>NC_141697.1:1085154679-1090154679 GCF_964263255.1 Lissotriton vulgaris | reverse complement strand
TTCAATCACCCCCTGGTACTCAAGTTGATCTAAGATCTCCCTGACTTGTTTTTTAGCTTCTTGCTTTATGGGATACTGCCGTTGGGCAGTTGGTTCACTTTTTAATTGGATTTTGTAAGGTGGTGAATCCTCATCCCATCCTACATGATTTTTATACAATGCAGTTGCCTGGGCTACTGCCCATTTCCTTGCATATGTGTATTTTTTGTGAATCGGAATGTGATTCGAGAAGGCAGGCATAATCACTTCTTCGCCACGAGGGCACTCCCTGACAAACTCCGGGGGCCAATCTTTTTCAGCTAACAGAATATCATAGCCTTTTGAGAGCTTATCCCAAAATAGACCCTTAATTTTCCTAGTCTTATCACCCTCCATACGCAATGTTATTTCGTATATTTTATGGGGCTCGCTAAGTCTGGCGTCGGCAGTTTCAACCTGAATGTATTCATTCGTGTCCACTGTCTCCAGATGACTCATCAAGATCTTGCACGCTATACTGATTTCTGCTGCACTGTCCAACATTGTCAATGCCCACTCCCCGTTTTTCAACTGTGTCCTCAGTTCTCATTCTCGGCATGGTTTATTACTCTAATACTGGCTACCTTCTTTTTCTGAAATTGAGATTTCTTATTTTGAGCAGGTTCCTTGTCTTTGGACTTGGTGTGCTCTCCTGGGTCTGACCGTCCTCTTCTTTCCGAATTCTGTGGAAGAGATCGAGAGGGACGTGTATCAATACTTTGATATCTATCAGTTTTTTTTATATTATCCCTATTTCTAAGGTTATATCTTTTCTCAGCGGACTCCCTCTGGGGAGACTGGCGTTCTCGAGTCGGAGTTCTTTCCCTCCGTCGAGGAGACCTTCCTCTGGACTGGAAAACTTTTTCCTTGGGAGTGGATTGTTTATTTCCATCCCAGCTCTTTTTAGGAGTGTTTAAATTATTTTTAATAAATAATTTTTCAGGATTTTCGAGCAGTTGGGGCTTAACTGGTTTCCCACCCAAGCTGTCTCTACCTAATTCTTCATAGCACTTTTCTATGATTTTTGCAAGTTCAACAGGATCTTTTATATCTGTTTCCCTCAACTTCTGGCGGATCGCCACAGATGCTGCTTCTCCCTTTATGTTGGCTAATAATATAGCCGTGACCTGCTTGAAATCTTTCAGTAATTTCATACCTAGATTTAAAGCGGGCTCTGGACCGAATTCATATTGAATCTGTTTTAGCACTTCTGGTATTACCGCCATAGACGGAACACCGTGTGTTTTTGTGTAAATGGAAGCAAAGACTGTACCCCAAGTGTCACAGTCCTCCACGTGTGGTGCGATTCCCATAGGAAGGCAGATGGTCAAGATTCTGTGTTTCTCAATAGGGGTAGTATCAGGAAATACTGCCTCTATTTGAGTGATTTTCTGGGCTAACCAGAAAGGAATTTGTTCCCGTTTTACGGGTGTTTTACCAAGACATGACTGTATGTTCTGTGGTGTAATTTTATTTGTGTTCCCCTGATGAGGGGTCAGCTGTGGTGTATTAACAGCTGGCTGGACTGTTGCAGTCCGCATTACATATTGGACTAATTGCCTATGTATTTTAATTAGTGTTTTGAGCTGTGCTAACAGCTCTTCCTTAGACATTTTTGCAATGTCAGGATGTGGTGTGTAGCTGGCTAGAACCGGCCACGTGGCTCCTGGTCTACCTAGTGGACCAAGCCTAGTAATGTGATCATTGTGTTTTAGGGCGCCATTAAACCAGAGCAGGTGCTCTTGAAATTTAAGTGGAATTTCAATCTCCTCGAAAGGAGCGTACTCTTCCGGAGGTTTCTCTATTTTGTAATAGTGAAACTCTTGTGTTATAGCGTTTACCGCTGGAAAGTTTATCCATGAATAGAATACCTCTGTCTGCCGATACTCGTGAGCCTCTATCACGAAAATTACTGTACCACCTTGAGGTGTCAGTCCGTTTTCTATAAGTTTTAAAGTTATAGATCTTCTTAACTGGACCGGGATGATAATAGCACCCGGGTCTGTGTATTCGGGACCTTGCTGAGTCGCATCTGCTGCGGCCCCAGTGGTGCCGTTGTTTTCTACTGACATTGTATAAATGCAGTTTTTGCAGAGTAGGTCTCCAAGGAGACAAAGATTAGGTGCACAATATTTTGGAACACTGTATCCTTCAACGTTGAATAAACCAGAGCTTTACATAGGAATCTCTTCCTACTAAGGTCGGGCGGATTTTAACCTTTCACCCACTCCAGACGTCTATTGGAGTATTTACGGGAGAAAGGGGTGTGAAATATGCACGACTGAGTTACTCTATAAGTCTTGCGTTAGTTTATCGCCTTACCAAACGTTTGGGCGCCATGTAGTGTAGTTCCTAGTTTCCCACTAGGCCCTGCGCATTGGAATAACATAAACAGTAGTATCGACGTGGAACTGCTTATATTCCAGGCCTCCACTGACTATGCTAAACTTAATTGGGTTGTGTTACCAACTAGCTCAGAGGTCACTGGAAACTTTCTTCTCTGCATAGGAAGTGATCAGCTTCCTTGGCACAGACAAGAAGGGATTCAGTTTTCCAACAACCGTGCAACATGACAACTTTGCTCCTCAGATCAAGAGTCGATCTCTAGGGTCGTGTGAAACAATAGGCATAGATTTCACTCAGTCAGTCTAGTGCAGTTTACTTTCACGAGATGTAGAGAATAGAGAGACGGGCGCGTATCAATAAAGGGTTAACATTTATTGAACAGTCTTTCTTCTCGTACAAGAGAAATGTATTGCCACAATTGCAATAACGGTTATTATAAAAAGTACGTACAGTAAGATAAGTATTGCGAAATAGAACTGTAAAAGCATTGATATGGTTTCTTAGCCATACAATGGTTTAAAAGTAATAAAACATATATACAATCATATATACATTAGGCTAACATACTCAACTGGTGCTTCTAACTAAGCCTACCCCAGTGTGCCTGACCTAAGCCTAACACGTGAAAGGGGGAGTAAGTAAGTAGCTTTAAGTTAAGTTGGTTTTGCCAAGGTTTGTTTCAAGAATTCTCGTCTAAGGGTTTAGTCAACACCATACCTCTGAATAGAATGATGGAGGATTGGTATCTCCTTCAGGGGTCTCTCTCGATATCCCAGTCACCTGCGAGGGTAAACTGGAAGCGCCGGGACTGGATTTCTCTGCACGAGAAATGCAGCGGCTTCTCTTCAGCGCGTCGAGGAAGGAGGGGTGACAGCATCTGCGGGCAGCTGGAATCTGCTGGATGTCTTCGCAGAGGACGGCTGTTCAGCTCCTTAAGCGTACTGCACCATAGGTCGCGCTTTAGCGGCGATAATGGTAATCAGCAGCTTCACCACCACAGGATAGCAGGCTGCAGCGACAGAGTGCTAGTTTTTACCAACACAGGGTCATGCAGGCAGCTGGCATCAGCAACAGGCAACGAACTCACATTGCTTAAGGCAACGTTGGTAATATTTATACCTGACAGGTGCCGGGTTTGACGCAAGTTTGCTGGACATAAGACGTCAATTAAAGATGTCACTAGGAAGTGACAGTTATCAGTTGCTCATTAGAGTTCCATTACTAATCAAAACATAGCAAGTGGGGATTTCCAGGTTTGCTAAGTTTTTATCTTGTTGAAGAACTCGGAGTGTTATCTAGGAATATCAGATAGTGACTGCTGTTCTGTCATTGCACTAATTGGTCGCAAAGGAAGTAGCAGAGAGTCATGCTGGAATGTGGCTCTGTTCGTGTGAGGCCAGAGATGACTTTTCAGAAAATCGCACTTGAACGGTTATGCCAATATAGGGAATAAATGGATTTATAGCCGAATAGGGGCATAAGGTCACAGTATCAATCAGAAACCTAGATAAGCACGCAACACCCTGAAGGAAGACTTCCACTAACGGTTGTAACAGTTGAAAGAGAGTCTATAGCGTATTCAATCCTAAAAGAGCGGGGAATCTTTCTTAATTGGGGGATATTAATCAGTCAACTACCTCCAAAGGTCTATCCAACACCTTTTTTGGAAAAAAGAAGTCCTTCAAAAAAATTATATTCTGAAAAAATTTACTCTGTCTTTTCGATATTAAAAAATCCTCTTGCAAAAACAAACATTGAAGAAAAAAAATGGTCCAAAATATCAAAGAAAGAGGGCAGAATTGAGGTAAATGAAAAATGGATTATGACATCCCTGCATGGTAATAAAGAGCACTGACAAATTTCATCACAAGCAGGAATACATAAACAGAGTATGGCCACGTCTACAATAAAGATGTGCTCATGGAATAATGGGATTTGCAAAAAATGAATTGATGCCCAGTTACAAGGATTACCGAAATATAGCCAAATAGTACTATTGCAGGAAACATGGGCAATGGCTCCATTCATGGTAAAACATTACAATGGGTATTTCAAACCTGCAATCAAACACCAGAAATGTGGTCGTCCCTGTGGTGGTCTAGCAATATTCGTATGGATTGAATTAAAAGCCGAACATGAGCAAATATAGACGAACAATCCAAATCTTCTTGCAGTGAAATTACGATATAAATCTGGTGAAAGTAGGCTGTACAAAATTTTTAATTCTAGTTAATATATACATACCACCAAAACATACCTTAAAGAAAGAGATGTGTATGGCCATAAACAATCTACTATTGGAGCAAACCTTGGAGGAACAGTTGGCTGACTATATTGTAACAGGCGACTGTAACATAAACTTGTAAATACCCTTCGTGCGGGATGATTTCATACAGTCCCAAAACCATCCATGGGAAATTCCGGAACCAGCAATGGAATCCAGAGCATCATATAAACAAAATAGAATAGGGAGACATTTTGTAATGGACATGGAAGCGTTGGGTCTCAGAATATTAATCAGTAGATTTTCAACGGACCGTCCTCCTGCTTGTTCATTTCACTCAAGTAGTGGTAACTCACGCATTGATTATACATTAACATCATTATGTACTTTCAACAAAAAAATATCCTACTATCCTACAGCTTGAATAAGGTCTTGGATAGCGATCATAGACAACAAATTACTGAGATTAAGCTATTGTGCCAAAACTCTGAAAATTATTTGACAATCCAAGGCCAGTCCAGCACTATCAATTATAGGAAATTAATATGGAAACCCGAAAATGCGGATGGAATTATGGCTAAGGCAAAAAATCTTGTTCATGAATGCTTTGAAGAAACTACAACGACAACAGTAATGGAACAATGGCAAAAATTCACGCAGGAAGTAGTGCACTATAACAAAAAAACAACTGGTGTACAAAGGAAAAAAACGCCCCAGCGAATTTAATATCTTCCTCCCGTACAATGTAAGGAAAATTAGATGTACGCGAAATAGACTCAGGAAGCAACTAATCAAGTCGCTGCACAAAGAGGAAATACAGTTATTACTAAGAAATACAAACTACAGGCTAAGGAAATTAATTTGGAATGAAAAAAATAAAGCCAGACAAGAGCTGTGGACAAAAATCTTTCATGCAAGCACCCTAACAAACTCACAAGAGTTCTGGAGTTTGATTAATGGTCTAGCCAGACCAACTAAATCTGCTATAGGATCTAACTTGTCTGAAGAAGAATGGGTGACGTTTCTAAAAAAAGCATCTAAATTCTGAGCCCAGAGCTTATAACCAATCTATCAATAACGAAATAATTAAAGCTGACCTGGAGGGTGACTGCAAAATTTATATAACCAAATCTGAAGTGGCAAGATTGATAAAGAAACAAAAGAATGGGGCCCCCAGTCCCAACGGTATTCCTTTTGCATTATATAAGGAAGCGCCAGAGTTTTGGTCTGCCTACCTAGCAGAAGTTTTCAGTAAAGTGGTCCAGAGTGGACAAATCCCGAAGTCATGGAAATAATCACTAATAACACCTATTTATAATGAAGGAAATTGGCAATTGCCAGAAAATTATTGCTTAATTACTTTGCAAGACACGGATGCAAAATTGTTCGCCGAATTGCTATTGAAGATTTTAACGGATTCAGCAAAGGAGAATCAGGTATTGCACCCAAATCAAACAGGCTTTATTAAAGGCCTAGGAACAACTGCAAACATACTAACATTATCAGTATTAATTGATATGGCAATTTTATCAAAACATCCTTTATACCTGTGTTTCGTAGATGTCAAATCTCCTTTTGACTGTGTAAATAGAGACCTGCTGTGGGATTAACTTGATAAACAAGGAATTCCAGAAACCTTGTTAAAGATGATTAGGCTTCTGCACTCCGATACTTGGGTTAGGGTGAGGCTCGGTGAGGGAAACATACTATCTAATGAAATTCCTACATCTAATGGCCTTAAGCAAGGGTGCGTTTTTGCACCCTTACTTTTTAATTTATTTTTAGCAGATCTCACTACCGAGTTAAATGAAATTATTGCACACCCTCCAAGGTTAGCGCATAAACAGATATCCAAACCTGTTGTATGCAGACAACGTTATACTCCTAAGCCATACCAAAGTTGGAATGCAAGGATTAATTGATGGTATTTTTAAGTATTCAAGGGATAATGGTATGCTAATAAATGAAGCTAAGACCAAAATAATAGTTAATACAAAAAATGTGCGACTTAAAGTTAAACATAAATGGTTTTTGGAAGACAAAGAACTGGAACAAGTAGCTGTTTACAAATACTTGGGTGTCATTTTTAATGATAATGGTAACTTCTTGCCACAAAAACTCGATATTACAAGGAAAGCAAACTCCCTTGTCGGGCATTTAGAACTATTCAGGAAACCATAGGAGACCTGTCTTATCACCCATTTTTTAAAATAGTTGCTGCAAAATTATTGCCAACTTTAACTTATTGTAGCGAGGCAATCAATGGGAATGATGCTGAGATTATTAATACCGCCGTCTCTAAAACGTACAGAATTCTATTCTCTCTCCCAAAGAATGCCTCACAAGCCCAGGTGAGGTTGGAGTTTGGGTTAAACAATCAACTTTTTGAAAGAAAAGGGCATATATTGAAAGTATGGAATAGAATAAAAAATTATCAGGATAACAAAATGTCTCGCTTTTTGTGGCAAGAAGTACAAAATAACAGATTTCTATATGTTTTGTCCTATTTAAAAAGATCAGTTGAAGAATTTGGTATAAGATCGATTTGGAACACCACTATCGCACAGGCGAGCTTCAAAAAAACAATAAACAAACTAACAAACCATCTTTCCTTGATAAAGGATAAAGACATCTTTATAAAAAGAAACCATGCATGGCCGATCGTAAATGGATTTAAAGGGAAAAAGGTGCAAAAATATCTGGAAATATCATGGTCTAGGAGAAATAAACAAATCTTTATCAACGCTAGATTTGGTTATTTGCCAGCATTATGCCACCTACTACCATGGAAAAGACCAAAAGAAGACAAATTATGTAGGCTTTGCAAATCGGGCCAAGAAAACATTATTCATTTGATGTGTCTTTGTCTAGATCTGGATACTGAAAGAAAAACTATCCTTAAGAGATTGTTTAATACATGTAGGCAAGCCTTGATTGCTTGTCTAAATCCAGAAGATCTACCAATGAATTCAGCATTTGTTAAATTCCTTTGTGCAGTACGAAAAAAGTTGGAGACTTTTGCTCTATTAGCTACTGGACGGTGCTAACATGTATATTATATAACCAGGTCTTTTGAATATAATCACAAATAACTGATTATTTTATAACCTAAAATGTATGACACATAATCAAGTTTGGATAATAATGGATTTAATGTATTGTTTTTATAAATTTTAAAATTGTCGATATGTTTAGCTACTTTTGTAAGATTTTGATTAATCAAACTAATAAAATAAACTTGAACTTGAAACTTGACCATGGCAATGGTGGATGCCCCAATGTTATGTGTGTATAATTATATTAGTATACTGCACTTGATGACAGTGCAGCATTGGTTTAAGTATAAGGATGGCCCAATTGTATTTGCCAACCATGACCATATATGTCCTTCATTGACCAATTATTTCACCCCTTCATTGCACTTCAACGACTCATATACATAATAACTCTGCCCCTCCAATACAAAAATGTTTTAGTTGGCTTTTCTAACTGGCATTTTAAAAATGTTAGGGATGTATTATGGTTGCTTTTTGCTGAAAAACAAATGAATAGGGTGAGGCATATTTGGCATCTAAAATTTGTAATATTTTTTCTAGTTGCATAGATCACCAGTGCCAGGGCTGGCAGCGAGAATGTCGGAGGAGCATGTGTGGCAGCATCAGTCGAAGGGAGGGTCCAAGTGGTGGCAGGGACAAGCTGTGACCATGTCACATTGCTTGCTTATTGACACTTAGTTATATACTCACTACAAGGATGAATGAAACACACTTCTCATGAACACCCCACTTTAACAATGGGAGTTGAGTTGTTAATGGCATTGTCTATAAATATTACCCGATACTCCTAGCTTCTCTACCTTACCAGTAAGACTTCTATATTTGACACAGAAACAAGGTTGTGCATCTAATATTTTTCTGTAATTAAATTAGGAACTAGTCAGTAGGTTAATGAGGCAGAGTGGTATTTTGTTTTATAGTAATGTTGTTCATAAAGTGACTATAAGGTTGTATTCCTATATCCTGTTTAGGTAGGGTATTAGCCAAGACCATTTGATTTTACTAAAGTTAAATATAATATTTTCTATGGTCATACCCCCACTTCTCTCACTTGTTGTCATTCCCATGTTTTTCTTCCTCTCACTGTAGCTAAAGCATGGGTCAGCTCACTTCTGCCTTTGGCTGACTTCAGTGTGAGTGGTGACATGCTGGCTTTTCATAAAGAGCACATCTGCACACAAAGTAATTGGGGCGGGCTTTGATGGTGTTGGAGGTGGTCAGTGTTTTGTTAACTATCATGGCCAATGTTCTGATTTGTTACCTTTGCCTCAAATTGTAAAGCACTCTCATATCCTTCAGTATCAAGTTTGTGCTATATAAAACAAAAAAAAACAAAAAAAAGGTTCATAATGAACTTTAACAACAAATGGGCTGATGGTAAAGGGAAAAAAAGGATCGAAAGAGAAAGGATGGATAAAGAATGATATGAGTTAAAGGATGCATGGGTATAAAGATATATATAGGTGGTCGGTAGGTAAGCTTGAGTGGAGTTGTGGAGTTCTGCTACGTGAAAGTCCGCAAAGTGATAAAAACCTCTGCCTTGCTACACATAGTTCCACAAGAGATGGATTGCATTAGGTCATGTCATTCGCACAGCTTTTTAGCCCTGGGAGTTTATCCCACACTGGATTTGGCACCATGTGCATCGCTAAAGGGCGCTGCTTCTTTCTGCTGCTTGAGTAGAAGTTCTACTCAATGGCAGCTTCCTCAACGCAGATGAAATGTTTTCAACACAAGCAGTTGTGGCCACCCACAACCATCCACTTTAAGAAATCTCACCAGGCGGTGGTCTGGTATAAGATTTTCCTCACTCACGCTCGCCAACTTATAGTTGCAGAGCGAGGAAAAAAATCTGCTTCGCACAGTGGAGTTTTTTGGAACTCCGTGTACTATGGGCAACACAGAGTGGGGAAAACTCTACAAATTCCATGAGTAGAGCAGAATTCCCCGCCCAAGCCTATCTTTGACTGTGTAGTGAAGCCTCTGGCAGAACTCATACACATAGACATTAGGCTTGGTGAGAAGCACTGAGGACCACATCTCTCTATATGCTGATGATATGCTTCTTTTCATGCAAAGGCCCAGTGCGACCCTTCCACGGATGATGGAAATTCTCTCAATATATGTTGATGCCTCAGGTTTCAGGTTAAACTGGGGAAGCTGGTTCTGGTACCCTGCGGGTTGCAAAACTTGTTTCTGGCTGAAAATTACAGGCAACTGCTTGCAGTATTTGGGAATGCTGGTTGGACCTCACTGACCTAATTCAGAGCATAACATTGCTGCACTGGTGGCCAGAACACAGAGAGATATGGGTGAATGGTCGAAGCTGCTCCTCTAAATTGCGGGCAGGGGTGCACTCTTCAAAATGGTGGCCCTCCTCAGGTTTCTATATGTATTAGAACACCACCCATACCCATTACCATCAGCCTTCTTTGCAGACCTGCAGGCCAAGACCTTCAGTTATCTGTGGGCTGGCAAGACTCATAGGGCCTCCTTTGTGAAATGCAGATCCTCCCCATTTGAGGCAGGCCTGGGTTGGGTGGATGTGAAGCTATATTACTGGGAGTCCCTACTCGTCAACATCAATAACTGGCGTTGAGCAGATAGAGCCGACTCTGCGCATAGGCTAGAACTGGAACTGCTCGGTCCATATGATCAGCTCTCATTGGTCTAAAGCAGGCCAACCTTGCCACCCATTAGTCCTATTCCCATCCAGTGCTGGTACTCTGCCCTTCAACATATGAAGTGATTTGCAGGCTCACTGAAGCAGCCACTTTATGGCATGGGACCTGGTTTTTTGAGTCAGTTGGATTGGGCAACTTTAGCACCTGGGACCTCATCACCATTTCCATGCTGGGCGATATCTGGGCTGGTGCGGGGGGGGGGCATTTGAAATCCTTTCAGGAGCTCCTGGTAGATTTCAGCTTACAGTCTTTCCAATTCTACAAATATTTCCAGTTACGACATTTCCCTTGACAAATACAAGACACAGCTTGACACACTCCCCCAAATTAGCCCTCTCGGCTGTAAACTAGTCACTGAAGTAATTGGTGGTGGCGGCATCTTGCACCTGTAGTAAAAGCTAGTGGCTAGTACACCGGACACCGTACTTACACTCAGAGCCAGATGGGAGGAGCATGTGGGTGATCTAGATAATAACAAATGGATGGAGACGAAGATGGTACCACAAGAGTTGACCCTCTACAGTGTCTGGATCTGATGCAATTCAGAAATTACCATCGCATGTATTATTTTCATGAGAGCCTTTGGTGCAAAGGACGTACTCCTAGGCTGGAGTGGCTGCACTGCCATTATTCTCCAGGTACTTCATGACATCTTTTGTTGGAGTGCCAGGTGGGGAGGAGATATTGGTTGGCTATTAATGACAGGATATGGGTGTAACTAGTCACAGTCTGGAGCTAGGTACCAAATTTATACTGTTAGGGTGCAAGGACGAGCTTGGTGAGCCCCGAAGCACACGCACACTCCTGGCCATGGTGTACCTGGTAACCAAGAAGAAACAGGCCAAACACTGGAGGGACAAGACTATGCCACCATTCCAGGAGTCGGCAAGGGGTATGGATTACTGTGCAGCAATGGAGTAACTGGTTTACAAAGCATGTGGGGTCCCCCATAAGTATTAGCATATGTGGGTGCCCTGGAAGAGTAGTGTCGCCATTTCTTACTGCATGCTCTGTGGGGACCTTGGGTGGATACTCGGACCTCTGGGCCAATATGGACTAATTGCTTCCCTCCTTCCACCCATTTTCTTGTACCCATCTGAGGGAGCCATTGTGTACCATTGTAGATCCGATTTGATGTAGTCCACCTGGTTTTTATCAGGAGTGTATTTTGCTCATGTTGGACACTGAATATGTAGAGCATTTTATGTTATGGACTGATACTTATTGAGTATTGAAGGGCATTTGACTCCTACACCTTGCAACCCTGACTGTCTCATGTAACACATCTTGAACATTGGTTTGCACACTTATATGATTTATTGTGAATGGATAATCTGTATGCTATGTAAAGCGCTCTAACACTCTGGATTGGAATGAGTAGCACTATCAAATAAATGAAATAGTGCTACTTAAATTGTTATTTGTGTAAATACTGGAACATACAAGCCCGTCTGCACATTCTTACAGTGCATGCACTTATAAACAGGGACTGAACAAAGTAAAAAGCATGCATCACTTAATCACCTGTGAAGAAAGAACAAGAGATTTTTTTTTTGTTTCCACTCCCTTGCATTCGCATTTAAGCGTGAGTGTTCAGGCTCCTCCAGTCGATACTATGTCCGATGGCCCCTTAACTTCTGCCTTTGACTTTCGCCCAGCTCGAGTTGAAGAAAAAAAACCTGCTTGCACGTTACTGCTGGGAATGGAAAGCAGACAATGTGCAGGAGCTGTTGAACGTGTCCCAATGCCTGAAAATGACACTGGGACAAGTTCAACATATTTCTGTGGGGCCCAACTTCTTGTCATTGTGAACGGCATTCACCCTGAAAAAACAGTGGGTGGACGTCGTGTACCACAGATACCCCCGATTCGTGCCCTGGGTGCAACAGAGGTGGCAGGTTACCGCTCCCACACTCAAATGAAGAAACCATCACTGGCGAAAGCACCAGCGATATAAATGGGTTGGGGTGTATGACAGTGTATTCAAGAGGTGGATTCAAGAATACGCATCCGTGGTATTCGGCGTCCTGGCATTTTTTAGCACCAGCTGCGGACTTCTCATCAACAGAGCTTTGGCACCGTCACCTATTCTTTTAGAAATGAAGCGCCTCATATTTATTGTCTCTTAGCCATCCAAATGGCATTTCCTATTAAGCTCTTTTTCATCAAAATGGTTTTGTTTTTGTCAATCGTGTCATCAGAACATGGCGTGACCTCTCAAACCTTTACATAACAAATGACTATAGTTGCCAGTATAAGCCAAGAGTAGCTATTGGATATCGCACGCAGCTTGTTTGTGTGACCTGCCAATATTTGACACACAGATGATGGACGGAATGCAGAGCAAATCAAACATTCACCCCTAGTCAATAGATCTGGGTTAAACCCACTGTTCTTTTGCTCATGATGCCACCCCAGTTTAGACCCAGCCATATGCTAATCAGTCTTGACCCTGTGCCTCATGGGAATAGTCCAGACCGAGCTGCCAAGCCAGTATTTGCATCGACGTCAATCCATTTGAATTAAGAAGAAATGCAGTCTGTGTATTAAGTGACAGGAGCCACAGACTGTTCTATGCATTTTTCATCTTTTGTCATTGCTGCCTGGTATTCAAACGCGTCTGGCTTAAGTGGTCGACTGAAACAATAACTGACATAAATGTAAATAGGGAATCATGCTCGTCAAACGTGACAACCACAGCAGTTTAAGATGTTTATGTTGGTATCCCTTGAAAGCATTGCCTTTTGTATAGCATTGTTATTGCTGCGTTCATACATGCGCCAGCTTTTCTTAAACAGTTCATGCCTTGTGGTTCCGTGCCCATCATCGTTAGCTTGATTACTATGTTTATGCTCGATAATTAAAGGTGTTTTAGAATGAGTGTGCATTCTGAACAGAATCGTACTTTAAACAGACACCCTCACGACTCAAAAACCATAAACATGCAGTCATTCTTAATGATTTGACGGCAGAATTGCTTGCTGGAAAATATGTTATTCATATAAAGCAATTGCAAACCCTTCTTACATAATACTCCTTTTCACACGATGATTTAGTGAATTATGACATAGCAAGACATGTTTTCAAATGACCATTTACTGTAAATGTCATGAAAAAACTACAATGAGTGACATTTCAAGAGCTCCATAGACTCTAATGCAAGCAAGGGGATTGGTCCCTCGTTCCCGGTTCTGTAGAGAAAAACAACCACTAATTGGGGTGAAGTGGGACATTCACACCACTGGATTCTGGTGGAAGTGCACCTGTTCACTAAGGACAGCTACCCCCTGCACATCACAATGCTAAATGAGTTGCTCCACGATGAAAAATGCCAGTTGTTCAAAGTAAAATTATTGCTGTTCATTGAATAAATAAACATAAATTTAGGGCAAAGTCCAAGCCTATTCTGCCCCAATTGCAAAACATAAACCCTCATTTGTTTGGGGTGTTATTGGAATTACAGCTAAAGCAGTAAAACAGCGTGATCAATTTATCACCCCCTTAATATTTTTGATGCAGAAAATCTTTTGAAAAGTATTTTTAGGAAACAGGCATAAAATATGCAATTGTAGTGGGAATACATTGCTGAAACTCTAACTCCGTTGACTTTTCCCTATTTTACAGAAGTTGTTCAGCTCATAATGGCGCGGTATACCTGCACATTAAAATGACCACTACCTGTAGATTTGATATATTTTGGTTCAGGGATACTGCATTGGTATTCCTGGGTCACCAGTTTTAAAGCCCTTTTTCGGGGATTTACAATAATCCCAATCTGGCTGCAAACCTTTGTTTACAGTCATACCACCAAGTGTCTTTATTGTGTGGGAACACTGCTTTTCAAAGTTCCATCTCCCATGTACAATTCACAAGCGAAAACCAGGTGAAAGATTTTCAGGAAAAGGAGCCCAGATGGGGTGACAGCCCTTTGAGAATCATTGGCAAACACTGAATCCAGCTTTAATCTACTGCTCTTCAGCAGAGAATTTGGAATGGTCAGGTAATCCCAGACTCAGAATTACAATGCCGTGAAGTATCAGTAGTCTTGGGAGAGGAATTATCCATGAATTATTCCTCCACCTATCACAGGCCTTTGTATGAAATGGGTTGCATGAGATTTCATAGAAAAACTATTTCAATCAAACTGTTCAGTGGAAATATCCAGAATGAATAACATTTACCTTTTCATAGAAACCAGTTCATACAAATGTCTTTTTTTGTCGATATTGGCTTTTGAATGCTTAATTTTAAGTGTAAATGCAATGGTTGCAGGTTTTACTTCCAGAAAGAGTTTTGTCATGGATAATTACCTCAAAGCTTTACTTCAGAGGGCATTCTATCATATTTTTATTGTTTACATTATCAAACAATTACTGTGGATGCTTTTAATTTGCTGACCCATTACCCCCTATAAACCCTAACCATCGCTAACATCTTACAAAGCCTAAACACCATCAATCCCTAGCCCTAAAACCTCCTCAGCACATCTAAATTATTCACATCCCTGAAGTCTAAAAGCCCTTTCTACCCCAAAAGTCCACAGTCCCTGAACCATAAAATCAATCAATTCCCCTAACTCCATCCTTTTCAGAACCCTAAAAACTCCTTTCTATCCCTAAACAGCACTCTTCCTATACCCCTTAAAACAACTCAGCACAACTAAACGCCATGCAACCTTGAACCCTAAAAAAGCTTACCACCCTTACACAGCTTCCATCCATGACCAATGAGAAATCCCCCTCACCTTAAATTACTCATCACTGTACCCTAAAATACCCTTTCTACATCTCAACTCCACAAATCCCTGAATCCTATACTCCAGCAACTACCCATAATGAAACCTTAAAAACCCTCACCAGCCCTAAACTCCACCCCTCCATGAACCCAAAACCCCCCGGCACCATTACACTCCACCCATCCTTGAAACCTAAAAACACTTCACACTCCTAAACCCCACTCATCAGTGAACCCTAAAAACCCCTCCACACCCTTACACTCCACTCATCTCCGAACCCTATAAACCCTTTTCTATGCCCGAACTCCAATTATTTCTGACCCTTAAAAAACCCTCATCACACTAAATATTAGTCATCCCTGAACCCAAAAATCCCACAGTTTTCCTAAATTCCACCCACGTTGAATGTAATTTTGGATGTTTTCCTTCAATTATCTTTCTTCTGAAATGTTTCCTTTAATTTTCAAAATTTTTGAATCCCCGTAAAATTGTCTTTTCTTTAAATTGTTTTTCCATGATTTGGTTTCCTCCAATATGGTTTTAAAGTTTTTGCTTTTCATTATTTCACACACATGATCAGAAATGACCACCCTTTGACAATTTTTATCCCAATTCTTGCCCTACCAGCGTTTCTACATTAAGAACTCTGCCCTTTAGCCCTGCTAAACTGAAGCCAACGGGGGCGTGGCCAAGCTGCCAACCACGATGATCAGGCAGCTTTGAAGCCCCTCTGTAGTGCCAACAGAAACGTAATTTATTAGCACCAAACACGTACCCTAGATCATGGGAGACCAAAGGAGGAGTGGCGCAAGGCAGTGGTGACTCGGAGAGGCGGGTACTGGTGACTTCGGATGAGGAAACATCGTTGAGACTGGGTCCCATCAACTTCACAGAGCGGAGCTGCACGCTGGGGCGTGGCTTGTGGCCTAGCATAAAGCTGTGCTGTGGACTTGCGGAGTGACGGTGAACCCCCACCAAACAGAACACCGGAGTGAGCGGCAAGGTGAGCGGGGCTATCTTGGCTTTTCCCCCCAAGATTCAGATTTGCCATTATGGCGAGACCAGGGAAATGCATGCGTGGGGCCCACCCAGCGTTGATGCTGGCGGTGATGCCAGAGGCCCTGCGGTGACAGGGGTCGCAGGCGAGCCTGTGACATGGCCACTTGGTGGGCCGGGGAGGAGTAGTGGGGGGACAACAAACATCAGCCCGCCTATTCAGTTTGCAGCCATGAGATAGGTGATGGGGAGGAGCCCAACAACATGTGGGCCTGCTAAAAGTCTGTGTGCCATTAACTAAGGCCTGCAGGGGAAGCCCAGGTTTCAACAATTAGGGAGGAAGCAGCCTAATAGCATGGTCTGCAACGGAGCAGCGTTGTGTATGGAGGGCGGTGTGTTGCAGCTGAGCGCCCTAAGGAGATATAGTGGATGAGAGGGCCCGCTACGCAGAGACCTGGACAGTCCAGAGCTCTTCTCTGGGACGCATGCTTCACCCCTGTGACCATCAAGGCCTGCCCCTTGCTTCTACACTTGTTTTTGCGCCCTAAGGAACCTTCTGGCTGGCGCACAGAGTGTGCACATTGGTGGATGTGGTCGAGAAGGCATGGGCCGTAAAGACCCGAAGCAACAAATATTGCAGTTCCCCAAGGTGACAGAGAGGGCCCCTATTACTGACACAGATATGGCTGCTGGGGGTTTTGCCACAGGTCCCCCAGTGGATCAACCCACAAGCCCAGACCTTCTGCTGCAGGAGCTCCACACGGGATTTAAAGCTTTGGCAGCCGATTTGACATTTTGGACAAACGTTTGGACAATCTAGGCAAACAGATTGATGTTTGTGAGAAGCGTCTGGACACTGTTGAGGGGAAGGTGTCAGACTTGGAGGATGTGTCGGCTCAGATTTTGCGCAAGCTTAAATGATTCAAAAAGATTCTTAAGGATGTGGCAATTAAAAACGAGGATTTAGAATCCCGCAGTAGACGGAATAACCTGCGCATCCTAGGTGTTCCAGAAACTTCCAATACTGGTCGTTTGGATCAGTTCGTTGAAAACCTATTAGCTGATCCATTTGGCAGAGAAGCTGTCACCTCTGCTTTCATTGTTGAGTGTGCCCATCGCTCACTGGGCCCCCGCCCTAACCCTGGCTGCCCCCCTAAACCTATAATTGGGCGCCTGCTAAATTTCTGTGACAGGGACACCGCCCTACAACTAGCAAGGGAAAAGAGCTCACCAAGCTTGCAGGGTTCTACGCTATCATTGTACCCAGATTTTACTAATTTGGTGCAAGAGGCGAGGCACAATTTGGGCCTGCGGTATGGGCTTTTATACCCGGCATGTCTTCATGTTGATATTGAGGTCAGCTCCCGAATATTTGAGTCCCCTTCAGCAGTACAAGAATTTTGTAGAGGCTACAAGGGTGGGATGCAGTATGGTAACAAAGATGCAGCTGAATCCTCCCCCAACATAGTGGCTCCGCTGCCAGTGTGGAGATTTTCTCTACTGAATAATACAGGTGCAGGAGTGTGGCCTTCAGTATCTCTGTACAAGATGGATGTAGCTAGACTATCTTAATTCACGGACTGTCATTGGACTTATTACATAATCAATACTTTGGGTACACAGATTGGTGTTGCCACCCCCCCCCCTGTGTTTAGCACACTTTTGTGTACAATGTTAATAATTTGTTCAGATACTGTATCTCTCTTCAGTGTTGAATGGTTTATTTGGGGTAGCTAACTGTATGCTTGCTGGGGATTTTTCCTGCTTCAGGGTGTGCAGGGATGGGAGAAGGTTTACCATATTCCTGGCTATATTTGCTGCGACTCCATTTCATTAGTAGTACACTTTGCCACGTTAATAGCGCCAACAATTTGAAAACAATGTTTAAAAGAACAATATGTCTGCTATAGATGATTTGCCTACCTCTTCCAACCTCAAAATTATCACTTGAATGTTAGGGTGTTGAACAATGCAAAGAAAGGAAGGAATGCAGTGCAATATCTACAGAGACATGGGATTGATATTGCATTTCTGCAATAGACTCACCTCCCTAGAACAGAGGTTACTTTGTTTGCTTCCACTTGGGGTCCACAGAGATATTTCGCTGGGTTCAGTGCTTATGCTTGCCATTTCACCTACATAAAGTACATAATGATACAGAGGGCTGCTACACCATGGTAACAGGACAAAATAATGGGCCACTGTGTAACACTAGTGAACATATACGCCCCTAACATAGATTATCTGGAGTATTTTCATGATGTTCATTCCCACATTCTGCAAATGGAAGCAGAGTTTATATGCATGGGGGAGATTTACATTTATTAATTGACCTAAAACTAGACAGCTCTTCCGTTTCCTCAGGTGGTAAGCCATGAGCGTGCCAAGCTGTGTTTGAGCTTTGCAATTCAATTCGACTGTTAGATATTTGGCGATGATGACATCAGACTACGCCACCTACACACATTACGCCACCCAGTATGATACTAGACCAGATTAGATTATTGGTTAATTACTCCAAATTTGTCTATTTGGTACAAAGGTATTAAACTACTCCCCAGAACGTATTCGGACCATGCCCCAGTGGTTTTAAAGCTGCTGGTCCCTGGGCCTGAAGGGGTGGAAAGACAGTGGAGATTCCCTGGATGGGCACTGCTAGATGTTCTCTTTCGAGCAGAGCTTCAGGTAGCTATTGAAGAATATTTTAAATTAAGCATGAGCTCCGATGCTGCTTGGGCTACACTCTGGGAGGCTTTTAATGCGAACCCTTATGATGTTTGCATTTCTAAACATGCAGAAGTATTAAAAGATTTCAGAGCTACGATTATGAGCATTGAGCGAAAATTAGAAGACCTAGATAGGCAGCAGGCTGCCCGACCTGACACCACACAATATGGCACTAGATTGACCTTACAGACTGAATTTAGGGAGGCACTAGAAAGGGAAACTCTTTTTTTAACTAAATACAGTAACCCCTGGCGATATGAAGAGGGGGATAGGCCACGTGGACGTTGGCCAGGCAGTTGAAACCCCACACCGGACGTGCCCATATCTTGGAGAATCGCACCCCTGAAGAATAGATTCTCATGAGCACAACGGAAATACGAGATACATTTTTATCATAATTCATAAACATGTATACTTCCTGGAGAGACGATGATGGCTCTGCACAAGCAAACTACCTGGCAGAGATTGCGTTGGTCTGGCTAGAAATATTTATGCAGGACTTCCTTGCCGAACCCTTTTCCAAAGTGGAAATCTCCAGCACGATAGACACGATCAATGGATCCACGGGCCCCGGACTAGATGGATTTTCTGGAGATTTGTATAAGGATTTGTTCTGATCGTGTTTTTGGCTCTATTTCTGAGTGATGGTGACTTTAAGCTTGCTACCATCCCGAATCTCTATTCTTGCCTTGTGTTGGTCCTTTTCAGGCCTTTTTCAGAACCTAGAAGCATAAACTAGAGGATAGCTGCTTAATATGATGATAGATCCCTTATTCTTGACTCTAATCCATCTATTGCCTATTGGCTTTGACATAAATATGTGTCCTTTCATCATCCTATCTATAGTAGAGGGTGGATCCTGTAGTCCTGACTTTATATTACATATTGGTATGGTTTGTGTAGGTACTCTGACAGAGCTAAGTGTTATTTCATCCTTCTTAGGCCTACAAGGCCCAGAACTAGAGAGACTCCATTTTGCTTTCTGTCCCTGCAGACTGAGATGCTTGCAGGGTAAAGGTAATGTTTTAGTTATGAGCTGTTGTTCACTTGGAGAGAACCGGTCTGGGCCAACCCTTATCGGTAGGCTGTATTATTCTTTGTGTCGAAGACACCACAAAAGGCAGGCCGGCTGGGTGTGTGTCCTTGACGCGGAGTGCTGCAGAGATCTGATGGGCGGCAGGCTGATGGCTGGAACTTTCCATGAGGAGAGAGCATTCCATATTAGTGAAGTGCAGAGGCGGAGTCAGTGAGTCGATGATTGGAGCAGAAAGAGTTGACTTCAGAAGGAGAAGGAGTGCAGAAGCAGAAGGAGTGGAGTTAGAAGCAGTTGGAGTGGAGTTGGAGCAGAGGAGAAGAGACAGTGGATGCTTGGAACAGAGAGAAGTCAATTAGTCAGTTTGTCAGTGAGACCGTTGGAACCAGAGAAAGAAGAAGATGCTTGGAACAGAGAGAAGACAGACAGACAGTCAGTGAGTGAGCTGGAACCAGGGAGAGAAGTCAAAAGCAGTTGCGAGCAGATGGTGTTTTGAACAGAAAGAAGTGAGATGTTGTTTGGAACTGAAGGAAGCAGTCAGAAGCAGTTACTTATCAGGAGGAGTTGTGATCAGCTGGAGTCTGAAGTGATGCCTTTTGGAAGAGACTGAAGTTATATCGTGGATTAGTCTGTGGGAGCAGCTGGAGTGAATTGGAACTGAGATAATCAGACAGAGTGAAGAAGCTAGTGGAGCGAACGGTTATCAGAGCGGCAGAAACAATTAGGCTGAAGTTGGAAGGTGGAGAGAGTTCGTGGGGGAGAGGAATCCAGTGCAGAGTGATCAGCGCAGATACGTGTAGCTGAGACGACCTAAGGCACAGACGAGACAGGAACCCAGATGACAGCTAGAGCAAAACTTCATACTCATCAGGTGATATTTGTCCTTTACACTTAAACATTAACCTTGTAACTATTGTGTTGCTAAACCTTTTCCTTTCAGCGGTGTGCAGTATAATCCATTTCCTCTTTAGCTATTTACAGTCCCTGTTAGTTACATGTGGATGTGGTATAGTAATAAAGCTTTACAGAGACCCCACAGATCTGTGTATGTGTCTATTCCCATTTTACTTTTCAGGCTATGTGTTATAGTGCAGTATTATATTGTTGTTGTTAATAAAGATATCCCAGTTCTTAGTGAACCAGTGTATGCCTTATTCTTATACAGTGAAGGTAACCTTTTCTTCTAGTCAGGTGTCAGTGCACGAACGGAAACGACCCCCGATCAGGTAAGCAATGATCACTGAATAATTAGGGAGAGAGGAGCCCTTGAGCTAAGAGAATAAGTTATACACTGTGTAATTCGGCCATTCCATAATATTATTGTACCTCTTGTTCTTGTATAGGAAAGGTAACCTTGTCTTCTAGTCAGGTATTACTGCTGGAACAGATGCTACCCCTGATCAGGCAGGCAAGAACTGAATAATTATGGAGAGAGGAGCCCTTGAACTGAAGGATAAGTTGTACACCGTGTCCATAATATTATTGTAGTAGTGAACCTCTGGTGAATAGTGAGGGAAATTTTCAACATAGAGAGAGAGAGCTGAAGGTATTCATAGGAAAGTGATCGTCTTTGGGATGCGGCGTCATACCCACAGGATTGTGGCTTGTTTGGCGAGCACCAGGGAGGATACTGGTGTATATACCCACCGGATTGTGGCTTGTTAAGCGAGCACCAGGGAGGATACTGGTGTATATACCCACCGGATTGTTGCTTGAGAGAGCACTGGTTGTGGCCAGTGTGTAATTGTATATAATCAGGACTGCCCCAGGGTAGAATGGTCTGGGCCTGAGTTGCCGCGAGACTATATTGTGTGAGTGTGGTGTAGGGCATGAACGTCCTTTGTAATCAGTGAGTATTCCTAATAATCCCTATAGATTTAGTGGTGTTTCTGATGATATGAGCTTGTATATTGCGAGTTCCCCATCCTCAGGTAGGTACCCAGGTGCCTGGATAGATGGGTCCTGAGGAGGGAGGTGGTTACGTTCTGACCGGGTTGGTGGTGCTCTGGTGAGCTGATTCTTTCTGGTCTGAGAATCCGGTCATAACAGGCTTATAAAGACCTATTGGTACAGCATTTGCTCAAAGTTTATAATGAAGCCTTGGAACAAGGCAAACTGCCCCCCACACTATGGGAAACAATAATTATACTACTTCCCAAGCCGGGTAAAGATCTGTCATCATATGGAGCATATTAGCCTCTCTCGCTCCTGAACTTAGATTATAAAATCTTGGCCAAAATGATTGCGTCGCGTCTAGCCCTGTTATTAGACTGGATAATTTACCTAGCTCCATCTGATTTCATTCCCCGTAGATCGACCGCCCTGAATCTGAGTACGCTGTTTGCTGTCCTGCACCGGAGGTGCCTGCTGCCACAATATTACTTGACTGCGAAAAGGACTTTGATTCTCTAGAATGGTCTTTTTTCCTGGCAGTGATGTGCAAAATGGGCATGCCAAAGGGGTTTTTAGCTCTCACTCCACTCCTATACCAGAACCCCACTGCTAAGCTCCGCTTGAATGGTACATTATCGCAGTATTTCCACCATTCTCGGTGCACCAGACAGGGGTGCCCGCTTTCCCTGTTACTTTTTATCATCACAATGGACCTTCTGGTTAGGCACTTTCAATAACGTCATCTTCATAAAGGACTACAGTTCAAGACCAGCCTTTGCTTGTATCTCTCTATGCAGACGATATTATACTTTATGTAGGCACCCCAGAGGAGAACCTTGAACCACTCATCAGGGAGGTCATTTGGTTTGGGTTGCATTCTGGCTTGGGTCTCAATTGGGAGCAAAAGAAAATATTTTTCCAATCACTCCCATCACCAAGAGATGGGACTGTGGGTTCCTCCTTGACTTACCAGATCTGTTCGTAGACATGCCCAGGAAATCTTCGATCTCCTTGTTACTGAAAAACCAGCATGTCTGATGCTGACAGAGACCTGGTTAGGCGAGTCATCCAATCCCCATATTGTTACAGCAATACCCCCAGGATATAACATCTTTAGGCAAGATAGACTGAAAGGAAGGGGTGGGGATGTAGCACTCGTGGTTAATGAATCCTTTGCATGTTCCATCATTCCTATGGATGTCATCACAGGCTCTGAATCCCTTACCTTTTCCATATCACTGACACCTCAACAATCTTTTAAAGGGCTCCTAGTTTATAGGCTCCCTGGCCCTGCAGGGTCCTTCTTTGAGGACCTCCAGTCGATAATTTCGACGCTGATCCTTAGAGCAGAACACTGTGTGCTCGCTGGTGATCTGAATTTCCATATGGATCAAAGTTCTGACCCGGATACAATGAAATTGATGGATATCATGACACCCTTAGGCCTGATCCCCTTTCTCTCTGGACCGACCCACGACAAGGGCCACACTCTAGATCAGATCTTCTCCACGTCCCCTATTGAAATGTCGGCATTGTTGCCGGTATTGTGGTCAGACCATTATCTGGCCAAATTCTATGTTCAGTGCATTAAGAAACCACCAAGCACTGTTCTGAAACACCAGGGACCAGTATCCAGGGCGTACCATCGGGTGACTCCAGAGATGCTGGTTCAGGCATCCCTGGATCATCCTTTCCCTGTTACGGGCAGTCTCGAGAAAGACTTAGACTCCTTGCAGCTGTGGCTGATGGATAGGCTGAACGACCTAGCCCCTGTGATTCCTCCCCGACTAACACCTTAACGGCCCTCCGCCCCTTGGTTCACCGAAGCACTGTCGCACTCCCGTAGGCAATGCAAAGTGGCCGTAAGGGCTTGGTGTTCTCAGTACAATGCCGATGCTAGGCTTGTCTACAGAACAACGGTTAAAGCCTACCACCGGAAAATCCTCCAGGAAAAAAGGCTATTTCGCCAGGAGAATTGAGGCAGCAGCCAACTCTTGTAAGGAGATCTTTTCCATCGTTAGAGAATTTACGACTCCTAGGTCTAATTCGACTCAGATCGACCCCTCTAAGTCATGGGTGTCTGCCCTTGCCAATTTTTTCACCAACAAGATAAAGCTGATTCAGGACTCCTTCCCCACGAGGCAGATTGAT
Organism: Lissotriton vulgaris; assembly: GCF_964263255.1. Taxonomy (NCBI): domain Eukaryota; kingdom Metazoa; phylum Chordata; class Amphibia; order Caudata; family Salamandridae; genus Lissotriton; species Lissotriton vulgaris. Next base: position 1,090,130,816 of record NC_141697.1, on the reverse strand, counting down.
GCTCCTCTTAGCCCCGCAGATGGGCCAGCTCCACTGATCCCCGCAGGTCCAGTCCTGACGGTGTTCCCGCCATTTTCGATATCTGCGTCCTTGGCACTTATGGCTAATCTTAAATCTGGCTCACCTTTGGATCCTTGCCCTGCCAAAATCCTGGCAAAAATGGCGGATATTGTAAATCCTTTGGCAAACCTGCTTTTGAATCTATCTTTGAGTCAAGGGGTGGTCCCGCAGGCGTGGAAGCAGGCAATGGTCATTCCCCTTCTTAAAAAGCCCGGCCTTGCCCTAGAGGATCTCGCCAATTATAGGCCTATCTCGCTTCTGCCCGCACTGGCTAAGATCTTGGAGAAACACGTACATATTGTGCTCTCCAATTATTTGGAGTCCCACGATCTTCTACATTCCTCCCAATCTGGCTTCCATCCCAATTTAAGCACTGAGACGGCGTTCCTGGAGGTGTTTGAGGCCATTAAAGAGTCGCTGGACTCTGGAGGCAAAGTCATGCTCATCATGCTTGATCTGTCGGCGGCTTTCGACACCGTCCCCCATGAGGGTCTCCTCACCAGACTTTATGAGATCGGTCTGAGGGGGACGGTGCTCAGCTGGTTTAGATCCTTCTTAGCTGACCGCCGACAAACGGCCTGGGCCTCTTCGAGCTCCGCCGAGATGCCGCCATTGGGAGTCGGAGTCCCTCAGGGCTCCGTGTTGAGCCCAACTCTCTTTAACATCTTTATGACCCCTGTGGCGACATTGGTGGAGTCTTTCGGGGCCCAGATTGTATCCTACGCCGAAGATACTCAGCTCCTCTTTTCATGTCAGAAATGAGAAGATTTCGATGGAGAGAGTATCCGTGAGTGCCTTGGGGCTGTTTTTAAATGGTTCCACCTAAACAGCCTCAAGTACAACTCAGATAAATCCAAGATACTCTTCTTCGGTTGCTTATCTGACCCAGAGTGGCATGAATGGTGGCCTGCTGACATGTTCCCTCCAGCACACTCATCCCAGATAGCTAAGAATCTGGGAGTTAAGATAGACAATGGGCTGACATTAAAATCCCACGTTCTGGCTCTCTCGGGAACCTGCTTTGGTCTCCTCAAAATGCTCCGGAAGTTCTTCCCCCTGCTCTCGGAAGAGCACAGGAGGACTACGGTCCAGGCATTAATTGGCTCAAGATTGGATTATTCCAACATCCTTTATCTTGGCCTGCCTGAGTATCTCCTGCAACGCTTGCAGGTGGCGCAGAACGCGGCCGCGCGGGCTATCTTTGGCCTCCACAGACATGCCAGAGTATCCAGCCTATTGCAGTCGCTCCATTGGCTGCCCATCCAAAAGCGGATAGAGTTTAAGGCCTTGACACTGGCCCACAAGGCCCTGCATGCCACGGGAGCTCAGTATCTCCAAAGGAGACTTGCCTTTTACCATCCGGCTCGCTCTCTGAGGTCTGAGTCTCTGTTTTTAGCTGAGGTCCCCGAATAAAAAAGGCGCGCATTGGAGGCCGCTCTTTCAGGCCTAACATCTAACATCTAACATCTAACTGTTGCTCTGACTCAACGCAATATCTAGGGATACATAGCCATACAGATACAGACCAGATCATTAGACTGAACTATGGTCCTGCGATGCATACTCTGGATGAGCAAGTCAACCTTGATCAAAATGATCGTCCTCCCTCGGTTTTTATACTTGTTCAATACTATTCCAATTCCACTTCCCAACAGCTTTTTTCTTAAACTTAGGTCCTATTTGATTTGCTTAACTTGGGCTGGCAGGAATCGCAGGGTCAGCTGGGATGCTATGACATTGCCTTATGACAGGGGAGGTTTTGGGTTTCCAAACTTTCACATATATTACCTGGTAGTGCAGTGCAGCTTTGCCCACTCCTGGTACCATCCAGATGCTAGATTGCCCTACTCAAGACCTGAGGCTGACCTGGTGTTGCCTACGAAATTTCACAGAGTATTACCTCAGGGCTTTCCAAGAGACCCTAGAGACATTGAAAAATTTTCCACGGCCAACTGGACCTGGCGAAATTGGTCAGAATCACAACCGCAAATACACTATATTCCTCTGAAATTCCGGTTTTGAATAATGCATGGATCCCCATCATGATTGAAAAAAATAGCGCAGCGCACTCTAACTAAATTTACTATTAGCAAGATCGGCGACCTACTTCCAGACGGCCATGTCTTTGACGGAGATGAGGAGGATGATTTAGTGATGCTACGTTTATGGACAATTTCATCCTTTGACGGGTGCGAAGTGAGCTTAGGGCTACATATACTGATTTTTTCTTGGCACCAGCCAACTTCGGCCCGTAAACCCCTGTCATTTCTTCCCCAGATAGTGCCTGACTGGTTTTGAAAATGTATAGTTCATGCATGATACTAGTTCCTGGAAAGGACACTAAGATCAGGGAGGCTTGGGAAAGGTATTTGGGACATCCTATTCCAGATACACACTGAGGCTTTAGCTGTGCACAAATTAAAGAAGTACAGCAGGCACCGGTTATTACACTTTAAATTCTCTTGGAGGGTCTACATGTCCCCAGAAAAAATACACACCATAAACACTAGCAGGCTACATGCATGTTTAAAGTCTGGTGCACCACACACAGACTTTGCACACTAAGTTTGGAACCGCACAACGATTGGGGCATATTGGAATTTGATTTGCGCTGAAATAGCTAAGATGATTGATGGGGATGTGGCTCTCTCTCCGGAGTCTGAATTATTGGGCTGTGTACTTAGCTTCCCTAAGCCTGTTTGTACTTTTTCTGCAATGCCAAGCGGAATATTGCCGTTAAATGGGTCTGCAAGGCCCCTTCCATGACCAAGGCCTGGATCCAGTGTTTAGCCTACTGTAACACGAATAGTGGTATGTACGCGGACACCATACCTGCAGTGTCGCGTCCAAAGGATATCTGGGGCCCCGTCAAAGCCTGTTTAGTGGACATGAACACCACACCCACTTCACAACCCCCTGACGGGCTGGTCCCCACAGGAGTGGGCATGCGCCACTCAGATGCACCCATTGTTACATATATTTCATCTTAGGGGGGACTCAACCTTCTCAGATTACAGATTATTATTGTTAGTAGGGGTGGAGGACAAATTCCGTTCCGCTTGCAGAACTTGCGAGATTTGGGCATTTTTGTGTTCTGCGCGGAACGAAAAAATATCAAAACTTCCGTGATCCGCAGCAGAACGGAATTCGGGGGGCATGAGGTATTTTTAAACCTCACCAGGAAGCACTTGCAAGAGCCCAAGTGTCCACTTCTCTGCCTCCCTCCCTCCATCCCTCCCCTTTCTCTTTCTTTCCGTCCATCTCTACCGCGATCTCGATCCTTCTGACTTGCTGACAAACTTCCTACATTTGTTCCCCAGTGAAATGGATCCAAAATCAAATGAAACTCTGTTGCTGGAAAAGCAGTCTCTTTCTTTCATTTTTCTCTTTCAAAGTGCAGCGTCTGGATGGAGCAGGGCAAAAAAATTAAGTTTAGGAAAAGGTGAAAATGTTTTTAAAAAATAAAGAACGGCATGTCGGCCGCAAAGCGGCAAATAAATAAATAAATAAAGCAAGACACGGTGGGCGCAGAAAAATCTCTGCTAGCATGGGAAATTTCATGTGCTCGTGGAGATTTCTTGCCGTTTTGCGATATTTTGCGAAAGGCAACTTCACAAATTCCTCCCACCCTTACTTGTGGGTCTGGAAAGCAATGTCTGGGTTTTCTGGTTACATGGATAGGCAGTTACCGATGGAAAGCCGGTTGGGCGGTGGGGTAGATAATCTCAGCAAATGTATTCAATGTTCCTTGTATAATTCAATGTGGAGTTACCTACTGCGGTGTGGCAGTGTTTTACATATGTGAATGCTGTGACTTTTTGTATTATGGAAATGGAAATTAAAGTTAAAAAAAAACTGGAGCCAACTGTCTGTTCTGCTTTAAACGTGGTTCAATTGACGTACTGATCATTAATGTATTTAACTTTCCTATTAGACCATAGTAATGTATGGAAAATATACACCAACAGCATGGACAGTTCAACAGCACTTATTGTAACATCCACTAAAGTGAAAGGAAAACAGGGTGTTAGGCCTAACCTCTGTACCTTGACAGCAACATCTTACAACCTGCAGTGCAAACCTGTCAAAATACCATTCTCGACAGAGGAAACCCCTTCTTTGAAATATTAATAAATCACCCCTAAGTTTACCTTGTTGACCACAAGGTAAGGTGGTTGATATTTTAAACTGGAACAGGCATGAAATTAAGAATGGCATGTTCCTCCAGTGACATTCATTTTGTGAGAAGGTCATCCTTTTTGGCCCTGTTCACCCCCATTATTTGATTGATACTGCTGGTAACAGACTCTGTATGTGCCCAGGGTTCTGCTAACCAGGCCCAGGGCCATTGCTCTAATGAAAAGGGTATAATTAGCTATAATTAAAATTGGCAATAACAGATCCTGTAAGTCCCTAGTATATAACAGGACAGAGGGGATTCAGACTACATATTAGTCCCTAGTACATAATATGGCATTGGGGTTTAGAGGCCTAGTAGATTTCTTGCACTGGAGTGTGCACTGCTGTGTGCCTACTTTCATTGTTACTGACAGCCCTGCTTTTCAGACTTTCTTTAAAAGTAAATTGCATGCAAATTCGACTTTGATGGTACACGTACCAGCAAAGTGGTAATCTACCTTAATTTTACATATAAACACCCCTAATGTCTCCAATAGGTGTCACGGCAGTGGGGTGCCACGTAACTATGAGAACAGACATTATAAAAGATGTTTTACAAGCTCTGGTGTGGGAAAAACTGCCAATTTCGTTTTCTTAAATTATAGATTATTAGCTCCATAAGCTAACATTGGAATACATTATTTGAGTATATCTTTTAGTAGAAAGGGGCTGAAAATGTCATTCGAAGATTTGACTGATGGCCAATGATAAATCTAACAACTTGTCACTCTTTAATTTATCATAACTAATGCAGAAAAGAAGTTATAGAACTTTCTTTCCTTTGAGCCAAATTCCAGCATTCAAGCAGCCTTTCCTGATTGGTCGGCCATAACAGCTTAGCCAGGCTGCTTTGATGAGGTGATAAGTGGTCACATAGAGCAGAGGTTATCTGTGGGGGAAAGCTTGCAGCTGTAAGGAAAAGGCCAGGCCGGGTGCTGGGTAAATCAAACTGTGCTTTAAAGAGAGCAGAACAATAAGGAATTCCAGTCAGGCCTAACCCCTCTTCCTGTAACCCAAGCCAAATGGAACTTGCAGGAGGCGGAGGGGGGGTGTTACTGGAAATGAGCAACACTAGTAGAATGGTTTAGCCAGCTCTTACTCCAAAGGAGAGAAATTCTCCATCTTGAATTTAAAATGCAGTGCTTTGTGGGACAAGAAAATGCCATACTTTGGAGGAAGCTTCATGCTTTTGAGTGACACCCTTCACCGGATTGGGCAAGGATGGCCCTGCTTGTTACCCCTGATAATCGAATAAACATGTGAGAGCTGCAAAGCAACTCGAATTTGCTGCCTGAAACTACAAGAAGAAGGAATACTTGCTGAAGGACTGCTCCTGTTGCACACTTGAAACTACAGGCCTGAGGACGTTGCCTTGCTTTAAAAAGGGTTAGGGAGCAGACTCCCTGAAAGCTACAGGCTAACAGAGCTTCCCTGCAATTTCTCCCTCAAGAATTCCCCAGTCGACACTGCGTCCATTAATGGGTCAGTCACAAATACATATTTATTGTGAATGCAAAAAAGTATCTGTTTAGCAAAAAAAATTATGACATGATAGGGTGAGAGTTGGGAATCTAATATCAGCCATCCACTTCTAAAATATATTGTTGTTTCAATAGTGGGAGGGTTGAATATTTTCTTTGTGCTAATTTCATATAACAATTCTTATAGCACAACCACGTTGTAGACAACACCTCCAGTTTTCACGACTGGTTCAACTGACTGCAGTCCACATGCTGTACTTGCATGACTCCCAGTCTCAAAGCCCACAAAATTATTTTTGGAAGGCACTATAAATGTTCTCATCCAACAACTCCAAACGATATTTCCTTCAGGCATGCGTCAGCTTCTCAAGAACTACTGTACACTCTAACCACTTTGGGAAAGTTTCACAAGGGCAGGTATGCTTCTCTGGCAGGACCTGGACGTTTTTATTTCAGTAGAACAGTAGGAGGCTATCACTAGCAGTCCAATTGAGTTATGGGCCCCTCCCCACCCACATTATCCCTGGCTGACTCATTTCAGTCCAATACTCTAGTTCAGGTCTTATATCTCGAGTAAGGACGTGAGGACTTCTTTTTTATATAGGAAATAGAAAAGAACCTCTGCAGAGGCACATCAAAATCAAATGCCCAACTTGGCAGAATCCAGACGGGCTAATACTTCTGTGAGAAAACAGCAACGTATCTTGGTCTGTGTGCTCTGTGCGCAAACAGACTGTGTGTCTCTGATCTTCATGCTCAGTACATATGAATGCATCTTCCCCTTGGCTGCTTGGCCACTCCCAGCATTTACCGGATCCAATCACCTGGAGAGGTGTTCCATGGCACTAGTGGAGCATTGTCCTGGGAGGATGGCAGTTTAGGAATGGGGCTTGAAGGATGCCAAGCATGTTATTTTGTACATAGAAAATGCTGTATCGCTGAAGAAGGAGGTGTGGGTAGCCTTAAATATAAGCCTTTCCAAGATGCTTTCTACTTGTTCATTAAATGTTACTTTATCTTTATAATTCGGTTGGGTATTTTTATTGTTGGGCATTTTGTCTTTATTTGTGTTTTGGTATTACATACATGCTTTTCACTGAATATGAAAAATAGAGTAAAATTTGATAACCAAAATGACAAACATCAGTAAGAGAAAAAATAATTTTGCTTACACTGCGATGGTGCTGTTTCCTCAGGACATGTGATATGTTAAACATCTTCCATGTGCTACATTCTCCTGGGACCTCTTTGGTTTCAGGAATGTTAATGACAGTCACTACTAGAAAATTAAGACTCCATAACATATGGCTACAGTATGCAGGGAAGCAATGTTTTACCTTTTCTGAAATGTGAAATTCACGAAGAATAGATGTCAATGGTGTAATGAGTTTGAATGTATGTCCATGGTATTACGCAAATATGAACACACATGAATGTTTGAATCACTCAGATGGTGCTATTTTGTACAAGAATTGCAAAAATCTCTTTGCAATTGCTCATAAATTGTGGTGTGAACATGGCAATAGCTTGCACCACTACAATTGCTGATCAGCCACATTTAGCCCTAGTTGACTAAGCATTCTCAAATGTGTGAGTGTACAATAGACATGTGATTGGTAAGTACAGTCAGTTTTCTCAGTAGCATTAGGGGCTGTTTACAATGGTGGTGAACCCACCACCAACATGCTGTTGGTGGTTGGCTCACCACCATCGTGAGGCCATTTCCCACCCTCCATATTATAATGGCGGACGGGTCTGTGGCAGTCAGAAAATCCAACCCCCATGCATCCTACAGGCTCCTTGAGCCTGCCGGTGTGGTGGAGGCCTTCCCAACCCAAAATGGTGGCGGTGCCAACCACGGACCACTGTAGGGATTAGGATGTGCCTCCCCCCCAGCCTTCCCATGGCAGTTCACCCGCTGTGAAAAGGCTGATGGGGATGTACATTGGGGCCAGTAGCAGGTCTCCCTTCATCCCGGACACTTTCTTTTGGGGGTGGGGACACCTATGGTATCCCCCAACATTTCCCTGCACCATGTGGTAGACATCGCATGGTGCCTGCTATGTAGTGCAGGGAAATGTATACAGTGATGTTTTTACATTGCGGCGGGTGCTGCAGCCAGCAGCACCTACAGCAATTCAAAGTGTGGCAAGTACAGTGTTAGTCGCATCCTAATACCCTCTGTGGGACCACCGCCTTGTAGGCAGGCGGTTCCACTCCCTGAGACGAAGATGGATGGACAGGAGTCCATCTGCCATCATAATCAGCCCCTAAGTGACAAAGAGAGGAGTATATGTTGAAGTTGTGCTTTTTACATCACAACACTGGGATGGGCAGTGCATGTGTATATATGTAACTCAGGACTACATTCATAAGAGATTCAAAATACCATAGCTTGCTCAGAATTTGGTTTAATGTTGTAGCATATGATGTCAATGCCATGCTGTGTTGCACAGCTATATTATTCATGTGACTTTACCAGAACCATTCTCTCTTGTAGCAACTTTGTGTGACACAGCTTTGTGAAGAGCTCAGGCTAGGCTGTTGCAAAACCGACACATGTTTTATTGTCAGCAAACTTAGGACCTTGGCCTCTGAATTCCTATCCTGACTCTCTTCAGCAGATTTTTGGAATACTGGTGGAAGCAGTATTTGAGGCCATCCAACCTTTGATTATCTTGTTCCATGTTGTGCTGAAAAATGACACTAGGGGCATCATGTTTATCATGGCTATCTACTTTTTTTGAGAGACAGTTGTGCAGTGATGTAGCAAGGGGGGGCGGTCCACCCAGGGGCGGCACGAGTTTTGGGGGCGGTGACCTCCCACCGCTGTGTATACTGTTTCTCTCTTTATTTTGGAAAGTCTAACTTTTTTTTACAAAGTAAGTACACTAATATTTAATGCACTGAATTTTACACACAAACGTATATGTTATGTACAATAAACTTAAGACTGCCAAGTCAGGGCGCTTTTAGGCAGCTTAGGGTAGCCTGAGGGCTACTCTAAGCAGAGAAAAAGCTCCAGTAAATGAGACGTTGAATGGCCTTTGCAGAGTAAAAAGCTCATCCTAGAGGTTTTAATTACTTAAAACTACACGGAAGCAATACCTGACTGTGTGGATTGCTTCTGTAAGCCGTTTACAATATCACCAAAGTCCCTCCTTAAGATGCTGCCCTTGCTTTGGAGCAGACTTGTGGTGCACCATGTGATCTAAAGTGCCCAACAGGACAAGACCCAGAAGTAGTTTGCACATGGTAGGTTCATTAGAGACAGTCTACCAGACTTCACATGGAGCACTGTATAGACAATTGCCATTCCTTTATTGGCTGCTCTGTCGGTGACGATACAAGTAACTAATGATACCTACACTTCACGGTTCATACCTTCTTCATGCACGCTTGCAGCTTAGAATTCGTACATTTTAGTGAAATGCTACTACTATTGGTATTCGGCACAAATGGCTATTTTGATGTTTACAATAAATTTGCAAACATGTTTATTAAGTTGGTTTCAAAGCATGTTTGTTCTGCCTCATTTATTTGCAGGCAACTTGATATCTCGTGGATCTTTAGCTTTTAGCTTCTAATGATTACTTTGAAATATTATTTTAATGAACCTATGAAACACATCATTCTATTCTTTATTTTGCTGTTGGATTGCTAATGATACCCATCTATTAAGTAAATGGTTTTGTGAGCAATACAAATGCAATAAATAAGGTTAGTCTGTTCTTTTTTACTACTTTTTCTGCTGATGGGCATACCACATGCAGGGAAAGTAATGTTTCATGACCAAAACAGTTCAGTCTGAGGCAGACCTCGCATTAGCACTAACTGATTCAAACTAAAAATATATTGTAATATTTTCCATATCTGCATTTGCTAACATTTCGAGTCATTTAGATAACAGACATAAATCTTCCAGGCAGGGCCGTCAAACATCTGACCGATTGCATGAAGGCAAGACAGTTTGCAATATTTTAACCTATTAAACATTTGAGAACTATATGATACATGGCGATGATACATTTCAATACGTCATCTGCCCTCGATTTGTTTTGTGAAAATATCAGTGTTGCTCAGGCTAGACGACTTGCATCTTGTATTTATTAAACTGTCATATGACGTGTTAAGATATAGAAATTCTGTGATTGACATTTTTTCCTCTTGTGAAACTGAGGTGATTATTCATATGGTGGCATCAGTTTTTCTAAATTGGAGGAAATATAACCCCATGATGCTGTGAAAATAAACATCAAAGTATGTGCCCAACTACCCTGCATGCATTGGATTTGGTATTGGTATGAATAGTGAAAAAACATGATTAGGTAAAAGCTGAGGGCCTCATTTATGAAAAGTGACGCATCGCTGCGTGAAAACAGCGATGCGTCACTTTTCACTGCGTCCTCCTTGCGAGACCAATGATGCGTCATATTTACAGTATGACGCATCATGGCGCAAGGAGTTGCAGATACGTCAGTTTTTATGACGTATCTGTATGGCGCAAAAGTGACGCATTGCTGGAGTGTGTCACAAAAGTGATGCAACTCCAGCAATGTGGCCTTTCACATGGGGCAAGCTCCATGTGAAAGGGCTTGCTTACGCCTGCTGTGAGGCATCCGGAAGAAATTGACGCATTTGTGTCCTAGAAGTGGTGCAGTGAAATCTTATAGATTTCACTGCATCACTTCTATGACCCTGTCTTGCGTCAGAACGCCCCCCCCTGCATACATTATACCTGGCGCAGGTATAATGTAGCGCAGGGGTTTACAAAGTGACGCATCTACCTAGATGCGTCACTTTGTAAATGTGGTGCAACAAGGCACATTTTTTACTCCGCTGGTGCGTCACAAAAAGTGACGTACCAGCGTCGTAAAAGTGACGCAAGCGCTCATAAATGAGCCCCTGAGTTTTTACAATATGCAAAGAGGGCCCTATAGTTTTACAGTCATAGACAGAAATAGCTAAGTATACCTACCTCAAACCTCCTTCTTCCATAGCATGCATACCCCCAATCACATACGCACAGTAAAGGTCGACTCAAGTCGAGGCATACCAGGTTACGGTTGCTTGTAATCCACGCATGATTTACTGAGCTAATAGGGGAGCAGGAAGTGTTACTCTTTTAGTCCCTCATTTATAAGAGGTCTCTACCACCAGAGCATCACTTTTTTCGAAGCTCCGGTGGTGCCGGCTTCTCAGTCATATCTATGAGCAACTAAAAGCCACCATGCATGGCTTTGCATGGCCTCATAGATTTGGAGTAAGGCAAAGCTTTGCTCTGCAATGCCTTGCTTGACGTAAAGGGGGTGCTCCATGGCTGTTGCTGTGGGTGTTCCCACTCAACACCCATGGATTTTTACACTGCCTGAGATATACAAAATGCACTTCAACCTAGGGCAGCACTAAATACGTAACAAGGAGAAAAGTTTACATTTCTCTTCGTCTTTTTCTCTTTTCATGTGTGCTGCATTCTACAGCGCACGTAGAATGAGGAAAACACCTCTTGTGATTGCTTTTGTGCAGAAAGGTGCCCCTTTCTGCACCAAAAACTATCATGCCAACAACACAGACACCCTTTCACCTGTGTTGGATGCACTATGTGCACCGGCGCTGCCAGAAAGGACAGGATACGCAAATACGGCGCAAGCCTCTGGATGGCAGAACTTTCATCTTCTGTCATAGAGGTGTAACAAAACTTGAGGGGGCCTCCCTGAAAGGTACATTAAGGGGCCCGCCCCGGACTCAATTAGGAGCTCTCAGGCCAGGTACAATGCTGAGAGGTTGCCCCTCCAACTCAGGCGCCCTCACCGCATTGTGGGGGCTGCAGCGGACTGTTTTACACCACTCTCCTGCCAAACTAATACTACTATCTTCTGCAACTCCACGTTTGAGGTTTTTTTTGCACCAGTCAAGGGCTCAGGACCTGAGGAGACACCACTTTGGCATCAGGAAAACACTCCAGCAAAGTTCAGCAGGACTCTCGCAGGTCCAGTTGCTGGTCCAGGTAGGTTCAGTGGCAGGTTCATACATGGCCAAATCGAGATAGTAGGTAAGTTGGGTAGTTGCAAGGAAGCCTCTGGAGCTTGTTGTATCCCTGTAGCTCAGAACAGGTCATTAGACAACTGACACTTGAAGTCTCTCAGGTTATCCTGGGATGAAGGGAGCAGGTCCAGGCTTCCTTCTCAGCGAGCAGGGCAGGCTGCAAACAACAGGGCAGTCTTCTGACTGTCAAGGCAGGCATCAATCAGAATGGTAGCCCTCAGGGGAACAAGGCAGGCTTCAAGCAACAGGGCAATCCTTGGGATAGCTTGGATTACACTGATGTCAGGAGCCAGCGGGCAGTTGATCGGTGGTGAAACACGTCACATTTTTCCATTTTCCATTTTATTGCATTTGTATCGCGCATATATCACCCAAAGGTCTCAGAGCGCTAGCAGGCAAAGGAACCTCACGTCCAACGGATCCAGGAAGTAGAGTGGGCTCATCTGGCTAGAAGAGCCAAGTTTTTAGCTGTCTTCGGAACTTCACTTGATCAGGCTCTAACCTCATCTGATTGGGGAGAGAGTTCCAGGCTTCTGGGGCAATAGTGATTAGCTGCGTGGCTTCATGGAGAATATATATTGATTGCACCACAGCCACACTAATGGTGGAATTTCACAAATGTTTTTTTGGATTAGTTGCAGCCACTTACTTATCTATAATTCTGAAGTAAGTCTAGAATAAGTCAGCATCAAGTCCCATTTAAAAACTGTGGCTTACATACTGTTTGAGTTGGTGTATCAATTTTAATATCACATTTTGATTTTCACATTACTGGGAGTGATGGGTACAATATTTTTTTTTCCTATTTGTCTTTGTTCTCATTTTGCACTCTGGTTTTGCAAAATGCTTCTAATGGGTGTTAAATTAAAATAAAAAGTACTATTCAGCAATAATAATAAGGGGCCTGTTTACATGAATGCCATGCAGTGCAGCGCAGCAAGCCACCTTGCTGTGCTGCGTGACAAGGAAAGAGCAGGAATATGTATTTACGGCAATACAGTGCATTCTTGCCTTTTCGCCTGCACTGGCACTCTTTTGACAGCCTAATGCCAATACATGCACCCTTGCACCATGGTGCAAAGGTGACGGCATTTCATGCAGGATTGTTTTTGTGCAGGAAGGGGCATATTCCTTTTTCCATGTGTCCTTCAAAATGCAGCACATATAGAAAGAGGAAGTAACAAGGAGAAATAAAGTTAGGCCTCACCTGAGAAGGCGTATCTTTTTGCTGCATTACCAGGCCTATCAGTTCTGGTTAATCTGGAAATGCATAAAGAACGATAGGAACAGCAACGCAGTGCCCATGAAATGGCTTCCAAGGGCGAATAAAAAAACTCAGCGATTTGGGCTGGGTGCCTTTCTCAACATTTATGGAGCCACTCAGGGCCGCACAAAGTGGCCTTGCGTGGCTTAATAAATCACATGTAAGTTTTGCATCACTCTTGCACCGTATTGTGTGGTGCCAGAGTGATGCAAAACGACTCATAAATAGGCACCTACAGTCTCAAATCGCATTAGGTGTAAATTGTAAAAAGATTGCAAACATTATCTGTGCGCTCAGAATAGATGTTTTTCATTTAGCATTAACAAACTCATTTGAACATAAAGAACATGCAGTCAACAGCGTCATCGAGTGATTCAGTGAAGCTGAATAATATTCTTTTTTCGTGTGGTATAATCAAGGAACCTCTAAGAAATGTAATCACATTTGAAGTCTTTTCCATCTATGAATTTTATAGAAGGTAATATCAGCATTTATATTATCGACTTTTCTGCATTTCTTGGCATTTAAATTAACACCTCAGGCTCTCACTCTAAAACAATAAAGTACAACACCAGAAGGAGTAGTTGAAATACTCTTGCTGTCGTTGCAGTCTTAGAATTAGAAGTACTTTTCAAAAAGTACATTCAATAACCGTTTTGTCCTCGAACCTCAACTCAAACCAGCCAGGTTAAGATACTAGCTGACAAGCCATCATTACATATGCATCGGCATAGTACATTAAGTGAAATGCTTACAAAAACCATTGTTGCATGAATGAGACAAATCATATTTAATCAAATACATATAATCCTACATTAATCATGCTACGTCATATGTATGTTGGGTTTACATTACCGCTGGTAATGGCAATCCACTGAACATCTTTAAAGAATGCTGCAAGAACATTATTTAAGTTTGGTGAGGCACATTGGCAACTTCATTATTCGATAAAGGCTTCAATAACCCCTTAAACCGGCATCTTTGAATTTACTATGAGGCGGTACATGAGACGCCTCGGTTAATATTGCAGCCTGCATTTTAAATAAATCATGCAATACACCATTTTTAACTACTTGCTTTGCTTCTCTAATTTTGCATTTCGGGGCATTTTTCCAAATGTTTCACGCAAATCAGGACAGCAAGCGATGTTGCTGCCCTGCCTTGCATGAAGTGGAGGGACTAGAAAGGCCCCTCATTAACAAACATATATGGAACCCTTCTGCTTTCTAATTGAGCAGACACACTGTGTGCTGCCTAGCGAAATTGCAGACACCCTTGAACCATAGTTCAAGGATGCCTGCCCTACAGGAAGGACTATATTGTGCAGGTAAGTATACCTTCTTGCTCAAACACAATCCAAAGAGGCATTTACCTCTGTTCTATGTCTGGTGAGGAATGCATCGCACATGAAAAGAAAAAATAACAAGGAGTAAATAATATTTTTCCACTTGTTATTCCATCCTCTGGGAGGCCTACTGATTTTACGCAATCCCAGGTTCACAGCCCATTGTAAATCTGGATTTGCATCACATATGTGCGGGAATGCACAGGGAATGCCCATGTTTCACCCATGTTATGCATTCTAGCTACAAATGTACTGTAACACAGCACAAACGACTTTGTTGCATTAGATTTATTTGTAGTCCCTCAAGGTGGAGCAAATGGGTCTTTGTTTGGATTTATAAATCTCACTGAAGACTTAGGATTGCCCTTTTGTCACCTTTTATAACACAAGGACAATGCAAGGCAATGCAAGGCAAGCCCACCTGGGCCCGTCTGCGGCCGGACGGGGCCAGGTGCCAACGATTATGGAAACAGCCATTACATGTGCAACTAAAACAACGCACTACCATTACAACGCAGCTGCTATTACAATGCATGCCATTACAACGTAAGTATGGGTAAGCATTTAATTACATTTTAACCCCTACACCATCCAACACTTACCCTCCTATTATGCCACCCTGGAGTTAGAATAGTAATTTTAACCCCTACACTATCCAACACTTACACTACTATTACACCCCCCTGGAGTTAAAATAATATTTTTAACCCCTACACTATCCAACACTTACACTACTATTACATTCCCATTAATTAAAAAAATAAAAAAATACTTACCCATACTTACGTTGTAATGGCATGCATTGTAATAGCAGCTGCGTTGTAATGGCATGTGTTGTAATGGCATGCGGCTCGGTGTTTAATGTGGGAGAATGTTTTACCTTGGAAAAGCAAGTTGAGAAGAACTATGTCTCAATCTGCACTAAGATGACGGTGGTGCTGGATACTCTTGCCCCTCTTAAAGTACGCAGCTGTAAAGGGAAAATCTCCGCCCTGTGGTTTAATGAGACGCTGCAAAACTTGAAGCAGGGTTGTAAACAAGCAGGGAGATGCTGGAGGCGGGATTATAAGGAATCACATAGGGTGCAGTGGAAGCGTAAAATCCAGGAATATAAGGGTCAGATTAGGAAATCTAAGGCTGACTATTACTCCTCCCTGATCTGTAATGCTACCAACAGCTCTAGGAGCATTTTTAATAATATTAAACAATCTTACCAGCCCTGAGTGTTCTAAAAACTCCATTGTCCCATCTCAGGAACTTTGTGAGATTCTTGCCAACTCTTTCAGGGAGAAAATTGAGTTAATCATTGAGGATTTAGTAGCGGTACTCCTTTGTTCACCAGTCCCGGGTCACCGGTAGGCAGGACTAATGGGTCAACTGAGTCACTGAATGATCCTTCACTAGAGTTTCCACCACTGACGGAAGAAGCATTTAATAGGCTGGTAAGGGGTATCACCTCTGGATCTCCCCTGGACCCCGTACCATACAAGATCTGGAAGGAGTATGAGGAGAAACTATTCCCCACTCTCCGCCTGATCTGCTATCAATCTTTTACCATGGGAACTGTCCCTGCCCAATGGAAGCAGGCAGTGATTTCTCCCCTGCTGAAGAAGCCGTCTTTAGACCCAGACTGCTCCAAGAACTATAGACCTGTTTCCCTGCTGCCTTTCCCTACCAAAAGTGCTGAGCGGTGGGTTAGTCTAACTCTCTCCAATTACTTGGAACAGCATCACTTACTAGAGGAAGATCAATTTGGTTTCCGGCCGGCTCACGGGACCGAAACAGCACTGGTCATCGCTGTGGACGAGCTTCAAAGGCGTGTAGACAGGGTACAGGCAGCGGTTCTGATCCTGTTATACATGTCTGCCGCCTTTGACACGGTTAACCATGAGATCTTGCTGGACCGTTTAAGTGATGCTGGGGTGGGAGGTAGTGCTTGGAGATGGTTTCGGTACAAAAGGGGGTGGTGATGGACGGAGCATCTGAAAATGGAGATGGTTTCGGTCATTCCTGCAGGACCGTCAGCAGGCGGTGTCCCTGCCCCCCTTTTAATCGGCCTTCTCTCATGTTCCTCACGGGGTGCCTCAGGGATCGGCAATCAGACCCACCCTTTTTAACCTATATTTAAGACCTCTGATCTCGCTCACTAAAGCCTACAAAATAAAGATAATAAACTATGCGGACGATACGCGGATGATCTTCTCCTTTGAGGGAGAGGAATCGACATCTGTGGAGGTTCTCCACAATTGTCTGCGGGATATGTCACGCAGGTTAAAGAATAACTTCCTCCAGTTTAATGCTGGCAAGACGGAGGTACTTTTTAGCTCTGGGAATAAGATCTCCCGCCCATTTCCAGACAACTTCTGGCCTCCCGAGACCGCAACCAAAGTGCGGCCGGTGAAATCAGTTAGGAACCTAGGGGTCATGCTCGATCAGAATCTCAGCATGGAAACGCATGTAAAAAAGATGACCTCCTGCTGTTTTGCCATTCTGCGGTTGTTGCGGAGGATCCTGCCACTACTACCATCTCAGGCGCGTGCCCAAGTGGTCAGGAGTACGATCCTTAGTAGGCTGGATTACTGTAATGCCCTACTATTGGAGTCTCCTGGGTTTCTACTGGACAGGCTTCAGAGACTGCAATTAGCGGCCACTAGGCTGGTCCGGGGCTTCCTAGGAGAGCTCATGCACAGGCAGCACTGGCGAAGCTGCACTGGCTCCCTGTGAGACAAGGGGTTCCATTTAAGGCCCTCTGCCTAGTTTTCAAGGCCCTACATGGTACTGGTCCTTTATCCTTTCAATCTAAATGTGTGTGGTACACCCCACCCAGGCTGCTCCGCTCTTCAGCCGCTAGGCTGGTGAGAGTGCCTAGGTTTAGGAAGGCCAGAGCAGGAGGGAGATCCTTTGAGGTGGCAGCGGCTAAACTGTGGAACTTGCTCCCGTCTGAGATCAGGCAAATTAGGGAACTTCTCCCTTTTAGGTAACAGGTTAAAACCTGGTTGTTTCCTAAGTAACTGTATTCTTCTGCCTGTGTTGTTCTGTTGTTCTGTTGGACACCTGTCTGCCTGTTGAGCCAGTAGCGCCAGGATGCCTACAAGGTGACTAACAAATAAATAAATGCGTTGTAATGGATCCTGCGTTGTAAAAGTTTTGTTGTAATGGTATGCATTGTGAATGTATGCGTTGTAACGTCATACATTCACCATTATGCCCATTTAATGAAATATTCCTGATTGTAATTACACTCAATGGTCGCCAAGGCTAATAAGGGGATTGAGCCTGACATTAAACACAACCTAGAACGCTACAGACTTTTAAATCTCGACCCGGTTGAAACCTTGCCCATCTTAGTAGTTGAAGCCCTGCCCCCTTCTCAGCATAAGTATGCTGCGATTAGGACAAAGACCCCTGATCCTAAAGAGCTAAATATAATTTACATTAACACACGCTCTATGGTCAAACACCAGTTATAAATGTTTAATCTTTTAGATACTGAAGCCCTAGATCTACTACTGGTTACAGAAACTTGGTTAACCCAGGAATCTATGCCTGACATCTTAGTGGCTCTCCCAAGTAATTATTTCTTGATGCAGGCCAACAGACATCCTGTGAAAAAAGGAGGAGGAGTAGCAGCAGTCATCAAAAAAGAACTTTCGGACACTTCTATTTCCTCCTTCGAAGCGGCCTCAGTGGATAGTCTCACACTAAAACTAATATTTCCCAAATTAGTGTGTATACTGGTCTATAGACTCTCCACTGCAATAGGACAGTTTGTCACTGAATTAGCTAACTACTTGATCCCACTTACCATAGACTATGCAAAAACTTTGTTAATAGGAGCCCTGAATTGTTGGTCTTCAGAGGAAAGAGGGAGTCAGGACTCCAAAGAGCTCATAGACCAATTAAACAATCTGAATTTGGAAGGACATATAATTGAACCAACCCACATTAAAGGACATGAGATAAATCATGGACCTCTAACTTCTTGGTCCGTAATTTAATGGTAAAGCCATGTGCGTGGTCCGATCACAACCTCATATACTTTGCCATAAATGGACTCGCCATAGTTAAATCGTTGAGTGGCAGGAAAGTACTGACGAGAAATCGGAATTGTGTTTGATTGCCAGAGTTCCTTAACATCTTGAAATCTGCACTCCCACTAATAACAAATAATGTGAATGAGCTGGAGAGAACCATCTCCAACTGCCAACTACGTGCATGTGAGATGCACGCCCCATTACAGAGGAAAGAGAGGGGCTTGAGCCGCATGAAACCTCTAATTGGTTTACTTCGGAGCTGAAACTAGTCAAATTAAAAACCCGCCAGGCGGAATGGAAATGGCAGAGAAGTTACTCCCCTGCAGAAAGGAAAATGTATGACAAAGCACTAATTGACTATGAAGCTGCCGTTGTGGAGGCAAAAAAAGCCTTCTACACAAACAGGGTACTTAGCTCTCGAAACAAATCCAAAGATATTTTTAAAATAGTTAGAGAACTCTCCAATCCTGACTGCATCACGCTAGCCATAACCCCCTCCCAAGTCTTTTGTGATAATCTAAATACTTTACTTATTGATAAAATCAAGACCATTCAGAACTCTATCTCCTCTAGCCCTCAGGAATGGAAATCACATAAGCAATATAAAAATCCCATAACAATGTCTAGTTTTCAAAACATTACTCTGGATCGGCTAGCTGAACTCAGAAACAAGGTACAATCTGGCTCCCTCAAAGAACACTGTCCTGCTAGGATACAAAAATAGCTTCTTGCACATTTCCCAGCTACTGTTCTCTCTCTTATGAATGCCTCCTTAGAGCAAGGAGTGGTCCCACATGCCTTTAAAGACGCAGTTTGGTCCCATTGTAAAAGAAAGCAGGAGTAGACCCTGGCCTTCTTAGCAATAATAGACCTAGAATGGCAGCGGTGGGTCTGAGGGGCACGGCTCTGGATTGGATGCTCTCATTTTTAGAGGAACATACGCAGTCTGTCAGGCTGGCATGTTTCAATTCAGCCTACATGTGGTGTACCCCAAGGATCATCCCTTTCCCCTCATCTATTTAACATCTACATCTACCCCCTGATCCACGCTCTTCAAAACCGGGGAGTGTAGGTATATAATTATGCAGATGACCTGAAGCTGATTACCCAATTGATGAGACAGAGGAATCCAAGGTTTCTTCCAAAACACTATGCTTTTCATTAAAGATTGGATGCGTCACAACTATCTCATATTAAACTCAAATGAAACAGGGATAGTTACCTCCAACAACAGACTTGATCAGTGGACGCCAGCACTCTGGCCAGCTGCATTGAGTACTCCATCCATCCCTAAATATTCTGTCAAAGGTCTGGGGATTAAAATAAATGCAGGAACAGATCACCCTGGTTACCTCATCTTGTGTCTACCACCTGCGGATCTTCAAGAAAATCATAAATGTTTTCACCAGGGATACAAGCATGGTTATCATGCTAGCCCTGATTATGTCCAGGCTAGACTTTGCCAATGCCATCTATTTAGGCGTCCCTGCCAATGGAATCCATAGGCTGCAGCTGATCCAAAATCAAGCAGCTAGGCTGGTTTTTCAGCAGCCGAGACACTGTCACACTAGGCCACTAATGAAGCAGCTACACTGCTCCCTGTGACTCAGCGGTCCATGTTTAAGACTGGTTGCATGGTCTTTAATGCACTTTACGGGATATACCCCAAATTTATATCCACAAAGATCTCTAGGTACTTACCTAAACAGAATCTTAGATCAACCACTATGAATATGCTGACTAGTCCTAGATTTAAGTGTAAGGTAATGGGTGGTTCTCGCTTTTCGGCACTTGGCTCAACACTTTGGAATTTCCTGCCGATAGATATCAGACTTACATCTGAGTACACCAGTTTTAGGAGAAATCTACCTACTGCTAGAGCTCGTTGGAAGGCTATCTCACCACTCACTTCTGGGAGAGACCGTTTAGTATAAGAGTGTTAATAAATCCCCCAAACATAAACATAATGTATTATTTCTGTAATTTTACAGTGGTATTCCAGAATAAGGAGAAGTAGGTGGTAATGCAGTGAAAAATTATAGAACAACTTTCTGTGCCACAGAAGTGGAAAGAATACCACTTATTATGAAATTGCACTTAATTTAGATGGCAAGTTAAATACCTATATGAATATGCATAAGCCACCCTGATTATGATAAAATCACTTTGGTCAATTGTATTCTTAGACAATAGTTTTTAGTCATATTGCTCAAAATAGTTAATCTGAGCACTGGTCATCACAGAATTCATCCAGCTTAGGAGCTGATTTTGAGTTTAGCTGGGCTGCACCTGGTCCCCCCACCCTCGCTCAGCCAAATCTGTGATCAGGCTGCCTGCCAGATTAGAAGTTTCCTCCTGTCTCGTGGGCTGACATTCGGTGCTTCCACGGCAGTGCCTCAGAAAATGGACACAGCTATGGGAATGCCTAAACCAGTTCCTGCATGGCATAGACTGAAAAGTTCATGCCATGCAGGAACTGGTGTGCACACACACACAGGAGGCACATGTTGTGCCCTCATGTGGTTCCACAGGACTTGAGACACCAGGGTGCCTTGTAGGGCCCTCTTTGTTTCCTCTCTAATGCCTCAGGAATATTTCAGCACCGCCAGAGAATGGTGACTCATTGGCAGCTGTAGTGGGGCAATGGCGGTCCAACAGCCCTGATTGTAATAGTGCAGTCAGGAGAATGCCACCGATTTGCCACCAAGAGACTGGCGATCTGTGGACCTCGAGACTCGTAATAGACCCCTAAGTGCAAATAGTAAGACAGAAGCTTCACATAATGTTTCTGCTTCACATAATGTTTCCATCTATGCCAAGTGGACCGATTTAAAAAAACACTTAGGAGTTCTTTAAATGTTGTGCATTTCTTCAGAGAATATCTTTCCTTACATAATTCATCAGACAGAAGTCAACTAACGACATCTTTCTTCATTTTCCAAAGTATGTATTTGCACAATGTCTTGGCATGCCCCACTGATGACTACATTGTATGCACTCCAGCCATGGTTGACACAAAACAGAAAACATAAGCTCCGAATACATTCAATGAATTTGATGATGTTCTAAAATATGGTAAAATCCACAGGTACTACAACCTGGGGACCATGAGAAGCCCATAAATAAACATGTGCAAAACATTCATTATCTTTGAATTCCTTGCTGTGTATGGTTGCTAGATCTCGGTTGCAATTAATACCAGAGGTAGGTGAATGCTTCAGTAGGCTTGCCTAAACAGTGGTTAAAAAGAATCAGAGTACATGACATTTGGACTTGGGAATATCACATGCAGATACTCCATCAATCGGAAATACCTGCAGAAATATGCTGTTTTTGTACTGACACAAACCCAGCATTAGAGGTGACACTCTTTATTGGTACAATGCTCTTGCTATGCTATAGTTATCTGTTTGCTTGAACATGTAACACCTTGAAAAAACAAGAGGCAAGATGCGTTGGAAAAAAAAGAAACAGTTTGTTTAATCAAACAATGCAGCTGGGTGCACAGTCACATGGATAGGGTCGGAGGACTGTCTCAATTTACTATATGTCTAACATAGACTTTTCTACAGTTCATTGAATGCAATAAAAATGGTTCTGACAATCCATATTCGGTAAGGAATGTGCACCTCTGTTTTGGAGCCATAAATGAAGGTATTAGAGCAGAAATCCAGGTGGGCCTTGACCTTGCATGTACACAATGTGACCAATGGGTAAAGAGTCCAGATGTCCGCCATGGGGAGCACATCATCCCTGTGTTTACTGTGTGAGCTGTGTCTTGATTAGCTAAGTGTTCCTAACGTTATGTGTCATCTGACTTTATGGTGTTGTTGGAACATGCACACCCTTCCGACCATATGTGTTTTATTAGGGTCACTCTCCTTGGCCTATTGTGGTGTTGCTGCACCTATCTGTGGGATCGATCAGGGATTTCCTGTTTTGTGCATTTCTCTGCTGGTTATGGGCCACATTGCCTGTGATCTGTCAATGTTTGACCTCAGGTCTTGGTCTCAATGCTTGCCTAACTACATATTTCTGAGTCGGATCGATGTGGTCAAATTTGTCAATAAAGAGGCAATTCCATTTTTATACATGAATGTATTGTTATCCATATTGATATTGAATTTTTCAACAACACTATCTAACCCATTCTTCATGACAGTTACTTTTTTGACTATTACAGCATTCCTAGTTACTTGCATTCTACCCAATTTGAGGACTGTGTTTTCTTGCACTTAGAAACTGATCCTGCCTATTTTAGGATCGGATGGCGCAGACACGCAGCGGACGCGCGAAGCGAGTGCGCCAGTGGCGCGCCAAAGGTACAGCAACGGCAAGCCCGTCTGCACCCATCCGCGCCAGACCATTGCCAGGTACCCTGCCCAATTCCCACCAGATAACATTCCTAGACTCTCCTATACGTCCGCACAACTTCTTCAGATGAGGAAGGACCTGGTGCTATGTTCACATACTGGTGTGTTTAATAATCTTGAATGGCCGTTTGCCTGTCTGGATTGCCACTATGACTGTAGCACTACTGTATCCAATTCAAGTGGCTCTCACGAGAAGAGTGTGATTGGAGTAACAAATGAG
The DNA here is from genome assembly GCF_964263255.1 of Lissotriton vulgaris. Classification (NCBI taxonomy): domain Eukaryota; kingdom Metazoa; phylum Chordata; class Amphibia; order Caudata; family Salamandridae; genus Lissotriton; species Lissotriton vulgaris. The sequence goes on along the minus strand of NC_141697.1, from coordinate 1,090,107,815 downwards.
ATTCTTAGCCCATCGGAATTTAACTCTATAAACCAGTTGTGTACCTGGGAAGGGCTGTTAGCTAATGTACCCTCTTTATCGAAAAATGCCACTGATCTCTGGGACTTGTTTAGCTCAGAAGCTCCTGATCTTGGCTTTTTAACAGAGACCTGGTAAAACCGACATCTACTCCTGATATCTCCCTGGTGCTCCCTGAGAACTACCATATTCTCGGACTTGATAGAGTAGGGAAAGTGGGTGGTGGAGTGGCCATTATTTTTTAAAAAGAGCTGAAAGCTACAGTGGTTGACTCTGTTTCGGATAGCCTGATGGAAATGTGTATTTTCAAAATAGAGCTATCTACACAGGAAATCCTAAAAGGCGCACTTATTTATCACCCTCCAGGCCCACTTAAATATTTTAATTTAAAATTAATTGAGAAAATTGCAACTTACTGTGTTACGAAAACCATTTTTTACTGCTAGGGGATTTCAATATCCATAGCGAGGATAAAGATAACAATGAGGCTGCTAGTTTTTAAACTGATATGGCTATCCTGGGACTTAGAAAAGTTAATGCTGGCCCCTCACATTTGGCCGTCCACACGCTGGAAATTATATTCACTAATTCCCCTTTTATACACGCTGATCCCCCCCTGCCCATTGACATGGTCGGATCATTTTATGATCCCTTTTAGGATCACTAGTTGTATTAGACAGACACTGTCCCTCAAAGACGATGGCAAAAAGTCACGCATGACTCATTTAGCAAATTATATATGCCCATGACATTTACAGAACATATGGACAGTACTATGAAGTTGAGGGTTTTTAATAACAATGTTAGCACAATAATTGATATGTTGGCCCCACTGAAACATTGCATGAACAAATCTAGGAAAAAGAATGAGGAATGGTATACTGTAGAGTTACGCAAGGAAAAATCCAGTTGTGTTGGAAAAAAGATGGCGGAAATTTCACCGTGAAAATGATAAACTTCGTTTTAAACTGGCCCTTGCTGCTTACCACAAGAACTTAAAATGTGCGCAGAAAAATCATATTATTTTAAAACTGAACCGGGCCGGAAATTCTGCTAAGGAATTATATAAAGTCCTTCATTTTTTCACTAAGTCTACAGCTTGCATCCAAAAGATCACTCTCTCTCAGAGCCTTTGTGACAACATAGCTGGGTTCCTTGATGAGAAAATTAATCAGATTTATAGTGAATTTCCGCAAAAATTTGATAATGCTGTGTCCACTGACCTGGGTTCTAAAATAGCTGAGGATCTAAAAGTGGGCCTGGATAGTTTTAAGGCTATTCAGATCTCTCAGGTGGAAGCCCTGCTCAGCACTGCAAAATCAGGCTCTCCACTAGATATTATGCCAGCATACAAATATGCTCTGCTTGCCCCTCTTTTAGCCGCCCCGATTACAGAGATTTTGAATACCTCCTTTCATGAAGGTATTTTACCTTTGGACTGGAAATCCACTCAAGTGATCCCCATGAAAAAAAATATCAGCTATCTGATGACACACTCTCAAATTATCGTCCCATCTCGCTCCTCCCCTTGATGAGTAAAATGGTGGAGAGCTTTGTTAATACTCAGCTTATGGACTATCTTGATAACCATACCATCTTGGATCCCTCACAATCTGGGTTCAGACCAAACCACTCTCCAGAGACAACCCTTATTGGGGTTATGGATCATATCAAAGTGGCGTTGGATGGTAATAAAGCAGTGATACTGGTCTTATTGGATTTGACAGCAGCTTTTGACACGGTCTCTCTCCAGAAGTTGATTTTTCAACTGAGAGAGGCCGGGCTGCAGGGACAGGCATTGAAGTTTCTCATCAGTTTCCTTGACCAGCGCACTCAGACCATCAACCTGGGACCTTTCCTGTCCCAAACCCTAAAACTTAGATAGGGGGTGCCCAGGGCTCTTGTCTTAGCCCGACTTTATTTAATGTCTACGTGGCCCCCCTGGCCAAGGTTATCAGGAAGCTGGGTTTCACCCCTTTCTCTTACACTGATGACACCCAGCTGCTCTTGACCTTTGATAAAGATTCTGATGATATTGAGCAGCGTTTTGCTAAGGGTATGCTAGCGATATCAGTGTAGATGACGGACCATTGTCAACAGTTAAATGCGTCTAAGATGGAGATCCTGCTGTTTGGTACAACTCAGGCCGTTTGGTCCCCCAGGTGGAGGCCTTCTTCATTAGGTTCCGCCCTCGCTCCAACCTTAGTGGCATAAAATCTTGGGGTTCGCATAGATGTTCTGCTATCTATGAAGGACCAAGTCATGACCACAACGGGGACCTGCTACCATACCTTAAGCCTTCTGCGAAGAGTGTTTCGCTGGTTGCCACTCGAGGTGCGAAGAACCTTAATTCAGGCAATCATTATTGGCTGCCTGGGCTACTGTAATGCTCTGCTGGCATCTGCTAATGAGTCTCTCTAATAAAAGAGAAAGGGACCCAACAGCCAAAGGGGTGGGATACCAATAAAGACAAATATCAAGAAAGAAGTCCCCTTTGGGCAATGTTACACACCATGCATTCTTACATAGACAATACTATACTCAAAACAAATAGATGAACAAAGAGGAAATGTAAAAATAAATTCATAAAAAAGTATACAATTTATTCAGATAAAAAAACATAATCCCACCCATATCATCAATACATTACCGATCAATAAAAGCAATTTTAAATTTTTTGGGGGACATACACAATATGAACAAAGAAATGGGAAACACAATAAGGAAAAATAATTCCTATTAAAACTAGGGAAATAACAATAGTCAACCAGAAATCAACTCTGATTCATATTTCAATTGCAGTCAGAGTTGTTGTCTTCATAGACTTAACATAATTTCCATCATATGTGCATCAACGTGTTTCGGCGGACAAGTAAATAGAGAGCCAACGCCTTCTTCAGGAGTTTGTATTGTTCCCACATTAATATGTATTATCTTTATTTGTCAAGTTAAAAAGGCTCTCAATGTTGAAAACTTTTATAAGGCGGACATTTCGTTGGTTCTACGTTAGATTATCTACATATCTCGGAGGCGCATGCCCCAGACATTTGGATGGAAAGCCAAGCAGACTGCTGGTGGTTCTGTTGTTTTTTTTAATATGTCGAGAATTCCTAAGTAACTTGTCACGCCAGAGCAATCTGAGCTGTGTGTCTGTGAGGATATTTACCGTATTGGCAGGCTGTTGCTGTTCCGGCTAGCTGCGGTGTTCATACCTAATGGATTGTTGTGTAACATTGCCCAAAGGGGACTTCTTACTTGACATTTATCTGCTAATGAGTCCCTTCTCAGCAGACTACAGATTGTCCAAAATGTGGCTGCGCGCCTGGCTCTAAAAGAAACTCCTCGGACCTTGGCAGGCCCCTTATTAAAACAGCTTCACTGGCTCCCTATCCGCCAAAGAATTAATTTTAAGCTTGGTTACCTCACCCATAAAGCTGTGTATGGCAGAAGCCCCAGCTATTTGGCGGATACATTGAAAGTCTATTGCCCCATTCGTTTCTTAGGTCAGAAGGGAAAAGGTTGTAGGTTGTTCCCCGATTCAAGAAGCTTAGGACTGGCGGAAAAACTGTTGTCCATCTGGCCTCGAAATTTTGGAACACCCTACCTGTGGACTTGCGTAAATGTTCCAATCTTGTACGCTTTAGGAAACTCCTGAAGATGGCACTATTCAGGATGTAACTTTCTTCTGCACATGGTCATCTGACTTTCCCGCAATGATAGCGCGGAGATACCCCTTCGGGGGTGATTCCTGCGCTTTATAAATGTTATACATACATTTTATACATACATACAACAGGAAATTCTCAATTGCACAGAGCCACACACAAACAAAAACACGATGAATACTGACAACAATGACGTGTACACTCCTGACTGTCAGCAGAGAAGCCAGGAGAATCAATTCAAGAACCCCTCCTGCTCAGGGGCACCTCTCTCCTCGCGTATCTTTCTTGTAAGCGGTGTAGTGCTTGGGGGCAAGAGTCAATATCCCATTATTCAGATAATTCCCTAGGATAAGCCATCAGCAGGACACACCAATGTTGGCGTACACCCCTCGCGGTCATTAAGTCGAACACATATCGATGCTGCATCATCATGAGGCAGATTTCTCTCAGTTATTCCTTGATCTAATTAAGGCTGAGTTCAATGCTGTTCATCATTTTGACCATTTCCCTTCTGGTGATTTGGAGCCAACAGGCATTGGCTTGCATCTGCATGATGAAGCATGGTTTGGACCCTCCCGCCGATACTTGTAGGTCCGAGAACAGTATACATTTTTCTGAAATGTTCTTGTGTTAAGCCTAGCCAAAATAACCTTCAGTTCTTTTTTCACAAGTCTGATGCAGCACCCTTTTCATCTTCCTTAGCGGGTACTGGTACAAGTCGGATAGTTCTTTACCCGGATTGACCAGGGTAGGGGTGTGCATGGTCACAAGGGAACAAAGTCGGCACCATCCGGGGACGGGGAGTGTGGGCAAACTCACCGCACTGCCACTACATATCTATCCACATGAAGGTGGTTCATTGCATATCCGGAATGTGCAGGATTGTGCAACAGTTTTCATTCATGCTCAGTAGAAGTGTTCCTTTACTTCTGAAACATAAGAAATACAGTGTAATTGTCCATCCCATTCCCTTCTAACCAAGTTTGTCCACCCTCCTGACGTAGACTGTCTATGCTTTCGTTCAACCCTCCCCTATGAGACCCAATTGTAACTGAGCATTGCAGATCTTTTATATGGATCCAGGGAGATGTCTGTCGTTCTCTGGTTACCTGGTGTTTTTGTTCAACACTTTGATCAAAAAGTTCATGGGTGGGTTAATCATGAAAGTTTTTAGCCATACATCGAAAAGATGGATCCACACATTATTCCCCTCCACTTGAGGGGTGTTGATGTTGTGTAAATGTGGCTTGTTTCTACTTTCTTATGAAATTGGGAACATAGACTTGTTCTCCAGGGTGGGGCATTTGGTATGGTAGCTTGGCCGTGGTGCACTTGGTGGTCCAATTTGTTGACCTGTTTGGATAAGAACTTGGCGGTTTTGTTTAGTTCTAAGAGGTATACATGTAATTCATCTCCCAGTGTTTGGGAGCTAGCCTTAGAACTTAATTTGGCTTGGGGTTTGGGGGGAGTGTTGCCATCAATCTACCAGTCACAATCTGGTGTGTTATGAAATGATGATCACTGCTTAGTGCGTTTCTCAGTGCAATTAAGGTAGAGGTAGACAGTGGAGCCAATTTTTATGAAGACTGGGGCAAATGTTGCTTATTTTGTTTTTAAAAGGCCATTGAATCTCTTAATGGTAACATTGCTTTGGGAATGTCACGCTGAGGCTAATTCATGTATTTTTCCTAGCAAGGAACCTATGTGGTCGAACATGGTGTTGACAAAATGTCTCCCATGGTCTAGCCAGATAATGTCTGGCCCCCGCCACTGGGGTATTACTTCCCTGACCAGAAACATTGCCACTGCCTTGGGGTTGTAGTGTACACAAGGGCTGGCTTAGATCCATCTAGATTATGGGCAGCCCACTACAATCAGGTTTTGGAAGTCGATGTGTAATGCCCTGAAGGGTCAAGTTGGTTTTAGGATTGCTGATGATACAACCTTGAGGGAAGGTTTTGGGTGAAAACAACTGGCAAACAGTGCATTCTTTTAAATACATTGCCATGGTTTCTGTAAGTTTGGGGATGGCATTCAGAAAAAACTGTGAAAATAAAATATCGTCCAACAGAAATATAGAGTCTGAAATAACTTCACACAGAAATATCATTTGCAAGAATATCGTTGTCAAGAATATTGATTTTAAAGTAAGTAATATCCATTTTAAAAATCGCAAAATCATTAATATAGTTTACAAAAATATTGTTGTTAAGAGTGTCGTTTTTTAAATTATTGTTATGTATTTTAATTGTATATGATTTAAAATGCATGTTTAATTGTTGTTAATGTTAATTTAGATTTTAAACTGTTAGTAGTTTTGAAATTAAACTTTATATTTTAGTTTTTTGTTTTTAGTAAAGTAGTGGGTTGTGGGGTTTATAGGGGTTTAGGGTTGAAAGTAAATTAAATACAATTAATCAATAATTAATTTCTGATTGATTACTTTTATTTAATTGAGAATTATTTATTAGTTTTATATCTTTTTTAATTAACTTTGAGGTGCAGGTTGTGTCTTTTGTAGAGGTATAAGGTGGGAAGTAAATTAATTATAATTAACTGATAAATAGTTTTACATGAATAAAAATGTTTAATTGATAATCAATTATGTCACTTGGATAATTAATTTAAATAATTATGTTTCAGGTGTAGGTTGAGTGTTTTGTAGGGTATAGGGTGGAAAGTAAATTCATTATGATTAATTTTTAATTAGTTGCAAATTATTATTAATAATTTCATTGAGAATTAATTATGTGTAATATCATATTTTTTTTTCTGGGTGTGTGTTGTGCTGTATATGTATGGGTAAAGGGTGTTTAGGAAATTAAGTATAATAATTAATTCATAATGTTCATTTTTAATAAATATTGAAATATTGTAAAATAATTCATTTGGATAAGCTTTTATGTTATACATTAGGTGCGAGTTGTGACATTTGTAAGATTAAAGGAAGTGAAGTTAATTAAATATAATTATTTTTTATAGTTAATTATTAATAATAATTGTTTATTTGACAAATAATTATGAACATTATGGAAATAACATCATCTTTTATATATATATATATATATATATATTAGGTGTCAGTTTTTTGTTTTGTAAGGATGAAGGGTGCAGAGGTAATTAAATATAATTATTTTAGTAAAAGTTAAATATTTTCATTAATACATTATTGTATATGTTAAATGTGACTTTGCTTTTTAAATGTAAATTATATTGTATTTTAATGCTAATAATGTATTATATCTATTAAACATTGTAATACATATTTTATTTATTCAATTTAAAAAAGTTTCTTTTATATTTACATATATAAATTTATTTTGGTATTGAGTATGTTTTTGAAATTATCTTATTTTGTTCAATTTAATTAGCCTGTTTCTAATGATGCACTCACTGGCGTGAGAATAGTACATTATGTTACCCCTCTGCAATCCAACACTTTCCCTACTGTTGCACTGACTGGCGTGGGAATAAGACATTTTACCTCTCTGCTATCCAACACTTTCCCTAGTGTTGCACTGACTGGAGTAGGAATTGTAAGTTTTAACACCTCTGAAATCCAACACTTTTCCTACAGTTGCAATGCCTGGAGTGGGAATAGTAAATGTTACCTCTCTGCGATCCAACATTTTCTCTACTGTTGCGTTGACTGTAGTGGAAATAGTAAATTTGACCTCTCCTGACTATACTAATTGTAGTGGGAATGGTATATGTATTAAATGTAAGATGTTATAGTCTAGTTTGTATTTTTTACATTAATATTAGTATGCTTTTGTTGATTTAAAACTTATAATATGTATAATTATTAATGTTTTTAATATGTAATATCTTTTTAGTAAAATGTATGTTTTTATTTAGCTACTTTTTTTATCTGTACTTAAAATTGATGTATATATATATTTCTTTTTATATCAATACATTTAAAAAAAGAATACATTACAATATAATTGAAAATGATTAGTTTAATAATATTTTTAATGTTATATATATCAATGCCTGCAGGTCAGGGGAAACGCGTGCGAAGGGCTGACTTAAATAAAATTTTGGCCAGCACATGGTGTCATCAAGCGTGGTGCTTTGCTGCGTGTTTGAAACGTTAATATATATATATGGGGCTTTCGAAGAAGACCGTTTGGTCAAAACGCGTCGCCAATAAACGCAATTTTGAACACGGACCCTGGTGTGCGAGTCGTTTGTGTGGTTCCTGGGAGGAAGAAACTCTGTGTGGGAGCCCTTTCAGTCATATATATATATATATATATATATATTTTATCTCGGCCCCCGCTTGACGAATCCCCCCAAACTTTCAGGGAAGGAGCGGAGCACGGCGAGGCAAATTGCAAATTTAAGGAAAATTACAGGTAGATTCCTCAACCTTCCCAATAGAATGTTGCGGATTTCCTATAGAAAACAATCCTAACTATAACTACGTAGGTAACATACATATATATATATATTCACTGAAAAAACCATAGGTTATAGACCATATATAGTTAGGAATTTGCATTTACAAAACCTTGAAAATTCACTGAAAAAACCATAGGTTATAGACCATATATAGTTAGGGATTAGCATTTACAAAACCTTATTTTACTCGCACAAAACCATTGAAATTCCATATATAGTTAGTTGCACTAACTATATATCGCGCACCCGCAATCCATTGCTAATGATGTCACATATTACATCATTCATGACATGGTCAGTGACATCACTGATGACATCACTGATGACATCTCAAATGACATCACTGATGACATCACTGACATCTCATTTGACATTACTGATCACATCACTGATGATATCATTTATGTGATAATACAATGAACATCTTCAGACTCTAATATAACCTTAGATACAATCAGTATAAACAGACACTCACAGACTGTCACTTATCCATGGAGTTACTCACACACCTACTCAGTCATGCAAAAGATTAATCACACCTCCATTTCCTCAACTATACAGTTATACACACCTTACTTATTCAAACATATACTAACACATATTACTCTCTTATACAATCCCTGATACAAGTTCACAATGATCGATACAGCCACTCTCACATTCACTAGCTCTTATGTTCAGTTATTTATATATGTCAACTCTCACATGGACTGTGTTTTACATATGTACTTACTTTGACATGTAGCACTGAGATATCCATTCACTCACCAATACACTCATGCAGTCAGTCGACCGCCCATACAGCTGTTTCCACATGCACTTTTGAACCCATACATTTAGTTAATCAACTGCTCACACATCTATGCACAGAGTCATACACCTCCCAGCCACCCACACACATACTCAGTCTCCCATACAAACACTTGGGCAACCATTCAATAACCCATATAGTTACTCATATAGCTACTGATTTAAACATGCAGCAGTTTACAGAACAACATATATAATGATTGCCAAATTAAGACAGTTTAGTCACTAACCCATGCACTCAGTGAGACACATTTATTCACTCACTCATACAGTCAGTCATGCACCTACTAAATCCTTCATCCAGACACTTATACATCCACTCATTCTTCAATATGTAAGACATATTTTAACTTTACAGAAACATACAGTCACTGGGTGTTGTCATCAGTGATGTCATCAGTGAAGTCATTTGAGATGTCATCAGTGATGTCATCAGTGATGTCATTTGAGATGTCATCAGTGATGTCATCAGTGATGTCACTGACCATGTCATGAATGATGTAATATGTGACATCATTAGCAATGGATTGCGGGTGCGCGATATATAGTTAGTGCAACTAACTATATATGGAATTTCAATGGTTTTGTGCGAGTAAAATAAGGTTTTGTAAATGCTAATCCCTAACTATATATGGTCTATAACCTATGGTTTTTTCAGTGAATTTTCAAGGTTTTGTAAATGCAAATTCCTAACTATATATGGTCTATAACCTATGGTTTTTTCAGTGAATTTCATTGGTTTTTTAAAAGCTAATATCTATAGCTGTAAAATATATTCTTTATTACGTGACGTATCACGTAGCCCATGAGACGCCTCATTATGCATCGCATAACCGTGACGTATCGTCTCTGCAGCGCAAACCAAACCCGTAACGTAAGCGCGCCAGAGCACGCTTAAAGATATATATATATTTTTTTTACCTTAATTAGACAAAATCCACACGTGCACATATCACAAACGTTCCAAAAACACAATATGTTGGACTCCCATTACGCTGCCAGTTAGCTGCCCGGTTAACGAACCGGAAAGCACCTCTACCGCGAAAAATCGCAATATTTTTTTCTTTTGCCCCGCGGGCAACTTTAATAGCCCCCTCATCAATCCTAGGGGTTCACCTTACCCCTTTCCTTCATTTACACCTTTTTTTTTTCCACCTCTTGTCTCTCGATCTCCAGACTGTTTACAATGTTAACAGCCAATCAGCTACTCCTCAGACTCCCGTTACGCTGCCGGTTAGCTGCCCGGTTAGCTGCCCGGTTAGCTGCCCGGTTCGCGTACCGGGACGCGTCTCTACGGCGAAAAAAATCAAAAAAATTTTTTGCCCCGCGTGGCTCTATAATATCCCCCTCATCAATCCTAGGGGGTCAGAAGGGGTCTACCTTGCCCCCTTTCCTTCATTTCCCCCTTTGTTTTGGCCTCCTCTTGTCTCTCGATCCTACCGAGAGACAAGATGGCGGCCGCTCCGGACTGTTTACAATGTTGACAGCCAATCAGCTACTCCTCAGACTCCCGTTACGCTGCCGGTTAGCTGCCCGGTTAGCTGCCCGGTTAGCTGCCCGGTTCGCGTACCGGGACGCGTCTCTACGGCGAAAAAATCGGAATTTTTTTTAAAAAAAATTTTTGCCCCGCGTAGCTCTATAATATCCCCCTCATCAATCCTAGGGGGTCAGAAGGGGTCTACCTTGCCCCCTTTCCTTTATTTCCCCCTTTGTTTTGGCCTCCTCTTGTCTCTCGATCCTACCGAGAGACAAGATGGCGGCCGCTCCGGACTGTTTAGAATGTTGACAGACACCAGAGAGCCAATCAGCTTCGCATCGCAAAGTTCCGATACGCGAAAAGTACGCGAACCGGAGCGCTGTTACAGATATATATCTTGTTTAAAACGTTAATTTCTCAAAATTCACTGACGCACATATATTGAGACCTAGCAAAGGCACATCGGGCTAACAGTCCCTACAATTTTGCCAAGTTTCGTGCAAATCCATTCAGCCGTTCGGGCTAAAAGTGAGTCCAACCGCCCTATGGAAAAATGAATGGGAAAAACGTGTTTTGGGACCCCCCTTTTTTCTCGGCCCCCCCTTGAAGAACCCCCCCCCAAATTTTCAGGGGCTGCTCAGAAACAAAATGTGCCATTTTCCTGAAAATTTCAGCCAATTCCGTCCACAAACGCCAAAGTTATTAGACATAGAATTTTCAGAAATCCCATAGGGAAAAAATCCTAACTATATATACCTACTGGCTATCGCCAGTAGGTAATATATATATATATAATATATATATATATATATATATATATATATATATATATATATATATATATATATATATGTTACCTACGTAGTTATAGTTAGGATTGTTTTCTATAGGAAATCCGCAACATTCTATTGGGAAGGTTGAGGAATCTACCTGTAATTTTCCTTAAATTTGCAATTTGCCTCGCCGTGCTCCGCTCCTTCCCTGAAAGTTTGGGGGGATTCGTCAAGCGGGGGCCGAGATAAAAGGGGGATCCCAAAACGTGTTTTCCTCATGTTAATTTCCATAGAGCGGTTAGACTCACTTTTAGCCCGAGCGGCTGAATGGATTTCCACAAAACTTGGCAGAATTGTAGGGACTGGTAGCCCGATGTGCCTTTGCTATGTCTCAAGATATGTGCTCCAGAGGATTTTGAGTAATTTAGGTTCAAATAAATATTTATATCTGGGCGGAGCCTAACCACACATCTGAGCTGATTGGCTGTCAGCACTTCATCCAAGAAGTGTTGGCAGCCATCTTGGGACCAATATACATGATAGCACCTCAAAAAAAGCATTGTAGGTAATAGAGGGTTTTAGGACTTTAGTTACATTATAAATCATTTGATGATGGTCCCACACTCATTTTAGGAATTGTGGTGTGTTCTAAGGTGATTTTACCATGTGAAAAAGCCTTCTGCTATGATATCATGAATCATGTTTGAAAGAAAACTAATATCTCATGATTTTCCCACAGTGGTTTGGAAGGGGATCTATAAGCTAAACTGAATGCATTTTTTCTGTAAATTCACATTATCTTTCTCAGTCATGTGAGAATGAAGTCTGACATTCTCAGTAAAACATGTACATCCAACAAGGACAGAGACTGTCAGTTGATTCCTTTGTGTTCTACTGCAGCCTCCTAGAGTGTTCTAAAGAACTACTAGACCGCTAACAGTCCTACTTATTACAAAGGAATAGCACACCTGAAACCAGCGTGATGGGAATAAAGTGGTAACTCTTAAAACATTTATTTAAAAAGGAACAAAATGAGGGGATATATTATGCCATAGAAAGTATTATTAGTGCTGCAGAAAGAAACATTAGGGCACATTTTGAGTGACTTCTCAAATCCTCTTCTATATCATTAAACAATTCTGACAAGCAGTCTCCCAAGATGGCCACCAGAGACAAAAGAGCCCAAATGTAGCCCAAACATCACCCAGATGTAGCCCAAGTATAGCTCAATGACAGAATGTCCCAGAGTGTTCTAAAGAACAACTAGAGCCCTAACAGTCCTACTTTTGACAAAAGTATGGTGCACCAGAAGCCATCTTGATTGGAATGAAGGGGTAAGTCTGAAAACATTTAATTTAAAAAGGAACAAAATGAGGGGGTTCATTTTGCCATAGAAAGTATGATTAGTGCTTCAGAAAGAAAAATTAGGGATCATTTTGAGTGGCTTCTCAAATCCTCTTTTATTTCATTAAAAAATTTCTGACATGCAGACTTAAACATGCACTTTGAATACCAGCAGCAGACTTCCCTGGTGAGCAGTAGCTTTACTACAGTGATCTAATCATCAAATAGAGTGCTAATATTCAGAATTTATGGCAAATGTGTGACACATCTGAATGCCTTCTTGATGGAACCAAAGTAAACATGCATTGAAAATGCAATAGATCTCGCCTTCGTTTAAGTTAAAGCCATTCTGTTTGTAATGAGGTGGCTTTTTAGCTTTGCTTTTATTAGTGTTTTTTAAACTTTCATGTAAATAAGATGCATCTGTATGCATATATGTATATGTATGCATGCATTTATATTTCTATTTACATAGATATACAGATTATATATGTTTATATATGTATGTATATATATATTCACTGAAAAAACCATGGGTTTCACACCAGTTATAGTTAGCTGGAAATTTTAATGACATAAAACCATTGAAATTCCACGTTACAGTTAGTTGGACTCACTATAACTTGCGCGCCTGCAATGCACTGCTGATGACGTCACATATTACATCACTCATGACATCACTGATGACACCATCCAGTGAATGTGTGTCTTTCTGAATAATAAATATGTTTTCTATATATTTATGAAAAAGGTCGATGGAAGAATAAATATTTAAGTAAGTGTCTAAATGGATGTTTTTTTTCTAAACAAATGATTTGTTAACTGCCTTATTAAGTGTATCTTAGTGAATACATATAGTAGCGAGTAACTTTTAAATATTGAAATATATGTATCAGTGTTTCACTTTGTGTATAAGTGGCTGCATGGGTTGGTGACTGACTCACTGTTTGTATGTGTTTTGAAGACAGCATATGTGCAGGACTGTATGGGTGGATGAGTGTGTATATGTGTGTGTTAGTGAGTGAATGACTGTCTCACTAGTGTCTTTATCAGTAACCACATATGTTTTACTCTAGTATATGTGAGTATTGATGTATATAAGTGAGTATATGTCAGAGCGAGAGATTGTAAGAGTTCCTGTTTAAATAAGCATGTGTTTCTATAAGTGATTGTTTAAGAGAGTAAGTATGTGTAAATTTCCATAGAAGTAAAGTGGTAGTGTGTGTATAGTTCTATATGCAAATAAATGGATGTTCAAAAGTTTATTTGCATGTGTGAGTATGTGTGTGAGTAACTTTTGGATGACTGTCGGTGTGTAACAGGATGTATAGATGTAACACTACATATAATGAGTGAGTATATGTATGAGGGACTATATGGAACTGTTGGTGAATGAGTGGATGTGTATATAGATGGTGGAATTACTGAATTGTTTGTTGTAACTGGTATGGGTATCTCCATTTTTTTTAAAATGTTAATTTCTATTTTTCAATATGTGTTTCAAGGCTTACATTACACTGAAAGGAGGTCTGTCACTCTGTCACAAGGATGGTGTCATCAGTGATGTCATGAAAACACAATCCTGCGCACTCAAGAAAAATCACAATAACAATGTTATTAAGTAAATTCAAATTTAGCAACAAAAGAAAGTCTTGTCCAGCGTCGTTATCATTTCCGGTAGTGGAGAATTTCCAATTTCAAAGAAACGTAACCACGGGTGCGTTTGTTACGGTGTCCTCGGCTCAATCGCCCTCGCGCTACTGGCGTCTGAAATCCGGGTTTCAGACGCCAGTAGAGCGAGGGCGATTGAGCCGAGGACTCCGTAACACACGCACCCGTGGTTATGTTTCTTTGAAATTGGAAATTCTCCACTACCGGAAATACATAATATATGATGTCGAGTGATAATAACTATTGTAACTTGGATTGAAACGCGACAGTCCACATGGTGATTTTCGGAAACTTTGTGACGCCTGATTTAGTGTATATACAATACAAGGTTACCCTTCCGGGTTGGAATTATTACCGGAATTGGGCCTAGGAATTTACATCTCAGCATTTAAGCCCTGAAGAGTTGTGGTGCCTGTTCATGTACAGTCCCACAACGAAACACGTGTCGGCTGGCTGTTTATATATTGCCCTATCTGCTGTTCTAATAAAAGGAGAGACAAAAGAACCTCCAATGATAACGACGCTGGACAAGACTTTCTTTTGTTGCTAAATTTGAATTTACTTAATAACATTGTTATTGTGATTTTTCTTGAGTGCGCAGGATTGTGTTTTCATGTTGTAAGAGTGTAATCTGTTGCACTCCTATTTGAGGGGTTTCAAGGGTGTCCTCTCCCTGCCTGCACCACTACTATTGAATAAATACACTCACGTTAACTTGGCTTGAGCGCCTATTGAACCTGTATACTCAAAACCCTCCCTTCTGATCTCACTCATCAGTGATGTCATGAGTGATGTCACTGACCATGTCATGAGTGATGTAATATGTGACGTCATCAGCAGTGCATTGCAGGAGCGCAAGTTATAGTGAGTCCAACTAACTATAACATGGAATTTCAATGGTTTTATGTCAGTAAAATTTCCAGCTAACTATAACTGGTGTGAAACCTATGGTTTTTTCAGTGAATTTCATAGGTTTTTTAAATGCTAATTCCTTTCTATATCGAGTTTCTAACCTACGATTTTCTATAAATTTGCTGTTTTGTGTAAGTATTAATTTTTTTTTACATTTTATTTATTTTTTAATCATTTTTTCCTGGGGCGCTCTGGGTGCGCGCTCCGGTAAGCTCTCCGGAAAGCGCACCCAGAGCGCCACTTTTGTTTGTGAAAAAAAAAATGAATGAAAAGTAAATAATAACGCAAGACATTTAGTACCATACATATGAAAGCAGTTTTTTTTAATAAGGAAATAAAAATGATTTTGCACTTCCGTGAAATTATCAAAACGTCACTTCGGCGCGCCGCGTAAGCGCCCCCGGAAGCGCCTACGTTCGCGCCGCGTATGCGCCCCGGAAGCGTATACGTTCGCGCCGCATATGCGCCTACGTTCGCGCCGCGTGTGCGCCCCGGAAGCGCCTACGTTTGCGCCGCGTATGCGCACCCGGAAGCTCTCCGGTGCACGCAGCGTCAGTGCGTCAAGTCATGTGACCTTAAAATAACACTTTTCATTGGTTGCTAACAGTTTTTTTACAAAGAATGAAATCTCTACCCATTTCCTTCACTTCTTCTTTCACTTTTGTGACTGAAAGTCCTGCCTTTTTGCTCTTGCATCTTTCTGGGTTAATCATGGCTGCCAGACCATCCAGCAGTGAAGATGAGCCTGAATTCATCGATGAAGAGCCTCCTCAGCCAAAGGTGAAGGAGCATTTCATTTGGAATTTTTTTTCAATACCAGCTGACCAGAAAAAGGTGAATGCTCCAAAAGTGGAGTGCAGGATCTGCAAAAAAGTCCTGTCACGGGGTGACCCCAAAAAGAAATATTCTTTTGGGAACTTCACAATGATACGCCATGTGGAGAGGAGGCACCCCCAGAATTTTGCCTGGGAAAGTGTCAGGGCTCTGGCACAAGAGGGTCCCAGTGATGGGGCCTCTACATCCACCGGAGGAGCAAATACTTTTGTGAGGGGGCGATCGCAGGAGCTGGTTCCAAATATACAACCTGCATTCAACAAAGGTGTCCTGAAATGCAGATACTGCGATCAACTCCTTACCTATGGGAAGCAAAGTGTCCTGCTCATGGTTCGAGCATTGGAGAACCATCACTGCCGTTCCCAGCCCTAATTTTTTTGGGTTTTTTTTGCTCCTGTTGAGCAGTTTCCATTCCCTGTTTTTGTTTCTGTTCTTAAAAAAAAAGAAGAAAAAAAAGTTATTTTCAGAACTACCTCCAATTCTCATCAAAGAGCTATATTCTTAAAAACATGAAAAAGAGTAAGTGAAGTGGAGTGCATTTATAATGGAAAGGAAAATGAGTAAGAAAGAACAGAAAGGTATGAGAGGACAAAGGAAGTGAAGTAGGGGGATTGAAAGAAGGTCAGTGTTGGGAAGGAAAGTAAGGAGAAGGAGAGTGAATATGGGGAATGTGGATATTCAAAGAAAATGTTGAGAAGGAACGGGGGTGTGGAAGGGTAAGAAAAGATGCATTGCTGGAGTTGAAGACTGAAGGCCTCATTTATGAGGCCATGCGTCACTTTAACGTCACCAGAGCGTCACTTTTTGTGACGCATCAGTACAGTAAAAAATGCACCTTATTCAGTCGTATTTACAAAGTGACGCATCTAGGTAGATGCGTCACATTGTAAGCCCCTGCGCCACATTATTCCTACGTCGGGTGTAATGTATGCAAAAGGGACGTATTGACCCAAGAAAGGGTCGTAGAGGTGACGCAGGGAAATCTATGAGATATCACTGCGTCACTTTTATGACGCTGTTGCTTCCAAATATTACGCAGGGTTTCACAGCAGGCGTGCAGGCCCTTTCACATGGGGCCTGGC
This sequence comes from Lissotriton vulgaris, assembly GCF_964263255.1. Taxonomy (NCBI): domain Eukaryota; kingdom Metazoa; phylum Chordata; class Amphibia; order Caudata; family Salamandridae; genus Lissotriton; species Lissotriton vulgaris. Next base: position 1,090,090,822 of record NC_141697.1, on the reverse strand, counting down.
CCTATGTGAAAGGATGCATTGCTGGAGTTGCTTCATTTTTGAGACACACTCCAGCAATGCATCACTTTTGCGCTTACAGATACGTCTGAAATACTGACGTATCTGTAAGAACTTCCAACATAATATGTCATAAATTTAATATGACGCATGAGTAGAAGACTGAAGGCCTCATTTATGAGGCCATGCATCACTTTAACACCACCGGAGCGTCACTTTTTGTGACGCACCAGTGCTGTAAAAAATGCACCTTATTCAGTCATATTTACAAAGTGACGCATCTAGGTAGATGTGCCACATTATTCCTACGTCAGGTGTAATGTATGCAAAAGGGACATATTGACGCAAGAAAGGGTCGTAGAGGTGACACAGTGAATAAACTGGGTTTTCCCCATGCTTCGCTCCCCGGTCCGCTCCCCGGTGCGCGTACCGGGCGCTCCCCCGCGCAAATCGAATTTTTATTTTTATTTTTCTTTTTGCCCTGCGGGACCCTATTATAGCCTCCACATCAAACCTAGGGTGTCAGGGGGGTCTACTCTGCCCCCTTATAGTCATTTCCCCCTTTTTTTTTGCCACCTCTTGTGCCTCGATCCTACCGAGACAAGAGATGGCAGCCGCTCTAGACTGTTTCGAATGTTTACAGACACCCGTGAACCAATCAGCTTTCCGTGCGCAAGTCGCGTTGCACGCCCGGTGCGCTCCCCGGTGCGCGTACCAGAGCACGCCTATAGATATATATATTTTTTTAACCTAAATTACTCAAAATCCACTGGAGCACATATCATGAGACATAGCAAAGGCACATCGGGCTACCAGTCCCTACAATTTTGCCAAGTTTGGTGGAAATCCATTCAGCCGTTCGGGCCAAAAGTGAGTTTGACCGCCCTATGGAAATTACCATAGGGAAAACACGTTTTGGGACCCCCCTTTTATCTCGGCCCCCGCTTGACGAATCCCCCCAAACTTTCAAGGAAGGACCGGAGCTCCGCGAGGCAAATTTGAGGAAATTTTCAGGCAGAATCGTCAACCGGCGCCAAAGTTATTCCAAATAGAATTTTGAGATTTTGCATTGAAAAAAATCCTTACTATAACTACCTACTTGTGACCGCCAGTAGGTAATATACATACACATTCATATATATAAATGCATATGCATATATATGCATATATAGGTGTATATGTGTGCGTGTAGAGAGAGGTAGAGGTGTAGAGGTAGAGAGGTAGAGGTAGAGAGGTAGCAGTAGAGAGGTAGTAGTTGATAGGTAGCAGTTGAGAGGTAGAGACTAGTAAAGAGAGAAGTAGAGAGAGGTAGAGAGGTAGAGAGTAGAGAGTGAGTAATAGAGAGTAGAGAGTGAGTAGTAGAGAGTAGTAGAGAGCAGTAGAGAGAGTAGCAGAGAGTGAGTAGTAGAGAGTAGTAGAGTGAATAGTAGAGTGAGTAGTAGAGAATAGTAGAGAGTGAGTAGTAGAGAGTGAGTAGTAGAGAGAGAGTAGTAGAGAGTGAGTAGTAGAGAGTAGTAGAGAGTGAGAAGTAGAGAGTGAGTAGTAGAGAGTAGTAGAGAGTGAGTAGTAGAGAGTGAGTAGTAGAGAGAGAGTAGTAGATAGTGAGTAGTAGGGAGTGAGTAGTAGAGAGAGAGTAGTAGAGAGTAGTAGAGTAGTAGAGAATGAGTAGTAGAGAGTGAGTATTTGAGAGTAGTTGAGTAGGAGAGAGTAAGTAGTAGAAAGTAGTGGAGAATATTCCAAAGTTTGGCACAGCACCACTTGCACAATAAGTCCAATCAAATCATATCACTTAGAGTCCTTATTGAAGCGCTGAATCTTGGTGTAGATTCAAATGCTTTTATTTTCCTTAAGTTTATGTACCACAGCCAGCCGAAATGTTTCGTTCTGTACAACAGAACTTCTTCCGGGCTTTATTATTTCCTTCAAGTTATGTCGGTATCCTGTTGTCATATACCTAGATATTTCTTCCAAATGTTAGACGAGACGTAAGTACATTCTTATTCAAAGTGACTAGGTATCAATTTTACCCACACAATTCGGGCAGACTTGAGTAATTTATAGCATCCTCAAAATCAGTCTTTCAAAAATTCCAAAGTATAGGACATGATAATCCAAATCCAGATGTTTCTCAAGAAAAGTCATTTTCAATCGTTCGGAATATCGGTGTTTGGGCAGATATGACCCAGGGACCCCCAGTATGCAAGGGGAATTAGTCCCCCCTCTGCAAACGCGCCAGTGGCCTGCGTTGCAGAGAGGTGTAAAAAGGGGCATAGCCTCATTACACCTCTGTGCAATGCAGCCTCCTGGCACATACTGGAGGTTCCAGGTGGGCTAGTTGGCCCCCAAGGACCCCTAGTATGCAAGGGGAATTAGTTCTCCCTCTTCAAACATGCACGGGGCTGCGTTGCAGAGAGGTGTAAAAAAGGGTGTGGCCTTTCAGAACATCTGTAACCATTAAACCCAAGAGGTAGAACTATAAGACCAAGGTGGTCAAAACTGCATTAGAACGACAGGAAAGGGGACAGCAAGATAAAGAAGACAGTAGGAGTAGAGGAAAGGCGTGGACGAAGGGAGAGAAGAGCCACTGGGAGCCCAAGGTGGGGAGCGAAGGGGGATATGGGGCACTGTGTCAGTCGTCAGGGCAATCAACATCGCTACTAATGCTCAAGGCCTCTCACATCCAAACCTCATGCCAGCAGTCTACCAGGGTCAGGTGGAACTACAGCATCCTCCATTAATCGCAGCGCTTGCAGCTTGGGGGGGCATGTAACGCGCCTGTTCTGTGGTGCATAGATATTTCACCAGAGGTTGCCACACCGCTTTGTAGCGCACATCTCGGGGCTGTAGCCGGGCTGTGAGAAGCTCCATTGTCATGACATGCCAGAGACGTACAAACCATGCAGCAATTGGCGGGTCCTCTACCCTCTTCCAGTACAGAGCAATGAGCTGCCGAGCTGCTCCCAGCATTTGAAGCGCCAGCGCCCAGTCGCTCCGAGTGAGGGCCTTCAATCCTGCAGGTTTGATACCCAGTAGTATCGTACAAGTGGCTTCAGGCAGAGAAAGCCCCAGCACCCTCCTAATGTGACTCAAGACCTCCTTCCAAAAGAGGGTCAGCAAGGGACAGGACCACCATATGTGCAGAAAATCCCCAGTCACCTACCTGCACCTCCAACACACAGGGGAAGAGTTTGGAAACATTCTATGTAGCCGCTGCGGCGTGTAGTACCACTGGGTCATCATTTTGTAGGCATTCTCCTGTTGTGAAATACTACGATAAATCCGGGGTATATCTCGCAACAACCTGGACCACTGTGCCGGGGAGATGTCTACGCCCGAGAGGGAGTGCCAGCGTTGTTGATACGGCTGGGAACGCGGAGTGCGCGGGTGCTGCAGGATCCGATAGATTTTGGAAATCAGCCCCTTTGTCTCTGTAAAGGAGCGAGCCAATTGCTCAAATGGAGTAAAGGCGCATGTGGCCTTGTGGTAGGTATCATCCATTAGCACCCAGTGTTTCAGTTGCGCATATTGCAGTCCGGCTGCAAGCGGCACCCCAAATTCCTCCCTGCAGTCCGCAAAAGTCTTGAGGGAGCCCCCATCAAACAGATCTGTGAGCACCCTACAGTTGCCTTGAGACCACTTACGGAATGCCCCCGTCTGATGTGCCGGGGGGAAACTTGGGATCCCTTTGATAGGGGTATGGGGTGAGGGGAAGGTTGTAAGGCCCTTACGGACTGCTATCCTGTCCCAAATCTCCAGCACAGTTTTCGTGGGCACCGCTAAGTATGCGCTCGCAGATCACCCTGCCCTAGGTTTCCATGCCAGGTCCCATATGGTGCGCCCAGTCACGGCCCTATCCATTTGGAGCCACCCTTTTTCGCTTTCTGTTACACCCCACTCCACTACATACCGAAGGTGAGCGGTCCAGTATTATTCCACCAGGATTGGGCAGGCCAGTCCTCCCTGGTCCCTGGGCGCCAGCAGAAGAGCCTGGGAGAAGCAGGGTTTCTTCCCCCCCCCAGATGAAGTTTGTTAGATCCCGCTGAAGGCCTCTGATGCTATGTAGCGGGATAGGAGTAGGCAGACATTGAAATAGGTACAGGATTTTGGGCAGTATGGACATCTTGATGGCGTTGATTCTGCCCAGCCAGGATGGTACAAGTGGTCTCCACCGCCTCAGATCCTCCAGGATGGCGTGTCGAATATCTTTCCAGTTGGCTGACGTCCAGCCGTCCAACGAGGGAGTCAACGTCAGGCCCAGATACCTGATGTGCTGGGTCGACCATCTATAAGGGGCTAAGTGCTCTAAAGAGGGGATGTCCGATTTCGGGATAGTGAGGCTGAGCACCCAGGACTTGCCATGATTGATTTTCAAGCCAGAAGCTCTCTCAAAGAGGCACAGTGCAGCATGCACTGCCGGTAGGGATTCTCGGGGCTTTGTCAGCGCAAGAAGAAGGTCGTCTGCGAAGAGTGCTACCTTATTGTCTTGACCGCCTAGAGGAACACCGTGAATATTAGGATCCCTCTGTATCATAATCGCCAGGGGCTCAACTGCGAGGGCGAATAAAAGGGGCGAGAGCGGACACCCTTGCCTGGTACCCCTTCCAATGCAGACCAGCTCTGAGAGCTGCCCGTTGACCCTTATCCTAGCCCACGGCGTAATATATGGGGCCATGATCCTGGCAATCATCTTCGGACCGAGCCCCACCCAGCGCAGCACCGCTCTGAGGAAGGACCAGTCTACCCGATCAAGCGCCTTCTCTGCGTCCAACGAGAGAAGGCAGGCAGGGATCCTCCAGTGATGGGTCTTCCCTACCAGGTGAGCGACCCTGCGGACGTTGTCCGCTCCCTGACGCCCGTGGATGAAGCCCACCTGATCAGGATCAATCAAGCTCGGCATGTGTGGGCCCATGCGCCTCGCTAACAGCTTGGTGTAAATCCTAAAATCCGAGTTAAGAAGGGCGATCGGCCGGTACGACGCACACAGGGAGGTGTCTTTCCCAGGTTTCGGGATCAGGACAATTTCTGCCATTCCCATGTCAAGGGACGGACCCATCTCGTCGGTGAAGTAGTTAAACAGGCGTAGGAGGTAAGGGCCTAGCTGTGCCTGATACATGCGATAGAAGGATATTGGAAGCCCGTCAGGCCCTGGTGCTTTCCCCACGGGGAGCTCGCGGATCGCCGCAGCTATCTCCTCCGGCAGGATCTGTCCCTCTAGTTCCTCAGCATGCTGCGGATGCAGTGTCGCACCCCTGTAGTGCCCCAGTACTTCCTCCACCAGCTCCAAAGGTGGCTGCTCTTCTGTGTACAACGCCGTATAGTAGTCCCGGAAAGCTCGACACTTATCCCCTGCTGTCACCACCCTGGTCCCATCGGACAGTTGGACATTTGCTATATGTTCCTTCGCGGCTCGGGCCCTCATCCTTCGCGCCAGGAGCTTCCCCACTTTGTCTCCTCCCTCAAAATACCTCTGTTTCAGTGCCAGGAGGGAGGTCTCAGCCTTATTTGTTCGCATCAGCCTGAGCTGGCCCCTAAGATTAGCTAAATGCCGCCTCGTGTGCCGAGTGGAGTGGCCCTGATCTTGTGTTTCCGCCGTCCTGAAGCCTCCCACAAGTTTATCTTCCATTGCGCGAGCGTCACATGCCCTCGCAATTGCGAGGGAGGTGATATGGCCCCGTATGGTAGCTTTGAAGGCGTCCCAAACCAACGGGAAGGGAGTTTCAGGAAGGTCGTTCTTCTCAAAGTAGGAGACAATGGCTCCCCTAATGTCCTCCACAGCCTCCGAGTCCTTCAGAATGCTCGGCGGGAGGTACCACCTCCGTTCCCGGGCAGGTCGCGCCGCCGGATCCTGTAGCAATAGCTCAACATGGGCGTGATCAGAGAGGGAGATATCGGACATGTTGACCTCCATCGTGTCGCAGAGAAGATCCCTAGTTACAAACAGGTAGTCGATACGAGAGTAGGACCTATGGACATGCGAATAGTATGAGTACCCTCGCTTATCCGGGGAGAAGTACCGCCAGGCGTCAAACAGCCCAAGGTCTGTCAGCTGCTTGCGCAAAGTCGCGGATATTGCTCCTGCGCCACTGGAGGAGTTCTCACTCCTGTCTACCTTAGGATTCCAAACCAAGTTGAGGTCCCGGCCCACAATAAGGGATGAGCCGGTCTGCGGTATCCGCCCCCCTAAGAGATCTCGAAGGTAGCGGTCCTGCACCTGATTAGGGGCATAGATATTGCACAGCGTGATGTGGTGGCGCCCAACTTCCACCTCCACACGAAGAAATCGTCCATCGCCACCCCGGAAGGGCCTGCCGCCCCCCTGCCTGATACCAGCCCTGCACAAAATTGCCACTCCCGCTGTCTTGGTGTCAGCTACAGCCCAAAACTGAAGGGGATATTTAGGGTGAGCCATGCGCGCAGTGTCCGCCTGCATGAGGTGCGTCTCTTGAAGAAAAATTATGTCAGGGTGTTGCTTTAAGAGATAATGCCAAACCTGCTTACGCTTGTTAGGCGAGTTAAGGCCCTTCACGTTAAGCGTCAGGACCTTCTAAGGACTAGGAGCATTCACCGCCATATCTGATTCTGGGCGTCCCCCGGCCACAATCGCACAGCACACATCCCGCGCATCTCATGCGCACAATAGCCATGTATCCGCAGCACCCCACCCCAGCCCTACAGCCGTCGTTCCCACCCTGCACCCTCCAGCAAAAAGAGAGAAGAGAGAGCATAGGATAGCAGGAAATAGGAAAAAATAGAGAAAAGGAGAGAGAGCAAAGAGCAGCCAGGAAGGCCACTCAGGTAGAACAACAATGGCGGCCAACAGGGCCTCATTGTGCTGTCCTCGGTACAGAGCATCCTACACCCACAGGTTTGGACGTTCTCTGGGATGTAACTCCCTGAAGGACAGTCGACGAGGGGGGGTCGTGACAGTCTTAGAAATCCTACATTCGAAGAGCTCCCACATGCCCCCCGTCCCGCCCCTAGGAGCCAGGGTGTAATGAGAGACGGCCCAAGGCCCAGGAGTGGAGCCCCAGTACCAGAAAAGGTGGAACGCTAGCATGTCGCCAGTCAAGATGTCGGGGAGCGCCCCCCATGCCCCTCTTTGTCCCCTTCAAGGGACCGGATGTGAGCAATGATATCTTGCTTGGCCTGTGAGGGCGATTGCTCACCGTCGGACGTCGAGCGATGCGGTCGGCGCACAGTAGTCCATGAGGGTGTCGCGGCCCTCCTCTCCCGCTTATGAGACGGAGACGGGCTCGCCAGCGGAGTCCCCTGCAGTCGTATGAGTTGCGCCGCTTCTGTGTAGGACCGTATGGGTCTCCGCTTGGACTCCCACTGGAATATCAGAGCGAACGGGTGACCCCATTGGTACGCAATGCCCATACTGCGCAACTTCTCAGTCACTGGTCGGAACGCTCGTCTCCTCTTCAGGGTGTTGGGCGCAAGGTCTTGAAAGATCTGAATTTTGTGGCCTCTGTATTGTAGGTCCGGTTTATCTCGTGCGGCCTTCCAGATTGCCTCTTCTCGGTGAAGAAATGGACCCGCGTTAGTATGTCCGGTAGGAGTCCAGACCTGCCTGGCGAGGCGGACACTCGGTGCGCCCGATCCAGTGCCGGTGGAGAAGCCTTCTCGTCCCCCCAGATCTCATGGAGGAGCTGCGTCACGTATCCCATGGCGTCTTCCCCCTCTTCCCCAAGAGGAATTCCCCGGATACGGAGGTTGTTGCGGCGGCTCCTGTTCTCTAGGTCCTCCTGTTTCACTTGAAGCTCGATGTTCTGCTCTTCAAGGGCTGCCAGGCGTTGCCAGAGGTGTTCCTGGTCCTCCGTGCGCGCATCCATCGTCCGCTCCAACCCATCCACACGGTCACCAAGCTCCGTGACCTCCTTCCGCATCTCCTTCACACACGTGTGCACTTCAGACCGCAGCAAGCCAATCTCCGTTTTCAATTCGGACATGAAGGTGGACATAAACGCCTGAGTGACCGGCGGGGACTCCTCAAGAGCTCGCGACGACCCGTCCCCGCCTGCAGTTGCCCCAGTCTTTCCCCACATCGCGACAACAGTGTTGTCCTTGGAGGCCGCTGACGATTCAGCCTTGTTGCCTTTGTTGGAGCGCGTCATTGCGAATGACCACCACCTGAAGTCTAGGGTCCCAGGCACTCCTCGCTGTGTCATAGAAGCCAAACCGGGGTAGAGAGGGCCGTGCTGAGGTCTAAGCTGGGGTGTAGCTGGGGTCTAGCTCAGCCCCCACGCCTCCTACCACACACCAGTCCAGCAATTCCACCTCTTCACCCGCAAAGCCCCAGCTCACAACACAGGCACACTAGCGGGACTATCAGAGCCCGGAGGGTGTGAGGCCAGAGGAGAAGGACCGGCCAGTGGTCGCCTCAGAGGAAAGAGCCGCCCGCCAAGAGAGTCAAGGTGGTGCAAAAGTAAAGTTAGGCCCAGACTATACTCTAGAGTTCACTCAGCCCTGGGGCCCACGTTCCAACCACCAGGTCGCCGTATTGAGCCCCACAGAGTCAATGGAGGAGGGCGGCTTGAATTGTCTACCACCCCTTAGCTCCCAGGGGCCACTCTTCCCACCCGAAGGGCCGGGCACAGTACCTGTTCGCGCCTTAGGCTGGTGGCGCCTCAGATGTCTTATGCAGCAGCAGGTGCCCGCCAGCTCCGGCCCCTCCACCACCAAGGGGGTCCTTCAAGGAGCCACACTCTTCGCAGGCGCAGGGGAAGTCGTCCAGCACAGGTCATCACTAGGGGTGGGCGGCCAGCTACGCTCCGTCTGCGGAGTATGCGTAGTGCCGCCTACTCCGCATTTTGCGGAGCTGGCGGAGCCAGGCGGCACTCCGCAGACGGAGCGTAGCTGGCCGCCACCCGCCTCCCTCCCGCCCTCCCTAAATACTTTGAAATAAAGAAATGAAATCATTTAAAAAGCACTTACCTTGCCGCCGCTGCCCGCCGCGTCCCCGGGGCTCACTTACTTCCGTCTTCCGTCTTCCGTACTAATGCGCATGCGCGGGCGGCCGCGCATGCGCATTTTCACGAGAAAATGCGCATGCGCGGCCGCCCGCGCATGCGCATTAGTACGGAAGACGGAAGATCGCGAGCCCCGGGGACGCGGCGGGCAGCGGCGGCAAGGTAAGTGCTTTTAAATTATTTAATTCTTTTATTTCAAAGTATTTAGGGAGGGCGGGAGGGAGGCGGGTAGCGGGGCTGGCGGCCAGTGGTGTTTGCGGAGTGGGGCTACGCGGAGTGCGGAGGTGGGCGTAGTTTCTCGCCCACTTCGCGTAGCTCCGCGAAGCCCCACTCCGCGAACTCCGCCCAGGGTTAGTCATCACTCGCAGGCTCGCAGGGACCCAGCTCCTCAAACCCCAGGCAGTTCCCCCACCGACTTCCCCCGCAGGCCGCACACCTCTCCACACAGCAGATCCTATCGCCAGTCGAAGGATGGGCCCCACCGGAGGCCTCCGGCACTCAGATCCGCGCCTCAAGATGGCGGGGCTCAGCGCCCGCTTCGCCCCCCCGGCGGTCGACTCCTCACTAGCGTGGTTCACTGGCGCAACGGGGTCATTCACCACCCTTGCAACCGTCGATCTCCGGTGCCGCCCAACAGGATCTCCAGCGGCCAACAGGGGAGCAGGCGCGTAGGTGCTCCGGGGGCCCACAGACCGCCAAACCGCAGACAAAATGGCGGATCACAGTTCCGCCGCCTCCCTCGTCCGCCGACCTCTCAATGCGGGGGAGTCTCCCCCCTGGCGCAACTGTCCGGGCGGCCCCACCAGCACGTCACGCCGTCTCCACTGCCCACCTTGCGAGAGGCAAGGGGCCGCTGCTCCGCTCCACGCCACTCAGAGGGCTCCTCCGGCCAGTGCCCCCGAGGCCGCAGCCGTCAGCCGCCGCCAGCCCCCAACACCACGGGGCAGGGAGCAGCAAGTCTTCGGGTCCAGCACCCACCAGGATATGCGGAGGCACCCGACCTCACCGGAGGTCGGCAGTTCAAGCCGCAGGCAGGGGAAAACGGCGGGCTCCACTCCGGACCACAAGCAACCTCAGCCAGGCAGCCACCGCCGTGCAGGAGGGGCCAGGTCTTCTCGCACCCCGCAGTCAGTTCGTCGCTGCGTACCTTCTCCCGCCGGGGGAGTGCTCCGATGTCCAGGAGATCGCCCCCTCACCACCTATGCCGCAGTCCAAACCCCAGGGCACAGGGCACAAAATGGCGGCTACTCCGGCTGGTCGGCTGCACTGTCACCGCTTAGTCTCTCCCGGAGCCCTCCGGGGTCACAGGCTCCCCGATTTCGGCAGTGTCGAGGTCAGCAGGACTTCCACAACTCCCGGGCGGCAGGTAGGTGCCCTGGCTCCGCTTAAATTGCCTAAGGTAGCGGCGTGCAGCGGGAGCTCCTCCGGTGCACGTCCTACTGCATTGCCGCCTTGGCCACGCCCCCCACCAGTAATTTTTAGACACAGGTATTGTTGTTAATCATTAGACAGTTTAGGGAGATGTTTTTCTTGGAACAAATGTTCCAACTTTTCTTTGTTTACAAATACATTTTCTATAAATAGCTCCTCAAAAAGTTTATTAAAAATAGCTTTGATCTTGCTACTCTCTTTGAATGTCATCCCTGTCTCCTCCTCGATGATCTTCCTAATAAAATTCTGACTCCTTTCCAGCCTTGATTTCTAAGCTAGCAAATTCCTACAACATTCCCCATGTATAATATCCCTAGCCTTACTGGCTTTCCATTGCTGTTAGTCCTTCTTCTCTACCTTAACCCTAAACTTTATTTGCAGATCTTCAAGTACTTCTGGCATCCCCTTCCTTTCCTCTTCGCTCAGTAAGTTAGCTTTTAGCGCCTCTTCTGATTTTGCCATCTCTTCATCTAATTACAAAACCTGTGCTTTTTATTCCCTCACCCAGTTTACTGATAGGTTTTAAAGAGTTTCCCATAACCAGGTCTTATACGCATCCCAAACTATATGCATAGGTTCTGATTCATATTCCAGAAAAAAAATGAATCTCTGCTTTGCAGTATCTTTGCCACTATCACAGCCTGTAACACCATCATTAGATTAACTGTCCACCTCCTAATGCCATAAGAATCCCTTAACTCAATTTTTAAAATTATAGCTGCATGTCTGACAAACGGATATGGAGATGCTCTTGCCCCACTACTTTCTCCACTTCCTTCCTGTCCATAAAAATGTTGTTGAGTTTAGAATAATTATGTTTTTTTTGCTATAAAAAGTGTAATCCCTGCAATTCCATTTTATTCTATGCAGGTCGTCACATATATTACAATTTTCAGCTATATCCAGTAAATATGCCCTCATCTTTGGGGTACTAATCTGAATCCATACCAACGATCTATCTAGATTGTTACCTAGTAATACATTAACAGCTCTGCCTAAAAAAATTGGGGCATTAAAGGTAACCAAATTTGAGAAAGGTTGAGTCAGAGGGGTGATATCATCTATATTTGGGCCATAATAACACAGTAAAATGTAAAGATTTTGGTGCACTTTTATTTAAAAAATCATTCAGTGCCCTCCTTCATCGGCTCAGTACTGGAGTAAATCCACACCAGATTTTACTTTAAATAATATGGCTATGCCTTTAGTACAGTGCAGTTGATCTGTGGCAACCATGTCCTCCACCCATCTTTGTTTGAAAAAAGGTCCCTCCAGTCCTGTCTCAAAATATGGGTTTCCTGGAGCATGATCATTTGGGACTTATGCTTTTTAAAATATGTAAGATTACTTGTTGCCTTTTTTTTACCCGTATCCCATTTATAGCCCAACAGAGTATTGCTAAAACGTGCATTCTACTTACATTTTTTTCCCTTCCCTTTCTGTACTCATCTTTAGATTCAAGATCAGTGCTACCAACTGGTGCTTTCCATATATTTCTTTCATTTTACCTGAATTGAGGACATACAACTTTTTAAAATTTTTCCTCATGCTCCCCACCACATCTGCACCTTCTAGTGAGACCCCTCCAAACTGTATAGCTTGGCAATCCTGATGTCTGTTTGAGCTCGACCTCTTGGGAGTGTCACTAACATCTTCCTCTTCTTTTATTTATTTATCTGCCCCCCCATAGTCTGTGCTATGAAATTGTCAACATCTTCTGAGTCTAGAAAGTTATGCATCTTATCCGGCCACATGAACTTCAAAATGGCAGGAAACCTCAATTGTACACCTGCTCCAAGTCTCTTCTCTTCTCCATTCTGTTTCCCAGTTCCCACTGTCTATCCGCTGTCTCCTTGGAGATATCTGATCTAATCTTTAAGGTGGCCCTCAACATTAGCAATGATTTTTCCTTTGAAGCGAATTCAGAATTTTCTCCTTCACAGTATAGGACAAAAAAAAATCACCAGGATCTTCAACATCTTTTTTTGCCCTTTTTCTGAGCTTTTTTACATCAAGATTAACCAAGGCAACATCTTGTATCTTGTGGGAGGGTGCTTTTCAATAAACTTATTACAAAGAATTTAATACCCGTCCCCTCCATTCCTTCAAACACCCCCAGAATTCAGATGTTATTCCTACTAATGCTGTTTTCCATCTCTTCAAATTGTTTAGACAATACCTTCTCTCTTTGTTTAAAATGTACCACCTCTTGGGTGTTCTCTTGGACTACTGACTGGAGGTCCTACATCCCCCTTTCCAACTCCAGTGTATGCTGAGCTAAGTTCTATTTCTCTGCCTCTAGGCTGGGACAGGTCATTGTTTCTATGTTTGGTTTGCCTCAGAAAATGAAAAACACTCTTTTATTTCCTGCATAGCTGGCTAAACATTTCCTGGACTGCATCCCACCCTTTAGAGTCACCACCCCCTATTCCTGCACCCCCAGCGGTAGGAGTCCTACCTAAGCCACTGTGTTTTCACTTATGGCTTCTCCTGCAGCTAGGTTTGGCTCCTCCACTGTCAAACCCGAGAACCTATTTTGTGTTGGTACTACTCGGTGTACTAAGGGGATACCTAGATCCCTTGATTCCATACTCCTTGCTTCACTCATTTTAGCAATCACACACCCCTGACTCTCCTGCCCGAGGATAGTACTACTTACACCCTCACCTTCCTCTGAGTCTCTCCTGTTATTTCTGAAGTCAGACCTAACTTTAAAGTAAGATCTTAATGAGGGAGTGATTGTATGGGGTTTTGTGGCTAGGGACACCTGTTTCTCTTTTGGGAGGAATGAGCTTACCACCTTTGTAAATGACTTTCTGAGTTGAGGGTCTTTAACTAAGCCGGTATTACCCCAAGGTTTTATCAGCCTAACAGGTAACTTTCCAAATCGTCTTGGGGTTGGAGGACCTTAATGTATACTTTTTGCCTGTCCCCAGTTTCTCCTCAGACTTATTTATATTTTTTCATTCTGGTTGTCTGAAGTCCCAATGTCTACTTTGCGGGACAATTGTGTGCCGGACCGGAGTACTAAATTCAGTCTGCTGCCTACCAGTATCGGACAGGGTGTTGCAGCCTGCATGAATATGAATTCTCCCCTCATCTGACATCCTCTTCCTGCTGTGGTAACCAGAGAATGGAGCCTCTCCGCGGCAGGATGCGCAGTGTGACGCCGAGCTCCCTAAGGGCTCCTGCAGCTGAGAACCAGAGCAGCTTTCCCAGCACCACCATTTAGCTCTAAGCCAGCAGTCAACCCCTGAAATAAACACATCAAAAGCTCAGGAAGATAGGAACTTCCTTACCACTGTATTCCCGTGCAAAGAGGTAAGCTCAATAATTTTTTCGCTATGTCGACACTACCTTGGGTGTGGGCTGCTGAGCGACTGCCTGAGCCAGCCACCATGTTCCCTCCATCCTGAATGTCTCCTTCCACACTGTTTTAAGTCATATGTTTACCACCTACTCAGAGCAGGAGGTACATTTATGTGGTTAATGTATGTGGGGACTTTGTAGATCTAGAGAGGAAAGTGGAATATTTTTTTCTGGTGCAGGGACATTGTACACTTCCCCAAGCCCCCTGTAACAAAAAAATTGAAAAGTCGCCAAAGCCTCATGTGATTTTTCTGGTGACAATTAGTGGCAGAAAATTCTGTTATGGTTCTCCAACACCCAAAAAGAAACAGGTATGGAAAAATATACCCACTCTAAATGAGGCAGAGTGAAATTCTTGGCAGAAACGTTGCTCTCCCTGATCAGGATCAGGGCCTTACTGTCCAAATGGCTACTGTGAATATCTGATCAAATTAAAATCATTTTTCAAAACTTGTTAGAGCTCAAAGTTGACTCAAAAAAACCTTTTGGTTAATGAAATGGGTGGATGTTATGATTATACACCATATTGCAAAGCAGTTTATCTGTTACATACAATTTTGGCTTCACTAGCATCCAATAAATAAACATTATTTTGGAAACAATTACTTCTGTCAAAACACAGGCTTTGGTTATAGGTACATATACTGAAGAACAAGTATCATGAGCCATAATTTAAGAAATGAAAATAGCACACATTCCCCCGACTGGGTATTTGATAACATTATAAATTGCATGCATTCTATATGACTCCTGGTGCCTTTTCACATTGTACATAAAGAGTCACTAACAAGTCGCTTGGGAACATCTGGTAGCTCGTTAATACTCTGGAAGTATATCCATGATGTACAGTTCAGCAAACTACCTAATTCAGAGGTTCTAGCCAATTTGTTTCTGTTGCATGACTTACTTTATTATTATTTTATTAAATGTCATGCATAATACTATCATCATAAGTATGTAATGTGATTATTAAAAGCTTATAAGTATATTGAACAACTACGACTGTTATTTTCAGCCTGTCTAAAAATGTCCCAATCTGTGTCCCTGTCCCCCCTTAACACTTTCTTTCTGTGTCACTATGCCTCACAAGTCTTTTCATTTCTGGCCTTTGGCTCTTGCCAATAATGTCCTGTGTCTTCCTGGCCATGTGTTTCCCTGTAATCCCTGTATTTCCAGTCCACAGACATTGTTATCTCTTTGTTCTATGTTCCTTATGTCACCTAGACATCAGTCTGAGCTCTCAGCCCCAGATCAAAATTAAATTCCAGGTTTTTGTTTCCTCTATTGGGCCCGTATAGTTACTATGCTGGCCAGCAGGATCAAATGCCTCCCCACACAATAGAGGTTTTTTGCAGTGCTCAGGCATGTTCCTGGGAAAGGATTGATGGGGTGGGAAATCTGAGAGTGATAATTACCCTTCTCACCACGCCTGGTCTGAGAAGGCTCACTCCCGAAGAAACAAAGTAGGATTGCTAGACTTCTGAAGCCAGTCATAAGAGGGGATCCTCTTTCTACCTTTGGAGGGAAAAGATTAGCCCGGTGTGGCAGTTGGGGACAGGGATAAAGCTCTCAGTGAAGGTCTTTCAGCAGACCACTTAAAGTCATCATGTTGAAATGTCCCAGAATGCTGATGGGAGGGTTGGGACAAGGGAGGAATGAGGATATTTTATCTCAGAATTGGCAGAGGTGCTCACCTTCGGGAAATTTCCACCGTCCTCTTCATGACCCCTGCCAAAGGAGAGATGGTAGAGTACTTTCTGGACTGTGGAGCGATAATGCAGAAGGAATGCCGAGCTGTAAGGATAAGCTACCTGACTCTGCTGCAAGGGTGGATTTAAGAACTTTTGGATACCATCTGTCACCCAGGAACAAGGAGTGTTTCTTCAGAGTCAGTGGTCCTGGACTCATTATACCTTCCGAGGGACAGTAGAAGGATGGAACTGCTTGGTGGATACTCAAGTGTTCGCTCTAGTCTTCTCTGGACAGGTCCCGCAGATGGGTGACCTCCATCAGATTTGAGCTGCTGACTCCACCACTGACACATAGGTACCCTGCAAGACAGCCAAAACCATGGGGCCTGGGGAGTGCATCAGGAAGGGCATTCTGCTTGTGGGCTGTAGAATGGATGCTGAAGAAGCCATCAGGCCAGGTCTGGTGATAGGACTAGTCGTCCATGCAGAGGGTACATGCAGCATCATGAGCTACAGTGCAGGAGGGCAGAACATGGGCTCGTCCTCTTTGAAGGGAGATCAGTAAAACTAAGCTCTATGAGGAAAAATAACATTTAGAGGCTTGGAGGCCTGATGAAACTGTGTTTGGTGGCTAGAGCAGGGCAACAGGAGCACAATTACACCAAATCCCTTAAATCAGCCAGAGAGAGAAATGGTCCTGATAACTTTGATCTCATGTTGAAACGGGGAGAGAAATTAATTGCTTACAGTTCCACTGGAAGTTCGAATTTACCACCAGGAAGGGACAAGGCACTGGGGGTTTAAGGGCAAATCAAGTAGCACCCCTCAACCATTTCTGAAGCCCCTGTGGGGCCTTCATCTCCCAGGTGAGGTTGCAGATAAAATATAGGAGCCTACTTGAGCTCTCTGCTGATTAGTTGTCTCATGAAGGGTTAAAACCCTGGTGTATTGCTGGTTATCCTTTCCCTTCTCCCATTGCCCATGTCTGGGGAGAGTCAGGCACCCAGCACATGAGTAAAGAAGTGTACTTTTTCCCACTCACTGATGCAGGAGTGCAGGTGAGTGAAAATAGAGAATGCTGGCCCCAGACCAGAAGTCAACTATGCTGATGGCTGGAGTGGGTGGACTGCTCAGGAGTACCCCCATATGACTCCAGCCATGAGCACATGCTGCCTGCCCTATAGGGGGGGCACCTGACAGGAAAAGTACAATTTGTTTTACCAGTTTACAGAAAAAAGTAGAAAGGCCTTGGGTTGGGTGTCCCCAATAAGCCCTTGCAGCCGAATTTGCTGGGCCTAGAAGTACCCCATATGCCATTTTAATGACAAAAAATCTGCATATCGGCTTTTACTATGCCCCTGGACAGTTCCACCAACATTAAATGGGATGTGCATGTGGCTACCATGAGTTTTGCAGTCCCCACAGGAGCTCCCCCCACACAATTGTACCCCATTGTTGCTCTAAGTCTCCCAAAGGGTTACAAGAAGTATCCTGGGAGAGGCTTACTTTATTTATGAAGCCCAACTGGAGTTTGGATTTTTGCTAACAGGTTCAGGAGTGTGAGCACTGTCGCTGATTACTACTAAGGATGTAGAAGCAAGACTCTCGCACACAATGATTTGATTTAGTAATGTTTTACTGACAATGATAAAACTGACAGTTAAATGTGATATGGTTTATTTAAGTTCATCAAAAGGCTTTTGTTGATCATCTCAAAATTAAAGAGTGAGTCATAGCAGTCCTTAATGAATGTCATTGCAAGTTGGTACTATATATATTGGGACTTTAACAGCGTTGCATTAGGTTTGTATGCTATATTTCTGCTTGTGAAGACACTCTGATAAAGCCAATAGGCCTGCCTTTAGATAACTACCCCCATTATGTTGTGTCTAATATAGAAAGATATTGTAGTCTTATGTTTCAGGACTGGCTACAGGTGTGAACTATTAGGAGGATATCCCAGTAGGCATTTCAACCGGCCTACATCTATATATTTTCAAATTAATGCATAGTATTGAGTAGTGTGTACTATATAAACCAGTTTTCCTTTAGTGTAGGCATTGACTATTCAGTTATTGATTGGGTATTTTACTTGCGGGCTGGGTAACTAGCCTGCACCACCCACCCTAAGTAGGCCTTGGACTGCTCTGCTTCGCTACCCTGAGAGCGTCAACTGCTACAATAAGGTACTTGTTTAACAGTAAATGAAAGGTTGTGAACGTATTACTTGAGAATGGCACACATCCTTCATATCTAGTAACTTACTTCCTTACACTTAGCAATAGCAGGTTTTAACTTTTGCATGGAAGCAATTCTGTGCAATAGTATTTGTATAGACAGTTATTAAGAGGTCAACATTGCCATATTGTGCCTCTGTTGGTCCCGAATAATATGGAAAATTGTACCCAAAATCAACATTGCCATTGTCAACCCTCACAGGTAACAAACATTAAAAACATTAAAAACACTCTACTTATGTCCCAGCACATAAGTAATATATTTAAAAAAACTGAATGGAAATACTTTACATAATTGAATGTGCATGTTTTCACCGATTCAAAAACTTTTCTTAGCAACTATCTATAAAAACTGTTTCAGCTAAAGGAAGGTAAATGACAAAAAAATATATATATTAACATGTAAATTAAAAAATATTGTTCAGCAAAAGAACAGGTTACAAAAATAAAACACACATCCAAATGCACCTTCAAAAAATTTGAAATACGCCCAGAGAAAAAAGGTTAGTACAAATCAAAGTGTCAAACTGCGGATAAAAATGGAAACACAGTTGTGCCAACGTAACCAAATCCTTTTAAACTTTCAAAACTCCAGCGCTTCAAAACAGACCAAGAGCTAGTAGACTTACGGGCAGATGTATCAAGCCTTTTGCGACTCGCAAAGGCTGAAATTCGCAGAATTTCGGCCTTTGCGAATCGCAAACGGCCTTTTTGCAGGTTTTGGAATGTATTAAAAAAATCGCAATGTAAGGAATCGCAAAAAATTGCGATTCCTTATTTTGCCATAGCATTTAAGGAATCGCTATTTTTGCGATTCCTTAAATGCTATGTATGTAGCAATTTCAATTTGCAAATTTTGGTTAAGAAATCGCAAATTACCACCAAATTGTTGTTGATGGTAATTTGCAAATTCTTTTAAAAAAGCACAATTTGTCATTTGTTAAGGTGGCATGTGACACACACAAATGCCCATAGGGCATGTATGTGCGTCATATGCACACACATGTACATTTCAGGGGTGCAGCAGGGTGTCTTTGAGACACCCCTGCACCCTTGAAATAATTCTCAAATTGCAATTAGCAAATTGCGAATTCACAATTTGAGAATTACTTCACAATCATACCTATGGGCCTCCTTGCTCATAGGAATGCATGGGAAATTAATAATTATTTGCGAATTCGCAAAATGCGAATTTGAAAATAAAGAATATTAAGGAATCGCTAAAAAATAGCGAATTTTTACATACATTCCATTTTGCGAATTCTAAATAGCGATTCGCAAAAAAATCGCTATTTAGGATTCGCAAAATGGAATCTTGATACATCTGCCCCTTAATTACTAAAACTTCATCCATACAAAACAAATTATTTGAAATTACCTTTCAAAGAAAAAATAATCCCAAACACAAGTAGCAAAATTATGGAATACATTAAAAGCAAATCATTACATGTAAAATACTTTCTAACTATAGTAACTCGCTAGAGGAAGCACTCTGAATGTACCTATTAATAATGTGGAGAATAAACATTCACAGGGCAAAACGGATTTTCAAGATACAACAAAACTGTAGAGATATGGCTTCCTAAGTGTAGTTATAATGCATTTAGAAACAGTGGAAACATTCAAAAGGAAAGGCCAATCGTTCAAAGAAGAAAAAAGTAATGACAGAATAACAACATTACATTTGGACATTTAGCATAATTTACTGTATTTGAAAGGAACCATGATTAGTACAAACAAAATGTATAAAATCATATATCCCTGCTTCTACAAAACTACAAAGGCTCTCTCTTAATTGATGATGCTTGTAAAACTGCACTTTATTATATAAGAATCCTAGGTACACATTATAAAATGGAGCACATACACTAGTGCTTCGAAGGTACCATCCTAGAAAGTAGTTGGTACTCCTTAAGTGGTTCAAAAACACTTTATCTACATAAAATGATGTCTAAAAAACAAGTATGCTTTTTTGTATGGAGAAAAACGTCAGAAAATCACAGACTTTGCAATACTCACATACACTCCTGGATCAGTAGAGGCCGAAGAAGTATAAAAGACCTGCAATGGGCAGTAGTAGTTTTTCTGACATCAATTATTATAACGACTTTGCTTTCATCATAGTTCACTCTTAGCTAATCCATTCTTTTATCTTTTTATTTTCTCTTTTTTTGGATCCCTCGATCCACTTGGTCTTATTTTCCTGTAATATCTATGACTTGCCAAATTCAAATGTAGTTTAGTTTGTATCACTATAGTCAGGCGTTCTCCTTCCATGTGATGATATGGTGTTACCTTCTCCTTCGGCTCTGCAGAAGGAGTCTAGTTATGCTTGGCGACAAGGTACAGCCAGGCTAAATGCTGAACTGGGTTTTAAATGACTGAACCCCGAGTCTTTGATCTGTGCCTAATTTCATCCAGTCCAGGTTGCTCTACGACCAATTTACAGGAGTACAGACAGGAGTGTGCCTCTCTTTCTTCCTCTCCTTATCTCTTTTCCACTTGCACATGGGTCATCTGCACAGATCTTGCAATCTTGGAGATCAGGGCTGTAGAGAGAGGAGAAAAGATTGGCCTGAACACAAACCAAGATTTCCTAGCCTTGGTCATGACTCCAATCTGCTAAACACCATCGGCTGATAAGAAAGCAGACTTATCCTGCTCAGAGCAATGACTTCAGTGAGAGGTCGATGATGACATAACAGACTTCGAAAGAGCCTCAACTGCTGGCGCATTAGACCCTGCATTGCGGAAAAGTTTGATTTCAATTTCGAAGGCTAACTTGGAAGGTAAAAATGTTAACCGGGATGACCCTCTTGGTGTATCAGACCACTGTCCATTGAGATTCAGGTTTGCCACGTTGAAACATTGGAGCTTTTCACATTCAATGAGACCCCCAGCATTTACAGAGGCTTCCCGCTGAAAAAGCCGCCATCGCCAACTCACAATCTGACCCGCCAAGGAGCCTTGCTCAACGTCAAGAGCAAAAGCTCCAAAAAAGTGACTAAGTAAGAAGGTAAAGACTTGGCAGGGCCTTACGGCTCATTGCATCCAACTTGTCATTGCGAGCTTTAAACTTTGACTTTGTCTTGGTCAAGCGTGACCAGATGTCCCAAGTTGGTGTTTTTTTGCTTTTAGGCAGTAGAAAGCCTTTCATCTTTAAAAATTCATATCTCTGGTTTCCTACACTAGTGCTGAGCTCTCAGTGCACAGGACTACTAAATTCATGAAACAGGCAAGGTGCAGAACCTTTAGTCCGCCATTGAAGCCTTGTTCTTTAGATTTCTTTTAACTAAGTAGCCAGGAACAGCAGGTAGTAGAAAAAAAGAGGTGGTTTGATGGTACATGTCCTAAAGCATTACAGCTATTAAAGCATGCCCTGTCTAAATTTCCGCGAGATATAACAACCAATAAATCGCTAAGGAAAAAGTAAAAATTTGCTATAGTTGCCCGAAAAAAGACAATCCAGGCTGAAGAATGGAAAAACTTTGTGATGTCTGCAAAAACCAAGAACACCAAACTTGTCTGGGATACTGTAAAAGCCCCCGTTGTAAAGAATGGTAATATCCCAGAGTTTGTTCTTTTGTTTCCTCAGATATATGAATGACAATTTTTTCTGGAAATTCTAGTAATAGTGGGGAGAGGATGGTATGGTTTGATTGGGAGTTGTATGAGGGGAGGTGTTAGCCTCTGAATATTACGATTGATGAAGTGCTTCAGGCTACTCAGGTGAGTGCAGGGGGAAGCGCCCCTGGCCCAGATGGAGTCCGAGTTGATGTTTATGAATCTGCCCCGATTAATGGGGGCCTTTTTTTTACCAGAGTGTTTAATTAAGCCATAACAGATATGATCTCCCAGACATGGGGAGAATCGATCATCTTGCCCATATATAAAACAGGGGACAAACAGACCCTAAAAACTTCGCCCTATCTCGCTCCTAGACACCAATTTAAAAGTGATGAGTAGGGTCCTGTTATTAACATTGGGAGAATGGGCGCTAGAGCATATTCTGATCCTAACCCGGTGCAGTTCGGGTTTAGGTAAAGACTTGGGACAATTGAGCATGCATTAAATAGAGCTACTCATCAGTAAGTATACTGGAGTAAAGTCAGGTACTCTTTATCAATGCTTTGCCGATTTAAGTGGTGCATTTGACCTGGCTAACTTTGATCACCACAGGAGCACCTTGGGCGATCATTGGGTTTCCCTCCCTTTTAGACGAGAAACTAACCAGGCAAGTCCGTTTCGGCCCTCGGGGAGAATGCTCAGACTAATTTAAAGTAGGGAAGGATGTGTCCTAGCGCCAATTTTATTTTTCCTTTTTAATAATGGGGTAGATGATTATTTACAAATTTTACAGGCTGATGCCCCTCGGGCAAAGCAATACCAAAGGGGATGATGGACGGAGCATTAGAGCAAATCAAACACTCAACCCCCGTCAACTGATCTGGGTTTAATCCATCATCAATCTTTAGCTCACTCCACCAACCCAGTTCAGACATGGCCATATGAAAATAAGTCTGACCCTGTGCCTCATGGGAACAGTCCAGCCCGAACTGACAAGCAATGTCTTCTCTGGACCAGAAACAAGCATCCTGGGACCGGTTTCGGGTTTATAACCCTCATCAGCCAGGCTATCTTGAATCTAGTGGCAAAGTGAGCAAGGGACCCACGTCTGGGCATACCCTGCCAACTTAGGGCGGACAAAGCAATACCAAAGGGGATGATGGATGGAGCGTGAGAGCAAATACAACACTCACCCCCAGTCAACTGATCTGGGTTTAATCCATCATCATTCTTTAGCTCACTCCACCAACCCAGTTCAGACATGGCCATATGCCAATCAGTCTAACCCTGTGCCTCATGGGAACAGTCCAGCCTAAACTGCCAAGCCATGTCTTCCCTGGACCGGAAACAAGAATCCTAGGACCAGTTTCATATTCATAACCCTCTTTCCCCAGGCTATCTTGAATCCAGTCGCAAAGTGAGCAAGGGACCCATGTCTGGGCATACCCTGCCAACTTTGGGCAAACAAAGCAATACCAAAGGGTATGATGGACGGAGCATTAGAGCTGGATATCCAATTCCCATACTATTGTGTGCAGATGACGCAGTATTATTATTATGGATCCCAGTAGGCCTCCAGAGGTTAAAGGATGCATTTTCAGACTTTATGACACAAAGGAAAATGATAATCAATAAAGCAAAATAATTCACTATGGTCTGTGGCCCTAAACCGAAATCCTGTAAATTGTACTTTATTGATAGTACTCCAATTCACACAGTGAATTCCTTTTCCTACCGTAGTATTTTATTTTCGGGAAAAGGCTCATGGTCGCAGCATATTTTTAATACTAGAGCTAAAATGAGCAGGGCAACACAAGGGATTTGTAAATTCTCCTCAAAATTAGGGACTCAGCCAATCAACAAAATGGTCGCAATAATAATAGCAAAAAGTATAACTACAGCATTTTATGGGCAGGTCTCTGGGGTAATACAATTAATACAGCCTTGCAAACAGAAGAAAAATTGTGTTTTAAAACTTTTACTATATCTACCGTCCACTGTATCAAATACTAAAGTACATCATGAGGTGGGACTTGGGTTTTTAGAATATCTTTTACTGGTTAAACCGCTGCTTTTGTGGGCCTCACTTTGGAAGAGGGAAGAAACAGCTTTCACTAGATCAATTATTTTAGACTGTCTAATTCTGAATGATACATTAAGAATTCCCTGGCTATCATATATTAATTCCACATTAGAAAAGCTGTTCAAGATAACAGTTTGGTGTGATACTTCAACATTGTTGTCTCATACAAAGAAAGAGATTAACGACTCTTTTTTACAGTACAGACTGGATCTTAGAAGAATGGCTGAACAGAATAAACCGACTGTCACCTTGTACAAATCCTGTAATTTAGAGGAGTGAGCTCATACTCATTTGTCATATGTGACATGTACAACATTGTTTTGTACTGTTGAGATTGAGATGTGGCATTGCCCACTATCTTGTTGCATTTCCAAAAATGAAGTCCCCCCATCTGATATGGAACCATGCCCTTGTGATAACAAAATTAAACAAAGCATATTGCAATTTATATTGTTCTGTAATTTTTATCATAATTTTAAGTGTTTTTATCTTAAACCATTTTTTATTGCCTATAACATCAGGTCACACAAAGTAGCAATGAAATTCCTGGTGACACTAGATAATCCTCTAACATGCTATATTGTTACATTGTTTATCCTGAAATCAATTAACTCGAGGAAAAGGATTGTGCTTTGGTGTAGCAAAAGAACTGTTTAAAAAAAATGT
Source organism: Lissotriton vulgaris (assembly GCF_964263255.1). Classification (NCBI taxonomy): domain Eukaryota; kingdom Metazoa; phylum Chordata; class Amphibia; order Caudata; family Salamandridae; genus Lissotriton; species Lissotriton vulgaris. The sequence goes on along the minus strand of NC_141697.1, from coordinate 1,090,066,809 downwards.
TTTTTGTAATCATGTGCCTTTTAATACTTTTTTAGCTATATCACTTAGTCTGTACACTTATGGCAATTTAATTTGATAGATGAATAAAGATTTAAACAAAACAAAACAACTCTCAAAATATGATAGGCAGTTTGACAGCCCTCAAGGCAAATTCCCCACCCAACTTGTTAGGTCGGCTGAAATTAGCTTAGTGTGTCAAGTCACCTTGAAGATGCTTGATCCCTTGATGGAAAAACAAAATGAGGAAATTAAAGCTAATACTGTCCCTGATTGCCTTAATAATGCCATCAGGAGATAAAGGATGGAATCTATTCCCATACCAAGAGGAACTGCAGTGGGATGCCTTTGCTTTGTGCAGTGTACTCAAGGGAGACTACATCACAAGCGTTTGATGATAAAAGTACAAGGGTACTACTACAAAATCGGCAAATCCAAAAGAAAGAAAAGGACCAATGCTACTTTTCGTGTATACTCACTGAAGTAGCTTTTGTCCAACTCAAAGGGATGCAGTAAATACCAGCCCCTAAGCGAGAGCTGAGCAAGCACAGAAATAGGGCACAGTGCAAACTTCTATCCGTCCATTTGGCAGAGAGAATGATGCAGGCATTGCATATAACACTATGGGCCCGATGTAGGTGTCCATTTACCGACCGGTAACGGCCAATTTCGGCCGTTACCAACCGGTAAATGGTCATTCCTGATGTAGGGGCCCTACATTACCGATTGGGTAAATTTACCGAATCGGTACATTTACTGAATCGGTAAAATACCGAATCGGTATTTTTACCGATTCGGTAACTTCCACATGTAGGTGGGACTCTTCTGAGTCCCACAGGCCAGTCAGATTTGGTATTTTACCACCCAATCCTATTGGATGGTAAAATACCGAATACAGGTGTGCATGCAAATGTGTGCATGCACACCAGTGCCATGTGACAGACAGACATGCCCTTAGGGCATGTCTGTGTGCCACATGGCACACGTGCCTGAATTCAGGGTGCTAGAGGGTGTCAAAGTGACACCCCCTGCACCCTTGCAAAAATCGGTATTTACCGAATCGGTAAATACCGATTCGGTAATGACCATTGATTCCTATGGGCTTCAATGCCCATAGGAATCAATGGGCTTTTCTGATTCGGTATTTACAGAATCGGTAAATACCGAATCTTAACGATTCGGTATTTACCGAATCTGAAATACCTACATCCCCCCCTCCATTTTACCACTTCTTAAATACCGAATCGGTATGATTCGGTATTTAAGAAGTGGTAAAATGAACTTACCTACATCGGGCCCTATGTGCCTGGAAAAAGATAATGTAACTGACAAAGCACTCTGTTCAACCCAAATAGAAGAGGAAATTTAGGAGGAGAAGTTGACTCACCAGAGGAGCGGTTGAGGTGTCCTTACCGGGTAGGGTAACAAAACCTGAAACTTCGATGGCCCCTGTGCAAACCGTGGGTGGCAGTCCGCTTGGGAGTCTAGGTGTTGGTCATATAGGGGATCCTAGCCCAGCACCGAGCCTCAATCCCATGACCCAAACTTTATAATGCCTTCAGGGAAGTGGGGAATGGGAAACTAGAGAAGAAAAACATAATTCTCTGACAGATAATTCTACCTTAGCCAACCAGGAAACAGATGAATGTTGCTTGGAACTTATTGACCTTTTCCTGTGTAAGGGGCTCAACAAACCTTTAAATACACCAAGGTTGCTAGCCCCTATTTTATGTTATTCCTGAGCTAAGAGTGGGCTATCAAGCAACATGAAGACAATGAAATTGACTAATTAACAACCTGGCCAGGCTTAAGAGGGAATAGTGTTTAGTCCTCCAAGGTCGAATTCACACTTAGCAGTATCATTAGACTAGTTCTTGGCCATATACATGATTTTCATATCATGGTGGTCGATGGTCTGCTAAGCCAAAATTCTGACTTAGAAGATACCACTCCATCAAGGCAACACTGCAAACAGCGTGCCCCTAAAACTAAGCGCCCCTCCAATCGTAACTCAATTGCGGGCTATTGAAGAGCGACTCACCAAACATAAACAGAGTAGCCCATGAGAATCTGCGCATCACTGCTGGCAATGACTTGAGGATAATTACGTTTACAAATCCAAGAATCAAAGAAGCCGAGGTAGACCACAGACACTGGACATGGAAATAAGCAGCAGCACAGGCAACTAATCCTGGAGACTCCTCCAGATGGGACTCTGATTGACTATGGAAGAGCATGCTTTTTGCTTCAGCCGCCCCGATTCCAATTGGGTGATCCAGGGCCATTATTACAAACAAGTCTAGTTAGATGGGCTCAAGTTCATCGAAAAATATATTATATTCTGTTTTAAAGAAATGTGAACCCCTGAGGGAATCAGTGTGAATGGGTTCCTTGACAGAGGTCAGCTTGTGGGAGTGCTTACTGGATGGGCATTGAGTAAGTTGAAATACAGGATTGAGGAGTGGGGAATAGATACAGTCTTCTAAAGTACAACAAGTGAGAATCCCGCTAATGGTCCCAGAAGGGGCCGTGGGTGATTTTGTGAATGTTTATAATCAGCCTAGGTGGTCCCCAGAGGTCCAGGCAATAGAGGGAAGTGTGCTTCCTGCATTGATAGCATCAGGGGGTGAGGCCTTCTGCAAGCTGATAGAGGAGGGTAAAGGGTAGAAGTATATGAAATTGATTTGTGGAGATTTTAACACACAACCATCCAATGCTATCATTAATAATGAAGTCCTAATGGAAGCTATGTTTTTTCAATGGCCACACACTCGCCGATATCACCACTAGGGCGACTTTTAACAAAGAGAGAAGTTTGTCACTAATTGAGGTTATCCCTATCAATGGAGGGATAAGAGCATGTATATGATATGACTGTCATTAGGATAGTGGAGAGTGACCATGACCTTGGGGTATTATGTTTGAGGAGGAGAGCCAGAGCAAACAATTCAATGGAGTGGAGCTAAGGGCATGTGATTAACCCATCTAATAGCAGAAAGAGAATAAGGTGTAGCAGTGAGAAATATTTGCATGAACTCCCACTGCCAGAGTGAGCAATGACTAAGTATGGATCTGTAATTTTGAACTTCCCTACTTATGATAATGATATAATCTTCTATCCTAAAATGGTATGGTAAATGAGCTGAAGGCCCTGTGGTCTAAGTCCATTGGTCCTACATCCGCTAGGCTGGAAGGAGGGAAGCAGAGTGCAAGGGAAAATTGGTATGATGAGGAATGCCATAGAATGAAGGGAGTTGTTTCATCTGCTCTAGTACAATGACATTGCAGCCCTCAAAAGCTAATTCTTATTCCGAGAGTGTGGTGGTGAGTATAAACGTCTTCTGAGGGCTAAAGAACTGCTGCATTAATTGACTCTTTGAGAGGAATTGAGGGAGGTCTTGCATGAAAATAAATTTGAATTAAACATTCCGAGAACTGGGTTTACTGGTGGAGAAGAGGTCATTAATCACCAAAGAAACCTACATTGGGCCATCTGTATTTATTAGTCACTTAAGCATTTTAGATAGTGTAAACCCCATAGTCCCTATGCCAGCGCAAGAGAATGCTTGCAACGGGCTCTGTGTAATAAATATTCCAGAACCAGATTTGGTGCCTAATGATATATATTGTGAGGAACCTCACCTGTGGGGCAGCATTCTCACTAAAGTGTTTAATGCAGCACATGCTCATAATGTGTACGCTCTTTATGGTCTTCAGCTATTATTGTACCGATTTGTAAGAAGGGTGATCAAACCAGCCCAGCTAATCACCATCCAATATTCCTCCTGGATGATGCAGGCAACATTTTGGGGAAAGTCCTGCTCAACCACTTCCAGGGGTGGGTTGTATCCCACAGCGTTATGGCAGAAGGACAAACCACTTTTAGGTCACTTAGGCCACACCATCAAGTCGACTAGGCTCTCCGATAATACATGATCTCTTACAAATTAACAGTGGTGAGGAAGTCATCGCTGTATTTAATATTTGTAGATCTGAAACAAACTTTTGATTTAGTCGACAGTGAGAAGTTGTGGAGATCCCTGGTAGATCTAATCTTTAATACCTCCCTAGTAATGGCATAAAGGCTTTACACTCCAGTACCACTGCTAAAGTACAGTATGGGCCGGATGGGCTGTGCACAGAATCCTTCTTGGTTGGAAAAGGTGTTTGGCAAGGATGTCTGCTGGCACCCTTACTTTTTTGCCATTTTTTAAATGATGTAGCTGACATTTTGATGGAAGATCCTTTAGACATCCCCACTATAACTGGGAAGAGGGTGCCGATATTAGTATACGCATGTGATGCAGTATTGATGGCGTGAACAGAAAACTCTACCCATAGGCTATTAAAACACTTTGAGGCATACTGCTAAAAGAAGCCATTGACCATTAATGAAAGCAAAACAAAGGGTATGGTTCTGAGACCCTCTACCAGTTTTAAGCGGAAGCCTTCTGTTGAAGGTATACTCTTAGAAAATGTCAAGCAGTTGTATTACTTGGGAGTATGATTTATTAAAGGAGTTTTACTGGGGTAGGCAAATGCGGAAGGCAATATTAGTTCTAAGACAAATGGCAGGTGCACTCTTATAGTTTAGGCACAAGGCTAGTGTCAGAAGCATTAGTATTATTTTGCAAACATAAATGTTAGACAGGGGAGTCTCTAGTTGCTGATGGTTTGCACCTTTGTCTAAAGAGGGACCCTTGTTTCTAGTCAGGATAAGGGAGTTGTGGCCTTAGACAACCCCTACTCACCCCCTTGAAGCTTGGCACGAGCTACCAGATTTATCTCAGATGCAGTGTTTAAAGCATGTGTGCCTACATACAGTAATACCGTGAAAACACTACAAATGGACACCACAAAAGTTTAAAAATATAGGAAATCTGTATCTAGACAAAAAAAGAACAAAACAACGAAAATCCACCATACACATATCAAGATATACCCCAAAATTGGTTATTCACAAAAATGAAGCATGTCGCAACAAATAGCTCCACCTGGGGCTACTATGACGTTGTGACAGATGAAAAATCTCGAAGAACGCAGGCGGCCACGAGGTGCGCAGCATCGGGACCGGAGTACCATAGACCCCAAAGTACATTACCATGGCAAAAGATGAAAATAAAGACGGTACACGGCATAGGGGAGGTTCCTTATGACCACAGGGGAGGTGAGGCGTTGGTTCCTTACTGCAATGCAGGGGAGGTAAGGCATTGGCTCCTTACTGTTGCAGGGGAGGTGACATTGCTGTGGCGTTGAGAGGTTACCTACACCAGGTATTAGCTCCGAGATGAGGACGCACCAGCATCAGTGAAGTCGGGGCTGCGGTGTGAGTTGGGGCGGTGCATCATGAGCTTCATGAGTGGGATCCTTGGCTCCAGTGTAGGCAACAGCCTCAGTGACGCTGCCAGAGTCAGGACAGTGCAGCATCGGCAAGCGATGAGGCAGCTGTGTTAGTCAGGGCGGTGTGTTGGGCACTGAACGAGCGGTGCCCACAGCTTGATTGCAGGTCGCGGCATCACTTGCCAGCGCCAGTGTTGCTATTTCCCTCTGTAGCAGCTGAAAGAGCACTTCCAGGTACAGGAGGACAGAGGAAATGAAGTCTTTGTGTCCCCGAATTTTCAGAACAGGAGGCATGCTCTACACCTAGCCCTTGGAGAGTTTCTTCAAGCAGGATTCACAGCACACAGCAGCATCTTTGTCCTTTACTTAGCAGAAAGAGCCACTGCAGGCCAACCACACACATCACACAGCAAAAGAACAGTACTTCTTCAGTTTTCCAAGCTTTTCTCCTTGTTAGAGGATCCTCTTGAGTCCAGAAGTAATCTAAAGTAAAGTTAAGGGGCCTGGACCCCAATATTTAGACTGAATTTCTCTTTGTTCTGTAAGGCCAGAGAGGCTCTGTGCCCAATCAAGACCAGATCTGTCCTCTTCAGCCCAGTTTCATGGCAGGAGGTGGAGACACCATTGTCCAAGGCAGACCAGGCCTATTCAGGTACAGGGAAAACTCCTCACACTACTCTAAATGTTGACCAGGTCTATTCAGCCCAGCCCAGACTCATCCAGGAAAGGCAGGACACACCTCAACTTTCAATTAAGAAGGAGAAACCCTTAGTGAAAAGGGAAGGGGTTATAGATAGTCAACAAAAAAATACAAGTTCCCTTTTCTCATAGTCTAGAAGAGACTTCCGTCTCTGGGGAGTTATAGAAAGGAGCTTAGGGTGAGCCAATCTGCGTAACAAAGTTGTATGGGGATCAACAAATTTACAACCAATTCAATATACCTCAAATTACCACTCTGAAGTTAATAAGGATGTACACACTATGATGTAAATTGAATAAAAAAGAAATTTTTATTTTTATATTATTCTCTGTTTATACCATCTTGTTGAACAAATCTATACATTTATTTAAAAAATTTTTTTATTAAAAACAATTCATATGGCATTTTATCTCACAAAGTCAAAAACAGTTTAAAAAGTTGGTTACAATACAACAAATTTATCACACAAACATATTGTCGACACGGCGTTTTGGTGATTTTTATGTCGTCACCTTCTTCAGGACAGTGTGTAAGTTAAAATCACTAATCTTAAGCTGTTACTTGGTCTGTCGCTTTTTAAAAAAAATTGGCGATATGTGACCTTTTCTGGTTCAACTTGTTTTCTTATTTATAAGCTTGATCATGGATGGAGTGGATCAATACTCTTCTGTTACTCCGATGGTTTATGCAATCATAGTGCCTTTAAAAGTTTGTAGGCGGGCCTTATGCAGAGGACGGTCTTCCTTTTTTACGCCAGGTATTCCAGGTATTCCAGTTTGACTTTTAATTTTTTAATATGAAAACGTGTCTGTTTGCAGAAAAAGATTGCTCTTGCTTTTGTGGCGAACTTCTCTTAGGAAACACAGGAAGGGTTCTTTATTAATCGCAAATCGTTCTTCCTCGCGTTTTCGGGCGTTAGTCTTGACCGTCTTGCCTCAACCCCATAGTGGCTGTCTGAAGACAAAGTGTATCACCAGCCCCAGTCACTCCAAAAACAGATGGTCACTCTACAAACCAGCAGAGGCACACAGGATGACTAAGCAAGAAAAAAGCCACTTTATAAAAGTGGTATGTTCAAACAGACAATATAAAAATGATCTTTCCTAAATATGAATTTTTATATTCTGAGTTTAGGCATACTAAACTCCATCACATTGATGGAGTTTTTTTCAGTGAATTTCTAAGGTTTTTTAAATGCTAATTTCTAACTATAACGTCCCTATTAAGTCTCCTTGAATCTTGAGGGTGCCTGGGGGCTGTCTAGCCCACCAGGTACCTCCAGTAAGTGCCACAGAGCTGCGTTGCGTGGAGGTGTTCTGAGGCCACACCCCTTTTAACATCACACTGCAAACGCGGCTACTGGCACACTGCTGCTCAGAGGATGAAGTCCACGTGTGTCCTGAGGTCCTCAACAGTTCTTGAATCAGGTCACTTGGATTGTTTATTACAATACTTTAAGACAGAAAGAAGCATCTGGCACGTGTTTCATCCTCCTGGACTTTCTCCTGGATATTTCTTGAGTAAAACTCTTCTTCTGTTACTGTTACTGTTGCACTCACTGGAGTGGGAATAGTATTTTTTACCCCTCCACTATCCAGCACTTTCGCCTACTGTTGCACTCACTGGAGTGGGAATAGTAATTTTTACCCCTCCGCCATCCAGAACTTTCCCTACTGTTGCACTCACTGGAGTGGGAATAGTAACTTTTACCCCTCCGCCATCCAGCACTTTCCCTACTGTAGCACTCACTGCAGTGGAAATAGTAATTTTTACCCCCCCCCGCAATCTAGCACTTTCCCTACTGTTGCACTAACTGGAGTGGGAATAGTAATTTTTACCCCTCCACCATCCAGCACCTTCCCTAGTGTTGTACTCACTGGAGTCGCACTAGTAATTTTCACTCATCCGCTATCCCACTCTTTTCCTACTGTTGCACTCACTAGAATGGGAATAGTAATTTTTACCCCTTTGCTACCAAGTGCTTTCCCTACTGTTACTCTCACTGGAATGGGAATAGTAATTTTTAACACTCCTCCATCCAGCTCTTTCCCTACTGTTGCACTCACTAGAGTGGGAATAGTAATTGATACCCATTGCTATCCTGCAGTTTCCCTATGGTTGCCCTCACTGGAGTGGGAATAGTAATGTTTACTCATCAGCTATCCTGCACTTTCCCTACTGTTGTACTCAATGGAGTGGGAATAGTAATTTTTCACTCATCCGCTATCCTGCACTTTCCCTCCTGTTGCTCTCACTGGAGTGGGAATAGTAATTTTTACCCCTCCGCTAACTCGCACTTTCCCTACTGTTTTATTTAAATGTATGTATGTATGTTTTAATTCTTTTTTTCAGTTAAATGTTTGAATTCATTGTAAAATAGTTGTTTTTTTAATTTTAAATTATTAATATATGTATATATTGAATTTTTAAATATTTAAACGTTTAAAAAATAAATAAAGATAATAGTAAATAAAGTATATTTAAGTAAATATATGTATATGTATACATTTTTATGTTTCTGTGTTAATATGTTTCTTTTATTAAGTTTCTTTGTTATATTTAGTAAATATGTATATTAAATTTAATTTATTTTGTTAAAAATATTATTAATTATTGTTTATTTTATGTTAAATAATTTAAGTCGATATTTTGCACCTCTATATTTTTTACTTCGATATTTTTTAGTCAATATTCTTGTATTTACCTGTTTAAATATAGGGAGTCAATATTTTTGTATTCTATATTTTTACTTCGATATTTAGAACATCAATGTTTGTTACATCGATATTCTATCACTGAACCATTTTTTTATTAGATCAGTACATTACAAACAGTGTACTTAGAAACAATTCCCAGAGATGAGAAAACATCCAGGGAGGTGTTCAGAGGGGGGGTGGGGTGGGGTGCACTGGGTGGGGAGCATGTGGGAAAAACTCAAAAAAATTACTCATTAACCTTAGTTTATGTTTTTTTTTTTATCAGCCGTCCTAGCTCTGTTAGTTCCGAATGTTTTTGTCTGGTGTTGGTGACCTCTTTTCTCTATACTTTGCAGGCATCTCAAGGTTAAACCTATGTGAGAATGGTTAAGCTCCTGTCACAGAATTTGAACGGCTTACGCTTCAAGGACAAACGGGCTAAAATTCTATAATACATCAGGGACTCCCCGGCACAGGTTATTATTTTGTAGCAGACATACCTTTCGAGGGACTAGTCAACTGAGATATTTAGGAAACTAAAATGGGTGGATCACATGATTTGTACCAATCAATGTGCCAATTCTAGGGGTGTGGCAGAATTCATCAAAAAACAAGCTAAAGCACCTTTGTTGGATGATTTTTTTGTTGATCCGGGAGGTAGGTGGGTTCTCCTGAAGGTTATCATCCTGGGCTCTCTTTTCACTCTGGTTGGCTTTTACGGCCCAAACCATGATGATCCTACCCCTCTTAAAACTATCTTTGCAAACCTGTTAGACTTACCAGACCCAGTAATCATTGCTGGTGACTTTAACACTGTGTCGGACCCCAAATTGGAAAAGTCACCGAATAGCAGAGCCACTACTCCATCTAAATCTTGGGCACATCTCCATTTAATGACGAAGCAGACAGGACTTTGCGATTTCTGGAGGGATAGATTTGGCCACCAGCTAGGAGTTTCCTATTACAATAAGAAGTATGACCATAAATCAAGAATTGACTATATTTTGGTCAGTCGTAGCTTGAGGGGGGAAATCAAAGATATTGGCTATTTAAAACCACATGTATCTTACCACTCAGGGGTATGCCTTCACTTAGATCTGGAAAGAAGGCAAAGTGGTAGAATCTGAACTTTTGGTTGTACGTTGCTTTTAGATATAGAGGAGATAAAGCATCTGACCCATGAGATGAAGGGCTTTTTGGGCCACAATATAGGGTCAGCATCGACCTCCACAGTCTGGGATTCCTTGAAGGCGTACCATCATCCGTAGGGTGTGTTTTAGAAATAAGCAATATGGGAAAGAGGTTGCCCAAAAAAGGAGTATAGATGAAGACCATAGAGGTTGACATGAAAAATGTGGTAGAACCGGAGAAACAGCAGGAAAATATGGCCAGACTTAAAGAATTAAAGAGTAGCTAGATACCACTCTTCAGATGAGGGTCATGAATAGATGGGAGGCGAGTAAGCTTGCTCATTTCGAATATTGCAAGGGGGCGGGTAGGTTATTCGCCTGGAAGGTAAAATCAAATAGTACGCGCAATCTGAAAAAAGCAATTGAAGATGTTGACAGCAATTCTGTCTTGTCTACAGATGAAGAAATAGGGGGCGCCTTCTATGACTTTTTCCGGAATGTATATCTCAAGGACATGGTAGTTGATAAGTCTGAGGCTGTGGAATGGCTTAATGTGAGCTCGCCTAATCCCTTGGATACAACACAACAGGAATTTTTAGACCAGGGAATCTCAGAGGGCCATTTTAGCTAGTAAAGGGAGAAATGCAGCAGGCCCGGACGGTTTGCCAATAGAACTCTTCAAAAATTTAGGGGAGGTCTTGATTCCAGTCATGACCCAGCTTTTCAATGAGATCCTACACGATGGAGCAACGTTTCCAGGCTGATGGGGCGAGGCAACTATCACCATGAAATTAAAAGCGAGGAAGATCCCAGCGAGTTGTGATTCCCAAAGACCCATCTCATTGCTAAATGCAGAATATAAAATCCTTGCTAGGGTCCTGGCCGACAGGCTGGGAAGAGTAGCAGGAGATATGCTCCTCCTCAACCAAAAGGGCTTAGTCAAGGGAAGAATTTTATACGATCTCACATATGATTTCATAGGAGCAATTGATCTTGCCACAAAGTATTCACTTCCTCTTGCAGCGATGACCTTAGATGCCACCAATGCCTTCAACAGAGTTAACTGGGTGTATCTGTCAGCTGTTTTGGCAACATTTTACCTTGGTGTAAAATTCTGCGGAACCATCCAATTGATCTTCCAAGACCCTTCTGCAAAATTGTTGGTTAATGGTAATCTAACCAGCCCTTTTAAAATCACGAGGGGTACCAGGCAGGGCTGCCCCCTAACCTTTCTCCTTTTCAACTTGTGTATTGAGCCATTATCTCAGAGGTTGAGGGATGAGGGAGACATTCCACCATTTAAGTATGAGGGATGGGAGAGATGGGAGAGAAAGGTGGCTCTCAATGCCGATTAAGTTTTGGTTCTCTCCTCTGACCTCTCTCCTACCCTGCCAGCGGTAATAAAGCATACCCAAGATTTGGGCAGGATATGAGGGTATAAGGTAAATGCTGGGAAGTAAGAGGTCATGTCATGGAATCAGGGGGTATGTCAACACCAAACCAAAAGAGACGAGGTATCTTGGGGTCAGAATAGTGCATGACAGCAGTAAAATTGCAGAGACCAACCTGGCCAACGTAACAAAGGAGTGCCAGAGGCTTATGAAAATTTGGGTCCTTATCCCCCTGTCAATCTTTGGGAGGGTAAATTTGATCAAATTGATAGTGCTTCCCAAAATCACTTTCTTTTTTAATGGCATTCCACCACACTTTGACAAACTAGCTATAGATAAACTATAGATCAATTCATTCACATGGGTATATAGAGGATCCAGAATTGCCTGGAAGAAGCTGAGACGTAGGAGGAAGAAGGGAGGACTTTCACTTCCGGGCCTGTAGTATTATGCTTGGGACTTTCAATTGTCCCAGTCCAGAATGCTCTTAAAGACACCATACTGCATTGGGGTTGGGGAAATGTTCTCAGTGATGATAAGGGCCGCTAGCCTGGCCCAGGAGTGTTTCCTGTTCAAATATGGAGAACCTAAGTTTAAATAAAAGATAAGGCTAAACGTACTACAGGCAATGGCAAGAACATGGGCAAATATCAGACGGCTGATGGGCCTTAGGTAGTTTTCTAGTCTTGCCCCCTTCTGGGATTCCCCCGGTGCACCGGAGTGCCTAAGGGATAAACTAGCATGGCTACTGAGAGGGGCTGGGCTCAAGGTATGGGAGGCCCAGTTCAAGAAGGGCACACTTTTACCCTGGTAAGCGCTTCACACCATCCTGGAAGGGGAAATCTCTCAAATTAAATGTATGCAACTTCAAAGCTGGGCCCAAAACCTGAAATCACCTATAGGTAGAGGAATATCCGGTGGAAAGACCGAGGGGAAAGGAGGAGGTTTCTACGTGGTATTGGGGCATCAAAGAGGCAATCAATGGGGATTTCAAACGAGCAGAGAAGCTGTGGGATTCGTGCTTGCTGGAAGAACTCTGGGAACATCATTGGCAAACATCTTTTAGCATTCTGTACTCCACAGTCAAACCGATGTGGCTAAGAGGAATCCATCTATTCACAATTCATAGGCCCTACCTAACCCCCTAAAGGCTGTCAAAGATGACGGTAGGGTCTCTAGTCAGCTGTAAGATATGTGGCCTGGAGAAAGCATCTGATATGCACCTGTTCGAGTAATTCCCAGCTATCTCTGACTTTTGGATAAAAATTGGCAAAACCATATCGGCCATTCTGGGTTTAGAAATCCAACTGAGCCTCTCTTTGATAATTTTGGGAATTTCCAGTGAGGTCACAGGCCCCGTAAGATCCTTCCTCTTCTATGCTATGCTTCTGGCCAGGAGGGAATTATGTAAAAAACTGGTGGAATGCTCACCCCCTCTGCATGCTGAGTGGCTGTCTTCGGTCTTCTTGATGTCTAAGCTAGGTCCGAGAGGGACCCATACTAGGAAGAAGAAAGCACATTGTGATTTTCCATTGAGATGGTCAAATGTGGAGGTCCGGTGAGAACAGCCTCAAAATGTGAATGTACACTTGAAATATTCGTAATAAAACTTTGGTTCAATGATTATTCCTCTCTGGATCTCTCTAGACTGTGTTGGGCATCTCTTGCTTTCCCTGTGCCAACAACAGCAGTCTCCAGTGTATACTGGACCATATTAGAGAGTGACCATGCCTGTTTTTTAGGACTGTGCCATTCCAAGTCTGCAGGTGTACCAGCAGGTGGGCGAACCCCCCTGAACTCCAAAATCTGCTATTCTACCATGTATAAGGGACTGGCGGCTCGTCTGGTCACTGAGGACTGGGATAAATTTGGACAAAAAAAACATCTCAGACATGTCATAAAGTGGCATTATTTCAGCAAAAAAGTACCAATGTATACAGCAATTTACCCTAGAAATATGTACCTGTTAACCCGTATCTACTGTGTGGCAACCTAACCTGGCATGGCTGCCAGTAAATCTTAACTCTCAGAGTCCAGTACATTCTCCTCCATGACCCCTTTAATATCCCTAAAACTATCAAATGTCCCCTGTCATGATTGCAACTCCTCCTCTGCATGGTCATCTCTCCTATTTCAACAATTTTCTAAAGCACATGCCACAAGATAAATCTACAGCATATACAAAAAGATCTTCAATTCGTAATGCTTTCTCTTGTATCCTTTTTAATTTCTTTCGGCTTAACCAGCGTTCTTCCACTCCCTTATGCCAACGTGTTTCGTCGTTGTGGGGAATAAACCCACGACTTTCTCAGGGCTGGAAGTAATACATTCAATCACTCATTTGTTTTAATTGGGGTACTTTAGGTCATCCGTCACTAATCCTAAAAAAAGCACCCTCTATGTGCAAACGGGGAGTATGTAAACATGTGCAATGTCTATCACATGCTATTACATAATGTCTCTCATATACAGATATGTACAGTATCAATCATATGCTATTACATATTGTCTCTCATTGTGTATCATGTTAAGTCACATTTGCATATTGATAAGTCCATATATAGATCACTACCACTCTAAGAAAACATGTCATCACATTTAAATTGCTCCGTGCACCTCCGGCAGCAGATCATTCTCCCACCTCGCCACCAAGACATGGAACACCCTCTCCATCCGCCTGAGGCAGACCGAAGACCTGCTAACCTTCAGGAGACCTCTCAAGACCTGGCTCTTCAAACAGTAGCAGCTTCCACCTCCAGCGCCTTGAGACCCTCACGGGTATGCAGTGTGCTCTATAAATGCTATGATTGATTGATTGGCTCCCTTGGCACCGTTAGAAAAGAATGTTATCTGCATAAAGCAAAATTAGGTGGCTTGTTTATTCAACAAAGATTCCCCACCTCGCCATATCACTCCTAAATTTCAAGGCTGGGGACTCCAGCACCATAGCAAACAACTTGGGTGACAAAGGACATCTATGTCGTGTGCCCCTCTCAGTCCTCAAAGGGATAGAACATAGTCTACCCATCTAACCCTGACCGTGGGTTCCGTGTATAGTAAATAGACGTATCTTCAAAAGCTAGGGTCAATCCCTATTATCTCCAGGACCACAAGAAGGTACTGCCAAGTTATGATGTCAAACGCCTTGGCAATGTCAATGGATACCAAAGCTAGGTCTTCCTCCCTTTCATCAATTTCATGCATAATATGTGCTAGCTGCCTAATGTTCAGGGTAGTATTACGCCTGCAAATGAAACCATATTCTTCCGGATGACCACTCGGTCAATCTCCAGACTCTGTGTCGAAGCCAGGACTTTACGTAGTATCTTCATGTCAATATTTATCATTATGATTGGGTAATAAGAGGATGGATCAGATGCTTCTGCACTGGGTTTCAAGATCATGGCATTGGAACCTTCTTGGATGGAGGCCAGGAGAGTGTTCCCAGGATGTGTTTCCATATAAACCTCCAGGAGATAGGGAGCAGAGTAGTGTATGCCTGATAAGATTCAGCTGTAAGGCAATTATTCCCTGGCACCATTCCTGCACAGACTTCCTCTAAGGTAAACTAAGCATCAAGTTTCGACCTTGCCACTTCATCCATCTGTCCGGTCCTGGATCTCTGTCCAGTAGTCTAAATGTCGGTTACGGTCCAGTCACTCCGGGTTAGAGTACTCCTGCTCCAGGTGTCCCCGGAACACCTTCAGGATGTCTCTTTGAGCCCTAGGATTACCACAATGGGGGACAAAAAGTTGGAGCACTGGTTTATGGGACAGCTCACAGTTAAGGATCCAGGCCAATAGCCTGCCTTAACTATCACCTTCCTGATGAAGCAGCTGTCTGTACGATTTCAAGGTGCAACGCTCTAGCCTGTCCCTAGTTTATGACAGTTGCCTCAAAAGCTCAATTTCATCACCTTGCCTACTCTCCTCCCCATCAGATCACCTCAGCATTGCAGCCAAATCCTTCTCCTCTTAAAGGAATTCAGACTGTAAAACGTGTTGCACCCCACAGGAGTGACACACATATTTACCACTCGAGGCCGCTTTCAGTGCATCCCATTGTGTCGCTTGGGTCTGGATAGCTGTCCAGTTTTTCTCAATGTAGTCTGTATGGGACTTAGCTATCGCCTGCCTTCCCACCTGGTCTTGCAGTATTTTCAGAAGGAAATTTGCAAGAGAAGAGGGACTGAAAGCACTGCCCTCCACTGGAAATGACAGGCAATGGGTGCAAGTATTGTGGGAGAATTACTATCTCTTTAACCCTAATATCTGTCTGTTGCGTTACCAGTATGCGGTACAACCTATAAAAGGTACCTTGTGTGGAGTAATGACAAATGAAGTCCTGATCCCCGAGATAAGTGCCTCACCGGATGTCACTGAGCCTCAATTGGTACATAGCTTCAAACAATCTGGTTGTCATCCTGGGCTTGGTTACCCACCAGTGAGGATGGTGATTCAAATTCCCAATTGTCACGCAGTTAAAGTCACCCACCCAGAAACTGTAAATGACATGACATCAAAGATTGCAGGGTAAAATGTATCATCATCAGTGCTGGAAAATATGAGTTGATAATCACTATGTCTTGACCATCTAATGTACCCTGAATCAATATGTATCAGCCCTCTACATTTGCCTCCATATATGTGAGTGCAACAATACCCCAGGAGCTATCTCGACATATACCCCTCAAGTGAATATGTATCATAGTATATCCGCTCCCTCCATTTTTTGCAAGATTTTTTGCTACTTCCTCAGTTAAGTGGGTCTCCTGAAGACAAGCTATACTAGCTATATGATGTTTGAGAAGTGACAAAACTAGCACCATTTGTTAAGAGTGCTGAGCCCTCTAACACTTCAGAAAAGAAGTTTCTAGTCAGCACCAACATCATATGTTCTGGCGTCCCTTTTGTTGAGCTACACAAATGTCAAAATGATCCCCACTCCCTCAGAAAAAACATGAACGAGTCTCAACTGTAACTTGAATAAGTAACTACCCCTGCCCCCCCCCCCTCCTAAGGACAATCATAGTACCATTGTTTGGCCATAGAAATTCCAACCACCGTCAAGCCAGGACAAGTACAGGCCTCCTACTTGGTCCACTGGGACCCACTATCTAAAATAATGGGAAAATAACAAGAAAGAATAAAAAAGAATGAAAAGCAAAAAAATTTCACTCTTCTCCCAGTCAGGAGCCCTGACTAACAAACTCGTTTTTAGAGTTGTACGGAATATAGACCCACATGTAACTTCAGACATCACCTCAGATCCTAAGTGTCTGCAGCCACTAGTAGTTCAGATAGCTGTAGAACCTAATTGAATAAACAGTGACAAAAAATTAATTTAAACATGGCAAACAGTTTCCTTTAAACATCTCCTTCTCACTTATAGGGTCCACACACCAGGGCGTTCAAGACCAACGAATCCTGGTATCCCTAACCCTCCCCCTGCCAACCTCCATGGTAGTAGTGTCCGAAATACTCTCAGAGGTTGGGCTTGAACTACTCAATGCAGAATCCCCCAGTGCCACTGTCTCAGGTGACAATTCTCTTACCTCTGTGGATACCAGGAGTGGTAAACGCATCGCTCCATCTGTCCATATTCGTATTCTGTCGGTACCCAAAGAGGTAAGACTAGGATTAGTGCGGTTGCTACGGATTCATACAAGGGGATCACAGAATCGTGCTCCCCAGTTTCTACGATATCCTGTACCTCCAGTCTGAGTGGGAGCAAAGTCTCTAACCTTGTGCTATTCCCAAAGATCTCCAGGTTTGTCAAGAAATTAGGCTTTGGAATCATGTAGGATATAATAGAGCACAATAACATATGTTTCATACACGTCGCTCCCACTTTCTGTTTGGCAGCTATAAAAGACTTGCGCTGTTCCTGAACCAGAGCGGTCAGTCCTCACGCTGCTCCCTGCTCTGCTTGCTGCTTGAGGTATCGTAGCACTATACTGCCAGATTGCCCTTTGCTAGCTCGCATTGCTCCTACAATTATTAGTGCCTGATTGCTTATGATATTTATATTGTAGCGCTATACGATCATTCAATTGTGCTGTGCTGCCTTTGCCTGAATAATTCATTTGTGCCTGATTGTGCCGGTGCCACTGCCAATTTCATCACGTTTATTAAGGTTGTGCCCCAATCCTGTTTCGCTTTTGGCTTGCTGCCATTTTGTTGTTTGATGTTGTGCCTCCCTGCCCGGCTCTCCACCCCGATCCCGCCTCCCAGCTGCTCCTCCCTCGCCCCTACCCCCTCCACTACCCACTTATGACAGATGCCTTTGCGCGCAGCGTTCACGCGCACCGGTCACGCCCTATGCGCGCCGAAGGTGCGCCAAAGGTAAGCCCGTCTACGCCCGTCCGTGCCTGGACCGCGCCCAGGGCCAGACCCCCTGGCCCCTGCAAAATCGATTCCGCCCGCATAACATACGACGCCGCAACCCTCTCAGCCCTTAACCCCGGCCGCCCACCAAAATGTTACCAAGCAGCCCCAGGACACACCCAAGGACCCTTCACCTGCCACTCCTGCAAGTTCGACTGCATCAGGACCCACACCAAATCCACAAACTCCAAACAGAGCTCCGACACTAACCACCTAAAGTGCATCCTGCTCAACACCCGCTCAGTCCACAGACACGCCATTGAACTCTGGAACCTACTCGACACTACATCGCCGGATGTCGCCTTCCTTACAGAAACCTGGATGAACGCCTCATCAGCACCCAACATCGCCATAGCCATCCCAGACGCCCCCAAGATCATCCAAAAGGACCACACCAACCAAACAGGAGGAGGCATCGCCATCGTCCATAAGAACACCATCCGCATCACGACCAGTTCCGACGGTAACCTCGCTACCGCCGAACACCTTCACTTCCAGATCCACACCGACCCCAAGACCACACTCAGAGGCACCCTCATCTACAGACCACCAGGACCCCGCACACAATTCAGTGAAGACATCACTGACTTCATCAGCCCACATGCCCTCCCCTCCGAGAACTACATTCTACTGGGAGACCTCAACTTCCACCTGGAAAAGAAAAACGACAGCAACACCACCACCCTTCTGGACAACCTGGCCAACCTCGGGCTCGAACAACTTGTCAATACCCCCACCCACTATGCCGGACACACGCTCGACCCAATCTTCACCTCCAGCAAGCACATCTCCTTCAATCACACCACACCTCTCCATTGGACGGACCACAGCTGCGTTCACTTCAACTACAAAAAGACCACGACCCACAACCCCCCACAACCTATTCCCCGAAGAAATTGGAACAAAATTACCACCGACCAGCTCTTCACATCGCTTCACCAAAACCCTCCTCCCAAATCATCGGACCCAAACCAAGCAGCCACCAACCTCACACAATGGATCACCCACAGCGCCGATGAACTAGCACCCTTGAAAAACCATCAAATCAAGCAAGGTAGCAAAAAAGCCCCCTAGTTCAATGATGACCTTAATAAATCCAAGATGTTCTGTTGTACCTGTAGGAGAGTAGGGTCTGCAATCCTATGATCACCCGGACTTTTTGCTTTTGTTTCACTGGTTTACGACTTTCTTGGGCTGTGGGCCTGCCAATCAGAACCCCAGCCTAGCTATTCTCTCGCTAAATTGATATGTGTACCTTAGGTGCATTACCCAATTGGAACTGGGCCATCCTGTCAGACCCTGTAACTCAGGGCATTGGTGCACCCAGGGCCTACCAGGGGCTGAAGCATGTATTCTGCCACCCCTGGATGGCCATCTAAATCTGACACAACTGGCTGCACGACAGCTGGGGCCACGTGGCGTACTCGCCCGTTGCTGTAGGTATAGTATCCCTATACCTAACCTTAAAATGGACACCCGAGTTCCTATCAGTCACTCCTATGGCAGGCCTTGACAATCCTGAAGGCAGAGTGCATGGAACCGTGTGAATTGGGCTCTGGCACGAGCCGAGCCCGGTTGCAGCTTGCGGAACCAAGACCCAATGGCTGTTCCATGATAACGCGGATCATATCGGTAACTTCGGTATCGCGTTATCAAGACATGTCGAGTAAGGTGTCATACAAATCGGGATGCTGCCCCCTCACCAACTCTGGCGACGAGGTTAGCATTCCGCCCTTCTAGAGGGACACGACATGTACGTAACTGTGAACCCCGGTTAAAGTTAACTGAAGCCTCAGCTCCACAAAATGGACGCTGCCACCACAGACACGAGTCTGACCTCCTGCTGCTGGGAGTCCTTCCAGCGAGGAGAGCTTGGACAAAGGGTTTCCTGTCAAGGGCGGTGTTCGCACCGTCCCAGACAGGGTTTGTGAATTCTGGGTAGGTAGGGCTTTGCGAGAAGGTGACTGCGGAGTGGCACCCCGGTGCTCACTACGCATCTGCCGGCTAGAACCAGTTCCAGGGGCGCGCAGCCCCTAACCTGGGGAAAGTCCAGCAGGGGGAGAGGGGTGTAACTACCCCCCTTCCTGGTCCCACCCTTAGGGCAGGACCTAGTCATGTACCCACCCCTTTCTTTAGGATAAAGGCCGGAGCGGGGACCCTTCCAAATTAGATCATCTTTGAATCAAGAATACTTTCTACGAAAGGACTTCGAGACTCTTCTCAAGATTTCTCCCTTGTGGCTAACTAGTAGTCACCCTGCATCCGCAGGCACCATCTAAGAACTCTGCGGTTTGCTGCAAGTCCTTCCTCAAGGATCCGACGGCCCAGCTCGACGAGAACCGGCTTCCCTGGCACCTCTGACCTCTACCCACGTCGTCAGCTCAGCTGAGATCTGTGGGTGCGACGAGACCTCGAGGGACCGGCCATCATCAAAACCTGCACGCTTTCTTAATCAGCACGACCATCGAAGCAATTCTCTGGTGAGTGCTCTGGGGTCCGAGAAGCCCCGACCCTGAGTAGCTCCAGCACCGAAGTGCAGTCTCCCAGCATCTCCACGATCTGCGTGGGACCCTTCTGCTCGCTGCTCAGCACGTTGTCTGGTCACTAGCCGCTGGCTTGTGCCCTTCTTTGACGACATCCGACAACCAACGCTGCTGGTCTGGTTGCTCCAGATCGGCCCTTGCTCCCTTTTTCGAGAGGAGCACCCCGGACCCTCCTGGTCCACTGAAGACGCCATCTTAGGCCCACCATGTGGCCCTGAGATCTGCCAAGGCTTGTTTCCCCAATCCTGGGCCCAGCGACGCCGACAGCATCAACCTTCGTGGGACAGCTCGCACCTCCATCCTGGTCGCCGACAACGCCTCCTGGTCCGTGAGACTGCAGATCCTAGCGTCGCCCACTCCCCTAGTCGAGGTGACGGCCAACCGGTGCCTTCCTGGTACCCTCTGACTACTGGCTAGTAGTACGAACTTGGTCCCCTCTGCTTTCAGGTATCAACGATCACTGATCCAGGCTTGGATCTCTACGAACTATTCATCACTGGTCGCTGGCCAGCAACTCCTTTTCTTCCGGCTCCTGGCTCGTCAGCGAAGACCCCCGACGCCTGTAAGACTTGTGCAGCCGCAGCCCTCGTGGCTAGGTAACTTCGGCATTTCGGTGCCTGCATAGCCTCCTTACTCTAGGGTCCCGAGTCCCTCGCTTCCGACTTGCCTTATCGGGTCCGCCCGAGACCACTAAACTTTCCGTGCCCTCGGGCACTTGTTTTAAATTGTGCACTTGAAGTATTTTCTAAGAGCTTTTGTTTTGTGCTTAGTACCCTGTCCTCACAAAGAGTACAGGGCTGTTGTGATTCTAATAAATATCCTGTTCATTTTCATAACACTTGTGTGGTGTCCTTTCACTTGGTGTTCAAGGGGTATGTGATGGTATTACAGCTGGCTTAACATGCCCTCTAGAGTTTAGCCCGAAGACTGCTCGTATCCACGGCCACGCTACTAGGATAGCTGGTCTAAGGTTGACTTACAACCAATCACCATAAGGGTCGTTTGGAACGATACATAGTGGTCGCTAGAATAGCGAACGCTGCATATCGGGCCAACTTCTCACATTGGTGAGCAGCGGTTGGGATTTGAGCTTGCTGTTGTTTTACCACGCGTATCCTAAGAATATCTTGTGAAAGATCACATAAGTACTCCAGGTACATATAACTTAGTTTAGAATACTCTGAGTTCTACTGAACCAGCTGTTGCAGCTCCTCAAGGCTTAGCACACCTTGGCTACAACTCTTAGCAAGGGATCAGTAGGTAAACCCATAGTGTAGGTAGGTGCATCACTTACACCACACTAGAAGCAGCATGTCGGACAAAGGAGGAAACTCTGAGTCTCCCCTTGTGTCAGTGACCCTCCACAGGTCACCTCCAGATATGCTGCACTTAGCTTCCACGAGATGCGACAGATCTGTACATCTCGGAAGTTAAAACAGGGTGCAAACCCTACCATTCCGTTTCTTATTGGTCTCTTGGAGACTTATGATGCTAGGAGGGCGGGTAACACCGTCCCTTCTCATCCAGAAATGGAGATGCCTCCCCTCGAGAGAACCCGAGGTGACCCTGACCTTATCCATCTCTCTGCCGAGGGCGAAGAGGAGGACGAGGAACCAGAGACATCTGGGGACGAGGCAGACGAAGGTCCACTCATAGTTAGTCAGCTAACTCAGGACAACTTAAGCCGGCACGAGATTGGTACTAGGGGACCCCTGGGCCCTCTCTCGGGCCAGCTTAACATTGGGAACGGACGAGTTAGGTCCCTGTCGAGAGGCTCTAACAGATCCGCTCGAACCAATGGCTCTCGAGGTTCTGCTCGAAGAGGGATGACATCACCTCAGAGGAGAATGTACGAAGCAAAGGAGAGGGAAGTCAATCTGCGGATCGAGAGGGAAGAACTTGCCCTAGCCAAAGAGAGACTCGCCTTTGCTCGAGAGCAAGAGTTGAGTGGGACAATTCCCACTGGTGGCAGCATTCCCCCACGGGAACCCAGGAGTTTAGACACTAAGCACCTGAATAAGATAGTGCCCCCCTTTAAGCAAGGGGACGACATCCACACATGGATTACTGCTTTGGAGCGGGCCTGCACTGTACAGTGCATCCCCCAGAGTCAGTGGGCAGCTATCTTGTGGCTCTCCTTTGACGGTAAAGGTAGAGATAAGCTCTTCACTACTAGAGTCGAGGACGCTAACAATTACCAGATCCTGAAGAACACACTGATTGATGGGTTCGGCCTAACCACTGAGCAGTACAGGTTGCTGTTCAGGGATACCCAGAAAACTCAGTCTCAGGACTGGTCTGATTTCGTTGATTGTGCCACTAAGGCTTTGGAGGGCTGGTTGCTGGGCAGTAAGGTTACTGATTACACAGGATTGTATAATTTGATCATGCGAGAACAGATTTTAAACAATTGTCAGAACCAGTTGTTGCATCAGCACCTTGTCGACTCGGATCTGACCTCTCCCCAAGAATTGGGAAAGAAGGCAGACAGATGGGTCAGAACAAGGGTTAAGCAAAATCAGGGCCAGAACCAGGGTGGTCAGAAGAAAGCAGACCAGAAGGGTAAAGATTCGAAAGGGGGAACAAACTGACCAGAAGTCTTCGACAGGTCCCCAACAACCCAAAGAGGGTGGGGGTCAGGCTTCCCAGAAAAAGAAGAATCAAGAAGGCCAATCGAAAAGATGGTGCCAATACTGTAAAAGTAAAACTCACTGGTTTAGTGAGTGCACCAAGAAAGGAGGGCAGACTCCTGCTACTGCAGCCCCTAAGGCACCTGTGCCCCCTAGTACAGCCAGCAGTAGTAGTGCGCCTCCCAAGGGACTAGTTGGGTTAACCTTGGGTTCTGAGGGATGTGACAGCTTAGCTGGTACGCTCACTCAGGCTGTCCTTGTCTGTACAGGGGATGTGGATATATCCCCTGATGTCAGTCCCAATACTTTGGGCAAATACCGACAGACGCCTTTAATAAATGGAAGAATGGCTCAGGCCTATAGGGACACTTGTGCCAGCGTCACCATGGTGACGCCTAACTTTGTGGACCCTGGACAGATCATGCCAGGTACAGATTTCCTGGTGACCAATGCCAGCAACGTCACTACCAGTCATAGTATGGCGATTGTTGCTTTCTCCTGGAGAGGGGTAAATGGCCAGAAAAAGGTTGTTGTTAGTTCAGACCTCCCAGTGGATTGTTTGTTGGGCAATGATTTGGAGTCATCACAATGGTCAGAAGTGGAGCAACGGACTCACATGGAGATGTTAGGCTTGCCAGCACACGTGTTTGCTGTGACCAGGTCACAGGTCAGACGATGCCCCACTGAACAGGTGCTGGATCCTGGAACAACGGACCAGACACCACCCAAGAAGAAGAGCAGTCGGGTGAAGGCTTCGCCTTCCCCCTTGCCCCAGGTCGAGGATCAGGTCTCAGAGGAGGCTGACCTCCAGGAATTGCGGGAAACTGAACCTAAAGAACTCGAACTTCATCAAGTTGAGTTTCTGGGCTCAGGGGGACCCACACGAGAGGACCTGGGGAAGGACCAGTTAGACTGCCCTTCTCTTGAACCCCTCAGACAGCAGGCTGCTGCTGAGGCTGCTGGGAACGCCACAGGTACCCACAAGGTATACTGGGAAGATGGACTCCTGTACACTGAGGCAAGAGACCCCAAGCCTGGCATGACCAGGAGGCTGGTCGTCCCCTTGTCTCAGCGTGGTTTCCTCCTTACCTTGGCCCACGAGATTCCCTTAGCAGGACACTTAGGCCAGACGAAGACGTGGGACAGGCTTGTCTCGCACTTTCACTGGCCTCACATGAACGAAGATACCAAGGAGTTTTGCCGCTCCTGTGTCACTTGCCAAGCCAGAGGTAAGTCAGGTGGCACGACAAAGGCCCCCCTTATACCAATGCCTGTGGTGGGGGTGCCCTTTGAACGGGTGGGGATTGACATCGTCGGTCCCATGGAACTGTGGTAAATTTTAATTACCTACACGGAATTTATGCGGTAAAGTTCAATAATAATAACTCAGTCAAAAATGAAGAGGCAGAATCCGTGGTATCTGAGGTTTAAAGGGGGTTTTATTCCTTAAAAAGGAATTGGTTCGAACCAATGGTAGCATGACCCATCGCCACGAGGGTTCAGGGTGGGAATTGCAATGGACATGTACCATGATTTATTAACAAGAAATCGTATATATAGTCATTTCATACAGTAACATTGAATGCAGAAGGCGTAACAGCTGAGAGAAACGAGATAAGAGCAGAAATACGTAACAGGAGGCGTGCACTAGGGCGTACACGGAGGTGTGTGCTAGAAACGTCACATAGAGGTGTAATAAGTGGGTGGATCCCTAGAAGGATCCTGCAGAGTCAGCAAGAACATGTGGCAGAGATGCGCGCGCAGCAGCATGACGTATGATTGACGTGTAACTGGAGGGTGAAGGGGACTTGACATTTAGCCCTACACGTGGAAACAGAAGTCTGGAGTGTCAGAACAACCTAATCCCAAATCATATCTAATATCTTGTGTTTGAGGAACTGTATTATCTAGAAGGAAAGGTCTCTTGGGCAGAGGCTATTCTATACTGACTGTTAACACGTGTATATGCAACTGCGTGTCTACGTGTAAAGCAGGGGGGCCACGGGCCTACCATGGTAACAGAGGCTATGAATTACTTGCATGGAGACAGAAAGGCCGGGCCCTTTGCTCTGCAGCTGGGAAGGATGTTTACCTAAACTACTAGACAGGAATGTATTTTTCGAGGAGCGGAGCAGATAACTTGAAGGCTGAATACAGTCTTGGCAGGCCGGCAGGCTGAGCCAGGCACCGCTGGCCGCGCAGGGAGTGAGTGAAAGGTCATGGATACAGATGCGGATTCAGGCTGCAGCTTCCAGAGGCAGAAGGCAGGAAAAAGCTTGAATGGCAGAAAACAAGGCCCAACTCGCCAGGGCCAGGAAAACGTGAAAGTGCACCATGTAAAGACGTTGGCAAGGCACACTTAGGAACTGAATATCGGACCCATTCATGGTGGATCTGAAAGAGGACATGTTAACGTTGGACGCAAATGTATTTGCGTCTTCATAGCTGGTTGTGGAGGGAACTTACATGTACTAGAAGCATGTACATGGAGCCGTTGGGGTCTACGATAGGGGACACAATTGACCAAAAATTCATATTACCTCAGAACCACCAACAGCATCAGGGCACAAGTTTATACTGGTGGTAGTGGATCATGCCACCAGGTATCCTGAAGCTATTCCCCTTAGGACCACTACAGCGCCTGTTGTGGCAAGAGCCCTAGTTGGAGTATTCTCCAGAGTGGGCTTCCCTAAGGAGGTCGTCTCCGACAGAGGTGCAAACTGTATGTCGAGCTACTTAACTGCTATGTGGAAGGAATGTGGTGTCAACTACAAGTTCACTACACCCTATCATCCACAATGCAATGGGCTTGTTGAGAGATTCAACAGGACCCTAAAAGAGATGATTCATGGACTACCTGAAAAGCTTCGGCGTAGATGGGACGTCCTGATCCCTTGCCTTTTATTCGCTTACAGAGAAGTCCCACAGAAGGGGGTTGGCTACCGCCCTTTTGTGAAAGGTCATGGATACAGATGCGGATTCAGGCTGCAGCTTCCAGAGGCAGAAGGCAGGAAAAAGCTTGAATGGCAGAAAACAAGGCCCAACTCGCCAGGGCCAGGAAAACGTGAAAGTGCACCATGTAAAGACGTTGGCAAGGCACACTTAGGAACTGAATATCGGACCCATTCATGGTGGATCTGAAAGAGGACATGTTAACGTTGGACGCAAATGTATTTGCGTCTTCATAGCTGGTTGTGGAAGGAACTTACATGTACTAGAAGCATGTACATGGAGCCGTTGGGGTCTACGATAGGGGACACAATTGACCAAAAATTCATATTACCTCATTCCCTCCTTGTCCCCTACGGACCCTTCATGATATATCAATCCTCATTAATCTATCAATCTGTTCATGTAACATCATTTGCTCCTCTTTCTTCTTACGGCGTTTTGAATGAGGACTTGAATGGGGAATACAGGATGTGGCGCACAAGCCGCAAATCGCTGGCCCACATTGCAGACATAGGCAACAACTGAATACTATGAGAAGGCCAATACCTAGGAAGGATAGGACTTTCCATCCCCAGGCTGACAACGTTGTCCAGAACCAACCGGACCAAGTCCAGGCGCCTGGATTCTGATGTATCAGACTTGCAATCTTATGAAGGCGAGTTATGGCTCTATATACTGATGGCGCGTTTTCTGGAATGAAAACACAGCAGCTCGACCCGATGACCTTACAGGCTCCGCCCCTATCGGCCAGGATGACGTCAAGGACGAGACGATTTTGAAGAACAACAATCCGCATCGCAGACTGCTCCTCCGTTAAGTTGCCCAGGGCGGAAGTAGTTTCATTCACTACAGCTTCAAGGGTTCTAGTTAATTTTCGTATCAGTTTACTATTAAAGACAGCACCTAGGTAGGGAAAGAAACCTTTATTGAAATCTGTGTATTGCTCCCATGCCGTTTCAGTGTAGTCGACAATCGGGAGATCTCTCTGTGGTCTATTATGTACTAGATAGGTGTTTCTATGATAATCAGGAGGGCTAGGAAAACAGGTGGCAGAAGGAATGCGATGTAACAGGTGCCATCCCAATCTAGAGGTAAGCGTATATATGCGGTATGACCACAAATGAAGTAGGAATGACGTGAAGCTTTAAAGGTAGACTTGCCCTTATCACTGAATTCGATCACAGTAGTACATCTACTATGACCCAGGTGTACTGAACCATTTTTCCTGACACATAATTCACCTTTGACTGGAAGTACGGACATGGCGGGCAAGACTGGTTCTGTTTCGGATTCAACACTGAGAATCATGAGGTTAAGTGTAAAGTTACCTAATCCATATACTTCATTTTCTAGATCATTTCCTGTCCTTTTGGGGAGACCCTCCTTGTCAGGGAAACAGACTTTATGCAGAACGACGTTCAGGTTTCCCCACACCCAGTTACCCTGGTAGACTACGGAGTCTGAATTCAAGGAATTAATCAAACTAAACCATGCCCCACAGGACCCATTATGCGTGAAAGGGTACGGAAAAAGAGGCAGAACTCCTTTGTATTTCTTTGTATTTCTGATAGGGAGGGAGTCGGCCACATATCCAACAATTTGTAGCATTGCTGGTCTGATGGGAATGATGTAACATACTAATGAATGTATTGTTGCGCAGCGCAAGTCTGTAAGAGAGTTCATGTGGGGGCAGTTCACTAAAAGAATGCTCAGCAGTGACGTTGAAGGGAGAATTTGCACGCTTGAATATAGGATAGTATACGTGTAGAAGCACACTTGCAGCAATAATCATAAGGCTCAGAAAAAACATAATCAATAAAGTCACAATACAGTGGCTGCGAAGAGATTTGCAATATTCACGTTTCTTGAGCTGTTTCTGTCTATCTCTCTCTCTGTTGGGGTCTAGGGGATACATGTCAGAAAACACGTCTAACCGATTCACCTAGGGGAGGACTTAAACAATTGAACTGTCTGACTTGCTAGACCTCAATTTTTCTTTATACTCCTGCTGTGGAGTTTTCTCTATCAGGGGAAGTTTAGAGTCACTAGAATCTGGACAGTCCTTAGAGGGGGCGGGGGAGTCAGTCTCTGGCAAGGCACGAAATTTCTTCACGTGACTCGAGTGCAGCCACCCTTTGTGGCCCTCGACCTTGATTGCAGTCCTCGTGGTGAGAAGTACCAACTTCGGCGCCTGCCACCTGGGCTCCAGCGGACTTTTCCTGTCGAAATTTCTTACAAGGACGATATCTCCTGGAACAACGTCATGCGGTTTCACCTCGGTGTTGTCGGGAAAGGCTGCTGCGACCTGTGAACGACATGATTGTAGTGCAGACATCAAGGAGGCAAGGTAATCTGTCAACATATTACAATCGACATCAGTAATCTTTCTTGGCAAAGGCGTCCCCCACATATTCGGTGGTCTACCAAAGACCACTTCATACGGGGATAGCCCTGTTCTGGAATGTGCGACCATTCTCATATAAAAAAGGGCGACTGGCAAAGCTACGATCCAGTCGACACCCTTCTCCTTACAGATTTTTGCTAGATGAGTTTTCAGGGTCTGA
Organism: Lissotriton vulgaris; assembly: GCF_964263255.1. Taxonomy (NCBI): domain Eukaryota; kingdom Metazoa; phylum Chordata; class Amphibia; order Caudata; family Salamandridae; genus Lissotriton; species Lissotriton vulgaris. The sequence continues at coordinate 1,090,038,480 of NC_141697.1, read as the reverse complement.
TTGTGTCTCTCTACGAGACCTGCTGCTTCAGGATGTCGGACACAGTGGAACTTCCACTGGTAGCCTAGCAGGAGTGATACCTGCTTCATAAGCTCGGACGAGAATGGCTGACCGTTGTCTGAGTATACAACACGGGGCAAACCATATCGAGGGAAGAATTCACGAACCAGTTGCTTGGCAGTGGTCGGAGCAGTGTAATCTGGGACTGGATATGCTTCTGTCCAACGGGAAAGTGCACAAACAACTACGAGGACATATTTGAAACCTCGACAACGTTCCATCTGAATATAATCCATCTGGAGGACTTCAAAAGGGTGATCGGGAGGATGAAAACCACCTTGTTCTACGGGATGGGTTGAACTGACAACAAATCATGCAAGTACGCACTTTCTGTTTGGCTGCTGCTCGTAAGTGTTTATTGAACCAGAGATGTTGAATACTGTCTAACATGGCTTTTTCTCCTAAATGTGCTGGACTGTGTACGGTATTAATGATAACTTGAACCATAGAGTCGGGGAGAAACCATGTAGATTTTCCCTTCGTCATCCATCCTTGATCTGTCTGGGTCCCTCCTAGTTCAATCCATTTCTTGATTTCATCTGGTGTAGCATGTGTCTGTATGTCAATTACATCTAGGGCGGGATCCTTAACTGTCATGCAATGTGTCGGTGTCGCGCCTATTGTCTTTGTCAGGTCAGTGGTGTGAATCTGATTCTGAGCTGTATGTTTTGCGGTTCGATCTGCCAGGTCATTACCCTGGGAAATAGTATCTGTAACTTTTGTATGTGCCTTGCACTTCATGATGGATATCGCTGTAGGCAGATGTATTGCATCTAATAGAGTTTGAATGAGGGGACCGTGTTGAATTTTGGCACCGTGAGAAGTCAAAAAACCTCTCTCTCGCCAGAGGACACCGAAGTCGTGAACAACTCCGAATGCATAACGGGAATCTGTGTATATGTTAACTCTCTTGTTCTTGGCTTGAATACAGGCTTGTGTCAGAGCGATGAGCTCTGCTGCTTGTGCTGACAGAATGTCAATACAATTTGTTTCTATGACTTCAGTTTCTGTTGTGACTGCGTAGGCGGCCACTAATTCTCCTGTACTTGTTCTCATGCATGAACCATCCACATAAAGTGTCAGGTCTGGATCTGGTAATGGAGTGTCTGTCAAGTCTTGTCTGGGTTTCGTCGTGATAGTAATGACTTCAATGCAATCATGTGCAAATGGGTCTGTTTCAGTTAATGGAAAAAGTGTAGCAGGATCCAATGTATTACAACGTCTAATTTCTATGTGTGACTGAAATAATGTCAATTCATAACCTGTCAATCTTGCTATAGTCAAGTGTTGAGTCTGTGTTCGATTTAAAAGAACTTCCACGGAGTGTGGAACTTGTACTGTCAATGGATGTCCTAACACTATTGAATCACTTTGTCTGATTGCTAGAGCTGTTGCTGCAACTGATTTCAAGCACGCAGGTAGAGCCTGGGCTACTGGATCCAATGTACTAGAGAAGTAAGCACACGGTTTGTGTGAACCTGCTTGTTCCTGCGTGAGTACCGACAATGCAGTACCTTCACGTTCTGTGACAAAAAGTGTAAAAGGCTTACTGTAGCATGGTGTTGCTAAAACTGGTGCTTGACATAAGGCTTTCTTTAAGTCGTCAAAAGCTTGTGTATGTTCCTGAGTCCAAGGGAGGAGAGTCGAAGACGCTGCCTCCTGAGTTGTTAACTGAATGAGTGGCTTTGCTAGAAATGCATACTGAGGGATCCATTGTCTACAGTAAGAAGTGAGGCCTATAAAAGCCCGCACCTCTTTTTGTGTCTTGGGTGGTAGCATACCTGCAATTAACTGGATGCGATCGGGCGTTAGCTGCCTCCCCCATTTGGACAGCAAGTGACCTAAGTAAACAACTTGCTGAACACAGAATTGCAGCTTCGAAGGGGATACCTTATGCCCCTTGTCAGCCAGAAAATGTAAAACCGTCAGTGACGCTAGTTCACATTCAGGTTCGCTTCGGGCGGTGATCAGCAGATCATCGACATACTGGAGTAGGGCAGTGTTTTCAGGCATGTGTATACTGTCGAGTTGTCTTTTCAGTGCTTGGCTATAGATGCTGGGGCTTTCTGTGAATCCTTGAGGTGCGCGTGCAAATTTGAAGCTTCGTCCATTTAAACAGAATCCGAAAAGGTATTGGCTTTCCGGATCAATTGGGACACTAAAGAAGGCGTTCTTAAGATCAATAACAGTAAAGAACGTTGCTTCAGAATCAATAGCGGTCAATAGAGATGAGATATCTGGGACCACAGGGTACTGCGGTACAATGCATTTATTCAATTCGCGCAAGTCAATAACTAATCGGTAAACTGGTGGTGCATTGGGATCTGTTCGTTTAAGAATTGGAATGATAGGAGAATTACATAAATTCGAGTTGGTTTCTACAACCACTCCTTGTGCAATGAGCTCTTCAATGATTTTCAGTAAAGCCGCTACAGCATCGGGGGGTAACTTATATTGTCGAATTCGTGGTAAAACAACACCTGGCTTGAGTGTGACTCGATACGGTGTAATGTGCATACAACCTACATCAGTGGGGCCTAGCGCCCATAAATGTGCAGGTACATTCTGTAATCGGGGATCAATATCTCTCAACACATAGTGACCTTTAAAGTCACGTAGAAACAACCGTACTCCTTCCGGAGAACAGCAAATAACAGCTCCTAGAGCTTTCAGAGTCTTGATACCTAACAAGTTTTCTGGACATGACTTTGTGAGCAGTAAATCTGTAGTACGTGTTAATGGACCAACTGCAAGGGGAAGTGGTTGTGATACTTCATTAATAATAGGCTTGCCTGAAAAACCAAGGGAAACATTCTGTGAGCCTGAGAGGGGTGCCCCTGGGACCTCGTCATGACTTATTGTTGTTCGGCTTGCCCCTGTATCAATTAAAAACTTTCTGTCTTTCCCTAATACTTGACTGTGTACATAAGGACCCTCTTGATCTACAGGAACCTCAATAAGAGGCAAGCCAACTTCCCTCTCTAGGCTGTTTCATGTATATCGCTGATAATGGGGATAATCAGTCTGGGCATACTGGTACATCTGCTGTGATGCATATTGAGTTGCAGCAATCGGTTGGGGTTGTGGCACCGCCACTGTCTGTTGTGAGGCTTGCATAGGCTGGATTTTCTGTGGTACTTGTTGTTGGACCTGGTCCTGTCTAGGAGGACGCGGTCTCTCTTTAGTTTTTCCAGTAAGTATATTATGTTTCAAAACTGCACAATCGTTTATATAGTGACCTGGCTGTTTGCAATAGTTGCATGTCCCTTTAACAGGAGCTGTTGAATTATTTGACTGTGTCGTGCCCTTTTTCTGACCGTCAGCTGGAACTGACTGAGCAACTAACATTTTCATTTTCGTGTCTTTCATGCGTCTCTGTTCGTGTTCATGTTCCTCTCTAATTCTGTTCTGGTGGTACTGTAACATTTGTAACATTTGTGAAGGTGTATTTGCTTGCCATGTGCTCTCGACTTTCTGTACACGATTCTTAACTTGGGGCAGGGAATTTTCTACTAGCTTTGTTACGAAAAGATGTGGATATGACTCGCTACTTGCTTTCAGGCCACTATTAATACCAAAACATTTCTCAAATCGGGAATAAAAATCGCTAGTGTCTTCATCGGGTTTCTGTTTACAGGCTGAGATTGCATCCCAGTCCTCCTTTTTAGTTGCTAATAAACGTGGCAATACTTGTACTAACAATCCTGGTAAAGCTTTAGATTTGTCCCCAAGCCCTGTTCCTGGGGTACGAGTCTTTTCTTCGTCTTCTAATGCAGCCCAATCTATCTTTTGGTCTCCTACCTCCCAATCCTTTTCCTTGAGTTTCTCGTAAATACCGGAAGGCATTAACACTTTCAATATTTTCATAATGTCGGGGTAGGTGTAATCCCCCATGAGTAACATGTCTTTGATTTCGCTGTGGAAACCTGCTGGGTCTTTATCGTGACTGGGCACTAATTTCTTCATTTCTAACAGTTCCATTTTTGTTATGGGCGTGTACACAAATACGCTTCTAAAGGAATTATCGGCATTCTGGACTGGATGCACTTCTCGTAAGGGGTTCTGTCTGTCTAAATAATACATTTTTCTGTCTACGGGTGGAGCTGGAACAAACCGTGTATTCAGGAAAGTATTATACCTGTGTCGATGTTCTAGAATTACTTTAATCAAGTCAGTACCTAGACCTCTCCATTGTGGCGAGAGTAGTTCTATTAATATATCAGGTAAGGGACCTGGATCAGAATGTTGGCCTTTGAATAACGTAATGAGATGCTGAACCATATATATGCCAGCTAATTTCTGTTCATCAGGGGAAAGGTTTAAAAAAGTCTGCACTAAACCATCATCACTATATTTATCAGGATCGTCAGTCCATTGTACGGCTGACCTGGCCAGTTCTTGTTCATCCATGGAATTGAGTACATGGTACCCCATTCGTTCCTGAAGTATTCTATCAGCGGCCTGAAATAGATGTTCGGGGGTCTTTGGATTTGACATGGCAGCTTGAAAGATTCTTTTACTTTCCGGACGTACCGGACGCATTGAATTATTATAGGGTCTCCCCTTACCTACATATGCTATCATTTCTCTAACTGGTAATTGTGATTGTCCTGTTGCCGTTTCTGGTGCTTCCTCCTCCCCTGAGGATTCGACCTTGTCTGATTCTATTTCTGGTTCTGACTGTCTTCTTTCATGTATTTTTATTACTGCATTTCTGATTCTTTGGTACATGTTTTTTATACAACTCTGTTTATCATGGTTCCCGTCTGCTATATTCTGACCCCATCTATTAAGTGCTCTCATTTCTTCCGGGTCTACACCCGGCCTATCTTGTTCTCTTAATAGGCAGTTTATGAAAAACCGTAATATCTTGGCTTGAGTGTCAACTTTCTGGTGAGCCATGGCCTCGCCGATACTTTCAGGGCCTTCCCCTGTTTGAACAAAATGATATATTCTGTCTAGATGATCAACCATTCCTGGTAGTAACAGTAAAAAGTTGGTAACCCGTCTTAGGCGTACTGATGCGAGCATCAATCTGTCGTCATTTTTACCGGGTACTGGATCATATCTACAGTCCGAGAGACGTTCGTTAAGTATATCATAATCGGCTGATTTAGGTGTACGTTGTTGCGCTAAATCCCTATAAGTCAATCGGTGTGCTGGTGGCGGTGTTTGAAAACCTGTCGCACCTCCCGAGGTGCCAGGACCAAAAGGATTGAATGGGTTAATGATCGGAAGAATAGGTGCAGGAAGGGTTGGGGGAACAGGTACAGGGGGTGGAACGGGAGAAGGAGTTCGTTGCGGAGGTGGGAGTAGATGATTTCGGGGTGGAGTACCATCAGCGGGTAGTGGTTGAGCATGTGGATTTGTATATGCGGGAGCTACGTCGTCTAGAAAGGAGGAAAGGAATATGTCCTTTGTGGTCTTGTGATGTACTTTAGTCGGGAGCAAGGGAGGGGGCAGATCCTTCGGTATTTCCGGAGTGGCCTTAGGTAAACCCTCGGCCAGCAAAGGATACATACCATTCATAAGAGTGCTTCGTTGTCGGTCTACTTATTCTGCTTTTACTCGTATCCCCTCCTCAACTAATACGTTTTCTTGGGCTTTGTCTAAATCCTCTTTATGTTTCTCTGCTTTTCTGAGTGCTTTCTCTGTGCGCCTATGCGATTCTTTACGCCATAGTTCAATGGCGTCTTTCTGTGACTGTCTGGCTTTCTTTTTCCATAACGCTTCCTCTACTCTCATGATGCACTCGGCATCCCATGTCCCTGCGGCGGGCCATCTTTGATTCTCTGCTAAATCTTTAGTATAGTCTACCCACAAATCGAGATATAATACAGCGTCTAGGCCGTGCTTGTGGTACATAAAGTGCCCTGGAGTGTCCCTAGGTGGAACAGGCACTGCTTCTTCTAGAATCCCTTTTCTAGTTCCTATCTGTCTTAGTTTGGAGAACAGCGGCATGTTTAAGTCGTGCTACTCTGGGCTTGATACTTACTCGAATTTGGACACAACTAATACAGTAAACACAATAATGCAGATCGAACAATCACTCATACCACGACATTAAAACATACTAAAACATTTCAGAACGAACAATAACAATTAGAATAAAACTAGACATTTTCATACTGGATATACTGCTAAACAGTACAGATACACCGCTAAACAGTGCAGACCGGGTCTGCGTACCCAAACCCGTCTTGACCGGCACAAATTAATGCGCTCGTCTAGATGCGTCCCCAGCAACGGTACTCACCGAGAAGCACGGAACAGAAGGCCTCGGAAACTCGACACTGGACTGGACTCGACTGGACTCGACTCGTGACGTAAGCACTTCGGAACTTCGGAACTGGTGGGCCTCCGGATACCTCGGACTTTGCTCTCTCAGCTAGGCTCTGGTCGGGATCCTCCGCACTCCTCACCGCCTCGTCTGGGTGTCGATCGCAGCCTCAGTCACCTCCGTTGGCCTGAGGGAGATACAGGAAATCCTGCGGGTACGCATAGTTGTCCGTCAGCGCTGTGGCAGGGGACCGGGCCTGCAACGCACCGCCGGCACGTGGGGTGGGGGAGGGGTCCCTATTCGGGCGCCAAATTATGTGGTAAATTTTAATTACCTATATGGAATTTATGCGGTAAAGTTCAATAAGAATAACTCAGTCAAAAATGAAGAGGCAGAATCCGTGGTATCTGAGGTTTAAAGGGGGTTTTATTCCTTAAAAAGGAATTGGTTCGAACCAATGGTAGCATGACCCATCGCCACGAGGGTTCAGGGTGGGAATTGCAATGGACATGTACCATGATTTATTAACAAGAAATCGTATATATAGTCATTTCATACAGTAACATTGAATGCAGAAGGCGTAACAGCTGAGAGAAACGAGATAAGAGCAGAAATACGTAACAGGAGGCGTGCACTAGGGCGTACACGGAGGTGTGTGCTAGAAACGTCACATAGAGGTGTCATAAGTGGGTGGATCCCTAGAAGTATCCTGCAGAGTCAGCAAGAACATGTGGCAGAGATGCGCGCGCAGCAGCATGACGTATGATTGACGTGTAACTGGAGGGTGAAGGGGACTTGACATTTAGCCCTACATGTGGAGACAGAAGTCTGGAGTGTCAGAACAACCTAATCCCAAATCTTATCTAATATCTTGTGTTTGAGGAACTGTATTATCTAGAAGGAAAGGTCTCTTGGGCAGAGGCTATTCTATACTGACTGTTAACACGTGTATATGCAACTGCGTGTCTACGTGTAAAGCAGGGGGGCCACGGGCCTAACATGGTAACAGAGGCTATGAATTACTTGCATGGAGACAGAAAGGCCGGGCCCTTTGCTCTGCAGCTGGGAAGGATGTTTACCTAAACTACTAGACAGGAATGTATTTTTCGAGGAGCGGAGCAGATAACTTGAAGGCTGAATACAGTCTTGGCAGGCCGGCAGGCTGAGCCAGGCACCGCTGGCCGTGCAGGGAGTGAGTGAAAGGTCATGGATACAGATGCGGATTCAGGCTGCAGCTTCCAGAGGCAGAAGGCAGGAAAAAGCTTGAATGGCAGAAAACAAGGCCCAACTCGCCAGGGCCAGGAAAACGTGAAAGTGCACCATGTAAAGACGTTGGCAAGGCACACTTAGGAACTGAATATCGGACCCATTCATGGTGGATCTGAAAGAGGACATGTTAACGTTGGACGCAAATGTATTTGCGTCTTCATAGCTGGTTGTGGAGGGAACTTACATGTACTAGAAGCATGTACATGGAGCCGTTGGGGTCTACGATAGGGGACACAATTGACCAAAAATTCATATTACCTCAGAACCACCAACAGCATCAGGGCACAAGTTTATACTGGTGGTAGTGGATCATGCCACCAGGTATCCTGAAGCTATTCCCCTTAGGACCACTACAGCGCCTGTTGTGGCAAGAGCCCTAGTTGGAGTATTCTCCAGAGTGGGCTTCCCTAAGGAGGTCGTCTCCGACAGAGGTGCAAACTGTATGTCGAGCTACTTAACTGCTATGTGGAAGGAATGTGGTGTCAACTACAAGTTCACTACACCCTATCATCCACAATGCAATGGGCTTGTTGAGAGATTCAACAGGACCCTAAAAGAGATGATTCATGGACTACCTGAAAAGCTTCGGCGTAGATGGGACGTCCTGATCCCTTGCCTTTTATTCGCTTACAGAGAAGTCCCACAGAAGGGGGTTGGCTACCGCCCTTTTGAACTTTTGTATGGGCATCCTGTAAGAGGACCCCTGTGTTTGGTGAAGGAAGGATGGGAGAGACCTCTCAAAAAGCCTGCAACCAACATAGTGGACTATGTGCTTGGTCTCCGCTCGCGGATGGCTGAATACATGGCGAAGGCATCCGAAAACCTTAAGGCCAGCCAGGAACTCCAAAAAGCTTGGCATGACCAAAAGGCTGTCTTGACTGTTTACCAGCCCGGACAGAAGGTGTGGGTGTTGGAGCCAGTGGCCCCAGCAGCACTCAAGGACAAATGGTCCGGGCCCTACACCATCCTGGAGAAGAAGGGAGAGGTCACCTACCTGGTAGACCTGGGAACTCCCCGCAGCCCCCACAGGGTGCTCCATGTCAACAGACTCAAGGCATATGTCGACAGGAAGGATATGAGTTTGCTCATGGCCATAGATGAGGGACAGGAGGAGGAGAGTGACACTCTCCCCGACCTGCTCACCCAGAACCCTGACGATAGGTCGGTAGATGGTGTTGTCTTTTGTGGCAGCCTCTCCGAACATCAACAGGAGGATTGTAAACAGGTTCTTCAATCCTTCCGACATATGTTCTCTCTAACACCCAGTCAGACCAATTGGTGCACCCATGAGGTTGACACTGGTGACAGCTTGCCCGTCAAGAGTAAAATCTACAGGCAGCCTGATCACGTTAGAGACTGCATCAAGAGTGAAGTGTAGAAAATGTTGGAGCTGGGAGTCATTGAACCCTCGGATAGCCCTTGGGCTAGTCCCGTAGTTCTAGTGCCGAAACCTCACACCCCGGGCGGTAAGAAAGAGATGAGGTTCTGCGTAGACTACAGGGGTCTCAATGCAGTCACTAAGACTGACGCCCACCCAATACCAAGGGCAGACGAGCTTATCGATAGATTGGCTTCGGCCAACTACTTAAGTACGTTTGACCTGACAGCTGGGTATTGGCAAATCAGGTTAGCTGAGGACGCCAAGCCTAAGACCGCATTTTCTACCCCTGGTGGGCATTATCAGTTCGTGGTGATGCCCTTTGGTTTGAAAAATGCACCTGCCACCTTCCAACGGTTGGTGAATCACGTTCTCACTGGGCTGGATGACTTCTGTGCGGCGTATCTTGACGATATTGCTGTCTTTAGCTCCACCTGGGAGGATCACCTGGTCCACCTGCGGAAAGTGTTAGAGGCTCTGCAAGCAGCAGGTCTCACTATCAAGGCTACCAAGTGCCAGATAGGGCAGACACAGGTTGTATACTTGGGCCACCTCGTCGGTGGAGGCCAAGTTCAACCACTGGAGAGCAAGATACAGTCAATCAGGGACTGGGCTCCTCCAACCACCCAGACTCAGGTTCGAGCTTTCTTGGGCCTGACTGGTTACTACCGGAAGTTCGTCAGGAATTACGGATCGATTGTGACTCCGCTCAATGAACTGACGAGTAAGAAAATGCCAAAAAAGTTTCAGTGGACAGCGAGCTGTCAAAAAGCATTTGATGACCTAAAACAGGCCATGTGCACGGCACCTATCCTCAAGAGTCCAGACTACTCCAAACCATTCATTGTCCAAACAGATGCTTCTGAGTTGGGTGTGGGAGCTGTTCTATCTCAACTGAATTTTGATGGTAATGACCAGCCCATTGCTTTTATAAGCAGACGGCTGACCCCCAGAGAGAAAAATTGGTCAGCTATAGAGAGGGAGGCCTTCGCTGTGGTGTGGGCCCTGAAGAAACTGAGACCATACTTGTTTGGCACTCATTTCAAGATTCAGACCGACCATAAGCCCCTCCTATGGCTAAATCAGATGAAGGGTGAAAACCCCAAACTGCTTAGGTGGTCCATTTCCCTACAGGGGATGGACTTCACAGTGGAGCATAGACCTGGCACTGATCATGGCAATGCAGATGGGCTCTCCAGGTATTTCCACTTAGAACAAGAAGACTCACCTGGTCAAGGTTAGCTTATTGTCCCAACGTTTGGGGGGGGGGGGTCATGTAGGAGAGTAGGGTCTGCAATCCTATGATCACCCGGACTTTTTGCTTTTGTTTCACTGGTTTACGACTTTCTTGGGCTGTGGGCCTGCCAATCAGACCCCCAGCCTAGCTGTTCTCTCGCTAAATTGATATGTGTACCTTAGGTGCATTACCCAATTGGAACTGGGCCATCCTGTCAGACCCTGTAACTCAGGGCATCGGTGCACCCAGGGCCTACCAGGGGCTGAAGCATGTATTTTGCCACCCCTGGATGGCCATCTAAATCTGACACAACTGGCTGCACGACAGCTGGGGCCACGTGGCGTACTCGCCCGTTGCTGTAGGTATAGTATCCCTATACCTAACCTTAAAATGGACACCCGAGTTCCTATCAGTCACTCCTATGGCAGGCCTTGACAATCCTGAAGGCAGAGTGCATGGAACCGTGTGAATTGGGCTCTGGCACGAGCCGAGCCCGGTTGCAGTTTGCAGAACCAAGACCCAATGGCTGTTCCATGATAACGCGGATCATATCGGTAACTTCGGTATCGCGTTATCAAGACATGTCGAGTAAGGTGTCATACGAATCGGGATGCTGCCCCCTCACCAACTCTGGCGACGAGGTTAGCATTCCACCCTTCTAGAGGGACACGACATGTACGTAACTGTGAACCCCGGTTAAAGTTAACTGAAGCCTCAGCTCCACAAAATGGACGCTGCCACCACAGACACGAGTCTGACCTCCTGCTGCTGGGAGTCCTTCCAGCGAGGAGAGCTTGGACAAAGGGTTTCCTGTCAAGGGGGGTGTTCGCACCGTCCCAGACAGGGTTTGTGTATTCTGGGTAGGTAGGGCTTTGCGAGAAGGTGACTGCGGAGTGGCACCCCGGTGCTCACTACGCATCTGCCGGCTAGAACCGGTTCCAGGGGCGCGCAGCCCCTAACCTGGGGAAAGTCCAGCAGGGGGAGAGGGGTGTAACTACCCCCCTTCCTGGTCCCACCCTTAGGGCAGGACCTAGTCATGTACCCACCCCTTTCTTTAGGATAAAGGCCGGAGCGGGGACCCTTCCAAATTAGATCATCTTTGAATCAAGAATACTTTCTACAAAAGGACTTCGAGACTCTTCTCAAGATTTCTCCCTTGTGGCTAAGGAGTAGTCACCCTGCATCCGCAGGCACCATCTAAGAACTCTGCGGTTTGCTGCAAGTCCTTCCTCAAGGATCCGACGGCCCAGCTCGACGAGAACCGGCTTCCCTGGCACCTCTGACCTCTACCCACGTCGTCAGCTCAGCTGAGATCTGTGGGTGCGACGAGACCTCGAGGGACCGGCCATCATCAAAACCTGCACGCTTTCTTAATCAGCACGACCATCGAAGCAATTCTCTGGTGAGTGCTCTGGGGTCCGAGAAGCCCCGACCCTGAGTAGCTCCAGCACCGAAGTGCAGTCTCCCAGCATCTCCACGATCTGCGTGGGGCCCTTCTGCTCGCTGCTCAGCACGTTGTCTGGTCACTAGCCGCTGGCTTGTGCCCTTCTTTGACGACATCCGACAACCAACGCTGCTGGTCTGGTTGCTCCAGATCGGCCCTTGCTCCCTTTTTCGAGAGGAGCACCCCGGACCCTCCTGGTCCACTCAAGACGCCATCTTAGGCCCACCACGTGGCCCTGAGATCTGCCAAGGCTTGTTGCCCCAATCCTGGGCCCAGCGACGCCGACAGCATCAACCTTCGTGGGACAGCTCGCACCTCCATCCTGGTCGCCGACAACGCCTCCTGGTCCGTGAGACTGCAGAGCCTAGCGTCGCCCACTCACCTAGTCGAGGTGACGGCCAACCGGTGCCTTCCTGGTACCCTCTGACTACTGGCTAGTAGTACGAACTTGGTCCCCTCTGCTTTCAGGTATCAACGATCACTGATCCAGGCTTAGATCTCTATGAACTATTCATCACTGGTCGCCGGCCAGCAACTCCTTTTCTTCCGGCTCCTGGCTCGTCAGCGAAGACCCCCGACGCCTGTAAGACTTGTGCAGCCGCAGCCCTCGTGGCTAGGTAACTTCGGCATTTCGGTGCCTGCATAGCCTCCTTACTCTAGGGTCCCGAGTCCCTCGCTTCCAACTTGCCTTATCGGGTCCGCCCGAGACCACTAAACTTTCCGTGCCCTCGGGCACTTGTTTTAAATTGTGCACTTGAAGTATTTTCTAAGAGCTTTTGTTTTGTGCTTAGTACCCTGTCCTCACAAAGAGTACAGGGCTGTTGTGATTCTAATAAATATCCTGTTTATTTTCATAACACTTGTGTGGTGTCCTTTCACTTGGTGTTCAAGGGGTATGTGATGGTATTACAGCTGGCTTAACATGCCCTCTAGAGTTTAGCCCGAATACTGCTCGTATCCACGCTACTAGGATAGCTGGTCTAAGGTTGACTTACAACCAATCACCATAAGGGTCGTTTGGAACGATACATAGTGGTCGCTAGAATAGCGAACGCTGCATATCGGGCCAACTTCTCACAGTACCCTCGAGAAAGCCTGGAGAAAAAACCCAACCACTGACAACCTGGCCACCTTCAAGAACGCCACCCGCAAACACCACCAACTGATCCGATCCACCAAGAAATCAGCATTCAAGGATCGATATTCAACATCGTCAAAGAATTTACCAACCCCACCCCTGGCACCAACAACATCACTCCCTCCCAAGACCTCTGCGACTCCCTATCCTCATTCTTCCACAACAAAATCGCCGACATACATAACAGCTTTGAAAACCAGTCCGAAAACCAGTCCACTCCACCCACCTCCGAACCAAAACCGCACTCTAACAACCTTTGCGCCTGGAACCCAATCACGACTGAAGACACCATCCGCCTGATGAACTCCATCCACTCAGGATCGCCAACCGACCCATGTCCCCACCACATTTTCAACAAAGCAGACTCCATTATCGCACCCCATCTCCGCGACGTCATCAACTGCTCCTTCAACTCCGCTACCTTCCCGGAAAGCTGGAAACATGCCGAACTCAGCGCCCTTCTGATGAAACCCACAGCAGACCCCACTGAACTTAAGAACTACTGCCCCATCTCGCTTCTCCCATTCCCTGCCAAAGTCATTGAGAAAGCCGTCAACAGTCAGCTCGCCGCCTTCCTTGAATCCAACAAATCCCCTCGACCCCTCACAGTCCGGCTTCCGAGCCAACCACAGCACCGAAACCGCCCTCATCGCAGCAACAGACGACATTCGAACTCTACTGGACAATGGAGAAACAGCCGCCCTCATACTACTTGACCTCTCCGCAGTCTTCGACACAGTCTGTCATAGCACCCTCATACAACGCCTCAACAACGTCGGAATACAAGGAAAAGCATTGGACTGGATCATCTTGTTCCTCGCCGGAAGAACCCAGAGAGCCCACCTCCCCCCTTTTAGATCAGAGGCCACAGAAGTCATCTGCGGCGTACCACAAGGATCATCACTCAGTCCCACCCTCTTCAACGTATACATGAGTCCCCTCGCATCCATCGCGTGCCAACACAACATCAACATCATCTCCTACGCACATGACACCCAGCTGATCCTCTCCCTCACCAAAGACCCAAACACCGCCAAAACCAACTTACACAAAGGAATGAAAGAGGCAGCCGAGTGGATGAAGAACAGCCGTTTAAAACTAAACTTGGACAAAACGGAAGTCCTCATCTTAGGTTCATCCCCCTCTCCCTGGGACGACTCATGGTGGCCACCGGCCCTGGGAACCCACCCATACCTACGGACCACGCACGTAACCTGGGCTTCATCCTGGACTCCTCCCTCTCGATGACCAGACAAGTCAACGCCGTCTCATCATCATGCTTCAACATCCTACGCATGCTCAAACAAATCTTCAGTTGGATCCCCACCAAAACAAGAAAGACGGTCACCCACACACTGGTCACAAGCCGACTGGATTACGGAAACACCCTTTACGCCGGAACCACAGCCAAACTACATAAAAAACTCCAACGCATCCAAAACGCCTCAGCCAGACTCATACTGGACATCCCCCGTCAAGCTCACATTTCCGGTCACCTGAAAGACCTCCACTGGCTCCCCGTCAACAAGAGAATAACGTTCCGTCTCCTCACCCACGCACACAAAGCCCTCTACGACCTAGGAACCGAATGCCTCAACACGCGACTGTCCTTCTACACCCCCACCCGCCAACTACGATCGTCCAATCATCCCTCGCCGCAATTCCGCGCATCCATAGATCCACCATGGGGGGAAGATCCTTCTCCTACTTAGCGGCCCAACCTGGAACTCTCTCCCCACCCACCTCCGCCTTACACAGAACCACCTCTCCTTCAGAAAGCAACTAAAAACTTGGATATTCGATAAGTAAAGCACCCCCCTCCCTCAAGCGCCTTGAGACCCTCTGGGTGAGTAGCGCGCTGTACAAATTTTTGAACTTGAACTTAAACTATGTTACAGTTCTAGAACTGAGGGGCCTCTTGTTCCCTTGCTGCCCTCAAAATACAATCCCTATCCCGGGAATTGAGTTCTTTGGCAATGATGGCTCTAGGGGGAGTGCTGGTATGCGGCAGCTGGATCAAGGCCCTGTGGGTCCTTTTCATCGCCCTCTGTGGTAGGTATTGTGCCCATCTATTGCTTTAAAATGGCCACCTCCCCATGCAGGGTACCAATGTTAATTATAGCCTTGGCTACCTTAGCTGAATCCTTCCTTAGGTCAGGTCTCAGGAGGTTAACATCTATAAAGACAGTCTTTATTTTATTCTCCAGTGCAGTGCATGTACTCTGGATGGCCGCCAGAAGATCAGCCTTTGAGGGCTCAGAGGTATTCTCCCCCATTTCTCCCAGGCACCACAGCACTTGACTGTCTTGTTAATCTATGGGGAGACCGTTTTGGGGGGGGGACAGGGTAATAGTGTTTGTTGGTTGTGAGTGTACAGTTTTATCCTTACCCATGATGAGCAATGTTAAAATGGTCAGTCAACCCAATACAGTGTTACTGTATGGGTCGAGAGGGTGCTCAGGATCCCACCCCACTCTACCTCATGTAGTGGACCAGAGGAGAGTGGGCAAAATCACTATAGGGTTGACGGCTGGCATGAAGTAGAATCTGGGACTACAGCCCAGAGAACTCTGAGTCCACCTTGAAGATCTGCAATTGAAGATCTGCAATGATCCTCAACAACCCAAAAAACCACAGTTTACCCTAGTCCCCAACTAGATTGTGAAGCTTCACAAATTGGTAGTCTTCCAAGAAGCAGAAACAACCCGCTGTTACCAGGATGCAACCTTAGTCCTCTGACAATAAGAAAGAGGAATGACCTAGTAAATCAGAGGGTCTCAAAGACTACAGGGGCCCAAAACAGAGTTTACAGCGCAGCGACCCCCTGCATTAGCAACAGCAGTGCCAGCCAACACCAGAAAAAGGGGACTATCAATCAAAGTTGCCACCCCACATGGAGAAGGCCTTCAGGCTGGGAAGTCACTGGTGATATATGTGAGCCCAGGCCCTTAAAGCTGGGATTCTATTGAGAGACTGTGCCCAAGACACTCACTGCAGCTGTTAGAACCCACTGCGCACCCAACCCCCACCTCGTGGGTCAGATGAGCAACTCGGTGTATCTCTTCTGCAAGGCCTCACAATGTGGTGGAAATATCCAGTGATCAGCACTGTCCTTATTAATTCAGTCCTGAAGCATGGGATTTCATGGCCTGCTGGGGAGGAGGTTGGTCACACCTTGCTCCTCTGAGTGTTGTAATTCAAGGCCCAGCTTCAAGCCTCTGCGATCCCCTGCCAGCAGTCACAGGAGTGTGAATAAGCCAGGTCAGACAGCCAGGTCACAACCCAGATGTGGACTTGAGTCCAGCACGATGAGCAGCTACTCCAACAAGGCTCCTTTGAGAGGAATAGGGCCCTTTCCAACCCGGCCTCTAGCCATCAGGGGCTTCTGCCAGAGCGGGCAGGTCCCACGGGACAACCACTGTCACCCTGCTCCAGGATCAATGCTGATTGAGCGCTAAAATGCTCAGTTGAATCCCCGACAGCTGCAGCCTCTGCAGCAAGGACTTGCCCCAGTCAAACTCCACTTGAAAGCTGCTGTTTCTTGGGCCCCAGCGCCGGGTCCGACGGCCCCCACTATCATCCCCAGGGGGGGGGGCACTGCCATCATTGAGGGGTCACAACTCAGGCTCAGAAATCCAGACAGGGCGTGGGTTACTCAGCCCCCTGCCTCCAGGCTCTGATATGCAGCCTCCTCTCTGCACCCTATGGCATCTAAAATATCATAGACCCAGGAGCCAGGCCAGATGGAAACATCATAAGTAGCAAGAAAAAGAAAGGGGTAAAAGCAAGAGAACTGAGATAGCATTATGTTAAGGATAGGCGCATCTGTCCTGCTACTTTCCATGTAGTAAGTGGACATGAGATTCATACTTTGGAGATTCGTTAAGGCATGGTGAGTAAGGCTACAACCATGTATGCAAATCCTCGGTGGTATTAAATCCTGGTGGGCTTTTGCAATCTAGTTCTAGAATGTACCTAGTTTCCAAATGTCTGAGAATTGCCACCCTATTGCCACCTCGTCTTAGTTGCTGCACAGCATCTATCACATGATACTTTAATTTATCTAGGTCGGTGCTATGGGTCTCTTTGAAGTATATGCAAGCAAAGATAACACACTTAGTGGAGAAGTGTGGCTCAATGGTTAGAGCGGCAGACCCTGATGCAGAGGTCTGGCCTGGGACCTTGGTTCTATTCCCCGCCTCGGCGGGTCTTGGACTCAAAATTCCATGGACCTGATAATTTTCGCCTCGGTGCCTATTCCAATCATGGAGTCCAACTAGCTTGCTTAATCTCCACAACGGCCCCCACAATGCTAAGGATGCCCGGCCTCCACCTTGGGGATGCCCAGGAGTGGACGCCTCACAGGGAGAGCCAGGATGGGTTCCACAGCGGTATTCATACAAGCGCCTTGAGACCCTTGCGGGTGAGTAGTGAACTATACAAGTATCAATTTACATTTACATTTATAAGTTTAAATGAATAGAATAAAATACTTGAAATGCAAGCAGATTATAGTATGAAATAAATCTCAAGCAGATAATACTGGAATGAAGCACAAGCAGATTTTGCTGGATATCCGCAAGAAATCAGAAAGATATGTACACTGAATACATTGGATAATCAACTTAGATGTGCTCACAGACACTCACACATCACGTCAATACTCAAAGAAAACATGATCAGATGATTATAGCTACTGGAAACCGGCATGTGCACACAGACACGCACATATCACAATGATTTTTATAACCACTGGAAACTTGGATGTGCACACAGACAGTCACACAGCACAATGGCAATAATAAAAAATAAAACACATCACCTAGTGCAAACTTCATCTTGGCCCACTCCAGACTGGGCAATTCACAGCTGGGGTCAAGAGACTCAGCAACCAGATTCCTGCACTGAAGACGCGTCCGCTGTTCAGGCCCAAAATCCCAGTAACTAAGTCAACAAAACCCAGCTTTATAGTTTCAAAAAAACACACTAGGAGGTTCCAAGGTTCCTTCCTCTGTGCCAAGGAAACTATTCAATTCAATTCAATTCAATAACAACTTTATTCGGTAGTTTTATAAAAACACCATAAAAGTTCAGAAAAAAACAGTTACAAGTTTATCAGAAAAGTTAAAAACTGTTAAGTATGCATTTGTTTAAAAGAAAGCATATTAAAAATAGCAAGCGCTTCTCAGTTCCGTTTGTGCAAGTTTTTTCGACATTTATGGTAACATGCAGTTTTCCTATTATCTCAGTTCCTTCGTTTACGCGAAGTAGCAATGTTATTCATACTTATAAATTTGTGCGATGGCGTATACAAAATTTAAGATAAAATGCAATCGCTTTAGCATAGTTTTCATTTTCAAGGTACTGAAGTGCTAGATACGCTGGGCGACATTGACGAAGACCCCAGAACTTCAAAATAGGCAATATCCATTGTTTACGAGGCTCAGTAAAGAATTTGCAGAATAACATCGTGTGTATCGTTGATTGTGAGGACACTAGATCACAAGGGCACATAGGAAGTGTGGATGTCCTAACATTTTGCTCTGGAAATGCAACCAATAAATGGAACAGGTCAAGTCTAAAACGGGTGAGCAGCATTCTTTCAAACTGTGTTAATTTAAAATTCAAATAGGGTTCGACAGTAAACACAGTCTGGACTAGTAAGGAGTGTTGGACAGATGGTTTATGGACCTCGGATAATAAGCGTAACTGACGTAGATGAATTAGGCACTCCCTTTTTAGGTTCTTTTTTGGGATTTCCTTTATCAGCGATGGATGATCAAAGTACTTCCTATATCCAAGATCTGTTAAAAACGCTTTGACATAGGACAGCCATTTGATCTTCTTAGAGTAGTCTAACGTTAAGATGTCTTGAATGATCGCCCTGGTCAAATGGCATTGCTCGGTAACCCATATTCTGCGCCACAGCATTATTGGCTGCAATTTTATAATGTCTGTGATGTAGTCAATGCCCAGCTCAGTATGGCAGGCATAGGTGGAACAAGTTTTTGGCACCGCCAACAAATATCTCAGGAAAAAGTTCTCTATTCTTTGAATTGAGTCCACGTTTGTAAAGCCCCAAATCCCCGCCCCATATGTTGCCGTACTTACACATTTTGAGTTATATATTTGCAATAATTCTTTAATTGGTCGCTGCCCCAATCTCTGCGAGAAGGTTTTTAGCGAGGATGTCTCTCGGAGGAATACCAATTTTCTTGCGTTGATAGCTGGGGTCCATTTAAATTTTTCGTCAATGACGATCCCTAAATAGGGATAGGTTTTGGTCCTATCCAGATGTTCACCCTGTACCAATAGCTTCCTGTATTTTACATTTCTTTTCTCCCCTGCGTGCATTGTGTAAGTTTTTTTGCGTTTAATTTGAAATTCAGACTTGTCATAAAGGCATAATATCTATTCAAGGCCATCTGTAGTTCATTTGGTGTTCTTGCTAAAATAACAGCATCGTCGGCATATAGGAGTGCTGGTATCTGCCGACGAGCTATTAACGGGAGGTCCTTGCTGCCTTGTAGCATGGCAGCCTCCAAGCCATTCGTATAAAGGGTAAATAGAAAGGGGGCCGGTACGCACCCCTGCCTGACCCCCTTTTCCACCCTAAAGGTGTTAGTGAGCTCACCCTTCGTCCCGAATCTTACCCTGCCTGTAGTGCCTGTGTACAATTCACGGAGAAAGTCCACGATTGGCGTGGGAACTCCCATTTTCAAGATAATATTCCACAGCGTTGAGTGTGCCACGCAATTAAACGCTGCGGAGAGATCAACGTATGCCATATGGAAAGAAGACCCTTTGGCTTCCAGATATTTGCCCGCCAGTAGGGACAGGTTTAGGGCCTGATCAACTGTTCCTAGTCCCTCCCGGAAACCGTATTGTAGGTCTGAGATGATTTTGTGATCGGCAGCCCACTCCTGGAGGCGGTCGAGGAGTATTCGTCCTGCCATCTTGCCTAATGAATCCAGGAGGGAAATCGGCCTATAGCATGTTGGACTGTTTCGATCTCCTTTCTTAAAAATAGGTACCAACGTTGATGTTTTCCAAGACTCCAAAATGCCCACTTCAATGGTGGCGTTCAGGACGTTAGTTAGTAGAGGGGTCCAAAGATCTGGGAGGTGTTTAAAAACGTCAACAGGAACACCATCCGGGCCTGGGGCTTTAGCTGATTTTGAGGATTTTAAGGCTTTTTGGACCTCTTCGCGGGAAAAGTGAAGATTTAAAGGATAGGCGATGTGTGGCAGAAATTCAAGCTGATCTGTGTCTTCGGTCGGATCTTTCGCAAAGACTTTTGTGAAATGGCTCACCCATTCATGCTGACCTATAGCTACATCAATTGATGGAGAATTGTCTTTCTCTGTTAAAAATGGGGAACGAACTACCTGCCAGAACAAGGCACTATTATTTAGTTCCGAGCTTTGGATCAGTTTTGACCATAGTTCAGCTTTCACTTCTTTTTTTCTGTTGTTTAAGGCAGCTGTGTACTCCTTTCTGAGTCTGATGATTTCAACTCTGTCCCTATGATCACTATTCAGAGCTTCCTTTAAGCGTGTAGATGCTTTGGTGCATGCTGAGTTGAACCAACCTTTCTTTGGCTGGGGCCTTTGTTTGTGCCTCCTGGTTAGTTCTTTTTGTATACTTGTTGTGATTCTCAGGAAGCTTATTATAATTTCGCTTGATTGTGTGGTAGAGTCCAAGCAATTTATAATATCAGTTTGGTTATTTATGGCTATTTTTTTAGTTGTTGCTTCTTTGTCAATATTGCCCCACTTCAATGTAAAGCCATTCAAAGAGCCTAATTCTAAATCACTTTGATTTAGGGTGGTCAAGATGTCATATGGTTTGTTCGCTATTGTTTCAGCAAGAACCATAATGATGGGAAAATGGTCACTTAGAGGATTGCTAGGGACCTTGAAATCTTCTACGATGAATCCTATGGGTGGTGAAATCAGTATAAAATCAATTAGGCTTATTAGACCTCTTCCGTTAAATGTGGGCTGGAATTGAACAGGTGGAATCTTTATTTCATTAGCAAAACTTAGTTCTAGTTCAGCCATGATTTCGTTCATTGTTTCCCCCACATTAGAATGTGTAAAGTGCGTGAGGTTTGTATCAGCCTGATCACTGATACCGCACTTATTGTTATCGCTATTGCTACACAGATGAAGGTTAAAGTCTCCTCCCCAGATTATTGTGCATGTCTTTTTAATGTATTTAGTTCGTTGCTCTTGTAATGTTGCAGAGATCTCTGGGAGTAGAGTACTCATATCAGAGTGAGAGAGGTTGTTATAAAAGTTTATAATAAAATAGAGTCTTTGTTTGGTGACCTTTACCACTATAATCTGGAAATTTGTATCTAATCTTAAGGGGATTATCTCATCCACGGGAAGGGTGTTTTTAATATAAGTAGCTAAGCCTCCGCTATTTCTGCCAGAGGTTGATTTCTTCGCAGGTGACCAGAAAGTTTTAAAGCCCAATATGTGTATTGGCCTTATGGCCCACGTCTCCTGAAGGCAGATACAACCGCTCAAATTGATCTGGCTCAGGAAATCGTGGTCACTCTTCTTTGTGGAAAGACCTGCGATGAGGAAGGAAACTAACCAGAATTGGCCACTTATCATGCAAGCATTCCTAAGGCAAATGAGTTCACGTTCCTTCTGCATTCTCCCATGTGTGCCAGCTTTTATCTTAGCAAAACTTACAAAAGTCTCTGGCAGTACAGTCAACAAAACAACTTTGAACGTGAATAACGTAAACAACTTGTGTAATCTGGTAGCCTGCCTTTGTGCGCAAAAAGCTAGCTGACGGAGTCCAAATTCAAGATGGGATGAGGGCATGTCAAAGCCAATAGTAAGAACGACATAATACTTCCCAATGTACAACACAATGCACATTTGTGTGCCACTGCCTATAGCATCACACAGTTCATCTCCCATTGTACAACATAATGCACATTTGACCACCACTACTTATAACCCTGCACTTCATATATATTATATAAGAACATTCTACTATCAGTGTCAATTGCAAGACTATATATACAACTTTGACTATCAGCTGAAAGAAGGCTATGAAGTCGTCCAGGAAAAGAAGCCCAAAAATTATATTTAAAATCAGGTAGTTGGAGCCCTCCCTGCCTTTGTGGAAATTGTAAGTACTTTTTTGTGTGGCGTGGCTGCTTATAGCCCCAAATAAAACTACTGAGTGCCCCATCTGGTTTCATAAAAAAAGAATTTCGGGACACTTAGTGGAAAGTAAATTGGGCAAAATTATCATTTTCATTATATTACAGTGACCTATAACACTGATTGGCAATTTGTGACAATTCTTCATCCTTAGGACAATTGCCTTTAAGAGTGGATCATAATTTAAATGTATGATTTGTTCCGTATTCAGAGAGATCTGTACCCCCGAAAATGTTATGATTGAGCAGGCCCCCAATACTACCCCGTTGGTTTTAAAATTAAGGAGGACCTGCATCTTATCTATATTTAGCTTATAGCCGGAGAAGATGCCAAACCTTTGAGCCTCTGTTTGAATTAAGTCTAAAGCCTCTATAAGCTTTGCAGAGAAAATGGCTATGTAATCTGCATATGCCATAATTTTTAGTTCACCTGATTTTAGTTGTGCCAGTAGTATAGATGTATTCGCAAGGAGCGACCTTATAAATAATTCTATGTATAGAGCACAAAGAAGGGGGAAGGGGACGAGTGACCCTTAATATTGAGAAGGCGGTAGATTGTGATAGTTGATAGACTAGTTTAGCTCTTGTGTATTTGTACAGAGCCCTAACCCAGGTATAGAATAGACAATGGATATTAAACCTAGGTAAAGTGGCCTGAAGACACTCCCACGTGACTCAGTTGAAAGCTTTTTCCAAATCGAGCATGACCATTCTCATTTCCAGCTTTAGCTTTTTTACCGTATCAAAGGCTATTATTGTAGCATTTCCATGTGCTGTAGTATCCCTGCCCGGTATAAAGCTGTGCTGCTGTTGAAATCACTTCCCAATTTAACTTATGGCCCTCTTCTCAGTATTATTTCTGCAAGACTAGACCCGACTATCACATACGGTAGTGAAGCTGCGATGGGTAGGGATATTGAAATCCTGAATAAAAACATAACCAGAGTATATCGGGCGTTATTTCGGGTTCCAGCAAACACTTCTCCTGCACAAGTAAGATTGGAGTTTGGACTAATTAATCAACAATTTACAAGGAAAGCATATTTTATAAAAGTTTGGAACCAAATAAAAACTGATCACCGAAATGAAATATCGCAAATTTATGGAAAGAATTAAGTAATGACACAAACTCTCTGGCAGGGCTGTATCTAATGAAAGCGATAAAAGAGTTTGAGGTGACATCAATATGGGATACAAATATTAACAAGACATCATTTAAGAGGATAAGTAACAAAACTGCAAGCTTTCTATCTATTTTAAACGATAAAGCTATCCTTACCAAAAGAAAACATGCTTGAACAATAATAAATGGTTATAAAAAGAAAGAAATCCAAAAATACTTGGTGACTCCCTGGACGGAAAAAAATAAGCATGTGCTCCTCAATGCAAGATTTGGCAAAATACCAGGCCTGTGCCGTCGTCCACCTTGGGCAAGAACGGTAACGCAAACCGAATGTAGATTGTGCAATGCCTGTGAGGAGGATATCCTCCATCTTCTTTGTATTTGTCCGGAACTCTCCCAGGAGAGAAAAACTTTGCTTAAGATTCCGCTTAATGCACGAGGCATAAGGACATGCAGGCAGGCCCTAATAAGGTGTTTGGACTCAAATGACATTGTTTTAAATGCTACGGGGCAAATTACCAACGGTGGCGATATTGAATTATCGCCGCTTTAGCCGTCGTTTACGGCCGCTAAGCGACGATAATTCCATCGCCCTATTACCAAGCTGTCGCTAACACCAGTTAGCGACAGCTTGTAGGCGATAGCGAGCGGTTTGGGGCCCGCTTTGCATGTCAGCGATATTTATCGCTAATGACATGCAAAGTGGGCGTACCCAACCCGCTAGAGACTGACAGCAATCGCTAACATCGCTATCGCCTATTACCAAGAAAGGTGAAGCGATGGCAATATTTGCGCTAAGCGCGAATATCGCCAAACGCTAATGCATGCAAATACCAGTTCTTAGCCATGTTATCCAATGGGAGTGGATAACATGGCTAACAGCATTTGCACACTAATGCATGAACACTGCCGGTTTTCCAGCGATATTCACGCTAAAGCCTGCAATATTATCGCTTTTGAGATAAACGTTGGTAATAGGACGTTATCTCAGCGATAATATTGGGCGAAGCGCGGCGTTAAAAAAACTAACGCAAGCTCAGTTAGCGATAAATATCGCTAACTGTTGGTAATATGCCCCTACGTTTGTAAAATTTCTAAAGACTGCTAAAAGGAAATTAGGAGATGTAACTATTTTAACTTTTTACATTTTAAATCATATTTTAACTGTTTTGTCCATGAATATAGTTTTTTTTTATTTTTTTTTCTTCTTTTCGAATGTGCAATATTGTAAGATTTTAAATAATCAACACAATAAACTTTACTTACGTACTGTGCCGCTGTTGTGAAACTAATTGTGATATCAAAGGTGCCAAGCGCGATGCTAGTACTTTTGCCAATACCTTAGCATCTGCATTAATGAGTGAGATTGGACGGTAGACCCACACTCATCTAATAGTTTATTCTTTTTAAGAAAGAAAACAATGTTCATTGTCTCCCAAGACTTGGGTGTATCCCTACTCTCACTTATATATAGATATGGCTTTCATCATAGGAGGAATCATGCAATCCTTAAATGTTTTATAAAACTCAAGTGGTATTGCATCATCATCACCAGCTTTGCCCAATGGCAGAGCCAATATTGCATGGAGTGTTTTTCCGCTCGTGATAGCCATTTTCAAAGACAGTATATGCTCTCCCTCAAGCCTAACTAAGCCGCCCTTTCCAATGTATTCAAGGCATTTATTTTCATCAAACAAGCCAGAGCTGCCATATAGATTTTTATAATACAGGGCAAATTGTTCTACTATTGAATACGGTTGAGTATGCAATAGGCCTCCTTCACCTTTAATAGCTTTTATCTCACGCCTCACACTTTTATCAGAGAGTTGATGTGCTAAAACCTTACCCACTTGTTCCCCATACTCGTATTTCATAGCGCGATTTTTCATTATATCTAGCCGTTATTTTCTCTTTCAATATCCTCCCCAACCTCGCCTTTTTCAATCAAAGCCAAGTATGTATGCAAATGTGACTGCGTTACCCCTTGCATCTCGGCCTCGGCAGCATGGGCTATTTCTAGCTGCAGGATTGCTCTGCCAGCCAACCTAGGAGCAGTGTTATTACTCTTATTCCGTCAAAAAATATACTGTTCTGTGATCCCTCCTATATGAGCTTTAAGCATATCCCAGACCACAGAAAATGGAGGCAGTACCCTCATTATCATACACAAAAAAACCCTAATACTGTTCTTAGCAAGTACAACATAGTCAGTATCAGCTGGAAAAGAAAACAAACGCTGTTGAGTGATAGCAGAGCCTATCGGAAATGAAAGTAAAATAGGATTATGATCAGATGCAATCCTGGGACATACCTCACACCTAGCCAAACTCAAAATTCTACTGGTAACAAAAACCATATTGATCCTGGAATCGTTCTTATGTGGTGCACTATAGTAAGTGTAACCGTGCTTCAAAGGAAATAATGATCGCCGTACATCTGTTAGATGATGCAAGAGCGCCATCTCTAAGATTGCTGCTCTGACTTTCCTCATCCTAGTAGAGGCAGACCAGTTAGTAGAATCTATTTTAGGATCGAGAATGCAATTAAAATCAACCATAAGAACTGGCTCACCTAGCCAATCCAACAATGCTAATGCTAGGGTATCGATCATCTGAGGTTCATCACAAATTGGGACTTAAAATGGTACAAAATACAAACGTTTAATCTTTGATTAAAAATTTCACAATCATCCACCTGCCTCTGATATCCTGTGAAGCCTTGAGGAGAGTACAGTCAAATGATGTATCCGTCAGAATGGCAACTCCTCTAATAGAAACAAATGTGAGAGGTAGTCAAGTATCCTATAGCCTAAGTGTCTCAAACAATATCTGTCTTTGTAAGCTAGATGAGTTTCGGTAAGGGCAACTGTATGAGGATTATAAATTCTAAGCTCCTCCCAAACCATCTGCCGTTTATTGGCAGAGTTTAAGCCAGCCACATTCCAGCACAAACACTTAATTACCGCCATGGGACAGGTAAAAAAGCAAAACCCCTAAACAAACTTAACTCCCCCACTTTAATTAATACCTGAGAAAAACAAAACGTTTTAACAAGAAATGTGAACCCGGTCAAAAAGTCCTACTAGAAACCATATCAAACATTCCAATAATCAAACTTAAGTCTATTCGCTTCAATACTTTTTTTATTTATAGCCCCCTCCTTCCCACCTCTATCCCCAACAGTGACCCTCCCCCAACACCGACCACCCACCCCAGTTTCCTGAAGAAGAAATCACCCCACACAGGCTGTTGATTATATGACAGCCAATACAGAGCCGAGGTACCCCCGTGCCAACCGCTTTGAGGATTGCCCCCTCTGCGTGGAAAAAGAATAGGACCCCTAAGGTACTAATTTGGTGAAATGTTGTGTACACATACCAAAATATTAAAGGAATGCTACCAACATGTGCCACCTAATATGGCTTCTCTTGCTACATCAATTAGTTAACCCTACCACTAATTTATTGCTCCCCTGCCACATAGATCAAACGGCCCTGCATATGGTATAGAGGCCATCAATTATACAAGCGTGTAAATCAGTGCTTAGGAAATATTACATAGGATGTGGTCTACAATATGTAGGAGTCAAATGTCGGCCTGGAGAAACAAAGGGGCAGATTTGCTGAGTTTTCACACTGGGCAGCAACCAAATGTGCTGTGTTGCATGAAATGGAGACAGTACAACAGTGCCATATCCTCCGAGATCTAGCTTTGCTGGTCTGTCCCTAGGAGTGACAGGCATTAGACTGCCTCGCACCAGTGCACACACCTTTTTCACTAAAGTGCCATGTGTATGCATGTCAAAAATAGGTTTTGTTCTGGACGGGTGAAACTTCCAGTTTAAAATACTATGCTTTGACAAAGTAAAACTATTTTCCCACTAGACATTACAGTTAAAATTCATGGGTAGTAGCATGGGAACCCCCATGAAATGCTGCCTTAATGCAAAGTAGCAGTTTGCGCTATTTTACTTCATGCATACTTTCCAATCCAAATCACAGATTTACGCTAGAAAGGAACACCCAAGACAATTCTTTGTGCTGAGTTTGCGTCACTTTTGTGAAGTACACCAAGGCCCACATGCATCAAGCATTTTTGGAGTCGCAAACGGTGCGATTCCTTAAAATCGGCCGTTTGCGATTCCAAAAGTGCTGTTTGGGATGCATCATGCTATTTTAGAAATCACAACTTTTTTGCGATTTCTAAAATTGCGATAGCATATAAGAAATCGCAATTTTGCAATTTCTTAAATGCTATGCATCATTTCCAAAAAATTTGCGATTTTTCAAATTGGAAGTGCAAATTACCACGAAGTTCAACCTCGTGGTAATTTGCGAAATTGTTTAAAAATGCACAAAAATGCATTTTTTAAACTGTTAAGTTACAGACACACATGTCCTTAGGACATGTGTGTATGTAACTTCTACTGAAAAGTACATTTCATGGGTGCAGGGGGGGGTCATTTAGACCCCCCTCTCCACCCTTGAAATGGATTGATGAATTGCGATTTCAAATTGCGAATTCGCAATTCCCATTCATTCCTATGGGCATTTTGGCCCATAGGAATGAATGGGAATTGCAAATTAGCAATTTGAAATTCGAATTTTTTATGCGATTCGGTAAAAATAGCGATTTTTACCGAATTGCATAAAAAATGAAAAAATAATCATGCATAGGCTTTTGCAATTTCTAAATTGTGAATCGCTATTTTTCGCAATTTAGAAATCGCAAAAGCCGATATTGATGCAGTGGGCCATAGTGCATTGTGAACGTTGATGGGGAAAACATGTTTCTAAACCTGTGCCTTACAGTTTGCATGCTTATTTGTTTGTGAAGAAGGCTGTCATTGTAGTTCTTTTTCAATGTCTATGACAGCTATCAAATAGGCCTATGTTTATATTGACGGTTGCTGCAAACTTTAGCCCTACTTCTACGTTCATGACCTGTTCTGGTTTTTTGTTTTGAGAATCAGGTCACCCTACCATTTTAGCCAGTAGCCAGATGCTTCTCTTCACAAACCTCCACTGTGTCGTGTAATTACCCAATCAAGAGCCATTACACACATTTATTTCATAAGCACCTTTCAACTGTCATTTGGTTTGAAAAACAACTATAACCTCTTCCCTCAGCAGATAGAGGTCTACTAGTTGTCATTAATTTTCATTTATCTGTCTAAGGGCTAGGACTCTAAACAGTTTAATGGGAGCCTGCTCATTGGTCTCATTGGACTCCACGCTCGCCGGTCTGAAATCCATCCATAAGTTTGCAAATAAGAAGGAATCCCTAATGTTAAAGCATGGATCAAATTCAAGAAATGTGGCACATATTAAATAGTGAAGCCTTAATACATTCCTGGCACTTCTGCATCTGTGGTCCCCTGCACCCTAAAAATCATCACTGCAATTTTTTTTAAGTTTGATTTTATTGAAATAAAACCGAAAGAGGAAATAACAGCGATACAATGGTATACCAAAACCTGTTCAACATGAAATGAATGAATAAAGAAAAAATATATGATGATATACGTATCACGCTGTGAATAATGAATTAAATTGTGCAGGTGAAGAAATAAGGAAAAAGGAAAGGGGAGATAATGCATAATGTAGTTACTATACAACAATCGAAAATAACTGTCCTACTATGTAAAGTAATTAGCTTTGAAAGCATAACAGTAAATGAATTTAGAGAACAGAACATTAAATAATCCATTTTAAATTAGCAACTAATGGGGTGAAAAAGAGAAGGCAAAGGGAGAAATCAAGGTGGTTTCCGTACATCATCTGATCCATCCTTAGGGGCAACATTTAAAGAAGCTGTTAGGGAACAATACGTTGTCAAAAGGAGCCATAGAAAGTCCCTTTTAATTGCTAAGGAAATTGGGGAGACATAATTAGTATCTAGTTGATAATGAAAACAGACTGCATTCAACCAGGCTTTAAAAGTGATTTCATCTGCCTGTTTCCAATTAGAGGTGATCAACTGAAATGCGATAGCTAACAGTACATCTAAAAGATTAAAATTCCATGGTGATTGAGGCCCTAAGAAGGAGAGAGAGACTAGGAAAATGTGTGTGTAGGAAAATGGAATGTGGACCTTAAAATATTTCTGAATTTGGGACCAAACAAGTTTCCAAAATTGCTGAATAGGAGGACATTCAAACAGCATATGCTTTAAGTCAGCAGAGGGGTAAGGGCAGGACCAACAAGTAGAGGCGGTTTCTGGTGAAAAAGAAGTCAAAGACATTGGGGTAAATAATACACGATGATAAATGAAAAAAAGCATTTTTGTGGTGTTTGCTTCCCGAAAGGCTTTATGAATTTTAAACCATAGTTTATCCTAAGTAGAAATTGATCACTCCTGTGAAAAATCCATCTTCCAAGCCAGTTCAACCTTTGTTTTGTTCCTTTCCAGGGAAAATTGCAAAGATATGTAAATAATAGATGCAGAGGGGGAATTGTTTAATTTTGAGAATACTTATAAAACAACAGAAAAACGGTGCCCCGGTACTAAATGGGATTCCGTTTGCCCTCTTGAAAGAAAATCCAGAATTATGGGCAACAATCCTACAGAATCTGTATTTAGAAGTCGTGCAGACAGGAAAGGTACCCAAGTCATGGCGCGGATTCCTAATAAGCCCAATCTATAAAAAAGGAAACTGGGCATTGCCAGAAAACTACAGGTTGATCACACTGCAAGACTCGGATGCCAAGTTATTTGCCAGAATAATACTAACTAAACTAACTGACTGGGTGACGGAAGAAACAAGAATGCCCTTGAATCAAACAGGATTTATACGAGGATTAGGAACTACCACTAATATATTGGTTCTCGCCCTACTTATGAACAAATCGCTTAGATTAAAGCAATCTTTGTATCTTTGTTTTATAGATTTTAAATCTGCTTTTGACTGCGTCAACCGAAAACTACTCTGGAAAAAGTTAGAAAAAAATGAGAATTCCAGTTCCCCTACTTAAGCTAATTCGCCTTCTATACTCAGAAACATGGGTGAGGGTGAGGATGGGTGATGGGCACACATTATCCGGCGAGATTCCAGCAAACGAAGGCTTGAAGCAGGGTTGCGTTTTAGCCCCTCTTCTTTTTAATTTGTTTCTTGATGATCTCCCAGAAATATTGGTCAAAGAAAATGCACACCCTCCGAAATTAGCTGACAAACGGCTCACAAGCTTTATGTATGCGGACGGTGTCATACTTATGAGCCACACAAAAGTGGGCCTCCAACGCTTAATGAGAAGGACCTATACCTATTCGAAAGAGAATGGAATGGTTATAAATGAGACCAAAACTAAGATTATGGTAGTTGCCAAAAACCCTAAGATGAAACACAAAAGTAAATGGTTCATGGATAAAATTGAACTTGAACAAGTTGAGGTCTACAAATATCTAGGCGTATTATTCGATGCAAAGGGCAATTAACATCGACAAAAAACTGATGCTGAAAGAAAAGGGAACGCACTAGCTGCTGCATTTAGAACTGTGCAAAAGTCTCTTCCCAGCCTGACCTATGGTCCTCTCCTGAGCATTGTTGGTGCAAAACTCTTACCCACTATTACATATGGCAGTGAAGCACTAATGGGTAAAGACAGTGATACTTTGAACAAAATCATAACCAGAGTATACCGAGTGCTTTTCAATCTCCCAGTGAACGCTTCCCCGGCGCAACTAAGGTTGGAGTTTGGCCTAACAAATCAACATTTCGCAAGGCAAGGCCATTTTATTAAAGTCTGGAACCAGATAAAAAGTGACCATCAAAATGAGATATTGTTCCTTCTATGGAGAGAATTAAAGAAGGACACTAACTCTAGTGCTGCTCTTTACCTTAGAGATGCAATTAATGAGTTTGGGGTCATGTCTATATGGGAAACAAATATAACTAAATCATCTTTTAACACCATCGATGCTCATGGTATTCTCCTCCGGTGCTGTAGAATTGGAAATCCCATTGTTCATGACGAGCTCAGCTCGTCATGAGTGTACGAGAGGTGTACCTCATGACGAGCTGAGCTCGTCATGAGCATCGAAGGTGTTAAGAAAATCATTAATAAAACCGCAGACCATCTATCCATTCTAAACGACAAGGCTACCCTTACCAAGAGAAAACATGCCTGGACGGTGCTAAATGGCTATAAAAAGAAGGAGATACAACAGTATCTGAAAACACCGTGGACGGAAAAAAACAAGCAGGTGCTCCTTAAAGCGAGATTTGAATCCATGCCAGGGCTATGTCATCTCCCCCATGGGAATTCCAAGAAACCCAAACGAAATGTAGACTATGTAATATGGGAGAGGAAAACATCCAACATCTTCTCTGTACTTGCCCCGAACTTCTCCAAGAGAGAAAAACATTGCTTAAGGTTCCGCTTAAATCACGCGGCATACGGGCATGCAGGCTCAACTACCATCTAAAGGAGCATTAGAAGCCCTTGCATCTTCCGCAAAGAGAGAGTGGAGAGAGCCAAAAAAGAGCCGAAAGAGACAAAAGTGACGAGAGGGCAATTAGGGATTTGGACTTGGACCCGGAGCAGCCGCCCAGCTGCCGGTGGCCAAACCCAGCTGACCCCAGCAAACCATCTGGCACATGGGGCCCAAAAAGAAGGGCTGATTGCACATGACCCCAGAAGAAATCCTCAAAAGCAACCCGCCTAACAAAGGGACTAAATGGACAATGAGGAGCAAATCATTAACTGGTCGCCTTAAAGAAATGCCGCAAGAGGCAGATCAAAGGAGCTCGATTAAAAACTTCCTTATTAAGAAAAACAACCCTCCCAGCAGTGACAATGGTATAACACAGGACGCTCCTCCCATTGGCCCACGCTCAGCTCAAGTCAGCAGCACTACTGAACACAGCCGACGACAGTCCGATCACATCTGCACACTGAAGGACAAGACCCCCCCTGCGAGGAGCCTTGGGCCAAGCAGGAAACGATGAGGGTAGACCACGAGTATTCCCCTCTGAAGCAACCAAAAGGCCCATCCGGGGGTGGAACCCCCCACTTCTCAATGGAGCAGGACACCACAATTAGTAAGACTCTCGGCATAGCCCCACCCAAAGGCAGCTCCATAGTAATGATGACTATGCAAATCCACTAGCCCAACGCCCAATGTCTAAACCCTCAGACCACGGAGATCAGCCCCAAAACGATTCTAAAGCACCGAAGCCAATTATCTCCCAGTCAAAATCAGCTCCCTCGGCCCCAGTGTCTCCAGTTGCTGGGGAGCTCACATCCTCGATCCTTTACAACCACGAACAAAAGATCAAAAAAACTCTCAATCTAATTCCAAACTTGTCATGGCCCTCAGCATCAATTCTAATGCGAGGGGGTCCCTTCTTACATGTTGATGGCCCTCAGCATCTCCATGGGCCCCTAACTCAAAAATAAAAAAATTTCACACAACAGTGCTGAAGCAGATTCAGAGAAATCACTCTTGACTGCGACAAACAGCGCCACAAATAAAGCCCTCTTGTGACAATCGACCAAGATGGAAGTGCAAATAGACCTCCTACAAGCAATTGCAGGATATCTAGTTAACATTAGCTGCAAGTGGAGAACCTAGATAAAAAGATCTCCGAATATGTGGCTTCGAACCAGGGCGAATGCTCCTGTCGCTGTTAAAATCTCATCGAGAAGTGGGCCTCCCTTCCAGAGGTTCTAGTTGACATAGTCGAGATAGCAAAAGGGTGCAGGGAGGCACGACTTTAAATAACGCAGACAATCGGGCAAAGCCCAACAGTCACATAGCAACACAGTCAGCAGAAGTTTCATTAGAACAGAAGATCACAGGTGACAGCGGCAAAAGTGCAGTGCATACGATCAACATTCCTGTCAGCAGCCCCGAATTACCTAAAGACACACAAAGTTCAAACCTCAGGGCTAGTGACGCTGCTGGAACAGACTCGCAGGAACATACTTCACTCTCAACTGACACACACAAACCTTCCCTATCAAGGAGAGAAAAAAGGAAGCTGAACAAGCAACAGGAAAAGTCAAAGCTAAAAGTGAGACAATTGCAGTCATTAAAGATCACCCAACTGCAAAAATGGGGCAAAATGTCCCCCCAGTCTCCACGTCTTTGGAAACTAAGCACAAGCCAACCTCACCACCAAGCACCTCCAGTGTGAAGGGCCAAATGTCATTAGAAAGGGTGAATCACCCCACAGATAAAGATTCAACAGCCGGAATAACTCCATCTACTGAAGAATCCCTCATCCAGACAGCCTCGGCAACACAGACATTACAGTCTGCCATTCCAAATCACCACATTTAAGTAAGGGGCTTCAGCCTGCTACTAGGAGTAATCACGGCCAAAACAAGCAGCCTCAAACAGGACCTGCCTCAACTTACCAAGGAAGCAGTAGTATACGATCAACCCCATCAGAGACAGCCACAGAAAGGGGAGAAAGGCCCCTAACTGTGGGTGCACCAGCAGTTGTATATGAGGTGGTCCTCACACCGAGATTCCTTAGCACGGGACAGCATGAAATCCTGAATCGGCTCAACATTCTATGTTTCTTCAAACACCTGGATACCCTAGACAAGATACAAACAGGAGACCTATAATGGGTGAAATTTCTGAGCATGAAGGGAGAACACGCATGGCGACTCCTCGGTGGTGGGCCTGAAGAACAAAGACATACAACAAGATGTCATGAATAATTCTACCCAACTCGCTGAGTGGGGCATAGAAGTTCAGATGTTACCGCACCCAAAATACCCACACGTCTTGGCCGCATACTCAGGGGGCAAGGCCACCCGGTCGGTCCTGCATGGGACAAATAGCTCATGACCCTCGGATAGAAGCCTGATGGGCCAAAGGGATCTAATATGCATCAGAATCTCATGCCAAAACAATCATCAGGTTATCGCACCATCTCCTCTAATACAGATCAAAAGGGACTCGCAAGAAGGAGGCCAGCCGGTCAGAAGATACGCTGGGCCAGGACTAACCCATAAGTAGCAATTAACTATAATTTCCTAGAACATAGCAGGGATCACCAAAATCTGCAAAAACGAAAATCTGAAGCAGTTCCTGGAAAGCGGGGACATCATTTGTTTCCAAGAAACATGGGCATTGTCCAGCACTCCTCTGGCTGGGTACTACGAACATCAGGTCCCAGCCATCAAACGGAATCTCCTTGGCCGTCCATTTGGTGGTTTATCAGTTTTCATAAAACATGAATGTGCCCTTGCAGCCACATCTATCAACTCAAACTCTCCTGGACTATATGCCCTACAGATTAGAGGTCTGAATTTTAACAAACATCCAATGCGCCTGATATTAATAAACTGTTATATCAACCCAGCACAGACCCTCATGAAAGATCAGCTGGAGGCAATGGCACAGAACCTCGAAGACTTGCTAAACAAACATAAATCTCACCAGGTCATCCTAGCCTGCGATTTCAATCTGAAGGATCTTGACAAAACTGAATCACTCCCTCGGAGTTCCGGCAGGGCAGCTCCCTTGCACGACCTTCTCAACAATTACAATCTGACATCAACCCATGTACTGAAAAAAGCTCACTTGGCCTCTTGGCATCCTCAGCTCATCTTCTGGGACGCGTCAAGAATTGACTACATTATGGCCAGTGAAGAGATGGCGGCTAGAATGGAAGACTACGAAATCACAGACTGGAAGGAAAGCGATCACAGGCCTTTAAGAGCAGCGTGCCGGCTAGAAGTTCCATCAGCTACCATCTACCAACCTATTTGGGAGACCAGTGGGGAGGAAATACATAGTGTCTTGAGGAGGATCAAGTGGTCACACAAGACTGGGACACACTTCAAGCTTGGTTGGCCCAGAAACAGGAAGGGAGCCTGCTCTCTGAGCCTTCACCCATAAAAGGATGGGAGAACATTAGTGAGGACCTACAAATCAAGTGTGGAAATTTCAAGACCCAAAACCCGAGACTGAAAGGGCAATTGAGACCAGGAAGCATCTGCCCAAACAACCATATACGAGAATGCAAACGGCTTCTGCACAAGGCCCTCGCAGAAAACAAAAGAGGGGGTAGTCAAACAGAGGGACCATGAATTGCATCGCTGATGTAATCTTTTAGGAAGAAACTATGGGAACACAAAAAAGCCAACATGGAAAGCGAATGGCTGAAAGTCTTCTCCTTGCTCAAACAAAGGAACCCAGCACAACTCTTGAAATACATAAACCAGTAGAGCAATTGAGGACCCTCAAGAGTAAACAGAGTGTCTGCAAAAGATTGGTTGCTACACGTGAAACAGCTATATGTAACAGTGCCTTCCAACAGAGCTCCAACAGATGGTAGGGTGGACGCAGTCGGGCAAGCCGGGCCAGCTAATATGAAGCCAGGAGTCATGATCTAAAGCCCAGGCAAGCTCTCCATGGGCAATAGATCTCCAGCCGATGCCCAGGGCCCCTTATCAGCCCAGATAAATGCCCAACAGGTCATAAATACTATCAAGTGCATGAAAAATGATGGTGTCCCTGGGCCGAACAGGATTCCAGCACCGGTCTTCAAACTGGCACCAGAATTCTTTGCGTCACTCCTAACCCTGCTAGTCAATTACACATACTCGGCCGCCTTAACTCCGGAGTCCTGGAGGGGTTCCATATTGGTCCCCAGTTTCAAAAAAGGGGACCGCCTAAAGTTGTCAAATTATAGGCTCATTGCCCTGCTCTAATTACAGCCTCATTGCCCTGCTTGATTTGGAAGCTAAGGCATGCCCATCTACTACTGACAGACCTGGAGAAGTGGGTTGAGGAGAGAAACATAATACCTTGCACCAGACTGGCTTTTGGCCACAGGCATCAACCATGTACAATGTTCTGGCGATAGCGTATCTTTCAGCCCAGGCAACCCCCTGAAGAATCATCCCCCACTCTTCTGCTGCTACATGGATTATAGCACAGCTTTCAACAAAGTAGTCAGAAAAAGACTATGGTGGTAGTTGGAAAACTGGGGCATTCCATCAAATCTCCTGAGGGCAATAGGATCATTATATGAGGACACCTTGGTGCGGGTTAAAACAAGTCCCAGCACAGTAACCCCCAAAATAAGCACGGAGAATGGGCTGAAGCAAGGATGTGTGCTGGCCCTCATCCTCTTCAACCTATGCACAGCGGATTTGGGGGAAGCCCTAAAAGGAGCCAGTTTAGTAGCCCCCAGACTTGGAAGTGTGAGGCTGCCAGTGTTACAGTATGCCGATGACACAGTCATACTGGACCACACGAAAATGTGCCTACAATGAGCCCTATTATAAAACAGGGGGTGACCCAATTATAGTCAAAGGACCTGGGTATCAAGTATTATAATCAACAGTTGGTCCTAGACATTGATTCAACATGCACAAAAATAATGATATACTTCAATTGATTTCTTTAGTCACCGTTAGATTAAATCCACTATGATTAATATAGAACAGAACATGATAGATATAATAGCCCAAAATATCGATTGGTACAGGAAAACACACATAAAACCAATACGTCTCACCAGAGTCCAAGAGACTTACTTATTTAATATATCTTTTTAAAATAGCAAATATAAAATACAAATATTTACAATTACCCAGTTTTCTGTTTTGGGTCGAAACGTCGACATTTCTTCTTGGAGCCTGCACCTACATGTTCCTGCCCCCCTCCTCCCTTTCCCATTGTCTCTTGTGCCAATCAAGGAATACGGAGGACTATTCAACCATGTGCCAGCAAGATAGAGTTACTTTTTTTGCCAGCTATTGACCTAGGGCAGGCTCACCTGTGTTCTCATATTAATAATTCTATTTTCTTTCATAGATCTTCTTGATCACTCACACGAGCACTTACTTTCACTCTTTTCTGTGCACACCAATTGATAGTGAAACCCCATTTGTAAATATTTGTATTTTATATTTGCTATTTTCAAAAGATATATTATATAAGTAAGTCTCTTGGACTCTGGTGAGACGTATTGGTTTTATGTGTGTTTTCCTGTACCAATCGATATTTTGGGCTATTATATCTATCATGTTCTGTTCTATATTAATCAAAGTGAATTTAATCTAACGGTGACTAAAGAAATCAATTGAAGTATATCAATATTTTTGTGCATGTTGAATCAATGTACAAAGAGCCCTAACACATTAAAGTGTTAACACCACTAATAACTTGAAAGTCAACCAAGGAAAAAACCATGGTCATCATTTCTGGGTCCTACCATCTGAAAAAGAAACGTGCAAATCAACTCAACGGCCTCATGCAACTACCTAGGGGTCTGGCTGATGGAACGGGCTAAGGCAAACGTACACCTAAAACAGCAGAGGTCCAAGGCCAGCAAAGTTATACATCTATTAAAACAACTAAGCCAGCATCTGATCAGCCCGTCCATTAGCCCAATTCTTACAGTCTTAAGAGCGAAGCTCCTTCCTGCAATTAACTACGGTCACCTTGCCTTTCCAGGGAAATTGGACGTCCTCTTTAACTCAGCCCAAGCCAAGGTGCATAAGGCAGTGATTTTGACTGAGGACAGCCAGATAAACAAGGTTAAGACTGGAGTTAGGAGCAGATCTGATGTGTCACGCGGAGATCACAAAATCATATCTAAGTATATTAGGGGCACCGGCTAACTCCCTGAAAAATCATCTGAAGCCAATCTTTGAGGAGCCAGGCTTGGCCTGGCACTTTAGTCTAGGAAACGTAATTAAAGCATTGAATATCAAGGAAGAAAGCATCATGCAGCTGGACATCCCCCTGAATACCTGGAAGAGAGCAGTCAACATACAAGTGAGTGAAATCATTAATTTCAATTTAAACAAGACTTTAAATCTATCCGCCGAAGCTCTCATTTAGATAATTCAGCAAGTAAAGCACAACATTACCTAAGCCAGGCACTCACTACACAAGTCCGAAGCAAAATCATATTCATGAAAAACGATGTGGGACTCAAGGAGTGGTGTTAATATTTTACTCAGCACTGAGGTTTGAGGCCACTGTTTTTAGCTTTTTTATACTGGATGGTTTCTACTGTAAATATTTTATTTATTTATACAGTTAATTAAAACTTCAAACTATAAAGAATAAGGAGATCATTAGTAGTAGGTAGGTTTTTAATATATAGAGTGAGAAAAGGATATAGGAGAGCATATTGAGCTCTGGAAGACAAAGGTAGGGAATATTGAACTTGGAGATCAGAAAACGTAAGGGGTTATTATCAGATAAAAGCTGAGAGATCCATCTTAGATCTCAACAATGCCAAGATTTCCAATTTATAGACTGGTTAAGAATTCACAATGATTTATTATGCCAAATAGGTTGTAGATGAAAAGAACTTTGAGATGGATAAGATGAAGATAGAATAGTAATAAGAAGTTATTATAGAGAATAGTGAGATCATTAGTAGTAGGTAGGTTTTTAATATATAGAGTGAGAAAAGGATATAGGAGAGCATTTTGCGCTCTGGAAGACAAAGGCAGATAAAATTGAACTTGGAGATCAGAAAATGTAAGTGGTTGATTGTCAGATACAAGGTGAGAGATCCATCTTAGACCTCTACAATGCCAAGATTTAAAATTTATAGACCGATTAAGAATTCACAATGATTTATTATGCCAAATAGGTTGTTGATGAAAAGAACTTTGAGATGGATAAGATGAAGATAGAAAAGTAACAAGAAGTTTACGAGAATGGAAAATTATAGGAGCCCGTAGAGGAGAGACATTAGAAGTAAAGGTCAATATCTCCTTAAATTCAAAAGGAGCAATAAAGGATTCCTCCATTTGTAACAAAAGAGGTGGATATAAAGGAAGATATGTAGAAATCCATTGAGTAGCTTTTTTTAATGAGAAAGGGGAATGGTACATTTTAAAATCAGAAAAGCGAAGACCTCCGTTAGGTCTGTCCTTCTTTAAAGAGGACAAGGCTATACAAGAAGATTTACCTTTCAATAGGAATTTTAATGAAGTAGAATCAATTTTCTTGAAATAATAATCATGAATATGAACGGGAATCATAGAGATTATATATAATACAAGAGGAGAGAGCATCATCTTAGTTGTCTCCATCATGATAAAAAGAGAAGGTGCCAGTGAATAAGAGAATCATTCATTTTTTTAATAATATAATTAAAGTTTAATTTTAACGTGATTTTATGAGGTTGCCAAGAGAACCAGAAATGCCCAAAATTATGTTTTTTCCACAAAATACTTAAGGGCAAAATTTTGCACTTATCAGCATTAAGACAATAACCAGAGACATTAGAGAAAGAGGTCACCTGCTGAAGAAAAGAAGGAAGAGAGGATTCAGGATTACAACAGTATAAAAAGAATATCGTCCACATAAACTGACATTTTAACCTGGTGAGGACAAAAAATGAAAACCTTTAATACGATCAACCATTCTAATTTTAGTTAAGAAGGGTTCCAAAGCTATAATAAATAATAAAGGAGATAAGGGACAGCCCTGAAGTACCCCCCTACGCAATGAGAAGGAATCAGAAGACATACCATTGACAAAAATTGAAGCTTGGGTACTGGAATATAATAAATAAATTAAAACAATTAATTTAGAAGGAAAACCTGCCCACTTTAAAGTATGAAACATAAAATACCAATCAATTTTATCAAAAGCTTTCTCAGCATCTAAAATAATTGAAGCAATAGGGTGATCCAAAGAAGCAGCTTTGCTTAAAACATAAAAAGGACTTGTGAGTTGTCAGACGCAAGACTCCCCTTAACGAAATCTGATTGCTCAGGACCTGTGAGATAGGGTAAAATTGGGGCAATACGAAGTGCTAGGATTTTAGCAAAAATCTTATAATCTGTGATGACCAATGAAATAGGCCGATAGTTCTTACAAAGAGAATGATCCTTATCGTCCTTAGGAATTAAGCAAATCAGTGCTTCTTGAAAAGTGGATTGAGAAAAGCCATTCTCAGAAAACGATTGAAAAAAAA
This sequence comes from Lissotriton vulgaris, assembly GCF_964263255.1. Lineage (NCBI taxonomy): Eukaryota > Metazoa > Chordata > Amphibia > Caudata > Salamandridae > Lissotriton > Lissotriton vulgaris. The sequence goes on along the minus strand of NC_141697.1, from coordinate 1,089,998,444 downwards.
GTAATATATTTGGCAAAAGTATTTCCGCAAAATGACTATAAAATTCAATGGTAAAGCCATCAGGGCCATGTGCTTTCCCATGACGTAGCACCAAAACAGCATGAAAAATGTCTGCTAAAGAGATATCAGAATGCTAAGACTCAAAATCAATGTGATTTGATGAAGGAGAAGGAATGAAATGAAAATAGGAAAGAAGATCGGAATGATCAGTTGGTGATTAATAAGTGTATAAATCCTTATAAAATTATACAAATACATTTAGAATGTCTTTATCTTTGAAAATAGAAGTATCGGCAGGGCCTTGTAGAGATTCTACTTTTGTTCTTTCTTTTCTCACTTTTAAATAAATGGCCAATAATTTCCCCATCTTGTTTTGACCCCCGTAGTAGCGAGCATTACTTTTCAGTAAGTAATTTGAGGAAGTGTTAGTAGATAATTTATTCAAAGTAAGTTTAGCGTCTATAAGCTTTTTCAAAGAAGACTCATTATGTGAATGATAAAAGGTATATTCTAATTGTTTAATGTTATTAAGTAGTTGAGCAGATTGGACTTCAGCAGATTTGTACTTTTGTGAAACAAAGTTGATAATAAAACCTTTGGCAGCCGCCTTAAAGGAATCCCATACCATAACAAAGGGAGTTCAGGGGTGTTATTGATAGAAAAAACTGTGAGGCAAAAGAAGTAAAATCTTGACAAAAAATTGGGTCAAAGAGTAAGGAGTCATTAAAACGCCATCTCCCTGAATGAGGAGAAAACGGGATTAGGCCAATATCTACATGAACAGGGGCGTGGGTCTGAGATTATTATGGAACCAATTTCAGATTGGATGGCATATTGGGCAAGGGACTTACTTAGGAAAAGGTAGTCAATACGGGATTGTGAGTCGTGAGAGGCTGAATAGAAACTATATTCTTTAAGATCAGGGTGGCAGAGTCTCAAAATGTCCACTAACGCTTTACGGCGTATTGTAGAGGTGAATTGTGAGTGAATTTTAGAGGGAAGAAATTTAATTAAAGTATGTCTATCTAAAATAGGGTCTAAAACTTGAGTACAATCACCTCCAAAAATAATATAATCATCATCGTATGAAAGTAAATTCCCAGATACATTAGTCCAAAAAACTTTATCTAACAGAGTTGGGGCATGAACATTGAAAATAACTAAAGGAATCTTATCAATAAGAAATTCAATATTAACCCATCGACCCTCCGAGTCAGCTTCTTGTTGCACAAGCAAAACATTCAGTTTGTTGTGACATAAAATCAAGACTCGATTTTTCTTACCCATTGCTGTAGAGTTAAAAACATGTCCCACCCAACATCTCTTCAGGTTTGAAGCTTCATCTTCAGTAATATGAGATGCCTGAAGAAGAGCAATATCAGATTGTAACTCAGCTAGGTGGGAAAGTACCCTTGCCTTTTAAAAGGATTGTTTAATCCTTTAATATTTCAGGTTGTGACCCGGAAAGTAATTCGCTAAAAAGTATAAACAGGCATTATGACTACAGGAATCAAATTTAAGATTACTAGAGAAATATATATGAAAGGTATGAGAAAAAGAAGAAACAATTGTTTTAGAGGAAAGAACATGGGAGATGAAAGAGGTAAATAAGGAAGATAAAGAAGAGAAAGAAAGAGAATCAAGGGAGATACATAGAAGAAAACAAAAAGAAAGAAGGGAGAGGTAAAGAACAAAGAGACAATACAAGTCATACAAAGAATACTGAAAAACATTCCTACAAATACAAAACGACTGGGGAGTGACTACACCAGAAGATGATGACGACAACATTGAAGCTCCACTGAATTCTGAAGGACCACAATCAAAAACTTCAACATAACAGGAGGTTCATAAGATAATAAAATTGTAGGAGTAAAATACCTGTATGTGAGATAAGAGAAAATTAATAGGGAAAAAAAGAAGTGACCATAGGGCGAGAAATATAAGAAAGATATATAGAACAAAAAAGGAAAACATCATTACTTAGGCATTACGAAAATATAAGCAAAACAGCATTCAATGTGTAATTAGACCAAGAAAAGATCTACATAACACGAGGCACAAATGATAGTCATGCAGGTTTCGAAGTATTCATGATATCAGCTTCATGAAGACAAAGGAACTCTTGTAGCGCCGCTGGGTCATCAAATGTTGTAGTCTTCTGTTTATATGTAACCTTGAAGAGACAAGGATGAATAAGTCCAAACTTGGCCTTGATTGAACGTAATTTAGGACGTAGATCGAGAAACTTTTTTCGACTATCCGCTGTAATTTTAGGTACGTCTTGAGAAAAGAAGAGATGGTGACCTTCCCCAAAGATTTGTTTTTTGGACTTGACAGCTGATAGGAATTGAAGAAAATCTGTGTATTGCAGAAAAAGCATTATGACGCCATGAGGTTTCACAGACATTTTCGGTCCAAGTCTGTGAGCTCTTTGAATGTTAAGAGAAGGAGTAACAGGTAAATCCAGGAGTCAGGCAAAAAAGACTCAAAAAAGACAGTTGGGTCGGAGCCTTCAATACTTTCAGGAAGACCATGAAGTCTAGGAGAGTTCCTGCGATTTCGGTTTTCCAAATCCTCTGCCTGCCTTTTGAGGAGAGATACCTCACACTCCAAAGATAAAATGCGAGAGCAAGAAGTTTGGAGAGACTGTTTAATGTTCCACAATGAGCACTCATGAATCTAAAGTAGACCATTTATCATTCAGAATTTGTAAAGTTTTATTCTATGAAGGGCTCTGATCTCGTCAAGGATAATATCCGTGGAGGAAGAGGAGGATTTCGCTGGAGAAGGTGGGTCTTTTTTAGGCCTTTTGGTAGAAATTGCAGGTAATTTACTTGAGAGCTGCGTTTTTGACATGGTGCCTAAAGAATGATCAGGGTTTCTGAGAGAGGAGGTCCTCCCTTTCAGTACAGTTAGAATTATAATCTGAATCTGAACACGCAGTAACTTTAGTAGAAGCAGTAAGCTTTAGATTCTTCAGTCTCTCCATAAAAAGTACGGTGGAATCTAGTGAATAACACTAAACTCTTAAGACCAAATGTTCCAAGTCCTTAAATGACTTTCAGAGTGAGACGATACACAAGATCCAGCCTTTGAAGTCTAGAAAGCTTCCTTGAAGGAAAAGTGGTATAGCTCCAAAAACCAGATAAAACAATAATATTCTGGTTAAATGTTCCCCCCATAGAGAAAAATTAGTAGGATACAAAATGGTGGCTGTTCTCAGGTATGCTGGTTAAATGTTCACCTCATAGAGAAAAGCGAGTAGGATACAAAATGGTAGCTGTTTTCAGGAATGATAAAAACAACATTATTACATGCCATGAAATCCAAAGAAACAGCAACAGTGCTTCCACAAAAATAGAATCATTGTGCACACTGAAGTAAAAGCTCCATTAATGACTTATGGGTAGGGAGCTGAAAAAGGAACTTACACTATGAAGCACGATGCGCTCATTGTAAAATAAAAACAAAAGGGCGGCCGTCAGTACACAGGCTGATTTGACCTGTCAAAAGTGGATTAAAAGCGATGAAAACAGCATAAAACGCTGTTGAAGAGCTCACCGAGATATGCAGATATGTATTTCAGTGCCCATAGTGATTGAAAGATGGATTTCTCTCCCGAATAGAAATCTTGTCGTAATCAGCGAAGCGGAGCTCTTCAGCTATGCAGCCATCTTATTAGGAGCCTAAGCCACGCCCCCCCACTGCCACTGCAACAATTGAAATGGAAGTGAGCTTTTTGAACTACATTTTAGGCTCCATCTCGCCAGCGAATTAGGAAGTATCTTAAGACCAGACTTTTTTAAAAAGATGTTACTCTATTGAACTTACTATGAGCACAACTCACCCAGACTGCTGAATACTGACTGTAGTGTTTCAAAGTAAGGTGCCAATCCTGAAACTGTTATGAAACCTAGGACATAAACAGTACTGTGTATATCCTGTAATAGCAACCTTGCATGCATTATTATGTATACCTTGAGCCGCTTTTTCAATTTGTTGTATGTAATGTTTTTGAAATACTCATCTGCATTCCGGAGCTACTTCAGAAATATAGCGATTATCAGAAAAAAATTAAATAAATGACCACTACAAATCTGGCTTTTGGTTTAGGTATTAGAAGGTAAATACATCTTCAAACAGACCCAGTGTCGCCAGAGAAACATTTTGGCTTGTACTCTATCGGGAGAATAAACCATACAATTATAGTCGTGTCATCAAGCAGGAGTAGCATGCATATTTTTATTTCTTTTGCAAATTGTGCTGACATCTACAGTATTTGAGAGGATATGCACGATGCACATTAGATATGCATGTACAAGTCAATGCTTAACTGTCTGGTCCCAAAAATATTTTATTTTTGAAATACATACATTACAAACTGCAGCACATGCCCAGAACTGAGTCAGATTCCAATTTAATTAACTCACTCTCATGAAAGGTATGATATATAGCAAAGTGATTATTCATGTTCTCTGAAGCTCAGTCAATATCGTTTGTTCTGAGAGAAGAAAGTACAGACCTAATCATTGGTCTGCATGACCACAGCAGCGTGGCTGCCTCTAAACTTATGTTTATAAATTCATGGTTAATGATCAACCAACTTTTATTTTCCTACAAAATCACTGAACAATGGCTCATTTTGAGGAGCTGCATTTCTTTTTTTAATGAATGTTCTTCTGATTTGGTAAACAAATATATTTCCATATCTTCTCAAAGGACATGTTTTATGTAATTGAACAGACTGTGCAGTGCACACATTTTACATACTGAAAAAATATGTGTAGCGCGGTTTGATGATCTGATTGCACACTCCGAATATCAATTTACATACCTTGGTAATCCTGCGTGACATTGCAGCAGTTTACTTTTTTTATCATATTGTCAATCAAACCATTTTTTAGCTATCTGAAAAGAAAATGAATAGTACTATTAATCATGTTGCAATTGGATTTCCTAAAATTCATCTCATCAGGATAAGCTCTTGTTTTTTTTGCTCATCTTTTTTATCTTCTAAATTAGTAGCATATGCATTGTTAATTAGTCTTTTTCTTCTCTTTTAAAAAGTATTATTTTATCAGCCGAAACTAATTACGGTTGAATTTATATATCTGGAAACATAGGGGCGGATTTACAAGAAAGTGCAGCAGCGTTGCAACGCAAGCCCTTTGGCTGCACTACGCTGCAGCACTTTGAAAGCACAGGAATGCAACAGATTTACAATAATATGTTGCATTCCTGTGCTCTCCCCTGCACTGGAGCACAAACAGCTGCCATGTGCCTGCGTCATGGGGTGAATGTTTTTGTGCAGGAAGGGGCACCTTCCTGCACAAAAACAATCCCTACAGGCATTTTCCTCTTTCAATTTGTGCTGTAGAATGCAGCATGCATTGAAAGAGGAAAAACACGAGGAGAAATGAAAACATTTCTCCTTGCTACGCCACCCCTAGGGTGGCGAAGCATTCTGATGTATTTCCAGATTTACAATTCCTCGTAAATCTGGAAATGTGTCTGGTTCTATGGGTGTTGCGTGGGAAAACCCACAGCAACAGAAGAAAGAAGAAAGGAGCCTGAGGAAAAAACATGATCCAATAAGGCATAACAATGTAAGTGATATGAGGAAGGAGTATACAACATTAGTTAGAAACCTGAAGAGGGCATTAAAAGAGAAATGCTGGGTTAACTTGCTGGAAAATATTGAATCTAAAAACTTGCGTAAGTTTAATTTGATAAAGGAAGCATCTGGACAGGCTGACTGGGCTTTGCCCTGTGTAGTAGAGAAAGCTGCTTGGGAAGAATATCTAGGTGAGTTATATAGAACATATGATGAAGAAGAAGGTGGGGATATTTGTCCCTGGCTGGATGGAGGCAGTGGTAGATCTAAAACCTTTATTTACACCAGAAAAGGTAAATACAATCATAAGAAACTTAAACCTAACACGTGCTACAGTCCTGATAATCTGCCAGCAATTATCTTAAAATCCCAGCAAGATTGGTGGGCGGAATTCTTCTCTTGTATGTTTTTGGCAATATTGGAGTCAGGCAAGATCCCCGAAAAGTGGAGGGGAGCAGTAATGAGACCCATCCACAAGAAGGGTGACAGAAAAGCAGTAAAAAAACTGTAGACTTATTAACTTGCTGGATATTGGGGAAAAGGTATTTTACAAAATAATTTTTGGCAGTCTGCATGACTGGGTGGAACAGTGGTTGATCGTGCCAGTGGAGCAAGGAGGTTTTAAGAAGGGGCACTCCACGATCGATCACTGTTTCGCACTGTGGGCTGTGGCAAGGAAGTCTGTGGAAAATCAGGGGAAGTTATGCTGCTGCTTCATAGACTTCCGCATAGCATTCGACTTAGTAGATAGGAGATGCCTGTGGGAGTCCTTAAGACAATTCAATATCCCAGAGGGGCTCTTGAAAATTATCTAGGAGCTACAGAAACAAAACTGGGTGCAAGTCATCAAAGATGCAGACGGAGCATTGACACCTAAAATACTGATTAAAAATGGTCTGAGGCAGGGATGTGTTTTAGCCCCCTTACTGTTTGCAATATATCTGGCTGATCTCCCACCCATTTTAGAAGTGAGTAGAAGTGCCAGCCCCAAAATGCATGGGAAACATTTGTCATGTCTGCTGTATGCCGACGATTCGGTAATCTTTGACCAAACGGGAATTGGATTGCAAAGGAAGTTATCTGTTTTCAATGAATTATGCTTGGCTAAACGCCTGATTGTAAATATGGATAAAACTAAAATCCTATGTTTTGGGAAGAAAATTCTGAATTGTAATTAGTACCTGGGATGTACCATATTAGAAATTGTGAATGAATACAGATACCTCGGTATTTGGTTCTAAAAGTCTTTAAAATGGGATATCCATTTGGTAGCCCAGACTGCCAAAGCCCATACATCAGGATGTGGGCTAAGGAAAGTTAGCCAAATCTATGGGGATACGTCACATAGACCATTACTGAAAGCCTATAAGGCAATGATACCCCCACAAGTTCAGTACGGGGCTGAAGTCTTATATTTGAGCAGGAAGAATAATTGGGACATTGAGGAGGGGAAATGTGTAAAACCATTGATGTCACTGCCTGGCTCCTCTATGATTCAGGCAATCCGATTGGAGCTAGGCGTGACTTCATGTAACATACAGGTACAAGTGGACCTTTTAAGATTTTAGAAAAGATTGAGATCAGAGGAAGTTACAAAAGTGTCACAATGGTGTAAAGAGGAGATTTTGCACAGTGACTTAAATTGGGCCAATGTGATTAGAATTAAATTGTGCGCATTGTGTAAAAGCCTAAATGTAAAAGTTGACCAGCTGACACTGTTGGTTAAAGCTTCAAATGTGGAGCTTAGAACAGCAGGAGGAAAAATATCCTGGCAAAATGATATGATATACCTGAGAAAGAAAGTGTCAGTCCATTATATAATGAATAACTGGGAGAATGATATGTGGTACTCCTATTTGGATACACTACCTAATTCTGGATTAAGAGCCGAAGTGCTCCGATGGAGAATAGGGATTAACCGTTGGGTATCTCAGGGAAATAGAAAAACAGAATTGGTACAACCGGATGGTAAATGCCACTGTGGATTAGGTACCAAGTGCGACAATTTACATATTTTATTAGACTGTCAGAAATTTGTGTCACAGCGGAAACTGTTTTTATGACCTTTGTTTTTAAAATATGTCACAGCGGAAACTGTTTTTTTGACCTTTGTTTTTAAAGTATGGCATAACTGTGCGCCTGCTAGCAATTAATCTATTTACTGACATGCCAAACCTTGATATAGCAAACACTATAGCAAAATATATGACCGCGGTAAAAAGGAATCTGTTGGAACCAAATATGATTGGATAGAAATTGGCATGGAGTTATAGTGGGACATGCTCCAAGTAAATTGTATTTAGGTTGGAATACTATCCTTACGTTATAGCTTGACTGTGTTGCTGACTGCAATTTTAGGAGTATTGCTGTAAGAAATTTTTAAGATGCAGGAGGGAGGCAGGAACTGCCCCTTGAAGGCATTGTCCTTTTTAAAGTATCCGTGAAATTGTTTTCTATATGTTTTAAACTATTTATTGTAATATGTATTATGCTGTTTGGAGACCAATGGTCTAATAAATGTACTTTTACTGACTGACACAGCAGCACCCATGGAACGCCCGTTTCACGCAAAGTGTTGCGTGTAAAGGGGTCGTATTTTCAAGGACAATGAAAAGTCATTGAGGGTGGCTTTTTTCTGTCCTTGTAAATATGGGGCAGTGGAATGCACCACCGGTGCATCACGAAAAGTGATGCACTGGTGGCTCAAGGGGCTTTTACATCTGCCCCATAGTTTCGAAAGTTGTGCCATATAAAACTGAACTAACTTACAAGTTTTTCCTATGCTATAGATCTATAACAATTCCCAAAAAGTGCAATCTGCGTTTCGTTCTGAAAGCAGAACTTCTTCAGGGCGAAAAGGTTGTTCCAAAGCGCGTTAGTAGAGGCGGCGGTTTTTCGAACTTGTAAAACGCCGCATTGTTGATTCATCGTGATCAACAAACTGGGTGATTACTGTTGAAATATTCATTACTTGGGATTGTGGAACATGGTACACTTATATTTCCCAAATATGATGAACTCGTAACTTAAGACCTCTGTCTCAATATAAGTAATTGCTTTCGAGTTAACATTGATGAAGCATACTTTGGATTTAACGAGGGACAACTTCTCGAGGAAAATATATGTATTACTCTTGATATGGAGTTTGCCTGGGGGATTTGGATTCAGAGGATTCAAAGGATTTTCCCCTTCCTTTGTCGGATAACATCGCGCTTTGGAACAACCTTTTCGCCCTGAAGAAGTTCTGCTTTCAGAACGAAACGCGTTGGCTGGCTTTTGTCCAAAATGGAATATTAAACAAGCATTGAAAAACTCATCAAGACTCAGCGTCTATATACAAAGACAATAGTAGAGTTATTTATCGCTCCCATTGGATTGGATTGATTTATAAAGCGGTGCTTTTTCAAACTGGACATAAAAAATTGACATTTCACCCTAGGTTTGGGGGGTGCCCTTAGAATAGAGGGCACTTGGAAATAGCACGCTAAACGTTGGGAATACTTTGATTGGTAAAAACATAGGGTTGGTGCCTTTTCTTTCGCTGACAGGTCCACTGTCCAAAGTGTTATTGTATGGATAAATAAAACTCCACACTTGGAGAGCAGACTAGAAGTGAATGGTCTACAACCCTTTTCTTTGTTGTTTCCTATCTGTCTCTCAGAGAATATGAGTGAGTTAGAAAATCCCTTTTCAACTTTGCCCTTGATACTTTGGCAATGTTCCCGGGATTCACAAAACAATCCAACAATCCCAGAGTCTCAAGTTGCGCCCTGACATAAGAGAACGATGGGATTTTACTCACTCAATCCAATTTTAAGCAGTCTGTGATGACGGCGCGATTTAAGACTGCTGCTTCCTTTGCCCAAATGTTGTGCCACAACAACAAAGGAGCCAAATGTTTATGAAAGGACAGAGGAATCACCCCGAGCTCGCTATGACAGATGGTAGCAGCAGCGGATTTAGGGACGCTCAGTAATCGTTTCATAAACCTATTCTCGGCTCCTTGCAGGCGTTCAACTTTGCAAGAGCCACAAACTCTAGCACCATACAGGGTGTCAGTCATTACCTTAATAGGTCGAGAGCCTAGTTTTTTTGTAAACCTGAAAATTGCCTCCGAGCTTTGATTAAAACCCCTAATCCTAGCCTCTAACAGGTGGGACCAGGTGTTATTTGATTCAAAAAGAATTCCCAGGAAGGAAAAAGTGGCCACATAGCATAATTTCTCATTATTCTAAGACATGTCTTTAACATTGCAGGGGATTTACCCACCACCATGACATTGGATTTAGCTACGTTTGTCTTCAGGCCAAGGTCATCCATAAATTTGTTAAAACTAGTTAAAAGCCTCTGCAACCCCACTCCTGTTCTAGACATTAAAACACAGTCGTCTGCATAGAGTAACGCTGGTAACAAACTGCCACCTATTTGGGGGACATCCATGTTCCCAGTTTCAATATGGCTCTCTAGGTCGTTTATGTACAGACAGAATAAAAAAGGAGCGAGCACGCAACCCTGGCGTACCCCGTGGTTCATCTTAAAGGAGCTGAAAGTTCCCCGTCTGCTCCATAGCGTACCCTCCCTGTGACATCCCGATGCATTGCTGCTAGGAAGTTTACAATGGGCGGTGCAATGCCCATTTGCAACATCTTCTCCCAGAGCCCCCCTCTCTGCACCCAATCAAAGGCAGACCTCAGGTCCATGAACCCTAGGTAAAGGGATCCAGGCATTGGCTAAGGTGTATTTACCTATAACTAGGTGCAGGTAGAGGCACTGTTCGACAGTGCCCAAGCCTCTACCGATACGATATTGGATGTCAGAAAATGTTCCAGTTTCCAATACCCAGTCCTCTAACCTTTCTAAAATAACTCTACCCATGATTTTACAGGTGCAGTCAATTAGGGATATTGGACGATAACATTTAGGATCCGCCCTATCACCATTTTTAAAGATGGGGACTATCATCAAGGTTCTCCAGGAGTCCGGTGGACCTAGCACCGCATAGCAGCTTAATATGTTTGTAAGCAGTGGGAGCCACAGGGGAGTATTAGCTAAAAACAAATCCGCGGGGACTCCGTCAGGGCCTGAGGCCTTATTCCTCATGGTCTTTCTTAAAGCACTGTTCACTTCATCTAGTGTTGGAAATGCCAAGATTGAGGCCACATAGTTTAAATTGCTAGAAAGATCTAGATCACTACCAGTTTTATAGAGATTTGAAAAGTGGTCGACCCATGTCTCAGGCATAATTGTCGTGTCAGTCTTTCTGTTATCATTTCCATTGAAATAGTCCTCGTTAACAGTTTGCCAGAACAGTTTGGAGTCCCTGTTTTGGCAGGCTACATGGAGTTGCTCCCAAGCCTCATGTCTAATCCGTAGCTTGCGTTTTTCTATTGCCTGCTTATATTTGTTACGTGACTGCTTCACATCAAGTATATTTGGGGGTGTTGATTTCAATGCCTTAATTAGTTTGTTATGAAAAAAAGTGCAATTGTGTCAAACCACCTCTTATTACTCTGAGTACTTGACTTTATTTTTTTAGTCAGTATAACATTTATTGTCTCTTTTATTGAGTCAAATGATATCACCATAACTGGAGGGTTTATGGTGTCTTCCAGGCAGACTAAAAGTTGGGTCAAATTAGTTGTTATTATTTTGGATAGAACCAAGTCGGGATTTATTGTTGACCACTTCCGAAGCAGCCCCTTATTTTTAACATTGAAAAATGGATCCGATCTGACTATATCAATTTGTTCATAGGATTGTGTAGTTAGTTCTAACGACATAGGGTAATGATCACTGTAACAAATGTTATGAATTTTAAAAGTCAGGGAATAAGGTTTAAAATACCCTAAAAGAGCAATAAATTAATTAGGGTGCCCTATCCTCGCCCTATACATGTAAAAAGATCCGTACTGGCGGTGATTATAAGATCCACAGTAAGGAATAAGGAAAATTTAGATAAAAGTGAGTTAAAAATATTCCCACAGGGATTATGATTAAAATGGCAACTGCCATCAGCCGCCCCATCCACCAAGTGACATGCAGCAGCTTAGACAAAGGGCAAATTTTACAGTTAAAGTCGCCTCCCAAAAGGACTGCAAAATCTGTTCTCAGATCTTCAATATGGCTTGACAGGACATTGTCCAGCTCTTGGGCTATGCTAACATTTGTCCCATTAAAGTTGTTGTGATAGAAATTTACAACAACCAATGTATCGTTTTTTCTGAGAGAAATATAAAAAATCTGGAAGTGCAGCGAGTCAGTCCTGATCTTTCTTAGCCTACTGTTCAATGTTGTAGAAACCAAGGTCACTAATCCTACTTGGTGTGGCCACCTAAGGAGGCGTTTGCTGGTGTGTTGATTGAGAGAAAACCATTTATATTTACAATATCTTGCATCCATGTTTCCCGTAAAACATATTATACTATAATTTTGAACAAAAACTCATTAGTTTCCAGTTTATGCGACAGACCTGCAATATTGCAAAATAAACTGCCATAGCCGATCATATTATTATGACAAGTGATCCCCTTCGATGTAGGTGACAGAGATTAAGCATGGCTGCCCAAAGACACAATATCAGTGGATGCCACGACTGGTTCCAAGTCACCCTGCAACATGACATCCGTTGGTGGAGAGATACTCTCTAGTGATAAGTGAGTGGTGAGTTGCTGCACAGTCAATGGGCTCGTTTCTTCAAGGTGTAGCTTAATGGTGCTTTCATCTAGCTCAAAAGCATTTATTCTAATATTAAATCCTTCCGATGGAATATTTGTCGCAAAAGGGGGACCGCCTACAATCTTGCAGTTTTGATTTCGACCAGGCTCTTCCTTGTCCCTTATGACTGCATATGCAGACGCAAGGTATTTGGATATAGGACCCAGTCAATAATTTTCCTCCAGTGAGCTCAGTGCCTCATATATGTTGTATGTCGGGACTACGTGATTACTGGGGCCTAGCGAGTATGCTGATGTCCTCTAAGTAGCCTCTCTAACGTTAGTACTTGAGTGATAAAAAACCCGAGTGGAAGAACATTCATAGCGGCTTTGCTTATTGCAAAAGAAGCTGCCATTCTAGGATGCACCGAACCATATTCGGTGACCTAAAACGTGGGACTACACTGTCCCCAGCCAGACTTCCCTACCCAGGCAACCCTTCTAGCCATCATAAATTCAGCAAACAGATGACTTCCAAGCCCAGTTTTTAAATTCAGAAAATGAAGGGCCTTATTCTTTAATGAAGACCAATGTTCCTCCTCGCTTGATTTCAATCTAGGGACTTTGGCCAACACTATGGCGTGGGGGATAGCCTTGGGCGGAAGATCAAGGAAGACATTCATCATGTTATGCCCTCCCTCACCCTGTGATCTCCCCACAGGGCCAATTGGCCCTCCCTTGCGTATATGTGGGCCATTAGGTACTCATGTAGGTGGAACCGGAAGGTTCGAAGGGCACACTGAGGGGGGAGTAGGATGGTGTTTGTGAGCCGCTGCTTGTCGTTGTAGCCCAGAGATATTTCCAACCTCACTAGGACCCATAGCCTCTAGATGGCTACTCCCTACTTGGATAGATGTAACTTTGGTTATATGGTCCTCTATTTTAGCTAATCCCTGATCTATTGCAACTAATCTAAGCATAAGAGGATCAATTAGAGCTAACAGTTTGGCTTCCATCTGTTTTAAGAAAACATCTTGAGCCTCTATAGGATCTAAGTAGTGTGACCCCAGTACAGTAGGATCTGTACTTACTGCGCCCACCCCCATGGATTCATGATCAATGGGTGGAACTAAGATCCCTTCCCTCCCTGGAGCTGTACTCTTGTTCTTGGCCTGCTTTGATACCTGTAGGCTGGCTTTGGGGGCACTATACGCTTTCCTTTTCTTAGTTTGGGCACTACTTCGGGGGACAGCTGCTAGCTTCTGCTGCCTGGTGAGGACATTAGCGGGAGTGACTGCGGGGGAGGAAGATATGCTGCCCCCAGTACCAAAATTTGAGGAGCCTAGCTGAGGGCTACCTGTTGTCATTAACAATGGTTGAGGACATAAAGTTGGACCGATAATTGGATCTAGCGAGGTAGTTTGTGAGGTAGTTTGTCCTGTAGGTAAACATAGGGGTCCAGAGAGAGCCTCCTTTCAGTTAACTGGACGTCGTGTATTAACACAGATTCTGCCCGGCTAAGGAAGGCATCCAAGGTCCCTGCCACTCCCACCCCCGCCCCTCCTTTTCGCGTGATCTTACTCATGCCCAGACTAATTTTAGCTGCAACCAGTTAAATAAGAGGGATCTTCTTATTTACAGAAAATGCAGATTTTTAAGAAAGATATAGGCCCCCCCTTCAGTGCAAAACCATTGACACAGGCTTACGTAGTGTCCCAATGTCAAATTCAATCCAGTAAACTCCAGTGGTAACTCCGTCAGTGTCAGCTCGGTCCTATAGGTGTAGCTCTGTGCTCCCTAATTAGGGGAGGGTACACCATCTAGCTGGTCCGTGTCACTGGTAATTCGCCAGAGCACACCTCACCTCCAGTCCAGGTGCTCCCCCACCCTCACGCAGTCCGCTGCAGCGCAGGACCCCGCAGGAAGCCGTGGAAACCAGTCGAAAAAAATGAAAGTGTGGGGTGGGGCCTCCTCTCTCGGCCTGACTCACAGTAGCACCTCACTGCCCTCACCGCCTTGTGTTGATGCGTGTCTCCGTGGTCCACTCCGGCTTCCCGGTGATCCGCTCCGGCAGCCGTCCAATCCCAGTCAGTTAGAAGTGACCGCGCCAAAAGCCAGAGCACCGGCAGCGAGGCATCAGCTTGTTCCTCGGCACCCACAGGACTCCACAATTAGCCACACACCTCGAGCCCGCAACAAAGTTAATGCAGTAGGGACTACCGCGCCCACAATGAATGACATCAAGAGCAGGATGAATGAGTGTGCCAACAAGAACCATGAGCTGGCTCAGAGGACTGGCGGTGGCCCTCCCATTCCACCACTAACATTCAACGAATGGCAGGAGAAGGTGCTTGCCATAATGCATCCAGAGAGTCTCACAGGAATACCCCGGGGATTGGAGGCTGGTTAGTACCAACACATGTCTACCATTACACTGCCATGAACTGGCTTGCACAACTGCAAAGCTACTCTTCTTAAACACAAATGCACTTACGTACAACACACTCTTCCCAACACATGTCTCGCAGATCTAACATTTCCTTCCTCTGAATCACCTAAAAGATAGCTAGCAATATTTCTATGGGGGCATGTGCACACGCAGCCAGCACTCCAACTCCTACCAGGCAACCTTGTCCCACAGCTGATCAATTTGGAGCCCCCCCCCCACACCCAGAAACATGTGGCATCCATTTAATTGTTCCCATCAAACGTACAGGTAGTTAGCCTTCTCATGCTCACTTGTATCACCCCTAAGCAGGTTGTAACACTCCCTCCACCTAAGAGCCATGTGAAACCTATTCCCTTCCTCTGCTCTACTTCTCAGGTAGGTAGCCATCATAAATGCGCATGCGCGGGCGGCCGCGCATGCGCATTTCGATGGGAGAAGTCAGCACAAAATAAAAGAGGGAGCCCCTGAACGCCGCGGACCAGGTAAGTGCTTTTATTTACTTTTACTGCACTTATTACTTACATTTATGTATGTAAAGGAGGGTGGGATGGAGGCGGGTGGCGGGCAACTTCACTCCGTCCACGGAGCGTGCGTAGTGTTGCCTACTACGCCTACTTTGCAAAATGCAAAGTAGGCAACACTACGTACACTCCATGGGCGGAGCGTGGTCTTGCGCCCACCCTTAATAAAAATAACCTGTGCCACACACATCTGCCATTTGCACAGAGCCAACAACAGGCAGCAGTCAAATAGATCATCTATGCCTTGCCACTGCCATCAAAGACAACAGACAATGTCACTGTTGTACAAAACAACTACTTACACTCAAAGGAACTAGTTGTTTATGAGCTGTTGACGCAGATCAACACCCTCTTCTTCTCCACTATCGTCGTCACTGGGCATGTGTGGTTTTGCAGGTGGGGGCATCTGCTGCTCATCATTGTCCAGCGGCAGGGGGATGTCTTTACGCAAGTCCAGGTTGTGGAGCATGCAGCATGAAACTATGATCTGACATAGCTTTTGGAAGAGTAGAGAAGTGAACCTCCGCTCTTGGCCAGACACCAGAATCTAGACTTCAGAAGCCCAAATATACGCTCCATCACACAAAGTGTTTTCCCATGTGCATCATTGTAGCAAATGTCCCCCGGTGGTCCTCGGATCCCTCAGGAGCTCAGCAACCAAGGCCGGTTGGGATACACAAAGTCACCTAGGTGTGAGATACAGGGAGTAATTTACTAATATAAACAGTAGCTGAGAACAGCATGTCACACATACAGCACTCTACTTGACTCTGCGTACTCACCAACAAGCTACGCACGCTCCAGATGCAGATTATCCATCAACTGTGGGATGATGCTGCTACACCATATGTAGGAGTCATGTGCAGAACTGGGGAATTTGGCACAGACATGGGAGATAATCATATCTGCTTGGCATACCACTCGCACATTAATGGAATGGAAATGTTTCCTGTTCCGGTAGATGTGCTCATGTGCCTGTGGTGGAACTAGACCAACTTGTGTGCAGTAAATGGTGCCAACAACATTAGGCATGGGTCCAAGAGCATAGAAATCCCCCTTCACGCCTGCCAATTCATGTCTCCTTGGTAAGTGAATGTAGCGGTCCTTGTATGTCATCATTTCGGACAGGACATCATGTAGCACCATGCTGAACATAGCTTGAGACATCTCACCGGCGATGGCCACTGTGTACTGAAACAAAGCAGCTGCAAAGAAATGCAGGGCCGCCATCACCTTAACTATTGGTGTCAAAGCAGTTTCATAGGTTCTGTGAGGCCTTAGATGTGGCTTCAACTGACCACATAGGTCTTGAAGGGTAAGGCGATTCAGACTGAATTTTCTTATGATGTCCTCATTCTCCATGTTTGCCAGCACTGGGAGCGGACGATGCACATTTGGTTGTCTCCTTCATGAAATGAAAGGGGACACATGTCAATTATATTCCCCTATGCAATGTGTCAAACATCTTACATCTTGACTGACACAGCGCCAACAATGACTGGACTGAAACACCAGCTTAATGCACAAGTCACATGTAGAGACACCTTTATCTCATGTAGCTGTACATGTGGTATACTAACTACCTCCAAAACATAGTCTGACTATGTGAATGGAAAATAGTACATTCCAACATCTTGTGTCCCGAACCCTGTGAGTTGACAAAGCATAAGTTTGAAACAGCAACACTGCTGACTTCTACGTAGCTGCTGTACCTGCCACACCTTCTTGCTTAAGTTGCACAGAACACACCTTTTCTACACAATGAGCACAGTGTGTTTAAGCTGATCAACTATCAAAATGAATACAGCAATCTACACAGTGAGATAGGCACATTATGTGGTCAGTCCATCATTACTGTGGGTTGATTATCCATCTCACACATTGACATTTTCACAAATATGAGAGTCCATTACACACCAAATCTGTGTACATGCACACATATATCATATGTGAGATGGGAGGTAGTAAATGCCAATGCATATAATCATGTGGACTGACATGGCATGTGTAGGCATCAGTGAGTTGAATGTCACATTAGAATTGAATTTAGCAATCAGGTGCTATAATACATTTTAAGTGTCTAGTGTTCTATGATTAGAATTGGCTATTGCCATTGCTGGAGCATAATGTGTCCACATGTACGGTATGCATGGTCCGGCCAATGCCATTGCAGCCAATGGGAACCGCAACCGCGGTAGTGAAATACAATTCTGAAACCTGTGGTAAGCGTGCTCTACTACCGCGGACCCGGTTACTGGATACAATTGAAAGATGAAGGAATGCAGTAGCGCCCGCCTGGCCCCTGCGGTGTGACACTACCTATGCAATGCCATTGCAGCCAAATGGAACCACGATTGCAGTAGTGAAATACACTTTTGAAACTTGCGGCAGGAGTGCTCTGCTCTCGCGGTCCCGGTTATTGGATACAATAGAAAAATGCAAACCAGACTGACCAATTGCAGCAGCAGAGTACCACTGAATAAGTATGGGTGGAAAATTCGTTCCGCTCGTGGAATTTGCAGATTTTCCGCGATTTCGTGATCCACAAATCGCTGGAAAAATCCGCGAATCCGCGAGCGAGACAAATTTTGCTCAGGAAGCACTTACAGGGTTACAGCAGGTGCCCAAGATGAAGCTAATTTCTTTGTAACCATTTACAAAATAGTTACAAAGAAATTAACTTCAACTTGGGCACCTGCTGTAACCCTGTAAGTGCTTCCTGTGCGGCGCCTCGTTGCCTACTTGCAACTATTCTCTGACCCTGCTCTGACCCTCGAAGCAGGGTAAGAGAATAGTTACAATTAGGCAACGAGTCTCCTGTCACAAAAATTAAACCTCAGCAGGAGGCACTTACAGATATAAATAAAGCAGGTGCCCGAGTTGAAGCTCAAATTCAGTAACGCATTATTAATCAGCCCAGGAATCTAGTGAGCACGGTCTATGCTAGGCAGGTGTGCTTTCTCCCTAGATCTACCGTCTATAATTAGGTGTAATCCGTGATGGGGGTTAGGCATCCACGAGTTTCTCGAGCACAATCCCCCTGTACTTCCAGTGACCAGCACTTACTGCTTTCTCCTCATTTGCTGCTCTGATCGGTCTTGACCCTTTATAAACAAGAGGCATGTGAACTCGCAAAGAAGCCCGGCCCCACACACACTAGGCTATGTAACCACTTCCCGCCCTTTCCCCCACTGTGATGGACAGCTCACTCGAGGGACCTCGGCGCCTATGGGCGTGGTGGCAAAGTTACAGACACACGGGGTCACTGAAGACAACTCTTCTGGGCCTTTAGGCAGCTGTAGTGCAGGAAAAGAATGATACATTTACACAACGAGGTAGCACTTACTGCTTTCTCCTCATTTGCTGCTCTGATCGGTCTTGACCCTTCATAAACAAGAGGCTTGTGAACTCGCACAGAAGCCCAGCCCCACACACACTAGGCTATGCAACCTCTTCCCGCCCTTTCCCCACTATGAAGGACAGCTCTGACCCTTTATAAAAAAGAGGCATGTGAACTCGCACAGAAGCCCGGCCCCACACACACTAGACTGTGCAACTCTTCCTGCCCTTTCCCCCACTGTGGTGGACAGCTCATTCGAGGGACTTCGGTGCCTATGGGCACGGTGGCAAAGTTACAGACACAGGGGGTCACTGAAGACAACTTTTCCTGGCATTTACGCAGCTTTACCCAACGAGGTAGCACTTACTGCTTTCTCCTCATTTGCTGCTCTGATCGGTCTTGACCATTTATAAACAAGAGGCATGTGAACTCGCACAGAAGCCCAGCCCCACACACACTAGGCTATGCAACCTCTTCCTGCCCTTTCCCCCACTGTAATGGACAGCTCACTCAAGGGACCTCGGCGCCTATGAGCGAGGTGGAAACGTTACAGACACACGTGGTCACTGAAGACAACTCTTCTGGGCCTTTACGGAGCTGTAGTGCAGGAAAAGCACAATACATTTACCCATTTACTGATTAGCCAGTAGAAAATACTCCAGTTGAGTATAGTGCAATTGCCAAAAAATCTGCGATTTCGCAGGAAAATCCGCGAATTCGCAGATTTTTTTGCAAATTCGCGAATCGCGAATTCGAAAAATTCACCCATACTTACGGCACTGAAACAACCCCATGGGCCTATAAATGTCTGTGAGAGAGCCACACATTTCACTTACATTCAGACACTGTTGCCTGCCATTCTTTTTTTTTTTACTTTAATTTTAACATTGCACCAGTACGAATCACCACAAAGTCCCAATGTCATTTAGGAGACATATAGCATTGAACACAAGAACCATGACATATAAAAATATTCTCACATTTGCTATATTATCGGCTGATCATCAAACACAGACCCATTTCGTCTTTCGGCAGTGAATGTTTTGAAATAACATCCTTATATACAATATCCAAGGAAGCTCACATCAGTTATACATTCCCACGTGCAAGGCTCGTCCAACATGAATGAGGTTCTATCGGTGCCATTACAGATATACCCTTAGCATGCATTAACTATTTTCCTCATTTAAATTATGGATGAGTTATGAATTATGAATTAGTAAAGCGCAACTAAACCCATAGGCATCAAGGCGCTAAAAGATGGTACAACTGTTTGAGCAGAGGTGGGCAGATCACAGGTAGGCTTCTCGGAAGAGCCAGGTCTTAAGTGCTTTGCGGAAGAGGGCATGAGAAGCAAGACCCTTGAGGTAGTCAGGGAGCGTGTTCCACAGTATGGGTGCGAGGGAACGGAAGGCCCTTCCACCCAATCTGGCCTTTAAGACTCGGGGGACGGTCAGCAAATTTTTGTTGGCAGAACGAAGAGCCCTGCCGGGGATATAATGGGATACAAGGGCACGAAGGTCTTCTGGCCCAGTCCCGTTAAGGGCGCAGTGCGTAAGGCAGAGGGCCTTAAAGTTAATCCTGGCCTTCATGGGGAGCCAGTGCAGGTTCCTCCTGATGGCAGATCCTGATGAGCGCTTCGGGCATCTACGACAAATCGGGCCGCTGCATTTTGCACGATCTGAAGGCGTTGGACCAAGCTGTTGTTAATACCTAGATATAGTGCATTGCAGTAGTCCAGCCGCGAGTCTACAAGAGCCACCACAACCTGTTTGCATGCTTCTATGGAGAGATAGTGGGTGATTTTTCTTAAGATCCTTAGGGCACCACAGCAGGTAGAAACTAACCTGTTTATCAAGGGTAAGGGTGGTGTCCAGGATAACACCCAGATTACGGGCCGAAGTGGAGGGCGTGGGATAGGCGCCAAGGGCGGAGGGCCACCAGTCCATCGACCAGGTCTCGTGTTTTTCCTCCGAAAATGAGAACCTCAGTTTTCTCCCCATTCAGCTTGAGGAAGTTCGCTGAGTTCTTGCTCTGTGGTGAGTGGGTGTGTCAGAAAGTATGCCTGTAGTGGGGCCAATAAATCCTTCGAGCGTGAAGTAGTCGGGAGCAGTTCAGCATATATTCATGTCTCATCTTGCCAATACAGTCTTTAAATGTAGGTGCCGCCTGCCATTCTTCACCACCAACTGCTGCTGTTCCTGTATTCTGGACCCAGTGATGGCAAAAACTGAGTACATCAGGGCACCTCCCTTCAACACAGAGGAGCTGGAGGTGCTGGTGGGGTAGGTTCTTTCACAGTATGGGAGGCTATATGGTCCGCCAGATGTACTGGTAAGTGTCTGAGAAAATGTTTGAGAGTGCTCAGAATGATCCGCAGTAGTATGTGCCTGTGAGTGCAAGTCAATGTGCATGCATCCAATTTTTTCCTATAGCATGCTACATACATGGCCTATTAAGAATTGCAATTGAGTATGCGGGGAGGATGGCAACATGGACCCTTCTACAGATCTCCTTAAGAAAAAATAAACACACGTTGGTCTGAGACTGGGTAATGTAAATGTGTGCACGCACCCTAGGAAGGGTAGAGTCTCCTTCCCCCCAGACACCGCTACCCCTGACCCTGTCTCCCCTGCTGCTCCCAGTATGGAGGTTCAAAATGGGGTGGTGGTGGACGAAGCATCTGAATCAATCAAACACTCACACCCAGTCAAAAGATCTGGGTTTAATCCACAGACATGAGCACCATAACACAAAACGGGCACACATGAGTGCAATACCAAAAGCCCATCCCGTGACACTCAATGTTTGGCGGTGGGAATTTTCTGTATGATGGCGGTAGGACCGCCAACGCAGGCATGGCAGTGGAGTTCCTTCTGCCATCATAATGAGCCCCATAGTGTTTGTTTGCTGCATAAAGGATTTCAGAGCAAACATTTCTACCTGTATTACTTCCATTTTTTTTATCAGAGTTGTATATATCACAAACTTGACCTGCAGTTATCAGAGCACTTTACATGAGCACCAGTCGCATTACTTAAGGACATATTCATTTTTATTAGGCACATGGAGATTAAGGCAACTATTACAATGGTGGGTAGACAAAGTCCGCCTGCCACGGTACCGGCAAAAGCCGCCCGCCATATGTGCGGCAGTCCCGTGTAGAAGATAAGGATGCACTCGCCACACTGGTGGGCACATCCTGCATTTTTTACTTTGCAGCGGACGGTGCTTTCAGCAACACCGGCCACAATGGGAAAAAGGCATGTTGTGCATTTGCATGCACAACATCGAAGGCACAGCGCGGTGCCTGCCACATTGTGCATGCTATGAGTGATAAGTCACAAAAAGTTGCAAAATATGAAAAGGTTCCTGTTTCAAGGCCAGAAGGTGTTTGGGAAAGAGTTTCTCTTGACATAGCTGGTCCGATTTGTTTGTCTAAGAGTCCAATGTATATAATTGTCCTTATTGATCAATTATCTCAGTGGCCAGAGATTAAGTTAGTTCATCATATTGATTCTCACACATTCATTCAATTTTTAAATGAAGTGTTTAATAAGGAAGGGTTTCCCAAGTGTTTGGTTACCGACAATGGTACTCAGCTAACATCCATCCAAATGGAAGATTATCTTGCAAAGCATGGTATTTCTCAAATTAAAACATCGGTATATTATCCACATAGTAACGGAATTGTTGAGAGGTGGATAAGGGTTCTGAAAGAGGGTGTACAGATGGCATTATCTACTGCCAATAATTGCTCCCAGATCCTCAAATATATAGTGTGGAATTATATGGTTACTCCTAGAGTGGTTGGGGATCTGTCTCCATTTGAGAAAATGAGGGGGAGAAAAGCTGTTTGTGATTTAAACCAGTCATGGATGTTAGAGATGAAACACAAGGTTGACCAATCCAAAGTATTAAGGAGTCTTAATAATAAATGTTGATGTCCATCCAATGAAAGGCAATTGTCATCTCAAAAATGTGGAGCTATCTTGTCTCAATTTCATGTTGGATATTGGGTACGAGTGAAGACGGGAAGATTAATTAAGGCTGGAGAATCCAAGTTTTCTATGCCCATGAAAATAGTTAGAGTTGGGCATCAAGTTGTAGAGTTGATGGATGTTAATGTGTGGAGCATGTGCAAGGTTGTTAGAGTGCCGAAATGTTTGTGGCCTTATTTAGATACTTCGTCTGTTTCATTTATGTCTTCATTTAGACAACAAAACTATAATAAGTCAAGAGATTCAACCACTTCAAGATTGAAAGTCAAACTAGTTTCAGGGCTTGTGCTACTCTTCTGGCTGCCCACAATTGTAGTGCTGATGAAGACTTGCATGGCCACGGTCTAATTTGCCATAAGGCCTCAAGACGAGTCGAAACGTCAACGCTGTAGAATTTCTGTCCTGGATGGTGTTACACACCTTATAGTGGAATACAAATTTGGAAGCAATGTCTCCATAAAAAGTGTCTAGAATCTATACTACACGCCAGGCCATTTGAAATTGTCTATTGTGCAAATTCACTGCATGTATATATAAAATTGTAAATTTTACTCTATGCTCTTTTTCTACTTTTCTATTAAGCACCCTACATTTCAATTTTCTGCACATTCTTCTTTGTGCAACCAAAAACTTTTTATATATTGAGATAGCCATGAATGCAATGAATTAAAATTGCCCTGAATCTATAATTATTGCTGTTGCTTTTTTGTTTTTGTGTATATAAACAATCATTGAATGAATTGGGCTGATCTGTTGGACATGTCCCGCAACTAAGAGAAGGTTTGAATATTCACTTGATTTATTGGTCTTGAGTAAAAATAATTGTCTGAGACCATTGTTTTTGAATAACATGAAAGTCAAACTAGCTTGGTGTAAAGATTATGTTATGTCATAATACTTTTGATATAACTTATATTCTTGTTTGGTGTTGAACTTATGTTCATAAGTGTAACAGTTGAACATGTTGTACAACCATTTTTATATTTGTAGAAAAATAAATATTTGTGGTTTTGTTTAGCCATAAACTTTTGGTTATGTTTAATCACATATTATGTTACATTTCTTTTGAAAACAATGTACTTGTATATTTGTGTTGACAAAGGGGGATGTGTGGCATCCTTGCCAATGGTGACTCGTGGAATCATGGGCCTGGGTTCTACATATCTCACATTCCTTGTAAGTCAGTTTGCCCAGGCTCTTTTGAGGTCCTGTAAGTTACGAGTTAGTTTGTGCTCAGCCTCCATTTTGAGATCGCTGCCATTTTGTGTTGCCCTCACTCAGGCAGCTCGGCGAAAGCGATGTTTTTGTCGTTTCTGCTTTGCGTGTCAGGTGGCTTCCTCGCCTATGTTTACTAACGAGTGTCAGGGTCTGGCCGAGTACACTAATTCCTGTCTGAGCTGATTAATCTGTGTCCTGACTACATGTCATTTCACACCATTGTTTCCTTTAAGTTATCTTATCTGCTGTCCTTTGCTACACGTCTCATGCATTCTCCTGTTTCTCGACTGTCCTTCTACAACACGCAGCTGTGTTTTCTCTGCTTGGAAATCGAATTGTGTGGATTCACTTGTGATTTACTTAAGGGGTCGAATAACAAACAGAACCGGGACCATGAGTTGCTTTGGTCTTAAAATATTGTCTAAAACATTTGCCTATAGCTCATGCTCGTGTGTGATTGCATTTTCGCATTGTATTGTATTGTATATAAACCTGTGCGCCACGGAGTTAAGTGGCAGTCTCTTTTGAACCTCGTTGTACTGACGACTTCTAAGACCACTGTACTAGCTGCAGCTAATAAATATCATCTTCTACGCCAGACGAAGAGTCCGTGTCTCTGTTTTGACAAGGCAGGTGAATCCCGGGGATTTAGGCGTACCCTGCGCCGCCGGGCCTTAAGGCTGCGGTTCTCCACTTTTCACTATACGGTTCATTGTATTTATCTCCAATAAATACATTTACAAAGATATATCATTTGGATTCTTTTAAAATGTAACACCGTCCCCACCTCACTCTGGAGCACCTGGTCCCGGAGAGCCCCAGCCAGTATACAACAGGAGAAAGCATGCAATGTGTACTCAAGGGGGGCATTTCTAGCAGTACTGAGGCATGATCCAACAGTGTTCATGGTAGGTGCATACCATTGGTGGTCAAAACATCCACATTTGTAGTCTCCAGCCAATATTCAAATCTTGACCATGTATTATGTGCCACAGGGAGAGATGAAGAATACTAGATGTGTTTAGGCCCCCAGCACCTATAAAAAGGTGGGCAAAGCCAGCAACTATGTATTGTGCATGTTGGCCACTAGGCAGGCAATCGATATCATGTGCCCTCTGCTCTGCTACTGTGGGAGGATCACCAAAATCAGTGATGTTACTGTCTGTCATTATGACACTGAATTGTGTGGCGGCGATCGGTTTGAGCATCAGGAGTTACTTGACCAGTCTGTACTTGCATTACGAGTCACATTCAAAGCGTACCCCAAAGGATCACCCCCGGGTGAACCATCCTAGTTAATCTCCAAACCTCTGCAAAGAAGTCGAGATACCCTACCACAAACGGCACATATGAGCACAGTCTTTGGGCAAACCAGTTATCTACTGAGCACAGGGCGAGATGAAGGCTACAATAAGTTTCTAAGACCCAAGCACCTATAAAAAGGTAGGCAAAGCCAGCAACACTGTATTGTGCATGCTGGGCACTGAACAGGTATTCTAATACATCTTGTGATCAGTGCTTTTGCTCTAAAGTAACTATTACTCACATCCTTGCCATGCGCTGCCAATTACTACAAATAATACATCACTCCTGAAATGTTCTATGATATCATTGATAACAAAACTGTGCATGGTGGGGGAGTAAGTTGTAGTTACTTCGGAGCAAGACTTAAAGTTACTTGAGATAAATATAACTGGTGAATTTCAGTGTTTTTGTTTGTTTAAAGCAGTATGTTTTAAATGTAAAGTAAGTTAATAGAATTTCTAACCATAACATCACTTTGGCCTTTGTTTTTTTCAGTTGAAAAACCACACACACACACACACAAACACGCCCGCACACGCACTCACATACATATATATATCGTTAGTTACTTGACTAATTCGCAATGTTAAATAAAATATTCTGATCTAAAAGAAATCCAAACTAGCTAATCTGACAGAAATGATGACAAATACTCCCTTTGCAGCATGATGATTATTTCTCAGATAACACCAGCTGTGCTCCCATTAAACCAAGTAACTGTTTTCCCCTATAACACAAAGTACCAGTATTCAATCATAAAAGAAAATAATAAATCTACAAGGGTTTTTACCACATGCCTTTCATTGGCAGCAATCTGTGCATTTGTTTCACACTGAGAACACGAAAATACTTTCAAAATGAGTTCCAGTGTAAAGCGCAATGGGTCTCTCCTCCTAGATGCAATGCACTCTATTTCAACACCATTCTTTGTTTTGATTCAATACGAAAATGACATTGCATTTCAAGCTAAACCTTGATGAAAATTTCAATAGAATAATATGCAGACACTGTTTTCAAGATTTATCTTTTTAAAATTCAATATTTGGGAGAATATTCAAATCAAATTAGTCTGTTCGGTATTCAAGTGATGATAATACGCAAAAACAAAACTACATAATGTTCTAACGTACTTAGAAAATCTGAGCCCAAGAAGCATTGCTTAAGCCGAAAAGCAAATCATGCAGAAATGCATTAAATAAGACTCAAGCCAAAAGCACCTATTCAGTTTGTTCTGCTAAATTGTGATGGAATATCTGGAAAACTGGGCTAAAGGATAAATAACCACCCAATTTCCATCGTATCTTTTGAAAGAGATTTTTTAGGATTATTTTTTGTTTCTTATTTCAGTATCACACTCCTGAGTACCTAACTCTTGCTTTCTCCACTTCATCTATAGATGCGGGAAACGGGTGACCACGGTTGCCTTTGGAAACGTCATTGCTGACGTTAGATAAAAGCCATCCCAAGACTTGCCTTGTCTAAGCACATCTTAATTTTTTGAGCTCGCTTCCTTCAAGTGGAAGCATGTGTCAGATGGTGTCTGGCGACTCTCAATGTTATCTTTTTGGCACAAAAGATGCTCTACATAATCTCAAGGCCTCATTTGTGAAGCTCCTTGCACCTTCGCAATGTCACTGTTTGTGCCGTTCCCTGGCACAGAGGCCTGCGTGATATGTATCATACAGCACTAAGACACTGTTTTCGGGCTTATTGCTGCCTGATAAATATTGGTCCCTTTAACGCTGTTTTCTGCAGTGAAGGGGCGTGTAATCGGTTTTGCTGGAAAAACGAGGAGAATTAAAGATATTTCTCCTCTTTGTGCCTCCCTTATGCCTCCCCTGGGGCAGTGTCAAAAAGCCATTGATGTTGCTGGGAACGCCCCGTTCTCAGCAACATCCTTGGCTTATTTGCACTACCCCGGATTTACAGGAAATCGTAAATCTGAGACAGCGGCAAAATCTTACGCCTCCCCATGGGAGGCGTAAGGGAGGTACAACAAGGAGAAATACATTGTTTTGCCTTTTTCGATGTTTTCTGCATTCTGCAGCACACATAGAAAGAGGAAAAAGCCTCCTGTGATTATTTTTGTACAGGAAGGTTTCCCTTCCTGTAGTTTGAATCATGCACATTTGTGTATGGGGATCCAGTGGAGATTTCTGAGATGAGAAGGGATGTGGGTGCCTGAAGGGAGGCTGAGAGTGAGTCTTACTGATGTATTCCCACTGCTGTATTCTGAATTGTCCGGAGCTTCTTTCATGAGATGGTAGAAGATCTTGATGTAGAGTGTGCTTACTATTAAAGGGTACTGGTGATAAGTGCTTGGGTGATTGTTCATCTGGTGTCAAAATGAAGCCACCTGAATATTGTTCTGGGGTAACTTGAGGGTGTGGAAGCAGGCGGAGGTGGTCAAGTTGACTTAACTTGGCTGCCCATTGAGAGTTTTTTGTTGGAATGTGAAAATACATTGTAAATTTGTATTGTGATTGTCGTGATTGAAAGCAGCGCAAGAACACGCACGCGCCACTAACCTGACTCCAATGCCCAGCAGAGACGAGGAGATGACAGTTCTCACTACCTCCCTCCGTACAACACCCAACAATGGGAAGACCAACACTATTGGAGTGAGCACAGCCGGAGGCCGCAAGGTGAAATGGCGAAGGGATGCGGGTATTTCAGGTATCTTCAGGTCAATATATATTCTCAGCGGATCACTGGTAAGACCTCCCTGGAGGTGGATGAGAAGACAGAGAGAATAATGTAGATCCGTAACGTCAAAAGTAATCCCCCTTCCCCTATGTTCCGAGACTCACAAATTCCTCCAATCTGGACTCCGTGAATGAATCCTGAACCATATACTGGTGGAAGTAGAGTCTACCAAATGTGTCGAAAAGTTAACTCCACTTCTCGAACACGATCCGTCAAGAGAATCAGGTAAGTGGGGTTTCATACGATAAGCGTTAGGCAAGGTAACGTTTCCAGAAAGACCCAAAATAGATCTTTTGAGTATAAACAGCCGTAGCCTCCAGCTATTCTTCAGTCTGAAACAATTATGTTTGAATTCCAAAGATCAACAAATAAGGGAAGGTGCGCTCTGCACAAAGTACTAAACGTTGCTCAAAACTAATGAAGATAACATGAAACGGAAGAGAGCGAGCCCGCTCTCTTCGAGGATTCAAATCCAACACGGTTCTGTTTTACTCACAGGAACTCTGACCACGCTGGCACTTCGTCGTTGCGGCGGATCACAGGAACTCTGACCCCGCTGGCACTTCGTCGTCGCGGCGGATCACAGGAACTCTGACCACGCTGGCACTTCATCGTCGCGGTGGATCACAGGAACTCTGACCACGCTGGCACTTCGTCGTCGTGGCGGATCACAGGAACACTGACCAAGTAGGCTAGTCACGGACGCTCCATGGCAAGACTCCAAACAAACAAACATGCGGAAAAAACCAGGAACAAGATTGACAAGCCCCGTTTCGTTCCAGGGGCGGAGTTTAAATAAGATCCTCCCATTGTGCCAAATCCCAGGGCCGCATGGTCTTCTGGGACTGGTAGTTTTTCCGTAGGGGGTATGTAACACGATGTCTGCTGCAACCGGCTGCCCTGCCATGGGCGATCGCTACAGTGATAATGTGCATGCCTGACAACGATAATACAGATAAATGCAATACCAACGAATACCATGAACTGTGCTCATATGACAATATTACTATTTATAAATACAATGTCAATGTATGTCATAATCCATGCCGGCACAACAGTAATGATACCAGCAGTAGCAATGTCAATGTATGCATTAATCCACATACAGAGGATGACGTTACCAGTAAATGCAATGTCAATGTATGTCATGATCTGGGAATGCAAAAACATGCCAATATCGGTAAAGACAATGCCGATGTATGCTGTGACAGCTGTACAAAAAATATTGAGAAAGCTGATAAAATTGACACAGTTGACTGCCATATTAATGTTAGTAGTTCCAGTGAACACGTATCATTGCTATCAAGGTGACCTTGAATCAACCCTGAGTCAGAGATGTCTGGTCAGACATGCTCAGATACCCAGACTCCCCCCTTTCAATTAACAGGTCACAGGTGGGGTCTCCCTTAATCCAAAGATAAATGCACGACCAGGTAATATTTTGATCAATCCCATAGATATATAGTTACACCAAACAGAGGCACACGGCAATTGGCCACAATAAAGCACATTTGCCAAAGGCTTGCATTCTCAAAGAATATAACTAAGCTAGGTGCCTCATCTAGATAGAAAGACTCAACCAATCAGGACACAACATGAACACCAAATGTAGTGGTCATGCGTCCCTCGTGCCGAACATTTGGACACATACACACTGGCCCACTCTAGCTCTCCCTGAGGTGGAGAGCCATCTGTGTCCTTATCAAGATGCCCAACCTTGTTTATTTGTGACTGCAATGCCTTTAAAGAATGCAGCAATTGGTTTATGGTACTTGCAAGTAACGCATAAACACGGCCAAAACTTTGTAAACAGAGAGACGTTCCTCAGACGCATTCTCTTTAGACTCATCCGGCCACACCATTTATTTAGGCCAACTTGTTCCTGTTTTGCCAAATGCCTCTTGTCTTTTCATTCTTTTTAGGTAAATTCATATCCGAGCCACATTTTCACAAACCAGATACAAGGGATTGGTTCATCAAGCCCACCTGATGCCGAAGGACAAGAACCGCTGGCTGAACTTATTCATCTGTGCAAACAAAGGCCAGTGAGCAGACACCCTAACTGATTAAAAGTTCTGCTGACTCCAAGGCAGAGGCTCATCCAGAGTCAGCCACAGAAGGTAAGCGACTACATCTGATCCATAGTCCCATTGAGTGGCGTTTGGCAAACTAGAACAAGCATAGATCAATTTTTTCTTTCTACTTAAGTGATCCATGTTAGAGAAGGTAAAGGTGACTACTACTGTTTGGGACCACTGTGCAGGATACAGGGTATGCCTCTGTGGGTGGTAGTAAGGGATCGCATGGACATTTGCCCATAGGTCAGAGGTACGCCTCATCCCTGGTTGTTAGTAAGCTATCACTTGGACCTTTAGGCATGGAACAGAGGTTTGCTTTATTCCTTTGTGTGAGGAGGGAATCGTCAGGACTTTTGGGTGTAGTACAAAGTTACCCATGAGTCCTGAGTGTTGTATAGGTCTATCAACCATGATCTTATTTGTTAGCCAAATAGTTTTTCTTAGGGAGTGCTGGTGTCCCAACTGACAGTGTCTAAAAGAAGTGAAAGGTATATTTTGGACAGTCAACACACACTACCCCTGGGTATGATATAGAGTGAGCGGAATTAAGGGAAAATTCAGACCTTGGTGAATAAGGTATAGCTTGTGTTTGGCCACATATGGCTGATATTTGTCCGGTAAATAGTTTTTCCTCCACACAAACCATTGCTAATTTTTGTCCTCTAAGCCACTAGGGACAGACTATCAGGCTCACTTAGCCTTGCATGTTACGTGGAGCGTCCCCTCTCCTTAGGTTTTAGGTGCTAGGAGAAGGCTAAGTTTTGAAAAAATATAGTAATTGTCTTCTGTCAAACCTTCTCTCTTAGAATCTTTTAGATTTACTCTTTTTTGCATTTACTGATTTTGTGGTGCTGTTATATGTTGTTATAGGATGCATATCTGAATGTTATGTCTCTTCTTTATGAAGTAGTGACCAATTTTTCCAGACCAGAATTTAATGTTTGCTAGTTGACTTCTATAGATCTACTTGTATTGCTCTGAGTTAACAATTGCATTTTGTTACAGGATTTTACTATTTCATTTGCATTTGTCCATCAAATTTGTCCCCAATAATTACAGACCCATCAGTCTCATAGACACAGCACAGAAACTGATGGGCCGATTAGTGCAGAATAAGCTGCAAATATGGATAGAGGAAAACAACATCTTGTCGCCATATCAATCGGGGTTCCGCCCCTTGACTAGTTCCATAGATCAGGTTTTCTACTTTATTGCTATTTACTGGAGAAACTTAACATTGAAAAATGGCACTCTCTACGCCGTCTTTGTGGATTTAAAAGCAGCTTTTGACCTAGTGCCGAGAGAAAAGCTGTGGAGGACTTTGGCTGAAGCAGGTATAAGTCCAGAACTCCTCACTCTTCTTGTGCGCCTGCATGAAAATAATTATGCCAAAATCAGGTGGGGGGCGCAGGGAGAAGTGACTGAGCCCTTTCCTGTGGAGCGGGGGTGCGGCAAGGGTGTGTCCTGGCCCCAACACTATTTTCCATCTATATTAATGGCATCGTGGACTATTTGAAAAAATCTCCAAGTGATGCCCCAATCATAGCAGGTTCATATGTCCCTGTCCTCATGTTTGCGGATGACACGCTTATACTTTCACGCACACCGAGCGGTCTCCAAAAGGCTGTCAATGCATTTGGCGAGTTATGTGATAGTCGGGGCCTTGAGCTGAACACAACCAAGACAAAATTTATGTGTCTGAACCGACAGTCCACATTTAAAGGTGTAATTACGTATAAGGGTACTCCCCTTGAGAAAGTAGAGGCTTTTTCCTATCTATGAATAATTTTACAGGGCAATATGAAATGGAAATCACATATCAACACAGCAGTATTAAAGTTTAGCCAGCTTGCAGGCGCAGTTGCACTTAAACATAGAGCCTCGCTGACAAAACCAATAAACTGTGCCCTTGAAATCTACAATATGAAAGTCTAGAGCGCCTGCTTGTACGGTTCTGAACTTTGGGGTTTTTAAAATTTAGCAGACCTGGGTCTAGCGGAAAATAGACTTTTGCGAGGGCTGGTAATGGCCCCGCAAAGCACACCTATAATCCCATTGAAACTGGATCTTGGTAGGAAAAGTATTGAGGATATAGCTCGACTGCGGCCATTGTTGTATTGGAGGCGCCTGATGGTGACCCCTGAGTTAGCCCATTATGCTGCAGCATTGTCAGATGTTGTTAAGTTTGATCGCTTCCACTGCATTGTATGGCTGAAATATCTGCGGGGTCTACTGGTAAAGTTACAACTGGATCATCTTTAGGGCAACAGGGATGCGGCTTGCTTTCCGACAAAAGCAAAATTGAAAGAAATATACTGGGAGATGGTGTATTCCACAATCTATTGTACTGGGCCAATAGCCAATTTGTCAGTCCGCTTTCTGGACATTAAAATGGTTCCATCCTGCGAAGCTTATTGGGACATAATTGAAAGCCCGCATGACAGGAAGTTATATTTTCAATTTCGAGTTGGAACACTCCCAGTAAATGCTTTTAAGAAACATTGGTTCCCACCGCGTGATGAGCACTGTTATTACTGTAAAGAACAAACAGAGCATATCTCCCATTTGCTATTTTGTTGCCCTTTATATGCTAGTCCACGGCGCAAATGGCTACGACCAGTTTGTCTAAACATTGGCACTCGCAGTCAATCGACTGCACTCAGAATATTAGAATCAGATTGTTCTCCACTCTTTGCGATTGGTGTAGCAAAATTTCTTGGCTGGGCATGGGTGATTCGCACTTGCACTTTATTGGCTAATGTAACATAAGGAAATACGGTTATCAAGTCTATATTGTTTTTTATGAATCAAGCAAATATTTTTATCTGTGTAGTGTATTCGACTGTTAACTGTTTAATATGTATTTTAATGCGATCACTTTAGACGTAGTATTTATTTGTATAGTGTTAGGGTGGAAATGCTTTTATGACAAATGTCGAATAAAGCTTTGAAATTCGATAATTCGAGGCTAAGTGCTTTTTCCATGCCCCTCATTTCCTCACAGATGGATTTTCTTATAGTTTATTAGTTAGCTGATGTTGTTCGCCAATTTGACAGGCATCTAGCTCAGCGAGCAATTTAAGGAACTTAGCCTGAACAACTGACGCTGATTAGAGATGGAAGGGTTACTTAAAAAAGCAGAGGAGGACACTTGGATCTTCTGCTCCAAGATTCTCTTATCTTCCTTAACTTTTTTAACAGTTTCTGCATCTTTGCCAATAATTAAACCCCGAATGAAGGCCTTAAGTGTGTCCAATACCACACTCAGAGGTGTAAAAACTCCTTAATCTCTATCCCAACAAAATTCATCCAGTCCTCTTTATTCAAATATTGTCTTTTCAACAACCACAGTTTAGGGTACCTAGTGCAGTTACCTAAAAATAACTCAAGAACCAACAAGGCATGATCA
Organism: Lissotriton vulgaris; assembly: GCF_964263255.1. NCBI lineage: Eukaryota > Metazoa > Chordata > Amphibia > Caudata > Salamandridae > Lissotriton > Lissotriton vulgaris. The sequence continues at coordinate 1,089,965,147 of NC_141697.1, read as the reverse complement.
GAGAATCTGTTATATAGAAATCTTTGCTGGGTAAATCTCAACTTACGTAAAACCAAGAAAAAATCAATACGTGATGATCTGCCTGACCAACAGGTACACGCTATTTTGGTTGGAAAAGCCAAACGCCAAGGATCCTGAAGAACCAAGGTTGCTCCGTAATGTTGCAGGGTTCTCAAGGATTTAGGTTTCAACTGCTTTTCACCGTTCACTGACATATCTATTTTGGGGTTCATTAAGATATTAAAATCACCCCCTACACCAAACTCCCCAGGAACCTGAATTTGGGACTGAAAAAGATCTTCATAGGGCTTATGATTATCCTCAACCGGGGCATAAATACTGACATACATTAACGGCCTCTTACTTTGTTTAAGAGAACATGTAACCCAGCGCCCGTGCAGATCTTTCACAAAATGAACAACTCCTGCTTGAAATGTTTAGCTTAAGAATATTGCTGTCCTTCTATGGGAGGGTGAGGATGAAGAAAATCCCATATAGGAAGCCCAGGATCAGAACATCGAAAAATCGGGCAGCATTACAGCTGGTATATGAGTCTCTTGTAGCAAAATCACTGCTGGGTTTTCTGTTTTAATCCATGATTCGATTGTCTGCATTTTCTTTTTATTATTAAGACCGGTAACATTAAAAGATACAACTTTCAGCAGTTCTTTACTAGCCATGATCGAAACCTAAGCCCGTCTTGAGCCCCCTAAACATCCTACCAAGAGTCAAGCTAAGAAAACAGAAGAATAGGACCTGAATGGAATCAACAAATAAAAAAAAGGACTTCATTTATTCGCTCCTTATGCTTTCCACCCACCCTTTGTGACCCACCCCCTGAAATGTGGAACCTCCCTCTAACCACACCAACCACATTTCACCCCCCCTAACCTGGATGTCATGTAATTACACCAGATGATCTAGCCCCTAACCCCCCAGCAGAAGTGTAAAAAAGAAAAACAGCCAATTGAATATACAGACAAGCAGGCATTCACGATAAGAATACAGCATCTACTATAATCAGATAGTAGCTTAACAAACAGCATGGCCTTAGCTGGGCCTACCCATGAGAGAAACGACAGGTAAACATTGCTCAACCCGCCTAACCCCCAGTGTCCCTGCCCATATGGTTATTACAATAAACAGGCTCTCCCCCTAGACCCCAGAGCCCTGTGAGATCTCATTGAATAGTTCTTGAACTTCATCCAAATCGGAGAATATGAAAAAATGTGCCCTTCACCAGGACCCTCAATTTGGACTGCTGGGCGATGGATGCTTGTGCCCTATTAGCTTTAAATAAATGAAGCATCTTCACAAATTCTTTCCTTCTCCGTGCCGCCACAGCTGTCATATCGGAGAAAATGTGACATTTCGCAGTCTCATTCACTGGACATTGTCTCTGCTGGATTGCCTTAGACAATATCCTTTCTTTTTTGCGATAGTCTGCAAAATTTAACAGAATCGTCCCTGGTAGCGTGGAATTCGGAAATGGGCGCGCAGGGACACGATGAGCCCTGGTGATGGTAATATCACCGTCAAACTCTGGGATGATCTTTTTTTTAATAAATAATTAACCCACTGCAGGGTTTGGGAGCCCTCAATTCCTTCGGGAATTCCCACTATTCGAAGACCCGCCCTCCGAGAGTGGTTTTCGAACGCCTCCAGTTTGTTCTCATGGGCATGCTTGCTTTTTAACTGCCGCTTTGGCCTTGCCCATTACGATGAGGGTGAGATCCTGACTTCTGCCTCCTGCAACCTAACTGGGAAGGATGTCATTGTGCCTTCAATTTTCTCTAGACGTTGGTGAATAGAGGCAAGTTCGACTTTCTGGGTTATTTTCAACTCAAGGACTTCCTTCAGATATAAGTTTAACATGTCTTTGACACTCATCTGGAATTCACCAGTTGGCTCCAGGTTAGTGCTATAGATGACATGGGCAGGGTCCATAGCCGAAGAAAAACTCCTTTCCAAAGTCGCGGCAGGGAACCGTGCTTGAATTGAGGGTTAAGTCTCTCGTAAAGGGGCCTGAACCTGAGCCTGGATCTGAGGCACTGAATTAACTTGAGGAGTTAAAGTTGTACTGGGGGAACTATCTTCTATTTTCTGGGATCTCCACAGACTCTAAATGTCCCGTCTCCCTTCCTGATTGAACGGCGGAGTTAAAGATGTTTTCACGGCCTGATTGGGTGTTTGGCCCGGGTGTGGCTCAGTAATTGCGGTGAGACCAGCTTTCGGATTCACTTGCAATTGAACCAAACGAGAAGGGATCAAATCTGCTGCTGCTGGTGTTATTAGAGCCGATGGAAAGATGGCACCTTAGAGAGTTTAATGGCAGGACTTGAGCCAGGAGAGGGAGGCTGCCAAGTTGCCTTTTTCAGGAAAAATGCAAATAGTTTTGCCTCTTTTGCCTCCTTTGTTGCTTTCGCCTTTTTAGGGCTTCAGACCCCAAGATCTATTGTAGAGCTAATTTATACATAGCTGTAGCTGTGTTCTTGACCCCCAAACCATCTACGCTGGCTTGATCCGAAGACGCAACAGAGGGTAATTACTCATCCTCTGAGCTCTCAAAAGTCGAATTGAGGTCAAGCAGATTCGGAACGTTCTCCTTACAGGCCAGTCTGGCTGCCTCTTTAACCTCCTTTGCCTTGGTTCAATGGGTTTTAGTTTTAGTTTTAAGGCGAGCATTAAGCAGTTTCCCCATGCTGGCGCCTCCTTGCCACTCCTCACAGCACCTCAGGATAGTGTAGAGAGAGCTTATAGGATATTTACCCTGAACACCTGATGGGGCGCTTGACGTCCTTCTACACACTACTTCTCCCAGCATGCAGCATGAGTTTAAATTAGGATAAAGCCACCATATAGCCAAACTGCAAAAAATCAGGGGGAGGCGCTTTGCAACAAAAAAAAAAGTCAAATGGGGCATGTATCTATACTATTGCCTGTTAAAACGAGGTGCTCCAAGGTATTTTCATAAGAACAGGCAAACAATTGAGGCTAGAGTCAGAGCTGTTGCTGATAACCGCAGAGCCAACAAATGCAGAGATGTTGCGGAAATGTCTATGTTAAATTCCACACCCAGCCAGCAAGAGTGCAGCAAGAGCTCAGATCATATGCCAAGACCTCGGCGCCTGCAGCGCAGTCAAGGAACGAGACATACACCGCGCAAGCATCAAAGTGCAGCCACTGCCGCCGGGGCCTATCTCACCCGCCTCACCTCATCTCCCTGGTAGAGATCGTAGTCCGGAAAGAAGCGCTTCTAAAAATGCTCGGGTGGGAGAGAAGATACTGCGGGGAACAAACACGCTCCTCTGCATCATTCCTCAGGCCAAGCTGATCCGTGATGCTGCAATGCCGATATCTTAACTTCAGAAGCTGAGAGGAGAGAACACCAGCCTCCCGTACACACACCAGGTACAATCCGCCATTATTGGGGGAGGGGCTTCGATCACCTGAGGCTACGCGGCGGGGTGTTCCGCAGCCATCCTCCCAAGTTATAGTTAGTTGAGAAAACTTTTACTGCTGTATAGTTTGCCCTGCCTCCTGCAGAAGGACAACAACTTGCCCACATGGCCTTTGGCTGTGCAAGATGTGTGTTTGGTTGCAGGGCCTGGCATGTAGCCAAGCCTTGCACCCAACCAAACACAGCTTTCGGTCATGCTCAGCCCAGACTCAGAGCCCATAGACCAGCCAGAGACCCCATCCACTCATTTTTTCTTTTTTTTTACATTACTTTTCAGTATTAAGACTCCGGTGCTTTTTAAATTTAGTCTCCAGGGGACCCACCTCACAAAGGCCTGGGAGTCAGGGTTAACCTTACCCTGCTCCCCTATACTGTTTATTTTTCAGGAATCAGGGACCATGTCCTCATTTCATGTAATGGCAGCCGCAACATTTGTTTTCATGTTGTTGCCAGCCAATCAGATTTTGAAGGGAAAAAATCCCAAACGAACAATGAGAATGCTCTATGTTTTTTAACTTGCAGTCTTGCTGGACTCCTGCGAGTGCAACCATTCATATATTTCTATTGTTTGAACCTTAATTTCTCAAGTAAAGATTCAATGGCATATTTATGACGTCAAATGTTGTTAATTTTTTATTTTTGACACGACTGCAGCGCAGGCAGTACTCCATATTTACAAATTGATGCAGGTGGTCAAATGTGACAGTTTTGGTAGGCCTGCATCTGAAAATACTTGCGCAAGAACCGTCTTCATGATGCAGAGACTAAAATATGCAAGGTAGGCCTTCCCTCATAAAATCTATTGTAAAATGAATGCAGTTATATTTATGATTTTGGTAATTTGTGCAGCATTGTTGGCAAGTATCACACAGACTGAAATTAGGTAAAAATTCTGCATTGGCAGCTCAGACAAAGGAAATGACACAATGGCTGTGGCATATAAAGACAAGAAACACAGGGGCATATTACCAAGCAATAGCGATAATTATCGCTATTGCTTGGTTAGAGACAAAAATTTACCGCTGAGCTGCGGCGATTTTTATCGCAGATAAACCTTGGTATTACCAAGGTTTATCGCAAATGCTATAAAAATCGGCCGCAATGCATGAATATCGCTGAAAAGTCAGCGATATTCATGCATTACCGAGCTAATGCTCTTAGCCATGTTATCCACCTCCCATTGGATAACATGGCTAAGAACTGCTCAGGGCAGGTGTTAGCTTTTGGAGATATGAGCGCTTAGCGTGAATATCTCCAAAAGTTGGTAATAGGAGATGGCGATGTTAGCAACTGTTTCCAGTCGCTCACATCTTGGCACGTCCACTTTGCATGTCATTAGTGATAAATATCACTGACATGCAAAGTGCGGCCCAAGATGGTCGCTATCTCCTACTAGCTGTCGCTAACTGGTGTTAGCGACAGCTAGGTAATAGGGAGATAATTTTATGTCCGCTTTCTTGGCTTTTAAAGCCAAAAAAGCAGAGATAAACCCCCTTGATAATATGCCCCCCAATGTCATGGAGTTGCTCATTTTGCAGCTGGGTGTTGAAAGGAGACCCCCACCCCTACCCCCACAACGTAGGCAGCGCAGGAGAAGGGATTGTGTATTTTGCCAGTGGATTAGCCTCATGACCTCAGGGGGGTTGAGGTCATCAGATACTACCGATTTAGGAGGGAGTCCATAATAGAACTGCTGAACAAGATAGTACCAATGCTCCAGCCACCAACTGGCAGGCTCACCAACATCTCTCAGCAGGTCAAGCTGATGGCAGTCCTCTATATGCTGGCATCTGGTTCATCCCAGATCACACCAGCCAGAGTTTCAGGAGTATCGAAGTCATTCTTTTCTGCCTTCCTACCCTCTGTCCTGGATGCCATCATCTGCTTCACACCACAGGACCTCCTCTTATCCAAAACAGATTAACAGCAGCTGGAGACCATGCAAGGTTTCTATGCCATTGCTTGATTTCCATATGACCTTGGAGCAGTGGATTGCATACATGTGCAACTGGTTCCCCTTGCTAAAACATCACACATGTACAGGAACCAGGAGTACACCTACTCAATCAATGTCCAGGCCATCATGGACAATCTGGGTATGTTCACCAATGTGCTCGCAAAAAATCCAGGGAGTGCATGAGATGCCTACATTTCAGGTACTCCATCATCAATGAGCTTTGACTGATACAAAGAATAGGTACACCATTGAAGTGACATTCAATTCACTCTTGTGTTGCCTTGGTACTCAAATTGGCTTGTCTGTCAAACCACTTTGTTTAATTGTTGATTTGCTACACAGCGCAGTTGATGTGCTTCCATCCATCCACTCACAGTGAAATGACACATTGCTACTCACTGACGTTCTGTTGCTACTGCCTACTTATTGAAGAGCCACTTTTTTATTTGTTTCCTAAATGACAATAATGTAGGACTGGCTCTGATGTGAGAAGGAAGTGAGTTCAACAGCTTAGCAGTGACAACTATAAAGCTTCTGTTGCCCCAATTAGTTCTATATGTTCTTGGGACGTCAGGAAGTTTAGCACCTGATAAACGCAGGGATCTGTTGGGAGTTTATATCTGCAGTAAATTCTTCAGAAATGTGGGCCCTATATTGTGAATTGCCTTGTAGGCAATGTACTATGCTTTGAATTTTGTCATGCTTATTGTAGGCAACCAATGAAGTTGTCTAACCACCTTGGAGACCAACATGAATTTCGGACAGTATTCAACTTTGGACATAACCAATGTGGATATTATCTTTCTCCTGGCATCAACCGGAATGAAAGGGAACCGTTTCTTCATCATTCTGAGAACATAGAAGAATGAGGAGACCTTTGTATTAACATAACATTTAAAATACAGCTTGTCGTCTAGGATGCCACTCAAGTTCTTGGCTTTAGTAACCTGGATTGTAGGCGATCCCAATTTATCTGGCCACCAGCCAAAGACCATAACCTCTATCTTGGAAGAGTTCAATTTGAGGCAGTGTCTTGACATCCAAGCGATGATGGCCAACATGCCATGATGAAAATCAACCTAAACAGTGTCCCCATTCTTATGAATGGATTGCACAAATTGGGTGTTGTCTGCATATGACATGAGCACTAAACCAAAAGATTTTATCACCCATGCTAAATCAGTAACATAAATGTTAAACAACTTAGGGCTAATGGAAGACCCCTGCAGAACTCCACAAGGGACTGAAAAATCAGGTGAGTCAAAGTCGCCCAAGCTGACTAATTGAGTGCATTTCGATAAGAGAGAAGTCAACAGAGATTTGGCCTTATTCCCAATGCCTATGGCAGAGACACGGTTGATAAGAAGCCCATGAACAACTGTGTCGAATGCCGCTGATAAATGCAGTAGCACAAGGACAGACACTCCTCCTCTGTCTAAAAGATACCTAATCTCATCAGTAGCATTAATAAGTGCAGTCTCCGTATTATGGCCTTTTTTAAACCGAATTATGTTTCATCCAACAGCTTATTTTCATAGATGTATTGTGTGAGTTGATAATTCTGAATTTTCTCAGCAATTTTATCAGGTAACTGGAGACGCGCAATTGGTCAGTAATTATTACTGTCCTCTGGGTCCAAGTTAGTTTTTTTAGCAGTGGGAGAATAGAGGGCTTTTTCCATTGAGCGGGGTAGATGCCTGAGATGAACATAGAACATAGAGTTAAAGATATTTGCCAGGTTAATACCTATAAGTTCCGGAATCAGTTTCAGAACAGAAGAAGGGCACAGATCAAACGGTGAGCCGGATTTAGCAATACTCACCAGGTCACCTATCTGTACTGCAGAAACTGGCACAAATTCCCTAAAGGAAAGCTATCTATCACCTCGATGTTCAAGTCCAACAGACTCATGACAACAACCGGGGTATTGAGGTCAGAGTAGATCTGATCCACTTTAGACTGAAAGCTAAGGGCCATGGAGTCGCAAAAAGCTTGAGTTGCTACGTTAACATGGCTACTCAAAGGCACCACCAGTTTGGACACCACCTGAAACAATTGTTTAGTAGAGTCTTGAGCAGATTTTATTTCCCTTGTATAGCTGCTCTTCTCTTTTATTAAGAAGCATTTTTAGTTAGCCAATGCTAACTTATAAATAGATTTCTCCTGGCTCTAGATACTTTGGGTGTCAACACCTCGCTTGTTTCCTGCACCATTGTTTCTCCAGCCTCAGAAAACCAAGGGGCTGAGGGAGTTTTTATATTTTTGGAGGCTGTTTTATAAGGGACTAATTTATCAAAAGGGTTTTGAAGCCTGTCCATGTACCTTGTCATAGCCACCTCTGGGTCTAAGGAAAGTTCTGACTGAGTGATGGATAAATACTGTCTAAGAAGAGAGTGATCTAAACCACTCTAGGACTCTAAGTGGCCTGCAATGAAACAGAGGTTATCTGGTGGGAGGAGGTCTGCTGAGAACAGGCCAGGACGGGGTCTGGGTAAATCAAACTGGGCTACTAAGTAAGTAGGGCAGTTTAGGGGGTCCCGCTCTGATGTATGGAGAAATGAGATTCAAAATACAAATATCAAATAGTACTGCTTGGTGATCAGACCAGGTCAGTGGGAGGACCTCCATTATAATAATTTGCTCATTATTATTAAATTGGTCGTCCATGATGTGCCCGGCTATGAGTAGAGCAGCTAACTTTTTGATGTTAAGGGATATTGAGTCCTTATCACCTTTAGCCTCTAAATAAACATTAAAATCCCCTAAAATAGTGAAACTTGATTCACCTGCAGCGGGTTCAAGCAGATTTCCAACCAGCAATCGAAAATTTCCCCCAGGGCTAGGCAGGTGATAGAAAAGGAGCCCCTTAAATGATTCATGATATGAAAGCTTTATATTAAAACTGAGTGCCTTGCACACAGTTGAGGGGACCATCTCTACTTTTACCAATAGAGCATTTCATTATATAAGAGCCAGGCATCCCCTCTTTTCTCATGTCTATCACATCTTCACACAGAAAAGCCAGCTGGCTAGACGCATCCCCAGCTTTACATGTTTTTCTACATCTGGGGAAGCATTGGAATCCATGTGTGTTGCATGGGATCAAACAGAGCTAGGCCCATGGAATGGCTCCCTAGTGAGGAAAGGCAATGCAGCAATTTGTGCTGCCGTGCATTACTCTGTATCTATGAGGCCATTCATAGCCACAATAAGTGGCTTTGCATGACTTCATTAATATGATTGGGTGATATGCAACACCGGAGCATTACAAAAAGTGGCACGAGGGTTTTATGAATATGCCCCCTAGGGTCAATCATGTCAGCCATGTGTCATCATACACTAGAGTCTGACATTTTGTCCAGCAATACTTAATCCCTCACATCCTTGACGAATTCATCAGGCAAGTCATGATGTGTACATTTGAAGTTTAGCATCCAGCCTGGTTAGAACTCAAGCAGACTAGAAGCATGCAATACGTTGGGCATATTGCTTATGTCGGTTTAAGCTGTTGTGCACTTCTGATGTACTGGGATCTCATATTCAAATTTAGAAAATATACACATGTGTGAAAGCAATAATCACAAAGATATTTCCACATTCATGTCTCCTAGGTAGACATCTTCCATTTTCCAGGGGGGAGGTTTAATCCTTCCAGGGCCCCAATGCAATCAGTTAGTGTTATAAGTGTATGTACAAACCTTGCTGTCTGTGTGTGATTTATGTGTTAATGTTCAATTGTGATGAGTGGTGGGAGGTAACACTCGGCTACCATCAATGAGCCGTCAGTCTGTGAATCAGAACAAAACCTGCCCACATATTATTTTGGGATGATCATGGAGTAAAATCTTTGAGACTGTAAGGCATATGTAAGCAGGGCCAGATGAGGTAAACATCTTTATATATGTTCTTATAGTAGCACATTGGGCTGAAGTAATCCTTTTTGGCCTGATCACCCCCCTTTTTAATTGATAGTATCTGACTTTGACTGCACCCTTGGCTCTGATAGCCAGGCTCAGGACCAGTGCTCTGATTAAAAATGTACATGGTAATTAGTTGCAATTAGAATTGGCCCTGTCCAACCCTGCAGTAAGTCCCTAGTATAGGGCAGGACATATAGGTTTAGAGGCCCAGACGCTTTGAGACACATAAGTATACACCGCTGTTTTGCTTGCTGTCATTTTAAAATCAGACCTGCTTGCCAACTGCTTTTAAATTTATATTACATGCAAATTCGACTTTAAATTTAAAGGTATTAACAAAGTATTACACTACCTTATTTTATCTACTCTAGGTGCCCCTAGGGTAGGGTGCCATATAGAAAAAAGCAGGACATTTAAAAAAATGTTTTATATGCTCTGTTGAGGGACAAACTGCACATTTAGTTTTTCCTCATTGTAAATCGTTTAGCTCCATAGGCTAACATAGGAATACCATAATACAGTGTAACTATTGGCTTGAGTGAGCTAAACTAATATTTGAAGGGCTTGAAAGTGTGGTAAAGAAAAATTCAACAGCTTTCCACTGTTGAATGTACCATAATACAGAAAATAGGTTATATAACTTTCTTTACTGTGAGCCAAAATCCAGCCTTCTAGCAGCCTCTCCTGATTGGCCAGTACTTAACAGGCTTTGTCAAACTGCTTTGATGTGGTGATAAGTGGCCTGCAATGAAACAGAGGTTATCTGGTGGGAGGAGGTCTGCAGAGAACAGGACAGGACGGGGTCTGGGTAAATCAAACTGGGCTACTAAGTAAGTAGGGCAGTAAGGAATGTTAGCCATGCCTACCCTCCCTAGAGCCTCCAGCCAGATGTGAACCCCAGGGATGGAATTTACAGGAGGTTTGGAAAGGGAGCGTTAACCCCTTCGACGCTCATGATGGAGCGGTTCCGTCATGAGCGCCTGTTGGGCTGTGCTTATGGTGGAACCGTTCCGTCACGGCTACACCCGCTTCTTAGAACCTTCAGCACAGTGCGAAAAAAATTGCGCTGTGCTGAAGGTGTTAAGGGAACTGAGCCAAGCCAATGTGCATGTTTAGCTAGCTCTTACTCCCAAGGAGAAACAATTTCCATCTTAAATTTTGTAGTGGAGTGCTTTATAGGACAAGAAAAGACTCACTTTGGAGTACGCTGTCATACTTTTGGGTGGCACCCTGTACCCCATTGGTCAGGGGTGCCCTAATACCTTTAGCCCCAGAACACTGGATAAATATGTGACAGCCGAATAGCAGCTCTGATCTGCTGCTTGAAACAAAAATTTGACAAAGGACTGCCCTGCTGCAACCCGGGTCTTCATCCCAAAGGATAGCACCCTGAAGGACTGCTCCTCCAGCACACTTGGAACTACAGCCCTGAGTAATTTGCCTTGTTTCAAAAAGGATTAAGAAGTAGTCTCCCTTAAAGAAATAGGTTAACATAACTCATCTGCATCATCTACCCCAAGAAGCCCCAAATCTGGAGTGTATCCAGTGGACTTTTAAGGATTGGGCTAGGTGTATTGTCGGAATTCTAGTACTAAATCTAGACTCTTGTGTATGTGTTTTGGACACTTTGAACCTTCAAGAGGATCTTCAGGAAGAAGTTTCAGAAGTATGGGGCAATGTTTGGAAAAAGCTCCATAAGGTAACCAAACTGTCAACAAGATTTCCAAATGTGTTCATGAAGTGGTGGCAGAAGAGGAGGAATAATAGTACACAGGCACTGTTACCATACATGGACAGGATAGGTATGATGGAATCAGATTCACACATTGTGTGATTATACAACATATGTTCAAACACAATGCATCACAATGAGTTCAGACATGCTGTATGCTTGACCAATCCCCCAAAAAATAATGTCAGTTTCACTGACCAAAGAATGGGAAAACATACCTACTCTACTTGCTATGTTTGTGTAAAACAGATCTTTACCTTTAGCAGTATTGCTAAAATATAAGTAGAATTATAAAAACATGTATGTCAGTGGCATCTGGGTTTCCATCACATTCTAAACAAATCTGAATATGGTAGTTGCAGCATATGGTTTTTGTGATGGACCTACATCTCCATAAGTAATGCATTAGGGCAATGACAGACAGCAAATGATGTGCCTACATGTGTGTCTGTTCATGTCTTAGTTTATTATTGAATGGACACATAGATATTTGATATGTTAGTCTACCACAAGGTATATCTGTTGTAATTCTGCCTCAGTGGCGCTTGAGCTTCCCTCAAAGTTATTATACAAGGGTCCATGCATCATATAAAATACATTTTAAGGCCAGATGAGTAGTCCAACAAGCAAAACAGCAACTAGAGAGTGAGGAAGTGAACTTGGTTAACGTCCATTTCCCCTGATTATATACAAAAAACAATATGGACAAGTCCTTTAGCAGGTTGAGGTCACAGTTGTTGACCTGTACCTTAGTTGAGGAACACTGACAACAGGTCATTTTAAACCCGACACCCACCTACCTAGTTGGTGGCATGCTTCATCATCGGGGTTCAGCTGGATTACTGAACGCAATCCAGCTGTGCTTCGACACCTGATTACAGTGGAGCAGGTTGATTGTGGAAAGTGAAGTGCTATGTGAAGTGAAATTACTTGATAAACATGCCTCTAGAAAATGCCCATCTAAAAGTTTTAATTGTCGGGTCCTAGGACATGGGTAAAAACATAGGGCCTCATTTATGAAAAGTGACGCATCGCTGCATGAAAACAGCGATGCGTCACTTTTCACTGCGCACTCCTTGCGACATTCCTGATGCGTCATATTTAATGTATGACGCATCATGTCGCAAGGAGTTACGGATACGTCAGTATTTCTGACGTATCTGTAAGCGCAAAAGTGACGCATTTCTGGAGTGTGTCACAAAAGTGACGCAACCCCAGCAATGCGTCCTTTCACATGAGGCAAGCACCATGTGAAAAGGCCTGCGTCAGTCTTACGCCTGCTGTGAGGCAGGCGCAAGATTTTGACGCAACAGCGTCCTAAAAGTGACGCAGGGAAATCTCATAGGTTTCACTGCGTCACTATTACGAGGCTTTTTGCAGGGGAACGCCCCCTCTGCATACATTATACCTGACGCAGGTATAATGTGGCGCAGGGGTTTAAAAAGTGACGCATCTACCTAGATGCGTCACTTTTTAAATATGGCGCAACAAGGCGCATTTTTTACACCGCTGGTGCGTCACAAAAAGTGACGCACCGGCGGCGCAAAACTGACGCAAGGCCTTCATAAATAAGGCCCATAGTTGGGATATATTTGAGGTGCAAATATGCCTCAATATCCCTAAACAGGTGTAGGTCAACTAGTTTCAGCCTACTACGCTAATCGCAAGGCTTTCTTCAGGACCAGAAATAGTGTAAATGGCCCCAAAAAAGTTATGGGAGAGCACAGAGGTGTATATATGAGCGCACAGCCAAAACTGCGCTGTGAGTATTGTGGATGGTGTTACTTACAGATCCTGCGAGAAGAGTATATGAAAATAAAAGAGGGACAATGCAACATGTATATTCATACAATCATTAAATTTCCATACATGTCCTATGTATCTGCGTTCCATCATGCAGAGGGTTGAGGAACCTGCTCTGTACAAAAAGTATCATGCATGTGGTAACGTGATTAGCATGCATGATGACTAGCTGGAATTAACCATGCATGTCTACAGTGTGCCGTGGGTGCACATAATTGTAAGCTTGTAAGGATATTTTACTTCTTATCTTTTTGAGCGTGTTTTATCAATAAAAGTCAACTATTTTTGACCAACTCATCGCGTAAATGGCACTTTTTTGTGATATTAAACCTTTATACATAGTGAATTATAGCGCGTGATAAAAAGGTAGAGAACACATGAAACAGACAAAATCACAAACGGCTGACATCGAACATCAATGGAGTTCACTTCGACTTCTCGTGTTTTAGGATACATGGATCCAGTCACACGGGGGCCTTCTCGTTATGTAGACCCAATGAGATTGTAAAAGGTACATTCGTTGTAAGAGGCTTGGTTTAGGGGTGCGGTAAAAAACGACTTTAGGGGTGCGGAAAAAAATATAATTTTTGTTATTCCTAGCATTGCCAATCGGGCGCTGGTTCTGGCCATTTCTATTACTTGTGTTTGTCTCAAGATAGTGCCGCTGCTACCTATGGTGTGGACCGGATCCCGCCAATGTGGGGGGAATTGCGAGGTCCATGTTTGTAGTTACAGCGTTGGCAGGGTGGGAGTGGCCACATTACGGCACGTAAGGACACGTGGTCACTTCTGTGAATAGAGCACTAGAGTGCTAACTATAGTGAGTGGAGGCACATTCTGTCATTGCGCATGTGCTTTGTTTTTATAATAGGGCCAGATGGCATGCTGAATCTTAAGCGTGTGGCTAAGTGGTACTAGAGCAGATAAATTGCATAAGTGATAACATTTTTTTTATGCACCACCTTGTCTTAGTTGGAGGCAATGTGAAAAGGAGGCCTCATCTAACATTGCAACACAGGATTAATTGCGATAAGTAGTCAGTAGACTTGCAGAACTAATGTTATATGTATGTGAATAATGTATGGTATTGTCATGCTATTTACAGCATGACTACATAGACATATGTTGTTGCCGCTAGTAATTATAGGGAACAATATCAAGTATAGATATTCAAAAAGCAGTGCATTCCATGGCATATGGATGTAGTTTATTATGGTACTGTCATGCTATTTACAGCATGACTACATAGGCCTATGTTGTTGCCGCTGGATGTAGTTTAGTAATGCCATGTTGTTTACACCATGTCTACAAGGATGCATGGTGTTGCTGGCGATGCCTGTAATTGATCCAGTGGGACCTTCTCATTGACATGTGCAAGTGGTAAAGTTTGATGTTCTTGGCAGTCTATTCCATGGCACATTGTAATTAAGGCCTGTGATGTGGGTCGAGAGTCTGTAAACCCACAGTTGTTCTTTTTCTAGGAGTAGGTTTTGTAGATTGTTTGTGTGGCCATCCAGTTGCTCAATGACCGACCAGGCCATGTCATTTTTAGAGTTTCCGGTAGTTAGAAAGTGATCAGTCATTTTAGTGGTATTGCACTTGCACCAGATATTACTCCTGTGTTTGCATATTCTGGTTTTTATTTTGCGGCTGGTCATCCCCACGCACCTAAGATTACATGGACATGTGATGAGATATACTGCATTTGTTGAATTGCAGTTAGTGTGTTTTTTGATGTGCCATACTTTTCCTTGTTCAAGATTTAGAGTTTTTGTAGTCTGTGTTAGATGGCAAACGCTGCAGTTCCCATAGGGGAAATTGCCAGTGATGTTCGGTAGACCCCATTCAGTTAAGACAGTGTTGCTAGTAGGTGTTTGTTTTCTGCGGCGTGTTGCTACCAGACTGTCTCGTAGATTTTGTGATTTTTGCAGGAAAATAAAGGTTTTTCCCATTGTAGTTTGCCTGATGTCACTATTTTCCAGTTGCTCTGGATAATTTTGGCTACCTTGTTTGAGATGGAGTTATACATAGTCTACACAACAACAAATAATATCTGGGGGTCAAAGAATGGGTCAGTAAGTCAAGCAAGAAGGACCACTATACCAAATGCATGCAAAACAGTATCAGTGAGAAACAATAGTTAGTAAGCGGTCAAGTCAAGACTCAAGAGTATATGGAGAAAAATGTATTGTTCCCATCAGAAGCCACACTGTACCGCCCTTGTTGTCATCATTTGGGATCTCCTTACCCAGGAGACACGACGGCCGGTAAGTAGTTACCGTGACCGAGATGTGATGTTAGGGCAGAACAGAAGGGTATGATAGTGGCTAATGAAAAAAGCAGTGTCTGGTGATTGGAGTGAAAAAGTGAAGGGTAATAATAAAATTTCTTTCTAAATGAGCTCACGCTTGGGGCATATCATTAGAGAGATTCATCACTTTTATGCCCGTTTCTGCGCTCAGCCAGGCCATTCTCTCGCTCTTAAGCATAACGCGAGAGACCCTGAATATACAAACATTTGGTGTTCGTCCTCACTGACCATGATAGATTACGGCGGGCATGCCCAGAAGTCTGTCACCACTTGATTTCTCAAAAGGTCCAGACCACCTCGCGGTACAGTGTGGCTTCTGATGGGAACAATACATTTTTCTCCATATACTCTTGAGTCTTGACCGCTTACTAACTATTGTTTCTCACTGATACTGTTTTGCATGCATTTGGTATAGTGGTCCTTCTTGCTTGACTTACTGACCCATTCTTTGACCCCCAGATATTATTTGTTGTTGTGTATTGAGTCCGGGGCTTATATCTGGTCGGTCGGTAAACCTGCCCTTAGACCCTCCCTAACTTTTGTTGAACGTGTTATACATAGTCTCCCAAGTTAGTGGGCTGGTAGAGTCATTTTTTTCTGTATTCTCCAGCAGGCTGTCACGATTCTGGTATCCAGCTCTTTTTTGTGCTTTGTTGATGAATTTTTGCGGATAGTCCCTGGTTTTGAATTTTTCTGTAAGAGACTCTGGCTGGGATTTGAAATCCTTGATTTCGCTACAATTGCATCTTATTCTGAGATATTGGCCATAGGGCAAATTTTCCTGTAATGGCCTAGGATGAAAACTCTCAAACCGTAGCAGAGAATTTTTTGCTGCTGATTCGAAGTGTGTCTTAGTGGTAAGAATGCCTCTATGTGCCTCTATGTCCAGGTCTAGGAAGATGATGCTCTGCCGACTTGTTGAATGTGTGAACTTTAAGTTGGGATCAAGGGTGTTAATCTACTTTGGAAAATCCGTTAGTCTAGTCTCAGTACTGTTCCATATAAGGATGATGTCATCAATATACTTTTTATAGAAGGTAATCTCTTGGTAGAATGGTGATGTTGCATTCAGAATGTGTAATGATTCAAAGTTGGACACGGACAGGCCGGTCACACTTGGCGCGAACGTGCTGCCCATTGAAGTACCATATTGTTGTAAATAGAGGGTGCCTTCATATTCAAAATAATTGTCTTTTAATGCGAATTCTGCACATTGTAGGATGAATGATTTAGGTGTCCTGTGGGTCCATTCTATGCTGTCTAGTGAGGTATGGAGGACCTCAAGTGTGTCATCTTTGGGCAGGCTGGTGTACAGGCTTTCGATATCCATACTCACTAGGATGGATGTGGTAGGGTTGAATTGGATGTTCCTGATTTGGCATTTTAAGTCTTTTGTGTCTTTTAAGTACGCCGGGGTATCCTGCATCAAAGGTTTAAAAAAGAAATCGCAAAAGCGTGAAAGGGGTTCCAAAAGTGAACCTATGCCGGACACAATAGGTCTGCAAGGGGGAGGTGTTTTGTTTTTGTGAATCTTTGGGATTGTGTAGAAGTATGGGATATTTGTGCCTCCAGAGGTGAGAAACAGTGCTTCTTGTCTGCTGATGTCTCCATTTGATTCTGCCTCATGTACAAGGATGTCTATTTTGGTTTTGAGGGGAATACTTGGATCTTGTTCAAGTTTGCTGTATTTTTTGGTGTCATCAAGAAGGCGGAGGTATTCTTGGTGGTATGCTTCTTTTTTTTGCAGGACTATGCCTCCTCCTTTGTCCGCCGGTTTTATAATGATGGTCTCATTATTTTTTAGTCTGTTGATTGCGGCGAATTGGCTTGAACTTGTGTTCTTGAATGTAGGGTCCTCCATGGTGTTTTAAATTTCTTTGTAGATTGCTTGTTCGAAAGCTATCAGTTCCACAGGTGTAGTGTGTGGTGGTGGGTTAAAGGTAGATTTGAGTTTCAGGTAAGTGTCTCCTTTATCCTCGCTCTGTTTTTTGGCGGGACATTGGTTCTCAAAGAAGGCTTTTAATTTTATCTTCCGAAATAACTCAGAAAGTTCACAATGGAGTTTGAATTTATCAAGTTTTGCTGTTGGTGAGAAACCAATTCCTTTCTTTAGTTTTTATTCCTTGGTGTCTATTAGAGTGTAGTCAGACAGATAGGTGACTAATGTTTAGATGTCCTCAGTCCGTCTTGTTTGCTGCGTGTGTTGACAATCGGATTCTGGTCCTCCTCCCAGTGTACTTGGCTTCTTCCTCGTCTTTTCCCTTGTCCTCTCCATCCTGTCTCTAAAAAATGAAACCTTTGGTTTGGGTTCCTGAATTGTATTGGTGGTGGTGCGAAATGGGGGTTCCAGTCAAACATCATTTGAGGGGTCATTTGTGGGAGCATCGGTGGGTAGGGGCCATAGTAATTTGTTTGTCCACCTTGGTGTGTAGTCGGCCGGTGTTGTTGCCAGTTCGTATTTGGCCTCTGCCTCTTTGCCTGTTTTTGTAGTTTATGTTGTTTGATCCATAGCTTCCATTGCTTGATCCACTGCTTACCAAGGATCTGTCATCAGAGGAGAGCGATTGCACTGTCCTGTTTGGAGCATTGTAGTGTGCATCTGAATAGGGGTACGTTTTTATAAAGGAAAATTTCTTAAGATCCTTATAAAACAGGTGGATCTTGGACCGGGTGAGTTCTTCTTTGTATTCCGTCATTTCCTTGTTTACTTCGTCAAGTCTTTTTTTGTATGATGTAAGGGTGGTTTTGAAATGGCTCTTTGTTGCCTGGATATTAGGATCGCATCTGACAGTCTTTTGGCTGTCTGGATAATTAAGATAATCCAGTCTCTGGTGCAGTGCCGGGCAATCTGTGCCCAGTCCCTATGAAATGCAGCATCATCTAGGAATATAAGGGGTGCGTTAGTCACTATTAGTCCTTTTGGGGCTGTGTTGGAGCATAGGTATTCTGTGTGATTTTGTCTATGTTTCATGTGTTCTCTACTTTTTTATCACACGCTATAATTCACTAAGTAAAAAGGTTTAATATCACAAAAAAGTACCATTTACGCAATGAGTTGGTCAAAAATTGTAGCAGGGATTTCTGCTCCTATACAGAACTGTGCAGAGAGACTTAGAACCTCAGTGAATTAGGGTGTGCCAAAACTCACCTTAGTATCCAAAATCCCCTACCAGACTAGCAATCAGTGTCTCATTGGTACTTACAAAACCCCAATGATTTACACAACCCATAACATGGACTTAGAACCAGGAAACATGGAACACATGAACACTCTTTCGTTGTACTAACATATCAATCCAGAACGCGGAGAGTCAATGAGGACACGTGCGAGTTTGAAATGTTTATTTCTAATGCACTGTTCTCAAACGCAGTATCTTAGCTAATACAAGCAAACATATTATAAAGATCAAGGTTATAAGCATAGTTACTATTCCATAAAATACAAACGGTGAAAGCATGTTAAAATGCTAAAGGAAACAGGTCTAAATAGAACCTCAATTTACCCTCCCTAGCTAGTATATTATATTATATCTACAGAAGGTCTCTTTTGGGTTTAGAAGGGCGGGCCCATACCTTTAGGTTCAGTGGAAATGGATCACATCATCTCCTACACCAACACTCTGCATATGGATATTCATCAAGTGTGTGTCTCCTGCCTTGCACAGTGCAATATCATTCGCGCCTAAAACCAAAGTTGGCTACAGCTGCATCCATATTATGTCTACTCTGTGCGCTGATCAATCCAAACAATAAGCGCTGTGTTGAGATAACCTTGAAGGCATCGGCACTCACTGTACAGACATAGCTTTACCAAGTAAGACTGATATTTATAAGAAAACATGTTATTCTCGTGTAAAGCAAAATACCTAACTAGGCAGAAAGCATTAATAACAAAATGTGTTGTGTGCAGAGGCAGCAGGAAAGGAAAAATGGCGTTTAAAACTCTAAATAACACATGCCAACTTAACACAGTGCAAATGTGAAACCAATACATAAGACAAAATCGTCGGCTTTTATTGATAAAACACGCTCAAAAAGATGAGAAGTTAAATATCCTTACAAGCTTACAATTATGTGCACTCATGGCACACTGTAGCCATGCATGGTTAATTCCAGATAGCCATCATGCATGCTAATCACGTTACCACATGATGAAGCATGCCACCAACTAGGTAGGTGGGGGAGTGGTTTCATAAGACAACGACCTGTTGTCAGTGTTCCTCAACTAAAGTACAGGTCAACAACTGTGACCTCAACCTGCTAAAGGACTTGTCCACATTGTTTTTGTAGTCCAACAAGCATACACAACTATGTTGCTATTTTCAATTTGTGATGTATGGCTCCAAAATTAGCCTTGGGATGATGTGTGTACATACGCATGTTTAAGTATGACTCCTCATGATTGTCCCTACAAGTCTGAGGCAGGAGATTATTCTTACATTGCTGTGCAATTGCCTGAGGATAAATCTTGTTTAGGTTTCCCAGTCATAGTCTTCAAGAGGTATATGGCAGCCAGCTATCCATTTAAAGCCAAACTGCCACAGAGTAAGTGAAGGTAGAAACATGTGCAGCCTTGTGATACTCCTGATGAAGCATGCAAGGCAATGTCAACATTTCTGTGTTGAATCACCTTATGCACATACACTTATGTTGAAAATCAATGATCATCACATTTGCTTGATGGAACTCAAAATCCCAAATTAAGGTAGGCTGGCCCATGTGTCCAATATTAGTTCAGGACATCTTCATGAGTGTGAACTTTTGTCCTGTATGAAATGGTATCCATCAAATTGTGACTAATGTTACATTCTGTGCACTCACACAGCCAGGTTGTCAGAGTGGGCTACTACTTAATCATAAGGATGCTGCTAGATTGAACTTTGCTAAAAACACATCCATTATTGTAAATCTGGAGAGCCCAAGTTGTGGCTGTGGCTACCTATCAATCTGAGCCATAACAAGGTCAAATCACTAGGGACTGCTGAGAATAAATTTTTGATGGCAGCGCTCAGACTTCCCCAAGGCGCGCTTTTGAGAGTGGAACTTAAATGATTGCCCAATTGATGTCACAGTGACTTTATAACCGATCTTATATTGGGTGATATTATGGCTGGTTCCTGAGCTGGAATGCTTCAGGAACAGATTTAACCCCAGGTGTGTTAAAACTTTGCAGTGACTTACCTACATTAAGCAATCTCATTTTGCATTGGGGGCATCCGATCTTTGGCAATGCCCAGAGTGCATCTCTGTTACTTCTGTAAAAGGGGTCACAGATAATTTCTGATTTAGTGGAGGAAGGTGTTGACATCCACTCATAGTGGCAGCCTATCTGACTCTTCGTTCACCCACAATTGTGAGACAAGTTTTGAATCCTACTTGGATGAGATCGACCCACAATTTACCAGACCCTTGTATATATCATTCAGGGTGGGTTCTCTGCCACTCGCATCCTTCACCTGTAAATGGAAGTCTCACTCATAGAAAAGTGCAGCTTGTCCTCCTGCAGATCAGCCCAGGAAATAGATGCTTATCTTGTCTATTTTTGCCCATCATATTCCAGACAATGAAGACCCTGGATTGTACCCTTGTGTAGACTTTTTGGAATACGGTTCCACAAACAAGCTTTGCGTACCTGCAGGTCAGACACTGTGCTTAGTATGGTCTTTTCTAGAGCTAAATTCTTAGAATCAATCTGGCATATTCATGCCAGAATACTCCAGCAAACTTCAGAAGCTAAACATTGAGTATAGAAATTGGCTGCAATCATGACAGCTGCTATGGTACAGTTTTGACCTGGTGACTATTGACTACAACTTGTCAAGAAATGTTTAATCTTATAACAAAATAATGTTTTCATGTAACTCTGTTTTTTAAAATGATGTATCAATCTTAAAATTGACTTTATACATAGATGTTATGCAAATCAAAATGTTAACATGAAAATGTTATCCTGTATTTATTTGATTAATTTCACAAAGTTCTATTTTGTGTTGCTTTTTTGGTCACCAACCGAAATAAAGTATTTAAATTGAAACTGACTACTATTACATTTTGTTCACCTAAACAGTTAGCACCTGACTCAATTTTCTTGTTCAAGTAGGGGATATCTATGCAGTCAAAACGTATTGTCCAAATATCCATCTCTAATGCTGGTATTGTTGTGGTCAGGGAAATATGATTGTGTGTCAATGTCAGACTGTTTATCACAGACATCATGTACATGTACTGCATGTGCTAAAAAGAATTTCCATTATTACCCTCAACAACATGACAGCTGATTAAAGAAGGTACTTGAAATGTGCCGTGAGCATTACCGCCTCATGAAGAATGTCTACAAGTCATACCAAAAGATGTGCAAGCTGTACGGGATTGAAAGAGCAAAGGGGTCCAAGAATGCCCCTCGACCAACCACATCTGCAATGACATCATCAGCCCCTAGGCAAGACAGAAAAGGCCCAAGCCAGCAACAGCCACCCCAAAGACCAATTGCACCAGCTACTCATGATATAACCTCATGGTTCCGGAGTCCCAGGAGAAGTGAATCTGAGTTCCACTTCACCATTATATATAAATTCCAGAAGCTCAAACGGAAAGTTGACACTATTTGTGGGGAGCAGGCAACCTTAGTGACAGGATGACAGATGTGAAGGAGGCCATGGATCAGCTCTCCCAACTAATTTAGACATTTGTACATAGACTTTTTCATTGATATTTGTATATAGCAGTAATTTAATAGTTAAGGTCATATGGTCAGATGTACAAAGCATTTTACCGGTCTCAAACGGTCCATTAGACTGTTTGTGACTGGTAAAATGCTTCTTGGCATGTAACAACCCTATTTTGTGAGTCTGTAACCCATTACCGACTCACAAAATAGGGTTTGTGAGTCGCAATTAGGAAAGGGCAGTTTAAAGAGCATCTCTTCCTAATAGCTAATTCCACTGGTATGTAGGAATGTTCTGTGACTATGAATGAGATCTCAAAACATTTGCAGTTACCACCAACTTCAAGTTGGTGGTAAACCAGTCACAAATGGAAAGGGGTCCCCAAGGGAAGCCCTCATTTTTTGTGAATTGGATGCCAACGTTTTTTCAGAGCAGGCAGTTGATCCACGGACCACTGCCCACTCTAAAAACATGAAAAGTATTTTTTTATGCATTTAAGGCAAATGGTCTGCCTTTTTTAAAAAAACAGCTTTATTTAAAAAGCATTCCAGATATGGTGGTCTACTGAGCTCTGGCAGCTCGGGTCGACTGTTCCCTTGAGGAACAGGGTCAAGATTGATTTGCATATGTCTAAGTCCAAACTGGCGTGGCACAGTGAGCAAAAAAATGATGGATTACATCTAGATCTTTAACTGGGGTTGAGTGGTTAAAACGTTTCAGCAGTTCATCCTTCATCTTTTTGGGTTTGCTATGTTCACCCCAAGGGGCTATGGGTATGCCTAGATTTTGTCCCCTTGCTCACTGTGCCACTGGATTCATATTAGCCTGGCTGATGAGGGGTAATACCCGAAACCAGTCCCAGGATGCTTGTTACCGGTCCAGGAAGGGCCTTGCCTTGCAGTTCGGGCTGGACTCTTCCGAAGGAGGAACAGGGTCAAGACTGATTTGCTTATGGCTGGGTACAAACTGGGGTGGTATAGTGAGAAAAAGAACAAAGAATAAACCCAGATCTGTGACTGGGGGTGAGTTGCTAAAAAGTTTCAGTACTCTGTCCATCATCTTGTGTTTTCAATGCTCATTTTTACCCAGGAATTCAACTTACTGTTGCACACTACTGGTACAGAGATTGATCATTGACTCTCATGTGAGACCAACACCATCAATGTTAGTCACCATATGCAATTGACAGACATGGATCTTGTATTTGAGGGCTATGGCTCTAACTTGGCTCCAATGATAGTATTAATGATGTTCTGTGAAATGAACCAACCCAGGTTGGTCCCACAACTAGGCTTTTATAGACCTCACCCTCCAACCATCCCTGAAGCCTGCCCATCATCAAGGACAACTATCTCATCCTGTCACTTCAATGTTCCATGTTTGACATCGTCCTGCTTTGACAAGTGTGGCATGGATAGATATTTGGTTTTTAGACTCCAGTCCTCACACCTATTACATCTTCACCCTGTTTCACATTACATTTAGGCTGCAGCATATCAATGACCTCTTCTACGGATTCCCTTCACAGCTGTGAGACAAGTGTGGCACTTTCAGACTACCTTGCAGTGTATTACACAAAAACGAGAAGGGGAGAGTGTACGGGACTCAACTACTCCAAAAGCCCTTCCAAAAGGATTAGGGCATACTCCCTACTCCTTTTGGTGTGTATAAATACCTTGCAGTGTACACATCACAACTCATCTCCCTGCAATGCAATGGGTCCCCATTTCGACACAGTGACAGTTCAATGTGCTCAGCCCCAACTGCATTGCACTGCACTACCTTGGGCCCACAAGACACATACACCATCTATTTGGGCAACTAGCAATCAGGGGGCCTGTATTGTCTCAGTCAGGTTGGTCATGGTTCAAGTGTCCATGCATGATGTGTTGCTCCACACCATGGTTTTTTGTTTGTATTCTGTGACTTGTAGTCCTGGTCACTCAGGGGCATATTTATGAAAGCCTTGTGTCACACTTGCACCACACAGGGATCTGACTTTGATTTATGAAGTCACGTAACGCCACCTTGCGTGGCTTTGAGTGACCTCATAAATCTTGAGTAGGGCAATGCATCACAAATCATTACATTACCTTACCCTTCACAAGGGAGGAATTCCATCGGCGTTGCACAGGGTTTTACCATGCAGCTCCCATGGTTTTTTAAGCATTTCCAAATTTGCAATTTACATGGGAAAAACAACAGTTGATGGACAGAATGCAGAACAATGTCATACATTCGCCCCAGTACAGAGATCTGGGCCTAAATCCATCGTTTTTTTGTTCACCATGCCATTCCAGTTTGGACCCAGCCATAAGCAAATCAGTCTTGACCCTGTGCCTCATGGGATTAGTCTAGCCCAAACTGCCAAGCCAGCTCTCCTTGGCTTGACAGTTCGGGCTGCACTGTTCCCATGAGGCAGAGGGTCAGACTGATTTGCATAGGCCAAGTCTGAACTGGGGTGGGGGAGTGAGCTAAAGAATGGCGATGAATTAAACCCAGATATTTGACTGGGGATGAGTGTTTGATTTGCTCAAGCGCTCCAGCCATCATCCCCTTTGGTATCGCTTTCTTCGCCCTAAGTTGACAGGGTATGCCCAGACGTGGGTCCCTTGCTCACTTTACCACTGGATTCAAGCTAGCCTGGTGATGACAGCTGATTAGCCAGAAACTGGTCCCAGGATGCTTGTTTCCCGTCCAGGGAAGACATGGCTTGGCAGTTTGGGCTGGACTGTTCCCATGAGGCACAGGGTCAGGCTGATTTGCAAATGGCCATGTCTCAACTGGGGTGGCGGAGTGAGCTAAAGAATGATTATGGATTAAACCCAGATCAGTTGACTGGGGGTGAGTGTTTGATTTGCTCAAGCGCTCCGTCCATCATCCCCTTTTGTATCGCAAAGTCCTAATTCAGCAAGGGGTCATATGTGTAGAAACCTCAAGGTTTTCCTACCGAAACAAACTGTTGAAGTAAAGAAATATTGAAAATGAGCAGGAAAAAAACAGCTATTTGTTACAATATTTTCATCTGCAGCATTTTGTCACGATGGTCTATTCATAAAAGCAATATAGCATTACATCTGCTAGACCCTTCTGATTGTGCATATTTATATTACCTACTGGCGGTCGCCAGTAGGTATATATAGTTAGGATTTTTTCTCTATGGAACTTTTGAAAATTCTATGTCTAATAACTTTGGCGTTTGTGGACGGAATCGGCTGAAATGTTCAGGAAAATGGCACATTTTGTTTCTGAGCAGCCCCTGAAAATTTGGGGGGGCCGAGAAAAAAGGGGGTCCCAAAACGCGTTTTTCCCATTCATTTTTCCATAGGGCGTTTGGCCTCACTTTTAGCTCGAACGGCTGAATGGATTTGCACGAAACTTGGCAAAATTGTAGGGACTGTTAGCCCGATGTGCCTTTGCTGGGTCTCAATATATGTGCTCCAGTGGATTTTGAGAAATTAACATTTAAAAAAACAGATATATCTGTGACAGCGTCCCGGATAGCGCTCCAGATCGCGTACTTTTCGCGTAACGGAGCTTTGCGAAGCGAAGCTGATTGGCTCTCCGGTGTCTGTCAACATTTTAAACAGTCCGGTGCGGCCGCCATCTTGTCTCTCGGTAGGATCGAGAGACAAGAGGAGGAGAAAAACGAAGGGGGAATTTAATGAAAGGGGGCAAGGTAGACTCCTCTTGACCCCCTAGGAATGATGTTGGGGTTATTAAAGGGTCCCGTGGGGCAAATAAAAAAAAATTGATTTTTCGCGGTAGAAGCGCTTCTCGGTTCGCGAACCGGGTCGCAAACTGGTAGCGAAACGTGAATTCGCCATTTTGTGTTTCGATTTAATTAAATTACAAGATGGAGGAAAAGCAATGTATTGGGTATAAGGGGGTATGGGAGATGTATCCTGACCCCCTATGTTTTCTGAGGGTGGTTGAGGAGGCTCATATATGTTGATACTTGTCTTCCAGCGGTTGCGCGTGAGCGTTTTTTTTTTTTTTTTTTTTTGCCGCTTGACTTCTGTTAACGTTCGATTCGAAGGAAATCAGGAAGTGTTGACCGCCATTTTGACACTGCGAGTAAATATATTGTTACAAATAATTGTAATAAATTAATCCGTATTGATAAACATTGTCTGCGCCATCTTGCTTTTTTTCCAATGCCACACTTTTGTCGTGCACGGCAGCCATTTTAGATGCCTTGACCAGACCCACTCTCTGCACGCCGCCAATCCTCAGCATGGCTCCCCACCCTCGCAAGCATCTCCCCCACGCATTGGTCACCCCTGCTCTCTCTCTCATGCATGGGCCATAAACCTCCCCCCATCTGCGCTGCTCTTCCCTGAGTATCACACCCTGTGCCCGCCCGACACCTCCCTTTCACCCTATTCACTACCGCACCCTCTGACACTCTTCTTCCTCTGTGTCTGATTGTCCAGGCCGGTCCCAGGCTATCACCTAGCCCTGCGGATGTAGTTTATGGCCCCAACTGTAAAGAATCACCCCTGTTCAAAGGAGTTACAGTAGATCAAGGCCCCCACCTCATGAGATCCGTCACACCACACGCGTTCCTACTATCTGATAACGATCCTGTATTGTGATTGGGGAGGGGATTCTCACTGTAAGGGTGTGTGGGACCGAGCCTGAAGCGGAAGATTCCAGGGATGCCTTTTTGTACATCAAAGTCTTCACAATTATGTGTCACATTAAAAATATATAGTATTCCAACAAAGTAGTAGGATTATAACACTTTAATAACTTATAAATATATACAACACTCCAACAAAGTAAACACGTTAAAAAAAAAACTTTTTAAACAACTATTTACATGACATTGCTTTAACCAGGATAGACAAAGAAATGACACAGTGATGTAAAAGTTTCTGAAAGAAATGCCAAGAACGTCCCATGTGAAAGTGAATTTTATCTGGCAATTTTTTTCTTTTCCTTCTCATGAAAAGAAAGTTAATGCCAGGTTCGTTACCTGCCTTATCTGCAAAAATAAAACTCTTGAGAGGGACCGAAAAAAAATATAGCTATGATAATCTTACCATGCATCGGCACATGGAGAGGTGGCACCCTCTTAATTATTCTAAAGCACAACTTCGAGATTTGGTGGATAACCCCCGACCGGCAAAAACATCCACCAATGACTTAGCAATAAGTGAGTCAGAGGCAAGGGAAATGGTCCCAAATCTGCAAAAGAACTTTGGGCAGATGAGATTGACTTGTGTAGCATGTGGAAAATTAATTTCATGCCGAGAGATGAGTATTACTTTAATAAATAGATCATATGAAAATCATCAATGTCCAAAACGTCCTAGAAAGTAATTTTTGTCATTTTTGAGGAAGAGAGATAACCTACAGTGGTACGGGGTCGTTTTCGTTCGTACTAGGGGGGCCAGGTGACATTCCTTCGGGGTGGCTTAGGGGCATTTAAAACAACTTCCCTGATACAGGTAGCATATAAAGTAGAGGCTAAATACCAGGATCTTTATCGATTGCTTTATGCTGTACAAAAATGAAAAACACATACAACAAACCTGCACCATTCATATTTTCAATGGTTCTGCGTACTATACTTTTTAACCCTTAACTAATTGAGCTGCTTCATTTCACCTGCTTTTAAAAAAAAAAAAAAAAAAATCAGAAACAGTGGCCATTTATTCGAAACTTACCAATCTACGCGTTACAACTACGTTTGCTTTTTCAAAAACCTTTAATAAAAATGTTGGTGCCCAAATACGGGCCTACAACCCCGTGGGCCGGCCAAGGAGCAGGCTGGAACTGTAAATGGGGGGGGGGTATTTATTTATGGAAAACATAACAGAGAGTCAGTGGTCGTTGATTTCATAGTAAAAAGTGCGACAAGTGCAACAAAATCATATCGATAATTCATTGTGAGCAAGTACCAAAAGTGTTGACAATTCGAACCTTCAATAATAAATACAGTAATCAATGATGCATTAGAACTTAATATCAATTCATTGTCCGAACGTGTAATCAGTACCCGTCCCATGTCAATTCATTGTTCGAACGTTTAATCAATACCCATCCTGGATCAATTCATTGTCCGAATATATAATCAGTCTTATCCCATATCAATTCATGTGCTAAAAACTGCATACATATCTCATGATATCAAGGCTGAGCAATCGGGGCACAACAAGGAGTTGAGAGTTTCATTTGTACCGGCGCCATTTTGGGTGAGGTCAGGAAGGTCCAAGTATAGTCAAAATGTCTCCACCAACTCGTGGTTGGACCAGGACCTCTTTCGGCAGTCCAAAAGTTTTCGTTGAAGGGTAGCAGAGGGGACTGCCGACATGAACCATCAGTCAAAGTGGGGTGGGAGGCAACAATCTCTCCTTCCGGGTCATACTGGTGTCCCACCGGAACTGATCAAGTTGGTAGTCTTGCAGGATTTTGGTAATTTCAAGACTGAGGCCGGCGCCGGCATGAGCGCGCCGACGTCCCGTGGCTACGTCGTGGTCGTTCCGTGGGTGATCAAGGCAGTCATTCCCCATCGGGGGTGTCTGCGGGGGTCGGGGGCCCCCGTGGCTCTTATAGAATCTTCAAAGTTGAGGAGAACGTTTCTGGACGCAGGACTCATTTTCTAGTTGAACTCAGAAGTGCCGTTGCACCGCAACAGTGGACGAGACCCCCACTGGGTGAGCGGAGCATCATTGCCTCGCAATAGTGGACGAGACCTTTTGTCGGGTGAGTGGAGCGCCGCTGCATCGCAAGAGTGGAGGATCCCTTGTCGGGTGAGTGGAGCGTTGGGGGTGCAGCTGAGGGGCCCCCACCTGGGGGGTGGGAGAGGCTCGTTCGCGCCGCCTCTCCCTCCCAGCGCACCCCACGCCGACACCTGGCGTTGATATCCGTGATGTCCGGACCAGGCGATAAGAGGGGGTGGGGGTCGGAGGCAGAGGCAAGACATCCCCCCCGTGGCCTGCAGGGTGCTGCTTCAGGACCGAACGGGGAGCTCATACCAAGCCGGGGCCAGACTAGGAGATATGAGGGGAGGGGGGGGGTCGGTGGCATGTGCAAGACATCCCCCCCCAGTGTTGTCGCAGCCATTATTGAAAAAAGAAGAAGATACTGTCGGCCTCGGCTCCTCTTCTGGTCCACCTTATGCGACGACCCTTTTGTTGGGTGAGTGGAGCGTTGGGGGTGCAGCTGAGGGGCCCCCACCTGTGGGGGTGGGAGAGGCTCGTTCGCACCGCCTCTCCCTCCCAGCGCACCCCACGCCGACATTTGGCATTGATATCCGTGATGTCCGGACCAGGTGATAAGAGGGGGGGGGTCGGTGGCATGTGCAAGACATCCCCCCCGTTGTCGCAGCCATTATTTTAGAAAGAAGAAGAATCCCGTCGGCCTCAGCTCCTCTCCTGGCCCACCTTAGGCGATGACCTCCCCGGCCGACGGCTGCCAGCAGGACCCGCCCTACACGTGCCGAAGGCCTCGTCTTCCGGATGGGCGTAGCCGCGAACCTGTTGCACTTCGGGAGTTTCCGGAATGGGGGTAGGTATCTGCTGATTTGTATCTATTTCATGTTACCGTTATTGGGCGTGGCGGGCGGTGGGACAGACATGCTTGGAGCAGTGGGGGGGTGGCGGAGCCTAGCTACCTCGTGGCTGCCGTAACGTCAAGCTTGGCTTCTTTCACTACTTTCATGTTTCTTATTTCTAGCGAAGTCAAAAACTCATCAGTGGCCTACTGATTTTGTTCGATTTCTTTCCCTTCCTTTTCAAGTGTGTTTCATGCTAAAGTTTCTGTTTAACAGGATACAGTGATTACTTCGTATTTTACATATGTCTTCTTTATTAGGGGTACTCTCCGGTTGAGCCAGATGATGTACCTCTAATAAATGGTCCGGGTGGAACTAGTTTCTCAATCAGTGGGGAGTAGATGGGCATGACAGATTACAACGGGGGACAAAGGTCCGCATTACCCACCCTTCACTACTTGCAAAGACTAGACAGAATATTTCTATTCCACGTTATTTGCAAACAGAGAATACCTTGAGAGAACTATTCCTTGAACAATAAATGTCCAGCCAATCACTCAATTAGTGGGGAGAAAAACAGGCATGACGGATTACAACGGGGGACAAAAGTCCGCATTACCTATCCTTCACTATCTGCAAAGGGAGACAGAATATTCCTATTCTTCTCTGTTTGTAGACAGGGAATATCTCAAAGAGCAATAATCGATAAAAAATTAGTAGGATTATAACACTTTAATAACTTATAAATATATACATCGCAACAAAAACAGTAAACACCTTAAAACATTTTTTATTAAAACAGAAGCAACAATGACAACTAACAGTAGTGATATCCTGGGAGGGTTATAGAACTGGGATTGTTAATGGAAAAAGATCTACAGAGAAAGGTATTGGTGAATTATACTTCTCCGGAAATTTAAAACTCACAAATGTTTTATTTGTGTAATCGTTTCAGGTCAAACGGATTGTGGGACAATGTTCAGAATGGAAGAGTCACCAAAAGGCAAAAAGTACACTCATGTATGAAAATCTTACTATTAATGCTTGACTGAGGCCAAGGAGATCAGAGTGCATGAGTCTCATGCTCGATCGATTGAGCTAGCCGGATCGGGCAACAAAAAGTATAAAATAGTTATGTAAATAGTTATTTAATAAAATGTTTTACCCTGTTACTTTGCTGGTGTGTTGTATATATTTATAATATTTGCATAGGGTTTGTCGTTATTTTGGGTGGGGTGGGTGGCGGAGCCGAGCTGTTTTGCAGCCATCATGGTGTGGAGCTAAGTTCATCTCACTAGTTTCGTATTTCTCATGAGGGGTTGTTCTTAATGTTTCTATTTTAGCGAGGTCAAAAAGAGATCCCATTAGTGGCCTACTGATTTTGCTCAATTCCTTTTGTTTTTTTAAACGATTTTTCACTATCTGCAAAGACTAAACAGAGTATTGCGATTCTGTGCTTGTTTGTAAATAGAGAATGAACCAAAGAGAACCAATTCTAAAACAGTAAATGCTTGGATAACAATCAATCAAATAGAGAGGGCAGCAGGCACGACGGATTACAACTGGGGTAAAGGCCTGGTTTAACTAACCTTCACTATCTGCAAAGAGAGAGTACTCCTAAGAGAACAGAGGGGGGGGGAGGGGGGGCAGCGTTCAAAGCACATCAGCGTGCATAAACACGAAAATGTTTTTACCTATCACGTACTTGACATTTGACAGCTTTTGATATTTGCTATTAAAAAACCATTGAAATTCACTGAAAAAACCATAGGTTATAGACCATATATAGTTAGGAATTAGCATTTACAAAACCTTGAAAATTCACTGAAAAAACCATAGGTTATAGACCATATATAGTTAGGAATTAGCATTTACAAAACCTTAATTTACTCGCACAAAACCATAGAAATTTGCATATATAGTTAATTGCAATAACTATATATCGCGCACCCGCAATCCACTGCTGATGATGTCACATATTACATCATTCATGACATGGTCCGTGACATCACTGATGACATCTCAAATGACATCACTGATGACATCACTGATGACATCTCAAATGACATCACTGATGACATCACTGATGACATCTCAAATGATATCACTGATAACATCACTGATGACATCTCATTTGACATTACTGATCACATCACTGATGACATCATTCATGTGATAATACGATGAACCTCTTCAGACTCTAATATAACCTTAGATACACTCAGTGTAAACAGACACTCACATACTGTCACTCATCCATGAAGTTACTCACACACCTAGTCAGTCATGCAAAGAATCAATCACACCTCCATTTGCTCAACTATACAGTTATACACACCTTACTTATTCAAACATATTCTAACACATATTTACTCTCTTATACAATCACTGATACAAGTTTTCAATGATCCATGCAGCCACTCACACATTCACTAGCTCTTATACACAGTAATTTATATATGTGAACTCTCACATGTACTGTGTTTTACATATGTACTTACTTTGACATGTAGCACTGAGATATCCATTCACTCACCAATACACTCATGCACACAGTCAACCACCCATACAGCTGTTTCCACATGCGGTTTTGAACCTATACATCTAGTGAATCAACTGCTCACACATCTATTCACAGAGTCACACACCTCCCAGACACCCACACACACACACTCACTCTCCCATACAAATACTTGGGCAACCAATCAAGAACCCATATAGTTACTCATATAGCTACTGATCAACACATGCAGCAGTTTACAGAACAACAGATATAATGATGCACAAATTAAGACAGTTTAGTCACTAACCCATGCACTCAGTGAGACACATTAAATCACTCACTCATACAGTCAGTCATGCACCTACTAAATCCTTCATCCAGACACTTATACATCCACTCATTCTTCAATATGTAAGACATATTTTAACTTTACAGAAACATACAGTCACTGGATGATGTCATCAGTGATGTCATCCGTGATGTCACTGACCATGTCATGAATGATGTAATATGTGACATCATCAGCAGTGGATTGCGGGTGAGCGATATATAGTTATTGCAATTAACTATATATGCGAATTTCTACGATTTTGTGCGAGTAAATTAAGGTTTTGTAAATGCTAATTCCTAACTATATATGGTCTATAACCTATGGTTTTTTCAGTGAATATATATATATATATATATATATATATATATATATATATATATATATATATATATATATATATATATATATATATATATATATATATATATATACATTCACTGAAAACACCATAGGTTTCAGGCAGGTTATAGTTAGGAATTGTCATTTAAAAGAACCTTAGAAATTCCCTGAAAAAACAATAGATTTCAGGGGTGTTATAGTTAGCTGGATGTCATTTGAGATGTCATCAGTGATGTCATCAGTGATGTCACTGACCATGTCATGAATGATGTAATATGTGACATCAAAACCAGTGGATTGCGGGCACGAGAGTTACAGTTAGTACAATTAATTATAACAGAGGAATTTCAATGGTTTTATATGAGTGAAATGTCCAGCTAACTATAACACTATGGTTTTTTCAGTGAATTTCTAAGGTTTTTTAAATGATAATTCCTAACTATAACCTGCATGAAACCTATGGTTTTTTCAGTGAATTTCAAAGGTTTTTTAAATGATAATTCCTAATTGTAATGTTCATTAAGAATATCTGTTTTTTTCTACATTTTTTAATTATCATCCCGTTCTCAACCTAGTAAAAACTGCAAATATTACCACTCTTCAATTGATTCCTTCCTCCAAGAAAATCGCTAGAAACCAGAACCACAACTAATGTTAATAATATACAAACTAGGCCTTCCCATAGAAAAAAAACCAAAAAACACCACTTCCCCTTTACTTTCAACAACAAACCAAATCTACAATGCTACCTAAAAAAAGATGCGATAGTTCCATTTACCACTAACAAATGAATATCAACATTTAATTAGTGTAAGGACATTGACTATGTACTGCGTGAATTACATCCAACTCACACCCATATTTAAGGAGGAATATGAGATAGAATTATTAATTATGCACTTTCAACACACAACAAAATCACAACACCCAGCGCCACCACCACCACAACCCTGACCCCTCCCCCTCTACTACCTCAGAGGTAGCGCAAAACAGGACAAACGACCTTCCCAAAATAATATATCCCCTCAACAGCACACTAGCTCAATGTTCAGAGATGTGGCAACTAACCATGTATAAGGGAGGAAACACGCACATCAACAATAATTTACAAAATGCCAAGACTACCAGTGAAATGCAAGACACAACTCACTATACAAACCAAAAACTTTTCCGTGTGTAGATATACTATTGATACGTGTAGTGTACTGCACAGTGGACACAACCATATCTCTGAGCAATATCTCGGTCATGTAGCTGTGTTGTCACCCCCCTTGAAGCTGAAGTGGGGTGGGCTGGTCTAACTTGCGCAACTCCAGCATAAGAGTATAATCAATTAGACTGCCACTTGGGCGTGTTTCACTTCAGCAAAGAGAAAATACTCTGCCACACCAAAGGTCCTAACTCTGCCACGTGGCCACCGCCATGACCACATCCATCCTCGATACAGGCCCATTGCGAACTCAGCGCCACAGCACCGCAGACTTTTGTCTGTATCGACTACTGCCTTCGATCTACATTGTGGACAGCAGGGTTCACAACTTGAATTCAGCATTGGATCTACACTACGGACAGCATTGAAGTTAGGCTTGATTTATGTAAGGCGTAGACAATTGGACCCCATGTCCTCAGATTTTGTTAAAATAAGTGACAAATGTTCTTCGTCGATATCTGTGCTGACTACTGCCTTCGATCTACAGTGCGGACAGGAGGGTTCACAACTTGAATTCAGCTTTGGTTCTACACAAAGAACAGCATGACATTAAGCCTTCATTTATTTAAGACAGAGACACTTGTACTCCAAATCCTCAGATTGTGTTAAAGGATGCGACAAAAAACATTCCTCATTGTCTGTACTGACTGCTGCCTTCGATCTACACTGCGGACAGCAGAGTTTACAACTTGATACCAGTTTTGCATCTACACTACAGACAGCATTGAATTCAGTCTCGATTTATTTAAGGCAAAGACAATTGTACTCTATGGTCTCAGATTTTGTTAAAGGATGTGACAAAAAGCATTCCTCGATGTCTGTGTTGACTACTGCCTTTGATCTATACTGCAGAGAGCAGGGTTCACAACTTGAATTCAGCTTTGGATCTACACTACGGACAGCATGAAATTCAGCCTTGCTTTCTTTAAGGCAGAGACAATTGTACTATATGTCTTCAGATTTGTTTAAAAAAGTGACAAAAAGCATTCCTCAATGTCTGTGTCGACTACTGCCTTTGATCAACTCTGCGGACTGCAGGGTTCACAAATTGAATTCCGCTTTGCATCTACACTACGGACAGTAGGGAATTCAGCCTTGATTTATTTAATGCGGAGACAATTGTACTGTATGTGTTCAGATTTTGTCAAATTAAGTGACAAAAATCATTTGTCAATATCTGTGCTGACTACTGCCTTCAAACTACAGTGCGTACAGCAAGGTTCAGAACATGAATTCAGCTTTGGATCTACACTATGGACAGAATGAAATTCAGCCTTGATTTACTTAAGGCAGAGATATTTGTACTCTATGTCGTCAGATTTTGTTGAAGGATACGATAAAAAGAATTTCTTGATGTCTGTGCTGACTACTGCCTTCGATCAACAGTGAGGACAGCAGAGTTCATAACTTGACTTCAGCTTTGGATCTACATTATGGACAGCATTGAATTTAGCCTTGATTTACTTAAGGCAGAGATAATTGTACTCTATGTCCTCAGATTTTGTTAAAGGATGCATCAAAAAACATTCCTCAATGTCTGTACTGAGTACTGCCTTCGATCTACATTGTGATGGCTCGCTAGTCACATGGAATGGCGATTGCACATGACACATTCCAGTAAGAAATGGACATTGCACCAGGGTGACCCACCCAAACCACAAACTCACTGCACCACAAGTCATCTCACCGTGGCCTTCTTAAGGCAGAATTCACTAGGCAAAAAACATTGCTCCCAGTGCGGCCTGTCCGGACCATGCATCATCACAGGTTACGTACATGCTCAGTGCCAAAGATACTACTAACTCAGTGCACCATAATTCATTGCCACATGGCCGAATTCAGGCAGCAGACAAAAGACATTGGTCCGAATGCAACCCCCCTGGACAACGCATTATCGCATGATATGTACAAGGTCAGCACCAAAGATACTACTAACTCAGTGCACCATAAATCATCACAAAGAAGAGTGAACAGTTGTATGTCAGCAATGAGGCATACTATCACTTTTAAATGGAATTCATGCAGAATTCAATCGCTAAAAGATATTACTCCAATTACTGTGCCTCCCCCGAACATGCATCATCGCAGGGTACGTACACTAGAAGCGCAAAAGGCACTAGTAACTCAGTGCACCAAAATTCATTGTGGCCTTACTAAGGCAGAATTCACAAGCCAAAAAACATTACTATCAGTACGGCCTGCCCGGACCACGCATCCTAGCAGGCTCCACAGAACCTTGTTGTTTCAGGTGCCACTAACTCAGTGCACCTTTTATGATCGCTGGTTGCAAACACGCTAAATTAACAATACTGTGCAGCTCTACTCAACCCCACGTGGTTGTGGGCTCTTGCTAACCGCTGCCTCCTGCCTACACTGCAGTCATCAGAGCTCACAATTAAATAGACTGTTGATTCATTATTTGCAGAGTGAAGTACCAAAGAAAGTATAATGTACCTCAAACCTACACAATATCCCTTTAGTAGCCTTCCTTCAAAAACTTCTTTTATATCAGTTCTAGGTTTAATTGAATAACAAAATTCACCCTGCAAGTGCAAAGGCACACTCAATGGCAGTCTACACTGTGGACAGCACAGGTCACAATTGGAACTATAATGTCCCTGAAACATACATATTTTGACAATGTATTCCATACATGTTTCATCTTTTATTTCAATCGTGATTACAGATGATGCAGTCCAGTCGGCAATAGAGAATGCTTCCAGTGCAGACTGCTCGAACCACGCATCATCGCAGAGTGTGCACACGCTGAGCACCAGATGTACCACTAACTCAGTGCACCAAGTGCCCTTATTAAGGCAAAATTCAGTAGTCCAAAGACATTCTTACCAGTGCGGTCTGCCTGAACCACGCATCATCGCAGGCTCCATACAAACCGGCCCTAAGTTAGTGCACCACAACTCATGAACCCTTTACGATAGAATCTTCTGTGTATTCTTTCACATATGGTGCTCCTACCTTTGTACAGCAGCAGTCATATACCGTTTATGATTGAATATCTGTGTATGATATCATGATTACTATTCTACTTGTTACCAACAGCAGCATAATAAAATGGATTTGCATACAAGTGCCCGTACCACTTCAACTATCTATCTGTCTGTGTATTTATTATGTTTGTAAAATGCTGCTCCTTCGCCTTACCACATCATATTGTGCTGTAAACAGCTTATGCAACCATCTTACCTCTGCCAGTAACAAAAACTTTGATTATATAACTTTCTCTCGCTCATTCTACAAATACGAACGTACAAACTGGATCATTACAATACTGTGTATAGTAAATTTGTAAGTGTGTGCTATTGCTCAATTTTTTTTTAGCATATTTATATAGCGCAAAGTCGACTCAAAACTATATCAGCAATTTACGTCATGTAACAGGATGTGGACGTGACTCCGTGCCTCGATCTCTGATTTCCAGCACCAAGTTCAACAGTATGCCCAAATTACCACATACGTATATATATTAACTGCCCTTCCTGTGTCAAAAACTGCAACCTGAAGCTTTCATAGCCCTGCAATACTACAGCTACAACACTCCACTGAATGTACAACAAACATTCATATTTGCTGAAATGAGTCATGTCCACCATCTTTTATGTGTGCAACTATGGATTAAAATAGGGTCAGTGATACCCCGTACCTTCCATGTTGGCCGTGCTTTGGGACTTAACAAACATATTGGCACTTTTGCGTGCAAGACCAGGGTGATAGCAGCACTACAACACGGACACCCGAATTAGTTGATTTCTCATATAGTGCACTACGGAACCACGCCCATAGCTCCGGAGTCATCATTCACAGCCTCACGCAGCACTAGCAGACATCAGGCCAGCCCACTCTGCTTACGTTTCCAGGAAAACACAGCAACGCTACTTGGCCCTGATTTGTATTTTAGTGATTTCTTAGTTCCAGGTCTAGTTGTCAAAACGACACACACACACACTCCCTCATGGCTGGTATACACCCACACCACACCCATCCAGCACATGCGTCACAACACACGTGACCCTACCAATAAAAAAGACGCGGGTATGTGCTCTACGCCATTTTAGAGTTGCTCTCATCGCAAGTTCTGTGATGGCCCGTCCTGGTGGTTCGGACGCCTCATGTAGGCCCGAACTACTGAACAGGGGGCTCACCACCAGGTGTGTTTCCTCTTTGGCCACTGAGTTAGTGGTACCACAAGGACTGAGCTGGTGAGAAACCTACGATGATGATGGGTGCACGATTATGTCTTTTGCCATAGTGATATCAAGACTCAGCACCAAATGTGAGACTTCTTGGTGGCAGAGAAGGACTGCATGCTGTAGAACGTACCCTGTCCGCAAAAAGGTGAGCAGTGAGACCTGGATGCGCAGCGGAGGGAGTATATGGGGTGCAGCAGACTGGATACAAAAAGGTGACGCAATGATTTAGGCGTACACACTCCTATGTACCGTATCCTATTGCATTTGTATTTTTTTTCCTATAGCAGAAAAGTTTTTATAGTCGGTCAAAAGTCCGTCGCTTGTGATGATTGAAACCACATGTATCACTGCGCACCATTTGTTTTCTATAACCGGGTGGAAAACATTAGTACTCTACTAATTCTTCATATATTAAAGCCCATTAAACAAGTTGGAACTGTACAAATAGTTGTATTTTTAATGCGGGAGGGAAGGTGTGTGAAAGGGCAATGTTATTCTACTCCACATTAAGATAGTGGCAATTACCAATCATAACATCTTTCTTTTACTATATTTTAGATGTAGTGCTTCAGGCTGCACTATGTCCCGGCACGTGGTGGAAGACACACAGGTGACAGAAAGGTGAGCTGCAAATATTCTTTTCAGTCACTCTCTCACTTCCTCTCTCCTTTGATAAACAAATGACGCATAATATTATCTTCCTTTTTATCTAACAGCTTGTGTTTCACAAATTGGCGTCCCCCCAATACCTCCAAAGCTCAACGTTTGAGGATTCTGCAATAATTAACCATCGTAACAACGCATAAGAAGGCTGCTTCGACACGTGGTGGACGCTCTTCGAATCACGCCAATGGCACAAGGTGAGCAAAGAAGCTTATTTCCGAAGCAATGAGAAGTCACCTGAGGGAAGAGAGAGTGGATAGTGCGCAGCAAATTGACTGCTTACGAATGTACTATTACCTCCGAGCAGTGGGAGTGGATAGATTGCAAGAGTCTGGGTGCGCAAGAAAGGGCACTCCCCTCCGGACACTGGGAGTCAATGGGGTGCAACAGTCTGGGTACGCAGTAATGAGAACTCACCGCTATGCAGTGGGAGTGCATGGGTATGGTGTCTGGGAGAAAAAGAGCGCACAGACACCTCCTTGCAGTGGAAGTTGATGTAACAAAGTATCCTGAGTGTCCAAAGGCATAACGCAGAAATATACGTTTGTAGTTGTATGTACTATGTTATTACTAACTCTATACTATCTTTCAAATCACTAAACTTGAGGGTGCACTATGAACCGGCATGTGCTTGGACACACACCGGAGGCAAAAAGGTGAGCTATGAAGATTTTCTCCAGTATCAACACTACCTCTCCTGCTCCATCTATTACTTTCTCTCTCTCACACTTTCAATGTCATTTTTCTCTCTTTCTTTCTCTCCCTCTCTCTCACATTGTTTCTCTTTCTCTTTTCAAGTTATTGACGCTGCTTTCCACTCTGCAGATAAATAAATCAAATAAAGAATTTAATACAGTTTGCAGTATAGAACCAAAGCAGTATTCTAGTTGTGAGCTCTGCTGAAAACAGTGTTTGTAAAAGGTAAGCAGAGCGGCCTAGATACACAATGCCTCCAATTAAACGCGCTGCAAATAAACAATGTAGTCCTGCATAATGACATGATCGTTCACCTAAATCTGTCTCATCTCTGAATCATTTTAAAGACCTGCTGGACCATACTGTAGATCTGAACCAGCAGGCACTTCCCTACAGACACCTCTACAGCGCGGGCCAAACAGAGGGGTGGGATGTCACAGGCACACTGCACATGTGCAAATAAGCAATATTGCCAAGTATTATGTTAATTTGTGATCTTTGACCTCATTCAGTCACATGGATCTAATTTCAAAGACTTATTTTCATTTTTGTTTTGCAGGTTACCTACGCTCCTACCATTGGAGTCCATCTCACATTTTGTTAATTATACTATTATGTTAAAGTTACGTTTCAATTTATTTATTTTGGTTTTAATAAAAGTTAAATAAAAAAGAGTGTATACATCTTTTTCTGACAACATTTCACTATTATTTTGTGTGATAATCAAATGCTTAGAGAAGATTTAAAAATCAAAAGTAGAAATTATGTTTATAACTAGAAGTATAATACTGAGGCTAACTCTTTACCAGCTCTTTACCAGAGTCTGTAACTGTTATTAACGGTTCCTATGGAAAATGTTAATACGTCCAGCACACTTGCTCTTTGGATTAGCAACACTGTGTGGTGAACTTGTGACCTGTGAGCTCAGTTAAGTGTTCCATGAACTGTTACTATGGTAACAGGCAGTAAGCATTTTGGGGGTAGGGCTGAAAGGTATTGGCTGTACAGAAGCCGTTATATTTACTCAGGATCCTGTACACGACAGAGGGGAAAGCAAACTGAGATGACAGAACACTATGTACATTACAAGCAAAAGAAGCACGCAACTCTTCGAATTAACCTCAAGAGGGGGCTCGAGGCATAGCCACTGACGTTACAAAACCCCATGTACAATTTGCCTACTCTGTACTAAACAATGGGCAATTCTTTATCGATCACAATCAGACACTGTTGCTTCACGATTCACAGTGTGCACTTCACTAAATACTTTGTGTCTATTTAAACGGGAGACAGGATTGTCAACATTCCAAAACTTAGAAGCATATTTAAAAAGACAGCGTTAAAATTATCGCAGCTTTAGCAGCAGCAAACTACAGCTAAAACAGCGATAATGGACTTCAAAACCTTTGTTGTCTTACCGGAAGATTTTGTCAACACTGCTGTTTGCTATTGCAGGGCGAGAGCTGAGGCTCCCATCCTGCCATAGCAAACTTGGTTTGCATTTTGAAAGAGAGAACACGAAAACCTACTTTCTCTTTTAAAATGCAAAGCAGAATGTTTTTCCCCACGGGGAGCTGCATATTAGCAGGTCCCCGTGTGGAAAAGTAATATTGGCTTCCGAAGGACGCAGAGAGCTGAGTGGCACCATAGAGACATTGGGCCTCCACTCACAGTCCCAACATTGAATATACGCCAATGGGATGGGATCCAGAGGAAGAATAAAAATTAGTAGTAGGTGACATTTTTTTACGGTAAAATTAGGAGTCTGTAATGGGCATATTTACAAGGACAGCATTAAAATGTTCTGGTGTAAACCTGGGCTTCTATAGGAATTCTCACAACATCTCAAAAGCCTAATATTAAGCCCATTATGGCTGCTTTAACTGCACTTTCCTAATGCTAAATGTGACCCCAATATCGCAAGATATACATCGATAATTCATGATCACGAGTGAAAAGTTTGTTAATATGAGACTGTGGACTTAACATATCAATCCACCTCGCATATATTAAACATGCTTAAGTCTACTTCAGAACAGATGTTAGGATCCAACATAAACCGCAATTACCAAGAGTTTTGCTATCAGTCCTCAAATCCAGGGCTGCCTTGAAATACAATGCTGTTGTCATCTCTCCCTCTTCCAGGTTATATTGTCATAGGAACACCTACCTTGCCACTGGGAAAGCTTACATTGCAACTCATTGGAGATACGAGGCGAGCAGTTAGCAAACCGGCTATTGACATGCGTTAATGCAACTTAGCGTCGCCTAGTAAATAGGGCGATATCATTTTCACCACATTTTTGGCTTTTTAAAAAAAAATTGTGGCGAGATGGCACTTGTTAATATGCCCTCAAGTTTGCTATGACAGAGCGGGAACCTGGGCTTCCACCCTGCCATAGCAAACAGCAGTGTCCCATGGGGTAGGCACCCCTAGACACAGCAGGAGCCGCTCCTGGGGGGTGGTGTTCTCGAATGCTTTCGACTGCTCCTGAATTGGGACCACACAGCCCTCCCCTCCCAAAATATAAAAAGACCCGGACAGTTGTAATCCCCGGGCTTAGGCGGACCTTTGAGCTCCCTCACCCATTTATTTTGTAGCACCGAAGAATGGAGGTCCCCGGGCTACAGGGTCCCTCTGAACCACCATCAAATGTAATATTTTAGACCCCGGGATTTGGCCCTCCCAGGCAGCTAATTTTTAAACAAGAACATCCATGCACCAGTTCACATTTCTCTATTTTAAAAAAAATAAAATACATTTTTTGGGGCCCTAGGGGTCCTTGTGGTACCCCCTAAGCAGGTCTAGAGGGTCAAAATATTTCTAACCTACCCATTTATATGTTTTGAACACTTGTTCCACTAATTTCCAGATCCACGCTTCTACCAAGGCACAACATGGCTGACAACACTTCCTGGTTTTGAATGTTGACAACCACTTGACAACTAATTAGCATTCAATGCGCGATCGACACAGTGCGCTTAGGCTGTGCTCAGGGTGCGTGGATCCACCGCGGCCATAGATATACATGTACTTTTAAAAGTGATTTTCTCAGGAACTATTGAAGGGATTTACACCATTTAAGCAAAAGGCACGAGTCTGAACCAAGGTCTACCTCTTTGCCAAATTTGGTGTAATTCCGTTCAGGAGTTCGGGCTGTAGCCGCGATGAACGGTTCCTATGGAAAATTGCAAGAGGAAAACTCATTTTTGGACCCTCTCTTTTCTCAGCCCCTGCTACACGAATCACCCAGAGACTTCCAGGAAAGAAGCAAACTGGAGCGCCCCACCAGTTTTGAAAATTTCGCAAAGATTCGTCAACCGGCGCTAAAGGTTTTCCATATAGAATGTTGCGGATTTCCTATGGAATATGGGTCCTAACTATAACTACCTACTGGCGACCGCCGGTAGGTAATATATGTATATATATATCACGTGCACTTGTGGGCTCAGGTATGTGGGCAGTACAATAAAACAAGTGCACGTGAGAATCCTACAACACATAAGAGCCATCATCAACAGTGATCCGGCTTATCCGGTAGCTCGGCATTTCAAGTCCGTGCATAACAAGGACATTAACTGTTTAAAATACTTTGTTATTGACCACGTCCCGATGCCCAGGAAGGGAGGTGACAGGGAAACTCTCTTGCGACAACTAGAGACCAAGTATATTCTAAATCTTAATTCGAAGTTCCCCCAGGGCCTTAACAATACAGAGGACTTACATTCATTCCTGTAAAACATATTGCAGTGTCAGGTCAGTACTGCTGACTTTCCAGTTTCTGAATCTATTACCACATGGCGATTATGCTCTCTTTACACTGTCATTTTCTTCTTTTTTTAGAAACTTTGGAAGAATTGATAGTAAAAGAATATTAAGAGAGAAGAGAGGATAAGACAATAAATAACATCAAGCTCCAATATATCCATATCAACTACACGAGTGGTAGGATCACAGAACCTTGACTTATCTGGATATATCTGAATAAATAAGCCACACTTCTCCTTGACCACTTTGATAAATAATGTGTGTTTTTTTGATTAGACATTTATATTAATGAATTATAATTAAGGCATAGGAAATTGCATAATCAGTCAAACTTTATACATGTATAAACTTTTGAATACTGTATATTTTAGCATCAACTCACTTTCATTTGTATAGCACTTAGCACTTTATATATTTTTTGACATAGGAATTGGAGTGAGCTGTTCTTTAACAACTGGGATCAGTTGTTAGAAATACTGTGATTATTGAATCTGGTGGTATTTTGCACATGAATATATGTATCTGGATATATTTGCACTTTTTGCTCATTTGCACATAGATATTTGCACTTATGCAGAAGATTTGCACAAATGGTAGTACTGGGTTAAGCACTTTAGAATATCCAATAGTGAAGCCTACAAGATGGCACAATTTTGCACATATTTATAATAGCATTTATGCTGTTAGAATTCATATGCATTTGAATTTGCATATCTTTTTTAAAAATTGTGTATAAATAGATAGACACATTTATTTTGGTAATAGTATAAACTTTGTATTTAGACACATATATATTTTTATACGGTTTTTAATATGTATATAATTAATGGTTTTAGAACTCCATTTTTTGTATCAACATGTGCCATACCAATTAATTCTTGTAAACTATTATACACTGCAAAATCCAGATTTACCAAAATTGCATTTATGCAGCTAGTATGTACTTAAGCTTGATAGAACAAAAAGTGTTTTTGAAAAAAATGAAAAAATGAAAAAATGAGAATAATATTACATTAATGTGCTTTGAAACAGAGGAAAGAGCCACTTCCCCTATGTATATTGTTTAAGAGTGTGTTTTCACTTTCCATTAATCACGTGGTGTGCTGAGTAAAAAATGTAAAAAAATGTGTATTTAAGGTTCTCTTAAACCACAGTACCGTTATGTGATCAAGGGTAGTTTCTACCCGAAACGCGTCATGCCAGAGAGAATGCGAGGAGATAATAAACTGACCCTCTAATACCTGGAAAAAGCTGTGTGGTGGTCCTTGTGTCCTGCATGCCGAGCTGGGAGAGGCAGGAAGAAGTGGTATATATATATATATATATATATATATATATATATATATATATATATATATATATATATATATATATATATATATATATATATATATATATATATATATATGTATGTATGTATGTATGTATGTATGTATGTATGTATGTATGTATATATATATATATATATATATATATATATATATATATATATATATATATATATATATATATATATATATATATATATATATATATATATATTTAATGAAAAAACCATAGGTTTTAGGCCATATATAGTTAGGGATTTGCATTTACAAAACCTTATTTTACTCGCATAAAACCATTGAAATTCCATATATAGTTAGATGCGCTAACTATATATCGCGCACCCGCAATCCACTGCTGATGATGTCACATATTACATCATTCATGACATGGTCAGTGACATCACTGATGACATCACTGATGACAACTCAAATGACATCACTGATGACAACATCCAGTGACTGTATGTTTCTGTAAAGTTAAAATATGTCTTATATATTGAAGAATGAGTGGATGTATAAATGTCTGGATGAAGGATTTAGTAGGTGCATGACTGATTGTAT
Source organism: Lissotriton vulgaris (assembly GCF_964263255.1). Taxonomy (NCBI): domain Eukaryota; kingdom Metazoa; phylum Chordata; class Amphibia; order Caudata; family Salamandridae; genus Lissotriton; species Lissotriton vulgaris. The sequence continues at coordinate 1,089,920,187 of NC_141697.1, read as the reverse complement.
GAGGGAGTGATTAAATGTGTCTCACTGAGTGCATGGATTAGTGATTAAACTGTATTAATTTGTGCATCATTATATCTGTTGTTCTGTAAACTGCTGCATGTGTTGATCAGTAGCTATATGAATAACTATATGGGTTATTGATTGGTTGCTCAAGTATTTGTATGGGAGACTGAGTATGTGTGTGGGTGACTGGGAGGTGTGTGACTCTGTGCATAGATGTGTAAGCAGTTGATTCACTAGGTGTATGAGTTCAAGAGTGCATGTGGAAACAGCTATATGGGCGGTTGACTGTGTGCATGAGTGTATTGGTGAGTGAATGGATATCTCAGTGCTACATGCCAAAGTAAGTACATATGTAAAACACAGTACATGTGAGAGTTAACATATATAAATAACTGTGCATAAGAGCCAGTGAATGTGTGAGTGGCTGTATGGATCATTGTGAACATGTATCAAGGATTGTATAAGAGAGTAAATATGTGTTAGAATATGTTTCAATAAGTAAGGTGTGCATAACTGTATAGTAGAGGAATTGGAGGTGTGTTTGATTCTTTGCATGACTGTCTAGGTGTATGAGTAACTCCATGGATGAGTGACAGTCTGTGAGTGTCTGTTTTCACTGAGTGTATCTAAGGATATATCAGAGTCTGTAGAGGTTCATCGTATTAACACATGAATGATGTCATCTGTGATGTTGTCAGTGATGTCATTTGAGTTGTCATCAGTGATGTCATCAGTGATGTCATTTGAGATGTCATCAGTGATGTCATTTGAGTTGTCATCAGTGATGTCATCAGTGATGTCACTGACCATGTCATGAATGATGTAATATGTGACATCATCAGCAGTGGATTGCGGGTGCGCGATATATAGTTAGCGCATCTAACTATATATGGAATTTCAATGGTTTTATGCGAGTAAAATAAGGTTTTGTAAATGCAAATCCCTAACTATATATGGCCTAAAACCTATGGTTTTTTCATTGAATTTTCAAGGTTTTGTAAATGCAAATTCCTAACTATATATCGACTATAACCTATGGTTTTTTCAGTGAATTTCAATGGTTTTTTAATAGCAAATATGAAAAGCTTTAAAATGTCAAGTACGTGATAGATAAAAACATTTTCGTATTTATGCACGCTGATGTGCTTTGAACGCTGCCCCCCTCCCCTCTTTTCTCTTAGTAGTACTCTCTCTTTGCAGATAGTGAAGAGTAGTTAACGCAGGCCTTTACCCCCATTGTAATCCGTCCTGCCTGCTTGTCTCTCCATTTGATTGATTATTATCCAAGCATTTACTGTTTTACAATTGATTCTCTTTGGTTCATTCTCTATTTACAAACAAGCACAAAGTCGCAATACTCTGTTTAGTCTTTGCAGATCGTGAAAAATCGTGTAAAAAAATAAAAGTAATCGAGCAAAATCAGTAGGCCACTAATTGGATCTCTTTTTGACCTCACTAAAATAGAAATATTATAAACAACCCTTCATGAGAAATACGAAAATAGTGAGATGAACTGAGCTCCACACCATGAGGGCTGCAAGACAGCTCGGCTCCGTCACCCATCCCGCCCAAAATAACGACAAACCCTATGCAAATATTAAAAATATAGACAACACACCAGCAAAGAAACAGGGTAAAACATTTTATTAAATAACTATTTACATAACGTTGGTTTATAAGATGATGTCAGTAGTGGACCGATGTGTGAATAGGTCAGAAGCAGCACAAGGCGCCAAGATCCGGATGGAAAGTCCTGGATGTTGGGTGCCATAGTTCAGAGTTCTGAGTTTGAGCCTTTTTCAATGCCTGTGCTTTGTTGTTTCCCCTCCATCAAAAACAAAAAAAATATATAAAACTGTGCAAAAATACAAAAAAATCAAAAAATGTTTACAAAAGCAGTGCTTGTAAGACTGTCTGAAGCTTATTTCCACCTACTGCAGCTTCACTATTCTCAAAGTAAGTGAGGGTCGTTTGTGGACCTGACTGCATTTGAAAACAATGTTATATGGTACCTCCCTAAACCGCTTGACGGAGGCCCCCGAGGGGCGGTGTGATGGCACGGACTCGGAGAAGACGCTTGGCTCCGACCCCCTCCCCAAGTCTTATAGCACTGGTGTAGCCTGAGATCGCCCCCGACATAGGCGGCCGGCTCCCGGGGTCCGGCGGAACTTTTTGCCTTTTGATGACTCTTCTATTCTGGACTTTGTCCCACAATCCGTTTGACCTGAAGACACGCTGTAGTGGGGCGCCCCTTTACCGTTTTAGTTGCCATTCCGCCCGCTTTTGCTACACTGTGCCTCTTCCGCCATTCAGCTGTTTACCGCCCGCTCTTGCGACTACAGCGTCTCGCTCACCATGTAGTTAAGTTGCTCCCGCTCTTGCGGTGCAGCGATAGGCGGCTGCCACAGGACTCTCAAAATGGCGGCCGGCTCTTCGGTTTTGGGCCTGGTCCACTAAAATGGCCCTGGGACACCTTGGAACTCGGACGCTTCCCTGATAGGGCTTGGGTCCCATTCTCGAAAGCGTCCCCTCAGCCGTGAAGATTCTACAAAAGTCTTGGGGGCCCCCGACTCCCGCAGGCTTCTGGTGGGGAGCGGCTGCCATGTCTGCTCGTGGAATGGCCACGACGGAGCTACGAGATGGTAGTGCTCTCATGCTGACGCCAGCTTTAGTCTGAAACATCCAGAAACACTGTAGACTACCAATTCGATCAGTTCCGGTAGCGCCCCAACATGACCCGGAAGAGAAGAACTTGCCCTCCCCTCTTTGACTGATGGTTCTTGTTGCCTGTCCCCTCTGTTGTCATTTAACAGAACTTTTTGGACTGCTGAAAGGGGTTGTGTTCCGAACGCTGGTTGGTGGAGACATTTTGACTATATTCTTGACCTACGTTGTCGCGTAATGCGTTATATGACACGCCGCGTTAGCGCACCCGGAAGTGATCCAGGGCGCGGCGCGCAGCGCGTAACGTAAGCATAACAGGTCATGTGACTTGTTAATAAAACTTTTCATTGGTTCATTTTACTTTTGTTATTTTAATGATGAAAAGCTTGGTCATATGACCTAAAAATTACGCTTTTTATTGTTTTCGAACATTATTTTTTTTAAAACATATATGTTATAATATTCCAGGCTAATGTACTTTCCCGGAAAATTTACAACTGTCCTGCAAGTAAAATATATTCCTTTTTTGAGAAAAAGGGCGTTTCTTCGTTCCATGACGGAGCCGTTGAGTAAAAGAGACTCGGCCTGCTGTCTTAGTCGCCGATACGCCTGATTATCAGATTCTTATTGATCACTTTATGTTGCAGGAGTGGAAAACACAACTGCCCTTGACCATTTATCTTTACTACGTTCCTACATATTATACCTTTTATCCGTCATGTAATTGGACTGCTTTATTTCACTTGCCTTTTACTGATTCGAAAACAGTGACTAAAAGTAAAAACTTTACCAATGTAAATACTACTACCGTGTTTTGTTTTAAAAAACCTTTATTGTGAAAATGTCAGTATACAAATACGGGCCTATAACCACGTGGGCCGGCCACGGAGCAAACTGAAATCATATATGATGAGGAGACATTTACACTGTAGAGGAACGTAACGAGCGGGCCATTAGGTTGCAAGAACTAAGGTGTCTAACAGTTGCGGAATCGGTGGACGTACATTTTGTAATTAAAATAAGACAGGGCCACTTACAATAAAATTTTCTAGATATACATTTGCGGGCAATGAGTTACGAGTCCCATTTATACCGGCGCCATTTTGGGCGAGGCCGGGCAGGTCCAAGATATAGTCAAAATGTCTCCACCAACAATCGGCCAGACCAGAACCCCTTTCGGCCCTTTATGCTACAAGATGGTGTCTTCCATTCAGAAAAAATTGTTGGCAGCATTTTGAAAGGAAAGATAAACAGCCGTTCTCCTAGTGAGTCTCACATTGTTACATTTAAGAAGAATGTTGAAGAGTAATATGTGGAAAATCTGAAGCCATTTTTCTACAAACTCTCAATCAGCCTAAGTCATGGGCGATCTTTGTCCACACCAGGGCAATAGTGAAGCTGCAGCAGGTGCAAAAGAGCTTCAGACAGTCTTACAAGCACTGCTTTTCTAAACATTTTTTTGTATTTTTGCACAGTTTTATATATTTTTTTTGTTTTTGATGGAGGGGAAACAACAAAAAACAGGCATTGAAAAAAGCTCAACAATGCAGGGCGCCTTGTGCTGGTTCCGACCTATTCACACATCGGTCCACTACTGACATCACCTCATAAGCCAACGGGGCACCCCACACTGACTTTCGGCGCAGCATTGTAGGATGGCCACACCAGTGCGGCAACTTGCTGGACACCACCTCGGTGCCATCCGGATCTCGGAGCGTTCGAGTCACTGTACCGCAAGAGTGACCGGAACTCAGCTGGTCACGCCGTCTTTCGGCGCAGCATTGTAGGATGGCCATACCAGTGCGCCAACTTGCTGGACACCACCTCGGTGCCATCCGGATCTCGGCGCGTTCGAGTCACTGTACCGCAAGACTGACCGGAACTCAGCTGAACACGCCGTCTTTCGGCGCAGCATTGTAGGATGGCCACACCAGTGCAGCAATTTGCTGGACACCACCTTGGGCAACAGTGAAGCTGCAGCAGGTGCAAATAAGGTTCAGATAGTCTTACAAGCACTGCTCAGAACTCTCAACTATGGCACTCAACATCCAGGACTTGCCATTCGGATCTTGGCGCCTTGTGCTGGTTCCGACCTATTCACACATCGGTCCACTACTGACATCACCTCATAAGCCAACGGGGCACCCCACGCCGACTTTCGGCACAGCATTGTAGGATGGCCACACCAGTGCGGCAACTTGCTGGACACAACCTCGGTGCCATCCGGATCTCGGCGCGTTCGACTCACTGTACCGCAAGAGTGACCGGAACTCAGCTGGACACGCCGTCTTTCGGCGCAGCATTGTAGGATGGCCACACCAGTGCGGCAATTTGCTGGACACCACCTCGGTGCCATCCGGATCTCAGCGCGTTGTGCTGCCTTCGGCCTATTCGCACATCGGTCCGCTACTGACGCCGCCTCACGTGCCAACGGATTTTCTACGCTTTTTGTAGCCCTATGCCGCATAACAGGTCATGTGACTTGTTTATAAAACTTTTCATTGGTTCATTTTACTTTTGGTTTCCTAAAGATGGAAGGCTTGGTCATATAACCTAAAAATAACACTTTTCATTGGTTTAGAACATTTTTTTTTCCCAAACGATGAAAGCCCCACCTTGTTTCTGGATGTTTCAGACTAAAGCTGGCGTCAGCATGAGAGCACCACCATCTCGTAGCTCCGTCGTGGTCATTCCGCGAGCAATCATGGCAGCCGCTCCCCACCGGAAGCCTGCGGGAGTCGGGGGCCCCCAAGACTTTTGTAGAATCTTCACGGCTGAGGGGACGCTTTTCGAGAATGGAGCCCAAGCCCTAGCAGGCAAGCGTCCGAGTTCCAAGGTGTCCCAGGGCCATTTTAGTGGACCAGGCCCAAAACCGAAGAGCCGTCCGCCATTTTAAGAGTCATGTGGCAGCCGCCTATCGCTGCACTGCAAGAGTGGGAGCAACTCAACAACATGGTGAGCGAGACGCTGTAGCCACAAGAGCGGGCGCAACTCAGCTGGATGGCCGCCACCTGGGGAGGCCCGTTCACGCCGCCTCCCCCACGCCCCCCCCCCCCGGGCCGCCCCACGCCAATTTTCGGAGCAACATTGTAGGATACCAAAACCAGTGCGGCAGTTTACTGGACATCACCTGGGTGCCATCAACATCTCAGCGCGTTCTACTGGCCTTGGGACTATTCGCACAACAGACCGCTACTGACGAGGCCTCCCCCCGCACCACCCGGGACGCCCCACGCCAATTTTCGGAGCAGCATTGTAGGATACCAAAACCAGTGTGGCACCTAGGCGACATCACCTGGGTGCCGTCCAGAACTCAGCACGTTGTGCTGCCTTGGGACTATTCGCACAAAAGACAGCTTCTGACAATTGTTGCTTTTTTTGGTGAAAAATGTTTAAAAGTTTTTACAGTTTTTGTTCCGTTCATTATATTTAAAAGTTAATAAAGTTTTATAATCTTACTTTGTTGGAGTGTTATAAATTTTTTTAAAAACGGGTGAATGGGGCCTTGAATCGGGTTATTGTCATGTGTGGGCTTTGCAAGTGTACTGCTACAGGATCGGACATTTCAAACTCAAATGCACATTCTTTTTCTTACCTTTCCGAAGCATGGAGCGCAATAGCAGGCAGAGAAAGGGTGATGCAAGTGTTGAACACTGCCTAGCCTGGAAGTTGCTGGCAGTGCCCCCCCCCCGCCCGCTCCTGAAAGAGGACACACACACACCGCCGCCCCGAGTACTTCACAGAACTTTAAAAGACCATGCGCTTGTTTATGAGGCTTAAATGGTTTATCACCCCTTCTAGAACCCCTGCATCGACCCTCTAACGTTTCCTGGAAGAATTACCACGTAACACAATACCAAGCCCTGTCAGCTGAAACCCCTGAGGAACAATGGGGCATATTATCAAGGGGGTTTATCTCCGCTTTTTTGGCTTTAAAAGCAAAGAAAGCGGAGATAAAATTATCTCCCTATTACCAAGCTGTCGCTAACACCAGTTAGTGACAGCTAAAAGGAGATAGCGACCATCGTGGGCCCTGCTTTGCATGTCAGTGATAGTGCCCTGAGCAGTTCTTAGCCATGTTATCCAATGGGAGGTGGATAACATGGCTAAGAGCATTTGCTCGATAATACATGAATATCGCTGACTTTTCTGCGATATTCATGCATTGCGGCCGTTTTTTATCGCATTTGCGATAAACCTTGCTAATAGCAAGGTTTATCTGCGATAAAAATCGCCGATGTGCGGCGATAATTTTTGTCTCTAAACAAGTTAGAGACAAAAATTATCGCTAGTTGTTGGTAATATGCCCCCGGGTTTTTGCTTGCAGAAATCGGGAGGCGGGAGACTAGCACTGAAATCAGTAGTCTCACGCCTGAATCGGGAGGGTTGGCATGTCTGGATTCTCTACAGCTGGGGCCATAAACTACATCCGCAGGGGTAGGTGATAGCCTGGGACCAGCCTGGCATCTAAAATGGCTGCCGTGCACGACAAAATTGTGGCATTGGAAAAAAGGCAAGATGGCGCAGACAATGTTTATCAATAAGGATTCATTTATAACAAAATATTTTATCGCAGTGACAAATTGGCGGTCAACACTTCCTGATTTCCATCGAATCGAACGTTAACAGACGTCACGCAGCAAAAAAAATAAAAAGCTCACGCACAGCCGCTGGAAGAGATGTATCAACATATATGAGCCTCCTCAGCCACCCTCATGAAACATAGGGGATTAGGATACATCTCCCGCACCCCCTTATACCTAGTAATTTAATTAAAACGAAGCACAAAATGGCGAATTCCCGTTTCGCTACCAGTTTGCGGCCCAGTTCGCGGCCCGTGAAGCGCTTCTACCGTGAAAAATCATTTTTTTTGTATTTTCCCCACCGGACCCTTTAATAACCCCAACAACATTCCTAGGGGGTCAAGAGGGGTATACCTTGCCCCCTTTCATTAAATTCCCTCTTCGTTTTTCACCTCTTCTTCTCTCTCGATCCTACCGAGAGATAAGATGGCGGCTGCTCCAGACCGTTTAGAATGTTGACAGACACGGGGGAGCCAATCAGCTTCGCATCGCAAAGTTCCGTTTCGCGAAAAGTAAGCGAACCGGAGCGCAGCCTGGAGCGCTGTTACAGATATATATCTTGATTTAAACGTTAATTTCTCAAAAACTACTGGAGCACATACATTGAGACCTAGAAAAGGCACATCGGGCTAACAGTCCCTACAATTTTGCCAAGTTTCGTGCAAATCCATTCAGCCGTTCGAGCTAAAAGTGAGTCCAACCGCCCTATGGAAATTAACATAGGAAAAACGCGTTTTAGGACCCCCCTTTTTTCTCGGCCCCCCCTCGACAAAACCCCCCCAAATGTGCCATTTTCCTGAAAATTTCAGCCGATTCCGTCCACAAACGCCAAAGTTATTAGACATAGAATTTTCAAAAATCCCATAGGGAATACATCCTAACTATATATACCTACTGGCGATAGCCAGTAGGTAATATATATATATATATATATATATATCAAAATAGGTACCTGGCCGCCAATGCATGGTGGAGAGAATCAGGTGTAGACCTCTTGAAAACCTCTTCAAAATTAGGGAACAGCAGTCAAATTCAGAGTGCAAGCAGAGTACGAATTTTATTTAACAAAAATTCATTCGACAAGTGTCAATCCATGACGCGCTTCGCTCCTCAAAGGAGCTTGGTCACATGAAGATATATATATATATTACCTACTGGCAGTCGCCAGTAGGTAGTTATAGTTAGGACCTAGTTTCCATAGGAAATCCACAACATTCTATTTGGAATAACTTTGGAGTCGGCGGACGACTCTTCGTGAATTTCTCAAAGAAAATGGCCTGCTCGGTTCCGCTCCTTCTCTAGAAGTTTGGGGGTGATTCGTCAAGTGGGGGAGATTAAAAAGGGAGTTCCAAAACATGTTTTCCCCATGCAATTTTCCATAGGTACCTTTAGCCAGGGCTACAGCCCGAACGGCTTAACGGAATTACACAAAATGTGGCAGAGAGGTAGAGTTTGGTTAGAAGATTGTGCTTTTTCTTAAATGGTGTAAATCCGTTCAGTAGTTTCGGAGAAAATTGCAAGTAAAATGATAGCAATAGCTAGAGACGGAGTTCAGCACACGTAAGGAAATCGGTCAATTATGAGCGCGAGCTGCATGCTGATTGGCTGTGAACTGTCTATCAACACTCAAAACCAGGAAGGGTTGGGGGCCATCTTGTTTCTCGCTAGAACCGAGTCACAAGAAAACGGTAAAACAAAGTTGAGAAATAAGGGAAGGGGGTAGGCTAGAAACATTCTGACCCTCTAGGTATGCTCAGGGGGTCGTATATGGATGTTTAGGCTCTATCTTTTTTTTTAAAGATAAATCGCGGCATACACGTATGGAAATATGTACAATTACGAGCAGGAGCTGCATATTGATTGGCTGTCAATACTCCAAACCAGGAAGTGTTGGCAGCCATCTTGTTTGTCGGGAGTGGAGAGTCACAAGAAAACAGTAAAAAGTTGAGAAATAAGGAAAGGGGCAAGGTAGAAACATTTTGACCCTATAGTCTTGGTCAGGGGGTGGTACATTGATCTTTCGGCTCAATTTTTATTTTGTTAAAAATAGAAATTGGTGGGGTAGTCGTGCAGTACTTGTGCATGGTGGAGAAGGTGAAAAAAACCTAGAAGTCCGTTTTATTCATTAGGTCCGGGGGGCAAATTACGGGGGCAAGTTTTTTGCATAATGGGGCTTGGAAGGTGCCCCGAGCACTGGGGAACAGCACTGCTGTGGTTTTATTTCGAATTATGCGGGGGCGTTACGGTCCTACTCCACGACTTTCGGGGAGCGGCACCTCTCGGGTTTAAAAAAAATATATATATGTTTTGAGCTCTCTCTCTCTCTCTCTCCCGGTACAGGTTGCGGGGAACACAACCTTTCTGGGGCAGTAATATGTAAAATGACCTTCCAGCTCCGGGTACCTGTATTGTCTTGAGTTTTTTATTAATGTTGGGAAATAACAAGGCCGTATTATCAAGCTTATTATCGCCGCTTTAGCGGCAGTTTCCTGTCAATAAAAGCGGCGATGATGTATCGCCTTTTGTTGATAATGTGCTCCTTAATTGTTATGATAGTATGAAAAACTTTCCTTTTTTTGTGTAGCAGTTGTACTCTCTATGCATGTGCAGTCTCGTTTCGAAGCCAACGTTTTTTTCTTTTTTTTTCAAGTTCAAGAAACAAACATTTTTTATTTCAGGTAATAAATTTGACGCTATGTTTTCTGGGTCTTGTGTGTCATCCGCTGGTGTACTTTAGTGTTATATTAATAATCGTATTTTATCTACATTTATTTGGAACGTAGTGTTGAGGAGCCAAACGTTGATGAAGTACTCCGTCTACCGCCATTTTAGTAGTTTTTCACCGTTGTTTTTATTATATTAGTTACTTTCATTTATCGTCCTCCTATATTCTTTGTGATCGATGAGATTTCGAGGCACAGACACCATGGTGTTTGTCCTTAAACTCTGATGTTATCAGACTTGGTCACACGTATACCGAAAAACTAATTTGAAGGACGTAAGTCTCAGCCATTACAACGTGTGTTCGTCAACACAAAGACATTATTAAGATTATCGCCGCTTTTATCAGCAAGAAAACTGCCGATAAAGCGGCGATAAAGGGCTTGATAATAGGCCCTTGTGAATTCCTATAACAGCCCAAGTTAACACCAGAACCAGGGCTGCTATGGGAATTTCCAAGGCCCTATTATCAAGCCCATTATCGTCGCTTTATCTGAATTTTTTCTGCCAATAAAAGCGGAGATAATGTATCGCCATTTGTTGATAACATGCCACTTCGTTCCATGCCCTGCATTGCATTTTGCGATGCAGGGTGCGGTATGAAATTAATTTTATTAATTTCATTGTTTACTTACCTGCAATCATCGAGATTCTGCTGTTTATATCCCCCCACCCTGCCCCTCCCCCGCCCCACCTGCCTACCTCACCACAACTCCATCCACCGGCCGCGGCTGAGTCAGTTACTTGTACTTACCTTACGCATAATAAATAATTATATATTATGAAATTATCACCTGTGGAAGATACAAAAAAACACAGTTACAATATATATTTTACAACACCAAAAATTTGTAAAACTTTTCATTAGCCTTTTTTGCTGTTCTCAGAATATATTGAATTTCACTACAAACAGTGAGTTCAATAGTACTCAGCACATAACAGCGGGCAAAAAAAAGACAATCAAGAAGATTATCTTAAAAAACCCAGTCAACATTCTCAATAACAATATAAAAAATTGAAATAAAACATATCTTAAATGTTTTTATCTAAGAGCAATTTCTTATGTAAATATAACATATCTCAAACAATCATAAAATAACAATACAATATGATACATTTTTTTACACTGTAAATAATGTTACTTACAAATACATGGTGACAAAAGACACAGCAAAAAGTCCTTAATGGTTTTGCACACTTTTCCTTACGGCCAAATAGTATGCATCAAGTGCTTTGTTTGGAAGTTGTTCAATAGTAATCCTGAACGGCCCCCTCCCAGCCTTCTGATCCAAAACTCCCAACATCATCTACGTGTCCCCCAGGACTCATCCATCGGTCCGACGCTGTTCAACATCTACATGGTCACCCTCACACAAGCAACCCACCATCACAACTTCAACAACATCTCCTACACAAAAAACACCCAGCTCATCCTCTTTCTCAGCAAGAAGCCACATACCACCAAAAGCAACCTCCATGACAGAATGAAGGACGTCACCAACTACATAAAGTGCAGCACTGTAAACACAAACTGGCTCAAGATGAAGGTACTCATCCTCAGACTCACCCCACCAGCCTCAGACAACTCCAGCTACCTGACTACACTATGAACAGTAGCAACTCCTACCAACCATATCCACAACATAGGATTCAACCTCAAATCCTCCCTCTCCATGTGTAACCAAGTCTACACCGTCTCCTCGAACTGCTATAACATCCTCCACATGCTTTGCAACATATACAAGTGGATACTAATAAAAAGAAGAAGAAGATTGACACAGGCCCTCATCATCAGGAGACTACACTGTGGTAAAACACTATACACATGAATTGTAGCCAAACACCTACAACAACTACAACAAATCCAAAAGACCTCCACCTGAGTGATCATCAATCTCCCTGGCTGCACCCACATCACCCACCACCTGATACACCTACACTGCCTCAATATCAACAAAAGGATCAGCTTCAAGTTCCTCAGCCTCACTTACAAAATATTCTACAACACCAGACTAATCTAGCTTAACAGCACTAATCCTAAAGGGCAAATTTTGATCTTAAAATGTTGTTTTTAAAAATATTAGGTAAGAATTTGGTAACTCTTCGGGCAAACGTTGCTTAAAAACTAATTGAGTATTATTACACTGTATCCAACCTTTCAGACATTTTAAATAAATATGTAATGTCAAGATGTGGTAGAAGGTCCATCATGAAAAATAATAGCAACAGCTATAAAAGTTCTTCCTGATATTGAACATTGACCAGCTACAAAATTTGTAATTAAAGTTTTCAATTTTGTTCCATCAGTTCTATAACGTTGCAGCATTAAAATAACATACTCTCCATATCTTTGTATAAGTAATGTTGATGACATTTCTGATTTACATTGGCTACACTGTATGTATTGACTTGCTCCTCTAATTAGACTGTTAAAAGACACTGATTGACAGTCAGGTAAAGTCAAATATATGAATCTCTCAGTGTCTATGTCAGTGCTACATGTAAACAAACAATTTTGACAGTCATGTTGCCATTTATAAGAAAGGCCAAAAATGTTTTCAATATCTATACCTTCATCTTCCAGTACACCAAGCATAAACAATAAAAATTCTTGACAATCTTGCTGAATATTCTGCGTAAATTGACTAGAACCAGAACATATGTCCAAAAAATGTCAATATCAGAAACACTTTGTAATTTACTTTTATCACTTCTACATTTGTCATAAACAGTATTCAACAATGAACAGAATCTTTTGTCCCGATTTTCTACAATGTGCTGTTGGAAACTTTCAAGAAAAAAAACAACATTAACCACTTCTTTAGCATAGCAGTTGACACCAGAACTATTTTCAAACTGATACCCAACATTCTATTCAACACTGTCCTTTTTATTTTTGCTGGCAAGCGCAACTTCATCTTGTTTTTTTTTCTTTCTGTACAATTTCACAACAGATATTCTTAAGTCTTCTGTATCTACCTACCACACGCTTTTCAATCACTGGATATTGACCTAAATTGGGTGCATATTCTCTTCTTAACCTATTATACTCTTTCACACAGTTTGCATCTGCAGAAACCTTTGTCTCATCAAAATCAATCAAGTAAACCTTTGTCTCATCAAAATCAATCAAGTACAATCCAGATAAAGTTCTGACTCAAGACAAAGCAACATATGCCTTACCTTTTTAAACACGGTACTTCCAATATTTACTGAAGCACAATCTACACTTAAACCTTGAGATTTATGAATGGTCACTGCATATGCCAAACAAAGAGGAAACTGTTTTCTGCAGACATACAAATCTTTTACAAGCAAAAAAACGATCTGCACAATGACTAACTAGTTGTACTTTAGCAATTTCATCAAATTTGTTTTTCAAAAATTCAATCCCACATCTATTTACATATTTAACAAAATCAACAATTTTACCCATTGCTCCATTTACTAAACCTTTTTGCACATTCAAATTACGTCGCAAAATTCTTCTACAATTTACACATGCATACAAATTCTTTTCTAAACCAGCAGTTTTACTTATCGATTTCTCTAAACAATCCAATTTCCTCTTCAAGTTTTCACTCAAAATAATACTGATACCTTCATGTTCTATTTTATCAATTGCTTCCAATTTTATAATTTCTTAATTTTCCAACTTTAACATTTCTTCATTAAATATATAGAACATTCACGCAGTATTGGCATTAAGCAGATTACAGATTTGTTTTCTGCAATTTTTATGTATATTTTCTCTGGGACAACAAATTGGAAAGTAATCGTGTCTTTAAAGCTTGTTTGCCATGTTTGGGTAATTTTCCTATTGCTTCTTTCATTTGAAATAACTCTATAGCATTCCCCATCATTTCTTTGGAATGCAATGGATGAACACGTAATGTTCATAGATTTCTTCAGTTCTGGACACATCCACTTTTTCAATTTGTCCAGATGGCAAAGTCACTATCTTCTTGTACAGTTATTTCTTCTTCTCCGACATACACATTTTTGTAATATTGATTATTTTTTACCAGATACAACGTTGCCTTTTTCACTTTCCTAACATCCACTAATTCTTGCCAGATTTTCTTACTCTTAGTAGGAACGCCATTAACAAGAATAACTAAAGGTTCATCCTCTACATATTCTACACCAATAGTTTTAATAATTTCCTTTAAATCTAGAGGCAAATATACAACTCTTCCCTTTAATCCTCTCTGTAAATCAGAAGGAGGAAATTTTCCTGTCTTAGGCTCCATACGAACAATAGCCTGAAATGGATGCACACATTGAATAAGAATAGACTCATAGGTATTTAAATCCATCAGTTCCGAAGAAATATTTACCAACTCAAGATTATTATGCACAGCTCTAGCAGGCATTTTGTTCTCATCTAATTTGTTATAACAATATTTACAAATACGCTGATCAGAACCCAAATCAAAACAATTCTCTACCAACAAATAAGTTGCAAAATCCTTCCACTCAATATTATTTTCCTTTTCACTTTTTAAATATAGATCAACAGTCCTGGTCTGATTTTTATAATGAATTAGTCAACAACAGATACAAGAATGATTTGGCCTTTCACCTGAAATCACCTTAAACTGTATAATTTCTTGATCAAAATTTTCTACACTGCACTCTCCTACATTCTCTCCCACATTTTCTTCTATTAATCTCTCACTTTCTCCACTGTCTTCCTGAAGACCAAAGTAACTAATCTCAATTTCATCGCAAACATTTGTTACATCTGATACAGATCCACACAAAAGAGCACTGTTCAACTTTTTTAACATTACTGCTGGACTTTTTGCATAATACAATGTTCTGACTAATTTCCTCATCTAAGTATGATTAACTGCTAATATCCTGAAATGGTGGAAAACACTCTGACATACTTGTTTAGAAAGACAAGGCAGAGAATGACCTTGCAAACCAGTATTTCCTCTCACTCTGCAAGGGTCTAGTCCTTGTAACATCTTAATCTTTTGTTTAACACTTTTCTTGTTATAATTACATAAGAAATTGGGTAAAAAATCAATAGATTCTTGCCGCACACTGCAAATACTACTACAATTCCAAGTGTACACTGGAGCTTTTGGACGTCTCCTTAAAACTTCACCAGCTAACACCTCTTCTGCATTTCTAGGAACAATTTTCCCTTTCTCAATAGGACTACCATTTCTAACCCCATAAGCACGACCAGTAGTGTCAACTGCATGCAACAAATCATTACTCTGAAGATAACTTTCTTCTTTAAAAAAAGGCTCAGAACTTGAACTATGTTTCCATTCACCCCAAAACAAACTCACAAAAAATATTTCTGTTAATTAGTCTTCTCCACCTACTTTTGCCCTTTCAATAAATTGATTGGTTTATCTAGTTATCTAATTCTATTGATTACTAAAATAAACAGTTTTCTTTTCAATTCCAAAGCTTTCTCAACTACATTTTCTATAGCTTTATTTTTCTTATAAAATACAGTTTTCTCTTATATACCTTAATTTCCTTCATTACATTTGATAATAATCTATTATGAAACATTTGTTTCCTATTTTTTATGAATTGATTTTTCCTCCTTGTACTATACACAGTTTTGTCTGCACTTGATTTTCCTTTATTGTTTTCTTTAATAGTAGTTTTTTTTAATTGCTCATACACTATAGACATTTTTCTGTTTCTAAACACTACTCTTAGTGTTTAATATTTTTCTCAAAAAAGTGCTCCTGCTCTTACCAGGACTTTCTTTCTGTTTGTTAAGACATCTCTCTTCATGTAAATCTTCTTGGTGAGTTCTCTTCAAATACACACTTTTCTTTCGTTGCTTCCTCTTTTGGTACTTCGTTGGCATGATGCAGTATTTTTAGTATCGATAAACACAACCTATAATAAAAAAATACATATAACATTACAAAAAAAATTATGTCAAATATTCTATTATATTACTTACAAGAACAGAGGGAGGAGTATGAGGACAAACCTCTGACTATAAAAATAAAAGGAGTTACAACAAAAGAACAAGGAGTATGAAACAAGGAAAATTTAATAAAAAATGAGAGTATAAATAGACAGTACAATATAACGGAATAAAGAAACAGCCGCGGTCCGTGGAGGGAGTTGCGATGGGGCAGGCAGGCGGGGCGGAGGAGGAGCAGTTTGAGGAGTGATAAACAACGAAATCTGGGGGCATATTACCAACAAGTAGCAATATTTATCGCTAAATAGGTTTAGCGACAATTTTTTTATCGCTGCCTATAGCTTGATATGTTAGCGAAGAAAACATGCTATTAGCAACGTTTTTCTCTATTGTGCTAAAATATCCAGCGATAGCGGCGAATTGCGTGACTATCGCTGAGAATACAGCGATATTCACGCATTAGAGACTAAATGGTCTCAGCCATGTTATCCACCTCCCATTGGATAGCATGGCTAAGAACTGGTCTGGGCAGGTGTTAGTATTTTGAGATTTTTGCGGTTAGTGTGAATAATTCCAACGCTACGCCTGCCTTGCTTATAGGTGATAGCGACGTTGGAGACTGCTTTCAGTCGGTAACTGGTTGGGTACGCCCACTTTGCACATCATTAGCGATAAACATCGTTGACATGCAAAGCGGGCCCCAAACTGCTCGCTATCGCCTAAAAGCTGTCGCTAACTGATGTTAGCGACAGGTTGCTATTAGGGCGATAGAATTATCGCCGCTTAGCGGCCGAAAACGGACAATAAATTGGTGATAATTGCCTATTGCCCCCCTTGGTAATATGCTCCCTGCATCATTGCAGGTAAGTAAACAATTAAATTAATAAAACGAATTTCGGGACATATTATCAACAAAAGGCAATAGATTATCGTTGTTATCGGCAAGAAAATGCTGATAAAGCGACGATAATGAGCTTGATAATATGCCTTTGTGAATTTTGCATACCAGCCCAGGTTAACACCGGAACTTGGGCTTCTATAGCAATTTACAAGAACCTATTATGAAGCCCATTTTCGTCATTTTATCGGCAGTTTCCTGCACATAAAACGTCGATAATTTTAACACTGGTCCTTAATAATATGACTTTCAGTGCCATATTATCAGCATGAAACTGCCACTGAAGCGGTGATAATGGTCTTCATAATATATACTTTTGAATTCCCATAGAAGCCAAGGTTAACACCATAACCTGAGCTTCTATGGGAATTCAAAAGGATATGTTATCGAGCGCATTATGACCGCTTTACTGGCAGTTTCCTGTCGATAAAAGCGGCGATAATGTATCATCCTTTATTGATAATGTGGCCCATAATCCCTTAATGTACAGAGAGGCACAAAATGATATTAAAGAAAAAAACATACCATAGCAAAACACATTTGCTACTATAAAAAGTTTAACAACGGACGAATATCAGAGCATATTATCAAGACAGGCGATAACATTATCAACACTTTATCAGCAATTTGCTGCCGATAAAGTGGCGATAATTGTATCGCGGAGTCTTGATAATATACCCCATAATTCGTTAATGTACAAAGATATACTGCACACACACACTCCCATACAACTTTTCAACTAAACTTTCAAATTGAATTCTAGATTAACAGGAATACCACTCACACAGTGGAAATTCTTCTACAAAATCTCTGGAGTTCAGTGTTTGCAGCACAACCGTCAAATTGAACATTTTCCTTCTCATTTTACGCATTCACACATATAAATAACTAATTAAAATCCTGTACACATTAATTCAAAAGAAAACACACATTTCTATTGGTTTAACATTCCAAACCTTTCCAGCTAATAGAACTTTCAACCCTTCCCCCATTACACAATCTGCCATGGAAACACTTGAGGGAACACCTAACTCAGCACACAGGTGAAAAGTTCATCATACATTGTTGCAAATTGAAACAGCAAGTATGCTTGACTGGAGAATATGCCAGCTTATCTTATGTAACATTCTTTTCTATCACTTTTTCTTAACCAATAAAAATAAGGCTTTCAAAAAACAGAAAGATGGAACCTAGTTTTCTGTAAAGTGTTGTCAAACAACCAATCATTTCTTCTTTTGAAAACTTCATGTTGTCCACCATTTTAGAAAAATCTTACTTTTCAAACTACCATTTCATTTACAGAGACCTTCAGAGTGCATCCAGATCTCTCTTCAAAATGCTTACAGTGTGGATTGTGGGACACAGCTATATTTTTACTGGATTCAAAGGTACGCACAACAGAAAATAATTCACAAGGACCTAGATTTACCAAATGTATACATTAAATGGATTGGACAGACAGGATTAAAGATGCCATTGGTGAAATCCTTTATGCATCCAACACCCTGATCTCATAATTGTGCACTGTGGTGGCAATGACCTAGGTACTTTGACTGGGGTAGCTCTGGAAATGCTCATGAAGAACACCTTTGCACAATTAATGACACTGTTCCTCAAAACTGTCTTTGTATATTTTCATATATGCCAAAGGCAGAAATGGAAGCGGTCCAACCACTATTGTCCACAGTTTGAAAAAGCTAGGAAACCTGTGAATATATCTGTTTCTGCCTTTCTCCGAGACTATCGAATGGGGTACATTTCCAACAACAATCTGCGTCTTCTTCATAAACTTAAGCCTCGCAATAAACACAACGCCTCTTTTTAGAGCCACACAACACATAAACAAATACACTTCATAAATATCTAAAATAATTTTAATTTTTCTTGCTTACGTATGCTTACGTGATGACTTTCAACATTGCAGCTGTAGGCCGTCCATACGTGGTTGGTACGCATACAATAAATCTACAACTCCATGAGCAACACTGTAACACACTCTCTACCAGCGTACGACAGACCCAGGACCTTCTGCACTTCAGAAGAATTCTCAAGACCTGGCTCTTCGATCAGTTGCAGCACCCGCCCCCCCAGTGCCTTGAGACCCTAAAGGGTATGTAGCGCGCCTTAGAAATGCACTGATTGATTGATTGATTGATAGGTTCGGAATGTTTCTATCCTGCCCCCTTTCCTTATTTCTCAACTTTGTTTTACTGTTTCCTTGTGACTCAGCTGCCTGACAAATAAGATGGCATGCAACACTTCCTGGTTTGGAGTATTGACAGCCAATCAGCATGCAGCCCCTGCTCCTAATTGTACATATTTCTGTATGCGTTTGTACAACTCTGTACCACAGAGTTGTGGGGAAGACTTGGTGAGGCGCACGCTCACCAACGAGTGCGCACTTCACCGAATGTTCATGAGTTCAGACTGTTTTCAATTGCTCCTTAGACATTCCTGAAGAGAAAGTGGAAATATTTCTATGAGAGTTAAAAAACGTTGTTTGACAAGTTAGTGAGTAAGTAAAGTTACCTGACATTATAGACAATATTGAATGTACTCAGTCGATGTATTTTCTCTAACTTAAAAGAAGAAACGATAACATTTGTATTAAGCAAGGTCTTAAGGGAAAAGAACACATTGAGTAAGGAATACTACTAGAAAGACTTTTGAATGAAGAAGGAACATTAGTGAAAAACATAAGATATTCAAGGATTGACAGAATAGATAACTAGCAACTGCATGAAGAAATGTTAGTAGAAGAATACAAGGAAATTAATAATATGAAAATTAGACAATAAACTGAGAGGCTTAGGTTAATGAATGTTATGTAATTATAGGTTAAAAGCAGTGAGAAAAATAAAGAACTGTAAGCTACAGGTTGCAGATAAATACTAGAGGAGAGGCTAGTTTGAAATTGGAAGGGGTAGGTAATTATTAGGGATAGACTAAGTTATAGATGAGGAATAGAGATAAAGTAAACACATGAAGTATTTAAAAAGTAGTGTGATAATGATGTCTAAATATACACAGATACACAGTGTTGTTCAGGACAATGAATAGTATCTTTTCCATTATAGTAAAACTGATTTACTGTTTTTGAAAGGGTAAGGTGAATAGACATATTCTACATTTTTTAGTAGTGTATTTTACTATAACAGCCTGAGTCTTTTCCTATAGTCATAAGGAGTGACTGCTTTCAAAATTTAAGAAAAGCTTAAAACAGGATATCCTTATAAGTAATTATAGTGGTATAATTTTGCAAAGGACTAAAACTCTACTAATGGAATGTTATTAGATAATGGTATTTATATACTATTTTTTGTAGGCCAAAATAGGTAAAAACTGTAGTTTTGTATTATATATTACGAAAAGTGATAAAATTAACTGTTTATATTTTTATACAAGGAGCAAGAACATAAAGGAAAAATTATGGAAAGAGAACAGCCTCATACTCAGGAGATTTTGGATATTACCTTGAGTGTAATTGAAGAACTAATCATATCTGTCACAGGCAATGAGAGTGAAGAGGGGGAAATTAGTGCTGCATAAATGAATTGTAATTTTGAAGACGAAAGCTTTGATGCAGATTTTGTTGAAGTTTTAAATTATGTTGAAATTTTAGAACACATTAAATCAGAACCTGCTGACGAGGAAATTGATCTGCATGACATATCTGATGAAGTTGCTTTGGATTGTCTGTTAAATTATGAGATGTTACAAGAATACATTTATTGTTGAAAAATAATAAAGGTTTGAGCACTATCTACTAATGTATTTATTGTACTAAAAGTGAAGCAGTTATAGATTCAGTTATATATTCTTTAAATGTTTGTATTGATTTCAAATATGCAAAGTGGGTTAGAGGGTATTGATTTCTTTAAAATCTGTATGGAGTATACATGCTGTCTTGTATGCAGGTACAAACTAGTGTTTTATGCCTTCAATTCCCCAGTCTGTATCCTTAGACATCCACCAAACACCCTGCCACTGCTATTTTAGTATTGTAGTGAGCCAGTCAGGAGTATGTTCTTTTTGATTGTAAGGTGGTAAAACTGAAGCTGTAATAAATTTAGTGAGGAACTTTCTTTGCAGAAGTGTAATGATCCAGTCAGTATCTAGATAGTCATGGATTAAAAGAGGACTTATGCATAGGCTGTTTCAAACCTCTATGGACTGTGGCTGCACTGTTCTATGCACCAGTAAACTTATGTTTTATTCGTTCAATTCCTCAATGTGTATCCTAATACTTCCAGCAAACATTCTCACACTACTGTTTCAATATTGTATTGAGCCATACAACAGTATGTGTTTATCTGTATATTGTGGTACAACTGAGGCTGTTATAAATTCAATCACGTTCGTTCCTTGTAGTCTTGTTATCATCCACTCACTATCTAAGTACTCATGCTTTAAAATAGGCCTTAGGGCATAGACTGTTTCAAAATCCTTATAGACGATGTATGCAGTCTTCTATGTATTTGCAAATTTGTGTTTTATACGTTCAATTTACTAGTTTGTATCGTTACACTTCCAGCAAATGCTGTCACTGTTGTTTTAGTTTTGTAGTGACTCATTCATTGGTATGTAGTAATCCTATCACTACATTAAAATACTAATGGGCACATATACAATAATTGGCATATCCCCAGGAATATGTCAGTTATTGTGCTCCTTGACACCATCCGCATGGATGCGCCGAATTTACAATGCGGTGGACCATGGGATAAAAATGGCACATATATATAATGTATCTGTGCTGTAAAGGTGGTGCATTGTTTGAGTTATGTTGGAAGTGCAACGTATCTCCAGCAATGGTCTGGGGGCCCTATGCTCAGACTGCTGTGTCAATCCTTACACCTGCTTCAAGGTAGTGCAGGGTTTTGACACAGCATGAGCCCAAAAGTGACAAAGTGACATCTTGTAGATTGTAGTCAGCCACTTTTAGGAGGTGTTTTTGCGCAGTAACCCCCCCCATGTTGGAATGTGTCCTTCTGGTAAAGGGATTTTCAACGTGATGTACCTCCCATATACGTCACATTCTAAATAGCACATATCGTGGTGCATCTTTTGCACCACTGCTTCATCAGAAAAGTGATGCAACGGTGTTGTAAAAGAGGCACAAGGGTGTTGTAAATCTGCCTCTAACAAACACTTACAAATTCACTGAGGCAGTTTCACTAGCACTACATTCTTTTTGAATTTACTTTTGTTATTATTTTAGATTAAAAATATGAAATGTAACTTTAAAAATAAAACAAATATAGGTATTTATAATAAAAATGTAGGAAATTACTATAAAAATAAAGAAATTCCACACAGCGAGGCCCATCTGTGGGCTTGAAAAGTTACCAACTGAACATTAACGCGACGTGAGGCACTACAAGTCCCATAAGTCCCATCTAGGGCGTGCATCTAAGCAAGATGGGTTGTGGTGCCTCAAGCGCTCCCTCATAACTGCCAAAGCCTCTGAAGAGAAGTGGGGACACTTCAAAACGCGTCAGGCATCCAGGGCAGTTTGAACAGTTAAAGGATATTGTTGTGCTGGAGGAGTGCTTACCATTCAAGGCTCCTTGTGTGCAGCTGAGGTCCGGGTGCTCCTTTGTACGTTGGGTACCCCGGAGCTGGAATATTTACGTGGCGGCCCATGCCGCGGAAGGAGCACCACCCTGAAAGAACCGGGGGCCATGCGGTCTTGACTATGGGCTGAGAACATGGAACATCAGCGTATGGATTCTGCACGCATTCCACACAGCGAGGCCCATTTGTGGGCTTGAAAAGTTACCAACTGAACATTAGCGCGACGTGAGGCACTACAAATCCCATAAGTCCCATCTAGGGCGTGCATCTAAGCAAGAAGGGGTGTTGTGCCTCAAGCGGTCCTTCATAACTGCCAAAGCCTCTGAAGAGAAGTGGGGACACTTCGAAACGCGTCAGGCATCCAGGGCAGTTTGAACAGTTAAAGGATATCATTGTGCTGGAGGCGTGCTTACCATTCAAGGCTCCTTGTGTGCAGCTGAGGTCCGGGTGCTCCGTTGTACGTTGGGTACCTCGGAGCTGGAATATTTACGCGGCGGCTCATGCCACGGAAGGAGCACCACCCTGAAAGAACCGGGGGCCATGCGGTCTTTACTACAGGGCGAGAACATGGGACAGCAGCGTATGGATTATGCACGCATTCCACACAGCGAGGCCCATCTGTGGGCTTGAAAAGTTACCGACTGAACATTAGCGCAACGTGAGGCACTACAAGTCCCATAAGTCCCATCTAGAGCATGCATCTAAGCAAGAAGGGGTGTGGTGCCTTAAGCGCTCCTTCATAACTGCCAAAGCCTCTGAAGAGAAGTGGGGACACTTCGAAACGCGTCAGGCATCCAGGGCAGTTTGAACAGTTAAAGGATATTGTTGTGCTGGAGGCATGCTTACCATTCAAGGCTCCTTGTGTGGAGCTGTGGTCCGGGTTCTCCTTTGTACGTTGGTTACTTCAGAGCTGGAATATATATATATAGCAGCTGGTTCACAGGATAACTCACCACGAAACCGCAACCCGAACAAACTGCACTCTGGGAGTTGCAGTCCCTCCACCTTCAGCAACCAATGAGAGTCCTGATGGGCATCGCCAGGTGTGCAAACATTCTACTTCAGATGTGCCAGGATATAAAACTTTGGATTCCAGCATCAGCGGCACTTGGAAAGGACTGCATCTGACGAAGGCGAAAGCCGAAACGCGTAATGCCACATCCTTTCAATAAATGGAACTTCTCTATCCCGTTGTGCCACCTTGTCTACTTCCTGTGAGGAGGACATTTCTTTGCATTTTCAGCACGTGCCATATAGCACTAGGATGGCCCTTTCTTCAAGCGTCATGGGGTTATGGCTATTATCCCAAACCGCCTCGCATCGCAAGGAACAGAGACTCTGCTATGGACAATAGTCGACGAACGTGTCGAGAGACACAATTACTTTAATTGATGCTCCAGACCTGGGTTCCAAGCGATTTTGAGGCAGAAAGTGCGGGACAAAGAGAAAGTCCATTGCCCAGAAAACACACGCTGTAACTCTCGAACTGACAATGCCCTGAGCCAGCATTCTAACGTGAAGTACAACAAGCAGCTGGTTCACAGGATAACTCACCACAAAACCGCAACCCGAACAAACTGCACTCTAGGAGTTGCAGTCCCTCCACCTTCAGAAACCAATGAGAGTCCTGATGGGCATCGCCAGGTGTGCAAACATTCTACTTCAGATGTGCCAGGATATAAAACTTTGGATTCCAGCGTCAGCGTCGAAAGGACTGCATCTGACGAAGGCGAAAGCCGAAACGCGTAATGCCACATCCTTTCAATAAATGGAACTTCTCTATCCTGTTGTGCCACCTTGTCTACTTCCTGTGAGGAGGACATTTCTTTGCACATATATATATACATATATATATATATATATATATATATATATATATATAATAATAATAATAATAATAATATATATATATATATATATACATATATATTATTCTTTTTTCAATAGGTTTGGCTCACTTTTTCCTACCCCTGGTGCTTCTACGTTCGGTGCGGAATTCCAGGCAGAGCCATGCCAAATTTTATCTCCTCATATGAATCCTTACGAATTCTTTTCGAATAACGCACTCACAGGCTTCTTCATTCCCCAATTATTTTATTTCAAAATACATCCAAGGTGCAAGGAGACAACCGACGTGTTTCGCTATCCCTTATGGCTTGTTCATGGTTCAAGTTTCAAACAAACACTTCAACCAATAAAAAACATTAGCACAAAATCATGTGACTAGTGGTGGTCTTTGTGTTTACATAGTGTATTGTGGGAATTGTAGCTTGCTTCGATGTCACTTCAAACTATATGTGTAAATATCTATTCTTTCCCATATTATTATTAGTATTTTGAACTTAGACTTCCTTTTTAATCATCCTCTTTATTACTCTTTCTTGGGGTATTTTCACATTACCCATTTGTAGCCCAGTCTGCCCGTCCTACTCCTTTTAGCCTATTTGGTCCTGCTTCTACTACTATCTTATTACATTGGCTCTAATGTTTAATACCAAATGCATAGTTGTCTCCACACTATTGTTTATACCATTATTCTTAACCTCAGTTTAATTATAGCAGTGAGTTCTGTTTTTGCGCATTTTAAATACAGATTAATAATATTGCGCCTAAGCTTTACTCATTTTATCAGATTTTTAGTATTACTGTGATCACAGTTTTTTTTATTATATTTATGCGTAATCATCTAATAAAAGTGATTAAATCTGTATAATGTAATGCTCAAAAATTAAGTAAGGCCCTCCGGTGGGCAAAAAATATGCATTTATTTAATTCAACAGATTCTCGTCTTATATCTATTGCCTTGGCTACCATTCTATTTTAGATATCGTAGTGTATTTTTAAGTGAGGAAGGGTCCTGTTAGGCCCATTTGTAGGGCATTAGACTGCTTATGGGTATTTATTTACACCTTGCCACCTTGCAATTGTTGCATTTTTCTAACCCCTTTCTTTTTAACCATTCCATTCCCTTTGATTTTTTAGGGGTTCATCAAACCCTTAAAAAATGTACAACCTCAAACGTTGTAAAGCCTTGGGCCACATGAAACCTGCATCAGGTTTTATGTGGGCATACCGGCGCAGGGTGGTCTTTCTGGCACAGGAACGTCTCGGAAAAGTGCCTGAGTGAAATCTACAAGATCACTTTTCTGACACCTCTGCGTCAAAACCTTACGCCTGCTTGAAGCTGGCGTAAGGTGTGACGCACCATGTGGAAGATAGGCTGGGTAGGCACAGTGCTGGAGTTAGGTCGCGCCCGTGACACAACTCCATCACTGTGCCAACCTTACGACGTCAGATGCGACACGCATCTGCCTATCCTTGCTCCATGGCGCACCGCATTGTAAATGCGGCGCATTCTTGGTGGCGCAACGATTGCATTGCGTGTCGCACGTTTCTTGGTGCATCCCTGCTGATTTGCAGGGATGTGCCAGGTAACGTAAATCTGCCCACTGGAATCTGCGGAAAGCCACAAACTTTTTTCCACCACCCATTGCCCAAAGTGTGCCATAGCGTACCGCTTTTTTGGGAAAGTGGTTATCTGTGGATTCTGGGCCCTAGCTTAGTCAGCACCTAAAGTAACCTAACAAACTTGCAAACTTCTGGAAACTAGCCATCTCTGGTAATCCAGAAGGAGGTGACCTGCATTGTTGTCACCAAGTTTCTTGCCCAGAATTACTTTCAAAACTCAAACTTTGCCAAGAAAACACTTTTTCTTCACATACCTGTGATGGAAAGTTGTGGAATCTGCAGGGAGCCACAAACAATTCCTTCAATCTACCTATCCTTCTACATTTCTATCCTGGATTACTTTCCTGGCAATCCCACTATAGTATAATGAACATCTTAAAATGCACAATAGACCTATTTTCTGGTGATCTTGGAGAGACAAAGGAAATGTTTCGAAATCACAGTTATTTGAAGGGGATGCTCCTATTTCTGTTCCTCAATTTTGGCTTATTTTACACAGGCCACAATCCTTTTACTTTCTTTTTTCACTGCTTATAAACACTATCTTAGATGTGGTTTTCTCTTTACAGTGGGCCTGATTCACAGAACTAACTTAAGACAAAATCCTAAACTTACTACTTTTGGTATTCACAGAAGTTAGGATTTTGTCTTAAGTTTGTCTTAAGACAGGCTTAAGACAGACTTAAGACAAAATCCCAACTTAAGTCTGTCTTAATTCTGTCTTAAGACAAACTTAAGACAAAATCCTAACTTCTGTGAATACCAAAAGTAGTAAGTTTAGGATTTTGTCTTAAGTTAGTTCTGTGAATCGGGCCCAGTATTCCTTACCTTGCAGTTCATGTTTATTTGGATTCTTTTTTCCTTATCCAAAGACTTCTATAATTTAAAAACGTCTCTCACCTCTGACACCCATATGAACCAAATTCAAAATTGAACTCGCTCGGAGCTGGACTTTGGAATTAATTGCAAAAAATACATTTTGGAATAAGATCTGGAAGCAAATTTATAAAATCTCCAGATCAACTAATACAACTCAAACATTCTTTTTTATTTATTTTATACTTTAAATTTGTCCTGTTAATTGAACTAAATTCTCTACGGATAAGTCAACTCAATGTTGATCTTTTTCTGGCAATAGTTATTTCAACAAATTGCAAATTATTGGAAGTGTTCATCTAAACTTTCGTACAAGACCTGGTGGGATTGTGTATGTTATCATCAAAAACTGGATATTACCTAGATCTTCACATAATAGACATGCTTTCGGTTGCCATTGAGTACCTGTCTCAAAACAATATGAATATTATTTACATCTGAAAATCTAAACATGTCCACCCATCACAAGTATCTACCTCTCTGTTATTTTCCAAGTTGCTAGATATTATAATTATTTACTGGTATTCGATAGTTTTTTATAAAGTCTGTAGGTGATTTCCTCCTGATGTACATTGTGTGGGGGTGATACTTTCCTTATAAGTTATTATACTTTATTTCCCTTGTTTTCTTCCCTCCTCCCCTTCCTCTCCACATTTTTCCTTTTCAAAAATTCTAAAAACGTTTTCGTCTCCATATATAGGGTTTGTACTATTTTTTGCATCCACTTGCTTTCTAGTTAACTTTGTTATTGATGAACAAAGCTTTCTAAAATCATATTTGCAGAGGAACACTTTTAGGAGTGCACTGAGTTCTTTGCCAGTACATTATGTCAAAAAAGGCTATTAGCATACTAATTCATCGTATGGGGAAAGACTATTTCCTGAGGATGTTATCTAATGACATATTCTTTACTATGACAACGCATGACGGAGTGTCCTTGGAAGGCAATGCCACTTGCATGAGTGAAATCCATGAAGGGTTTATGACTCATTTAAATCCTGATCTAGCATCACTGTCTTGACCCTGGGGAGCCAATTGCCTGGAATACGTATACTGTCACTTTGAACAATGTGTTCCGAATCCAGTACAACCTCCGTGGCCTGCGTTTCATCACAAATTGAGAGAATTTTCAAAACGACAGCACAACCTAAAGAAAGCTGTGATCACAGCAAGAATGCTTTTATTGAATCCCATCACAGTAATCTATTGGATTGGCAATGGGTTTTAAGCTTAAAACACCTTTTGAGTGTAATACTACGTGAATTACGGCTTTCATATTGCTTTTTTGCAGCAAGCCGACGACTTGTTTTATAATAACAGAGGCTTATCTCATTTTCTACTGGAAAGCATGTATTTTCCTGCAGATGCCCTCACAACTGAATGCCTCATACACTTTACTTGAAGTATCTGACAGCTGTATTTGCATGCATTCATTTGAATATTTTAATGCAGTTGTAAATTGACACATCCAAACATGCCAATATGCAATGCCTGGCCTTTAAAAACAACATATGTTTAATTTCAATCTAACTAGAAAAAAAGCAAGTGTTTCAGTGGCTCTAACAGTTTATCTTGCCATTTGTCAACATACATCTAAATAACGTAGCCGCACAGCGGGCCACAAGTGTGTTTTAAAAACAATGCATTAATTATTAAGAAGCTTAAGTTATTTAAAGATAGAACCAGACGCTCTTTTGTGCAGACTGATATAACATCAATAGTGGTCATTGAACATAGGCTATTCTTTTAATTTGAAAATAACACCTATTTGTCATGGTTCCTGTCCTTGGGGTGGCAGCTATATAATTAATGCATATGGAATGTAAAGGCCCTTACTGAGGGACAGTAATTTTCCTTGGTTGTTTTTTAATGTCTTCACAATTAAAGGAGAATTACACTGAAACGATAATGGATGGGTCCTCCTATTGTGCATTACCATCCAGAAATTGACTAATCTTTGCATGGATATTAATCAATGTGTTATCTTATAATTTGAAATTAAAGTTCCTGTTCGCGTTTGCTGCTGACACCGGGTAATGGCATTTGCAACCTTTGATTATTATTGCCAACAGTTCCCCTGACCTGCCAGCAAATTACCACAAAACTAATCAAAATCTGAACCAGTCTCAAAGGGTGAACTTCAGTGGATAGTATTTACAATGAACATTATTTCCAGTTCAGAGCTTACATCTGAAGAAAAGTTATTTGTTGCAAGCCGATTTTAATCAACAAAGAAATGTGCATATTTTGTATAACTGTCATACATGTGATTACCTTATGGATACACCTGCATCCAATCAATGATGAAAATATGAAAATGAGATGACCTGTTTACAGCAATCCAAAATATGTCTAGACAAGCTCCATCTTACAAAACATGGCATTCTAGGATGTAAAATCAGATAGACATCATACTCAGTGCTGTTGTCTGAGAAAACAGGAAAGAAATTACACAGTGGGATAAATAAACAATTGCTGTTTTAATGGAATACTCGTAAACCTACTTCAGCATCACTGGGCTAGTGAATCAAACAGCAAATTGCAGGATGTGCTTCCAACGCAGTTCTTTAGTGGTTTGTTTCCAAGATAGTATTGTGCATCCACTACAGTAAAGCCTAACATGGTTCCTCAGCTCTGCCTTTCTTCCTCCTTCTTCTCTGAT
Source organism: Lissotriton vulgaris (assembly GCF_964263255.1). Lineage (NCBI taxonomy): Eukaryota > Metazoa > Chordata > Amphibia > Caudata > Salamandridae > Lissotriton > Lissotriton vulgaris. The sequence continues at coordinate 1,089,890,821 of NC_141697.1, read as the reverse complement.
ACACAGTTCACGACACATTAATGGTCCAATCCTACTCGTCCTCTTTTTTCCCCTTAAGAACTATGCAAAAAGGTAGCGTGAAATTTTGCACTGTGGCTCAGTGCAAACAAATTGAGTTGAGCCATCAGGTGTTAGAATTCGATTCGAACACCATATGATTGGTGCAAATTGTGCTGTGATACTGGTTAGTGCAGATCTAATTTTGGTACTGACCAATTAGTGCACATGGAAGCAAAATATTGTTGTGCAACAGATTTGCACCATGCCGGTTGGCTTGTACAAACCTACATGTAGAATCTAATAGTATTTTCTTTGTTCTTTAGATCCGTTGGGGTCATGTTCTATTTCATCTTAGCAAACATTATGTAATTTCAAAAGGTTTTTTATTGAGATTATTATATAAAAAAACATATCCAACTTAAGAAAACATACTGTAATAAGAAAGTACAGCAGCAGTACCTTAATAGGAGTGTCAGGGATCCACCTCACACCCTCTCCTTGCCCCCTGCCAGACTCATATTTCCTTTAAAGTATTACGAAATTTCAGTCACTTTGACTCTTGCTCTTGCTCTGTGACAGTCAAGCAGAGGCATGGTGATTCTTTAAGACAAGTGTACTAGTGCACGCGCATCCCGTCACAGCTTTTTCTGGGCTTGTAGAATGCCAGCCCAGAGCCTTTGAATCCTGCAATGCTTAGAGCCACACCCACTTGTAATGCACAGCACCCTCGCTGAATGACCAAAGCATAGGCGCTTAGGCTTAAACCCTGTGCTTCCCAAGGCTGTGTGTAAATCAGCGAGGGTGCACCTTTACAATATTATCACTGTTTTATTTAGTAATAAGCAGCCATCGCTGAACATACTTAACACTGTGATCAAGCGGAAAGCTTAGCAAAATGTCATCTCTCTACATTTTAAATCATCGTCACCAACGGGCCCCATGAAAATATCACCTTTCGTACTTCACAAAGTATTCACCATCCTAATTATCAAGCCTTGGTCCTCCAATTGATCATTTTGTTGAGCTAACAGGGACTTGTATATTTAGAGCACATGAGGCAATTTCCTTATGAGGACCTGAAATAAATAAATGCCAAATGCATGCCTATTTTATGACTAAAACACAGTTGCCATCAAATCCACATAGCTTAAGACAAGAAAGTTTAACTCCAAGAAATGACGTACGTACAATAGTGATTACTCATGGAAAACATTTATCTAAAGCTTCAAGTTGAATGGTCAGAACATGAAATCACATTTCATTTATCAGATTGAATAGCGATTAATTAGTAGAAATAGCCACTCAATGCAATACAGATTCAATAAGAACATCTGCTGTTTGCCTGGAAAGAGAGAGAAATATGAAATAATTCGGGACTCAGAATTTAGATCATACAAACCAAATATGAGTGAGATATTGTCCATCTTCGATAAAGATCTGATCAAGTCAGAACTGAAGCACAGCGTGCCACAGAAAGGAGTCAGTTATCCCTTCTGTCGAAAAGTTATTTCCTGCTCAACTTTACCAGCTGGCAAAGTGCAGTTTTCGGAACAGTCAGGAAAGTTCAGTTCAAAGATTTGGCATTAACATGAAATCAAAGGTCAGGCTGGCAGAATGTCAGGGAGAGAACATGGAAAATGACAGCCAGCCCTGACTTCCCTCCAAGAGGCAATCATACGTCCAAAAGTTCACGGTTTACACCAACAAAGTATCTTTTCCTTCGGCCCATATGGTTTCCATTGGTTGTCCACAGTGGGATGCTCATCGTGTGTTCAATACCTCAGATATCCAGAGCATTAAGTAATCATTTTGCACATTCATTAAGTTCCAAATATATTATATTTCCATCCTTTCCTCTGAAGTAAGAAAACATCACTTTACTCACAGTTTATCCATACCCGGGGGCTCTCTCGGTGTTTGCAATAGTATTTCAATGCCCCCCACACTGCCCCAGAGAATGCCACCTCCTGGGGCATAATTATCTTACATGCGGGTGGGCCACACGTCCCACCTGCAGCCCGGGGTACAACCACCTTCCAAGTGATATGTTAAAAAATAATGTGTGGGGGCTCCAGCTTCCCCACACAGCCCCGGGGGCCACCAACTCATGGTGCTACATAGTAGATGGGAGGGGGGTCTTGTGGCTCCCCTCCAGGAGGCTGGCTCCAGCAATGTCTCAGGGTGCCCACCCCCGGAACATTGCAGTTATCTATGGCATGACAGGAGCACTGGTCCCAACAAGCCATAGCAAACACTGCTTCACTCCATGGAAGCTAGAGCATGAAAAATTATCTTTCTTCCATGAAGCGAATCAGAATTGCTTTTGGGCAGAGGGAGCTGCATGTTTGCAGAGATCCCTCTGTCCAAAAGCAATGCTGGCTCCTGTAGCAGGCAGGGAGCCAGCAGGAACTGCGGGGGCCTTGGGGCTCCCCGCGGTCTACAACGACTTGGCCAAGCCCCAGAGGATTGAGTCCTCGGGGCCAAAAATGGCATGGAAGATCTACAATTATAAACTGGACTGTTGTTCTGAGGCCCACTGGATGTCTTTGAACATTGAACATTAATGAAAATAACCGGGCAGCACACAGGCCCCACTAATGGGGAAGAAATGTATCACTACAACTTCCGGCTTGCTAGAACATCTTCATTCACCTGGTAGTGCATGCAAAAGAGAAAATGCGTGTGAGTGCTCCTCTGACAGCCATCTTTCCTTATGTGCAGAAAAACAACTTTACTCTTTTAAGGGAGGCTTCCCAAACCATTGCTTCTGCCATCCCTGTGACAGATTGGAAGCCAGGTAAAAGTTAGTCAACCAGCTGAGGCTCCTCCAGCAGAACTCTACTGATACTCCCACTACTAAATGAGGAGTAAGACCTGCTTGTTGGAGGGGCAACTGAACTTCAGATTTACAGTGATTCTCCCATTACACCAAACTCTAGAGGAACCCTTTACACTTGTTTCTTTCTATATGTTCTATTGTTTTTTTTCTTCCTTTAGTATGCCAGACCAAGATCAGGCCTGCACCTATCAGGCAGTGTATCACAGGCTGTCCCACACACACATATGGAATAGTGTAAGCTTTTGGCATGGTGAAAAGGTACTAATAGGCAAACATCAACATATGAGACGTTTTGTGTTTAAACTCATGCATATGAGTAGATACAAACTGCCAGCCTTTTTTCAGACGGTTGGTTAGCTGTGTTGCTTTAGTTCCTCGCAGAGGATTCACACCTCGCTGGTCACTTAATCTAAACAAGTTAAAGAATCTGAATATAAATATTAGTTGATGTTTTAATTTTTTTTATCTGTATTTATTTTTAATACCATGGCTGTGTGGTTTTATTGTATTTGCATGCTTTTCTGGTTTGTATTCTCAAAACCGAATAAAGCTGCTTAGATTGATTGATTGCTTGACTAAAAATGTTGTCCGCCTCCTTTCAAACCACACACAAATTATTATTTAGCCAACTGTAGACACACGTTTGTTAAACTAATTCCAAAGACGTGTATATTTCAAAGATATGTAAAATCAAACAATTGAATTTCATTTTACTGGGTCCCCAAACAATCGTAAAAATATTGAAACAGGTCATAAAGCATACTGCAATGCTATACTGGCATGTTTTCATGAACCAGTTTATAACAACTGACGTGTGGCAAAGAGGCAGATCCATAAAAATCACACCGGTGGATGCAGTGTCATTTTTTTCTTGCATCCTTCCAGAATGAGTAATATTATTTTGACATGCACATTCATCCCCACTGTCAAGCTTCTATTTTTGAAATGATCTCACTGAATGTGGCTTTAAGCTATACAAAACCTTTGGGCTAAAGTTAAGAGTGACATTTCTGCATATTAAATACAACACTTATTTTAGAAGTTTATTTGCCCAGTGAAATATTTGAAGCAGCAATGTCAGTCTCACAGCTGAATAAATCATGTTTGGGAACAAAATAGACATACACAGGAAGTCAGTGAAAGGTCAATGGCGAAACATGCAGTTCTTTTTTTGGGGACCGCTGGACATAGTGTGCCTTGTATTTGCCCTTGATTAGTATTTAACTAAGCAAAAAGTAGTAGTTGAGATTAATTTAAAAATTACATGTCTGAAAAATGTTATTTATCTAAATGTTTTTTTTATTAAACATCATTTTGGTTTTATTAATGTTGTGAAATGTAGGCATGGAAACTCTACCTCATAGTCAGAATTTTGTGGCAAAGAAATGCAAAACGATTTTAAATTATCCACAATTTCATGAAATGCTATTTTTACACATATTTTTCCACCTAACTCTCTGCTTTGGCCTGCCTTTACTTCTTCTGGTGTTACCTCTCTCTGCCTCAGCAGGTCCAAACTGTTAGGGTTTGTCTTGTTGTTGGGACCCACATGTCTTAGAGAAATGGGCCCATTGGAGCACCCTAGATGATGTTGTTTTTGCTCTAATTCACCAATTTAGAAATTTGTCGTCCGGGACCTTATATATATGTATAAGCACAGCCCGATTGGAATTGTGGCTTGTTTCCTCTGGCAGATACAAGGAAGTGATTTGGGAAAGTATTGGAAGGTTCGCTACCTCGCCACGAGCCACCCGTTGTAAGAGGCAGGAAAACCAGCAACTTGGATTATATATATGTCCAAACAGTATTCTCCCCGACAATCTCTTGCACTCCAGCCGGTGATGCACGGCAAGCAGAGAACAATTGTCATGGTTTTTTATCAGTTCTTGATTTATTCAGCTATCGCCAAACACATTTCGAATAACTTAGTATCCCATATATATATATTCACTGAAAAAATCATAGGTTTCTGGGATGTTATAGTTAGTTGAACATTTCTCTCGTACAAAACCATAGAGATTCCCCTGTTATAGTAAGTTCAGCTAACTATAACTCGTGCCCCGTAATGCACTGCTGATTACGTCACATATTACATCATTCATGACATGGTCCAACTAACTATAACGTCCCTGAAACCTATGTTTTTTTCTGTAATTTTCAAAGGTTTTTTAAAAGCTAATTTCTATAATGTGTCTGAAACCTATGGTTTTTTCAATGAATTTCAAAGGTTTTTAAAATGCTAATTTCGAAATATAATGTTCGTTGAACCTTTATTTTCTTTCAGTAATTTTGATTTTTTTTGGTGATATTTTGTATCTTTAATATCCTAAAAATAGATTATGTAATTTTTTTTGTTTGTTATTAAAATAATATAATGTCTTATGTTTTCTTAAATGTTAATATTTATATTTTTTGGGGGAGAAACTTGTGGAGTTGCGCCCCCATCGTGTACCTATCTTAGTGGGTGTGCAGATTCAAACCGCCATATTGGTAAAGTTGTGAAGGATGCGCGTTTCAGCCAGCCCACTCCACTTAGGCTTACAGGGAGGGAACTACAATCCTTCATGTCCCAGGTCTTCCCTGTAGTTTTTTATTATTATTATTATTATTTGGAATCTTATATAGCGCGTGGTTATATAGCGCGTTGTAGTGATCTGCTGATCACAGGTCTAGTTGTCAGCATGCCACAGCCACTCCCTTGTGGCTGGTTTCTACCCACACCACACCCATGCAGCACAGGCATCACAGGATATGTGAACCTGCCAATAAAAAGGGCCAGGCGCACGTGCTCAATGCCATTTCCACTCTCTATCTGGGTGTATCCATGTGGTTATTATGTTGGTGGCAGCCGAGGCACTTTGGCTGACACGGGCCTCCTGTAACGTTGCAATGACTTGAGGTGCACAGAGTTGGTGGCAGATGAGGTATTTTGGCCGACAAGGGGCCTCCCATCACGTGACAATAACTTGAACTGCACTGAGTTAGTGCCACCAGAGCTGAGCGGGTGTGCAGCCTGCGATTAAGCATATGCCTTAATACCCCATCCTGGCAATCCAGACTCGATTTAAATTGTGAGCTCGGCTGGCCGTGTGCCCTCCTGCACTTAATTTACATAGCCCCGGGGAGGTAGCAGTCTCCAAGGCTGTGGAGGCATTGCAGGCCCACAATATAATTATAGGATTGCCCCCGGGACCTGGCCCACCTGGGTTCTCATTTAAATGAAGTGGGGAAGCCCCCACTTCAGTTCTTTAAATTTTTTTCATCCGGATTTGCCCCCTTTTCTTCTTTTTTAATCTTTTTTGTTACTGTTTTCGGCTGCCAAAACTTCCTGGTTTATAGTGTTGACAGCCAATCACAGTGAAGCTTGTGGTCGTGGCAGCCAATTCCAGTGAAGCTCGTGGTTGGGAGGGTGCGCAAACCCACCGCTGCACCAGATATCAAAACATTTATTTTTTGAATTTCTCAGCAAATACTGAATGGAGTTATACCATTTAAAAAAACACTTTCTGAATCAAGCACTACATTTTTGCCATATTTGGTGTAATTCTTTTCAGCAGTTCGGGCTGTAGCCTTGGCTAAAGTTTCTTATGGGAAATTGATTTTTCATTTTTAAATTCTGAATTTCTCAATAAATACTGAATGGATTTACATCATTCATAAAAATGGTCACTTTCTGAACCAAGGGCTACCTTTTTCCCAAATTTGGTGTAATTTTGTTCAGCGCTTTGGGCTGTAGCCTGTAATAACATTTCCCATGGAAATTAACATGGAGAAAACACTTTTTGGGACCCCCCTTTTTTTCTCAGCCCCCACTTGGTGAATCACGACCAACCTTTCAGGATAGGAGCTGACCTGGATAGACCTTTTTTGGGAGAATTTCACGAACATTCGTCAAACGATGCCAAGGGTATTAGCAAATCAAAAATGTTCCTATTGAAACTTAGGGGCCGATTAGGATGCCGGAGAATCCACCGCCGGCCTGGAGGATGCAGATTCACCGCCTTGGTTTGTGAAAACACCATCCGCCACATTACGATGGCGAATGGTGAATACTTGCCGTCCGCCGCTGAACCGCTCAGGTTGTATGCACATATGGTGGCAGTGTCTGCAAGACACCGCCAGCCATGTCACGATGCAGGCGAAAACATGCTTTTCCACGGCGGCTTTTCCAATGATTTTGGAACTAATAGATTGGTGTCTAACGAAGAACATAATTTTGTTCGGTGATGAATTGTTCCAGCAGGAGCAGGGAACGGCGATGGGCACCTGCTTCGTCCCCAGCTATGTCAATATACATCTTAGCTGTTAGGAAGAGGAAGTGCTCGGGAGCCCCCCCCCCCCCCGGAAGAGTGGTTGAAACATATATTACTGTGGGTCAGGTTTAAAGACGATGTTCTCCTGCTGTGGCAGGGCACGGAAAATGAGGTAGAACTGTTTATAAATGACCTGAACCAAACCACCCTGAATTTGAAGTTCGGGAGACATTCCAGTCGAGCAACTAGAGAGTTCCTGGACATTGGAGTTACACCTTAGGGTGATAAATTGGAGACCACTGTTTTTAGAAAACTGACAGCTGGGAACACCATCCTTCACGCTCACAGCTCTCACCCCCCACCTTTAATAAGGAGTATACCTTTCGGGGAATTCTATAGGGCTAGAAGACCGTGTAGTAATCTTGATGAGTACTCTAAAATAGAACAGGAAATGACCACTAGATTTATTCAAAGGGGTTATTCAGCTAACGTTATTAATGGGGCAGGTATGAAAGCAAGAAAGCTAGAAAGACAAAAAGTGTTATTTGAACCATCAAAAATCCAGGTGAAGAAATTGAACAAGGTATTTGATGGTCACAGATTCATAACAACTTTTAACACTAAACATAAAGAAATCAGATCAATTCTAAATAAACATTGGCATTTGGTGAGGGATGATCGATTTTATGCCCAAAGACGAGTAAACGTCCAGATATAACGTTTAGGAAATCTAAATCATTGAACGATCTGATGGTAAAAAGCGAGTTTCAGGAAAGGTAAAAAGGAACCGCTACTTGGCTCCAACAAAAGATGGGTTTTAAAAAATGTTTTAAATGTAAGGCATGCCAACATGGGTTGAATCGCATGCATTTTGAGACATGTTTTAATAAAACTGTTGCTGTTTAAGGCTTCCTAACTTGTAGATCTAGCTTTGTAGTGTACTTGTTGCAATGCCCATGTTTAAAGGTATATATAGGGAGTACCACTCTACCTGTATATCAACGAATCCTACAGCACCGTAGAGCGATTATTAATAAGGATATAACATATCCAATTGCGAGGCGTTTTGAAACATATCATCAGAGCAATCCCTCTAGTTTGCAGTATAGCTGCTTAGCAGAAATTCCTAAGAGGAAGAGGAAGAGAGGGGGAGTCGGGGAAAGAGAACTTACGAAACTTGAAACCAATTTCATTTTAAGAGTTTAATAGTAAAGAGCCCCATGGGCTAAATATTGATGAGGATCTGTACACCTGTATGAGTTAAATTAAAGATGCAAGGAGCATCTTTGCTTTGAGTCCTACAGCTGAAAGATTGTCACAACTTAACTGTCCTCAATCAGCAGGCAGAAGTTAAACAAGTGTTTTACAGACTGAGTCCGCCAGGCTATAGATCCAAGTTTTAAGAGATTTCCTAAACTTCTGTTCAGAAGTGATTGCGCGGAGTTGCTGGGTCAGTTTATTCCATGCCTTTGCACCTATTACTGCCAGGGTTTTTCGTCCCTTAGTTGCCAATCTGAATTTAGGGACAATCATCAGATTGGCTGTTGCGGATCTGAGTTCTCGAATGGGATTGTATCGCCTGAAGTTTTTATACAGGTACCATGGACCATGCTTGTGAAAGGCCCTAAAAGTAATCGTCAGAACCTTAAACAAGATGCGCTTCTGAATAGGAAGCCAGTGAAGAGCATCCAGCGCAGCATAGGCCGAGGATTTTCTTGGTCATCTCAGGACCAGTCTTGCTGCCGCATGCTGGACCATCTGCAGTCTGTGCAGGGCAGATTTATTTGCCCTTGCATCCAGACTGTTGCAATAATCCAATCTAGATGTAATCAGCGAAACTGCGACAGTGCGTCTGGCTGACAAAGGCAGGAGATCAAAAAAAATTCTAAGGCCCTTTATGATGTTAAAACATGAGCCAGCAACTTCCCTTGCATTTAAGGTGGTTATTAGTCATCCATGCAAAGGTCGCAGTCAGACACTCTTTCAGGGTCTGTTCGGTGTTTGTCGAGTCCTCATCTAGGACTAGGACCAATTGTGTGTCATCAGCATATGCTATTGTACTGATGTCGATGGAGGAAATTAGTTCAATCAAAGGGACCATATACAAGTTGAATAGAGTAGGGCTCAGACTTGAGCCCTGAGGTACTCCTGACCGAACCTCCTTCTCTTCGGAACAGAACTGGCCCAGCATAATAACCTGCCGTCTATACGTCAGAATTTTTTTAACCATTTTAACACGGTGCCCGCTATGCCTGCACTAGTCAGGCAATGTAGTAAAATAGCGTGGGACACCGTGTCAAAGGCAGCAGATAGATCCAATAGGATCAGGACAGCTCTCTTGCCCTGATCAAATGCAGTTCTTATGGTCTCTGTTGTAAACAGTAGTACAGACTCTGTAGAGTGGTGTGCTCGGAAACCAGCTTGATTAGGATGAAGAATATTTTTCTCCTCCAAATAAGCTGTCAGCTGCTTGTTGACACAGGCTTCTGCCATTTTAAATAAGGCTGGCAGAAGCGAAATGGGCCGTAGATTAGATAGGACTGTAAGGTCCAGTAGAGCTTTTTTTCTGTAGGGGTCTAACAGCTGCAACTTTCCAGTGTGCAGGGATCTCGCCCGTTTGGAGTGATGAGTTAAGGATAGAATTTATCACCGGATTGACCTCCTCCTTTATAGCTATTAACAGTGCTGGGAGGCAAGGGTCAAAAGGTGATCCTGACTTGATTTTAGATATAGCCTGGAGAGAATCTTCCAGACTAATCGGGATAAAGGTCTCCCAACATGCTAATTGAGAGTTTCTGGTATCAGTAATATCCGTTACCTCTAAATCCTCCAGCTTAATCTGAGGGAAATCTTTTATAAGATTCATTATTTTCTGTTCAAAGAAAGTCGCTATCTCATCACAAAAGGTCTGGGATGGCGGAATTTCCTGCGAGAATATTTTGGGATTCCTGAAACTATTCACAATTTAAAAAATTTCCTTTTGCTTATTTTTAGTGGCTTCTATCATATTTGTATAGTAGGTCACTTTAGCACGTTTAATTAATGCATGATAGTCCCTCCTAGCAGTCTTGTAGACCTCCTGATCGTCTCTAATATAATGTCGACACCATCTCCTCTCCAAAACTCTCATTTCTCCTAATGTTTCTTTTAATGAACTTGTATACCAGGGAGCAGCGCAGATTTTTTCCCTTGTCTAGATCTAGTCTTTGCCCCTCACGTTTTCATCCTTTCTCCAATATTCCTCATCCACCTCTCATAACTCCTGTTGTCAATAGTCGCGTTCCCCAGCAATGATGGTCTGCTCTCCTTCACCCAGCTGTTAAGATCTGGATGCTCTATAATTTTCCCCCAGCGTGGGATAGGTGTTCCATTCCCTGGTCTAACCGTCTTCATAGCCTTATTGCCATCCACCTTAATGCTGAAAGCAATGTATTTGTGATCTGACCAAGTTTGAGTCAGAGGGGATTCTACCTTCATCGTGTCCAGATTTGAGCTGATGCATTCTAAGATGTACCCTCCCTTATGTGTGGGTTCCACTGTTTGTATCGTCAATCCCAAAACATGTAGAATCTCTTTAAAACACAACACGTTGGGATCACTGGTATTGTCCAGGTGCAGATTTAAATCTCCCAATAACGTAAAATTGGCAAATCTAAGAGTTAAATTAGTCAGGACTTCTTCCACACTTTCTAGAAATTGAGTCGGTTGTCCAGGGGGTCGGTATATCAGTACCCCCGCAAAGGTGAATGAATCATGGGCCTGGAAACTAAAACCGGACATTCTGCTCCTTTAATGTCCGATAATTCTGTAGTGGTGCATTTAAGAGTGTCTCGATAGTTAATTGCCAACCCCCCCTCGCTGTGAAGGTCTATCTAACCTCTGGATTTGAAAGCCTGGAGGCAAAGCTTGTACTATATCAGGATTGGACCAGTCTCTGAGCCATGTTTCTGTAACCAATAGACAGTCCAGGTGCTTTTCTAAGACCAGATCATGTATATGAAGTGCGTTTTTGCACATGGATCGCGCATTTATGAGGCCTCCCATTAGAGTCCTACATGTCCCTTTCTCTGTTGGTCTTTGGTAGGGTTCTATCACCTGTTTACAACCTGGACAGCTTATAGGGCCTTCCCACTTATCTACGTTGAGGGCCTGGTGACAGTACTTATGTTGATTATTCAAGGATAATATAAGGGCTTTAGACAGCTGATCTTTAGTAACTACCGGGGTAGTATGTCTGGCCCCAGGCCCGACCTTGGCGCGGACGGCTTGACTTCGGCGCAACAACGGCGATCCCGCTGCTCGCGTCCGCGAAGGAGTAGCCATCTTCCTTTATTGTCCCATCCTCTATTTTTAACATTGCCACGGGTGCAGCTTCAAGCTGCACCCGCGGCAATGTTAAAAATGCACGCATTGCATTTGCATGCAGAAAGAGGCAGGCACCACGCGGTGCCTGCCGCTTTCTGCATGCAAATGCAGGGGGGTACCATAGGTACCCCCCATGTGCACCCCCACCCCCCCTTCACCTAGGGGGCCCACAACGGGCCCCCTAGGTGAAGATCCGTATGCTTTTCGACGGCGAAAAACCCGCTGCGGAAAAGCACTTTTAAAATCCCATCCTGATATGGCGGACGGTGTCTGAGAGACACCGTCACCATATCAGAGCGTTTCCGCCGCGGTTGTAAGCCAGCCGCGGCGGAAAAGCTGCGGACGGAAACCAGGACCCACCAGCCATCCTAATGTGGCGGTGGGTCCTTGGTCAGTCCGCTGCAGTTTTTCCGCATCCTCGGGGCCGGCGGTGGCTTCCGCCGGCCCCGAGGATGCGGAAAAACCGCAATCCTAATGACCCCCTAGATGTCTAAAGACACCCCTGTACCTGCCCCCCAGGCCTTGGAGTGCTCAACCTACAGTGTCCTGCCGTCCCCCACAATCCAACTCACCTCTCCAGTTGTGAGATTCCTTCAGATTGTCTTCAGGTTCAAGCCTGCAGTCATTTTCTTCAACCAAGGACCTAAATTCATTTCTACAGGCACCCAAAGCCTCCTTTGTACCCTGCCTCCAACCGCCGCTGTGCCACTGGTGACGCAGCTTTGGTGCTACTAGTTGGTCTCCTCAGTGCGGACCTCAGCCCCAGGACCTGCGTCCCTGATCCACGGGTACTTACCTGCAACCAGTGCCTTTTAAGGTACCTCTAGCTCCCATAGGCTAACATGGTGCCCATTGACTTCTGCACCCAGCTGCCCCAGTGCAACTGGTGGTGCAGTGCCTACCTTGGTCGAACCCTTGCCCAGTGTTGGATCAATACCTTTGAAGTTGTATGTTGAGTACTTACCTAAAACTACTTATCAGTCTTTCCTCCCATATGATTGCATTGGTTTTCTCTGTGTTGCAGATTCTAAGAATATTGCAAAGTATGTCTTTTGATCTTGAAAAATATTACATGCATCTGTAATGTATTTTCAATGCTATAAAAACATTTACCAACTGTATATTGAAAGTACCACACTTCTGAAAAGACTGCTTACCTGTAATTGAGTTCAACCTGGTTGCTAAAATAAAAGTAACTGAAATAATTTTGTTGTACCCATTGGCCTGGAGTTAATCATTGAGCGTGTGTTCCTGTCTTGAATGAGTATGAACAACAAAATCATTCACCATATTGAAGAAGTATAATGTGGGTGATCATTTTTGTAAAGCTGTGCAACTAATGTATCAGAACCCAACAGCTAAGATACTTGTCAATGGTAATCTGACTGAGTCCTTCCAGATATCCAGGGGGACTGGACAGGGTTGTACCCTGTCTCCGCTCCTGTTTAATTTATATATGTATATAGATCCCCTAGCACAAAATATCAGGGAAGGAGTGGACATCCCTAGTTTTTCTTTTGAGGACTGGGAGAAAAAGTCTGCGCTTTATGGTGATGACTTTATGATCTATCCCTCTAATCTTTCATCTGCTATACCGGCTATCCTCCAAATCGCCTCAGAATTTGGAAGGGTGTCAGGTTATGAATTTAACGCAGGGAAAACGGAAGTGATGGCATGGAACTGAGAAGATGAGAGCCCTTTAATTACAAAGGAAATGAGATACTCGGGGGTAAAAATCATACAAGAGGTTGATAAAATAACAGGAGTGAATTTGAATATCTTTGAAAGAGAGTGTGTTCGAATAATGAAGAGCTGGGCATATTTTCGGTTAACAATCTTAGGGAGGGTGAATTTAATAAAGATGATAATCTTGCCCAAGATAACCTTTCTGTTCAGCACAATTACGCTGCATTTCGATAAATCCTGGTTACTTAGAATTCAACAGACCATTAATTCATTCATTTGGGCTTCTAAGGGAATGGGAATCTCTTCGAAGAAGCTACGGCAAAAAAGAGAGAAGGGGGGTTTTATCCTGCCAGATATCCAATATTACGAGTGGGCCTCTCAGCTCTCACATTCTAGAAGGCTGTTTAGTTTCCCATATAGCTTGGATTTGAGGGTTCTGTTTAAGGTGATGTTAAAGGGAGCTAAATTAAGTACTGCTCATTTCCTGTTTAGGTTTGGTGACCCGAAGTACTTTAAAAAGATCAAGCTGAAAGTACTGCAAGCCACTGCAGAAAAATGGTTTAGGATCATGTGCCTTTTAGGCTTAAGCTACTATTCCGAACAGGTCCCGGTATGGGACTGTCTCAAGGACAAGTTAGGTCACCCCTTGAGAGAAGCTGGAGTTTGTAGTTGGAGAGAGCTCACCCAAAATGGCGAATAGTTATCTTGGGCAGAACTGAACCAACTTACCAGAGGGAAACTGTCAAGATATAAATAAATTCACTTGAAAAGTTGGGAGAATACTTGTAGTTTCCCATTGGGCAATGGACATACCTTGGAAGACAAATTGCTGGGAAAACCTCTGGGGAATAAGGAAGCTTCCATGTGGTACTGTGCTGTTCAGGACGCTATTGATGGAGAGTTTACCCTGGCTGAGGATCTGTGGGGCGAGTACTTGCAGAGGGAGCAAATGCAGCATACATGGCAAGTATCAATGCACACTTGCATTGTTTTTCACTCCATAGAGCCTACATAACCCCAGAAAAATTGTCTAAAATGGCGATAGATGACGTCAAATACAAGAAATGTGGTCTAGCACGTCCCTCCGATATCCACATGTTTTACCAGTGCCCTGCCTTAACAAACTTTTGGGAGGAAGTGGGTAAGATAATTGCAACCTTGTTGGGGGTGAACATCAAGGTAAGCTTCTTTTTTGGTTATATTTGGAGTAGAAGAGGCCATGCAGGGCCCAGTAGGTAAGTTCCTGTTTTATGCTATCTTACTTGCTATAAGGGAAATCTGCTCTACGTGGGTGGGGGATATCCCTCCATAGCATCTCTATTGGCTTGACTCCCTGTGCTATGTATCTAAAAAGGATTTATTAAGGATTCCTGCTAGAAATAGCAAGGAGAAGCTTTGGAGCTTTTTATCGAGCTGGACACAGCATTCAAGTGTCCTATGATTACACCTACAAATCTCTTAGAGCTGCATGGGTTATCCTCCTTGTTTTGTCTCTGTTGTACGCAGCTCTCAGTTATCCGGAGAAAGTTGAGAGCAACTTACTCCTTGGGGAGCAGTGGCTATGTTACCCTTCGCCCTACGATGTGAGGGTAATCTTTCCTTCTCTTTGATTCTCTCTATTTGGTTTAAGGACGAAGAATGGGTGTACTGCAGTCTAGTGGTTAATGAGGGCAAAAAGAAATTTAAAAAAAACAAATGCATTCACACCAACCATTGATAGGACTAACTGCTCACCCAGCTGCCATTAAATTGAGAGTAAGGTATTATCTACTTTATCCTCTGTTCTACCTTTGGAGACTTACTGGACTTTGTGCACACTATATCTCTTTTTGATATAGTATATACAGTGCCAGGTTCCTACAGTTGTAAAGTCAAACAAACAAATGAAATGAGTTTCTACTGGGAGGCTGCCATTATGTTGAATGTTGTGGGATTATTAGCCGAAATATAAGCTTAGTAACGCAGTTGAACGTGTGGACCAACCTGCTGCGGAGCTAAGGCATGCCTTAAGGAATACATCCTTTAATATCCTCCGCGGACCTAATGATTGTGCACTTCCAATTGCACTCATGGTGATTGTCATGTTTTGAAATACCTGGAACGTTGTTTCTGCTGCTACAGGATTTAATTTCCAGGTCTATTCGAGCCTACGCTGGTTCTTTCATTGATGCACTTTTGAGTCCGTGTGCTTTCTGAGAAATATTATCTAAATGGACCATTTCATGCGCTACTGTCAATAGTGTTTTAGCTTCCTGCCTTTCTGGCACTAATGATTTCTTTACCATTGACAGCACTCGCTGTTTCTGCGTTTACTCTCTCTAATGCTACTGTTTATGCCTGCATTATGAGCTTTGGCCGCCCTTTTGTGCTTTCTTGTGCATGTGCACCTGACATTGATTTACAAATAAAGTACCGAGATTATCTGAGCAAGGAGTAAATTGACCACCCAGGGTTATGGTAGACATCTGTTCCTAAAAGCAGTAATTATAGAGTCTGTTTGATTCAAAATATTTTCAGTAAGAGGCCTTAGCATTGGGTTTAGATGCAAATACGGTCGAAAGCATTCAAGGTCGGAAGGTCATCAAGTCCGTAATATTAGGGAAAGACACGCCCACTTCTCATCTGAAAAGAAACTGGGGCAGATTTATGTCGGACTTGCGCCACGTTTACGCCGCCATTGCGTCACGCAACGGCGCGGAAACGTGGCGCATCCCTGCGACCTATTTACAACGTGACGCATCTAGGCAGATGCGTCACGTTGTAAAGCCCTGCGCCACATGAAACCTGCGTCAGGTTTCATGTGGGCGTTCTGTCGCAGGGTGGGCGTTCCCTCATAGGAAAGCCCAGTAAAACTGACGCAATGAAATCTACAAGATTTAACTGAGTCAGTTTTACGACGCTGCTGGGTCAAATCCTTATGCCTGCTTGAAGCCGGCGTAAGGAGTGACGCACCACTTTATGTATAGGTGGCCTCTGTACATTGCTGGAGTTGAGTCGCACTTGCGACGCTACTCTAGCAATGCGCCGCCCGTACACCACAAGATGCGTCACACATCTGCCCTTCCTTGTACCATGGTGCGCCGCATTGTAAATGCGGCGCATCTGTGGTGCCGCAAGGAGGGAATTGCGTGACGCATCAGTTCTGGCGCATCCCTGCTGTTTTGCAGAGATGCGCCAGAACTCATAGACCTGCCCCATTGTGTCCAGATTGACTTACACTTTACACTGATGCAGTGCCACCCACGTTTACGCAAACCAGTGTGAAGTGTTGGAATTTACTTTCCTGTGCTTGAAAGCAGTCCTGACGCAAAGCAAAGTAGAGCTTTGAGCTACTTTGCACTACATTGGCTAAGGGGCATCCTATTGATGGTAGATGGGCATTACCATGCAGCCACATGGGGTTTGACCCAGATTTCTAACTGCTAAAATCGGTAGACAGGTGTGCGCACCAAAACATTACACCTCCTGAGGTCGGCATAAAGTTGGAGAATTGTTAAAATGTCTTCGAATGATTACAACTTTGGATGTGAGCTGCATTGTACAGCACACATACAAAGAGGCAAAAGTTGTATAGTATGCCTGGGCATGGTATCTTGCACATGAAGAGTACTTTTCAAGTGCAAACACGGTGCTGGCCATCACTCAGCCACCCCAGCCTGTAGTGCCAGTGTGTGTGTGCGTGATGTAGGCTGAAGTGTAGCAGCGCCAGAGGAGAGAGTAACAGTGGCATCTCTTGGCACACATGGCGCCCTCCTCTCGCCGTTTGAAGCAACACAGTGCAGCAACTTTGATTGCATTCCACTGTGCGAGACTCAGCCACTGGACAACAGATGAACTTAGGAGAAAGAACTTGGGTCAATGGAAACTCGCAGGTCTGGGGGGAGAAAAAGGAAAAGAAACACCTGCAGACAATGTTTAATCAGGAGGGAACTTTGTAAAAGTAATTGGAAAAATGGGTTGGAAAAAAATCAAACCATCTGAGTAGAGCCGAACTGTACATCATGTACTGAGCAATAAAAAGCATGAGATTCAATTCCTGGTTGGTCATCTTCTGCGAAGCCTGGCAAAATCTAATTTCCATTGCAGCTTGGCCATACAGTGTATTTTTGTAATATTAAGACATAAGCTACTATTGTACAGATTCACATTCTAGATTTGTAGATTTATTACACAGAAAGTGACACTATCAATGTTCGTCGCACATTTAATGAATACATGAATTAATAAACGATTACAATTAAGAATGGGCGAAAGAATGGATGTGTTCAGTTATATATCTCACAAAAAGACGCAAAACCTCCAAGCTCTGGCTCAAAAGATAGAAGAGTAACAAGGGGTAATTAAGATGAGTGACATTTAAGACTATTCTTGAACTTGTTAAACTTCCTTCTCAGTTAGTTTTGTCTGAGACAATGTTGGATTGTTCCTTCATCTATCTGTGGGACTAAGGCATACTTACCATTACTGCCATATGTGTGAGGAGAAGCAAATATATTGGAAAAATTGCTTTGTACAGTTTTACCTGGATATCAGTATGTGAGTGAAGTGATGCATGTTAAATGTTCTGTGTAATCCAACCAATAACATCCTGCCTGCATTTCCAGCTGTTACATTAGTTCAGTCAAAAGCCCGAAAACCCTACAATATTCTGAGAGGTATAATACCTAGTATATGTACAAATAACATATCTCTATGTTTATGAAATGTTTGTCACTCCAAAAAAGATGCTCTGGGATGTATGTATATAAATACAAATTTCCTAAACCAATTATTTTTAGAAAACACAACTGTGATACATTGTCATGCAATATAACAATGCAAATTCAAAGACCACTCCTTTCATATGCTAGAGGAAACAGTGCACTATAAATTGTTTGTCATCCTTCATTTGAAGTAGTCAAGTCATATTTAAGTGTAACACAATACCTCAAATTGCATGCGAAAAATATGGCCTCTTTAATATAGGTGGTGTATTAACAATTTTCCAAAATCATTAAACATTATGACGCTATGAAATGAAATGAAAAAAACATTTGTATAGCACAGGGCAACCCGGAGGCATCCCAGCGCTGGTAGCCGCAGTGGTGAGGAGTTTCAACCAGCTAAGAGAACAACAAAGTCTTTGGCAGTTTACAGAAGGTTAGGTGGTTGGTTTCATTTCGTAAATGGGTGGGAGGAAGTTCCAGTGCCTGGCTGTGTTAAATGAAAATAGCCAACCCCCGCTTCCGGCTTTCTTGATCCTGGGGGCAATGACAAGGTTCATAGTCTCTGAGCAAAGACTTCTGTTGGGCCGGTAGGACTGGATAGTGGTGTGGAGAAAAGCGGAGCCTATTCCAGCTAAAGACTTGTGGACAATGCACAGGGCTTCGAAGTGAACTCTCTCCCAGGCTGGGGAGCCATTGGAGCAATTTCAAAGCAGCTTTAGCTGAGTAATGTTTAGGAGTGCCTAGTAGAAATCTTGCTGCCCAGTTTTGTATAGTCTGCTGTTTGGAAAGGGTTGCGATAGGAGCACCCAGATGAAGGGCGTTCCTATAGTCTAACCGGTACAAAATGAGGGCCTGGGCCATGATTTTTCTTGCCTGGAAAGGAAGAAGGGGAAGATTTTTCCAAATCATTTTCAGGATACCTTTTCACGTGGCTGCCGTCTTCCAAGCTTGTACCTTAAAGGTGAGGTCCTGGTCCAACCAGACACCCAGGCTTTTTAACTGGGTCTTAGGGGTGGGAGCCGGACCGAGGGAGGTTGGCCAGATAGAGTTTAGATTAAGGAGGAAACGCTTCCCAATATCCTTATCTTGCTTTTTTCCCCATTCAGTTTCAGAAAGAACTCATTCATCCAGTTGGCAATTTCTTCTAAGCATGGGCGTAGACTGGGGGGGGAAGACTTTCAGCTCTACTGAGCCCAATCACAAGTTACGTGTCATCTGCGTAGGTGACTAACAGCCTGATTCATGAAAAACGGGATTTGCGATTCTCAAATAGCGATAAATTGCGAATCGCTATTGAGAAATCGCAAATCTGAATTCATGAAGATTAGCGATAAAAAAATGCGATTCGCACGCGGGTGCAAATTCCGTTTGCGATTAACGATAATCGCAGAAAAATCGCTTTTTCCGGCTACCCGCGTCGGGATTGCGATCTCGCAAATAGCAATATCGCTATTTGCGATATCGCTAATTGCGAGATCGCAAAATCGCGAGATCGGGAAAACGAGAAGTCGCATTTCAAGCACAGTGATGACATCACAACCAGGAAGCAGCCAGTTCCCACCCCCATTCACCACAGTGAGGCAGACCTCGAGGGAGCAAGTGGGAGAGCTGCTGCTATTCTGGTGACTTGTACTCTGCAACAACATTGCTGCCATGTCAGAGGAACCTGTTCCTGGCCCCAGCAACACCACAGGGCGGAAGAGGAAGCTCAAATTTTCTGAGCAGGAGCTCGAACATTTGATTGAAGGCGTGGTGGCCAACCACGCCAAACTCTTTGGCAAAGACTCCAGGAGGGTCCCGGAGCAAGAAAAAAGGAGGATCTGGCAGGGAATAGCCCCCACCGTCGGTGTGGCCGATAGGTCACTAGACGAACTTAAAAAAAGATGGTACGACCTCCGAGGTCGTGCCAAAGAGAAGGTGGCGGAGCGCCTTGGAGTGTCATCGGGCACTGGAGGTGGCGGACCTACAGTCCCTCCTAACACAGCCTTGGAGGACCAGGTGGAAGACACCCTAGAGAGGGAGGCGTGCATTGGCTTCACACGTCTGGACTCATCCCGCCCCACCCAAGACACCCAAGGTAAGAGGCATGCGACTGCGACCCTGTCCCCTATGAATGTCCATGACCAAATAGGCTCCCATAATGTCCCATAGTCATGCCATTGTTGCACATCAGGGAATGCCCTGAAGCATTGTGGGAGATGTAGTGTGGCCACAATGTAGTAGTACCACAATGCAGCCAGACAGGTTCCAAAGTACGCAAAGCCACTGCCATTCAGGGAATGTCACCCAGCATGAATGTAGCAACTGCACGTCTGACAGATACATGCAACTAATGATCGTCCACTAACCTTCACAGGTGGCGCTGAAAGCAGCAACAGCGAAAGGCTGCTAATTGATGAGGAGGCCCAGGAGGAGGAGGTGCCACCACAAACACAGGCACCAGCCCCTGCCGCTGCAACAACACCAGCAGCCAGGTCCACCAGCAGTGTGCCCCCTGCGTCTGGCGCACCACCTACAGCCACAGCCAGGCCCGCAACTATTGTGCCCCCTGCGTCTGGGGCACCACCTACAGCCACAGCCAGGCCCGCGACTATTGTGCCCCCTGCGTCTGGCGCACCACCTACAGCCACAGCCAGGCCCAAGAGTATTGTGCCTCCAGTCCCTGCCGCACCAGCAACGCCTGCTGTGACACCACCAGCAGCTGGTGCTACAACATCTGGGCCTGCGACAGCGGCAACACAGCGGCCAGCCACAGTGTCAGGCCAGCAGAGCAGGCGTGGCAGGTCTCGCCAGCACACCACTGCAGCAATCAGCAGGAGGGGAAATGGACAGGGGCTGGCGCGTATGAGCGTCGAAAGACGCATGTTGCGTATCCATCAGCGCCAGGCACGGCAGCAAGGTGCCATTCAGCTCCAGCTCCACAAGATTGGGCGCAATGTGGCCAAAGTGGGTGACCGCATGGACCGCATTACGGCGGCCATGGCAGGTGTGGGGGACCGCATGGACAACATGACTGCAGCCATGGCAGGTGTGGGGGAGGGAATGGCCCGCATGACTGCAGCCATGGAGGCCAACACTGCAGCGATGACTACTCATTGGAGTGCAGCACGCCGGCGCCACCATCAGCTCATGAGCCGGCTGGCCGCCTACAGCAGGTCCAATTATGTTGCAGCCAATGCAACTTCACTGTTGTCGCGCCGGTCCCTAGCACAGCAGCACCAACTTATCCAGTGCTGTGAGGACATGACCAGGGTCCTGGAGCACCTTACCACAGCGGTTACAGCACTACACCCTCCTGCTCTACCTGCCACTGTTGGGAGTGATGATGTCAGTGAGGGGGCAGCCAGCATCAGCAGCCACTCTGCTTCACAAGTCCCACCACTCAGGCGCAGCACCAGGCCCACGGCAGGTACAGGTGCCCCGGAAGAGGATGCGCCTCAGAGGCGCTTGGGTAGAACGCGCAGGAGCCGCAATTGAGTACATTTGACAATTACAGGCACAGGCTGACTATAAGCCTGCTCTGTCCTTTGACACAGCAGTATGCAGTAATACTGTTAGTAGAAGATAGTTGAACTGGTACCATTTTTGTGATTGAAACAAATATATTTATTTTGCAGCACACATTAGCGTTGTATCATTATTACATTTTGCATGCATTAGTGATTTGTGGGGTGAGGGAAGAGGGAGCACTAGAAACTGTTCACTGTGATGTGGTTGCGACGTCTGTGGCCTTCAGCTGGGTTCTCCCCGCGTGCATGGTGCGCATGTGCAGGTGGCCGGTTGTCCCCTTCAGATTCAAAGCCAGAGATGTCGACAGGTATCCGGCGCTTGGTTGCAATGTTATGTAGTATTGCGCAGACAGCCACAATGCGGCAGCACACTGCAGGACTGTTATACATGGCCCCACCTGTCTTGTGCAGTATGCGGAACCTGCTCTTGAGCAGGCCAAATGTCCTTTCTATGCAATTCCTTGTCCGTATGTGTGCAATATTGTAGCGCCGTTGCTGTGGTGTAGCAGGGTTGAGGTATGGGGTCAGGAGGTATTGCGTGACATGGTGGGCTGGGATATCCCCCCAGCAGCCGCTACTATCCCCTGGAAACTCCCGGAGGCCAGGAGGTGCAGGCTACACAATACCTGCACATGTGTAGGCACCGCATTGGTACGGCTTGTTGGGTGCTGCATCAGGGGGTCTAGGTCCTGTATTAGCTGCATTATCATTTCCCCATTCAGCCTGTATTTTGCATATATCTTCTCTCTGGTTTGGCCCAGCAAGGTGACCCGCTGGCGGAAAATCCTGTCCTGGATCCTGCGTCTCCTCCGTGCTAATCGCTGTAGCCTTCGACGCCTCACCACCATGTACATTCCTGGCATTGTGGAACTCCTAATGCTGCTGCTGCTGATTGTCCTTATGTGTGATTGGTCAGGCCTGAACCTGTTGGTGATTGGCCAACGGTTTTTTAAATGTAATTTTTGCATGGCTTTTATGGTTACCACCTGCTTTGAGTTGTCCTTAATTTGCGCGGCGCAAACTGCGATTTTTGGGATTTTCGCTATTTGCGATTTTTCATGAATGCCGATTGCGATTGTATAGCGAATTCGCTATTTATTTCGCAGAATCCTTGGTTTGTCGCATTTTCCGATTCGCTAATGCTCTCCTACCGGGATTCTGCGAATATAATAGCGAATTCGCTATTATGTGTTTGCGATTTCGCTATTTTGATGTTGAATGCCGATTACGGAAATTGCGCCCGCAATTGCATTTTCGCAGCCATTGCGGGCGCAATTTTACATCATGAATCAGGCTGTATGTGTACCCCAAAAGGTAATACCACCTCGTTGTCAAAGACCTGGAAGGATCTGCTACTCAGAAAGGACTGTAGCCATGACAGAGCAGTTCCAGTAACACCCAGTTTACTGAGTCTATGGACCAGGATATTATCGAAGGCCGCACTGAGGTCCAAAAGAAGGACCACAGTGGTGCCTCCAAGATCGACTATCTTTCTTGACTCTTCCACGACTGATAGCAAAGCTGTTTCAGTTCCCTGGCGGGGTCAGAAACCTAGTAGCAAAAAGAAGTATAAAGTTCCCCGGTAGGATTATGCAAATGGAGTGTGTGTACGGGGTCAGAAACCTGTCTGGGTCCGATGGAGGAGTTTGTGGGTCTCTA
Organism: Lissotriton vulgaris; assembly: GCF_964263255.1. NCBI lineage: Eukaryota > Metazoa > Chordata > Amphibia > Caudata > Salamandridae > Lissotriton > Lissotriton vulgaris. The sequence goes on along the minus strand of NC_141697.1, from coordinate 1,089,867,804 downwards.
GAAAAGTGGACAATACCAAGTTCAGATATTTTTCAGGTTTTTTTGCTGACCCCCGGGAGAAGATAGATGGGGCAGTAGTTTCCCAGAGTCGAAGGATCAAGGCTAGGTTTTTTTAGAAGTGCCTTTACCATGGCTTCCTTCCATAGGGGAGGGACCACTCTGGTGGAAAATTAGGTGTTAATCAAATCTAAAATGAAAGGGGTAACAACTCCTGCCACTTGCCTCAGTATCCTTAGGGGGGCTGGGTCTTTGGGTGACCCACTTATTACCTGGGTCAGGAGTCTTTTCAGTACACTATGTAGACTAATTGAAACATTTGTACTGTTTGAGAGAAAGTGATAATGCTTTGCCTCTTTCAACATTCCCTTGGAGACAAAAAAATTGGTGCTGGACAATGTATATGGCATGATGATGTATAACATAAATAGCATGATGGCAATTGTTTCTGGAAAAGGAACACACCCAAGCCTTATTAGTAACTGTCTGCGCACTAAAAGCGCTTGCAAACCTGCATTCTGCCTGCAGTAGCACTTTGTTATTGCAGAAGAGGCCGCAGGCGTCTGTGTAGCCATTTTGTATCTAAATCATGCCAGCACTATATGTGTGAAGATGCAACTGAAAGGGAGTATTCCTTTGGTTTCCCAGGGGTGCAGTACAGTGAGGGACAGTGTGCTCTATCTATATCTATAATAAAACCCCTGAAGTTAATTTCTTACCTTTGCCAATAGGTGGGAAACAGTCATCTACTGAGCCTCATTAGGATGAGAAAGAAACTGACTGGCACATTTGTGGCAGAGTCGCCCTTTTTGTATTACATAGGAAACAGCTATCTAAAAAATAGAAGTGATGTAGAAAATATGGTGTATGTGTGAAGAGAATCAAGTATTTTTTCAGCATTTATATGTACAGTTGTACCTGGATATCAGTATGTGAGTGAAGTAATGCATGTTGATTTGCTATGTAATCCAACCAATAAAACCCTGCCTGCATTTTCAGCTGTTACATTATTTCAGTCGAAAACCTCAAAACCCTTCAACATTCTGAGTGGTACAATACATAGTAAAGCTACAAAGAACATAACTCTATTTTTATGAAACATTGGTCACTCAAAAAATTATGCTCAGGGAGGCGTGTCGGGAGCCCATACAAGATGGTTGTCAGGCTTTAGTTCTACTGGTTGGCTCTGTCTGTCTTACATCAGAGAGAAGCGCACTGTTTCTACACGTAGCCCTCCTTGCCACCTGGTTATCAGTATCGGAAAACTAGTGCCTTTCCTTCTGGTCATTTACTCCTCACCAGTCCTCTGCATGACCCTGCTGCCGTACATGATAAAAAAGATGCTTTGGAGGCTTCCGCCATTTTGATTTTTCATGAGGAAAATTTTGGAAATGCCACGCTGGCTGCAGTCACCCTCTTCATTTACTTCAATGAACACAGCATTGTCATCCCTCTCACAGCAAGCTATTGGTGTTAGGAAGCATTGTACCTTGGCGCTTCATGTGCTCCTGAGCAGAGCTGGATTTCACAACTCATGAAGACTAGTGTTATTTTCGTCTGCCCCTCCACTTAGTCAGCATCATAGTTATAATTTCATCCTTAAACAAGCATTTTTCATAACTCACTTTATTCTGCTGAGCATCAATTTTTAGTGACTTTCTCTATAATATATTAGCCAGTTAACAAAAGGATTCCTTTGTTGTTACCTTAACTTTGTTTGTCACTTTGAAGTTTCATATTTCTGGTGGTCAGGTTTCACGCTATTTTGGATATTTCTCTTAGCCGTGTTATAGGTCTTATATATTACCATAGCCCCTTTGTTTCTTCTTTTTTGGGAACATTACAACAGCGCTTGTTTCTGCTTTTGTCCCTCTTGGCTCCTGTTTGGGTAGGTCCTTGAGGCAAAGTTCCAGTGATCTGGGGATGGGAAACTCTACAGTTGTGGCCAGAGCACTGCCATAGAAATCTTTTGCTTCTATTAGGAGACTTAACAAAAGCCTCAGATTCTTCTTAAAAGTCACCTTCTCCTTTTACCTTGCATGATGTAATGGAGGTAATACGAGAATTAACGCGCTTCATCATGGAAACTAATGCTGCCCTGCCACACATTGAAGAGAATGAGTCCTTCCATGACCAAAGCATCAACACTGTGGAGCAGAGAATTAGTGATATGGAAGACTCTCTCCCAGTGGTCTCTCACCTGACAAAGGATATAGAGCTCCATAAATAAAGTACTGAGCACCTGGAAAATCTGAGAAACAATTTATGTCTTTACTGTATTCCGGAGAACTCATGATTTCTTTTTTGCAAAATATCATAGCTAGTATTGTTCACCTACCCAACCACAGTCAGCTCAATATACAATGAGCTCATCGACTTCGTGTTAAAACCTGCTGGCACAACAACTCATCAAAGACCTAGAGTCATTATTATTCTGTTCTTGCAGCACACTCATATGATGTTCATCCTCTGTCGGGCTAAACAAGCTGGTCCTCGCTTGTGGTCTGGCCAAGGGATCTTTTTCTCGCAGGATGTCTCCAACGCAGAGGACGCAAGAAGTAAACGCTTTTGTTGAACTTCATCCTCAACTTAAATGTATGAGTAGCAGATATGGTCTTGTTCATCCTTAGTTTTTTTGTATCTTTTACAAGGAAAATTATTACACCTTTGAGGACCAAGCTAAACTGCAGGACTTTCTTTAACAACATCACCTTGAGGATATACAAATTGGTACAGCAGCAAAAACAAGACTGTTATCTTTACCTTGTTGTTCTCTCTCTTTGATTAACATAGTGTTCCTCTTTTATATGTAGGTTGTGCATATTTCACAAATGTTGTTCTCTATATAATTAGCTTTTATATCATTGTCTTTTAGCCTCGAGTATTTCATGGTGTTTGTTTCCTGTCATAGTGCATTCTGCCGCATTATTGTCTGTGCAGTCACCATGTCACCCAGCCTCACGTACTCCATGATAAGGTTAACCGTGCATTTTTAAACCCTTGTATTTTCCTCCCTAAATATTGTTTTATTTTAGACAGTCCTCACAAGCTCATACATCTCTTTCCAAAGAATGTGTTTTTAATCATATCTTCTTAATGTTTGCTATTCTGCCTTAAGTTTTCACCAGAGCAGAGTCTAGTTTCATCTGTTCTTAGGTGCTCAATACCCTACTCATCTCCTGGGATGTATTTCTTTTCAAGTAACGTTTTACTGCAAATAAAGTTTTTTGTTCTCCTATGTTGCCTACATGTCGTCCTCATTTTTCAAGTGTATTCCAACTCCCTTTCTTCTCTTTCTTTTTTTCTCCTCTTACTCTGTTCTCCTTTTCCCTCTCTGTTTTTACAGCTGCCTCCTACATTTTGGAATAGTATTAGGTAAATGTATTTCATTGATGTCCATTGATGACTTCTTCTCGATGGCAATTTGAATAACATCTTGAAATGTCAAAATTCTTTAAAATCCTACCAAATGCCAATGTGTACTATCTCACTTATCTTGATTACATTATCAACTCGATTTACCTCAGGAGACACACCTAACCAGCATGGATATCAAGAAGCTAAAAAAACTATGGGTGAGCAAATTATAATGTTCTCCCTCTGTGCAACATAAGAATGGGGTGACTATCCTGTGCCATAAAAGTTTAAACTGTTCCCTTTTTATACAAGAACATGATGAAGAAGGTAGATGGGTTTGGGTACAACTTAAGATCAATGGATCCTTTTTACAATCCTTAATGTTTATAGTTCTACCAACACTGTTCCTGCTTTTTTGAAGTTTGTTTCCCAGAAGGTCACTAACATTTTTGCTGAGAACTTTATCCTGGGTGGTGATTACAACAAATCCTTGATCCATTCTTAGACCTCTGCTTCTTTTTTAGATTTCTTCCTAATAAATCTCACAAGGTATTCAAACATGCTATCACTTATAACACTTATTCAGATTCATGGAGACGTACCCACCCCTCTCTTCAGGAATCCTCCTTCTATTCAGTTTACAGCCTAGAACTCGGAGATAGGCTCAATTTGAACTCAGATCATGGCCCGGTCAGTACTGATCTAGATGTTCTATGCAATACGGTACCTAAATCCAGCTGGAGGATCAACAATTCTCTACTCTCTAATAAGACTTTCATTACCTCTTACCAGTCTTTTGTCCATGAATAGTTTGAGATTAATGATGTGGTAAAGCCCTCTTTTTTATTTTGTTTGGGATGTTTTTAATGCAGCTTCCAGGGGCTTTATTATTAGCTACGTTTCAGGCAAATTGAAAGCTCTGGAAAAATAATCTGCTTCCATTCAAAATTAAATCAAATGAATACAATACAAATGTTTTACAACTAAGAATATTAAATTCTTTGAAGGCACCCAAGATTCAATTCAATAAATCAACTACAAAGAGAGTATGTGGCACTGTCCTTAAGATCAATGCCAGATACTAATATTAAATAAATAAAACGAATTTCGTTGCTGCATCGCAGTTGGTGATGAAGCGCTCGCAACGGAATCTGTTTTATTGATTTAATTGTCAACTTACCTGCATTCATCCGTATTCCGGTGTTTACTACTCCCCACCCTGCCCTTCCCCCGCCCCACTTCACCTTCTGGTAGCACTCCCACCAGGAGCTGCTACTGCCTAAGAGACAAATCAATTAATCAGTGAGGCAGAATGCTCTAAGGATACACATGGTTTGTCTTTGTGGAGTCTTACGGAAAAAGCGATATGGGAGACAGGGTTGAGCATCCATAAAAGACAGATGGATAAAAGCAGGTACAAATGGCAGTTCTCACATCCATACACTGCATAAAGAATATTTCCAATTCAGCCGTAGATCAGTCTTAAATCCTTGCTAATATCAACACACAAAACATGTTATAAATGTTCTATTGCCTCATCCACATTTGAAGGTGTATAGGTCACCAGTCCACTTTTCTGCCATTACACGCACGGAATACTCATCTCTCCAACAGTATCAAAACATTTATTTGTATATAGTGTATCAAACAAGCAGGTTTTCAAACATAACCCCCTGTATTAGATGTTTACTATAGCAAAAAAAGCAGCATCATAAAGCTTATTTTCGGATTTGATATGAAGTCCAAAATGGAAATATTTCATAAAAAAAAGACTAAAAATACTACAATTACTGATGACACTGTGAAGTGCATATCATGACGAATTAAAAGTTATAAGGTTATAATAAGCATTTTGGCAATAACTTGAGTGAATATTGTGCAAATCAGACAAAATATGTGGAAAATAAAACTTACAGATTTAATATGAAGAGCAATCTCATAAAGTACTCTGTGTCAATGCAGACTTATTTGTTCCACAACAAATGTATTATCCGTGAGTTATACCTTCAGTCCCATGACTAAGCAAGAATGCGATGTACATCTGGGCATACCCATTATACTTAGGGTATCTATCACCACAAAACACTAAGGGGCAAATGGGACTGCCCGCAATGCTAGCGGCGCTCCCACACATCTCATTAGGATGTGCCCCCCACCGCAGCAATGCTAAAAAGGCATGTTGTGTTTTTCAATGCACAACGTGACAAGCAATGCATGGTGCCTGCCACATTGTTCATTGAAAGGCAGGGGGGTACCACAGGTACCACCCATGTGCACCCCCCACCCTCTCTGGAGTCCATGGGGGCCTGCAATGGGCCCCCCAAGCGGACTCCGCATGCTTTTCCATGGCGGCAATGCCACCACGGAAAGGCATGTGAAAGGCCACATTGTAATATGGCTGACGGTGTCTTTCAGACACCGCCCCCATATTAAACTCTTTACCGCTGGTCGACTTCTCGACTGGGCAGAAAAGCGGCGGACGGTCTGTCCGTCCGCCGCGGACCCCGCGCCATGGTAATCTGGCAGGGGGTCTTTAACGGGAGGATGGCGGGCTGATCGCCACTACCGGGCCAGCAGTGGCTACCGCCGGCCTGGCGGGGGCGATCCTCCCGCCATCCTAATGCGGCCCTAAGTGCTCGAAGAAATGCTTTAATTAATCTCAGCCAATGGTAATTGCTGTAGATCCTATTCCAGTCCATATTTTTGTATCCATTATGCCACTCCAATAGAAACTGGACATGTGCAAACCTGTCTTGGTACATCTCCTATAGGAACAATGCAGCACAGGCTGCCAGGCCAAGTCCCTTGTACACAGGAATGCAAGCAAGCCCAGTCTGAATACGAACTACTAAGGCCTTATCAGAGAGGTATAGCTGGAGCTGTTTGCCACAGTGAACATGGAGCCAATGTCTGGGCATACGTGTAACAATTATGGTGACTACAACTCAAAAAACAGTTATAACAGGAATGCTTGAATTAAACACAGTCATTGGCAATCTCTCAAGGGCTTTACCCCAGTACATAATTGTTTTGCCCACTATGCCACTCCAAACAGAGGCCAAGTATAAGTAACTGGTATTGGTCATGCTAGACAGGAAATCCTGCAACCTTAAACTGATTTTAAGAGAAGGAATATATCACAATCTAGCATAACCATAGATACTGACATTATTTCATTATGTTATGTAAGTAATACATTCGATATGACTATATATCAATCCGTCTGCATTTTTAAATTTTAAAATAACGTTAACTTGCTTATGTGAATGTGCCCAGGCACTGTCTATCATTTTTAATGTATTCTTCAAAATCATTGATTCTATTTATGGACACTGTAATCAGATGATTTTCGGAAGTTATTATAACGGCTTCTTTCAAGCAATTCCATGAATGTTGCCTGTGCAGTGTTGCAGTGGATCTCGAAGATGGGGAACTGGGCTTGATTCTCGGCAGGGACCCTCAACACCCTCTGATTCTGGGCAAATCACTTCATCTCCCCTTGCCTAACAAAATGAATGTGTCTGTCTGTAACGCAACTGATGCTCATGTAAAGTGCTCTGAGATGAGTTCTCCTTATATAAAACAATCAAATTTGCCATTGTTCTTTGTTGTTTCATGCTTCAGAATCTGTTCAGTTCTGTTTAGTTTAGAAAATAGGAAGGAGTGGTCTATTGTATCATTTTCTGTGGTTAGGTCTAAGTGAATCAATGCAGCTTAATTATCCTTAACTAGGGTGATAAGACATGACATGGTTTCTCTGAATTCTAATTGGTGTTACTGAAATAGCGTTGGTGTTTCCATCTGTCTCTATATGTTCTTGAAACTTTACTTAAAATTATTTTGCTTTAATAATGTACAATCAAATCAGTTCAGTGTTGTCTTTGAATTCTGTGGCATCCATTGGTTTCTTTGTGATTGGTATATATAGTTCCTCCTTCAAGTGCTTGATCACTAATGTCTTTCTCATGAAGAGAAATGATGATGTATCTGTTTTAATGTAATTTACAGTGTTGAGTGGTACCACATGGAATATTTTACAATCTGGTATTTTAAGCTTGTGAACATGTTTAAAGTCTCTTTAAACTAATATATAGTCACAGAGATATAAGTGGCACAGTACAATGTTCAAGCCAAGTTTAGTGCCATAGGGTCAGTGTCTCCCATCCAGGTCTTTGTCAGATTGTGTGTGCATTCCTGTAGGAGCATTGCCATAGTTCCCTTGTTTACTTTAATTTTATGGCATGGCACGGAGGCCAATATTATGCATATCTCTTTAATTGCCAGAGCACAGCAGCAACACCAAACAATTTAGAGGTTCAACATTCCAATCTTAATAAAATTCAGTGAAAGGCGGCCATATTCCTTCTTTATTGCAGCTCACAGCTAAGATAAGTTCATTACTATGTTTGTGTCTTTAGCTACCATTGAACTATATGTTTAAGGGTACAAAGGGTTATGTTTTGAATTTTAAGCAGGTTGAATGTATTTTAAGTATAGTTAGGCTGCTTTTTACCATGTTTTGGGGATGTTTATCTGTTGTTTGCTTTTGAATGTCTCACCTTCAAACGCCTATTACTTTGTCTGTGGCCGCTTCCTGATAGTCAATTACTGTCACACATGGACTGCTACCCCAGAATGGTATTGGGTTCACTGGCTCTCTATCCAGTATTAGGATTGATTCACCATCCACGCGCTCCCCAAATCTACTTCCTCAACCGACTCTCTTTCCTCTAACGTTTTTTTTTCTCTATGATTTATTCTTTCTTAACCCTCACACCCTCTGTTTTCCCCCTGCCCGACCAACTCGTGTACTGACCGCTATCAAGCCCCGATTACCCACGGGCAACCCTTCCATGTTATTTTCAATCACCTCACTTCTTTCGAGGCTCCTTTCATTTACTCTTGCCATCGTTCGCGAGACCACAAACCTAGCCGAGCCGTACTCACACGCTCCTCTGCGATACGCCGAGAAGGTTTTCTATAATCTTCCCTTGGCCGCTTATCCCTAATTGCGTTCGTTTTTCAACACTTCGATCGTGATATTTTACTCATTGGGAGGTTTTCTTGATCCCTTGAGGCCACCGTACTCACATCACTGACCGCCGGTCATTTTGGATTGGCCTCTGTTCCTTTTACTCAAGGGATTTCTGGCGGACATCTTTTGGACATGCAAAAGAGCCGGTTGACAGTTTCTCTGTGAGATTACAGTTTCGGATCACTGTCATTCATTACTTGATGAATTTTGATGGTGCTTTCTCTGCCTCTTTACTACTTAACAAATTTTTGTTTGTTTTTTATTGGTATTTATGCTCTATTGTTCCCTCTATTGCTCTAATTTAATCCTTAAGGGTGTTTGCTCGAATTTGCTATTAGGCTCACCTAGTACCTTACTGTCCTTCTTTGATTTACCCCTAAGTCCTAAAATGGACCAAGTCACCTTGACTGGGGATTCTGTTGATCTCAGAATTAAGGAATCTGTTGACAAGGTGGTCTCCGCACTGGCCTCTCAACTTACCAAAAAACTGGATGTCTGCATGGATAGGATGGAGGAAAGGTTTTCTAAAGATAAGAATCCCATGGGGAAGTCTTGCTCTGTGGAAGGAAGCACGCTGGCTACTGTTACTGGCATTAAGGCCAGTCAAAAAAAGGAGACATCTCACAGAGATTCAAGGTAATGGGGCCTTTATGATGAAAGGCAGAGAGAAATCTTCTCTTAAAGAGAATAATGGACAGGCTATGAAGGCCAAAAAGGGTGATCCCAAAGTGATTGTTTGCGATGAATCTTCAAGCAGTGGCAACATCCTCTTTTCATGTTCAGATGACTTTGAATCTTCCGAGGAGGTAGGGGAGGTTAAAGGCAAAAGGTTTAAGAGAAAGACGGATGATAACTTGGATCACGTTCTGGACCCTTAAGGGGAACAGATGTTTGACGCAAATTCCATCCAACACCCTCTCTCCCCTCAATGGGAGCCTATTAAACATGTCGCTCAATATGTTGAATTTTGGATAAGGAGGGAAAAGCCTAAGGAGGTGAGGACCAAAATGAGATCCGAGTGCCCGAGACCCTCTTTGGCTAACAAAGTTGGGCTTACACCCGAACTCGATTCTAAAATGTTAACCTTCCTTAATAAGATGGGGAGAGACCCTAGAAGGGGGCTCGATAAAGGGCTCAAGGGCTGCCAAGACCGCCACTTGGATTTTTTTTGTCCCTTAACCAAAATGTTCGATCTTTGCGAGGAGGGATACTTGCAGAATGGCATCATTAATTCTGGGGATACAGAGGGCCATTTGCTTATTAGGCAATGCCAAGGCCTCCTTGTGTGTTGAGATGAGGAAAAGTTTTTTAATGAAAATTGACCTAAAGCTAGCTGAATTAGCCTCTAAGGAATCGGGTCAAAAAGCTGGTGCTATGCTCTTCGGTGAAGAGTTTGTGAAGGAGATGGCAAAATACGCAGGGGCCTTTAATTCGATTGAGAAGGTCAAAAAGGACATCAGAAGAGGTTTTGGCGTGGCCGGGAGGATGCGGGCCGATTCCCCGGCCGTGGGGTTGGCATTTCCAGAGGCTCCTTCTCCAGAAGTGGATTCAAATCAGGATTTCAATCGGGATCCTATTCTCCAGGGTTCTTCCCTCAGAGACAGAGAGGTGGAAGATGATGCTATGGAGGCGAAAGAGAGGTAGATTCCAAGGATTTGTTCAGTTAAAGACCCTTCTTTTATAATTCCAAAGGTGGGTGGCAGACTTGCTCTGTTTCTAGACAGGTGGAAGGAAATCACGTCGGACCCTTGGGTCTTACAGACAGTCTCTGGTTATGTGATAGACTTTGTTTCATCCCCAATATAGGTAAGAAGACCCCCCGGCTAATATTTCCAAAAGATCAAGAGGTTTTGGTATCTCTGGAGGTAGAGGAGTTACAAAAGAAAGGGGCGATAGAGGAGGCAGACGATTCTCCTACTGGCTTCATAAGCAGGCTTTTCTTATTGGAAAAAAAGGACAAGACTATGAGACCCGTGATAAATTTGAGAGATGTGAACGAATGGGTGGAGTACAACCATTTCAAGATGGAAGGTATTCACATGTTGAGAGACATTTTAAGAGAAGGAGATTAGCTGACTCGCCTGGACCTGAAAGATGCTTATTTGACTATCCCTGTTTGTCTAGAACAGAGAAATCTTTTGAAGTTCTTCTGGAAAGATACCATGTGGAGATTCAAGAGCCTCCCCTTTGGCCTGACATCTGCCCTTGGTGTTTTACAAAAGTAATGTGTACAATTGCGGCATGGTTACGATTAAGGGGGATAAGATTGATCATCTATTTAGAAGACATTCTCATAATGTCAGAGTCCGAAACTCAGCCTCAAGATCATACCACCTTAGCAGACAGTGTAATAGAAGACTTGGGCTTCATATTGAACAGGAAGAAGTCTTGCCTGATTCCCAGTAAACAGACCGTTTACCTGGGTTTTCAGATCTTGACCTTGGACTGTGTCTTGAAGTTGCCTATGGAGAAAGTCAGAAAGATTCGGACGGAGGTACCCATACTGCTAAGGACAAACTTGGTCGTCCTAAGAAAAGTAGCAAGAGTTATAGGACTTCTTGTGGCCTCTATTCAAGTGGTCTTCCCAGCTCTTCTCCATTACCGCGCTATGCAGAGATTGAGAACCTTATATCTCAACAAAGGGGTGAGCTATTCCCACAGGGGGCAGTTAGACTCAGAGGCACAGGAGGAACTAGCTAGGTGGTTGGAAAATCTCGAGGCTTGCAATGGTCGTGTGATATTCGGACCAACCCCAGACATGATTATAGAATCAGACGCCAGCCTTCAGGGTTGGGGTGCCAGATGTGGCTCCTTAACTACTGGAGGAACATGGACAACTCAAGAGAAGGAAATGCATATCAACTACCTAGAGTTGCAAGCAGGTTATTTTGCGGTAAAGAGCTTTGCAAAGGACCGAGTCAAATGTTGTGTCCTCCTGAAAATGGACAACAGCTCCGCAGTCAGATATGTGAGCAAACTTGAGGGTCCTCGTTCGAAGGCCCTAGCCGACCTCTTGAAAGAATTTTGGCATTTTTGTCTGAGCGAGTATATTATGCTTCTGGCTCAATATTCACCTGGGGCGAGCAACTCCATCGCAGACTGGAACTCTCGTCAACTGAGGGACTTTAGCGATTGGAGACTGAACACACAAATGTTTCTTTATTTGAACAACAAAGGGGGTCCTTTTCCCGTATAAATGCTGAGGTTCCCAGGTTTTTCAGTTGGAGACCAGACCCAACTGCGGAAGCAGTGGATGCATTAATGCAACCTTGGGACGAGTCTCGCTGTAACGCATTTCCCCCCTTTGCTCTGATTCAGAGAGCCCTGTTGAAGGTCAAGAGGGAAAAGGCAGAAATAGTCCTAATTATCCCATTCTGGATGTCCCAAGTTTGGCATCCAGATGTTATGTTGAATGCCGACCCAGTACTTCTACCGGATGTGCCCGATCTACTAAACAATTCTTCAGGAGATTTCCACAAGATAATCCTTCAAGGTCATTTAAAGCTAATGGCTTGGATGATTTCAGGAGATCCTGGCAAATGTCAGGCTTATCTTCGGAGGCTTCAAAACTCATCAAGGAGTCTTGGGCACCAGGGACCTCCAAGGCCTACAGGCTGGCCTGGGGAAAATGGTTTTGTTGGTGTACTTCGTGGAGTCTGGATCCCGGATCAGCGCCATTAGTGGAGGTAGTTAACTACCTTTCTGAGGTTTTTCATGACGGTAAATCTTATAGTACCATTAATATTGCTAGATCATCTATTTCTTCAGGTCATGATTTAGTGAATAGCGTCCCTGTCAGCCAACATGACATAGTAGGAAGGCTTTTGAGGAGTGTAAGAACTAAAGCTCCTCCTGGACCAAAGTATTCTTCTCTTTGGGATGTGGATATTGTCTCAAACATCTTCCTTTCAAATTAGTTATGTGTTAAGCTTGATTTCATTCAGAAGAGTTTCAGATGTTAAAGCTTTGGAGATTACAGGTCATAGATTCGTCCCTGAGGGAATTTGTTACACAATTTTTAAGAGAACAAAAACTATGTCTAGGACAACTTTCTATCCTTATTTTGATGATTGTAGAAAATTATGTGTGGTAAGATGCATACGTGAGTATGAAAGGAGGACTGAATGTCTAAGGAATGCCTCTGAAACCCAATTGATTATTTCATTTAGATACCCTCATAAAGCAGTCTCCCCTCCTACTTTGGCTCGTTGGGTCAGGGAGGTCATGTCTAAAGCAGGAATTGATTTAAATAAGTTTGGTGCTCATTCTGCTGGAGGGGCTATGTCTTATAATGCCTTCTTTCTGGGAGGTGGTTTGTCAGCCATTTTATCTGCAGCTGATTGGTCTTCTGATTCTGCGTTTAAGAAACTTTATTTTAAACCTGTGGACTGTGCTGTATCGAATATTATGACAAGGCTTTGAACATGCATAATATTGGCCTCCATGCCTTGCCAGAAAATTCAGATTTTCCACAGTCCGGTGGGCAGAAAATCATGATTTTATTAAAGACACGGAGGCTGATAATATCCCTCCCTATTGTTTATCCAACACATGAATTCTATTTTTTTACTCTTTCAGGTGTTGACAACAAGAAGTAATCTACAATGGAGACAACTCTTGGTTTCTTTCAAGTTTATTACAGTTTTACTCTTTGACACGGATTAAACTTATGCACTTGTTCGCAGCTTTAAGAAGGAATATGGCTGCCTTTCACAGAATTTTATTAAGATTGGAATGTTGAACCTGTGTTCTAAATATTTTACATTGGGGTCGATTAGGATGGCGGACGGATCGCCACCGCCATGCAGGCGGTGGCGATTCGTCCGCCATCCTTGCCCGTCCGCCACTTATATCCCCCGCCATATTACAATAGCAGGGGGGACCACCGTGGCGAACAGGAAGACCGTTCGCCGCTTTTACCCTGCGGTCGCCTTGCGACCACGGCGGAAAAGGTCTAATATGGTGGCGCTGTCTATCAGACACCGCCAGCCATATTAGGATGGTCTGAGGGCAATGCCGCCACGAAAAGGCATATGGTACTTGCTTTGGGGGCTTGTTACGGGCCCCCAGGGTGAAGGGAGGTGGGGGTGCACATGGGGGGTACCTATGGTACCCCCCTGTGTTTCACAGTACAATATGGCAGGCACCGCACTGTGACTGTCATGTTGTGCTGTGAAACGCACAACATGCATTCTTGACATTGCGGCGGACCGTCGGCCACAATGTTAAAAATACGGGATGCACCCAATACTTTGGCGGGTGCATCCTAATTCGGGGCACGGTACCTCTGCCCTTCTGGCAGACGGTCCCTGCCCCATACAGGATGGCGTACGGATTTTGACCGTCCGCCATCCTAATCAACCCCATTGTTTGGTGTTGCTGCTGTGAGCTGGCGATTAAAGAAATATGCATAATATCAGCCTCCGTGTCTTTAATAAAATCCTGATTTTCTACCCACCGGACTGTGGAAAATCTGAATTTCACTACACATGGGCTAACTCTTTGTTGTACCTTCCCGAGGGAGATGCATTTATATCATTTTGGGGGTTTCTTGCAATACAGAGTAGCTAGGCATTTTTCAGGCTTGATCTATGCATTGGCCTACTTTGGACATGCAGCTGATAGGGTCGCGTCACTCGCTAGGCACCTTATTTAAACTGCATCAAGGTTGATTTGCATTTTAATATAGTTTCTGGCCAAATTGATACTTCCCTTGTGTCAGTTCTGTTTTGCACAGCAAATTTTCCTAGCTTATACTCTGCCCGGTTTGTGCATTAGAACAGTATATGTCTTCTACTTCAAAATTACAATTTCTTAGTTCTCCTAGCATACATTTGTCATTAACATATTTTGATAAGTTATGCCTCATTTTTTCCAAAACAATCACCATGCGGTCTGTGACCTTTTAGGTCTTACCAGCTTGCACTACATATTTTCCATGTTTACTCAGATTACCAATCCAAAGAGACCATTTACAAAATAAATGTATAAGATAAATGGCTCCTTGTCACAGCAACTTTTAATGCCATATGCCTCTTTTCGCTTATGGCTGGGTTTGTTGACGTATCTAAAAAAACAACTAACCACAACACCAATAACATGCAGAAAATGTAATTGTGGAATTAAAACATAACATGGCAGATCACAACAAAACTCTCAAACAGAAGCAGCAGTAATGCAGCAAAAAAAACAGCAGCACATAAAAACACAAAACACAAACAGCACAAAGAAATTCCAAACAATAAATGTGAGCAAATGTTTTTGACACACGTTACCACCTCCAGAATCTTGACTCTGGTTATCATAGTAGCGTAATAAAAGATGCGTGGAGAGAGTGTTACTTTAATGGCATCAGTCAAAATTGTTTTGTGATCCGGCACAAGTTCTCCTCTTTGTTTTGACTCTGAATGATAGGTGTATACATAGTTCTTTTAGTTTATTGTTGATGCTCAGGCACACTTCTAATAGTCTGATGAAGAACTGCCCATCAGTTCCTAGCGGTTAAAATGCTGACACCGGTGCAACCTAGCAAGTCACATCAACTGCCTGTTATTTGAGGTCACTAATGAATTGTTGAAGTTGAAAAGTTAAAGAATGGTGCCTTTCTTGTGAGCAGGTAATGACTGTTGAAATGCTGCAAGAAAGTAAGAACTGTGACAAACAGGAATGGGACTAAATTAAGAATGGAAATAGGCCACCTCAAAATAGTCCTCATTTTCCTGCTAGAATTCCAACTTTGTGACATTGCTCCAAAATTCAGAGATACATAAAAAGAGCTGCTTTGTAAAGGAGAGTTTAATACAAAAAGAGGTCAGGCCCATTTGGACAGGACCCAGGTAGGGCCTATTTATAAGTACAACAAGGAAAAACCTTGGATTCTGATTAATTATGATTTATTCGAAACAACCACACTATATTCTTTTAGTGATCGGGTTATTTATTCACCCTATTTTTATCAACTCTTTTTTCATGTGAAATAACTTTATGTCCATTTCTTGGAACATATAAACACCAACATATACATATCACATATACAACAATTTACATAACATTTACCACGATGTACGATACCAATACTTTTTGACAAACATGAATTATGCATAATTACACTTCAACATGAAAACATTACATTAACCAATGTGCCATATGTACTCCACAATGACACTATGAAGTTTCATTCAACATTCTAGTACTTCAGTCCAAATTATTTTTCTGAATTAATTCAATTTCCTTTTTATATCTACTTTTTGCCAACTGAATAGCAATTGCTGACGCGTTTCGAGCTACACGGATTCTCAATGGGCTCTCATCAGGGCTTCCTACTCAGAACACATTGGTAAATCTACAATGTTGAAGTGTAATTACGTATAATTCGTGTTTGTCAAAAAGTATTGGTATTGTACATCGTGGTAAATGTTATGTAAATTGTTGTATATGTGATATGTATATGTTACTGTTTATATGTTCCAAGAAAACGACATAAAGTCCTTTCACATGAAAAAAGAGTTGATAAAAATAGGGTGAATAAATAACCCAATCACTAAAAGAATATAGTGTGGTTGTTTAGAATAAATCATAATTAATCAGGATACCAGGTTTTTCCTTGTTGTACTTGCAAAGGAGAGTGGCAGTGCCACGGATAAATACTGGTACTCACAGACAGTACAGCTCTACAAGCTAAGTTCAGCTTTGCAGCTGGATTAGACTGGCCAATTCATTTCTAGTTGTAAAACTAATCTGGTCCCAAATAATAGCTGCTCAGGTGCGGTGCTATGCAGCGAGTCACAACTGAACGATGATCTCCCAGTTTTAAAGCTACTTTTATGAGACATACTAGCAGAAATGAATGAGCGACCCAGATGTGACCGTTGGTAGAATATTGACTGATAGATACGTGGGCAGGAATCCGTCACCTTCTTCTTTGTTTTGAGTAGGACTGGGCTCTCACTGACCCCTCAACTATGGAATAACAACGCATAATCACTGAGGTAAGCAAAGTTCTTGTCTAATTGTGGCAAGTCACTCAGCAGAAAGTTATTTCATTTTTTTCCAAAGTATGGCTTTTGACATAAACAAATTGTTCTAGGATGTTTCATATGTTAGCTTGCCAGCAAAGCTTAAAAAAATAAGATGCTAGTACATATCTAGCTTGCAGGAATGTGGAGACAAACGCTAAGGATCCTTCTTGCTGCACCCTTTTGCTGCCCACTCAATGTCTCAGTATATGTGTAGTCAGCTAAAAAGTGCTTGTGATGATTAGTGGAAAACTTAGTATACCTCTGGACTCCACACATAAAATGGAATGGGTATATCTAAGAGAGGCAAAATAGACTAAGGAGTATACAGCTAAATTCAATTTTGAGCGAAAATATTAATACTGCATCCCTCGTTGTTCCTCTTTAAATAAGATTTGTCTACCCACATTTATACTATCAACTCCAAAGGAAAGATTTATCAAACACAAGCAATGGTGCAGTGTCAAAAAAAGGTTTATTCTCCTGCACAAATCTAGGGGCATATTACCAAGCAATAGCGATAATTATCGCTATTGCTTGGTTAGAGACAAAAATTTACCGCAGCGCTGCAGCGATTTTTACCGCAAATAAACCTTGGTATTACCAAGGTTTAACGCAAATGCGGTAAATGAAAGCATGAATATCGCTGAAAAGTCAGCGATATTCATGCTTTAGCGAGCTAATGCTCTTAGCCATGTTATCCACCTCCAATTGGATAACATGGCTAAGAACTGCTCAGGGCAGGTGTTAGCTTTTGGAGATATTCCAACCGTTGGTAATAGGAGATAGCGATGTTAGCGACTGGTTTCAGTCGCTAACATCTTGGCACGCCCACTTTGCATCTCATTAGTGATAAATATCACTGACATGCAAAATGGGGCCCAAGATGGTCGCTATCTCCTACTAGCTGTCGCTAACTGGTGTTAGCGGCAGCTAGGTAATAGGGAGATAATTTTATCTCCGCTTTCTTGGCTTTTAAAGCCAAAAAAGCTGAGATAAACCCCCTTGATAATATGCCCCCTAGATTTTTGTTTAAAAGTAGCCCTAGAGTAACGCACTGGAGGGCTTCATGCTTCGTTGTGTCAAAGTAACCTCCTATGGGTAGTTCAAAGGTGTACCGATGAAACCATCCACAGATTTTGATCCTGGATACTCGCTCAACGTTTGGAAAAATAATCTTTTCTCAAAACTTTCAAATTCCTAACTTTGCATGCATGCTCTACTGCACAATAAACATACATAGTCAGACACGTTTTAAACTAAGGCTAAGCATTGTATTTTTTACTGGAATGGTACCAGTCCCTTAAACAACCTATCTACATATCATACTGATACCCTTGCACTATGGTGCAATGAGGGGTATGTGTGTGAGATGTAAGACAAACTAAAGTGTGCCACGGTAAGTGGCGAGAGCAAAGATCTTTATAGATATAGCACTGTCCTGCTGTCTCTCTTCCACACAATGCAGCTCAGCAACTTTGCTTGCTCTACCTCTTTCCATGACCTAATACATTTGCCCTCATATCTTGTGAGATGCAGATAAAAGGTGAGCTAAAGGATTTTCTTGTGGTTTCTTTGACCCGCAGATTGGTAAATTAATGTTAAGATTGGGCCCTGGGGGGATTTCAACTATTCTGGAGTAATCATAATAATTTCAGCAATTCTGTTTTATTCTTTGATGCGGAACTACGTAACTAAGAGCAATTTACGGGGAAAAAAATCCTACCATAACAGCACATTTAGCGAGCTCGAGCAGCCACCCGCTATTTGTGTTCTGCTGCATTTAGCACTGTTTAGGACCGAAGAAAGTAGTGCTAAATGCTGGGCTTAAGTTGAGGGAAAGTCTTAACACAAATGTTGCTTCTAGTATTATTTTATAGTGCAGAATTCCTTCTCGGGGCCATTTTGGATGCGAGGGAGTACTTATCTGCTCAGAATTCGGGCAAAATGCAGAATTACTCTTCTCTCAATTCTCAGGTGGTTCTTAGGCAATTCCATGGCATTCAACTACACTGAGTTACATGAGTTACGCCCACCCCTACGTAAGATGTCATATTGTTGAATGCATGATTGAAAAAAAAGTGTATTTTGTCTGGTTGTATTAGTAACTTGGCAAACAATTTTTAACACCAGGATCACCTTAAAGCAACTACATATGCAATGCGTATAAAAACAGTGATATAATTTGATTCAATTGGATATTATAGATTTGCAATACATATTTAATAAGATCTATCTTTTCACTGCTATCGTTTTTACTAAACAAGAAATTCTATGAATCAAGTCTGTTAACTTAGATGTGTAGGAATTATAGCACAATGCAGCGCCACATCTTGCATTTTGAGAATCTAACTAAATAACGCATAAATGAAGGAACATGCACACATCTGCCATGCACCAGCTACAAGCCGGTAGTTTGGGGTGTTTGTTTTGATGTTTTCCTGCCAGCAAACAAACATTAAACATGGTTAATGGTTATGAACAATGCATCCCTTCATTTGCAAAGGTTATGGGCAATTCTCTTTTTCTCCAAGACAATAATTTATTAATATTTACCGCATGCTGAGAGATAAGCACATTGTTATAAACTCTGTGGTAAATGGTTGATTGGATATATTCTTGCAGTCTTTTATGAGCCCCCACTGAGAAAAAATATTAGCTCCACGACCATAATCAGTAAATTCTTACTTAGAAAAACTAGGAAAAAAAATGATTTATTTTTTGTTGTTCGTTTCTGGGTATCCTAATGTTTTCCTAAGAGCAATGCATTAAAATCACTGCCATCCTTGAAGGTTACCTTTTGTGATCTGTTTGCCTCATTAGTTATGATGGACAGGGGCTATTAAGGGATGCTTTAAGAAAGTATTTTTCGAGGAATTCATTTAGTTACTTGTTCATCCTCATGGAAAGGAGAGGCACAGTACAATTTAATAGCCACCTGTGGGATGATTTCGAAATATATTGTGCTTTTGATTCACAAGGTAAATTTGATCGTAAACATAACTTTACAACCAAAAGTACCTTTCCATCTCCTTGCAGGAATACACAAAATGATTTATGGAAGGTGTATATGCATTTATGTGTGTGGATGGGTTGTGTGGAGGAACCTGCAGTTGTAATTCGAACTCATGGGGTGTGAAATGCTTGTTCCAGAGCATGGTTTGCCTTGGAAGTTGAGTAACAGCCACCAACATGCAAAAGGAACAATCCCCCAGATTCATCAAAACACATTTTGCAATTCCTTAATAGCGAAAAATACCAATTCGCTATTAAGGAATAGCAAAATGCTATTCATCAAGAAATCACTTAAAAATAGTGATTTCTAATAATTCCGTAATTGCGACTCGCAAATTGCGAGTCACAATTAAGGAAGATCTCCCCATTCATTCCAATGGGCCTAGAGGCCCATAGCAATGAATGGGAAGACCATCTCAATTTGCTAATCGCAATTAGCGATTTGCAAATTGAGATTGCGATTTCAAGGGTGCAGGGGTGTCCAAAGGACACCCTGTTGCACCCCTGAAATTGATGTGTGCACATATGTTGCACCCACACATGCCCTTAGGGCATGTGTGTGCGCAACATGAAACTTTGAAAAATGCACTTTAGAGCATTTTTCAAAGTTTTTGCTATTTACCACGTAGTTAGACTTCGCGGTAAATAGCGGCCCCAGATTGCGAATTGGCAATTTAAAAATGGTTCATGAATTGCATTTAAGGAATCTCAAATTGAGATTCCTTAAATGCAATTAATCGCAATTTAGGGATTTCTGGAATTGCGATTTTTGCATTTGGGATGATGAATCCCAAATGCAAAAATAGCGCTCGCAAAGGGCCAGATTCCCAGAATCTGGCCCTTTGCGAGCCGATTTTAGTTTGATGAATCTGTGTTTTTGCACTGGAGTGCTCCATTGACACCCTGCAGAATTCTA
Organism: Lissotriton vulgaris; assembly: GCF_964263255.1. Classification (NCBI taxonomy): domain Eukaryota; kingdom Metazoa; phylum Chordata; class Amphibia; order Caudata; family Salamandridae; genus Lissotriton; species Lissotriton vulgaris. Next base: position 1,089,847,469 of record NC_141697.1, on the reverse strand, counting down.
TGCTATGTACAGGAAGACTGGGATCCCTGGGGAATAGTCTCATGACATTCTCAAAAAGTACGCCTCGAACTCTGTGTCTGGTGTAGCTTTCCAGATATATTGCAGAGATTTTTTGCCAAAAAGTAGTAAATCGTCACCCCTACGTACAGATGACTCAATAGGCGCAGATTTACCACTTTTTTATGATTCATGATTACTGTCTTATTTCGTAAAATCGATAACATTTGGAAATCTATTCTTGTCACGTACCTTACAGTACGACAGTAAAGACAATGTGAATGAATAGTAAGGGGTTTATGTCAAAAGTGATTAAAATGTGCTTGACACATTAGGGGTACGGTACCTTCCTTTGTGTGGAGCTCCTGTATTCGTATAGTGTAGGTGATTGGAGGGTCTTTCATATGAATATTGTGAGCCAGAAATCAGTTCCTGAATGTCAACCTGCACTACTCTCAACAACGTCCTTGTTTACGACAATTGAAAGTCAAATCTTTGTGTCTGATTTGTGTTCAAATTACTTTCAGTATGAGCAGGAAGATCGATTTGTGGCCTCCTGAACTGAACCAGTTACAGCAGGAAAGCATGTGGTCTAAGAAATTAGGAGAACATTTTGTGGTGATCTGTATTGCTATCATTTCATCACCTTGTGATGTCACCCTTTGGATTCCCATGTACTGAAGATTCCTCCCCAGTGTTCCATGTTTGGCAGTTGCAGCTGCTGTGTTTTCCCCTCAAGCTGGACGGCTCTCTTCTCCTGAATAAATCCTGATCTACAATTTCCTGCCTCCACCTCATCTTTACATTGGCGACAGAGGATGGTGGTCAGCTGTTCTTCAGCTGCCGTTTCAACCTTCAAAACAACTTCATCACGGAAAGCGTTTTGAATTTCAGGACATTTTTTTTCTTTCCTGCGATCTTCATCTTCATGTGAGTACTTTTACAATTTATTCTTCATGCTGTACTCACCGAGAGCCGTCGCAGCCACTGAACTCTTGTCTTTTTAATTGGCCCCGCTACAATTTCCGCCAATTAAGCTCCTTTGTGTGCTACCTAACTACGCGCCGCCCAGCCTTGTGTCATCTGCTTCGTTCTTTGTGCCAGCCCACATCGCTCCCACCTGCTGACTTTCGGAAGACTTTTCCTCCGCATTTCCAAGACTTCCCTACCTTCACCTTCACCTTTCCAGCGCCGTGTGTACTTCCTCCGCTTGTTCCTTCTCCCTCGGGCTGCGCCTCAGAATGATGACGTAGCAGAACTTCCACTTTCAGCGCGTCTCCAAGCAATCGAGCGTCTTCACGCATCACGTATGCTGGTCACCGTGACAACTTAGACGTTCTCTCTGCTTGTCAGTCTCTACGTCTCATCGACGTCCAGCGTCTACACGTCACAAAGCTTCAATTGCTGCATTCCAGCTTTCATTGTTTTTGCTGTGCTTTCCAGACTTGATACGTCACAAAGGCTTCACTTGCTGCAGTCAAGTCCTCTTTATCTCTACCGTGCACAGCTGATCTGTCATTGAGCTCTTTCCTTCGCTGATGCACACAGCTTTCCGTATTTTGCTTTACTCATTACGCTGATGTGCACAGCTCAAGCACACAGCAGATTAAGTACACTGCCAACTATTTACTTTTTCTCACGCTGAGGTGCTCAGCTTTTGCCTACATATATAAAAAAAAACTACTACTTCGCGCTGATGCGCACAGCCTTCACTATCTTTATCAACGTTTGCACACTGATGTGCACAGTTTTTACATGCTAATGTGTACAATATTTTCGTTTACACGCTGATGTGCACAGCATTTGCACACTGATGTGCACAGTTTTTACATGCTAATGTGTACAATATTTTCGTTTACACGCTGATGTGCACAGCATTTGCACACTGATGTGCACAGTTTTTGCACGCTATCGTGTACAACATTTGCACATGTCATTGTTAATTGCAAGTTTTATTCTGAAGTCATATTTACATTAGTTATTCTTTTCACATTAATATTTTTTTTTTAGGTTGTTCATTTTAACCAAAACTTTTCATTCTAAGGGAAAATAGAAGATATCATAATGCAAAGCGTCTCTCCTCCAGCTCCATTTCTTCAGACTCCTGGAGATCCTCCTCTCGAATGGAAGCTTTGGTTAAGATCCTTCATGGCCTACTTAGGTGCAATTGACGGTCTTAGATATCGTGCTGAAAGAAAAAAGAGTTTAATGTACTATCATCTTGGTGTGGAAGGCCAGAATGTTTTTGACCATCTTCCTCCTTATGTTCCTCCTCCTGGTGAAGCTCCTGATGAATTCGACATAGCTATAGCCAAATTAGACAAGTACTTTGTTAAAACTAAAAACATGGTTGTACATCGTTACAAATTCTTCACCAGGGCTCAAAAACCTGAAGAAAGCATTGACACGTTCGTTACTGCTTTGAAAATACTTGCTTCTAAATGTGAATTTGACAATTTCACCTCTCAACTTATTAGGGATCAACTTGTTGCTCGCTGTTCTTGTAAACAAATCCAAGGGAAACTATTATCCTGCAAGGATCCTTCTCTTGATAAAGCTATTGACATAGCCAAAAGTATTGAGACATCCTTGGAGGATTCAAAACAATTCGAAGTTTCTCTTTCCAATACTTCCATTTCTAGTGCTGTTTCCACTAAAACGCCTACTCCCATTAAGACTTCTAATTTTGTTCCTCGTGATTCACGTGGTTATTTTAGAAGAATGGGAAATACCAGTACTAGAAGACCCTTTATGCCCAATAGACAATTCAGCCAAAACACTTTTTGTTTTAGATGTGGTTCTTCTTACCATGTTTCCAACTTCAAAAATTGTCCTGCCGCCAACCAACAATGCAGTCAATGTGGCAGAAATGGTCATTTCTCAAAGGTCTGTATGAGAGGTAGAAGAGGTAATGTGAGTTGTGTCATGAATGAAAATGATTCTTCCCCTGATTTAAATTCCCTTGAGCATTCAACTGAATATTTAGAATGTGATGTAACCAATCAGGAGTATGTAGTTGTTCTGAAAGACAATGACATTGTTAGTCGTACCTTTCTTGTTCCTGATCCTGAAGTTGATGCTGTTATTGAAAAACATCATGTCCAACTACTTTTAGACACCGGTGCTTGCATCACTATTGTTTCCCACAAAAAATATTCTCACTTCTGGCAAGACAAGTATTTACTTCCTCCTGATGTTCTTTCTGTAGCCTTTGAAGGAAGTAGAATTAACCTTTTAGGTTATTTCTGGGCTGAAATTTCCATCTTTGGCAAATTTATTAAAGGGAAGGTTTATGTTGCCAAGCGAGGCATCAACGTTCTAGGTCTCATTCATCAGGCAGAATTCGGTGTTACCATTAAACCCGGTTTACCCAATCCTGTATTTATTGAAGAGTGCAATCTTCCCTGTTCTATGTCTTCATCTTCTGCCCCTGTTTGCAACATTTTGAATGACAAATTGTGGGAGCACAAATATAAAAAAGTTTTTGAAGATCGTCTTGGTAAGATCACTAATTTCCAACATTTTATCAAAGTCAAAGATGGCATTACTCCAGTCAAACACAAACTTAAAAATGTCCCACTCAGTATCAGAGAGGATTTGTCCAAACATTTAAAATCATTATGCGAACAAGAAATTATTGAAAAAGTAGAATCAACATTATGGCTTTCTCCCATTGTTCTTGCTAGGAAAAGGTCCGGTGACCTTAGGATGTGTGTGGATTTACGCAGTCTCAATCAGGCTATCTGGGTTGATTGCTTTCCCCTTCCTCGCATTGAGGATTTAATAGCGAGAGTAGGATCATCCACTTGGTTTTCAAAATTTGATTTAAAGGCGGCTTACCACCAGATTGAGTCGCATCCTCTCTCGCGACACCTCACTGCCTTTGTAACACCTGATGGTGTATTCCAATTTCGTCGCCTTCCTTTCGGGTTGGCTTCTGCCGCTGCTGTTTTCCAGCGTATCATGTCCAAAATGTTTGAGGAACTCTCCAATGTAGTCGTCTTCCAAGATGATATTCTTATTTTCACTCAAACTGAGAGCGAACATGACAAAGTCATTGACCAAGTCTTTCACATTCTAGAACAAAGAGGTGTGACCTTACAGAAGAGTAAGTGTGTTTTCAAAACCAGAGAAGTAGAATACCTTGGTCATACTATTTCTGAAAGTGGCATCAAGCCAAGATCAGGTCTAGTGAAAAGCATCATTGAAGCTCCCGCTCCTTCCAACAAAGAACAGCTTTTGTCCTTTCTTGGTCTTTGTGAGTTTTATTCAAAATTCATGAGAGACTATGCCAAGACCACTGAATGTTTTAGGCTTTTACTAAAAAAGGGTGCCACCTTCAGCTGGTCTGATGAGTGCGAAAAGGGTTTTCAGCTCATTAAAGAGCACATTACTAACGCTCCTGCCCTTCAACCTTTTAATGGCAACAGAGAAACTGTTGTCACTGTTGATGCTTGCGAATATGGCTTAGGAGCTGTTCTTTCTCAAGTGGCCTATGGTAAAGAATTTACCGTCGGATTTGCCTCCAGGACTCTCCGCCCTGTCGAAAGGAAATATTCAGTCATAGAGAAGGAACTGCTTGCTTGTGCTTGGAGTGTTGAGAAATTCAAGTCTTACTTATGGGGTAGACCGTTCATTCTTCAAACCGACCATCGTCCCCTTGTTGATATTCTGTCAGGCAGAAACATCAATCGCACAACTGCACGATTGGCTAGACTTTCCACTAAATTATTGGAATTCAACTTCAAAGCTATCTATATCCCTGGTGGTAAAAACAAACGGGCAGACTGTTTGTCCAGGTTACCCTTACAAGAACCTGATGAGAATGATGAAACTGACATTGAGGAATGTTTTGTGGCCAATATTTCTCAAACCTCCATTTCTTTCGCTGAATGTGATTGGATCAAGGCAGTTGAAAATGATGCCATTCTCAAAGATGTGATCTCTTTCATACAAAAAGGTTGGCCCAAAGAAAAATCCCTCTCTTCTGAACTTCAAATTTATTGGAAGATTAACTCAGAACTTTCTTTGGAAAATGGCAAAATTGTTAGGGGTGATAAATTCATTCCCCCTTCTGTTTACAGAGAGAAAATTATTACTGATGCACATTCTGGACATCTAGGAGCCACCATTACCAAGAGAAACGTCAGATCGAATTTTTGGTGGCCAAAAATGGACAACCAGATTGTTGAAGCCATCAAACTTTGTTCACGTTGCAACACCAGTGACAAAGTTCTTATTTTAGAAGGTGTTTGTGATTCTGTTGTTCCCCCTCCCGCTAGAGCCTGGCAAAAAATTGGTCTGGACTTTTTAGGTCCGTTCCATGTCCTTCCCAACACCTCCAAATACTTCTTGGTCCTTGTTGATCATCTTTCCAGGTGGGTCGAAGTTGAACCCATCAATGTTCCCAACTCTAAGAGTGTCATTGATTGTTTAAGCAGAATCTTTCTCAGGGAGGGTTGTCCGGAAGAAATTCTCACTGACAACGGGGTACAATTCATTCCTCAGAAAATGGGTGTTTTCCTGAATAATTGCTGTATTAAACATACCAGAACTCCGTTGTACCATCCCCAGAGCAATGGCAAAACCGAGAGATTTAATAGAGTTATTGTTGAATGTGTGCAAGCTGCTTTCAGGTCAAATAACGGTATCTTTCAAGCTGTAAAAGATCTTATATGGTCTTATCGGATTTCTCCCCATGTTGCCACGGGCTTTTCTCCTTTCGAACTCATGAGAGGAAGAAAAGCTTGCTCCCAAGCTTTCCCCTTTTGGATGGTCAAAAGTCTCCACCGGGGCTGTGATTCAGAAGCAGTGTGGGAATGTGCCAATAAAAAATCTTCTGGTTCTCTACCTTGCTATGTGGAGTCTGGAAAAAAGTCTTCTCACAACATTCATGCTGGTGATTGGGTCAGAATCAAGAATCCTGTCATAGTTAAGAAAGGTTTTTCGAAATTTCTTGAATCCCAACAGGTTGTTGAAGTTCGCAAGAATGCTGTCAAACTGTCTAATGGCAATTGGTGGAGCACTTCTCGGGTTGCCAAAGATCCTTCCCGTGCAACTGCTCCCTCATCGAATGTCAATGTTGGTAATGGCTTAGAAGAAGATTCGAATGTTAATATTGGTAATAGTTTAAGGAAAAGTTCGAGGGCAACTGTTAGGCCTAACAAATACCGTGATTATATCTGATTTGTTTTTCCTTGTTGTTTTACTATGTTCTCAAAATTGTTTTTTTTTAAAAAGGGGGGAGGTGTGTGGTGATCTGTATTGCTATCATTTCATCACCTTGTGATGTCACCCTTTGGATTCCCATGTACTGAAGATTCCTCCCCAGTGTTCCCTGTTTGGCAGTTGCAGCTGCTGTGTTTTTCCCTCAAGCTGGACGGCTCTCTTCTCCTGAATAAATCCTGATCTACAATTTCCTGCCTCCGCCTCATCTTTACACATTTCTAAGCCAAGGAGCATGGCAATTACTTCATACTTGCACAGTCACTCCTTCATAAAGGTTATAACCTTCATGTGGATGATTTATATATAGGACTTCAGTTGTTCATCAAGTTGTGCAATGTTGCCGCTGCTGCTTGCACTATAATTTTACTCACCACATAAGATACCCTGAGGAGCGTATTTGTAAGAAACTCCAAAAGGGCCTGAGCAGTGTGTTTCTCTGCAACAAGCTGCTGTTGTAAACTTTTCAGAGAGGCAGAATGGATATGTGCTCACCACAATTCGTGATAAATGCACTTCACCCGTCACGATTTAGGGTTAGTTTTCAGAAATGTATTAACCAAACTAGTTATTTATTGCAAGTAGATGGATGGCGTAAAAAAAAACCACAGGCAATTTCAACCACATAATGTAAGTGGCAAAACTTAGATTTGGTAGAAGAAGCTGGTTTTCTACCTGATTCACTTGGCAGTTTGCCATCTGCATTCCTGCAACAGAGAAACAGGTCAATAATGCACGTGATGCAGAGTTTAAACTTAGGAAAAGAAAAGAGGCAAGTGAGTTGTTATGACTGTTCCCGGTGTCCATCTCAGCCGGCCTGTGTTTACCAGCATGTGCCACTTTATATCACTCAAAGGTTAAGATCTAGGAAACTGACAGAAGTGAAGCAGTTTGATTAATAGTTATAGGCACTATGGATAAGAACATTTAGTAGGATCTACAGATGTTAAACCACCTTAGACTCCCCTGGGAGTCTACTTTTCGGAAATATCTGGGTCTAGTATGTTTCTGTCTATGGCTGCAGAGTCCAGGCCAAAATATTGAAACTACCCAAATTGCCAAAACCGGTCAATACTCAAAGGCAAACTTGATGTAGTCACGTTGTGTTTTGGAGCTTTTCTTGTCACTGTGGAGAACCATCTTATTGGGAGAAGTGTGGCAATGCTGGGTGGTTGGCATGTTGTGGTCCACATGTATTCCAGTGTTTACCCTGATAGAAATACGAGCAACATTAGTGATTTTAGCCACTGTTTGAGGTTTGCAGGGACATTTATGTAAGAATGTGGGATGCTGTTAGAACTGGGGGTCTCTAGTTGGCAGAGGGAGGTACAACTGTCCAAATACGGACCCTTGCTTTTAGTGAGGGTAAGGAGGAAACATGCTTAGATAACCTCAGCGCACCCCTTGGGTAGCTTGGCACGAGCAGTCAAGGCTTATCGAAGGCAATGTGCAAAGTATTTGTACCAACACTCACAGTAACACAGTGAAAACACCACAAACTGACTCCACAACAGTTTAGAAAAATAAAGGTATTTAATCTAAACTACACAAGACCAAAATGACAAAAATCCAACATACACAGTTCAAGAATATGGTTTCAAAAGAGTTATTACGGTTGCATTAAAATGATCCTCAGTTGCGTCACATTTTAGCCAACAGTACCTTTTAGATGCGACAAAAGTTCCAAGTGAAAGCTGTTGCGTTGAAAAGCAAGCGATGCGTTACTCCTGAGACCCTGGGGCAGCAATGAGACAACCCCGCTTTATGCAGCGGACGTGTTGCGGTGACTTCGGTCTGTATGGGGAGGGATGCGATACCTTGCGTGGGTTCCGGTGCACAGGTTTCGAGGAAGCGGCTCGCAAAAGGGACGATGTGACGATTTTTGGGGCAGCGACGATCTCCTGTGCGGCGCTGATGCACGGCTCAGCAATGGTAATCTTCCCACACCGGACTGATGCGTCCCGCAAATGAAGGATGCAATTACTCTGGCAGTGGCAACAGGCGCTGCGATGATCTCTGCCTTAATAGCAGCGGGAATTTCCTCGCATTGACGGGGATGCACTCCGCATGCGAGCGATGCAATAAAACTTGCAGAAAGTCCTCAAAACCTTGGTTTCCAGGTTCCCCACACAGGTACAACTTCCAGAGGCACCACAACTGGCCCAAGCACTCTAGGAAGGACAGAACTCTCTCAGCAGAGTTCAGGGAAGCTGGGGGTGAAGTCCTTTTGTTCCTGGGACTTCTTAACATGGAGCCAGCTCTTCTCAGGCCCTTGGAGATTCCTTCAAGCAAGGGGACACAGCACAAAGCAAAGTCCTTTCCCTCTCCTTGGCACCAAAGCAACAGCAGGTCAGTCCAACAGAGCAAAAGTAGGACAGTCTTCCTTCTTCAGTTTCAGCTGTCTCCTTGGAAGAGGTTCCTTCTAGATTCCAGGATGATCTAAAGTCCAGTGGTCTGGGATCCTGTACTTATACCCCAAAAAGTATGTGTTCCTTTTGTGCAGGAGGGCTCTGAGCCCGGTCCAAACAAGTTCTGGAACACTCTGTTTACATGACTCTTTCTTTGCTTTCAAAGTGCAGAGCAGAAACATCAGATGCCCCAAAAGAGGTGGAGCCAGCCTTGTAGAGGGAAAGCACAGCCCTGGAAAACTTTGTTGACATGATTCCTTCTCTCCTTTCACAGTTCAGGGCAGAGACATCAGACACACCACAGGGGGTGGAGCCAGCACTGTGGGGGGCAGGCACAGTCCTATTTAGGTCCCAAGTGCTACTCCTCCCTCCCATCTAGATGCAGATCTTTCTATTCACCACTGGGTGGATTCATTCTATCTACTGGAATCCCGCAGCCCTGACACTCACAAACCAGACAGTCAATTCATAACCAGCCAAAGAAACACAGAAAGGCCTGATAAGAGAACAGCCACTTTCTACACGTGCTGTTCTCAAACACAGGATTTAAAAACACCTTTCCTAAAAGATGTGTTATTAAATTCTGAGTTCAGGGATATCAGACTTTTATGTCCTATCTTGCTCCTATAGGAAGATATGCAGGTAACCACTGAACATAACATTCCCCATGATAGCCTATGGCAAGATAGCCTTACAATAGTGAAAAACAAAAATGGCCATAATTCATACCAGAGCATGTCACCTGCACTAGTACATGCTCTACCTTTCACATACTCTGCACCCTGCCCAGGGGGGTACCTTGGGCCTTCAATAGGGGTGACCATGTGCAGAGAAAGGGAAGGGTTAGGCCTGGTCAGTGGGGGCACTGACCAGGAGGACATGGCAGTTCACAAACTGCACACAGGCACTGCAGTGGTAGGCCTGAGACACCATTTTAGGGCTACTCAGGTGGGTAGCACAATCAGCGCTGCAGGCCCACTTGTAGCATTTGTATCACCAGCCCTGGTACTCTCAGTGAACTTTACTAGGGACATCTTGGTGATACAAATGTGCCAATCATGGATACCCAATTACAATAATGATTTACACAGAGAGCATATGAACTTTAGAACTGAACAGCAGTGGTAAAGTGCCCAGAGTCCTATGGCCAACAACCACAGGTCAGGAAAAACAAGGGAGGAGGAAGCAAAAAGTTTGGGGATAACCCTGCAAAAAGGGCCATTTCCAACAGATGCACACAAGTCACACTACCCTTATTTTCAGACATTTCTGGGTTTAGTAGGTTTCTCTGGTGGAAACCCATCACAGGCTCAAACACCACAACTAACCACGTTTAAAAAATGGATAATTTTCCATTTGAAATCTTGATGTCTCCTCATTGTGTTTTGGGTCCTTTCCTGTCATTTTTATTGGGAGAAGTGTGGGGTTTCTGGGTAGTAGGACTACTTTTGACCCAGCTGGAAGGATTTTAGCAACAATGTGACATTTGTAGTGCATTTTGGGTGAAGGAAAATAGTGAGCTCCACTGAAAACACACCATCATGAACTGCCCTAGTTTTCTTGTTTTTAGAAGGGCCTGGAATTGGTAAGTTTTCCTGGGTGCCATCTGACCCTGTACTCAAATAAAGCAGCAACCCACACCTTTAAAAACATTGACATTCAAAGGCAGAACCTTGATGTTTTCACTTTGTACTTTGAATCCTTTCTTGCAGCCACGCCTTTGGAGGGAGTTACGGTGTGACAGGAAGGTGGAGCGGGGGAGGGGCAGGGTGGGGGGTGCTAAAAACGGAATATGTAGAATTGGAGGTAAGTAAACAATTTAATTAATAAAACAAATTCCGTAGTGCGCACTGCGCACTGCGGACGACCACCCACTGTACCAGCAGAAGATGTCAGCCAGCTGAGTCCACTGCTGCTAGAAATGAGGGCAGGATTCAAAGCGCTGGACGTCGCTTTGACACATTGGACAAACACATTGCGGACCTTGGGGCTAAAATCCAGGTGCACGATCGGTACCTTGACGTGGTAGAGTCCTGCACATCGGATCTGGAAGATGGGATGGCGCAATCCCTGAAATAAATCGATCGTATGGAACAGATCCTGAAAGATGTTGTGATAAAGAATGAGGATTTGGAAACGAGAAGTAGTCACAACAACATTCGCCTTGTGGGCGTGCCTGAAACCACAGCCGCTGGACGAATGGATAATATGGTGGAAAACATCCTGACCAACCTATTTGGCAAAGAGGCATTCGCCCCTGGTTTCATGGTGGAGCCTGCCCTCCCAGGCCAATTATCGCATGGATAATGAACTTTAGAGACAGAGATACAGCACTGCAACTGGCCCGTGAGCGGGGCGATCTCTTCTGGCAGGGCTCCAGACTATCTCTCTACCCTGATTTCACCGCCATGGTGCAAGACGTTAGAGGGAAATACCTCAGTGTAAAGGCAACACTTAAGAACTTGGGATTAAAATATGGCATGCTGTATCCTGCCAGACTACGAGTGGAGTCAGCGGAAGATCCCAAATCTTCAAGAACCTGACGGAGGTGCAAAAATTCTGCCACAATTATAAAATTAAAATTAAACACTCACCTGAATCTCATGCCGCTTCCCCCCACATAGTGGCTCAGTTTCCAGTGCTGACCCGTTCTTGAGCTCCTATTCATGGCTGAAAGTCCAGTTATCTTCTATTGCCACTCATTTATTTGCTTGAAGTGGGAATCGACATGTAAAGTTTAACAGTTTATACAGGTAGCCAGGCCATGGGAGAGTGCACGTTCCCCCCTTTCGGTGTACACCTAGCGATACTTGGGAGACAATAGAATGTACCCTAACTGTTTGTTACTCAGTGCACTAAGGGACCCTCGGGTACCATGCTCTGTTTTTGTACAATAGGGATTGCCTCTCCAAATGGGCGGGAAGGCTGGGTGAGGGGAGGTGGGAGAGGAATGGTTGGCTTTGCTTAACATTGAGTTTCTAGTATGCTTGTTCACAGATGCACAGAATAGGTACACATGTTAGTTATATTATATTTCTACATTCAATACACTGTTATAGCGCAGGTAGGTCACAAAAAAAGGCCCCTCGGGTGTTACACTGGTCATGTGGAATGTGCAAGGGTTAAATGACACCCGCAAGCGGAGATGGGTGATCCACTATTTGATACAACACAAGGTTGACATTGCCCTGTTACAAAAGACACATCTTTCACCCAAAGATCAGGCCCGTTTTGCCTCCTCATGGGGCCCAAAGAGATTTTTCACAAACTATAGCAATTACGCAAGGGGCACGGCCATTCTCATACACAGGCAGCTCCCCTGTACTTAGAGACGATGACAGTAGATTTGTAATTGTAGTGGGCACACTGTTTCATTACAAAATGAATGGCGTTGGTCTGCATATATGGTCCCAACATATACTCCCCTGATTTTTTCTATGCACTTCTTTCTAAACAACTTCATCTAGGTTCATTGCCCCTACTGTTAGGGGGTGATTTCAACATTGCATTCAACCCAACCATCAACAGCACTTCAACTGACCAGACTCCAAACCTAGAGTACGCAAGGCTTTGCAATCTCTGTGCGAGCATTTCACTCTTTTAGACTTGGGCCGCATTCAAGACCCAGTAGACACTACGTATACACACTATTCCAGCTCTCATGACACGTGGTCGCGGATTGATTATTAGTTGCCCTCCCCAGAATTATCCAGCTGGTTTGATGAAATACAAACACTGCCCAGGTCCTATTCTGATCACTCCCCAGTCCAATTATCATTGAGGATCCCTCGCCCAGAATGGTTTGAAAAACAGTGGAGGTTTCCCAGCCGCTCGTTAGATGATGAGGTGTTCAGACAGGAAGTGCAGGAAGCCATGGAAGAATACTTTGAAATTAGCACAGGGTTTGTGTGCTCAGAAGCAGTGTTGTGGGAGGGATTTAAGGCCTACATGAGAGGAGTTTGCATCTCTAAAAGTTCTGGAGTGCTTTGTGAACTACCTGGCACACTTCCCGTCTGGAAAAGGAGCTGGGATCTCTGGATGATGGACAGAGAACGGCAGCGGTCCCATGTTATGATTCGAAGAGAACAGCTCTGCTCTTGGAGAATAGAGAGGTGGCTGATAGAGAGATACTCTACATGGGGAAATACCACAGCGCCAAGGTTTACGGGGAGGGATACCGCCCTGGTCGTGTCCTGGTGCACATGATCAGACCCTCTTACTCCAAAGCATACATCACAGAGTTACAGTCCATGGCAGGACACACAATTACAGACCCTTTGGACATTCAGATTGAATTTCTATCCTACTTCAAAACACTACACACCTCCAAACTGGGTCCTGATCGAACTGGCCTGGAGTCTTATATTTCCGAGGTTGCGTTGGTGTACCTGGAGAGATTCATGCAAAACTTCCCAGCTGAACCCATCACAAAAGACAGTAAAAATGAAGCCACCACAGCCCTGAACGCATCTACCGCCCCTGGGCTGGTTGGGTTCGATGGCGAATTCCACAAAGCCTATAAAGTTCTCTTGATCCCCAGACTATTAGATGTCTATGCCGAGGCCCTAGAGAAACAAATACTCCCACCTACTCTCCGTGAGGCAGTCATCATCCTACTCCCTAAACCGAGCAAAGACCCCTACTGTGTGGCTCGTATTGCCCCTGTCACTTTTAAATTAAGATTACAAAATCCTAGGCCCTGGCATGCCGCCTTTCATTGCTTATGAAATCTATAATCTCACCAGCCCAATCAGGCATTGTTACACACCGATCCACAGCCTTCAATCTCCGCACCCTATTTAACACGTTGCACAGAATAAACCAGTAGATTCCCGCTGCGGCAATACTTCTGGACACTGAGGAGGCATTTGATTCCCTGTAATGGCCCTTTTTCCTTTCCATTATGCAGCGCATGGGGATGCCACAGGGAATCATTGCCACCACAGCGCTGTTATACAGTCAACCCACATCTAGGCTCCGGCTCAATGGCCCTATATCAGCACCCTTCCCATTGTCTCGAAGGATGTGACAGGGATGTCCACTATCCCCTTTGTTATTTATATTAGCGATGGACCCCTTGGTTAGGCACCTCCAGGAAAAACATCTGCACAGAGGTTTGCAATTCAACACCAGCCAAAGGTAATATCTTTTTATGCGAACGACACAATCTTATATGTTCGCAACCCCCAAACAAACCTGGACCCACTTATCAGAGAGATACTCTGCTTTGGTACATTCTCGGGGCTTGGGATAAATTGTCATAAATCCGTTGTCTTCCCTCTCACGGCTGGCACAACCCGCTGGGACCCGGAATTCCCGCTGGAATGGTGCACGGATTCAGTAAGGTACTTAGGGATACACATTCACCTAGAATCAGATTATTAGGCGCAACTATGGAGTGGCGATCTCCCAACTCGAGATGCAAATAGACTCCTGGCTCAAGCTCCCACTATCTATGGTAGGCGAGTTGCCCTTAATAAAATGATTGTGTTCCCAAAGTTCTCATACTTATTCCATAACATACCAATTCCACTCACGAACAAATTCTTCAACACTCTGCGATCACACCTGAACCGACTAGTATGGGGTGACAGATTACCAAGGGTGAGATGGCAAATAATGACACTCCCCTGTGATAGAAGAGGTTACGGGGACCCTGACCTACAATTATACTTCCTAGCAGCTCAATGTAGTTTTGCACAGACATGGTATGGCCTGGACGCCAGGATTACATACTTATGCCCGGAGTCAGATTTTGTACTACCGGACAGCCTGGCCACCGTTTTGCCCTCAGGCATCCCTAGGGATCCCACAGACATTCAAACAGTCTCCACCACCTGCTGGCCGTGGGCTAAACTTAGGCGACTGACAAATGCCCATGTACTATATTCTTCATACCTCCCACTCCCTAAAGTCAAATAGCTGTCCATAACTGGCGAAAAGCTGGTGCTAAACCATGTACAAAATGTAATATTGTTACTATGGGGGATCTGTTCCCTGCTAGCTACATCATTGACCCTGACGATCTATCCAAGTTCCCGGATGTCACGTTCATGGACAGGTTTGTTTTAGCTTGACTGAGATCAGCTCTGCCGGGCCCTGCTCCCATACCCACTTGAACCACCCTCATTTACAATGGTATTAGGTAGCAGCAAGGGAATCCATCTTATATCTCAACTATACAAGGCATGTGCCGACCTAGTCCCAGTGAATGACGAAAGGGTGCGAAGGTCATGGGAGGCGGATTTAGGCACTACAATTATGGACAAGCGATGGACGGCCTGTTGCAAAATATATATATATTCACAGATTCACCTAAAAAATGGCAGAAGAAGCAAAATTCATAACTTCACAAAAGGCAAATCTACATCTGTGCTACATGGACTTCACCTATACGCAAGAAAGAAAAAATAACTGACAAAAAAAACGCATTTGAAATGCAGCAAATATTACTCCATTTCTTGCTAGGGAGAACCACTGCAATAGAAATTAACGTAGTTAATATCAGAGAACACAACTATCCACCCAATTTTACTGAAATCTAGTCAGAAATGCCCTAGAAAAGAAGTAAGTACCAGCTCCCAACAGACCAGTACCCAAATACTCAAAAACGTATTTACTAGGGTACCCGAACATGTCACTGGACAACTACAATCTATACCTACTCTAACACGATTAATAGCCAGAACTGAAAGAGCTACAGTTAATACAGCGTCCACCCCCAAACGTTTGCAGAAATACAAATGTTAACAGAATACACCATCACCCACAAGGATGAAAAATTCCTTCTTTGTGACAATAAATGTCTTCAAAAAAGAAGTATCATCTTTGGCACCAAGAAAAACTTACAAAAAGTAATCAAATGTGAAACGTGGATGATGGATGGCACATTCAGAGTGTGCCCCAAGCCTTTTTACCAAATATATACCATTCACAGCGAATATGAAGACACTACCATCCCCTTCATATACGCACTAATGCCTAATAAACAAAACAGCACTTACATAGAGCTCCTAACAATAATAAAGCAATACACCAACAACCACTTTCCACAAAAAAATTATCATTGCCTTGAACAAGCAATGATTCAATCAATTTAAAAAATATAACCCCACACTGCAATACAATGTTGTATTACCTCTTTAACCAAAGTATCTGGATACACCTACAAGAATCTACTTTAAGTATAGATTACGCCACCAAGAGCACCTTTGCCTACCAAATTAAAAAATGTATTGCCCTGCCTTTTTACCAACAACTGAAGTAGCCAACCATTATAACATACTGCTTGAAAACCCTTTCTATCAAGCAAACAAAACTAAACTAACTCCCTTCCGGGACTATTTTGAAGACACTTGGGTGGGAAGGCTACATAGGTCAGGGCACCGTATACAACCCAAATTCAAAATCCCCTGGTGAAACGTCCACAGTAGCACTCTTTCACATAAAGGCACTCTTTCACATAAAGCCAAAACCAACAATGTAGTGGAACGATGGCATAATGTTTTCCAAGCCACAATAGGAAAAGGACAACCAACCCTTAAAAAACTTATAGAAGCTATCAAAAAAGAACAAAACTATCAAGAACTAAGACTAGAGCAATCCCTAACTAAAATCGGCTCTAAACTCAGGAAACAGACTAAAACAGTGTATGAATACCTACAGCACAAAACGCAACTATTTCCAAAGTACAGTTCCTAGACATGATAGCTAAATACATACTTTAAATAAAAACTGTACTAAATATCATAAACATTTTAAAAAACAAAACATATAAACAACATAACACTACTCTTTTGCAATTAAATAAATATATTAATGTCATTTAAAAATTCAAAAAAGAACACACAAATATATGACAATATAATTATTGAAATAAAAAAAGAAACAAACAAAGCAATCTAACAAAAAACATTTCCCACCCATAATCATAAAAAAGAACTTAAAATTATGTAGCAGTAGATGATCCTGGAAAACTCATAAACCCATAGAAGTTAAATTGAAAGACGAATCCATCCATACAAAAATAAATCCCCCCCAAAAAATGTAAAAATCCAACTGTAGAATAAATACTCCAGTGACACAATCCTCTGAAAAAAAAACCAAAAATGATTTGATAAATAAAACAAAGACAGAGAAGTGTTAAAAAAGGTACAAATGAAGCAAATCCTCTCAATATCGATACCCTAAAAAACCTGAGCCCATGAGTCTCCCGGATCCAACCATGCACAGTGTGCGGGCACCATGGGTGTACACTTTTTCCCACCCACATTTTTTTGCTATGGGAGCCTATAAACGTATCGGTAAACAAGCTCCTATAGAATTCAATTGGAGTAAGAGCGAACCGAGTCCCTAAGCATATGGGTGCATTGTACTCGCTCATTCGGGCTCCTGGCACACGTTTCACTCGGAAAGCCCTCTGGATCTGAGTTGTACGGAGGGCTTTCCTAGCAAGATCGTAAAATACATTACAATGTATGTTTATTTGATGTACTGTAATGTTAAAAAAATATGAAAATATTTAATTTTAAAATATATGTAAAAAAATATACTTGTTTTAAAAATTGTAAATTACGTAATATGTTAAATATTATTTTCTTAAAAATAATATTCAATATACTAAATAATAAAATATACAATTGTAAAACATATATTACATAATTCTATATAAAAAAATCATATAATATGTATTAAAAAAATGTAAAAATAAATGTTAAAATGTTTACTTTACTTAACTACAAATAATTAACAAGAACATTCATACTGTTTCTCATTATAAAACTAAAAAATGTACCACATTTCAAAAATGTTAAACAAATATGCATGTTCAAAAATATTCTTATTGTTGCAATTGTGCATAAAAATATATATTAAACATATATTATACTTTCTAATACATTTCAAACAACATTAAATATGTGAATGGTGTTTTTATTATTCTTACAAATTATATAAAATGTAAATATAAACAATGAAATGTTTTTTTTTTTTAAATACATGTGTTAGCAATAAAAAAATTATATTCCTAACTTCAAAACCAACTAAACTCTGGGAAACTGCTGGATAATAAACCATAATACATTACTATTCCAACCCAGAAAATAAAAAACGCAAGAAAGTGCTGGAACACAACCCCCAAAAACTAATATTCCAAATCCAAAACCAAATAAACTCTGGGAAAGTGCTGGATAATAAACCATAGTAAATTACTATTCCAAAACCAAATAAACTCTGGGAAAGTGCTGTATAATAAACCATAAGAAATTGCTATTCCAACTCTAAAACCAAATAAACTCTGGGAAAGTGCTGGAGGATAAACCATAATAAATTACTATTTCAACTCCACAACCCAATACACTCAGTGAAAGTGTTGGATAATGACCCCCTTAAAAAATATTCCAACTCTAGGAAAGTGCTGGACAATAAATAATAATAACATACTATTCAAACTCCAAAACCAATTAAACCTGTTCATAACTCCAAAACAAAATACATTTTCCACTTAAGATAACATTTAAAAATATAGAAAAATAAAAAATATTTGTAAACCCAATTTTTTTAAATATTTTTGAATGTATAAATCTTAACAATCCTTAGGAATCCTGACTTTACTTCTCCTAAATCCCCTTTGTGAATACCAAAGGTCGTAAAGTTAGGATTTTGTCTTAATTTAGGAGTAGTAAAGTTTGGAATCCTAGCTTTACTACTCCTAAATGCCTTTTGTGAATACCGAACATTGTAAAGTCAGGATTTTGTCTCAGATTACTTTTGTGAATTGGGCGCAAGATATTTTATTACAAGTAGGCAGCTGGACTAATGCAAATCAATCTCAATATCATGCTGTAAATGAACAGAATAACAGCTGGATGGCCACATCTCCTAAAGAAGCTCAGGATCATCGGTATGAGACCTACAAGAAGTTCAGTTACAGCAAAACAAAGCAGCAAAATATTATGCTGAGAGAAGAGTCTTCAAACTTCTCTCTTAACATTAGTACTGTCTAAATCCACCTAATTTAAAGGCTAAAACTAATGAGGATGGTTAAGTCTAAAAGGAACTTAAAAGGTTGGGGAACTGGAAAAAATGAGGAAATTATGGGAAGTATGAGGGAAGGTATCAGCATTTCAGAATCTCTGTCAAGAGTCTTCTAGGAATAGAGAAATAAGTGTTTGCCTAAGCCACACTCAGCAAATAATCACAGGGGTAAACATAAAGGTCTGTACCTCTCAAGGTCCAAAGGAAAAGTGGCCAACATCAACCTATGATAACACTAATTATTACCACAAGAATCATCTGGATAACACCTCGTGGTCACACCATCAAGGGCTCCATAGTTCTGCCCAATCTCACATTGTAATTTGCCACATTCATGGATTCTCCCAGCCTAGTCCTGAGAACAATATCATCCTTGTACACCTGCAACTCTTCACAACATTACTGAGTTATCTCTCTGGGTCACCATGTTCTTCATCAAAGTCTTCTTTTGAGGTTTTCTATCACTAATACTGTGTTACATCTATTCTCAACTTTACAAACCAGGTGAATGTACTTGCAAAGAAAAGTCATGCAAGCAAAAATGGAAAATAGTATTTATGCTGAAAGAAGTACAGGCCTTGTTAAGTCAAGTTAGGCATCTTATTCAATGGTGGACGGGAATACATGTTGTTTGTGCTCATACAACTACAAATAAATGAAAATGTCAATACATATATTCAGCATTAGATACACATTGCACATTAATTCAATGTAAAGTAACCTCAATTGCACAAATACAAGTGTAATTAAGAACTATGGGGCTCATTATGGTTGCGGGTGGACATCACCCGCCATCTTAACGGTGATACGACTGCCTGCCAGACGTACGACTGTCCCACCAGCCCAATTAGGATAAGGCAAGTATGGCGGGCGCATCCTGGCCTTTTACCATTGTGGATGGTGCTGATGGCTGCAGCACAGTCCGCAATTGTAAAAGGGCATGCACAGCATTTCCCTGCACCATTTGGTGCCTGCCACTTGGTGCAGGGAACTGCAGGGGGGACCATGGGTACCCCCCCAGTGCACCGCCCGAAGGGGCCTGCAAAAGGCCCCCAAAGTCAATCCCTGCCAGCCTTTCCATGGCAGACGGTGCCTGCTATTCACCACCACCATATTAGTGGCCCAGCTCTGCCCAGCAGGCAATCATGGCGATTGTCACCAGCAGCAAAAAAGCGGCGGACGGACTTTACGTCCGCCGCGATACCCACCGCCATCATAATGTGGCAGGGGGTGAAGTTCATGAAGATGGCATAACGATAACCACCGCGAGCCGGCGGTGGCGATCCTTACGCCATCGTAATGAGCCCCCATAATATGAATACTAATGCAAAAACATGAGTGCACATCCACTTCACCTTCAGAAGAACGACGATCCACCACCACCAGCAACAGGTTGCCCGAAGAAGCTGGAACAAGATCACAGCCGACCAGCTCGCCGCTTCCCTGAGCCAGCACCCTCCTGCCAGCTCAGCGAACCCCAGCCAGGCCGCCGACAACCTCACGAAGTGGATCAGCAACTGCGCGGACAAACTCGCCCCTCTGAGGACCCCGCCCAGCAGACCCGGCAGCAAGAAAGCCCCATGGTTCACCGGTGAACTCAAGAGCTCCAAGAAGAACTGCCGAGCCCTCGAGAAAGTCTGGAGAAGGGAACCAACACCGGACAACATGACCACCCTCAAGCTTGCCACCCAGAAGCACCACCAACTGATCCGCGCCACCAAGAAAACTGCATTCAAGGACCGGCTGGACAACAACGCACACAACTGCAAGGAACTCTTCAACATCGTGAAAGAGCTCTCCAACCCCAACGCCGGAAACAACTACATCACCCCATCGCAAGACCTCTGCAACTCCCTCGCCTCCTACTTCCACAAGAAGATCGCGGACATACACAACAGCTTCAGCATTCAACCGAGGCACGCCACGACCGCAGCAACGCCGCCCACCACCACCCTCCGCGCCTGGACTCCTATCAGCACCGAAGACACCATCCGCATGATGAACTCCATCCACTCCGGTTCTCCGACCGACCCCTGCCCTCACCACGTCTTCAACAAGGCCGACGCTGTCATCGCACCCCACCTGCGGGACATTATCAACACCTCCATCAACACCGCCACCTTCCCGGAGAGCTGGAAATACGCCAAACTCAGCGCTCTACTCAAGAAACCTACAGAGGACCCCACCGAACTCAAGAATTACCGCCCCATCTCGCTCCTCCCGTTTCCAGCCAAAGTCATCGAGAAGACCGTCAACAAACAGCTGGCCGCCTTCCTCGAGATGAATGGATCCCTCGACCCCTCACAGTCTGGCTTCCGAGCCAACCACAGCACCGAGACCGCCCTCATCGCTGCCACCGACGACATCCGAGCCCTGATGGACAACGGAGAAACAGCGGCCCTCATCCTCCTAGACCTCTCCGCAGCATTCGACACTGTCTGCCACCGCACCCTAGTGCAGCGCCTCAGCAATGTCGGAATCCAGGAGAAGGCTCTGGAATGGATCATCTCCTTCCTCGACGGAAGAACACAGAGAGTCCGCCTACCACCGTACAAGTCAGAGGCCACGGAAGTCATCTGCGGCGTCCCTTAAGGATCCTCGCTGAGCCCCACCCTCTTCAACGTCTACATGAGCCCCCTCGCGGCCATCGCATGCCAACACAACCTCAACATAATCGCCGACGACACCCAGCTGATTCTCTCCCTGACCAACGACCCCGCCGCCGCCAGAGCCAACCTGCACGAAGGGATGAAAGATGTAGCCGAGTGGATGACGACCAGCCGCCTGAAACTGAACTCAGACAAGACGGAGGCCCTCATCCTGGGCTCCTCGCCCTCCGCCTGGGACGACTCCTGGTGGCCCCCCGCCCTGGGCACCGCACCCAAACCGACGGACCACGCACGCAACCTGGGCTTCATCCTGGACTCCTCCCTCTCCATGACCAGACAAGTCAACGCCGTCTCCTCGTCGTGCTTCAACATCCTGCGCATGCTACGGAAGATCTTCTGGTGGATCTCCACCGAGACCAGGAAGACTGTCACCCAGGCCCTCGTCACCAGCCGACTGGACTACGGCAACGCCCTCTACGCCGGAACCACCGCCAAGCTCCAGAAAAGACTCCAGCGGATCCAGAACGCCTCAGCCAGACTCATCCTCGACATCCCACGAAACAGCCACATCTCCGGACATCTGAGAGACCTGCATTGGCTCCCCGTCAACAAAAGAATCACCTTCTGTCTCCTCACCCACGCACACAAAGCCCTACACGATCAAGGCCCGAGCTACCTCAACAACCGAATCAACTTCTACGCTCCCAAACGCCACCTCCGTTCAGCCAGCCACGCCCTCGCCGCCGTCCCCCGCATCCGAAGAGCGACAACAGGAGGAAGGTCCTTCTCCTACCTGGCCGCCAAGACCTGGAACTCCCTCCCGACCGACCTGCGCCTGACCCAAGACCACCTCTCCTTCAGGAAGAAGCTCAAGACCTGGCTGTTCGAGCAGTAACGCCCCCCCCCCCCCCCCCCCCCAAGCGCCTTGAGACCCTACGGGTA
The DNA here is from genome assembly GCF_964263255.1 of Lissotriton vulgaris. Taxonomy (NCBI): domain Eukaryota; kingdom Metazoa; phylum Chordata; class Amphibia; order Caudata; family Salamandridae; genus Lissotriton; species Lissotriton vulgaris. The sequence continues at coordinate 1,089,825,253 of NC_141697.1, read as the reverse complement.
AGTAGTGCGCTCTATAAATGTCTTTGATTGATTGATTGATTATATCAATCGCTCTTGTTTCTAAGGGCAAATACATATGAATAGTGTGAGGACGGTTCAAATCTCTGAAAACTACATGTATTTCAATAATGTTAAGGCACACAGTGTATATGATTCCTAGTTCTACAGTGAATGTAGTTCAGTACTGAATTTAAGTGCTACACCTTACATTGTGAACGTTAGAACACTCTGAATATGTCATTCTAAACGCGCAAATATATTGTGTATTTATGACGTGTAAGTGTGGAACCAAAATTACTCTGCTCCAACCTTTACTGGTGCTTAAGTGTTTGACTTGGCAAGGTCCCCAGTGCATTATTTCTCTTTTGGCACTGCAGGTAACAAGAACTGAATATATGTGGCATTACGACAGCACTGTTAATTTTTTTAATGGAGAATCGGATTTAAGTCTTCACACAATATCATTGTCGATGTTGATTTATTCTTTCTTTTTTACTGGTACTTGGAGGAAACAAAATTGTTAAGACTCTGTGACGTGAGGACAACAGCTTAATGGGAAATGTGGTTGAGTTCCCACAAGGCCCATATAATCTGGGAACTGAAAAAGTAAGCTGCTTACTTTGACAAATCCCTAGCTTTTTCTTGATATCATGGCACAACCAGCAAAGCCTTCCTTTAGGAGATTGTTTAACTTACATGTGTAACAACAAACTGAAACAAAAATACTCTTTCCAAACAGATCAAAAATAAAAAAGTTTGAATGTTAAAAAGACTCCAAAACAATGGAAATAGTATGTAGGATTTGAAAGTTATAGAAATAACTGAAAATTGTGCTATTGAATACAGTAGGACTAAAAATCGAAGATGTGCATTAGACCAGGATTTAGGGAGCCATTACGATCAACTCACTATGGATGGGAGAAAGGTAGTGGTTCATTCTGGGCACAAACTTTACGTTTAGACTTTCTGAAACGTGTAGATATTCATTTCGGAAAGGTAATAGGATGTCACTTGGTTTAAAATAACCAATAAAAAGATGCAAATCCTTTCCAATCGAATGCAAGACAGGTACTGCACAGGCTGATTGGAACTTTGCACAAAGAAACAGTAGTACACATGTCCAAAACGATTTATTACATGTTTCAGTGCAATATAATTAGTAGATTTTAAGTGGCCTTGTTCCTGACATGTGAGCATATTTCAGGATGAATCATTTTTGTCTTAACCTAAAGAGAGTTAATTACAGCATGACAAGTATTAGTTGTACAAATGTAATCATAAGCCTGAATCAGGCTTAGTTAAAGTTAAACTCAAGTAGAGAAAGATAAAGCAGTGCCTTTGTCTTGCAAATATTCAGTTTAATTTACATCCACTAAGGAAGTCGAAATAGTTCACATTGTCTTAACTGTGCCTTTAGTAGATTTTCGTCAATGTTGGATGCACTACTATTTTCCAATATACCTCGACAAAGAGTAAGTTCAAGGCAAGTATAACATAAGCATGGTCTAACTGTTAAATGGCTCTATTGACTTAGAGTTAGAGCTCTGTGGGGGCATGGCTTGAGCCCATCAAAGATGGCAGCATCCCGCTAGCGCTCCACTGAGCAACTGCAGTTATCTGCATTACGGAGGCGGTTTCTCTTCTTGCTGTCAGACGTTTCTCGAAGTGGAGTCAATGGGAGACCTTCATAGTCCTGTGCTGACTTTCACAACCTTTTCTGTTATTGTTGAATTTTCCTGGTTCAAAACGCTTTCCCTTGGTTGCAATGCGTCTTACTGACAAGATGAGGCAGCAATAAAATCTTTGTGAGAGGCCAGCATCAATTTTCATTTCCTGTTCATGGACCCTTTTATTCGACATTTGCTAGTTTATTCCATTAAGTTTTCTTTTTCAAACACCTCCTTTCTCAACATTTGAGGAGTTCTGAGCAGAAAAGTTGCTGAGCCTGTTACATAAATGAGCTTAATCACAGCGGAGAGATGTTGGTTGGGACATAACTTTGACATATATTGTAAGCTCTGTGGAGGTTTAACTCATAATATAACTCAGCGCTCTGTACTTTTGTCTTCTCTGAGGCTTCCTCAATATTAGCAGTGAACTATTTCACCATACCATGGTAATGTAATACCCATTCAGTTTTATTCAATCCTGTAATGCAGTGCCTGTTTGAGAATAGGTAATACAGATTTTTGGCCCAACAAGAGGTGCCTATTTATTATTTATCATTGTCGCAAGTGCCATTGTTTCACCTTTAATCAGTGCAACATTGAACTAAAAAGCATTGTCTATGAGGAACTCATTGTCACTCTAAATTAATCTTTTGGAGTGCTACTAGGATTCTCTATATCACCAATTACTTTATATCTCCTATTGGTCAAATCAGGATGCATTCCTCCATCCCATGAAACAGCAAAGGATTGACTAAAAGATTGAAAAAGACCCTCCTGCTCCTACAAAATCTATCTCTTCAGTTTCCATTGATCTTAGTTTGGAGGAGATTGTAGCCCTATGCCCACGTATAGAGGAGACCAATGCCAAACTCCAGACCTTGGATGACAAGTGGTCTAGATTGGAAGAGATAATGGTGTCAGCTATGCAGCTAATTTCAGACCTCACTAACTCAGTTCATATAGTCTCTCAACTTCAGAAACAGGTTGTAGATTTAGAAAACAGGAATTGCCTAAATAATCTACACATTTATGGTTTGCCAGAAGGAATGGAGGGTCCTGACATTCATCTCACTCACAGGCTTGGGCATGTGCCTCATGCAGCATCTACTTCAAATAGACCTAAAGATGGATATACTATTGTTAGAAATTGGGGGTCTCTAGTTAGCAGGTTTGTACCCTGTCCAAGTAGGGATTCTACCTTCTATTCAGGGTAAAGGGATATAAACTTCTAAAATAACCTCTGCACACCCCTTTGATAGTTTGGCACAAGAAGTCAGGCTTATCTAAGAGGCGGTAATACCATAAAAAAATACAAGAGGACACCACATCAGTTTCAGAAAAATACAATACTTATTTGTGTAAAACAAGACAGAAATGGTAACAAATCAACACAGAGTAATATAGATATGACAATTGCAAAAAGCAGCTTAAAATACAGTTCCTTGACATTGATGGTTCCTTCCAGGGTGCTGTGTGTTTCCTGCGTGGCCCATTGTAGATTTCCCTATAATTGCCTAACTGTGCACATTGTAGGCCTCATTTTCCATTGCCCCATTACTATATTGACATGTTTGCCTTTGTACAACATTGTACTTTCACACGGAACCTGCATATGCTTCTGTGTTCTGTTCTTTTCCTGGAAGTTGATCTGAACACCACTGAAAAAGTCAAACACCAATGTCCCTTATTACTCTTTCTAGCCAGACACTAGAACCTAGACATAACACAAGAATGCAGCTATTGTTTATGTGTATACATGTTCTATTATATAGATGAGCAAAGGGGCCAAAGCACATACATGGAACGAGAGTTCTGAGACAAGAGCACTGTGTGTGCTGAGATCTAGAACATCCTTCTGTGAATGCTAAGGTACGGGGTCTGCCGGTAATCCAGATATCTTTGATATTTGATCATCGAACTTCATTAGCAAGAGAGGGAGGTTTTTGTTACATTGTCTTCTAAAATAAGGAGACTTTTCATGATATATGGATTATTACCCATGCTAACAGTATTTTTTGTATGCATTTGTTTTCTAATTGTGGCATATATGCTGCATTTCAGAGCACAACAGTTTAAATAAATATTCTAAACTTCCTTTGTGTCTTCTGGTTATCTTATTGTGGATGAGTATGAGTATGAGTAAGAGACCAAAAGGGTGTGTCCTGGTACCATGATCCCTGAGAGGGTCAAAGTGTTGTGTTCTGGGTTGCCAAATCATTTGCCTCTCTTGGAAGGGTAGGAGAGCAAAGGAGGCACTATAGCTGGTCTCACCTTTTCTAATAGACGTCTGTGGATTTCTCACAGATATTAGGCAGTAACTAGTTGTGGTTGGTTTTTCAAACTTGAATATTAAAAGGTTCTCTAGCCCTTGTTGTGCTACACTATGGATCCTTCCTACTTAAATGATGGTACAGTCCATTGTTATTCCTGCTAATTGCTGTCTGCAGTAACTAAGCACTTATTACAAATTGGAGTACCGAATGGGAGCGCTCCTGTGATTTTTGTGAAAAGAGGCGTACCCGGGGGAACACGTTAAAGATTTTTTATCCATGGGTCTTATTTCTGGCTGTCAATGCTCATGATAATACGTTTCATAACTAAACAGTGCTGCAGGTACCTAATGCATATCGTCCATATGTGCTTTTTAAAATTCCCCCAACTGTCTGGGAACACCAGAGTTGGTTTATTGGCACCCTCCCCCATATCAGTGTGACTGTTAGAATGGATCCCTTAAGTCTTGAAGGGGCCATATGACCAGCATTGGCGGGCGATACTCCATATGCTAACATGGGGAGTATTAATTTGGTAGAGGCATGTGAGTTATATAATATTTTAGTCATTTTCTATCAATGTCGTATGTCATATATTGCCCGTGCCTTGCCTGCTGGTTCAGATAGACTTGGTATACAAGGACAGGCCCAACAACCGGTAGGGCCTATGATTAGTCCTGTAATTGTTTATTCAGTTATGGGCAGGGGACCCACAAATCATGCAGATATACCATTTTGGATTAACCAGATAATTGACCAACTTGATGCTGTGTTCCCCTTATGGGACTACACGAGAAGCACTGAATTTTAACAATGTCCCTAGCCAATGGATTGGTCCCCAGTCTACCTGACTGCAACACCTGGGGCATTATTTTTGCCACAGCATACACTATTTGTTGTGTCACCCTTAATCGCCGTTCTATCAAAAATCCTTAAACAGATACAGAATGACCATGGTGCAGGTCCTGCACTCGATTCGGGTATGAAACTTATAGGAAATTTTGCTCACATGTCTGAAAATGATTCTTTTTAACGTTAAAGGTGAAGCAGCATCTTTGGCTATACACCTGCAACTTGCTTTGGCGGCAGTGGTTGACTGCGAGCGTGAATTGTCTGTCATTATTACTAATGTACACATGTCTGTAGGACATAATAGTTTGGGGACCAGACTTTCAGTACAACCCCTTGGCAAGCATAGTTCCGACAAGGACGCCAGACCTGCCCGTGAGTTTCTAAACAATATGGAATAACTCTAAACAACTACAATAAAACAATGTGGCAGTTCTTCACCCCCGGAGTGCTCTATACAAAGTTATGACCTTCGTGACCACACTAATATTAGGACTTGCGAAAGGTATCAGTCTTCTGACACAAATTCTCCTCATTCCTGCCTGGAATCGTCTGACCAGCAGTATGACAGAGGAGGACCATCTGATTGCAGACAAGGAGAGCACGTTCAACCAAAATGGTAGACACAAAGCTTGTCTAACATTTTCACCAATTTCTAGTAACCAGAGCAATTGATACATTTATTACAGGCAAAATAGCACACACCTGTGTAGCCCTTCCTGATAGGATATATCTCTAGGCTATCCAAAATGAAGGTGACATTAAACACACCATTAAAAGTATTTTTGGGACAATTTAACTACGTCTCATGACACTCTCTTGGTAGAGGCCGACTGGTCCCACCTTTTATTCTTGCCTGTCCCCAGGGGGACAATGTCATTCTCCCTAATTTCATTCACCATGTCCCTGACCAGGCTAACACGCCTATGACTCTGAATGGGCCTTTGAATTGGCCCCACACTTTATCGTAAACATAATGGCTGGGATAAGGATTCTCCTTACCAAATTATTCCAATACGGGCTACACCTCAGGTACAACCACTGTGTTATAGTAAACGGGACGCAAAGGCACCTATTAAAGACATTCTTTTCCAACTGCAGTACCAGGGAGTAATTGAACCCTGTGTCTCTCAAATGAATAATCCTCTTTATCTGGTTCTGAAACCTGATCATTCTTTAGGCATAGCCTTATATTACAAACATTTGAAGAGTTATGATCGCACATTTGTGGTGCAAAATGCACATAGTACTGCATTGATACATATTTTTGTCCATAAAAAATATAAAACCACCTTAGACAATTCTAATGTTTTTTTCCAGTCAATATTGGGTTCCAGAGAGGCATGACTGGTCCGCATTCCGCGCCCTCAGTTTTCAGAGGTCCTACGCCCGACTTACTATGGGCTACAAGAACAGTCCCGTAGTCTTTGCGGCATGCATCATGGCATTTCTTCATGAGAACAACCCTGATGCGCTATCCTATGTTGATGATATCTAATGAATTGATGATTAATTAAACCCCCATTTGGAAAGAGTAGGTCTCAGATTTTTTGCGATTTGCTTAACTTGGTTATAAGTTTAAGTTCAAAAAGTCTTTCATAGTTTGTTCAGTGTCCTCTTCTTGGGATATGATCTTACACATGAGGGTAAGTGTCTTGCCCCTCCTTTCTTTGATGTCTATCCTCCTTTTTTTATCTTCACATCCGGTGAGCTTTAACTCTCCCTCCTTGTCTGTGATCAGACCATCCTTCTCTGTCGTACTGCTGAAAGAAACGCGGTGAATATGTATAAGAAAACTGATACCCTTCAGGAGTCCTAATCTTAGGGCGGTCACGAAGGTAGCAACTTCCACAAAGGACTCCAGAGGTGGACAACCTTCACATTGTTTTTTTTGTTGTTGTTTAGGAAAATCACAGTCAGATCTGTCAGCCTTGTCTGAGCTAGGCTTGCCAAGTGGTGGTACTGAAGGTCTGGACACAAACTATTATGTCCTAGAGACATGTATACATTAGTAATAATGACAGCCAACTTATGTTCGCTGTCATCTACTGCCACCACAGCAAGTTGTAGGTGTAGGTGTATCGCCAAAAATTCATCTAAAAAGAATCATTTCAGAGACCACAGGAAATGTTCATTCATTTTCATCCCCAAATTAAGGGGAGTACCTACCCCATGCTCATTCTGTATCTGTTTAAGAAAGTTTGGTAGAACGACCATCGAAGGTGCAATGGCAAAGAATGTATACAGTGGTAAAAATAGTCCCCTAATTGTTGCAGTCAGGAAGACTGTGGACCAGTCTATTAGGTAAGCACATAGTTCAGATTCAGTGCTTGTCTTGTGGTCCTGTAAGGGAAAACACAGTTTCAAGTAGGGCAATTTTCTGGGCAATCCAAAATGGTTTATCATCACGATTCATGGGTCTTCTGTCCATAACTGAATGAACAATTACAGGACTAATCATAGGCCCCATCTACCAATTACATGGGGAAGGGCACCATTTCACCAAGTCTGCTGTTTCCAGGTGGTTAGAGTAATTTCAAGAAGTGCATATGGACGATATGCATTAGGAGCCTAGAGCACTGTATAGTTATAAAAAGTATTATCATTAGCATCGACAACCAGAAATTTGACCCAGTATTATATAACTGCAAAGTTGTATGCTGCGTCTGCCTCTACAATAAGAATAACTGGAGCACCCACCTCAATGACTCCATGTTTTGCTAAGGAACTGCGGGACAGCAGTTAACAGGAATAACATTGGGCTGTGCCATAATTAAAGTAGGAAGGATCCAAATTGTATTCACAACAAGGGCGAGAAATCAAGCTTAAAAAAACCAAAAAGAACTAGGTACTGCCTAATATCTGTGGAGGAGAAATCTCCAGCACAACGGATGTCTCTGGGAAAAGGTGTGAGAGTATTGTGGACAAGCACAAACACCACACAGGGTTCCCGCAAGTAAATACCAGACCAAACATTGGCGGCGCATAGAACATCAGTATGTAGGGACTGAGTAACCATATGCAGTAGGCGCGCCAAAGGCCAGCCCATCTGTGCCCGTCGGTTGTCAGCCGGGGCCAGTTATTATGCCCCTTCTATCTTGTACAATGGGAAATATCTGTTGTCCTGGAACTGAGGGACTCAAACTATTTCTAGCACACTCACGACATCACTAAAGGAAGTAGGTCTATTGATAGCCCTCAGAAATGGTTTACAAAGAGGGTGGCTGCCAGTTCAGTTTGCATCCAGAAAATATTGTTACTGGGCTTACCTCCTTAGTGGAAGAGGGAAGCCAGGCTTAAATTCAGGCGATGTACCAGAATACGGGCTCCTCAGCGAAGCACCAACATGACTTTGTGCACCTCCTGGAGCCTCAGACACCAGATATGTTGTTATTATCATAGACATGGCTTACAGAGGAATCTTTCCCTAACATACTTTCAGCCCTTCCAAATGAGTATTACATATTGGTAACTAATAGGACAACAGGGAAGAAGGGGAGGGGGTGTCACAGCTATAATTAAAAAAGACCTCCGGTTTACTAAGCTGCTCCCGTTGGATTTGCAGGCAGTTGAAAATGTAGTCATTCATCTGAAGTTTGCGCACTTATTCCTCATGTGCATCCTGTTATACAGACCTCCGTATTACATGTAGGATTTTTCTCATGCCCTGGGTGAAGCCATAGTGCACCTAATGGTAGATCATGCTAATGTTCTCCTGATTGGGGACTTACACTATTTGGCAAATGATGAAAACGGGAGCCAGCAAGCCACTGACCTTAGAGCCGCCTTAAGCAACATGAACCTGGAACAATTAGTGAACATCCTGACCCACATTAAAGGTCACATTTTGAACAAAATGTGGACCTTGAAATTCCCAGTGCAGAATCTGAGCATAGCCCTGTGTGGGTGGTGTGTCATCACCTGATCTCCTTCTCAGTATCTCCGCCAACAGAGACAGGCCCACCTATTGGACCTGTTATTACCTCAAGGAACTGGGCTTGGGTCAACCTCACAGCATTCTGCTGGGAACTAGGGAAATATTTACCTGTCCCAGTGGAGGACATTGAAGGGTATGAGCACAATGTCTCAAGCGGTTGAAGGAGGCCAGCAACATCCATGTACCTAGCCATAGTACCATCACAACTAGAAGCCATGATGCCAATGAATGTTTCTCTGATTACCTGAAAATGGCAAAACTGAATCTTCAATGAGTGGAATGAAAATGACGGTCGGAATATTTGCCAGAACTTAAAACTAGGTATCTCCTACGACTTTAACTGTACCAGTCTCTCTTACGTTAAACCAAAGTGAGCTACTTTACTAGTAAAATCCTGAAGCCCCCAATTAAATCAAAGGAAACATTTAAGATTGTTACAGAACTGTCCAACCCAGACTCTCCCAGTCACACCCTCACAGAGTGTGATACTCTCAATGCTTTTTTCGTGAAAAAGATTGAGGCTATTAAAAAGAGTATTCCCTCTAGTTCCTCTTCTATTAATCCGCCAGCAGGTGTCAAGTACATCCACACAATCACGTGCTTTCCTAATATCTCTCATGATAATCTAACTGAGTTCCTTGTGAAAGTTAAGTCAGGCTCGGGGAGCGTGGCTTAGCCAACTGCAAGGTGGCCTCACACTGATGGGGCTCTGCCGGCCAAGTACTTTTATCCGAAAGGATCCTGACGACATCTTTAACCTGGAGTGCCTCTCTGGTCTATCCTGACTCCCCCTTCATTCTGGCGAGGATCCATCGCAATTCCGCCCTCTGGACATGCTCGGGGTGGAGTGGTGCCGGTTCCTCTGTGAGGCCGAGCTCCCTGCCTCGGGCCTGCGAGATAGGGCCTTCAACACGAGAGACTGCATCCGTGCTACTGGCTTCCCAGGGGTGAGTTCAGCAGCTGCTGGGGCATTGCGGGCAGGGTTTGGGGCCGGTCCATCTCCCTCGTCCTTGGTTGGTGAGCGGTTGGTGCTTCTAGTGTGCCCTGGCCTGCTGGCCGCTGGTCCCACCTGGGCCTGGTGCTGCAGGCGGAGGGCCCCCTGCATCTCCTCGCTTGCGCTTGTCTCGCGGGTCAAGCACTCCCCGAGTCCCGCTGCCTTCCCGGGTTCCTCGGGCGCTGCCTGCTCTAGTCTGTACCCTGCCTGCTTCATCATCTTCCTGCAGGCTGCACAACCCACATCCCCCTGTTGTTGCCGCTTTTGCCCCTGTGGACTTGTTGTGTCTGCTTTCACCCTGCCCAGAGTTTCATGAAAGAAAAAGAAAAATGCGGCTGACCAAGGTTCGCGCTCAAGTTTTTCAGTAGGAGTACAAATGGTTGTGCAAATCACATCCGGGGCTAACCGCACAGAAGCTCCACTAGGTGAAGGATGGTGCACCAAAGAAAGTCCGTAGCAGTGAGGTGATTTGAAAAAAGTTCCTTTATTATTAGAAATCGTTAAAAGGCCTCAGCCAATGTGTGTCGTCCCCGAGGGGACTTCGTCAGGGCTGGAAGAACAGAAATAAAAACCACTTAGGCAAACAAATACATAAATGTGCAAAATATATACAGAAAGTATGACCAAATATTTGACAGAAAAAATAACGACAATAAAATACACCGATGAGTAAGTACATAAACACATCACAACCATACATCTTGGGATGAACAAGACAACCACTAACAACATGAATCACTAAACCATATTGGTGTATTGACATGGGAGACGACAACACAACAACAGCGAAAAGAGAAAATAATACAATCTAAACAAATTATTACAAAATTCGCAATACACCGTGATCAGTGTAACAGCAGCAAAAAAGAATGCAATCTAAATAACATTAGGAGCGATTTGCACCACACTAGTGTGTCAGCAAAAAATGTCTGAAGAAATAGCAAAGAGGGAGTAAGAAAATAAAAAGGAAATGAAAAAATATAAAAATAGGTGAAGAAAAAGAAGCAAGAAAGAATGAGACATAGCTGGGCAGAAATGCTAGGTAAGGAAAGAAGAGGCAGTCGGGTCTCAATCAAAAAAGAAATAACATCAAAAATCCAAACAAGGAGTGGCCATCGGTGGATATGGGGTCACGAAATGACATGACTCCAAAGGAAAGTATCGCACAAGTAAATAAAACCGCGACAACACTCACCAAAAAACAGCGAGTATTTAAGAGTGCGCCCAGGACATGCTAATCCCAAACACTGGGCGTCCACGTAGGTTCACGACAAACTCAGTCTGTAGTGAGAAGAAAAATACTGTAGGTAACAAAAGTAGGTACACATAAATAAAACATACCAATTATACACGGAAACCATGTATGGATCCTAAATACAGGAAATTATGGTCAAACATGGGCAATATAGACCAAAAAAGAGGGGGATGAATGGTCATTTCTACAGATAGTACAAAAGTAAAACCCCCTTACCTAATATAAATCACAATGTATGAGTGATCAAAAGTAGAAAGGGTAAATAATCATTCCTGTCATAGCGGCTCAATCTATCTGTACTGTGCAGAAAATAATGATCTGAAAAGCAAACATCAATAACAAATTATTCAAGGGGAATGTTCAAAACAGGGGGTAAAACGCAACAGAAACCTACCCAGGTCCCCTTGGGGGTGGAAGGCGGGGAGAGGGGGTTGTAGGATCAAACACAATATTTACCAAAGGCAGGGCCCAATGGCCCAAAGATGCTTCAACTCTAACAAGTGGAATAAATCCAATAAAAATAAAGGGCAAAAAAGCCCCCAATGAACCATCTAAGAATAGGCACTCTTCCTCATCCAGTATCTCATTAATTAAGCGTACCAAACACCCTAGATTTCTTAGAAATACCCCAGAACCTTACTCACCTGGGAACTCCTCGTGAGCAAGATGGAAAATAAGAAGATCAGGGGCATAGATATAAACAAACCAATCCCTGTATGGACCGAAAAAATGAAACAGAAAATATAATACTAATAGTGAACTTAGTGTTCATTGGTAATCAGAGCATACCCACGTAGTTTATACAGTCAATAAAGACCGCACATCAGAAAATGTTTGTAAGTGCCAAAAGAATAGGTCATATAGAAACTATAAGTAAGTTTGAACGAAGCCAAGGCTACAGTGAAAGGACAAGCAAACATATAGAAGAAAAAAACAGAAAGTAGAAAATAAATACAACATTCATACCTAAGTACACAAACCATAATTGATTCCTTCTAAGTTACATAGTGCATGGCAACATGTACATATGCACCATAATAACAAGACTGTTCACGATATAAATGTGCAGTCCTGGTATAATTAGTATACAGTGCACAAAAACATATATACACACAAATCACACAAATATAAAAACACATAACAAAAAGGGGAAATATAGCAACTCAAAGACTAAACAAAAATATATACATTGTTAAAAGAAGACAAAATAACTATACCACACTGAGCCCAGTGGGGTTCACATACTCAATGAAAACAGGAACTTCATGTAAGGTCTAAAGTATCAGAGACCATTCTGTTATTCTATTCAGAGCAAATATTAAATAACCAGTACCATGTAGATATAATGGTACCAATCCCTTGACAATGTACAGAGATCACAGACAGATGCAATATAAATTCATTAAAAATTCATAAAAAATAGTGCATCTCCCCATCTGTGTTATGACCCATCTCGATCGCCCTTAGATTACAAATCCAACGTGCCTCTTTTTGCCTCAACATTAACTCCCTACTTCCACCTCTAGTCGGTATTGGAACATGGACAATGCCATGAAAGCAAAAAGAGAGATCATCTGGGTGTTCTTTCATGTAATGGTCAGTGATTGGGTATCGAGATTCTTTGGACTTGATGGCACGTTAATGTTCTTGAATTCGAAGATTAAGGCACCGGATAGTACTACCCACTTAGATGATTCCACATTTGCAGCCCAATACATAGACAACATGGGTAGTATTGCAATTTATAAAATGACCAATCTTGTGCTGTTTATCAGTATTGTATCTGAATGTTAGGGTTTTGTTCATACCTATTGGGCATATGCTGCAAGTGCCACAAGTGAAAAAACCTTTAGGTTTTGTCGGTAACCAATTGTCACTGGTTTTTGGAGTCGTAACATAGCTGGGGCAAAGTGTATTCCTAAGGGCCTTGCCTCTCCTGTATGTAATAGAGGGTCTGTGTTCAATGGATTTCTTAAGGCCAGGTATTTCAGTAAGAAGATGCCAATGTCTGCGAAAGATATTAAAAATGTCCCCACTGTGCGCATTGTACTGAGTGATAAACCTCGCTTTGGATTCCACATTGTCTCTTTTAGGTTTAACTTGTAGAGATGTCTCCCTGTCCATATTACAGATTCTGGTTTCAGCTTTTTTGAGGATAGTTGGATTGTAACCGGGTCTGGTGAACCTGTCAACGGCATATGCTCTCCACACCACTGGAGTCAAGCTATCCTGGCTGAGGACGGCTGATAGCCAGAAACCAGTCCTAGGATGCTTGATTCTGGTCCTGGAAAGACATGGCTTAGCAGTTCGGGCTAGACTGTTCCCATGAGGTACAGAGTCAAGGCTGATTTGCATATGGCCATGTCTGAACTGGGGTGGTGTGGAGTGCAAAAACACGATGGATTTAGGCCCAGATCTCTGTACTGGGGTGAATGTATGACATTGTTCTGCATTCTGTCCATCAATTGTTGTTTTTGCATAGGGTTACATAGTCAGCATAAGACCAAGGGGCAGTCTGGGCACATGTAAGCCTGCAAAATGACTAATATGGGCACACAAAATCTGCTTGCTCAACAAAGTGGGAGGAGCTAACAGTTGCTAATTCTTGTGATCACATCCTGACATGTACATACTAGGAACAGCTGCAAGGACAGCTGCAAGCTCAACTGAGCATGTGCGAAGGTGGAAGATGCTAAATATAGTTTGTTTCTAGGCAGATTACAAGAGCAGTCAACACTGAGGTAGGACAGAGCACATGGCGAGCACGTGGCAGCACATGGCAAACAAGATGGCTGCCAGAAATACAAAACGGCTTTCAGCTCATCCTAACAAATCCCTGCAATCTTTAACACTCACACCCCATGGCTCGGGTAAGAATGGGATGGGTGATATTCATAGGAGTACCAGGTAGGGGTGCCTGTTGTCCCCCCTTCTGTTTGCCCTGACCATTGAGCCACTAGCAGAATTGTTTAGGCAAAACGGGCACCAACATGTATTTTGCTGGGGGTAGATGCCATATACGAGATTCTAATCAGACGCCGGGCGGGAAAATTGCTTCAAGAAGGGCGCACACCCGTGCTGCACCGGGACTCTACTGGTTTCTTTTCATATATTTATTGTGATTCCACGATGAAATCTACTATTTTGAACATTATTCTACTCGTTTTGGTTACTAGACGTCCACACTTTGATTAACCTACTTATAGCTTGTACCCTTACCTTCAAACACTTCTACACAAGTGGTCTTTTGGTTACCCCGCCGGGTTGGAATTATCACCGGATGTGGGCCCTGAAGGGTTGTTGAACACTGTTTTCTACTACAAAACATGTGTCGGCTGGCTGTTTGTACCATTATATCTGACTAGCGGCCCGTCCCGACGTTGTCCGGGTAAAAAAAGGCTAGGCAGCAATGGTTTTAGTATCATTGTACATTCGTCCCACATGATAAGAGACACATTTTGAAGCAGTGTCCACAAAGGTCAGTTTTTCCGAATAGAGCATATTGAATCCCTTTCAAGGGAAACTGTTAAAGGCAGTTCAAAGGTAGAATGTGCTGTTTTCCCAGCTGTTAGCAAAGTGGCAGCTATTCCAGAGGAAGCAACAGCTAGAGCCAAATTCCCAGAAGATCGAACTTTGGCAAGTATGAGGTTGATTAGGTAAGTCTTTCCTGTGCCACCGGGGGCGTCTATGAACAATAGTTTGCCTTGCTTCTTTTCAACACTATCAACTATGGTGTTGTAGGTGAGTCGTTGATCGGGAACTAAGTTAGGCAAGTGTTGAGCAAGGTAGTTATTTAGCTCTGGAATATTGTGTGCGGTGGCGATACTGTGGTATCCAGTTAGGTTAGTTCGGACCGCTGGCGGCAGGCTGAAATCTTGTAAGGACTTCTCGCTTAATAGATACAGTGAGTCTTCAATTTCTATAAGTCCTTGGTTTATGATTTCATTGTTGATAGCAGCCCGTGCCGACGTTGTCCGGGTATGAATTGCTGCCGGCCAGTAGTATATTGTTTTGTAGGATTTCGTTTTGATAGCATTTCTTATCTGTGACAGGCCTGTGAAACGCTCCGATTCACAGTGCACTGCTGATGCACTTAAGAGTGCGCGTTCAGTAGTGTGTGAACTCGAGTTTCCCTACTTTATATTTTTTTTGCAATATTATATAGCGCAAACTCGACAACATGGCATGAGCACAATTTACATTACAGAACGACACATTCATTTGTGGTAGGCACGGGGAGACAAAGCGATTTGCCTGGAATCACAGGATGTTGATCTGATGCCGAGATTCGAACGTAGCTCCCCAGCTCTAAAGTTCGCAATTCTAGAACTTGTGGCGGGAGGTGTGTCTAAAAGTGTATGTTGGTGCTGGCCATCAATGAGAGAGACCTGTGCATTTTTCAAATGGGTGGTGAAAAAATATGAGTATGTTGCTGGAGATGTGGGCCGCCGTGCCACCAATGTACTTACCGGGGGAGGGTAAACACCGATTATTCCGCAACTTTCTTTCCGCATACCATCACTCCGCATACTTTCATTACGAAAGTACCATGACTCCGCAATGCCATTATAACGCATGGCATTACATTTTATATGCTTTTACTACGCATACATTTACAACGAAATTCGTTGTAAATGCATGAATGGTAAAATCATGTTTTTTTTAAATGTTTGGATAAGGTAAGTATGGGTATAGGAGTATATGTTTTGGGGTACTAAGGTATATGTTTTGGGGTGTTTGGGTATTTTAAGGGTTCAGATATAGTTTTGGGGTACAGGGGTAGTTTTAGGGTTTAGGGATAGGTATCGGTTTTGGGGTATAGGGGTATTTTTAGGGTTCAGTGGTAGGTTTGGGTTTTGGGGTACAGGGGTATTTTAAGGGTTCAGGGCTAGGTTTGGGTTTTGGGGTACAGAGGTATTTTAGGGTTCAGGGGTAGGTTTGGGTTTTGGGGTACAGGGGTATTTTTAGGGTTCAGGGCCAGGTTTGGGGTACAGAGGTACTTTAGGGTTCAGGTTTGGGTTTTGGGGTACAGTGGTATTTTTCGGGTTCAGGGCTAGGTTTGGGTTTTGGGGTACAGGGGTATTTTTAGGGTTCAGGGGTAGGTTTTGGTTTTGGGATACAGGGGTATTTTAAGGGTTCAGATATAGTTTTAGGTTTTGGGGTATAGGGGTATGTTTAGGGTTCAGGGGTAGGTTTGGGTTTTGGGGTACAGGGGTATTTTAAGGGTTCAGGGCTAGGTTTGGGGTTTGGGGTACAGGGGTATTTTTAGGGTTCAGGGCTAGGTTTGGGTTTTGGGGTACAGAGGTATTTTAGGGTTCAGGGGTAGGTTTGGGTTTTGGGGTACAGGGGTATTTTTAGGGTTCAGGGGTAGGTTTGGGTTTTGGGGTACAGGGGTGTTTTAAGGGTTCAGGGCTAGGTTTGTGTTTTGGGGTATAGGGGTATTTTAGGGTTCAGGGGTAGGTTTGGGTTTTGGGGTACCGTGGTATTTTTAGGGTTCAGGGCTAGGTTTGGGTTTTGGGGTACAGAGGTATTTTAGGGTTCAGGGGTAGGTTTGGGTTTTGGGGTACAGGGGTATTTTTAGGGTTCAGGGCTAGGTTTGGGTTTTGGGGTACAGGGGCATTTTAAGGGTTCAGGGCTAGGTTTGGGTTTTGGGGTACAGGGGTATTTTTAGAGTTCAGGGGTAGGTTTGGGTTTTGGGATACAGGGGTATTTTAAGGGTTCAGATATAGTTTTAGGTTTTGGGGTATAGGGGTATTTTTAGGGTTCAGGGGTAGGTTTAGGTTTTGGGGTACAGGGGTATTTTAAGGGTTCAGGGCTAGGTTTGGGGTTTGGGGTACAGGGGTATTTTTAGGGTTCAGGGCTAGGTTTGGGTTTTGGGGTACAGAGATATTTTAGGGTTCAGGGGTAGATTTGGGTTTTGGGGTACAGGGGTATTTTTAGGGTTCAGGGGTAGGTTTGGGTTTTGGGGTACAGGGGTGTTTTAAGGGTTCAAGGCTAGGTTTGTGTTTTGGGGTATAGGGGTATTTTAGGGTTCAGGGGTAGGTTTGGGTTTTGGGGTACAGTGGTATTTTTAGGGTTCAGGGCTAGGTTTGGGTTTTGGGGTACAGAGGTATTTTAGGGTTCAGGGGTAGGTTTGGGTTTTGGGGTACAGGGGTATTTTTAGGGTTCAGGGCTAGGTTTGGGTTTTGGGGTACAGGGGTATTTTTAGGGTTCAGGGGTAGGTTTGGGTTTTGGGGTACAGGGGCATTTTAAGGGTTCAGGGCTAGGTTTGGGGTTTGGGGTACAGGGGGTTTTGGGGTTTTGGGGTATTTTTAGGGTTTAGGGATAGGTTTGGGTTTTGGGGTACAGGGTATATTTATAGGGTTAAGATGGGTTAGTGTTTAAGGGTGTTGGGGTATTTTAAGGAGTACGGGTGGGTTATGATCATGGGGTGCAGGGGTATTTAAAGGGAGCAGGGTGGGATTAGCACACAATATGAGACATGGCATGAAGGGTGGAACGTACCACACGCCCCTAGTGTTTGTCACGCCCCCAGCACACACCCCCAGCACACGCCCACAGCACAATGCAGACACGCCCACAAGGGACTACTTTGCTGGCACGGTTCTTTTACCTTTCAAATGTATATGGGTTTTGGGTTTTGGGGTACAGGGGTATTTAAGGGTTCAGGGCTAGGTTTGGGGTTTGGGGTACAGGGGTATTTTTAGGGTTCAGGGCTAGGTTTGGGTTTTGGGGTACAGAGGTATTTTAGGGTTCAGGGGTAGGTTTGGGTTTTGGGGTACAGGGGTATTTTTAGGGTTCAGGGGTAGGTTTGGGTTTTGGGGTACAGGGGTGTTTTAAGGGTTCAGGGCTAGGTTTGTGTTTTGGGGTATAGGGGTGTTTTAGGGTTCAGGGGTAGGTTTGGGTTTTGGGGTACAGTGGTATTTTTAGGGTTCAGGGCTAGGTTTGGGTTTTGGGGTACAGAGGTATTTTAGGGTTCAGGGGTAGGTTTGGGTTTTGGGGTACAGGGGTATTTTTAGGGTTCAGGGCTAGGTTTGGGTTTTGGGGTACAGGGGTATTTATAGGGTTCAGGGGTAGGTTTGGGTTTTGGGGTACAGGGGCATTTTAAGGGTTCAGGGCTAGGTTTGGGGTACAGGGGTATTTTTAGAGTTCAGGGGTAGGTTTGGGTTTTGGGATACAGGGGTATTTTAAGGGTTCAGATATAGTTTTAGGTTTTGGGGTATAGGGGTATTTTTAGGGTTCAGGGGTAGGTTTGGGTTTTGGGGTACAGGGGCATTTTAAGGGTTCAGGGCTAGGTTTGGGGTTTGGGGTACAGGGGTATTTTTAGGGTTCGGGGCTAGGTTTGGGTTTTGGGGTACAGAGGTATTTTAGGGTTCAGGGGTAGGTTTGGGTTTTGGGGTACAGGGGTATTTTTAGGGTTCAGGGGTAGGTTTGGGTTTTGGGGTACAGGGGTGTTTTAAGGGTTCAGGGCTAGGTTTGTGTTTTGGGGTATAGGGGTATTTTAGGGTTCAGGGGTAGGTTTGGGTTTTGGGGTACAGTGGTATTTTTAGGGTTCAGGGCTAGGTTTGGGTTTTGGGGTACAGAGGTATTTTAGGGTTCAGGGGTAGGTTTGGGTTTTGGGGTACAGGGGTATTTTTAGGGTTCAGGGCTAGGTTTGGGTTTTGGGGTACAGGGGTATTTTTAGGGTTCAGGGGTAGGTTTGGGTTTTGGGGTACAGGGGCATTTTAAGGGTTCAGGGCTAGGTTTGTGTTTTGGGGTACAGGGGTATTTTAGGGTTCAGGTGTAGGTTTGGGTTTTGGGGTACAGTGGTATTTTTAGGGTTCAGGGCTAGGTTTGGGTTTTGGGGTACAGGGGTATTTTTAGGGTTCAGGGGTAGGTTTGGGTTTTGAGGTACAGGGTATTTATAGGGTTCAGGGCTAGGTTTGGGTTTTGGGGTATAGGGGTATTTTTAGGGTTTAGGGATAGGTTTGGGTTTTGGGGTACAGGGTATATTTATAGGGTTAAGATGGGTTAGTGTTTAAGGGTGTTGGGGTATTTTAAGGAGTAAGGGTGGGTTATGATCATGGGGTGCAGGGGTATTTAAAGGGAGCAGGGTGGGATTAGCACACAATATGAGACATGGCATGAAGGGTGGAACGTACCACACGCCCCCAGTGTTTGTCACGCCCCCAGCACACACCCCCAGCACACGCCCACAGCACAATGCAGACACGCCCACAAGGGACTACTTTGCTGGCACGGTTCTTTTACCTTTCAAATGTATATGGTGGGCGTCTGTATAGCCTATGTCCTTCTGCTGCAACTGCCCTTTCCAACGCTGTATTGGGTGTTGTGATTGGTGCTGTGGTTCCTGAGATTACCCGCCTCAAAGGTTTGGGCTCTCTCTTTATATTATTAGTATGGATACATGATTAAAAAACAGACAAGATAAGAACAAAGATTCCACCGCCTGGATTGTATTAATTGTTCCTCAAAAAATTTGTTAATTGGATCAATGACTGTATATGTGCGCGCAGTTTTCATGTTAATTGCAATTGTGTAGGTTACCATACAGATCAAGGGGTTTGTGAAGGTGTCCCCTTCCTGCTAGCACCATTCCTTTAGGCTACACAACACATACATTACGTGATTACTGCTTTAGCGCCACTACTTCCTGAATACTAAAACCTGTCTCTATTTACCTACAGAGTCACCAAGGAAGAAATATGTTTTTATACCTAAACCTATTTAGGTATTCCCTCTAGGGGAGCCAGCTAATTTAGTGCACATCTCACTATGGTACCTCCAAAAAGCAACACATTCTTCGATGTGTGCTTGAAACAGGCATGCCAAAAATATTGCAGAATATGCTAATATTATAACCCAAGTATCGCTTAAGGTACTCTTCGTACGTTGCGCCATTCAAATCAATTCAAAACAGAGAAAAATCTCCCCATTACCTGCCTACATAAATTGCAATTTATGAATTACATACATACAAATACAAATATTGGCCAATCATACATATCAAAAGCCACAGTAAGTGTTACTAAACTACCTTACCAATCCAAGGCATCAAACCAACAGCAAGTGTTGCATCAAAACAACCTTTACCAATCACTTGCTGTCCGAATTCTAACTGCCAAGTTCTGAATGACCTAATGGTCGTTTTTAAGATACTCATGCCAAAAAGGTTCTCAGTCAGGAGTGACATCATGTGGAGGATCAAAATCAGGAAGATCAGAAATATACTGGGCTGCAGAGACAGAGAATCCCCAGAATCTCCGTGCACAGAGTACCTCCTTAGTAGAATCCTGTCCTGTCCTCCTCAGTAGATTTCTGTCTCCTGACGAGATCACTCCCTTAGATAGCCACTTCTCTGATGAGGTCCACATTGGAGCGCCATTTGAAGAACATAGAAACCTTCTCAGGGGTCTCAATGATATCTGGTCCTTTTAAACCAACAAAGAAGAAATTGGCACAGAAGCTGAAATATAAAAAGAATGCGTTTATTCACCTCAGATGAGGGAGACTACGTCACACAGAAGACTTAGCAACTGAATGAGGCAGTCTAAAGAGTACAGAAAACACAGGCCTTAAATATGCTTAGGGTTACATAGGCAGCATAAGACCAGGGGCAGTCCTGGCACATGTAAGCATGCAAAATGACTAATATGGGCATACAGGATCTGCTTGCTCAACAAAGTGGGAGGAGCTAACAGTTGCTAATTCTGGTGATCACATCCTGACATGTACAGAGTAGGAAAAGCTGAAAGGACAGCTGCAAGCTCAATTGAGCATGTGCGAAGGTGGAAGATGCTGAATATAGTTTGTTTCTAGGCAGATTACAAGAGCAGTCAACACTGAGGTAGGACAGAGCACATGTCGAGCACGTGGCAGCACATGGCAAACAAGAGGGCTGCCAGAAATACAAAATGGCTTTCAGCTCATGCTAACAAATCCCTGCAATCTTTAACACTCACACCCCATGGCTCGGGTAAGAATGGGATGGGTGATATCACGCTCATATAATATCCATAGGGGTACCAGGTAGGGGTGCCTGTTGTCCCCCCTTCTGTTTGCCCTGAACATTGAGCCACTAGCAGAATTGTTTAGGCAAAACGGGCACCAACATGTAATTTGCCAGGGGGAGATGCCATGTTATTGTTCTCTAAGCAGACAACCTAATATCGTATCTAGGAGGCAGATGTAGGGGAGTAGAACACGCATTGGCCCTTCTGGGTGATTATTCTGCCCAGCAGGCCTTAGACTGGATAAAGCAAAAACCCATATTTTCCTGCTAACAAGTGAGGTTCTGTGCCCAGCAGATTTGCCTGAGTCCCTGACCTGGGCCCCCCACTCTTTCAAATATTTAGGGAGACAAGTATTCCATCAGGTGGATAATCTTTGAGAGGGGAATATGAACCTGGTCATGTGGTCCCTCAGGGTATGTGTCCCATTCTGGTGCTCATTGAAACTCCCCATGATCACTCACATAGTGCTGGCTAAAATGCTTCCTAGAGGCATTATAATTTCATGAACTTACCGGTGATGATTCCCTCCCGCATAGTTCACGGGCTTCACAGACTACTTCGGGAATTGGTCTGGAACAGGGGTAGAAACAAAGTCTTGCTGGCCATGCTACAGAGGACTCCAGAGGAGGGAGGATTGGGCGCCCTGGAGGTTGAATGATTTTACCTGGTGGCCCAGTTACAAAGGCTGGCTCAGTGGTTGGATGTACATAACCTTGAACTTCTAAGTACTAAGCACATAATTGACAATCAGAGGCTGTTGGTGGGTAAGCTGATCCACATCTGGGTGAACATCCTGGAGCTGGGGGTGCCGTTGCAAGCGGTATAGTTGGAAGAGATGTCTTTGACGCGCTACTGGAGTTTTGCCTTATGCTCTGAGCTTGCCCATTATTGGGCTTCCACATGGAGTTCTGCCTATCCCATTTTTTGGCACAACTTTCCAACTGGACGGCAGCTGGGATTGGTTTGTGGGGGACTGCTACTAGAATGGCCCAACATGATCAGCCCGGTAGCCGGTTTCTCATTACCACTCGGTGGTGAGAACGTTCAGCGGTCCCTGGGGAAGCGGCCGGCAAGAACCGCTGATACACGAGACACTACAGGTAGTAGTAACGTTGGGATCAGCTTAGCACTTAGTAAAGCGGTATTCTAGAGCATTAATAAGGGTGGTGAAACCATCTTTAGAATGGGTGCACAAGAGGTGGACATGGCAGTGGGGAGAAACCTACAAGATAAGGAGAGGGCCCAAGTATTTCGGAGCCAAAAACAAATGTCTAGGAATGCTGTATTAAAACTCAACCAATTTAATTATGTTCATATTGTCTACCTCACACCCCACAGACCGAACATTATACAAAGGGGAGATCCAGGGCTGCCCAAGACGTAGACAATAAAATGCAGGATTCATACATATAACTTGGGAGTGCATTAAGTTGCAGGAATTTTGGGCACAGCATTAGAACCTTAGCATGCTCACTCCCTTGCACTGTTGTGTTTTGCCTCCTGGGATTGTTTCGAAGACTGAGTGCAAAAAAGGTGAGATCCAGGTTTATAGACCTAGTCTTATTGTTAGCATGCAGGCAAATAGCTCTGCATTGGAAAGCAATGAAAGTTCCCAGGGTGTTGGCATGGGTATAAATGTAGAAATTTGGGACAAAGCAGAAGAAAGAGCTATACAACAGGAGGAAGCCCAGGGGCTTTCCCGACACTCAGTAGCAGAATGAGAGCTTGGAATACCAGAGATAAAGAGCATTCCGAAGGGCAGATAGACACAGGGGAGAGTGCAGAGAGTGACAGAGGCAACTCTATAAAAACATGAGTGGGGATGGTAAGGGAGACCTGATGGAGAGATGTTCCCTCCCATGTCCACCCACTACCAATCCTCATTCTGGCAGCACATTAAGATCGACACTGGACGACACTATGTTAAACTGTTTCCCAGAGACTGGGACACATTGTTTGTTACTATTAATAAGATATGGTTAGTTGCTGAAAAGACAGTTGTAACTCCCTAGAGCACATATTGTTAATGTAAAACAGGGAATACTGTTATGATGTTAGGTAGTACCAGAACCTAGTATCAAATAAGGGAAAAAGCTTGGACTATAAGATCAAGTTCTAAGTTAATTAAATACTTGTGAATTTAAGAGATGTGTACTGTACTTGGCTGGATTAAAACTATTGGCAACTCCTATATGCATTATTATTAAAACATTATAAACACTAATAAAGTATACTAAAAAAAAGGCTTGTATGTGAGGGTGCAGGTGGAAGACTGAGTTGCAGAGAGTGGGAAGTAGCATGTGAATAGGCCGATGGGGTTGAGGACTGCATGCCTGTATACAGTGTAGGACCAAAAGGACATAACATATGGATAGTGACAAGGCCTCCTTAATTCAGTATCTGCAGTCACATACAGGATGCTGTAAAAGAAAATCATTGAAATGTATACTTCACGTTTACTATGAATGTTGTTTCATCAAATATAAGAGGTATCTTGAAGCACACAAAGTCTAGATACTACCTAAAAAGCAAGGTTTTAAGATTTTTTCTAAAGGATGGCTCTGTCTCAGTATGTCGGAGATCCATGGGGAGGGAATTCCATAACTTGGAAGCAAGAAAACTAAAGGCACTGCCACCAGTTCCGACTTTCTTGAAGGCAGTAACCTCTGCCAACAAGGAACCTGAAGATCTGAGACACTAGCTGTGAAATGATAAAGGCCTGGAGCACTGTTTTCGGCAAGACCACTGACTCATTGTCAGTGAAATTGCTCTCCCACCCTCGCAGCTCCACCATTAAGGGAGGTGCCCCTGCCCCTGCACTCTTCAGTGTTGGTGATCGAGGCCCTCCTCCACCCGCAGGTTTCCCTGCGCCTCATCCCTGGTGGTCCAGTGGACCTCTGTCTCCTTTCTTTCTTTCTGCTCCTTCACTCGTTTTTCTCCCCTTTCTATCTTTCACCTTTCTGCACCTCTGCTCTTTTGCGCCTTATTTCTGCCCATTTTCCCTTTCTCTCCCTCTGCTCCTTCACTCGTTTTCACTCGTTTTTTTCCCCTTTCTATCTTTCACCTTTCTGCACCTCTGCTCTTTTGTGCCTTACTTCTGCCCATTTTCCCTTTCTCTCCCTCTGCTCCTTCACTCGTTTTTTTACCCTTTCTATCTTTCACCTTTCTGCTCTTTTCTGCATCTCTGCTCCTTTGTGCCTTATTTCTGCTTATTTTCCCTTTTTTCTTTATCCCTTCTTTCCTCCCTTTACCTTTCCCCGCTGCTGCAGCCCCCGCGGCCCCTCCCCCCCCCAGCACGACCGGCCCAATCCAGCTCCCCTTCCCGCCTCCCAGCTGTCCAGCCCTCCCCGACCCCTACTTAATGGCGGCCACTGCGCGCCGCTGGTGCACCGAAGGCGCCTCAAAGGCAAGCACGTCTTCGCCTGTCTGTGACCCGTCCCCAACCAGCACCAGGAACCCTGGACCTCCGCCCCGCAAACGCTACGACCCAGCAGCAGTCCACGCACTCAACCCAGGCTGCAACAACAACTGCAAGCTAGCATCACCAGCCGACACCCATGGACCCTTCAGCTGTCACCGCTGCCGGCACACCTGCAGCACTGCCAAGAACACGGATCCAGCACAACCCGCCCACAAGAACACAACCGAACCGAAGACCCTGCAATGCATCCTCCTCAACGTCCGATCCCTCCACAAACACGCAACAGAAATCTGGGACCTCCTCGACAGCACCACCCCCGACGTAGCATTCTTCCCCGAAACCTGGACCAACACCACCTCGGGACCGAACATCGCCATCACCATCCCCCAAGGATACAAGATCTCCAGGAGGGACCGCCCCATCCACCCAGGAGGAGGAATCGCCATCGTCCACAAATCCAGCGTCCGCCTGAGCACACTCCCTGATGAGTCCACAGAACTGATGGAACACCTTCACTTCAAGATACTGGCCAGCCCCACCGCCGCCCTCCGAGGAACCCTCATCTACCGACCCCCTTCGCCAACTCCATCACGGACATTATCTCCCCGCAGGCCATCGCATCCACCAACTACACCCTGCTGGGAGACCTCAACTTCCACCTCGACAATCAACTGGACCCCAACACCACATCCCTCCTGGACAACCTGCACAACATTGGACTCCGCCAGATCGTGACTGAGCCCACGCACTCAGCAGGACACACCCTCGACCCCCCCTTCACTACAGGAAACTCCATCACCTTCAGCCACACCACCAAATTCCCATGGACCGACCATCGTTGCGTCCACTTCACCTTCAGAACACCCACCATCCACAGACACCAGCACCTGCTTCCACAAAGAAACTGGACCAAAATCACCGATGACCAGCTCACCTCCTCACTCAACAACTCCACCCCAACCATCGCGGAAAACGACGACCCCAACACCACAGCCCAAACCCTGCATAGATTGATCTCGGACAGCACCAACACCATAGCCCCCCTCAAGGAAAACAATACCCATGCCAAGAAAGCCAGATGGCTTACCACCAAACTTCGAGAGTCCAGGCGCACGTGCCGCCGCCTTGAAAAGGCCTGGAGAAACACCAAATCCACAGAAGCCCACAACAACTTCAGAGCCGCCACCAACGCCCACCATCAACTCATCAGAGAAACGAGGAAAAAAGCGATTGAAGACAGCATCTCCACCCACGCACACAACAGCAAGGAACTTTTCAGCATCATCAAGGAGTTCGCCCAACCCACCAGCGAGTCTACCGACATCCCTCCCTCACAAGACCTCTGCGACAAACTCAGCATCTTTTTCCACCACAAAATCAAGAGCATCTACGACAACTTCGACGAAGACAACCAACGCACTGAACCCTCACCAACCACCCCCGACACCCGGAAACCAGCGATTGATGACTGGACAGCCCTCACCACCGAAGACACACTGAAGACAATGAAGTCAATCCACTCAGGGGCCCCCACGGACCCCTGCCCCCACCACATCTTCAACAGAGCCGCCAACACCATCGCACCCATGCTCCGCCAAACCATCAACCGCTCCCTGGCGACCGCCTCGTTCCCCGACGACTGGAAACACACCGAGGTCAACCCCCTCCTAAAGAAACCCTCAGCGGACCCCATCGACCTCAAAAACTACAGACCCATCTCCCTGCTCCCGTTCCCAGCGAAAGTCATCGAGAAAGCCATCAACAGCCAACTCGCCAAATTCATTGAAGAACACAACATCCTCGACTCCTCCCAATCCGGCTTCGGAAAAAACCACAGTACGGAAACTGCCCTCCTCGCTGCAACAGACGACATCCGCACCTTACTGGACAAAGGAGAAACAGTAGCCCTCATCCTCCTCGACCTATCAGCGGCGTTCGACACAGTCTCCCACCGCACCCCAATACGCAGACTCTACGATGCAGGAATCCAGGACAAGGCCCTCGACTGGATCTGCTCCTTCCTCTCCGGCAGGACGCAGCGGGTCAGACTCCCCCCTTTCTTCTCGGACACCACACTGATCACCTGCGGAGTCCCCCAGGGCTCCTCCCTCAGCCCGACGCTCTTCAACGTCTACATGGCTCCACTTGCCCCCATCGTCAGAACCTACGGACTCAACGTCGTGTCATATGCAGACAACACCCAGCTAATCCTCTCCCTATCCAACGAGCCCAACACCGCCAGACGCAACTTTCGAGAAGGCATGGAAGCCGTCGCCAAATGGATGAAAAACAGCTGCCTTCAACTAAACACCAACAAAATAGAAGTACTCATCATGGGCCCAAACCCCGACGCCTGGAGCGACACCTGGTGGCCCACCGCCCTCGGAAACCCGCCAACCCCCACAGACCACGCACACAACCTGGGAATCATCTTGGACTCCGAGCTCAAAATGGACCGCCAGATCAACTCTGTCTCATCTTCCTGCTTCCACACCCTCCGCCTCCTTCGTAAGACCTTCAAATGGATCCCCCTCGAACACCCAAAGACAGTCACTCACGCCCTGCTCACCAGCAGACTCGACTACGGCAACGCACTCTACGCCGGAATAAACAAAAACCTCATCCGCAAGCTACAGAACATCCAGAACGCCGCCGCAAGACTGGTCCTCAACCTGCCAAAACACTGCCACATCTCCCAGCACCTGCGCACACTCCACTGGCTCCCCGTCGAGGCGAGAATCACCTTTTAGATGCTCACCCACGCACACAAGGCCCTCCACGGCACCGGACCAGCATACCTGAACAGCCGACTCAAATTCCACGCACCCCAAAGGACCCTACGATCAGCCCAGCTTTCCTATGCCGTGGTCCCCCGCACCAGAAAGACCAGATCGGGGGGCCGCTCCTTCTCCTTCCTCGCGGCCAAAGCATGGAACGCCCTTCCGCTCCACCTCAGACAGACAACATCGCTCCCCATCGTCGCAAGAAACCTCAAAACCTGGCTCTCCGACAGACCCCCTCCTTGATGGAATGGAACCTGCACCCCCCCCAACCCCCCACCCCTAGCGCCTTGAGACCCTTATGGGTGAGTAGTCGCGCTTTAACAAACTCCTGATTGATTGATTGAATGCTCAGGCAAAAGTCCAAATTTCTTTTTGAAAGATTTTAACATCTCAAAACACTTGCCGGCTAAGGCCTGATCTGGCATTCAAACTTCAAGATAACATTGAATAGAATGCCAAGTTCATAACAACGGGCTTTGGTTCAGGAAGGGAGCCAGGCTATGGTGGCCACCAGTCTGGGGTCCACACAGAGATCTGGCCACCCAGGATAAGGACCACCGTATTGCCAGCATTTAATTTTAGGCAGTTGAGGTCCATCCAGAGGGCCACCTTGGAGAGGCAAGTCCTCAAAGTGACGGCAACTGCAGCTACATTCTGAGACTGGGTACAATGATCTGAGTATTATCGGTGTATGATAAAATGTCAAAACCATGCCGCTTGATGACACCAGGGGGCACATATAAAGATTGAATAAGGTGGGACTCCAAGATGAGCGCTGTGGCACCCCAAGAAGCCAGGAAGCAGACTTCACTACCGACTGACCTGGTATCCCCTGGCACCGCGGAATTACACAATTGTAACGCGGTCATTCAGAATTGTGCCCGATTATGGGTCGCTCTGCCTCACTAGTCATTTGGCCATCACGCTCGCTGCACGAACCCCGCCGGCAATATTTGTAAATAAATTGTGTGTCTTGTAAAGCGCACTGCTACCCGCACCGCAGGCCTCTTAGCGCTATAGACCGCTGGGGAACCCATCCTGGCTTTCCCTGTGAGATATTCCCTCCTGGGAGTCTCCAAGGTGAAACCAGGCATCCCCGGCATTTGTGAAGGGCCGTTATGGAGATGAGGTAAGCTTAATGCCCAGAGTTGCCGAGTGTGATCCCTGGTTAGAGTAGGCACCGAGGTGAGAATTATCAAGTCTGCTGATACTGCTCCAAGACCCTCCCGCGTCGGGAATCAAACCCTGGTCCCAGGCCGTTCTCTGCTCTCGGGTCTGCCACCTCTAACCAGTGAGCTACACCACTCCACTTTATATATATATACAATATTTACCCCGGCATTAGAGGCTTACAACCATAAGGCATTTATTAAATGTCCTGATGATGGTCCCCATGATTAAGTAGTGGGACCGAAACGCCGTCGACCTGTTGTGCACCTTATACAAAAACTTGATCCATATGTTATGTATATGTAATGGTGCATGCCTGATATTTCTGTACACTACAATTTTTACAGAAACTGCTGCTTTTGCCTTAACAATGAATGGGTGAAGATTCCTTCAAGGGAATTTATTTTGTGCGTACTTAATTATTTAGACTAATTTTAGGAAGGATCGATTAGTGATCCTTATTAAGAATCAATCAAACACTGTGGAGTTTCAATTCAGTTTAAACAATTTGTTTCAACAAGACACAACATACAAAAAACAACACAAGGTGTATTAGAAAAATATAATTTTATCCAAAAGTTTTTTTAAAGAAATCACTTCATATACAGATAAGTGAACAAACAGAAAATTAGGCCTGTGGGTACACACATAAGTAAATTAATACGTGACTCAACAGAACCTAAAAACACCTATCCCAAATCACACTGAATAAAACAAGACAGGGATAAGATGAAATGTCGACGTTTTGGTTTCCTATGAATTAATTGCGGAAACCATCTTCAGGACTGAAGTCAATTGGGGTCTGTATAGAGAAAATTGCAATCTGACTTCCTAACGCTGCCCGACTATGATTGCTTGAGGGCTGCCACAGTCTATTTTCAAGGTGGAACCGCTTCTATTTGGTATGTTAGTTGACTTCTTGACTTTGAAAACAAGTTTGTGGGCTTCGCTGTATTGATGCTGGCTTTTATTTAAAAGGAGGGAGGTTTCTGGCCACACCTGTTGATAAGCGGTATGTTGAATGAAGTTGTAGCTTAGACGCGGTGAACAAAAACTAATACCGGTACATAGAGAAGTTTTGCCACACGTGGAGGATTCAGGGACAGTTGTGCAATCAACCATACGGCGATAATATAATAAAAATAATGGAGGTAAATTGCAGCGTGGCAAATAATTAGTTCAAGGTGACTTATCGCTGTTTGGCGGTATATAAAGCAGTGTGTACAGCTCCAAGCCTCGCCGCAAGTAGAAAGTGAATTTCACGGAAAGTATTCCAGTAACCATGCGGTCGTGGTCTAGTCAGGACAGCAGTGGCAGAGTGCTGCGCAGCATGTAGTCAGTTCAGAGCATTTAGAGTTTGCCTTAACAAGCCCTGTTTTGTCTTCTGTCAACCTTCTGTACTGATCTGTGTTTGGGTACAGGCTTGTGCCCCACGGTGGTGATTTGTTGAAGGTATTCCTTTTTGTATAAAACTTTCAATTGAGTAAAAAATTGAAGACCTCTGTCTGGCTGGACATGTTGCTCCAAATATAGAATTGATTTTGTCTATATTCATTGCCTCACATATATTTCCTATGCATGGGACCGTTGTTGTTTTACAAAGAATGCACCCCAAGCTGCAGTGGCAAGACCTCAGAATGAAAAGGCTTCTACAGGACCTGAAAGGTACGCCCCTGCAGAAAGGATGCAAGCTACTGCAGTGCCTTCCAACCGACACCACAGCTCCACAACCGTTCCAGCAGCATGCTTTGAGACGCAGTGTCGAAGATGCACTCAGATCAAGTAGCAATAAAGCTGCTGTGTCGCCTTTGTCCAGAACCTGGCGGTCGGTTTCAGAGGCCAGCAACAGAGCTGAATCTGTACTGTACCGAGGGTAGAATCCCGACTGAGTGCTGTGCAAGAGATCCCTTGCCTCCCTGGGTATTTAACATACTTTTCAGCAACTTTCTCAGAAAAGGGTACCAACGAGATCAGCCTGAATTTCTCGGGTTTAAAAGAGTGCTGTAAATGTCTTCTCCAAAAGTGGCACCATTGAGACATGTTTCCAGTGACTGGACAACTTGGCAGAGTCCAGAGAGATGTTGATCAAATTTCCCAGCATAGGGAGAAATTCCTCAGTTCTCAAGTAGCAGAAGTGACCACATCAAGAGGAGAGCAGGCTTTAATAGAATGCATCAAGGATTGTAACTAGTTTAAACTGAAGTAGACGGGAGTCATCCTTTGGAGGTTCAACCCAGACCTGTAGGCACGGGGCACAACTTGACTTCTCTGGAAAGGAGTGTTATAGGGATATTACTTTTTCCTGAAAGAAAATAGAGAAGGTTTTGCATCCCTCCTCAGAGGGAGAATTTCAACAAGAAACACGGTCCAAGCAGGACTTGAACTTAACAATAGAGAAACATTCTCATGGAGAATTCTGGGGCCCTTCAATTTTATTATTATAGAATTCCGGTTTCACTAGTTTCATGGGTTTATGATAGGTTTTTAAATTAAAGCTGGGTTTTGGCAGCCTCGTCAAAATCCTTGCGCCACAAGTGCTCACATCATTAAAATTGCTTTTTTAGCAAAACTAGTTCATCATTGAACCAGTCATACAAAAACATACTTTCAATATGCGTGCCTTATGAAAAGCTACAAATATCAATATTTATCAAAAATCTGCTTCTATACTGAAAAGTACAACTAGTGCAGCTAGGCTCTGTTTCCTGCAGTGACATTAACTAACACTTTGGTGAGGAGTACAAAACCCATTGTAGGGGAATAGAACAAGCCTTGGTCTGTTAGCAATAATTGTGAGAGGGGTAATTACTGGATAATTAGCTCAAATGTGAGAGAGGAGTTAGACAGAAATAGCAAATGGCAAAAGACTTGGTGGAAACTTTCAGATAGCAGGTTTATAGAAAAAAATGCTATAATTTTAGGGGAGCTTTTCCAGCTCTTCTGATCCCTATGAACCTATCCTTGCTACAAGTGGAAGTGTGTATTCTGACCTCAGACCCAACAAGGGGTGGTCTTCTCTGGAAGTACCCTCATATAAATAGCGCAACCCACATAAGTGTGTTCTAAGCTCCATACATTGTTCGGGAAAATCGCCCAGAGCAAGGCTGACTTTGATAGTCCATCGGAATTCAACCGGAAATCCAGATTAGAAAGTTGGTTTGGGACTGGAAATTTGCAGAACAATTAGAAGTCATCACTGAGCAAGACTCTGGTTCCCTGGAAGGAGAATGAGACTGTCCCGCCACCAGCTCATCAGAACATAATTAAATTTAAGAAAAGCCAGATGACGAAAAGGAGGAAATCCACTTGGTGTCTGCAGTCTGCCTGAAAAAATGGATGACAGCTTTCTGCTACTCCTTGTTCTATTGCTTGGGAAAGGCGCTAAATGTTTTTTCTTCTTTGTCAAGCAAATGCTTCCCTTACATCTTGGGGCAGCCACCGATTGTCCACCTGTGGAACCTCCTCTGGTTCTAATTGTGCTCAGTAAAAAGCAACTGCTGATTTAGGATGGTTCTAAATGTGTATTCTCCATGCCTGGGTCTTTTGCAAGAAAACAAACTATTGTGCCCACACCCAGAGCCATTTATATTTGTTTTCCAATGTAAAGGAAAAACTGTAAAATGTATAGCAGCTTATAATGGATGTTAGCTAAGCTAAATATATAATGTACCTTGACATTTCTTCTGGAGTTGCGTTGTAAAGAAAACAACAAATTGTGTCAAACAATATTAATAAACCATTGCATCCTTCTGCCATTCTGATTAAAGTGCTTCTATTGTGATCACCAATTTATCAACTTACAATAGGGTGGACATTCTGCTGAGGGGGGGGTCCTGACAGAACGCCTTTTGGAGTCTAATTTACTCCCTTGGTTATGTTTATTACTTACAGAAGACTGGGCAAAATGCCAAAGCTCCCCAAAAAAGACACAACCTCATTAGCTAATGTCTGCTGGGTTGTCACACTTTGTGTTTTGTGAGGGAAGTGAGAGGCCACTGAAATTAAGTCTAACCATAAAACTTGCAAGCAGGCGAAGTGTGCAGAGTGCTTTCAGTCATGGCTACATTTTTCAAGTTTGCCCATTTGGTATCCTGATGCCAAAACTAAAGGTGAGCCCCAAATATTGACTATGAACTTTCAAGACGATCTTGCCAATTATAGTGTCCTGCTTTGCCCTACTTGAGGGATACGCTTTCCTTAACAAAATTGAGTTCTAGGATAAAACATTTGACCAGAGCTAATCTAAAGATTAGCCCACCCTTACTCCATCATACTCACCCAGAAATTGCATCTAGATCATTATCCAGCACAACCAGAAACTCTTTATTTACTTGTCGCTTTTCACTTTAAAAGCAACAACTTTGAATCTCTCGTTCAATGAATCCCACTTAGTCATTTTAAGTCATTTGTGTTTGCTGACATCTTCTCCATTTTAATAAACTAATTTGGGAATTGTATTGTGTTGTTTCGTAACCTCTATATACTGTTTTGGTCCTGCTTAATAACACGATACACTTTTATCTGGCAAAAGGCTTGCTGCTTTGTGCCGGAGCAACTAAAGGTTCAGACCATGCGCTCTCCTTGAACCCTTGTTTCAGTCTAGCATTTTATTAGATTGCTAATTTTGGGAGTCCCTCTCTCTAAGTCATTATTTCAGAATATCTAAGACGTTCACTCTGAAAGTGAACTTTGGGAGGTGATGATTTTACTGTATGAGAAACCACCTGTACGATTTCTTAATTTCTGGTGGATGGAATTCTGAAAGTGGTCAATTGTGATAATTGTATATTTTGCTGAAAATTATGTCAGGGCCATCATCGTGCTCTTCGCTTCTCGTACAATCCCATTTTGTGGGTCGTTTTCGTGTAGTTGATGCTATTCATCGTTCTTGCAATCATGATCAGCATCATGATATTCATGATTATCATCCACTTACCTGGATTCTTTTTTGTATTTAAAGCTGGGAAGTTTCTCATTTTGAGGGAAATGAGAACATTGTGGTGGGATTTATAATGACGGTTCCTGCAAATCTCATGAACCCAGCACATCTGAATGCTCTCTGACGTCACCCTTCTGCTGCTCCAATATTGAAGACACTTCAATTGCTGGCTCTAACTTTTAGCATGTTGCCTTCCAGGGCCGGACTGGCTACCAGGCGTTTTGGTGTGCTGCCATGCTGAGGGGTGATGTCACTGCGGTGGAGATTATTTCGTTGATAGGGACCTGCGTGTGCTTCTAAATAAAGCAAAACGAATGGTTTTAACCTGCTTACTGCTACCGTTATTTCGGTGCAGTGCGGGCGTTCGACAGAGTGGGCGGGGCATCGTCGGCCGTTGAACGTTGCAGCACCAGCCAGGTAGTGCTCCGCACGTTCAACGGCCGACGGCAGCATCAATGGGGTTAAGCACACGCAGGTCCCCATCAACAAAATCAGCACCCAGCCTGGCAGCATGCCAAAACGCCCGGTAGCCAGTCCTGCCCTTTGCCTCCTCACAAGATAATTTGCCTAATGTGCAGATGGGTCACTGGCTCATGCACAATATTTCGTATGTAGACTGTGATGATGGCACTATGATGTGATGAGACTTACTCAAAGACGGTGTGTTATCCTAGTCTCACCAGTCACACTAAAAAAGGTTAGGCACATAATAGTAGGCTGTATTCAAGCTTTCGTTGATGCTATTATGACTTTTGAGAAAATTATATTAGAAGCCCTTGATAACTTTTTCCACTGTCCATGCAACCTATGTAGAAAAATCAGGGGGTGGTGAAAGTTGAAATGAGAGGTGAGGATTAGCTGAAGTGGTTGCCCTCTTCCCATAATTAGCCGTCACACCTCAATTGTTTAAGAGAGCTGGATGGCATGGACTTGTAGTGGGATGCACGGAGAATATAACAGAAAAAGGATGGTGAGCAGTAATAGTGATTGCTGTTACCTTGAGGTCTCAATTAATAGTACTAATGTGAGGGTCATGTTAATGATTGTGGAAATAGTGATTTTAGCTGCAGGAGTGGAATTTTTCGTCATCAGTATTGCTGTTGGAACTTTAAAAGAGGATCAGTCGACAAGCTCTCTGGCACCTTTGAGACATGGTGAGCACTCACCTGCCACAAATTGGGCACGTAATTCCTACACATCAATCCAAGACTGATGCCATTTAGCTCGGATATCAGGAGGCACCATTTTGGCTGCAAGAAGATCTTCGAAGAATGTGCAGGAGAAGGGAGGACTCTGGCCTCATTTATGAGGCTGTGCGTCACTTTTACGCCGCCGGTGTGTCACTTTTTGTGACGCACCAGTGGCGTAAAAAATGTGCCTTGTTGCGCCATATTTACAAAGTCACGCATCTAGGTAGATGCGTCACTTTGTAAACCCCTGCGCCAGATTATACCTGCGCCAGGTTTAATGTGTGCAAGGGGGGCGTATTGATGCAAGAAAGGGTCATGGAAGTGACGCAGTAAAATCTATGAGATTTCACTGCGCCACTTCTAGGACTCAAACGTCAAAATCTTATGCTTGCCTCACAGCAGGCGTAAGACTGACGCAGGCCTTTTCACATGGGGCTTGCCCCATGTGAAAGGACTCATTGCTGGAGTTGCGTCACTTTTGTGACACACTCCAGCAATGCGTCACTGTTGCGCCTACAGATACGTCAGATATACTGACGTATCTGTAACTCCTTGCGACATGATGCGTCATACTGTAAATATGTTGCAAGGAGGGCGCAATGAAAAGTGACGCATCGCTGTTTTCACGCAGCGATGCGTCACTTTTCATAAATGAGGCTCTAATTGTCAAAGAGATAGTCGCTACATTCACTACCATCCTTCGTCTCACAATGAAACCCGTAGCCTCTACAGTTAACAACCCGTATTTTCCATAAATTGAATTTGCGAATATCCTCTAACACTGCTGTGCTTTTCACACTTAATTTAAAAACCTCAACATTATGAACCTTTTTGACGATCTTCCTGTCACCTTTTTGAAGGCAACCCTTCCAGTATAAAGACATTTTCTAAAAAGATTACTTTGGTTGAATTCAAGCTCTATCAAGCTCTATCAACATTCCAGCATTAAATAAAAAAAAATACTTAATTCTGCTATTAGTCAGTACTTTTAGTTATATATTTGTTGAATAAATAAACAAGGAAACAGAACCTTCTAGACTTTTCGCTTGAGTTAGTCGTCAACAGGCTCAAGTGTGTGATTCTGAGCAATGTTTGAGGGCAAATGATTTAATCTTTGTAGTCCTCAAATTGTAAAAAAATACATCTCTAATGTATATGCACATTTATGAAAATACATTTAGCCCTACATTAAATATCAATACATACAAACGCAGCCTTATTGAACTATTCTCTGACAGAAATAAAAGACGTGTTTCTTTCATTCTTAACGCTGCGGTAGTAATGAGTGCTTAGGAATAAGAAAAGCAAACAATTGCTAATGTACGCATTTCATAGAACTTTTCCATTTATCAATTATATATTTCCAATGCAACATTGAGAAAGTCTTTCTTATGTAATTATAAATCTTATAAACAGCTTTAAAGTACAAAGAACACGCGTTTTGGGAGCTTTGCACGAATTCCGGGGGCGTAACTTCTCGGAAATAAGCCTAATTGTGAGTCCAGTTATTGCTGCTGACTTCACGAATGCTTTGACAGGTTGTTCAGACGCCTACCCAGTCTTACTCTACGTGCATAACTTGATAATTATGAGCCGTCTAATCGCACAGACTAGATTCAATTTTACTGGAGGTCCGAGGAAACTTCCATGTATTCGAATGCCAGCAGTAGATACATCACATTGTATACTTCGAAGAGAAAGTCTGCCATTTATATATTTCATGATATTCCTTTGATAAAGTAAGGGCCAGCTTCAATCTGGTTGTGGACATTTTATTTTAGTATTTTCTTTTAATCGCATGCTGCTTAATAAAATATGTTTTAAAATGTAAAAAAAATATTGTCAAATAAATAAACGTCGGCAAAAAGAAAGCCAACAAACAAAACATAAGCAATTCCATAATGAATGCAGTAGTTTAGTTAAAACACACGTTGCAGAACCAATATGGCAAGCAGTGCAATGAACACCTTTGTTGGTCCCCGATTCGGAGCAAAACTTACCACATGAAATTTGATTTCTGTCCAACTTCTGTCCTTCTCCCAGTGTGTAACCTCCAGTTTTCCCAAAAAATCCTTAGTGTCTCTAACGTGGAAATTTCCTTACACACCAAGGGGTCTATTACAATAGCGGGCAGATCGCCACCGCATGTACGGCAGTAGCAATTCACCCGCCATTTCTCCCCGCCGCCTCCCATTTCCACTCCACCATATTATGATGGCGGGGGGACCCCGGCGGATGGAAAGACCGTCCGCCGGTTTTGCGCCGTCGAAGAATCAACCGGGCGGAAAAGGGTCTGAATATGGTGGCGTGTCTGCAAGACACCGCCATCCATATTACAATGCAGGCGGAGATGTGCCTTACCATGGCGGCAACAGGCATGCGGTTCCTGCATGTGGGGGACCGTTGTAGGTCCCCAGGGCAATAGGCATGGAGAAGTGTGGCTCAGGGGTTAGAGGCGGCAGACCCGGAAGCTGAGATTGGCCCTGGACCAGGGTTCAATTCCCCGCCTCGACCGGGGTTGGGCTCAATAATTCCACGGACTCGATAATTCTCGCTCTGGTGCCTACTCGACTCACGGGTTCACACTCTGCGACTCTGGGCAATAGCTTGCTTAATCTCCACAACGGCCCCTCGCGGCGGGATGCCTGGCTTTCACCTTGTGGATACCCTGCCGGGGTTATCTCACAGGGGAATACCAGGACGGGTTCCCTAAGCAAGCGCATAGATGCCTGCGATGTGGGCGATTTGCACTATATAAATACATGTACATTTACATTTTACATTTACATTAGGGGGTTCACATGGGGGTACTCCTTACATTGGCGTAGACAAGGTGGCGATGACTGTCACATTGTGCATGCCAATGCGCAAGGTGCATCCACAGCATTGTGGCGGGCGTTGCTGTGAGCACTGCACGCCATTCACTGGGTCCTTATGCACTTTGGGGAGTAGATATTGAACCAGGAGCATAGGATGATCCTTTTTCAAAAAGCAATATCCCTCCCATTCTAAGATCCCTTTATCTTTCCACTCCCTAATCTTGTCCCATATCTCCACAGTTTTATTGGAGTATGTATCTTTAGGGACAACAGTGTAAAATTTGCTGTCATTACGTTGCCGACTGGCCTCAGAAATATACATTTCTCTGCTAAGAAGAACAACATTGCCACCTTTGTCCGCAGGGCTGATGACAATGCCGTTTCTTCTGCCAGAGATTTGAGGGCTTTTTTTTTGGTATGTGAGATTCTGTGGGGAATGGTTTCTGAACAAAATCTTATGTTGAAACTTAAGAAGACTGTTTGTGACATTATCATGAAAAATATCAATGTTGTCATGTGCTAGCAAAGGATAAAATGTAGAACGTTGTTTAAAAGCTGTCTCTGCAGTTACATTACATGTGATGTTCAAATCATCCAAAAGACTCTCTACCGCTGTTTCACTTGCTGCTCTCTCAGTTTCTGTTTGCAAATCTTGTATTGTCAATATCCCCAATATTGAGATCCAACTCGGGTACACTGCCTGCATCTCCTATCCTGTCACTCACATTCCTGTCCTTGAGATCGTGCCATTTTCTTAACTTCAGTTTCCTAATGAATTTGTAAAGATCAATGCAAGTCTCTGGATATTTTAATGCAGTGGTTAGGCAGAAAGATAGTCCTAACCAGAGAGTAAGTATTTCACTTAAATGTCTATTGGATAGATTAATGATGTTTCTATTTACCATGGTTATATTTATCCATCATACTGTTTCCTTGGAGCTTTTGGTGTTGGCATCCATGCACCTCTATCCTCTGCCTCTTTTCCCACCTTTGTCTGAGCCTTTTTCTCCTCTTCTGACTCCTGCTTGGCTTCTTCACCTGCCCTGTCCTCTCTGGCTCCTGGTTTTCGGAGTTGAGGGTCCCCTTCATTGTTTGGCAGCCCCATCGTAGGAGCTGATATTAGTCTAAAAACGTGTCTGGTTTATTTCCAAATTCACTTCCTGACACATAGCTGCCTGATGTGCTAGAAGTGTACATTTAGCTGCCGCTGATTGTGGTGTTCTCAGATGTGGAACTCTCAGATGACCTTGCTTGGAACCCTGTGCTAACTGTCAGAATCCTGCCGCTTTCACAATCTTTGCAATATCTGTGTAGTTTCCATTGTTTTCTTGTCTTAATGTCATCTTTGTAATTTTTGAGACGGCCCTTCATTGTATCCAATGCTTTGTTCAACTCCTCCTGATCCAAGTTTTTCTCTAGATCTTCTCTGATTGTTCTAATTTCCAGGAGTAGTACATCCCTGTCGATCCAGGTGTACTTCACCAAGATCTCCAACATGCACCTTGAGCTTGTAGCTGAATTTTGTGCCCACTCCTCCAGCATTTTTGGGGTTGGTGAGCCATAAGAGGGATTGAAATCAGCCCCCTTGGGACCGTTCCTTTGTTTCTTTCTGAAAGATTGTGGTGAGATTTCATGTTGGTGCACTTTGCCGATGCACGCACCACTTTCCATGGGTCCGTGGGTCCAGTAGGAGCAACGATATATGAGGATATAGATATAGATTTAGATATAGATATAAATATGTAGATATATACACATATATTACCACTGGCTCCTTTTCTTTAAAAAGAGAACTGGCACTCCGGCTTTTGAACCAGCTCTTTAATGATATTGTCACCATAAAAATAATAAAGACGCGATTCAACGCTTGCTGCCTTTTACAATCTGAATTCAGTTCTCTTTTTGGTCATGCCCTTTTATGCAAATTGTCCAATCCACTCACATGGTCAAAATTTTCTTCCTGTCATCTCTCAACCATGCAGGAATGATAAACAGAATGTGTTACTTATTCCACAGCTGCAATGAAGAGAATTAAAATGATTCAACAATATTATGCTGCACAACCCATAAACTTCTTACTCAATGGTAAGTGGCTTGGTCTCAATTCCTCAGTGCTAGATTCACTGTGCCCCTCTCCGGTTCCATACACTCCAATTAATGCAAATGCTTTGTATGGGAGCAAGCAGCTACCCGTCACAAGTGTTCCTTAAGGTGTGTGACCTCTGCTCCGACCTGATCCCTTTAGCATCACAGATTCCTCCTGGGTCCCGGGTGCAAGCTGGACTCTAAATTATACTTCCTGTTTGTGGTTGCCAGCTGGCGCCAAAACACCGGTTGTGCGCGGTAATCGCACTACCGCAAGGCACCTGTATACAAAACAACTGGCTCCTTTTCTTTTAAAAGAGATCCAGTACTCCGTCATTGGAAACCGTTCTTTAACCCCTTCACTGCGGCGGCTATTCTGCTGCAGTGCTAAGGGGGAGAGGGGGCGGAGTAGCGCTCCCATGCTCGTGACCGAACCGCTCCATCAGGAGCCTCGGGTGGGCTGTGCTTGTGACGGAACGGTTCCGTCAGGGCCCCGCCCGCCTAATAGAACATCCAGCGCAGGCGCGGAATTCGTGCCGGGCAGGCACGGCAAGCGGGCCGTGACGGAACCATTCCGTCACCAGCACAGCCGACCCGAGGCTCGTGACGGAACGGTTCCGTCACCAGCACAGCCGACCCGAGGCTTGTGACGGAACGGTTCCGTCACGAGCACACAAGGGGTTAACAATATCGCCAACAAAAAAATAATAGAGATGCTTTTCAACATTTGCTGCTTTTTCAATCTAAGTTCAGTTCTCATTTAGGCCATGCCCTTTTATGCAAATTTTCCAATCCACTGACATGGACAAAATCCTCTTCCTGTCATCTCCCATCATGCCGTCATGATAAACAGATTTTTGTTTCTTATTTTCACAGCTGCAGTGAAGAGAATTACAACGTTACAACATTATTATGCTGCTTATATATATATAAATCATACTGGTCTAATTCTAAAATTAATAAAATCAAATGTACGCAATACACAAACTATTAAAAAAATCCAAATAACACATTTTCAAAGAAAACTAGAAACATTAATATAGTCATAAAGATAAAAACAAATAAAATATTCAAACATTAAATAATCAGTGCTTTAAAATGTAGTTAACCAATATTATGAAAACTGTTGGAGTCTAACAATATTAAATGCAATATTCGTACTCTAGTTTCTGCAATGGTAGGGAAAGTTTTGGACTTCAGAGGGGTTGGATTTAGTATTCATACTCTAGACAGCACAATAATAGTAATAGTGTTGGACTTTGACAGAGTTAGATTTACTATTTTTACTCCAGTCAGTGCAACAGTTGTTGGACTTCAAAGGGGTGAAACTTACAGTTCCCAGTCCAGTCTGAGCAACAGTTAGTAAAGAGTTGAACTTCGATAGTTTGACATTTACTTTTCCCACTCCAGTCTACACAACAAGATTTTGTAGGGGTTAACTTTACTGATCCTTCTCAAAACAACACAACAGTAGGGAAACATTGGATTTTGGAGGGGGCAAATGTACTATTCTCCATCCAATCTGTGCAACAGGACAGAAAGCACTGGACTTCCGAAGGGTAAAATTAACTTTTTGCACTGCCAACAGCGCAACAGTAGTGAAAGTGTTGAACTTCTGAGGGGGTAAACTTACTATTCTCACTCCAAGCAGGGCAACATTAGGGGAATCATTGGACTTCAGCGGTGCAAAATTACTAAGCCCATTCCAGCCAGTGCAACCTGAGGGAGGTGATGGACTACTTCATTCTCTGCAACAGTAGGGAA
Source organism: Lissotriton vulgaris (assembly GCF_964263255.1). Classification (NCBI taxonomy): domain Eukaryota; kingdom Metazoa; phylum Chordata; class Amphibia; order Caudata; family Salamandridae; genus Lissotriton; species Lissotriton vulgaris. Next base: position 1,089,784,094 of record NC_141697.1, on the reverse strand, counting down.
AGCATTGGATTGCTGAGGGGTGGCATTTAATATTCCCACTCCAAACAGCGCAGCATAGGGAAAATGTTAGAATTTGGAGGTGAATTTTTTGTTATATTCTCAAGCCACCATCGTAGCTAGATAGCGTAAAGACGTGGGTCACGTGTTATTCATGCTCCACGTCAATACTTTTAGAAGCGAGCTGCTATTTAAACAGCCGATTCTGGCAGAGCGCTGTTTTTCATCCATACGAATAGAAACTGAATAATTGAAGACACGCCGACTCCCTGCACGTGGTAAGCGAATACAGGGGTCATGGGTCAGGTCAGGACTTTCAGAGTTGCAGCCTCCGTCCTGGGGTGAAGAAGATTTTTGTACTAGAACTGATTTTGAATTTAATGGCCCCTACAAACTTGATGGGAAAGGTCATAAATATTGATAAGTGGCAAGGTTGTAGCTGCTGAATTCTCGAGGGGTTGAGGCAATTGTGCAGCTGCTAAAATGCCCGTTGTACTACATGGTCAAAAGTCGATGAGTGTGAGTTCATTGCGGGGGCTCCAAGAATCCAACTGAGGATTGTGAATGGGCAGTGTTGAAGGTGTACACACACTGTACAGATAATTTTATCCATTTCTTTACAGTTTCTGAAGGGCCCAGAGTAAATTTAGGACCCTAAGAAGAAACGAGGAAAAATACAAAAGTAAGTGAATATAAAGGTCCTATAATAATGGCCCCATGTATAATTTGATTCGATTGTAAGAAGTGGTATTTGTTTTTTTCCAATTGTGTAGATCCAATTGTATGACCTTTCAAAGGAAATCACCATGCAAGAAGGGAGCTTTGTTAAGGGTCAGACTTAACCAGCGGACCCTAGGTTTGTGAAATATGGTTTTTAAATTTCAAATTAGAGTAACACAGTTGAAACAAACAACAACATATTTAGATAGATAATAATAAATGTATTATGTTGTAGGTAACCAAAGATTGGTCTAGAGTAATGCAGAACTGGCAGGAAGAAATACCGCCAAAATACACAACAGAGCTTCCATTTTATGAAGCACTTTTTAGTAAGTAGGGAATTGCATTCACACAACCGCATTTTATTAAATGTGAGGTTATTGCCAACTATAAAAGACATTGTTGTTGTTTTTTTTGTGTGTCTGTGATAGGTGATACAATTTCCGGTTTGCCTAAGAAATAGTTGGACCAACTCAATAGTGGTCAACCTGCGCCTAAAGTTTAAAGAACTAAGATCCATAGGTAAGCGCTGAATGTTTATATTGACAGTAGAAGTATGCATTTATAGAAGTGGGTGTGAGAGTGCATTGTTGGCACACTAAGGGGATTGAAGTGTTGGTATCACAAACTGAAAAGGTTGTCTATTTATTTTTTACTTTAAAGAGCATTAATAAGATGTGGTATGATGTTTTTTATTAATGATAATGCTCTCCTTTTTAATGAAGTGTTTATAATATTATTGCATTAATGTGTTTGTAGTTTGTATTGATTTGTCTTTTTTATATAGATTTGTTTTGTAGATGTTTTTTATTACTGAGAGTACAATCATATGTAGTCTTGACAAAGAAGGTCCAAATAACATTAAACCTTCGAAACTCGTCGATGCCTGTCCACCACGAACCCAACACTCTCAATTCACCCCAAATACTGATGACTTGGGTTCCACAACCACTACAAAAGACTGTACACAAACACCCAGGGGGGGGTTTGTGTACAGTCTTTTGTAGTGGTTGTGGAACCCAAGGACAAAAATCTAATGTTTTTTCTATCTCTCGGTCTGTGTTTTTAATGTATATTTTGTGAAATTGTTGTGTTAGATACCCTTTTTTGGATTAAATGTTTTTAACCCTGTAGCACTGTTTTAATAAAGTCAAAATATCCGTACATCAATTGTAAGTTTCTGTGCCAACATTCTGACCACTGGTATTCCACAGTGATTCCCTTGACTGAATGTGGAAGAATTGTTGGATGAATGGTAGTTGCGTCTGTGATAGAATAATGTATAATTATTTTTTTGAATTCCCAGAGGACGCTCATTTTAGAATTTCTGTTTGAACCCTAGTCCTTTGGGTGTTAAAGAGTCCCTCTCTTTTTCTAAGAAACATTCTCAAGCCAAACAGTGCTACTATAAGCGAAGTGTAGAACTGTGAAAAAGGTAATTTTACTATTCCCACTGTACATATATAAGTAATGCCTTCAATGAAGAGAAAGTATGAAACACTTAGCAAGAAAAATATAAATTAACATAAAATGCACTTATATATGTATTAAAAACTAAAAACAACTAATCATTTACATAATTACTGTTAATTTTTTTTTATCAATTAATACTTAATGGTCATTCAATTATTGATTAATTAACTTCCCACACTGTACCCCTAAAACCCTTGCAGCGTGCACCTAACATATCCCCCAAAAAAACACTATTCCATAACTTACATATTTAAAATCAAATAAATAACTATTTAATAATTATTATTTAATTGTTAACTAACTATTACTTATAAAACCTTCAAACCACTTGAAACTACACGCTAATACAATTAATACCATTTATAAGAACAATAGTAACACATACAAATAATATATCAATCAAAACACATTAAAATATTTTTAAAAAACAGTATTTGTAACCATTATATCTGGGTTCCCCTAGACTTTTAGCCTTAATGTTTTGCAGATTCTTTTTGTTGGCCGTAGGACTCTGCACACTTTACCACAGCTAACCAGGACTAAAACACTTGTGCTTATCCTCTAAACATGAGTACATTAGTGTATACCTGATTGGACAATGTGATGTACTGGTAAGTCTCTTGTAAATTGGTATTCCATATACCCAGGGCCTGTACTTCAAATGCTGCTAGTGGGCCTGCAGCACCAATTAAGTAAGCCTGGGCGTAGTTCGCGTAGCCGCACTCCGCGAGCTATGCGAAGATGCACTTGCACTCCGCAAACTACGCATAGCTCCGCGAGCATGCGTAGTAGCTTGCTTGACCCATTCGCAAGCCATTTTTCGTCTTCGGGAGCGCCGTGGAACTCTGGAACCTGCTCGACACCACATCTCCAGACGTCGCCTTCCTCACGGAAACATGGATGAACGCCTCCTCAGCGCCCGACATCGCCCTCGCCATCCCGGACGGATACAAGATCACCCGGAGAGACTGCGTCAACGAGACAGGAGGAGGCATCGCCATCGTCCACAAGAACACCATCCGCATCACGACCAACTCAGACGACACCCTCACAGCCGCTTAACATCTTCACTTCCAGATACACACCGACCCCAAGACCACACTCAGAGGCACCCTCATCTACAGACCCCCAGGACCTCGCACACAATTCAGCGAAGACATCGCAGACTTCATCAGCCCGCACGCCCTCGCCTCCGCTGACTACATCCTCCTAGGGGACCTCAACTTCCACCTGGAGAACAACAACGACAACACCACCACCACCCTGCTGGACAACCTCGCCAACCTCGGACTCATGCAACTGGAGAACACCCCCACCCACTACGCCGGACACACGCTTGACCCAGTCTTCTCCTCCAGCAAGTACATCTCCTTCAGCCACTCCACCGGGCTCCACTGGACAGACCACAGCTGCGTCCACTTCAGCTTCAGAAAGACCACGACTCACCACCACCCGCAACAGGTTCCACGCAGGAACTGGAACAAGATCACCACCGACCAGCTCACCACTTCACTGAGCCAGGACCCGCCCGCCAGCTCAACGGACCCCAACCAAGCAGCCACCAACCTCACACAGTGGATCATCAATTGCGCTCGCCCAACCAGCCTCGACCACTCGCAGTCCGGCTTCCGCACCAACCACAGCACCGAGACCGCCCTCATCGCAGCCACTGACGACATCCGAGCCCTGCTCGACAACTGGGAAACAGCGGCCCTCATCCTCCTGGACCTCTCCGCAGCATTCGATACGGTCTGCCACCGCACCCTAGTGCAGCGCCTCAGCAACATCGGAATCCAAGAGAAGGCACTGGAGTGGATCATCTCGTTCCTCCCCGGAAGAACCCAGAGAGTCCGCCTCCCCCCTTACAGATCCAAGGCCACCAAAGTCATATGCGGCGTACCACAAGGATCATCACTCAGCCCCACCCTCTTCAACGTCTAAATGAGCCCCCTCGCAGCCATCGTACGCCAACACAACCTCAACATCATCTCCTACGCCGACGACACCCAGCTGATCCTCTCCCTCACCAACGACCCAGGAACCGCCAGAACCAACCTACATGAAGGGATGAAAGACGTAGTCGAGTGGATGAGGAACAGCCGCCTGAAACTGAACTCAGACAAGACGGAAGTCCTCATCCTTGGATCATCACCCTCCGCCTGGGAGGAGTCCTGGTGGCCCCCTGCCCTGGGCAGCGCACCCAAACCAACGGACCACGCACGCAACCTGGGCTTCATCCTGGACTCCTCCCTCACGATGACCAGACAAGTCAACGCCGTCTCATCATCATGCTTCAACATCCTACGCATGCTCCGAAAGATCTTCCCATGGCTCGCCACCGAAACCAGGAAGACGGTCACACAGGCACTCTTCACCAGCCGACTGGACTACGGAAACACCCTCTATACTGGAACCACAGCCAAACTCCAGACAAGACTCTAACACATCCAGAACGCCTCCGCACGACTCATCTTGGACATCCCCCGACACAGCCACATCTCCGGACACCTGAGAGACCTTCACTGGCTCCCCGTCAGCAAGAGAATCACGTTCCAACTCCTCACCCACGCACACAAGGCCCTCCACGACCTGGGCCCCAGGTACCTCAACAACCGCCTGACCTTCTACACTCCCACCCGCCAGCTACGATCGACCAGCCACGCCCTCACCGCCGTGCCACGCATCCGAAGATCCACCATGGGAGGAAGATCCTTCTCCTACCTGGCAGCCAAGACTTGGAACTCCCTCCCCATCCACCTCCGCCTGACCCAAGACCACCTCTGCTTCAGGAAGCAACTCAAGACATGGCTGTTCGAGTAGTAGCGGACCCCCCTCCCCCAAGTGCCTTGAGACCCTCTGGGTGAGTAGCGCGCTATACAAATATCCTGATTGATTGATTGATTGATTGCCTGCATGCTCGGGATGTGTAGCGCGCGAAGTTACCCATGAGGTTTGTCCCGCCCGCTCGCGTCCCCTTATTTCCGGTCACTACTAACGTGTTCGCGAGTTATTCTGTGCCAGATTGCAGTTTCTGCGTGTTCGGCAACTCGATCTTACAGACAAGCATCTTCGCGCACGCGAAAATGCTATTGAGCGCGCGAGAACTACGCTACGCAGCAGTTTGCGGAGTATTCAACAACTTCGCGTTCTCCGCGGAGCGCGGAGTTGCCGAAACTCCGCAAACTCCGCGAACGGAGCGTAGTTCTTCGCCCAGGGTTACAATTAAGCCACCCACACAAGTAGCCTTTTAAATAGGCCTCTTATTGTCACTTTGACTTGTCATTTAAAACTACATGCCAGGAGTTAGAAATGGGGTTTCTGGTTGGCTATGGTAGGTACCTAAGCCAGGCAGAACGCACCACTCTAGGCTATCTTGAATCCAGTGGCAAAGTGAGAAAGGGACTCACGTCTGAGCATACCCTGCCAACTTAGGGGGAACAAAGCGATACAAAAGGGGATGATGGACGGAGCGTTTGAGCAAATCAAACACTCTCCCCCAGTCAACTGATCTGGGTTTAATCCATCACCATTCTTTAGCTCACTCTGCCACCCCAGTTCAGGCATGGCCATATGCAAATCAGTCTGACCCTGTGCCTCATGGGAACAGTCCAGCCTGAAGTGCCAAGCCATGTCTTCCCTGGACCGGAAACAAGCATCCTGGGACCGGTTTCGGATTCATAATCCTCATCAGCAAGGCTATCTTGAATCCAGTGGCAAAGTGAGCAAGGGACTCACGCCATCTCAAGCGCAGTGGTGGTTGGTGAGAAACATACACATATATATATATATATATATATATTCACTGAAAAAACCATAGGTTTCAGGCACGTTATAGATAGAAATTAGCATTTAAAAAACCTTTGAAATTCACTTAAAACACCATAGGTTTCAGCCATGTTATAGTTAGAAATTAGCATTTAAAAAACCTTGCAAATTCACTGAAAAACCATAGGTTTCACCCACGTTATAGTTAGGAATTAGCATTTTTAAAACCTTTGAAGTTCACTGAAAAAAAACATAGGTTTCACACCAGTTATAGTTAGCTGGTCATTTTACTCATACAAAACCTATGAAATTCCCCTGTTATAGTTAGTTCAGCTAACTATAACTCGCGTGCCCGCAATGCATTGCTGATTACGTCACATATTATATCACTCATAACATGGACAGTGACATCACTCATGACATCACTGATGACACCTCAAATGACATCCCTGATGACATCACTGATGACATCATCCTTGTGGCAGACCTTTCTTTCACCGTAATATAATCTTTGATACACACAATCAAAAATAGAAAGTAACATTTTTAAAAAAATGGAGAAACCAATTCCAGTTAGAACAACCTATTCAGTATTTTCAAAATTTGTATGGGATAGTGAATGTGTGTGCGGTTGGGTGGGAGGTGTGTGACTGTCCAAAGATGTGTAAATAGTTGATTTAGTAGGTACATGAGGTTAAGACAGCAAGCGGAAACAGTTGTTTGGGTGAGTGATGAGTAAATATATTTCTCAATGATACAAGTCCAACAAAGTAGAAATATAAAAGGCAGTGTATGTGACATTTGTTCTATATAAATATGTATACATAAGACTCAGTGATTGCATGAGTGACTGTATCGAAAACTGTATACTTGTTATAGTGATTTTATAATACACTAATTATGAGTTACTCTCTATATGAATAAAGAAAGTGTTGTTTGTATAAGTGTTTACCTTAGTAAATATAAGTATGAACAATTTATTTATTTATTTATTTTGAAAGTTTTATATAGCGCGAACAAGATCTTTGCAGATATCAGAGCGCTTTACAAAGCCGGGAATACCAACAAGAGAGTGAATTTAAACATAATAAGTGGGAAGGGTAGGTACATGAGGGAGCAAATTAGTACAGCAAATCAATAATATAAATATTACAGTTAAATGTGTGCATAGATAGTCAGTAGCGTCAATAATACAGGTGAAATACATAGTCATAGAGTTCTAACATAATAATACAGATCGGTGTAGAGTCTTTCTAGATCCATGCTAATAGGTCAAGTGTATTTGGCCATAAAAATAGCTGTCACTTCTTTCTTAAAAAGTGTAATGGAGGAGATGAGCCTAGTTTCAGGAGGGAGTGAGTTCCAGATCCTGGGTGCCATTCCTGAGAAAGAGCGTTTATAAGTTTTTTCCTTCCGGAATCTTCGAGGTTTTAGCAGAAGATTGTTTGTGCCTCTGGTGTTTCTAGAGCCGCCAGAGATTGACAGCTTCTGAGTGAGGTATCCGGGAGAGCTCAGGTGTAGAGCCTTGTGTGTCATGCAGGTGATTTTCAGATGTATTCTGGCTTCAAAAGGCAGCCAGTCTAGTGATTTCAGGTCAGGGGAGATATGCGAGTGCTTTTTTGATCCAGTGATGAGTCTCGCTGCAGCGTTTAGAGAGGCTCTTAGGGGTGCAGTAGTAGTTAACGGGAGACCGCAGAGGGCGGTGCTGCCGTATACAATTCGCGGGATGACTAGTGCTTGTACTGCAGTTTGGAAGTCTTTGGCTGATAGGAAGGGTTTAAGTTTCCTTAGGGTATTGATTTGGAAGTTCGCTCGCTTAGTAGCCTTGCTGATATGATGCTGCATGTTGAGATTGGAGTCGAGAGTTATGCCTATGGATTTCGCTGAATCCACTATGGTAGGTTGGACATTGAGTGCAGTTAGCTGTTTAAGCCAGGTTTGAGTCGTAGAGATCTTCGCTGGAGGTGAGATCAGCAGGAATTCTGTTTTCAGAGCATTGAGTTTGAGATGATTATCAGCAAGCCAGGATTGGGTGCTTCTGATCGTTGAGTTCAGGAGTAAGATGTCATTGGGGTATTGTAATTTGAGATATAGTTGAGTGTCATCTGCGTTCATGTGAAAAAGTACATTGGATGCTTGAAGCAAGGTGGTGAGAGCTTCCATAACTAAGTTGAACAAAGTTGGTGAAAGGGAGGATCCTTGGGGGACACCTAACGAAACAGGTATTGGAGAGGACATCAGGTTGTTACTCTTGAATTTATGTGACCTATTGTGTAGAAAGGAGGTGAACCACTTGAGAACAGTCCCGGAAAGACCCATTCTTGTGTTCAACAGATCGAGTAATTTCTCATGTTTAACAGTGTTGAATGCTGAAGAGAGATCAAGAAGGATGAGGAGGCAGATATCCCCTATCTCTAGGATTTGAAGGGCGTCGTCAATTATGTGAGTCATAGCAGTTTCGGTGCTGTGACCTGCTCGGAAGCCTGATTGATGAGGGTTGAGGAGATCAAACAGATCAATGTGTTTAGTCAGTTGTAGTTGAGCGCATTTTTCCAATAATTTGGCGAGAGTGGGAATATTGGTAATGGGACGGTAGTTGTTTAGGTCGGATGGGTCGGCAGTAGGTTTCTTTAGCAGAGGTGTGACTTGTCCAACTTTAAGGGAGTCAGGGATGGTTCCTTCTTGGAGCGAGCTGTTGATAATCTTAGTCCAGAGTGGAAGGAGTAGTGGGGTGAAATCTTTGACAGCGTTAGCAGGGAGGGGATCCGTGAGGTGATTGGAAGGTTTCAGGGTGCTGAGCAGTTTGCCTATTTCTTCTTCGGAGTAGGTTTCAAAGGTTGACCATGTAGCATTGTTTTTAGGTCCGGTGGGTGTTATGCAGTTGAGTGTGGTGTGGAGTCTTGCATCAGCGCAGAGATCATTCTTTATGTTGTCAGTTTTTTGGGTAAAGAAAGCGGCGAAGTCTTCAGTTACTGAGAGGTTGGGGTTGTTCCTTGGCTTGTGTTCTGATTAACTCAAACAGTTTTCTTGGGTGGTTTTTTGCTTGGTCGAGCTGGAGGCTGAAGAAGTTTGCTTTTGAGCGCTTTATTTTCCTGAAGTAGGCGTTTCTCTTTTTCTTCAGGGTTTTCTGGTGCAGTGCAGAGGGAGCTGACCTCCAGGTGTGCTCTGCCATTCGCATGGCTCGTCTATCTTCATTGAGACTCCCGTCGTACCATGGATTGGAAATTTTAGCGGAGACTCTTTTTAGCTGCATAGGAGCAGCCTCATTAATTATTGAGGTCATGGCGTTGAGATAGTGGTCAGTCAGGGATTGTACATCTGTAGCGCCCGTAGGCGGGAGTAGGATGTCGCGTCTGTTCGGGGGTAAGGAGACTGGGTTGAGTTTTTTCAGGTCTCTTTTCCAGACTTTAGGTCTGGAGGGTTGAACCGGGTTGAGTTTGACTTTTTCATTGATGTGGAATGTGACAATATGATGGTCTGACCAGTCACAGGGTTGGATGGACTCAAGTTGAGTAGCGTCCTCTTTGGTGATGATAAGGTCAAGGATAGAACCTTTCTCATGGGTCGGGCTGTTGCATAATTGTGTGAGGTCCAGGGCGCTGAGGAAGCTTTTGAGACTATTTACCACCGCATCATTGAGATCGTTCCAATGGCGGTTGAAGTCACCAAGGTATATTTGGGTGAGCTGTCGTCCGGTGTTGGTTGAAATCAAGTCCATCATTTGTTGGGCGAAGATGAGGTTGTCTCTAGGTGGGTGGTAAATGCCATGAAGAGAGCATATCTGTTTGCCATCACTGATAATATCGAGGCAGATGTATTCGTAGGAAGTTGGAGAGGGTAGGGAAGGCGCGGAGACTTTCAGAACAGAAAGGCTGTTCCTGTATATGCATGCGATTCCGCCGCCTATCTTGCCAGACCTGTCAAGCCTAATTATGTGGTAGTTGGGGGGAACCAGAATGTCCATTATAGGTGTAGAAGATTCGGTTGGCCAGGTTTCAGTCAGGAATATTAGGTCAAGGTCTAATGATAGGATAAGATCAGCGATGGCGGAGGAGTGTCTAGAAGCCGACCTACAGTTTAGGAGAGTGCATTTGAAACGGGGTGTGTCAGGGGAGGAAGAGGGAACTAGAGAGAGGGGGACTTTTCTAAGGTTATTCGGGACGGATATTCTGTTGTTTAGAGTGGAGGATCTATGGGGATTTGAGTGTATTGTGGGAATGTGGAGGTGCGAGGTGGTTGTGAGGTTTAGGGGTGCTGGGTCGTAGGAGCGGAGGAGGGAGAGAGTGTCGAGATCCGAAAGAGGGTTGCATGTGCGACGGGGGCGGTTGTTGCGATTGTGGGCAGGGATCGCGGTCCAGTGAGAACGGCGGGTGCGGTTGTTGCGATTGTGGGCATGGATCGCGGTCCTGTGTGAGGGACGTAGCTTAGGCTCGTCGTCAGGATGGGAGGAGAGCAAGTTGAGAGGGGGGTGGTGGTGAGTGAGGTGAGTCTAGGGGGTGTGGTGAGTAGCTCTTTTATGGTGTGCATGTCTTCTTTGATGGTGTGAATTTCTTCTTTGAGTTGTAGGAGGGAGGCCATAATCTTGTCCAGCGTGGGATAAGTGTTAGTGCTGGGGGTGGAAGTCATGGGTGAGTGGCTGACTTGGGACTTATCGTGCGGGTGGGGTGGAGGGTTGGTGTTCATGCAGGGCTCCGTGATGTCGTTGTACGGGTTGGTGTTAGGGAGGAGGGGGGGTAAGGGGGCGATGAGAGTGGATGAAGTACGGAGGAGGTTGGTGGCGTAGAGGAGGGAATTCGTGGCAGGCGGAGAGAGCGGGGTGGAAGTGGAGTGTATGATGGTGGTGATGGGGGAGCCTGAAGGGTAGTGAGGGCTGAGAGTGGGGGGGAGCTGGTGTTGGAGATGGTCCTGTCATGGGGAGGGGGAGTTAAGATAGTAGAGGTGATGTGGTCTGCATGGTTAGTTAGCGTGTGGGAGTGGGGGCTGAGAGAGGGGGACAGAGTGTGGGAATTGTCGCTATGTGTGTCGTTCTGGCGCTGAGCTAGGTTAGGGGGGTTGTGGGTGGGGTCTGTGATATCAGGGGAGAGGAGGAGTGGGAGTGTTATGGGTAGGGGTCCCCGGGATGGAGGTGTGGGGGCGGCTGGTGTAAGATGGGGAGCTAATTGTGTCTGTGATCGCGGAGTGTGGGGTGGTTACAGCCGGTGGGTGAGCGACTGGTGTGGTGGGGGAAGTGGTGATGTGCATGTCGTTCTGGTGCTGAGCTAGGTTAGAAGCGTTGTCGGTAGACATCCGGGGTGATGTTACTGGAGGGGATGTGAGTGGAAGTCCGATGGTTGGAGAGGTTCTCTTTGAAAGTGGGGAACAGGTTGTCTAGTAGTTCCAAATTCCTGTCTGTGGATTGAATTAGGACAATCCAGTTATTGTAGATAGTAATGGTGGTTCTGCCTAGGAAGAGTTGGGATGGTGTGATGGAGAGAGTTAAGCCATGAGTAAGGTGAGGAACGTTTTTCTCCATTGAGCTCTGCAAGAGGTGTGGAAGATGATATCGATGTTCAGGGATCTATTGACCGGTGAGAAGTAGGTGTCAACAAAGGGGGTTTCAGGGTGGGACCTCAGGAAGTTGTGTTTAAAGCGTTTAGCGGCTTTTTTGGTGAGTGTGGGTGGGTAGTTGATTTTATATGTGTGCTTGCCGATAGGCTCCATGTTGGGATGGCGGTATAGGTGGGTGTGAGGCTAAAAGTGGGTGTGGGAGGGTGGACGATAGTGATACACATGTGCAAAGAACAATGCAGTCAGTAAGTTACATGGTACACACTTGACAATAGTGAGTAGCGAAAATAGCCAACATATAGAGGTAGCAATCTGTGCAAAGCAAAATGCAGGCAGTAGGTTGCGTGGTACCCATGTGACACTAGTGAGTGACAAGATAACCAAAATATAGAGGTAGCAATCTGTGCAAACCAAAAATAAATAGTGAGAATGGGTGCAGCTTACATAATGCACACAAATGGACAAAGATATATGAGGTAGCATACGGTACAGCTCACACAATGTACCCAAATATACAAAAATACAAAAATATAAGTGGTATCAAACGGTGCATATCCAGAATGAAAGTGAAATAAGTGCAGCTTACAGAGATGTACAGTACCCAAATACAAGAAAATAATAATGATGATAAACTGAAACAAAATACCGGTGTCACCAAAAAGCTGCATGAAGCAGTATTGATACTAGTGATCCGCCAGAAAAATTTGAGGTATCGCTCGGTACATTACCAGTGAAGAAAAGTGAGTTGTGTGCAGGTTAAAAAAAAAAAATGTACAAAATACAAGTAGAGGAATAATACTGCAATAAAGGCAATAAAAGAGGTATAATACTGCAATAAAGGCAATACAAATTTTGAGGTAACAATTATTTGCATAAGTGAGTAGGATGATTGCATAAGTGAATAGGATTTGTGCTGGTGTGTAATGTTGATGTAGGTGTATAAGTATATTTAATAGTGTTCTATTGATCTTTGTTAGCATGTATGAGTGAATCTATAGGTAAGTGTTTAGATGTGTGTTTAGATGTAGGAATCAGTGAGTGGGTTTTTAGAAACTTGGATTGGTGTGTCAATGGTTTCCAATTTAGAACTCTATATTTTATAATGAGTGTTGAAATGTTATACTAGTGTATGATGAGGTGTATCAGATTGTCACGTGGATGATGTCATCAGTGATGTCATCAGTGATGTCATTTGAGATGTCATCAGTGATGTCACTGACCATGTCACGAATGATGTAATATGTGACATCATCAGCAGTGGATTGCGGGTGCGCTAGTTATAGTTAGTACAACTAACTATAACGAAGGAATTTCAATGGTTTTGTACGAGTGAAATGTCCAGCTAACTATAACACCCCCAAAACCTATCGTTTTTTCTGTGAATTTCTAAGGTTTTTTTAAATGCTAATTGCTCACTATAACATGTCTGAAACCTATTTTTTGTCAGTGAATTTCGAAGTTTTTTTAAATGCTAATTGCTAATATGTGACTTCATCAGTAGGTCATTGCGGGCGCGCAAATTATAGTTAGCTAAATTAACTACAACGGGGGATTTCTATGGTTTTGTACGAGTGAAATATCCAACTACCTATAACATCCCTGAAACCTATGGTTTTTTCAGTGAATTTCTAAGGTTTTTTAAATGCTAATTTCTAACTATAACGTGCCTGAAACCTATGGCTTTTTCAGTGAATTCCTAAGGTTTTTTAATTGCTAATTTATAGGTATAACATGCCTGAAACCTATGTTTTTTTCACTGAATATATATATATATTTATCATACTATGTATACATGTGAAAATGTCTCAGTCTACCTGTTTGCCTCGGAGGCATGGAAAAAATGGGTGGAACTGACATCAGCACACCGACAAGGTCCTCTTATGGCTCCGATGACATCATATGGTGTCCCTAGCTGAGCCATGCTATAATGACGTCCTTGTCAACGTGGCAGAGCTAGGAAAGAATTTCAGTGGAATGCTGGTGCAGGGGATATTCACCTAAGTGTTCAGGCTAGTCCTTTGGGAGCAACTGATTATGTTGCCACTCCAGAAAGCAAAACCAGTGATCCGAGGGTAGGGGCCCTGCAGATGGCACACAAGGTGGGGTGCCCAGTCGTGTGCACCGGTGGGGCAGCGAAGTGATAAGCACTACAAACCACAAAAAAGGTAACAAGGGCACTGAATAACACATGATCTTCTCTTTGTATCTGGCAGGAACTATGAAGTTAAAATGCCCTAGTACCAAAATGCAGAATTAGTGTTAAAACGGTCTTTAAGAGGACCTGCAGGTGGCACATAGGCCACGGGGTTTGATTTGAAGCACGTTCTGCCCGGTTTACCCTGAGGCATACCCACTGTGACATAATTATGTCATAGTGGTCGCAGGCACCTAATTTTGCTCGAGTGTTTAAACTGCTACCATTTCCTGTACAGTGAGACGTCTATTCCACATGATCTGCATTAGTCCAGTTGCTGCATACGATCACAGCTTTAGACTTCTTCACAATCCGATGAAGACACCCTACGACACGCCCGGGAGAGGGGAGGGGGGGATGCAGGGGGGAGGAGTTAGGGAGGGACAGTTGGGGAATGAGGCAGTTGGGGGGGGAGTAGGGGTGAGTGAGCGGGGGTTTTGATCCTGTATCCACATTCGGCTTGCTGACACTGTTGCCGGAAAATGTACGCCACACAGGGACTATTCTGAATATGGCCGTAATGTTTGTTAAACTAACTGTTTTGAGGAATGCCACTGAATATTGTACCTATTAATTTGCTGGAATGTTATATTTTGTGCTTTCATGTCAATAATAATTGTTTGGCAAAACAAAAAACAAAAAATTGGTCATGCGGTATGGTCAGACTGCGGTGGGACGCACACTAGTTGACCTCTCAAGGCACTGCTCCACACACCAGGGAGGACACTTTCACACCCATTTCTACCATTAACTGAAAGGAGGTTGAAAGCACAAACAATAGCAAAAATAGGCTATGTCCCAGAAAAATGTCAAAACTGTGAAAACATTTTGGTTTTCATTCCCTAAAAGCTGGAAAAATGGTGATTTCAGCCCTATAAACCTTTTTTTGATAACATTTGCAAGGACAAACCCAGACGCTTTTATTTGCAGCCCGTTTTCTCAAATTATTCCCCAAAAAAACTAAATTCTGCTATGCTTTGGCTAATTTCTAGGACCCCTCTAGGGGAATCGACAAACTCAGGGTACCTTTTGAATCCCCATGATGTTAGGAGAAAAGGATGCCAATTTGGCGTGGATACCTCATGTGGTCAAAAAAGTTACAGGGGCCTAAGCGCGCACTTCCCCAAATAGCCAAAAAAAGCTTAGCACGGGGAGGGGGAGGCCTAGCAGCGAAGAGGTTAAATATGGGCCACAATCAGGCAAAATATAGGACCATGAACAACACAAAAAATAAACACCTCTTCTTTCATTAGTCTTAATAAGTTACTTGCGATCATCTAGTAGGTATTGTAAACCCTGTGACTGCTAAACTGTCCAGCAGGGTAGAAGGGTTAAGGCATTATTTTGGTTCATCTCTCTCCAACTTTTACAAAAGGCTGATAGGGATCTCAATAAGTGGGCAGACTCAGATATTATTTGGCATGGTTTTGGTACAAAAGCACTTTGAAGTTATAGGAAAGTGATATTTAGCATTTCACAAAGACTTACATAAATACATTTACTATACAGCAGCAGTTCTCCTGCTTCCTTACACTTTTTATAATTTCTGGCAATGTTAATGAAAAATTGGAGGGTGGGGTGATGTGAAAGTCTAATGTGCAAACACTTAATAGGCACATAAGGCTAATGGGTATCTTTATTTTTTGCATTTAATTACCTATACTTATCATGATTCGTGCCACATATTTTACTCATACTTGGTAGATTCCTCTTGATCCCACAGGATGTTAAATATTTTTTAACCATCCTGCAGAGTGGAGGGAATGAACGGGTTTCCCATGGCCCCTTCAGAGATGTTTTAAGGCATGGGCAATGTGGGCTCTGGCCCAGGGCCCCGGCCTTTCAGGGGGGCCCCTCATAGAGCAAGCTCTTTTCTGCAGAGTCTTGTCCTGGTGACCTTGAATAATGCTTAAACGGTTTGTTATATATACAGTTTTCTTTAATTTATTTTAATGTGGGTAATGTGTGAAAGTCTATTACAGACATTTTGCAGAGAAATGTTGTGATTATGTTTCTTGCAAAATCCATAAAAAAAGGTTCTTTTAGATCAAAAGGGCCTGAAATATGAGAAATGGGAGGGTGACACAGAGGTTATTTGCGGTAACATTAGTGAGCTGCTGCTGTGTTACAATATTGAAAACACAAGTTACTATCCCTTAATATTAGATGTAAACACATTTAGAATTTGCAATAGTGTGTTTGTGCACTGTCAGTGACCTGTCCAAATGGTGCATGAAAGAGCTGAAATAGGATTATGAATTCAAAGCTGTTCCAAACAGGAGCCCCCAAAATAATTTTGCAAAGGGCCCCCAAAATCCTTAAAATGTCCCTGGGCCCCTCATCAAACTCCACTAATTCAGTGGCCCTTAAATGAACGACTAAATATCTCTGTCATAAACTGAGCAGATTAGAAAGGACTTTGCTTCAGCAAATCTGCTCATTTTAGCACCTACATTGGACAGTTATCAGCCCTCACTTTGGCTTGGTAAAAAAGTGAAGTCGTCGAGGAGGAGAAGGGCTTCAGGGCTAGGGTCCATTCAAGATATGGAAAGGGAACCCAGTGTGGGAAGCAGTCACAGAGGGATAGTGAATGGCTCATTCACTCAATACGCTAAGAATGGGATAAAGAAGGCAATGAGAACTTAACCCCTTCGGTGCTCATGACGAGCTCAGCTCATCATGAGGCACGGTGCTCGTGTGCTCATGACGAGCTGAGCTCGTCATAACCACACCCATTTCTATTATGGTCCAGCACAGCAGGGGAATATCTTAAGCAGCCAAGGTGTTAATGTGGTATGAGTGCAGACCAAGAGTGAGTCTCACAATATACCATTCCCTACTTATCCATGCTACATCTTAAAACTGGATTTATTTGAATTGTTTCAGGTTTACTTATTCTAAATACTTACTTTTTACAACTGTTAGAAGACAAACAATTTGATGTCTTTCTGTACCTCTAAGGTAAAGCTTATCATCAGAGCCAGTTGGAATCTATTTAGGTCCTGATTTAGAGTTTAGGAGTTAGTTATCAAACATGATGAATACCAATACCATGGTGTATGTTATATATTGTGTGTGAAACACAATAAATAAACATTCAGATTTTAGTGTTTAAGGCACTAATGTCTGCAATGGTACAGTTAATACCGTACAATTTTCCATGTGAAATTTAACACAAGCTGATATTTGTAAAGCATCTGATCATTATTGGATGCGCTAAATATAGCCAAACTTGTAATTTTGATACAACATGTTAGAATTTACCATTCCACTCGTAATCAGGGCCTGAGGGTCTCATTCATGGGGTGTTGCATCCCTACATGAAAGCCGCGATGCAACACTTCTCAGTGCACCCTTCTCGTAACATGATGGATGTGCCATATTTACTGTACGCATCATGACGCAAGGAATGACAGATGCATCAGTATTACTGATGTATCTGTCGGCCCAAAAGTGGTGCATTGCTGGGGTGTGTCTGAAACAGAGGCAACTTGAGCAATGTGTTCTTTCACATGGGGGCAGGACACATGTGAAAGGGCGCACCTCATAGCAGGCGTAAGGTTTTGACACATTGGCATCTTAGAAGTGGCGCTGTAAAATCTTATAGATTTCACTACACGACTTCTACAACAACCCTTTCTTGCGGGGAACACCCACCCTGCATACATTATACCTGACATAGGTATAATGTAGAGCAGGGGTTAATGGAATGACACATCTGCCTAGATGCGCCGCTTTGTAAATGTGGCACAACATGGGGCATTATTTATGCCGCTGCATCACTAAAAGGGACACAACGGAGGAGCAAAAGTGACGCAGGGGCTCATAAATAAGCCTTTTAGTGTTTTTACCACCACAGTAACAAATTGAGAACCACAAAATGCTAATGCCTTCAAAAGTTGTCTCGCACACACAGGGGTTTACAACATCCCTTTACTTCAGATGTCATGACCTGCAGAATGCCACAAAACGGTAGAAGCGATTAAGTTACTTTGTAATATGTCGTGTCCCTGCCTTTTAGAGCACAGTCCCATAATTTGCCTGGGGTCGCTCTGACAGCGCGGTTCTCCATGGAATTGCTTTATCGAAGCCCATTAATGGAGCTATAGCAGTTGCAATGGGTAAGCAAGCACTTATACAGCTCTGTAGGCTTAAAGTACGGATGTGTGCTTGGAAGGATTGCGGCCTTCATTATTGTTTAGCAATACAAAATGCTAATTAGACTGAGCGGTTCTGAAATCACTGAAAGGATTACGTGACTATTTGCGATCTCCTTGAGTTACAAGTTTCAGGAAGCCAGATTAAATGGATTTTTTCCTCTGAAAGAATACTTATAAAACAGAAAGTCCCACAGGGACATGCTTCTTGAATAAATAGCTCTAGAGCCTCGAAAGAATATTCTCTTTCATTAAACGACAGATAGGCCTTTGCTCCGCCGAGTCAGGTCTTTAGGGACACTGCTATTAAACCCATGTTTATATAATCGGACAGAGTAGCAGATAGCTGTTCAAGTTTTTCTTTGGTAATATGCAAATGCAAATTGTGTATAATACAAACTTAATTCAAAAACATAGTTTTTGTTTCAGCCGAAAAGCTAAGGCAGAAATAAGTAATAAGAATATCCGTAAAAATAGTCCACAGTTAAGGAAAAACGTGTTTGGTCGTAGAGCCAGGGAAATTCAAGAGGAGCCCCACAGAGCAGGCAAGAGTTCACGAGGAAGGATAAAACAACCACGTGTTCAGGCTAATTCCTATAAATCTAGTGCTCCTTCACCACAAAGGTTGTCAGCAGCAAGGTTGAACTTTCCTCTGCAAAGAAGTGTGGGTGAATGTTGGTACCAACAGGCACAACTCAGAACAAATAAGCATTGGCAATGCAAATAGGTCTATCTTAGAAATGAAAGTGCCTTTCGTGTTGGTGATAGGTCTAGGCACTCAATAAGTCATCATACATGCGCTCGGTCTCTCCACTTTACGCTCATGTATCCATCCATCTGTACACTGGCTCATTCTAGCATTTGCCATCTGACATAATTATGCAACCATGATAATACACACACAATCACAACAACAAATCATTAGGCTCACTGCGCGCAAGGCCGAATTATTAATCTGAATAATTGTTTCACCAAATTCAAGGGATTGCAATTTACACTGACAGTGAGACGGATCAATCTACCTTTTCAGTCCCTGGTAACATGAGAGACCAACAAATCTACCCCTTTACCCAGTGGCGTAGCTAGGCACTTTTCCTCCCATGGTGGCCTTTGCCTTTCCCGCCCGCTGCCGTGCTGAAGAGCAGGGGGGAGGGGGGATCTTTTGACTGGGTGTGAGTGTTTGAGTGATTCAGATGCTCCGTCCATCACCACCCTCTTTTGTACCGCTTTTGGCCGCCATAAGTGTGGCAGGGTATGCTCAGACGTGAGTCCCTTGCTTACTTTGCCACTGGATTCAAGCAAGCCGGGCTGAAGACGGCTGGAATGCCAGAAACCGGTCCTCGGAAGCTTGTTTCCAGTCCAGGGAAGACATGGCTTGGCAGATCGGGCTGGACTGTTCCCATAAGGCACAGGGTCAGACTGATTTGCATATAGCCATGTCTGAACTGGGGTGGCACAGTGGGCTAAAGAACGGTGATGGATTAAACCCAGATCTTTTGACTGGGTCTGAGTGTTTGATTGATTCAGATGCTCCGTCCATCACCACCCCCTTTTGTACCGCTTTTGGCCGCCATAAGTGTGGCAGGGTATGCTCAGACATGAGTCCATTGCTCACTTTGCCACTGGATTCAAGCAAGCCGGGCTGAAGACGGCTGGAATGCCAGAAACCGGTCCTCGGAAGCTTGTTTCCAGTCCAGGGAAGACATGGCTTGGCAGTTCGGGCTGGATTGTTCCCATGAGGCACAGGGTCAGACTGATTTGCATATAGCCATGTCTGAACTGGGGTGGCAGAGTGGGCTAAAGAACGGTGATGGATTAAACCCAGATCTTTTGACTGGGTGTGAGTGTTTGATTGATTCAGATGCTCGGTCCATCACCACCCCCTTTTGTACCGCTTTTGGCCGCCATAAGTGTGGCAGGGTATGCTCAGACGTGAGCCCCTTGCTCACTTTGCAATTGGATTCAAGCAAGCCGGGCTGAAGACGGCTGGAATGCCAGAAACCGGTCCTCGGAAGCTTTTTTCCAGTCCAGGAAAGACATGGCTTTGCAGTTCGGGCTGGACTGTTTCCATGAGGCACAGGGTCAGACTGATTTGCATATAGCCATGTCTGAACTGGGGTGGCAGAGTGGGCTAAAGAACGGTGATGGATTAAACCCAGATCTTTTGACTGGGTGTGAGTGTTTGATTGATTCAGATGCTCCGTCCATCACCACCCCCTTTTGACCCACCTCAGATGCAACATAAAAATCATCTATTCTAACTTTGACCCTTATTTAGAATTCTTTTGCAGAAATCTTGAGCTTCAGCCAAATTAGTGATCATGTGGAACTGTCCTTTGACCAATACTTTTAGCTTTGACTTTTTGTTGCTTGCACGCCTGGTGCCTTAAACAGATAAAACATTTTAACAGATTCTTTATGGCGGCGAGCTGCTGTGGCCGACATATCAGAAAAAAATTGACAGCAAGGTATTTCAGCGGTTGAAAACTGTTTCTTTTCAGTAGTTTAAGCTAAAATGCTCTCTTTGATGTTATAGTCGGCAAAGTTCACCAATATTGTGTGTGGCAGTTTTTCATTCGGAATTGGTTGCTCTGCGACCCTGTGTGCTCCTGTATTTGTCTGATACGCTGAATGTTCCAGCAAGACATGCCTCTTGATGAATGAGCCTACCCATTGTAAGACCTGGAGACATTTGCAGTCATCTGGAACATCCACCTGGTGAGGAATAGAGCAACGCAAGTGATTTTCCAGCTCTTCAAATTTATTTCCCAATGAGACCTTTTGCTTCCTTACTTGGTTGACTTGCTCCTGCCTTGCGCTTACCTTGTCTTCAAGATGGGAAATTCGAGATTCTACTTCCTGCATTCTTAATGGAAAATTCACCATTGCTTCTTTGACTTTAGATAGCGGTAGGTGCAAGGCTGACTTTTTCACTTGCTTGAGAAGCTTTCAACTCCCTAATTTCATCTAAGATTACATTCAACAATGTCTTTATATCCCACTGTGCAGTAAACCTTTCACTTGTTCCTTATTGCAGCATCTTCTGGAAACAAGATAATGCCTTGACCTGAGGTTGGTGGTGACCTTGCAAGGCCATCTCCTAGCTGGAGGCTGGACTAAGAGACTGAGATCGCAGATGAGATTGAGATTGCAGTGGTTGCTGAGAATCACTATCCTTTGGTTGTGACGGCTCTGTATTTGAGCTTGGAGCAAGGATCTTTAAAGTTACGGGCGGCCACATCCTCCGAGGACTGGCGTATACCCCGGTGCAGGATGGCAGGACTTTCCCTTTTGTTAACAATGAATACTCCTATGTTATACATCGAGTCATCATTGTGGTTATATCAATTGTGTCAACCTGCAGCAGATCCTTTTGAGCTTCAATCCCCTTATTGTTGTCCTTAAGGGCAATCATTCAGCTGTTATTCATATACATCTTTTGTCCCATCAACTAGCTCCATCTCTTGAGGGGCACCTGCCAAGTCCGACCCTCCATCTTTAGAGGCTACTGATGAATCAGCCTCAGGGGTCAATGGACTTGTTTAAACCCTGACCACGGGCTTGACTGTAAACTACGATCTGCTCTTGCCAGTACTGAGGCCAATTTCACTTGGACTGCTTGTGAATTTGCTCTAAGGGCTAGTCTTGAAGTGACATCAAAGTTCCCCATCAAATTAGCAACTTGTGAATGTTTTCCCATGTTGAATAATGTTCTTCTTTTTCATTGTATACTTTTATCCCCTTCTTTTTTTTGTTTTCATGCAGTTCCAGATGACAGGCCTTAATTTTTCTTCATTTCCTGGCTCAAGAATGTTCACCACCACTTCAAGCCCCACAAGCAAGGAGCCATATTACCGAGTTGGGGGAGACCTTACCAAGCAACAGGAAAAATGCGAAGCACTTATGCCTAGTGTGAAACCTTGTTGCTCTCCCCATAAATCGCCCCATGCAACACCATGCAGAAGCATTTTTGTTGGGTTTTAACCACTTGCTGATGTATGTTTGAGGCTGTTGGAGGTGCATCGCTTTTGTGTTTTTTTTCTCTCAGCTGAAAAGCATGTTAAAACCTTCTTTGTGTATATTTATTCCAGCCTAGAGCCACAATACCTAGTTGAGGGAGACCCTACGCAGTGACCCATACCGGAAAAAATGCTCTCCCCATAAATCACACTATAAATTGCCTTGCAGAAGCCGTCTTCATTGGGTTTTCCCCCTTGCTGATGTTCTTGTTAGGCTGTTGAGGCTTTAGCGATTTTTTTTTTTAATTTTAACCAACAGCTGAAAGCTTTTGCTCCATAGCCACAATCTTGCTAATCCATCTAAGGCCAAACAGCCGCTGCTGTCCCGGTAGCATGCCGGCAATCATGTCCTTGGGCTGGCACACTTCACAATTACCAAGTCTCTGCGAACCAGAAGCAGAAACTATGTGAGGTGAGTGGAGCAGGGGAAAGGGCAAACGTCCTACCAGTGGAGCACAGGGGTCTGCCCGCTGCCCTTCAAGCTGATCTAAACTGGAATTGAAGCCAAAAATAAATAAATTGTGAGTTGGAATGAAGCAAGATTGCCAATCGTTTGATTCATGGTGTGGAGATCACTTGGTATCTCTCGCAATATACTTACTTTTCACACCGTTTCCATACTGTTTACCATATCGACTATATCCTTAACCTCCACTCTTTAAAATGTATAGGTTCAGATATCTGGGAAATTTCTTTTTCAGATCACTTTTTAGTCACCACCAAAGTTGAATTGGGGGTAAGGAAACGGGAGAGGTCCAGGTGGTAGATGGACCGTAACCTTCTTACTAATCAACAGTGGTTTTAAAGGTATGAGCACATTCATTGGGTAGTTTTTTCAGTTAAAATATGGTAAAGCATCAACATTTTAGTCTTGGGAGGTACTAAGACAACTCTCGGGGCAGATAATTGCTTTTCTGGCTCTACAATTGGAAAATCGTGCTGAGCTTTAGACCCCATTGGATGTTGCTCTACAGTAGAGGAATAGCTCCAAAGTGGCCACAGTCAATAAAATATCCTCAGTTGGGTAAAGCTAAACACAAACTGAGGAAATGTTATATCTTAGAGATCAAAAGCTCGAGACCTTTCCGACAGTAGGTGTATGAAGAAAGCCAGATGATTGGTAAATTTCTTGTCCGGTCAACACAGGTTAAACAGGATGCGGCATTAAATACAGAGCTGCTGAACCAAGCAACTGGTGAAACAGTGTGCAATAAAGACGAGGTGTCCAAATATTTTCTTGCAACATTAAAAAAATGTGTATGAAATTAAAAACTCAGTCTCTCAGGAAAATATATTTCAATAGTTTCAGTCCATTAGGTTGCCACTGTAGAAAAATGCCCAGGTAGAGAGAATGGCTGCAGGTATATTAGCGGCAGAGATTCAGCAAGCTCTTGCCTAAATTCCTTCGGGCAAAACTTGTGGTAACATTGGTTTTCGGGTAGATTTTTTCAAAGCATTTACTGTTGAGCTTACACCATTCTTAATGGAGCTTTTTTATTTTATAAGAGAGAAAGGCAAGGTTCCTTTGACTTTTAAGGATTCAACAATTGTTAGCTTTTTAAAAAAGGGTAAAAATCCAAGAGATGTCAATTCATACTGACTGATTAGTCTACTTAATGCAGACCGCAAGCATTTAATGGAAATATGGGCAAATCATATTACTTCAGTAGCCCAGGAGGCTATATATAATGACCAGAAAGGGTTTTTGGCTGGTAGACTAATGTCAACCAATACAGGCTTTTTAGTGCACGCACTAAATCATTTGAGGTAAACCTGACCCCAGCAGTTATAATGATGGTCGATGCAGAGAACGCATTTGACCTGGTAAACTGGAATGCCCTCTTCTTCGGTCTAACAAGGTTTGCTTTCCCTTCTTAGGTCATTGTAATCCTTATATCAATGGGATCAAGCAAAAGTGTTTATAATTCCTAACCTAGCAGGAATAGTGGAAATGAATTGAGGAACATACCAGGGGTGTCATCTGTACCTAGTTTAGTTACATTTTTTATCGAACCCTTGGCAGTGAGGATTCAGGAGAATGAGGAAATAGAGGCTACCAAAATAGGGATGTCAAAACTAAAATTATTTGCGGACAACATTATCCTCTACCAGGAGAGCAGAATTTACCAAAGTTGTTAGGTGAGTTCAAGCAGTTCCAAATGATTGGGGGATATCAAATCAATGAGAGTAAAATAAAATTGCTTCTATTTTAAACCTCTGGAAGTAATCTCCCCTCACTTTTCAGCAGCATGCTCATTCTCGTGACCCGTTTAGATATTTAGAGATAAATGTAACAAATCATTACTCCCAGCTACCAATTGAATTATGTGGCAACGATGAAGACGATTAAAGATTTAAGGGACAACTGAACAGTCCTTCCTCTTTCATTTGTAGGGCGGGTAGACCTTATCAAAATGTCCGTTTTACCCTTGTTGATATTTATCTTTTCAAAAGTCCAATAAAAGTTAGCAAAGCCTATTTTGAGGAACTCATGGTTGTTTTCTGGTATTTTGTCTGGAATAAGAAGGCATCAAGGGTAAAACTTTCGGCACTTCAATTAAGTATAAGTAAAGGCGAGTTGGCATTACCTCAGGTAGAGACGTAGAGATGAAGCATCACTTAGGGATATATTAGTAAAATCAGTTGACGCTTAGGGATTGGTAGATTGATTCTGTCTAGAAAAAATTATTAAGGATGCGTAATCTCAGCTCCTGGTCGATATTTAAACAAATAAACTGCCCAAAAAATCAAGATATAAAATTGTGCAGAAATTTGGTGTTATACTTCAACTATTTTATTAAGAAAAAAGCATATTAACAGGTTATGAGTATCTGCTCCTAAACAAGTGGCATAATGAAATGTTAGGGGGGCCCCTGCAAAGTGCATGGAGGGGCTCCTTTCTGAACATACTCGGGAGCTCACAGTCCACTCTAATGTGCTGAGGGCCTCCCTCACTGTGGGGTTGCAGGGGCCTTTGTTACATCACTGTCTTAAATTAATGCAAATATCTTGGCCTCAGAATACCATACAGTTATTTAAGATTTTGGAATGCAAATGGTTTTAAAGAATTGGAGATTTTCTTGGTGAGGGTTAATTATATCACTTGGCAAGATCTTTATGCAGTGTGTGGTGATCGATGCAAGCTTTTTTCCTTAGGATTTCAGCAGATTTTCTATTTTTTTTTAAATTCTGACCTAAATCTGATTTACACCCTCAACCGGAAATATCTATGCTATTAGGTCAAAACTAAGGGGGATAGATTATCACAGAGCCGAGGCAGCAGCCACTAGGTGAAAAGTTTTTAGATAAAATCAGCCTGTCTACACAATGTACTGTAGCAGAGTCACAGTCAATCTCATAATAAGGCAATAGGGCTTTCAGAGCAGAAAATGTTAAGAGGATGTCCTTTTATCCCTTTGGATGTCATGCTACTCTCCAAGGGCTCTTCAAAGTATGTATCGAGCTTTGGAGGACCCTTTTTTTTGCTGCCAGCAGCAGGGGATGGGGAGCTGGCTGCATGTTTTCTTTACCTGTCAAAGGGTTGCACAGTTTTTGAAAAAGTGTCTTCCGCCCTTATTCTTGGTTTTCATACTAGGATTGATCCCGAGGCCAGTGTGGCACCTTCTTCAGGACATCATTTTGTAAAACACACATAATATCCAGGAGACAAAGAATCAGATTCGATGGCATACTCTTGAAACCTCACGTTAGACATGTTTACCTGTTTTATAAACATGTCTAATGTGAGATTTTATAAATATGATATTGATTATGATTTCTTTGTCTCCTAGATATTGTGTATGTTTTATAATGTTGTTTCCTGAAGAAGATGGGGTGAACCAACTCAAGTACCACCAAAATGCCATAACTACAGTACTTTTTTAACAAATAGTTTCTGTAAATTGTTTGTATGAATAGTCTGAAAAGACATTACTCTTTTTGTAATTGTTTTTGTTCATTGATTTCATGAACAGTTTTACATTGTGCTAGAATTTGCTTTCAAAGATTTTAAAAGAAGGGATGTATTTACTTGTGCATGTGTAATGGCGAAATTGGGTGAGCCATGTTTTGAAATACATAGGTATTATTTTATGGAATGTTTATAAATTGATTGCGCAAACCAAAATTAGACATTTTTCACTGAAGACAGTGGTCAGTTTTTTTTAAATATCCCAACAATATCTTTCAAATACATACATTTGTGGTGAGTGCATCCTCATAGCCTCGCAACTAGTATTCCTTGTGAGTCAGTTACACTTAAGGGAAACTTTTTTCAGATTAATGATTTGCCCTGTCCCTTTTCGGGGTTAACGGTGACTCTCCCAGGTTTGTGGACTCCATGTACTGCATCCTTTTTACTTCAGACACATGGGATGCAGGGCATTGCAAATCAATGATGGGCAAGCATGCAACCAGTTATCACTGCCTGCGTAGGTGTAGTATTACCCTTAAGAAAAATTACAATTAAAAATGAAGAAGTTAAGTGATAAAATGGACCAATAGAAGGAGGAAATTGAAAACTGAAGACTAGCCAACCAGTTCAGACAATGAAGGGCACTATTTTCCAGTTTAAAGTGCACAGGTGATCAGAAAATGCCACACTTTAGAAGGCAAGAGAGCTAATGACTGATGTGGTTTGATCTGTAACGCCAAGCAGTACACTGCCATGGATGGAAGGTCCTATGCAGACAAGGGCTGAACCAAAGATCCTCTATGTATCAATATATATATATATATATATATATATATATATATATATATATATATATATATATATATATATATATATATATATATATATATATATACATATATATATATATTTTTTTTTTTTATATATATATATATTGACTAAATTCACACAAAAAAAATAGGTTTCAGGGACGTTATAGTTGGTTGGACATTTGACTCATTTAAACCCAGAGAAATTCTCCTGTTATAGTGTTATAGTTAGTTGAGCTAAGTCTAACTTGTGCGCCCGCAATACACTACTGATGATGTCACATATTACATCACTTATGACATGGTCAGTGACATCACTGATGACATCTCAAATGACATCCCTGATGTCCTCACTCATGACATTATCCAGTAAATGAGAGTTTCTATAAAATGTAATTATGTTGTATATATATTTGCGAAGGTGTATTGAAGAATGAATGCATTTACAAGTGCCTAAAGGATCTATTTCATAGGTGCCTGACTGACTGTATAAGTGAGTGATTGAACATGTCTTACCGAATGCATGGATTAGTGACTAAACTGTGTGAAAGTCAGTATTAGTCTCTCCATTGGTGTGTAATAAGCATGAGCGAATTTTGCGGATCTCGCGTTCGCGAATTTTGCGGATTTGCGGATTCGCAATCCGCAAAATCCGCGAATTCCCGCGAATTTGCGGATTTTTTTTTTTTTTGTGTTCGCCCGTGTTTCTGCCAGTTCGCGAGGGTTTTTACAATTTCGCAATTTGCGAACTTACCTGTCGGGTCGCAAGTTTTGCGAACTTGTTGTTTCTACGTGTCCAACCTGTTTGGGACACTCTTCTTCATCACTGCCACTCTCTGTCACCACTGCCACTCTCTGACTACTCATGCCACCCTCTGGCCCACCCATGCCACCCTCTGTTTCATCACCACACCCTCTGGTTGTCCAGTGTACATTATTTTCGGCAAAGCAAAGCACACCTTCCCTGCCTCAAGTGACCTGAATTAATTTGGGGCTGATTAATGTGTCACAGAATATTTTTTTAGCTGGCACCTGCTTCCTTAGTGTGCCCTGATTAGTGATCTTTTGCACTTGCTAAGTGCTTTCATTGTTGCAAAATTAGTTACAACACCTGCCCTGCCCCAACTGACAATAATGAATTAGGGGCTGATTAATGGATTTTAACTTCCAGCCTGGCTCCTGCTTGTCTCCCTTAGCTGTAATTCATGACCTTTGTGGCATATGTGTAACTATTCTGAGGTTCAGAGCAGGGTCACATAATAGTTTCAACTGGCAACTGAACTCTGGAGGGGCCCCTCAGGAAGCACTACAGGAAATGGCTACTAATGATGTGCCTGAACTTTTGAACCTGGTAAGTAGTTACTTTCAGTTTTGCTTAGATCGTATTTCTGCAATTTCGCACTTATTCGCGGGGCGCGAACTCACGCGAACAGTGCGAGCAGTGCGAGCAAAATCCGCTGCTCGCGGATTTGCGGATTTTGCAGGAAATTCGCAAATCTCGCGGATTGCGGATTTCCCGAAAATCCGCAAAATCCGCGAGCGGAACGGATTTTCCGCCCATGCCTAGTGTGTAAGCAACTGCATGGATTGCTAAATAGCTACATAAGTGTCTATGTAGGTTATTGATTTGTTGGCTGACTATCTGTATGGGTCCCTGAGTGTCTCTGTGGGTGGGTGGGTAGGGGGTGTATGAGTCTGTGGATGGATGTCTGAGTAGGAGATTCACTGGTTGTATGGATTAAAAACTGCATCTGGGAAGGGCTGTATGAGTGACTTAGTGTGTATGGGTGTGTTGGTGAGTGAATGAATGTCTCAGTGGTATATCTGTGACTAACTACATATGTTTTAAGGCACTATATGTGAGTGTTGGAGTATATAAATGAGTATACGTGAGACTAAGTTATTCGAAGAGTGTGTGTATAAATAAGTGTCTGCTTCTATCAGTAATTGTATAAGACAATAAATATGTGTTAGTATCTGTATAAATGAGTGATGTGATATGTCTAAAACGAACGAAGTTGGTGTGTATAACTGTATACATGAGTAAATGGGCATGTGATTGATTCTTTGCATTACTGACTAGGTGTGTGAGTAACTCTATGGATGAGTGGTAGAGTGTGACTGCATGTTTATATGTATGAGTGCATATTATAATCCTGTATTGATGAGTAACTACATGTATAAGTGACTCGATGTATGTCTAGAACTAGGAAATAGTGAGTGCTATGTAGTATATGCAATTCGTCTGTGTATGGTTTCAAAAATAGTAGTCTGCATTTTAGAATGGGTGTATCAAAGTTTATATTAAAGCATCAGTATGTGCATCAGATTGTCACGTTGATGATGTCATGTGTGATGTCATCAGTGATGTCATTTGAGATGTCTTCAATGATGTCATCAGTGATGTCACGAACCATGTCATGAATGATGCAATATGAGACATCATCAGCAGTGCATTGCAGGCGTGAGAGTTATAGTTAGCTCAACTAACTATAACAGACGAATATCTCTGGTTTTTTATGAGTCAAATATCCAACTAACTGTCATGAAAACCTAGTCATTGCCTGTATTCCATAAGCATTACCTGTGTTTCTTTCTTTACATGAAGGGTAATTGGTTTAGGAAGTGCTTGTTGGTAGTTTGGTACTTTGGTTGGGACAATGCTTATTGACATCAGAATACTGTTGTTCTGTTATGCCGCTCCATATGCAAATTTGTGAGCGCACGTTGGACAGGTGCGCTAAACTGTCATTGTTCTACACGTGCCTAGAAGACTATAAAAGTCTTGTCAGCGGAAGGCAGAGCGCTTCGCTTCTTGGGCAGACCAAGCGTCACTTCGAGAGCTCAGCCTTCGTTTCCAGCCCCGCCCGCCGACTTCTCCTTCCATTCGGCTTTTCGGATCGGAGGTGTGCAAGTCGCCGCGCCACTCACCTGATTTCCTTCTTCGGACCCTGCAATCTTCGGCGGTCTTCTTCGGAGTTGCTCTTTCCTGGCTTCCGAGTCCCCTCTCCAGTTCCGGTCTCCGGACTTCGGTGCTCGGCGGACTTCCGTTTCCTGAACTGCCTTGGTCCCCGGCTAAAGCATTCCTACTAGCAACAAGCAAGTAAGATTATTTAAGTGCCGCTGCACAGAGAACACCCGGGTAAGAACAAGCCTTGCTAAAGGCAAGAGTGAACTAATGAAAAGACTTAAGACTTAAACAAACCTTGTTAAAACCAAGGGGGGAAACTCATTAAGGACACTATTGTGCTATGGTTTCCTTGTACCTATGTAGTGATCACGATATTTTAGGAATGTTCAATGAATGTGATTGAGTAGCAGTGAAGTTAACTGCATTTCAAATTGAACAGTCGCTCTGTTAAGACATTATAACCTATTGTATTTCTAGAGGCTATTTGGTGGTTCTGAGTTCTGTTCTCTCGTTTTCTAAATTCACAGAACCAGTTACAACTACAACGTATAGTGCAAGGTGTGCAAGGTAAGACTGAGTTATTGCATGCTGCAGAGTTGATGGTGTGTACTAACCAGTTGGGGACAAGTTGGGAGTTAGTGGTCTAAACTGAAAAGCGATCGCTTACCGAATATCTTATTGTTTCAAGGTGATAATACAATTGCAAATAAGAAAAGATCTAGAACTTGCACCACGAAGTTAGAATTGGGCTATCTCTCTCTATTGGTATGTATGTCCTGAAATGTGAAGGATAGAAACCTCAGAGGGTAAGAGTAAGTTGATGATAATTGTTATTTTCTGTATTCTATTTACTCAACAGTATCAGTGTTTCCTAAACTGTTCTGAGAAGCCCGGTAAACTTCAGGAGAGACAAACAGATTTCTTAAGAAGAGATCCAGTGTTGTGTTTCTCTCTCTCACTTTCCCATCCCCATCCACCACCCCTTTCCGTCCCCTTTTCCCTTTCCCTTTAGGGGCCAACTGGTTGTGTCAAGTGACTGGATTTCTTGCTACACTTGTTGGCTCTTGGAGGTATTGGGATTGGTCGGCTACAGGACGGAAAC
This sequence comes from Lissotriton vulgaris, assembly GCF_964263255.1. Taxonomy (NCBI): domain Eukaryota; kingdom Metazoa; phylum Chordata; class Amphibia; order Caudata; family Salamandridae; genus Lissotriton; species Lissotriton vulgaris. Next base: position 1,089,753,487 of record NC_141697.1, on the reverse strand, counting down.
ATCTGGACTCTTGCAGTGGCGCTCCTGACAGAAAGCGAAGCCAAAACAACCGTCCAAGTTTCCACTTGTAGTCGATTAATTCCATGGAGTCACTAGATACTACTCAGTTGGTTGAACTAGTGCGCAAAATGAACGATGAAATTCAGGATTTGTGCCTGGAAAATCAGTCACTTAGACAGGCATTGGATCACACCTCAGAGGAACTAGAACACACTAGGGAGGGTTTTACAGCCTGGAGGGACAAAGGAGAAGTGAAGAAACCCATTTTATCTCCACCTAAGTTTGGAACCCATTTCCAGAATCACACTTCGAGTTTAGGTCAAGGTCAGCCAGCCCAGATTACAGTGGTGTCACCCCAACCAGTCCCCTTAGTTAATCCAGAACGCTTTACTGGGGATAGCGCACACTATAGGTCTTTTATGAGTCAATGCCAGTTGCATTTCTTATGCAAACCTCAGATTTTCACTTCTGACACTTCTAAAGTAGCCTTCATTATCTCCTATTTAGGAGGAGTGGCAGATAATTGGGCCATGCCCTTAGTAGACAAAAACGACCCTTTACTACACAATCTGACACACTTTAAGAATGCAATGTCTAGTCTATTCGCGAAACATGTTTTCTTGCAAGCTTCAGACAATGAGTTGCTAAATTTGCGTCAAGGCACCCGAGATCTGATCTCATACGTAACTACTTTTAATCGTTTGTTGGCTGAGACCCAATGGCCTGAAGATAAAAGAATATCTTTATTTTATCGAGGACTTAGAGATGAGTTGAAAGATTCCCTAGCACATATAGTTAACCTGCCAGATGATTTCACAGAATTTCAAGACCTGGTGGTCAAGTTAGACCATAGGTTAGGTGAGAGGAGGTCAGAGAGACCTAAGACAGATTTCAGAGCTCTACACTTCAAGGTAGAAAGGAAGACTAATGAAGATAAGAATGCTCAGGTTGAACCAATGCAGATTGGAGGCGTCAAGGGACCCTTATCTCAGGAAGAAAAGGATAGAAGGAGAAAAGCAAATCTATGCTTGTACTGTGGTAAAGCGGGTCACTTCGCCAAAGAGTGCCCCTCCAGACCAACTAAGAAGAAAGTGGTGGCCGCTATTCCTGATACACCACTGGAGTCGGAAAACTAGAAATCTCGAGGGAAGGAGAGATCGTTCACTCGAGAGGAATAAATGGCAAGATCTCCCAGTATTTAACTAACGTTCCTAGTCACATACCACAACACCTAACCATTAGATTGATTTTAATTCTGGCCAATCAACAGAAGCATAGCATTCCAGTGCTTATAGACTCTGGGGCTACAGGGAACTTTTTTGATTTAGAATTCGCTAGGAAATTAAACCTTACAAAAGTTCCTAAGAAGGAACCAGAGCCAGTACGGGCAGTTGATGGTTCACCACTCTCTTCTGGTCTCATACGATTTCACACCCAGCCTCTACTACTTCTATCTGATAATGGTCATACAGAACTAACCGTGTTTGATCTCATTGACACACCAGCTTTTGGGGTCATACTGGGAATCCCTTGGTTAGAACTTCACAATCCAAAGATCGACTGGAAACAACGCACTGTGACTTTAGATTCACCATTCTGTAAAACACATTGCTACCAGGAGCATGGTGATCTTAAGCACCCCCTCCATTGTGCAGCCTCTCAATCAGTTCCGATAGCCTTACCATCAGAATTTCAGGATTTCGCTGATGTGTTCGATCCTGTAAAAGCTACCACATTACCTCCTCACAGGGTTTACGATTGCAGGATTGATTTAATTCCAGGTGCGGTTCTGCCCTGCAGTCGCATTTATGCTTTAACCGAGCCAGAAAACCAATATCTTCAAACATACTTAAACGAACTTTTGGAATTAGGTTTCATACGCCATTCCACCTCGCCGGTCTCTTCTCCGTTGTTTTTTGTAGCAAAAAAGACAGGAGACTTGAGGGTCTGTATCGACTATCGTGCTGTAAACAAGGCCACAATTAAGAATAGATACCCACTGCCCCTAATACCTGTGCTTTTGAACCAAGTTAAGGGATCCACCATTTACACCAAACTTGATCTCCGCGGGGCTTATCACCTGATACGTGTAAAGGAAGGTGACGAGTGGAAGACCGCCTTTCGCACCAAATTTGGTCTGTCTGAGTATACAGTGATGCCCTTTGGCCTTTGTAACGCTCCAGCAGCATTCCAGTATTTCATTAACGAAGTTTTGCACGATCTGCTGGATATCTGCGTCATTGTATACATAGATGACATCCTAATCTTTTCCAAAACACCTGAGGAACATGTGTTGCATGTTAGATCAGTTCTCCAAAAACTACGAGATCACTCCTTATTTGCTAAGTTGGAGAAGTGTGTGTTTAACACATCCACAGTAGAATTCTTAGGTTACTGGTTGTCCCCCGAAGGAATCGTTATGGACCCAAAAAAGGTGAAGGCAATTTTAGACTGGCCAACTCCCGTCTCAATAAAAGAAGTTCAAAGAATCTTGGGATTCGCCAACTTCTATAGAAGGTTTATCTCTGGATTCTCAGAAATAGTTGTTCCAATCACCAGTCTGTTACAGAAAGGGAAGAAATTCCAGTGGAATTTAGAAGCAGAAAATGCTTTTAATTTGCTGAAGAAGGCTTTCACCTCTGCCCCAATTTTGAAACACGCAGACCCAGATAGACCGTTTTTTGTAGAAGCTGATGCCTCTCAAACAGCAATTGGGGGGGTTCTCTTACAAAAAGACGTCAGCTCTGGTAACTTCCACCCAATAGCCTTTTACTCTAGGAAATTATTGCCAGCAGAAAAGAATTACACGATAACTGAACGAGAGCTCCTGGCTATCAAGGCAGTTTTCCAAGAGTGGAGGCATCACCTCTTGGGAGCTAAACACACAATAACTGTCTTCTCAGATCACAAAAATTTACAGTTCTACTCCACTGTGAAGGCCTTCACACCACGACAAATGAGATGGTTGCAATTCTTTAGTGAATTTGATTTTTTAATTACCTATCGACCAGGAGCCAAACAGTTACTATCTGATACCCTTTCGCGTCTAGTCTGCAACAAACACAAGGAAGTGGGCCAGGAGGAATTGAGTATCATTCCTGAAGAAAAAATTTGCGCAGAACTCTCTCAGGGTAACTTTTTATCTGAACTCAAGGAACAGATAAAAGTACTAGATCAAGAGAAATGGTTGGAAGCATCAGTCTCAGAAGGGCTGTTCTTCCTAAAGAACAAATTGTTTATTCCTACAAAAGAATTAAGGGAACAAGTAATTAAATGGAGCCATGACTCAGCTTTCACAGGTCATCCAGGTATTAACAAAACGGTCGAATTGTGTGAACGACACTTTTGGTGGAAAAGTATGAAAACAGACATCCAACAATACATTTTGGCTTGTCCAGTATGTGCTCGGCAGAAAAGCTCACATTCCTCCCCTAAAGGTTTACTGCAACCTCTAGAAATTCCTCCAGCACCCTGGCACACTATTAGTTTAGACTTTATTACTGACCTACCCAAATCATCGGGAATGACCACAATTCTAGTAGTGGTAGACTTATTGTCAAAAATGGGACACTTCATTCCTTTGCCAAAACTGCCTTCAGCTGTAGAATTTAGTACGGTATTTCTGACCAACATAATTAAGTTACATGGTTTACCGCAAAAGATCATATCTGACAGGGGTCCACAATTTCTATCAAAATTTTGGAAACAGTTAAGTGGTCAGTTGGGTATAGATTTGGCACTATCATCAGCCTTTCACCCTCAAACTGATGGTCAGACTGAAAAAGTAAATCAGTACCTGGAACAAAGTCTACGCTGTCTAACCACTACACTATCTACAGAATGGACTGAAGCCCTGCCACTAGCGGAATTTACATATAACAACAAAATACACTCGGCTTTAGGTTGCTCCCCATTTTATTTCCTCACTGGCATACATCCTAGAACACTACCAGTAACCTTCCCAGAGAACAGATCGGATATGCCAGCAGTATCTGAAAGGTTAGCTAGTTTACGGAATTTCAAAGAACATGTCAAGCAAACATTAACAACACAGAAAGCCAGAATGAAAAAATATGCAGATCAACATAGGAAACCAGCACCAGAGTATAAAACTGGGGATCAGGTATGGTTGTCAACGAAGAACATTCAGTTAGAGGGGCCTAGAAAACTAAAACCTCGCTTCATAGGTCCTTTTCCCATTGAAAAAACAATAAACCCAGTATCTATGAAGTTAAGTCTACCTCAAGAGTACAGAATTCACTCAGTATTTCATGTGTCCTTACTCAAACCTGTACACCCGAACACACGTCCTGATGCACCGCACCCTCCAATCATCGTAGGTGATCATGTGGACTATGAAGTCAAGAAAATCCTGGATTCAAAAAGAATCAGGGGACGTTTGCATTATTTAATTGACTGGAAGGGGTATGATAGTTCATAAAGATCATGGGAACCAGAAACCAGTGTTCATGCTCCTCGTTTGATTCGTTCGTTTCATGCAATGAATCCAGACAAGCCGCGGCCCCTGAGGAGGCCTTTGGGGGGGGGGAACTGTCATGAAAACCTAGTCATTGCCTGTATTCCATAAGCATTACCTGTGTTTCTTTCTTTACATGAAGGGTAATTGGTTTAGGAAGTGCTTGTTGGTAGTTTGGTACTTTGGTTGGGACAATGCTTATTGACATCAGAATACTGTTGTTCCGTTATGCCGCTCCATATGCAAATTTGTGAGCGCACGTTGGACAGGTGCGCTAAACTGTCATTGTTCTACACGTGCCTAGAAGACTATAAAAGTCTTGTCAGCAGAAGGCAGAGTGCTTCGCTTCCGGGCAGACCAAGCGTCACTTCGAGAGCTCAGCCTTCGTTTCCAGCCCCGCCCGCCGACTTCTCCTTCCATTCGGCTTTTCGGATCGGAGGTGTGCAAGTCGCCGCGCCACTCACCTGATTTCCTTCTTCGGACCCTGCAATCTTCGGCGGTCTTCTTCGGAGTTGCTCTTTCCTGGCTTCCGAGTCCCCTCTCCAGTTCCGGTCTCCGGACTTCGGTGCTCGGCGGACTTCCGTTTCCTGAACTGCCTTGGTCCCCGGCTAAAGCATTCCTACTAGCAACAAGCAAGTAAGATTATTTAAGCGCCGCTGCACAGAGAACACCTGGGTAAGAACAAGCCTTGCTAAAGGCAAGAGTGAACTAATGAAAAGACTTAAGACTTAAACAAACCTTGTTAAAACCAAGGGGGGAAAACTCATTAAGGACACTATTGTGCTATGGTTTCCTTGTACCTATGCAGTGATCACGATATTTTAGGAATGTTCAATGAATGTGATTGAGTAGCAGTGAAGTTAACTGCATTTCAAATTGAACAGTCGCTCTGTTAAGACATTATAACCTATTGTATTTCTAGAGGCTATTTGGTGGTTCTGTGTTCTGTTCTCTCGTTTTCTAAATTCACAGAACCAGTTACAACTACAACGTATAGTGCAAGGTGTGCAAGGTAAGACTGAGTTATTGCATGCTGCAGAGTTGATGGTGTGTACTAACCAGTTGGGGACAAGTTGGGAGTTAGTGGTCTAAACTGAAAAGCGATCGCTTACCGAATATCTTATTGTTTCAAGGTGATAATACAATTGCAAATAAGAAAAGATCTAGAACTTGCACCACGAAGTTAGAATTGGGCTATCTCTCTCTATTGGTATGTATGTCCTGAAATGTGAAGGATAGAAACCTCAGAGGGTAAGAGTAAGTTGATGATAATTGTTATTTTCTGTATTCTATTTACTCGACAGTATCAGTGTTTCCTAAACTGTTCTGAGAAGCCCGGTAAACTTCAGGAGAGATGAACAGATTTCTTAAGAAGAGATCCAGTGTTGTGTTTCTCTCTCTCACTTTCCCATCCCCATCCACCACCCCTTTCCGTCCCCTTTTCCCTTTCCCTTTAGGGGCCAACTGGTTGTGTCAAGTGACTGGATTTCTTGCTACACTTGTTGGCTCTTGGAGGTATTGGGATTGGTCGGCTACAGGACGGAAACATCTGGACTCTTGCAGTGGCGCTCCTGACACTAACTATAACGTCCCTGAAACCTATGTTTTTTTCAGTGAATTTCTAAGGTTTTTTAAATGCTAATTCCTAACTATAACATCAGTGAAAGCTATGTTTTTTCAGTGTATTTCAAAGGTTTTTTAAATATCGAAGTGTAATTTTGAATTTGTCATTAGTATTGTTTTTTAACTTTTCAACTACATAAAACAAACTGCAAAAGTGCTATGTAACATAATACATTTCACAAATTACAATGAGTTTTTAATAGCTTCAATGTGAACTATTTCTTGATTTTACAATTCCATAAGCTCTCTATTAAATGTATGGCACTCTTCCACTGTAGGCATTAAGCAAACTATAGACTTTTTTTCTTTCATTTTCTTGTACATTACTTCTACTGGTGTGTTTTCATTTGTAAACAAGTTCTTTAGTAGTTGACTTTCAAAAGCTTGTTTACCATGTTTGCTTAGAACACCAAATCTTACATCTTTTAGAATATTTGCATAATCTTCATCTCTTCATCTCTTGCTTGTCGCATATCCTGAGTGAGTTCATATTATAGTCCTGTATTGATGAGTAACTACATGTATAAGTGACTGGATGTGTGTGTAGACCTAGGAAACCTATGTTTTTTTCAGTGAATTCAAAGGTTTTTTAAATATCGAATTACTATTGTGTATTTGTGTGAGAAGTTGGCCTGGTATATAATGCTCACTAATTCTAGTGATCACTTTGTACCATGCCAAGCAACCCTTATGATGATGGTTGTAATTCAACCTTGTAGACCAGTTATCCTAGTGGTAACGTGGACAAAGCAGTCTTAGGCTAAACTCTGAAAGGCATGTGAAGCCAGCTGTATTACCATACACAACCCCCTTGAATACCAAATGAAAGGGACACCACACAGATATATATTGAAAATATATATTGATTTATTAACTATAAAATCCCCTGGACTCTTTATGAGCACAGAAGCACAAGCGTTAAATCACAAGACAGTTTAAAATACACAAAAGTTGCACAATATGGATGAGCCCTAGGGGCCACCTAAACCATATACTAAATAAGTGGTATAAGAGATACCTAAAGGAAAGTGAAGAGGCCTAGGGCCTTGGGAATCGCTGGAGCTATTCGAGACTGGAGTTAACTAAGTCGGGAAAGGCCCACGGGACTCGGGTGCAGTGTTCAAAGTGCACGCACTTCTCAATACAAAGTCTATGGTGCGTAAAAAGCACAAAGTTAGAAAGTTAGGAACCTTCCGAGTGACCTACGGAGCTGAAACTTAAAACACAGGCCCTTGGGATGTGTACCAGTGCAGGAGCACCGGCGGAGCTGAGTTACCTCACCCACAGGAAGCGGGTGCACAGGGTCGAAGATGTGTCGGGTTTCGTCACGCTGGTCGATGGTGCTTGGAGCTGAAGATGCTGCAGGCGGCTCGATGAGAAGAGTTCCGGTGGATCCAAGGGTGGATCGGAAGAGTTGAAGACCTGAAAGCAGAGGGGACAGTGTTCAAAGTCACTAGCCAGTGACTGCCCTGGAACCAGAGTGGAACCAGGCGATGTCGGGTGCAAACAGGCGTTGTCGGATAGCTTCTTTCTGCAGCCACGTGGATACCCGGGGTCGAGGACGTCCAGGAGTCGGTCACGAGCTGTCCCACGTAGGCTTCTCGCTGTTGGCGGTGTCGGCGACCTGATCGGAGCAAACAGGCCTTGGCAAATGCAAGCCACGCAGGAGTTGAAAGATGCTGTTCACTCGGACCAGCAAGGTCAGAGCGAGTGCTCCTTTTCACAGGAGCTTGGGTAGGTCTGGAGCAACCAGACCTGCTGTTTAAATCTTCGGGTTCGTCGCCAAGATGGCCGCTGACCACGTGGCTAGTGGCCGGGATGGCGCGTCGAGTGGCACAGTGCAAAAGGGCCCCACGCAGATCGTGGAGATGCTGGGGGGCTGATCTTCGGTGCAAGGGCTGGGGGTTCTCAATCCCCAAAGCACAACGTCGAGGATGCCTCAGAAGCTGCGCAGTCAGCTTGTCGAGTGTCTTTCAAGAGGTCTGGTCCCACGTCACTCGGTGCCTCCACGGGTCCCTTCTTCGCAGGGACTGTGGATCGGGCTCTGAGAGGTCTGGGAGTCTGGTTCTTGTCGGGCTCTGGGCTCGGTCTCCGGCGGGAGGCGGCGGCAAAGCAGACGTCGAGTTGCTGGTTGGTACCTGTGTTCACAGGGTGGTCACTCCTTGGCCACAAGGGAGATTCTTCTTCAGTCTTCTGTGCAGCAGAATGTCGAAGTCCAGTCTTCTTCTTAGTTTTAAGTTGATTTCGGGATGATCTGCTGTGCAATGGCACTGCTCCCCCTCTTATTCCCAAACTGGGGGTGGATCACCTACTAGGTCCCTCCTCTGGGTGGAACCAGGAAGGGGGGCGGTTACACCCCCTTTCCTTTGTCCAGCTCCGCGCCAGGACTGGGGCTGGAAGGCCCCAGAACCGGTTTGGACTGGCCTATGCACGGGGACACCTTGTGTGCCCCGGGCATGTCTGATTCTTTTCAGCCCTGTCCTACCTAATACACAAAATCCTGTCTGGGGTGGTGCTCGCACCTCCCAAGGCAGGAAACCCTTTGTCCAGGCCACCATCTGCCGAGTTTCGGTCAGCAGCAGGAGGCCAGACTTGTGTCTGTGGTGGCAGCGTCCATTTTGTGAAGCTGAGGCTCTGTTTAACTTTAACCGGGGTTAAGGCTACGCACATGTCGTGTCCCTCTAGAAGGGTGGAATGCTATCCCCGTCGCCAGAATTGGCGAGGGGATAGTATTCCAATTCGTATGACACCTTACTCGACATGTTTTGATAAAGCCAAACCAAAGATAGCATTTAACCGCGAGGATTATAATGCACTTAAGAGTATATGGTATGGCAATATCCCGGAACAGCTTAGGGAGTGGTTCCCGACAGCTGCAGACAGGCTCAGCTCATGCCAGAGCACCATCTCACATATTTCCAAGCACTCTGCCTCCAGGATTGATGAGGCCTTCCATAGGAGTGGCTGATAGGAACATATGTGTCCAGTTTAGGGTTAGGCACAGACATACTGTACCTAAGTAAGAGGTGGTTACACCGACTTACCCCAGCTGAGTGATCAGCCAGTTGTGTCAAAGATGGAGGCCAGGCCAGGGGTGGCACAATACGTGCTGCAGCCCCTGGTAGGCCTTGGATACACCTATGCCCTGGGCACCTAGGGTGCACTCTTACAGGGGCTCATAAGGTGAACCAGTTCCAATTCGTAATGCACCTAAAGTGCATTGGCATCAATTTAGAGAGAGAACAGCAGGCTGTGGGTCTGATTAGCAGGCCCACAGCCACATTAAGTCAGAAACCAGTGAAGCAAAAAGCAAAAATTTGGGGTGACCATAGGATAGCAGACCCTACTCTCCTACATAACCCCCCCCCAAACGCAGGGACATTAGACTAACCTTGACCAGTTGTGTCTTCATGTTCTAAGTGGAAGTACCTGGAGAGACCATCTGCGTTGCCATGGTCAGTCCCTGGGCGGTGCTCCACTGTAAAGTCCATCCCCTGTAGGGAAATGGACCACCTGAGTAGTTTGGGGTTTTCACCCTTCATCTGATTAAGCCATAGGAGGGGCTTATGGTCGGTCTGAATCTTGAAGTGAGTGCCAAATAAGTATGGTCTCAGCTTCTTCAGGGCCCACACCACAGCAAAGGCCTCCCTCTCTATAGCTGACCAACGTTTCTCTCTGGGGGTCAGCCTTCTGCTAATGAAAGCAATGGGCTGGTCCTGGCCATCTACATTAAGCTGTGAAAGCACTGCTCCCACTCCCAACTCAGAAGCATCTGTTTGGACAATGAACTCTCTTGAGTAGTCAGGACTCTTCAGGATAGGTGCAGAGCACATGGCCTTCTTCAGGTCATCAAATGCCTTTTGACAGATTTCTGTCCACTGAACCTTTTTGGGCATCTTCTTGGATGTCAGATCATTAAGAGGAGTCACAATGGACCCATAGTTCTTAACAAACTTCCTGTAGTACCCAGTCAGGCCCAAGAAAGCTCTGACCTGAGTCTGGGTAGTTGGAGGGGACCAGTCCTTGATGGTCTGGATCTTACTCTCCAGTGGTTGAACTTGGCCCCCACCTACAAGGTGGCCCAGGTATACAACCTTGCTCTGCCCTATCTGGCACTTTGTTGCCTTGATAGTGAGGCCTGCCTTCTGCAGAGCCTCAAGCACTTCCTTTAGGTGGATCAGGTGATCCTCCCAGGTGGAGCTAAAGACAGCAATATCGTCCAGATAAGCTGCACAAAAGTCATCCAACCCAGTGAGGACTTGGTTCACCAACCTTTGGAAGGTGGCAGGTGCATTTTTCAAACCAAAGGGCATCACCACAAACTGATAATGCCCACTAGGGGTAGAAAATGCTGTCTTGGCTTTAGACTCCTCAGCTAACCTGATTTGCCAGTAGCCAGCTGTCAAGTCAAATGTGCTCAAATATTTGGCAGAAGCCAACTTGTCAATGAGCTCATCTGCCCTTGGAATAGGGTGTGCATCTGTCCTGGTGACAGCATTGAGTCCTCTGTAATCCACACAGAACCTCATCTCTCTCTTGCCATCTTTGGTGTGAGGTTTGGGGACCAGAACCACTGGGCTAGCCCAGGGGCTCTCTGAAGGCTCAATGACACCTAATTCCAGCATCTTTTGCACCTCAGTCTTTATACAGTCCCTGACGTGGTCAGGTTGCCTGTAAATTTTGCTCTTTACAGGAAGACTGTCACCAGTGTCCACCACATGTGTACACCAGTTAGTCTGACTGGGTGTCAATGAGAACATATGCCCGTATGCCTGTAGAACTTGTCTGCAGTCATGTTGCTGATGTTCAGTGAGGCTGCCACCTAAGGCCACACCATCAACTGAGCCATCCTCAGGGTTCTGAGTGAGCAGGTCTGGGAGAGGGTCACTCTCTTCCTCCTGTCCCTCATCTGTAGCCATGAGCAAGCCCATGTCTGCCCTGCTGACATATGCCTTCAATCTGTTCACATGGAGCACCCTGTGGGGGCTCCTGGGAGTTCCTAGGTCCACCAAGTAGGTAACCTCTCCCTTCTTTTCCAGAATTGTATGGGGTCCAGACCATTTGTCTTGGAGTGCTGCTGGGGCCACTGGCTCCAACACCCATACCTTCTGTCCAGGCTGAAACTCAACAAGGACAGCCTTTTGGTCATGCCAAGCTTTCTGTAATTCTTGGCTAGCCTCAAGGTTTTTGGATGCCTTTTCCATGTACTCTGCCATCCTGGAGCGGAGACCAAGTACATAGTCCACTATGTCCTGTTTAGGCTTTTTGAGAGGTAACTCCCATCCTTCCTTCACAAGACACAGGGGTCCTCTTACAGGGTGCCCAAACAACAATTCAAAGGGGCTGAAGCCAACCCCCTTTTGAGGGACCTCTCTGTAAGCGAACAAAAGGCAGGGCAGAAGGATGTCCCATCTTCGCCTGAGCTTTTCAGGTAATCCTTTAATCATGCCCTTTAGGGTCTTGTTAAATCTCTCAACAAGCCCATTGCATTGTGGGTGATAAGGAGTGGTGAACTTGTAGTTTACACCACATTCCTTCCACATAGCTGTCAAATATCCAGACATGAAGTTGGTACCTCTATCTGATATTACCTCCTTAGGAAACCCCACTCTGGAGAAAACTCCAAGTAAGGCCCTGGCCACAACAGGAGCTGTTGTGGTCCTAAGGGGAATTGCCTCTGGGTACCTGGTGGCATGATCCACTACCACCAGTATGAATCTGTGCCCAGATGCTGTAGGGGGATCCATTGGACCAACAATATCAATCCCCACTCTCTCAAAGGGAACCCCCACCACAGGTAGTGGTATCAGGGGGGCCTTTGTTGTTCCACCTGCTTTACCACTGGCTTGGCAGGTTTCACAGGAGCGACAAAACTCCTTGGTGTCTTCAGACATGTGAGGCCAGTGAAAGTGAGGGACAAGCCTGTCCCAAGTCTTGTTCTGGCCTAGGTGTCCTGCTAAAGGAATATCATGGGCCAAGGTGAGTAGGAAGCCCCTAAATTGCAGAGGTATAACCAACCTCCTGGTAGCACCAGGCTTGGGGTCTCTAGCCTCTGAATAAAGGAGTCCATCGTCCCAATATACTTTATGGGCACCTTGTGCATTCCCAGCAGCCTCAGCAGCAGCCTGCTGTCTGAGGGGTTCAAGAGAAGGACAGGTTAACTGAGCCTGCCCCAAGTCTGCCCTAGAAGGTCCCCCTGTCCCCAGAAACTCAACCTGATCAGGTTCAAGCTCTTCAGGGACAGTTCCTTCAGGGGTCTCAAGATCAGTTTCCTGTGAAGCCTGATCCTCACTTGTAGGCAGTTGGGAAGGTGCAGCCTTAACCCTCCTGTTCTTCTTCTTGGGAGGTAATTGGTCCATTGTTCCAGGATCCAAGACCTGAGGTTCAGAGAGGCACTTTTTGGCCTGTGACCTGGTCACAGCAAGGACATGTGATGATATCCCTAACATCTCTGCATGAGTCCTGTACTCAACTTCTGACCATAGAGAGTTCTCCAGGTCATTGCCCAACAAACATTCTACTGGGAGATCAGCACTAACCACAACTTTCTTTAGGCCAGTTACCCCTCCCCAGGAAAAATTAACAAGTGCCACACTATGTGTAGTAGTGACATTGCTGGCATTGGTCACCAGGTAATCATCGCCTGGCATGTATTGTCCAGGGTCCACAAAGTTAGGTGTCACCATAGTGACACTGGCACATGTGTCCCTGTAAGCTTGAGCCACTTTGTTGTTAATCAAAGGTGTCTGTCTGTATTTGCCCAGGTTACTGGGACTTATGTCAGGGGTCAAATCTATGTCCCCTTCACAAACCAGAACAGCCTGTGTAAGGGTTCTGACTAGGTCAGAATCTCCTTCAGTTCCCAAAGTGATTCCCACTAAACCCTTGGCTTGAGGACCAACACTGCTAACTGTACTAGTGGGTGCAGGTGCCTTAGGGGCTGCAGTGCTGGGGGCTCCACCCTTTTTACACTCACTTGTCCAGTGAGAGGTGTTCTTACAAGTTTTACACCAGGGTTTCTTCTGACCTTCTTTCTTCTTCTTCTTGGAAGTTTGGGACCCACCCTCTGTCTCAGTTTGGGGCCCTGTTGAAGACTTCTGGTCTTTAGCTTTCTGCTCCCCACCCTTCTGGTCTGTTTTCTTCTGGTCACCACCCTGGTTCGGGTTCTGGTTCTTTTGCTTAACTCTGGTTCTTACCCACTTATCTGCCCTCTTTCCCAATTCTTGGGGAGAGGTCAAATCTGAGTCAACCAAATGTTGATGCAACTGCTGGTTCTGACAATTATTTAAAATTTGTTCTCTCATCAGCAAATTATACAATCCTTCATAGTCTGTAACCTTGCTTCCCAGCAACCATCCCTCCAGAGCCTTAGTGGCACACTCAACAAATTCAGACCAGTCCTGAGTCTGTGTCTTCTGGGTATCTCTGAACATTAACCTGTACTGTTCAGTGGTTAAGCCTAACCCATCAATCAGAGCACTCTTCAGGACCAGGTAGTTTCTAGAATCCCCATCACTAACTGTGAGGAGTCTGTCTCGGCCTCTACCTTCAAAGGAGAGCCACAAGATTGCTGCCCACTGCTCCTGAGGGATCTGCTGTACTCTGCAGGCTCTCTCCATTGCAGTAATCCATTTATGGATATCATCCCCAGCTTTGTAGGGGGGCACAATCTTACTCAGGTTTCTATTATCAAAAGACCTGTCTTTATCCTTGTGGATATTGCTGCCACCAGTGGGTTCTATTACCCCACTCTCTCTAGGCTGTCTTGCTCTAGCAAGTTTCTCCTTAGCCAGGGCAACCTCTAACTCTTGCCTCTGGATCCTAAGCTCAGCCTCTCTCATCTTGGCCTCATGTTCCCTTCTCTGAGGGCTAGTCATCTCCTTTCTGGAGTGACCATGAGAGCCTCTAGAGACATGGGAGGTATTGGATTCACCTGAGTGATGCCTTCTCCTCCTATGGCCCTGGTTAAGTCCACCTGGGGGTCTGAATGGGTTGTTACCTGATTCATTCCCAAGTTGACTTAAGTTAGCCTGGTTCAGTCTACTGACCAGCACCTGACTATCTCTGTCATCATCTGACTCACTGCTTTCCACTTCCTCCTCCTCTTCTTCTTCCTCTTCCTCTACATCTACTTGAGGAGCTCCAGTGGTGGAGGCTTCCTCATCTACTAGGATGATAGGGGCAGGGGGGTCTACAGTGTCATCCTCTGAAGGATGGCCTCCTTCAGCATTCCCTGTGGGGTTTGCTTTAGAGGTCTTTAGAGCTTCAGATTGATCCAAGAGCTCTCTTAGGTGGTCTGCAGTAGGGGAAGGCCCTGTCTTCAGACCCCTTAAGACACAAAGCTGTCTTAATTCCTTAAAGGGAAATATAGCAAACTGGGATGGTGCCCTTGGAGGGTCACTCTCAACAGGAGTAAGTCCACTGGACCCCTCCGTTCCAGACATTGCTCTAGTGTGGGTGGATGTGTTGCAATCTACCTACACTGGTGTTTACCTACTAAACCTATCTAGTAGTTGTAGCTAGGGTGTGCTACTCCCTTTGCTCTACAACAACTAAGTTCAGTAGAACTTATGTATACTAGTCTTGTTTTATATGTACCTAGCAGGTACCTGTATGATCTTTCAAATGATAATCTCAAAGATTGTAATGGTAAAACAACAGCAAGCTCAGATCCCAATCCGCTGCTCACCAATGTGAGAAGTTGGCCTGGTATATAATGCTCACTAATTCTAGTGATCACTTTGTACCATGCCAAGCAACCCTTATGATGATGGTTGTAATTCAACCTTGTAGACCAGTTATCCTAGTGGTAACGTGGACAAAGCAGTCTTAGGCTAAACTCTGAAAGGCATGTGAAGCCAGCTGTATTACCATACACAACCCCCTTGAATACCAAATGAAAGGGACACCACACAGATATATATTGAAAATATATATTGATTTATTAACTATAAAATCCCCTGGACTCTTTATGAGCACAGAAGCACAAGCGTTAAATCACAAGACAGTTTAAAATACACAAAAGTTGCACAATATGGATGAGCCCTAGGGGCCACCTAAACCATATACTAAATAAGTGGTATAAGAGATACCTAAAGGAAAGTGAAGAGGCCTAGGGCCTTGGGAATCGCTGGAGCTATTCGAGACTGGAGTTAACTAAGTCGGGAAAGGCCCACGGGACTCGGGTGCAGTGTTCAAAGTGCACGCACTTCTCAATACAAAGTCTATGGTGCGTAAAAAGCACAAAGTTAGAAAGTTAGGAACCTTCCGAGTGACCTACGGAGCTGAAACTTAAAACACAGGCCCTTGGGATGTGTACCAGTGCAGGAGCACCGGCGGAGCTGAGTTACCTCACCCACAGGAAGCGGGTGCACAGGGTCGAAGATGTGTCGGGTTTCGTCACGCTGGTCGATGGTGCTTGGAGCTGAAGATGCTGCAGGCGGCTCGATGAGAAGAGTTCCGGTGGATCCAAGGGTGGATCGGAAGAGTTGAAGACCTGAAAGCAGAGGGGACAGTGTTCAAAGTCACTAGCCAGTGACTGCCCTGGAACCAGAGTGGAACCAGGCGATGTCGGGTGCAAACAGGCGTTGTCGGGTAGCTTCTTTCTGCAGCCACGTGGATACCCGGGGTCGAGGACGTCCAGGAGTCGGTCACGAGCTGTCCCACGTAGGCTTCTCGCTGTTGGCGGTGTCGGCGACCTGATCGGAGCAAACAGGCCTTGGCAAATGCAAGCCACGCAGGAGTTGAAAGATGCTGTTCACTCGGACCAGCAAGGTCAGAGCGAGTGCTCCTTTTCACAGGAGCTTGGGTAGGTCTGGAGCAACCAGACCTGCTGTTTAAATCTTCGGGTTTGTCGCCAAGATGGCCGCTGACCACGTGGCTAGTGGCCGGGATGGCGCGTCGAGTGGCACAGTGCAAAAGGGCCCCACGCAGATCGTGGAGATGCTGGGGGGCTGATCTTCGGTGCAAGGGCTGCTCGGTGGTGGGGGTTCTCAATCCCCAAAGCACAACATCGAGGATGCCTCAGAAGCTGCGCAGTCAGCTTGTCGAGTGTCTTTCAAGAGGTCCGGTCCCACGTCACTCGGTGCCTCCACGGGTCCCTTCTTCGCAGGGACTGTGGATCGGGCTCTGAGAGGTCTGGGAGTCTGGTTCTTGTCGGGCTCTGGGCTCGGTCTCCGGCGGGAGGCGGCGGCAAAGCAGACGTCGAGTTGCTGGTTGGTACCTGTGTTCACAGGGTGGTCACTCCTTGGCCACAAGGGAGATTCTTCTTCAGTCTTCTGTGCAGCAGAATGTCGAAGTCCAGTCTTCTTCTTAGTTTTAAGTTGATTTCGGGATGATCTGCTGTGCAATGGCACTGCTCCCCCTCTTATTCCCAAACTGGGGGTGGATCACCTACTAGGTCCCTCCTCTGGGTGGAACCAGGAAGGGGGGCGGTTACACCCCCTTTCCTTTGTCCAGCTCCGCGCCAGGACTGGGGCTGGAAGGCCCCAGAACCGGTTTGGACTGGCCTATGCACGGGGACACCTTGTGTGCCCCGGGCATGTCTGATTCTTTTCAGCCCTGTCCTACCTAATACACAAAATCCTGTCTGGGGTGGTGCTCGCACCTCCCAAGGCAGGAAACCCTTTGTCCAGGCCACCATCTGCCGAGTTTCGGTCAGCAGCAGGAGGCCAGACTTGTGTCTGTGGTGGCAGCGTCCATTTTGTGAAGCTGAGGCTCTGTTTAACTTTAACCGGGGTTAAGGCTACGCACATGTCGTGTCCCTCTAGAAGGGTGGAATGCTATCCCCGTCGCCAGAATTGGCGAGGGGATAGTATTCCAATTCGTATGACACCTTACTCGACATGTTTTGATAAAGCCAAACCAAAGATAGCATTTAACCGCGAGGATTATAATGCACTTAAGAGTATATGGTATGGCAATATCCCGGAACAGCTTAGGGAGTGGTTCCCGACAGCTGCAGACAGGCTCAGCTCATGCCAGAGCACCATCTCACATATTTCCAAGCACTCTGCCTCCAGGATTGATGAGGCCTTCCATAGGAGTGGCTGATAGGAACATATGTGTCCAGTTTAGGGTTAGGCACAGACATACTGTACCTAAGTAAGAGGTGGTTACACCGACTTACCCCAGCTGAGTGATCAGCCAGTTGTGTCAAAGATGGAGGCCAGGCCAGGGGTGGCACAATACGTGCTGCAGCCCCTGGTAGGCCTTGGATACACCTATGCCCTGGGCACCTAGGGTGCACTCTTACAGGGGCTCATAAGGTGAACCAGTTCCAATTCGTAATGCACCTAAAGTGCATTGGCATCAATTTAGAGAGAGAACAGCAGGCTGTGGGTCTGATTAGCAGGCCCACAGCCACATTGAGTCAGAAACCAGTGAAGCAAAAAGCAAAAATTTGGGGTGACCATAGGATAGCAGACCCTACTCTCCTACAATTTGTCATTAGTACTGTTTTTTTTTAACTTTTCAACTACTTAAAATAAACTTCAAAAGTGCTATGTAACGCAATACATTTCACAAATTACAATGAGTTTTTAAATAATACGGAACAATTTACCATTCAGATAACAATTGTTCTCCCTTATTTTGCTGTCATCAGCTACTACTTAACTTCACTATTCACAGTGATGTCAGTGTAGTTTCATCATAAACAGCAGGGAAAAAAAACAATGAACTAGATTGTTAAAAAAAACGAAAATCCCTAATTCTCGCAAATATAATACAAAATAAACACAAATAACACATCCAATACTACTTAAAATCTTCAAATCTTACCTTTACTTCATAGTTCTGGGCACATTTTCCCAATACACCATATAATATATCAAAGATTTCGCTGCAGAAGCATCCAGTATGAATTCCTTTAAGGATCTTTACACCTTCCCATGAAGCCGAATGGTGTATTTAAAATCTTTGTTTCAGAAATATCAAGTATGATTTGGGTAATTCATAAGGCAATCTCAGTTTAATTTCCAAGTGTGTATAGTTACAGTGACTCCAACCATTATTACACTTTAAAAAAACTGTGTAATGTTCACTTTTAGTAGTACTTCCACCCGGGAAAACAACAACAACTGTTGCAAAAGTTCTTCCAGAAATAGATACTTGATTAGCTTTTCTTCCATTTGGTCTACAATGTTTCTGCATTATAATCAAATATTTTCCATATCTTTGTAGGCATATTGTAGATACCATTTTTGATTTACAACGAGAACAGATCATCTCATGATCAGCTTCTTTTACTAATTGGAAAAATGGTAAGGATTTGCAGTCAGTTATTGTTAAATATAGAAATCGTTATCTGTCAACTATAGTGCTTGAAGTTAATGAACACTGCTCACATTTATGTTCCCATTTGTAACTGAGTCCAAGTAAACTCTCAATCTGAATTCCATTATCTTCTAGTACTCCAAGCATAACCATCAGAAATTCTTGTGCATCTTGCAGAATATTAGCACTAAACGTTAAAGATACAGTACATGTATCCAACAGTTGGCGAATACCAGAAGCAGAATGGATCTTACTTCTATCAGTTCTCAATTCTTGAAATAAAGTATAAAGTGCCAAACATAGGGGTCGATTAGGATGGCGGACGGAAGCACGTCCGCCGGTCCTGAGTGGACGGAAAATGCCTTTTTTCCGTCTGCCAGCCACTGACAGTCAGTCCGCCATATTAGGATAGGAAACACTGCCAAATTTCCGTACGCCGCGGAAGATCAAGCACCGCTGCGCAAACACACCGACCACGCGGCGGACGTAACCATTCCCGAGAGACCGCCGTACAGAATGACGTTCCGACCGTCGACAAGATTACGATTGCGGAAATGACACAGCAAAACCCAGTGGAAAAACAACCATCCTGAACACGGCGGATTCACCCCCGCGGAGAGGCAAATCATTGTACAGATACCTACCACAGGCTGCTCGCCGTCATGGAGCCAGCTCTGAACGCAGGTAGGCCAACACACCAATCGCTGTCCAAAGGGGAGTACCTGCCTGGGGCGTGACGTGGGGAGGTGCATGTTGTAGATACTGCATTCACGATACCACCAATATATCAACAATGACAAGAGACAACCAGTAATGACACAGAGAAACCAGTACACTTGAGTAACTTGCTTTATTAAACAAAATAGAGAAATACTCCCACAGTAGCCAGGATCACAGGCACTGAATAGGACAGAGCAGGTCCATCCGAGGCAGCACATGAGAGGGGCACAGAGCATCAACAGTCCATGGTACAGAGCAGGTACATCAGAGGCAGTACATGAGAGGGGCCAAGTGCATCAACAGTCCAAGGCACAGAGCAGCTACATCAGAGGCAGCACATGAGAGGGCAGACTGCAGTATCAGAACAGCAACAGGGCATTGTGGAAAACAGAGCAGGTACATCAGAGGCAGCACATGAGAGGGGCTAAGTGCATCAACAGTCCATTGCACAGAGCGGGTACATCACTGGCAGCACATGAGAGGGTAGACTGCAGTATCAGAACAGCAACAGGGCATTGTGGACTACAGAGCAGCTACATCAGAGGCAGCACATGAGAGGGGCTAAGTGCATCAGCAGTCCATTGCACGGAGCAGCTACATCAGAGGCAGCACATGAGAGGGGCCAAGTGCATCAACAGTCCATTGTACAGAGCAGGTACATCACTGGCAGCACATGAGAGGGCAGACTGCAGTATCAGAACAGCAACAGGGCATTGTGGACAACAGAGCAGGTACATCAGTGGCAGCACATGAGAGGGGCACAGAGCACCAACAGTCCATTGCACAGAGCAGGCACATCAGTGGCAGCACATGAGAGGGGCCAAGTGCCTCAACAGTTCAAGGCACAGAGCAGCTACATCAGAGGCAGTACATGAGAGGGCAGACTGCAGTATCAGAACAGCAACAGGGCATTGTGAACAACAGGGCAGGTACATCAGTGGCAGCACATGAGAGGGGCACAGAGCACCAACCGTCCATTGCACAGAGCAGGTACATCAGTGGCAGCACATGAGAGGGGCCAAGTGCCTCAACAGTCCAAGGCACAGAGCAGCTACATCAGAGGCAGCACATGAGAGGGCAGACTGCAGTATCAGAACAGCAACAGGGCATTGTGGACAACGGAGCAGCTACATCAGAGGCAGTACATGAGAGGGGCCAAGTGCAGCAACAGTCCAAGGCACAGAGCAGGTACATCACTGGCAGCACATGAGAGGGCAGACTGCAGTATCAGAACAGCAACAGGGCATTGTGGACAACAGAGCAGGTACATCAGTGGCAGCACATGAGAGGGGCACGGAGCACCAACAGTCCATTGCACAGAGCAGGTACATCAGAGCCAGCACATGAGAGGGGCCAAGTACATCAACAGTCCAAGGCACAGAGCAGCTACATCAGAGGCAGCACATGAGAGGGGCACAGAGCATCAACAGTCCATGATACAGAGCAGGTACATCGGAGGCAGCTCATGGACGTGTGTCCTGCACAACGCCACATGGACACAAATAATGCAAGGGTGTACACAATGTACATCCAATACACCCACAACAATCACATATCATTGAAGTGAACTGAACCTCACAGCACAGAATCAGATGGACTGTGTGACCTATGAGCTCCGGACACAGTGGCAGGATCTGATACAGGATTGGGAGAGATAGCCACAGTACTACTGACTGACACGTGAGCCATAGACCCAGACACACCACCAGCACCAGTAACAGGAGTGTGAGACACAGCCACACATCTAGTGACTGACACATGAGCCATAGACCCAGAAACACTGCCAGCACCAGTAACAGGAGTGTGAGACACAGCCACAGCTGTAGTGACTGACCCATGAGCCATAGACCCAGACACACTGGCAGCACCAGTAACAGGAGTGTGAGACACAGCCACACATCTAGTGACTGACACATGAGCCATAGACTCAGAAACACTTGCAGCAACAGATACAGGAGTGTGAGACACTGCCACAGATCTACTGACTGACACATGAGCCATAGACCCAGACACACTGGCAGCACCAGATACAGGAGTGTGAGACACAGCCACAGATCTACTGACTGACACATGAGCCATAGACCGATACACACTGCTAGGACATGTCCCTGTACATTGTCCAACATGTAACATACCAGCATCTGACACATGAGAGTAGCGGACACACACAGTGCCAGTACCTGAAACAGGAGAGGGTACAACTGACACAGTGCTACTACATGAGGCATGACAGCGAACAACAGACACAGTGGCACTATCTGACACATGAGAGTGAACTGCAGCTGATCCACTAGGACCACTGAAATGATGAGCCACAGGGCTGTATGGGCCAGGAGGCATGGTGGCCCTGGGAGCCGGAACAGCTGTACTTGAGCGACATTGGGGTGGGCAGGTGTCACTGGTGTGTGTCTCCGTTTCTTTGGGATATGGAAAGGCGCCCTGGACTGAACTGGACTGGTGAGTGGTGTAGCCTCATCAGAAACATCACCCAACAAAGGTGGATCATGTGCTTGTGTGGGTCTGCTCTCTGGGGACGTGCTTGACCCTGCTTGATGTTTGCTGTGTCCCTGCCTTCTACCCTCTGCATCATGTTTTATTAGGCATGCAACAACAGTGTACTCCTTCCTCAGCTTCTGCGGGGTGTGGATGGGAGTAGAGGTCTGGGGGACTCCACCGCTGGTACATGTGTTTTACGTTCCTTCGCCAACATCAACCTCAGGGCATGCAGGGGTAATGTATGCCTGTCCCTGATGGTGCTCGTGTCCATGGGAGAACCCTTGGCCCTGTGAGGATACTCGGCTGTAGGAGTTGTCCAGTCTCTGGAATGTGCCTGATACGTGGGCGGTGCCCTGTCCCTGAGAGCTGCCCTGCCCCTTGTAGTGTCCTTCTCCTTGGGATGTGCCCTGCCTTTGTAGAGTCCTTCTCCTTGGGAGGTGCCCTGCCCTTTGTAGAGTCCTTTTCCTTGGGAGGTGCCCTGCCCTTAGTAGAGTCCTTCTCCTTGGGAGGTGCCCTGTCCTTTGTAGAGTCCTTCTCCTTGGGAGGTGCCCTGTCCTTTGTAGAGTCCTTCTCGTTGGGAGGTGCCCTGTCCTTTACAGTTTCCTTCTCCTTGGGAGGTGCCCTGTCCTTTGTAAGTCCTTCTCCTTAGGAGGTGCCCTGTCCTTTGCAGTGTCCTTCTCCTTGGGAGCTGCCCTGTCCTTGCAGTGTCCTTCTCCTTGGGAGCTGCCCTGCCCTTTGTAGTGTCCCTCTCCTTAGGAGGTGCCCTGTCCTTTGTAGAGTCCTTCTCCTTGGGAGGTGCCCTGCCCTTTGTAGCGTCCTTCTCCTTGGGAGGTGCCCTGTCCTTTGTACTCTCCTTCTCCTTGGGAGTGTTCCTGGGCTTGGGAGGTGCCCTTGCCTTGGGATGAGTACTTGAGGGGGATGTCTGTGTACCATGTGGATCCTTGTCCCCCAGCACCCCTTGAGGATCCTCTGTGTCAACTCCAGGGTGGCTGATGTCCTGTCCTGGGATAGATTTTCCTGTCCAAGTGGATGGTGTCTGTGCCCTCCGTGCCCTGTCTTGCTGCATGTCTCTGCTCCTAGTGCCATATCCAGTAAACGAGGACTGGTCTGAAGCGTCACTCTCCCCTGAGACGACAAGTGGTGTGGAAGGGGAAACATCAGTCGAACCGTGGCCATGCGACTGTTGAATGGCAGCATACACTGTCTTGGATAATGGCTGTACTGTCCTGTGGAGACCAGCAACATCGCCATGCATCCCCTCAATGAATGCTACCACCTGCCCTATCTTCCTATTGTGGTCTAGGAATGCATTAGTCATGGTTGTTTGCCCTACACACAGCTGTCGCAGCAGATCAACTGCCTCAGCACAAAGGGCAGTTTGTGTCACAGGGGCAGGGGCCGCGGTGCCTGCACCAAAGGCCACTCTGCTCCCCCTACTTGTGCGTGCACGAGCAGTACTACTTGCAGTTGGAGGGAGTGTGGGCCCAGTGTGCTGTGTACCGACTGAAGGTGTAGATTGCCCACTCCCTGTGTCTACCAACAGTGCTGACTCACCAACACTGTCTGAAGAAGATGATGATGATGACTTCACATCCGAGTCCTCGTGGACAGTCCTGTCCCCCTCTCTGGGGCTGCTCACCTCTACCTCAGTCTGCGTCTGTGTTGTCTCAGAATCAGATGCATTGCCCCCACTGACCTCCATAGTTTGTGGCTCTGTGCGCTCCTCCGAATCTGTAAGAAACATAGGAAATAGATATACATAAGTGACCATCTCACGTACAGCACAAAGCAATCAGTACGTCCTTGACTGATGAACAACATGTAGCAACCATCCTGAACAGAAGCCACCCCTATCAGACATCATCATGTCAAATAACCCAGGGTGCCTTGGAAACATGGACCCCCAATAACCTTGCACAGTGCATGCAGACCACTACACATGTGATGCCATGGGTCCACAGACAACAAGACGAAACACTTCTGAATATCTAAAGGGGAACAGTAAATATGGTTCGATGCATTTAGTACAGAGCAATGGGCGGCATTCATCACCTCTCTTCTTGCTCCGCTCTATACGCTCATTACTTTGCTTTAACATGGATAATAATTCCCTTTTTAGCTGAAGTTTGGGGATTGTTGCAGATGACTGTGGATTACTAAAGCAGTCCATTCTCCCTCTTGTTCTAACAGTTTTTTTGATGTAACTGAGGCACCGGATTTTCTGCATATGAGCTAAGTTCATACAATCTAATATTAATGCAAGTTTAAGTGCATTCTCTTCTTTGACCAACAAAGAGTGCGACAACATCATTAGAACAATGTTTAAACAATAAATCAAAGAAATTAAAGCCTAATTCTGTGTGGCATTATAAGTGTGACAAACACTTAGGGATCCTAAAAAGACGACCAAGGAAAGAATATTCTTCTGCCTGTAGAGACAATGGATGGCAGAAGCCCCACACTCCTGCACCATATAAAACAACAGAGCATGAACAGGCTTTAGAAATGTTAACTAAAGAGTCTATAGGTCTGGAACCCAGTTTCTTTGCAAACCCAAATAGTGCCTCCACATTCCGTTTAAGACATGTTTTCCTATTATCCACAAGGTGGCACCAAGTTCTTTTCTGATTGAAAGGTATGCCTAAATATGGAAAGGTTGGGACATAACACAGTTTGTCACTAGTAATAAAACAAGATTTCAAGGAGCGAGGGGGTTTCCAAGCCACCATAACATAAGACTTGGCCTTATTGGTCTTTTATCCAAGATCATGCATAAAATGATTAAATCTACTTAAAAGCAATTGCAGTCCCATACCAGTTCTGGACATCAAGACACAGTAATCAGAGTAAAGTGAGACTGGTAAATTTCTTGCACCCACCCTCAGAACATCGGTCTACCCTGTCTCTGTCCAAGAAAGTTCTCAAAATCATTAAATTATAGGCAGGATAAAAAAGGGCTAACAAACATCCTTGGCAAACTCAAGAGTTCATTTTGATAGGGAAGGAGAGTTCGACATCAGCTCCATATCTAACTCTGCCACTTAGATCTTGATGAATCTGCACATGTCCAAGGGAGCATCTATCTCCATATCTAACAATTTTGTCCACAATTTCCCTCTAGCCACCCAATCAAAGGAAGATGTTAAATCCTAGAAACCTAGATAGAGAACTCCATTCTTAGCTAGCTTGTAATTGCTTATTAGTAAGTGAAGATTAAGACACTAATCAACAGTGCCCAGGCCTCTTCTGAACCTGTATTTGATATCAGAGAACTTCCCTCTCTAGGCTCCCTAGGTTTCTAGGCGGTCCAATATATCTCTTCATATTAACCTACAAATTCAATCCATCAACGAGAATGGATGATAGCATTTGGGATCTGTGCTATTCCCTTTCTTAAAAAGGGGTAATATTATCACATTGGTCCAGGATTTAGGTTGGCCCAAATATGTTATATACCACAAGACATTGGTTAATACTAGAATCCAGAGGTCTGGTTGGCCAAAAAGAGATCAGCGGAACCCCATGTGGTCCTGATGCTGTGTTTGTATTAGTTTTATTTATCAGGGCTAATAACTGCATCAATGGTACTAATATTGCTCTTATGAAAAGAGGGGGAAATCAACAGGCCCATAAAATAGACTGGCATCCTTGTTGGCACTGGCTTCATGGAATTTCTCCCAAGCCTCCTGTCAAATAGTCACATTGCGACTCAAAAGTGCTTGTTTATATAAGTGACGACAGGATCTTACCCTTGTGTACTCCCTGGCCATTTGCTTCAGGGACATTCTATGATTACTGTGTGCCTGTGCACAGTTTCTGTCAAACCATTTGCAAGGGCTTCAAGATGTAGATCTTCTACCCCCTGTAATTCTACATTTATTGACCGAGTAATATCAGCAAAAGCAGCAAGCATACAATTTGATACGCTTCAAAAACTCCCCCATTATTTAACATTATCCATTCCAAAACAAGGCTGTGGACCATTTCCGTAATATACCATAATTTTTATGGCATGATATGAGGTGTAGTTTTTGTTCCCCACTGGTTTTCTTATCAGGATTTTCAGCAGAGTGATAACGGAAAATGGTCACTAAAGCATTCTTTGAGGAGAGAAAAGCTCACCAACTGCAGTTTATAATAGTCAGAAAAAGCAACAATATCAATTAGACTAACTTGACCTTTGCCCATAGAAGAAACTTGATCTGGTGTCTACTGCACAGAAAAATCAATTGTCATAAAAGGGAAAATGGTGACAATATTGGGTTAAAAATATTACAACATGAATTATGTTGGAAATGGCACCTTCCTTCCTTGCCCTCATCCCCCAAGCTACAAGCGGACACTTTGGATAAGGGGCACAGTCTACAAATTAAATCCCATCCCCAAAGCAAAATATAGTCAGTCTTAGGGGCCGATTACGATGCAGCCTTAAAAGGCTCCAACCCTCTGAACTTCTACGAGTACATAGAAATTGGCCGGTCGGTTTACTTTACGACCGACTCATTATGATCAATATTTCTGCGACTCAATATTTTGTCCCATTACACCTTATAGGTACAAAAAAGGCTTATATATAACAAAAAACTATTTACAATAACAAACACAACTGTAGCAATTCAGAGAATACTAAATAGCACCAGATAGTCATATTGGTCCAGTGTATTAAATATATTTCAAATGACATCCAACATAACATAACTTATTTCTATTCAGAAAAGGGGGTGGTGATGAACAGAGTGTCTGAATTAAGCAGACCACTCTTACCCAGTCCAAAGATCAGGGCTTGATCCATCACCGTTATTTAACTCACTGCCCCATCCCAGCTCAGAACCTGGCTATATGCAAATCCGTCTGTCCCTGGCCCAGTGCATCATGGGAACAGGGCAGACCAAACTACCAAGCCAATTCTTCACCAGAAAGGAGAAAAGCTTCCGAGGACCGGTTTCTGGCATTTCAGCCGTCGTCGGCCCGGCTTGCTTGAATCCTGATGGAGCAGTGAGTAAGGGACTCATGTCTGAGTATACCCTGCCACACCTATAGTGGCCAAAAACGATTCAGAAAAGGGGGTGGTGATGAACAGAGTGTCTGAATTAAGCAGACCACTCTTACCCAGTCCAAAGATCAGGGCTTGATCCATCACCGTTATTTAACTCACTCCCACTTATACTGGGAAGGAAACAAGCTTCCGGGGACCGGTTTCTGGCATTTCAGCCGTCTTTGGCCCGGCTTGCTTGAATCAGACATGAGTCCCTTACTCATTGCACCATCAGGATTCAAGCAAGCCGGGCCGAAGACGGCTGGAATGCCAGAAACCGGTCCTCGGAAGCTTGTTTCCTTCCCAGTATAAGAATTGGCTTGGTAGTTTGGTCTGCCCTGTTCCCATGATGCACTGGGCGAGGGTCAGACTAATTTGCATATAGCCAAGTTCTGAGCTGGTATGGTGCAGTGAGCTAAAAAACGGTGATGGATCAAGCCCTGATCTTTGGACTGGGTAAGAGTGGTCTGCTTAATTCAGACACTCTGTTCATTACCACCCCCCTTTTCTGAATCATAACTTATTTCTATGCCATAACTTGGCATTAGTCAATCAATGGACCTATTTGACTATAGCAAATAGCCTCACATTGCCAAATAATGTATATTGCAAGCCATCATATCTGAATCAGCATTACATACATTGTTACTATTTTTTATTTATTTATTTAATGGCGCAAAACGGAAGACATTTTTATCCATCATATCAAATCAAATTTGAATACGACCATCACTAATTGCCATTCATGTATTCATAAATACTTTGTTAAAAACATGTATAAATCAGACTATAAACTTATGTTAGTTTTATAACAGTAATCCATATTACAAATCCTTTACTATAACAACTGGCAAATTAACAACCAATTATTTCATGTGCTTTAGAAGAAATTTTAATTATTAAAATTCTAATCCTGCCCCACAAATACCAAATGAAAACAAAATCATAACATTGATTTTATGGCTTTCTAATACAATAAACCCATTTGTTTACCTTTTACTTCCATTTGTTAAGAAACATGAAAGGGCATGATAATAAGGAGCATAGGAAAACAAAGTGAAATTGTCACATAGCACTCACTCATTTTCCAATGATGTTGTTTATTATTAGACTATATAGATCAAAAAGGCAGGGACCATAAAATCACTGGGAGCTTGCGCATACTTAATCAGTTTAATATACTACAACACTTCCCTGTGAAAGAGGTGCATGTATTCCTTTGGGTCAAGCTGCAAAACTGCTTAATATCTTTATAATTTACCCAACCTTTTACAAACATGCATATTGGTGACCTTAAAATTACACCAACATATGTGCCAAGATTAACGCACTAATCGGTAACTAGACTCATGGAAAGGCAACTTTTTTCACCCATTTGCAAAAATGAAAATCCGGCGTCACCATACAATTACAGGCTCATAGCATTAAATGATGTTGAAGCTAAGGTCTATGCATCCTGTCTACTTCAACACTTAGAAGATTGGGTAGATGAAAAACAACTAATACCATGAATTCAAGGAGGATTCAGAGCAGCCATGGAGACTTTGGGGCAGATGTATCAACATCCAGATTTGCAAATCTCAAATAGCGATTTTTTAGAAATCGCTATTTGAGATTTGCAAATTGGTATGTATGTAGAAATTCGCATTTTTTTGCGATTTCTTAAAATTCTTTAATTGCGATTAGCAAATTGCGAATCGCAATTAAGGAATCATTTTCCATTCATTTCTATGGGCCAGGAGGCCCATAGGAATGAATGTGAAGTTATTCTCAATTTGTGATTCGCAATTTGAGAATCGCAAATTGAGAATAATTTCAAGGGTGTCATAAGGACATCTAGATGCACCCCTGAAATTCACATGTGTGTGCATATGATGCACATACCTGCCCTGAGGCATGTGTGTGCGCCACATGACACCTTCACAAATGCAAAAAAGTGTTTTTGTGAAAGAAATTGCAAATTACCACCAACTTGAAGGTGGTGGTAATTTGCGATTTCTTAATGAGAAATAGCACAATTTGGGTGCTTCATACATTGCATTTAAGGAATAGCAAAATTTGCGATTCCTTAAATGCAATTGCAAAATAAGGAATCGCAAATTTGGGATTTCTTTTATTTTGCACTCAAATTTGCTACATACATACCATTTAGCGAAAATGAGTTTGCAAACGCCGAAATTCTGCGAATTTCGGCGTTTGCGAACCCATTTGAGCTTCATACATATGGCCCTTCAACACATTTAACAGCTCTAATCCTCCATGTTGAGAAGGGCAACTACAAAAAATCACAGATATTGCATGTTTTGTGGACCTCAAGTCTGCTTTTGATTGAGTGTCTAGATGTCGACTATTGATAAAATTGGAAGAATTAGATCTGCGATATTAATAAGCAAGGGTTAGAACTAAATCTGAATAAAGCCAAGGTGGTTTGCAGGTTGACTTTAAATTCAAGTTTCACTCATGGTTTTTACAGGGATATAAGGCAGTAGCGGCCTGTGGTGGGAGTGCTGTTGGGCGGTGACGTGTGGCAGGGGAGGGACAGGGTGGGGGGCAGCAAAGTACGGATTACGGCCCCACAGATGTAAGTAAACATATAAATAAATAAAACTAATTTCGTGCCCGGACTGCATCGCATTTGGCATTCCCACCACGGGCCGCTACTGATAAAAGGTGCAGGTAACTCACTCACTTGGGATTCAATGTGGATCATCAACTTACCTGCAAACACCAAATAGGTTGTGCAAAAGCACAGTCACTACTTTACAGGCTCAAAATATTAAAACAGAAACTGAGCTGTCTGTCTTTCACACATCTGCACCTGGTTATGTCTGCTCAGTCACTGCCAACATTGTCCTAAGGTATGGAGATTATGCAAGGTTGGGAAATAGTTACTCTTACAAAGATCCTAGCAAAAGTCTATAGATCTGTATTTAACATCTCAAAAATAGCTTCACCAGCCCAAGTACTCCTTAAGTTTGGTCTGAAAAATCAAGCATGTCAGTACATGAGCACGTTTATCAAATAGTGCTGGAGACTGTGAACTTCTGAAAGGGGATCCATTAACATCCTATGCTGGCTGGAAACTGAGGAACAGCAACGCAGCTACTTAAAAGGCTCTTGGGGAAATCACCTAAACCCTCCCATTAAGGATCTAGGTAAGGAAGAAGTCTGGGCAACAAGTATGGGAAAATCTGCATTTAATCTAGAACTAAATGCCCCAACTCAGATCTCATCTCACCAAATAGACAAGAACGCATTCGCGCAAGGGCAACATGCCTGGACAGGGATAAACTCTTATAACAACTTACGCCCCCAGGAGTATCTGCCAGAGCATTTTTTAATGCTATTAGATCACCAGTTCATTGCTTTTCGTTTCTGCAACATGGAGCAAAAGATCGTATTCCCTCCTGGAAACATCAGTCTCAAAATCCACCTTGCCAACTTCACAGAGTAATTCACTAACATCTTCTGCGTTTGTTCAGTATCCTTGGCACAAAGTAAGGTTCTCGTGAACTCAACCCTCAGAAACCAGGAAATACGCTTGTGCAGGCAAGCAGCAAGTACTTTGTTACGTAGCACATATGTATCCCTAGCTTGCAAGAGGGTAACGTTTTTAATGCTCTATTTTCAGAAATGAAAAAAATAGGGACTGGAGAAAAACGTAACGTTTTTATAGTGCAAAACCGTATCATGTACATCAAGCTAGCTCGATTTACGCCTTTTAGCTGCGCCATGCACTTTCACCTTGAGTTGCAAAATGACTATGGACCAAGAGCACTACGGCCCCTCGGTCAGGTGACAACACATTTTCTCCTAAATCTGAAATTACTTTTTATGTAATAGTATTTTAATTGCAGGATATTTTGCAAAAACCTAAAATGCACTGCTTAATGTTTAAAATGTAAGTGTTTTTAGAACAGTTTTGAGCAGTCTTTACAGTCTGAATGTCCTTGATTTTGTTTCAATGGTATGCAATGGTTTTAACAAACCATGCAAATAAACTTGATTTGATTTGACACATGCATTTATTTCTTCTGCTCAGGAGTCGATTTATAGAAATGTCTATTGGTGATCTTAAAATTGCATCAACATATATCCCGAAATTAGTGGCAGCCATCTTGAACATCTATTGTACTGAGGGAAACCACTAGTTCAGAAACGGTCGCTCCCTGTGCACTGCTCCTGTGAGTATTACTCTTTACTTCTCTGCTGGATTGTGTCTGTGCTCTGCCTCATTACCGCCTTAGTACTCCACATAGCGCTACAGCGCGAGTGCCATTACATTGTAACGCGCTGGGGGCATTGTGGTGATGACAATTAATATTTGAACCCTGTTGTGAGTAGCGCTTTAATTGTAAACCCTGATTTGTGTAGCGCTAATCTGCAGCTGCCGTAGTCAATTTCCTCAGCCCCAGCCTACCTCTAGTTTCGGTTTTCCCTACGCTGACGCCATCTTACGTTTGTTGTTGCTGGTGACTCAGAGCCTGGCCCCCACAGCCCGCCCGCCTCCCTGCTGACCCTCCCTCCCACGAAGTACACTGCCTGCTCTGACCTCGTTTGCGCTGTGACCGTCCTGACTAGTTCAGAAACGGTCGCTCCCTGTGCACTGCTCCTGTGAGTATTACTCTTTACTTCTCTGCTGGATTGTGTCTGTGCTCTGCCTCATTACCGCCTTAGTACTCCACATAGCGCTACAGCGCGAGTGCCATTACATTGTAACGCGCTGGGGGCATTGTGGTGACGACGCTTAATATTTGAACCCTGTTGTGAGTAGCCCTTTAATTGTAAACCCTGATTTGTGTAGCGCTAATCTGCAGCTGGCGTAGTCAATTTCCTCAGCCCCAGCCTACCTCTAGTTTCGGTTTTTCCTACGCTGACGCCATCTTACGTTTGTAGTTGCTGGTGACTCAGAGCCTGGCCCCCACAGCCCGCCCCGCCTCCCTGCTGTCCCTCCCTCGCCCCTCCCCCTCCTCCATCCATACATGACAGATGCACTCTCGCGCAGCGTTCACGCGCAGCGGTCGCGCCCCATTCGCGCCGAAGGTGCGCCAAAGGTAAGCCCGTCTACGCCTGGACCTCGCCCAGTGCCAGACCCCCTGGCCCTCGTACCACCCACCCCACCCGCATTACATACGACCCCGCCACCCTCTTAGCCCTAAAGCCTGGCCGCCTCCCCAATTGCGTCCAAGCCGCTCCTGAACACACTCATGGACCCTTCTCTTGCAACTCCTGCAAGTTCGACGGCACCAGGAACAACTCCTCATCCACGAACTCCAAACAGAGATCTGACACCAACCACCTACAATGCATCCTGCTCAACACCCGCTCGGTCAACAGGCACGCCATCGACCTCTGGAATCTACTAGACACCATCTCTCCGGATGTTGCCTTCCCTACAGAAACATGGATGAATGCCTCATCAGCCCCAGACATCACCATTGCCATCCCGGAAGGCTACAAGATCATCTGTAAGGACCGCACCGACCACACAGGAGGAGGCATCGCTATCGTCCATGAGAACTCCATCCGCATCTCAACCAACTCAGACGTCAACCTTGCCAGCGCCGAACACCTTCACTTCCAGATCCACACCGACCCCAAGAACACACTCAGAGGCACCCTCCTCTACCGGCCTCCAGGACCCCGTGCAAAATTCAGCGATGACATCACCGACTTTATCACCCCACACGCCCTCCCCTCCAAGGAATACATTCTATTGGGAGACCTCAACTTTCACCTGGAAAAGAGCAACGACAGCAACGCCACCACCCTTCTGGACAATCTCGCCAACCTCAGACTCAAACAACTCGTCACTACCCCCACCCACATTGCAGGTCACACTCTCGACCCTATCTTCACCTCCAGCAAACATGTCTCCTTCAGTCACACCACAGCTCTCCATTGGACGGACCACAGCTGCGTTCACTTTATCTACAATAAGACCACAACCCACAACCATCCCCAACCTACTCTGCGAAGAAACTGGAACAAAATCACCATCGACCAGATCTCCTCATCGCTTCTTCAAAACCCCCCTGCCCACTCCTCAAACCCCGACCAAGCAGCCATTAACCTCACCCAATGGCTATCCA
This sequence comes from Lissotriton vulgaris, assembly GCF_964263255.1. Taxonomy (NCBI): domain Eukaryota; kingdom Metazoa; phylum Chordata; class Amphibia; order Caudata; family Salamandridae; genus Lissotriton; species Lissotriton vulgaris. The sequence continues at coordinate 1,089,720,768 of NC_141697.1, read as the reverse complement.
ACAGCGCCGACATCCTAGCACCGTTGAAAAAACGTCAAATCAAACTAAGCAGCAAAAACGCCTCCTGGTTCAACAATGACCTTAAGAAATCCAAGAAACTCTGTCGCTCCCTCGAGAAGGCTTGGAAAAAAGACCCAAACACCAGCACCAGGGACGCCTTCAAAAACGCCACTCGTATACATCACCAACTAATCCGGTCTGCCAAGAAAGCCGCATTCAAAGACCGACTAGATAACAACACCCACAACAGCAAGGAATTATTCAACATCGTCAAAGAATTTACCAACCCCTCAGCCAACTCCAACGACATCACCCCCTCTCAAGCCCTTTGCGACTCCCTAGCTTCATTCTTCCACAACAAAATCGCAGACATCCACAACAGCTTCGACAACCGACCCGGACACCAACCCACCCAACCTTCTGCAGGACCTTCACCCCCTTGAACATCCTTAATGACTGGAACCCAATCTCCACTGAGGACACCATCCGCCTGATGAACTCCATCCACTCAGGATCCCCCACAGACCCATGCCCTCACCACATCTTCAACAAAGCAGACTCCATCATTGCACCACACCTTCGAGACATCATCAACTGCTCCCTCAACTCCGCCACCTTCCCGGAAAGTTGGAAACACGCAGAACTCAGCGCCCTTCTGAAAAAACCCACAGCTGACCCCACCGAACTCAAAAACTACCGCCCCATCTCGCTCCTTCCATTCCCGGCCAAAGTCATCGAGAAAGCTGTCAACAACCAGCTCGCCGCCTTCCTCGAAACCAACAAATCCCTCGACTCCTCACAGTCCGGCTTCCGAGCCAAACACAGCACTGAGACCGCCCTCATCGCAGCAACAGACGACATTCGAACTCTACTGGACAATGGAGACACAGTCGCCCTCATCCTCCTCGACCTCTCCGCAGCCTTCGACACAGTCTGTCACAGCACCCTGATACAACGCCTCAGAAACATCGGAATTCAAGGAAAAGCGCTGAAATGGATCACCTCGTTCCTTACTGGAAGAACCCAGAGAGTCCGCCTCCCACCATTCAAGTCAGAGGCCACTGAAGTCATCTGTGGCGTACCACAAGGATCCTCACTCAGCCCCACCCTCTTCAATGTATACATGAGCCCCCTCGCGGCCATCGCACGCCAACACAACCTCAACATCATCTCTTACGCTGATGACACTCAACTGATCCTATCACTCACCAGAGACCCTAACACTGCCAAAACCAACCTACATGAAGGAATGAAAGAAGTAGCCGAGTGGATGAAGCATAGCCGTCTGAAACTGAACTCAGACAAAACAGAAGTCCTTATCTTAGGCACCTCCCCCTCCGCCTGGGATGACTCTTGGTGGCCAGAGGCCCTTGGAAAAGCACCCATCCCGACAGACCACGCACGGAACCTGGGCGTCATCCTGGACTCCACACTCTCTATGAACAGACAAGCCAACGCCGTTTCATCATCTTGCTTCAACATTCTTCGCATGCTCAAAAAAACATTTCGCTGGATCCCCACCGAAACTAGAAAAACGGTCACCCACGCACTGATCACGAGCCGCCTGGAATACGGAAACACCCTATACGCCGGTACCACCACAAAACTCCAGAAAAAACTCCAACGCATCCAGAACGCTTCAGCCAGACTCATACTAGACATCCCGCGTAAAGACCACATCTCTGGTCACCTGAAAAACCTCCACTGGCTCCCCGTCAATAAGAGGATTACTTTCCGCCTCCTAACCCACGCACACAAAGCACTTTACGAACTCGGACCCGAATGCCTCAACACACGACTTTCCTTCTACACCCCCTCCCGCCAGCTACGATCCTTCAACCAAGCCCTTGCTATTGTACCTCGCATCAACAAAACCACCATGGGAGGTAGATCCTTCTCCTACCTGGCAGCTAAAACCTGGAACTCACTTCCCACTCACCTTCGCCTCACTCAGAACCACCTAGCATTCAGAAAGCAACTTAAAACTTGGATATTCGACAAGTAATTCCCCACCCTTCTTCAAGCGCCTTGAGACCCTCTGGGTATGTAGCGCGCTATATAAATCATTTGACATTTGACATTTGACTAGGCAGATGTGTATCACCCATATCTTTGAATTGTGTTCTACCTGTATTCACGCCTAGATACCACGTATATTATGAATTATAGTCACTTTACAAACTATATTTCTAGTCACCCAAGGTATCCTTTCCCATATTTACACTGCAGTGCTACAATATGAGAACCGCACCACCACAAGGGGCCTATTAACAGATCATATTGCAATATATATATAGCCAGAATGAAGTTCCAAAACAACAGTGGCTCTCTTAAATATGTGTTGCACTGTACTCACTGAGATTTATCAAAAAGTTTTACATATATCCAAAACACTACAGTTTAACAAAATCACGAACAAATTCAAAACTATCACTCTTGTGTAACTCACAGTTCATTAACCCTGGGCGTAGTTTGCATAGTAGCGCTACACACTTCACACTACGCGAGCTATGCGTAGCACTACGCGAACTACGTAGTGCGGTAGGAAAATGCTGTTCGCAATGATTGCACAGTGCTGGATGCTTGTCCGCACTGTGCAATCATTGCAAACGGACTCTTGCACAGTGCAAGCGGTCGTTTTCTGCCGCTCTAGTAGATTTGTACTCAAGCAGCAGTTTTCTCAATGCGGACTGGTAGTGTCTCATCGCGAGCTGTCGCAATGAAAACCCTGACCTCTCCACATTGAGAATCTCGCCGGGAGGTTTCTTTTCTATACTCGCGATCAGCAACTTGATGTTGCTCATTGCGAGCGAGGAAAAAGTCTTGCTGGGATGTCATTTTGCTCGCTTGCTCACTTGACATTGAGGACCGTGAGCAAGCAAAAAATGCCCGCTACTCTACGTGTTTTTGCACTGTGTTCCGTGCACTTCGCATAGCGCGTAGTTGCACAAACTACGCAAGCGTAGCGTAGTTTTTTACCCAGACCTAATCATGATCCACCAGCAAGATCATTTCACATACTCGTTACATTCCGGTTCCAGCTGAAACTGATCATAGTACTATTAACAAAAGTAAAAAAAACACACCACAGAAACATGTAAATATTGTTAAATCAAAACTGATCAGGACAGTATATGATTGGCACTATTGTATCTTCTAATTTATATCCCTGTCCTCCCAGTCACAAGATTGCATCAATTGACATAACATGTTACAAAACTGAGATGCCCTTGTCTTATGTGAAGTGTTAGAACAGAATTTTCGGCACAACTACCTGTCAGAGACCATGGTCTTTGGTAATTAGGGCAATTGTTATGTCAAATAACATATCTCAGTTTGGACCATAAAATATTACAGTCGCAATATTCCATTTCAGGTACCGCAGCAATGTTGCGAGCAACAACGGACAACCTTACAAAATTTTAAGGTAAAATAAGCATTAAACATATTTGCAGCAGCCTTACCTTAAAGGCAGTGACATCAAGATAGATGCACTCAAGTCAACGGTTCCAACATTCTACTTCATTCCACATTTTCAGCCAAGAAATCCAAGGAAGCAGACAGTAACAACACAGAGTCCTTCCCAACACATTTTGCAAGATATACTTTTACATTTAATTCTAAGTTGGATTAGTCCTTTCTCAAGAGAGAAAGTATGAAAATGACTTTCCTTCAAGAGGCAGTTGCATCAGCCCTGGAAAATCAACAAGGCTTAATGACAGTCTATTTACACTCCTGTTACTGAAGGGAAGAAACAGGAGGCTTCAAATGGCCTTGAAAACTAAGCGTGTCACCACTGGGTGAGTTGGAATTACTTTACAATTGAATAAGCAAGAAACAGTCCCTTTGAAATTATAAAAAGTTTTCTGGAACCATCTGAATTGGTAGATGATTACTTTCATGTTACCATTAGGATATAACCATGGTTCGTCAGTACGGAAAAGAAGGACAATCTCTCACAGCTGATAGCTGCATAGTATGGGGTAAAATAGCTGGTTGTAACATTGAAGCAAACGCTTATTAATATGCAGTGTGTTCTTATGCTCTAATGCTAATCTCTTGGATAACTCTGTAAAACGTTTAAGTCTACATTATTTTCACTGGGTGAGTTTCCCTTTTGGCTTTACATCAGATATTCTGAGAAAAATTTACAGCTTTTCTTATCCATAGGAGATGGTCTAAATTGTATTTTCTGCTGAACCCAGTTTTGACATTTTATTTCCAAATGTTCTCTTGAATTATCATTTGAGATGCACCACTGTTAGCTTTTTTCAAATTTCATTGGAGTGCTTACATACTAATAGGTTTGGCAATTTCATTGCTACGTCTTACTTCTACCTATGTTAAGCAATTACATCCAGAATAAACATGTATTTCAAATTATCTTCAAAATATAATCCTAATGATGAGCGGTATAATATAAGTCTTGTTTAAAGAATAGGCAGGTGCTTCCCAGCAGGTCACAGGTAGGTTACTGGAAATCAGAAGTTCCCCTATCACCTCTCTTCTGAATCACTGACATCAAAATTATATAGGCCCTACTCAAAGGATAAGAATTACAGAGAAAATAATAAAAAACAGCTCTTGGTGTCCTAACTTCTTTAACTTTTTCCAAAAATTGGTGGGTATCTCAAAATGTTTCGCTTATTGTCACAGCACCCCCATGCAGATTCAAAGCACCAACAAGATATGGAGGGGCATACATGAAACTAATACTATGACAACTACAGTGGAACTAGGATAAATGAGGATTACAATTCATTAAACAGGGCATTACCACATTCTATTCTCTCCTCCTCATCATAACGATTAAGGCAAAGCCAGGCCCTTTTTAGGCTAAGATTCCATATGATCAACCTTAACACAGCGGTTGATTTATTTGCACTCAAAACAGTTAAACTTTCTCTTCATGAGAGATCACAAAGAATCCACACACATTATCTGTTGCTTCAAATGAGGTACAACTATAAGAAATTTGATGTTAACTCAGTGGGTAAAAGAAATGGGAATACAGATGTTTACATCCTAATGAGAGCTCCCATTCCAGTTCCTAGATATCACCCTAGATTTCATGAAATACTTTCTCACTGTATATTACAAGCAAAGTGAAGCTGTTGACAGACTTAATTCAAAAACATATCTTGCAGAAATGATATTCCATCCAATACCTTGAAATTCATAATATTAGCTGTCATTAATAAAAACAGCATTGCATCATTTCATTTAATACATTTTGAATGCTTTCAAAGAACATAAAATAGCGGTCCATAAACACTTAATATATGCTCGCTGATTAGGGCCTTAGGTCTCACTTTATACCGAAGCTCGATCTTTGCGTATCAGTTCTTTAAGTTGTTGTGTAAATTATGCTAGTCTAGCCAGTTCCATGGGGCTCTCTAAGTTAAAAAGAACCTTCCTTTCATCTAGGCAGGTACGGATGCCTTATTTTAAAAACAAGGGTTTTAATAAAGTGCAACGTGCGTGCCTCAATTCAGGGCAGATACAAACTAGGCGGGCCAGAGACTCTTCAAACTGATAGCACAGTCTGCAAGAGGTGACCCCCTCTAAGGGTTTCCAGCAGTTGTTATGTCTTGTATCGGCATACCCAATAGTCTTACTGACAGAATTTGCTTTAGTACTGATTTGTTCAGAGCTGAGTCAAGGTACGGCTGCCTCAGTTTGTCCTTGTAAGAGCTGGCTATAATCACAATGTTGCTGCTAGAGGACTCTACAGCCCCCAGGTCATCTTGCTTGGTCAATAGTCTTACTTGTTTCCTTAAAATGGTTTTAAGCAGTCCCTGTTGATGAATAATGTAACCCCAGTTGAACAAATCAAGGTGCAGTTCAGTGAGGGCATTTTATAGAGCACCTGCCCAAGGATTTTTTTCCTTTCATGAAAGTTTCTTTCAGGGTTGCTTTCATTGTGTTTGGAGGGGCTGTTCATATCCCTCGGTAATAGCAATGGTTGATCGATGTCCAGTGTTCATAAGATTGTTTACTTAGTCCAAATTTCAGCCATACTAGAGCATTACTGGCATGGGCTGGTATCTAGTAAATCTTTTTAGATGCTCAGCAGTTGGCAGGCACCATGATGTTAATTACAGCCCTAGGAATGACTAGTTTCCCATAAGAGATTGACAGAATTAGTTTAGATTTACAACCTTTCAGATAAGCTCAGTTGTTGGACTGCAAAGTTTTGAATTGAGTTTGCAGAGAGTGTACGTCACTGCCTTAGGTTTTGATTTTATGGATGCAATGAGTGGTATTGGTTTGGCGCTGCTTGTGATCCATACCCCTGGGTAGTTATACTTGGTTGTTTTAGATATTTTCAGGTGGCCCATTTTCCATAGATGTTTAAGTTTGTTAACATATTTTCCAAAGATCACACTAAATTCATTTTATTCATTGTAGGTACTTTGTGCATCTAGTGGTCTTTGCAGGCCCATCTCGTGTGGTCCATTAAGACCATATTGTCAGCGTATTGCATTAAGAACAGTCTGGTAATCCCAATTGTGGGTGCTTAACTGGTTGGCCTTTGATACTTTTTTGCCAAGGTCTGCAGAAGACAAATTAAAAAGTAACGGCGCCAAAACATAACCTTGTTTCAACCCTCGGTCCGTGTATATCTTCTTTGTGGCTCTATTTCAGGTTATTGGTCACAGACCATCTATTTATTCCCACATTGTACACAGGTCTGTTTTGACTGTTTGGGTTACCCCATTATCTATAATCGTCTATTCCAGGTTAGTTTGATGCGTACCCAGGTAGTTGTATAGAGAGCAATAATGGTGTTCAGCAGCATGGTTGGGATCCCCCAGTTTTGTCATTTTCGCCAGAGTACGTTTCTGTTGACACAGTCGAACACTGCAGAGTCAATAAAGCATGCAAAAAGGGTGTGCAATTTTTCGCAGGTGGATTTTTCTACCAGGTAGGCTAGGGCTAGAATGTTATCCAGTGTTCATGTCCCTGCTCTAAAGCCTGATTGATAGACTCATAGTATTCCATCTTCATTAGCACAGTTTGGTAGATCTTGTAGGCACAGGCTTGCTTATGCCTTTGCCTCGATGTCCAGAAGGGCTGTCATCCTGTAGTTGGTTTGATCTCCTGCCTTTTTAACCCCTTCGAAGCTAATGACGAGCTGGGCTCGTCATGGCGCTTACCTGCCGTGCGCGGATGACAAGGCCAGCTCGTCATGATTAATGATCATTTTGGTTTTTCAGCGCAGGACGGGAAAACGCCTAGCAGCCATGTGGTTAAAGGATTCGTTGTAGTAGGGAGCCTTTCCAGGCTGCAGAGACTATTGAGTTAGTCATACAAAACGTGTATACCTGGGTGAGTATTGTTGCCTAGAAATTGCGGTCCTCTTTGAAAACTTGTCCAGGGAGACCACTGGGCCCCGGAGCTTCATTGCTTCTGATGTTCTTTAATATTATCAGCACATCAAGAGGTTCTCTTGCTTCTTCTTTGGTTGTTTGATTTACTAGGTTTTTGTTACCAGTAACAGTGTGTGGGCTGGTTCTCGTGAGTGATCATTGATAGTATAGAGGGGTGTTGTGAAAAGACTTGTAGTAGAGTGTTTTCACATGGTTGATGCACGTGTGACTTGAAACTCAAGTTGTGCTTTGATTTGAGCCCTTTCCTGTATGCAGTGGTCCAGATGGTCTGTGATCATGGTTTTTCTTTGTTTTAGTTCTACGACTAGAGATGTAAAAACTTGTGGCAGAGATCTAAGCTTCTCGATGATTGGAAGGCAAGAACACCTTGCAGAATGCTGCTTTTTCAACAGTTCAAGATTCCCTTCCAACTTATCAATTTTGGCTGCTATGCTCATTATAGCTGTTGCTATTGCCTGCATGGTATCCATTTGGATTTCAAGTTTTTGTGTTTGCCATGTAAGGGCATTGATGGTGGTCATCAATGTTGAGTTTATTGAGGATAAAAGAGAACTTTTATGGGACCACCCAGATTGGTTTGCAAGATCTGTTTCTACAAGGGAATATTGTCTCCTAGACCCAAGAGAGATGAGCTTTGATCGAAGGTGTAGGGCTTCATTGCTGACAAGCTTTGTGAGAGGGACAGATCGAGATGTGGGCCACTGTCTCTCGTCCGGAGGGACACCTTTTTTCCCCTTTCAGGGAATCGAATGCTGATGATATTTCTAGAACTTTGGGTTTTCCATGCCCTGATTGGGTTCCTGGGTCAAAGAATGATCCGCTCCACCGTTCTAGAAGCAGAAGGTATTCTCGTTGGCTGGTTTTTCACAAGTATGCAAATAGCGTTCCTGGCTCTGACCGTCGTCTGCTTGTTGCTTCGTTTGGTTTTCTGGGGGTGGTTCATACATTGTATCATTACTGCGTCGCTCCCCTTTCGTTTGTGCACTCAGCATGGCCTGTTTCGGGTGAAGTACTTGCGAACTGTCATGACATTGGGTTTTGATTGTACAATGGGGGTGGACACATGGCGGGCTTGACTCTCCATAGCTGAAGTCCTACAATATTGGTTTTACTGGAGAATGTTTTGTTCCCTGATCCTTCTATGGCATTTTCCCTGGTTCCCTTCTATGGCATTTTTCACCCTTGTAGCCCGCTTGCTCCTTTGTTTTTACAATGGGGACCTGTCTCCTAACTTGAAAGGTTATTTATAGACCAGTTTTCAGATATTTGCAAGGAGATTGCATTCTTTGTCAGTAGTCACTCTTCTACAAGTTGGTGTACTCTCCAGGTTTCCTCGGGGTATATTTGATGTCATTTTACACGGTTCGGCTGGACTTTTCCGAGTCCAGCTGGTCCTGCGGATGTGGTTGCCTCTTGATTGCTTTCACTGGACTTTCCTGGAGAGTGTCACAAAGTTGCTGGTCCCACTTCCCTTTGTTCACTCTCCGGCTGACTCTGGATACATTGGGTGTCCGTAGGCAGCACAGGGCAAGCCCGGGCAGCTGCTTGGACCCATCCCAGTTCCAATCTCACACGCCCAAGGGCTCTCTTGCCTGTTACGAGCTAATGGTAGTCTGGGCTGGGGCAAGGGAAGATTTTTTCCAACCCCCTTGTGACAACAGGAGGGACCGTGATGGGGGGAATGGGGCAGGGGCAGCAGTGTGGGGGAGCCTTGAAGAAGGATGTTGTTGCAGTAGCTGTGCCTGTAAAGGCCCCCCTCCCTCCCCTTGCCTCCCGGTGATCTCCCTGTATTCCCTTGCCACTGGTGGGTGGGGCCGGAGTGCCGTTGTTGCAGGAAGGGAGCCCGAACACCACAGCACCACCAGGTCACCACAGCAACCGGGAGACCAGCCACAGAAATGTGCGGGGAGGCGGACCCCCACCGAGACAAGTCAACGGCTTCCATCTCAGTAGGAAGCCAACGCCGGCCTGGCCCGACCCACTGGGTTACCTGCTTGTCAAGCTGCCTTCTCCTCAGGTTTATGATTCAGCATGTTGCCCCTCTCCACAGCAGATCTGGTGCACCGGTAGTTGTGGAGCCTTTGTGACCTCTTCCCACTTCTCAGTCTGCTCCTGGCAGCCCCGGGAATGCTGAAAAAATGACGGGCAGGAGGGGGAGCGTGTGCAGGTGCAGTGCTCGGCTTCAGCTTGGCTTGGGCGGATCAGTGGCTCCTACACAGGTGGAAGGATTGAGCAATTGATTCAAGTGAGGTTCAATGAGCATCATTTCTTATATTCTTGCACCAATTGTTATTCCTATAAAGCTCCTTAACTGCTTCACTGCTATTGCTAGTACGATCGAAAGACCCTTTACTTGCAGATTTACCTGCTCAAGTTTAATGTTTACCAATTGTGAACACAAAGGGCCTGATTATGAGTTTAACAGTCCAAAGCCCGGCATGATGTCCGATTGACCGCTGCACCGCCAGCGGTCCCACCCCGTGTTACAAGACATGCGGTTACATAGATGAAAGACCGCTGCGGATTCGCCGCCAGACAATTCTGACTGTGGCATCACCGGACTAGCCCAATGAGACTCTCATAGGCTCAGACTAACCCTGGGCAAAGCACTACGCTACGCTTGCGTAGTTTGCGAAGTTTGCACAACTTTGCACTACATGAGCTGCACGTAGCACAGTGCGAACACGCTTAGTGCAGCGTAGCGTAGTGCAGCGGTCATTTTTTGCTTGTTCGCAGTCCTCAACGCCATGTTCGCGACCGCGAGCAAGCAAAATGACATCCCGGCGAGATTCTCAACGTGGGGAGGTCAGGTTTCTCATTGCGAGTGGTCGTGCATGCTCGCGACCGCTCACGATGAGAAACTACCAGTTCGCGTTGAGAAAGCTGCAGCTCGAGTAAAAATCTACTCGAGCAGCAGAACACTACAGCTCGCACTGTGCAAGATGCCGTTTTCAATGATTGCACAGTGCCGGATGCTTGTTCGCACTGTGCAATCATTGAAAACGCATCTTGCACAGTGCAAACATGCTACTACGCAGCTCACGTAGTGCTACGTGAAGTTTGCGTAGTCCAAAGTGCACTTCGCGTAGCTTCGCGTAGCACTACTTCGCGAACTACGCCCACCCTTAGTTCAGACCACCAGTCAACCATCTCCCTAATTACAACTTACCTTACAGCTGGCGTGAATGTGAAAGTCCAACCACTACATCAAAGGTGGCAGAAAGGGGGATATATAAGGCTGAAACTCACCCCTACTCAGTTCTACACATCCTGCTACTGCAGTACCAGCTTGATCACGTCCAAAACAGACACTATCATGGACAGAACTAACGGAAAGTCATACTGCTACCTGTTTCCATAGATTCTTCAGAAAACTTCATTGACCTAGCAAGGGGGTTGGGCTCCCTTCCTTAAACATATTTTGTGGGACCCTGTTTTGCATGTCTTTAAATATATAACCAAATACATCTGTATGATGCCTTGCTTTGCCAAGTCCCTGACACTGCACAAGCAAACTGTACACAAATGGACATGTGTTCACAACTCATGATTACTGATAGTGATGTGTGCCTAAAATATGTCACACAACAGCAACAGCACCTCCTCATCAATAGCACAACTAGTCATCTCTGTGACACTCTCACATTGCACACATCCCAGTTCCTAATTTGATATCAACGATACATCTGTATGGATGTGTTACGAAACTCAAACACACCTCTGCTACAACTCTGTAATGGACTCTCACCCACATGAAAAGGCAATGTCAGGAAATAGAATTACAAATAAACACTTTTAGAAGCATTCTAAGGGCACAATGTAAACACTCTCTGCAGAATATATATGTCTCTACCAGTGGAACCCTGGCTAGAAGGCTTGGGCCCTGGGGCACAGGACATTATTCCAATGCCTGAAAGCCTCTGTGTGCACAGGACCTATAGATTGAAGTATATCATGGACAATCAATAGCATAGCCTGTGCCATGCATATGTAGGTAATGTGCAAGGTCAAGTCATGAAAGAAAACACAGCACTAATAGCATATGTCACACATCTAGATAAAGTAGCTGTGAGGTACACACAGGAAAATTGATATAGGCCCATACAGAAGTCCACAAAGGTATGACAATTTAGAAAAAAACATGTGTGGATAAGCAAATATTTAACTGCAATTTATCAAATACATGTCCAGCCTGCATCATAGGGAGAAGTGCAACCTAATGATGATCACAGTAGCCGTGGCTAGAACAAGCTGAAATACTTACATAGACATCCATCTAACATACCTTGTCCTCTGTACCTCCAGCACTGGATCCAAGGTCAAAACATACTAACCGCTTCAATTAGATCAGCAATCAGGGATAAAACAAATACAACTGTAGTCATACATCACAAACTATACAATAATATCAAATAGTTAGAAAGGCAATGGTAGGACCAATATCTTACAAACTATGAAACATTTAATGACAGTATGAGAAAACGTAATGTAAAACAAAGGCCAATTGGCAGTCCACTATGTAAACATGTCACATAGCACAATGCTGTGCCACCAAACCTGCCCTTACTGTCACTGCCAGGGAACCTCCTCACAAAGGGTCATCCAAGCAGGCACCTCAAGATGGTACTTGGAAGGGGGGGCTGCGGTTTAGGGAGGGGTGTGTTTTGTTTAGAGCTGCTTTTAGTGGGGTAGGGATTTTGTTTCTCAGGGGTAGAGTTGGATGTCGAAGGGATGGGTTGATCTTTGGGAGGATCTTTTGGTGTTTTTTGTTTTAGGGCTGCTTTTAGTGGGGTGAGGTTTTGGTTTCTTTGGGGTCAAGTGGGACGTGGAAGGAATGTTTATGATTTGAAAGAGGTTTTTGGGCATTTGGGAGGGGGATTGGTGTTCACAGGGCTAAGGGCAAGAGCAAACAACACAACTTCATGGGGGAAATGGGTAAGATGTTCTGGATGGAGTTCGGTTTGAGAGAAAGAGGGAGTTGAAGTGAGAGGTGTGTGCTGTATAAACTATGTGTTGTGTCAGTGTATGTTGTGTGGGTGACTGTGAGCTTTTACATTTTTTAGGTTGTGTGCTTTGTGGATTTGCTGGGTGTGGTGGTGGGATCTGTGGCTGTTAGTAGTGTCTGCATATGTGTTGGGTGTTTTGGTGGGGTCTATATGTGTGTTGGTGTGGTGCCTGGGGGTTTGGAAATTGTAGAGGGGTTTGTGTGTATTGCTTTGATGTCTGGTGGCATGGGTGCCGTGACGGGGTCTGTGGGTGTTGGTGTCATGTGTGGAGGTATGAATGTTGTGGGGTGGTGAGGGGTGTGTGTATTTGGTATGTGGTTGTATATCTGTGTGTTTTTTTGTTTGTGTGTTGTACTTGTGTCTGTTGAAGTGTTCTTGAGCGTATGTTTGCCTGAGCTTGGGACAGACATGGGATTAGGAAATTTAGATGAGGTAGGAGAAGGGGAAGGATGAGGAATGAAAGATTGGGAGAGATGGAGGGCTGCTGGGAAGGAATAGGCCAGAGGTTGGAAAGACCTGTAAAGGCCAGACATTGCACTGTGTTTTGCCTCCCAGGTAGGCCACCTTGGATCAGCTGGTGGACTCCCCCCTGGATGGCACTCAGGAGTGCAGTTTGACCCACAGAGATGGTCCTCAGGAGATCATTAGCCTCCTCACTCAGGGCAGCAGGGGTAACAGAGGCAGGGGGTTTCTAGGGCAAAGGTGACTGATCCTCTCTTCGGGAAGTGGGAAAAACAACATGTTGGGGTCAACAGGTAGGGTAGGGATGGAACTGGGTGCGGCGGACAAGGAATAATGTTGTACTGATCCTGTAGGGTCCACCACCACTCAGAAGTGTCTACTGGAGGATGACACTGATGATGAGCTGCTATCCTCCGTGGCACTCCTCACACCCTCCTGGTTACTGGGTCCCTCAATGTCTGAGGTGTTACATACAGAACCACAGTGACCAGCCGTGTCCCAAACAAAATTGGCCCCTTCTCCTTTGCCTGCCTTGGAAGACATGTAACATTTAGCATGAGCACATGCATGCATGCTACATAACCTGCAAACGGGTGGTTGTACTCATGTCAATATGTCAGATAGCACTGAATGGACTTTTCTACACTCCATAATTATTTCCATACTAGGATAGTGGTTCACCTTGCGAACTTAGTAGACCTAAGAAAAATGATGTTACCAAATAGAATGTATTACAATTTTACATTTACTCACTATTCACACAAGGCCCAGGTTTCACACGTCTCTTCCTTTGCCTCATGACACATTGTAATGCCATGAAGGTCAACTTAAAAAACAATCGCCCATCAATATGTATTGTAGCAGAAATCAGGTTGCATGCGGATACACATTGCACACTGATGAGATTTTTGACTCCAAACTTCATCATATGTCCACTACCTGAAAAGACTAATGAAAGCTGTACTGAAGTAGTTTCAAATGGACCTTAGAGATTTGCCTTGAAAGATTGAGTTCCAAAGTTTTGGGAAATAGATACTCCAAATTCTAACAGCACAAGAGTTCACCTTGCCATATGAACATCCCCAATCCTATTTGGTAGAGGTTATAACGGCATTCATAGATTGTATTCATAAAAGCCAATACACCTATGAAGATTGTTGTGCGTTCACAAATATCTGTGACATCAAGATGTAGGATCACAAAAGTCCTTATGTGATGGCACATCACAGCACTGTTTGGTATTGTAAACTCAGATTGCTTTGTAAGGATGAGTGTAGACACTAACATCTCACTCCCTGATGCATGTCAACAGTCAGTGAATTGTAGAAAAACTAAAAACAGGCAAATGCGTATTGGGCAACATGTAGGCACTAATGCTGATGGCCCCAGTAATGTTTGTAGGTACAAAGGTACAAAGGTACAAAATTAATTAATGTTGTGATTAGTAAAAATTCTTGCAATAGGAAAAACACATTCAAAGCAGTCTAAGTTAAAACACTCATAAATAACAAATCGACATGATAAAAAATAATTTAAACACATCTGACGTTCCATTTCTGTGCAAGATTAAACAGAACATTCCAGTCAACTGTTGTTGAAACCTGCTCTCAATATCTTAAAGCGTAAAGTTGGTTTGCTCTATCGGTACTATAAGCGTATAAAATTCAAGGCAGAGTTTCAGACCTCTGTCTTGTACAGCTTAGTATGTCTTTTGATGACAGCCTATTTTGATCGGATCGTCAATTTGTTAAATTTAACCTGATTTTTCTTATATTCATAAATCGGACTAGCCAGAATGCTAGTTGAATGTTGTTTCCGTCAAAGCTGGCTATAAGTGCTTGCCTGCATGTTCGTATTCCTCTTTGGTTCCACCTTGGTTTTAATAAAAGTCTTCTCTCATTATTTAAGGCTGAACAACTGCACAGTATATGCAAAATGTTCTCTTTAAAATTGACGCAGGTTCTGCAGTTTATTTTTGTTTTGATACGTTGCCAAGGTGGCTGATGTTGATTTACGGGTAGAATTCCCATCCTCAGTTTTAAATAGGACTTCATCACTTTTCTTGAGAACCCTTTTCCCAAATAGGCTTGTGGCTGAGACCTTGTATAGCTCTGAATCACAAACGAACTGTGGGCCCTCTTAGTCAGTGTGCCCTTATCCTCCTCCAGAGAAAGTAGCTTAACAGTTTTGTTTACTAATTTCTTAAAGATTTTATGAGGCCCATTGAGTTCCCAAAGATCATGTAGGGCAAGAGACCTTATTGTCGTTTGGAGATATATCATTGCAGGACTATCTTTTTTCCTTTCTAGTTCTTTCCATAAAAATGAGTTCAGAGTACCTTGCTCGGCTCCCTTTATCATATGCCAGCATTTAGTGTACGCTCCTTTTCAAGCTTAGTGCTGTTTTTGAAGGCCAAACTCTAGCCTTAATTGTGCTGGCGATGTACTGTTTGTATGCTTGTCACTGTTGAAAGACAACTTATCAATGGTGAGTATTGGCATGTCACTTTATGCCATGTCACATGTACTTGAGCCACCATCACATAGGAGACAGTACTGAGGCAACATTACTCCTCACCCAATGATGGCCTGTGTGGTACAATAGTCACCTAGAACAACTTAGAACATGAGATGATCATCACATCAAGCAGCCAAGTGTCTGCTAAAAAAGGATTTTTTTTTAGTGGACTGGACTCTGCCTTGTTGCTGGTCATAAAGACAATAGGCATAGCACAGCAACATGCACCTGCTGCTAGACCGTCAGAGACAATGACTCATCTTGTGTGTTGCACATGCTTCACCCCCCAAAACTAATAGGGAAGCCTGCCTTTAACGCAAAAAGTTGGCAATGTAACATGTTTTACTTTGGCCAGGCCGACACCCCTATGTCACTGCTGTTGGGCCGTCAAATGCTCATCAAGCTCCTGATAGGCCACTGCCAGTATGTAGGCCATTAGATGGGGTCAGGATCTGGCATGCACTTTGTCCATTTTGGGAGGGCTTCCCCAGCTGGACCTCCACAATATTCTCGGTCCAGCACCTTAGGTCCTCCAGCCTCTTCCTAAAATGGATGCTACGCCAGTTAAGAAGCCCCAGGGTCCGCACCTTGTGGGCCATGGCTCTCCAAAGGTAAGTCATATGACAGACGTTTACCTGTTTGGATTCAATTGAAGAAGAAACAGATTGTAATGTTTTAGGATATCTGGTCGTTTGATGCACATTTTCTATACACCTAGCACAAGCATTCATCAATAGTCAATGCAATGCATGTGTATAGGTTTCCAGCTAAGCAGTACAAAAGCATGAATACACACATTTGTGGTCATCTATTGACTATCCTCAAACCTGGTCATGACCTACACTGACTGAGCCAGCCCACTAACATCATGTAGGCCAAGGCCATCCTACATGTACTGTGATGTGAGGTACTATGACACACTACACAACACTGACAGGAATGCCATTCAACATGCCATTGTATTCATTGGATTGAATGTAACAAAACTGTTGAATAACATTTCAAAATCTCTCCAGAAGTAACCAACTATCGACAATGGAAAAGTGTCAGATGTGCAATAGGCCTATAAAGTGAAAGCATAACTTATGGAAAAGTGACAACAGATCTGTTAAAGTAAGGGGACTGTCATAAGTCAAAGGCATACAGTGACAATGTGGGTCAATTGAAAAAAAGTATCAGGTCAGGGGGTTACCTCAGTCACCATTCCAAATAAAGTACTCATAAAACCAACCAGGGCTACCATTGCTTAATAGTATTATGTTGGGGAAAATCCATGGATTTGTAGGTCTACAGGATGAATACTCTGTGCATTTGTAGTCTTGCCACATCGACTCTGCCCCAGCCTTGCCATAGCCGGGCTATAAGTCATTGTCAGGCCTTGCTATATGCAGGCAGTGCCTACTGATCCCACATGAACATCACATTTCCATGAATGTAATACATAAGAGTGAATCTTGTTCCCATCAAATATGTGACTTCACATTGTATAGCAATCCGAAGGGGTGTGTGAAGTATAGCTAGTTCTCAGACAACAGCTGGGCAAAGCCTGATGTGGGCTAAGTCATTTGTGGGACTGTACAATGGCAAACATCATCCTCACATGCTTATAACAGTATACAGACACATTCTATCATAGGTGCCATGAAATGTAGACAAGGATGGATATGTCCATGCAACAAAAGTAGGATATACGGTTTATCACATATTAAAATGATAATGTTCACTCCACAAAGAAGAGTGCCCCACAATCCATTACATGATTTTCCTATGGAGGTACCACTCAACCTCACCAAAAACTAGCATGCCTTCGCTCTGGGACTCTGATGCACATTGTAGCCAATGGGAATTAAATAAATGAAGTTTAACAGAATACAAATATGTATTTGAAATATTTACCTGATCCTCTGATGAGCCATAAAGCTGGTAATTACAGGGGATGGGCCTCTCCAATCAGGGTCTCCTACTCCTCTGGAGAGAAGGGACGGGTCCTCTCACGTGGTTAGCCTGCCATGATTGCTCCCAGAAATGGCAAGCAGCAGCTAAAGTGGAGGAAGTGTTGATAGAAGCAGTGTCAGGAGGCAAGTGAGTTTCTTTCCAAACTGTGGCGTACATCTGCGCCACATACGAGGTCATCAGCCCAGGCGCACACAGCCATTTGATCAAGACCGTCACAACCACCAACGTTAGCTTATGGCTGTGTCCGCAGTGGATGCAACCACCCATTATGCGATCAACTTCCGCTGACCGTGGTTGTTTCAAATGTCCCAGAAGTGAGGTCAGGCATCTGCTATTTCAGCACTATGAAATACAGTATGGTGACTGTGAATTGCATCACCACCACAGCAAATGAGGGCTAACCTGGACAGCTACATCCAGGTCCCCAGACATGAGGATTTGAACACTGTAAAGCGTGATTTCTTTAGATTTGGTTGCATTCCATATGTGGTTAGATCTATTAGTGGCACTTACATTGCCTTAGTCCCATCGCAAGCCACGGAACAAGAGTACAGTAACAGGAAGCATTTCCTTTCCATCAATGAGCAATTTGTCTTTGTGCCCAATTTGTGGATCTCAGACATCTGTGCCAGATACCCAGGATCAGCAAATGATTCGTTCATACTGTGGAATAGCACCACACCCCAGCTGCAGTCACAACTACTACCAGAGAGGGCCTGGCTTGTTGGTAAGTGAAATCTGTCTCAACCTTGTATGGGTAATGTCAGGTAGTATAATCTGAAAGTGCATAACTCATTGTTGCAGTTCTGTCTGTCTTCCATCTAGGAGACTCAGCATATCCCGACCGGCCATGGTTGTTGGCACGACTGAGAAATTCAACAACAACAGGGGAAGTCTTCTACAATGAGGCCCATCAAAGAACGTGGCATCCAGTGGGGCGGGCTTTTCAACTCCTGAAAACCAGATTCAGATGTCTATATAAGATTGGGGGAGCCCTCCTCTACTCACCCAGGAAGGTGTGTCAAATCACGGTGGCCTGCTTCATGCTCAAAACATTGCTCTGCGTTGGAACATCCCTTATATTGCTGAGGATGAAGACCATGAAGAACTACTAGGAGAGGAACTTGACATTAGAATGAGGATTTTAGTAGAGAAGAGGAAGGAGTGGACTTGCGTCAAGATCTCATTTAAAACTTATTCTCCTGAGTGTAATTATGGGTCATGATTTTGAAAAAAATAGCAACTTTTGCCATGATGTGCGGAGTATGTTCATTAAATATACAGGGAATATGAGGCTCAGACAAAATCTGGTGAAAGACATTTGTTTTGTTAGTGTAGCTTACTTTAGCTTTGAATTGTGTCTTGCACTCTGCTCTCTAGAAGTTATCTATGTGAATTTTGCCATATGTATGGTGTCATAGCTAATCTCTTTTTTTTTGGTCTGTTTTAGATTCCATCACCATGGCATTGTCATTTGGACATGTTAGAGCTGTGACTTTAGCAGGTATATAATGCTGCTCATACATACGAAGTGGACATGCATTGCTCCTGGGAATGTCTGTCACAGACTTTTGGGTGTACACAACCTACACCATGTCAGCTTGCACTGTGATAGGATGGAAGTTATGAGGTTTCCATTGGATTTTTTTCTAGTGGTGTAGTGGTCCTAATGCAATATGTGTTCTATCAGGAGCTCCAACACAGTGTTGTATTATATCCAAATCATGCTATTCTGTCATTACATTGACTAAATCCTCATTGAGTATGAACTGTATGTAGCTGTTGATGGTCCTCCTCATTATAGGCCAAAGTGCATGTGACACATCATTGACATTTGTTGGTGACGTGTCACCAGCTGCAACAACACTGGAATTGAACAAGCCTATGATCAGAATCTGTCATAGTGCCATATCTCTGTTTATTGTTTCAAATGATGTGAGACTCCTTTTGTGAGGTAGGCAATATGGCTCCAACTGATGACATAAACCTTTTTTAATGTTTTCCATTCCATAGGAAATTGTTTGATGTGTCCCCTCCGTCCATGAGGCAAAATTCTGCACCTGTGACTCTGATCAATGACACAAGTTATTTAAATCATGTATGATTTGCTATCTTTCTGATATAATACCAGCCTATGATTGGAACAATGGAATAAAGATGTTATGAGACCAGACACTTGTGTATGTGTTGGTGTGACATGGTTGTGATCCTGAGATAATCATTGTGTACATGCTAAATATCCATGCTTACACAATTATCTTGTTTTAGCAATTGTGAAGTTCACATGGGAGAATATATACGTAGCTAGATCTGGGAGATACTTAAGGAGGCAATGAGTTTGTGACTAGTGAATTTATGCATTGGCCAAGGAGAACATAACCAATTTGCAAAAGCGAACAGGGTAAACCAATATGAAGAAGTTAGTCATAGTAAATTAGACCATAATTGTAGATGCCAACATTTCTTAAATCCAAAGTCCAACATACTTCTCCCATCAGAAATGGAAAAGTGTCCAGAAATAGCCCACAAAGTGAGGGTGTTGCACACACTGGACAAAGGTATGTGTGAGGTTTCTTACTGGCGGTGGTGGGTGTCTTGGCATCCTGACCTCCTGGATCTTTGAGTGGACATACCATCCTTTATGGGATCCACTGCTTCTGAGACAGCGGTGTCTACTGACATGGGTGTTGATGTCCCACAGCACCCCCAGCCAAGCAGGCTATTTTGGTGTTGATGCCAGCCACCTCCTGGTATGTATAGCTCTGAAGCTGCTTCATCTCCTGGATTTCCATAATCACCTGCACCATTATGCCTTAGGAGTCCATTCAGGACTTAGGGAATCGTGGCCTAGGTGTCAATGGCCCCAGTGGGCTCAGTCATCGGGTCCTCAGTTATCCTACCACTAATCCTATCCCCATTGACCTGTGCCCTTGGCCAAGATATACCCTCCCACTGGTTCCTGATTCATCAGTGACTGGGTTGGTGTTTGGTACCTCAGAATCCAGGACTGGGGGCACAAGATGGTAGTGACCGTGCTAGGTGCATGGGTGTTTGGGGCAGGTACTGCTGTGTTCTTGCAGTCATGCTGGGAGGTGTTGTTGTTGGCACAGTGAGACAAAAGGAGGATTCCTTTCTGTGGTTTCTTACATTTAATTATCTTTATGTAAATGTAACTTGTAGAGCCAAACACCTGTCTAAAAAAACTCAAATGACCTCAGTAACACATATGCCAAAAGACCATGAAATTATATCAAAGATATCACATTTATTAAAAACGTTTCTTATATCAAATAATTAGACATAAACAATTTCTTGCTATAAGATTACATACAATTAAGCAACATATAAAAACAATTTAAAAAGCCAGTGTTGTCGACGCGTTTCGGTGCTTAGATGGATAGAACACCTTCCTCAGGACTATGATTAAAAGCTTCATGGATCTAAAAAGTATATGGGACATACGTTAGTGTATAATACATGAGGATTTGTTTAGTTTTTTTTACAGACAGAGTTTTTTATACTGAAATACAGGGTAATGGCTACAAGAATTCATAAGATCTTACTAGAGCATTTTCAATTTGTGGCACCAGTCTTGACCCTGGAGTGTAGTATTCTTTATAGTGTTTGCTTCCTCCGCTTAGTCGTCTAGAGGATCTACATATGGAGTAACAACCATGTTTAAGTTTATAATCCAACTAACGTTGTGTTGTTTAATCCGTATGCTATTTATATCAGGAATTAATAGCTTACTTTATGGTAGTACGGAGTATCTCTTGTATTCATTCCTCAAAGCTCGTCAGGAGTATTTACTGGCCGTTACTTCTTGATATCAAGAAGTAACGGCCAGTAAATACCCCTGACGAGCTTTGAGGAATGAATATGCCGTTTTTAAAGTGACCGAACCCGCTATATATACAGCGCCTGGAAGAGTCTCCTTCAATACAAGAGATACTCCGTACTACCATAAAGTAAGCTATTAATTCCTGATATAAATAGCATACGGATTAAACAACACAATGTTAGTTGGATTATAAACTTAAACATGGTTGTTACTCCATATGTAGATCCTCTAGACGACTAAGCGGAGGAAGCAAACACTATAAAGAATACTACACTCCAGGATCAAGACTGGTACCGCAAATTGAAAATGCTCTAGTAAGATCTTATGAATTCTTGTAGCCATTACCCTGTATTTCAGTATAAAAAACTCTGTCTGTAAAAAAAACTAAACAAATCCTCATGTATTGTACACTAACGTATGTCCCATATACTTTTTAGATCCATGAAGCTTTTAATCATAGTCCTGAGGAAGGTGTTCTATCCATCTAAGCACCGAAACGCGTCGACAACACTGGCTTTTTAAATTGTTTTTATATGTTGCTTAATTGTATGTAATCTTATAGCAAGAAATTGTTTATGTCTAATTATTTGGTATAAAAAACGTTTTTAATAAATGTGATATCTTTGATATAATTTTATGGTCTTTTGGCATATGTGTTACTGAGGTCATTTGAGTTTTTTTAGACAGGTGTTTGGCTCTACAAGTTACATTTACATAAAGATAATTAAATGTAGGAAACCACAGAAAGGAATCCTCCTTTTGTTACACTTTTCCCAGTCCTTTCTGGGTTTATTAGGGAAGACTCTCTCCTTTTCCGAGTTGGCACAGTGAGCCCACTGTTGCCTTCTGCCTAGGCTAATGAGATGGTGTAGGAAGGCCGTCCATGTCATCATCTCCAGGAGTGTTCTCATCACTGAGGACTTGATCTTGGGGTGATGTGGGAGTCTGTTTGGTGTCCAAGCTCTGGCCAGCTGTTCTGCCAGATCGACCTGTTGAGAAATAGAGAACATTGTTATTAGTGTAAGTGTGGCATCCACATTGTTTGTGTCACAGTAAGAGAAGACCAAGGATGACAAAAAATGGGTAGATTCCTACTGTGATCTATTTGTGTGCCATTGAAGTTGATTACAAGACATTTGAAGACACACAATACATGTAGTAGAATTGAGCAGCTCATTAGACATGCTGATATATATAATTTTGGATTTAGGGATACACATGACATCTCCAAAACATTTTAAGCAATACAATGTAGAAGTAACCAGTACATCTGACAATTCAGCCTAGTTAAATTGAATACACATGAACACACAACTTGGTTGTATGTTTAGTATTATTCATCATGTGAGCAGTGCAGAGTCAGTGGGTCACCAGCCACTTCTGATCAGCTGAGTCACCTTCATGACTTACATATTTATGATCTACACACTTGGTATAGTGCCACTCATGCCATCAATGGTTTCAGTTGAAGGGAACAGGACATCATCAATCAAAGTAGTCAGATATATCTCTACATAGAGCTTTGTATGTACATTGCACAGTAGATGAAAAGTGAACATTAGTTGTAACATGGCAGACAGGTCAGCAGAGTCAAATGGACTATTGCATCTTGGTTAGAGTTACAGTCACATGACCTCATGGAATGGTAGATATTTCTATCCCAACTTACCAACACATGACAAATGATGACCCGCAGGATAAGTGAGCAACAGTTGTAACATGGTAAACATGCGTCAGTGCTATGGCATCCCACATTATAGGGCCAGTCCCCACCACAAAATGATGTATTTTGTCACCTGTGTTTTGTTCACGCAGTGTTGTGCACCCCTGTTGTGGCAAACTCCATTATACAGGTCCTGTCCATTGGTGGGTGCATTGCCCTGGAGCCACAGTATGTCCTAAAGTGTCCTCATGATGTGACTTTCTTATATTTCTCTAATGTGCCTTATTTTATTATTACATTGCATCTTAATGCAGGCACTACAACTCCCAGATGCCCTGGGGCGGCCGCCATCTTGGGTGTGTTGAAGGTGTGGTCCTTCCTGATATTGGTGGCCCCACGCATCAACGGATGCTCACTATTCTTCTGCTGTTGCACTGAGCAGGAGCTCAGCTTTCTTTCTAATCCCAATCTGATTTTTGGTGGGCTCTTGGGGTTGTGCTTGGATGCAGATCCTCTCCTAAGTGTTTTTTCATGGTGACTCGAGCTCCCCCAGTGATACTTGATCAGCTACTAGGCAGTCCGACTTGCTTTCCATGGCAATTGCGAACACCTGACAGCTTATCCATTCAGCCCTTTGCAAAGAATCTCTCCATGTGGGTAATTTTGTTTTCATCAGCTGGCCATTACGTGTTTTGGAGCAGGTCGGGCTCTTAGTGGTAAGCCGTATGTTTACGTTCCTTTCAAGCTGGCATGTTTCTTCATATCATACACTCACATTCTTTCTAACATATGGCATCTAGGGCTCGATATTGTCTATATCCAATGATTACTAGTATTGGTCTAAGTGCTGCTACGAAAACAAAGGAGTAATTATAAACCTGATAACAAAAGCTTTCTTTACTTAAGGCATTAAGATGTTATAAATCACCATATTTGAAAACAACATTTATTAATCGCCGTATTTTAAAACAACATTGTGGAAACCTTATTGTGATTTAACTGACATTCAAAAATTATGAATGTAACTGTTTTAATTTCCTTTTGAGCTTTATCAAAGGAAACAATGGTGAAACAAGCATTGCAACGCTTTTGATATCCTATTTTTAGAGACTTGTTACTCGAGAGTCAGTAACAGTGAGTAGAGCCTAGAAGGTTTTTGTTTTGTGTTGTGTTGTCTATATTTTTGTATAAAATACATACATAAATAAATAAAGACTAAAAGTATTCAACTGGTGCTTCTAAAATACGCCTACCCCAATGTACCTAACCTAAGTCTAGTACGGGGGAAGAAGTAAGTGAGGTGTAGCATAAGTATAGTATTCTTTTGCCAAGAATCTATCCAAGATTTCTCTTAGAGTCTAATCAGCTCCGTACCTTGGTTTTAGAATGAAGGAGGTCTGGTATCTCTTTGTCTCCGGACTCGATTTCCCAACAGCCCACAAGGGGAGCTTGGAAACACTGGAGCTAGATTTCTCGGCAAGAGACAAGACAGCAACTCTCTCTGTGCGTCTGCTGGAGGGTCGGCTTCCTTTGGCACTTGCTGTAGCAAGAAATGTGTCGGGCAAGTAGATAGTCAAACTGCTCCAAACCACTGTGTTTGCTATGGCAAGTGTGGGCATATTTATACATTGAAGGTGCCGAGTTTGACGTACAGTTGGACATAATAACGTCATCAAAGAGTCGTAGTTCTTTGAAAACTCAATGAGTCCTTGGATAAATCAATATTCAAGCAAAGGGAAGTCCCTAACTGCTGAAGCAGAGTTTTCCAAGAAATCATTGTGGCTTTTCGGAACTAGTGGAAGTAGCCATGCCGTATTTGGACTGGATCGGTTATGTCTAAATATGGTTGTGATTTCTATGCCTATATAAGGACAAGGTGATTTATACCTATACAAGGGCATGAATCAGGAAAATTACAGTAGGGTCCTAAAATGTTATACAACACCCACTCCACTTAATTATGTTCGCCATTACTAAAATGTAAGCGCTTAAACATATCTAAAGCATGTGATTACAATCCCACCCAAAGATATATAAAATGCATTTGAAATGGTTGCACACGAAAACGAGTATTTGTACTGGACGCATTTGAAAGCAATGATTCCAATTTAAGCATAAAGTATGATATTGGCAATGCTCACTGAATGAATCATAAAAATTACATTTATGAAATGGCTCTTAAATACAGAAGAAAAAAGGTCGAGACCATCCCTTAGCAGAATATATAAACTGTTTTGGTTTCTGGATAAAGTCAATATTGTTTCTAGGAAGCATTCAAAGAATTCTTGCTCTCTAAGAATAGTTCTACTTCAAGCAGATTACTCTGTGCCAAAGTTAAATTTTAGAAAAAAGTCAAATCAAATCATAGAAAAAAAGAGTTCCAAAGTTAGAAGTTTTTGTTCTGAAAAACGAAGGTGGAATTCAAAGTTGATAGAACGCTGTATGCTGTGTGCTAATTTCAAAAGTTATTCTCAGTGTCAGGAGAAAACATTAAATCTTCTTAGCTGGCAAAGAAATTGTTTACCACAGTAGGTGAAAGTTGAAGCACTTCATTAAGTAGATCAATCGTACACAGATGAGAAGCATCGCTGTCAGCGCCAGTCGCATTAGCAATGTTCGCAGTAGATGGTACCTGTGTGCCTGTTGGTCCACGTATCTCACCCTCAGCTGGAATTGCTGGTGAGACCTCAATGAATGCCGTCATCAGGATTGGTAGCCGCTGGGGACAACACAATGCATGAGCCGTTACCGAACCAAGCATAGCGTCAACATCCGTTGGCAGTGCTGATAGAAGTGTCAGAGAAATATCCAACACGCATTCCTCTCCACAAAGCAGGCATCATAGAATAGATAAGATGCAATCTTGCCAGATTGGTCTGAACAATAGGAACAACGTGGTATTCAGATCTGTGTTATGTGCTCATGATACTTTATTGCCAGAAGAGTGTTCTCCATGGTAATCTGGGTATCGCTGGTGACTGGACTTGCCATATCGGAGCAGAGGGAACAAAAGTAGTATCCTTGCTACAAATCCCAAAATGAGAGGCAGGCTGCCGAACATAGAGTGCACAAAGTTTGAAAAAATGCCTAGGACTGCTTCAAAGGGTGCTAACAGTCCCGAAAAAAATCATCTTAAACACATGTACAATACCACTGGTATCAGACATGTTTAAGATACAACCTAAAATTTCTGCAAAATGTATGGGGCAGTATGTTCATAATAGGGCATGTATCTCCACAGAGGACCTTGCAACTTGTAGATCATACGTCTCTCTGGACGAGGTCAGTGGCACCGTTTTTTGTAAAAGAATGGCTTTCATTCTCCTTAAAGTATGAATTCCTATTGAAGAGATGTTTAGTGAAGGCCATAGTGGCAACTCCCCTTCTGTTTTAGTTTTAGGAAACAGTACTTGCATACAGCAAGTGACCCTGGCTGACACACTAACCAGATAGGCTATTCCTAGCATCATTCAACAACAGCTGTGATCATTCAACATTATATAGCTCCCATTGGACAGCTTTCTAAAAATTGGATTTATCACTGCTGCCGGGGAACCCTGCAGGTGGCATGATAAGTTGGTCGAAGAACCATCGCAGGCTCCATGTAAATTAATACCCTGACGTAAAAGTGGACCAGTCAGTGTGCTTTTGCAATTTTTATCACTAAGAAATACCTCCCTTTCCCCACTCCAACATTTGTGTGTATGCTAAATCCCAGGTCGACTTTATGTATTCTTTACCCAACCTTTCATACAGGCTTGCTGGTATGTGTTTCAAGCAATACTGAAACTGGAAAATCGTCCCTGGTATCGTGATGGTGTCATGTATTATCCATTCCACGCTGGTTTCTCAGAAATGGTTAATGGTAATCTTTCCAGTTTTTCTATGTTCAGTGCTGTATAGTCTGCTCCCGCTGTGTCAAAAAGATGTGTTTATCTGCAAGGTTAAATCCAGTAAACAATGACTTGGTGTTGATTAGACGCCAAGGCACCTAGCATGAACAAAGGTTTTGTAACCTCCAGCCTAGCAGCATTATAGAACGCAATTGAGACTGTCCATGTTGTAACATGAGCAAGTCCTGTTCCACTATGTCTATGGCAGAGAATACAATGCTGTCCAAAGAATAAATTCGGGATGACAGCGTCGTTAACCCATTGTCAACTACAGAGAGAGCTTTCTCTAAATTAATATGATCAATTTCTCGTATTCATTCTGCAGTTTCCATTTGCGTGACTTTCCAGGCTTCATTACAAGCAGCATAAATATCGACGTATATGAAACGTTTATGATGTGGTTCACGAGGTCCTTGTAAGAAATCTCTCAATTCAAAGCCATCTTTAAGTAAAGTTAAGTGTTTTTTTGTAGCCACTCAAAGCACAGTTTTCCTACACTGAAAGTTGTTACTATCCCTGGATGTTGTCTCTGGACATATCTTGGACCTGGCCTAGTTACTGTAAACCCTTGTGTCTTCAGGAATCTATCTTGACAGTTATTCGTGTCTGTGGGCCAGATTAACCATTTTTTCCAATCAGGATTAGTACTGTTCTGTTGTAAAATATATTTTACGTCTATCTCCTCATCTGTAGTTCCATTGCTATCAGGTGTGGGGTTAGGTATGGACTGTTTGTTTAAGTCGTTTATCTTAGCAAGGCCAAGACAAGATGTCTGTTGAACAGTTTCATTAGGCAATTATTTGTTCTGGGATGATTCACGCTCTAAATAAGGCTTCTAAACCTTGAAGCTGCCAGTCTTTTCTGCCCCAGAGAGTTTTTGTCTCAATGTTGTCTTTCCAAAAGTCAAAACCTAATGTGGACAATTGAGCATAAAAGGCCGCAGAATAAATGTGCTTAGGATTAGTCAACATATTTTTCATTCCAGTCTTATTAACATATTAAATGTTTCTGGATTTGTGACATTAAAACCTGAGAAGTATGGAAATTGTTCATAAAATGTTTTTGAGCTACCCTTTGGTGGCGTCGGAAAATATTCCCATTGATTATAAGTAAAAACATTTATAGGGTTTGCCGATTTGTGCAAACAATACATTTGTTCATAATCTGATGAGCCTTTTAAGTATTCATGTTTTGTAAATGTTGCTGACATTTCTAAGTCTACCATCATGTTTATTTTATTTATTTTTTTATTTTTATTTTTGAAGTTTTCTATAGCGCTGGCCAGACCGGAGGGTATCTGAGCGCTTTACAGTCGATCTGGAGGAAACAGGTGAGGAACAATACAGCAACAAAGATTCATACAAGTTCAAAGATTAACAGAGTTGTCTGGTGCCTGAGGGGCGGCTTTGAGGTAGTGTCTTTGAGGTAGTCAGAGTTACAGGGTGAGCTGTTGAGGTAGAGTTCGGGAATGCACGGTTGAGGTAGAGGATTTTTAGACGGCTCTTGAATTCTGGAAAGGAAGGGGTAGTTCTGATGTCCACTGGGATGCAGTTCCAAATTTTCGGGGCCTTGCCAGCAAAAGAGCGGCTTGCTTTTTTTTGTTACCGGGTTTTCAGGGGCATGAGTAGTAGGGAGTTTGAACTTCTGAGATTTCTGGGTTGACCCGCTTTCTTGAGCTTAGAGGCTAAGTATTCCAGTTTCCCTGTGTGCCAGGCTTTGTGTGTAAGACAGGCCGTTCTGAAGTTGGCGCACATTTCCACTGGGAGCAATTTTAAATCTTTGGGTGCGGGGGATATGTGGTCAAATTTCTTTACACCTGAGACCATTCTGGCTGCTGCATTGAGGGTGGTTTTCAGTGGCGCTCGGTGGGATAAGGCGGTGCCGGATAGGGTAGCGATCCCATAGTCCAGTCTATACAGCACCAGTGCTTGGGTGGCTTGTTGGAGATCCTTCTGCGGGATGTGTGGTTTGATTTTGTTGAGGAGCTTCAGATTGAGGAAGGCGCTCTTCGCGGAGATCTTGACGTGGCTTGTCATTGCTAGTTTGTGATCAAGGGTGATTCCAGGTGATTTAACCGAGTTAGTCAGGGTGAGATTTCCTTTGAGAGAGTCAATAGCTTTCACCCATTCAGTGAATTGAGAGTTATCGACCTTGTTGGAGATGAGGAGGATCTTGATTTTTCCTTGATTGAGTTTGAGGTGGTTTGCCCCTAGCCAGTCTTGGATTTCTTTGAGAGTGTTGTTGAGCCTTAGAATGTCCTTAAAGGAGGTGGTTTCTATGTAGATCTGTGTGCCGTCTACGTAGAGATGAAAAGGGATGTTGGCTTTCTTCAGTATGATGGTGAGCGGTACCATATATGTTGAACAGTTGAGGAGAAAGAACGGATCCTTGGGATTTTATTTTGACTCTTTGGAAGCGGTTCAGAAAGAAGGAGTCGAACCATTGCAGGACCATATCGTCCGCACCTACTCTTTGAGGGCCTTGATGAGGAGCTTGTGGTTAACCGTGTCAAAAGCCGCTGACAGGTCTAGGAGGATGAGTAGGCAGCACTGATCCGATTCAAGGGAGTTGCGGATGTCATCTAACAGTCTCAAAGTCCCAATAATCAGAAAATGTGCGGGGTGAAACAAAATCACTCAAGGAAACCCTAAATTGGTGTGGAATCTTCAACAGCTCTACCGGACCATAAATGTCATAATCAGTTCTGTCCCATGCTACACCTCCAGGTAGAGGAACGGCTCTGAAGTTCCCTGATGACAGGTCTCTTTGTTAACGATTAGATGATTTGTGTGGCTTCAGGAGCAAGTTGATGTTCTTGCTGTGTCCATTTTACTATACTTTCCATCTATCAGCTTTCACAAACTTAAAGAAGAATGGGCCATAGTATGAGAAAAAGTACACCTAACACAATCCAAAATTCAACCCATGGTGAAACCAGATATGTATTTGCAAGCTGGTGAAAAGTGCTGTTACATGTTCCTTGAAAGTTTTATTTGCTGATGTTGTTTCGGGCTCACTGGGATCAAAATCAAAGATGATGAAATAGCCAGTGGCAATTGTTGGTATTGCAACTGGACTATTTGAAATCGCTGGAGCTGCTTGGTCTCCTGACATATTAGTATAGTCAGATGCTACATCATTGTAGACAGGAGTTTTTGATGAACTGTTATTTGGGTTTCAAGAGGCACAAATTCCATGGCTTTGTTGCATAGTCCTTCTTTTCTTACTGCATATTATTTAAAGGTGATGAGTCTCTCAGTTTGAACCTCTTGGATAGTAGCAAGATTTGGTCGTCTGCTACACCTTTGGAGTCCACTGGGCCTACTACTTATTATCGGCTACATGGTGTGGTTTTACCAGGTCAATTGATATGAACCGGTTCTCCTTTCTTCCAGCAAGGGGCGGCAGTAACACTGTTCTTGAACCGTGGATTGCTAAAACAGGTACTGGTTTTCTTAAAGAAGGCCCAAATTCCTTCTTATCCGCTATTTTCTCTCTAACCAGATCCCCAATCTTTGAAATCCAGACAGGTCTTGCTGGGACAGGTGGCTTTTCTTCAGTGGTCGTTGGCTTCTGTAATGTGTTGCTTAGACTTCTTCTTGTTTCATTTAAGTCCTGCAAAACAGCCAAACGGTCTTTGATATCAAAGGGTTTTTGTTCTACCACTGAAGTATGACGATCAAAGTCTTTGACAATCATTCTAGTACCAAAAAGGATTTCCTATGGAGTGATTCCACCAAGAGAATTTCTTGGCGGATTGGACACTTATTAGATGTTTGACCCACACGTCACCCGAGCCTCATACCGTTGCTGTTATAGATTGCTTTATGTTGCGTTTTTTTCTTTCCACAACTAAATTTCCGTCAGGTTTAAATGGACTTGAGTACTGCAATGCAACGCCCAAGCTGGCCATGGCCTCCTTGTAAGCTCGAGAGCTAAACCCAGGACCCTGGTCAGAATGTAGCTTGCCGATTGCGTATGTGCCGATAAAGACTCGCAAATCTTTTATAACAGTTCGGGTGTCAGCTGAGCGCTGAGGCCACAATCAAAAGAATCTTGTCCTAATAGTTGTGGGACCGCATTCATCGATGGTGAAGTCTGCGTGTAGAAAGCCTAATGCTGTCTAACAATGGTGTTGGTACTGGGCTGGCTACACTGTAGTCAGGTATCTGGTGGCTCTCTATGCTATGATCTCTGTAACAGATACCACAATTAATTCCAAATTCGTAAATGTGGGCATTCATCCCTGGCCACCAGTACGTCTCTTTTAATTCTAGTAGGGATTTTGAGATCCCTTGATGTATCAGACCCTCTTCCATGTGTGCTTCTTGTATTAAAGCACCTCTTCGTTCCCTGTTTGGAATGACCATATCCCTCACTCCAGGGATTCGAGCAAAAGGAACAGAGTTTGCATCAATTATGTATGAATATTCGAGTGGATAGTTTAGAGGTAACGCTGCACCGCTGCCTTTGCGAGTGGCATTGACAGCTAGCATTGTTTCACCATCTATTTCTGTTTTTGAACGAGTGATTGCAGCAACGGAAGCCGTTTGCACATATGCCTTTGCGGCTTTATCAGCCAATGAATTCCCTGCAACGTGAACGCCATCATACTGATGACTCAGAGTATGGATCACGTGAGTCTTTTGTAGTTTTTTCTGTAATAGAAAAACTTGTTCCCAAAGCAACTTATGCTTGATTGTGCCACCTTTTGCATCTTTGAAACCGTTTTGAACCCAGTTCTGCAAGTATGCATTACCAGTGGTCGCTCCCTGACCGATCTCCGCCTGGATTTCTGGTTTTTCCCCGCAACTGCCTCACCTGTGAGTAATTAATTGATCTGCAGCTTCCAAAACGCTCGCATCTGATAAATTATCATAGCGCTTAGCAATTACATAGTGCGCTCGCATTTGCCGACTTTGTTTACTTTTTTACGGCCATTTTGGTTGTTGTGCCTCGTAGCGAGGCTCCCCAGCACGCACCCGCCTCCCGCTGCCCCTCCCTCCCACGGACTGCCTTCAGGCTGCTTCGCTGTCCACTACTCTGTGACCTCCTGATCCTCGTGACCAGTGGTCGCTCCCTGACCGATCTCCGCCTGGATTTCTGGTTTTTCCCCGCAACTGCCTCACCTGTGAGTAATTAATTGATCTGCAGCTTCCAAAACGCTCGCATCTGATAAATTATCATAGCGCTTAGCAATTACATAGTGCGCTCGCATTTGCCGACTTTGTTTACTTTTTTACGGCCATTTTGGTTGTTGTGCCTCGTAGCGAGGCTCCCCAGCACGCACCCGCCTCCCGCTGCCCCTCCCTCCCACGGACTGCCTTCAGGCTGCTTCGCTGTCCACTACTCTGTGACCTCCTGATCCTCGTGACCAGTGGTCGCTCCCTGACCGATCTCCGCCTGGATTTCTGGTTTTTCCCCGCAACTGCCTCACCTGTGAGTAATTAATTGATCTGCAGCTTCCAAAACGCTCGCATCTGATAAATTATCATAGCGCTTAGCAATTACATAGTGCGCTCGCATTTGCCGACTTTGTTTACTTTTTTACGGCCATTTTGGTTGTTGTGCCTCGTAGCGAGGCTCCCCAGCACGCACCCGCCTCCCGCTGCCCCTCCCTCGCCCCTCCCCCCCACCATCCATATATGACAGTAGTTCCCGCGCGCAGCGTTCACGCGCAGCGTCCGCGCCCAACCCGCGCCGAAGGTGCGCCAAAGGTAAGCCCGTCTACGCCCGTCCGCGCCTGGACCGCGCCCAGCGTCAGACCCCCTGCCCCTCGCGCTGCCCTGCCCTCCCGCTTTACCTACGATGCCGCCTCCCTACTAGCCCTTAACCCCGGTCGCTCCCCGAACTGCGTCCAAGCCGCTCCTGGACGCACCCATGGCCCGTTCTCCTGCATCTCTTGCAAATTTGCCGGCACCGACTACATCTCCGCTGCGACCACAACACACATTACCGACCACAACCACCTAGAATGCATCCTTCTCAACACCCGCTCGGTCCACAGGCACGCCACTGCCCTTTGGGACTTACTAGACACCATCTCTCCGGACGTCGCCTTCCTAACGGAAACATGGATGAACGCTTCCTCCGCCCCTGACATCGCCATCGCTATCCCTGATGACTACAAGATCACACACAAGGACCGCACCAATCATACAGGAGGAGGAATCGCTATCGTCCATAAGAAATCAATCCGCATCTCAACCAGCTCTGACGCCAACCTCGCCAACTCCGAACACCTTCACTTCCAGATCCACATCGACCCCAAGACCACACTCAGAGGCACCCTCCTCTACAGACCACCAGGACCCCGCGCAAAATTCAGTGAAGACATCACGGACTTCATCACCCCTCACGCACTCCCCTCCAAAGACTACATCCTTCTGGGAGACCTCAACTTTCACCTTGAAAAGAACAACGACCGCAACACCACCACCCTCTTGGACAACCTCGCCAACCTCGGACTTAAACAACTGGTCACTTCCCCCACCCACATCGCAGGTCACACACTCGACCCCATCTTCACCTCCAGCAACCATGTCTCCTTCAGCCACACTACGGATCTCCTCTGGACTGACCACAGCTGCGTTCACTTCACCTACAACAAGCCGAAACCCACCATCCTCCTCCAACCAACTCTACAAAGAAACTGGAACAAAATCACCACAGAACAGATCTCCACATCGCTCCTTCAAACCTCCCCAGCCCTCTATTCTAACGCCAACGAAGCCGCCTCCAACCTCACCCTTTGGTTATCCAACACCGCCGACAACTTAGCACCACTGAAAAAACGTCAACACAAACTTGGCATCAAGAAGGCCTCATGGTTCAACGACGACCTCAAGAAGTCCAAGAAACTGTGCCGATCCCTTGAAAAGGCCTGGAAAAAAGACCCATCCACCAGCAACAAGGACGCCTTCAAAAGCGCCATCCGTACTCACCACCAACTGATCCGAAAAGCCAAGAAAACAGCATTCAAAGATCGACTCGACAACAACGCCCACAACAGCAAGGAACTTTTCAACATCGTCAAGGAATTCTCCAACCCCTCGGCCAACTCCAACGACATCACCCCCTCTCAAACCCTCTGCGATTCCCTAGCCTCTTTTTTCCACAACAAGATTTCTGACATCCACAACAGCTTTGACAACCAACCCGGAAGCCAACCCACCCCTCCACCAACTGACCTTCTTCCCCCCATTAACACCCTTAACGCCTGGAACCCAATCTCCAATGAGGACACCATCCGCCTGATGAATTCCATCCACTCTGGATCCCCCACTGACCCATGCCCTCACCACATCTTCAACAAAGAAGAATCCGTCATAGCTCCGCACCTCCGAGACGTCATCAACTGCTCCCTCAACTCCGCCACCTTCCCAGAAGACTGGAAACACGCTGAACTCACCGCCCTTCTGAAAAAACCAACAGCAGACCCCACCGAACTCAAAAACTACCGCCCCATATCGCTTCTTCCATTCCCGGCCAAAGTCATCGAGAAAGCTGTCAACAACCAGCTCGCCGCCTTCCTCGAAGCCAACAAATCACTCGACCCCTCACAATCTGGCTTCCGAGCCAAACACAGCACTGAGACCGCCCTCATCGCAGCAACAGACGACATTCGAACTCTACTGGACAATGGAGACACAGTCGCCCTCATCCTCCTCGACCTCTCTGCAGCCTTCGACACAGTCTGCCACAGCACCCTTTTACAACGCCTCAGAAACATCGGAATCCAAGGAAAGGCACTAGAATGGATCACCTCGTTCCTCACCGGAAGAACCCAGAGAGTCCGCCTCCCACCATTCAAGTCCGAGGCCTCAGAAATCATCTGCGGCGTACCACAAGGATCCTCACTCAGTCCCACTCTCTTCAACGTATACATGAGCCCCCTCGCGGCCATCGCCCGCAAACACAACCTCAACATCATCTCTTACGCGGATGACACTCAACTGATCCTATCTCTCACCAAGGACCCCAGCACAGCCAAAACTAACTTACACGAGGGAATGAAGGAAGTCGCCGAATGGATGAAACAAAGCCGTCTGAAACTGAACTCAGACAAAACAGAAGTCCTCATCCTAGGTAAATCCCCCTCTGCATGGGACGACTCTTGGTGGCCGGAAGCCCTAGGGAAAGCACCCATCCCGACAGACCACGCACGGAACCTAGGCGTCATCCTGGATTCTTCACTCTCAATGAACAGACAAGTCAGCGCCGTATCCTCTTCCTGCTTTAACATTCTTCGCATGCTCAGAAAAACATTTCGCTGGATCCCCACCGAAACCAGAAAAACAGTCACCCATGCTCTAGTCACCAGCCGACTGGACTACGGAAACACCCTCTACGCAGGTACTACCGCTAAACTCCAGAAGAAACTCCAACGAATCCAAAACGCATCAGCCAGGCTCATATTAGACATCCCACGCAACGAACACATCTCTGGTCACCTTAAAGACCTCCATTGGCTACCCGTCAATAAGAGGATTACTTTCCGACTGCTTACCCACGCACACAAATCACTCTACGACATCGGACCAGAGTGCCTCAACTCTCGACTGTCCTTTTACACCCCCTCCCGCCAACTTCGCTCTTCCAGTCAAGCTTTGGCCACTGTACCTCGCATCAACAAGACCACCATGGGAGGCAGATCCTTCTCTTACTTGGCTGCCAAAACATGGAACTCACTCCCCGCTTACCTTCGCCTAACCCAGAATCACTTAGAGTTCAGAAAGCAGCTCAAAACGTGGATATTTGACAAATAATCCTACTCCCCTTCCTGAGCGCCTTGAAACCCTCTGGGTATGTAGTGCGCTATATAAATGCTATGACTTGACTTGACTTGACAGTAATAGGAATCGCACACTATGAGTGTGGGGAATTCGCGATCGGTATTTTCAAGTGCCATCTTGTAAGCTTGAAGTTCAGCTCGCTGAGCTGTACAATCTTAGAGATTGAGTTTTTGTGATCATAGGTCGTAATTTACCATCGCCCCAGCGACCTTTAACGATCGCACACGCTCCACTATAAGTTTGTTTTTCTCCAATTGCGGGCTGTGCTGATCCATCTGTATAAATTATACATCAGTAATGTTCTAGAGGCAGAATCTCAGTGGGCAGAGGACATTCTTGTTCGTATTGTAGAAATTCTTGAGTTTTCAAGTGGGGGTCAAAAACATATTCAAGGTCTGTTGCAGCAAGAGAATTAACCCATTGTATCCATCCCAGATGCAAAGATTTGGCATTCGGAATTCGCGCTTTTGTTACTGCCTCTAAGGCAGGTACAGGAGTAACTACCTTTATGTGTTTTTCCTGTGCGAGGGCTCTCTCTTTTGCTACTGCAGTTTGAACCGCTGTCAGAATTTTTTCTGTTGAAGTGAATTTCGTTTCAGCTTGTGTGTACAAGTGTGATTTATAAGCTATTGGTACCTTTTCACCTTCATTAAAGGTTAGGTACGTGAATCCGCATCTCCCTGGGATGATTTGGAATGCAAGGTGGCGTACGTTTACGAGTTTCTGTAAATGGGTTGTTGCTGACATGTCTATTTGCACTGAACGAAAAATTTCTATGTGTTTTTTAGTCCAATTAGTAGGTTTGAAATCAGGTTTGATTAATTCGTAGAGAGGTTTAACCCTTTCTGCGTAGTTTAGAATGTAAGTTCTTCCGAAATTCAGGAATCCTAGAATTGGCTGTAAGGTATCTCAGCATTTTTGGAGGTTGCAGCAGTGCACATTTTCTAAAAAGTTTGCTGCCAGGCTTTTGACTTCACGTGAAAGTTCATATACTAAGAATAGGACGCTGACATGGGCAATTCTTGATTTTTTAAAGTTGAATTTGTACCCTTCAGAGGCAAATCCAAGTATTATAGTGTTCACCCTGTTCAAGTGCCTGTCCAAGTCATCATCTGTAAGATAGATGTCATCGGCATAAGATAATGCCTCATCATCATACGTTTGCAGTAACTCTGTTACTTTGGCTGAAAATAAACCTGCACTATTCTTGAATCCCTGGGGGAGATGACAGAAGTGACCGTGGGCCCGACTCACAGAATAAATTTAAGACTCAATCCTAAACTTACTACTATTTTGGTATTCACAGAATGCACTTATTACTTTTGGCATTCACAGAATGAACTTACTACTTTTGGTATTCACAGAAGTTAGGATTTTGTCTTAAGTTTGTCTTAAGACAGACTTAAGACAGACTTAAGACAGACTTAAGACAAAATCCTAACTTCTGTGAATACCAAAAGTAGTAAGTTCATTCTGTGAATGCCAAAAGTAATAAGTGCATTCTGTGAATACCAAAATAGTAGTAAGTTTAGGATTGAGTCTTAAGTTCATTCTGTGAATCGGGCCCGTTGTGTCCCCATAATTGAGGAAGCTTTCAAATACCTGCTTTCAGGTGCAATATTTTGACGTGAAGAAACCGTTTGAAATATCTAATGTGGTTTTATATTTTTTGCGCACAATGTTATTCATCAGTGCTGCACAGTGTGCATTTTGTACTGCAAAGGTTTTGCAACAAGAATTTAAATGGCTGTAGACCAAAACTAGACGATATGCATTGTCTGCTTTGGAGACAGGAAACAAAGGATTGTTCATGGACGAGGTGCGTGTTTCAATCACCCGTTGGTATTCAAGTTGATCAAAGATCTCCCTGACCTGTTTTTTTGGTTCTTGTGTAACTGGATACTGCCTCTGAGCAGTAGGTTGATTTTTTAACTGGATCTTATGGCGAGGAGAGCCTTATCCCATCCCACATGATTTTTATAAAATGCTGGAGACTGGGCCACAGCCCATTTTCTGGCATAGGAGTATATTTTATGAATAGGAATATGATTTGAGAATGTTGGCATAATGATCTCTTTGACATGTGGGCACTCCCTGACAAATTTAGGTGGCCAGTCTTTTTCAGCCAGAAGGATGTCATAACACTTAGAGAGTTTTTTCCCAAAAGAGTGTTCTTATGTTTCTAGTTCTGTCCCCCTCTATCCGGAGTATTACTTCATATAACGTATGGGGTACACTAACCCTGGTATAGGCAGTTTCAACTTGAATGTATTCATTCAGGTCCACTGTCTCCAGATGATCCTTCAGGATCTTGTGAGCTATTGTAACTTCTACTGCGCTGTAGAGCATTGTCTGGGCCCACTCTCCATTATTGAGTTGTGTCCTCAACATCCTCAGCATGTCTGATTTTTAGACTTCCTACCTTCTTTTTGGTGAATTGAGTTTTCTTATTTTTTTCAACGTGTTGATCGACTTTGGACTTCACGCGTTCTTCCTTGTGTTCTGATCGTCCTCTTCTTTCGGATTTCTGTGAGGAAGTCTGAAAGGTACAAGAAGAATATGTATCAGTATCTTGATATCTATCAGGTTTTCTCAAATTATCCCTGTTTCTGAGGTTATACCTCTTTTCAGAGGGCTCCTTTTGAGGAGACCTACCTCTGGATTGAGAACGCTTCTCATTTGGAAGTGTCTGTCTAGTATTTTCCCACTTCTTTTTAGGAGTAGTGAGATTGTTTTTAATGAAAGCTTTTTTCGGATTTTCTGTTAGTTCAGGCTTTACTGGTTTCCCACCAAACTATCTCTACCTAGTTCTTCATAGGATTTTTCTATTATTCTGCCCAGTTTATATGGTTGCACGGTTACATCAAGTTCATTTTTTTTGGGGCGGATTGCCACAGATGCTGCTTCACCTTTAATATTAGCTAACATTATAGCTGAGACCTGTTTGAAATCCTTCAGTAATGTTATACCGAGATTTAAACCAGGCTCTGCCCCGTATTCATTTTGAATCTGTTTCAGGGCTTCTGATATTACGGCCAAGGACGGAACACCATGTGTTTTTGTGTAGATTGCAGCAAAGACTGTACCCCAAGTGTCACAGTCCTCCAGGTGTGGTGTGATCCCCATTGGTAAACAGATAGTTATAATCCTGTTTTTCTGATGAGGTGTACCATCGGGAAATACTGTCTCGATCTGAGTAATTTTTTGGGCTAACCAGAATGGAATTTGGTCTCTTTTTTGGGTAATTTACCAATGACTGATGGTATAGTCTGTGATGTAATTTTGTTTGTGTTCACCTGATGAGGGGTGTGCTGTGGAATTCCTATAGCAGGTTGGACTGTTAGAGTCCGCCTGATATATTGGTCCAATTGTCTATGCATTTTAATTAATTGTTTTAGCTGAGCTAACAGTTCTACATCTGTCATTCTTTCAATGTCAGTATGTGGTGTATAGCTGGCTAGTACCGGCCATGTTGCTCCTGGTCTACATAGTGGACCAAGCCTGGTAATGTGATTTTGATGCTGTAGGGCGCCTTTAAACCAGAACTGATGCTCTTGGTTAGTTAGTGGAACTTCAAGGTCCTCGAAAGGAACGTATTCCGCTGGAGGTTCCTCTATCTTGTAGAAATGGAACACTTGAGTTCTTGGATTTGCTTCAGGGAAGATATTCCATTCCATCATGTGCCTCTCTTACAAATATTACCCTACCACCTCTCGATGAAAGGCCATTTTGTATAAGCTTTATAGCGATGGTTTTCCATACATTTTCTAGGATGAATATAGCATCCGCATCGGTTTCTTGGAAACCTGTAAGGTTTAAACCCTGTTGGTTTGCATTTAATGCATCGCCACCGTTTTCTTTGTCACTATTCAACATTTTGTTGACTGAAACTTTGCAGAGCAAGTTTCAAGGAAACAAAGATTAGGTGCACAATATTTTGGAACACTGTATGCTTCAACGTTGAACAAAACCAAAATCTAATACATAGGATTTTTATCCTACTCAGTTATGGTGGATATTTTATCCTTTAACCCACTCAAGACGACTATTGGAGTATTTTACGGGAAAAGGGTTCTCTGTGAAAAGCACGACTGAGTTACTCTAGTATCTAGCGTTAAATTAGTGCCTTACCAAACGTTGGGCGCCATGTAGTGTAGTTTCTATATTCCCAATAGGCTGTGCGCATTGAAATAATATATCCTATAGATGTGACATAGGACTTATGTCTACTAGGTCTCTATCGAATATATTAAACTTAATTGTGAGTGCCAGCTAGCTCAGAGGACACTAGAAACTTTCTCGAATAAACAAGAAGGGATTTGTTTCTGACGACCGCATAAACATAACAACTGTGCTTCCCCAAGATAAAACTTATCTTCAGAGTCATGGAAACAATATATAGATATTATACTCAGTCATTTGTGCATGCTTCGTTTCACCAGAAGTGCAGAGAAATAGAGAGACGGGCGATTTCAATAAAAGTATTTATTGAACAGTCTTCTTTCTCATGCAGGAGAAATGAACTGCTACAATCGTAATACTGGCTGTAAAGTATAATGCATACAGCAAGAAGAGTATTATAAAATAATTCTGTAAAAGCATGGTATGGTTTTTAAGCCATAAAATACATACATATATAAATAAAGACTAAAAGTACTCAACTGGTGCTTCTAAAATATGCCTACCCCGATTTACCTAACCTAAGTCTAGTATGAG
Organism: Lissotriton vulgaris; assembly: GCF_964263255.1. NCBI lineage: Eukaryota > Metazoa > Chordata > Amphibia > Caudata > Salamandridae > Lissotriton > Lissotriton vulgaris. Next base: position 1,089,680,525 of record NC_141697.1, on the reverse strand, counting down.
GGAAGAAGGAAGTGAGGGGTAGCATAAGTATAGTATTCTTTTGCCAAGAATCTATCCTAGATTTCTGTTAGGGTCTAATCAGCTCCGTACCTTGGTTTTAGAATGAAGGAGGTCTGTTATCTCTTTGTCTCCGGACTCGATTCCCCAACGTCGGGTAAGTAGATAGTCAAACTGCTCCAAACCACTGTGTGTTTGCTATGGCAAGTGTGGGCATATTTATACCGTGAATTTGCTGAGTTTTGATTTACAGCTGGACATAATACCATCATCAAAGAGTCGTAGTTCTTTGAAAACTCCATGGGGCCGATTCACAGAACTAACGTAAGACAAAAACCTGAACGTACTACTTTTGGTATTCACAGAAGTTAGAATTTTGTCTTAAGTTTTTCTTAAGACAAACTTTAGACAGACTTAAGACAGACTTAAGACAAACTTAAGACAAAAACGTAACTTAAGTCTGTCTTAAATCTGTCTTAAGTCTGTCTTAAGTCTATCTTAAGTCTGTCTTAAGTTTGTCTTAAGACAAATTTAAGACAAACTTAAGACAAATCCTAACTTCTGTGAATACCAAAAGTAGTAAGTTAAGGATTTTGTCTTAAGTTAGTTCTGTGAATCGGGCCCCAAGAGTTCTTGGACAAATCAATATTCAAGCAAGGGGAAGTCCCTAACTGCTGAAGCTGAGTTTTCCAAGAAATCGTTGTGGCTTTTCGGAACTAGTGGAAGTAGCCATGCCGTATTTGGACTAGATCGGTTATGTCTAAATATGGTTGTGATTTCTATGCCTATATAAGGATAAGGTGATTTATTTTATACCTATATAAGAGCATGAATCGGGAAAATTACACTAGGGTCCTAAAATGCTATACAACACTTGGAGGGCCACCACTTGTTCTCTGGGTCTCTAGGTGGTCTTTGGTGGCAAGGGTGCACACCTTCAGCCTCAGACCATGCCAACTTTTCCTAATTTTGCCCTTGTATTCACAAGGTGGTATTAACAGCATTCGCTCTGTTGAGTATCCTGGTCAACAATTTAGGTATACTACTGTACTTGGGCTCCAACAATTTGGGGCTCTATTCTAAGGATTTCCTCCACCATGTCTAACAGCTTAGCATCTATTAAACATGGATTTTTAGGGCTATTCATGACCATGAAAGTAAAATGAGTGACAAATGAACAAAAAACCCAAGGGTTAATAGCAGATAGGCTAAAACCAAAACAACGGTGTGGAGAGTGTTAGCTGGAAGGATGAAAAAAGGACCGCCTTATCTCAAATGCACAATACAGTGGTGCCTGTCTTGAGGCTGCAGTGAAGAAGCAAATGATCATAGTCAGAGATGCAGTGTTTTTCATAGTGTGAATTGCAAGCATGTCTACCTCGCCAAAAAACATCAGCTGTGTCATTTTTTCATCCATCCAAGGGATGCTGTTGTGGTGGTTTGCTGCAGCATACCAGGCAGTCTACCGCCATCAGGAAACCTTGCAAGGGTACCACCAGAACAACTGTGTTGTTGTAATAGCCTCATCAGGAAACTGAGGCCCTGACAGCAGTGGAGTGTGAATCGCCAACATTTCAAAACGCTGCAGCCCTAGTGGGAACCATGTATTAGACATGGTTGACATTTCAGGCTGCATGAGTCGCAATTCAGCGGGTGGAAGACTACCGGCGCAGTGGTCTTCCAGAGACCGCGACCGCAGCGTTCGGAGCGCTAAACTTGTAATCAGCCCCTGAATGATTTGTAAGAGGATCTCATCTGTATAAGTGTGGAGATAAACAGTAGAGGTTGCTGCTATAATATGGTAAAGAAAAGCAGAAAATGGATGTAAAACATCTGTCGTTTTAACCACTGGTTATTGCTCCAGGCACATTCCCTTTCCTTGGAGTTTAGTAACATTGTGCCAATATTGACATGGAATATATATCTATAATTCAGGTAGCACTTGTCCTGAATTGACCAGCCCAGTTCAAACTACTAGAACATTTTTTTGTCTGAAAATATTGGTTCTATTCCCAAACTGCAGACATTTTATTTTTTACCCTGGGTGGTGTTTCTAAGTCAATAAATGAGTCCCCAGTTTGATGTACCATAAGAACCTAAACAAACACCTTATCAATAAGATCTGACAAAGCTAACACAGATTTCATGTCTACCAATATAGAATCAAAATGGCATAGCAGCTGGGAATGAATATTCCTTTTGGGATATGGGTAAGATTGATACCTGCCTTCAATGTCAGAGATTAATTTAAATGTTATTGAATAGTGTGTGCCCTAGTAATTAACAGTGATTCAAATTACTGGTGAACACAATGAATATTAATAGCCTGCTTTAGCCAGTGACTCAGAGTCACTGTCCTGCTTCAGAGTGACTCAGAGTAGACACAGGCTTGTGACGTACTGGACCAAAGGTCACAAACAAACTGTCACACTGACAAAAAGAGGAAGTGCGGGCCAAATAAATCTCCACCGCACCACAGACATCCTGCAAAGACAGGGAGACATCCACCGCCGGGGAAAAGGAAGGCATGGACACCTCAAAAAAGCGGCTAGTTAGGGATAGGGATGGAATCTTAGGCAGAAAGCAGGGATCTGGCAAGACCCTTAAAAAGGGAGGAGACCGAAGGAAGGACCCCAGCTCGCCCATGCGGCCAGCCGAGACAATGGCGCCCAAGAAAACCACCTTGAAGGTGAGGAATTTAGGATCCACCGACTGAAGGGGCTCAAAGGGGGGACACTGCAGAGCCCGGCAGTGTGCCGGCCATCCTCCCAGGCAGTACCCCGGTCACCCCCCAACCCGGAAATCCACAGCCCGCTGGAGCAGAGCCTAACCGGCAACAACACACCGGGGGAAAGGGGGGAACAGAGTCCAAGATCCAAGGGACCGCTACAGCAGGACCTCCAACCCAAGAACCACGTACCTGCTACAGCAGGCACCACTTACCTGACGCATATGGAGAGACGTGCGCAGATCTAAAAAAACAGGCTTTGGGGTTGGGCCGGCCTGCTACTTATAGTGGTCATGGAGTGTATGGGTCGGCCATATTGGGAAGGGATGGGTGGCATGGGAGGCTAATTTTTGCTTTGCTGGGTTCTGGTGTGGAGCTGAAGCTCACTTTGTTAGTCATGTGACGAGGAAGACTAACGAGAAGGTAATCTGATATAACTGAGCTAAGGGAACAGTGTCAAGTTTAATTGAAGAGAGTTTGTAAAGTGACGCTGTAAGAATAGAGTAAAAATTCATTTTAAATAGGCAGCTTCTTAAAGTGAATCTCCAGAATTTGCATATTAAAACATATGTTCATCAACATGTTTTTAGCTATTATGCTAAACGTCTCAATCTGCATGCAATCTCTACTGTGCCACCCTACTTCCATTACTTAAGTGGGGTGAGATGCTGGGTCTAACTACGACCTGGAAGAAAGGAAGGATGGAAGAAAGGCATGTTGAAAAAAGCAAATGAAGGAACTGTTTATGGAGGAAAGATGAAAGGATGAAAGGCTCCATGGTTGCTTAAAAGAATGGAGTGAAAGAAGAATTGATTAAAGAGTGAAATGGAGGACATGGCTGGATAAATGGATTAATATGTGAACAGAATGGTCATTGGATGGATGGAATGGGGATAGAATTGATGGATTGAATAACAAAGCATGGACGCATGGAAAAGTAATGTTAGTTGGGTGGGTGAAAGTATGAATGTGTGATCAGATGCATGAATGGGATGATGAGATGATGGGCTCAAGGATGAATGGATTCAAATATGGATGAATGGGTGAGTGGAGGTAAGGATGGGAGGATGAATGGATAACTCGATGGATCTTAGGGTGAACAAAAGCATTCTAGGAAGAGATGGACTTCTTTACCCGCTTGGTGTTGTTAACTACGTTTAGCGAATGAATGTACCTGTTTTGTAAAATTTAAAAAAGAAAAAAAAGAAATTTGAATCTAAGTGGGAAGCATTTTATATTGCTGGTTACACCCCTGCACACGTATGTGATTTTCTGTGGTAGTGGGCTCAGCTCATGGCCTACTGTATATAGACGCTTTAAAAAGGAACAGAATTAATGCAGTCCTATACAAAACAAATGAATTACACAGGAACGCTCACAACTTCACCTAGCTGAAAAATAAATTGTAATAAAGCAGCTTGCAGTATTGCCACACATTAAAATCCACGTAAGAAACCAAAAAAAGAACACTGAAAACAGGGTTGGATTATATGAAACCAATACTTACTGGATCATCAGTAAAATGATATAGAGAAAACATGCAGAATTTAACAAAAATAAATTAATGTTAATTACACAGGCACTGTTACAACGGAGACATTCGTGTACAAAAACAAAGCTCAGAAACTAATTCGAGTTTTTCAAAAAGTAAAAAGGTCATTCCCTGTGGAAGTAGTGTGGTGCAGCTACCAGGGTGCCTGACTTCGGACCACACGATTCTTGGTTCGATTCCTTGCGGCAGGTTAGCTGAGGACCATGTGGCTATGGGCAATATCTTGCCTAATCTTTGTGACACCTCTCTAGGTTAGCTGTGCGCTTTACAAATGCTGTTATTTCATGGATTGTGGCATCTGTAAGGTTTAACTATTATGCATGTTTTAAACAATTTGACAGTAAAACGTAATGAATTTTGTAAATGTTAAATTCAGGAGCAACTTAGCAATGGTCTGACTTGCAGTAGACTTCTAATGATCTAAAACCTATGCAAGTTCAAACCAACATTGTGTTGTCATGGGACTAAAACTAAAAGAAAGCCGTATACTTCTCGACTATAAATCTCCAAGGAAGCCAAAGTGCTGTTTTACTTTTTAAGGGCACATCTTCTGCCGCCTTTCAGCCATCTGTTATAGGTAACCTTCAAAAGATGCTTTACTGATGACAATACATTTATTTTCAGAAATTATATTCCTGATGTAATATGAGAGCATAAATAATTCAAAAGTTTCACGTTATTACAGGGAATTACATTTAGGAGATCAACCAGGGATCGCTGTAATGAGAAACATTCACCTTGCTGCAGGAAGGCTATTCCACATTTAATCTTATAATATTTCCTTCAGGGTGTACAAGACAGCTTGCTGAAAAATATAATGGCTGCTTACTGTTTTCTGTAAAAGAGAAGGAAAACAATGATATGGAAATGAGTGTAGGTTTCCAATTGAAATTCTGGCTGTAATATCCTCTCTGTTTTAGCAGGCATTTTGACAATAGGATCATTTGAAAGCATGCTCTTTTTGACAGTGACGGACAGTTTAACTAGTATACTGTCTATCATTTAAGATGTAGGTCAGTATAAACTCTTTGTAAACTTGGCATATCAAAAAGAACATAAAACTAATCTTCCCCTCTTGAAAACTTTATATTGAGAACATGTATTTACTTATATGATCCAGAAGGAGAAATACAGAAATGCCATAATTTCCATTAGTGGATCCACAGCATGTATCTTTCTATGAACAGCGAATAACAAATTTTAGTTACTGCGAATATTACGAAACTTGGGGGCATCTTACCAACAACTAGCGATATTTATCGCTAAATGCGCTTAGCGACTTTTTTTATCGCTGCCTATCGTTGGATATTTTAGCAGAGAAAACATGCTCATAGCAACGTTTTTCTCCATAGCGCTAAAATATCCAGCGATAGCGGCGTAATGTGAGAATATCGCTGAGAATACAGTGATATTCTTGCTTTAGCGACGAAATGCTCTTAGCCATGTTATCCACCTCCCATTGGATAACATGGCTAAGAACTGGTCAGAGCAGGCGTTAGTTTTTGGCAATAGCGGGAATATTTCCATCGATACGCCAGCCTTGTGAATAGGCAATAGCGACGTTATTGACTGCTTTCAGTTGCTAACGGCTTGGGTACACCCACTTTGCATGTCATTAGCGATAAATATTGCTGACATGCAAAGCGGGCCCCAAACCGCTCGCTATCACCTTCAAGCTGTCGCTAACTGCTGTTAGCGACAGCTTGATAAAAGGGCGATAGAGTTTTCGCCGCTTAGCGGCCGAACACGGCCACTAAACCGGCAAAAAGTGCCTATGGCCCCCCTTGATAATATGCCCCCAGATTCTAAAGATAATCAGAATATATTTTCCATAACACAACCTCCTTAACACTTTGTTCTTTTCTAATGACTATAACTCATGTGCTCCTTCGACAATGCACCATATTTTTCTTTTTCCCCCTTTCATGTGTTTCCTTCTTGTCCAGTGCAATTTCGCCCCGTAGCAGGACAGCAACACCAACACATTACACATTTAATATTTCATTTAAAGTATGTTATTTCCCCCTTTTCAAAGATAAAAAGCCTTCTTATTTCACTCAATATCTTCATGGTCAGTGGAAAAAAACCACTCAGAGTCAAATTAGGATGGCAGGTGGACTTTTGTCTCCACTCCACTCTGTTGCAAATGGGACTGACCGACAGGCTGTCAGACGTCCCGCAGTAGGCATTATTATGCGACCCCCACTACAGTGGTTGCAATGTCTATATTTTGCATTGCGGCGGATGCTGCTGGCTGCAGCGCCTGCTGGATTGCAAAAAAGGGACACCATACATATCCCTGCACTACATGGCAGTCACCATGCCGTGCCTGCCACATGGTATAGAGATATGTAGGGGGAACCATTGGTACTTGCCCTATGGGGTAAAGGGATCTGCTCTGGGCCCTAAAATCGTTTTTCTCCAGCCGTTTCACAGTGGGTTGACTGCTGCAGAACGACCAGCGGAAATGGGATATTGTAATCCCCAAAGCAGTACTTTGCAGGCAATGCCACCATTCTGGGGATGGAGAGAGGTCCATCAGGCAATTGGAATCATTCCAAATGTTGGACCGGTGGAGGTCGGTCATTCCGACCACCACACACCATTGTAATATGGCAGGCACTAAATTTGGTTACGATGCAGGGGAGACCTCCACCAACAACCTGTCGGTGGTGGTCTCCCCGCCATCGTAATCAGGTCCTCAGTAGTTAATGTGCAGACTCTGGATGATCTTCAATTATCGATTTCAGGAGATCTTATATGTCTTCTACATATGAACACAGATTATCGTTTCTACTTACCACAGTTTTGTATGGAATGACAAGCACAAATGTTATGTAAGTTACAATGTATATTTCGGAAGCGGTGGTGGAAGACCATATTTAGATTCCAGATCAAAATCCCAAATATTTTTATGGATTGGAGATCAATAAACAGTAGTCAGTATCTCAGACAATGTGCACAGTTCTAATCATATTTAGTCATTGTCGTTTCATCTTATGTTTTTCTAAATTTGATTACATTCAACCTTCTATCTCATGTTTCCCACTACATGATCACGAAAATTTGTGGAGGTTTGCTATAGCTTGACTGTGTTTAGTCATTGGTATTTCATACCATGTTTTAGAAATGGTAAAAAGAATTATTAATTGAAATTATTTGGAATGTGAGTGACATTAATGAACAGTTATTTATCATCTGGGAATTTGAACTCTGATACTAATGTAATCACACTCAGAGTGAGCTTAGAATGCTTAAAGACTGATGAGTCCATTTACATCCTGGGAGGTTGTCGACACACTGGCCGGTCAGTGCACCATCTCAACTCCCATTTTGGAGGACTTTACATCATGGGTATTGTACTAGATTGTCACTGACGGAATATATTGTGACATAAATATTGAGTCAAAACATTTTACAATAATATCACCCCTTTGAAGTTAATAAAAGAAAATCCAAAACCAATTGAGTGATTTATTTACGACACAAAAGGTACCACTGTGTCAGCAATGCATTCAAGGGTGAAGCCAAGGCACTGTAAGCACAGCTGAAAACCAGTCAGATGCCATGTTCTTTTTTACCAACACAGACTTCTTTTTTGCATTTATCAAACTCCTACAGCAGGAATTTGAAGAGAACGAAAATGGCAATGACATTGATCTCTTTTTTTCCAAGCACGTTGGGTACTCTGTTGTTGTCTCTGCTCAAGTCCCCCTGTATAACATGGATCACTTTCACAATATAAACAATAAAAATATTTTGATACAAAAATATAATGTAAGAAAATCAATTACAAAAATATTGTGTCCCTACACTTATAATAGTAAGTACAGAAATATAAAAAAAGATTGTTTCACACTAATATCATTAAAAAACATAACATTTTTATAATATATATATATATAAATATATAGTTAAAAATAGTAAATCTTAAATATTCTAATGTATAATATTAGTATAACATAAACTAAATACATTTCAACAATATTCACTTTTTATGTAAATATATATTTACATAAATCTCACACATATATATGTGTATATTTATATTTGCATATTTATCATGGAAAAATATAAATTTTACATTGTAGGAAAGTCATAACTTTTGTGCTGATCCCCAACATTTTTTGACTGATATTGATGGTTAGTTACTTTGACAGTGCTCTGGGGTCTGCTAACGAGGTTCAGGGCCAGTGCACTGTCCTTAAAATGCAAACAGTAATTGGTTTAATCACATTTGGTTTAAACAGTCCCTAGTATATGGTTGGATTAGAGATCTCTGTAAACATAATGAGCTTAAGTGTGCACTGCTGTGGTGTGTGGTGTCATTCTTAAGCCAGCCCTGCTTTGCAGGCTGGTTATAAAATGTAACTGTGTCAAAATTGAAAAAAAAGTACTTCCAAAGTACAAAATGATCTTTTCATTACATATAAGTCCCACCTACTATCTGCCCTAGGTGGTCCAATAGCATTGTGCCTTGTAAGTAAAAGCAGGGACATTATACAATATTTTGTATGTGCCATGGTAAGGGAAAACAGCCCTAGTCACTTTCCACACTGTAGTGACTTTGGCTCCATAGCCTAACATGGGGAGAGTTTTTCAACTTTAATAAAGTCTAATGTTTGATGGGCGTGAGCTATCAACATAATTGAAAGTATCAAAATAAACCCTTACAATAAAACCAACAAGTTGCCAAGGTCAGATTTATTATATTTAATGCATGAATGTAGTTTGAAAACATGCTTTCCTGAAGTTATCTAACACATCCCTGTAGCAGCCTATTCTGATTGGCCAACCTTTGATAGCCTGAGCCAAGCTGCGCCCTGATTAGGTGTGAAGAGGCCTTGGGAGCAAACAATGATTGGCATCTGGTGGGAGGAGATTTGCCGCCTTCAGATGCTAGGGCAGGAAGGGGGCTAGGGGGCTCAACTGGTCTTCAAAGGGAGAAGTACAGATACCACAGGAACCAGGTCCACCCCCATCATCTTCACTCCCAGCCAGAACACTGCAAATTAGTTTAGGAGAGAGTCTGGAAGGGAAGTATAAGGAAAAGCTATCCACACCTGTGGGTTGGGTTAGCCAGACCTGCACTCCAATGAGAGATGTTCTCCATTATGATTTTTGTTGAGATACTCATTCTGGGAATGAAATATGCCACACTACCCCAGAAGTGGTCATAACAGAGGGTGTCAACTTGAACCCCATTGGTTGTGGTGACCCCCTCTTGCCAATCCAAAATACGGAGTAAATATGAGAGAGCTGCAAAGCACCTCAGGTCCCTGCCTGGAAACATCAGGAGAAGAAGGACTCCCCTGCTGAATCCTTGGGCTGCACTCGTCGGATTGCACCTGCTGCACTCTCAAGGCTTCACAACAAAAAGGACTTTCCCTGCCTTAAAGACTCCCTGATCAACAACAGGCAGAAAGGTGCTGGGAGAAGTTAGCTGTACCGGTCGCGCGAGTTATAGTTAACTGAACTAACGGGGGAATTTCAAAGGTTTTGTGTGAGTGAAATGTCCAGCTAACTATAACATGTGTGAAACCTATGTTTTCTTCAGTGAATTTGAAAGGTTTTTTAAATGCTAATTCCTAACTATAACGTGTGTGAAACCTATAGTTTTTTCAGTGCATTTGCAAGGTTTTTTAAATCCTAATCCCTAACTATAACGTGTGTGAAACCTATGTTTTCTTCAGTGAATTTGCAAGGTTTTTTAAATGCTAATTCCTAACTATAACGTGTGTGAAACCTATAGTTTTTTCAGTGCATTTGCAAGGTTTTTTAAATCCTAATTCCTAACTATAACGTGTGTGAAACCTATGGTTTTTTAAGTGAATATAAATATATATACATTTTATATATATACACAATCAATGAACACAACGGCTCTTTTTAGAGACAACCAACATCTAAACACTCAAACTTGTTATTTAACTGTATTTTTTGGGGGTTTTTTTTTCTGACATGCCTGAGAAGGCCTAGGGGGTCAGGGAGTCTCTAACCTGCCCCCTTTTCACATTCTCCACTTTTGTTTTCGACTCTCTTCTGCCTCAAGGGTGCATGCAACGTACGCAAATCTCGCAATTTTATTTTTTTTATGTTTTGTTTGCCCTTTGGGGTCATTCAGGGACCCTCTGAGAATGCCTAGAGGGCCAGGGAGTCTCTACCCTGCCCCTTTTTCATGTTCTCCACTTTTGTTTTGGGTCCTCTTCTGCCTCGGAGACACAAAATGGCGGACAACACTTCCTGGTTTCCACCGATTGAAATGTTGACAGACGTCTAACAGCAAATCAGAATTCCGCTCGCGCACACCCGATTCACGCACGGGTGTGTGCACGGGTGCGCGGACGGTGCGCGCTTATAGATATATAATTTTTTCTTTTGATTTTCTCAGGAACTACTGAAGGGATTTACCCCATTTCAGCAAAAGAGTAATCTGCGAATCAGACTCTACCATTTTGCCAAATTTCTTGTAATTCCGTTCAGCCGTTCGGGCTGTAGCCGTGTCTAATCGTCCTATGAAAAATAACATTGGGAAAACACATTTTGGGACCCCCCTTTTTTCTCATCCCCCACTTGACGAATCCCCCCAAAACTTTCAGGGAAGGAGCAGAGCAGAGCGAGCCATCTTCTTTGAGAAATTTGCGAAGATTCATCAACCAGCGCCAAAGGTATTACCTATAGAATGTTGCGGATTTTCTATGGAAACTAGGTCCTAACTATAACTTCCTACTGGCGACCGCCAGTAGGTAATATATATTACCTACTGGCGGTCGCCAGTAGGTAGTTATAGTTAGGATTGGCTACCATAGGAAATCCGCAACATTCTATTGGGAATAACTTTGGCGTCGATTGAGGGATCTGCCTGTAATTTTCCTTAAAATGGTCTTGCTGCGCTCCGCTCCTTCCCTGAAAGTTTCGGGGAGGATTCGTGAAGTGGGGGCTGAGAAAAAAGGGGGGTCCCAAAACGTGTTTTCTCCATGTTATTTGCCATAGGACGGTCTGACAAGTCTACAGCCCGAACCGCTGAACGGAATTACGCCAAATTTGGCCAAATTGTAGGGACTGGTACGCAGATGTGCCTTTGCTATGTTTGGTGAAAATTGCTCCAGTGGTTTTTATGAAAATTAAGTTCAAAAACACATATATATCTATAGGCGCGCTGCCGGCGCTCTCCGGTGCGCGTTCCGGTGAGCGCACCCGGCGCGCTACGGGAGTGCGCGAGCGAAAGCTGATTGGCTGTCGGGTGTCTGTCAACATTCTAGACAGTCCGGAGAGTCCGCCATTTTGTGTCTCAGTAGAATCGAGACACAAGAGGTGAAAAAAGAAAGGGGGATATAATTAAAAGGGGGCAGAGTAGACACCCCTTGACCCCCTAGGTTTTCTAAGGGCGGCCTAGAAGGACTATGAAGGGCTAAAAAACTTTTTTATTTTTTTAAAATTTTCGCGGGGTGAGCGCTGGCGGTGCTCCCCGGTACGCGCTCCGGTACGCGCACCCTGAGTGCACCACTGGGAAAAAGAGTGTAAAAAAAATAGAGAAAAAAAATGTTGAATGTTGCATTGCTGGAGTGTGTCAAAAAAATGATGCAACTCCAGCAATGCATCCTTTCACATGGGGCCAGGCCCATGTGAAAGGGCCTGCATCAGTTTTACGCCTGCTGTGATACAGGCGCAAGATTTGGACGCAACAGCGTCATAAAAGTGACTCAGTGATATCTCTTAGATTTCACCGCGTCACCTCTACGACCCTTTCTTGCGTCAATATGTCCCTTTTGCATACATTACACCTGACGTAGGTATAATGTGGCACAACGGTTTACAAAGTGACGCATCTACCTAGATGCGTCACTTTGTAAATATGACTGAATTAGGTGCATTTTTTACAGCATTGGTGCGTTACAAAAAGTGACGCACCGGTGGTGTAAAAGTGATGCATGGCCTCATAAATGAGGCCTTCAGTCTTCTACTCATGCGTGATGTTTAATATATGACGCATTATGTCGCAAGTACTTACAGATACGTCAGTATTTCAGACGTATCTGTAAGCGCAAAAGTGATGCATTGCTGGAGTGTGTAAAAAAAATGATGCAACTCCAGCAATGCATCCTTTCACATGGGGCAAGTCCTATGTGAAAGGGCCTGCATCAGTCTTACGCCTGCTGTGAGGCAGGCCCAAGATTTTGACACAAGGGCGTCCTAAAAGTGACGCACTGAAATCTCATTGATTTCACAGCGTCACCTCTACGACCCTTTCTTGCGTCAATACGTCCCTTTTGCACACATTACACCTGACGTAGGTATACATTGGCGCAGGGTTTTACAAAGCGACGCATCTACCTAGATGCGTCACTTTGTAAATATGACAGAATAAGGTGCATTTTTTACAGCACTGGTGCGTCACAAAAAGTGACGCACCGTTGGCTTAAAAGTGACGCATGGCCTCATAAATGAGGCCTTCAGTCTTCTACTCATGCGTCATATTTAATATATGATGCATTATGTCGTAAGTACTTACAGATACATCAGTATTTCAGACATATCTGTAAGCGCAAAAGTGATGCATTGTTGGAGTGTGTCACAAAAATTATGCAACTTCAGCAATGCATCTTTTCTTACCCTTCCACACCCCCGTTCCTTTTCTACATTTTCTTTGAATATCCACATACCCCATGTTCACTTTCCTTCTCCTTACTTTCCTTCCCCACACTGACCTTCTTTCAGTCCCCCTACTTCACTTCCTTTCTCCTCTCATACCTTTCTGTTCTTTCTTACTCATTTTCCTCTCCTTTATCAATGCACTCCACTTCACTTACTCTTTTTCATTTTTTTAAGAACATAGTTTTTTGATGAGAATTGGCGGTAGTTCTGAAAAGTACTTTTTTTTCTTCTTTTTTGAGAACAAAAACAAAAACATGGAATGGAAACTGCTCAACAGGAGCAAAAAAAAAAAAATTTAGGGCTGGGAACGGCAGCGATGGTTCTCCAATGCTCGAACCATGAGCAGAACACTTTGTTCCCCATAGCAAAGTAGCTGATCACAGTCTCTGCATTTCAGGACGCCTTTGTTAAAAGCAGGCTGAATGTTCAGAATCAGCTCTTGTGAACTCACCCCACCGATGTTGTTGGTCCTCCGGTTGATGGAGAGGCCCCATCCCTGGGAGCCTCTTGTGCTAGAGCCCTAACACTCTCCCGGGCATAGTTCTGGGGGTGCCTCCTTTCTACGTGGCGAATCATAGTTGAATTACCAAAACTGTACTTCTTTCGGGGGTCTCCACGGGAAAGTACAGTTTGGCAGATTTTACATTCAACTTTTGGTGCATTTACTTTTTTATGCCCATCAGGTATAGAAACATTTTTCCAGATGAAATGTTCTTTCACCTTCAGCAGAGGAGGCACTTCATTGATGAATTCATTGGTGTCATCTTTACTGCTGGATGGTCTGGCAGCCATGATAATCCAAGATATCCAACAAAGAACCGAGAGCAAAAAGGCAGGTCTTGCAGTCACAAAAGTGAAAGAAGAAGTGAAGGAAATGGGTGGGGATTTCATTCTTTGTAAAAAAAACTGTTAGCAACCAAATGAAAAGTGTTCGAATTAGCATTTAAAAAACCATTGAAATTCACTGAAAAAAACATAGGTTTCACACCAGTTATAGTTAGCTGGACATTTTACTCATACAAAACCATTGAAATTCCCACGTTATAGTTAGTTGGACTCACTATAACGCGCGCTCCCGCAATCCACTGCTGATGATGTCACATATTACATCATTCATGGCATGGTCAGTGACATCACTGATGACATCACTGATGACATCTCAAATGTCATCACTGATGACATCACTGATGACATCTCAAATGACATCACTGATGACATCACTGATGACATCATCCATGTGGTAATATGATGCACCTCCTCACACTCTAATCTAACTTTTAATACACCCAGTGTTAAATACAAACTACCATTCCTGAAATTATTGACACACCAATACCAGTAACTACATACGCACTCACTGATTTCTAGGTCTACACACACATCCACTCATTCACCCATACAATCACTCATACATTCAGTCAATCATGAATAGAACACTATCATATCCAGTCATACACCTATACAGACACTTACACACTGACACTCATCCACAGAGTTACTCCAACATCTAGTCAGTTATGCAGAGAATCAATCCCACTCCATTTTCCTCAACTACAAAGTTATACACACTAAACCTTACTTATTCAAATATATAGTAACACATACTTACTCTCTTTTACAATCACTGATACAAGTACACATTTAACCATACAGTCACTTACGCAATCACAGGCTCTCATGTATAGTCATTTATATATTGCAACTCTCACATGCCCTGTGTTTTACATATGTACCTACTTGGACATGGAGCACTGAGATAGCCATTCAGTCACCAACACATCCATGCAGATAGTCAACCCCCCATACAGCTCTTTCCACATGCACTCTTTAACCCATATAGCAAGTGAATTAACTGCTCACATGTATATGCACAGAGTCATGCACCTCCCAGCTACCCACACTCACCCTCACATACAAATACTTGAACAACCAATCAATAACCCATATACCCACTCTTATAGCTACTGATCAACACATGCAGCAGCTTACACAACAACAGACATACTGATGCGCATATTCAGACAGTTTAGTCACTAACCAATGCATTCAGTAAGACACATTTAATCACTCACTCATACAGTCAGTCACGCACCTATTAAATCCTTCATCCATTCACTCATACATCCACTCATTCTTCAATATGTAAATTATTAACTTTAACTTAATTGTATTTTAACTTTTCAGAAACACACAGACACTGGATGATGTCATCAGTGATGTCACTGACCATGTCATGAATGATGTTATATGTGACATCATCAGCAGTGGATTGCGGGCGCGCGAGTAATAGTGAGTCCAACTAACTATAACGTGGGAATTTCAATGGCTTTGTATGAGTAAAATGTCCAGCTAACTATAACTGGTGTAAAACCTAGGGTTTTTTCAGTGAATTTCAATGGGTTTTTAAATGCTAATTCCTATCTATAACGATTGTGAAACCTCTGGTTTTTTCTCTGAATATATATATGAGTATATATATGAGTGACATGGTTCCCTTGAAGTCCAACAGGGATCTGTTTGTACGTATTTTTGATTAAGCATGGGCGAATTTTGCGAATCTGGCGTTCGCGAATTTTGCGAATTTGCGAACTCGCAATCTGCAAAATCCGCGAATTCTCGCGAATTTTTTTTTTTTGTGTTCGCAAGGGTTTCTGCCAGTTCGCGAGGATTTGGTACTAGTTCGCAATTGCGAACTTACTTGTCGGCTCGCAACGGTCGTGACTATGTTGTTTCTACGTCTGGTTCATCATCACAGCCTCCCAGCACCCTCTGTTTCACCACTGCCACCCTCTCTTTCACCCATGCCACCCTTTGTTACATCAATGCCACCCTCTGGTTCATCATCACTGTAGAAAATGGGGGGGAAAAGCAAGCACACCTGCCCTGCTTCAACTGACATGAATTAATTTGGGGTTAGTTTATTAACAACACCTGCCCTGCCCCAACTGACAATAATGAATTAGGGGCTAATTAATGTGTCACCGAATTTGAAGTTCCAGCCTGGCACCTGCCTGTCTGCTCCCTTAGCTGTAAATCAGGACCTTTGTGGCATACAGTTAAGGTCAGAGCAGGGTCACACAATAGTTGCAAGTAGGCAACCGAATTCTGGAGGGCCCCGTCAGGAAGCACTACAGGGAATCGTTACAAATCATGAGATTGACCTTTTGCACCTGCTCATTGGTTTTGCTTGTGCAAAAATCGTTTTTCGGTAATTTCGCGCTATTCGCGAGGCTCGGCGTCGTGCGAAACCGACCGCGGAAGCCGCCAATTCGTGCGAATGAGCTTTATATTTTTTTGCGGCGTGTTATTTCGCGATGTTTTTTGCAGTATTCGCGAGCCACTTGCAGCGCAACACGCAAATTTACCCCAAGGTCGAGTACGGGCGCGGCCATTTTGTTTGCGTGACGTATTTCCGTTTCCGCCCGCTATGTATAATCTCGCGAAGTAAGCGCATTGCGAGTACAAGTTTGCGCGAGATCGCGAGGAAAATCGCGTGCGAACTTACTTTTGCGCTCGTGAACGGGCGGCCATCTTGTTTTTCATTCATTTCCTGTGTCTGGGCATGGTGTTTATCCTCTTGCTATCTTTGCCATCCTTTGCTTGTTTGCCATCCTTTGCTTGTTTGCTTGTTCTTATCTATCCCTCTCTTTTCCTAGCTGTATATTTTTGTCTTTTCTGCTATTTTTGTTTACTTTTAAACTACTTTTTTAAACTCTTTTCTTTTCTTCTTCCCTATCCTATTCCTTCTTAATTTTCTACTTCCTACCTTACCTGCCCAGACCATGGTGAAGCCAGGCGCCGTGAAGCTGCCCAGGCACTTTAGGGCCGCAGCGGCGGCAGGGAGGAGGAGTCCTGGACCCCGTGCCAGGACAGCATGCGGGCGATTGAGGGGGGAGCAGGTGACGCGACGGGAGATCTTCGGCCCGGAGGAAGTGGGCGCGCTGGTCTTCTTTGTCCAGCGCCACCTGCCCAGGACCATCGCGGGAGGCGGCAGGATCGCGGCCGGCTACAACATCCGGGAACGCCGGAAGCGGTGGCAGAAGGTGTGCTGGGCCATGTCCCAACTCTCCGGGGTCCAGCGCACCTACAGCCAGGCCACCCACCGCTGGACGGACCTCCTGGACCGGGAGCGCAACCTGCTGGACCAGCTCCGCTTGGAGATCCCCGGGCTTGGTGAGTAGTAGTAGCTATTTCATCACTCACTACTATGTTTTCTCCTGCTCTGTGTTGTTGTATTGCAAATATTTGTTTTTTACATGGAGCAAGCCAATAATGCTGCTGACGATTACATTGTAGTTAAATTATATTTCAAAATCTTCTGTGCATTTCAGGTGCACTGCTCTCCTTCTCAGTGGCGTTGCTACTATGCTTATTTGTTTTCTATTTTGTGGTCTCATTGGCCTGAGTAACTATTATGTATGAGTGTACTTTACAGAACTGCGTAATGCTAGACACTAGGGGTCAGATTACATTTACAAGCCCCTTGCGCCACGTTTACGTTGCCTTGCATGACGCAACAGCGGCGTAAACGTGGCGCATCCCTGCGAGTCATTTACAGCGTGACGCATCTAGGGAGATGCGTCATGTTATAAAGCCATGGGCCTGCGCCACAATGGGTGCGTTCCTAGTACGCAGAGTGGGCGGTCCGGCGGCTGTGCGCCTCGCAAAAGTGCCGGCGTGAAATCTACAAGATTTAACGCAGGCACTTCTGCGACGCTGCTACGTCAATTCAATTCCTTATGCCTGCTTGAAGCAGGCGTAAGGACTGACACAGCATGTTAAATATTGGGTGGCCCTGAGCATTACTGGAGTTGCATTGCGTTGGCGACGTGACTCCAGCGATGCGCCGCTCTTATGTGACGAGATGCGTCACGCAAGTGCCTACCCTTGCGCCAGGGCGCGCCGCATTGTAAATGAGGCGCATCTGCCGTGTCGCAAGGGTAGTTTTGCGTGACACATTTTATCTGGCGCATCTCTGGAGATGCGCCAGAATGCGCAAGTAAGTATGCCCCTAAGGGGCAGAATTGCAATTACCGTCGCATCCCTGCAAAGTAGCAGGGATGCGCAAGTAATTGTGCGGCCCGCTACCACCACCAAACATGGTGCGCCGTATTTGCAATGCGGCGCACCATGGGCCCAAAACGTCACCGAAGCTTTACTGCTGGAGTTGCGTCGCAACGATGGCGCAGCTCCAGCAATGCTCTGGGGTACCCTATCTCCCCAATGCTGGGTCAAGCCATACGTCTGCTTCAAGCAGGTGCAGGGTTTGTGTGACGCATCATTGTCCTAAAGGTGACTGATTGAAATTTTGTAGATTTCCCTCAGCCACTTTTAGGATGTGTTCCAGCGCAGGAATGCCCTCCCTTGCGCCGGAACGCCCCCTGATGGCGCAGGGCTTTATAACGGGATGCATCTCCCAAATGCGTCACGTTGTTATAATATTATACGCCGCACCATGGCGCCTCTTTTGTTCAGCTGCTGCGTCACAAAAGTCACGCAAGAACGGAGCAAAAGAGCCGCAAGGAGCTTAAATCTGCCCCTTCATTGTACCCTTGACAATAAGAAAAATAGTGGCGGTGGATTGATAGTTTGACTATTTAAATGACTGGTTATGTAGCAGGCAACTGTTAGTGTTGTCACTGATCTGACTGAAATCACAATGGAGTTTGTCTGTCACTTTGCGTCTTGCCTGCGGACTGCTGCCTGCCAGTCCTAGGTGAACCTTTCAGTACTTTGTTTAGTGAGTTACGTGACTTTCGAAGTCGCAGGTCCGCAAATCAATGAAAACTAACCCTAATCAATATAATTTCGCGGAAATATTTTGTTATTGTTGTTTTGAAATGTTTGATTTGGTTGACATTGACAAGCAACAATCATCCATGTTTTCTGTTCTTTCTTTCATGGTGTACGTCAGCTCCCCCCAGGGGCGAGGGGACACAGGAGCAGCAGGCGGCGGCGGATGCTGTTGAACAGGGCCAGGATCGGGCAGGCGAGGGCTCCTTTGCTGGCCCCAGTAAGTTTTCATTTTAGACTAGTACCTATTTTTCCTAGCGTTCCTCATTTGATTTTTTCCAAATTGTCTTTGATCTTCTTGTAGACTGTATCTAAATTCTTATCCTGCCTCTACTATGACTCCCTGTGGTATTACTAGATTATTCTTATTAGTCTGTCTGTGTAGCTAACCAAGATTGCACGGTTGGCGAAACTCCCATTCTAGTCAGCAATAGCTCTATCAACTTAGTGCAGTCCTCTGGGATTGTCCATAATGTCTTTTGAAGTGTTCTATCTGCTTTGAAAATTCCCAACTATAAAATGTGAATGACCACCAAGAAAGAATAAGATACTACCTTTTGGTTTGGATAGGAGGACAATCCATACCACTACTGTTGCGGGGACAATTCTTCTGCAGAAACAGAACTATGGACAATAAATAGTGCATTGCTTATCAATTATAATAGGCGCTGTTAGAGTTTCCACATACCTCTGTGATAACAGACTTTGAACCCCCAATGTCCTTACTGACTGACTACATAGTGTGGCACAGTCATTTACCTCCCGAATTCATCGATGATTGATCCCCAATGATGATTATCCAACGCAGCTCAAGAGTACGGAGTCAGAGTCAAGAAGTGTCAGAGGCACGGACTCATGCTTGCAAAAATTGCAAAACCTTTCGCTCAGTCACTCTAGTCTGGACCAAAAAACACAGAGTCTATTTAAGTTTAAAAGCTTTATTAAAAGTAAACACATTTATTAAATGAAGTCATAATAAAACTAAACGTTTAACTGATAATGGAAAAGTGGTTAGTGCTGATGATTAATTGAAGACATTTCTTGTGGTCGAGCCGAGCTCTCACCTGTTTTCAACTTGATCTTGTTGTTAGAAGTCCATCTTCTGTCTGTGTGGAGAAAAATGGTGTGTGTTAAAAAGCCAGCCTTCATCAGTTGTGCCAAAAAGTGCAGCAAGACAACACCCTTCCCTGGAAAAAGGGACATTTTTTTTTACTTTAGAGTAGACAGTCACAAATTACATTGTGTTCACATGTCTTCATTCCTAGACCAAATACTAGTGAGTGGTTTATTCTAACATTCTTAAATGTACTTTGTAGGTGGAACATCTGGTGGCGGGGCCAGCGCGGAGGTGGTGGTGCTCGACACGGAGGCGGAGGGCAATTCTTCAGGGGAGGAGGCGGCAGCTGTAGTGCCGGCTGTGAGAGTTGAGACGGTGGTGGTGGCGGGCAGAGGTAAGCTCTTATATATTCCTTACTTATTGAGATTGAAGACGTGGCTGGGAAGGAAAGAATATGAGATGCATGGCTGGGTGAATGATGAAGCAATGATGGGAGGAAGGACAACAGCCTGGGGGGGTGACACAGCAACTGTATGTGTCCATATACCTGGATCATGCTACTATCTGACTCTTAGATAGCATATGTGTATCTAGAGCAGGGGTACTCATAGTACGGCCCGCGGGCTGGTGGCGGCCCGGCAAGCCTTCCTTGGCGGTGCGCAGACCTTGCAGACAATCACTGCTCCCCCGGCCCCCACAGAGCAGAGGCTTTGTTGTATTTCACCTGTTAGCGCCCCTGCATCTCCACTCTGACAATCACTGCTCCCCCGGCCGCCACAGAGCAGAGTGGAGATGCAGGGCCACAAAGAGGTGAAATAGAACAAAGCCTCTGCTCTGTGGGGCCGGGCGGGCAGTGATTGTCAGGGTGGAGATGCAGGGGCGCTACAACAAACAAAACCTAAATAATATGTTAATGGTCTTTTAAAGACCTGTTAAGTACTTTGGTGTGGCTGTCTGTGTGTGCGCGTTGAGGAAGCTGTCTCAGCCCGGGCTGAAGGCTGACACAGACAGACACACACACAGTGAGATGACAGAGGGGGAGGGAGAGGGAGGGCAGGAGGGAGAGAGAGAGATGGAGAGGGAGGGCAGGAGGGAGAGCAGGAGGGAGAGAGATGTATGTAAATGCTGGGTCTGGTGGCTCAGTGGATGAAGGCATCTGCTGCAGGGACCTGTGTGCAACCTCATGGTCACAAGTATTCGTTTTGCTTTAGCCCCGCCCCCTCTGACTCCGCCCCCACCAGTGCGGCCCTCGGCCACAAACTACACTGTAAATTTAGCCCCCGAGAGAAAGTTCGTGAGTACCCATGATCTAGAGAGAGTAGACGGTCAGTGGATGAACTAAGTGTAACTTTGAAGAGCATGTAAACACTGCACCCGCACGTCCGTTCTAGTGTAGGAAAGGCAAGGAAAAGAAGTTGTAATTTTGTCCAAATACTACCATCAATAGTAGCAGTAGTTTGTATTGCAGGCACAGCATAGATCCGGTTATTACGGTGGCCACTCCCTACCTCTCTTAATAAGTTTAGTAGTACTCAGTCATTCATGTGTGGATGTATCACTGGTCACTCAATAAAAAGCAAAGCACCTAAAGTCATCCCATATGTAAGCAAAAACATCCCATATGAAGTGATAGATAATCAGATTATTTATCTTCTTCATTTTCCATTTCTAGTACTCATTTGCACTGTAGGGTGAAAGTTAAATTAATTAAGCAGTAGCCCTTGTAACAGAGTATTCTCAGTGCCACCCGTAATAGAAAAGTAAGAGCTTCACCACCTGCATGTACTGGACCGGTACAGTAACGCAAGTCTAGGTCATTCATCATGGCGTGCGTCTCTTTTTCTCGGGTGCACGTTCACTGCGCTGGCATTATGCCGGCTTGCAGAAGATAACATACCAATTTTCCTAAACAAGAGACAAGAAGAAGAATAAGACTGGTGTACTTTCATAGTCGACTCCAATGGAAGTCCATAGTGCTCGTAGAATTTGTTCCTTAAACTCCCACTAATGTTAGAGCAAGGATGAAGAAGTGGGAGGTTAGATAGATACTGGCCTCAATAGTTATGTAATGCGCTTGCAAGTTGCTAGTTGTACTGTAACACAAATTTCTGCTGAATGATTGAGTTAATCTTAAAGAGCATTGGTTACAGACTATGTCTTTCTTTCTTCATATATATGCTCCTTCCAAACCAACAAGGAGGAAGGATCTGGCTAGAGCGGCCCGGCAACAGAGGATCGATGCCACTGTTGCTGAATATCGGCGGCTGGTGGCCCTGGAAGACGACGAAAGTGCGCAGTCGACCACGACAACAACGTCGGCTTCATCGGCCTCCGTGCCCCCACGGGCTGCCACCCAGCACAGTGCTCCAGCCAGACCGAGCCGGGCTGCCAAAGCCAAACGCCGACGCCGAGCAGCAAGGACAACAGCTGCCTCTCGCAGCCATTGCAACTACAAGGCACGCCTGCGCCGCAGTACCCTGAGGGTGTCCCGCCTTCAGCAGGAGCTCCACCACTTTACCAACGTGTTGGAGGGTCTCCGCTTAGAGCACGCCTTGCTCCGCGAGGAGTTTGATGCCCTGGCCCAAAAAGTCAACAGCATCCACCCATAGTGTCCCTTGCCCCTTTTTTAGAGACTTTTGGGGGGTGGGAATCGGGAGTTGGGTTTGGGACTTTTAAAGGACAACCGTTGGGTTAGGGAGGGTCTTGCGGGAGATTATTTTGTTAGGGATATAAATATACTT
Organism: Lissotriton vulgaris; assembly: GCF_964263255.1. Taxonomy (NCBI): domain Eukaryota; kingdom Metazoa; phylum Chordata; class Amphibia; order Caudata; family Salamandridae; genus Lissotriton; species Lissotriton vulgaris. Next base: position 1,089,658,002 of record NC_141697.1, on the reverse strand, counting down.
TTTCAAACTTTATCTGAGCATACCTGTTTTTTACTGCTTTTGAGTCTGGTGGGTGGGGGTTTAACAGTAAGTTTGTTTTCCTGAATAGTCCTAGGACTTTAGTAGTACTACCGTCAATCTCTCGTCTCTCCTAATACTCCATTATACTACCTCCAACCAAACGCTTATCTTACCTGAAATTTGTGTTTGAAAGTAGGGCTAGGCCCAGGGCTGGCTCCACCAGAAACAGCGAATAAGGTTGGCAATCCAGGGCGGATGAAATGTCCTCACTGCGGTGGTACTAGTGGTGTGACACAGTGGCAGTTGCATGCCTATGGAAAAAAAGAAAATGAAACTTGGTTTGTCCTTACTGTAGCATTACAACGGTACGATAGAGAATATAGCAGGTGACAGTACACTAGACTACAACAGTGCCACAATGTAGCCTAACAAATGGTAAAATATTATAGTATAACTTGTACTTGCGTAGGATTTCTTTGACATTGGCTAATACTACAAGAAATAGTACTGAAGCTGAGTAAGTCTAGAATATATCCTCGGATTCCTTCACCAGCCTGTTGCTATGACCTTATCCTCCCCAGCAAGTGTGTGGAATTATTGATGTCAGTTAATCACACATCAAGCAAAACCACACAACCCGGGGAAAGAGGGTTAGGGTTTGTAAGTTGGATAGGAATGGGGGTTTCTTTTTGGGTAGGTTTTGTTGAGAGAAAAAAAAAAAGCACAGCATGGACAAACAATAATTGAACATAAAGAAATTTTTAGTTACAAAGCTAACCATAAATCTTTTACGTGACATAAAGGAAGTGCATGCACTACTGAATGCATTGTTACAGAAAAGTAAGTAGTTATTTCGACAACCGTGAATGCCAGAATGCGACAGTACAGGGCTACATTAAATTAGGTTAAAAAAATAGCCGAAGTAAAACATATAGAATGGCTGTAGGGATCAATTTAGAAGCAGAGAGAGATCCAAGAAATACAGTCACACACACTCATTGAATAAAATAATGGATACTGTATCTGTATTGTTGTAGTTGTCCTGTTGAATTTGGTAAGTAAGTTGCATGCAGCAAACAATTCCTCTTATTAGCGGCACTCCTCCATTCCAGCTGACGCTTCGTCCATCAATGTTGGTGACCAGAAGACACCCTGTACACTGCCTGCCTGTCGGATGCTGAATTGCGGCTCGCTAATGTGAAGCCTGACTCCATCCTTTTTTCCCCATTGCAGACTGAAACCCGGCCTGTAATTATTGAACGAAAAACAGCACTGATAAATAAATATAAGGTATGTACGCTGTGTAGTGCAAAAAGTCACACTTTGATTTTCCTAATAGACAGTACAACATTTTTGAAAGTGCGTACTCTGTCTGAGTCACCTTTTCAAGGATAAATAAGTATGGGCTAAATTAGACCTTACCAGCAGTGCTTCCACCCAGACTCTTACTAAAGCCAGTTGCAAAAATGTAGAAGACCCCCAATCAGATCTCAAAAAACGAGGCCTAGCAGAAAACTGGTGACAAAACGTACTTCGAAAGTAAAAGTAGGCCAAAATACCCCCTTACCCACCGTGGATTGTATTCAAACCACTTGCAAGCCAGCAAAAGTATCCATAGCCAGCATCGCTCCAAGACTCGAAAACCCCCCCACCCAATCACATGCAATAGAAATACTACTAACCCTAACGAGCCCTAAGTTAAGAATAGTGGCAGAGGCTTTGTTTAACTATGCCAAATCCCCCCTTTCCTACCATGGATTTTCTTCAAATGACTTGCAACCAAAATTACACATTCTCACGAGTGCTCTAAGACGCCAGAACTCAGTTGCAAAAATCTAGAACACCCCAAAACACATGCAATCCTGCTGCTAGGGCTAACCCTAATGAACCCTAAGTTACAAAAAGCGCCAAAAGTCTTTTCCTTATGGATTTTGTCTCAACCACTTCTATCCGGTATTAGACCTTCCCAGGAATGCCCCAAGACCCGCCAACCCACCCGCCAAAAAGCTCAACACCCCCAAACAGCCCAAAAGCAAAATCTCATACTTACAATATTTCTCAGCCTTCTGTCCAAACGCGCTGAGTAGCTAGTCCATAACTCCAGTTTATCACCACGGATTTCCTGAAAAGCAAATGCAATCAAGATTAGAGTGTCCCAGCAGTGCTCCCAGACCCCAAAACCCACCCACAAACACCAGGAAGCCCCCCAAAGAGCTCCTCAAAGGCAAGCAAGTCAGCAAAAACACCAAACAATTTCCGCCTCGGATTTGGTCCAAACCACTTTTATCCGGTATTAGAGCTTCCCAGCAATGGCCCCAGAGCCGTCAACCCAGGAGAAAACGAGTAGAAGACCCCCAAACAGCCAAAGAGCAAAAGTACAAAAATGGGGACTTAGTCATTTTTTTGCCAATTTCCCAAATCACTCCGCGTGCGCTCTGCAGCTAGGCCCTAACTCCCCTCTGCCACCATGGATTTGCGTCAAACCTCTTGCAAAGTAAAGTATCCATAGCCAGCAGTGCTCCCAGACCCCGAAACCCACCCACAAACACCAGTAAGCCCCCCAAACAGGCCCCCGAAAACGCTACATTGAGCAAAATGTCAGAAATAGCAAAAAAAAATCAGCGTGGATTTTGTCCCAACCACTTCTATCCAGTATTAGACCTTCCCAGGAATGCCCCAAGACCCGCCAACCCACCCGCCAAAAAGCACAACACCCCCAAACAACCCAAAAGCAAAATCTCATACTTACAATATTTCTCGGCCTTCGGTCCAAACGCGCTGTGTAGCTAGGCAATAACTCCAGTTTACCACCACGGATTTCCTGAAAAGCAAATGCAATCAAGATTAGAGTGTCCCAGCAGTGCTCCCAGACCCCGAAACCCACCCACAAACACCAGGAAGCCTCCCAAACAGGCCCCCGAAAATGCTACATTGAGCAAAATGTCAGAAATAGCAACAACAAAAAAAACAGCGTGGATTTTGTCCCAACCACTTCTATCCGGTATTAGACCTTCCCAGGAATTCCCCAAGACCCGCCAACCCACCCGCCAAAAAGCACAACACCCCCAAACAGCCCAAAAGCAAAATCTCATACTTACAATATTTCTCGGCCTTCGGTCCAAACGCGCTGTGCAGCTAGGCCATAACTCCAGTTTACCACCACCGATTTCCTGAAAAGCAAATGCAATCAATTCCAGCAGTGATCCCAGACCCCGAAACCCACCCACAAACAGCCGGAACCCCCCCAAAGAGCTCCTCAAAGGCAAGCAAGTCAGCAAAAACACCAAAATATTTCCGCCTCGGATTTGGTCCAAACCACTTTTATCCGGTATTGGAGCTTCCCAGCAATGGCCCCAGAGCCGTCAACTCACCCGCAAAGAAGTAGAACACCCCCACAAGTGCTGAGTCTTTCTTCATTGGGCGTAATCCAGCCCTCTGCTTTGATGGAAATAGGAGTCTGGAGGAGAAGGATAGAGGAGCATGTTCTTCTGAACTTGTGAACCTGAGGAATGCAGACTGCGGCACCTTCAAATCAATAAGCAAACAAGTGAAGACAGTTCTGCTGATGGGCTTGTTTTTGTGATTAGTTGATTAAAGTTTGAATTATATTAACTGTGCACAACAAAGAAAGACAGACACACAGGAATGAATGTGAATAAGGACGAAAAAGAAAGTTATTGATTCATTGTCTCATTTTCAGGGCTCGGTGTTAAGGTCCAGGAATAAGAATAAGGCTTCGTCTTCATACTCTGCGAATTCAGGCAGGGTGAGCTCAGTGTCACCTGACAGAGTAGAAATTCCCTCATCTACATTGCCTTCCACCTCGTCTTCATCCGGCGTGCTTTCTCGTACTTTGTAATCTGGCGGTATGAGGTGCTGATTCATCTTGATCATTGTTAACCTCTCCACATTTTTGGGCGAGAGGCGGCTCCGTTTGGGAGTTACAATGGCACCAGCAGCACTGAAAACACGTTCAGAAGACACACTTGCGAGTGGGCAAGACAAGTAGTTTAAAGCCAGGTTGGAGAGCTGTGGCCACAATTCTTTTTTCCCATGCCAATACGCCAATGGGTCAGCATTAACATAGACCTCTGTTGAGTCATTCAGATAGTCCTTCACCATCGACTCAAGATCCTTATCTAAGGTTCCTCCACTTTGCTTAGCTGTTGCTGTGCCTGTGACCTTTTGAGAACCAAACCCAAGCCGAGCCAGCCAATCCTCTTCAGCCTCCAATGTTTCTGTTGTGTCTGGTGCAGATGATCCGGTTGCCGGTGTCTTTAACGGCTGAGAGGTCACTTGTGCCACAGCCACAGGTGCAGAAGTGGATTGTTTTGACTGGGGATGGCCTGCTGATGCTGATGTACTGCCTTTTCCTTCAATTTTCTGCCGGTCTCTTTCAAACCTCTTGGCTGACAAGGCTAGCCAACGTTTGCTTTTTGGAACATGTTCATCATCAAAAGGAAAGAATGCTTGGCCTGCCAGTGCCTTTTCGTAGCATGGATCCAACATAGTAGCACAAATGTAATGCTGTTCTGAGTGGATCATTTTAAGACGTTCATCACCACGTAGGCGCTTTAATAATTTCTCCGCCAAAACAAAAGGGTCTTTGTTTTTTTCATCTTTTTGAAACACAGAACACACCTCCTTCAGTTGGTGCTCCAGCATGTACAACAATGGGATAGCTTTTCCCAAATTACAGTCCTCCTTGCTGACTGCACGCGTGAAGACCTCAAAAGGACGAAGCATGCATGTCAGGCTTTTAACTATGTGCCATTGCTCCGCACCCATCCTCAGGTCCTTCTGAGCTGTACCCTGTGTTAAGAAATATTGATCGAGTACCGTATACTGCTCATACAGACGCTTAAGCATGTAGAATTTGAGTTCCAACGTGTTACCACCTCCTGGATGAGTGCTTTCACTGGCATTCGACGGTCATGTAGCAGGCTCCTCAGATGCTTCCGGGCCTTAAAAGAATGGCTGAAATGGTTGCACATTTTTCGGCAGGTCTCCACTACCTCGTACGCTGGACTCTCTTTATCACTCAAGAATTTTTTGACAACCAGGTTTATATAGTGCGCCAAACAAGGCACTCTGAAATAGTGACCCAGCTCCATGGCCTTAACTACATTGGCGCCATTATCCGTGGAAACATAACCAATCTGGCGTTTTTTTGGGGACAGCCAGTCAAGGACCTTTGTGTTAAACTCATCCAAAATGTTTTGTGCTGTGTGACGTTTCTCCAAACCAAACATGGCTAGTGTTGCATGTTTCCGAGCAGCTTTGAAAACTTGGTCCGGGTCAACACCTGCGTTTAGCTTTGCTATAATCCCTGAAAAAGAGACCCAGTGTGCAGTGATGCACATGTAATCAGCGCCTGCGCCACTGGTCCACATGTCTGTTGTCAGATGTATAGTGTGAACAGCACTCTTCTGCAAAGCTGCCCCAATCACCTCCAGCACATCTTCATGTAGTGCTGGAACCGCAACTCTGGCAAAATAGAATCGGCTAGGAACCTTCCGTTTAGGGCAGAGCGCTGCCACTAATTCTAGAAAACCAACCCCTTCAACAAAAGAAAAAGGGAGAAGGTCCAGAGCTAGCATTTTAGCCAGCTTAGTGTTATACAGACGCATCAGTGGGTGGTTGCGTTCATATTGTGCTTCTGTAAACAACATCTTTTTAATGTTGCCCTGGACCAAGCATTTACGGGATGATGATGATATCTTCGACCCAGTTACGCTCGCTGATGAACTTTTGCGCATTGGTGTCTCACTCTCTCCCACACTCTTAGTGTGGCTCACATGGGGTGTGCTGCTGACAGGGGTACTGGGTGTAAGTGAAGTGTTTGACACGTCTTCTTCCTCCTCGTCATCATCAGATGAAACATCAACGTTTTCATTACGTGCAATTCGGGCTTCCTTGATCGCCTGTAGGTGCGCAAACCATTGGACAGCGTGCTGTCTCCTAAGATGACCTCTCTGGCCTCCGGTACCATAGTTGGTACCAAACTTACCACAACTAACTCGAAGCTTACAAAGCTACAAATGGCTACGTTTTCCTTTTTTGGGCAAACACTAAAGAAGTCCCAAACTGCAGACTTGAAATGTCTTTGGGGGCTGGAGGAGGCAGCGATACTGGTGGTGGTGGTCCTGCTGCTAATGCCAGATGAAGTGGAGGATGTGGATTGCCGAACTTCAGTACATTTTGCACTTTCACCACCACTAATTGAGGTCGAGGTGGATGGAGGTCCCTTCTTGCGAGGAAGAAATATGGAAGCGGTAGGTGTTGGTGTACTAGTTAACTCCAATGATTGTTGTGTTTCCATTGCCTCCTCATCGACATCATCATCACGCTCAGCAGCCTCTCGGGATAGGGTCAAAATGTCTCTTTGCTGCATGCCCGCTGGGGCTGCAGTGACCTTTATGATGACTGGCTCGTCGTCGTGAGAGGCTTCATCAGCAGCAGTATCCGTCACTTCTTGTTGAGCCTCATCACACTCCATAGCTATGAGTTTTTCGACGACCTTCCTTTTACGCTTAGGTACCTTTGTCAGATTATGGTGTGCCTCACTCTCAGACCGCAGTGGTGGTTCCCAACTTTGATCCATATCATCAGAAGGAGGTGGGCTTGAAGAAGATGTAGACACCCCCCTTGATCTTTTCCTTGCTAGGGATGTGGAAGACAATGAATGATCATCAGGAGGAGTGGCTTCCTCAAATGATACCTCGGTTTGATTGTCGATTTCCTGATGTGCCCCTACTTCGGGAGGAACAACTATTGTGGGCACTTGTGACCCTCCATGCACCTCTGCTTGCCCATCTCCTTGCGTGCCTCTCCTTCCACATGTACTTGGGATTGTACTTGCACATGTGGTTGTTGTTGCGGCTGTGGTTGTTCAACACTTGTCAGATGAGTTACAACAACCTGTGTTGATTCAGGGACATTGCTGCTACTTTCTTGCGATGAGCCAACATCACTGGTCGATGGTGATTGAAGAAGTACACTGACTGCCTGTGCAGCACTCAAGGGCTTTGATTTAAGTTGGCGTGGTGGTGGAGGCACTGAGCCCAATAGAGCGGGGGTCCTGCTCCCAGCTTGGTCCCGAGCAGATCTCGCTGCTGCTGCAGGCGTACTTTTTTTTTTACTCCCAAAAAACGCGGCGGTCGGCACACCAGCCTCCTTGGTAACTTGCTTTTTCTGCTCCTTACTGGCAACTTTCTTGCTAGAGGAGCTACGGAGAATTTTTTTTGGGGCCATCTTCTTCAGAGCAGGTCAGAACAGCAGGCCGCAGTTGCACGAGTTGCAGAGTTGTCTGTGGCCAGACATGACGTCGCGTGACGTTAGGCTGCACACACACACTGCTGCAGGACTTCTTCCTGGCACTGGTGGTTCTCTTGCGTCTTGTGCACCTAAAAGCAATGGAAGACAGAGGAACATCAGTTCAGTTATACACCCCAATTTTTTTTTTAAAAAACAGAAAAATCAGCACAATCCCATGCCCTCCATGATGTTTAAATTCAAGACACCCCACAGAAAGACTAGGCATATGCACCACTCACTACCCCCTGGTGAAAAGGCTACAACAGGCCAAAAAAACGAAAATCACAGAAAAATCAGCACAATCCCAAGCCATCCAGCCCCTCCATGATGTTTAAATTCAGGACAACCCACAGAAAGACTAGGCACATGCACCACTCACTACCCCTGGGCATAATGGATGAAAGCTAGGCAAAATGGGTGCAGGCCTGAGAACACTGCCTGCATTCAAAATGGCCCCCTCCCTCACAGCACATGGCCAGGGCCTGTAGCAGCACTCAAAATGGCCCCCAACCACATGGCCTGTCCACAACAGGCCAAAAAAACGAAAATCACAGAAAAATCAGCACAATCCCAAGCCATCCAGCCCCTCCATGATGTTTAAATTCAAGACAACCCACAGAAAGACTAGGCCCATGCACCACTCACTACCCCTGGGCATAACGGATGAAAGCTAGGCAAAATGGGTGCAGGCCTGAGAGCACTGCCTGCATTCAAAATGGCCCCCTTCCTCCCAGCACCTGGCCAGGGCCTGTAGCAGCACTCAAAATGGCCCCCAACCAAATGGCCTGTCCACAACAGGCCAAAAAAACGAAAATCACAGAAAAATCAGCACAATCCCAAGCCATCCAGCCCCTCCATGATGTTTAAATTCAAGACAACCCACAGAAAGACTAGGCACATGCACCACTCACTACCCCCTGGTGAAAAGGCCACAACAGGCCAAAAAAATGAAAATCACAGAAAAATCAGCACAATCCCAAGCCATCCAGCCCCTCCATGATGTTTAAATTCAAGACAACCCACAGAAAGACTAGGCCCATGCACCACTCACTACCCCTGGGCATAATGGATGAAAGCTAGGCAAAATGGGTCCAGGCCTGAGAACACTGCCTGCATTCAAAATGGCCCACTCCCTCACAGCACATGGCCAGGGCCTGTAGCAGCACTCAAAATGGCCCCCAACCACATGGCCTGTCCACAACAGGCCAAAAAAACGAAAATCACAGAAAAATCAGCACAATCCCAAGCCATCCAGCCCCTCCATGATGTTTAAATTCAAGACAACCCACAGAAAGACTAGGCCCATGCACCACTCACTACCCCTGGGCATAATGGATGAAAGCTAGGCAAAATGGGTCCAGGCCTGAGAACACTGCCTGCATTCAAAATGGCCCCCTCCCTCACAGCACATGGCCAGGGCCTGTAGCAGCACTCAAAATGGCCCCCAACCACATGGCCTGTCCACAACAGGCCAAAAAAACGAAAATCACAGAAAAATCAGCACAATCCCTAGCCATCCAGCCCCTCCATGATGTTTAAATTCAAGACAACCCACAGAAAGACTAGGCATATGCACCACTCACTATCCCTGGGCATAATGGATGAAAGCTAGGCAAAATGGGTGCAGGCCTGAGAACACTGCCTGCATTCAAAATGGCCCCCTCCCTCACAGCACATGGCCAGGGCCTGTAGCAGCACTCAAAATGGCCCCCAACCACATGGTCTGTCCACAACAGGACAAAAAAACGAAAATCACAGAAAAATCAGCACAATCCCAAGCCATCCAGCCCCTCCATGATGTTTAAATTCAAGACAACCCACAGAAAGACTAGGCCCATGCACCACTCACTACCCCTGGTCATAATGGATGAAAGCTAGGCAAAATGGGTGCAGGCCTGAGAACACTGCCTGCATTCAAAATGGCCCTCTCCCTCCCAGCACATGGCCAGGGCCTGTAGCAGCGCTCAAAATGGCCCCAACCACGTGGCATGTCCACAACAGGCCAAAAAAACGAAAATCACAGAAAAATCAGCACAATCCCAAGCCATCCAGCCCCTCCATGATGTTTAAATTCAAGACAACCCACAGAAAGACTAGGCACATGCACCACTCACTACCCCTGAGCATAATGGATGAAAGCTAGGCAAAATGGGTGCAGGCCTGAGAACACTGCCTGCGTTCAAAATGGCCCCCTCCCTCACAGCACATGGCCAGGGCCTGTAGCAGCACTCAAAATGGCCCCCAACCACATGGCCTGTCCACAACAGGCCAAAAAAACGAAAATCACAGAAATATCAGAACAATCCCAAGCCATCCAGCCCCTCCATGATGTTTAAATTCAAGACGACCCACTGAAAGACTAGGCACATGCACCACTCACTACCCCCTGGTGAAAAGGCCACAACAGGCCAAAAAAACGAAAATCACAGAAAAATAAGCACAATCCCAAGCCATCCAGCCCCTCCATGATGTTTAAATTCAAGACAACCCACAGAAAGACTAGGTCCATGCACCACTCACTACCCCTGGTGAAAAGGCCACAACAGGCCAAAAAAACGAAAATCACAGAAAAATCAGCACAATCCCAAGCCATCCAGCCCCTCCATGATGTTTAAATTCAAAACACCCCACAGAAAGACTCAGTTCACCCGCCACTGAGTACCCCTGGGCAAAAAGCCCCAAAACAGCCCAAAAATCGAAAATTCCAAAATTGTAGTTGCAGCAACTGTAACAAACTTACTTGTGAAATTTCTAATCCAAAAGTGATCCAAAGAAAGTAAAAAAGGCCTCAAATCCAAATATCCATCAGCATCCACAAAAAGTAATCAATCCTTCCAGCTCCAGATCCAAATGAAAAGTGACCAGGAGATGGACAAAGCACTGGGAGGAGCCTGCTGGACAGGAACAGGAAGTTGAAGACTGTGGGGCACTTTCTTCCTCCCACCCCCCCCTCCTCAAAATGGACTCCTCGCAAAAAAAGTGCAGGCAAATGTCAACCTGAGGAGTTATTCAGATAAAAGTCATCATTTCCAGAAGGTTTATGCTGCTTGCTGGTGGATTTCTTGTGCAGAATTGCAAATTTTGTATTTTCGCGAGTGCGAGATTGTTGCTGCTCGCCGCATCTCCAAGCTCGCAATTGCGAAGTACCGCGATACGTGATCACGGCGTACTCGCGTTGACAAACTCTCGATGTACAAGTTGGCAAGCCGCGATTACGTAATCGCGCTTGCCAAATTCCCGCGGGATCCTGCAGCAAGATCCAAAATGGCGCAGCACTCGCAAAATATCAAGAAAAATAACTCGGCAAACGATGAATGACGGTAAGTAAACGCCGCGCGCCGCAAAATTGTATCACCAAGAAAAAAAAATTCGCTGTGTGCGAATTTGCGGATTTTGCGGGAAATTTGCGAATCTCGCGGATTGCGAATTTACCGAAAATCCGCAAAATCCGCGAGCGGACGGATTTTACGCCCATGCTTATTTTTGATCAATGCAGTGGGGCAACTATGTATGAGCAGCACCTTTTAACTTGATTGGAGAGACTGGGTTCAGTCAGACTCAATCCGTTTTTTTCATGTATCCTGAAATCAGAATATTATTTTATGGTTACCACATTTTGCACATTTGCACATATTTTTGTTTAGTCTATTTGGTAGGGGTCATTATGATTCATAAATAGGTGGGCACTCCGCGGACGGTTGGGGATTTAGCCCATAATTTTAATCATTGTTTTTATTGGGATTTAACCCGATATTGTGTTCAATGATATGTGATGAAATTATTAGCACACAATGTTATTTATTCATTTGTACTTTTCACAACTATTAGGTGCCGAAATGTAATGAAATAAGTTATAGTCTTTCTTCACTGTAGACTAAAATAATGACCCAATTAGTATGTAGCACTTTGCACTTTAAATACTCACTACAAACTTTGATGCGCTGTCATGTGATCAAGGCTTCGGCCGAAACGTTATGGCGACAGCTGAATAAAGAAAAGGCATCCTGATACATTTGGTCAGTGTCTGCTTCCTGGTGCGTTGCCGTGAGAGGACGGGCGTACGAGGGAAACGAAGGTTGAATATATATATATATATATATATATATATATATATATATATATATATATATATATATATATATATATATATATATATATATATATATATAAACTCCAACCTGTCACGTAGAGCACTTTACATGCGGACAAGAAAACGGGACACCAAATGACGCCACAGCCAGACTTAAGGTAATTTCACGTGTTGAAAATTTATTCGTGCATGCAGGGTGCAAACCTCGTCAAACGCATTTCGGGCACAGGCTTTGCCCTTGCTCACTGACAATTAGCCATAGTTACTCCACCATTTAAATATACACAGTATTACAAAAGCGCGCCAACCTCGCTGTTTGGTAATCATCATAAACATAGACAACAGACTCATGTTGTGAAATGCTCCACTGAGTACATACAAAAAGTACCGCCATATTGGAACGATAAATACACCATTGCCCGATGTAATTGTAATGTATACAATACATTATTTAACAATTTGGATATACCAGGAATAACGTAAAAAGATTGTAGAACATATGAACGATAAAAGACTGCTTATATGTACATAGCATTGATCTGGTAATTGATAAAGCGGGCAAAGGGTGCATATAAATGTATATAAAATGTTACCCAAACGATGGGATCAATCGTAAAATACAATCTAATGAGGACAGAGTTTCATTTGTCCATTTACAGGCATAGGTAAAAAGGCCCATTGTTTGCAGTTAATCCATTGAAAAGTGTATAAAATAAAGGCGATTATACTGTACAAATACATTGAATTTGCATAACTTTATGCGTGGAAACTGCAATATCAACAATGGTAAGATATGCCGATGGTTAATGCAACATTACAATAATAAAGTGCTAACGTGCTTCAAAATGTAAACATGAGACTAGTGCAAATTTCACCACATCATATGGTTAAAGTGCATAGTGCAAAATGTAAACAAGGGAAATATGTCCGTAGGACAGTCCTGAGCAGTGCAAAAATTGCAAAGAAATGTTAAACTGTTAATTTACAAATGTCCATCCAATACAGGGTTACATACATTCTGCATGAAGTCATCACTATGCGCCAATGCATTTGCAATACCCGTGGAGTATAACTGTAATATGCAAGATTTGGCACAGTTTATATGTTTGTGTAATATTAAACTAGTGGGCAAGGTGGAGAATACCATATTTGAGACGCTTGTAGAAAAAGAAGATGACACTTCCTATCCAATTACGAAACAAGAAGTGAAAAAAGTGCACAGTGTGATAAAAAACATATAATGAATGCAATTGTCATTAAAAAACATCAAATGTTTTAACAGTACATCTGGATTGATACTCATATTTAACCTGCTTTCAGAAAGTGGGGACTGGTATATAAATGTATGTCATGTAGTGAAGTTAATTCTGTCTTAGATATGAAATCTAAGCCTGGACGTTAATATCCTATATTCCCAATTTAGAGAAAATTACTGAGGTCTTCTTCCATGTTGAGGCCCCCAGGAGTCTTACTATTAGGTTTTATGATGTACTTGGACTCTAACTGGCGTAATTTCTTCTCTATATCACCTCCCCTTTTTGACTGATCTACTGCATCAATTACAAAGTACTGCAAGTTGGTTAAGTCTTTGTTATGAGTAGTTGCAAGGTGTCGGGCTACGGGGTATGTTAAATCTGTATTGACAATCGGCCTTATGTGCTGCAGAATGCGAACGTGAGCTGGATGTTTCGTACTGCCCACGTACATTAAATTGCAAGTGCACTGTATATATATATGCCCAACAAAAACTATAAATGCACCCAACGCACGCATTGACCTTTACAAATTCTGCCGGAAAGTGAAATTGAAAAAATATTTTGCCGAAAAAAATCAAAGCAACAAAAAAACATATGTTTCGAAAACAAATGAACCTACATCCACTGTCGCACAAAAAGATTTAACAGCAATGATAACTCTGGGGTCAATCAAAGAAATCCCCTCCACCAGCCAAGAGGACAACACAATAACTCCGGAAATGGAAATCAACTTTTGTAAAAACATTGGGATAACGACAAATCTAGGAGGTAACAGCGGGTTGAAAAGAAGTTCAAAATTCTGCCCGCAACTTCCACCAGGCAACAAAGTAGATCTATTCCAAGAACTTATGGTCGAGGAAATAACACAAATTGCAGATAAATCTACAAAAAATGGACAAATGAGAAAACAAAATCTGTCTCCAGAAGAATATAAAGCCATGATGGAATTGAAAAATGACACATCAATAATCATTAAATCTTCGGATAAAGGGGGCAACCTCGTCATACAAAATGTTTCAAATGACATTGAGGAAGCGAATAGACAACTGAAAGTTCAGGAACACTACGAAAAGTTGGCTACAAGCCCTATGGAAGAATGGACAAGTGAGTACCATTCTATGCTACTGAACTGGAAAGACAGAGGTCTATTAGACTTTGACGAATATAGCTACCTAAAAACCGACAACCCAATCATGGCAACCATATATTTTCTACCGAAAATTCATAAGTCACTGGAATGTCCACCAGGGAGACCAATTGTGAGTTCGATAGGATCCCTCTTGGAATCTACATCAAGATTCAAAGACATTTTTCTTATGAATTATGTGACAAGCCTACCTTCTTTTCTGAGGGATACAATGGACTTTTTACAAAAAATCACCACATGTGAATGGAAACCATCTTATCTAATGGCGACAATTGATGTTGCATCGCTCTATACCTCAATTCGCCACGAGGATGGCATTGAAGTAGTGAGGGAAGTACTTAAAACACGTTCTGTGAATTTATTGGAACATACAATCATGTTACTTGACATGCTCCGATACTGTTTGACTCATAATGCTTTTCTGTTTTTGGGGGGGATATACCTCCAGAAGCAGGGGACCGCTATGGGGACATCATTTGCACCCACTTATGCAAACCTTTTAATGGGGGCGTGGGAGAGTGACGTGATAAAAAAAGATCAAGAGAATCCAGAGGGGCCAAAAATCAGGCTTTGGTGTCGTTTCATAGACGACTTGTTTGTCATATGGGACGGAAACAAAAACTCATTAGAAAACTTTATTGGATCTATAGACAATAACAAATACAACCTAAAATTCACGTCAACAATCAGCTCCCACTCTCTGATCTTCCTGGATGTGGAAATTTTTGTGAAAAACAACAAACTTTGCTCGAAAATCCACAGAAAGCCAACTGCATGTAATAGCATTCTACATGCGAATAGCGGACATCCCATTAGATTGAAATGGAGTATTCCTTATGGCCAAATGTTGAGAGCGAAGAGGAATTGTTCCGAACAGGAAGACCTAACAGAAGAAATAGAGAAAATGAGTGCCAGATTCCTTGAAAGGGGATACCCAAAGGAAGTGATCTCTTCTGCACGAAGTAGGATGCATCTAAAAAAGAGGGATGAGTTATTAACTCCGAAAAACAAGAGGCCAAAAATCAATCAGGAACATGAGACAAGTCAAGGGAATGAGATAACCAGACTCATAATGGACTTCAATAACCAAAGTACAAACATGAAGAAAGCTCTTCAGAAACATTGGCAAGTCCTACTTTTGGATAACACTTTAAAAGAAACCTTGACAAAAAATCCAAGTATTACAAATCGAAAAACCTCTTCCCTAAGGGACATACTAACACAGAGCCACTTGGAATTACGGGAAGAGAAGAAACAGACGTGGCTGACAACACCAGGCTTCTGGAAATGCCACAAATGTAAAGCCTGTGAGCATGGAATCAACATCAAGAACTATAAATTACAAAATGGCAAAACGGAAACCATTCAAGACCACATCACATGTGACTCAAAATGTGTGGTTTACAGGTTACAATGTCCTTGTGGAAAGTACTATATCGGGAGCACTGTGAATAAATTAAAACTGAGAATACTCCAACATCTAAGGGCCATAAAGAATAAGGACCCATGCTACCCGATGGCCACACATTTTGCTCAATATCATCAGAGCAATCCCGCCCTTCTAAAGTACTCGGGGATAAAGATGAGCAAAATCCCAGAGAGGAGCGGAGATCAATTGGTACAACTAAGACGCCTGGAATCCAGAATGATATTGAGCATGGGAACAGAGGTACCGTTCGGCCATAACTTGGACGCTGAATTACATGTACATCTGTAAATTGGTATAGACAATATAGATGACAGCATAAGATTGGAATCCGTCACTGTAGAACTATGTGGAATTTTGTACATAATGTATATAATGAAATGTAAGATGTTGGACAGAGTACATACCTGAAACCACTATGAAGTTAGTGAATCTTAGAAAATTCAATCTGATTATAAGAAATGATTGGGGAAGATGAGAATCAACAACCAATGCATACCCAGAGGGGACAGAGAACAGTTTTTGATAGAGTACTTCACAGACACTACGTTCTCATGCATCCTAAGTAACAACTAATGTGTGTTAAGGGTTGAAAGTGATCTAAAATGTATATATTTGTAAATAGCAGGTTAAATACCGATCATAATTTGAAATGTTATACATTTATTTAGAAAAAAACTCCCCCTTTTTCCATTTTTTCATTGTTACTTACACTTTTTTAATTGGAATTGGTTGAAAAATGTAAAAACTCGATATCAACAATGATTTTGGAATTCCCCTCCCCTCAAATACAGTTTAATGGGAGTACTTTACGGAAATGAGCAAAAATTGTTATTAGTTTACTGTATATAGAAAACTACTTGATCAGATTGTAAATACTTCATTTGTGGTAAAGGGTTTATAATCGTACTTCACATGAATTGTAAATACTCATAAAAAATGACTACGAGTATGTACTAGCCAATGATCAGACTATGCAGGGTTGGAGGTCTAGATGGCCATGGAAATGGTAGAGGGTACTTATACACAGCACTATATTTAAGTAAGGTCTATACCAAGGGACTCTATGGTCCAGTTGAAGGCAGGAAGCCGAAACGCGTATACCGTCCATTTGATGCACTTTTCTTTGCACATGGTGTGTAATTAAAATAGTGGAGAAAACCAACTGTTGCTGTGCCGTGTCTTTATCTACGGGACTCGTAGGAGAAGAAGCTGATGTGAGATATATATATATTTGCGCAGCATGGAGAAGAATCCAGCGCAGGTGTGCCTCATTCCACTGGGAAGGAGGGGCTGTAACTTAAGAAGCTCAAGTGAAAGAACGCATTGTTCGGACTGCTGGCACTGAAGAAAGCTGTTGCTGAAACCGGTCTGCCCTGATCTCCGAATAAACAGCCGTTTGCAATCCCTGCTGTGTCCTTTGTTCTTCTGCCGACGGTGTGAAGTACTGGAGTTTATTTAATGCGTGCTGCCTATGGTGCGCACAAAGGACCCTCTCAGTAAAAAGCGGTCACAGAGACATGGGAACATTTTTGAAGGTAGTCGAGGCATCGAATTATCTGTGACCCACCATTTACCTACAAAGCACCAGGAAGCTGCTGTGGTACAGCGGATCAAGAACGCTTGATGGGACGCTGTCACTGGATTCTGCGCCCCCAATCCAGGTGCCTGTGAGGTTTATGGTTGAGAGAATGGGGACAAAAGGCTTGTGTCAAAATCGTCGCTCTTTCACATGCACTGGACATCCACACGCTGCATTGTGGGACTGGTAGTCCTCGTCATTTGCACAGCGTGGAGAAGAATCCAGCGCAGGTGTGCCTCATTCCACTGGGAAGGAGGGGCTGTAACTTAAGAAGCTCAAGTGAAAGAACGCATTGTTCGGACTGCTGGCACTGAAGAAAGCTGTTGCTGAAACCGGTCTGCCCTGATCTCCGAATAAACAGCCGTTTGCAATCCCTGCTGTGTCCTTTGTTCTTCTGCCGAAGGTGTGAAGTACTGGAGTTTATATATATATATATATATATATATATATATATATATATATATATATATATATATATATATATATATATATATATATATATATATATATATATATTACCTACTGGCGATATCCAGTAGGTATATATAGTTAGGATTTTTTTCCTATGGGACTTTTGAAAATTCTATGTCTAATAACTTTGGCGTTTGTGGACGGAATCGGCTGAAATTTTCAGGAAGGATAAGTATCACTGACATGCAAAGCGGGGCCCAAGATGGTCGCTATCTCCTTTTAGCTGTCACTAACTGGTGTTAGCGACAGCTTGGTAATAGGGAGATAATTTTATCTCCGCTTTCATGGCTTTTAAAGCCAAAAAAGCGGAGATAAACCCCCTTGATAATATGCCCCACGATTCCTTGGGGGTTTCAGCTGACAGGGCTTGGTATTGTGTTACATGGTAATTTTTCCAGGAAACGTCAGAGGGTCGATGCAGGGGTTCTAGAAGAGGTGATAAACCATTTAAGCCTCATGAACAAGCGCATGGTCTTTTAAAGATTTGTGAAGTACTCGGGGCGGCGGTGTGTGTGTGCCCTCTTTCAGGAGCGGGCGGGGGGGCACTGCCAGCAACTTGCCAGGTCAGGTAGTGTTCAACACGTGCATCACCCTTTCTCTGCCTGCTATTGCGCTCCATGCTTCGGAAAGGTAAGAAAAAGAACGTGCATTTGAGTTTGAAATGTCCGATCCTGCAGCAGCACACTTCCAAAGCCCACACATGACAATAACCCGATTCAAGGCCCTATTCACCCGTTTTAAAAAAAATAGATAACACTCCAACAAAGTAAGATTATAAAACTTTATTAACTTTTAACTATAATGAACGGAACAAAAACTAAAAACATTTAAACATTTTTCAACTCAAAAAGCAACAATGGTTAGAAGCTGTCTTTTGTGCGAATAGTCCGAAGGCAGCACAACGTGCAGAGTTCTGGACGGCACCCAGGTGATGTACTCTTGCGGTACAGTGAGTCGAACGTGCCGAGATCTGGATGGCCCCGATGTTGTGTCCAGCAAGTTGCCGCACTGGTGTGGCCATCCTACAATGCTGCGCCGAAAGTCGGCGTGGGGTGCCCCGTTGGCTTATGAGGTGATGTCAGTAGTGGACCGATGTGTGAATAGGTCGGAACCAGCACAAGGCGCCAAGATCCGAATGGCAAGTCCTGGATGTTGAGTGCCTCAGTTGAGAGTTCTGAGCAGTGCTTGTAAGACTGTCTGAAGCTTATTTGCACCTGCTGCAGCTTCACTATTGCCCTGGTGTGGCCAAAGGTCGCACATGACATAGGCGGCCGGCTCCCGAGGTCCGGCGGAACTTTTTTCCTTTTCCTTTCTGCTTCTTTTCCTACAATCCGTTTCATCTGAAGACACGACCAGGTCCCTGAATGTGTGCAGGGGGACGCTATTGATTGAATGAAAATGGCGGCTTGACACAAAGCTGACTCAAGCGTTACTGTTATACAGACAAAAATTGGTTTTCAGTTTGTACATTCTTCAGGTTTTTTTTTTCCATCCAAGTCTGATTGAGAGTTTGTAGAAAAATGGCTTCAGATTTTCCACATACTACTCTTCAACATTCTTCCTAAATGTAACAATGTGAAACTCACTAGGAGAACGGCTGTTTCTGTTTCCTTTCAAAATGCTGCCAACAATATTTTCTGAATGGAAGACACCATCTTGTAGCATAAAGGGCCGAAAGGGGTTCTGGTCTGGCCAATGGTTGGTGGAGACATTTTGACTATATCTTGGACCTGCCCGGCCTCGCCCAAAATGGCGCCGGTATAAATGGGACTCGTAACTCCTTGCCCGCAAATGTATATCTAGAAAATGTTATTGTAAGTGGCCCTGTCGTATTTTAATTACAAAATGTACGTCCACCGATTCCGCAACTGTTAGACACCTTTGTTCTTGCAACCTAATGGCCCGCTCATTACGTTCTTCTACAGTGTAAATGTCTCCTCATCATATACGATTTCAGTTTGCTCCGTGGCCGGCCCACGTGGTTATAGGCCCGTATTTGTATACTGACATTTTCACAATAAAGGTTTTTAAAACAAAACACGGTAGTAGTATTTACATTGGTAAAGTTTTTACTTTTAGTCACTGTTTTCGAATCAGTAAAAGGCAAGTGAAATAAAGCAGTCCAATTGCATGACGGATAAAAAGTATAATATGTAGGAACGCAGTAAAGATAAATGGTCAAGGGCAGTTGTGTTTTTCATGTCTGCAACATAAAGTGATCGATAAGAATCTGATAATCAGGCGTATCGGCGACTAAGACAGCAGGCCGAATCTCTTTTACTCAACGGCTCCGTCATGGAAGGAAGAAACGCCCTTTTTCTCGAAAAAGGAATATATTTTACTTGCAAGACAGTTGTAAATTTTCCGGGAAAGTACATTAGCCTGGAATATTATAACATATGTTTGAAAAAAAAATATTGTTCGAAAACAATAAAAAGCGTAATTTTTAGGTCATATGATCAAGCTTTTCATCATTAAATTAACAAAAGTAAAATGAACCAATGAAAAGTTTTATTAACAAGTCACATGACCTGTTATGCTTACGTTACGCGTTACGGATCACTTCCGGGTGCGCTAACGCGGCGTGTCATATAACGCATTACGCGACAACGTAGGTCAAGAATATAGTCAAAATGTCTCCACCAACCAGCGTTCGGAACACAACCCCTTTCAGCAGTCCAAAAAGTTCTGTTAAATGACAACAGAGGGGACAGGCAACAGGAACCATCAGTCAAAGAGGGGAGGGCAAGTTCTTCTCTTCCGGGTCATGTTGGGGCGCTACCGGAACTGATCGAATTGGTAGTCTACAGTGTTTCTGGATGTTTCAGACTAAAGCTGGCGTCAGCATGAGACCACTACCATCTCGTAGCTCCGTCGTGGCCATTCCACGAGCAATCATGGCAGCCGCTCCCCACCAGAAGCCTGCGGGAGTCGGAGGCCCCCAAGACTTTTGTAGAATCTTCACGGCTGAGGGGACGCTTTTCGAGAATGGGACCCAAGCCCTATCAGGGAAGGGTCCGAGTTCAAAGGTGTCCCAGGGCCATTTTAGTGGACCAGGCCCAAAACCGAAGAGCCGGCCGCCATTTTGAGAGTCCTGTGGCAGCCGCCTATCGCTGCACCGCAAGAGCGGGAGCAACTCAACTACATGATGAGCGAGACGCTGTAGTCGCAAGAGCGGGCGGTAAACAGCTGAATGGCGGAAGAGGCACAGTGTAGCAAAAGCGGGCGGAATGGCAACTGAAACGGTAAAGGGGCGCCCCACTACAGCGTGTCTTCAGGTCAAACGGATTGTGGGACAAGGTTCAGAATTGAAGAGTCATCAAAAGGCAAAAAGTTCTGCCGGACCCCGGGAGCCGGCCGCCTATGTCGGGGGCGATCTCAGGCTACACCAGTGCTATAAGACTTGGGGAGGGTGTCGGAGCCAAACGTCTTCTCCGAGTCCATGGCCATCACACCGCCCCTCAGGGGCCTCCGTCAAGCTGTTTAGGAAGGTAACATATCACATTGTTTTCTAATGCAGTCAGGTCCACAAACGACACTCACTTACTTTGAGAATAGTGAAGCTGCAGTAGGTGGAAATAAGCTTCAGACAGTGTTACAAGCACTGCTCAGAACTCTTAACTATGGCACCCAACATCCAGAACTTATGCCATTTGAGAATGGCAGTGACATCGAAGCAACTCAGGGACCAAAACCATTAACGTACTTTCACGTATGAAAATCTTACTTGGGGAGGGGGCAGGAGCGAAGCGCCCCCTCCCAGTCAGCGCCACCACACCGTATGTTGAAAATTTGAAGCCATCGTTCTACAAAGTCAACCAAACTTGGATTGAAAAATCTAGAAAAATGTACAAACTGAAAACCAGTTTTGGTCTGCATAGCATCAGTAGCAACGCTTGAGTCAGCTTTGTGTCAAGCCGCCATTTTGATTCAACAAAGCACAGGCATTGAAAAAGGCTCAAACTCAGAACTCTGAACTATGGCACCCAACATCCAGGAGGTTGCCATCCGGATCTTGGAGCCTTGTGCTGCTTTCGACCTATTCACACATCGGTCCACTACTGACATCACCTTATAAACCAACGTTATGTAAATAGTTTTTTAATAAAATGTTTTACCCTGTTTCTTTGCTGGTGTGTTGTCTATATTTTTAATATTTGCATATTGTTTGTCGTTATTTTGTGCGGGATGGGTGATGGAGCCGAGCTGTCTTGCAGCCCTCATGGTGTGGAGCTCAGTTCATCTCACTATTTTCGTATTTCTCATGAAGGGTTGTTCCTAATATTTCTATTTTAGCGAGGTCAAAAAGAGATCCAATTAGTGGCCTACTGATTTTGCTCGATTACTTTTATTTTTTTACACGATTTTTCACTATCTGCAAAGACTAAACAGAGTATTGCGACTTTGTGCTTG
This sequence comes from Lissotriton vulgaris, assembly GCF_964263255.1. Taxonomy (NCBI): domain Eukaryota; kingdom Metazoa; phylum Chordata; class Amphibia; order Caudata; family Salamandridae; genus Lissotriton; species Lissotriton vulgaris. Next base: position 1,089,636,300 of record NC_141697.1, on the reverse strand, counting down.
TTTGTAAATAGAGAATGATCCAAAGAGAACCAATTCTAAAACAGTAAATGCTTGGACAACAATCAATCAAATGGAGAGACAAGCAGGCACGACGGATTACAACGGGGGTAAAGGCCTGCGTTAACTACCCTTCAGTATCTGCAAAGAGAGAGTACTACTAAGACAAAAGAGGTGAGGGGGCGTGCAGCGTTCAAAGCACATCAGCGTGCATAAATACGAAAATGTTTTTATCTATCACGTACTTGACATTTTAAAGCTTTTCATATTTGCTATTAAAAAACCAATGAAATTCACAGAAAAAACCATAGGTTATAGTGGATATATAGTTAGGAATTTGCATTTACAAAACCTTGAAAATTCAATGAAAAAACCATTGGTTTTAGGCCATATATAGTTAGGGATTTGCATTTACAAAACCTTATTTTACTCGCATAAAACCATTGAAATTCCATATATAGTTATAAGCGCTAACTATATATCGCGCACCCGCAATCCACTGCTGATGATGTCACATATTACATCATTCATGACATGGTTAGTGACATCACTGATGACATCACTGATGACATCTCAAATGACATCACTGATGACATCACTGAAAACATCTCATTTGACATGACTGATAACATCACTGATGATATCATTCATGTGATAATAGGATGAACCTCTTCAGACTCTAATATAACCTTAGATACAATCAGTGTAAACAGACACTCACAGACTGTCACTCATCCATGGAGTTACTCACACACCTAGTCAGTCATGCAAAGAATCAATCACACCTCCATTTTCTCAACTATACAGTTATACACACCTTACTTATTCAAACATATACTAACACATATTTACTTTACTCTCTTATACAATCCCTGATACATGTTCATAATGATCCATACAGCCACTCACACATTCACTGGCTCTTATGCACAGTTATTTATAGATGTCAACTCTCACATGTACTGTGTTTTACATATGTACTTACTTTGACATGTAGCACTGAGATATCCATTCACTCACTAATACACTCATGCACAGTCAACCGCCCATACAGCTGTTTCCACATACACTTTTGAACCCATACATATAGTGAATCAACTACTCACACATCTATGTACAGAGTCACACACCTCCCAGCCACCCATACACACACACTCAGTTTCCCATACAAATACTTGGACAACCAATGAATAACCCATACAGTTACTCATATAGCTACTGATCAACATATGCAGCAGTTTGTAGAACAACAGATAAAATGATGCACACATTAAAACAGTTTAGTCACTAACCCATGCACTCAGTGAGACACATTTAATCACTCACTCATACAGTCAGTCATGCACCTACTAAATCCTTCATCCAGACACTTATACATCCACTCATTCTTCAATATATAAGACATATTTTAACTTTACAGAAACATACAGTCACTGGATGTTGTCATCAGTGATGTCATCAGTGATGTCATTTGAGATGTCATCAGTGATGTCATCAGTGATGTCACTAACCATGTCATGAATGATGTAATATGTGACATCATCAGCAGTGGATTGCGGGTGCGCGATATATAGTTAGCGCTTATAACTATATATGGAATTTCAATGGTTTTATGCGAGTAAAATAAGGTTTTGTAAATGCAAATCCCTAACTATATATGGCCTAAAACCAATGGTTTTTTCATTGAATATATATATATATATATATATATATATATATATTATATATATAATTTCACAACAATTCATCTTATTTTCCAAACGCCGAAAAAAGACAGCACTCTGGTCACCCGTTTTGATATGTGATTTATTGGCAGACCCCCTGCCCCCTCCAACAGACGCGTTTTGCCTCACAGCTTCATCAGTGTTGGTAAGTGTGTCTGAAGGAAAGCATTATATCGTCCACCATTCCCACACCTCTCTAATAGAAAGTGAGAGCGGACTACATCTCTATGTCCCCAGTCTTGGCCATCTTACAGTGTGTTAACGAGTGGGACATATGTTTTATTTTTATATAAAAAAATGGTTTCAAAGTGCAAGTGCAATGTTAAAAACAATTTCTCTCACACAAATCATTATTCTTTCTGATTATGCAAGCAACACAAGCCAAATATATATATATATATATTACCTACTGGCGGTCGCCAGTAGGTAGTTATAGTTAGGATTGTTTTCCATAGGGAATCTGCAACATTCTATTGGGAATAACTTTGACGCCGGTTGAGGAATCTGCCTGAAATTTTCCTCAAATTTGTCTCGCTGCGCTCCGCTCCTTCCCTGAAAGTTTGGGGGGCATTCGTCAAGCAGGGGCCGAGAAAAAAGGGGGGTCCCAAAATGTGTTTTCCCTATGTTAATATCCATAGGGCGTATGGACTCACTTTTAGCCCGAACGGCTAAATGGATTTCCACCAAACTTGGCAAAATTGTAGGGACTGGTAGCCCGATGTGCCTTTGCTATGTCTCAAGATATGTGCTCCAGTGGATTTTGAGTAATTTAGGTTCCCAAAAATATATATATCTACCAGCGCGCTACGCGAGTTCGCGTGCGGAAAGCTGATTGGCACTCGGGTGTCTGTCAACATTCCAAACAGTCCGAAGCGGCTGCCATCTTGTGTCTCGGTAGGATCGAGACACAAGAGGTGGCAAAAACAAAGGGGGAAATTACCAAAAGGGGGCAGGGTAGACCCCCCTGACCCCCTAGGTTTGATGTGGGGGCCATAAAAGGGCCCCGCGGGGCAAAAACAAATATATTTTTTTTTATTTGCGCGGGGGGAGCGCCCGGTAGGCGCACCGGGGAGCATACCATAAGGATTAAAGAGAGAAAAAGTAGCATTTTTTTATGAATTGTAGGTAGTTGTAAAAAGAACTGTTTTTTTATTCTTTTTGTTGTTTTATATTTTTTTATTGTTTTTGGAACATTTTTTACTTTTTTTGGCTTTTATGAACAATGTTATATTTTTTTTGTTAGTTTTATGGGGACAAACAAAAAACAGGGAATTGTAAATGGCTCAACTGGAGCAAAAAAAATCAGGAAAAAATTAAGGTTTTTTTTGGGCAATTGTTGTCACCAGCACGGTTTATGAGTTTAATGCTTTGCTCACCATAGGTAATTTTTTTTTCACAAAATATACAAAAGATTTTGTATAGTCCAAACTGGGTTTGTATGTTTGGGACCATCTCCCTTGTCTCAGGACCCGATGGAGTGGGTTGCTTACTTTGGGAGGTGCTGGGAGAAGATTGGGGAGGGTTTCTGGTCATTTCTCGGACCTCTGCCGCAGCATAGTTGTTAGGGTTCCGGCGTTGCATGTGGCAAATCATGGTGTTTTTGCCAAAAGAGTACTTTTTGTTAGGGTTCCCCCTGGAAAGTACAGTGCCACAGAGTAGACAAGTAACCTTTGGCGCATTTACTTTCTTGAGGTCCTTTGGGATTGAAAAAAACTCCTAGATAATGTGCTCCTTTGGCTTATATGGGGTAGTATTTTCAGGCAGGTACCTCCTCCTCCTCCTCCTCCTCTTCTTCATCTCCACCACTGTGGTGTTGTGGTGGTCCTTGTGGTGGTGGTGGTGGTGGTGGCTGAGGTGCTCCTGCTGCTGCTGCTACTGTAGCCATTTTTCAGTACAAATTGTTACTAAAAGATCTCCAAACAGGTCTTCCTCAGTCAAAGGACAAAGTGAGAGTAAGGAAAAAAGGTGGGGGCTTTCATCATTTGGAAAACAAAACTGTCCTGAACCAATGAAAAGTGTTATTTTCAGGTCAAATGACCCGCACCGGGGCGCGCCGCAAGACTGCGATTTTCGGTGCGCTCACTGGTACGCGCACCAGGAGCGCTCCAGGGCAAAAAGAAAAAAAAAACCATGAACAATATACATAAAGAAAAAAGTATTACATAAATATACAATATAGGATTCATTATAAAAAATATTACATTTCATAGTTATAGTAATTTGCTATTAAAAACCCTTAGAAATTCACTGAAAAAACATAGGTTTCACACCAGTTATAGTTAGGAATTAGCATTTAAAAAACCTTTGAAATTCACTGAAATAGGTTTCACACCAGTTATAGTTAGGAATTAGCATTTAAAAAAACCTATTAAATTCACTCAAAAAACCATAGGTTTGACACCAGTTATAGTTAGCTGGAAATTTTACTGACATAAAACCATTGAAATTACCACGGTAAAGTTAGTTGGACTCACTATAACTTGCGCGCCTGCAATGCACTGCTGATGACGTCACATATTACATCACTCATGACATGGTCAGTGACATCACTCATGACATCACTGATGACACCATTCTTGTGACAGAGTGACAGACCTCCTTTCACTGTAATGTAACCCTTGAAACACATATTCAAAAATAGAAACTAAAATAAAAAAAAATGGAGATAACCATATCAGTTACAACAACCAATTCAGTTATTACACCATCTATATACACATCTACTCATTCACAAACAGTTCAATATACTCACTCATACATATAGTCACTCATCATATGTAGTGATACACTTATACATCCTGTTACACACGACAGTCATCCAAAAGTTACTCACACACATACTCACACATGCAAATAAAATATCGAACATCCATTTTTTTGCATATACAACTAAACACACACTACCAGCTTACTTTTAAGGAAACTTACACATACTTACTCTCTTAAACAATCACTTATAGAAACACATACTTATTTAAACAGGAACTCTTACAATCTCTCACTCTCACATATACTCCCTTATATACATCAATACTCACATATACACACATAATGTATCGGACGTTTGTTAAGAAAATGTTCCACTGCCTTCAACATATCCAAGTGTTCAATAGAAGTATAAAGGGAAGACACATCTAAAGTCAATAAAATCATATCTGTACACCACTGAACACTTGCAAGTTTGCGTATAAAATCGGAATAATCCTGGACATATGAACTTAATCCCTTAACTCAATCTTGCAGAAAGGAATCTATATACTTCGATATATTTTCCAGGGAGCTGTTTATTGCAGATATAATGGGTCGGCCCGGGGGATTTGTAGAGTCCTTGTGTATCTTGGGGATCAAATAAATAGTGGGGTTCACTGGGTGTTCTTTATTCAAAAACTTAAATTCATCTTCCGTGATTAATCCACCACTTCTCCAAGCTTGGAGTTTTTGCTGCTTGATCCATCCATGCCGCTTTAACCATCAGCAAATTACTCTTTTTGTAACACAGAGTGTCCCCAATTGCATTTCAGCTTCCCTTAAATATAGATCTCGATATGTATATATATACACACACATATATATATATATATATTCACTGAAAAAAACATAGGTTTCACACCAGTTATAGTTACCTGGAAATTTTACTGACATAAAACCATTGAAATTCCACGTTATAGTTAGTTGGACTCACTATAACTTGCGCGTGTAATGCACTGCTGAGGACGTCACATATTACATCACTCATGACATGGTCAGTGACATCACTCATGACATCACTGATGACACCACCCAGTGAATGTGTGTCTTTCTAAAAATAAATATGTTTTATATATGTATATGTAAAGGTCGATGGAAGAATAAATGTTTAAATAGGTGTCTTAATGGATGTTTAAAAAAAAATGATTGGTTAACTGGCTTATTAAGTGTATCTTAGTGAATACATATATTAGCGAGTATTGTTTAAATATTTAAATGTTTGTATCAGTGTTTCACTTTGTGTATAAGTGGCTGCATGGGTTGTTGAGTAGCTACATGTGTGTGTATATGTGTTATTAGATGTTTTTTTTAGTATCAGTATGAGGGTCTGTATGGTTTAGTGGGAGTGTTACTTAGCACATAGATGCATCAATGACTAACTCACTGTTTGTATGTGTTTTGAAGACAGGATATGTGCAGGACTGTATGGGTGGAAGAGTGTGTATATGTGTGTGTTAGTGAGTGAATGACTGTCTCACTAGTGTCTTTATGAGTAACTACATATGTTTGAATCTAGTATATGTGAGTATTGATGTATATAAGTGAGTATATATGAGAGTGAGAGATTGAAAGAGTTCCTGTTTAAAAAAGTATGTGTTTCTATAAGTGATTGTTTAAGAGAGTAAGTATGTGTAAGTTTCCTTAGAAGTAATGTGCTAGTGTGTGTATAGCTGTATATGCAAATAAATGGATGTTCAATAGTTTATTTGTATGTGTGAGTATGTGTGTGAGTAACTTTTGGAAGACTGTCGGTGTGTTAACGGATGTAAAGGTGTCTCACTACATATGATAAGTGAGTATATGTATGAATGACTATATAGAACTGTTAGTGAATGAGTGGATGTGTATATAAATAGTGGAATTACTGAAATGGTTGTTGTAACTGGTATATGTATCTCCACTTTTTTGTAAATGTTAGTTTCTTTTTTTGAATATGTGTTTCAAGGGTTACATTACACTGAAAGGAGGTCTGTCACTCTGTCACAAGGATGGAGTCATGAGTGATGTCACTGACCACGTCATGAGTAATGTAATATGTGATGTCATCAGCAGTGCATTACACGTGCAAGTGATAGTGAGTCCAACTAACTATAACGTGGAGTTTCAATAGTTTTATGTCAGTAAAATTTCCAGGTAACTATAACTGGTGTGAAACCTATGGTTTTTTCAGTGAATTTAATAGGTTTTTTAAATGCTAATTCCTAACTATAACTGGTGTGAAACATATGGTTTTTTCAGTGAATTTCATATGTTTTTAACTGCTAATTCCTAATTATAAGTCTCACTTTATAAGTAAGACTGTTAACGCTCTAGTTGTTCTTTAGAACACTCTGGTACATTCTATCATTGGGCTATAGTTGGGCTACATATGGCTGATATTTGGGCTACATTTGTATTTTTTTGTCTCTGGTGGCCATCTTTGGGCTACATTGGCTACATTGGGCTACATTGGGCTACATTTGGGCTACAATTGGGCTCTAACATATATGTAGCCCAATGTAGCACAATATATATTTTTTTCAAAGTTAATTTTCGTAAAAACCACTTGAGTATAGCAAAGGCACATCGGGCGACCAGTCCCTACAATTTTTCCCATTTTTTTTTTTTGCCTTGGAGCGCTCCCGGTGCGCGCCCCGGTGAGCGCCTCGGAGAGCGTACTCGTTTGAAGCGCCCCGGTTCGCGAACCGGGAAGCGTCCCGTTAGCGCCAATGTCGCGAATGAAAACATGGTCGTGATGTATCGCGTAGCCGCGTCCGCGTGATACGCACGGTGTAAACGCACCCGGAAGCATTTGACGCGCTTACGTGACACGCCCCTGGGCGCGCCCGGGGACGCGCCCCGGGCAGCGTAGCGTAAGCGCGTCGGGTCATGTGACCTGAAAATAACACTTTTGATTGGTTCACAACAGTTTTGTTTTGATGAAGGATGAAAGACCGCACCTTTTTTCCTCATTTTCACTTTGTTGTTTGAGTGAAGAAGACCTGCATTCTCTAAGAAATGGCTTCACTGGTTGCAGCTGCAGGTGCATCTGCACCACCACCACCTCCACCACCACCACAAGGACCACCACAAGACCACATTGGTGGTCATGAAGAAGAGGAGGACGAAGAGGAGCAGGAGGAGAGGCAATATCTGCCTGAGGACAATCCCCCATACAAACCCAAAGAACATTTTATTTGGGAGTTTTTCAAAATGCCAAGGGGAGCCAAAAAAGTAAATGCAGCAAAGGTCACTTGCCTCATCTGTGACCTAGAACTGTCAAGAGGGAACCCAAACAGGAAATATTCACTTGGGAACCACACGATGATAAGGCATATGCAGAGGAAGCACCCAAACAATTATTCAAGAGCAGAAGTCAGGCAAATGACCAAGAACCCTCCCCATCCTTCAACTTCAGGCACCTCCAATCAACCCACTCCATCGTGTGCAGAGGCTAGGGAGATGGTCCCGAATGTCCAAACCAAATTTTCAAAATTTAAATTTGTTTGCATATATTGCAACAAAACTATATCATATGGTGAGCAGAGCATCACTTTACATAATCGAGCTGCAGACAACCATCACTGCAGAAAGCAACCTTAATTTTTTTCTATTTTTTTGCTTCAGTTGAGCTGTTTGCAATTCCCTGTCTTTTGTTTCACCCCAGAAAAACTACAAAAAAATATAAAATTGTTCAGAAAATCCTCAAAAAAAAAAATGTTCCAAAAAACAAAAAAAAATATAAAACAACAAAAAGAAAAAAAACCAGTTATTTTCAGAACTACCTCCCATTTATATAAAATGACTTAAATTTTTAAACTCTGCCATTCTCTTTTCTCCCTGGTGCGCTCCCCGGTGCACGTACCGGGCGCTCCCCCCGCGCAAATCGAAAAAATAAATTTTTTTTTTGCCCAGCGGGACCCTTTTATAGCCCCCACATCAAACCTAGGGGGTCAGGGCGGGTCTACCCTGTCCCCTTATGGTCAATTCCCCCTTTGTTTTGGCCACCTCTTGTGTCTCGATCCTACCGAGACACAAGATGGCGGCCGCTCCGGACTGTTTCGAATGTTTACAGACACCCAAGAACCAATCAGCTTTCTGCGCGCAAGTCGCGTGGCGCGCCCGGAGCGCTCCCCGGAGCACGTACCGGGGCGCGCTTATAGATATATATATTTTTTTTAACCTAAATTACTCAAAATCCACTGTAGCACATATCTTGAGACATAGCAAAGGTACATTGGGCTACCAGTCCCTACAATTTAGCCAAATTTGGTGTAAATCCATTCAGCCGTTCGGGCTAAAAGTGAGGTCGACCGCCCTATGGAAATTAACAGGGGGAAAACGTGTTTTGGGACCCCCCTTTTATCTCGGCCCCCGCTTGACGCATCCCCCCGAAACTTTCAGGGAAGGACAGGAGCTCGACGAGGCCATTTTGAGGCAGATTCATCAACCAGCGCCAAAGTTATTCCAAATACAATTTTGAGATTTAACATTGAAAAAAATCCTAACTATAACTACCTACTGGTGACCGCCAGTAGGTAATATATATATATATATATATATATATATATATGTGTGAGTAAAATACCTATAGTTTTTTCAGTGAATTTTCAAGGTTTTGTAAATGCTAATTCCTAACTATATATGGTCTATAACCTATGGTTTTTTCAGTGAATTTCAATGGTTTTTTAATAGCAAATATCAAAAGCTGTAAAATGTATTCTTCTTTTAAATGAAAAATATATTTTATATGTTTTTATTATAATTTTTTTATGCATCTGTCAAACCCTGACCTCTTAATAGTGCACTGTGGTGGAAATGATTTTGGGACTATGACTGGGTTTGGTCTGGAAATGCTTTTAAAGGACATCTTTCATCAATTGATGACACTTTTTCCAAAAACTGCCTTAGTATATTCCAATATATGCCAAAGACAGAAATGGAACTGTTCCAACCAATTTTGTCCACAATTTGAGAAAGCACGGAAGCATGTGAATAAATCTGTTTCTGCTTATATGAGAGACTTTAGAATGGGTTCAATATACAACAATAACTTGCGTTACAACATGCAAGACATCTACAGAGGAGATGGTGTGCACTTCTCAGATGAGGGGAATAGAATGTTCCTCCTGAATTTTAAACTGTGCATTGAAACCTACTTGTAGGTACCTAAATCAGCCACAGAACCCAATAGCTCTTTTCTAAGCTACCCTACCTCTGATCATTTAAAACGTTTATCTTTTTCTAACTTTTTTCACTATTTTTCACCAAAGTACGCTCCCCGGTTCGCTTACCGGTGCGCGTACCGGGCGCTCCCCGCGCGATTTAAAAAAAAAACATTTTTGGCCTATATGAGCATCCTAAGCCCCCCTCAGAAAACCTAGAGGGTCAGAAAGTGTCTACCGTGCCCCCTTCTACCCATTCCAAAATTGTTTCCCCTCCATCTTGTGTCCCAATTCTACCGAGACACAAAATGGAGGACTCCCGTAACGCTGCCGGTACGCGTACCGGGGCGCGCACCGGTGAGCGCTCGCTAAAAAAAGGTGGGAAAGTAATTTACAGAAAAAACACTGGAGACACTTTCATCAAATATAGAATAGGCCCTACTACATAGCAGTCCCTACCATTTACCCAAATGTGATGGAATTCCATTGAGAAAATTATGCTGTAGGCCTGACTAAATATCCTGAGGTAAATTACATGACAGAAACACATATGAAGTGTTAGAATTGACAACCAATTAAAATGTTACTTTCATTTTCTACTATTATTTCAAGACATTTGATTGGTTATGTACCTGAATATATATATATATATATATATATAAAGAAAGAGAGAGAAACACAGCCATTTTGACTACTACTTCCTGAAGTACATTTCAAGAGCATTTTCACTGTCAACTTTAACTTCTTTTTCAAAGGTAAGATATAATTTAAAAAATGTGAAAAGACAACTATGTTATGCACTTTAAATTAAATAAGGAAACCGTTTTCAGATAGTTACATACTGTCCCTCCATAAGTGTTACTCATTGAGAAAGACTTAATTATTTAAATTATTGTTTGAGTTAGGCTTCTGTGGTATAATTATGAACTTACTTAGGCTTCATCACAGGCACTTTTTAATAGTTCTACTTCCTGCCTGAAACCATGCACTGCCCAAAGATGACTTCACTGTTAAAAACTCACAAGCACCTGTCTGAACTTAAACCCAACAGTGCCCTATCTCCACTGATATAATTTTTTATGCTATTTACAGCAAGAAAATGGAAGCACAGCAAAAAGAAAATACAATTTCATTTGAAATTAAGATTGAAAGCAATCCAAACCAAGAAAAAGAAGAACTAGATTTTATGGATGAATCAGAAGACCAAGAATTATTAAAATGTGCTGAAGAATGTGAATGTGATTCTTGGAATGAAAAGGAGGACATTCCTGATGATTTAATGTTACAAATTCTCTTAGATTTTGAAAAATCAGAACAATAAAGTTACATTTTAAAAGTTAAAATTGTTTGAGACATTATTCTTTTTAATATGAAAATTATGAAATAGTACCCAAAAAGATAAAATATAAACTGAGACCTAAAATATACTGTGCAACTTTTTTGTGTTACATAGTAAGTTTGCTCATAGTTACTTCCTTTCGCCCACTATATTATCTCCAATGTGTATTTAACATCTCTTTATCATCTCCTGCCTCCATGTTCTTTCTGCTTTCCTCACAGACTATGCTATAAATTCCATATACCACAATAACTTCTGAAACAACATGCAAGATATCTACAAAGGAAATGGTGTATATTTATTTTTAGACTCTGCATTGGTACCTACATGTTGGTACTTACATAAAAAAATTAAAAAAATACAACAAAAAGAACAATCAATAAACATACAATATTTGAACATTCTTTCATTCTTTTTTCCATATATTACGCTCCCCGGACCGCTTCCCGGTGCGCGTACCGGGCGCTCCCCCCACAAAAGAAACGATAATAATTTTTTTTTTTCCCGCGGGGCCCTTTTAAAGCCCCCTCATCAAACCTAGGGGGTCAGGGAGGATGTACTCTGCCCCCTTATGCTCATTTCCCCCTTTGTTTTTGCCACCTCTTGTGTCTCGATCCTACCGAGACACAAGATGGCGGCCGTTCCGGACTGTTTAGAATGTTGACAGACACCAGAGAGCCAATCAGCTTCACTTCGCGAAGTTCCGTTACGCGTCAGGTACGCGAACCGGGGCGCTAACCGGAGCGCTGTCACAGATATATCTGTTTTTTAAAACGTTAATTTCTCAAAATCCGCTGGAGCACATATATTGAGACATAGCAAAGGCACGTCGGGCAAACCATATCTACAATTTTGCCAAGTTTCGTGTAAATCCATTCAGCCGTTCGAGCTAAAAGTGATTCCAACCGCCCTATGGAAAAATGAATGGGAAAAACGTGTTTTGGGACCCCCTTTTTTCTCAGCGGCGCCTTAACGAAACCCCCCCAAATTTTCAGGGGCTGCTCAGAAACAAAATGTGCCATTTTCCTGAAACTTTCAGCCGATTCCGTCCACAAACGCCAAAGTTATTCGACATAGAATTTTCAGAAATCCCATAGGAAAAAAATCCTAACTATATATACCTACTGGCGACCGCCAGTAGGTAATATACATATATATATATATATTCACTGAAAAATGGTTACATGGATGTAAGAGTTAGGCTTAGATTTCACTAGTAAAAAATCAGAGAAATTCAGCAGTCATGGTTACCCTGACAGAACTCTAATATACTCCCCTGCAAAGCTCTGCTTATGACTTCACATATTGCATCACTCATGAGATGGTCTGTTACATCACTGATGATATCTCAAATGACATCACTGATGACATCATCAAGTGAATGTAAGTGTTTTTAGGAGTTTATGGGTTTTAAACATATATTAGCCCACTACAAAAGATAAATAAGTATAGGTGCACTACTTCTGAGCCATGATACTTCTAACATGTATTATGTGAGTGGCTGTGTGACTGTAGGTATGCCTGTATGTATGGGTGTATGAGTAGTTGTATAAGTGTATACATGGGTGTATAAGTAGCTGTGTGTGTGAGTGAGTTTCTGTGTGAAAGGCTGTATTGGTGAGTGAGTGGGTGCTTCAGTGGTTGTATGTGTGATTGAGTGGTGATGTGAGTAGTGTCTCTATGGGTGGTTCACTTTGTCTGTGGTGACAGTGGGTGAGTAAATGGGTGTCTGGATGGCTGTATGAGGGAGGGAATGGGTGTATGAGTAGCTGTATGGGTGAGTGAGTGTCGGTTTGAGTGGGTGTTTGGTTAAGTACATCAGTGTTGGTGTGGCCGTATTGGAGATTGAGTACCTGTGTGAATGGTTGTAGGGGTGAGTGAGCAGATGTATGAGTGCTTGTATGGATGTGTGAAGTGTTATGTAAGGGATTATGTGGGTGTGTGAGTGAGTTTGTGAGTACTTGTATCAGTGAGTGAGTGGCTGAGTTGAGAGGCTATATGTGAAAGTGAGTGCGTCTGTGAGTGACTTTGTAGGTAAATAAGTGGGTGTGTGAGTACCAGTATGGATGAGTGTGAGGATCTGTGAGTGTCTGTATGTTTTAGTGAATTGTGTGAGTAACTGTACGAGCGAGTGAGTAGGTGTGTGAGTGGCTCTATGGAGGAGTGACTGAGTATGTGAGAAGGTATGGGAGTTGTTGTATTGGTGTGTGAGTGGGCATACCAGAGTTTGCATGGGATATGAGTGGGTATGTGAGTTGTTTTGTGGATGATGTCACAGTGATGACATCAGTGATATAATTTGAGATGTCATCAGTGAAGTCACTGACCATGTCATGAGAGATGTAATGTGTGAGTTCATAAGCAATGCATTTAGGGGGATGAAGTTATAATTAGCTCAGGTAACTATAACTGCTGAATTTCACTGGTTTTGTACGACTGAAATGTGAGCCAAACTTTAATGTGCCTGTCCCCTTTGTTTTTTTAATGAATTTATAAGGTTTCAAAAAATAAATAATTTCAAACTATAATGTCCTTATAAGCTTTGGTTCCCTACTAGTTCCTCAGCCTCCATGGGGTAACACCAGGGAAAGTCAAGGGTGCTGCTAAACAGTCAGTGGCCATCAAACAGTCAGTGGTACTGCGATACAAAACTCATGAATGATTTCCTTCTACTGGTAAAGTTTAGTACCTCGATCAGTGCCAAGCTCCACTTTGACTGAGCCCCGTTTTGCTGGGTTCGCGAGCCATGCCATAATCGAGCCCATGCATTCTCTCTCTGCATGTGCCTGAATCATATATTTTCTGTAGTTAAGCATCCACCCTAGTCTCCCCACCTGCTCTGCCGCTTTTTCCATAGTCTTAAATGCATCCCACTCCGTTAGGGTAAATTAGGGAGCGCTATTATTTTCATCAAAGGAATGCCTGATGCCCGTCCTGATTATGTCATGGAAGACTGAATCTTATAGGTCTTCCGGCTTCAATCTCCAGGACGGGATAAAGGTTCTAGCTCTCTCGCAGATTAGCCCTAGAAATAAGGGGTTATTATCTCAGATGGTCTGGGACACATATTCAGTGGTGCAGTCCATCTCATGTACATCAGGTGTGCATAAAAGCTTGTCTAACCAAACATGTATGTCATACATGGTTGAAAAAAATAGTTCTGTTACCTCAGGTGGTGCAAGCTCCAAGAATTGACTAGTCCCCACATCTCCTGCCAGGCATAGAACATGCAGACTAGTCTGAGTTCTGGGGAATCCCGCAACAGTGGGTTGAAACTATCTAGCATAGGGCCTGCCACACAGTTTTAATCTCCCCCTAAGATAACTGAGCCCATCAGATAGGGGCCAGTGTCCTGAAAATGTCAGTGAGAAATGCCACCTGGTCCACATTTGGCCCATATATGCTACCTGTGGTGAAGTCTGTCTCATCCAACCATCCAGTAACTGCAATGTAGTGGCCTGCTGGATCTATTAAGATTCCAATAAGTTGGAAGGGGAACCCTGGGAGTACCCACACACTTGTTCCTCTCGCATAGGCCAAGTATGTGATATAATGGACTTGCCCTTTCTATCCTCACTGCAGTGCTGCTTCCTCCTTTGCAATGAGGTGGGTCTCCAGAAGGAGTGCTTTCTGCAACCTGTCTCTTTATATAGGAGAAACATTTGTGTGTCTTGGTCATGGTGCGCATCCCCTAATATTCCAAGACACGGCTTTGTAGGTCATGGGGTTGTCATTCTGTATGATAGATGTAAATCAGATAACACCCCTGGAATCTGATAAACCGAATACAGGAACCTCTCTCACTCCAGCAAAGGAGGAAGCACTTACAAAGAGCACAAACCGTTTGCCCCCTGCAACATACAAGCAACAAACTCCCCAACTCAAATGCCCCAGGGCAAGCAGGTAAACACTTTCCATCCATACAGGAAGCCAAAGTGCATACATTCATGGGTGGACCCACTGCAGATAAATTGGGATAATGATGACAAATGAAGCGTGCCATATCCGGCTCCCCACAATCAACCAAATGCAGGAAAGTTGGTTTAGAACCCTAGGAGCCGATCATCATTATATCAATATGGTAACTCATAAACAAGTGGAGGCACCACCAATGACCATCATTAGTATTACAGGATGCCATTGGTATTAGCTGAGGTTGCCTGATGTTCCAGGAGTAACTTCAGGTAGATTATCGTCCAAGTCCTTAGTGACACTGGCACCATGTGTTAGGTCTGAGTCCTTGGCATCTACCCCCAACCCAGTGATGAGGCCAGACTCATTCCCCCTTCACTCAGTGCCTCCACCACCACCTCCAGTGGTCAATCGTTTCCACTTTGGGGTGTGTTTCCGGACCCTCAGATGGGGTTAACTGTTGGTTGCATCTCAATCCAGTCTCACACTTCTTGTAGGGTCTAGAAAAACTGCATCCCACTGGGGAAACGACTCATTGTCAGGCCAGAAATAAAAGGGTGTATCTCTGTCCCATTTAGATGCCAGTGCCTCTTGGCATCGAGAAATGTAGAACGTTGCCTCTGGACTTCCTTGGTTAAGTCAGGAAACATCATGCCTTTGTTGTTATCAATGCTGATGTCCACATTATTTACAGTCTGTTCAAGGATATGGTCACATTCTCGATAATAAAGGAGCCTTGTAACTACTGGTAACAGCGGTGCACCCTGTAGAGGTGGTTGATCTGGAACCCTGTGTGCCCTCTCCTGGGCATTAAATGAACAGAGGCCCTCAGGTGCCATTTCTTCTTGCAGCCAGCTTTCCAGGTAGGCAACATGTTCTTCTTCTCAATGCTCTAGGCAAGGCATATGACACAGATATTATTTCCTATGACCTTTTACACTGGACAAGGAGTTTTTTTAATTATTTAGACTCCTATTTTTGTTTTGTCCACTAATTTTTAACGAAACAGTTTGGCCCTTTATTAAAGTTTATAGCGGGCACATGCTCTTTCTTTTAATTCACATACACTTTCACTAGCACCACTGTTGTTTTTCACATAAAAACAAAAAATCCAGCTCTGCTGTAACACAGGCATTGTAGCACACTGGGGGGACATTTAGTCTCCCCAGTGGGGACCCTATGATGAAGCATGTCACCACTAGGTGGTGAGTGAGGGTCCTTCTTCAAAAGAAAAATTTCTTCTGTCTTTTTGCTCTCCCCTTTTTTTCTTAGAAATCTTGAATTTGAGTGTTCTAATTAATTTCTTAATTTTTCACACATAGTATGTGTTTCACATTAATTGTCACTCTTTAGTTGTTGTGATTTAATTCTGAGGGGTTGTGGAGTGACCCATTGGGAACCCTAACTCTCCTGTTGTTTACATATATACAGATAATATTTCTCCATGATCTATTTTCGCTGTCTTCTGCTCTGACTTCCAGAGTACAGACTTTATTTTCCAAGTGTGTGAGCCTCGCATGCATCAACGCCATATCCGGGGAAGCATCTGCCAAGCTTCTCTCGGCTCTTGTGACTCTCTCAGCAAGACGTCGCTGGTCATCTTTCAGTAAGGTTAGGAATGTTCCTGAGCTATCAATCTTCATTTTCAATGCTTCTTTGGAAACAGTAATGGCCTATAAGATATCTTGGAGAGTGGGGCCCTCCAAGAGTCATACTTGAGATGGCACTATTGTGTCTACAAGCATGCTAATGGCTGTCGTGTACAGGGGCTGACATCCAGCATCCAGCTAACATTTTCTGGTTACTTTGCCTACGGTCAAGAATCATCACTTGGCTATACAAGGCTCTCTGAAGGCTTCACCTTCTGTGTGATCTCAGGCTCTGCTGCAAGGGCCCAAGGGCCGATCAGTCACTGTTAGCAATTGGTTTGCAAGTATGTCAGTGCCCGCCACCAGTTTCCTCCTCCTGGTCTAGGGTAGGAATCCACTACAGCGCACTCCCCATGGCGCACAGGTCAAGCAGTCGGACCAGGTCCCAGCTCGCCAATATCCTAGGCTCCCCTTCTAAGCCATGCCTTGAAGTCCGCCTCCGAGATATCTCCAGAAATTAAGTTAGGGCATTTGAAAGACCCACACTGCAGAAGAGTGTCACAGCCCTGGCTTTCCACAGTACTGTGCCCAAAGAGTTCTTTGGTGTCTTGCTTCTGTCTGCCCAGGATAGCTCACTCCCTTCACAGCCGTGTCACAACCGTACCTCACTGCCACTTACCTGACTGGCCCAAGTCTTGTGAGTAAGCACTTCAAGGGTGTAGGCAGGTCCTCACAACCTCAACCAGTCTCTCTTCTACTGCTGTTGCAAGTATTCTGCTCATACACAGAACTGTGCAGAGACCTAAGACCTCAGTGAATTGTGGTGTACCAACAAACACACCTCAGTGCCTAGAAACCCTAACCAGCTAGCAGCAGTGTCACATTAGGTCTTCGTCCTATAGCAAAGGAACCAATGATTAGACAACCTAGAACATGCGACTTCGGTTATACTCTGGAAATGTGGGAAGCAATAACACTCTTTTGGTATACTCTCATACCAGTCCACAACAGGAGTAAGAAAGAGACACAGTAAGGTTAATATAGTTATTTTAACGACATGCTCTCAGATGCAGTATCTTTACTAACATAATCAGACATATGATTAGAAATATTATGATCACCATTGTTACAATTCCATAAAACACAAAAGGAGAAATCATATTACAATAATGGTGAAAATAGGTCCAATAGCGCTTAGTAATTCACCCTCCCTAGGTAGGAACTATGTTTTATAAAATATAAAAGGTCTCTTAGGCTTGTTTAGGGGACCCCATACCTCTAATATCAACAGTAGTGTATCACATCAGGTTCTGCAAACGCTCTCTGTCTGTTTGGAAAAACGGGCTTCTTCCAAGTGTCTGAAATCATGCCTACAGTGTGATATTAAAGGCGCCAGAATCACGTTGGCTGCAGCTTCATTTGTGTTATGTCTAGAAACGTGAGCCAATCAGCTTCGAACAACAGCTACCTTGTTATGATGGCCTTTGAGCTTTAGAACTAAGTGTGCAGACTAGAGTCTTGAATGCAAGCCTAGAGATGCTGAAAACAAGCCATTCTCATGTGAAGTATT
The DNA here is from genome assembly GCF_964263255.1 of Lissotriton vulgaris. Lineage (NCBI taxonomy): Eukaryota > Metazoa > Chordata > Amphibia > Caudata > Salamandridae > Lissotriton > Lissotriton vulgaris. The sequence continues at coordinate 1,089,618,277 of NC_141697.1, read as the reverse complement.
TCACACAGCGTAACTTACAACAACAAGTTATATGCAGTGTTGTGTGCAAAAGCGGCAACAAGGTAAAATGGCGTTCAAACTTCTAATAAACCTATGCTAACTTAACAATATGCCAAACAAGGCCCAGACCACACTACACTGCCAGCGAGAACTCCTCTTTTCAGGACCACGGATCCCATGCCGTGGCACCAGATCCCCATCAGGATTACACCATCTCACGGGCCTGGGTCTCAGCTCCGGACGCAGTGACCCGCTGCCGCCATCGTGGATGGGATGCCAAACTGGATCTGCAGGGCAGCATAAAATTCTCTTCTTTAGCGTTGGCGGTTGCCCAGAGCAGGCAGCTGCATGCAGTGGAATCTGGGGGGTTCTGCAGTATGTTTGGGGGTCCCCTAGAGTCAATTTGGTAGCAGGATATAGGTAGATGGGTATTGCCTGTGCAGGAGCTCCGAAAACTTCAATATACAGCATCCACAGTTGGCCACGCCATGCCCCACTTCCCTGATTTTCCTTTAACGGTTTAGGTACTAGCTTGCATTTACTATATTGCAAAGGTGAAAAACATAATTCTCAACATAGCATGCAGGTTACATATTTTAAACTGATATTATGCATAGGAAACAAGCATTCTAGTTTCGCATCCTACAACTAGTTCTGATTTAACAAATGCATGGATGTTTCTTATTAGTGTCTGGTCAACAAGTTGGACCTATGATGAAAAGAAAGTGCACAGACAAAAGGAAAGAATGGAGAGTTCATTCTTCTCCTACAGGGAGAGCACAATCAGAGAAAATCCAGTTTTAGTAATTTTCGACAGCAGGTACCCTGCCATGAAGAGTTACTAAGGTGGATAGCAACTTATATGAGTAGCTTGCGATATGAATAAAATTTGATGTGGAAGATTTTTGATCCATCCACAGAATGAGGTGGCAGAAGGAGTTCATATCTCATTGAGGAGTATGTAAGTAAGTAAAGTTTATTGCAAAGATACTAAAAACCATTACAAAAGTCAAAGACTCAACTCATTACACTAGATGAACAATTTTTCTGATAGAAAGTCAATAAAAGCCTAAGTTTCCTGTTACCCTAATATAAGACAAGTAAGAAACAGGAAAAATAGAAAAACTAAAACATTTAAAACCATGCAAAAAGTTTTTCTCATTTTTGCTAAAATACAAAACCATAATATCTATAATATGATAAAACCTCCAATAGCAAATGTGGGTGCAAATCTATTGCAGTAACTCCTACTTCAAACAGGTGGTAAGTCTGTCACAAATAGGAAGGGGTCCCGAGGCAACCACTTCCACTTTGTGAATGGTTGTGAAAATATTTTTTAAGAGCAGGCAGTGGCCTGCCCTTAAAAAATGAAAATAATATGCATCCCATTTTCTTTTAAGGAAAAATAGGATGCATTTGAAAAATACACATTACTTTATTTAAAAGGCAAACACAGACATGGTGTTCTGCAGTCCCCAGTGGACCACCATCCCTTTGATATGTGAGATTCCTGAGGGGTAGCAAATGGCCACCTACTTCATTAATATTAATAAGGTTGGTTTTCAGTGACCACCATTAGGAAATGCAAACAGTGTCTGAGACACTGCTGTACATTAAAGTTAGCGAGTCGCAAATTGTGAGTCACAAAACGTAGCAATTTGCTGAACAGGTGCAGAATATGTGGGTGACTAATCTTATTTTTATCAGCATAAACAGCAGCCTGAATTGGTCGTGCAACTCGTTCAGGATAGTGTTAGACACTCTGGCCAAAATGAAACACTCTGAAGTGATATTTTAAAGCCAGTGAAAAATGAGTTGTCAGATATGCATGGGGCTTCAGCTTCTGACAGTGCTGATGACTGTCCAAGCATTGTGTTTCTTTCCGAATAAGGATTTGTCCTGCAGTATTGACAGGGTTTTTGCCACAGCGGTACTTATCTTTGAGAAGGCCCATGCTTCTCTGAAACCAAGGCCTTCAAGTGCCACCTGCAAGTGGCCTCCCCATGATGTTTTTAGTTTTTCCCCATCTGTGCCTCTATTACATGCCAGTATAAGTTGATCAGGGGCCCGCTTTCCGCAGCACGAAATGACCAACCGGGCTTTACAAAGGCACTCATACTTTGTAGTTTTTTATGTTTTTTTGTCCAAATTCCAGAAGGTCTTGAGTTGGAGAGCTTGACTTTGGCAAGCGGAAAACCGCTTTATACACTTTGGGTTGAAATAAAATCAGCTCGGTTGCCTCCTTTCCATGCATAATGTATGATCCATTCGCCACCGCAGGTAAACACTTGGCTGACAAAACTGTTAGCAGGTGCAGATGTGAAGAGCAGTTACACATTTTTATGCAAGAGCTTGAATGCAAACATTAGAGAGCGCACTTGAGCCTGTAAGGAGGCTAGATGTTGTTTGAAAGTCAGCTGGTGGTCCACGTGTATGCTAAGGTACTTGTAGGAAGATACTACATCTATGCACTTGCCCTTTGTGCACCAAATGAATGACTTGTACTTTTTGTCGGCAACGCATACCGATTTTGTTCTATTTAAATTATTCTCTAAGCATTGTTGCTCTATATATATTCTTCCAAAGTGCTGATTGCCCGTTGTCACCTGCATATTGTAAGTCAGATCTCCAGAAAACTAATCTCTCTCCTGAAGAATATGAAAAGGTTATGGTGTGACTGGTTTGGTCTGATGTTTTATGTTGTTTTCCTGCTGCAGGGATCTGTTAAGATCACTACTAGTTCGACGTTCTCATTAAAACCATAGGCAGAGCAACCCTTCCCTTAACAGTATATGTGAGTCCCCTCTGAGGAAGGCCTATAGAGCCCTATGACAGGAAGCTGTATATTGCTAAGATAGACATATAGGTTTATGCATGTCAGAGCAGCAAAACCCTTAAACTTACAATTTTGCTGAGCAAAGTTAATAACCCCTTGGCGAACACAGGTTGGTAGCTGGCATCCCAGCCTGGCTAACTTCTTAATGGGACTTCCTAATTGGTGTACAGTTAATCATGGTATTAAATCTGACTTGATGCCCAAGTTGAGATTGATGTCACTTTTAAAGTTTCCTAACTTTTGGAATGTTGCCCTCTGTGCCCCAGCTGGTTTAGTAGCCTCACATAGGCTCTGACACTGAGTCAAATTGCTGCCCATCAGGGGAGATGTGTGCATGACTCACATGCTCAGGAACGCAGACAGTTGCTGCAGAGTGAGGCACGACCTCCTCTCCCAAGAAGTCTGCAAGGGGTGTTAACTCAAAAGGTGAGCTTCATAGGGTAAGCAGCCTTCGAATGGCCGCCTGTGACAACACACTTGAAAAAGGTGTATTTTGTTCCTTTATGCAAGTTGGAGACAGGGACAGAGAGAAGGAAAACCTGTGCCAAAACCAGTTTTTGTGTGGGCATGTAGCCCTTAGGTAGCCACAACTCTAGGGTATATTAACAAGCGCCTCACAGTACAGTGGAGGAAGAGTTCAGACATCTTGAGAGTGGCAAAAATATTGCAATCTGGATTTGGAAAATGCCACAAATTGCTGGCACTTTGTCCCCAAAGAGGAGGGGACCTACTAGCCCAAATGGGAGGTAACCTCGCCGTCTCCTCAGTACCCTTTCCGGGGATTTAATGGGCATCCCTGGTACCCTGAACCTCAATAAACTGTGGATTTTGTGACAGGCCAGATGGAGACGTGTCCTGCTGCCTTTGAAGTTGCACAAAGAAAGGTTGCACTGTCGGAAGGACAAAGGCAAAGTGAGCAATGGACCCACATCTGGGCATACCCTGCCAACTTAGGGTGCACAAAGCAAAACCAAAGGGGATGATGGACGGAGTGTTGAACAACGTGGGTCACTTGCTCACTGAGCCACTGGGTTCAAGCTAGCCTGGCTGATGACGGCTGATTAGCCAGAAACTGGTCCCAGGATGCTTGGTTACGGTCCAGGGAAGACATGGCTTGGCAGTTCGGGCTGGACGGTTCTCATGAGGCACATGGTCAGATTGATTTGCATATGGCAATGTCTGAACTGGGGTGGTGGAGTGAGTTAAAGAATGATGATGGATTAAACCCAGATCAGTTGACTGGGGGTGTTTGATTTGCTCAAGCGCTCCGTCCTTCAGACCCTTTGGTATCGCTTTGTTCGCCCTATGTTGGCAGGGTATGCCCAGACGTGGGTCCCTTGCTCACTTTGCCACTGGATTCAAGCTAGCTGGTCTTATGACGCTGATTTTTTTTTTCTTTTTTTTGTGTCCTCATTTGTCATAACCTCCATCCACACAGGAAACGCCAAACGCCACACGTGTCTGTCTTAAGGTACAATCTCGATCTATCCTCCTTCATAACCTCTTCCAGAAATGATTTTTGTGGTAGGCGGGAGACCGGCCTCCTGAGTAAGAAAAGGAGAGACTCCAGCCAGCGGTGTGCAACCTGAAAGAACCCGGATTATGTACGAAAAAGGCCACTTCCCAAAGTCTTCTGGAGACTACTAGACATAATCATCGGACCGGGGGAAAGAAAAAAATAAAATAAATACAAATTTAAAAAAAACCCGGTCTTCTTATCTCCAATTAGTTAACACATCCCAAAAGGACAGATTTCCTTTGCTGCATCATCTAGCCAAGTCAGATTTTGATGTTTCGTACAATGACGTTAGCCAGGCTGAGTGTGATGAAGCTTTAGCTTCCACCCAAAATTTGCATATTTGTCACCTTGCCAGAATGATGGAATAGAAAAGAAAGGACTTTGCCTGCCCACTTAGATTTTCCTCAATTCCAAAAATTATTAATGGGAGAGTAATGTTAAGTGAAGTACTTAGAATTGAATCCAAGGTCAATCCATAAACATGAGTATGTCTGAAGCTGCCACCAGATCACACTTGTTACATTTCTTCCCTGAAAGAAATTTAGAGAGCCTCAGAGGAGAAAAATAGGCCCGATGTAAGGTGAACAAATGGTTACGTCTTAGCCAGGCTGGCTTTACTATTTTATAGAGGAAAGAAAAAGATCTCATCCATAGGTCCTCACACTGGGAGGCCAGCTCATTCCCCCATAACTTTTCTGGCAAGACGAATTCCCCGTCCGCCTCCTCCACTATGCACCAATGCCATAATGCCACCTCTTTGCCCCCTTCTCGTTTTTCAACCAACTGCTGTTCGAACTGGCAATATTTCCCCGGTTGAAGACCCTTCTTGTTTACCGCTCGAGCCCACCTGGCCAACTGTATATATTTGAACCTAGAAAGGGCCATACCCACCTTATCCCTCAGCACCTCCCAGTCTAGTACCCTCCCGTCTACCAGCAATTCTCCCCATCTGAGTATCCCAGCCTCCTTTAACGGGATTGCTAAACTATCCTGCATACAAGGTGGCAGCCCAGGAGAATCCCAACCCTGGGCAAAATTAGAATAATAATGTAACCCAACTTTCTTTTTAATCTGGACCCAATTTGATATAACGGACTGCAAGGTCTTTAATCTGACGTTTTTGAAGTATTTCATGTCTCCAAACTTAAATAGAGATCCATCCGATGAGATATCCACTCCCCCTAACATAGCCATAAACATTGCCCCCATAGGTGATGTTGCAGGGGATTTAAGAAGCATCCTAGAGTAAGTCAGCTGAAATGCCCATGCATAATATACCAGCTCTGGAATTGTCAGCCCTCCCATTTCCCTCCTCCTTCTCAGCTTCTTCAAAGTCAGTCTAGCTGTTTTTCCATTCCAAATAAACAAATTTATTTCTCGCTGACTTTTTTCCAATTTTTTCTGTTCAAAAGTCAAGGGGATAGAATTAAAAATAAAAGTGAGCTTTGGAAGAATGGTCATTTTGATTAAGTTTGTTCTCCCAAAAATAGAAAGTGGCAAAAATGCCCAAGATTTCAGGAGTTTCCTACATTCCTTTGGCAACACGATCTAAGTTGGTTTGTGCCAAATTTCCTATTTCTTGAATAATACGTATACCCAGGTATCTCATAGATGTTGTGAGGGTTAACTGTACATTAGGGGTGTTCCAACACATGATCTCAGTATTACTAACATTAATATCATAGCCAGAGATTTGCCCAAATTCTTCTGCCTTTTTGATTACCGTTGGGAAAGCTATCTGCGGATCTGATGTATAAACCAGAATATCGTCGGCATAAAGCGCTATCCGCTTCTCCCACTCATTGAATACAAAGGGGGGGATGTCATCTTCTTCTCTTAAAACTTGAGCAAACGGCTCTATGTAAAGATTAAATAAAAGCGGAGGGAGCGGACAGCCCTGTCTGATGCCTCTGGTGATTTTTATCAGATCCGTTAAAGTACCATTGACTAACAATCTGGCCGTAGGGGCCCTGTATATTTTCTCGATGACCCAACAGAAAACCTCCCCCAGCCCAAACCTTCTCATCACCTTAACCAGATAGGGCCAGTTGACCCTATCAAAGGGCTTGGTGGTGTCTAAGGTCAAAGTAGCCAATGGAAGGGAGAATGTGGATGCAATGTCAATCGCCCCTACCAAGTCTTGAGTGTGGTCCGCCAGCTGGCGTCCCCTTACAAAACCCCTTTGGTCTGCGTGGATTATAGAGCCGATTACCTCCCCCAATCTCGATGCCAAAATAGATGTAAAAATGTTGTAGTCATTGTTTAGAAGGGAAATCGGCCTATAGGATCCACACTCTGAAGGATTTTTACCTGGCTTTAAAATGAGGACACTTGTGGCATTGTTCCAAGAATCAGGAGGGTTCTCCCCCCTCAATAAAATACCATTAAGGAGGGTCGTCAGTGCTGACGTAATAACAGAGCATATCCCTCGATATACTTCTCCGGGTAGCCCGTCCAAGCCCGCCTCCTTTCCATTCTTCAAATGACCCATTGCTTTCCTCACCTCCTCCTCTGAAATCTCCCTCTCTAAATGGACCCTATCTGATATTTGCAAAGATGGTAATGCAATACCGTCTAGCCACCTATCCCTGGCCTCCGGGTCGTCCCTAACCTCTTCCTTATATATTTCTTGAAAAAACTCTTGAAACGCAGTCCCTATTTCGCGCTCCGAGGTCCTAATGATGGACTCACCTTCTCTTTTAATCTCTTTAATGTACTTTGTTGCCTGTTCTGCTTTGACTTGTCAAGCAAGAATTTTCCTGCCGCTTCCCCAGACTTATGATGCTGATTAGCCAGAAACCGGTCCCAGGATGTTTGTTTGCGGTCCAGGGAAGACATGGCTTGGCAATTCACGCTGGACTATTCCCATGAGGCACAGGGTCAGAATGATTTGTCTGAACTGGGGTGATGGAGTGAGCTAAAGAATGATGATGGATTAAACCCAGATCAGTTGACTGGGGGTGGGTGTATGATTTGCTCAAGCGCTCCGGCCATCATCCCCTTTGGTATCCATTAGAAGAGAAAGGGGCATCACCAACCATTGTATTTGATATGGTGGGGGGCTGCAGAGAGTGCTGTAGTCCCTGGAAACATTACAAATAAAAAGAGGAAATCCATGACCCCTGGAGAGCTTACCATATTTTCTAAAAGCATTCCAAACTGGAGCTGTATGATCTTCAGCTGAAATGGCCACAGAAGTAGGAGCTGCTTCACACAGCTCAGTGCTTCGGGGGTAAGGATCCTATTTTCGGGAATATCTCTGCATCAGCCGGGCGTCCTGTGCTTCCAAGTGATCTACATGTGGAGGAGGCAGTGGAGTTTGTGTGGTGATGTACCTCTACCTCTGCTGATCCTCAGCTGTTCCCTCAGCTTTGCCCTGCGATCTGCTCGTGGTCTCGCCTGGACCTCTGAGTCGTGTTCCGTGCCAGTTGCAGGTAGGAGCATCTGGGGCTCCGTTGATGATCGGCTGGGTCATCCTGCCTTATGCCGCGGCTGGGCCTTCGGCAACCAGGCCTTGCAGACCTTGGATCTGGTGCGCAATGAATGGCTGCAGGCTTCCCCTCTTCTCCAGGAGCAAGTTGGAGGACGCCTGCTTCGCCGGGTGCCCGTTGTCATGCTTTGACTCTGCACAAGCCCCCTCAGGGTTGCTGGCTGGTCCCTTATGAGAGTCCCTGAGTGGAGGGCCCCTATGAGGCGCAAGGGATCAGCCGCAAACTCACCCTGACCCCCCAGGAGCAGGTGGAGGATGCCTGTGGCCTGTTTTACATTGCCACGAGCCCCCGTGGCTGCCGGCTGACCTCTGGCAAGATTCTCAAGAAGAGTGCCTCCTTCTGGTTCTCTGCAGCATGTGGTCCGTCAATGTTAGGGGGAGCTGTATGGGGTCACTACAACCGGGAGCTTATAGTTGATGCCTTGCCATCCTTCAGTTGGCATCTGTGATAATTGCCCTCCATTTTGTGGGTGCCTTCCCCTCTTGCCTCACAAGAATACTCCTTTAAAATGGTTTCCCCTGTCCAAGCATGAAAATAAAAGAGGGACTTACTCAAGCCTCCTTACTGGATGAGCAAATACAATGGTCATCTTGGAAGGGTTTTAGAATGTCACTGGTCTTGGGCTTCTACGCCGGTCCACAGGCTCACTCTGGTGGCCAAGAGAACCTCCTTTTTGGATTTGATTTAATTGGACCTCTATGTTCCTTGGTCACCTCTTGAATTGTAAGGCCTCCCTGAGTTGAAAGAGGCTCCCTTCTGGCATTTGAGATCGGCTTTCTTCTAGGGGAGGGGAACTTTGTGATCTCTATTTCGGCAATATAATCCTGTGTCAGACTGTTCTAGCTGGGACTCTTTGTTTTGTGGCTGTCTCACACATTCTTGGCTTCTGGTGAGTTGAAAGAGCCTCCTTGGACTGTGTTCTACTGGGAACGGCTTCCTCTAAAATCCCTATCTTGACAATTGGGGTCCAAAGCATCTATGTAGATGCACCATGGGTTTCTGAGACATTGGGTATTCTTCCTTCCTCATCCCACCTTCCACATCTTGTTTGTAGTTTTACTCACATGATTTCACCACCAACCCAACATGTAAGGGACATCACATCTATCACATGTCATCTCTCTTTTCAGTAGGGCACATCAAATAAATGCTGCATGAAGCCCACCCTACTCCACGGACATGCCTATGTTTTACAGGTGGGCAAAGCCGCAGCACCAAGTTCCCTGCGACACACCCAGAAACGATGTCAGGGTCCTCAACCAAATCTTCCCAGATACTTAAATCAACCTCACACCTCTCCAACCAAATATACAGGTCTATCTGTGGCAAGTGCTTGCAACACAAATGTCAGATAACACAACATGAGTAGTACATGCTATATTTGAATACAGGTCGCTGAGTAGGGTCTACTGCTCCAGTGTTTAGTACACTTACTGACGTTGAAGAACCTGCCTAAATGTTTGAGGAGGGTGCACGTAACTTTTATATTTTTAAGTTTATAAACAGACTATTTAATGCTGGGTAAACAACATATTTCTTGTAAAATGGGAGCATTATTGCTTACAATATTAATGCATAGGAACTCATAATATTCTTGTGGAGGGCAGTATTTTTCACCTTGATAGAAAATGTTTACTGGCATTTTCAGTAACGGATTTTAGTGTCACGTGTTTATTATTACATATTTTACCAAGAAACCCGAAACTGCCATATTAAAACACCCTGAGTGCTAAGGGCGAGATGGTCTCGTCTTCAGCACCATTTGAGTTGGCTGCTGAAGCTGAGGGCCTCTCGTGTTTAGTTTTAATAAATGTACACGTTCATCGTAGCTGACCTAGCCCAAGCAGCCCAAAAAATACAACTTGAACCTAGTCTAGATAAATGTATTTTTTTAGAGGGAATCATGCGCCTAGCCAGGGCGTTAAGTGGTTTGGGTCCTACCTGTACTCAGCTACGTCAGCTCTAAACAGCAGGCTCTGAGACGGGTCCAAATTGGACTCTGAACTCTTCAGCAGTACTGCTGCTCAAAGCCTATGATGTAACTTAAAAGAGACTCGTTCTTTTACAGTCTCATCATTTCAGAACTGAAGCATTTTCAATATTATATTCAACGAAGCCATAGTTCTAGCTTATCTTATGCAACTAACAAGCATTGGCAAAGTCAATAGTCCTGGCTTGTTGTAGGTGTAATGTTATTTGGTGTATTATATATCTGAATGCAATGACTGAAACAGCAAAATGCAGTCAGATGCCACATTATGCTCAGCACAGATTTTTAGCTAATTTGTTTTAAGCCACGCCCTTAAGTACATCAGCCACACTACTTTGAGAGCCCCCAATTTTTCATCCCACTTAAAGCCCTGCACCCAGCACATCATATAAAGTGTTAAACTGCAAAAAAGTATTTCAGCTAAAAATTATTTGATTTTGTGAGCTATTTGAGGCACACCTAGATATTATAAACCTGCTAATACTACACAATTAAACAGGATGAACTAAGACTTCAAAGTTGCAAGAAATATAAAGGCATGCTCAGCACCTTGGCCGTTGGCAGTATTGTTTGTTATTAGCCTCAGACCAGAACGTCTTACCTAGTGCTTTTAGATATGCCTTGGAGTTTTAATTGTTAACCATCTTCCTGTACCAATTGCAGTCTGTAGGCGTTGATGAGAGTTGGAGCAAAATGGCCGTAGGGGCAGGCAAACAAATGTTTATGGCTGAAGTAAGCTGAGGAGCAAAACCCCGAAATCCCAGGCGTTTGTATCCCGTAGTCCAGAAGAACAGGAATGCAGGACTGCAGGTGTCCACAATCCGAGAATGTAAGTTTAGTTTGTGGTGCATACATAGAAGCGTGGGATAGGTGGGTGGCACAGGCCTGCCAAGGAAGTAACAAGCCTTGACTGTGGGATTGCAGGTTTATTTTTGTTGTTGTATATTTATACAGCGCAAACTCGACCTGAAGGTATCAGAGAGCTTTACATGAGTACCGTATTTACAATACACATTCAGGCATGGGGAGATTAAGTGATTTTCCCAGAATCACAGGATGTGGATGCGACCCCGAGGCTCGAACCCTGGTTTCCCGCACCAAAGTCGGCAGGCTAGCCAACGGACCACAAGGGTGTTCAAAGAATAAAATGTCAGGCTCCTAATAGAACTGGAGCAAAGGTCGGAGAGACTTGTAGCGGCTGAAATTAGAAGCGGAAGTAGAAAGGAAGGTGAGCTAACTCACACTTCTTATGCTCAGCGTTCAGCTCTGCCACTTCACGCAGCCTGCTCTCTGTATTCTTATATGTGCGCTCTCCTCTGAGCTCCTGAACCTCTTGCCATTGTTTACTGAAATCTGCTGACAGTTGGTCCCTATGAGACAGCACTAGGCAACCACCCTAAACAAGCATTTGCAATTCAATATGTCCCCACTTTACATATTGCAAATCATTGGTAACTTGGCATTACGGACAACAGGAGGGAGGGCAGAGAAGGCACGGACATCGGTAGGGAGGGAAAGATGGCGGGGGAGAAGGTACAGGCTATGGGTGGGCGAGCGAGGAAGGAGAAGACACAGACAACGGGAGGGAGAGTGGAGGGGGGAAGGGGACATGACAACAGGAAGGGGGTAGAGGGCACCAAAACACACATTTACCTGGTCCGTCTCCTGCGGCAGGCTCCGGCTCCAAAAGGAAATAGTACACGCCCTGTGTAACAACCAAGTAAAGGTGCCAATAGCCATGGGAGGATACAAATGACGACATGGCTCTAATAAGAGTGACTAAGAAGCCTCATAATGAATTATAAGACAGCATTTACAAAGTACAAACACACAAGCCAATGAAAATTAAGGGAGGGGAATTGAGCAGGGCTTCTCTCTGTACTGAACTACCACAGCTCTTCGCAGAGCAGCACTTGCTCGCTGGCTCATGCTCAGCCTAAACCTAGACCTGGACCTAGATCTAAAAACTCAGTGGAATCCTGTGGAATTCCGCAGGCAGCGAAGTTACCTATAAAACTGACATTTAGAACCATCCCTGTCATTTTGTGAATGAGGGGAACATTTATGCCTTTTTCTAAACGCTAAGCGCCCTTCCTGCTGGTCCACTCTCCCTGCAGCGCATTCTTCCAGGAGGGGGCTGGTGTCTGAAAGGAGTGCAGACTTCTGGCTAACTTCCAGCCCAGGACGGCCCCTTTGGAAAACCAGAAATCAGAAAGCACAGGAGCTGGGACTCCGGTCCTTTTCTGGTCAGGTCAGGTGCTGCAGTCCGGATGGAGTTAGATGTAAGCTCAGTGGGCTTGTGGGTTTGTTCTGAATATTTATTTAACAGGAACACATGGATCGATCTGGCTGGCTGGGTGAAGCTCACAGTTGCTGCAGCTGGACTCCAGTTGAACTAAACCAGAGGGAGAAGAACCAGGACCATAATAAGGAATAGGCTCTTGGCCCTAGTGAATGCACGCTTTGGCTGCTTTCATTCCTCGGCAACAGGATTTCTCTGGGGCGGGAACACCTACACTGGGGAGCCCCATGGTGCTGGACTTCTTGGGAGCCAAGGAGCTAGTGTTGCTCCACCAGTCTGTTGTGGCCCCCATGCAAAGCATGGGAACAACACAGCAAAGGAGCGGTGCAACCAAACATTCGTCACATATGGAATAATGTGTAACTGTGGCATCCATGCAAGCTACCCTAATATGCAGAGCATGTATCATGGCTGCATTGCAGGCTTAATTTGCTCACACAGCAGAGGCAGAGCACGACAATAGCAGTGCTAGCTTCCTTGGGATTAAACAAGTACTTTCTGTCAGTAAAGTGTTAATGTTTTAAAAGACTGCAAAAAAATAAATGAGATAAAAAAACCTGAGATGTTTACTGGAAACTGTATCAAGAAACTTGGCTGTGAAGTAGGACTCTCAGATAAAACAAGTCATCAAGAGCAGGAAGTTGCACTCTTGTGCAAAAACTAGTTTTGTTTTCATAAAACAACATGTTCAGACACGCCTTGAGGTCAGTAAAGGTAGTGGCATTGTGTACCTACAGCGTGTAACTCCCACATTCTCAGCAGAAGTACAGCATGGCACCATAGCAGTGTAAGTTTCCCTCTCATATAGGACGTACTGTGGCAGCTAAGCTTCCAAGCAACCTGTTACAACCTTGTTATGTTAGTGTGTTTTCAGAACAGTATATTGCTCATTATTTAATACTGCTTATCTATTGTATTGTACATGGTACATTCCCTTCCTCCCCACCCTGCACTCCGAGTGGCACATTCCTTATGCTCTGGAGGCTGCTTCAGAATGTTCATGAGAAGGACCTGAACTGGTGGAGAGAGGAGTTGTGAAGAATAAAGGTTTTCTTACCTTACCTTCCGGTTTCAGACTTTTTATCATTGGCGATGATCTGTGAAAGGGGACAGATGTTACCTGCTCATCCCCTTCTGCATGAACTCCACCAGCAGCCTTTCTTCTTCAAGGTGATTCTCCAAACAGCGGTTGTTGACATATGAGATGTCAGCTGACCACCTTTCTCTTCAGGCCAGTCTGGTGAGGTCTTGTTACTTTCGTCGGATGACTGCTTCACTGGATGACTTTATTCATTGCATGTTGGTTGCTATCTTTCCTGCTGAGTGTGCCTGTGCCTTTCTATGCCTGTTGAGGAGCTACAGTCCAACTTTCGGATAACCTTTCTCTTTCCTGCTCAGCACTGGGTGGCATCCATTCCTTATTGGAAACTTGCATTCTTTAAACTGTTCAGTTCCACATTACCTTTAAACCTAACCAATTTGAAGTGCAGTACTTCCGCTTCCTAAGACTTTGTATTGCAGCCTTGCCTTGCCTCAAGTGAATAAGTTCTGCCTTCCCAACGATGTGCCGGCTCATTGGTACCACTGAGGCACTTCGGGTCAACCTGCCGGCATGGTCCTGATTAATCGACTGAGGGGAAGTAGTAACCGTGTACCTGCTTGTTTCTTTCACTGATGTACTTTTGGCGATCTCGCTGGTGTGATGATTGTGGTCACCAAAGTGCGGCTCCTCGTTCAATTCTGTGGCGGAGTTGGCAGGTCGGACCGGCTGTCCTCTATCCGCTGGGTTACCTCAGGAACCTGTTCTCCTCTTCAAGCACCCCTTCCTCCTTCTTGCCGCCGCTGTGAGTGTCTCTTTCTAGAGACAAACTTTGCACCACTATGCCTCCTCACAACCTTCCAGACACCGGATACCTCCTCAGCGGCTGTGCAAGACGGTCCCTGTCAGAGGACGCCTCCGGCACCCCAGCTTCCTCAGAACTGCCCTTTTACACAAACCGGCGCATCAACACTATAGGGCCGGTTATTCAGTGCTGCCTGTCACATTTCTTTCAACATCGGAGACACGCACTCCAATGCGTGCAAATACATATATTATTGTCTTGGTGATTCATTGCGGTGACACGCAGACCACAGTTCTGGTATTTTCTTCAGCTTACGCCATCGGAGACACGCACTCCAAAGCGTGTCAACATATTTTATAGCTTGGTGATTAATTTTACTGTGACACGCAAATCACATTTCTTGTATTTCCTTCAGCTTACGTCATCGGAGACACGCACTCCAAAGCGTGTCAACATATTTATTGGCCTTGCGGTGACATGCACACCAATATTTTCGAAGACACGCACTCCTCAGCGTGTCAATACGAAAATTCATTCATTGCACAGTGACATGCACACCAATCATAATTACCACTGCCTCCAAATTTTTAGATTCATATTTTACCAACACAGTGTGTCATTGTCGAACATAGTGACTCATGCACTTTATGTGTACTTTCCATTGTGTGTGAAACATATTGTATGTTTTTTCATACCATGACAGTTCTTGATTAGAATTCCTTTCGTGCATTTTACTCAGCCCAAATGTAAAGGTATATTACCACCATTGTTATCCTCTCTATCTTACCTACCTATTATAAGTCTCTTTCTCGTATTTTCCTGATATCTCCTCCTGAATGGTGGGTTGTGGGCCTGTGTTGTTCTTTATTATTATACCTTATGAAAAGTACATAAGTGTTACTACTACTTCTTCTTTAGCACATCTAGATGTCATTTTGATACAGTTTTTGCTAGTACCTCACCGCAGTATCTACTCTTGTGTTTTTATCTTTACTGTGGTATCAGTCATTATGGCAGCTGCAAGCATGTCACAACCAGCTCCATTTCTAAACGAGTTTGGAGAACTTAGTGTCCCATGGGAAGACTAGGAGTAGGTATTTGAGTCCTATCCTGTGGCCATTGGAGGGGAGAAGTTCAGTGCTTTCAGGAAACAGCATATTTTGTTACACAACTTAGGTCCTACTGGAAGGAAGGTATTTGAATCACTTCCAGATCCAGAGATGGAAGAAGATGATGAAGATGTGTACAACACCATGCTAATAAAATTACGCATTCATTTTGGGGTAAACATAGTATCGGAAAGACATAAATTCTTCAGTCCTGCACAAGGCAAACAAGAAAGTGTATCTACTTAAGTTGCAATTCCTAGGCAAGTTGTGTGATTTCCAGGATTTAAATGATTCTTTAATTAGAGACCAGTTAGTGCGCTGCACTAATAACAAAGAAATTCAGAAGAAATTATTACAAAAACGACCAGATCTCCAAGAAGCAATTAAAATAGCTAAATCCATTGAGCACACTGACATTTGCATTAAAGAAATAAACTCCACTGACCCTAGTGATAAGGTGGCAGAGATAACCAACATAGAGGAAGAGTCAGAAGTATGCAAAATCAGAAATGAGCTATCCAAAACTAAGAAGGATAATGGACGTAACCAGACTGGAGATCTGGAAAATTCTAAGTTAAAGTGTTATCGTTGTGGAAGTAAGAACCACTTAGCCATCGATCCTCATTATCAGGCGAAATCTGCTTGGTGCAGGAAATGTAACAAGAAAGGGCACCAGCAAGAGTATGTGGATGCTTCCCAAAGAAAATTTCGAGCAACAAACACAGCGATGATAAAGCCCAAGTCAAGAAGATAATTCTACAAGTCAACAAAGTGGGGCTGGTAATCAGAAATATCCTGAATGCGAGGTTTACATTGATGGAAGAAATATCAAAATGTTTGCAGACTTTTTTTCCCCATTCACCCTGGTAAATTACTCTGATTTTAAATCCATAATAGGCCAAGATCAAAATAAATTCTCCAAGGCAGATAAAGCCCCCAGTGGTTATAATAGAGACCCTATTCCTATGAAGGGAATGTTCAAGTTTATCATTTCTTTCTAGGACCGTTCCACTTTAGGTAAGGTGTATGTTGTAGAAATTGGATCCAACTTGTTGGGAAGGCAACATCAAAAAGAGTTAGGATTTAAACTAGACCCCAACGACCCGGAGCAAGTGTTGTTCACTAATCCTGCAAACAACTGTGAGCATATCACCAAGGAATTTCCTGAAGTTTTCTCAGAAAGCTTAGGGTTACTCAAAGACTTCCAACATAGAATTGAGTTGAAACACAATGCTAGTCCTGTAGTTCACAAAACAAGCCCCATTCCCCACCTGATGTGGGAACCATTAAGAAAAGAGTTAACCATACTGGAGGAATTAAACATCATACAGCCAGTTGATTGCTCGGAATGGGTGGCCCCCATTGTTATCGCTAAGAAGAACCATAGTCAAGACATCAGGATGTGCATTGATTTTAGGTGACTTAAACAACAGAATTTCAGTAGAAAGACATCCCTTACCCCGTATCCATGGTATGCAGAGCACTTTAGGAAAGGCTACACATTTCAGTGTCCTGGATATCTCCATGGCCTACCATCAGGTGGAGCTACATCCAGACTCCGTAAGGCTCATGGCGTTTACCACTCCCTTGGGAACCTTCATGTTCTCTTGCATGCCGTTTGGACTAGCCTCAGAGGCAGCCGTATTTCAAAAAATTATGCAACGCATCCTTGAAGGAGTGTCCAAAACGCTATGCTTTCAGGATGACATTCTGATATACAGTGCCAGCATCGAGGAGCATGCCAACATCTTAAGACAAGTTCTTTCAAAGTTCAGGGATGTAGGACTTATACTTAAAAGGGAGAAATGTCAACTTGGTGTTGAATCGGTGGAATACCTAGGCCATTGCATTTCCAGAAATGGGTTTAAACCAAAACACTGCCCGGTTAAGGCAGTGAAAGAGACCCCAGCGCCCACCAATAAAGAAGAACCTAAATCCTTCCTGGGATTGTCTGAATACATGGCTAAATAAGTCAATCATTTTGCCGAGCATACCGCCAATCTCAGAGAACTCACTAAAAAGAACATTCCATTACAATGATTAGAGGAACACCAAATATCTTTTTCTAAAGTAAAAAGGGCGTACTTTCTGCCCCTTATTTTTGTATTTTGAACATAACCGACCGGCTGTCCTCTATCCGCTGGGTTTCCTCAGGAACCTGTTCTCCTCTTCAAGCACCCCTTTCTCCTTCTTGCCGCCGCTGTGAGTGTCTCTTTCTAGAGACAAACTTTGCACCACTATGCCTCCTCACAACCTTCCAGACACCGGATACCTCCTCAGCGGCTGTGCAAGACGGTCCCTGTCAGAGGACGCCTCCGGCGCCCCAGCTTCCTCAGAACTGCCCTTTTACACAAACCGGCGCATCAACACTATAGGGCGGTTATTCAGTGCTGTCTGTCACATTTCTTTCAACATCGAAGACACGCACTCCAATGCGTGCAAATACATATATTATTGACTTGGTGATTCATTGCGGTGACACGCACACCACAGTTCTGGTATTTTCTTCAGCTTACGCCATCGGAGACACGCACTCCAAAGCGTGTCAACATATTTTATGGCATGGTGATTAATTGTACTGTGACACGCAAATCACATTTCTTGTATTTCCTTCAGCTTACGTCATCGGAGACACGCACTCCAAAGCGTGTCAACATATTTATTGGCCTTGCGGTGACATGCACACCAATATTTTCGGAGACACGCACTCCTCAGCGTGTCAATACGAAAATTAATTCATTGCACAGTGACATGCACACCAATCATAATTACCACTGCCTCCAAATTTTAGATTCATATTTTACCAACACAGTGTGTCATTGTCGAACATAGTGACTCATGCACTTAATGTGTACTTTCCATTGTGTGTGAAACATATTGTATGTTTTTTCATACCATGACAGTTCTTGATTAGAATTCCTTTCGTGCATTTTACTCAGCCCAAATTTAAAGGTATATTACCACCATTGTTATCCTCTCTATCTTACCTACCTATTATAGGTCTCTTTCTGGTATTTTCCTGATATCTCCTCATGAATGGTGGGTTGTGGGCCTGTGTTGTTCTTTATTATTATACCTTATGAAAAGTACATAAGTGTTACTACTACTTCTTCTTTAGCACATCTAGATGTCATTTTGATACAGTTTTTGCTAGTACCTCACCGCAGTATCTACTCTTGTGTTTTTATCTTTACTGTGGTATCAGTCATTATGGCAGCTGCAAGCATGTCACAACCAGCTCCATTTCTAAACGAGTTTGGAGAACTTAGTGTCCCATGGGAAGACTGGGAGTAGGTATTTGAGTCCTATCCTGTGGCCATTGGAGGGGAGAAGTTCAGTGCTTTCAGGAAACAGCATATTTTGTTACACAACTTAGGTCCTACTGGAAGGAAGGTATTTGAATCACTTCCAGAACCAGAGATGGAAGAAGATGATGAAGATGTGTACAACATCATGCTAATAAAATTACACATTCATTTTGGGGTAAACATAGTATCGGAAAGACATAAACTCTTCAGTCCTGCACAAGGCAAACAAGAAAGTGTTTCTACTTAAGTTGCAATTCTTAGGGTTCCGAGCAAGTTGTGTGATTTCCAGGATTTAAATGATTCTTTAATTAGAGACCAGTTAGTGCGCTGCACTAATAAAAAAGAAATTCAGAAGAAATTATTACAAAAACAACCAGATCTCCAAGAAGCAATTAAAATAGCTAAATCCATTGAGCACACTGACATTTGCATTAAAGAAATAAACTCCACTGACCCTAGTGATAAGGTGGCAGAGATAACCAACATAGAGGAAGAGTCAGAAGTATGCAAAATCAGAAATGAGCTATCCAAAACTAAGAAGGATAATGGACGTAACCAGACTGGAGATCTGGAAAATTCTAAGTTAAAGTGTTATTGTTGTGGAAGTAAGAACCACTTAGCCAACGATCCTCATTATCAGGCGAAATCTGCTTGGTGCAGGAAATGTAACAAGAAAGGGCACCAGCAAGAGTATGTGGATGCTTCCCAAAGAAAATTTCGAGCAACAAACACAGCGATGATAAAGCCCAAGTCAAGAAGATAATTCTACAAGTCAACAAAGTGGGGCTGGTAATCAGAAATATCCTGAATGCGAGGTTTACATTGATGGAAGAAATATCAAAATGTTTGCCGACTTTTTTTCCCCATTCACCCTGGTAAATTACTCTGATTTTAAATCCATAATAGGCCAAGATCAAAATAAATTCTCCAAGGCAGATATAGCCCCCAGTGGTTATAATAGAGACCCTATTCCTATGAAGGGAATGTTCAAGTTTATCATTTCTTTCTAGGACCGTTCCACTTTAGGTAAGGTGTATGTTGTAGAAATTGGATCCAACTTGTTGGGAAGGCAACATCAAAAAGAGTTAGGATTTAAACTAGACCCCAACGACCCGGAGCAAGTGTTGTTCACTAATCCTGCAAACAACTGTGAGCATATCACCAAGGAATTTCCTGAAGTTTTCTCAGAAAGCTTAGGGTTACTCAAAGACTTCCAACATAGAATTGAGTTGAAACACAATGCTAGTCCTGTAGTTCACAAAACAAGCCCCATTCCCCACCTGATGTGGGAACCATTAAGAAAAGAGTTAACCATACTGGAGGAATTAAACATCATACAGCCAGTTGATTGCTCGGAATGGGTGTCCCCCATTGTTATCGCTAAGAAGACCCATAGTCAAGACATCAGGATGTGCATTGATTTTAGGTGACTTAAACAACAGAATTTCAGTAGAAAGACATCCCTTACCCCGTATCCATGGTATGCAGAGCACTTTAGGAAAGGCTACACATTTCAGTGTCCTGGATATCTCCATGGCCTACCATCAGGTGGAGCTACATCCAGACTCCGTAAGGCTCATGGCGTTTACCACTCCCTTGGGAACCTTCATGTTCTCTTGCATGCCTTTGGACTAGCCTCAGAGGCAGCCGTATTTCAAAAAATTATGCAACGCATCCTTGAGGGAGTGTCCAAAACGCTATGCTTTCAGGATGACATTCTAATATACAGTGCCAGCATCGAGGAGCATGCCAACATCTTAAGACAAGTTCTTTCAAAGTTCAGGGATGTAGGACTTATACTTAAAAGGGAGAAATGTCAACTTGGTGTTGAATCGGTGGAATACCTAGGCCATTGCATTTCCAGAAATGGGTTTAAACCAAAACACTGCCCGGTTGAGGCAGTGAAAGAGACCCCAGCGCCCACCAATAAAGAAGAACCTAAATCCTTCCTGGGATTGTCTGAATACATGGCTAAATAAGTCAATCATTTTGCCGAGCATACCGCCAATCTCAGAGAACTCACTAAAAAGAACATTCCATTACAATGATTGGAGGAACACCAAATATCCTTTTCTAAAGTAAAAAGGGCATACTTTCTGCCCCTTATTTTTGTATTTTGAACATAACCGAAAAACTATTCTTACCACAGATGCAAGTGGAAAATGTTTGGGGGCTACGCTATTGGAGATGATTGATGGCAAAGAAAGGATAGTTGCATTCGCCTCACGATCTTTAACCAAGGCTGATATCAATTATTCAGTGGTGGAAAGGGAAGCCCTGGTATGTTTTTGGGGGGTGAAACATTTTAAGTTTTTTTGGGGGGGCATTCAATTTTGTATACGTACAGATCACAAACCTTTTATTTTTATGTTTAATCCGAAAAACTATTCCTGTAACACCCCTTGCATAGCCAAATGGATTCTAGGGTTGGAAGGTTTCTGTTTCAGAGTTGAGTATGTTCCAGGGCTACAAAATTCTGCAGCAGATGTTCTTTACAGAAGTCCCCTCCACAGTTTGATATATGTGAATACCCTATCTTTTAACTTAATCTTACCACCATCTCTTTCCAAGAATGGTTAAGTTGTATGGACACAGACAACACTATGGCACAACTCATTTCATACACTATACATGGGTGGCCTGATACTCAGGACCAGATGAGTACTGACGTAAAGGAATTCTGGGAGGTACGCCATTAGCTGAACATTGACCAAGGTATTTTTATTCAGAAATGAAAAAATAATCCAACCTGAAGCCATTAGAAGCAATATAATTGATCTCATTCACAAGGGTCACTTAGGCAGAAGCTTGACCAAGGCTAGACAACGTGAATGATACTGGTTCCCTAACATTGACTTATTAGTAGAAACTAAGGTAAAGCATTGCCTTACATGTGCCAACAGCGATAAGTCAAAAATACCTGTGAAATCTTCCATCTTCCCGGTATCTGTACCAGACAAACCTTGGGAAAAAATTGCACTAGACATAATGTGCCCATTTAACCTCAGAAGGGTAACTAAGCAGTTCGCATTAGTCCTGGTAGACTATCATTCTCATTGGACTATCGTTAAGATGGTTAGTCAAATAACTACTGCGCCTGTCAAATAATTCCTTAGGGATACATTTGCTACAGAAGGCATTCCGGCATCCATCATCACAGACAACGGGGTCCAATTTGCGTCTCATACCATGACAGAATTCCTCAGCAAGCTTAACATAACACATGTAAGATCACCGCTCTACTGTCCCAGGGTGATTGGTCTGGTAGAGAGAATGAACCATATGGTTAAACGGTGTATACAGTTAGCTAGTAGCAACAGTATCCCCACTGAACAGGCATTGCAAGAGATGTTGTGGGCTTATCATACCACCCCTAATCAAGTCACAGAAATTTCTCCTTTTTCTGCCTTAAGAGGAAGGAAATCTTGTACCAAGTACTTTCCCAACTGGTTAGGCAGGGGATCCCACATCACTAGGGACATGCAAGAGTTCAAAGACAACATTCACATTCACCAAAACAAGTACAAATGTCAATATGAGCCAAACACAGAACCAAGATTCCTCAATGGAAAGTAGGGGACTGGGTTTGTATCAAAACTCCTAGAAGGAGCAATCCTGAGTCTAATTTCTCAAAACCTATGTGTATAAGAGCGGTAAGAAATAACACTGTTATTTTAGACAATGACCAGATGTGGAGTATGGATAGGTTAGTTAAGTCACAACATGAACAAAACCATCCAGCAACCCAGGATTTCCCCACAGTGTCACAGTCAAACAAAATTTCCCCAACCCAAAGAACATGCAGAATTCCTGAATGGCATAAAGACTTTATTGTGTACAAATGAATTTGGTTGCATTGATATTAAGAGGGGAAGATGTGTTACAACCTTGTTATGTTAGTGTGTTTTCAAAACAGTATATTGCACATTATTTAAAACTTCTGATCTATTGTGTTGTATGTGGTACATTCCCTTCCTCCCCACCCTGCATTCCGAGTGGCACATTCCTTATGCTCTGGAGGCTGCTTTAGAATGTTCATGAGAGGGACCTCAACTGGTGGAGAGAGGAGTTGTGAAGAATAAAGGTTTTTTTAACTTACCTTCCAGTTTCAGTCTTTTTATCACAACCCTCACACAGGAACTTAAACATGTGCCACCGGTAAACTCCGCTCCACCAGCAGTCAGCGGATTATTTTTTAAGAACTTTGCATTCTAAATGGAGCAAGGAGTGCCAAAAATTCTGTGGACTCAGCCGACGGAGCAGAGTTCACCTCCCACCCTTACTCTGCAGGAACTAGAACTACTGTCCTCCCCATGCACTGTTTATGATATTGCAAAAGTCTATAAATAACCAACCGAGTCTGCACCCCTTACTTTTTTGGTAAAGCTTGGTCACTACCCCCGACCATGCCCCTTTTTACACCTCCCTGCAACGCAGCTCTGTGGCGCCTACTAGAGGTACCTGGTGGGCTGGTTGGCACCCAGGGACCCTCAGTATTTAAGAGGAATTCATTCCCCAACTTCAAATGCGCCACAGGGCGTGTTTGCACACATGTTATCTCAGGCCCCCCCTCCCTTCACCACTGTGCAAATGTGCCCCATGGCATGTTTTAAGTTGGGGGATTAAGTCCTCTTGAATCCAAGGGTTCCTGGGGTCCAAGTAGCCCACCAGGTACCTCCAGTAAGCGCCACAGAGCTGCATTGCAGAGAGTTGTAAAAGGGGCGTGGCCTCTAAACCCCTCTCTGCAATGCAGCTCCCTGGAGCATACTGGAGGTTCCTAGTGAGCTAGTTGGCCCACAGAGACCCCCAGTATTCAAGGGGAATTACTGTCCCATCTTACAATGCGGCAGGGGGCGCATTTGCAGAGTGCTGCAGGGAGGGGCGGGGCCTCTGGTGCAATGCTGATCCTTTTTTATTTATTTATTTTTTAAAGAAGTGGGGCTGTGTAGCCCACCTCCTTTTCTATTTTATTGGCCCTGGGGACCCCATCCCTCAGGGCCTGACCCCCATATTAAAAAAAAATATTTAAATGTTACTGGAAGGGGGCCGCCTGGACCCCCCTCCCATGGCCAATTCCGGGCCTAGGGACCCCATCCCCCGGGGCATGGACAAATATTTATTTTTTATTATGGAGGGGTATGCGTGGCCCCCATCCTAAGGCCTCTATTGGCCCTGGGGACCCCATCACCTCGAACCCAGGCCATTGCTTTTTGAATGTATTTTGTCAGAGGGGGGCCACGTGGCCCCCCTCCTCAGGCCTATTATGACCTCGGGACCCCAACCCCCGGGGCCGGCCTGCCCTTTTTTTTCATTTGTAGGGGAGGGGGGCTGAGTGGCCCCCCTCCCGGGCCACTTCTGGCCCAGGGGACCCCATCCCCTGGGGCCGGCCCTATCTGTTGGGGACTGTGGGGGGGTCCCCAATCCTGCCATGTTCCCACCAGCTCCATGTGTCCTGCGGGAGCCGGCATTGCTTTTCAACAAGGGGAGCTGCTGACATACAGCTCTCCTTATGGAACAGCAATACTACTTTGCCTCATTGAAGCAAGAGCAGTCTCTCGCTTCAATGAAGCAAAGCAGAGTTTGCAATGACAGGAGGGAGCCACAAGGCTCCCGCCCTGTCATTGAAAACAGCAGTGTCCGGGGGGGTGGCACCCCGGGACACTGCAGGAGCTGGCCCTAGAGGGGTGGTCCCCAGGGCCATCAAGGGCTTCAGGAGGGGGTTGCGTGCCTCCCTCCCACCATTTGCAAAGTCCCGGGGGTGGTGGTACCCGGGGATTGGGGGTATGTCACGGACCCCCCAATTTGAGTAATTAGAGCTCCGGGGAGGTGGCAATCCCTGGGGTGTGTGGGGGGGCTCGAGCCCTCAACACAGGAATAATTTTCAAATTAAGATCCCGGTGGGGTGGTGGTCCCCAGGGCAGTGGGGGTTGCGTGTGCCCCCAGAAATCTATTAATAAAAGCCCCGGGGGTGGCAGTCTCTGGGGCTTGGGGGGGGCTTGGATGCCACAAGTAAAAAATCAAAGCCCCGAGGGATGGCGGTCCCCGGGGCAAGGTGGGGGGATTGGGGCCCCCCACACTTTTTTTTCTGCCCCAGGACCTGACGGACCCGGGGGCTTTATTTAAACGAAGCACGGGAGCCCGCGCTTCATTTTTTATATTTTCACAGCTGGATCCGAGGATCCTCTGTGTATCCCATGATTTTTACAAAAAAAAGAAAATGCTTTTTTGGCCCTAGGGGTCATTGTGGAACCCCCCCTAAGCAGGCCTAAGGGGTCAGGGTGTTTCTACCCTGCCCCATTTTCTTGTTTTGCACCTTAGTTTTTCTGTTTTTTTGAGGCATGAGATGACTGCCAACACTTCCTAGTTTGGAGTGTTGACAGCCAATTAGCATTAGCTCGTGATCAGGAGAGTGCGCGAATCCTGCGCGCCTCTATATATAGATATTTTTTTAATTTTGATTTTCTCTGCAAATAAGGAACAGATTTACACCATTTAACAAAAAGAGTTCTTTCTGAACCAACGGCTACCTTTTTGCCAAATTTGGTGTAATTCCGTTCAGCAGTGCGGGCTGTAGCCGTATCTAAAGTTTCCTATAGAAAATAACATGGAGAAAACACATTTTGGGACCGCCGCTTTTTTCTCAGCCCCCGCTTACCAAATCACCCTGAAACTTTCAGGATAGGAGCAGACCGGAGCCCTCCACGAGTTTTTAACATGTTGTGAAGATTTGTCATCTTGTGCTAAAGTTATTGGGAATAGAATGTTGCAATTTTCCTATGGCTACTAGGTCCTCACTATAACTACCTACTGGAGACCCTATATATATATATATATATATATATATATATATAGGGTCCCTCTCTCTAGATCTGCGCCCGCGGTCAAAACCTCCACGCCATCCACAGAAGGAAAATACGGACCACCAATTCAGCAAGTAGTTCTTGTTTATTTAGTTTCACAAAGCCAGTTCAGCGACGCGTTTCGAGCACAATTGCCCTTGTTCACGCTGCTATAAATATAGTTGAAAAAGTATTACGCAGCAACAAAAAAACAAACAGAAATCACATCGGCTATTACAACAGGAATACAAACAAGAGACTTAGGATTATTAAGAAATTTGCACAGTTTGGAGAGTGTTGATACTGAAGAAATCAGTACTCAGGAATTGGCTCGAGAAGAAGGGTACATCACCAACCAACCAGTTATAAGCCCATTCAAGCCATCCTCAACCTTCAACCCCATCATGCCTCGTAATTCAATTGATGTATTTGCAGACCGAGTGGTTGACGAAATCAAAAAATTACAAAAAAAGACAATGAAAGGTATTTCCAAACCAAATCAAAAACTGCGATCATATGTTACCCACATGAAAAAATTAAAAAACGAACAGACTATCATAATCAACAATTCAGATAAAGGGGGCAACTTGGCTTTATGGAATAATAAAAGACTACATTGAGGAAGCTAACAGACAATTGGGAGATATCTCCTGTTACTCCAAAATTTACTTGACTACAACCAAAAAAATCAATGAATCTTATCGCCAGGACCTGCACAAATGGAAGAGGGATGGCCTCATAAGCAGAGATGAATTTAAGTACCTCTACAAGAAGCACCCTGTCTTACCAAACATGTACTTAATTCCTAAAGTACACAAACAGCAATCACCAGTACCTGGTAGACCGATAGTATCAGCCATCAATAGTGTTTTTGAAAACACTTCTAAGTACATTGATTTTTTTTTACAGGAGTATGTGGTTAACCTTCCTGCCTACATCAAAGACAGTACTGACTTCCTTTACCAATTGGGACAATGTGTTTGGTCTGATGAATCTCTTCTCATAACATTAGATATATCTACCCTATACACCAGCATAGTGCATACAGATGGTTTACGCGCTATGAAGTTCTATTTGGACAAACGCCCAGTTGAATTGTTGGAACACAGTTTGATGTTGATTCAAATGACAGAGAAATGTTTAAACAACAACACTTTCCTATTCAACAATGATGTGTTTCGTCAGACTAGGGGTGTCGCCATGGGGTCGTGTTTCTCCCCCAGCTACGCGGGGCTCCACGTGGGCTGGTGGGAGGAACACGTACTCAAGGTGAAACACAAAGAAATGTGGTCCAACAATGTACAAAAATACTGGAGATATATCGATGATATTTTCATCATTTGGAAAGGGACTGAGGAATTGGCAAAGCAGTTTGTTGAGAACATTAATGTAAATCACCTGAATCTCCAGTTTACATCACACATTAGCCATGATACTGCTAGTTTTTTGGATGTGAAGATTGACATTATAGGAAGTGAGATTGTCACCAGTCTATTCAGGAAGGAAACTTCCGGCAACTCAATCCTACACGCGTCAAGCTTTCACCCTAATCACACTATTAGGAGCATCCCCTACGGGGAGTTCTTATGTATCCACAGAGCCTGTAGTTGCCCTTTGTTAAGAGACAGATGCCAACAGGAAGCCAGGGCACGTTTGATTTGCCGTGGATATAAAACAACTTTGCTAGATTCGGCTATGAGAAGAGCAAACCAGCTAGTGAGATTAGATCTATTGCAGCCAGACAGAGAAAAGCATGTCCAGGCAACACAGTCAGGTGACACCAACTCTGCCAGACTCATAACGAGTTACAGTCACCAATCCAAACAAATCACTAGAATCATCAAACAACAGTGGCCCATTATTTTATCAGACCAAGTGCTCAACGACATCATGCCTGTTTCACCAACTGTGACATTCAGGCGGGCATACACTATGCGCGATGATCTAGTCAAAACCAGCCCTGAGACCATCAAGGCCAACAAATGGTTGTCACCACGCAGGGGTTTCTTTTGTTGCAGCTCATGCAGAGTTTGCAAATTTGGTGTAAATACAAGAACATACACAACCCCCTTTGAAGTCAACCCCGTCCCCCTACGAGACCATTTCACTCGCCGTACTGAATTAGCAGTATACGTTCTTACCTGCAGCTGCAATTTGCAGTATGTAGGTAGCACCAAACTACCGGTGCATCAACGGATATTGCAGCACCTCCGTGCTATTCTACACGCAGACCAAAGCTATCCGGTGGCCCGACATTTTCAAATGGTGCACAATAAAAATCTAGCACATTTGAAATATTATGTCATCAACACTGTAGTCACCAACAAGAGAGGAGGTAACTTTGAGAAAAAACGGAGGCAACTTGAGTCCCGTTATATAGTCCTGCCTAATAGCAAGAGTCCGGGGGGTTTAAATATGGGGGAAGACTTACACAATTTCCTATAAAGCTCTCCTTGCTATTTGATCTGTCATTTAGCTACTCAAAAACAGATACTAATGTCAGAACTACTCACGCTCAGAGAAGAGATTCTATGTATATCTGCTTATACAATTCTATGTGATAATGCTTACAAACCCACTGTGAACAATATGACTTTTAACCTAAGAAAAAATGAAAATAATTTTTGAAACTTCACATGGGCACAACACTTATGCACTTTTTCAATATGTATTTATTGATCCTCAAATCAGCACTTGTTTAATTTTTATGCACCTTGATGTATGCAGCACAATTAATATAATTCATATTCTAATCGCCTTTAATTTAGTAGACAATACTGAGACCCAGTACATTTACACAGCACAATGAAATATTATGTTGATTTTGACACAATTTTCGTTAGCCCTTGCGGAACCCAGTAATTAATGTTACAAGATGTGTGGATTCAACCCTTCAGGTTCTATCTATAGATAAAAATTACTGTGTATGCACATGCCACCGTACATAGCGTATTTGTACAAATGATAACTATGGCACTGTCCATTGTGTATGACAACAAAGTAATTGGTTTGATATAACTTGCACTGTTGGCATAATTCGAATGGGTTGTTCACTCTAAATGAAAACAAGGGTATCATATCCGCATTGATAGGACGTCTATAATTTGTCAACATCGAAATGTGTAAAAACAACTATGATTAATTGCGGTGCAAATGTATACTTAAATATGTAAAAAACTAATATCTGAACACGATCAACTAATTATGTCTATTTTGAGATGTCATAAGTGTTTTAAATCAGTGTATAATATTAGTTGCATTACAGTAACTTTACTAGCCTAAAATGGCGCCCGCATTTACTACCAAACAAGGTTCCAAATGAACTAGGAGTCTGTTATCTATGTCTATAACTTATTTGGCGCAAAATTCAAGCACTTTAGAAGTATATATTCTGTTGCTTCATCTCTGTCATTTGTCAGTGAGCAAGGGCACAGGCGTGCCCGAAACGCGTCTGATGACAGCTTTTCTACCACACGATGAACTGAAATAAATATTTGGATACCTTACCTCGCCTGAGCGTGCTGATTCCTGGTCGGTGTGCCTCTCTGTGCAGCTAAGCACTGGTGTAGATGGGCTGAATACACATATATATATATATATATATTACCTACTGGCGATAGCCAGTAGGTATATATAGTTAGGATTTTTTCTCTATGGAACTTTTGAAAATTCTATGCCTAATAACTTTGGCGTTTGTGGACGGAATTGGCTGAAATTTTCAGGAAAATGGCACATTTTGTTTCTGAGCAGCTCCTGGAAATTTGGGGGGGGTTCGTCAAGGGGGGGCTGAGAAAAAAGGGGGGTCCCAAAACGCGTTTTTCCCATGTTAATTTCCATAGGGCGGTTGGACTCACTTTTAGCCCGAACGGCTGAATGGATTTCCACGAAACTTGGCAAAATTGTAGGGACTGTTAGCCCGATGTGCCTTTGCTAGGTCTCAATATATGTGCTTCAGTGAATTTTGAGAAATTAACGTTTAAAACAAGATATATATCTGTAACAGCGCTCCGGGCAGCGCTCCGGTTCGCGTACTTTTCGCTTATCGGAACTTTGCGAAGCGAAGCTGATTGGCTCTCCGGTGTCTGTCAACATTCTAAACAGTCCGGTGCGGCCGCCATCTTGTCTCTCGGTAGGATCGAGAGACAAGAGGAGGCCAAAACAAAGGGGGAAATGAAGGAAAGGGGGCAAGGTAGACCACTTCTGACCCCCTAGGATTGATGAGGGGATATTATAGAGCCACGCTGGGCCCAAAAAAAAAAAAAAAAATTCCGATTTTTTTCGCCGTAGAGACGCGTCTTGGTACGCGAACCGGGCAGCTAACCGGGCAGCTAACCGGGAAGCTAACCGGCAGTGTAACGGGAGTCTGACGAGTAGCTGATTGGCTGTCAACATTGTAAACAGTCCGGAGCGGCCGCCATCTTGTCTCTCGGTAGGATCGAGAGACAAGAGGAGGCCAAAACAAAGGGGGAAATGAAGGAAAGGGGCAAGGTAGACCCCTTCTGACCCCCTAGGATTGATGAGGGGATATTATAGAGCCACGCTGGGCCCAAAAAAAAAAAAAAAATCCCGATTTTTTCGCCGTAGAGACGCGTCTTGGTACGCGAACCGGGCAGCTAACCGGACAGCTAACCGGCAGTGTAACGGGAGTCTGAGGAGAAGCTGATTGGCTGTTATCATTGTAAACAGTCTGGAGCGGCCGCCATCTTGTCTCTCTGTGGGATTGAGAGACAAGAGGTGGAAAAAAAAAAGGTGTAAATGAATGAAAGGGGTAAGGCAAACCCCTCCTGAACCCCTAGGATTGATGAGGGGGCTATTAAAGTTCCCTGGGGGGTGAAAAAAAAAATTGCGATTTTTCGCGGTAAAGGTGCTTCCTGGTACGTTAACCGGGCAGCTAACCGGCAGCGTAACGGGAGTCCGACATATTGTGTTTTTTGAACGTTTGTGATATGTGCACGTGTGGATTTTGTCTAATTAAGGTTAAAAAAATATATATATCTTTAAGCGTGTTCTGGCGCGCTTACGTTTTGGGTTTGGTTTGCGCTGCAGAGACGATACGTCACGGTTATGCGATGCATCATGAGGCGTCTCACGGGCTACGTGATACGTCACTTAATAAAGAATATATTTTACAGCTATAGATATTAGCTTTTAAAAAACCAATGAAATTCACAGAAAAAACCATAGGTTATAGACCATATATAGTTAGGAATTTGCATTTACAAAACCTTGAAAATTCACTGAAAAAACCATAGGTTATAGACCATATATAGTTAGGGATTAGCATTTAAAAAACCTTATTTTACTCGCACAAAACCATTGAAATTCCATATATAGTTAGATGCACTAACTATATATCGCGGACCCGCAATCCACTGCTAATGATGTCACATATTACATCATTCATGACATGGTCAGTGACATCACTGATGACATCACTGATGACATCTCAAATGACATCACTGATGACATCACTGACATCTCATTTGACATTACTGATTACATCACTGATGATATCATTTATGTGATAATACATCTTCAGACTCTAATATAACCTTAGATACACTCAGTGTAAACAGGCACTCACAGACTGTCACACATCCATGGAGTTACCCACACACCTAGTCAGTCATGCAAAGAATCAATCACACCTCCATTTCCTCAACTATACAGTTATACACACCTTACTTATTCAAACATATACTAACACATATTTACTCTCTTATACAATCCTTGATACAAGTTCACAATGATTCATACAGCCACTCTCACATTCACTGGCTCTTATGTTCAGTTATTTATATATGTCAACTCTCACATGGAGTGTGTTTTACATATGTACTTACTTTGACATGTAGAACTGAGATATCCATTCACTCACCAATATACTCATGCACACAGTCAACTGTCCATACAGCTGTTTCTACATGCACTTTTGAACCCATACACCTAGGGAATCAACTGCTCACACATCTATGCACAGAGTTATACACCTCCCAGCCACCCACACACATACTCAGTCTCCCATACAAATACTTGGGCAACCATTCAATAACCCATATAGTTACTGATATAGCTACTGATTTAAACATGCAGCAGTTTACAGAAGAACATAAATAATGATTGCCAAATTAAGACACTTTAATCACTAACCCATGCACTCAGTGAGACACATTTAATCATTCTCTCATACAGTCAGTCATGCACCTACTAAATCCTTCATCCAGACACTTATACATCCACTCATTCTTCAATATGTAAGACATATTTTAACTTTACAGAAACATACAGTCACTGGGTGTTGTCATCAGTGATGTCATCAGTGATGTCATTTGAGATGTCATCAGTGATGTCATCAGTGATGTCACTGACCATGTCATGAATGATGTAATATGTGACATCATTAGCAGTGGATTGCGGGTCCGCGATATATAGTTAGTGCATCTAACTATATATGGAATTTCAATGGTTTTGTGCGAGTAAAATAAGGTTTTTTAAATGCTAATCCCTAACTATATATGGTCTATAACCTATGGTTTTTTCAGTGAATTTTCAAGGTTTTGTAAATGCAAATTCCTAACTATATATGGTCTATAACCTATGGTTTTTTCTGTGAATATATATATATATATATATATATATATATATATATATATATATATATATATATATATATATATATATATATATATATATATGTGTAGATGGGCTGAATACACACACACATATATATATATATATATATATATATATATATGCTGAGGTGTGCCGTCTCCCCGACGAAATAAAAATACACTGCTCACCTGCACCTGAGGTCTCCTCTCTTCTTCCTGCGCTGCGGTATCCAGGATTGGGCTCCGGGCGAGAGTTAGCGGTGATTGTTCCATATATATATATATATATATATATATATATATATATATATATATATATATATATTACCTACTGGCGGTCGCCAGTAGGTAGTTATAGTTAGGATTTTTTTCAATGCAAAATCTCAAAATTCTATTTGAAAT
Organism: Lissotriton vulgaris; assembly: GCF_964263255.1. Lineage (NCBI taxonomy): Eukaryota > Metazoa > Chordata > Amphibia > Caudata > Salamandridae > Lissotriton > Lissotriton vulgaris. Next base: position 1,089,586,026 of record NC_141697.1, on the reverse strand, counting down.
AACTTTGGCGCTGGTTGACGAATCTGCCTGAAAATTTCCTCAAATTTGCCTCGCGGAGCTCCGGTTCTTCCTTGAAAGTTTCGGGGGGATTTGTCAAGCCGGGGCCAAGATAAAAGGGGGGTCCCAAAACGTGTTTTCCCGATGTTAATTTCCATAAGGCGGTCAAACTCACTTTTAGCCCGAACGGCTGAATGGTTTTCCACCAAATTTGGCAAAATTGTAGGGACTGGTAGCCTGATGTGCCTTTGCTATGTCTCAATATATTTTACGGAACAGAGGACCCCAGTATTCAGAGATCAACTAAATGATAGACATATACTAAATAGTATATATGACTACTGTCCAGCCGGACAGAGTTTTTTTATTTTCAGATATAAGGTTAAATGTGTCAGTATAGCATTTATACAAAAGTGGGCACAACCTGTGACCCACAAAGGACAAGACAAGACATATGACAAACCAATTACGTAAAAGCGCACAAAGGCGGTCTGTACTAATAATCCATTTTACAGACTGGAATTAAACCATAGCAACCCATTGTTTGACGCAATATGTGAATTGAAATAAAACATATGGTGCAATAAGGTCGACGACGTTTCGATGCAATTACCAGATACATGCATCATCATCAGGACAAAAGCTTGTGTGTCAAGTTTGTCTTGAGAGGTTTTACAAGTTCAATACCCCTTAACTATGCATAATAGCATTCTTGGGGGATTGTGTTATTTAACAGACTGTCCAAGCGTGTGGAGAATTAATCACAACGCCTTAACCATTGGGAGTTAAGGTAATGTAGCCATGCTCGCGTTCTCAGTGGTTCAGAAAGCCATGGTTAGTTTCTCAGGGGGAGCAGAGGTATTACAATGCCCATGAGTGTGAAGGAATAATCACAGCGCATCACCGTTTGTAATATAAGTAATGGAATCGCGCTCGCGTCCTCGGCGGTTCAAAGATCCATGATAGGGTTATTTTAAAAAAACGGAGTCGTGCTCGCGTTCTCGGCGGTTCAGAATTCCATAATAGGGTTATAGTTTTGACATTGCCTGATAGCCGGACAGCTGGGTTCTAGCGGGGATCGGAGATATGTGCTCCAGTGAATTTGGAGTAATTTAGGTTAAAAATAAATATATATTTATAGGCGCGCCCCGGTACGCGCACCGGGGAGCGCACCGGGGGCGCTACGCGACTTGCGCACGGAAAGCTGATTGGCTCACGGGTGTCTGTAAACATTCGAAACAGTCCGGAGCGGCCGCCATCTTGTGTCTCGGTAGGATCGAGACACAAGAGGTGGCAAAAAAAAAGGGGGGAAATGACCATGGGGGCAGGGTAGACTCCCCCTGACCCCCTAGGTTTGATGTGGGGGCTATAATAGGGCCCTGCGGGGCAAAATTCAATTTTTTTTTTCGTTTCGCGCGGGGGGAGCGCCCGGTACGCGCACCGGGGAGCACACCAGGGAGCATACCATGGGGAAAAAAGAATGACAGACTTTTCAAAAATTGTGTGTTTATTAATTGTTCTTTTTGTTGTTTTTTTTTTGTTAAGTACCAGCATGTAGGTACCAAAGCAGAGTCTAAAATTTAATATACACCGTCTCCTTTGTAGATATCTTGCATGTTGTTACAGAAGTTATTGTGGTATATGGAATTCAAACCATAGTCTGTCAAGAAAGCAGACACAACATGGAGGCAGGAGATGATAAAGAGATGTTAAATACACATTGGAGATAATATAGTGGGAGAATGGAAGTAACTATGGGCAAAATTACTATGTAACAAAAAAAGTTGCACAGTATATTTTAAGTCTATATTATATCTATTTTGGTACTATTTCATAATTTACATATAAAAAAGAATAATGTCTCAAACAATTTTTAATTTTTAAATAAAAATTTATTGCTGTGATTTTTCAAAATCTAAAAGAATTTCCAACATTAATTCGTCAGGTATGTCCTCATTTGGATTCCATGATTCAATTTCTTCTACACAATTAAGTAAGTCTTGGTCCAGAGAGTGATCCAAAAAGTCTATTTCATCAATGTCTTCCTTAGGATTGTTATCCATATTAATTTCAAATGAAATATTAATTTTATTTTGTTCTCCTTCCATTTTCTTGCTGTAAATTGCATAAAAAATAAATATATCAGTAGAGATAGGGCACTGTTGGGTTTAAGTTCAGACAGGTACTTGTGAGTTTTTAATAGTGAAGTTATCTTTGGGCAGTGTATGGTTTAAGGCAGAAAGTAGAACTATTAAAAAGTGCCTGTGATGAAGCCTAAGTAAATTCATAATTATACCAGAGAAGCCTAACTCAATCCATAATTATAACAGAGAAGCCGATCTCAAACTGTAACTCTTACAGAGGGACAGTATATAACTATCAGAAAACGTTTTCCCAAATTAAATTAAAGTGCATAACATAGTTCTCCTTTCAAATTAACAACTTACCTATTTCATGTAGTTGAAGTTTTCTGTCAAAATTCTTTCCAAATGTACCTTAGGTAGTGTTAGTCAAAATGGCTGTGTTTACCTCTCATTTTTCATATATATTCATGAAAATTCAAACAGTTTCATATGTGTTTTTGTCATGTAATTTACCTCAGGATATTTTGACAGCCTACAGCCCAAATGGCTCAATGGAATACCACCAAATTTGGGTAAATGGTAGGGACTGCTATGTAGTAGGGCCTATTCTATATTTGGTGTAAGTGTCTCCAGTGGTTTTTATGTAAATTACTTTCCCACATTTTTTTTGGGAGCGCTTACCGGTGCGCGCCCCGGTACGCGCACCGGCAGCGTTACGGGAGTCCTCCATTTTGCGTTTCGGTAGAATTGAGACACAAGATGGAGGACAAACAATGTTGGGAATGGGTAGAAGGGGGTACGGTAGACACTTCTTGACCCTCTAGGTTTTCTGAGGGGGGTTTAGGAGGCCCATTTATGTCCCCCCAAAAAAACATTTTTGAATTTTTCGCGGGGGAGCGCCCGGTACCCGCACCGGGAAGCGTACCGGGGAGCGTACTTTGGTGAAAAATAGTGAAAAAAGTTAGAAAAAGAAAATCATTATGAGTGATCGGAGGTAGGGTAGCCCTGAAAAGAGCTTTTGGTTCTGTGGCTGATTTAAGTACCTACAAGTAGGTTTCAATGCACAGTCTTAAATTCAGGAGGAATTTTCTATTCTCCTCATCTGAGAAGTGCACACCATCTCCTCTGTAAATGTCTTGCATGTTGTATATTGAACTCATTCCATAGTCTCTCATGTAAGCAGAAACAGATTTATTCACATGTTTCCGTGCTTTCTCAAATTGTGAACAAAATTGGTTGGACCAGTTCCATTTCTTAGGCATATATTGGAATACACCAAGGCAGTTTGTGGAAAAAGTGTCATCAATTGATCAAAGGTGTCCTTTAAAAGCATTTCCAGACCAACCCCAGTCATAGTGCTCAAGTCATTTCCACCAAAGTGCACTATTAAGAGGTCAGGGTTCGGCAGATGCAAAAAGGTTTTCACCAATGGTATCAATTGGTGACATCTCAATCCTCTCTGGCCAATCCACTTGATTTCCACATTTGATAAATCAAGGTTGTGAAAATTTCTGCTAGCTGCAAACCTTTGAGCCTAGTGGATGTAGCTATCTCCAATAATCCACACAGAATACATGACGAGAGAAGGTTCTGGTGCAGTCAGATGAAGTGTGGGAATGAAATGGCAGTTGGAACAGTAGGAGTTAACAAAAAAATAATTGTGGAGTTTCCCTGCTCTTGAATCACAAGCAATGATTGGTGGATTCAGATAGTTAGGGTGTATGGTTGTGTTGTGTGAAAGAAGCAATTTGAATGGTAAAGAAAAAGTCAATAAAAACAATAATGCCCTGGATAGGCTGGTGTATTGAGAGGTCAAACATCCTTGCTGACTTAATTTGCAACATTGTAGAATAAACTTTTGAACCTGAGAGTTCAGTTAGGAGGGAGTTGCTATGGTAACAGATAGAAAGGTCTGAGAGGGGGAAGGGTGTTGGTTTGAAAATAGTGAGGGAAGAGTTTTGATTGGTTGAAATGAGGCATAGGTGTGGAGAATTAGAGGTTTTATGTGCCAGTCTTGGTTTCAGTGCATTGAGTGCACACCTTTTGCTCTGCTAAAGAAAAATTGGTGTGTGTGTCTGACACTGTTCTCAATCTCCCGAAGCATTTGTAAAGGTAAGTAATGATTCATTTAATTTAGATAGAGACTTGCTTGAAAGCAGATAGTGAAGTTTCAGTAGTGAAATTGAATGCTTGTACATAGGCTGTGTTTGTAAAAAGTTATTTAAAAAACGATTTGGGGGTAAATGGATGGCTTATATTTGTGAGAAGAAATTAATAGTGTTTACTTCATTAAATAAATATATTTGAACGTTTTAGAATGATGTCACTTGCATTACCTCAGCTTTGGAAGCAGATTGAGATTCTTTCTTATTGGTTTGTGGCATGTTTTTTGGAAATGCTTGATATTAACATATGCAAGATTGGGGATTTGTATTTTGTGAAACAGTGACGTTTCAGTAGTGAAATTGAATGCTTGTATATAGGTCCTGTGCTGTGTTTTTTAAATGTTATTCAAAAAACGATTTTGGGGCAAATCAATGGTATTTAAATTTGGGCCTTATTTATGATTGCCTTGTGGCGCCGGTGCATCACTTTTAACATGGGAAAAAAATGATGCACCGGTGGCGCAAAGCCTTCATAAATAAGGCCCTGAGTTTCTTTGCTTTTGGTTTGTGTCTTGCTTTTTAATAATGCTTGCTATGAACATTTGCAAGATAGAGGATTTGTATTTTGTGAAACAGTGAGGTTTCAGTAGTGAAATTGAATGCTTGTACATAGTTCATGTGCTGTGTTTCTAAATTGTTATTCAAAAAACGATTTTGGGGGCAAATCAATGGTATTTACATTTGGGCCTTATTTATGATTGCCTTGTGGCGCCGGTGCGCCACTTTTAACATGGGAAAAAAGTGACGCACCGGTGGCGCAAGGCCTTCATAAATAAGGCCCTGAGTTTCTTTGCTGTTGGTTTCTGTCTTGCTTTTTGATAATGCTTGCTATGAATATTTGCAAGATAGGGGATTTGTATTTTGTGAAACAGTGAGGTTTCAGTAATGAAATTGAATGCTTGTACATAGGTCCTGCGTTGTGTTTCTAAAATATAATTCCAAAAACGATTTTGGTGGCAAATCAATGGTATTTACATTTGGGCCTTATTTATGATTGCCTTGTGGCGCCGGTGCGTCACTCTTAACATGGGAAAAAAGTGACACACCGGTGGCGCAAGGCCTTCATGAATAAGGCCCTGAGTTTCTTTGCTGTTGGTTTGTGTCTTGCTCTTTAATAATGCTTGCTATGAACATTTGCAAGATAGGGGATTTGTATTGTGTGAAACAGTGAGGTTTCAGTAGTGAAATTGAATGCTTGTACATAGGTCCTGCGCTGTGTTTCTTAAATGTTATTCCAAAAACGATTTTGGGGGCAAATTAATGGTATTTACATTTGGGCCTTATTTAGGATTGCCTTGTGGCGCCAGTGCGTCACTTTTAACATGGGGAAAAAAGTGACACACCGGTGGCGCAAGGCCTTCATAAATAAGGCCCTGAGTTTCTTTGCTGTTGGTTTCTGTCTTGCTTTTTGATAATGCTTGCTATGAAAATTTGCAAGATAGGGGATTTGTATTTTGGAAACAGTGAGGTTTCAGTAGTGAAACTGAATGCTTGTACATAGGTCCTGCGCTGTGTTTCTAAAATGTTATTCCAAAAACGATTTGGGGGGTAAAATCAATGGTATTTACATTTGGGCCTTATTTATGATTACCTTGTGGCGCTGGTGCGTCACTTTTAACATGGGAAAAAAGTGACGCACCGGTGGCGCAAGGCCTTCATAAATAAGGCCCTGAGTTTCTTTGCTGTTGGTTTCTGTCTTGCTTTTTGATAATGCTTGCTATGAATATTTGCAAGATAGGGGATTTGTATTGTGTGAAACAGTGAGGTTTCAGTAGTGAAATTGAATGCTTGTACATAGGTCCTGCGCTGTGTTTCCAAAATGTTATTCCAAAAACGATTTTGGGGGCAAATCAATGGTATTTACATTTGGGCCTTATTTAGGATTGCCTTGTGGTGCCAGTGCGTCACTTTTAACATGGGGAAAAAAGTGACACACCGGTGGCGCAAGGCCTTCATAAATAAGGCCCTGAGTTTCTTTGCTGTTGGTTTCTGTCTTGCTTTTTGATAATGCTTGCTATGAATATTTGCAAGATAGGGGATTTGTATTGTGTGAAACAGTGAGGTTTCAGTAGTGAAATTGAATGCTTGTACATAGGTCCTGCGCTGTGTTTCCAAAATGTTATTCAAAAAACGATTTTGGGGGCAAATCAATGGTATTTACATTTGGGCCTTATTTATGATTGCCTTGTGGCGCCGGTGCATCACTTTTAACATAGGAAAAAAGTGATGCACCGGTTGCGCAAGGCCTTCATAAATAAGGCCCTGAGTTTCTTTGCTGTTGGTTTGTGTCTTGGTTTTTGATAATGCTTGCTATGAACATTTGCAAGATAGGGGATTTGTATTTTGGGAAACAGTGAGGTTTCAGTATTGAAATTGAATTCTTGTACATAGGTCCTGTGCTGGTTTTCTTAAATGTTATTCCAAAAACGATTTTGGTGGCAAATCAATGGTATTTACATTTGGGCCTTATTTATAATTGCCTTGTGGCGCCGGTGCGTCACTTTTAACATGGAAAAAAAGTGACGCACCGGTGGAGCAAGGCCTTCATAAATAAGGCCCTTAGTTTCTTTGCTGTTGGTTTCTGTCTTGCTTTTTGATAATTCTTGCTATGAATATTTGCAAGATAGGGGATTTGTATTTTGTGAAACAGTGAGGTTTCAGTAGTGAAATTGAATGCTTGTACATAGGTCCTGCGCTGTGTTTCTAAAAAGATAATTTCTCTATGCAGCAACATTTTTTAACCAAGCATTATTAAAAAATATGAGTAATCTGAGGAAACATAGATGACATGATTGTGAAATGTGTTAATATATTTCTTGAATCATGCAGATACTATCTAATCAACCTTTTTCCTTGTAATATTCTAGCCTTGAGTTACTCTCTATTACACCTTTTGTATGTTTTATACCGTCTCTCTTTCTCTTTCTGACTTTTTTCTCTCTTCCTGTTACATCTGCTGTCTGTCATATTTCTTGTAACATCCTGTCTCTGATTTACTTCCTCTTACACTCTCTCTGAAACTTACTCTCTGTCTCTTCCTTTACAGGCTCTCTCTGTTTTAGTCTCTTTTACAACCTTTTCTCTTTTAACACCCTCTCTCTGTGTTAGTTCCTGTTACATCCTCTCTCTGTTCTATACCCTGTTACATCCTTTTTCTGACTTACTCCCTTTTTTTGACTTACTCCCTTTCCCTATTACATCCTTTTTCTGTCTTTCAACATATTATACACTCTCTTTGTCTTAGTCCTTTTGTATGTTTTACTCCCTCTACCTGTTTCTTTGTCTCAGTCTCTCTGTGTTTTTGTGTTACTCCCTCTAACTGTTTTTCTTTGTCTTACTCCTAGTTATATAATTGCTGTGGTATAAACTTAGATATGTTGCAAATTAGTGTTTATATCGTTTGCTTATTGTGATTGCTATGTTGTTTGCTAATAGTGGTCTATAATGTGTTATTTTTTTCTTTACCGCAGATTGAAATCAACATTTCAAAAGAAAACAAAAATGCCGTCAAGCCAAAGGAGAAGAAAAAATAATATACGGAAAATAACAAAATTAGCAACGGAATTAAAGGAATCCTCTACAACAAGTACTTCAAAAAACACCCAAAAAGGTCCTGGTAAGACAACTAAGTCTTTTTTTCGCAACATATGTAAAACAAAAACAAATGTTAACGGTAATGTGAAGATCCAGAAGGAGAGAGCAAATTTGAAAAGGAAGGAGAGGCCCTCAAAAAATGTCTCTATTGGAGCAGGAGAGAAGAATATGGATAGCAATAGAAGGCATTCGTAGACGAATGTTTCGCAATAGGGTAGTTTTAAATTTGCTAAAAAATGAGAAGAAAGGTAAACAGAGAACTGCTTTTTACAAGAAAAAGAAAAGTGTTGAGAAGATTGTTGATCAGGCTTTTGAAGTTAAGAAAAAAATATTTATTTTAGAAATTAATAGAATTAGGATACTTAATAAGGCAATTGATGTTTTCAAATCGAACAGTAGATGGAAAAGAATGATTAATCAGACTTTAGGGAGATGTACTAAGGGTCCAGTGTACACATGGAAGTGCAGTAGTATTTGTAGCGTGCGACAGGATTCAATCGATTTGCTTCGAAATTTCTTACGTACATATAGTAAGAAAAGTGTAAAACAGAAAGTGAAGATCTTGCCAGAGTTAGATCCTTGCAGAGTGACAGAAAACACAGGTTTGCATGGGCATTCACTGGCTTGTCTTTCTAGAAAAGTATGTCAGAGTGTTTTTCATCATTTTAGGATGTTAGCAGTGCATCATAATAAGGTGAGGAAATTGGTGTGAAGGTTGTATTATGCAAAAAGTCCAGCACTTAAGCTTAAACAGTTAAACAGTGCTCTTTTGCATGGATCGGAAGTAGATGTGAAGACTTTTTGTGAAGAAATTGAGTTTTGTTATTTTGGGAACAAAGAGGACTGTGTAGAAATGGATATAGTAATGGATGGTAATGTGGAAGACAATGTACAGATTTCAAGTACAGAAAAGTTTGACGAGGAAATTACCAAGTTTAAGGTGAAATCAAGTGAAAGGCCTAATTTAACTTGTGTGTGTTGTCGACGGACTCATTATAAGATTCAGACTAGGTTAGTTGATTTATATGCAAAATGTGAATTGGAAAATAATAGTGAATGGAAGGATTTTGTAAGTTATTTGTTGGTGGAGAATTCTTTTGATTTGAGTTTTGATCAGCGTATTTGTAATTATTGTTTGAAAAAATTAAATGAAAATAGAATGCCTGCTAGAGCTGCTCATAATAATCTTCAGTTGATAGATATTCCTTCTGAATTGATGTATTTAAATACTTATGAATCAATTTTGATTCAATGTGTCCATCCTTTTCAAGCTATTGTTCGCATGGAGCCTAAGATAGGGAAATTACCTCCTACAGATTTACAAAAAGGATTAAAGGGAAGAGTTGTTTATTTGCCTCTAGATGTCAAGAAAAATATTGATACAATTGGTGTAGAAAGAGTAGAAGAGGATCCTCTGGTTATTCTAGTTAATGGGGTTCCGAAAAAGAGTAAGAAAATCTGGCAAGATTTAGTAGATGTTAGGAAAGTCAAAAAGGCAACGTTGTATTTGGTAAAAAACAATGAGTACTATAAAGATGTAAGTGTTGGAGCAGAGGAAACAGCTACAGAAGAAGACAGTGATTGTTCAGTTGGCCAAATTGAAAAAGTTGATGTGTCTAGAAGTGAAGAAATATATGAACATTATACTGTTCATCCTTTGCATTCCAAAGAAGTAATTGGGAATGCAATTGACTTGTTTCAAATGAAAGCAGCAAAAGGAAGTCCTATTAGTGTTTGGAAAGAAAGTTTGGAAGCTCATTGTTTTCCACAGTTATTTCCAACAGGTCGAGGTGGACGATATGACGATCGACCAGTTCAAATTCCTGCAGCTGAATACTGGACTTTAAGATTATATGCTGAAGATCCAAGGTTTCGTCAAAGCATTCCGTATTTGTTTCATATACTGTATGAAAGTGATTTGTCTGGGCTTTCTTATGCAGTTAATCATATACTGAAAAGTGGAGCTCATCTGCAAAATGTTTCGGCGAGGGACTTTATGGAGAAAGTCAATCTGCAAGACAGTATTTTGGAATCTCAGCTAATCAATCTCATGGCATGTCAGCGTGGAACAAACGAGTATTGGTTCCATCGTCATGGGGAATTGAAATGTATGCTAAGAAACTTAGGAACTCCTACATGGTTCCTCACTCTTAGCTGTGCTGAGTATGAATGGGACGACTTACTTCAATTTCTACGAGAGGCAAATGGAAACATACAAAATATAGAATTGAAAATACCTGGAGAACTGTGTTCTTTGGATCCAGTGAATGTTTGCAGATATTTTAATCATAGATTTGAAGCTATGATATCTTTTATTACCAACAAAAAAAATCCTCCCCTTGGAGAGGTTTTGGATTTCTTTTGGAGGATGGAATATCAAGCGAGAGGTGCTCCTCATATACATATGTTGTTATGGATTAAAGATGCACCCAAATTTGGAACTGATTCGGATGACACAGTGTTGAGTTTCATTGAAGAATATTCAACATGTGCTGTTCCGAAAACTACTGAAGAAAACAGTTTAAGGCAACAAGGTTTACATTTTCAATCTCATCGTTGTGGAAAGTACTGTCGTCGAAAATTCAAAAACAAGGAAAAGTTCTACACGAAATGTCGATTTGCGTTTCCACGACCGGTGATTTCTAAGGGAAGAGTAAATAATTTGATGTCATCTCTACGACATACTGTGACGAGGAAATCACCCAAAAATACATACAATTTAAAAAGAAACGAAGAGTCCAAGTACATCAACGACTACAACCCAGTGATTTTGTCCATGTAGAATGCTAACATGGATATTCAGTTCGTTGCTGACAACTCTATTGCTGTGGCTCGATATGTGACATCTTACATCACAAAAAAAGAAAAGACAGAACTGAAGGAAATGTGGGAGGACATTTCACATGAAAAGAGTCTAAGCAAGAAATTATACAGTTTCAGTCTGATGAACAATCATTTGGATGAGTCTAGGTCTTGCTGCAACACGAAACTGAGTTTTGAAATCTGTACAAGAAATTGAATATTTGGCGGAGAAAGAACCAAACAGTACAGATATTTTGAAGACAAACATGTTGGATACATACTATCCAAATAGAAGTACTCACCTTGAGAACACTTGTTTGTATGAAGTTCTGCAAAACTACAGTTATAAGAGGAACATCACAGAAGATATCAATAATGGAAAATATGCTGTCATTGGGTATGAAGGATGTCTAGTGAAGCAGAGAAAAGGCCATTTGATTAATCATCGAAAATTGAGTTGCGAAGCTCCAGACAAAAGAGAATTTTACTATTTAGCTCTTTTGCAACTCTTTAAGCCATGGCGTACAGAAGAGGAACTACTTGGAGATTTTCTCTGTTATGAAGACTCTTTTAATGCAACTAAGGATACCATAGAATGTCCTGTTTTTCCAAATTATCTGCAAATGTTGAACGAAGAAATAGAGCAAGAAACCACAATTGCTGAAGAGATTGCTAGAGACAGTTCTCAAGACAGTCAGAGTTCTACTTCATTGAGTCAGGATCCACTAGAAGGAGCAATTATCCAAAATGAAGCGCCAACTGCCAAGGATGAGGTAGAAAGAGCTATGGAACAAGCTCAATAGGATGTAGTTAACTTAAAAGATTTGGTAAAGCAACTAAACGTTGAGCAGAAAAAGATATATGAAGAAGTCACAGAACAGATTGAACATGGATTCAGACATGAGAAAAAAGTGTGCTCATGTACATCATTTAAGCCTGTTCGACTCTACGTAAGTGGAGAAGCGGGAACAGGAAAACGTTTTCTGATTAAAGCCACTGCAACTTATTTGCAGAAAAGGACTGAATCACCTCTGTCTTGTGTTGTAACCGCTCCAACTGGACTGGCAGCACATAACATTAAAGGGATTACTCTACATCGTTTACTGATGCTGCCAGTTGAGCATGATAGTAAATTGCATTACAACAAGCTATCTGGAGATGCGTGTTCTGAAGTTTCCAGAGTCCTGAAGAAAATGAAACTTCTTATCATTGATGAAGTAAGCATGGTCTCAAATCTAATGCTTGCTTTTGTGCATTTGAGAATGCAAGAAATTCTTAGAACAGAGTATGATGTGTTATTTGGAGGAAAACACATTATTGTTTTTGGAGATCTACTGCAGTTGACTTCAGTAAAAGGACAACCAGTGTTTAAAATGCTCACGCATGAAGATACCAGGAAGTCCCTTGGAAGCATTGGAAACGTTAATATATGGTTTATTTTATTTTATTTAAAGAGTTTTATATAGCGCAAACAAGATCTTCACAGATATCAGAGCGCTTTACATAGACGGGTACATGAGGGAGCAAAGTCAAACAGGCAAATCAAGCTTTACATAGAAGGGTGCAAGGGGGAGCATATTCAAACGAGTAACTCAATAAATCACAGTATAATAGTACTACTAAGTGACAAAGCCACTCATGTGGATGATAAAACAACTCATACAAATAAGTCAAGGGTCAAACATGTAATACAGAACGGTGCAAGGTGTTAATAGGATTCGAAATAGTAGCTCAAGTGTATTTAGCCATGAGGATAGCTTTTACTTCTTTTTTAAAGAGTGTAGTGGAGGAGATAAGCCTGGTTTCGGGAGGGAGTGAGTTCCAGATCCTAGGCGCCATTCCTGAGAAGGAGCGCTTGTATGTTTTTTCCTTCCGGAATCTTCGAGGTTTCAGCAGGAGATTGTTTGTGCCTCTCGTGTTTCTAGTTCCCCCAGAGATTGTCAACTTCTGAGCGAGGTAGCCGGGTGAGTTTAGGTGTACCGCCTTGTGTGTCATGCAGGCGATTTTCAGCTGTATTCTGCCTTCAAAAGGCAGCCAATTCAGGGATTTCAGGTCAGGGGTAATGTGGGAGTACTTTTTTGACCCAGTGATGAGTCTCGCTGCAGCATTTAGAGAAGCTTTTAGTGGTGCGGTTGTAGTTAGGGGGAGTCCGCAGAGGGCGGTGATGCCGTATTCAATTAGTGGGATGACTAGTGCTTGTACTGCAGTTTGGAAGTCTTTGGCTGGGAGGTAGGGTTTAAGTTTCCTCAGAGTATTGATCTGGAAGTTCGCTCCCTTTGTTGCCTTGCTGATATGTTGCTGCATGTTGAGATTAGTGTCGAGTGTTATGCCTAAAGATTTTGCTGAGTCCACGATGGTGGGTTGGACATTGAGTGCGGTTAGGAGTTTAAGCCAATGTTGAGTGGTTGATATCTTAGCTGGAGGTGAGATCAGAAGGAACTCTGTTTTCAGGGCATTGAGTTTGAGGTGATTATCGGCAAGCCAGGATTGGGTGCAACTGATCGTTGAGTTCAGGAGCAGGATGTCATTGGGTGATTGTAACTTGAGGTAAAGTTGGGTGTCATCAGCGTACATGTGAAAGCGTACATTGGATGCTTGTAGCAAGGTGGTGAGAGGTTCCATGACTAGGTTGAACAAAGTTGGGGATAGAGAAGATCCTTGGGGAACGCCTAGCGTTACAGGTATTGGCGAGGACATCAGGTTGTTGCTCTTGAATTTTTGCGACCTGTTGTGAAGAAAGGAAGTGAACCACTTGAGGACAGTTCCAGATAGGCCCATTCTTGTGTTTAGTAGTTCTAGTAGATTCTCATGTTTGACGGTGTCGAATGCTGAGGAGAGATCAAGAAGGATGAGGAGGCAGGTGTCGTTTTGGTCTAGCATTTGAAGTGCGTCGTCAATTATGTGAGTCATAGCAGTTTCTGTGCTGTGTCCTGCGCGGAAGCCTGACTGGTGAGGGTTGAGGAGATCGAATTGCTCAATGTGTTTAGACAATTGTAGTTGTGCGCATTTTTCCAGCAGTTTGGCGAGAGTGGGGATATTGGTGATGGGACGGTAATTGTTGAGATCCGAGGGGTCGGCTGTAGGTTTCTTTAGTAGAGGTGTGACCTGGCCAACTTTGAGGGAGTCAGGTATGCTGCCTTGTTGGAGAGAGCTGTTGATAATTTTAGTCCAGAGAGGGAGAAGAAACGGGGTAAAGTCTTTTACTGCGGAGGCAGGGAGGGGGTCCGTGAGGTGATTGGATGGTTTCAGGGTGCTGAGCAGTTTGCCAATTTCTTCTTCCGAGTATATGCTGAAGGTTGACCATGTAGCATTGTTTTTTGGTTCAGTGGGTGCTAGGCATTGGGGTTTGGAGTAGAGACTTGCGTCAATGAGGAGATTGCTTTTTATTTTGTCGGTTTTTTGGATAAAGAAAGCAGCGAAGTCTTCACAGGAGGGTGCCTCACGCCCAGTGTTTAGTGGTTGCGGTTGCTCCTTTGATTGTGACTTGATTAGCTCGAACAGTTTTCTCGGGCGGTTTTTGCTTGGTCGAGTTGGAGGCTGAAGAAGTCCGATTTTGAGCGTTTTATTTTCCTGAAGTAGGCGTTTCTCTTTTTCTTCAGATCTTTTAGGTGCATTGCGGAGGGGGCTGATCTCCAGGTCCGTTCTGCCATTCGCATGTCTCGTCTATCTTCGTTGAGACTCCCGTCGTACCATGGTTTGGAGATTTTAGTAGAGACTCTTTTTAGCTGCATAGGTGCGACCTCATTAATTATAGAGGTCATAGCGTTGATATAGTGGTCAGTCAGAGTTTGGAAGTCCGTGGCGCCTGTAGGTGGGAGTAGGAGATTGCAACTGTTAGGGGGCAAAGAGCCTGGTTTGAGTTTTTTCAAGTCTCTTTTCCAGACTTTGGGCTTGGAGAGTTGAGCCGGGATGGCTTTGACTTTTTCATTGATAAAGAATGTGATAATATAATGATCTGACCAGTCACAGGGTTGGATGGATTCGAGTTGGATAGATTCCTCTTTGGAGATGATCAGGTCGAGGGTAGAGCCTTTCTCGTGGGTTGGGCTGTGTCAAATTTGGGTGAGGTTAAGGGCAGCGAGGAAATTTTTAAGACCATTTACCTCCGCGTCGTTGCGGTCATTCCAGTGGAGGTTGAAGTCACCAAGGTATATTTGGGTGAGCTGCCGTCCGGAATTGGTTGAGATCATATCCATGATTTGTTGGGAAAAGGTGAGATTGTCCCTGGGTGGGTGGTAGATGCTGTGAAGAGAGCATATCGGTTTGCCCTCACTAATGATGTCGAGGCAGATGTATTCCCAGGATGTTGGGGATGGTAGGGATGTGGAATTGACTTTCTGAACAGAGAGGTTGTCCCTGTAGATGCATGCGATTCCACCACCTATTTGGCCTTTTCTGTCGAGCCTGATAATGTGATAGTTGGGAGGAACCAGAATGTCCATTATGGGTGTCGAGGATTCAGTTAGCCACGTTTCAGTCAGGACGATTAGATCAAGGTCCTGTGATAAGAGTAGTTCAGCAATGGCGGCGGAATGTTTCGTGGCTGATCTGCAGTTGAGAAGAGTGCATTTGAGACTGGGTGTGTAGAGGGTGTTAGATGGTTCTATGGAGAGAGGGATTTTTCTAAGGTTATTGGGGATAGAGGATCTGCTGTTTAGTGTAGGTGGTCTAAGGGGATTTGGGTGTATTGTGGGAATGTTGCGGTGTGGTGTGGTTGAGTGAGGTTCGGGTGTTACATTTTAAATATGCTGAACTGCTTCAAAATATGCGACAGGCAAAGGATGAAGATTATAAAAATATTCTACAAGATGTAAGAATCGGAAAAGTAAGTGAGCTTGGGAAAGAAGCTTTACATGCTCAATTAATTTCAAATTTGTATCCAAATGAAAACATTCTTCCAGAGAATATTTTTAAAAAAATGACTGAGAAGAAATCTGGGATATGTTTGATGCCAACTCTGCAAGAATGTTCCATCTTCAACAACAAAATGCTAAAGTTAGAAAATGAAGAGATTGTAAAACTGGAAGCAATAGATAAAATAGGGCATATGGGTGCAACAATTGTTTTGTCAGAAAATTTTAAAACAAAATTGGATTCATTAGAGAAAAGTATATCTAAAAGAGCTGGTTTTGAAAAGACTCTGAATGTGTGTTTAAATTGTCGTATCATTGTGAGAAGGAATTTAAATGTTGAAATAGGTCTGGTAAACGGAGAAATGGGTTATGTTGTTGATTTTGTGAATTATAGAAATAGTGATGGAATTGAATTTTTAAAAATAAAATTTGATGGCATTGAGCAAGTACAACAAATCAGTCGTTCTGCTAGATTTTTGCTTGTAAAAGACTTATATGTTCGCCGAAAACAGTTTCCTGTTTGTTTGGCATATGCGGTGACAATTCATAAATCTCAAGATTTAAGTGTAGATAGTGCTTTGGCGAACATTGGAAGATCTGTGTTTAAAGAGGGTATGGCATATGTGGCATTATCACGAGTCAGAACTTTATCAGGATTGTACTTGATTGAGTGTGATGAGACAAAGATTTGTGCAGATCTAGATTGTGTTAAAGAATACAATAGGTTAAGAAGAGAGTATGCTCCACATTTGCCTCAATATCCTCTGTTTGAAAAACGTGTGGTAGGCCGAAAAAGAAGAAATGAGAATAATTGCAGTGAGGTAGTAGCAAAAAGACAAAAAGTAGATGAAAATGTAATTCAAAACAGAAAGAAAAAGGATTCTGATGAAAATGCTGTTGGATTTTAGTTTGAAAACAGTTCTGGTGTCAACTGCTATGCTAATGTAGTGGTTAATGTTGTTTTTTTTCTTCAAACTTTACAAGAACAGATTGTTGAAAATCGGGATCAAAGATTGTGTGGTTTAATGAATTCTGTGTTTGAGAAATGTAGCAGTGATAGAACAAAAATAGAAAGTGTAACAGAAATTCGAAATATTTTAGACATGTGTTCTGGTCAAGATAAATTTTCACAGTACATTCAGCAGGATTGTCAGGAATTTTTATGTATATGTTTGGTGTTTTGGAAGATGAAGGTGTAGATGTAGAAAATCGTTTTAGCCTTTCTTATCAATGGCAGCATGACTGCGACAAATGTAGTTTATCAAGTACTACTAGAATAGACACTGAAAGATTTATATATTTGACTTTACCAGACTGTTAATCAGTGTCATTTAATAATCTAGTTAAAGCAGCAGATCATAATATGGTGTGTACCCAATGTAAGTATCCAATGCTGTCCACATTATTTATACAAACTTATGGTCAGTATGTCATTTTAGTTTTCCAACGATGTAGACCTGATGGAACTAAATTGACAACTTGTATCAAAAATGTTGTGGCTTCTCAGTTATCAATTTCAAGAAGAGCCTTTACAACTGTAGCTAATATTTATCATGACGGTCCTTCGACAACATCAGGACATTATACATGCTACTTAAAATGTCAAAAAGGTTGGAGTTACTGCAATGATTCTCATTTGACTTACAAACAACGTTTGCCTTATGACTTTAAAAATTCTTACCTAGTGTTTTTAAAACCAAAGTTTTAGTAAAGGTAATTGGCCTTTGAAGACGGGAGCAGTTAATAAAAGTTAGTTAGTTAGTTAGTCTAATGTTTAAAATTATTTATCTCATATAGGTACTGTAAGCGGATGTTATAGTAAGTGATATCAGTTTTATAGGAAATGTTGAACATGAGTGATCCAAAAAGAGAATATGAATTTTTAAACATTGTGAAAATATCATATGAGCTTTTGTTTGAAAACCTCGGGTAAACAGTAATTTCAGAGTTTAATTAGAGAAAATTCAAAATATACTCATATATCTGACACTATTTGGCCGTAAGGAAAGTAAAAGTTATGAGTAATAAGTCATAACTTAACACAAGGAGGAAAATGAAAACGAAGAGAATTATTTCAGATGTTCTTAAATCTTTTTTTCATAGGAAGTTGATGAAATGGAAGTTTTAGAGAACAGCAGATAATTTTCCTACCAAAAGGACCTTCACTATCTACTATTTGGCCTCAAGGAAAAGTAAGTGAATCAAAGATTAGTGTACATATATGATTTGTAAGTTTATTTGTTTTTTTTTAAACACAATCTTTTAGATTGTGTTTTGTTTTCCCGCTGTTATATGATGAAGAGTTTGAACTCACTGTTTTAAGTGAAATTCAATATATTCTGAGAACAGCAAAAAAACTATGTAACATATTGTATAAGTCATTCTATAGTTTGCATTGTGTAATTTATATTGTATTCTCATTGTCTCACACTCATTTTCCTTTTTCCACCCTTTTTCAGCTCTCTTTACTCACTTACACTGCCTTTCTTTCACTTTCTTTCATCGCTGTTTCTTTACTCCACTTCCTTCACAACTCCTCAATCCAATTTCAACTGTCTGCATTTCTTCTGTTCCTTGCACCACTTTTCAGCTTTCTCACATTCTCTCAGTACCACTGCTTTTGTTCTCTTCCCCTCTCTTTCCTTCTTTTGCTCCTTTACTCTTTTTCCTTTCTTCACTCATTGCACTGCAGTTCACTCAGTCCTTCCCTTTGTCTTTCTGTGTACTTACTTCCTCACTCCTTTTTCCTCTATCGTTCTATATTAACCTCATTCCTTTCATCCCTTCACTCTGTGACTCCCCTTCTCTCACTCTCAGTCATCTTCCATTCCTCTTTCTTATCAATGGATCCTCATTTAGACTCCTTTCCCTTTCACTCATTTTCCTTTTACTGACTTCTCTTTCCTGATTTCGTTTTGGTATCTCACATTCTTTTAGTATCTTACTTATCTTCAGTAATTTGTTCTCTTTCTATTTCCTTTTCCCTCTTTTTTGTCTTTCTATATTACTTTATTTCTGTTTCTGTATCTTTCACTCTTGCTTTATTTCTTAGTACACTTTTTTCATTTTTTACTTCTTGACCTGTTTCTTCTATTGTAAAATATATATTTTACTAATTATAACTTTTTTTCTTTTGTCTTTCACAGATACAAAGTGTACTTTTAACATGCAATTAAGTTTTCAATAATTATATGGTAAGTGTGACTAAAGAATGTAGTTTGTCATCACCCTTTGCTTTAGCCTCACTACTTTTCTCTCACCCTACCTCACCCCAGTTTCCTTACTGTGCTTCCCTCACTTATTCTTATCCTCCATGTTTACTTCTCTTTTCCTTACTTTCCTACCACATTCAACTTCTTTCACTGCCCCTGCTCATCCACACTCCCTCACTTACCTTTTTTTCTGGTTCACTTAGTCCCTTTCTGTCACTCCTTCCTTTACTCTCTCTGTTCTTTCTCTCTGTCACTCCCCATGTCTTACCCTTATTTATTTTTATCCACACTCTTTCACTCCTCTTTACTTACACTCACTGCTATTTTCTTTCCCTCCGTTACCGCTGTTCCTTTTCTCTGGTTCCGTCACTACCCGTCATTCCCCATCCTTTACTCTCCTTCCTTTTACTTTCATCACCCATTCACATTCTCCCAGAACCTCTGCTTTAGTCTTCTTCCTCTTTCTTCTCTTCAGTTGCTCCCTTATTTATTTTCCTTTTCTCAGTTACTTCCTCTTATACCTTTTCTCTGTTTTACTATCTGTTACACAGTCCCTCTGTGTTCCTCCCTCTAGCTCTCTTTCTCTTTACACCACTGTCTCTGTCCCCTTTGCTCATGCTCACTCCTTCTTTTTTTTTTTTTTTTTTTTAGGTGCGCTCCGGGGCATGCACCGGGAGCGCTCCAGGGTGAAACATAAAAAAAAAATGAATATACTTTAAAAAAAATATATTATATTAATATACAATATAGGATTCATTTTTAGAAAAAAATACTTTTCTTAGCTATAGACATTTGCTAATAAATAACTTTAGAAATTCACTAAAAAACACATAGGTATGAGGCCCTATATAAAGTTAGGAATTAGCAGTTAAAAAACCTATGAAATTCACTGAAAAAAAACATAGGTTTCACACCAGTTATAGTTAGGAATTAGCATTTAAAAAACCTATTAAATTCACTGAAAAAACCATAGGTTTCACACCAGTTACACTTATAGAACACTTATAGAAACACATACTTATTTAAACAGGAACTCTTACAATCTCTTACAATCCCTCGCTCTCACATATACTTACTTATAAACATCAATACTCACATATACTAGATTAAAACATATGTCGTTACTGATAAAGATAAAGACACTAGTGAGACAGTCATTCACTCACTAACACACACATATACACACTCATCCACCCTTACAATCCTACACATATGCTGTCTTCAAAACACATACAAACAGTGAGTCAGTCATTGATGCATCTATGTATCTATGTATCTAAGTAATACCCCCACCAAAGACACTCCTACTGATACTAAAAAAAAACTTCTAATAACCCATATACACACACATGTAGGTACTCACCAACCCATGCAGCCACTTATACACAAAGTAAAACACTGATACATATATTTAAACATTTAAACATTACTCGCTAATATATGTATTCACTAAGATACACTTAATAAGCAAGTTAACCAATCAATTTTTTTTTTTAAAACATCCATTTAGACACTTATTTAAACATGTATTCTTTCATCTACCTTTACATATACATATATAAAACATATTTATTTCTCAGAAAGACACACATTCACTGGATGGTGTCATCAGTGATGTCATGAGTGATGTCACTGACCATGTCATGAGTGATGTAATATGTGACATCATCAGCAGTGCATTGCAGGCGCGCAAGTTATAATGAGTCCAACTAACTATAACATGGGAATTTCAATGGTTTTATGTCAGTAAAATTTCCAGGTAACTATAACTGGTGTGAAACCTATAGTTTTTTCAGTGAATTTAATAGGTTTTTCAAATGCTAATTCCTAACTATAACTGATGTGAAACCTATGGTTTTTTCAGTGAATATATATAAATATATATATATGTATATATATATATATATATATATATATATATATATATATATATATATATATATATATATATATATATATATATATATATATATATATATATATATATATATATATATATATATATATATATAACCTACTGGCGGTCGCCAGTAGGTATATATAGTTAGGATTTTTTCTCTATGGGATTTTTGAAAATTCTATGTCTAATAACTTTGGCGTTTGTGGACGGAATCGGCTGAAATTTTCAGGAAAATGGCACATTTTGTTTCTGAGCAGCTCCTGGAAATTTGGGGGGGGTTCGTCAAGGGGGGGCCGAGAAAAAATGGGGGTCCCAAAACGCGTTTTTCCCATGTTAATTTCCATAGGGCGGTTGGCCTCACTTTTAGCCCGAACGGCTGAATGGATTTCAACGAAACTTGGCAAAATTGTAGGGACTGTTAGCCCGATGTGCCTTTGCTAGGTCTCAATATATGTGCTCCAGTGGATTTTGAGAAATTAACGTTCAAAACAAGATATATATCTGTAACAGCGCTCCGGGCTGCGCTCCGGTCCGCTTACTTTTTGCGAAACGGAACTTTGCGATGCGAAGCTGATTGGCTCCCCGGTGTCTGTCAACATTCTAAACAGTCCTGAGCGGCCGCCATCTTATCTCTCGGTAGGATCGAGAGAGAAGAAGAGGTGAAAAACGAAGGGGGAATTTAATGAAAGGGGGCAAGGTATACCCCTCTTGACCCCCTAGGAATGTTGTTGGGGTTATTAAAGGGTCCCGTGGGGAAAATAAAAAAAAGCGGTAGAAGCGCTTCACGGGCCGCGAACTGGGCCGCAAACTGGTAGCGAAACGGGAATTCGCCATTTTGTGCTTCGTTTGAATTAAATTACTAGGTATAAGGGGGTGCGGGAGATGTATCCTAATCCCTTATGTTTTCTGAGGGTGGCTGAGGAGGCTCATATATGTTGATACATGTCTTCCAGCGGCTGTGCGTGAGCTTTTTTTTTTTTGCTGCGTGACGTCCGTTAACGTTCGATTCGATGGAAATCAGGGAGTGTTGACCGCCAATTTGTCAGTGCGATAAAATATTTTGTTATAAATGAATCCTTATTGATAAACATTGTCTGCGCCATCTTGCCTTTTTTCCAATGCCACAATATTGTCGTGCACGGCAGCCTTTTTAGATGCCAGGCCGGTCCCAGGCTATCACCTAGCCCTGCGGATGTAGTTTATGGCCCCAGCTGTAGAGAATCCAGACATGCCAACCCTCCCGATTCAGGCGTGAGACTACTGATTTCAGTGCTAGTCTCCCGCCTCCCGATTTCTGCAAGCAAAAACCCGGGGGCATATTACCAACAACTAGCGATAATTTTTGTCTCTAACTTGTTTAGAGACAAAAATTATCGCCGCACATCGGCGATTTTTATCGCAGATAAACCTTGCTATTAGCAAGGTTTATCGCAAATGCGATAAAAAACGGCCGCAATGCATGAATATCGCTGAAAAGTCAGCGATATTCATGCATTATCGAGCAAATGCTCTTAGCCATGTTATCCACCTCCCATTGGATAACATGGCTAAGAACTGCTCGGGGCAGGTGTTAGCTTTTTGAGATATTCGCGCTTAGCGCGAATATCTCCAAAAGTTGGTAATAGGAGATAGCGATGTTAGGGACTGTTTCCAGTCGCTAACATTTTGGCACGCCCACTTTGCATGTCATTAGTGATAAATATCACTGACATGCAAAGCGGGGCCCAAGATGGTCGCTATCTCCTTTTAGCTGTCACTAACTGGTGTTAGCGACAGCTTGGTAATAGGGAGATAATTTTATCTCCGCTTTCTTGGCTTTTAAAGCCAAAAAAGCGGAGATAAACCCCCTTGATAATATGCCCCACGATTCCTCGGCGGTTTCAGCTGACAAGGCTTGGTATTGTGTTACGTGGTAATTCTTTCAGGAAACGTCAGAGGGTCGATGCAGGGGTTCTAGAAGGGGTGATAAACCATTTAAGCCTCATGAACAAGCGCATGGTCTTTTAAAGATCTGTGATGTACTCGGGCGGCGGTGTGTGTGTGTCCTCTTTCAGGAGCGGGCGGGGGGGGGGGGGGGTTACTGCCAGCAACTTGCCAGGCCAGGCAGTGTTCAACACTTGCATCACCCTTTCTCTGCCTGCTATTGCGCTCCATGCTTCGGAAAGGTAAGAAAAAGAACGTGCATTTGAGTTTGAAATGTCCGATCCTATAGCAGTACACTTGCAAAGCCCACACATGACAATAACCCGATTCAAGGCCCCATTCACCCGATTTTTTAAAAATATATAGCACTCCAACAAAGTAGGATTATAAAACTTTATTAACTTTTAAATATAACGAACGGAACAAAAACTGTAACAAACATTTAAACATTTTTGACAAAAAAAAGCAACAATGGTCAGAAGCTGTCTTTTGTGCGAATAGTCCCAAGGCAGCACAACGTGCTGAGTTCTGGACGGCACCCAGGTGATGTCACCTGGGTGCCGCACTGGTTTTTGGGATCCTACAATGCAGCTCAGAAAAACAGCGTGGGGCGTCCCGGGTGGTGCGGGGGGAGGCCTCGTCAGTAGCGGTCTGTTGTGCGAATAGTCCCAAGGCAGCAGAACGCGCTGAGATGTGGATGGCACCCAGGTGATGTCCAGTAAACTGCCGCACTGGTTTTGGTATCCTACAATGCTGCTCCGAAAATTGGCGTGGGGCGGCCCGGGGGGGGGGGGGGCGTGGGGGAGGCGGCGTGAACGGGCCTCCCCAGGTGGCGGCCATCCAGCTGAGTTGCGCCTGCTCTTGCGGCTACAGCGTCTCGCTCACCATGTAGTTGAGTTGCTCCCACTCTTGCAGTGCAGCGATAGGCGGCTGCCACAGGACTCTTAAAATGGCGGCCGGCTCTTCGGTTTTGGGCCTGGTCCACTAAAATGGCCCTGGGACACCTTGGAACTCGGACGCTTGCCTGCTAGGGCTTGGGCTCCATTTTCGAAAGCGTCCCCTCAGCCGTGAAGATTCTACAAAAGTCTTGGGGGCCCTCGACTCCTGCAGGCTTCCGGTGGGGAGCGGCTGCCATGATTGCTCGCGGAATGACCACGACGGAGGCACGAGATGGTGGTGCTCTCATGCTGACGCCAGCTTCAGTCTGAATCATCCAGAAACACTGTAGACTACCAATTCGATCAGTTCCGGTAGCGCCCCAACATGACCCGGTAGAGAAGAACTTGCCCTCCCCTCTTTGACTGATGGTTCTTGTTGCCTGTCCCCTCTGTTGTCATTTTACAGAACTTTTTGGACTGCTGAAAGGGGTTGTGTTCCGAACGCTGGTTGGTGGAGACATTTTGACTATATTCTTGACCTACGTTGTTGCGTAATGCGTTATATGACACGCCGCGTTAGCGCACCCGGAAGTGATCCGGGGCGCGCGCGCAGCACGTAACGTAAGCATAACAGGTCATGTGACTTGTTAATAAAACTTTTTATTGGTTCATTTTACTTTTGTTATTTTAATAATGAAAAGCTTGGTCATATGACCTAAAAAATACGCTTTTTATTGATTTCGAACTTTTTTTCATCCAGTGACTGTATGTTTCTGTAATGTTAAAATATGTCTTACATATCGAAGAATAAGTGGATGTATAAGTGTCTGGATGAAGGATTTAGTAGGTGCATGACTGACTGTATGAGAGAGTGATTACATGTGTCTCACTGAGAGCATGCGTTAGTGACTAAACTGTCTTAATTTGTGCATCATTATATCTGTTGTTCTGTAAACTGCTGCATGTGTTGATCAGTAGCTATATGATTAACTATATGAGTTATTGATTGGCTGCCCAAGTATTTGTATGGGAGAGTGAGTGTGTGTGTGGGTGGCTAGGAGGTGTGTGACTCTGTGCATAGATGTGTGAACAGTTGATTCACTAGATGTATGGGTTCAAAACTGCATGTGGAAACAGCTGTATGGGTGGTTGACTGTGTGCATGAGTGTATTGGTGAGTGAATGGATATCTCAGTGCTACATGTCAAAGTAAGTACATATGTAAAACACAGTACATGTGAGAGTTGACATATATAAATTACTGTGTATAAGAGCCAGTGAATGTGTGAGTGGCTGCATGGATCATTGAAAACTTGTATTAGTGATTGTATAAGAGAGTAAATATGTGTTAGAATATGTTTGAATAAGTAAGGTGTGTATAACTGTATAGTTGAGGAAATGGAGGTGTGATTGATTCTTTGCATGACTGACTAGGTGTATGAGTAACTCCATGGATGAGTGACAATCTGTGAGTGTCTGTTTACACTGAGTGTATCTAAGGTTATATTAGAGTCTGAAGAGGTTCATCGTATTATCACATGAATGACATTATCAGTGATGTGATCAGTAATGTCAAATGAGATGTCATCAGTGATGTCATCAGTGATGTCACTGACCATGTCAGCGGTAGGCTGTGACAGGGTCGCGGGCCCTTAATCTCCACCGCAATTGTTCGTTGCAAGTACGTAAAAAACTATGTCACAGCCACGTAATCCTTTCATAGCATGTTTATTTCAGTTAGATTTCGCCCAAATCACTCGACGTGTTTCGGAGTCTAATTCCTTTCTCATTAGTATGAGTGCATTGCAAATGTAAGTGTATATATACAATCATAGTGACAAACCTCCTCAATAATAAAGTGAAGACAGACACAGCGGCATATCACAGTGCAAGGAGCTAAAACAAAAGACTTTAAATTGAAAGTTGATGAATAAATCTCCAAATCTGAATTTCTGTAAAAACTATTTTCAAATTCAACATTAGCGTTTTAAGATAGCACCATTTGATTTATACAGGGCCTTTCTCACAAGCACTGGCTTTTGCTGGCCATTAAGGCAGAGCCATCTGAATATAAGACGTAATTGTTCCTCAAAAAGTTTCAAGTACAACAGCCTAGTTCGAGCCCCTGTGGGCATTGCAATTGCTGGGATTCATCCAGAAAAATGTAGTACAGCTTACATGCTTACTGACATTCTCGCAAACAATATATCTGACCGCTTGTTGTAGCATTTAGTTCCACAGTGACTGTTGTATCTATTTGCACCTAGGTGCTTAGTGCTTTCTGTAATACCCAAGTGGGCACAGTGGCATCTAGTGGACGAACCCTATTGATTAATCAGTAATAATCGCAGGCTGTTGATTGCCTTTGGCAATCACGTAATCAACAGCCTACTTGGGCATTACAGGAATGCACTAAGCACCCAGGTGCAAAGAGATACAACAGTCACTGTTGATCAAGGCTTCCCGTAGCAGAAATGCGTAATGGCCGACAGGATTAGGAAACAATAAAGAAGATTCTGTGCACCTAGCTGTGGTCCATGCTCCGTTTTGTGGAACTCAATCAATCAATCAATCAAAAAAATTTGTAAAGTGCACTACTCACCCGTAAGGGTCTCAAGGCGCTGGGAGGGTGGGGGAGCCGCTACTGCTCGAAGAGCCAGGTCTTGAGCAGTTTCCTGAAGGAGAGATGGTCCTGGGTCTGCCGTAGGTGTGTGGGGAGGGAGTTCCATGTCTTGGCCACCAGGTAGGAGAAGGATCTTCCTCCGGTGGTGGTTCTGCGAATGCGTGGGACTGTGGCAAGGGCGAGGCTGGCGGAGCGGATCTAGCGGGAGGGTGCGTAGAATGTGAGGCTGTTGTTCAGGTATTTGGGGCCCATGTCGTTGAGAGCCTTGTGTGAGTGGGCGAAGAGTCTGAACGTGATCCTCTTGTTGACGGGGAGCCAGTGCAGGTCTCTCAGATGGGGAGAGATGTAGCTGTGGCGGTGTTAGGGTTTGTGCACAGCAAAGAGCATGTCCCCTCTCATTGCACTAGTGGTCTCTGTAATAGCTCTCTTTAAACATAGTACTGAAAGCCTTTCTTGTTATCTCAGCCCCTCCCTAAGACTTCTGTGTATATTGCTCAATGCATTCACAAGTTTGGACATTGCTGTCTTGTTTGCACATTGGACCTTGCTTTTACCAAGGCTTCAACTCATTAGCATAATAACTGAAGCTCTGCACACCTGCTTGTGAGAACAACACGCAGTTCTTTGAACCACACCCACCTCTTCGAACCACACCCAGCCCTGTCTCTAAAAGGCAACCCTTGAGCCTCACCCAGTGCTTGTGCTCGTCTACCACCCACTTACCTGAGAACAGATCCTTTGGCGCTGGCACTCCTGCTCTCTCCAGACCTTCATTGACTTTAACGGGCGTGGCTTCTGGCTCTTCCTTCTTCTGGCTTCCGGCTACTTCTTGCCTCAGCCCCTCTTCTGTCCACTGCAATCGACCTGCAAAAGAGAAAGAGGTCAAGGTTAGACTGATCAGTATCCCTTCTCAGCAACAAGTAAGTGCAAAACCTTTTATTACCTGAAAGAACTTTGTCTGCGATTTCTGGATTCATGTAAAGACAATTTGGAACAAGATATCTCCCACGAACTTTGTGGTTCAAACCCTTTGTTACAAGAATACTTTGTGGAACTTTGTGAAATAAACATTGTTTTACATGGAACTTTTTTAAGAATCGAACAGAGGAAACCATTGACAGCAAGGCAAACAGTAAAACAAGGACTTGCACAAATTACCTGCTGTATTTTGATATAAAAGTACAGTATTTGTTTTATAAAAAGTCTGGAAATGTGTGAAAAGTGAGTTTGCTATTAACAATTTAGGCTTTAGTTATATTAAGGTGAGTTTTAGATGTTGGTAATTCTGATAATGATATTCGTTTTATTTTACAGAAGTTTTACAGTAATAGAAAGCACATCCCAGAACAGTAACACATTCCAAACCTGAAAGCTTGAGACCAGGATCCAAGAGGTACTTTTAGAAGAGAATTTCTAATAAGATTAAGGTTTAGTCAGGAACACATTTAGGGATAGAATGCACTTATCTGTTCTTTGTTTATGTTTCATTAGGCACCAGTTTCTACAGAAGTCAGAGAGGGACGCAGATTTTAGCAGCTCTTCTACAGTGGAAACGGAAGAACGTTGTTGTCTCTCTTTTTTTATTTTATCCACTTCCCCCTTCCCTTGAGCTTCTGGTTCTTAGTGCACTGTTTTAAAACTAGTGTGCTGGAACAAGCAGTTTCAGGGTGGGGTCAGACTGTCTTCAACCTCCATCAGAACTGAACAGAAACTCAGGTGAGCTGGGCTTTGACAGGCAGGGGATGTCCAGGATGAGTCGTGCCGAGGCGTTCTGTATGCGCTGGAGTCTTTTCTGGAGTTTGGCTGTGGTTCCAGCATGGAGGGTGTTCCCGTAGTCCAGTCGGCTGGTAACGAGGGCCTGGGTGACCGTCTTCCTGGTGCTGGTGGGGATCCATTGGAAGATATTTCGGAGCATGCGCAGGGTAATGAAACAGGGTGACCAGACGGCATTGACTTGCTTGGTCATCGTGAGGGAGGAGTCCAGGATGAAGCCCAGGTTGCGTGCATGGTCCGTTGGCTTGGGGCAATGCCCCGGGCGGGGGGCCACCAGGAGTCGTCCAAGGCGGAGGGGGAGGGTCCCAGAATGAGGACTTCCGTCTTGTCCGAGTTCAGTTTCAGACGGCTGAGCTTCATCCATTCCGCAACGTCTTGCATTCCTTCCAGGATGCTGGATCTGGCGGTGGCGGGGTCGTTGGTGAGGGAGAGGATCAGCTGGGTGTCGTCAGCGTAGGAGATGATGTTAAGGTTGTGTTGGCGTGCAATGGCTGCGAGGGGGCTCATGTAGATGTTGCAGAGGGTGGGGCTGAGCGAGGATCCTTGTGGGACGCCGCAGATGATTTTGGTGGCCGCAGACTGGAACGGGGGGAGGTGGACACTCTGGGTTTTTCCAGTGAGGAACGAGATGATCCACTCCAAGGCCTTTCCTTGGATTCCGGTGTTGCTGAGGCGCTGAATTAGGGTGCGGTGTCATACGATGTTGAAGGCTGCTGAGAGGTCCATGAGGATGAGGGCAGTAGTATCCCCATTGTCGAGCATGGACCTGATGTTGTCGGTAGCTGCGATGAGGGTGGTCTCTGTGCTGTGGTTTGCTCGGAAACCGGACTGCGGTGGGCAAAGGGATCCGTTTGTCTAAAGGAAGGCGGAGAGTTGTTTGTTGACAGTCTTCTCAATGACTTTCGCCGGGAAAGGGAGGAGTGAGATAGGACGGAAGTTCTTGAGGTCGGTGGGGTCCATGGTGGGTTTCTTCAGGAGGGCCCTGATCTCTGCGTGTTTCCAGCTCTCCGGGAAGGTGGCGGATGCGAAGGAGCTGTTGATGATGTCCCGGAGTTGGGGTGCGATGATGGAGTCGGCTATGTTGAAGACGAGCCCAGCCGCGGGGAGCAAGCAAGCCGCTCCAGGGCGGACCCATGATGGCACCAACCGGTGCTATCTCTACACGGGAGGTCGGTATCCAAAAGCAGTTGAATTATGACCTCAGGACACCGAGCATAACAGCACATCAGCCCACTGGGGTTTATGAAATATATTTTAATTTGCTGCCACATTGGAAAACTCACTTGAGGAAATGTTTTGAAGTCATGCACCACAAGATCCACAATGCTGTTTTTGCGGACACGCCCACTGGGGCAGGCCCCTAATAATGGAGTGTATGAAGAAATTTTCACTGTGTGCAGAAGGCATTGAGGAAGGGACAAGTATCCTGAAACCGTTCTGGCATGAGAAACAAGATGACTGTTCTCCCTGTGTCTCCTGTTGCAACTGCTTTGAAAATGAAATGGGTGCAAATTTTCCAATCAAGTGGCTACTTCTATCGAGGGCTCAACTTCTGCGTTGGGATATATATATATATATATAATATATATATATATATATATATATATATATATATATATATATATATATATATATATATATATATATATATATATTCACTGAAAAAACCATAGGTTATAGACCATATATAGTTAGGGATTAGCATTTAAAAAACCTTATTTTATTTGCACAAAACCATTGAAATTCCATATATAGTTAGTTGCACTAACTATATATCGCGGACCCGCAATCCACTGCTAATGATGTCACATATTACATCATTCATGACATGGTCAGTGACATCACTGATGACATCACTGATGACATCTCAAATGACATCACTGATGACATCACTGATGACATCTCAAATGACATCACTGATGACATCACTGACATCTCATTTGACATTACTGATTACATCACTGATGATATCATTTATGTGATAATACATCTTCAGACTCTAATATAACCTTTGATACACTCAGTGTAAACAGGCACTCACAGACTGTCACACATCCATGGAGTTACTCACACACCTATTCAGTCATGCAAAGAATCAATCACATCTCCATTTCCTTAACTATACAGTTATACACACCTTACTTATTCAAACATATACTAACACATATTTACTCTCTTATACAATCCTTGATACAAGTTCACAATGATTCATACAGCCACTCTCACATTCACTGACTCTTATGTTCAGTTATTTATATATGTCAACTCTCACATGGAGTGTGCTTTACATATGTACTTACTTTGACATGTAGAACTGAGATATCCATTCACTCACCAATATACTCATGCACACAGTCAACTGTCCATACAGCTGTTTCTACATGCACTTTTGAACCCATACACCTAGGGAATCAACCGCTCACACATCTATGCACAGAGTTATACACCTCCCAGCCACCCACACACACACTCAGTCTCCCATACAAATACTTGGGCAACCATTCAATAACCCATATAGTTACTGATATAGCTACTGATTTAAACATGCAGCAGTTTACAGAAGAACATAAATATTGATTGCCAAATTAAGACACTTTAATCACTAACCCATGCACTCAGTGAGACACATTTAATAATTCTCTCATACAGTCAGTCATGCACCTACTAAATCCTTCATCCAGACACTTATACATCCACTCATTCTTCAATATGTAAGACATATTTTAACTTTACAGAAACATACAGTCACTGGGTGTTGTCATCAGTGATGTCATCAGTGATGTCATTTGAGATGTCATCAGTGATGTCATCAGTGATGTCACTGACCATGTCATGAATGATGTAATATGTGACATCATTAGCAGTGGATTGCGGGTCCGCGATATATAGTTAGTGCAACTAACTATATATGGAATTTCAATGGTTTTGTGCAAATAAAATAAGGTTTTTTAAATGCTAATCCCTAACTATATATGGTCTATAACCTATGGTTTTTTCAGTGAATTTTCAAGGTTTTGTAAATGCAAATTCCTAACTATATATGGTCTATAACCTATGGTTTTTTCTGTGAATTTCATTGGTTTTTTAAAAGCTAATATCTATAGCTGTAAAATATATTCTTTATTAAGTGACGTATCACGTAGCCCGTGAGACGCCTCATGATGCATCGCATAACCGTGACGTATCGTCTCTGCAGCGCAAACCAAACCCAAAACGTAAGCGCGCCAGAACACGCTTAAAGATATATATATATTTTTTAACCTTAATTAGACAAAATCCACACGTGCACATATCACAAACGTTCAAAAAACACAATATGTCGGACTCCCGTTACGCTGCCGGTTAGCTGCCCGGTTAACGTACCAGGAAGCACCTTTACCGCGAAAATCGCAAATTTTTTTTTTTCACCCCCCAGGGAACTTTAATAGCCCCCTCATCAATCCTAGGGGTTCAGGAGGGGTCTGCCTTACCCCTTTCATTCATTTACACCTTTTTTTTTTCCACCTCTTGTCTCTCGATCCCACAGAGAGACAAGATGGCGGCCGCTCCAGACTGTTTACAATGATAACAGCCAATCAGCTTCTCCTCAGACTCCCGTTACACTGCCGATTAGCTTCCCGGTAGCTTCCCGGTAGCTGCCCGGTTAGCTGCCCAGTTCGCGTACCAAGACGCGTCTCTACGGCGAAAAAATCGGATTTTTTTGTTTGTTTTTTTTTGGCCCCACGTGGTTTTATAATATCCCCCTCATAAATCCTAGGGGGTCAGAAGGGGTCTACCTTGCCCTCTTTCCTTCATTTCCCCCTTTGTTTTGGCCTCCTCTTGTCTCTCGATCCTACCGAGAGACAAGATGGCGGCCGCTCCGGACTGTTTACAATATTGACAGCCAATCAGCTACTCCTCAGACTCCCGTTACACTGCCGGTTAGCTTCCCGGTTAGCTGCCCGGTTAGCTGCCCGGTTCGCGTACCAAGACGCGTCTCTACGGCGAAAAAATCGGATTTTTTTTTTTGGGTTACACTGCCGGTTAGCTTCCCGGTTAGCTGCCCGGTTAGCTGCCCGGTTCGCGAACCAAGACGCGTCTCTACGGCGAAAAAATCGGATTTTTTTTTTTTTTTTTTTGGTTACACTGACGGTTAGCTTCCCGGTTAGCTGCCCGGTTAGCTGCCCGGTTCGCGAACCAAGACGCGTCTCTACGGCGAAAAAATCGGAATTTTTTTTTTTTTTTTTTTGGGCCCGGCGTGGCTCTATAATATCCCCCTCATCAATCCCAGGGGGTCAGGAGGGGTCTACCTTGCCCCCTTTCCTTCATTTCCCCCTTTGTTTTGGCCTCCTCTTGTCTCTCGATCCTACCGAGAGACAAGATGGCGGCCGCACCGGACTGTTTAGAATGTTGACAGACACCGGAGAGCCAATCAGCTTCGCTTTGCAAAGTTCCGATACGCGAAAAGTTCGCGAACCGGAGCGCTGCCCGGAGCGCTGTTACAGATATATATCTTGATTTAAACGTTAATTTCTCAAAATCCACTGAAGCACATATATTGAGACCTAGCAAAGGCACATCGGGCTAACAGTCCCTACAATTTTGCCAAGTTTCGTGGAAATCCATTCAGCCGTTCGGGCTAAAAGTGAGTCCAACCGCCCTATGGAAATTAACATGGGAAAAACGCGTTTTGGGACCCCCCTTTTTTCTCGGCCCCCCCTTGACGAACCCCCCCCAAAGTTTCAGGAGCTGCTCAGAAACAAAATGTGCCATTTTCCTGAAAATTTCAGCCGATTCCGTCCACAAACGCCAAAGTTATTAGACATAGAATTTTCAAAAGTCCCATAGGAAAAAAATCCTAACTATATATACCTACTGGCTATCGCCAGTAGGTAATATACACATATATATATATTCAATGAAAAAAACATAGGTTTCAGGGCTGTTATAGTTAGCTGGACATTTCACTTGTACAAATCCATTGAAATTCCTCCATTATAGTTAGTTCTGCTGACTATAACTCGCGCGTCCGAAATCAATTGCTGATGATGTCACATATTACATCATTCATGACATGGTCAGTGACATCACTGATGACATCCAAGAATTTTGTTGTCACCAGCCATTTCACGTTCTCCGACAGACCTTAATCCCAACCTGATTCTGTCCATCAGATGCCGTGGAAAACACCTGGCTCTTTTTTGTTGGAATGGTATTGTTCCTGTTGATAAGTTTGGTACTGACACCACCAAGTGTTTCAATACCAATCGAAAGTGTTGACATCATTGATGACATCTTAAATGACATCACTGATGACATCATCCAGTGAATATGGTTTGGTTTCTTATTTAAATATGTATTATATATATATATATATATATATATGCGCAAACAGAAGTCTTTCACCACAGAACCACCAGGCAGGCAGCAACGAGGAAAAACCACGCAAGTCCCAGTCTTCTTTCGGCAAGTTTATTTAAAAAGGCAAGTTCACCAAATCTGACGCGTTTCGGGCGTCCGCCCTTGGTCACAGATCGTCAGGCAAATGAAAGAACATCCCTTTTAAAGGGTACATTGCACAAATTTAATTAGTGATTTTTTTCTTTTTGCAACACCATGTGATTAGAAACTGAAAACTGAGGACACACTACATATAGCTAACATAGATAGTCTGTTTTCTAAATCACAATTTGATATATATAAATCGAATAACGGGAGGTATAATTACAATATTTAAATTTTGTTGCCCAAATTTGTGTTAACATTCCATTTTGAGTTGCCATATTACATATTTTGTAAATTTTATATCAGACTATTATTGTCAGTGTGAATTGAAAATGGCACATGATATCCGCATAAATGCGCTTATATAGTAGATTGCAAAAAAGACACAGTGTTACTGGTGGTCATTTGTCATGAAAAAGTGCAATGCGCGTAGATAAAGTGCAAATGCAATTGTGCAAATAATGCAAAATATTCTGTGCAAGCATAGCATATAAATAAATATAAATATTTATAAATAATTTCATATTAAAATCATCTAAGCTTCTCAATTCATGAAACCTGATGCGAGGCATATGACCATATAAAAATATCATCTATGTTTTACTCTTTTGCAATCTCTCAATTAACTGCATGAATGCAATAGACATGTAGCGACAATATGGAACGTAATGATTTACAATCAATTCCTTTATATATATTTAGATAAAGCAACAGATATCGACCACCTTCCAAAAAAAAAAAAAAAAATTCTATACGTGATTCAAAAGGAGGAAACAAACTAGAAAATCTATCTTGATGTCTGTGTCCCAAAACTTAAATGGGAAAAGTAATGTGAATCCATTGAACCAGTGAAAAAAATCAATTGTGCATGTGATACTAAAAAAAGGGATGATATACAGTATGTGTAATAAAATTCATAATGAAATTAACAGGGTAAAGGCAGAGAAAGCAGATAATGGCCCAAAATAAATCATTGAACAGTGATTGGTTATAAAAAAACATGTAAGTCTTCCGTTGTGTTCAATCCATTGGGGAATCTGCTGTCTAACTCAATAATAAATTGTGACTCAAGTCTTCTGAGCATTTTTTCCCTATCGCCACCCCGTCTAGATTTAGGGACCGAGGCAATGACATAATATTCCAAGCATTGTAGGTTGTTGTTATGTCTTGCCTTGAAATGTCTGGCAACAGGATAAGTGCCATCGTTATTAACGATGGCACGTAAATGCTGGAGTATTCTGGCATGCACCTGTAGCTTAGTGCTGCCCACATATCTGAGGCCACAGGTGCATGTCAGAATGTAGACAGCAAAATCAGTTTTGCAATTAAATGTGCCCTTGATGTTTTTGGCAATAGGACTGAACGGTGTCAAGTATTGGGAAGTGTTTTTTCCAAATTTACAAGCTCTGCAAGTTGAGCAACGCTTGAATCCCGGCCGGGATTTCAACCAATCCTCTTGTTTTGCTAGCTCAGGGAATTCGTGACTGATCTGGGTTTTAAAGGAGGGTCCCCTCCGATAAGTAACCACAGGGTTGTCTGGAAGCCTGGGGGCCAGAACCAAATCTGTTTTTAAAACAGGCCAGCGCTGTTTTATGATGGATTTAATTTGTCTGGCCTGTTTGCTATACCCGGTGATAAGCCTGGGAGTTTGTTCCTCCCTTGAATCAGTTGATGCAATTGATTCACTGTTAGTAAACAGAGACTCACGGGTTCTAGCATTGGTTTTCTGGATGGCAGTTTTTAAGACTGATTCTTTGTATCCCCTACATCTGAATCTGTCTAGGGCTTCATTTGTGCAGGCCTGTAAATCAAGATCAGTGCTACAAATTCTTTTCAACCTGAGCAACTCCCCAAATGGAATGTTGTCAATCGTGTGTCGAGGATGTGAACTACTGGCATGCAAGATGTTATTGCCAGCAGTCTTCTTTCTATGTAGTTTAGTGACAAGACGGCCATCTTTAACGTATAGTTTAACATCCAAGAATTCAGCTTCATTTGCGCTTACATTAGAAGTGAATCTTAAATTTTCTTGGTTGTTATTAATACAAGCCAGGAAATTGTTGACACTTTCCAAATTGCCTCTCCACAGAATAAAAACATCGTCTATAAAGCGTATCCACTGTATGACATGTTTTCTGTACATTACACCATGGGTGTGCATGAGGACCTGTTCCTCCCACCAGCCTACGTGCAAGCACGCATAGCTGGGGGAGAAACAGGCCCCCATCGCCACACCTCGCTTTTGTATGTAGATGTTGTCACCAAATAGAAAGAAATTGTTGTTTAAACACCAACCAGTAAGTTCTAAAATCATCTTATTATGCATATAGCATTCAACAGGTCTCTTACCAAGGAAATGTTCTAATGCACTCAAACCAGTTGTATGTACAATACTGGTGTAGAGCGACTCAATGTCTAGGGTGATCAATAAAAGATCGTCGCTCCACGGAATATCCTTAATCTTGGCAATGAAGTCTCCCGTGTCCCTTACATATGTTGGTAATTCCTTCACTAAGTCCTGTAGGAAGTAATCTAAATATTCGGTAACATGTTCTACCATTCCCCCAATGGCCGAGATAATCGGTCGGCCAGGTACTGGTGTGACTAGTTTGTGTACTTTTGGGAGGAGATAAAGTCTTGGTATTATAGGAAATTCCACATAGAGGAAATCAAATTCTTGCTTTGAGATCATATTTTCCCTCTTCCATTTGTGGAGCAATTTCAAAAGTGATTCTTTGGCCAGATTGTAGTCCTTGCCTGAAGATTTAACATATATATATATATATATATAGCAATCTGCTTTGAAGAATGAGTGGATATATAAATATAAATATCTGGATGGAGGATTTAGTAGCGGTGTTATTGACTGTTTACTTGACTAATTTATAGTGTTTCACTAAATATACCGGATAGTGACTAAACTGTGTGAAAATCTGTGTCACTTTGTCAGTTGTTGTGTAAACTGCTGCACCAGTTTGTTACTAGCTATGTGAAAGTCTATGTTAGTTATTGATTAGCTAAGGGTTTATTTGTATGGGAGAGTGAATGTGTGTGTGGTTCGGTGGGGGGTGTGTGACTGCCCAAAGTTGTGTGAATAGTAGGTCTGTGAGGTGAAGACTTCATGTTATAACGGTTGTTTGGGAGAGTGAATATATTTATGGGTGTGGTGATTCGCAAATATATCTCTCAATGGTACATGTCCAACAAAGTAGAAAAATAAATGGCAGTGTATGTGACAGTTGTTGTACATAAATAGGTATACATAAGACTCAGTGACAGTAAGGATAACTGTATTCTTGTAATAGTGATTTTATAACACACTAAGTATGAGTTACTATCTATATGAATAAATAAAGTGGTGTTTGTATAAGTGTCTAGCTGAGTAAATGAAAGTATTTTTCATTGTTTTCATAAGTGATGAGGATGACTGCATACGTGAATAGGATGTGTGCTGGTGTGTAATGTCAATATAGGTGTATAAGTATATTTGGTACTGATCATTGACAGCATGTATGAGTGAATCTATAGGTAAGTGATTAGATGTGTGTGTAGATCTAGGAATCACTGAGTGGGATCTTAGAAACTTGTATTGGTGTGTCAATGGATTCAAATATGGTACTCTGTATTTTACAGTGAGTGATGAAAGGTTATACTAGTGTATGATGAGGTGAATCTGATTGTCACGTGGATAATGTCATCAGAGATGTAATTAGAGATGTCAACAGTGATGTCACTTACCATGTCATGAATGATGTAATATGTGACATCATCAGCAGTGGATTGCAGACGCGCGAGTTACAGTTAGCAGAACTAACTATAACTGAGGAATTTCAATTGTTTTGTACGAGTGAGATGTCCAGCTAACTATAACAGCCCTGAAACCTACGTTTTTTTAGTGAATTTTCAAGGTTTGTTAAATGCTAATTCCTAACTATAACATGTCTGAAACGTATGTTATTTTCAGTGAATTATGAAGGTTTTTTTAAATGATACTTTTAAAATGTAATTATAGTTATATGTGTTTTTTTTATGATTTTTAACTGGTTTTTAACTGTTTATTTGTACATATTTTATGTTTTAAATTGCAATATATATTTTTAATATAAATGGAAATTAAAATGTTTTTTGTAAATATTGAAACTAAAATATTGTTTTTTTTGTTGAATGTATAAGTGCAGAACTATAAGTGTATTGGTTAGTTAGGGGACTGCATGCATAGTGGATAGGGGAAAAAGCAGTCTTTGTGCTAATGCCAGGCTCAGTGCATGAGTACTTGGGTAGTGATTGAATGATTAGAGTAGTGCACGGAGAGGGCCTGAGTGAATTTATAAGTGGTTGGGTTTTGGCGCAGTGAATGGATTAGTACATTGTGCTGAATGGGTCACTACAGGAGTGCAAGGGGAGTGACAGGGTGTTTTCTGGAAGTGTATGGATACTGACTAGAGAATTGAAAGTGTGAAAGACAAATGTGTAGGTGGTTAGAAAACTGCATGCATAGTTGATAGGGGTTTGAAGAAGTACGTGTGCTAAGGCCTGAGTCACTGAATGAATGCTTGGGTACTGACTGAATGATTAGAGTACTGCAAGGACATTGCCTCAGTGAATTTATAAGTGGTTGGTATTAGCGCAGTGAATGGATTAGTACATGTTGCTGAAGGGGTCACTAGAGGAGTGCAAGAAGAGTAACAACGTTTTTGCTGGAAGTGTATGTAAACTGACTGGAGAATGGAAGGTGTGAAAGACAAGTGTGTAGGTGGTAGAGGACTGCATGCATAGTGGATAGGGGTTTTAAGCATTCCATGTGCTAAGGCCTGGCTCACTGCATGAACACTTGGGTACTGACTGAATGATTAGAGTACTGCAAGGAGAGTGCCTGGGTGTATTTATAGGTGTTTGGTTTTTGGCGCAGTGAATGGATTAGCACATGATGCAGAATGGGTCACTAGAGAAGTGAAGTGAAGTAGTGTGGCTCACTGGTTAGAGGCGGCAGACCCGAGAGCAGAGGACGGCCCGGGACCAGGGTTCGATTCCCGGCGCGGCAGGTTTCTGGACCAGGGTCAGCGGACTCGATAATTCTCTCGCCTCGGTGCCCACTCTGATCAGCGATCACACTCGGCAACTCTGGGCATTAGCTTGCCTCATCTTCACTAACGGCCCCACCAGACCGCCGGGGATGCCTGGTCTCACCCTGGAGATACCCATTAAGAGACCATCTCTCAGGGAAGCCAGGAAGGGTTTCGAAGCGGTCGAAGCGCCTTGGGACCCTACGGGTAAGTAGTGCGCTATATAAATGCCTATACAGAAGTGCAAGGGGAGTGACAGGGTGTTTGCTGGAGGTGTATTAATACTGACTCTGGAATTGAAGGTATGAAAGACAAGTGAGTAGGTGGTTAGAGGACTGCATGCATAGTGGATAGGTGTTTGAAGCATTCCATGTGCTAACGCCTGGCTCAGTGCCTGAGTACTTGGGTACTGACTGAATGATTAGAGTACTGCAAGGAGAGTGCCTGGGTGATTTTATAAGTGGTTGGGTTTTGGCGCAGTGAATAGATTAGTACATGGTGCTGAATGGGTCACTACATGAGGGCAAGGGGAGTGACAGGGTGTTTGCTGGAAGTGTATGGATACTGACTGGAGAACTGAAAGTGTGAAAGACAAGTGTATAGGTGGTTAGAGGACTGCATGCATAGTGGATAGGGGTTTGAAGCAGTCCATGTGCTAAGGCCTGGCTCACTGCATGAGTAGTTGGGTATTGACAGAAGGATTAAAGTACCGCGAGGAGAGTGCCTGGTGAATTTATAAGTGTTTGGGTTTTGGCGCAGTGAATGGATTAGTGCATGGTGCTGAATGGCTCAGTGGAGGAGTGCAAGAGGAGTGACAGGGTGTTTGCTGGAGTGTATGGATACTGACTGTGGAATTGAAGGTGTGAAAGACAAGTGTGTAGGTGGTTGGAGGACTGCATTCATAGTGGATAGGCGTTTAAAGCAGTCCATGTGATAAGGCCCGGCTCAGTGCATGAGTACTTGGGTAGTGACTGAATGATGAGAGTACTGCAAGGAGAGTGCCTGGGTGAATTTAGGGTTTGGGTTTTGGTGCAGTTTTTACAATTTTACAAACACTGACTCTGACTAACCAGTCCTAGAGCCAGTGCTATGCTAAAAGACAAATAGAATACAGTTAAAACACCTACATACACTAGGGAACACTTTGTGGTGCGGTACCCCTGTGATTAGAATGACCTCCTCTGTAAGCCCCTAGTACATAATAGGGCAGAGGGGTTAAAACTAGCTCTTAAAATGGGCCACAGGGCGAGTTTGCACACTGGTGAAGGGAGGAAGGTGGCTTAGCTGATATGTGCATACATGCCCTGTGGCTGTTTTAATTGGGGGGATAAAGTCCCCTTGAATCCTGAGGGTCCCTTGGGTCCAACTAGCCCATCAGGTACAACCGGGACCACCTCTGTGCGACGCAGCACAGTGGCGCTTACTGGAAGCACCGGGTGGACTATTTGGCCCCCAGGGTCCCTCAGGATTGAAGGGGAATTATTTCCCAATCTAAAAACCCGCCACATGGTGTGTTTGCACACGTCACCTCAGGCCCCATTGAAGGACTGGGTTCTTTTGGACCCAGCGGTGCCAGGGCACAACACCTGAAACCTTCGTGGGTAACCTGCTCCGGCGTACAAGTCACAGAGACACGGGACACTTCCTTCGGCGTCAAAGAGTCAAGGTTTATTTACTGCAGGGAACACAGAAGTCACAGGAAGTACATCGAGTGTAGTTCGGGGAGACTGCTTCAAATTGTATTTGTGAATCGCTCCTTTTATACAGTTTTTACCCATAGGATAACATGATACACAATAGTTTACAACCTGGTTCCCACAAGTCGCTCTCAGAGGGGTCGTTTAAATCACTTTGAAACACACAAAGTCCGGAACATAAGTGCGGAAACATTTGGCGGTTCCCAACTGTAAAAACCCATCTTCCCACCATTAGCAAATTCCAATCAGCAGTAAAGTAGATCGAAACAGGAACGAAGACAGGTGCAAAGGAAGACGGAGACAGTGGGGAGATCGGAAAGGGTGTAAAAGGGGAGGTATCGAGAAGCACGAGATACAGGCATCAAAGGGACGTGCCTAATGAGATGCACGGCTGAGACAATAAGCCCGTGCGGCAAGATGAGCCTCGAGCGGCGCCATCTGCCTTACAGTAGCATCCCCCTCGTCATAAAGACACCTACAAAGAACATGTGTCTTCCGCCATATCTTGGAAGTCCCAGGGTCGCGAAGCGGACAGCGTCCGTTCGCTGGCTACTTGAGGGCAAGAGACAAAATGGATGCCGTATCTAAGATGGAACCCGTGGGTACAGATGAGAAACCCACATAACAAACGAACGGTTTAAGTTAGCACAGCGAAACTGCGCACACTTACTAAACTCGTCATTTGCGGTTCATAGATACTAGACTCGACCATATTCGTGCGAGTCGAAAACACCACTTATAATTGTCACGGAACCTCAGACGCTCCTTTTGCCCTCATGTAGGCAAGCACTAGTCGGAATCATACTCGATATTCATCAGACCATCAAGATGTCGTTGTAGCATAGCTCTGTCCGATCGAGTCCCCTTGGTAACAGATGGTTGTCTCATACA
This sequence comes from Lissotriton vulgaris, assembly GCF_964263255.1. Classification (NCBI taxonomy): domain Eukaryota; kingdom Metazoa; phylum Chordata; class Amphibia; order Caudata; family Salamandridae; genus Lissotriton; species Lissotriton vulgaris. The sequence goes on along the minus strand of NC_141697.1, from coordinate 1,089,545,088 downwards.
CGTTGTAGCACAGAGGCCACATAAGGCAGGACCACACTGCACACAAAGGCAACACGTGAACAGGAACACTACCACAACCCCGATGATCATCAGAATCTTCCAACCCCAAGTCGACACCAGGCCCCAAAACCAACCGAGTAGCGTCCAATCCCCTACATCCACGTGTATGGATTCGGAGATCTTATGCAACTTCGAGATGGCTTGATAGACAGTAGGAGCATTATCAGGAATGAAAATGCAACAGCTCGAATGGATCACTTTACATACCCCACCGCGATCTGCTAAGACAACATCTAAAACCATACGGTTTTGTAATGTCATAAGTCTCTCCGCCTGAAGTTCTGTGGTGATATTACCAAGGGCACTGGCAGTAACATTAGCTGTCGATTCTACCACTCGAGTCAAATGTCTCAGGTTCCTACTATTAACCATAGGTCCCCAAAACGGGAGGAAACCCTTGAAAAAGTCTCCTGCCTCTTGACCGGCAGTATCTTCTTCGCTAATTACGCCTCGTACTACTCTAGTCTTATGATAATCGGCATCTACAGTGAACGTCGGAGGCAACAGATTTGCAACAAAACATGAGCCCATGAAGTCTGCGGGCAACCATGTGTATGCACGATCATGACAGATAAAGTATGTACCCTTGGCAGCCAGAAACACAGGGGTCGGGGACATTGGCAGAACGTAACTCTCAGTGCAAGCACTTACTCCAAGTGAGGCTTGCGAGCCACGACCCACAAGACAAAGATTACCAGTGTGGGGTACGACCCATATTGGAAGCGAGCTTTTAAGCTGCTTTTCATTAGTGAACATACTATATTCCCCTCTACTTAGGACCTTATAGGCTTGTACCTCTTCTTTAGGGATGAGGAAAGCATCATGGATCTCATCTTCCATGTCCGCTATTGCCATCGATAGCACCCACTGATACGAGGTAGGGCCAGGTTTGGGGGAACGTTGTTCTGGAGTGGGGTGGAAACCCAGTGCACTTCGAAGCATTGTTTGGAATGCTCGAGCTGACCCTTGGGAACTATACGGTAACACCAGATATGGAATTCCCTTACCCGTAGTATGTGGCATCAACCCACACACCCAACAATTAGTAGTGTTAACCACTAACTGATGCTGATGGAGGAGCTGGATAAAGGAATTGTTGCGGAATTCTACACGTCTAGCCTGTTCGTGTTCTGGTAACACATGAAAGGAATGAGGAGAAACAGTAGAAGTAAGGTTAGGGTAAGGAGTAGGAGTAGGGGTAGCAAGTAAGAAGTAAGACATAGTGTAGTACACCCCACCCGCCAAAAATGCAGAAGCAGTCAGAAACAAAACAAACAACTGGAATACAAAACATTTAGTACGACTAAGTTTCTGCAGCTGGACTCTATACGCCTGAGCTCCTTCCAAATCATTCAGCTTCGAAAATGCCATTTCCCTACGACCGTCCGCAACGTTTCTTGACGCACTTCGTTCTGTGCAGCAATAGTCAATCCCCAGGAGTTCCTAGGAACCGACGGCCTTTAACCTAGCGTCAAGACCTACCGTCCAGAAGGAAGTACGCGCGCGGCCCTACGGCCCTCAATACACAATATGTATTTATTAGCACAGTATTTCTCAGCTGTGGAAGGAAAAAGATACAGAGAAAAAAACTCAATATATGTACAAAAACAATTTTCAATGATACGATTGTCCAAAATTGATCATGGGAAACGAGGATATTGCAGTTATCGATTTCAGCAAAGCAAGAAAATTTTATTTGTCCTTAGTGTGAGATCGCAAAGAATATCGATGTTTCCCTGGACGTGTCTGCTCGTCGAACAAAGGATCTGTTGAAGAGACAGCGTCCTGCTGATCAGTTCGTTGGTCTGGTCTTGAGTCTTTTGCTGACAAGTGTTCAACAGTGGCTTTCTGCTGCGCTGAGGGTTCTCCAACAAGTTGTGCGTCGCTAAAAGGTACAAACGCCGGCAATGTTTCTGTTTCTGTTGACGCAATGCCTTTCCTCACCCACGGGTCTGCCGACAAAGGAATAGGGACTCGCTTACAATGGGTAGCATGTACCCAATTCTTCCGCCCCTCAAGACGAACGGCAGTCCTCGTGGCCAGGAGCACCTGGTAAGGTCCGGTGAAACGGGGGTCCAGATTGTTTTTGCGTGAAAAATTTCGGGTAACTACCCAATCTCCGGGCTGGAGCTGGTGGCCTGGACCCTCCGTCTGCGTCGGCAAGGCGTCGTAAACCTGTTGATGAATTAACCTCAGTTTAGCAGTCAAGTCATGTAAGTAGTCAATCAACATCGGAAACTCAAGATCAGAGAATACACCTGGCCTAGGAACCACCCACACATTCGCAGGACGGCCGAACACTATTTCATAGGGGCTAAGCCCTATTCGGGAGTGTACAGTCGCCCTAGTTGACAGTAATGCTAGAGGCAAAGCATCAGGCCACGAAAGTCCAGTCGTAGCTTGAATCTTCGCTAATTTCAGTTTAAGGGTGCCATTGTACCCTTCAACCAATCCAGCTGACTGGGGATGATTGGCGCTATGGAATTTCTGATTAATTCCAAGGCCCTTACACACACTCTTCATCACACTTCCAACAAACTCACTTCCGTTATCTGACCACACGACTCTAGGCATTCCGTACCGAGGAAAATATTCCTTCAGTAGGATTTTCGCAGTAGACAAAGCAGTATTGTCTTTGAGGGGATAGGCCTCAATCCATCGGGAGAATGCGCAAACCACAACCAAAACATATTTCAGGTTATTGCATCGCTCCATATGGATGAAGTCCAATTGGATCACCTCAAAGGGATACGAAGGAGGAGCAAAACTGCCAGGGGGAGTTGGGGTTCCTTTGCCAGGATTGTACATTATACACACCATACAATTCTTCACCAAACGTTCAGCACACTTCGTAATGCCATCATTCTTCCACACATCAGCCAGCAACTTGCAAATACCTTTCGCGCTAATATGTGCTAACCCGTGCGCCATTTGCACAACGGCCAGTACATACGCATCAGGCAACATCCATCTTTTCTGATCCGACAAATCAATCCAGCAACCATTCACATCCAACCTTCCCGTACTTTCTTTCCACTTCATCTTCTCAGTGTCGGTGGCCTCATTTTGAATTGCTTTCACACTCTCTATAGTATTCTCACACATACTTGATTCTGTAGGCCACCTAACCGAACTCGTCACATACATTCGAGTGCTAAGGTTCCGGGCAGTCTCCTTAGCAATCTCGTCTGCAAACGCATTACCACGACCAACATCATCCGTCACTTTACGATGCGCACTACACTTAACAATTGCAACTTGAGCAGGCAAAGTCAATGCATCCAAAAGATCGTTCACAAGCTGGCCATGCTGTATTTTCGTGCCATGCGACGTCAAGAAACCACGCTCTCTCCACAATCGTCCAAAACTATGCGCTACACCGAAAGCATACTGACTATCGGTGTACACATTCACACGTTTACCTTTTGCTAATACACATGCTCTAGTAAGAGCGATCAGCTCTGCAGCTTGGGCAGAATTCTGATTCAATCTCGCAGTCTCAACAACAGTATTCAATGTCACAACAGCATAGGCAGTAGTCACATCACCATTCGGCAACTTAAAGCATGACCCATCCACATACAGGATGCCATCCGGATCTTCCAATGGGGTGTTTTTAAGGTCCACTCGACCTTTTGTTTCCTCCTCTGTCCGCAAGTAACAGTCATGTTCTGTTACTGCATCTGACTCTGCACTAATTGGTAACAAAGTTGCCGGGTTTAGGACATTACAACGTTTTATCTGAATATGGCTTGCCAAAAGCGTCAATTCGTACCCAGACAACCTCGCACTCGTCAAGTGCTGAGTTTTCGTACGATTCAAAAGAGTATCGACTGCATGCGGAACCATCACCGTAAGCATATTATCCATGACCAATCCTGCTGATTGTCGGATGGAGACCGCAGCTGCCGCAGTTGCTCTCAAACAACTCGGCAATGCTCTAGCTACTGGGTCTAAGGTCGAGGAAAAATATGCACATGGACGTTGCTTACCACCAAAAGGTTGCGTTAAAACACTCAAAGCACAACCTTCCCTCTCGTGAACATATAACGTGAACGGTTTGCTGTAATCAGGGGTACCTAACACAGGAGCTGAACACAATGAATCACGTAATTCAGAAAAACTTTTCTGACATTCTTCCGTCCATGGTAAAGGAGTTGAAACATCCTTGCACGTAAGAGCCACCAATGGTTTCGCTAGCAATGAAAAATTAGGAATCCACTGCCTACAGTACGACGTGATACCTAGAAAAGCACGCACATCTCTTTGGGTTTGTGGCACAGCCATGCGCGCAATCGCTGCAATTCTCTCTGGGGTCAATCTCCTTCCCTCCTTTGACAATAAGTGACCTAGGTAGGTTACTTCTTGACAACAATATTGGAGTTTAGAAGGTGACACCTTGTGATTTAACTCACAGAGATGTTGCAGCAACGACACCGTAGCAATTTTGCAAATGTCCTGAGTATCGGCAGCCACCAATAAGTCATCGACGTATTGGATTAAAGCCGCACCAACCGGCAACCTAAACGCATCTAGTTGACCCTTCAAAGCTTGACTGTAAATCGATGGACTTTCACAGTAGCCCTGAGGAGCGCGTTTGAACCGGAAGCTACGTCCACCAAGAGAGAAACCGAAAAGGTCCCTGCTCTCTTCGGCAATCGGGATGCTGAAAAACGCATTTTTCAAATCGATCACCGAAAACCACGAAGCAGTAGCTGGAATCAGAGTCAGTAGCGCCGTGATGTCAGGCACAACAGGGAATTGAGGAACCACAATTTTATTTACCTCCCGTAAATCGATAACAAAACGATAAACAGGTGGTTTGGTAGGATCAGTACGTTTAAGAATGGGCAGTACAGGACTATTGCACACGTTTCCCCGAGTCTCTTCAATGACATCTTTCTCGATCAAATCATAGATGATCGCTAACAAAGCTCGTTCACCATCAAGGGAGATACGGTATTGGGGAATACGTGGCAATCGCACATTCGATTTCAACTGAACAACATAAGGGGAGATATCAAGTAGGCCCACATCATTTGGACCCGTCGCCCACAAAGACGCAGGAAGAGAATCCAATTCCGGTGGAAGCTTATCGAGAGACAAATACATGGGAGAGACTACTCTCTCTCCTAACGTAAGCTTGACACCCGCAGGAGAACAATACAGAGTTGCATACAAACGCTTAAGCAAATCCAGACCCAAAAGATTTTCACCACAGCCAGTGGTTAAAATCAACGGAGCTTCGAGCTCACAAGGCCCAATTTTAAGGGGCAAAGGGCACGAAACTGGATTGCTAACGGGGGCGCCAGAGAATCCAACGGAAACATTTGTTAAGCCAGACAAAGGTGCGCCAGGGAGTTTCGAATGCATGATAGAACTTTTCGCTGCACCAGTGTCCAACAGAAAAGGCTCAACGACGCCCGATGTAGCAACTGCGACGTAAGGCCCTCTCTGATCAACCGGAACTGATACCACTCCCTCTCCTTGTCTTTGGCTGTCCTAGTAATTACTATCGTCAGTTCCCTGATCGACGTAATAATCGTCTACATTGTACTGCGCAGATCGTCCTTGCGATGATCCACGTTGATCGAAACAGTTATCAGAATTTGATGAATTATCAGAACGGTCGTTCTGAGCACCACGACCTCTACCACGTGATGCGTTCTGCAAACCACCACGACCTCCTCTAGACGAATTACCACTAGTACGGTCATTTAAAGCAGGACAATTAAATTTAATGTGTCCCTCCTGTCTACAATAAGCACATTGATTGTACCCTAACGAAGATCTTTGGAAAGAGGAATCATTACGCGACTGCGATCTATTCGATTGCGACTGCGATCTATTCTGTTGAGGCGCATTCTGATTAGAACGCGGCGGATATGCTTGTTGCAACAACACTTTAGTTTTCAGCTCTTTCGTTTTTTTATCGGCACGGTCATTTTCCTCTTTTTCTCTATTTTCGTAATATTGTGCCGTAGCCAATATCTGAGCTGAGGTAGAGACAGCCCACGCACTTTCTGAATTCTTTAATTTAGTGCACAAGTCAGGCAATAAGTTCGACACGAATTTATCTACAAACAACCTTTGTCCACCCTCAGTACCCATATCCTGTCCACTATGATCAACGAATGTTTCCTCGAACCTCGTAAAGAAGTCTGATACACTCTCATCTTTCTTCTGCTTACAGGCTGACAACTTGTCCCAATTTACCCTCATAGCTGGCATAAGCGTTTTCATTAATGTAATGATTCGCTGGGGAAGAAGTTCAATCAACTGATCGGGTTTAGTAGCAGCCACTTGTCCAGCGTCTGCCGCTGTAATGGCAGCCCAATCACCACCTAATTCATTCGCGTGATCTTGGTGACGAATCTTAGCCCATACCGGTTGCGGTACGACATTGCCAAACAACATGTCGATATCGGCCAGATTCATTATCGTAGCATCCACAAGCTGCGATAATTCTTTGTAATACCCCGCAGGATTTTTGCGAGGATCAGGCAAAGTTTGTTTCACCTGAAGCACTTCCGATCGTTTCCATGGGAGGTGTATCCACACTCTCTGGAAATGCGCCGGTACTGGAGCATTAGCATTAGTATTATCAGCGGGTACCCAAACTGGCGGAACTTCACGCATAGGATATTGGCCAGACCCATCTCCTTTCTCAATGTCCTCAACGAACAATGCATGAGGAATAGGAGCGGGACGAAGAGATAGCAACCGCTCAATAGCACGTCGGACATTAGTGTCGACTATCAGTCCACTTGCGAACTGAAGCCGAAGTTCAGACAGGGCGGACAGCACCTCGTCAGGCGCAACGGCCACTATCTGATCATGTAAGAACTTGCACATTTCATCAAACACATATCTCTGAGTTGGTATGTTGAATTGATCAAACGTTTCGAGGACAACACGTGGTGGATTTCTAACAGGGTTTATCATCCAACCCATCGCCATATTGTATAGCGCAACACGTTCTCTATTACCAGGAAGCTGGCTACGTCTCTGAGGACCATCAAAACCAGCAGACCCAAAAACAGGTCCGAGCGACTGAAAGAAGTTTGTCGCAAGGGGAGAATCACGATTACGAGTAGAAGGAGAAGAGTAAGACACAGGACTAACAAGAGAAGGAGTAGAAACATTAGCAACAACAGGGGTTAACAACACAGGAGCAGTAGCGGGAACAGGAGTATGTGGAAGCGGAGGAGCAGTAGGAATAGAACCAGGCAAAGGAGCAGGAACAGTCGGAAGAGCGGGTGCAGGTTGAGGAACAGGTGGAGGAATAACAGGTGGAAGAACAGGTACGGCAGGGACCACAGGAGCTGCGATACCCCGTACGTACGGAGGTGGCGACTTCATAAGATAGGACATTAAAGAATCCTCAACTGCCTCTTCCTTCTTATCCGACTCCGTAGGCAAAGCAGGATAGCATTTATCTATGGACATACGCTGTAGCCTCTCAAACACTTCCTTATCCTTATCCTCCTTATCACGCTGAAACTGCTCACCTTTCTTCACTATAGTAGCAACATTATCTCGCTCACTACGTTTATTTTGTCTTATTTCTTTCTGTCGGGCTTCTTTGCGCCACAACCGAAAGGCATCAAACATGGCCGGCCTTTATTTTCGTTCGAACAACTTTATTTCCAAATTATCTAAGATCGACGCTTCGAAGCTACCGTGAGGTGGCCAACGAAGATCGCCGTCTTTCTTTGTATATTTTATCCAATAATCGTTAAAAGCAATCGGGCCTAGCCCATGTTTGCTATATAAATCATAAGTAGGAGTTCCAACCGGAGGTATCGGACACGAGTCCTCCAGCAGGGAATCCGCACCACAAGGTCTAAAGCAACTGAACAAAGTACTGCGACCAGGCATCTTGCACACTAGCCGAGTTTCACAAACTTCAAGTGTTACGGTATTTCGGTATTTACCAAGTCCCAGCAAAAACTAAACCCTCGGTCTTTGGCGGCTGCAGTCGTCAAACAAATACAACAACAACAAAGTACGCTTAGCAAAGTGTCACCGACAAAAACACTCACACAGCGTGTACAACAAAAACAAGCACTAGTGTTTACAACAAAGACACTCGCTAAAGTGTCTACAACCAAGAACTCTGGGAGCGACCCACCAATACTTAACTCAAAGAACAATGGCGTCCTCAGGAAGGCCCGTCAATCGTCTCGCTATACCAAGGTCTACGCCAGGCGCCAAAACACGTCTACAGTCAGGGCAGCAGTCCGTCGCAGCCGTTAGGAGGCGGGAATCTTCGCGGGAAAAGTCTTCGGGCCACTTATTTCGACAACAGGATCGATGAAGCGGGGTGCACCTTCCCTCGGAGATTTCACACGAAGTTCCTCACGATCGTCGGGCTTGGACCGGTACCACTGATGCAGCCCCACGTTGGGCGCCAACTGAAGGACTGGGTTCTTTTGGACCCAGCGGTGCCAGGGCACAACACCTGAAACCTTCGTGGGTAACCTGCTCCGGCGTACAAGTCACAGAGACACGGGACACTTCCTTCGGCGTCAAAGAGTCAAGGTTTATTTACTGCAGGGAACACAGAAGTCACAGGAAGTACATCGAGTGTAGTTCGGGGAGACTGCTTCAAATTGTATTTGTGAATCGCTCCTTTTATACAGTTTTTACCCATAGGATAACATGATACACAATAGTTTACAACCTGGTTCCCACAAGTCGCTCTCAGAGGGGTCGTTTAAATCACTTTGAAACACACAAAGTCCGGAACATAAGTGCGGAAACATTTGGCGGTTCCCAACTGTAAAAACCCATCTTCCCACCATTAGCAAATTCCAATCAGCAGTAAAGTAGATCGAAACAGGAACGAAGACAGGTGCAAAGGAAGACGGAGACAGTGGGGAGATCGGAAAGGGTGTAAAAGGGGAGGTATCGAGAAGCACGAGATACAGGCATCAAAGGGACGTGCCTAATGAGATGCACGGCTGAGACAATAAGCCCGTGCGGCAAGATGAGCCTCGAGCGGCGCCATCTGCCTTACAGTAGCATCCCCCTCGTCATAAAGACACCTACAAAGAACATGTGTCTTCCGCCATATCTTGGAAGTCCCAGGGTCGCGAAGCGGACAGCGTCCGTTCGCTGGCTACTTGAGGGCAAGAGACAAAATGGATGCCGTATCTAAGATGGAACCCGTGGGTACAGATGAGAAACCCACATAACAAACGAACGGTTTAAGTTAGCACAGCGAAACTGCGCACACTTACTAAACTCGTCATTTGCGGTTCATAGATACTAGACTCGACCATATTCGTGCGAGTCGAAAACACCACTTATAATTGTCACGGAACCTCACCATCTCCTCCCTTTAACACTGTGTAAACACGCCCATTGTCTGTTTTAATTTGGGAGATTAATTCTCCTTGAATCCTGAGTGTCCCTAGGATCCAAGTTGCCCACTAGGTACCTCCATTAAGCGCCACAGAGCTGCGTTGCAGAGAGGTGTAAAAAGGGGCATGGCCTGTGCTACCTCTCTGGAACACAGTGCAGTGGCGCTTACTGGAAGCACCTGGTAGCCTAGTTGGCCCCCTGGGGCTCTCAGGATTGAAGGGGAATTATTTCCCCAACTAAAATGCACCAAAGGGCGTGTTTTCACATGTCACCTCAGGCCCCATCCCCTCCCTTCACCCTGTGGCCATTTTAAGTTGGGAGATTAAGTTCCCTTGAATCCTGAGGGTCCCTAGGGTCAAACTAGCCCACTGGGTACCTCCAGTAAGCGCCGTTGCACAGAGGTGTAAAAAGAGGCACAGCATGCACCACCTCTCTGCAACGCAGTAAAGTGTCACTTACTGGAAGCACCTGGTGGGCTAGTTGGCCCCCAGGTCCCCTCAGGATTGAAGGCGAATTAATTCTCCAACTTAAAACACGCCACAGGGCATATGCACACGACACCTCAGGCCCCATCCCCTCCCTTCACCACTGTGTAAATGCGCCCTGTGTTTGTTCTAAGTTGGGAAACTAAGTCCCCTTGAATCCTAAGGGTCCCGAGGGTCAAAGTAGCCCACCAGGTACCTCCAGTAAGCGCCACAGAGCTGGGTTGCAGAGAGGTGGAAAAAGGGGCGTGGTCTCTGAACACCTGTCTGCAACTCAGCTCCCTGGTGCATACTGGAGGTACCTGGTGGGCTATTTAGCCTTCAGGGACCCTCAGTATGGAAAGAGAATTAATTCTCCAACTTACAACTCGTTATGAGGTGCGTTTGTACAATGGTGAAGGAAGGGGGCGTGGCCTGATGTGAATTGTCTGCAAACACACCCTGTGGAGTGTTTTAAGATGGAGAATTAATTCCTCCTCAATCCTGAGGTTCCCTGGGGGCCAACTATCCCACTAGGTACCTCCAGTATGCGCCAGAGAGCTGCGTTGCAGAGAGGTGTTCAGAGGCAACGCCCCTTTTTACAATACTCTGCAACGCAGTTCCGTGGCGCTTACTGAAGGTATCTGGTGGACCAGTTGGCCCCCAGGGACCCTCAGGATTGAAGAGGTAATAATTCCTCATCTTAAAACACGCCACAGGGCATGTTTGCACACATGTCACCTCAGGACTGCCCCTCCCTTCACCACTGTGCAAACCCGCCCGTGGCCCTCTTTAAGTTGGGGTTTCACTTCCCTTGAATCCTGAGGGTCCCTGGGGCGCAACTAGCCCACCAGCTACCTCCATTAAGTGCCACAGAGCTGCATTGCAGATAGGTGTAAAAAGGGGCGTGGCCTCAGAACACCTCTCTGCAACGCAGCCCCCTGGCGCATACTGGAGGTTCCTGGTGGGCTAGTTGGCCCCCAGGGAACTGCAGTATTCAAGGGTAATTCATTTCCCATCTTCAAACGCACCAGGGGGCTCGTTTTCAGAGTGCTGAAAGGAGGGGACGTGTCTTCCGGTGCGATGCTGATCTTTTTCTTGTTTATTTTTTAAAGAAGAGGGGCTGTGTGGCCCCCCTTCTTTCCTAATATTCTTGGCCTTGGGAACCCCATACGCAGGGCCTACCGCCAAATATTTTTTTTTAAATCCACAAAATTTGTAAGGGGGCTGTGTGGACCCCCTCCCGAGACCTTAATCGGCCCCGGGGACCCCATCCCCAGGGAATGGCCTTTTATTCATATTTTAAATATTTTGGAGGGGGGCTGCATTGCCCCCCACCTCAGGCCACTTATGACCCCAGGGACCCCATCCCCCGGGGCCAGCCTTTTTAAATTAATTTATTATAATTTTTTTGCAAATTTTGGGGAGGGGGCCACGTGGGCCGCCTCCTGGGCCCCTAATAGCCCCGAGGACCCCATCACCCGGGGCTGGCCCTCTCTGTTGGGGACCGTGGGGAAGTCCCCAATCCCCCCATGGTCCCGCCGGCTCCCCGTGTCCTTCGGGAGCTGGCATTGCTTTTCCACATGGGGAGCTGCTAAGATGCAGCTCCCCATGTAAAAAAGCAAATTTGCCATAGCAAACTACAGTGTCTCTGGATGGGCACCCCGGGACACTGCAGGAGCCGGCCCTGGGGGGTGGTGGTCCCCTGGGCCCTGGAGGGCCCCCCTCCCAACATTTACCAATTCGGTATTTTAATGATTCAGTAATTTACTGAATCCTTAAATTACCGAATCCTAAAATCAAGCCACCTACATTAGAAAAAGCTAAATACCGGTCGGTAACGGCACATTTGCTGATTTTTGGCCGTTACCGACCGGTATTAAGTTACCTACATATGGTCCTTAATCTCCTGGTATCAAACAAAATGAATGTTCCTGTCTGTAATGGAACAAGTGCCTGTGTAAATCTCTCTGATACCTTAGGGTCGATTTTTTGCTATATAAAACAAAAACAAAAAATACTTGGGAAAATCAGAGGGCTTGTGGTTCCATTTCACAATATATTATATTTTGACACATCAACTTTTACTAACGACTCTGACCATAGTGTCATTAGTTAAAGTGATGTGTTAAAAACATGTTGTAATAGACTATCATAGTCAAAATATAAAGTGATGTTGAAGATATGATATGAAGAGACGGACACAGAAATGCTACAACAAAGTATGTTCATTGTGCTCTTCGACAAGACAGGGATCCCAGCCTTCTTCAACGGCCTCTCTGAGAATGCCGTGCCTGCCCAGGACACTGAAGTAGAATTCTTTAGGCACCACAGCAACCCCCGAGACACAGCGAAAGAAGAACAGAAAGACAGGTACACACTACAACATATTCCCTTTCGTTATAACAGAACAACACAAAGGAAAAAATGCAAAATATTACTAGCAAAATTGTGAAAAATGCAAGGTACAAAAACCATGTAAGAAGAACATTGTCAAAAATAACAACTGTAGAGCAAATCGAATGAACAAGTTGTTGCCTCACAGAACAATCTAATAGAGAAAATAAAAAGAAAAGAAATACAAAAATAAATCATAAGTCTTTAAATTTCTCAGGAACATTACATATCTATGGTTGTTTTCCAACAACCGTGGTCCACCACCTCCTTCTGCAAGAGCCTGTGGGAAGTTTCTGTAAACCAAATTTTCACACACATACTATTTTTCTTTTTATAAAGAGCAACCCTTCTCATGTTCCATTTTTGCCCGTTCTCTAATACTACGTGCCACTTGCGTACTTCCTCAAACAACATGGGATCGGATCCTCATCGCCAAAATGTCGAAGATATGATGTGGAGAGAGGGACACGGAAATTCTCCAACATGGTAAATTGATTGTGCTCTTCAACAAGAGGGGAATCCCAGCCTGCTGCCTTCCTCAACCGCCTCTCCGAGAATGCAGTGTCTGCCCAGAACTAACCCAGGGTAAAGCACCAGGCTATGCTCGCATGGTTTGTGAAGTTTACCCTACTTGGCACTACGCAAATTGCCAGTAGCAAAGTGCAAACACGCGTAGCGTAACGCAGCGGTCAGTTTTTGCTTGCTCGCGGTCCTCAACTTCAAGTTGGTGACTGCGAGCAAGCAAAATGACATCCCGGCGAGACTTTTTCCTCGTTCGTGATCAGCAACATCAAGTTGCCAATCGTGAGCGTGGAAAATAAATCTCCCGGCGAGATTCTCAATGCGGGGAGGTCAGGTTTCTTATTGCGAGTGGTCGCATATGCTCGCGACTGCTCGCAATGAGAAACTACCAGTCCACTTTGAGAAAGCTGCCGCTCGAGTAGAAATCTACTAGAGCAGCAGAAAATGACCGCTTGCTCTGTGCAAGATTCAGTTTGCACTGCTTGCACAGTGCAGACACGCATCCTGCAGTGTGCAATCAGTGCGAACAGCATTTTGCACAGTGCACTACTTCGCAAACTACAACCAAGGTTACCCAGAACACTGAGGGAGATATCTTTAGGCACCACAGCAACCCTACGAGACGCAGCAAAGGAAGAACAGGAAGACAGGTACACACTACAACAAATGACAGACATATTTCCCCTAAATAGAATTTACAAATATATATCCCCATTAGAATTAATAATAGGAATGATAAAAATACCTAATCAATGTTTTCATGATATTTAAACATAAATGAATGCCAGATTATATTTCTGCATTTGTTATTTTGACAAATAACCCTTAGAGAAGATCGATTTATTCATAGTTCCATTTTCTTATTCGTAGGTTGAAGCTAATGGAAACCATTACTTGTATTTGCGAGATGAGTCAGATTTAGTAGAAATGTGTTACAGGATAAACTTGTTTTTAGGTCTCGCCTACGCAGTGTGCATGCGCTGATTAGGAGACTTTTAGCCGTCGTGCAGCTCTTTTTCAAAGCACTTACTTGTGCTTGTGGCGGCATATGCCTTGCGGGAGTGCGCAGCGGCACGCTACTAGCACGATTATGTGCTTTGAAAAAGAGCAGACTGCTCTCCTCAGCACGCGCGCACCACTCATGGGTGCACCCCTCTGCCTCTCTCTCCAGCTGCAGCCTGCACACCTTTTTTTTTTAACTTTCAGCACGAGGCGCACGCTTGTTTTTACTTGGCTTCCTTGTTATTTAGCTATCTTTCACTATGAGTTTCGCTGACTTTGCTAATACATTGCAATCTTCCATCTGTTTATTGCTGTTTGTTCATGTCTGGATTACAGACTTTGTTTTCTCTCTCCTTGTACGCCATTCTCCAAATTACCACAGTTTATAGAGATCGAATCATCAGTGAGTGCTAAAACTGTGACTTCCAGCTGGTTACAAACAGGCAACCACAAACTGTCAACACACAGAGCAGTCAAAAAAATGCCTGAGTGTTCAGAAGCACTGTAACCTGACCCTGTGTGAACGCATTGTTAAACTGATCATCATTTCCTGATGTTAATGGAAAGATCACAGGACACTGCCTCTCAGAAGCACGCCTGGCATGAACTGATCTTCTCAAGCCTGCACCACCTCTCAGTGTCGGCGGCCCATAGTGGGATCCACACGCGTCTTTGTGATCTGGAAGATACATATTCTAGGAAATTGGTTCTGCAAAAGCTTTCTCCGAGAACTTGCTTCCTCCAGATTTCTCTGAAATAATTGAATTCCCTGAATTTTGAATCCCTCCTGGTGAAAAGCCTTTCTGATTAAAAAATCGCTAGAGCACTTTTTCCCCTTGTTTGCCTTTAATTGGGGAACCTTCTTGTTACTTCTAGTTCTTACCTTCTCTCTTGCTACCCTCTCAGTGTCTTGTGTGTGTGGTGGGCAAGGTAAGACTTCCAACGCCCCTCTTTCTTTTCCAATCTCTCTCCATTCCCCTTTTTATGCACATTGGTTCCTTGACCTTCTGTCTCAACTATTTTATGTCTGGCCTGCGTGAGCATGAGCTAGTGCATGTGCTCTCACTTGTGAGACTCTTGCATTCGATATTGGGCTTGGAAACCGCCCATTTATTACCATTTTTTTGCAGCCTGGTCACTCTTCTTTGCTGCCATCCATGTGGGCAGCGCTTGTCATTCGTTACTTCCTTTTCATTCAGTGGCGCATGGACCAATCACAGACTAATTGACTTTAAGTACTGTCCCTCCAATGACTGTCAGCTGCTCCCACTGTGATTCAGGTACTATTTCTTTTTGAGAAAAACTGCTATGATACAGTCATACTAGCCACATCATAGCACTTTCATTTCAGCTTCACCCATGCAGCCCATCCTGTTTCTTCTCAACCCCATTGCCCCATCCTGTTTCTTCTCCTCCACCTACCCCAGCCTGTTTCTTCTTCCCTCTGTCCCTGCTTCTTCTCCTCCTCCCACCCACACTCCGGTCCCTGTTTCTTTTCCCCGCTAATGTCCCTGTTTCTTCTCCCCCACTGCTCTCTCTCCAATCCATTTTTCTTCTCCCGCCTCCCACTGTCAGAAGTAAACAAGCATTGGCATAGCCAATAGGTCTCGCTTTTGGGAACTTAAAAGTATTTATGCAGCACAATATCCTTGGTGCAACAACATCAACTGTTGCATGGCTAATCACTTATAAGGTCATAAAGGCGAGACCTATTGGCAATGCCAATGCTTGTTTCCTCTTGACACTGTCAGCAGCAGGAACCTAAGCACTTTCCAATGTGCTTGGAAAACACATGACCTCTTCTAAAGGGAAGTCCAACTCCAAATAATAAATAAGGTTTCCATGCTACCTAGTGTATGTGCAAGTATCCCCTAAAGGACTTCCTGAGTTGAGTTGTAATTCCACGGGGTCCCAATCTTCATAACAGCAGAAAGCGGGTGCCCATATTCTCTCAAAAACTATGAAAGAAAAGGCACATCGCCAGGATACACTGTTCCTGAATTGAAGGCATGAGGAATAATACAAACAGATCTCTCTGCTGGGTCACAGAGACAGTGCACAGGTTTCTGCAAACCATCACCCTCACAACATTTAAGGGAAGTGGCTGCATCTGTCTGTTGTCTTACGCCCACATCAGTGTCTGTGCCTGTCAGCACAGGCGCATCAAGGTTTCCAGCACTTGTTCACAAAATAGACAAAAAGCAGAAGCACTTCGAGTTGAGCTGAAAGAAACATCAATATTGCAGCACTTAGCATATATAGCATCCCTCCTCAAACAGAAATGAAATACATTTCAAAGACATTTTCCTCAGACCAAGTGACATTCATTTTACAGCTGAAAAATGTTTTATAGTCTTTACAATACCCTTGTGACATTTCCCACTTTCAGCATGTACTTGTCTTTTAGCAAGTAACATGTGCTATGTTGTATTGTACTCTGAGATTTTACACACACACAGACCTAGACAAACACACACCACACACACACACACACACACGCACTCACACAAACACATACACTCACGTTATGTTATACTTGGCGCAACCTCTCATATTGTTGATGCCATGTCATGTTTTCATGTGTACTCATTTTAACGAATGGTATTTAAACAAATCCCGACTGTAAGTCTTTACAGTTGTGCATTATCGTTTAGCAGCACTGGGGAGACCCCATGACTATTAGAATAGTTATTTCCTTGTGTAAAGTAATTGCTGCATGCAGTTTGGAAGGCAGTAAAACATGCTTTTATCACATTTATTGTGATGTACTGTAATAACAAACGTGCGATTTTGAGTATGCATTATTATTAAAGTTGCTAATAAATAAATAATGTGTTATTCGTCCACATTTATTCTCACCACTAGGGCATAACTTTATGTCCTGGAGGCTATCCAAATTGTTTTTACAGTTGTTGGCACTGTAAATGATTTAATGCGGTAGTCAATTGGAAACTACATTTTGCTAAACTTGAATTTACTATCAGAAATAAAGAATGAGGTGAATCTAGTTTAGAAATTAAAGAGATTTTTCTGGCATTTTCTCTTGATTATATTGTTGAAATATCTGCATGTGTGAGCAGTGAAATCTTAAGCTGTCCCCGTAGCACAACCAGTGTTCAAGAAGCTGCTATAACCAGTTCACGAAGCTGTTTTTAGAAATACATATTTTTGCATGATCACACCTATTTTCTGCTGTTTGGTATTCAGTTTTTTTTTAACTCTTCACACTGGGGACCTGTGGTCTTGCCCCTAGTGTATGTGCTCCTAAATCTAAAACCAATAAAAAGTGGCTAATCAGCAAATTACATGTTTAACCTCTTCGAGGCTATTGGCGGAACCGTTCCGTCATGGCTCGCGGGTGAGCTGTGCTCATGACGGAACAGTTCCGTCACGGCCCGGCCGCCGCGCCTGCGTGGCGCTGATTTCGCGCCTGCGCGGCGCCTTTAATTGAGCGGGCGGGGCCGTGACGGAACCGTTCCGTCATGAGCACAGCTCACCGCGAGACGTGGCGGAACGGTTCTGTCACCCGCGCAACCCCCCCGCGACTGTTAGCACTGCGGCGGAATAGCCGCCACAGCGAAGGAGTTAACTTTCTAGCAAGGCCATAGTATATGAAGAAGTAAAATATGCTAATGGCATTGAAAGTTTAATATAATCCAATAGCCCAAAAGCCCAATAGGCTGAGAAATATTTATTTATTATTTATTTTAAGTATTTATAGAGCGCGACTGATACCTTGCAGGCTTCCTGGCGCTGGAGAATACTCTGCTGAAGGATAGACCGGAGTAGTTAGCAGGTGGGCAGAAATTTAGGGGAATAGCCAGGTCTTGATGCGCTTCCTGAATGGAAGAAGTTGTGAGATCTGGCGTATGTCAATAGGCAGGCTGTTCCATAACTTGGCCGCTGCGACCCTGAAGGATCTGCCCCCGGTTCTGGCTTTGTTGAATCTGGGCACCTTTACCAGACGGGCTGATGATGATCGTAAGTCTCTGGTGGGAGTGTACCACAGGAACAAAGCTTGCAGGAGTCTGGGCCCAAGTCCATGCAGAGCCTTAAAGACGATGCAGAGGGACTTGAATGCCACACGCTGCTTTAAGGGAAGCCAATGTAGCTCGGCCAGGGCTGCTGTGGCCGAAGACCTTCTCGTCCAGCCAAGAGCCAGCTTGGCGGCGGCAGATTGAATTCTTTGAAGTCGGTCCATCAGCGTGACTGGAGACTCAAGGAGCAGGGTGTTACAATAGTCAAGGCGACTGAGTATTGTGCACCTGACTATCGACGCCCGAGCTTGTGCAGGGAGGAGTGGCATGATTTTACGCAGGGAGCGTAGCAGGGCTGTGCAGATCCCCACTGTTTTTGCTACCTGGGTTTCCATACTCAGCTTGTTATTGAGCATGGCTCCCAGGTTGCGGACCGAGGAGACTGGCAGAGGTTTATCCCTAGTCTCAGGTGGCCAGAATTCACTCGGAAACTGGCGGGGTATGTTGGTGCCCGCACAGAACAGAACCTCTGTTTTGGAGGAGTTGAATTGGAGGGAGTTTCTTTGGAGCCACCCAGCCGTCTCTCTTAAACAGTCGTGGAACGTGGTTAAAGGAATGGAGTCTTCTCCTTCCCAAGAGAGAATGAGCTGCGTGTCATCAGCGTAGTTGATCGTTTTTATCCCAAAAGACTTAATTAACGTGATCAGCGGGATGAGGTACACGTTTAAAAGAATGGGGCTGATGGAGGAGCCCTGGGGAACTCCCTGAGGCACCGGTGCGAAGGTGGATTGGAATGGGGGGAGGGAGACAGCCTGTCTCCTGTCCCACAGGTAGGAGTGAAACCAGAGCAGCGCTGTGCCATCCACACCTGCCTCACCTAGTCTCTGCAGCAGCGTGCTGTGGTTGACCGTATCGAATGCGGCAGACAGGTCCAGCAGTATCAGTGCTACTGGCTGGCCCCTGTCTGCACGCATGCAAAGGTCTTCCATGGCTGTCAAGACCGCTGTTTCGGTGCCGTGGGCGGGACGGAATCCGAACTGATGATCGTCTAGAAAGTTGTTCTGTTCTAGGTGACAGGAAAGGCAAGAACTGACCCATCGTTCAGCGACTTTCGCCGGAAATGGTAATAGGGAGATGGGTCGGTAGTTAGATAGACAATCTGGACTCAGGGAGGGTTTTTTTAGGAGTGGGGTGACAAGCGCCTGTTTCCACGAGGTTGGGACATAACCACTGTGCTAGGACTGGTTGCATATTTGGCGCATGGTGCCAAAAAGTTCAGTTCCAAAACTTTTCCAAATTTTAGGGGGCAGGGGGTCGAGTGGGGAGCCCGAGGTAATTCCAAGCGCCAGTCTTTCAAACTCGGAGACCGGGATAGGAGGAAATTCCCGTAATCTGGCCGTCAGGACGGAGCCTGGATCGTCAGGTTTTGAGAACTGGTGCTGGATCCCTGAGTGTTGGGTGCTCCCAGAGAGGGGGTGTTTTCAGGTTTTGAATGATGGTGTTTATTTTGTTGATAAAGAATGCTGCGAGGTTATCACAGAGGGCTTGGGTGGGGGGCTGCGAAGAAGTTACACAGTCTGGATGGGTTAAGTTTTTAAGAATCTGGAAAATACTTTTCGAACTGTTGGTGGCATTGGTGATGGTGGAACAGTAATAGTTGGCCTTATTATGGGCAATGGCAATTTTGTACGCCCGGAGGTTGTCTTTCCAAAGAGATTTGTTGGTGTCAGAATAGCCTTGCCTCCATCTTCTCTCTGCTTGTCTGCAGGCTAGTTTGAGTGCTCTCAATGAGTCGTCGAACCAGGGGGCATGTGCTCGTCTCTTTGGTTTGCCCTTTTTCTGAGGGACGAGGCGTTCGGAGATGTTGGAAATCCTTGAGCAGAGGGACAGATAGTTGTCCTCTACCGACTGAGCGATGGAAAAGTTGTCTTCCACCTCAAAAACCGGGCCGGTCAGTCTTAGTTTATCCAGAGCTTTCCAATCTCTGAACAAAAGATCGGGCCGGAGCTGAGTGACGATCTGCTGGCCCTGCTGCCGGATATGTGAAATTTAATGAGCGCATGGTCGGTCCAGCACATAGGCAGAATGTCGCTCAGGAATACTAGCTGGGGGGAGGAAAAGATTAAATCGAGCTGGTGCCCTGCGGAGTGTGTAGGTTTATTGACCAGCTGGGAAAGTCCCATACCTTCACAGGAAAGTAGTAGATTGTTAAGAGCGGAGTCTAGGCTGCCGTTGGGCCATAAGTTAAAATCGCCCAAGACGATCAACTTGTTGTGAGAGGTAGCCATATTAGTAAGGGTGGTGAGGAGCGACTGCTGCTGAGTGGAGTTGAAGGCTCCCGGTGGGCGGTAACAAATCACAGCCGTGAAAGTTGTTCCGGAGTGGCAATCGATTGAGAGTCCAAGTATTTCCGTGCCGGCCACTGGGTCCATATCAAGAGTTTTTATGGTCCAGTAGGCTCTATATATTATACCGACTCCACCACCCCGACCCTTAGGTCTAGGGAGATGCAGGATTTTAAAGTCTTGAGGACAGGCCCAATCCAATTCTAAATTACAGTCGGAGTGGGTCCAGGTCTCCGTCAGGAATAGAGCATCAAGATGGTGATTGTCGATCAGCTGGGAGATTTCGTTAGCATGTTTAGGCAATGACCTGACGTTCAGCAGGCCACCCGACAGTAAACCTTTGCAGGCAAAGTCGTGCAGAGGATAGGCGGTGTCAGAGAAGGACAGATGGCCTTCATGAGCGTAGTCTCTGAGACGGATTAAAGACGCGCGCGCCAGAGGCGAAGGGCTAGTGGTGGATAGGGGGGCTGGAGCCTCAGGGGTCGCTCCGGGCGCTACCGAGGCGCGGACGAGCGCAGACGAGCTTGCCTTATGCGCGCCTTCGGCGCGCATTCGTCGCGCCCGATGCGCTCGTCCGCTGCGCTTCCTGCAGGGGCTCATGTTTTATAGTCGATGTCAGTGCATAGGAGGGGGGCGTGGCCAGCCGCGGTGGGCGTGTCTGGCGGCGACCAGGAAATGGCGGCAGGACGCGATGTGCTCTAAGAGCGAAGCGACAAGCTGTCTGCCGCTAAGCTCAGGAGCAGGTAAGGCCAAGGTTTTTTAAGGGTGCATATGGTTTTAAAATCACACAAAATACACAGATATACAAAGTTTAAAAGAGATTAGCGACTACCGGCTTCCGCCTCAGTAGTGTTCTCAGGTTGTCAATGAAGCGCTGGCGCTTTGGCGCGCAATTTATACAAACTGGGCGGAGGGGGCGTGGCCAGCCGCGGTGGGCGTGTCTGGCGGCGACCAGGAAATGGCGGCAGGACGCAATGTGCTCTAAGAGCGAAGCGACAAGCTGTCTGCCGCTAAGCTCAGGAGCAGGTAAGGCCAAGGTTTTTTAAGGGTGCATATGGTTTTAAAATCACACAAAATACACAGATATACAAAGTTTAAAAGAGATTAGCGACTACCGGCTTCCGCCTCAGTAGTGTTCTCAGGTTGTCAATGAAGCGCTGGCGCTATGGCGCGCAATTTATACAAACTGGGCGGAGGGGGCGTGTCCAGCCGCGGTGGGCGTGTCTGGCGGCGACCAGGAAATGGCGGCAGGACGCGATGTGCTCTAAGAGCGAAGCGACAAGCTGTCTGCCGCTAAGCTCAGAAATAAAATGTGGTTTCAGACCTAGATGTGCAACAAGACTGCTTCAGTATTTAAATCTGTAGGCTAACATGTCAAGATACCCCTTTTAAACAGGAAGAAACTATACTTTTAAATATTAAGTCACCTCTGGATATGTCTTTTAAACCACAAGATAGTGCGTCTCTTTTTTAAAATTAGGAAATGCACAAATTTAATGTTGACATTTTCCTACAGTTACTTGCCCCCAAAACTACTATACAAAACTATTTTCACATTTGTTTTCTGTAAAGAAGCTCAGTTATACCTGATCCTGATCGTGAGAAGGGTCTAACTGATAAGAGTACTTTGGTGCTATAAAATTAGAATTTTCCCTCTCACAGTTTTTCACAGCAAAACCATTGGTACCTCATCCACAGGCCCGGACTGGCCATAGCGGGCAGAGGGCAATCCCCCGGTGCGCCGCATGGGTGGGGGCCGGTTTTGAGCCTATGGGGGCTGATTTTGTTACAGGGTCGTTTTTGCAGCATAAAATCGCCCCTGCAACAAAATTGGCTGAAAACCGGCCCTAGCAAAGCGCTCAGCAGCACCGTCAACCCCACCCACCCCCCCGAGTGGGGTGAGGGGGGAGGCCGAGCACTTTGCCAGGGACGGTTTTGGTTCCCAGTCCGGCCCTGCTCATCCAATGACTTTCCGATTTTAGTAGGACTTAGCTGAATACAGCTCTCAACATTGCCTAGCTGGAGGATTTAGACTTCCTTTGAAAAGGCTAAGGGCCTAATTTAAATCCTGGTGGATGGTCCAAGCTGGCAGTCATTTATAAGGTATTGACAGGAACCACCATCACAGCTGGCCCTACCAAATGTATTTCTTTTTTAGGTACAGGGCTCAATTAACATGATTGAGCACTACACCAAACAGTTTTCTTTTATTATTTTTTAAACGAAAATCCCGAAACAGGATATTTTTTAACCCTTTAAGTGCTGCCTTCGGCCAACGGTCGTCGCGAGCACTACCTTGCCAGTGCTGCGCACGACCATTGGCCAATGGGCCAGCACCCGTTATTCGAACGTTCAGCACTGGGCGCTTAACGTTCGACGCTCTTAAGGAGTTAAAGAAAATGATCCCATGTCGAGGGGAGCATTTATCAGTTTTCACTGCCCTTTACCACCATGGTTTTCCTGGTAGTGATTAGCAGTGAAATCTGACCTGAAATTACGTAGGCAGAATTACAGGTCTGACTCCAATGGCTCTTACTCCATTGGGCTGTTTAAGGGGTTTAATCATGGCAGGGACGGACTGATTTCCACCATGATGAAACCTATGGCCTGCCGGCATCTAAATTGACTGGCAGACCAATATCTTGGTGGTATGTATACTCCGTCGCTGTTAAAACACAGTATACATAGAGCCAAGATATGTCAGGTCTGAACTCAGAAGGGAATCATTTTACTGGGATGTTCCGCTTGATGTATCCATCCTCCTCCATTGTGGTTGGCTTGTAATTGCATCATAGTCATGATCAACCGTACACAATGATATCTGCTTGGAGCTTTATTTTTCTTTGCACCTTTTGCAATATGATAATTTATCAATTTTTGTGTCATATACTTAGGTAAAAATATCTAAATTCTTAGGAATTGGTTGTAGGATTTATATTAGTGTTCTGTCTTGAATTTCTAATTGTTTTTTGTCCAGACAAATACTTTGCAAACTTTTCAATAGGTTAAGCCTTTCTGTGCTGTGCCATAGCTACCATTGGATGAGACCAGATTTATTCTATTGAACTCAAGTGTAGAACCTGAGAGGATCTTTGACTTATTACATGGGAAAGACTCATATGCTCTCCTACTATGGAAAGGCTCATGTTATACTATGTTACAGCTATTTGTAAAGCACACTATCATCCCACGGTATCCTAGTGCTGAATTAAGTAAGTAATGCTATTAACACATGTTCCTATATAGATATCAATTGATGGGTGTTATCAGACAATCTGAATTACTCCTTTGGAAAGAACCATGTTTTAGGCCACCTTCTGAACTGTAATAGATCTTCTGTCTGTCTTAGAGTAGATGAGAGCTCATTCCAGAGTTGTGCTGCTTCAATGATGAAGGCTCTTCCTAAATCTTGTTGTTCTAAACCTGGCCTTGCTTACCAGGTTGGCTGATGATGAACGAAGGCTTCTGGTTGGGACATACCATTTGCATTTGCTTTGTAGCGGTATGGGCCCAAGACCATGCAGTGCCTTAAATACAATGCAGAGTAATTTAAACTGTATCTTTTGCGTGTTCGGAAGCAAATGAAGCTCCCTTAAAGATATGGAAGCCGATGATCTGCATGGTCTCTTTAAGGCTAGTTTTTCAGCTATTCTCTTAAGACTCTTAAACAGGAGATTAGGAGCACCCAATAGCAGAACATTACAATAATCTAACTGACTGAGGATGGCGCTTTTCACTATTAGTGCTCTGGCTGAGACAGGTAGCATTGGAAGTATTTTTCGTAGTGCTCTGATAAGGGAAAAGCAAGTCCCAGCTGTTTTAGTCACCTGGGTTTCTAGACTCAGTTTGTTGTCAAAGACTATCCCCAGATTACGCACTGCCTCTGAGTGTATCAGTTGCTTATCTGTACGGATAGGCCATAAATTAGTCAGGAGAGAGAGGAACTTTCTTTTCAGTCTTTTGCATGCACTCATGGAAGCTGTTGAGTGATATTGATTGATTCTCTTCTAGTGACAGGATAAGTTGTGTGTCATCTGCATAATTCACCAGATTGAATTTGTATGACTTAAGGATTGAAATCAATGGGCTCACATAGATATTAAACAATATTGGACTAATTGCCGATCCCTGAGGGACACCGTACTTAATATTTCTAAACTAAGATTGGAAGGGGGGAAAGGCCACTGCCTGTTGTCTCTCGGACAGGTATGACTGAAGCAACTTTGTTACCGTGCCACCTACTCCAATTTCAGTAAGCCTTTTCATGAGGGTTCTATGGTTGACAGTAGCGAATGCAGCAGACATATCCAGTAGGATCTGTATAATTGATTGTCCACTCTCTGCTTGCATTCCAAGTTCATTCATGACTGTTAGTAGGTTGGTTTCAGTTCCATGTCCTGGTCGGAAACTAAATTGCTCATCTTCCAGCCTATGATTAGTTTATAGGAATTGAGAGAGTGTTTTGCTACCCAGATGTTCTGTTATGTTCACCGGGCAAGGTAAAAGGGAAATAGGTCTGTAGTAATTAGGGAAGCAAGGGTCTAGCGTGCTTTCGTCAAAAGTGGTGTACCTATAGCCTGTTTCCAACATGCTGGAACTACTCCATTACTCAAAGATTGGCAGCAGATATTTTGAAGTTGCAGAAAAAGTTCCTCCTTTAATTCTTTCCACACACAATACGATAATGGATCTAGCGGGGATCCTGAGGACACTCGAAGCTAACATATTGAATCGCTCTGCAGTTAGAGTCTCAAAATGATCCTGAGTCTCTATCTTATCCTTATCCACCTTCTCCTCCTTCTGAGCTAGTGATGCCATCCCAGCCTATCTAACCTGTCCATGTCCTTCTGATTGGTCTGTGTTGCCTGTCAATAAATGATTTTATTAATTTTCTCCTCAAATAATGTAGCTAAACTATCACATAGGTCCTGTGTGGTGGTGATCTTGATTTTTAGGCAGTCAGGGTCAGGTTTAGAGAGCTCAATCATTTTTTTAAATTCACTTCATGCACTATTCGATGCCTTACAATAGTGCTAGCATAGTGCTCTGCTTTTGCTTTGGAGAACTCAATTTTATAGTTGCTCAATGCTGCTTTCAGGACTATTTTATCCTCATCCGCATACAGCTATCCTCCATTTTCTCTCTGCCTGTTTACAGTCCGTTTTTAGATTTTTTAGCACCTCATTATATCATGGTGCTGACGGCCTATGTGTGTTTTTTAATTTTTTTATTGGGACAATAGGTTCAAGGGTGGTTCTAATCTGTTTCCAAAATTCAAAACAATTGTTGTCCACTGAACTCTTATCCCGAACATAGGGTTTTCTTTTGTCATTTTCAACAGTTTGTTGTATTCCCTGCCCTAGCTGTTATTTTCCATAGTGGCTATACATTTCGGCACTCTGGGGTTTAATACCGAAAACTTTTTAAGATAGTGGTCCGTCCAGCAGAGGTGTAGAATACTTTCCATTGCTTTAACATTTTTTCTTTTTTGCTGAGAATATTAAATCTAGTATGTGTCCTCCCTGATGTGTCGGGTCCATCTACATTTGTTGCAGACCTTAGTTCTCACAAGATTGAAGGAAGTCCATAATTTAAAATCCCCAAGAATAATCAATCTGGCATGAGTGAGCGACATATTACTAAAGATGTCAATCAATGCCTGTTGGTGGGACTAAATTGTGCCAGGAGGCCTTCAACACACCTGCTTCCCATTAAGCATGAGCGAATTTTGCGGATCTCGCGTTCGCGAATTTTGCGGATTTGCGGATTCGCAATCCGCAAAATCCGCGAATTCCCGCGAATTTGCGGATTTTTTTTTTGTGTTCGCCCGTGTTTCTGCCAGTTCGCGAGGGTTTTGTACACTTTCGCAAATTGCGAACTTACCTGTCGGGTCGCAAGTTTCGCGAACTTGTTGTTTCTACGTGTCCAGCCTGTTTGGGACACTCTTCTTCATCACTGCCACTCTCTGACTACTCATGCCACCCTCTGGCCCACCCACGCCACCCTCTGTTTCATCACCACACCCTCTGGTTGTCCAGTGTACATTATTTTCGGCAAAGCAAAGCACACCTTCCCTGCCTCAAGTGACCTGAATTAATTTGGGGCTGATTCATGTGTCACAGAATATTTTTTTATCTGGCACCTGCTTCCTTAGTGCGCCCTGATTAGTGATCTTTTGCACTTGCTAAGTGCTTTCATTGTTGCAAAATTAGTTACAACACCTGCCCTGCCCCAACTGACAATAATGAATTAGGGGCTGATTAATGGATTTTAACTTCCAGCCTGGCTCCTGCTTGTCTCCCTTAGCTGTAATTCAGGACCTTTGTGGCATATGTGTAACTATTCTGAGGTTCAGAGCAGGGTCACATAATAGTTTCAACTGGCAACTGAACTCTGGAGGGGCCCCTCAGGAAGCACTCCAGGAAATGGCTACTAATGATGAGCCTGAACTTTTGAACCTGGTAAGTAGTTACTTTCAGTTTTGCTAAGATCGTATTTCTGCAATTTTGCACTCATTCGCGGGGCGCGAACTCACGCGAACAGTGCGAGCAGTGCGAGCAAAATCCGCTGCTCGCGGATTTGCGGATTTTGCGGGAAATTCGCAAATCTCGCGGATTGCGGATTTCCCGAAAATCCGCAAAATCCGCGAGCGGAACGGATTTTCCGCCCATGCCTACTTCCCATCTGCTTCCCAACCAATAACTCATTTTCTTACACCTATGAATTTAGCTCTCATGGTAAAGAGGTCATCACAAAGGTGTCTTTAACCACTTATCTGCATCATTCAATATGGTATTGCATAGGTTCTTTGGTGTATGCTGGATGAGTGTAGTCATCATGGCTTTTTTTTAGAGTTTGCACAGAGGAACAACTGCCAAAAAGCTGTGAATCTTCTGCCTTTTGTATGTTGAGTGACAATGCCTCCAATGCACTCTTAAGGTGGAGGACATGACTTCCATCATTTTTAGTAGTTGTTTTGCACATGCCAAAATGTCATTATAGCCTTGTATTTGTAAATCCAGATTTGTATTAGAATGTACACTAAAGAGTAGGCTGCAAGTAAAGTACCCAGTGCTAAGGTAGATTTGTGCAGTTCCAACCAAGCCAAGGAATGAATGCATCTCTCCATTGTAGCCCATGATGATGCAGTCTATGGCAAAAGTATCTCTTCCTTGGGTTGTAGAACATTGGCATGTGAGCCCAGTGTTAATTGGAATCTTTATTCTTTTGATGGTCGCATTATGCCGGACTGTCCATGGACACAAAGCCTCTTTTAAAATGGACTTTCTTTGAGCGATATTCTTCTATACAGTTGAACATGATAGGTTTTTAAAAAAATATTTGGAAGTAAATTGAAAATGTGCACTTATAGGAGTATGTGAGTGTCTGATGTAGCTATCTACATGAATAAGTGTAGCTGAGTGTGTGCAGAGAGTATTCCTAAGCTGAAAGTATTAATAGAGTATGAGTTGAAGTGAAGAAATCATTACTAAAGATCTGCAAGACTCTTAAATAAGGATTCCAGCCTGTGACTAATGTGTTCAGAAGATGTATGATAGAGTGCAACATGTGGAAGACAACATTTAGGGCCCGATTCACAGAAGTAATGTGAGACGAATGTCTAATTTTACGATGTTTGGTATTCACAAAGGGCATTTAGAAGTAGTAAAGTTAGACTTTTGGTCTAAGTTAGACTTTAGGTATAAACTTAGACCACAGGTCTAACTTTCCTACTCATAAATGCCCTTTGTGAATACCGAAAGACGTAAAGTTAGACTTTTGTCTCAGATACTTCTGTGAATCGGGCCATTAGAGTAGGGAAAGGTCTGTGGAAGGTTCAGCACATTTCTGTATTCTGCTTTGCGGATCATAATTTCAAAAACATTTATTAGGGTGTGAAAAGTTTGACTAAAGGTATACAACATAGGGTTGGGGTGAGTAGATCATAGATTGGTAAAACATGCATAATTATGGATGGGAGTTAGAGTTTGCCTGACACAATACTACATCAAAATCTAGTCAATATCCTGTCTGCCATAATACAAGTGACATAGGCTAAAATGCACTTGTAATACAGAGGACAGAAAATCCACCATATTTATGATCAAGTACCCTCTCCACCAGATTTTTAATAAGAACCAAAACGTCTAAAGAATGCTGTAAAGGGCTTGATAAGTTGATAAGAACAGTATATATATATATTACAGCTTCAAAGTACAAAGCATCAGTTCTCACAGGAGCTTGTAACCCAATTTTATTAGGGTCTAGATACACAAAAGACTTGTTTCAGTGACTACCTTTTTCAATATCTAATATATATATATATATATAAATATATATATATATAGTGATTGTGTGTGGTGTATGATGTAGATAAGGATATATAACTGGATGGTGAGTGTGTGCCTTTACTGGTGCTAGAGCAGGAATGTTAAAACAGAGTTAACCCGCTACTCACTTCTTTCTATTCAGGCTGATGGATCTTTGCTGTAGTTTTAGATATGATTAGAGCCACACATTACATCACAGTATCACAGTCTCTCTCTATATCAGGCAATATTGAGTGTTTGTTATGAGTTAAAGTTTTTTTATTATTCAAACATTTTAGTAGGTCATTTTTAGTAGGTCACAAGTTAAATTCCTCAATCTCAATCATTAACATCTTATCAGAAAGTCAATTAATGAATAAGCAGTCAATACATTGCAATAAAATGCATTAAGCATGTCCCATAATGGAAAGAAAATCCCAATGTTAAAAGTAAGAAAGAAAAGGCGTCAGTCTCAGCTACCCATAAATAGTACTGATCTTGAGAGAAATCGATCATAAAGCTTCACCTTAATAAATCAATCATCAATCAAAGCTGAACTGCTCATAAAGAAAAATTCTAGAAATCAGTAGAGTCTCAGAGCAGCAAGGTAAGGTAAGAAATATGGCGTAAAAGCCTAATACAGTGTTTCTGGAAGTTGTAGTGATTAAATATGTAGCATACCCTAGGAACAACACCAATATAGACAAACAAAATATTGTTTAAATCTTCATGTAGCTTCTTGTGTTCTGTCGACCAATCAGCTTTCGATTCACAAATGAGATTTTGTTCACTCCTCATCTTTTCAGAGGAACACAGTATTCTTAAGACAGCAGCTTCTAAGACATCCTCACATTAAAGTCTACTTTCCCATGTATAAAACAACATTTCTAAATTTCTAAGTAACTCGTCTGTTCATTAGCTTACAATGGTCTATGTAGAAGTTCAAACATAAATGTAAGCAAAGGAAAACCTTTTTGCACAATAACCATCCATTGGAAAGAATGAAAAGGTATGTAAAAGATGTCACATTTAAATTTTAATGCTGAATTTACAATTTATTGTCTCTGTTAACTTTAATATAGCCGTATATTGCCGTATTTAGGCTATCACGGCTGAGTATGATTGCCTAGTGCGATATTTGCATTCAATTCCTGTTTTAAGTCTCATTAGCTTTGAAAATTATTGTACATTTTCTCAACATTTTTAAAAACGTTACTGCAGTGGAAAAATTATTCTAAATATTAAGTTTGATAAATAATCTGCCATAAAAACAGTAGTGTATCAACAAGAGTGTAGCACATGTTGTGCAATATATAAGAGATAATATTAGTCTAATTCCTTGGTAACCTTGTCACTGTGTCAATATGATAAAATCCATCAGATGTTATTCCAAACCATGAATTGTTAACATCTAGAGGTGATTGTGGACCCATCAAAGAAAACCATTTGCGAAGTGTTTAATATTGTGCACTTAAAGATGAGCACCAGCCCTGATTTCTACATTGTTTTTAATAATGTCAGCACAGTATTTACAGTACAATACCTATGTTATAACCTCTGTATTCATTTATTGACAAAGTGTGGTTGTCTCCCGGTTTCCTTTTTGCCCTGATCACGCCCATATTTTTAGTAATACTGGTGGTTACTGACTCTGAATATGCTTGGGGCCCTGCTAACCAGTCCCAGGGCCAGTGGTCTATTTAAAAGGTATATGGTACATCGGTGTAATTACAGTTGGTATGACAACCTACCTGTAAGCCCCTAGTACCTGGTAGGGCATGTAGGTTTAGAGGCCCAGTAGATTTAATGCATTAACGTGTGTACTGCTGCAGTGCCTGCTGCAATTTTAAAAGCCAGCCCTGCCGAGCAAGGTAAACTATATTCAAATTTGACTTTGAAATTAAAGATACTTCCAAAGTCTTAAACTACCTTATTTTTACATATCACACCTAAGGTCTACCCTAGAGGCCAGGGTGCCTGGTTAAAATAGACAAGGACATTTTAGAAGATTCTTTTTATTCCCTGGTGAGGAAAAATATGCCAAATTAGGTTTTCACCGTTGTAGTGCATTAGCTCCATAATCTAACATGGGAAGTCTCTATTTAACATTAATCAAGTCTATTTCAATTCAATTCAAATTCGCTTTATTCGAGGTTCACTCATAAAAGCATGACAAATTGTATTACAAATAGGATAAAACTAGTTAAAATTTGATATACAAGCAAATATTTATAAAACATAGTGTAACTATCAAGTCTAACTAATGACAGAAGGGAGCTAAAATAAGAATTCAAAGTATCAAAATAATAGTTAGAATTACCAAAACAACTAGTAAAGGTTGGATTTATTATAACCATGACAGAAAATAAGTTACAGACCTCGCTTTTCTAATGTTCCGGAATCCAGCTCTGATAACTTTAAACTATAGGGGCTACGTCCGTTTCGGGGGCCCAGTAGGACGTGCAATATTTTTTCAAAAAGAATTACCTGGCCACCAGTTTTGGAACTGCTACTTACTCATGCAGATTTGGAAATACAACGCATAACGTCATTGCATTTTACTTTCACAGTTGTATTAATTCAACTTAATTTCAAACATCCTTTCATTTTTTTGAAGCATGAAAAGAATACACATTTCATTCATTTATACATTCCTCATGAATAAATGTTAATAAACACATAAAAAACTGGACAATTCAAAAACTTAAACATGACGACAATAAATTCAAATCTTACGATTAATTCAAACAATTACTCCAGTCGGTGATTCAAACAATGCATGTATGCGCTATGACATTGAATATTGTTCATATCATTGAGCGCTTCAAACAGGTATACTGCGGGGACAACTGTCCCTGGAAGTGATTTGCTCTCGGGGTATATTTCATGTAGTGGCACCCTCTCTAGAGCTTCAATAATGTGGATCCCTCGCAGGCAAAATATTAGCGTGCCGACGCATTTCCAATCCCCCTCTGCATCAGGGGATTATCATCAGGGCTTAGACCACAGTGTAATCTTGAATGTTTGTGGAGAAATGCCATTTGCCAAGTGAAGCTTGAAGAATATCGCCTAAATTTCCATCCGGAAGTCATGACCTGTTAAGAAGAGCCAGAAATCCCCTGAAAAAGGATTACAACATTCACAAGGTGGAATGTAAAGCCCTCAGTGAAATAGTTTGGCTCAATTAAAATCACAAATAAGGATACAAGGTGGGAGTCATCGCAAGTAAACACGAAGACTCCAGTGTCTAAGAGGATACTATTAGGAGATTGATTTCAGCAAAGAAGATAAGATTACACCGTGGTCTAAGCCCTGATGGTCTTTGACAGACTCAGCCAAGCTGCTCTGATGAGGTGGCAAGTCGCCTGCAAGGAAACAAAGAAACATCTGGTGGGAGGAGGTTTACAGCTGCACAGAAAAGGCAGGAAGGGGATTGGTAGCCAAATGACCTTCAATGGGAGAAATTAGCAAAGGGGCTGGAAGGGAAGTGTTAGGGACCGTTAGCCATACCTGTAGGATGGGTTAGCCAAACCTAAACCGCCAGGAGAGAGTTTTTCAATTTTTTATTTTTATGAACTGTGCTTTCTGGGAAAGTAAATGGCATACTTCAGAGAAGTGGTCATCACAGACGGTGGCATCCGGCACCCAATTGGTCAGGGGGAACCCCCCTTCTTGCCAGCCTCAGAAACATGGATAAATATAGGAGAGTTGCCAAGCAACTTAGATCCTTGCTTGGGAGAAACAATAAGAGGAAGGACTGCCCTGTTAAATCCCTGATCTGCACATAGAGGACTGCACTCTTAAGGCCTGCTGCACACCTTGAGCTTCACCAGTAGAAGGCCTTTGCCTTGCTCTGTAAGTTTAAGGAGTGGACTCCCTGATAGCAACGGTTGTAAAAAGCTCTACCTGCATCATCTCCACCAAGAAGAACCTAGCTGACCAGATTCACAGGGACTTTGAAGAATTTGACCAGGTGCATAGTGGGTCTTGCAGTTCCAACTGCCCAAGCAGAAATTCTGAGTTTCTGGAACCTTGGATTGGTGCTGTAGACATTTCAAGACCTCAATAGCGCATTCTGGAAGACAAACCAGAAGTTTTAAACGTTTGGAGATTTTTTTAGAAAATGCTCCGTAAGTTGACCAACCCATCCTCCTCCTGCAAATCTGCTTCAAATCCACATTTGTGCCTCTGAAAGCCCAGGAGCTCTTCGCCATCAATGAGGAGAACCAAGACCTCCAGGAATCACCTTGGCATTGTGTGGTTGCAAGCTGCCATTGCCAAACTGCAACGTGGCCTGAGGAGGAGCCTCACTTATGTCGAGAGAAAAAGCTCAGTAAAAGTGATAAACAGGGACTAAATCAGAAGATAAAAACTTGACCTGACTCCAGCGTTTATCGTATCCAGCCCGTGCTCCATCGAAGTTGGCCTGAAACATTGACATTGTCCCAGTGATTCGCTACAGATGTTCTATGTTGGCGCTTTTGGCTTTTAGGTACTAGAAAGCATGTAATATTTAAAAATGCATATCTCCGGTTCCCTATTTTGGATGTTTGTTGTTCTGATGTTATTTTAATCATACAAATATTTCATATTTTTATAAATTGGTGTTGGACTTTTAGTGCATGCTGTGTCTTACTTATTCTCTGGTATTGGTGTCTTTAAATGCTTTACACACCTGTCTCCTAAGTTAAGCCTGACTATTAATTTACTTTCCAACACTCCCAGTCAAACAAAACATGACACATGATTGTGGGAATTAAACTGTGTCATAGGTTGGTATCAGAAACTGAATAAATGTGGTGTAATAAATATTCCAAGAAGTAAACAGGAAGAAAGCTAGCAAGACCACATAGTTATTTGCAACATGCTTAGAAATGGCTAACATGCATCATACCATTCACAGGCCTCATACAGCCCCAAAATGCTATAGTTCACCAAGAAGAATATTTATCATAGCATGCGGAATCCCATGCTTGCTCGTGAATAGTGACATGCATAGATTATGTGTAAGCATTGTGATCATTAATAAGAATGTTGCTACTTCACATACATTTACAACTTTTATGTGCATGATTGCACATCACAATTTATCTGCAATTAACAGAACATACTGATTTCTGTCTGTCTTTCTTGTTTATATAGTCTACCTCGCTGTCTTCACTCACTGTCCAAATGGATAAATGTAAGAGACAGTTTAGGACACTAGGATATGTCCTTTGTGGGAATGACCTCTGGTAATTTGTACAAATCATAAACGAAGCAGATTACCTCAAATCATGTTGGTCCGACTAAAATACTCACAACAGCATTCCTCTCTTCGTTGTTTATTCAGTGAAAAAAATCAGAAACAACAAAAGGGAAACTCTTCCAAATACATAAGCGTTATCTTCAATTGTGCCAGTGTTTAAGCTCGATTTAGAAAGCCATGGTTTGTGAGCATTATGACTTTAGCAGTGAGTTTGTGAAATTGTTAAGTGTTTTGTGTAAAGTGGCACTCACAACATTTTAAATTCACGACTCCACTCGCTACCTTCAACACTCCATAACCAAAATAACTTATTTCATTGTAGTGGATCACAGGGTTAACAAGTTGTTAGAAAAATTGTTAACAAGATTTGATCCAAATATACTACAATGGCATACAGTACATTTAACTTAATTAGATTTCCAGGAGGGGTAATGTGGTATTTGGTCTTTGACATTTAATCAATACAAGTCTCACAGATACTCGACGTTTTTAAAGGAATCAATACTTAAACCTTGTATCAGTTATAAAGAACAGCAATATTTAAGCCAAATGTGAATATTAATACATTGGGAATGGCTGAAGCTTGAAAATGGCATCGTCTGACTAACATTTTGAATGTCAGCTATTTTAAGCATTATTGCCTTTAAAAACAAGCGTACATTTTTATCTTCTATTTGTCAATCATTTAATCAAATATAACCACAGGTCGTAGGCATGTGAAGGGTCCTATCTGAAACATATTCAGTGATGTTATAGTGCAGCTGGTTCACTGTTTCCAGTGGGGGCTCGCAGAGGGAGTGCTGCAGGGCGGAGAGGCTGGGTGGGGGAGGGGCAGGGTGGGGGGTAGTGGAGTCGGACGTACGACGGCCAGGAGTAAAGTAAGTAAATGCATAAATAAAACTATTTGCCTTGCGATCGCTGCATTTCCGAGTTGGAGATACAACGAGCTCAAGGTAAATAGTTGTATTTATTTATTTACATGCTTTACTCCTGGCCGTCGTACGTCCGACTCCACTATTCCCCCCCCCCCTCCCCACACTGCCCCTTCCCCGCCCCACCTCACTGCCCGGCAGCACTCCCACTGCGCGCCCCCCCCCCCCCTGACTGTTTCTTTTGTTTTCTTCGTTTATTATTTAAAAAGAGTATGACATTCAATCCGAAAAAATGCAAATAAGGCTGTCAATACCAGAAAAAGCTCACATCATAACTCCTGCATCTGTAGCCGATCGTACACAGTCGTCAATTAACAATATACATGAACGTGATTCTCAAACTACTATTAATGTGACTATTTAACTGTACACAGTTAAAATGTTGAATCTATGTTTTTTAAAGTATACATCTTTGCTGTTACATTAGGCTTCAAAAAGGTCAAGAAGTTCAGATAAACACTAAACATAAGGAAAGGGACTGGAGCAGGGTTTAGTTTGTCAAAAAATAAGTAGTGCGCCCAAAATGTTACTGAGAAGTCCTCTGCCAGTGCTATTGTATGTCAGTGTGCCCAATGCCAAGTCTGCCTAGTCTTTACTCCACCTCTCATGCCTCTTTTTTTTTACCCCAGACACTCCCTGACCCTTTATCTCACTCGTGCATGCTCTATTTCAAGACCTGCTTTCTATCACTATCGCATTTCTTTCTATATTTCTCATCCTGCTTCCTCGCCCTTGCGTGAATTTTAATCTCTTGTTCTAGGTACAAGTCTGTTGAAGAAAAATAAGTGCTGGTCCCCAAAAATTAGTGGGAGGAGCCCCACCTGCAACCACTGGCTCAAATTAATAACTGGGCCAGAGCTTTTCAAACAGTCCTCTAGTGGAGGCTATCGTGTGAGGGGTAAAGCAAGGTCACATTAGATGGGTGAAGATGCTTGATAGGAAACTTAATTACATTTTATCACCTTCTGATTTCTACAGCTTCACTTACTTTTATGGGAGCTTGTAAGAATCATAGACGTTTTTTCTAAGAAATCCTGATAGGCTAGACTCAGCACAGTTTGTGAATCATTATCAAGATTTAGGAAATGAGATGCTATGTGGGATTTGGAGGTCTTGCTGTGACTTTTACTCCCAGCCAGGCTCTGCATGCTAAAAGATGTTGCTGAATGTCCATTACAGAATGGTCCATGGCATGTCTGTTTTCTTTCATTAGTACCGCGCTGCTTTTGGAGTCATGTTTGTCTGCATTCTTCAGGAACAGGCTAATCCCTTCTCTTCCCAGAGATTCATACTTTCTCTGACATCCATTACCTCCTCGTTAGTCTTCCTCGCCACATTACTAACGAAGTAAGCTTCAGCTCCACACCAGAACTCTCCAAAGCAAAAGTTAGCCTCCCATGCCTCCCATCCCTTCCCAATATGGCCGACCAATACACCCCATGACCACTATAAGAGGCGGGCCGGACCAACCCCACAGCCTGAAATTACCAAGCAGAAACATGAAACTGATAGCCAGACAGGGAGGGAGGGAAG
This sequence comes from Lissotriton vulgaris, assembly GCF_964263255.1. NCBI lineage: Eukaryota > Metazoa > Chordata > Amphibia > Caudata > Salamandridae > Lissotriton > Lissotriton vulgaris. The sequence goes on along the minus strand of NC_141697.1, from coordinate 1,089,508,933 downwards.
GAAACTCAAGCAGCGAGGAAAGCTAGTCTCAGAGTAATGAAGATTACCGGTAAGTAACAGGGGCATTACCTCCTCGCTAGTATTCCTCGCCACATGGCTAACGAAGTGAGTACATACCCAAGTCAAAAGGCTTCATGTTACACAAGAAACCACCACCAATGCGGAACATGATAACCAAACAAAATTGTAATCCATAGCATACAGAAATAACAGAATAAAACACAGACCAGCCATAGGACCAATCAAGGGACGGCAAAACCCGCACTCAGGACAGCCCCCACAAAGCACACAGGAGGAGAACCACCCAGGCCCACCCGGTGGTGTTCAATAAACATGTGCAGCAATCAACAAGTCACCGCCCTGCAGATCACCTCAGTGGGCACACCCTTAATAAAGGCCCAGGACACAGAAACAGTCTGAGTGGAACGACCCTGGACATCCCCTGGGAGGTCACAACCCTGTTACTAGTAGGCAAGCAGGATAGCCTGCTACAGCCAGTGACTCATAATAGACACATAGGGCTTGTGACCAGAACGCACCGGACCAAAGGTCACAAACAAACTGTCACACTGACATAAGGACGAAGTGCGACCAGGTAAACCTCCACCGCACGACGGACATCCAGCAAGGACAGGGAGACATCCACATCTAGGGAAAAGAAAGGCAATAAAACCTCATGAGAGCGGTTAGCCAGGGAGGGAATCTTGGGCAGAAAACAGGGATCATGTTGCAGGACTAGCCAGTCCGTCAGAACCCGTAAGAAAGGAGGGGATCAAAGAAAGGACCCCAGCTCGCCCATGCGGCCAGCAGAAATGATGGCAACCAAGAAAACCACCTTGAAGGTGAGGAATTTCAGATCCACACACTGAAGGGGCTCAATGGGGGGAACCTGAGGGCTTGCAGGACCAAAGGAAGATCCCAAGGAGGAGCCAGGCAAACTGCCTGAGGCCGCTGTAGGAAACAGCTCCACAGCAAGCAAGCCACCAAGGAATCCAGCTTGTCCAGGTCTGGACTGAGGAAAACCCGCGGGGCAGCCCACTGAGCCCTCAGAGTGGGGGGAGCCAACCCCAGGGTAAAACTTTCTGCCAGGAAATCCAGAACCCTCATGGGGTCCACCAACACAGGGTCGGAACACTGCTGCCCGCACCAAGGGGAAAAGGAGGACCAGTAACGGGTATAGGACAGCAGGGTCAAAGACTACCGGGAACCCTGAAGCAAGGCAACCACCCCTGGAGAACACCCCTGAGCCAACAAGGTCACCCGCTCAACAGCCAAGCCTGCAGATGGATCCGGTGCAACACCGCTCCGGGGAGCGGAGGACCCCGCAATGGGAATGAGTGATCCAGAATTGGCCAACAGTCCTGAACCACCAGCTTGCACAAGAGAGGATAACAGGAGCAGCGAACCCAACCTGGAACCACCAAAAGCACCAGGGCCCTGTCCAGACGGACCTTGCAGAGGACCAGAAGAATCAAAGGAAAGAGGGAAAGGCATACAGGAGACCCTGAGGCCACGGGAAAGACAGTGCATACACCCTCCAAACCCCCAACACGAATGGAGAGGGAAGAAGCAAGGCAGGAGAGCATTACCCAACTCTGCGGACAGGTCCACCCGGGGAAGGCCAAACAGGGCCATCAGATGCCAAAAGACCGAAGGTGTCCGGGAGGGGACACTCAACGGAAGGCACACCCGACTGAGATGGTCTACCACTACATTCTCTGACCCTGCGAGATAAACCGCCGTGAGAGACAACACCATTCGCTCTGCCCAGGACAACTGTTCCCTGGACAGCAACCACAAGGAGCACCCCCGGGAGCTCCCCTGGTGGTTGATGTAACACCTCCCCACCTGGTTGTCTGTCCGAACCAAGACATGATGTGTCAACAGGGTCAGAGGGAGAGGCGTCCTCGGAAATAATGGACTGAGGGGGAGCTGAAGCTCACTTCGGTAGTCATGTGGCGAGAAAGCCTAAACTTGGAGTAATGAAAATTACTGGTAAGTTACCTGGGCAATAACACCCAGGATTGGAGATTGACGTGATAGGTTCTTGATGAAAATCTACTGAATTGTGTAATGTATTATCAGATAGGCTTACAGTTTCGATAACTAAAAGACAGAGCGAATCCTTCAAGTTATCGCTCTTCACGGAGGTTCTTGCCTGTTTTTACTCACTGTGTACATATTTTCTCATTTAAGTGATTTATTCCTTTTATTTTAATCATGTGTTTTTAATATAGTGATGTTGTTTTATGTAGCTTTTATGATACAAAATGTGTTTTCGAATAAAGCTTATTTGATTTCGATTTGACTCCTTCAAGTAGCCACAGTACAACCCTGCACTTCTTTGGCATTGTTGTAATTCTTGACTTATGATAAAGATAGCGTGGGGGGAAATTAGGAAGGACCCCTGGTCGCTGGTGAAGGCCCTCTTGGTAATGAGGAGGATTTACAATGGGGCATCCCTACCCTAGAGACCAATCCAGTATTACGCTGGACAGAAGATATCCTAGGTCTAAATGCTAAGTGTCTGGAATTAGGACTAAGAGCTTTAAACGGTAGGACTAAGTCAGATAAGACAGCCTCCGCGACATTTGATAATGGGAGACACAAAAGTCGTATCGATTATGTGATTTGTAGCTTGATTTTATGGTCGACTGTTTGTGACATGGAAGTTATGTTAAGACCTGAAAGTGACCACAATCCTTTATGTGTGGTGCATAAATGGTGGCTCAATGTTGGTGATTCGAACTGGTCTGATGCTCTTTTTCCACCCCTGATTATCCCTGAAAATGATATGCGTAGGCTACGGTGGGTTAGCGTTATGACTGACCAGCAGGCTATTGGAAATATCAAAGAGGAAGCAGATAAAGCTATCTTGGCCCTGGAGTCAATTGAAGGTGTGTCCTCTGGCTTGAGTGACGTGACCAAAATCCATGATAACCTTTTTGGCAAAATTAAATGCCATTTTATGAAACCAGCAAAAAACTATGGATCCCGTGTATGCAAACCAGCTAAATGGTATAATAATGACTGTAGGTTGGCTCGAAAATCATTGGGACAGGCAGTTAGGAACAAGGGGGTAGTGGACATCCGCCTTGCTAGAAAGAACTATAAAGCCTGTATTGCGAAAGCCAAAAGAACCTGGGATGAGGCACATTGGAATAAATTGAAATGTGGTAGTGATAGGAAAAATTCCCGGATGTTTTGGAATATCGTTAAATGGGGTAGTGAAAGACCTGAGGAGCCACCCAATAATAATGTCGCACAGGATGACTGGGTGAAATTTTTTAGCTCCCAGTATGCAGCAAGTGCCCAGGTGGAAGCTGGGAATTCCCCGAGCCAGTCCTTAGCAGAGGATAATACATTTACACTTAATGAAATCTTGTCTGCCCTTAAATCTGTGCATAGTGGACGTGCACCAGGCTTAGATGGCGTCCCGGCGGGCGTTTTCTTAAATGATAAAGAGAGATGGTGCAAATACATTCATCTGCTTATTAACCACATCGCTATGGGTGCTGACATTCCGGCATCATGGCGGGGGGCTGTGATTATTCCTGAGATCATGCTCAGACAAGTAATTATCACCCAATAAGCTTGATCGACACTATACAAAAAATAGTCGGCCGAGTGATTGTTAATAGATTGCTTGAATGGGCAGATGATAATAACATCCTATCACCTTTCCAGGCTGGCTTCCGAAGGGCAACCAGCACAGTGGATCAAGTTTTTCGCTTTCAATTGATCCAGTGGAGGACCGTGGTATTAGGAGGAGGCAGTCTCTATGCAGCTTTTGTCGATTTACGGGCTGCCTTCGACCTGGTGCCGCGGGCAAAACTATGGCAGGTTCTGGAGCTTCTGGGGGTTCTGGGGGTTCCTGAGGTTCTTCTGACTATGATCATGAGACTTCATGAGTTAACCTATGCAAAAATCCAGTGGGGGGGGTTATGGAAAGGACACTGCTGAATTTCCAGTTGAGCGCGGGGTTCGGCAGGGGTGTTCAATGGCCCCAACCCTGTCCACCCTATTTATCAACTGTATTGTCCCACGTATGTTATCTCAGTCAGTGGATGCTCCCTCTCTTGCAGGTGTAAAAGTTCCTATTTTAATGTTTGCGGATGACACGTTAATTTTATCCAAAACCCCAAGTGGTTTACAACATGCATTGGCCATCTTTGATACCTTCTGTGTGGATCACGGTTTGGAGGTGAATGTGTCTAAAACAAAGCTCACGAAATGTAATCCACATCGTAGTTTTAAGTCCAAAATCGTCATGAGTGGTCGTCCTCTTGATGTGGTAAATTCATTCACCTACCTGGGGATCCACATAGCGGATAACAATAGGTGGTGTCATCATATTGATATAGCAACTCTACGCCATAAACAATTAGCTGGTGTTATCAATCCTGAACATAAGAAGTCTTTGACTAAACCAGTTAAACCAGCTTTGATGATTTATGAAGCCAAGTCAATCGGGTCTTTGCTCTATGGGGCAGAGATGTGGGGTTATGAAAATTTGAGTGCGCTCCAAATATCTGAGAATACATTTTTGAGGTTAATTACTGGTACCCCGAATAGCACTCCATTACTGCCCTTGAGATACGATCTTGGCAGGAAGCAAATTGTGGACTTAGCCAGACTACGGCCAATCTTATACTGGCGTAGGCTCTGGACTACCCCTGAGCTCGCCCACTATGCGGAAGGATTTACTGACGTTATCCAAGCAGATTGTTTCCATAAGATTACTTGGTTTAAAAAGCTAAAACTGATGTTCTTTGAGCTCGGGTTAAGTGAGTTGTGGTTTGACCCATCAGGAGCTTTATTTCCGTCTAAGTCAATCTTAAAGAACATGTATTGGGAATATGTTGCTAACGTCAGTTTGAGGAATTCTAATAATGGGTCCATGGCTGTTGGTTTTCTGGAGGTCAAATTGTTTCCTGTATTTAAAATGTACTGGGATTTTATATCTAAACCCTTAGACAGGAAACTTTTGTTCCAAATGAGAGCTGGTTCACTCCCCTTAAGATCACTAACAGCAAAATGGGGCTCTGGAGGGTCCACTATCTGCCCTGCTTGTGGCTCAGGTAGTGAATCTCTCGGACACTTTTTGTTTTCTTGCAAAGTGTATAGTGTTCCTAGACGAGTCTGGTTGGCACCTATGTGCAGAAACCTTGGTACCACATGTAGTAGAGTTGCGTTGCGTATTTTATGTACAACTTCCCTTACATGGATCATAATTGCCACTGCAAAATACCTTGGGTGGGCTTGGATCATCAGGCAGAGACTGCTAGTAATGTAACTATTCTCTGCCGATGACAAGCAGAGATTGCTAGTGAATTGACTATTCCCTGCTTATGTATTGACAGTGTCTCCATGAAATGTATATTAAGGTTTTTAACTTTGGTCATTTAAAATCAAGATTTTAATAATGAACTTTTACACCTTCTTAATTGTTTATTAATATTGTGGTTTGTTTTATATAACGATTTTATGGATTTGTAAGTGCTTTGTATTTTCTGAGTACTTGTACATTTAATTGCTTCTTAATGTGTTTGTATGTCTTGCTTTTATGAGTAATTACTCGAATAAAGCACTTTTGAATTGAATTGAATTGTAATGTATTATCAGATAGGCTTACAGTTTCGATAACTAAAAGACAGAGCGAATCCTTCAAGTTATCGCTCTTCACGGAGGTTCTTGCCTGTTTTTACTCACTGTGTACATATTTTCTCATTTAAGTGATTTATTCCTTTTATTTTAATCATGTGTTTTTAATATAGTGATATTGTTTTATGTAGCTTTTATGATACAAAATGTGTTTTCGAATAAAGCTTATTTGATTTGATTTCGATTTGACTCCTTCAAGTAGCCACAGTACAACCCTGCACTTCTTTGGCATTGTTGTAATTCTTGACTTATGATAAAGATAGCGTGGGGGAAATTAGGAAGGAGAAAAGAGTCAGGCTAAGACGCCAGATCCAAAAGGACATTTCTTCTATATGCTTGTAGCAAAAATGAGAGACATATAAACAATAGTAGAAAAGGGTAAAGATTGACCTAAAATTCAAGGAACACAATAAGTACCTATCAAAAAGGTTCCTTTCTATATCCTTCAAACAGCAACTGACATTACAGGAAGAGATTCTGAGGCACCTTGGATTGAGAAAACCAGGCATCCTACAGTTGCAGCCCACACCTTGTGAAGGGCTATTTATACGAGTTGGTTCCTCCCCTTTCCAAGTTCACATGGCATTTGTTCGGTTTTGAGTAAGTGCAGGCTTGGCATACGGTGTGCCATGCAAAAAACTGGAGCCCACCTCCAACTCTTCATACTCCTTGCTGCATGAGCTCCGCACAGCTCATGGTAAATCCCACCAGGTCACCACAAGGGCAGTAGTGTCCGAACGATGTAGGCAGCGATGGCGCTCAACATCTGGCAATGTATTGAGGGAGAGGGCACGAAAAATATCTTCCCATCCTGAAAACAGGCGGTCTCAGGTGATCTCTCTTGGTACTGTCCTCTGAGCTAATTCTAGTACAAAAGGGACAGAGATGTTCGCAATTGACACAACTTTATCCTATCAAATGCTGTCAACATTATTTCATTCATAATTAAATAGTTTTAAGAGGTATTCTTGGGGTAACACTCAAAGCTTTAATGCAGGATGAAGAGAAAATCTCACAAAATTCAGAGAAAATCTTGAACAGCAAATCTTCATGTACATTTCTGCACTTTGTTTTAAAATCAATTGGTTATAAAATATTTGTATTCTTTTTTAGTCTCAGTAAAATATAGCGTCTTTGTCCCAGATTTTTTTTATTTGTTTACTTTTTATGTATTCATTGATTTATTCTTATTGTTGAAAGTAATACAGTCAAATCATTTTAAAATAGAATATAAACATTTTTCACAAATCCTTCTGAAAGTGGACCTAAGAAGAGTAGGCATGCAGTAAGCAAGATGAAGAGCGCAGGTGGCAAGCTGCTAAATCAGAAAATACATTTACAATGGGTAGCAGCAGGTGTGGTTGCATTAGAGATCAAAGGATACCATTTATAACTGTCAATCGTTACCTGCTTCAACAAATGCGGTGACTGAGTCCCACTTTCAACTTAAAATTCTGGGCCTCATTTATGAAAAGTGACGCATCGCTGCGTGAAAACAGCGACGCGTCACTTTTCACTGCGCTCTCCCTGCGACACTAACGATGCGTCATATTTAAAGTATGACGCATCAAATCGCAAGGAGTTACAAAGAAAGTCAGTATTTCTGACGTATCTGTAGGCACAAAAGTGAAGCATTCCTAGAGTGTGTCACAAAAGTGATGCAACTCCAGCAATGTGTACTTTCACATGGGCAAGTTCCATATTGTTAGTGCCTGCATCAGTCTTACACCTGCCATGAGGCAGGCGTAAGATTTAGACGCATTTGCGTCCAAGAAATGGCGCAGTTAAATCTTATAGATTTCACTGCGTCACTTCTATGCGGCTTTCTTCGATCAAAACGCCCCCCTTGCTTACATTATACCTGGGGCAGGTATAATGTGGCGCAGGAGTTTACAAAGTGACGCATCTACCTAGATGCGTCACTTTGTAAATATGGTGCAACAAGGCACATTTTTTACTCCACTGGTGCGTCACAAAAAGTGACGCACCAGCGGTGTAAAAGTGACGCAAGGACTCATAAATGAGCCCCTATGTGTTTATTCTAAAACTGAATGATTTATTTGTCATTTTATTCTCTGAAACTGGTCCACTAACACACAAATGCGGGGGCGGGGGGGGGGGGGGTTGGAGGGGTGTGGCTTCCTTCCATACATTGGTACTATTTGTTTTTCCAGAGGACTTGCATTGAAATAAGACTGTTTACATGAGTATGAACTGTCTTATTGCTATGCTGCCCAGGCCTAAAATCTTTAATTGAAGAACCACATTTTGACTCACAATATTAGCACCTTTCCTTAACCTGCCAGTATTTGAGATGACATGCGGAAAACATAGCAACATTACTGGCTCAATTATCACAAACAAGGGGGAATAAGGCATCCTTCTGACAGTGCCAAGCACATACTTTTGTGCGTAATAGGAGTAAAGAGTTTTATTGTTCAGCATTCTGTAGTTTTCAATGGCCAGACATTCTATGCATAAATGTAATTGATAGATGTATCACTTTAGCTATATCTGGTATTTATAGTTCGCATGTTTCTACTATTCGGCTCGTGTCATTCAGTATGGGTACATTCCTTGCTAATGTAAAGATTTGTTTTTATTTAAAGGATTTTATTAGCCACCAGTTAAATACATTATACACAAATAGCACAGAAGAGCAATATAAATGCCGTCATCAAAATAACAAAAACAAAGAACAGAGCACAGCACAAGAAAAAAAATGCAATACCAATGTCAGAGAATTTCAAATAATTGCAAACATTACATAAAAGGACATGTTGAGACAAAACGTCCACTAATCCCACTGAAGGCTAGACCAGACCCTCTCAATTTTAGCCCTTGAACTTGGACCTCTTACTTTTGCTAAAGCCAAATCCATTTCATAAACCCCCCTCAGCAATGCCCAAAATTCAGTAATTTTCGGACTAATTGTTTGGATCCATGCCCTGGAAATATACAAACGAGCCCAAACTATAATAATCGAGACCAGAGATTTCGGTAAATTTCCAGAGTCAGCTACTATCCCTAGTAAAATTTCTTTCTCGGTTAATTGAGTATCATTACCTAATATTTACTCAACTCGCGGGTAACCTCGACCCAGAATGTATTTAACTTTAAACACGTAACAAACATTTGTTGGAGATACGCAGCATATTCGTTACACTTCGGGCAGCATGACTTAAGAGAAGTATGGGTCGTAGCCCTCTTAGAAATTACCTCTGGGGTATAGTACAACATAAACATAATACAATATTGGTGCAACTTCAGGTTAATTGAGGTAACTGCAGTATTGATTATGGCCAGTGATTCATATACTCACTCATTTGTAATATCGATTTCGAAAATGCGATTCAATTTAGCTGTGATCTGTGTACCCCCATCATTGGAGGCCGATAGGAATTTCTGGTAGACTTTCCCTATACAACCCCGACCTGAAATCTGGAAAAATGCACGTAGCACCTCAATTGTACTGGATAGGGCTAGTAAGTCTTCCCCCTGAGTAAAAAAATCCCTGACTTGCAAATATTTGAATTGTTTGCTACCCCAAATTCTTCTTTCAAAGATGCAAACGACTTAAACCTTGCTCATCATACAGCTGCCCAAGCTGTGTTATGCTGCAACTTTGCCACCTTCTCCCCACGGAATCAGAAAATATATCAGACAGTCTTGGGTTACCCCAAAGAAAAGTAAATTCGTGTGGGTCTGGTAGTACATAAGCTTTACGGCTATCTTGCCAGATTCGGGCAATGTGTCTGACTATCTTAAATCGAACCCTTTTATAGTAATTCGGGTCGCCCATTGTGTGTAGTAAAAACCCTGTATTAGGACCACAGGCCAGCTGATATGCAAACCAAGTCTTGCCCACACCAGGTCCCTTAAGTAAACTCTGAATCCGATTAGCAAAAGCAGTCCAAAAATAGGCTTTGAAGTCTGGGAGTTTAAAAACGCCTTTTTAGTGGGTTAGCTTGATAAACCTAAGAGCTCTCCTCGCCATACAGTGGCCCCATATATACTGCCAATAGCACTATCCAACCACTTAAAGAATGATAGAGGAACACTCAATGAAATAGTGCAAAACAGGTAAAGTAACTTCGGTAAAATGTTCATTTTTACTATATTACAACTCCCAATAGTAGTAAGCAGTAACTTATGCCAACTACGCCTATCTGCAACAACCTTTTTGAGCAGTGGCTCATAATTTAAAGCGATAACATCATCAGTGTAACAGCTAAGACAAACTCCTAGATAAGTAGCAGTTCTAGTGATACCTAACGAGAGTGGGGCTGATTCAGGTACAACATTTTAAAATGACTGTGTCTTGTTTAAATTTAGCTTATAGCCCGAAAAAGATCCGAAGGGCTGAGCCTCTGGAGTTTCACGGATATGGCTTCCACCGTTCTTGTAGTGTATATATAGCAATAACGTCTGCATAGGCAGTAACTTTCAGAGCCATTCCATTGAAGGACACTGGAGAAATAGAGATATCGTGAAGCAAATGCCTAATAAAGGGCTCAATGTAAAGAGCAAATAATAGTGGGGATAACGGGCATCCCTGCCACGTACCCCACTGGATACTAAAAAAAGAGGAAGAAATACCATTAAGACTAATAGTAGCAGTTGGTTTACAATATAGTTTCTGTACCACCGAGATAAACCTCCCACAAGACCTAAAGATAGCATTGTATGCCATAAAGACCCCCAAGCCACTCGGTTAAAGGCTTTCTAGGCGTCTAGCATCAACATCCCGATCTGCTAGTCTAAGTGACCCGCTACATCGAATGCAGCAATAGCTGTGTTGATGTGTGCAGCAGTGTCTCGACCCGTAATAAAGCCATGTTGTTGTTCAGATACCAGTAAGTGGATCAGGGGAGCTAGGCGGGAGGTGAGATGCTTTGAAAATATTTTAGCGTCCGCATTGATTAAAGATATTGGTCGGTATGAGCTCATATCCTCCACAGGTTTTCCCTTTTTTGGAAAAACAATAATGTTAGTTATATTTCAAGAGGTGGGTGCGTCCCCACCTTGCAGTATCTCATTAACCAACTCAAGAAAGACCGGGAGCAGTATATCCCTGAAAGTTTTGTAAAACTCAAGAAGGATAGTATCTTCGCAACCGCTTTGCCGGAAGGTCATGCACCTATTGCAGTGTTGATTTCTAATAGGCCTGCATTTCTGTCTAGCCTCTCGGATTGAGATGAATCAAAAACAGACATTGCGCTTTCTTGTATGTACTCTATATCTATTTGCTGATTAAAACTGCCTGAATCACTATAGAGATTGGCATAGAATAGCTTAAATTGCTCAATTAGATCTTGTGATTTGGAATAAACTGAACCATCTGCTCCTTTAATTAGCTTAATGTGTGACTTGGCCCTTTTCGTCTGCTAACTAATAGGCCAAAACCCTTCCCACCCGTTCTCCATATTCATATTGTCTCATTTTGAACTTAAAAAAACTGTTAGCTACTTTGTCCTTTAGCCTTCTACTATGCTTCGCTCTTACATCAAAAAGCTGGAAGAGTATTGATAATTCACCAGTGTCCTTCAGGGCAATCGCTCGAACATGTCGCTGCTCTAAATTAATGTATACCCTACGCTCATTTTCTACCTGACTAGAGTTAAGCCGATTCTGCTCAATAATGTATTGGAGTGTTGCCCCTCTCACATATGCCTTTTAAACAATCCCAAACTGTTGTGCAGGATGCAGTATAGTGATTGTTTCCTATGTGTTGCCTCAACGATTCTTGCATAAAAGTTACGTAGTCGGGGTTGCAGAGGAGGTACATGGGAAACGAGAATTTCTTTGTTGGCTCTTTCCCCTCGAGGTGGCAATGTACAGTAAGCACAATGGGGTTGTGGTCTGATGTAACTTTAGGACACACCTCCATGGAAGAATTTTCAAGCATAGCTTTATTAGTAAAAATTATATAGATTCTGGAGTACTGTTTGTGTGGATGTTAAAAGAAGGTATACCCAGGTATTGTAGGAAAAAGTTTTCTCCAGGCGTCCTCCATTTGGTGTATGTGGAGTAGATCATGTATAGCTGCCCTTACCTGAACCATTCTAACTCTTGCTGCTGTATTTGTAGTGTCTATTTTTCATCTACGATACAATTAAAATCTCCCATGACTATAGGATCCCCAGCCCATTCCAATAGTTCAGAACATAAAATGGAAATAACCTCGGGTCAGTCAATGTTAGGGCCATAAACCATAGATATTGTCACCTTGTGACCACAAATAAAAAGCTGAGCAATTGCCCATCTTCCCTTAGAGTCGGCCAGCGTACGTAATACCGTTATTGTACAATGTATAGACTTCAGTAATGCAACCCCACGAATAGATGTCGACTGTGAGGTGCACACTATGAAATCATAACCAAGTTGCTTAAAAAGTGTTCTATCCTTAAAGGCCAAACATGATTCAGCAAGCCCAACTATATGAGGATTAAACACCGTAAGTTCTTCGGCTACCGATCGTCTCTTAATAGCCTGATTAAGCCAAGAATTGTCCCAACTCATATGTTTAACACACAGCATTGTGTAAGTTTTGTAAGATCATTCATACAAAAAAAGAAAATGTTGTTACTCCTTTGCTCACTGCTCTGCCTGTGCCCTATCTGTGTGTTTTTGACGGTGATTTGGCTGTTTAACCTCCTCCCTCCCCGACTACCCTCCGCACCTACTAAACCCAAAAAAGAAAATTTGGCAAAACCACAATCTCCACCCATCCCTCACACTTCCAACCCAACACCCTGTGTCTTAGAAAAGGAATCACCCCCTTCTTTGCTGTCCTGTAATGACAGAATACAGAAGACGCACCCCACCCCCTCTCCAGAAACCCCCCTGAGCCCACCGCATCCCAGCCATATCATCAAAAGGATAGATGAAGTAGCCAAAAAATGAAAAGTGAAAAAGAAAACCCCAAAAAACTATATCTTCACAGTACCATCTAGGGTAAAAACAAGGAAGTTTAGTTAGAAACTAATTGTCGATCGGCCCCCTTCCACACCCCTTTTTTTTAAGCCATAATTAGACATCAGTTCAAACTTTAGAAGTAGGGTGCCACTTAATAAGTGCCTTTTTCGGCTCCTGCTCATTAAAGGAAAAATGTGTACAACCATCCTTGATGACTTTTAAATGAGCAGGCTCCTGTAAAAAAATCTGCATGCAGAAAGCCTTAACAAGGACCATTAGTTGGGGGCGTGGCCTGGCAGCCACCGATGGTGGACTTGTGCTAGGCTAGTTCCGTCCAGCCTCCGTAAATATCCTTAAAATATCCTTTCCTGCAACTCGGCTCCACATAGTTGCTCGCACCCCTGCTGAGGGGTGCTTTGGGGACAAGAGCGATCCTTTAGTTGCTTCCCTAGCCTGTCGGGAACGGCCATGGCTGAGGCGGCCAGGAGGGGGGGCCGAGGGAAGCTGAAGGTCGCCATCAGCTGGGCCGCAAGAGGTCGCCTGCAGCGGCGGATCACACGATGAGGGGGTCGGGAGGGGGTAGAGGCCCGTGATGTTGGGGATGCAAAGCGGGGCCCTCCCCCCTCCTCTGTGCTCTGCAGAATGGTGGCATGTTCAGAGGTCTGATTCGGACCACGGGGGAATTGTCACTGTCATGCTGCGGTGTGTGTGCTGGGAGGCCTGTGGGCTTTGGATCCAGGGCTGCCCCACATTGAGGGCTGAGCTCATGCCCTAATGCACCAGGGACCTTCAGGGGAGTAGTGCTTCCTACGGACGCAGCCGAGCCCTTGCATCGGCGACCATTTTCGGGTCACGCGGGGGCGGCATTGCACCAGTGGGGTGCCATGGCGCTTTTTGCATCTGTGGCCCGGGTTTTCCCTGGCACGCTGTGGTGGGGTGGCGATTGCAACATGGGGTCCCTGCATTTGGCTTTGACGCTGGGATTGGGCTCCTGAGATCTGCACATTGTGGACCTCCCTCGTAATATCCTCAATTTATATCCTTCTTTGCTGCAGTCTTCCCAGGCGCTTTGACGCGTCCTGTTTTAACATCCTGCGCATGCTACGGAAAATCTTCCGGTGGATCCACACTGAGACCAGGAAGACGGTCACCCAGGCCCTCGTCACCAGCCAACTGGACTACGGCAACGCCCTCTACGCCGGAACCACCGCCAAGCTCCAGAAGAGACTCCAGTGGATCCAGAACGCCTCAGCCAGACTCATCCTCGACATCCCCCGACGCAGCCACATCTCCGGACATCTAAGAGACCTGCACTGGCTCCCCGTCAACAAGAGAATCACCTTCCGTCTCCTCACCCACGCACACAAAGCCCTACACGACCAAGGCCCGAGCTACCTCAACAACCGCCTCAACTTCTACGCTCCCAAACGCCACCTCCGATCGACCAACCAAGCCCTCGCCGCCGTCCCCCGCATCCGAAGAGCGACAACAGGAGGAAGGTCCTTCTCCTACCTGACCGCCAAGACCTGGAACTCCCTCCCGACTGACCTGCGCCTGACCCAAGACCACCTCTCCTTCAGGAAGAAGCTCAAGACCTGGCTGTTCGAGCAGTAGCAGCACCCCCCCAAGCGCCTTGAGACCCTCCGGGTAAGTAGTGTGCTCTACAAATGTCTTTGATTGATTGATTGATTGATTGATTGATTTAGGGCTTTGGGGTTGGTCCTTGCTGCTGGGTGTGAGCCCGGGATGGCGGTGCCAGTTACCATCTTGCTATCTGTTGAGACCCCATGCTCAGTGGCCATATTGGGTCATGGTGGCCCTGATCTTGCAGTACTTGGGCCCTACTTGTCGCGTTTCCTAGTGCTGTCACACCGGAGGTCCTGTGGTCAGGCTCCAGAAGATATCATGACCCGCGACAAACCGGGTGGGGGTTCTGCTAAACAAAGCACACTAGACAAGATCACGGGCCCTGGACTGGCTGCGGCAATGCCAATAGGGGACCAAGGAGGGACCCCGGAGATCCCAGACAATGATGTGCTCATGGCTGCGATCACGCAATCTTGTGATGCCCTGGAGGCTAGGATCGGGGCAGTGGGTTCCGACATCATGCTTCTCCGCCAGGATCTGCGGAACGTAGTGACCCCTATTACTGAAATGAGGATTTCTGGGGTGGAGGATGATGTTACTTCTCTACAGAAAAGAGTAGCCACCCTCGAAACGACCCAGCGGACTAGGGCAGCGTGTGTGGAGGATGCGGAGGGCCGGGCCCGGCACAACAACCTTCGCTTTGTGGGCTCTCCAGAGGGCTGTGAAGGGGGACATATGGAGCATTTCCTTACCCAATGGCTGGAGGGTTGGCTCCCTCCGGAATCCCTGTCTCGCTGCTTCGTAATGTTGTATATGAATTTATGACCCTAGTGTAATTTTCCCAATTCATGCCCATATATAGGTATAAATCACCCTATCCTTATACAGGCATAGAAATCCTAACCATATTTAGACTTAGCCTATGCAGTCCAAATACAGCATCGCTACTTCCACTAATTCCGAAAATCCACAACGATTTCTTGGAAAACCCCGCCTTCAGCAGTCAGGGACTTCCCCTTGCTTGAGTATTGATTTGTCCAAGAACTCATGGAGTTTTCACAGAACTGAGTCTCTGATGACATTATTATGTCCAACCTTACGTCAAACTAGGCAACTTCAAGGTATAAATATGCCCACACTTGCCCAAGTATGGAGTCCCTCAGGGAACTGCCTTGTCTCCACTCCTATTCAACCTTTATCTGCAGCCCTTAATTGACTCTTTGGTAAACATGGGCTGCAGAACTTTCAACTATGCCAACGACACCCAGTTGTTACTTATTATTGACAACACGGCATCTGCACAGACCCAAGCCCAAACAATTCTCAGACATACGGTGAGCTGGATGACAGCGAACTCGTTGAAGATAAATCCGGACAAAACGGAGGTCCTGGTGGTTTCAACCGATGCTTCACCTTGGGGTGACTTGTTTTGGCCTCAAGACCTTGGCCCCACCCCGAAACCATGTTCCAATGTAAAAAGTATTGGCATAAAGATCGACTATGAGCTGTCAATGGCCAGCCAGATTTCCTCCGTTGTTGGGACCTGCACAAATCTAATTAGACAGCTACGTAAGCTAGTCCCTCTTCTTTCCCCTTCCACGCTTCATACAATCGTCTCCGCCACAATAATTTCAAGACTGGATAATGGGAACGCCATGTATCTGGGACTGCCCAAAACATTGATCAGTTGGCTGCAAGTGGTCTTGAACGATGCAGCTAGGCTAATCTTTAGGCTACCTAGACGGACTCATGCATCTCCACTGTTGTGTAAGTTACACTGGCTCCCCATAAAACAACGGGTGGAGTTCAAAAGTCTATGCATTGCCCATAAGGCAATCTATGGCCAAGCACCTGCTTACATCAAAGAATGCCTTGGCCCACATGATCATTAAGGTCCTCTAACACTCAGCTGCTGTCTTGTCCCCGCTATAAATTGGCAACTAAGGGAGGCAGATCCTTTTCTGTATTGGTTCCACAGATCTGGAACAAACTTCCAGAATCTCTCCACAAGGAATCAAATCTGTTGCATTTCAGGAAGTCTCTAAAAACGCTCCTGTTTAGGGAAGCCTTAAGTATCGCTTAGTGCCACGGCCTCACGCATCTTTTCCTTTCACTTACTCTGCTAGTACTACTTCTTTCTGTCATAAGCGCCTAGAGACCTGACGGTGATATGGCGCTATGCAAGTTTCAGTTAACAATAACAATAACAAGCTAACACACAGTGGTTTGGAGCAGTTCGACTACCTACTTGACCGATGCATCTCGCCGCAGCAAGTGCTGAAGGAAGCTGACCCTCCAGCAGACTCACTGAGAAAGACGCTTTCTTTTCTGTGGCCGAGAAATCCAGCTCCAGTGTTTCCAAGCTACCCTTGTGGGTTGTTGGGAAATCGAGTCCTGAGAGAGAGATACCAGACCTCCTTCATTCTAAAACCAAGGTACAGAGCTGATTAGACCCTTAGAGAATTCTTGGATAGATTCTTGGCAAAGAATACTGAAACTAGGCTACACCTCACTTACTTCTTCCCTTGTACTAGACCTAGGTTAGGTACACCGGGGTAGGCGTATTTTAGAAGCATCAGTTGAGTACTTTTAGTCTTTATTTATTAATGTATGTATTCTATGTATTTCATGGCTTAGAAACCATATCATGCTTTTATAGTATTATTTTATACTACTCTTCGTACTGTACGCATTGTACTTTGCAACCAGTATTACGATTGTAGCAGTTCATTTCTCCTGCATGAAACAGAAGACTGTTCAATAAATACCATTTATTGAAAACGCCTTTCTCTCTATTTCTCAGCACCTCTGGTAAAACGAAGCATGCACGATTGACAAGGTGAAATAACTATCTATTGTTTCCGCAACTCTAGAGATATATTCCTTATTCTTTGGAAACAAAGTTGTCATATTTATGCGGTTGTCAGAAACTTATCCCTTCTTGTTCATTTGGGAAAGTTTCTCGTGACCTCTGAGATAGCTGGCATTCACAATTAAGTCTAATATATTCGGTGAAGACCGGGTCGACCTCAGTCGTACGTCTAAGCTACAGGATATATTATTCCAATGCTCAGAGCCTAGTGGGAATATAGGAACTACACTACAGTAATAGAGCGGGCTCATCGAGCCCTCATGCAAAAAATGCCACCAGGGCCCACCCGAGACCAGTCATCGCAAGGCTACTGAACTATCATGACCGAGATGTTATTCTTAAACACGCCAGGGCCAAAGAACCGCTGCTCTTTGACAACATGCAGATTTTGATAATCCCGGACTATACGTACCTAGTTCAACAACAGAGGCAGTCCTTCCTGGTGGCCAAGGCATGGCTCCGAGATCTTAAGCTTCCACATGCCTTGCTGTACCCAGCCCGATTGCGGGTGGTATACCGCTCCCGGACCCACTTCTTTGACACGCCAGAGGAGGTGTTCCAATGGATGGATGAGACTGCCTGTGTAAGTCCTCATTCACCGCATAGGAGGGACTCTGACTCGTCGTCCGGCGAGGCTGCTCCTAAGCAGTCTCAACTGAACCCAAAAGATCGTAGGCGGTCCAGATCCCATCACCGGTCCCCCTCCTGTAGCGCCTGTGTACGAGCTGGCTCAGCCTCCCGATAGGCCTCCAAAAGGGAGGGACACGTTGTACGATAGCAGTTAGTACAGGCGCAGCAAAACTACGCCGCTCTCTTCTTGGATGAGGCTCGGCTTGCCTGGTTGGCTACCTGCAGTCACATTTATCAATGGGGAGATAAATCCAGAAAAATGCCCCATAGACTTTGCGAGGGGCTGTTCCATGCTCAGCTACTCCCTGGGTTGGTGGGCATGGATGGGCGGCCCCTCATGGACTCCAGAGATATAGCTGAAAGCTTCTCTTCATATTTCAAGGAGCTGTATGCCCCTAAAGAATATATTAGTTAGGACAAGTTTGGCCGGTTTCCTAGATGTTCTGCCCCCGCAGGCTCTGCCAGATGACGTGAGCCTGGAGCTGGATCTCCTGCTCATGGAAGAGGAATTTGACGCTGCCTTGGGGGACCATAATTCTGACAAGGCACCGGGGCCCAACGGTGTTCCCTGTGAGTTTTTCAAGAAGTTCTTTTTGCAGTTAGGGCCCTACTATTGTTGGGTGTTCAGAGTCGGGTCGGGTGGTTACTAATGGCATGAAATATCTAGGGGTGTTCCTCTCGGAGTCTCCAGTGGAGGCATGGTAGAGGAACCTGGCGCCAGTGTGGGAACGCGTTCAGGAGAATCTGGTCACGCATGCCATTCTCAATATATGGCCGGTCGGCAATATTTATAATGGTTGCACTTCCTCGTTTACTTTATCAGCTGCAGAACCATCCATACCCGATTCCCTCCGGTAGTTTCGACAGGTGAATTCGGCACTGGGGCAGTTGTTGTTGGATGGAGGGGAGGTGCGTGTCTCTTTGCGGACATGTTTCCTGTCCCCGTATTTTGGAGGCTTGGCGACCTCAGATGTACTGTCTTATTATATGGCCTCACAGTTTCTGGTCCTGAATGAGTGGTGGTATGGGAACCGGGATGACCCAGCATATGCTGTGGAGCTGCGCCTCATGGGAGATGTTTCCCTCCACATGATCCTATATTCGGCACTAGCGCACATAGCTCTGCCATCGGTGACTTGTGTGGTCTTTCGGATTTGGCTGCAGGCATTGTTGTGGATAGGGTGGGGGACACACTGGCCCGGGAGACACCATTGTGGGGTAATGGGCGCCTACTGCAATTGGCGGCTCTTTCAGGTTTTCGGGGATGGGATAATATCGGCATCTCCACTCTAGGAGACATTATGAAGGGGACCATTTTGAAATCTTTTCAAGACCTGCAGAGCGACTATCAGATGCCTAAAACCCAATTCTATAGATACCTTCAACTCCGCTATGTTCTTTCCCCTAGCCTGTTGGGCCTGGAGAAACTATCTGAATTCAGTCCAGTGGAGGCTAAGATATTCATGGGGGATCTTCAGGACCACAACATTTTCAAGATATATCAGACATTGATGACACATAGCTCCCCTACCTTGCAGAATCTCAGGAGGACTTGGGAGGAGGACCTGGGCCCTATAGATGAGGAGGACTGGATAGAGGCTCTGGCCTCCCCGTGAGGAGCAGCCATAGCGGTACGTCTACGCCTTATCCAATTTAAATATTTCCACAGGGTCTACTTTACAAGGGTTTGAATGTGGAGGGCGGGCATGATAGCTTCCCTGATGTGCCTTAGATGTGAACTGGAGGAGGGGACCCTGCTACACACTGTCTGACTTTGCTCCTCCCTGGCGCGCTTTTGGAGTGGAGTGTTGTCCTGTCTTTCAGAGGTACTGGGCTGGGACATGCCCAGATTGCGGAAGTTGATAATGTTACATGTCATGAGAGGGATTGGGGGCAACATCTATAAGCGTCATTTAATGAAGTTAGCCCTTAGCAAAGCAGGATTATGCCAGGGCTTGGAAGACTCTGGCGTCACCATTGGTGTCCGTGTGGAAGAGGAGTCTAGACTTTTGTATGGGACTGGATCTCCCGATTTTGCTAATGAGAGGCTGCCTGCAGAAACATTATAAAATCTGGAAGCGGTGGGCAGACGCTGGAGTCGACTGTGGAGGGGGCTTCTCCTTTCTTAGTTTGACCCCATGGGCACACAGGACATTAGCTTGTATACATGAATGGGTAGGGAATGGTGTATGGGGTGCAGGGTCTTGCTTCAAGTGCACCTATGGGATTGTATTTGCGACAGGGGTGGGGGTAGTAGGGGGGGGTTGTTGTTTTTATCCTCTTAAAATGAGTTTTTTTTTCATTCAGATGCATTGCTATTCTGATTCTTTGATATATTTCTCTCCTTAACAAAAGTCAAAGTCATCATGTTGATTATTGATTGTGCAGAGGCCTCTGAGGTACAGAGCCCTGCAGTATATTTTTCATTTGATTAATAAAATTTGTTTAAAAAAAAGTCCATAAGTTGGCGCAGCTGCCATCTCTTGTCCATGGTTGATTTACACAAATCAGACCGCACAAAAATAGACATAGTATCTACTTTGACAGGAGCTGTGGGCCGTGCCTTAAAAAAATTGCTTGGTGAAGCAACAAATTGCCCAAAAACACAAGGATAGCCTTGCAAATTTTGGTTTGGCTTGGCTACTTGAGGAAGGAATAAAGGCAGTCTATGCACTATCTGAACGTGTGTGTCCATATCCCAATCTTCTAAATCAGGAAAAGCCTTCTGTAACAGATTTACGATAAATGCCCGTGGGTTGGAGCCTTCCCTGCCTTCTGGAATTCCAAAAATCCTCAGATTTTGGCACCGCTGCCGGTTTTCGAGATCTTCGATCTTAAACTGCATGAGAGCCATTTGCGTATCATGTGATTTAACCAAATTCACTGTTTGGTTGTTGACCTCCTCTATAGCTGCCACCCAGTGTTGAAGATCGGAGATCTCAGCAGTTAGGTGAGACACCTTGGCAGTGACTTCTGACAATGCTTGCTTGATTTCAATGCTGTCAAACTTGGCCTGTAGATAATAGACTTGTGCTTCCACTCTCTGAATGCCGAACGCTTGCATAATTCTGGAGAGTGAGGGCTTGTCATCCTCACCATCCTTACCCGCATGTTGAGTAATCTCAGCACTGCACACATTTCCGGACTCTTTTATAGACAGTATAGCAGAGGATGCTGATGAGGGTATAGCATGAGCAGTCTCCATATCTGTTGGCTTCTGAAAAGAGCCTTGACCTCCATCATTAGTCCCAATCTGTAAGCTGCCTTGAACATGTGTGTCTTCGGCAGGCAGGCCAGCAACTTGAATAGCCTCGGCTGTGTTTGCCAAAGTATTTGCCACCAGGTCAAAACAACCATCTTGCAGGTTAGCATTTAATCTGTTTCCATGGTCCCCTGGGTTAGATAGTCTAGAGACAATAGATCTTACTTCGCCTTTTGATGATACCCACTTCTGCAGCGGGCTCACTCCTGGACGGACCTTTGCGATGCTTGCTGTGCCCTTGAGTCGTTCCAGCACCTCTGATATCTGTGGTTTGGTACTGGCTCTGCTCCCTCGACCTCTACCACCTTTCCCAGTCCTAACTGGTTTGAGACCTTTCCCTTTAGGAGCTCTCCCCTCCTCTGGGGTGTTGCTTTTGGGACTGCTGGGGGCCCCTGCTTTGCTGTTGCAGCTAGACATAATATCCTGTTCCCGTGTGAAGCGCCAAGTGAGAGATCTGAGCATTCAGGGTGACTGGATTCTAAAGCGTTATTGCTCCCACTGCATTTAAAGTCATTGACCTCACTGGCCTCCCCCTCACTAATGCCACTTTCGCAATTATCAAGACTTCTGACATTCTCACCCCCCCACCCGAACCAGTGCTCAGTAGGTTGACATTTATCTGATTCGTATTTGCCCAGGAATCCTCACCCGTGGACCCGCTAGAATAAGATATGTGATCTGAGCTCGCAAAAGCCACATCAGCATCGGCAGGGGAGAGGGTTTGGAGATTTGAGTCAAATAATTTCTCACAGGCGAGTTTCGCCATTGTTACTTCTTGAGTTGTTGCTGGAGGCACAATAGCACTGCCAGGATTCCATTCGGGAACAGCAGTAGATGATATAGCAGGGTCTTCAGTGCCCCCCCAACCTTCATGAACTGCGGCATTTAGAACTTTGGCCATTTAAAGACATGGAATGGCTGTCTCTGAGTCACAGGATCGGAGCAGTGCCATGGCCCTCCCAGATCGCAAAAGCTTCAAGATCGGTTTCCCCACCTGGGGGACAGTTGGAAAGTAAGTCACCTCCTAAATTGCTGGAACTGCAAGCACCCACAGAAGCAGTATTGCTTACCTGCACTTTTCCTGCCGAAACTCCGCCCCTGGCAGCGGTACGGCTCTCCTGTACTACTAAGGCGTCCATAGCATCTGCTGAAAAACCGGCTTCCACCTGGACCTCTGCACGCCCCCGGCGAGTAGCTCGTGGAGGAGCCATCACCTTCCCCTGACAGAGACTAAACCACGCAGATGCTCTCCTGCAGTCCAGCGCTCTCCTGCAGCTGGTTAGTGAAAACCGGTCACAGACGCTGCTGCTGCTACTGATGACACTGGAAGCACTCCGTAGTTCCAAAGAAAGCCAAGGCAGCACGAGTAGAGGTGTTTCAATTGAGAACCACCTCGCTGCACAGCCGCCATACACTGCACAGCTCAGCTGTGTGATCTCACACATCCAGAGGCAAGGAGGCGGCAAATACCACTGCGACCGAAAGCCTTTCAGCTTTACCGGTTTTTTTTTACTTCGAATTTTGAAAAGCGTCTTTCTTAGATTTCTAAGGGGGCTGAATCCTCATTGCTTCCCTTAACGACGGCACCGGAGAAGAGGGAAAGCGGCGGCTCAGCTGGATCTCAAGGAGAGGTAGAAGAGATGTCGTCCAGAAGTCAATCCACCATCTTCCCTTTCCCCTACTCGTCACCTCCCCTTTCCGGTAATGTAAAGATGTTAAAGGTTATTGGTGCAACATGTTAGCAAAGCGTTCCTCTTCTTAGCCACCAAAATAGTTTCTGACTTGTAAGATCGTATTCATTGGAAGATTACAATTTGCTAACGTTCATAAAATCACTTAGCCTAGCCACTGAATGGATGTACTATAAATATTATGCCATAAGTCTGCAAAACTTTATAGACTGCTTTGGCTTATTTCCCCAAAAGTGTGTTATATTTCTTAATATTGATCATTCAAATATGTCGCTCAAGTCCCACCACATACAGTGGATACATGCCTTTCTCTCAAATTAAAATTAATTGTAACATTTTTATATTTTGAAGAGTCTCATGGTAAACAATATCGCTGTTCTTGGATGTTTGCAACCATGGCAAACACCAACAGTCCAAATTTGCAATGGGACTCTGCTGCATGCATAAAGGATAAGAACAAACCACTGTAGCATTGCCTTCTCGCACAGCAAGCATCACCATCTGTGACCACGAGCCACCTTTCATGCCGTCCTCAACTCCCTGCCAACTCTTCACGCCTGCATGACCATCGCTAGAGACACTCTACTCACACCCAGTGACCGTCTCCTCAAAGAACGGGGCTCTTGGCTCAGCTTGAGAAGGTAAAACTTCAGCGTAACTTGTTTGGAACTGTATCTGATCCACGCTCTATTACGGTCACAAGAGCCTTGGATTTCCCTGGTCTATTGGAACTGAAGTAACCCTTTACAAGAGAAGGATAAAAGCAAAGAAAGGTTGGTGTGTGTTACAACGTTTAATACCAGAAGCAATCAAATTAAAAAAGCCATAAATCGGCATTGGCATCTGGTACAAAACGAAGTGGGTCGACTTCCGACACCCTTACACGCTTTCAGAAAAGGGAAAAGCATCAGGGACCATTTAATTAAATCACTCCTTCCAGTAACGACAGTCCCCTCCCAGACCACACTGTGGGGCTTACCCCCAGTAATGAGCCACAGAAAATGTGGGAATTGTAAAGCATGCCCTTTGACTTTGGAATGTACCACCTTCTCCCACAATGATCAGACACACACGTTGAAAGTACACAGTAACTGTAACACCACAGGGGTGATCTATGCCCTCTTGTGCCCCTGTGGCTTTATGTACGTTGGACAAACAATACCGAGGATAAAATGTAGAATCCTCCAACATGTCAGTCGGATACGGTGTAAAACTGTGGGAGCTCCTCTCGTGCAACACTTTACAACATTTGCACACCAACCTGAGAGTATCAAATGGTGGGTGATTGAGAAGGTACAAGTAAATCCAAGAGGAGGTGATCTCCAAAGCATTTTGAGCAGAAGGGAATGCCGTTGGATATACCTTCTTGACACGGCTAACAAGGGTCTAAATGAATTGGAGGAAATTAACAGACAGGAGGCAATTCTCTAATTTCACCCCTAGCCCTTGATGACAATGACTATATGAAACACTGATATATGTTTGTTTTTCTGTTAAGTATTCTGTAAATACTGTGAAAAGTTTTTTGATAAATGTCCTTGTAAATATGTATAGTGGGCAAAATGTTTTTAATTGTGCACACCATTGGAAATTGTTGGTTCATAGTTGTATTCCCAAACTAAGATGGCCGCCACATTTTTTCATCAGTGTTTGATATTACCTTGAGAATTCTGTGTATAATTTGTGAATACCTATACAATTGGTTATATTTCTGTAAGGAGCGGTTTGTGAATAATATCTGAAAATATGAAGGCTTATATATTGCTGTTTTTAATATCCAGTAATGATGGAAAAACGATAACGATATTTTGGATCATTAATAAATCAGGAGTTCAGCTCGTTTCACCCGCATTGGGGTGTTTAACTGACGAGAAGCGGCGGATTCCAAAAGATCGGCGTAGTCCTTTGCCGCTGTTCATTACCAGGAAGGACACCGGCTTAAACATAAACATGTGGCTGGTTAACGCCGCGGTTCCCTCGTGAGCATTTGTCTCAGGTATTCCCATGACGCGTGTCCCTCCGTGGAACTCCGCATTACTTTAACGGTATGTGCCCCATGAGGCCCTTGTTTACCCGTTAGGAATACAATTCCCTCGATTTTTAACGCACGCAGGCACTCATGATAGGCTTCTTTTCATTTCAGCTGCCTAACCTTTCTTTAAAATATCGGCGATTGATCAGCCTTTAGCTCCTGGACATAGCTATACTACAGAATTTACCAATTCAGGTAATGGCAATCTGTGATGTTTTTAAATTTACTATTTGGAAGCACCTAAATACTGGGAGGGTACCTCACCATCTGGTCCTTCATCCCTTAGGTGTTTACAGCGTGAGGAATTGTCAAATCAAAAATCGTACATTGAAATTGTCCAATACTCATGATTGGAATCTAAATACAAGGTGAGCCTCCCTTTTGAAATTAGTGATCATTTATAATTTTGGCAGGTTGGTCCAATCATTTACAAGTGCTGTTATAATTATTACAGCCTCCTGTTTTCAAGACATCAAGTGGAAAATGTACATCCATCTAGGATAGGAAACCCAAAAATATTAAAGAGGTAACCATTTATTTTTACACGGACGTGAATGGTTTGAATTCTTTATGGGACCGTACATATAAATTTTACATAGGCTCCCCATTGGTTTTCCAGAATACCTGGACAATAAGAAATTTTGGATTCATATGGACTGAGCCCATTTGGAGTGGGAATAACGACCACTACACCCCGAGAAGGGTAAGCACTCCTGGACTTTTGTCCTTGTTTTAGTGATTAGGCAACAGCCCCAATCCTTATGGTCATTTATATCTTTCACAGGGTCAACAAAGAGATCCCTGTGTTGCCCCGTCCAATATGTCCTAAAGAAGACTCGCATGGCCCAGGCATAATCAACCGCAAGGCCGCAAGACGAGTCGAAACGTCGACACTTACCTAATAACCTGGACCACTAACTATATCTCCCTCTGTGATATAGTGCAGACATTTTTTACATCCTATGTCTCAGAATAACATTAGGGATTTCATGTGGACTAATTGAAGTGGCCAGGACACACTGTTCCGGCTTTCATTGGCTGGTGTTTTTGGAATTATTTAAATTATCTTTTATAATCTTGTGTGATTTCCTTTCTTTTCACCTTATCACCTTCACGCTCTTTTGACACCCTTTGCTATACTGCACGCTCTAATACGGGGAAATGTGTAAAAACTGTGAATTCATTTACTATACTTGAATATGACAATAGATTAAAAATATTGCATATAGATTTGGAGTTTGTTGCTGTTGCCTATTCTTTTGCTTTCATCATTAATTGAGCAGGGCTGTTTAAATAATATATGCCTTTCAATTGAATAAGCTTTGATTCATTGCTTGTTTGGAGAAATATATAGGTCTTGGACCGTTGTTTGTTTATATCAGTATTATACCCAGGTCCAGTACCTTTTGGGTTACCCCATTTCTTTAATGGCTTCAGTGTTTGAGGCATGTGAAAGAATGGTAGCTGATCAGGGCTGGTGTCTCAGGGCATAGCGCTCCACAAGCGTGTGGATAGCTATCAAAGACCATCCACCAGCAGGATGCAGTGAAATTGCAGGTGTGGTGAATCAGCTACTGAGCAGTTCTGAAGGCAGGGGCTACCACCGGCCCTATGTTCACCAGGGAACTTAAAGGAGGTGCCCTTGATCAGAGCAGGATGAAGCACAGCACAATGGTGGTACCAGCCCTGTGTCACTCAGGCAGCAACAGGGCTGGCCTGGATTGGTAGTCAGCATTGTGTGCCAACCAGGGTCTCAACGTCATCAGCTGTACCTTCTGAGGATCAATTGGGGGAGGCTGCAAAATGCCCAGTTGCCCGGGGTATATGCACTGCACTGTATGGGGGACTCTCTCTTCAGTGCCAGTGTTGCAAGCCGGCCTCCAGCAGTTTTTTCCGGGAGAGCAAGCGTGTTCTCTACAGTGTTTCTGGCTCCCTCTCTGCTGGGCATTTAGGCCTTGGATATGCCAGAGGGTGGGTACCTGTCTGGTTCTCCCCCAGCTGTGAGCAGCAGTGCAAGACCTGCCCCAGTAGGTCAGTCAACTTGAGGCTTCTCCTCTGTGGCCGACTCGCTGATACATCAACTGCAGAGCAGCAAGCCCTGTATCGGAGCAGGCCTGGTTCAATGCTCGCAACATGTTGCTCTTACTAGGACCTGGGCTGAGGCTGAATTCAATGTAGTGCCCTCTCCTGGCAGGGGAGGCTGCCCACACTCCCTGTACAGTTGCACCACAGTGGTTGAGTCGTCAGCTGGATGCGAGGTGGGTGCTGCTTAGGGGTGGAGCTGTGTGGTTCACTGCTGCCGATTGGATCAGAGATTACCTGCAACAGGGGCAGCCCTACTCCCCAAAACCCAGCGTAATTAAACAATAGAACAGCTAAAATGCTTCCAGGGAATGTTCCATAAGAGAAGTGTGCCTAACCACCCTAGAATAGTATATATACATCAAGAATAAAAATACATTAGGTAAAGGTACCCAAAAGCCAAAACTTTTTGAGAAAGACTTTTTGTTATTAAAATAATTTATAAAGTGAATCAAAGAAATAATACAAACATGTAAAGAGAATGGTGCTCATTCAGTTTTTACACATAACAAACATACAAAAATGCAAATTACAGTGTAAACAAAGAAGCAAACACAATGGCAGTGGAATAGTATACAAAAGTAAATAATAGAATCCAGGGGCCTGATTCACAGAACTAATTTAAGACAAAATCCTAAACTTACTACTTTTGGTATTCACAGAAGTTAGGATTTTGTCTTAAGTTTGTCTTAAGACAGATTTAAGACAGACTTAAGACAAAATCCTAACTTAAGTCTGTCTTAAGTCTGTCTTAAGACAAACTTAAGACAAAATCCTAACTTCTGTGAATACTAAAAGGAGTTAGTTTAGGATTTTGTCTTAGTTAGTTCTGTGAATCGGGCCCAATGTGTCCTTATAATTGCCAAATGGAACGTTGACAGGTGTTCGATCTTATCAATTTGAAAGGTCATCATCAGGACACAATCTTAAATTCGAACAATAATATTTGTAAATATCAGGATACTGGTGGCCATAGTTGAAGAAAAAAGGCTAAGCAAGGGCTATGTCAGAGCAAATGAATTTTGGAGAAACAATCAAGCATGCAAAACAATACGGAATGCCATTGCCAACTGACAAACTAATGTGACAAGGCAAATACAGAAGAAGAATACATCTTTAATCCCAAAAGTTTTAAACGGAGAGGAAAGAAGAAGAGAAAACTCCATCCTTATGTGTTTTTAAAGAAATATAGACACCAAACGTAAATTAAGCATGCTTAAATATAAGAAAAACCTATTTGTGAAGAAGCAATTAGTCACGCCAGAAGTTCCAAAATTCCAAATAATTTTAAAGACTCTGCTTAGTCGTAGGACTCTGCAAGGTAATAATACCTATAAAGCAAAATGTGCCTGCACAAGGACTAAAACATTCATACTGTCCTAGGAGGTCACATAGACTCACTCAAAGATGGTAGTATAAAAAAATCAAGATTTGAAGCATTTAACTCAAAGCAACAAATGTTTCAACTGAACAGAGTACTGCGACCAGGCATCTTGCACACTAGCCGAGTTTCACAAACTTCAAGGGTTACGGGATTTACCAAGTCCCAGCAAAGAACAAAACCCTCGGTTTTTGGCGGCTGCAGTCGTCAAACAACACAACAAAGTACGCTAGCAAAGTGTCACCAACATAAACACTTACACAGCGTCAACAACAAAAACACTCGCTAAAGTGTCAACAACCAAGAACTCTGGGAGCAACCCACAAATACTTAACTCAAAGATCGATGGCGTCTCCAGGAAGGCCCGTCAATCGTCTCGCTATACCAAGGTCTACGCCAGGCGCCAAAACAGGTCTACAGTCAGGGCAGCAGTCCGTCGCAGCCATCAGGAGGCGGGAATCTTTGCGGGAAAAGTCTTCGGGCCACTTATTTCGACAACAGGATCGATGAAGCGGAGTGCACCTTCCCTCGGAGATTTCACACGAAGTTCCTCACGATCGTCGGGCTTGGACCGGTACCACTGATGCAGCCCCATGTTGGGCGCCAACTGAAGGACTGGGTTTTTTAAGACCCAGCGGTGCCAGGGCACAACACCTGAAACCTTTGTGGGTAACCTGCTCCGGCGTACGAATGACAGAGACACGGGACACTTCCTTCGGCGTCAAAGATTCAAGGTTTATTTGCTGCAGGGAACACAGATATCACGACAAGTACAACTCGTGCAACTTGGGGAGACTGCTTCAAATTGGTTCTGTGGATCGCTCCTTTTATACAGTTTTTACCCATAGGACAACATGGTACACAAAGGTTTACAACCCGGTTCCCACCATTATCCCCCAGAGGGGTCGCTTTGGTCACTTTGATACACGTAAGGTCCGGAACATAAGTGCGGAAACATTTGGCGGTTCCCAACTGTAAAAACCCATCTTCCCAACATTAGTGCATTCCAATCGGCAGTAAAACAGATCGAAATAGGAACAAAGACAGGTGCAGAGGAAGACGGAGACAGTGGGGAGATCGGAAAGGGTGTAAAAGGGGAGGTATCGGGAAACACGAGATACAGGCATCAAAGGGACGTGCCTAATGAGATGCACGGCTGAGACAATAAGTCCGTGCGGCAAGATGAACCTCGAGCGGCGCCATCTGCTTTACAACAGCATCCCCCTCGTCATAAAGACACTTACAAAGAACATGTGTCTTCCGCAAATATCTTGGGAGTCCCAGGGTCGCGAAGCGGACAGCGTCCGTTCGCTGGCTATTTGAGGGCAAGAGACAAAATGGATGCCGTATCTAAGATGGAACCCGTGGGTACAGATGAAAAACCCACATAACAAACGAACGGTTTAAGTTAGCACAGCGAAACTGCGCACACTTACTAAACTCGTCATTTGCGGTTCATAGATACCAGACTCGACCATATTCGTGCGAGTCAAAAACACCACTTACAATTGTCACGGAACCTCAGAACCCCAAAATTAGATATTATAAAAAAGGAAGAATCAATTGGTACAGTTGCATCAGCTCCGTTGTGCTCTCCGTCCACGTAAATGCATTAATTTGGGAGCACTAATCACCATTGGCATAAACAAAAGATTACAGCGGAACATGGTGTGCATCGAGTAGACCATACATATAACTTCAAAGCACAATTAGGAATATAATTAGGTAATAATCACAAAGTCATCCAAAAAATAATACAACGAAAATTGAAAAGTACAAAAAGGGGATGCTGCTTCAAGACCCATGCGTGTAGGTTAACCACTACATACCATTAAGGTAACTGTAGATGAACAAGGACTTTGGCTATTAACCCCCATACATGTAGTCAGGCAAACATTACACCCAAGCTCTCTTAAATTCTAAGTGAAGATGCTGGCATCTCACAAAAAGTGAAGGACTGTCCTCACACATCACCAGGTGTCATGCTTCATCATCAGCAGCCCTTGCTATCTAAAATCTAGGTTTGATAGAGAGCAGGCCTTCACCTGAAGACAGGGTGCGACTTCTAAAGCTAAGTGGGGGCCCTTGACAGTGAGTGAAGTTTTAAAAACCAGTATAATTACCAAATTAAATGTATTCAGAAAGGTAACTATATGTTGTTAAAAAAAAAAGAACTGTGAGAATGGAGGAGTACTATTGTCCCCTCATTGTATTGGCTAATTTGGTCGACATGTTTCTGCCTTCTTGGCCCAAACAGTCAACGGTATTCATCAGGACAAAGAAATAATGAGGGCTCCGTTCTTACCAAAATTATGGTGCAAATTTACCACTTGGTAGGTTGACCTGTGTCACACTCTACCTGGAAAGATTCTCAATAAACATGTAAACAAAAGTGAAGGGGAGACAAGGTGTGTCATCAACATATTCAGTCATAAAAGAGCAATTGTACCACATGCACAATGTAATACATAGTAGCTAGTTAACACATGTCACTGCAACTGTGAACACACAAAGTCTCATAAAACCAATGTGAGAACAAATCACATTCTTACACTAACATAGTATCCTACACGCCCCATGGCAGAAGGGTGGAGGAGAGACCCCTGTAGTCAAACTCGGGAGAAGGGATATAAGCACAACATATGTCAGAATCAGAGTCTTTCTTAATAGTAAAAAATACACCCATTCACTCTGTTACTATGTCAAGGTGCGTCTATCGTGTTGCACCTAGGTGTGTCTGCTCTTTCTCCCTGGAGATAAATGAACTGCAGAGAGGTCGGGTTTATATGGTGCCTTAATTTGCCTTAATGGTGGAATAATTGGTCGATATCCACTACAAGTAAGATCAAAGAATTTGCCAAACGTTGCTCGCACTGTGCTTAAGCGCATACGAATCAACTGGTTACTGCATGCCAACATCAAAGATGACAACCATTCTCCATAAATTATCCAGATGGCTACGATGGAGGGACTATGCAGCGGGGGGGGAAGGGGGGTTATGGTCCTTATACGTATAGTCAAGAAATGACTATACCTAGAAAAAGTTTATGGTGTCAAATGAGTTAATTTAAAAACGATTTATTTGTAAATGTTATCATGCAAAGAAAGCGCTAAATAATAAAAACCCTATCAATAAAAGGTAACATTTATGAATGAAAAAGTAAACAAAATACTGTTGCCACAGTCCTTCTAACAACATTGGCTGAAACAAGGTCATGAAAAATCAAAGTAGCCAAAGAATAGGTAAAAAAAATCAATGCGCATTTGGAGCGAAGAATTGAAAGAACAGGAAATAAAAAACAACCAATGGTCTAATGGAATTTTTTTGTGTGTAGACAGTAGGAGAGGATTGAATCAGAGTGAGGCAGCCCTTGGTTGGGGTCCTGGTCTATCTGTTAGTATGAAATATGAAGGCATAATCAGTACAAGTTGCATACCATATCATTGTGCATGCATGGATACATGCAATCAATGAGCACTAAAGGGATAGATATAGAGCAAGAACAATTTCAGTTAACAATAGCCAATGTTTTTACATATAAGGGACCTCAACCTCATTGTGGTCATGATAAATAAAACAAATTCTATTGCAAATCCTACCTTATTATATCAGTGCCTTCATTATGGGGGATGTTGGTGCACAACGACTAGATGTCCAAGCACACCAACAACTCCACAGCTGAGTCAGAATCAATGGTACACGTACAAAGTGACATTCACTCCTCACCAATTTTTTGTCACCTTTCCTCCGCGCTGTGCAAAAGAACTCTCAGAATTAGAGTATGTTGTCCAAGGCATAGCATTTTTATTCACATCACACGAGGTAATTCACCACAAACCAATATGAGAGTTACAGCATCCTACTTGGATATATATATAAAATGATTCACAGCATCACTCTTTAGCAGCACCAACATACTTTGATTCAGAGAGTTCTTTGGCACAGCGGGGAGAATAGGTGATGAAAAATTGGTTAGGAGTGTGCTTGGACATCGAGTCGATATGCACCAACATCCCCCAGCATGAAGGCACTGATGTAATAAGGCAGGCTTTGGACAAGAGACCTAGTCCATCCTGTCAATGTGGATTCCCTGAGGATTCACAGAGAATGCCGGTTCCACCACCCCAGGAGTTATTGGAAGCGGAGCTCCGTGAATAATCTGCTACATGGGTGACATCTTAAAAAGCCCTCCTCATTCCTTTTTTAAAATAAAAAACTCTTCATGTGAATAACTTCGACATCTTTCACAGTAATACATTTTTCGGCGATTACTGTAGTTCTTAACTGGGGATAGTGTATTATCCTCACAATACATGGAGCCGATTCAAGACACTCCAGTGCGGTGTGTTTATAATATTGACCATATTAGTCATGTTCCTTTTTAAAATATTTGTAGGGGGATGCCAAATCTTCATGCATGTATTCAGTCCTGAAGTTGGTCTACAGATGCACAACAACAGAGACCGAAATGTTGATGCCCAACCCAACTTCGTCTTTAGTCATTGTAAAGTTTAGTTCTTGTGTGAGATAAACTGTTGACATACTAACCTCGACCTCGATTACGAGTCTGGCCGTCCATAGCCCACCAGACTTGCGGGGGCACAACAGTGATGGTCCCCTGACAGCTCTATTACCGTCACCATTGCTAGAGAACCGCCGGTCCCTGGCAGTGTTGTGGTTGTCAAGAGGCAGTAATGCGCTTGGCGGGATAGCTGCGGTCCCATCAAGTATATCACACGTTTGCTCTCTGCCACTGTTTTCATGGCATTGCCACCGCAAGGAACACCATGGCAGAAAGGAATAAAATGGGTCCTACAGGGCCCCCTGGTGCCTCACACCCTGTTGATGCACACAGGGGGGTGCAACATGTGCTCCCATGTGTGCATGCACACCAGTTCCTGCACTGTAAAGTTACAGTCCATGACATGCAGGAAGTGTTTTTGTCTTTCCAATTGACATGCCCAATTTCAGAGCACTAGCATGGGAATGTCAAAAACAAAGTACGCCAGACAGGAAGAAACTCCTAATCTGGTGGGTTGTCTGACCACAGCTTTGGTGGTGTGGCGGTAAGGCAGACCTGGTGCCGCACCGCCAAAGTCCTAATCAGGCCCTTAGTAAGGTATTGCAGTGTTCTCTGTCAATGTATGATGAGAATTATTTTTTTGAACCCCTGTACTTATGATTTTAGTATAATTTTGATACAAATACAAGCACCTGCATCCTGGAATTCAATTTCCTAGAGAATCAATTGTATAATTTGCAATTAGGTTGTGATGCCATGCTTTGACATCCCAAATGATTCATATATGTATGTGTTAAATCATTTTTTGATCAAATCCCCATTCTAAAAGTGTCATTTTCAGATACAACCTCACCATAAGTTGTGATTTTAAATTGTGAGATTCCAAACTCCGAATTTCCATCTCTTCACAATTGGAAATTGCACTTATAAAATACAACAATATAATCCCAATGTTAACCTATAGGAGATATATTTCCCATGCAGTAGTGAAAAATGAATGCAATAGTTTTTCACTAACAGGATATGTTAAACTCAAAAGTATCTTTTAAATACA
Organism: Lissotriton vulgaris; assembly: GCF_964263255.1. NCBI lineage: Eukaryota > Metazoa > Chordata > Amphibia > Caudata > Salamandridae > Lissotriton > Lissotriton vulgaris. The sequence continues at coordinate 1,089,475,237 of NC_141697.1, read as the reverse complement.
CTGTGTCCTGGCCAAAGGCCTGCCTAGGGACACCCTTAGGGGTGTCTTATATGTATTAAAATGGAAGGTTTGGGCCTGGCAAGTAGGTACACTTATCAGGTCGAAATGAGAGTTTAAAACTGCACCCTCAGGCTCTGCAGTGGCATGCCTGCAACATGTTTAATAGACTACTGAAGTGGGTAGCATCCCACTAGTGCTGGCCCATTAGTGTAAAATGAAAAATTGATGGACAGAATGCAGAACACTGTCAGACATTCACCCCAGTACAGAGATCTGGATCACCATGCCATTTCAGTTTGGATCCAGCCATATGCAAATAGTCTTGACCCTGCGCCCAATGGGAACAGTCCAGCCCGAACTGCCAGGCCAGGTCCTCCCTGGGCTGGAAACAAGCATCCAAGGACCAGTTTCGGGCTTTCAACCCTCATCAGCCAGGAGAGCTTGACTCCAGTGGCGTGGAGAGCATGGGACCCACGTCTGGGCATACCCATCACACTCGGGGTGACAAATGCAAATAGAACAATTGATGGACAGAATGCAGAACAATGTCATACATTCACCCCAGTACAGATATCTGGGCCTAAATCTAGGGGTGGGCGTTGTGCTTCGCTCCATCCACGGAGCATGCGTAGTGTTGCCTACTTCGCGATTCGCAAAGTAGGCGAAGTAGGCAACACTACGCACATGCCATGGTGGAACGAAGTAGCCTGCCACCCGCCTCCCTCCCACCCTCGTGTAAATGCCCTGGAAATTAGTTAATACATTGTTAAATGAATTAAAATGACTTACCTGACATCCGGCATCCCAGGGCTCCCTCTTCCTAGTTTCTGGCCATTTCTTCCTTACAAATGCGCATGCGTGGGCACCCGCGCATGAACATTTCTCACGAGAAATGCGCATGCGCTTTTGTCAGGAAGAAGTGGCAAGAAACTAGAAAGAGGGAGCCCCGGGACGCCGGATGTCAGGTAAGTCGTTTTAATTAATTTAACAATGTTTTACTTAAATTCCAGGGCATTTACAAGAGGGTGGGAGGAGGGCGGGAGGGAGACAGGTGGTGTGTAGTGAGGCTACGCGAAGTGTGTGGGTGGGCATAGATTTCCCCCCACTTCGTGGTGCTTCGAGTAGCCCCACTATGCCCACTACGCCCAGGGTTACCTAAATCCATTGTTTTTTTGCTCACATGCCATTCCAGTTTGGACCCATCCATATACAAATCAGTCTTGACCCTGCACCAAATGGGAACAGTCCAGCCCGAACTGCCATTCCAGGTCCTGCCTGGACTGGAAACAAGCATCCTGGGACTGGTTTTGGGCTTTCAGCCCTCATCAGCAAGGATAACTTGACTCCAGTGGCATGGAGAGCACGGGGCCCTCGTCTAGGCATACCAGTCCCACTCGGGTATGTCCATTAGTACCATTTAATTTACAGGCCCTGGGTACCTACAGGGCACTTTACTATTCACTTATAAGTAACTTAAATATGCCAATTGTAGATAATCAATGTTACCATGATTAGAGTACAGAGCTCCTGCACTTTAACACTGTTTATGAGTGGTAAAGTACCCATAATCTTAAAGCCAGCGGAAATGAAGTCAGCACATCAGGAGTTCAGAAGGCAAAAAAGTCAGGGAAAACCATGCCAAGGATGCCAGACATAACGATTGGCTTTGCCAATGCATGCTTAACTAGCTATTGAAAGTTGGATTTGTTAAAAGTGTTCCTCCGACATGCAGCCTGCTTCTTAAGAAAATTCAGGACAGGACCTTTCTAGTTTATAACTAGAGGTAGGCAAAGATTTCTGCTATTTTTAAATTCACAGAGATTTCCCAAATTTTGCTAGGAAACCAGTTAGAGTTGCAGTTTTCCAGGTGTACATCTGAAAATACAACCTAGTGGAGGCTTTCCTTCAGGCATTATTTAGTTGGTAAATAAATGTGCAGACATTAAGTGGAGCAGATCCTCTTGGCTATTGGCGAAAAAGGTCCCTGGCATCCCATTGAATGTTTTTAAATCTAACCTAGACCTTTGGGCCTTTCAGATTGCTCTTGCATTAACACAGTTATAAAACAGTCTATACCAAAGTCATGGTCTACATCTGTGACAGTTACCATCTTTAAAAAGGGTAACCTTACTGATCCTAGGTGTTACTGTCCTATTTCTCTGATCAGTTCTGGGTTCAAGGTTTTTGGCCAGACAGTTTAGAATAGGCAAATGCATGGGCCATTGATTATAATGTTTTATCTGACATTCAATAGGGTCTCTGGCCTGGCCTAGGGACAGTTGACCAGTGTATCAATCTTCATCTCATTATTAATAAGTACACAGTGTCGAAACAAGGGGCTTTACACTCGGCTTTTATTAATTTTAGCACTGTATTCGATGGGGTCGACGGGGAGAACATATTGGAAATCATGTTGTGCCTGGGTGTGGAAGCCAAGTTAGTTTTATTATTGTGTTATCTTCACTTGAACTGTTTCAGTTCAATTTAGGTTAACCAGAGAATGCACAGAGCACTTTAAATTGCAACGAGGGTTCGTTAAAGATGTAACATTGACGCTGTTCTTATTTACCATTCATATCAACTATCTGGAGAAGGCACTTATGGAGAGTGGAATGGATATGCCGTAGAATGGACAACATCCACCCCCTGTGCTACTCTATGCAGATGCAATTCATATTTCCAGAACAGTGATGGGGCTTGAACAGTTGCTTTATTCTTTTGTTCAGTGTATGGACAGCCTTGATTTGAAATTTTTCAAAATCACTTTTCATGGTGATTGGCCCCCAGTTCAAGCAGTCCATACTATTGGATTAAAGGCAATAGTTAGTTGAGTTACTACTTTTCCCTATCTCTAAGCTTTATTTGAATCTTCCATGACTTGTTCTCCTCTGCCTCCGTTTTTGATTTTTCAATTAGTTGGAGCATAAATTTACCAAGGCCATGCTTGATATTTATAAAGCAATGTGTGTTCCTATCACTTCTAATGGCAGCGATATTTAGAGGTTCATTAATTCATCATTTTAAGCGTAATTGAGAACAAGTTTCTTTTTTAAGTTTAGAAATTTGTATTAATAAACTTCAAAGTGTCATAGCATGGTTCATACAGCTAAATGCATGTCATACAGAAGAAAACATTACAATAAAACTATACAGTTAAAGCGAATCGGACTCAGGAATAAGACTAAGCGTAAGAAAATACTACGGGTAAGTTATACAAGATGTAGAAATATCAAAAATTTTAGGAACATTCAGGGTATTCAAGTGGGCTTTAAAACTTCCTGTTGGGTGGGTTGCAATTGAAAAGATAGTCTGGCACTTGCATCTAAAAATATTGTGACTGGTGACCATAGATCCAACCGTTTTGCTGTCATATGTAAAGGGTATACAAAGGAAGTATCCGGCCTGTGATTATGGCATACAGCATACCACCATGCCCTATAAGAGATTTTAGAAGAGTCTGTCCAATTTGCCGTGATTTGCTGGAATGCAACCACCAATAACAAATCAATAATTTTAGTAATTAATTTAACATTCTTCCAACAGTCTGAAAGACTTCCTAACAAGACATGAGTATAGGAGAAAGGAAATTTAGTACCAAAAATCAAATTAATTTGAGACCAGACTAGTTATCAAAAGTGAAATAGAGTAGGGCATTTAAATAACATATGAAACAAATCAGCTTTTAGAGAAGACCATGTCCAGCAAACATCAGGTACAGTCATAAATTGTTTACTTAAAAAACTTGGTGTAAATAAAAGCCTGTTGTAGACAAAAAACAATGTTTGCATTATGTTGGCAGCTCTGGATGACTTACAAATTTTGAGCCATACCTTTCCCATAGATGCACTGGCCAAGATAATGCAAAGTCACGTTCCCACATCTCTTCAATTTTGGATTTCTGTCTAACAGTGTCTGTACTATGTAAAAAGCTGTAGATGGTAGAAGCTTTACCTTCTTTGGGGATAAGGCAGATATGTGCTTCTGAGACCGAACCCGAAGAACCACTTGACACATTAAAGGAAGTTATCAGAGAATACAGTTTGGGGAACAAAGGTTTAGAAAAATGTAAATAAAATTCCACCGTAAAACCATCAGACCCCGGCACTTTATCTTTTTTTAGATGATAAAGGGCGTCAGACAATTCTTGCTGTCATGTCCAATTCCAATGAGGATAAATCTGGGATAGTGTTTGAGGGTTTTTGAATATTGGAAAAAAAGTGTAACAGAGACTGATCAGTGTGTTGTGTTTCAGAAGCACATAATGACTTATAAAAACTAGCAAATTCATTCAAAATGTCAACATCCTTAAACTTTAAATCCGAATGTACATCGTATATAGATTCAATATTCAGCTTATTCTGTCTAACTTTCATGTAATTGGCCAAAGTTTTGCCAGCTTGATTTTTGCCCCCATAACATTTAGTACTGGATTTTAACAAATATAGTGAGGCATCTTCCATGGACTTCTTATTATACTGCATCTTGGCATTGATGAGGGATGTCAAACATTCTTTTGAGTGCGAGGTATAATAAGAGTGCTCCAGTCTCTTAATATCTTGAAGAAGTGCCTTAGTAAATTTACGGGCAGGTTTTCGTTTCTTCGCAACAAATCCAATTATAAAGTCCATAGCTGAGGTTTTAAAAGCATCCCATAAGGTGGGAAAGGGCATTGGAAGGAATTTGATTTAAGAAAGCAATAAAGGAAGTAGTGAATTTAGGATCTAAGAGGAGGGCATTGTTAAAACACCATCTCCTGGTACCTGTATTTTGGGTAAAATGTCTAGGCCAATAAAAACAGGGGCATGATCTGACAGTAAGATAGGTCCAATTTCTGCATGTGTGAGAGTTTGCAAAATATTATTGGATACAAATATATAGTCAATCCTTGATTGAGAGTGATGACATGGGGAATAAAAAGTGAATTATTTAGTGGTCGGGTTACATAAACGGCAAGCGTCAAGAAGTTTATGCTGATTTATGGCACGAACAAATGGTTTGTGGGGTTTGTTAGGTACAAAGGTGACTTTAGAATTCCTGTCAATAAATGGATCAGAAGTCTGATTACAATCACCAGCTAGAATAACATTGTCTTCTATACAGTGAGTGATTTGCTTAACAAAAGTAGGCCAAAAGGCAGGTTCTATGCATGTAGGAGCATCAACATTTAGGAGAGAGTCTGGAACACCCTTGAGAGATAACTTAACATTCAGCCATCTACCTAAAGAATCTGATTCCTGAGATAAGATGGAGAGCAAGAGGGATTTATGACAAAGGATCATGACTCCATTGCGTTTGCCATCCCCAGAAGAAGAGAAAACTTCCCCTACCCAACCTTTTTTTAATTTTAAGGATTCAGCATCGGAAAGTTGAGTCTCTAACTTAGCTAAGTGGATCAAGACTCTCTGCTGTTTAATTGGAGAATTCAAACCCCTAACCTTCCAAGTAATTAATTTTAAAAACATGGAATAAAAAAATAACTTGAGCTGAAAATATACAAAGAGATTCCAATTCATTGTAGTAGCAATATAAGAAATAAAAGCAGAACACTACAGCAATTATGTTGCTTGACCTCAGTGCCGCTTTTGACACTGTTAACACCAGCATTCTTCTCCACCGCCTACGCCAAATAGGAATCTCAGGGAAAGCCATACACTGGCTTCAGTCCTTTCTCGAGAATTGTTTCTTTGAGGTAGTAGAGGGCACCACTCACTCAAAAACCTGGCCCCTTGACCGAGGTGTGCCTCAGGGCTCCGCTCTGAGCCCCACCCTTTTTAATATTTATATGCAACCTCTTGCTGACATAGTGCATTCGTTCAGTCTAGACATAGTGACCTATGCCGACAATACACAATTGGTTGTATCTATGAACCAATCCAATACCTCCCCCCCCAACCTTAGTAAATGTTTGGTAGCGATCAATCAGTGGATGACCACTTCGCACCTGAAGCTCAACGATGAGACAACAGAGCTTATGATTCTGGGCAATTCAACTATTTCTAGCCCTTTGTCGGACTGGCCCCCATGCATGGGAAACCCGCCTCAACCTAGAACCCAAATAAAGAGCTTGGGCATGTGGCTGGACGCAAATCTAAATTTTACACAGCAAGCAACCATTCTGTCCGCCACCTGCTTCGGCCTTATGCGCATGCTTAGGAAAGTGCTGCCACTCCTTCCCTCTCAAGCTCGCAGAATAATGGTGCAAGCCATTATCTTGTCTCGCCTAGACTATGGGAATTCCTTATACCTTGGGGCTCCTGTCTCAACAATAAGGAAGCTCCAGATTACTCAAAATGCGGCAGCCCGCCTTCTGCTGGGCCTTAACCGGCGAGAATCAGGCACAGCGGCGTTGAAGAAACTTCACTGGCTTCCCATTAAGGCCAGAGTATTGTTCAAATCTATGTGCATTATGCACAAGGCTATGTGGAAGACAGCTCCACCGATGATCTGTTCCTTGGCGGCCCCCTACCTCCCACATAGATCACTGCGATCTAGCACAGCTTTCCTGGCTATGATGAACAAAATCAAACGGACCAGATGGGGCAGGCGCTCCTTCTCTTTGAACGCCGCCAAGGCTTGGAATTCCTTGCCTACTACCCTTCGCAGTGAATCTAACCTTCTGAAATTCCGGAAGAAACTGAAAACTCTTCTCATTATTTAAACCTGGTCTTCTCAGCCCACAGCAGTCAGACAATACAGCGCTACGAGGCCTCCGGGTTGTTTGCGCTTAACAAAACGCAATTAATAATAACAGAAGTAAAGTATTAAGTGGTGACAAGTCAAAGTAAGGAGAAATGTGAAAACCAAGCAGCAAAAGCCAATAAAGGACTCAAGTACTGTTAAATGAGCCCATTAAAAAAGCAGAATATACAATAGTTAGAAGGTAAAGAAAAAGATAAAAAGAAAGGATGATAGAAAATAGACATGCAATAGGAAGCGTAAAATGAAAGCAAATCATATAATAGCAAAGAAGAAAATTACAGACAGCAAAGGAATACATACGTTTTGGGGGAAGAACAGACATAAAGGGGCACATGCATCAAGTGATTTTGGAGTCGCAAACGGTGCGAATCACAAAATTCGGCCGTTTGCGATTCCAAAATCATTTTTTGGGATGCATTAAACCATTTTTTAGAAATCGCAATTTTTTGCGCTTTCTAAAAATGAGATTGCATTTAACGAATCGCATTTTTGCGATTCCTTAAATGCAATGCATGAATGTTTAAAAAAATGCAAATTCGCAAATAGGGGGAGCAAATTAACACGAGGGTGAACCTCGTGTTAATTTGCGAAATCTTTCAAATATGCTCAAAAAAGCATTTTTGAAAGTGTCCTGTTACACACAAACATGTCCTTTGGACATGTGTGTGTGAAACTTGCACTTAAAATAGCATTTCAAGGGTGCAGGGGAGGGTCATTTGGACCCCCCTCAGCACCCTTGAAATGCATTAACAAATTGCGATTCGCAAAATGAAAATCGCAAAATGTTAATGCCTTCCCATTGATTCCTATGGGCCTTTTGGCCCATAGGAATCAATGGGAAGGTTTTCCTTAATTGCGATTCGCAAAATGTGAATCGCAATTAAGGAAAATTAAGAATTCGCAAAAAAATTTGCGATTTAATCATGCATTGCCGTTTGCGATTTCTAAATTGCGATTCCTTAATTTTCGCAATTTAGGAATCGCAAACGGGTGCAATGATGCATGTGCCCCAAAGAACTAAGGGGCACATGCATCATTGCACCCGTTTGCGATTCCTAAATTAAGGAATCGCAATTTAGAAATCGCAAACGGCAATGCATGATTAAATCGCAAATATTTTTGCGAGTTCTTAATTTTCCTTAATTGCGATTCACATTTTGGAATCGCAATTAAGGAAAACCTTCCCATCGATTCCTATGGGCCAAAAGACCCATAGGAATCAATGGGAAGGCATTAACATTTTGCGATTTTCATTTTGCGAATCGCAATTTGTTAATGCATTTCAAGGGTGCTGAGGGGGGTCCAAAGGACCCCCCCTGCACCCTTGAAATGCTATTTTAAGTGCAAGTTTCACACACACATGTCCAAAGGACATGTGTGTGTGTGACATGACACTTTCAAAAATGCTTTTTTGAGCATATTTGAAAGATTTCGCAAATTAACACAAGGTTCACCCTCGTATTAATTTGCTCCCCCTATTTGCGAATTCGCATTTTTTTAAACATTCATGCATTGCATTTAAGGAATCACAAAAATGCGATTCCTTAAATGCAATCTCATTTTTAGAAATCGCAAAAATTTGGGATTTCTAAAAAATTGTTTGATGCATCCCAAAAAATGATTTTGGAATCGCAAATGGGCGAATTTTGCGATTCGCACCGTTTGCGACTCCAAAATCACTTGATGCATGTGCCCCTAAGACATTATTACACAAAGAACAAAAGACAAAACAGTAAACATACTTACAAAAGGGAAATGTGGAGAGGGGGAGATGAAACCTCATGGAGAGTCGGAACATCCAGGCGAGATCAGACAGAGGACCAAGGGAAGCTACGCCATAAAACAAAAGGATCTGTGGAGGCGAAAAACAGCAATTAGTTACAACATATTATGCACCGGAAAAACAGTTAAATATAGCAATCAAAGCATGAATTGGGATCAATGTAGAACAAGTGAGTATCGAAAACCAATAAGTATTACTCTCAGTGAAGATAAATATTACCAAGAAAAGGGTAAACTGTGAAAGAACCTTTGAAAAGTGAACACAATATCAACCAATAAGCAGAGCTGAAGAGTTTGAGTTGTCCATATTGACCGTTTTGCATGAGTTTATAAAGCTTTGTAGTCGTATTGGATCCTCATATGTAGTTGCTCAGTTGTTGTACGTCACCTTAAAACGACAAGGAGGAAAAAGTCCACAATGAGCCCCCATCGAGCGAAGATCGGGTCTCAGGTTGAGGAAAGCTTTACGCCCGTTAGCAGTAGCTTATCTTAATCCTGTGCAAAGAATAAGGTGGAGCCTGACCATGTGATTATTTGAGCATATTTGACCGCTGACAGAACTTTTAACAAATCTGTGTACTCAAAGAAATATCAGATGACACCTCTTGGTCGCTGTGCAGAGGAGGCATTCGAAGGAGTACGACCAAGTCTATGTGCTTCTTGAATATTAAGCATAGTACCATCTGTCACATGAAGTAGCTTGGGAAGGAAAGACTTAAAAAAGGTGAGAGCATCTGACCCCTCAATTCCTTCTGCCAAGCCGTAAATGCGAAGGTTGTTTCACCTATTTCGGTTTTCAAGATCCTCAACTTGTCGTTGGAACACAGAAACTTAGGAATGAAGTTGAGAGACTGTAGTGCAGGTATCCTTAAATGATGAGGCACTTTGTTCAACTGCAGTGACTCTTGTATCCAATTGGGATCAATTATCCATAAGGATTTGCAGTTTGCCATTAGTCTCTTCCATGAAAGATAGAAAAGAGCCCTGATTTCTTCTAGCAAGAGCTCCATAGAGACCGGCGAAACTGACTTGGGCGGATGAGGGAGGATCCTTCTTTATGGCGTTTAGTGACAGATTTTCTTGACAATACTAAAGGAGGCTCCATATTGACATTCATGCATTGCATTTAAGGAATCACAAAAATGCGATTCCTTAAATGCAATCTCATTTTTAGAAATCGCAAAAATTTGCGATTTCTAAAAAATTGTTTGATGCATCCCAAAAAATGATTTTGGAATCGCAAATGGGCGAATTTTGCGATTCGCACCGTTTGCGACTCCAAAATCACTTGATGCATGTGCCCCTAAGACATTATTACACAAAGAACAAAAGACAAAACAGTAAACATACTTACAAAAGGGAAATGTGGAGAGGGGGAGATGAAACCTCATGGAGAGTCGGAACATCCAGGCGAGATCAGACAGAGGACCAAGGGAAGCTACGCCATAAAACAAAAGGATCTGTGGAGGCGAAAAACAGCAATTAGTTACAACATATTATCCAAAGTTGAAGGTATAGGCACTAGGGAATCCTCTAATTTGCAGAACTCTGTAAATATTTGTGAATTTTTAATAAAAAAATGCTTCGCTTTAGAAGATAAAGAAGAGCGAGTCTTAGTCCTTCCCATGAAGTATGCTATCAAATACAATAAAAATAAAGCATATCTGCATTCAGGGAAGATCTCTGACTGGTAAAGATAAACAAAATAAATAATTAAATGAATAAAGACCCCAAGGAGGATGCCAGGTCAGTAAATGTGACAATGTTCCTTAAAAAATTAAGATTAATATTGCCAGTTCCTGAGCCTCAGGATGGTAACACTGCTTGAATATTGCGTGTGAGGTAAACTCCAGTCAGTAGAAAGATGCAGCAGAGCCACTGATACTGTATTGTGTTGGAAGCCACAAATTGGCCAGCATGGTATTCACCGTAGCAGATTAAAGTCATATCTGAGGAGATCTGGCATGTAACATGGAGGAGAAGTAGTAGGATATAAAGAAATGGGGAAAGTTTACCATTTATCAGGAGGCTGGTGAAGAGAAAACTGCATTCATGTGAAAGAATTGTCGCTGAGAATCGCGCCCGCACCTTAAAAAGAAAATGGCGGCCACTGTGGAGTGATATCACAGGAGGGACTGTTCAGATAAAATATTCGCTGTCCAGGGTGCGCACATAAGTGGTAGAGCCAGCATCACCCTTAGCATACCTTCCGAGACATTCTCAACTGGAAAGTTTCGCGTGAGGCAGCTGATGGACGCAGCTTCGCCGAGGCTCCCCGGAGACCGCTACTCGGACGCCGCCATACTCAGTGGGCGTGAAGCCACGCCCCCGAGAACAAGTTTCTAAACAGGCTTTTATGTCTCCCTCAAAGCTCTTCCTCATACATCATCCATGAAGAACTTGGAACAGGGGTTTTAGTTGATATTTTACAGGTATGCCTCCTGCTCGTTTGGTTGTTGGTTTAGTTATGTCCTGTAAAAAGTTAGTTTTAGGGGACTGTTAGGCCCTTTACCATATAGCCAGTATTGCTTGGCTAAGTTATGTAAATAATTGCTATATTAAGATGGGCCGATCTAAAATATTTAATAATCCTGGCTCAATAGCTACAGGTGACAACGCTTGGATTAAGTTGACTTTTATAGCTTTGAAAGCAAAAAGTCTTTTGTTAGCGAGTATTTTCTTCTTCAAATTACTTTTTTGTTTAAGAAATGCTTTTTTAAACTTTTGATAACTTTTGATATGTCAAACTATCGTTGCTTTGTCCTGATACATTTTAGATTACATTTAATCCATCAGGTATTGAGCCTTACCATGCAGCAGCACATTTCAAACTATGCCTTTCCCATGCATTGGTGATAATTCTTCTTTACAAGATACTCTGCAATTTGCAATGTTTTGACGATTTTATAAAAGAGTTCGTAAATCTTTTCTTGTCCCAATAGCTGTCAAGCAATTTATTCAAGTCCGACCTGCTCTGTTTTATTTAATTTGTTACCTTATGTACATGCATGTTTTTATCTGGCTCTTTTTTTCTGGTAATGTTCGATTGTGGAAAATGTAATCTCATGTTTTATGTATTTTTTTTTATTATTCTTTATTTTATGTTTTGTTTTGTCAATAACAAATAAAGATTGACTTTCTTATACTCATAATTGATACTACTCCCCGGCTGATACATGCCATGGAAACCAAACACCTCAGATAAATGTTAGCGTAACTGCAGAGGATCTGTTACATTGACTCATCTTTTATGGCGATGCCTTAAAATGAAAAGACACTGGGCTGACGTATTCTACGACATTGATGAAAAGTTTGATACTGGGATGCCATGGAAAAGTTTGATACTGAGATGCCATGCTTTACTAGCTACATCCTTCTGGGACTTCCAAATGCATTAACCAGTGATGGCTCGCATAGGGCGTGCTGCGAGGCGGTGAGGCTGGGGAGGGGCAGGGTGTGAGGTAGTAAACTCGGACATATGACAGAACCGAGGAAAGTAATAATTACTTTCCTCCATTCTGTCGTATGTCTGAGTTTACTACCACCCCCCACCCTTCCCCTCCCCTCCCACTCACCCTGCAGCACTCCCTATGCGAGCTGCCACTGGACCAATAACCTGCCCCCTCTACAGGCATATAGGGTAAGCCGTAACATTATCTTGATGTGCAGCCAATAATGTCATCAAGGCCAGTTGGGGGAACTACAAGATGGCAGAGCACAGCAATTGGTTCGCACAGACTGGGAACCTTGGTAAGGATGAAGAAACTAACGGCATCAGTGGAGCATAAGCTATCACAATTCGACAAGGTATAGGGCCCCTTTGTTGCACATACATGCAAAGAACTTACCTGCCCAGCATACCTGAGTGTGCTACAACTCACTTCGACAGAATCCTCCTTAGCGCCAATGGATGAGGCTTTCAGTTTCCACAGAACCCATCAACATACCACCCATTGAGCATATCACGCTTAATACTGAACTCCAGGGTATATCCCTGAGAGAGAAACCCCTCAAGTTAATCACCACCCTGTTCCTGCAACCCTGTCTTCTCCCATCCCCCTTCCCTCCTCTTCTTCACATGTCTTGCCCATCTACCACCTCACAGGTCAGTGGTTGTAGGTGAGTGTATGTGTTATCATTCTCAAACTTAAAAAAAAGATTTGAACCATAAATCAGTTCTAGTCCAGCTGGCGAAAATCACCAGGAAAGAGCAGCCTGCACTAATCTCCACAAGTGCATACTACACTTACTACTGTGGGGCTGAAACAAGCCCTAATCTCAGCAGAGATAAACCTTAAACCTGATGAAAGAGTTGATTCAGCAGAGTTTCAGCATCCTTCTTAAGACGCATGCCACATTAGTGAGGGATGGGGCAGCACAGTAAATTGAAGCTCAGGAGGACACGTAGCTGGTCACGTCATCCTGCAGCAATTTGAATGCAAGTGTCTGTGATATCTTCTCTTTAACACATGCCTTGAATGCATGGGTTCACTGCCTCCATACAAGCTTAAAAAAACTGTAACCTAAGGTCTTACTCAGAGCTTAGCAGATGGGATACCCTGTCAGAAATGTGACGGATAACTAGTCCTCTGTATTAACAGTGCCCCAGGTAAAAATATACTTGAAATAGAGCAGGCAAAACATCCTCCAAGTATGAGACCTAGATCTCCATCCGCCAAATTCTAAATAAGGCCCTAATGGCCTCATGAACTACTAATGTGGTTCTAAAAGGAGGTATCAATTTGTGGACTGACTTTGTGAAAACACAAATATTTTTGAAGACAAACTATATATGACACGTCAGTTATTAAACAAATAAGCAATGTGCATGGTCTCAATTTGACATACTCCATGAATATGTCGGTCAGCAGATCTATGAACGGTTTTAGAAAAAGCAAACTTTTTTATTTAATCTAATTTTCCTTTAAAGTAAATGGGACTGAGTTTAAAAATAAAAGTTTACTTTTTTCCTATTTGTTTGAGAGTTGGCAGTGTCAACAATTGCATACTCCCCAAAAAAGAGTGGCCTAAAATCACGCTCCACGGGGCAATGATGGCAGAATATTTGAGGGCAACCATATCACCCAATGGCCTGATAGTGAGAAACGTTCCATGAATCTTCCTGGAGGATGCAACTTTCAAGAATGAATGGTCGCTGGTAGCTTGGAAGTGCACCAGGAACCTACTTGTATTGATTATCAGAACAGCCAAGAGGTTAGCAGATGCCCTCTTGATTAAGATTCAGATGGTGGAAGGGACCCTGAAGACAACCATCCAGATTTCCCTTTTCAAGAGCAAATTATCAGAACTCAACAATGAAATTGCGGAACAAAAAGAATTTTTGATGAAAAAAGATCACCAAACTGCAGAAGGATGTGCACAGATTTGATAAAGAAAAAGTGTATCTCTATCTAAAATCTGATTATATCTCAAACAAGGATAGCTACTCTTCGGATGAGAGCAGAGACAATTCAAGGAGAGGCTCCTCCAGCAGCAGTTCCAGCAATGGTAGCTATGGCAATGGTAAACAACCAAGAAGGAACAGACAACGATACCAGATACAACAATTCCATGGTCTCCCACTGCCTTTTTGGCCTTACCAAATGTACCCTCCTTATCAACCTCACAATTTCCAGAGCGATAACCCACCTTTTTTAGGCAGAGTTTGGGGCAGAGGAAGAAGGCGCAGAAGAGGAGGCCAGAAGCAGTGAGCCATCTGGCAGGAGGCTGAACCGAACAGGATGGACACTCGGAGCAAAACAAGGGGGGAGAGAGCCTAATAGTCAACGTTTCCCACAGACACCTGACACCAACGGAAGTAAAAGTCTTGGAAAAGGGCCTGGGCTTTGTCCCCACCCCTAGAACAAACTTATTCAACAAACAGTGTGAGATTCACAAATTTTTCAGAAACATTCACCTCAAAGCCTACTTCAAAGATGATATAGAACAGACTAGGGAAGATAAGGGTCTACACAACCCCTCGACCTTCACGCCAACAACCAATATGGTACCAATGGAGGTTTTAACCTTTGAGAAAGCAGTCCGCAAGGATCTGGAACCGGGTACTGCCAAGAGCCCTTTCCATAACATGACAAGGGAGGAACGCATAGCAATACGAACCTTAACAGAGGATAAAGAAATTACGATCAAACAAGCAGACAAAGGTGGAGCTACTGTTATTCAGACCACCAATGACTACAACATGAAATGTCATCAACAACTCAACAACAGGAGATTCTATACTCCCATTACAGTCAACCCCACAGCACGATTAACCAATGAAATCACCTCTATGGTTTTTGAAGCAGAAAGCAATGGGTGGGTCACCAGAAAAGAAGCTGATTTTTTATCAGCAAACAGTCCAGGATCCCATACTTTTATACCCTGCCAAAAATACACAAATACACACCTATCCCTGACAGGCCTATAGTTTCAGGTATCCGGTCCCTTCTAGAACCCCTGTCTAAGTTAGTGGATGTCTTTTTACAACCACTGGTGACAAAAAACCCGGCCTACTTAAAGGACATCACTGAGGTTCTACGTGTTATCGACAATTGGGACAATAACACTGAGATTGGCCTGCTGCTAACATTAGATGTGGAGCAACTCTACACCAACATCCCCCAAGGTGAAATACTCCTAGCTGTGGAGACTGCCTTGAGAAATAGCGAGTGGTCATCCCCAACACCCATCTCCTTCGTCATGCAGTGTGCTACATTAGCATTGACGGTATTTGGGGGGGAATTTGACAACCACCTCTTCCATCAGTCTCAGGGTACGTCTATGGGGAGCACATTTGCTCCCAGTGTGGCATCCTTCTACATGGCTAGCTTCGAACAAGAGATTATACTCCATCCCAGCAACCCCTATGGCAATAACCTGGAACTATGGAAGAGGTACATTGACAACATACTCATCTTTTGGAGAGGTGACTTACCCACTTGTACAAAATTCTGTGAATGGATTAACACAAAAAATACTTACCTGAAGTTCACCCACACCATCTCCAATACACAAATTACATTCCTGGATTTAACAATTAGGCTCCATGAGGGTAGACTGGACACCACACTCTACAAAAAACCGACTGACACTAATAGCTTGCTATTATACAGTAGCTACCACCCTAAGACATTGAGCGAGAATCTACCTTTTAGTCAATTCCTTCACCTGAAAAGGAATTTTCAGGTGTTGGCTACCAATTTCAAGTAGAGACAATACCCTGAGAAGACAGTAAAGAATTGCATGAAGCGAGCCTGTAACAATAACCGGGAAGGGCTCCTTGAGCCTACAGAAAAGGCTCCTGATAACATCATCACTTGCGTAACTACGTTCTCACCCAGGTCCAACTTAATAAAAAAAGTCATAAACAAACCCTGGGGCATTCTTGGTGCAGGGGAACTGACAGTCGCGCAGCCACGATTTGCTTTTAAGAGATCCAATAACTTAAAAGATCTTTTAATACACACCAGACCTGACCCTAAAACCACTACCACACAAAGATGTCTGTGGGGCCTCCCGCAGTTACCGGCCACTACCCCTGTGTTTCTTGTACAGTCTGCCCACAAACTAGACCTTCTAAAGAAATAAAATTAACAGACACCTTCACATGGATCATGACGAGGCATACCAACTGCAACTCTAGTCACTATATCTACCTTTTGATTTGTCCGCGCAAAAAACTCTATGTGGGAATGACCATGAGACCAGCAAAAACCAGGATAACTTAGCACAAGAGCAACATCAGGTGTGAAAGAACCACAACCAAACTCTATACACACTACACTGAGAAAAAACACACACCAGAGAGCATCAAATGGCTTATCCTAGAAGCGAACCCCACGATAACACAAACAGCTCAGTTCAGGCTTGAATAGAGATGGGTTCACCGGCTTAATGATGCCCAGTTTGGGCTCAATGATGATATCCCTTGGGTTTCATTGAACCCCTGGACTAATACTGTTTTGAATCTTGATTTATTTACTTCTTTATTCAATGGTGTGCTCAATTGCATCTACATATTATCATCGTAATCTCCTAACCAATCATGCACACTATTGGCTCACGAGTTATGCTAGTAGAACCTTCAATACACTTTACTACAGCCATATCTATGAAGTGTGGCTCCCGCTCTATTTTCAGTGTATATTCAATTTGGCACACAACACCAGCACTATTAATGGGTCCCCAGCATTATCCCCTCCACAATGGCTGTGCTAACTATTTTAGTTATGTGCCCACCTTTGTTTACATTAGTAATTCGCATCCAACCTCTGTCTTCATTTAAAAGACATTACTAGCATTAAAAAGCCGGGGCCTCTGCTACACTCCATGATGGCCGCTCCAATTTCAGCTGTTCTCGTATGTCTTGTAACCCTTTTGACTGTCTTCTACCAAGGCCACTCCTCCTCCACCGCCTTACCTATGAACATTGAGATTATTTAGACTCTCCCCGTGCAGCCCTCATTACCTTCCTGAGGAGCACCGGTAGGGGTAGGTCGAGGGATCGGTTCCGACTGGGAACAGGTAAGCGCTTTGGTGTTAATGTGTATTGTCTTGAGAGCCGTGGGGTGCGTGTTACACGGTTTGGTGGCTGCTGCTTCCCCGTTACTTTGCCAATGTAGGTTTTTGAATTCAGAGGCCGGGAGTGCCGGTACATTGCATCTGCTTCCCCCTCTCCCGTCTTCACTAGAGTTTCTTTTTCTGACATTACTGCGCCCTTTCGAGCCCGCTCGGCCAGCGGGGGGTTAACAGTTCTGCCCCTGCTTGTGAACCACTTCTGTTGGGTTCACCTCGGGTGGATTTTGACGCCCTCCGCCCCTTTCGGACCTCGCATATGGGGCAGAAGTGAGGCACTAAGAGGGTTTCATTTTGCAATGAACCCCTATCCTTTTCACCGGATCTACTTCAAAGACCCCTTAGGCCTAACGATATGAGAGATAGTATCTACTCTTCATGGGGCACAGGTCCATAAGGGCTCCACAGACCTTATGCAGTCAGACCTACCTGCCCCCTGCATTCAATGACTTCCTTTTTCCCCTTACTGTAGTGACACTACTGTTTGAGTGTCGTTATTACCGCTGCATCAGATGAGGCCAGAACACACACTACTTTAGGTGAGTCTCACACACAGTCATTTTTCGGGTGCAGTTAGCTGTACTGTATTTTATGGTGTTGAATCTGTGCCCTGTTTTTCCTGCACAAGCTTATTGTCAACCAGATGGTCACCAACGGGTGGGTCACCCTACTGGTTTAAAGCACTTTTTTAATCTGATTTTCAACTGTATTATTACTTGCACTTCATCCGATGAGCAATGAATCACAAACTCAGGATTGTTGTGCCTTTTTATATATTGTCTTCCTTTTTGTTTTCTATTTCAGGTGGTCTCCCTTCCCTAGGAGGTCTCCTCCTAGGCAACAGTGGCAGGTAGAATAGTACACTTGCCACTCTTTTATGTAGATAGCTTTTTTTCACAAATTGTCTTTTTGCACGGTCCTGAAGAATCACCAATTATCTTATATTGACCATTACGAGGCAAGAAACATGTCGACCATCTGTGAGTAGAGTAGGTTTTCTGCCACCTAGTTTTCAGAACATACTACCCGTCCTTTTATATTTTATTTAGGTAAGGTACCCAAAAGAATAAAGTCTTCCAAAGGAATCCTTAACCTATTTTAAACCACTTTACTTACATCTACATCTGACTAGGCGCTCTCACCCCCACTGCACCCTTACGGCAAGGAACAAAAGATCTCAGATAAAGAGCCCCTTTAAGGGTGCCCATTGGGCATTGCAGCGCCGGCCCAATGAGGAGCAGGCTCATATGATGAAGCATGACACCTAGCTTGCTGGGTGTGCGAGAGCCCTCGTTCCAAAAGGAGGAATTCTTCTCCTCCTTTATTGTTGGACCCCTGTTTTATATGCTCCACTGGACACACTTGTCTTGGTTGTGTTGGGTGAATAATATTTCACCTAGGAACTGCGTAGTTCTTCTTTGTTGCATACTCCCCAACAAACATTTTTCAACATTCAGAAAAGCGTACCCACTTACCTTTAGAATGGTCTCTGTCCTAACGTGCTTCCAATGTCCTGATTATGACATTGACAGTGTGGCGCCAGGTCCGCCCCGGCCGCCGTACTGCCAAAGCCACAGTCAGTCCACCTGCTGGACTAGGAGTTTACTCCTGGCTTTGTTTTTGAAGTTCCCACGGCGATGACCTGAAAATAGGCACTGCAATGAAATACCAAAAACAGTTCCTGCACGGCATGGACTGTAACGTCCATGCCATGAAGGAACTGGTGTGCATGCACACAGGGTGGCAAACTTTGTTTCCTCTCTGCCATGAAAAGAAAGACAGAGAGGAAACTTGTAATAATGTGGCGGTCCCGCCAAGCATATTATGCCTCTTGACCCCCTCAACACGGCCAGGGAATGGCGGCTCCATGGCAGCTGCAGTTGAGCAATGGCCGTCTGACCTCCCTTATTGTAATAGGTTGGTTGGGAGACCGCCGTGCCTCACAAGTCTTGAAGTCTGTGGACTGCCAGACTCATAATTAAGGCCCAAGTGTCCCTAACATGATTGAGAAATGTTAAGCATGTCAAGGATGCTTGAAATCTCAGTATTGGTATGGTACTCATATTTGTTGACTAGAATTCCACAATGCCAAATGAGGGCATGGTCAACTTAACACCACAGAGTTCAAATCCCCTCCCCAATGGGGTTCCTGCTTTGTCAGAGGCTGCAATGTTGAGGAGATGCCATAGGAACAATAGTTAATTTTCTGATATTGATAATACCACCATCACTGCTTTTTACTTTTAACTTTAAATCAAGTCAAGTATCTTTCGATGAGGAATGACTGAAAATTAAATAAAATATTATTGGAAGGTTCTGCTGTTTAAAACATATATTCTAGAGATATTGCACATAGGCACATATGTTTAGGTATGCAATCAAATTACTCTTAACCGTGTTAGTATGTGGTTTAACCTGAAGAAATTGCTCTACACGCCTCAAAAAGTATTTCCCCTCCTTAATCTGGTTGTCTTTTTTATCTTCCTTTTTTAACCTTACTTTTTATCCTCTCTATGATTTCTCTATTTTCTATATCCCCTATATTTTAGTATTAACACTGTCAAGTTCTTTCGTCGCTCATCTCTTTTCTCAACTGCTTGTCCTTGTCTCCACTGCTCCACTGCTCCTCCCTCATCACCTCTTTCCTCTCTATATAGCTAACCTTATTAATTATTTTGCTCTGTACTTTGATTCTGACCCATTTTTTTATCTCTCTGTACTTGCCCTTTCTTGCCATGTTGCTCTGTTAGTCACCACATCTTTCCTAAATCCCTCTTACTTCAGTTTTCTTGCTTTCTCTTCCTATCTCTTTATTTGCTGGTCTGCATCTTTCATTTATTTCTCCATTTCTCACCTCTTTTCTTTGTCTCTTTATGATCTGTTTTTCTCTGCCAGTCTTTGTCCTCGTCCTAACTAAATGAAATGTAAATGAAAGGGAGACTTAACTCCTTAAGGTTAAATACTGAAATTTATTTCAGAAGAGTAGCAGTACAAATCAGGAATCTAGAGATACAGCTGATGCCTAATTCCTTCCCACCAACCAACTTCGTAGCATATCATCAAGGGGAAGCGATAAAATTACCGCCGCTTTAGTTTCTGTTTTCGGGCAAAAAGCTGCGATAATTTTATCGCACAATAAGCAAGAACACGCTAGCGTGTGTTTCTATGCCTCTGCGCCCGTTTCCCTAACGCCCAGCTTTGCAACGCCAATAATATGCAAAGTGGGCGCTCCCTAGAAACATTACGTGGATAATGTCACAAACAAATATATCTCCTATTATCAATCTGGTCGCTAACCTGCGTAGCGACGAGAAAAGTAGTAATAACCGCGCTTATCCAGGTTTCATTACGCCTGCTTTTATTCTTACTTAGCCATATTGTTCTATGGGAGGTGGATTGTATGGATGAATCCACCCTGCCCTATCATCAATGATTCGCCTAGCTCTGTGCGATTATCGCTGGATTTCCAGCGATAATCGCACATTTTGCAGCTGTCGCTGGATTATATATCACATTGGAGATAAGCGTTGCTGATAGCGCCCTATCTCAGCGATTTAACCTCGCGACAGCCGGTGATAATTATCCTCGTGCTAAGCGCGCTTAGCGATAATTATCGTTGGCTGTTGCTGATATGCCCCTTCCGTCTTTAAACTTGAAAACTTAACCATTCCTAACAAGAAAAGGAACACTCCCCGAGCAATAGGATGCCACATTTCTAAATAAGGAAGCAAACACAACACTAATATCTTGCAGTAGTGGCAGACATTCCGGCTGATATTTATGAAAAGTGCCCCCCAAGAGTCACCCCCTTCTTTCCACTATCAATTTCCTGGCTCTTCCTGTGGTGATGCTACAGTGTTTCGATGAGCATTCGCAAGGCATGATGGGAATGTCACGCCGCCAGGGGAGAGTGCCGCGGGAACTAAGCGGCAACTAAACGCTTTCCCGGCGCTCGGGAAATAAAAGATTTAATCAATCTATTTCCAAGCGTCTAGTGCATTTATCACGGCTGAATTAAGACCGCTA
Source organism: Lissotriton vulgaris (assembly GCF_964263255.1). Lineage (NCBI taxonomy): Eukaryota > Metazoa > Chordata > Amphibia > Caudata > Salamandridae > Lissotriton > Lissotriton vulgaris. The sequence goes on along the minus strand of NC_141697.1, from coordinate 1,089,454,153 downwards.
CAATAGCGACGAGGATGCAGGAGGCGGTGGCTGCTAATTGAGCAGCGCGAGGACCCGATTTCCTGCAAGACCCGAGCGCGGCAGTCGGCAGAGGGAGCACAGACCCCGCAAAGGGGGGAGGGCTAATGCTCGTGCTAGCAGATGGCTCACGAGAGCGCCAGCTGTGCACATAAGCGGTAGCCAAATGAACCCCTGACCCATCAGGCACGTAAATGCCACAACACTCCTCTTCAGGCAACACAGGCAAGCCCAGCACTAAGAGGGCCACAGTGAGCCCGGTGCAGCAGGACACGAGCCCTCACCCAACTGGACAAGAACAGATTGGAGACTGCCTTGACACAGCAAACAGGAGGCAGTGAATAGCAATACCCCACACCGTGAGTACAGCGAGCCAGCCTATCTTCGACGGCCCCCAAAGACAGCAAGGGTTCGGACAAGAAGAGGGAGGTGCCCCAAGGTCAACCAAACCACGGTAGATCACATCGCTGGATCTCCCAGGCATTTCCAAGGAGGGGAAGGGAGTACTGTCCCCGCACAAGACAGCCGTTTGGGAGAGAGGCAAGCCCCGGGGAGTCCACCAAAGGTGGCAGCACAGCAGATCCCCGTCCAACGTAACGCAGAGAAAATGTGCGTGCAATCATCCTCCCTCACCAGTTTAGTCCCCTTCCTACCTAAGAGGGGAGAACCAGCTATGCCGTGGGAAGACTGGAAGAGGTACTTCCTGAACTACCTATCCGCCTTTGAAGAAGAAAGTGACGGGGCGTACTCGAGCTCCAGGAGGAAAAAAATTATTCTCCACAACCTAGGCCCAGAAAGCATCAGGGTATATGATAACCTAGTGAAGAAAACCAGGCTTCCTACGGACACGGATGAGTTCCAACATGCGTTGGATGATCTGGACTTGCACTACCGTCCGGTAATATGCATAGCTATAGACAGATGCAATTTTTTCCAGAGGAAACAAAGTGGAGGGGAATCAATCGACGAATATGTAGCAGCACTGCAGAAGCTAGCAGTGACGTGCAAGTTTGGAACGTTGCATGATGAACCGATCAGGGATCAGATCATAATGCACACCTCCAATACAGTCATCCAAGAAAAGCTGTGGGTAAACGGAGACGCTCCCCTCAAAGAAGTAGTTGCACTGGTAAAGAAGGCGGAGCTGTCCAAGAGATGAGCGGAAGCGGCGAAAAAGGAGACAGTCAGCAAAACGGCAGTATGCAAAGTATCAGACAGAAACAGACTAGCAACAACCCAGCAGGCTACACTGCCCAACGCAAGCTATCAGAAGAAATACCCTCAGAGAAATACGGGCACACAAAGACCATATGGGGACAACAAGAATAATTGTTACTGGTGTGAAAGCCAAAAACATGCTAGCAACGACAAAGCCTGCTCACCCTTCAGGGCCAAATGCTCATTCTGTGGAATAATGGGACTCTACGAAAAGGTGTGCAGACTCAAACTCAGGAGGACGGAGGTGAGATACGTAGCCCAAGACTGCGAAAGGATGAAGAAACACCAGGAGAAGAAGAAGGAGAAGAAGTCTTGTGCATAGACGACCAAGTCCTTGGAATAAACTGCACGAGCTCCAAGAAGCCCATAATACAAATGTCGATCGGGGGAGTAGAAATCAATATAGTGTCAGATTCAGGTTCCCCGTACACCATAGTCCAGAGAACAGTGTGGGAAAGAGACTTTGAACACATGACGAAAGCAAGCTTAAGTCCTCAAGACATACGTCCAGTTACGTACACAGGCAAACCCAAAGCCATGGTTTGGTATTGTTCTCTCACGTTTGAGTTCAAAGGTCAAACAGCAGAAGGCAAGCTGTACGTTGCCGAGAAGGGGCCTTCTGTTCTGGGATGGATAAATCAAGGTGCCCTAGGAATCCAACTTAACCCTGGAGGAGTCACCCAAGTCCTAATGACGGATACAGAACAAGAGTACAACGAAGATACATGAAAGAGAGAATATCCAGAGGTCTTCAAGAGAACCATTGGTCGGATGACAAAATTCACACACAAAATACGCTTAAAGGATGGGGCAGGACCGGTAAGCCACAAGGTCCGAAACATTTCCTTCAGAAGCAGGGAGGCTGGAAAAGAATGGAATCACAGAAGCAATCGAAAGTGTCGAGTGGCTCGCACCCCCCTTTTTTGCCCAGAAACCCAACGGGAAGGTACGCCTGTGTGTGGACCTAAGGGAACTTAACAAGAACATATGGGTGGACAAGTTCCCGCTACCCCGGATAAACAAGATGCTATCTAGGACGAAAGTATTAAAGTAGTTCTCCACCCTGGATCTCTCATCTGCATACCATCAAATCGCCCTACATCCTTCATGCAGTCACCTAACATCATTCATAACACCGTTCAGATATTTCAAATTCTTTAGAATGCCATTCGGATTAGCACCCGCAGCAGCGGTGTTTAAAAAACTCATGCATAAACTGTTTCAAAAAGTGGAAGGAGTGCAATACTTCCAAGACGATATCCTCATAATGGGAAAATCAAAAAAGCGACCACGTGACAAAGCTGCATTCCGTATTAACAATTCTGGCGCAAAACGGGCTCACCACAGAGAGGGCAAAATTCAAGTACGGTGTAAGGTCTGTGACATACCTGGGTCACGAGATCAGTGAAAAAGGAATAAAACCGAAGAGAGCCAATGTAACATTCGCTCGTTTCTAGGCATGCCGGAGTTTTACAGTAAATTCGTCCTTCACTTCGCGTCCAAAATCCATTATCTGATACAACTCTTGAAGGAAAGGACCACTTCACTTCAATCTTGCTTTATTTTGATTTTGGTTGCAAATCATAAAAGCGTACAGAAATAAACATACATATATACACAAAAATATACATCTAAATAATCGTGCATAAATACAATTTAATAAAAGTACAATATTTACAGGTTAAAATATAAGACGATTAAACAAACAGCAGAATGAATACGGTTAAAAATGTGGCATTTAGATTTCAGAACTGACTGTTGTGCAAAATACAGTCTAAATTCATGCGATGTCGAACAAGACATTTGAGAAAACTGACCACTAAAAATACCAACTGCTCTCCCTGTAGCAGCTGTAAAAAAAGCAAAGCCGGGCGACATAGTCTAAAACCAGTGTGCCTTAAAAAAGGAATAAGCCATTTTTTCCTGAGTTCACGATAAAATTTGCAGAAAAGAATGGTGTGCAAGGTAGATTGGGAAGAGGTATCATCACAAGGACAGGGAATAAGCTCTTTAGCCCAATTATTTCTGGTAGGAAATGCAACCATTCTGTGAAAGAAGTTCATCCTAAACCTTACCAGGAGATAGCGCTCGTAGCTCATGGTGTTGTAGGTGAGGTACGTCTGTATGGTGGGTACCGATTGTATTAGCAGGCTGTGAATGACGGAAGGTTTAATGACCTCGCTCATCAATCTTAAGTCCTCAAGATGAGCAAGACATTTCTTTTTTAGGACCTTCTTCGGTACCTCACGAATTAAGGAGGGGTTATGATAATATTGGTCCCACCCCAAATCATGAAAAAACCTTGCAATATACCGCAACCACCTAGAGTTATTAGCGTTGTCCATGGTTAGGAAGTCAGAAAGAATAGATTGAGTAAAGGTTGCTTTATCCGAAGATCAAATCCTACTCCATAGTAACAAAGGTTCGATTTTAGCTAAGTCCATCACATGCGCGAGACCCAACTCAGTGTGACAAACAAAAGTACATGTACTACCAGGTACTGCGAGAAGGAACCTCAAAAAGGAGTTTTCTACCCTCTGAATAATGTCCGTCGCCACAAAGCCCCAAAGACCAGCCCCATACAAAGCCACAGATAGGCATTTAGCTTTATAGATCATAATGATTTCAGGGGGAGCTCTCTTTCCCAACTTCCTGGCAAAATCAACCAAAGCTGCTGTAGTTCTTAAAAAAAGCAGTTTGCGTGTTTCCACAGCTGGTTTCCAGGAAAGTTTATGATCTATTGTTATGCCCAAATAGGAGTATTTATGTGTAGTCGCTATTTTTTTCTTATTAAGGTAGATGTAAATGTAAATGTAAATGTTTTGAGCTTATATAGCGCACAGCTACCCGCAGTGGGTTTCCCGGCCGCTTGCTTAGGGAACCCGTCCTGGTATTCCCCTGTGAGATATCCCCGGCAGGGTATCCACAAGGTGAAAGCCAGGCATCCCCCTGCGAGGGGCCATTGTGGAGATTAAGCAAGCTATTGCCCAGAGTCGCAGAGTGTGAACCCGTGAGTCAAAGAAGGCACCGGAACGAGAATTATCAAGCCCATGGAATTTTTTAGCCCAAGACCCGCCGAGGCGGGTAATTGAACCCTGGTCCAGGGCCAATCTCAGCTTCCGGGTCTGCCGCCTCTAACCCCTGAGCCACACTTCTCCACAGGTCTCCTCCTTTGATGGAAACATGCTTGTCAATCAGGAGTGAGAGGTTTAAGGCCTGTTCAATGGTCCCCAAGCCCTGGCGAAACCCGTTCTGTAGGTCTGAGATTATTCTGCCATCCTCTGCCCAATCTTGCAGTAGTTCTAAAATGACTCGATCCGCCACCTTGCAAAGGGAGTCTAAGAGAGAGATTGGGCGATAGCAGGTAACCGACCCCCGATCCCCTTTTTTAAAAATGGGAACTAGCACGGACCTCAACCAAGATTCCAATAAACCACACTGCAAGTTGCGTTCAGGCCTCTAGTTAGAAGGGGGGTCTAGAGGTCCATTTGGGCTTTAAACAAGTCGATAGGAACACCATCTGGACCCGGTGCCTTCCCATTTTTACTATCTTTCAGGGCCTGTGCAATTTGCTTCAATGTGAATTGTAAATCAATGGGATAGGGGTTAACTGAGTCATCCCGAAGGATGGTATCTTTGGTTTTTAGGTCCTGGGGATTAAGAGGCTCCGGACTAAGAGAAAAAATCTTAGAAAAATGAAGGACCCAATCCTTCTCCTCTATTGCTACCTCTAACTTTGGGTGATTAGTATTATCAGTTAAAAGGGAGACTTGACCACTTGCCAGAAAGCAGTTGGTCCCATAGTTGTTTTTTTAGTTCTTTTTTCCTTGTTTTCAGTGCAGAGTTGTATAGCTTCCTTAAATTTATAACCTCTTGTGGGATCCTAACCAACTTCCTCAAAGCAGTTTTTAAGTTGGAATAGGCACCCGTACAGTCGTGGTTAAACCAACCCTTTTTCTGTTTGGATTTGTGTTTTACTTCAACCCACAAAGCCTCATTGATCACTTTAATGATTATCTCAAAATTGGCAATGATTTCTAAGTCTGTTGCGTCTAAAGCAAGACATTTTGTGAGGGAAGAGAAGGCCCTTACTACCAATAACTTTGTTATTTCTATAGGGTCTACTTTCCCCCATTTCAACACATATCCATTTAATCTATTTAAAGCCATGTTATTTTGTGCTAAGATGGAACTAAAGCCACTCGTTGGCTTGTGGGACAATGACATAGAAATACTGATAGGGCAATGATCACTTAGTGCAATTGTGTGTAGTAAACACTGATCTATAGTCCTTTCTCCATTTGAGACTAAAATATAGTCTATGACTGTTTGGTGTCCCCTCCCATGAAATGTAGGGGCAAGTGACAAATCTACCTTGTTCAGGTTGTTTGCTAGGACTAAGTCTAGCTCAAACAGTGTTTCATTTAAAAGGTTACCTAGGGTGGAATGCCTGAAGTGTCTAATGGGATTTCCAAATTCATCTACGATACCGCAGGTGTCGTTGATACCAAAAAGGCATGGTCCGAGATTGAAACCCCCCCCCTCAGATAATTACCTCCTCCTTGGTTGCCTTCCTTATTTGAGTTAATAATACGGAGCGGATCAGGGATCCCACATTCAATGCTTCAGCGTCAGGCAAATTATTATAGTAATTGACTATGCGGAAATTATCCCTCTTGTTGAGGCGAAACCTAAGAATCTGAAAGTTAGGGTCTAGTTTTATGGGCACTACTTCCATTGTGTTAAGGAGATTTGCAACATAGATTGTTAAGCCTCCTTTCGCTCTGCCTGAAGTGGATGGTTGGGCAGGTGAAAAATAGGTTTTGAAACCCTCCATGTGTATTGCATCACGTGACCAGGTCTCCTGTAGTGCTATAATGTCGAATTTAGGAATAAAAAGCGCCCATTCGTCATCAGTCACTTTAGAGCGAAGCCCTGCCACGTTCAGAATAAAACTGTGATACATGTTTTTTTCTCAACCCCTTTGTATCCCTCATTATCTAGTGGCAGTCTAATAATGGGTTTAAAGTTGAAATCCAGTTCAGAGATAGGAACTGAGCAAGGTTTATTCTGGCCACGGGATCAGTCACTATGTCCTGCAAACAAGTTTGTTTTGGATGTGGGACATATGAGTTACCATTGGAAGATAATGTTATGGTCGTGGAAGACACCTTTTGTAAACTGTCAACAGCAACATTTGCTGTGCCCCCAGAATGGAGTCAATCGACTCCCTCCATGCCCGATAAAGCCGCATAGCGGTTGTAAATGGGAATAGAGCAATCAACCTGCTGGTGAAAAAATAACCTGGAGCAGCCTTCCTGATTTTGAAATGGAGGCCTGAAGCAATCATTCTGATGTCGAAATGGGGGCCCAGTGTGATTGCTATGAGATTGAAACAGGGGCCTAACGTTGGTTACAGGGGCCATTAGTCCTCTAGGATAAAAGTAAGTCAAATCATGTGCAGTGATTAGGTTACTGGCATTTTGGGGAAACCAATTTACAATATGTCTAACTGCTCTGTCATCTCTGAAATTTATTATTATGATATCACCCTTTATATCCTTTATTCTTTGTCCCAGCCAGGGAAGACGCCTGTCATGTAGGATTTTGCCATTTATATTTGGTGGTAATGGACGATTCTGTCTGAGCCAGAATATAACTTTGTTTCTCAGTTGGTAATGATCTTCTCTACTACCCTCCTCTAAAGGTGGCACTCCAGTGAGAATCACCACATATGGAACTGCTTCCGGAGGCAGTTCTACTATATGCCACTTAGATGGAATTGCCCTTGCAACATTTTCATGGCCATCCTGTTTGGGGATTTAATTTTGGGGCATTTTGTGGGAGATTAGGTTTTCCACCTACTTGAGCCTCCTTGTCTTTATTTTTGGTATTTAACCCTGTTGTTTTGGGAGGGATTGATTTTGGCGGTTTTGTTTTAACTAGATTATTAGTTTTTGTTACTTTTTGAGCGATGGTATTTGGGGCTAAAATAGAAATTGGGGGTACTGGTGTGGACTTTAATAAGTCCGTAGTAGCCCCTTTAATTTCCCTGATAGCTTGTTCCAAATTTCCCAGTTGTTGGGCTATTCTTTTTAGCCTCTCTACTAATGGCAATATAAGTGATCTGACTAGCTGTTCCATACTGCCCACTAGATCACTGGTGGATGAGTCTTTTATTGAAATGTGTGGTGGGATAACTACTACAGGTGTTAAGGGTGCATTAGGTGAGGAGCTTTTAGAGTTCCCAAAATGGGTATGAATAATCTTGTTTTTCTGTGGACCACTTCCCCTCTTTCTCCTTTTTTTCGGGGATGGGCCTTGGGTGTGAGGGGTTTTGAGAGTTTTCTTTGATTATTGGACAGACTTTGCTTGTGGTAACGGGGTATCGGGAAAACATCTACCTCCGGAATCAAGTTACAAAAAGAGGCTGGGATACTTATGATTGAGTCATTAGTTTCAGCTAATGGAGGGGATCTATCCTGCAAAAGTAGTGGGATACTGTCACTAAGGGATACCTCACAGGCCTCCTTTTCGCAATATGTGCTCGGAACGGGTGAGATAGCTAGCTGTAATGGGCCCAGAGACGAACGCTTGTTCTTGATAAATTCCACTGAGCGGCGTCTCTCGGCCCGTCGCTCTGCAAGTGCGATTTCCCTGTCAGTTTCTGTGGTAACCCTGCTGACATAATTGTCAAGTGTACCTCGATTGACTCCTCCGGCCAATAGAGACTTATCTTTGGGAAGAGACAACGTCATGATAGTTACTAGTCACTATGGGAACCTAGTTTAAACACACTAAAACACTAAAAGTGGTCTCAGACGGGTCGCTAAGTAGGCATTTATAACGGAAGACCAAGTAGAGTACTTTAAGTGAGTCTGCTTACTCAAAAGTTGTAGTAGGAATCCTTCTTGTGTATTGATTGTCAATGAAAAAGGGGGGGCCCAGCCCAGCCTCCTCCCGCCTCCTCCGGCCTAAGAGGGCCCGACTTTTGCCCGGGCTTAGCCGGGCACTGTCCCGCCCGCGTCCCACGACGCGGGGGCTGTGCTTGATTTTATGCGCCTCCAGGCGCGATCGTGACCAAAAGCAAGTGCCCAAAAGCAGGTAGCAGGTACTTGGATCCAAAGAGCGTCGCCCGCTCCCCCGGGGCTGTGCTTGATTTTATGCGCCTCCAGGCGCCATCGTGACGCTAGGGTACTTCCAGTGCTGGGGAGGCTGGGAGTTGTAGTCCTCGGTCTCCTTCCACACTGCGGTCGCGATGCGATGGTGACTGCGGCAGCGGGAGGGAGCTGGCCAGCGGGTGCAGCAGCAGGAGAAGGCGAAGCAGCTGAAGCCGCCAAGAGACAAGTGCCCAAAAGCAAGTAGCAGGTACTGGGATCCAAAGGGCGCGTGGGCTAGTCAGCGCGCCCCCTGCGACATGTAGTCTCTGACTCCAGCAAACAACCATGAAAACGAAGCAGCAATTCAATGCAGGCCAGCCGTCAGTCCGCAATGCACCGCTATATAAACGAATTACGGAAGTGTAATATTCAAAGTTTTTCCGGTTAGTCTTTTTGCAAATTAACCAGTTGGTCTTAGTTATCCGATCCAGCTCCCTTTGTTTTCACTGCACAGGTGCACAGCCTCAGTCAGTGCAAAGTCCGGACCGGAGTGGCAAATCCAGCGGAGCAGAGCCAGCCTCACTCACGGAGCACCGTGCTAATGCCAGACTCTACTACTAACGATTACTCACTCACCAGACAATGCCAGCGGTGTCCCCTCTCAGGTTTCAATTGCCTGCCATCCTGTGAGTGACTGCAGACGCCCCCGGCATTCCTCCGGTTCCTTACGGGCAATGAAGCAGCTCGATGTAACGTCAGTACTCGGCAGCAGTAGCAGTTGAACACGGTCAGCCTCAGATCCACAGGGGAAGCACCAAACACGATGCCGATTCGGGACGCAGCCTGTCAAGCAGGTGCTAGGTTTAGATGCACCGGCTTCGGGCGCACCACTCCAAACAGCCCCCACTGCTCACCGCTCGACATACACCCAGACAAACTCCGCGTCCGCCGGCACACCGGAGCAGCAGAGATTGTACTCTCCACAGCTGACGGCCATAAAGGGGTTTTGCAACCTCCCTTCACTTCCACTTTCAAATGGTCCAGCGATGGGCAAACGTAGTTCGACAAACTTAAACAAGACATTTGCAAAGCCATACCACTTAAAGGTTTTGACCAAGCTGCTTTGTCCATACTGACCACCGATGCCAGCGACAAGGGATTGGGGGCAGTGTTGATGCAGAGGTCACTGGAGGGAGAGGTCACCAATGTCAGCTTTGCCTCAAGGTCGTTAGCGCCGAACAAAGAAAAGGTGATAGAAAAGGAAATGCTTGCAACGGTATGGGCCATTGAGGGATTCAGACAGTTCTTATGGGGCTCCAGCTTCTTGCTCCGCACAGACCACAAACCGTTAGTGAAAGTCCTCACCTCCAGCAGGCATGCACATGCGACCCCCCCCCGCATAGCTAAAATGACCCTGAGGTTATTGGATTACGTATATGAAGTGGAATATATACCTGGAAACAGAAACAAAGTGGCTGATTTCTTGAGCAGAGCGGCACCTATGGGGCCGGCAGCAGATCAAGAGCCCTCAGGATGGGTGGGCTACTTGGTAGCATCCACACAAGACCATGAAACAGTAATCAGTGCAAGAGAATGGGAAGAAGTGTACACCCAAGATGACACCTCGAAGGTAGTAAAGAGCTATGTGACACTCGGTTGGCCAGACAAGAAACACAACGGTCAGCTGAGGAAATTCTGGGAAGTTTGAGAGGAACTGTCGATTGGAGACAATCCAGCATTCTTACTAGGAGGAGACAAAGTGATACCCCCACAGACCTTGGTGAAACAACTCCTCACTATTCTACATGAGGGACACCTTCGAATAATAAAGACCAAAGCGAGGGCAAATCAGGCTTATTGGTGGGCTGCCATGGACAGTGAAGTAGAGAGACATGTCCGAATGTGCGAACCATGCAGTCGGGCAGACAAAACACAGGTATTACTGCGGCCGTTCAGGGAAAAATCGCATATCCCTGTAGTCCTTGGGAGATGCTATTGGTGGACATATATGGCCCCATTCTGGATGCCAAGGGAGTGCCCAGATATGCCATAGTATTGGTGGACAGGTATTCCAAGTGGCCGGTAGTGTAGGTATGTGAAGCTGCAGACACTGAGGCAGTACTTTCCTTCTTCACATCCACCTTCTTGAGAGAAGGGATTCCCAAGGTGATCAACTGCGACAACAGACCGCAGTTCGTGTCCGCAAAATGGGGTTCATTCATGGTCCGAAATGGGATAGAAGTAAAACACACCCCAGTCTACCACACCGCCGGAAACGGATTGGCAGAGAGGTTTAATAGAGTGATAATGGGGTCAGTGCAAGCAGCGATAAGTGCGGGGCAAGATTGGGAGAAGGAGCTCCAAAGGATGTTATGGGCATATCATATTACCCCTGCAAGCACAGGATATAGCCCCTTCAGAATACTGCAAGGGCGAGACCCATTTACAAAGGACATTCTGGCGTGGAAACATCTAATAGTCCAAGGCAAGTGGTCCCCGGCAGTCGTACGTTGGAATTTTGAGAAGGCATAGGCCTTGTACACAGAACATTACAACAAACAACGGAGTGTCAATGAGGTGACCCTAGAAAAGGGTGAGTGGGTAGGAGTGAAACAGGCGGTGTTGAAGAAGAAGGGAGACAGCAAGTTCACCCCTCCGCTGCAAGTGGTAAAGCCATATGCCAGGTTGGCTTTGCTGAGCAATGGGAAAGTGTGGTCACAAGACAGGATGGCGAAGTGTAACAAAATCATGAAATGGGAAGTTCCAGATGAGTGGAGTTTGATCCTCCTGAGGGAGGTGAAGGAACCGGAATGGCCGAAGAAACAGAGTCCAATGAGCCTGGGACCAGCCCCCTTCGTTGGAGCAATGAAGACCAATACGCTCAGAAGGAAGGTGAAGAAATGGGTAGAACCAACCAGGTTGTGCCACCGAGCCCAGGTGGGGAAGGACAAAGGAATGAACGGCGAACAAGGCCAAAGATGGGAGCTGGCCTGACAGACAGAGGACATGGCGCTAGTTGCAGCCCTGAGCGAGTAAGAACGAAGTCCGGCAGAGTGGTTAGAGCGCCAAAGAAATTTGAGGACTTTAACATGGACACCAAGTAAGACTGTTCCTTCTTCAGACTTGTATATGGCGTAACCTTCCGAGCTGATAGTATGTAAATGTTCTTGTTCTTTTGGTAATATTAAAGGGGGGAGATATGTGGTGACGCTCTAAGGTTTCGATGAGCGCTTGCAAGGCATGACGGAAACGTCATGCCACCAGGGAAGAGTGCCGCGGGAACTAAGCGACAAATACACGCTTTCCCGGCGCTCGGGAAATAAAGGATGTAATCAATCTATTTTCAAGCGTCTAGTGCATTTATTACAGCGGAATTACGACCGCTACACTTCCTTTGTCATCGCAGTTGTTATGCAGTGTAAGTGCTGCTGAAAAGCTCGCATAGACTGTTTCAGCACTAGGATCAAGGTCAAAGCCCTTAACAGCTCTGTTGCAAATATCTGTCCTTGTGCAAAGGAGTTGTTGAGGACCCTGACTGAGTAGTAGTTTAAGGTGACAAGAGGGCTCATCCTTCTATGGTCAAAACATTTGAAGGAACATCTGTTAATTACAATAAATACGAGGTTAAAATGCTATTGCGCGACATCTCTTGAATCCATGCAATTAGTAATGGGCAGTTTATGTTTCTTTGCCAAGTACTGGTCATTTCAAATTTTCATTCTGTAGGTAGTTAAAATTCATTTGTTTAATTTTTTACTGCATTAACAATCTATTTTTTTCTCTGCACAGGGAAATCAAATGTTTTGTTCTTTTCTGTTTAAGTGCATTACATTCAATTTGTCGATCCACAAATCAAAAATGTAAAGAGATTAAATTGTGCAAGCTTGCTACATCAAATTAATTCTTGTTTTACAGGACTGGATCTTGAGTTGAACAATAACTCATTTCAAGAGGCAGATGGGTCCTCCTATATATATGTATCTGTCTTGCTGTTTGTTTTGTTCACATAGGCGTTGCTTTGGTGATTTTCATTATCTTTCTGATGAGGTGTCAATACATGTGGGGCAACTACAGGAAGTGCGCTCTTGAACTTCTGTACAATTATCGCTGTTAGGAGAAAACCTTTCTTATTGAAGTGGTACAGGAGTATCACGCAATCTGTTCCTATAATTATTACAAATGTATTATTTTAAAACAATGCAATGCAATGTAACGTATACGAACTAAGCACTTGAAGGGGTGTATTTGTTGTGAAGGAAAAACATTTTGTAAAGTTTTAACGGATGATTAAATAAACTTACTTATGTTCATAGATAGCAACGGAGAATGTATATAAATCAGCCGAATTAAATCATACATGAATAATCAAAGCATTGGGTAATTTTTATAGTAAGATAGTTGGGTATTTTATTTGCAAATCTGAAACATAACTTCTGCTCACATCCTTTTTTGAGCAGGGAAAATTAGAAAAGGGAAATATGAAATCACCTGCTTTCCAACCTATGCAACAAGAGACAATGAACTGGTAATGTCCCAACTAATTAAAATAAAACAGCACATACAACCACAAACTGCATCGAAGTGAGCAGTAGCTCCTTCACTGTTGACATAAAGACATAAATAAAGAAAAATAAAAGACATGCCAGATTTGCTAGTCTGGTATTTTGAAACAGTTTTAATATAGCCCATTTCATTTTCTATTTCTCTGGAACCCCGCACCGATTATTTTGCATTGAGGGCGGAAATCCTTTATGGGTTGCAGATGTTTCACATTTTTTAATTGTTCCCAAGGGTTGACTGCTCAGATATTTAGGTATTTTAAACTCTTATCCCCCTGATGTATTTCTTCTGTCTAAAACGCACCTCAGTAATTAGAGATGCCCCTAGATCTGTAGACAACTCAAAACTGACTTCAACCTCTTTTCTCTAGAGATATTAGACATTTTTCTTCCATTCCCTTGTTGAAAGTGCTTATTCCTTTTTCATCTTCCTTCCTTCTGTTCCCTAATGTATTGTTCCTTTGTCAAAACTGTTCCTCTGCCATCCGTCAAAGGACAGGAATAAAGCTGTCTACATGTGTTCCTGATGTACATGTTTTACTCTTCCAGGTAACAAACCGTGAAAGCTACGTTTCATTTTAGATATATTGTTATGCCTCGCATGACATATTACTCTGGTGTAAAATATTTTAAAATAGAATATTACCTTTGCAGGCAACTGGTTCCAGTCTCTTTGAAAGAAATCAGTTTACCGTTGGCATATTTTGAGTAACTAACTTTTAAAGTTTTGCTGGGCATATATATCACATTTTAAAATTGTTACTTTCATGTATAAAGAAAAACAACAGTAACCTTAATGCTATACAAACAACAATAAAGGGTAAATTCCTATAGTTGAGAATGCAGGTGTATTGCCTGCATGGTACATGAGTAATAGCACTAATGTCCCATCAAGCATCCTCTGTACTTACTGAGTTGGGAAAAAATAAGGAATTTGGGTATACTGAATTTGCGATAATCTTCCCTAGACATCGCACAATCGTAATAGCTTGTGAAATAACTGGTTGTGAATTGGCCAAGAAATTGGGTATTACCATGTAAATAGTGTGCAGTATTCTTGATTTCTGCAGGAAGTTCCTATTTATGAGGGGACCCAAGGTGATAAATATGGAATCCTGTGACATTCTCACATACCCAAATTACTTATAACTCTGGTAGCGATAATTTTTTGTGTACGATAGTTAACCCTGGGTGGTGAATTCCGCTCGACTGGTGGAGTTTGCAGAGTTTTCTGCACTTCACGTTACGCGGAGCTTGCAGAGTTCGGAAAAATGTCAAGTTGGTGAGCAAGGAATATACACCCCCTGGTGAGATTTTTCCTCGCTCACACTCATCAATATCTAGCTGGCAAGTGCAAGCTGGGAAATTCAACCTCCAGGTGAGATTTCTCAACTCGGGCGGTCTGATTTCTCAATGCGAGTGGCTACGTATGCTCGCGTTGAGAAAGCTTCCGTTAACATTGAGAAAGCTGCCGCTCAGGTAGAAAATCTACCTGAGAAGCAAAAAGAAAGCAATGCCTTTTTGCGCTGCACATGGTGCTGTTTGCAGTGATTTTCCAGTGTGGGACAAACATCTGACACTAAAAATCACTGCAAATGGCATGACCCTAAAGCACTCCTCCGATATTGGAACTCCACGTAGTGCAGCAGAGTTTTTTGTCACTTCACGGATTTCCATGAACTCTGCCCATGCTTAATGATACATATGTGGAGAAGTGTGGCTCACTGGTTAGAGGAGACAGACCTGGAAGCAGAGGAATGAATGGGTAGACATATCAATGTGCGATTCGCTATTAGCCATTCGCGATTTCAAGGGTGCAGGGGTGTCCAAAGGACACCCTGTTGCACCCCTGAAATGATATTGGATGCTGGTGTTACGCACACACATGTTGTGTGTAACATACAACTTAGAAAAATGCAATTAAGTGCATTTTTCTAAGTTTCCGCTATATACCACAAGGTTTGACTTCGCGGTAAATAGCGGCCCAAAATTGCGAATTCGCAATTTTTAAATGTTTCATGAATTGCATTTAAGGAATCTCAAATAGAGATTCCTTAAATGCAATTCCTCGCAAATTTGCGAATTCTATAATAGCGAATTTTGCATTTGGGATGATGAATCCCAAATGCAAAAATTGCGCTCGCAAAGGGCCAGATTCTCAGAATCTGGCCCTTTGCGAGCCGATTTTACTATGATGAATCTAGCTGATTGTTCCTTCTGGTGTCTTTGATTTGACCTGTTATTTTTTCAATCTGTCACCCAGGGTATACACTCTGATATATCACACCTGTGTGTCTAGGTTTTTGTGCTTTTTCATAGAGTAAGTCACTGATCTTTTTTCTTAAATCATAGCATTTTTTCTTTGCTTGTTTTTTCTACAAGTTTTTTTAAGGAGAACATGATATACATTTATGGACATAATAACAAGAGATAAAACTTATAAAAAGCTAAACTTACATGACAACACTTCTTAAATACATGTAAAGGATTAATCCAGAAGACAATTTAAGTCCTCTTGTGTGTATTGCAAAATGCTACTACTAGGCCGTGTTATGATTAGGGTCAGAGCATGAGTTAGTACTAGGATAAGGTCCTGGATTCCATCTCTTGCAGTACACTACTTTTGTGCACAGAATAAACCATTTTATGGCTGCTCTTAGACCCGTTTGTTTCTATGCTGATGCGTTTCGATCTTCCAAAGTAAGCCTGTGATGTGTTTCGGGGAAGGTCTTCTTCAGGGCTGTTGACTTTGTGGACACAGTGTGGATGTTAAGAAAAAAAGTTACTGTCTTGTGTATGTCCTTGTATGTCATAAACATGAACTGATTGGACTAAGGTCCACATGTTTTTTGAAATTTTATCAGGGCACGTACCATTATACTAGCTGCTTTGTCAACGCCTCCTTTGGTGTGTCTAGCTGGTTTCTAATTCCAAACTCCTGTTTGGTCATGGGGTCCTGCGTGAAGGTCAGAACTGAAACATGAGCGGTATTTATTCTAAGGAATGTGGGAACACGTGATCTTATGGTTTATGTTACACAAGGGAGGTTAGGATCCTACCCCCAAAATAAGTTTGGCTGGGGCCAATCATCAATTGTGGTCCGGAAACCTGCTGGGGAGCAAAGGGTATCCTGTCATTGTGTGAGTCGATACACCAGAAGGATGGTATTGTGGTGGAACCCGAACTGCACTTTAAAAATAGTCCAACATCGAATCAAGGTGCTGGCCCTGTTCTTGACTTGTGCATTAGATGACTTGGAGGGTTCCATGTATCTTGTGAGCAGCGGTGTTGTGCTGGGGTGAGGAGTGCTGACCATGCTTGGATACATAACCTTGTAGAAATTAACCCTGGGCGAAGCACTACGCTACGCTCGCGTAGTTTGCGAAGTTTGCGCAACTTCGCACTACGCGAGCTGCGCGTAGCACAATGCGAACACGCGTAGTGCAGCTTAGCGTAGTGCAGCAGTAATTCTTTGCTTGTTCACGGTCCTCAACGTCATGTCTGCGACCGCGAGCAAGCAAAATGACATCCCGGCGAGATTCTCAACGCAGGGAGTTCAGGTTTCTCATTGCGAGTGGTTGCGCATGCTCGCGACCACTCGCAATGAGAAACTACCAGTTCGCGTTGAGAAAGCTGCTGCTCGAGTAAAAATCTACTCGAGCAGCAGAAAACTACAGCTCGCACTGTGCAAGATGCCGTTTTCAATGATTGCACAGTGCCGGAATCTTGTCGGCACTTTGCAATCATTGAAAACGCATCTTGCACAGTGTGAGCATGCTACTACGCAGCTCGCGTAGTGCTACATGAAGTTCGCGTAGTGCAAAGTGCACTTCGCGTAGCTTCGCGTAGCCCTACTTCGCGAACTACGCCCACCCTTAAAATTATTGGTGGTGACTTTGTGAATGGGAGCATGCATTGTTTAAGTGACAGATGAAGTTTGGATAGTAACAGGTCTTAGCGTGCCAATTGCTTAGCCAAAGAGTGGCTTGGAATGATTGTTGTCTACATGACAGTGAATATTGCCTTTGGTGAAATCACTTGTCGGCCTCAGTTGTGTCATAAAAACACATTGCCTGGAGGAGACAGGTAGTGTCCTTAGTTCTATGTTGTTCCCCAATTGTAGGCGGTAAAAAGACATGTGTTGCTGCCAGTGAGTGATCGTAGTCTAGTGAATAGTTCTCGGTCTCCTGCACTTATGGGACATGGGGTAGTGGTTAACTGCGTGAGTGAGCTCCATACATTTGTTTGGGTCAGTGGCCATCTCCTCGGCGGGTGTGTTCCTGTAGATGTGGTTCTATGACGCCAGGACCATTTGACTTCTATCTGCTGGTGTCTCCCTCATCTAGCAGTAGGTTCCGCAGGGAAAGCAGAGGTCAAAGGGTGAGGCAATCTTTTAACAGCAATTGCCTGGCCCTTCTGCTTAGTGGGTACTGTGCCTGACTTCCTTAGTGAGACGGACTTCCTGTCTCTGGTTTTTGAAGGCTTGTATCTGGGTACCACAAAAAAGTATATTAAAATAAAAAAGAGCTTCTCAAATTCTTTGTTGAACATCTCAACCTAATTGGTTCTCATTAATGACATTAGCATGATGCAATTTTTGATCCCTGTGGATATATCATGACACGTTCGATTTTCCAATGGCTGCCTCTGAAATTGGTGACACTCCTGCGTATCTGAATTGGGAGTGGTCGGTGTTGTTCCGTTTGCATTATTACCCCCTGAGTTGGTGGTTGGTGTGCTCCTGACTTGTATGTAGAAAGAAAAGGAGGTAATGTTATGCATTTGAAGAAGCAATTAAAGAAGCAATACTTTAATTTGGTGACTAGTGCGAACATGCGTTTGACACATTATACATACATCATACTTGGTTGTACATGTGTATGCAGTTTTGCTTCTATGGTTGTGTTGCTGGTCTTACATAGGCCGTGCTGCATGTATTAGTGTAATATGTTTGTATTTGGCTTCCATGCAATGATTGGCCTTATTGTGTTTCTCTTGCTGAATAATTGATTTTCACCCAGAATCAGGTAATGTGATTTCTATTTCATTATGCATCTGATGAATAGCTTCTTTAACCCTTTGTGTTCCACCTGGACACGGCCTACATGCAATTTACTCTGGAGTAGTGTATATGTTCTGTCTTATTGATCTCTCGAGAGGTAGTGTACTATCTCACTGATTTCATGAGGCCATTCCAGCTTGGCGAGAATTGAATCTACCTGCTTACCCTTCACATGTTTTAACACTGTCCATTTTAATTCTATGTGTGCTTGCTATTTTCTACATAATGATGTACCATCAGTGCATTCTGGACTTTGCATTTGGTAAGTGACCTGTGTTCAGTGATCTTCTTTTTAGGAGCTTGTGTTGTTTTTCCTCCTCTAGCACCAAATTATCTGAACTGCAACAGCAAGGGCTCGTGCATTGGCAATAGGCAATACAAAGTCTGCCAGCACATGGAGAGAGCAGAACTGCACCAATGGTTTGAAGATACAATGCAGTTCTGCTCTCTCGAAGTGATTCAATGCAGCGCAGAAACTTTGGTACATATTTACACTATTTTAGCATATGGTGGGTGCTACAAGCCTTGTACTTGAACTCCTCTATGTCAAAAGACAAGGGCATAGTTCTGTCCTTACTGCCAGTACCAGTGCACAAACTGCAGCCGAGCGCAAGTGTAGACACCCTTGACCCTTGGTGCAAAGGTGTCTGTGTTGTTGGCACAGTTGTTCTTGTACAGAAAGGCGGCAGATTTCAGGTATGTCTAGTTAGTGTTGGTCAGCTGGAAAGCTGCAGTGAAGGCCTCTGGAAGCTTGATGTGTCCCTGTAGCGCAAACAAGAGGTCAGCCAACTTACCCTTGGATTCCCTTTTGGGATCCTGAGAAGAAGGTAAACAGGTCAAGTTGTCCTTCTTCAGACAGCAGGGCAGTCGTTATTCTGAATCTTTTCAGGTTCAGCAGTTTCCTGATGAGAGATTCTGAGGGTGTCAATTGTATACCTGGTTCTAGTCTATGCATAAGGCAAACCGTATTAGTATCACCCTAAACTGTTTCTGGTCAGTTCTTCCCTTTTCCATGGGTCTGACTTCAGTCTGTCTCTGGTAATAAAATGGAGACAGGCCCAGGTATGAAATACATACTGACAGTGCATGCATTTTTAGAAGTCATGAAGTGGCTGGGTGCAGCCCGCAAGCTATCTGGTGAAGTTCAGGAAGGACTGAATACACCCACTCAGGCCATCCTGCTCAAGAGAGGAACCATTCTTTACCAGACACAAGGCCATGCACATCACACCACAGAAGAGCCATTAGAAGCCATATGACCTTGGACACTGAAAAAGGAATATTTGGTTCAGGCTAAAATTGTGACTTTCTAAAAGTGCTATTTTGAGAACAGTGACTTAAAATATGTCTATACCATTAAAGAGGTGTTTAACTATAATTCAAATGAGTGTAATACGTTTTTTACTTTCTGTCCCTAAATGAAAGTTATCACATATTAAGTATATTGAGGTAACCTGGTGATAGTCTATGGATAAGAGAGCCTTACGAATTTGAAAAACTACTTTTGGGATTTTGCACTGCAGGACATGTAAAACTACAAATGTCCTACTATTTAATTATAATGCATGCTGCTCTATGAGCCTGTAGGACTTAGCTTAGGGGTGACTTATAAGCATTAAAAAGGACGTTTTAAGTCGGGGAAAAAGGTTTATTCTGACAGGTTGAAATGGTGGTTTTAGAACAGCATTACAGGCTGTGGTGGCAATCCTGAGAGATGTTTTGCAGTTCTACTTTAGTGAGTGGCACAGTGAGCGCTGAAGAGCACATGTAGCACTTAAGCAACTGGGGCCATGTTTACCCCGTAAGAAGGTGCAAAAGCGACGCAACCATTAAGATTCGATTTATCAAGCCACCCAAGGCCTCCTTGGGTGGCCCTCAGTGGCGTTATATATCCAGAGTAATGCAAGAAAGCACAAATCATATAGATGAGTTACGTTGTCCCAGGGAGGCGTTCCGTGAGTAGTGTGTTAGTCTTCTCATTCCAAACCCATGGTTTTTATACGTTTCTTGATTTACCAAAAGTGGTGAAGCTGGGAATGCGCCAAAACTGCTATGCTACTTCAGATCAGGCGTAACTGGAGAAATATCTATATTTTTCCTTGTTTTTTGCGTGCTGCATTCTGCAGAAGACATAGAAAGAGGAAAATGACTCGGGATTGTTTTTGTGCAGGAAGGTGTCCCTTCCTGCATAAACAAGCCTGCAAGCAATGCAGGCAGCCTTGCATCATGGTTAGTATTAGGTAGTACATTGTGTGCCAGCGCTGGGAAAAGTCAGGAATGCTCGAAATTATGTTAATTATGGTGAAATCCCACTCTTTCCCTGTCATTCAGTGCTGCAGGACTTCTAAATAAATATCTCCCCCAGGGTACACATAGTAACATATAGTAATGAATAATAAGTAACTTAAATGTACTAATCAGATATGTTCAATTTCTACTATTTTTAGAAGGGAGAGCACAAGCACTTTTTGCACTTATGAGCAGGAGTAATAAAGTGCAGAGTCAAAACTCCTCAAAATCGAGTTCAGTGGCAAGAGGCAAAAGTCTGGGTGAACTTGCAGAAAGGGCTAAATAGAACAGTGGGTTTGTCCCATGGGGACCCCTTCCCATTTGCAAATGCATTACCACCTACTTCAAGTAGGTGGTAATTGTGAGTATTTTGCGACTGCAATTGCGGTTGCAAAACAAATACATTGTTTTGAGACTCGCTATTTGGAAGGGAACGCCCCTTTCAAATAGCGAGTCAGAAAACCTATTTAGCGAGTGTCAAACAAATTGTGACTTGCTAAATAGGCGATGTACATGGCCCATTATGTTTTTACATGCGCAAACGGGTTCGCACACCGTTTGCGCATGCAAAAACGGGTTGTACATCTGGCCCTAAGAATGGTACCCATAGCATATGAGAGTAAAGAAAGGCCCTGGGAACCCAACTTTGAGGAAATGTAATACACTTTTTGAAAATAGATACAGAGGTCAAACAGACGTTTAAAAAACAAAAACCTTATGTATAATGGTGATAACATACAAATTTACCTTCAGTTGATACTTAAATCGGTTTGCTGCAATTGTGAGCTATTGCGAGTAAGCATGGGCGAATTTTGCGAATCTGGTGTTCGCAAATTTGCGTATTTGCAAACTCGCAATCCGCAAAATCCGCGAATTCCCGCGAATTTGCAGATTTTTTTTGTGTTCGCAAGGGTTTCTGCCAGTTCGCGAGGGTTTTGTACCAGTTCGCAATTGCGAACTTACTTGTCGGCTCGCAACGGTCGCGACATTGTTGTTTCTACGTCTGGTTCATCATCACAGGTTCACAGCACCCTCTGTTTCACCACTGCCACCCTCTGATTCACCCATGGCACCCTCTGGTACATCACTGCCACCCTCTGATTCATCACTGTAGATTATGGGGGGGAAAAGCAAGCACACCTGCCCTGCTTCAACTGACATGAATTAATTTGGAGTTGATTAATGTGTCACTGAATTTAAACTTCCTGTCTGGCACCTGCTTCCTTATCTGTAATTTGCTTTCTGTTGCAGTGCAATTTTTTTTCCCAGGACCTTTGTGGCTTACTTGTTGCTATTCTATGAGCCTGCTGTGAGGGTCAGAGCAGGGTCATAGAATAGTTGCAAGTAGGCAACTGAACTCTGGAGGGCCCCCTCAGGAAGCACTACAGGGAATGGTTACTAATGATGAGTTTGAACTTTTGCACCTGCTGAGTGCTTTCAGTTTTGCAAAACTCGTTTTTCTGCAGAACAGCAACTGTAATGCCCCAAACAAACATGGGCAACTAAACTCTGCAGGGGCCCCTCAGGAAGCACTACATGGAATGGTTACTAATGATGAGTGAACTTTTGCACCTGCTGAGTGCTTTCAGTTTTGCAAAACTCGTTTTTCTGCAGAACAGCAACTGTAATGCCCCAAACAAACTTACTTGTGAAAGTTGATTTCTAATCCAAAAGTGATCCAAAGAAAGTCAAAAAGGCCTCAAATCCAAAAAAGTGCAGGCAAATGTCAACCTGAGGAGTTATTCTGATAAAAATCATCATTTTCAGAAGATTTATGCTGCTTGCTAGTGGATTTCTTGTGCAGAATTGCAAATTTTGTAATTTCCCGAGTGCGAGATTGTTGCTGCCCGCCGCATCTACATGTTTGCAATTGCGAACTCTCGCGATGCGTCGCCAAACTCCCACGGGATCCCGCAGCAAGATCCAAAATGGCGCAGCACTCGCAAAATATCGAGCAAAACAACTCGGCAAACGCTGAATGGCGGTAAGTGAACGCCGCACGCCGCAATATTGTATCACCAAGCAAAAAAATCCGCTGCGTGCGAATTTGCGGATTTTCAGTAAATTTGCGAGAGTTCGCGGATTGCGAATTTACCGAAAATCCGCAAAATCCGCGAGCTGAACGGATTTTCCGCCCATGCTTAATTGCGAGTCGGATGCACCGTGGAAACACATCTTGGTTTCGCTGCTTGTCCAAGGATTATTTATATGAATTATAATTCCATTCTGATTTATTTGTTTATCTTTAGGTTTCATGCTTTTTGTCAACCCAATACAAAATGTCCTTCCCTAAACAGTATCTGTAAGTCTCTTCTACGGAAGGGCTTTGGATCTCTAGGGCAGGGAGCTGTACAATGATAAGATAAACATAAAGGTTTGTATATATCTTATCAGCAAAACCCTTAAAAGTTATTGTTTTGCTGAGGAAAGTTAGTAGCCCCATTGGCTAACACAGGGTTTCAGGCTGTCACTTCATTATGGCTAACTTCTGAATGGAACTACACACCTGGGTACAGTAAGATATCAAATTAATTGTGGCATGGAATATGACTTGATGTCCAAGTCAAGATTTGTGTAACTTTTAATGTTTAGCAAACTTTTAGAAACTTTTAGAAAGTTGCAACTGTGTCCCGGCTTGACCAGTGGCCTCACAAAAGCCTCTGGTACACAGACAGTTTTCTTCCCGCCTGGGTAGACATGTGACCAACTCCCTGCCGCAGGAACAAAAGCAGTTGCCACAGACTGAGGTGTGACCGCATCTCTCAGGAAGGCTGCAAGGAGTGTTAGTGCAAAAGGTGATCACAGCAGCATCATAGAGCATTTCCCGGCCTGCATCCCCAGCATCAGGACCACTTCAGTATAGTTTATGATGGTTGTTTCCTCAAGGTCAGAAATTGACTGGAAAAGACTCTAGTGGTTAGGTATCTGTCCAGAGTAAACTTACTGAACCACTAGACCTCCACCTTGTTGGATTCGGTCACCCAACCTAGGTCGGAGTTGTCAAACAAACTCTTTCAAGCTATTTAAAGTTTGCACACTTTTTGTTGACCAATGCTTGTTTACAATTGGATTCAACAGTATTTATTTCTTCTAAAACATGTATCTCCGGAACCATCCGGTGGAGTTTGATGATCAAGGCCTCAAAAAATTAATTCAAATATGCTCTATGTTGTTGTGTCTCTTTCTTATTGTGTTTTGTAGGGTTGTTAAATGCATTACAATGTGTTCCTTTTTCAATCCTTGTTGCTCAAATCCACGGTTATCTAGGGTTTATCTTAGAGCTCTACAAGATTCAAGACAGTTTTTGAGAGTGTACTACACAATATATTCCCACAGTCCTAGAATGTAATACACCCAAATCTTCACAGTGAGCAAATCTACCATGTGTTCTGAATGCTAGCACTACACTCCAAATCCCTTTGATTTATTTGACCTACGTTTCTGTTGTATTACGTTATAAGTTGAGACAGTGTTCTTTTATTTCAGGTAGTTTGCAAATAATGATACAAACTTAGTAAACAGGTTTATTGGAGGAATGTGATTGTATATAATATTGTACTGTGATCAAGGTCAGTTAGTGTTAATGAACAGTATATTTTCTATGGTAAGTATATATTGTGTTGAATTGTCTTCCTATTTTGACACTATGAATGCATATTGCTGCATAATAAGATATCTCTTTCAAGAGTAAGTTTTGTTAACAAATACTGGAGCTTTCATTTGAGAACTGTAATCATAGTGGGTGGATCCACAAACCTGAAAGAGACCCTTAAGCGGTAATGTTGACTACAAGTGCCCTTTGAGTTACTGAAACCTCATCAAGGGCCAGTGAATTGCAACATGATGTTATAACTTTAGGCCTGGAACACATGTGCGCATGCATACACACACGCACACACTCACACACACGCGCACACACACGTAGCCAACTTCAATGAACAATGCCTTTGGATGTGTGCATCTGGAGTGGCTGCAGTGTTGAGAGTCGCCTTACAGGGACATGTATTCAATAGAAGATTTTGTTCTCTTCTGCTATTATTCTCAAAGTAACTGTGGTGTTTTATAAAAATGAAAAAAAATGTGTTGAAATATTTGTTACCAGTCATCCCTCTTCTCATTCCCTGAAGGTTATGCTCTACTTTCCACACATTTGTTTTCCACTCCATGCTGTAAAGGCAAATATTTTAAATACGGTGTTCCCTACTCTGGTTATTGCAGCACACATTCAGGAACATTTCAAGGCATTTCTGCATCCTGTCATTCAAGTGTTTGTTTGTTTTCTGGTGCAATGGTCAAAGTGATAAAGAAGTATTCAGCTATCTTCTAAGTATGTAATTTATGGCCATAAAGCTTAGGGGTGACCCTCCTCACACTTTTTTATTACCTGGTGGGGGAATGTAAAACATAAAAACAATGGAGTTATTGATGTGCTTCTCTGTTTTTACAGTATCCCGACTGCTTCTTCTTTGAGAGAAGCAGAGGTGGTCCATGAATCTTCCCTTGAGCTCTCCCTCTGCCATTGATACTTTGAGATATACAACTATGACTACCAGAATTACCTGCTATGGTTTCCTGCTCTTCCCAAAATGTTGTATGTGACACCTTTTGGTAAGAAAGAGGCACTCTGTATGTGGTGAATGGATACTTGAAGTTTGAACCAATGAAAACCTCAGAATGCTCATATATTTGCAAATGTCTGTGGATTCTGCTACAAGCCTTTGGACTGTATAGAAAGTCCTACCCTTGCTGCTAGGCGTGCCAAGTCAATGAACACAGGTTGGAGTCTATGAACTTTGCACAGATGGGCATTGGTCTATATCATATAAAGTGAACACTGATGATGGCCACCTTTTTTGGGCTAACTGGTGTCCTAAGTAGTTGAAGAGCTGGACCAGCACTGTTTTGACACCTTAGAAATAAGTAAATAGTTTCTTGTCAGAGGAACATTCAAGGCCTCTGCTGCTTTTAGCTGCAAATGTAGCAACATTTGATGACGATTCTAAAATAAACAAATAAACATAATACATATGCAAAGCATAATAAATCATAACAATTAAAACATAACATGGCAAGTCAAAACAAAACAGTCAAAACTGAATGCAAGACAAACATTGCAATCCAAGAAAACACCATCACATTGCAATAATGCATCACAAA
The DNA here is from genome assembly GCF_964263255.1 of Lissotriton vulgaris. NCBI lineage: Eukaryota > Metazoa > Chordata > Amphibia > Caudata > Salamandridae > Lissotriton > Lissotriton vulgaris. The sequence goes on along the minus strand of NC_141697.1, from coordinate 1,089,428,750 downwards.
AACAAAAAAACACATAATCAACACAGGCCAGTGCCAAGCATACATTTTTCTATTTATTTTTTTAAACAGACTTTATTCACAGTAGAAGCTTGCAATCCTGCAGTCGCATGTGTCTATATCAAGTCACAGCCCCGCATCTCATTAGTTCGTCTAGCTCGTCAACTCCTTCTTCGCAAGGACAGTAGTTCATCAAATGCAGGAGTCATTTCCCATCCGACTTGTGTCATAGCCCTGAGGGGCTGAATCGTGCTACCCCAGGATTATGCAAACACTTTTGTCACCTATTCACTGTACCAGATAACAAACAACGCAAACCCCCCAACTCAATCCCCCCTTCCCTGGGGCCCTCCCATTAGCCCCACCTCCCTCCTCCCCTCAGACATGTCACTCTCCCTAACGATGCACTTGTTGCCATATATATATTCCTCTCCTTCCGTTGGATTCTCTATGGCAGTAATCAATGTCCCATCTAGGAGGATGCACCCATGTTAGTCGTCTCTCCAGCTATCTTCTCACTCTCTGGCCTGTGGTTCTGTTCTCATGTAGTGAAGGGTGTCCCCCATACCTGGAGAGATCAGTCATCGTCATCAGTCGGGTTTTTACGAAGATCCACCATCGCCATCCAGGATTTCGCTGTGTCCCACAATTTGTCATTGTCAGTTCTCTGAGCCAGCTGAAGCCGGAGGGTCACCTCGCAGTCCGCCCACTTTATAAGTTCCCGCAGCCAGCACGCAACACAAATGTGGCAAACCTGGGGACCCTCTTCTGCTGAAAACCACTGGACCTGTGGAAGAGTGAAGGAGGACCTCAACTGCTGGTGTGACCTGTGAGGGGACCTGAGAAACTGGTCCTGCTACTCAGACCAAGATATTGAAGAGGACTCTAAGGATCAGTTTGCTGACCTCCTTCTAAGCTATAGGGAGACAAGAAGCTGCAAGAAACCCCTTTTCCTGAAGAGCCCACGTGATCAGTTCGAACAGGACTTGCCCAGGACCCTGTAGGTGGCTCCTACTATAGTGTGTCTTGATTCCGAACTTCTGTTCCTGAGGTCATGGCCTCCCTGGCTGTATCACAGTATTCTCCTAATATCTTGAAAAGTGGGACATCAAAACTTTTGGCTCCAAATATTCAAAGGACCAGAACCAACTTGTCAAGTCAATCTGACTGAGGTACATTGTCTCTGGGCTAAAGATGCAGATTGCTTATGCTCTGAGTTCTTCCACAGCAGAATATCAATTTCAGCGGGACATCGCGGATAGCCTACTCATCCTTGTGAAGCCCTGTTCAGCTATTGCTTTCAGCCTTGCCCTGTTGGTGGAATCCAGGCTTAAAAAATGTGACTAAGTCCAACGGTACTTCACCGAGTGAAGGCACCGAAAGTATCCTGCAATTGAGGGACGATACTTTGCTGTGAATTTGACATTTCTCCCACTCTGAACTTTCTAGACAAAAGTCAAAAGCTTTACCACGACTTTCTCAGATGGTTATCCCATCTTGGGGGACTATCACAGCCAGAGCCTGCCTGAGGTTGGCACTTTACGCTTTGTGCTGCTATTTTAATGTACAACTTTGAAAATTAATATCTCCAGTTCCCCCTATTGGATTAATGGAATTTTTGTGTGCTTTTGCTCGATAAAAGACTCTTAATTTTTGGTTTATAAATTGGAGTGGGGTCTTTATTGTGCTGTGTTTTTGACTTTTCTAACAGTTTTGGTACTTTTAAATGCTTTACACATATTTGTAAGTTACGTCTATCTACTCTGTGCCATGGGTACCAGTAACTGAGCTCAGGCTTACATTATGTAAAACTTTACTGGACCTGAGAAGAATAGTGACATTGCTATTTTTAGTGGACTACCAGCCAGCGAAAGTAATAATCCACTATCCCACACATATAATTAAGGAATGTTCCTTTTATATACTGAGTGTATGGTAATCCTTCACTTTTAATGAACTATAGCCATTTTGTAGGGTGCAGTGACAACATTCTTCTTATGTAAATTCCCTAATTAGAAAATCTCTGAATCTCTGAAGGTAAGTGCTGGGGTGCCCAATACCTTTTTTGGTAGATGCATGTAATCCAGAATTCTGATATGCCTTTTTTTCAGGATGCTTCTTAGCTAGGCCGCTAACATCAACTAATTAGTAGCATAGGCAGGTGGTCCTAAGAGGGCTTTATTTATCTCTCTTAATTTAGGGACATTTTGAGTTCTACAAAAGCAACATGAATACTCTTTGAAGATCCTGGAACTAAAATATGATAATGATGAGGATGATGAAAGTCATATATCTTTGAAAAATGAATGGAGGTATTTGATACTCTTGTAGGTTCTACATCGAGGACCAGCAGGTGGGTGTGGTTAGCTGAAAGGCTTCATTCATCTGCCAAAACACTATTAGACCCTTCAGTTCTGCACAGAGATTATTTGCATTGATCCAGCTAAAGTAACACTTCAGGAAAAAGTACCTTCCAGCTATGAGAGAGAGAGAGAGAGAGAGAGAGAGAGAGAGAGAGATATCAAACATTTGTTTATGTGAAACAGAGAAAGAGAGAGATAGGTGGAGGGGGAGGGGAGGGCGAGGGGGAGGCAAGAGAGGCAAACCCTGAAGCCAACGGCAGCTGTGCTCGGCATAAGGCTGTGCTCAGGGGTGCTTGGGCCTCCAGAGAGTTGGGCCTATTTTGAAGATTATGAAAAAAAACTGAAATTCACTGAAGAAAGCACAGGTAAAATCACTGTTATAGTTTTGAAATGAGATAAGAACTTTGGGTCACTAATATAGAACCTAGGTTCTACCTTACCCAGTTTAGATTTGGCACGGTCCACTTTTTGGTAGCTCACCCCTGACAGGGTTCATGGTTTCACAGTTCAACCCCTTGTCCCTGTGATGGCACAGCAAAACAATCTCTTGCTCGTTTAATGTTTTTCTGCAGGTTTTATTCCCAAAACGCAAGGTAATTTTTACCACCCATTCTGCCGTCTTTTGGGGTTATATATAATTATGCCATCTTAACTCGTCTTTTATAACTAAAATCAAAACATAGTTTTATTTGGTGGTCTTTGAAAATCAGAATTGGATCATTTTTAACACTATGAACTTTGTATTGCACTTTAATTATTGAACTTTTTAAACGTTATTATGTATGTTTTCTCATTGATTCCATTTTAGAGGTTTTATCTGTGTAGCTCATTATAAAATGTTTTGCTAAAGTGGTATGTTTTTCGCCATTACGGTTGTATGCAGCCCCAAGTAAACCTAACTGATAATTCGTCTGACTCTTTGCCAGGAGGATATCCTGTTTAACTTGGCGGAACCTTTATGTGACCTTTCATGGACTATTTAGAGGTTTTAGTTTTCTCAGGTGTGTCCTAATCATATGGTATCCTATTGTAATGAAATGTTGTAAAACGTATTCAATTTTATTTTATGCTGTTGCATTGTGACCTGAATGTTATCGTGTTTCTTAATATTTCTCTTGTTTACTTTTTTGGTTACTTTGAACCGAATAAAGGTGTATGACTCACTGAGACAAGAACTAACGATAACAAATCTAAGAAACACTGACATTCACTGGTTATAGTTTAGTCAATTAACTATAATGTGTGCTTCCATCATGCACTGCTTCTGACCTCACATAGTATCTTGGGAGCAATACTATCCACTAGTTATTTAAACAATATTGTTTGTCAAATCTAGTGAGTGATGTCATCAATAATGTGATTTAACTTGTCATGAGTCATTTAATATGTCAGGTCTTAAGAAGTCCATGATGGAGTGAAAGGTATAGTTTTTTGACTAAACTGAAACTGACATGTTTCAGTCTCTTTTCATTTTTTTAACATTAGTATCATGAATAATTATTTCCTGCAATACTCACTTGTAATGTCTGTCTCATTGTATAAGAATTATTTGATGAAAAAATGTATTGTTAATTTGAACCTGACACTTTCCTTACAGCAATTTAACTTAAAGTATATAGCATTACAAATCTGAAACTAATTGAGCTTTTTTTAAATGCAGGAATACCTCTATCTCTGCACAATGCCAATAAGTTAAATGGCAATAAATTAACAAATAAGGCTAACAATTACCATAAATTTAGATTCACGGTTCTAAGTTTCATGATCTAGATAAAGGCACTGATTTGTTAGATGACACCTCAGCAAATATGAAAGAAAATAAATTGAATATATTTCACGGATGTTAACATCAAAGTAGGGTAAGTACCTTCCTAACTCTCATTGGGGAAAATAAATATAACTGCATTAAATATGACTGTAGATTTAAATGAGATGGCAAGCATGCATGCAAGTTGGAAGTGCTATTTAATTTGCAATGTAAATCTATAATCATAGCTTCTGAATTATATACAAAGCGTTTAGGTGTCATTATACTAGACATTCATACGATTACATGCTAAAAGAATACGAAAAATGTAATATATTCATAAATTATTCAATGGAAGTACTGTTACAAATTTCAATATTCGTTTTATGATGCATAGCACACCCACATACTCAGCATTAGTATAAACATTGAATGATACAGTTTACTCGGTCACAAATGTGACGGACATCCTATCTGCTGTATTAGAAGTGTATTATATCCAATGGCACTTCTACTATTGCAGACTGGATATCCTTCAAGTTTGTGACGGTGTAATCTGGCAGCCAAACTCTAAATCAGGGCTAGTTTCTAAATGCAGAAATATACAAAACATTTTACTTGAAATTGTGCATCCCATGAATTCCCTGGATGGATTTGAAGAATTTTAGGTACAAAAGCAGAGTGAACTGAGGATGTGTTGGACAGAGGTATCTTCCCTGTGGCCAAAGCACCATGTCCAACCTATGGATAGTACTGGAAAGGCATAGTCAGTTGTCAAAGTATAAAACTCCTGAACAATGGCATGGAAAAGCATCCGGTCAAAAGACACTGAGGCAAATATCATGCCCAGCAGTCGAACTGTAACGGGTACCATACATCCAAGCAATATCAGAGGAAACAGGCACTACAAAGTATTTGAAAAAGAATACCACACACATTGAAGGATGAGATGCTGGCTGCTAAACATCAGAAGAATCTAAGACAGGAGGGGCAAGATGGCGGCTGCGTGAGCTGTGCGTTGTTGCTCTCTGACTGCTTTGTCTGCTAAATGTTGTCGGGGGAGTAGACGCTCTGCTAGTCCCAACCTTTGCGCCCTGTATGGATAGTACTTTTCCTCTGCTTGATCCGCTTGATCCTTGGATCCCTGGATGACTCTGGTGCACAGATTTTGTTGGATTTGCCACCACTCAACGGAACTCCGGTTCCGGGGCTCAGTGAAGGCGAGCTATCTGCGGTCTTGGCCTCCGTCCCTGGTGTGCTCGGAGAAACCCACTGTGGAAGCACGCTCAACCTTCTGTGCCCCATACAGATTTCACCTTCCTCTGTGTGACCCTTGGATCTCTAGATGATTCTGGTGCCCGGACCCTGTCGGATTTGGCATCACTCGACGGAACTCCGGCTCCGGGTTCCGCGAAACCGAGTGTTCTGCTCTCTCATTATCGGTGTACGGCATACGTGTCGCAAGCAGCTGGGGGAACACGACAGCTGGAGGGAGATGCCACCTCGCAGAGTGGCTCCTAAAGATGGGACAGAAGGCTTGAAGGTGAGCACTGCCACAAAAAAACATTGAATTCGAAAGATTCTTAAACGGCCCCCACCTCCGAGCAGGGGGCGAGGGAGATGGCAGGAAAAGTAAGGGAGAGAAGTGGAACTCCTGACACGGAGCAGACCTCGCATGATGGGGGGGCAAGAAAAAAAACTTCAACAATTCCTGGGATGTTTACTGGCAAGCAGGTAAATGGAAAACTGAGCAATCAGTCCAAACCGCATCTCGAGAGAACCCTAATAAAGCTGAGCAGTACGAGCTCTGTCTCTACCATAGCGTTACCTGCTGCATCATCTGTCACTGATATTACTACTGCTGCCCCTAGCAATGGCGCTACTGTCTTTATCAAATCCAGTAATACTAGACTGGGGACTGACAGTGTGTTTACAATCACGGAGGCTGTGGACTCTCAAATTATTACGCTAACTGCACCATTGGCCAGGGTACAGGTGGAGGGGGGCCCGGGAGATGACGTTAACTTGTGTAACCCGTTTGGTGAGCAGTAAGAAGGAGGGGATAAGTTACCAGGCACCCCTGATGGTGAGAATTTTTTTTCAGTGGCTGAAGAGTCGTATTCTGTGATCGGCAGTGATCTGGATAATACAGACATAGATGTTTCGGCTGATGATAGTGACACAGATGGTGCTCCTACAACTGCTGATACGTTTAGAAAAGCTTCTAGGAGGAAAAAGCATACTGGCTCTAGACATGATAGTGTCAATTCGGACCCCAATGCCCATCTCCAGTGGGATTACTCTACTAATAAACCAGGGAGTGAGGGGGGGGGGGTGAGCACAGGACATGGATTTCAGGAGGTAAACCTATGTTCTTCGGGAACCAAGAACGAACAGGCTCCCTCATTGTCCCTAATCTATGCAACCCTCAAGGAAATGCAAGTTGAGGCTCACCAGGACTATAAAAGAGCACAACTGGCTACGTAAAAGATACAGGGGGCTATCTGTAAGAATACGAAAGCCTGTACTGAAGTTATACTAAAGGGGGAGGTGATGGACGGAGCACCTGAATCAATCAAACACTCACACCCAGTCAAAAGATCTGGGTTTAACCCATCACCATTCTTTAGCCCACTCTGCCACCCCAGTTCAGACATGGCCATATGCAAATCAGTCTGACCCTGTGCCTCATGGGAACAGTCCAGCCCAAACTGCAAAGCCATGTCTTCCCTGGACCGGAAACAAGCTTCCGAGGGCCGGTTTCTGGCATTCCAGCCGTCTTCAGACCGGCTTGCTTGAATCCAGTGGCAAAGTGAGCAAGGGACTCACGTCTTAGCATACCCTGCCACACTTATGGCGGCCAAAAGTGGTACAAAAAGGGGTGGTGATGGACGGAGGGTTTTGACCTCTGAGATCTAGGCCGGGGATTACCTAAAAGAGATAGCTGGAGACTAGGTGACCTATGGTTGTGTATGAACAATTTTTTGGGCTGATGGCCCTCGCCCTCTTGTGAACTCTCTTCCCTTTCTATGCCTTCTTTTCATATTTGTCTTAAATGAGCGGGACAGGGTAGAGGGTAGAGGGTAGGCTATTCATTGGGGGAAATGGCGAAACAGGAAATAAAGGGGTTAAATGGATAAGATTATTAAATAAGTTACTGATTGTCAATATGGATGATAAGAGGGTGGATGGCATGGCCTGGCTCCCTTTCTTTCTGTCTCTCTTTTTTAGGTCAGGGAGCGACAGGGGAGCACATCAACGCAGGGGGCATCACAAGGGTCTGAGGACCTTTTTTGCCCTGGTTATGGGTGTGGGGTGGGGTGTGAGGGGGGAAGGTGGGTCCTTATTGAGGGGAAGGCTAAAGGAATCTTTTGGGGGTGCTTAGGAATGGGGGTTGTTGTCTATCTCATGGGTATTGGTTACTGGTGTATTTACTATAAGCTATGGGATGTGTTAGGATAGCCAGTATCAATATTTGCGGATTAAATGACCTGGGAAACGCCGTAGGATAAAAGAAGATGTCCGAATCCTAAAGGCAGATAAGGGGACCCACATCGAAGCTAGTAGAAATAAGATTATGGAGTTGGATGGGTATCAGCTGATCTCATGGTCTAAACAGGAGGTTAAGACAAAGGGAGTGGCAATCTTTGCCCGTCGGGGTTTGGCTAATTTTTCTCGTTCTACTTCTGACAAATACGGTCGAAGGGTTATCACGCAGTGCTCAATTGATAATAAATTGTTCACATTGTGTTCTGTCTATGGTCCAATTCTGGCTGCTTTCCTGAAATTTTATCAGAAGCTATACTCTGAAGATGATAGAGATGTATTCGGGTTACAGGGCGAAATCACTAGATATCTTGAAGCAGTTAAGTCAGATCATCTTTCATCTGAAGAATGTGGATTGCTGGATGTGCCAATTAACCTAGGAGAAATTGTTGATGCCTTAGATTCGGTACCATCAGGAAAGCTGTTGGGCCAGATTATCTACCTGGTGAATTCTATAAAAGTTTCCGGACCCAGTTGGCACCAATCATGCTGGAAATGTGTCGCTTTATATAAAGTGGGAAATCTCCCCCTGTATCTTGGAGGTATGCAAAGGTCGTCATATACTTAAAGAAAGGGAAGCCGGCTACGAATCTCGGGCCTGTCGGCTCATTACACTGAAAAACAATGATGTTAAGAGTTACTCTAAGATTTTAGCAAATAGACTATCGACTGTAATCAAGAAAATGGTCTCTCCTCAGCAACATGGTTCCGTCCCTGGTCGGGAAACTATAGACCATATACGTAGGACAATCACATTATTTGACTATACTAAGGTTACAGGAGACCCTATGGCCTTAATTTTATTAGATGCTGAAAAGGAATTTGATAGGGTCTCCTGGCCTTTTTTATGGGCAGTCATGAAACATTATGGGATTGGGGAAGGTTTTTTAAAAGCAGTCCAGAGTATGTATAAGGATCCAATAGCCAAAATAGCAATCATGGGAACACAGTCGGAAGAGATCAAAATAAGGTGAGGCACTAGACAAGGGTGTCCTTTCTCTCCTCTGTTATTCGCGGTCTATATTTATCCTTTAATAAGAATAATTCAGGAGAACCAGATAATCCAGCCAATCTCTGCCCAAGTTTAAACAAGGCGGTTTCATAATCTGGGAAGGGCAAGTTTAAACAAGGCGGTTTCATAATCTGGGAAGGGCAGAGGCTCAACTTTACAGGGGTATATAGATTTAAATATTCTCGCAATCCCACCTCCTTTCCTAGTTCCTCTATCACAACTACTGGGTGATCACGTTGAAGTATATGGGAGAGTTGGTGAATGGAGGTAATCCAGGAGGTTTTGAAACATCAATATATCAATTAATCTGTGGGGAAGAAGCGAGGGGTCTCTTAATGCGGCAGATAGATTTTGCATATTATAAGAGGGTTAAAGTTAAGGTTTTGCTTGGCGCCTATAAAGTTTGGATCGCAGTTAGGAAAAGATGTGAGATAGGGCGGCTCCATTTGTATTCCCCATTAGTTGACAAACCCTTACTTCCTGGAATTTTTTGCGATGTATATTTTAGAAGATGGTCATAGAGGGGGATCAATTACATAGGGGACCTTTTATCTGGTACCGAAATACTTTCTTTTGATATTATTAAAAAAAGATTTGGCCTTGAGAATAGAGATTTCTTTAAGTATTTATAAATACAGGATTTTTTGGCCAAAAGATGCTTCAATCAGAATCGAATCCCGTTATTAGATCTGATTAAGAATAACCTTAAGAATAACCTTCCTTCGACAACTGCTATATACAAATTAATCAATGAAAGAATGGGAGATGATCTTGCCAGGCATTTTGACAGATGGCAAATAAGCTTACAAGCTGGACAGGGGGAGTGTGAGGACTCCCTGTTGCTCAGTCAAACAGCATGTATTTCCGCCAATGTCCAGGTGCAATGTTTTAAAACCTGGTGTAATCTTTATGTAACCCTGGCATGTATCCTCCGATGAGGGGGCAATTCGGGGACACACTGTGCACGGTGTGGACTGGTGGGTGCTGATAGCACTCAAATGTTTGCTACTTGCCCCAGTCTCTCTGAAGTATTATTTAAAATTGAGCGATGATTACAATCTATTATGGGGTATTTAGTATCCTTGACTCCCCCGGCTATCATGTTGGGGATCCCTAATCAAGTCATGGTAGAAGGCGATAGGAAATTTGTGTTTATTGCAATGGCTGTATTTCCCTTGTGTGTGGCCACAGCATGGCTCGCTCAAGACTTCCCTTCAGAACATGTTTGATTTAGTAAATTGTTATCTTTATACAAATGGGAGATCTCCGTGTTTAAAAGAAGAGGGAGGCATGCAAGGCAAAAAGGTGAAAGACTCTGGCTGTCCCTAACTAAATTACTAAGCAAGGATTAGCATACAACCCGAGCGTATGATTGTGTTTCTTTTCTGTGTTTTTTTCTTTAGTCTTTTTTCTTTTGTTTTTTGTCTTCTCTTTCTGCATTATCTTTATAGTATTTAACCTTATTGTATACATCTGTTTATTGTTCCTAGAAGGTTGGATCCACCGGGGGGAGGGTGGGGGGGATAAAGTACAAAATGGGACATAAGAAACAGCTGTGTTTATACTGTATTTGAAGAATCGTCCCTTTTTTGTGTGTGTTTTGATGTCTCAATAAACATTTAAAAAAAGGAAGGATGAGATGCTGAAAAAGTGAAAATCATTCTTGAAGCCAGAAAGCAGGTCTCACAACTTTGTGGCAGCAGAACACTGACATCATGCATTAATTATGCGCATAATGCCAACCTACTTAGGCTGAAGACAGAGATGAAGCACACCAGTGAGGCTGCACCCCTTAGATGACAGGAAAAAAGTTGTTATTGGCAAATACAGGCCCCACTCAAGGGAACAACCACCAGAGAAGCAAAGCAAAGGCATGATATCAGAGTTCCACTTGAATCTTCTGAGCACTTCCTAAAACTCCATGAGAAAGAGCCTCACAGCACACTCTTGAATAGCACACCCCATAGGGCACCAGCATAAAAACAAATAAGCCTAAACCTTGGCAATCTAAAGGAACTCTCTCCCTTCCAAGCTAGAACTTAACCTCCTGAGGCCCAGGAAGATTTTAAAGGCCTTGCTGTTTAAGCATGTTTTTGATTAGCCTGAGCACTCTCTCCTCTCCCTCCTGGTTGTCACAATGGCAAACCAACCTTGGGTATACATGTGTTCTATGAGATTTCCTAAAATAACATAATATAACTCCTGCCTAGGCTTGGTGTTAGAGTTGAAGATAGTGCCATGATCCCCAGAAACATAAAGAAGAAGTTAGGATTGGGGAAAACCAGAACAGTCTAGCTAACACACAAGTAACTGCAAGCTGATAAGCTGTACCAGAAGCCACATCCAATAAGGAGAAAATGAGAACAAGCCCAATATAATAATTACAACAATTCCTCAAATTTGAGGTAATTTTGCAATTGTAATTTATTTGTTTCCACACTTCTTTTCCCTTGGATACACTGATTGATATGAGAGTCTGCTTGTTGCTGACTGTAGTCCTGCTTTCATCCTTTGGGATTTTTGATTCCACTCTCTGCTAATATTTTGCTCTTTTGAGGCCTTTGTTGATTGTGCAATGCGATTTTAGTTGTCATTTGTCTATATGTTTTCTTCATTGAGTTTAGCTTTGTGAGAAAATGGGTTGTTGGCCATGGACGTAATTTGGGAATAGTCAATGGTTGCAGCTGTGGCCTCAAGATTGCTCCCTGATACTCCTGGCACTTCCTTTGCGACTGCTGGCCTCAAAGGAGAAAAACGTTTTGCCCCCTCTGTGGCCAGGGGTAGTAAACGAAGTGCCAGGAGTAGCAGGCAGCAAGCTAGGGGTCACAGCTGCGATCCTTGACTACTTCCAAATGACACCCATTTTGTTGGCTGACTGAGGTGTGGACCCTGTCAAACAACAGCCACAATCCCTGGAAGAGTGAACGACAAAAAGCCAACAAATTAACCTGTTCTTAACCCTTGGCACAAAAAGCAGTCACACTTAACTAAGAGGCAAAGTATTTATGAATCAACTAAACAGTAATAAAGTAAAAATACAATACGAGAAAAATCCCACACCAATTTAGAAAAAATATAATACATTTTAATACATTTTTTGTCACCAGAAAATAACAAAATCCAACCAGTGGAATTAGAGTTACGGTTTTGGCCAAAACTAGCACCTAAAAGATCAAAGCGTCAACCACAGACATCTAGTCACGTGAGACTAGTCCAAGTTGAAAAATAAGGCCTACCGCATTGGAGCTTGGGTCAGACACAAGGAGTGGATTGGGCATAGTTATGCTTACCTTCGGAACTTGGAGGCATTTAGAAAAAAAAGTTATGAGAAGGTAAAGTTCAGCAGGGCACTACTGCAGGTGGTGTCCATTGAGGAAGCGTTGTTGTTGGGGAGCTGCAGGACAAAATCACGGTGAAGATTTCTACATTTAGACTTAGTCACTTCTAAAAAAGTGGAACATCTCCATTGGGATGAAATCCGGAGGCTGCAGCCAACAGTAGTTCCAGTAATAAATAAAATAAAGAAATTAAAAAGATCGTTACCCATTTGTCAAAGAACCAATGAACAGGATTTGCTACTGTGGAGACAAACATAGCTGGAGCCACATCAAAGTCAGACCAAACAGCAATGCATCCTGGGTGGATCGACGAGCAGATTGGTCCCGGTCTTCCCTCCGTTTTCAGAGCAATTTTTAGCTAAACATTTTCTAGGTTTTTTCTTTGAAGTGCTTGGAATTTTCTGACTCCCCTGCCCTGACATCAAGCTGGCTGCATAGACAATACAGTGATGACAAGCCCTCTGTGTGAAGGCAAAGCATGACCTATTCAGTTGCAGGTGGGGCATTGTACCAGCAGATGCCCATTCAAGAACACCTAATCCCTCTACTGTTTGACTGCCTTGGAGGAATTCACAAAGTTCAGCTACAAACTACATCCAGGCATATGACCTAGGACAGGCTGCAGACACCAAATGGCAAAAGGCAGGAAAATGCCTACTTTACAAAAGTGGCATTTTCAAAATTGTAATTTAAAAACAGAGGTTTTTCAAATTGGAATTTCATAGAGACCAAACATAAAACTCTTTTCTGTTCTTAATCAAACGTTATTACATTCAATATAATGGGCAACCTGATGTTATTCTATGGGATAGGTAGGCTTTGCAGTAGTAAAAAAACGCATTTAGGAATGTTTCACTGCTAGAACACGTAAAACTCAAATTTACATCTCCACCCTTTTAATTACAATTCACCCTGCCCTATGGCTACCCAGAGCATACCTTAGGGGTGACTTATATGCAATGAAAGGGGAGTTTAAGGCTTGGTAAGGGTCTTATATTGGCAAGTCGGATTGGCAATTTGAAACTTCCTTCAGGCTGAAAAAGCAAGCTGGAGACCTGTTTTAAGGGGCTTCCTGAGTGAGTGGCACAATAAGTGCTGCAAAAAAATACTGAAGGAATCTGTGTCCTTAACACTAGATGCAGAATGGGCATTCCACCGCATGGAGTGGAGGAACCTTTCCATGACCCTTCACTAGTTCAGACTGGGAACTGATTTATTCAACAAAGTTAAATGCTTATTATATGCAGCTCCCATGGCCCAGGTGAATTGCAAAACATTCCTGTCAGATCCATTCCTGGTAAATAGAGGAATGCACCAGGGATACCCTTTGTCCAAACTACGCTTTCTCCTGGCCTTTGAGCCCCTGGCAGAGGCTGTACCTCAAGTGCTTGTGATTGTTGGCATCCCCATGCCTGGAGGCCCGTTTTTCGTCCTTCTCCATGCAGGATGACAGTTTTTTTACCCTACCAGCAGCCTCACCCCTGTCATGGCCTTCATGCTAACCACTGCCAAATTTACACCAATTGCTGGGTGGAGGGTCAGTTTTTGGGAAGAGTGAAGCACTACCCATGTCCTAAATCATGATGAAGCAACTGATAGATATCAGTTTCAAAGGCAGACATCCCACCTAAAATGTTAGGAGATATGTATCAACAGTGAACTAGAACGCATGGTCCTGGACAATCTTAAACCTCTTACGGCAAGTGCCAGTATGGACTCTGCAAAATGAACATATCTTAACTTGTCGCTTTGGGGAAAAGGACAGGTCATCAAAATGACAGTGCTCCAGCGATTTGACTTTGTCATGGGCATGCTGCCTCCACAGGTGCCAATGATGTGGCGCTCTGTGTCTCCCCTCTATGGAACATTATAGCAGGGCCTTGCACCTAGCAAAACTATTCTGCATACATCAGAATGTCTCTGACCCCCCCGCTGTTGTTTGAGATTGAGAGGCCCCTCTCAGGTAGCGATCTAGGCCTGCAAAAACTGTACAAACAGGGTAGGGCTGCCGCCCTTCCCCCGACTCCAAAACCTATTATACAGGCAATGGTCCAAATATGGTCGAAAAGCCACAGCCTTTTCTCAGTAGATGCAAATATACATAAAAGGCACCCCTCTGGCACGACTCCAGGATCCATAGAGGTGGGGCAATGTACCACTGGTAGCAGTGGCAAACTGCAGGCAACCTGACTCTCAATCATATCATCTCCAAAATCCAAAGGTGCTCCTAAATCCTTCAAGGAGCTACAAGAAGAATCCTGCCTCCCAAGAAGCCAACACTGGAAATTCCTGCAACTGCCACTACTCCAATGGCTGCAAATTATGGCATGGGACATAGAACCTTCTTCAGTGGTGTCATACATTCATCACTGGGGACAAAAGAAAGGGGACATGGTTGGATGTCATAACTTATAGAGCCTTCACCTTTACTCCTAACACCAGTAACTGAGGCTCCATACTTGGTGACAAGAACAACTGCAAGTTGATTGCACTGAGGAGGACAGGGCAGAGCTTCTAGAGAAGCTAGACAGTGAGTCCAGAATTGGAGTCTGTCTTTTCAAGACACTTCAAGACAGGTATTCATTGTCGTAAAACTGGAACAATTCGGCCTTCTTCCTTACTCGAACTGCTGGCACTGCCGAGGACAGGAGTGTGACATTGTTCATATAATTCAGGCCCTTTGGAATGATGTGAGCTCCACCTTGCGTTGCTACCTCATCATACGAGAGCCTATGCCTGCTCAATGGTTATGCTCCATGACACTACTGATGAGTGATGCCCCAGACTAAACCAACCATGAACACCTTCTCTTGGCCACAGTTCTGACTGCAGCTAAACTATGTATCTTACACCACTGGTGATCACCATTTACACGCACACACAAGGAGTGGATGTTTGAGATGTTTAAGACAACCTCTTATGAGAAACCTATTTAAACTCTACATGATAAAATGGAAACATCTCTGCAAGTCTGGCACTGTTCCTAAATAGTGCTATCTAGCTGATTGGCCACCATGCACCCTCTCATTTGGTACGTGAGCCATATCACACACTCTCACCTTGCCATATACACACCCAAGTCTCAGGGATAATGCCACTACTTTACCCCATCTATATCCCTGCACAGATATGCCTGTGGGGACACATGCCCATGAGCGGCACCATGACCAGGCTGCCACCACCACTTGAAGCGCCCCTGCCATAGGAATGCTTATCCCTCCCATCGCCCCTTCTTCCCACCCTAGATATAATGTCTGCAAGCTCCTCCTGGCTCCCAGCCTAGACCGGATGGCTACTGCTCACTGCATACAGATGGAGTACACCCCGTGGCTCGGGGGCCAGGTGTGACTGTTAACAGAGATCCATAGGGTGTACATAGACGTCCCTTCCGGGACCTTCCAACCACGAGACACCAGGAAAGATCCTTCCCATCTGCACCCTTCCACCCAAACACTACACTTTTATTTCTATTCATACTTTTATTTTTTACTTTTATTCCTGCTTTTATTCTCTACTTTCTCCTTCATATTGCTAAATGATATGTTCAGAACATAGCTGTTATTGTGACTTACTGATGTATGGAGTTAATACAAGAGGTTATAAATAAAAAATAAGAAAATGTTTTCTAAAATGAGAGTACCACTTTTATATCAACAGCACAAAATAATATTTGCACTTCAATTTCACATCCTTATTGTGCCAGACATCATTATGTGACTCACTCGAAAAAACCTTTATGGGACAGATAATTCCTACATTTCAGATCCAGCAGCAGCGACTGGCCTTATGATCAAACAACCTTTACACCATAGTGAATGGAAACACAAACCTCATATTGAATTGTCTGGGTTTTGACATTGACACAGCTAGTAACATTTGGTACCAGAACATCTTACTCTCGAACATACTATTGCAGCTGTATGTATTTGTTGTTATCAAAAACGTTCCCTTCAGAAATTACAATAATGTTTGTATTAAACAAAATGACAGGGGTGTTGATCCTCCATAAGTTGTTGAGTATAAGTTATCTGCACACTTTTTTTAGTTTTTTAGTTTAATTTCAATATTAAATCATATAATACAAATGTATATAAAACCTTTATATAAAGAACAGTATAACGTCCAAGTATGAGGGTTAACAGTGTCAAGGTGATATGTTCAAGTGTAGGAAGGTAGCATCATCATATCTGAAATAACTGTATATATATATATATATTCACTGAAAAAAAAACATAGGTTTCAGGGACATTATAGTTAGTTGAACATTTGACTCATATTAAACCAGAGAAATTCCCCTTTTAGAGTTAGTTGAGCTAACTATAACTTGCGCGCCGGCAATGCACTGCTGATGATGTCACATATTACATCACTCATGACATGGTCAGTGACATCACTGATGACATCACTGATGACATCTCAAATGACATTACTGATGACATCACTCATGACATCATCCAGTGAATGGGAGTTTCTGTAAAGTTTAAATATGTTTTATATATATGCCAAGGTGTATTGAATAATGAATGCCTTTACAAGTGCCTAATGGAATTATTTCGTAGGTGCGTGACTGACTATATAAGTGAGTGATTGCACATGTCCTACTGAATGCATGGGTTAGTGACTAAACTGTGTGAAAGTCTGTGTTAGTCTCTCCATTGGTGTGTACGCAACTGCACGGGTTGCTGAATAGCTACATGAGTGTCTATATAGGTTATTGATTTGTTGTCTGAGTATCTGTATGGGTCCCTAAGTGTCTGTGTGGGTGGGTGGGTGTAAGAGTCTGTGCATAGATGTCTGAGTAAGTGATTCAGTGGTTGCATGGATTAAAAAGTGCATCTGGGAAGGGCTGTATAGGTGAGATAGTGTGGCTATGGGTGTGTTGGTGAGTGAATAAATGTCTCAGTGGTATATCTGTGACTAACTACATATGTTTTAAGCCACTATATGTGAGTGTTGGAGTATACTAATGAGTATACGTGAGACTAAGGAGCATATTACCAACAACTAGCGATAATTATTGCTATGTTGGCTTAGCGGCAATATTTTTATCGCCGTGCTGCGGCGATTTTTATCGCTTAGGAACCTTGCTATTATCAAGGTTTATCTCCTAAGCGATAAAAATCGGCCGAAATGCATGAATATCGCTGAAAAGTCAGCGATATTCATGCATTACCGAGCTAATGCTCTTAGCCATGTCATCCACCTACCATTGGATAACATGGTTAAGAACTGCTCAGGGCAGGTGTTAGCTTTTGGAGATATTCGCGCTTAGCGCGAATATCTCCAAAAGTTGGTAATAGCAGATAGCGATCTTAGCGACTGTTTCCAGTCGCTAACATCTTGGCACGCCCGTTTTGCATGTCATTAGTGATACATTTCATTGACATGCAAAGCGGGACCCAAGATGGTCGCTATCTCCTACTAGCTGTCGCTAACTGGTGTTAGCGACAGCTATGTAATAGGGAGATAATTTTATCTCCGCTTTCTTGGCTTTTAAAGCCAAAAGAGCGGAGATAAACCCCCTTGATAATGTGCCCCACAGTTATTTGAAGGGTGGGTGTATAAATAAGTGTCTGCTTCTATCAGTGATTGTATAAGACAGTAAATATGTGTTAGTATCTGAATAAATAAGTGATGTGGTATGTCTAAAAATAACGAAGTTGTGGTGTATAACTGTATACTTGATTAAATGGGTATGTGATTGATTCTTTGCATTACTGACTAGGTGTGTGAGTAACTCTATGGATGAGTGGCAGAGTGTGACAGCATGTATAGATGTATGAGTACATATTATAGTCCTGTATTGATGAGTAACTACATGTATAAGTGACTGTATAGGTTTTCTGTGTATGGTTTCAAGAATAGTGGTCAGCATTTTAACAATGGGTGTATCAAAGTTTATATTAGAGCATCAGTATGTGCGTCAGATTGTCACGTGGATGATGTCATGAGTGATGTCATTTGAGATGTCATTAGTGAAGTCACTGACCATGACATGAGTGATGTAATATGTGACATCATCAGCAGTGTATTGTGGGTGCGCAAGTTATAGTTAGCTCAACTAACTACAACAGGTGAATTTCTCTGGTTTTATGAGTAAAATGTTCAACTATCTATAACGTGCCTGAAACCTATGTTTTTTTCAGTGACATTTCTAAGGTTTTTTAAACGTTAATTTCATATTTAAATTTTTCTAAAACCTATATTTTTTCAAATATTTTTTAAATATTTTGGAACTCTATTATACTTCTTTTTTTTAACTTTAAAAATTATGTAATGTTTTATATCTTCCCCAAAATATATGTATACATATTTTTTTTGGGAGAAAACTGCACTCCCATACCGGTAGCTTACCAAGCTCCATAATCACGTGAATCCTACCAGCCATATTGCTAAACTCGTAAATGATACTCATTTCTTATCCTACGAGTTTGTGGCACCACGTCCCGCGTAACATCAAATACTCATGAAGTCACCCCAGCTGCTACTTTGGCATCCGATGGGTATGCAGTACTAAGCCACACTTTACGTCATGTACATATGGGGTCATGCCTGCTGCCCGTTACGTTTGCGACAAGTACACGCTCCCAGGCCCTGTGTTACGTCACAGACGTATAGTGTCATGCCGGGCAAGTCATTTCCTCGTTTTTTTTTGTCTCAAAAGTATATCTAAATAACTTTAAACTGTATATGAGAGCAAAAGATAACCTAAAATATTTTAAACATTTATATATTTCTAACTGTAATAAAGTTATATTATGATAAATGTATTTTGTCAAAATCACGTCAGGTGCGGCCTCCTTGCGCGCTCGGTGCGCGATTGACATGTAACCTTAAAAAAAAGCATTTGATTGCTTCATAACATTTTCCGTTTTAACAGTTGGATGACCCCACCCATTTTACTCATTCTCTCTACAGCGTTTGATGAGAGACACCTCTTCTGCTTAGAAAGCTTTTTTGAAAAGTGTTTTCCAGAATACACATATCTTATACTACACACAACATGCAACGATCATCTTGATCAATAGACATGGTCTGTACATTAGCCTTCCACGTGTGATTGCCATGCATCTCAAACATTCCATCAAAAAACAAATGTGTGTTACACTATGCCCCTGGTGTGTGTGTGTGCACATTATTGTGCTCCTTTTCGGCCTGGGTATTCGTGGCTCTAAGAAGTATCAGGAGTGCACATCCTAGATCACATGTGACAAACAGTAAACAGCAATGTGTAGATTTCTTTTCCTGTACGCTCTGTTGTCAGGCTTTACCAATATAGTAGTGTGTTATATGTGGGACATTCAGATTCACATTTGACATGCATTGCTTGACTGTAATGAGTGTTATCACAGTGTATGACGTAGCCTCACTGCTGATCCTCCCGCCATCCGAGCACATTCACATGTATACGCTTCACGATAGCAACACTTTCAATAATACCGCACACCATTGACATGCGTGTCTACACATATCCACAACCTTGACAACATGTGATAATCGCTATTCAATCTTTTCGAACACCATCTCATTACTAAGCATGGGCGAATTTTGCGAATTTGCAATCCGCAAATTTGCGGATTTGCGAATTCGCGAATTTATGCGAATTTGCGGATTTTTTTATTTTTGCGTGTTCGCAGGGCGCTTTGCGTGTTCGCGGGTGTTTGCGGGGCGCTTTGCGTGTTCGCAGTTTTATTTTTTGCCTGGTTAATCACTGCCACCCTCTCATTTTTTATGCCCTTCTGCCCTCTGTACCACTCGTTTCTGTGTCCTTCTGCCCCACTCATTTTTTGTCCCCTTCTGCCCTCTGTCCCACTTTTGTGCCCTTCTGCCCTCAGCCCAACTTAGAATGGCGCCAGCAAGCTGTCAGCGCCATTCTAAAATAGCTACAAAGAGCTTCAACAGGAAGCACTAATAGATTAAGTAAAGCAGGTGCTCGAGTTGAAGGTCACATTAAGTTACACAATCATTAATCACCCCAAGTTTGGGGTGATTAATGATTGTGTAACTGAATTTGAGCTTTAACTCGAGCACCTGCTTTACTTTATCTATTAGTGCTTCCTGTTGAAGCTGACTTTTGTAACTATTTTAGAATGGCTCTGGTTACAAAAGTCAGCTTGAACTTTTGACCCAATCCGTTCCGCTCGCGGATTTTGCGGGAATTTCGCGAATCTCGCGGATTGTAAATTTACTGAAAATCCGCAAAATCCGCAAGCGGAGCTGAATTCCGCCCATGCTCACTCATTGCCAATACTTGCCGCCCTCCCGATAAATGCTACAATAAGGAAAATTGCACACTCTGCGAGATCAAAACTACAAAAAAAACACACATGAATACACTTCCTGATCAGGCAGGAACTGAGCAATGTCCAGGTCCCCGGAATAAATATTCACACCCCTACGCTGGCCTGGTGTACGAAAGCCCAGGCCACTTTGCGTACTTACGCATAGGATAACCATGACGCCACGTGTCCCTCTTCTTCCACATTGCCTCAGGTGATATGGTTGCATCCCCCTGGCAAATCACAATGCACAATAAACAAAAGGGATCCATGAGGTGTACACCATCCTGGCAATCAACACTGGCTCTAAATTGTGAGCCCTACTGCCCGTCGTCTTTGAAAGTGCGGTGCAGCGGGAGGGGTGGGGTGCATCATCCTGGCTGCGCAGGTGAGAACAAGGGATGTTGCTGTGCGTAATGATGTGATCTCTGACCTGATTCAGTCTAATTTCTGTCTCATTTTAAAGACCTGCTGGACCATACTGTAGGCCTGCGACAGCGGGCTTCGCTGCCCTACAGACACCTGTTGAGCGCGGTGCTGTGGGAGGAGTGGGGTGCATCAGCCTGAGTGCGCACATGCGAATAAGCGATGTTGCTGTGCGTAATGATCTGATCTCTGACCTCATTCAGTCACATCTCTGTCTCATTTTAAGGACCTTCTGGACTATACTGTAGGCCTGAGCCAGTGGGCAGCACTGCCCTACAGACACATTGTATTGGCTTTTAGGGCACTGTAGTGAGCTTGTTACTAAGTGTACATGCACATAGCCTTCTGCCACTGCATTACACGCACACATTATGCTTCTACCATGCGCTCTGTTCCTTTCTTTGTGAACCTTCAGATAACGTATTATTATTTAGCCTTGTGAATTCTCGTGCACTCCAACTCCTCTTTGAACCACGATTACCACTAACAGTTGGTACATTGTACCTCAAAAATGAAGGATGCACTCAACTCATGTTTTCTATCAAGATTGAAATAAACCTTCATTTACCTCCAGACGTTTCCACCATTAAGTTATTTCCCCCTTTTCAGACACTGAATTGATTGTCTCAAGATGGGCGGAGTGGGAGCTCACCCCGTGATGATGCCCTGGACATTCTGCCGCTTTCCATTGTGTTATCAAGACACCGTCCCCGACTGGAGACCTGCACTCCTACTGCACAAACATACCCCGGTCTCGGAGCTTGCACCAACACGTCGTGGGACACACCGGTGGAGGCAGGTGAGCAGTGAAACCTCAGTGTGCAGGACCTACAATTGAGCACAGTGCGGGGGGAGGGGCTGGGGTGCAGCATCCTGGGTGCACAGGTGCATGCAAGCGATTTTCCCATAGCTAATAATATAGTACCATATTATCAAAAAACGGCAATACCATTACCGCCGCTTTAGAGGCAGGAAACTGCTGATAAAGCGGCTATAATGGGCTTGATAACATGCCCTTCTGAATTCCCATAGAAGCCCAGGTTCACACCAGAACCTTGGCTTCTATGGGAATTCACAAGGGCATATTATCAAGCCCCTTATTGCAGCTTAAGCGGCAGTTTCCTGCCACTAAATCGGCGATAATGTTATCGCCCTTCCTTGATAATATGGCCCCTAATCTCTGGCCTCATATGTTTCATTTTAAGGACTTGCTGGAACACACTCTTTTTTGTGGACCCCAGCATCCTAGACAAATGGGTGATGGGAGGGTAAACACTAAGGGCTAGGTGCAGTAGACTGAGGCTCTGTTTCCTCCTCCTTTCTCGTCTTTTGACTCTTCCTCCCCTTCTCCCTTCCACTCACTCCCCCTCCCTCCCATTCTCAGTATCGTCCTTTCATTTGGACTACCTTTATATACCTCTTCCACATAGCACACATATACTTATGTTTCATTTTTGTCTTGCAGGTGTTCTACGCTGCTTTCACTGGAGTCCAACAAACGTTTTTTATATTATAATGTTTGCTCTATTAAACTTACGTTTCTATTTAATTGTGTTCTAATAAAGGTAAAAAAAAATTTCAAATAAATAACTGAGTGTTTTGGTCTTCTTTTTCTGACAGCACTTGTCTATAGTTTATTGTGAAAATCATCTGTTTATAGGGGAATATGAGGGCAACCCTTTGTAATATCACAGTGCACCTGCCAAACATAATCCAACTGACTATTACACAAATAAAGCCTGGGTAATTCTACAACTGAAAAAGTTATATGAGTGTATCACTTTATAACACCATGAATACTGCCTGTGTGATTACCGAACCAATAAGGCACTGCCGTGGCCCACCCTGCATATTTAAGTAAAGCCCCGGAGTGTGGCGATCCCCAGATGTCAGTTGGCATCAAACCTACAGTCCTACAGAGACCCCACAATATAATAATTGGATTGGCCACAAACATTACCCACCAGGGGCCTCATTTAAATGAACGGGTGACACCCCGCTTTTTTTTTTGTTTGTTTTTTCTCTCCATTTTTACCATCCGCATCCTCTCTATTAAAGCAATACAACGTTTTCCTCCTCTGGCATCAAGTAGTCGAACAAGGATTTGCTATCACAGGGTGAAAGCCATGCACCTACCCACCCTCTAATAACAAACACAAATGTCCCACGAATGCACAGCTCGGGACATTGTATGAGCACGCCTGATAGGTCGCCCTCCCTAGGACCATGATGCATTTGTTAGTATGAATGCATACTAACACTACTTACACATGTGTAGTACAGCAACCAGAATATAGTGAAGAAGCGCAAAATCAAAAAATAAAAATTCTACTAGAAGTCGGATGACATAGTTCAATGAGCCGACGACTGGCATGAATAGAAATTGCTACACAAACGGGTCTTCAGCACAACGCAAGCAGTTTTGAAATATTGGTGAGTGCTGCCTTCTTTTTACCTTCTCCCGCTCGTCGCCAAATGTATGTAGTTAAGAGGCAAACAGCAGTGGATCCGATAAGTAGATTTATTACAGGAAAACAAAACACCTGAAACAGCCACCAACAGGAGCAGACAGCAAGGCAACTGTCTTCTCCAGCACCGTGTACAAACTCTGCAAGGTTACCCTCATGACAGCCCTACATTCTAACATTACATAGTTAGATTCTAGTAGAATTACATACTAACATTCTACTATGACTTACATTGGAATACTACCCAGAGCACATGACTTTACAGCAATGAGCTCATTGTTTCATCCACGAGTCGTGACACCGGTAGGGGTGAGTAGTTCCCATCCCTCTCCCTGTATTGTATAAACGCAATCTAACACTACTTCCACAGGTATACTACAGCGCCCAGGGCACATCACTTTATAGCAATGAGATCACAATTTAGCGTCACGGTTTAATCCCCGAGCCTTCACACCAGTAGGGGTGAGTAGTTCGCTTCCCACTCCCTATATACTATAAACGCATATTAACACTACTTACATACTTATACTACAGCGGCTAGTATCCTACAGCGCCCAGAACCCATAAATTTACACCAATCCGCTCAGTTTTATCCCCGACTCTTCACACCGGTAGGCGTGAGTTCTGCGCTTCCCACTTCCGGTATAGTATAAACGCACGGTACCAGTCAGTAGTTTGCTTCCCACTCCCTGTATGGTGTAAACGCCTACTAACACTACTTGCACATGTATACTACAGCGCCCAGAGCCCATCCCCTTACAGCAATTACCTCGGTTTCATCCCCAAGTCTTCGCACCGTTAGGTGTGAGTACTTTGCTTCCCACTTCTGGTATTCTTTAAACACACAGTAGAGGTCAGTAGTTCGCTTCCCACTCCCTGTATGGTATAAACGCCTGCTAACACTACTTGCACACATATAATACAGCGCCCAGAGCCCATCCCTTCACAGCAATCACCTTGGTTTCATCCCCAAATCTTCACACTGATAGGTGTGAGTACTTCGCTTTCCACTTCCGGGAATAGAATAATCGCACAATAGGTCAATAGCTCGCTTCCGACTCCCTGTATGGGAAAAACGCCTACTAACACTACTTGCACACGTATGCTACAAAGACTAGACCACATCACTTTACAGCAATGACCTCATGGTTTAGGCTCTCGGTTTCATACCTGAGTGTAGCACCATATCATATCAGCACCATGTCACTCTGAACAACACCGTACTTTCAGACCGGTAACAGTGACTACTTCGCTTCACACTCCCCCACAGAGGTTACAGTGCTCCTACCCTTATTTCCAACTTTTTTGTCCATTTTTCCCCTTACTCACTTCAACGGAATCACAAAATGGCGGCCAACACTTCCTAGTTGCAACCGATTGCAGCGCTTGCAGCCAATAAGCGGTCGCCAGTAGATAGTTATAATGTGGACCTATTATCCATAGGAAATCCGCAACATTCTACTGGCAATAATTTTGGCGTCGATTGATGAATCTTCTTGAAATTTTCCAAACTTTTGGCCAGCTCAGTTCCGCTTCTTCCCTGAAAGTATGGGGATGATTGGTGAAATGAGGGCTGAGAAAAAAGGAGGTCCCAAACGTGTTTTCTCCAGGCAATTTCCCATAGGACCTTTAGCCACGGCTACAGCTCGAATGGCTGAATGGATTTACACCAAATTTGGCAGAGAGGTAGTCCTGAGTTCCGACTTGTGCCTTTGTCATATCTGGTGTCAATCTGTTCAGTAGTTTCTTTGAAATTACTGTTAAAGTCATTTATATATCTATGGGTGCGGAGGATCCACGGATTGTGCGAGGATTTGCCTCGTAGGATAAGGGCACCGTCCCGATCACGCGCTCAATTCTAATTGGCTGTCAAGTGGTTGTAAACATTCAAAATCAGGAACTGTTGGCAGCCATTTTGTGCCTCAGTAGAAGCGAGGCTGAGTAAGTCATTGAAATATGTTTGGAACACGTGAAAAGGGGTAAGGGTAGACACAATATGACCCCATAGGCCTGCTCAGGGGGTACCACAAGGACCCCCAGGACCCAAATTCTTTTTTATTTTTTAAAATAAAAAATAGATGCCCCGCCCCCTCCTTACACCACTCTGCAAATGCAGCCCCTGGCATGTTTGCAGAGGGGGAACAAACTCCCCTTGAATACTGGGGGTCCCTGGGGGCCAACTAGCCCACCAGGAACCTCTAGTATGCGCCAGGGGGCTGTGTTGCAGAGAGGTGTTCTGAGGCCACGCCCGTTTTTACACCTCTCTGCAAGATGAATATTGAAGATGAATTAATTCTCCAATTTAAAATGCACCACAGGGCATGTTTGCACACATATCACCTCAGGCCCCGCCCCCTAACTTCACTACTGTGCACAAGCGTATTAAGTTGGGGGATTAACTCCCCTTGAATCCTGAGGTCCCCTGGCGGCCAACTAGCCCACCAGGTACCTCCAGTAAGCGCCACAGAGCTGCGTTGCAGAGAGGTGTAAAAAGGGGCGTGGCCTCAGAACACTTCTCTGCAACGCAGCTCCCTGGCAAACAGTTGATCATACTTATATTTAATAAGCTACACACTTACACAAACACCACTTTATTTATGGATATAGATAGTAACTCATACTTAGTATGTTATAAAATCACTATTACAAGCATACAGTTATCCATATGTCACTCATACAATCACTGAGTCTTATGTATAATTATTTATATACAACAACTGTCACATACACTGCTTTTTATATTTCTAGTTTCTTGGACATGTATCATTAAGAAATATATTTACTCATCACCACACCCATAAAGAGATTCACTCACCCAAACAACTGTTTCCACATACAGTCTTAACCTTATTGACCTACTAAATCAACTATTTACATATCTTTGGACAGTCACACACCTCCCACCCAACCACACACACATTCATTCACTATGCCATACAAATACTCACTTAACTAATTAATAACTAATATAGACTTTCACATAGCTAGTAACCAACCTATGTAGTAGTTTACACAACAAGATATAGAGTGATACAGGTATTCACAAAGTTTAATCGTTTTCTAACCACAAGACTAGATCCTAGATTCAGCCCAGGGATATCTCCTGTAAACATTCGAGTAAAAACATATTGGGGACAGTAGTGATTTCTAAGGAATATTATTGTATTTTAAAAGTTGAAACTTAGACATGTTTCACATAGAACCACCAATATTATCCTAAGGGAGGAAATTCACTATTCAGGTAAGTAGTGTTAACGTTACTTTTTCTTACTCAGTGGTTTATCCTGGATCCAGCACGGGTGCATCTCCTATAAACAGTTGAAAGAATGCGTTTAAGCAATACAGGGTATTTTTAAGGAATATTTTTATTTTGTCAAAATAGACACTTAGAAACGTTTCTGGTGAAAACCACACAATGGATTCCTACGGAAGAAAATACAAGTTAGTGGTAAGTACGGTTAGAATTACTTTTCAGGATCACTACCAGGCTCAAAGATGCAGCACTGACGGTGCACAGACAAAATATCGACTACAAAATATCGAATGGACAAAATATCGAGTTAAAAATATTGACAACAATAAAATATCGATTACAAAAATATCGTTGGTCAAAATATTGTTTAAAATAATGATAAAAAAATATCGAGAACAAAAATATCGACTCAAAAAAAACGATAATATGTAGAAAAAAGGTAAAAAAAAAAAAAGAAAAATTATTAATAGTTATATAAATTGTAGTTAATGTTTAGGAGCGGGATGTTGGGTTAATAGGGGATAAGGGTGGGGAGTAATTTAATAATAATTAATTAATTAATATATGTTTGTAAATATTTTTTTATTAATAATTAATTGGTAATTAATTAATTTTAATTAGTTAATTAATGAATATAATTTTGTTCATATTTTTAATTAGTAATTAATTGGTAATTAAATAATATTAATTAGTTAATTACATTAATTAGAGTAATTTATTTATATATATAATTTTTAGTTATTGTTAATTAATTAATTGGGAAAAAATTATATTAATTATTAAATTAAATTAATTACAGCTAATGTGCTAATATATTTACTTTATTGTTATTGTTAATTAATAATTATTTGGTAATTAAATAATATTAATTAATTTTGGGTAAAGGAGTATTTTTAGGGTTCAGGGTCAGTTTTCAGTTTTTGGGTAAAGGGGTATTTTTAGGGTTCAGGGTCAGTTTTCAGTTTTTGGGTAAAGGGGTATTTTTAGGGTTCAGGGTCAGTTTTCAGTTTTTGACTAAAGGGGTATTTTTAGGGTTCAGGGTCAGTTTTCAGTTTTTGGGTAAAGGGGTATTTTTAGGGTTCAGGGTCAGTTTTCAGTTTTTGGGTAAAGGGGTATTTTTAGGGTTCAGGGTCAGTTTTGGGTTTTTGGGTAAAGGGGTATTTTTAGGGTTCAGGGTCAGTTTTCAGTTCTTGGGTAAAGGGGTATTTTTTGGGTTCAGGGTCACTTTTCCCTACTGTTGCACCCACTGGAGTGGGAATAGTAATTTTAACCCCTACGCTATCCAACTCTTTCCCTACGCTTGCACTCTTTGGAGTGGGAATAGTATTTTTTACACTTCTGGTATCGTACGGTAATATAATAGTATCTTATTTAATTATAGTATGTTACTATATATATATGTTTTAACAAATAAGATTGTAAAAAAATATTTTTATTATTTTCATGTATTATTTAATTATTATAAGTTAATTTAAGTATTTTTAAGTATATTTTATTAATTTAATTTAACACTGTTTTTAATAAAGTCGATATTTTTTACAACTATATTATTGTAAACGATATTTTGTACTCGATATTTTTGTACTTACCTGTTTGTAGATACAAACTCGATATTTTGACTGTCGATATTTTGTCCACGATATTTTTGCAAGTCGATATTTTGTCCCTCGATATTATTTCAGTGATCCAGCACTGACGTCTCTCCTGATAACAGGTGAGTAAATTGGAATTCGTACTTCAGCTGATTTTAGAGGAATATTTGTACGTTTCAAAAATTGACACTTAGAAACTTTTCTGGTGAAAACCACACAATGGATTCCTATGGAAGGAAATACAAGTTACTGGTAAGTACGATTAGAATTACTTTTCAGGGTCAGTGCTGGGCTAAAAGATACAGCACTGGGTTCTCTCCTGATAACAGGTGATTAAATCGGAATTCGTAGTTCGGATTATTTTAGAGGATTATTTGTATGTTTCAAACATCAACACTTAGAAACTTTTCTTCTGAAAACCAAACAATGGATTCCTATGGAAGGAAATACAAGTTACTTGTAAGTACGCTTACAATCCCTTTTCAGGGTCAGTGCTGGGCTAAAAGATGCAGCACTGGCTTCTCTCCTGATAACAGGTGAGTAAATCGGAATTCATAGTTCGGCTGATTTTAGAGGAATATGTGTACGTTTCAAAAATCGACAATTAGAAACTTTTCTGCTGAAAACAACACAATGGATTCCTATGGAAGGAAATACAAGTTACTGGCAAGTACGCCTAGAATTACTTTTCAGGGTCAGTGCTGGGCTAGAAGATGCAGCACTGAGTTCTCTTCTGATAACAGGTGAGTAAATCGGAATTCGTAGTTCGACTCATTTTAGAGGAATATTTGTACAATGGTGAAGGAAGACGGCAGGGCCTGCGGTGACATGCGTGCAAACATGCCCTGTGGCGCGTTTTAAGTTGGGGGATTAAGTCCCCTTGATTACTTAGGTCCCCTGGCGGCCAACTAGCCCACCAGGTACCTCCAGTAAGCGCCACAGAGCTGTGTTGCAGAGAGGTATTCAGAGGCCACGCCCCTTTTTACAACACTCTGCAACACAGCTCTCTGGCGCTTACTGGAGGTACCTGGTGGGCTAGTTGACTCCTAGGGGACATCTGGATTGAAGAAGAAGGGCGTATTTGCACACATATCACCTTAGGCCCCGCCCCCTACCTTAATGCATGTCTTTGGGAAGTATCAGCATAAAAGCATCAAGTAATATTAAGAGAGGAAAATACAGGTGCTCATCTAAATGGAAAACAAAAGAGGGCCCAGGTCAGAATACCACAGTGGAGAAGAAAAGAAAGGCAGAAGAAATATACAGGTGTCAGAACCTAAAGTGGAAAGGTTAAAATAGAGAATAATTATTGATTGTGTTTGCAATAAAAGCTGCTGATAGTTAAACAGCAATACAAATCGAACCAGGTGTTTATCACCAAGAGATTGTGGCAGATGAAATAACAGATTAAATAGAGTGAGCTGGATGAAATGAAGAATGAAAAAGAAAGAGAGCAGAGTGGGAGTCAAGATAGCAAAGGTATTTATGTATTTATTTTTATTCTTGATTGTCAATAGAGCTGCCATTTTAGCAGTTTTGAAAAGAGTGAGCAGAATCTAATGTAATGTGAATTAGCAATGCAGGAACGATCAATAGGTATTTTGTTAGGACTAAGGGCCAGATGTACCTAGCTTTTTTGTGCCAGCAAATGACCCAGTTTGTAGAATCGGGCCATTTGCCATTGCAAAAAAGAATGTACAAAATGCTATTTTGCTATTCAGTAACTTATTACTGAATCGCAAAATAGGTTCGCTATTCTGTAGTATGAAGGGGCATCTTAAGGGCGTCCCTTCCTAATAGCGATTCACAGTGGAATGAGTGAATGTATTGTGACCGAAATGTGGTCCCAATATATTTTCATTTCATCGCCTATTTAAAGTAGGTAGTAACCCATTCACAAATGTTACTCATTGTGAATGGCTGTAAAAACGTTTTTAGAGCAGGCAGTGGTGGTCCTATTATTAAAAAAAAAACGTTTATTTTTTATTTTGAAATATTGAAATGTTTCCCATTTTTCTTTAAGGAAAAAGTGCTGCATCAGGCCACCATCCCTGTGATTTTAGCAATTCCCAATGGGTCACAAATTGTAACCCACCTAATGAATATTAATGAGGTAGCACCATTTGCTACCCATTAGGAATCGCAAATTGCCTCAAAGACACATTAGCACCTAAGTGTTTGCAATTCCCAAATAGAGAATTGCAAAAATTTGCTATTTGAGAATTGCAATACCAAACCTAAGAGAAAATTAACATGCTTGAAGGAGTTAGCAAAAATGTCACTGAAGAACTTCAAAGTAAATATGGGATTATGATAAGCATTGAAGATGATACCCCAAGGTTGTGAATGAAGAACGTTGGGCCACATGTACTAAAGTTTTAAATAGTGAGTTCCAAATTGCAATTCCCTGTGAATTGCAATAAGGAAATCGCTATTTATAATGTATGAAACTCTTTTGAGGTTCATTTGTAATTCCCAGTGGGTCACAAAATAGACCTGCCTCATGAATATTAAGGAGGTAGGTCTCGGGTTTCAACCCATTGGGAATAGCTAAAATCACAGGGATGGTGGCCTGCTGGGGTCAGCAGGCCACCATGTCTGATATTGCTTTTAAATAAAGCAATCTTTTATTTCTAATGCAGCTTCTTTTTTAAAAGGAAAGCGGAATTCCTTTCAAAAACAAAAATGGAAACTTTTCACTGCATTTTTAAAGAGTAGACAGTGGTCCGTTGAACCACTGTCTGCTCCTAAAAAATGTTTTTACAAAAATTCACAAAGGGGACACCTTCCCATTTGCAAATGGGTTACAGGCAAATTGAATTTGATGGTAAAATGCAAATGGTTTGAGACACCATTTCGGTCATAAAGCATTTGTACATATCAATGTGATTCATTATTTAGAAGGGAGGCCCTAAACACACCCCTTCCAAGTAGCAATTAAAAAAAAAAAAATTGCGATTCGGAAACAAGTTACTGATTCAGAATTTGGGAGTAGTACATTCCAAAAAGCATTTTTCTGGTCGCATATCGGTCTATTCAGCGATTTGGCGATTTGGCGATTGGCTCTTTGTGCCATTTTGCCCACACAATTTGTGTTCAGATTATCTGGTATTTTGGCTTTGTTAGTGGATGCAGCTTGTTATTCCAGATCAGCTTCAAGTTGTTTTTTTAAAAGGATGATGCTTTTATTTCTGTCCTGCCATTAATGCCACTCTCGAGATGAAGCTATCTGGATGGAGACCTCTGTTTATCTCCACAAAGAATCCACAGGGTAAGTGAGAGCAAAGGATATACTTGCCTTACCTACTTCCAAAAATAAATATCTGATTTTTGATCACAGGTTTTCCTTGTAATACCTCTCACCAGCTATGAAAAGTAATGACGCATTAATTCAGTGATATTTGAGTGGAAGGCACTATAAAATGGCCCATCGTTTATAAATACCCTGGGATGAAAGGGCAAATGATAAAGTTATATTCTTGTTCCCTTTAACATAGTTATAAGAGATAAAAACTATTCTGATTTGGCTTGTCAGAAGGGTCTTCCTAAATATATACTTACTGCTGTTAGATACCACAAACTCACACAACTTTTGATAGACCTGCTCTACAGCTGCCACTGTAAGGACTGGTCTCACGAGTGTTAGCATGGGAGAGAGGGAATGTTTGTGCTTGAATAAGCTCTGTAGCGCAAGGTCAATTTTACATATAAATAAGAATGACTTGCAGGAGCTAGGGAGTGTAGTGGACCTATTCACAGGTTTTATGTATACAATTTGATCAATTGTAAAATTGGACCAGAACACACATTTCATTGCCAAATCGCTGCTCTTGTCAGTTCTGCACACACCACACTCCCTTCTGCTTATCCACTGCTCTATTTGATTTCCACCCCATCATATCTCATACTGCCTTGTCTGCTTCCTGTAGCCTCTGAACACTCAATGTCCTCTCTATCCCTGTCCCTTTAGCTCACCAACTTCTTCATTCTGCTCCATGGGCACTCTGAACCATCACTGCACTCTATGCTTTCTACTGGGATATTGTTATCATTTTGGTCTCTAGTTGTCAAAGGTTTGCGCCCTCTCCAAATAGGGACCATAATCCTAGTCAGGATAAGCTAGATACACTCTTTAAATTAACCTGTGCTCACCCTTTGGTAGTTTGTGACAGAGCAGGCAGAATTAACTTAAGAGGCTTTGTACAAAGTATTTGTGAAACACACACACACACACACAGTAACACAATAAAAACAATACACAAAGACTCCACACAAGTCTAGAAAAATAAAGTAAAACTAGCAGCCCGCCCCAGCGTTGCCTGGGGGCAATGAGGCTTCAGAGCCAAGCGCCCGCCCAGGCCCCCGCCCGCCCCGACATTGTCCGTGCATGCCCATGCACGGACACGGACCAGGCCCCCCTCCTGCCCGACTCACTCCCGCTCCGATATTCGCCTCCCCCTGCACACGGACAGGCTCCCCTCTCGCCCGACTCCCTCCCGCCCCGACTCACTCCCGCTCCGACATTCGCCTCCCCCCCGACTCCTTCCCGCCCCGACTCACTCCCGCTCCGACATTCGCCTCCCCCTGCACACGGACCAGGCCCCCCTCCCGCCCCAACTCCCTCCCGCCCCGACTCACTCCCGCTCCGACATTTTCCTCCCCCTGTATCACACAGTCTCGCACTGAGAGTTTAACTTTTGCTTTCCTTACCTGTGCCGCCACTCCTCACTGCACATCCACTCGTCACTGCCCCGCCGCTCCTCCATCGTGGTCATCACGCACGTCGCGTCGCGGTCATCACTTCCCCTGCGTCGCGGCCAGCGCTAGGTCCCGGCCGGCGCTACTTTTAGGGCACTACTTTGTTTTCAAACTTAATTTTTTTAATTTATTTATTTTTTTAAATTTATATAGCCTATGTCCATTTACACACCCTGACATTTTCATAGATGTATCGGGTGTGTAGATTGGCGCTGTGGTTCCCGAGTTTACCTGGCCAAAAGGTGCAAGTTCTCTCTTTATAATAGTAGTATAGAGAAAGAATATTTATCTGAGTAAATTAAGACCAAAATGACAACCATCCAATCAATAGAATTCGGTTGCTAGGCCTAATCCTGTTAAACCAATGCTGTGCTCTTTCCCCCCACTTTTCCTCTCTGCAAATGAATCTTTATGCCTTAAAATAAAATCGGGTTCTCCAGCTGACCCTCTGAGACCCGATCAGCTTCGGCAAGTTCTTAAGTCCATCTCCTCAGTAAGCAGGGATGTGGTGAATCATTCCCTGTCTTCGGCACTATTGCTGGCAACCTGGAACCATGCAAAAGTTACACCACTTTTAAAAAAGCCTTCCTTGGAGCCATCGGAACCCGAGTAATGCCCATTCAATTCCCCAGCTTCCTTTTCTGGCTAAGGTTACTGAGGCATATGTGAACTCAGTCCTCGCAGAATCTGTAGAGCACACAAAAACTCTTGACCCCTCTCAAAATAGCTTTCGCCCCCGTCAGAGCACCGAATTGGCGTTGTTAGCTGTGACTTAGAACATTCGGTGCAGCCTAGATGTTGGGAGCGGGCCTGGGTCTGGTTTAAATCCTTCCTAGAAGACAGAACCTTTCAAGTGGTGGTGCCACTGTATCATTCTCAAAAACATGATATTAAACATAGGGCCCCCAGGGCTCTATATTGATCCCTGCACTTTTTAATATCTATGTACAGCCCCTAGCCCTGCTGGCAAAAAGCAGAGGGTTGTCATTTGTTTTATACACCGATGACACCCAACTTGTGATCGCCTTTTCGAGGAACTGCCAAGATAATCTCTTCAAATTGAAAGAGGACTTGGTAGCTATCTCTGACTGGATAGCAGTAAATTCTTTACAGCTGAATGCTGCCAAGTCAGAAATCCTAGTGCTAGGGAGAGATAGCTCCCTCTGGTCAGAACAAGGGTGGCCTGACAAACTTAAACCTGCACCCCAGCCAGAGAAGGCAGGAAAAAATTGGGCTTTTGGATTGACAGCGAACTCTCATTTGAATTTGCGTTGGTCTACTAAGAGGGATAAGGTCCCTACTTGGTTATTTTGCACCAAAAGTTCGCCAAACAATTCTTCAGGCTACAATTTTGTCAAGGCTGGACTATGGGAATTTCTTATATTTAGGCGCTAACAAGTCCTGTATTGTCCGCCTGCAGAAAATCCAGAACCCAGCAGCTCACGCCCTGCTAGCTCTGCCTAAATCATGCTCGGTCTAGCACCTTTTGCCTAAGTTGCACTGGCTACCGATAGCGAAAAGAATTCAGTTTAAGTCTTTGTGTGTGGCCCATAAAATATTCACCTGCCAAGGACGGCAGATTTTGACGGATCTGCTGGCTCAACATGTACCGAACCGCCCTTTGTGATCGGCTAATGCGGGCTTGGTTTGTACTCCCCGTTTTCTCAGAGCGGGTGTTCGATCCTTTAAAGTTCAGGCGGCGCGCCTTTGGAACTCTCTTACAACCCCCATTAGAGGACTAGGGAATCATCTGGCTTTTCGTAAGGCTTTAAAAACCTGGCTCTTTCCAGCTTAGGCTCTCTTTTTCTCTTGGAAGTGTTTTCAGCCCTTGCTTAGTTAGCGCTGGGGCGCCCCTTCACTGGGGCAGCTATGCGCTTTATAAAACTTTAAATAAATAAATAAATAAATAGAATTCAAGTTATGAATTTTTAAAGAATGAATGCAAAAACAGTGCTTAGAAGTCAATAGTGCTAAAAGGTTACTTAAGGTCGCATAGGACCAGGGTAAATCCAAAGTTCAGGCCAACAGCGTTGGAGACAAGGCTTGCTGTGGGACTCACACAGGTCCCACTGAAAAAGTAATTTGGATTGAGTGTTGATGCTGACAGCACGATGCATCCATCTTTTCCGCTGGTCGTGTCACAGCTTTGTCGTCGATCTCTCTTGAGATGCAGGCAATGCATCAACATTGTGCTGTGCAGAGCATTACTGTTGGGCCATACAAGCTGTAGAACCACTGTCATAGCTCAGCCTCTGCACTGGCATCAAAGGGTAGGTTCCAACCTGCAAAGTGGTGACAATACATCGCTTTTTAGAAAAACAGCTGCAGAACCCACTTTTGAGGCCCTGGACTAGAGGGGGTGCCTCAAGCAAGGGTACAATTCATAAATTTCAGAGTCCATCAGTGCCAGCAGGATTGTTGGAATTATGTTGTGTCCGTAAGACTTCAGAAAACAGGATGCAAGCCAGAAATCCCTTGGAATCATTCTTGTTTAAAGTGAGATGGGTCTAGTCCTTATCCTCAGCAGGGCAGAGATCAGCAGGCAGCAGAGCATCTCAGCAAAGCAGAGAAGCAGTTCCTTAAAACAGTTAGTCTAGGCAAAGTGGCAATCCTTACATCATAGCAGTCTTTACTCCAGCAGAGTTCTTTCCAGGTCCACTAGTGTACTGATTTGGTAGGGTCGGAGCTCCAGTATGTATACCTAAATGTGCCTTCGAATTGGGGGTGACTTCAAAGTGCACAGTCCCCTTTCATACCAGCACTGTGTACCAGGCTATCTGTGGGGCTAATCAGTCCTTTGTGTGGGAAGGGCTCACATCCTATTCAGATGTAAGTGTGAGCTCCCTCTTTCCCTTCCTGCCCAGTCAGGCTACCAGAATGCAGATGAGGGGAAATGAGCTCTCTGTCACACTCATCCTTCCTGTGATTGTGGCTGTCTAAAGGGAATGCACATAATGTAGCTGTCACCCAGCCCCAAAGTGTATTAGAGACAGGCTGCAGGTAGAAAGAGCAATGTTAAATGCAAAGAAATACCAACTTTCTAAAAGTGACCTTTCTAAAATAGTAATGTCAAACCCAAGTTTTCCTCTAAAGAGGATTTTTAGACCATTCCAAAGATAGAAAACATGATTTAGCTAGTCGTTCATAATAATAAATTACAGCTTAAAAGTTTTTTTAGGAATTCCCAATACCAGTCTATGAGAGGAGTAGGTTTCACAGTAGTGAAATACACATTTAGCTGTTTGTCACTACTAAGATATGTCATACTTAAAAATACATGTTCTAACTTCACTTAAATAATGACAAGTGGTAGAATGCACATCTAATTTCAAGAGAGTTTAAAAAGTTTCATAGCTGTTAGGCCAAATGATGGCTACCTAGAGCCTAGCTTAGTGGTGACCTACGTGGAGGTCGAAGCAGAGTTTGCCGAGTTGCGCTACAGAAAACTCAGTGGAGTGGTACAAAAACTCTACTGCACTTCACAGATTTCTGGATGCAGGACTGTTTCCTGGTGCGCTGATTCGCAGTGCATTTTTAAGTCAAGCGCAACACGGAGTACGTCCTCACGTTGAAAATCACACACGAATGGCAGGTACGGTTCATATGGGCGCAATCATCTTGTTTTCATACTCTGTTAATGGTGCTGGGTCCATTCTTGAATCCCTTCTTAATCTTTTCAATCTTCTGCACCTTCCTAATTAATCTACCCCTCATTTATATTTATTGTATTAGTGTGTTTTTGTGTCTTGATATTTTTCCTATTTATTGTGACTATTTTTGTTTATTTTTCTATTTACTTCCTCTTCCTTCCTTCCTTCCTCTTCCTGTTTCTTTTCTTTTTGTCACTCCACCCTGCACCATGGCAGCGCTGAGCAACCAGGGGAGTGGGGCCAACAGGCCCTACCCAAACAGCCCCAAACAGCCAACAGCACTCGCCTACCTTGCAGACGTGCTGTTCCACCTCCACTCCATGCTGGGTGAAGGTTGGAGGCCTGGCAGTGGTTTCACCTTACAGGAGGATCAGCTTCATTTGGGGATGGTGCACAGGTGAGTGCAGCAATCCAGCCAAGTCCAGTGAACCACCCAACAGCTGACGCACAGATGGGCGTGTATCCTTGACCAGGAGCAGGATCTGCTTGACTTGCTAGGCATCGAGATTGCCGGTTTTGGTGAGTATTATTTGTTGGGTTTGTGTTCTAAAATGCTAATATCTTTTTTTCTGAATAGCATGCTTTAACACTCAGAGGTAAGTTACGTTTAGTTTAGTTTACCATAGTAAATTAGTCATATCAGTGAGTTACCATTCTCTGTGAATTTCTTTATGTAGCTCATACAGTCCCAAGCAATTTCACAGTGATGTGCAGTACTAGTCAGCATAGATACATTGCAAAAAAGTGAGACTTAGTTCGTCCATCAAGGGTGTTGAGAAATGAGTATAGAATCGAAGATCATTCATTGCAATTAGTTTCAAATGTAGTCTCTGTTTAGGAAACTTGGAATAGGGATTTTAGCATTAGTATGTCCAACTCCACGATAGTCAATGTTATGTTATGTTATGTTAAAAACATTTATACAGCACACGGACACCAGGCAGTTTCATGGCGCTAGCAGCGAAAAAGGCGATGATGGAAGCATTATTACTCATAGGCTTGCCGAAACAGATGGGTTTTCAGAAGTTTCCTAAATGAGGCGTAGCTAGGAGTAAGTCTGAGTTCGCTCGGGAGTGAATTTCATAGCCTGGGGGCCCAAGAGCGAAAAACGGAGGCCACCATGTTTTTTCCGCTTGAAAGCTGGGATGATAAGCAGGTTATGGTGAGAGGAGCGAAGATCGCGGGAGGGGGCATACCGATGGATCCTAGAGGCGATAAAGGCAGGGCCCTGGTCAGATAGTGCCTTAAAGATGGTACAGCCAAGTTTGAAAATACAGCGTTTGTCCACCGGGAGCCAGTGAAGGTTCCTCAACAACGGGGAAACATGTTGGAATTTGGGTTGATGAAAAACGAGCCTGGCTGCTTGATTTTGCACCAGTTGCAGACGGTGGAGCTGGTAGGCTGGAATGCCAACATAGAGAGCATTGGCATAGTCAATACGGGAAGTGACCAGGGCCATGATGACAAGTAAAAGAGCCCCCGTAATCAGGAACCCACAGATTTTACGAATTCTGCGTAGATGGAAAAAGCAAGAGGAAGTGACAGCATTGATCTGAGGTTTCATTGATAGATCTTTACAAATGATGACACCGAGACTCTTAACGGAATCTGCCGGTAGGGGGAGGGGGGGTGCCCAACGAGGATGTCCAGAAGCTAGAATTCCAAGGGTTAGCAGGCCCACCAGTTACAACAAGCTCAGTTTTGTCTGGATTGAGTTTCAGCTGTCTATGGTGCATCCATTCACTAATAGAGAGCATGGTAGATTGAAAGTTAGTGCAGGATACAGTGGTGGAATAAAGATTGAATACCAGCTGAAGGTCATCGGCATAGTTAAAGATAGTAGCCGGGCTATTGCGAAGGGAAACGATCAAGGGTTGCATGTATATATTGAGCAGGAGGGGCGATAAGGCGGAGCCCTGAGGGACTCAGCAAGTCAAACTGATTTGTGATGCCGAAAAGGTGGACAAAAGAATCGCCTGGGAGCGCTGATATGAAAAAGATCTGATCCACTTAAGCGCCGAGCCCTGAATACCGGCATTGTTGACACAGTTGATCAGAAGTCCGTGATCGACCGTGTCAAAAGCTGCCGATAAATCAAAAAGCACAAGAGCCTGAAAGATATTATTATCAGCTCCTTTCCTGAGCTTGTCCATCACAGCCAAGATGACAGACTCAGTAGAATCAGCTGGCCTAAAGCCCGCCTGCTGAGAGTCAAGGAACTGGGAATTCTCAATAAATAAGCTTAGGCAGTTAGTAACATGGCCCTCTAAGATCTTACCAAGGTAGGGAAGCAGAGAGATAGGTCGGAAATTACTTAATACCGAGGGGTCAGCATTGGGCTTTTTCAGGATGGGAACAACCGCGGCATGTTTGAAGAAATCCTGTTTGAAGAAATCCTGTAGCCTGTAGCCTGTAGCTAGGGATTTATTAAGGAGTGCAAGCGGAGGATCAGGACAATCAAGAAAAGCCTCCTTAAGGATCTGGGGAGGGCAACAGTCATTAGGCGAGGCGGAACTCACTTTATTCAGTAAGGCCAGAAAATCTATTTTGGAAATTAAGGGAAAAGAGTCCAGTGAGAGAGAGTTCTTGCAGGGTAAGACCGGAGCGGTAGGGGAGGAGGGAGTGGGGATATTATTTTTAATAACAGAAATTTTGTTGATAAAGTAGGAATTAAGTGAGTCACAGAGTATTTGTGAGAGAGCGGATTGAATGATCACCCGATCTGGTTTCGTGAGTTCATTGACAATGGCAAAGATGTATTTTGCCTTAGAAGCAGAGTCTATGATTTTTTGTGAGAAGTAATCTGTTTTGGCATGGAGGATAGAATTGTTGTATTGTTTCAGCAAGGCGACATAAATGGATTTCTCATCAGGGGCATATGTGCGCCGCCAGCGGCGTTCAGCCTGGCAGAGGGCCAGTGTATCCTTCTTTAATTGTTCCAATAACCAACGTTGGGCGTCATGAGGACGTTTTACTTTTATTTTTTTCCATGGTGCGACCTTGTCGCTAGCTGAATCTAACCATTGTTCAAGGCGAGAAGCCTGGCAGGCAATAGAGGCCTGGTTACTGGGGGCAGAAGTTACCAGTAAAGAATGGAATTCTTCCATATTAGCCCGTTTCCAGTTTTGAGCTAAGAGATTACTGACAGGAGTCGGAAGAGTCTGGGAAACGTGAGCCAGAGTGAAGGAAATAAAGTAATGGCCGGACCAAGGACAGGGGGAAATTAAAAGGGACGTGATGTCAATGTTTGAAGTCCAAACTTGGTCCAAAATGTGTCCCTTGGTATGAGTGGCTACGTGAACGTGTTGAGAGCAGTTCATACCCAGAAGGAGGTCTGAAAATTCCACCGAGAGGTTACTTTCGCGAACGTCCATGGGCCAATAGTTAAAGTCCCCAATGATGATAATCCTGGCATGGTTAATTACCAGTTGGGATATTAGGTCGCCAAAGAGCTGGGGGAAAAAAGGCATGTGATCGGGGGGACGATAGAAGAGGGCACAAACGAAAGAGGACTTTGGGGAAGAAAATAAATCTGTCGACCCTAGGAAGAGTGACCGTTTCTAAGATAGTGAATTTGTATTGTTGATGAATAATAGCTGCAACCCCACCACCCGATTTACCCTGCGGCCTATTAGTATGAAGTATGTATTACCCAGCGGGGATTGCTGCTAGGGTGTCGGGGGAGGAGTCGTCTGATAGCCAGGTTTCTGACAGGAGAAGAATATCGGTGTTGTTAGCATCTAGCAGCTGAAAAATCTCAAGTTGGTGCTTCACCATCGAGCGAGTGTTCAGGTAAGTGATGACAAGAGAGTGGGTATCCAGAAATGTAGGGTCAGAGGACAGCTGGGAGGGCTCATGGGGCTGATAGGGAACACAGGGAACATATGGAACTGAGGAAACACTACAGGGAGCTAGTATACCACATTTAATGGCGGCCCTCTTAACGCTAGGGTTCATAGGCCCAGTGTGCTGTAGCTTATAGGTGATCAGAAGGGCATAATGACTGGCCCCTGGTCCCGGCTGGGCGCAGACGTGTGGAAACGGGCTTGCATTTGGCACGCCTTCGGCGCGCCCGCTGTGCCCGTCCGCTGCACCTCCTTCTGATCTCCATCTTAAATTAGTCCTAATGAGGGAAGGAACTAGTCCGCTAAGCTGCGGAAGTTCGGGGTCAGGAGCGGATTGTGCAAAGGATGCCAGGTAAATGAATTAAAAATACAGAAGAGTCACACAGTTTTAAAAATAGCAATTATTATTTAGGCAAAGATATCACTCCGAGAATTGGTGGAGTGCTATGCGCACGTCATGCGGCCAAAATCGCAGTGTTTCGCAGCAAGGGCGCTCAAACCAGCGTCTTAAGTAGACAATTTGTCAGCAGCAACTAGCCCACTAACCTGCAGAAGTTCTGGAGCAGGCAGGAAGTTGGGCAAATTGTGGAGCTCACAGTAAGACCCTCCGCTGAATCTGCACTTTGCCGCGGTGGAAAGGGGTCAGGAGCGGATTGTGCAAAGGATGGCAGGTAAATGAATTAAAAATACAGAAGAGTCACACAGTTTAAAAAATAACAATTATTATTTAGGCAAAGATATCACTCCGAGAATTGGTGGAGTGCTATGCGCACGTCATGTGGCCAAAATCACCCCGTTCGATACTAGTACTATAGGCGATCTGATTCAGATAATTACAATGTTATTGCATTTGTCTGTCATAATAATTTTGTGGATATTAATTAAACCACTAATCTATTTTTTTTCTTCTGTATTTCTTACATCAGTACCCAAGTGCCTGAAGAGGAGCAGTGCAGTGCATCAACCCCCTCCCTGTCCATGGCATTTCACCACCCATGACTGATGTGCAGCATGGTTTAATTAATGACTACAGTGTTGGCTGTGGAATGTGTGTCTGCTTCAGTTAATGCTGTATTTAGAATGGTTTCAATGCATTGCAAACAAAACACACAAGGCGTGCTTTCCTTTGCCCACTCAGTCACCTCTTATAACTTCACTCCTTTATTCTTAAGTTCTTCCGTCCCAGCCTACCAACAAATTGAAAAATCAATTTTTGTCTGCCATATTTTATGGCTATGTGAAGTGATTCCAAAATATATTTCATGATTTCCCATTATAGATTTATAATAGACTTCTATCTATTATAGTGACTGAATAAGCCAAAGCTTCGGCATGTGATGAATCGGCGATCAGTGACACTCCTCTATTCTGTAGCAAAAGTTCTACCTACCTGCCTCAACCCTCCACCTTACATTTTAATAGAGTTAGTCAAGTCTTCTTTCTTTAGTGACCGAGTGAATGAATTTGTTGGAAATAATTTGTGGTGGCATTTCTTAAAGAATCCCAACAATAGAAATACCCCCAAAAAAACACATTTCCCAACTCAATACAATGCCATCCATGTTCTAAATTATGTTTAAAATTCAACAGACCACACAGAAACACTTGTGTAATGCACCTGTGGCTACCTGGTCTGAGGCTACTGGATGAAAGCAGGCCTGTTGGCAGACAAGCCAAACACAGGTGTACAGGCCAAGGCTTCAAAATGGCCAACAGCCACCTGGCCAGGCCCACCCAACTATAAAAAACAGAAGACAGACAATGCAGGCCTATTGCAAAAAGCACACTGCCAGCCTTCAAAATGTCTGCCAGCCTCATGGCCAGGCCTACCCACAACAAGAAGCCCAGGCCACAAAGGAATAGCATGCATGCCTATATGGCAGAAACACCACACTAATAACTCCCACCACAATAAAGGCCACCAGCCACATGACAAAAGGCCTTTAAAATCCAGGCAAAGGATGCCTGCTAAAGCACACTGTTTTGCCTTTTTAATGCAATACAATGCAAAAACGAAAATACACAGGCCAAAAAAAGGTCTACAGGGTGCATGCAAACCAACACACCAGACACACACAACAAAGGCATTTCTTTAAGACACCAAACAAGAGAATATACAATTCCCAACTCAACGCAATGCCATCCATGCCCTAAATTATGCTTGAAATACATTCAAAACACACCAAAGTAACAGTTGCTTCATCATGCACCCACCCATAACTAGCTCTGGGCCTACTGACGACTACTACCCAAAACAATTTAAAAAAGGGAATGATAAGTACCAAAATTATATTGTAGTTGCAGCAACTGCAATGCCCCCACTCAGACACAACACCAACTTACTTGTAAAATATCAAATTCAAAAGTCCTCATAACCAATGATAATGATGCAGTAGACACAAACAGTGATCCTTCCAGCTCAAAATCTAAAGGCAGAATGAACAGGAGATGGACAAAGCACTGGGAGGAGCATGCTGGACAGGAACAGGAAGTTGGAGATTCTGTGGCACTTTCTCCCTCTGCCCCCATTTTAAAAAAGGGTTCCTTGCACAAAAAAGGACAGCTAAATGTCAATCTGAGGAGTTTTTTCATCCAAAGGTTTTATGCTGCTAGAGATGATATTCTTCTCCAGATTGAAAATTTTACGTGTTCGAGTTTTCGAGCTTCACTACACTTCCGCCGGATGTCGATGTTGCAACCAGAATGACGTGTTTGCGTTCTCACGCTCTCTGTCGCGTTGGATATTGATGTGTTTGCATCCTCACGCTATTGCTCGCTGGTGGAGAATGACGTGTTTGAGATCTTATACTCTCGCGGTATCTGATGACGAATGACGTGATCGCGGTCGCAAACTCTCGCGAGATAGCACGAACGGCTACCAACATCTCATGGAGCACGCAAACGGAACGGAAAACTCGTGCATTAACACGGGGATCCAGGTAAGCTGCGGATCGCGGAAATTTAGCCATTTTCGCGCTCTTTGCTGGAACACGAAAATGTCAAAATATCGCAATTTCCGCGAGCGGAACGGAATTTGATGGCCACCCCTATCATAAAGTTGACACAAACATAAAGTTCCACTAGCTACTTTTTTTTTAAAAAAGAAAGAAGTTCAACGAGAAATAATTCAAAAGCCCTATGGGGGCACTGGCATACTCAGTGCAGGAAGTAGAGTTTGTCCTCAAACTCAGGTAATTCACCCATAGGTTGGTCAGCAAATGTTCATGATTCTGACCAACCCTCCTCTTCCTATGCTGTTTCAGGCTGCGGCTCGTATAGACCGATCTCGTTAATCAACGTGGAAGTTAAGATGCTCGCGAAAGTTCTTGCCACTAGGCTAGTCACTGTTATATCCTCT
Organism: Lissotriton vulgaris; assembly: GCF_964263255.1. Lineage (NCBI taxonomy): Eukaryota > Metazoa > Chordata > Amphibia > Caudata > Salamandridae > Lissotriton > Lissotriton vulgaris. The sequence goes on along the minus strand of NC_141697.1, from coordinate 1,089,385,118 downwards.
TGAGTCCACCCGGATCAATTGGGCTTTATGCCAGGAAAGAATACTTAACTCAGCATCCGTCAACTTCATAATGTACGGGTAATTGTGTGGTGTGCAATGGTGATTCATTTAGAGTATAATCAATCTCTCCATGTTTTGAAGCAAGAGAATGGTTCTTCTCACTGTAACAACTGCACTAGCTGCACTGAGCACATGCTCAGCAGACACCCTGGGTACAGGACAAGTCAGATACTTTATTTCCAGGGTGCTGAGCTCTGGCCATAGGTGCATCTTCTCATTCCAATACATCAATGGATTTTGATCCACGTAGACCACTTTTGGATCATCCAGATACTACTGGAACATCCTCTGGATGGTCATTTGTGCTTGACACTTGCTTGACCTCTTTTGCCATATCCTCTGCACTGGACTTAAGCCCTGCCATTTAATACCAATACAAATCAGATTTTGGGTCCGATCCTTCTATTGCGGTTGTTGCAGGTGTTCTGCTTCCTGGTATTGCTGGCTGCTTTGAGACACAACTGCCCTCTATGAAAGTTCAAGGAGGCACCCCAGAAATCCAGGGTGGGACTCTAAGTTCAGCCATTCGTCTTCCAGGTCTCCAGCTTGCTCAACAATCCACCTCCTATATTTTGAAACATTCCCTTCAGAAAAAGGATTGAAAGTGGGCAGTTTTTTTGTACTGTGGATTAAGAGGTGTGACACAGATGTACTCTTTGGATGAGATGATTACATATTCCAGCCTTGTATAACAAACCCAGCAAAGGATTAAGCTCTCAACCAAGGCAAGGGCTTTAGTGTTGTTGTTCACATAGGCAAGAGCGAACCTTTCAGACACCTTCTTTAGCTGGTCCTGTAGCAGATGCCTAAAACCAAAGAAGGGGGACCCTTACAATGTTTGGAGCAAAGTTCAGCACACAGATGCTAAAAGGTTCCTGCATGTGGAGTGTGAAGGACCTACCTCCACTTCTTGCTTGGATTGACGTAGCAGATGCAACAAAAGGATAGTTTGGCCCACCTTACTGTCCTCTTTGCAAACTTCCCAACTGAAAACCTCAAAGGGGAGTAGCTTCTATGTCAGGCATTTGACTAGGCCTATTTATCCGCATTCATGTTCATAGCTTTTCCAATTGCAGCCCCATTTCTTTGAATGACATAGTCATGGAGCTCTTTGTACATCTCAAAGAAATGTTGCAACATGGAATAAGATGAGTTCCAATGTGTTGGCTTTAAAATAATAGCTAAAGAGGGCAGATTATTCTGGAGGTGGTTAGTATGTCGCGGACTGCGTCTTCTTTTTTGAGAAAGTCTTGTACCACTATGTTAATGCAATGGGCCAAACAAAAGACCCTGAAATAGCCACCTTCTGCCATGGCGTTGACTATGTTACTGTAAAACAAAGGGCCTCTGTAAATTAATCCAGGGGTCCTGGGGGGATTTGAGAGGGTATATGGAGTACGTCCTCCCAGCGAATACTCTACAACAAAAAATACTCCAAAATCAATGATGCTAAGAGGGGGAATACCCTACTCTATCAATGTGGCGAGGGAAGAGTAGCTTCTCCTCATGTATGTGTAATACTATTAGTAAGAAATGCCAGGCTCCATCCAAATTATGTTGGGCGTGGGCATCTCAATAAACGGGACGTTAGGGCATACTCTCTCGTTTAGAGGATGCTCCCTACCTGAATAAACAGACCCGCTCGCCGGCTTGTAGCTGTTGCAATAATAGTATTACACATACACGAGGAGAAGCTACTCTTCCCTCGCCACATTGATAGAGTAGGGTATTCCCCCTCTTAGCATCCCCACACATATGGGGGTTTTCTGAATCTTGCCCTGAAGAAAGTCCGGGACCTTTAAGGCCTCATAAGGACTGAAACATGTCAGCACTTCACTAGGGTCATAGGACCATAAAAATCCTAATATACCCTTATTTTATTTAATTTTTAACAACCCAATCAGACCCATGAATAAAGGGATACCAGGCATCTGATTGAGGTATTTTATGTATACCCCATTGCCTTCACTATCATAAGAGCTTCCCAACACTGTGGTCGAGCCCACCCCGACCTGTAGGAGTCAGGGTGACCCGATGATGAAGCATGACACCACTAGGGTGTGTGAGGGTAACTAAAAACAATTAGTGTTGCCCCCCTCCACCATACACGTAGATATGGTTAGCATATCAAACACATCCCTAGTTAGTTAGTGTTTAATCCCACATCATACGTAGAACCCCTTCCTTTTCTATGTGTACCACCTACCTTGAACTATCTGTTCTTTCAGTAGGTTGATTTTGGAGTATTTTTTGTTGTAGAGTTGACTATGTTAATGCTGTTGTCCATGGCAACAAGTCCAATTCTAAAACCTCTAGGTCGCAGCCATTCGGACACCTTGCAGTTAAATTCATCCAAGATGTTTGCAACTCTATGTGATTTCTCCATGGTGAACATGGCTATTGTTGAATGCACACAAACATTTCAAAATATTTCTTTAGGGCCAAGACCTGTAAATATCTTTTGCTTTACCTCTGCAAAGATATTCAGTGGGCAGTGATGCACATGTAATCATTTGTCTGACAACTGCCGTCAGGTGGATAGTGTGAACATCACAGTGTTAAAAAAGTTTCAGCTTCCCATTGTACAAACGTGTCATTGATTCATTGCTGTAGTAGGGGTCCTCTTGCCTAAACATGCCCATAATAGTAGCCTATATTTTATTGTTCTTTTCTGGGTCCGCTTTTGAGAAGTAGGTGGTGGTAGACACAGTGCACATCGTGGTCAGGCAGTCACTGTATGCTGTGGTGTCCCCATCTGACTCTGGGTTTTGTGCCATTGTGAAGTCACAAAGGTGGGTGATTCTGCTGGTGCACTGCTGGAGACATGGCTGCTTTATGTGAGGATGTCACCCTCTTCTTCTTCATCATCACCCCTCACCATGATTGAACTTGTAGCTTATATTCCTCAGCTCGCCTCATTTTCAATAGGGGTGGGTGAAAAATTCTACCCCGCCGGCCTAGTTCACAGAGGTTTGACCACTTTGCGCACCGTGGGGAGTGCAGAGTTTTGCAAAACTCCATGAAGTGACGCGGAGCAGAGTTTTTTATCTCACGTGGCTCACCAGCTGTAATTGGCGAGTGCTTGCAAGACAATAATTGCGCCGGACCTCCTTTGTTGACATCTTAATGTGAGGTCGTGGCAGGTCATAAATGCTCGTGTTCAGAAATCTGCTGCTCACATAAAGGAAGCTGCCGCTCAAGTAGAATGTCTACTTGAGTGGCAGAAAGCAGCAGCACCCTCCAGCGTCACACCGAGTGCCGTTTGCACTGATTTTACAGTGCAGGACAAACTCCTGGTGCTTAAATTCAAATCAAACAGTGCAACATAATCCGGTGCTGGCTGAACTCCACGGTGCACTGCAGAGTTTTTTCTGTCACTTCACGAGTTCCTCAGAGTAATACTCCACAAACTCCACTCAGGCCTAATTTTCACCACTGCAACCCCATTCAGCAATTGTTTTAAGTGCTCCTTCCACCAAATTGCATGTTGTTTTTTCATATGGGTCGTTTGGCCTCAAGTACCACAATGTGTACCAGACTTACCTCAACAAACACTTATGTGGCAATTAGGCCTCAGCTGAGTTTGCAATGTTCAGCAAGACTCTGCGAAGTGAGAAAAAAACTTAGCGGAGTTCCACAAGTGGCGGAGTGCCTCTCGGGTAGAAATTCTACCTGAGAGCAGCTCGTGCTCACCAACTTACCATTGACAAGCGGGGAAAAAAGTCTACTGCGCTATGCAGAGCGCGGAGTGCAGAAAACTCTGCAAACTCCACAAGTGGACCGAATTTCACCACTCAGGCATAATTGCAATGTTCTCCTCATCTTTGCTAATCATAAAAAATTCACGAACTGGGGAGCAGTACTTTTTTACAGGGCCTCTGCCAAAGCCTGAATAAGAACTGGAGGTAGTTGGATATGTTGTCGATTGCCTTTTTGCAGTGCATACATCAACTGTAGCAGTGGTTAGTGCAAGTCTCAGCAGGGGCTTTTCAGTAATGGGAGCTGGAAGTGCTACCTGTGTCACATCCATCGGAGCAAGATGAATAGCAGTGTAAGAGTGTAAGACTCCTCTGTGTCACCTTCCACAATGACTAGCTCATTGTCTAAATATTCCTTATCAACCCCTCCCATAGTTCTTTCAATAACTTTTCTTTCCCCTTGCCTCTCCTAGAGTCTCCCGGACTCTGGCGGGGTCCACTACACTCCCTATCATCATCATCAAATGTGGTTCTTGAAGAAGATGATGGATTAGTACCCTTCCCTTTCTTTGCTGGAGGTCTGGGAGCTAATGGTTCTAAAATATGAGGTACTTGCTCAGCAGAATGCTTGACCTCCAGTTCTGCTCTGTCATCAGGAAGATATACTATTGCTGGCTTTGGCTGCAGTCCACTTTGCTCTATTTCCTGAAATGATTTGGAACTACTTTGTGAAAAGGACTAATACAATTCAACGTCACTGCTCATCGGCATCACCATGATTGCAGTGGCTGCCTCCCTGACAGGCATTGTCCGTGGCTTAAGGTGGGGTTGTGCTGTTGATGCAGTACTGCTGCTCCCAGCTTGCACATGGTGTTGTTCGAAAAAGGTTTTGTTCAACAGACCACTGGTAGAAGTCTGCTTCTTCTCATTGATACATTCTTAGCAGCAACTTTCTTTGGGGCCATCTTAAAGCTCTCAGCTCGCAGTGGGTCTAAGCTGCACAAGCAGAAGAGATTGGAGGACTGACATGTGACGTGACTATATAGGCTTTCTGTTAGGCAGTGCTGCAGGTGATGTCTCTTCTTCTCTTGTGCACCTAAAAGCAAACAAGTAAGAAAACATTTAGTAAACCATGACATTGTTGATTTTTTAGTATAAACAAGGGCAATATTTGTGAGGTTGGTTACTTAGGTGACAACCACTTTAAAGTCAAACCGCACCTCCATACCATAACATTGCATTCACCATCAAGATAACACACAATATGCAGATAAAGCTCTTTCCTTTATGTCCAGTTATTTTAAAGGGACACATGTGGCACTCAGGGAAGTGTATGGGTAAATGGAATAATAACCTCTTTAAAAAGTGGAGGCTGGTGTGCACCTTTGGCAGGTAATGTGGATCGGGGGAAAGTGCACCGAAGCCACGGTGTCCAGGAGGAAATGAAATTATCTCTAAAAAAACTTAATGATGCTGTGCTGCAGGGGCACGTATGGTGAATGGATGGATGGATGGATGGATGGATGGATGGATGGATGGATGGATGGATGGATGGATGGATGGATGGATGGATGGATGGATGGATAGATGGACGGATCAACTGAGGCAAAATGAAAAAAAAACTGGAAAAGAAATGTAAAAAGAAAATAATTAAAATGTGTTTTTAAAAAAGACTAAAATAAAATAAAAAAATAGAAAAATGTAAAAAAATAAAATTAAAAAAAAATAATTTCCAATGTTTGGAAGGAGAATGAGAAAAAACCTTTTTCAAAATAAAAAAAAGAATGTAATATGTAATCATATTCTTAATATAAATATTACACTGAACCTCAGGCATATTATTTAACTGATATCACATGTATCCATGCAAGCCTATGGCAAAGGCACACTGGCTAGATGCACAAAATGGCTGCCAGCCAGTGCCACGTGGTCAAACAATAGCAGCAAGCAAGGAGGCATGGGAAAGAAGGAACATATGCAAGCCTATGGAAAAGACACACTTGGTAGATGCACAAAATGGCTGCCAACCGGTGCCACATTGACTAATAACCACAGCGAGCAAGGAGGCATGTGAAACAAAGAACACATGCAAGCCTATGGCAAAGGAACACTGGCTGGATGCACAGGAGAGCTGCCAGCCAGTGCCACATGGTCAAACAACAGCAGAAAGAAAGGAGGCATGAGGGGACAAAAAGCACATGCAGGTCTATAGCAAAGGCACAATGGCTGGATTTATAAAATGGCTGTCAGCCATATAGCCAAACAACAACAGCAAGCAAGTAGGCATGGGGAACAAAGAGAACATATTCAGGCATATGGACAGAGACTCCTCAAACTGGCCTCCTGGCCACATGGCAGGGAGACCAAAGACAAATCAAGTGCGGCTGTGGCAAACACACACACATACACACACACAAACACTGGACAGACAAAAGAGGACTAACAATAAGTCAGCAATGCCAAAAGCAAACATTAACTGAGGCATAACAATCTTCCCAAGGCATCAAATATTACCCCGCATTTATATTTTGTGTACACAAAAAACTGAAATACAAAAAGAACCCACCATATGTTTAATTCAATCCAATGTCATCCCAGCCCTAAATAATGTTTTCAAGCAACATATGCCACAGAAACAGTTGTTTCATGCACCCATGACTAGAAATGTCATACTGGATGGGCCATTAGAAGACTAGGCCATGTAGTAAAACAAATAAATATTGCACATGTAACAAACATGGAGAAAATGTACTGAACTGTGCAACATTGTTCCTTTACAAAACAAGAAACATGTAAAGCAAACATATATAACTAGCCCCAAACTGAAAATGCAGGACATCCACCAAAATACCCTTGAAAATTTGAATAAAAATACAAATAAATACTGGTGCATGCAATCTATCAAACAAGCAACACCCTTATACAAGAGGTTTTGAACTTACTTGTGAAATCTAATAAACAAAGTCCTTAAATCTAATGGTATATCTGCAGCAGACTGAACCGTTTCAGTTGTGTTTTCGTGCAAGAAGACAATTTCTTTTACTTTTTCTCTTTCCAACAGGAAGGAAGTGTCCCTAACTTCCTGCCCCTGACCAGCAGGCTTCTTCTAGTGCTTTTTCGATCTCCTGGTCACTTTTCATTTGGATTTGGAGTTGGAAGTATCATTCTCCTTGTCTACTGCATTTATACCATTGGATGTAAGGACTTTGGGGGAGATTTACGAGCCCCTTGCACCACCAGAGTTTTAATTTTCGTGGCACAGCGGCGGCACATTTCACTGCTCCATATTTACAAGGACAGGAAAAGCCACCCTGCGTGACCTTTCCTGTCCTTGTAAATACGACCCCTTTACACGCAACAATTTGCACACAACACCCATGGAACCAGACACATTTCCAGACTTACAAGGAATCGTAAACCTTGAAATGCATCAGAATGCTATGCCACCCTAGGTAGGCGCAACAAAGATAAATGTTTTAATTTCTCCTCATTTTTTCCTCTTTCAATGCATGCTGAATTCTACAGCACACATTGAAAAATGCACTCTTCTCTAAATCAATAGGGTCCTGCTAAGCTCCATACTTCCCATCACAATGAAAGCCCAGGATGGAGTACAGTTTCTATCACAAGAAAAGTTCTGTTTAAGCCTCTGTTCCAGAGCCAAGCTTTGGTGCACTTTCAGATGCCTAGTATGCTGAACTTGAGTGACATGATGGTACATGTGCTGCAGGTGAGATTTACCAGTGTTACCACTTCCCCCACCAGGGATGGCCTGAAAAATAATTTAAGCCTAGTCACCCAAAAAAAAGTGCCCCACATTAATGAATAAGATCGCTAAAAAAGTGGAAATATCAGGGAAATCAACTGTAAAAATCAGACCCACTGATCATAAAACCGGCCCACAACTTCAAGAAAACTCAGCCCACAAACTGATCTTCGAGACCATTCCATCTGGAAGTGCCTAAATGCCCCATAGGCAAATCTGACCCTGTATCCCACCCAAAAAGCTGAACCCCTCAGCTGAAAATATTGGTGGGACCTGAGCTCCAGAGCAACATATAAATTGGCTGCTGTGATACTGAATTCAAATCTGCACATAACTATCATGTCTGTGGTGGTGTGGCGCATGAGACAGCGATCTTCCCAATATTCAGCAGTCAATTAGGTGGCAATAATGAAGTCAAAATGCTCTTTTAGTCCGCTAAGGATGGGAAACGTGAAGACCAAGAATGTCCCTTTTATAGGAGATTCGGGGAATTAAGGTGGTCAGGGTAGACAAAGTTAGAAAACAGGGGAATCATTTTTTTCATGAACTGGACAGATAATAGAGACGTCCTATTAAACCAACTCACAGATTAAAAACTTTGCAATAATATGTTGTATTTTGTCACCCTATGCCAACCAATTCACTGTAATATAGCTTGTTAACCAATCTTTACCCAGTTCCCCTGATGCTAATTATGCCCGCTTGTTTACTGTAAATCCGACTCATCTGATATTCCATTCTGTTGCTCAGTGGACAGTGTAGCGCTGCATTAATTTTATTGATACATAATAGTATGTATATTCATACATAGAGACATAATAATATACATATTTCCAAAATATCACATGATATTTTTAAAAGCAAAAATGCTTTTCTACAGATCAAAGCTAGAAACAGAATTAAAAAGGTAGCAAAAATGCTGTTTTTTCTAGTTCTATCAAATTCATAATATGAAGCATCGGGTTTCTATATTTCATTTTACATTTCTCCATCTTAGGAGGATTAAACACTGATCTATATACAATTTCATTCAGCCATACTGGATTAGATTCAGTTTGTGGCTTTTAATTAAACAGCTGCAGACGCTCAAATTTATTTTGAATTATTTAACAGATAGTGTATTTCAGTCAAGCAACTAGCTCGCTTTTCGAAACATTATGAAGCAATGACTATTTTTTATTGCCATGATACTTGCAGACTGCACTTGATAAGACAAGGATGGTGTGCACAATACAACTGCGCGAAGCAACCTTGTAATATCTAAAAACAATTGCCCTATTAGCAGAGCTGTGTGAATGTTGATTGTGAGTATTTAGCAGAAATATTAATAGAACAACTTTATCGGCTGTGCTTTTTCCTGTTCATTATGTATTAGCTGTACCTTGGAATATGCACTAAAAGAGTCTTGGAATCAACAATGGTTGAGCGTCTCTATCACATACATTGTCAATCAAACCTGCCATTTGTTTTAGAATTGTATAGGTTTTCCGTTTTAATTAGTACATTAAAACAGGGCTGTGGATGATTTCCCAAAAAAGAATTCTCTTACAGCCTGATTCATCATTGGGCCGTTTTGCGAGTCTGAAATAGCGATTCATAAGGAATCGCTATTCCAGACTCGCAAAACAGTATTCATGTAGGAATCGCAAAAAAATATGCGATTCCTACACATTCCTTATTTGCGATTAGCAATTTGCTAATCGCAAATAAGATTGCGATTTGAAGGGTGCCAGGAGTGTCCACAGTGTGGTAAATTAAAATTACCTGTGCTTAATTTCTTTGCGGTAAAGTTCAATAAGAATAACTCAGTCAAATAAATGAGAGGCAGAGTCCGTGGCATCTGAGTTTATAAGGGTTTTATTCCTTAAAAAGGAATTGGTTCGAACCAGGTATCATGTTCCATCACCACGAGGGTTCAGGAAGGGAATGGACATGGACATGTACAATGCTTTATTAACAGAATATCATATTTTTTGTCGCGCTATAAAAGTTGCGTAAATAAAATAAATAAATAAATAAATATATAGTCAATGCATATAGTGGTGATGAATGCAGAAGGCGTAACAGCTGAGAGAAACGAGATAAGAACACACATGCGTAACAGAAGGCGTGCACGAGGGCGTACACAGAGGTGTGTGCTAGAAACGTCATAGAGAAGTGTCACAGGTGGGTGGATCCATAGAAGAATCCTGCAGAGTCAGCAGAAATATGTGGCAGAGATGCGCGCGCAGCAGCATGACGTGTAATTGACGTGGAACTGGAGGGTGAAGGGGACTTGACATTTGCGCTATACAGGGAGACAGAAGTCTGGCGTGTCAGAACAACCTAATCCCAAATCATATCTGGTATCTTGTGTTTGAGGAACTGTATTATCTAGAAGGAAAGGTCTCTCGGGCAGAGGCTATTCTATACTGACTGCAGTGCGTGCATATGCGACTACGTGTCTACGTGTAAAGCAAGGGGCCATGGGCCTACCATGGTAACGGGAGCTATGAATTACTTGCATGGAGACAGAAAGGCCGGGCCCTTTGTTCTGCAGCTGGGAAGGATGTTTACCTAAACTACTAGACAGGAATGTATTTTCGAGGAGCGGAGCAGATAACTTGAAGGCTGAATACTGTTTTGGCAGGCAAGCAGGCCGAGCCAGGCACCGCTAGCCGCGCAGGGAGTAAGACAAAGGTCAGGGATACAGATGCAGGTCCAGGCTGCAGCTTCCAGAGGCGGAAGGCAGAAAGGGCTCGATGGCATGAATCAGGGCCTAACTCGCCAGAGCCAGAAAAACGTGAAAGTGCACCATGTAAAGACGGTGGCAAGGCATACTTAGGAACTGAATATTCGACCCATTCATGGTAGGTCTGAAAGAGGACATGTTAACGTTGGACGCAAATGTATTTGCGTCTTCATAGCTGGAAGTGGAGGGAACATACATGTACTTGAAGCACGTACATGGAGCCGTTGGGGTCTACGTTAGGGGACACAATTAACCATAAAAATTCATAATACCTCATTCCCTCCTTGTCCCCTACGGACCCTTCATGATATATCAATCCTCATTAATCTATCAATCTGTTCATGTAACATCATTTGCTCTTCTTTCTTCTTACGGTATTTTGAACGTGGACTTGAATGAGGAATACATGATGTGGCGCACAAGCCGCAAATCGCTGGCCCACATTGTAAACATAAGCAACAACTGAACACTATGAAAAGGGCTATTCCTAGGAAGGATAGGACCTTCCATCCCCAGGCTGATAACACGCTCCAGAACCAACCGGACCAAGTCCAGGTGCCTGGATTCTGGTGTATCTGACTTGCAATCTTGTGAAGACGGGTTATGGCTCTATATACTGATGGCACGTTTTCTGGAATGAAAACACAGCAGCTCGATCCGATGAATCTACAAGCTCCGCCCCTATCGGCCAGGATGACGTCAAGGACAAGACGATTTTGAAGAACAACAATCCGCATAGCAGACTGCTCCTCCGTTAAGTTACCTAGGGTGGAAGTAGTTTCATTCACTACTGCTTCGAGGGTTCTTGTTAATTTACGTATCAGTTTACTATTAAAGACAGCACCTAAGTAGGGAAAGAAACCTTTATTGAAGTCTGTATACTGTTCCCATGCCGTTTCAGTGTAGTCGACAATCGGGAGATCTCTCTTGGGTCTAATGTGTACTAGATGGGAGTCCCTATGGTAATCAGGAGGGGCTAGGAAAACAGGTGGCAGAAGGAATGCAATGTAACAGGTGCCATCCCAATCTAAAGGTAAGCGTATATATGCGGTATGACCACAAATGAAATAGGAATGACGGGAAGCTTTAAATGTAGACTTGCCTTTATCACTGAATTCAATCACAGTAGTACATGTGCTATGACCTAGGTGTACTGAACCATTCTTTCTGACACATAATTCACCTTTTACTGGTAATACTGACATAGCGGGCAAGACTGGTTCGGTTTCGGACTCAACATTCAGAATCATGAGGTTAAGTGTAAAGTTACCTAATCCATAGACTTCGTTTTCTAGATCAGTCCCTGTCCTTTTGGGAAGACCCTCCTTGTCAGGGAAACATATTTTATGCAAAACTGTATTCAGATTTCCCCATACCCAGTTGCCCTGGTAAACTACGAAATTGGAGTCTAGAGAGTTCATTAAACTAAACCATGCACCACAGGAACCATTGTGTGTGAACGGGTACGGAAAGAGGGGCAGAACTCCCTTGTATTTCTGATAGGGAGGGAGTCGGCCACATATCCAACAATTAGTAGCATTGCTGGTCTGATGGGAATGATGTAACATACTAATGAATGTATTGTTGCGCAGCGCAAGTCGGTAAGACAACTCAAGCGGGGGCAGTTCACTGAAAGTGTGCTCGACAGTGTCATTTGAAGAAGAATGTGCACGTTTGAAAATAGGAAAATATACATGAAGCAGTATACTTGCAGCAATAATCATAAGACTCAGAAAAAACATAACCAATAGTGTCACAATACAGTGACTACGAAGGGATTTACAATATTCACGTTTCTTGAGCTGTTTCTGTCTATTTCTCTCTCTATTGGGGTCTAGGGGATACATGTCAGAAACTTGTCTAACCGATTCACCTAGGGGAGGACTTAAACAATTAAACTGTCTGACTTGCTAGACCTCAACTTTAATTTATACTCCTGAGAAGAAGTTTTCTCTACCAGGGGGAGTTTTGAGTCAGTCTGTGGAGGAGGGCAGGGCTGGGAGTCTAAGTCTGGCGGCAGTCCATGGCATTTTTTAACATGACTCGAGTGAAGCCAGCCCTTACGGCCCTCGACTTTAATCGCAGTCCTTGTAGTCAATAGTACTAGCTTCGGCGCCTGCCAACGGGGCTCCAGCGGACTTCTCCTGTCAAAGTTCCTCACGAACACCAGGTCCCCCGGAACAACCTCATGTGGCTTCACCTCGGTGTTGTCGGGAAAGGCTGCAGCAACCTGTGAACGACATGATTGTAGTGCAGACATCAAGGAAGCAAGGTAATCTGTCAGCATGTTACAGTCAACATCAGTAATTTTTCTCGGCAGAGGCGTCCCCCACATATTCGGTGGCCTACCAAAGACCACCTCGTACGGGGATAGCCCTGTTCTAGAGTGCGCTACCATTCTCATGTAAAAGAGTGCAACTGGTAAAGCTACTATCCAGTCGACACCTTTCTCTCTACAGATCTTGGCAAGACGAATTTTCAGAGTCTGATTATGACATTCCACGAGACCTGCTGCCTCGGGATGTCGGACACAGTGGAATTTCCATTGATAGCCTAGCAGGAGTGATACCTGCTTCATAAGCTCGGACGAGAATGGCTGACCGTTATCTGAGTATACAATACGGGGCAAACCATACCTGGGGAAGAATTCACGAACCAGCTGCTTGGCAGTGGTCGGAGCAGTGTAATCTGGGACTGGATATGCTTCTGTCCAACGGGAGAGTGCACATACAACTACGAGGACATATTTGAATCCTCGACAACGTTCCATCTGGATATAATCCATCTGGAGGACTTCAAAAGGATGATCGGGAGGATGAAAACCACCTTGCTCTACGGGAATGCTTTTACCTGGGTTGAACTGACAACAGATCATGCAAGTACGCACTTTCTGTTTTGCTGCTGCTCGTAAATGTTTATTGAACCAAAGGTTTTGAATACTGTCTAACATGGCTTTTTCTCCTAAATGTGCAGGACTGTGTACTGTGTTAATGATGACTTGAACCATAGAGTCGGGGAGAAACCATGTAGATTTTCCCTTCGTTATCCATCCCTGTTCTGTCTGGATCCCTCCTAGTTCAGTCCATTTCTTGATTTCGTCTGGTGTAGCATGTGTCTGTATGTCAATTACATCTAGGGCGGGATACTTAACTGTCATGCAATGTGTCGGTGTCGGGACTATTGTCTTTGTCAGATCAGTTGCGTGAGTCCAAGTCTGAGCTGTATGTTTGGCTGTTCGGTCTGCCAGGTCATTACCCCGGGGAATGATATCTGTGACTTTCGTATGTGCCTTGCACTTCATGATGGATATCGCTGTAGGCAGATGTATTGCGTCTAACAGAGCTTGAATGAGGGGTCCGTGCTGGATCTTGGCACCGTGAGAAGTCAAAAAACCTCTCTCTCGCCAGAGTACTCCGAAGTCGTGTACGACTCCGAAAGCATAACGTGAATCTGTGTATATGTTAACTCTCTTGTTCTTTGCTCGAATACAGGCTTGTGTCAGAGCGATGAGCTCTGCTGCTTGAGCTGACAGGGTGTCAATACAATTCGTTTCTATGACTTCAGTTTCTGTCGTGACTGCATATGCAGCCACTAACTCTCCTGTACTTGTTCTCATACATGAACCATCCACATAAAGTGTCAGGTCTGGATCTGGTAATGCAGCATCTGTCAAGTCTTGTCTGGGTTTCGTTGTAATGGTAATGACTTCAATACAATCATGTGCCAATGGATCTGTCTCACTTAATGGCAGAAGTGTAGCAGGGTTCAATGTATTACAACGTCTGATTTCTATGTGTGGCTGAAACAATGTCAATTCATAACCTGTCAGTCGTGCTATAGTCAAGTGTTGAGTCTGTGTTCGGTTTAAAAGAACTTCCACGGAGTGTGGAACCTGTACTGTCAATTGATGTCCTAACACTATGGAATCGCTTTGTCTGATTGCTAGAGCTGTCGCTGCTACTGATTTCAAGCACGCAGGCAGCGCCTGGGCTACTGGATCCAATGTACTAGAAAAATAAGCACACGGTTTGTGTGAACCTGCTTGATCTTGGGTGAGTACTGACAATGCAGTACCTTCGCGTTCTGTGACAAAAAGTGTAAAAGGCTTGCTGTAACATGGTGTCGCTAAAACTGGTGCTTGACATAAGGCTTTCTTTAAGTCGTCAAAAGCTTGTGTATGTTCCTGAGTCCAAGGGAGGACAGTCGATGTCGCTGCCTCCTGGGTTGTCAACTGTATGAGTGGTTTGGCTAGAAATGCACACTGAGGAATCCATTGTCTACAGTAAGAAGTGAGGCCTATAAAAGCTCGTACCTCCTTTTGTGTCTTGGGTTGTGACATGTTTACAATTAACTGGATACGGTCAGGTGTTAGCTGTCTCCCCCCTTTGGACAGCAAGTGCCCACCTTGTGTCCCTTGTGTCCCTTGTCAGCCAAGAAATGCAAAACCGTCAGTGATGCTTGCTCACATTCAGGTTCACTTTGGGCGGTGATCAATAGATCATCGACATACTGAAGTAGGGCAGTGTAGTCAGGCATGTGAATACTGTCAAGTTGTCTTTGCAGTGCTTGGCTATAGATGCTGGGGCTTTCTGTGAATCCTTGAGGTGCGCGTGCAAATTTGAAGCTTCGGCCATTTAAACAGAATCCGAAGAGATATTGGCTTTCCGGATCAATGGGGACACTAAAGAAGGCGTTCTTCAGATCAATTACAGTAAAGAACGTTGCCTCGGAATCAATAGCTGTCAGTAGTGAGGAGATATCTGGGACCACAGGATACTGTGGTACAATGCATTTATTTAATTCGCGTAAATCGATCACTAATCGATAAACTGGAGGTGCATTTGGATCAGTGCGTTTAAGAATTGGAATGATAGGGGAATTACATAAATTTGAGTCGGTTTCTACAACCACTCCTTGTGCAATGAGCTCGTCAATGATTTTCAGCAAAGCCACTACAGCATCTGGAGGTAACTTGTATTGTCGGATTCGTGGTAATACCACTCCTGGCCTGAGTGTGACTCGATATGGTGTAATGTGCATACAACCTACATCAGTGGGGCCTTGTGCCCATAAATGTGCAGGAACATTTTGTAATCTGGGATCAATATCTCTCAACACATAGTGACCCTTGAAGTCACGCAAAAACAGTCTTACTCCTTCCGGAGAACAACATATCACAGCTCCTAGAGCTTTCAGTGTCTTGATACCTAACAAGTTTTCTGGACATGATTTCGTTAATAACAAATCTGTAGTGCGAGACAACGGACCAACTAAAAGAGGTACTGGTTTCGATACTTCATTTACAATAGGCTTGCCTGAAAATCCAAGGGAAACATTCTGTGAGCCTGAGAGGGGTGCCCCTGGAACCTCGTCGTGACTTATTGTCGTCCTGCTTGCCCCTGTATCAATCAAAAACTTTCTATCTTTTCCTAACACTTGGCTATGTACGTAAGGACCCTCTTGATCTACAGGAACCTCAATAAGAGGCAAGCCAACTTCCCTCTCTAGGCTATTTCATGTGTATCGCTGATAGTCAGGATAATCTGTTTGTGCATACTGGTACATCTGCTGCGTTGCATGTTGTGTTGCGGCAATCGGTTGTGGCTGTGGCACCGCTACGGTCTGTACTGTCTGTTGTGGAGCCTGCATAGGCTGGATATTCTGTGGTACTTGTTGTTGGACCTGGTCCTGTCTAGGTTGACGCGGTCTTTCTTTAGTTTTACCTGTAGCTATATTGTGTTTCAAAACTGCACAATCGTTTATATAGTGACCTGGCTGTTTACAATAGTTGCATGTCCGTTTAACAGGAGCTGCTGAATTATTGGACTGTGTTATGCCCTTTTTCTGACCGTCAGCTGGAACTGACTGAGCTACTAACATTTTCATTTTCGTGTCTTTCATACGTCTTTGTTCGTGATCATGTTCTTCTCTAATTCTATTCTGGTGGTACTGTAACATTTGTAACATTTGCGAAGGCGTGTTTGCTTGCCAGGTGCTCTCGACTTTCAGTACACGATTCTTAACTTGGGGCAGGGAATTTTCGACTAACTTGGATACAAAAAGGTGTGGATATGACTCGCTACTTGCTTTCAGGCCACTATTAATAATAAAACATTTCTCAAATGTCTAGTGTCTTCATCGGGTTTCTGTTTGCAGGCTGAGATTGCATCCCAGTCCTCCTTTTTCGTCGCTAATAAACGTGGCAATACTTGTACTAACAATCCTGGTAATGCTTTAGTTTTATCCCCAAGCCCTAGGCCTGGGGTTCGAGTATTTTCTTCGTTCTCTAATGCAGCCCAATCAATCTTTTGCTCTCCCACCTCCCATTCTTCTTCTTTGAGTTTCTCGTAAATACCGGCAGGCAATAATACTTTCAATATTTTCATGATGTCGGGATAGGTATAATCACCCATGAGCAACATGTCTTTTATTTCACGGTGGAAACCTGCAGGGTCTTTATCGTGACTGGGCACTAGTTTCTTCATTTCCAATAATTCCATTTTAGTTATGGGCGTGTACACAAACACACGTCTAAAGGTATTATCAGCATTCCTGACTGGATGCACTTCTCGCAAGGGATTCTGTCTGTCTATGTAAAACATTTTTCTTTCTGGGGGTGGAACTGAAACAAACTGTGGATTCAGGAAAGCACTATATCTGTGTCGATGTTCTAGAATTACCTTAATTAAATCGGTACCCAGGCCTCTCCATTTATTCATGAGTAACTCTATTAGTATATCAGGTAAGGGACCTGGATCAGAATGTTGGCTCTTATACAATATAAGGAGGTGTTGTATCATATACATACTAGCTAGTCGCTGTTCGTCTGGGGAAAGATTCAAAAAGGTCTGGGCTAATGCGTCATCACTATATTTATCAGAATTGTCAGCCCATTGTACTGCTGACCTGGCTAATTCTTGTTCATCCATGGAATCGAGTACATGGTACCCCATTCGTTCTTGAAGTATTTTATCGGTAGCCTGAAATAAATGTTCAGGAGTCTTCGGGTTTGACATAGCGGAGTGAAAAAGTCTCTTGCTTTCTGGGCGTATCGGTTTATTAAAGGATCTACCCTTTCCTACATATGCTATCGTTCCTCTATCTTCTGGCTCTTCCTCCCCTGAGGATTTATTCGTGTCTGATTCGTCTGATTCTGCTTCCCTTTCAGCTTTCTCTTTTGCATGAAATACTACTATTTCTTTACAAATTTTCCTGTACATGGTCGCTATACATGCCTTTCTATCATGTTTTCCCTCTGAAATATTCTGACCCCACGTAGTTAGTACCTCCATCTCTTCTTTATTTACACCAGGCTGGTCTTGTTCTCTTATGAAACAGTTTATGAGGAATCTTAATAGTATACTTTGAAGGTCTACTTTCTGATGTGCCATAGCCTCGTGAATACATTCCTGACCCTCCCCTGTCTGAACAAAATGATATATCCTGTCTAGGTAATCTTGCATTCCTGGAAATAAAACCAAAAAGTTTGCAGCACGTCTTATACGTATTGAGGCTAATATCATGCAATCGTCTTTGCCTGGTACTGGGTCATATCTACAGTATGTAAGAAGCTCTTTAAGCTTTTCTATTGTGGCTGGTTTCGGAGTACGTTCCATTGCTAGTTCTCTAGTAGTTAATCGGTGTGTTGGTGGCGGGGTATGATAACCCCCTGATGCACCTCCTAAGGCGGAGGCTTGAGCATGATCTGTCTGTAGGGTCGTGTCGGACCCGAAAGGATTAAGCGGATTAAAAGGGTTAATGGGGGATGCAGGAAGTGGTGGAGGAGTAGTCTGTCGTTGGGGAAGGTTATTATTGGGTGGTATAGGTGCAGGTGGAACATTGGTGTATGCGGGTGCTACATCGTCTAAATAAGAAGAAAGGAAAATCTCTGCTGCGGTCTTGTGACATAATTTAGTCGGAGCCAATGGAGGGGGCAGATCTTTCGGTACTTCCGGGGTCGCCTTGGGCAGGCCCTCGGCCAGGACTGGATACAATCCTGTCATAATAGCATTTCTACGTCTATCGTGTTGTTCTATCCTAACTCGTTCTCCTTCTTCTAGTAGTTCTTTTTCTTTGGCTTTTTCGGAATCCTCTTTACTTCTTTCTGCTTTTCTGAGTGCTTTCTCTGTGTGTCTATGCGATTCTTTACGCCATAATTCAATGGCATCTTTCTGTGACTGTCTGGCTTTCTTTTTCCATAAGGCTTCTTCTACTCTCAAGATGCACTCGGCATCCCATGTCCCTGTAACGGGCCATCTCTGATTCTCTGCTAGATCTTTGGTGTAGTCCACCCACAAGTCGAGATATAATACAGCATCTAAGCTGTGTTTGTGGTACATAAAATATCCGGGAGTGTCCCTGGGTGGGATGGGAACAGCTTCCTCGAGTATTCCTTTCCTAGTTCCTATCTGTTTCAGTTTAGAAAACAGCGGCATGTTGAGCCGTGATACTTGATACTTATTACGTACTCGGATTTGGACACCACCAATAGAATAAACACAGTAATGAAAATCAAACAATCACTCATACCACGACATTAAAACACATTAAAACATTTCGGAAAACGAACAATAACTTGATAGCGGAATACTGGATATACTGCTAAACAGTACAGATACACTGCTAAACAGTGCAGACCTGGTCTGTGTACCCAAACTCGTCTTGACCGGACACAAATTAATGCACCCGTCTAGATGCGTCCCCAGCAACGGTACTCACCGGGAAGCATGGAAACGGAAAGCCTCGGGAACTCGGCACTGGACTGGACCGGACTGGACTCGACTCGATTCGTGACGTAGGTACTTCGGAACTTCGGAACTGGTGGGCCTCTGAACACCTCGGACCTTGCTCTCTCAGCTAGGCTCTGGTCGGGATCCTCCGCACTCCTCACCGCCTCGTCTGGGTGTCGATCGCAGCCTCAGTCACCTCCGTTGGCCTGAGGGAGATACAGGAAATCCTGCGGGTACGCGTAGTTGTCCGTCACGGCTGTGGCAGGGGACCAGGCCTGCAACGCACCGCCGGCGCATAAGGTGGGGGAGGGGTCCCTATTCGGGCGCCAATTATGTGGTAAATTAAAATTACCTGTGCTTAATTTCTATGCGGTAAAGTTCAATAAGAATAACTCAGTTAAATAAATGAGAGGCAGAGTCCGTGGCATCTGAGTTTATAAGGGTTTTATTCCTTAAAAAGGAATTGGTTCGAACCAGGTATCATGTTCCATCACCACGAGGGTTCAGGAAGGGAATGGACATGGACATGTACAATGCTTTATTAACAGAATATCATATATATAGTCAATGCATATAGTGGTGATGAATGCAGAAGGCGTAACAGCTGAGAGAAACTAGATAAGAACACACATGCGTAACAGAAGGCGTGCACGAGGGCGTACACAGAGGTGTGTGCTAGAAACGTCATAGAGAAGTGTCAAAGGTGGGTGGATCCATAGAAGAATCCTGCAGAGTCAGCAGAAATATGTGGCAGAGATGCGCGCGCAGCAGCATGACGTGTAATTGACGTGGAACTGGAGGGTGAAGGGGACTTGACATTTGCGCTATACAGGGAGACAGAAGTCTGGCGTGTCAGAACAACCTAATCCCAAATCATATCTGGTATCTTGTGTTTGAGGAACTGTATTATCTAGAAGGAAAGGTCTCTCGGGCAGAGGCTATTCTATACTGACTGCAGTGCGTGCATCTGTGACTACGTGTCTACGTGTAAAGCAAGGGGCCATGGGCCTACCATGGTAACGGGAGCTATGAATTACTTGCATGGAGACAGAAAGGCCGGGCCCTTTGCTCTGCAGCTGGGAAGGATGTTTACCTAAACTACTAGACAGGAATGTATTTTCGAGGAGCGGAGCAGATAACTTGAAGGCTGAATACTGTTTTGGCAGGCAAGCAGGCCGAGCCAGGCACCGCTAGCCGCGCAGGGAGTAAGACAAAGGTCAGGGATACAGATGCAGGTCCAGGCTGCAGCTTCCAGAGGCGGAAGGCAGATAGGGCTCGATGGCATGAATCAGGGCTTAACTCGCCAGAGCCAGAAAAACGTGAAAGTGCACCATGTAAAGACGGTGGCAAGGCATACTTAGGAACTGCATATTGGACCCATTCATGGTGGGTCTGAAAGAGGACATGTTAACGTTGGACGCAAATGTATTTGCGTCTTCATAGCTGGAAGTGGAGGGAACATACATGTACTTGAAGCACGTACATGGAGCCGTTGGGGTCTACGTTAGGGGACACAATTGACCATAAAAATTCATATTACCTCAAAAGGACACCCTGTAGCACCCCTTAAATGCACATTTGAACAGGTGTTGCGCACACACATGTCCAAAGGACATGTGTGTGTGTAACATGCAAATGAAAAAAATGCACTAAAGTGCTTTTTACTCTTTTTTAGCAATTTACCACCAAGTCAGACTTGGTGGTAAATTGCGACCAAATATTGCGATTTCGCAATTTCTAAATGGTTGATGAATTGCATTTAGGGACTCTCTATTAGAGAGTCCTTAAATCCAATTCCTCGCAAATATGCGATTTCGGTAATAGCGATTTTTGCATTTGGGATGATGAATCCCAAATGCAAAAATCACACTCGCAAAGGGCCAGATTCTGAGAATCTGGCCCTTTGCGAGCGCATATCAGCTTGATGAATCAGGCTGTTTGTTCTTGTCAATTTACATCAACACGTATTTGCAATGCAAAAAGTCTCGCATTTGCAATACAATAGATCTCGCATTTGCAAGAATTAGTACTATTGGCATTGTAAATGAAAAGGTATTTTCACCTATTTGTTTTGGTTTGCAGTGCAGTGCAGTGGTCTTTGGTACTTTATAAGTGTTACGCGATGCACCTTCTAGCGTATGTAAATCAATTAATACATACAAAAGATACACAGGATCTGAGCTTGTGTGATGTAAGGGGGGGGCAAGGAAACAGAAAACCAGGGAGAGCCAAAAGGAAGAGATTGTAGGAGACACACTGCACATGTCTTGAGCTGCAGTGAGGCATCTGTGGCAGTGACTCCCAAGATGATATCTGTGAGTGGAGGGGTGTGGGGTAATAGAGGGAGACGAGAGGAAGGGAGAGACTAAAATAAGAATAAAGAGAGACAGCACAACTGTGAAAGAAACTCCATAATACGCGTCCTGGACCCTTCAGGGTGAGGCGAGACAGCTGAACAGAGAGAGAGAGAGAGGAGCTGGGGAAGAGGGAGCAGGGATAGGATAGGGAGACAGCGAGAGCATGCAAGGAGCTTTAGTGAGATATCACTCAGTGACATACAGTCCTACAGCAAGCTGATCCCTGGTGTTTGGGGGTGGGAAGTGGCTACTACAGAGATTGAGGGGGCAGTTGAGGTAAGGGTGGAGTAGTGTATGAAACTTACACTAAAAACCATAAACAAAGCCCTACCTCGCACTGGAGTTCAGCTTGCCTGAGGCACGACTCAATTGTTCCTGAGGCGTGGACGTGGTGCGCATTATAATGAAAAAAAAAACAAAATGCAAGATGTAAACGCGACGTCTGTGAGGTTCAGTTCAAAATGTAAATGCAGCAGTATGCTTGTAAATGTATGTAAATGTATTGCGACTTATATAGCGCATGTATCACCCGAAGGCATCAAGGCGCTTGCCTTGGGATCCCATCCTGGATTTTTCCCTGTGAGATAACCCTTACTGGGCACCCCTAAGGTGAAAGCCAGGCATCCCGCAGCGGGTGGGCCGCAGTGGAGATTAAGCAAGCTATTGCCCAGAGTTGCAGCGTTGGACCCCATGATTAGAGTAGGCACCGAGGCGAGAATTATCGAGTCCGTGGACATTTTTGGGCTCAGGACCCTGCCGCGTCGGGAATTGAACCCTGGTCCCGGGCCAGACCTCTGCATCAGGGTCTGCCGCTCTAATCAGTGAGCCACACTCATGTTGCATGACATTGAGAAGGCCAAGAGTTAAAGAGCTCTCTTCTCCACAGGTTTGGAAACCTTGATTTACGTTCAGTTTTCACTGTAGGGTGCCAACTCAATTGTGTTTCCCTGTTAATTATTCAAAATGCAACACCATTGTTTTTGGTGTTTTTAAACATTGAGTTTGAATAGCTATGCAATAAAAAAATGACAGTACTCTTTTCCTTTTTTAGGGTACATTGATTGACCACTTCAAGTTTAGTGTTTATGCTTCCCAAGCAGTACAACTTCATCAAGAAACAATGAATGCCCTTATTTTATTCAGATCTTCCCTCAACCTTTAACAATGGACCGTCAGGTGTCACAATCTTATTTACGGTAAAGGTCTTCTAAGCACATCGGCAAGTGCCGCAGTTATTACCCACCTAATTGTTATGCCTTTAATTGACGTCGAATGGATGAAAGGCTGAGTGAACCTAGACTAGAAGCTCCATATGAGCCTGAGTCAACCGCAAGTCCTCCCAATTTGAAATTATAAGACCGGCATGAATGCAATCACAACATAAAACAAGGATTTGTATAGCGCTGCAATTTACCCGTGAGGGTCTCAAGGTGCTGAATTGTATGTGCAGGGCGATTAGGTGTTTTCCCCAGAATTACAGGATGTTGATGCTGAGACTGAAACCAGGGTCCCAATAGCTTCTAAGTCAGCATCTTAAGCTGTTATGCCACACCCTCTCCCTAGTAGGGATATCTAATTTTAAATGGAGAAAACTGTTTTCCAACGACAACATAATTGAATGTCTAGGGTCCATAACAAGTTAGCTCCTCATGATATGCCCTCTATGAATAACTTTCCTCTCAAACATTGCACTGATCAAGGTAAATCTATTGCACATCACTGAATCACTATAACACCTACGGGTCTTGGGAGATCGCTCTGCTATTTTTTGACCCTGTCGGCGGCATCAATATAAAAATGTAGCATGTAATGATGAGACACGTTTATTAATTACTAGAACCCTGGCTTTGCTTAACCGCTGCAACCCCCCCCCCCCCCCCCCCCCTGCACACACTAGTGTAATAATTTTCCGATCGGAGGCCCGGGGCAACCCTGGAGCTGTGGCCAATATCACGAAGGACATAACTGTACAGCCTGGCCCAAAACAGTGTTAAGCTTGAGCACAAAAGACACGGAGCCAAGGCCAGGATTTGAACTCCTAATCAGCAAGCTTCATAGATAGAGAGCCAGCATATAGTACTCAAGCAACTTGTTGTCTTGATACCAACTGATACCATAGGTGACCCTCGAGCCATACACCAGGTCTGCTGCTCTTGATGGTCTTCAGGAACGTGGCAGTGCCTCCTGCTGCTGGCTGGCCAAAATGCCTCCGGAATCGCTGATCGACTTCTCAGGATTGTTCTGCTGCCATCTACGCAAGGAGCACATGAAAGCAAAGAGAAAATCCAACATTAGCTGTTTGGTTGTGGATAACAAAGCTTTGTTCAACTCTATCATAAGCACTACATCATTGCTATGCCAATGGTAGTTTCATCCACCTCTCCGCAAATGGAAAGCACGGAAGACATAAAGCATGTGTGGCGCTGACGCAGGGAAAACACAAGAGGAAGAAAAGTAGTTCCCGAACAACTCCCACATCCTTACACTTTAGGGGGCAGATTTACAAGCCCCTTGCGCTACTTTTGGGTCACTTTTCCCATGTTAAAAGTGATACAAAAGTGTAAGGATGTGGTAGTTGTTCGGTGCTGCATGGAGAAAACTGGTAATGAGAAGGAGGGACAAAGATGGGGGATTTCCCATTGGCAAGCAAGTAATTTTAAAGGACATTAACCGAGTCAAATAAAAAGCAATCAGTAAGCAATGGGTGGAGTTCAACTCCTAAAGCATACACAACAGGTTGCTAAGTGACAGCACAAGGGCTGTATGCTCAACCTAAAAATAACTTGGTATAGTTAGATCCTATTAAATATTCCCAGGAGCATGCCTTAATAGTTTTATTATTCAATAAATATATCACTAAATGCATCATGGAGGATCTGCCTTGGCTATTGAGAAGTTTTGAAACTTTAACAGTGGTAAAATCCCTCTCCTACACCTAGATTCGCCACTGAAATCCTAGGAGCTGATGTGCAGGAAAATTAATCTCCCACATTGTAAAGTAACCTAAATAAATCCATGAATTAAAATATAAACCAAATAGTTTGCCTAAATCTTGCCTTAAAATTAACCACTAAAATAACTCTTTTTTGTTATATCTCCAAACTTTGGTCACCATCACAAGATTACAAACAAGAACGCTGTGCTGGTCACCAACAACACCACCTTCCTAAAGAACAAGGTTGATAAACAGACTGAAACCTAAGTAAATATTAATAAATGGTCAATAAGTCAAAACCTCTAAACACTAAATAGAAACTAGCAACCAAAATTCATTAAAACTAATGTACCGATAGATTTAATGTAAAACTCAAACAAGTCTTCCCTATCAAATAGATACAAACACACTACTTGATTATGCCTGGAAATGACAGCAGATATTTAAGTATTGAATGTCAACAAAGAAAATGTATTTCCGACTGGTAATTGCAAATTACAAACATAATGTACGAATAGTACTAAATATATACTTTTAACATTTGCAGATATAATTACGTACATCACCTCCCAGAAAGGCAAAACATTATTGTTGCACATGGTATACACAAACAGCCAGGTGAGCATAGGCATTGAGAATATACATTGGAAACTTACTTAGTGCTATGCTAATGCTTGTTTTGGAGAACTACAGCTAGAAGTGATATTGTAATTTTTGTTTGAAAGCACAACCGACCACCAAAAATAATAGAGATAGAAGGAAGATATGTGTCGGAAGACCAGAGAGAAGCAAGTAATATTTTCCAGGAACCCTCAGAAAGACTCTCAACAAATATAGTCCATGAAGTTACTGAACACACAACAGGGCAATTGCCTGGAATTCTCAATTAAAAATGGTTAATAGCACAAACTAAAAAATCCGCAATAGAAACCCCTGTTGCCCCAAAAAATGTAAAGTAATAGGAGTTTTTGAAAATCTAACAACTACACATACTGAAGAACCATTCCTCCTATTTGCCAGTAAAAATAATGACAGGAGAATAATGATATATGCAACTCAAACTAAGCCAACCCCAAACATTGATGATCAATGCCCTCCATCATTCACAAAGATATCCACTATACATTGAGAATACTATGACAGTAACATACCCCTAATTTACCCTCTGCTTCCCAACAGGCAAAGTGCCACCAACTATTAACTTCTAAGCCAAGTTACAATACAGACTACCAACTACTACCCAAAAAAACATAATACCTTGGAGCAAGCAATGATACAAACAATTTTAAACATCTACCTGACAGAACCAGAAACAGATGCTATTACCATTTCAATCAAAGCATTTGGAGACACCTTAAAAAAATCCACAATATGGGCCTGATTCGACGTTTGGCGGACCGGTGGCACAACGTTGCAAACCGCCAAGCCACTACTCCTCCGAAGGTCGTGCTAGTCTAGTGGGTGGGCACCGTGGCAGTCCCAGGTCGGTGTCTCATTCAAACGCAGTGGTGCCTTTGAGAAGGGCATAGGAATGGGAATGCCTCACAAGGTTACTGCATGGCATGGACTTGAAAGTCCATAGAGTTGCAGGAACTGTTTTGTATGCACACAATTGGGCACATGTGCATCCACAAGCATAGGAGGCACAGGAGGCTCTGTAGGGCCCCCTTTGTTTCCTCTCCTCCATGGTGTACATGGAGTAAAAACCACAAAGTAAACCCTGGAGGAGAGGAAACTAGTAATATGCTTGGTGGGAATGTGACGGTCCCGCCAAGCATATCACAGCCTCCCAACTGCCACGCCACCTCCAGAAAAAGGTGGTTTCCTGGCAGCTGTGGCGGACCAAGGGCAGTCCGGCCGAACAACTCATGGGGTTGTCGGACCGCCGGTGTGGCAGTGGCTGGACTGCAACTGCCACACCCCACGAGTCTGGTGGTCCACGAACTGCCAGACTAATAATTAGGGTCTACATGTAGAATATGTAACAAACAGCCTAATGGCTTACAAAATTAAAAATATAGTAGCCCTAGCAGATATAACAGGAATGTAAGCAGCTAGCCACTACAACTTCCTTATAGAATCCCCTTAATAAGAAACCCACAAGAAAAAAATAAGCACAATAATATGAGTTTGAAGGTGATGGTCTCGCTGCCACGGTGTGTCATTTTCCCTGCCAACCTAGCTGGCTTGCCGAATTACAATGTTGGCAGGTTGCTGGAGGGAAGACCGTATGAGTACTGCAGACACCACCAGCCTTTCACAGATCGCTGCAACAGCGGCATGCGAAAAGTAATTGTCAGATGGTGCTACAGAAATGGTTACTGCTGTCCGAATTATGAGTTGGCTTTCCGTCAAGCCGACCTCTGGAGGTGAAACCACCTACTACGAGTCGACAGAATCAAAGGAAATGAGGTACAAACTCACCCATTTCTTTTTCTTTCTTTCAGTCTTGCGCATGGATCCCTTCTGCCAGGACTCCCCTAAATAGCAGCATCTTGACCCAGAAGAAACTAACCCTGTCACCCATTGACTGGACTTGGCAGATATGGGCTGGACTCCAGCAACAGCAATGTACTTGTACTAGTTATTTTTTCACATGACTCATGCATATGTGTACTTCTAACACTTGTGCACTCAAAATATATACAACGGCATCAACACATATTGAAAAATATTTCCCTGCCATCAGACACACTGCCGCATGGCCAGCGGGGACATTGTAATACAGCGGGTGAGCACTTGGAACCGCCATGGCAGCAGTGTGGCGGTACTACCCCCAAACTCATAGCGAGGCCCTAATTCCCCTAATTGACTATTTTGAAGACAATTGGGCTGGTTGACGGCCCCATTCTGGACATAGGTGCCAACCCAGGTTTGATGAAATGTCTATGATAGCACCGCAACCCAACAAGATAAAGCAAATTACAGAGTAGAAGCATGTCACAAAGCCTTCCAAGCAACAATAGGCCAAGATATCCCATCTATACCAATTCCTAGAAATCTTAACAAAGAACAAAGCTACCCAGAACATAATATCATTTAACACAAATGAAACCTAATATTTCCAAACAATTAAATAAATGTTTGGAATGCTACAATGCAAAGTAAAACTCTTCTGGCATAACAAAGGCCTCTGCTACCTAGAAAGCATAGCAAGTACCCTACTATAAACAAGCCAAATAAAATTCACACCCACCATAAATTTATAGAAAGCAATACAATATTTTTATTTATAAATATTATGTAAACTACTTTAATATTGAGTGTAACATAACATTTAAATTTAAACAACATGCAATAACACTGATGAATAAAACGTAGTGCCTCATTATATGTTTGGTGGTCTTACCACCATACCACTGTGTCGGTGGTCCCAAGAAAACTGCTGTGACAGCAGTCTCCTGCCCGCTGTATTACGATGTAACTGCTGGGCAGCTGTGTTTCTGATGGCGGGGAATATTTTTTTTATATGTGCCAATGCAGGTGTGTATATTTTGACTGCACATGTGTTAAATGTTTACATTTGCATGACACGTGAAAAATATCTATTATCTGTACGTTCTCATTGCTGGAGTCCGAACCATGTGTGCCCAGTCCAGTCAAGGTGTAAAAAGTGCAAAACTGACTTACCTGGATTTCAGCACCAACAGTGCATTTTCTGCAGGGTCAAAATGCTAAAGTGAAGGGGGCCCCAGAGAAAGGGATCCACATGGGTGACTGAAGGGAAGAAAATGAAATTGGTGAGTATGCACTCCAATTCCTTCAATTCCACGACTTGAAGAAGGCGGTCTCCTGGCCATGGTTGGCTGATTGAAAGCCAACTCGTAATTCCAATGGGGGTGAAATTATCTGTATCACGTTATGGCAGCTGTTTTCAACATGTCACCATCAAAGCAGTTGGTGAATAGCTGGATGTGACTGTGCTGCTCTGGCGGTCTTTCGTTCTGAAACCCATCAACATCTTAATACAGCAGGCAGACCACCAACTAGGCGGGGGGAATCCAACACCACCACAGCAGCAGTACCATGACTGTAATCAGGTCCTAATTTATAATAAAACTAATTAATAAATAAAACCATATAATAAAACAAAGTAGCACATATTGTCAAAAATACAAAGCATCAAATATAATATAAAAAATAAATACACAGCATTTGTTTAAATGACAGACTATAATAAACCAACCATAGAACACATTTCCCAACCTAAAAACACAGTATTTCAACTTACAGTTCTGTAGCTGATATCCCTCATTATTCTCAAATCAACAAAAATGCAAATCCACAAGAACATTGTTAAATATATACAAAAATGAAATATTGAAAAAGTAAATACACAAAAATAGCACACAGTCCTAGGAGACCAGAAAAGGTCACATAGGTAACATAAAACACTGCCGTAAAAAACTACACAATGAACGGAAATTTAAAAATTAATCTTTGTTAAAATATACACAAACAAATTTTCTTAAAAAACACATCTAGTAATTAGGAAAGCTTTCTACTCCAACTAAATAACCTGAAAAAACCTAACAATCCCACCATTACATACTATACAGCCCACGTATATAACAAACAATATAAAATGCTTTTAGAAACCATACTGATATCATCGGGCCTGGAAGGAGGAATCCTCGCCTTTGCTTAGGGTATGGAAAAAAGGTTTAGACTTCTATATGAACCTAGAAATCTCTGTCTTTGAATTGAGGGGTTCTGTAAGAAACATTACAAGATCTGGAAGAGGTGGGCTGATTATAAATAAGGGGCTATACCTGGAGCCCCACTTCATCTGACAATACAGACTTGTTGCTGTGAATCTAATGTATTGGCCTGTATGTTATATACTTGCTAGATATGATCCTGAGTTTCATGGACTTTCCACATATATGCAGCATCATTCTCTATCTGGTGGAAGCTAAGTGGCGCAGTTTTGTGTTTCCTTGTTATTCCTTTTATTTGTAGTTATTTTTATATGTGGCCATTGTAATGCTCATGCTGAAAATGTTGATAACCATCTTTATTATTACATATGTGTATTATGGGTGCCGTGTGAGGCATCCCCTGTGCCTTGGCTGCCAACAATAAAAATCTGTTGTGAAAAAAAAGAAAGCATACTGATATCATAAAAACAAATAACTAAAGCAACTACAATACACAAAGTACACTAATGCCTACCACACCTGACTATGTAAATACAAAATGCAACCTAACACAAAATTGCATTTCCACACTAAAACAATAAATCATTCTACACTAACTGCCCCTACCTTCACTCCACCATACCTATAACGACAAATAGTAACCTAAAAGGGCTCTTACCTTATCTGTAGGGCAGCAGAAGGGAACCTTGAATGTCAGGAACCAAAATGGCCTTACATTTATGTTAATAGACTAACAAATATAGATATTGGTAATGGAAAATGGCCGTCTAATAGACTTAATTAAAACTGATATAATTGAAAAGAATTCAAGTTTGTACATTTGAATAAAAACATAAAATGTATGTGTTAAGACATTATTGTTACATATTTATACATGTTTAAATCTGTAATGAACATGTTAACCATTATTTGCAAAAGTATATTAAATAGCTGTATATAAAATAATAAATTAATCCTACAATTTCATTTATATAAAAAATATATATTACAACAATGTATATGTTTCTTTTTTGCAATAAAAAATGTATACGAAAAGTAATTATAAATTGCATGACACATGTAAGAGTTTTAACTATGTGTGACAATACAAATTACGAATACAAACATCAAAAATAAACATGCAAACCTATAACACAAGTATGTGAAAGAATCTGTTTTCCTTTCTCTCTCACTAAGGTTGTATGAAAAAAATAAAAACGATGAGGTCTATTACGATGGCGGGGGAACTTTGTCCGCCTGTCCCAGTAATGGTACTCAGGACGGACCGCCATAGGTGTGGCAGTCCCGCTAGGCTCATTAGGATGCGACCGGGTGGCGGTCAAATCCTGCACATTATGCATTGCGGTGGGCGGTGCTGTCAGCAGCACCCGCCGCAATGCAAAATGTGCATGTTGTGCATTGGCATGCAAAATATGACAGGCATCGCGCAGTGCCTGCCACCTAGTGTATGCTAATGAAGGGGGTTACCATGTTTCACCCCTAACTGCAGTACCCCCCCCCCCACCCTCCCACCCCCGGGGGCCCACAATGGGCCCCCAAAGCAATTTCCGCTGGCCTTTCCATGGCGGCATCGCTCCCCATCGATGTCCCGGAGACCTGCAGGAAAAACTGTTCCTCGAATTTGAAAAAGTTCTCTTTCATTGCTATTTCAGCACATGCTAAAATGAAGTTCACAGGAGTGATGCTGTCCAGCTCTTCCAATGATAGAAGGTGTATGATGGTGTCCAGAGTGTCTTGTTGGGGTATGCAGGTGTAGAGGGACTCGACGTCAAAGCTGACTAGTAGGTCGGTCTCTACATTGAACTCTACACCAGGCAGTAATCGGAGAACATCAGCAGTGTCTTCCAAATACGTAGGCATTTTCTTAACGAGAGGTCTAAGAAAGACGTCTACGAAGGTAGAAAGTGGCTCCAACAGGGAGCCAATCCCAGAAATGATGGGACGCCCAGGTGGTGGCCTGGTGGCCTTATGGATCTTCGGTAAGCAATAGAAACCTGGAGTGACAGGGTTCTCCGTTACCAAGAATCTTGCTTCCTGAGATGTGATCCACCCTTCATTCAGTCCCTCATCCACTAAGTTCTTAATCAGTGACAGTAGACGCGGGGTGGGATCTTCAGATAGACGATGGTAGAATTGTTGGTTGTCCAGTTGTCTAAGACATTCTTGTCGATATTGGTCCATATCTAAAACTACCGTCGCACCCCCTTTATCCGCCGGTTTTATTATAATTGTCGGATCTTTGGTGAGACTGGTGAGGGCCTGTCTTTCTAGTTTGGAAAAGTTCTGGAAGGTATGAGACTCCATATCTTGTATTTGCGCAACGTCATATCTGACTGCTTGTTCGAAAGTAGTTACAAGCGATGGCACCTGATGACTCAGGGGGGTAAAGGTGGATTTCGGTCGCAGCCCGGTGTTGCTGGGTTCATCATTGCCACTGTCAGGATATTCAGTTCTATTCTTGAAAAAGAAATGTAAGCGCACTTTACGAAAGAATTTTTCAAGTTCCGTCCTCATCAGGAAAGGGTCCCCCTTGTTGGTGGGGACAAAGCCTAGGCCCTTTCCCAAGACTGTCTGTTCAGCCGGTGTCAGAATGCGGGAACTTAAGTTCACTATTAGATCCCGCTCGTCTCTGCACTGCTGCTCTGTTGAGCTGCTTTCCTGCTCCGTGTGTTGGGGGCTGGGATGTCGGGGTCCCATTGGACCGTTTGTTGTCCTCTTCTCTTTCCCCGGTTTTGTCCCCGGCCACGTCCTAAAAAAGACTGGTTAGGAAAAAACTGGGGGGGTTGTCCAAATGGATTCATTTGTTGCGGGAATGGTGGTGGAGGTTGAAAACCCCACGGCCCTGGGTGCCACCAAGGTCCCAGGTGCTGATAACTCCCTGGGTATTGATTATGCATACCCCCTCTCTGTCTACCGTTCCTTCTAAAGGGTTGTTGTTGTTGCCCATCCAGTCCGGCAGATGTACTTGCACGGTTAGAAGTGTCTGAATCACTTGACTCGGATCCAGAGGTAGAGTAGTTCGACCCGTACCGTTTGCCTTTATTATTGAACCCTGGGGCTTCATAATTGTCACTGGTGTAGGGATAAACTTTGGTTAGGGAGAAGCGTTCTAAATCCTTTTTGAATTTATCCATCTTGCTAGTGAGTATGTTGTCTTTGTATTCTTTGTTGGCTTTGTTGGTTTTTTGAACAAAGTGCTGCAAGTTGCCTTAATCTGGCCCTCCAGAGTCTGGATCTCTATAAGGATAGCGTCTGCCACCCTCTTGGCCGTGTTGATGATCAATATAAGCCAGTCTTGCGTGCAACGCCACGCTATTAGAGACCAGTCACGCATAAACTCCTTATCGGTCAGAAATAGCCTAGGTGCATTAGTAACAATCAGGCCTGTAGGAGCACACTTCCCCCTAAGATATTGTGCCATGATGGTCCCGTGTATTAGAGTACGTGAGTGTGTTTTTTATTAGATTGAGGAGAGTGGGCCAATCATCTTTAGTTGTATTGGTGTATTGGTTAATTGAGGGCGAAAATCTAACTACGTAAATACGGCAACACGAGGACTGCTGGTGTATTGTAAACACACGCGAGCGGTGTCTGCGCTTCGCACATGCGCACCGACATCCCAGCCCCCAACACACGGAGCAGGAAAGCAGCTCAACAGAGCAGCAGTGCAGAGACGACCGGGATCTAATAGTGAACTTAAGTTCCCGCATTCTGACACCGGCTGAACAGACAGTCTTGGGAAAGGGCCTAGGCTTTGTCCCCAACAACAAGGGGGACCCTTTCCTGATGAGGACGGAACTTTAAAAATTCTTCCGTAAAGTGCGCTTACATTTCTTTTTCAAGAATAGAACTGAATCTCCTGACAGTGGCAATGATGAACCCAGCAACACCGGGCTGCGACCGAAATCCACCTTTACCCCCCTTAGTCATCAGGTGCCATCGCTTGTAACTACTTTCGAACAAGCAGTCAGATATGACGTTGCGCAAATACAAGATATGGAGTCTCATACCTTCCAGAACTTTTCCAAACTAGAAAGACAAGCCCTCACCAGTCTCACCAAAGATCCGACAATTATAATAAAACCGGCGGATAAAGGGGGTGCAACGGTAGTTTTAGATATGGACCAATATCGACAAGAATGTCTTAGACAACTGGACAACCAACAATTCTACCGTCTCTATCTGAAGATCCCACCCCGCGTCTACTGTCACTGATTAAGAACTTGGTGGATGAGGGACTGAATGAAGGGTGGATCACATCTCAGGAAGCAAGATTCTTGGTAACGGAGAACCCTGTCACTCCAGGTTTCTATTGCTTACCGAAGATCCATAAGGCCACCAGGCCACCACCTGGGCGTCCCATCATTTCTGGGATTGGCTCCCTGTTGGAGCCACTTTCTACCTTCGTAGACGTCTTTCGTAGACCTCTCGTTAAGAAAATGCCTACGTATTTGGAAGACACTGCTGATGTTCTCCGATTACTGCCTGGTGTAGAGTTCAATGTAGAGACCGACCTACTAGTCAGCTTTGACGTCGAGTCCCTCTACACCTGCATACCCCAACAAGACACTCTGGACACCATCATACACCTTCTATCATTGGAAGAGCTGGACAGCATCACTCCTGTGAACTTCATTTTAGCATGTGCTGAAATAGCAATGAAAGAGAACTTTTTCAAATTCGAGGAACAGTTTTTCCTGCAGGTCTCCGGGACATCGATGGGGAGTGTCTTCGCCCCTAGCCTCGCCAACCTCTACGTCCATCAATTTGAACAAGATCTCATTCTCAACCATAGTAACCCATTTTTCCACCAAGTGGTACTATGGAAGAGATATATAGATGACATTCTGATGGTGTGGCGAGGCAACGAGAGAGAGATTGAGTCCTTTCACCAATGGTTGAACGAACGTAACCAGTTCCTCAACTTTACGCTGGAACACAGTCGTGTCAGACTCTCATTTTTAGATTTCTCCATTTTTCCGGAAGCAGGCAGTTTACAGAGTGAATTGT
Source organism: Lissotriton vulgaris (assembly GCF_964263255.1). Taxonomy (NCBI): domain Eukaryota; kingdom Metazoa; phylum Chordata; class Amphibia; order Caudata; family Salamandridae; genus Lissotriton; species Lissotriton vulgaris. The sequence continues at coordinate 1,089,351,171 of NC_141697.1, read as the reverse complement.
TCACTAAGCCTATGGCGAGAAATTCCCTGCTGCTTTTCAACAGCCACCACCCACGCTCCTTGAAGGAGAACCTCCCTGTGGGACAATTCCTCAGAGTCAGGAGGAACTGTTCATCTCAGGCGCTATTTAACAAACATGCGAAGACCCTTTCTAACCAACTACAGGAACGAGAATACCCTGCACACCTCGTGAAAAGAGCATGGAAAAGGGCCTCAAACAACAATCGTGAGGCACTGCTGGATAGACGTCCACCGAAACCACCTCTCGAGAGACTAACATTTGTTAGTACCTTCAACGCACAGTCCAACAGACTCCAAAAAGCGGTGCGAAAAACACTGGGGGATTCTTAATACCAAGAACGCGAACATCCCCTTACCCCTCTTTCCATTTAAAAGAGCGCCCAGCATACGTGATACTTTGGTCCACACGAGACCTAGGATACAGAATACCGAAAGACCTACAACTCTATGGGATCTTCCTCCGGTCACTGGCCATCATCCATGTGGATCATGTAGTGTCTGCCCCCAGACCAGTAAAACTAACACGATTGACTTGGGTACAGGGAGGACTTGGGTCCTCAAGAAACACACAAATTGTAACACAGAAAACGTGATTTACATGATCACTTGCCCTTGTTCTCTCAGATACATTGGGTATACAACTCGTAAAATTAAACTAAGAATTGGGGAGCATAAGAGCACCATCAGGTGTCACAAACAGGCAACGAAACTCACTAATCACTTTTTAACCTGCAAACACACAGCAGATGGCATGCGATGGGTAGTTCTAGAACATCCTTACATCCCTACCCACATAAGTGATGTCTCGAAATTCCTTTTCAAAAAAGAGCAGAAGTGGGTTGTCCAACTACAAAGTGATTCTAAGGGGCTCAATGATGACATACCATGGGCGTCCTTATAGCTTACCATGTCTGCACTAATAATAACTTAGCTGCACCCTTAACATGTTGTGTCTTAATATCTGAACTATATTCTAAACAACTATTTATAGACACAGTCATATAGGTACACATGGGGATCACATCCCCTTCTAGTCCCTTTTATGAACTGTAATTTGCCAATCTAATTATAGCAATGTCTATGCCTTTAATGCACAATACTGAATAGCAGATTTCTTTCCCAGTCCCAATGGTAAATTTATACTTATAGACCTGTTGTGCCCATTAATATAATTAATTATATCAGGTCCCCTTTTGAATTGCTCGCTTTTGAACCTGCCACATTTAATTGAGGGCGAAAATCTAACTACGTAAATACGGCAACACGAGGACTGCTGGTGTATTGTAAACACACGCGAGCGGTGTCTGCGCTTCGCACATGCGCACCGCGTTCCGCAGTGCGCAAGCGTCATCGTTCTAACACTGATCAGCACACAACGAGCTAGAGTGTAAGCGCGTAGACATCGTAATGATCACTGGCACATGCGCGTTCAGTATACGGGCTGCTGTCACCATATACGAGAGTCAGGCAGCGCTTGCACCAATAAATAAAAACCTTATAATCAAGTGCCGTTTTCGCACGTTTTTGGTCAGCTGTCCCTGATTACCCAATTAGAGCAGGTATTTAATGAGGTGGTATACACAGCTCAAACCACCTCCACTCCCACTCGGACGCTGGCCATTGAGGTACCGACGGAGAGGTATGGCTCCCTGGAAATCTAAGATCTAGCAATAAGGGATACTATTTTAAGTCCTGTTTTTCTTCTTCATTTTAACTGAAGATTCTGTTGGCCTTTATGCACTAATCTATTCTTTTGGCCTCACCTACACTATGCTCTCAAGACACTGTTCTGTCTAGGCATAGCCAGAACCTCCCCTTGTTACCATTTAACTTGTAGAGCCATCTAACAATCAGTGTCACCTCCATGCTTAGTCATAACCATGTTCTCTTTTAGGGTTGAGTCTCTTTTTTAATTAACTGGTATTCGTTAGTATACATGTATGGATAAGTAGACTATGTTTACTCTGTACCTCAATTAAAGTTTTTTGAGGTTTTTATACTTTTCCATCTCTAACAGAGCGGGGCCTCCTTCTTCCCGAGTGGGTGCCGGGTGAGGTGAGGTGTTCTCCCACAGAATGCTGGGTGAGTAGGAAATTTGATGAACTAACATTTTGTAATCCAATGAATTTCAAATAGGGAAAATTATGTAGCTTCTGATAGGCGGAGAACAGTCTTCTGTCGCCCTGTCTACCCCTGTTGTGTTGTGTTTCTGATCACCATTATATCACATATGTCTCTTACACTCAGTTGTCTTTCCTCCTTAGGAAAATCACGACCAGTTGGATAAACACCAGAGAACATTTTGGGCTCAAAGTTCTGGTAGGATTAATCCAATATGTTAATATACTTTACTTCTCACATAGTGCAGATGCGTAACATCTATCGGTCCTGAAGAAAGCTTGGACTAGTGGTCCTCACAAGCTGAAACATGTCGACCTCCATGCACTACGCCACAACATAGTTATTCTTTAAGACTATAAGGCGTTGTTTTTACTCTTGACCCTGGACAATCCTTAATAAACATATTTTTTGTCACAGGAGCCAATTTTATTCACGCTTGTTTTCTTTTTCACGAGCACTGCACTCCATCGGTCCTTCCTTTGAAATACTGTGGTTCAGAATAGTACCTTCAAAACCTATCTCCGCATCATCATCAGGTGCATTGGGAGAGATTAAGGTTCATGGCCTGCATCCCACATGACGACACTCCGCCAATAATGGTGGGCTGATGGGAATTTTTTCGAACCCAGTATTATCACTGTGATGACATGTTGGTTTAGCGGTTTTTTGGGCATGACACAACACGTAGGCAAATGATTGGACCAGGTAACTCCGGTTTGTTTCTCAATTTGATTAAGGGGTTTGAGCTACCGTGGTCGTTAAATTTTCCCCTTTGACCCCCCTACCTGCTTTTTTTAGTTTTTAGTTTTTAGTTACTCCAACAGTATCCATCTTGGGGGAGATGTTAGACACTGTAGACGTCATATGTTCTATTACTGATCCAATCCAAATCATTTAGGGAAGGTGTTGGACACTAAAGAGGTCATATTTCCTATTGCTGCTACAATCTAAGCCACTTTGGAGAATGTGTGGGACACTGAATTGGTTAAATTACTATTCCCACTCCAATCTAAACCATTTTAGGAACTGTTTTAGGCACTAAAAGTGTCCGATGCACTATTTTCACTACAATAAAAAAAAAATAGCGAATGAGTTGGAAACTCAATGGTTCAATATAACTATTACCACACCAATTGAAATTATTTTGGGGAAGGTGTTGAACACCAACGAGATCAGATTTACTATTCCCACCACAATCTAAACCACCTTAGGAAATATGTCTGACACCAAAAGGATCTGAATGACTATTCCCACTCCAATCTAAACTTTTGTGGGAAAGGTTCAGACCCTGAAGGCATCAGCTTTACTATTCCCACTCAAATATAAACCGCTTTGGTGAAGATACTGGACGCTGAAGGCATCAACATTACCATTCACATTCCAATTATACCATTTTATGAGAGGTGGTGGACTCTGAAAGAGTCAGATTTACTATTCTTAGTCCATTCCAAACTATTCTGTAGAAGATGTTGGACATTGAAGAGGTCACGTAATGTAAACCACTTTTGGGAACGTGTTGGACAATAAAGAGGTCAAAATTACTATTCCGACTCAAAGCCATTAGTTGGACACTAGCAGGGTAATATGTGCTATTTTATCTCTATTCTAAACAATTTTGAGGAAGATATTGCAAATTAAATCTCCTAATATAAATTATTCTATAGAAAAGGTTAACATATTATAATCATGCTCTTTAGTATTTCAAACCAAAACAAATAAAATACATATAATTTTAAAACCATTATAAATATTACATGTACAATAACACTAAACATTCCGAAAAATATTATACTTAAGAAGCAATGCACACTTAAAAAAAAAAACATACATTTAAATTAGGAAAAACATAGATAAATTAGCGATTTGGTGCGCAATATAAAATAAATTAAACGTTTTAACACATCAACAAAATATTAATTGTTATGTACAAAACGTAAAATGTTTTTAAAAATGTAACATATACATTTTTAATTTTTTAAAATGTATTAATATATAACAATACATTACTAACCAAAAATAAATTGTAATCTATTATAACATTATTTTGAAATATATAAAATAAAAAAATACAAAAACATGTATTACAATACATATCCACACCCAGAGAAAATTCAAAACAAAACAGAAAAATATAATCAAAATAGCTATGTATATGAATACACAATATTAAAATACAATTAAACAATGATATTTTAAAATATATACAATGCATACTGAAATGTTTTTTAAAAAAGACCTTTTTTCACTATAAATCTTACATCTGCTGCTAAAAAGACATTCACAAATTATAATTTAAAAGATATGAAATATAATTTTATATCTAGACAGACATTAAACATTTAATTGCAATAGAAAATGTAGGACTTTGGAGGGACCACAAATCACATTTCACCTCCGAATTCTTTTGCACAAAACATGTAAAGTGATAAAATCCCCCCAAAATCATATTATGAATAAAAATGCATAATATATGGTATTACAACAATCAGGAATTTTGTAAATGAAGAAAAAACTATTTACTTCCCAACTGCAAAAAACAGGATTGATCAAATAAATACTTACATAATAAATATAACAACATTTTAATTTAAAATGTTACTTTAACAATCACAAACATTATAAAAAATTAAACAAATTATCATTAAGAACACTTAACACTAAGGGGTCGATTCTGTTCGAGAAATGTATGCGTACAACGATTCGTATTTGTAGACGTTTCGGTACAAATCTTACAAATACGTCCAAATCGCGTAGTACGATCCGTAGGCTGAAAATCCATCTGGATCCGTGTGAACCGTACGAAAAACAAGGGTCGATCCGTATGACATAGACCCTCACATAGAACCATACGAATCGTAAACATGCCGTATGACCCGCCAAGTACGATCCGGACCGGGGACTGAGTTAGTGATTCGTAAGGTAAACGTCTCCTATAGGCAAATCGTACGGAGAGCCACACAATAACATTCGCACTGTACCCCTGAATTCAAGGGGTGTACGTACTGTTCACCTGCGGCCTTGGGGGTACGAACCGTACCCCTCCGCACCGTACACCAACATACATGGGGTGTACGCAAGGGGACATACACACCGTACCCCTGAAATCCAGGGGTGTACGCACTGTACAGCGACACACCATACCCCTGCAATCATGGGGTGTATGCACCATACCCTGGGGGTCCGTTCTGTACACATTACAAAACAAAATCTGCTTTTCCGGATGTTTTCAGCTCCCGTAAAAAAAGAGTCGTACGGAGTTTTGTCGATACAAATCGTACTTGCTGGGTCGTACAAAGCTGCTTCGATCCGTACGGACATCGCGTACTGCGTGTTCTGAGTGCGATCGGTACGGATTATTGAGTCGTACGGTCCTTGGCACGATTCATACAGAGAACTGCACTGGCTGCGCATCGTACTACATCGTACGTACGGAGACAGTTCGGCATACGATTCGTATGGGAAAAACGATCCGTACGGCGATTCGGACTGGATTTTACCAAATCGTAATCGTCCCCTAAGTGAATAAATAAAAAAAATAATGTGCATAATATTTAAAGCATTAAAAAGATCAATAAATAATTATACATTTTTTTATTAAATACTTTTAACAATTAATTTAAAAAATACCATGATTCCAAGACCTTCCTAAGCTATTCCCCTATTAAAGCCAACAATCTTCTGCTAAAATGTACTAAACTGAGTGGGTGTGGCCTATGTGGCCAAAATAGCGGCCCGGCTTGCTGGCCTCCATCCACCACTGCTGGCATTCCCCATCATGTCTGTTGAACAGCAGCATAGTCTTCTGGACCCACCAGAACCCTGTGGTTGGTGCAGGAGTGAGGATCCAATGCCGTAGAGTGTGCTGGTTGCGGTGAACCGATCCACGTCCCTCATCAAGATAGGCTTGGCACTGAGCTTCCTTCCCTCTGGAACTATAATGAGTTGCTGGGTGCCTGGATTGGGTCCTCCTAGTTGGCCTCTTTTCCTCAGGCCACAGGTGTAGAAGGAAGACACCCATTGGCCCTGGGGGCAGGTGCACACCAGTGACAATTTCCTGACCAGGCTGGCCACTGGGATTATCCCAACCTGTAGACACGTGGGCTTCGCTCGAGTGGGAGTTTCCTGGTCTGATGAGTGCAGGGGTGAGGAGCGTGGTGTGTTCCCAGGCTTGTTGGCAGGTGGTGCAGGGAGTTCCAGTTCCTCTGATCACAGAGCTGATTGTGTAGGGAGTGTGCATGGGGCCCTCTGCCTGAAGAACCTCCCTCAGTGATCTGGAGCACTAACACCGGACTGGTGGGTGTTACCAACCCCTTTACCTGCCGCTGTGCCCCGTGTCTCTCTCCTCAACAAATGGAGCGAACTTACCTGGAGGGGCGAGTTGGTCTCTATGATCCTAAATCAGAGGCCTGAATGCATTCTCCCCCTCCTGCCCAGGGCAATGGATAAAGCGGCCTTGGGCCCTGAGAATCAGGGCCAACTGCTCATGCTGCCTAGGTCCACTCTTGGAGCAAGTGTGTCAATCTCAGGAACTCCATCTGAATTGGAGGGGCTGTGGCCCTGACTGGACAGACCGACTGACGTGCTGCCTGCTTGTGGATCCCCCTGTCTGGCTGCAGCACCCCTTAGCATCATGGAACAAGATAAAACCCCATCACCAGAGGCCATGCAGCAGCTAGAAATCAACACAGCCCCTATCCTTCAGGCCATTCAGGACTCTAAGGCACAGCTGGAAGTGAAAATCGAATTGTTGAGGTCTGAGATCTTCCTTCTCAGTCAGGATTTGGGACAGACTGTTGACAGACAGTTTAAACAATTTCTGAGGCAAAGAACAGGATCTCCTCCCTGGCATGATGCGAAGGCCCTCCAGGATCAAACAGAAGGGCAGGGCCCGGGAAATTTTCTTGAGCTCTGGCTCTGCTCCTGGGTAGATCCTGCGCATCTCTCCTTCTGCATCGTGATTGAGTGGGTGTACCACTCGCTGACATAGAGACCTCTTCTCAGGCTCTTCCTAGACCCATGATTGACCATTTTCTAAATACAAAAGACCGTGATGCGATGCTTCGAGGAGCTTGCCAAGCCAAGGAGTTGAGGATTCAGTCTGCATGTATTCTAATCTTTCCCGATTATACACGGAGTAGAGTCCCAACATAAATCCTTCGGCCAAGTCAAGGCAAAGCTCCATTCAATGAACATCTCCTATATATTACTTTAAATCACCAAGTAAAGAGTGATTCATCGGTCCAAAACTCTCTTTTTCAGTTCCCTGGCAGAGGCTTGTAATTTGCTGATGGAGCAACACTCTCTCTTGATTAATGCTCCTGCGCTCTTCAGATCAGCGGATCATCACCGCACTAGCGCTAGGATCTCAGGCAGATCAAGGAGTGGGAGATGTAAGAAGAGGTCCCAACAACGGCCAGTCCGGAACTGCGGCTGTGGCCTCTGCTTCTCAGTCGAACGTTGAGGAGAGGCAGATAGAGAAACTGGCTGCTCCCTTGTAGGTTCGTAATGAACCAGACGTGAATGCCACTGAGCCTGCTGTGTGACTCCTCTTCCTGATGCACTACAATGATTGAAACACCAGCACTATGATATCCTTTTGTTAGCCTGTTTTAGAAGTTGGAGGTAGCAGATGGGAAAAATCTATTACACCTAATGCCTCCACTCTTATAAGTTCATAGTTGACTCTATGTTTTGGTTCAGGATGGGTGACAGATACTTCTTCAGAGGGGAAGTATAGGGAAATTAAAGTTGGGGGTAGTGTGTTTGAGTTCTTTATTTGTTGTCTTGTGCCTTGCATTACCTTGTTGTGCATTACACCTGTCTTGTCCCCAGGGTTGACAGATTTCTTGTGGAGAAAACCTGTGCACACACAAATTAATCGCTAAATCAAAGTTAAAGAAATTTTGACCAGGGTTTCATTCTGCCTCGAGGAGGACGCCGTATTAGAAGCTGGACAGACCCACAGGCCATTGCGGAGCAATTGAACCATCGTGTTACAGCCACGTCTGTCCAGGCAATTTCTACGGCTTTGATTTAGCGATCACATCGCCACAGAGTTCTTTCGTGATGGCTTCTTGACACCCCCCCGACAATCTTCAGATACCCTGACTGGGTTGGAATTATCACCAGTTGAGGGGGATTGATTTATCTTATCTATTAGGATTTAGCCCTGAAGAATTGGAGTGTATGTACTCCAATGAAACACGTGTCGGCTGGCGCATTAAAAACAAGAAGATCGACAAGCGTCAACTACTTTTCTGTTCTAAATTTAGTCAATTGTCATATTATATGTTGATTAATTTGTGTGTGCACAGGTTTTCTCCACAAGAATTAGATGTATGCTTTGCATATCATTTGTTAAGGGGTTGTCAGGGTCGCACCTTTCCGTGTGGCACCACTGTAACAGTTCTATACAAGTAAACACTCCAGTCACCCAGAGGAGCGCAACCTTTCCCTCGTACTAAGAACCCTTTCCGTTGGTAGTTGACAGATTTCTGGCTGTTTCTAGATGTCTTCAGATCTTTTTGCTTAACTACCCACTCTTCCATCCTGATCTCATGACCATATTGGGGTATGCAACGCTCTGATTTCGTCATTTCCATTATGCCCTTTATTTTGACATTTTTGACATGGAACATCAATGGACTACTGGACTGCCTCAAGGGGGGCCAATTTTCGTATTCATACAACACCATGTCCCGGAGGCCCTTCTTCACCACTGCCATTTCCTCGGCCACAATGGGAATGATAGGGTTTTTCATGCAGGACTCACTAGAGGTTCCTGCGGGGCAGCCATTCTTATTCATATGTATTTGCCACTTGTTCTCACAAAGGTAGCTAGAGACCAACAGGTGCGATTCATTGACCTTGAGGGTTCTATAGATGGCACCCTTCACAACCTGGTAAATGTATACACTCTCCCAGCACTTTATTGCTCCACTCTCAGTGCTGTTGATTAGATACCTATTGCCCTCGCCCAAGGGAGGGGACAATCATAGGTGGGGATTTCAAAGACATTATGGAGGCTGACGACTGGTTTGGGCCACTAGAAAGTACTACGCGGTGTAGCCATGGCCTGCAGGAATGGGAACCTATGACACCTGGCAAGCCTGGCACCCTGGAACTCTGGGAAACACTCATGGGTCTGAAGCTATTGGGTCCCTTTCCCCTATTAATTACTGGTTTCTTCCCTCTGACGATGTTCATTGCAGCACTGGGGGCAGATTTTTCCCAAAGGATATCTGATCATGCTCCAGTTCTGATTCACTTTGACTCTCCTCCTCCTGAACCCAATTGATCTGGCGCCTTAATGCCTGGTTTTCCAAGACAAAACATTTGCTGAACATTTGGGTGCAGAACTGCCCGCCTTCCTTGAATTCAATGTGGGGTCTGTAGAGTCTGCGGGCACCCTGTTGTAAACTATTAAAGCATAAATAAGGGGGGGGTAGTTCATTCCTTTTCAAGAGGTGTTGAGCGGGACAGCCTCAGATCAGTAAGTGAACTGGAATAGGTCATATGGTCCCAGGAGCGAAAGGATCCCAGTTCGTAGAGGCCCAGTGGCACTAGTATGAATAGGATAGAGTATCCCTACACCAATTTTGCATGGAGGAAGCCCGAAACACTGGATGGCCTTGATGCACTGTGTATACAAATGAGAAACACATCCAGCCAATTTCTGCTCACCTCCTGTGCTGTCCCCCATATAAACACTGATTCACGAGAATGGATTGAGCACTCCACTAAGATTGCATTGGTCTTTTCAGATTTTTAAGAAACTATCCACCCCACTGCCGAGCCTGGTTGTAGAGTTGGAATGCCTCATGGGTGCAGAGCTGCCCTTGATTTCTCCTCTCCCCCTCACAAAGATTGGCTCTAGACCAGGACATTCTGGTAGAGGAGATAGGAGTGGTCATTTCATATTATAATACAGGTAAAACCCTGGGTTCCAATATGTACCCAATGGAATGCTACCACAAGATCAGTCCCGCATTGACCTCGTGCCTACTCCATGTTTTTTACTAAAGCAATAAACCAAGGCTGTTAGCCCTGTGGAGTAGACTGTGTGTCAAGCTGTCTCCCACTCAGAACCACGCTGCAGGAGCGATGATAGTCCCCTCTCTCTACCCCCGCACAGACTGCAGGCCACGTATGAATACCAATGCACTCTACAGCCTGGGCCAGGAGAGAGGGAAGGGTAAAAATAACTACCCCAGGGGAAGGGGAGGTGAAGAAGGCTTGTAGACCCAGGAAATCTCCTGACAGCTCTCCTAAGCTTCAAGAGCATACAAGGAACCTCGCACCCTGCATAGGAAACATAAGCAGATACGAGCACTTATGAATATCACTTCTAACGTCAATCTCTCTTTGCACAGTCAATTACCAGCATTAAACACAACCTCTTCACTCCTTCTTACCCAATAAGAGCTTTAGCAGGGCAGCATAGGAGACCCCGTTCTTCAGAAGCAATCCGGAAGCCTTCAAGAATAAACACCCATCCGGGTTAGTTTTCCTTTCTGTGTGCTGCACCTTTCTTGGGGAAAAAGTCCTCGGACCGAAAAAACCCCGTTCTTCTTTCAACGTGTGCAAAACAAACTCCCCGCTTACCCACTGCCCGAAAAACCCGTGGCCACGTTAGTGAAAAATGAAAAACAAAACGTTAGCGTACAGCTGGTTCGTTTCCTGAACCCAAAAGTCACTCACAAGAACGCAGAGGGTCATAAAACACCCGGAAATGATTGCACCGGCTAGAAAGCAATGTTCGTGCGCAGCCACGCACCGGAGTCCAAATACTTTGTCTTTGTGCAAGTTTACAAGTCACTTGCGGTATCCCCGTCCAGTTTCCCGAAGACGTCCTTAAAGGTCAGAGCGAAGCCTCGCTCTGACTCACACCAGATCCGTCCTTCCTTGGAATAAACACGAACTCAGCAAAACGATCAGGTACACGATTCCCAGATAGACAAACTGACCGGAAATAAAACCAAGCACTGAAAGCCCGGTCACACTGCCTTAAAAACCATCACATGGGCAAAAAGAGGAGGGGTGTACCTTTGAACATGTGCATAGAGAGAGGACTGAGCGCCGTCCTTCCTAAATCCCAACAGTACCTCCCCGCAAAGGCCTCCCTACCGGACGGGGCTTGGAAGGATGACGTAGATGGAAAAGTCTCACCAATCTAGGGGCATGTACCCCACTAGCAGCCTCCCAGGTGCGATCCTCCGGGGGATATCCCTTCCAGTCTATCAGATACATAAGTTTCCCATTTCTTCTCCTGGAGTCCAAGATCGCACTAACCTCAAACTCCTCTTCCTCTCCTATCATCACCGGGGGAGGAGGGGGCAAAACCTGAGTGGTAACTACATAGGGTTTCAGAAGGGAGGTGTGAAAGACAGGATGGATCCCATACTCATCAGGTAACCCCAACTTCATTGCTACTGGATTGATTACCTTGAGTACTGGAAAAGGACCCACAAACCTTGGCTGTAATTTACGTGACCCCCCTAATCGCAAGTTCTTGGTGGAAAGCCACACCTTATCTCCCACTCGATAGGAAGGAGCAGGGGCCCTATGTTTATCTGCCTGCTTCTTCATGTCAACCTTTGCCTTTTCTAGATGTTCCAACGCCGTATTCCAGATCTGAACCAACGAAAGTCCTAAGGCAGTTACAGCCGGTACCTGGCCTGAAGGCTGAATGGGAATCGCTCGGGGGTGAAACCCCATGGAACAAAAGAAAGGGGTCATTCCCACCGCTGAATGCACACTGTTGTTATAGGCGAATTCAGCCAGCGGGAGAGCCACCACCCAACTACAAGCTAATGATGTACCCAGACACCTCAAATACTGCTCCATGGTCTGATTGGTGCGTTCCGTCTGACCATCCGACTGAGGATGATATGCGGAGGACAGGCATAACTTCATCTTTAAAGCAGCACACAATTCCTTCCAGAAATGAGAGATAAACTGAGCCCCCCTATCGGAAACAATGGCCAGAGGCAATCCATGCAGGCGTACTACTGAAGACAAAAAGATCGTGGCCAATTCTCCTGCCGTAGGCAACTTGGCCAAGGGTATAAAATGTGCCATCTTAGTGAAGGAATCCACTACAACTAATATGGTTGTAAAACCAGACTCCAGAGGTAAGTCCGTCACAAAATCCATACTTATTGTTTGCCAGGGAGCCCTAGGGACAGGGAGAGGATGCAACAATCCTGAGGGTTTAGCATGTGTTGGTTTATTCACTGCACACACAGGACAGGCCTTTACGTACGACTGCACGTCACTTGCCACTGACTCCCACCAGAACCACCTCAAACAGAATTCCATGGTCTTGGTGGAACCAGGATGCCCAGCCAGAGAAGAAGAATGACACCATTCCAATACCATATCTCTGAGATTAGGGGGAATAAACAGTTTGTCCTCATGATACAGCAACCCAGTTCTTAAGGATATCAAGGGTTGAGACATCCAAGGTGTAAGATCAATCTTTGCCAGTTCTACCCGAACCAATTCATTAAAGTCATCAATGGAAATGCTGCCCACTATTCTCTCAGGAGCTATGAAGGAACACTTCACTTTCTCACTTGACAGGCCAAGGTGTTTCACATGGATACGGGACAATGCATCCGACTTTACTTGCTGCGCAGCAGGCCTGTAAGTAATGATAAAGTCGTACTCATTGAAAAATGAGACCCACCTCATCTGACGAGGGGTTAAGGCGCGCGCTGACCGTAAGAACTCCAAGTTTTTATGGTCAGTGAAGATGGTTATCGGATGCCGAGCGCCCCATAAATAATGGCGCCACTCCTCAAAAGACAACTTGATGGCCAGCAATTCCCGCTCCGCCACGGTGTAATTCCTCTCAGCGGGCAGCAAGGTCTTAGAAAAAAAGGCGATCGGATGCATATATCCGTTCTCCACATCTCTCTGAGACAACACCCCCCCTACAGCACACAAGGAAGCATCAGCCTCCACAAAAAAGGGCAATGAAGGGTCAGGATGAACCAAAACAGGTGCCGTTGTGAACCTCTCGATTAACAGATTCAAAGAGGCTTGAGCATGATAGGACCACACAAAGGGCACCCCTTTCCTTAGCAATACTGTCATGGGGGCTATGATCTCAGAAAAGTGCGAAATAAACCGCCGATAGAAATTGGCGAACCCAAGTAGGACTTGAATATCTCTCACACAAGTCGGCGACGGCCAAGAAGTGATAGCTTCTATTTTCTTGGGATCCATCATGATCCCCTGCTCGGAAATCACAAATCCCAAAAACTCCACCCTAGGTGTGTGAAAGCTACACTTTTCCAATCGGACATACAGCTGATGTTCCTTTAGGCGCTGCAAGACCTGCCCTACATGGACTACGTGTTCCTCAACAGTGGTGGAAAACACGAGGATATCGTCAATGTAGACTATGACGCTCAAATCCAAATATTCCCTCAACACCTCATTGATGAAAAACTGAAAAGCAGCCGGAGCGTTACATAGCCCAAAGGGCATAACGCAATACTCATAAAGGCCGAATTTGGTCCGGAAGGCAGTTTTCCATTCATCGCCTTCACAGACGCGGATGAGATGGTACGCACCCCTGAGATCTAACTTGGTGAAAACCGTTGCATGCTTCAGTTGATCAAGCAACACAGGTATCAAGGGAAGAGGGTACTTAATCGTACCCTTGTTGAGCGCTCTATAGTCTACACACGCCCGAAGTCCACCTTCCTTCTTCGGAATAAAGAAGATAGCCGATGACACTGGCGAGGAGGAGGGACGAATAAACCCTCTCTCCAGCATCTCCTCGATATACCCCTTCAAATGTTGTTCCTCAGGGCCTGACAAAGCGTAGACACGACTACAAGGTAGAGTAGCCCCTGGCATCAAAACCATCCGGCAATCAAATGAACGGTGTGGGGGTAGTTCTCTAGCTTTCCCTTTATCAAATACATCGCTAAAGACCAAATAGGATTCAGGGACTCTCAACTCATCACCCATCTCACCGGAACTAGCAGCGCAAGTCAAGGGGGTTATCCAATCGGTTGCGACCTTGTAACAATTTTGCAAACAATGAACAGAGTCAAGGGTCACTGTTCTCCTAATCCAATCTATTTTGGGATTATGTGTCTGCAACCACGGTACTCCCAAAACCACACCGAAAGAAGGGGCATCGATCAAATCAAATCCTATTTCCTCCGAATGACCATTGTCTCCCACCATACATAGAGGTTCAGTCTGACGTGTGATTGTACCAGATGACAACTCAGTCCCGTCGATAGCCCTTACAGGTTCTGGTTGTTCCTTGTAAACCCAGGGAACTCCGATTCTCTCAGCCAACTTGATGTCCATAAAGTTTCCCGTAGCCCCGGAGTCCAATAGAGCAGACACCGGAGCCCTATGGTTGTTTGATATCACCAAACAGACAGTGATAGTAAAATGTCTGGGGACCCTCTTCACTATGCCAGGTATTTGATACGGAGTACAAGGAACCACAGAGTCCACATGCAGGGCGTCCCGATGCACACAAGCCACCGCCTTACGTGGTGGTTCTTTAGAAGGCTTCACGGGACAATCCCTTGCATAATGGCCCGCCTGGCCACAATACAAACACAGGTTGTTAGATCTACACCTTTCCTTTTCTACTAAGGTTAACGGGCCTCTAATACCACCTATCTCCATCGGTTCAGGGGTCGGTTTTAAGTCCCCCCCAACGCCCCGAGAATCACTCCGAAAAGACAGAGGGCGTGACAGAAAGGGTCTAGGTCTTTCTCCCTTCCTTTCCATCAACCTGTGATTCAACTTCACTACCAAATCAATGAACTCAGTACAATCCGAAGGAGGATTAACCACCTGGGAAACCACATCCTTTAGCTCCTCACATAATCCCTGATAGAAAATGGAGGTACGTTTATCAACAGGCCAATGAGTTTCCGACACTAATCTATTGAAGGTAGATATATACGTAACGAGATCCTGTTTGCCTTGCCGTAATTTCAATAATTCTGCGTCACTGGCCTGCATAAACGCATGTTTAGCAAACAAGGCATGCATCATTTCCTTGAACGTATCATAATTGTTCAAAACGGGATCGTCATTCTCCACCAAAGGCACGGCCCAAGTAAGAGATCACAAACGCCACCTTAGCGGAATCATTAGGGAAAGCTGCGGGCCTACATAAGAAGTGTAGATGGCACTGGTTCATAAAAACAGCGAATTTATTCGAGTCACCAAAAAAACGTTCAGGAACCGCTAAAGGGACAGGAGTAGGGGTGTGAACATTCACTGTCATGGGAGCGGAGCTGGTGCTAGCTCCCCTCTCAAATTGAAAAGTAGCCGGGTGTATCACAGGTTTACCTGCTCCCCAACTCCCCTGATCACGGGACCTAGCCACATCCAACTCCCTACGCAATCCCTGATTCTCATGTTTCACCTCCTGCAATTGTGTTTGTAAAGCCGTGATGGCCCCCATTAACTCCTGCATAGTGGGTACCCTCTCTTCCTGTCCATTATCCTCATTCTTTTCCACATCCATCCTCGCTCGGGCAGCGCAACTATTCGTGGGCTTGGTTTTTTGTCAAGCTGTCTCCCACTCAGAACCACGCTGCAGGAGCGATGATAGTCCCCTCTCTCTACCCCCGCACAGACTGCAGGCCACGTATGAATACCAATGCAATCTACAGCCTGGGCCAGGAGAGAGGGAAGGGTAAAAATAACTACCCCAGGGGAAGGGGAGGTGAAGAAGGCTTGTAGACCCAGGAAATCTCCTGACAGCTCTCCTAAGCTTCAAGAGCATACAAGGAACCTCGCACCCTGCATAGGAAACATAAGCAGATACGAGCACTTATGAATATCACTTCTAACGTCAATATCTCTTTGCACAGTCAATTACCAGCATTAAACACAACCTCTTCACTCCTTCTTACCCAATAAGAGCTTTAGCAGGGCAGCATAGGAGACCCCGTTCTTCAGAAGCAATCCGGAAGCCTTCAAGAATAAACACCCATCCGGGTTAGTTTTCCTTTCTGTGTGCTGCACCTTTCTTGGGGAAAAAGTCCTCGGACCGAAAAAACCCCGTTCTTCTTTCAACGTGTGCAAAACAAACTCCCCGCTTACCCACTGCCCGAAAAACCCGTGGCCACGTTAGTGAAAAATGAAAAACAAAACGTTAGCGTACAGCTGGTTCGTTTCCTGAACCCAAAAGTCACTCACAAGAACGCCGAGGGTCATAAAACACCCGGAAATGATTGCACCGGCTAGAATGCAATGTTCGTGCGCAGCCGCGCACCGGAGTCCAAATACTTTGTCTTTGTGCAAGTTTACAAGTCACTTGCGGTATCCCCGTCCAGTTTCCCGAAGACGTCCTTAAAGGTCAGAGCGAAGCCTCGCTCTGACTCACACCAGATCCGTCCTTCCTTGGAATAAACACGAACTCAGCAAAACGATCAGGTACACGATTCCCAGATAGACAAACTGACCGGAAAAAAAACCAAGCACTGAAAGCCCGGTCACACTGCCTTAAAAACCATCACATGGGCAAAAAGAGGAGGGGTGTACCTTTGAACATGTGCATAGAGAGAGGACTGAGCGCCGTCCTTCCTAAATCCCAACACTGTGTAACTATCATGATCTTGACTAAGCCAGGTCGCACACAGATGACCTGTGCATCTCTTCACCCTATCTCTCCTATTAAAAGCGATGTCAAAATGTATGCCAAGCTCTTGGCCAAAAGATTGCGCACAATCTTCCCCTCCCTGGTCCATACTGACCAATGTGGGTTCATTCCTCATTGGGGTACAAGACATTGCATTTGCTGTGTTCAAGTGATACTGTTTCGTATCAAGGCCCTGAGAGGTCCGGTCGCTCCCCTACTGATTGGCTTTGAAAAGGCCTTTGACATAGTCGATTGTCTTTTTATGGACAAAACCTTGCGAGCTGTGTGTTTTGGGCAGCAGTTTAGGACATATGTGAAGGTCCTTAACGCTGGCCCCGTGCTCAGGTGTGCACTAATGGCGTCTTCTCTCGCTAATTCTGTATTGGACATGCTACCTGACAAGGCAGCCCCTGCTCCTATTTGCCCTAATTATGGAACCCATGGCAACATGGGTGGGATGTGATGAGCAGTATAGGGCTTTGATTGGGGCCTTGCCACGGACAAATGCATTTCTATGTACATGTCCGTCTCCCTACCGGAAACCATCTCCCTACTGTATCATCTTACTATACAAACAAATAACGTGTATTTGTTAGAAATCTTTCTACTGTTTTCTAATCAATATGTCAATGAATTACTTTGTGACACTTTTTATCAAATGTATTAAATTGTACTTTCTGTGCTAATCCAGTGCCTTATTATTATTTATTACTATTTTTGTTACTTGAACTGTGCCAGTGTTTATGTGTTTGCGTGGGTGTATTACTTTCCACAAAAGAAAACGGAGGTACCGCCAAGCATATGACAACTTTCCTCACAACCAGTGCTCTTATGGAGGTTCTACCTCCACGTAAAGCCTGGCTGGAGGTGAGGAAAGAAAGGGGGCTTTACAGGGCTCCCTCTTGCCCCTGTGTGGGGTGGTACATACAGGGGGCACATGGTGTTCCCCCCTGTATTTCTGCACCTGAACTCTGACAAGACAGAGGTCCTCATCCTCGGCTCCACCCCCTTAGTGTGGGACAATTCTTGGTGGCTGGCCACATTGGGAGCTGCCCCGAAACCCTCCAACCACGCATGCAACCTGGGTTTCATCCTGTACTCAACGCTCTCCGTGACCCAGCAAGTCAACACTGTCTCCTCCTCCTGCTTCTACACCCTTTGCATGCTCTGCAAGATCTACTGATGGATCCCCACTGAAACCAGAAGGATTGTCACCCAAGCTCTCGTCAGCAGCAGGCTAGACTACGGCAACACCCCCTACGCGGGAACCACGGACAAACTCCAGAAAAGACACCAATGCATAAAAAACTAGGGGTGTGCAGAATTTGCGTAATCGCGTTATGCAAATCTCCGCGAAACGGTAAGAAATCTCTGCAAACACGCAGAAATTCCGTGAACACGCGGAATTGCTTGTTCGCATTGCTTTTTTACTGTTCGCAATCGCTGTTTGCGTGCTCGGGGGAAATATCTTTCGAGCACGTATTTGAGAACGCTAACAAGCAAAAAATGTTGAGAACTCGCGTGAAACAGAATTTTGGGCAATTTCGCATTCTCCGCGGAACGCAAAATTACCCAAATTCCACGAGCGGAAAGGAATTTACCGCCCAGGCCTATACAAAACGCCTCTGCACGCCTCACCCTCGGAATCCCTCACCACAGCCACATCACCGCCCACCTGAGAGACCTTCACTGGCCCCCGGTCAACAAGAGGATCATCTTAAAGCTCCTCCCACCTCGCTGCCAAGACATGAAACAACCTCCCCATCCACCTGCGACAGACCCAGGACCTGCTGACTTTCAGGAGACTTATTAAGACCTGGCTGTTCGATCTGTAGCTGCTTCTCCCCCCCAGGGCCTTGAGACCCTCAAGGGTGAGTAGCGCGTTCTATAAATGTTCTGATTGATTGATTGATTGATTGATTGATTGATTGATTGATTGATTGCACCTCCAGTTCCTGCACAGGAAGAAATGAAAGTCATGGAGCACTTCTTCCTGTGTGGTGACGTGCACTAGCGGTCCTGCAACAATGCCCTTTAAACAGCACTGCTGCAAGATCGCTATGCTTACTGCCCATCAGACTACAAAAATCTTTTAATCTGGTAGGCGGGCGGCGGTGAGCTTCGGCAGTGTGGGGGCACGGCGGTAGTGTACCACCCAGTCTTGCACCATCTAAACTCATAATTGGGCCCTAAGGGTGACCGATATACAACTCAAAAGAAGACATCATGAAGGTGTAAGTCTTACACAATGTGTATGATTATCCGCTGCTTTGTCTATTAACTTGTTGGAAAGGATCCCACCTGAATCCTATTCACAACTGAAGGACTATTCTGAGCAGACACATGACTGACTAAACTTCACAAATACATCAGGTTCTTTGATGTCTTGAGGGATAGTTTTACCAAACAGGCCAAAGTCTTTGTTGTGTCAGGTTCAATATTGTGGAAGATGTAATGGCAGAACAACTACATGTGACCTTGGAAAATATGCAGTTATGATACAGTGGATGTTCCCAATGTCACAATGTATTATTTTTAGATATATTGGTGTCAAATGTGAAAAGGTAGTTGCTCTGTACTAAGTGGCTTAGAACTGTATCAAGCCATACACATTTACTTATGCTATTGGAGTCATTTGTCAATCCACAATGACAATATGTCTAGATGTCTTCAGCAGCATAGGTAAATATATATTGTGTGCTACATTAATAAGCTACTTCAGTACTGAAAGAAAATAATATGTTGTACATTTCTGCCGTACTTAAGTTACTTGAGATAAGTGTTACTATTGTGAAATGTCCAAACAAAGGAGGCAGGCTATCAGTTTCTACAAATATTTTTACAACAGTATTTGTTGACATACATTGATTCATATTTGAATTTTAGTGTATGCTGTTAATGGTGCTTTTTGGACCTTGTACACACACAGTATCCAAAGGTATATTTAGTGTATATCCTAATTGGTGACATTAGTTCACTATTCTGGAGAACAAAGGCCAACCATTCAGAGATGCTCAACATTTCCTTTAGAAAAATGATTATGGTTAAGAGACAATACATATTTGATGTAGGAGCTTTCCTGGGGAATTACAAAAGTGTGAGCAAAGGGTTTCTGTAGATGTTCTCTACATGCATGAGATGATGATGTAAAGAACAAACGTTTTTTTGAGACTTGTTGCAGGTACAATATGAAAACTAGGAAAATGTTTTTGCTCAAAGTTGGTGATCAGTTCTATTCACACAGCTACAATAAAACTATTGTATATTTATTTTCAATAGCTATAGAGCAGATAAAGGAGATTTTGGGCATTAAGGTGGGGTAGCATATGGATACTGTATCTCACCTGGTGGGACCACCCACACTGAGGAACACAGTGCTAATGAGGGTGGGTGAACTTGCATGGAGGGCTCCAGCTCAGCATCTTCTTTGGAGGTTATGCCACCATAGTCATATTAGTAAGGAAGGCACTACACCTGGGCAGAGTTCATGGGGTTCTGCTATGCAGAACTCCATGAAGTGTCCAAAAAGCTCCTTTGTGCTATGCGGAGTCTGCAAGTGGCACAGAGCTGTCGATCGAGCTGCTGCTTCTGATTTTCAGTGCAAGGAGTTTGTCCCATATTGTTAAACCAGTGCAAATGGAACTACACGTCACGCCAGAAACAGCTGTTTCTTTTTGTCGCTCAAGGAGATATTCTACTAGAGAGGCAGCTTCCTCAAAGCGAGCAGCAGATTTCTCAATGCGAACGTTGGGGATCCACAACGACCACCCGAGTTGAGAAATCTTACTGGGAGCTCTAGTGAGCAATTTTTTTAACTCGCCAACTTAACGATAGCGCGCCACGTAAGACACAAACTCCACTACGTATTGCTTCATGGACTTTTTCGGAATTCTACCCAGAGCACAGAGTGGGCAAAACTCTCAAACTACACCGGCGGAGGGAAATTCTTCACCCACCCTAGTAGGCACATTATGACTGGCCTCGCAGGGAAACTGGCAGTCCTCCCTCCAACAACCACTTTTGCCTATCCTGCCATCACAGTTGAGATTTCCAGGTGGTGACAGTAGGTCAATGGCACTCTTTCATCTATGGACCCATTAACATCTAAATAGGACTGGCGGACTGTTAAGCAGGCTGGCAGGAAGACCCCTGAAAAAGTTCCAAAATAGGCTGGGGCTGTTTTTCACAGCAGTCATAAGCTGCACAGTGTAAATGACTTTAATGAAAACTGTAGTTCATTATTTCTTCATGTAATTCATTTTTATTCCACGTTCTTCAAACTGTGCTGCCTCCATTATGAATTATGAAAGTTTGAACTGGACAGAAAACTGCCCCAGTCTATTTTGGAACTTTAACAATGGTGCTCACTGGGATAGGGCATGCAACAAGCAAACACACACAACTTGCTTTGAGTATTGATCATGTTGAAAATGGATAAATCAGTGTGCATGGACTCATTATATGTGATAAAGACCCCTGAAAAAGCCACAGCAGGACTCAATCTATCAGTTTTTAAATAAAGCCCTTAGAGATGTTGCTCTCTTTTGGAGTTGTTGTAGCAGCTGCATTATCCCTCCATTCATCACACAGCCACTTGTTGCTTGATATAATTACCTACACTTATACATACATATATGCATAGCGCATAACATCCTCCAATGCTGATATACACAAAATGATCAAAACTTTGAGTGCATGAAACCATTATAATGATACTCGTACAGTTTCAGAACTCATCATTTCTCAGGTACTTCATTGAAATAGAGTGTCACATTTCTAAATCAAACCTTTTTCATATTACATGAAAAACACTTGAAACAAACACTCTATTTGCAATAAGGTAGAAGCCATTTTGGTAGATAGACCCCTGTGTCCTCTTCTAAAGAAGCACCTGAATATGTATTTCCATGTTAAAGCATGAAATGAATAATAAACTGTTAATTGTAAACCTAAAAGAATAGATAATCAGTTCAGTGTAACAAGATGCCAGTCTAGTGTGCACATCATTATATTAGAACAATCTGTAATTAATAGTGTAGGAACCTGATTCTCAAAACCATTTATACTATAATCGTATTTTTACAGCAAAAAATGACATTATTTACATTTAGTGGGTGCTCTAGGGATCTGAGTCCCATAGTTAAGCTTACACTTTTTTTTCAAGTTTACTAGCTAATTGTCAGTTTATTGCTGCAGCATGTGAACACTCGGGGAAGAGAGCCCCACTCATAAAAAGAAAGTGTCTGCATTCGTAAACCTACTATTAACTCATAGATTGTGAACCCCCAAAAAGTGTTAACTTACACTAAAGTATAGGTTTACTTTCCTAAATCAGGACCTAGGTTATGTTACAGGCGTACTATACACCACAACTGTGTATAATTTTGCAGTAGCAAACCTCACACAGAGATGGGAAGTAGAAAGGCAATGGCTGATTTCTGTTGAGAGTTTGTGAACATCCACAGGCACCCAAGTTTGTAAGCATACACCGAGATGTCCTTGACCAAGTAAAAAGTGGCCAGAGTAAAAGTCAGTGAAACAAGGTCTCAAAGTTATTTTATCAGTGCCAAGTGTCCTCAACGTGCTTTAACTGGTGGGAAGATCAGCCACTCCAAATCCCTTCAGATGCAGGAATAATCCCTAAAGTCACCATTCACTCAATGTGAGCACTATTGAGGAACAAAAGCTGAGTCTTGTATGAAGTGTTAATGTGCTGTTCTTTAATTTTCTTTGATTCACCGAGAGCTTCTAGCCAACAAGCGCTTTGCAAGGGTCTTTCACCTAAACTTCTTCAGGGCTTAGCCTTTAGTATATATATTGATGTTCATAGACTTTTCACTGTGGAAATCATGTGCTTGATGAATTCAGAGACTGGATTGCCATAGTGTGGGCCAAGGTATAAATTACCATCAGAATCTCTGAAAGCTCAGTCACCGGATCTCGCTACTGGGTGTGTCGACACACATGATCATTGATAATGTGTAAAAAAACAAATTTTTTCATAGGGTATTGCTAGAATGGGGCCTCTAGTTGGCAGAGGTATGCATCCTCTTCAAGTAGTGACCAACACTCTAGTTAGAGCAAGCTAGATACCCAGTAAAAGATAATCTGGTAGTTTGGCACAGAGAGCTCAGGCTAATCTAAAGAGGCAATATGTAAAGTATGTGTGCAGCGAAACACACACAGTAACACAATGAATACACCACAAAAATACACCCCACAGAGATAGAAAAATAGAATATATTTTTATGAGTAAATCAAGACCAAAATGGCAAACATCCAATAAGTAGAACTAGAGTAATGAATTTTTAAATATTACATGAAAATATAAAAGTCATAAAGCGTCAGCCGGGGATATCTGGTTGCGCTAGACAGGGGTAAATCCAAGTGTTCAGGACAAACACGATGGATCACGGGCCTGCTACAGGACTCACGTAGGTCCCACTGAAAAAGTACCTTGGATGGAGGAAGCATTGCCGCCAAAGACCTGATGTGAGTGGCAGAGGAGGGGATGCACCAATGTTGATCGCGTGGATGTAGGCAATACGTCAGTTCTTATGTGCACAGTCAGTAAAACTTCATTGATGAACCCCTTTGCGATGTAGGCAATGTGTCATCATTGAGCCGCGCAGATTGTCATTGTCGAGCAGTGCAGTCCGTCACAGTGATGTTGTTGAGCAGCAACTGTGCCGGCGTCAAAGGGGGATACTCCAGTTCCAATCATCGCTAAGTCATTGATGTGTGGATTTGAATTTTAACATATTTGTAGAGCGCGCTTATACCGAGACGGTTTCATGGCGCTAGGTAGCAGTGATTCAGTGGACAGGGACAGAGACTAGACTGCAAGGGATCTGGAGAACAGGAAGGTCTTGAGATGTTTGCGGAATTCCGCATAGGAGGTAGAGGCTCTGAGGGCAGAAGGGAGAGAGTTCCAAAAAGATGGAGCTAGGACCGCAAATCTTGTCCCTCCGGACCTCTTCTTCCTGAAGCGGGGAATTGTCAGGAGGGCCTGGTGAGATGAGCGGAGCTCTCTGGCCGGAAGGTAGGGTGATATGACATCACAGAGGAAGGCAGGGGCAGTCCCTGACCTAGCCTGATAAGTCATGCAGCCCAGCTTAAAGAGAGCCCTCTCCTTCACCGGTAGCCAATGCAAAGATTGTAGCAACGGGGTAGCATGGTGAAATTTAGGGAGTCCGTAAATCAGGCGGGCAGCCTGATTTTGAATCTGTTGAAGGCGACGGATCAGGTAGTCAGGGGCGCCATTGTAGACCACATTCCCATAGTCAAGGCGCGATAGCACCATGGCCATGAGGATAAGCTTAAGGGCGGGAACAGAAAAAAAGCGGGACACCTTGCGGATAGTGCGAAGTGAAAAGAAACAGGAGGACACCACTGAGTGAACCTGCGTGTGAAGGGAGAGCTGGGAATTGATGAAGATGCCCAGGGTTTTGACCTTTGGAACTGGGAGGGGAGGGGAACCAAGTGAGTCTGGCCAAAAAGACGGGGACCAGAGACTGCAACCACTCCCGGTCAAAACCAGTTCGGTTTTGTCGGGTTTTGTCGTGGATTCTGCTAGATCATTACAGAAACGTCACTTCCAAGCCCCAGGATTGGGTTGGCTTTACTTGGCAAGGCATGACTCACAGATTGCAGAGCCCAGGTGCTTCTGCAAGGTTGTAGGAAGTCTTTGATGGCCTTGAGACTTCAGAACAGGGGGCAAGCCAGCCAGCCTTTGGAGTCTCCCTTGGTTCAAGTGAGATCTGGCTAATCCTTTCCTCAGCAGGACAGAAGGGTACCAAGCAGCTAGAAACAGGCAACACTTCACAGCGCAAAAGCAGTTCTTCCAGAGCAGAAGTCAAGCAGAGTGGCAGTTCATGTAGCAGCACAGCAGTCCTTCTTCCTGGTAGACTTCACAGGTCTAGTAGTGTACTGTCTTGGTGGAGTCTGAGACCTAGTTCTTACACCCTGTTATACCTTTGAAGTTGGGGTTCTTTGAAGTGCACAAAGAGCCTTTCTTTCCAGCCCTGGCTCCAGACTATCAGTACGGGTTAATCAGCCCTTTGAGTAGTGATAGAACATTACCTATTCAGGAAGGGCAATCAGCATGCAAATGAGTGTGAAGAACCGGGTTTTAGAACCCAGCGGCGCCAGGGATAACGCCCGAAGTCTTCGGATTCCCCTGCCTCGGCAAACAGAGACAAGAGACACTTCTTGATGACGTCAAAGACCAAGTTTATTGGCTGCAACCAGGAACAGAGGTCCACGAAGCACAATACGGGTGGTTCCCTAGAGACTGCACAAATTCAAGGAGCGGAGCATCGTCTTTTATGCCAAAAATTACATTCCTGGCTAGCATCAATGACATACAAACTGACCAATGAAACAGTGACATTT
This sequence comes from Lissotriton vulgaris, assembly GCF_964263255.1. Classification (NCBI taxonomy): domain Eukaryota; kingdom Metazoa; phylum Chordata; class Amphibia; order Caudata; family Salamandridae; genus Lissotriton; species Lissotriton vulgaris. Next base: position 1,089,325,998 of record NC_141697.1, on the reverse strand, counting down.
CAAACATATCGCATGACGACAATCCCACTTTCCGTTGTCCAGCCCACCAGAAATGACCAAGCAAATTCCAATATTCCTGTTCGATCAGGCCGGACAAACCCATCATGAAGACCTCAACCCAAATCAATGATTAAGCCGTAAAGGAAGGAACAGAAGCAGATGAGAAGCAAGATAGAAGGGTGTATGCATGTACAATAAACTCAGCAATGTCCTGCTCTTTGATCTCTATATGACCAGCTGCTTAACAAGGAACTGGCTCAACGAGGTCAGCCTCGGGCAAGGGAGTCAGTTCGGCCAGGTCACACAGAAGTCAGCTAAGGTGTACGTGTCCCAAAGACTCGTTCGGCCATAGTCATCGGCCTATGTGAGGGCAACCACACAAAATGGCTGCCGCACAAAAAATGGAACCCGAGGGTTCAAACGAAATCCCTGAATACGTAGTGCTCTCATTGATCGGTTATTACGAAAACACTCGTACACACCACACTCGTGATTTGCGGTCCGCTGATACCAAAATCGTCTATATCTGACAACCTTCATTGAACGGGTTCAGAATCTACAAAACCACAGACCCTCGAACCACGGAACCACAGACCCTCCTTTTGCCCTTACATAGGCAATAAACCCAAACCCATGTCAGTCTGAATCTAGGTCTATATTAATCAGATCATCAAGATGTTGCTGTAGCATCATCCTAGTACTTAGCAACTCTCTCTGGACAGGTCTCCTCACACACGAAGTAGCACAGAGGCCACATATAGCAGGAGCACACTGTACACAAAGACAGAACAGGAAAAGGATAGCTAAGATCATCCCAATGACCATCAGAATCTTCCATCCCCACCTGGATATCAATCCCCAAAACCATCCCATCAACGACCAATCTCCCTCGTCTATATCTGCAGACTCGGATATCTTATGTAGCTTGGAAATGGCCTGGAAGACTGTCGGAGCGTTGTCTGGAATGAAAACGCAGCAGCTCGATTGAATCAGTTTACACACTCCACCTCTGTCTGCAAGTATGACATCAAGAGCAACTCTATTGTGAAGTGTCATAAGTCGAACCGACTAGAGCTCAGCAGTCAAGTTACTAAGGGCACCGGCAATTTCGACTATGGTGGACTCAACCACTCTCGTCAACTGTCGAATGTTCCTGCTGTTAGCCATCATTAGTCTGCCCTGTTCCCATGATGCACTGGGCCAGGGACAGACTGATTTGCATATAGCCAGGTTCTGAGCTGGGATGGGAGAGTGAGATAAATAACGGTGATGGATCAAGCCCTGATCTGTTCAATTCAGACACTCTGTTCATCACCACCCCCTTTTCTGAATCGTTTTTGGCCACTATAGGTGTGGCAGGGTATACTCAGACATGAGTCCCTTTCTCACTGCTCCATCAGGATTCAAGCAAGCCGGGCCGAAGACGGCTGAAATGCCAGAAACCGGTCCCCGGTAGCTTGTCTCCTTTCTGGTGAAGAATTTGCTTGGTAGTTTAGTCTGCCCTGTTCCCATGATGCACTGGGCCAGGGACAGACTGATTTGCATATAGCCAGGTTCTGAGCTGGTATGGGGCAGTGAGATAAATAACGGTGATGGATCAAGCCCTGATCTTTGGACTGGGTAAGAGTGGTCTGCTCAATTCAGACACTCTGTTCATCACCACCCCCTTTTCTGAATCGTTTTTGGCCACTATAGGTGTGGCAGGGTATACTCAGACATGAGTCCCTTTCTCACTGCTCCATCAGGATTCAAGCAAGCCGGGCCGAAGACGGCTGAAATGCCAGAAACCGGTCCCCGGTAGCTTGTCTCCTTTCTGGTGAAGAATTGGCTTGGTAGTTTAGTCTGCCCTGTTCCCATGATGCACTGGGCCAGGGACAGACTGATTTGCATATAGCCAGGTTCTGAGCTGGGATGGGGCAGTGAGATAAATAACGGTGATGGATCAAGCCCTGATCTTTGGACTGGGTAAGAGTGGTCTGCTCAATTCAGACACTCTGTTCATCACCACCCCCTTTTCTGAATCGTTTTTGGCCACTATAGGTGTGGCAGGGTATACTCAGACATGAGTCCCTTTCTCACTGCTTCATCAGGATTCAAGCAAGCCGGGCCGAAGACGGCTGAAATTCCAGAAACCGGTCCCCGGTAGCTTGTCTCCTTTCTGGTGAAGAATTGGCTTGGTAGTTTAGTCTGCCCTGTTCCCATGATGCACTAGGCCAGGGACAGACTGATTTGCATATAGCCAGGTTCTGAGCTGGGATGGGGCAGTGAGATAAATAACGGTGATGGATCAAGCCCTGATCTTTGGACTGGGTAAGAGTGGTCTGCTCAATTCAGACACTCTGTTCATCACCACCCCCTTTTCTGAATCGTTTTTGGCCACTATCGGTGTGGCAGGGTATACTCAGACATGAGTCCCTTTCTCACTGCTCCATCAGGATTCAAGCAAGCCGGGCCGAAGACGGCTGAAATGCCAGAAACCGGTCCCCGGTAGCTTGTCTCCTTTCTGGTGAAGAATTGGCTTGGTAGTTTAGTCTGCCCTGTTCCCATGATGCACTGGGCCAGGGACAGACTGATTTGCATATAGCCAGGTTCTGAGCTGGGATGGGGCAGTGAGATAAATAACGGTGATGGATCAAGCCCTGATCTTTGGACTGGGTAAGAGTGGTCTGCTCAATTCAGACACTCTGTTCATCACCACCCCCTTTTCTGAATCGTTTTTGGCCACTATAGGTGTGGCAGGGTATACTCAGACATGAGTCCCTTTCTCACTGCTCCATCAGGATTCAAGCAAGCCGGGCCGAAGACGGCTGAAATTCCAGAAACCGGTCCCCGGTAACTTGTCTCCTTTCTGGTGAAGAATTGGCTTGGTAGTTTAGTCTGCCCTGTTCCCATGATGCACTGGGCCAGGGACAGACTAATTTGCATATAGCCAGGTTCTGAGCTGGGATGGGGCAGTGAGATAAATAACGGTGATGGATCAAGCCCTGATCTTTGGACTGGGTAAGAGTGGTCTGCTCAATTCAGACACTCTGTTCATCACCACCCCCTTTTCTGAATCGTTTTTGGCCACTATCGGTGTGGCAGGGTATACTCAGACATGAGTCCCTTTCTCACTGCTCCATCAGGATTCAAGCAAGCCGGGCCGAAGACGGCTGAAATGCCAAAAACCGGTCCCCGGTAGCTTGTCTCCTTTCTGGTGAAGAATTGGCTTGGTAGTTTAGTCTGCCCTGTTCCCATGATGCACTGGGCCGGGGGCGTGGCTTGGACGCCGATCGGGATGGCGGCGTGAGCTCGCAGCTCCGCGCGGAATCCCGTTAATTCTCCTGTTTTTGGGACCCTAGGCGACCCGAAGACGACGTTCCTGCCCTCTGAAGTGTGAGGGGACAGCTGGGCACAATCGGAGGGTCGCTGGGGGACTGCTGGCCCCGAGAAGATCGAGAGAAGAGGCGGCCGAGGTGTTGCCGAGGGTGCGAAGAAAATGGCGGCGAGGAGGTCGGACGGCCCCGAACTTCAGCCCTGAGCCAAGTTGTCGCCGAGTGGCAAGAGATCCTGCACTCGGCTGCCCGAGGCACTAGGATCGGCGGTGCTGTGTCCTGAGACCAGGGGACGCTGACCTGATTCGCCCAGGAGCTTGGGGACCTTCGTTGGCCGCCGCCCTAAGACTCATCCTTCCCCCCTCAGGCTTCGGAGGGGGGTGACGGAACGGAGCTCGTCTACCTGGCCATTGCTCCTGAGAGCGTCGGTGGGGACATTGCACTGCCCGGTGCCCGGAGACTGGCACGGAACCACGGGCGTCAACGCAAAACGGGCGACTGGACCTGTGACGCAGCACCTTGGCATGGCGGCGATCGGAGGGCCGATGCCCGGGAGTCGCGAGGGGGACTCGGCGACATCTCCTCGGCTGAGCGAGAGTCCCTCCCCGGAGCTTGACCAAGAACAGCGGCTGAACCGGCGTTTGGATGCCATACTTGATGCGATCACCTCCACTAAGGAAGCATTGCACCATGACATTGCCCAAGTGGCCACGGGCCTGGGGCTGCTACGCGCGGATCACGCGAAGCTGGCGGACAGGGTCAAGGACCATGACCAACTGTTGCTGGACCTGAAGCCATCGGTGGTGACCGCGGAGCACAGGATCACGGACATTTTGGCCCGACTGGACTCACTGGAGCGGAGGGCGGAGGATGCCGAAGGCCGCAATAGACGGAACAACGTGCGGGTCGTAGGCCTGCCGGAACGAATTGAGGGGGAGGATGCGGTGGCCTATATGGAGAACTGGTTCCTCACTGTGGTGGCGCCGGAGGGGCTTACTCCTTTTTTCACCCTGGAGCGAGCTCATCGGGTGCCTGCTCGCCCGCCGGGGCTTGGCCGCCCCCCCCGACCGATGGTGGTGCGGCTCCTCCACTACAAGGACCGGGATCTCCTCATCCAGCGGGCCAGGATGTCGGGCCCGTATGAGGTGGAGAACAGTAAGGTCACGATCTTCCCGGACTACACTCAAGCGGTCCAGAAGAACAGAGCATCGTTCCTCGCGGTGAAGAAGGAGCTCAGGGAAGAAGGCATCCAGTACTCCTTGCTCTACCCGGCTAAGCTGCGGATCATAATGGATGGCTCTACGCACTTTTTTCAGACTCCGGATGAAGTTTGGCAATGGCTGGAGTCATATAGAGCGGGGACGGACAGATCGCATAAAAGTAGGCGAGACCAACCCAAGCAGCCCCGGGTGAGGCAGTCACAACGCATCAGATCCCGCAACAGGCGCCAGCGGGAGAAACGGGAGGCTCAAATGGCGGCGGAGAAGAGGGATGCGCTTGCAGCGACGGCGGCCATTACAGGGTCGCAACAGAACAGTGAACGGGCAGAAACGGACTCGGGAGAGGAAGGCAGCAGGACGGGAGAGGAACTTTCAGAGGCGGAAAGCTCGAAGGGGCCGATAGTGACCCCACAGACATCGGATGGTATTTTCTGTGGCTGAGATAGAATTGGGACTAGATCGAGACTTCATGGTAGGGTGGTATCCTGTTGATGGAGGGCGGGTTGCCGGGAGGGGGAGCTGTGTGCTTCGGAGGGGATGAAGGCGCGGGGCGCGGGCTCTGCTTGCTGGGGTCGGCGGTGACTCACCCCCCTTGGGCCCTTAAGGCCGACTGTGGTGGAGACCACAGGGTAAGAGTGCGAGAAGTTGGTTCAAGGTTTGGATGGGGGCGGCCATTGGGTTCGTGTGCTCTGTCCTGGGGAGTGGGGTTTGGGAAGTTTTTCAGTTTTGGGAATGTTCGGGGGGGGCAACTGCATTGGGGGGGCTATGAACCTTCGTTATTTGAATCGGACTGTACGAAGTTGGAATGGGGACATTACCTAATTTGAAATGCCTGACGTGGAATGTCCGGGGGCTGCGGACTATGGTGAAACGGCACAAAGTACATGCATATCTAGTACGCAGGGGGGTTCAGATTGCTATGCTCCAAGAGACTCATCTCACCAAAAAGAGTGCGCTGCCTTGCAGAAAAGATGGCGGGGCCAGGTGTTTGGCACCACTTACTCAGCGTATGCCAGGGGGGTGTTGATCTGGGTGAGGGCGGGGATACCCTTTCAAGTGCTGAATCAAGTAGTGGATCCGGATGGCCGGTTTGTGGCGGTGGAGGGGAGGTTATATGGACGGGATGTGGTTTTCTGCTGTGTCTATGCACCGAACACTGACCAAGCTCGATTCTTTGATAGCCTCTCGGGGTCCTTGGCCTCTTTCCTGGCGGGTCCGATAGTGTTGGGGGGGGACTTCAACTCGATCACGGATGTAGCTCTGGATAGGTCCCATCCCCCCCTGGTGGACTCCCCGGTGCGCAGGCTGGCCGCGCACAGGAAGGACTGGCAGGAACGATGGGGGTTGCTGGATGTCTGGAGGGAGCGGCACGGGGGAACCAGGGATTATTCCTTTTATTCTGCTCTCCATGATCTGCATGTCAGGATTGATTCGGTGCTCTGCGGTGGATCCCTAGCCCCATTGATTTCCCATGCGGAGTACCTGGCTAGGACTATCTCCGATCATAACCCCCTATTAGTACACATTCAGTGGCAGAGAGAGCGCTCAGTGATACCAACATGGCGGCTTCGGCCGGAGACGCTTGAGGATTCTGTGTTCAGCGACGCGGTTCAGCAGGGCATTGATAGCTATTTCGGAGTGAATGAGGGCACGGCTACGAGTAGGTCCACTGAATGGGATGCAATGAAAGTGGTGGTGAGAGGGGTGTGCTTGGGTAGGTTCTCGAATGCTCGCACGACTGTGTTGAACGACCTAATGAAAGCGGAAGAAACTTTGAGGGACTTGGAGCGCCGCAGGCCGGCTAGGCCAGATTTACAGGCCCAGTTATTGGAAGCGAAGGAAGTGGTTGCCACCGAGACGGAACGTTTAAGGTGTTATGACTACAGGCATATATCCTCAGGGCACATGCAGAAAGGGACAAGGTGGGTACCCTCTTGGCCAGACTAGCTAACCCGGGACTTAGGGGCTGCCCGATCCTCAGCATTAATAATGCGCAGGGAGAAATGGTGTACTCCCAGGCTGCGGTATTGGAACGTTTTAGGGGGTATTATGAGGAGTTATACCAGAGTCAGCTGGGAGTGGGGGTTCAGGACATCGCGGAATACCTGGGGGAGAGGCAGCTTCCGGTCCTGGACGAGGAGGACGCGAAGGAGCTGGGTAGCCCGATCACGCTCACGGAAATACGGGTGGCCATCAAACATATGGCCCGCAACAAGACGCCCGGGGTGGACGGACTGCCGATTGAATTTTATCAACAGTATGTGGACAGCTTGGCTCCCAGGCTGCTGGTGGTATATACGGAAGCTTTCGAGGCGGGGGCATTGCCTGGGTCCATGCGGGAGGCCTTGATTGTACCGCTCCTAAAGCCTGGCCGGGATGCCGCGGATGTGAGGTCTTATCGCCCGCTATCCATGCTGACGGTAGATTATAAGATCTTGAGCCGAATCCTAGCCACCAGGCTGGCCCCACATATGACGGGCCTGGTACACAAAGACCAGGCCGGGTTTATACCCACGAGGAGCACGGCGCTGAATATCCGACGCCTGGTGGGAATAATGGACGCCATCTTGGACGGGGAGGGAGCTCCGGCGGTCCTGTCTGTGGACATCGAGAAGGCCTTTGATAGTTTGGAATGGTCTTTCCTGGATGGAGTGTTAAAGAGGTTTGGCATGGGCGAGGGGTTCCGAAGGTGGACGAGGGTCTTATATACCTCGACAACGGCGAGAGTGCGTTTGGGCGGCCTGGTGTCTGCGGCATACCCGGTGGGCAGGGGCACACGACAGGGATGTTCTCTCTCCCCCCTATTGTTTGCTCTGGCGATGGAACCCTTGGCGGTCCATGCGAGGTCAGGTGACAGGTACGAGGGGATAGTCAGCGGCGGGCAGTGGCATTATATATCGCTATATGCGGATGACTTGCTCCTGTACCTGGCTGACACCTCGGGGGCTTTGGTCGGAGCGATGGATCTGTTGTCTGAGTTCGGCCGGCTGTCGGGCCTTAAGGTCAATTGGGCGAAGACTTGTGTGTTCCCGCTGCGAGCGGGCTCGCCAGTCCCTGGCAGCGATTTGGGTGTGGTATGGGAGCCCTCTTGCATCACCTATTTGGGTGTTCGCATCTACCACGCGACTGCGGACCTATTGGAGGGCAACATTGGTCGCTGTGTCCGGGCACTGCGGGGCAGCTTGTCTTTCTGGTCGACCCTCCCGCTGACGGTTCTGGGTAGGATTGCACTGTTGAAAATGGTGGCGCTCCCCCGCTTCCTCTATTATTTCCGAACGCTGCCTGTCTGGATTCCCCAGGGGGTATTTAGAGACCTGCGGTCAATGATAATTGGCTTCCTATGGGGGCATGGCCGCCATAGAGTGGCCCTGAGCACGCTACTTCGCCCCAAGCTAGAAGGGGGCATGGCTGTGCCCGACCTCGAGCTGTATTATCTTGCGGCGCAGTTGCAGGTCCTTACACAGAACGTAGCTAGGGTGTTTCGGGGTCCAGAGGAGGACCGGGATCGGGAGATACAACGCCACGTGCTGTCCTACATCATCATGCAACAGAGGCTCGAGTTACGGGCCCTCACCATGGAAGAGCGGACGCTCCGGCTGTGCTGGCAGAGGAGCCTTCGGAGAGCGAGGGCATCGCGGCCTTACGCACCGGAGATCCCGATCGGAATGCTGACGGCTTTGCCGCACGGGGGAGATTGGTCCCCGTTGCTGGATTGGGAAGAGGCGGGACTGCAGGTAGTGGGCGACTTGTACATAGACGGGGCTTTGGCGCCGTTCGAAGTGCTCCGGGACCAGTTCGGGCTGCCTGATGGGGGTTTCCTACTACACGCGGCAGTGGTGGCTGCCATACAGAAGCACTGGAAAGGGGGGCTCATGGAACCCACAACGACTATGGCGTGCCAATATGTGGTGATGGCGGCTGGTACGTTCAAAGCTGTGACGTGCCTCCATAATAGGATGCTGAATGAGGGACTGGAACCACTCCAAGGGCTCAAGGCTAAATGGGAGGTGAGCGTAGGCCGACCCATACCCGATACGGCATGGGGCCACATCCTGCGGCGCACGTGGAAGGGCACGAGAAATGCGCGCTTTCAGCAGGTACATTTCTATGTGCTTCATAGGGCTTACTTAACTCCTGAGAAATTACAGCGGTACTTTCAGGTGCCGGATGCCCGATGCCCACGGTGTTCGTCTCTGGGAGCGGACATGGACCATTTGTTTTGAGGGTGCTCACACCTGGGGACCTATTGGGCGGAGGTAGGGGAACTCCTGAATGAAGTGACTGACAGGGAGGTGGAATTCGATATGGCGGCGTGCCTGCTGCTCTGGTTCCCGCATACTAAACACACCAAGGTGACAAGCAAATTCAAAGACCTGGGTCTGATATTGGCGCAAAGGGAAATATCGTGGCATTGGAAGTCCAGGGGGGGACCCTCACTGCGTAGATGGAAGAATGAACTGCTGCGTTGGTCTGACTGCGAGAGTGTGCTCCGGATGAAGCAGGCTGTCAAGATGGGGAATGAGAAGGCATTGGATGCGGCGTGTGCATGGGAGTTAGTGGTACAGGCTTTGCGTGATTCTTTGGTAGAGGATGAGGATGGTGAGAACTAAGCCGATGGACACCGCGGGGCGAACACAGAAGTATTGTACCACGCACTGTAGTGGATCCATCCAATTCGACAGGACGAGGCACACACCTTAGCAGTTGCCAGGGGAGGGGGAGCTTTGGGGGGGCTGGTTAACGGGAGTTTGGGGTGGGCCGGAAGCCATTAGATGGTTGCTCGTTAGGGCACCTTGGATCTACTAGGACGGTGGGTACTGTGTGGAATGTGGAATGGCTGGGGAGAGCGGCCAGGTGTGACAACCCATAGCGCCTAGGGCAGGTCCCGACAAGGGCGGTACCACTGATTATCACTGGGATGGCTGACGGGAGTGATGTTGTGGGTGGGGGGGTAAAAGCAGATACGCAAAACGATATTTCAACCATGGCCCCTATGGGACGTGCACCGTGATGTTTTCCTATTGAACAAAGTAATATGCCGCCCGGCCTCCGGGATGCGGGCTGAATGGCTGTGTACGACTGGGATTTCTTATTGGACGGGGGGATATCACGAGTGAACTGGCTGATTAATTGTATCCTGTGGTTTATAATTCTGCAATAAAAATATATTTAAAAAAAAAAAAAAATGATGCACTGGGCCAGGGACAGACTGATTTGCATATAGCCAGGTTCTGAGCTGGGATGGGGCAGTGAGATAAATAACGGTGATGGATCAAGCCCTGATCTTTGGACTGGGTAAGAGTGGTCTGCTCAATTCAGACACTCTGTTCATCACCACCCCCTTTTCTGAATCGTTTTTGTCCACTATAGGTGTGGCAGGGTATACTCAGACATGAGTCCCTTTCTCACTGCTCCATCAGGATTCAAGCAAGCCGGGCCGAAGACGACTGAAATGCCAGAAACCGGTCCCCGGTAGCTTGTCTCCTTTCTGGTGAAGAATTGGCTTGGTAGTTTAGTCTGCCCTGTTCCCATGATGCACTGGGCCAGGGACAGACTGATTTGCATATAGCCAGGTTCTGAGCTGGGATGGGGCAGTGAGATAAATAACGGTGATGGATCAAGCCCTGATCTTTGGACTGGGTAAGAGTGGTCTGCTCAATTCAGACACTCTGTTCATCACCACCCCCTTTTCTGAATCGTTTTTGGCCACTATAGGTGTGGCAGGGTATACTCAGACATGAGTCCCTTTCTCACTGCTCCATCAGGATTCAAGTAAGCCGGGCCGAAGACGGCTGAAATGCAAGAAACCGGTCCCCGGTAGCTTGTCTCCTTTCTGGTGAAGAATTGGCTTGGTAGTTTAGTCTGCCCTGTTCCCATGATGCACTGGGCCAGGGACAGACTGATTTGCATATAGCCAGGTTCTGAGCTGGGATGGGGCAGTGAGATAAATAACGGTGATGGATCAAGCCCTGATCTTTGGACTGGGTAAGAGTGGTCTGCTCAATTCAGACACTCTGTTCATCACCACCCCCTTTTCTGAATCGTTTTTGGCCACTATAGGTGTGGCAGGGTATACTCAGACATGAGTCCCTTTCTCACTGCTCCATCAGGATTCAAGTAAGCCGGGCCGAAGATGGCTGAAATGCCAGAAACCGGTCCCCGGTAGCTTGTCTCCTTTCTGGTGAAGAATTTGCTTGGTAGTTTAGTCTGCCCTGTTCCCATGATGCACTGGGCCAGGGACAGACTGATTTGCATATAGCCAGGTTCTGAGCTGGGATGGGGCAGTGAGATAAATAACGGTGATGGATCAAGCCCTGATCTTTGGACTGGGTAAGAGTGGTCTGCTCAATTCAGACACTCTGTTCATCACCACCCCCTTTTCTGAATCGTTTTTGGCCACTATAGGTGTGGCAGGGTATACTCAGACATGAGTCCCTTTCTCACTGCTCCATCAGGATTCAAGCAAGCCGGGCCGAAGACGGCTGAAATTCCAGAAACCGGTCCCCGGTAGCTTGTCTCCTTTCTGATGAAGAATTGGCTTGGTAGTTTAGTCTGCCCTGTTCCCATGATGCACTGGGCCAGGGACTGACTGATTTGCATATAGCCAGGTTCTGAGCTGGGATGGGGCAGTGAGATAAATAACGGTGATGGATCAAGCCCTGATCTTTGGACTGGGTAAGAGTGGTCTGCTCAATTCAGACACTCTGTTCATCACCACCCCCTTTTCTGAATCGTTTTTGGCCACTATAGGTGTGGCAGGGTATACTCAGACATGAGTCCCTTTCTCACTGCTCCATCAGGATTCAAGCAAGCCGGGCCAAAGACGGCTGAAATGCCAGAAACCGGTCCCCGGTAGCTTGTCTCCTTTCTGGTGAAGAATTGGCTTGGTAGTTTAGTCTGCCCTGTTCCCATGATGCACTGGGCCAGGGACAGACTGATTTGCATATAGCCAGGTTCTGAGCTGGGATGGGACAGTGAGATAAATAACGGTGATGGATCAAGCCCTGATCTTTTGACTGGGTAAGAGTGGTCTGCTCAATTCAGACACTAAGTTCATCACCACCCCCTTTTCTGAATCGTTTTTGGCCACTATAGGTGTGGCAGGGTATACTCAGACATGAGTCCCTTTCTCACTGCTCCATCAGGATTCAAGCAAGCCGGGCCGAAGACGGCTGAAATGCCAGAAACCGATCCCCGGTAGCTTGTCTCCTTTCTGGTGAAGAATTGGCTTGGTAGATTAGTCTGCCCTGTTCCCATGATGCACTGGGCCAGGGACAGACTGATTTGCATATAGCCAGGTTCTGAGCTGGGATGGGGCAGTGAGATAAATAACGGTGATGGATCAAGCCCTGATCTTTGGACTGGGTAAGAGTGGTCTGCTCAATTCAGACACTCTGTTCATCACCACCCCCTTTTCTGAATCATTTTTGTCCACTATAGGTGTGGCAGGGTATACTCAGACATGAGTCCCTTTCTCACTGCTCCATCAGGATTCAAGCAAGCCGGGCCGAAGATGACTGAAATGCCAGAAACCGGTCCCCGGTAGCTTGTCTCCTTTCTGGTGAAGAATTGGCTTGGTAGTTTAGTCTGCCCTGTTCCCATGATGCACTGGGCCAGGGACAGACTGATTTGCATATAGCCAGGTTCTGAGCTGGGATGGGGCAGTGAGATAAATAACGGTGATGGATCAAGCCCTGATCTTTGGACTGGGTAAGAGTGGTCTGCTCAATTCAGACACTCTGTTCATCACCACCCCCTTTTCTGAATCGTTTTTGGCCACTATAGGTGTGGCAGGGTATACTCAGACATGAGTCTCTTTCTCACTGCTCCATCAGGATTCAAGCAAGCCGGGCCGAAGACGGCTGAAATGCCAGAAACCGGTCCCCGGTAGCTTGTCTCCTTTCTGGTGAAGAATTTGCTTGGTAGTTTAGTCTGCCCTGTTCCCATGATGCACTGGGCCAGGGACAGACTGATTTGCATATAGCCAGGTTCTGAGCTGGGATGGGGCAGTGAGATAAATAACGGTGATGGATCAAGCTCTGATCTTTGGACTGGGTAAGAGTGGTCTGCTCAATTCAGACACTCTGTTCATCACCACCCCCTTTTCTGAATCGTTTTTGGCCACTATAGGTGTGGCAGGGTATACTCAGACATGAGTCCCTTTCTCACTGCTCCATCAGGATTCAAGCAAGCCGGGCCGAAGACGGCTGAAATTCCAGAAACCGGTCCCCGGTAGCTTGTCTCCTTTCTGGTGAAGAATTGGCTTGGTAGTTTAGTCTGCCCTGTTCCCATGATGCACTGGGCCAGGAACTGACTGATTTGCATATAGCCAGGTTCTGAGCTGGGATGGGGCAGTGAGATAAATAACGGTGATGGATCAAGCCCTGATCTTTGGACTGGGTAAGAGTGGTCTGCTCAATTCAGACACTCTGTTCATCACCACCCCCTTTTCTGAATCGTTTTTGGCCACTATAGGTGTGGCAGGGTATACTCAGACATGAGTCCCTTTCTCACTGCTCCATCAGGATTCAAGCAAGCCGGGCCGAAGACGGCTGAAATGCCAGAAACCGGTCCCCGGTAGCTTGTCTCCTTTCTGGTGAAGAATTGGCTTGGTAGTTTAGTCTGCCCTGTTCCCATGATGCACTGGGCCAGGGACAGACTGATTCGCATAGAGCCAGGTTCTGAGCTGGGATGGGGCAGTGAGATAAATAACGGTGATGGATCAAGCCCTGATCTTTGGACTGGGTAAGAGTGGTCTGCTCAATTCAGACACTAAGTTCATCACCACCCCCTTTTCTGAATCGTTTTTGGCCACTATAGGTATGGCAGGGTATACTCAGACATGAGTCCCTTTCTCACTGCTCCATCAGGATTCAAGCAAGCCGGGCCGAAGACGGCTGAAATGCCAGAAACCGGTCCCCGGTAGCTTGTCTCCTTTCTGGTGAAGAATTGGCTTGGTAGTTTAGTCTGCCCTGTTCCCATGATGCACTGGGCCAGGGACAGACTGATTTGCATATAGCCAGGTTCTGAGCTGGGATGGGGCAGTGAGATAAATAACGGTGATGGATCAAGCCCTGATCTTTGGACTGGGTAAGAGTGGTCTGCTCAATTCAGACACTCTGTTCATCACCACCCCCTTTTCCGAATCGTTTTTGGCCACTATAGGTGTGGCAGGGTATACTCAGACATGAGTCCCTTTCTCACTGCTCCATCAGGATTCAAGCAAGCCGGGCCGAAGACGGCTGAAATGCCAGAAACCGGTCCCCGGTAGCTTGTCTCCTTTCTGGTGAAGAATTGGCTTGGTAGTTTAGTCTGCCCTGTTCCCATGATGCACTGGGCCAGGGACAGACTGATTTGCATATAGCCAGGTTCTGAGCTGGGATGGGGCAGTGAGATAAATAACGGTGATGGATCAAGCCCTGATCTTTGGACTGGGTAAGAGTGGTCTGCTCAATTCAGACACTCTGTTCATCACCACCCCCTTTTCTGAATCGTTTTTGGCCACTATAGGTGTGGCAGGGTATACTCAGACATGAGTCCCTTTCTCACTGCTCCATCAGGATTCAAGCAAGCCGGGCCGAAGACGGCTGAAATGCCAGAAACCGGTCCCCGGTAGCTTGTCTCCTTTCTGGTGAAGAATTGGCTTGGTAGTTTAGTCTGCCCTGTTCCCATGATGCACTGGGCCAGGGACAGACTGATTTGCATATAGCCAGGTTCTGAGCTGGGATGGGGCAGTGAGATAAATAACGGTGATGGATCAAGCCCTGATCTTTGGACTGGGTAAGAGTGGTCTGCTCAATTCAGACACTCTGTTCATCACCACCCCCTTTTCTGAATCATCGGTCCCCAGAACGGCAGAAAACCCTTAAAGAAATCTCCCAACTCTTGTCCTGCGGTATCTTCCTTACTGAAGACACCTCTAGCAACGCTCGTCTTATGGTAATCTGCCACAGCTGTAAAAGTGGGAGGCAACAGGAAAGAAACAAAACAAGTGCCCGAAAAATCAGGGGGCAACCATGTGTACGCTTTATCGTAACAGATAAAATAGGTACCCTTAGCTGCTAGGAACGCTGGGTGAAGTCTGAGATGCAAATCCATAAGTCTCAGTGCAAACACTTTTCCCTAACTGAGCTCCCAGATTCTTGCCATTACCTTGCAGACAATAACGACCCTGATGGGGCACTATCCAAATCGGTGGAGAACTTTTCGCTCGCTGGTTAACACTCAGACTAACTCCATATCCAGTAACGTTCCAACCAATGTATGCTTGTGTCTCATCTCTCGGGATAGTCTCATAGGAACTAATTCCTCTAATCATGTCGACTATACCCTTGACCAGAGCACTAGTCTTTGAACTATCTTTCACGGAACGTTGAGGATAGACTCCATGAGCATAAATGAACATCATTCTGTATGCCCAAATAGAACCATTGTAGCTAAAAGGCAAAACCAGGTAAGGAATACCTTTATCGGTCGTATGGGGCATTAGGCCACAAACCCAACAATTAGTCATGTTCATAACTAGCTGGTGATGATGCAGGAGTTGAACAAAGGAATTGTTAGCAAATTCCAGTCTTCTAACGATTTCATGTTCGGGCAGAGGGTGAAAAGAATGAGAGGAAACAGTAGGAGGAGGTATAGGTTGCGTAGTGGACATGAACTTCACTTGAAAAGAGAATGTCACATATCCAATTAGAAACATCATTAAGCTAAGCAACATAAATAAACACAATATTAAAAATCTTTTCCGGGTCATCATTTTACAGAGTTTACTCTTAAAGCTTATTCTTTCAACAGGTCTCTCCATCTCGAAAAACTCCATCCTCTCTAATTTGCTGATCGCGGTGGTAGGGTATTCTATGCTAAGGAATGCTTCTGTCAGCCCAGGGCAACTCCCTTAGGCCAACCAGAACTGTCGACCTAGTGTCTTCGGCTTGCACTTCAAAGACTTCAGCAACCGCGACCCTACAGCTGAACCCGGATGGCGGTTCGAAAAACAAAAATCAAAGTAGTTCCTCGGAGGAGAGTTAACCTTCAAAAATCAGAAAAGGAAATCTTTATATTTTTATTTGTCCCGCGACTCTCGGTCACAAATTATAACGCTCTTTGCCAGGCAATGTCAGTTCAAGGAACAGGAGCTCAGGTTCAACAATGTTCAAACGGTTCAATGGAGGCACAGCTTCTTGGAGAAGATCGTCACTTTCTTGCTCAGTGTTCGTTCCAATCAAACGTGTATCGCTGAAGGGCAGAAAACGAGGCATGGTCTCAGTCTCAGAATCAGGAAGTCCTTTCTGGACCCACCGGTCATACGGCAGAGGCAAAGGAGCCCTTTTGCAATGTATGCCGTGGATCCAGTACTTTTTACCGTGCACTCGTACTGCCGAACGGGTGGATAACAACACCAAGTAGGTTCCTGTCCAGCGGGGCTGCTCGTTCTTCGTTCGCTGAAAATTCTTCACGAGCACCCACGCGCCGGGTTCAATGGCGTGCCCTGGATCTTCAGAAGCTTGTGGCAATGAATCGCGAACCTGTTGATGCAAAACACGCAATTTAGCCGTCAATTCATACAGGTAGTCAAGCAAAACAGGATGTTCTAGCTCACTAAATTTTGTCGGCCTCGGCACTCCCCAAATGTTTGCCAGGCGACCAAATACGACCTCGTATGGACTCAAACCCATTTGTGAATGCACAGTCATTCTAGTGGACAAAAGGGCTAGAGGCAAGGCATCTGGCCATTGTACACCAGAGCTCGCTTGAATTTTGGCTAACTTCAATTTTAGGGTGCCATTATAGCACTCGACTAAACCAGCTGATTGGAGGTGATTTGCAGCGTGAAACTTCTGCTGGATACCTAACCCATCACATACTCTCTTCATCACTTGACCCACAAATTCACTCCCATTGTCACTCCAGATCATTCTCGGCAAACCGTACCTAGGGAAAAACTTCAAAGGGTAGGCTTTCACCCATCTAGAAAAAGAGCAAACAACCACTAACACATACTTTAGGTTGTTGCACCTCTCCATGTGGATGAAATCTAGCTGCAGAGCCTCAAACGGATACGTTGGAGGAGCAAAATGACCAGCTGGAATTGGAATTCCCTTACCAGGATTGTACATCAAACACACCATACAGTTCTTAACCAGATTCTCTGCACTCTTAGGAATTCCAGCATTCTGCCAAACCGGAGCCAACAACTTGCAAATCCCTTTCACGCTGATATGAGCCAATCCATGAGCCATGGTAACCACTGGAAGCACATACGCATCGGGTAACAACCATGTTTGATGCTCTGACAAATCAATCCAACAACCAATCGAATCCAATTTACCCTTGCTCTCTCTCCATTCATTCAACTCTTTCTCTGTAGCTTCAGCTTGGATGGATTTCACACTCTCAATCGTATTTTCACACATACTTCCATCTAAAACCCATCTCGCCGGACCTGCAACATACATTCGACTCATCACATTTCTCGCAGTTTCTTTCGCCACTTCATCTGCAAACGCATTACCACGACCAACATGATCCATAACTTTCTTATGCGCACTGCATTTCACAATCGCTACTTGCAATGGTAAAGTAAGTGATTCAAGGAGTTCATTCACCAACTGACCATGCTGAATCTTGGTCCCATGCGAAGTCAGGAACCCACCCTCTCTCCACAAACGTCCAAAACTATGAGCCACACCAAATGCATACTGGCTGTCAGTATACACAATCATTCGTTTTCCTTTCGCCAACACACACGCTCTCGTTAATGCAATCAATTCTGCTGCTTGTGCTGAATTATGTGGGATACGTGCAGCTTCAACAATCGTATGCAAAGTCGTAACAGCATATGCCGCAGTCGTATCACCATTCGGAAGCTTGAAGCACGAACCCATAAAGTACCATCACATTCTGGAAGAGGAGTATCCTTAAGATCTATCCTCCCTTTCGTTTCTTCCTCAGTTCTAAGGAAACAATAATGTTGTTCGATATCGTCTAACTCAATTGAAATCGGCAACAACGTGGCTGGATTCAGCATGTTGCATCTATTTATATGCACATGACTCGCTAACCCGACAACCGAGCACTAGTTAAGTGCTGTGTCTTGGTACGATTCAACAAAGTATCCACTGCATGTGGAACCATCACAATCAGTGTATTGTCCATCACTAAACCAGCAGACTGTCGAATCGAAACAGCCGCTGCCGCTGTAGCTCTCAAACCACTTGACAACGCTCTAGCTACCGGATTCAAAGCCGACGAAAAATACGCACATGGACGCTGCTTGTCACCAAACTGTTGAGTCAAAACTGACAATGCACATCCCTCTCTCTCGTGGACATACAATGTGAAAGGTTTACTGTAGTCGGGGGTACCCAACACAGGAGCCGAACACAACGCATTGCGCAATTCTGAAAAGCTCTTCTGACATTCGTCAGTCCAAGGAATAGGATTTGGAGTATCCCTAACAGGAAGAGGTATCAAAGGCTTCGCAAGCTACGAAAAATTAGGGATCCACTGTCTACAGTACGATGTAATACCTAAGAAATCACGTACTTCTCTCTGTGTC
The DNA here is from genome assembly GCF_964263255.1 of Lissotriton vulgaris. Classification (NCBI taxonomy): domain Eukaryota; kingdom Metazoa; phylum Chordata; class Amphibia; order Caudata; family Salamandridae; genus Lissotriton; species Lissotriton vulgaris. The sequence continues at coordinate 1,089,307,903 of NC_141697.1, read as the reverse complement.
GTAGGCACACTCATTTTCGCAATCGCTTGAATTCTTTCTGGGGTCAATTTCCTTCCCTCCTTCGATAAGAGGTGATCTAAGTAGGTAACTTCTTGTCGACAATATTGCAACTTCGAAAGAGAAACCTTATGATGGAAATCAGACAAATGGCGTAACAACGACAAAGTAGCCTCTCTACAAATCACTTCATTGTCAGCAGCAACTAACAAATCGTCAACGTACTGAATAAGAGCAGCACCATCAGGTAAAACCAACAAATCAAGTTGCGTCTTCAAAGCTTGGCTATAGATCGATGGACTCTCGCAATAGCCTTGAGGAGCGCACTTAAAGCTGAAACTTCGTCCTCCTAAAGAAAAGCCAAAAATATCTCTACTTTCCACGGCAATCGGGATGCTGAAGAAAGCATTCTTCAAGTCAATCACTGAAAACCACGTGGCTGTGGCCGGGATTAAAGTCAGTAAAGTGGTGATATCAGGTACAACAGGAAATTGCGGAACAACGATCTTATTCACCTCGCGGAGATCGATCACGAACCTATATACAAGAGGCTGTGAAGAATCAGTTTTTTTCAGAACAGGCAAAACAGGACTATTACACACATTACCTCTCGTTTCCTCAATCACACCTTTTTCAAATAAATCATAAATGATCGCCAAAAGTGCTCTTTCACCATCACTAGAGATACGGTATTGCGGAATGCGTGGTAATCTAGCATTCGCTTTGAACGTCACAACATATGGCAGAATCTCTAAGAGACCCACATCGTTCGGACCAGAATCCCAAAGAGAATCAGGAAGAGAAGACAATTCAGGTGGAAGTCGATCTTTAGATAAATACATAGGAGAGATCACTCTCTTACCCAATGTAAGATGTACTTCTGAAGGAGAACAATATAGCGTCGCATACAATCTCTTTAACAAATCCAATCCCAAAAAGTTCTCACCACAACCAGTCGTCAGAATGAGGGGTGCTTCGAATTCACAAGGTCCAACAGAAATAGACAATGGACTAGAAATCGGATTCGTAAACGGGGTGCCAGAAAAACTCACTGAAACATTCTTTAAGCCAGACAAAGGTGCGGCAGGGAGTTTAGAGTGCATGATAGAACTCTTCGCAGCACCAGTATCCAACAGAAAAGGCTCTGACACACCTGATGCAATCACTTCAAAGTAGGGTCCACTCAGATCTACTGGAACTGAAACAACTCCCTCTCTTTGTCTATGGCTGTCCTAGCAATCATTACCATCCACATCCTCACCTTCAACATAGTAATCGTCCGACCAGACGCACCATTCTGCTGATCAAACCTATTCATAGAGTTCTGTGGAGGCAAAGGACGCGTATTCTGACCACGACCTCAACCTCTAGGAGCTTGTTGAGCACCTCGACCTCTCACAGCAGAAGCACCATTCGTGTGCTGTAACAGAACCGGACAACTACTCTTGAAATGACCCTCTTCTTTGCAATATGCACACTGATTAGGACCTACAGGAAAACGCTGTTAAGAAGACTCGAACTTTAGCGAGTTTCTCTGATATTGCTGAGGTTGCTGATAATCGCGCTGATTATTACGAGGCGGATAAGCTTGCCGTAGAAGAACTTTAGTCTTCAATTCCTTAGTCTTCCTATCGGCTTTCTCTATCTCATCCTTATTCCTATTTTCATAGTACTGGGCAGTAGCTAAAATCTGTGCTGACGTAGAAACGGCCCAAGCACTCTCAGAATCCTTCAACTTATTGCACAATTCTGGAAACAAATTATGAACAAACTTGTCAACGAACAACCGTTGACCACCTTCGGTACTCATGTCCTGACCACTGTGGTCTACAAAGGTCTCTTCAAACCTAGTGAAAAAGTAGGACACAGTCTCGTCTTTCTTCTGCTTGCATGCAGACAACTTGTCCCAATTAACACGCAAAGCGGGCATCAAAGTTTTCATATATTCAATTATCCTACCAGGTAGTTCAGCAATTATATCTTCAGGCTTAGCGCCACCTACTTGCCTATCATCTGCAGCTCTAAGATTGTTCCATGTATCACCTAATTCCTGCGCATGATCCAAATGACTAATCTTTCCCCAAACAGGCTGTGGAACAACATTCCCAAACAACATATCTATATCTGCCAGATTCATGATACATGAATCCGCAGTATGAGATAGCTCCTTATAAAACCCTGCTGGATTTTTGCGTGGATCAGGCAAAGTCTGCTTAAGGGCTAAAACTTCAGCACGCTTCCATGGAACATGTACCCAGACACGCTGAAAGTGTGGAAGAACAGGTGGATTAACAGTGGCATCACCAGGTCTCCAAACTGGAGGAATCTCACGAATCGGATATTGACGCGCCTTTTTCCTAACTGACGAATCAGGCTCAAACAGTCGCTGAGAAGGAGATTCACTCCTAAACGACAACAACGTTGCAACTGTTTTCTCAACCTCGAGACCCACAACAGTCCCTTTCGCAAACTCAGAACGTATACGGTACAACTCAGGCGGGGTTTGTCCTACCTCACTATCTTCCCATTGTTCACGAAGGAAAGAACACATCATATCAAATACATATCTTTGTTTCGGTACTTCCCATTGATAGAAAACATCCATGGCACCCTCATGATCATAATGCGAAGGATACGTAACCCATTTACGCGTTAAGTGATCTAACACTGTCCGTTTATTAGCATCAGGCAATTGACTACGCGATTGTCTACGCTCGACAACAGGAGACATACCCAATGAACCCAGAAGAGAAAAGATACTAGCAACCGCATCAGTCATTCTCTGTCAAGCAGAAGGAGAAACTGATAAAAGAACAGGAGATGGAACAGAATGAGAGGAAACCAGAGTCGGAACAGTAACAGGAGGAGTATACAAAACAGGGGTAGGAGTAGCAGACGAAGGAGGTAGCAAAGGCGGCGGCCCTTGAGAAGGCTGCACCAAAGGAATAGGAGTCAACGGAAGAAGAGCTGGCTGTTGAGGAATCGCAGGTGGCAAAGCAACCGGAGGTTGCGCAACTACAACTTGTGGCGGTGGCGTAGCATTCTGTGCATAAGGGGGTGGCGAACTCAATAGATGCGACATTAAAGGATCTTTCACAAGATCTTTCTTCTCTTCTTCTTGTTGAGGTGGCAAAGCTGAATAGCACTTGTCTACCGCTAATTTACACTGCCTAAGCATATGTTCCCTTTCTTGTTCTTCTTCATTATCCCTAAACTGTATAGCAGCTTGCACCATTGACATACCTCGTTCTCGTTTATTTCGCTTCGCTAACTTAATTTCTTTCTGTTTGGCTTCCTTTCGCCATATGCGGAAAGAGTCAAACATCGCCGGCCGGGCTTTCTTCTTGAACAGTTTAACTTCGAGATTGTCTAAAATCTCTGTTTCAAAGCTACCATAACGGGGCCACTGTAGGACACCGTCTTTCCTAGTATATTTAACCCATATTTCATTATACACGATGGGGCCCACTCCATGTTTTACATAGAGCTCATAGGTCGGAGTTCCAATCGGAGGAACCGAACACGAATCCTCCAACCGGGAATCCCTAGTACAACCAAAACCAAATATCTTTCCAAGTCTGCTAAGACCAGGTATCTTCGCTCACTAGTCTAGCTTCAAACTTCAAGGGAAATCTCAAAACGATAGTCTCGTGAATACACGAGTCCCTAGTCTTTGGGGCCTGCAGATGCCAAATCAAAGCGATCCCGAAGGATACTCAAACAAAACTAAGGACTGGGAGATGCTCCACTCATACTTAACTGAAATGTCGATGGCGTCACCAGAAGACCCGTCTATTGTCTCGCTCTCCAAATCGTCTAATGGCTCCAAGACAGGGCGACTGTCAGGGCAGCAGTCCTTTGTAGCCGTCGGAAAGCGGGGTACCTCGCAGCAAAGACTTTCGGACCACGACGACATACAGGGGTTGATGAAGTGGCAGGCCTTCCTCCAGGATTTCCACACGAAGCTCCTCACGATCTTCAGGCTTGGACCAGTACCGCTGAAGTCGCCCGGTTGGGCGCCAACTGAAGAACCGGGTTTTAGAACCCAGCGGCGCCAGGGATAACGCCAGATGTCTTCGGATTCCCCTGCCTCGGCAAACAGAGACACGGGACACTTCTTGATGACGTCAAAGACCAAGTTTATTGGCTTCAACCAGGAACAGAGATCTACGAAGCACAACACGGGTGGTTCGCTAGAGACTGCACAAATTCAAGGAGCGGAGCATCGTCTTTTATGCCAAAAATTACATTCCTGGCTAGCATCAATTACATACAAACTGACCAATGAAACAGTGACATTTCAAACATATCGCATGACGACAATCCCACTTTCCGTTGTCCAGCCCACCAGAAATGACCAAGCAAATTCCAATATTCCTGTTCGATCAGGCCGGACAAACCCATCATAAAGACCTCGACCCAAATCAATGATTAAGCCATAAAGGAACGAACAGAAGCAGATGAGAAGCAAGATAGAAGGGTGTGTGCATGTACCATAAACTCAGCAATGTCCTGCTTTATGATCTCTATCTGACCAGCTGGTTAACAAGGAACTGGCTCAATGAGGTCAGCCTCGGGCAAGGGAGTCGGTTCGGCCAGGTCACATAGAAGTCATTTGCGGTCCTCTGATACCAAAATCGTCTATATCTGACGACCTTCATTGAACGGGTTCAGAATCTACAGAACCACAGACCCTCGAACCACGGAACCACAAGTGGTCAGACACACCTAACCTTCCTGTGTTTGTGGCTGTCTAGAGGTATGCACAAAGTAAAGCTGTCACCAATCCCAGACATGTATTGGAGACATGCTACAGGTCCACAGAGCAGTAAGAGCAGAGAAATGCCCACTTTCTAAAAGGACCTGACTTGGCAGTTCCGGCTGGACTGTTCCCATGGGGAGCAGGGTCAAGACTGATTTTCATATGGCTGGGTCCAAACTGGGCACGGCATGGTGAGCAAAACAATAAGGGATTTAACCCAGATAGGTGAATGGGGGTGAATGTTTGACAATGTTCAGCATTCTGTTCATCATCTTTTTGTGTTGCAATTTCACCCTAAGTGGGTAGGGTATGTCCAGACATGGGTCACATGCTTGCTATGCCACTGGTTTCAAGCTAGCCTTGCTGATGAGTCGTGATACCGCGAAACCAGTTCGTGGATGCTTGTTTCCGGTCCATTGTGTACCTGGCTTGGCAGTTGAAGGTGGACTTTTCTCATGGGGAGCAGGGTCAAGACTGATTTGCATATGGTTGGGTCCAAACTGGGGTGGCATGGTAAGCAAAAAATTATGGATTTAACCCAGATCTGTGACTGTAGGTAAATGTTTGCCAATGTTTTAGCATTCCGTCCATCATCTTTTGTGTTGCACTTACTAAAAGTGGCATTTCAAAAATAATAATGTTAAATCCAGCTTTACTGGTAAAGATGATTTATCATTACCGTTCTAGTGATGTAAAACATGACTCAGCTGCTTCTTTCTAATCAGGAATTAAAAGTGTCTTACCGAATTCTCAATGTTAACCTATGAGAGGAGTAGGCCTCACAGTAGTGAAACAGGTATTTGGGTGTTTGTCACCTCCCGGGCATGCAAAACATAAAAGTATGTGTCCAACCTTTTACTTACACAGCATCCTGTCATATGGGCTACCTAGGGGCTTTCTTAGGGGTGACTTAGGTGTAATATTAGGGGACTTTAAGGCTTGGCTAAAGGTTTTAAATCCAATGCCAGGCCTGAGACATATTTGAGATGCTACTTGTGTGGGTAGCCCAATCAGTGCCGCAGGCCCACTATTAGTATTTAATCTAAACCCACTGGGTATATGGTATGTAGCTTTGGAAGGGACTTGCAAGTAAAATAAATATGCCAATTGTGTATACACCTCTTACACTTTAGCACTGGTCTGCAGTGAAAAAGTGTTTATAGTCCTAAGGCCAACAAAAAGACACATCAGGAATAGAAGGTAAGCAGCAAATGATTTGGTGACGACCACCTAAGCATGAGAGGTCTATCAGGTATCCATTTCTCAAAGAATGATTGATAATGTTTGATAATTATTACACTGAAAATGCAGTACGAGTGTTATTTTTCTGTTTGCAAGGCAGTAAACATTCAAGTGTCAAAATTGTAACATGAGCAAACAGGCTAAGCTATATTTATAAAAAATGTCAAACCACATTACATTTTTTGGTGGATAAAGAATGTGCCCTGTTCCTATGGGAATATAAAAGAGTAATATAAAATAGTAGAAAACAAAACTAGCAACAATTAATACATAAAAAAAAACAATAGGCTATTCCACTAAATTGCAATTGTTTTTTTTTCACTTTGCCTCCATTTTCTTCAATATCAATATCCTTGAAATGCATGAGTTTAGGATCTAGGCTCTACAAAACCTTCTCTTATATTTGATTTGATAAACTATAATGTTAGCAATGTTGTTAGATCAGGGGGCATGAATGCTTCTAACTTCATGTTTGAAAACAATCACTTTTAATAAATGCCTCTCTATGCAGTGGCATAATCTGACATACTAAGTTGAAATGCTTCAGCATGTTAATAATATGCACTTTTTAAAAATTTTGATGACAGTTCATCATATTAAAACTTTTATTGCACAATGTTTTTAAAAAAACATATGTTCCTTAAGATAAGTGGTGCCGGACACTTTTCTTGATTCTCTTCTTTTACTTAAGTATAAAGAAATTGTTTCCAGTTGATCGCAGCAGTTTGTGCCTGACACCAGCGGAGCTCACCGGAGGGGAGAGAGGGAACGCAGGATTCCCAGGACCGGGAGTCTCCGCTGCTGCCGCCATCACTGCTCTCCTCCCCCTGATGTCACACAACCTTTAAGCATAAACCAGCCACGCTGTGCGGGACGCGCACGGGATGCGCGCCGGACGAAGCCTGGGCCAAGGGCCAGTCCGTCCGCGCCCGTCTCAGCCAGGAAGAGCCAGGGCAGAGCCACCCCTCTGACATCTGCTGCTTGTTACCAAACAGGATCAAGCCATTCCAGCTTGTAACTACTTTTAAAGGTACCTATAACCCTTTGCTTAAATTGACCTGTCATGGGCAAGCAAAAAACAATGGAGGGACTGGGGGGGGCCTCAGGAACAAACCCTGTACAGGGTTCTAAGAAAGCTAAGAAGGCCAAGAAGAGTAGCAAGAAAACGACGAATAGCCTCGTTATGGACAGGATTGAAAGACTTGTTGTAAATTGTGAAGACATTTTATTGGCGGACTCTGCCTCGGGAGTTGAAGCTACGCCCGCTCAAAATAGCAAAGTTATTAAAAATTATAAGTGCGCGCAGACAGTAAAACCAAAAATACCTGAAATGTTTTCCAAATCATTGTACTCAAATCTACCTAGTAATAACACGAGTCACCCCCAGGATCCCCTATCCCAGAGCTTACAAACTCTATGAATATTCAAATGCCCTTGTCGCCCCAAACACAGTCTAACTAGTGTCCCCTTGAACCCTCTGTTGTAGTGTGCTCTAATCGGTTCTTACCTCTGAGTATTGATCCAGACCCAGACACATCTGTTGATCCATGTATTGCACCAGCACCAGTGGTATTGACCCAATTTCAGATGGAGGGGATAATGGTACCAGGTGCCAGTGGCCCGATGTTAATATCCCTAATAAATAGTTTAACTATTCAGGTGAGAGACCTGATAGCTTTAGTTTTAGATCTTACAGCAACTGTTAAGAAATTGACGCCACCCCAGTTGCCAACCAATCTCTCTGCCAAATCGTACCCTTCCGAAGTGGCACGACTGGGCACTAAATCAGCAAGTTCAACAGGTCATCTCCAGTCTCATATCACACTTATCACTTCATCCCATCCACCCATGGGCCCCCCCACACTACCATCTCCGACCCAAAATAAAAGGCATACAAGTATTTCACCAGAATTCAATCACAGCAAACTGACTCCTTCTCCAGCTTTGTTTTCCTCGAATACTACCACAAGACCTGTACAAAATCCTCCAGGGCCTCTTACCCAATTTAAAAAAACAGACTGTGTACATGACGAACGTCCCTAAATGCTTGGGCACGGAACAGGAAGACTCTCTTATAAATAAGACCACTCACTAGATCAGACATGTTAGTGGGTGTTGATCGCTGATAAGAGAGGATATTCTAAAAGCAAGGAGGATCTCTGTTCACAACCAACAAGTAGACACAGTTGAACTCACATTGGCCTCCCCTTTTCTGGTTGAGGGCCTCCTGGCTCTTGAGTTTAGGACTTGCCCTCCCAGTACATCAAACATTCAATTTAGAGCGACTATGCCTATCAAAGGTACAAACACAGTGACAATTTCCCCAGTCTGTAATCCTCCAAGGGGGTCCGATTTAAATGAAAACGACTGACTAGCAAATGCTTCACACTTTACCTGCGGGAGCACTCCAACCCAGCCGCAGACTATGATCGACCCTGAAATCAGTAATCTTCAGAATGTACATGGCCAGGCGATGGTACAAAAATCCAGAGCCTTCCTACAATACTAGTAGATCTATTAATCCTGGGGACTTAGCCCTACCCCCTAACATACATATGGTAACAGGTAGCATATCAGACTCTAACCCCACGCAGGCCACTCTAGTGACCAATTTGAGGGATTTAAGAGTTAAGACCCCAAGTTTTAATATCCTGTCATGGAATATTGCTGGCCTCGAAAAGAACTTACCCCACCTTAAAGTGGGTTTTGCCACTTACTACATTCCGGCGGTTTCAACAGTACCCAGAAAGGGGCGGCCATCTGGTGGTCTGTTGATTTGGATTAATATCTCACTCGAATGTTCAGTCCAACAGATAGGTTGTAAATGCCCCGACCTCCTAAGGATAACCCTAAATGATAATAAGAGTGGGACGATACTCGAGATCTTTAACATTTATGTTCGCGGCACAAGAGGCGGAGCGCAATCTCCCATCATTGCATGCCTGGAAACTGACCTCTCCCGCTGCCTTCCAGAATCACACACTCTGGTAGCGGGAAACTTCAACTGCACCTTCGAACCGCTAGCTGCTGAAGATATGCTAGGCACAGATGAGGAAGATGCAAAGCTGGGAGTCCCCCCACTGAACTTAGCACCTGTAAAAAAGTGGACACGAGTAGCGATCCAGATGAATTCTCTATGCTTGGAATACAGGCTAAGGGCTACAAATGGGAGGTCACAGTCGGACCCATACGTTGAATAGGCCAGGGCATTCCTCCAGGATTGATTACATCTTACTCGATTGCAATTTCTGGAGCAATTTACTAGACATGGAGATACTCCCAACCGTCGACAGCGACCATAATCCGTTAAGCCTTTCACTTAAACCGCCATGGCCTCCAAAGCTTGGAAATTCCACTAAAATAAATTTAATGCAGACTAGAGAATTAATTCCTTCTAATTCGGGGAGTCACCTCAAATGGAACAAAGTGGCTCTTGATGAGTCAAAACTATCAATCATTAGATCCACCCTATCAGGAGCCTTAATAGGGATGCAAAATATTTCCAACAACATAGATGCCTTACAGAAGATACCCTTAATTTATTAGGAAACCATCAAAACTCTGGGTTCTTTCTTTTACTCAAACAGTAAGAAAATAAATTTTAGCAGCAACCCCGATGGCACATGGTTTACGGCATCTTGCAGACAGAAAAAAACGGCACTTATAAAGGCCGTCAAAAGCAAGTTCACCCCTGGCTTCATGTTAGCAAGAAAAGAGTATAAGGTGGCAGTCCTCAAGGCAAAAAAAGATTATGAGGAGCAGCATTGGCAGGCCCTTTCAGCTGCTAGCCTGGAAAAGGATGCTAACCTATTTTGGGATCTACTGAGGAAAAAAACGCGCCCTGTCTGTGAGCTCATCACCAATAATATTACAAGCAAAACTTGGTTTGATCATTTTCAGAGTCTCTATACCGATGATGGAGAGGTCATTTTGGGTGGCCCGCCAGTTGACCCTTGATCGGTTCCTGGGGACTCTATTAGATTCTCTTTCACAGTCCAGGAGGTCGAAACAGCTATTTGGCGAATAGTCCCAGCGAAAGCTGCAGGGCCTAACGGCCTGCCAGGGACCTCCTCCGAGCAGATCCTGCCAGTTGGGCCAAATTTTTATCATTACTAGTAAATGCAATTGATAGTTGCTGTCCGATCCTGGACTCTTGGAAGGGAGCCGAAGTGGTACTAATTTTTAAGTAGGGGGCCAGGGACAATCCCGCAAATTACCGCCCTATAAGTTTGTTAGATTCAACACAAAAGGTGGTAGGACATGTCTTGCTGGAGAGAATCCTAGCCTGGGCAGATGAAAATGGAGTCCTTTCGGACTATCAGGCTGGCTTTAGAGCAGGTATGGGGACAATGGAGCAGTCCTTCAGGCTGCTCCTCCTGTATTGGAAGGTGGTAAGAATAGGCAAAGGCAGTCTTTACCTTGCTTTTATCGACCTTAAGACTGCCTTTGACCTGGTCCCATGTGAGCGCCTGTGGCAGGTCCTGGTAGAGCAGGGGTCCAAGGCATATCGTAAACATACTGATTCGCCTCCACAAGGGCAATTTTGCCCAAGTGAGATGGGGGTCACAGGGGAAAAAACATCTTGGATACCGGTGAACAGGGGAGTCCGCAAGGGATGTGTCTTAGCTCCCACCCTATTCTCCCTGTATGTGAATAGGGTCTTTGATTTCTTACAGCAAATACCATCTGATGCCCCATCTATGGCGGGCAAAAAGATTACAACACTCCTGTTCGCCGATGATACCCTCCTCATCTCTCAAACCCCGAGCGGCCTGCAGACCCTCCTGGACAATTTCCAATGCTTTTGCACAACCAGGGGACTCTTTATTAACACCACGAAGACAAAGTTCCTCACCCTTAACCCTTGTAGAACTTTTAGGAACCCTCCAGTGTTAAACTCCGTCCAACTAGAAAGGGTAACCACCTTTGATTATTTGGGCATCCGTATCTCTGATTCTATGAATTGGTCACCGCATATACAGAAAATGCTCCCGTCTCACAAAAGGGTGGTGGGGTCAATACTAAAAGAGCATCGCTCTTCTACGAGTAGACCAATTGCCCCTCGTTACAATTTACAAGGCCAAGGCAGTAAGTTCGGCCCTTTATGGAGCTGAACTGTAGGGCTTTTCCAATATAGGCCAAATTGTAAAATCGGAGAACCCATTTTTAAAAGATTTAATGATGCTCCCGCAGAGGGTACCCACCAAGCCCCTCCTATATGACTTAGGCTGCCATTAACTAAGGTGGAGCCTTCGCCCACTTTTGCTCTGGGTGCGCTAGTGGCGGACCCCAGAGCTGCTGAAATATGCAACAGGGCTGGGCGAGATCATGGATATGGACGGGTGGCATAAGATCCATTGGCTCAAAAACATACAGAAACTTCTTTAAGATTTGGGCCTCAACGAGGATTGGAAGAATAGATCCGCCTGCCCAAGGCCGAGGTCAAGAGGCTGTATTGGCAGTGGGTCGCTAAAAATGATCTTCTTAATCCAAGAATAGGCAGGCTCACAGAAGAGTTCATGCAGCACAAGTCATTTTCCTGCTATGAGCCCTATTTAGATTTTATCCAACAACCACATGACAGAACACTTTACTTTGAGTTTAGGATAGGCACACTGCGAACAAAAGAAATGACTGCTCAGTGGACGCCTCCCCACCAAACTACAGCTTCCTGCCCATGCTGTGAGGCTCTGACCGAGTCAATTGCCCATTTTATGTTTGTATGTCCAGCCTATAAGGCCCCTAGGAGGTTTTGGCTGAAGCTAGTTTGCATTAAGATGGGCACTGGTAGTCATCAAGCCGCACTGCGCATTCTAAAATATGATACTCGGGACCTCTATGTTTGTGGTCTAGCCAAATACCTTAAATAGGCATGGAGCTTTAGAGCAAGGAAAATAAAGTCCAAGTCCTGAAGCATGAACTCTGAAGACGGACTCTGTCACTACAATGTGTCACTTCCTTGTACCACCAGATAGTTGTATAGCAAGCCTTTTAAAAAAATATAACTATTGCTCCATGTTTTCCGTTTTTAATGCTTTTATATACAATGTTTATATGATGTTTTTTATGATGTATTCAGTATGGTTTTCTTGTACACTTTTTATTGGACTGTACAGCTTTCAAGGTATTTATTTATTGAAATAAAGCTTTATGAACTGAACTGGATACTACTTTATAATACTGTTCGTATTGTATACATTGTACTTTATTACAAGTATTACGATTGTAGCAGTACATTTCTTATGCTTGAGAAAGAAGACTGTTCAATAAATACTTTTTATTGGAAACGCCCTTCTCTCTATTTTCTCAGCACCTCTGGTGAAACAAAGCATGCACGATTGACTAGGGTAAAATAGGTATCTATTGTTTTTGCGACTCTAGAGATACGTTTCTTATCCTGGGGAAACAAAGTTGTCATGTTTATGCGGTTGTCAGAAACTAATCCCTTCTTGTTTATTCGATAAAGTTTCTAATGACCTCCGAGCTAGCTGGCACTCACTATTAGGTCTAATATATATGATAGAGACCTAGTCGACCTCAGTCCTACGTCTAATCTATAGTATATGTTATTCCAATGCGCAGAGCCTATTGGGAATATAGGAACTACACTACATGGTGCCCAACGTTTGGTAAGGCGATAATTTAATGCTAGATACTAGAGTAACTCAGTCGTGCTTTTCACACAGACCCCTTTTTCCCTTAAAATACTCCAATAGACGTCTGGAGTGGGTAAAAGGATAATATCTAACAGAACTGAGTAAGATGAAAATCCTATGTATTACTGTTTGGATTATTCAACGTTGAAGGATACAGTGTTCCAAAATATTGTGCACCTAATCTTTGTTTCCTTGAAACTTTTCTCTGCAAAAACTTTCAGTCGACAAAATGTCGGAGAGTGACGACGAAAGGGAGAGAGCTAGAGCAGCAGCTCAAGCAGTCTTAGATGACACAAATCTCCAACAAAAGGACACGGATGCAATAATCATCCTGGCAAATGTAAGAAAAACCATAACTATAAAACTTATAGAAAATGGGGTATCATCGAGAGGTGGTAAAGTAATATTTGTTATAGAGGCACATGGATATCGTCAGACAGAGGTATTCTATTCATGGATTCTATTTCCTGCAGCAAATGCAGTCACACACGAGTTCCACTACTACAAAAGAGAGGAACTTCCAGCGGAATACGTTACCCCCAGGTCCCTCCTGTCCTCGTCCCCTTCATTAATAACAAGTGAGATCTACTATCTCTCAGACAGAAAAAAGAAAGTAGGAATGCTGGTACGCCCCTCCCTCTCCCTATAGGGAGTACATAAGGGTACAGTACCCAGCATGCCTCCTGTTCTTTTTTCTGTCTGTCGACAGTTTTCTGTTTGTAGGTCCAGGAGCGGATGGGCTCCTGGGGTCTCACCTGGGGCTTGGCCTCGGGTGGGGGCTGGTTCTTCCGGGCTGACTTCTCCTGCCGGGCTTGGGGAGTCTCCTGTGACGCTGTCTGCCGCCTCTGTCCCTGCTCGTGGGAGTCTTGGTCTGTTCCGGCGGGGTGAGGCTCTGGAGGCATGGAGGCAGTGTCGGGCCGCGTCTCTGTGCTGCCGGGCTGTGCAAGACGCGGCCATTATCGTCTGAGGCTCCGGGAGGTGCGGCGGCTCCGTGGTTGCTGGGGCGCTTCCTTCCGGCCATTGCCTGACTTCCTGGTTTTGGAAGCGGAAGTCAGGCGTTTGAGGTTCCCGGCTGCGGGCGGTGTGAGGCTTGTTTGCCGGTTCCTGGAGTAAGTACCGCATAGCGGTTTGGGGGCATTTAAATTGACTGGGTGTTCTTTGTTCCCTGCATTTCGTCCTTGTTCTTGTGGATAACGGTCGCTGTGCTGGTTTGTGCTGCTGCAGGCGTTTGGTTGCTGTTTCTCCTGCTGCTGCCTGGGCTCCTCGTTTTCTTGCTGGTTTTCCTGCCTGCTGGTCTGTCCTGCTTACTGGGGCTTTCTCAGATGGGGAAACATTCCCGAAAGCGCATGCATGTCGAGGAGTCCTCCACTTCCTCGGCTTCCTCCTCCTCCCCTTCTCCTGATCCCCGGCGCTCCAGGCGTCGTTCGAGGGGTGATGCGAAGTTGAAGGCTCTCATCCAGGAGTCCTTGCTGGTGATGGGTGGTTCCAGGCCTGGGGGTTCTAAGAATAAGTCCAGGTCGCGGGCTAGAGGTGTGCCCCCTCCTTCTCCCTCCTCTTCTTTGTCCTCTGGCTCTGAGGATGGTGGTTTGGACGCTGATCTGGTTAAGGGCAAGTATGTTGACAAGGACATGTTGCCGGATTTGCTGAGCCATGTCAAGGAAAATATGGGATTTCCGGCGGATGGTGTGCCTGGTTCATCTGGAGGTTCTCTCCTTCGCCAGTTCCAGTATTCTGCTCCTACGGTTATGCCGGTGCATCCTAGTGTGCGGGAGGTTTCGGATCGGGAGTGGAAGGATCCCGATCGCATTCTGATGCCCCGCTTCATGGCGAAGCTGTATCCTCTTCAGGATATGGCGAAGGACTTGCCGGACTCAGTCCCTGTGGATTCTGTGGTGGCCAGTCTGGTTGGTCGCACTTCCTTGGCCGAAGATGCTGTGGTGCGTGACCCTGTGGATAAGAGGGTTGACGCCTCTCTTCGTAAGGTTTATTCTGGCTCCCATTTGGCCCTGAGGGCGGGTATTTATGGGACCTATGTGGCACAGTCTCTTCTGTCTGACTTGCAGAATTTATTTGGTTCTATGGATAATACCACTGACTGCGCTGATATTCTGGCACACATCGAGCGTCAGGTTGAGTTTTTGTCTGACATTTCCTTTGACGTGGTTCGGGCCTCCGCTCTGTCTGGGGGTGCTTGTATAGCGGCTCGTCGGAATGTGGTCCTCAAGGATTGGAAGACCGATTCTGCCCAGAAAACTGCTGCCCTGCGTCTGCCGTTTCAGGGTTCCATGTTGTTTGGGGCAGAGTTGGAGGGGAAGCTTCATCGTCTTTTTAAGGAGAAGAAACATTCCTCTTCTTTCAAGATGCCCTCGGCTGCTCCTGCCTTTTCTAAGCCGAAGCCTTTTTTTCGGCCCTCTTCTCGCCGACAGTTTTCCAGAGCTCGTGGCCGTTTTCAGCCTGGTCGGGGACGGGACATGAAGGCGAAGTCCCCTCCTGCGAAGCCTCGTTCCTGACTATCTGGGGTCCGAGGTCGGACCATTGGTAGGTGGTCGGCTTCGGTTATTTCTTCCGGCCTGGATGTCCTCCTGTTCAGACTTGTGGGTCCTGGACGTGATCCGCTTGGGGTATCGTGTGGAGTTCTCCAGCCTGCCTCCGGACTCTGGGGTCCGTCCGACTCCTTGGCCATCCTGCCCGTCCAAACGGGCGGAACTTTCTCGGGGGATTCAGTCACTGTTGGACAAAGGGGCGATTCGGGTGGTGCCTCCGGGGGAGTGGGGTCAGGGGTTTTACTCCATCATTTTCCTGGTGCCCAAGGTGACGGGAGGGTTTCGCCTTGTTCTGGATCTCAAGGCCCTGAACAAGTTTGTGTTGCGGATTCCGTTCAAAATGGAGACTCTTCAGAGGGTGATTCCCCTGGTGCTGCAGGGTCATTACATGTGCTCTCTGGACCTCCAGGATGCCTATTATCACGTCCCTGTCCATCCTCTCTCCAGTCCCTTCCTGCGCTTTTGCCTTCGGGGGGTCCATTACCAGTTTGTGGTTCTCCCGTTTGGCCTGAGGTCGGCTCCCAGGGTGTTTACGAAGGTGGTTGCTCCCTTGGTAGCTTTCTTGCATCTCCAAGGGATGATGGTTTACCCGTATCTGGACGACTGGCTCCTGCATTCCCCCTCAGCGGAGCGGTTGTTGTCGGATCAGCGGGTAGTGTGTGCTGCTTTGCGGGACCATGGGTTCCTGTTGAATCTCCCCAAGTGCCGGCTCCCCCCTACTCAGGACTTGCAGTTCATTGGGGCCCGTTTCCGCACAGATCTGAATCGGGTGTTCCTGCCGGTGGATCGAGCTGTGACCCTGTGTTCTCTGGCTCATCGGTTTCTTGTGGGGAGGTCGTTTCAGGTCCGCCTGTGGTTGCGTCTTCTGGGGTTGATGGCCGCCACTGTGTTCACGGTTCCATGGGCACGTTTCCATCTTCGTCCTCTGTGGTCCTACCTGCTGTCTCGGTGGGATCCCTTGTCGGGGGATTTGTCCCTTCTTGTTCCTGTGTCTCTCCGTATCCTTCCTGCCCTTCGTTGGTGGTCTCTGTCTTCCAGTCTGGACGAGGGCTTACCTCTGCAGTCTCCTCCTCCGGTGGTACTTACGACGGATGCCAGCGCTCTGGGTTGGGGTGCGACTTTGGGGTCGGACTGCCTTCAGGGTCGTTGGTCCCTTCGGGAGGGTCGTCAGTCTTCGAACTGGCGGGAGTTGTCGGCTGTGTGTCGAGCTGTCAGGGGGTTTCAACTTCTTCTAGTGGGCCGCCATGTGTTGGTTCGGTCGGACAATTCAGTGACGGTGTCCTACCTAAATCACCAGGGCGGTATCCGTTCTCAGTCCCTGAACGCGGTGGTGTCCCCGTTGTTTTGCTGGGCGGAGTGCCATCTTCTGTCCCTGGTGGCTGTACATGTTCGGGGGGTGGACAATGGGGTGGCGGATGCCCTCAGTCGTTTTTTTCCTGCATCCCTGGAGTTGGCGTTGACACCGGTGGCCTTTCGTCTGGTGTGCGTGAGGTTTGGTCAGCCCTTTCTGGACCTCTTTGCTTCCCGGCTCAATGCGCAGCTTCCCCGCTTCTTCTCCCGGATTCCTCAGGAGGGTTCTTGGGGGGTGGATGCTCTGTCCCTTCCATGGCCGTCTCGCCTGCTGTACGCCTTTCCTCCTCTGGTTCTGATATCTCGCTTTCTGTCCCGCCTGTTGCGGGAGGATCGGGAGGTGGTGGTGGTGGTGCCCTTCTGGCCCCGCAGGTCTTGGTTCCCCACGCTGATGCTGTTGGCTGTTCAGGGTCCTTGGTTCTTCCCCTTCCTTCCGTCTCCCTTGCGGTCGTCTCCGATGTTGCCCCTCCGGCGGCTTCGGCTGTCGGTTTGGCGGTTGAGAGGCAAGGGTGGAGGCGTAGGGGTCTCCCGGAGCATTTAGCCTCGGCTATTCAGCAATCTCGGAAGCCTTCTACCCTTCAATCCTATGGTAGGCATTGGGGCAACTTTGAGCGTTGGTGTCTTGGCATGGCTTTGTCTCCCTTGGTTTGTCCTTTGCCGGATGTTCTCCAGTTCCTTTGGGATGGGTTCGAGAAACGTTTGTCCGTTTCTACTTTGCGGGCTCAGTGGGCTGCTATCAGGGCTTTTCGGGCTCCTTGGGGGAACCTGCCGGATGTGGATGGTCTGGTTTCCCGGCTGTTGCGTAGTTTTTCTAACTCACGCCCTGTGGTGCGTCCGTCTTTTCCTCTCTGGGATCTTCCCTTGGTTTTGAGGGTTCTGGTTGCTGCTCCCTTTGAACCTTTGGAAGAGGTGGATATCAAGTTTGTCACGCTGAAGGTTGTTTTTTTGGTGGCTATCACTTCTGCTCGTCGCCTGGGGGAGCTGGGTGCCTTGATGGCTCGAGAACCCTTTCTGTCCTTTTCTGCTGACGGGGTGGTCCTTCGTTTGGATTCCTCTTTCGTCCCTAAGGTTTCCTCCCAATTTCATCGCTCTCAGGAGCTGGTCCTCCCTGCTTTGCTTTCGGCTCCGGTGGACGGGGACGACCTCCCTTGGTCCTTGCTGGATGTTTGCCGGGCTTTGCGGGTTTATTTGGATCGGACCCGGGATTTCCGGCTTTCTGACTCCCTGTTTGTTTCTTTTGGTGCTGTATCCAGGGGTGGTCGGGCTTCTACTTCTTCCATTGGGCGTTGGTTGAAGCAGGTTATTGTTCTGGCCTATTCCCTTTCTGGTTCCCCTCCCCCGGCTGGGGTTCAGGGGCGTTCCACTAGGGGTATGGCTGCTTCCTGGGCAGAGGTTCGTGGGGTGTCCCTTTCGGAAATTTGTAGGGCCGCTACTTGGGCTTCTGCTAATACCTTCGTTAGGCATTACCGTATCCAGAATGTTCTGGGGGATGACACTAACTTTGGTTTGGGGGTTCTTCGGGCTGTGTGTTCCTGATCCCCTTGTTTTCTTTCGTGCTGTGCTTTGCAATAAATTGCTGGGTTTTGCTGTTCTGCTGTGTCCGGGTGGTTTTTTGCTTGATGATGGCCGGTTGCTGCTTGGGTATTCTCACTTGTTATTAATGAAGGGGACGAGGACAGGAGGGACCTGGGGGTAATGTCCTATTACTTACCGGTAATCTTCATTACTCCGGGTCCCGTTGTCCTCGTCCCCTTCATTACATCCCTCCCTCCCTCCCGGGCTTTCCGGCCCTCATCTTGGGCTTGGTGGTTCAGGAGGCATGCTGGGTACTGTACCCTTATGTACTCCCTATAGGGAGAGGGAGGGGCGTACCAGCATTCCTACTTTCTTTTTTCTGTCTGAGAGATAGTAGATCTCACTTGTTATTAATGAAGGGGACGAGGACAACGGAACCCGGAGTAATGAAGATTACCGGTAAGTAATAGGACATTCCTTTCAAGGACGTTGAAATTCCATTAACTTACCAGGAGCATCAGCTCTGGTTTAAAGGTGCCCTACAACATCAAAATCACATTACCAGGCTCGGTCCACTAGGTAGACCAGGAGCAACATGGCCGGTACTGGCCAGCTACACACCACATCCTGACATTAACGGAATGACAGGTCCAGAACTGTTAGCTCAAATGAAATAGGTAAATAAAATACATAGACAATTGGTTCAATATGTCATGCCGACTTTAACAGTCCAACCAGCTGTAAGGATTCCACAGCACACCCCTCACCAGAGGAACACAAACAAAAGGACACCACTGACTGTACAATCAGTCATTGGTAAATTACCTGCAAAGAGGGAACAAATTCCGTTCTGGTTAGCTCAAAAAATTACTCAGATAGAGGCAGTATTCCCTGATAGTACATCTCATGAGAAAGACAGAATTCTGACAATCTGTTTACCAATGGGGATAGCACCACATGTGGAGGGCTGTGAAACTTGGGGTACAGTCTTTGCTTCGATCTATACAAAAACACATGGTGTACCGTCCATGGAGGTAATACCAGATGTTCTGAGGCAGATTCAAAATGAATACGGGTCAGAACCGGCCTTAAATCTGGGTATGAAATTACTGAAAGATTTCAAACAGGTCTCAGCTATATTATTAGCTAACATTAGAGGTGAAGCAGCATCCGTGGCAATCTGCCAAAAGTTAAAAGAAACAGATATAACAGATCAACCATATGAGCTTGCTAGAATTATTGAAAAATCTTATGAAGAATTAGGAAAAGATAGTTTGGGTGGGAAACCAGTAAAACCCGAATTACCAGAAAACCCTGAAAAGTTGTTTATTAAAAATAATCTCACTACTCCTAAAAAGAAGAGGGAAAATACTAAACAGAGAGAAAAGTTCTCAGTCCAGAGGAATATCTCCCCAAAGGGGAGGTAGGTCTCCCCAACGGGAGCCCTCTGAAAAAAGGTATAACCTTAGGAATAGGGATAATTTGAAAAAAACCTGACAGATATCAAGATAATGATACACGTCCCTCTCGATCTTTTCAGACTACCTCGCAGAAATCGGAAAGAAGAGGACTGTCAGAACACAAGGAAGAACGTGTCAAGTCCAAAGACAAAGAACCCGTTCACCAAAGTAAAAAAGCTCAATTTTCCAAAAAGAAGGTAGCAGGCATAACGATTAGAAATGCCGAGGATCTTGAGGACACAACTCAAGAACGGGGAGTGGGATCAGACAATGCTAGACAGCGCAGCAGAGGTCACCATAGTTCACAGGATCCTGAAGGATCATCTGGAGACAGTGGACTTGAATGAATGCATTTAAGTTGAAACTGCAGACACCAGGGTTAGTGTACCCCACAAGTTATATGAAGTAACACTCTGGATGGAAGGGGACATAACTAGAAAAATAAGAGCACTCTTTTGGGAGAAGCTCTCTAAGGGCTATGACATTCTTCTAGCTGAACGAGACTGGCTGCCTGAAATTGTCAGAGAGTGCCCACATAGCGAAGAGATAATTATGCCAGCCTTCTCAAATCACATTCCAATTAATAAAAAATACACATTTGCCAGAAAATGGGCTGTGGCCCAGGCTGCAGCATTATATAAAAATCATGTAGGATGGGATGAGGATTTTCCTCACCATAAAATCCAGTTAAAAAATCATCCCACTGCACAAAGGCAGTATCCAGTTAAGCAATAAGCTAAAAAACAAGTCAGGGAGATTTTAAATCAACTTGAATACCAAGGGGTGATTGAATTATGCACCTCGTCAATGAACAATCCTTTGTTTCCTGTCTCCAAACCAGACAATTCATATCATCTAGTATTGGATTACAGACACTTAAACTCTTGTTGCAAAACTTTTGCAGTACAAAATGCACACAGTGGGGATTCAGCGTATTCTTGAGGGCTTTGAGGCATTCAGTCAAGATCACGGTCTCGAAATAAATGCCTTGAAGACTAAGTACATGATTTTTAATCCCCCCAAAAATCACGCCCCAATCCCACCATAGGCCTGAATAGGCTAGAAAGAGTCCTTACGTTTGAGTATCTGGGTGTGACCTTGAATGACAAACTGGAATGGGGTGATCATCAAGTAAAGTCCCAGCTCAGATTGGCCCAAATAGCAGGGGCAATAGATAGGGTAGTGAATTCCAGCAAATCATTTATTAGACCGATAGCCCCCCCCTTGGAGATTTATAGACTCCAGGCCAGAGGTGCGTTTCTTTATGGCAGTGAACTTTGGGGACACACCTGCAAAAAAGAGCTGGTCATAGTTGAAAACAAGTTTCTTAGACAACTTCTAAAGTTACGGGCCAGCACCCCACTTCTGCCTCTTAGGTTGGATCTGGGCCTAAAACCCTTGGACGAACTTGTGGGTGTAAAGCCTCTAACCTTTTGAAGAAGATTATGGTCTACCCCTGAGCTAGCCAACTATAGGCAGGAATTGAAGCAAATTCTTGCTCTTCCTACTATAGAGAAAATCCCCTGGTTCAAATATCTAAAAACTGAGTTTGCCCGGCTGGGTCTCTCTACCCTTTGGAGTGACCCTGAAGTGGCCTGTCAGGGTTTGTCCCGTAAACACCTGATGGCAACCTTTTATGCTTGTAATCTTGCATCCCACACACAGGGTATACGCCCAGACTCCTTGGTTAACACCTTTCTTGGGGTGAAAGACTCTTACAAGTTTGAACCAGTCTTTGATGATATTTAGCCGAACTTGGCCAGGAAATTATACTTCCAATGGCGGTATGGTACTCTTCCGCTTAGAGCATTAACAAGTAAATGGAAGCACCACACCCCTGAAAATTGTCCTGGCTGCAATTGTGGGCTTGAAGATGAATTGCATTTAGTCTTCTTCTGCCCAGCCCACAGTGCGGCTAGAAGGTTCTGGATAATCCCACTATGCAAAAATCTAGGGTTTGTTAAATGCTCTGAGGCCTTTAGAATTCTCAAGACTGATCTCTCAAAAGCAACTGTTTTTGCGTTGGCCAAATTCCTTGAAGCAGTATGGCACAAGAGACAGCTTTTAATTTCTAGGATACCCCATCCCTGACCAGATCATGTACTACTGAGTGTGCAATCCTCTTGTATTGGTCATTTTTTTTAACTAGAATCTAAATATTATATAGAATTGTTCTAGTTTTTTACCTAAATAGATTGTCCAAATAACTAATTAGTATTGATTTATTTGATTGTTTTTACACTATAGGTTGCTATGTATTGGGGTACTTTCTCGTTTTATCTGTATGCTATTCCGCTACTGATGTAACATTGATGTCTGATTTTTGTTTGTCTGTAATTTTATGTTAATCTTTTATGGCAACTGCCGAAATAAAGATTAATGAAAGAAAGAAAGAATGATGAATAACATTGTGCGCAAAAAATATAAAACCATATTAGATATTTCAAATGTTTTTTTCTGTCAAAACATTGCACCTGAAAGCAGGCATCTGACCGCTTTCTCAATTATGGGGTCACAGTGACAATTTTGCCATTTCCCCCAAGGATTCAAGAATAGACCAGGGTTATTTTCAGCCAGGGTAACAGAGTTACTACAAACATATGATGATGAGGCATTATCCTATGTCAATGACATCTATCTTACAGACGACGACTTGGATGTACACTTGAAAAGAGTGAACACCATAATACTTGGGTTCGCATCTGAAGGGTATAAATTCAATTTTAAGAAATCACAAATTGCCCACCTCAACGTCCTATTTCTAGGCTATTAGTTATCAAGTGAAGGCAAAAGCCTGGCAGCTAATTTTCTAGAAGAATGTGCGCTGCTACAACCTCCAAAAACGCTGAAAAACTTACAGTCAATTCTAGGTTTCCTGAATTTTGGAAGAACTTATGTTCTGAACTATGCAGAAAGAGTTAAACCTCTCTACGAATTAATCAAACCTGATTTTTTAAAACCAACTAATTGGACTCAAACACACACAGAAATTCTGCGTTCAGTCCAAACAGACATGCTAGCAAAATCACAATTACAGACATGTGAAAACATGCGCAACCTTGTGATCCGAATCATCCCAGGGAGATGCGGATTCACGTACCTGACCTTTAATGAAGGAGAAACGGTACCAATTGCTTACAAATCACACTTGTACACACAAGCAGAAATGAAATTCACTTCTACTGAGAAAATTCTGACAGCGGTTCAAACTGCAGTAGCAAAGGAGAGAGCCCTTGCACAGCGTAAACGCATAATGACCGTTACACCTGTACCTGCCTTAGGGGCAGTGACAAAAGCAAGCATTCCAAATTCAAAAGCTTTACATCCAAGATGGATACAGTGGGTTAACTCTCTTGCTGCAACAGACGTTGAATACGTGTTTGACCCTTACTTGAAAACACAAGAATTTCTCCAATACGAACATGAATGTCCTCTGCCGACCGAGATTCTGCCTCTAGAACATTATGGCTGTATAATATATGCAGACGGATCAGCACAACCCGCAATTGGAGGTAAACAAGCCTATAGTGCTGCGTGCGCGATTGTTAAAGGTTGCTGGCGCGAAGGCAAATTTAGACCTATGGTCACAAAAACTCAATCATTCAGAGACTGTACAGCTCAGCGAGCTGAACTACAGGCTTTCAAGATGGCGCTTGAAAATACCGATCGCGAATTCCCACACTAATAGTGTGCGATTCATATTTCTGCATTGAATCTTACAACGAAAATTTGCAAAACTGGGTCTAAAACTGGTTCAAAAATTCAAAAGGTGGCACAATCAAGCATAACATGCTTTGGGAACAAGTAGTTGTTTTACAAAAAGAACTACAAAAGACTCACGTGATTCATGCACTGAGTCATCAGCGTGATGGTATTCACGTTGCAGGGAATTCATTGGCTGATGAAGCCGCGAAGGCAGCTGTGCAAACGGCTTCCGTAGCTATAATCGCTCGCTCAAAAAGAGTAATAGACGGTGAAGCGTTACTAGCAGTAAAAGCCTCTATAGAAGGCATTCATGCAGCGTTACCTCTAAACTATCCACTCACGTATACATACATAATTGATGCAAACTCTGTTCCTTTTGCTTGAATCCCTGGAGTGGGGGACAGAGTAATTCCAAACCGGAAGCAGAGAGCTTACTTGGTTCAAGAAGCACATATGGAAGAGGGTCTAACACATCAAGGGATCTTGAAATCTCTAAAAGAATTAGAAGAAGTGTACTGGTGGCCAGGAAAGAGCATTCAAGTTTAAGAATTTGGAATCAACTGTGATACCTGTTACAGATATCATAGCTTTGACAACTACCAGATACCGTACTACAGTGTAACCAGCCCAGTTCAGATTCCTTTTTTAGACAGCATTAGACTATCAACACGCAGACGTCATCATGGACAGATGCGGTCCCACAACTACTAGGACAAGATTTATTTGGATGTGGCCCCAGTGCTCGGCTGATGCCAGAACTGTTCTTGTCCCATCCATCCTGAGGGCAATGCGGTGGTGGAAAGAATAAAATGTGACATAAAGCAATCCATAACAGCTAAGGTATTAGGTTTGGGTGATCCGCAGACCCCAGGCACCGTCATCATCAGCAGGAGCACTCCGGTCCAGGGGGGGGAGGGGCACACTGGTTCGGTTACCCCTAGCGAGCTATATCACGATGACTCACCGCACACGTCTCTGCGGTGTGCGCCTGCACAGGCGTCCGTTTTCCCGGGGGTCTCGTCCTTCCTCCGCCGACCGGAGCACAGCAGCAGGGCCTTGTGGGAGGGGGCCAGTCCCCGGCCTCTCGCTACTGCGCTCGCCGGACAGCCCCTCTCAAGGGCAGCCGCAACACTCACGCTAGCATAGGTGCGGCTGTGGTTGACCAAACGGCAGCAAACTCCACAGGGCTGCCACCAGCCTCTTCAAGGCATTTCGCCTAAATTTTGGTCTGTTTCAGGATAAATGTGCCGGAGCTAAGGCCTGAGAAAAGGGAGCCCAGATCGGAGCTCTACCCCAGGACCTCCGTCTCCATTCCGTGCTTAGCCACACCCCCGTACAGTATTAATATTATAATATAAAAAGTCACTATATATATGGTAAAAGGAGCCAGAAAAGGAGTAATATTTGTTATAATATATCTGTTTCTAAGAACAAGCTGCTGACGTTACAGAGAAAAAGGGAAAAACATGCAATACATTTTTTTACTACATATAAGAGTTTAAATATTGACAACTAGTCACAATTTATAACTAAGTACTATGCCTATGCCATCTTGAAACAACTTACAACTCCGGAATATGTTTATTGACGCAAAAAGAGAATCCGATGCTGGAGAAAGAAACCTGCAACAGAAATTGGCGATTCAGAAATAACTCGGGAAAACGAAACTAATTGCACAGTAGGTGTGGTTTATATAGTTTTTTGTTGTTTAGTAGTCTATGGAAGGAAGATGTGGCTCCGCCTATGCAGATGGCACGTTTTGCAGTTTACACATGCTCACGTTTTAACTGTTTTTCGTGTGCACGTGTTTGGAAAGGTTTCAAACTGTGAAGCTGTAAAGGTTTCGATTTTGATAGTAACACGTATAAGGTATTATTATCTACATACGTTGGAGAGTTTAAAATGTGTTACTCGGTAAACTGTGTTCTTTGCATTTTCATAATTAAAAACATCTAAATAGAAGACGTATAACAAATATTGTTATCATTAGAAGAAAAAAAAAGGTTTAATATTTGTTATTTTTATGGTTCTTAATTTAAAAAATGCTAGCGTTTGTAGATCGTAATACAGTTACTTCTACAGAAACGTACACATACCTACTCTCTTAAACGATCACTTATAGAAACACATAATTATTTATACAGGAACTCTTCCAATTTCTCACTCTCACATATACTCACTTATATACATCAATACTCACATATACTAGTTTAAAACATATGTAGTTACTCATAAAGATACTATTGAGACAGTCATTCACTCACTAACACACCCATAAACACACTCATCCACCCATACAGTCCTGCAGACATTCTGCCATCACAACACATACAAACAGTGAGTCAGTCATTCATGCATCTGTGTGCTAAGTAATACCCCCACTAAACCATATAGACACTCATTCTGATACTCAAAAAACCAACTAATAACCCATATACACACTCATGTAGCTACTCACCAACCCATGCAGCCACTTATACACAACATGAGACACTGATACAGATATTTACATATTTAAACATTACTTGCTAATACATGTATTCACTAAGATATACTTAATAATTCAGTTATACAATCAATTTAAAAAAAACATCAATTTAGACACTTATTTACCCATTTATGCTTCCATAAACCTTTAGATATACATATATATAATATATTTATTTTCTAGAAAGACACACATTCACTGGATTATGTCATCAGTGATGTCATCAGTGATGGCATTTGAAATGTCATTAGTGATGTCATGAGTGATGTCACTGACCATGTCATGAGTATTGTAATATGTGACGTCATTAGCACTGCATTGCGGGCGCGCGAGTTATAGTTAGCTGAACTAACTATAACGTGGGAATTTCACAGGTTTTGTATGAGTGAAGAGCCCAGCTAACTATAACATGTGTGAAACCTATGTTTTTTTAGTGAATTTCTAAGGTTTTTTTAATGCTAATTCCTAACTATAACGTGCCTGAAACCTATCGTTTTTTCAGTGAATTTCAAAGGCTTTTTAAATGCTAATTCCTAACTATAATATGTGTGAAACCTATGTTTTTTTAGTGAATTTCTAAGGTTTTTTAAATGCTAATTCCTAACTATAACGAGGCTAAAACCTATGGTTTTTTCAGTGAATATATATATATAACAACAGTTAAGTGTACATGGAATGACTGTCAAGGAAAATTATTGGCTTGGAAATCAGTAGGACTGATTACAATGGATGAATTTAAATATTTAAAGGTGGACTATCCTATCCTGCCAGTAATATACTTCATTGCAAAAGTTCACAAAAATATACTGAAACCACCATGACGGCCCATTATATCGGCCAGGGGTAGCACTTTAGAGAATCTATCCAAATATGTGGACTTCTTTTTGCAGGACCATGTCTAATCTTTGAGATCGTATGTACAGGACAAAGGTGACTTTTTGCGTAAATTGTCTGGCATCACATGGGAAAATGATTTCTTGTTGGTTACATTGGATGTCAGTTCCTTGTACACTAGTATACATCATCAGGATGGCATCAGGGCCACAGAGTACTTTCTGAATATTAGACCTATAGGTATGGCTGCGCACAACAAAATGTTAACTATGATATCAATGAGCTTGGAAAATAATTTCCTCTTGTTTCAAAATCAGATATATCATCAAAAGAGGGGATTTGCCATGGGGGCCTGCTTTTCTCCCAGTTATGCCTGTTTGCATATGGGGTACTGGGAGGAGCAGGTCCTCATAGCACAATATACTGACACCATGAACAAACATTTAGTATGTTGGTATCATTTTATTGATGATCTGTTTTTTATCTGGAGAGGAGATGAGAGTACTGCTAATCGATTCATTGAAGAGATCAATGTAAACAACTTGAATCTACATCTCAAATGAGTAGAAGTATTTTTTGGATGTGGAGGTGTTTATTGACAACAAGCAATTACAAACGCGGCTACACAGAAAAGAGACGGCAGGGAACACTATTCTACATGCACACAGCCATCACCCACAACATCTAATAAACAGCATTCCCTTTGGCGAATTGCTACGCATTTGCAGAATCAGCAGCACAGAATCAGAGTTTATACTAGCCCACAATGAATGCAGGGATAGATTTCTCGCCAGAGGGTATACTGAGAGAATTTTGGACAAGGCGATAACCAGAACAGGTGCCATAAGTTAGAGGGCAGCGTTGACAGTGAAAACTACAGACATACAAACAACAGAGAAAGGATTAGATCAAGAAACTCGCCTTATTCTGACTTTTAATCAACAACACAAAGAACAAAGCAGATTGTCTGCAAGAACTGGTCACTGGTAGCCTCTGACCCAGTAATAGGTGACCCACTTCCCAAAAGACCCACTATTAAGTTAAGAAAATCCCAATCCATGAGCAACATGCTAGTGAGCAGCAGTCCAGAGGTGATATCATCTGGCTCATGGCTCACGGCTAGGATAGGTTTCTATCGCTGCACTTCATGCAAAGCCTGCAAGTTTGGAGTGAATCACCTGTCCTATACTAGCCCCTTTTGCCCCAAGCCAGTCATCATATCACAGCACCTCAACTGTAAAACAGAGTTCGCTATCTATGTGCTGGAGTGCTCCTGTGGACTGCGGTACGTGGGAAGTACCAAGTTGCAGGTCCACAAGCGAGTGCTTCAGCACATGAGGGCGATCACTAATTGTGATATGACGTACCTGGTGGCACTGCATTTTTCAGAATGCCATGGCAGTAAGCTGAAGGATTTCAGCTATTGAGTGGTAGATTCAACCCTCGTCGACAGAAGGGTGGGGCAATAGAGAGGCTGAGCTCAGGAGAATGGAAACATGCTACATCCTAAACATGGACAGTAAGACCCCCAAAGGTATGAACTCCAGTGAGGATTTCTCTACCCATTTATAGGAACCCTTAGCGCCAAGCACCATTGTGCTACATGATCGCTATATGGATTAGGATCATGGACCAACGACCATTCCAGTGCGCACTTTAACACATACAAACATTTTGACAATATTTAAAATTTCATGTTTTTAATTTAATTTTGTACTTTTTTAACACATATAAAACACCTATTTGCACTTTCCATTCTTAAATGTTTTTTTGATGATTTTTTTATATCGTTTTTTATGATAGTACAACCTTGGATTTAAAGCACAATTTTGCATATTTGCACACAGCACTTTACGTGACATTTAGGAGGAGATGGACATTAAGCCCACTCGGGCGATATTAATTGAACAAATCTAGCCAAGGATTAACCTGTGATATTTCAGAGGGTAGCTCAGCTGCAGTCTAGTTACACTTCACGGAACACATTTTTTAAAGCAACGTATATTTATTTACATGCTATTGGAATATTGTGGTTGCTCTTAATGGTACTTATTTGGAAAACAAAAATTCAGATTTTTGCAAAATAAGAGGTTTTAGATCATTATAGCAATTATTTATATATTTATATATTTCTTACTACATATTTATATATTTATTCTAAATGCTGCAAACACCATGGGTACTTTAAACAAGCGCAAATTATTAGATGCAACCTTAACAGTGAAGTGTTGAAAATATGAGAAAACAGACTGAAGGTTCTAAATGTATATGTCTTTTCTATGTCCATGCCTCACTAGAAGAATGTGTAGACGTAATTGCAAGTGTGAATATAAGTGGTTAAAAAATGTCCTGAACCTGTCATGTGATCAAGCCCTGAGATCAGGGTGAAACGCATTTTGGCGGTGGTGCGGGGTAAATAAACCGCTTGAAGCACAATTCTTTTGGGTCTGCATTCGTTCTTGGCAGCAGCGAGCATTGGGACGAAGTACTTGATTTATATATATATATATATATATATATACAAACACAGTTTTTAGCCCCGGTGGAGGAAGCCACAAGGTTGGTACAGCATTCCTCCGTTTATTGAAAGGCCGCTACAAGCAGGGATCACAGGGCAACAGTCACCAAAGTATTAGCCAGCCAGACCGGTTTCGGGCATCTTCCCTTCTTCAATGGCTTTCTGCTGAAAATGGCGATTCCTTGCACTTAAATTCAACTGGACCTGCCCCAGTGGGCGTGGCTGCTTGCACAGCTTTGTGGTCCTCGTAGTGCTCCGGTGTCAAACTCCAGTGAGTTCGTCTCGTTGACTTCAACAGAGAAATGTTATGCTTTTGAACCTCTGTAGGTCGGTAAATGTCACGCTGTTGATGCCGGTTGTTCATTACAGCATGCCTTCTGAGGCCAACCTCCCGTGAGTGATGGCACCGTTCTGGCGTCATCCGGGTCCGCTACCACGCGGCAGGCTTCTCCCGCGGCTGGGCTCCAGCCGCTTTAATACACAAACACAGTTTTTAGCCCCGGTGGAAGAAGCCACAAGGTTGGTACAGCATTCCTCCGTTTATTGAAAGGCCGCTACAAGCAGGGATCACAGGGCAACAGTCACCAAAGTATTAGCCAGCCAGACCGGTTTCGGGCATCTTCCCTTCCTCAATGGCTTTCTGCTGAAAACGGCGATTCCTTGCACTTAAATTCAACTGGACCTGCCCCAGTGGGCGTGGCTGCTTGCACAGCTTTGTGGTCCTCGTAGTGCTCCGGTGTCAAACTCCAGTGAGTTTGTCTCGTTGACTTCAGCAGAGAAATGTTATGCTTTTGAACCTCTGTAGGTCGGTAAATGTCACGCTGTTGATGCCGGTTGTTCATTACAGCATGCCTTCTGAGGCCAACCTCCCGTGAGTGATGGCACCGTTCTGGCGTCATCCGGGTCCGCTACCACGCGGCAGGCTTCTCCCGTGGCTGGGCTCCAGCCGCTTTAATACACAAACACAGTTTTTAGCCCCGGTGGACACAAGGTTGAAAAAACCATAGGTTTCACACCAGTTATAGTTACCTGGAAGTTTTACTGACATAAAACCATTGAAATTCCATGTTATAGTTAGTTGGACTCACTATAACTTGCGGGCCTGCAATGCACTGCTGATGACGTCACATATTACATCACTCATGACATGGTCAGTGACATCACTCATGACATCACTGATGACTCCATCCTTGTGACAGAGTGACAGACCTCCTTTCAGTGTAATGTAACCCTTGAAACACATATTCAAAAATAGAAACTAACATTTACAAAAAAGTGGAGATACCTATACCAGTTACAACAACCAATTCAGTAATTCCACCATTTATATACACATCCACTCATTCACCAACAGTTCTATATAGTCATTAATACATATACTCACTTATCATATGTAGTGAGACACCTTTACATCCGTTAACACACCAACAGTCTTCCAAAAGTTACTCACACACATACTCACACATGCAAATAAACTATTGAACATCCATTTATTTGCATATACAGCTATACACACACTAGCACATTACTTCTAAGGAAACTTACACATACTTACTCTCTTAATCAATCACTTATAGAAACACATACTTATTTAAACAGGAACTCTTTCAATCTCTCACTCTCACATATACTCACTTATATACATCAATACTCACATATACTAGATTAAAACATATGTAGTTACTCATAAAGACACTAGTGAGACAGTCATTCACTCACTAACACACACATATACACACTCTTCCACCCATACAGTCCTGCACATATGCTGTCTTCAAAACACATACAAACAGTGAGTTAGTCATTGATGCATCTATGTGCTAAGTAACACCCCCACCAAACCATACAGACACTCATACTGATACTAAAAAAAAATCTAATAACACATATACATACACATGTAGCTACTCACCAACCCATGCAGCCACTTATACACAAAGTGAAACACTGATACAAACATTTAAATATTTAAACAATACTCGCTAATATATGTATTCACTAAGATACACTTAATAAGCCAGTTAACCAATCAATTTTTTTTTTAAAACATCCATTAAGACACTTATTTAAACATTTATTCTTCTATCTACCTTTACATATACATATATAAAACATATTTATTTTTCAGAAAGACACACATTCACTGGATGGTGTCATCAGTGATGTCATGAGTGATGTCACTGACCATGTCATGAGTGATGTAATATGTGACGTGATCAGCAGTGCATTGCAGGCGCGCAAGTTATAGTGAGTCCAACTAACTATAACGTGGAATTTCAATGGTTTTATGTCAGTAAAATTTCCATGTAACTATAACTGGTGTGAAACCTATGTTTTTTTCAGTGAATATATATATATATATTACAAAGCAGTAAGGGTCCTTCCGGGATCGGCTCCTAACATCAGGTGGTGCGTGGACCGGCAAACCCAAAGCCGGTCAAAATTTTCAATTAAATCCAAAAAGCTGTGTGAAAGCAAACGCACACTCGGAGGTTTGCTGCAAAATGTGTTCTTTGGAACCGCTACGCGTCTGACACAAACCTGTGTCTTGATCACACGATCATATATTTGTCACTGACCATGTCATGAGTGATAAATGATGTGACGTCCACAGCAGTGTATTACAGGGGCGTGAGTTATAACAAATAAAGAACAAACGACAGACCAAGGCCCAGCTCAACCAGAACACATGTATAAATAACAATCACAGGTTGTTGCAAACCGCTTCCTACACCCGTTGCTCAAAGGCACAAATCAGGTCACAGTTTTCAAAGAAGGATGGAAGGTGCGCTCATGGAAAGTGGACACGTGAACAATGAGTCCAAAAAAGTGCTTCTTTTTATTCAAGTAATCTTTACAAACCGGCACACAGCCAACGCGTTTTGTTCCCAATTGTGTCAAAAAGGAACTTCATCAGGGCTCTTAGATTGAAGGCCAAATAGGCATTGAAAGAAGATAGAAGCAGCACGAGCAGCAACATATCAAGGGGCGTGATATGAAGCATCAGAGTATGGTGGGGTACAATGAAAAGGAATATATTCCTTATGTAAGATCAACCTCGCACCAATAATGAGAGGAGGACAGTGTGATGGAGTCTTGGGTAGACACAGTTTTGCAAAAACGAGATAAAGATAATTATCTTTTGGTTTCTACTGTGTATACATATATATAGGCAGTGATCACTCGAAAGATCCCAATAAAAATACATGAAGGTACACAAACACAGGCAATGAATCTTGAATGTTACTCTTTAGATGATAATGGTGATCCCCAGCATGCTAACCAGCAGGATACCCATATTACAGGGGCGTGAGTTATAGTTAGCTCAGCTAACTATCATAGCCACATTTCTCTGGGTGTGTACGAGTGGTTTTTTAATGAATTTCTAAGGCTTTTGAAAATGCTAATCCCTAACTATAACGTCCCTGAAACCTGTGGTTTATTCGGGGAAGTTCTATGTTTCTTTTAAATGCTAATTTCTAACAATACCTACAAAGGTAGAACTTATACAGAAAGAGGAAGAAAGGCACCGAAAAAAGCAGGAGAAGTGCAGAAAGAGGGAAGAGAGGTGCAGAAAGGGGAAGAAAGGTACAGAAAGTAGCAAGAACAATGCAGAAAGAGGCAACAGAAGTCCAGAAAGAGGAAGAAAGGTTCAAAAAGAAGCAAGAGAAGTACAGAAAGAAGCAACTGAGATGCAGAAAGAAGCCTACTTCGACTTTACCTTTCCACAGATTCATACAAGGTACCCTAATCACTAATTCTTCTCCCAAGATGTCTTAAACCTCACTTTTCTCTTGAAGGTTCACTATTCATCGACTGTTCAGAATGTTAGGCCTACCAAACGTAAAACAGTAATCGTAACTATAACACTGCAGTAAGTCTGACAGAGTTTGTGAAGGCATGCATGCGTATGTATTCGCTTTTACCTGGTGACATGTTACATAAAAATAAACATACAAATACTTGAATATCCATGTTTCAGATAGCATAATCTGTTCATTTGTCTACAAGAATGTGTATTTATTTATTTCTGATCCTAATAAAAGGCACATGCATATTCAATAGTACATATGAGGGGCCCTATAACACTTATATGCATAAGACATGTCTACCTCCGCAATCAAATGACAGAGCAGAACCAAGAAGATTTGACCACCTATAAGAGAAGCTACCTGCTTTTTAAGTTATCATCTTCAGATTCATAACACATTTGAGAATACATGTAAAAGTAGACATATATCTAAGTCACAAGAGCATGCAGACCTTTAAACACATACAAACATTTTAACAATATTTAAAATTTCATGTTTTTAATTTAATTTTGTACTTTTTTAACACATGAAATGAAATGAAATGAAATGAATGAGTTTTATATAGCGCACGACTTACCCTGGGGCATCTCAGCGCTTGCTTAGGGAACCCGTCCTGGTATTCCCCTGTGAGATACCCTGGCAGGGTATCCACAAGGTGAAAGCCAGGCATCCCGCCGCGAGGGGCCGTTGTGGAGATTAAGCAAGCTATTGCCCAGAGTCGCAGAGTGTGAACCCGTGAGTCGAGAAGGCACCGGAGCGAGAATTAACGAGTCCGTGGAATTTTGAGCCCAAGACCCGCCGAGGCGGGGAATTGAACCCTGGTCCCGGGCCGAACTCAAGCTCCAGGTCTGCCGCCTCTAACCCCTGAGCCACACTTCTCCACATATAAAAGACCTATTTGCACTTTCCATTCTTAAATGGTTTTTTTGATGATTTTTTTATATCGTTTTTTTTGATAGTACAACCTTGGATTTAAAGCACAATTTTGCACATTTGCACACAGCACTTTACGTGACACTTAGGAGGAGATGGACATTAAGCCCACTCGGGCGATATTAATTTAACAAATCTAGCCAAGGATTAACCTGTGATATTTCAGAGGGTAGCTCAGCTGCAGTCTAGTTACACTTCACGGAACACATTTTTTAAAGCAATGTATATTTATTTACATGCTATTGGAATATTGTGGTTGCTCTTAATGGTACTTATTTGGAAAACAAAAATTCTGATTTTTGCAAAATAAGAGGTTTTAGATCATTATAGCAATTATTTATATATTTATATATTTCTTACTACGTATTTATATATTTATTCTAAATGCTGCAAACACCATGAGTACTTTAAACCAGCGCAAATTATTAGATGCAACCTTAACAGTGAAGTGTTGAAAAAATGAGAAAACAGACTGAAGGTTCTAAATGTATATGTCTTTTCTATGTCCATGCCTCACTAGAAGAATGTGTAGACGTAATTGCAAGGGTGAATATAAGTGGTTAAAAAACTGTCCTGAACCTGTCATGTGATTAAGCCCTGAGATCAGGGTGAAACGCATTTTGGCGGAGGTGCGGGGTAAATAAACCGCTTGAAGCACAATTCTTTTGGGTCTGCATTCGTTCTTGGCAGCAGCGAGCATTGGGACGAACTACTTGATTTATATATATATATATATATATATATATATATATATATATGTATATATTACCTACTGGCGGTCGCCAGTAGGTATATATAGTTAGGATTTTTTCTCTATGGGATTTTTGAAAATTCTATGTCTAATAACTTTGGCGTTTGTGGACGGAATTGGCTGAAATTTTCAGGAAAATGGAACATTGTGTTTCTGAGCAGCCCCTGACAATTTGGGGGGGTTTTATCAAGGGGGGGCCGAGAAAAAAGGGGGTCCCAAAACGTGTTTTTCCCATGTTAATTTCCATAGGGCGGTTGGCCTCACTTTTAGCTCGAACGGCTGAATGGATTTGCACGAAACTTGGCAAAATTGTAGGGACTGTTAGCCCGATGTGCCTTTGCTAGGTCTCAATATATGTGCTCCAGTGGATTTTGAGTAATTTAGGTTCAAAAAAAGATATATATCTTGGCGGAGCCTAACCACACATCTGATCTGATTGGCTGTCAGCACTTCATCCAAGAAGTGTTGGCAGCTATCTTTGGACCAATATACCTGATAGCACCTCATTAAAAAGCATTGTAGTTAATAGAGGGTTTTAGGACTTTAGTTACATTATAAATCATTTGTTGATGGTACCATACTCGTTTTAGGAATTGTGGTGGGTTCTAAGGTGATTTTGCCATGTGAAAAAACCTTCTGCTGTGATAGCATGAATATTGTTTGAAAGAAAACTAATATCTCATGATTTTCCCACAGTGGTTTGGAAGGGGATCTATAAGCTAAACTGAAAGCATATTTTCTGTAAATTCACATTATCTTTCTCAGCCATGTGAAAATGAAGTCTGACATTCTCAGTAAAACATGTACATCCAACAAGGAAAGAGACTGTCAGTTGATTCCTTTGTGCTCTACTGCAGCCTCCTAAAGTGTTCTAAAGAACAACTAGATGCTAACAGTCCTACGTATTACAAAGGTATAGCACACCTGGAGCCATCGTGATGGGAATAAAGTGGTAACTCTTAAAACATTTAATTTAAAAAGGAACAAAATGAGGGGGTATATTATGCAATAGAAGGTATTATTAGTGCTGCAGAAAGAAAAATTAGGGCACATTTTGAGTGACTTTTCAAATCCTCTTCTATTTCATTAAAAAATTCTGACATACAGTCTCCCAAAATGGCCACCAGAGACAAAAGAGCCCAAATGTAGCCCAAATATCACCCAGATGTAGCCCAAGCATAGCCCAATGACAGTCTCCCAAAATGGCCACCAGAGACAAAAGAGCCCAAATTTAGCCCAAATATCACCCAGATGTCGCCCAAGTATAGCCCAATGACAGAATGTCCCAGAGTGTTCTAAAGAACAACTAGAGCGCTAACAGTCCTCCTTTGTGTTCTACTGCAGCCTCCTAGAGTGTTCTAAAGAACAACTAGAGCGCTAACAGTCCTACTTATTACAAAGGTATGGCACACCTGAAGCCATCTTGATTGGAATAAAGTGGTAACTCTTAAAACATTTAATTTAAAAAGAAACAACATGAGGGGGTATATTTTGCCATAGAAAGTATGATTAGTGCTGCAGAATGAAAAATTAGGGCACATTTTGAGTGACTTCTCAAATCCTTTTCTATTTCATTAAAACATTCTGACATGCAGTCTCCCAAAATGGCCACCAGAGACAAAAGAGCCCAAATGTAGCCCAAATATCACCCAGATGTAGCCCAAGTATAGCCCAATGACAGAATGCCCCAGAGTGTTCTAAAGAACAACTAGAGCGCTAACAGTCCTACTTATTACAAAGGTATAGCACACCTGGAGCCATAGTGATGGGAATAAAGTGGTAACTCTTAAAACATTTAATTTAAAAAGGAACAAAATGAGGGGGTATATTATGCAATAGAAGGTATTATTAGTGCTGCAGAAAGAAAAATTAGGGCACATTTTGAGTGACTTTTCAAATCCTCTTCTATTTCATTAAAAAATTCTGACATGAGGTCTCCCAAAATGGCCACCAGAGACAAAAGAGCCCAAATGTAGCCCAAATATCACCCAGATGTAGCCCAAGTATAGCCCAATGACAGAATGTCCCAGAGTGTTCTAAAGAACAACTAGAGCGCTAACAGTCCTACTTATTACAAAGGTATGGCACACGCCATCTTGATTGGAATAAAGTGGTAACTCTTAAAACATTTAATTTAAAAAGGAACAAAATGAGGGGGTATATTTTGCCATATGAATTATGATTAGTGCTGCAGAAAGAAAAATTAGGGCACATTTTGAGTGACTTCTCAAACCCTCTTCAATTTCATTAAAAAATTCTGACATACAGTCTCCCAAGATGGCCACCAGAGACAAAAGAGCCTAAATGTAGCCCAAATATCACCCAGATGTACCCCAAGTATAGCCCAATGACATAATGTCCCAGAGTGTTCTAAAGAACAACTAGAGCGCTAACAGTCTTACTTATGACAAAAGTATGGCACACCAGAAGCCATCTTGATTGGAATGAAGTGGTAAGTCTGAAAACACTCAATTTAAAAAGGAACAACATGAGGGGGTTAATTTTGCCATAGAAAGTATGATTAGTGCTTCAGAAAGAAAAATTCGGGATCATTTTGAGTGACTTCTCAAATCCTCTTCTATTTCATTAAAAAAATTCTGACATGCAGACTGAAACATGCACTTTGAATACCAGCAGCAGACGTCCCTGGTGAGCAGTAGCTTTACTACAGTGATCTAATGTGCAACTAGAGTGCTAACATTCAGAATTTATGGCAAATGTGTGACACATCTGAATGCCTTCTTGATGGAACCAAAGTAAACAAGCATTGAAAATGCAATAGATCTCGCCCTCGTTTAAGTTAAAGCCATTCTGTTTGTAATGAGGTGGCTTTTTAGCTTTGCTTTTATTAGTGTTTTTTCAACTTTCATGTAAATAACATGCATCTGTATGCATATAAGTATATGTATGCATGCATTTATGTTTGTATTTATATAGATATACAGATGATATATGTTTATATATGTATGTATATATATATATTCACTGAAAAAACCATAGGTTATAGACCATATATAGTTAGGAATTAGCATTTACAAAACCTTGAAAATTCACTGAAAAAACCATAGGTTATAGACCATATATAGTTAGGAATTAGCATTTACAAAACCTTGAAAATTCACTGAAAAAACCATAGGTTATAGACCATATATAGTTAGGAATTCGCATTTACAAAACCTTATTTTACTCACACAAAACCATTGAAATTCCATATATAGTTAGTTGCACTAACTATATATCGCGCACCCGCAATCCACTGCTGATGATGTCACATATTACATCATTCATGACATGGTCAGTGACATCACTGATGACATCACTGATGACATCTCAAATGACATCACTGATGACATCTCAAATGACATCACTGATGACAACATCCAGTGACTGTATGTTTCTGTAAAGTTAAAATATGTCTTACATATTGAAGAATGAGTGGATGTATAAGTGTCTGGATGAAGGATTTAGTAGATGCATGACTGACTGTATGAGTGAGTGATTAAATGTGTCTCACTGAGTGCATGGGTTAGTGACTAAACTGTCTTAATTTGTGCATCATTATGTCTGTTGTTCTGTAAACTGTTGCATGTGTTGATAAGTAGCTATATGAGTAACTATATGGGT
Source organism: Lissotriton vulgaris (assembly GCF_964263255.1). Lineage (NCBI taxonomy): Eukaryota > Metazoa > Chordata > Amphibia > Caudata > Salamandridae > Lissotriton > Lissotriton vulgaris. The sequence goes on along the minus strand of NC_141697.1, from coordinate 1,089,269,713 downwards.
TATTGATTGGTTGCCCAAGTATTTGTATGGGAGACTGAGTGTGTGTGTGGGTGGCTGGGAGGTGTATGACTCTGTGCATAGATGTGTGAGCAGTTGATTCACTAGATGTATGGTTTCAAAAGTGCATGTGGAAACAGCTGTATGGGCGGTTGACTGTGTGCATGAGTGTATTGGTGAGTAAATGGATATCTCAGTGCTACATGTCAAAGTAAGTACATATGTAAAACACAGTACATGTGAGAGTTGACATATATAAATAACTGTGCATAAGAGCCAGTGAATGTGTGAGTGGCTGTATGGATCATTGTGAACTTGTATCAGGGATTGTATAAGAGAGTAAATATGTGTTAGTATATGTTTGAATAAGTAAAGTTTGTATAACTGTATAGTTGAGGAAATGGAGGTGTGATTGATTCTTTGCATGACTGACTAGGTGTGTGAGTAACTCCATGGATGAGTGACAGTCTGTGAGTGTCTGTTTACACTGATTGTATCTAAGGTTATATTAGAGTCTGAAGAGGTTCATCGTATTATCACATGAATGATATTATCAGTGATGTGATCAGTAATGTCAAATGAGATGTCATCAGTGATGTCATTTGAGATGTCATCAGTGATGTCATTTGAGATGCCATCAGTGATGTCATCAGTGATGTCACTGACCATGTCATGAATGATGTAATATGTGACATCATCAGCAGTGGATTGCGGGTGCGCGATATATAGTTAGTGCAACTAACTATATATGGAATTTCAATGGTTTTGTGTGAGTAAAATAAGGTTTTGTAAATGCGAATTCCTAACTATATATGGTCTATAACCTATAGTTTTTTCAGTGACTTTTCAAGGTTTTGTAAATGCTAATTCCTAACTATATATGGTCTATAACCTATGGTTTTTTCAGTGAATATATATATATATATAAATATTTTTTATTTATATATATATTCACTGAAAAAAACATAGGTTATAGACCATATATAGTTAGGAATTCGCATTTACAAAACCTTATTTTACTCACACAAAACCATTGAAATTCCATATATAGTTAGTTGCACTAACTATATATCGCGCACCCGCAATCCACTGCTGATGATGTCACATATTACATCATTCATGACATGGTCAGTGACATCACTGATGACATCACTGATGACATCACTGATGACATCTCAAATGACATCACTGATGACATCTCAAATGACATCACTGATGACATCACTGATGACATCTCATTTGACATTACTGATCACATCACTGATGATATCATTCATGTGATAATACGATGAACCTCTTCAGACTCTAATATAACCTTAGATACAATCAGTGTAAACAGACACTCACAGACTGTCACTCATCCATGGAGTTACTCACACACCTAGTCAGTCAAGCAAAGAATCAATCACACCTCCATTTCCTCAACTATACAGTTATACAAACTTTACTTATTCAAACATATACTAACACATATTTACTCTCTTATACAATCCCTGATACAAGTTCACAATGATCCATACAGCCACTCACACATTCACTGGCTCTTATGCACAGTTATTTATATATGTCAACTCTCACATGTACTGTGTTTTACATATGTACTTACTTTGACATGTAGCACTGAGATATCCATTCACTCACCAATACACTCATGCACACAGTCAACCGCCCATACAGCTGTTTCCACATGCACTTTTGAAACCATACATCTAGTGAATCAACTGCTCACACATCTATGCACAGAGTCATACACCTCCCAGCCACCCACACACACACTCAGTCTCCCATACAAATACTTGGGCAACCAATCAATAACCCATATAGTTACTCATATAGCTACTTATCAACACATGCAACAGTTTACAGAACAACAGACATAATGATGCACAAATTAAGACAGTTTAGTCACTAACCCATGCACTCAGTGAGACACATTTAATCACTCACTCATACAGTCAGTCATGCACTTACTAAATCCTTCATCCAGACACTTATACATCCACTCATTCTTCAATATGTAAGACATATTTTAACTTTACAGAAACATACAGTCACTGGATGTTGTCATCAGTGATGTCATCAGTGATGTCATTTGAGATGTCATCAGTGATGTCATCAGTGATGTCACTGACCATGTCATGAATGATGTAATATGTGACATCATCAGCAGTGGATTGCGGGTGCGCGATATATAGTTAGTGCAACTAACTATATATGGAATTTCAATGGTTTTGTGTGAGTAAAATAAGGTTTTGTAAATGCCAATTCCTAACTATATATGGTCTATAACCTATGGTTTTTTCAGTGAATTTTCAAGGTTTTGTAAATGCGAATTCCTAACTATATATGGTCTATAACCTATGGTTTTTTCAGTGAATTTTCAAGGTTTTGTAAATGCTAATTCCTAACTATATATGGTCTATAACCTATGGTTTTTTCAGTGAATTTTCAAGGTTTTGTAAATGCTAATTCCTAACTATATATGGTCTATAACCTATGGTTTTTTCAGTGAATATATATATATACATACATATATAAACATATATCATCTGTATATCTATATAAATACAAACATAAATGCATGCATACATATACTTATATGCATACAGATGCATGTTATTTACATGAAAGTTGAAAAAACACTAATAAAAGCAAAGCTAAAAAGCCACCTCATTACAAACAGAATGGCTTTAACTTAAACAAGGGCGAGATCTATTGCATTTTCAATGCTTGTTTACTTTGGTTCCATCAAGAAGGCATTCAGATGTGTCACACATTTGCCATAAATTCTAAATGTTAGCACTCTAGTTGCACATTAGATCACTGTAGTAAAGCTACTGCTCACCAGGGACGTCTGCTGCTGGTATTCAAAGTGCATGTTTCAGTCTGCATGTCAGAATTTTTTTAATGAAATAGAAGAGGATTTGAGAAGTCACTTAAAATGATCCCTAATTTTTCTTTCTGAAGCACTAATCATACTTTCTATGGCAAAATTAACCCCCTCATGTTGTTCCTTTTTAAATTGGGTGTTTTCAGACTTACCACTTCATTCCAATCAAAATGGCTTCTGGTGTGCCATACTTTTGTCATAAGTAAGACTGTTAGCGCTCTAGTTGTTCTTTAGAACACTCTGGGACATTCTGTCATTGGGCTATACTTGGGGTACATCTGGGTGATATTTGGGCTACATTTAGGCTCTTTTGTCTCTGGTGGCCATCTTGGGAGACTGTATGTCAGAATTTTTTAATTAAATTGAAGAGGGTTTGAGAAGTCACTCAAAATGTGCCCTAATTTTTCTTTCTGCAGCACTAATCATAATTCATATGGCAAAATATACCCCCTCATTTTGTTCCTTTTTAAATTAAATGTTTTAAGAGTTACCACTTTATTCCAATCAAGATGGCTTCAGGTGTGCCATACCTTTGTAATAAGTAGGACTGTTAGCGCTCTAGTTGTTCTTTAGAACACTCTGGGACATTCTGTCATTGGGCTATACTTGGGCGACATCTGGGTGATATTTGGGCTAAATTTGGGCTCTTTTGTCTCTGGTGGCCATTTTGGGAGACTGCATGTCAGAATTTTTTAATGAAATAGAAGAGGATTTGAAAAGTCACTCAAAATGTGCCCTAATTTTTCTTTCTGCAGCACTAATAATACCTTCTATTGCATAATATACCCCCTCATTTTGTTCCTTTTTAAATTAAATGTTTTAAGAGTTACCACTTTATTCCCATCACGATGGCTCCAGGTGTGCTATACCTTTGTAATACGTAGGACTGTTAGCATCTAGTTGTTCTTTAGAACACTTTAGGAGGCTGCAGTAGAGCACAAAGGAATCAACTGACAGTCTCTGTCCTTGTTGGATGTACATGTTTTACTGAGAATGTCAGACTTCATTTTCACATGACTGAGAAAGATAATGTGAATTTACAGAAAATATGCTTTCAGTTTAGCTTATAGATCCCCTTCAAAACCACTGTGGGAAAATCATGAGATATTAGTTTTCTTTCAAACAATATTCATGATATCACAGCAGAAGGTTTTTTCACATGGTAAAATCACCTTAGAACCCACCACAATTCCTAAAACGATTATGGTACCATCAACAAATGATTTATAATGTAACTAAAGTCCTAAAACCCTCTATTAACTACAATGCTTTTTAATGAGGTGCTATCATGTATATTGGTCCCAAGATGGCTGCCAACACTTCTTGGATGAAGTGCTGACAGCCAATCAGATCAGATGTGTGGTTAGGCTCCGCCCAGATATATATCTTTTTTTGAACCTAAATTACTCAAAATCCACTGGAGCACATATATTGAGACCTAGCAAAGGCACATCGGGCTAACAGTCCCTACAATTTTGCCAAGTTTCGTGCAAATCCATTCAGCTGTTCGAGCTAAAAGTGAGGCCAACCGCCCTATGGAAATTAACATGGGAAAAACGCGTTTTGGGACCCCCCTTTTTTCTCGGCCCCCCCTTGATGAAACCCCCCCAAATTGTCAGGGGCTGCTCAGAAACAAAATGTTCAATTTTCCTGAAAATTCCAGCCAATTCCGTAAACAAACGCCAAAGTTATTAGACATAGAATTTTCAAAAATCCCATAGAGAAAAAATCCTAACTATATATACCTACTGGCGACCGCCAGTAGGTAATATATATATATATATATATATATATATATATATATATATATATATATATATATATATATATATATATATATATATATATATTCACTGAAAAAACCATAGGTTATAGACCATATATAGTTAGGAATTAGCATTTACAAAACCTTGAAAATTCACTGAAAAAACCATGGGTTATAGACCATATATAGTTAGGAATTAGCATTTACAAAACATTATTTTACTCACACAAAACCATTGAAATTCGCATATATAGTTAGTTGCACTAACTATATATCGCGCACCCGCAATCCACTGCAGATGATGTCACATATTACATCATTCATGACATGGTCAGTGACGTCACTGATGACATCATCCAGTGACTGTATGTTTCTGTAAAGTTAAAATATGTCTTACATATTGAAGAATGAGTGGATGTATAAGTGTCTGGATGAAGGATTTAGTAGGTGCATGACTGACTGTATGAGAGAGTGAATAAATGTGTCTCACTGAGAGCATAGGTTAGTGACTAAACTGTCTTAATTTGTGCATCATTATATCTGTTGTTCTGTAAACTGCTGCATGTGTTGATCAGTAGCTATATGATTAACTATATGAGTTATTGATTGGTTGCCCAAGTATTTGTACGGGAGACTGAGTGTGTGTGTGGGTGGCTAGGAGGTGTGTGACTCTGCATAGATGTGTGAACAGTTGATTCACTAGATGTATGGGTTCAAAACTGCATGTGGAAACAGCTGTATGGGTGGTTGACTGTGTGCATGAGTGTATTGGTGAGTGAATGGATATCTCAGTGCTACATGTCAAAGTAAGTACATATGTAAAACACAGTACATGTGAGAGTTGACATATATAAATTACTGTGTATAAGAGCCAGTGAATGTGTGAGTGGCTGCATGGATCATTGAAAACTTGTATCAGTGATTGTATAAGAGAGTAAATATGTGTTAGAATATATTTGAATAAGTAAGGTGTGTATAACTGTATAGTTGAGGAAATGGAGGTGTGATTGATTCTTTGCATGACTGACTAGGTGTATGAGTAACTCCATGGATGAGTGACAATCTGTGAGTGTCTGTTTACACTGAGTGTATCTAAGGTTATACTAGAGTCTGAAGAGGTTCATCGTATCATCACATGAATAATGTCATCAGTGATGTTGTCAGTGATGTCATTTGAGTTGTCATTAGTGATGTCATCAGTGATGTCACTGACCATGTCATGAATTATGTAATATGTGACATCATCTGCAGTGGATTGCGGGTGCGCAATATATAGTTAGTGCAACTAACTATATATGCGAATTTCAATGGTTTTGTGTGAGTAAAATAATGTTTTGTAAATGCTAATTCCTAACTATATATGGTCTATAACCCATGGTTTTTTCAGTGAATTTTCAAGGTTTGTAAATGCTAATTCCTAACTATATATGGTCTATAACCTATGGTTTTTTCAGTGAATTTCAATGGTTTTTTAATAGCAAATATCAAAAGCTTTAAAATGTCAAGTACGTGGTAGGTAAAATTATTTTCGTGTTTTAAAGATGGCTCTGGGCAACCGTGGAACTCGGACGCTTGACTGCTAGGGCATGGGCCCCATTCCCAAAAGAGTCCCCTCAGCCTGGAAGATTATACAACAGTCACCGGGACCCCCGACTCCCGTAAACTTCCGGTGGGGAGCGACTGCCATGATTGCTCGCGGAATGGCCATGGCGTAGCCGCGAGATGGTGGTGCTCTCATGCTGACGCCAGCGTCAGTCTGAAACATCCAGAAACACTGTAGACTACCAATTCGATCACTTCTGGTGGAGCCCCAACGTGACCCGGTAGAGAAGAACTTGCCCTCCCCTCTTTGACTGATGATTCTTGTTGCCTGTCCCTTCTGTTGTCATTTAACAGAACTTTTTGGACTACTGAAAGGGGTTGTGTTCCGACCGCTGGTTGGTGGAGACATTTTGACTATATTCTGGACCTGCGTTGTCGCGTAATGCGTCATATGACGTGCCGCGTTAGCGCACCCGGAAGTGCTCCGGTGCGCGAGGCGCAGCTTCCCGGAAGCGATCCAGAGCGCGGCGCGCAGCGCGTAACGTAAGCATAACAGGTCATGTGACTTGTTAATAAAACTTTTCATTGGTTCATTTTACTTTTGTTTTTCTAATGATGGAAGGCTTGGTCATATGACCTAAAAATAACACTTTTCATTGCTTTCGAACATTTTTTTTTCTTAAATGATGAAAGCCCCACCTTTTTTTTTCTCACTCTGACTTGTAAAGCAAAGGACCCAGATGCATTTACAGTTTATCACTAACAATGTTCCAGGCTAATGTATTTTCCCGGGAAATTTACAACTATCCTGCAAGTAAAATATTCCCATTTCGAGAAAAAGGGCGTTTCTTCGTCCCATGAGGGAGCCGTTGAAGAAAAGAGGCTCGGCCTGCTGTCTTAGTCGCTGATAGGCATGAATATCGGATTCTTATTGATCCCTTTATGTTGCAGGAGTGGAAAACACAACAGCCCTTGACCATTTATCTTTACTGCATTCCTGCGTATTATACCTTTTAACCGTCATGTAATTGGGCTGCTTTATTTCACTTGCCTTTTACTGATTCGAAAACATTGGCTATTATTCAAAACTTTACCAATCTAGGTACTACTACCATGTTTTGTTTTAAAAACCTTTATTGTGAAAATGTCAGTATACAAATACGGGCCTATAACCACGTGGGCCGGCCATGGAGCAAACTGGAATCGTATATGATGAGGGGACATTTACACTGTAAAAGAACGTAACGGGCGGGCAATTAGGTTGCAAGAACTAAGGTGTATAACAGTTGCGGAATCGGTGGACGTACATTTTATAATTAAAGTACGACAGGGCCAGTTACAATAAAATTATCTAGATATACATTTGCGGGCAAGTACCATGGGTGACGTTAATTCGAACTTTCGATAGTACAGTAATCAATAACACATCAGAACTTAATATCAATAGGGATGTCCAAATGTTCAATCAGTACTCGTCCCCGCCCGCCATGTGCATACGTATCTCGTGATATCAAGGTTGGGCAACCAGTACACAACAAGGAGTTACGAGTACCATTTATACCGGTGCCATTTTGGGCGAGGCCCGGCAGGTCGAGGATATAATGAAAATGTCTCCACCAACCAGCGGTCGAACAAGAACACCTTTCGGCAGTCCAAAAAGGTTCCGTTAAATGACAACAGAAGAGATAGGCAACAAGAACAATCATTCAAAAGAGGGGACGCTTTCGGGAATGGGGCCCATGCCCTAGCAGGCAAGTGTCCGAGTTCCAAGGTGTCCCAGGGCCATTTTAGTGGACCAGGCCCAAATCCAAAGAGCCGGCCGCCATTTTGAGAGTCCTGTTGCAGCCGCCTATCGCTGTAGCCGCAAGAGCGGGCGAAACTCAGCTGGACGGCGAGTGAAACGCTAAGAGGCGCCCCACTGCAGATGAGGTGCCTCCACCTGGGGAGACGGGAGAGGCCCGTTTGCGCCAGCTCCCCCTCCCCCGAGCACCCCACGTCGACTTTCGGCGCAGCATTGTAGGATGGCCACACCAGTACAACAAATTGCTGGACACCACCTCGGTGCCATCCGGATCTCGGCGCGTTGTGCTGCCTTCGGCCTACTGTAGCAGCAAGTGCGGGCGCAACTCAGCTGGACGGCGAGTGAAACGCTAAGGGGCGCCCCACTGCAGATGAGGTGCCTCCACCTGGGGAGGCGGGAGAGGCCCGTTTGCGCCGCCTCCCCCCCCCGGCACCCCACGCTGACTTTCGGCGCAGCATTGTAGGATGGCCACACCAGTACAACAACTTGCTGGACACCACCTCGGTGCCATCCGGATCTCGGCGCGTTGTGCTGCCTTCGGCCTACTGTAGCAGCAAGTGCGGGCGCAGCTCAACTGGACGGCAGGTGAAACGGTAAGGGGCGCCGCACTGCAGATGAGGTGCCTCCACCTGGGGAGGCGGGAGAGGCCCGTTCGCGCCACCTCCCCCCGGGCACCCCACGCCGTCTTTCGGCGCAGCATTGTAGGATGGCCACACCAGTGCAACTTGCTGGACACCACCTCGGTGCCATCTGGATCTCGGCGCGTTGTGCTGCCTTCGGCCTATTCGCACATCGGTCCGCTACTGACGCCGCCTCACAGGCCAACGGATTTTGTAGGCTTTTTATAGCCCAAAGCCGCATAACAGGTCATGTGACTTGTTTATAAAACTTTTCATTGGTTCATTTTACTTTTGGTTTCCTAATGATGGAAGGCTTGATCATATGACCTAAAAATAAGACTTTTCATTGGATTGAAACATTTTTTTTTCCCAAATGATGAAAGCCCCACCTTTTTTTTTCTCACTCGGCAATCCAAAAAGGTTCCGTTAGATAACAACAGAGAGGACAGGCAACAAGAACCATCAGTCAAAAGAGGGGAGGGCAAGTTCTTCCCCACCGGGTCACGTTAGGGCTCCACCGGAAGTCATCGAATTGGTAGTCTACAGTGTTTCTGGATGTTTCAGACTGAAGCTGGCGTCAGCATGAGAGCACCACCATCTCGTGGCTCCGTCGTGGCCATTCCGCAAGCAATCATGGCAGCCGCTCCCCACCGAACGCCTGCGAGAGTCGGGGGACCCAATGACTTTTGTAGAAACTTCAAGGCTGAGGGGACGCTTTCGAGAATGGGGCCCAAGCCGTAGCAGGCAAATGTCCGAGTTCAAATGTGTCCCAGGGCCATTTTAGTGGACCAGGCCCAAATCCGAAGAGCCGGCCGCCATTTTAAGAGTCCTGTGGCAGCCGCCTATCGCTGCACCGCAAGAGTGGGCGCAACTCAGCTGAATAGCGGATGAGGCACAGTGTCGCAAAAGCGGGCGCTAAACAACTGCATGGCGACTGAAACGCTAAAGGGCGCCCCACTGCAGCAGAGGAGCCTCCACCTGGGGAGGCCCGGTCATTCCGCCTCCCCCCCCCTGGGGCGCCCCACGCCGTTTTTCGGCGCAGCATTGTAGGATGGCCAGACCAGTGCGACAACTTACTGGACACCACCTGGGTGCCGTTCAACTGGATGGCGACTGAAACGCTAAAGGGCGCCCCACTGCAGCAGTGGAGCCTCCACCTGGGGAGGCGGGGGAGGCCCGTTCGTTCCGCCTCCCCCCCCGGGGCGCCCCACGCCGTTTTTCGGCGCAGCATTGTAGGATGGCCAGACCAGTGCGACAACTTACTGGACACCACCTGGGTGCCGTCCGGATCTCGGCGCGTTGTGCTGCCTTTGGCCTATTCTCACAACGGACCGCTACTGACTAAAAGACAAACCAAAGCAGCCCATTGTTGCTTTGAGATGGATGTTGCAGCAGGCTGCCATGTAAATAGTTGTTTACATTTTTTTTTTAACGTGTTTACTTTGTTGGAGCGTTGTATATATTTATAAGTTATTAAAGTGTTATAATCCTACTACTTTGTTGGAGTGCTATATATTTTTAATGTGACACATAATTGTGAAGACTTTGATGTACAAAAAGGCATCCCTGGAATCTTCCGCTTCAGGCTCCGTCCCACACACCCTTACAGTGAGAATCCCCTCCCCAATCACAATACAGGATCGTTATCAGATAGTAGGAGCGCGTGTGGTGTGACGGATCTCATGAGACGGGGGCCTTGATCTACTGTAACTCCTTTGAAGAGGGGTGATTCTTTAAAGTTGGGGCCATAAACTACATCCGCACGGCTAGGTTATAGGCTGGGACCAGCCTGGAAATCAGACACAGAGGAAGAGGAGTGTCAGAGGGTGCGGTAGTGAATAAGGTGAAAGGGAGGTGTCGGGTGGGCACAGGGTGTGATTCTCAGGGAAAAGCAGCGCAGATGGGGGGAGGTTTATGGCCCATGCATGAGAGAGAGAGCGGGGGTGACCAGTGCATGGGGGAGATGCATGCGAGGGTGGGGAGCCATGCTGAGGATCGGCGGCGTGCAGAGAGTGGGTCTGGTCAAGGCATCTAAAATGGCTGTCGTGCACGACAAAAGTGTGGCATTGGAAAAAAGGCAAGATGGCGCAGACAATGTTTAGCAATACGGATTAATTTATAACAATTATTTTTAACAAAATATTTACTCGCAGTGACAAAATTGCGGTCAACACTTCCTGATTTCCTTTGAATCGAACGTTAACAGACGTCACGCAGCCAAAAAAAAAAAAACGCTCATGCGCAGCCACTGGAAGACATGTATCAACATATATGAGCATCCTCAGCCACCCTCAGAAAACATAGGGGGTCAGGATACGTCTCCCGTACCCCCTTATACCCATTGCTCACATTGTTTTTCCTCCATCTTGTAATTTAATTAAAACGAAACACAAAATGGCGAATTCCCATTTCGCGACCCGGTTCGCGAACCGGGAAGCGCTTCTACCGCGAAAAATCATTTTTTTTTTATTTGCCCCACGGGACCCTTTAATAACCCCAACATCATTCCTAGGGGGTCAAGAGAGGTCTACCTTGCCCCCTTTCATTAAATTCCCCCTTCGTTTTTCTCCTCCTCTTGTCTCTCGATCCTACCGAGAGACAAGATGGCGGCCGTTCCGGACTGTTTAGAATGTTGACAGACACCGGAGAGCCAATCAGCTTCGTTTCGCAAAGTTCCGTAACGCGAAAAGTACGCGAACCGGAGTGCTACCCGGGACGCTGTCACAGATATATCTGTTTTTTAAAACGTTAATTTCTCAAAATCCACTGGAGCACATATATTGAGACCCAGCAAAGGCACATCGGGCTAACAGTCCCTACAATTTTGCCATGTTTCGTGCAAATCCATTCAGCCGTTCGAGCTAAAAGTGAGGCCAAACGCCCTATGGAAAAATGAATGGGAAAAACGCGTTTTGGGACCCCCCTTTTTTCTTGGCCCCCCCTTGACGAAACCCCCCCAAATTTCCAGGGGCTGCTCAGAAACAAAATGTGCCTTTTTCCTGAAAATGTCAGCCGATTCCGTCCACAAACGCCAAAGTTATTAGACATAGAATTTTCAAAAGTCCCATAGAGAAAAAATCCTAACTATATATACCTACTGGCGACCGCCAGTAGGTAATATATATGTATATATATATATATATATATATATATTCACAGAAAAAACCATAGGTTATAGACCATATATAGTTAGGAATTTGCATTTACAAAACCTTGAAAATTCACTGAAAAAACCATAGGTTATAGACCATATATAGTTAGGGATTAGCATTTAAAAAACCTTATTTTACTCGCACAAAACCATTGAAATTCCATATATAGTTAGATGCACTAACTATATATCGCGGACCCGCAATCCACTGCTAATGATGTCACATATTACATCATTCATGACATGGTCAGTGACATCACTGATGACATCACTGATGACATCTCAAATGACATCACTGATGACATCACTGATGACAACACCCAGTGACTGTATGTTTCTGTAAAGTTAAAATATGTCTTACATATTGAAGAATGAGTGGATGTATAAGTGTCTGGATGAAGTATTTAGTAGGTGCATGACTGACTGTATGAGAGAATGATTAAATGTGTCTCACTGAGTGCATGGGTTAGTGATTAAAGTGTCTTAATTTGGCAATCATTATTTATGTTCTTCTGTAAACTGCTGCATGTTTAAATCAGTAGCTATATCATTAACTATATGGGTTATTGAATGGTTGCCCAAGTATTTGTATGGGAGACTGAGTATGTGTGTGGGTGGCTGGGAGGTGTATAACTCTGTGCATAGATGTGTGAGCAGTTGATTCCCTAGGTGTATGGGTTCAAAAGTGCATGTAGAAACAGCTGTATGGACAGTTGACTGTGTGCATGAGTATATTGGTGAGTGAATGGATATCTCAGTTCTACATGTTAAAGTAAGTACATATGTAAAACACACTCCATGTGAGAGTTGACATATATAAATAACTGAACATAAGAGCCAGTGAATGTGAGAGTGGCTGTATGAATCATTGTGAACTTGTATCAAGGATTGTATAAGAGAGTAAATATGTGTTAGTATATGTTTGAATAAGTAAGGTGTGTATAACTGTATAGTTGAGGAAATGGAGGTGGGATTGATTCTTTGCATGACTGACTAGGTGTGTGGGTAACTCCATGGATGTGTGACAGTCTGTGAGTGCCTGTTTACACTGAGTGTATCTAAGGTTATATTAGAGTCTGAAGATGTATTATCACATAAATGATATCATCAGTGATGTAATCAGTAATGTCAAATGAGATGTCAGTGATGTCATCAGTGATGTCATTTGAGATGTCATCAGTGATGTCATCAGTGATGTCATTTGAGATGTCATCAGTGATGTCATCAGTGATGTCACTGACCATGTCATGAATGATGTAATATGTGACATCATTAGCAGTGGATTGCGGGTCCGCGATATATAGTTAGTGCATCTAACTATATATGGAATTTCATTGGTTTTGTGCGAGTAAAATAAGGTTTTTTAAATGCTAATCCCTAACTATATATGGTCTATAACCTATGGTTTTTTCAGTGAATTTTCAAGGTTTTGTAAATGCAAATTCCTAACTATATATGGTCTATAACCTATGGTTTTTTCTGTGAATTTCATTGGTTTTTTAAAAGCTAATATCTATAGCTGTAAAATATATTCTTTATTAAGTGACGTATCACGTAGCCCGTGAGACGCCTCATGATGCATCGCATAACCGTGACGTATCGTCTCTGCAGCGCAAACCAAACCCAAAACGTAAGCGCGCCAGAACACGCTTAAAGATATATATATATTTTTTTAACCTTAATTAGACAAAATCCACACGTGCACATATCATAAACGTTCAAAAAACACAATATGTCGGACTCCCGTTACGCTGCCGGTTAGCTGCCCGGTTAACGTACCAGGAAGCACCTTTACCGCGAAAAATCTCAATTTTTTTTTCACCCCCCAGGGAACTTTAATAGCCCCCTCATCAATCCTAGGGGTTCAGGAGGGGTTTGCCTTACCCCTTTCATTCATTTACACCTTTTTTTTTTCCCACCTCTTGTCTCTCGATCCCACAGAGAGACAAGATGGCGGCTGCTCCAGACTGTTTACAATGATAACAGCCAATCAGCTTCTCCTCAGACTCCCGTTACACTGCCGGTTAGCTGCCCGGTTAGCTGCCCGGTTAACGTACCAGGAAGCACCTTTACCGCAAAAAATCTCAATTTTTTTTTCACCCCCCAGGGAACTTTAATAGCCCCCTCATCAATCCTAGGGGTTCAGAAGGGGTCTACCTTGCCCCTTTCCTTCATTTCCCCCTTTGTTTTGACCTCCTCTTGTCTCTCGATCCTACCGAGAGACAAGATGGCGGCCGCTCCGGACTGTTTACAATGTTGACAGCCAATCAGCCACTCGTCAGACTCCCGTTACACTGCCAGTTAGCTTCCCGGTTAGCTGCCCGGTTAGCGTACCAAGACGCATCTCTACGGCGAAAAAATCGGAATTTTTTTTTTTTTTTTTTTGGGCCCAGCGTGACTCTATAATATCCCCTCATCAATCCTAGGGGATCAGAAGGGGTCTACCTTGCCCCCTTTCCTTCATTTCCCCCTTTGTTTTGGCCTCCTCTTGTCTCTCGATCCTACCGAGAGACAAGATGGCGGCCGCGCCGGACTGTTTAGAATGTTGACAGACACCGGAGAGCCAATCAGCTTCGCTTCGCAAAGTTCCGATACGCGAAAAGTAAGCGGACGGAGCGCAGCCCGGAGCGCTGTTACAGATATATATCTTGTTTTAAACGTTAATTTCTCAAAATTCACTGAAGCACATATATTGAGACCTAGCAAAGGCACATCGGGCTAACAGTCCCTACAATTTTGCCAAGTTTCGTGGAAATCCATTCAGCCGTCCGGGCTAAAAGTGAGTCCAACCGCCCTATGGAAATTAACATGGGAAAAACGCGTTTTGGGACCCCCCTTTTTTCTGGCCCCCCCCCTTGACGAACCCCCCCCAAATTTCCAGGAGCTGCTCAGAAACAAAATGTGCCATTTTCCTGAAAATTTCAGCCAATTCCGTCCACAAACGCCAAAGTTATTAGACATAGAATTTTCAGAAATCCCATAGGGAAAAAATCCTAACTATATATACCTACTGGCTATCGCCAGTAGGTAATATATATATATATATATATATATATATATATATATATATATATATATATATATATATATATATATTACCTACTGGCGGTCGCCAGTAGGTAGTTATAGTTAGGATTTTTTTAAATGTTAAATCTCAAAATTCTATTTGGCATAACTTTGGCGCCGGTTGACGAATCTGCCTGAAAATGTCCTCAAAATGACCTCGTGGGGCTCCGGTCCTTCCCTAAAAGTTTGGCGGGGATGCGTCAAGCGGGGGCCGAGATAAAAGGGGGGTCCCAAAACGCGTTTTCCTCATGTTAATTTCCATAGGGCGGTCGACCTCACTTTTAGCCCGAACGGCTGAATGGATTTACACCAAATTTGGCAAAATTGTAGGGACTGGTAGCCCGATGTGCCTTTACTATGTCTCAAGATATGTGCTCCAGTGGATTTTGAGTAATTTAGGTTAAAAAAAATATATATATCTATGGCAGCGCCCCGGTACGCGCTCCGGGGAGCGCTCCGGGCACGCCACGCGACTTGCGCACAGAAAGCTGATTGGCTCTCGGGTGTCTGTAAACATTCCAAACAGTCTGGAGCGGCCGCCATCTTGTGTCTCGGTAGGATCAAGACACAAGAGGTGGCAAAAACAAAGGGGGAAATGACCATAAGGGGGCAGGGGTAGACCCCTCCTGACCCCCAAGGTTTGATGTGGGGGTCATAAAAGGGCCCCGCGGGGCATAAAATTATTATTATTTTTTTCGATTTTCGCGGGGGGAGCGCCCGGTACGCGCACCGGGGAGCGTACCATGGGGGAAAAAAGAAAGACAGTTTTTAAAAAATTTAGTATTTTTATATCAATTGGAGGTAGTTCTGAAAAGAACTGTTTTTTTTGTTGTTTTATATATTTTTTTTATTTTTTGGAACATTTTTTTGGGGGGGATTTTCAGAACAATTTTATATTTTTTTGTAGTTTTTCTGGGCTGAAACAAAAGACAGGGAATTGCAAACAGCTCAACTGGAGCAAAAAAATAGAAAAAAATTAAAGTTGCTTGCTGCAGTGATGGTTGTCTGCAGCTCGATTAAGTAAAGTGATGCTCTGCTCACCATATGATATTGTTTTGTTGCAATATATGCAAACAAATTTAAATTTTGAAAACTTGGTTTGGACATTAGGGACCATCTCCCTAGCCTCTGCACCCGATGGAGTGGGTTGGTTGGAGGTGCTTGAAGTAGAAGGATGGGAAGGGTTCTTGGTCAGTTCCCTGACTTCTGCTCCTGAATAACTGTTTGGGTGCTTCCTCTGCATATGCCTTATCATAGTGTGGTTCCCAAACGAATATTTCTTGTTTGGGTTCCCTCTTGACAGTTCTTGGTCACAGATGAGGCAAGTCACCTTTGCTGCATTTACTTTTTTGGCACCCCTTGGCATCTTGAAAAACTCCCAAATAAAATGTTCTTTGGGTTTGTATGGGGGATTGTCCTCAGGGAGATATTTCCTCTCCTCCTGCTCCTCTTCGTCCTCCTCTTCTTCATGACCACCAATGTGGTCTTGTGGTGGTCCTTGTGGTGGTGGTGGAGGTGGTGGTGGTGCAGATGCACCTGCAGCTGCTACCAGTGAAGCCATTTCTCACAGAATGCAGGTCTTCTTCACTCAAACAACAAAGTGAAAATGAGGAAAAAAGGTGGGGTCTTTCATCATTTGGAAAACAAAACTGTTGTGAACCAATCAAAAGTGTTATTTTCAGGTCACATGACCCGACGCGCTTACGCTACGCGCCCCGGGGTGCGTCCCGGGGCACGCCCAGGGGCGCGTTGCGTAAGCGCGTCGAATGCTTCCGGGTGCGTTTACGCCGTGCGTATCACGCGGACGCGGCTACGCGATACGTCACGATCATGTTTTCATTCGCAACATTGGCGCTAACGGGACGCTTCCCAGTTCGCGCACTGGGGCGCTTCAAACGAGTACGTTCTCCGGGGCGCTCACCGGGGTACGCACCGGGAGCGCTCCAAGGCAAAAAAATTAATAAATAAATAAAAAAAAATGGGAAAAATTGTAGGGACTTGTAGCCCGATGTGCCTTTGCTATACTCAAGTGGTTTTTACGAAAATTAACTTTGAAAAAAATATATATTGTGCTACATTGGGCTATATATATGTTAGAGCCCAAATGTAGCCCAATGTAGCCCAATGTAGCCCAATGTAGCCCAAAGATGGCCACAAGAGAAAAAAAAAACAAATGTAGCCCAAATATCAGCCATATGTAGCCCAACTATAGCCCAATGATAGAATGTACCAGAGTGTTCTAAAGAACAACTAGAGCGTTAACAGTCTTACTTATAAAGTGAGACTTATAGTTAGGAATTAGCATTTAAAAAACCTATGAAATTCACTGAAAAAAACGTAGGTTTCACACCAATTATAGTTAGGAATTAGCATTTAAAAAAACTATTAAATTCACTGAAAAAACCATAGGTTTCACACCAGTTATAGTTACCTGGAAATTTTACTGACATAAAACCATTAAAATTCCACGTTATAGTTAGTTGAACTCACTATAACTTGCGCGCCTGCAATGCACTGCTGATGACGTCACATATTACATCACTCATGACATGGTCAGTGACATCACTCATGACATCACTGATGACTCCATCCTTGTGACAGAGTGACAGACCTCCTTTCAGTGTAATGTAACCCTTGAAACACATATTCAAAAATAGAAACTAACATTTACAAAAAAGTGGAGATACCTATACCAGTTACAACAACCAATTCAGTAATTCCACCATTTATATACACATCCACTCATTCACCAACAGTTCTATATAGTCATTCATACATATACTCACTTATCATATGTAGTGAGACACCTTTACATCCGTTAACACACCAACAGTCTTCCAAAAGTTACTCACACACATACTCACACATGCAAATAAACTATTGAACATCCATTTATTTGCATATACAGCTATACACACACTAGCACATTACTTCTAAGGAAACTTACACATACTTACTCTCTTAATCAATCACTTATAGAAACATATACTTATTTAAACAGGAACTCTTTCAATCTCTCACTCTCACATATACTCATTTATATACATCAATACTCACATATACTAGATTAAAACATATGTAGTTACTCATAAAGACACTAGTGAGACAGTCATTCACTCACTAACACACACATATACACACTCTTCCACCCATACAGTCCTGCACATATGCTGTCTTCAAAACACATACAAACAGTGAGTTAGTCATTGATGCATCTATGTGCTAAGTAACACCCCCACCAAACCATACAGACACTCATACTGATACTAAAAAAATCTAATAACACATATACATACACATGTAGCTACTCACCATCACCAACCCATGCAGCCACTTATACACAAAGTGAAACACTGATACAAACATTTAAATATTTAAACAATACTCGCTAATATATGTATTCACTAAGATACACTTAATAAGCCAGTTAACCAATCAATTTTTTTTAAAACATCCATTAAGACACTTATTTAAACATTTATTCTTCTATCTACCTTTACATATACATATATAAAACATATTTATTTTTCAGAAAGACACACATTCACTGGATGGTGTCATCAGTGATGTCATGAGTGATGTCACTGACCATGTCATGAGTGATGTAATATGTGACGTCATCAGCAGTGCATTGCAGGCTCGCAAGTTATAGTGAGTCCAACTAACTATAACGTGGAATTTCAATGGTTTTATGTCAGTAAAATTTCCATGTAATTATAACTGGTGTGAAACCTATGTTTTTTTCAGTGAATATATATATATATATTACAAAGCAGTAAGGGTCCTTCCGGGATCGGCTCCTAACATCAGGTGGTGCGTGGACCGGCGAACCCAAAGCCGGTCAAAATTTTCAATTAAATCCAAAAAGCTGTGTGAAAGCAAACGCACACTCAGAGGTTTGCTGCAAAATGTGGTCTTTGGAACCGCTACGCGTTTGACACAAACCTGTGTCTTGATCACACGATCATATATTTGTCACTGACCATGCCATGAGTGATAAATGATGTGACGTCCACAGCAGTGTATTACAGGGGCGTGAGTTATAACAAATAAAGAACAAACGACAGACCAAGGCCCAGCTCGACCAGAACACATGTATAAATAACAATCACAGGTTGTTGCAAACCGCTTCCTACACCCGTTGTTCAAAGGCACAAATCAGGTCACAGTTTTCAAAGAAGGATGGAAGGTGCGCTCATGGAAAGTGGACACGTGAACAATGAGTCCAAAAAAGTGCTTCTTTTTATTCAAGTAATCTTTACAAACCGGCACACAGCCAACGCGTTTTGTTCCCAATTGTGTCAAAAAGGAACTTCATCAGGGCTCTTAGATTGAAGGCCAAATAGGCATTGAAAGAAGATAGAAGCAGCATCTCGCAGCAAAATATCAAGGGGCGTGATATGAAGCGTCAGAGTATGGTGGGGTACAATGAAAAGGAATATATTCCTTATGTAAGATCAACCTCGCACCAATAATGAGAGGAGGACAGTGTGATGGAGTCTTGGGTAGACACAGTTTTGCAAAAACGAGATAAAGATAATTATCTTTTGGTTTCTACTGTGTATACATATATATAGGCAGTGATCACTCGAAAGATCCCAATAAAAATACATGAAGGTACACAAACACAGGCAATGAATCTTGAATGTTACTCTTTAGATGATAATGGTGATCCCCAGCATGCTAACCAGCAGGATACCCATATTACAGGGGCGTGAGTTATAGTTAGCTCAGCTAACTATCATAGCCACATTTCTCTGCGTGTGTACGAGTGGTTTTTTAATGAATTTCTAAGGCTTTTGAAAATGCTAATCCCTAACTATAACGTCCCTGAAACCTGTGGTTTATTCGGGGAAGTTCTATGTTTCTTTTAAATGCTAATTTCTAACAATACCTACAAAGGTAGAACTTATACAGAAAGAGGAAGAAAGGCACCGAAAAAAGCAAGAGAAGTGCAGAAAGAGGGAAGAGAGGTGCAGAAAGGGGAAGAAAGGCACAGAAAGTAGCAAGAACAATGCAGAAAGAGGCAACAGAAGTCCAGAAAGAGGAAGAAAGGTTCAAAAAGAAGCAAGAGAAGTGCAGAAAGAAGCAACAGAGATGCAGAAAGAAGTCTACTTCGACTTTACCTTTCCACAGATTCATACAAGATACCCTAATTACTAATTCTTCTCCCAAGATGTCTTAAACCTCACTTTTCTCTTGAAGGTTCACTATTCATCGACTGTTCAGAATGTTAGGCCTATTAAACGTAAAACAGTAATCGTAACTATAACACTGCAGTAAGTCTGACAGAGTTTGTGAAGGCATGCATGCGTATGTATCTGCTTTTACCTGGTGACATGTTACATAAAAATAAACATACAAATACTTGAATATCCATGTTTCAGATAGCATAATCTGTTCATTTGTCTACAAGAATGTGTATTTATTTATTTCTGATCCTAATACAGGGCACATGCATATTCAATAGTACATATGAGGGGCCCTATAACACTTATATGCATAAGACATGTCTACCTCCGCAATCGAATGACAGAGCAGAACCAAGAAGATTTGACCACCTATAAGAGACGCTACCTGCTTTTTAAGTTATCATCTTCAGATTCATAACACATTTGAGAATACATGTAAAAGTAGACATATATCTAAGTCACGAGAGCATGCAGACCTTTAAACTTGACAGCTTGCACTTCCCATTTAAATATAGAAACAGGTGAGAGAAGTACAGAAACAATCAAGACAATTTCAGAAAAAAACAAGAGAGGTGCAGAAAGGGTAAGAAATGTGTAGAAAGAGGCAAGAGAATTGCAGAAAGAAGCAGGAGCCGTATAGAAAGAGAAGAGAAGTGCAGAAAGAGGCAAGGGAGGAGCAGAAAGAGGCATGTGAGGTACAGAAACAGGAAAGAGTACTGCAGAAAGAGGCAAGAGAGTTGCAAAAAGAGAAAACAGGGGAGCAGAAAGAGAAAACAGGGGTGCAGGAAGAGGCGTGAGGTGCAGAAACTGGCAAGAGAGGTGCAGAAAGAAAGATCAGTGGCAAGAGAAGTAATGAACGAAGTAAAAGAGGTGCAGAAAGAGGCAAGAGAAGTGCTGAAAGAAGAAACAGAAATGCAGAAAGAGGCAAGAGAAGTGCAGAAAGAAGTAACAGAGATAAAGAAAGAGGAAAGAGAAGTGCAGAAAGAGGCAAGAGATGTTCAGAAAGAGACAACAGAGGTGGACAAAAAGACAAGAGAGGTGCAGAAAGAGGCAACAGGGGTGCAGAAAGAAGCAAGAGAGGAGAAGAAAGAAGCAAACGAGATGTGTAGAAAGAAGCTACAGAGGAGCAGAAAGAGGCAAGAGAGTTCCAAAGAGAGGCAACAACAGTCCGGAATAAAGCAAAAGAAATGTAGAAAGAGGCAAGAGAAGTGCATAAAGAACCAAGAGAAGTACAGAAAAACGCTAGAAAAGAACAGAAAGAAGCAGGAAAAGTATAGAAAGAGGCAAGAAATGCAGAAACAAGCAAGAGATGTGCAGAAAGAGCAAGAGAGGTACATAAAGAGGCAAGATGGATGCAAAAAGAGTCAAGAGAAGAGCAGAAAGAGGTAAGATAACTGTAGAAAAAGGTGGGAGAGCTGTAGAACGATGAAAGAGAGGTACAGAAAAAGACAAAAGAGTTGCAGGAAGAGGCAAGAGAACTGCAGAAAGAACCGCCAATGGTGCAGACAGATGCAAGAGGGGTGCTGAAAGAGGCAAGAGAACTATAGAAAGAGGCAAGAGAGGTGCAGAAGGAGGCAAGAGAAGAGCAGAAAGAGGCAATAGATAAAGAGAAAAATGCAAGACAGGTGCAGAAAGAAGCAAGAGAGGAGCAGAAAGAAGTAAAAGAAGTGCAGAAAGAAGCAACAGAAGTACAGAAACAGACAAGTGGGGTACAGAAAGAGGCAAAAGAAGTGATGGAAAAGGTACGATAGGTGTAGAAAGAGGCAAGAGAACTGCAAAAAGAACCAACAAAGGTGAAGGAAGAAGCAAGAAGGTTGCCAAAAGAGGGAAGGGAAGTACAGAAAGAAGCAACAAAGGTGCAGAAAAGACAAGAGAACTGCAGAAAGAGGCAAGAGAGGTACAGAAGAAGGCAAGAGAGTTGCAGAAAGAGGGACAAGGGATGCAGAAAGAAGCAAGAGGGGTACAGAAATAAGAAGCAAAATAGGCTTCAGAAACAGGCAATAGCGGTACAGAAAGAGGAAAGAGAAGTGCAGAAAGAACGAACAGAGGTGCAGAAAGAGGCAATATAAGTGCAGATTCAGGCATTAGAGGCGAGGAAAGAGGGAACAGGGGTGCAGTATGAAGCAAGAAAAGTGCAGAAAGAAGCAACAGAAGTACAGAAAGAAGCAAGAGAGGTACAGAAACAGGCAAGAGAGGTACAGAAAGATGGGACATGGGTACAGAAAGATGGAAGAGAGGTGTAGAAAGAGGCAAGAGGGGTGCAGAAAGAGGCAAGAGAGGTGCACAAGGAGGCAAGAGAGGTACAGAATGAAGCAAGAAAAGTACAAAAAGAAGCAACAGAGGTGCTGAAAGAAGCAAGATGGGTATAGAAAGAGGCAAGAGAAGTGCAGAAAGAACCAACAGAAGTGCAGAAAGAGGCAATAGAAGTGCAGAAAAAGGCAGAAGAGGTGCAGAAAGAAGCCAGAGAAGTGTAGAAAGAAGCAAGAGAAGAGCAGAAAGAGACAAGAGATATACAGAAAACAGCAAGAGAAGTACAGAATGAGGCAAGAGAAATACAGAAAGAACCAACATTGGTGCACACAGAGGCAAGAGGGGTGCTGAAAGAGGCAACAGAAGTGCAGAAAGGGCCAACATTTGTGCAGACAGAGACAAGAGGGGTGCTAAAAGAGGCAAGGGAAGTGCAGAAAGAAGCAACAGAGGTACAGAAAGAGGCAAGAGAGGTGTAGCAAGAGGGAAGAGGGATGCAGAAAGACACAAGAGGTTGCAGAAAGAAGCAAGAGAATTGCAGATTGAAGCAATAGAAGTAGAGAAAGTAGCAACAGAGGTACAGAAAAGTGCAGAAAGATCTAACTGAGGAGCAGAAAGAGGCAATAGAAGTGCAAAAAGGGGGAAGAGAGGTGCAGAAACAGGCAAGAGAGGTAAATAAAGACTGAAGAGGGAGGCAGAAAGAGGGAATGGGTGTGCAGTAGGAAGGAAGAAGGGTGAAGAAAGAAGTTCAAAAAGAGGCAAGAGAACTGCAGAAAGATCCAACAGAGGTGTAGACAGAGGCCGGAGGGATGCTGAAAGAGGCAAGATAAGTGTAGAAAGAAGCAACAGAGGTACAAAAATAGGTAAAAGTACTCTAGAAAATGGCAAGAGAGCTACAGAAGGAGGCAAGAGAGGTACAGAAAAAGAAAAGAGGGTTGCAGGAAGAGGCAAGAAAACTGCATAAAGAACCACCATTGGTGCAGACAGAGACAAGAGTGGTGCTGAAAGAGTTAAGAGAAGTGCAGAAAGAAGCAACAGAGGTGCTGAAAGAGGAAAGAAAACTATAGGAGGAGGCCAGAGAGGTACAGAAGGAGGCAATACAAGAAAAGAAAGAGGCAATAGATACAGAGAAAAAGGCAATACAGGCGCAGAATGGTAAGAGATGTGTGGAAAGAGGGAAGATGAGTGCAGAAAGAGGCAAGACGGGTAGAGAAAGAAGGAAGAGAGGTGCAGAAAGAAGCTAGAGAAATGCAGAAAGAAGCAACAGACGTGCGGAAAGAGTAAAGAGGGGACCAGAAAGAGGCAAGAGAAGTGCTGCAAAAGGCAAGATAGGTACAGAAAGAGGCTAGAGAACTGCAGAAAGAACCAGCATTGGTGCAGACAGAATCAATGGGGTTGCTGGAAGAGGCAAGGGAAGAACACAAAGAAGCAACAGAGGTGCAGAAAAAGCCAAGAGAACTGCAGCAAGAGGCAAGAGAGGTACAGAAGAAGTCAAGAGAGTGGCATAAAGAGGGATGAGGGATGCAGAAAGAAGAAAGAGGGGTACAGAAAAAAGGAATGAAGGGGCAGAAATATGCAAGAGATGTAAAGAGGAATCAAAATAGGCTTCAGAAAGAAGCAATGTGGATATAGAAAGAGGAAAGGGAAGTTGAGAAAGAACCAACAGAGGTGCAGACGATGGCAATATAAGTGCAGAAACAGGCAGAGGTGATGAAAAAGGGAACAGGGGTGCAGTAGGAAGCAAGAGAAGTGCAGAAAAAAGCAACAAAAGTACAGAAAGAGGCAAGATAGGTTTAGAAAGATGGAACATGGGTACAGAAAGAGGGAAGAGAGGTGCAGAAAGATGCAAGAGATGTGCAGAAAGAAGCAACAGAAGTGCGGAAAGAGGCAAGAGGGGTGCAGAAAGAAGCAAGAGAAGTGCAGAAAGAAGCAATAGAGGTGCAGAAAAGGCAAGAGATCTATAGAAAGCGGCAAAAGAGGTACAGAAGAAGGCAAGAGAGGTACAGAATGAAGCAAGAGAAGTGCAAAAAGAAGCAGCAGAGGTGCTGAAAGAACTAAGAGGGATATAGAAAGAGGTGGGAGAAGTGCAGAAAGAACCAACAGAAGTGCAGAAAGAGGCAATAGAAGTGCAGAACGAGGCAGCACAAGTGCAGAAAGAAGAAAGACAAATGCAGATAGAAGCAAGAGAAGATGAAAAGAGGCAAGAGATATACAGAAAAAGGAAAGAGAAGTACAGAAAAGAGGTAAGAGAACTGCAGAAAGAACCAATATTGGTGCAGACAGAGCCAAGAGTGGTGCTGAAACAGGCGAGAGAAGTGCAGAAAGAAGCAAGAGCAGTGCAGAAAGATGCAATATAGATGCAGAAAGAGGGAAGTGGGGTGCAGAAATAGGGAAGAGGGGTGCAGAAAAGGCAACAGGGATACAGGAACAAGCAACTGAGTTACAGAAAGAAGCAGGAGAAGTGCAGAAAGATGCAACATAAGTGCAGAAATAAGCAACAGAAGTACAGAAAGAGCAGGAGGGCTGCAGAAATGGGCAAGAGAAGTGTTGAAAAAGTAAGAGAAGTGCAGGAAGAGGTAGGAGAATTGCAGAAAGACCAAACAGAGGTGCAGACATACACAAGAGTGGCGCTGAAAGAGGCAAGAGAAGTGCAGAAAGAAGCCACAGAGGTGCAGAAAAAAAGCAGGAGAACTGTAGAAAGAGACAATAGAGGTGCAGAAGGAGGCTAGAGAGGTGCTGAAAGAGGGACAAGCGGTGCAGAAGGAAGCCCAAGGGGTGCAAAAAAGAATCAAGAGAGGTGCAGAAGAAGCAAGAGAAGAACAGAAAGAAGCAACATTAGTGCAGAAAGAGACAATAGGGGTACAGAAAGAGGCAAGAGAAGTTCAGAAATAAACAACAGAGGTACAGGCAGATGGAATAGAACTGTAGAAACAGCCAGGAGAGGAAGAGAAAGAGGGAAATGGGTACAGAAAGAAAGAAGAGAAGTGTAGAAAGAACCAACAGAAGTGCAGAAAGAGGCAAGAATGGCGCAGAAGGAGGCCAGAGATACACATAAAAAGGCAAGAGAGGTGCAGAAACAGGCAAGAGAACTTCCGAAAGAACCAACATTGGTGCAGACAGAGGCAAGAGGGGTGCTGAAAGAGGCAACAGAGTGAAGGAAGAGGCCAGATTAGGGTCACTCACGACCACCTCTTAGCCTTCCATACAAATGAAGTGTCGGTCAGACAGTAGAAAATACAAACCAATATCAGTTTAGTACACTCAGAGCAGAGCTCTGTACTCCCATTTGCTAGGAGTGCTGTGGAGAGAGACTAACATCAGCAAGCATAACGTACGTTATGTACACTTCGGAACCAATGAAAGCACGCCCACCATGGAATTTTCCAAGGAGATGCAGCTGGACAGTAAATTACAAAGGAGTAAGTTTCAATTCTGAGGCCGAGCACACATTATCTACTATCCAAGGTCACTCTGCCTGTACCCACCACTAGACAAGTGGGAGAAAGCTTACGTCTAAGGGAAAGGTATGCGCTAAGAAGAACAGTGCATTCATTAGTGTAACAGAACTCAGCTCTAAAGAAACATAACCTAGAGAAGAACGTTTCTCGTAAATGGGAAACGGTTAGCTTTGACCATGATACATAATGGCGCCATTACACAAAATGGCGCTGTGAATACTAACTTACGTAAAACAATGTTAAAGCATATTTTTTCTATTCTAACAGACCCTCCTTTTAGCTTGAGCTAGATAAATCATGAACAACTGTTTTCGGAGAACTCCATATCTCTAGCTTCAGAAAGAGAAGCAGTAAGTAGGGAATAAGTCTAAAACATGCCCTCATCTATTTGCATGAGATCTTCTACTTTCTTCTGAATCATAATTGTTGCATTAGTATCATGAATCAACATTCTCTTAGGAGCAAGAAGGGTGGTGCAATAAGAGCAACATGAAGGGAGACACTGGACAAGAACACAACAGGAGATCAGAATCACAATGAGGTAAATCACCTTCTCAAGGATCCAACTCCAACTACCAAAAAAAACCAATTCCCGTTCCCACTCTCAATTGCTTTCACATTTTGTAGGATGTCTAAAATGTATTGGGTGATGTTACTTTCCATATTAGTGATCCTCACTACACACTGGTCTCCTACTACACCGCACACACCACCACTCTTAGCTAGAATGAAATCAACAGAATATCTAGCCAGCTCGGAATATATCTGTATACTTTCCAATTGGGTGGTGATCTCATGTAAAGCTACTACTGTAGCGTTAGATACTATCTGCAGCTTACATACAACATATTTTCTGGTTCTTTCACCCCTAGCCATTGCAGTGTCACCAGAGGTAATACTGGAGGTAAGTATATACCCAAAAGTGATCCCATTACTGTAATTGCTGACTTCCAAATCTGCTACTCCATCACAAAACTCTTTTTTAGAGTTCTTTTTATCCATCTTACAATTGGCTTAAGGTACTTGCAAGGCACGCCCAGAGGGAGCACCATTCCTAAAGCAACATCATCTGTGCCATTATAAACATTTGAATAAATACCATTAGACAGATAATAAAATCCTGAGTGTGCATCGAGTAGACCTTGATAATCTACAGAAGCATATCTGATGTTCATTCCAAAAGTACTCGGATCCTTCTTTTTCACTAGAGACATTGTATTCTTAAACAGTATTCTTAACAGAACATTTGACATATAAAAATACATCAGTACTATTAATTATCGGCCGACATGTGGGATAATCACCTGCTTTTTGAGTAACCGGTAAATCTTGGTTATGCCAGCCCACTAAGGTGATGTTCTGCTCTCTTATTTACAAGTTATCACAATACGTGTTATCACACCCAGGATACCCCTTTCCTTGTAGCTTTCGATAATATGAATAAGGGCCAGGATACCCCATACCAAACTCACACCTTACCTCTATGAAGTGGGCTGGGCGAGTATACATGTAATTGACAAGTGACAATGGGTAAGCAGTCCACAAACTTGAAACAGATTCAGTGGGATAACAAGCTGTACATGCCCCAAAAAATATTTTATGTGTGTCTAGAAATGCATTACTCTGAGGTGCAGTAGGAGGCAAGAGAGGTGCAGCAAGAGGGAAGAGGGATGCAGAAAGACACAAGAGGTTGCATAAAGAAGCAAGAGAATTGAAGAAAGAAGCAATAGAAGTAGATAAAGAATCAACAGATGTACAGAGAGAGGACATAGGGGTGCAAAATGAGTCAAGAGAAGTGCTGAAAGAACTAACGGAGGTGCAGAAAGAGGCAATAGAAGTGCAGAAAGGGGGAAGAGAGGTGCATAAATAGGCAAGAGAGGTAAATAAAGAGGGAAGAGGGAGGCAGAAAGAGGGAATGGGTGTGCAGTAGGAAGAAAGAAGTACAAAAAGAGGCAGGAGAACTGCAGAGATATCCAACAGAGGTATAGACAGAGGCCAGAGGGATGCTAAAAGAGGCAAGATACATGTAGAAAGAAGCAACAGGGGTAAAGAAAGAGGTAAGAGTACTCTTTAAAAAGACAAGAGAGCTACAGAAGGAGGCAAGAGAGGTACAGAAAAAGAAAAGAGAGTTGCAGGAAGAGGCAAAAAAACAGCAGAAAGAACCACCATTGGTGCAGAGAGAGGCAAGAGTGGTGCTGAAAGAGGCAAGAAAAGTGCGGAAAGAAGCAACAGAGGTGCAGAAAGAGGAAATAAAACTATAGAAAGAGGCAAGAGAGATACAGAAGGAGGCAATACAAGAGAAGAAAGAGGCAATAGATACAGAGAAAAAGGCAATACAGGTGCAGAATGATAAGAGATGTGTAGAAAGAGGGAAGATGAGTGCAGAAAGAGGCAAGACGGGTACAGAAGGAAGCAAGAGAGGTGCAGAAAGAAGCAAGAGAAATGTAGAAAGAATCAACAGACGTGCGGAAAGAGGCAAGAGGGGGACAGAAAAAAAGCAAGAGAGGGGCATAAATAAGCAAGAGATGTAAAGAAGAATCAAACTAGAGTTCAGAAAGGAGCAATATGGATACAGAAAGAGGAAAGGGAAGTGCAGAAAGAACCAACAGAGGTGCAGAAGATGGCAATATATGTGCAGAAACAGGCATTAGAGGTGATGAAAGAGGGAATAGGGCTGCAGTAGGAAGCAAGAGAGGTGCAGAAAGAAGCTACACAAGTACAGAAAGAGGCTAGAGAGGTGTAGAAAGATGGAACATGGGTACATAAAGAGGAAAGAGAGGTGCAGAAAGAGAAAATAGGGTGTAGAAAGAAGCAAGAGAGGTGCAAAAAGAAGCAAGGGAAGTGCAGAAAGAAGCAAGAGATGTGCATAAAGAAGCAACAGAAGTGCAAAAAGAGGCAAGAGGGGTGCAGAAAGAAGCAAGTGAAGTTCAGAAAGAAGCAACAGAGGTGCAGAAAGAGGCAAGAGCACTGTAGAAAGAGGCAAAAGAGGTGCAGAAGGAGGCAAGAGAGGTACAGAATTAAGCAAGAGAAGTGCACAAAGAAGCAGCAGATGTGCTAAAAGAACCAAGAGGGATATAGAAAGAGGCAATAGAAGTGCAGAACGAGGCAGCAGAAGTGCAGAAAGAAGCAAGAAAAGTGCAGATAGAAGCAAGAGAAGAGCAAAAAGAGGCAAGAGATATACAGAAAAGGCAAGAGAAGTACAGAAAGGGGCAAAAGAACTGTAGAAAAAACCAACATTGGTGCAGACAGAGCCAAGAGGGGTGCTTAAAGAGTTAAGAAAAGTGCAGAAAGAAGCAAGAGAAGTGCAGAAAGAGGCATTAGAGATGCAGAAAGAGGGAAGTGGGGTGCAGAAAAGGCAACAGGGGTGCAGGAAGAAGCAAGTGAGTTACAGAAAGAAGCAAGAGAAGTGCAGAAAGATGCAACAGAAGTGCAGAAAGAAGCAACAGAAGTGCATAAAGAGCAAGAGGGGTGCAGAAATAGGCATGAGAAGTGCTGAAAAAGTCAAGAGAAGTGCAGGAAGAGGTGGGAGAATTGCAGAAAGACCCAACAGAGGTGCAGACAGAGGCAAAAGTGGCGCTGAAAGGGGCAAGAGAAGTGCAGAAAGAAGCAACAGAGGTGCAGAAGAAAGCAGGAAAACTGTAGAAAGAGGCAATAGAGGTGCAGAAGGAGGCTCAAGAGGTGCAGAAAGAGGGAAGAGGGGTGCAGAAGGAAGCACAAGGGGTGCAAAAAAGAATGAAGAGAGGTGCAGAAAGAAGTAAGAGAAGAACAGAAAGAAGCAACATTAGTGCAGAAAGAGACAAAAGTGGTACAGAAAGAGGCAAGAGAAGTTCAGATAAAAACAACAGAGGTACAGACAGATGCAATGGAATTGTAGAAACAGTCAGGAGAGGTAGAGAAAGAGCGAAACGGGTACAGAAAAAAGCGAAGTGTAGAAAGAAGCAACAGAAGTGCAGAAAGAGGAAAGAAGGGTACAGAAAGAGGTCAGAGATGCACAGAAAAAGGCAAGAGAGGTGCAGAAACAGGCAAGAGAACTTCCAAAAGAACCAACATTGGTGCGGACAGATGCAAGAGGGGTGCTGAAAGAGGCAACAGAGTGAATGAAGTGGCCAGATTAGGGTCACTCAAGACTATCTCTTAGCCTTCCATACAAATGACGTGTCGGTCAGACAGTTGAAACTACAAACCAATATCAGTTTAGTACACTCAGAGCAGAGCCCTGTATTCCCATTCGCTAGGAGTGCTGTGGAGAGAGACTAACATCAGCAAGCATAACGTACATTATGTACACTTAGAAACCAATGAAAGCACGCCCACCATGAAATTTTCTAAGGAGATGCAGCTGGACAGTAGATTACAAAGGAGTAAGTTTCAATTCTGAGGCCGGGCACAAATTATCTACTATCCAAGGTCACTCTGCCGTACCCACCACTTTTTAAGTATGTTACACTCACCCTGTTAACTACCCACAGCCTACCTTACTGCTCAGCTATATGAATGGGTGAGTGAGAGTGCTCATACAGCTATTCACACACACATTCACTCACCCATAGAGTCACTCATACACACACTCACTGCCCCATACACCTACTTGCACATACATTAACTTATTAGAGAATACCCCATTGACTGACTATAGTCTACCTTAGGGGACAGTCATATGTGATAGAAGATGCTCTACATGAGACGCGTGAATGTCACTGTTTTTCACAGAATCATAATGACTGTGTGAGTTCCTATCAGGAGGTAACATTCCATGAGCATGGAACTTTGTTGGTAAATGACTACCTCTCTTTGCGATCTCTATAGTTCTCCCAGGCCCAGATGTACAGCCCTTTTTTGCAGCTGCAAATAGGAGATCCTCCCATTTATGGCCGCAAAAAAGGGTAATAGCATGTACAAATGCTATTTTGCGAGTCACTGACTTGCAAAATAGCATTTGTGACTCTCGATATTAGGAAGGGGTGTCTCCTCCTAGTAGAGAGTCAACATGCTATGTACTAATGTTTTGTGACTGCATTTGAGGCCGCAAAACTCTCGCAGTTTACCACCTAGTTCAAGTAGGTGCTTAACCCCTCACAAACCTTTGTGAGTATGTGGGGAAATATTTTTTCAGAGCATGCAGTGGTCCCAAAGACCACTGCCTGCCCTAAAAAAATTAAACAAAAATGTTTCTTTTTTTTAATGCATCACGTTTTCCTTTCAGGAAAACGGGCTGCATTTTTTTTTTTAAAAAGTCACCATCCCTGGGAAGGCCTGCCATTCCCAATAAGCTTGCAAATTGTGAGAGGTTCATTATTATTCTTAAGCCTCACAGTTTGCGACCCCATTGGGAATCGCAAACAGTGTTAAGCACACTGTTGAACATGCAAAATAGCGCCTCTCAAATTGCGAGTCACAAAAGACTCTTAATTTGCAAGGCACTATTTTGCACATTGTACATCTGGCCCGCAATGTGTCTGTAAGGTGCTACATCAATTGCCTCCTGGGTGTGTTAGTATTTGATTACATACGTTTGTGTGCAACTACCTGTTTTAGCACAAGTTACATTATAGCTGTGCCTGTCAAGGTGAGTGAATATGTAGGTGCTTCTGTCATTATTGCAGAGTATATTTTACTGCCTGACAATTTTTCTTCTTGGTCTGTCAGAGTGAGGTCTGGGTGACACAGTGGATATATAATTCAAAACATGGCTTTCTATGAGCACATGTAGCTCATTGAACCTTCAGAGTACTTATGTTTCCTTATAGGCAAATACCCCCTGCACCATGGCCTACCTACAGCCTCCCTCATGGTGATGTATACATGTTACAACAATAGTTTACCCATTCTCTAGAAGTTTTAAATGTAAAGGCTGACCTAGACGTAAAACTACATGCACAGCCTCAAGTGTAGCAAGCTCGAGACATGATGCAAGGGCTACTTCTGTGCATGATAGACTTGAAAGTGTCAATTCTTTAGCAGATATCTGAATGATACAACTTAGCTGCAGCCTATGTCAGCCTCTATCTGAGGCTGTTTTTGTATGTCTATGTAAGTTTGTTCGTAAATACCTGTCTCTCTTTGTAACATAAGTGGTTCCCTAAATCTGTTTGTGAAAGACTGCTTAGATTGCCTCCTGTCTGTATTATAGAGTTTAGTTTTTTTATCAGTGTTAGATACATTTCAGTTGCCCCTGTTTATGTTTATGAATGTTTAGGTGTTTCTGTCACTAGCCCACTGAGTCTTTTAGTTTCTGTCAGTTGTTCAAATTTAATTGAAGTCTCAGAGGCAGTCTGTATGAATAATTAAGTCCATGGGTTTGTAAGACTGCACATAGCTCACTGAATGTTCAGAGTACATGTATTAACTTTTAGGCACATAGCACCCTGCCTTTTGGTCTAGCTGCAGCCTGCTTTAGAACTGACGTATATTTAGCAGAACAGCAGTTTATGTCTTGTCTATGAATATTAAAAGTGAAGTCTAGTCTACCACTAAAACGTAATGCACAGGTTCAAGTATAGCAGACTCGTGACATGATGAAAGAGCCACTTGCCTCATATTAGATTGGAAAGTGTCACTTCTTTACCAGATATGTGAATTAATATATCAGATCCTGTCTGAATCTGCTATTGCACGTATAATTAAGTTTGCTGGTAAACAGCTGCCTCACTTTCTGACATCAATGGTTCTCTAACTGTCTTCATGGGAGTTTACATGTTTGCATTGTTTTTGTTAAATGGATTGTCTCCTGGATGTATTAGTGAGTATTAGATTATTTAATTGTGTGTGCAACTGCAATCATTAGCACTGAATACATATGAGTTCTGCCTATCTTTGTGAGTACATATTTAGATGCTTTTATTTTATTAAGTCCAAGCGGATGTATAATTCAGCACATGGATCTCTAGGAGTCCATATAGCATCCAGAAACTTCACAGAACATGTTTTACCTGTTAAGCACATATCTTGATGCAGTATGCTCTAACTACAGCCTATCTTTGTGCTCAGTTATATGTGCTACAAGAGCAGTTTACTCCTTGTGTAGGGGTTTTAAGTGACAAGACAGTCATAGCAATTCAACGTCATGCACAGGCTCAAGTATACTGATACAAGGGCTACTTCTCTGCATGGTAGACTTTAAGCTGTTCAGTTCTTTAGCAGATATCTGAATGAATGCCTCAATTTCGAACCATGAAAGCATGTCTATGTACATTTCCTAGTAATAAACTGCCTCTATTTGTGACATATATGCTTCTCTAAATGTGTTCGTAAGGGGTAGCCCAGCTTGTCGCCTGGGTGTGTTAGTGACTATGGGGTTATTTAACTGTGTGCACAACTGCCTCCATTACCACTAGATACATATCAGTTCTGCCTGTCTGTATCAGTGAATGTTCAGGTGCTTCTATTACTATCACACTGGGTGTTTTAGTGTGTGTCTGATTTTCTAATTATGTATCTCAGATTGAAGTCTGAGAAGCAAGGTGGGTGTGTAATTGGGCACATGGGCATTTAGGAGTGCAAATAGCTCACTTAAACTTACATTACATTTCAAACATAGTAAGCACATGCCAACTTGTCTTAAGGCCTACCTGCCGCCTATCTCACTGGAGAGTTCTACATAATAAAAGAGTACTTTATATCTTTTATAGGACTTTTCAATGCAAAAATGGACCTAGCAAGAAAAGTGCATGTACATGTTCAAGTGTTGCAGGCCTTTGGCATGATGTGGTAGAGTTGAAAGTGTCAGTTATTTACTAGCTATTTGAATGAGAGTGTCGGTTCCTGTTTGCGGACCTGATTGCATGTGTATATAAGTCTGTTGCTAAATCACTGTCTCTCTTTGGGACATGGATGATTTAAATGTATCTGTAAGGGGCTGCATGGATTACCTCCTAGCTGTGTTAGTCAGTATACAGTTTACAAATATATGTACAGCTGCCTCCATTATCACTAAATACATATCAGTTCAGCTGTCTGCATGAGTGAGTATTTAGGCGGTTCTCTAACTACCTCACTGGCTGTTTTAGTGCCTTTCTGCTTTTCTACTTAGGTATCTCAGATTAAAGTCTGGATAGCAGGGTGGATATATAAGTGGACACAGAAGTCTGTAGAAGTACGTATACCTCACTAAACTTCACAGAACATGTACTCCCTTTTTATGCATATACCATCCTGCCATATAACGTAGCTACAGCCCATGTCAGTGGTGACTTATATATGGTAAAATACCACTTCATGCCGTCCCTACGACCTTTACATGTAAAGGTTGCCCTAGCCATAAAACTGCATGCACAGGCCCAACTCTACCAAGTTGTATACATGATGCAAGGGCTAGTTCAGTGCTACTTAAGTGTGTATGCAACTACCTCCATCAGCGCTATATACATAACAGTTGTATGTAACAGTCTATGTAAGTCTGTGTAAGGTAATGTTTACATGCTTCTGTCATAGTCTACATGGCTGTTTTAGTCTCTGTCCACTTTTCTACTAAGATATTTACTTGTGCTTTCTACGAAAAAGAGAGAAAAAAGTGTATAGTTCCTTTATTGCAAAGATTAGTCTAACCAATCACACTTCATCACCTCATCACTTTCAGTTCACCAACAACTGGAAACGTAATTTGTGTGTTTTGTGATGGTAGCATTTTTACAAGCAGCCATAAAAACTAGAAGGACTTCCACCATGTTAATTATCCTATTGAGATGTATCTGAGCTTGGATATGAGAGAAATGGCGAAGCAAAAGGTTGCCCTTTCTGCAATCAATAGTTTATTACTATCACTGTACATAGGCTTTTTATCTGAGGAGGAATTGATATTAAAGTATTGGGTTATGCTTGATTTTATATTTTTAGATATTTTAAATGGTATTTATTTCTTCATAAATTTTGTTTCAAAGGTGGAGATGTATAAATACTTATTTGACGTGACATTTTATACATTTTGATGCTAAATAAAGCTTATTGATTGATACTAAGATATATCAGGTTGAAGTGTCGCTAGCAGGGTGAATATATAATTGGGCACACGGGTCTCTAGAACTGCATGTAGCCAAACCCACAGCAACACCTGTGCAATGCCCCCTCAACGCAAAGTCCTGCATGTGAAGGAGCCGTATTTACAAGGAGAGGAAACGTCACGCAGGATAAAAACAATGTTATAAACCGATTTTCCATTTTTGAAATTATGCTTGGTGCCACAATGATATCAATAGCCTTGAACACCACAAATATATCACAAAATGACGAAAAAAACAGATGTTCCACAGCCACCAGCACATACAAAGCCTATTAATTGTAAAATCAATAATAACTAACACACTAAACACATTACTATCTAAAAGACTCTATAATAGCATGTATAATTCCCATAATATCTCGATCAAAGTGTATAGCTCTGTCAGTAGAACTTGTCTCACATTCATGTTATAAGTTTCAGTGGATCTGCGAGGGTGGGCATCAGACTATCAATGGGTCTGTAACAAACTGCGTTACTGTCTCTGCGCATCTATGACTGGGTGCATCAGTGTCTCAATGGATTTGTGATTGGTTGCATGAGTCTCCCAGTTGATCTCTGAGTAGGTGCATGAGTGTGTTTGTGCATTAGAAACTAAGCATATGGCTATCTGACTGGATCTGTGTGTCAAGAATTAGTACCTGAAATACCTGATTCCGTGGGGGACGAACAGCCGAGGGTGGTCCAGAAGATATTTTCCCAGCTCCCCTACACCTCTAATCCAAAGAACTCTGGACTGAGAGATGAGGGGAAAGAAGAATGGGATAACATACAAGAGAGACTGCCAGACTGGTGACTTCACTGCTTTTCTTCTGAATTAGTGGGAATACCTGTAACAAATAAGCAAAAATTACCACAGTTCTAATTGCCTAACTCTGTCTGAATGTCCCATCCAAAGTTCCTCACATTACCTGAATGTGTGTGGAATTTAGCCTCTCTCTGTACTGGTTAAGAATGAAATCCTGTACAATACTCTAAAGAAGAGACTATTGTTTTAACCAGCAAGTCTTGAAATAAACGTTGTGCTTTCTTTCTTAATGCAGATACTTTAACTGGAACTCTGTACTCTGTGAGTTTGCTGGTAAGTAAAAATGTGTATATATATATATACACTTCTATCTACTGAAGAACTTGACAAGGCTGGAAATTCAGGAATGAGCTGTCTCTGCCAAACTGATAAGTCAAGAGTTAGACTGTTCAGAAGCCTGTGTAGTTGCTCACATTGAGTATAGTCTGGGATGATGAGGAAAATATTTATATACAGCTGGAACGTATGTACAGCTTAGAAAACTGATACCAAATGTCTTTGTAGTTCTTGCAGGATGAATCTCCCTTAATAGGCTCCTAACTTGTGCCTAAGAGACTGCTGTCGCAACTACTGCTGAATACAATTCACAGGCAATATTAAGCAGCAAAGGCTATAGAAGCGAATAGAAAAGAAGGTCAAAACGCTTACCCGACTCAACTGCCCTCTCCGAACAGAGCGCTGAGAATGAATTTTCAAAAGGGTACCTGACTGGAATGGTCACTCGCTGAATATCTACTCACGGGTGAATTACAGAAGAAAGTGCGATTACGAAATTCAGGAGCAATTCGGGAACGTTGAAACATTGAGTGGGTGCATGTATATCTGACTGAATCTTTGAGCGGGTCTGTGAGTATATGAGTGATTGATTGAGTGTAGCAGTGTCTAAAAGGGTCTGTGACTGAGGGTGTGAGTGACTATATGGGTATGTGAGTTGGTGTATGAGTTTCTGAATGGATCTATGCATGGGAGTATGAATTTCTCAGTGGGTCTTTCAGTGGGTGTATGAGTGTCTCAATGAGCCTGAGAGTACATAAGTGAGTGTCTCACTGGGTCTGTATGTGGGTGCATGAGTATCTGAATGGGTCTGTAAGTAGGTGCACGAGTCTCTGAGTAGGTTTGTTCATGGTTGTGTGATTCTTTGAGTGAGTCTATAAGTGGTTAAATAAGAAACTTGGTGGGTCTGTTAGTGAGTGCATGAGTGCCCAATTAAGCCTTAGAGTGGCTATAAGAGTCTCTAAGTAGATATGAGACGTGCAAATAAGTCTGTGAGTGGGACTCTTAGTAGGTGTGTGACTTTCTGAGTGGGGCTGTCACATTGTTTTAATTCCCCCAAATTCATATTAATGTTTGAAACCCTCCAAATTAAATTTTTGGACATGTCAAAATGGCCGACACAAGTACTGTCATTCTGTATCACCTTCAAAGTAGTCCTACGTTTATGTCTGTGTCTGTACGTGTGGATTTAAATGGCATTTGTGAGATGAGACTTTTAGCGTCATCAAGGCTTAATCGCCGAAACGCATTGTTGTTGCCAATAAATCGATATTTTACTTGCACAAGGAAGGTGTCCGAGCAGTCTGCCTTGTAAACGAAGGTGACTGTGAAAAGCGTGTTTGGGACTTCCGGTGCCCTTGCTCGGACTGCCCGCTGACAGCAAGTCCGACTTTACCGGAGATCGGTGTGTCTGAAACGCGTTGAGCTGCAGATTACTGGAGAAACGCACGCATTGGGTTGTGTGCCGCACACTCACCTTCAAAGGTTTTTTCCCCCGTAAGGGCGTCCTTAGAAGTGGCAACTTGAATTTGTTTGATGTTTTGCGGCCCTGCTAGGTCGCGAGGACGAACCGCTGCTACAACGCGAATCTTTGGCGTTCAGAAGGCATGGTGCAATAACAGAACGGAGGGTTCCACAGTGAGCGTTTTATTGGCAACATCACTAGTCCGTGGGCTTTTAACCGACCCACTTGGGTTTTAATTGACATTAAGAAGGGGAACATTGCAGCGTCCACTTGAAGTATTGCGGGGTTCCCAAGGCCTACACGCTCCAGAGATTACCCACTTACACACAAGAACTGTTGGCACGGAAACTGTAAAATGCAAAGAACAAGTTTATTAAGACCCCATGGGGTGGTGGTACACTCAAACAGCACCCTTCGGTAATGCAAGAGGTATCACACCGAACACCGGTGTGACCCCGTTTATATATACAATTTTGGGGCAATAAAAGATAGGCGGCATAAGTTAAGACACAGTTTTAGAGACATATATGGTCATGTTTTGGAACACTGCCAGCTCATTGGTGGGTTTCAAACCCGTTGGTCAGTTAGCGGCACATTCCTGAGGGTTTACGGGTCAGTAAGAACTGCGCATGTGTGGCTTGACCAGTACTAAAAATAGCCTGTTGCTGGTCAGATGAGAGTGGTCAGTGGA
Organism: Lissotriton vulgaris; assembly: GCF_964263255.1. NCBI lineage: Eukaryota > Metazoa > Chordata > Amphibia > Caudata > Salamandridae > Lissotriton > Lissotriton vulgaris. Next base: position 1,089,231,755 of record NC_141697.1, on the reverse strand, counting down.
ACGGAAAAAGGACTAAAGGGCACGTCGGCCACGAGGCCGCTCATGGTCTAAGATGGCCGCTGCAACATTCAAAAATGGCGTTTATCGTATATAGCCAAGTTAAGGAGGACAACGTGTAGGTTCAGCTAGTCGCTAATCCAAGCGGGCCAATTACGACAGACGACCCTTTTAGCGTTTAGCTGAATCTACCTCATAATGAACATACTCTGGATGTTCGTCCTCGATGTCTATTAACATAATTTGTGTCATTTCTTTGTGTAGCATTATTTTGTCATGGGCAAGAGCTCGCCTCGATGGTAAGCAAGCTGATAGACACATTGAACATAAGGTAGGGCCACATTGGATACACAAGCATATAAAGAACATTGCTCCCACAAGTATGCAGAGAATTGTCAACAGTTTCCAGCCCCAAGTTGCAATCATGGACCAGAACCATCCAGAAAGTGTCCAAGTTCCATTGTCCGGGTGTATTTCGGCAGCTATCTTATGCAGCTTGGAAATCGCATCATACACAGATGGAGAATTATCAGGCACGTAAACACAACAGCTGCTTCCGATGATTCTACATGCCCCCCCACGATCAGCCAAAACAACATCCAGCACCATCCTGTTTTGGAGGGTGACAATTCTGGAAATCTGCAGTTCTTCGGTAATATTCCCCAGGGCAATAGCAGTGTCATTCGCAACAGCCTCGACAACGCGAGTCAGCCGTCTGATTTTCCGGCTGTTCAATGCAGCCCCCACAAAGGAGAATAGTCCCAGATTGAAATCCACATACTGTTGTAATGCAGTGTCCGTTTGATCAATGTCCTCTAAAGCAACAGTTCGCTTAACTCTGTTCAAAACAAAATCATGGTACAGAGTATAGTCGTTATGATACATCGGAGGGGCAATGAATACAGGAGGTAGCACAAACGATACATAGCATGTGCCCAACCACCCCACCGGAAGCTGATGGTACCCCTTCGTTCCACAGATGAAGTAGGTGTTTCGAGATGCAACAAATGAAATGCCATTCGGGCTATCAAACGTGAGAGTAATATTACATTCACTTTTCCCCACTGCAATCGTGCCCTTGTTTCGGATGCATAAATCGGCTTTGGTGGAAATGACATTTATAACATGAGCACTGGATACATTCACGTTTCGCTGATTGCTATATATTCGTGGGGCAGACACATTATCAGGCCTGTATTCTTCCCATTCAAACCGTGTACCCTCTGCCCGTGGAAACCCATCCTTGTCATGGGGACATTCTTTATTTAGGCGAAAAAGCACCCCCCCTTTTGTTGGCCATCTCAAAGTAAAGAGGAGAGTGTACCAGGCATTGCAAGACCCATTGTGCGAAAACGGGAGTGGAATAAGTGGGGTACCCCCTCTCTTCTGGTGCCCAGGCAACATTCCACACACCCAGCAGTTAGAGGTATTGGTCATATTATGCGTGTGGTGAAGAATCTGAATGAAGCTGTTATTTAAGTACGTTTGGCGATGGCGTTCTTCATGGAATGGCAATGTAAAATGGAAATGTTCAGACGGTGCCGGGGTAGTCGGCAGCAAATGTTCTCGTACAGGCACCACAAGTTCGACTACCCAGGCTATAACAGCTATCACCACAATAGTTAGAACAAAGAGAAAGGCACCCAATATTTTCTTGTCACGAGATGCCGTTGATGCCATAGTTCAAGAAAGTCTGTGCAAAGTCTCAAATGACACAAATTGTTCACAAGTTTTCACAAATAGTCTCAGATACACGTACGTGTATACCTAAAAAAGAAAAATGCGGTGCTGAACTCCGAGGTAGCCGTTGTTTTCTTCTCCGGGCCAAGACGGGTGTCGCTACTCTGGCAGAACTGATCCCCCCCCCTTGGAATTCCCGGTTTCCGTTTCACAAACCTGGAGCGGTTACCAACCAGTCATAAAAAAATGACAAAAAAACTTCTTATCGCGGACGTAGATTGTAGCGCTCTCTTTCGGTAGCAGATTGGTCCGGGAAGGCTCCCTCCACTTCGGCCGACGTCACAGCTGGGCTCTTTTCTTTCTCCAAGATCTCCTTATAATCAGTCAGCACAACAGGAGTCACCAGATCCGGAGAGACTCGGCGACAATGTGTCGAATGCACCCACCGCTTCCTGTTGGTCACTCGTACGGCGGTGCGGGTCGCCAGAAGGACCTGCTCGGGGCCCTTCCACCTGGGCTCCAGACTGCTTGCTCTTTCAAACGAACGGATCATCACATGATCCCCAGGACGAAGATCGTGGCCCTCTCCAGCAGAGTTGTCAGGGAGCGCTTCTCGAACCTGTTGGTGAATAGAGAGCAAATCATTTGTTAATCGTGCCAAATAATCATTCATCATAACACAAGGCACATCATGTATTAATCGCGGCTTGGGCACCCCCCAGATATTCATGGGGCGGCCAAACACCACCTCATAGGGCGTAAGGCCAGTTCGTGAGTGGGGTACTGATCTAAGAGAGAGCAGTGCTAGCGGCAATGCATCTGGCCACTTCAACGATGTAGACGCCACGATTTTGGCCAGCTTAAGCTTCAAGGTGGCATTGTACCGCTCGACCAAACCTGCTGACTGAGGGTGGAATACAGCGTGGAACTTTTGCTGAATCCCTAACCCCTTCAGTACATATTCCACAATCTTTCCAACAAAATGGGGCCCATTATCGCTCCACAGAAATTTGCAAACTCCAAAGCGAGGAAAGAACTCCTTAAGCAACACCTTAGCTGTTGTCAAAGCTGTATTGTCTTTCGTGGGGTAGGCCTCAACCCATTTGCTAAAAGCACACACCACCACTAGGACGTACTTCAGGTTGTTGCAGCGCTCGAGTTGGATGTAATCCATTTGAAGCACTTCAAACGGTGCTGAAGGTGGAACGAACCCTCCTTTCGGAGTATGGGTCCCCTTCCCAGGATTGTGTTGCAAGCATACCAGGCAGGTCTGCACTACTCTCTTTGCAGTATTCGCAATCTCAGAATGTTCCCAAACTCGTGTTAAAAGCCGGGTGATTGCAAGAGCTCCGACATGGGCCAGTCCATGAGTCATCTGGACCATCGCCTGTAAATAAGCCGCAGGCAATTTCCACTTCTCCATGTCTTTGCTTCTCCAACAACCTTCATCATCTAGCACCCCCTCTGCTGCCCAAGCCGCAAGCTCAGATTCTGTAGCTGTTTTTGAATATCCCGTATCTCTGCTCTAGCATCACTCCATCTCTCAGCCTGTGATTGTACCACGTACATAGGGGAGCTAGTTCGGGACATAGCCGTCTGCCTTGCTATGCTGTCTGCAAAGGCATTTCCTTGACCCACTTTATCCGTGATCTTTTTATGGGCACTGCACTTCACTATCGCTACTTTCTTGGGGCAGAGCAACGCGTTTAGGAGATCACGCACTAACTCTCCGTGCATAATGTGCTCTCCGTGTGATGTCAGAAACCCACGTTCCCTCCAGAGAAGTCCGAAGTCATGGGCCACTCCAAAGGCATACCGGCTGTCTGTGTATATGTTCACACATAGGCCAGCACTCAATTCGCAGGCTCTTGTTAAAGCTATCAGCTCTGCTGCTTGAGCCGATTTTTGTGGTATTCTAGCTGTTTCAACCACCGTCTTAAGAGTCGTGATCGCATATGCTGCGGAAGTCGTACCATCTGGCAGCCTCAAACACGATCCATCAACCCACAGTTCCCCATCCACATCTGGAAGTGGCACATCCTGTAAGTCAACACGACCCTTTGTCTGTTCCTCAGTCAGGAAAACACAATCATGATGTTTTTCTTCCTGACCCTCCTCGGCCGGATAGGGCAATAAAGTCGCGGGGTTCAAAGTAGCGCATCTTTTCAATGTTATGTGTGGCGCTAAAAGTGTCAGCTCATATCCTGTAAGTCGTGCACTCGTGAGGTATTGGGTCTTTGTTTGGTTTAACAGGGCATCTACTGCGTGAGGAACTAACACCAACAGTTTGTGTGATAACACTATGCCCTCACTCTGTCGTATGGCTACTGCTGTTGCCGCTACCGCTCGAAAACACCCAGGCAACCCTCGTGCTACAGGATCCAAAATGGCAGAGAAGTATGCACATGGTCTCTGCTTATCCCCGTGTAACTGCACTAACACTGACAACGCGCACCCATCATTCTCATGCACGTACAATGTGAAAAGTTTTGTGTAGTCTGGTGTTCCTAACACGGGTGCAGAACAAAGAGCCTGTCTCAACTGTTCAAAGGCTTTCTGACATTCGTCTGTCCACTCAAGAGGCATCGGTGTAGTTTTGGACAATAATGCTAGCAGAGGTTTTATGATATGTGAAAAACCCATGATCCATTGTCTACAAAAAGATGTCAACCCTATGAAGGCACGCACATCTCTCTGCGTGCGGGGGACTGGTGTGTCTAAAATTGCTTGAATTCGATCAGATGTTAATGCCCTCCCCTCCTTAGACAACAGATGACCGAGGTAGGTCACCTGGGGTCTACAGTATTGAAGCTTTTTCTTGGAGACCTTGTGATTGTTTTGTGCCAAAAAGGAAAGCAACGCAAGCGTACTCTGTTCACATTGTGCATAGGAGTCGGCGGCAAGCAGAAGGTCATCCACGTACTGGATGAGCGCAACGCCAGACTGCAATTCGAAGGAATCTAGTTGTCGTTTCAAAGCCTGGCTGTAGATGCTAGGACTCTCAGTATATCCTTGGGGAACTCGACAAAATCTATATGATTTATTATTGAGCGTAAAACCAAACAGATATCTACTATCTGGATGGACAGGGATAGAGAAGAACGCATTCTTTAGGTCGATAACAGTGAAAATGGTGGCCGTCGGAGGAACCAATGTAAGCAAGGTCGTAATATCGGACACCACTGGGTATTGGGGAATGACAATTTTATTTATTTCACGCAAATCAATAATAAATCGATAGATCTTGCCATCTGAGTCTCTCTTAAGAATTGGTAGAATAGGGCTGTTACAGACATTATAAGGGACCTCCTCCACCACCCCTGCAGAAATCAAATCCTGGACAATGTGTGTTAGTGCAATTTCGCCTTCCTTCGAGATCTTATACTGTGGCACTCGTGGTAGGGGGGCCCCCTCCTTAACGGTAATGTGTATTGGTGGAATACGCATCTCTCCCACATCCGTATCTGATGTCGCCCACAACGTGTGCGGCAGAGAGGCCAAAACGGGAACATCTAAAATGACACAAAATCTGTCACGTTCAGGACAATCATCAGGGTCAGGGTAGTTATCATTCAGAATAACCCGCACTCCCTCTGGAGCGCAGCGTATTGTTGCTCGAAAATATTTAAGCAAGTCAATGCCCAAGATATTATCTGGGGTATGGGGCGATAACAAAAATTGGCCAAAACTAAAGTACTTGTCAATGCATAGTGCAAGGGGCTTGGACAATGGGCTGGGGGAGGGTGTGCCATCAAACCCTACACACGTAATCATTTCGCCAGACAGGGGAGCCCTCGGAACCAAGTTTTTCGACAGAGCGCTACGAGTAGCTCCTGTGTCGACTAGAAACTGATCAGTAGAACCCAAAATACCCGCTGTTACATATGGACCTTGCTGATCTACTGGCACTTCAACTGATTCCTTACCCCATCCTACGCAATCCTATGCATGCACATAATCCTGATGTTCCACATTCTCTCCTTCCAAAATCTGATATTGATTCCGTCTATCAAACGTATTTCGTTCGTCCTGGCCACGGCCCCTCTCCTCAACCTGTCTACGATCACTTCCTCCACCTCTCATTCCAGTATAACCTCCTCTTGACCTTCCACTACCTCGCCCACGCTGGCTACGCTGTTCACGAAGTACCGGACAATCGTCGGCCCAATGCCCAAACTCCTTACAATAAGCACACTGATCCTCCGCAATGTCCGTACGACCATACGATACGTTACCTCCACCTCGTCTACCTCTCTCATTCCCTCTACCCTGTGTTCCCCGAACCTGCGCCAACATCACCTTCGTTTTCAATTCCTTCGTCTTTTTCTCTACACTTTCTTTAGCCTCCACCTCCTGCCGCTCATAATACTGAGCCATAGTTAACAAGGACGCAGGGGTCGCCGTGGCCCAGGAACTTTCACTCAATTTCAATCGCTTAGCAATCTCTGGTAGGAGATTAGCCACATACTTATCTACAAACAAATGCCGACCCGTATCGTCAGTTAAAGATTGACCACTGTAATCATGAAATGCCTCCTCGAAGCGTGTAAAGAAATCTGAGACTGTTTCATCTGGTTTCTGCTTGCACGACGTTAACATGGTCCAATCTATCTTTTTGGCAGGAACGAGCGTTTTCAATTTATGCAAAATAGCTGCCGGAAGATCTAGAATTAGCTGACAAGGCTTACATGCTGGTTCTCTATCTAAATCTGCAGCATTTATCTCTTTCCAGGTCCCCCCCAAAATCGTTTCGTCATTAGTTTTACGAATTTGCCTCCACATATCAGGTGGTAAAATTAGCCCAAAAAACAAATCTATATCTACAAGAGTCATCACACAAGACGATATAGCCCCCTCTACCCCCTCATAGAATGCCGCTGGGTTCTTTCGGAGATCAGGTAAAGAGTTTTTCAGTGCCATAACATCTGCCCTATTCCATGGCGTATATACCCAATTGTACACAAAATACCCTTTCGCATCCTTCGACAACTTATCATCATCCGTACCTTCCCCTTTTGGTGGAACATACAAAGGCGCCGCTTCACGCATAGGCATAACATGCAACGCAGAGCTCTTATCTGAACCACGAAGAGAACACTCCTTAACCGCCTCATCATTTCCCGGCACAGACTCCTTTTGCCTCCTTTTCCGTTCCTGTCGCAAATGGGTTGTCTCATCCCGCAGCGCGATCAAATGCTTGAACAGGTCATCAACATCTGTAAGATCAAAATCACCTTTAGCTAAATTCTCACGATACACCGACAAAACTTTAGGCTCTAACGTATCAGAAAACTCACGATATGCGCTTACAACTTCATCCGCTAGGCTGGACAAAAAATACATTAATTCAAGATCCGACCACCCCGTTTTCTCTGATATCAATTGATCCTGAGTAACACTATGCTTATTCACTTTGCGAGCCCAACTACGTAAATGAGCGGACCTATCCGCAGTAAACCTGAGAGCAGATACACCCTTTTGGTTCGACTTATCCTGTCCGTCATCATCAGAATCCACAGCTGGAGCCGTCGGCGTGACGTACGGAGGCGGTGACCGATCTAACAAAGAAAAATCATCAATTTCATTATTAAGGACAGGATAAAGTGGTCGGCGAATAGGAAATTGACCAGTCGTTAGCAATTTACGCTCCCGTTCCTCCCTTTCTTTCTTCTCCTGAGCCTCCTTCTCCTCCAGCTGTAAAGCTTTATCCCGAGCAGCCTTGCGCTGCTCTTTGTCCGCCAAGGCAACCTCACGCTTCATTCGTTCACGCGCCGCTTTCTCCCACATTCGCACACAATCAAACATGTTTTGTCTAGACCTGCGCTGAAACATACATTGCTCCACAAATTGGATTTTACTCAAATCGTATGACCCGTGTAGGGGCCATTGCAATTCGGGATCGGCCTTAGTGTACTTATGCCATAATTTACTGTACATAATAGGGGGGAGGCCAAACTTAATATACATCTCCCTATTTGGTGTTCCCTCTGGGGGAGCCGGCTGTGATTCCGCTAACCTAATTGAGGTACCATCTCCTAAACAACACATTCCCCGGAGTGTGCTAAAAACAGGCATGTTCAAAGAGTATCACGAAAGCGTGACACCGGACCAAATGGCACTTACAGTTCTTCTCACGATTGTGCCGCTCAAAGGAAAAAAACAAAGTTAGAGAAACATCTCTACATGCCTGCCTATGTGAAGTGCACTACACATATAAGTTCAAAGATCACAAATTCAAAATGTTAGCTAACTCAAATCAAAGTTCATAGAATTCGGCAAGCGTCCTCACCGATCACAAAGCACAGATTTTCAGTAAGCGTCCGAAGACTACCTTACCGAACACAATTCGTAGGACTTCAGTAAGCGTCCGAAGGCTACCTTACCGAACACAAAGCTTACCAAATACTCAACTGTCCAGGTTCCAACTGCCAAGGTCTTGTAAGCCAAATCAGCCAAACGGCACTCTCTCAGTGATGCGGACACTTCGAAAACTCAGTCGGAGACCGGCGCCACCTGGAAGGTCAGATCGGAAGGAAAGGAAAAAACACCGTGGCAGCCAAGACTCGGGTCACTCGTGGCAGCGCGCGCCCATGGCGGATTTCCAAGCCTTCGTCACGACCTCTCCTTCGGGCATCCGAGTCGCCGATGAGTCCCTTCGTGGTCGCCAATTGAAGTATTGCGGGGTTCCCAAGGCCTACACGCTCCAGAGATTACCCACTTACACACAAGAACTGTTGGCACGGAAACTGTAAAATGCAAAGAACAAGTTTATTAAGACCCCATGGGGTGGTGGTACACTCAAACAGCACCCTTCGGTAATGCAAGAGGTATCACACCGAACACCGGTGTGACCCCGTTTATATATACAATTTTGGGGCAATAAAAGATAGGCGGCATAAGTTAAGACACAGTTTTAGAGACATATATGGTCATGTTTTGGAACACTGCCAGCTCATTGGTGGGTTTCAAACCCGTTGGTCAGTTAGCGGCACATTCCTGAGGGTTTACGGGTCAGTAAGAACTGCGCATGTGTGGCTTGACCAGTACTAAAAATAGCCTGTTGCTGGGCAGATGAGAGTGGTCAGTGGAACGGAAAAAGGACTAAAGGGCACGTCGGCCACGAGGCCGCTCATGGTCTAAGATGGCCGCTGCAACATTCAAAAATGGCGTTTATCGTATATAGCCAAGTTAAGGAGGACAACGTGTAGGTTCAGCTAGTCGCTAATCCAAGCGGGCCAATTACGACACACTGTGACAGGATGTTGTTGTTAAACACCACGAATACCAGAATGCTCTGATACTTCTAATCATGGCACCAGTACACGCCCACTGGGGCGGACTCAATAAAGGAACTTCAGGTTGTTTAACATGAGGCTGCGGTGTTCTTTTGTCTAGCTCGTGAACAAGGACTGTGTGTCTGAAACATGTTGAGCTGCAGATTACTGGAAAAACGCACGCATTGGGTTGTGTGCCGCACACTCACCTTCAAAGGTTTATTCCCCCATGAGAGCGTCCTTACAAGTGGCAACTTGAATTTGTTTGATGTTTTGCGGCCCTGCCAGGTCGCGAGGACGAACCGCTGCTACAGCACGGATCTTTGGCGTTCAGAAGGCAGGGCGCCATAAAAGAACAGAGGGTTCCACAGTGAGTCTTTTATTGGCAACATCAATAGTCCGTGTGCTTTTAACCGACCCAATTGGGTTTTAATTGACAATAAGAAGGGGAACATTGCAGCGTCCACAGTGACAGGATGTTGTTGTTAAACACCACGAATACCAGAATGCTCTGGGACTGCTAATCATGGCACCAGTACATGCCCACTGGGGCGGATTCAATAAAGGAACTTCAGGTGGTTTTCCATGAGGCTGCGTGTTCTTTTGTATAGCTCGTGAACAAGGACTGTGTGTCTGAAACACGTTGAGATGCAGATTACTGGAGAAACGCACGCATTGGGTTGTGTGGCGCAAACTCACCTTCAAAGGTTTATTCCCCCGTGAGGGCGTCCTTACAAGTGGCAACTTGAATTTGTTTGATGTTTTGCGGCCCTGCCAGTTCGCGAGGACGAACCGCTGCTACATTGCGGATCTTTGGCATTCAGAAGGCTGGGCGCCATAAAAGAACGGAGGGTTCCACAGTGAGTGTTTTATTGGCAACATCACTAATCCAAGTGCTTTTAACCAACCCCCTTGGGTTTTAATTGACATTAAGAAGGGGAACATTGCAACGTCCACAGTGACAGGATGTTGTTGTTAAACACACGAATACCAGAATGCTCTGGGACTTCTAATCATGGCACCAGTACAGGCCCACTGGGGCGGACTCAATAAAGGAACTTCAGGTGGTTTAACATGAGGCTGCGGTGTTCTTTTGTCTAGCTCGTGAACAAGGACTGTGTGTCTGAAACGCGTTGAGCTGCAGATTACTGGAGAAACGCACGCATTGGGTTGTGTGCCGCACACTCACCTTCAAAGGTTTATTCCCCCATGAGAGCGTCCTTACAAGTGGCAACTTGAATTTGTTTGATGTTTTGCGGCCCTGGCAGGTCGCGAGGACGAACCGCTGCTACAGCACGGATCTTTGGCGTTCAGAAGGCTGGGCGCCATAAAAGAACGGAGGGTTCCACAGTGAGTGTTTTATTGGCAACATCAATAGTCCGTGTGCTTTTAACCGACCCACTTGGGTTTTAATTGACATTAAGAAGGGGAACATTGCAGCGTTCACAGTGACAGGATGTTGTTGTTTAACACCATGAATACCAGAATGCTCTGGGACTTCTAATCATTGCACCAGTACACGCCCACTGGGGCAGACTCAATAAAGGAACTTCAGGTGGTTTAACATGAGGCTGCGGTGTTCTTTTGTATAGCTCGTGAACAAGGACTGTGTGTCTGAAACACGTTGAAATGCAGATTACTGGAGAAACGCACGCATTGGGTTGTGTGGCGCACACTCACCTTCAAAGCTTTATTCCCCTGTGAGGGCGTCCTTACAAGTGGCAACTTGAATTTGTTTGATGTTTTGCGGCCCTGCCAGGTCGCGAGGACAAACCGCTGCTACAACGCGGATCTTTGGCATTCAGAAGGCTGGGCACCATAAAAGAACGGAGGGTTTCACAGTGAGTGTTTTATTGGCACATCACTAGTCCAAGTGCTTTTAACCAACCCACTTGGGTTTTAATTGACATTAAGAAGGGGAACATTGCAGCGTCCACAGTGACAGGATGTTGTTGTTAAACACCACGAATACCAGAATGCTCTGGGACTTCTAATCATGGCACCAGTACACGCCCACTGGGGCGGACTCAATAAAGGAACTTCAGGTGGTTTAACATGAGGCTGAGGTGTTCTTTTGTCTAGCTCGTGAACAAGGACTGTGTGTCTGAAACACGTTGAGCTGCAGTTTACTGGAGAAACGCACGCATTGGGTTGTGTGCGGCACACTCACCTACAAAGGTTTATTCTCCTGTGAGGGCGCCCTTACAATTGGCAACTTGAATTTGTTTTATATATATATATATAACCTTTGTGTGATTATATATATATATATATATATATATATATATATATATATATATATATATATATATATATATATATTCACTGAAAAAACCATAGGTTTCACACCAGTTATAGTTAGGAATTAGCATTTAAAAAACCTATTAAATTCACTGAAAAAACCATAGGTTTCACACCAGTTATAGTTAGCTGGAAATTTTACTGATATAAAACCATTGAAATTCCCACGTTATAGTTAGATGGACTCACTATAACTTGCGCGTGCAATGCACTGCTGATGACATCACATATTACATCACTCATGACATGGTCAGTGACATCACTCATGACATCACTGATGACACCATCCAGTGAATGTGTGTCTTTCTGAAAAATAAATATATTTTATATATGTATATGTAAAAGTTGATGGAAGAATAAATGTTTAAATAAGTGTCTAAATGGATGGTTTTTAAAAATTGATTGGTTAACTGGCTTAATAAGACATCATCAGCAGTGCATTGCACGCGCAAGTTATAGTGAGTCCATCTAACTATAACGTGGGAATTTCAATGGTTTTATATCAGTAAAATTTCCAGCTAACTATAACTGGTGTGAAACCTATGGTTTTTTCAGTGAATTTAATAGGTTTTTTAAATGCTAATTCCTAACTATAACTGGTGTGAAACCTATGGTTTTTTCAGTGAATTTCATAGGTTTTTTAAATGCTAATTCCTAACTATAACTGGTGTGAAACCTATGGTTTTTTCAGTGAATTTCATAGGTTTTTTAAATGCTAATTCCTTTGTATATCGAGTTTCTAACCTTTTTTTTTTTTACAATTTGCTGTTTTTTTTTAAGTATTCATTTTTTCTTATAATTTTTTTCTTTTGCGCTCTGGGTGCGCGCTCCGGGAAGCTTTCAGCTAAGCTCTCCTGTAAGCTTCTCCGAGAGCTCATCTGAAAGCGCACCCAGAGCGCAACTGTCGTTCGTGAAAAAAAAATATGAATGAAAAGTTAATAATAATGCAAAACATTTCGTACCATACAAATAAAATTTGTTTTTTTTAATATGGAAAATGATTATGCATTTCTATAAAAGATTGATGACGTCACTTCGGCGCGCAACGTAAGTGCCCTCGGAAGCGCATACGTGCGCGGCGCATAAACGCACGGAAAAGCGCCTACGATCGCGCCACGTTTGCGCCCCGGAAGCGCCTACGATCGCGCTGCGTAAACGCACCCGGAAGTGCTCCGGAGCGCGCAGCGTAAACGCGTCGGGTCATGTGACCCTCAAATAACACTTTTCATTGGTTGCTAACAGTTTTTTTTTACAATGAATGAAATCCCCACCCATTTCCTTCACTTCTTCTTTCACTTTTGTGACTGAAAGACCTGCCTTTTTTGCTGCTCCATATTCCTGGATTCATCATGGCTGCCAGACCATCCAGCAGTGAAGATGACTTCATTGATGAAGAGCCTCCTACCCCAAAGGTGAAGGAACATTTCATCTGGAAATTTTTTAAGTTTCCAGAAGGCCAGAAGAAGGTGAATGCACCAAAAGTAGAGTGCAGGATCTGCAAACAGGTCCTGTCACGGGGTAACCCCCCAAAAAAATACTCTTTTGGCAACTTCACCATGATTCGCCATGTGGAGAGGAGGCACCCCCAGAATTTTGCCCGGGAAAGTGTCAGGGCTCTGGCACAGGAGGTTCCCAGAGATGGGGCCTCTACATCAACAGGAGGAGCAACTTCTTCTGGAAGAGAACAATCTCAGGGGCAGGTAGCAAACATTCAACCTGCATTCAACCATGGGGTCGTCAAATGCAGATACTGCAATCAACTCCTCACCTATGGGGAGCAAAGTGTCCTGCTCATGGTTCGGGCATTGGAGAACCATCACTGCCCTTCCCACCCCTAATTTTTTTCTTTTCTTTTTGCTCCTGTTGAGCAGTTTCTATTCCCTGTTTTTGTTCCTCTTCAGTTAAAAGAAGAAAACCAAAAGTTCTTTTCAGAACTACCTCCAATTCTCATCAAAGAGCTATAATCTTAAAAAATGAAGAGTAAGTGAAATATAGTGCATTGATAATTGAAAGGAGAATGAGTAAGAAAGAACAGAAAGGTATGAGAGGTGAAAGGAAGTGAAGTAGGAGGAATGAAAGAAGGTGAGTGTTAGAAAAGAAAGTTATGACACAGTGAATAAACTGGAGTATTTCTGACATATCTGTAAACACAAAAGTAACGCATTGCAGGAGTGCGTCACAAAAGTGACGCAACTCCAGTAATGTGTCCTTTCACATGGAAAAAGCACCATGTGAAAGGTTTGCTGTGAAGCAGGCGCAAGATTTTGGCGCAACTGCATCCTAAAAGTGACGCACTGCGTCATTATTACCAAGCTTTTTGCAAGGAACACCCCCTCTGCATGCATTATACCTGACACTATTTTTTAAAAAGTGACGCATCTAGGTACATGGGTCACTTTTTAAAACTCTGCGCCATATTGTATCTGCATCAGGTATAATGTATGCAGAGGGGGCAATCCCGCGCAAAAAGCTTGGTAATAACAACGTACTGAAATCTATGAGATTTCCCTGCGTCACTTTTAGGATGCTATTGCGTCAAAATTTTGCGCCGGCCTCGCATCACTTTTATGTTTACACATATGTCAGAAATACTGACGTATCTGTAACTCCTTGCAACATGATTCGTCATACATTAAATATGACACATCTGGAATGTCATAAGGACTGTGGACAGAAAAGTGACGCATCACACCAGCAGTGTAATAAAATGTGCCTCGTTGCACTATATTTAAAGGATGCAACAGCATCCTAAAAGTGACGCAGTGAAATCTCAAACATTTCACTGCGTCGCTATTACAAAGCTTTTAGTGGGAGAACACCCCCTCTGCATGCATTATACCTCACGCAGATATAATGTGGCGCTTGATTTTAAAAAGTGACCCATCTACCTAGATACCTCACTTTTTAAATATAACGCAACGCGGCACATTTTTTTACACTACTGGTGCAATGCGTCACTTTTCTGTGCGCACTCCTTATGACATTCCAAGTAACGCATTGCTGGAGTGCGTCACAAAAGTGACGCAACTCCAGTAATGTGTCCTTTCAAATGGGGAAAGCAGCATATGAAAGGTCTTGCCTCAGTCTAACACCTGCTGTAAAGCAGGCACAAGATTTTGACGCAACAGCATCCTAAAACTGACGCAGTGAAATCTCAAAGATTTCACTGCGTCGCTATTACAAAGCTTTTTGCGGGAGAACACCCCCTCTGCATGCATTATACCTGACGCTATTTTTAAAAAGTGACGCATCTAGGTACATGGGTCACTTTTTAAAACTCTGCGCCATATTGTATCTGCAACATGATTCGTCATACATTAAATATGACACATCTGGAATGTCATAAGGAGTGCGCACAGAAAAGTGACGCATAACACCAGCAGTGTAATAAAATGTACCTCGTTGCACTATATTTAAAAAGTGACGCATCTAGATAGATGCGTCACTTTTTAAATATTGCATAACAATGCGCATTTTTTTACACCGCTGGTGCGTCACAAAAATTGACGCACAGGAAGCGCAAAACTAACAGCGCAAGGCCTTCATAAATATGGTCCTGGATTTTCCCCGTGCTTCGCCGGTGCGCGTACCATGCGCTTCCCCCGCGCAAAACGAAAAAAAAATTTTAATGCCCTGCAGGACCCTATTTTAGTCCCTACATCAAACCTAGGGGGTCAGAGGGGGTCTACTCTTCCCCCTTATGGTCATTTGCCCCTTTTTTTTTCAAACCCCTTGTGTCTCGATTTTACCGAGACACAAGATGGCGGCCGCTCCGCACTGTTTAGAATGTTTACAGACAACTGAGATCCAATCAGCTTCCTGCGCGCAAGTCGCGTGTCGCGCCTGGAGCGCACTCGGGTGCGCGCACGGGAGAGCGCCTATAGATATATATATTTTTTTGAACCTAAATTACTCAAAATCCACTGGAGCACATATCTTGAGACATAGCAAAGGCACATCGGGCTACCAGTCCCTACAATTTTGCCAAGTTTGGTGGAAATCCATTCAGCCGTTCGGGCTAAAAGTGAAATCGACCGCCCTATGGAAATTAACATGGGGAAAACGCGTTTTGGGACCCCCCTTTTATCTCGGCCCCCGCTTGACGAATCCCCCCCAAACTTTCAGGGAAGGACCGGACCGCCATGAGACCATTTTCCTGAAAATTTCAGGCAGATTCGTCAACCGGCGCCAAAGTTATTCAAAATAGAATGTTGAGATTTAACATTGAAAATTATCCTAACTATAACTACCTACTGGCGACCGCCAGTAGGTAATATATATATATATATATATATATATATACATATATATATATATATATATATATATATATATATATAATCACACAAAGGTTACCACACTGGAAGAAGCATGGCACCTGCATTCAATGTAAAGTCGGAATGAACAATCTTCAAAGTTCAAACTGCCAGACCGGTTTCGGGAATTGTTCTCCCTTCCTCAATGGCGTTCTGTGGATGAAAAAACGATGTTCACGTTCACTGGTAAGTTTTTAAAGATCCTGCCCCAATGGGCGTGGCTGTATGCACAGCCTGCTGGTTTCTGTAGTGTTCCGTGTTTTTACTCGAGTGAGTTCGTTTTTCAGGCACAGTCAAGAAAAGTAATTATAAACCAAACCTGTGTGGGTTAGATGTTCACTCTTCCTTTAAACATGAGTGTCTCATTCAGATGCCACTGGGAGATCACCTCCCTTTATGATGACACCTGCTCAGCGCCCCCAGGGTCTGCTGCTGCAGCGGGCTTCTTCCGCGGCCTGGTATAGCCGCTCCAAATAATCACACAAAGGTTACCACACTGGAAAAAGCCGCAGGTAACTGCAAATGTTCCATTTATTTCATGGCACCTGCATTCAATGTAAAGTTGGAATGAACAATCTTCAAAGTTCAAACTGCCAGACCGGTTTTGGGAATTGTTCTCCCTTCCTCAATGACGTTCTGTGGATGAAAAAACGATTTTCACGTTCACTGGTAAGTTTTTAAAGATCCTGCCCCAATGGGCATGGCTGTATGCACAGCCTGCTGGTTTCTGTAGTGTTCCGTGTTTTTACTCGAGTGAGTTCGTTTTTCAGGCACAGTCAATAAAAGTAATTATAAACCAAACCGTGTGGGTTAGATGTTCACTCTTCCTTTAAACACGAGTGTCTCATTCAGATGCCACTTGGAGATCACCTCCCTTTACGATGACACCTGCTTGGGGCCCCCAGGGTCTGCTGCTGCAGCGGGCTTCTTCCTCGGCCTGGTATAGCCGCTCCAAATAATCACACAAAGGTTACCACACTGGAAGAAGCCGCAGGTAACTGCAAATGTTCCTATGGCCGGGATGCCCGCCACCCCCTCCCAACACCAATTCCCCAAGGGGAGGAGACAGACACAGGTTTGAGCTTTTGGAAGGAGGGGGGGAGTTACCCCCCCGGCCATATTTATTAAAATATGAAACAAAATTTAAAACATTAAATTAAAACGTTTCATGAATTATGTACAATTTTACTTTCCTTACATTTTGATGAAGACATGTTCTTTGGCTAACCTTAACAGATCTCTAATACAAAGGTTTCCTAGCCGAGTCTAGCATCCTGAAAATGCATACATTCTAAATTAAAATTGTACATCCTAGCATTAAGGGCCAACGGCAAGGTCTTAACCAGTGTCAGATCCCTACTACCAAACTCCCGCCCTCACGGTGTGAGTGGCGCATGCGCAGAGGACTTTACCCTCGTTGCCAACTGTAACTTCCCTTGTCGTGGGGGCCCCCTTTCACTCGACGCCATCTTAAAGGTCGTCCGAGTTCCCGTGTGAGGTATCTGTAAGAAGGACAGCGTGGACTCCCCCCCTTCCCCACACTCTCTTCCGCCGGAGCGGATATCCGGCCCCCGGGAAATTCATAGGAGGGGCATCTAGCCGTCTCTCCCCTGGGAGGGGCCTATGGCCGTCTCCCCCTAGGCGACCCATCCATAGTGGGTGCCGCCTCCCCGTGGGAGGGGCCAATGGCCGCCTCCCCCCGGGCGCTCCCATCCATTCTGGGTGGCGCCCCCCCTAGGGACCTTGAAATTACTGCTCACCGATCATGACCTTACCGCCCGACCAAAAATAAATACGACAGTTGTTTCACCTACTAAGGAAAGAAAATTACGCCTAATCTGAAACCGCTTGACGATTCATCAACTTTTCATTTCTACAAAGGGAAAAAAGTCCTAAAGCACAAGACAATTTTATTATGTGATACACTCCTTTACTTTTTCTACAAAGGAAAAAAGGCCTATACACATTTATTCAATCCAAGGCATACATAAATGCTGAAAAATGTGACTGCATCGCTTTAATACATTCGGATATCATCAACAATTACTTTATTCAAACAGACATTGCAAGAGGGGCTGGTGGGTGGGTCAAAATTGCCGCTTGTTCCGTCGAGGGCTCACGAGCAACGAGTGGTGCAGCCTTCAGAGCACTGGAACAAGAGGACGCTTCTTTGGATTCCCGCTCTATTTATCCGTCTGCGGGAGATCGGGGACCCTCCTCAGGTACGCCCACTGGGCGCGGTCTTCCGGGCGGGTGTCTAGGACAACCCCTTCTGGGCGGGAAGGGCGTGCTCCGGCTACGCCGCTTTGGGCATACCAGCCGAACCACGCCCCCCGCCCAAAATGGTTTCCCGGGGGGATCGGGGCACCCATCCATACGTTCGGGGGGACCGAGTGGTCTTCCCTTTCCAGTTTATTTCATGGCACCTGCATTCAATGTAAAGTCAGAATGAACAATCTTCAAAGTTCAAACTGCCAGACCGGTTTCGGGAATTGTTCTCCCTTCCTCAATGGCGTTCTGTGGATGAAAAAACGATTTTCACGTTCACTGGTAAGTTTTTAAAGATCCTGCCCCAATGGGCGTGGCTGTATGCACAGCCTGCTGGTTTCTGTAGTGTTCCGTGTTTTTACTCGAGTGAGTTCTTTTTTCAGGCACAGTCAATAAAAGTAATTATAAACCAAACCTGTGTGGGTTAGATGTGCACTCTTCCTTTAAACACGAGTGTCTCATTCAGATGCCACTCGGAGATCACCTCCCTTTACGATGACACCTGCTCGGCGCCCCTAGGGTCTGCTGCTGCAGCGGGCTTCTTCCGCGGCCTGGTACAGCCGCTCCAAATAATCACACAAAGGTTACCACACTGGAAGAAGCCGCAGGTAACTGCAAATGTTCCGTTTATTTCATGGCACCTGCATTCAATATAAAGTCGGAATGAACAATCTTCAAATTTCAAACTGCCAGACCGGTTTTTGGAATTGTTCTCCTTTCCTCAATGGCGTTCTGTGGATGAAAAAACGATTTTCACGTTCACTGGTAAGTTTTTAAAGATCCTGCCCCAATGGCCATGGCTGTATGCACAGCCTGTTGGTTTCTGTAGTGTTCCGTGTTTATACTCGAGTGGGTTCTCTGTGCTGACACGTCTTGGTTAGTAAAAAAACTACAGCCTCACTTACTGGAAACTCTGTGTTTGTTCCTGGTTGTGATGGTGCTTCGCTCCACGGCCAGGCCGCCGTGTGAAATCTTTAATCTAGTGTGTCTGTGGCATTCAGGAGGTCACATTACAGAGACTCGCCATGCGGCTTTTACATTCTGCCTGCCTCGATCCTCATTGCATATTTTCAAGCCAACGCGTTTCAGGGTTTAAGAACCCCTTCCTCATGGGCTGCCATATACAAACGCATGAGCCTCGCATTACAATTGTGAGCATTCTTTATTAACATCACCTCCCTTCAGTGGGCGTGGGCTTTGTGAAATATTGGTGCATGCTGGGGCACATAGCACATGGTTCCTAATGCGACTTACATTCGTTTTCTTATGGTAAGTTCAAGCGTTCTTTGCAATTTAGGCTTAAATCAAATCCTTAGCAGGTTCAGAGTCTCTTGGCAGGCATTCATTAACATTAGAGTCTCTGTGCTGACACGTCTTGGTTAGTACAAAAACGACAGCCTCACTTACTGGAAACTCTGTGTTTGTTCCAGGCTGTTATGGTGCTCCTCCCCACGGCCGAGCCGTCGTTTGAAATCTTTTAATCCAATGTGCCTGTGGCATTCAGGAGGTCACACAACAGAGACTCGCCATGCGGCTTTTACATACTGCCTGCCTCGATCCTCATTTGCATATTTTCAAGCCCACGCGTTTCAGGGTTTAAGAATTAATGGTTTTCTGATTTACTGCTGCCTGAATGATTTGATTAGAATAGTATACTATACCTTCTTTTCGATTTTAATTTGTTGATGGTATAGTCTAAGAGCTGCTTTGAAAGATAGTAATTCTACTTATTTATAGTTCTTTCTGCATATTCTTTCGGATTTCCTGCATTGGCCTTGTAAGTCTTTTAGACAGGGGTGGACCTGGGAGCAGACTTTTTATAAATGGTGCTTTTTCTATGAGGAGCTAATGGAGCCTTAGTATTAGCTAAAGAGGTCATCCAATCATTAAACAGGTGATTGTCAATCGAGGGATTACCTGTAAGGGTAGGTTTACCCGCTTCTGCCGTGACCTGTACCTCAGGGTTGGTAAGCATGTTATTCCACTTGCATCTCAATGTGAGTCCGGGTTGTCTAGGATTTTTCGCTGATTGAACAATATTATAACCAATCGTGAATGGAATAAGCTTGTGATCTGACCAAGTTATCGTACCTGGGGGATCAGTAATTAGGCAGGCGGTGTTGGTGCATATACCGTCTAAGGTGTGCCCTGCACAATGTGTGGGCCCCTCTATCTTTTGTTTTAGACCCAGAGTTTTAATAATTTCCGTAAAGCTTTTGGTGTTAGGAATATCACTTGCTTCTAAATGTACGTTGAAGTCCCCTAGAGTGGTAAAATTGGAGTGTCTAATTACCAGGGAGCTTATTCTTTCCCGTAGGGTGTCTAAAAATTTGAGGGTAGACCCAGGGGGTCCATAAATCAGAGCTCCAGTGAACGTCGTACAACTGTCTAACTTTTGGCTTCTTTCAATTCTGTAAGGTTGATTATAGAGCATTTCTTATAGTCTTTGTAAATCATTGCTAGACCCCTCCCCTCTTTGCCCATTTCTGTCTTGTCTGGCAATGGTGTATCCATGTGGGAGGGCTTGCACAATGTCAGGAACAGAACACTCATTCAGCCATGTTTCAGTAACAAAAAGGCAGACTAAATTTATATGTGCTAACAAGTCCTGAATATGTGGCGCAATTTTGGCTGAGGATCTTGCATTAACGAGACCGCAGTGTAGCTGATTGTGGTAGTTTTTGTGGTCCACAATGGGGGACTTTGCCAGGTGCAGTACTGTGGTTGCAAAAGGTACGACTGCATTTACGGCAGGTTAATGGTCCATTCCTATTCTCAGTATGGAGAAGGACTTCACAGTTGGTGGCATTTAAGTGCAACACCAGTAGATCATTCCTGTTATACTAAAGTTCTGTACTAGAACCTGCACCATTTCTGGCCCTGGCCGTGTTCCGGACAACATCGGAAGTGGGTGTAACCTCAATGGTTAGGACTGCGTTTCTCCGCACAGACAGCAAACAATTGCCGCTGCGGACCAGAAACGCAACCCTTAGTAAACGTGCAATGTGCAAAAGGAAGCAGTTCTTAGGTAATGTGCCCTTATTATATTAGATACAAAAATGAGGTGCCGTCTCGCCCCAGTAAAATAGAACTAATAGATTTATTAAATTACCTGCAAAGCAAGTAGATAAGAAAAACTAGTTAAAAAGAGTGCATTCACCCTCGCTACACGGACAGTCAGTCCACAATTGGAAATGGGCAGCAGGATGGGGGTGTTGAAAAAGTTAGGTGGAAGAGTTCAGATGTGATTTCCTGCAATCCTAAGAATGAGAGGCATCAGAAATCGATGATTAAATAATAAAAAAAATTGTGAAAGTCCTGAAAAGGCAGAAGTGCTTGAAAGTGCATATATGGATTTATGTAAGGTGACGTGGTTTTATGCTTTGTTTATTTTTGTTTCAATTTTTCTTTAGTCATCCCCTGCTTGAGGCTCCCAAATTGGCAAGGATGGTGCCAGGCAAAGAAATGGGGTCCTCAGGGAAGGCACAGTTGGTTAGGGAGCATATGAGGTAAAAATTTCAAAAAAGTTGTTAAAATACTCAGAACACAGGTAAAGACTAGGTTGCAAATCTTTTTCAGCTGAAAGAAAAGGGCCCAAGGAATGAGAAATAGAGGGGGCATCAATAACAGGCTGGAGATAAACACTGGGAGACCTAAAATCATTAAGGTCAAGTGGAATGTGACCAGCCTGAGTTTAAGGAAAAAGCAAGAGGTGATGTCAGATTATAATGTTAGAAATAACCCATCTTGAGAGGCCAGATTGTAGGGTCCTGTTCCGTAAATGTGAGTGAGTACAAGACAACATCTTCCGAGAGCAGCAGGGCAGCACAAAGAGGGTGGTCATATTAGTTTTAAAGCACTCAGGGATTAGGCTAATACATTCTAAAACAAATTCAAATGGGCTTGTGCAGTTTACTTTGACCCTAAATGTGATGACCTAAAATATTTAAATTTGCTCGAATATAGCCTTTTGGAGTTAGAGGCCCCTATATTAATTGGGGGTTAATTTAATGTTATATTAGATAAGGAAAAAGATAAGACCACCACACCTAAATATATAAATTCTCCTAAAAGCATCTGGAAGCTGAAAAATATGATGAAGGATTTAAACTTGGGGGCTATCTCGCAGAAAATGGTCAGAGCAAACCAACTAAAGTAAAAAATATGGCATCATTTCTGAAATGATTATTTCCTTATATATGGAAACAATAAAGAGTTAGTAACCGATCTCCCAGCCCTGATGTCAGACCACTCCACTGTGGTTCTCCACCTGGAACTCTCTGTACTCCTGGGTGGGTAAAGATGGACTTTGAATAGGACCTTATTGCTTGAAGACGAAATCTATAGAGAAATGACAGATAAAACAAAGGAGTTTTTTTTTAGCTAAACAGAGGGTCAGCCAGATGTTAGATTGTCTGGGATACATATAAGGCCCATATTAGAGGAATAATAAGTAAAACATCATATAAACAGAGGGTAGAGTTCAATAGGCAAGAGGAACAGTTAGTGGGGAATTTTCAAAAGAAGGAAAGGGAAATTCAGACTTGTTCAGTAACTGATACCAGTAATCTGACAACTTTCCGGGAAGAGTACGAGGGCATACAAGCAAAGAACCATGCAAAGCTGTTCAAAAGGGAGTGAGATAGATTCAGCTTGAGTCGCATGGAATATTTTGAAAATGGGGAACAAGTGGATGCCTGCTAGTTTAGAAGACCAAGACTGATAGATATAGGAGCCTTGTAGATACCCTAATAAAAGCTGGGACAGGGCAAGTTTTATCATCTACGCGGGCAATCAATCATAAGATGGTTAAGTACCTTGGAGCACTATATGTGGAGGACCCTAATCCAGATGTAGATGTGATTAAAACTGGTTGCAAGAAAGTCAACTTCCAAAGTTAAGCAGGGAACAAACTGAGGCCCTGGGCCCTGCAATATAAGGAGAAGATATCAACATGCTGCTAGCAATCATTAAAAAATTATAAAGAGGCAGGGTCTGATGGCCTCCATAAAAGGTTATGTGGACCTCTGATCTCTGAATTCAAAGCCCTGTTTAATTCAATATATTTTGCAGGTAAGGAGATTCTTCCCTCGTGGAATGAAGCCACCATTGTGACAATCTTGAAACCAAACAAAGACCCAAAAAGGCCAGAGTCCTGGAGACAAATATCTCTTTTAAACTATGACTACTAGATATGTATGGGCAAAATAGCAAGAAGAGTGGCAGAGGTTATTTCAACCATTATACATCCTATCATAAGAGGCTTTATCCCGGGGGAGACAATTGAATGAGCTAACATCAAACATATTTGCTAATTGGGGCAATAGATATAGCAGAGGCATTTGATGTTCCCTTGACAGTAGTAGCCTCAACGCCTCTAAGGCATTCGACAGAGACAACTGGGCCTACCTATGAGAAGTCTTTGGCAAGTTTGGATTTAATTGATATATTATAACAACCTTAAAAGCTCTATATAAGGCATCTTCTGTTAGGGTGTTAGTTAATGGAACATTGGGCCCAAATCACAGAACTAACTTAAAACAAAATCCTAAACTTACTACTTTTGGTATTCACAGAAGTTAGGATTTTGTCTTAAGTATACCTTAAGACAGACTTAAGACAAAATCCTAACTTAAGTCTGTCTTAAGTCTGTCTTAAGTCTGTCTTAAGACAAAGTTAAGACAAAATCCTAACTTCTGTGAATACCAAAAGTAGTAAGTTTAGGATTTTGTCTTAATTTAGTTCTGTGAATCGGGCCCATTGTCAGCACCTTTTTCTATTACTAGAGGGACTTGACAAGTCTGTCCCCTTTCCCTGTTAATATTGGACCTCTATATAGAGTCGTTTGCTCAGCAGAGTAGATTAAATTATAGTTTCAATTGAGGTTTTTGGGCTGATGGGGAAGTTGGCATTATATGCTGATGATCTTGTGTTATATACAAGCAATCCGAGCCATTCAAATCTTAAATTCGAAGACCACGCCTAACATTTTGGGAACATATCTGAGGGCCTAATTCACAGAATGAACTCAAGACTCAATCCTAAACTTACTACTATTTTGGTATTCACAGAATGCACTTACTACTTTTGGCATTCACAGAATGCAATTACTAATTTTGGTATTCACAGAATGAACTTACTACTTTTGGTATTCACAGAAGTTAGGATTTTGTCTTAAGTTTGTCTTAAGACAAGCTTAAGACAGACTTAAGACAGACGTAAGACAGACTTAAGTTAGGATTTTGTCTTAAGTCTGTCTTAAGTCTGTCTTAAGTTTGTCTTGAGTCTGTCTTAAGTCTTTCTTAAGTCTGTCTTAAGTTTGTCTTAAGTTTGTCTTAAGACAAAATCCTAACTTCTGTGAATACCAAAAGTAGTAAGTTCATTCTGTGAATGCCAAAAGTAGTAAGTTCATTCTGTGAATACCAAAATAGTAGTAAGTTTAGGATTGAGTCTTAAGTTCATTCTGTGAATCGGGCCCTAAGTATCTGCTCAATCAAGATAAGATGTAGGTAAAAAGTTGGAGCGGTGAGGAGAGGATTCAGAACTGGAAGGAGCAAATGAGATATTTGGGTGTTTGTTTAACACATGAGATAGGAGATCTACTCAGGAAGAATCTGGAGAACATTGGTGTTGAGATGGAATATCAATCTTGTCAAAATGTTGATTTCGCCAATATTGACTTACCTGTTTAATAGTTTCCTCTTAACAATTTCCAGTGCCCACATAGGCAAGAAACAAGGTAAAATGAATAGTTTCATCTAGTCACATAAGGATGTTAGGCTGGTATGGAAAATGTTGAGAAGGAAGTTACTGGTTGGAATTGTCGCTGCCTGATTTTTAGAGATATTCCTATGCATCCCAATTTGAAAATTTGAATGTTAGCAACGGAACCAGATGACTCACCAAAAGGCAGGTTATGTGCAACATTGTTGGACAGTTTAAGTCAAAGCTATTTTCTGTATATGTTTGGCAATCCAAAATACTTTAAGGAAGCTAGACTGAAGAACCTAGTAGCAGCTTTAAAAGTTAATGTAAATCTAAGAAAGGTTTTCATATCCCCTTATCACTCACATCTAGCACCAATCAGGGATTCCCCCTGTACACTTGACTGTTTGATATACCTAATCAGTCAGCATTTGAGACAGGTGAGATTTAATTACTATGGGAACTTCAAAGAAGGGTGAGTTCTGCAGCTTCTTTAGGAGTTTCTCTGTGTTGCCAGTGTAGAGTGTGCTGCCTTAGTCAAAACTGTTGCTGACATGCACATGCAACCATTTTCCTGGGCTCGGGGAAAATGCTATAACGCAGGCAGAGTGTGCAGAAGCAGGAAGACGAGACAGCGTTGAATTGGCTGCTCATTGAGCAGGGGGAGTCCAGGATGATGCTGAGGTTTTCTGCATGATCTGTAGGTGTTGGAGGGGATAATAGCGGCAAGGAGATAGGTCTCAGTGCCGTTGTTGCTTTTGAAGCCTGATTGAGAGAGGTCCAGGATGTTGTTTGTTTTAATAACTCAGAGAGTTGGACATTGATGGTTCACTCAATGGCTTTCGCTGGGAAGGGGAGAACAGATGGGTCTACAGTTCTTGAGGTCTGTTGGGTCAGTAGAGGGTTTCTTCATTAGGGGGTTGATCTCTGTGTGTTTCCAGTCTTCAGGGAAGGTGGAAGACTCGATGGATCAGTTGATGGTGTGGCAGAGTTCAAGTGCGATGGAGATGCAGCCTCTGTTGAAGATATGGTGAGGACAGGCATCTGAGGGGGTTCCGGAATGGATGCTCCTCATCATTCTGAGTGTGTAGTCGGGGTGAGGGTGGTCTAGTTGGGCAAGGTCTGCTGTGGTCTGGAACCATTGGGTGCAGTGGTTGCAGGTGGGTGGGTGGCCTTGGGTTGCAAAGCTGTCATAGATCTCTTTGATATTACGATGGAAGAAGGTGGAGAGGCTTTTACAGTGGTCTTGCGAGGGGGAATGTCTGATGTCTTTGAGCTAGGTTTGGTGAATTATATGATGACAGTCAAAAGTTTGTTGCTGTTGTATGTGTTGGAGTTGATGCGTTCTTGTATGGTTGCTTTCTTTGCTCTGATGAGGACTGGGTGTGGGATGACAGAGGTTTTGAGGTCTATGTGGTCTGCCACAATATTGCTGCTCCATCATATTTTCTTGAGTCATCTGCAGGTGAGTTTAGTCTCTTGGAGGGCAGGGGAAATCAGCTGTCTTTCTTCAAGGGCTGCTTGCCTGAGGGTTTCCTGAGGCACATGGATATCTTCAACAGCCATCTTTGGAAGAGTTTTAAAACATTATTAAACTAATTAAAAGATGGCTGCTGCTGATGAATGTGCATCCAAAGTGGTCAACTTTGAATGAATGTGTAAAGCTTTAACAAATGCCTTCCAAAGATGATTGATGTTGATGCAAGTCATTTCATAACAACCTTCTTTGAATGTCCTGTGTTAACATACACCAGAACTCATTTGTAGATGCCTCCCATATGTCTTGAAATGGACAGCAAGCTACCAATAGCATGGCATGTGTGAGACAGAACAAAAAGCATCAAATCATTTGCAAGGGGCTGGCCCACAGCCAAGTCTAAATATATATATTATATTGGAAGCATATAAAGCCTTGTTTATTATCGTTTTATGTTTGCTTTCGGAGCCAAGGCTTAGGGGCGGGGCCAGGGGGATGACTGGCTGGTGGAGGATTACTTGCACTGCTATTCAGTGCTAATGACAGTCTGGCCAACTGTATCATGCCTGCCAAACCAACATGTGCAGGGCCGGACTGGCCGTAGCCGGCACCGGGCAATCCCCCGGTGCGCTGCACGGGTGGGGGGCCGGTTTGGGGCCCCTTGGGGCTGTTTTTGTTACAGTCCCTAAAGCTCTCGCCAACCGGAACTGCATTGCCGGGTTGGAGAGAGCAAACACAGGCTCCCAGTCTAACCTAGAGCAAATCATCGGCTCTCAGGTCAATCCTGTGCTTCTTTCAGCATCATGAAAGCAGAGTCAGGATTATCTGCAGTGGTCTCTGGGAGCCTGTGCCTGCAGTCAAGATTAGCGCGGTGCAGAAGGTAAGTTTTAAAAAAAAATGTGTTTTATGTGCTTCTGTCAACATGTCCGTCCTTCCCCACCTCACCCCTCCCGCCCCTCTACTCTATCCACCCAGCGGCTGCTTCTGTTAATAAAGAATGTTTTCTGTATGGAAGTTAAGATGCACATACATGTAAGGGGTTGTAGAACCCTGAGAAAGAAGATATGGTATGCCTGCTTATCACCTTCCATGTTCTAGCTCTCAAATTAAAAGTGGTGCTGAAATAAATGTGGAAAAGTTTATTCTAAAGGGAGGGTAGTTTATTATCTCTATAACGTTATTTAAATACTTAAAATTTGCATTGTTTTAGTTGAAGGTAAATGTTATGCAAAAAATACAATATTTTGATTCAACACACATATTACAACGTTGGATACGATTGCTTTTACTCAT
Organism: Lissotriton vulgaris; assembly: GCF_964263255.1. NCBI lineage: Eukaryota > Metazoa > Chordata > Amphibia > Caudata > Salamandridae > Lissotriton > Lissotriton vulgaris. The sequence goes on along the minus strand of NC_141697.1, from coordinate 1,089,204,444 downwards.
CAGAACAAGCAGATATAGGACAACAGTAAGACATGTTGATTTACTGCTGTATATTTCTCTTCTTGATTCATTCTCCATCATGAAAGAAGTTTATTGAGATTAAGAGCCTCCATATGAAGATGGATTGCAATGACCTTTGATTTTGTTGAAATTAAATTTGATGCAATTACATCTTTTCACTGAAGTGGCTTCCCGACCAAAAAATAAATGAACTGAGCCATGAAAAGCAATTGCAAATGAATTTTTCAAAAGGGAATATTCTGTGTATGAATTAATAGTAATGGTCTTCACAAGGTATTCATGTCATAGTATGCAATACCGACAAAATACTCATATTAATTGAGTCTGTAAATACTCACCAAATCAAACAGCAAAAGCCAGAATGAAGTACAACAATATTTTGCCCACCCATTACTGCATGTTTCTCTTAATGCAAGTTCTTCTGCTGTGATGTGAGGAACGACATCAAAAGTAAAAACACTGGTGACGTTACATATCATGGTAACATTAACATTATCATTGATACCCTGATGGATGCACTATCCTTTGATTGGACTGTAATGTTGTTTAATGTTTGATTCCTGCTATATATTGCTTTACTAATAATGAGTTCATGAGCATTACATTTTGGTTGTATGTTATGATTTGCATGGCAGTGGAATGAGTTATGATTTGCTCAGATAACAATAACTGGCAGATTACTGCAATGGTGGTGGTGTTTTACTGAACATAACTGCAATATAACTCTGGTTTTAATGGATTTTCAGGGACTTTTTGTTTTGTCTAATGAGCGGTAGAAACTGTTTCTTGTGATTAGCAAACATTTTACAGTGACCTTTTGGGTTCTTGATGATACATTTAACATAACCCTTTATTTCTTTGCTTCTTCCTTTCACACCCTCTGATCATGTACAGTAATGTCTTGGTGTGTAATTTGGCTATATATGTGGCCCTCTGCAAAACCTCTGTTGCATCCAGCCAGACATGACCTGTTCCTAGACACTGTGCCTAACTTCACTCATGCCTTTTATATGCTCTGCTGCCATTGACTGTGTGCAGCCCTGAGCCTGGCTCTGCATCACAAACTACTCTGACTACACTGTCTACTAAACTGATGGTCCTCCTATTTGGGGTTAGGAATACCATCATGTTTTCCATCTGCAGTGCCCGCTGGCTCCGCTAGGAGACACCATACACCTGGAGCCCGATGGACCTGGAGCTATTTATGTTCCTCAGACAGTCTGTCCCATTTAGAGAATCTGATGTTTATACATTTGTATTCTGTTTAGGACTGCTAGGGGTAGCCAGGAGGACCTTACCAAAAATAAAGAACAATGGCCACAATATTCTGACAACACACTTTGTGAGTTTGTTTTTGTAAAGCAAAATAGTTGGTAGAGTTGGCGGTATCCAGCGAGCATGATGATATAATAGCGAATGGGAATCTACCAGGGTGGCAGCCTGGTATATGACCAAACTGTGAATGAGGGCCATTGTGCTCATGGCAATTTTAAACTGTGATTTTAGTATTCATAATGTTTCTCCCTACTCTAACATTCACCACAATCCTGTTAAGTCCACAAGATTGTACTTCTCTAGCATCACTCTTGTGAAACCCCTGAAAGGGTGTTGATACAGAGTGAGGTGTGTCCCCATCTTTGATGGCATTAGGTGTTGCAGAATCAATTTCTGTAAATGAAAGATGGTACTGGCTATACGTAAGCAGTCTGCAAATATATTCCAATGTATATCTACAACATTTAGCTAAATAGGTGAAGTGAAATTCAGCAGCTGTAGTTACCTGAACTAACTATGATGTATGCACCAGACATTCACTGCTTATGACCTCACATATTACATCACTCTTCAACATGGTAAGTGACATCACTGATGACATCTCAAACGAGATCACTGATTATATCACTGATGGCATCATCCAGTGATTGTGAGTGTTTTCTAAACGTTTCTGAATGTTAAACATATATTAATGTATCTCAAAAGTTACATTAGTTTGTGTGCTACTAATGAGTGATTATATTCTAAAACATAGATTATGTGAGCATCTGGGTAACAGTACATATCTGTATATATCTGTGTATGACTGGTTGTGTGTGTGGCTGCACCAGTGAATAAGTGGGTGTAAGTGAATATATACCTTAAGATCGCATGCATTTACAACGCAGTCATTACAACAACCACATTGTTACATCGCTGTACATTACAATCTTATCTTATCTTATCCAGAATTTGTTCAGCGCACGTACACCCAAAGGTTTGATGGCGCTAACTGACAATGCTGGGAACTAAATCCAGGGAAGAGAGAAAACAAAGGGATTACGCTGATGCCTGCACGAATAGCCATGTCTTGAGCTGCTGCCTAAACTGGAGAAGAGAGGTAGATGAGCGAGTCTCCAGGGTGAGAGTATTCCACAACTTGGCAGCAAGCGTAGCAAACCTGCGTCCTCCCTCACATTGGAATTTAAAGCGGGGACAATCAAAAGAGTTTGAGAGGCAGAGCGAAGGTTGCGTGAGGGAATGTATTTAGGCAGAAGATCCTGAATGAACCTGGAGTTGCGAGCATTAAGGGCCTTAAACGTCATGTAGGCAGCTTTAAAAAGAGTGCACTGCACAACAGGAAGCCAATGGAGTTGCTTGAGTAGCGGTCTAGCAGATTGCCAGCGAGGGAGGCGATAAATGAGTCTGGCGGCTTGGTTCTGAGCCAGCTGCAGACGCTTGCTAAGAGAAATCGGAAGGCCGAGGTAAATAGCATTGGAATAGTCCAAGTGCGACAGCACCAGGGCCATTACAACCTGGGTCAAGGCGGGTTGGGTGAACAGTCGGCTTATCTTCTTAATTTTCCGAAGCTGAAAAAAGCACGAGGACACCACAGCATTAACCTGAGGTCTCAACGAGAGCTCATCGTCAATCATTACCCCCAAGCTTTTCACAGATTTAGATGGTGTAGGGGGGGACCAAGTTTAGAAGGCCAGTAGTGTGGTCCCCAGAAAAGCTTGCTTTTGCCAAAAAGGACTAATTCTGTCTTTCCGGGTTTCAGCTTGAGCTGGTTACTGTCCATCCACTGGCCTATGGAAAGCATGGTGGTTTGAAATTGAAGAACAGATTCAGGGGAGTGGTCAATGGTAAAGGTGAGTTGCAGATCGTCTGCATAGTTGAAAGTGTTAACTTTAACGGATTTTAGCTATTTTAACAGAGGGAACATGTAAATATTGAACAGAATTGGTGATAAGGAGGAGCCCTGTGGAACTCCACAGGTAGTGTACAATTTTGACGAGGAGAAGGGGGGGAGACCTACTGATTGAGAGCGGGACCTGACCCAGTCATGGGCGAGGCCATGTATGCCGGCCATCTTGACACGGTCGAGAAGGATGTCATGGTCGACTGTGTCAAACGCGGCCGACAAATCAAGCAAAACCAGGGCCTGGGGAATGCCTAGGTCTGCATTATAACGTAAAGAGTCAAGGACTGCTGTAATACCCGCTTCAGTAGAGTGGGCTGGACGAAATCCCGCTTGAGCAGGGTCCAGAAAATCCGACTGTTCAATGAAATTGGAAAGGTGAGTGGTGACATGAGCTTCTAAAACGTTCGCCAAATAAGGTAACAGAGAAATAGGCATATCATTTGAAAGTATGGTGGGATCCCAGCCTGGCTTCTTTTGTAATGGTACCACCACAGCCTCTGCAAAAGAGCTAGGCACCACGCCTGATGCTAGAGAGTTATTAAGAAGGCTCAATATGGGCAGAGGAAGGGCAGAGATCACCTTTTTTAGGATCTGGGGAGGACAGCAGTCGTGAGGGTAGCCTGACTTGACCCTAGCTGTCAAAACGAACAAGGACGTAACGTCCAGCAGAGGGAAGGACTCTAGGAAGGAAGTGTTAGAGAAAAAGGTGCCATCATGGGGGGTGGGGGGAGTGTAACTGAAATGCTAGACTTAATAAGCCTAATTTTGTCTTGAAAATAATTGTTCAGAATGTCACAGAATTCTTGTGTAGCTTTAGGTTTGGGCTGGGTTCTTGCCGGGTTGGTAAGTTTATCGACAATAGAAAAAATGTCCTTCGACCTATTGGTGGAACTTTTAATGATTTTAGAAAAGAATTCTGCTTTGGCTGAGAGAATGGCCTTCATATAGATGGAGCGGGCAGCCAAGTATTGGGTTTTCTCAGAGGAGTCGTAATTCCTTCTCCACTCGCGTTCTTTCTGAACAATTAGTTTTTTGGCCCAGAGATCAGGGGAAAACCATTTGTGGGAGTCAGAGTGACGCAGAGTTTTTGACATTTTTAAGGGAGCGTGTATATTGCTGGCTTTAACAAGCCATTCAGAGATGTCAGCTGCAGATTGGTCAAGGTTGTCATGCTTGGCAGGAATAGAGTTCTGCAGACTGTCAAGGAAAGCAGAAATGTCCAAAGAACCCCGCTTCCTAATCATGCCGCTTTTAGTTGCAGTGTTGATGGAGGGCTTGGGGATGTATATATGGAATTGGATCAAAAAATGACCGGACCATATACACGAGGAGACCGTAGGAGATGAAACACTGAGATTGGAACTCCAAATCTGGTCCAGCGTATGCCCTTTAATATGTGTGGCAACATCAATATGGTGGCTAAAATTAAGTCCCGTAAGGAGATCCCCAAACTTCTTACTACCGAGTCTCCGGGTACCTTATCCAACCAATAATTGAAGTCACCGACCAACAAAATCTTATTGTGATCAGTGACCAGCATAGCCAGCTGATCACAGAAAGAAAGAGGGAAAGAGGGCATACTCTGGGGAGGTCTATACATAAGTATACATAAAAAAGTATGTGGCCCAGAGTTAAACCTAATCACCAGATTGTCGACTGCTGGAAGGTCGAGTGACGTCAGTTTAGTGAAGGCTAGCTGTTTGTTTATAATGGCCGCAACTCCACCACCCATTTTACCCGGAAAACGCTCCACCTGTAAAATATAGTAGTTCTCAGGGAGTGCTGCTAAAATGTCAGGTGAGGAGTCCGTGTTAAGCCACGTCTCTGTGAGAAGGAGAATATCAGGTTTTTGATCAACTAGGAAAAGGAAAATATCCAATTTATGTTTTACGAGCGATCTTATGTTGAGATAGCAAATAAATAATTCTTGTTCAGTGTTGGCTTTAATTCGGCTGGGTGGTGAATACTCACAAGACGTAGTAGGAGGGGGCTGATAGATGCTTAGTTGAGTAAGATGTTTAGCTATGGAAGGACTGAGGGGGCTAGTGGTGCTACGAAGGTGCAACAGGTCCTTCGAGGAGTAGATCAGGGAGGAGGTTAGGGGGGTGGCCCCTGGTCCCGGCCCGTCGCGGACGGGCGCAGACGGGCTTGCCTTTGGTGCGCCATCGGCGCGTCCGCTGCGCATCTGGGATGGGATGCACATTTATGATGTGCTTAGGGTCGGGCGTGAGTAAGCTGCAACGCCAACTCTGGGCTATCCCCAAGATGGCGGACCCCCTGTCACACCCGAAGACAGCACCTAATCGGCTGTTCGGGATGAGCGGCAAGACAGTGCGGCAGAGAGGTATGAGCCAAAGTGCGATTGCAATATTAAAACAGTAAAAGTAAAAGCACAAATACAATCAATGGTTTAAAAGAATGAGCGTTGCTCCCAGCTTTCCACCTCAGGAGTTAGGTAGCGGCTTGTCAGTAGTGCGCGCGAGGGATAAAGCCCGACTTATAAACTGTGCCACTAGTGAAGTCAGCTGTGCTCAGGGTTGGGCATGAGTAAGCTGCAACGCCAACCCTGGGCTATCCCCAAGATGGCGGACCCCCTGTCCCACCCGAAGACAGCACCTAATCGGCTGTTCGGGATGAGCGGCAAGACAATGACTTGCTCTAGATGGCGCGCTGGACTTAAGAATAGTACAATTTACTATTCAAACTCCAGTGTGTTCAACAGTAGGGAAGGTGTTGGAATAAAAAAAAGGAGAACTATTCTTTAGTTTAGAGCGCCACTCAAAGGAAGTCGTTGTAATGACTTGCACTGTAATGTACAATGATGTAACAATGCGGTCATTGTAAAAACTGTGTTGTAAAGTGAAAGCGATGTAATGTCCGCGTTATTAAGGTTGTTTCACGTGTGAGTAGCTGTATGGATGAGTAAGTGTCTGTGCAAGTGCATTGATTGGTGAGTGAAAGGATGAGTAAGCTGTGTATGGATGAATGAGTGGGAAAGTGAGAGACTGTATAGATGAGTGAGTGGGTGTATGAGTTTTTGTATGGGTGGGCAAGAGGCTGTCAGTGGCTGTATGAGTAAGTGAGTGGCAGTATGGGTGAGTGAGTGAGTATGTAAGTGCCTGTAAATGGTGAATGAGAGTGTACATGAGAGGCTGTATGGGTGTGTAAATGAATGAGTGTGTGTGAGTAGCTGTATGGCTGAATAAGTGTGTGTATGACAGAGGCTCTATGGGAGACTATATGGTTGTATCAGTGACTGTTGGGTGACTGGGTACATGTGTTAGTATCTGTTTGAGTAAGTCAGTGGGTGTGTGAATATCTGTATGCATGAGTGAGTGGTTGTGTGAGTGGCTCTATACATAAGTCAGTGAGTGCATGAGTATTGGTATGGGTTAGTGAAAGGGCATGTGAGTGGATGTGCGGCTCTGTGAATGGGAATACGAGCGGCTGCATGGGTGTATGAGTGGGTTTGTGAGTGGTATTGTATTATAGATGATGCCATCAGTGATGTCATTTGAGGTGTCATCAGTGATGTCATCAGTAATGTCACTAATCATGTCATGAGTGATGTCATGTGGGAGGTCATAAGCAGTGCATTGTGTGGGTGTGAGTTATAGCTAGATCAGGTAACTATAACTACTACATTTCTATGGTTTCGTTCAAGTAAAATCTGAGCCTAACTATAACAATCTGTACCCTTTGGTTTTTTTTCAAGTGAATTTCTAAGTTATTTAAAATTCTATTTCCTAACAATAACATCCCTGTAACATTTGTTTGTTTCAGTGCATTTCTGTGGTGTAGACATGATTAGCACCACTTCTTTCTTTATTTAGAACTATAACTTCATCAGCTCCATGCTAACCAGGTTCTCAGTGCCAGATCTCTTCCTTAAAACGGTACCACAATTGGCTTTACTTCAGACATCCTTGTAAGTCTCTTGTAAATTGTACCTCTGGTACCAAGGACATGCATACTGAAGAGAGTCCTTTGGGGATGCAGCACAAATTGTGCCACCCCAGAGACCCCTCACCAACACCATGCAAACTGCCATTGCAGGCTGCGTGTCTTGGTACAGAGAAAACCAAATAGTTAACATGACACACATCCATGTGTGCCATGCCCTCATACACTGCATGAGATATAGGTAAGTCACCCCTACTGCAGACCTTATAGCCCTAAGGCAGGGTGTACTATAACCCATGTGTGTACATATCACCATGAGTAGGTGTGACCTCGCAATATCTGAGCTATTCTTGGATATTATCAGTACACAGGGAAATCATAAAGAATACATAAGCTGGATACTTGTCATTACCGGTTGCCTAGCTTCATGATGGCTTCACTGTACCCTAAGATGTTGGCACCAAAAATCTTATCTGAACAAAAACCTCACTGGGGCCAGTGTGGGATTTTATTAATAAATGCACACAGGAGACTATTTAAAGGTTCCACTGAAAACCTATCAAGCACTAGTTTTGTCTCTGCCACCACCAAACAAGTTTCTGACGTTAGAGCACGCACTCTCAGAGGCAAGAAACAAAGCCTGCTCTGGGCGGAGGTGCTTCACAACTCCTCCAGGCCAAACATGGCCTTCCAGAGCGGGAACCTTTGAAGGCATTGCTGCCTTTGAAGTTCAGCCCAGGCTTCCCCTGATAGTGCGAGATGCCAACCTTCCTTTCAAGCTCCACATTTGGATAGCGGACTGGTGGGAAAACTAGTTAGATAATGAGGATTGTCCACATTCTTACAGCACCAACCCTAAGGTGTGGCAGGCAATATGAACCCCTCTCCTGAAAATACACCACTTTGAGATGGTGGAGAAAAAACTGATCATGTCTAGGGTTGTACCTCTTCCCACAGGGAAAAGTGATCCCCCATCATTTGTTAGGTATTTCTATGAGTAAAGAGGATATGTGAATGATTGTATGAGTAAGTGACAGGGTATAGTATTGACTGTGTAAGTGGATTGATAACTGCCTCCAAGAATGAGTGAGTAAGCATGTAAGGAACTCAATGGGTTTGTGAGTGGCTGAGAAATTAATATGTGTCAGTGAGTGGGTGTGTGAATGCAATCTGGAAGAGTGAGATGGTGCATCAGTGTCTGTATGAGTGAGTGACTGAATATTGAGTGGCTGAAAGGATGAGTAAGTGGGTAAGGTACTAGTTGTGTGAGTCAGAAACAGGTTGCATGAGTGAATATATGTAAATCCTTGAAAAGACATTGGGGGCATATCTGTGAGCCTCGCTACTAACCCCCGACACCGGACTCACCTTCCTGCCTGCCTGAGTCCTCCCGATGCCGCGTGTATCATCTCCAGCAGCCGCCGAGCGGAGGACTCGGTTTCCCAGCGACCCCTGCGGCGGCGCAACCAGAAGACGTCATTCTAGGCGCCTGGAGGCGCTTAAAGCTCGGGCTCCCTCGACAGTGGATGTAAATCCTTGAAAAGACATTGGGGGCATATCTGTGAGCCTCGCTACTTACCCCCGACACCGGACTCGCCTTCCTGCCTGCCCGAGTCCTCCCGCTGCCGCGTGTATCATCTCCAGCGGCCACTGAGCGGAGGACTCGGTTTCCCAGCGACTCCTGCGTCGGCACCACCAGAAGACGTCATTCTAGGCGCCTGGAGGCGCTTAAAGCTCGGGCTCTCTCGACAGTGGATGTAAATCCTTGAAAAGACATTTGGGGCATATCTGTGAGCCTCGCTACTTACCCCAGACACCGGACTCGCCTTCCTGCCTGCCCGAGTCCTCCCGCTGCCGCGTGTATCATCTCCAATGGCCGCCGAGCGGAGGACTCGATTTCCCAGTGACCTCTACGGCGGCGCCACCAGAAGACGTCATTCTAGGCGCCCAGAGGTGCTTAAAGCTCGGGCTCCCTCGACAGTGGATGTAAATCCTTGAAAAGACATTGGGGGCATATCTGTGAGCCTCGCTACTTACCCCCGACACCGGACTCACCTTCCTGCCTGCCCGAGTCCTCCCGCTGCCGCGTGTATCATCTCCAGCGGCCGCCGAGCGGAGGACTCAGTTTCCCAGCAACCCCTGTGGCGGCGCCACCAGAAGAGGTCATTCTAGGCACCTGGAGGCGCTTAAAGCTCGGGCTCCCTCGCAATGCTAGACACGAGCGGGACGCCGGGCGAAGCCCGGGCAAAGGGCGGGACCTCTTAGGCCCTCAGAGGCCTGAAGAGACTGGGCTGGGCCCGAAATCCTGGTCAAAACTTCGTCGACGTACCCTGGAACTGTAAGCATTCATATTTTTTCAAGTGTATTGAACTTCTTCATATCGGGATTATTTGACACTGGCTATAAAGCTTTAACACTATCTAGAACTTTGGACTGTAGACATTTGTATTTGGTGGGTACTTCTCACTTTGTTCATGCCCAACTAGCCTATCTAAATAAATATCTCCCCGCTTCTTGGTAACCTTTGAAAAAAGTGACACGCGAAACCAGAAGTAAGGCTGCAGCCGGAGGAACAAAGTTGACGGGAACCCTTGATGATTTTATAGTACGCACAAATTCACTGATAGATCAAGGAATTGTGCTTATGGAGAGAAGGGTATCCCAAGATCTTGCGTTTGCCAAGAGGTCGTCTATGGGCCACATTGCTGAGGTTCGTAGTCCGGAAAATATAATAAGTAACTCCACCTCTTTGCAGACACACGCAGAGGTCCATAACATTACTTCTACCCAGCCCGCACTTCAGGATCCTATCTCTTATGATTCCCAGGACCTGGCATCATCAGGAAATATTTTGATAACTACACAAATAGATACCTGGGCTGAAAATAACAATAATGAGATGAGAGGGAAAAGGGAGGGAGCAATTCCAAAAAATAAGTATATTAAAAATGATAAAATAACCTCTAATAAAACAAAATCGGTAACTGTGACTAAAATTAGAGAGGATACCAGCAAAGAACCAGCGAGGGGAGTTTCTGGGGCGGATACAGGGAAAGAAGAGGTTGGTTTCAGAACCTTGCCTATGACGATTCCAGATGATTCCATCTTAGATGACACTTTGGCTGATATCTTTAATAACAGCACTACAGCTAACACTACAGCCAATAGTACAGGTATCAGTGTAGATAGGGAAGATCTATTAAAAACGTGTTTTTATTGGCATTTCGTTATTTGAACAGTACAGACCATGTAAGTAATCACATAAGCAAGAAAACGTGGGATAAAAGTCAAGGAGAAAGGAAAACCAGTGCAAGCATGTGAGCCACTATCATGGGATCATTGGATTGGGTCTACAGAGTCCGTACAGCGGTGTTGCCAAGTAACTGGGGGGACAGAACTCGCGGAGGGATCATCTGGGCGTTTGCACGGACATATTAAGAAGAGATGGGGGACGGGTGCTAGAGGGGTCAATGACTCGCATTTACAGTGGGCAGAGCTGCTAAAGGGCGGGAGTGTCCCCTCCGATTGGGCATCGGGCCAATTGCCCCGGGGGCTAGGTAGCAGTGTGGGGCTGTGCATCGCCAAAGTACGGCACTAGTCATTGGCCAGGGGCAGCAGGCGCGTGGGGGTGGGGGGATCGGTCGGGATGGTTGCAGTTGCAGGTGTAGGCGTGGCCGGGGCATCATGGCGCGTCAGCTGTCGGAAACGATGTAGTAGCATGGCCCATTCCATAGAGATGGGGTGTTTACGGGTGCCCTTAGCCTCCTTCTCCCGCAGGGTGTCTTCTTCCGCCGCTGCCCATTTACAGACCGCCCCTGTCCATGCTGCTGTGGGGGGGCCCTCTAATGATCGCCAGTGCATAGCTATACATCTTTTCGCTAGTAGTAACGCTAGGGATACAAAACGCCTGTGTGCCTGGAGCTGTTTCGGAATGTGGAAAATGCCCAATGCGCTGGATTCCCAGGTGGCTAGGGTTGTGAGGCCCGTGAGGTCTTTCAGTGTGTTATGCACCGTCTGCCGTAGGGGGTGGAGGTCCGGGCAGCTCCAGAACATGTGACGGAAATCTGCATCTGGAGAGCGGCATCTGGGGCAGAGGAATTGTGTAGTGGGGTAAAATTTCTGCAGCCGCGCCGGTGTTAGATACGCCATGTGTAATATTTAATATTGGATGTTTTTAAACCGGGCGTTCCTAGACGTACGTTTTGGGGCTTCGAGCGCCTTGATCCATTCCAAGTCGTGTAATGGGTGCCCGATGTCCTCTTCCCATGTGGTGTGCAGAGACACTAGGGGAACACTGGAGAGTTCTCGTATCGCCTTATATAACCAGGTGACCAAATGGCGTCCTGCACCCATGCGCAGCATTGCGTGTATAACTGGATGCGTGTCTGGTTCGCCGGCCTGGATGTTGTGGTAAGGCCGGAAACATTCGAGGAGCTGGCGATATCGGAGGAATTGACCGGGGGGGAGGTCAAATTCGGCGATTAGGCGATCGAATGATTTAATCCGACCCTCCTCAAAGAGCGACTCCATGTCCGTAATACCGCACCGTGTCCACCGTGTCCACTCAACGAGCATGGGGGCTGGGAAGTACGAATCGAACCTGGGCCAGCCGACCAACGGGAGCAACGGGGAATATGGGGTTGTCCCGGGAGACATCCGGGGGATCCGGAGCATACATTGACTCGCCACCGTGACCTGTAGGGGATATGTGAGCCGTGGTTTGGTGCCCGGGAGAAGAAGACTGGTGAGCTCCGGCGTAGTAATCCTACCCGTTGAGGTATTGGCCTCTTGTGTATGCCGGTCCGCTGTCCAGTACGACAGCCATTTGAGCTGGGCCGCTAGAAAGTAGGACTCAAAGGATGGGGCTCCGAGGCCTCCCTGGGTGGTAGGAAGCTGAAGGGTTTTCAAGGCTACCCGATCCCCAAATTAGGGCACTTAGGAATTGAGGTCCTGGAAGAAGGACCGGGTGGGACCACCGGCAAGTTATTAAAATGATATAGGAGCCGGGGAAGCATTATCATTTTAGCTAGGGCAATTCGTCCTATCGGGGCCAGTGGGAGTCTAGTTCATAAAGCAACCATCGGTCGAAGACTCGTGCGCGCCCTGCAGTGATTGCCTCCGAAGATGTCAGCGGGGGAATGGTAAAGCCGAACCCCTAGGTATCGAGGAGCTTCCGTGGACCACGAGATTCTTTACGTCCCCAGCCAGGTATCGCTGGGTGGTAGGTAGGGGTGGACGGCCAGCTACGCTCCGTGCACGGAGTGTGCGTAGTGCCGCCTACTCTGCATTTTGCGGAGCGGGCGTAGCCAGGCGGCACTACGCACGCTCCGCAGACGGAGCGTAGCTGGCCGCCACCCGCCTCCCTCCCGCCCTCACTAAATACTTTAAATGAAAAGTTTAAATTAATTAAAAGGCACTTACCTTGCCCGCCGCTGCCCGCCGCGTCCCCGGGGCTTGCTATCTTCATTCTTCCTTCTTGTTTACTAATGCGCATGCGCGGGCGGCCGCACATGCGCATTTCTCACGGGCAGCGGCGGGCAAGGTAAGTGCGTTTTAATTATTTTACACTTTTCATTTAAAGTATTTAGGGAGGGCGGGGGGAGGCGGGTGGCGGCCAGTGGTGCGTGCGTAGTGGGGCTACGCGGAGTGCGGAGGTGGGCGTAGTTTCTCGCCCACTTCACGTAGCTCCGCGAAGCCCCACTACGCCCACTACGCCCAGGGCTAGTGGTAGGTCCGAGTGGAAGGGGTATACCGTGGATTTGTCCCAATTCACTCGGAGGCCCGAGGCGTCCACGAATTCGGTGACTGCCGTCCATATGGGGGTGAGGTCGGCCGTAACATCCCGGACGTAGATGAGGAGGTCATCCGCATACATAGAGACGCAGTGCATAACTCCCGCGAGTGGGATGCCCCAGTTCAGACCCCCCTGGCGTAAAATGATCGCTAGTGGTTCGACTGCAAGGGCGAAGAGGTGAGGCGAGAGGGGGCACCCCTGCCTCGAGCCTCGCTGGACCCCGAACGCCGCCGAGAGGTGTTGCCCAATCCGGACCCGTGTAGACAGGTCTGTATATAGGAGACGCGTGTACGCCATGAGTACAGGGCCGATGTTGAGGCGGCGTAGGACCGAGAAGAGATATGGCCATGTGAGGGTGTTGAACGCCTTCTCCAGGTCCAGGATGAGACAGGCAGAGCGAGGATACCTGTCCCGTACCTGGTCCTGAACATGGAAGACGCGGCAGATGTTCTGTGAGGTGTTTCTCCCTGGGACAAAGCCGCACTGGTCCGGATGGACCATCGGGCGTATGACCTGGGCGTATCTGTCTGCCAATACCTTCCCAAGGAGTTTACAGTCTGCAGACAGTAGGGTGATGGGGCGATACGAACCCATAAGGTGCGGGTCCCGGTGCGGTTTTAAAAAGGTCACGATCACCGATTCTCGTAGTGAGCGGGGTAACACACCCTGATCGAGGGCCATCACGAACACCTGCGCCAGGCATGGGATCACTAGAGGGGAGAATGTTGAATAATATTCTAGCGGGAAGCCGTCGAGACCTGGGGCTTTATTGCGAGATAGGGCCCGTAGCGCCTGAGTGATTTCTGTAGGCGCTATTTTGGCGTCGAGCATGAGTTTGTCGGCATCCGAAATCATGGGTAGTGACAGCGGATCAAGGAAATGGGCGACAGACGACTGAGAAAACGAGATCAGGGCGCCATACACCACGGTGTAATAACGTTGGAACGCCAGCAGGATCTCCGCTTGGGAGTGCACGAGCTCACCCTCCGGGGTGACGATGTCCGTGATCGGTCTGTTTCGGTGTCCTGTCGCGCCAGCCATGCGAGCATCGCACCTGTTTTGTCTCTGTCTCTATGGACTCTGGAGGCATAGGCCCTGAAATTATATTTCCGTAGATCTGGGCAGGCTGCTTGGATAGGGAAGATCTATTAATAACTACATTGAAGACTCGAATTAAATCATTACTGTCTCCCCTGGAAAAGAAGCTTCTGGTAATAGAAACCCAACTTAATGAGCTACATAAGGATATAAAAGCCCTGCAGACTACTCAGGCAAAAAAAGTAGCCCATTTAACCTTACCTGCTAACAAACCCCAAATAATAGATAAGCATTTAACCGAAGGTAAAAAACCAGCTCCAAAAACCCCATTGCCAAATCCCCCCGCCCCGATACAAGTACAACCTGTGTCAAATCCACTCCGGCCACTGAGGCTAAGAAAAATAAACCAGACACCCTTAATGTTCTCACCCATAGTCCAGTTAAAGCCCATCAAGATAGGACTGAAAAAAAAGCACAGAAGTATCAACTTACCACCAGAAGCATGCCCATACGTGGTAATCCTAACTGGGGTTCCTGAATTGGCTCCCCAAGTTACGGAACCCTTTTGGGCACTTAAAAATAAGGTGCTTCACTGGTTAAATTCCAACCATCCTCTCCCACCAACAATTACTAGCAACATCCTAATGGTACAGAGGGTTACTTGGGTAGGACAAAGTAGGAAGAGAACTCAAGGAGACTGCGTGGTGGTAACTTTTGAAGACCCCCGAACAGTGGATCATATCTTTCCGGGGGCATTGAGAAATAATGGAGCTACAATCCCCACTCTCTTTTTTCAACATGCCAGCACAGCAACCAGAAAATAGATGGAGTTGGATGAGGGGCACTAATTATCCCAGGGGAGGGTGGGGGCATGAAATGCTTGGGGACCCAAATCAAAACGTTTGGGGAGGGGGGGTAAATGATGGCTGGACTCTAATACAGCGAAGGGCTGGGAGAATACATCATGGTGACCGACAGCATTATGCAGAATGGATGGGCCCACAGTATGTTCCATCCACCATCCCTTGTTATAATCGGTTTAGTGAATTGGAGGCAGTGGACTGACGTCCAGTGTATGAAGAGGCCCCACAGTCCTCTCCATCCCTATCCACTCTCATTAAATCTATTTATAGCAGCATAAAGCAGAAAACTCTTGATATGAGCGTAAGAAAGGCAAGTGATAAAAGGGCACTAAATGGAATTGAAACTATAAAATTTACAAATATCTTGTGGGGGGAGAATAATATCTGTAAAAATGGAGTAGATACCAGGAACAACGGTAAATATACCGCCGCTGATACTAATACCCACAGTAAAATAAAATCTGTAAAATACGGGAAGGAAATGGGAAACGTCAGTACGGATGATACAGTTGTGCATCAAAATAAAGATATGTGCACTCTGATGTTCTGGAATGTGGCAGGTTTAAAACAGAAAATCACCAACCCCTTTTGGGAAGTTGTCACAAATGGCCTGGACATCTTGCCCGTTCAAGAAACTTGGGCTATAGATCCCATACATCTAAACGGCTATAAAACATACTGTACAACGGCAGTAGGAGGAGCCCATGGGAGACCGAAGGGGGGTTTAACTATGTATCTCTCAAACTGTTTAGTATATGAGAAGGCACGTTTTTACTCTAAATGCAGTTTCTACCATAAATTAGCGATAGATACTAAAAGAGGACTGAGTATCATCATTATACATTTTTATAATAATATCCCAGGTAATGCAATTCAGGATATTCTGAAAATGTTAGCTAATGATTTACAATGTGAAATAGACGGCAAGGAGAAGGAAGTAATGATTTTATGGGGGAGGGGGATTTTAACTGTCCATTATGCAAAAAGGGCCAAAAAGGCATTTGTGGTTTAATGTTAGAGCAGGACATTAATCTCACACATTTTAATCATACTCAAATTGGAGATCTGCTAAATGAGTTCTTATTTGATTATGACTTGGGTTACGTAAATGAAATGGCTCACCGACCAACACCATTTGTGCCAACATTTATTGGCAGGGGAGCATCTACTACTATTGACTTTAGCCTCTGCTCAAATGGTCATGGTCATAGGATAGGTAGCTTTAAGATTCTGGACTCACCAATGAGTGACCATTTACCTCAAATATTTGAAATTGAGAACCCTTTCTTGGCACGGTGAAATGATCAGCCCCTTTCACAGGCCGTCCCAGATGTGGTGCTAGGGAGGTAAAACGGGTATACACTCAAGTGGAGTAAGGTGGTCCCGGAGGAATTTCTAATAAAGTTGGTAAATACCTGTGCCGATAGTTTTAAAATCTGCCTGGATGAAGACTCCGAGAGTGAATGCATAATAGAGCACTTTAACATCATTGCATCTACTATTAAAGAGAATCTGAAAGTGGTGTTAAAGAATGGGTCTACGAATAGTACAAGATGGTTCGATGGGACATGTACCAAGGCCCTCACAGATCTTAAACACGCAATCCACCAGGTGCCCCTGGACCCTTTTCAAATAAGAAATCTAAGGAAACGTTATAATCGGGCATTGACAAATAGGAAGAATGCCATAAAAAGGGTGGCATGGGAAGAACTATGTGCAGCCTCACAATCTAAAGACACATCAGCTTTCTGGAGGGTGGTAAATGCCCCCCTACTTTATGATAACACTAAAGCTTGCATGGAAATTGCGATCAATGAAGATGATTGGGTTGCACATTTTTCCTCTCTTTACATGTCCCTAGATGAAACTGCCGACACAGGACTGAACTCAACACATGAGAAAGGGGACGAGGTACAAAAATTGGTGGTAACTTTACCCGAAGTCCTAACGAGTCTGGAAGCCTCAAAGGGCGGAAAGGCGGCTGGACCAGACGGGATTCCGCCAGACTTGTATAAAGCTAACAGTGAAATCTGGGGCCCAATGCTTGTACAGCTTTTTAACGCAGCCTTAGCAAAGGGACTGAGTCCATCATGCTTTACATCAATCATTGTTCCCATTTACAAGAAGGAAGATAGACAAAACTGCACTTGTTATAGGCCAATATCCCTTCTTGATTCATCTATAAAGATCCTCGGTAGAGTTATTTTAGCCAAATTACAAAATTGGGCAGAGGAGAATGGGGTAATAAGCAACCTACAATTCGGATTCCAAAAGGGCATAGGAACAATTGAGCAGGGCCTAAATTTATTTATTATCCAGCAGAAATATACAATGATAAAAAGGTAGAGTTTATATTTTAAGTTTGTTGATCTTACATCAGCTTTCGATTGTGTGTCTCACTTTAAATTATGGGATCTGATGTTAAGTCTGGGCGTGGAAGAGTCGATCATTCGATTCCTAAGGGAGTTATATTCAGGGGCCACTGCTACTGTTCGCTATGGAAAAGGGGGGAATGTAGTAGGTCTTTTGGGATAGGGCGTGGTGTACGCCAGGGGTGCGTTTTGGCACCCTTTTTATTCCTTATCTACATGAATGGCTTGGAGCGTTGTCTGCTGCAAGAGTGCGGGGATATGCCCAGGGTTGGAAAAAGATCTATCGCTGCACTGTTGTACGTAGACGATGCTGTGTTAATGGCCCGTACCACCATTTTATTTATTTTATTTTATTTGCGGGTTTATAACGCGCTAGGATCACCTCCCGAAGGAGTATCTCTGCGCCTTTGGCATCCTTCCTACACATATACAGTGGGTAACATCCTATCTAATAATTTTGGAATAGAAAGGTTTTTAATTGTTTCCTAAACGGAAGAAATTCCTTACAGAGTCTTAAAGAAACTGGGAGACTGTTCCATAGCTTAGGGCCCGCAACTGAGAGGGCTCTGCCGCCCTGTCTGGTCTTTTTCGCTCTTGGGACCTGCAACAGAGCTTGTTCACTAGATCTTAGAGAACATAAAGGTTTATAGGGGAGAAATGTATTCCTCAAATACCCAGGGCCTTTCTCTTGAAGACACTTGTGTATTATGCAGCAAGTCTTATACTTCACCCTTTGCTTGACAGGAAGCCAATGCAGGGTATTCAAGAGGGGTTTGGAGGGAGTGCGGGGGGGCCGGTTTAGCACAAGGCGGGCCGCAGTATTTTCGACTACCTGTAACCTGGCAATTACTCCCTCATTAGTTGATAGAAGCAGCCCATTACACTAGTCCAAACGACTCAATACCAAGGCCTGCACTAACGTCCTTCTGGTAGAGTCAGGGAGTAAGGGGAACACTTTCCTTAACATTCCGATGACATGGAAACAGGAGCTCACCACTTGATTACTGTGTTGCTTCAGGGACAGCTCCTGATCCATACGCACACCGAGATTTTTTACCACCTGTTTAGGCTCCGGGCCTGGTCCCAAATCCTGTGGCCACCAATCAGGGGACCACAGGAGTTTGGCCTCACCGAACAGCATCACTTCCGTTTTGGCAACATTACATTGCAGGAAGTTAGATGCCATCCAGTGGGCCACTGCCTTCATCCCCTGGGAGAAGGAGTTCCTGACCTCATCGGTGAAGAGTGTAAAAGGGAAGAGGAGTTGGGTGTCATCTGCATAAGACACAGGGATGAACCCATGGGACCTCATGATGTTCGCTAGGGGGGCCACGTAAATATTAAACAGGGTAGGGCTCAAACAGGAGCCCTGTGGCACCCCCTTCGAGATCTCCAACTCCCCTGACCGATAGGCACCCAGGGTGACAGTTTGGGTGCGGTGTGTCAGGAAGCTCCTTAGCCATGGCCCTGCAAAAATTGATAATATCCTTTAATAGGTTTATGCTCAGTTTGGATTTAAAAATTACTGTAGCAAGACTTTTCCATGAACTGTGGCACACGTACTAAGAAGCAAATGAAAAAGATGTATATAAATAACGCTCCTTTAGAAAAAACATCTACCTTTCCTTATTTAGGAATTCTGTTCCACGAGACTGGTTCTTGGACAAGTGTGGTGAAGGCAAGAACGCTCTTCTTTTCTAAGATAATAATGGCCTTAAAGAGTTTTATAAAAAAACGGGGGAAAAAAACGATTAGAGAAATTTTAACTATTTATAATGCAACGTGTGTATCAGTGGCTTTGTATGGAGCAGGGCTCTGGGGATACTCTAATATAAAATCCGTTCAAACAGTGGAAAATAAATTTATGCGGCATATCCTGGCCATACCGGAAAGTACAGCGACTGTTATTTGCCACGCTGAGCTGGGGCTGCCATATATTTCTGATACAATTAGAACTCAGCCCATTCTTTTGTGGCACAGGGTATGGACCACAAATGAGTGTGTACTAAACCGCGCCATACTCCAGGACGTGTTAAAACTTGAAAATGTAAATGGTCTCAAATGGTTAAATTACGTCAGAACGTTTCTGACGGAAATTGACCGCTTACAATATTATGATGACCCATCTACAATAGTAGATATCTCTGGAAAAACTACTGAAAAAGCTGTACATGGAGTACCTGAGCGAAAAAAGATTGTTAGAAGAAACTAAGAAAAAGACTGTTTCCTCACATCAGTTGATTCTAACCGGAGACAAATTACAGCCATATTTAAGCCTCCCTATGTCTAGTTATGGTAGATTTCTTCTCACACGTTTCAGACTCAATATTGTTTTTAGATTATTTACCTTCCCTGAAATGAACTCTTGGTCAAATGAACTGTCTTTGTGCCCTTGTGATGATTTATCCGTACAATCTGATATTCGTGTTTTATTTTTTTGTAAATGTTATACTTTGCCTCATAGGAAATGTATTGTCCCTATTCTAAAAGAGATGAATTTAAACAGATGTCCCCCAGCATTTTTAGAACTGCAAAAAATGGACACTGTTTTTACTGTTGCTTCATTATCAGAGTTTTTTAGATATGTTTTTAAATACCGGAAATCAATTTGTTTGGATGAAATTTAAACTGTGTATATTATGGAAACCAAGAAATGTGACAACTTCTCCTCTTACAAACAGCTGTTTTATCAATCACTGTAAATGTATTTTATTTTACTTGCTGCTTTTATGGTATTGACTTTTTAACCGAATAAAGTACCTTTTGACTTTGACTTTGAGTGAATATATGAATTACAAGTGGGTGGGTCAGTGCTTATATGAGTGAGGCAGAAGTTGATAATTGCCTGTCTCTCTTAATTAGTCTACAAATCTGTCAAATGCATGTAAGGGCTTGGATGGATACCTTGCTTGCTGTCTTATTGATAACTAGGGTATTTAACTGTGTGTGCAAGTATATCCCATACTGCTAGAAACAGAACAGCTGTATCTTTGTGAGTGAATGAATGTTTAAGTGTCTTTGTAAGTGTGTGACTAGAAATTTAGAGACTATATGTTAACTTTTAAGCTCATAGCTCAATGCCCAATAACACCCATACAGGTAGTCTCTGCAGTGAGTTACATGTATTAGAACATGACTTTAACACTAATCAACATCCGCATAATAAGACAATTGCATATACATGCTCTACATTAGCAGGACTGGAACATGTTTAAAAGCCTAC
Source organism: Lissotriton vulgaris (assembly GCF_964263255.1). Lineage (NCBI taxonomy): Eukaryota > Metazoa > Chordata > Amphibia > Caudata > Salamandridae > Lissotriton > Lissotriton vulgaris. The sequence continues at coordinate 1,089,184,052 of NC_141697.1, read as the reverse complement.
ATCTGTGAGTGGATATGTTAGTGCCACATCCCCAGGACATACATGGATATGTAACAGAGCATGTTGGTATATATCTGGGTCTCTTAGATATTCTATCAATCTTTAAATGTGTATGTAAAGAGCTGTATCATTACCTTGCAGATGGTGTACGTTAGTAGTTGGCTATTTAATTCTGGAGTGCAAATTTCTCCCATATTGGTGGCTAAATAACAGCTGTATCTGTGAGTGAATATTTAAGTGCCTCCGTTAGTGTGTGACTAAGTGTATTAGTGGTTATATCCTTTTATATGAACCAATGTGAGTTCCATTACTCGTACAACACTGCACCAATGACTGAAGAAATGGGTGTGCTAGTGTGCATACAACTCAATTGAACTTGGAAAACATCTCTTAACTTTTAAGCTCATAGCTGCCTACCCTATAGCCTACCTACATACTGTCTCTGCAGTGACTTATATTTAATATAAGAGGACTTGAAGGCTTAGCAACATGTTTTCTTTGTTAACAGGGCCTGCTAGGACTACTACACATACACATTTTACTGCAGCATGCCTGAAACATATTTAAAGGCATATTTTTCTTGATAGATGATCTCTTAGCACCTGTTGCACAGTACATACCTAACTCAGTGTCTCACTATTTATGTGTGTGCCTTGTAAAATATATCTGTAAGTACCACATATACCAGTTTCTCTTAGTTATTTTAGAGACAAAAATAGACAGCAAGGCTGTCGAACAGGGGCACTAGTATTCATTAGTTTTGTTCACAAGAACTACATGCTCAACTTTCAGTGATTCTACCGCCACAGAATCACCACAAAAGACTAGTAATTATATGCATATCAGGAGCTTCAATTATCTATACATGTGTTGTCTTTGTTAATGAAGTACCATATCATAGAATCCTTGAACAATTTGTAAACATCATATTATACTCATCAATAAGACCTACACATCATGATAGATATTGACAAAATATATGAAATATTGACTACTGGGTGGTGCTAACCCGTAGTATTCTGAATACAATTTTTTTTAATTTGAATTAAATGACCCCCATATAGGGTCAGATTCTGATATTGTGGCCAGTTAAGGGGTTGGAAAGAGGGCTTATTGTTGACTCATATACTTACCTAGTAGGTGATTAGTTACCAAAAAAGAAAATAAACCTGAATGCAATGTGTTATTTAAGTTACACTTCTGATGTGCATCAATTTTATTAGAAGTTTTTTTTTAGTCTTATTGTAACAAATCCATCCAGATCGTGCTTTTGATATGCACTAATTTTCCTTAGAATTGTTTAATGTAGCTACTCAACCATGTACAAATATATATAGGACTTAGGTATATAGGTTGAGTTGCGGTTTATTCATATAGATTATTTACCTGTTGGGTATTGAAATGATGTTGATAATTTTGATTGCAAATATGTATGTATGTATGTATGTATAAGTATCTGGCAAAAGTCTTTGTATATGTTTTATTTTTTTCAGCCCTAATGGAGTCTGCAAGGATGATACGTGTTGGCTGGGCTGATTGTTTGTTTGCCTCATTAAAAGAATAGGAATAAATCAAGATTTTTTGTATTAAGATCATGCGACTCCTGTGTATCAATAATGGTCACGCCCTTGGTTTTGGGTAAGCCTGGGCGTAGTTCGCGTAGCCGCACTCCGCGAGCTACGCGAAGATGCACTTGCACTCCGCGAACTACGCATAGCTCCGCGAGCATGCGTAGTAGCTTGCTTGACCCATTCGCGAGCCATTTTTCGTCTTCGGGAGCGCCGTGGAACTCTGGAACCTGCTCAACACCACATCTCCAGACGTCGCCTTCCTCACGGAAACATGGATAAACGCCTCCTCAGCGCCCGACATCGCCCTCGCCATCCCGGACGGATACAAGATCACCCGGAGAGACCGCGTCAACGAGACAGGAGGAGGCATCGCCATCGTCCACAAGAACACCATCCGCATCACGACCAACTCAGACGACACCCTCACAGCCGCTTAACATCTTCACTTCCAGATACACACCGACCCCAAGACCACACTCAGAGGCACCCTCATCTACAGACCCACAGGACCTCGCACACAATTCAGCGAAGACATCGCAGACTTCATCAGCCCGCACGCCCTCGCCTCCACTGACTACATCCTCCTAGGGGACCTCAACTTCCACCTGGAGAACAACAACGACAACACCACCACCACCCTCCTGGACAACCTCGCCAACCTCGGACTCATGCAACTGGTGAACACCCCCACCCACTACGCCGGACACACGCTTGACCCAGTCTTCTCCTCCAGCAAGTACATCTCCTTCAGCCACTCCACCGGACTCCACTGGACAGACCACAGCTGCGTCCACTTCAGCTTCAGAAAGACCACGACTCACCACCACCCGCAACAGGTTCCCCGCAGGAACTGGAACAAGATCACCACCGACCAGCTTACCACTTCACTGAGCCAGAACCCTCCCGCCAGCTCAACGGAACCCAACCAAGCAGCCAACAACCTCACACAGTGGATCACCAATTGCGCTCGCCCAACCAGCCTCGACCACTCGCAGTCCGGCTTCCGCGCCAACCACAGCACCGAGACCGCCCTCATCGCAGCCACTGACGACATCCGAGCCCTGCTCGACAACTGGGAAACAGCGGCCCTCATCCTCCTGGACCTCTCCGCAGCATTCGATACGGTCAGCCACCGCCCCCAAGTGCAGCGCCTCAGCAACATCGGAATCCAAGAGAAGGCACTGGAGTGGATCATCTCATTCCTCACCGGAAGAACCCAGAGAGTCCGCCTCCCCCCGTACAGATCCAAGGCCACCGAAGTCATATGCGGCGTACCACAAGGATCATCACTCAGCCCCACCCTCTTCAACATCTACATGAGCCCCCTCGCAGCCATCGTACGCCAACACAACCTCAACATCATCTCCTACGCCGACGACACCCAGCTGATCCTCTCCCTCACCAACGACCCAGGAACCGCCAGAACCAACCTACACGATGGGATGAAAGACGTAGTCGAGTGGATGAGGAACAGCCGCCTGAAACTGAACTCAGACAAGACGGAAGTCCTCATCCTTGGATCATCACCCTCCGCCTGGGACGACTCCTGGTGGCCCCCTGCCCTGGGCAGCGGACCCAAACCAACGGACCACGCACGCAACCTGGGCTTCATCCTGGACTACTCCCTCTCGATGACCAGACAAGTCAACGCCGTCTCATCATCATCCTTCAACATCCTACGCATGCTCCGAAAGATCTTCCGATGGCTCGCCACCGAAACCAGGTAGGCGGTCACACAGGCACTTGTCACCAGCCGACTGGACAACGGAAACACCCTCTATACCGGAACCACAGCCAAACTCCAGAAAAGACTCTAAAACATCCAGAACGCCTCCGCACGACTCATCTTGGGCATCCCCCGACACAGCCACATCTCCGGACACCTGAGAGACCTTCACTGGCTCCCTGTCAGCAAGAGAATCACGTTCCAACTCCTCACCCACGCACACAAGGCCCTCCACGACCTGGGCCCCAGGTACCTCAACAACTGCCTGACCTTCTACACTCCCACCCGTCAGCTACGATCGACCAGCCACGCCCTCGCCGCCATGCCACGCATCCAAAGATCCACCATGGGAGGAAGATCCTTCTCCTACCTGGCAGCCAAGACTTGGAACTCCCTCCCCATCCACCTCCGCCTGACCCAAGACTACCTCTGCTTTAGGAAGCAACTCAAGACATGGCTGTTCGAGCAGTAGCGGACCCCCCCTCCCCCAAGCGCCTTGAGACCCTCTGGGTGAGTAGCGCGCTATGCAAATTTCCTGATTGATTGATTGATTGCCTGCATGCTCGGGATGTGTAGTGCGCAAAGTTACCCATGAGGTTTGTCCCGCCAGCTCGCGTCCCATTATTTCCGGTCACTACTAACGTGTTCGCGAGTTATTCTGTGCCAGATTGCAGTTTCTGCGTGTTCGGCAACTCGATCTTACCGACAAGCATCCTCGCGCACGCGAAAATGCTATTGAGCGCGCGAGAACTACGCTACGCAGCAGTTTGCGGAGTATTCAACAACTTCGCGTTCTCCGCGGAGCGCGGAGTTGCCGAAACTCCGCAAACTCCGCGAACGGAGCGTAGTTCTTCGCCCAGGGTTAGTTTTGGGTTCAATAATTCATATAGTTTGTCAGTATCAATCATGATGTGAATGTAAAGGGCTGCCTGGATCTCTTACTGGTTCTCTTATTAAGCAGTAGCATACATAACTAAGTGTGAAACTGTCTCCCATACTACTCAATACATACCAGCTGTATGTGTGTGAATGAGTGAATGTTGAAGTGCCTGTACTAGTGTGTCTAGGTGTATTAGTGGTTCTTTGCTTTGTCAGTTCTAGTATTTTTAGGATACTGCATCTATATTGGACATATGGATCTGCTATTGTTCATATATTTCAATCAAACTTGGAAAAATTCTCGAATTGTTTAAGCTCATGGGTTTCTGTGCTATACTCTACCTACAGCCTGTCTCTTCAGTGACGTATACATAGTAGAAGACAACTTGAAGGGTTAGCAGTACGGGGCCTTCCAGGACAATTGCATGTACATGCTGTACTGTAGTAGGCCTGAAACATGTTTAAAGGTGTTGTAGTGTAGTTCCTATATTCCCAATAGGCTCTGCGCATTGGAATAATATATTCAGCAGTGTAGACGTAGGACTGAGGTCGACTAGGTCTCTACTGACTATATTAGACTTAAGGTTTGCCAGCTAGCTCAGAGGTCACTAGAAACTTTCTCGAATAAACGAGGATGAGTTTAACCTCCCTGGATAGACAAGAAGGGATTAGCTTCTGACAACCATATAACATGACAACTTTGCTCCCTCAGAATAAGAGTGTATCTCTAGAGGCGTGTGAAAACAATATACAGCAATTTCACTCAGTCAATCGTGCGTACTTAGTTTCACCAGAGTGCAGAGAAAAGAGAGACGGGCGTTTTCAATAAAAGGTGTAATTTATTGAGCAGTCTTCTTTCTCATGCAAGAGAAATGAATTGCCATAATTGCAATACTTAATGTAAAGTAAAGTGCGTACAGTAAAAGGAGTATTCTGAAATAATACTGTAAAAGCATTGATATGGTTTCTTAGCCATAAGATACTTTAAAATGGATAAAATATATACATACATATATACATTGACTAACGTACTCAACTGGTGCTTCTAAATACGCCTACCCCGGTGTACCTGACCTAAGCCTAATAAGTGGGAAGGAGTAAGTAAGTAGCAGTTTAAGTTAAGTTGGTTTTGCCAAGAATCTGACTCAAGAATTCTCTTTAAGGGTTTAGTCAGCTCCGTACCTGGGTAATAGAATGCAGGAGGTCTGGTATCTCTCTTTCAGGACTCGATATCCCAGCAGCCCGCGAAGGAGAACACCGGAGCTGGATTTCTCAGCAGGAGAAAAGACAGCGTCTCTCTCAGTGCATCAAAAGGGAGGGGCAGCGTCCGTGGGCTCTCGCATCAGCTGGGCTCTCGGGCAAGTAGATAGCTGCTTGGCTCCAAAACCACCAGCGTGTGTTTGCTTAAGGCAACGTTGGTATATTTATACCTGAAAGGTTCCAGGTTTGACGTAAGGTTGGACATAAGACGTCAATAAAGATGTCACTAAGAACTGGCCGTTCTTACAGTGCTTCACAGGAGTTCTAGGACGAAATCAAAACAAAAGCAAATGGGGATTTTCCAGGTTGCTGGAGGTTTGGTTTGTTTAGAGAACTTGTTGTGCTTTCTAGGAGTCCGGGGAAGTAGCCTTGCTTAATGTGACTGCATGGGCTACAACTAAATATTGATATGATTCCTATGCCATTATAGGGATATTATTGATTATAACCGTACAAGGGCATAAAATAGAAATATCGATTTAGGTTCCTAGATAAAAACATAATACCCACTCCATGATCTAAAGTCCATCATTACTAAAACTAAGCAATAATAAACATTTAAAGGTGCATGTGTATTCCAACCCACCCCAAAATACATTTTTTGCATTCGAAATGGTGTATGCGAAATACACGAAAATGATTATTGGTACTGTACGCTTTTCAAGCAGTGTAATTATTCAGTTAAACATGCTTATATATATTAGCTGAACGATTTGCGAAAATTACACTTGAAATGGCTCTTAATCCAGAAAAGAAGGTCGAGACCATTCCATCACATAGGAATACAGTTGCTGTAAATGTGCTAGAGGCTGAGGTAATATATTGTCTGTAGAGTTCCTGAAAAGAGAAGCTCTGTTCTTTAAGAATAGTTCTACTTTAAGCAGAGTACATGTGCCAGAAAAAGGTAAATATTTTGGAAGTTTGAAAAATAATTATTTCTCTTTCAGGGGAGAAAATAGTTCCAAATGTTTTCAGTAGCTTTTGTTTATCAAAGCTTAAGGCCGAATTCAGAGTTCAGGGGAACGCTGTGTGCTCGTCGCTTAAAATGTTATTCTTTCTGTTCAGGGGAGAACATCATTTCAGACAGACTCGCAAAAAATTGGTCTACGACATCAGGTGAAAGTTCGACCAAGTTTAAAAATGCCGCAACAGTGCAGTCATGAGAATGATTGCTATCATCGATGTCAGGATCAGCAATGCTCACAGAAGGTCGTACCTGGGTGATGCTGCTCTCATCTCGTACTTCACTGCCACCTAATCGTAGTGGTGAAGTCTCAACGAATGCCGTCATCAGAATGGGTTGCCGCTGGGGACAACACGATGCATGAGCCGTTACAGGACTTAGCAAAGTATCTGTATCCAATGGTACTGCTGATGGTAGTGTAAGACAGACGACCAGAACACGCATTCTTCTCAGCATAGCAAACATCGAAGCACAGGTAGGATGCAATTTTGCCAGATTGGTCTGAATGAAAGAAACCAGGTCATATTCAGATCTCTTAGCCGGGCTAATCCAAGGACTTAAGTTATGCGGTCCCGATAGCGTATAGCTAGGATCGTTTCTTCCATCGTGGCTGGAGTCTTGTCTGCGACTTGGCTTGCCATATGGGAGCAGTAGGATCAATAATAAAATTCCTGATATGAGTCCGAAAGAAGTGTTAGGCCGCCAAAGACAGAATGGACAAAATTGAGAAAAATGCCCAGAACTGTTTTGAAGGGTGTTAACAGTCCCAAAAAAATTGTCTTAAATATATGTGAAATACCACTGGTATCAGACATATTTAGGATTTGGCTTAGCATTTCTACGAAATGCACGGGGCAATTTGTTGATAAAAGGGTATGTATCTCTGCTGTTGTCCTTGCAACCAGAAGATCATATGTTTCTTTTGATGACGATAAAGGCACGGTTGTCTGTAAAAGAACAGACTTCATTCTGCTTAAAGTATCAATTCGAATAGAAGAGATATTCAAAGAAGGCCAAATCGTCGCCTCCGTATCTGGAGTGCTGTTTGGATACAATACTTGCATACAGCAAGTGACCATGGAACTAACGCTTACGAGATAGGCTTTCCCTGGCACCATGCCACAACAGCTGTGGTCCACTATTAGAATATAGCTCCCGTTAGAAAGCCGTCTAAAGAATGGCTCTATTTGTGTTGCAGGTGTGCCGTGCTGGTGAAATGAAAGGTTATTTGAAGTCCCCTCACAGGCCCCATGCAAATTAATACCTTGGCACAGAAGTATACCGCTTAGTGATTGTTTACAATTGTTACCACTAAGAAATACATTCTGTTTCTTTTCACTATAACATGCGTGTGTGTAAGGCAATTTCCATGATGACTTAATGTACCCTTTACCCAACCTTTCATACTGGCCCTCTGGTATATACTCTTGGCAGTATTTAAATTGGAAAGTTGTTTTCGGAATTGTAATTATTCTGTGTATTATCCATTCAATGACAGGTCTTTCTGACATTGTCAATGGTAATCTCTCAAGTTTTTCAATGCTCAGAATCGTATAGTCTGCTCCTTTTTGTACCAAACTGATTTGTTTATCAGTAAGGTTAAAGATAGAGAATAATGACGTTGTGTTTATCAAACGCCATGGCACCTAGCCTGAACGCAGATTTTGCAACGTCCAGCCGAGCTGTACAATAGAACGTAATTGGGACTGACCATGTTGTAACATTAGTAAGTCCTGATCTATTATATCGATAGCAGATGATACAATACTGTCCAGTGAATATATTCTGGAGGACAGAGTCATTAACCCATTGTCCACAACAAAAAGTGATTTTTCCAAATTAATACGATCAATTTCTTGTATTTTTTCTGCTGTCTCAATTTGAGTTACTTTCCAAGCTTCGTTGTATGCAGCGTATATACCGGCCGCTATGAAACGTTTTTGCCGCTGTTTGCGTGGTCCCATTATGAAATCACGCAAGTCAGCACCGTCTTTAAGTAAAGTCAAGTTTTGCTTAATTTCAGCCGGTGTGGATTTCTGTAGCCACTCAAGGCATAGTTTCCCTTCACTGTATGTTGTTACTATCCCTGGATGTTGTCTCTGGGAGTATCTAGGGTCTGGTCTAGTCATTTTGAACCTCTGTATTTTGTTCAGGAATCTATCTTGACAGTTATTTGTGTCTGTTGGCCAGATCAACCACTTTTTCCAATCGGGATGTGTTCTGTTTTTGTGTAAAATATAGGATACGTCTATCTCAACATCTGTAGTGGTATTACTATCAGGTATTGGCTTTGGAATAGACGGTTTGTTTAAGTCTTTAATCTTAGCTAGGCCAAGACAAGTAGTCTGTTGAATGGTGTCATTCAAGAATATTATTTGTTCTGGGATCATGCAGGCTCTAAATAATGCTTCTAAACCTTGGACCTTCCAATTTTTTGCATCCCAGATAGTTTTCGTTTCAATGTTGTGTTTCCGGAATTCAAAACCAAATGTAATAATTTTTTCATAAAATGTTTCAGAATAAATTAATTTAGTATTTGTCAACATTGTTTTTATCCCTGTCTTATTTAACAGTTTAAAATAAAACGTTTCTGCATCACTTGTGTTAAACCCTGAGAAGTATGGGAATTTCTCATAAAATGTTTTCGAACTGCTTTTAGGAGGAGTTGCACAATGTTCCCATTGATTATACTTAAAAACATTTCTAGGTTGAGCAGATTTATGTAAATAATGATGTGCAAAGTGATTGTAACAGTACATTTGTTCATAATTCGACGAAACCTGTAAGTAATCATGTTCTGTAAATTTTACTGACATTACTAAATCTGACATCATATTATTTATGATTTCAAAGTCCCAATCATCAGAGAATGTACTTGGTTTTACAAAGTCACTTAATGAAACCTTGAACTGATGGGGATATTTCAAGAGTTCAACCGGGCCATAGATTTCGTAATCCGTTTTGTCCCAAGCTACCCCACCGGGTATTGGAATGGCTGTGACATTCACTGATGATAGTTCTCTTTTCTCGATGTGAGATGACTTGTGTGGCTTTAGGACCAAGTTGATGTTTTGACTTGCTGTGTCCATTGTACTGTATTTTCCCTCAATGAATTTTCCCAAACAAAGTACCATGATGAGCCAAAGCAGGAGGAAAAGTACACCTAACACAATCCAAAATTCAATCCATGGAGAAATCAGATAGGTTTATTTGAGTTGATGAAAGAGTTTAGTTACTTTGTCTTTGAAAGTTTTTGTTGTTGGCGTTTCTTCAGGTTCGCTTGGATCTTCAGAAAAGTTATCGAAATTGATGAAGTAGCCAGATGCAGTTCTGTCAATTGTTGGAAGTGCTTCCGAATTTTCCTTTGCTTTTTCATTTTTTCTTTCATTAGCATAGTCTGAGGCTACATCGTTGTAGACAGGTGTTTCTTGACGAACTGTTGCAATTTGGGTTTCAAGAGGCACAAGTTCCATGGCATTGTTGCCTAGTCCTTTTTTATTCACTGCAGGTTTATCAAATGTGATTAGTCTCTCAGTTTGAACCTCTTGGATTGTAGCAAATGTTGGTATTCTGCTATTTCTTGGGAGTCCACTGGGCCTACTACTTATTATCGGCCACATGATTGTGGTTTTATCAGGTCGATGGATACAACTCGGTTCTCCTTTTTACCAGCAAGTGGCGGTAGTACAACTGATCTTGTTCCGCTGATAGCTAAGACAGGTACTGCTTTTCTGTAAGAAGGCCCAAATTCCTTCTTCACCGCGATCATCTCTCTGACCAGATCCCCAATCTTTGGAATCCAGACAGGCCTAGCTGGGACAGGTGGTTTATCTTCAGTGGCTGTTGGCTGCTGTTTTAACTTTATGTTGCTCAGGGCCTTTCTTGTTTCATTTAAGTCCTGTAAAACAGTCAAACGATCTTTGATATCAAAGAATTTTTTTTCTACCACTGAAGTCTGACTATCTAAGTCCTGAATATGCATTCTAGTACCGAACAATAGTTCATACGGACTGAAACCTTTTAGAGAATTTCTTGGCAGATTATTAAGACTACGTTGGACACTTGTTAAATGTTGGACCCACCCATCACCCGATCCTAATACCCTCGCCGTTATAGATTGCTTTGTGTCCTGTTTTTTTCTTTCCACAATCCCATTTCCCTCAGGATGGAAGGGACAAGAGTACCGCAATGCAATGCCCATGCTGGTCATGGCCTCCTTATAAGCTCGAGAGCTAAAAGCAGGACCCTGGTCAGAATGTAGCATGCCAATTGCGTATGTGCCGATAAAGACTTGCAAATCTTTTCTAACAGTTCTGGCGTCAGCCGAGCGCTGGGGCCACATCCAAATGAATCTCGTGCAGGAATCCACTGTGACCATGATATATTTATAGTTACCATCCCTTTGTAAGGAACCACAGTGGTCCAGGTAAACACAAGCTAAAGGTCTATCTGAAATTAGAAGGGGAGTCTGTGCTGGTCGTTTCACTGTTGATACTTTCATTCTTTGGCATATTTAGCATTCTAGAACATATTTCTTAGTTTGTATTCTCATGCACGGCCACCAATATCTCTGTTTTAGTAATGATATTGTGGTGGAAACACCAGCATGTGCAGAAGCGAGCCCTTCGTGTGCTGCTGTAATTAGTCCTAACCTGTGTTCCATGTTTGGAATTGCCCTATCCCCCACTGCAGGGATTCGAGCAAAAGGAACGTTATTCGCATCAGTTATGTATGAGTACTTTACTGGAAAGCCTTTCGGGAGTGTTTTTCTATCCTGTTTTACTGACGCACTGACAGCTTGCATTATATCGCTGTCTATTTTTGTTTTTGACCGGGTGGTAACAGCTTCGGAAGCCGTTTGCACAGCAGCCTTCGCGGCTTCATCAGCCAATGAATTCCCCGCAACGTGAACGCCATCACATTGATGACTCAGTGTATGTATCACGTGAGTCTTTTGTAGTTCTTTCTGTAAAAGAAGTTGAACTATTGGTCCCTAAAGCGTTTTATGCTTGATTGTGCCACCTTTTGCATCTTTGAAACCGTTTTGAACCCAGTTCTGCAAGTATTCATTATAAGACTGAACGCAGTAATATGAATCGCACACTATTAGTGTGGGGAATTCGCGATCAGTATTTTCAAGTGCCATCTTAAATGCTAGTAGTTCAGCTTGCTGAGCTGTACAATCTCCTAGAGATTGCGTTTTAGTGACCAGTGGTCTAAATTTTCCTTTTGTGCCAATGACCTTTAACAATCGCGCACGCAGCACTGTAAGCTTGTTTATCCCCAACTGCGAGTTGTGCTGATCCATCTGTATATATTATACAGCCGTAGTGTTCTAGAGGCAGGATTTCGGTTGGCAGAGGACATTCATATTCATATTGTAGAAATTCTTGTGTTTTTAAATTAGGATCAAATTCGTATACTACGTCTATTGCAGCAAAATAATTAACCCATTGGATCCATCTCGGATGTAGTGCTTTATCATTTGGAATGCTTGCTTATGTTACCGCTTCTAGGGCTGGTACCGGTGTACCGATTATTATTCGTTCACCTTGTGCTAGGGCTCTTTCTTTTGCTACAGCAGTCTGAACCGCAATTAGAATTTTTTCAGTTGAACTGAATTTCATTTCAGCTTTTGTGTACAAATGTGATTTGTAAGCTATTGGTATAGTTTCTCCCTCATTAGAGGTCAGGTACATGAATCCGCATCTTCCTGGGATGACTCGGATTACAAGGTTGCGTGTGTTGTCGCGAGTTTGTAATTTTGTTTTAGCTAACGTCTGTTTGCAATGATCTCAACATTTCTGTGTGTTTCTGAGTCCAATTGATTGGTGTAAAATCAGGTTTTATTAATTCATAGAGAGGTTTAACCCTCTCTGCATAATTTAGAATGTAAGTTCTTCCGAAATTCAGGAAACCTAGTATTGATTGTAAGTTCTTCAGCGTTTTTGGTGCTTGGAGTACAGCGCACTTCTCTAAGAAGTTGTCTGCTAGGCTTTTGCCTTCACTTGAAAATTCATATCCTAAAAAAAGGACAGTTAGGTGGGCAATTCGTGACTTTTTAAAGTTGAATTTGTAACCACTGCTGCGAACCCAAGTATTATGGTGTTCACTCTTTTCAAGTGAGTATCCAGGTCATCATCTGTGAGATAGATGTCATCGACACAAGATAATGCCTCATCATCATATACTTGTAGTTACTCTGTTACCCTTGCTGAGAATAATTCTGGGCTATTCTTGAATCCCTGTGGGAGTCGACAGAAATTTTTCTGTGACCCCATTATTGAGAAAGTGGTTAAATACCTGCTTTCAGGTGCAATGTTTTGACAAAAGAATCCATTAGAGATGTCTAATGTTGTTTTGTATTTTTTGTGAATGATGTTATTCATTAGTGCTGCACTGTGTGAGTTTTGTACAGCAAATGTTTTGCAACATGAGTTAAGGTGTCTGTAGTCCAAGACTAGACGATATGAATCGTCTGGCTTGGAGACAGGAAACAAAGGATTGTTCATTTGAGAGGTGCATGTTTCGATCACCCCTTGGTATCCAAGTTGATCTAAGATCTCCCTGACTTGTTTTTTAGCTTCTTGCTTAATTGGGTACTGCCTTTGTGCAGTGTGTTGACATTTTAACTAGATTTTGTGAGGAGGGGCGCCCTCATCCCATCCTACATGATTTTTATATAATGCAGGAGCTTGGGCTACTGCCCATTTTCTTGCATATGTGTATTTTCTATGAATTGGAATATGATTTGAGAAGGCAGGCATAATAATTTCTTCGCCATGAGGGCACTCCCTGACAAACTCTGGTGGCCAGTCTTTCTCAGCTAATAGGATGTCATAGCCTTTTGAAAGGTTATCCCAAAACAGACCCCTTACTTTCCTAGTCTTATCTCCCTCTATACGCAATGTTATTTCGTATATTTTATGAGGTTTGCTAACTCTGGTATCTGCAGTTTCCACCTGAATGTATTCATTCGTGTCCACTGTCTCCAGATGATTCATCAGGATCTTGCGAGCTATTGTCACTTCTGCTGCGCTGTCTAGCATTGTCTGGGCCCACTCTCCTTTTTTCAGCTGTGTCCTCAGTATCCTCGGCATGTTTGATTATTTTAATACTGGCTACCTTCTTTCTTGGGAATTGTAATTTTTTACTTTGAGCAGGTTCCTTGTCTTTGGACTTGACGTTCTCTTCCCTGTGTTCTGACCGTCCTCTTCTTTCCGATTTCTGCGAGGAAGTCTGAAAAGATCGAGAGGGACGTGTTTCAATATCTTGATATCTATCAGGCTTTTTCAAATTATCCCTATTTCTGAGGTTGTATCTTTTCTTAGAGGGCTCCCTCTGGGGAGACTTATATCCTTGGTCCGGAGATCTTTCTCTCCGCTGAGGAGACCTACCTCTGGACTGGAATCTTTTTTCTTTGGGAGTGGATTGTTTATTTCCATCCCAGCTCTTTTTTGGAGTGTTTAGATTATTTTTAATAAATATCTTTTCCGGATTTTCAGTTAGTTGGGGGTTTACCGGTTTCCCACCCAAACTATCTCTACCTAGTTCTTCATAGGATTTTTCCATGATTCTGGCAAGTTCAATTGGTTGGTTTGCTATATCTGTTTCTTTCAATTTCTGGCGGATCGCCACAGATGCTGCTTCTCCTTTTATGTTTGCTAATATTATAGCCGAGACCTGCTTGAAGTCTTTCAGTAATTTCATACCCAGAGTTAAAGCAGGTTCTGGACCGTTTTCATTTTGAATCTATCTTAGTACATCTGGTATTACCGCCATAGACGGAACACCATGTGTTTTTGTGTAAATGGAAGCAAAGACTGTGCCCCAAGTGTCACAATCCTCCACATGCGTTGCGATCCCCATTGGAAGGCAGATAGTCAGAATTCTGTGTTTCTCACTAGGGGTAGTATCCGGAAATACTGCCTCTATTTGAGTTATCTTTTGTGCTAGCCAGAATGGAATTTGTTCCTGTTTTGCGGGTGTTTTACCAAGACATGATTGTATGTTCTGTGGCGTAATTTTGTTTGTGTTTCCCTGATGAGGGGTCAGCTGTGGAATGTTAATAGCTGGTTGGACTGTTAAAGTCCGCATTACATATTGGACTAATTGTCTATGTATTTTAATTAGTACTTTTAGTTGGGCTAAAAGTTCCCGGTCTGACATTTTTTCGATGTCTGGATGTGGTGTGTAGCTGGCTAGAACTGGCCACGTTGCTCCTGGTCTACCTAGTGGACTGAGCCTGGTGATGTGATTATTATGTTTTAGGGCGCCTTTAAACCAGAGCAGGTGCTCTTGGTATTTTAATGGGATTTCATCCTCCTCGAAAGGAGTGTATTCATCCGGAGGTTCCTCTATTTTGTAATAGTGGAATTCGTGTGTTACAGCGTTTGCTGCTGGAAAGTTTATCCATGAATAGAATACCTCTGTCTGCCGATATTCATGGGCCTCTTCCACGAATATGACTGTACCACCTCGTGATGTCAGTCCATTTTCTATAAGTTTAAGAGTTATAGTCTTTCTTATGTTGACCGGAATGAGTATAGCATTCGGGTCATTCTGTAGGAGACTCGTGTCCTCCTCTAGGATTCGAGCTGCTATTCTAGCTGCCTCCCTTTCGTCTTCACTTTCCCCCATTTTATTGGCAGAAAGGTTTTTGTTGCAGATCAAGTTTCAAGGAAACAAAGAATAGGTGCACAATATTTTGGAACACTGTATCCTTCAACGTTGACTAAACCAAAAACTATACATAGGAATCTCTTCCTACTAAGTTCCGACGGATTTTAACCTCTTACCCACTCCAGACGTCTTTTGGATTATTTACGGGAAAAAGGGTCTGTGTGAAAAAGCACAACTGAGTTACTCTAACGTCTTGCGTTAGATTTATCGCCTTACCAAACGTTGGGCGCCATGTAGTGTAGTTCCTATATTCCCAATAGGCTCTGCGCATTGGAATAATATATTCAGCAGTGTAGACGTAGGACTGAGGTCGACTAGGTCTCTACTGACTATATTAGACTTAAGGTTTGCCAGCTAGATCAGAGGTCACTAGAAACTTTCTCAAATAAACGAGGAGGAGTTTAACCTCCCTGGATAGACAAGAAGGGATTAGCTTCTGACAACCATATAACATGACAACTTTGCTCCCTCAGAATAAGAGTGTATCTCTGGAGTCGTGTGAAAACAATAGACAGCTACTTCACTCAGTCAATCGTGCGTACTTAGTTTCACCAGAGTGCAGAGAAAAGAGAGACAGGCGTTTTCAATAAAAGGTGTAATTTATTGAGCAGTCTTCTTTCTCATGCAAGAGAAATGAATTGCCATAATTACAATATTTAATGTAAAGTAAAGTGTGTACAGTAAAAGGAGTATTATGAAACAATACTGTAAAAGCATTGATATTGTTTCTTAGCCATAAGATACTTTAAATGGATAAAATATATACATACATATATACATTGACTAACATACTCAACTGGTGCTTCTAAATACCCCTACCCCGGTGTACCCGACCTAAGCCTAATACGTGGGAAGGATTAAGTAAGTAGCAGTTTAAGTTAAATTGGTTTTGCCAAGAATCTGACTCAAGAATTCTCTTTAAGGGTTTAGTCAGCTCCGTACCTGGGTAATAGAATGCAGGAGGTCTGGTATCTCTCTTTCAGGACTCGATATCCCAGCAGCCCGCGAAGGCCGCTGAGAACACCGGAGCTGGATTTCTCGGCAGGAGAAAAGACAGCATCTCTCTCAGTGCGTCAAAAGGGAGGGGCAGCGTCCGCGGGCTCTCGCATCAGCTGGGCTCTCGGGCAAGTAGATAGCTGCTCGGCTCCAAAACCACCACCGTGAGTTTGCTTAAGGCAACGTTGGTATATTTATACCTGAAAGGTGCCGGGTTTGACGTAAGATTGGACATAAGACGTCAATAAAGATGTCACTAAGAACTGGCCGTTCTTACGGTGCTTCACAGGAGTTCTAGGACGAAATCAAAACAAAAGCAAATGGGGATTTCCCAGGTTGCTGGAGGTTTGGTTTGTTTAGTGAACTCGTTGTGCTTTCTAGGAGTCCGGGGAAGTAGCCTTGCTTAATGTGACTGCATGGGCGACAACTAAATATTGATATGATTCCTATGCCATTATAGGGATATTATTGAATATAACCGTACAAGGGCATAAAATAGAAATATCGATTTAGGTTCCTAGATAAAAACACAATATTGTACTGTCTGGATGGATAATTTGTTAGTTCCAGGTTCTGAGTACATAGCTAACTGAGTGACTTAGTACCTATGTGGCTGTGTTTTTAGATATGTAAGTATGTTTGTTGGCACATACATATCTCTCTTAGTTACTATATGATCTTTAAATATGTATATAAGGGGTTCTATTGATCCCTTGCTGGCTGTGTTAGTTAGTACTGGGGTATTGAACTATGTGTACAATTGCCTCCTATTCTGTTGGCTACTTAAGGCTTGTATCTGTGTGAGTAAGTGAATATATAAGTGCCTCTGTTATTGTGTGAAAAGGTGTATTAGTGGCTCTATCATTTTATAAGTAGGTATGTGAGTAGCGGTATAGGTAGATGACTGCATCTATAACGGGACATATGGGTCTGGTTGAGTATATATAACTCAATTAAACTTAGAAAATATATTTTATCTTTTAAGCTCAATGATCTCTGCCCTATATCCTATCTACATTGTATCTTTGCAGTGACATATATGTAATAGAATAGGACTTGAAGGGTTAGCAACATGTTTTTTTGTGTGAACAGGGCTTACCAAGACAACTGCATATACATGAATTACTGTAGCAGGCCTGAACCATGTTTAAAGGCTGACTTGTCAGGATGGATAATTTGTTACTACTAGTTTCTCAGTACACACCTAACTGAATTAGTGGCGGTGTGACTGGCTATATTTAAGAGTAAGAGTGTGCTTGAGTGCCTGTATGGGTGAGTGTGTGGGTATTGAGTGGCTGTATGTGTGACTTGGTGTGTGAGTGGCTGTATAAATAAATGATTGGCTGTATAACTAACCGTTGAGTCATTTCAAGGTTGTATGAGTGGATGCAGGGGTGACTGAGAGGATGGATGAGTAGCTGTTTAGGTGAATGGGTAGGTGTGTGACTGTTTGGCTGTGTGAAAATATCTTTAAGTGGCTGTATGGGTAAGAGTGTGGGTTTTGAGTGGTTGTATGGATGTGTGAGACTATGGATAACTGAATGATTGTGTCAGTGGCTGTGTGGGTGAGGAGTGGATGTGTTAGTGCCTGTACGGGTGCCTGGCTGCGTGTGTTAGTGGCTTTATGGGGGAGTCTAAAAGTTGAATTGGGCATAGGAGCCTATAACTGCAGATGTCATTCACTCAAACCTTAAAGTATATGTATTAGGTTTTAAGCACATAGCTCGCTGCCTATGGCCTACCTACTGCTTACCTTAGGGGTGAGTTATATACAGTAGAAAAGGAATTTTAAGCTTGACAACTGCTCTTACATGTCAATGTTGCCGCCCAGTAAAGCAGCTCAAACAGATGTTATAGAAACATGCCTGAAACAGGTTTGAAGGGGCTGCTGTCTATATGGAAGACTTGTTACTGTTATTGCTTCAGCAGATATCTGAATGAGTATCTAACCGCCTGATTCATCAACGGGCCGTTTTGCGAGCCCCTAATAGCGAATCATAGCGATTCGCTATTAGGGGCTCGCAAAACGGCATTCATGTAGGAATCGCATAATAAAATGCGATTCCTACTGATTCCTTATTTGCGATTAGCAAATTGCTAATCGCAAATAAGGAATAACTCGCCATTCATTCCTATGGGCCAAAAGGCCCATAGGAATGAATGGGGAGTATTCCTTATTTGCGATTAGCAATTAGCTAATCGCAAATAAGATTGCGATTTGAAGGGTGCCAGGGGTGTCCACAGGACACCCTGTAGCACCCCTCAAATGAAATCTGACCACAGGTGTTGCACACACACATGTCCAAAGGACATGTGTGTGTGTAACATGCAACTCAGAAAAATGCATTTAAATGCATTTTTCTGAGTTTTCGCAATTTACCGCGAGGTTTGACCTCGCGGTAAATTCCGTCCAAAAATAGCGAATTCGCAATTTTATATTGGGTCATGAATATCATTTAAGGAATCTCAAATTGAGATTCCTTAAATGTGATCGCAATTTGAAAAATCGCAATTTTTTGCGATTTTTCAATTTGCGAGTACATGACCCAATGATGAATTTCTAATGCAATTTTTGCGGGCGCAAACGGCCGAATTCTGCGATTCGCACCGTTTGCGCCCGCAAAAATGCTTCATGAATCTGGCTGCAAGTCCCTTTTTGGTTGTGTCTTTGGAATTCATGAAGTATGTTGCTACAAGACCTCTCTTAGTGTCTCTATGGCTGTTTAAATGTGCATCTTGGCTGTGTTAGTGATTATTGGGGCATGCAACTCTGTGTGCAGAAATACTTCCAGAAGGCCTATACCTATGATGTATCTCTATATTTGTGTGCATGCTTAGGTGATATTATGAGTGTGTGACTGTGTGCAGTAGTGGCTGTATCCGTTTGGAGATAGAAATGTGAGTTGCAGTGTGATTCTGGATGTTTAACAGGGCATAGAGATCTCTAATTGCAGTTGTCATTCACTCAAACTTGGAAGTCTATATTTTAGGTTTTAAACACATAGCTCACCCATAGCCTACCTATTGCCTACATTAAGGGTGAGTCATATGAAGTACAAGAGGAAATTTAAGCTTGGCAAGCACTCCTAAATGTCAGTTTGGCCTTCCAGTAAAGCAGCTCAAGCAGGTTGTACAGAAACCAGACTCAAACAGGTTTGAAGGGGCAGTTGTCCATATGGGTGAGTTGTTTCTGTTAGTACCTCAGCAGATATCTGAATGTGTGTTTCAGTTCCTATTTGGGAGTGTCTTTGAATAAGGGCGGGGGGTCCCAGGGGTGCCATTAGGATGTGCCCGCCACAGTGGCGGGCACATCCTGTATTCTCAGCATTGTGGCGGGCGGTGCTCTCTGCACCGCCCGCCACAATACTGAAAAGACATCACAGCATTTTCATGTGCAAAGTGGCAGGCACCACGTGGTGCCCGCCGCTTTGGAAATGAAAATGAAGGGGGGTACCACAGGTACCCCCCAGTGTGCACCCCCCACTCACCTTCACTCTGGTGGCCCCCAGGGTGCCCTCAGAGTTAAGACCGCCTGAAGACCGCCTGCCTTTCCATGGCGGCATTGCCGCCACGGAAAGGCATTGCACTCTTGCCATTGTTATATGGCTGGCGGTGTCTGATAGACACCGCCACCATATTAAACATTTTCCGCCCCGGCCGCAAGGCAACCGGGGCGGAAAAGTGGCAGGCGGTGTTTTCTTCCGCCGTGGTCCCCCCTGCCATACTAATATGGAGTGGGGAGATACAGGGAAGGATGGCGGGCGGATTGCCCCCGCCAGACTGGCAGTGGCTACCGCCAGCCTGGCGAGGGCAATCCGCCCGCCATCCTAAAGCACCCCTGAGTGTCTCTATGGCTCTCTGCACCATGGATTGTTTACTGTTTGTGTGAGTGATTATTGGGGTGCACAACAATGCATACAGAACTGCCTCCAGTGGGCCTAGATACATATGATATATCTCTTTATGTGAGTGAATGCCTAGGTGCTATTGTGAGGGAGTGACTGGGTGCATTAGTAGCACTATCCTTTTGCAGATATGATTGTGGGTTGAAATGTGACTGTCAGACAGGATGTATAATTGGGCAGAGGGGTCTGTAAGTGCAGTTGTCAGTCACTCAAACTTGAAAGTATATGTGTTAGATGACTTTTCTCTTTGCACCATTTGCTAACCCTTCCTCAAAAATGTATATATTAATATAAATATGTGTCTCCTTATTATTCTACGGTACTCATAAAGTATTTAGGAAGAGCTGTGTGGATTGTTTGTTGGCTTAGGTAGTGACTACAGGAATATTTAACTATGTGTCCAAATGGCTCCATACATGCTGGATACATGTGTTGTGATAAGTAGATATTTGACTGCCTGTTTCACTGTGTGACTGGGTGTATTAATATGTCTATCCTTTTACCCACAGGAATTGGAGTTGTAGTATAGGTTGGAGACTGGATGAATAACTGCTAATATGGCTCTGGCAGTGACCATGTAACACAATCAAACTTGGAATAACATGACTTTTTTTGTAAGGTCATAACTCTCTGCCCTGTGGTCTACCTATGGCCTATGGTAGCAGTGGCTTTTACGCAATAGAAAAGGAGTTTAAGGTTAGCAAGATGTTTCTAGTGTCAACTTGGCCAATTCTGGAACTGCTTAAATTGATGTAATTTGTTTTAAATAAGGAGGCGTGCATCCGTCTGCCCCCTTCATGCTGGGCGGTACAAAAGGGGGTTTGTTTCCGCCCATCACCACCCCCTTTTGTATCGCTTTGTTTGCAGGGTATGCTCAGACGTGAGTCCCTTGCTCACTTTGCCACTGGATTCAAGCAAGCCTGGCTGAAGACAGCTGTAATGCCAGAAACTAGTCCTAGGAAGCTTGTTGCCCGTCTAGGGAAGGCATGGCTTGGGAGTTCGGGCAGGACTGTTCCCATGAGGCACAGGGTCAGACAGATTTGCATATGGCCATGTCTGAACTGGGGTGACAGAGTGGGCTAAAGAATGGTGATGGATTAAACCCAGATCTGTTGACTGGGTGTGAGTGTTTGATTGGTTCAGATGCTCCATCCATCACCACCCCCTTTTGTACCCCTTCGTGCTGGGGACGTGAATCCGGCATAGTTTTGGTAGTAGCAAAGCACACATATTGACGCTTTCAAAGTTTAGTTTAAGGTAAGAGATTTGCCAATATGATAAGGAAAGAAGTATAACAAGTTATAAAAAGAATTTTTATGGTCATTTTACTAGGTTTTGGAGAGTCACATTGCCATTGTGCATTGTTGCAGCAAGTATTTCTGGAGTCACAGTTGGGACGCACATTTGGTGTTTCTTTTGCAATAGTTAAATACATATATAGACACTTTTATGCTTTAATTTAAGGAAAGAGATTTACCTATAGAACAATTTGATTGAATATGTATTATAAATGCCATCGCAATACATATAACGTAGTAGCGACCAGGGCGCGATGGAGCTGCGCTGGAGTCACGTAATCCATGTGAAAATGAAACAAATGGATTTGATAGGTTATGTCATGTAGTTTCCACTAATTAGTAGAAACTGTGCATTTGTGGACAACATAAACGTTGGGATGGTGCCACACTGATTTTGTGCACCCCCGCAGGATATTTTCCATATAATAGCTAGCTTCCAGTGCCAGCATAACCGTAATACTTTGAACCAGGCGCTGGTGTAGGAGGACGGGGTGGAAACGATGAGAGCAGTCCAGCCCTTGCAGGAATCTGGCTGGGGCTGCTGCAAGTCAGGAGCACTGTCCTGGCCTTCCGGGGCGTGTCTCCTACGTGGTACAGTGCCTTCCCCGTGGGCAGGGCCCCCACTGGTGGGCGGTTCTCAACGTACATTGCAGCCCCAACAAGCCCAGGCAGGGGAGGGTGCCACAGGATGGCACCTCTCCTTCTAATGTTGCTGTTCTCTGTGCACACAGTGGTGCTCCAAAGGGGTCACATGTCATTGTTTCCCTGATTGGGGTGGCCACACTGAAGAAGACGCATGTCGCCTTCCACAGCAGAAATCACTTAAAATGGGTGCCCAGGGCCTCCCTCAGTGCCATGAACCTCTTCCCCTTTCCATGCCCTAAAAGGGGCTCCAGACATGCTCCTTGTCACCAGGAGCGAAGAGCTCAACACATGCCTTCATAGCAGGACACGGATCCAGTTAGCCTGCACTGGACAAGTGGACCATACAGTGCTCCCTAGGTGCTGAACAAGTAACCCATAAAGCGCTCACAATGCGCTAATTTTTCACAACCACAGGGCAGGCCACCAAGCCCAGGGAGATCATTAGGGGCACCAAGCAGGAATAGATTCAGCAGGCCATCAGGCCACAGGTTAGCGCAACAGACAAGGGTTTTCAATGGCAGTTCCTCCTTGCAGCATAACAGTTCCTTCTGGCAAGGTGCAGAGAGTAGAGCCATCTGTGTCTGGTTACAAGTCCCACTCAGTGCTAAAAACATGGGGTCACAGCCCCTTTTCATATACTCCAATGTCTTTTTATTTGGAGGTAACTTGAAAAGAACTTTAGAAATGCACAACACCCCCAATTAATCCCCATCTCTCGCTCTAGGCACACTACAGTGGGGTGGAAAAGCCTTGTGAAAAGTAGGCACTGCCCTACTCAGGTGCAGGTGACAACTCCTCCCACCACTCTAGCCCAGGAAGACTCATCATGATATGAGGGACACGCCTTAGCTCCCTTTGTGACTGTCTACAGTGAATGCACAAAACAGGTCCCTGTCAGTATAAACATTGATGGAGTCAGGCTGCAAAGCAAAAAGACTCATAAGCACACAGAAATGCCCACTTCTAAAAGTGACATTCTAGAATAGAGATAAAAAATTAGCTTTCACCAATAAGCCAGATTTATCACACCTATTCCATACATTCCAAATAAGGCCATGCTTCTCCTTCCAGATCAGAAATTACTGCTGAAACACATATCAGGGAATTCCTAATGCAAACCAATGAGAGGAGCAGCCTCACAGAAGTGAGAAACCAAATAGCCTGTCACTACTAGGACAGGCCACACAACAAAGGCACATGTTTACCTTTTACCTTTACAGCTCCCTCCCCATAGGGCTACCTAAGGGGTTTTCTATATGTAGTAAAAGGGGATTCCCTGACTTGGCAACTACTTTCAACGCAAGTCACTGTGGTAGTAAACTGTGCACAAAGATCTGCAGTGGCAGAGGCCCGAGATGGATTTGAAAGGCTTTTTCTGTGGGTGGTGCAAGCAGCACTTTAGAACCACTAGTCGTATTTAATTTACAGGCTCTGAGTATGAAGGATTCCTCTTTACAAGGGTCTTACAGGTACATCAAATATGCATAACGGGTGTAGGACAATCTTACCAAGTTTACAGGAGAGAGCACATGTACATTAGCACTGGTCAGCAGTGGTAAAGTGCCCAGATTCATAAAACCAACAAAAACAGGTCAGGCATAATGCAGGAGGAAGGCAAAAAATTGTCGGAACAACCCTTGAAAGAGTGCCAGGTCTAACAAAAGGTATTCCCCAGTTCTTTCTATAAGCAACGTAGACATAATATCTGTTCTACAATTTAGGTGGAACATATTGTGGTTTGTATTTTTAATCAATCTGTCTAAGGGCACAGTTTTGCAATATGTTGGGTTTCAGTGGTGGATTTATAATAGCAACCTTCACAGTTATAGTACAATTTGTATCTCAGTCCAAATAAATCCTCAATAGGTACTACTTCTTCTTCTAGTACTTCAAGTATACCCATTATACATCCTTGTGTGTCATGTTGAGTTTTGAGAGTAAATATTAGTGATCCACTAAATATATCTAAAAGGTCTTGATTGCCGGAAGCAGGATGTATTACAGTTCTGTCACTGAGTAAATGCTCGAGCAAAATCATACAGTGCGGAGCACAATCTCTTACATGGTTTTCCTTCAATTTGATGTACAAGATGTGATAAATAAAACACAACTTTGAGAACAAAGTTTGCATAGCAGTTGATGCCTGAACTGTTTTCAACTGAAACCCTAAAAAATCTCTCTCATTTTCCAGTTTTTTTTCTTAATATCTTCTAGCTTATGCTGGTTTGCTTTATTTTCATCATCAGCTGACTGTTTTGTATGATTCCGCTTTGGACAGATAATCCATTTCTGATAAATATGGTACTGACCTAAATGAGGAATGCATAGACTTCTTAACCAATTGTACTATCTTACACAGCTTGCATCAGCACTACCTTTCGTATTATCAAATTCAACTAGAAACAAACCGGAAAATGTTCTAACTCAGGATAATGCAACATACAACATTCCTTCTATAACAAATGTACTTCCAATATTAATACATCTAAACCTTGAGATTTGTGGATAGTTACAGCACATGGTAGAGAGACTGGGAACTGTTGCTGTCACACATATAAGTCCTATACAAACAAAAAACGTACAATACATTGACCAATCTGCTTCCTGCCATTAATCTGACCAAATTTTACGGCAAAGTATTGGTCAGCCTGTCTAGGTGATTACAAGGGACCAGGTCCTTGGAGTATGTGTGACAAAAGGATGGTCCCTGCTGTCAGACACACACGAGGAATGACCAAGTCCCAATTGTGCCAAAACATGTTGGCCATAAATCTGGGGAGATGGAAAGGTTAACACTCCATCAGATCCCTGTAATAATCTTTTAATTAACCCACGATACCCGAATAATAGAAGTAGCTCTGAATGGGTATACCTTGCGGTTATTTTCAACACTTCTCTGCTTTCTTCAACTGGATCCCTGCTTTGTTCAGATAGACAGATAGGTACCGAAGGGGAGAATTGGGTATTTAACACAAGAAAAAGTCAATTATTGCAAGGCCCGTAAAGATTACCAAAAACTTGTTCTAAAACAAAAAACTGACTATTTTTCTGAAAAAACTACTGAACTCTCAAAATAAGACGAAAGATCTGTTCAATATTGTGAATGATCTTAGCAGTAGTGATAGAACCGCCCCATCGGTCACCCCCATCCAGGATCTCTGTAACTCACTGAATGCTTTTTTCTTCAACAAAATTTGCACTATAAAACAGAGTATCTTAAATTCCCTACCTCCCCCTCCTTTGGATGATGCTTACTATAATCCTCACACATTAGAAACCTTCCCCCTATTGATGAAAAGATTTTGTCTGACCTTTTCGCAAGGGTTAAATCTGGCTCACCTGATGAAACCTGCCCTCCGCACATCCTGAGAGAGGTGGGGACAGCCATTCCTGAGGGCGTGCTTCCTCTGCTAAATGGATCACTTTCACAGGGTAAAGTCCCTAGCTGCCTTAAGAAGGCCTTGCTTATCCCTCTGATCAAGAAAGTAGGAGCAGATCCGCTTGATCCGTTAAACTATAGGCCTATATCATTGTTACCTTATACATCTAAATTACTGGAAGCCTACGTCTGTGCAAACGTGTCTAACTTCATAGAACAAACGGAATATATTGAACCGAATCAGGCAGGCTTCCGTTCGTGTCATTCAACGGAAGCTGTAATATTGGCGGTACAAAATACTTTAAGGCGGAATGCTGATAAAGGTATCCACCAGGCCCTGGTACTTCTCGATCTTTCGGCAGCATTCGACACGGTTGACTATTCCATTCTGGTCAACCAAGTCGAACAAGCGGGCCTTATGGGGCCCGCTTTGAGCTGGATTAGTTCCTTTATCACAGGCTGCACGCAATCAGTAAGATTGGGCCCTTTTACAGCTCCCAGTATTTGCACCACATGTGGAGTACCCCAAGGCTCATCTTTATCACATTTACTCTTTAATTTGTACGTTCGCCCACTACTGTACTCCCTAAGGAATGCTAAAGTTACCATCTATAACTACGCGGACGATCTACAACTCATCTTTCCTCTGAACACCAAGGACTCCGTGGTAGAATTTTATAACACCATGACACACATTCAGGGATGGATGAGTCTTAATCATCTGAAACTTAACCCAGGCAAGACTGAATTGGTCTTGCCTGGGCAAAGTGAATTAAGTTGGAGTCCATGCTTCTGGCCTTCTAGCATGGGGGCTCCACCTACGAGATGGTCCTCGGTTAAAAGCCTAGGTGTAACATTAAGTGAGGATCTTTCTTTGAAAAGACAAGTAGGCACTGTAGTGTCGGCCAGTTTTTTTCAACTTAAAAAAATAAGGAAAATAGCTCATTTTCTTACGCAGCCCGCCCTCACTCAGGTCATCATCGCCCTTGTTCTGTCTCGACTGGATTTCTCAAATAGTCTCTATTTGGGACTCCCAGCGGGAGTGCAAAAAAGACTTCTGTGGTATTGGGTTCCCAAGGCCTACATGCTCCACAGAAATACCCACTTACACCAAAAGAACTGTTGGCACGGAAACTGAAAAGTACAAAAGACAAGTTTATTAAGACCCCATGGGGTGGTGGTACATTCCTACAGCACCCTTCGGCAATGCAAGAAGTATCACACCGAACGTTGGTGTGAATCCTTCTTTTATACAATTTACAGGTAATAAAAAGGTAGGCGGTACAGGGTTACAGAGGTTAAGTACATATATGGTCATTTTTGGAACACAGCCAACTCGTAGGAGGGGTTACAACTCCACTGGTCAGTTTTGGCGGAAAATTCCTGAGGGGTGACTGGTCAGCTGGAACTGCGCATGTACAGGCTTGACCGTTACTAAAAATAGCCTGTTGCTGGGCAAACTCGAGTGGTCAGCGTCACGGACAAAGGACTAAGAGGGCATGCTGACCACAAGGCCGCTCATTCCCTAAAATGGCCGCCATAGCATACAAGATGGCGTTTTCGAGTAAGGCCAAGCTAAAGGAAATAACGTGTAGCAAAGCTAAGCGCTAACCCGGCCATTGTCAAATTACGACAGACGACCCTTTTAGCGTTTAGCTGAAGCTACCTCATAGTGGACGTAGTCGGGATAGTCATCTTCGATATCAATTGACATTATTTGAGCTACTTCTTTATGAAGCATCAATTCTTTTTGGGCAAGAGCTCGTCTAGATGGAATACAAGCTGAAAAACACATAGAACATAATGCAGGGCCACATTGTATACATAAACACACAAAGAAAAGTATCCCAACTATGATACATAATATCGTCAGTAGCTTCCAGCCCCAAGTACTAAGCATTGACCAGAACCACCCCGAAAGAGTCCATGTACCATTGTCCGGGTGTATTTCAGCAGCGATTTTGTGGAGTTTGGAAATAGCATCATATACAGATGGCGAGTTATCAGGCACGTAAACGCAGCAGCTACTTCCGATAATTCTACATGCCCCCCCTCGATCAGCTAGAACCACATCAAGAACCATTCGGTTCTGAAGCGTAACAATTCTTGATATTTGAAGTTCTTCCGTTATATTTCCTAATGCAAAAGCAGTATCATTAGCTACAGACTCAACAACACGGGTCAGTCGTCGAATTTTCCGACTGTTTAAAGCAGCCCCCACAAAGGAAAACAATCCCAAATTAAAGTCTACATATTGTTGTAAAGCAGTATCGGTCTGGTCGATATCATCCAAGACCACAGCACGTCTAACTCTATTTAACACAAAATCGTGGTATAACACATAGTCATTGTGGTACATCGGTGGGGCAATGAATACAGGGGGCAATACAAAAGAGATATAACATGCACCTAGCCATCCTAAAGGGAGCTGATGATAGCCTTTATTACCACAAATGAAGTATGTATTTTGGGATGCCACAAATGATATGCCATTCGGGCTGTCAAATGTAAGTGTGGTGTTACATACACTTTTTCCAACCGGGATTGTACCTTTATTACGTATACAGAGATCAGCCTTAGTATCTATAACATTAATGACATGAGAGCTGGACATGTTAATGTTTCTTTGATTGCTGTAAATTCGGGGTGCAGATGCATTGTCGGGGCGGTACTCTTCCCATTCAAATCGAGTACCCTCAGCTCGTGGATAGCCATCCCGGTCATGGTAACAGATCTTATTCAAACGGAAGAGCAACCCCCCCTTTTGTTGGCCATCGTAGAGTGAATAGAAGAGTATACCAGGCATTGCAGGAACCATTATGGGAAAACAGGAGTGGGATGAGCGGGGTGCCCCCTTTCTTCTGATGCCCAGGCAACATCCCACACACCCAACAGTTAGAAGTGTTCGTCATATTGTGAGTATGATGCAAGATTTGAATGAAACTATTGTTTAAGTAAGTCTGTCGGTGCCGTTCTTCATGGTAGGGTAAGGTGAAGTGAAAATGTTCAGATGGAGCCGGGGTAGTCGGCAGCAAATGTTCTCGTACAGGCACCACAAGTTCTACTACCCAGGCTATCACTGCTATCACCACAATTGTCAATACAAACAAGATGGCGCCAAGAATTCTATTGTCTCGTGTTGCAGAAGACGCCATAGTTCAAGAGTTCACAATGTCTCAAATACACAACTACAAAAAATAAAAACGTTGGTGCTGAGCTCCGAGGTAGCCGTTGTTTTCTTCTCCGGGGTCAAGACGGGTGTCGCTACTCTTGGCAGAACTGATCCCCCCCCTTGAGATTCCCGGCTTCCGTTTCACAAACCCCAGAGCGGTAACCAACCAGTCTCGCACACAAAAAAAAATCTTCTTCCTATCTCGGCCGCAGATCGTAGCGTTGTCGTCCAGAAACAGTGTGGTCCGGGAAGGCTCCCTCAAATTCGGCCGATGTCACAGCTGGGCTCTTTTCTTTATCCAAGATCTCTTTGTAGTCAGACAACACAGTAGGATTCACCAGGTCCGGAGAGACGCGGCGGCAGTGAGTTGAATGTACCCACAGCTTTCTGTTGGTCACTCGCACAGCCGTTCGAGTCGCCAAGAGGACCTGCTCGGGGCCACGCCACCTCGGTTCCAAGCTGTTCGCCCTCTCAAACGACTTCACCATAACATAGTCTCCAGGATGAAGACTATGGGCCTTTCCAATGGAATTGTCAGGGAGCGCTTCTCGAACCTGTTGATGAATAGAAAGCAAATCATTTGTTAATCGTGCCAAATAATCGTTCATCATTATACAAGGCACATCATGTAACAATCGCGGCTTAGGAACTCCCCATATGTTCATAGGCCTTCCAAACACCACTTCATACGGTGTGAGGCCAGTTCGAGAGTGGGGCACTGATCTAAGAAAGAGTAATGCTAGTGGCAAGGCATCCGGCCACTTCAATGACGTGGACGCCACATTCTTGGCCAGTTTCAATTTCAACGTGGCATTGTACCGCTCGACAAGACCTGCTGACTGAGGGTGGAACACAGCATGAAACTTCTGCTGGATCCCCAGTCCCTTTAGCTCATACTCCACAATTTTCCCAACAAAATGAGGACCATTATCGCTCCACAAAAATTTGCAAACTCCAAATCGAGGGAAGTACTCTTTGAGCAAAACCTTAGCTGTTGTCAAAGCTGTATTATCTTTCGTGGGGAAGGCCTTGACCCATTTGCTAAAAGCACACACCACCACTAAGACATACTTAAGGTTATTGCAACGCTCAAGCTGGATGTAATCCATTTGAAGTACCTCGAATGGTGCAGAAGGTGGAACGAACCCTCCTTTCGGAGTATGCGTCCCTTTTGCAGGATTGTGCTGTAAACATATCAAACAAGTCTGCACTACTCTCTTAGCAGTATTGGCAATCTCAGAATGTTCCCAAACTCGTGTTAACAATCGAGTGATTGCAAGAGCTCTAACATGTGCCAACCCATGTGTCATCTGGACCATCGCTTGCAAGTAAGCTGCAGGCAATTTCCATCTCTCCATATCCTTACTCCTCCAACAACCCTCGTCATCCAGTACCCCTTCTACTGCCCATGCTGCAAGTTCCGCATCAGTCCCTGATCTTTGGATGTCTAGTATCTCTGCTCTAGCATCATGCCATCGCTCGGCCTGCAACTTCGCTACATACATGGGGGAGTCATTTCGAGACATAGCTGTTTGTTTTGCTATACTGTCTGCAAAGGCATTGCCTTGTCCCACTTTATCAGTGACCTTTTTATGTGCACTGCATTTAATTATCGCTACTTTCTTTGGGCAAAGCAACGCATTTAGAAGATCGCGCACTAGTTCTCCGTGCATAATGTGTACTCCATGAGAGGTCAAAAACCCACGCTCTCTCCAGAGTAAGCCGAAATCATGCGCTACTCCGAAGGCGTACCGGCTGTCTGTGTAGATGTTCACAAGTAGGCCAGCACTCAGTTCGCAGGCTCTTGTCAAGGCTATCAGCTCTGCTGCTTGAGCCGATTTCTGTGGTATTCGTGCTGTTTCTACCACTGTCTTAAGTGTCGTGATCGCATATGCTGCAGAAGTCGTGCCATCTGGCAGCCTCAAACACGATCCATCAACCCACAGTTCCCCATCCACATCTGGAAGTGGCATATCCTGTAAGTCGATACAGAAAAGGGGTTGGTGATGAACAGAGTGTCTGAATTAAGCAGACCACTCTTACCCAGTCCAAAGATCAGGGCTTGATCCATCACCGTTATTTATCTCACTGCCCCATCCCAGCTCAGAACCTGGCTATATGCAAATTAGTCTGTCCCTGGCCCAGTGCATCATGGGAACAGGGCAGACCAAACTACCAAGCCAATTCTTCACCAGAAAGGAGACAAGCTACCGGGGACCGGTTTCTGGCATTTCAGCCTCTTCGGCCCGGCTTGCTTGAATCCTGATGGAGCAGTGAGAAAGGGACTCATGTCTGAGTATACCCTGCCACACCTATAGTGGCCAAAAACGATACAGAAAAGGGGTTGGTGATGAACAGAGTGTCTGAATTAAGCAGACCACTCTTACCCAGTCCAAAGATCAGGGCTTGATCCATCACCGTTATTTATCTCACTGCCCCATCCCAGCTCAGAACCTGGCTATATGCAAATTAGTCTGTCCCTGGCCCAGTGCATCATGGGAACAGGGCAGACCAAACTACCAAGCCAATTCTTCACCAGAAAGGAGACAAGCTACCGGGGACCGGTTTCTGGCATTTCAGCCTCTTCGGCCCGGCTTGCTTGAATCCTGATGGAGCAGTGAGAAAGGGACTCATGTCTGAGTATACCCTGCCACACCTATAGTGGCCAAAAACGATACAGAAAAGGGGTTGGTGATGAACAGAGTGTCTGAATTAAGCAGACCACTCTTACCCAGTCCAAAGATCAGGGCTTGATCCATCACCGTTATTTATCTCACTGCCCCATCCCAGCTCAGAACCTGGCTATATGCAAATTAGTCTGTCCCTGGCCCAGTGCATCATGGGAACAGGGCAGACCAAACTACCAAGCCAATTCTTCACCAGAAAGGAGACAAGCTACCGGGGACCGGTTTCTGGCATTTCAGCCTCTTCGGCCCGGCTTGCTTGAATCCTGATGGAGCAGTGAGAAAGGGACTCATGTCTGAGTATACCCTGCCACACCTATAGTGGCCAAAAACGATACAGAAAAGGGGTTGGTGATGAACGGTGTTGGATCTAGCCCTGATCTCTTGACTGGGTGAGAGTATTCTGTTTAATTCAGAGACTCTGTCCCTCACCACCCCTTGTTGTAAATATTTTTGTCCACCCTAAGCGTGGAAGGGTATACTCAGATGTGAGTCCCTTGCTCATTGCACCATCAGGATTCAAGCAAGCCGGGCCGAAGAGGCTGAAATGCCAGAAACCGGTCCCCGGTAGCTTGTTTCCTTCCCAGTGTAAGAATTGGCTTTTGTAGTTTGGTTTGCCCTGTTCCCATCATGCACTGGGACAGGAACAGACTAATTTGCATACAGCCAGGTTCTGAAACTGGGATGGTGCAGTGAGCTAAAAAACGGTGTTGGATCTAGCCCTGATCTCTTGACTGGGTGAGAGTATTCTGTTTAATTCAGAGACTCTGTCCCTCACCACCCCTTGTTGTAAATATTTTTGTCCACCCTAAGCGTGGAAGGGTATACTCAGATGTGAGTCCCTTGCTCATTGCACCATCAGGATTCAAGCAAGCCGGGCCGAAGAGGCTGAAATGCCAGAAACCGGTCCCCGGTAGCTTGTTTCCTTCCCAGTGTAAGAATTGGCTTTTGTAGTTTGGTTTGCCCTGTTCCCATCATGCACTGGGACAGGAACAGACTAATTTGCATACAGCCAGGTTCTGAAACTGGGATGGTGCAGTGAGCTAAAAAACGGTGTTGGATCTAGCCCTGATCTCTTGACTGGGTGAGAGTATTCTGTTTAATTCAGAGACTCTGTCCCTCACCACCCCTTGTTGTAAATATATCCTGTAAGTCGACACGACCCTTTGTTTGTTCCTCAGTCAGGAAAACACAATCGTGATGTTTTTCCTCCTGACCCTCTTCGACCGGATAAGGCAATAAAATGGCAGGGTTCAGGGTAGCACATCTTTTCAGTGTGATATGTGGTGCCAGAAGTGTGAGCTCATATCCTGTTAAACGTGCGCTCGTAAGATATTGAGTCTGTGTTTGATTTAACAGGGCATCTACTGCATGCGGAACTAGCACCAACAGTTTGTGCGATAAAACTATTCCCTCACTCTGCCGTATAGCTACTGCTGTTGCTGCAACTGCTCGAAAACACCCAGGTAACCCTCGTGCTACAGGATCAAGAATGGCTGAGAAGTACGCGCATGGCCTCTGCTTGTCCCCGTGTGCCTGCACTAACACTGATAACGCGAACCCATCTTTCTCGTGCACGTACAATGTGAAAATCTTTGTGTAATCTGGTGTACCTAACACGGGTGCAGAGCAAAGGGCCTGTCTCAATTGTTCGAAAGCATTCTGACATTCATCTGTCCATTCAAGGGGCATTGGTGTAGCTTTGGACAGTAACGCTACCAAAGGTTTGATAATGTGTGAAAACCCCATAATCCACTGTCTACAAAAGGACGTTAGTCCTATGAAGGCGCGTACATCTCTCTGAGTGCGGGGGACTGGTGTGTCTAAAATCGCCTGAATTCGATCTGATGTTAATGCACGCCCCTCCTTAGACAAAAGATGACCGAGGTAGGTCACCTTGGGTCTACAGTATTGTAGCTTTTTCTTAGAGACTTTATGGTTGTTCTGAGCCAAAAAGGAAAGCAAAGCAAGCGTACTCTCCTCACATTGTGCATAAGTGTCTGCAGCCAACAAAAGGTCGTCGACATACTGTATAAGGGCTACTCCGGATTGCAGTTCAAAAGAGTCAAGCTGTCTTGTCAAAGCCTGGCTATAGATGCTAGGACTTTCAGGGTAACCTTGGGGAACACGACAAAATCTATACGATTTATTATTTAACGTGAAGCCAAATAAGTATCTGCTGTCGGAATGGATGGGGATGGAAAAGAATGCATTTTTAAGATCAATGACAGAAAAGGTCGTCGCTGTTGGAGGGACCAATGTAAGCAATGTCGTGATATCAGATACCACCGGGTATTGGGGGATGACAATTTTATTAATTTCTCTCAAATCAATAATAAATCGATAGACTTTGTCGTCAGTGTCTTTTTTAAGAATCGGGAGAATAGGACTATTACAGACATTATAAGGAACTTCTTCCACTACTCCTGCAACGATCAAATCCTGAACGATGTGCGTCAGGGCAATTTCACCTTCCCTAGAAATCTTATACTGTGGTACACAAGGCAAAAGTGCTCCCTCCTTGACAGTAATTCTAATAGGTGGAATAAGCATCTGTCCCACATCCGTATCTGAGGTTGCCCACAACGTATGAGGGAGAGAGGCTAATGCTTCAATTTCCTGTATGGTACAAAATCTGTCTGAATCTGGGTAATTGTCATTCAAAATAACCCGCACTCCTTCGGGAGCGCAGCGTATCGTTGCTCGAAAATATTTGAGCAAATCAATGCCCATAATGTTATCTGGAGTGTGAGGTGACAACAAATATGGGCAAAAACTAAAAAATTTGTCAATGCAAAGTGCAAGAGGTTGTGATAATGGCCTAGGAGAGGGTGTGCCATCAAACCCCATACATGTTATCGTTTCGCCAGACAGGGGAGCCCTTGGAACCAAGTTTTTGGACAAAGCACTACGAGTAGCTCCTGTGTCAACTAAAAACTGATCAGTAGAACACAAAATGCCCGCTGATACATATGGACCTCTTTGATCTACTGGCACTTCAACTGATTCCGTACCCCATCCTACGCAGTCCTATGCATGCACATAATCCTGGTGCTCCACATTCTCACCCTCCGATATCTGATATTGATTTCGTCTATCAAAAGTATTTCGTTCATCCTGACCACGGCCCCTCGTCTCAAACCTACCACGATCACTTCCGCCACCTCTCGCTCCTGAATAATTATTCCTCGACCTTCCACCTCCTCGACCACGCTGACTAAGCTGCTCACGAAGTACCGGACAATCTTCAGCCCAATGCCCAAACTCTTTACAATAGGCACATTGGTCCTCCGCTATATCAGTACGACCATACGACGCATTACTCCCTCCTCGCCTACCTCTATCATTCCCTCTAGATTGCGTCCCGCGAACCTGCGCCAACATCACCTTCGTTTTCAATTCTTTCGTTTTCTTATCTGCACTTTCTTTAGCCTCTAATTCCTGCCGTTCATAATACTGAGCCATAGTTAACAAAGATGCAGGGATCGCCGTGGTCCAGGAACTTTCACTCGCTTTTAACCGCTTTGCAATCTCCGGTAGGAGATTAGCCACATACTTATCAACAAACAAATGCCTACTCGTATCATCTGTTAACGATTGACCACTGTAATCATGAAACGCTTCTTCGAAACGTGTAAAGAAATCTGATACCGATTCATCTGGCTTTTGTTTGCACGAAGCTAACATAGTCCAATCGATCTTTTTAGGAGGAACAAGCGTTTTTAGTTTGTTCAAAATAGCTGCTGGGAGGTCTAATATTAGGTCACACGGTTTGCATGCAGGTTCCCTGTCTAAGTCGGCCTGGCTTATCTCCTTCCAAGTTGCCCCAAACGTTGTTTGATCATTAGTTTTACGAATCGACCTCCACATATCAGGCGGAAGAATTAACCCAAAAAAGAGATCTATATCAACAAGAGTCATAACACAAGAGGAAATGGCCCCTTCCACCCCTTCATAAAAGGCGGCTGGATTTTTACGAAGATCAGGTAAAGCGTTTTTTAGTGCCATAACATCTGCTCTATTCCAAGGCGTATACACCCAATTATATATAAAATACCCCTTTGCATTTGCCGATGTTTTATCATCATCCGTACCGGCCCCTTTTGGCGGAACATACAAAGGTGCAGCTTCACGCATAGGCATAACATGCACTTTAGAATTCTTATCTGAACCCAGGATAGAACACTGTTTGGACTGCTCCGTCGACCCCGGCATGGACTCCTTATCTTTTTTCCCTTCTTCCCGCAACCTGGACGCCTCATCCCGTAGCTGGAGCAGCTGTTTGAAAAGGGCATCGACATCTGCAAGAACAAATAAAACTTTATCCAAATTCTCACGATGTACTGACACTACCTTAGGTTCTAACGTCTCTGAATATTTACGAAATCGAGTAACAACTTCATCTGCAAAAGTATTCAAAAAACACATCAATTCTCGTTCTGTCCATTTACTCCTTTCGGCTACAACATCTGACACAGTTATATGATTCAAATTTAATTTTCTAGCATAACTACGCAAATCCGCGGCTCTCTCCGCAGATAACCTGACACTTGATTTATCCGTCTTATCCGACTTATCCTGTTCTTCATCACCAGAATCTTCAGTCGGAGCCGTAGGAGGAACGTACGGAGGGGGAGATCGATCTAATAACGAAAAATCATCAATTTCATTATTAAGGACAGGATAAAGCGGTCGTCGAATAGGAAATTGACCGGTCGTTTGCAAATTACGTTCCCGTGCCTCCCTCTCTTTCTTTTCCTGGGCCTCCTTTTCCTCAAGCTGTAAAGCCTTATCTCGAGCAGCCTTGCGCTGCTCTTTGTCCGCCAAGGCAACTTCACGCTTCATACGTTCACGCACCGCTTTCTCCCACATTCGTACACAATCAAACATATCCTGTCTAGACCTGCGCTGAAACAAACATTGCTCCACAAACTGAACCTTTCGCAAATCAAACGACCCATGTAGTGGCCATTGCAACTCGGAATCAGTTCTAGTGTATTTATGCCATATTTTACTGTACAGTATAGGGGGAAGGCCGAATTTGACATACATCTCACGGTTGGGAGTTCCCTCTGGGGGAGCCGGCTGAGATTTCGCTAACCTAATTGTGGTACCATTTCCAAGACAGCACATCCCTCGGAGTGTGCTTAAAACAGGCATGTTCAAAAAGTACCACGAAAGCGTGATACCATAAAAATGGCACTTACAGTACTTCACACAAATGTGCCGCTCAGAGTACAAACAAATTTAGAGAAACATCTCTACATGCCTGCCTATGTGGAGTGCACTATACATATATATTCAAAGTTCACAAAATCTAAATGTTAGCTAACTCAAATCATAGTCACAATCATAGAACTTCAGTAAGCGTCTGTAGACTACCTTACCGATCACAAATCTTACCTAATCTCAAATATCCAGATTCCAACTGCCAAGGTCTTTAATCGAATCAGCCAAACGGGCACTGCACAGCAACGCAGACGATCAGGATCTCAGTCGGGGACCGGCGCCACCTGGAAGGTCAGATCAGAAGGAAAGGAAGAAAACACCGTGGGTGCCAAGACTCGGGTCACTCAGTGGCAGCGTACGCGTCCATGGCGAGTTTCCAATCCTTCGTCACGACCTCTCCTTCGGCCATCCGAGTCGCCGATGAGTCCCTTCGTGGTCGCCAATTTGTGGTATTGGGTTCCCAAGGCCTACATGCTCCACAGAAATACCCACTTACACCAAAAGAACTGTTGGCACGGAAACTGAAAAGTACAAAAGACAAGTTTATTAAGACCCCATGGGGTGGTGGTACATTCCTACAGCACCCTTCGGCAATGCAAGAAGTATCACACCGAACGTTGGTGTGAATCCTTCTTTTATACAATTTACAGGTAATAAAAAGGTAGGCGGTACAGGGTTACAGAGTTTAAGTACATATATGGTCATTTTTGGAACACAGCCAACTAGTAGGAGGGGTTACAACTCCACTGGTCAGTTTTGGCGGAACATTCCTGAGGGGTGACTGGTCAGCTGGAACTGCGCATGTACAGGCTTGACCGTTACTAAAAATAACCTGTTGCTGGGCAAACTCGAGTGGTCAGCGTCACGGACAAAGGACTAAGAGGGCATGCTGACCACGAGGCCGCTCATTCCCTAAAATGGCCGCCATAGCATACAAGATGGCGTTTTCGAGTAAGGCCAAGTTAAGGGAAATAACGTGTAGCAAAGCTAAGCGCTAACCCGGCCATTGTCAAATTACGACACTTCAGCTGGTCCAGAATCAAGCCGCTAGACTTATTCTTGGACTTACAAAGTGGCAATCTATTAGACCTGGTCTGAAACAATTGCATTGGTTACCTGTTGCGCAGAGAATTGCATTTAAAACTGGGTGTATTATTTTTAAAACCTTACAAAACACGGCCCCGAAGTCTATAAAAGACCTTGTCTCTAGATACAACCCATCATTAAATCTTCGTTCTGCTCAAAAATCTTTATTGATTGTTCCATCTTTCAAAAAGAAACGTCGTGACCATCTTGCAGCCACCTTCTGGAATTCGCTTCCTTTACAATTGAAATTGAGTGGAGACCTTCTCAGCTTCAGACACTCTCTTAAAACCTGGT
Organism: Lissotriton vulgaris; assembly: GCF_964263255.1. Classification (NCBI taxonomy): domain Eukaryota; kingdom Metazoa; phylum Chordata; class Amphibia; order Caudata; family Salamandridae; genus Lissotriton; species Lissotriton vulgaris. The sequence goes on along the minus strand of NC_141697.1, from coordinate 1,089,146,282 downwards.
TGTTCATGCAGGCCTACTGCTGAGTTGTATTTTACTTTATATCTGTGTTGTGTTCCTTTTCGATAGCGCCTTGAAGCCCCTGGGCGTACGAGCGCTTAATAAATATATATTAACATAACATAACATAACATAACCGATGAAGAAGCATGCCACTACTATTGATCCTGGTAGGATTTTCCTCCACATGCTCACTTTTCATTTCCTCGTAACGCACTTGTGTGCAGTTGTGGGAGGTGCCTGGCTCTCGAGTACCATATTGGAACGTGCATTCCTCATTTAAAAAGATTGATTTTATGTGTTCTTTTTTGTTTCTCTCTTTTTATTCAGTATTATTCTATTTTACCAGTAGCTGACTCTGCTCAGGGGAACATAGGCAGCTCAGCAGGTGTTGTTGGACCCAGGTTAGTTTGTCATTTGGCCTCACCTGTTTCTTTGCTCCTCTCTAGTGTTGAGCAGCGCTTCTTGGACACGCCCCTAACACACAACGGATGGCAGGGGACAAAACTAGATCTACAGCACACCCACACACATCCTGGTAGGAATTTCCTCCTCATGCTCGCTTTTCATTTCCTTGTAACACACTAGTCTGCAGTTGTTGGAGGTGCCTGGCTCCAGAGCACCAAATTAGAATGGTGTAGTGCTCATATTTTTAAAGTGCTGGTATATTTTCAGGTCTCGCCTAGACGAAAGCAAAAGCGAAGCTTTTGCTGTCTAGGGCTAGACAAATTATGTTGTTACTTTTGGGGGAATGTGGACTGCAGACTGCCACGTGCTTTTTCTGGCAGAGATTTGACCTCGTGGGCGTGCACGCCCAGCCCGGCACGGTGCACGTCCCCTGCCACAGATTCCCTAAACACACACATGCACACGCAGGCAGGAAGGCACACACACACACACACACATGCGCGCACCCCCCCCTACTTCCCCCCACTCACCGGCACCCACCCGCTGCACACACACAGGAGCGCACCTACACACACGCACGCACACACACATACAGAGACATCCCCATCCCGCCCTCCCCCCCGCCACCACCGCATACATACAAGCGCCCCCCCCCCCCGGCCGCCGCCACCGCCGCATACATACAAGCGCCCCCCAGCCCCACTTACCGCCATTCTAAACTCTTGTACTTTATTCCTCTCATTTTACAGTGTACTGCTCTCAGTCGCAAAGTTGTCCATCATTTATTTTGACCGCCCTTTCTCCGCCGCTCGCCACGAACACCTCCCACTTTTGGTTTGGGTCGCACTCAGTTGGTTTTGTTTCACTGCAATGGTCGCTACCTCTGCTCCTCACTTCGCCTTCCCCTTCAGTCCCAAGCTTTCGTCATCGGGTGTCTTTGACACCCGCCCTGTTTCTGTCTTTGTCGCTTTTCCTCTCCCTAGCCCAGACCTCCAACTGCCATGTCTCTCGCCCACCCCTTCAACTCTTTCCTCCCACTTCCGGTCCTGCCCTCCCTCCCCCGCCTTTCCTTGCACTGTACACTGATCTTCTTCCCCATAAAGCTGCCTTATTGTGCAGGGCGCGTGGGGCTGGGAAGCAGTGACAGCACCCGGCCTAAGGGTAGATAGAGAGAGGCCTGGCGGCACGGGGAGAAGGTGGCCCGGGAAAGACGGAGATAAACCCGGCCTGGTGCAAGGGAGACTATCACTACTGGAGGATGCGGGGTAGAGGATTTTTATATGATAATAGTTCAATATAAACGCTCACTTCGTGTTGCAATAATTGTTTCAAATGCATCAATAAAGTGATGATAGGCAGAACGTGGGGGAAATAACAGTCACGTAGAGCTTCGTTGTGATTGCTGGAAGTTCATAAGGGCGCCGTTGGTTGGTGAATTAAATTGATAGCGGAAGTTGTTGTTTTTGGATAGTGGTCACTTCCTGTTTACGTTTTGGCCCGTTCTTGTCGTTAGGTACCGATCTAGTGCTTCTATTGTGGGCATCTATCGGGCTGAGGAGCAGAAGTAGTTCTCCAACACCAGTCATTGTCTGCGACAAATGTGAGTGTGAGGACGGGTTAGAACGAAAGTCTTGATGCCATGGCGAAGTATTTCTTTAGCTATGGGGGTGGGAGTATTGTTACGGAGCTGGGATTGTCGCAACATGATAATTATTATTTCTTATGGTGTGATTTGGAGAAAAAAAACACCCACACAATAATATTTATGGCGTAGTTTGCTGTACAGCAATACAACAAAAGCTAGAACAGAACAGCCGCTAATTTATTTTTTCCACCCGGCATATGTAAAACGAACTCCAAGCATAGCTAGTTTATCAGCACATCCAGTCTAATTGATTTGATAGCTCTTGAGGACTTGTGCTTAAAATCTCAGTGAACCACATCCAAACTGCGAGTGTTGCTCAACCACCGCCACCACCACCACATCCACCACCACATCCACCACCACCACATCCACCACCACCTCATCTGCCGCCACCACTGCTACCACATCCACCACCACCACATCCACCACCACATTCACCACATTAACCACATCCACCACCACATCCACCACCACATCCACCACCACCACATCCACCACCACCACATCCACCTCACCACCACCACACCCACCACCACCACATCCACCACCACCACATCCACCACCACCTCATCCACCACATCCACCACCACCTCATCCACCACCACATCCACCACCACCACATTCACCACCACCACATCCACCACAACCACATCCACCACCACATCCACCACCACCACATCCACCACCACCACATCCACCACATCCACCACCACATTCACCACAATCACATCCACCACCACATCTACCACCACATCCACCACCACATCATCCACCACCACATCCACCACCACATCCACCACCATATCCACCACCACACCCACAACCACATCCACCTCCACATCCACCACATCATCCACAGCCACATCCACCACCACCACATCCACCTCCACATCCACCACCACCACATCCACCACATCCACCACCACCATGTGTGTGTGTGGCTCTGTGTGTGTGGCTCTGTGTGTGTGGCTCTGTGTGTGTGTGTAGCTATGTGTGTGTGTTTCCTAACAAATGTGCTTCATTAATACATCCTGCCCTCTTAGTGTCTGTCAGGATACTCTGACAGTTTTGGGTAACATTTGCTCCAACAAATGCAAACATATTTTTAGTTTGTATTTCTACGCAGGTTGTTGTTCATGTGTTATCCTGCTTACCCAGCGAATTCAATGCGTAAGGTTATCATGCAATTTGGAGGAAGTCCAAGATACAGTATTAGTTCAGTGGCAAAAGCAGAGATCTGGATTGGCTCTTAGAGCAGAGTATATGCCGAGCCATATGCAAATCCGGCAGTAAATGTTTTGAAAACAAGTGATCAAGACTTTACAATGGAAACCTTTATTTTTCAACATATTTCAGTGTTTTGATTAAGTATGTACGAATGTATCCCCGAATTGAGTATCATTTATTGAAAAATATATATTTTAATCCACCAACACATCCACCACCACCACATCCAGCACCACCACATCCAGCACCACCACATCCACCACCACATCCACTACATCCACCACATCCACCACCACCACATCCACATCCACCACCACCACATCCACCACCACATCATCCACCACCGCCACCACATCCACCACATCCACCACAACATCCACCACCACATCCACCACCACCACACCACCACATCCACCACCACATCCACATCCACCACTACCAGGATCCACCACCACGGCACCCAGCACCACCACATCCACACCCACCACATTCACAACCACCACATCCATCACCACCACATCCACCACCACATCCACCACCACCACATCAACCACATCCACCACCTCATCCACCACCACATCCACTACCACATCCACCACATCCACCACAACCACATTCACCACCACCACATCCACCACAACCACATCCACCACAACCACATCCACCACCACCACATCCACCACCACCACCATATCCACCACCACATCCACCACCACGTCATCCACCACCACGTCATTCACCACCACGTCATCAGCCACCACCACATCCACCACCACCACATCCACTTCCACATCCACCTCCACATCCACCACCACATCATCCACCACCACATCCACCACATCCACCACATCCACATCCACCACATCCACATCCACCACATCGACCACCACCACATCCACCATCACATCCACCACCACCTCAACCACCGCCACCACCACCACATCCACCACCACATCCACCACCACCACATCCACCACCACCTCATCTGCCGCCACCACTGCTACCACATCCACCACCACCACATCCACCACCACATTCACCATATTAACCACATCCACCACCACATCCACCACCACATCCACCACCACCACATCCACCACCACCACATCCACCTCACCACCACCACACCCACCACCACCACATCTACCACCACCACATCCACCACCACCTCATCCACCACATCCACCACCACCTCATCCACCACCACATCCACCACCACCACATTCACCACCACCACATCCACCACAACCACATCCACCACCACATCCACCACCACCACATCCACCACCACCACATCCACCACATCCACCACCACATTCACCACAATCACATCCACCACCACATCCACCACCACATCCACCACCACCACATCCACCACCACATCCACCACCATATCCACCACCACACCCACAACCACATCCACCTCCACATCCACCACATCATCCACAGCCACATCCACCACCACCACATCCACCTCCACATCCACCACCACCACATCCACCACATCCACCACCACCATGTGTGTGTGTGGCTCTGTGTGTGTGGCTCTGTGTGTGTGGCTCTGTGTGTGTGTGTAGCTATGTGTGTGTGTGTGTGTGTTGCTATGTGTGTGTGTGGCTCTGTGTGTGTGTGATTCTGTGTGTGTGGCTCTGTGTGTGTGTGGCTCTCTGTCAGTGTGGGTGCAAATGCAATAGGTCTCGCATTTGCGAGAGATTAAGCTATTGGCATTGTAAACGACAATGCCATTTATTTTTCTGTTTTCAAAACCAACACATAAATTTGTCATTTACAATGCCAATAGCTCTAACTTTTGCAAAGGCGAGACCGTTGCATTGTAAATGCTTGTTTTCTTAGTTTCTCACTTTTCATTTATTATTACTCTATTTTACCCGTAGCTGACTTTGCTCAGGGGAACCGGGGCAGGTCAGCAGCGGTTGCTAGACCCTGGTTAGTTAGTAATTTGACCTCTTGACCTCATCTGTTTCTTCACTGCTCATTCGCACTGAGCAGCGCTCCTTGGACACGCCTTTAGCACACCCCCGGATGGTAGGAGACAAAACTGGATCTATAGCGTATCCGAGTAGCGGACAAGCCGTTGGCAGGGCAAGTCCGTCTGCAACTGTTCACACTCAGAGAATGCTCTGCTCCAGCCCCCTACCAGTTTTGCCTTCCATCAGTGGGTATCCTTAAATATTCACAATACCAACTGCATGCCCCAAAGCCCTTTGGTATGTTCTGTAATGACCCTAACTTTACAGCATCAGATGTCCCCTATGAGAATGTGTGTTCACAATGTAATTTTAGCCTGACAAACACTAGGAGCACTCCCACTATACCCATAGCTCTGAAGAGCTCTAAGTCTTACTAACTAAGGTAATCACAGCCACACTTTTAAATGCCAGGTGGCTGGGTAATAGTGCGTCTGACATGGGTGACTTTTTGGACACTCATGCTTTAGATTTGACGTTTATTACCAAGACCTCCGCTGGAATTTCTTCTGACCCAGATCTTATCGCTGCCACCCTACCTGGTTTTCTGATATCTAGACTTGATCGATTAGGGAAAAAGGAGGGTTTGGGCTAGCAATTAATTTTAGGGAACATTTAAGGCCCAGTGCTAGCCCCTACCTGCTGCACTTTAGTATGAAGCTATACCTTTTAAAATTGGTCTTACCAATCATTATTTATTCAAAGGGCTTCTTCTAAATAGACCCCCAGGTCCACCTACCTAAACAAGAGCATTTTGCTCTGGGACTTGAATGCCAACTCCCCCGATTTCACCATTCTAGGCAAATTTAATTTTCATCTGGAAAATTTTGCAGACAAAGACACTAGTGACTTTTCTTCCTGACTCCCTGGTGTCCCTCTGACTCTCTCAGCTAGTGGAGGCCTCAACTCATTACGTCTGCCACATTCTGGATGGGATTTTTTCTTACAACCCATATCTTTGAGTTACGAATATTCTACCACTCCTCTGCTTTGACCATAGCACAGTGATGTTCCAGATACTATTGGAGGCTAATTCAGCGAAAACCTCTTCCCTGGTTGGTTAAGAAATCATGCCTTTCATGGCACAATATCACCACAGAGCTTCTCTCTACTCATCTTGCTCAGTTCAGGCCCAAATTACCTCCTGATGTAGATGAGGCAACTGAATCCTAACACCAGTGGCTTAGCTCCGGTATTAATAAAATGCCCCACTTAAGCCTCAATTAATAATTGGCTTTCTCCTTCAGAACCCTAGTTTAATAAGAACCTTGGAATCCACAAACAAACCTGTAGAAGACATGAAAGAAAATAGTGCTCCAAATATGACCTCGGCGATAAAGCCATTTATGCGAAGGCCTTTAAAACATACAAGGAGTGTTTACAAAAAGCAAACTCTAGTTACAGCAATAAAATTGAATCGGCACTTAACACCCCAAGAAGCTCTTTGCCAAGGTGTCCTATCTGAGTAATAGACCTGAACCTAAAAAATACTCTGGTCGACCAGTCCCATTGTAACAAGCTAGCAATTTATTTCCAAAACAAAATTGAGGTAATCTATAAAAAGTTTCTCTGCAACAAACCCTTAGATTCCTCTTTTAATTCCAGGGATGATACTGGAGTTTCTGCATATTTCTAAGACACTTTATGATGTCCTCACATCTACTTCTGCTATACAAGTGGCAGGTTCTCTAGATACCAGTATCCTTCTTTCGTCTTTTACTCCTCTTTCGAGACAGCACATGTCTTGTTTAGCCAAATCCATTCAGTTTCCCAGTGAGACCTCTGCTTCCCCAAAATTCTTCACATGGCATCTGATATTATTCCCAGTCACCTAAGGCTCATCATCAATACAATGTTCTCCACTGGACACTATCCTAAACAATGGAAGATGGCCTCCATTGTGCTTTTTCTGAAAATATCAAATCTGGATATTACTAATCCCCAAAAATATAGGGGCATATTACCAAGCAATAGCGCTAATTATCGCTATTGCTTGGTTAGAGACAAAAATTTACCACTTAGCTGCGGCGATTTTTATCGCAGATAAACCTTGGTATTACCAAGGTTTATCGCAAATGCGATAAAAATCGCCCGCAATGCATGAATATCGCTGAAAAGTCAGCGATATTCATGCATTACCGAGCTAATGCTCTTAGCCATGTTAACCACCTCCCATTGGATAACATGGCTAAGAACTGCTCAGGGCAGGTGTTAGCTTTTGGAGATATTCGCGCTTAGCGCGAATATCTCCAAAAGTTGGTAATAGGAGATAGCGATGTTAGCGACTGTTTCCAGTCGCTAACATCTTGGCACACCCACTTTGCATGTCATTAGTGATAAATATCACTGACATGCAAAGTGGGGCCCAAGATGGTCGCTATCTCCTACTAGCTGTCGCTAACTGGTGTTAGCGACAGCTAGGTAATAGGGAGATAATTTTATCTCCGCTTTCTTGGCTTTTAAAGCCAAAAAAGCGGAGATAAACCCCCTTGATAATATGCCCCATAGTCCCATCTCACTTCTGCCTTTCTCCACAAAGTTGGTGGAGAAAGTAATTAACACAGAGATGACTCACTTTATTTAGAAGAACATGCTCTTGTAAGCCATTCCGTTTGGCTTCAGGCTTCATCATAGCAAATAACTGGTATTGATAACTGCCCTCAAAAGAAATCAGACATACCCTGGACGCTGGAGGAAACACTGCTAGAATTTTGTTAGAACTCTCCACAGTGTTTGACACGAGGAACCCCAGCCTCTTTATGGATCGCCTTGGGAATTGAGGGTCTGGCCCTCAACTTCTTTCAAGCTTTTCTTGCTATCAGTTCAGTGTGAGAACTTAACGGACACAAATATTCTTCCTTCTTCCTCCCCTGTGGGGTCTCCCAGGACTCTGCCCTGAGTCTGATCCTCTTTAACCTGTATGTCACTCCTTTGGCCAATCTGATCAAATTCTTTGGATTTGCAGTAGTGCCATAGGTGGATGAGACACAGATTGCAGTGTTGATTGAAGGGAATCCAGACAGTGTGGCCTCCCATTTTCATGACTGTAAGCAGGAAGTTGGTAGATGGATGGCCAGGAACTCTCTGAAACTAAACTCAGACAAAACTGTGGTTCTGATGTTTGGGAACAATATTTCACTTTGGTCCCCTAAGTGGTGGCCTCAGGAACTAGGGATGCTACCCACTCGGGCTGAGAAGTTTCCGAATCTAGGAATATACTTTGATAACAAACTGTCCATTGAAGGGCAGGTGAACTTAATCTCTCAGTTTGTTTATGTTCAAAATGCTTAGGAAAATATATTGATTCATCGACTTAGATCTGCGGAAATCAGTCATAACAGCTTCTATCTTTTCCAAGTTAGACTATTGCTGTGTGCTACATAAACTACAGATAATTAAAAATGCTGCTGTTTTGCTTTTTATGGGAATCCACAATATCAATCGGTTTCCCATGCCCTTCTCATCCTTCACTGGCTCCTGATAAAGAAATGGATTGAGCTTAAGTCTCTATGCATTGCCTCTAAAGCACTGCACAGAGAAAGCCTGGGTTCCCTGAAAAGGTACACCCCAAAAATATCCTTCTGATCCGCTTCCTTAGTCAACCTTGTTGTTCCTAAAATCAAAGAGCCACTTGAGGAGACAGAAGGTTTATTTCCATCACTGAAACACCCTGACATTAGAGTTCAAGAAAAAAACAATCTTCTAGCTTTCTGGAAGGCGCCAAAAAACCTGGCTGTTTAAGAAATAGTTTATACATGCTGAATAATTCTTACAACTCTCTCTTTGGCATCTCTTTTCTCTCTCTCTCTCTCTCTATCTCTCTCTCTCTCTCTCTCTCTCTCTTTCTTCCCTGAAACTTTAGAACCTAGAAACCCTTGGGTAGCTGTGCACTGTACAAGTTTCAATTTAATTTAATGTAATAATTTAGTGGGTGAGGTGTCTAATCCAAAACCGTTGGATTTTCCAGTAGGGTATCAAACTGTTCCCTTCTATTTTTACTCCTGCTTTCGGCTTGATGTGTGTGGATATCAATTCAGGAGAATGTAACTAGGTGGGTTGCCTCTTGTTCTCCCCTTGTAAAGTAAGTATTCAACCTCATCACAATTTGAAAAAAATTATAAAATCAATCACTTTGCCCATAGCACCATTTACAAAGCCTTCTTCTACATTTAAGTTACATTGCAAAATTACTCAACACTTTTTGCACATGCGTAAACAATTTTGCTTGCACTTTTTCAGTTAGTAGCATTGTTACTCCTTGGCTGTAATTTCCAAGATATCTTCTTTCTCAAGTTTCAGTAAATCTTTGTTCAAGGTTGAGCACTTTTGTAGAGTAGGCATAAAACAGACTATGAATTTCTATCAATTAAATTGTAAATTAGTTGGGCTTCTGTATTCTCAGATGGAAATAGGTTTTTAGTAAGCAGGTTTTCTAAAGCATGCTTGCTCTCCTTTGTGAGAACTCCTAATGTAATGGTCTTCAGATATCTCTGTATTCCACATCAGAAGCTTTACTCATTTTCTTTACCAGTGCCTTGTATTCAAAGTTTAACCAAATATTTATGTTGCCAATGCTTCCTAAGGAATTTCTTGTTTCATGATAGAGAAGTGTCTTTAAAACAGGCTGCTCTTTCACAGAGATGAGTTGCATAAATCACCAAAGACAATTACATGTTTTCCTCCAAAGAGTACGTCTTACTCTGTGTTAACAATCTGCTGCATTCTTAAGTGTACGAAGGCAAGCATTACGTTTGAAATGATGCACCCCTCATCAATGATCAAAAGTTTCAGTTTCTTCAAAACTTTTCAGACCTCATGACAAGCTTCACCAGAAAATGTATGATATTCCAGTTTATTGTGATGTTCAACAGGTAGCATAAGATGTCAGGTAATTACTTTAATATTGTGTGCATCTAAACTAGTTGGTGCTGTTAATATAAACTGTAAATTTGATTCAGTTGTCCTCTGTAGAGAAGTGGTGAGTACTTTAATTAAAACGCGTTTCCCATTCTCATCTTAACCACTGATGTACAGCTGTATTGGCTTGAAGACAGATCATTGACATTATTTCTTCTCATGCAGAAATTCATGTTCTATTTTACCTTTTACTTCAGTATGAACTTCTTTCTATTCATTACACAGTTGTGCTACTAAGGACCTGATTACAATGTGGTTACGAAAGCATTCCCACCTAGGGCCCGAATATGATGCGGTTAGGAAGACCTCCTAACAGCATTTGCTCCTTCCAGATTGGATCGGGAATGTGTCTACCCAGAGGAGCGCCCGATTACCATGCAGTTAGGAATATAGGCTCCCATTGAAGTCAGTGGGAGTCCAACCAAATCGTATCTGGAAGCATCTGGATGAATCGTACTCGGTCGGTCCGCCTCCAAGTTGGTCGGAAACCTTTTCCAAACCAATTAGATCAGAAAGATTACCTAACTGCATTGTAATCGGGCCCTATGTGTTAAAAATCCAGACTTTCCTTTCTTGCTTGTTGCATTGCAGTTTTCACCCACTCATAGCTATGGCTGCTTCATTTTGATAATTGACTGTCCAACTGGATCTTGTCTCAGAGATGCAGAACTTTGGCTGCTTTGTGAACTATCCTTAGCTACTTCAGCAGCAAATCTTTCAACATTTGCAAATGGTTTGAAAAGACTGGACACTGAATACAGCTTTTACATCATTGAAAGTGTCTTCATAACAGTGGTAATATCCAAGTAGTTCTGATTCAGCACACCCAGGCTTGAACAGTTGTGGAAGAACCAAATATAAAAACTCGATTTTCACTGCATTTTGGCAATTCAGTTTTCCTTGGTTGAATAGATTTCCTTTGCTCTGTTTCACCAAACAAGTGTTACATTGAACTACTACATACTTTCCTTATTCTATGTATTTAATCACGTTCCATTTGCAGCTGTAGTGTTCAAGCACTTCATAATGACACATGTCTCTTACATGTTGACTCCTACTTGGATAGCACGAATCCAACATATTTGTTTTCACAATGTCTGTACTTTGTAGCTCAAACTCCATTAGATACTGAATTACTGGGAAAGACTTTAAAATTGTATTCCGTGTACATGCCAAGCCAAAACGTACCCAAACAAATTCTGCTTGACTTTGAGAACAAACTCGCTGAACTGGTCACAGCACTCATAGTAGGCTATCTCTCTATGGGAAAGAATTTTCAAGCTGAAGCTGTACAATTTTTTCTATGATAGACACTTTCCTGCAGAAATCTTCTCCCACAACTCCTTCATCTTTGTCTTCTCCGAATTTGAGTTGTCTGCCACAAACTGTAGATCAATTTTTGAATTTCACATCTTTAAAATCATAGGGTTTGTAGTAATTTACATATTTGGAGGCCTCTGTTTTCCTCAGGTTGTGTGTGTTTTTTGGTGATTTCCTTGGCAATGTATGTAGGACTGCAGACATAAAACTATTCACTATTTATTTTGAAATCACAGGCCGTGGAAATCCAAATCCAAATCTTGAGTACAATTTCTCTTTACACCTATATTTTCAGTGATAGTACTTCCCACATGTCTGAGTTTGTATCCATAGAACCTGCCATCTGATGCTGCATTCACCCCTGTCTCTTGGGATGGAACATGTCACATACTGTTGAATGAAAGACAAGACACATTCTTCACTATCTGGTCAAATTTTTTTGCATCCTTTATCCATAACAGCATGTGAATATGAGGAGCGTCTCTAGTTTGGTAGTCTATGTGCCAAAAGTAATCAGTAACTTTATCAAGAGGAGGATTACTTTTGCTGCAGATAAAATAGCTCATGGCTTGAAACCTGTGTTTAAAATATCTGCAAAAATGTGCTGGATCTAACAAGCAGATTTCCCCTGCTGTGTTCACTTTGATATCCTTTATGTTTGAGTTTGCCTCTCTCAAAAATTGAAGCCTGTCATCCTAGGCGGTGCTGAGCTAGAATATTGATTTGGAAATGCTGACTTACACAAATATCGAGTTGGAAATATTGTGATTCAGAAATATTGACAGCAAGAATATCGTGGTCAAGAATATCGAATTTAAGGTAAGAAATATTGTACTAAAAAACATAGAAGTCAATAATATTGTTAGCAGAAATATAGATGTTTAAAATATCGATTTTTTATTTAGTGCTTTGTATTTTAGTTTATATTTTAAATGTATGAGATGTCTTTTTTTGTACAAGTATTGTTCATGTTTTTAATAATGTGTTACATTTTTATTAGTTATGAATTTTATTTTAATTAAATGTACTTTTTAGTTCTGTAGTGGGTTGTGGGTTTATAGGGAAATAGGGTGGAAGTCATTTAATTATAATTCATTAATGATTATTCTTTTATTTATATAATGTACATTTTATAGCATTCATTGTGGGAAGTAATTTATTTGTAATTAATTATTAATTATTATAATAGTGTAATTTGTTTGTATGTGTGGGTTGTGGGGTTTATTGGGGTAAAGGGTTGGAAGTACTTAATGCTAAATGAATTAATAATTAGTTGTTGATTAATATTAACTAATTCATTCATATTAATTATGGTAATTGTGTGATTTCTTAGGTGTGGGATGTGGTGTTTATGGGGTAAAGGGTGGGAAGTAATCTATTTTTAATTATTTAATCATTAATCCTTAATTAATATAAATTGATTAATTGCTAGCAAATAAATTACGGAAATTGTGTAATTACTTGTAGGTGTGTGCAGTGGGGTTTATAGGGGGAAAGAGTGGGTAGTAATTTATGTTTAGTTAATTATTAATTAGTTGTTGATTTATATTAACTAATTAATTGATAATTAATAATATAAATGTGTGAATTGTTTTAGATGTGGGTTGGTTGTGTTTATGGGGTAAAGGGAGGTTAGTAATTTGTGTTGAATTAATTAGTAATGAGTTGATCATTAATATTAATTTATATTTAAATAGGGTATTTGTTTATATATGTGTGTGGGTTTTATTGTTACAGGGGTACAGTGTGGGGAGTGAATAATGTTAATCACTTTATAATTAGTAGTTAAATGCTATTAGTTTGTGCATTGAAAATAAGTTTTAATAGTATAATGAATTTTTTTACAGTTTAACTTTAGCTGTGGGTTGTGTGAATTATAGAAGCAAAGTGTGGGATGTTAAATAATTTTTATGAGTTTTCATTTGTTTTTTATTTAATAATATTTCTTTAATTGGTAAATAATTATGTCAGTTGAGGAAGTACATTTTTTTATATTTAGATGGGGGTTGTGAATTGTGTGGTGTATAGGGTAGGAGCTACAAACTGTAAATGTATGTAATAATTCATGTTTTTGTTTCTAAATAATTCTTAATTACATATACGTACTTGTATGGACATTATTTTTTATTTTATTTAATATAATATTTGTAGGTATGTGTTATTTTTATTTAACATTATAATAAGTTTTTTCAACTATTTTAATAATACATTTATTTGTATTTTAATTTTTAAAACATTTATATATTTTTTAATTGATTTTGTTTTTTAAATATGTTTTCGCTGGTAAAATGTTGTTTGTGTTAAATTTTGAACTGACAAGAGTGTGAATATTAATTGTTACTTCTTTGAAATCCAACAATTTCCCTACTGTTGCACTCACCGAAGTTTGAATAGTAATTTTTACCACTTTGCTATCCAACACTTTCCCTACTTTTACACTTATAGGAGTTAGATTAGTAAATGTTATCCCACCACTGCCCAAAACTTTCTCTACTGTTGTACTTATTGGAGTGGTAATAGTAATTTTTACCACTCCGCTATCCAACACTTTCCATACTATTGCACTCATTAGAGTGGTAATAGAAATATCCCCCCGCGGCTGTCCAACACTTTACCTACTGTTACACTCACTGGATTGTGAATATAAATTTGTACCTCTCCGCTATCCAACACTTTCCCTACTGTTGCACTCACTGGAGCTGGAATAGTAATTTTTACCTCTTGCTATCCAACACTTTCACTACTGTTGCACTCACTGGAGTGGGAATAGTAATTTTTACCTCTCAGCTATCCAACACTTTCCCTACTGTTACACTAACTGGAGTGGGAAATTTAAGTTTGAAGATTTTTAAATAGTTTAAAGGTTTAATTTATAATAGAATGATGTTTTGTATTGGATTTTATGTTATTGGTACACATACACACACACACACACATATATATATATATATATATATATATATATATATATATATATATATATATATATATATATATATATATATATATATATATATCCAGAATTGCAGGTTAGCCCCAAGGGATTCGACCACCAGAAGATAATATCGTTCCGACTTTTATTCGTGGTTTGAAGACTTGCAAGCAGGAGTAGAACAGGATAAGCACAATGTTATTAAACTGCCAGACGCGTTTCAGGAATCTGTCTGTTCCTTTCATCAGTGGCAAACACAGCAGCACAGAGCAAAGTTCATCGCTCACCTTTAATCAAAACCAGCTGCTTCGATGGGCGTGGCTTAAGGCAAAGCCTGCTGGTGCTTGTGGTCCGTCAAGGTTTTTCCTCGTGGGTATGCTCCGTTGCTGCGCGCACATTGAAATTCAGTAAATGCCCAAGTGGGTTAGTGTTACATCCGGAAACACTCATGCCTCGCTTTACAGAGTTCAAACTGGAACACCAGCTGGCACCGATCCTGCATCGGCGCCCTCTCCTTCTCTCCGTTCTCCGCAGTGCACCATGGCGCTGCTCGGATCTGCTGCTGCAGTGGGTCAAATTCACGGCTGGGCAACAGCCAAAAACATCCAGAATTGCAGGTTAGCCCCAAGGGATTCGACCACCAGAAGATAATATTGTTCCGACTTTTATTCGTGGTTTGAAGACTTGCAAGCAGGAGTAGAACAGGATAAGCACAATGTTATTAAATTGCCAGACGCGTCCCTTGGGGCTAACCTGCAATTCTGGATGTTTTTGGCTGTTGCCCAGCCGTGGATTCGACCCACTGCAGCAGCAGATCCGAGCAGCGCCATGGTGCACTGCGGAGAACGGAGAGAAGGAGAGGGCGCCGATGCAGGATCGGTGCCAGCTGGTGTTCCAGTTTGAACTCTGTAAAGCGAGGCATGAGTGTTTCCGGATGTAACACTAACCCACTTGGGCATTTACTGAACTTTAATGTGCGCGCAGCAACGGAGCATACCCACGAGGAAAAACCTTGACGGACCACAAGCACCAGCAGGCTTTGCCTTAAGCCACGCCCATCGAAGCAGCTGGTATTGATTAAAGGTGAGCGATGAACTTTGCTCTGTGCTGCCGTGTTTGCCACTGATGAAAGGAACAGACAGATTCCTGAAACGCGTCTGGCAGTTTAATGACATTGTGCTTATCCTGTTCTACTCCTGCTTGCAAGTCTTCAAACTTTGTTTATGGGTTGGTGGGAGGAGCTGGTTCTTATGAGAAAGCATAATGACACCTATAGAGACAAAGTTATATCGTGGCTACGATATATTGATGATTTAATGATCATATGGAATGGGACAGAGGAAGAAGCAGAAAAGTTCATTGAAGAGTTGAATGACAATGAGATCAACCTTAACTTCACCTCACACATGAGTAGGGAACAGATACCGTTCCTAGATGTGCTGATTAAGATAGAAAACCAGACAGTAAGCACTACACTATACAGGAAAGAAACATCTGGAAATTCACTTTTGCACGCTACGAGTGCACATCCTGTTCATCTCATTCAAAGCATCCCCTATGGGGAAATGCTAAGACTACGTAGGATATGTAGTAATGAGGTAGAACTGTCTAAAAATCAGCAAGCAAGTAAAATGAGGTTTCTAGAAAGGGGCTACAGTGCCAAATGTATCAAGAGCGCAATCAAAAAATCTAGAACTAGATCAAGAGAGGACTTGCTGCTACATAGTAAGAAGGATTTGGAAGGTGACAAATCCAATACTGGAGAAATGGAGGGAAATCCTAGATTGATACTAACGTTCAATCGTCAGCATAAGTCTTTGCGCCAGATATTCAAAAACAATTGGCACATAGTAAAAGACGATCCTATCATTGGGAAAACTCTGTCAGAACATCCAACTATAACGTTTAGGAAATCAACGTCAATGTCAGATACCCTAGTGAAGAGCAGTCCTGAATGTGAGAATACCGCGGACTGGCTTAGCACTAGAAAGGGATTTTTCAAGTGTATTAGCTGTAAAGCTTGCACACATGGAAAAAATACAACATCGTATATGACAGCATTCAGTCCCAAACCATACAAGATCAGGCAACATCTAACCTGTAGAAATGATTTTGTAGTATATGTTCTAGAATGTGGATGTGGTCTCAGGTACGTAGGGAGTACAAAACTCCCAGGGTACCAGAGAATATTACAACACCTCAGGGCGATAACCAATAATGACCCCAACTATCCAGTAGCACGCCACTTCAAAGAACATCATGGTGGCAAACCCAAAGATCTGCAATATTACCTCATAGACAACGTCCCAGTACAGAGAAGGGGAGGTAATAGGGAAGGGGCTTTACGTCGCCTGGAAACCCATTATATCCTGCTATTAGATAGCAAGCAACCCAATGGATTAAATATGGGGGAGGACATGTACACATATCTGGAATGACAGCATAATCATAACATCCATATCTCTACCCATAACAACTTAAGGGATGAGGCAAACTAACTGAACATAAGAATATAAAGGGGTCAAGTCAGGAAGAACACCAGGAATCGTTGTAATTAGTAAATTTTTAAATTAGTTAATTCTATGAATTTTTGATATGTATCTTAAATTTATTGTAAAAATTAACTTTTAGAACCTTATTATATAAATGTGCCTTTTCTACAAAATGTATTTTTATATTGGTTTTATGATCTCAGATGGATTGGGAATTTTTAGCTATTTAAACATGAATTGATTTTTTATGAATTTTTTTTATGAATTTTATTGTTATATTTGTTGAAAATTAATTGTGGGAATCATGTTTTATAAACCCAGCTAAGAGATAATCCATTCAACCTGCACCCTACTAAACGTGAAAAAACACCGGCTTATATGTGTAAGAGCATAACACAAAAAATAACGCATAGATGATAGTATGAAGCACACTAGCACTTTATTATTTATATGCACTTGAATAGCACTTTTTTTTTATGTGAGACACTAAAAAAGGCTAATTAGGGGATGTTCCGGGGGAAGCACAGTATTTTGATTTGAATAACAGAGGTATTGAAAACACAACCATAATTTCAATGAGAAATGGGAAAACATACAGTCACGTAACCATGTCATTTCAACATTGAAGTTTGTTACATGTATTTATACAAAACATTGGAGTAACTGTGAAGAGCAAAAATGTATTATACAAGTATTTTTGGTGACAACGGCGAAATGCCATACTGTAAGGTGAACATAAATGTTCCTTTAATTCTCAGAATGCATAAATGTATTGTACATATAATCACAAACAACGGAAAAAGTTTGTAGTTTTAAATATGAAATGCCAAAAAACGGATTACCGTGATGTATATATGTAAATACCTCTTTTATGTCTATTAATGAGCACTAGCACTTTAAAAAGGGATGTGCTTCACTGACGTGTTGTCATGTGATCAAGGCAGGGATCTGCCGAAACGCGTCGTGAGGACTGGTGAAATAAACTGAACGAAAAGCACTAAGAAGGGTCTGCCTCGTTTTCTTTCTGACCCTATGGGAGTTGGTGGCTGAAGCGAGCAATTCCAAAAATATATATATATATATATATATATTTATATATATATTACCTACTGGCGGTCGCCAGTAGGTATATATAGTTAGGATTTTTTCTCTATGGGATTTTTGAAAATTCTATGTCTAATAACTTTGGCGTTTGTGGACGGAATTGGCTGAAATTTTCAAGAAAATGGAACATTTTGTTTCTGAGCAACCCCTGACAATTTGGGGGGGTTTCATCAAGGGCGGACGAGAAAAAAGGGGGGTCCCAAAACGCGTTTTTCCCATGTTAATTTCCATAGGGCGGTTGGCCTCACTTTTAGCTCGAACGGCTGAATGGATTTGCACGAAACTTGGCAAAATTGTAGGGACTGTTAGCCCGATGTGCCTTTGCTAGGTCTCAATATATGTGCTCCAGTGGATTTTGAGTAATTTAGGTTCAAAAAAAGATATATATCTGGGCGGAGCCTAACCACACATCTGATCTGATTGGCTGTCAGCACTTCATCCAAGAAGTGTTGGCAGCCATCTTGGGACCAACATACATGATAGCACCTCATTAAAAAGCATTGTAGTTAATAGAGGGTTTTAGGACTTTAGTTACATTATAAATCATTTGTTGATGGTACCATACTCGTTTTAGGAATTGTGGTGGGTTCTAAGGTGATTTTACCATGTGAAAAAACCTTCTGCTGTGATATCATGATTATTGTTTGAAAGAAAACTAATATCTCATGATTTTCCCACAGTGGTTTGGAAGGGGATCTATAAGCTAAACTGAAAGCATATTTTCTGTAAATTCACATTATCTTTCTCAGTCATGTGAAAATTAAGTCTGACATTCTCAGTAAAACATGTACATCCAACAAGGACAGAGACTGTCAGTTGATTCCTTTGTGTTCTACTGCAGCCTCCTAGAGTGTTCTAAAGAACAACTAGAGCGCTAACAGTCCTACTTATTACAAAGGTATGGCACACCTGAAGCCATCTTGATTGGAATAAAGTGGTAACTCTTAAAACATTTAATTTAAAAAGAAACAACATGAGGGGGTATATTTTGCCATAGAAAGTATGATTAGTGCTGCAGAATGAAAAATTAGGGCACATTTTGAGTGACTTCTCAAATCCTTTTCTATTTCATTAAAACATTCTGACATGCAGTCTCCCAAAATGGCCACCAGAGACAAAAGAGCCCAAATATAGCCCAAATATCACCCAGATGTAGCCCAAGTATAGCCCAATGACAGAATGTCCCAGAGTGTTCTAAAGAACAACTAGAGCGCTAACAGTCCTACTTATTACAAAGGTATGGCACACCTGAAGCCATCTTGATTGGAATAAAGTGGTAACTCTTAAAACATTTAATTTAAAAAGAAACAACATGAGGGGGTATATTTTGCCATAGAAAGTATGATTAGTGCTGCAGAATGAAAAATTAGGGCACATTTTGAGTGACTTCTCAAATCCTTTTCTATTTCATTAAAACATTCTGACATGCAGTCTCCCAAAATGGCCACCAGAGACAAAAGAGCCCAAATGTAGCCCAAATATCACCCAGATGTAGCCCAAGTATAGCCCAATGACAGAATGTCCCAGAGTGTTCTAAAGAACAACTAGAGCGCTAACAGTCCTACTTATTACAAAGGTATAGCACACCTGGAGCCATCGTGATGGGAATAAAGTGGTAACTCTTAAAACATTTAATTTAAAAAGGAACAAAATGAGGGGGTATATTATGCAATAGAAGGTATTATTAGTGCTGCAGAAAGAAAAATTAGGGCACATTTTGAGTGACTTCTCAAATCCTCTTCTATTTCATTAAAAAAATTCTGACATGCAGACTGAAACATGCACTTTGAATACCAGCAGCAGACGTCCCTGGTGAGCAGTAGCTTTACTACAGTGATCTAATGTGCAACTAGAGTGCTAAAATTCAGAATTTATGGCAAATGTGTGACACATCTGAATGCCTTCTTGATGGAACCAAAGTAAACAAGCATTGAAAATGCAATAGATCTCGCCCTCGTTTAAGTTAAAGCCATTCTGTTTGTAATGAGGTGGCTTTTTAGCTTTGCTTTTATTAGTGTTTTTTCAACTTTCATGTAAATAACATGCATCTGTATGCATATAAGTATATGTATGCATGCATTTATGTTTGTATTTATATAGATATACAGATGATATATGTTTATATATGTATGTATATATATATATTCACTGAAAAAACCATAGGTTATAGACCATATATAGTTAGGAATTAGCATTTACAAAACCTTGGAAATTCACTGAAAAAACCATAGGTTATAGACCATATATAGTTAGGAATTAGCATTTACAAAACCTTGAAAATTCACTGAAAAAACCATAGGTTATAGACCATATATAGTTAGGAATTCGCATTTACAAAACCTTATTTTACTCACACAAAACCATTGAAATTCCATATATAGTTAGTTGCACTAACTATATATCACGCACCCGCAATCCACTGCTGATGATGTCACATATTACATCATTCATGACATGGTCAGTGACATTACTGATGACATCACTGATGACAACTCAAATGACATCACTGATGACATCACTGATGACAACATCCAGTGACTGTATGTTTCTGTAAAGTTAAAATATGTCTTACATATTGAAGAATGAGTGGATGTATAAGTGTCTGGATGAAGGATTTAGTAGGTGCATGACTGACTGTATGAGTGAGTGATTAAATGTGTCTCACTGAGTGCATGGGTTAGTGACTAAACTGTCTTAATTTGTGCATCATTATGTCTGTTGTTCTGTAAACTGTTGCATGTGTTGATAAATAGCTATATGAGTAACTATATGGGTTATTGATTGGTTGCCCAAGTATTTGTATGGGAGACTGAGTGTGTGTGTGGGTGGCTGGGAGGTGTATGACTCTGTGCATAGATGTGTGAGCAGTTGATTCACTAGATGTATGGTTTCAAAAGTGCATGTGGAAACAGCTGTATGGGCGGTTGACTGTGTGCATGAGTGTATTGGTGAGTGAATGGATATCTCAGTGCTACATGTCAAAGTAAGTACATATATAAAACACAGTACATGTGAGAGTTGACATATATAAATAACTGTGCATAAGAGCCAGTGAATGTGTGAGTGGCTGTATGGATCATTGTGAACTTGTATCAGGGATTGTATAAGAGAGTAAATATGTGTTAGTATATGTTTGAATAAGTAAAGTTTGTATAACTGTATAGTTGAGGAAATGGAGGTGTGATTGATTCTTTGCATGACTGACTAGGTGTGTGAGTAACTCCATGGATGAGTGACAGTCTGTGAGTGTCTGTTTACACTGATTGTATCTAAGGTTATATTAGAGTCTGAAGAGGTTCATCGTATTATCACATGAATGATATCATCAGTGATGTGATCAGTAATGTCAAATGAGATGTCATCAGTGATGTCATCAGTGATGTCATTTGAGATGTCATCAGTGATGTCATTTGAGATGTCATCAGTGATGTCACTGACCATGTCATGAATGATGTAATATGTGACATCATCAGCAGTGGATTGCGGGTGCGCGATATATAGTTAGTGCAACTAATATATATATATATATATATATATATATATATATATATATATATATATATATATATATTACCTACTGGCGGTCGCCAGTAGATAGTTATAATTAGGACCTAGTTTCCATAGGAAATCTGCAACATTCTATTTGGAGTAACTTTGGCGCCGGTGGACGAATATTTGCGGATGTCTCAAAGAAGACGGCCTGCTGCGCTCCACTCCTTCCCTGAAAGTTTGGGGGGGATTCGTAAAGTACGGGCTGAGATAAAAGGGGGTCCCAAAACGTGTTTTCCCCATGTTATTTTCCATAGGAAGATTAGACACGGCTACAGCCCGAACAGCTGAATGGAATTATAGGAAATTTGGCAAAAAGGTAGAGTCTGGTCCGCTGATTACGCTTTTCTTTAAATGGTGTAAATCTCTCCAGTAGTTGCTGAGAAAATTAAAGTTGAAATCAATTATATATCTATAAGTGTGCACCCGTGCGCCCACCGCTGCGCGCGAGCGGAATTTTGATTTGCTGTTTGACGTCTGTCAACATTCGATTCGGTGGAAATGAGGAGGTGTTGGCCGCCATTTTGTCAGTGCGAGTCAACATATTGTAGAGAACAAAGGGGCAGAACGAGGAAAGGGGGCAGGGTGGAGACTCCCTGCCCCCATAGGTTTTCTTAGGGGGTCCATTAAGGACCCCCAAGGCCAAAAGAAATATTTTTTTTTTTTACAAAATCGCGTGGTTCGCACCTCGATGTACAAGAGTGTGAGAAACTATAGTGGAAATGGTGGAAAGGGGGCAAGGTAGAGACTCCCTGACCCCCTAGGTTTTCTCAGGGGGTCCATTAAAGACCCCCAAGTCCCAAAAAAACATTTTTTTTCTAAAAAGTTGCGAGGTGCGTGCACCTGGACGCGCACCTCGATTTACAAGAGTGTGAAGAACTATAGTGGAGATTGTGGAAAGGGGGCAAGGTAGAGACTCCCTGACCCCCTAGGTTTTCCCAGGGGGTCCATTAAGGACCCCCAAGGTAAAAAAAAAAAAAAATTCTAAAAAGTTGCGAGGTGCGCGCACCCGGTCATGCACCTCGATTTACAAGAGTGTGAAGAACTATAGTGGAGATCGTGGAAAGGGGGCAAGGTAGAGACTCCCTGACCCCCTAGGATTTCTCAGGGGGTCCCTGAAGGACTCCAACGTGCAACATAAAATATTTTTTCAGAAACAAATACTGCGAGGTGCGCGCACTGCAAGGTGCGCGCACCGCACGTGCACATCAACAAACAAACACAAAAATAATATAGTTAAATAACATGTTTGAGAGTTTAGATATTGCTTGGCTCTAAAAAGAGCTGTTGTGTTTATATAGTGTTTTTTGTACCTACAAGTAAGTACCGATGCAGAGTCGTAAATTCAAAAGAAAGACTCTGTTCCCGTCATCTGTGAAATGTACACCGTCTCTTCTATAAATGCCTTGCATGTTGTAACGCAAGTTGTTGTGGTATATAGAACCCATTCCATAATCTCTGAGGAAAACAGAAACAGACTTATTCACATGTTTCCTTGCTTTCTCAATCTGTGGACAATATTGGTTAGACCAATTCCATTTTTGTCTTTGGCATATATTTGAATATACCAAGACAGTTTGTGGAAAAAGTGACATCAATTGCCCAAAGGTGTCCTTTAAAAGCATTTCCAGACCTACCCCAGTCAAAGTGCCCAGGTCATTTCCACCACAGTGCACAATAATGAGGTCAGGGTGTGGCAGATGTAAAAAGGATTTTACCAATGGCATCAATTAGTGACATTGTAATCCTCTCTGGCCAATCCACATAATAACCACATTTGGTAAATCAAGGTTGTGAAAGTGTCTATTTTCTGCATATGTTTTACTCCAGAAAATATAGCTATGTCCTATAACCCAAACGTTTAGCATTTTGAAGGCAGATCCAGTAGTACTCAGAAGGGTTCTGGAAGTGAAATGACTGTTAGAACCTGAGAGTTTTGAAAAAAATGTGGATGAGGTTCAGTGCAATTGAAAAAATAGAAATGATTGGTTGTTTCTTACTATTCAAGATTAAAAAGTAGGGTGCATGCTCATTTTTTGTAAAGGAAAAATGCTATTGGATGAGCAAAAATCATCATAACTAACAAAGCAGTGGATAAGCAGGTGTATTTGAAGGTCAAACAGCCTTGCAGTTTTTTTTTGCAACATTGAGATATGAATTTCTGACCTGTGTCTTCAGTCAGGTACAGTATGAGGTGTTACCAGGGTAACATGCAGAGAGGGCAGACGGGGATGGTTGAACTGTATGTGACTTTGAAAATATGGAAAAGTAGAACAATTGAAATGTTAGTTTGATTTTGAATTTGTGTGGGAAGAAATGTGATTGGTTATGTACAGGAATGTGGGTCTAAAATGAGAGGGAATCTGTGCCATTATTCTGAGGCTGCAGTGACAGAAGCATTATTCAGAGATTCTGCATAAGAAGATTCTGGTTTGTGACTGCCACTGTTGTAAATCTTCAAAAGCATTTTTAAAGGTGAGCCTCTCACTATTTTTACTGTATTTCTCCTTTTATTTTGCCTTAGTCACTATAACTGTTTCACTCTCTCACAGTCTGTCACTATCCTTATTTTTCTCTCACTGTTTTCTTTTCTTTCCACTACTCTTCCTTTTCTTTCCTCTCTGTTTCTATAAATGATTTTGTCTCACTTACTACTTTCTAAAGATCAGACTGTGAGTGAAGCTTGATTTTAAATGAATTTGGGTGAATAATTTCTTTAGTTGATGTTTTAAAAAATATGTGAATACAGGTATTCTTGAAGTCAGTTAGGCTTTAGGATATGTACTGCTAGAGAATCTTAGGCAGCATGCCTGTCAGACCTCTTAGTGCCCAAATAGGCTCTATGCTGTGCAATAAAGATCCAGGGAGTGCTGTTGAAATGAAAAATGAATCTTTTGTCTTGCTTATATATATACATATGGTCTGTTTTTTGCCAGTAGAGACAGTGAGATGGTGTTAGCAGAGACACACATAGTGGAAGCAGAGACAGACATGGTAGATTACATGTAACATCCCGGTCATGTGTCTAAGATCCCACTGTGAGTGAAGCTTGATTTTAAATGAAACTGGGTGAATAATTAGATTAGTTGATGTGTTTCTAAAAATATGGGAATACATGTATTCCTTAATTCTGTTAGGCTTTAGGATATATACTGGTAGAGAATCTTAGGCAGCATGTCTGTCAGGCATCCTTGTGCCCAAATAGGCTCTTTTTGCTACCAATAAAGATCCAGGGTGTGCTGTTGAAATGAAAAAGGAATGTTATGTCTTGCCTATATATACATATGTTCTGTTTTCTGCCAGTAGAGACAGTGAGATGGTGTGAGCACAGACACAGATAGGGCAAGCAGACACAGACATGCTAGATTACATGTAAAATCCTGGTAAAAAACTTTAAAAGTGCTCATTTTACTAAAACCATTTATCCCAGTCATTTCTTTAAGACCGAGAACACAGTCCATGTGTTGAATATTAGACAGATTTGTTGGCATGAGCTGGAAGCAATTTTGTATTTCTGGCACCCATTTTGTTTCCCATGTGCTCTCTCCTACCTTTCTGTTAACTGTCTTTGCAGTCCGTCTAGAGACAAAGTATGTTTAACATAGTCAAATTCACCCATGCCCAGAAGGGCGTAACTAACAGAATGCACCTACTTCTCTAGTATAACTCTCAGACTATTTTGTCCAGGATCACAGAGAGTGTCTGGGTGAAAGAAAGAATTACATTTGCAAGTTTTTCTGTAATCTGTAAAGATGGAGGAGAGAGACGGTGAGATGGTATGAGCAGAGACACACATAGTGGAAGCAGAGACAGACATGGTACATTACATGTACCATCCTGGTCATGTGTCTAAGATCACACTGTGAGTGAAGCTTGATTTTAAATGAAACTGGGTGAATAATTTGATTAGTTTATGTGTTTCTAAAAATATGGGAATACATGTAATCTTGAAGTCAGTTAGGCTTTAGGATATGTACTGCTGGAGAATCTTAGGCAGCATGTCTGTCAGGCCTCTTCGTGCCCAAATAGGCTCTATGCTGTGCAATAAAGATCCAGGGTATGCTGTTGAAATGAAAAAGAAATGTTATGTCTTGCTTATATATACACATGGTCTGTTTTTTGGCAGTAGAGACAGTGAGATGGTGTGAGCACAGACACAGATAGGGCAAGCAGACACAGTCATGGTAGATTACATGTAAAATCCTGGTGAAAAACTTTAAACGTGCTCCTTTTACTAAAACCATTATCACAGTCATTTCTTTAAACAGAAGAACAAAGCCCATGTGTTGAATATTAGACAGATTTGTTGGCATGAGCTGGAAGCCATTTTGTATTTCTGGCACCCATTTTGTTTCCCATGTGCTCTCTCCTACCTTTCTATTAACTGTCTTTGCAGCCCGTCTAGAGACAAAGTATGTTTAACATAGTCCACTTCACTCATGCCCAGAAGGGCCTAACTAACAAAATGCACCTACTTCTCTAGTATAACTCTCAGACTATTTTGACCAGGATCACAGAGAGTGTCTGGGTGAAAGAAAGAATTATATTTGCCAGTTTTTCTGTAATCTGTGAAGATGGTGCAGAGAGACGGTGAGATGGTATGAGCAGAGACACACATTGTGGAAGCAGAGACAGACATGGTAGATTACATGTAACATCCTGGTCATGTGTCTAAGATCACACTGTGAGTGAAGCTTGATTTTAAGTGAAACTGGGTGAATAATTAGATTAGTTGATGTGTTTCTAAAAATATGGGAATACATGTATTCTTGAAGTCAGTTAGGCTTTAGGATATGTACTGTTAGAGAATCTTAGACAGCATGTCTGTCAGTGCCCAAATAGGCTCTATGCTATGCAATAAAGATCCAGGGTGTGCTGTTGAAATGAAAAAGGAATGTTACATCTTGCTTATATATACATATGGTTTGTTTTTTCCCAGTAGAGACAGTGGAATGGTGTGAGCACAGACACAGATAGGGCAAGCAGATACAGGCATGGTAGATTACATGTAAAATCCTGGTGAAAAACTTTAAAAGTGCTCATTTTACTAAAACCATTTATCACAGTCATTTCTTTAAGACAGAGAACACAGCCCATGTGTTGAATATTAGACAGATTTGTTGGCATGAGTTTGAAGCCATTTTGTATTTCTGGCACCCATTTTGTTTCCCATGTGCTCTCTCCTAGCTTTGTGTTACAAAGTATGTTTAACATAGTCCACTTCACTCATGCCCAGAAAGGCCTAACTAACAGGATTCATGGGGCTCACAGCTGTTATTATTCACACAGCTCTGATGATGCACCACGGACACGGGCTGGCGGCTGTTATTACTCACACAGGTCTGATGATGCACCTCAGGCACAGTGCTCACAGCAGTTATTATTCACACAGCTCTGATGACGCACCTCAGCATAGGTCTGATAGCTGTAATTATTCACACAGCTCTGATGATGCACATCAGGCATGTGGCTGATGCAGTTATTATTCTCACAGCTCTCTTAATGCATCTCAAGTATGGGGCTGACGCAGGTATTATTCACACAGCTCTAATGACGCACCTCAGCATAGGTCTGACAACTGTTATTATTCACACAGCTTTAATTATGCATCTCAGGCACAGAGCATTTAGGCTTGAATGCATTTTTTTTTGCAGATGCCTTTTTATGATATGGATGATTCTCTCATTTGCTTTCTTAATAATACCCTTTGCTTTATGTAGCTCAGTGTCCGTCTATATTATCTCCAGAAAATGTTTTTGCGAAATGAGTCAGTTTTCTGTAATGTTGTGGTGATATACATTGGGTATATACTGTGTTTTAAATTCATTTAAAATCAAGCTTGACTCACAGTGTGATCTTAGACACATGTACAGGATGTTACATGTAATCTACCATGTCTGTGTCTGCTTGCACTATCTGTGTCTGTGCTAATACCATCTCACTGTCTCTACTGGCAAAAAGAGACCATATATATATAAGCAAGACATAACATTCCTTTTTCATTTCAACAGCACATCCTGGATCTGTAAAATTTGAAAATGATGTATTTTTGAACTGAGTAAGATTATAGAACATGTAGTATTAGGTATTTCTTTGTAGCATGTAACATGGTAATGAAATTAGTGCTTTTTTGTTTTTTTAGCGTTTGGTGCTCAAATCAAAGATTATTGAGTGTGATTGAGAGTATTTTGAATCTTCAAAACCATTAATAAAGGTGATTTGCTAATTTGTAAAGGAGATCTATTTTTGTGCAGTTTAAATTTATATGAAACATTTCTCTCACTGTTTCCAGCATTTCTTCTGTGTTGTACCATTTTATCTTCTGTGTGTTAAATGTTTATGTCTGCTTGCACTATTTATGTATGTGCTTATAACATTTCACCATCTCTCTACACCATTTTTTTCGTGATTGCTCCATGTGTTCCTCTGCTTGCAGCCCCGCATCATCAATCCTCTGCCTGTAACAGTTTAGTCTCTGCCTGCGTTATTTAATTTTTTATCTTCATCATCTCTCTACCTCTGCCTGTACCATCTGTCTGTTCCCTTTCATGTGCATTTGCAGAGACCTGTTATGATATGGCTGCTGGTGTGTGTTACACAGTGCTACCATGTTAAATCTTTTCCCTGTCTGTCTGTACTTTCGCACCCTCTGCTTGTATTATTTTCTCTCTGTCTTCTCTTTCTCTGCCTCTGTGTGCTCAATTTAGCCTTTACATGTAACATTTCAGTGTCTGTTTCCAGCATTTCTTCTTTGTTGTACCATTTTATCCTCTGTGTGTACCATGTCTCTGTCTGCTTGCACTATTTGTGTCTGTGCTCATACTATCTCACCGTCTCTCTGCACCATCTTTTTGGTGACTGCTCCATCTGTTCCTCTACTTGCAGCACTGTACCATGTATCCTTTGTCTGTAACAGTTTAGTCTCGGCCTGTGTTATTTCATTATTTATCTGCATCATCTCAGTATCTGTGTGTATACCATCTGTCTACACTCTTTCATATGCATTTGTACAGGTCTATTATGATATGGTTGCTGGTGTGTATTAGACAGTGCTACCATGTTAAAACTTTTCTCTCTCAGTCTGTAGTCTCATATCCACTGCTTGTACCATGTTCTCTCTGTTTCTACTATCTGTCCCTCTGTGGGGTAAATCACGTAAACCATGGAGTGTGTCATGATTTAGGAGAGATAGTTGTAGAAAGTTCAATGCAGTTTGTATCTCAGGATTCTTAATTTTTAAATTGTATTCATGATGTGCAATTTAGATGCTGGGTGTCCTGTTGAAATGCAAAAGCAGCTGTCTCTGTAGCAAGTAGTAATCATTTCAGTAAATTTTCATTTGTACATTCTGAGTCCCATCTTCACTTTCTACACAATTTGAACACCAATTCATTGTGATAAACCCAGAAGTTCCATCCCTAGAAACAAATTATAAACTCTTTCAACAGTTCTACAGTCCTGTAAATCTTGAAACAACACTCACAGTAAGACCCCCTTTGACTGTAGTCATTATTTTACAAAATTGCAAGGGATAGTGTTATGTGTCTAAGATCACAGTGTGAATCTGTTTTCATTTAAGAGGAAAGTGGCAGATTAATTTACGTAGTTAGTGTGTTTAAAAGTATGGGAATATATGTACTTTTAAAATTGATAAAGGTAGTTTTTTATTATCTATTAGTGAAAATGATATAATTAAGTGTTTATATTTTTTTGCAAGGAGCAGCAACATTATCATATTGTTGCAATGGAAGAGCATCAAGAGAACGCTGATTTGACTTTTGAGATCTCATATGAATTAATAGAGGATGTCAAAGATGGACCTTTTCCAGAGGAAATTCATAATGAAAATGAAGATTTCTTTGGTGAGAGTTTCGGCAGTGTTTTTGTGGAAGCGGTAGAAGATTTGGAATTTGAAGAAGGAAATGTTTTAGTTTATGAAAATGAAATACCGGATGAACTCATGTTGGAAGTTTTGTTGCAATATGAAATGTCTGATGAATAAATGTATGTGTTATAATTAAAAATTATTCGAGTGAGTCTTTTTGTAGTATTGTAATAATTTGGATAATTGATGTGTTTAATAAAAATGAGTATAGATGATCTGATGAAGTGTGTTATGACCCCCTACATTGCCTGAAAACCACTGTACTGTTTTTTACCCTGAAATATTATTCTCAACAAATAAATCTATAATGTTGAAACAGCAATGCACTGCCATAAAGTCAGAAACAGCATTCACTACAAGATTTCTTACTCTGTTCAGAGACTGTTGCTATGCCTTAATTTTACTTATAAAGTGAACCAGTGTTTACAATATTTAGTGGTTATAATTTCTATGTACTATGTTATATGGCTGAGATACCCGCCACCCCCTCTCAACACAATCCCCAAAGGAGGGAAACCGGAAACAGTTCTTGAAGTTTTTGGAAGTGGGAGGGAGTGACCCTCCCGGCCGTATTTATTAAAACAAAAAATTATAAACATTTAAACATTAATGTACAATTTCATACCACATTGCGATGTTTGGCTAACCTTAACAGATTCTCTAATACAGAGGTTCTCCTAGCCGAACTATCATCCTACAAAACTTTTACTTGAAATATTGAAATTGTACATCCTAACGTTTAAGGGCCAACGGCAAGGTCGTAACCGGTGTCAAGATCCCTAACCAGACATACCCCCCCCACTTGGAGGGGCGACAGCACTGAGGCGTACTCAAGTGCAACTACTACCAATTTCCCTTGACTTGACGGGGGCACTTATCAACTCGACGCCAGTTAAAGGTCGTTCGAAGACTCGTGTGAGGTATCTAGAAGGTATCGTAGACCTCCCCCCAACCCCACACAACTTACCGCATCTGCCGTCGCAGATGTCACTGGCCCCGGGAAATTCCCCAGGAGGGGGCTGTAACCCCTCCTACACAAGAAGGGGCCTTGACCGCCTTTCCTCTTCTTTCGGCGACCCATCCTTAGAAGGGACCGCCTCCCCGTTGAGGGGCCAAAGGCCACCTCCCCCGAGCGCTCCCATCCGTGTTGGGTGACGCCCACTCATAGGGATCTTCCAATTAGTGCTCACCGATCATGACCTTACCGCCCGACCAAAATAAATACGACAAATGCTAACCAAACGAAACTACATTGGCCACTATGACCGAAAAACCTGTTTATAAATGGACCTTACATCCGAAGTTCTTTAATCGCAAACTTGTAAAATTAGACCAATCTTTATTACGTATTTCAACATCAACACAACACTACAATAACCTGTAAACGAAATAGAATAATTGATCAAATTTATTAAAAACCACTGGCTGTCCTCAGGGGCTGGTGGGTGGGTCAAAATTGGCTCTTCGTTCCGTCTCGAGCTCACGTGCAGCGAGGAGGTGCAGCTTCGGAGCACAGGAACAAGAGGATGTCTTCTGGTCTTGCGTCCCTTTTTATCCATCTTCAGGGCGGGCGTAAACCCGCCCCTGCCTGCCCCGAGGGCGTGGCCCGCCGCGTCAGTGTCTAGGCCAGCCCACTCTAGGGCGGGAAAAAGCGCGCCCCGGCTACGCCGCTTCGGGCATACCAGCCGAGACGCGCCTCCCGCCCAAAATGGCTTCCCGGGGGGATCGAGGCACTCTGCCATACGTTCGGGGGGACCGAGTGGTCGCCCCTTTCCATATGGCTGAGATACCCGCCACCCCCTCTCAACACAATCCCCAAAGGAGGGAAACCGGAAACAGTTCTTGAAGTTTTTGGAAGTGGGAGGGAGTGACCCTCCCGGCCGTATTTATTAAAACAAAAAATTATAAACATTTAAACATTAATGTACAATTTCATACCACATTGCGATGTTTGGCTAACCTTAACAGATTCTCTAATACAGAGGTTCTCCTAGCCGAACTATCATCCTACAAAACTTTTACTTGAAATATTGAAATTGTACATCCTAACGTTTAAGGGCCAACGGCAAGGTCGTAACCGGTGTCAAGATCCCTAACCAGACATACCCCCCCCACTTGGAGGGGCGACAGCACTGAGGCGTACTCAAGTGCAACTACTACCAATTTCCCTTGACTTGACGGGGGCACTTATCAACTCGACGCCAGTTAAAGGTCGTTCGAAGACTCGTGTGAGGTATCTAGAAGGTATCGTAGACCTCCCCCCAACCCCACACAACTTACCGCATCTGCCGTCGCAGATGTCACTGGCCTCGGGAAATTCCCCAGGAGGGGGCTGTAACCCCTCCTACACAGGAAGGGGCCTTGACCGCCTTTCCTCTTCTTTCGGCGACCCATCCTTAGAAGGGACCGCCTCCCCGTTGAGGGGCCAAAGGCCACCTCCCCCGAGCGCTCCCATCCGTGTTGGGTGACGCCCACTCATAGGGATCTTCCAATTAGTGCTCACCGATCATGACCTTACCGCCACAGGCCGGATAGTTGACCGGCTATCCGGACCCCCCACACAACTCCTACCTAAAGGTCATGTTTCAACGATTTCAACCATGCTAAGAAGTCTCCTAAGAGTAACTCATTCCCCACCCAAGACAAATGCACACCATCCCCCGAATACATACTGTCATCATTAATACAGCTATGAGAAATAGAATGCAATGCCCTGGAACGGAACAACCTACTCACTTTATTGTTAAGCTTTCTAACAGAATGGTTCAACGCAGGAATAGAGATAGCCCCCCGCCACACCTTTCGTGGAATCAAATGGGACCATGCAATCGTGCACCCCGGAACTCTCCTCGCCAACCAACTTACCGTGGAAAGCATTGCCTCCAGGAGTAGTCGTCTACCGATGGTGACCAAATCATTACCCCCAACATGCACTATAACTATAGACGGCGGTGACCTTGTCCGCCCTAACAAACCCTCGAAAAATGTTTGAAACTGGTCAATACAGAGACCGCCCCTTCCGTAGAAGGACATCCTGTACCCGTATTCCCCAGCTACGTGAATCATGTCACCTGCTTTGAATACGTCTGCGGCACGCCTCACGTATGAGTGGCCCACGACCCACACCTCCTCAGCCGGTGATGTCTGACCGCTGGCCCGGTGTAGGGTCGACTGCATAGTCCGCCCCGCCTCGTAGGCTTGCGTAACTGAAAACCAAACAAAAACAAGAAGCGTGAGTACATTATTACAGCTTCACAACATGTGCAACCGCACGTATCTTTTGTAACAATTGGAGGACCAACGCCCCACTCGTTTCACTTGCTCAACATTAAGACCCCTGGCTGTAGCTTCCGTAGCAGCCCCTATCCGAAAGGAATGGGTCCCAAATTCGCCCGGGTTCAAGCCCGCAGCGGCAATTGACATCGCAAGCACCCGCTGAAACTGAAATTTCGTCAGTGGGGTGGCGTCAGCGTGTCTTAACAAAGTCCCCCCCCATGATGCCACCCTTCGTGCTAGGTAATCCTCTAAACACTTTACCGGACATATGGAGGACCCAGGAATCCTGCGTATGATGACGCAGTCACCCATCCCATCTTGATCAGTCTTGGATTTTACAAAGGAGACAGTCATTGTTTCTCCCCTGATCTGAACGTGTTCCTGGCACAAACCCCCTGCCACATCCAGTTTGTTCCTTGCAACTAGTTCGCTTACCCGCATTGCTCCGTGAAATGCTAGCGTAAAAGCGGCTCGGAACAGCACCGCCTCAAACTGAGATGAACATGTGGCCGGGAGTGTGGCCAACAACTGGGACAATCTATCCAAACCTATCGGGCGCCTTTCATCTACTCTGCGACCCTCAAGGCGTTGCCACCCACGCAGCGCTCTCTGTACAACGAAAGACGCTGTTGGGTCCTGGATAGCGTGTGCTCTGGCAACAAAGGAAATGGCAGCACGATGCCTCTGGGCCGTAGCCACCGATTTCCCAGCCCTACGTAAGGACATCAGGAAATTCACTACCCATTCCTCGTGACCCCAAAGTCGCTCTCTATCACTCCCCAAAAAGGCTAAATAGGCCCGAAACGCCCCTTCGTATGCCTTCCTCGTCCTTGGTGCTATACTCTCTCCCACGAGGTGACGAAGTTCGGGGCACCGAGAGACCAGAGAGCTTCGGGAAAGGGTGCCGGCTCTGGGTCCGCTGAGGGGAGGAAACCCGAAAAAGCCTGCATTTGAAAACGAGACAGTGCGTCAGCCGCCTGATTCATCACCCCCGGAACATGTTTTGCTCTGAATAGCACGTTCAATTGCATACATAGTAAAACAATTTCCTTAAGCAGTCTCAAAATCAGTTTACAACGTGCTGCCTGACTATTGATGCACTCGACCACGGTCATATTGTCAGACCAAAATATGACAGAGTGATCTTTGAACCCATCGGGCCATGTTCTCAAGGCCACCAAGATGGGAAACAGTTCCAGGAAAGCAATATTACTCGTCAGACCATTCTCATGCCACCATGTCGGCCATCTTTGTGCCGACCATTTCGTGCCGAAAATGGCGCCAAAACCTATGCTTCCTGCTGAATCTGTCCACAGCCCCAGCTCTTCAGAAGACACGGCTGGTTCATTCCAGACGATTCTACCATTGAAGTCCGCCAGAAATGCTAACCAAATACGCATGTCCTGGCGGATCTCGGCCGATAGTCTCGTGCGATGATGGCACTCTTTAAGGCCGACCATCGCTTGGGCAATTGAACGGGAAAAGGGGCGGGCCATTGGTATTACCCTCAGGGCAAAATTCAACTGTCCCACCAACTGCTGTAATTGTTGCAGCGTAACTTTTGATGCATTTATACACACTTGCAGCGCAGCCCTGAACTTCAACACTTTCTCAGCTGGCAAACGGAAACACCCTTCAATGGAGTCCAACTCGATCCCCAGAAACTCGAGGCAAGTCGTAGGACCCACTGTTTTACCCGGCGCCAATGGCACACCAAACTGTTTCATTAACACACAAAATTCGGCCAAGGCCCGGCCACATTCAAGATCCCCGGCTGCCCCAAGAAACAGAAAATCATCAAGGTAGTGCATTACATCTTGGAAACCTGTTTTCTTTGTGAAGACCCATTGTAGAAAACTACTGAATTTCTCGAAATAAGCACAGGATATAGAGCACCCCATTGGCATACACCTATCCATGTAATAACAACCCTGAAACATGAATCCTAGGAGACGCTGGTCGTCTGGGTGTACCGGGAGCAATCGGAACGCTGACTCGATATCTGACTTCGCCATCAGCGCCCCGGGCCCCAGGCGATTTAAAATGGCTACGGCCTCATCGAAGGATGCGTACCGCACCGAACACACTTCTGGATCGATTGCATCATTTACGGAAAGACCTCGTGGAGCTGATAAATTATGAATCAGTCGGAACTCACCGGGGTCTTTCTTGGGGACTACCCCTAAGGGAGAACAAACAAAATTCTGGACCGGGGGTAAACTAAACGGGCCGGCGACCCGACCTCGAGTCACCTCTTTCCGGATCTTATCCTGTACTACGGTCGTATGCTGCAGGACGGAAAGTTGATTTCTACACTTTTCCACACCCTGAAAGTCCCCTACCGGGATGCGGAAACCATACGAAAAACCGTTCCGCAGCACCCCAGCAGAAGTACGATCCGGGTATTCACTGAGCCAGGGAATCATCGCCAGGGTATCAATTGGGGTAGGTAAAGGCGCCCCTCGGACTATATTAGACCTGTTTGGCACCTCCTCTCCCCCCGTTATCACCCGTTTTGGCTCTGCACGAGGACTCAGGATGGGACGACCCACAACCACTACATTCATGTTTGAATTTACACGATCCCTGGGGTCTAGTACATTTACCTCTGTTGTAATTAAAGCAGAAACCCCTTTTTCCGGTATTGCCGGCAGGTTTCGAGTAATCGTCGGCACCCGTACCTGATCGAAAGGGCGTCCCCGCATATTGCCGGGAGGATTCGCCAACATTACTTCCCACCAACGGCATTTTCAACATTCCTGACTCCTTCATTTTATCCCAAGTCAAGGAATCATAACAATCCCAGGTTAAACTTTTATTATGCTCCTTTTCCTTTCTGAACAGATTATCGTAACAGAACCAATGATTACCCTGGTGCGATGTCGAGTACCCCATGATTCGTGATTGATAGATTGGGAACTCGGAAAGCAACTCAGGTCTACGTTCCCCCAAGATTGATGTAAAGATTCCCCAAGCATTGCCCCAATTGCCGATATTCTCATTCACTTTAAAGGCGGCCATTTTTGCGCGCCAAACACTCGGATGCATGAGATCCTTCTGATTCTTCACATGCTCTACCTCATAATGATCAACAAGCAGTGAGAAAATGTTCACATACTCCCCCGCCCAAATCTTTTCCTTAATTGCCAAAGGAACATGTTGCCCCAACTTTTCTCTCCGAGAGGGTGTTGACTCATCCCTCGCGATCGGCAATGGCTGCTTACCTGCACCTGACGCTGCCTCTGTGGTCGCAATCGTCCCTGGTGTCTTGTCCCCTACTGCAGCCGGCACGGGCACCTTGGCTGCTTCCCGTTTCTCACGCAATTGCTTTATCAGCGCCTGCGCATCGACAGCCGTGGCGCCCTCGTTACCTTTACCCAACCACGCTGCCAATTGTGCCGCCAGCTCGGGCGGCATATCATCCTCGGACACGGGGGTGACCACAACGGGAATTGGATTCCCCTCCTTCGGCACGGGAGTTGGAGCCTCGAGCGGGGCACTGGGACCCGGGATGTCTTCACCCGCTGCCCCCCTCCTGGGCCTCTTGTTTTTCCCTCCCGGGGCTGCTCCCGCCAAAGGACGTTTTGGACCCCCTTCCTCATTCTTGTCCACCCGCTTCTTTAGCTCGGACATCTCCTTCATGAGAACGCGCAGCATCTGGTCAGTAGTCATGCGCTTTCCCACCTTCTTCGGCATTCTCCAACAAAGTAACTGTAAAACAAACAAGAACGATTAAAACGCTCAAAATTGGCTCTTCGTTCCTTCTCGAGCTCACGTGCAGCGAGGAGGTGCAGCTTCGGAGCACAGGAACAAGAGGATGTCTTCTGGTCTTGCGTCCCTTTTTATCCATCTTCAGGGCGGGCGTAAACCCGCCCCTGCCTGCCCCGAGGGCGTGGCCCGCCGCGTCAGTGTCTAGGCCAGCCCACTCTAGGGCGGGAAAAAGCGCGCCCCGGCTACGCCGCTTCGGGCATACCAGCCGAGACGCGCCTCCCGCCCAAAATGGCTTCCCGGGGGGATCGAGGCACTCTGCCATACATTCGGGGGGACCGAGTGGTCGCCCCTTTCCAGTAGTGGTCTATAACATGTTATTTCTTTCTTCACAACAGATTGTAATTTTCTGCAGATAGAAACATCAACATGCCGAACAAGAATGAAAAAAGAAAAAAATATAAACAGACTTACTTTTCAAAGAGAAAACAATTAGAAGATTTAAGTAATCATCAAAGTACAGACAGAAAGAAGAGTGCTCCTGGTAAGACAACCAAGGATTTCATAAAGAAATTAAGTCAAAGGAAAAAAAGTTTAGAAAATGGTAAATGAAAAACACTTGTCAGTATCTACAAGGAGAAATCAGAGAAAAAAGAAAAATGTTTCCCAACTATATGATGATCAAATTCTCTATAGTAAGAGACGTAGTAATCAGTTTGAGCAAATCAGGAAGCGTATGTTTTACACCATAGTTGTTACGAATTTATTAAAAAATTTAATTATTTCTAAAAGGAAAATAGCTTTTTATAAGAAAAAAAATATATTGAGAGTATTGTTGAACGTGCGTTTGACACAAAAAAGAAGTTGTTTGTTTTAGTAATTAATAGAATAAATACACTCAGTTTCAGTTCAGTTTATAAACTTTATTCGATTGTTTAAAAAACATCATAAAAGTATACAATTTAAAACATTACATATGCATGATTATGTTATAAAAATACAACCCCTGGGAAAAGGGGTCTACATACAAAAATGATGAGCAGGGAAATTTTGACATATGATGTGGGGATTACTGTACATGAAATTATGGGAAAACCATACTAAGTCTTGCTCTAATAGATTTCAAAAAGAAAGTTGCAGTAAAAAAACATATATCTGGGCTCGCGAGTGAGAATAAAAGCCTCATGGCATTTCCTGTAGTATACATGGAATATTTCAAGAACATAGGCTTAAGATAACAAATACGCTGAGCTTTGTTCAAAGGGCAGAGTAATAAAAAGTGGGGTGTGCTTTGTTTGGTAACACCGTCACATGGACAAGGGGTGGTCGGGTGACATTTCATTGTGGGGAAGGCAACCAAATTATGTGCTATACCAAGTCTCAATCTTGAGAGTACAAA
This sequence comes from Lissotriton vulgaris, assembly GCF_964263255.1. Taxonomy (NCBI): domain Eukaryota; kingdom Metazoa; phylum Chordata; class Amphibia; order Caudata; family Salamandridae; genus Lissotriton; species Lissotriton vulgaris. The sequence continues at coordinate 1,089,108,435 of NC_141697.1, read as the reverse complement.
TTGATGAGACTGTCTATGGATAACATTAAGGTAAATAGGTATACCACGTCTATCCTCTTTCAATGAATAATGAAAAATATGTGTAGAATATTCTCTGGTTGCATTACTTCGTAAATCAGATTTGGCCCTCAGATAATCGTTTTTCAGTTCCTGTTTACTCAGGGAGTTCAAACAAGTGGGGTCATTGCATATATCCATATCAAACAAATCCTTAACAGTTGAGGTCACATATTTTAACCAAGGAATATTTGAAGCTTTTTCCCAGGAGTAAACAATCTTTGATAATATCTTTGGTAAAGACAGTTTCCGTCTTGGTAAAAATGGATTTCCATACCAGCAATGGCCTTAGTCCTCTTAGATCGGATAGGTAATCTAAGTCTAGTTCCGAGTGTGTTAAAACAGTGGATGCCGAAGATGGGAGGCAGAGCAACCGTTTGAGGAACTTGTTTTCCATAATTTGCAGGGCCCTTACGTTGCAGTGTCCCCACACCCCAGAACCATACAATGCTATTGATGTACATCTGTGCTTGTATATAGTCAGCATGTCTACAATACGGCGGCTTCCTACTTTAGAGGCAAAGCGGAAGACGCCTAGGGATGCTTTCCCCATTCTAGCTTTAACATTTATCTCCTCAGGGGCCCACGAGCCTCTGTTGTTAAAAGTAACACCCAGATAATAAAAATTGGTAACAGTTTCAATATGGTTTTCCTTAAAACAAAAAGGTTTAAAAAGTTTCATCTTTTTACCACACACCATAACAAAAGTTTTGGAATTATTGATTTTAAGTTTCCTTCTCTGTATAAACTCATAAAACCCATCCATCAATTTTTGGAGGCCTATAGGAGTCCTGGAAAGTAAAACAGTATCATCGGCATAAAGTAATACCAGTATGGGGGTGCCTCCAACTTGGGGGGCATCAGCATGGATTTGCTTTAGATCTTGCTCAACCGAGTTAATGAAGAGCGAGAAAAGCAACGGGGCCAAAACACATCCCTGCCGAATACCAGATCTTACCTTGATCTTTCGTGTACACTCCCCCGCTGGGCCATAACGGATTTGGGCCGATAAATTAGAATAAAGTGTGGCTAAAAAATGAATAATATCAGGGGGGGCTCCCATAATAAATACACTCAATAAGGCAATCAATGTCTTAAAAGCTAAGAGTAAATGGAAAAGAGTAATGAATAGAAGTAATTTTTGTTAAGTTTTTTCTGGAAAATGGAAGCATAGTTCAAGTTGTGAGCCATTTTTTAATGAAGGGAGTTATTTTCAGGATAATGATTTGGTGCATGCAGTTGAAACCAGTGGTCGAGCATATGAGGTGAAGGATGGTTGTCCTATTGAAAAAGAGAAAATTGTGCCTAGAAATACAGAAGAGGTGATAGCTGATGAAGTTTTAGGGAGACGTCTGAAGGCTCCAGTGTACACTTGGAATTGCAGTAGTATTTGTAGTGTCTGACAGGAATCAATTGATTTTTTCGCAATTTCTTATGTAAGTATGCTAAGATAAGTCTGAAACAAAAGATTAAAATGTTGCAAGAATTAGACCTTGCGAAGTTAGAGAAAAAAAAGGTCTGCAAGGGCATTCTCTGGCTTGTCTTTCTAAAAAAGTATGCCAGAGTGTTTTTCACCATTTCAGGATGTTAGCAGTGCATCATACCGAAGACAGGAAATTAGTGAGAAGGTTGTATTATGCAAAAACTCCAGCACTTAAGCTCAAATGGTTAAATAGTGCTCTTTTGCATGGATCTGAATTAGATGTTAAGTACATCTGTGAAGAAATTGAGGTTAGTTACTTTGGTCCAGAAGAAAACAGCGCAGAAACTGATACAGTAATAGAAGGAAATATGGTAGAAAATGTACAGAATTTTAATACAGAAGATTTTGAACAAGAAATAACAAAGTTTAAGGTTATTTCAGGTGAGAAGCCGAACTTTTCTTGTGTGTGTTGTCAAACCAGGTTAGTTGATTTATATTTAAAAAATGAAGAGGAAAATAATAGTGAATGGAAAGATTTTGCAACTTATTTGTTGGTATAAAATTGTTTTGATTTGGGTTCTGATCAACGTGTTTGTAAATATTGTTATAATAAATTAAATGAAAATAGAATGCCTGCTAGAGCTGTACATAATAATCTTGAGTTGGTAAAAATTCCATCTGAACTGATGGATTTAAATACCTATGAGACTATTCAGATTCAATGTGTGCATCCATTTCAGGCTATTGTTCATATGGAGCCTAAGACAGGGAAATTGAATCCTTCAGATTTACAGAGAGGATTAAAGGAAAGAGTTGTATATTTGCCTCTTGATTTAAAGAAAAACATTGAGACAATTGGTGTTAAAAATGTGGAAGAGGAACCTTTAGTTATTCTAGTTAATGGCGTGCCTACAAAGAGTAAGAAAATCTGGCAAGATTTAGTGGATGTTAGAAAAGTCAAAAAGGCAACATTGTATTGGTCAAAAACAATCTATACTATAAAAATGTATATGTAGGAGAAGAGGAAACAACTGTAGAAGAGGATAACGATTTGTCAGCTGGACAGATTGAAAAAGTGGATGTGTCCAGAAGTGAAGACATTTATGAACATTATAGTGTTCATCCACTACATTCCAAAGAAGCAATGGGGAATGCTATTGAATTGTTTCAGATGAAAAAAGCAAAAGGAAGTCCCATTAGTGTATGGGAAGAAAGCTTGGAAGCTCGTTGTTTTCCTCAATTATTTCCAACAGGTCAAGGTGCACGATATGATGACCGACCTATGCAGATTCCTGCATCTGAATACCGGACATCAAGATTATATGCAGAAGATCCGAGGTTTCGTCAATGTATTCCATATTTGTTTCATCTTCTGTTTGAGAGTGACTTATCTGGACTTTCTTATGCAGTGAACCATATACTAAAAAGTGGAGTACATCTGCAAAATGTTTCGACAAAGGACTTTATGGATAAAGTCCAAAAGAAAGACAGGGTTTTGGAATCTCAGCTAATTAATCTCATGGCATGTCAGCGTGGTATTAATGAGTATTGGTACCATCGTCATGGGGATTTGAAATGTATGCTAAGAAACTTAGGAACTCCTACATGGTTTCTTACTGTGCTGAGTATGCTTGGGAAGATTTACTTGAATTTCTTCGAGAGGCATATGCAAACATACAAAATATAGAGTACAAGAGACCTGGAGAACTATTCTCTTTGGATCCAGTTATTGTATGCAGGTATTTTAATCATAGATTTGAAGCTATGATGTCTTTTATTATAAACAAAAAAAATCCTCCTCTTGGCGAGGTTCTGGATTTCTTCTGGAGAAAAGAGTATCAAGTGAGAGGTGCTCCTCATATTCATATGTTTTTATGGATCAAAGATGCTCCCAAATTTGGAACAGACTCAGATGATACTGTAATGTCTTTCATTGAAGAATATGCAACATGTGATATACCCAAAAGTACAAAAGATAAAGACTTAAGAGGAAAATTCTTACGATTTCAAAGCCATCGTTGTGGCAAATACTGTAGACGAACGTTCAAATCAAAGGATAAATTCTATACCAAATGTCGTTTTGGATTTCCACGACCAATAATTTCAAAAAGAAAAGTGAACGATTTTATGTCTTCTTTTCGACATACTGTCACAAGAAGATCTCCAAAAAATCAAAATACATAAATGACTATAACCCAGTCATTTTATCCATGTGGAATGCTAATATGGATATTCAATATGTTGCAGACAACTCTATTGCTGTGGCTCAATATGTAATGTCTTACATCACCAAATCGGAAAAGATGGAACTAAAGGAAATGTGGGAAGAAATTTCTCATGAAAAGAGCCTAAGTAAGAAATTGTATAGCTAGTTTGAAGATGTTGTCTCATCGAGAAATTGGAGCATATGAATGTTCTGATCGATTATCATCTGCAAGTCTATATGCGAAATCAAGAACAATCATTTGGGTGAGTTTAGGTCTTGCAAAAACACGAAACCGAGCTTTGAAACCTGTTCAAGAAATTGAATATTTAGCAGAGAAAGAACCAAACAGTACTGACATTCTGAAGACAAACATGTTGGATACATACTATCCAAATAGAAGTAATCAGCTTGAAAATGTTTGTCTGCATGAAGTACTGTAAAACTACACTTTTAAAAGGAATATTACAGAAGATATCGATAAAGGTGTATATGCTGTGATTGGATGTGAAGGATGTCTAGTAAAACAAAGAAAAGGACATTTGATTAATCACCGAAAACTGAGCTACGAAACTCTTGAGAAAAGGGAATTTTACTATTTAGCTCTTTTGTAACTCTTTAAGCCATGGCGTACAGAAGAGGAACTACTTGGAGATTTTGACAGTTATAAAGATTCATTCAATGCGACTAAATATATTATCGAATGTCCTATTTTTGCTACTTATTTGAAAATGTTAAATGACGAAATACAGCTAGAAGCAGAGATTGCTAGAGACAGTTCTCAAAACAGTCAAAGTTCTGCTTCGTTGAGTCAAGATCCACTAGGACAACCAATTATCCAAAATGAAGCAGCCACTGCCATGGATGAGGTGGAAAGAGCAATGGAACAAGCTCAAGAGGATGTAATAAACTTAGAAGAATGTGAAAAACAACTAAATCTTGAGCAAAAACACATATATGATGAAGTGACAGAGCAGATTGAGCATTATGTCATGAGAAAAAAGAATGCTCATGTATGTCATTCCAACCTGTCCGACTATACGTGAGCGGAGAAGCCGGAACTGGTAAAAGTTTTCTAATTAAAGGAATAGCAACATATCTACAGCAAAGAACTAAGCCATCACTCTCCTGTGTTGTCACTGCTCCAACTGGGTTGGCAGCACACAATATTAAAGGGATTACTTTACATCGTTTATTGATGCTGCCTGTTGAACATGAAAAGAAATTAGAATACCACAAGCTATCTGGAGGAGCTTTTTGTGAAGTTTCTAGAGTCTTTAGAAAAAGGAAACTTCTCATTATTGATGAGGTAAGCATGGTATCAAATTTAATGCTTGCCTTTGTGCATTTAAGAATGAAACAGATTCTTAAAACAGAGTATGATGTGTTATTTGGAGGCAAACACGTCATCGTTTTTGGAGATCTACTGCAGTTAACTCCTGTGAAAGGCCAACCTGTGTTTAAAACTGTTACACATGAAGACACCAGAAAGTGCTTGGGAAGTATTGGAAATGTTAATATATGGTTGAATTTCAAATATACAGAACTCATTACAAATATGCAACAGGCAAAGGATGCTGAATATGGAAATACTCTTCAAGATATAAGAATTGGAAAACTGAGTGAACATGGCAAAGAAACCTTACAGTCAAGATTACTTTCAAATTTGTTTCCAAATGAAAATGTTGTGGCAGAGAATATATATAGTAAAGTGGCAGAAGATAAGTCAATTATATGCTTGATGCCAACTCTACAAGAATGTTCAATCTTCAATGAAAAAATGTTAAAGTTAGAAAATCAAGAAATTAAGAAACTGGAAGATAAAGATAGAATAGAGCATGAAGGAAATACTATTATTTTGTCAGAAAGGTTGAAGTTAAAATTGTATTCTTTAGAGAAATCAATATCTAAAACTGCTGGTTTAAAAAATAATCTATATGTATGTTTCAATTGTCTGAATTTTTTACGAAGAAATTTACATGTGGAAAGAGGTTTGGTGAATGGAGCAATGGGTAATGTTGTTGGTTTTGTGAATTACCCAAATAGAGATGAGATTGAATTTTTGAAAAATCAAATTTGATAAAATTGAACAAGTACAACAATTGAGTTGTTATTCAGCTCGATTTTTGCTTGCAAAAGTTTTATATGTCCGATGAAAACAGTTTCCTATTTGTTTGGCATATGTGGTGACTATTCATAAATCTCAATGTTTAAGTGTAGATTGTGCTTTGGTGAATATTGGAAGTACTGTGTTCAAAGAGGGTATGGTCTATGTTGCTTTATCTGGAGTCAGATCTTTATCTGGATTATTCTTGATTGATTTTGATGAGACAAAGATTAGTGAAGATCGAAATTGTGTGAAGGAGTATAACAGGTTAAGAAGAGAATATGCTCCAAGTTTACCTCAATATCCTTTAATTGAAAAACGTGAGGTAGGTCGAAAAAGAAGATATGAGAAAAAATGTAGTAAAGTGGTAGAGAAAAGAAAAAAAGTAAATGAACCTGTGATTGGAAGGAAAAAGAAAAAGGATACTACTGAAGAGGTTGTTGGATTTCAGTTTGAAAACAGTTCTGGTGTCAACTGCTATGCAAATGTAGTGGTTAATGTTGTTTTTTTCTTGAAAACAGATTTTTGAAAATCGGGACCAAACATGTTGTTGTTTATTGAATTCTGTGTTTGAGAAATGTAGCAGTGATAACATTAAAATAGAAAATGCTTCTGATATTCGACATGTTTTAGACATATGTGCTGGACTAAATCAATTTTCTCAGAATATTCAGCAAGATTGTCAGGAATTTATTATGTATATGCTTGCTGTTTCACAAGATGAAGGTGTAGATGTTGATACTCTTATTGGTCTTTCTTATAAATGGCAACATGACTGCGACAATTGTACGTTTTCAAGTAGTACTGACATACACACTGAATTTATATATTTAACATTAACAGACTGTAAAGCAGTGTCTTTCAATAATCTAGTTAGAGAAGCAAATAAAAACATGGTCTGTTCTCAATGTAACTCAGAAATGTTATCAACATTATATATCTGAAGATATGGACAGTATATAATTTTAATGCTCCAACGATGCAGATCTGATGGAACAAAATTGACAACTTCAATTAAAAATGTTGTGGCTTCTCAACTATCAATTTCTGGAAGAACTTTTGTAACTGTAGCAATTATCTTCCCTGATGGTCATTCTACAACATCATGACATTACACAGCTTATTTAAAATCTCCAAATGGCTGGACACACTGTAATGATACTCAATTGACTTTTAAAAAACGTTTTCCTTTTCACTTACCAAATTCTTTCCTAGTGTTTCTGCAACCCAAATTTTAGGAAAATTATTTGGACTAGGAACATTACTGCTATTAAGAAAGGTAGTGGTATCCCCATTTATTTGAACATTTTAGTTTCTGTTTTTGAATGTGTGTATCAAAGGTTATATTAGGGTGAGAGGATGTCTGCCACTCTTTCACAAGGATGATGCCATCAGTGATGTCATCTGAGATGTCATCAGTGATGTCATGAGTGATGCCACTGACCATGTCATGAGTGATGTAATATGGGACGTCATCAGCAGTGCATTGCGGGTGCGCGAGTTATAGTTAGCTGAACTAACTATAATGGGGGAATTTCAATGGTTTTGTATGAGTGAAATGTCCAACTAACTATAACATGGCTGAAACCTATGTTTTTTTCAGTGAATATATATATATATATATATATATATATATATATATATATATATATATATATATATATATATATATATATATATATATATATATATATATATATAGAGAGATATTTGCTCCAAGAAAATCCTCTCAAACAGGAAAGGAAGTGGCTGCACTCTCGTGGTGAGTTTTTTCAAAGTTTTATTCACGAACAAACAGGACGCGTTTCGGCGAACGTGCCTTTTTCCCCTGTATACACACAAAATGAAGACGCTACCCGCCATTTAAAGCTCATTTTCTCATGGCTATTCCCCTTCCATTTGCGGGGATTCATTTCATTGACAAAGAGAGCAGACAACCTCCTCGATCCCAACATAGAGGCCATCTTTAAATATGTTTATATACATTATATGCATTGCTTCATCATCATATTAATTATTCTTGCAGAATTAAATCACAGTTCATTATATATGATTGCGAACAAATCTATATGGCTGTCACTCATTTAAAATTAAACATTTTAGATAAATTCTCACGATTCAGCCCTGGGTGGGCAATGTCATTTGGACCTTTGAGAAAATAACATGACATGAGTGATGTCACTGACCATGTCATGATGATGTAATATGTGACGTCATCAGCAGTGCATTACACGCGCAAGTTATAGTGAGTCCAACTAACTATAACGTGGAATTTCAATGGTTTTATGTCAGTAAAATTTCCAGCTAACTATAACTGATGTGAAACCTATGGTTTTTTTTGTGAATTTAATAGGTTTTTTAAATGCTAATTCCTAACTATAACTGGTGTGAAACCTATGGTTTTTTCAGTGAATTTCATAGGTTTTTTAAATGCTAATTCCTAACTATAACTGGTCTGAAACCTATGGTTTTTCCAGTGAATTTCATAGTTTTTTTTAATGCTAATTCCTAACTATAAGTCTCACTTTATAACACCTTGGCTGCTATTGTTCATGACGAGCTCATCTCGTCATAAGCACAGCTCCAGTGTGCCTCATGACGAGCTGAGCTCGTCATGAGCATCGAAGGTGATAAGTAAGACTGTTAGCGCTCTAGTTGTTTAGAACACTCTGGTACATTCTGTCATTGGGCTACGGTTGGGCTACATCTGGCTGATATTTGGGCTATATTTTGTTTTTTTGTCTCTGGTGGCCATATTTGGGCTACATTGGGCTACATTGGGCTACATTTGGGCTACATTTTGGCTCTAACATATATATAGCCCAATGTAGCACAATATATATTTTTTCAAAGTTAATTTTCGTAAAAACCACTTAAGAATAGGGCTACCAGTCCCTACAATTTTTCCCAATCTTTTTTTATTTTTTTATTTTTTTATTTTTTGCTTTGGAGCGCTCCCGGTGCGCGCCCCGGGGAGCGCCCCGAAAAGCGTACTTTTATAAATTGCCCTGGGGCACGCTCGGGGAGCGTCCCGTAAGCGCCAATATTGCAAACGAAAATATGATCGTGACGTATCGTGTAGCCACGTACGCGTGATACGCACGGCGTAAGCGCACCCGGAAGCACTCGAGCGAATACGATCGCGCAACGTAAACATCCGACGCGCTTATGCGACGCGCCCCGGGGCGCGTAGCGTAAGCACGTCGGGTCATGTGACCTGAAAATAACAATTTTCATTGGTTCATAACAGTTTTGGTTTCATAATGATGAAGCCCCTGGTCATGTGACCTGAAAATAACACTTTTCATTGGTTCAATGCATTTTTTCTTTCAAAAGGATGAAAGACCCCACCTTTTTTCCTTATTCTGACTTTGTCCTTTGACTTAGGAAGACCTGTTTGTAGCTCTCTCTACTTTTTTGCTCAAAATAATGGCTTCAGTAGTAGCAGCAGCTGGTGCATCTGCACCACCACCACCACCACAACCACCAAAAGGACTTCCTCAAGATATCATTGGTGGTCTTCAAGAAGAGGAAGAGGAGGAGGAGGAGGAGGGGACTTCAAGATGGCTGGAAGAACACAATACCCCATACCAGCCAAGACCACACATTATTTTGGAGTTTTTTACTCTCCCAGAGGGGAAAAAAAAGTAAATGCACCCAAGGTCAGTTGCAAAATTTGTGGCATGGAACTTTCCAGGGAAAACCCAAATAAAAAATATTCATTTGGGAACTACACAATGATACGCCACATGCAGCTCAAACATCCTATGAACTATTCTGCTGCAGAAATGAGGGAACTGGCCAGTAACCCTCCCCGATCAACAAGAACCAGCTCAAAAAGGAAACAACCCACTGCGTCTGCACCAGAGGAACGTGAGACGATGCTGTGCATTCAGCCCCGATTTGCAGATTTCAGAATTATCTGTAAATTTTGTGGGAAGACCATCTCCTACGGAGAACAGAGCGTAAAGCTCATCGTCCTTGCTGGGGCAACCATAAATGCCCCAATCAACCCTCATTTTTTCTTTTCTTTTAGTTTTTTGCTCCAGTTGAGCCATTTTCAATTCCCTGTTTTTTCGTTTTTCCCCATGAAAAATACAAAAAAAATCAAAAACTGTTCAGAAAATCCAAAAAAAGTACAAAATGTTCAAAAAACAATATAAAAAATATAAAACAACAAAAAGAAGAAAAAAAACAGTTCTTTTTAGAACTACCTCCAATTTCTAAAAAAAAGGCAACATTTTTAAAAACTCTATCATTCATTTTTCCTCATGGTACGCTCCCCGGTCCGCTCCCCGGTTCGCGTACCGGGCACGCCCCCCCTGCCAAACAAAAAAATAATAATTTTTGGTCCCGCGGGGCCCTTTTTAAGCCCCTACATCAAACCTAGGGGGTCAGGGGGGATCTGCCCTGCCCCCTTATGGTCATTTCCCCCTTTGTTTTGGCCACCTCTTGTGTTTCGATACTACCGAGACACAAGATGGCGGCCGCTCCGGACTGTTTCGAATGTTTACAGACACCCAAGAGCCAATCAGATTTCCGTGCGCACCTTTCGTGTTGTGCCCGGGGCGCTCCCCGGAGCGCGTACCGGGGCGCGCCTACAGATATATATATATTTTTTAAACCTAAATTACTTAAAATCCACTGGAGCACATATCTTGAGACATAGCAAAGGCACATGGGGCTCTCAGTCCCTACAATTTTGCCAAATTTGGTTGAAATCCATTCAGCCGTTCGGGCTAAAAGTGAAATCGACCGTCCTATGGAAATTAACATGGGAAAAACGTGTTTTGGGACCCCCCTTTTATCTCGGCCCCCGCTTGACGAATCCCCCCCAAACTTTCAGGGAAGGACTGGAACGCCGCAAGGCCATTTTGAGGAAATTTTCAGTCAGATTCGTCATCCAGCACCAAAGTTATTCCAAATAGAATTTTGAGATATAACTACCTACTGGCGACCGCCAGTAGGTAATATATATATATATATATATATATATATATATATATATATATATATATATATATATATATATATATATATATATATATATATATATATATATATATATATATATATATATATATATATATATGAACCAAGTAATCTTCAAATAACCACACTCCTGTCGTGGAAAACGAAGACACGGACCCAATGGCTGCAGTCAAGGAGATCTTTAATAAAAACCTCGCTGGTTACGCGTTTCGAGCACCTAGTGCCCTTGGTCACACACCGCGCACCAGGTCAGCTACAAATTTATACATTTTTTTTACCAGTGATGCTCCACCCATTTTCGTGGGTTACAAGGTGTAGACATAGAAAAAACACGTATTCAATTATAAACTACGTGCTCACCTCTATATACAATTGAACCAAATACCAGTTTTGATGACACAAAGAAAAATTATAACTGCATGAATGCATTAATTTTAACTCATTAAACCATGACCATGTACAAAAATATATATATATATATATATTACCTACTGCCGGTCGCCAGTAGGTAGTTATAGACCTAGCTACCATAGGAAAATCGCAACATACTATTTCTAATAGCTTTGCACCAGATGACGAATCTTTGTGAAATTTTCAAAACTCGTGGGGTGCTCCGGTCCGCTCCTATTCTGAAAGTTTTGTGGTGATTCAGCAAGCGGGGGCAGAGAAAAAAGGGCGGTCCCAAAACATGTTTTCTCCATGTTATTTTTCATAGAAAACTTTAGACACGGCTACAGCCCGAACTGCTGAATGGAATTACACCAAATTTGGCAAAAAAGGTAGCCCTTGTTTCCGAAAAAACTATTCTTGTTAAATGGTGTGAATCCATTCAGTTGTTTTTTAAATAATAATGGAAAAAGAAATATACTTATTTGGGCGAAGCCTAACCACACATCTCACCGTGAGATCTGATTGGCTGTCAGCACTTTATCCAAGAAGTGTTGGCTGTCATCTTGGGACCAATATACATGCTAGCACCTCATTAAAAAGCATTGCAGTTAATAGAAGGTTTTAAGACTTTAGTTACATTATAAATTATTTGTTGATGGTACCATACTCATTTTAGGAATTGTGGTGTGTTCTAACATGATTTTACCGTGTGAAAAAGCCTTCTGTTGGGATATCATGAATCATGTTTGAGAGAAAACCATTTTCTCATGCTTTTTCCCACAGCGGTTTGGAAGGTGAGCTGTAGGCTAAACTAAGCGCATATTTTCTGTAAATTCACATTATCTTTCTCGGTCAAGTGCACCTCTGTTTCTTTCTGCACCTGACTTGCTTCATTCTGTACCCCTCTTGCCTCTCTCTCAACCCCTCTTCCCTCTTTCTGCACTGTTGGTGCTTCTTTCAGAACTTATCTTGCTTCTTTCTGCACCTCACTTGCCTCTTTCTGCGGCCCTGTTACCTCTTTTTATACCTCTCTTGCCTCGGTCTGCCCACCTGTTTCCTCTTTCTGCACACCTTTTGCTTGTTTCTGCAACTCTCTTGCATCTTTCTTCAGTTCTCTTGCCTCCTTCTGCACCTCACTTGCCTCTTTTAGTACCCCAGTTGGTTCTTTTGCACTGCTCTTGCTTCTTTCTGCACTTCTCTTATACATTTCTGCACCACTCTTGCCTCTTTATGCACCCCTTTTACCTGTTTTGTACCTCTCTTGCCTCTGTCTGCAACTCTGTTACATCTTTCTGTACCTCGTTTGCCTGTTTCCGCAACTCTCTTGCCTATTTCTGCAGTTTTCTTGCCCCCTTCTGCACCTCTGTTGCTACTTTCTGCACTTCTCTTGACTCTTTCTGCACCTCACTTGTCTCTTTCTGTACTTCTCTTGCTTCTTTCTACACCTCTGTTGCTTCTTTCAGTAAATCTGTTGCCTCTTGCTGTACTTCTCTTGCTTGTTTCTGCACCTCTTTTGCAAATTCATGTATCCCTCTTGACTCTTTCTGCACCCTCTTCCCCATTTCTCCACCCCTTTTGCTTCTTTCTTCACATCTCTTGCTTTTTTCTGCACTGCTCTTGATTCGTTCTGTACCTCTGTTGAACATTTCTGAATCCCTCCTGCCTCTTTCTGCACTCTTGTACCCTCTTTCTGCACCTTTCTTGTCTGTTTCTGTACCTCTCTTGCCTCTTTCAACACCTCTGTTGCTCCTTTCTACACTTTTCCTGCCTCTTTCTGCACCTCTGAATTAGAAGTCATTTTGATCCCCCTGCCCTATTATGTACTAGTGCAATGTATGACATTGTTCTGCATTCTGTCCATCACCTGTGGTTTTTGGCATTATGTGCTAGGGCCTTACACTGGAGGTCATAAGAATCACAGAGGTACCCCAACCCATAGTTACCCTAGTATATGTAGGTGTTTTCACTGTATTCTAAGTGTCTTTCAGGATAGCACTGGCTCCAGGCCTGGTTAGTCAAAGTCAGTTACCACCAGTACCAGTCAGCAAAACATTGTGGGCACAGGATGACTTTGCAACAAGGCCTCTTTCTGCACCTCTGTTGGTTCTTTGTGTATATCTCTTGCTTTTTTCTGCATCTTTCTGGACTTCTGTTGCATCTTTCTGCATTTCTTTTGCTTCTTTCTGCATGTTTCTTCCGCTTTCTGCACAAGTCCTAACTCTGTAGGAATAGTTAGAATTTAGCATTTAAAAAACCTTTGAAATTCACTGAAAAAAACATAGGTTTCAGGGACATTATAATTAGAAATTAGCATTTAAAAAACTATAGAAATTCACAGTAAAAATGTTTCAGGGACGTTATAGTTAGTTGGATATTTCACTCGTACTAAACCAGAGAAATGTGGCCCTTAAAGTTAGTTGAGCTAACTATAACTCTCGCCCCACAATGCATTGCTGATGACATCACATATTACATCATTCATTACATGGTCATTGACATCACTGATGAAATCACTGATGACATCTCAAATGACATCACTGATGACATTGTTCATGTGATAATATGATGCACCTCCTCACACCCTAATATAACAATTGATACTCCCACTCTAAAATACAGACTACCAATTTCAAAACCATAGACACACCAATACCAGTTACTACTTACCCACTTACTGATTCTTAGGTCTACACACAAGCCCACTCATTCACCCATACAATCACTCATACATGCATTCATTTAGCAATACAGCACAATCATTTGTACTCGTACACCTACACAGACACTCATAACATCACCACTCATCCATAGTTACTCACACATGTACTCAATCATGCAAAGAATCATTCACAGTCCCATTTACTCACCTGTACAGTTATACACCAACCACCTCACTTATTCATACAGATACTAATGCATACTTACTCTCCTATACAATCACTGATACAAGCTCATACTCAACCACACAGCCACTCTCACAATCACTCACTCTCACAGATAGTGATTTTTACACCCCAACACTCACATATACTGCCTTTCACATATATAGTTACTCACACATGTACTACTGAGACAACCATTCACTCACCATCATACCCATACACACACTCACCCACCCCTACAGCCCTTCACAGATTCACTCTTGATCCCATACACCCAGAGAATTACCCACTCACACAACTATGCACAGAGTCAGACATAACTCCACCCACCCACACAGACAATCGGGCACCCATACAGATACTCAGACAGACAATCAATAACTCATATATACACTCATGTAGCTACTCTCCATCCCATGCAGGGCTTGCACACCAACTGATAGACGAATACAGACATTCACACAGTTTATTCACTAACCCATGCATTCAGTAAGACACAATTATTCACTCACTTACACAGTCAGTCTTACACCTACTAAATCACCCAATCAGACAATTATACATCCACTCATTCTTCAATACACCTTGGCATATTTATATATATCAGGAAACAAGAATAACATTTTTAGTTGCATGCAGTTTTGATGGTTTGTAAATCCTTTGTAGCTGAAGTGGTGTAGACTGCGGACGAAGGATGTGGGTGATTTCTCATATTATAAACATATTTAAATTTTACAGAAACACATGGATGATGTCATCAGTGATGTCACTGCCCATGTCATGAATGACGTAACATGTGACATCATCAGCAGTGCATTTAGTGGGCGCGAGTTATAGTAAGCTAACTATAACTGCCGAATTTCTCTGGTTTTGAACGAGTGAAATGTCCAAATAACTATAACATCCCTAAAACTTATGGTGAGCTTTCAGTACAGCAATTTAAGTAGGTGTCCGTTCTTCATTTTTAATTTTAAATCGCAAAATTATTTCCAAGTACTACTGCAGTTCATAAAACAAACTTAGTTTCAACTAATTTCTATTTAATGGATCACAGAAATCATTGTGTGTTGCTATTTCTGATCAGAACCCAGTTGGCTATGCAATGAGGCCCAAAAGACATGTGTGACAAACACCCTCCATGAAAAGATAGGTATAACGGGTGTAAATAAGGTGGCAATTGCAATTCGCCATACACAATCAAAATGGAAGATATTTTTCTTCAGGCTCATTTTAAATATGTTAAGTAACATAAAGGCATGCTCTGAATAGGCCACAGGTCTTGCTTGCAAAACGAACTCTACAACCTTAATTTCCAGGTGATGTTATGTACATGTTTATGATGATTTAATTTAAGGTCTACGATTACCATGATATAGTCCTATTATGAATCTATTTTTGGAGGAAGCCAGTACAGTCGCTAATGTTGGAAGGCAACATTTTAACAAAGGGAAACAAAAAAGGTCTTTATATGTTCATGTTCCTTCCAAAACGCTGTCAATAGATGATTGTATAGGTCCAGTCAGTGGATTGATAAAACATTTATGGGCATGGCAAGATGATAAAAGGTTGAAATCTTGTGGTGGTCATTTTCAAGATAAATAATATTACTCATATCTTGTTAGTCTATGATCTTTGCCATGAGGAAAACATGCTATGCAATGTATATGTAAGTTTAAGTTGTTTGCAATAGACCCATCTATTTTAGCTTAACATTGAGTATTATTCAGGTGTGCCAATGTTTTTAAATGCATTCATTTGGGAACCAAGATGCCTCATTGCCACCCCTATCGGAGGGTTTAATGGCTATGTTTGCAATAATTCTTTATTAGAATCTTATCAAATCAACAGCAAACATTCTGTATCAAGCATTTCCTCATTAAAATGGCAATATAACATTCACATATATGTCAAGGTACATTACACATGTATACATTCTGGAACTAATGTGCAGCCACCCTAATATGTATCTCTTTTGCAATGCATACAGACATTAGGGCACATGCATATTGTTATTTTCCCCTTTACAGCTAAACCACAAAATCTTTCATTCCCTTTCAAATTTCCTCAAACTTAGCCACTTACCTTCATATTGGGATTAAGAAAGAGGGTATCACCCTGTCAGACAATGACGTGAAAAGGAACCAGACACACTCCCCTGCCATAGTAACACAAACTGAATAGTCCACATTCTTGCATTCCAGTCTATTTATAAAAAAACACACTAGGAAAGAAGCTTGAACACCTTTACTGCCCTTAAGTATTATTATCCACACAAGAGGGAAAGAATGGTCCCCACACTATCACAATATGGTTTAATGAATTATTGGTTTTATAATTCATGTACTTGAATGATGGTACTCTGGACACCTCTGATAGCCATTCATTCAGAGTTGAGACTGTGAGTGTTTACTAAAGGCACAATATACACATTTTGGTGATAACCATGGAAATTGCAAGCCTCCCTTGTCAATATTTAGAATGAGCCCTACATTCATGCAAGACATGTGGCGGTAATACGATGAATGCTAAACCCATGCCAAATTAGCGTACATACTCTGCCAATAAAAACCAACTTCAGGACATTGCTATAAAAAGTGCAATAGGCCTTAGTCCCACCCTCCACACCTCCAGCACTCTGAATGGGGTGAACATTTATTGATATAGCTGTAGTGCTGTCCAGTAACTTCTGTGTAGCATCCTAAAATATGAACATTTTAGTCTATCACCTCTAAGCAATCTTTCATATGGGGAATGTATCAGACCAATCCTCCAGGGTACAACCAAATTGCAAAAGAATCTACCAGCTAGATCTAAGTCCCTCTTGCATGGGGCAGAGTATATGGTAACACCTAATCTAATGTATATCCCAGAGACAGTTCCACATAACTTTCTCAACCTTTTTCTAAAGTGCTGTATGGGTACTGGTGAGAGAGGTGGTCTTTCTCTCTATGGTTAAGTCCTTAAAAGGTGTATCATTTGCAATGTATGCCACTCCTGGTCGTTGCATAAACTAAATACAGCTAATACTTATGGAAAGTAATCTAGAAGCCTCCCTGTATCAAATGATCTATTTTAGTGGCAAGATACACTTGTATATCATTACACAGGTACACGCAACACAGATACCTGCATTGCTCCATTTAAGCGCAGGGGATTGAAGCCAAGGATCCATTTTACCCAAATGTATTGGATTGCATGGGGCAGAGTATATGGTAACACCTAACCTAATGTATATCCCGGAGACAGTTCCACATATTGTTCTCAACCTTTTGCTAAAGTGCTGTATGGGTACTGGTGAGAGAGGTGGTCTTTCTCTCTATGGTTAAGTCCTTCAAAGGTGTATTATTTGCAATGTATGCCACTCCTGGTTGTTGCATAAACAAATTTCAGCTAATACTTATGGAAAGTAATCTAGAAGTCTCCCTGTATCAAATGATCTATTTTAGTGGCAAAATACACTTGTACATCATTACACAGGTACAAGAAACACAGATACCTGCATTATTCCATTCAAGTGCAGGGGATTGAAGCCAAGGATCCATTTTACCCAAAAGTATTGTATTGTTGACATTTGTCTATATATCCCATCTAAATCTCGTTTATTTCCTATTATACCTTGCTCTATTTGAATCCTGGGTAGGATCCATCAATGTATCTTCCAGGTGCACCAACTGGAACAATTGATGTACCATCTGATATAGTGCAATGCTTGATAACTGCAAACCCAATCATTCTGTATGTGCATAACGTTTATTGATGTTTAGCCTAGGTTAGTTTGCCACCCAATACAAAATCCCATCTGAGCCTATACCGATTTAGGCACCTCAAAAAGGAAAAGACAGAGTACATAATTACATCTAAGAACCACAACAATTTTGATAGATTATATCCTCATCCACATGTACAATAGCAACTATAACCACCTCTTAAAATCCAGTCAAGTTTTAGCCCTGGCCTTAGATTCTCCTTAACCATAACTCGAATCTCCATTCTTTCGTATACCTAGGTACTTAGTGAATAAGAGCCTTTTCAACTACATCTTTATACCGATTATTGAGAGATTTTAGGAGACTCTAAATTACCTACAGTGATGGCTGTTGGATCATTCCTTCAATCGTTAGTCAGACTCCTGATTGTTTGCGCTAACCTATAGCGTTCCTCTTTAGCTTTCCATATTTTAATTGCTAAACCCATCATCATGTGGACCCACCATGCAGCATTTCCTATTTCTCATAGGAGTACAGGAGATGTTGCTGGAGAGTCATTCTCTAATTATCTATATGAACATGAGAGTTTAATACAAGCTTATAGTCGGGCAGTTTATATTGATTGGATTTCATTCACCAATAAGTCAGAGGAAGTACAACATACCCCAATATGGACTCCAATTGCAATGGGGAATGAATGGCAAAACTGTCCTGTATAATCTCTACACTCTCCAGAGATGGATGCAGGTTGCCCTAGTAGAAAGTAGTCCAATCAAGAAAGAGTTCCATGCAGAGATGACATGTACATGAAGTTACATGTGTTCGCATCTGCTACCAAATTGTAATCAGAAAGCAAATCTCTTAAGCCTACTCTATCCTGCCAGTTGGCAAAATCTCAGGGGCCTGTTTTTAAACTATGGCATCCAATCCTTAATTCCGGTTTCCCCTGATGACTGTTCTGACAATGTCAAATTCAAATACTATTCTGGACAGTTTCAGAAGTAATTATTTTCTCTGGGAATTAGGCAAGGAGACCAAATGTACTACCAGAGTTTGTTCCATGGTCAAAAGATTTACAAAATAATATCGAACCTCAGGGTCAACCGAAAGTGAAGCATTTTTAAATAAATAGCCACTCCACTTTTCTTATGTAACACTGTGGTCTCACCTTCTGCAGTTTTATCAGTAGGCTTATGGCTGCTGCCAGGTACTCTACAAATCCTGTCCACCTCCGTAAGTGGCAGTTGATTCTCCTAGTACAATGTCTGTCTGCTTATTGGTCTGATAGTGTAAAACCTTCTTTCTTTTCACATAATTTGATAGGCCATTGATATTCATGGTCAAAATTCATTGCAGGTGTTGTGAGTTTCCATCCCCTGGATAAACCATTATCTGGGTGGGTGGGGCCTAGTCAGTGTCCTAAATCTAGTTAAACACCGTTATGTGTAGGAAATGGGCTATGGCAAATAGGGAATATGCCTTTGATAACATTGATTCTCTATGTGCACAATTATTTCTGAATATAGATGGGAGTGAGGGAAATAATCTTCCAATACGGGACGCAACCATAATATGGAGTCTCTGTACCATACCAATCAAATCTACGTCTCAATAATTCAAAATAATAAACTAAGAATTTTGATCTGAAGACAGACCTCCCAGCTCCATGCTTTGGAGAACACCAGGTAAAACTCAACGTTAAGCATCACAATGGCAAACTGAGCCCAAATCCCTCAAAATAAAATATTATCATTAAGGTGCCTCCTTCTTCATTGGCCTGTCTCACAGCCTTCATAGCAGAAATGAAAATAAAAAGGAGACAAGTGCTTATTTGGATAGTAAAGTAAACAACAAGCAGCAAATCCCTCCTCCTATAAGTGCATACATGTCATGATCACAACGTTAACCTAATCAACATTTTTATCTTCTACCCCCTGAAATTTCAATCAACAGTTTAATGTGATTCTACTTCTCATATAAAGGGAGAACACATAGAGTGAAAGCTCTCACAGCAAGAGGCATTTTAAAATGAGATCTTGCCTGAAAGCCTTGTAATTCCTTTAGTTTTATCAGTGGCAATCGTCATAGTCTGGATAACTTGGCTAAATAAAGTAAGCGTCCAATTGTGCACTCTGTCCTTGCAGTAAAGTATCTATCACTTTATTTAAGCTCTCATAATTTAAGCATTGATTATGTGAATCCCTTCCTTTGCATTGGGGCCATTTGGATGATAGCAAACCTGTCAGACTCCCTAGCGAGTGCTGCCACAGTGGTATAATCTTGACGTTAGTCAGTGTGCACAGAGGAAACAATGGTATAATCAAGGAACTTCTCCAAATCTTCAGGTTTAGACAATTCTGTTGTCCTCCGTCTACTGTTAGAATCATAACCGTCTAATCCAGCAGACCACATTTAATACTCCCTTTTCTCTGGTGTGCTATTAGAACCAGGAAATTAATAGTTTATATATAACTTCTGAAAATGTCAGCCATCACCTGATTTGGTGTACCTTCAAAGTTTCAAGGACCCCTACCCGATTCTTCTTGACTGCTTCTAAAATGGCCTGGATTTGCTGGTGATGTACCATAGAAGCTATCCCTCGTTGGGTTTGTTTAAGGCTTGTCTGTTGCCATGCCCAAGTCTGTCGACCCTTTGCAATTCCAAATGGTCTTAGAAAACAAGCTTCAGCAGGTGTTGGAGAAAGTCTGTGAGAAACTGCATAATATCTATCCAAGTATGTATAGATGCTAGATATGATCACACAGATTTCTCTCGAAGGTCCTCACCTTGGTGTTTATGACAGAGATTTCTTTCATAATGGTGTCTAATGGGATCTCAGAAGTGTTCATTTTTGGGGATGGTGGGTAGATTGTGTATTTTCAGTACGGTCTTCAGTGAAAATAAGTTGTCTGGATAAAACATTTAATGACGAGGGGAAACCTATAGCAACCTGAATGATTGCAATAAGACAACAATCAATAGAACAAAGAAGGGCTTTGCTGGGGTCTCCGTATATCTCTTAAAAAATGTCTTGGTAACATAATATAGACTTCAGAGCTCACATGTCACCTATCCGGGAACAAGTCTCTTCTGCTAGGGTTTACCTCGATAAGTCTTATCGCTACTATGCAAACTTGAGCACCACTTATAAGGTCAGCTGATTTTATGATCTCCCTTCTCATTTATCTTCTGAACATCATTTTGATAGCTTGACCTTCACCGAGTATGATGCAGCCTCACCAGTTCTACAAAAGTGAATGACAGTTCAAGAGTCTAGTGTGACTGTGACGGCAAGGTTGCCTGACAGAATATCAATGGCAAAAATATTGCGTGGACAGAATATTATGTCAAAAATATTGAGGACCAAAATATTGAGAAGGTAAGTCCAAATAGTCACATATATATTTGTTATTCTTCCCTCCAACTCTACATGCCTTGAAGATATATATATATATCATAAAGGTACACAATATTTTGTCCACATGCTATTTTTTCCTTGATAAATTGTCCACATACTGATGGAAACATACCTTTGATGACTATCTTGAGAGGCAACCAATTAAATGGCATATAGACTGAAGTAATTGGTCTCTATCAACACTGTCCTCCAGTGCACTTTACGGAAGGGTACTTTTTAGGGACAATTGTAGGGCACAGTAAGCAAAAAGCAGAAGGTACCATAAATCCATCCCACTTTGAACTGTGTGCAGAGGGGGGCCTGTAAGGGGACGTAGATCTGACAGTCATATTTAATGAATCATCCAGGATCATTGTACCATAAAATGATGGTATTTTTGGCCTTTCCTGTCTACTAGTGTTGTTTCAGCAGCTGCTCCTCTTTTCACCACCAAGGAGTTGGGCCCTCCTCCCAAGGCCCACAGAGAGTCTTTCAGGAATTACATCATCAGATCATACTGTCTCCCATTCTACTACAGGATGTAGTTGACTGTAGCTTCCTTCAGGGAGCCACGCCTCCAGGCTGTTGAACTGCTCTTCTGCTGCAGCATTCTGCAGATGGTGCAGCGCACTCTGGCGGGTCACATGCCCATCTTTGCTGCTGGATATCCCATTCAATGTGTGCGTTGTAGTTTCATGAAAGATATCCACCTCTACACCCCTAGCTCTGGTGACAGCGAACTCTAGGCTGGTCACCTCCCATGAGATCTCAGGCTACACTCTTCAAGAGCTATATAAGGGAGTATTGATACACTGGGAGGGTTTGAGGTATTCCAGACTAGGACAGGCGCACTCCCTAGTGGCCGCACGGTATCGTGTCACTGATTGACAGACTCCAGGCAAAAGGGCGGGCGGTAATCCCTCGTAACCGCTCAATGGTGGATCACAAATCCACACTAATTTGTACAAAAACAACAAATGCCCCTGCTCTAGGAAAATATCACAATGCTCGGTGAGTCCTGGTTGTGGTTTAGTAATAAGTTATCAACATCAATAATATTTTCAGAATCAACAGAAAGAAAGTTCAATGAGATAGAATCCTTGTTGTAGTGAACAGATTTATTGTTCCTCTTGTTCTGGCCAACACGTGTTTCATCGCAGGGAAACAAACTGCGAATCTTCAGGGCTGGGTATAGATACAAAAGTTACATTTGTATGATTGAATTTACATGGGTGAAATAGTGATGGGTGACCCTTGGTGACATAAGGCGGGCATGCTAATGGGTGATATTCTTGCATAAAAGTGTGACTTGATATCAATGTTGTTCGTGACTGTGGACGGTGGTAAACTTTTATCGTGGCTATACCGATTGTGTGGATGTGATCTAGGGATCTAAAGTTTTATTTATATTTTTTAAAAAAAGCAAACACATTAACTAGTGTGCGTAGATGGTGTGTTCAAACAACCGTGAAAAAAAAACACGGGAAGGCATATAACAAGTTGGTGAAAAAACACAGTGAGAAGGTGTCCGTGTTTGTGGGCATTTACATGCTTCATTGTGACTTGTAGTGACTTTTTAGTTTCTTTAATTTGGTCAAATTCATGAAGAAAGGTTTTATGGTTAAATATATCAACAATTACATAGAATATACTTGGCAGGAGCGAATCATGCTGTCATATGTACAAAAAGAAAATTATTGGGACTAATTGAATCTTAGAAAATGAGTTTTTTAAGGATACGCTTGGTAAAGACAAAATAATAATGAACTCTACTGTTCTTTCCCATGTAATTGATATACTACGTGTTTGTTCCGATGATATTCTGGGACTCAAATGTGTAAAACGCCACTTGTTAATGTGAACGCCAGACACGGAGAAAGGAGGTATCAATTTGGGCGAGTGTGCTTGGAAAAGCACTTGTATATTAAACTTCAGAACGCCGGATGCAAACATTTACTAGGTGTTTAAATAGTATACGCATTTTTTTGGGTATGGAGATTGAAGATTGGGATATATTGATTGTCCGGTTAACATTAATTATGTTCCCATAAGGGGAACTAAGCATTAGTCCATAACTGACCTTTTAGGAAAGATAGCCGGAAGTAGCGATATGGCCACAAGTGGTATTGTTGTGTTTAGATAGCGTCAGGTTAACGGTAATTATGTTCCCATAAGGGGAGCTAAGCATTAGTCCATAACTCACCCTTTAGGAAAGAAAGCCGGAAGTAGCGATATGGCCGCAAGTGGTATTGTTGCGCTTAGAAAGCGTAGTCGGGTAAAACCTACAGGTGAAAATAGTATACTTCAGAAATGTTGAGAGACGAGATGTAGATATGCATCAGGTCCCGTACAGTCATTATGGGAGTAGGTGCTATATATAAACAAACCATAAATGAAAAGTCATACCTTGCAAAGTTCATGGGAAAACATCCCCGGGAGGAGAAAAGATTAAAGCTGTTGCGCTAGAATCCGGTATTTAGGCGGGTGCACCTATAAGGTAAATAATGAAAACACGCGTTGGTGTAATCTTTTCTCAATAAAAGGCGGCTTGTTTAGGAGAGGGGAAAGGTAAGTATGCGAAGCGAGGTATTGTACCTGAAAATATTCAATCTCCCTCCTGTAGGTCCCGGTGCCGTTGTCCGAAAGCGGTCACCTGACAGGAAGTCGGGGTCTCTATTTAAGCCTACTTCCGGTAATCGTCCTGTCATTTTTACAAAACACTAGAGCGGTAACGTTTCGTTTAGTTGGATGAAACGTTGGACCAAATTAGAAAAAATACTACTATAATCTAATCTGGTTGGCTGAGTCATCCGAAAAAAAGTGGTTTAAGATTAAATCTAAAATTTGGCGTTCTGATACACGGAGTCAAGATTATAAAACCCAAGAATCGGTTGATGTTTAGTTAGGCGAAATTAAATCACAAAAAGAGCCAAAAATAACGGCGTATTCATTTAGTTGTGAAAGAGCCCGGTAGATATCCGGTTAAAAGAGAGTGTAGAGACGAAAATTGCCTTAGGTTCTACTGATTCTCGGTTTAGTTTGATGTCATTCGATGTGACGTTACGCAGACGAATCAACAATAGAGTACATATTTAACGATATAAGACGAAGGAATCCAGTGAGTATGTAAAGTTACATGATTTTTTTGACAGACAACAAAAAGGAAAATAGAAAAAGGAAAAAAGGCATATTGAAACACATATTAGGCACCTATATCGTTGTGTAAATATAAATATAAACATAAATATAAACATAAGGCTTGTTGAGTTAAAATAATATCGGTTTCATTTGAGACAATTAGTATCCCTCTGGTAATGTGGTTTTGGGTATAGGGAGGTGTTCTGGTTCTTTGTGGAGTCTGTTTCGGTTTCATTTAATTCAGTCCCCTAGAAAATATTGCATCTCAGGGTCGTAGTTCAGGCCCAGTTCAATACTATGGAGACGCATAATCCAGGTCGCTTCTTTTCTTCTCAAAGTTAGCTCTCGGTTGCCACCCCTAATGTGAGTGGGTACTGTTTCAATGCCAAAGAAACTAATGCGGAAATCTTCAGTGGTTGACTGGCATTTGGCAACATGTAGGGCAACAGGATATTTGGGGTCTTGTTTTTGTATCGCTCTCATATGCTCAGAGATCCTATCTTTCAGGCTTCTTATTGTGCTGCCCACATATTGTTTTCCGCAATGGCACTCAATTATGTATATGACATATTTGGTAGTGCAATTGATGTTAGCTTTGATGTCATATGAGTCTCCGTTGGGACCAGTAAATTTCGTTGTCTTGTGTTTAGCCCATTTACACATTACACAAAAGCCGCATTTGAAGAAACCTTTATTGCGTTGAGTCAACCAGTCCGGAGCTGTGTCTATTCTTGGAACAGTTGGACTGAGTCTGTTCTTCAGGGTTCTTCCTCTGCGGAAAGTTATTTGTGGAGTAGGTGGAATAAGATCCCTAAGTACTGGATCACTTTTAAGTAGATTCCAGTGTTTGATCATGCTGGTACGAATTGATCTGTGTAGACTATTAAATTCTGTGATCATCCTCACTGTAGAATCCTTTGTCTTTTTCAAGTTGGTACATTTAAGTGTCTCTGGTCTCGTGATTGTATTAAGTCTCTTTTTTGCTGTGGACAGGATAGTTTGCGGATATCCACGTTTTTTGAATCTCCGTTCCATGTCTTGTACAGTATCAGCCAGATCGCTGTCATTGCTGCAGTTTCTTCTGGCTCTGACGAATTCCCCAAATGGTATTGATCTGATTTGGTGTGGTGGGTGGTGACTATCCGCTCGAAGTATAGCGTTACAGGAGGTGGGCTTCCTGTAAAGTTTGCTGTGTAACTTGTTGTTGTGAATGTAAAACTCCAAGTCTAGAAACTCAATCTTGGTTTTGCTGGACTTCATCGTGAATCTCAGTTCCCAATCGTTATGGTTGAGGTGTTCAAAGAAACTTTGAAGAAGTTCGTCTGAGCCTGTCCACAGTAGGATACAGTCGTCTATATACCGACCCCAGAATAGTATGGAGTCGGTGTAATGGCTGCCCTTAGTGCCCCAAATATGGTTTGTTTCAAAGGAACCCATAAACAGATTGGCAAATGATGGCGAGAATTTGGAGCCCATGGCTACTCCACGTTTTTGCCGGTACCAATTTTTATGGAACATAAAGAAGTTGTTGTTGAGAATCAGAGTCATCATGGTTATTAACATATCGGTATGCGCCCACAAGGAAGCTGGTCTGTTGGATAGAACTCGTGTGATAGCCTCTATGCCTAGGACAGGGTTGATACTAGTGTAAAGGGCAACTACATCCATAGTCACGATGGTGGTGTCTGGTTGCCATTCTAGGTCATTGAGTACACTTAGTATATGCTTGGAGTCCTGGATGAATGAGGGTAGATTTTTGACCAGTGGGCCTAGAAACAAATCCACATACTCAGCCAATCTCTCGGTTGGACCCCCTATGCCAGAGACAATTGGTCTACCTGGTGGGAAGGGGAGATCTTTGTGGATTTTAGGAAGGGTATACAACCATGGAAACGTTGGTTTGTGCACTTTGAGGTACATATATTCATCTTCGTTCAGAAGGCCATCTTCTTTCCATTTGTGTAGGTGGTCGTTAATGGATGTTGTTAAGATGCCCATGGGGTTAAGTGCAATTGGTTCATAACAGGAAGTATCAGCTAGTTGACTTAGTATTTCATTGTTGTAATCGTCTGCATTCATGATTACAATATTCCCTCCTTTATCCGCTTCGCGGATCACAATGGTGGAAGTCTGAGTAAGTGTGGAGAGAGCAAGACGCTCACCTTTGGTGAGGTTGTCTTTAAAAACAAATGTTTCGTTAAGTTTTTTTGTGTTGATTCTGTTGATGTCATCCAGAACACGCTTGTGGAAAATATCAATATTGTTGCCACCTGGTAGAGTTGGTGTCCAAGTGGATTTATTTTTCAAGCCACTCACAACCCCTAGGTCTGTATCTATGTTTAATTCTTCTAGAAGTTGTCCCATCTCTACGGGGCTCTCTTCGCATTCAGTGATAGATAACAATAGGTGTATTGCTTGTATATCTTTTATTGTAGTCACATTGTCTGTTAGAACATCAGGAATATTTTTAACATTTCTAGTGTTAGTAGTTTTTCCAGCAAAATACTTTTTCAATTTGAGGCTCCTTACAAATTTAAAGAGGTCTATTTTTGTTTGGCAAGTGTCTCCTACTGAGAAGGGATTGAAGTTTAAACCCCTGGAAAGGAGATTAGTCATGTCTGCAGTTAGTGGAAAAGAGGAGAGATTGACCACTTGGACCTCATTCTCTTCGGTCTCTATTTCCTTGCTGTTCCTGACCTCAGTTTTTTTCTGTAGTCCTCGTTTGCCACCCCTGCTGCCTCTGTGGGTCTTTGATCTATGGTATCTCTTGGTGGTTGGGTCTTGTTCCCTTTGCGCATCCGTTCTAGCTCCACTAAAAAAGGAGTACTGTTGGTGTCTAGTAAATCTCGATCAGGTTCGCTTGTACCTGCAGAATTTAGGGAAGCAGCGTGAGTTCTCCAGTTTTTTAAGTCTTTCTAATTTTTTATCTCTATCCATGTTGGTGTAGAGATAAAATACACCTATTGTTATCTATCACTGAATGCGAAGAGAGCCCCGTAGAGATGGGACAACTTCTAGAAGAATTAAACATAGATACAGACCTAGGGGTTGTGAGTGGCTTGAAAAATAAATCCACTTGGACACCAACTCTACCAGGTGGCAACAATATTGATATTTTCCACAAGCGTGTTCTGGATGACATCAACAGAATCAACACAAAAAAACTTAACGAAACATTTGTTTTTA
Source organism: Lissotriton vulgaris (assembly GCF_964263255.1). NCBI lineage: Eukaryota > Metazoa > Chordata > Amphibia > Caudata > Salamandridae > Lissotriton > Lissotriton vulgaris. The sequence goes on along the minus strand of NC_141697.1, from coordinate 1,089,080,953 downwards.
AAGACAACCTCACCAAAGGTGAGCGTCTTGCTCTCTCCACACTTACTCAGACTTCCACCATTGTGATCCGCGAAGCGGATAAAGGAGGGAATATTGTAATCATGAATGCAGATGATTACAACAATGAAATACTAAGTCAACTAGCTGATACTTCCTGTTATGAACCGATTGCACTTAACCCCATGGGCATCTTAACAACATCCATTAACGACCACCTACACAAATGGAAAGAAGATGGCCTTCTGAACGAAGATGAATATATGTACCTCAAAGTGCACAAACCAACGTTTCCATGGTTGTATACCCTTCCTAAAATCCACAAAGATCTCCCCTTCCCACCAGGTAGACCAATTGTCTCTGGCATAGGGGGTCCAACCGAGAGATTGGCTGAGTATGTGGATTTGTTTCTAGGCCCACTGGTCAAAAATCTACCCTCATTCATCCAGGACTCCAAGCATATACTAAGTGTACTCAATGACCTAGAATGGCAACCAGACACCACCATCGTGACTATGGATGTAGTTGCCCTTTACACTAGTATCAACCCTGTCCTAGGCATAGAGGCTATCACACGAGTTCTATCCAACAGACCAGCTTCCTTGTGGGCGCATACCGATATGTTAATAACCATGATGACTCTGATTCTCAACAACAACTTCTTTATGTTCCATAAAAATTGGTACCGGCAAAAACGTGGAGTAGCCATGGGCTCCAAATTCTCGCCATCATTTACCAATCTGTTTATGGGTTCCTTTGAAACAAACCATATTTAGGGCAGCCATTACACCGACTCCATACTATTCTGGGGTCGGTATATAGACGACTGTATCCTACTGTGGACAGGCTCAGACGAACTTCTTCAAAGTTTCTTTGAACACCTCAACCATAACGATTGGGAACTGAGATTCACGATGAAGTCCAGCAAAACCAAGATTGAGTTTCTAGACTTGGAGTTTTACATTCACAACAACAAGTTACACAGCAAACTTTACAGGAAGCCCACCTCCTGTAACGCTATACTTCGAGCGGATAGTCACCACCCACCACACCAAATCAGATCAATACCATTTGGGGAATTCGTCAGAGCCAGAAGAAACTGCAGCAATGACAGCGATCTGGCTGATACTGTACAAGACATGGAACGGAGATTCAAAAAACGTGGATATCCGCAAACTATCCTGTCCACAGCAAAAAAGAGACTTAATACAATCACGAGACCAGAGACACTTAAATGTACCAACTTGAAAAAGACAAAGGATTCTACAGTGAGGATGATCACAGAATTTAATAGTCTACACAGATCAATTCGTACCAGCATGATCAAACACTGGAATCTACTTAAAAGTGATCCAGTACTTAGGGATCTTATTCCACCTACTCCACAAATAACTTTCCGCAGAGGAAGAACCCTGAAGAACAGACTCAGTCCAACTGTTCCAAGAATAGACACAGCTCCGGACTGGTTGACTCAACGCAATAAAGGTTTCTTCAAATGCGGCTTTTGTGTAATGTGTAAATGGGCTAAACACAAGACAACGAAATTTACTGGTCCCAACGGAGACTCATATGACATCAAAGCTAACATCAATTGCACTACCAAATATGTCATATACATAATTGAGTGCCATTGCGGAAAACAATATGTGGGCAGCACAATAAGAAGCCTGAAAGATAGGATCTCTGAGCATATGAGAGCGATACAAAAACAAGACCCCAAATATCCTGTTGCCCTACATGTTGCCAAATGCCAGTCAACCACTGAAGATTTCCGCATTAGTTTCTTTGGCATTGAAACAGTACCCACTCACATTAGGGGTGGCAACCGAGAGCTAACTTTGAGAAGAAAAGAAGCGACCTGGATTATGCGTCTCCATAGTATTGAACTGGGCCTGAACTACGACCCTGAGATGCAATATTTTCTAGGGGACTGAATTAAATGAAACCGAAACAGACTCCACAAAGAACCAGAACACCTCCCTATACCCAAAACCACATTACCAGAGGGATACTAATTGTCTCAAATGAAACCGATATTATTTTAACTCAACAAGCCTTATGTTTATATTTATGTTTATATTTATATTTACACAACGATATAGGTGCCTAATATGTGTTTCAATATGCCTTTTTTCCTTTTTCTATTTTCCTTTTTGTTGTCTGTCAAAAAAATCATGTAACTTTACATACTCACTGGATTCCTTCGTCTTATATCGTTAAATATGTACTCTATTGTTGATTCGTCTGCGTAACGTCACATCGAATGACATCAAACTAAACCGAGAATCAGTAGAACCTAAGGCAATTTTCGTCTCTACACTCTCTTTTAACCGGATATCTACCGGGCTCTTTCACAACTAAATGAATACGCCGTTATTTTTGGCTCTTTTTGTGATTTAATTTCGCCTAACTAAACACCAACCGATTCTTGGGTTTTATAATCTTGACTCCGTGTATCAGAACGCCAAATTTTAGATTTAATCTTAAACCACTTTTTTTCGGATGACTCAGCCAACCAGATTAGATTATAGTAGTATTTTTTCTAATTTGGTCCAACGTTTCATCCAACTAAACGAAACGTTACCGCTCTAGTGTTTTGTAAAAATGACAGGACGATTACCGGAAGTAGGCTTAAATAGAGACCCCGACTTCCTGTCAGGTGACCGCTTTCGGACAACGGCACCGGGACCTACAGGAGGGAGATTGAATATTTTCAGGTACAATACCTCGCTTCGCATACTTACCTTTCCCCTCTCCTAAACAAGCCGCCTTTTATTGAGAAAAGATTACACCAACGCGTGTTTTCATTATTTACCTTATAGGTGCACCCGCCTAAATACCGGATTCTAGCGCAACAGCTTTAATCTTTTCTCCTCCCGGGGATGTTTTCCCATGAACTTTGCAAGGTATGACTTTTCATTTATGGTTTGTTTATATATAGCACCTACTCCCATAATGACTGTACGGGACCTGATGCATATCTACATCTCGTCTCTCAACGTTTCTGAAGTATACTATTTTCACCTGTAGGTTTTACCCGACTACGCTTTCTAAGCGCAACAATACCACTTGTGGCCATATCGCTACTTCCGGCTATCTTTCCTAAAAGGTCAGTTATGGACTAATGCTTAGTTCCCCTTATGGGAACATAATTACCGTTAACCTGACGCTATCTAAACACAACAATACCACTTGTGGCCATATCGCTACTTCCGGCTATCTTTCCTAAAAGGTCAGTTATGGACTAATGCTTAGTTCCCCTTATGGGAACATAATTAATGTTAACCGGACAATCAATATATCCCAATCTTCAATCTCCATACCCAAAAAAATGCGTATACTATTTAAACACCTAGTAAATGTTTGCATCCGGCGTTCTGAAGTTTAATATACAAGTGCTTTTCCAAGCACACTCGCCCAAATTGATACCTCCTTTCTCCGTGTCTGGCGTTCACATTAACAAGTGGCGTTTTACACATTTGAGTCCCAGAATATCATCGGAACAAACACGTAGTATATCAATTACATGGGAAAGAACAGTAGAGTTCATTATTATTTTGTCTTTACCAAGCGTATCCTTAAAAAACTCATTTTCTAAGATTCAATTAGTCCCAATAATTTTCTTTTTGTACATATGACAGCATGATTCGCTCCTGCCAAGTATATTCTATGTAATTGTTGATATATTTAACCATAAAACCTTTCTTCATGAATTTGACCAAATTAAAGAAACTAAAAAGTCACTACAAGTCACAATGAAGCATGTAAATGCCCACAAACACGGACACCTTCTCACTGTGTTTTTTCACCAACTTGTTATATGCCTTCCCGTGTTTTTTTTTCACGGTTGTTTGAACACACCATCTACGCACACTAGTTAATGTGTTTGCTTTTTTAAAAAAATATAAATAAAACTTTAGATCCCTAGATCACATCCACACAATCGGTATAGCCACGATAAAAGTTTACCACCGTCCACAGTCACGAACAACATTGATATCAAGTCACACTTTTATGCAAGAATATCACCCATTAGCATGCCCGCCTTATGTCACCAAGGGTCACCCATCACTATTTCACCCATGTAAATTCAATCATACAAATGTAACTTTTGTATCTATACCCAGCCCTGAAGATTCGCAGTTTGTTTCCCTGCGATGAAACACGTGTTGGCCAGAACAAGAGGAACAATAAATCTGTTCACTACAACAAGGATTCTATCTCATTGAACTTTCTTTCTGTTGATTCTGAAAATATTATTGATGTTGATAACTCATTACTAAACCACAACCAGGACTCACCGAGCATTGTGATATTTTCCTAGAGCAGGGGCATTTGTTGTTTTTCTATATAAGGGAGTAGCCATCTTGCTCTGCGGCTAGCTCCACTTCCGGTTATGACTATTTTATTATTGCCCATCTATTACTTAGTCAGTGTCCTATATTGTGACTATGACATAAATGTTCTTGGCTGCCCAAATTTCTTTGACTGAGATTTTTACATTCCTTAGCAGTAACTACAGGACACATATTGATAGAATCATAGGGTAAAATTAGCATGGTTCTTGATGTAAGTTTGAAATCACTGTGTCATTATCAGTTTGTTCTTATAACAACATTACTTAAAGTCTCTACAACATGTGGAGCAACCCTCATTCTGCTCAACTCAATATTAGTGTACCATTTCTTACAACTAAATCCTATTTGGCACAGAGACCCTCAATATTCCATATTGTCCAAATATTTGCTTCTGATGATGGGCAGCCTCACAAGTATGTTTGCACCAGCTGCAATCTCAGATGTTTTGAGATGTCATAAGTGTTGTTATTAATGCAGTGTTCAAACTTCCTATAACTTCAGTAACATGCAAGCATATAGGTAGTGCATGGAAAAGAGGGGAGTCATAATTAATGTAGGGTGGCGAGCGAGGTGAGAAGACAAAATCTCCAAAGCTACTTCTCCTGTCACTCACACCATGAGAAGCCCACATCCACTCAAACTATTACCAGACTGGTCAAATATACTAAACAACACACTTGCAATCACCTAACACATTGATGTCCCAAAAACACACAACTGCTCACCCTGCATTTTGCACAACAGTATAAAAATGTCAGCCCTCCATCAAAACATGTGATATGGAAATTGCAACTGTTCTGCTGCAAAATAAGAAGTTGCACATTAACAGTAATATCAGCACATGGGCCTGTATGGTGATTATGTGAATCTGATTACTTTCGTCCAAAAAGATTCATGGTCAAGTTGGCTATATTGAAATTTCCATCGATTTATTTAGAACATATTATGATTGCTTCAGGCCTTATGGCAAGTAGACAGGTACAGGCCCCATGAGTGTACAATATAAACATTATTGTTAAAACTGTTTAAATCAGCCCAATGCTAAAACAGGTGGAGCAGCCATATATGCTGCAGGTATTCGGGATGTGGGGGATGATGATAGACAGCAAAAACAAGAGATTACAGGGCATATGTACGAGGAAGTGGCAGAGATAGGCCACTTCAGAAACGCAAGGCTGCACCATATTTACAAGGATATGGTGCAGTCTTGCGTTTCTCCCAGCACTGACGCTTCACTTAGCAGAGTAGCGCCAACGCAGGCACCCTTACACCATCATGCAAGGGTGTCTGTGTGCAGGGGAGGATTGTTTATGTGGAGGAAGGTGTCCCTTCCTACACATAAATAATCCTAAAATGCCATTTTGTCACTTTTATGTGTGCTGCATGAATGGCATTTTTTTTAACAGAAGGGGACCTTTCCTATACATAAACAATCCATGACAGTTTGCTTTTTCCATGTGTGCTGCACAAGGCAGCACACATGTAAAAAGCAAAAACGAGGAGAAATAATTTATTTCTCCTTATTTATCCAAATTAAAGCAATGTTTTATCTTGCTTAATTTTGGCGCTGCCTCCTATGTATGCTGCCCTTTTACATAGGGGGCACCATCAAAATCAATAGGTGTTGAGCTGGAATGCCCACCGCAACACCCACTGCCCACCCCTTTCACGCTAACCATAGCATGAAAGGGGGGCCTTATTTAAAGGTAGTGTTAAGCCTGCCTTGTAAATGAGGCTAAGCCCCTATCACCACCACAGAGTTGGAAAAAGTGATGTTGTGGTGGCGATAAGGCGCTTGTACATATGCACCTACATTTCTAAAAAGACTCCAGGCAGTACCTCACCCAATGCCAGAAAATATTATACACAGGGAATTTGGAATCCGTTTTTTTCAGATGTACAGGAATCGAAACCACTTCTCTTATGGCATTAAGTCTGGACAAAAACTGAGACACAATTCACGAAAACAGTTCTAAAAGACTGCTTAGAGCTGTTCCAGGCCCATAAAATTTCTTGGATAATGCATATAGAAGTGCCTCAACGGGGCTTGATCAAACAAACAGGGATGACTGGTCATACCCTGAGAATATAATAGGGTATTCCAAAATGGATCTGAAGAACCACATATTTAGAGCATGTCCACAGAAAAGGAATCTGTTTGATCAAACTAAATCCACTTTGACAAGATATATACATATAATTGAATGCCCATTTCGGGGTACAATTGTACATTATTTTACTTTCTAACACCTAATTTAGCTATCTTTAAACTTGATTTTTTGTTCTTATAATTCATCATTTTGTCGCATTCCCGAAGATTGGAGGTTGGGGCCTCATGACACACTCAAAAGTTTCCCTGTAACATCATGTCTGTTCAATGAACTCAGCACTTAGCATTTTTTGTAGATTTTATTATATGCACAGGAAGCAGTATTTGAAAAACTGTTTTCAAAAGACTACCAGGAGCTATTGCAGCATTTGTTACATTTAAAGGATGCCACAGGATGTCATTAATGTTTTTTAATTAATACCTATGAGGAAATGTGATCGATGTTGAAAAATAAGCTGCCTATTTGGTGTAATGTTAAATTCATTTTTAGTATAGAGGACACTGAATATTCTCGGGTTAAAATGATTACGGGAATCTTTTAATTATTTGAGCAAACATATTTTTATATTATAGAATCTACTCAGTCTTAGTGCATGTTGCTTTACACTTATTACCCTACACATTATTACATTACCAATGATATGAATGTTATCTGTATGTGGCGTAATGTGAGCATGAGTAGCTTAATAATGTTTTATCATACGATGTGATGCTGTTATGGTTTATGATGGTATAAACTTAAAAAAGTTTCATTTACCTTTGACAATGAAAAATAAACTTTTTATTTTATAGGACAAATAACGGAAATAAAAATACATTTGTTAGATATTGTAGTGTGGTTTATGGGCCTCTTTCTGCGTGCATGTTAAATTAGCATGCCTTATTAGGAGTTTAAACGCCATTTTCCCTTTTGCTGCTTTTTTGCACATGACACTGCTGAGCTGTTTTTGCAGAGTTAGCTTTCACAAAGGTCTATACATGAGAAAAGGTTTCTTTTTCGACATCTCTAGACATACATCGTGCCCCCAGTCTGTACAGTGAGTGCTGAACCGCCAAGGTTATCTTAACGTGCGAGCCTGTTTATCGGCGTGTGCGTGTAACACATTCTAGACACAACAATTTGTGGCAGCTGCAAGCCGAGTAGGATTCTGGCACCTTTATCATAGCACAATTGCCAGAAATGAACACACTTGGAAGATTCTAGGCATGCATAGAGACTAACCGATCCTGATGTAATTTACACTTACTGAGCGGACAGGTAAATGGGGTCCCCCTAAGAAAGCTCAAGAGACCTTCTATAGTTTTATAATACATAGCTCCTAGATAGGGAGGTGCTTCAAATAGGCGCTTTTATCACCTGTTTGCACTATCATTGTAATATGAATCCTCCTTTTGTATTTTATGGAACTGTAAGCATGCTGACCATATTATTCTTAATCATATGTATGCTTATGTTGATTAAAATACTGCGCTTGAGAGCACGTCGTTAAAATAAACATTTTAACCTTACCATCTCTCTATTTTACTCCTGTTGTGGACTGGTATGAACGTATAACAAAAGAGTGTTCTCACTTCCCACCATTCCTGAGATGGTCCTAAGTCGCATGTTCTAGGTTGTCTAATCATTTGTGTCTAGTCTGGTAGGGGATTTTGGGTTCTAAGGTGAGTTTCGGTACACCCTAATTCACTGAGGTCCTAAGTCTCTATGCACAGTTCTGTGTCTGAACAGAATCCCTGTAACAATATGTTAGTCTGCCTCATTCAAAAGGTTTGAAAAAAAGTTTGCCTATTTACATTCCGTAAGTCTGTGTAATTTGGGGACTGGTAAATCTTTCCAATCACAGCCATGCCAAAACGTTGAGCGCACGCCTCCCTCATCGAACATCAGGAGTGCTGATTTTATTGATGGACAAGAATGAAAATTAAAGTATTGTTTACATTATTCTGTAGGGGTTGAGATACCTCCTATCATGTGTGTTCTTGTGCAGATTAATAGAGATAATTTGTGAAAAAGAAGCTATTCTACCAAAGAATTGTAAAATTTAATCTGGGCATTGTTAAAGTAGTATTAGAGAGTCAAAGTTACCATTTTTATTATAGAAGAGTTCTGTGAATCTTTTGTTGTGTTTTAAAGTAATCGAGGCTGTTCCTTCCAACATAGCACCTTATTTGAAGTGGAGTATTATTTGACTAGTATTATTACTAAGCTCTGGTGAAATTTAAATTAAACTCTGGGCGAAATGTGCATAATGTTTGTAATTTCACTTTATGCCTGTTATGACATTCTTGAAACTAGTGGAGGATCAATGAAAACAACACAAACACTAACAGCTGATCGCAATAACTGTGCTTTTGTGCTATTTGTTCATGCTTCTTTCCATCAAAAATTGAGGTGAGGACACATTTTCTATAAAAAATATAGTGCTAAATGACGAGATTTGCATTTCAGAAAACTTTGCATGATTGTTCTGAAATTTTGCATACATTCATGAAAGCCCAATGAGTACTTCGCACACCACTATCAATACCTAAATATGGATGTTCAAACAAAAATGAAATGGAAAAATGGTGTATAGTTCTTTAAACTTCTAAAATATGTACAGCAATCTATAATTGCCAGTGACTAATTACACATTGAAAGAATGATACACATTTCTTACTTGAATTAAACTCCTTCTGTTTAGGAGTATTACAAATTATTTCTGCTGGGACACACACAACAACATCTAGGCTACAGCACAACTGGCCTGGAAAGTGCTATTTTTTTTGTTAAACAGAACATTGAGTCTGGCTGTGTCAATTAAAGCATTACTGTATACAAAACAGAATCAAATAGGAGAACCGCAGCCCGGCCTGTGTTTTGTGCTAAGAAAATTGTCATTGACGTGCACTACCAAAAATAGTGTTGCCCCAGAACTGTTGCTTTAATGATGCACCAAGTGTTTATTGGCATGCTATGTCTAATGAAAAAATGTTCTGCTGCTTTCCAATCAATGGTTACAATCCAGATAGCTGGAGGAATGTAATACATTTCTAAAGGTAAAATGTTCACAGTGTGTGACCTCAATAAACACAGACAACCTTGTATAAAGACATTTTCAATTACTGGAAACTGAGTCTCTGAGGTAAAGTAGTAGGTCAAGGATTCAAAGTGCGAAAAGGAAAAAAATGGGGATAGAAGGAACGGAGCTCCTAATCCTGAAGGTTAATAAACAGGGCAAAGAAGTAAGAAGCACAATTCGACACTAAAATCCGCAACACAATAGTTTAGCTCAAAAATGTGAGATAGGAAAGCTGTGCTCAAAAGTTAATCAATGGTCAAGTGAATTGCTTAGCCTGGGCTAACAAGAAAAAAATCATCAGACCAAAATGAAAAAAGTGAAGCGAATTCTGAAAGGTAGATAAAAGAAGTTTTGAAATGAAAGTAAAGAAGTTGGGTTTCGAAAATTATATGTTGAACAAATATATGCGAACGTTACTTTAACGCCTTAACCGAAGAAATATAATTGAACGTGGAAAGTAAACATCCACCCCAAAACATAGCAATGCCATTAACATCATTAATCCATATAAGCATGCAAAGTTATATGCTTTGAAAGTGAATGCCATTTTATAAATCCATCACATAATATCTCGGGTGCAAAAAATGACAAAACAGCAAGTGTTAATTATCTGGCAAGTTTGTACTTTTGCCTTGAAGTAAAAACGAAATATATACACGAATCAACAATGCTTTGGATGCCTTAGTCTTAACAGACAAAAGGTCAATTATTACACTTCTCTATTTGCATAAATAATATCATATTATGCTAATGAGGTGGGCCGAAAATTGCAAAGTTTAATTTTTAAACATTTCACATTAAAGCAGCAGCGGTTTCTTCACTTGTGCGGGGGAACGTTATCACCCCCCTCCCGCTCCCCCCCCCCCCCCTCCACACACACACACACACAAAACGCCTGCTGCGTGCAGGTCAGAAAAAAAACATGGCAAGGAAAAGATTTCCTTGTCATTTATTTTTTACTGCTGTGCATGCTGCAGCAGCCAGCCAGCCCGAGCCAAGAGATATGCAGGTGGTGCCCTCTGCACAGGAGCAGTGGCTGGCTGGATGTTCCAAAGTCCTTTGGTCAGCCGTCATGCACCTGCCAAAGGGGCATCTGCACTTTGCAACTCTCCACTCAGCTGTATTAAGTCAGCCGGGTGGAGACCAAGCGCAGGTCTAAGGGCCTGAAGGAGCATCAAGCTAGCCTACTCCATCCAATCCTACGCTGTTCTCGCAGCATGAGAGTAGCGCCAGGACTGGTTAAGGGAGTAGGCTGGTTTTAAGCACTACATTTCGAGATATTCTTTAAAAATTGATAACGTCCATTGTACTTATTGGCTATTTGTCATTTTGGTCATTTTTTTCAATAAATTATGTTCTATGTTTCTACCTAGGTGTTGTATTTTTTTGTGGTGTTTTCAAACTTTTACTGTTTGAAGTGTTGTACAACTACTTTACGCATTGCCTCTTAAGTTAAGCCTGACTGCACAGAGTGCAGTCTGATTTGAGATCAGATTGGCGATGGTCAAGAAGATTGATGCCATAAATTAATTCTTTCAGTTGATCTTTAACAAAGCTTTCAAAGGCCTTGGCCAAAAACAGTGGTATTGATATAGGACTATAGTTGTAGGTACTGAGGTGGTTTACACCAGGCTTTTCCAAGAGTTTGGTAACTTGACCAATTTTTGAAATGTCAGGAAGGATTCTAAGGAAAAGGGAGACATTCATTAGATCTTTACAAAAAAGCTGACATGCTGTGCTCCTTCATGATGGAACCAGAGATGCGATTTGAAAAGTAGGAAGATATTTTCAGTTTGGAGATGATATTACAAAACTCTTTGTGGGGAACTACTTTGAACTCTGACTAGATGGTTGTAGATTTCAAGGTTAGTTAATGGCCAGGTGGATGCAATCAGAACAACAATATGGAATGAGACTGAGTTACATTTTATCAATTTTTTTCCCTGAAGAAGGCATCAATGTTTTCACTGGTCATTTCACGTTTATAGTTTATGGGGTTAATTCTTTGTGATATGTAGATCATCTTACTATTTCAAAAGGTTGTAGGTCAGTTTTTGGTGAGGTTGTTTTTTGAATGGATGCATGCAACTTTTCTTTGTCATCACAATTTCACGAGTTGTCCTATGGTGTGACATTGATGCCAGTTTCTTGCACCTAGTCTTAAGGCTTCCTGTCAAGATTCAATTGTTTAGAATATTCAGTGGGCTTAGATTTGGCCTCAATTAGCTGTGATCGTGCTGCTTCATTGATTATCAATTTCATGGACATTTGGCAGAGGTTGTCAAGCTTTCTATGCCATTAGAAGTAAAATGAGAAATGCAAAAAGAACAATTGATGGACGGAATGCTGAATAAGGTCAAACATTCACCCCCAGTACAGAGAGCTAGGCCTAAATCCATAATTATTTTGACAACTATGCCATTCCAGTTTAAAGCCAGCCATATGCAAATCAGTCTTGGCCCTGCTCGGCACGGGAAAAGGGCAGGCCGAACTGCCAGGCCCTCCGTGGACCAGAAACAAGCATCCTGGCCAGGCTAGCTTGAATCTAGTGGCATGGTGAACATGGAACCCACGTCTGGGCATGCTCATCCCACTTGGGCTGTACTGTTCCCATGAGGAGCAGGGTCATGACTGATTGGCATATGGCTGGGTCCAAACTGGGATGGTGTTTTGACCAAAAAAACAATGGATTAAAGCCAGATCTTTGTGCCAGGGAGTGAATGTTTGCATTGTTCACCATTCAGTCCAGTTGTTCCTTTTGCGTTAGAAGTGGGAATTGCAGTGAGGAATGGCAATTATTTTTTAGAGAGAGACCCATAGGGTTGATGTTATTAAAGTCTCTGACCCATTGATATGGGTATATAGCCTAGCCTTGGACTATCATCAGACCAGGCAACTGTATTGGGTGATTAGTAGCAATAATGTTATCTTTAACTGATCACATGATCCAGGATTACACTCCTTTCAAGGGCAGGTAAGATGGAGGGTTGAGACAGGTCATTTTCCCCAGTGCAATTGAATTTGTTGAGGAAGGTGTGATTTGATGAAGAGGAGAGAGGAGGCTTGGTCTGTTAGAAATTGAGGAGCCAGTCTTTGCTTTGTCGCTTTAGGGGGAGCAGGACTCCAGCCTCAGCCATCTGCGTGGCTCTCACGCCACCAATGACACTGCCTGTGTGCCAGAAGGAGTATTAAAGCAGCTCGGAGCTCCCGCAGCGTGGGAGCTCGTCTTTGCCTTTCCGCTCCAGGGGGAGCAGGACTCCAGCCTCCAGCCATCTTTGCAGCTCTCACGCCACTGCCAACATTGCCTGTGTGCTAGGAGGCACATTTAACCAGCTTGGGCTCCTGCAGCATGTGATGCATGGGGATCCACCCAGGCCGTGCACAGGAAAAGCCCAGGTAGAGGGTAGGCCCGTCGGAGCCCAGAGGAGGCTGGGCCCCCCTCTAACGTCTTTGTTCTCAATCACCTGGTACCATATGGGAAAGAAAAAGTCACCTGCAACAGAGAAGGTAACTTCATTAGATACTTTTTTGGCCAAGGCAACGTCTCATCTGTGTTAGAACAGGTAATTGCCCTAACCGGAAGAAGACTTTTGATGGAGGTGGGAGCCGTACAGGCATCAAACACAGCCATATCTCTATTTCAGGATGGGGTGAGGAAGGGTGATCTTCCCTGTATTTATCGATGATGAGATGCACACCTTTGTAGTCTTGCTTTATCAATCTTTATTGACTATGTTTAACTGCTTCAGACCTATTATGGCGTGCAATGCAGGATACGCACTCCGTTCAATTGCGCTTATGACTTAGAAACGAAAACATGGGGACCCAGTTAGATCCCTTTTCAAGCAGCACAGCCTTGCCCCTTGCTTCAATTAATCCAATAAATCAAGATTATCAATATATATTCTTCAATGTATGTACTCTTTGTCAGTATTCATTTTCTTCTTTTTTCATTTTGTCAATTTATTTTATCTATTCCCAAATGTATTCCAAGAATTATTGCAAACAGGAGGTATTTCCACATGTCACAACTTTATTACAAATGCACCCAATGCATTTCGGGGAAAAGATTTCCCTTCGTCTGGGGTATCATAAATTTTTGCAGTATTCACAACTTTATATCTAAACACAAACATAATGCCTCTCATGATGCTTCTCAATAAGTAAATAAGTAAATGTACTTTGTTTATTTGTTAATAAAGCTGCATGCACGTAAAAGCTCAACCCATTCAGGGTGCAGTGCATGTGAAAGGTAGGACATGTACTGGTGTGTGTAACATGTCCTTATAGTGAAATACTGCCAATTTTGTTTTTCACTATCGGAAGGCTATCTTGCCCATAGGACAGAATAGGGAAGGGTTTGTAACATGTTACCATTATATCTTCCCATAGGGATAAGATGGAAAAATTGAGTTTAGCCCCCCTGAACTCAGAATTTAATAACACATCTTTTAGTAAAGTTGGTTTTTAAATTGTGTATTTGAAAATACCACTTTTAGAAAGTGGCTATTTTCTTGTTCAACCTTCCTGTGTGCCTCTGCCTGGTATTGGATTGACTGTTTGGCTTTGGAGTGACAGGGGCTGGGGAGGTGCGGTAGCTCCAGGAGTCTGGATGAGTCAGACCTAGGCTGAATAGGCCTGATCTGCATTTGGAGTGGTGGGAGGAGTAGCACCTCTACCTGCATAGGGCTGTGCCTGCCTTCCACAATGCTGGCTCTGCCCCCCTGTGGTGTGTGTGGGACCAAGGTCCATACTGTCAAAGGATGTTGTTGTGCACTGGCAGAGTGCCCCCAGAACTGGTTTGAACCAGGCTCAGAGCCCCTTGCACAGACATTTTGGGTATATGTATTAGACTTAAAACTCCTGAACTTTGAATCATTCCTGGAATTCAAGCAAAACCTTTGCCGAGGAGAAGAGCTAAAGAGACTGAGGAGAAGTACTGCCCTTGCTGTGTGTCTGGGGTTGGCCTGAAGTTGCTGTTTCTACCAGGGACTTTGCAGAGTGCTGTGTCCCTTGCTTGAAGGCGATCTCCAAGGGCCTGAAGTGAGCTGGCCTCCTGTTCAGAAGTCTAAGGGACCCAAAGACTTCACCCCAGCTTCCTTGAACTCTGCTTTTGTGAGTTCTGACATGCCTTGAGGTGCCTGTTCTAGTATTGGGCCTCTACTCTTGCAGCCTTTGTCTCCGACGCATCCTCACAGCGCGAGAAGAATTTCCACACATCGCTGCTCCACTGTGAAAACCGTCACAGCGCCTGTCATCGCTGCAAGAATTGATGCATCGAGGGATCGCAGCTGGAGAGGACTTACACAACACCGAGCACTGTCGCTACATCGATCGCGGATGCATCTCGAAGATCCACACATTGTACCTGTGCAACACGCTTCCCTGACGCATCACCTCGTTTTGGTCTTGTCAAGTGTAGATAAAGATACTTTATTTTTCTAAACCAGTGTGGTGTCCCTTTGTGGTGTTATCACTGTGTTACTGTGAGTGTTGGTGCAAATACTTTACTCATTGCCTTTGGGATAAGCCTGTCTGCTCGTGCCAAGCTACCGAGGGGGTGAGCAGCGTTATCTAAAGTTTGTATCCCCCTTACCCTAAATAGAAGCAAGGGTCGCTATTTGGACAAAGGTACCTACCTCTGCCAACTAGAGACCCCCATTGCTAACATTCCCTTTAAAAAAAAAACAGTTTCATCATTTTTAATTTGTGGAAAATGAATTGTTCTTTGGTGTTTACCTTGCTGCTAAAATATTGTGTCGATGATGTCTGTGTCTTGTGGTACTTTTTCTAATATTGCAATTATGGATTTTAGATTGTACTTGTTTACCATTATACTGTGCTTTTTTTTCTTTATGCAAACTTGTATGCATTTATCAAATGTGAATAAAGCTATTTTGAATTGAATGGGTAACTCTGGGTAGAAAGTATAATAGATGCAATTTGGGTGATATTGAATCAACGGCATGGAAAGGTGCTGAAGGATTTATTGGGTATTGTGGGTGCCTGCAGTTTCACCTACGGTTTTATCAGTTCTGTCATGGGTAACAATGGTGTAATCTGGGTGTACTTCGAAGTTCAGCACTTGTTGGGAGGCATCATTAATTCAAGCCTCTGTGATGAATAGGAGGTCAAGGTTCTCAAAGGTAATGAGATCTGATATTTACATTTTGCGTTTAAGGACAGATTATCATTTATGGAGAAGACATTGGAGAAAGGTTTGTGTACTGAAAATCGTAGGCGGTGAGGGCTGAATTTCGATAAGATTGCTCAGATTGCTTTTTCTGAGGTGTGGGGTTTGTGCTGGGCTTATTTTGCCAATAGAAATGTTGCTACCTGTACTGCATAACCTTACCGAACAACGCTGTAATTGGAGGTGCCGAAAGGACCATGGTGAGGGGGATGAGGGGAGCAGGTGAATGAGGGGCACCCACTGTAAAAAAAAGGTAGTAATCAGCACAGGGCACACATCGGTGTTAAGAGTGTATTGATATTTTCCCTGCGGTGAAATGTCTGCAAATCCCTTTTTCTAACATTGCTTAGTCATTGAGCCTTCCTAAAGTCTGCAATGGTAAGAAATGGAATGCTGTAAGTAATGTGGCTGAAATTATGGTAAGCTATAGAACCATAGCCCATGAGATAATGTTTTTGATCTAGTTTCTTTGTTGTTCCTTGGACCAGAGTCAAGCTTATTATGGCTGGGATACCCGCCACCCCCTCTCAACACAATTCCCCAAGGATGGGGAACCGGAAACAGTTCTGAACTTTTTGGAAGACGGGAGGGAGTGACCCTCCCGGCCGTATTTATTAAAATATGAAACAAAATTAAAACATTAAAATAACAGTTTCATATTATGTACAATTTCATTACGACATTGCGATGTTTGGCTAACCTTAACATATTCTCTAATACAAAGGTTCTCCTAGCCGAACTAACATCCTACAAAACATTTAACTTTAAATTTTGAAATTGTACATCCTAACGTTTAAGGGCCAACGGCAAGGTCGTAACCGGTGTCAAGATCCCTAAACCAGAAATATCCCCCTCACTTGTGAGGGGCGACCGCACAGAGGTGTACCTCAAGTGCAACTACCAATTTCCCTTGACTTGACGGGGGCCCCCAATAAACTCGACGCCATTTAAAGGTCGTCCGAGGACTCGTGTGAGGTATCTAGCAGGTAGCGTAGACCCCCCCCAAACCCCACACAACTTACCACATCTGCCGTCGCAGATGTCCTGGCCCCGGGAAATTCTCCAGGAGGGGGCTGTAGCCCCTCCTACCCAGGAAGGGGCCTTGACCGCCTTTCCTTTCCTTTCGGCGGCCCATCCTTAGAAGGGACCGCCTCCCCGTTGAGGGGCCAATGGCCACCTCCCCCGAGCGCTCCCATCCGTAATGGGTGACGCCCACTCATAGGGATCTTCCAATTAGTGCTCACCGATCATGACCTTACCGCCCGACCAAAAATAAATACGACAATTCTAAACTAAATGACTAATCTACTTAAACGACAGTAACAACAACAACTTTATTAAAAGCATGCTAACTGTTCAACACTAGAGCAGGATTACTTTATTTGCAAAACATACCACAAATTGACCATTCTTTATTGCATATTCAACGTTATCACGATAATAATCCGAACCTGCAAACAAAATTAGAGTTACCACATCAAACTTTATTCAAAACCACTTGCTGTCCTCAGGGGCTGGTGGGTGGGTCAAAATTGGCTCTTCGTTCCGTCTCGAGCTCACGTGCAGCGAGGTGGTGCAGCTTCAGAGCACAGGAACAAGAGGATGCTTCCTTGGCTTGTTGCTCCTTTTATCCGTCTTCAGGTCGGGCATAAACCCGCCCCTGCCTGCCCCAAGGGCGTGGCCGGCCGCGTCAGTGTCTAGGCCAGCCCACTCCAGGGCGGGAAAAAGGCGCGCCCCGGCTACGCCGCTTCGGGCATACCAGCCGAGACTCGCCTCCCGCCCCAGATGGCTTCCCGGGGGGATCGTGGTACTCCACCATACGTTCGGGGGGACCGAATGGTCGCCCCTTTCCATATGGCTGAGATACCCGCCACCCCCTCTCAACACAATTCCCCAAGGATGGGAAACCGGAAACAGTTCTGAACTTTTTGGAAGACGGGAGGGAGTGACCCTCCCGGCCGTATTTATTAAAATATGAAACAAAATTAAAACATTAAAATAACAGTTTCATATTATGTACAATTTCATTACGACATTGCGATGTTTGGCTAACCTTAACATATTCTCTAATACAAAGGTTCTCCTAGCCGAACTAACATCCTACAAAACATTTAACTTTACATTTTGAAATTGTACATCCTAACGTTTAAGGGCCAACGGCAAGGTCGTAACCGGTGTCAAGATCCCTAAACCAGAAATATCCCCCTCACTTGTGAGGGGCGACCGCACAGAGGTGTACCTCAAGTGCAACTACCAATTTCCCTTGACTTGACGGGGGCCCCCAATAAACTCGACGCCATTTAAAGGTCGTCCGAGGACTCGTGTGAGGAATCTAGAAGGTAGCGTAGACCCCCCCCCAAACCCCACACAACTTACCACATCTGCCGTCGCAGATGTCCTGGCCCCGGGAAATTCTCCAGGAGGGGGCTGTAGCCCCTCCTACCCAGGAAGGGGCCTTGACCGCCTTTCCTTTCCTTTCGGCGGCCCATCCTTAGAAGGGACCGCCTCCCCGTTGAGGGGCCAATGGCCACCTCCCCCGAGCGCTCCCATCCGTAATGGGTGACGCCCACTCATAGGGATCTTCCAATTAGTGCTCACCGATCATGACCTTACCGCCACAGGCCGGATAGTTGACCGGCTATCCGGACCCCCCACAAGACTCCTACCTAAAGGTCATGTCTTAAAGTCTTTAGCCAAGCTATCAAGTCTCCTATGAGTAAGTCGTTCCCCACCCGGGACAAATGAACACCATCCCCGAAATACATACTGTCACCAGTAATGCAACCATGCGAAATAGAATGCAGTGTATTGGAACGGAACAATCTACTCACTTTGTTATTAATTTTTCTTACTGAATGATTCAGAGCAGAAACAGAAATAGCCCCCCGCCATACTTTTCGTGGGATTATATGGGACCATGCAATTGTGCACCCTGGAACTCTCCTCGCTAACCAACTTACAGTGGAAAGCATCGCCTCAAGAAGAAGTCGTCTACCAGTGGTGACCAAATCATTGCCCCCAAGATGTACTATGACTATAGACGGCGGTGACCTCGTCCGCCCTAGCAAACCCTCGAAAAATGATTGAAACTGGTCAATACAGAGTCCGCCCCTTCCGTAGAAGGACATACTGTACCCGTATTCCCCAGCCACGTGAATCATGTCACCTGCTTTGAATACGTCCGCGGCACGCCTCACGTATGAGTGGCCCACGACCCACACCTCCTTTTTCACAGCCGGTGATGTCTGACCGCTGGCCCGGTTTTGGGTCGACTGCATAGTCCGCCCCGCCTCGTAGGCTTGCGCAACTGAAACCAAACAAAAACAAGAAGCGTGAGTACGTCATTACAGCTTCACAACATGTGCAACCGCACATACCTTTTATAACAGTTGGAGGACCAACGCCCCACACGTTTAACTTGTTCGACATTCAGACCCCTGGCTGTAGCCTCTGTAGCAGCCCCTATCCGAAAGGAATGGGTCCCAAACTCGCCCGGGTTCAAGCCCGCAGCGGCAATCGACATCGCAAGCACCCGCTGAAACTGAAACCTCGTCAGTGGGGTGGCGTCAGCGTGTCTCAACAAGGTCCCCCCCCATGATGCCACCCTTTGTGCTAAATATTCCTCTACACAACTCACCGGGCACATGGAGGACCCGGGAATCCTTTGTATGATTATGCAGTCACCCATCGCACCCTGATCGGTCTTGGACCTGACAATCGAGACAGTCATTGTCCCCCCTCTAACCTGAACGTGCTCTCGGCACAGTCCCCCCATCACATCCTGCTTGTTCCTTGCCACTAGTTCGCTTACCCGCATAGCCCCATGGAATGCCAGCGTAAAAGCGGCTCGGAATAACACTGTTTCATACTGGGATGAACACGTTGCAGGGAGTATGGATAATAACAGGGCCAACCTATCCAAACCTATCGGGCGCCTTTCATCTACTCTGCGACCCTCAAGGCATTGCCACCCACGTAGCGCTTTTTGCACAACGAAAGACGCTGTCGGGTCCTGGATCCCATGAGCCCTAGCCACAAAGGAAATGGCGGCCCGATGCCTCTGGGCCGTCGCCACTGATTTGCCTGCCTGACGTAAAGACAGCAGGAATTTCACTACCAACTCTTCCTGACCCCAAAGCTCCCCTCTAGCTGCCCCCAAAAAGGCCCAATAGGAACGGAACGCCCCTTCATATGCCTTCCTCGTCCTGGGTGCTAAACTCTCTCCCACGAGGTTCTGTAGTTCGGGGCACCGAGAGACCAGAGAGCTTCGGGAAAGGGTGCTGCCACCGGGTCCGCTGTGGGCAGAAAACCCCAGAAGGCCTGCATACGAAAACGAGAAAGCGCATCAGCCGCCTGGTTCATCACCCCCGGGACATGTCTTGCCTTAAATAGTACATTCAATTGCATACACAATAACACAATTTCCTTGAGCAATCTCAAAATCCATTTGCATCGTGCTGCCTGGCTATTGATACACTCAACAACGGTCATGTTATCAGACCAGAATACCACAGAGTGATCTCTGAACCCCTCGGGCCAAGTTCTGAGGGCCACCAGAATGGGAAAAAGTTCTAGGAAAGCAATGTTACTTGTCAAACCACTCTTATGCCACCATGCCGGCCATTTTTGTGCTGACCACTGAGTGCCAAATATGGCACCAAAACCAATGCTCCCTGCCGAATCCGTCCACAGCCCCAGCTCCTCAGAGGACACGGGCGGTTTGTTCCAGATAATTCGGCCATTGAAATCCGCCAGAAATGCCAACCAAATGCGCATGTCCTGGCGAACCTCCGCCGAGAGCCTCGTACGATGATGACCCTCCTTCAGGCTAGGCATGGGCGGAAAATCCGTTCCGCTCGCGGATTTTGCGGATTTTCGGGAAATCCGCAATCCGCGAGATTCGCGAATCTCCCGCAAAATCCGCAAATCCGCGAGCAGCGGATTTTGCTCGCACTGCTCGCACTGTTCGCGTGAGTTCGCGTGAGTTCGCGCCCCGCGAATAAGTGCAAAATTGCAGAAATACGATCTTAGCAAAACTGAAAGTAACTACTTACCAGGTTCAAAAGTTCAGGCTCATCATTAGTAGCCATTTCCTGTAGTGCTTCCTGAGGGGCCCCTCCAGAGTTCAGTTGCCAGTTGAAACTATTATGTGACCCTGCTCTGAACCTCAGAATAGTTACACATATGCCACAAAGGTCCTGAATTACAGCTAAGGGAGACAAGCAGGAGCCAGGCTGGAAGTTAAAATCCATTAATCAGCCCCTAATTCATTATTGTCAGTTGGGGCAGGGCAGGTGTTGTAACTAATTTTGCAACAATGAAAGCACTTAGCAAGTGCAAAAGATCACTAATTAGGGCGCACTAAGGAAGCAGGTGCCAGCTAAAAAAATATTCTGTGACACATTAATCAGCCCCAAATTAATTCAGGTCACTTGAGGCAGGGAAGGTGTGCTTTGCTTTGCCGAAAATAATGTACACTGGACAACCAGAGGGTGTGGTGATGAAACAGAGGGTGGCATGGGTGGGCCAGAGGGTGGCATGAGTAGTCAGAGAGTGGCAGTGGTGACAGAGAGTGGCAGTGATGAAGAAGAGTGTCCCAAACAGGCTGGACACGTAGAAACAACAAGTTCGCGAAACTTGCGACCCGACAGGTAAGTTCGCAATTTGCGAAAGTGTACAAAACCCTCGCGAACTGGCAGAAACACGGGCGAACACAAAAAAAAAAAAATCCGCAAATTCGCGGGAATTCGCGGATTTTGCGGATTGCGAATCCGCAAATCCGCAAAATTCGCGAACGCGAGATCCGCAAAATTCGCTCATGCTTACTTCAGGCCGACCATGGCTTGAGCGATCGAGCGAGAAAAGGGGCGGGCCATCGGTATAACTCTTAGGGCAAAATTCAACTGACCCACCAATTGCTGCAATTGATGTAGCCTAACCTTAGACTTACTTATACACATTTGCAGGGCTGCCCTGAATCTTAGCACTTTGTCACTTGGTAGCCGAAAGCAACCTTCCTCGGAATCAAGCTCGATCCCCAGAAACTCGAGGCAAGTCGAGGGACCCACAGTCTTACCTGGTGCCAATGGCACACCAAACTGATTCATCAATACACAAAATGCAGTCAAAGCCTGTCCACATTCCGGATCCCCGGCTGCCCCCAGAAACAAAAAGTCATCGAGATAATGCATAACATGTTGGAACCCCGTTTTCCTCGAGAAAACCCATTGCAGGAAGCAACTGAACTTTTCGAAATAGGCACAAGATATAGAGCACCCCATCGGCATACACCTATCCATGTAATAATGACCCTGAAACATGAAACCAAGGAGACGCTGATCGTCTGGATGTACCGGGAGCAACCGGAACGCTGACTCGATATCAGATTTTGCCATCAGCGCACCGGGCCCCAGGCGATTCAATGTGGCTACGGCCTCATCAAAGGATGCGTACCGCACCGAACACACTTCCGGGTCTATCGCATCGTTTACGGAAAGACCACGTGGGGCCGATAAATTATGTATCAGCCGAAATTCCACCGGGTCCTTCTTGGGAACCACCCCTAAAGGGGAACAAACAAAGTTAGCAACTGGCGGCACATCATATGGACCGGCGACTCGACCTCGAGCCACCTCCTTCCCGATCTTTTCCTGTACCACGGTCGTATGCTGTAAGACCGATATCTGGTTTTTACATTTCGCTATACCCTGAAACTCTCCCACTGGGATGCGGAAACCATATGAAAATCCGTTCCGCAACACCCCAGCGGAGGCGTGATCCGGGTATTCGCTGAGCCAGGGAATCATTGCCATGGTATCAATCGGGGTAGGTAATGGCGCCCCTCGGACTATGTCAGACCTGTTTGGCGCCTCCTCTACCCCCGTTATCACCCGTTTTGGCTCTGCACATGGACTCAGGATGGGATGATTGCCCACACCCCCCACATTCGTGCCTAAATTTGCATGACCCCTGGGGCCTAGTACATTTCCCCCTGTTAAAGTTCCAACAAACCCCCCTTTTACCTGGGTTGCCGGCTGGCCTCGAGTGATTGTCGTTACTCGTACCTGATCGAAAGGGCGTCCCCGCATATTGGCGGGATGATTCACCCATGTTACTCCCTACCAATGGCACCTTCAACATACCAGAGTCCTCCATTTTGGACCAGGACACAGAATCATAACAATCCCAAGTTAAGTTTTTATCATGCTCTTTCGCTTTTCTGAAAATATTATCGTAACAAAACCAATGATTGCCCTCGTGAGATACTGAATACCCCATTATCCGTGACTGATAAATCGGCAATTCGGGCAGCAATTCGGGCCTACGTTCACCCAAGATGGATGTAAAAACCCCCCATGCCTTGCCCCAATTACCAATGTTTTCATTTACCTTAAAGGCGGCCATCCTTGCGCGCCAAACACTCGGATGCATGAGCTCCTTCTGGCTCTTAACATGCTCCATTTCATAATGGTCGGTAAGCAACGAGAAGATGTTTATATATTCCCCTGCCCATATCTTCTCTTTGATAGCCAGAGGGACATGTTGACCCAATTTTTCCCTTCGAGAGGGTGCCGACTCGTCCCTCGCAATCGGCAATGGTCGCTTACCTGGACCGGAAGCTGTATCTGCGACTGGAACAGATGGCGATGGTGCCTTCGTCGCTTCCCTTGTTTCCCGCAGCTGCCTCATCAACACCTGCGCGTCGTCAGCCGTGGCGCCCTTGCTACCTTTACCCAACCACGCTGCTAATTGTGCTGCCAGCTCGGGCGGCATATCTTCCCCGGACACGGGGGTGACCACTACGGGAATCGGATTCCCTTCCTCCGGCACAGGAGTGGGTGCTTCGAGTGGGGTACAGGGAACTGGGACGTCTCCCCCAGCTGCTCCCCTTCTGGGCCTCTTGCCTTTTCCTCCCGGAGCTGCTCCAGCCAGAGGACGTTTCGGCCCCCCTTCCTCCTCTTTCTCCGCCATTCGCTTCTTTAGGTCGGTCACCTCCTTCATGAGAACACGCAGCATCTGGTCGGTAGTCATTCGCTTTCCCGCCTTCTTAGGCATTCTCCGACAGAGTATCTGAAAAACAAACAAGAAAGATTACGACGCTCAAAATTGGCTCTTCGTTCCGTCTCGAGCTCACGTGCAGCGAGGTGGTGCAGCTTCAGAGCACAGGAACAAGAGGATGCTTCCTTGGCTTGTTGCTCCTTTTATCCGTCTTCAGGGCGGGCGTAAACCCGCCCCTGCCTGCCCCAAGGGCGTGGCCGGCCGCGTCAGTGTCTAGGCCAGCCCACTCCAGGGCGGGAAAAAGGCGCGCCCCGGCTACGCCGCTTCGGGCATACCAGCCGAGACTCGCCTCCCGCCCAAGATGGCTTCCCGGGGGGATCGTGGTACTCCACCATACGTTCGGGGGGACCGAATGGTCGCCCCTTTCCAGTTGTAAGCTTGAGTGAAGCTTTGAAAGGTTAGAGAAATCAAATGACTGGAGAGATGAGAAAATCCATTTATATTTGTTCAGATAAAAGTCTGACATCCTGGAGTATGACCTTTATGTTGATGAGGGCAAGTTCAAAATGGAGGGAGGAAGAAAAGTATAATGGGTATAGTATAGTAGAGTTACTTGGTATCAAAGTCATTGAGGGGATCTGGAGGGACTGAGTATGGATGATTGACCTTATGGTGTGCTAAAACAAATGGTTGAGTGTGATAGGGAGATACATTTGCTGTTAGTTGGGGACTGTAGCTGGGCTGGGGGAAGCGGGTGGGAAGAGAGTGGATATGCTTTTTTTTAGATCAGTCATAGCAAAGCTAGGTAACTGCCACTTTTTATTTAGATAGATGGAGCCCCTTTCAGGATGAGATGTGTAATGGACCTTGCAGGTCAAAATGCAAAGGTACAATTCTTCAACAGGAAATATGGAAGCAAATTCTTGCTGCCTTCAGCAGCACTTCAGGCTCCTCTTTTTCACTGTTGCTAGGCCAGCGCTGCACCACACTGATGATGCTATGAAGAACTGCACTATTCAGTCCATCCACCTGCAGCTCGAAATTTGTACTGGGAGGAGTTGGAAGGAAGGTCTAAAAAAACGAATATCAGTCCATATGTTTTCTCCACATTATACAGCAGGGAGGTTACCTTTTGAGTTATTCAGAGGCAGAAAGTCCAACAGGGAATTTTCACCAGGCTGGAAGTGTTTGGGTAAAAACATCAGCATTCAATGGTGATAAGTAGATGGTGTTCCTAAGAAATTGAAATGTGTGAAGGATCACAAATGCAATGTTGTTTGAAGAAAGTGGTTTTGAAGGACAGCTGGGGGTGATTCTGTTCCGGTGGTACTGTGCCAGCTTGGTGCACAGTACCTTTCAGAGAGTTTGAGCTGTTTTATTTTCATAAGTTCCCTGCCTCGTCGCCTCCCCCAGTGGGGAGAATGAAAGCTGAGGTTGGGGATGCTGACTCTTTATACCCAGGCTGTCAAAGAAATTTAGACCATGTTCGGAGTTTTGTGTGTGTTCATTGACGTTCTATTTGGGCGGGTTCAGGCATAAAGTGTTGGCTGTTTGGTTCTGAGTGCATTTCTATGAATCCATGGTTGGCATTGCTGCTTGTAGGAATGCACGTTCCACACGGGTGCAGTACTCCTGGCTCCTTCAGTTCTGGTTGCAAACTAGTCTGCCCGCTTATGGAACTCAGCGGAATAATGCAGAGTTTTTCTGTTACTCCATGGAATTCTGTGGAGAGAAACTCAGCGAGCTACGCCCAGGCCTACTTTGTATTACAGAAGATTTTAATCCACATGAAGGCTTCATGAGCAGATCTTTACACAGGCCACCAGAAATGGTGCCTGATCCATTCTTTTGCCTTTACAATTCCCAAATGTCCAGTATGGGCCAATTCAACAATACTATGTCTAAGGTTTTTAGGAGGAATAAATTGTGATCCCCTGAACAGTAAACCATTCCTCTCAATTAATTTCTCTGGACACTCTAGATTAGTTTCAAACGTTCACCTTTCTCTTTCCAACGTTTACTCCAATCCTTTTTTATTTCATCACTACACTTGTAATTTCACCATCTTTACTTAACCCTTTCTTCCTTTTGCCTTCCGGAATTACTTCTTCAGGAACAACACACACATTTACATCCATGAAACCATCTGCATCACCACCATATTCCTCTTTAGTGCTGACTAATTTGGCAGTCAACTACACAGTTAAGGACGCCAGAAATATATTGCACCTCAAATGAAAGCAATGTAGAGGTTATTCACCCATCAAAAATTTCTTGAAGACACATAATCAAGCCCTTTGATCATAAAAATCTCTCACAATAGCTTGTGAGCAGTCTTCACAAGAAACGATTTACACCATACAAAATTCAAACATTTCTTTAGGGCCCAGTGCACCACAAGTCCCTCTCTCTCAATGACTGAATAACTTACTTCAGTATCCCTCAACCACCGACTTACTAAGGTAATGATCACATCCTCACCAAAACAGAACAAGAGCCTTCCAAATTTAGGGGCCCATTAGCATGTTGGGCAGATCGCCACCGCCATGCGGTCGGTGGCGATCCGCCCGACATCCAGGTCTGACCGCCACCCATTTCCCCCCCACAATATTAGCAAGGCGAGGGGACCGCAGCGGACAGAAAGACAGTCCGCCGCTTTTCGGCCACGTCGCCTTGCGACCGGGGCGGAAAAGGTTTAATATTGTGGCGGTGTCTATCAGACACTGCCAGCCATATTAGGATGGGCCTAAACAGATGCCTTTCCGTGGCAGAAGGCATGCGGTCTTACCTTTGGGGGCCCCCTGCGGGCCCCCATAGTGAAGGGGGGGTGGGGTGTGCAGACACCGCGCGGTGCCTGCCACTTTGTGTATGAAAATATGCATATTTAGCATTGTAGCGGGGGGTGCTGAGAGCACCGCACGCCACAATGTTAAAAATGCATGATGTGCCCGCCACTGTGGCGGGCGCATCCTAATATGCGGGTCGGTGACCGCTGTTCAGCTCGCGGACGGTCCCGTTTTCCGCGAGGGTAGCGTGCGGGCAAAGTCCGCCTGCCATCCTAATCGGCCCCTTAGTGCCTCCTGCAAATATGTTTTTGTTTCCAAAACATCTGCCTCAAATTTATCCAACCATTGAAACAGCACTCCTTTATGAAGTAGCTTCTTCATAGTTTGTGCCCTTGCAGATAATCTTTGAATGAAACAATTATAAAATACTAACATACCAAAATAGGGCAACTCTACTTTATTCCTGGGAGAGGGGCATTTCTTTTCTTGGGCAAACTCTCCCAAATTAAACATTTGTGACCCAGATAACAAATGTCACTTACACCAAATTTACATTTTTCAGCTCTCAATATCAAACAGGTCCACACTTGCATCAACCGTTCATTATGATGTTTTCATGCATTACCACACACCAGTACATCATCTTCTTAGAATGTCACTACACCAATACCATTCAATAAACTCTCCATTATCCTTTGGAATAGTGTTGAGGTCAAAACCAAGCCAAAAGGCATGCGTACCAAATGGAGCAATAAATTCTGTAAGATCTTGGCAATCTTCATGCAATCGCACTTGAGGATAAGCAGATGCTAAATCCAGACCTCAGTGACTGCTTACCCCTGTAACTGTCATCACCTAAGGTTCAAGTTAATCCCCATCGGCTCAGAGGAAGGCGGCGAGGTACCGACGGACAGAGCGGTGCTTCCCTCGTATCCTGAGCCGTTGCCAGGCGAGGCGCAGCCTTCTACTTTGTCCACAATGTGACACACAACAACTGCGGAATCTGATGACACCTACAGGATCCAGGTGATCTCCATTAAGGTCGCAGAGTAATATTTGTAGTCACTTTTTATTATTTCTCACCATTGCAGTAGCTTGAGTTTAAAATAGGTCCTGATGAATGCAACGGACTCTGTGGTCCACTAATTGCAGAAACATGTTGACCAATACATCTGGGTAAATATTTGTTTAATTTACCCCACTGCTTTTTAACATTGGTGGAGCAGGCAAAACACGGAATAAAGTAATTTTTTTGCCCTCTCACTCAATTTTAGTTTCACGCTTCACTCTCACTATATGCACTGCACACTCAGTCACTCTCACTCCTGTTTCCAGCTTCAAAATAGCCTGTGAGACTCAGACCATCAAGGACGGCATCAGTAACATCAGAGGTTTAACATCTCCTCCACTGTGCCGACTCCTAACAAATGGCTATACAGGAATCCCAAATGATGAAGGGCGGTTCCGAGTGGTGACTGATGGGAACCCTGTTAAGGATCACAAGGTGCCCACCTAATCTTACAAACACATAGATGTAAGTACTCTCACATACTGTTAATAGTACCACATTTTCTTCTTTAGACCCGGTGACATTATTTGTATTTCAAGTTAATCTTAACCTTCTTCTACATCACCCGGCATCTCTTGATATAATGGAGGCACAATATCTGAATAACCTGTACATTTCTGCTGCGATTTTCAGATGTTGGTTGTTGCAAAAAGTTATTTTGTTAAGTTTGTGCAAAAGGCATTACTTCCCCGCCTTCTTTCCTATTTTGCTCATTACGCTATGAAGCTGTTTATGCCTCCAATAGACGAGTCTTTGACATAGTCTTAGCACCAGTGGCGGCTCGCAGAGTGAACGCTGTGGGGCAGTGACACGATGCAGGGCGGGCTGGGTGGGGGTCTAGTGGAGTCTGACATATGACGGCAAAGGTAAACGTATATAAATTAATAAATATCTGCCGTCGTATGTTGGACTCCACTACCCCCCCCCCCCCGCCCCCCACCCCACCCAGCCCGCCCTGCCTCAACGCCTCACAGCATTGCCTCGGCGAGCCGCCAGTGTTTAGAACTATCCTGTCAGAAAATGTCCTGAGATAAGGTGGTTTTCCATGGGAGAAAAAACAAAACAGTATGTGCTATGTATACTAACGAGTGTTTGGTATTATCCTGTAATAGAGGTGAGATTTACCGACATATTCATTTCTTTAGCTATTTTAAGTTATGAAAGCCCTGTCTAGGAGAGCACAGGCACCGCATAATGTAATGATTAGAGTAGTGAAGAAAAGACTGAGTAATTAAATTACTGTAAATAACTTAAGCAATTTTACACTTATCAAGTTAAATGCAGTGATGAAAAATGATATGTGTATTAGTGGAGTAAATGTTAACGGTCTTAACAAATGCTCAATTTAGTACTCACTTGTGCTACCTCTTTGTGAGTAGGGTGGATGCAGACCAACTCACTCTGACTTCTGAACAACTTCTAATTTCACAACACTCTATGACTACATTAAAAGATGTTAAAGACGTCTGATCTCTGCCAACCTGGCTTCAATAGGAGGCAATGGCAAGTACTCTTAACAGTGTGCCAAACAAGTGGGCCATGCAGTGCGCCTACAGATGCGACTAATATTCAAAGCTCTGCATGAAAAGCCATGCGTAATTTCTCATCACTGCATGACAGATGTATTGCAAACAATGAATTCCTGACTGTATATTCTTTCGAGCGGCTGCCTTAAAATACCAACGCGTTCATACTAACATGGAACAATGCATCTCTTGGGGAGAATAAACGTCATCTTAAAACATTCAATTCAATCCAAGAGAAGGTATAGGCGAACGAGTGCTGTGCTGTGGAGAAATACACATATTCCAGAACATACAAGAATAGCTGAATCTATGTCGGCAAAAATACCATCTAATTAATGTTTAAAAGAAGCACAGGCGTGCAGCCAAATGGAATCACACGCAATGTCAAGAAGATACAGCTATGTGTTATTGTACCAATGCTTGTTTCCCACATTCACCAATTAATTAGCGAAGGAATTACCTCTGAAAAATTCACCAATGTGGTTGCCATCATTCTCTACCATGTTGTTCCAATTAGTAATTATTTGTAGAGCTTCTGCGATTGGGCGAGCCCAGGAGAGGCAAATACACTCCTGCTATGTCCCAATACCTTAGGATTCAGCGATAAAAAAATGGGAGGTCTCGAAAAAAATGAAAGCTGTATTAGGAAACAAGTAGTTCAAAAACTGAGAAAATAAATGCACATTTGGCAAAATTCGACATCGGTGCATTTATTGGTAGCAAATTGTAATAAATACATCAACAAACAAAAAAGAAGAAATAGAGCAAGTACTATACCCTTGAGTTCTTGTGTATTTTTTCACTGACGTACCCTTGTATCATGAATGCGTAGCCTT
Organism: Lissotriton vulgaris; assembly: GCF_964263255.1. NCBI lineage: Eukaryota > Metazoa > Chordata > Amphibia > Caudata > Salamandridae > Lissotriton > Lissotriton vulgaris. The sequence continues at coordinate 1,089,051,018 of NC_141697.1, read as the reverse complement.
ATTCATCAGGGGCCTCATTTATGAGGCCTTGCGTCAGTTTTGCGCTGCGGATGCGTCACTTTTTGTGACGCATCTGCAGCGTAAAACATGGGCCTTGTTGCGCCATATTTAAAAAGTGACGCATCTAGGTAGATGCGTCACTTTTTATACCCCTGCGCCACATTATACCTGCGTCAGGTATAATGTATGCAGAGGGGGCGTTCCCCCGCAAAAAGCCTCGTAATAGTGCCGCAGTGAAATCTATGAGATTTCACTGCGTCACTTTTAGGACGCTGTTGCGTCAAAATCTTGCGCCTGCCTCACAGCAGGCGTAAGACTGACGCAAGCCCTTTCACATGGGGCTTTCCCCATGTGAAAAGGACGCATTGCTGGAGATGCGTCACTTTTGTGACACACTCCAGCAATGCGTCACTTTTGCGCTTACAGATGCGTCAGAAATACTGACGTATCTGTAAGTCCTTGCGACATGATGCGTCATACATTAAATATGACGCATCATTGGTGTCGCAAGGAGTGCGCAGTGAAAAGTGACGCATCGCTGTTTTCACGCAGCAATGCGTCACTTTTCATAAATGAGGCCCCAGGTTTTTTGTGTTTACACTTTCTAACGTGTACATTTAACTCGGAACTTCTACTCCTTAGTGCATGCATTGCAGATAACACAGCCTTAAGAACCTGCCAAATCAAGGACCAGCACAGTAGCAGAGCTGGAAATGTTGTGTTTCTCTATATCTGACTTTTCAATGTTTTCCAAATGCTCTTACGTGACATTTCAGAGGCTTAGCCATATTTTACTAATTAGTCACGAACAAAGTGCCACAAACAGAAATGTTGCAGTCGTTTGCTCAAGGAATAAAACAAAGCAGAGAATTATCTACAAACATTTGTATTCTGCTGCTGTCATACCATGTGCTAGTGCTCTAACAAGTCTGCCTTTCACAACACACATTCCTGCGCCAGGGTGCAAAGGTTAGTGCATATTGTCTAACAAAAAGGCCCATATTTATCAAGGTTTTGCGTGCTCGGTGATGCAAAACTTAAGGGAGATTTATCAAGTCACATGTTAGAAAGTCACCCCACTGTTTGTGTGGTTACTGAAACTGATGGTAGCTGGCTCTGACTGTGACCTGAGCCCTGTTAGTCAGGCCCAGGGTGCTATGTTAATCACAGACACATGATATGATGTGCACTGATAAATGGTATGGCCTACCCTATAAATCCATAGTAGAAAATAGGACAAGAGGATGAAAAACTACCTATAAGTCCTACGTATATAATAGGGCCTGGCAGTTTAGAGGCCAGTAGAATGTTTGCACTGCTGAGAGCCTGAGATAATTTTAAAAACATCCTTGAGTTGCAGCACTGTTCTAAAAACGTAAATTCACTCCAAACTTGACTTCAGTGGCAGTGACACTATAAAAGTGATAATCTAAATTATTGTTACATGTCAGGTGCCCCCAAGGTGTCCCGTAGGTGTTCAGGGGAGTTCAGGTAACTATAAACAGGGTCTCCATAAAAGATTATTTTTAAACCCTGGTGAGGGAAAGCTGTCGATTTTATTTTTCCCCAGCATAGGAAATCCCCTGAAAAGTTTACTTTGGTGCTGTGGACACTCTGAAATATTAATCTACATCATCTTTACATATTAGGCAACGGCCATGTATTCCCTAGGTGTAGGGGGGGGGGGGTCGCTCCTGTCATTATGAGCAGGGTCCTTATAAATAATTTTGTATAAACCCTGGTGAGGGAGGAATTGCACGTTTAATTTTCCCCATTGTAGATATTTTGCCTCATAAGCTAAATTGGCAATATTTTATAGATGCATAACTATTGCTAGGAATGTATGGAAATTTCATTCAAAGGCTTAACAGAATGGTATTGATAAATCCAACATATTATTCTTGTTGAATTTATCTTAACTTATACAGAGAATAAGTTATAACACTTTCTTGTCTGTAAGCCAAAAAACAGCCTTCCTGCAGTCTTCCCTGATTGGTCAGTGCTAACAAGCTTAGAAAAGCTACCTTGATTAGGTAATGAGTGTCTATCTATGGCCGAGGCTATCTGCTGGTGGAAAAAGTGCAGCTACACAGGAATGCCAGGGCAGGAGAGAGGGGTCATAAAGGAAAAGGCTTCAAAGGAGGATAGGACAGGCAGGGTATGCCATGAATGCCTACCTCCAGTCCCCTGTACCCCAGATAGCTAGCAGGCCTAAAGAAGGAATTTGGAGATGTTAGGGGGAAGAGAGCTATGGAAATGAGCTGCACTGAGTGATGCACTGTCTGGGACTAGAGCTCTGAGGACTTTGCCTTGCTTCAAGAAGGAGTAAGTGTCAGTGGAGCTACAGGTTAACAGAGCTTAAAGGACACTTCTCCGGGGTGTGGCCTGGCCGCACCTAAAATGACCGCACTTTAACGAGGCACCCCGTGAAGAACTCCCAAAGGCCCCAGACATCCGACATTTATCCTGTGGCCTCACGATCTTAGAGGCCAGCCCTGCGTGAGAAATAGGCTCCGGTTGCGAGCGATCCTGCTCCGGTCCTCCATGGCTGCGTTTAAGTGCTGCAGCGGTCGTCTACAGAACGGGGCCTCCTGTGGCCTGCATGGTGGATGGGACTCTCCTGAGCACCGGCCTCGCAGGTGGTGAAGAGCCCCCCCGGCAGTGGTTCGGCAGGCCCGGGATACCAGCACCAGGTGAGCAGAGGGCCCAGCGGCTGACTGAGTGGGTCCTGGACGGCGCGGATGGCGCCGGTGATGGGTGCAGAGTGAGGTAGCGCTGGCCACGGGGAAACTGGCAGCAGCATTCAGAAGGCATCCTCAGCAGCAAGCGGAGTGTCTGCAGGTGACACAGTCGGCAGTGGCCAGCATTATGGCGAGCAGGCCTTACAGGTGCTAAAGGGGGCAGGAAAGTGTGCATTACCCCCCAAGATCTGCGGCGAAGGCGGCAGTTGGCGCTCTGGAGGGGCATATGAGCAAGGCGGGAGCAGTGCCCTGCATAGTGGTGTGACCCAATGGGCGACGCAAGTGGCGAGCGGAAGGCCCAAAACAGAGTTGAGGTTGATGCTTGGAGGAGAGTGGAAAGTGCCCCAGGAAGACAGGTGCTGAATAGTCAGCGGGAGAGAGACCTGGTCAGGGTGCAGTACCGCGGGTGGAGGACCTGAACACAGTACCTTGTATTCGCCGGGCAGAGTTGAGAGGGTCTCGTGGCTGGTAGAGCCTGGCATGCGGCACCTGAGTGTGCGCTGGAGGAGCGCCCACAGCGTGGAGAGGTCGCATTGATTGGGGGACTGAAGGTGATCTCCGCTACTGTACCTGTACGAGACCCTAAAAGACCGTGGTGCAAACGTCGGGGGGTCGGCTGAAGAGATATCTGCAGAAGCGGGGCCCCCTCTCCCCCCCCTGGTCGTTGGGCCTAGCATTTGCAGAGACGGCCATGCCGCCCAAGAAATCCGCGATGACCCAGACCAATACCATGGACAACTACACAGCCGTCACGGGCGGAGGGGGCGAGGCGCAAGCCGGGGCCCTGTCAGACGCGCAAGAGCCATCCTTGACATCGATCATGCTGGCAATCCAAATACTGGGGACCACGCTGGAATCAAAAATTGACAAGGTGTCTATCGAAATGGCGCTACAAAGTGGATACTTGACTAAAACTTCGGAGAAAGCCACTCAAAATGCAGCAGATATTGAGGAACTCTAGAGTACCACCAAACACCTGCAGCAACAGGTCCAGCGCCTCTGGGTCAGACTGATATGCATATGGCCATGTCTGAACTGGGGTGGCAGAGTGAGCTAAAGAATAGTGCTGGATTAAACCCAGATAAGTTGACTGGGGGTGAGTGTTAGATTTGCTCAAAGGCTCAGTCCATCATCCCCTTTTGTATTGCTTTGTTCGCCCTAAGCTGGCAGGGTATGCTCAGACGTGAGTCCCTTCCACACTTTGCCACTTGATTCAAGCTAGCCAGGCTGATGATGGCTGAAATGCCAGAAACCGGTCCCAGGATGCTAGTTCTGGTCTAGGGAAGACATGGCTTTGGCAGTTCGGGCTGGACTGTTCCCATGAGGCCCAGGGTCAAACTGATTTGCATATGGCCATATCTGAACTGGGTGTATTGAGACTTAATGGTTCTTTCCTCATATTGTGACAGTAAATAGATGTGCGGATTGATCTAGACGAACCCACGTTCTGTGTTATACATGTCTGACTGATTTGCATATGGCCATGTCTGAACTGGGGATGGCGGAGTGAGCTAAAGAATGGTGATGGATCAAACCCAGATCAGTTGACTGGAGTTGAGTTTTTGATTTGCTCAAACGCTCCGTCCATCATCCCCTTTGTATTACATTGGCTCTAGGCAGCCAAAAATGCACCAGCACAAGGAAAGAGCAGTAATGTGCCATATTCTTTTAAATATGGTGCATTTCTGCCCTTTAATGCAGCACAGTAAGGTGACGTGCAGCATTGCGCTGTGTGAAAGTTTGATAAATCTGCTCCACAATCTGTAATGAAAGCATACTCTTCCATTACGATCTCCTATGTCTAGACTTACTCATTGAGATACCATGCTTTGCATGGGTACTGTGAACTGCAATGTTGAATTGTTTTAGAGAACTGAACACATTTCCCCTTCTTTTGCCTGGTTCAAGTAGTTGTTATTTTTTTAAATCCAAAACCTGATCTGGTTATATTTGGTATCTGGTATATGGATTCAAACTTAAGGTTTGAATCTATTTATATTGGCTGTTTGCTCTAACCTGTCCCAGTACCGACCACTTCACTGACAGCAAGTCGAAGCATAGTCTGGGGTAGGTAGCGTTTTTGTCCAGAGGGGCCTTGGCCCTTCAGTTCGAGCTAGACTCTTCCTATTGGAGTCTGATTTGTATAGTACTTTCTTTTGTCTAGAATGATACAGTGGTCAAAAAACAATGGTCTGGAATGTGGCTCAGAGTGATCCCCAGTGCCTGAAATTAACTCATGCATTCCTTCCATCATGTTTTTGTTTTAGCGGTAGACACCGCTAAAACAAAAACGAGTATGCCCAAACATGGGTCATGTGCTCACTGTGCCCTATGTAGATTGAAACAAGTCTGGCAATGCTTGGGGTCCTAAATGGAGGAGTCCTGAAAGGCAGTTTGGGCTGACCTGATTTAAAAAATTGATATTTTGGTAAATCCCACCTCTTTACCATTAGGGAAAAGGCTGATTTGAATTTGTTAGGTCTCTGTCTACAATTACATAGCGGGTGAAAAATGTGGCCTAGAGCGATCACCAGTGGTTGAGATTATTTCAAGCATACATTTCACGACCTTGTTTTTGCAGAAGACACCCTAAATGCGACAAGTATGATATGTCATGGGTCCCGTCCTCACTGTGCCCTAGGGCCCTGGCACAGGCTAATCAGGCTGAGTTGCCTGTGTTCCCATTTGGCGAGGACCTAGTCTGGCAGTTCTGGCTGGACTTTTCCTACTGGAGACAAGACCAAGACTGATTTGATTATGTTAGGTCTCTGTCTAGAATGAAAAACTGGGTGAAATTGTCTGGAATGTGTCGCAGAGTGATAGCCAGTGATTGAGATTATTTCAAGCATCTTTCCATCACCTTTTAGTTTTGCAGTCAAAGCAGTGCAAAGCAGTTTTTGTTCTGAGCAAAGGGCACATTTACAGCTCAAAACACCTTTTATGCTCTGTAATAAATGCATGCGACTTTTTGTGCCACTTTGCTGCAATTTACATTACATTAGTACACCTGTACTCTTGAGTGGCAATTTCTTGTGAGAGAAGAAAATATCTTACGTCGAGGTAATGACATGGGGGCTCTGTTAAAAATGACGCAAAAGTGGCGCAAAGGGCTTGCACATCTGCCCCATGGTGTTTACAAATAAAACACTTCTGTGCCATAAAACAGCTATTGCGCACAGAGTGCCCAAGTGCTTGCATCACTTTAGTTTAAAAAAATATTTTTTTATTAACTTAATCCAAACTCTTGTTTTATACATATCAACCTTCGGGTGTGGGTTCCCTCTGGAAATTGAAAGGAGTGCCCAAAATGTTTAACCATTAACCGTTAGGACATGAAGAAAAACAAAAACGTACATCAAAGACCATTTCTTTTTCTAATTCAGCTTCTAAAATAACGGCATTACTATTGTAATCAGATATGTTATGACTTAGACAGTAGGAGTCTTACTCTTTGACTCACACTAGGCATCCAGCAACTCATTGATCATATGGTGATTATATTCAGAAGACTTACGGTGACATGCATCAACAAAACGTCCTGCGATTCCTTATTAGCGATGTTTAAGGAATCGCAAATAAGGAATCGCAAAACGGGATGCATGATTGAAAGTGCATACTATTTGCGAATCGGGAAAAATCGCAATTTTTACCGAATCGCAAATATTATGCGAATTCCAATTTACGCTTTCGCAATTCCCATTGATTCCTATGGGCCAAAAGGCCCATAGGAATCAATGGGATTTGCGAATTCGCAAATTAGAATTCGCAACATGTTGATGCATTCCATGGGTGCAGGGGGGGTCCAAAGGACCCCCCCTGCACCCCTGAAATGTATTTTGAAGTGCATGTTTCAAACACACATGTCCTAAGGACATGTGTGTCTGTAACATGGCAGTGTTTTTAAATGCAAATTAGAGCATTTTAACACATTTTTGCAAATTACCACGAGGTTCAACCTCGTGGTAATTTGCACCCCCTAATTGCGAATTCGTAATTTTAAAATTAATCATGCATTGCTATTAAGGAATCGCAAATTTGCGATTCCTTAAAAGCAATCGCATTTTTGGAATTCGCTAAAAATAGCGATGTTACCAAAAATGCTTGATGCATCCCAAAAACCTATTTAGGAATCGCAAACGGCCGATTTTTGCGATTCGCACCGTTTGCACTTCCTAAATAGGTTGATGCATGTGCCTGATAGTCCATGAGAGAACAGCAGGGAAGCCAAGCAACTTTTTCTGCAGCCACGGAACAGTACAGAGGAAGTGCTCAGTATTTTTTTGCCTTGTTGATGGCAGTGGTGTAAAGTAAAATGACGAGGCCCACTGGACGATGAGTTAAGGAACCCCTGAGAGTCGAATATGGCACAGTCCTGGGGCTTAGCGGGGACCCCTGGAATGTGGGTCTCCCCCTTGCACCACAGGGACAATTGGGGCCTTCGGTATACCCTTAGCTGATGGTGGTGTTACTGCTACAAAATCCTATTGTAGACGAGGCAGACAGCAGCACTGTCTGTGCAAAATGTGTTTCCCTGTCCAGGACAGACAGGTTTGCTTGGCAGTGGTGAAACAAATAATGGAGGCATAAGATGACAGAGCAAAAGCTTGTTTTTTGTTTTAAGAGCACATTTGCAAGCAGGCACGGACTGGCTCTACTGGGCAATGGGGACTGACAGGATGAGGGTCATTTTACTGCTGGTGGTTGTCGGTTGTGTTGCGCGGGACCGTCCAGGGCACATTTTCTCCCTACAGCGTTTATAAATAAACAATGCAAAATAAATGTTTTTTTCAGCGTGCGTCAAAACCATTTTTTTTTTACTTTGAGCGGTCCTGACTCCTTTCGGGTCACCGAGAGCAGCTTTGACCTTCAGGGCTCCAGTGAAGGAGGGGACACTTGGCCTGCAGTTGCTTGGCCCCGAGCATACAGTACTTTACTGGAACAGTCAGCGAATTTGTCTTCCCAGGTGACCAACGCAATGCTGTCAGCTTAGAGGGAAAACTTGTATAGATGGGATGGCATGGGAAGCTCACAGTGGTGGATGCTACGCTTCCTCAAGTGACAACAATAACCAATCTTGAAGGGTTAAACACAATAGGAAGCTCTAAACTGCAAGATGTGAGTCAGACAGATAGCATGAGAGGTTTGGAGACATTTCAGAGGAGTTTAGGTGCAGATTTACAAGCCCCCTGCGCCACATTTGCGTCATTTTTAACATCGGAAAAATGACGCAATTCCCTGACTGAGGGCGGCATGGCAGACAGACATTGGACCACTTGAAACACTGGGAGGCATTGAGTAAGATATCTGTCTCCAAAAGATTTAGGTTATGAAGTTTCACTATTTAAAATAAATTAGACAGCGCTCAGGCATTTCCAAAGGCACTCATCCACTACCTGTTCTAGTAGAAGAGGGCGATTTTATGCACCTAATATGTGTGAGGGGGCAATGTCATTCAGCAATTCTGGGCTAGAGCCACACAAGCTGTCCTGAAAATGTGGGGTTCATGGTAACTTTAGCACTTAAAAAAATAATCTTGTTATCCTGGAATACCTCAGCATCTGCACCTGTCTGAATGACTGGGCTTAGTAATTGTGAAACATGACATTGTACAGAAGTGGTATCAGAGGCCCTGCCAAGGTTATTGGGCTTGGAAGCAGGTCTAGATAACTGTAGAACCATGGAAAGACCCTCTATAATGCTCAAGGCTGCACACACAAATATTTAAATAATTGGGGGAATGGTTGGATCACCAGGGAGTTTCTAGACCAGGATAGTTTCACGAATGGTGATACTATTGGGAAAGGAGATGTTGGTGATGCGAAAGGCCGCAATTCAGGTTATTTTCATGTAACAATATGTACGAATGTAACTTAAGCATATTGCAACTGCACTAAACACTGTCATTGTGTTTGCTTAAAAACCTAATAACATTTTATATTACAAATCAAAAAATGCTCAGCAGCCAGCACAACAAGCAACTGCAGTGTGCACACTGCTTAAATACTGGTTTAAGGTAGGCCACTGGTTAGCAATATTGCTATTAATATCCTTGTGGCAATTGCAAATAATATTTGTTTGTCTAAGATTGTTTTTCCTTTATTAGCATAATTTCATGAGACTGTGGTTTAAAGCATCTACTAACCCTGACCTGCCACAGAATGATGTGCAGGACTGTGTAGCCTTATACAGAAGCCGCTGGCAGCTTCACAGACAACCTGTACCTTCTGTACGCATTCATTTTAATCAAGTATGTGGGAATAGCTATATTTATTTTAAATCTGGGCATTGGGCAGTTGCCACTTGCTTTTTCAAGGTGCAACGTTTGACTTACCAAACGTCTGATGTATTACTTAAATGTCACACACTGATTGTCAGGACATCCCACACTAATGCCTCAGTAACAGAGCGCCAGGGCTGCTCTTCAGGCCATTTCACTGGGATTAGCCCTGCGTGTGTGGGTGGCAATGCCTTGACCTGGTTTGCATAGATTATTTTTCCTTTCATCCCGCCTGTGAAGCTCTGTGAACATTTTACTGTTACTTATGTAAAAAAAAATCAAATAAACCAACTGTTGAAATTAGTAACTGTGTTAATATATTATACCACACGCGATGGGGGATGTTTGCAGCTCCCTCACTACTGTTGAGAGGTCAGAAATCAATCTTTCCAGATCAAACTCAAAGAGGAGAATTTCTGTGCAGCAGGGTGTATTTGGCTATATTCGCTATAATTCATACACTGATCATCCTCACTTTCCGAATTTGAGTCTCTGCTGCATTGTATTGCTCTTTAAAAATTACAATGTCAATTGAAATGTTAGAATCCATTATCTTTGGTATGTTTATACTTACCTAAATGATGTATGGACAATTCAGGCAATTAAATTCCCTTCATTCAAAAAAATTCAGATTCTACCCATACCTGCATAATCTGAAATTTCGAAAAACACAGCGGGATTAGGGGTCATATTACCAACGTTTAGCGATATTTACCGCTAACGATGCTTAGCAACGAATTTTTTAGCGCTAAGCATCGCCGGAAATTATCGCAGAGATAACTTGCTATTAGCAAGGTTTATCTCAGTAGTGATAAAAATCCTCGCGCTAACTGCCAATTGAAAGATTATCGCTGGAAAACCAACGATAATCTCTCGAAGTTTGGCGTTAGCTTGATAATAGGGGCTCACAAACTTAGCCATGATATCCACCTTCCATAGGATATCATGGCTAAGTCAGGAAAATACCAGGGGGCATATTATTAAGGGGGTTTATCTCCGCTTTTTTGGCTTTAAAAGCCAAGAAAGCAGAGATAAAATTATCTCCCTATTACCTAGCTGTCGCTAACACCAGTTAGCGACAGCTAGTAGGAGATAGCGACCATCTTGGGCCCCACTTTGCATGTCAGTGATATTTATCACTAATGACATGCAAAGTGGGCGTGGCAAGATGTTAGCGACTGGAAACAGTCGCTAACATCGCTATCTCCTATTACCAACTTTTGGAGATATTTGCGCTAAGCGCGAATATCTCCAAAAGCTAACACCTGCCCTGAGCAGTTCTTAGCCATGTTATCCAATGGGAGGTGGATAACATGGCTAAGAGCATTAGCTCGCTAATGCATGAATATCGCTGACTTTTCAGAGATATTCATGCATTGCGGCCGATTTTTATCGCATTTGCGATAAACCTTGGTAATACCAAGGTTTATCTGCGATAAAAATCGCCGCAGCTCGGAGATGATTTTTTCACGCTAACCAAGCAATAGCGATAATTATCGCTATTGCTTGGTAATATGCCCCCAGGTGTAAAAAAAGCAGTGCTAACCGCGGTTAGCACTGCTTTTTTTATCACTAACAGGGTTAGCGAAATCCTTGATAATAGGAGAAATGTCGCTTAACAACATTTCTCCTAATATTTTTTTCTGGAACGCCCCCTTTGCATCTCATTAGAGATGCAAGGGGAAGCGTAGAGAAAAAGGGTGCTAACATGCGAATTTGCGTGTTAGCACCCTGTTGCTGATAGGGAGATCATTTTATCTCCGCTTACTTGGCTTTTAAAGCCAAAAAAGCGGAGATAATTCCCTTGATAATATGCCCCATAGTTCGTTAAACATTTTGTAGAATTCCTAACCTGAGTCATGTGTCATTTCCTTGGGGCAGTATTTCCAGCTGGGAATGCAAAGTGATTTCTAATTAATTTTCAGAAAAAAAATCCCCCAGATTCTCCCTTTCATTAATGCGATTAAAAACGGAGCCTTTTTCCCTTAGCAAAACGTTTTTTAAGGTCTTTCCTTTTGAGGAAACCGGGATGCTGTTTTGTTTTCTTGTTTTTTTAATAATTTTCCATTTCAAAAGTTAGTATGATAGATACACCTCAGTTCATATTGATATTCAGCGTACATTGACTGTGATGGTTTTGGACAGATGGTGTGGTGATGGACAAAAGGGTTGTACATTTAGCGATCTAATGAACATGCTGAATATGAATCTGTCCTACATTTCTCACTGGAATACGAGTTAAAGAAAATTAAATCAACTCACGACAGCTATCTTGCATATCTCACCTGGGAAGGTATGCACGGATAGGACAGGCATTGCTTATTATTAATCAGTCTCCTGAAGTCATTGAATTCATCAGGAAATGTAATTCACATGTGATTACTTTTTAATTTACTCTGTAATCACATTCTGAATGAACAAGTCCAGATTAAAATGAAATAGCAAAGTCGAAAATTTGTATTCATAATTCTCAATTTACATTTTCGACTAGGCTGGTACACATTTCACAATAACCTTATGCTAACATCCTATTTAAAGTCGTGTGTCGTAATATTGGTTGCATACCTTTAAAGTATTAAAATAGTGATCAGAAACATTTCAAATGGACTTTTACATTTTAGTAGTCGTATTATTTTCGATTCACCTAAGGGCTTTTAAATCAAAATGTTCATAGCACAGCATCAATATATTCTTCTCTAGAATAGTTAAAATAGGTAAGCTCCCATTTGTGTAATCAATGGGAATAGTTATTTTTCTTTTACCAGAGTTCTGATCATTGTGAATTTATGAAATTTAAGATGAACAAAGTAAGACACAGTGTCTGTCTGTCCAATAGTTCTGAGATGTCTCAATATAACCTTTCAGACAATTTTACGTTTGCATGGGGCGTTATTGGATACAGTATCCTCCTAGTCTGTGAACTTGTAATTAAGGCCTAGAATCTCTAGTGCAAAATTAATCACATCAAAAAGCTGTGATATATTTGTTGCTAGAAGATATTAGAATCAGTTTAATGCCTCAGTTTTAAAAAAACCGCACAGTAGCCCAGATCGCGTAGAAACGTGCAGAAAGAATCTAACTTTTCTATAATTAGCTAAGGAGTACAAAAAATTAACATGTTGCTGTAAATATTTCCTTTCTGCTTGTCACTGCTGAACTAGAAAAACAGCAGATGCAAGAAAAGTCATGTTTAGTTTCCATGTTTTAAAATGCTGCTTTAATTTCCCTCCCAAGGCCTAGAACATTTTCCATGTTTTAAAATGCTAAAATGCTGCTTTTAATTTTTCTCGCAAAGGCCTAGAACATTTTCTGAGATAGAATATCCTCTCTTGATTGACTATTTGTATGCCTTATCTAAAGTTCTTTGTTTTGTTCACCAACAGATATCTGCCGCCCTACAACCATTGCCAGAGGGTCCCGGACACTAGATCCAGCCTGGAGACTACGTGCTCATCTGTCAGTTTCAGCGCAAGTCCTGCTTGGAGCCGCAGTGGAGGGGCCCTAACCAGGTGTTTCTGGCCACTAGGACAGCTGTGAAGGTGGATGGTCGGAAGCACGGGGCACATGCCTTCCATGTAAAGAGGGTGCCTCTGCTGCTCCCATATGATTCCTGGGTGAAGAACAGGATCGCTGACCAGGAAGGAGAGCTGGTTCACTGTTTTGTTCCCTTTTCTGATGCCCAGTTGAGAGGGGCACAGACTGACAAAGAGAGTGATGAGATTATGCTCCAGGCTGTCCCCCCTGAGATCAGGGCCGCCCCGGATACTCCAGCTCCTGCAGTGCAAATTCCTGAGTCCCGATCACCAACAGAGTGTGAGTTCTTACATTTGTTTGTTGACAAGGAAGTGCCTGGGCACACTAGGTAAAATCTGCAGCCCAACAGACAGACAGTGCATCAGCAGGCCAACAGAGGAGTTGGGGAAAGACTTGAGTTTAGGGTGCAGGTGCTGTGCTTCTGGTATCTGTTTTAGCTTAGAGTAAAGAGTACTGGTGCATTGTCTGGAACATTGGACAGGATTGTTGAGGGTATTTGCCCCAGGGGGAGGTTACCCTATCCTGAAAAAAGGGATTGTCTAGAGCACGGGCCGTGATTGGGTTGCTGAGTTGCAAGTGTGCAGTTCCATTGTGGGAGAGACAATGTTGATGAATAATAGAAGCCTGCCTGTGAGGCTTTGTCGGACACAGGGAAGAAGAACACCCCTCTGGCTGTTTGTACAGCGGATCTGATTTTCCATAAATACTTTCTAGCTATGTAACCATTTGGTCATGCCATATTGAGAGAGGAGTACCCTTTAATGGCTTCTCCAATACAGCAGAATGGGCCTGGATGGTCTAATTGGTCCACTGGAAGTAGGGTGGTGGTGGTTGTGTTCATTTTGGTGCTGATGTTGACACTATTTGGAATAGTCTAGAGTCTGGAGGATCAACACCCTGTACATACTCTGATAGGGACTACCCCAGTGCCCGCAGACCATTCATTTATTACATTGGCCCTCATAAAGAAAGACATAGACAAATTTACTCTCAGAATGAGTTTATTCAGAGGCTTCATCAGGTGCATAGCACAATTAATGTCACAGAGTGCTGGATAGGTGGCCTACTCCCTTAAGTTATGCATACAAATTATTTATTAATTTCTATGACCTTATCTTACTTAGGTAGATGTGAGGCTTCATTTCAACTACTGTCTATGGTTTATATGCACTATTATGCAGATGCAATGAAAATGACGCAGGCCGATTATGAAGCAATTCTAGACTATTTTGTGGTGCATCAGGGGTATACTCTGATGCTTGCATGAATGTTGTAGTGTAGTTCCTAGTTTCCCACTAGGCCCTGCGCATTGGAATAACATAAACAGTAGTATCGACGTGGAACTGCGGATATTCCAGGCCTCCACTGACTATGCTAAACTTAATTGGGTTGTGTTACCAACTAGCTCAGAGGTCACTGGAAACTTTCTTCTCTGCATAGGAAGTGATCAGCTTCCTTGGCACAGACAAGAAGGGATTCAGCTTTCCAACAACCGTGCAACATGACAACTTTGCTCCTCAGATCAAGAGTCAATCTCTAGGGTCGTGTGAAACAATAGACATGTATTTCACTCAGTCAGTCTAGTGCAGTTTACTTTCACGAGATGTAGAGAATAGAGAGACGGGCGTTTGTCAATAAAGGGTTAACATTTATTGAACAGTCTTTCTTCTCGTACAAGAGAAATGTATTGCCACAATTGCAATAATTGTTATTATAAAAAGTACGTACAGTAAGATAAGTATTGCGAAATAGAACTGTAAAAGCATTGATATGGTTTCTTAGCCATACAATGGTTTAAAAGTAATAAAACATATATACAGTCATATATACATTAGGCTAACATACTCAACTGGTGCTTCTAACTAAGCCTACCCCAGTGTGCCTGACCTAAGCCTAACACGTGAAAGAGGAGTAAGTAAGTAGCTTTAAGTTAAGTTGGTTTTGCCAAGGTTTGTTTCAAGAATTCTCGTCTAAGGGTTTAGTCAACACCATACCTCTGAATAGAATGATGGAGGATTGGTATCTCCTTCAGGGGTCTCTCTCGATATCCCAGTCACCCGCGAAGGTAAACCGGAAACGCCGTGGCTGGATTTCTCTGCACGAGAAAGGCAGCGGCTGCTCTTCAGCGCGTCGAGGAAGGAGGGGGGACAGCGTCCGCGGGCAGCTGGAATCTGCTGGATGTCTTCGCAGAGGACGGCTGTTCAGCTCCTTAAGCGTACTGCACCATAGGTTGCGCTTTAGCGGCGATAATGGTATCAGCAGCTTCACCACCACAGGATAGCAGGCTGCAGCGACAGAGTGCTAGATTTACCAACACGGGGTCGTGCAGGCAGCTGGCTTCAGTAGCTCGTACAACAGGCCTTGCTTAAGGCAACGTTGGTAATATTTATACCTGACAGGTGCCGGGTTTGACGCAAGTTTGCTGGACATAAGACGTCAATTAAAGATGTCACTAGGAAGTGATAGTTATCAGTTGCTCATTAGAGTTCTATTACTAATCAAAACATAGCAAGCGGGGATTTCCAGGTTTGCTGAGTTTTTATCTTGTTGAAGAACTCGGAGTGTTATCTAGGAATATCAGATAGTGACTACTGCTCTGTCATTGCACTAATTGGTCGCAAAGGAAGTGGCAGAGGGAACTATGCTGGAATGTGGCTCTGTTCGTGTGAGGCCAGAGATGACTTTTCAGAAAATCGCACTTGAACGGTTATGCCAATATAGGGAATAAATGGATTTATAGCCGAATAGGGGCATAAGGTCACAGTATCGATCAGGAACCTAGATAAACACGCAACAATGTTTTTAAAGTCCATGTAAATGACACCTGGTTTAAAAATTAACTATTTGACTTTAAACGATTTAACGTCACTGAATACTTTAAATGTTTCCAAGAGCTTAATATCACGGAGGATAAGGCTATGCCCGTTGCTGTGATAAATACAACAGCTAGTTTTTGTGTTCAGGGGTCAGGGAATGTTTCTGTGGGAATAAGTCATTGTAATTATACCTAACAGCTAAATACAACTAGTAGCTCACCTTTATTGACACCTTATCTGTGGGGAACAAGCTGATAGGTGGCTCCCTAGGGGATGGTCCGGCCAGTGCTATCTATCTTTCCTTGTACCTCCTGTTTACATTGCACCATCCACATACTACAACGATCATAGGTTGCACTGAAGGGATGTCGTCATCCACCGAGCCAAGAAGAGTGGTCAATGTAGATGATATTGATCAGACGGATAATTCTCTAGAGCAGTTTACTGACATAATGAAAGGTATTATATCATTCTGGGGTCCCATGTTTAATAGCCTCAACATACTCTGTCTAGCTAAAGTATTCAAAAGAGTCCTTAATACTACTGCCGGTATACTCACCAATATAACAGTCAAGCTCCAAGCTACAAGACTCATTTCACTTCAAAATAGGTGTCATACTGGCTGATAGGAGGGGAGCATGTAGAGTCATAGGCAATAGCTGCTGTGTGTACAAACCTGATAGTGCTCCGACCGTATATTCCGCCATACAAAAATTACACAGATTGGCCGTAGAGGTACACCAAGACAATGTTTCATGGTCTCTCACTGGGTGGTTCTGGGACCTACTGACCTCACTGGGTTGGAAGATATTTCTTGTACTGATAGTTGTTGCAGGGGTTATATTCACCTGTTATTTATGCATCAATTGCCTTCTAGCTTGCTGCATGTACTGTGCAATGAAACTCACCTCCAACATGGTGAGGCCCACATAGGAAAAAAAATATTCCCCTGTGATGGTGCAAGAAATTGAGTCAATTATGTTAATAGATGAGGGAATATTCGATTATTGAACTACCACAATTCTCGTATGTTTCCTATATATACTTTTAATGCATTCTGCTATATGGACGATTATGCAATAGTTTCCCCCCCTTTAGAATTGTAAAGACCCTACCAGATAGCAATAAAGCTTTTTTAGTCACTACTGCTAAAAGGAGGGTCTGTTAGGTTTTAAATTACATTTTATATTGTGCATTTATACATATTATATAAGTTAGCATTATGTGGCTAAATAGACACCATTTGTATTCCCATTATGAAACCCACTGAGTTATCCTCGTGGCATGCAAGCTTCGATCTGGCTTATGTGATGCCATCTTGTAATGTTGACTATTAGAAGTCTGTTTAGGCCTCATTCACACTAGGCCTCTTTTGCTTTTCGCTTGCTTCAGCAAAACTGTAAAACTGTATATTGTTATTATTCTTTCGCTGCTCTTCAAGGTTGAAGTCTTATTTTCTGCATGTGTAGTTCTGCTCCCACGTTAGGAGACATTGAGGCCCAGCACACTCTCCTTGGAGCACTGATAACCCACCCGCCTGGCAGGTGTTAGCTCATCTCTCTGTACCTTCTTTGTTCATGTCTGGCGTAGGCCAGTACTTTTCCACAGTAGGCGTGGCTGAGGTCCCCAGAAGGCTTCATCATGTATGAGCGCGCCTTGGGCAGTCAGTCCCTCTCGGCAACCATCTAAGGGTGAAGGCCTGGCCTGGGGCTCCTCTGCAGAGCATATATTCAGTTCAGTTCAGTTCAAAATGCTTTTATTCGTTTTGTCAAAACCGAACCATATAAGCAGAACAATGAAACATACATTTGCTAAAAACATTATTATATGGTTAAAAAACATCAGAGTTACAAATTCTCGATTACAACTCATGATTAAATACCAAAAAATAATTATCATTAATGTGCTATACATCACTGCTCGATGCTATACATATATACTATACCATACCCATTTAAAAGGAGGTTTACTAAAATATATTACGTTTTATCGTATTATTTGTATTTATGCAATAAAGTGACAAGTGCAAATAATTTGTGCAAATTTTGCTTCAATGCAAGTTACATCGGAAAAAGTGCAGAAAGTTTCCATAATAAGTGCAAATAGTTTGTGCAAATTTTGCTTCAGTGCAAAAATACAAACGTAAAAATGCAAAATGCTTCCTTAGTTACCAAAAAGGTTTAGGTAGCACAGTATTTAGTTATGTGCAAATTTAGCAATAAATTAATAGTTCGATAAATGCAATGCCGATTCTACAAAAATTCATTAAAGTGCAACAGTGTAGAGATAACTTAGTTCTCCCTTATTCATGCAAACAAGATAAAATAGAACACAACTTAATGTTAGTGTAATCGACCATAAAAGGTTAGATCATGAAATTATAAATTTCCTCGCTGTGATGCATTTCATTATGTACGTTGCGACGAAAAAACAGATGTCTGGGCTTTCCAAGGACGACATTCATTTCATAGCTGATTTTGTGGATTGAACTTTATATTTTAAAAAGATAGGTTTTAGATAAAATTTCCATAAAAAATGGTAAAATTTACAGAACAGTAAAAAGTGGCAGCAACTTTGGCTTGAGGTGTGATCACAAGGGCATACAGAGTTTGTACTTGTTCTCATGCGCGGAAATGCCACCAGATGATGCATCATTTCTAGCCTAAGACGAGTTAAAACAAATCGATGGGAGTTACGTGTAACTGTGGATAGGTAAGCCTGGAAGCCTTTATTCAGGTTTAATCCCAAATAAAAAACAACAGTCGGTTGCTTCCTAGACTGCCTTTCTCTAACCTCCTTCTTGTATGCTAAAAACCTTTCTTTTAATTCCTTCTTAGTGATTGAGGCCACAAACTCGGGTGCAGACAGGATATTACAATCAAATATGGGATTATACCAGTGATGAATGTATTTAAGCCACAGGATATTGGAAAACTGATCAAACCTCAAGCAGTCTCTGATAATTTTTTATGTAAACAGCGTTTTAGTTTTTGACCATATAGATCGCCAGAGTGTTAAAGGGCGTAATGCTGCTAAATCCGAGATATAATTGATACCTACTTCCTCGTGTACAAATTTGGTTGATCCTGAGGGAGGGACACACAACAATTTCTTAAGAAACTTGTTTTCATCGTGTTGTAGCAATTTCCCGCATTGATGGCCCCAGATGCCTGCCCCATATAATGCAGATGACACACATCTAGCGTTGTAGATGGTTATCATGTCTTTAATTCTTCTAGATCCCAATTTGGTCGAAAAACTGAATATGCTATTTGTTTTCCTGCTCATTTTCAGGCTTATATTATTGTGTTCATTTCTCCATGTCCCATCACCGGCAAATGTTATCCCAAGATAACAAAAAGATTTAACTGATTGCATCTTATCATTTTCAATAAAAAAAGAACTAGCTGACTTGGCTTTCTTCCCACATGTCATGACAAACGTCTTGGTTTTGTACATTTTAAGTTTCCTACTCTTTATAAATGAGACGCTATAATCAAATTTGGGTGTGCGATATTAAGGCAGCGTCGTCCGCATATAATAAAATTAAATTGGGACCGCTACCCCTTCTATAAGTGGAGCATCAGCTGAAATCTGGGCTAGGGTTGAGTCTATTTGGTTAATAAATAGTGAAAATAAAAGCGGTGCCAAGACACAGCCCTGGCGTATGCCTCTTGTAACCTTAAGAAAAGGGGTACACTCACCAGATGGGCCATATTGTACTCAACAAGATAACCTCTCGTAGAGCCTTGCTAAAAAATGTACTATTTCCTTGGGCACGCCTAGGTCAAGTAAAATTTGCCATAATATAGCTTGATCTACAAGATCGAAGGGGCTGCTCAAGTCCACGAAGCAGAGGAACAAATTTCCCTCCTTAGCAACAGTGTATTTATTAATCTAAAGATCGAGATTAACACACTGTTCTAAGGTTCCTAAACCTTTTCTAAAACCATATTGTGCTCTAGATAAAATGTCATGCTCTTCTGCCCATATTTCCAGCCTACTTAACATAATTCTGCTCAATATTTTAATGGAGGCATCTAGCAGAGAAATGGGCCTCAGATTTAGACCCTTTCCTAAAAAGGGGAATAATTCGCGATTGACCCCAAGATATCAGTAATTGACCCTTAGGCGCCGCGTTAAAAAACCTTGCTAAAATAGGGGCCCAGAGGTCCATTTCTGTTTAATATAGATCTACAGGGACCCCGTCCGGGCCGGATGCTTTGCCTCCTTTGCTATTGGATAGGCCCTCATATACCTCATCTAAACTTATTGATAATGGTAATGGCTGCCAAATGGAAGCATTAGAGTTAGTTAATTCTAAGAAAGTCCAATCTGGGTTAACAATCTTAGTAAAATGTTCAATCCATACGTTACATTCAACATAAGAGGTTATTTCGGGCACGTTATCATTCTTTAAAAATGGACTGTTTATGGTCTCCCAATAAAGTTTACAATTTTTTGTTTCTGCCGCTAAATTAAGATTAGTCCAAGCCTCATCTTGTAAATCTCTTTTCCTATTGAAAATGGCTGCTTTATAGTCAGTACGTAACATTTTAATAGTTGCATTTTTATGGGGTTTAGCACTCAACGCTTGTTTTAATTCTTGTAAGGCCCGGATACCATTTTTATCAAACCAGCCTGAGTTTGCTGCCCTTTCCTGCTAGTTCTTTTAGTAAAAAAGTCCTTCTATAGTTTTGTTTATCTTTACAAAACTGTCAAACAGAATAGTAGAACTGACTTCATCCCTAAGGCAATACTCTATCTCTGTGCAACACTTCTTCACCACCTCCATATGCTTTTTTTGGGGGTCAATGCCGGCCCATTTGATTCTCATACCATTTGGTCTAGAGGCTACAACGTTGTTAATACAGTTGTTTTCATTAGGCTGTTTGTTTCCCCAGCACAATAATGAAATGGATATGCTATTATGGTCGCTTAGAGGCTGCTCTGTAACCCAAAGATTAGAGTATTCAGTGTTACTGGAGTTCAAGTTCAAGTTTAAGTTTAGCTTTATTCGATTTTAACAGCAGATAAAAATCATAAAAGCAGCAGTAAATATACATACAGTAATTCATAATAAATAAATATGTCCTAATTTAATTTTAAAACGTTAAAAAGAGATTAAATTAGTGCATTATCGAACCATAGCATTTACATAGTACAGTTAGCAACCATCACATTTCTTTTTCTCAGGATACTCTTTAAGAAGCCAATCATAATCATAATGCATTTGCCATTCTCCAATTGCTGTAAGTTTAGATAGGCTGGTCTACATTGCCGCCAGGTGCCATTTTTCAAGTATTGCCTAATCCATGTCTTGCGTTTTTTCTCGTAAAATTTACAGAATAAAATAACATGGAACGTGGATTGTTGAGATAAATTGTCGCAAGGGCATTTCCCCAGGCTCCTGGACCAGTTGTTTTTAGTAGGAAAAGTTACCAGGTAATAAAAAAGATCAAATCTGAATCTAGTTAAAATAAAACGTTCAAAACCCACAACACATAGTGCTAGGTATGGTTGAATAGTGTAACATACCAGAGACAGCTGGTGTTTACTGACAGTTTGTTTGGTAAGTTCAACCGGGCACCTTAACATTTCATAATGGTTCATGCACAGACCTTTAAGTTCTTTCCTACTCAGACCACCTAATAATTCAGGATTATTATATAGTTCTGGCCTATGCAGATCAATAAATGTCTTCCTGACATACTCAAGCCATGGAATCTGTTTGGCGTTGTCCAGTGCCATTACGTCCTTTAGGATTTCTCTACTAAGGGTCAACGCGTCTTCAGTCCAGACTCCCTGCCAGAGTAAGATTGGTTCTACTTTTATTAGATCAGAAATAAAATGTATTCCTAACTCAGAATGACAGTTAAAAACTGCAGTACCCTGGGGAAGTGCTAACAGATATCTTAAAAAACTATTTTCCGCTATCTGGATGGGTGAAGTATTCTGGAAACCCCAAAGTCCTGCCCCGTAAAGAGCTATGCTTCTGCATTTTGCTTTGTATATATTTAAAAGAATTTCTGTGGGTCTTTTCCCTAGTTTGGTGGAGAAGTTCATAAGTGCAGCAATGGAACGTTTAAAAAGAAGAGTTCTGTTTTTAACAGCCGCACACCAAGAGCCAGAGCCATCGATTAGCACCCCCAAGTATGAGAAGCTTTCAGTGTGTTCTAATGAGAGGCCGTCAATTTTTAGACCCATACACCTTTTCCTGGCTTTCCCGCACATCATCACAAATTATTTTTTTGCTTTTTTTTTTTTAGTCCCCTTGCCTCCATGAACTCTACATACTTTCTTAAGGCCTTTTTGGCACCTACCTTGGTTCTGGCCATTAGTACGGCATCGTCCGCATAGAGAAGGGAGACCACCTGGTTGTTCCCATACCTGGGTGAATCCACTACGGCGGCCATCAATTCCTCCTCCAAAGCGTTCGTATATATGGAGAAGAGGAATGGGGCCAGGACGCAGCCCTGCCTAACTCCCTTCTCTATGCGGAACGACCCAGTACATTCTCCTCCTATCCCATGTCTCACCTTGGCAGTTGCATATGTGTACAACTGTCGGAGGAAATGTAGAATCGCGGGATCCACCTTAATTTCAGCAAATATTTGCCACAGTTTTTCGTGATCCACACAGTCGAATGCGGCTGAAAGATCGACAAATATTGCATAGAGGCACCCTTTTTTAACTTGGGTATATTTCCCTTGAATCATCACAAAATTAAGGACCTGCTCTACTGTGCCCATCCCTTCCCTAAAGCCGTACTGGACCGGGCTTAAGATGTTATTTTCATTTTCCCAAATTTGTAGTTTACTTGAGGACCACCCTACCGGCGATCTTCATAAGGGAATCAAGGAGGGATATGGGCCTGTAGTTTTGGGCACTCTCTCTCCCCTTTTTTGTAGATGGGTACTATAACTGACTTTGCCCAGGTTTTAATAAATCCTTCAGTACAACAGGCCCTTAATACTTGTGTACAAATAGGGGCCCAGAGTTCAGTAGTTAGCTTAAAGATATCATTTGGTATCCCACCTGGGCCCGGGGCCTTGCTACCTTTGCTATTATTTATTGCAGTCAGGACTTCATCATGTGTAATTTCAACCTTAATGGGGAAATGATTCTGCTCTGGGCGATCCTAGTTGTTTACCACTGTGGATTTAGCTACATCCCTTTCCTCTTTTTTGTAGACTTTAGAGAAGAAGTCAATCCAAGTATTCTCATCTATGGCGACTTCAATTCTAGCGTTATCTGATGCGGTAAGATAGGGTGCGTTAACTGCCTGCCAGAAGGATCTACAATCTCTCTGCTGCGATGCCTTAAGTAGGTTTTGCCAGGTCAGGTCTTTTATTTCTTTTTTCCTGTTATTCCGGGCTAGATTGTAGGTCTTTCGACAAGCCCTAATTAGGCTGTAATCCCTAGGTTTGGCACCAAGTGCCCCTTTAAGATGGGTATACTCTTTCGTGCATTTAGAGTCAAACCAGCCATTGATCTTCTTGCGTTCCATCACTTTTCTTTTAGTAAGGGAATCTTGTATGACTAGCGTAATCGGCCCAAAGGCTTCCAGAATTTCAGCATTGGTAGCTTCCTCGTCTAGACACACCAAGATGGGAGCCAAGGCTTTTGATATAATATATAATGGTCACATTTGTTTTTACTTGATCGATTTTGCCCCATTTCAGGGCAAAACCATTTTGACGTGCCAATACTATTTCCTTCGACCATACCAGGGATTTGAGCGTGGCTGAGGTGTCACATGCAGGAAGGTTTAGGTGTAAACTGAGGGGTAGATGGTCGCTAAGGCCATTTGGCTGGATAGTAAAATCTCCCACCCAGCTAGAATATCTTATGGGTAGGATGATGAAATCAATAATCGAATGCACACCCCTGGCTATGTATGTAGGGCTAAATTCAACCTGCGGGGTGCACATCAAATTTACGAAGTCTAAGTCATATGTGACCATAATATCATTTATTATTTCCCCTCCAGCTGTATGTACGAAGTGCTTCATATCAGCCCTTCCTTTCCTAGCATCTTCACGGGGTCTGCAGATATTCAAGTTACATGTGTATAGTATTAAAGTCCCCTCCCCAGATCAAAATAGCGTTTTTTCCTTTTGCAGTATTTAGGTAGTTTATGCCTTCACCTAGCTTGTTCATCTCTATTGCAAACTCAGGTTTTTTTAATGGTATTATAAAAATTAACTACCATTAATTCCATGCCCGAGAGTAATATAATAGATACTATTTGAAAGTAAGGAGAGTACCCGATCCTTTTAATTTTGTGTACCCTCAACAAATTGGAAATGTAAATACAAATGCCTCCTTTGTGTCTACCATAGGCAGAATGTTCCTCAGGAATATGGTAGGTTTTAAAACCGTTCAAATGTATTTCATACAGGAGCCAAGTTTCTTGGATGCCTAGTACATCATAGTTCTGGATAAAATCGCCCCAGATATGATTAGAAACTTTGCTTTCCAGCCCGCAGATATTCCATGAGACAATCCTGAGGGGGCCTTGCGATGAGGGCGGATCAACTATCAGGGTGGAATAGGAATGCTTTACGGAGGCAATTTTTTCCCTATTTACCCCTGCATTTACACATGTCAGTTCTCTCACCAGTTTTTCTCCCCCAGCTTCGAATGTGGGTTGGGGATTTCCAGTGCTTAGCCCGTTTGGTGATGTATTAGTCGGTACAACAGGATTTAACATAGTGCTTGGGGAATCGGTATTTCTGTTAGGTGCTTTCCCAACTGAGTCCGGGTTACCAGTCAGT
This sequence comes from Lissotriton vulgaris, assembly GCF_964263255.1. Taxonomy (NCBI): domain Eukaryota; kingdom Metazoa; phylum Chordata; class Amphibia; order Caudata; family Salamandridae; genus Lissotriton; species Lissotriton vulgaris. The sequence continues at coordinate 1,089,026,870 of NC_141697.1, read as the reverse complement.
CAGTCACACTCATTAAGGCCTGGGAGTGCTGCAAATCTGTTGGGCCCTAAAGGGAACGCATGCATCTCCTGTCTTGCCCAATGTGGAGTAATTGCTGGTTTCCCCCCATGATCCCCAGTCCCGGTATATTCTGTGGTATGGTACCCTCGCCTGTTGCCATCCATTCCAGTTACCGCCCAGTGGTAATATGTCGATGCCAGAGCCCCTGGGCCTCCCACCAGTCTCAGCTGTCCTTAAGATCCTCTCCACCAGTATTGGGCTGTTAAAGTTGATCACTATGCAGTCGCCCTGTTTTGACTTGTTTGACCTGTCCACCCAAGACACTCTTCAGGCCATTATAATACTATGGCCGAGGTTATTGCCTTCTGTAGTATTTTGCGATAGCCAATGGGCTGCCTTATTTCTTAGCTGGTAGTAATCTTCTCTATCTCCTTCCATGAGGGGTGGTACATTTCCTAATACTACTACTAGTGGAGATGCCTGGGGGGTAGGTCAATAACAGGGTGGATGATCGGGGATTTAGTGGGTACGACTAGGTTTCTCTTATCCTGCTCGTGTGTTGATGGGACATTTGGTAATAGGGTATTCAGATCATTATTTTTGTTATTAACCCCCCCAACAAACAGTGATACCTGGTCTCCTTTCTTTTCAACCTCCTTGTTATTCAATGGCCTTGATTCATCAGATGCCTTTGGCGAGGGCAATACGGGTTTGGGGGGGTATATTCATCTGTTTCCTTATTGGGGTACCTTTATCACTTGGGCAAAGTGTAAAATTTGCTAACGTATGGGAGTTTTCTGCAATTACCTTCTGCATCCTATCCAGTTTATCATCTAGTATTTTTAACCTCTCAATGAGCGGGAGCACAAATGTTTTAAGTAGCGTCTCAGCTTGGGAAAATGTACATGCAGAATCCGGGTCTACAACTATATCTCGTCATTGTAGTGGAGCTTGGAAACTAGAACTACTTAAAAAGCTGCTCGGGGGAGGAGGACATCCTACGGCTGTTACAGGTAAAATATTAGCTTTAGTTAAAGTAGATTTTGATGAATTTATTGTTGTTTTCAATACTTTTGGTTTGGTGCCTAGTTGACAATTCCCGCCCATCTTTCTTTTCCCTTTTTGTATGTGAGATATAGGTGTAGTTGTTTTTTTTCGGTCTTTCCATGGGCTGGAGGTTCTTATTTCCTAAAGCTGTAGGTTGGAGGTCCTCCGACGAAATACCCTATGAGAATGTAGTGTCAGCCGAGATATTCACAGTAATAATAGATTGACCTCCCTCTAAGCCTGAGCCTGTGGAGTTATGACTAGTAACGCTCGGCCTATTGTTATAAACTTGGTCAGGTGTGACTGCGTTTCTTAATTCGGCCAAGGAAGACCGCTTGTTGCCTATCAGTTCCAGGGATAGCCGCTTCTCGGTGAGGGCTATCTCCCGTTCTAGCACAACCGCTGCTCTTGGAATGAACCCGTCAAGAGTGTCGGCGATACTTCCCCTGTGCTACTAGTTGTTGACTTCCTCCCCTTCCCCACATGTTGTGCCATTAGAATCAGGGGAATAGGAGGAAAACTGGGATTTAACGCATTTATATAGCACTCTCAGTTTGAAATAGTCCCAGGATCCGCAGTCATGTAAAAACAACAGAATCTCACCAGGCTTTACATTAGTTCTTAGGGGGGTGGCCCAGTCCAGTCTTGTCCGGCCTTAGACGGCCCGCCCTTTGCGATGCAGGAGCCCGTGATCAAATTTAAAGGACCAGGGGGGGCGGAGCTACTGTTGAGCGTCCGCGCCTCACATGGGGCGCTGCAGGCACACAGTCTCCACTTCGCTCTGACAAGGGTCCCAAGAAGGCAATGCAGATGAGCAGGGTCGGCAAGTAGGCATTCCCAAAAGCGTCCCGCAATGTGGGAGCACGCGATCAAATTTAAAGGACCAGGGGGGGCGGAGCTACTGTTGCGCACCTCCCGCAAGACCACACTGCCCCCTGGATGTTGTAGTCGGGGTAGTGCTCAGTCCGTGGCTCACACGGGGCGCTTCAGGCAGACAGGCTCCCCCTCGCTCTGACAAGGGTCCCAAGAAGGCAATGCATATGAGCAGGGTCCAAAGGAATGGTCAGCGAGCTGGAAGGCAAGAGATAGTTCGGCAAGTAGGCTTTCCCAAAAGCGTCCCGCGATGTGGGAGCACGCGATCAAATTTGAAGGGCCGGGGGGGGCGGAGCTACTGTTGCACACCTCCCGCGAGACTGCACTGCCCCCTGGATGTTGTAGTCGGGGCAGTGCTCGGTCCGCGGCTCACACGGGACGCTGCAGGCAGACACGCTCCCCCTCGCTCTGACAAGGGTCCCAAGAAGGCATTGCAGATGAGCAGGGTCCAAAGGAATGGTCAGCGAGCTGGAAGGCAGAAGATAGTTTGGCAAGTAGGCTTTCCCAAAAGCGTCCCGCGATGCAGGAGCCCGTAATCAAATTTAAAGGACCAGGGGGGGAGCGGAGCTACTGTTGCGCACTTCCCGCAAAACCGTACTGCCCCCTGGATGTTGTAGTCGGGGCAGTGCTCAGTCCGCGGCTCACACGGGGCGCTGCAGGCAGACAGGCTCCCCCTCACACTGACAAGGGTCCCAAGAAGGCAATGCAGATGAGCAGGGTGAGATGCAGATGAGCAGGATCCAAAGGAATGGTCAGCGAGCTGGAAGGCAGAAGATAGTTCGGCAAGTAGGCTTTCCCAAAAGCGTCTGTCTGTGGGTTGCCGGAGAGCAAGATATGATCAATGTTAGTATTTGCATTCCTGCCTGTAAAAGTAGGGCAATTAATATTGTCCTTATTCTTAGTGCAACTAAACATATCCAGGTTAACTTTAGCTAGTAATTAATTTAGGGCTGTCCCGTAATTGCAATGTGGAAAATGAAAGTCGTCACCGACCTCCCCATTACCAGTCTCCTTCCTAAGGCCACATGAATTACTCATGACCAAAGGGCAAGGTTTGATATTAAAATTGCCCGCCCATAGGATAATGGCCTGTTTTCGAGATACTGCAAGGGCCTTATTGATTTCATTCTCAAGTGGGTAAAGAATTTTCTCCCTATTGGTGTCAAAAATATTGTTATAATTAATCAATATTAGATCTTTACCTTTACTTAATTGTAATCGTAACTCCTGGCTATTTGTGTCAACTGGAGTATAGCTTCTAGTTTTACAGGCAATTAGTTTGTTAGGTATTAGCAAAAGGAGACCACCTTTTGCTCTTCCAGCTGCAGAATTAACCGCATTTAACCAGTGTGAGGTATAACCCTCTATAAAGATGAGCTCCTTACACCATGTCTCCTGGAGACAGATGACGTCATAACCTACAGTAATAAAGTCCCTCCAGAAAGGTGTATCCAACTTTCTTTTAAGACCAGCTAAATTTCAGGTAACTAGACTGTATCCCAATTCTAAGCCTGAGATAGCAGATACTGGATCGCCTTGAGGAAGAAGAAGTCTCCTATATGGTTTATAGGCGCTGCTGGGTTTATTGGATTTAGAATGGCTGGTGCCTCATCCTTATTATTAATATAGTCAGTAGATCTGCGAAATTCAGAAACTGCTGTGTCTAACTGTAAATGATTAACCAATGACTCATTGCCCAATTCGTCTATTTCTTTCTGTTGTGTCCGGACGGAGGGGACTTGTGTTATGCCTTTGGACAGTGCATGTCAATCGTTATCCTCTAAGGAATCAAATGCCTGGAATCTATTATATGTTGGAATTGTATAGCAGGAATGGGGCATAGAAAGTGCTCTTGTTCTACTGATAGTAGGATTATTGCTAGTATAATGTTTGGGGTCCAGTAAATGTCTATAAAAGTATCCCAAGGGGAGGAGGGTCATGTTATATTCCCAGGCTGATGAAGGTGGGGCATTGGCAAGAGTGTTCTTTGCCCAGTGGGGGGATTGAACATTTATAATTATACAGTCCCCCTCAAACTTTTTCATGAGCGGCCCCACCCAGCCCACCCTTTGGGTTAATTATAATCTGATTAGCTCCCACCTCAGGAAAATTGCAGTTGTTAGATAGCCAATGGAGAGTTTTATTTTTGAGTGTGTCGTGAATTTCCATTTGCCCCTTTCTTAATTTGGGGACCTTCACAAGTACCGCAACGTATGCACCACATTCTGGGGGAAGATTGATAAAAGCTGGAGTTTGTCTATCAATATGTTTAATAGGATCTTTATCTTTAGCATGTTCTGCAGGTATTGATTTTTCTTTTCCACAGGTGCCCTGGTCAACAATAAGGGGGTTATTCTTTAACTGATTATCTACGTTCTGGTTATTCACTGGGACTTCATTCTTGTTTGGGACCATAGTGGGGCTGATATAGGTCGCAGCTGTTGCTCCAATAATTTTAGTATTTTTGTCTTTATTTCCATTATTCACCTCTGTGCTAGGTCCTCCAACCTGGTTGGGCTTCTCAATTAATTTCTCCATTTTACCACTTATTTTATGGACCTCCCTAGCCAGGTTGTCCACTTTCTCGTGTAAGGGCCTAATCAGTTCGATCATTTTGTCAAAGATTGTTTCTAGGCTATGATTACCAAGTGGCGTCTCTGGTTTTAACTGAGCCCTTGTGCGTGTAGTAACCATATTCCCCACTGCATTAATTCTTTTGTCTCTTTTCCCCTTTGGGTTACCCAGTCCTGTTGTTTTCTTATTCCTACACTTTTGTTTAACCTGGGGAGGGGGTGAGGGGCAGGGGCTAATATCCATATTAGACAATCTTGGTAAGTTGGAAATACAGGAATTATCGGTGTCATTATTATTTGTTTCCTCCATCAGGACCATGTCTGTATTTGTTTCCTCCAGCAGGACCTGGCTAGGTATTCTACTTGTGTTAGCCGGGTCAGCTATCAGGATACTTGATCCCATAGAAAGAAGCCTTTTAGTGCGATTGATTTCTTCATTAAGAGCAGTTACGACCTTAACTAAATACCTGTCAATAGTATTACAAGCATTTTCAAGTTGTGGTTTGGCGCGACGTCTTGCCATTGCCATATGTATGGCAACCAAAAACTCGCCCGCAATTACTATTATCACCAGCCAACTATACTACAATTGACTTTGTTAACATAGAATTAAAACAAGCAAAAATAAGGTAAAGTATACTACACATAAAAGGGATCAAGGCATTAGTGTCAGTATAGCAATGTTCCAGACCAGACCTTGTTAGAGGGGGGGCCCAGCCCAGCCTCCTCTGGCCACTGACGGCTTAAGACGGTCCCGCCCTTGCCCAAGGCTTAGCCCGGCGCCGCCCTCGCGCGTCCCACGATGTGTGATTCTGCTCTCGTTTTTGAGGGCCTCCGCCGCGGAATGGGCGTTGGTGGCTTCCTGCCGCAAGGGCTGCTTGGAGATGAAGTCCCCCCCTCTCGCTCCAGCGGCGGGGGGAGACAGGCAGCAAAGATCCAGGAGCGGGCTCACAGGTGGCACGAACTGCCCCCAAACTATTAATCACCACCCGCTCTGCTGTGATTCTGCTCTCATTTTTGAGGGCCCCCGGCGTGGAATGGGTGTTGGTGGCTTCCTGCCGCAGGGACTGCTGGGAGATGAAGTCCCCCCCTCTCTGCGGCCACGCCGAGATGGCGGAAGGCTGCGGCGGCGGGGGGAGACAGGCAGCAAACATCCAGGAGCGGGCCCACAGGTAGCACAGGTGGCATGAACTGCCCCCAAACTATTAGTCAGAGCATATATTCAATAAAGTAAGTTTGTATTCTCTACTGTCTAACCTACTCTTCATCTGGGAAGTCATAGCACATGGTTGTGGAAATAACCTGCGGGGCCCTTAGAGGGCCACATCCTTCAATGAAGCAATTTAAAACCATGCAAAGTGCCTTTGTGTGACTTCATAAATATGACTTGGGGGTTTTCCTTGTGCATTTATCATGTTTTGTAGTGGAAGCATTATGCAAAGCCCTCATAAATATGCACCAGAGTCTCTAAAAGGGGGTTCGCAGTTCTGACGCCTTAGAAGTAGCATTACTGAGAAACGGTGAAGAGAGCTTTCTTTGTTAGATTATTTTTTATATTGATAGACTGTTGTACCTTTCTGGACTCTACTCTATTCTGTAATACACAACCTTACAACTGCTTATGTGATTTGAAGCATTTGTATGTCTGATGTCCATCTTGTGAGAGTTAGCTTAGCAGCTAGATGAAACTTTTGTGCAGAAGAAAGAAATACTCAAAATTTGAGTTTGTGTCATATTCAGTCATTATTGAAAATCTCCTTCACTCTTTGGATAACCTACCCCGCCATTGCATGTAGGGTTTGTCAGTCATAATATGTGGCATTTTCCAGATTCTTATCTTTGCCAACTCCACATCCGAAGCTAACTCAATTCTAAACAACTTTAAAGATGTTTCGGAAAGCTATGTGAACATCCATGCTTCAATTACAAAACACAAGTGCAAGACAAAGCTTCCAGCACCCTGGTACTCTAATTAAATTGCTGAAAATAAACAATCCATGTGCAGACAGGTTGCTTCATGGGAACATGGAGACAACCCATCACATCAGCCAAAGCAAATACTATACCAGCCCCGACAATAAAGCCACCAACAAATGCAGAACATTAAGACAATAAGGCACTGCATCAAGCCCCTGCCAGACCCACTTATTCCTCAGTGCACATAAAAGTAAAATGCCAGAAACTTCTTCAGTGAAAAATGCAGACGATATGGTAGCACACTGGTGACATAAAGCCTACTTCCTATCTTACACTGACCAGTTTTTGTAGAATCTTAGAATGGCTAGCCTTCGAAGACCTATGTCTCCCAGACCTCTCTGGTGTACGTAACTCTCAAAAGCCATTTCCTATGAAGGTTGATGACTTACCATCGCTCTTCATCAAAGCTCTCTCTTTGGAAGCTCTCTTACCCCTACTTACCATAGTCAATGCCTCCCTCACTAAAGTCATCACCCAGAAGCTCTCTATGTAAGCCAGATCCCCTCACTCCTAAATAAACCTAGATTAGACCCCAATGACCTCACCAACCACCATGCCATCACTCACCTACCATTCATCAGCAAGAACACATTAACACTAACACTCTCCTTCATGGCTCCCAGTCTGGCTTCAGATCAAGCTGCAGGATGGAAGCCTCTACCTTACACATCACAGATTATGACCTCTTGACCACATATAAAGAAGTTCTCTGCCTCCTGATATTGTGCAGCCTCATAGCTGTGTATGAACATCCCACCTTCATATGCACCCTGGAGTCTTGAAAGGGATCCACCATCAATGCCCTTCAAAACATCCCTATCACCTGTGGAATTCCCCATGTTTCCATACTGTCTCCAGTCAACTTCAACCTATTAATGGAGCTGTGTCTTACTTTACTCACAGATAACAGCATGAAGATTCACCAGTATACTGATGATACACAATTCTACCTGCATATCATCATGACATGGATGTCCAGTGCCTTCTTGAAGCTCAACCCAAACAAGACAGAAATACTGTTTTTTGCAAGAAGCAACAAAAATGATACAGTGCAAACCTACCTCAATGACATGAACCTTGAGGGCTTTAAACCCCAACTCTCACTCAATATCAAGTTAGTTGCACTAACTTTAAATATCAACTTCATCAGCAGGTACAAATACAGCCTGGTCAATAAAATATGTTTCAAAAAAATAAATACAGCCTGGTACCAGCTCTCTCTAAAGAAAGTCAAACCATTTTATCCAGAAAACAACTTCAGATTTACTGCTCAATCCCTTTTACACTAACATCTGGATCATGGTAATGTCCTATTCAATGGCCTCCAAGACTCCACAATAGTTCCAGCAGGGCTCCCTACACACCACTGCTTGTCTCATCCAGGATCTTAAGAAATATGATCAGATTATTCCTGTCCTGATGGGACTCCTTTAGTTCCCTTTGCCGGCCCACACCAACATCAAAATCAGCTGCATCATTACAAAGGAATCATAATCAGTACCCCCGCATATCTTATGGGTGCGTTCACCAGCTCTGGTGCAACTTACCACAATCGCAGCCAGGATACTATCAGAAAGCAGACTAAGAAATGTAAAAAAATCAAATCAAGACAACATGCCTTATTAATTCTATGCACTCAGTACCTGGAACAGCATCCACCAAGTCATTCTGGACCACTCCAAAGCTGCTGTAATTTTTGAAAGAGCTGGAGGCTCACCTCTTGATAGAGCTCTACATCACAATACAATAACTGCCCACATTTTAGCTTCATCTCCTATTGGCATTATGTATTTGAACATACTCACTGTTCCGCTGCTGTTTGGCTAGGCTTGGGCTATTAAAATACAATATACATACATGTGCAAACATATATTTTTGAACTGTGTGAATTGCCATAAGTAATTTCTTGAGGATTACAGTTAATTAAAGGAGATGTCCCACAGAGCAACTTCTTTCAATGGGTAGAATGCTGGAAGGGAGTGCATTACCAATAGAAAAACTATGAGGTGCCCTTGTTCTTGATGCTGAATTTGTGTCCTGAATGCCATCTCAATCAATAGTCTACATAACTATTGATTTTTTTCTGCACAGGTGGCATTTCATAATGAGAATACACAAATGCACATGAATAAGGCATGCCTTTAAAGTGCACAGTTGTATTGCTTCCCTGGCTCTTGCTCCAGACCAACAACAGGGGGTATGCAGCCCTTTGTGTGGAGTCAGGACACAGATTATTCAAGTGTAAGTGGGGCTGGGCCCAGCTACTCTCTCCGATTTGCAAGGGAAGGCCGACCAGTCACACCTAAGCTCTTCATTGTGAGTGGCTGTCTAGGAGGAATACAGAAAGCATGTCAGCTACACCCAGTCATGTGACCTAGAGTCTCGCTGCAGGTATGACATGGCTAAGGCAAGAAAATGCCAACTTTCTAAAAGGAGCATTGTCAAAATTGTTGCAATTTAAAATCAGACCGCACCATACGTTAGGATTTTAAATTGCAAATCCAGGGACATCAAACATGAACTAGTCACCTGTCCCTGTTTGAAAATTGCACTTATAAAATGTAATAAGGCAACTGCAATATTATCCTATGGGAGAGGTAGGCCTTGCAGTAATGAAAAAAAAGTTGAAGAGTTTTTCACTACCACGATATGTAAAACGTAAACAAGCGTAATTCTTTTTACATGTATTGCACCCTGCCCTCTGGGCTGTTCTGAGCCTACACTAGGGGTAATGTATGTGTGTAAAAAGGACAGTTTGGGCCTGGCACAAATTTTAATTTTCCAGGCCGAAATGTCAGTTTATGAACTGCAAAGAAACAGGCTGCAATAGCCAATCAGGTGTAAGCCAAATGTTTAAAGTGCTAAAGCTCAGTAATGAAGGCTCACTAGTAGCATTTATTTAACAGATCCTAGGCACAGGTATTGCCACTTCATGAGGGACTTACAAGCAAATTAAATATACCAATTGGGTGTAAGCCAAACTAACATGTTTAAGGAGGGAGCACAAGCATTTTAGCATGTATTAGAATTGGTAAAGTGTGCAGAGTACTAAGGCCAACAAAAACAAATTCAGCAAAAAGTAGAAGGAAGGCAAAACGTTTTGGGACTCACCCTGTAGAGACGGCCATGTCTAACACTACTCTGTACCAATTCCTAGATATCTTAAAAAACCAACAACATTAATAAGAACTTAAAAGAGAGAAATCTTTAACCAAAATGAAACCTAAAATATACAAACAGGCTAAAGAATTGTAAGAAATGCTGCAATGCAAAGTACAACTCTTTATATATAAAGCAGGCCTACACTACCTAAAAAGCCAGACCACTACTATTAACCAACTAATAATTCAAATCAAATTGACATCCAAAATAAATATATAGAAAGAAATAGAATACATTTATTTATAAACATTTTTTTAATTATTTGTATTATTCACATGAATAAAAATCTATAATTACATCATATTTAATAAGGCTGATAAGTAGAACTATATAAGAATAAAATTAGTTAATAAATAAACTCCAAAGAAAAAAAGCACAATAACAATTTGTTTTTTAAGTTCCAAACAACACATTTACAAATATGAGCAGTACACAACAGTTTTACAAAATGCAAGAAGTATATAAAAGAACAACCATAGCAAACCTTTTCTATCCCCCCAAAATTCAAATCAACTTACAGTTCTGTAGCCGATGTCTATGATACGTTTCAAATAAACTTAAAACAAATGTGCAAAAATTAGGATAGAATGACCCAAAAAAATCCCAAAAATAAATAATCAAAAAAGAAATCCACAGAATTATTCCTAAGAAACTATAAAAACAAAAAATGAAAATCTACTGGAAAGAAATGAAAAATAAAAGGAAATTAAATAATAATCTAACCAGAAAAATATTTTACAAAAAAGCTTACAAAAAGAAGGAAAGTCTTCCACTGCAACCAAAATCACTGTATGAAAAACAATATACCTACTTTACCAATATCCTCTGTGTACATATCATATATCCCAAATACATAACAAAAAATACAAAATACATTCATCAATGATTGTAACATCACAAAAAAATTATTAAATTAACTGCACATAATACACTAGGACCAACCGTACTTAACTAAGTAGTCACAAAACACAACCTAACTGAGAATGACATAACCACAACAAACGAATAACATTTTCTATACTAACTACTCCTACTTTGATTCCTCCCTTTTAAAAACAATCTTAAATGTACTCTAACCTTATTCATAGACCAGCAACATGGAATCACCAGCAACAGGAACAGAAATTGACTTCAAATTGTGTTAATGAACTCAAATTTATAGAGTATGCTACAATCAAATAAATGATAACTTCTTAAAAATATATGCAAATATACATTATATGTGCTAAACATGTATTGTTATAATATGTAAAAATGTATACAAATGCAATAAACATGTTAAAAAAAATAAAAAATATACATTACTTAGTATGATGAAATTTAGGACATAAACTAGTAGAACTGATTAATATATTAGGAACATATACATTATATCCAAAAACGTTTACTCCTACATTTGAAAAAAATTATACGTCAAGAAATTATAAAGCGTATAAAACTACATTTTACAATGTGTAGTGTGTAGTATGTATGTATATGTATATGTAACATTGCAAATGACATTTCAACTTATATTAACATTACAAAATGATTATAGAAAATGTATTGTACAAAAAATCTATCCAAGAGACTCTTTTATTTATGTTCTATGCACAAAATAAAAAAAACACTTATGTGTGTTAAACCATTTAAAATGTGAACCCACACATCCAATACAAATCAATCAAAACTACAAAATGTACAGTAACTATTTCTATCCCTGTCTACAGCATGTCATTCAATAAATTACATAGTGAATATTTAAAATATAGCAAATCCAGTAAAGTTTAACATTTTTATACAGCACACAAAAAGTAATAATGTGAAAAATACAACATAAGAAAAATAGAGTGATAATTGATAAATAAATTGAGACCATAATGTCAAAAATCCAATCAGTCGAACCGGATTAGGTAAAGAAAAGCACCAAGCAGGGCTTGTGGCTATCTAGTCATACCAGAGAGGGGGAAAATCACAAGTTCAGGTCAACCACAACTGAGCACAGTCCAGATATAGGCACCAGGCTAGTCCCACTGAAAAACTTTCCTTCTCAAATACCGGAGTGAAGAGTCCCGTTAGGGGTGGAAAAGGCTCTGAGGAGAGCGATGCAGATGGTCTTTGCTGTAGCGTGAAGAGCAGGAATTGCATTGCAGATGATCACCGCTGTACCATGAAGATCCTGTCAGGTGATCCTGTCGCTCTAGGTCTTTGTAGGTTGTCGTCACTGTAAAATGAAATGCAGAGCTCGGGTTTCTGGTCGTCATTAATATTCCCCGAAGCACAAAGAGTCATGTTCACCAGAGCTACACGTTGGCAGGCATCACAGGTGGCAAGATCTTGAAATGAAAGTGCCCATTCATGGTCATGAAGAACACAAAACTTCAGGATTTCTCCTTTATCTTCATGTGAGTTTCCAACTAATGCCTTAGGACCTGCAATGCACCTCTTAGAGATCAGGGACTCACTCTATCAAATGCCAGATGTCTTTGGGCAGGATCCGATGCAGGCCTCTGGGCATTTGCAGGGAGGCCTCTGGAGCTTGTTGGGTGCCTTTAGCTCAGAACAGAAGGTCAGCCAACTGACTCTTAGAGTCTCTCTGCCTGGGATGAATGGAGCAGATCCAGTCTTCCTTCAAGGGCAGAACAGGGCAGATCTCAAACAGCAGTGCAATCCTTTTTTCTAGTATCCACAGGTCAAGGAGGGTACTCATGAGTGTGCCTAAGGGTCCTACCTGGACGTTTATGCCCACAAGTCATTCTGAAACTTTCTACCACCCTGCCAGGGTCCAGAAAGACTAGGGTCACAAAAGGCTAGTGTGAAGCCCTTTGTGTGTGTGCTGAGGCTGGTTGTTTGAAATGTAAGTAGGGCTGTGCACAGTGTCACTCCTACCATCCTGTCAGAATTTCCCATCTTGTCAACACGTAGTCTGCCTGTGTGTGGCTGTCTGTTGAGGAATACACAGAGGCCAACTACACCTAATCATGTGACTTAGTAAGCAGCCTGCAGGCACCAAATGGTTATCAAAAAAATGTGTCAACTTTCTAAAAGTGGCAATTTTAGAATTGTGACTTAAAATCAAACTTTACAATTAACCCTTGGGATTTGTTGGACGGCTCACCATGGTTGGACGCTACGGGTGGCGTGTGCGTCGGACGGCCGGGAGCCGTTCAAAGTGCACACATGCAAAATTTTCACACACATCCAAGGGGTTAAAGAGGATTTTAAATTACAATTCTTTAGACATCAAACATGACAATTCTACCTACCGAACAAAAATGATCTCATTGTTATCCTATGGGAGATGTAGGTCTCACATTAGTGAAAAAAGGATTTGTGTGCTTTGTATCACCACAGGACATGTAAAACACAAAAGTGCATGACCAACTTGTTAACTACAGTGCACCCTTCCATTTGGGCTGTTTAGGGCCTACTGTAGGAGTGTTAAAAAGGGATTTTTTGGCTTGGCAAAAGGTGTATTTTTGTCAAATTCAACTGACAATTTAAAACTGCACACAGGCTGTAATGGCAGGCTGAAGACATGTTTTAAAGGGCTGCTTAAGTGGATTGCACAATACGTGCTGCAGGCCCATTATTAGCATTTAATTTATCACACTTAGATATATGCAAAACCACTTTCTAAGGGACGTATAATAAATTAAATGTGCCAATCAGGTGTAAGCCAAATGTTCTGTGTTTCAGGGAGTGAGCATTAGCACTTTAACACTGTTTAGCAGTGGTAAAAAATGAAAAAGCAGGTTCATAAAACAGGAGGGATGAAGCCAAAAGGTTAGTGAGGGAAACTGCAGATAGGGCCAAAACCAACACCACTCCTCTGTACAGCATAGTTGGAAAATGTTGGAGTCTGACGGGTTCAAACATAGTATTCCCACTCCAATTTAAACCACTTTGGGTAATGTGTTGGACACTGAAAGGGTTAGAATACCATTCTGACTCCAATCTAAACCACTTTTCTGAACGTGTTGGACAATAATGGGGTCACAATTACTATTTGCACTGAAATCCAAATGATTTTGGGGATGGTGTTGGACACTGAAGTGGTCTTTGTCACTATCCGCACTCCAATGTAAACCATTTTGTGAAATGGGTTGGAAACTGATGGGATCCAAATTACTGTTCCCATTCTAACCTAAAACATTTTGGTGAAGGTGTTGAACACTGAAGAGGTCAGATTTACTATTCCCTGTTCAATCCTAACCACTTTGGAGAATGTGTTGGACCATAATGGGGTAAAATGTACTATTAGCACTGAAATCCAAATTATTTTGGGGGTGGAGAAGGGCACTGATGTGGTCTATTTATTTATTTATAGGTTTTAAAATGCACTTGAATCACCCCCAGAGGGATATCTCAGTGCAAAGGAAACAACAGGCTAAGCTGAAAGACCAAAAGCTAGAAAATAAATGTTTTAAGATGGTTACTAAAGCAAAGGTAATCGGGGGATTGTCTAAGTTGTATGGGAAGCTTATTCCAGTAAGACGGAGCAAGGTGAGAAAAGGCCTTCCCTCACCTAACCTTGTTTTCCTAATTCAGGGTACCTTGTGAAGGGGTTTGGTGCCAGAGTGGAGGGTTCTACTAGGGGAGTATCTGGTGAGTTTTTCAGCAAGAGGCCTAATTATAAAGAGTCTTATACAGCGTACAACAGATCTTAAACCTCACCCGCTGATGTACTGGAAGCCAGTGGAGTCAACGGAAAAGTGGAAGGGACGGAGTCCCGGGGGGGGGGGGGTGTTCAAAACAAGGCATGCAGCGGTATTTTGAACCACCTGCAAATGCTGCAGAGGCGATTCATTCGCCGAGATTAAAAGCGCATTACAATAGTCAAGGCGACTCAGAACCATCGCCTACATAAGAGTTTTACTTGACAAGTCAGGGAGCAATGGAAAGACTCTCCGTAGTAATCTCAATACATGAAAGCAAGAGCCGACTGTAGGAGTCACATGCTCCTTTAAGGTCAGAGCCTGATCAAGACTGATGCCTACATATTTTACACAAGTCTACGATGGGGGTAACACCAAGATCTTCTGGCCACCACTCAGATGTCCACCACAGCAGGGCATCATCAAAGAGCATAAGCTCCATCTTTCCGGCATTGAACTGGAGGAAGTTGTCCTTCATCCAGATAGAGATTGCGTTCATCCTTGAAGCAAAGGAGTCTTGAACTGAGGGAGTGAATTTATTAAAAGAGAACAGCAGTTGTGTGTCTTCCGCATAGGATATGGAGACAAAGTGTCCTCAGGAGAGTAGCCAAGGGAGCCACATAGATGTTTAATAATGTAGAGCTCAAACATGAGCCCTGGGGGACTCCCCTCTTTATCTTCCTAGCCTGTAAACAGTAAGAGCCATGAATGATGGTCTGAGATCTAGAGGAAAGAAAGCTGGACATCCACTGCAATGCTACACCTCCTAGTCCTATCTCCTCCAGTCTCCCTAGCAAGATCCGGTGCAAGACCGTATCAAATGCAGCGGAGAGGTCAAACAGCACCAGAATCATGGAGTGGCCACTATCTAGGGTCATTTTGGTGTTATCCGTGACTGCTAGTAGAGCGGCCTCGTGCTGTAATTAGGTCTAAACCCAGATTGTGAAGGATCCAGACCACCTGTGAATTCCAGATGGTCAGACAGCTGCTTTTTAGTATGTTTCTCTTTGACCTTGCTCAAGAGTGGGAGGATAGAGATGGTGCGAAGATTCGAGAGATCTTCCATGGGGGCCTTAGTGTTTTTTTGGATCGGAATATTCTGAGCCGCCTTCCATTCAGGTGGAAGTCAACCCTCCTTCAAAGAGAGATGAAGAAGCGGAGTGATATATGGAGCCAAATGAGTGGTTAGTGAAGCAGCAGTTTTCACCGGAATGATGTCCAGGGGGAATCCTGATTTAGCCAATCCCAAAGCCTCTTCTACTGCTTCAAGAGTTATCAGGAGGAAATTATCTAGCAGCTGCATGCTACTAGGCACACTTGAGAGGAGGGCTTGGGAGGCAGGTGTGCCCCCTAATAAAGTAATTTTGTCATAGATCAAATCTATTTTCTGAGTGAAATACCTATCAATGTCATTGCATAATGCTTGGGACAGAGCCTCTATTGATATGCATGCCTTGGAATTGGTGAAAGTTTTCAGAATCTGAAACAAGGTTTTGGACACATTTCTGCCTGAGCTAGCTGTGAGGCTAAAAAAGTTTTCTGGGTGACATATATTTTTATGGTAGAGAGAAAGAGCTAATTTGACATTTTCCATGTTCCTATCTTCATGATTTCTAGGCCAGCATCTCTCTAAATCTTTACATCTCCTTTTTTCGGTGCGCAGCTCAGAAGAGTGTCAGGCCATCTGTGGGTGCCTGACTGAGGAGGGGAAGGATTTCAATGGGGCAATTTGATTATTGGCTTGTTTAACTGTGGAGTTGTACAGGGCTAACCCCTCCTCTATGTTTGTGGGTTCAAAAAGACAGTGTGAAAGACGTCAGGAGTGATTTTATACCACTGTCTACCGATCCGCTGGCTTGTATGTGAAATTCAATCAGGGAATTATTGGACCAGGTTAAAGGACGAGGTGCTACACAACTGATTCCACAGGAGTTGGAGAAAATAATGTCCAACGTATGCCCAGCAATATGTGAGGGTCCTTCGTTGCGTTTGACTAAGTCTAATGTAGCCAAGTCCGCTAAGAAAGACAATACTTCTGCATTGGCGGAGCATTTTCAATGGACATTAAAACCCTCCAACAGCAGGAAATTGTGGTTTGAAATAACATAGGGTGCAATAAGTTCATATGTTGGATTGAAAAGTCCCCTATGGGACCAGGAGGATGATAAACTAGTGCACCCTTCCAACTCAGCCGAGGGTGTAAATCTAAGCGAAAAATTAAGATTTCTATATGCGACTTACAATGTTGTTCAAGAATAGTTGCTTCAATTCCCTCCTTGTAGATAATAGCGAACCCATCACCTACTTTGGGTGATCTATCCTGTCTAATAATTCTATAGCCTTCTGGGAGAGCGCGAGCAACTGGGGTGGCACATGGCTTGAGCCAGGTTTCTGTAAGGAAACCTACCTCAGGGGAGTCCGAGGATACCAGATCCCAAATCTATGTTGCGTATTTTGGGAAAGATCGCACATTACATAGAATGCCTTTCAACCCCATGTTGGGATTTACAGATGACAATTCAAAATTTATACTGGGGATGGGGGTGTATAGAGGCTTATTACAGAGGGGAAAGTCAGCAAATGGGCCTCAACTGGAGTAGTTCGTCACCGTATCATTTCCCAGGAGCTTACATTGGTATCTGCAGGATAGACAAGAGAAAGGACCTTCAGGTGCCATCTTGGTCTGGGTCATTGTTGCATTTCGACTCAGAGCTGTGCATCTCGGCCCGAGTTTTTCCTCAAGTTGTATAAATCCCTACTTGAATAGGATAACAAATGGAAGTCCCTAATGGTATACCTAGAAACATACCTCCAGGGTTCCTGTCTCCTGGCGACATCAGGACACAGACAGGCTTGCCTTTGGCGCTCCCGCTGCGTGCGTCCACTCCGCATCTCGTATGACGTCCACTTTTATTGAGGGGCCAGGAGCCGCTTAAAGGCCCGCCTCCCTCAAACAGGAAGTCCAGCTATTCTCCCCCCACAACAATCGGTCTATTACTGTGGTGGACTGGTGAATAACAGCCCAAGATCGAGAACGTACAAGCAGCACTGATAATAAAAGGTATGCCCAAGATGTGCAAGATGCGTAATTTTAAAACAGAAAGCAGTCGGGCATTAATTAAAAGTATAGAATCTAAAACAAGTTCTAGTCCCAGCTATCATCCACAGCTCTGCCAGCGCGTCCCGAACTCCAATCTAATTTACTAACCCCAACTCCAATGAAACCATTTTGGGGAATGGTATGGACACTGGAGGGATTACTGTTGCTACACCAATCTGAATCATTTAGGGCTAGGCATTTTGATTTGAAGGGATCAGATTTACTATTCCAACTCCATTATAAACCACTTTAGGGAATGTGTTTGACACTAAATGGATCCAAAAGACTATTTCCACACCTATCAAAATCAAGTTGGGGAAGGTGTTGGACACTGAAAAGGTCATCCTTAATATTTCCACTCTAAACTAAACCACCTTGGGTAACCTGTTGGATAATAAAGTGTTCAAAACTACTACTACTACTCTAAAGTAAACTATTTTGGGAAATGATTTACACATTTAAAAAAATGATTTTTCCTAATAGAAACCCTTCTGTAAAAAAATATAACCTATTGGAATATTAACATATATCACCCAAAAATAAATACATATGTATATATATGTTCACTGGAAAAAAACATAGGTTTTAGGGGTGTTGTAGTTAGCCATATATTTCACTCATACAAAACGATTGAAATTCCTCTGTTATAGTTAGTTGGACTAACTGTAACCCTCGCGCCCGCAATCCACTGGTGATGATGTCACATATGACATAATTCGTGACATGGTCAGTGACATCACTGATGACATCACTGATGACATCTCAAATGACATCACTGATGACATCACTGATGACATCATCCAGTGAATGTGGATTGGTTCCATATTTAAATATGTATTACATATAACAATCTGCATTGAAGAATAAGTGGATATATAAACATCTGGATAGTGGATTTAGTAGCAGTGTGATTGATGATTGATTGTTTACTTGAGTCATTTATAGTGTCTCACTAAATATATTGGATAATGACTAAACTGTGTGGATATCTGTATTACTTGGTCAGTTGCTGAGTAAACTGCTGCACCAGTTATTTACTAGCTACGTGAAGCTCTATATTAGTTATTGATTCACTAACTGATTATTTACAATGAAGAGTGAATGTGTGTGTGCTTCGGTGGGTGGTCTGTGACTGCCCAAAGATATGTGAATAGTTAATTCAGTACGTATACGAGGTTAAGACTATGTATTATAATACTTGTTTGGGTGAGTGAATATCTTTATGGGTGTGGTGATGAGCAGACACATTTCTCAATGGTACAAGTCCAACAAAGTAGAAACAATAAAAGACAGTGTATTAGACTGTTGTTGGATATAAATAAGTGTACATAAAACTCATTGATTCCATGAGTGACTGTATAGATATTTCTATGCTTGTAATAGTGATTTCAAAACACACTAAGTATGAGTTACTATTTATATGAATAAATGAAGTGATATTTGCATAAGCGTGTACCTGAGTAAATGTAAATAAGGTACATTGTTTGTAGAAGTGAGTTGGATGACTGCATAACTGAATATGATGTGTGCTGGTGTGTAATGTTAATATAGGTGTATAAGTATATTTGATAGTGTTCTATTGATCATTGACAACATGTATGAGTGAATATACACGAAAGTGATTAGATGTGTGGGTAGATCTCGGAATTACTGAGTGGGTTTTTAGATACTTGTATTGCTGTATCCATCGATTCGAATATGGTACTCTGTATTTTACAGTGAGTAATGAAAGGTTATACTAGTGTATCATGAGGTGTATCTGCTTGTCATGTGGATGATGTCATCTGTGATGTCATCAGTGATGTCATTTGGGATGTCATCAGGGATGTCACTGACCATGTCATGAAGGATGTAATATGTGACATCATCACCAGTGGTTTGCGGGCACAAGAGTTACAATTAGTACAACTAACTATAACAGAGGAATTTCAATGGTTTTGTATGAGTGAAATGTCCAGCTAACTATAACACCCCTAAAACCTATGGTTTTTTCAGTGAATTTCTAAGGTTTTTTGAATGATATTGCCTAACTATAAACTGCGAGAGCCTGTTTTTTTCAGTGAATTTCAATGGTTTTTTAAAAGATAATTCTAAAATATAACCTGCCTGAAACCCAAGGTTTTTTTGTGATTTTGAAACATTTATTTAATAACAATGTTCTCATCTATTAATTGTTATATTTATTTCTTTGATACTGATTTACACATTTATTTTAAATATATTGATTTCAAGATATCTTATTTTTTAGATTACATTACACATTTTAAATATATATTTTTTAAATTGAATATATATATAAATATATTTTATATTTTTAAAAATATTTTTATAATATTTTGTGCTTTCTTTTTTTTTTTTTATTTTGGTCCTCATCCCACCTGACAAGCCTCTGCGGGTCTTATGAAGCCGCCTTCATGATCTATGGCCCCCACGGCTTACCGCACTCGCTTGGGTAGTCCGACTGGTCCCTTTCTGTGAGGGAGCCTGGTGTAATCATTAGACCAATTATATTTATCTTAAATGTTGGCCCCATCTCACTAAAGGGTGCCAGATATATATTGGCTTGTCATCTGCGTCCTCGTAGTCTAGACGAGCCAAGGAGAATGAGGCTTTAAGCCAATCTTCCCTTTGTGGGAGTAGGGGGTCTTTTCACCTCTTGCAAACTTCCCTTCTAGCCAACAATATCAGATAAATTAATAGACCTCTGTTTTTTTGAGAGAGGGTCTGACTGAGGCAATCATCATCTCCAAAAAGACTAATGACATGTTGATCTCTATGATGGTCTTAAAGATATCTCGAATGTTATCACCCACCTCAGTCCAAAATTTATCAAGTGCTGGACACTCAAAGAAAATATGTACGTCATTAGCGAGAGTTAGTGAGCATCTGGGGCATTTAGGGGCTGGCTCTGGGGCAACCTTGGTGATTTCAGCGGGAGTATAATAAAGCCTGTTAATAACAAAGATTTTTTTTTTTAAACAAGCGGGCTTAACATATTTGTACTAAATCTTTAAGGAGGGCTCATACAAGGACTCTATTAATGGCCCGAGGGGAGTTTCCATCCACACTGAAGTTGAGGGGGGGGTCTCGTGATCCTCGGTTTCCAACAACTTGTTGTACCATATATTCTATTCTATTGTTTTGGTAAAGCGCAATCAGCTGCCCCAGCGAAGGGGCGTCCCGGCGCTAGAAAACCACAGACCAGGTCTGAGAATAGAAGAAGGAGAGGAGGATTAGGGGAGAGGGAATAAATGTGTTTTAATGGCTTTTCGGAAGGCGGGTAGATTGTCTATGGAGCGGATTTTTTGTGGCAGGTCGTTCCATAGTTTAGCTCCTAGGACCTTAAAGGAGCGGCCGCCCATGCGGCAGAGTTTTATGCGAGGCACGCACAGGAGGTGCTGATTAGAGGATCGTAGGTTATGTGATGGAGTGTAGGGGATGAGAAGAGGTCGCAACAGTGTTGGGTTACCAGATTTGATAATTTTAAAGGTCATGATGAGGGTTTTGAACATAATTCTAGAGTTAACAGGTAGCCAGTGTAGTTTTCGAATTGTAGCTCTGGCCGAACATCTGTGAGGGAGGCCGACTAAGGCTCTCACCTCAGAGTTCTGCACGCGTTGTAGTCGTGCTATCGCTCTTTTATTGGCGCCAAGGAGGAGTACGTTGGCGTAATCCAAACACGATAGGATGGTAGCTTGAATGATGAGCTGGCGGATCTTGGCGTCAAAGAAGCCCCGTATGTTCCTAAGACTTCTCAGCAGGCCGACATAGGTGCCAGCGACTTTTTTTGGTGTGGGTCTGATAGTTAAGATAGGCATCCATCCATACTCCTAGATTTTTGACTAGGGATTTGGGGGGTGGGATGGTGCCTAAGGAGGATGGCCACCAGTGCTCATTCATAAGGCTGGTGTTTTTGCCAAGGAGCAGCACTTCTGTTTTACCAGCATTAAGCTGTAAACAGTTGTCTGTCATCCATTGGGCCATTGCGGAGAGACCGTTTTTAAATCTGGAGGCCGAGATGGAGGGGCCCTCCGTCAGAGTGATGGCCAGCTGTGTGTTGTCGGCATACGACACTAGTGTCAGGCCCCACTCTTTGGCCACTGTCGCAAGAGGTTGCACATAAAGATTAAAAAGGGATGGGCTCAGCGCCGAGCCCTGCGGAACTCCCTGTGCAATGGGGTGAGATTTAGATAGAAAGGGGGGTGCTGAGACTCGAAAGGATCTGTCCTTTAGAAAAGTTCGGAACCACTCCAAAGCAAGGCCAGATATTCCAAATGTCTCCAGGCGATTAAGAAGGATGTCAGGGGATACCGTATCAAAGGCCGCGCTGAGGTTGAGAAGAATCAGCGCAGCACTTTGACCGGCATCTAAGATCGTCCGGAGGTGTTCGGTGGTGGCCAGAAGAGCAGTCTCACTACTTTGGTCTGGTCTGAACCCATTTTGTGATGGGTCCAGGATGTTGTTTTGGACCATGTGCTGGGACAGAGTACTATTAGCATGGGCTTCAGCGAGTTTGGACAGCCATGGGAGCAGGGAGATAGGTCGGAAATTTTCCGGCTTAGATGGGTCTAGGGTGGGTTTCTTGATGATGGGTGAAACCCATGCTTGTTTCCAGGCAGATGGTACACTCGCTGAAGAGAAGGAGAGGTTCAAGATAGAGGTCAGAGAAGGAAGAAAGAAGCTAAGTGACTCTAAGAATTGAGCCAGGCGCATGGGGTCTGATGGAGAGCCAGTTTTAACTTTTCGACATAGTTTGGTGAGGCTGTCAATGGAAATTTCTGGGATGCCAGTGAAAGAGGTGTAATTGGGGGAAGGGATAGGGCTTTTAGTGGGGCTGGGGGAGTGCTGAGGAATGGATGTATAGATTTTCTGTACTTTTTAAACGAAAAATGTGGCTAGATCTTCGCATTGTTGCGCAGAGGAAATGCTGGGGGGGGGGGGGGGGGATTTACCGCTCTGAAGTTCTTGAACTAGTTTAAAGACTTCTTTGGCAGGGGTAGGGCTAAAATTGATTTTATCAGTATAGAAGGCAGTTCGCACAGCGCGGATGGCTTTATGGTACATTTTTTGTTTTAGAAGGTAATTGGTTTTATCATCGTTTTTATATTCCCTTCTCCATAAGCGCTCAGCTCTTTTACAATCTATGCGCATGGTTTTGAGTGTATCGTTGTACCATGGGTTGGACGGCGGGTTACGTCCTTTCATCCATTTTGCTGGGATAAGGGTGTCTAATCCTCCCGTGATCCAATCATGATACGAGCTATAGGTTGCATTGATGTCAAGGTTGGTGTCATGATGGAATTCCCCAAGGGTAGCATGGAGATCGCTGATAGATAGTTTGTGCCATGGTCTTTTTAGACGTCGCGAAGGTATGATTTTGTGCTTGTTTTATTGACCTGAATTGTCAGTTTAATAAGGTAGTGGTCTGTCCATCCCATCGGTAAGGGTGCCTCTGTTTTAATCCCTTCGATGTTTGTAAATACTGGATCCAGAATGTGACCAGCCTGATGCGTTGGAGTTAAGATAAGAGAGTTAAGTTGTAAGGCGGAAAGGTCAGCAAGAAGATTTTTGATGGTGGAGTCGGTAAGCAGGTCAAAGTGAAGATTGAGGTCGCCTAATATGGTGACGTTTGCATACTTTGTCACTAGCGTACTGGCAGTCTCAAGAAGAGCTTCAATAAATTTTGAAGCAGGTCCAGGTGGGCAATAGATGTAAAGGCCCGATATGGTGAGGTTGGGATTTATAGTAATTTTAAAATGTGCACATTCACAGTCGGGGAGGTCTTCCTTGGTGAATACGCATGAGAGTAGTTTTTTGTAAATTATGGCAGTACCTCCGCCTCTTCCATCCCTATTTAGGGTCGACATAGAGATTTCTTTCTTAATTGGGAGGATAGATTGCCACATTCCTTCGATCTCTCTATTCCCACTGACCTCCCTCTTTTCTGCATCGTACCATGATACTAACTGTAGATATTTAAATCTAGAGAGTCCTGTCCCAATATTTGCCCTCAGGTACTCCCATGGATGTATCCCCCAGAGTCTACAAGTTCTGCCCAGGTGGTGATGCCTGCCCTACTTATGGGCAACGGCAAGCTATCCATAAGGCAGCCCGGTGTTTCAGGTGTATCCCAAACAGGGGCGCTGTCCGAATAGTATCCCATGCCCCAGCTGCATCTGAGCCTATATAATAGCTCCAAGGCCACCCTCAAAATCTTCAGGTGTACCCACTTGAAAAATCTTGGTGCCCCAAAATTATATAGAAAAGCCTCACCATCACCTCCTCCCTCTACTCTTGCCATTTCTCCCAACAGCCTGCCCCAAGCTGACTCCCCTGGTTTAACAAGTATCATCCGTATGCTTTTAAACTGGAATGTTGCAGCGTATAGCCTCACATCAGGAAGAGCAAGCCCGCCTTTCTTTAGTCTGCGCTTAAGTTTTTTCCACGCCAGACGAACCCCTTTATCTCCCCAAATAAAACTCCCGATCTTACTCTGAACCTTGCTTAGGGTTTTTTCAAGAATGTTAATGGTATGGAAGAAAAAAGGTAAGACAGCTTGGAGAGAATGACCATCTTTACCAAGTTGGATTTTCCGTAAATGGTTATGGGAAGGTTCCTCCATCGAAAAGGCCGTCTATATCCTTAATGACCCTGTTAAGATTAATCTAAGGTATTCTCTCCAAGTCCTTTACTATATAAATCCCCAGATATCTCAGCTCAGTGCTGACTCTCCTGACCACTCCAGGTTCCAGCACATCCCCTCTGTCTTGGTTTTATTCACTAAATACCCGGACAAGGACCCAAACTCGCACATAAGCTCCTCCAGCCTTGGGATCACTACCTCGGGTCACTTGTATACAGTATTAGGTCATCAGCGTAGAGAGCTTTTTTGGAACTGTATTGTTCGGATCTAAAAGGATAGATTGAATCATCCAGTCTCAGCGCCTGTGCCAATGGTTCCATGTATATATCAAAGAATAAAAATTCCAGAGAGGGAGCCTGTACTGCTTCAACCACCTCTGGATCTAAAAGCTTCACCCTATTGAGGGTCCACCTCAACAGTTGCTGCTGTACCTCTTTACTCTGATATACAAATTGCATAGGTGCGTGGTCAGAAAGAAGACTCGGAAGGACTGAAACCTCCCCCAGGCAAGCCGTTGATGTTTTATCTAAAAACACATAATCTATCCTGGAGGAGTGGCCATGCTTCTTGCTATAAAATGTAAAGCCATGCTGATCCCTTTTTTTAGCCCTCCATAGATCGATCAAATCCATATCATGAATCATATTAAGTAGCGCCCGACGTACCTTAACTGCCCCTACATAGTGACTCAGGTTGGATCTATCTTTCAGTGGGTCCAGCAGGACATTAAAGTCTCCCCCAATGACATAGGGTGGAGGTTCCAACATCAATACCGGCTGTAGTTTCTAGATATAGGTCGGATCGTCTATATTGGGGCCATAGAAAGAGGCACAGATCAAATCAATATTTTCAAATGCCAATTGGACTACCAACCAACTACCCATGGAATCTGAATGTGCTTTTTTAATAGTGCAGGGAGTACCCTGTTTGATTAGTATAGCCACCCCTCTACTTTGAGATGTCTGGCGCTATAGCTCTTAACCCAAGGGACCTTGGAGAAGATTACGCTACTTTCTTCTTAGCTCAGGTGTGTCTCTTGCAACATGCATATTTGTGCAGTTGAAAGTTCTAGGTATTTAAGGATTAGCCTCTGTCTCCGGGGGCACCTTAGCCCATTCACATTCCAAGAGGCAAAGATGGTCTTTCTATCCCTGAAGTCCATGCCACCCATCGCCCCCTTATTCTATCCGGAGGAGTTGACACTCCTTCATGGCAAAAAAGACTGTACATAAGGTTGAGATGAGGATAGAATTTCGTTCCTTTTTTCCCACTGCTACCCACACTAGTGCCCCCCTGCCCCCCCACCCCTGCCCCCCGTGCCCCTGTACCCCCCTCTACCCATAAGGAACCCTCCCTTCTAATAGACAGACCATTAACTGACTGCGGAAGGAGGAGGAAGATGGCGGCCGCCAGCTAAATGGCCGCAGCTCGTCTCCCCCCTATGGTGTGAGAAAATTCCTGCCGATATGCACTGTTTATAGCCTATAGCCCCCTCTCCCCATTTCTAAGTTACCTTGATGTTGTTTGGGGCTCTTGAGCATGCCCCCGGAGCCTGACCGATGCTTGTTGGGCCCCCGCTAGTTCTCGGAGCGGGTCGGGAGAGGAGCACGGAAAACGCGAAGAGCAAGGCGGCGCTGGCTATGGGAGGAGGCGGCCTGGAGACGGAAGATGCGCAATTTTCCCTTGCTTCTGTTCCGGGTCACCAGGGGGAGAGCAAGTGGAGGTGGTATCGAGGAGAAAGAGCTGGTGAGAGGAGCTGTATCTAAAAATGGAAACAGAAGTACCTTTGAGACAAGCAGTGAGGTATTTAAGGTAGGGGGTCGGCAATTCTTATTTTCCCCACCCTGGGATGGCGATAAGGAAGTCTCCCCTGTGAACTTTGGGACAGCAACCCGGCTGCGTAATGACATTCATGTTCTTTCCTATGGAGGTTTAAACCTGCCACAAGGAGAAGAGGCGAAGTACATTTGTGCTCCAATTGAATGTATGGAAGTAGAAGGAGAGATTGGGGAGGGTGCTGATGCTGGCAGCACCGTTAGATCCGGCAGTTCAGGCGACAAAGAAAAGAGCTCTGACCCAATTAAAATTAACATGTACGCATTACGAGCCAGGGCAGTGTTTGACTCAGCCAAAGGGAAACCCGTTTACCCCTCATGCGTTTCACCCACAGTCTCTGAAGTTAGGGTGCGTGCAAAAAGGGGTAAAGCTAAGTCGAATACCTCTGACTAGTATCTATCCGTCAAAAGTATAAAGGGTAAGAGCAAAAGTAAGGGTGTTAAAGGCACTTCCCCCAACATTAAAGTAACCCCTTCTCTTAAAACCTTCTATAAAGTAATGTCTACTACTTCTACTACCACTTGTTCTCCTCAGCCAATTTTGCCTTCCCACCCTATCCAGTCTACCCCCGGAGCTGTGATGGAGAATGCAACGGGGTGATATTAAAAGGGGGGACGTCAGGGCCTCCCATGAACCTTGTTACACAGAATTTAGGCAAACCTTCAGATCTGGTGGAGGCGGTGGATATAGTGCACCCAGGAGTAAGCTTGTCGAATAGGTACTCAGCACTTGGAGAGGAAGGAATAGGAAATTTCCCTACGGATCACATAGAATCAATGGAAAGTACTGACACCCCAAGTGAATTACAGCTAGAGCAAGCACATATAGCACACAACTCCGCCCCATCTAGTAAAGTAGGCACGGTGGCAGTCACAGATAAATTAGACACAACCTCACGCTCATTGGCCGATATACTGCTAGCTATGAGGGACGAAATCACCAGTAGACTTACGGTATCTGAAGCTAACCAAGCTGAAATTACCAACAGATTTTTAACTTCTGAGGCCAATCAGGCAGCGATCCAAGCATCATGCGAAGTTTTAGCAAAGAGACTGGATGAGGTCACCCTAAGAACTGAGGCAATCGAGACGGAAATCCCTAAAATCAAGGAATCCTTGAGCACCACCAGTGTAGAGGTGATCAAGGATGTCTGCCCAGAACAAAGAATTAAAAGAGGATCTTGAGCGCCTAGAAAACCACTCGCGCCTTAACAACTTGAGACTCCTGAATGTTCCTGAAGCCCTGGAGGGGGCTGATATTAAGGGCTTCGTGATATCTTTATTGAAAGGAACAGTGCTAAAGGACTCACCAGAGGTGGACCTACTACACGATATCCAGAGGGTGCACCGTGACCCCTTGAGAAGAAATCCTGCAAAGCAAAAGCCTAGGAAGATCCTGGTGAACTTGTTGACATATTCTTTTAAGGAGCAGATTTTGTCTCCCGCCTTGAAAGTTGGCTCCATACACTTCAATAGCTCCAACCCTTTTACCTTTCAAATAAGATCAGATATCTCACACATAACTGCAACGAGACAGTGGGAGCTGGGGAAAAGGTTGGAGGAGCTGAATAGTATAGGAGCCAAAGCTCTGTTGAAATTTCCAGCATTCCTAAGGGTGATGTGGAACAACCATATGTACCAAATTAAAACTGGTGATGAGGCGGATGCCCTCATACTTAAGATCAGAGATGGGCGGGGGGGAGTAGATCTAGGTGGGCCTTTTCACATATGATACGTTCTTAGCAGGAATTTGGTTTAAAAATTGAAAATGTTAACACTATGCCATATGGGGGAGTGGGGATAAATAGGCTTTTGCCTAGTGGTTTATTTTTTTTTAGCAATTTTTTGAGCAGTCCCACACCCAAAGTGCACCTCTCTCGATTGCTGCACAGAACGTAGACACCATTTTACAATTGTTCTGTAGGATGCGCGTAGGGTGTACGATGGGTGCGTATTTTCATGCGCGATTGCTATGCGAACCGTACATGACTTCACGCGCATACGCAACATATGGTATCACGCCACACCGAATGCACACGTTTCTGCATGACGTCATGTATGTGTTAAACGCGGTGGGCGCACGACTTCAGCAAAAAAAATGTATATAAAAAAAGATATATATATGTATTTAATGTAAATATTAAGGGGAAAAATATATTCTTTTTATTTTAATAAACTGATATTACTTTTAAATGCAATTTTGAGAAGTTGTGCTAAATGTGTGCTGCGTGTATGCACCCAACGTGGATCCCATGTGACCAAAAAAAAGAGATTTCATTTGTTTATAACACTTACTGTTCTAACTATTGAAGAACCCCACCCATTTCAATTACTCTTTCTTAGACCTTCCTTTCGAGAAGACCTATCCTGAAAAGAACGTTACTTTTTGTTCATTGGAAACCTGAACTTCTTTCTAGGAATCAAAATTGGCTACACCACTGCAACAATAAACTGTTTCTGATGATTTTGTTACTGAACAATTTCTTCCAGAACCTCACCCTCCCAAAAGATACGCATCCATCGTATGGACATTTTTTACTTTTCCAGAGGGGCAAAAGAAATATAATGCCACCAAAGTAACATGCAACATTTGCCAGGCAGTACTGTCCAGAGGAGATCCAAACAAGATATACTCCTGTGGCACTGCTAGTATGCGCAAGCACCTCCAATCCATGCATCCTGTCAACTATGATTACGAAGAATGTAGAAGACTGCGCCAAAATGTAGCTCCACCACCAGCAATACCAAGTACCTCTGGGGCATCACCTTCAATATTGCCACCAGACATACGTCCACAATTTGGGAAAGTTAGAATGCACTGCGTGAAGTGCAATCGTTTAATTTGTTATGGGGAGCAATCAGTAGACCTAGTTTGGACAGCAATTGATAACCATCAATGCTAGTTTTTTTTATTCCCTCAAACTTCATGGTTTTGTTCGTCCTGTTCACTTTTTTGTTCTTTTAAAAAAAATATTCTAAAAAGCAAAAAATATATAAAAGTACAAAAAACAAATAAAAAGGTATTTTCAGAAATAACTACTCTGGTTAATAAAGAAAGAGCTAAATGTATATGCTAGTGTGTGAAAGTTTAAATAAATGTATAAATACTGTATAATTAACTAAAGAATGCATTTGTCATATAAGGTGAATGTTTAACTGCAGAACTATAAGGAAGTGCTGTAGCATGACACTGTAAGCCCTTTAGCTACAGCGTGCTGAGCTACTTCCGAAGCACAGAGATGCAACATATGTACATATGTACATATATATGTTGGAAGTCTGTCCTTTCCTCTGCACTGCTGCTGAAACTGCAAGCATGTGGTGATACAGGCACCCTTGCACCATGGTGTAAGAATATCTGTGTCTTGTGGAGTTTGTTTTTGTGCAGGTAGACACACCTTCCTGCATAAAAACAATCAGTGAAGGCATTTTTCTCCTACAATGTATGCTGTGCATTGTAGCATATATTGAAAGAGAAAAAATGAGCAGAAGTGAAAACAATTCCCCCAGGTAGTGCATTGGTCTTTGTGTAGAGTAGGGGGTCGTGTTGGTGGTAGATTTAGTGTTTAGGGTAGTACACTGGTGTTTGTATAGTGTAGGGGGTTGTGCTGAGGGTAGTGTTTTAAGGATTAGGATAGTGCAGTGGTGTTCGTCTACTGTAGGAGGTAGTGTTTTAGGGTTTAAAGCAGTGCAGTGGTGTTTATGTAGTATAGACGTTCATGCTGGGGGTAGTGTTTTATGGTTTAGAGTAGTGTAGTGGTGTTTGTAAAGTGTAGGGGTTCTGCTGGAGGTATGTATTAACATTACACTATGACCACCCTAAGCACAATTATCAGTAGTAACCACCCAAAAATTGCAGGTGAATTTATCAGCAGAATGATAGGAAAACGTTAATCAATATTAAATGCTTCTAATCAAGTAAAATTCAAATCATCACATGCAGTGTACCACAAATGGTATTACCACAGCAGTAAGTCTCCCCAACTTAGATTTAAAGTGGATAAACATGTTTCCCATAGGCCAACACTGCAGCTTCGGCATGCTTCAACACCCGCCACATACTCAGCAAGACCTTCAAATGGACCCACCACCCGAATCAAGGAAGACCATCACTCAAGCACTCATCACCAGCAGGCTAGACTACGGGAACGCCTTCAATGCCGGAATCAACACATCTCTACTCCATAAACTTCAGACTGTCCAGAACACCGCTGTCAGACTCATCCTCAGCATCGCATGACAAGACCACATTACTCAGCATAAACGAGCACCCCACTTGCTCCCCGTCGAAAAAAGAGTGACCTTCAAGCTGCTCACACACACCTATAAATCCCTCCACAACTCCGGACTCCAATACCTCAATCTCCTTCTACACCCCCAAATGACCAGGCCTTGGCCGAAATCCTCTGTATCCACAGAACCAGACAGGAGGCACACCCTTCTTCTACATCATGGCCAAGACCTGGAATGAACTCCCCCTCAGCATCAGATGAACCCCCACACTAAAAGCATTCAGGAACAGCCATAGGATCTGTCTTTTTGAATCTCCAAAGCTGCACAAATCCCTCCCACAAAATACCCCAGCGCCTGGAAACCCTCACAGGTGAGTACTGCGCTCCATACATCCATAATTGATTATTGATAGGCCACCACATTGTGTGTTTGAGTGTTACCAACAGCCCCTGTCATTGGTTTGGCTGTCAGTAACTCTGAAGGGTAGTGACATGAACAGTACCTTCTTTAATGTACACAGAATATCTGAGATTGGCTTGGTTTGGCTTTACCTCTGAGAGCTACTTTCAGGGTGCTGGTGAGCTACCAGTAGCTCCGGAGCTACTAGCTGGAGACCCCTGGTATGTATAGTGAGTGGGGAATTGTAGCCCTGAAGCACAAATGTGAAGGTTATTACACCACTACATGCATAATACATAGCACTTTGAATCACTCAATTCACTAAACCCTGGCTCACAGCATGAGTACATGCTTACTGACTGAATGATTATATTAATATAAGTGAAGACCCTGGGTGAATTCTTAATTGGTTGACTTTTACTTTAGTGAATGATTTACTACATGTAACTGAAAGACTCATTTAGAAATTGCAACAGCAGTTACACTGTGTTTGCTGGAGTATAACGATAGTGATTGGGGTATTGTAGGCCTGAAGCACAAGTGTGAAAGGGGTTACACCACTGCATGCATAATGCATAGTAGTTTGAAGCACTGCATACCCTAAAGCCTGGCTGACTGCAAAAGTATATGTACTTATGTAACTGCAAACACACAAACCAATCAAATCATTCTCTCTCAATTTGCCAAACGAACACTGATTCATAGTGTGATTCTAGACAAATAACAGTATCCCTTGCAATGTATGAAGAAAGATTAAAAATATTAGATAAATAAATGTATTAAAACTCGGAGTAATGGAATTAAATAAATTGATAGTCTGATATAAATTAGAATACTCAAAGTTTAATACAGAGTATCTCTGGCTTGGGATGCAGGGAAAATAGGGGTTTAGGGTAACTAGAATGATAGGTCGAAAAAAAAGGGGAATGAATGTTAATACTTGTATTAAAAAAAGTAACCTATAAAAATGCTTTAATAAGAAAAACTAATTTAAATAATGCATTTTAGAAAATATAAGAAAGTTAAAAAGTATGGAAAGAGGCACGTTTACATAAACACGTGACATACTAAAAGAGTGGAAATGAGAACACCTGTCAACTCAAAAACGTGACTTAAAAGTGGAAGGAGCAATAAATTGATACCATAGAGTGCTAAGTACCCAGAAAGTATATAAACCACACCCTTGGGATAATTAGTTTCATTTCAGAGAATCAATACGGGCGAAGAAACTACGAGCAAGGTAATGATTCGGGGCTGTAGAAGCATCTTGAGAATATCTTTCATTTCCTCAGAGGGAACATATTGTTAATGTATATTTAAAAATACATTAAACATTATATTCCTTCCAGAATATTTGGATGAATTTTGACAGAGGAAGGAAAGAATATCGCAGAGAGGTAAATTATCTGAATGGGTATATGTTTGATATTTTAAAAAAGAAAGCTAAAAAATGTAAATGATTATAGAATGTGGTATGATTAAGTTTAAATGGAATATAATATCACGTTGACTAAACAACCATTACAAGAAAAATAAGTTATTTAAGGAATTACTACGTGCAAAGTAATAATTAGGTGCGATGCCATCAACTTGAATTTATCTTTCATTTCCACAGAGGGATCATATTGTTAATGTATATTTTAATTTATATATAACTTTACGATGATTCAACTGGAGTTGGATGACTTTCAACAGAGGATTTCAAAACATAATACATAATATTTTTTTTCGTATACAAGTATTTCCTAATGATTGAAAAATGCAGTTTATATATACTATAGACGAAAAAGCTGAAGATTATCTTTGCAAGCACTTTTGTTGGAAGAAAAATATTGAATTGTGGCTTCAAATGATAATAATTCTTTCCACTTTTAAAAATGATTGTTAAATGTAATATTGAAATGAAATGTACATAAAAAAATAAAGATGAAGTAGTGAGGGAGTGTTTGTCGTAGCACTTCTATTCTACTTTATCTGAAGGTAAAAAAAGCCCAAACATTTAAATAAAAATGACGGGGCCACACTTATATAATGTAAACCTAAGGAATGGGTGCTTATGATAAAATAAAATAAATGTGGTCCAACGCATGATACCAATGAATGAAAAAAAGATTTCTCATTTCATCCATGTGATGAATATAAATGACTCAATAAAAATATTTTAAAAGACTTGTGCATTTTTCTTTCAAAGATGCTTTGAAGAATTATACATTTAATGGAAGGAAAAAGTACTCCATGCTAAAGGTAAAAAGTCTGAACAATTATGATAGAATAGAACATAGAATAATATTTCTAAATACTTTCGCAACTGTGGGCATATTATCAAGAAGGGTTTGAAACGCATTGTAAAAAAAAGTGCGTCACAAAATGGGCTACATACATGGTGAGGGTATCGTAACGTCACGTAGAAAAAACAAGCCAATCAACATTAGGATCAGGAAGTTAGAGTTAACCACACAACAGCCAATCAAATGTTTTTCAAAATCTGCACAAGGAAAAGGGATTGTCTTCTTACAATGCTTCACAGCCAATGAAAAATAGGTATAGAAAGTTTCTGTTTTTAACATACAAGCAATTCAGATGACCTTGCAAGTACAACGCAGCGAGAGGCAATTATTCAAGATGACTTGCTTTCGAAAGACCCCAAAAGGCTTCTTGCAGAATAAGTATGCACTGATCTGCCAGACCCCATTTAATGATTAACCAGACTCTCAAGCCTAAACACGTTGGAAATCATCTCTCGTCACTTTCTCTTCTACCAGGCTCACCCTAAAAGTGTGTGTCTCCTTCACCTTTAACTCCTTTCTTTTTCATAGTAATTGTTACTCATACACTATCCAACAAATACCCCGCAGATGCAACCCCCTGGATTTGCAATAGTAATTGTTACTCATACAGTATCCAACACATACCCTACAGATGCACCCTCCTGGAGTTAGAATAGTAATTGTTACCCCTACACTTACCTGCACTTACCCTACAGATGCATTCTGTTCTCTCTTTCAAAATCCAAACCATATTTACAAAACCCTTGCACCATTTTCGCGTCACTGTTCTCATCTTAAAAGTAATGCAATAGTAATGCAAAGTACTTGTAAACCTGCCCCTATCCACATTACGAGCAAAACAAGAACACAACTCATTCACTTCTTCATAGATCACAATTAGACAGTGTTGTTTCATGATTAACAATGAACTTCAATAAATATTTCGTGCCTATTTAAATGGAAGACAAGATTGTCGACATTAAAAAACTTAGTGGCATATTTACAAAGACAGAGTTAAAATTGTTGTCGCTTTAACGCCTGCAAAGTACAGCAAAAACACCAAAAATGGACTACAAAATCCTTTGTTATCTTACCAGAAGATTTTCTCAACATTGTAGTTTCCTATACAAGACTGAGAGCCACCCCGCGGGGCTATAAAACAAATAGTTGTGGGGGACTCCAAGCACACCCTCTGCAAAATTAGAAGTGTCGGGACCTCAAGCCCCAGGAACTACCGCCCCCAGGATTTTGTGTATTGTGGGAGGCAGACTGCGAGGCTCTCTGCCTGGAGCCCTCGAGGGCCCTGGGGACCACCACGCACCAGGGCCAGCTCCTGCACTCTCCCAGGGAGCCTACCCCCAGGACACTGTTGCTTGCAATGAGAGAGCGAGAGTCTCGCAGCTCTCGCCCTCCCATAACAAACTTACTTTGGATTTTGAAAGACACAGCAGTGAAATCTATTCTCACTTTCAAAATCCAAACCAGATTGCTTTTCCATATGCAAGTTAGCATCTCCCCATATGGAAAAGCAATACCAGGTCCCGAAGGACGCGAATAGCCGGCGGGACATTGTGGCTCCCCCCCATGGTCCACAACATTTTTTATAAGACCCAGGAGCTATGGTCTCCGGGAATATTAGAAATTACTGATAGGGGCAATTTTTTTACAGTAAAATTAAAAGTCGCACACCCCGGGACACTGCAGGAACCGCCCCTCCCACAATACATAAAACCCCGAAGCTTTGGAGACCTTACACCCCCCCCAACCATTTTGCTTTGTAGCCCGGGGGGGTAATGGGGCCCTTGAGTGCTCCAGGAGGGGAACCACACAGTCCCCCTCCTACAATACATAAAGCTCCGAGGGATGTTGGTCCACACGGCTTTGGGGACCTTAAACCCCTCCCCCCCTGTATTTAACCCCCCGGGGACTAATTATAAAAAAACGTAGCGTTATTTTTTTATTTAACGGCACAGTCCGCGCACCATACACGCACCTGCCGGGTTTAAAAAAATATATATAAAATTGTGGGCACTGGGGTGCTTCTGGGACCCCTAAGCAGGTCTAGAGGGCAACATTAATTCAACCCTGTCCCCTTTCTATGTTTTGCACACATATTCCACTGACTTCCTCAGACTCGCTTCTACTGAGGCACAAAATGTCTGCCAACAGTTCTTGGTTTCGAATGTTGACAACCACTAGACAGCCAATTAGCATTCAGCGCGTGATCAGAAGGGTGCGCTTATAGTACGATGACAATCCTCGCACAATCCGCGGATCCACCGGGCCCATAGATATATAACTGACTTTAACTGTAATTTTCTCAGGAACTAATGAACAGATTGACACTATTTAAGCGAAAGGCACTAGTCTGAATGGAGGATTATCTCCTTGCCAAATTTGTTGTAATTCCATTCAGTCGTTCGGGCTGTAGCTGTGGCTAAATGTCCTAGGGGGAAATTGCATGGGGAAAAAACATTTTGGGACCCCCCTTTTTTCTCGGCACCCACTTGACGAATCACCGTGAAACTTTCAGGATAGGAGCGGACCAGAGCTGGCCAAAAGTTTGGAAAATTTCGCAAAGATTCATAAATCGTCTCCAAAGATATTGGGAATAGAATGTTGCAGATTTCCTATGCAATAATAGGTCCTAACTATAACTACCTACTGGCGACCGCCAGTAGGTAATATATATATTTATATTTTAATTTATGTATTTCTCAAGCTTTTACAAAAGACCCCTCCATTCCACTGAGGCGGTCATAGTAGCAGTTATGGACGCCCTCAGGAAAGGCGCAGACAAAAACATCTCTCAGGCCCTTGTCCTATTAGACCTCTCGGCGGCATTCGACACGGTCGATCACACCATCCTGATCGACCGTGTCCACAATGCGGGCATCCAGGGGGTGGCCCTCGAATGGCTCAGATCATTCCTCGACCAGCGATCACAATCTGTTCACCTGTCCACCTTCTCTGCACCTTACACATCCCTCACCTGTGGTGTCCCACAGGGCTCTGCACTATCCCCCCTTCTATTTAATTTGTATCTGCAACCCCTCTTAGCTTCCCTCCGCAACTCCCCGGTCACAATCTTCAATTACGCGGATGACCTCCAGTTAATTTTTCCCATTGATTCCCTCCCTTCCTCCCGTCTCAATTTTCAGTCCATCATGCTGACCATCGCAGAGTGGATGTATCACAGCCAACTAAAGTTGAACCCCACTAAAACTGAGCTCGTACTTGTGGGGGGTCCCACTCATCCATGGAATTCCACCTTCTGGCCAACATCCCTGGGGACGGCACCCACTCCAGTGAGCACAGTCAAAAGTCTGGGGGTGATTATTTCTGAAGACCTTTCAATGAGACCGCAAATCAACTCTGTCACCTCATCCTGTTTCTTCCATCTTAGGCGGATCCGCAAAATCAGCAGGTTTCTCACTAGAGATGCCCTGACTCAAGTTATCATCGCTCTCATCACCTCTAGGCTCGACTATGCCAACATGCTGTATGTGGGGATTCCTGCATGCCACCTCCACCGACTGCAGCTGGTGCAGAATCAGGCTGCCGGCCTGATTTTCCGCCAGCCTAAACATCAGCATGTCACTCCCCTTCTCCGTAGTCTGCATTGGCTCCCTGTCTCCAAGCGCTGCACCTTCAAGCTGGCATGCTCAGCTTACAAGGCCCTCTCTGATGCAGCCCCTGCTTTCATCTCTTCTGTCTTGACTCGCCAGATTCCCCTTAGAGCTCTTCGTTCAGCATCTCTCAACCTCCTCGTGGTCCCCAAATTCAAACGGAAAAAGCACAGTGGTTTGAGTTTTTCTGTTCAGGCCCCCTCCACTTGGAACTCCCTGCCACCCACACTTCGTTTATGCCCCAACTATGACTGTTTCCGCAGACTATTAAAAACCCTGCTATTCCAATCTGCCTACGAATAACCCCCTCACCCTTGATCACTGTACTTGTCAAAGAGCGCCATGAAACCGTTGGTGAAAGTGCGCGGTATAAATAATTTTAACGTAACGTTTAACGTAAAACATACAAGAAGCAAACTGCGACATCCTGATCCCTGTAAGGCACTCACATGGAGTACAACTGAATACAATCAGATACAAAACAGACAGATCAGTTATAATTCGACATAACACTAAGAATAAGTACCATGGAGCATACTAGTGTCGGTAGTGTAATTGCTATAGCCACTCCAGAGCAGGACATTAGGGACTTCTATGTAGGGGTAACCTCAGCTCAGCAGTCATTGTACCCGAATGACAAAGCTACCAGTGGGGTCAGACAGCAGGTATGTGAGCGGATTTGGGGCGGTGCGTCATCATTAGTCTCAGACTCTTTGGAACCTCTGTCGTGTAAAGTCCCCATACGTTTTTGGGTGGCTCCTGGGAGGTAGTAGCTCACTGAAATTCTCTGTCTGTGTGCAACAGTAAAGCATATCGTGTGACGACTGTGCCATAGAGGGAGTTGGGCCACGTAGCCAAGTAATTGCAACTCTACGTTTTGCCAAGAGAAGACCCATGTCTACCAGTCTGCACCTCCCTTGTGGTATTTTTTGGGAATAACCCAGTAGGGGCAGTGCTTGGTCCAGGGGGAGATCAGAGTCCGTTATCCTTGGCAGCTCCCCAAAAACCAATACCCAAAATTTGTGTACCCTTGGGCAAAACCAGGCCAAGTGCATAAAATCGGCCATTGGTGTTGCCCATCTGTCACAAGTGGAAGTTTCCCTCAACCAGTGTCTGTGTAATCTCTCCGGGGTGTAATACGCCCTATTAAGATACTTAAAATGGAGTAGTCAGTGCCTACCATTTAGTGAAATACGGCATGTACGGGTGCAACAATATATCCACATGATATCATCGATCGGTTGCTGTAGGTCGCGTTGCCAGTCTAACCGGGCGTTGGAGTACTGGTTTACCATATGGGACATCGCTATCTTATATACATTGGAGACAATCTTGCGGGGCGTTTGGGCTTTAATGACATAGGTTAATTCCGTGACCTCAGGTGGCTCCAAGAGATCCTTCCCAAATATACCAGGTAGTGCATGCCTTGTCCTATGAAATTGATAATGCTGCAGCAGGGTGTGAGGGGGCTCCCTCTGCCCCAGGTCTTCCCATCGTTTAAGCACACTGTTATGAAAGAGTTTGCCGGCAGTCTTAAGGTTTAAAGAGTTCAATGTGTGTATTACACTCGATCTCTGCAGGGATGCAACCAACAAACCCAATCCAGTGGCATGACTTGGGAATATAACAGGGCTCCCGCATGGAGTTGCAGTAAAAAATGCCAGGCATGGCTAGTAGCGTTGATAGAATCAAGTATACCCATCCTGCGATCCACATCTTGAAATATTAAGGCAGTGAGATTCTTCGGTTTCCGACTTTGTCCCGTATTTAGCCGCCATTTTGTGTCTAGTCGCCATTTTGTGTTGCCTAACTCAGGCAGCACGGCGATCTGAGTGTTTTTGCTTTTCTCAGCTGCTACGTGCCTCTACCGTTAAAAAGTAACCCCCTGCCCTTGTTTACGAAACCGATGTCAGGGTCTGGCCGAGTTCACTAATCCATGTCAGGGTTGATTGATCCCTGTCTCGACTGACTATTTGGCTTCTTCTATTCTTTCCTTACATTATCTTATCCAACTGGCCTTCGCTATTCTCTCCTTGTATTCTCTTGTTACACAACTATCCTTTGAGGCACACAAATACGTCCTGCCACCTGCAAATTGGATTGTCGGTACTAGCACTGATTAATTTGTGGGGAGGGGTGACACACGGGGTCTGAAAGAGGGACGTATTTGGGACACCTGATAGTTTGTTTTCCAACTTTTCCTATTGGCTTGCTTTGTATGTACTGGGAGTAAACGTTGTAAATATGTGTGCTATAAAAGATTGTGCACCACGGACTAAAGTGGCAGTCTCCTCAGAATATACGCTGTACGCACTTCTGGGACAACTGTGCCTGGCTGCAGCTAATAAATCTGGTTTTCTACGCCCAACAGAGTGTCTCGTGTCTCTGTTCGACAAGACAGGTGAACTCGGGGATTTAAGGCGTGCCCTGTGCCGCCAGGCCCATAAGGCCCGGATCTCCAGCTGGGAGCGGTAGCTGCTCTGCAACTAACAACTCAAGACAGAGGTGGGGTGCATCCAGAGGACCGTGTATCCAATAATATGCGTGGGCACACTCCACGGCTCTATATTATAAGTTTAAGTCCAGGGCTCCCAAACCCCCCATGTGGTATGGCAAGGTTAGTATTTGACACCTAACTCTAGCATGTTTGCCCTCCCAGGTTACTTTTATCAGTAATGTTGTGACCCGGCTAAAAAAAGAAGTGGGCAATTCCAAGGGGATATTCATGAATAAGAACAGAAACCATGGTAGTACCACTATCTTCATGATGGCAATTCTGCCCAGCAGGAAAGTGGCAACCTGATCCAAGTCTCTACGTTGTCTTCGAACCTACTAACGGCCACACCATAGTTTTCCTTCAAGACAACCTCCGAGTCAGGGTGCACCCTGATACCCAGGCACCTGATTGAGTCCGTGGACCACTGCAAGGGGTACTACGGTTCGTGCTGCTCAGTAGCAGGTGTGAGCTGGACAACAACTGATTTGGGACAGTTAACTCACAGCCCCGAATGGGTTCCAAAATGCACCACCTCATGCAGAACCTAGGAGAGACTTTTTTTTCCGGATCACGGATGCACAATACTGAATTATCGGCATGGGAGGAGACTATTAGCTCAAGTTTTGACAATCTGACACCCTTGTGACTGTGGTATTCTCGCAGTGCATAGGCCAGTGGTTCCGCCACCAAGGCGTAAAGCAGTGGGGACAGCGGGCATCCTTGCCCCATGAGTAATGTTAAGGGATCCGTCACCAGGTTACAAACCCTGACAAACCCTGACTCTAGCAGAGGGATGATTATACAGCATCAGTTATAGGAAAACCAGACATTAACCGATCCTAGTCTGGAATGAATCCTACTTGTTCGGGGGCAAGGTTCTGCACAAGAGGAGCTATCTGATTATCAAGGATTTTAGCAACATTTTTTGTGTCAAGGTTTATCAAGGATAGTGGATGGAATGACCCGCACTCCTCAGGTGGCTTCCTTGGTTTAGGTATGGAGACTGCCTCCCTCATTGTGGGCGGCTTCCTGCCAGTTTGGCACATGTCATTAAAGTGCGTAGAAAGATGCGGCAGGAGAACATCAAGAAACGCCCTGTAAAAGGAATCAGCGAGGCCGTCCGACCCAGGCGCCCTGCGCAATCTCATTCCCATCAAGGTCAGGACTATCTCGTCTTTTTCCACTGCTCTCATCAGAAATTCCCTATGTACATTCATGAGGAAGGGTAATTTTAATATAGGAGAGATAATCCATGATTTCCTCATCTATCCCGGAAGAGCGTGTAGAATATAATTCTGCATAAAAACTTCTGAAACGTTCTGCTATATCCGTCTCCTCAGTCAGAACCTCCCCTTCCGCTGACTTGAGTTCCATGACTTGAGCTTTGCTGTGACGCCTCCAGAGCAAATGCGCCAGGACCATGCAAGGTCTTTCCCCCTCCGCGTATACACAAGTCATGGCATATTTACCTAAATGTTTAAGCTCAATGTCTGCTGTGTCCTGCTATTCTTCAATAGAGTCTTAATTTCGGATACTACTACATCATCCGCTTGGAGAATCTGTCCCGCTCCAGCACCCCCAGTTTCCTTTCAAGATCTGCTAGGCGTCCGCAAGTGTCACAAAGGACTTGTCAGAAACTCCTTAAAAGGATCTCCCCAGAAGCAGATGCTAAGCCCCAACACCCCCTGACCAAATCAGCGACAGATGATAAACAACCGTCTCTAAATTCAGCTGGGGGTGGAAAGGGGAAGTGGAAGACAAATACGAGAGACTGCTGCTGAGTGCTTGTGTCTGGACTGGAATCTTCTTCTCTGGATAATTCCTGTAAATATATGACAACAATGAAATCTACCCTACTCTAAACAAAATCTAACTGTAATTCTTCTTTATTGTAACACTCCTATTACCTTTTAGCACCAGCAATAATGCTCCTCTCTAATTAGTTCTGCCATTAATTATTTGATCAGTTGTTAGAACTGGTTTTAGGATTTTTTGATTGTAATTTTGTTGATTCAAATAGTCTGCCAATAGTTAGAGCTGATTGTAGAGATGAAGAATTTATCTATTGCAGTTGTTAGAGTTTTCCTCCACAAACTCATTTACTTTTGACTGACTGGTTTTCTCCTTGTACACCACTATGAAAAGTCGATTCTCCATTGCGCAGATACTGGTGTTCCTGGCTCTCCTCTACGCAGATACTGACTCTTGAGTGAAAAAGAACTGAACAACTCGAGTGCACTGCTCATAAGTCTTTGAATTTTACAAGCGCTATTCCTGGAAAGCTTACTGCTCCTTGATAACTGCTACTTAAGCGCTTGCAAATAACAGAAGTAAATACTCGTACTTGTTCTCTAAAGGAGAAGGTTTCTCTTCACAGAAAACACTTCTCCGCTTCAACATGCGTCACAAGTCCTTCCGCATTCACTTCGCCCACCGAGAAAACAAAGGCTTCTTGTCACCAGGCTGAAGCGGTGCTGCGAGTGTGAATGGAAGGAAGGGTTACAAAAGGCTCAAGAAAGCTCACAAAAATAAACTATAGTTACTCTCCTATCAGAGGCAGGTCTGAAGAGTCGAAAGTCGCACAAATAAACTTCTCCTCAGGACTGGATACACAGCGCGGCAAGAGATGCGGCAGTTTACGGTCTTTTCTTCAGTTGAAGTGCAGCGCACGATCCTTGCGCATGCGCACTATACAGTCAGAGAGTCTCGAGGCTTAGAACAACTAGACCGAAAACTCTCCTCACTCTGCAGTGACGTTAATTAGCACAAACACCGGCAGAGACCCTTAGTCCAGATAAAATTGACTTAAGAGTAGTCTTCCATGTTGAGCCCAATTTAATCCAGCATGGATACAAAAGAGGGGACAACTTCTTGCAGAAGCATTGTTTCTTAATTGTGTCAATACAAGAGCAGCATTGGGGAGTCTTGACAGGACTCCCGAGGGCTTGGACATAGCAATACCCTGAATTTATAATTTAAAGGATTCCCATATCACTTGGAAACTGTCCACATACCCCACGTTGGCCGCAGAAAACGTCTCGGTAGCTTCCGCAAGCTCTGCTTTAAAGACCGAATCTAGCATTGAATATGGAGGGAATCGCCATGTGAACAGCGGTGTTCTTTTCTTGGGGGTTGCTATCGCTAGCAACAGTGGGGAATGGTCTGACAATTTTCGGGGAGGACCCTGCATTCCCTAACATCATCATCAAAAGGGGTAGATGCCAGCCAATAATCTAGGTTATAGTAAGCAGAGTAATGAGTGTATCCCCCCTTATGAGGGTATCTCGAGCGCCAGTCATGGCGCAAGTCGAGGCAGAGCATAGCGCATTCCAACGCCTTAGCAGCCGCAGAGGGACGTCTCCCAGGGCCCCTGATCAATCGATCAATCCACACCCGGGTTCCTGACCAGATTGAGATCCCCCCCCGAGGAACCGATCATCCATGTATTTAGTGGCTGCAGACACCAATGAGTCACAGAAATCAGGGCAATCGTAGTGTAGACCGTAAATATTCACCAGAACTAAGTTGATGCCTCTCCACTGACATCTAGATATAGTATATCTGCTGTTCTGTCAGTGTCTAGTGAAACTAAAGTATATGGAGATTTTGGTCTTATCCATGCAATTACCCCTCTGGGAACTATTAATTGGAAGATGCATCTCCTGCAGCAAGGCCATGTCTATAGCATGATTTTGCAAATAATGTAGTACCTTACGGAGTTTCCTATAGTCATTTAGACCCCTAACATTCCATGTGAGGGCTCGGAGGGCATCAACAGGTATTTTCGTGTGCACAGTACTAGGTGACCCCATCACATTTAACTGATCTCATCTCAAATCGTGATCTGTACTGTCGGAATTGTTCATTCATAACGTGCATGCATTGATAAAAAACATCTCTTTGAAATGACATCCATTTGCTTCTCAACACCCAACAGCCCCCCTCCCACAGCAGACCTCCCCCAACATGGTCACGATCAGTTCCCAACACCTTCCGTTTCCCCCCTACACTTTCCCTCCCCCAAAAACACAGAACATTCCCAGGTGTGTTTCACGTATGGGCAGAAGTTGCTCATCTAGCAGGAAATACTATCGGGCCAACAGGTAACCACTCTTGATGTTCCGCCTCAAACATCCTATGCAACTGCCAAGTTGTTATTTATTATTTATTTTTTTAGGAGTTTTGTATAGCGCTAGCTGGACCCGAGGGTATCAGAGTGCTTCAAAGCA
Source organism: Lissotriton vulgaris (assembly GCF_964263255.1). Taxonomy (NCBI): domain Eukaryota; kingdom Metazoa; phylum Chordata; class Amphibia; order Caudata; family Salamandridae; genus Lissotriton; species Lissotriton vulgaris. The sequence continues at coordinate 1,088,983,769 of NC_141697.1, read as the reverse complement.
TGTACAATTATGAGCATTATCGGCATAAAGACAATTCACAATGTGCACAATTATGTATTGTGGTCGAACATGGGTAGTGGGGCTGTAAGGTTTCAGATAAATGTATGTAGTGTTCCCCCCTCCCTCTCCCCATCAGCATGTTGTGACCCAAAGGCATGGCTGGTTTAAAAGGCTACGCTAGTGTACAGCATGTTCCAGGTCCGTCGCCCCAACCCAGGTCTCAATCACCTTGTGTTCAATCCGTGCATTTGCTCTGCTAACAAACCTGTCCTCACTCAGTTAGCTATGACTCACCCCGCATAGATCTCATTTCAACTCTGTGGGACAGCTAGTGCCTCGTAAGTGAGAAGCCCCTCTGGGTGAAGGAGCATATAAAGTAAGCAAATACAGCCATGCAAAGCCACATATCCGCCATTTCTCATCAAATAACTCGTGCCACAGTGTCCCAGGGTGTAGAACATACTTATCACACAGGGTCATCAGGCTCATTCAGTCTTGTTCCTCCAGCTGTCCCCATGTCGCCTCGTCTAGTAGCTGCCTCTCCGGGCTATTGCGTTTTTCTCTTTACAAGTCTTTTAACGCCTTCTGTAGGGCCTTCAAGTCTGTGGGATCGTCCCTGCCTGTTGACTCATAGCTTTGCCGGGTAGAGCATGATGTAGTCCACTCCAAGATCGCGTAGTTGTTTTTTCAGCAGGGCAAACTGTCGGCGTGCATCTTGGGCACGAATCGTAAAGTCTGAAAATAACGCAATAGTAGAACCTTCAAATCGCAAATGCTGCTTCTCCCTTGCCAACTTTAGTGTGACGTCTCGGTCGCGGTAGTTGAGTACTTTTGCAATGATTGGACAGGGGCGCCTCTGGCGGCGGCCAGGGCTCCAAGGAACGGTGCACTCTTTCTACCACAAACATTGTCGAGAATGATTCTTCCCCCAGCATGGTCTTGAATAACTTCTCTGTAAATTGCTCCATATTGCCAGTATTCGTGGTCTCCGGAAGTCCCGTGATTCTGAGGTTGCAGCGCCAAGAGCGTGCCTCTATGTCTTCAGTCTTGTCCTGTAGAACCCGCAGCACTCTGCCTAGTTGTTTATGGTCAGAGTCGAGGGTAGTGTGCGCTTCCTCCACGTCTGTCAGCCTCAGTTCGGACATATACAGCCGCTCTGTATGTTTGTCAAACCTCTCAGCCATGCAATCCATTCTATAAGATAAGGCCGCCATTTTTGTGCCTGGGGATGAGATACCACTCTGCATGCTTTTTTCCATGGCCACTAGCATGCCCCGAATTTTCGGGAAGCGGGTGTTCTGAGGAATGTTCCTGCATTCTAGAGGCATCCTCAGCAGACGTGTCTCTGGATTTAGACCTCTTCTGTTCGAACAACAGCTTTGGTTGTGCCCTGCCGACCCTCCCCATCCTAGCCTTTAGCAGCCCGTACAACCGACAAGGCTCTGTCAAACCGGGGGATCTGCGCTGCAGGAGGGGTTATCGCATACTTAGCACAGCTGGCACACCGAGTTATTGATACAGTTATCGCTTCAGGCCAGGGTTGGCATCTGTCATCAGTCCAGTAGCACTCACTCCGGGGGGGTCATTCAGCCAACTCAAGGCCCCAGGACAATGGTACTGCGCTTGACACTTATGGTGGTTTTCATGATTACCTCTTCTGTTTTTAGGAGCACAGGGAGCGGTCGCTCTGACCCCAGCCAAGTCTGCATGCAGTCTCATTCTCACTTCGATGATTTCTAAGGTGGTGTGTTGCTCACTGTCACAGTATGTACCACCGAGGGGTTCAATGTCCTCTATGACCAAGTCTGGATCTCTTGTGCGTCCTGAGTCCATCTATCTAGCCAACACGGGCAAAGGCAAGCAATTAGGCATGGCGCCATAGACTGCATTGCTGCCTGGAGCCTGCTTTTAACCCTCAGACGCCTTCCCTGCTGATTCAGCCCTGTTTTACTGATTGAACACAGGTGACTCATATTGCTAGTTGACTGACCTTTCTTGAGCCCTGCTCCATGGGGTGAACACAAGACTACCAAAGTGACTCCAAGGGAAAGTCGGCTGGCCTCCTGATCAGAGCATCAGGAACACAAAAGGCTCCAACCATTTAGAACCTGGACATATGTTCAGTGAGTCCTAACTCCCCAAGTTGTGCATCGCCAGTGATGGTGGAAAAGGTGCCAGATAGCCAAAAGCCAAAACTTGTGAGCTAGAAAATATTTAATTAAAAACTTCTCCAAGAACTAAGAGACAACCAGAACCAACATGCTCATCTATCTGTCCCAGGTGCTTTATCAGACAACCTGACTTTGTAGCAGCTTTCACTATGCTCTTCTCTGCATTTGCAATTCCTGTCCTTTGTCCTTCACCAAACAGCTATATGGTCTTGTGGAACTCCCATCAATTACAGCCTCCAGGTTCGTCCCTCTGAAGATTTTCTACTTAAAAAAAAGAGACTTTTGGAAATCTTCACCACATCTGCATCCAGAGGCTCCTCAACATTGACGGCTGCTCCTTAGGCACTGCCTGCAGAGTTACCTCACTGAACATCTAGTTTCTCAGAAACTTGACTTCAAATTTCTTTGAAGTCCGAAGGTCAGTGCTGAGCAGTTCCAATTCACATTTTGTTACTCACTTGCACTTCATAGCAGTCGGCCATGTTTTTCAACTTTGACCTCGTCTCGCCTAACTAGATGACTAAGCTTGGCTCTTTGATCTTTTAGGCGCTATTTTCTACATTAAACTTTAAAATGTATAACTCGATTCTACTGATTAGATTTTTGTCATTTTGGTGGCAAATAATTGATTGAAATCCACTGGAAGCTTTCTTGTGTGGTGTTTTCACTTTATTGCTGTTTGTTTGCAGCATAAATACTTTACACATTGCCTCTAAGGTGAGCATGACTGCTTTTACCCCAAGCTACCTGAGGGTTAAGAACAGATTAATTTAGGGACATTAGTGGTACACACTGACAGGGATTGTGGCAGTTGCTTAAGCAGGGTTAACATCCCACTCAACCATCAACACAATTTCTTCCAGGCCTTCTTCCTGTAATTATACAAATGTTTTATCGAGTCGAAGTGTTGCTCAAATATGAATTTACCTTGAACAAATAAAGACAATCGGCATTTGATAGTTGGTTTAATTTAACACTCTGGAGAGGAGTGCAGCCCACAGAAACAGGTCTGATGACTGACTCAGAGTACAATTCTTTTGAACATCTTTTTATACACTTCTTGAACCAACTTTAAACAATTTGTGGATCCTGTTTCTCGAGTGGAATGCTGGCCTAGTCATGAAGACATGAATCCCTCCAACCTGAAGACAAATGCAGGTAGGTCCAGACCTTGTGTGGACACAATGAGCGACTGTGGGTAACGTTTACAGATATCTGGCATGGGAAGCATGTAATCAGAGTTTGTGTTGTGCCGAGCCCTCATTTGCTGAGTGTTTCTAACTTCATGTGGCATCTAACTTTATGATGATTTGGGAAACCGCGTCTGCCCAGCCATGTGCGTTTTATTGGACTATTTTCCCAGGACCATTGTGGTGTGGCTGAATATCTGTGGGACTAATATGGGGTTTTCCTTTTCACACGTTTGTCCTACTCGTTACGTGTCTCCCCACCTGTAATCTGACAATCAGTAGCCACAGGCCTATGGTGCAGGGCATGCCGACCACGTATTTCTTACTCATAATTGATTAAGAGGTCATATCAAGAGAGTTTGACAACAGTGATTTGATTTCGTTTCTGTACATGCCTATATTATTGTGTACATCAACATCAATATTAGCATCATGCAAAAGTATATGTTTCTCACATTTTTAATGCTGCTTTTCTTCCACAACATTTTCTTTTTTATACCTTGGAACATCTTCTGTTCTTGTTTGTCCTATTTTTCTACATAAGTTTTAGGAGGTCTTTACTTCATTTTGTTGCTCCATTATTTTGAATTCATTCTCTGCTTTCTCATTTTCCTTCAACTGTTCAATTTGATTACATTTGGCTTATTTTATCATTTACATTTTCCTTTTTGAACATGACATGTGTTCCTCACTGAATCAGTGATGATATCAATGATGCCATTTACAATGTCATGAGTAATGCAATGTGTGAGGTCATAAGCAGTACACCATCGGGCGCAAGTTATACTTAGTTCAGTAAACTATAACTTATGAATGCAGCATTTTTTAAAGTACAACACGGGACCTTATATCTAGGGATGGGCATAACTTGCGTAATTCCGTGTAGTACAATCATGCAGAATTTGATGAGATTACTTAGAATTATATTGGAAGAGTAATTCTGCATTAACCCTCTTTTCTTAGCATAAAAATGCCCAGCAGCTAACATGGACAGGAAGATACATTTTCCACTAAGACACAGTGATAAATGCAACAGAACATGAGTAGCATGCACAAGCATTGATTCATGCTCTCTAAATGTGCACTTGGGGTACGATTTCCCATATCTTACTTTTGGCATTTAGTACTATTTTCTTAGTGCAAAATGACTCTTCATGTCCAAAATAGATGCAAGGATGCATTGTCCGCTAAGAACGTGCTTTAAATGCAACAGGACTAGGCCTGGGAGTTGAATTCCGCAGCGCTTGCAGAATTGCGGAATTTAGGCAATTTTGCGTTCTGCTGAGAATGAGGAATTGCCAGAAATTCTGCAAACTGTGGCGTAGCGGAATTGTTTTCTTGTTCACACTTAATAAATGCATTCTAGTGCGTGCGGTAGGGACTTACAGGGATCCCTGCATTCACTGATGAGTTTTCCTATCCGTTCGCGTGTGCAACGAGATTTTGGTAGCCAGCTGCGCCATCCCGTGAGAGTGTGCGATCACGAACACGTCATTCGCCGCGCCATCAGACACCACGAGAGTGTGCGATCGCAAACACGTAATTCGCTGTGTCAACAGGCACCGCAAGAGAGATTGTGATCATCGGACATCTGGCAGAATGTTGGTGAAGCCTGCGATCCCACACAAGCAAAATTTTTAATCTGGAGAAGAATAATATCTCGAGCAGCATAAAACCTTCTCTAAAATGATGATTTGGATGAAAAAACTCTTCAGATTGACATTTGGCTGCCCTTTTTTGTGCAAGGAATCCTTTCTTTAAAATCTTGTTTTGGGGAGTGGGAGGAAGTGCCACAGAGTCTCCAACTTCCTGCTCCTGTCCAGCCAGCTCCTCCCAGTGCTTTTTCCATCTCCTGTTCATTTTTCATTTGGATTTTGAGCTGGAAGGATCACTCTTTGTGTCTGCTGCATCATTATCATTGGATTTGAGGACTTTTGAAGTTGAGATTTCACAAGTAAGTTGGTGTTTGTTTGATTGGGGCATTGCATTTGCTCCAACTACAATTTTGCTACTTTTCATAATTCTTTTAAAAACATGGTTGTGGGTAGCCAGTAGGCCCAGAGCTAGTCATGGGTGGGTGCCTAATGAAATAACTGTTTGTTTGCCGTGTGTTGAATTTATTTCAAACTTCATTTAGGGCATGGATAGCACTGGATTGAACTGCACAATGTGTATTTTTGGGTGTATTTCAGTTTTTGGGTGTGTGTTAAATAAATACCTTTGTTGCGTGTGGTGTGCTGTGCAGCTTGCAGATCTTGTTTAGCCCTGTAGATTTTTGTTTTTGCATGTTATTGCATTACAGACAAAGCAGTGTGGTTTAGCATGCATCCTTTGCCTGGCTATTAAAGACCTATTTTCAGCACATTGTTTTCCAGGCCTCCAGCTTGTTGCTTGTGATTTGTAAGTGTCCATGTGGCTGGTGGCCATTTCTGGTGGGAGTTATAAGTGTGCTGTTTTTGCCATATAGGCCTGCATGTGTTTCCTTTGTAGCCTAGTCTTCTTGTTGTTGTGGGCCTGGCCATGGGGCCGATGGCCATTTTGAAGCCCGGTAGCGTGCTTTTTGCCATAGGCCTGGAAGCATGTGGCCTAGGCTGCCAACATGCCTTTCATCCAGAAGGCTTAGAGATAGTCAAAGGTGCATGAAAAAACTGGCTCTGTGTGTTCTGTTGAATTTAAACATGATTTAGGGCACTGATGGCATTGGATTGAATTGCAAAATATGTATTTTTGGGTGTATTTCAGTTTTTTGGTGTGTGTTAAATAAATGCCTTTGTTGTGTGTGATGTTTTGTGTAGCTTGCAGACCTTGCTTAGCCCTGTTTATTTTCGTTTTTGCATGTTACTGCATTACAGGCAAAGCAGTGTGGTTTAGCATGAAACCGTTGTCTGGCTATTATAGACCTGTTTCAATACATTGTTTTCCAGGCCTCCTGCTTGTGATTTGTGAGTGTCCATGTGGCTGGTGGCCATTTCTGGTGGGAGTTAACAGTGTGCTACTTTTGTCATACAAGCCTTCATGGGTTTCCACTTGGCTTACTGCTTCCATCGACCCACTTTGCCAGCTGCAGCTCCCTGAATGATGTGATGAGCAAATAATTTAATGCTAAACAAGGTCCACTTTCACTACATTTGCATTTGTGTTGTTGTTCCTCTTCTTTCCTATCCTTCCTGCCAGTGTACACAGTATACCATGAAAGCCCTTGTTGACAAAGTCTCACAAATGGCTACACTAAGCTATATATTTTATTTGTTTGCTTGTACTAGTAGTAATTGAACCACAGCAACAAATGAAACATTTCACTGATGACCTTCTCCTGGCATCTTTGCTTTTAGGTGCACAAAAATACAGAGGAGGAGGTGTCATCATCACCTGTTGTACTGCCAGACAGAAGTCCTGCTGCGAATCATGTCACGTCCACGTTTGACCACAGACATCTCTGCAACTTGGCCACCTGCATCCTGCTGACATCTGAAGAAAATGGCCCCAAAGAATGGTATCAGGTCCACCAGTACTAAGAAAGTTGCCAGTGAGAAAAAGGAACAGAAGAAGGAAGTGGCACTTGCCAAGACTGGTGTGCCGCCTGAGTGTAGTTTGGGGAAGAAAATATACACCTGCAGCAGCGGTGTCCAGCAGAGACCAAGCTGGGAGCAGCACATCTGCATCAGCAGGCCCACCCCATGAATCTAGGCCCAAGCCCATGAGTGTGGCAGAGGTAGCCAGCCTACTAATAAGCAGTGATGTTGAAATGTCATTATCGCAATGTAGTACCCAATCAACGCAGGCGGAAACTCAGCAGATAAGTGGGCAACAACAGCGGCAACAAGAGCCGCAGCAACAGCCACAACAACAGCCGCAAAACTGCTGGAACAACAGCTGCAACAACAGCCCAAACAACAGTTGCAACAACAGCCACAACAACAACCACAACAACAGCCCACAGTAGTAGTTGTTCCTCCTGAAGTAGGGACAGTTCAGGAAATCAAGCTTTCTTTTCGCAGACGAAGAGGGGCAAACCACTGTTTCAGAAGATCCATTGTCTTCCAGACCTCCAGCAAGGAAGAGGAGGGTTAGTCCATCATCCTCTTTTTCTAGCCCTTTTTCTGATGATCGAGATGCCACTTGGAAGCCACCAGCTCAGTCTGAGAGTGATGCACGCTACAAGACAAGGCTAGTGAAAAGGAAGGTCCCAGAAAGTCTTAGCGTTATGGAGGTAGATGTAGAAGAGGGTGATGATGATGACTAGCCAGTAATCATGAACATCACTCCAGGTCCAGAGGAGAAGGAGAACATTATTAGACTCTCCAAAATCGCTGCGAGGGATTTAGCACGGATACCACCAACACGGGTAACATTAATATGACCTCAAGCTTTCATATTTGTGTTTGCAAAGGCCCGGCTGGGTCCTAGATCCAGCTCAACCACCACCTCAGTAGGTAGTGGTACTGTAACTGCACACCCTCTTGTTCATCTGGTATTGAAAGTGGCACCTCCAGCAGCGCCAGAAAGTTCTGCTTCCCAGTTTGGGACTTCTTTTCGGTCAGCTGTAAGGAGGAGAACATTGCTATATGCTCAATTTGTCGACAAGCTGTTAGACGGGGTAAGCTTGGTACAAACTATGGTACCGGTGGCAAAACAAGTCATGTAAAAAAGTACCACATCACCCAGTAGGATACTTACCTACTTCGTTTACAAAAAAGTAAAACTGCACCATTGCTGTTAGTGTGGATGAAGAAGTAGGTGAAGATATGATTGCGGTGGAAGGTCAACAAGAGGGAGACATTTCTAGCCCTGTCCTCAGCAGTGTACTGGTACCGCACACATCCTCAGCAACATCTCAGTGGCACCGTAGTAAGAGTCAGGCTGAGACACCAGGGCAACTAAGTACTGCAATGAAAAGCAGTACGTCGTTGAGCCTAACTGGGTTCAAGAAGACAGCCTACCATTGACATCATGCCTACGTCGGAGGCGCAGTGTCAACGCGCAGTGTACAATGTGAAGCTGGCTAAAATGTTAGCGCTTGACCTTCTCCCTTTTTCATTTGTGGAAAGGGTGGGTTTCCTTTAATTTGTGTCAGCCATCTGCCCTAAATGGAAGGTTCCCAGTTGGTCCTATTTCACCAGAATTGCTGGTCCAGCAGTACATCACGATGTGCTGGCATTGGTTGGACAAGCTTTGCAGCAGAGTACTATCCACCTGACAACAGACATGTGGACCAGTTGCCAAGCCACTGATTACATGTGCATCACTGCACACTGTGTCTCTTTTGTGGGGGTTGGAGAAAAGCTATCTGAAGTAGGTACTGTTGACACAGCTGAGATTTTTAAAGCTACTCAGAAACATGCAACTGTAGCCATGTTCGCCATGGAGAAATCTCATCTGCTGCAAACATTTTGGAATAGCTTAACAGCAAGGTCTTTGAATGGCTGCGCCCAAGAGGGCTTAACATTGTTTTTTGCCACAGATAATGGCAGTAATGTACTTAAGGTTATGGAGGATGGTGCCTATTTCAGTGTCCCATGTTTGGTGCACTGCATTAACATTATATTTCAAGACTTTCTGAAAAAAGAATCCATAGTCAGCAAATTACTGACCACCTGTCACAGAATATGCAATCATTTCACCCATTCTTTTAAAGCCCGCAAGCATCTGAGGATCATTCAACGTGACTATAGAATGCCAGTCAAAGCACTCAATGTATTATATGCTTGACCGTCTATTTGAGCAGTAAAGACAAATCAATGAATATGCCATGTGATGAGGGGATGTTACTGTGAAAGGCATGACCCTTCAGATGAACCAATGGTGCCTAGTTAAATGCCTGACAGAGATGCTTCTTCCTTTCGTGGTCTTCACACGTGAAGTCAGCAAGGAGGACTGTACTATGGGCCAAGCTATCCCTTTGTTGCACATGCTAGAGCAACAGCTGAAGGAGGTCTCTGAACCGTATAGAGAAGTGGAGGAAAAAAAAGAAGTATATGAGTTAGTGGAGAGCTTATCCTGTCACTTAACTGAAAATGCAAGGGTGCAAACTAAAATTTTGTCACAAAAACATTACATGTGTGCCACAATTCTGGATCTGTGGTACAAATGGGCACTGAACGGTAAGACATTACTTCCTTTTTCAGAGGTGGATTTTGCCCGGTACAAAACTTGGATAGCTGAGGCAGCCAGTAAAGTGTAAAATGAATGGCTGGTAAGTAAAGGTCCGCTACTTAAACCCACAACAAGTACTGCAGGGGGGCATCCGGCGTCAAGTTCAACTTCAAACCCTGAGGGCAGTGCGTTTGGCTCACAGCTGTCTCCAACACTATCGACAACAGCAAGAACCAGATCATCAGCCCCAGTAAAAGCGGCAAATGATTGGTATTTACAGCAAGGACTTGCTAGGTCCAGTGCTGATGCAAAGACAAAAGAGACCGAACAAAGTGTAGCACCCCTGACCATGGAGCAGATGGTCCAGGCCTATCTGGATGACCCAACAGAGGTCTACATAGATTAAAACCCATTGCGGTATTGGTATGGAAAAAGGGGCCCATGGCCAGTGCTCATCAGGCTGGCGATAAACTATCTGGCTTGCCCTGTTGCAAGTGTCTCTTAGGAACGTGTTTTCAGTGATGCTGGTTCCATTGTAACAGTGAAAAGGACCAGCCTCTCGCCCAAAAACGTGGAGAGGTTAACCATGATCAAAATGAATCAGCATTTTATGCCACCAAATTAAACAATACAAGAATCAATGCAGAAAGATGAAGACAGTGGCTCAGGTGACAGAAGTAGCGTGTTAGAGGATGAGTACCTATTTCTGGTTGAACCCCCAGAGTTTGAGGATGAGCTATACTTCCCTGAAAACTAGGCTTGCACTTCTTACTGCCTTCCTCCCTTATTTACTTTTATTTGTGTGTCTGTCTTTCTGGTTCAAAATTTCGAATCACAACAAGTCCATCACCACCATCTTCTAGTCTTTTTATTGCCATATATGAGTTTCAGCTGTCTGCATTTCAGTCCACTACTCCGAGTCCTGCTCCTTCATCCTCCTGAATCACCCTAAATCCGTTGCACTCAAGCCAGATGATGATTGGATGTGTCATCATAGAAAAAAAGGAAATCTTGCCTCGTTGAGTCCCTCCAAAAGAAGTGGAACATGATGATGACTACTATAGCTATCCTCCCCTCCGAGCCGAGAGAGACTGCCCATTAACTAAGATGAGAAGGAACAGGTAATGAATGATGCCATGCGTTGGACGTTGCCTCAGTGATTTGTGTTGTTGTTGTTTGTTGTGCATGAAGTTAATTTATTGTGTACTATTATCTAATCTACACACTAAAAGTAACTCAAGGCAATGTTTGTTTCCTTTCTTATTTTTAATAACAAATTTGTTCTTCTATTGCAGGCCGGTCCATTGCATTTTGAATATGGAAAGGGGACTCAATCTGTACACTGCTCATTAGGTTGGTAAACACCATGATAATGATTGATGACAACAGTGACATAATACCTTCGCAGTCACTCAGTAGGATCAGAGATGATTGATGGAATATGCCAGGGCGTTTCATATATGGCATAAAAGGTAAACAAGTCCGCAACAACCAATGCAGACCTACATGCCTGTGTAGTGGTAGAGTTGAGTGTAGTGGTATGATTGACAGCTGTGCATTGATTTAGTCACTTAATTTGTCAAATGTCATGTTCCTACTGTATATGTGCTTTGCCTACCTCTGTCAAAAAAATTATGCAAAATTGAGGATGGGTCACGGGTGCCGTGGGCCTGCTCTGTCTTGTTTTTGTTGTAGGTTAATGCTGGAAACAGACTAGAGTAGACACGATGTATCCATGCCGCCGCTAAAAGTGTTCTTGGTGCACTCCACCGTAATTTATGCATTTTTTTCCTACTTGATTTTTCAATATCCCTTTAGTTACAGGCCGGCCCTTACCCTGTGCTATACTGTGAAAAACAACTCACACTTACCTTACCAATAAATCTACATCTGCCAGGCAGGTAGTGGCATCACCAAAGATTGATGGCCAGAGCCTCAATGGAAGGGAGGACCAAGGAGAATGCCGAGATGCAAATCCCCATTTTGACCAGGAAAACATACAGTAACAGTATCATCTGTCTTCATCTTTTAAATATTTTGATTCATTTGTTTGTCTTCAATCATTACAACTGTGTGTTGTTGTTATTGTTATGTTTCCTCTCTGCTTATAATTCAAATTCATCCCTACAGCTATTTTTAAATTTTCTTTGCTATCTTTAAAAGTAAGCCCGGTACAACAGAACAGAAACTGTATGTAATTCAGGTCTCTCTGAGGGCAGACAGGCAAGGCAGATTGCATAATATAATGCTGCCCTGTACTGTCTAATTGTCTGTCTAATTGTCTAGCAGTAGTTAGTAAGTACTACCTATCATTAACCATCAAGTTATAATCATCATGCATGGCTTTCCTTTTTCTCCCTTAACAGATTTATGGATATGGTTGTCTGGCAAGATTGGATTTTGTTGTTTGTCCATGTGTACTATTGTTTTTCTTTGTCAAACCTTTCCCCAAACCCCCTTCCCAACCATTCATCAAACCCTAACCCTCTACCCCCTGGCTGTGCGATTTATTGAGGTGTGACTATATTAAATATATACCAATAATTGATCACACGCTTGCTGGGGCGGATGTGGCAAAAGCAACACTAATTCAATTTCAAGGAAGGGCGGGGATCTTCTGCTTGCCCACCCATGAGCAGTATATTTGCAAGATATTTTTTTACCAAAGGAACCTAATCATTCAGCATTAATTGCCTGCATCAATTGGATTTGTCATCCTACTACACACAGCACTAGAGGTTACGCTTGTGTCGAGTGTAGGCTTAGTCGAGTGACTCAACACAACTACAGTTTGTAACTTGTTGCACTAGGCTATCCCCGCCACCATTATGTTTTATTTACTTCATTCTACTACTTCTCCCAGAGTCTCAGGCAACTGACTGTCTCATTTTCTTTTTTTGCAAATACTACTGCCAGTGTCCACTACCACCACCACAACCATGGCATCTCCATTCTCTATTCGGAAACAAAACCATAATCGCCATGCAGCTATCACTGTGCCTAACTTAAACATCAATCCCAGTTCAGATAAGAAGTTTGGGGGAGGTATAATAGTGGACTAGGACGAGGGACGGACAGTACTAGTAGGACAAGTCACTCAGTGAGGGGTACCACATCTATCTGTTTGTGTATTATAAATTTGGCAGATTATTTAAATCAAACACTGGCTTTGGCCCTGCAGCAGTATGGAAACCATGTGACGTAAAACATTAACCCTCCAAAACAAAACATTAACAAAGTATGCTATGTTTAGTATAGATATATTTTAATACCCTAAATAAAATAAACTATATAACAAAATCCCACAATACCCGACCCACCCCTCTCACTAACCCCAACCAATTTCCACAACGAGAAAGTCCAACCAATGTCCAAAGTGTCCATAAACCCCAATGCCCAATTCCCACCCTCCAAAAAAGGATAAAAAAAGGGGCAATCCAACAGGATCTTAAAGTCTTAATGTTGTTGGCAGGCTCTTCTGATGTTGTCCTTCTCCAGGACCTTGATCCTCCTCTTTAGCTCCTCTACCTGCTCCTCTAGATGTGCATTCCGGAGGAGCATGTGGCGCACTTTTGCCCTGCAGTTGCATTCTCAGGGAGGGGCAGCAGTGCTGGATATTGAACGTCGGCGGGCGGCTGCCTGACAGTGGCACCGTACCACGTTAGGGGCCTGGCTGGGGCCTGGGCATTGGAGGAGGCTGCAGCTGCTGTCGCCTCCTCCTCCTCCTCCACCAGAACCACCAGTCGCTGGTACTTACTACATATGGCACCCCGCTTCCGGTGCTGGGCCATGGCTGCCAACTCATTCCTGGTTGGTATTGCTTTGGAAGCTATATTAAGAAAGAAAAAAATATATATTGAAACCATTACTTAGCAAAACAGTAACACAAAACTAATTCAACACATAGTGGCACAGTAGCACTAGCAAGCACAGGACATAACATTTGTGGTATGTATCTATCCTCCCTCTTCCTCTGCCTGTAACATTTGTCGGAGTTTCAGGTATTATACTAGCACTATGGACTCGGGTACACAGTACTCCAGTCTTCTTCTTCTCTCTTGTTCAGCGAAATTATGCAACCTTGCTGTAGCCGGCATGCCAGCTCAGTCAGCTTGTGCCCAAGACAAACATACTTGAGTCATGATGCAGACTGACGTTAGTTTTATTTACTACGGTCTGCAGGTGGGGAAGCTGGTATTTTTCTATTGCGGGTGATAGTGGCCATACTCTGTTACATCAAGGGCAACTGCTAAATTTCACTTTCACCCTGCCCTGACTACTACAAAAAGGCAGATGATATCTGTTCCAATGCTCATTGCTTATATATGGGATGACATGAGGTTCTTTGTTTTGATAGATTGTGTAACCAGCCGATAGGCCACCCATGCCAGGCTCGCTGACACAGTTAAAAATAAATTAACATAGGTAGGGACTAGTCCTCGGAATCAGAGGAAGGCGCTTGATAACTACATACATACACAATATATATGCCGTGCTTGCAAACTACTGTGAGTCAAAGGAGTATTCTGAGTGACAATACAACTTATACTCTCCTCGGTTTTACTACTCTGGCACTGTTTTTTTTTACATTCTCTTCAAACTAAGACTCTTCATCCAGTGACAGTCTCCTCTGCAGAAAAGGCTGTGTCGCCATCGCCGCTGGCCCCGGCACTGGTGGTTGGTAGTACGCTTAGAAAAAACATTGCACATTTTTTAGATGACATATACACCTCCCCCTACTTATTCTTTTTCACTAGCAAGATTGAAACAAAAGTTAAATCACACATATACAACAGACATCACAAGTACAAATCTGGTACTACTAGAGTAGAGTAGACACTAGTAGTCTTATATGGTCCCTAGGGTCCTGCTAGTCTATTTGCTAAGTTAGCCTGAGCCGCAAAACCATTTTAGCTTTGTGTCTTTTATTTTTGTGCACATAGCCTCGCAGCTTGTTATGTAAGAAGCCTTTGAGCTCACATGAGCTCATACTGCTACTGTCTGAGTGCTGTAAACAAGGTCTAAAAACAAGCAACTTTGTTATGGAGTTCTGGTGGTCAGTCCGTATTGCGTAGCCATAACATGCTACACATTTTGGCACGACTGAGAAATGCTTGCAATAGAGAGGTCAGGAGTGTAGTGTTATGTTCTGGGTTGTCTAATAATTCTGTATCTTGGGGGGATTCGGAGAGCTAATGAGACACTATAGCTAGTCGGTCAGGGGATTGTGGGCGAGGTATCAGGAAGGCCCAACCTCCTATCAACAAAGTCCTATTTTCTTGTGCATAGCTCTGTATGTGAAGAATTGCTACAGCAGTAGTAGTATGTCTTATCCAATCCAAAATAGTTAAATATCTGGTTAGGCATTTTGTTGGTGGAAGTTTTCAAACAGCCTCAAGATTAAGAAGACTAGAAGAGGACAACCCAAAGGACTTGTCTCAGTGGCTAGAGTGATTGGTGAAGTGGAGTTTTATTTTAAACCTTTTAAATAAAGAGTGGCCACCTGGGCAAGCTTAGCTACAGGCACACTAATAGTAGTAGAAGTAGTAGAGTCATAGCAGAGGCAGTTAGAGGCAGGGATAACAAGAATTTAGAAACACAATCAATCAATCAATTAATCATAACATTTGTATAGCGCGCTACTCACCCGGAAGGGTCTCAAGGCGCTGGGGGAGAGGGGTACGTTACTGCATAAACAGCCAGGTCTTGAGTTGCTTCCTGAAGGAAAGATGGTCCTGGGACATCCGAAGGTGGATGGGGAGGGAGTTCCAGGTCTTGGCTGCCAGGTAGGAGAAGGATCTTCCTCCGGCGGTGGCTCTGCGGATGCGTGGAACGGCGGCGAGGGCGAGGTTGGTCGATCGTAGCCGGCGGGTGGGCGCGTAGAAGGTCAGGCGGTCGTTGAGGTACTTGGGGCCCAGGTCGTGGAGAGCCTTGTCTGCATGAGTGAGGAGCCTGAACGTGATCCTCTTGCTGACGGGTAGCCAGTGCAGGTCTCTCAGGTGGCCGGAGATGTAGCTGTGTCGGGGGATCTCCAGGACGAGTCGTGCGGAGGCGTTCTATATGCGTTGGAGTCTTTTCTGCAGTTTGGCTGTGGTTCCGGCGTAGAGGGTGTTCCCGTAGTCCAGTCGGCTGGTGACGAGTGCCTGGGTGACGGTCTTCCTGGTCTCGGTGGGGATCCAACGGAAGATCTTACGGAGCATACGCAGGGTGTTGATGCACGAGGAGGAGACGGCGTTGACTTGTCTGGTCATCGAGAGGGAGGAGTCCAGGATGGAGCCTAGGTTCGTGCGTGGTCCGTTGGCTTGGGAGTGGTGCCCAGGGCAGGGGGCCACCTGGAGTCATCCCAGGCGGAGGGTGACGATCCCAGGATGAGGACTTCCGTTTTGTCTGAGTTCAGTTTCAGGCGGCTGTTCTTCATCCACTCGGCGATGTCTTTCATCCCTTCGTGCAGGCTGGTTCTGGCGGTGGCAGGGTCGTTGGTGAGGGAGAGGATCAGCTGGGTATCGTCGGCCTAGGAGATGATGTTGAGGTTGTGTTGACGTGCGATGGCCGCGAGGGGGCTCATGTAGACGTTGAAGAGGGTCGGGCTGAGTGATGATCCTTGTGGTACGCCGCAAATGACTTTGGTGGCCTCGGATCTGAACGGGGGAGGCGGACTCTCTGGGTTCTTCCTCTGAGGAACGAGATGATCCACTCTAGTGCTTTCCCTTGGATTCCGATGTTGCTGAGGCGCTGTACTAGGGTGCGGTGGCAGACAGTGTCAAACGCTGCAGAGAGGTCCAGGAGGATGAGGACTGCTGTTTCCCCGTTGTCGAGCAGGGATCTGATGTCATCGGTGGCTGCGATCAGGGCGGTCTCGGTGCTGTGGTTGGCTCAGAAACCGGACTGCGAGGGGTCGAGGGATCCATTCTTCTCGAGGAAGGCGGCGAGCTGCCTGTTGACGGTCTTCTCGATGACTTTGGCAGGAAAAGGGAGGAGCAAGATGTGGCGGAAGTTCTTGAGGTCGGTGGGGTCCGCTGTTGGTTTCTTCAGGAGGGCGCTGAGCTCGGCGTGCTTCCAGCGCTCCGGGAAGGTGGCGGTGTGGAAGGAGGTGTTGATGATGTCCCGCAGTTGGGGTGCGATGATGGAGTCGGCCTTGTTGAAGACGTGGTGGGGGCAGGGGTCGGTAGGTGATCCGGAATGGATGGTGTTCATCATGCGGGTGGTGTCTTCGGTGCTGACCGGGGTCCAGTTGCAGAGGGTGGTGGTAGGGGGCATTGGTTCGGCAGTTGGGTGGGTGGTTGGTGCGCTGAAGCTGTTGTGTATGTCGGCGATCTTGCGGTGGAAGAACGAGGTGAGGGAATCGCGGAGGTCTTGCGAGGGTGTGATGTCGTTGTTTCCGGCGCTGGGGTTGGAGAGCTCTTTGACGATGCTGAAGAGTTCCTTGCTGTCGTGGGCGTTGTTGTCCAGTCGTTTTTTGAATGCTGTCTTCTTGGTGGTGCGGATCAGCTTGTGGTGCTTGCGGGTGGCGTGCTTGAGGGCGGTCATGTTGTCTGAGGTCTGATCGTGGCGCCAGGTTTTCTCGAGGGTGTGGCAGTTCTTCTTGGAGTCCTTGAGTTCATTGGTGAACCAGGGGGCTTTCTTGCTTCTGCGCTTGCTGGGAGGGTTCTTTAGTGGTACAAGGTCATCGGTGCAGTTGGTGAGTCACTGTGTGAGGTTGCTGGCTGCTTCGTTGGGACCCGTTGTGCTGGCGGGAGGGTTCTGGCGGAGGGAGGTGGTGAGCTGCTCAGCAGTGATCTTGCTCCAGCTCCAGTGAGGAATCTGTTGTGGGTGGTGGTGGGTCGTGTTTCTCCTGAAGCTGAAGTGGATGCAGCTGTGATCAGTCCAGTGAAGTCCGGTGGAGTGACTGAAAGAGATGTGCTTGCTGGAGGAGGAGACGGGGTCAAGCGTGTTTCCGGCGTAGTGGGTGGGGGTGTTCACCAGGTGCTTGAGTCCGAGGTTGACGAGGTTGTCCAGCAGGGTGGTGGTATTGCTGTCCTTGTTGTTCTCCAGGTGGAAGTTGAGGTCCCCTAGGAGGATGTAGTCAGAGGAGGCGAGGGCGTTCGGGCTGATGAAGTGTGCGATGTCTTCGCTGAATTGTGTGTGTGGTCCCGGGGGTCTGTAGATGAGGGTGCCTCTGAGGGTCATCTTGGGGTCGGTGTGTATCTGGAAGTGGAGGTGTTCAGCGGCGGTGAAGGTGTTGTTGGAGTTAGTCGAGATGCGGATGGTGTTCTTGTGTACGATGGAGATGCCTCCTCCAGTCTGGTTGATGCGGTCCCTCCGGGTGATCTTGAATCTGTCCGGGATGGCTACGGCAATGTTGGGTGCTAAGGAGGCGTTCATCCAGGTTTCCGTGAGGAAGGCGACGTCTGGTGATGTTGTGTCAAGGAGGTTCCAGAGTTCGACGGCGTGTCTGTGGACAGAGCGGGTGTTGAGCAGGATGCACTTGAGGTGGTTGCTGCTGGTGCTTGGCTTGGCGGGTGCGGTGCAGGTCCGGAGGCAGGTGAACTTGCAGACTTGGCAGGTGAAGGGTCCGTGGGTGCGTTTCGGGGTGGCTCGGTAGCAGGCGGGGTTCTGTCCGTCGTTGAGTGCGTGGAGGGTGGCGGTGGTATAAGTCCGTCCAGTGTGATGCCATCCTCGGGGGCCAGGGGTCCTGGTGCTGGGCGCGGTCCAGGCGCGGACGGGCGTAGACGGGCTTGCCTTCGGCGCACAATCGGCGCGCCCACTGCGCGTGTCCGCTGCGCTTCTGCTCGGTCTCCAATTAAGGCGAAGTGGGAGGGAGGATAAGCTGGGAGTCTAGATTTAACATTGAAGAAGATCTTGTAAAATATCGAATTAGGAAATCGAAATAATATTTCAGAAAAAATAAGGTGCTGGTGCAGTAAAAGTTAGGGAAGTATAATTATCAATATTAGCAACAGGAGGACTTACTGGGGCCAGCAGCATAGCCCTTGGTAGAGTAGCGTTCCTGATATGGGGAGGCATCTTCTCAAGCTCCTGACGACTCCGACCCCGTCTTCCTGCCCCTGGGTGCTGATCATGAAAGCTGTAAGAAAGAAAGAGACAAACATGGATGATTGGTGTGAAACAAATAAAATATTTTTTCAAACGCTCCAAAAAACATTCATGGAAATAAATCTAGTCGACTAGTATTGCGGGAATTGCCGTCCGTCTTGTTATTATTTATGAACACTATTCCAGTGTTCCATTCTGATTCCAAAATACTAACTAAGCCTAAGTACCACCTGACCTAGGCCACCTATTCCAGATGGGCTAATTGTTCTCTAAGTCTGCATTTCCATTTATTTTAAGCCTCAAAAATGCATAGATGGAGGACACATGCATACATTTTTGCATACACCAAATTGTAGATTTGGTTGGTTCCTGCTGATGTTCTGCTATTGATAAGCCTATTACCACTCAATTAACAAACTACAAAAGGTTCTAGTAAGAACTGAGGTAAGCAACACTCAGAAACAAGTGACATAACAGAGGATGCGTAATGCAGATCACTAAAAAATTACCTAATAATAAGTAACTAAACCTATCAATCCACCACTATCTCTTCTTAGTGGCAGGAGGACAAAGGAAGGACTAGAGTCTCTATAACATTACCTAATTAAGTTCTCTAAAGTAAACTCTTACATAGTCATGTCGAGCGAGCACAAAGTTGCAAACAAGGAGGATTAGTAAAGCTGAGCACCTGTGTCAAAGCAATTATAGAAGATTTTTAAAAATAATTTACCTGCAATGGAAGCAGCAGCATTCTTGCTGTTTGGGGAAAAAAATGTATACGCAATATATGACACAGAGCAGAAGAACATAATATTAAATAGCTACTCACCCAGCCCCAGGACCTCCAGTCCTAGCAGGTCCAGCAGATCCTGCTCCCGGTCCAGGATATCAGACCACTGATGCGTCAGCTGGGTATCGGTGTGCCAGACACCAGAGCAGCGAAATACTGCCTGGCGCACCTTTCCTCATCGCTGGCGACGCTCCCAGAGCCCGTACCCAGACCTAAGAGTTCTGCATGCTGCCTGCTGATAGGGTTAAGGGGAGGTGGCGCTAAAAAAAAAAAACAAGTCCGGCCACCTCCCTCTCTCTAAAGATGTCCCTAACCTGCACCCCGTGTGGGCGCTGCCTTCCGCAGGGAAGGCGGTCACGGCTGCAGCTACAGGAAGCCTTGCTCTTTCTCTTGGCCTTGCCTTCTACCTTGGCCATGGTTCTGGGACTCGGGGGCAGAAAAGAAAAGGGAGGAATTAGAAAAGTAAGTAAAAGAAAAAGCAATTTATATCAAAAGAGTGAAAAAGTAGCAGTAGAAAAAGTAACACAAAGTATTGAAAAACTCATAATATTGAATAAAGAGATAGATAATAACTAAAAAAGATTCAAAAAAGTGTACAGAAACAAAGGATTGCAAAGATAGAGGGAGAATAGAAAATCACGCCCAGAACCATAGAGTGAAAAACAAGATGGCCGCGCCCATTGCGACCGCGTGGGCAAGTTTGTGCGATAGTTGCCCCCCGAACACGCAAAAAGCGGCGCAAACACGTAATACGCATTCCTGAACAGGAAAAACTCATCCCAAACGGGAAGGAGCACGCAATACGTGACCCGGAACAGGAAATAAGCATCTCGAACGGGCAGGACAAGTGAAAAACAAGATGGCTGTGCCCATTAGCGACAGCATGGGCAAGTGAGCATCATATTTCCCCGCATGTACGCAAAAATACATCGCGAACAGGCGGGTCAAGCAATTCCATGTGTTCGCGGAATTTCCATGTGTTCGCGGAATTTCCACGTGGTTGCAGAGATTTCTTACGTTTTCGCAGAAGTTTGCATAGTGCTACGATCCAAATTTCGCCCACCCCAAAACAGGACACAAACGCATGTGAGCAGCTGCTAATGATTGCTAACTTTGCTCTTGTGGTAGTATTTTTCCCCCAAATTACCGGTGTGAGTGTAATCTTGCTAATATTGGTAAATCCACATCAAATAGTAATGCAGAATCACCAAATTTACTCTGATTAGTACGACTTAATTGAAATTCCACCCAGGGCTAGTTATAACTGACATTGCCACCAGAAGATAACTTCACTTCAAAGTTTGTTTTTTTGTGGATTTTTTTAGGTATTTTTGTCACATAATGTTAGATATTATCACCATATTTAACTACAACATCATTTTAGCCTAGCCTTTGTTTTGTTCAGTAAATTTCAGTTTTTTTACCGGTGTGAGTGTAATCTTGCTAATATTGGTAAATCCACATCAAATAGTAATGCAGAATCACCAAATTTACTCTGATTAGTACGACTTAATTGAAATTCCACCCAGGGCTAGTTATAACTGACATTGCCACCAGAAGATAACTTCACTTCAAAGTTTGTTTTTTTGTGGATTTTTTTAGGTATTTTTGTCACATAATGTTAGATATTATCACCATATTTAACTACAACATCATTTTAGCCTAGCCTTTGTTTTGTTCAGTAAATTTCAGTTTTTTTAACATAAAATACGATATGATTATCATACCGCATAACCCCCAGAAATAGCCAAAGGCTATGCCCGGCATGCGGTTAGCAACAAGGGCAGGCTAGAACTTGTTCCCCATGTGTGCCCAACCCTTTACCACTGAGGATACCTCTACCATGTTCACTACCACTTAATTTGTTTAGTTTTCAGGGCATTGGGTCCAATTCCCTACGTCCTCCAATAGTGGTTGCAACACTTTCCTTCATGTTCCAGCCAGCTAATGAAACCACTTGCTCCAAAAAGGCTGCTGGGTACAGCGGTACCGGACTGATGACAACCCTTGCAACCATCAAAAGGGTCCACTTTTTGAATTTGTGGGACTCCTGGAGGACCAACTGTCCAGATATCTCTATTCTGTAAAATACATTTTTCAACAACTGCCGAACTGATTTACACCAAATCACAAATCTCATGCTTTCTGGCTAACTATCTTGCTTTCTGCCAAATTTTATGTAATTCTGTTTAACCATTTTCTCTGTATCTCTTGTCACAAATCCTTAATGTAAATGCATGGGCAAATTGTGTTTTCTGACCTCCCCTTTTTCTCAACCTCACTTTAAAGACGACCTTGAAACTTTCCGGGAAGCAGATGTAGCTGGTTGAACCTTTTTTAAATGTTTCATGAAGATTTTTTAAACAACAACAAAGTTATTAGCAGCACATAAAAAAACACTCTTTCTATGGGAATTCTGACCTAACAACTGCACAGTGGCATATGGCACTGTGTAATATATGCATGTGGAAAAATACCCATTTTTGTGTAGTAACCCTATTTTCTTGCTGACTTTTATTACTGCTTTTTAGACCCTGCAATTTGGGGCACTGCTGTATAGGCCCAAGTGTGTGCTCTAACCCCTAAAACATGTCCAAATTGGTTAATCCTTTATTGACGTATTAAAGTTTTTGAAAAGGCCAAAGTATATGGTGTAGAAACCGCGCCCTTGGCACAGAAAGGTAATTGTCACCTATGGACTGTAGCACATATCATCCCAACATGGGAATACATGGCGTTAGGCTTTCCATTGTAGCCTGACTGATGTGGTTCAAATATATAGGGCCTCATTACAATGTCGGTCGTAAAGGCTCTGAACAGCATTCGGATTTTCCTAACCCGAGTCAGAAGCCTTGTTTACAATAGACTCAGAACATTTCCGACCGATTACGATGGAAGGGTACTGTTCGGTCTGGGATCTAAGTTCCAACCAGCATTCGGAGACTCCTAGTCAGCTAGATTCATACAGTTCTATGGACTTCATTTCTGACAGAAGTATTACAATGTTGGATTCAGACAGCCTTTCCGAATCAGTTTTACCGAAATAAAAAGGCTGTCGGAAACTGACTTTGGGGACTGTAGCAGGCCCCCATTCACCCAAAGCCTTCCAGTTGAGGCTTGTAGGGGTACCCATGGAGCCCCTCTTTGCAACCTTGCAAAGTGTGGCAAGCACCACGGGGTGCCTGCCACAGGGTGAAAGGTTTTCCACACCACCCCTTTCTTCAATGGCAGCCTGTGTTGCTGGTCGGAACACAGGCTCCGATAGAAGTCAAAGGGAGTCCCACTGAACAGTGTTCAGAACCTTCAAAATCGATAGGTCGGACTCCCCGAGTCGGTCGTAAAGGATTCCGACAAAGAGTCGATCGGAATGCTTTCCGACTGACATCGTAATGAGGCCATAATGCGAATTGTTAAAATAAACCTTTTGGCAGGTAAAGACCTTCCTTTTTAATAAGTCACCCTTATTTTGGCCTTATGGCAAAGTAGGGTGTATTGTACTTCAAAATGGTACATGTACAAAATTAATGTTACTGCGTCCCTTCAGTGGCAAGACCCTGAAAGCTGTTTTTAATGCTGGCGGATTAGCTGTCTTATGTAGAAAACCATGGTACAGAATAAAATACTAATATTGTATCTTGGGAATGGGACCAACTACAGAAATAATGAAACCACTATTTTTAATAGTTATTACAAATTATGAAGTGCTAGAAGGTTAATTAGCATATTCCTCTGCCAGAATACAGCCTGAGCTCAGACTCGAATTGGTGAGAGCAAAGTGTAAAATGTCTCACAGGAGCATAAAATAGGAAGACCTGAATGGACAGAGTTGACTCCTCTGAGTTCCACATAATATTCAGAGTGGGGTTCGTAGGCATCGTGTAAGACCAGGCTGTCATATCCTATTGTATTGTATTGTATTTAATATTTATATAGCACTAAGGGTATCCTGGCGCTTAGACTTCAGAACCAATAGTTGTGGAGAAGTGTGGCTCAATGGTTAGAGTGGCAGACCCTGCTGCAGAGGTCTGGCCTGGGACCAGGGTTCAATTCCCGCCTCAGCCGGCCTTGGCGGGGTCTTGAGCTCTAAATTCCTCGGACCTGATTTCTCACCTCGGTGCCTATTCTAATCATGGGTCCCATGCTGCAACTCTGGGCAATAGCTTGCTTAATCTCCACAATAGCGCTGGGATACCTGGCTTCACCTTGGGGATGCCCAGGAGTGGACATTTCACAGGGAAAAGCCAGGAAGTGTTCCTTAGCGGTATAAGCGCCGGGGGACCCGGTCCGGGTAGCTGTGCGCTATACAAGTACAAAAGATTTACATTTACTATTTGTTACTTGAGCAGACTCACATAGGCAATAAAAGGTCTAGATATCCCTCCTAGGGAATAGCCAAGTTTTCAGAAGCTTTCTGAAACAGGTCAACGAATTGGCCTGTCTGATGGTCTGGGGAAGGTCATTCCAGAGTCGTGCGGCTGCCACGCCAAAGGCTGTGCCCCCCATCCTGAGTCTCTTAAATCCACAAGTCTTTAGGAAATTTACATTAGAAGAGCGGAGCTGCCTTTTCGGATTATACCAGGTAAACCACTCCTGCTCCAAATCTAACACTTAGGGTACACTTGAAAAGGAGAGAAGTGGATGCTAAGACAATTCTCAAGCATCTCTTGTCAAGTTGCTGAAGGACCCTGCTTTTGTCCTAACAGACTTCTCTCTCTGGGTTTGTTGTGGGTACACTGCCTGCTTCCAACTGGATTTTAGTCTCAGTTGAAGGACGACACTGGACTTACCATAGTGCACTCACCAAACATGCCCCCAGCCCTGAGTGCCCTGACACATTACATTTTTGGCCTTTACTACCAGGAACATATAAATCATTGATTAGGGAGGAACCAATAGTCATTCTCACTCAATAGATGGTGCCTGACATAAATGTGGCTCTCCCAGGCACCCTCTTCAGAACACTTTCTGGGTCTGTGGAAAATCAGAAGAGGACTGAACCTACTTTCTGTGACCTGAAAGGAGCCCTCAAGGGCTGGACCTGCCCCTTCATATTCCCAGGTTGAAGAACTGGACTCCAAGAGTCAGTTGTCTGGCCCCTTTTGTGGCTAAAAGGAGACAACAAGCTGTAAGATACCTTTTCCTGAAAGAACCCCACATATTAGTGCCAGCTGGACATAGACTGAGAGTATTTAAGTGCACTCCTCTGAGGTCTCAGGACCTTAGAAGTGTACTCTAATTGTCAATTGAGTCTTAAAACACTAAATCAAAGGGGAAACAACTAATGCTCCATCACGGTCGACCTGAAATTATTCTTAGGTTGTTCTACAGCTATCATTGATGACAACCAATCAATCAATCATAGCATTTATAAAGCGCACTACATACCCATGAGGTTCTCAAGGCGTTAGGGGGGACAGCTGCTACTGTTCGAAGAGCCATGTCTTGAGAAGTCTCCTGAAGGTTAGGAGGTCTTCGGTCTGACGTAGGCGGATGGGTAGGGTGTTCAATGTCTTGACGGTGAGCTGGAAGAATGATCTGCTGCCGGCGGTCTCTCTTCGGATGCGGGGCACATTGGCGAGGGCGCGGTCTGTAGAGCCGAGCTGGCGGGTGGGGGTGTAGAGGCTGAGTCGGCTGCTGAGGTAGACTGGTCCAGTGTTGTGGAGTGCCTTGTGTGCTCGAATGAGGAGTTTGAAGGTTATCCTCTTGTTGACCTGTTGACCAGTGGTTCTTAGTTTTTAGTGTTATTTGCCTTAAATCTTAAAAAATTCATATCTCTGGTTCTTCCTTTTGGATTGTTATTATTTTGTTCATTATGTTACAAACTTTTCTACCTCGGTTTGGGATTTGTTTTGTTAGGCATTTTAACTTTCTTACTGATTCAGTACTGCATAAATACTTTACACATCCCCCTACTTTTAGCGTGTCTGTTCTGCGTCATAGCTGATCTCTGGTTAACTTAGTGACTTGGAGCATTCTCACTTGAAGTGGGCAGCTGTATCCCCCCTAATAATAATCCAGTTCCTTACAATAAGGTTAAGTATATTTGCTTTGATATTAAAACCCAATGAATGAGGAAGATATGTTGGGGGTTACAAAAAAAATGGGGAAGTTATGGATCGGGGTAGGTATGCAAGCCTTAGTAGAGTGGTGCCTCCATACTCACAATATGCAAAACTAAGATTCGGTCACACACAAGGCGGGAACTTCAGATCAGATCGTCCCCTTTGAATGCCTCCCATAGTGTGTTTGTCTCCCTTTTGCCATTGCAAGATTGGTCCTTGTGCCATAATCAAAATTGCTGAAAGGGGAGGTTGTTTATGGGTTATGCGTAATCATCATCCCTATCCTCTGCCAATTCCTACCTATCATCTTCTTATGAACCCTATATCCTGGGAAAATTCCCTTTTTCAATCAAGTCAGATCTGAGATGTTACTTCTGACAACCACCCGTCTGCCCCTTGCTGAAAGTTTTGAGTGGTTTCTATATATACTGACATTTGAACATTTAGGGCATAATCACAAGTCTTGTGTACGCGCAGTGGTGGGGGTCTCCCAATCGCCCTATTACAGTAAGAGCAGTCGGACCGCCATTGCCCTGCTGCAGCCGCCGTTCCCAGGTGGTGCTGCAGCGGTCAAGAGGAAGTAATATGCTGGGTGGGACTGCCGTAGTCCCACCAAGTGCTTTACAGGATTCCTCTCTGCTATAGCTTTTATGCCGGTACCACTGCCATGAAAAACGTGGTAGAGAGGAAACAAAGGAGGCAATAAAGGGCCCCATTGTACCTCTGCGCAATGTAGATGCATAGGGAGACATACCAAGTGCCCCCCTGTGCACATGCACACCAGTTTGTGCACAGCATGGACATGTGTAGGAACTGTTTTAGGTAATCCCATTGCAGTGTCATTTTTCAGGGAATCCCCGTTGGAACGTCAAAAACAAAGCCGGACAGACAGGAGGGAACTCCTAATCCTGCAGGTGGCCTGACTACAGTTTTGGTGGTGCAGTGGTAGGATAGACCCAGCACCACACTGTCCACGTCGTAATCAGGCTCTTTGTCTTTAAAGAGAGGAGTGCACGTGTCCTTGGTGTATGCGTGCCTGGCTTTGGTCCACCATTAGCAGCAGAATGTCTTGCTTCCAATGTTGGGCTAGCTCCAGACCATCAGCTGTTAACAGACATGAAATGAGTTTACCCATAGGACTGTGTTGAGGGTATATATTCTCTTATGCAGGATTCCTCTGGATGTCTCAGGATGATTAGTGCTGAGAGTAAATGAAGTGTCACAAATATGATCTCTCTTATATGGTTTTTAGTGGTGGTACAGTAAGATTTCATGATTAACAGGACCATCAAATAAGAGCCAAGTTGCCTCATTAGTGGCAATTTCTCCCTCATGTGTCTGAGCTCCTGAACAAGGCATGAAGTGTGACCATAGGCAGATACCAGTTGAGTGAATTTTAAAGACATTTTCTTTGTACTGATTGAATATTGAGGTTTTAGTAGCCCAGTGCCACAACAAGGGCCAATCATTTTCAGATATATCAAAGCTCAATTCACCATCAATCCATTCTCCCATTTTGCCATTTAGTCATGTCTAACTTTGCTTTTTTTCTCGGGAGAAGTGAGGTTCCGTGACGATTCGAACCTGTGTTTTCGACATTGTCGTAAACCTATAATTCCTGTACCAGTGAACCGTAAATGATCCATATAGTATATCCTGGTGTTTTCGCTATGCTATGAGCAAGAGCACTCTTGTTATGAGCACATTTCCGGTACACCAATGGCATCCATTTTGGAATACGGCATCCATCTTGTATTCTTGCCCTCACATAGTCAATGAACAAACAGTGACCTCTGATCAATTCATTTCGCTAAAGGACACGTAGGCTTTAGCCCGGCGATGCACCTTGTTAATGACACGTAAACCTTAGTTCAGAAACGCTGTGGCCGCATGACTCGACAAAAGCTGCCTCCTCTGCCTGAGGCCAGTCCTGCTATACTGGTTCTCATGCTCGTTGGCCTGAACATGATTAGGCGGCCGAAGGCAGTAACCTTGCCCATTTACGACCCACAAACATCTCTTATCCTGCTTTTCTATCTCCTACACCTGGCTCTGCTCCTTTCCTTCTGGGCCTTTATTATGGGGAGGTAACGAAATTTACGATGAGGCGGTCCGGCTCTTGAATGAGAAGATGACATAAGATTATGATTGAACAGTGGGAACCCCTCATTCGTAATGTTTGACATCAGAACTTCGTTGACTGTTCCTGTTTGACGCCAAATATTTATTGTTTAGGATACAAAGTTTAAGAAATGTACGAGTATGTGAAGAATGTTGCCTACAGCTAAAAATTGTGTATTTAAGGAGCAACCCACTTAGTACAAATCGAACAGGCTCCTAGAATCTGCCCGTGTGTAGTTTCTGTGACTTCTGTATCCCTGCAGCAATAAACCTTTGGTCTTTGACGCCACCATCGAGAAGCCCGTGTTTCTGTTTATCTGTGCACCGAGACAGGTAGAACTCAGGGGTCTTCGGGTGTGTATCCCTGGCACCTCTAGACCTTAATTAGTCCAGAACTCCAATTGGCGCCCAATGTGGGGCGACGTCATTCGGTACCGGTCCAAAAGCCTGAAGATTTCGAGAAGCTTCGTGTGAAGATTCCAGAGGGAGGCGCCCCACTTCATCGATCCCGGTATATCGCAAAAGTGGCCCGACGTTCTCTTCCACGAGGGTTCCCGTTCAGACGACTGCAGAGGTCCGCTGCCTTGACTGTCGCCCTGTCTTGGACCCGAGGTGCAGACCTTAGTACGGCGAGACGTAGACGGGTTTCTCCTTGGTGACGTCTTCAGTGCCTCAGTTAAGTATTAAGTGGTTGCTAGTTGTCTTTGGTTACTTTGTAAGGATTTATCAATTGGTCGTTTCTGTTCGGATAATCCTTTCAGTTCTCTGACTTGACTTGGTTTTGTAGATTATCACTGGTTGTTTTCGTTACGATAATCTTTGGTTTGGTTTGGGTATCGATACATTTGTTCATTTGGTAGGCCTAAGTTCTAAGTTCGATTGCGCATCTTTGTTTGTGTTTGTTCTGTGTTCCGGTTTGTCAAAATGATAAGTCGGAAAAACTGTATGTTTTCATGTTTTGGTTGCAACAGGGATTCCCAGTTGGAGGACTCATGTCCGGTTCCTCCGATTGGACCTCCTACTTACGAGCTCTATTGCAAGCATGGTGTGGGTCCTATATCTTATAATGAGGTGTGGGTCCGTTACACGAGAAAGGATGGTGTCCTTAGTTGGCCACTACATGATAGTTTCGAACCTGAAATCCTTGATAATTTGGAAATAAAACTGTTTAAGAAGAAAGCCCGGCCGGCAATGTTTGATTCTTTCCATTGTTGGCGAAAAGAATCTAAACAAAGAGAGCTTAAGAAATTGAAGAAAGAGCAAAAAGAGCAAGGGTTGACCTTAATGCAGTCCGCTAAACAGCTGCAACTCAATGAAACTGAGAAAGCGATAGAGATATCTGAT
Organism: Lissotriton vulgaris; assembly: GCF_964263255.1. Lineage (NCBI taxonomy): Eukaryota > Metazoa > Chordata > Amphibia > Caudata > Salamandridae > Lissotriton > Lissotriton vulgaris. Next base: position 1,088,954,965 of record NC_141697.1, on the reverse strand, counting down.
AGAGAACATAATTTGGCGATTGACAAGTGCTACCCTGCCTTGCCATCATGTGCTGCTAAGCCAGTAGAGGACCCTGAAAAGGATCCCCTGTTGTCTTATTTGTTGAGGTCACCTCCACCGTATGCACAGGGTGCTACGGCTCCACCTTTGCGACATGTTTTGTTACCGGCTGCTGGACAGCCTGGGATACCTGCTCCTGTGAATCCAGTTCCTGCACTCCCTATGGTTAACAATATTCCTCCGGAACCCCCTCTTCCAGGGTTGCCTGCTCCTCTGCCTATGCCTGCTCCGCTTATAGCTGTTGTTTCGCAAGTTGCTTTGCCTGTTACCCCTACTCTTACTGTTTCATCTGTTCTAACTACTACTCTACTCAAAACTTCTGCAAGCTATATGTCTCCGCTTTCTGTTCGTCGGAAAATCACCGAATCTGTCACTAATATTCTATCTCCTTTTTACAAAACTCTAATTAAGACTCCTGCCTCTGACTCTACTCAGAGACGTAGTCAGCTTCCTAATGTTGAAGAACGAGGAATATTAGATTCTACGGCCCTTAGGTGGATTTCGAAAGTTGGAAGGTATGATGTACGAGACGTATTGGAAACATTTATGCAATGGAATGAACCGACACAGCGCTATGTGTTCGATGTAATGTGTTCCCTTTTGCGTGAAGATTGGGATGAGGATGACTCTGAATCAGTTCCGGATGATTTAAATCATGTTCAGCAAAAATTTGCTGCAGGTATGATAGTAGGTCAGGACGTAAAAGAAGCGATGGAACTGATTTTAAGTTATAGGTCTGATCCTTCTCTCCGCTCACCAAGGGACCTAGAGAAACGTAGCACAAAACAAGGTCGTCAATACCCGATGAGGGAGGTTCCGCCAATATTGCGCGAAGCCATTCAAGCTGATGCGGTCAATGGTATTGTAGCCGCTCCAGCACAGTTCCAGAGAGTGTGGATACACATTCCGTGGAAACGAGCTGAAGTGTTAGCAGTAAAACAGGCGTTGCCAGATCCGCGTAAGAATCCAGCCGGGTATTATAAAGAGCTGACTCAGATGGTTCAAGCTTGTGTTATGAACTTAGCAGACATCGACATGCTGTTTGGCAATGTAGTGCCGCAACCTATTTGGGCTAAAATTCGTAACGAAAATCATCAAGTTGCCCTAGGTGGTGATTGGGCAGCTAAAGTAGCGGCAGATGGTCAACAAATTGGTGGATCTAAGCCCGAACCTCTGATTGCTAATTTACCTGGTAGGATAATTGATTTAATGAAAACTTTGATGCCAGCATTGCGCGTTAATTGGGACAAATTGTCCGCATACAAGCAGAAGAAAGACGAAAGCGTCTCCGACTTCTTCACTAGATTTGAAGAAATTTTCGTAGATCACAGTGGTCAGGATATAAGCACGGAGGGAGGCCAGAGATTGTTTGTCGATAAATTTGTGCATAATTTGTTACCAGAGTTTAGTAATAAATTAAAAGATTCTGAAAGTGCGTGGGCTGTCTCTACAACTGCGCAAATCCTTGCAACCGCTCAGTACTATGAAAATAGAGATAAAGAAGAGAAAGAAAAGTCAGAAAAGAAAACAAAAGATTTAAAAACTAAAGTCCTTTTGCAGCAGGCATATCCGCCTCGCACGAATCAGACAAACTCACAGCAAGGGCCATATCAGAGGACCGATTACGGTTACCAAAGACAGCAGGTACAATGGAATCAGTGTGCTTACTGCAAAAAGGAAGGTCATTATAAAAATGAGTGTCCAGTCCTAAATGCGCAAAATAATGGTGTTCCAGCTCAGAGAGGTCGTGGTGGTTTTACGCAAACCCCTAGAGGCCGAGGACGAGGCACTATGCCTCCGCAGACTAATGATCGTCCTTCTAATTATTTCGATCAACGAAACGGACAATCTGTACAGCCTGGTAGATCTCAACAGTACCATGTTGAAGATTATTGTGAGGTTAGCGAAGAAATTCGACAAGATGAGTACTAGGACAGCCATGGACAAAGAGAGGGAGTAGTATCAGTTCCAGTAGATCAGAGTGGGCCTTATGTCGCAGTAGCTACATCAGGTGTGGTCGAACCGTTTCTGTTGGATACTGGTGCAGCAAAAAGTTCTATCATGCATGCGAAACTCCCTGGCGCAACTTTGTCTGGCTTAATGAACGTTTCAGTAGGTTTTTCAGGCGCCCCTGTTCACAATCCTGTTTCTGGTCTTTAGCCTATTTCTGTTGGGCCTTGTCAGTTAAAAGCACCCCTGATTTTGACGACCGGTTGCAATGAAAATCTGCTTGGTTTAGACCTGTTAAAACGCCTGTATGCGACACTGTACTGTTCTCCTTCAAGAGTACAGCTTACGTTGGGTAAGAGAGTCATCTCCCCAATGTACTTGTCAAAGGATGCGCTCCCACTGGAGCTGCGTTCTCTCCCTGATACTCTTTGGGCGACTGGTCCTAATGATGTAGGTCTTTTGGAAATTCCTCCTTATGTAGTAAGTTTGAAAGCAAATGTTAAATTCCCACGAATTCCACAATATAGGATCTCTAGCGAAGGTGAACGTGCGCTTTTATTGATAGTGCAAGATTTGATCCAGAAAGACGTAATAGAAGAAACTAGAGGGAATGTCTGTAACAGCCCTGTCCTGCCGATTCTAAAACGCACTGATCCTTCAAAACCTCCAGTCTACAGATTTGTAATTGACCTTAGAGAGGTTAACAAAATTGTGATTCCACAGTTTCCTGTGGTTCCAGACATTACTGCATTGTTGACGTTGATTCCTGCTACAGCCACATGGTTTTCAGTGATCGACTTGAAGAATGCCTTTTTCAGCATTCCGATAGACGAGGAAAGCAGGGATATTTTCGGCTTCTCTCTAGGAGGTCGTAGTTTCAGGCTTAAGCGCGCTCCACAAGGCTATTGTGAAAACCCATCCATTTACAGTCAGGCATTAAAAAGTCAGTTAGATTCTTTTGTGCTTCCTCCTGGTTCTGCCTTGGTGCAATATGTAGAGGACCTTCTAGTGGCTGCTGATGACGAGGAAACTTGCAAAACAGCTACAATTTCCCTACTGCATCATTTGTCGGATTTACATCACAAGGTGTCACCTTCCAAACTGCAATATTGTTGTCAAGAAGTGACCTACTTAGGTCATCTCTTGTCAAAGGAGGGAAGAAGTTTGACCCCGGAGAGAATAAAAGCAATCACGCAGATGAATGCTCCTAGCACACAGAGAGAAGTGCGTGCGTTTTTAGGTATTACTTCATACTGCAGGCAATGGATCCCAAATTTTTCTCTCTTGGCAAAACCATTGGTGGCCCTGACTGGAAAAGGCGTTCCGAGTCCGGTGCCATGGTCTGACGAATGTCAGCAGAGTTTCTCTGAGTTACGAAATGCACTGTGTTCAGCTCCTGTGTTGGGTACACCTGACTACAGCAAGCCATTTACACTCTATGTTCATGAAAGAGAAGGTTGTGCGTTGAGTGTTTTGATGCAACAATTTGGTGATAAACAACGTCCTTGTGCGTATTTTTCATCAACATTAGACCCGGTAGCCAGAGCGTTGCCGAGTTGCTTAAGAGCTACAGCAGCAGTTGCAGTGCCCATTCGACAATCTGCTGGTCTGGTCATGAACAATATGCTAGTAGTCATGGTTCCACATGCCGTGGATACACTCATGAACCGAACGAAAACTCAGCCCCTCACCAGTGCTAGATTATCAGGCTATGAGCTGACACTTCTAGCGAGTCACATTCAGATTAAAAGATGCAATGTACTGAATCCAGCAACACTATTGCCGACTAGCCAGGAGTCGAGTGATTCTGAACCCCATGACTGTTGTTTTAGAACCGAGGAGGAGACAAAAGGACGGATTGATCTTAAGGACACTCCGTTACCAGATCCAGATGGCACGTTATATGTTGACGGGTCTTGTTTTAAATTGGAGAATGGTGATGTGACAGCTGCCTACGCAGTAACGACTTTGAGTATGATTGTGGAGACTGCAAGAGTGAGTCAGAATTCTGCCCAAGCTACAGAATTAATTGCATTGACTAGAGCGTGTGTTTTAGCTAAGGGAAAGAGAGTGAATGTGTTTACAGATAGTCAGTATGCGTTCGGCGTAGCGCATAGTTTTGGTCGACTGTGGAAGGAAAGAGGTTTTATTACGTCCCATGGGACTAAGATCCAGCATGGTCAGTTAGTCAATGACTTGTTGGAATCCCTAACCTTACCGACTGAAGTTACGATTGTAAAGTGCAGTGCTCATCGAGCGGTTACGGATGATGTCGGTCGTGGAAATGCTTTTGCTGATGAGATAGCTAAAAAGACAGCTAGGAATAAGATGAGTGGGATGTACATTGCGACGTCTGCGAGATGGATTGCTGAATCGGGAATGTGCGAGGACACAGTGGAAAGTGTGAAAGCAATTCAGGAAGAAGCGACTGAAGAGGAAAAGATTGCATGGAAAGAGAAAACGGGTAAATTGGACTCGAGTGGATGTTGGATTGACTTGTCGGAGCATCAGCGTTGGATGTTGCCTGATGCGTATGTGCTTGCGGTGGTAACGATGGCGCATGGAGCAGCGCACATCAGTTCAAAAGGGATTTGTAAAATGTTGGCCATGTCTGGAGGAATGATGGAATCAGTAAGTGTGCAGAAAGAGTGGTTAAGAACTGCATGGTATGCCTGATGCATAATCCTGGTAAGGGAACCCCCACACCCGCTGGACATTTTGCTCCTCCTTCTTGTCCCTTCGAAGTGATTCAGTTGGATTTCATCCACATGGACTGATGTAATAACCTTAAATATGTCCTAGTGGTAGTCTGTGCTTTTTCGAGGTGGATTGAAGCATATCCGTTAAAAGATAACACTGCTTTGTCCACTGCTAAAATTATCCTGAAAGAATACTTCCCCAGGTATGGAATGCCACGGATTGTATGGTCAGACAATGGGAGTGAGTTCGTAGGGAAAGTTATGCAGAGTGTGTGTGCAGGATTAGGGATTAAACAAAAATTTCATAGTGCGAACCACCCCCAGTCAGCAGGTTTAGTTGAAGGGTACAATGGTACTCTTAAACTGAAACTTGCTAAGATCCAAGCTTCCACGGGTTTTTCCTGGCCAGATGCACTACCGTTGGCTTTGTTATCCACTAGAGCGACTGTGCACTCTCGAGTAGGGCTTAGCCCATATGAGATTGTGTTCGGTCGCCCTGCAAATGTCTGGGGGGTACCAAGACCACGAGAATTTAAGCAGCTAGAGTACCCAATGTTAATTGATTACCTTTTTGACTTGACTGCTAAATTGAGTCTCATTTACCAACAGGTTTTCGATGCATTGCCAAAGCCTCTGGAAAGTCCAGGTCACCAGCTGAAACCCGGAGATTTCATCCTCATCCGGAACTTCGGACGGATCAGGAATCTCCAACCAAAGTTTGTGGGCCCCTTTCAGATGCTCTTGGCGACAAGGACTGCTGTACGTGTGGTTGGCCGGAAAAATTGGGTCCACGCCACCCACACTAAGCGTGTACCCCTTCCACTCCCTTATGACAATTGGGTTAGACAAGGAATTGGTGCCTCTGACACAGAACCTGTTCCTAGATATGTTCCCTTTAGTGATGCAGAACTGACAACTGATTCACCGAACTCTGGCTCCCCCCTGAAGCTGCTTCTTTGATTACTGACCAGAACATTGCATCAAACGAACATTTGTCATCTGCGAATTCGAACATTGTTGCTCCTGCTGGAAATAGACTATTCCCGGATCAAACGAAGCCAGGAAAACTGAGATACAACCTTCGTTCTCATTCTAAGGACAAATAAAGCAGGAAACTGCATTTTTCATATTTGATCTATGACATTATCAGCGGCCAGGAAGTTTACTGAACATTTTTGTATTTCCCAGTTTATTTCTGTTGTTTCTGTTACCTTGCCGTCTGGGTCGCCGTAGGGTCGTGGCTTTGTGCCTAGTTGAATTTGCCGGGGGCCAGACACAAGGTCGGTCTTTCTGTTGGTTTTGGGAACTCCCAGGGCTGATAGAGGCATTTTCAACTACGTACAAATCATCAGTGGTCACGAGCTGTTGTTGAAGATGGAACTTCCTGGGTTGCGCCGAGAGAATGTAACTTATGCTCGCAGGAATAGATTATACAAAATTTTACATAACAAATGCTTTCTGATGCAATGTGCAATTACATTTTTGATTGTTTTAATAATGTTGGTGGGTGGAATTGCCTTTGGTATTCATTTAATCTTTGCACCGATCACAACTACAGTACCTCCCCATGTTCCTGTTTCTCCTACTGTTGCTTCTCTTCATTCCTTTCATCCGTTTCCTGAACATGAGCAAGCTCGACGCTCAGAATTTATAAATAACACTTTTGTACAGCTCTTACACCAACACCAACTGGTAGTTAACACAACGGACTGCTGGGTGTGTGGTTTGATACCACATACCATGGATAAGGGCATCCCCTACCTGGTCTTGCCTTTTAGCTATAATGGATCGTCGGGCCTTTCAGACAGTATTTGTCTATGCCCTCGAGACCTATCCCCCGCATCCTCCACGTTCCACCAAGTATAACTCCGCTAATAAAGCCTTGTTAAAGGGAATAACTGACATGATTAAAGACGTCAATAACACCCCATTTATTCCTAAAGATGAGCTATGAGTTTATTTGAGTTGGAATGCTACTTGTTAAATTTAGGTCCAACTATGTGGTTCCATTTCTCCAATCCTGGCAGCCTCATATAGGCGATGGTCCTATTTCTACATGGAGCATGTGTGACTTCTATCCCAGTTCATTATATGTCTAGCTGAAACGCTTAAACTTAAAGCATGGTCGGTTTTTCTTTTTTCTTCTGTTCTTTTTTCCTTAATGTGCGTATGTAGAAACATTGCTTTTTTCTTTGAATTATGTTGGTTTTAATAATGTTTTGTACGTTTTTAAAATGTTGTTTGTTATCTTGTGATGTCTTTTATGGTTAATGTACCGAATAAAGACTTGTGTGTGACTTGGCTACGGAGTATAGCATTAGTTTGGGTGAAAACAAGCGTAAGAGCTCCACTCCAGTTTGGGTCGTACCTCACCGAGGTGAAGTCTGTTTGCAAAGTAATGGGAGGAATCCAAGAGCTCGGCTAGGGAAGAGTGACTGTGTTGAAACTTATGTGTATCCATCAAACTCTTCCCCTGCCTTCCTAACTGCTAAGGGTACCTACTTCATCTGTCAAGATAGAGCATATACATGGTTGCCTGCTGACTTTGCAGGTTCATGTTATATTGCTCGACTGTTGCCTCCGACATACACAGCTGCCCCAAATTATCACAAAACCAGAGTTGTAAGAGGTGTCTTTAACAATGAAGATACTGCTGGTCAGGAAGCCGGAGACTTCTTCAAAGGTTTCCTTCCGTTCTGGGGGCCTATGGCCAATAGTAGAAATACGTCAAGTAACACGGGTAGTTGAGTCTACTTTTACAGAAACTGCTGGTGCCCTTAGTAACTTAACAGCTGAGCTCCAGGCGGATCGTCTCATGACATTACAGAATCGTATGGTTCTTGATGTAATACTTGCAGATCGAGGTGGGGTATGCAGAATGATCCAATCAAGCTGCTGTGTTTATATCCCTAATAATGCTCCAACAGTGTACGAAGCGATCTCTAAGCTACACAAGATCTCCGACTCTATTCATGTAGACAAGGGAAATTGGTCATTATTGGAATGGCTTTGGACTCTGTTATCAGCATGGGGATGGAAGGTTCTGATGGTCATTGGTATTGTCTTAGTGTTCCTAATCTCGTGCTGTCTTGTTATCCAGTGTGGTCCCGCCTTGTGTAGCCTCTGTGCTGCAACCTGTTTAAGGAAACCGCCTGTGTTGGGAGACAAGGTACGAGAAAGAATAATGCTACAGCAACATATCACTGACCTGATGAACATCGAGATAGACCCTGACATAGAGTGAGAAATTGCCTATGTAAGGGCAAAAGGAGGGTCTGAGGTTCCGTGACGATTCGAACCCGTGTTTTCGACATTGTCGTAAACCTATAATTCCTGTACCAGTGAACCATAAATGATCCATATAGTATATCCTGGTGTTTTCGCTATGCTATGAGCAAGAGCACTCTTGTTATGAGCACATTTCCGGTACACCAATGGCATCCATTTTGGAATATGGCATCCATCTTGTATTCTTGCCCTCACATAGTCAATGAACAAACAGTGACCTCTGATCAATTCATTTCGCTAAAGGACACGTAGGCTTTAGCCCGGCGATGCACCTTGTTAATGACACGTAAACCTTAGTTCAGAAACGCTGTGGCCGCATGACTCGACAAAAGCTGCCTCCTCTGCCTGAGGCCAGTCCTGCTATACTGGTTCTCGTGCTCGTTGGCCTGAACATGATTAGGCGGCCGAAGACAGTAGCCTTGCCCATTTACGACCCACAAACATCTCTTATCCTGCTTTTCTATCTCCTACACCTGGCTCTGTTCCTTTCCTTCTGGGCCTTTATTATGGGGAGGTAACGAAATTTACGATGAGGCGGTCCGGCTCTTGAATGAGAAGATGACATAAGATTATGATTGAACAGTGGGAACCCCTCATTCGTAATGTTTGACATCAGAACTTCGTTGACTGTTCCTGTTTGACGCCAAATATTTATTGTTTAGGATACAAAGTTTAAGAAATGTACGAGTATGTGAAGAATGTTGCCTACAGCTAAAAATTGTGTATTTAAGGAGCAACCCACTTAGTACAAATCGAACAGGCTCCTAGAATCTGCCCGTGTGTAGTTTCTGTGACTTCTGTATCCCTGCAGCAATAAACCTTTGGTCTTTGACGCCACCATCGAGAAGCCCGTGTTTCTGTTTATCTGTGCACCGAGACAGGTAGAACTCAGGGGTCTTCGGGTGTGTATCCCTGGCACCTCTGGGCCTTAATTAGTCCAGAACTCCATAAGGCAAAGTGTAACCTAAAGATGCCTCTGCGTATTGTGGCACGAGAGAGCATTTGTTCAGTTATTGTGAGTTGTTTCCCATGCTGAAAAAAACTGTCATCAAAGCCAGACTAATGGAGGACTAGTGTTGGTTTAATGCCATCCCTGGGAATTCAGTTAGGTATGCCCTTTTCCAGAGCACTATACTATTCAACATTTAATGCATAGCATATCTTTCCCTGAGATGTGGTTGTGTCTTCAAGGTCGGGGGTGTCAGTGGTTTTAATTCTTCCAGCCAAGTCAGCCACTGCTGCCATCTGCTACCACTCCGTTAACGTAAAGTCTTCACGGATTTCTGAACATTCCAACAGTTCCTACAGCTGCCCTCAATTCTCTGCCAACTTTCCCTTAGTCCTGAGCGTGTATGCATGCCACTGTTTCTTGCATTCTTCAGCAGTTCTGCATGTTGGTGTCACTGCATTGACTGTCAATTAACGCTCTTCATAAGGTGGTCTTCTTAACCAGTGGGAACCGTTAGTTATAAAACAGATATTTCACTTGTTTTGGTTCATCAGAATTCAAAATTGTGTTCTCTTACTGAGCAATGTTACGCTTTTCTTTTTTAGTAGTATCCCTTTTCCCCCCCTCCTTCTGTGGCTATTTTACCTGGCTGGTAGAATGGTCCAGGTTTGCCATCTTGTTCATCGCAGAATACCAGAAAGTTTGCATTTTATTGCATTGCTTTTTAACATAAGGCACAACACAATGGCATCTGACGTCAAGAAAGTACGAGTTCTGCCACAACAAGTTGCATTACACCGCATTGCACTACCATGCACACAGTTGCACCATTGTAGTAAACTGGAACTGCCCATGTAGAAAAGAAGTCAATCAACATAGTACATTATTTCATATGGTGCATTTCTTCATGACGTCTAGTAAATCTGGACCTCAGTGGCAGCTTTTTATGCACATGTACCTCCACTAAAAGGTGAAAGCCCGAACCCACACCAAAAATGTCAGGGCAGGACTACAAGCACGTAGGCAGTGTAAGAGCAGCATGTAGAGGCATAATATGTGTAAATCCGGAAAGAAGCACAAAGATTTGATAGCATTGTTTTAAAAGGACAACCTTTTCAACCAGTATGTACCTAGTCTGTATATGCAGGATAACTAGGTAGAATCCATGCTTAGTTTATTTAACTTCGTAGCAAGTCTTTAAAGTAGTTACAAAAAGCTTAGTAAGAACATTCAGCAGGAGTTCTTTTTTACCACTCTCTGTGCTGAACTCAGATTGTTTACAGAACAGTTCGATTATGTGAACCTGTAAGACTGAATTTAAAAGCTCTAGCTAGATAGGGAACCTTTAGAAACAGTTTCCATTAGCAAAGTATTGATTGAATTTGTACATGCTTGATGATAGAAGTGATCCTGTCTTTCCAACATCTATCAAAGGCAAGTGTAGAGACGGAAATACCAGCCCTGCACGATTAACAAATCCAATGACAAAGTCAAATTATGCATACCTTTAGGATCATGGCAGGGGAACTATATGCAATACCAACATATATTAGGACATGTCAGAAATATTGTTGCTAGAGAACACAGGATATTTTTTAACTACATTGAATAATATATCTAGTATTTAAGCGAGCAAAAATACCTCAGAAACTAAAGATCTTTCTAAGGCTTAAGTATTGCTAATATAGTTTTATAACGTGAATTTACATTTTTGGATGTGTATTGGATTTTTCAATTCTCAGAAATTTTATTTTTTTGATCAATATAAACTTCAAACATTTGTGGTGCTTGCAACATGACACTGTTTTTGTGATACCATATTGAAAATTGGAAAGTCTATACATTCACTAGGAACACACATTTAGGCATTTGCTAACATTAATACATAAATAATGTTTTTTATACGAATTCACATGCAACTTGATTTAGGTTTTGCAGTGCTTAAAAGGATTCCATACATTTTTTGGGGAAAAGCCACTACAGGACTGCAAAGGACGTGCCTTTTTCCACATTGTTGCATTCAAGTAATTAACAATCATGGTTATAGCTGCTGTAAACATGAATGCACATAAATGTATTGATTTATTATAGGTTTTTTGGAAGGATTTGTGAATCTTCAAAATAAAAAAAATAAAAAACAGCAGTGCCGCTTAAATTTAGTATTATGTGCATAATAAGGTGGACCTAATTTGACATTTAAAATGTTCATGTAGTACTATAAATAGGTTCACTGACAGAATATCAACACCTAAAATAGCCCCATACTACAATATCGAGTTTTATATATTGATTAATGTGATAGCAAAGATATAGTTGTACAAAATATCGTTTTATATGTATATATATATATATATATATATATATATATATATATATATATATATATATATATATATATAATAAAATCATAAATCATAAATCCTAAATATAGTATATAATAAAATGTATTTTAAAAAATATATATGTATATCCAAATGCGAAATTCAATAACGTAAGCTCTCAGGAAGACAAAGGCAGAACACCAGTATCTAAGTTCAAGTTTAATTTACACAACGCGTTTCGGCAACAGCCTTGTTCACGTGTAAATGTGCAAAATACCAGCAGTCACTGAAAAAGTTTTTCCACGACCACAGAATCAACAAAATAAACACAACCTTGGCAGTAATATTAGAGTGGTAAAATTCGAATGCAGTAATGCTTCTGTCATGCGATTACACGGAAAATACTATACATCCCAAAACAAGAGCCCCCATGAGAATACACACCTAGTGCGCATGTGCACAATTTATACAAGTTTCTAAGAATCACAAATGGTATTGAGTGACTGCTCTAGATTGCAGATATTGCACCAATTCTAAACTGCATAGCCATACAATCCTAAATGCAGTGCGTTGTACACATATGCAAATAGCAATGCTAAGTACATGTGCCATAAAACTCTAGAATGAGTTAATGCAAGGAAAACATATATTACAAGAGTATATGTACACAGGTGGTGGGCAAGTGCCCAACCCTATCCAGGAAAGATTCACTTCAGAGGGCTAAGTGAAACTCTAAGTTCATGTGCACTTGCCTACTACCACAGTGTAAATCAAAAATAATCAAAAATAAAGATTGATGTACCCGAAATGCAAATATCAATGCATCTAACGAATCAGGGCACTACAAGGCAATAACGGGCAAGTGCCCTTACACACTGGGCGGCATTTGTCAAGGCAATGAAAAAAGTGACTTGTTCATCTGCCAGTAAGCTGCTGGGGAGTGAATACAATAACAATACGGTGTGACAGTTGTGCAAGTAGGTCGGAGGAAAAAAGTAGGATTCCCTTGCAAGTGAGTACATGTGAAAGGGCCCCTTCCTTTTCTCCTTTAGAGGAAACATAGTTAAAATCATGTACCAACATCTTATTACAATCAATTCATGAACATGAAAAACAAATTAAACAAACAGTTTCTAATGCAAACCCATGATGGGTTGAAAGCAGAGATACATAAAGGACAAAAGGTTAAAACCTATAGTTAAAGACACAGCCCTATCTATACACATACAGAAACTCCAAGGACAAATCACTGAGGAATGCCTTTGACCCTTCCCTCAAATGGATGGACAGTTCCTCATCAATGTTCAATCCTCCTGGGCTCTTGGTTTGGAAACCTATAATGTATTTAGATTCTCGCTGCCTGAGAGTGAGGACCCTATCACCACCCCTGGGATTCTTGAGGATGTATTCAAGAATCAAGTAACTCAAATCAGAAACATTGGAAAAATGTTTCTCATAGACATGACGAGTAACGGGGTATTTGGGGTCATTGTTACTAATGGCTCTTAGATGTTACAGGACCCTTTTCTTAGCTTTGCACATGTACGGCCAATATATCAAAGCTTGCATGCGCATTTGATGGCATAAATTACATAGCTGGTACTGCACGTCAGAAATTGAGTGATTCTTTTGGATATTTCTTATGTCTACACGCCTTGCAATGGCCACACGGACAAAAACCTATGAGGACATGGCTGGCAGTAATGGGATAGTTGGTAATGTCATTCTTGACCACAAGATTACGGATGTTTCTTTCCCTTCTGTATGTTATAGTGGGTCGCACAGCTATGCTTGCCCCAAGGACACAATCCGTTTTCAAAATGTATATATATATATTCGAAACGATTCCCACCACTTCCAGACAAGCACCTGGCGAAGAAGGAAACTAAGGCCTCTGCAGCAAGTATTTTCAGGAAAGAAGTATTTTATTTGTCACCCCTCACGACGACGCGTTTCGGGCTATGCAGCCCTTGATCACATTCCATCATATATATATAGCCCGGCATGACATGTTTCATAATCCAAACTTCCTCAGATACCGCATTCATAGTTGATACTCCCGCCCAGCATTTAAAGTCCCAATGCCCCTATGCGATTGGCTGAGGCATCACAGGAGTGCTGACACAGGGGATTGCTCAAACGCCACAGTGCAAGTCCGGGCGGAGCAGACACCTGTCGTAAGGGAGGAGTTGCTGCAGGGAAATGTAGGCAATTTAAATGACAAAATCTACTGTGAGCGTCAGTGAGGTTTTAAAGCTGCCCAGGAAGAAGGGGCCTCTGTGCCTTGAAACGCGTAGGCAAAAGAAATAAAGAATTGGAAAGTTCCTGACCTGCTGCAAATCATGCCAGAGTTGCAGGGTGACGTTGAGTGCTTTCCTAATACTCACAGGTATTTTTGGTAATCTATGTATAGACAAAGCTGGTCCCTGCTGTGGAGAAGTCACCATATCACACTCAATATTTGTGTATGTCGACATTTCTATTTTGTCTAAATACAGTGCCCAATGACTACAAATATGTAATCAGTGATTCACTTTCAAGTTGCCAAGCATCATCCTTAAAGCCTGGCCTTCAGCCATCCCTTTCACCTAATGCACTGCCTAGAACAATGAAGGAACTGTAGAAATAAAATGTCTTGGGTTATGGATAGCCCTTGTAACCAACTTAGGACAACGTATCAATCAGAGAGACACATGGCAGTGGTGGCTGGTGATCAATAAAAGTGGTGAGCATAATCCATAGCTTGAATTACAGTGAAAGAAACAGACTCACTTACTTGGAGGGTTCACCCACCCTCTCTTGTATTCATTCTCTCACTCATTCTCACTTGGTTTTAGTACTTTATTTTCATTCACACTTGCAGTCATTTTTACTTGATTCAATCTCACTCTGGCTCACTCATTCCTGTTCAGTCTCACTCCTCACCTAATTTCCCTGAGTCTCTGCACAACTCAACTCTTTCTCTCTGATTCACTCAGTCCCACTCCTTCAGATTCACCCAATTTCACTGTGACTCACTTATACTCAATCAGTACCACTCGTTCTCACTCAGTCTCACTCATTCGGACTCACTCAATGCCACTCTGACTCACTCAGTCTAACTGAGACCTACTCAGTTATACTCTGTGTCACTTTGACTCAATCATTCACGCTTGGTCTTACTCGTTCTCATCTAGTTTTCGTTAAGTCCCCATAACTCAGTTGTCCTCCTTGAGTCACTCAGTCCTATTCATTCTGATTCAATCTCACTGTGACTCACTCTTACTCAATCAGTCTCACTCATTCACACTCAGTCCCCAACCAGTCCCACTCGGTCTACGTCTCACTGGGAATAGGTCTTACTCATCGACAGTCAGCATTAGTATTTCTCACCCAATCTCGCTCATTCTCAATGATCTGCACAGTCACAATCATTCTGACTCACTCTGACTCACTCATACTCCCTCATTCACACTCATTATTATTCAAACTCACTCAGACACAATCATTCTCACTCATGCTTGCTCATCCGGTCTCACTCACTCTCACAATGACTCACTCTGTGTCACTCATTCTCTGATTCACTAAGACTCACTCTTACTTGACTCACTCAGTCTCACATATAGTAACATTCAATTACACTTCCTGTCATTCTCCCTCACTCATTCATTCTCACTTGTACTCAATTTTCTTGTCAATCAGTGTCCTCACTTTACCTCACCCCTTCACTGACACATTTACTTTTACTCACACATACACACATAGACACACAGACATCCTCACATATACACACACTCTCTCACAGACACACACTCTCACACACACATACACACTTTTTAAAAGCAATTTTACCTAACTGGCTGTCTGTGCATGTCCTGTTTACTGCTGCATATTTCAGCATCAGACACTTCAAACTGAAACCTCAAACTGGCAGTCGGACATTGGAGTTTTCAGTCTCTGCTCATTTCCCTCACCCTTTCCCAACTCTGTGATGAGTTAGGAAAGGGAGGGGTGACTGACTGATTGATATATAACCACGGGTACTGCGGGGCTTAAGCCTGCAACTCCCTTCTCTAACTGTATCTGTGACGCATTACCATGTCATAGATTGGGAGGCACTGAGGCGTACTGAGGTGTACCAGGGCCCCCAAGGGCAGGGCTGTGGGTTTCATTATCCCTGGATAATCTCTGATGGCTGATGCAGGTGCCTTTTTGTGCCAGCGCCAGGCACCAGACATTCTCTCTAGCAGAGCTGCCTTAGGCTGCTGCTAGATGGCATTTTCTTGCTATACCAAGAGTGAATAAAAGATTAGTATTCACTTTTGGTATAACAAGGGGGCTGGAGCCCTAATGGGAAACCACCACTGCTTATACCATGCATTATTCATCATCGTCAAAGGGCAAGCATCAGCCTGAATCCATGGTCTGTGGCTAAGATTTGGCCTAACAATCTACAGAGGAGAATGTAAGCCCTGGGGATAAATAAAAGGGCATATCTTGCTTCCACACTCTGCAAACAACCTACAGCAAAGGATCAGCCGATGGGATGTGCAGACTTCAACAGTACTTAACAAGTATAACTGACAATTTCCAAGTAACACTCTCAAATCCTGCTCGGAATCAGATTTTGCATGTTATGCACTGGGTCATAAATGGAAGACCTTGTCCTACACCCAGGCCTTGTGCCCAGCCTAGCACAAAGGTTCAAGGTTGTGACTGTGCATACTACACATATTCTTCAAAGAATCAACAATCAATCATAAATATTGGCCTGAAGTTAGGTCTTGAACTAATTCCTTGCAGGGCACAATGCGCATGAGAATGAGCATAAAACAGTAGCCTAAAACCATGTTTTTGAGACAAACTTTTCTGAGAGAATCAATCAGTTTTAGACATGTCTTCAACATAAATGCATCAATGCCACAGGTCAATTCATTTATCTAAAAGCCTGGCCTGTGATCTGGCCTTGTACGCAACATAGAGCAGTGGACTATGTATGTACTTAACTTACCAAAGAATTCACTAGCACACATTTAAATCAATAAGCAAAATTGTACCTGAATCCCAGGGTTGGCCCAAGAGTTTTGCAATATTGTATTGTAGATTTGTGAACCTCAAACAACATCAAACTTTAACCCCTTGTATGCTCATGACGGCCCCCGGCTGTCATGAGTCACATTGGGCGTGTGCTCACGATGGCCGAGGGCCATCCGAATCCGGCACACTAATTAGAATGCCTGCACAGCGCCAAAATTTGCCGCGCATGCAAGGGGTTAACCTGTGTCTCCTATAGTTTTCAAATAATAGTTGAGGGGTTCACAGATCTTGAACAAGCACAATCTTGAACCTGGGTGCCAAAAATGTTCAAGACTTTTAGAATGCTGATGTAATGTTTATGAAATACCTTAAGCGCTGAACAAATTGCCTGCGGTCCAAGAGGCTTTCCAACTTCTGACACACTTTCACAGTCGCCTGCACTAATGCCTAGCAGCATCAAAGCATTGCATGTCCCTTGTGTTGTGCAAGGTAATGCAAGGGCAACGAAATTATTAAGTCAAATTTACCAAGCCAATCAAAGCCAACTTGCAAGGCCCTGTGTTTCTTGGTAAATCTGGAGTAACGCAAGGCATTGCAAGTCACTGCCTTATATTACTCTGCAGTGGGAAGCCTTTACATAGGTGAAGCGTGCATGTTTCCCACGCAGTCATCCACAAAGTTTGTACCATTCCCAGATTTACCAAGACATGTAAACCTGAGAATGTGTCAAAATTGTACGCCTTACCGCCAGAGGCACTAGGAGGAGAAATATATTTAGTTCTTCTTGTTGTTTCCTCTTTCTGCAGCACACTTAGAAAGAGAAAAATGCCTCTACAAAATGTTTTTTTGAAAAAAAAGGTGTTCCTACCTGCACAAAAACAAGCCAGCGTACAATGCAAGCACCCTTACACCGTGGCACAATGTGTTGGTGCTAAGCAGCTCATAGAGGTAGAGGTTGGGAATTCAACATATCTATGTAAATATGGCACACTCTTGCCCTCTCCATTTGACAGGGCACAGCAATTTGTCTTGCTGCATTGTTCTGTGTCAAATAATCATAAATCGGTCCCTTCGTCATGAGGAAACGGGCTCTGGTATCAATACTGGCGAAGCCCCCTAGAAAAAATAAGATTTATTACTGTAACTTCTTAGCTGGTTGCTGAGGGGCTCCCCCACAAATCTTTGGCCGGCCCCTTATGTTATCTTTATTATTTTCAAGGACATGATGAGCATGCCCCATGTCCTATAATGGCAGTCAAAACAGAAATGTTTCTCTTGTGGCCAGCCAATCAGAGCACTATGGTTCATGATGCTAATTTCAAGTCTGCATATCTGATTAGGATGACTGGAGAGAAAGCTCAATATTCAATTGTATTATTGTTATAATTTTCTTCCCAAATTTGGTTCCACAAACATTTTATGAAAGCTGGTTCATAATTCATTCACGAATTAGCAGTCAGGATACCTTTAACTTTTAACACTTTAAAACACACCCAACATGTTGTACTACTAATTTGTCAAATAATATAGAACAAATGTAAACTAAACTAAGCAAAGGAATTTCAGTACAGTAGAGCAAAGCTTCCTCTAGGAGTTTAAATGTAACTCAAGACAGCCTGGAATAGCTAAAACAACTGCTAACACTGTTTTGCTCTCATTAGAATTAACCAGAAAAGAATTGCCTTGTTCACAGACAAAGTGGCACCCAGTAAATAGCAAAAACAAATGCTTGCAGACCAAAGATTGCTGCATGTGTTATGCAACACACCATCTTGGAGCACAGGGGCATATTTACAAGGGCATTGCACCACCATTTTTTCCAACGTGCAATCAGGGCTGGCTAAATGCGTTTTTTGCTGGGATGGAAGGGTGGGGTCCAGTTTCACTGCTGAGGGGCTGATTTTGTTGCTGGGAGCTGCCGGAGCTTCTAAATAAGCAATGCAAAACAAATAGCTTAATAGCGTGCTTTTTTAAACATTTATTTTGCACAGTTTTTTAAGGAAAGCCCGGTAGCCAGTCTGGCCTTGAGCGCATTGTCTTGTTCCTTATTTACAAAGCGGAGCTTGCCACTTTGCGTAATTTAATGTTGCTTTGTAAATATCATACCCTTTGACGTAGGTATCTGCATGAAAGTTTAGTTCAACGGCTGTGGCTGTGGGCAATCCACCCTAACACCCATTGTTTTTTTAAGCTGCCCCAGATTTACTAGGATCTGTACATTTGAAGCTACGCCCAAAACCAACATCACTGAAAAGAAGGCTTTAGAGTGCTATCCCAGTTAAGCTAGAACAGTGACAAATCCTTTTATTATTTTGCAGCAACCACTTTAAGCGTAGAAGAGGTGGTTGAATTCATGACAACTAAACAATAACCAATGAATTTTACAATTCCCGGTACAGTATTACAGCTTAGATTTTGTTAAAATACAATCCAAGGCACGCTATCATGCTTTCGGTATTTTTTAGAGATTTTTACCGATCTGTAAAACATACCGGATCTGTTGATGCATCGCGAAAAATGAATCCTTATTTGCAACTCCCTATTTATCGCTAATAAGGACTTGTTTTTCCGAATTTTGATGCATGGGCCCTTTAATTATGTATTAGAATTGCTACAAATATGCTTACTCTATCAAGGTGCAATAGTGAAAGAGAGATGTTGACTAAACGAAAAGATCTGAAATCATAATAGGAGGTGGACAGGATACTTCATTGCAAGTTTCAAGATCAGCTCAAAGCAAGAGGAATTGTTAAAGAAAATGTAAGTCTCATTTTCTAAATTTATATATCTGTGGTATGAACGAGAAAGCAACTGGCAGGCCAAACTAGACTTGGAAAAATTAAAAGCACTGTGTACTGGGATGGAACATAATGACAGGACATGGTCTAAAGAATTTATGCATGAGGATGTGCTAATAAGGACATAGGGCTCACTCTGCAAGGAGTGGAATTGAAAAGGTACGTCCAATGTATGGAGAAGGTAAGTGGTCCTATGCCACCCCAACAAGGAATATTTTGGACACCCATAGCAATAATAATGTCATAAGATCATCTTTTGTGCACATCGCATTTGCTGCAACACCGTTTAATTTTGTAGCTGGACTTCCATCGGCTTGCAGCGCCAAATCACCACTCTACATACTATAAGCGAATTTTTAGGCCTGAAGCTGAACTACAGTAAACACAAAGTCATCTGCTTCTTGCCAAAAAACAGACAGCAAGACTTCAAATTCAAATGGAATGTTCCCGGCAATAAGATTGGACCGTTTAACACCTACAAATATCTAGAGGTGGTACTGGACTCCAGACTACATTTTTTAAAGTATTTTGCACTCAATCTAATAAACAAAAAATGGGTAGCTTGCCTCAGTCATACTTATTGCAAATTATCAGTACAAATTTTTTGCCGTCTTTGACTTATAATTCGGAACTCCTCAAGGGCAAAGACGCAACGATCCTTAACACTCTACAGTCTGTCCTGTTCAAAAGCATTTACAGCATACCACAACACAACTGCCAAGCTCAAGTAAGCGTGGAATTCGGACTTCGCATCAGTTCCCGGCGAGAATGGCTTGTCTACTTAAATTGTGCTGGAAGTTGTGGGCCACCCCTTTGAAGTCCTTGGGCACTCTATGTTGGTCTGAAATGGAAAGCCAGCATAAGATCAAACACAGCTGGCCAACCGCGCTCCGTCAAGCTTTGTAATCCCTCAATTTACACTAGGCCTGGGAGCACAATATTAGCAACATAGCATTAAAAAGAAATTGCCAATGAAGCTGCCAGTTAAAAATCATGGTCAATGGATAAAGGCGAACTGGCAGGAAAAAAAAAACAGCTGGTCATTCTTAAAATCTTACCACAGCTGGGGGCCCCAACCATACCTTATGTACCACATTTCTCAAACCATCCAGCACTTTTATTTAGAAACACAAATTGATCCTTTCCTTCAAGACCAGGTGCTGCCCTGGGATCAAGGATGGTCGAATGAATATTGCATGTTACTACGCATGCTATCCCATCACATTCCTTTACTACGCGGTTGTTACAAAGACCGCGTTGTTAGTACGCAATACCTTTACAAAGTTAGTCATTAGATCGACTTGCTGAAGAAAGCTTAGGGGTCTGGTTGGAACATGATCTCTTGTTCAAAACACAAGCAAAAAAAACAGCAGGAATCTGTTTTGGCCTTCTTCGGTCTGCCCGGAAAGTCCTTCCCCTCCTCCCGCAGCATTCTAGGAAGCTGCTAGTACAAGGACTGGTTTTGTCCAGATTAGATTATAGCAATGCTATTTTTTTGGGGGCCCCTACTACAGACTCAAAATGCCGCAGCTAGGCTATTGATGGGTACCTCAGCTAGGACGTCAGCAAAACCAGCACTCAAATCGCTCCACTGGCTCCCCATACGTGAAAGGATTACGTTTAAATCTTTATGTATCACCCATAAACTTCTTCAAGGTAAAGGACCTTCTATTATAAAGAGTCTAGTTACGCCCTACAAGGCTAATAGGCCCTTGCGCTCCGACAACGAGTGCCTGGCGAGAGTGCCAAGATTCAAGAAGGCATGCACAGTAGGCCGCCGCTTCTCCGTGAATGTGGCCTTGCTGTGGCCCCTGCCATTCGCGTTTCCGGAAGCTCCTGAAAACCTTCCTTTTCCCCAAGTGACCCTCTATCTTCCTTTCTCCCCCTCGAGCCTAATTCTAGTGCAGCGCTGGGATGCCTCCGTGTAACCATGCGCTTTATAAAACCGGTTACATTACATTACATTACATTACAACAGTGCGTGCTGGACTTAGGAATAGTGTAAGCAACTATTCCAACTATAGCCTGCGCAACAGTAAGGAGGGTGTTGTAATAGTAAATTATACTATTCCTTATGTTAGAGCGCCCCCTACAGCAAGTCGATCTAATGACTTGCATTGTAAAGGCATCGCGTTCTAACAACGCGGTAGTTGTAACTACCGAGTTGTAAAGGAACTGTAATGTGATGACTGCCTTGTAAACGCTGTCTCCCAGTCGAACTCTCTTTGCCGACTTTGCAGTAGATTTGACTAAAGCCTGTTAAATTTTATGTGCATCTGCTCTTTAAGGCAAACCATACTCTGCCCTGTTCTCCGGGCACTCAATATATGATCATGCCGTTTTGCAGTGCTGACATTACTAAACATCAAATCAATTCAGCTTTCCTGCAGGGCCGCAAAGTTCCTTCTACGAGTGAATACTTTACTTCCATCAAATAGGCCCCCCCAGAAAGACAATACCAGTCCCAGGGCAATCGCTGCTTTTAGATTACCTAATTTTTTGCAAAGTAATGACATTTTATTAATGAATTCATTCGTTCAACTTGCAAATGTTTTCTTATTTAGACGTTTTATGCAAATGGCAATGATTTTAATTCACCTGCAAAAATAAATATTACTTCCTTACCGTTTGGTTACCTCCTTCAATACTGTAAGTTGGGGAGATGCAAGGTGACTGTGGACACTTTCATAATTCTGCCTTATGGTGGAAGAGGAGTATGAGAGGGCCTTGGGCTGTCCTTCTAGGTGCAAGCTTCGAGCAAGTGTGAGTCTGATCTAGTATGTCTCATGAGACACTGTTTGACTGAACTCTCACAATAAATCAGATGGTTAATTTCTCTGTAGCCATTTTGAGGGACTGAACTGTAAAACCATGCCGCATCCATTCCGTGTCACTTGCTATTTTGAGGAGTAGCAAATGCCAGGAATAACTAGAAAGGTTTCTTTGAACCCAAAGACATATCAAGTAGTTGGTTACAGGTTTGAGGAACCACTCCACAATGGTAGGATATATTGTTTTCCATTTAGAGGTTAATAAGATGTACGAGCATTAAATACCAGAGGCAATTGTTAGATTCTGAAATCAAGGTACAAGAGATGTATCTGAACCTAAAACAGAAGAGGAAGCTATTTAAGCTGGTTATAAAGTGGATTGGGTTTCTGAGGTTAACAACTCTGGTTGAATTATGGGGCATTAAAGGGAACTAGGATTGATATGTATACTAATACAGAGAGCTCCCAGGACAGTGTTCTTTAGGAACACTTGATGCAAAAGTAGTAGCAGAATTCTTTATCCAGTTAAAATAGGGTCAACCATAATAGTTACATAAAATTAGAAAAAACAAGCATTGCATAACATCAATATTTTGACGTGTTCAGCGAGAAAGATGGACAAAGCGAATGACCACAATATTGTAAGCATTAGAATACAGCCGTTACAACCTGAGGAACATATTAAGCTTTACGGAACAGGTTACGGACAGCTATCCATGGGGTAAAATAAAATGCCACACCGAAAGGAAAAAGGACAATGTGGGTAACAACGGTGCATTCGTCAACACACTGTCAGTCAACCTAGAGAACAAATACATCTTACCATTCGAGATTCCCCAGAAATATTATATTCAGATAAAAGCCTCAGGTAATCCACCCTGGCATAAAACAAAGATTTAACAATACTGCTTGGAAAAAACCCTACATTAATACCTTTGAATGTCTCTAACCATAAAGTGAAACAGCAGGGCAACCCTTACTTAAGTAAATTTCAAGGCCTTTAGGATGGATATTAAACATTTTCTCCTAGGTAATGTATAAACAGTGTAACACAAAACAAAACGAACAACGGTCTAGGCCGAGGTTTTATCGCATTCATAGGGATCAATGGTACCCACAATGACTCAGCCCTTGGGAAAGCTAATCAGTGGCAAACAATAATTAATTCTAAATCTGGTTAAAAGCTGGCCAGTACCTGATGATCATCTTTTCAAGACGGGCTCACTCTTGTGCCAAATAGAAATCCACCATAGCAACGGCCTATTTTTAATAGTGTTTAAGATATATTTCAGGCCTAAATCTTCAAGGACAAAATGAGTTGAAGTGCTTGTGGGACAGCCAAAAAGCGCCTAGTGAATGTATTCTCTTCAACCTGAACAGTAGTTTAGTCCTGATACCCCAAAATATCACTACCAGACCATGTATTCAATCATTCAATCAATCAGGGGTTTTAAAAACCTCGCTACTCACCCGTGAGGGTCCCAAAGTGCTGGGGGGATGTGGAGTGGTGTAGGCAGCTCCGGCTCATTCAAAGAGCAAGGTCTTGATGGCTTTCCTGTATTCCTGTTTTGGATATAAATTTAGTTTAGTAAATGTGAAGCAGGGTCTTTAAGGATTTCTTGCCCACCCTGGTAATTAACTCTAATACTGACCCTAAAAAACAGGGTAATAAGAGTCTTTTTGACAGAAGTAAAGGCCCAGTGTGAAAGTATGGACTTGGGGAATATTTGTGTTATTGCAAAAGAGATGGAAGAAATTCCCTTGACCCAACAGTTCAATTATCCATACACAATAGTTGACAATGCAATTAAATATTGAATGCTATATTCAATATTTATATTACAAAAGATTTTTATTAAAAATATATTCACATATTATTCCAGAAAGATTAAAACCGCATGCTCTCTACTGATGAAGGGCTCAACCCAGAAACACATGTCTAGAGATATACAGCAATGTCTGCACCAACTCTGGTGAAAAACTGTAGCTAATTTTGAAGTAAGCTTGAACTGTGTACTGCATTTACCAGGATGCAAAGGGGCAAACTGTGCTGGGATGGTGAGGCAGTGTGCTCCCAACCTCAAATCTGTTTAAAAGGCTCCCTTGAGCCAGCAAGCTTACGAGCTTTGGAGATGCACCTGTGTGCCTGTGAGTGGTACTGTGACCTGAGAGAAACTTGGCAGCATTTCCTGCAACCCCAGATGATTTTTCTTGGCTCTCTAATACTGCTGCTCTCTACTGTTGATTGGCTCAACCCAGAAACACGTGTCTAGAGATATACAGCAATGTCTGCACCAACTTTGGTGAAAAACTCCAGCTAATTTTGAAGTAAGCTTGAACTGTGTACTGCATTTACCAGGATGCAAAGGGGCGAACTGTGCTTGGGCTGTGAGGCTGTGTGCTCCCAACCCCCATTCTGTTTCAAAGGCTCCCTTGAGCCAGCGAGCTGACAAGCTTTGGAGATGCACCTGTGTGCTTGTGAGTGTTACTGTGATCTGAGAGAAACTTGGCAACATTTCCAGCAACCCCAGATGATTTTTCTTGGCTCTCTAATGATGCTGCTCTCTGCTGATGAAGGGCTCAATCCAGAAACACGTGGCTAGAGATATACAGCAATGTCTGCACCAACTTTGGTGAAAAACTCCAGCTAATTTTGAAGTAAGCTTGAACTGTGTACTGCATTAACCAGGATGCAAAGGGGCAAAATGTGCTGGGACCGTGAGACAGTTCTCCCAACCCCATTCTGTTTAAAAGGCTCCCTTGAGCCAGCAAGCTGAGTAGCTTTGGAGATGCACCTGTGCGCCTGTGAGTGATACTGTGACCTGAGAGAAACTTGTTAGCATTTCCAGCAACCCCAGATGATTTTTCTTGGCTCTCTAATACTGCTGGCCTCTACTGATGACAGACTCAACCCAGAAACACGTGTCTAGAGATATACAGTGATGTCAGGAAGCAAAGGGGTGATCGCTGCTGGGACTGTGAGGCAGTGTGCTCCCAAACCCCATTCTATGAATTTTGCAAATTTTGCAAAATCATACGAGACCGGGTCAAAGTAAAAAACATATGGCCGACCGGATGTATCATCGTTCGGATACAAGAAGTCAAATGAGCCGGGTCAGCACTTACCATCAGACAAATTCTGCGATAAAGTATCTGCGAAGGTAAAGTTCAACAGGGGAAGGCTGCATGAGGTGTCCGAAGAGAAAGAGTCATCAATGGATGGCTTGAGTGGAAGCCGTGATGAAGATTTCTATGCTGGAACTGAGTCATCAAAATGGAAGTCAAAAATCTCCGGCAGGGTAAGGCATAGAGATGTCGCTGAAGACATTTTCACAAGGTCAGATTCCCGTTTTGGCGAAGGACTGCCTAAAAGGATTTGCTGCTGCAGAGAAGAATGCAGTGGCAGAAACTGTGAAGTCAGTCTTACCGGGGATGCATCCCAGGCAAATAAATGAACAGGTTGGTCCAGCTTGCCTCCTGGTTCCAGGACGAGATTTTGGCCAGAATCTGTCTTCAGTTTTGCCAATTGGCCATCTGGGCACATTTAGCACAACAACCAAGGATCCAATACTGGTGGGACACCTATTGGAGGTTCAGGACTCACTCAGACTGGGTCCTATAATGAACTGAAGAGTGCATCTAAAGATGCTAATTTTATACCGGGGGCCCTTCTTCTGGGAGATATTCCTGGAAAGGTTCTTTGAAGTGCATTAAATTTGCTGACTCCCCTGCCCTAGCTTGAAGCTGGCTGCATTGACAATATAGAGGCATTAGGCCCATTGTTTGAAGGCAGATCACAGGCTATTCAGTTGTAAGTGGGACTGTCATCTACACTCAGCCATGTGACCCAACACAGGCTGCAGGCACAAAGAGCTAAAGGCAGGAAAATGACAACTGTTGAAAAGTGGCTTTTTCAAAATTGTAATGAAAAATTTACTGCACCATCACTGCAAGAAAAAGATAAAAAAACAAAACATTTCTTCCAATCGAAAACTGTATTTATGAAGGTATAAATGGATTCAGCTAAAAATTTACCCTAGAAGCTCTTCAACTTTGTTAAATCTGTCACCAAACCTTTGCCACTCATCAAAATCTCAAGAATAAAACATTGAAGAAATTAGATACTTTAAAAAATGAAATCAGGGTAATCAAAGCCCCCCCACAACTATATTCCAGTTCCTCTCAGGTAGTATACACAGAAAATCTTCAGATTATTGGCCTCTCTTCAGAATAATCTCCAGGAGAGAATTCCATAGCACTATCTTTAAGTACAATGTTTATATTCATGTCAAGATATTACCATTCAATCTTGCTAAAGAGATGAGCAGTGCCCCTTACGCCTCACCAATTGCAACTTAGTAATCTATTGCTCTCTAAAGGAGTTTTTCCTGACCGTTGACAAATGGGTTAAAAGCCACCACATCCAATAAAAATCCAGCTGGATTGAAAGATATGACCAATTTCCGTCAAGTCACAGGTTTTCCCTTTCTAGCTACAATTGTGTGCATTTTTGCAAATAACCTATTGAATAAAGCTGCAACATTAATTTATTTATATATTTATTTAGGATTTATAATGCGCATGGCTGCCCCAGCAACGAGGCGTCCCAGCGCAACCAGAAACTCAAGAGAAAAGGCGAGAGAGCCCAGCCTAGCAATTAACATTTGAAAATGGGAATAGCCAGGTTTTTATGGTTTTGCAAAACGCTAAAAGATTGGGCATAGCTCTAATGCGCGCTGGGAGAGAGTTCCAGAGCTTTGCCGCTGAATAGCGGAAGGAACGACACCCTTCCCTGGCTCTCTGGACTCGAGTAGCACGGACAAGTGCAAGGTCGACAGATCTCAATGCTCGCCCAGGCACATAGGGTGTCAACAAGCAGGAAAGCCCACCCGGGGCTTGATGCATCAGAATCTTATGTGAGATACACAGCACCTTAACCTGAATGCGTTTGTCGATGGGCAGCCAGTGAAGCTTAGGGAGCACATGCGCTACCGAGCAGGATGTAGGTAGGGCCACCAAAAGGCGTGCCACCGCTTTCTGGACCCTCTGCAAGCGTTAAATGCTGGCCTTATTAGCGCCCAAATACAGAGAGTTGCCGTAGTCGAGCCTGGAGAGTATGGATGCCTGAACAATGGTTTGACGAGCTCTAGGTGGAAAAAAGCCAAGCATGGGTCTCAGCCCTCGCAAGAGCCCAAAACAGACAGCGGCAACAGCTTTTGTCTGTTTTTCAAATGTTAGTCCGTTGTCAAACCACATGCCCAGGTTTTTCACGGCCTCCCTAGGTGACGGAGCGGGTTTGAGACGTTCAGGCCACCACTGCTCCCTGACTTGATTTTACGGCATAGAGCCTCGAATTCCAGCAGAGTCAACAAAAACAATTGTGTTAAAAAAATTACCCTCCACAGTGTCCACAGTTCCATGCGCCACTACTTTCTCAACCGAGTAGGACTCCTGAGGAAAACCACGATGAATCTGATCCACCTTGTTCAAGAAATGCTGTTCCAGTACCTCACACTGACAATTGGAGGCTATAGAAGAGGCTCTAGGAGCACCTGCACTCTTCATATTATCGAGCAGGGAGAAGATGGTCTTAGCGGGATTTGAGCTCACCAGAATCTTATCAGCTACAAAGTCAGCCCGCGCTCTCCTAATGAGCTTATGATATTTCTTAATTGCTGCTCGATATTCTACTTTTGCAGCTGCCTCATAGGACCTGTGCCAGACCCGCTCTAACTGCTTGCAGCCCTTCTTTGCCCGAGTCAATGAATCGTTAAACCATGGATTAGATGGCCCGCGCCCCTTTCCACCCTTTTTAGCTGGGATATAATTTTCCAATCCGGTCGTCAGCCATTCCTGGCAACACAGATCCGCCCCTTTTATATCCGTGGGTAATTGGGGACTGTGCTCAGCAAGCCAGACAGATAGCTCTTCACAGTCCAATTTATGCCAAGGTCTTTTGGGTGCTTGGGCAGGACCGAGCACACCCACTCTCCCCTGCAGCTGCAGAGAGAATGTAATCAACGAGTGATCAGTCCAATCCTGTGGCATCGGTGGAGCCTTTTTTATACTGCAGATGTTTGAAAAAATTGGATCTAACAGATGTCCCGCAACATGAGCGCCCTCAAGAACATATTGCGACAGCTGAAAGGCCTCTAAATCTGCCAGAAAGCTGGCGATCTCACCTTTGCCCCCATTCTCAAGATGAAGGTTGAGATCCCCCAATATAGTGAAGTTTGCCGCCTTACTGGCCAAATGCCCAACTTTACTCAGGAGATCTTCTCCAAACAGGCCAGAAGGCCCGGGGGGCCTATAAATTAAGAGGCCAGACATGGTAAAGTTACAATTGAGACCAATTTTAAAAAGAGCACTTTCACATCCCGCTAATTCCTCCTTGACCAAGCTAAAAAGAATAAGCCTCCTTGGTCACCACTGCGATGCCACCTCCTCTCCCTCCCTCACTGATAATACTTTTTAACACACAGCCTTGAGGAAGGGCTAACCATGGTACCGCCGCTGAGTCCTGGGTGAGCCATGTTTCAGTAAGAAACAGGGCATCAGGCGCCTCATCCATTAAGAGGTCAAGCACCTCAGCGTGGTGTTTCAGCAGAGAACGACAGTTCAGACTGAGAAACTTATATTCCAAAAGGTTAGGAACACTAGGTAAACAAGAAGATTGTACTTCTAAGGCCACCTCAAAAGCACAATTTTCACAGCAAAAACTTGGCTCTTGGAAAGTCCAGGGTAAGGAAGTACAGTTAGACGCCATACCGAAAAGCGCCTCCTGTGAATAACAGCGCAGGTCTCTAGAGGAAGAAGCAGGGGTCCAGACGCCTGGCGACAGCCCGGCACGGACGGGCGCAGATGTGCTTGCCTTAGGCGCGCCCGCTGCGTGCGTCCGCTGCGCGGGCACCTTTGTGTCCACATTTATGCTAACCCGGTAGACGAGGCAAGCGAGGCCACAACAACTGGCCCGCTAACCCTACGCCTCCTACCAAGATGGGGGGAACGCTCCAGCCACCCTGGAGATTAGCAGCCCACTGTCCGGCTAATAATCACTCGATTAACTCAAATCTGGTTTTGAGGTGGCAGCAGCACTGAAACTGCTATCCTGCAAAATACTGATGATGCCCTGAGCATTCTTGTTAATTGCAGATGATTCTGCTAGACATTTGTGTAGCTTTGGACACCATCAACTATTATATAC
The DNA here is from genome assembly GCF_964263255.1 of Lissotriton vulgaris. Taxonomy (NCBI): domain Eukaryota; kingdom Metazoa; phylum Chordata; class Amphibia; order Caudata; family Salamandridae; genus Lissotriton; species Lissotriton vulgaris. The sequence goes on along the minus strand of NC_141697.1, from coordinate 1,088,925,909 downwards.
ATTTATGTATTCTTAAGGAAAGCACCAACTTCGAGGCAACATTTGTGTTCCTAGTCAACTAACCATACACAAATGATCAAGATTGGCCACCCCTTTGTATTCGCTCCCATAACACAATAAGTTTTGTAGGGTTCTGGGTGGGTCCCTGCACTTTTGAATCTAGATTTGGTTACATCATCAGAGACTCCAGGCTCTATTATCATTAATACGCTGCCAACACCCAGGGTGGGTGGAGTACACAGAGTGGCATTCTGTGGAGTCTCCTTAAGTAAAAAAAAAATTGCCTCTGCCCTCCCAGGACCCACTACCAATAAAAAAAGCACTTAACTGCTCGCTGGAATCTCCTCCTTGTCGTGGTCTTCATCCTCACTGACATCCTCGTCACCGGTCACAAACCGCTATGTTTTACATCTTGCTTCGACTGTGCATGCGCAGTCCACACAAAACATACAATGTAGGGGGTTGCAGCGAGGACGAGGAGGGACCAAGGTGAAGAGGAGGGCAGCCTGGGGACGCCAAAGAGCAGGTAAGTGTTTTTTTTTATTGGAGTGGGACTTGGGAGGGTGGAGCGTGGAGGGGTTAACTCTGCTTCAACTCGGTGTCAGAGTTCTGCTGGCGGAGCGGAGTTCAGCAACTGATGTTGGTTTAAACCTCTTCTTGCCTACCTATATCACTCTGGTTTCATTGATTTGTGATCATGTTTAATCTTTGATTTCAACACAATTTCCAACTCAACCAAAATACAACAGAGTTTTGACTCATCTTACCCCAAGCCTCTGTTTCACCAGTATAGAAAATGCTTGATTCAACCCAAATCCTGCTTGGTTCAAAACTCTGTGACCAGAATGATTTCAATAGCATGGCCAGTAGTGACAATCATCAGCTGGAGGTATCAAGTATCAGATAGCTTTACATAAGCACCAGTTGCGTTATAGATGGACACATTAATTTTTGTTAGGCACAGGGAAAATAAGTGATTCGCCCAGAATCACAGAATGTTAAGCGTCGTTGCCGTGATTTGAGCAAGGTTCCCCAGATTTTGAGGTTGACCGCCCTATCTGTCAGGCCACATTCTCTGAAAAACACAACTTGTGATGAAGTTGCAGTTTAAAGATGCCACTCTTAGAAAGTCAGCATTTTCTTTCTGTAACCATTTGGGGCCTTCTGCATTTTCCTGAATACACGTCAGGCTGGGTGACCCATGGATTCTCCCACTAGACAGTCACATACCAAGGGAGCATAGAGGTGACTGATGGGCCATCCACGTCTGTTGTAATAAAGTAAGGTCCATTCAAGTTGGTTTCTTCATGTTTCTATATTCATGCAAGCTGTTACACAAAGAGCTCCACCAGGAGCAGCCTCACTGCTGCTTAGCCCACACTCAAGCTGAGCAGCAGCAATATAACACCTCCCATTCTTTGCAATGGAAAAGAAGGGAATCAAAAGGCATAAGAAACATTGCAAGAATATATGAGATGACAACTTACTAAAGCATAGCATGAAAAATTAAAGATGGAACATTCAAGCAAAGAAAATAAAATAAGGAGGGAGAAACACAATACAAGTGCAATTACTCATGCATACCATCCTCCTTTCTATTGCAAAGTGTGCCAACACTCCCACACCACAGACTACAGACCAACTCATGTGCTAGGGCTGTGCAAGCTGGCCAGACAAACACGAGAAGCACAAGAGAACCAACAATGAAAGTGTAAAAGGAAAATAATCAGTAATAAACAAAATTAAGCAGGTGTGGAAAATATCCTCATAGAACAAAGTATCAAGCACAATAATAAGAGAAATTTCTCCCAACTACTAAAGTTGAGGTGTGTTGTGTGGAGGGAACTTCACACAGAACCAAGGGAACACCCAACACAACCCTGATGTCCGAGGGAAGAAACCATAATCAAGCAAGGAAATCTTGAAATCCAAGGGAGAAATACATATGCAAGCAAGCAGTAACATGGAATTCACGCAAGTAAATGCACGTAAAGCAAGCATGCAAACTCTTCCCCCAACAGAAAGTTAGGGTGTGATGTGTAGAGAATAGTCTACACATAACCAATAAAACACACATCAATAGACTTAAAATGTAAAGCTCTACACGGAACAAGTAAGGATCACTCCAATCAGCAACAAAAAACTCCACCCAAACAAAAATGTTGGTTGTGAAGTGTGGAATGAACTCCACACAGGACTAAGGTAAATGCACATAGGGAAAGTAAGTGCATATAAGGTAAGTAAATGCATACTAAGCACTTAAAGAGACACCTGTCTCAGGTAAACACAATGAATCTGTACTACAATGGGTGGTTAAACAACACAAATATAAAACCACGTAAGAGTGGGAAGCATCATGACAACTAACTGCACAGTTCCCAACAATCATAATGCAAGGGGGGTGTGGCCGAGTCGGCGACCAAGATGGTCGCTAAGCTTTGGAGCTCCGTAGGGCTCTCTGATATCCTGACGTGTTCCCTTTGGCAGCGCCGCCATCGAGATGCGAGCACGGGGTGAATAGAAATTGGAAGCGTTGCGGAACTTTCCAGTCATTGAACGGTGCCACCTGGTGCCTGGGGACAGCCGCTGGGACCCTGCAACGAGACTCCCCCCGCTGCGGGAGCAGCTCACGTCTCTTGCCTGACGCCCAAGGCCGTGACTCCTCAGAGCACCATCGGCCGCATCGAACCCTGGTGAGTGCGGCCCTCTTCCCCCACAGTGAAGATCTCCTGCAGCCACTTTTGAACTTTGCCGCTGGCCGGGAGTTGCATTGGTCCCGGCACAGCTGCGCTCAAGTTGCTAAATACACGGGACATGCGAGGGAGGGGCGCGCCACAAACACTGAGTGAGCAACCTTCCTCTGGCAGGGACGCTACCTGGTATCAGACAATGGCGCAGAGAAGGACGCATTAGCAGCCTGATTCATCAAGCCGAAATCGGCTCGCAAAGGGCCAGATTCTGAGAATCTGGCCCTTTGCGAGCGCTATTTTTGCATTTGGGATTCATCATCCCAAATGCAAAAATCGGTAATAGCGATTTCGCTATTTTGCGAGGAATTACATTTAAGGAATCTGGCATCTGATCAATTTTAGACACTGGGCTGCGGTGTACCCCTCTGTAGCCATTGTGCTAGCACGTGAGGCAGTATGTTTCTTCATTTTTTTCTATGGCACAGCACTCCTACAAGCAGTCTTCGGGCCCTATTGTTTTGTTGCTGGGTTCTTCTGGTTATCGCCTAACCACACTCACGTCACGAACGAGGGATAGGTACACCCCGGAAACACCATTGGGACCTGGCTGGTCACAGCAGTTGCGCCTAGTGCGGCATGGGTGCAAACCTCCACCATGGCGGAATCTGCGCAAAGCCCAACTCTTGGATCCTCTGATGCAGCACACTCATTACTCCAAGAGATGCGTGCAGGTTTCAATGCGCTGGACAGTCGCTTTGACTCCCTCGACAATACCATCGCAAGCCTTGGCACCAAAGTACAAGCGCACGATAGAAGGTTGGATCTCGCAGAGGCTCGCATATTGGTTATTGAGGATGGAACGGCACCATCAGCTAAATGTCTGGAACGAGTAAAGTGCATTTTGAAAGATGTGGCCATTAAGAATGAGGACTTGGAAGTACGCAGCCGATGGAGTAACGTATGCTTTCTTGCCGTTACTGAGTCAACACCCACTGGCCGCATGGTTCTGTTTATCAAAACACTGCTATTGTGACTGTTTGGAAAGGAGTCCTTCACCCTTTTTTTTTTAATAGATAGAGCACATAGATCACTGGGCCCTCGTCGGAATACTGGTCTTCCTCCCAGGCCTATTGTGGCACGTGTCATGAACTTCGGGGAGGGGGACACGATTCTGCGCTTAGCGAGAGAAATGGGAGACGTGGACTGGCAAGGCTCCAAATTATCCTTCTATCTAGACTTCACCGCCATGGTACAGGATGCTAGGCGGAAATTCAACAGTGTTAAGACCGCCCGTAGAAACCTGAACATACACTATGGTATGCTGTATCCTGCTCGATTGATGGTGGAAGTGGATGGAAGGGACCGAATATTTGACAACCCGCCGGAGGCACAGGAGCTCTGCAAGATTTATGAACAGAGGAAAAATCTCGCATACGGGGCCAGGTCCAGGCCATCACCCCCACACAGCGGCTCAGATGCAAGCGCAGAACTGTCCTTGAGTGCTGGCACTGGATGATCGGTCCATTTATTTGACAATCTTTTATGTTTCACTCTGCAGGAACACGTCATACAATTTTGCAATGTTATTACAGTTATTGGAGACCAGCCGGAGCGTTGCTGCCCCTGTGGTATATCCTTTTTGTTCGGTTCAGCTCATATTAGGGTACTGTCTTTTAGGAATGTCATTTCTATGTAAAGTATTTTGGTACTTCATGTTCACTTTTATTTGGGGTTTGGCCTTTCCCCGGTTGGGAAATGGCTGAGTGGTGGGTGGGGGGTGAATTATTTCAATATTGAGTCAGTCCTTCCATGCGAGTTCACAGCCTTACAAATTGATCAATGCTAGTCAACAGTTTGCGATAATGAGATCATTAAATCACCCAGATGACCAGGTTCGGTAATGTTGAGGGTCCATTGGGCCTCACTCTACTCTCCTGGAATGTGCGGGGCTTGAATAACAATCGGAAGTGACGACAGATCATACACTATTTAGCAAGGCACAGGGTAGATGTTTCACTCTTACAAGAAACCCATCTGCCAAGTCTGACAAGGTGCACTTTGTGTCTAGCTGGGGAGCAAATAAGTATTTTGCAAATTATAGTAATTACACTAGGGGGAGAGCCATTTTAATTCACAATAGGGTGCTTTTCTGCATGAGTTCCGTTCATCAGGACAGTGAGGGACACTATTTGACAGTTTCTGGAATCCTATCCGGCAGGAAGGTGACATTTCAGTGCATATACCCCCCACCCCCTCCCAATGTCGACTCCCCAGACTTTTTCCATGCCCTGTCTTCGCATATAGTCAAGCTTGACCCGCAGACATTAATGGTGGGCGGAGACTTTCATCTATTATCTCACCATATCATGGACAGTTCATCTGAGGCACAGAACACTAAATCCCGAGCTCGCCGTGCTCTCAAGGAGTTCTGTAATAAGTTGTCTTTATTAGATGTCTGGCGGAAACGCAAGCCCGACAAGACAGAATACACACACTATTCAGGGCAACACGACACATGAACTAGGATAGACTTTTGGCTCCTCTCGTCCGACATATACTGCTGGTGCACACAGTTTGAGACTATGCCTAGGACCTATTCGGATCATTCCCTGGTTAAATACAGTTGCAATTACCCTGCCCAGAGGGATTTAAATGCCAATGCCAGTTTCCTAACTGCGCACTGCAGGATGAAGTTTTCAGGGCAGAAATACAAGTGGCTACTGTCGACTATTTTGATTTAAACACCAGTTCGGTGGACTCATGGGCGATCCTGTGGGAGGGTTTCAAAGCGCTCCTTATGGGCACATGTATAGCAAAACACGCTTAGTGATCTACGCGAAAAACCATATCGAGGCTGGAGGGAGATCTCAAAACACTAGACGAGATATCACCACGTCATTCATCTCCCACATATGAACAGAGAGACGGTTGGTATTATTAGAGGACTACACGGATACAGCTGACAGGGAAATTCTATTTTTGGGTACGTACCAGACTGCTAGACGATACGGGGAGGGGGCAAGGCCTGGCAGGGCCATTGCACAATTATTGCATCCACCTTATCACAAAACATACATCACTGAGCTAAGGTCCTCCGACGCACACACTTACACCACCACCAAAGATATCCAGGGTAGCTTTCTGAGGTTCTTTCCCAATTTATATAAGTTGACTCTCAGAGAAGATAAAGCAGTGCAAGAGAGCTACCTAGACGAAGTTGCGTTAGTATACTTGGAAACATTCTTGCCATTGACACCATTCGTGGTTCTTCGGCTGCCGGGTTGGATGGGTTCACGGGAGAATTTTACAAAACGTTCTACATTCTAGCCCCTAAACCTATTGAAGTATATGCAGAGACCCTAGAAAGACAGATTCTTCCCCCTACTCCACGTGAGGCAGTCATAATCCTTCTCCGCAAACCTGGCAAAGACTGTACACAATGTGGCTTATATCATCAGCTATCCCTGCTAAATTTAGATTTTAAAATATTGGTAAAGGTCATCTCAAACAGGCTGTCTCAACTAATGCAATTCATAATCTCCCCAGCTCAATCTGGGTCTGTGCCTCATCGCTCCACCTCTCTGAATTTCTGCACGCTGTTCTCAGTCCTCCACAGGATTTACCCAGACTCCTGCGACTGCCATCCTTCTGGACATACAGAAGGCCTTTGACTCTCTGGAATGGTCCTTTTTTCTCTCCATAATGCGCCGCATGGGCATGCCTATGGGTTTTATTGCCACAACAGCCCTTTTATATATTACACCGATTGCCCGGCTGCGGTTGAATGGCACTCTTTCCAATCCCTTTCAGTTAATGCGAGGAACTAGGAAGGGCTGTCCACTGTCCCTGTTACTGTTCATTCTGGCCATGGACCCCCTAATATGTCATTTTCTGGAAAAACATCTACACAGGGGATTACAATTCAATACTGGCCCTTTATTGTTATTGTTGTATGCCAATGACACTATCTTATATATTATGCACCCCAAAGATAATTTAACAGAGCTGATTAGAGAGAGTATCTGATTTGGCAACTTTTCAGGACTAGGGCATAAATTGTCTCAAATCGGACATCTTTCCACTTATACCCAACACAAAACCATTTGAGCTAGATTTTCATCTTGAATGGCGTACTGAGTCGGTAAAGTACTTGGGCATTCATATTCACCTGGACAGATCCCAAATACTTGGTCTCAACTATGGTAGGGCTATAAACACACTTGACGCTGAGATAGAGAAATGTTTGAAGTTACCCTTGTCGATAGCTGGCATTGTGGCCAAAATGGTAGTCCTACCCAAATTTCTAATTTTTTTTAACAACATACCGATTCCTCTAACCAATAACTTTTTCAACACACTTTGTTCACTTCTGAGCAAACTTGTTTTGGGTGGTAAGCAGGCACGGTTCCGCTGGGCAGTCCTCACATTGCCCTATGAGCGAGGGGGTTATAATGTGCTGGACTGTCAACTCTATTATTTGGTGGCACAGTGCAGTTATGCATTTCCCTGGTATCATCCTGACCCCTGTATCCCCTATTTAAACTGGAGGCAGACTTGGTATTGCCTGGGCGCCTGTTGGAGGTTTTACCCGTAGGCTCTCCCAGAGACCCTGTCGATATTCAGACTGTATCCTCCATGAGCTGCGCATGGCATAAACTATGCTGGGTCGCAGGAACGGAGAAGCTCTTCTTCTCCGCCTTACCTATTGTTAATCCTCGACTGATTCCCATCACATCTGAGCGCCTGGTACTCCGTACCCTGACAAAGTTTGAACTGACTAAGATGGGAGATTTTTGCCCCGGGGGTCATATGTTCTCTCCTTCAGAAGACACACAATTTCACACAGCGGACTTTATAGACACATTTGTATTAAGACTCATCTTCTTGGCACTGCGCTCCACCTACCCGACATTCCCGCTAGAACTGGTCTTGTTCCTTCCTCTAAAGCTCCTCATAGACAAAGAAGATAACACACATCTGATATCTAAGCTTTACAAGATATGTGCCTCACTAAAACCTGTACAGGACAAAACCATTCGCAGAGAATGGGAACAGGACCTATGCATAACTATTACCGATGATCAGTGGGCCCATTGCTGCTCAGTCACACAAGACATTTCCCTAAACAGCAGACACAAAGTCCTCCATTTCAAAATCCTACGCCGCATCTATTTTACCCTGGTGCTTGCCCACAAAATAGACCCCACTAAGCCCCATACATGTCACAAATATTCTGCACCGTATGCGGACTTCGCACACCTCACTTGGACATGCCCGATCCTACAGGAATACTGGGTGCGAGTACACCACACACTTGGATTGATATTACATATTCCATTGACCTCGATTCCTGAGATAGCACTGCTCAGCTATACAGCCACTCTACCTCGGAAAATCCATAGGTTGGCCTCACTGTGTCTTTTATTAGCTAAAGGAGAGGTGGCATTGCACTGGGGAAGGACCCCTGCCCGGAATGTTCAGGGATGGCTGAGCAGTATTGCATATTGTAATGTGAACTGTGAGCTTTATGCAGACACAATTCCCAGGACGTCTCACGCCAAAGAAATCTGGGGGCCATATAAGACATATGTCAAGACTCCTAGACAAGAAAAAGAATCGCAGTTGGAGCAGAGAATTGTCCCGGCGGGGTGATTCTGTCCGGCAGTCTGCTTTACATATGATCATACTTATAACCGAAAGTGTGCCACATTGGGGAACTGGTCTGCTCAGTGGAAATGGGTGATATGGCGACCGAAGGAGAATACTGCTAATGTTCACAGCTATGAGTGAAGCTGGGGCACGGTCCCTCATGTGACATGTTATTATTAATGCCGTTGGTCTACTTATTTAGTGCTTTGTCGAACATACTATTTGACGCTGTAAAGGCTGATTCTGGAAGGCTGTGACATCCTTTGATTATGGATTGCTGTACATTCCTGCTGATTTTTTTCCTTTGTATTGATGGATATGCAAAATAAAGTTTTTAAAAAAAAATCATAATGCAAGAAAAAAAAACAGTCCCGTTGAAGACTGAACTACTAGAGCATAAGAATTGAAGAATTCAAATCCAGTACATAGGAAGAGGGCAAAAGGTATTCAGTCAAGGTGTGAGGAAAGGAGAAACAAGCATCATAAACACAGCACAAAACCCTCTGCATAGCACTATAATAGATAACTCATTCTGAGAAAAAAAACAGTACACCACCATCGAAGCAATAAAATAAAATGAGATGAATAGATTGTCCAAGATCTGTAGTTATGCAAATGACCTAATGAGTAATCGGTCCATACAAATCTACTTAATGAGTAAAAAGACACTAGGGAGAATGGAGAAGCAGGACAATCCAATTAATGAGATTGCAGGTTGACGCTGAGTTGACTCTTGAGAAGGTAAAGTTAGTGTAAAGGTGTCAAACTATGATGAGTGACAACTCACCCGAAGTCAAGGCAAGCACTCCAGACCTGCGATGGCAAACAAAGTTACTGGCAAGAACAGGATTATTTGAAGAGTCGGCTCCCAAGGACACAGGGAAAAATTGGAGGGCGTTCAACAGAAGGGCACCTCGCAGGGGCACAGGGAGAAACAGGTACTTGTAATTCCATGCTGCTGAATTACACCGATCCAATGTCCTTGAAATAAAAGAAAAATATTTGTCGAGACCAGTGAACTTTATTTTTTTTTTAAAACATGGTTACCAGAAAATGGGGATAGCAATGATATTGGGACAATTCCAAAATGGCGGCACGCACTGGTGACGCTGTGCCGGATAGCTCCCGGCGTCACTGTGCAGCAAACACGCCGAGCAAAAAGAAACAAGCCGCAGACGTCACAGTGAAGTGAAGGGAGGAGTCACCATGCAGCAGGAGGAAGGTAAGGCTGCGCGAGGACTGTGTGTGCTCGAGATGTATTTTAAATGTGTGTGCTAGCAGTTCAACTGCCACAGGAAGGCACACACAAAGGAAAATGTGCAAATTGAAAAATTAATAAAGTACTTCCAGCCTACGTTCCAAATACCAGCATCCATTTGTCCCCAGCAAACATAATCACGTATTGTCTGCGTGTGCTAATGACTTCATTGACTATGGGGGAATGATAAGTCAAAGTGGCAAAGCAGGGCCAGTGGGACGCAGTACAGCAGTGGCGAGTCATGCTGGCACAAAGGTACTAATAAAGAATTGCTTGGCAGTGGCACTTCAACAGGGCAAAGCAGGGCAGGAAGAGTTGAAATGTGGTTGTAGAATAGTGGCAGATAACAGGGTGGAGACAATAGAGACCACCAATTCACTGCAGATCTCGCACAATTGAAGAAGACTACCAGGACTGGCACGCTCAAGAAGACAAAGACATTCTTGTTCTCTAGTAGCACTTTCTCAAGGCAACTGGGCAGGTACTTTCTGTCCCAAGACTGCACGGCAGGCATGTAGGATGACAAACAGGCAGCATAGGGAGGCACTCTCCTAAAGGAGCAGTACAGGGTACACCTGATCCAGAACAGTAGGGCAGGTAGGTTGAAGAAGCAGGAGGCGGTGAAAACAACCGGACGCTCTCCTGGGAAACTGCACTTCTGGAGACACTGCCCCAAAGTGACAGGACAGGGACCACTTGCCCTAAGGAGAAGGGGAGGGAGTTGGGGTGACCGATGTAGGGGTCTCTGAGGGGCTCACTCAGGGGTGCCAGTATGCTTTAAGTCTGTAAATTGTAGTTTTACCTTGAAATTTCTTCAGGATGGACATTTCAGTATTTCATCAGGTTGAACATGTGGGTTCATTTCCAGATCGTCGCCAAAATATGTAGTTATAAAGTAATGTCCACTCCAGGTGGTATCTTCATGTTTCTTTATTCATGCATGATGTTACACAGAGATCCCCACCAGGAGCATCCTCACTGCTGCTCAGCCTACCCCCAACTGCCTCTCACACACACAAAGATTCTATTCACCATAATTCTCTCACACAGACAGGCTGAGCAGCAGCACTATAACAACATCCTCATGGACCATCCTCGGCAGGATGGGAGAGAGGAGCTGGCACAGCTGAAATAGCCATGTCCTGTCGCCTCTCAAAGGGTTGTATAACCCCCTGTAATGAGTCTGGAGCCAGGGCAGGAAATTAAGGAACGTGTGCACTTCAAAGGAATCTCTTTGATATCTCTACCATTGGGTATAAGTACTGGACCTCTGACACCACCTACTCAGAACACTTATGGAACTGAGGAAAGTCTACCAGGAAAAAGGACTGCTGTGCTGAAGGAGAGAATGCCACTCTGCTAACTGGCTTTGTTCTTTTTGTCTGCGGCCCTCTTGTTTGGGATTAAGAAAGACTGGACTTGCATCTCTACATCTCAGAACATAAGTATCTACATGGGCTTTTTGGCTTCCCTCCTGTTTTCTCAATTCTCAGGGATATCAAATACTTTTCTCTTCAACATGCAAACATCACCTGGACACTGTCTGCTGTTGAACTAAAAATCATGTTTGCGCATTGCTTTGTGTAAGTTAGCATTCGCAGCGCAATTTTGTGTCTGGCTGCCATTTAGTATCATAATCGAAAAATATCTTTTGCTACTTCTGAGAAACAACTGTATCTGAGTTATGTTTCTTCTGAGCTGAGTTCTGCTACACTAATGAATGTGCTGTTCTTATTAGTGCATACCTTTATCATGAGATATGGACCTTCACCCACTAGTCTAAAGACAGGCGCACCTGCAGTGGCCTTGGACGTTGTGGCTTTGTAAGATATGAGTACTGTGATAATTTTGTTTATCCTTTTCTCTCTCATTTGTATTGCTTAGCAGCACCTGCCTGGAAAATTCACCTATGGGCGTCTTTTATCCCAGTTACGAAATGTAATAAATGCATCTCAATGCTTGTGAACTTTAGTCCCTCTGCAGCACTCCTAGAGATTGGACAGACAGGGCTACTCTCTGAGTGTACTTTGTACTTTGAATAAACAATTACTGTGTTGTCCATTGTGTATCCTTCCGTTGTACCTGGCCTATTCAGATGGTTAAAATCAATGGGCTATGGTCCGAAACAATTCGAGGCTGTTTTTCAATTTGTGCCCCTTCGAGCAAGGGGGTAGAGATCAAAAAATAATCCAGCCTCACCAATACCTTGTGAGGGGCTGAATAAAATGTACTACCGTCCATGCATGGGTTCAACTTAGCCCACGGATCTACTAGGGAATTGTGTAACACCATATCCGTCAATGCCCTGTGAGCTCTCTTCTTCCTCCCTAGATAGTGCCCTCCTCTCTGTAGAAACAAACTGCTAGGGTCGTGAATATTAAAATCCCCACAGCATATAATTGGCTCGGGCCACAACGCCAGTTCTGTATCTAGATACTGAAATATCTCAGGGTCATCCTCTGTGGAGCCATATACAGACACTATAGTACATTTTCCCCCTTTAAGTCTTATTTCCAATATTACCCACCTACCCCATTGACCTCCTTCTTTTTTATCACCTCTACATCACTTAATCTCCCTAATAGTGACACTCCCCTATGCTTGGTACCTTGTTTGGAATTTGCCAAAACGGCGAACACTAAAGGATCTAGGAGATACCCCTTGGAGGCTTCTACATGTGTTTCCTGCAGGCAAACCAAATCCAAACGTAGTGTCCTGAGGAATGCCGCAACCCTTAGCCTTTTACCAGCATCATTAAGGCCGCAGACATTAATAGTGGCGATTCTACAGCTCAATAAAATACATCGAAAGATTTGACCAACCCTGCATACCTTACCCAGCCCATCTCCTTATACTGGTTATGGATCTGAGGTTGATCAATTAACCACCAACATATCTCTGCTGCATACTGTGCGAGTTGAAATCCTTGTGCGCTGCTCTGAGCCACCCTGTGCTGCCTCTTATAGCCTATGTTGTTACTTTTTTAGCCTTTTCGCCCCCCTTTCACCCCCTAAGTCCACCCTTTCCACCCTTCCCACCCACAGTCTCCCCCCCTCCACCCCCATTACTGGCAAATAGGTCAATGAGACCTATGTGTAGCCGCTTCAGCTTGTGGTAATCGCTCCCCTCTCCCCCTCCACCCGATGTTTTACCTATACCTCGTGTACCCCCCTATACCCCCTCCGTGTCCCCGCGACCCCAGCCACCCAGCGACCTAATTACATATCTTACATATCTACATATCTTACATATCTTACCAAACTTACAGCTCTCAAACCGTTATATATCCTGCTCCTTACAGAAAGAAACCTACACCTTCACCCCACATCTTCACATCTTGCCAGAGTATACATAATTCAAAATATCTCAACCACCTTTCTGCATCTTGATCTCCTCCAAAAACTGTTGGGCCTTAATCTCGGACATAAAGATGTTTGTTCTCCCCCTTGTGACTACCTTCAGCCTTGCGGGGAATAGCAGAAATGCCTCTGAGCCTAAAGCCTGAAATGGCTTAATGAGCTGCCTGAGCCGCCACCTTCTCTCCAGTTACGTGGCAGAAGTCGGGCCTGGCAAAGAAGGTTGTCCCCTCAAATGATCTTTTATTGCCAGGTCTAGCTTTGTCCATTATTTCCTCTCTGAGTAGGTAGTTTCCAACATATATCAAAATAGCTCTGGGTAGCACAGGTTGGCCTGTCTGTCCCCCGCCACCCCGGCCTTTCCTGATAGAAAAAGGGAATCTGTGGGCCCATTGGATCTCCCTTTCCCACTCCCAATCAGACTACGGGAAGGCACATCTTAATAGTTTGATCACAAATCGCATGATGTCCTCCCCCTCTGTCCCTTCTGCCATACCCAAAATGCAAATGTTATTCCGCTTCTGGCGATTTTCGAAGTCCTCCATCTTCCACTCTAGATCCCTTGCCAACTTTTCCTGCTCCAGTTTAAACTCCTGCCACGCCCCGACGTCATCCTCCAGCTTCCTGGTTCTCTCCTCCACCTCCGTCACCCTCTCAGTAATGCCGTCATAGAGTTTATTGACTTTCCTGAGGGTATTGTGGATTATTTTTGATGCTTGCCTTGCCCTACGACTTTCTGATCTCGCTTCCCCTTGCATTTGCTTGAGTGTATTAAAGATCATATCGAAAGGGGCCTGGTACTGCGCGGAGGTAGGGGTATTGGCTGCGGCCGGGGATTTGATCTCCTCCAAGTAGGTCTGCGAGGTGGCTGAATAGTCCCATACTAATTTCTCCCCCCCCCTCTGAAGGCAATCCTGTGTCTATGCCATGCTTCCTCCCCTTAGGTCATCTCTTTTTCTGCGTACTCTTTTTCCTTGATTAACTTGAACCAGAGCTCGACTCTTCGTCCTCCTAACTCCCCTCTGAATCGCCTTCGCTTGTCTGGCTAGTGTCAGTACCCTCATTAACCGAGTAAAAACAGTCTCCTTCCATTGAACCACCCTCTCCTTTCCCAGGCACCGTGATCTCCTTGATGACGGGTAGGTGTATGCTTTTTGCTGCTAGACTAATATTACTGCCCCAGCTATTCCCAGCTTTTTGTTTCTTACCCATTTCAGCCTCCACCTGCATAAGTGCCTCCAACATATCCGCACTTCCTGCAGTACTAATTCTTAGGGGCATGCAGGTCTCGTCCATCTCAGGGCTTTTTTCGGGCCCCTCGTGTCTCTTCTCCATATCGCTGTTGGAGACCGACAGCAGCGTTACTCTAGGCATGGCATTCTCTCCCTTATCGCCACTGCTATCTGCCGCGGCAAAGTCCCGACGTTGCCTAGCGACCACTGACTCCGCGTCGGGAGCGTCTACCGTTGCGTCCTCGAGGACGTTTCCGTGTACAGCCTGCCCCCCGCCTGGCTGGGAGTTGGATCTGGGGCTGAAAGATTCCATCAAGGTAGGCTGTCTCAGGGCTGATTCTTTCCCTTTACTTGGAGCATGCCTTTGTCCCTCCGCATCCGCTAAATCCTCCACGATGAGCCGATCAGGGTCCTGCTCGACCCGATCTGTCTTTGCAGCTGTCGCTGCCTTTGTGCGATTCTCTGCTTTCTTCCCCTTCTGAGCCGGGGCCGGGGCCATAGTTTTCTGAATTGCGCCGGGCCCTCGCTGTTGTAGCCCAGGGGTCCCGATGTCATTAGTTTTTTTTGCATTTGCTGGGCCGCCCCTAGTATTCAAAGCTTGTTGTTTGCCTGCTCCGGTTGCCTTCTCCTTCTCTTTATCCAGCTTCGATAATCGTGCCGGCATCCTCGCAAATTGCATCCGCACCTCCGTCGTCAAGCCAGCTATTTTTAGCAGGAGCTATCTGACTCCAACCTTAGCTGCTGGGCGCGTTTCCCAAACCTTACTTAACCTCACCTGAACCCAGGCAGCCAACTCCATAGATGGGGGTACGATGTACCTACTCCAACACCACCCGGGTAGCACGGGGAGAGAGGTCAGGAGCGACTTCTCACCACAACCTTACGGCGGCCATCTTGCCTCCAAGGTAACAGTTGATAGAGCTCTTTTGAAGGATGATGCATATAGAGACTATATGACAGATTGGATCAAGATCTATTGGGACATTAATAGAGGAACAGCCCCCCCGGGAGTTGTATGGGATGCTTTTAAGGCCAGGGTTAGGGGTGAGACAATGAGTTACGTATTCTCAGCCCAGAAAAATATAAGAGCTAAAATTAATGAAGTATATCAAAGTTTGATGAAGGTAGAGGATGAATTGGCGATGGATTTACGGAGGAATGCACCAATTGAAGAGCACCTCCTCAAAATCATTGCTCTTAGAGACGAAGCTGCGGAAAACATTTCTAAAAAAGCAGCAGAGAACTGCTTAACCAAGAAGGAAGCTGCGTACGAATTAAGCGAGAAGGTGGGCTATTTATTAGCTATCCGTACTAGACAGAGACTAGCAGCTCCAGATGTCTCGGAGATTAGGGATGGGAACGGGGCCTTGGTCTCTGAAACAGTTAAAGTAAGGGAGGTTTTTAGACAGTTTTATTCAGAGCTGTATGCTGGGGGTCGGGCAGGAATCCAAGGAGAGGTAGAAAGTTATCTTAGAGATATTACCCCTTCGGCTATAACTACAGAGGAAAAGGAGATGTTGGACTCGCCCTTTACCTTGGAGGAATTCCTCATGGCGCTAAAGTTGTTACCATCAGGCAAAGCAGCCGGTCCAGAACAGCTGCCGGTTGAATTTTACAAAGTGTTTTACCATGCACGTGGTGGGGATATGTTTAACATTATGCTGAAGGCACAGAAGGGGGAGGTTATACCTGAATCTTGGGGGGAAGCGGACATTATTGTTATTTTAAAAAAAGGTAAAATATCAACACTGCCAGGGTCGTATAGACCCATTACATTGATGAACGCGGACACCAAATTGTACTCCAATATATTGGCGAGAAGATTAGCGGAGGTGATAGAGGGTTTAGTAAGTTATACTCAGCATGGGTTTATTCCAAGAAAAAGCACCACACAACATATTAGGCAGGTGATTACAATGTTCGATGCAGCTGGTATCCTGGGGGGACCCTATGGCGGCGCTTTTTTTGGACGCTGAGAAGGCGTTCAATAGGGTCTCCTGGGAATATCTGTGGCATACGTTAAAGTGGAGTGGAATGGGAAACGGTTTTATAACAGCAATGCAGACTCTTTATAAAAATCCGACAGGTAGGATCAGAGTCAATAGGGGGTACTCAACAGTAGTTAGTATTGGGAGAGGGACTAGACAGGGCTGTCCGTCATCCCCACTTCTATTCGCACTTTATTTAGATCCACTGATACGTAAGTTGGAGGGCAATCATAAGATCCCATCAATTAGGTTGAACGGATGCGAGGTAAAGACGTTGGCCTACGCAGATGATGTGGCCTTTTTGACATCTAATCCTACCGTGGCCATAAGAGAAATTGAGATTGAGGCAGAAAGATTTGGCCAGGTTTCGGGGTACAGCCTAAACAGCTCTAAAACTCAAATAGTGTGTAACCAGTATATTGTTTGTAATGATCAAAGGGTGCTGGACTCAGCTGTATACTTAGGGGTGGCAATTACAGCTGATTTAGATTTAGTGGTGCAGAACAATCTTGTGCCCCTGATGACTAGGGTAAAAACAAACTTGGAACGAATGAATAACTTGCACCTATCGCTAGTGGGATGCACTAATGTTATAAAAATGTTGGTTTTGCCCAAATTTCTGTATTTTTTTAGGGCAATACCTTTATTCTTTGAGGCAAAATGGTTTAAAGAGTTGGAGAACATCCTAAATAGATTCATCTGGGCTCATGGTAAGACACGCAGGGCCTACAGATTTATGTCACTACCGAGAGAAAGAGAAGGGTGGGGTGCGCCTGATTTTCGGCTATACTATTGGGAGGCTGCACTACAATACATGAGGGGATTGATCGGGGGAGGCGGTTTGGATCAAAGAATTACCAATGATTCGTCTAGGATATACTCTGCGGTTTTGGGGTCGGAGGTGGAGAATTGCCTTCTCAACTGTACAGATTTTGGATATTATAAAAGGACGAGGTTCAAAACAGTTCAAGCCGCGGTCAAGATTTGGAATGCTGTCATGAAGAAAGTTGGCATGGGCCGATATAACTGGTATACTAGGATGTACAAAAACGTTTCCTTTCCCCCACAGATCTTTGGGGATATGACAATGGCGGGGTGGGCTGAAAAGGGGATAGCTCAGATTGGAGATGTGAGGAATACGGAGGGAGTGTTACAATTTTCAGACTTAATGAACAGATATGGTTTAGATAGGAGGGATTTTTTTAAATTTCTGCAATTAAGAAGCTTTCTTGGGGGTAAGCAGGGGGGACTGGTGGGTTTTAGTAAGGTAGAAATCCTGGAGAAAATAAGATTAGGTGGAGATTGCTCTATTCGAGCTTCTACGCAAGCCTTACAGCAATGAATCCGGATGATATGGACAAACATAGTACTAAGTGGGCAGAGAAACTGGAAGGTGAGGTTGGCTGGTTTCAAGAGTCATTTGATTTGGGTCGTACACTATTATGTTTAGCGCCATTGCAGTCGCAACAGTATAAAACCCTGTACTTGTTGTATTTTACACCAGCGAGATAGCAAAGTGGGGGGGGGTAGTACCGGTATCACATGCCCAAGGTGTAGTTCCTCCGAGGCCGATTTGATACATATATTTGCTGCATGCCCGCAGCTACATACACTGTTAAAAGAGATTGAGAATTTTTTGGATTCCTCCTTAGATATTCAAATCACCTTAAATCCTGCTCAAATACTCTTAGGGATAGTCATAGATAGTAATACTATCCACAGAGAATTCATTTTTGTTGCTATGGCAGTTTATAGACTCTGCATAGCTAGGGCTTGGTTAGACAAGAACCCTCCGGTAATGCAAGTATGGCTGGCTAATCTCTTAGCGACATATAATTTAGAAAAGAACATATATGCTCGGAAAGGCAGGAAAGAGAGGTGTTTAGGATTAAGGATATGGGACCTCGTTAGAAGATGGAGAGAGGGTTTGGGGCTGTTGTGAATAGGATGAAGTATTCTTTGACGAATTTTTATATGATTTGAAAAGATATGTACTGTATCAGTTCAATGAAATTCATATGATGACGTATTCTTTGATGAATTATCTATATGATTTGATACGATTTGAAAGGAAATGTACTGTATTGATTTAAGGAAATTGGTTTATTCGATGAAGTGCGCTGCAATGTGCTAACTGTGCAATGGTAAAAATAAAAATATTTTAAAAAAAACAATTACTGTTTTGTATTCTCGACTGACTGACCAACTCTTCATTTGGTATGAAAGGCTGAGATGTGGTCGTGAGTGACCTGGGTGACCCTAATCAGGCCACTTCCTTCAGTTGGCAGCCAAACAGGTACTCCATCGGGTGAGCTGCCCATCCCCTTCCGTGGACGGGGAGGGAGGGCGAGGCCATCATCGGGTCAGACGGCTGGATCAGGGATCCCTGCACGAAGAGTTCCTGACACTTGTAGCTGCCCCTTCTTTGCGGCCGGACAGTGCCTCACCCAAAGGTCATCCCGGCTGGTGTCCTGAATGGCAAAACCCTTGGATCTGACTATTTGGTCTGAAGAGTCAGCAGTGGAAAATACCTTTGTTTTGGTTCTTTGTTAATATGACACCATTTTGGTTTTTAT
This sequence comes from Lissotriton vulgaris, assembly GCF_964263255.1. Classification (NCBI taxonomy): domain Eukaryota; kingdom Metazoa; phylum Chordata; class Amphibia; order Caudata; family Salamandridae; genus Lissotriton; species Lissotriton vulgaris. Next base: position 1,088,907,160 of record NC_141697.1, on the reverse strand, counting down.
TTAATACGGTCTAAAGACCGTCTTTCTCTGCACCCGCGCGCCTCTGTATTGGTACTACACCCGGTGATATTCGGCAGCCATCGGCAACCCCTGAACTTGACCTGCTCCCTGCTGACGAGTGGCAAATACCACGAAACACGTGTCCAGGGATGGCGAAGATATGACACTTAATATTAACAAGAAGATATGATGTTCTGAACAACGGTACTACATTGACCATGATCCTGTGTGGCGATCCTGCTGATGAGTGAGCGGTGTGCGAGCCCACCATTTTCGATAACCCTTTCTTGTTGCTGACGAGCATGGGACTCTGCACCTGCGCGCCTCTGTATTGGTACTACACCCGGTGATATTCGGCAGCCATCGGCAACCCCTGAAACTGACCTGCTCCCTGCTGACGAGTGGCAAATACCACGAAACACGTGTCCAGGGATGGCGAAGATATGACACTTAATATTAACAAGAAGATATGATGTTCTGAACAACGGTACTACATTGACCATGATCCTGTGGGGCGATCCTGCTGATGAGTGAGAGGTGTGCGAGCCCACCATTTTCGATAACCCTTTCTTGATGCTGACGAGCATGGGACTCTGCACCCGCGCGCCTCTGTATTGGTACTACACCCGGTGATATTCGGCAGCCATCGGCAACCCCTGAAACTGACCTGCTCCCTGCTGACGAGTGGCAAATACCACGAAACACATGTCCAGGGATGGCGAAGATATGACACTTAATATTAACAAGAAGATATGATGTTCTGAACAACGGTACTACATTGGCCATGATCCTGTGGGGCGATCCTGCTGATGAGTGAGCGGGGTGCGAGCCCACCATTTTCGATAACCCTTTCTTGTTGCTGACGAGCATGGGACTCTGCACCCGCGCGCCTCTGTATTGTTACTACACCGGGTGATATTCGGCAGCCATCGGCAACCCCTGAAACTGACCTGCTCCCTGCTGACGAGTGGCAAATACCACGAAACACGTGTCCAGGGATGGCGAAGATATGACACTTAATATTAACAAGAAGATATGATGTTCTGAACAACGGTACTACATTGACCATGATCCTGTGGGGCGATCCTGCTGATGAGTGAGCGGTGTGCGAGCCCACCATTTTCGATAACCCTTTCTTGTTGCTGACGAGCATGGGACTCTGCACCCGCGCGCCTCTGTATTGTTACTACACCGGGTGATATTCGGCAGCCTTCGGCAACCCCTGAAACTGACCTGCTCCCTGCTGACGAGTGGCAAATACCACGAAACACGTGTCCAGGGATGGCGAAGATATGACACTTAATATTAACAAGAAGATATGATGTTCTGAACAACGGTACTACATTGACCATGATCCTGTGGGGCGATCCTGCTGATGAGTGAGCGGTGTGCGAGCCCACCATTTTCGATAACCCTTTCTTGTTGCTGACGAGCATGGGACTCTGCACCCGCGCGCCTCTGTATTGGTACTACACCGGGTGATATTCGGCAGCCATCGGCAACCCCTGAAACTGACCTGCTCCCTGCTGACGAGTGGCAAATACCACGAAACACGTGTCCAGGGATGGCGAAGATATGACACTTAATATTAACAAGAAGATATGATGTTCTGAACAACGGTACTACATTGACCATGATCCTGTGGGGCGATCCTGCTGATGAGTGAGCGGTGTGCGAGCCCACCATTTTCGATAACCCTTTCTTGTTGCTGACGAGCATGGGACTCTGCACCCGCGCGCCTCTGTATTGGTACTACACCCGGTGATATTCGGCAGCCATTGGCAACCCCTGAAACTGACCTGCTCCCTGCTGACGAGTGGCAAATACCACGAAACACGTGTCCAGGGATGGCGAAGATATGACACTTAATATTAACAAGAAGATATGATGTTCTGAACAACGGTACTACATTGACCATGATCCTGTGGGGCGATCCTGCTGATGAGTGAGCGGTGTGCGAGCCCTCCATTTTCGATAACCCTTTCTTGTTGCTGACGAGCATGGGACTCTGCACCCGCGCGCCTCTGTATTGGTACTACACCCGGTGATATTCGGCAGCCATCGGCAACCCCTGAAACTGACCTGCTCCCTGCTGACGAGTGGCAAATACCACGAAACACGTGTCCAGGGATGGCGAAGATATGACACTTAATATTAACAAGGAGATATGATGTTCTGAACAACGGTACTACATTGACCATGATCCTGTGGGGCGATCCTGCTGATGAGTGAGCGGTGTGCGAGCCCACCATTTTCAATAATTCTATCACCCTGAGATACCAGAAGAATAAGATGGCCGTGGCAATATTAATCAAGCGACAGTGGCAGCCTGGTTTCAGGGGCATTGGGTTTATTCTCAGTGGAAAAGAGGTGAAGTATTGTCTCTTAAGGCTCAATTACCTGATCCTAGGAAAAATACCACTGCAAATTATAAAGAATTGACCAAAACCGCTTCTTCTACTGTAATGACACTAGCTGATATTAAAATATTCTTTGGTTTATTAGTTCTGGTTGATATTTAGAGGCAAGTACATACACATGATCATGTTGTGGAATTGGGAGGTACATGGGATCAAATTAAAGCATGGGACCGGGAGAGAAAGCTCGGTGATAAGCCTTGAGTGGAAATGTTAGCGTTGCCAGGTCGCATAATTACATATATGCATTCTCTTATTCCGCCAAGAAATGTGGATTGGGATAAATTGTCGGCATGTCGACAGAAGAATGAAGAGAGTGTGTCTGACTTTTTCACTCGATTTGAAGGTAAATTTTTGGATTATAATGGACACGATTTGTCCATTTAGGGAGGTGTTCGGTTGTTTGTCCATAGATGTGTTTCCAATCTGCCTCCTGAAATAGCGACTTGTTTGCAGGATTCTAAAAGCACCTGGTCTACCTCTTCCCCTTCTATTATTCTGAATATGGCACGGTATTATGAGCATAGGGATAATAAGGAAAAGGAGAGGATGGAAAAGAAGCATAAGGATTTGAAAACAAAGGTGTTGTTACAGCAGGCTTTTAGAGGGAACGGCAGAGGAAGTGTTTGTCCTGCCGACAGCTTCCACGCACCAGTAGGTAGACCAAAGCTATGCCTTTGGGGCCATATCAGTGTGTACTGTAAGGAGGAGTGACATTGGAGGAGTGAATGTCCTGTGCTTTTGCAGAGGATGGCGGTCCTTAGAGGACAAGGTCCTTGTGGATGGTTTCTTGTAGCTGGAGGGGCTGATAGAGATCAAATTGTTGAAGCCACTAAGGGCCGTTCTGATAATAAATATTTTGATGACCCTTGTGAGGGGCAGTATTATCATGATGATTATCATATAGATGACGTGACAGGAATGTCCTTCAGCTAGGGCAGTCAGGGGCCGAGTGGGGGACCAGTTCTGATACCTGTATATCAGAGTGGCTCTTATGTAACAGCAGAACTGCAAGGTTCAACTAAGGAATTTCTGGTGGACTCAGGTGTGACAAAAAGCTCTGTTTCTCAAAATATGGTCCTGGGGCGGTTGTAAACCCCATTTCAAAACCTCTTGGGTTGACTATTGGTCCTTTTACTGTGGATTCAGCATTTCTGTTGACATCTAATTGTTGTGAAATTTTGATGCATTTGGATTTATTAAAGAAAATGTATGCTATAATTTCTTTTTCCATGGCAGGTGTCTATATGACATTGGGTCCATATGTAGCATGTGCTAAACACTGTTTGCCCATAGATGCACCCCTCCCTATTGAATTTAAAGATGTGCCACCCACCTTGTGGGTGACAGGTGATACAGATGTGGGACTGTTGCAGATACCACCAGTTTCAATACAGGTTAAGGATGGCGCTATTTTGCCTCATATTCCCCAGTATAAAATCCTGCAGGCAGGTGAGCGAGCCTTGTTGCAAATTATTCAGAACTTGATTAAGAAGGTAGTGGTAGAGGAGACATCTGCCAATATTTGTAATAATCCTATCCTTCCTATTCTTGTGATCATGAGCATGCTTATCATGTTGTGAGTGATTTGCCAAAGGTTAATAAAATAGTGGTTCCCCAGTTTCCAGTGGTTCCGGACATTACTACTCTTTTGACAATATTTCCTTCTTCAGCTAAATTATTATCTGTAATTGAGTTGAAAAATGCATTCTTTAGTATCCCTATTCATCCAGATAGCAGGTATTTGTTTGGGTTTACACCCACTGGTAAGAGCTTTAGGTTCTGTCAAGCTCCTCAGGGCTATACTGAGAGTCCAAGTATTTATAATCAGGCTTTAAAGAGTCAATTGGATTTCCTTTTGCTTCCTGCAGGTAATGTATTGGTGCTGTATGTTGACGATCTCCTCATCGCTTCTGATACAGAGCAGGGTTGTAGAGACTGTACAGTTAAATTGTTGTTACATTTGGCCCAAAATGGACATAAAGTGTCTCTTTCTAAATTTCAGTATTGTCGACAGAAGGTCACCTATTTAGGTCACCTACTGCCGAAGGAGGGTAGGAGACTGAACTCAGAGTGCATGAGTACCATTGCAAAAATGTTAATTCCACAGACTCAGAAAAATGTGCACGCTTTCATAGGTATTACCTCCTACTGTCGCCATTGGATACCTAACTATTCCTTATAAATCAAACCCTTGCTTGCATTAACACTAAAGATATACATGAGCCCCTTGCCTTGGACGCCTGAATGTCAGCAGTCGTTTGAGAATTTGAAAACTGCACTTTCTCAGCTACAGTACTTGGCACCCCTGATTATACTAAATCATTTGTATTGTTCGTCCATGAGAAGGCTGGCTGCGCGCTTTCTGTTTTAACACAAACATTTGGAGATAAGCAATGGCTGTGTGCTTATTTCTCTGCTGTTCTTGACCCTGTCGCATGGGTCCTCCCGAGCAGATTAAGAGCGATCTCGGCTGTGGCCACCTCGATGAGACAATCAGCTGGACTAGTACTTGATACTGATCTCACAGTCATTTGCATCCCCAGCTGAAAGACAGTGCACCAAAGGAGAAGTCAGATTAAGAAGGGATTCGAGCTATCATCACTCTGCCGTCCTTCCTTCCTTCCTTCCTTCCTTCCTTCCTTCCTTCCTTCCTTCCTTCCTTCCTTCCTTCCTTCCTTCCTTCCTTCCTTCCTTCCTTCCTTCCTTCCTTCCTCTCTGTACATTTAGATCACTCCTTTTTGTAGCCTTTGGAGCACACCCTTGTATTGTATTGGACAAGAGGCCTCTTGTAAATACTTGCATCCTGCATTCTTATACTGGGTACATTAGGCCGGACTCCTACTGCCTGCTCATAAATAATGCTGATCCTATACCTTGGATCTCTTACACTGACCGATGAGTGTTGTCATTGTTCATTCTTGTCTATTTGGCCTTACACCATATAATGACCTTTGTAAAGGATTTTAGGTGCTGACTGCTTCTACAGCCTATCTAATTACTTTAATCATACATTCTAGTTTGGGGCCAATTCCGATGTCATTAGGAAGGCCTCCAGATGGGTTCCAGAAAGTGTGAAGCCAATTCGAAGCCTATGTTTCCGACCAAATCGTCCCCCGTTTCCCACGGACTAAGTACAATGTGACAATCTCATCTGCATCAACCGAATCGTTTACTGACCCGATCCTGTCCATCTGACTCATTTGCAGATGAATTGTGCCATGCAATGGAGTCGGATTCCAAATGAGCGAGTACGATGCACGATTCAGACAGCCGTATAATCTCAGTCTGTGGGAATCAGACTTTGGTGGCGTAGCAGGCCCGTCTTCACCTGGGGACCTCTGAATCGGTCATAGAGGGCCCATGGGTCCCCCATCCAAGCATGCACAGTGTGGCGGGCACAAGGGGGTGCCCGCCATAGGCAGCATGCTTTTCCCCTCCCACCCCTTTTTGCTATGGGAGCCTGTGGACACATTCGGTATACAGGCTCCCATAGAGTTTAATTGGAGCCCGACCGAACTGAGTCTGTCAGCATACAGATGCATCGTACTCATTCGGTCGGACTCTCACAGAGTGATTTGCTAGGAAAGCCCTCCGGATCCAAATCATAAAGATGGCTTTCCTAGCAAGATCAGAATCTGCCACTTTGTCTTATTTCAGTTATATGCATCTTCTGGTATCATTCATTAGTTCAACAAAGGAGGGTGCTGAACTGTTCCTAAAGAAGATTAAACAGACTGGCGTGACCGTAGGTGTGTGTCTTATACCTTTGGGCATCCATTATGTTGGACGTGTTTGCCTCACACACCCGAAAGGGTGTCATGCTTCATCATAGGCGTTGCTCCTCGTCGGGGAGGCGGTGCAATCCCCGACGGGCTCACCTCAAAGAGGGGCTCTTTGGCGGAGATCTTTTTGTCCAACAGCCTATTGGTGAAGTGCGGGTATGTGGGTCAGGGCAGTAAGTTTCCTGGAGAAAAAGTGATTAAAATGTAGCAGGGGGTGCCGGAAAACACTTTATTCTGGGGGTCCCCCTACTGCAGTTAAAAAAGTGGAACTAGCTCGCTGAGTGACGGCAGATTAGGTAGCGTAACCCTAGACAAGACTAGAGTGAGGGTTGGTCAACATGTTTCTCGCCTGGGAAATTTCCCGCGATTCGTCAGGACCTAGTGAAGGTGAAGTGTAAAAGGAAAGAAAGAAAAACATGCTGGTGTCATGTGTTTCGTGTATTTTTACCTCAGGGGTTAATCCTATGCCTAAATATTGGAGAAAAAAGCAACAAGGTTAACATTTTTAATATTCTCTTGTAAAGGTATAAAAGGTCACAGTCAAAACAACAACATAGTGCAGTGAAATCGTGGCAGTGTGAGGATATTCACACGACCAAAACATGCCAGTGTTGTCGTCGGGTGTAATGTATAGTGAACACTCTTCCACACTATGTACATGAAGGGAGTAGTGTGGTGTGAATTTAAAACCAGTGTTACTAAAAAACCGCAGCAGCAATCTAATGGAGAATACCATGACTATGGAGATGTGAGGGCCAACAGTGGTGGTGGTATGATGTTGACTCACAACTCACCTAATGGTCTTGGACTAATTACCACCTGAGCAGTCGGCGGGTTGGTACAACAGGGTTGTGCCTACAGTTCTGGCTGAGGGAGAGGAAGGAACTGTTAGCTTGGGAAGGAACAAGTAAATGCAACCCCTGAAAGAGGTCAAGGATGTGTTGACTCCGGCAGTAAGTTTGCCAGGGGTTAGAAAGGAGGGGACTGTCTTACCTCAAGCTTCCCGTGTCCGTGCGGAATCACCTACCCATCACCGCCGAGCTCGAATAGGTAAAGACGCTCGGGGCGTGCACTATTTATAGGTGACCGCGTCATAGGGTTGCGCAAGTGGACGCCCACTGTGTGGATCACGTGTTAACTGGTGGGATGGTGACGGCCATAGTTAAGTGGTGGTAACTAGAGTTGAACTATGGAGCCAAACTTCATTGTGCCAATAATACCAGAGGTACGTAGGGCAGGCAGAAAAACTCACAGGAAGTGGTATAAGGATTGTAATATACAGCATAGCAATGAAAAGGTTATCGTAAAACCAGATGGTAGATGGACGAAACAGACAGTGGCTAGTTTATAGAGAGTGCCAGGGAATATCTTCATTGAGTCCTTGTTTATCTGTAGAGAGGCGGTGGACCCACCTTTGTTCTTTTCGGAAAAGGGCATTCTTGGGGCAGTTAGGACTGGATTCAAGTACCACCCACCTAATTGAGTCTGCGTTGTGATTATTTACCACATAGTGCTTACACATTTTGGTGTGGGTTTTCTTACACCGAAAATTGCTGCGGTGTTCAATGATTCGTGTTTTGATTGGGCGGGTTGTCATCCCAATGTATTGTAGACCGCATGGGCATGTTAGCATATATATGCAGTTGGTGGTGTTGCAATTAGTGTGGCCCCGGATTTCCCACTTGAAGGTTTCAGAAAGTTGGATTGTTTTTTGAGGTGTGGTGTATTTACATACCCCGCAAGTGCCGCATGGGTAATGGCCGGTGACGGGAGGTAGATTCCATAGGGTCTGGTGGGTGCATTTCTTTGGCGTTTTAGGTCTAGTGTTAATGAGGATGTCTTTCACGTTTTGTGACCTTTTGAATGCGAACCTGGGTTGTTCAAAGTTCATATCACCTGTGTTAAGGATCCCCCAGTGGCGTTTGATTGTACTCTTGATTCTGTTAGATATGGGGGTAAAAGTAGTGACACAGGTGATAGGCTGGTTCTCTGTAGGTGTTTTATCCCGTCTCTCCAGTAGGGCTTCTCTATTATTGTTTCTGGCCCGTTTGTTAGCTTTAGCGACCTCTCTTTTCGGGTAACCTCTGTCAAGTAGATTCCTAGACAGGATGGTGGACTCTTTTTTGTAATCTGCCACATCACTGCAATTCCTCCTGATACGGAGAAATTGCCCGAAGGGTAAATTAGAGCGTAAAGCTTTAGGGTGGTGGCTTTCGTAATGTAGCAAGCTGTTACGATCTGTGGGCTTCCTGAACATTGTGGTGTTAATTTTCCCCTCCAGCAATTTTATCGTCAGGTCAAGGAAGGCAATCTCATTCGCTGAGGAAGACATAGTAAAATGTAGGTATGGGTTGAGTGTATTAACCCATTCAAAGAAAGCCTCATGCGAATTGGGTGGGCCCGTCCATAGGATGAGGATATCGTCTATGAAACGTCTCCACATTTTGATATTGTCTGCGAAGGGATTCGATTGGTGGTGTATGTGTTTCTCTTCAAAGTCGGCCATGTACAGGCATGCCACTGACGAGGCAAAAGTGCTGCCGATCGAAGTCCCTTGGGTCTGATGAAAGTATTTGCCCTTGAACTCAAAGAAATTTTCAGTGAGCGCCAGGGTGGCGCATTCCATGATAAATGAAGGTGGGGTGTTCGAGTTCCACTCCTCCAGTCCTAGCCGTGCCTCTATTACCTCTAGTGTGGCCCTCTGAGGGATGTTGGTATAGAGGGCCTCCACATCTAGAGTAACCAGGAGATCAATGTGCCCCATGTCTTGGAGTGAGTTCAAAAGGCGCAAGACATCGGTGGTGTCCTGGATGTAGGAGGGAATGCGTTTCACAAGCGGTTGCAAAAAGTGATCGCAAAACTGCGAGAGTGGTTCCAATACAGAATCAATCTCTGAGACTATAGGTCTCCCAGGTACTGGTCTAGTTCCCTTATGAATTTTGGGCAGTATGTAGAAATATGGCACCCTTGGATCTTTTTTCATAAGGAATTCTGCCTCCTTCTTGCTGATCCATTGCTCGCATTCCGCAGTCTCCACTAAGCCTGTGATAGTAGTTTGTAGGCGTGGGGTAGGATCACTGGGAATGGGAGTGTAATACCGTTGGTCATTCAGTTGCCTTGAACATTCTAGTTCATAATCTGCAGTGTTCATCAGAACTGTGGCGCCTCCCTAGTCAGCTTGTTTTATAGTGATCAGGGGGTCGTCCGACAGTGATTTCAACACCTCCATCTCTTTGCGAGAAATATTGGAGTGTTTTGTTTGTCGATCTAGTGCATCGATGTCTTTGAGTACTGCTTGCTCAAATGTTAGAACCTCATTAGGAACCAACCCATTGTGGGGTGTGAAGGTAGATGGGTTGTGTAGGCCCGAGTCTTCTGTTGGTTCACAGGGCCTACCTTCAAAGAAGGCCTTGAGTCTTACTTTTCTAAAGAAGGACTGGATTTCCCTGGTCTGGTTGAATAGGTCGATTCTGGGTGTGGGAACAAAGCCAAGTCCTTTTTGAAGGACTTGTTCCTCGCTTTCTGTAAGGAGGCGATCTGAAAGGTTGACGACAAGGCTCATTTTGGTCCTGACCTGTTTGTGCTCCTTGTGTCCATCCCCTGGGGGCGTGTGTCCTTCCATTACACTCTCTTCTCTGAGGCGTTGCCTCGCTTTCGCCCGCGCCCTCTGCCCCAGCCTCTGCCTAAAAAAGGGGGGCGTGCAGAACCTTGAGGTGCGAAGAAGGGTGGATATTGTGGAGCGAAGGGTGGTTGAAACTGTGGAAATTGTGGGTATTGCCAAAAAGGGGGGCCCATGGGTTGCCCCTGTTGGGGGAAGTTGGGGAAGTTATGGAAGTTCTGTTGACCCCGACCCCTACCTCTTTTAGCCCTCGGTGGCATGTTGGGCATTTCATTTTCGTCGCTGTTCTCGGATCCACTGGTTGAACCCCTCCTAGATGAGGTTGCACTCGAGTCCGAGTTATACTTGGTTCCTGGGGGGATATAGTCTTCTTTGAGGTAAGGATAGACCTTTTCTTTGGAAAACCTTTTTATGTCTTTTTGGAGATTTGCCACTTTTTGGTTCATAAGGTACTCTTTATGTTCTGCCATCTCTTTATTCAATTCGGCCAATTTGGTCTTGAAACCTGTATTCTGAGCCGCAGTCTTCAAAGCAGCCTCGGCCGCTTGTATGCGGACTAGGAGGGCATCTGCTAGTCGTTTTGCAGTATTCACGATGAGGTTGAGAAGGTCATGGGTGCAATTCCACGACACTTGAGACCACTCGACTTTGAACTGTCCATCTTCCCAGAAAATTCTAGGGAAGTTCTTAACTATCAGGCCATTGGGAGCAATTTTGGCTTTGAAGTATTCAGCCATCATCGTCCCGTGTATTGTGATTCTTATCCATTCCCTTTTGAGATCTGCCAAGGATTGCCACTCAGTAGTATTGCTCACTGAGGCTGTCTCTACGTCTATACCGAAGAGTGATGGAGTTCTCATAATTGCCGCTGCGTCTTCTTCCCCGAAACTTAATCCTTGACCTTCCATATTGGTAGAGTCAGGAGACGTGTTCCTGGTCGAAGAGGGATCCTTCAAATGAAGGATGGTAGAGAGGACTGAAAAGAAAGGTACGATACCCACTAGTGGGTATGGTGCGTGACTAACCAGTATGGTATAAAAGTCACTGAGGTGGGGGATATGAATAATCTAACCCGCCAGGAATGAGCTCCCACGGTTCGCACCGTGCATAAGCAGTCGTCAAAGAGGAGGGAGAGAGAGCAGTCGATCAGACGGGCACCAATTACCACCCCAAAACAAGGGGGAAAGGTCCAGTGTCAGCTTGTGCCCGTGCGAGTCACACGTTCAACAAAGGAGGGTGCTGAACTGTTCCTAAAGAAGATTAAACAGACTGGCGTGACCGTAGGTGTGTGTCTTATACCTTTGGGCATCCATTATGTTGGACGTGTTTGCCTCACACACCCGAAAGGGTGTCATGCTTCATCATAGGCGTTGCTCCTCGTCGGGGAGGCGGTGCAATCCCCGACGGGCTCACCTCAAAGAGGGGCTCTTTGGCGGAGATCTTTTTGTCCAACAGCTTATTGGTGAAGTGCGGGTATGTGGGTCAGGGCAGTAAGTTTCCTGGAGAAAAAGTGATTAAAATGTAGCAGGGGGTGCCGGAAAACACTTTATTCTGGGGGTCCCCCTACTGCAGTTAAAAAAGTGGAACTAGCTCGCTGGGTGACGGCAGATTAGGTTGCGTAACCCTAGACGAGACTAGAGTGAGGGTTGGTCAACATGTTTCTCGCCTGGGAAATTTCCCGCGATTCGTCAGGACCTAGTGAAGGTGAAGTTTAAAAGGAAAGAAAGAAAAACATGCTGGTGTCATGTATTTCGTGTATTTTTACCTCAGGGGTTAATCCTATGCCTAAATAATGGAGAAAAAAGCAACAAGGTTAACATTTTTAACATTCTCTTGTAAAGGTATAAAAGGTCACAGTCAAAACAACAACATAGTGCAGTGAAATCGTGGCAGTGTGGGGATATTCACACGACCAAAACATGCCAGTGTTGTCGTTGGGTGTAGTGTATAGTGAACACGCTTCCACACTATGTACGTGAAGGGAGTAGTGTGGTGTGAATTTAAAACCAGTGTTACTAAAAAACCGCAGCAGCAATCTAATGGAGAATACCATGACTATGGAGATGTGAGGGCCAACAGTGGTGGTGGTATGATGTTGACTCACAACTCACCTAATGGTCTTGGACTAATTACCACCTGAGCAGTCGGCGGGTCGGTACAACAGGGTTGTGCCTGAAGTTCTGGCTGAGGGAGAGGAAGGAACTGTTAGCTTCGGAAGGAACAAGTAAATGCAACCCCTGAAAGAGGTCAAGGATGTGTTGACTCCGGCAGTAAGTTTGCCAGGGGTTAGAAAGGAGGGGACTGTCTTACCTCAAGCTTCCCGTGTCCGTGAGGAATCACCTACCCATCACCGCCGAGTTTTTCTGCCTGCCCTACGTACCTCTGGTATTATTGACACAATGAAGTTTGGCTCCATAGTTCAACTCTAGTTACCACCACTTAACTATGGCCATCACCATCCCACCAGTTAACACGTGATCCACACAGTGGGCGTCCACTGGCGCAACCCTATGACGCGGTCACCTATAAATAGTGCACGCCCCCGAGCGTCTTTACCTATTCGAGCTCGGCGGTGATGGGTAGGTGATTCCGCACGGACACGGGAAGCTTGAGGTAAGACAGTCCCCTCCTTTCTAACCCCTGGCAAACTTACTGCCGGAGTCAACACATCCTTGACCTCTTTCAGGGGTTGCATTTACTTGTTCTTTCCCAAGCTAACAGTTCCTTCCTCTCCCTCAGCCAGAACTGTAGGCACAACCCTGTTGTACCGACCCGCTGACTGCTCAGGTGGTAATTAGTCCAAGACCATTAGGTGAGTTGTGAGTCAACATCATACCACCACCACTGTTGGCCCTCACATCTCCATAGTCATGGTATTCTCCATTAGATTGCTGCTGCGGTTTTTTAGTCACACTGGTTTTAAATTCACACCACACTACTCCCTTCACGTACATAGTGTGGAAGAGTGTTCACTATACACTACACCCGACGACAACACTGGCATGTGTTGGTCGTGTGAATATCCCCACACTGCCACGATTTCACTGCACTATGTTGTTGTTTTGACTGTGACCTTTTATACCTTTACAAGAGAATGTTAAAAATGTTAACCTTGTTGCTTTTTTCTCCATTATTTAGGCATAGGATTAACCCCTGAGGTAAAAATACACGAAACACATGACACCAGCATGTTTTTCTTTCTTTCCTTTTAAACTTCACCTTCACTAGGTCCTGACGAATCGCGGGAAATTTCCCAGGCGAGAAACATGTTGACCAACCCTCACTCTAGTCTCGTCTAGGGTTACGCTACCTAATCTGCCGTCACCCAGCGAGCTAGTTCCACTTTTTTAACTGCAGTAGGGGGACCCCCAGAATAAAGTGTTTTCCGGCACCCCCTGCTACATTTTAATCACTTTTTCTCCAGGAAACTTACTGCCCTGACCCACATACCCGCACTTCACCAATAGGCTGTTGGACAAAAAGATCTCCGTCTAAGAGCCCCTCTTTGAGGTGAGCCCGTCGGGGATTGCACCGCCTCCCCGACGAGGAGTAACGCCTATGATGAAGCATGACACCCTTTTGGGTGTGTGAGGCAAACACGTCCAACATAATGGATGCCCAAAGGTATAAGACACACACCTACGGTCACGCCAGTCTGTTTAATCTTCTTTAGGAACAGTTCAGCACCCTCCTTTGTTGAACGCGTGACTCGCACGGGCACAAGCTGACACTGGACCTTCCCCCCTTGTTTTGGGTGGTAATTGGTGCCCGTCTGATCGACTGATCTCTCTCCCTCCTCTTTGACGACTATCATTCATTAGTTACCATATTTATTATTCCTATAAATTATTCACATTTAGAAACAGGGGAACTTGATAACACATCGTGGGGCATATTATCAAGCGCGGCGTTAACATTATCAACGCTTTACCGGCAGAAAACTGCTTCTAAAACGGCGATAATGGGCTTGAAAATACCCCGTAGAGAATTCCCATAGAAGCCCATGTTCACACCAGAACATGGGCTTCTATGGGAATTCACAAGGGCTTAAAAAGCCTTATTGATGTCAAAATGTCTTTTAATAAGTCATCTACAGAAGCTGCATCTTCCTATCTCTTAAAAAGCAGTGCCTGATATTATGGGGGCCAGAATAAGATGGGTAAATTGCTTGCAAATTATTTAAAAATTTGTCGGGAGTGGACTAAAATTGAATCAATTCGTAACAGTGCCAGTGATTCACTTTTTAAAGACACGGATATTTTAAATGAATTTGTTTCTTTTTACAAGAATTTATACACACCGGAACAACAGCCTTCTTCTACTGATCTCCTCTCTTTTTTCCAATCAATACAGTCTCTTCAAGCTCACAACACCCATTTTTCCTCTTTAGAATCGGATATTTCTTTATCTGAAATTAAGCATGCTGTTTCACTTCTGAAAAAGGGAAAAGCACCTGGCCCGGATGGTTTTACCATTGAATTTTATACTCATTTTGCATCTTTATTACTTCCTCATCTCTTAACACTTTATAATTTTTTCATTAAGGAAGTGCCTCCTCTTGATCTTTTCAAGAAGCCGTATTCTGTTTAATTCCCAAAGAGAATAAAGATCACTCCTTTTGTAAAATTTATCGTCCAATCTCTTTAGTTAATTTGGACTATAAGATTTTTGATAAGATCCTTGCTTTACGTATTGATCCGATCGAACCCAATATTATCGGCCCACAACAGTCAGGTTTTGGTAAGGGTCGCTTATCCTCCGATAACTCCAGGGTTTTCTTTAATATTTTAAGTAAAGCTTCCTCTTTAGATTATCCTATTCCTGTGATTGCTTTAGATGCTGAGAAAGCTTTTGACAGGATTGGATGGGACTGTATGTTCCAGGCACTTAAAAGGATTGGGTTCCCGGCTAAATTAATATCCCTAATTTCGTTATTATACTCTGGCCCTTAAGCCTCTATTTTTGTTAATTGGATAGTATCTGAATATTTTCCTCTTTTTAGAGGAGTTTGTCAAGGTTGCCCTTTATCCCCTCTTTTGTTTATACTTGCTCTGGTACTTCTTTTAACAAAATTAAGATTGGATAATAGAATTACCGGTTTTAATATTGACACTGCTCACGTTAAAATGTCGGTTTATGCTGATGACATCCTTCTACATTGTTCAAATCCCTCTACTTCTCTTCAAGGTTTTCTTTCCAAAGTCGTTACTTTCTCCCAGTTGTCCGGGTACCGCCTCAATTCGGATAAATGTGAAGGGCTTCCTTTAAATGTTCTTTGTTTTAAACAGGACTTTATTTCTACTGGCTTCTCTTGGAAGACTTCTAAAATTAAATTCTGAGGTTTATGGTTTTCCCCCCACAAAGGAAAATTGTGATTCTCTTTCCAAAACTCTTTCCTCGTCTATTGATCAATGGCATCCTCTTTTTATCTCTTGGTGGGGTCGCATGGACTCTATTAAAATGATGCTTTCCCCGCTGATTCTCTATCTTCTCTCAATGATTCCAGTACACATCCCTAGTTTTTATTTAAAAAAATGTATTCTATCCTAAACAAATTCCTTTGGAAAAATAAATCCCCTCGCATAGCTCTTAATATCCTAAAAGCTGACAAAACCTCTGGCGGTTTCAAATTCCCTGATTTCAAATCATGCTTTATGCTTTTTCCCTCAGACAATCCTCTTGATGGCTCTCTCCAGATCAATGTGTTCATACTCCTCTTTGGTTGACTATTAAAAAACACTTATTAGCTCCTTTTCATTTTGATGAAGCTCTTGCTTTCACTCATAATCTCTCTTCTTTTTGTCCCCCTGTGATTTCTCATACTCGTAAGATTCTGATACCTCTACTTCCGTTCTCTTATCCTGCCTCTATTTCGTTAGAATGCCAACCCATTTGGCATAATCACTTATTACGAATCAAAGGCCGTACTATTTACTGTAAAACCTGGAGACTCGAAGGTTTACTATGGATTTCACAATTGATCTTTAATAATACTCCTTTATCTTTCTCAGACCTTCAATTTAAATTTTCCTTACCCTCTTCCTGTAGATCTCAATATAATTCACTTCTTCCCTCTCTATTACAATATCTCCTCTCTTCACCTTCTACTTTCACCATTCCTACCAAATGTTCTAATATGTTCCCTTTGTTATCTCTTGATACTTAAGCCTCTTCTCTATAATGAAATTTGTTTTTCTCTTCTGATGGAGTCAAGGGGAAAACTGAGTTGGCCTGGGAAAAGGATCTGGCAGAAAGCTTGTCTATTCCTTTGTGGGACAAGTTGTGGTTAAAAATTCATAAAAAGTCAAAAGCAGCTAATACCTCTCAAACTCTTTATTTTATCTACAAACGCCTATTTTTCACCCCAGTGAAATTAGCCTCTTTCTCCACAGATCTATACTCAGCCTGCTGGTCATGTAAAGCTCCTTTAGCTGATCTTAAACATATGCTTTTCGATTGCCCCTCTCTTTCTCATTTTTGGATATTAGTCTCGTCCCAAATTAATACACTTTTTAAAACCCAGATCCCTTTTTCCATTTCTAACATATTTTTGGGCTCGCTCTCGCCTTCTTGGCCACACCCAACCCCTACTCCCTTGTTAATTGATTTGTTATTAGCCATAGCCCTCCATTTATTTACGTCCAATTGGAAACAAAAGTTACTTCCAGAGCCTGGTGGAATGCTGTCTGTTTTCATCATAGATTGGACATGCACAATGTCACTCCTTTATCCTTATCCATTAAACAAGATCTTTTATGGCTCCCTCTATCCTCCTACCTAACTGATGCAGCCTTTTCCTCAACCATTCCAGTCATTATTCCCGATGAAGTTTGGAAACCTCCATGAATCCTCTGTTGTCTTTTTACTTTTTTCTCCAGTTATATATTTTCAAAATACTCCTTTTTAACTTCTCAATTTTTACAATTTAGAGTTTATACTTTACAGTTTTATTTACTCATGTTTCTTGTTGCTGATTTTAGCTATAAGATTCAGGTAATTCTTTTACCCATATTGTTCTATTAGGATGTTCGCCCCCCACCCTCCGATTATATTGTAGTTTATATTGTATATTGTTATATTTTTTCTTTATGATTTTCTCTCCTATGATATTTCTTCCTCAATAAACTTTAAACTTTAAAAAAAAAGAGATGCTGTCTTTCTAGATAAGGGTCTGAAACTCATTGAGAATCACAGGTAAGGGGGGCGCGCGAACGCGAGACACAAGATGGCCGCCACCTAAAGAGCTCCAGCACATCGGGCCTGATTTTCGATATAAAAACGCCAAAATACTGTCACAAATGTGGTGAAAATAGAGTTGCTTATGTTTTCAAAGCGGTACCTGTAAAGTGTGGTGCTTTTTAGCAATTTTTGTGTCGGTGAGCAGCTTTCTTCCATCATTCAGCTTCTGCCTCCAGCTCTTCTCTCAAGTACAGCCAGGTCAGTCAGTCAGGGGGCGGAGCAACTCCTCAGGAAAGTGCCTGGTTTGGGCCTAGCCACTCCCATAGCCCAACATAGCTGCTGCACCAGCTTTACTGAGGTTTTCTTCTTGCTGCATTACATCTTTGCTCATATCATATCTTTTCTCAATATACTTTTTGACTTTTGATACATGAATAAAATGGAAAATAAGAATTCTATTCATACCAAAAGAAGGCAGCAAGTTTAACCTCCACCAATTAAATCAAAGGCAGTTGAATCCTCAGAGACCTCATTATCTCTAATTTTAGAGGAAATTCAAGCTCTTTGCATTAACACTGACTCTATTGCTTCGGAAATTAAAAATGTTAGAAAAGAAATGGCGAGTTTATCAATGAAAATCACTGATAATGCCATTAAAATACAGGATAATAAGACTAAGCTTGACTCTTTTAACCCTCTTGTTGCAAAAATATCACCAGTGTCTACACAACTCTTGGACATGGAAAATTGCAACCGACAGTACAACCTACACATTATTCATTTGCCAGAAGAGGTTGAGGGTAATAACTGTAGACTGTATTTGGAAAATTTGATTCCTGGCCTTCTCCAAATTACATTTCCAGAAAAATGTGAGATTGATAAGGCCCATAGGATTCCTTCACATCGCAATCCTAAGAATACTAAACCTCGTCAAATGATTTTCAAAGTTCTTCATCATCACCATCTGTTTTTTTTTATATTTCTTTTTTATTAAATCACGGCAACCACAGAATACATGAGTGCATAGAACATACAAGGGTTGTCCACAATATCAGCATATGATACAATTAATGATGAAATGAGGTGGGAGGAGGAGACAGGAGGAAAGGATACTGAAGAGATACAAAGTCAGCATTAACAGTAAGGGGTCAGGGGGAAAGTGGGACATCAAAGGTTGCAGTCGCAGGTGGTACACATATGTCCCCCCTGTATCGATTCCACGGGCCCCATACATTATTCCATTTCCTCGGGCAGCCCGAGCCAAATACACAGTTTTTTCCCGGAACATGCACCAATACATGTTTTCTATCCACACCTCTATAGCGGGCGGACTCTGGGACCCCCACTGCTGTGCTATGTTCCGTTTAGCAATCATGGCCCCCAAAGTCACCCATTGAGTCTGTGCCGTATTGAGATCAGTCGGCTCCCAGACATTCAACAAGTACCGCCTAGGTTCTGAGAAGAGAGCCACCCCTGTCACTTCCTGCATCACCTCTTGGACCCTGCCCCAATATTCAACCACATATCGACATTCCCATATGATATGCAGAAACATCCCCAAGCGACCACATCCCCGCTGACACAGACCTTCCATCATGAAACGCATTCGGATCAAACGGGGACCCGTGACATAGACTCTGTGTAGTATTTTACGCTAAACCAATCTCAGTCGCGCAGGAATCGCGACCTCATCATCAAGTTCCAAGCCGTCTCGGGTCCACTTATCCTGTAGTTGTGTCAAAAGTTCAGCTCTATGATTGATCAGCTTCTTATAGATAAGGGAAATGGTACTATCAGTCAGATAACCGTCCAATATACGGTCCTCCAATGGGGTTGCCTCCGGTATCTCCACCCCCTCTGGGAAAACCGATGTCAGTGCATGACGAACCTGCGCATATCGAAAGTATTCTGTCTCTCCCAATACGTACTTGGTCTGTAAGGCTACAAATGATTTACCTTTCCCTTCACCCAGAGGTCGGCCACTGTAGAAATGCCAATGAGATCCCATTTGTCGAAACCCTTAGTATTCCACAGTCTGCCGAGCCTCTCAGAGCCGAAAAGCGGGGTCGCTAAAGTCAAACTGTCTTTCCATCCAAGCGAGCAAGTAGCATCATGCCATATCCACACTGCCGTCCTAGTCGGCCCAGTCAAACTCTTCTCCACAGACCTAGCATACAACGCTCTGTTATAATTGCCTCCAGGAATTATCCATCTATCCATGACATAGCCGGGATCAGACACAGGCCCGTACGTACCATGATTAATAGCCCCCAACTGCGATGCCCAATAAAATATTTTAATATCAGGGAGTGCAATCCCTCCATCATACCACAGGAGCGTCAATTTAGCCAACGCTATACGCGGTCTACCATCCCACAACAACTTCCGTTGCAAACCCTCCAATTCGCAAAAATAACTAGCTGAAACAATATCAAGAGTATTTTGAAGGGCATAGAGAAAACGAGGAAGCAACATCATTTTAAAGAGGGCAGCCCGCCCTAACATAGATAGCGGAAGCTTCTGCCAGCACGCAACATCACGCTTCAGCCAAATCAATGGAGGGAGAAGGTTCTTTTCGTGTCTGCCCACGGGATCCGTGGAGACATATATCCCGAGATATTTGAACCCGTCCTTTGTAATTTGATTCGGACAATTACGAGGCAACACAGGTGCATCACCACACAGAACATTCAAATAGGATTTCGCCCAATTTATAACCAATCCCGAATTACTACCATAGGAAGCCAGCACATCGCAGAGAACATTCAAAGATTTCCTGGGAGAGGTCTAATACAATAAAATATCATCCGCGTATAATGAAATGCGATCTTTGAACTGCGGAGACCATTGAATACCCTTGATCGAAGGCTCCCAGTGAAGCCAAGCCGCGAGAGGTTCAAGGGCCAAAGAAAACGAAAGAGGAGAAAGTGGGCAGCCCTGTCGGGTGCCCCTCCCAAGACAAAATGGCTCCGAAACACGACCGTTAACCACTACCTGAGCAAGGGGTGCTGTATATAGAAGACGCACCCAGCCGATGAAGTCCGGGCCGAAACAAAATTTGGCCAATACTGCCCATAGACACGGCCATTCAACTGTATCGAAAGACATTGTGGCGTCTAACGACGCCAATGCGACCGGCTCCCGTACTGTAGAGGCCCTCGCAAGAACCCCATGCAGCCGCCTAAGATTCAATGCAGTATTCCTGTGCGGGATAAAGCCAGATTGATCAGGATGAACAAGCTCACTAATGACCTTAAGCAATCTAGTAGATTACAATTTAGCCAAAATCTTGGGTTCCGCGTTCAACAACGAGATCGGTCTATATGATGCACATCTATTCCTAGGCTTCCCTTCCTTATGAATCACCACTATCGACGCCAGTCTCTGATCTCGGGGGACAAGACCACACTCTCGAGATTCTAGGAACATGTCTCTCAAATAGGGAGCAATCTTGTCTGGCCTCAGCTTGTAAAGTTCAATTGGGAGACCGTTGGGGCCCATCGCCTTACCCGAGTTCAGGTAGCACACCGCTAAGGCCACTTCATCCGCGGTAATCCTACCGTCCATGAGGCCACGATCCTCCACAGACAGGCACGGAAGCGCTATGTCCCGTAACAATAAGGGGGATTCCTCCTCTGGTCTATCAGATACAGAAGAGTAAATAGAACGAAAGTGATCAGCGAAACAGTCCACTATCCACTGCGGATCGGTTATACAAACACCACACTCCGTCTCAACCTCAGGAACTACGCGACTAACTCTATCTTTCTTGTCCAGCCAGGCAATTAATTTACCAGCCTTGTCACCAACGTCATAAAGACGCCCTTGCTGTTTTCGAATGAGGGCCTTCGCCCCGTCCGTAACCAACGTTCTGTAATCTAGCTGCTTCAACTGCAGGACATGTAGTCTAGCACGGGAAACCACTTGCTCTAGCTCCAGTTCTAAGTCAATGATTTCCACCTTAACCCTAACCACATCTTCCTCCTTCCGCCTTTTGACACCTGTAATAAGGGACAAAGCCTGACCCCTAAGCACCGTCTTAAAAGCCTCCCATAGCGAGACCGACGAGGAGCCTGAACCATCATTATCCTGGAAATAATGCTCCAACGCTTTTACAAAATCATTCTGAGTCTTAGAATTGCACAGATACCAAGGGTTAATGGGGGCTATCCTCCCCCCTGAGCCAGGAGCCAGTTCAAATCTAAGCCAAAGCGGGGAATGATCAGAGACACCTCTAGCCATATGCCTGACCTTAGCGACATACAACGCCTCGGCCGCAGGTACCAAAACATAGGCTATCCTCGATAGACTACCATGGGTGCCCGAGAGGAATGTATATTGTTGCTGATTGGAGTGAAGCAACCTCCAGCAGGCCCATTGTCTCAATGAAGTCAGGCAACCATCCACGGGCCCTCTTGACATCTCTAGGCGGATATCTATCTAACACACCGGAGACCACTGCATTAAAATCACCACCCAGGATCAAGAACCCACTAGGCATGGGCGGAAAATCCGTTCCGCTCGCGGATTTTGCGGATTTTCGGGAAATCCGCAATCCGCGAGATTTGCGAATTTCCTGCAAAATCCGCAAATCCGCGAGCAGCGGATTTTGCTCGCACTGCTCGCACTGTTCGCGTGAGTTCGCGCCCCGCGAATAAGTGCGAAATTGCAGAAATACGATCTAAGCAAAACTGAAAGTAACTACTTACCAGGTTCAAAAGTTCAGGCACATCATTAGTAGCCATTTCCTGTAGTGCTTCCTGAGGGGCCCCTCCAGAGTTCGGTTGCCAGTTGAAACTATTATGTGACCCTGCTCTGAACCTCAGAATAGTTACACATATGCCACAAAGGTCATGAATTACAGCTAAGGGAGACAAGCAGGAGCCAGGCTGGAAGTTAAAATCCATTAATCAGCCCCTAATTCATTATTGTCAGTTGGGGCAGGGCAGGTGTTGTAACTAATTTTGCAACAATGAAAGCACTTAGCAAGTGCAAAAGATCACTAATCAGGGCGCACTAAGGAAGCAGGTGCCAGCTAAAAAAATATTCTGTGACACATTAATCAGCCCCAAATTAATTCAGGTCACTTGAGGCAGGGAAGGTGTGCTTTGCTTTGCCGAAAATAATGTACACTGGACAACCAGAGGGTGTGGTGATGAAACAGAGGGTGGCATGGGTGGGCCAGAGGGTGGCATGAGTAGTCAGAGAGTGGCAGTGGTGACAGAGAGTGGCAGTGATGAAGAAGAGTGTCCCAAACAGGTTGGACACGTAGAAACAACAAGTTCGCAAAACTTGCGACCCGACAGGTAAGTTCGCAAATTGCGAAATTGTAAAAACCCTCGCGAACTGGCAGAAACACGGGCGAACACAAAAAAAAAAAAAATCCGCAAATTCGCGGGAATTCGCGGATTTTGCGGATTGCGAGTTCGCAAATCCGCAAATTCGCGGATTGCCAATCCGCAAAATCCGCTCATGCCTAGAACCCACCCAGAAGACCCAGTATAACCCGTCCCAGGTCAGCAAAGGTCAAAGACTGCAAGTCAGGAGGAACACAAATAGACAACTGAGAAAGCGTACAACCCTCCCAGCATCCCGATACAGAAACATAGCGCCCCCTATCATCCAAAACAATAGAGTCAACCTCTAATGGAAGAGAATTCTTAAGAAGGATGCCAACTCCTCGGGACCCAGACGTAAACCCATCATGAGCCACCAGGCGATACCCCTTTCTATTCCTCGCTTTGCACGTATTCCCTATCAAGTGGGTTTCTTGAAGCAGCACCACATCAGGAGAATGTCTTTTAAGTAATAGCAATACTACACTGTGTTTAATCTTATCCCCCAACCCGTTTACGTTCGAGCTCATTACCCTCAACCCCCTACCCCATCATGAAAGAGAAAGAAGACCCAACCCTCCCTTGAGTCTAGCACAACAATGAAAAAGTCTCGCGATATGGTGCCTTGCAGGAACATGAACAAAACAAAACAATGAACCATTGCCCTCCCCCCCCCAAACTTCCCATTACAATACCCCCCTCCCTACACCCCTGCTTCCGACTATAAAGCCACCCCAACTCGCAGTGTACCTGTCGCCCCCACATCTAAACTAAACTACAAGAAGTAGATCTGAGGAGGAGAGAGACCCCCCAATTGCCCATTAACCCCCCCACCTTACTGCATAAATCAATATAATGAGATCAGAACCACAACAATAATCGGCACCCTAGGTGTCCTCAGATACCAGAACAACAGCGCTCATTCCTGCTCTTGTGATCCCCCCTCCGCACCACCACTCTGTCCCTCCGGTTCTTGCTGGGCCGACAAAGTGTCCAGTCAGCCGCGATCTCCGGCTTGTCAAAGAAGTAGGTCCGCTCACTATGTTCGATCCGCAGCCTAGCCGGGAAAAGCATCGCATATTTGAGTCCCATGTCCTGAAGTCTTCCCTTCACTCCCAGAAAACTGAGTCTCTGTTTTTGAACAGAGTGCGTGAAATCCGGATAGAAACTGACGGACGAGTTCTCATACTTCAAGGGCCCACCCGCTCGGGAGGCCTGGAGGATGGCATCTCTGTCTCTAAAATTAGATATCCGAGCTATCATAGGCCTAGACGGGGCGCCCACTCGCGGCCTCCCGCCAGGGACCCTGTGTGCCCACTTGACAGTGAAGAACTTGCTCAGGCCTTTGGGTGCAAGATGTTGGACAATGAGATCCTCGACAAAGATGTCTGCCGCCTGGTCTTCCGCCTTTTCCAGCACTCCGATGGTGCGAACCTTGTTCCTACGGGCCCTCCCTTTGAAATCCTCCAGGCGACGGACGGCAAGGTCAATCGAGGCCCTCAGATTCCGAACCTCGGTCTGCAATTCTGTGACGTCATCCGTGAGACTTGATGTTTTAATGTCCAACGATTTGACCTTTTCGATAGTTTTCGTGAGGTCTGTGCGAATCAAATTTACCTCAATGGATACTGTGTCCAGCTTATGAGCAAGGGTCTCCATTTGCTTCCCAAGGGAGGATTTAATCCCATCAATGGCGGCCATTACATCTTGTAACGTTGGTTCAGTTGTCAGACCAGAGGAATCTCTTGCCTCATCCTGTGACCTACCCGGTCCACTAGGCGATCCCTTAACTTGGGCATATCGGTCCATAACATTCGATTGGGTGTATCCACCCCGTCTAGTGGTCTTCAATTTCTGCTTATCATCCTCCGGCTTGTTCGCCATTGCGGTACAATCCCCAACTCGTCGTCCAGTGCAAGGGGGGAGGTTGAGACATCCAAATGCCGACCAGCCGATAAGATCGATCCCTCAGTGTCTGATCCGCGAAAGGTGATCACACCGTTCCCACAGAGGCAAGTTACAGGAAGGCCTCGAGGCAAAGCACCAGCGATGGCCGGCCAGACACCCAGCTCTCAAGGCAAGAATTTGTCCTGAGCTAACTTGGAAGTGACGGGCTGCAGCAAACTAATTTCAGTTGTTGAGAGCTGACTGTGATAGACTCAACATTGTAACTACAAACACCAGAGTAATACGATAGGAGATTTTCACAATTTTCTTAGATATTTTATCTGCCCACTTCCCTTTCTATACATCTATGAAGTCAGGCGAATAAGGACTTCAAACAGGTTATTCTACTAAGAGAGATACAATCATTTTGATTTACGCTGTGTCGCACATTACCACTATATTCAGAATTTCCGTGATTGAGGGTCTCCCAAGATATGATTTTTTATGTCCTGAGGATGGTCTCTGAAACGCAAGAATAGAGACCGAAACGTCGACAACTGCTTTTTCTACCGGATAATAAATTAGATTGTAAATAGGTAGAAAAGCTACTGCAATTGTTGTATAGGGAATTTTTTGTAGATCAATTTATTTGTATGTTCTCTTACAACTTTGTATATCTATCATGTACCCTTGTAACAAATATTACATCAGAATACTCTTTCATATACACCCTTTCTTTTGCTCTCTCTTTCTCAAAAAGATCACTGTTCAGTGACAAACAGAAATTGACTTAAAAAGGCATTTGTCACAGTTGTTGTGCATTGACGGCATCAAATATATAAGGTCGTACAATTGTAGATATTTAAAATAATATTTGAAACATTAAGACAATTAAAACCCTTGAAGGTCTAATTACCATAACATATCTATTGCCCAAACCCTCAAGGGTATATTGGGTTGCTCACTTTTGTGTACCGTTGTTGTTGAACTACACCTCGGGCACTCTTCCAACCCAAGCGCCGGGCATCCGGGAGGTCGAGGCCGCAAACTCTCTAACTTCAAAACTCTATCATCCAGGGTCAGTTCGGGACACGGTCCACGGCGTTCGATTCTCCTGTGGTTCAGCTACACTGAGAATTCAACGGCAGACAGGATAGGTGGCAGGATATATTCGGGGGGCTACGAGAGTCTCGGGAGCCCTGTGCTCACGCAGCTATCTTGGATGCGCGCAAAGCTCCAACTCATCACCATCTGGTTTTGATTCAAAAAGAGATTCCTACCTTGATGGTCAATGGGAATAAAATTTTCATTCACCAAGATTTTGCGAAAGAAACTGTTTCAGCTCACAATGAGTTTTCAACTATGCATTCTCAATTGCGAAGTCTTGGGTTCAAATATGGTCTTTTTGACCGTTCTACTATGCGTATCTGGTAGGACAAATTTTTAAAATCTTTTTAGCGTCCTGATGATTTACATCACTTCTTGGACCAACATTCGCACCAAGCCATAGATACTCATGACTCTATTACCTGATTTCAACTAAATTCTTATGTTCTAACCAGATAATTGCTTATATCTACTTTGGGCTCCAACGGTTCTGGTCATACTTGTAGAACGTATGTGCGTTTCTTTCCTGCTATTAATGTACTTTGTTTGTCCTTTTCTCCCTGTTTTCTTTTCTTCTTGCCCTTTCACTAAATCTAGAGTTACTGTTTTCCTCTATTTCCTGTTTCATTTTTCTTCGTCTCTTCTTCCCCTCTTATGTTTATTTCTTCTTCTATTTCTAAATTATGGCTAATGTTCATAATATCAAACTTGTTTCTCTAAATGTTAAAGGTTTAAGGCACCAGTTAAACGTACTAACATTTTGGATTATTGTGGTAGTCGTATGGCAGATATTTGCTTCATTCAAGAGACTCATATTGATGATAACATTTTAAATGATATGAAAAAAGTGGGTAGATACTATTGTTTTGTCTCCTTCTAATGGTAAGAAAAATGGTGTAGCTATTTTTTTTTGCAAAGAAATTACATTGTCAAGTTTTAAGTAAATCTTCAGATACAGATGTAGATACATAATAGTTAAAATTAAAATTCCTGATTCGATCTTATTTTTACTTAATATTTATGGTCCTACTGCAGATGACCCTGTTTTTTTGGTCTAATATTACCACGGAAGTCTTAAAGTTGGGAAAAGTTCAGTTGATAGTTGGAGGGGATTTTAATGTTATTGCTGACCCATTAGTAGATAGATTATCGAGTAGCAAATTTCACCCCCTAAGGTTTTTCATGCTTTTAAATCTTTTATTTGTACCACTAAGTTAACTGACATTTGGCGATTACATTTCCCTACTGAAAAATGCTTTACATTTTTTTTCCAATCCCCATAATTCACACTATAGATTTGATTATTTTTTTATTTCTACTTAACTTATCCTATCTGCATTGGTAATATCGATATATCTGACCATGCTTTAATTTCTTTTGTTATAAATCTAACCTCCACTGTTGCAAAACAAACTAGATGGCGCATGAATACTAGCATTATCCCTAATGAGCATATTAAACCCAAAATTTTAAAGGCTATTCAAGAATATTTTTTCCTCAATCCTGAAGACTCTACTTCTATGGTCACAAGATGGGATGCCTTTAAAGCCTATATTGGAGGGGTTACTATCTCTATTATGGCCTAAGAGAGAATAAAACTCATGCTCATATAACCATCTGGAAAAACAAATAGCGAAATTTAAAAGACTTTTTCAATTTCGATATGAATTTAATTTGATCCTTAGTAAAGGAGCAGGTATCCAAATCTCCAAATCTAATGCTAAATTTTGCTTCAATGCCAATCGTTCTGGAAAGCTTATAGCAAATTATTTGCATATTAAAAAAGATAAGATGCAAATCACCTCAATTCAGGGGCTTAATGGCAAAATTGCATTGCCCCACAATGATATTGTTAAAGAAATTTTAGATTTCTATTCCACTCTATATAATAAGCCAGATTTACATGATGTATCATTAATTAATTCATTTTTAAATACTTCTGATTTGCCTAAAATGTCTCAATCAGATAGGCTTAGACTTGATTTACCCATTACTACTGATGAAATTTTAGCTGCCATAAAATCTCTACAAAAAAAGAAATCTCCTAGACCTGATGGTATTCCAGCTAAATTTTACAATGAATTCCAGTCCCAACTTTTACCTTATCTATTTCAACTTTTTAATTTTTTGGTTCCTCTGGATCTATTTCAGGTTTTTTTACCAATTCTTTAATTATTGTACTTCCAAAACCTGATAAAGACCCCACCCTTGTTTAAAATTATCGTCCTATTTCTTTAATTAATCAAGACTGTAAATTATATGGTAAAATTCTTGGATTTAGATTAGCCCCTATACTCTAATATTCATCCTGATCAATCTGGCTTTATGAAGAATAGATAATCTACTAATTGCACAAGAACCTTATTGCATGTAATTGAACAGAGTTCTACTTTAATTGCACCTTCAGGAATTATGGCTTTGGATGCAGAAAAAGCCTTTGATAAAATTCATTGGCAATTTTTATTTCAGACGTTACTTACATTTAATTGTGAGCACTTGTTTATTCGTATGATTTCTGCCTTGTATTTTTCTCCCACTGCTCGATTATTTATCAATGGCCAAATATCAAGTCAATTTTCCCTCCATAGAGGTACAAGACAAGGCTGTCCCCTTTCTCCACTTTTATTTCTAATTGGAATTGAACCTTTCCTTAATCATATAAGAGAATGTGATAACATTAAAGGCATTAAGGTGAAAAATGCTATCATCAAAACCTTAGCTTATGCTGATGATGCGTTATTATTTATTAGTGATCCCATTTCCTCAATCCCTTCCTTACTAGAAATTATTTCAAAATATTCCATGGTTTCTGGTTACAAACTTAATATTAATAAAACTGAATTTTTCCCCTTAAATGTTTTCTGTACTCCTGATATGTTGCCTATGACTGAGATTATATGGCAAATAAATAAATTGAAATATCTTGGTATTCTTTTTTTTTCCTCAGTCAAGGCAACATTAACATTAAATAGTGCATTTATCCTAAAATATATTAAGGATAAAACGTCCAAATGGTCCTCACTTCAACTCTCTTGGTGGGGTAGAATGGAATCTATTAAAATTACTATTGCTCCTAAAATCTTTTATACCTTAGCTATGATTCCTACTCAGTTTCGGGTAAAATTTTATAAAGATGTTGATAAAGTTTTAGCCAAATTTCTCTGGAATAATAAATCACCCTGAATTGCTTATAAAAAACTTAAAATACCTACATGTAATGATGGTTTTAGTTTACCTGACTTTCTTCTATATCATAAAGCATTCATATTGAACCAAAGTCCCATATGGTTCAATTCTTCCTCTGTAATTAATCAGCCTACTTGGTTTATTATAGAGAAATCTCTTGTTAACCCTTTTCCATTACCCGCATTGTTAATAATGTCTAACAAGTCTAATATCCTACATCATTCAGTTATTATCAAATCCTCAAAACTAATTTGTAATGACCTAGATTCAATTTTTTTTATCACCTATAGGTAATACTACAGATTTATCATTATGACATAGTAATGTTATTAAATTGAGTAAAAATAGGAACTTCTGGAATTCTTGGATTAAAGTTGGTATCTTTTATCTTAAAGACATATATTGTAATAATGCCTTCATTCCCTTTGAAACTTTACAATTGAAATTTAAGTTACCTAAATCTGATTTTATTAAGTTGTTATGTAATTCAATTTTAGATTCCTTCCCTCATTGTATCCCCTCTAATGTTGCAACAGATTTAGTGATTTATATTCAAGCTGTTTCTTCGTCTTCTCGTGCAGTTTCTATTTTGTACAAAAAATTAGCTCCCTTGATAGGTACTGATTTAAATATAATTTCGTTATTTTGGAACAATGAACTTTCCCGATCTTTACCTAATGATATTTGGAAAACTATTTGACTTAATAGCTTTTCGGGCTGGCTACCTGTAGCAGGCTTTACCAGGCCAACTCCTACATCTTATTTAATTGTTTATGGACCTCATTACGCTTATTCCATGCTAAACTGCTGCAATCTGATACATGTTGGCATTGTAAACTACATCCATGTTCCTTGCAACATATGTTATTTGACTGCCCTTTCATTTCTAAATTTTGGTCAGATGTTTGGGGTATTATACTAAAGATATTACCTATTCAGGATGTTTTTTTGCATACAAATTATTAATTTGTAAATCGGTAGGTCTTGAGCAAAATCTAACTGACTTAGAAGAAAAACTGTTTAATTTTTTAATGTCAGCTGCTTTAAAGTCTATTACTTTTTGTTGGAAAAATATTTCAGATCTATCTGTGCATGCTTGGTGGTCTTGGGTCATTTTTACGAGAAGAGGTGCACATTTATCTATGTCTGCGATTAATTATAATTCTCATTTTTATCAAACCTTTTGGTTACCTGTAGATAAATATTTGTCAACCTAAATGCATTTTTGCACCTGTTATTTAGTCTAATATCATTATATCACAATATTTATCTGTTAAAAGGAACTCTGTTTTCTAAAGATGATATAGTATGTACTCATGTTTCCCCTTCCCCTTTCTTTTGGTTCTCTCCTTTTTCCTCTTATTCAGTATTGTAATTCTAATACCTAATACATTTTATTGTTAGCTGTATATTTCTTCATATTTTGATTAGGTGTTCTCGCTCAGTCATACATTTTTTTTGTATTGTCTATTTATGTTATTCTTCAGAAAATTCAATAAAATTATTTTGAACAGAGAATCACGGGTAAGGAGGGAGAAGGGGGTATTCCCTTTCGTTTTTGGTCTCCGCAGTGGAATAATGGCTCCCAGTGTCACAATAAGGACCGTTAAGCAGGCCCTTTACACCAGCAGCTGGACTACTGGGAACACACTCCATGTAGGGATCACCACACACATCCTGAAGTGACTGCAGACAATATCCTCGACCTCCACAGCGAGACCCACATCACACCCCACCTTAAGAAGCTACACTGGCTCCCGATCCAGAAGAGAGGGCAGTTCAAGATTTCGACATACATATACAAAGATCTGCACAACGAAGGGCCAGCATACATCAACAAACGCATGACCTTCCACTAACTGACCAGACACCAATGATCCCCCTCCCTCTTCCTTGCAGACAACCCCCGGATTTGCCAAGCGAGCAGTGGAGGATGCTCTTTCTCACATCTGGGGGCCGCAGCTTGGCACAACCTTCCTCTGCACCTCAGGACTATCTCCTTGCGCCAGCACTACAGGAAAGGAGTCAAAACCTGGCTGGTCAAATGATCAGATTACCATGCAGCAGCTACCAACTGCAGCGGCTTAAGACCCTCAAAAGGGATTTGCAGTCCTTTATAAATGATTGATGGATCAAAAGTCTGCAAGCACAACTGTGGTCACCAACCATTAATCAATTAACAACAAACTACCTGAGCTGGTATCTGATTTGTAAAGGGAAGGCTGCATGGTCGGAATCATCACTGCTGCCAGGGGACCTTTGCATGCTCCCCTCATGTCATTCCTGATAGGAAACATTTTTCTTTTCGCTTTTAAAGCTGCACCTGTCTCGTTAAGTGACAATGACTGCATTACAAAAATGTTTCTTGATAAAAATGCGAAAGCAAGAATGGAGGTTTGCTGACCCTTGCAGGCCTCCATCTTAGTTCGCAGTCATTTAAATGGGGTCACAATGTGCCTGCTGTCTAGTAATGAGGCAGGCGATTTCGAGAAGGACAGCAAATGGTCATTTTGCGATGCAAATCATCAGTTTCTTTACAAAATGCCGGGCAGGTCACAAAAAGTTGGTGCTCAATTTCCACTCACAATTTGCTGCCTCTACTTACTAAAAAGACAGAGTGGTAGACAGAGGAAATCACTCCACAACCTGCAAGCCGAGGAGCGTCCAAACACAAAATGCCTTTTAAATGTACCTCATCAAGAAAAATCCCTCTTGCAGGACAAATTGTTTTATGAAACTCAGCTGTTGAATATACGGTGGACAGGAAAGAGACACGAAACAACAAACATGCCCTATTTCAGTTGCCTTAAATCTATACAGCTAGCCCAATTATGTTGTTCTCATATGCGTGGTGTGTCACATGTAGGGCTATATGTAATCAGAGGCAATTCTTTAGATAACTCAAATGGCCCTGCAGTTGAGAATCAGGCATCGACTATTTGGCAGACATTGTGATTGCTTCACATTCATCTTTAAGAGAAATGCCCCAGTGAAAAAGCACCTGCTTTACATGAGAATCAACCCACATTCAACAGTCCTCTGACATCACCGAAAAGAACACGACTGTCCGAAGTCACGAGACAAATGCTGCAATTTCTCTGCTAGATGGCCACAATAGAAGTGATTGCATAGCAAAAGCTGGTTCACTTCAGAGAAGGAACATTTCTAGCAATTTTCTGCCGGCCCAATGCCTAATGTAAAGGGCAATGCATGAATATCGCTGACTTTTCAGCGATATTCATGCATTTCGGCCGATTTTCATTGCTTAGGAGATAAACCTTGATAATAGCAAGGTTCCTAAGCGATAAAAATCGCCGCAGCTCGGCGATAAAAATATTGCCGCTAAGCCAACATAGCGATAATTATCGCTAGTTGTTGGTAATATGCCCCAATGATTTAACATTTATTTAACGACTCATTGTGAAGAGGATAGAGCACAAATTATTGGTGTATGTGCAGACCTGATCCTCGCCATCGATTTTTATTGAAAAATAGGTTTTACCATAACTATAATTGAGACATTATAGTTCTGGTAAGACTACATGATTTACACAAGTTCACCAAGTAAACAGACTCTATTGAAGACCAACATTTTCAAAAAGTAAATCCACAAATACGCTCTTTTTTCGGCGATATCTTGCTTGTCTTGAAAAATTTAGGGGCATATTACCAACAACTAGCGCGCCTGGTCACTTCTGGAAAACCCCAAACCCTCCCAGTTGAATTATAGCGATAATTATCGCTATGTTCGCTTAGCGGCAAGATTTTTATCGCCGAGCTGCGGCGATTTTTATCGCTTAGGAACCTTGCTATTATCAAGGTTTATCTCCATACGATAAAAATCGTCCGAAATGCATGAATATCGCTGAAAAGTCAGCAATATTCATGCATTACCGAGCTAATGCTCTTAGCCATGTTATCCACCTCCCATTGGATAACATGGCTAGGAACTGCTCAGGGCAGGTGTTAGCTTTTGGAGATATTCGCGCTTAGCTCGAATATCTCCAAAAGTTGGTAATAGGAGATAGCGATGTTAGTGACTGTTTCCAGTCGCTAACATCTTGGCACGCCCACTTTGCATGTCATTAGTGATAAATATCACTGACATGCAAAGTGGGGCCCAAGATGGTCGCTATCTCCTACTAGCTGTCGCTAACTTTTTTTTATCTCTGCTTTCTTGGCTTTTAGAGCCAAAAAAGCGGAGATAAACCCCCTTGATAATATGCCCCATATTTCCCTTGTTGTCACTGAAAGCATACTAACGACAATGCCAATTGCATTATTATCGATTGCAAAATGACTGACTTCACCTGGGTGGAGCAATATCATGAATATTGTGAGCCTTTGCATCGTTAATTTGGGAGGGAAGTACCCCCACCAGAATTGATAAGACAATGCCTTTCTAGGTCAAAACACAATTCACTGAGAAAACGTGTTTCAGCTCCAAAAAGAGATATCATAAGGAGGTTTTCCCCTGAGAAATGTGGTTTATTGCCAAGCAGCACAAACACCATTGTAATTAAGAACCAGTTAATAAATAGTAAATCTATTTAGAGAACAAACACTTTATTTCTTTAATCCATCTTGAGATATATGTTTTAAATTGTTTAATTCAAAAAGCGCCAATAAAACACAAAACAATTGAATGAAATTGTTGGACGAGACGTATCCATAATTATGGCTGAACGCGATAGTGAAGGGCCTGGGTTAGACATGGTAGTTAATTCTAACCATCGTGTTTATCTTTGAACTTGACTATTTTAGTTTAGAACTTCTTAGGTGGGGGCACAGCAGATTATGGCACAGCCAACTAGTGGTCTACGAGGTGAGATACTTCAGGCCTCATTTACAAGAAATGACACATCACTGCGCCAAGACAACGATGCATCAACATTTCTTGGCAGTTCGGGCTGGACTTTTCCCATGAGGCACAGGGTCAGACTGATTTGCATATGGCCATGTCTGAACTGGGGTGGCGGAGTGAACTAAAGAATGGTGATGGATTAAACCCAGGTGAGTGTTTGATTTGCTCAAACGCTCCGTCCATCATCCCCTTTTGTATCGCTTTGTTCAACATTTCTTGCACCTGCGTCAACAAACCTTATGACACCTTTGAATTGCCATATTTATAATATGGGACTCCATAGCACAAGGTCCCAAGGATGTGTCAGAAATATTTGCTTTTCCGTTGGTAGGATGCTGCAAGACATCCAGTCCAAAAGTGGTGCATTGCTATGGTTGGTCATAAGACTGGCGCTACTACAGCAATGTGTCCGAAATCAGAGGCGTTGTGTCAGATTTGACTGTTGGCAAGTAGCTCGTGTGGAGACCGATGAAATACAGTGTGAAAAGGTGAGCAACTCTCCTTGCACTGTATTATGTTGGTCTCAGAGGTCCCTCATACAAGTGGGTATAGCTTACTTATGTGTACCATTATGCCCACTTATGTGTGACATATTATGTGAAAGTACAATGTGAGTGCATATAAGTCTGTGGTGATGTGTGATGTGATATTTACTGTATTACCTACCTTATGTGTGCGCTTATTGGTTGAGGGGGGATATGACTTGATTGTACATTACAGTGTTTCAAGTCACTTCAGCTGTTCAGATACCTATGCCACAGTCAATGCATCATTCCTATGCCTACGTTTAAGATGCAATGGCCTTTCAGCGCATCTGAAGCTCAGCGGCATGCTTCCCGAAGATGGTCACTTTTGCAAAATGTCATATATATCACTGCATCAGTTTCATGGGAGATTTTAGGTGGGATTGCGTACCTTGCATATATCAAAACTAACACAATGCAACCAATTCTAATGAAGGGAAAAACAACGCGGGCCAATGAAAAGTGCACATCTGCCTAGATGGGTCACCGTGCAAATATAGTGCAAAGAAAGTGCCACCGCTGAGTAGAAATAGTAACGCATCTGCAGTGCAAGCTCCATGTAAATATGCCCTACTTCTTGATGTCCAGTGTTAGCCTGGAATCTCCACTGAAAAACGTTCAGATATGAGTTTTAATGTCGCATTCTGGCGGAAGCGATGTTGAGTGCAGTGCATGACTGTATGGGCCGGGATGCCCGCCACCCCTCCCAACACCAATTCCCCATGGGAGGAGACAGACACAGGTTTAAACTTTTGGAAGGCGGGGGGGCCTCACGACCCCCCCGGCCGTATTTATTAAAATATGAAACAAAATTTAAAACTTTAAATTAAAACGTTTCATGAATCATGTACAAATTCAACTTCAATTACATTTTTGATGAAGACAGGTTTTTAGGCTAACCTTAACAAATCTCTAATACAAAGGTTTCCTAGCCGAGTCTAGCATCCTGAAAATGCATTTTAGAATGTGTACAACCTAGCATTAAGGGCCAACGGCAAGGTCTTAACCGGTGTCAGATCCCTATCACCAACTTCCCGCCCTCACGGTGTGAGTGGCGCATGCGCAGAGGACTTTACCCTCGCAGCCAACTGTAACTTCCCTTGTCATGGGGGCCCCCTTTCACTCGACGCCATCTTAAGGTCGTCCGAGTTCCTGTGCGAGGTATCCGTAAGAAGGACAGCGTGGACTCCCCCCCTTCCCCACACTCTGTTCCGCCGGAGCGGATATCCGGCCCCCGGGAAATTCGTGGGAGGGGCATATAGCCGTCTCCCCCTGGGAGGGGCCTATGGCCGTCTCCCCCTGGGTGACCCATCCGTAGTGGGTGCCGCCCCCCCGTGGGAGGGGCCAATGGCCGCCTCCCCCCGGGCGCTCCCATCCATAATGGGTGGTGCCCCCCTAGGGACCTTGAAATCACTGCTCACCGATCATGACCTTACCGCCCGACCAAAATAAATACGAAAATTATGTCTAAATCTGTAACAGTTTGATAATTCACCGACTTTGACATTGCTACAAAGGGAAAAAAGTCCTAAAGCAAAAAACACAATCTTTAATGAATCCATTCCTTTACGTTTCTACAAAGGAAAAAAGGCCTACAAGCAAGTATTCAATTATATGCATACATTCATGATAGAAAAAATGACTGTACCTTTTTATTACATCAAAATAATCATCGAGAAAATTACTTTATTACACAAAATTTGCAACAAGGGGCTGGTGGGTGGGTCAAAAAAGTGCAGCTTGTTCCCTTGAGGGCTCACGAGCGACGAGTGGTGCAGCCTTCAGAGCACAGGAACAAGAGGAAGCTTCGTTGGATTCCCGCGCTATTTATCCATCTGTAGGAGGGCGGGGGCCCGCCTCAAGTACGCCCATCCGTGCACGGACTTCCGGGTGGGTGTCTAGGCCAACCTCTTCTAGGCGGCAGGAGCGTGCTCCGGCTACGCCACTTCGGGCATACCAGCCGGAACACGCCCCCCGCCCACAATGGTTTCCCGGGGGATCGGGGCACCCATCCATACGTTCGGGGGGACCGAGTGGTCTCCCCTTTCCATATGGGCCGGGATGCCCGCCACCCCTCCCAACAACAATTCCCCATGGGAGGAGACAGACACAGGTTTAAACTTTTGGAAGGCGGGGGGGCCTCACAACCCCCCCGGCCGTATTTATTAAAATATGAAAGAAAATGTAAAACTTTAAATTAAAACGTTTCATGAATCATGTACAAATTCAACTTCAATTACATTTTTGATGAAGACAGGTTTTTAGGCTAACCTTAACAAATCTCTAATACAAAGGTTTCCTAGCCGAGTCTAGCATCCTGAAAATGCATTACATTTTAGAATTTGTACAACCTAGCATTAAGGGCCAACGGCAAGGTCTTAACCGGTGTCAGATCCCTATCACCAACTTCCCGCCCTCACGGTGTGAGTGGCGCATGCGCAGAGGACTTTACCCTTGCAGCCAACTGTAACTTCCCTTGTCGTGGGGGCCCCCTTTCACTCGACGCCATCTTAAGGTCGTCCGAGTTCCCGTGCGAGGTATCCGTAAGAAGGACAGAGTGGACTCCCCCCCTTCCCCACACTCTCTTCTGCCGGAGCGGATATCCGGCCCCCGGGAAATTCGTGGGAGGGGCATATAGCTGTCTCCCCCTGGGAAGGGCCTATGGCCGTCTCCCCCTGGGCGACCCATCCGTAGTGGGTGCCGCTCCCCCATGGGAGGGGCCAATGGCCGCCTCCCCCGGGCGCTCCCATCCATAATGGGTGGCGCCCCCCCTAGGGACCTTGAAATCACTGTTCACCGATCATGACCTTACCGCCACAGGCCAGATAGTTGACCGACTATCTGGCCCCCCCACACCTCCTATAGGTCATGCCTCCTCAAACCCACTTGCCAAGCTACGAAGTCTCCTATGAGTAATTCATTCCCAGCCCTGGACAGATGCACCCCATCATTCAGATAATAATGATCCCCCCTAATACACCCATGGGAAATGCCTTGGAGATGAGCGGAGCGAAACAGTTTCTCGATCTTGTTGTTGACCCTCTTTACCGAGTGGTTCAACGCTGACATAGACAAACCCCCCGCCATATTCTCCTGGGAATCATGTGGGACCAGGCAATCGTGCACCCAGGGAGCCTTTTGGCCAACCAGCTAACTACAGACAATATGTGCTCAACTAACACCCGTCTTCCCAGTCTCACCAAGTCATTGCCCCCCATGTGCACTATGACTATAGATGGCGGTGACCTGTGCCGCCCTAAGAGTTCCTCCACAAAATTTTGCAATTGGTCAATACAGAGGCCTCCCTTCCCATGGAAGGTCACTCTGAACCCATATTCCTCAGATGCGTGGATCGTTTCACCTGCTTTGAATATGTCCCCGGCACGCCTCACGTATGAGTGGCCCATGACCCAGACCACTCGATCTCCATTCAGTGATCCCTTCCCGCTGGTCAGCTGATGCTGGGCCGATCCCAATTTCCGCCCAGCGTGACAGGCTTGCGAAACTGTAATCCAAACAAAAGACAAGAAGCGTGAGTGCAGTTCATCAGTCTTTTACAACATGTGCAGTCGCACATACCTCTTGAAACAGTTCGAGGACCAACGGCCTAATTGTTTCACCTCATCCGCCTGCAGACCCCGAGCCGTAGCTTTCGTAGTGCCCCTATTCTAAATGAGTGGGTCCCAAAATCACCCGGGTTCAAGCCCGCCGCTGCAATCGTAATTGGCAGCACCCTCTGAAATTGAAATCTCGTCAATGGGGAGCCGTCCATGTGTATAAGCAGGGCCCCCACCCATGTTGTCAACCTCTGTTTCAGGTAGGCCTCCACATGCCCCACTGGACAACCGGGATTCCCCCGTGCGCGCTGCAACACCACACTATTCCCCAGGGCCTCCTGGTCCGTTTTTGACCTGGCTATCGAGATCAGCAGAGAATGGGGAATGGCTTAAAGGATGGATTATCGATCTCCCCAAGGGGATTATGCTCTTCCACCTCTCTTTTTCCATCAGCTCTGGGTAGGAAAGAACGTTTTGATGCTTACAGCGACATAAAAATCTTCCTCTCTAAGGATATTCGCTGTGTATCCGAAATCAATCCTCCCCCTCTCTCTGTGCATAACAGAAATGAAGATGAGAGCTCCCGTTGGAATTGGCTGCCTGGTGTTCTTGCGAAGAAACCCATTATGAATCAGGAAAGGCGATCTGATCTTTAGCAGTAATTTAAAAATCCTGTCTTGGAATGTAGCTGGGGTAAAGAACAACTCTGAAAAAATTGAGTTCCTCCTCTCTTCAGGGGCCAGTGTGATCTGTCTCCAAGAGACATGGTGCACTGAAAATCTTATGTTGGGAAGTGACTACATTATCCTGGAGGGTAAAGCCTCTGCTTCCGTAAGAGGCCACGCAAGAGGGGGTATTGCCTGTTGCTTAACAAATCAGATAAAATGGAATTTTTCACATTTTTTGGATCCCAGTAGCTTGTTTCAGGCTGTTACTTTAATTTGCCTTGATTATATGGAAATTCCGTCCCCACTAGTTCTGATTAATGTGTATATTCCTCCTGATGAGTATTTCAATCCAATTTTGAAGAAAGTTTTTTCCTATGCTAAGAAAGTGCGTGAGAATACCCCATCAGCCCATATAATCTTGGTTGGAGATTTCAATTGCAAGGTTTCTAACTCAAGTTTGTCTTTATTTAGAAATAAATATAGGGAAGAATCCTTGCACATTCCCCAATCTGTCTGGCCCGGGAATATTAAAACTAATAAAAGAGGGAAAATCCTTTTGGAGGAGGTACTCGAGCTGGATGGGATTGTGGTTAATGGACGTCTTCCTTCTGACTCCCCGGCAAATTTCACTCATGAGTCATACCAGGGAGAATCTATATTAGATTATGTCATAGCTGTTAATT
The DNA here is from genome assembly GCF_964263255.1 of Lissotriton vulgaris. Taxonomy (NCBI): domain Eukaryota; kingdom Metazoa; phylum Chordata; class Amphibia; order Caudata; family Salamandridae; genus Lissotriton; species Lissotriton vulgaris. The sequence continues at coordinate 1,088,868,348 of NC_141697.1, read as the reverse complement.
CTTCCTTTGTCATATTGAATGATCTGATAATCTCTAAAACATGTTTCAGTGACCATTCCACTTTGGTCATCTCTTTAAACATTCTCCCCCCTTTGGCTGACCGTTGGTCGCTAAATAAAGATTTGGTCAGTTTTAGCAGCACATCAGGGAGATGTCATTGGGATAGAAAGGCTCTTAGTGGACTGGAGAGCATCCTTGATGAAGCAATCTCCGATTTGGTCAATTGGGAGGGGGCTGTAACTGTACATTTTTCAGATCTATTGATGAAAGTGACCTCTTTAGCTAGATATCCCAAAAGAGATAGGCCCCCAATCCCTCCTTCTAGTTCCCTTTGTTTGTTAAACAAAGAAATAAACAAATTGGTAAGAGATCAATATTTGAATATTCTTCCAGAAAGAGCCCGATATATAGCCCTGTTGAAAAGAAGAAGGAAAAGGTTGAAACTCAGATTACGCAAAGATAGAGAGGACCAATTTTGGATACAATTGAGGGAGGCAGCCTTTCATGGCCGAGTGAGAACATTTTGGTCCATAACAGGTAGGGGCTGTGGCGCAAGGATGATGCCCACTCCCATCTCCATTGAGGAATGTGCCTGGGTTGATCATATAAAAAATCTTTATGCAAGTAATGGCGTTTCTGTTCCCGTTGGAAGTTTCAAGACGGCTGTCTCGACCGTAGAGGAATCTCCATCTGAAAAGTCTATAGAACAGGCAATAATGGAAATGCGCGCTTCTGGAGCTATGGGCCCAGACGAGCTGCCCATTTCTGTTATAAAGCAGAGTAGTTTAAAATGGAGTAAAATTCTCTATCCCTTATTTGCTCACTGCTTTTTAAGCAGGTCAGTCCTTCCTTCATGGAAAGGGAGTATCTTGATCCCCCTTTTTAAGAAGGGCGATCGACTTTCTCCCCAAAATTATCGCCAGATTGCTCTCCTTGATGCCGTTGGCAAAGTCTTTGCTAAATGCCTGCTAAGATTATTGAATGAATGGGTGGATCAATGCGGCTTATTACCTCTTGAGCAAACGGGCTTCCGTAAAGGCCACGGTACCCTGGATAACCTAACAGCTCTTCAGGTGATTATGGATAAATATATCGCGGTCCGGGGGGGAAAAGTATATGCAGCCTTCATAGACTTCTCCACAGCATTCGATAAAGTTGACCGCCCTCTGCTGTGGAGGAAACTATCAGCCTTAGGCATGCCACCTATACTGTTGGATTTAATACAGGATCCCCATACAGATACATGGTGCCGTATAATGATGGGAGGGGAAAGAGGTTTGTCGCATCCCATCCCTTCTGCCAATGGTCTTAAGCAAGGATGCCTACTGGCCCCCTTATTGTTTTCCCTCTATGTGTATGATCTTCCTCAAGCTTTGTCTCTGAGTAGTGGTATTGCCCCTGTTTTGGGAGATAAAGCCATTGCATGTTTAATGTATGCCGACGATATTTTGCTATTAGATCTGACTCCGAAAGGCTTACAAAATCGTCTGCATGCATTACAGGTGTTTTCAGAGTTGCATTTTTTACAGATTAATATTTCCAAAAGCAAGGTTATGTGTTTGACTGGTAAGAAAAGATATTCTCATGGGAATTTCACGTGGTCAATAGGCGGCCAAAAGTTAGAAACTGTGAAATCCTATATGTTTTTAGGGAAAATAATATGCGGTAACATGAGCAACAAGGCTCATATTGAGAATAACAGGCGTAAGGCTCTGATGCAGGGTAAGGGCCTAAATGCACTTTATAAAGCCACAGGAAAACGGCATTTTCCCTATTTGCTTGAAGCTTTTCGTGCAAAAATTCCGGCTTCCCTGCTTTACGGCACTGAACTTATCGAAGTGAGTAGTTGGGGTTTTCTTCACTCTGTTGAAGGTAGACTCCTGCGTCAACTAACCTCTGTTAATACCGCCTGCCCTGTAGCCTCTCTTAGGCTTGAGTATGGCATGAGAAGTAGTTGTGTTCAGGGGTTAGCCGGAATTGTGAGATGGATCTTTCATCTAGCTAAATGTGATCCATCTTCATTAAGACATCTTATCCAAAAGGAATTACTAGGTCCTTTAAAGGAGTTTTCACCAATTGTAAAAAACTTCAGAAAGGCGGTCATGTTATTGCAATTGGAGGAATCTACCCTTTTTTCTCTTTCCCTTTATCAGTTAAAAGCTTCCTTAAAATTTGCAACATGGAAGCTAAGCTTTTCGTTGGATAGAGATCAGATAAGGACAAAGAAAGGCGATTTGCCCGTTATTAATTCCCTTAGTCTTAAAACTATGCAACCCTATACTACCTGGAATCTCCCACACGGCATTCGCCGTTTTTGGTTCTTATTAAGGCAAGATATGTTACCACTGAATAATCTTTTAGCTAAGTGGAATGGTTCCTCTAACAAATGTACCTTGTGCAATGTTTCGATTCAAGATCTCACCCATGTCTTATTTATATGTCCGGCTTTGACAAAATCCCGCCGCAAATGGGTGAGACCAATTTGTTTAGAACTCGCAATCTTATCTGCTGGTGCTTTTTCAGATGCCATTCTTTCACCCCCTAATGAAATATTTTGTTCTAGAATCTTCAAATTTTTTAAATGCTTTTTAGATTTGTATTAATCATGTGTGTAAATTTCTCTTTTTGTATAATATTGGAGTGTTATTGTGTATGTAAATTTTATGTGGACCTCTCACGAGTTCCAAAACATAAATAAATAAACTTGAAACTTGAGATCAGCAGAGAATCGCCCCTTACTTGGACGTGATCCCTGCGTAGACCTCCTTCCACATCTTTCTTATTTCCTGCCACTAGTTCACTCACCCGCAGGGCCCCATAAAACGCCAATGCGAAGGCTGCTCGGAACAGTGTTACCTCGCTGGGTGAGGAGCATGTCTCATCCAGTTTCGCCAGTAAGGTGGTCAGTTTATCCAACCCAATCGGGTGCCTGTTATCCTATCTGCGACCCTCCAGGCGCCGCCAGCCGCGGAGAGCCTTCTTGACTATGAAGGAATTCGTTGGATCCCTCACCCCGTGGAGCTGCGCCATAAATGATATGGCGGCCCTATACCTGTTAGCGGTTGCCGCCGACCGGCCTTCTCTATGAAGTGCCAGCAAAAATTGGAGCAAGGACTCCTCCCGCCCCCATCTATGCTCCCCTACTGGCCCCAGAAAGGCGCAGTATGAACAGAACACCCCTTCGTAAGCTTTCCTCGTCCTTGGCACTAGACTGGCTGCCACGAGGTCTTGTAGTCCGGGGCACCGATCTGCCATAGTGCTTCGGGGAAAGGTGCCGCCACTAGCTCCGCTGTGGGTAGATAACCCCTGAAAGCCTGCATTTTTGAACGAGAGAGTGCATCAGCTGCATTATTCAGTACACCCGGTACGTGTTTTGCCCTGAACTGTACGTTCAATTTCATGCATCGTAATACTTTTTCCTTCAACAGTCATAGGATCCATTTGTAGCGTGCTGCCTGGTGATTAATGCACTCGACCACTGTCATGTTATCTGACCAAAATACCACTGAGCGGTCCCTAAAGTCTTCTGGCCATGCCATCAGAGCCACGAGATGGGGAATAACTCCAAGAAACCAATGTAATGTTACCTGTTAGGCCGCTTGAGTGCCACCACGCCGGCCATGTTTGTGCCGACCACTGGTTACCGAAAATTGCGCCAAACCCCACGCTCCCCGCCGAGTCGGTCCATAAGCCGAGCTCCTTCGACGAGGGTGGGGGTTTGTTCCACACCACTCGACCGTTGAAGCCCTCCAGAAATGCCAGCCAAATGAGCATGTCCTGGCGAACCTCTGCCGACAGTCTAGTGCGGTGGTGTCCCTCCTTAAGGCCCACCATAGCCTGCGCTATGGAACGCCAGAAAGGGCGAGCCATCGGCATCACTCTCAATGCAAAGTTAAGCTGACCCACTGTCTGTTGTAACTGGTGTAGGGTCACCTTCTCTGTTTGGAGACATTGTACCAGGGAGGCCCTAAACTTGGCCACCTTCTCAGCCGGCAGGCGGAAACACCCTGCCTCTGAGTCCAGTTTTATACCTAGAAACTCGAGGGAGGTAGACGGCCCCACCGTCTTACCTGGTGCCAACGGGACCCCAAAACCCCGCATGAGCACGCAGAAGTCCTGCAATGCCTGCTCACAGTCCTGAGTGCCCGCTGGGCCCAGAAAGAGGAAATCATCCAAATAATGCATCACCTGTCTATGGCCCGTGGCCTCTGTGAACACCCATTCCAAAAAGGAGCTAAACATTTCAAAATAAGCACATGAAATCGAACAACCCATGAGCATGCATTTATCCATGTAGAATTTCCCCTGGAACGTGAATCCCAGCAGCCGCCGGTTCAACAGTACGACTGCGTCATCAAACGATGCCTACTTCACTGAGCATACCTCGGGGTCAATAGCTTCATTTACTGAGGCCCCCCGCGGGGCCGACAGATTGTGGATGGGTCTATACTCCCCCGGGTCTTTCTTCGGAACCACTCCTAAGGGTGAACTCACAAAATCGGGCACTGGTGGGCCACCAAATGGCCCTGACACTCGCCCCAAGCTAACTTCTTTCTCTATCTTTTTGGCGGCCACCGCTGGGTTGTGTTGAATAGACAGCTGGTTTTTACAGGAAGGGCTCCCCTGAAAATTGCCCGCCGGGATCCTGAAGCCATATGAAAAGCCATTCCTCAGAGTCCCGGCAGACGCATGATCAGGGTATCGGTTCAGCCAAGAGGTCAAAGCCAAGATATCTACGGGCGAAGATGTTTGCTTCCGTAGCACCGCATCAATCCTGCTTGGGTCCCCCCTTTCCTCCCGCACCATTGGGTTTAGATCGGCAGCTGGTTTCCGGGTGTGAGGAATTCCCACAGCCCGAGCACGCGTGCCGGAACGTACACGTTCCCTGAGGCCTGTTACAAGTTCCTTTGTTAAATCCCCAACAAACCCCTCGCTTGCCTCCATTCCCGCTAGACCTGGGCTGGGATTCCCCCCCGGCGCTCACCCATGATGGAATCCCCCAGAACTACTCGTGCTTGGCACCGAAGCACCCGCCGGCCCTGGCAAGAGCTGGGCGTGCCATGACACTTTATCCAAACAATCCCATGTCGAGGCCTGGTTAAACTCCTTTGCTTTTCTAAAGGCTACATCATAACCCTTCCATTCATTTCCCCCATACATTGCATGGAAATTCATGATCCTGTTCTGATAACATGCTAGGTCAGTCAACACTTCTGGTTTACGTTCTCCGATAATTGCCGCGAAGATAGAAAAGGGCCTGACCCAGTTCACCATGGTCTAATCGACCCTGAATTCCGCCATCTTGGCTCGCCATACACTGGGGTGCCAGAGATCCTTCTGGGTCATTGCATATTCTAACTCACGGTGGTCAGTTAAAAGTGAAAACATGTTAATGTACTTGTCTCCCCACACCATCTCTTTCGTAGCCATGGGAATATGCTGAGATAAACTTTCCCGCCTTGAGGGCACCGGGCCCTCCCCCACCAATGGCAACGCTCTCTTACTGGCTTCAGCCAAACTCCCAGCTGTGTCCGTTGTCTTCTCCCGATCGTCAGCCGTGACCACCTTCGCCATCTGCAGAGGAATAGAAGGCACATTCGCTGTCCCGGCATCTCTTGCCTGCCGCAACTGTTCAATAATTAATCTGGCTTCTTCGGCCGGGTCTCCCGCAGCCGCTGATCCCCCTGCTCCCTTCTTTAGCCAGGGTAATACCGCTGCTAACTGAAGTGCTAATTCCGGGGGCATCTGGTTATCCCCCAGTGGCGTGATAACCACGGGAATTGGCAATCCCCCATCCGGGTCAGGTACCGGGCTGGCCGCCGGCGCAACGGGGATCGGTGGAGTTACTACTGGGACTGGGGCCTTGCTGGGACCTCCCCTCCCCTTCCTTTTCTTACCCTTAACCCCTGGGGTGACATTCGGCAGTGCCGGCCCTATGACCATTTTAGGCCGGCCCGAGGGGACATTCTGAGCCTCCACCTGTTTCCTGATGGCTGCTAGGCCACGATCCAGCCGGTCTACTTTACCCAACTTTCGGTCCATCACCGCCACCTGGTTCACCAACGTGCGTAGCATCCTTGCCATCTCAGAGCTCTTTCTGGATTTCTTGCCAGGCATGTCTTCGATCAATTCGTCCGACTTGACTTGCAAAGGTGACTTAATCTCCCAACACGCCTTGGTAACTGCAAGAGAAAAACAAAGATTAAAAGTTCTCAAAAAAGTGCAGCTTGTTCCCTTGAGGGCTCACGAGCGACGAGTGGTGCAGCCTTCAGAGCACAGGAACAAGAGGAAGCTTCGTTGGATTCCCGTGCTATTTATCCATCTGCAGGAGGGCGGGGCCCGCCTCAAGTACGCCCATCCGTGCATGGACTTCCGGGCGGGTGTGTAGGCCAACCTCTTCTGGGTGGGAGGGGCGTGCTCCGGCTACGCCGCTTCGGGCATACCAGCCGGAACACGCCCCCTGCCCACAATGGTTTCCCGGGGGATCGGAGCACCCATCCATACGTTCGGGGGGACCGAGTGGTCTCCCCTTTCCAAGAGTAGTGTACCCTTAGCATATATTGCAGGGACATGGAATGAGCACAGCAGAACTGGGAGGAAGCTGCAAGGTGAGCACATAACCTGGCCAAAGGACAGTCCCTACATTCATTCACGTGGAGGAGACAGTGAAATGTGACAGAGGCATAATTGTGCTTGCAAGAGAAGGAATGAAATGGAGTCCCTCCGGAAGAATGGTGAAAATATTCTATATTATTTCACCCTGCCAATACAGATATTGTGTTCTGGTAATCCTCCAAAACTAAAATGTTGTCTTAAACTCTATGTGAATGACTCTTTCTCATGTTAGTACCTCCTGAGAGGTGCTGCATGAACAGACAATTTAGCGACGCTAGTAGACTCATTGTGTACCCCCTTGTCTAGGTTGCAATATTAAGAGTGACAGGTACTTTTTCCTGTAACTGTTGTCATTGTGCTAAAAAGGCAGAGTGCACTCCTCTTGCAGTATTCAGATATATGGTAGCAGGGAGTGTTGTGGTGGAACAGGCATGCTCAATGCTGAATCATTGATGCACGATGTCAGAGCTTTGATGATAACCATTGATGCAACGACCTGTTAAGTGGCTAACAGCGCTGCTGGTGGGTCCTGCTCCTACCCACCGCTTTGAACGTGATATGGAGACACCTACATCTTACAATTTCATACATAAAGTAGAAAAGACTGTACATTCCCGACGCAGCAAGTTGCTTGGCATAAAAGATGATTTTAAATAGCTCACCATGTTTCAATCACCGTCAGTATTTGTTATCTGGGGTAGTTTAAAAAAGAAACGAACTACTTCAGTAAACCTTATACGCATGCTTCAATTTCAGGTCCATGTCTTTGGGTATTGCTGGACTGCCTAGCAGGTGCAGATATTAATTTCTCCCTCTGTCTTCATTAATATGGCACCATTTAGTGCAGTATTTATGTCACCTCCAGATGTTGTTCATATTTGCAAGTACAATTTATGACCCATTAAAAAGAATCTGAAATTTTGTTTTTAGTAAGCTATACTTCGAAATGTTTTATTTGAGTAAGAGTCTACTCAATAAGTCAAGTTCCACATCAAAGTCATCCACGAGCGAACAGAGGTAGGCGTGAGGGATACAATTGAGTTCACTTCAAACAGGGAAAGCCAACACTTTAAATCCAATTTACAAAAAATAACTGATAATATACATATTATTGGTTTGCTATCAACAAATCCTGATTAGTTGTGCAATACATTCAGTAAATTGGCAACCAAAAGCCATTAACCAATAAAATCAACATTCAGCAGTAGCAGCCAGATGTTGCAAATCGTTTTGCATTTGCAAACTGCCTGATTTGCAGAATAAGCCTTTTGCAACTGCAAACGAGCATTGTGGTACGCAAGAAACCCAAATTGCAATTTGGTAACATTACCGAATCGCTATTTGCGTTTGCGGCTACCAACCAATTCTCTATTTGGAAAGAGCGTTTTCAGGGTGTTTAGGGTGTGCCTTCCAAACTGAAGGGCAGTGGGATGTGTTAATGTTCTGTAACCAAAAACATGACTTGAAACATTAATGCTTTACTGACAACTGAAAGGTATTGCTAAGGCAAATGGGAAGGGGTCACCAAGGGACTCTGTACCGTGGTTAATTATGAAAAAAACAGCACACAGTAGTTGGCAGTAGTTGAAGGGACATATGCCTACTTTTTACAAGTTTTTGTTAAATATTTAATTCTTTTTTTAAGCAATCACAGACATGGTGGTCTGCTGACTCCAGCAGGGCACAATCCCTGTGATGGTAGCGTTGCATAGTGGATCGCAATTTGTGACCTACCACATTAATATTGGTACATTGAATTTAAACCCACTACAAATCAGGTTTTTGCAAACCAACATATTAGTACATTGGAAGGTTCACAAAAACAGACTAGATTTGTTAACCTTTTTTAGTGCGTCAGACGTCCAGGAGCTGTCTGACGCATCAGTGCTCATGTGTGTCGGACGGCTCCTGGCTGTCCACACACTTGGCACAGGAAATCCCTCTGGTGCGGGCACCAGAGGGATTCTCTTTTTGTCAAAACACCCTCAGGAGCTGTTGAAGAGCTTCCCCAGCTTCCAACAGTGTTCTGATCATTTCTCTGAAATGACGGTCAGCGCGTACATCACGCTGATGTCATTTCAGGGGGAACTAAAGCTCAGTTTCAATTTCACTGCCTTGGTGCTCAGGGGGCTATGTCAGTCCCTTGAGCACCGAGGCAGACAGGAGAGGTCTCATTGGAAAAAGGAGAATCTCTGTGATTTTGTCCAGCTAAATTTGAGGTTTGCAGTGGATTCTGGGTAGGGAAACATTGGGGCAGCCACTCAAACAATACCTCCCTTGACTCACCCAGATTTCAGAAATGTGTGGGTTTGGTAGGTTTCCCTAGATGGCCGCCGAGTCCAGGGCAAAAAAACAGGTGCCACTTTGCAAAACAAGGTATTTTTCAGATAGGTAATTTTGATGTCTACTTAATATGTTTTGGGCTCTTGCCTGTCGAGGGTACTTGGCCCACCTTGACGAGTGAGGTACCATTTTTATCGGGAGACCTGGGAAATGCTGAGTGATAGGAAATTTGTGTCAGCCCGTGATCCCACAACTTTTCGACACAGAAATGTGAGACAAATGTGCTTTTTTCAGCAGGATTTGAGGTTTGTAAGGGATTCTGGGTAGGAAAACGTTGCGGGATCCAAGCAAGCCATACCTCACTGGACTCCCCTCGGTGTCTAGTTTTCACAAATGTATGGGTTTGGTAGTTTCCCAAGATAGCCGCTGAGCCAGAGACCAAAAACCCAAGTGACCACCCTTGCAAAACCAGGTTGTTTTGTGATAGGTAATTTTGATGTCTCCTCAATACGGTTTGGGCCCTTCCGGTTGCAGGTACTTGGCCCATCCAGGTGAGTCAGGTACCATTTTTATCAGAAGACCTGAGGAAATACTGGGTGGTAGGAAATTCGTGTCAGCCAAGTGATCCCACTACTTTCCCATGCAGAAATTTGATAACAATTCATTTTTTCCTGCTAAATTTGAGGTTTGCAGTGGATTCTGGGTAGGGAAGCGTTGGGGTCCACACAAGCCATACCTTGCTGAACTTCCCTAGGAGTCTTATTTTCGGAAATGGGCGAGTTTGGTAGTTTCCCAAAATAGCCACCAAGCTCAGGACCAAAAACCCAAGTGACCCCATTGCAAAACCTTTTTTTATATGCAATTTGGTTGTCTCCTCAACAGGATTTGGGCCCTTGCTTGTTGCGGGTACTTGGCCCAACCAGGCGAGCGAAGTACCATCTTTATCGGAAGACTTTGGAGAATGCGGGGACTGTGGAACTTTGTGGATCCACACAGATTCCAGTACTTTCCATCACAGCAATGTGAGGGAAATGAGCTTGTTTTTTATTTACAAAGTTTAAGGTTTGCAAAGGATTCTGGGTAACAGAACCTAGTAAGAGCCACTGAAGTCATCCTATCCTGGATTCCTCTGGATGACTAGTTTTCATAAATGTATAGGTTTGATAGGTTTCCCTAGGTGTCAGCTGAGCCAGGGTTCAAAATCCACAGCTAGGCACTGTGCAAAGAAGGGTCTGTTTTCACATTAAAAATGTTGGGTGTCCACGTTGCGTTTTGGACCATTTCCTGTCATGGGCACTAGGCCTACCCACACAAGTGAAGTAGCATTTTAATCGGGAGATGTAGGGGAATTTATAATTGTAGAGCAACTTCTATTACCTATTGACTTTTCTATGCATTACTGCCTTCCTAATGTAAGACAATGTCTAAAAAACGTCATTTTGAAAAATGTCCTACAATTCACAGGCCTGTATGGGTACCCACAACTTTGGAGATGTGCAAATAGCTACTGTTTCCAAACTCCATATTTTGTTCCCATTTCATAAATACATAGGTGTCTTTGATACATACTTTTCACTCTTTGAATTTTAACAAATTAATTGCTATATACCCAGTCGCACAATGAAAAACCATTGCAAGATGCTGCTCAGTTATTGGGTCTGGGTTACTCCAAGTTTTATATATCCCCACAACCAGAATGATCCAGCTGATGTATGGTAGATTGCTTTCAAACATCTGTCATAGTTAGAAGATACACGTTGGCACAAATGGCTGTTATTTTCTACTCATTAAAATTTTTTCTTGTTTTCAACTGTTAGTTTCTATAAAAAAAACTTTGAAGGATCTACAAAAATGACCCCTTGCTAAATTAAGAATTTTGTCTACATTTTGTATAGCTTTCTGGGATCAATTATTGCTTTCACACCCATTTCTACCTCTAACTGAAAGGAGGTTGAACGCACAAAAACTAGCAAAAATAGGCTATGTTCCAGTAAAATGCCAAAACTGTGTAAAACATTTTGGTTCTCTGATAAAAATCTGATTGTCCCTGAAAGCTGGGAAGATGACAATTTCAGCACCACAAACCCTTTGTTGATACCATTTACAGAGGAAAATCAGACACTTTCTTATATGCAGCACTTTTTCCCCATTTAAAAAAAAAATGATTTAAGCTGTATTTTAGTTAATTTCTGGGTCCCCTCCGGGGTAATTCACAAACCCTGGGTACCTTTAAAAAACCCATGATGTTGGAAGAAGGGATTGCATATTTGGCATGGATACCTTATGTGAACAAAATGTTATAGGGGCCTAAGCGCAAACGTACCCAAAAAGCCCAAAAAAATGGCTTAGCACAGGGGGGAAAAGGCCTATCAGCGAAAGGGTTAAAAGCCAATGCACAATTTGTAACAAATGTTATTGATTCCTTTTTTGTACATCCGGAATTTAGGGCCACATGTATTAGGGTTTTTGCAATCCCAAAAGCTCTGGCTCAGTAAATCATAGAGTTTGTCAATACTAGAACCCTTTTGTAAATGCACTAAACCCATTTCACGATTCAAAGAATATTTTACTAAATGCTAAATATTAAGAAATTACTCTGGGAAAGGGGCATGGTAAGGGCGTGCCTTCTAAATACAGATTTTTTATGGGATGTTTTAGTGCTGTCATATGCAATTCAGTAACGCAACATTATTATTTTACCTATACCTCAATGGAGATGGTAACCATTCACTAATTGGAAGCGGTCACCAAGGGATCCCTTTATCCTTTGTGAATGTGACTAAAACATTTATAGGCGTGGACGGTCATCCATGGGATCACTGCCTGTTCCTAAAAATATTTTTGTTAAAGTTTTATTTATTTTTAACACATCCAGTTTTTCTTTTAAGAAAGCAGCTGGATAAAAAAAAGCTTGCTTTATTTCAAAACAATGACAGACATGGTGGTTTTCCGATCCCATCAGGCCATCATGCTGGTGATTAAAACTGATTGTAGGCTGTCACATGTTGCTATCTACCTCATTCGTATGTATTAGGTAGATCCAATTGCAGTCCAATACCAGTTGGTATTTTGTGAACCAACCTATTAGTACATATGCATTTGGTTAAAGTCGGTGTGCACAAATTGCAATCACTTTTTCTGAATCAATTTTTAGTACCTGAGCACTTGCTTCCTGTTTACCTGGGTGTTGAGTCATTATTGGTTGCAACATCATTTGCACTCAAAACTGGAATACAATAGCAGAACACATATCAAGGGTGCAAATTGTGTTTCATTCTTGTTTGTGCACTGCCAAAAGTGAGGAAATCAAATCCAAATTTAGCAGAGTTCCTATTTAGAGCGCACCTCAGAATTGTGTGTAAATTGTGTACATTTATTTCATCCATTTTGTAGGAATCCGGATCTGTATATACTATACCAAAAAGAGGTATAGTGTGTCCCCCAAAGGTATGGCAGAGGCTAAAGTAGATAATACCTTACTCTCAATTTAGTGGTAGCTGGGCTGAGCAGTAAGGCTTATCAGAGGGTAGTGTGCATACCTTTGATGTACATACTCATACCAGGCAGAAACACGCCTAATGACTGACTCCAGGCCAATATCTGTAGAAAAATATTCTTTGTTTCATTTGTTTCTAGGAACCAAGTTGAACTAATTTACAGGTAAGTAGATGTTTTATGCAATACTTGCAATTACTGGCAAATAGAAATACTTTGGCATTGTCAATTCAAAATAGTAACATTTGGTACTGACACCAGATAGGCAGTTGTAGCTAATCTGTGTATAGAATGTAATGCAATCCTAAGGAAGACAAACAGGGTTATGCTTCAGTGGGTAAGTCATTGACTTATTTTACCAGTCTTCAGGTTGTTAGGCCAGCCCTGGGCAAGGGTCAGTTTAAGCCAGTGGCATAGGTGCAGCAAAATGCAGAGTTCACCAAGCCCAAGGCTATTCACTGGAAACTGAGGTCAATTGAAGAAGTGCAGAGTTCAGTATCAACACCACTGAGATCCATACTGGCAATGATCTGCTCTCGGTGAAGAGCAATAGAGATGAATGAGAGTCAGTGGGCTGTGAATGTTGAGACCATTAAAGTCATTGTCAGCGAGTTACTGTAGGTGGAATGGAGGCACCACTAGCTCAGCAGTTGCGGTCCTGTGGATGGTGATACATGGGGCAGGAGGAGGCCGACAAGGCCACTTCGAGGAGGGTACAGGCTCTTGGAAACGGAGCTGTGAACAGCTTGGATTGTTGGGCTGAGAGGATTCTTCTAGGTCATGGACGCTGTCCAGCTGTGGTGCTTTCTTCAGGCAGGGCAGAGTCGCCGTTCTTATACCGGCGGATGCCGGGGATTAGTGCTTCAGCCCAAAAGGAGATTCTTGGAGATTGGGTGAAGCCTGGAATGTCTTTGGGGTATCTTGGAGGCCTGGAAGGATTTCTGGTAGAACAGCAGGTCCAATTGTCGAACTTGTTAGAGGTGGTGGGGTTCTTGCAGAGTTTTGACTGCAGCAGTTCAGTTCCTGGTCTGACAGCAGTCTTCTTCTGCCTTCTTCTTCCATCGAATCTGAGGAACAAGATCTCAGAGGAGAATACTAAATGTAAGGGCATGACTGAGTTTGGATGGAATAGCCAATGGCTACTGTCCCCTAGGGTGACTACACCTTTTGGGTGCCCCTCCCTTTGGGGAGATGGACAGATCCCTAATCCTATTTGGCCTAATTCTCCAATTCAAGATAGCGAATTTCTGAGAGAGGTGTTCACCTCAGCTCCAAGCGGCCCTAGAGGTGTTCCAGGCTGAGGTGGACACTCCTACTCTGCTTACTAATTTTCCTGCCTGTCTGGTTGCCAAATGTGGGGCCCGGACAGGGGGGGTGGATATCTCCACTAGATGGATCTGCCCAAATCAGCACACATCACAATAACAGAGGCTTTGAGACTCACCGCCAAGTGTTGCTGTTCCTGCCCTGGGGGAGGTGTGAAGCACCTCCACCCAGAGCAGGCTTTGTTCCTGACCTCTCTCAGCACAAATGGTCTCAGTCCATGAGTTCAGAAACCTGATTGGTGATAGCTGGCTGGCGGGGACCAGTCAGTTATTACAATAGAAGTCAGTTGTTTTTTCTGAGTGCATTTTATAATAAATCCAACAATGACATCAGGTTGGGTTTATTTGGAAGTTTGGTACCAAACTTCCTAGTTTTCATAAATCCATCATGAAGCTGTGTAGTTCATAATGACAAATTCCCAACTCAAGTACTAAATATTGCTTGATTGCACTTACAATGACTGTGAATAGTACAAACGCTGTAAGGGCATATTGTTCATGCAGCTACACCGTCCCTCACCTGTGGTATGGTGCATCCTGCCTTAGGGCTGTAAGGCCTGCTAGAGGGGTGACTTATCCATGCCACTGGCAGTGTTGGTGGGCTTGGTATACGGGGATGTGTGCCATGCCATGTCGACTCTTCTGTGGGGTCTGCAACAAAACACACAGCCTGCAATGGCAGTGTGCGGCTGCCAAGTTAAGGTGTCTCGGAGGGTGTCATAGTACTTGCTGCAGCCTTCAGAGGCCCTCTCTGGTTACCAGGCCCTTATACAGGGCTCATACATGTGTCCCAGAGGTGTGCCAATTACGGAAACAAATGGACCATTTTGGGAAAGAACACAGGTGTTGGGGCCTGATTAGCAGGGTCCCAGCACACACTCAGTCAGTTGGTATCAGGTATCTGCCAAAAGGTTAAATGGTAACCATGCAAAAAGGGGCACTTTCCTACACATGACTCTTGGTAAGTTGCTGTTATTCAATTTTCACACATGAATTGTGTCCTCATTTTCATTAGGGCCTTGCAGTACTCTATAAATAAATAGAATCTCCCCTTAATATGTTTTTTAAATTTTTGGTTTTTGGATTCTAACTGATTAAAACTAAAATATTTCCTACCCTTTACCCCTATAAACCCTACAACCTGAAACCTGACCTGAAAAAATAAATACATAATTAACAGAATTATGAAATGATTCCTTAATATTAATTAATACCTAATTATTAATTATTTAAAAATGAATTACTTCCCACCCTTTACCCCTACAAACCCCACAGCCAGCAAATAAAATTCACATAAAAAATATTAGCATAATTAAAATAATTAAAAATAATGTAATTAAATAATATTTAATAAAAACAATAATGAGTTATAATTAAATTACTTGGAAATCCAACACTCTCCTTCCTGTTGCACTAATTGGAGAGGTAATAGTACATGTTACCACTCTTAATCCAACAGTTTTCCTTCTGTTGCACTTATTGGAGTAGAAATAGTAAATGTTACCCCTCTGCAATCCAACATTTTTCCCTACTGTTTTACTGACTGGAGTGGGATTTGTAAATTTTACACCTCTGCACTCCACAAGTTTTCCTACTGCTGTACTGTCTGGAGTGGGAATAGTACATTTTACCCCGTTTTATTATAATTTTTTGCGTGAAGTGGGGAAGTGCATTTCCCATATATTTACTATAATAGTTTGTGTAGTTTTGTATAACCTGTAGTGGGAATTCTGAATCTATTGAATTCAATATTGTATAATTTATTATATACTGTTATAATTTATTTTATTATATTTTTATTTATATAAATTATACTATTTATGTTCTTTTAACATGTAAAATATTGTAACAAAATTTTAGGTTGTTTGCTTTTTAAATTTAAATTTAAATTCAGTGGATTGTTTTTTTTTCTTAAAATATATATTACATCTACTTTATTTTTTAAATGTATGTCACTATTTGATATGTACATTTATATATATATATATATATATATATATATATATATATATATATATATATATATATATATATATATATATATATATATATATATATATATATATATATATATATATATTACCTACTGGCGGTCGGTAGTTATAGTTATAGTTAGGACCTAGTTTCCATAGGAAATCCGCAACATTCTATTGGGAATAACTTTGGCGCCGGTTGATGAATCTCTGCGAATTTCTCAAAGAAGATGGCCCGCTCCTTCCCTGAGAGTCTCGGGAAGATTCGCGAAGCAGGGGCATAAAAAAAAGGGGGGTCCCAAAACATGTTTTCCCCATGTTAATTTCCATAGGATGATTAGACACGGCTACAGCCCGAACCGCTGAACGGAATTACACCAAATTTGGAAAAATGGTAGGGTCTGGTACGCAGATCACGCTTTTGGTTAAATGGTGTAAATCCCTTAAGTAGTTGTTGAGAAAATCGATTTTGAAAAAATGTATATATCTATAAGCGCACACCGTACGCGCACGGTACGCATACGTGCGCGGACCTTCGCGTGCGCGAGCTGCATTATGATTGGCTGCCAATGTCTGTCAACACTCCAAAACAGAAATTGTTGGTAGCCATCTTGTGCCTCGGTAGACTGAGGCACAGGAAAGCAGAAAAACAAACGTGTAGAACTCAAAAAGGGGGCAGAGTAGAATCACCCTGACCCCCTAGGCCTGCTAAGGGGGTCCCACAAGGACCTCCTAGGCCCCCCAAAAATATTTTTTTCAAAACATCACGGGGTACGCATACCGTGCGCGTACCCTACATGTACCGTGCGCGCACGGTACGCGCACCCCGCGATTTTTTGAAAAAAAATATTTTATTTGGGCCTAGGGGGTCCTTGTGGGACCCCTTGAGCAGGCCTAGGGGGTCAGGGTGATTCTACCCTGCCCCCTTTGCGTGTTTTCCACCTATGTTTCACTGCTTTCTTGTGCCTTGGTTCTACTGAACCAGCTGAACACCGCCCCCTGCAGACCGACCTCACTAAGTCTTGAGAGGAGACCACTGTGAGGGACGGTGTCAAAGGCCGCCGACAAATCCAGCATCACCAACATCGCCTTACCCCCCAAGTCCAAGACCTCCTTGATTACCTCTGTTACTTCCAGCAGCGCTGTCTCCGTGCTCATATTAGCACGGAATCCAGACTGAGTGCAGTGCAAGATGTTGTTAGTCTCAAGGAAATTGAAGAGGGAAGAGTGAACATGTTTCTCCACGACCTTGGCAAAAGCTGGAAGGAGAGACATAGGCCTGTAATTGGCGTGTGCCAAAGGGTCCAGATTAGGCTTTTTCAGAAGCGGTATGATAAGGGCCTGCTTCCAGGCAGGGGGGACCACTCCCGTGCTAAGTGATAGATTGAGCACAGGATTAATTAGGGGGTTGGCCGGACAGGGATCCAGAGGGGAGCCTGATTTTAGTTTCGTGAGAAGATCCAATGAGGTTGGACAGGAAAGCAGAGGGAATTCAGAAAGAGTGGGGCCCCCACCATTCAGAGGCGGAGAAGGAAGGGCACTGATGCAGGAGGCTACCACAACACCAGAAAGCAGAAAAGAGTCCTGAATGGACTTAGGTTTATTGGCGAAGAAATCAGCAAGTAGGGTGACCCAAGATTCGGAGTGAGAGCATGTAGACGTGCTCATCAAGGGGGAGGTGAATTCCTTCACAATCGAAAAGATTTCTTTGCTGGTATTAGTAGCAGCCTGAATTCTTCGGGAAAAGTAGGCTTTCTTCTCCAACATATTGTTGCTGTGTTATGATTTAATAGATACCCTGTACGCCATCTTAGCTGTAATATCATAATGGTGACGCCAAGCCCTTTCAGCTTTCTTACACTGCCGCCGCTTCTCAGACAAGGCTGCAGTGAACCAAGGGGCAGAAGCCTGGTAGGCTAGTTTATGGGAGGTCGTCACAAGGCTAATTTGTCTAGTCTTTCCACAAACCAAGTTTGCAGGAGATCAAGATCCTCCTCTAGACTGCCTGACAACAGGCACGGAGTGGATAGAAAAGCTTGAGCTAGCATGTCAGGGGAAACTCGATGATAGGCTTGTGAAGTCTGAAGAGGGCGACCCAACATACTGGACAAATTTTCGTCAGAGTGAGAGATTTGGAAGCTCACTAGAAAATGGTCCGACCACAGGACCGGTACTGGGGGGGAGATGCCCATTGGAATAGTGGAAAAGACGTGATCAAGCGTGTGACCTTTGTTGTGCGTGGGGACGGAGTAGGGGGTGAGACCCAATGGAGATGTGGTGTCAAAGATCTTGATAGTGTCAACATCATTCCTTGTTTCCATGTGAATGTTAAAGTCCCCCAATAGCATCCAATGCTCAGTTTTTAAGCAAAGTGCCGAGACCACCGCCTGGAGTTCTTCGTGGAAAGAGCCGATGGGTCCAGGGGTTCCATAGATCAATAGCTCTGCTCAGGATTGGTGAGGAGACATGGATAAGGAAAACCCCAGGGCCTCACACCCATAAATGTCGTCGGATTGAAGGATGGAACAGGTAAAATGCTTATCCACCACCATCGCGACACCCCCACCCCTTGCCCTATTCTTCCTAAGAATAGCATAGTTGGCGGGGATTGCAGCGGCTATGTTCGGGCCCGAGCCATCACCCAGCCATGTCTCAGTGAGGAAGAGACAAATAGGCTTAGTCTCCGCCAGTAGATTATGGAGTTCTAAGGCATGTTTACTAAGAGACCTGGTATTCAGGAGTAAACATGAGCTCTTCTTAGGAGGGTTATTAGGGGCGGTAGCAGGGGCGTTGCCCGGTAGCCAACCGCAACCGGGACATTGCCTCTTGCCCTTGGGCCGACAAGGGAAAACAGTACAACAGTTACCAGCCTTACCCTTGAGAATGGTGAAAATTCAAAAACATGAAGCCTAGAGAAAAGTGATTGGTCTCATGTGGCTGATTAGGGATTGTGTTTCTAGCACAGATCTGTACACAGGATCAAAGAGGTTTGATCTGTTTTACCGCCCGAGGACCAGTTCTTTCTTAGCTAAGGAGATAGATTTCTGTTCTTATTACCCCCATTTCCGATCATGCATTGAGCCTAAGCCTTACTAAAACATCTAAAATACCTCTACTACGGTACAAGAGTCACAGGCATTGCCACATACATTTTAAATGCTTTTATTCTTCAAACAGTTGTAGTTTCTTTTAGTTATGTGCATTTAAATACTCCCTACAAGCCACTATACCAAGAATACAATGTGTGTGTGTGATGAAATCAAATTGGTATTTTTGTGGAAAGTGTATGCAAACATTCTGGAGTCTGTCTCTATATTTACCTCCATATTTGCCTCTATATTACATTATTGTTTATCAAAAAGCATTAGTATTCTTACATCCATTATTCAATTTATGAAATTGTTCAGAGTTGTTAAAAACTCTCAGTTACTCTGAGAATCACTGATCTTCTCAAGCACTGCTGCTTGCAAGATCAGCCCAGGC
Organism: Lissotriton vulgaris; assembly: GCF_964263255.1. Classification (NCBI taxonomy): domain Eukaryota; kingdom Metazoa; phylum Chordata; class Amphibia; order Caudata; family Salamandridae; genus Lissotriton; species Lissotriton vulgaris. Next base: position 1,088,849,174 of record NC_141697.1, on the reverse strand, counting down.
TCAATTTGTGAATTCGTCATGATGATTACATTGTGAAATTGTAGAAACTTCACTTACAATCAAGCAAAATAATAAGGTAGCCATTTCTCTCCAGAGCTCACGAATATGGTTAGGCTCATGCTTTTTCTTTCAGGTTGCTTCCTTGAGTGCAGCGACAATAACATCTAGAAGCACAGCCTTGCAGATTGATCTTTCCCCATAAGAGGTGATGGACATTGAACATAATGGACTACCTGCTGCTCATGTGATTTGTCATTTTCTGATAAGGAATTACTTCACTGGTGCACTCAGTACCTTATCTATGTCAGTGTGTGATATATAGTATTCCCTTCAGTTCACTGAACTCTCGATATGCCACATAGATGTTTTGAACTGTGCTTTCTAAAGACTGATCAAATCAAGACTGATCAAATCAAATCAAGAAGTGTGGCTCAAATGGTTAGAGCGGCAGACCCTGATGCAGAGGTCTGACCCGGGACCAGGGTTCAATTCCCGCCTCTGCTTGTCTTGGGCTCAATTTCCTCGGACCTGATCATTCTCGCCTCGGTGCCTATTCAAATCATGGGTCCCACTCTGCAACTCTGGGCAATAGCTTGCTTAATCTCCACAACGGCCCCAACAGCGCTGGGATGCCTGGCTTCAACTTGGGGGTGCCCAGGAGTGGACATTTGACAGGGAAAAACCAGGAAGGGTTCCTAAGTGGTATACAGACAGCGCCAGGACACCTCCGTTGGAGGTAGCTGTGCGCTTTACAAATGGCATTTACATGTTTACATATGATTAATGGTCAAGGAACAGATGATGATTAATAACTCTCCAGGGTCAACCCTTTAACTAGGCTTTAGTCCTCTAATGGGACACATATATGATTTAAAAAGTTTTACCAAGGATTTTAATTAAGGGTCTCTCCAAAGTGAAGCACACAAGATAGGCACTGTAAAGGAGACACAGAATTTGTTTAGCTTCATATTCAAAGTAGCTTTCCCTTTTGTATTCAATGCCTTTTTTCAAATTGAATATATGGTCCTAAAGTGAGTTTTTGTATTTGTTCACCTCCATCGATCCGCTCATACTATACACATCAACACATCAAGAGACTAAGATGGCCACTGCAATGGAGCTCTAGGAAGAAGCTCCCGGGTTGGGGATCACCAATTGGTGGATATCCCTGCTAATGCCCACCCATCCTCCCACCAAAAACTGACTCTGTGACTACGAACACTCCGGGTCTCCCACAATCAAAGCAGGCTTGTGATCATGGACCCACTTCAACCGAAAAGAACTGTGCATCACTCTTGTTAGGCAGACCGAAATAACTTCCTCCCCGCAGCCAAATACAGTGCCCAAGATACGCAATCAGCCCTCGCTCACAGGAATGTAAAGCAGTTCCATGACTATATAGAGGCCACTGCTTCCACCTGTGGCTGGCCATAGAACTGCCCTTCAATGTGCCCAGTAAGGACTCAGGATAGGAGGCCCTGCACAGGCAGGGTCCAAAAAGCTATGTTCACACCCAGCTGACCAGCACAACACCTGTGCTTGTGGCCGGACAGAAGACCAATTATGGCCATAGCCAACATGCAGCAGGGAGACACAAATTGGGTGAGTATGCCTATTTAGGCCTGTACTGGCCGCACACTGATAGTTGTCACCGGTTCCATGTACTCAAAGGGAGTTTGGCGCCACACTCACCACAACTCCAGATCAAAGTTGCCCCTTGGCGGGCCTGCATACACAACAACGCCACTGAGCCCCAAGGTGGTACTGAGCCTACTGGTTGCAGGCTGGCCAGCAGCATATGCACAGCAGCTGAAGCCGGCCTGCATCTCCTGCAAGACTTTCAACAGCCTCCAGCACAGAATCCTCATTGACTGTGTATACGACCCAACCCAGGAACTCTCTGCCCTAGGGAGGTTTCACCCAACAGGGGCCTCCTCCCTTCCCTGACATAAGGACTCTAACCACAAAATGGATCCTGCATGGAAACAGATGGAGTACTGAAATCATAGCCTCATTGAAAGTTAAGAAAGACTTCCCACTCAATAAGAATGATGGATCCTCCAAGCAGTTAATAAGACCAGCCATCTTGCAATGGGTCAAGTAATATACAAGCTCAATATTCTCCACTTGTTTCTAATACGAGGGCCCCCACTATTATAGTTACTACAGTTCAGAACTACAGCCTGCTTAACCATCAAACCTACAAAGCCAATTTACTAACACTTACCACAATTTCATGATGCCCTGGATGCATGTTGTCAAAACCTTCACACGTAAACTGATTAATCAACACCCTGAAGTACTCATAGCGGACTTCTACCACAATGCCTATAAAGGTGCTAAGAGAACGAACCTCATCTTTTTCACCACCCTACCTGCGAAATGGACCGCAACCCTAGCTAAATACCTCAACATTACTAAAGCCACTAACACCTCACATGGATGTGAATTAACAATCTCTAACTCGCTGCATGTTTAAAGGCAAATCTGCCACGACCATCTTCAAAAACAGGACCTTCATTATTTAAGCCAATGATGCTAACGTACACACTTTTCAATCCATATTCCCCATGATAGAAAACACCATAGCAAGGCCGCAAAACCTGTCCCTCTCTAGCCACTCTCCCTCACAGAACACAAAATAAAATAAAACACTCCTGAATTACACCATGAACCCCACTCTCTCACCTACCACTCACTCTCACCTTACTGAAACACTCAAGACTCACAGCACAGATTCAGCTCACTCACAGATCTTCATGACTACCCCTGGAATTCATAGCTCATATCACAACACCATCTTGGGACAAATCACCTCCGTAAAGCCCACCCTAACCCTTCTACTCTTCCCACTCTCACTTCCCCTCACAGTCCTCACTCCCCTCCCTCCCATCTCTCCAGGTGGAGGCAAAGCAGCCCATGAACCCAACTATTACAGCTTACCCTCTGTGCACACTAACGCATTGAGGACATCATCCAAAGGGACCGCCACAACTCACCCACCTGTTCCACCACTATTAACAAAGAACTATACAACAACTCTAACTTCTCCCCACTGACTCCCTGACTCCAGCTCACACTGGCACACACTCAAGGACTTTGATCAAACACACCTCCCACAACATAAAGCGACTCTCTAACTCAGGGACACAGACTAGAGACAGGCTCCCCCCGAACAACAAGAAACAACCCACCCACACTCCCTCCATGCAAAAGCAAATGTTTATGCATAAACTTGAGGAGAGACTTACATGCATAGGAATCCAATGAGAAAGACTACTACAAGGGTCAACCTCATCACAAACATGGGTTAATTTCCAACTCAACACCCTCACTCTCCCCTACATGCAACAGCACACACTACATAAGTAGAGCGAAGATACAATCCATCATCAAATATCCAGGTTATCATCTGGACTAGGAAGAAAACCTGCACCAATGACCAGACCACCAGTGCACCTTGTCAATGTCCCACTGACGTCCTTCCCCGAAAATATATGACTAACCTCAAGAAATCAGATGCATGCTCATAAACTTCAGATCGGCAACCAGACATGCAACAGAAATACCAGTAACAAGCTTAAATCAAAGCATTCCTCACAGAAACATGCCTAAGCAATTCATCCTACCAGATAATATACATGCTGGTACCACCAGGATTCTCAACCATCAGGAGAGCCAGGAAGGGCCACAACGATGGAGGCATCACCATTATTCATAAAAACAACATTAACGTGAGTGAAACAGACACCTTTTCCTACAATACATTTGAACATTTCAGCTCAAACATAAGGATAAAAGGGAACACAACAATGAATTGTCACCTCTTCTACCACCCACTGGGCAACACACTATCCTTTGCTGAACACCTAACAGATTTAGTTGCGCACTGCTCACTCTCACATTCCTACAATATCATGCTAGTTGACCTCAACCTTCACTGGAATGATAAAAACAACACCCAAATCCAATCCCTAAATTACCTATTACTCAGTAACAACCACTTCCAGCATTGAAAAGGTAGCAACCACTTCAAAGGCGCAACCCTGGATGCCATATTAGCCCAGGAAGCAATACTAACCATTGATAACATCCTCCCCGTCGACTGGTCGGATCATCACTTCATGTTATTGCACTTCAACAAGAAAATAACACACTAAACATACCACACCTGGTTAGAAGAATAGAGCTTAATTTAATGAACAAAACAAGACAAAAACAAAAAAATCCATTAACTGGAACCTGAGTTATGAATTTTTAAAAAATAAACATAGTGTTAAAAAGCAAAAAGCACTGTTCGTCGAAGCAGGTCACTGGGAGCAAGAAGAGCACCACTGGCTGTGTTCCACAGAGCACAAAGAGCCATGCTGCATCACAGACATACAGGATGGAACTAAGCAGTTATGAGCAGTGATGATTGCTGTGCAAAGAGATGAACTTGCGGTGGCTCACGCTGATTCTTTGCGTGAGTAGCGTGATTCAGGAGGGAACAGGCCCATTCAGTTCACAAAGAGCCTAAAAGATTGCTTTCAGGAGCTTAAAAACCACATACAAGGGACTAGGACCTAAGAGGTGCATCTGGGGTCAGGAGCCTATTGAAGAGGGGTCCAGGAGCTGTGGGGAGCTTTTTATGTCCCTGAGGCTCAGAACAGGATGCCAGCAGGCAAGCTTTTGGAGTCAATCTGGGGTCCTGGAATCAGGATGGGTTCCAGGTCCAGTTCTTCCTCTCCAGGCAAGAGGGCAGCAGGTCAGCACAGCAAGGCAGCAGTTCTTCCAGAGCTTAATTCCAGTAGAGTGACAGTGCTTCAGCCGCACAGCAGTCCTTTTTCTTGGCAGATATCTACAGGTCCAGAAGTGTAGCGAATTGTTGGTGTCTGATGTCAGGTTCTTATACCCAGTCATGCCTTTGAAGTGGGGGCGACTTCAAATAAGGGTCTGGGAAGTGCAAAGAGGTCCTCCCTTCCTGCGCTTGATCCAGACCCACTACAGGGGGTATGAAGTCCCTTGTATGTGGACAGTACACAACCTGTTCAGGTGTAAGCATGAGGCTGCGGACATCTCCCAGGATGGCCCATCAATTCATGCCCACACTCCCTTTGTGTGCGGGCAGTGTAGAGAGAATACACAAAGCTCAGCTGTCATCCAACCTAGACTCAACGGAGACAGGCAGCAGGCACCAAATTAAGTATGGGCGAAATTTGCGAATTCGTGGTGCGCGAATTAATGTGAAATGGCAAAAAAAATCTGCGATTTCATGAATTTTCCCGCAAACTCGTGGATTTTTGTGCCATTTGCACAAATATGTGACCACATGTGCCTGTAACTTTGCCAGCGCGCCAAAAGGCGCTGAGGTCCTTTGAGTGAGCTGGCCATTATAGTGGGGACTGGCAGGAAGACGTTCCATACCGCTAGTGTGTGGTGGACGGGGCCAAACGGGCGGGGCTTCCATGCGAGTTCACATGCATCTTCTTTTTAAAGGGTCAGAGACCGAGCAGAGCAACAAATAAGGAGAAAGCAGCCTCCTGGTCACAGGAGGTACACGGGGAGGGCGCTAAAGAAACTCATGAATGCAAAAATACGTTTGGCACAGGACCCCAGAATCCTTCAGATGTCCTAGATAGCTCTGCTGCGAGTGTTGGTACAATGCCATTCTGATCTTGCTCAGTGGGTTCAGGCGCATGCAGCTGCTGCTGCTGGACAATGTCCCATCTCATACTAAACTGCCCCGTATAGACATATGCTTGATCTGGGCAGTAGGGTGCAGTGGCATGCCGGTGCTCCACGCCTGGTACATGCGCATACCAGTGCCAGGGGGACACATGTTTATTGGTGCTGTGTAGCAAGTTATGACTTTACATCTTGACAGCACCAGACGGTGGTACCACCTACACGGATCAGGGGCATCCAGGCACCAGACTTCATGGTGCAAGAACATAATGGTGCTGTGCGGTACGGGTAAATATGTATTGGGGGCAAGGGGCACTTAGCACAATGTGTGCTCACACCTAGAGGGCTCCCAGGCAATTGAGCACAAATGATTTTCACACTGAGAGGGTTCCGGGGCAGTTCAGCAGCACAGGGGCTCACATTCACTGGGGAGCAGCGCGTGGGCTCACAACTCCTGGGCAGCTCAGCAGCGCGGGGGCTCACACCCACAGGGCTCCTGGGCAGTTTAGCAGCACCACCCTCTGGTTCATCACTGCCACCCTCTGGTTCAGCACTGCCATCCTCTGGTACAGCACTGCCACCCTCTGGTTCAACACTGTCACCCTCTGGTTTACCACTGCACCCTCTGGTTCACCACTGTCACCCTCTGGTTCATCACGGTCACTCTCTGGTTCATCACTGCCACCCTCTGGTTCATCACAGCACCCTCTGGTTCACCACTGCCACCCTCTGGTTCATCACTGCCACCCTCTGGTTCATCACTGTCACCCTCTGGTTCATCACTGCCACCCTCTGGTTCACCACTGCCACCCTCTGGTTCATCACTGCCAGCCTCTGGTTCACCACTGCCACCCTCTGGTTGATCACTGCCATCCTCTGGTTCATCACAGCACCCTCTGGTTCACCACTGGCACCCTCTGGTTCACCACTGCCACCCTCTGGTTCATCACTGCCACCCTCTGGTTCACCACTGCCACCCTCTGGTTGATCACTGCCATCCTCTGGTTCATCAAAGCACCCTCTGGTTCACCACTGCCACCCCCTGGTTCATCACTCCCACCCTCTGGTTCATCACAGCTCCCTCTGGTTCACCACTGCCACCCTCTGGTTTATCACTGCCACCCTCTAGTAGAAGTAGAAGTTAATTTCTTTGTAACCATTTTTTTGTAAATGGTTACAAAGAAATTAGCTTCAACTTTGGCACCTGCTGTAACCCTGTAAGTGCTTCATGTACTTTAGTTTTTTGAAAATCCACCCGAACGCGATTTCGCGGATTTTTCTGCAATTTCGCGAGATTGCAGAAAATCCGTAATTTCCGCGAACGGAACGGATTTTACGCCCATGCTTACACCAAATGGCTAAAGTAATGGAAATAGCAGCTTTTTGAAAGTGGCATTTTCAAAACTGCAATTTAAAATGAGACTTCACCATAAGTTGGAATTTTAAATTGGGATTCCAGAAATACCAAACATGGGGGTTGAAACTCTTCCCAATTGGAAATTACATTTATAAAATATAGAAAGGTAATCCCATTGTTATCCTATGGGAGAGATAGGCCTTGCAGTAGAAAAAAAATGAATTTAAGAGTTTTTTTGCCACCAGGACATTTAAAAACTAAAAATGTATGTCCTACCTTTTATGTACATTGCACAATGCCCTCAGGGTTACCCAGGGCCTACCTTAGGGGCAACCGAAATGCATAAAAAGGGAAGATTTAGGCCTGACAAGAGGTTTATCTTGCTACGTCGAGATGGCATTGTAAACTGCACCCACAGGCTACTTAAGTGGCAGAATCAGTGCAATAGACCCACTGGTAGAATTTAATTGACATGCCCTGGACACAGGTAGTGCCCTTTATTAGGGACTTATATGTTAATTAAATATATCAATTGGGTCTAAGCCAATGTTACCATGTTTAGGGGAGAGAGCACAGGCACTTCAGCACTACTTGGTAAAGTTCTCAGAGTTCTAAGACCAGCAGAAATTAAGTCAGTAAAAAGTGGAGGAAGATGAAATCGTTTGGGGGTGACCCTGCAGAGAAGGCCATTTCCAGCACATTCAATTTGCATTACGACATGAGATTTTCCCTGTATCCTCCAATATTGTGACAAATTGTTCTGTGCATAAAGAAAGTGTCACCAAAAAACATACAGGCAACATTTGTTTGGTGGTGGTGAATCACTTCATCAGGGCTGTAATGAAAAAATGAAAATATTAACAATTGGTAACATTCCTATGCTCTAAAACACAAACCCACATCTAACATACAAATGCATATTGTGAGAAATTGCGTTAGTTGAAAGGTGGTTGACCCCCATTCAAGCAACAGCAACCATCTCTATTATTGTTAGGCACAAAAAGTCCAAAATTAATATGTGGTAAATCCTCTGGTTGCTTGGCATAAAATCAGTCAGGCGTAAATTTAAGTCAATTTGTAATGTATTTATGGAACACACAAAGAGTAATAAATTCAAAAAACACCAAAAGAAATATCTCACACCAACTTAGAAAAATATAGTAAAATGTACTAAATTATTTGACACCAAAATGACAAAAATCCCATCAATAGTACCACATATGTGAATTTGTAAACTTTTAAATAAAACTAGTATCAAAAATATCAAAGTGCCAATGGCAGACATTTAGGCATGCAAGACAGGAGCAAAGTATACATTAAGTCTAACCTAGGGCTCTATTATAAGTTTTGGCAGAGCGTTGGTGTGAAAGTACAAACCACCTTTCAACTGCCGAAGGTTGCCTCCACCCACCTGCAAGACTATGGCTTTTCAGTGGTCTAGCAGGTGGCTGGTGGTAGGTGGCTGGTGGTCCTGAGGCAGTGCCTCTTTCAAAGGTGGTGGTTCCTTTGAAAAAGGCACCACAATGGGACCTCGCTACAAGGTTCCTGCATGGCATGGACTCCAAGGTCGCGTAGGAATCTAAGTGTACGCACACAAGGGGGAACATGTTACACCCCCTTGTGTGCATACTCATGTGGTTGAGGCACAGGGGGCCCTCTAGAGCCCCCTTTATTACTTCTTCTCCAAGGTTTTCATTGAGGAAGAACTTCTACTCACACCCTGGAGGAGAAGAAACTCGTAATATGCGTGGTGGCACTGGGGCAGTCCTGACAAGAATACTGCGGCCTCTGACCGCCGCTCCAAAGCCCAGGGAAAGATGGTTTCCTGGCAGAGCCAGTATTCCCAGGGCAGTCCAACACCTCAATTCCTAATGTGGCAGTCAGACCGCTGGTGTGCCGATGGCTAGATCTGCCACTGTTGCCCCAACACGATTCTGGTGGTCCTCGGACCATCAGACTCGTAATAGGGCCCCAAGATGGAGCACAGTTTGGATACACAAAGTTGATTGGGCCCAGACTTGGCTTATCTTTGAACTTAAAAGGAATGTTGTAGAAAAAGGTCTGAGAAGGTAACATTTAGCAGGCAAAACAGCTGCACTTTCTGAAGATATGGCATTGTCCAAGAGCCTCTTGACAAACTTGTGGTGAAGGTTTCTACATTTGGAGTTTGTAACTTTTTTGAAGTTGAAAATCTCCAGTGTGGAAAAGCCTGTAGCTGATGACGGTGTCTATGAGGCCATTTACTTCTTCTGCAAGGAATTACTGTTATGGAGAAAAACATAGTGTGAGCTACTGTGAAAACAGTTAGACCGGTGATGCACCTTGTATGGATTAGTGAGCAGGTAGGTCCTGGTCTTTTGTCAATTCTCCGAGCACCTTTGGGCTGAATTTTGGTGGAGGCTCTTTGGGCGCATTTAGCACAACTTCCAAGAGTGAATGACTTCAATGAGCACAACTTGGAGGGCAGGGTTCACACCAGTAGGCGTCCAGGGACAAGGTTCAAGCTATTGGAACTTTTTGTGTCGCTGTAGCTCAGATCAGGAGGCCAGCCAACTAGCCCTTGGACTCACTTTGGTAGCCCTTCGATCAATCCTCAAATAGCAAGGCAGACTCTAAGCAGGAGGGCAAATCTCTGAAATACAAAGCAGGCCTCAAGCAGCAGTGCAGTTCTCTGAATCATAAGGCCACCATTCTGAGTGTCCCCCACAGTTCCAGGACTTGAGTGAAGAATGGGTTTGAGCGTCCTATTTTTAGACCTGAGGTCAACATTGAAGTAAAAGAAATGGCTAGAGATACCCCCCAACCAAAGTTGGTTCTGTAATTTTCTTCTTCCTGCCCAAGCTCCAAGATGTCTAGGGTAGCAAAAGACTGGTGTGATGTTCTATGTGAGTGTGCATAATTGACTCCTTTGAAAGCTAAGTGAGGCAGGAAACAGATTTTCTCCTTCCATCCTGGCGGGATTTCTCATACTGTCAACACATAGTCCCATTTGCTCCACTATCTGGAAGTCATACACAAAGGCCAACTTCCACTCTAATCGCTGTCATGCAACCAGGATACTGACTGCAGCCACCAAATGGTTAGTACAAGAAAACACAAACTTTCTAAAAGTGACATTTTCAAAACTGACTTTAAATCCAACTTTACTAGTAAAGATAATTCTAACTATACATTCTTTAGAGACTAAACATGATATTTCTACCTGTACCCAAATAAAATGTATCATTTATTATATGTAATAAGGTAACCCAAAGCTATCCCATGAGAGAGATAGGCCCCACAGTAGTAACACATTAATTTGACCTAAAAGTACCTGTCCAGATTTTACCTTGTGCAACGGAGTGGTGGTGGTATGATGCAGAGTACTACAGCCAACAAACTTCAGAAAACACAAGGGGAGAAGGCAACATTTTTGGGTGTAACCCTGTAGAGAGGTACAAATTCAGTAAAACCAATTGATAAAGAAGTTGGAAGAGTCACAGAGCAAAGGTACGTCTTCAACTGTTTGTTACATTGTAAGTGAGTTACTAATTGGGGTGGATTGAAGCTCAGCACAAGTAAAAAAGTTACTAAACTGTAAGGTCCAGTCTAAGGTTTCAGTACTTGAGCTTGACCACAGGCAGCTAAAGCATAGAGCTGACAGGTTTAACTGAGAGAAAATGTGTGAAGCATTTCGAAGTATGAAAACAGTTATAAAGGCATAGACACAACACAATAAAAATCCCACTATAATTTCCAGAAAGCGAGGATACATTACTGGCCAATTGGCAACAAAATGGCAAAAATCCAATAAAGACAATGGGAAATATGAACTGTTATATATTTTAGTGGAACAAGTGTCAAGAAAAACAAAGCACCCAATGTAAGTAAGTCAATGTACGTACAGTAAACCAGAATGAAGGTTTAATTTCAGGTGGACCATGATAGAGCCCCAGTAGAATACACCAAGTGGATTGGTAAAAGTTTAGAATGCAAAAAATGAATCGCGTTTCTAAGCCACATTACAGAAGAGGAATGTTTCACTTTCCTGAAGTCGCATGTGTAAATTTCTTGTAAGTCAGATGCAGAGTGGGACATTTTACCTTGTTAGAATAGAAATTCTGTGGGTCGCTGTTAAAACTGTAGCCACTGCAGTGGAACCGAAGGCTGCATACCTGAAGCAATTTGGACTCTTGGGCTCTCTTTAGCTTTTGAGATTTCTTGCTGACACTTTTTCAAGACTCCGCACAGAATTGTATTCAGTTGTTTTTTCAGAGGTGCTGAAGTCTTTGAGCAAGATAAAGATAAAACCCAATCTAATGCTGTATAGCTGTCACTTAGATTTTTTACCGCAGTTCCAGCTGAAGGTCTTGAGGAAAGCTTTCAAGCTTTCTTCTTGTTTTCAAAAAACCATAGGAATACTCGCCTGAGGCCCCCATGACCTCAAGGGAGGAATGTAGGGACTATCAGGTGTCAGATAGAGGCCAGCAGCAGGGTCCAGTCCAGGACCAGTTTCTTCTGGTCATCTGGGCACTCTAGGTAAAAAGGCCCCTTGTTGCTTGGTGTGTCCCTGTAATCACACATGAGGTCAGTCAACTGACCTTTAGAGTCCACTTCTCTGACCTAGGTAGAATTGGGAGCTGGTCTAGTACTTCAGGTCTGCTTACAAGTCTCAAACAGCAGGTGAAGTCCTTCTCTTGTGCTTCCACAGCTTCAGGAAGTGCTCTGAGGAGTTGGCCTGGGGTGCCACATTTATGCCAGGCACCAGCTAGGGCATATGTATGACTACTGGATTTTCCTTAAGCAATGGGGTAATTGTTCCCACCGGTAACCCTACCCACTTTCGCAGTAGTTCCTGTTTGCTGTTGAAATACTGCAAACAATCCTGAAGTGTACATTAGTCACAACATCCAAAATGGGGAAAAACGTCTGCCCTTAGCAGAGCCTCTGTGCCCAACCTTAGATGCAGCCACGATAATAAGGAGTCCCATTTCTGTGGTTAACCAAAACCTGTCCTCAGAGTAGCTTTTCTCCTACTGGGATTGATGCCAGCCTGACTGTAGAGACAATAGTTGGGCCTTTTAGGCATCCCTGAAAATTGCCTATGACAGGTCAGACGCTTTCAAAGTTAATTAAGTTCCTAGGCCCACCACCACTTGTCTTCTAGCCAGGGGAGAAAAACACCCCCCACTCCCAGGCCATTGTCCCTAATCTGGGAGCAGGTTTCATGTCTTATTAAGGTCAAACACTTGATTGACAACTGCAAGACAGCCAATGTAAATTGATCTTCTGGAGGTTTAGGCAGAGAAAAGTACCTTTCTAAAATGTTTTTTTACTAAATATGTATTAAAATAAGTCCAACTCTACCATTGTATTGGGCTTTTAATAATGATTAAAAAGTGTGGTTGTCATTTTTTTTAGCCGGTCCCAGAGCTGATATTCAGAATGAATGTTATAATATGTACCCTATCGTTCTTCTAGGACAGCCAGGGCCTGTTACCGTAAAATAGCTTTGGGTACTGGCCATTCCAGGGACATGGCAATATTACATTTCTATATGTCCATCTTACACTCTTCAGTGTGGGGTGCTAGGAGTACATGGGGGAGGCATAGTGATATTTAAAAGGAAGACTTTTCCTATGAAAAATGTTTATATTGACAGGTTGAGCTGAAGGTTTAAACTGCAGCAGCCAGGCCACAATGGAAAACCTGATGCCTTGGTACTCTTGTCTCAGCAGTAAATGGCACAGTAAGTTATGCAGTCCAAGGGTAACATTCAACTTTCTATGCCATATGTGTATTTTCAACAACCACATACTATGAGGGATTATCTAGTTTCTGCACATGTTTTAGAAGTTAGAGTACATACACTGGGCCCCAGCGTGCAGTGTCAAAAATACAGCTATAATATGCACCACAAATTGGGGTTGCCCAAGCAAAAAGGGATACTTTCTCATACAGCCATAAGAGCATTTTCAGAAAAGAAGAGGTATTTGAACAATTGAAAAATCAGTATATCAACTAGAGCTCTTCTTGCTATTAAGCAAACAGTGTATGATACAGGCAGTAAAGTTAAAGAAAAAATGGACAACAGGCTCAGGCTAAAACTGAAAGTCTACATAATACAAGTTTTTATTAGGCCTGAACAAAAAACTATGCTCAGCTCGAGGAGTTTGTGGAGATCAGCTACTCAGTGTTCTGCAGAAAAAGCAGAGTTACTGTTACGTTTTTTACCTACAAACAGTGTATTAGTAGGGTTATGCCTTTGGAGGATGTTTGTTGTTGTAAACAGCCCTGTTAATTTGTCGTTTTTGGCATTGCTGAATTCATTCTGTGTTGTTTGTGTTACCAATGCCTCTTTTATCTGGCCAGTGTGCGTGTGTGTGTGACATAAACCACATTTTGCCTTTGGTCCTCATGCCATCAGGCCAGGGGCTATTTTGTATAGCCAGTGTCCATAGCCTTGCATGTGTTCTTTGTTTTCCAGGCCTCCTGCTTTTTGTTGTGACCATTTGGCTGAAAGCCATTTTGTGTATCCAGCCAGTGTGCTGTTGCCATTGGCTTACATGTGTTGTTCTTCTATCACTATGTTGTGGCCATGCTTCCTTGCTTGCTGTTTCACCATGTGGTCAGTGGCCGCTTTGGGTACACAGCCAGTGTGCTTTTGCCATAGGCCTGCATGTGCTCTCTTTGTTCCCAATGTCTTCTTGCTCAGTGTTGTTGTTAATGCCCATGTGGCACCGGCTGGCAGCCATTTTGTGCGCCCAACCGGTGTGGCCCTTTGCCACAGGCTTTCTTGGGTGGTTGAGAAATGATATTGCAGTTTAATAAAATATATGCTTAAGGATAATTTCACTTGTTTATAATTATCTTTATGTTTAGTTTTATTAATTGTAATTTGTTTCGTTTTATTCTTGTAACTTTTTTTTAAAAAAAATATTTTTTTTATCAATTTGAGATTATTTTAGTGTTGTATTTACATTTTTCAAATTTCTTTGTAATTTTAGTTTTTGAAAAAATGTATTTACATGTATTTTTTATTTAATTTTGTTTTTAATTTTTAGATTTTTGTTCACATTTCCATACCATTTGGCTTCAAGTAACCCCATGTCTGCTATAGGTTCACAAAAACATTCATTGTCTAAGATTATTCCATTGTCATTTGTCACCACCCTGAGTTCCACATCCCAGGTGATGCACTTGAAGCAGATAGTTAAATCTGTATGTTTTTGTTGCTCTTTCTTATCCTTCCTGAGTGCACGCCATGAAAGTTTATTTTATTGTGATTTTACAAATGGATACACTGTATTGTTAATTATTTGTAACAACTTAAGTAATCAGTGTCCACACTAAATGATATTATTTGTTTGTACTATCACTTGAACTGTAACAAAGACATGTTTCACTGATATTCTTCTTGCTTGTTAGCTTTTAGGTGCTCAAGAGACTACATCACCCACAGTACTGTCAGACAAAAGGCCTTTGCACAACGTGATGCGTGACCACACATCATGGACATTTCTTCTGCTTGTGAAGCTTGTGCCACTGCCAAATGAAAGCTTCAAGATAGCCCCTAAAAATGGTGCTACCTAGAAAGTATCCAGTAAGCCTGGGCGTAGTTCGCGTAGCCGCACTCCGCGGAGCTACGCGAAGATGCACTTGCACTCCGCAAACTACGCATAGCTCCGCGAGCATGCGTAGTAGCTTGCTTGACCCGTTCGCGAGCCATTTTTCGTCTTCGGGAGCGCCGTGGAACTCTGGAACCTGCTCGACACCACATCTACAGACGTCGCCTTCCTCACGGAAACATGGATGAACGCCTCCTTAGCGCCCGACATCGCCGTCGCAGTCGCCATCCCGGACGGATACAAGATCACCCGGAGAGACCGCGTCAACGAGACACGAGGAGGCATCGCCATCGTCCACAAGAACACCATCCGCATCACGACCAACTCAGACGACACCCTCACAGCCGCTTAACATCTTCACTTCCAGATACACACCGACCCCAAGACCACACTCAGAGGCACCCTCATCTACAGACCCCCAGGACCTCGCACACAATTCAGCGAAGACATCGCAGACTTCATCAGCCCGCACGCCCTCGCCTCCGCTGACTACATCCTCCTAGGGGACCTCAACTTCCACCTGGAGAACAACAACGACAACACCACCACCACCCTGCTGGACAACCTCGGACTCATGCAACTGGTGAACACCCCCACTCACTACGCCAGACACACGCTTGACCCAGTCTTCTCCTCCAGCAAGTACATCTCCTTCAGCCACTCCACCGGACTCCACTGGACAGACCACAGCTGCGTTCACTTCAGCTTCAGAAAGACAACGACTCACCACCACCCGCAACAATTTCCCCGCAGGAACTGGAACAAGATCACCACCGACCAGCTCACCACTTCACTAAGCCAGAACCCTCCCGCCAGCTAAACGGACCCCAACCAAGCAGCCAACAACCTCACACAGTGGATCACCAATTGCGCTTGCCCAACCAGCCTCGACCACTCGCAGTCCGGCTTCCGCGCCAACCACAGCACCGAGACCGCCCTCATCGCAGCCACTGACGACATCCGAGCCCTGCTCGACAACTGGGAAACAGCGGCCCTCATCCTCCTGGACCTCTCCGCAGCATTCGATACGGTCTGCCACCGCACCCTAGTGCAGCGCCTCAGCAACATCGGAATCCAAGAGAAGGCACTGGAGTGGATCATCTCGTTCCTCACCGGAAGAACCCAGAGAGTCCGCCTCCCCCCGTACAGATCCAAGGCCACCGAAGTCATATGCGGCGTACCACAAGGATCATCACTCAGCCCCACCCTCTTCAACGTCTACATGAGCCCCCTCGCAGCCATCGTACGCCAACACAACCTCAACATCATCTCCTACGCCGACGACACCCAGCTGATCCTCTCCCTCACCAATGACCCAGGAACCGCCAGAACCAACCTACACAAAGGGATGAAAGACATAGTCGAGTGGATGAGGAACAGCCACCTGAAACTGAACTCAGACAAGACGGAAGTCCTCATCCTTGGATCATCACCCTCCGCCTGGGACGACTCCTGGTGGCCCCCTGCCCTGGGCAGCGCACCCAAACCAACGGACCACGCACGCAACCTGGGCTTCATCCTGGACTCCTCCCTCTCGATGACCAGACAAGTCAATGCCGTCTCATCATCATGCTTCAACATCCTACGCATGCTCCGAAAGATCTTCCGATGGCTCGCCACCGAAACCAGGAAGACGGTCACACAGGCACTCGTCACCAGCCGACTGGACTACGGAAACACCCTCTATACCGGAACCACAGCCAAACTCCAGAAAAGACTCTAACACATCCAGAACGCCTCCGCATGACTCATCTTGGACATCCCCCGATACAGCCACATCTCCGGACACCTGAGAGACCTTCACTGGCTCCCCGTCAGCAAGAGAATCACGTTCCAACTCCTCACCCACGCACACAAGGCCCTCCACGACCTGGGCCCCAAGTACCTCATCAACCGCCTGACCTTCTACACTCCCACCCGCCAGCTACGATCGACCAGCCACGCCCTTGCCGCCGTGCCACGCATCCAAAGATCCACCATGGGAGGAAGATCCTTCTCCTACCTGGCAGCCAAGACTTGGAACTCCCTCCCCATCCACCTCCGCCTGACCCAAGACCACCTCTGCTTCAGGAAGCAACTCAAGAAATGGCTGTTCAAGCAGTAGCGGACCCCCCTCCCCCAAGCGCCTTGAGACCCTCTGGGTGAGTAGCGCGCTATACAAATATCCTGATTGATTGATTGATTGATTGCCTGCATGCTCCTGATGTGTAGCGCGCGAAGTTACCCATGAGGTTTGTCCCGCCCGCTCGCGTCCCCTTATTTCCGGTCACTACTAACGTGTTCGCGAGTTATTCTGTGCCAGATTTCAGTTTCTGCGTGTTCGGCAACTCGATCTTACCGACAAGCATCCTCGCGCACGCGAAAATGCTATTGAGCGCGCGAGAACTACGCTACGCAGCAGTTTGCGGAGTATTCGACAACTTCGCGTTCTCCGCGGAGCGTGGAGTTGCCGAAACTCCGCAAACTCCGCGAACGAAGCGTAGTTCTTCGCCCAGGGTTAGTATCCAGTGATAAAAAGGAGATTACCACCACTGGTATGTCAACCCAGACCTTTTTCTGGCAAAACAAGGGGTGTGCCTGCCGCACTGCCCTCTGAGGAGAAACCTGGCAGCAGCACCCCAGCATCAGCCGACCCACCCCATCCTAGGCCCAAGCCCACATCATTCACAGATGCAGCCATTCTAATCAGGGCAGCGCCATTGAGCAGTGATGTTGAAATGGACTTATCTTTTTCGCAAAGTTGTACCCAAACACTGCAGGAAACTCAGATAAGTCGACCAGAACAGACGCAACCAAAAATAGTAGTTCCTCCTGAAGTAGGAATAGTTCAGGAGATTAAGCATCATGCTATGGAAGCAGAAGAAGCCACTCTTTCAGAAGATCCATTTTCTTCCAGATCTCCAGCAAGAAAAGGAAGGTTAGTCTACCATCTTCTTCTCCAAGCCTCCCCCACTGATGATCAAGACTCCTCTTGAATCCCACCTCAGTATCAGATTGAGATACGCCAGGAAAGGCTAGGGAAAAAGAAGGTTCCTGAATGCCTTAAACTTATAGATGTAGACAAGGAGGAAGATGATGAGCTAGTCATCAAGGATGTTAGCCCAGCACCAGTGGAGACCGATGTTACCCCACCTAAACCTGCTCTGCAGAATGTAACACCAATAAATCACCAGCACCACTGCCAGCTGTCTACACCCACAACCAGCTCAGTAGAAGTCGGTACTGCAGAGAGGCCTCTTTCCCAGCTTGTGTTCAGGCTTGAGGTGACAAGAGATAGAGCGGGGCCTCATTGACAAGAGCTGATGCTGGGTGAGGTGAGGTCTAATCCTCGTACTACACGGATATCCTATACATCTCATAGACACGGAGGATCAGAATAAGACAACAAGGGTACACTATTCCCATTTCGTATGTATATTTAAAATTGATTTACATGCTAACAGTATTGCTGTAGCAAACAAATCTACGGTGAGGTCCTGAAGAAAGCCGGGGACAGCTGTCCCATTGGCCGAAACATGTTGACCACATATATGCTGTGAATGTTATGAACTGCATGTTTTTCTGCAATGTTTTTACTTAGAAATGCAATAGAGGTTATACAAAGTTAAAAAAGAAAAAGAAAACATTTTCCTTCTCTTACATAATCTATTTTAATCTAGACCTTTTCCTATTTGCACTGCACCATTCTATTTAGAATCACATCTAATTGGAATCAATCCTATGGGCCCAATATAAACCTGTAAAAATGCAACTCAGTATTCCTCTGTGTATGGTGACTAAGTGTGGGAGGGTATACTCAGACGTGAGTCCCTTGCTCATTGCACCATCAGGATTCAAGCAAGCCGGGCTGACGACGGCTGAAATGCCAGAAATGGTCCCCGGTAGCTTGTCTCCTTCCCAGTATAAGAATTGGCTTGGTAGTTTGGTTTGCCCTGTTCCCATCATGCACTGGGACAGGAACAGACTAATTTGCATATAGCCAGGTTCTGAGCTGGGATGGTGCAGTGAGCTAAAAAACGGTGATGGATCAAGCCCTGATCTCTTGACTGGGTAGGAGTATTCTGCATCATTCAGAAACTCTGTCCATCACCTTTTCCAACATTGATTTTATCCACACTAAGTGTGGGAGGGTATACTCAGACGTGAGTCCCTTGCTCATTGCACCATCAGGATTCAAGCAAGCCGGGCTGACGACGGCTGAAATGCCAGAAACCGGTCCCCGGTAGCTTGTCTCCTTCCCAGTATAAGAATTGGCTTGGTAGTTTGGTTTGCCCTGTTCCCATCATGCACTGGGACAGGAACAGACTAATTTGCATATAGCCAGGTTCTGAGCTGGGATGGTGCAGTGAGCTAAAAAACGGTGATGGATCAAGCCCTGATCTCTTGACTGGGTAGGAGTATTCTGCATCATTCAGAAACTCTGTCCATCACCTTTTCCAAAATTGATTTTATCCACACTAAGTGTGGGAGGGTATACTCAGACGTGAGTCCCTTGCTCATTGCACCATCAGGATTCAAGCAAGCCGGGCTGACGACGGCTGAAATGCCAGAAACCGGTCCCCGGTAGCTTGTCTCCTTCCCAGTATAAGAATTGGCTTGGTAGTTTGGTTTGCCCTGTTCCCATCATGCACTGGGACAGGAACAGACTAATTTGCATATAGCCAGGTTCTGAGCTGGGATGGTGCAGTGAGCTAAAAAACGGTGATGGATCAAGCCCTGATCTCTTGACTGGGTAGGAGTATTCTGCATCATTCAGAAACTCTGTCCATCACCTTTTCCAAAATTGATTTTATCCACACTAAGTGTGGGAGGGTATACTCAGACGTGAGTCCCTTGCTCATTGCACCATCAGGATTCAAGCAAGCCGGGCTGACGACGGCTGAAATGCCAGAAAACGGTCCCCGGTAGCTTGTCTCCTTCCCAGTATAAGAATTGGCTTGGTAGTTTGGTTTGCCCTGTTCCCATCATGCACTGGGACAGGAACAGACTAATTTGCATATAGCCAGGTTCTGAGCTGGGATGGTGCAGTGAGCTAAAAAACGGTGATGGATCAAGCCCTGATCTCTTGACTGGGTAGGAGTATTCTGCATCATTCAGAAACTCTGTCCATCACCTTTTCCAAAATTGATTTTATCCACACTAAGTGTGGGAGGGTATACTCAGACGTGAGTCCCTTGCTCATTGCACCATCAGGATTCAAGCAAGCCGGGCTGACGACGGCTGAAATGCCAGAAACCGGTCCCCGGTAGCTTGTCTCCTTCCCAGTATAAGAATTGGCTTGGTAGTTTGGTTTGCCCTGTTCCCATCATGCACTGGGACAGGAACAGACTAATTTGCATATAGCCAGGTTCTGAGCTGGGATGGTGCAGTGAGCTAAAAAACGGCGATGGATCAAGCCCTGATCTCTTGACTGGGTAGGAGTATTCTGCATCATTCAGAAACTCTGTCCATCACCTTTTCCAAAATTGATTTTATCCACACTAAGTGTGGGAGGGTATACTCAGACGTTTGTCCCTTGCTCATTGCACCATCAGCATTCAAGCAAGCCGGGCTGACGACGGCTGAAATGCCAGAAACCGGTCCCCGGTAGCTTGTCTCCTTCCCAGTATAAGAATTGGCTTGGTAGTTTGGTTTGCCCTGTTCCCATCATGCACTGGGACTGGAACAGACTAATTTGCATATAGCCAGGTTCTGAGCTGGGATGGTGCAGTGAGCTAAAAAACGGTGATGGATCAAGCCCTGATCTCTTGATTGGGTAGGAGTATTCTGCATCATTCAGAAACTCTGTCCATCACCTTTTCCAAAATTGATTTTATCCACACTAAGTGTGGGAGGGTATACTCAGACGTGAGTCCCTTGCTCATTGCACCATCAGGATTCAAGCAAGCCGGGCTGACGACCGCTGAAATGCCAGAAACCGGTCCCCGGTAGCTTGTCTCCTTCCCAGTATAAGAATTGGCTTGGTAGTTTGGTTTGCCCTGTTCCCATCATGCACTGGGACAGGAACAGACTAATTTGCATATAGCCAGGTTCTGAGCTGGGATGGTGCAGTGAGCTAAAAAACGGTGATGGATCAAGCCCTGATCTCTTGACTGGGTAGGAGTATTCTGCATCATTCAGAAACTCTGTCCATCACCTTTTCCAAAATTGATTTTATCCACACTAAGTGTGGGAGGGTATACTCAGACGTGAGTCCCTTGCTCATTGCACCATCAGGATTCAAGCAAGCCGGGCTGACGACGGCTGAAATGCCAGAAACCGGTCCCCGGTAGCTTGTCTCCTTCCCAGTATAAGAATTGGCTTGGTAGTTTGGTTTGCCCTGTTCCCATCATGCACTGGGACAGGAACAGACTAATTTGCATATAGCCAGGTTCTGAGCTGGGATGGTGCAGTGAGCTAAAAAACGGTGATGGATCAAGCCCTGATCTCTTGACTGGGTAGGAGTATTCTGCATCATTCAGAAACTCTGTCCATCACCTTTTCCAAAATGTATTTTATCCACACTAAGTGTGGGAGGGTATACTCAGACGTGAGTCCCTTGCTCATTGCACCATCAGGATTCAAGCAAGCCGGGCTGACGACGGCTGAAATGCCAGAAACCGGTCCCCGGTAGCTTGTCTCCTTCCCAGTATAAGAATTGGCTTGGTAGTTTGGTTTGCCCTGTTCCCATCATGCACTGGGACAGGAACAGACTAATTTGCATATAGCCAGGTTCTGAGCTGGGATGGTGCAGTGAGCTAAAAAACGGTGATGGATCAAGCCCTGATCTCTTGACTGGGTAGGATTATTCTGCATCATTCAGAAACTCTGTCCATCACCTTTTCCAAAATTGATTTTATCCACACTAAGTGTGGGAGGGTATACTCAGACGTGAGTCCCTTGCTCATTGCACCATCAGGATTCAAGCAAGCCGGGCTGACGACGGCTGAAATGCCAGAAACCGGTCCCCGGTAGCTTGTCTCCTTCCCAGTATAAGAAATGGCTTGGTAGTTTGGTTTGCCCTGTTCCCATCATGCACTGGGACAGGAACAGACTAATTTGCATATAGCCAGGTTCTGAGCTGGGATGGTGCAGTGAGCTAAAAAACGGTGATGGATCAAGCCCTGATCTCTTGACTGGGTAGGAGTATTCTGCATCATTCAGAAACTCTGTCCATCACCTTTTCCAAAATTGATTTTATCCACACTAAGTGTGGGATGGTATACTCAGACGTGAGTCCCTTGCTCATTGCACCATCAGGATTCAAGCAAGCCGGGCTGACGACGGCTGAAATGCCAGAAACCGGTCCCCGGTAGCTTGTCTCCTTCCCAGTATAAGAATTGGCTTGGTAGTTTGGTTTGCCCTGTTCCCATCATGCACTGGGACAGGAACAGACTAATTTGCATATAGCCAGGTTCTGAGCTGGGATGGTGCAGTGAGCTAAAAAACGGTGATGGATCAAGCCCTGATCTCTTGACTGGGTAGGAGTATTCTGCATCATTCAGAAACTCTGTCCATCACCTTTTCCAAAATTGATTTTATCCACACTAAGTGTGGGAGGGTATACTCAGACGTGAGTCCCTTGCTCATTGCACCATCAGGATTCAAGCAAGCCGGGCTGACGACGGCTGAAATGCCAGAAACCGGTCCCCGGTAGCTTGTCTCCTTCCCAGTATAAGAATTGGCTTGGTAGTTTGGTTTGCCCTGTTCCCATCATGCACTGGGACAGGAACAGACTAATTTGCATATAGGCAGGTTCTGAGCTGGGATGGTGCAGTGAGCTAAAAAACGGTGATGGATCAAGCCCTGATCTCTTGACTGGGTAGGAGTATTCTGCATCATTCAGAAACTCTGTCCATCACCTTTTCCAAAATTGATTTTATCCACACTAAGTGTGGGAGGGTATACTCAGACGTGAGTCCCTTGCTCATTGCACCATCAGGATTCAAGCAAGCCGGGCTGACGACGGCTGAAATGCCAGAAACCGGTCCCCGGTAGCTTGTCTCCTTCCCAGTATAAGAATTGGCTTGGTAGTTTGGTTTGCCCTGTTCCCATCATGCACTGGGACAGGAACAGACTAATTTGCATATAGCCAGGTTCTGAGCTGGGATGGTGCAGTGAGCTAAAAAACGGTGATGGATCAAGCCCTGATCTCTTGACTGGGTAGGAGTATTCTGCATCATTCAGAAACTCTGTCCATCACCTTTTCCAAAATTGATTTTATCCACACTAAGTGTGGGAGGGTATACTCAGACGTGAGTCCCTTGCTCATTGCACCATCAGGATTCAAGCAAGCCGGGCTGACGACGGCTGAAATGCCAGAAACCGGTCCCCGGTAGCTTGTCTCCTTCCCAGTATAAGAATTGGCTTGGTAGTTTGGTTTGCCCTGTTCCCATCATGCACTGGGACAGGAACAGACTAATTTGCATATAGGCAGGTTCTGAGCTGGGATGGTGCAGTGAGCTAAAAAACGGTGATGGATCAAGCCCTGATCTCTTGACTGGGTAGGAGTATTCTGCATCATTCAGAAACTCTGTCCATCACCTTTTCCAAAATTGATTTTATCCACACTAAGTGTGGGAGGGTATACTCAGATGTGAGTCCCTTGCTCATTGCACCATCAGGATTCAAGCAAGCCGGGCTGACGACGGCTGAAATGCCAGAAACCGGTCCCCGGTAGCTTGTCTCCTTCCCAGTATAAGAATTGGCTTGGTAGTTTGGTTTGCCCTGTTCCCATCATGCACTGGGACAGGAACAGACTAATTTGCATATAGCCAGGTTCTGAGCTGGGATGGTGCAGTGAGCTAAAAAACGGTGATGGATCAAGCCCTGATCTCTTGACTGGGTAGGAGTATTCTGCATCATTCAGAAACTCTGTCCATCACCTTTTCCAAAATTGATTTTATCCACACTAAGTGTGGGAGGGTATACTCAGACGTGAGTTCCTTGCTCATTGCACCATCAGGATTCAAGCAAGCCGGGCTGACGACGGCTGAAATGCCAGAAACCGGTCCCCGGTAGCTTGTCTCCTTCCCAGTATAAGAATTGGCTTGGTAGTTTGGTTTGCCCTGTTCCCATCATGCACTGGGACAGGAACAGACTAATTTGCATATAGCCAGGTTCTGAGCTGGGATGGTGCAGTGAGCTAAAAAACGGTGATGGATCAAGCCCTGATCTCTTGACTGGGTAGGAGTATTCTGCATCATTCAGAAACTCTGTCCATCACCTTTTCCAAAATTGATTTTATCCACACTAAGTGTGGGAGGGTATACTCAGACGTGAGTCCCTTGCTCATTGCACCATCAGGATTCAAGCAAGCCGGGCTGACGACGGCTGAAATGCCAGAAACCGGTCCCCGGTAGCTTGTCTCCTTCCCAGTATAAGAATTGGCTTGGTAGTTTGGTTTGCCCTGTTCCCATCATGCACTGGGACAGGAACAGACTAATTTGCATATAGCCAGGTTCTGAGCTGGGATGGTGCAGTGAGCTAAAAAACAGTGATGGATCAAGCCCTGATCTCTTGACTGGGTAGGAGTATTCTGCATCATTCAGAAACTCTGTCCATCACCTTTTCCAAAAGTGAATGTTATGAACTGCATGTTTTTCTGCAATGTTTTTACTTAGAAATGCAATAGAGGTTATACAAAGTTAAAAAAGAAAAAGAAAACATTTTCCTTCTCTTACATAATCTATTTTAATCAAGACCTTTTCCTATTTGCACTGCACCATTCTATTTAGAATCACATCTAATTGGAATCAATCCTATGGGCCCAATATAAACCTGTAAAAATGCAACTCAGTATTCCTCTGTGTATGGTGAGGACGGAGGAGAGGTTGTTTGGAATTCCAAATTAAGACAATGGTCACTTTGGTGAATGATGGGATTCCAATAAATCCTAATGGGCGCTTCCTTTTCACTATTTTTCTTTAATTTTTCTATTCTTGATCCTCCTTTTGTCACATTCTCTTACACTCAGTTTTGAGACCATTTTTTGCATATAAGATTTGACTCTAGAATTTCATCTAGAGCAGCAGCTAGTACTAGAGACTGCAGATCATACATAGTGTTTTTGAATGCAGAGAGGCAAGCATAAATATGCCCACCTACCACCAGTTAATCCGACTTTGACGGTGCCATCAGCGTCAAAATGTGGATCTCCCCAGTTTGGGACTTATTTATGGTTAGCAAGAAGGAGCCGAACATTACCATATGCTCCTTTTACAGAGAAACTGTTAGTCAGGATAAACTTGGTACAAACTATGGTACCAGAGACCAAACAACTGATTTGAAAAAACCCACACAATCCAGAGTGGGGGGGCACCTTGGCTGCCAAAAAAACTGCAATTGGTGTTGGTGAAAGGTGGTGAAAGGCTGAGCAGGTAATCAAATCCGATCACAGTGGAAGGTGAAGAGGAGGAACACATTCTTGTTTTGCAAACCAGCCATGTCTACAATGATGCAGTAGTATTGCCCACCTCAGCAACATCGCAATGGCACAGGACTCAGGTCGAGACACCGAGGCAAGAGCAGCATACAGTGCCTGTCCTGTTGAGATGCACATTGAGCCTATCGCTGCCTGCTCTCAAGAAGTTGTCTGCATAACTGGCATCAGAAAAGAAAAGAAAACAAAAGAAACCAATCCAGGCTACTTTTCCTGGCACGTTAAGGCCGGAGGGGCAGTACGAAAGTATGCACCCAAAAGCACTTCGTACAATGCTGAGCTGGCTAAATTGTTAGCGCTTGACGTCCTCCCTTTATCTTTTGAGGAAGGTGTGGGTTTTCTAGAATTTGTGGCAGCATTTACAAGAAATGGAAGGTTCCAAGCTGGTCCTATTTTGCCAGAGTTGCTGTTCAAGCTCTACATCACGATGCACTGGAATTGCTTGGACAAGCTTTTCAGCACAGTGCTGTTCACACTAACTACCTGACCAAAGACATGTGGACCAGTTGCCAAGCCATTGATTACATATGCATCTCTGGACACTGGATCTTTTTGGGGGGGTTAGAGAAATTATATCTGCAGGTGTTGACACAGCTAAAAAATTTAAGGACATTCAGAAACATGCAACAGTAGCCATGTTCGCTATGGAGAAATCCCATACTCCTGCAAATATCTTGGAAGACTTTAACATTGGATATGTTGCCAAGAACCATTGCAGTAATATAATAATGCCATGGCAGATGGTGGCTATTTCAGGGTCTGTGTTTTTTGGCCCACTGCATCAACATCGTTGTACAGGACTTCCTCAAAAAAGAAGACAGCAACTTACTGTACACATTTCAGCCATTCTTTTAAAACCAGGGAGCAGATGACAGTCATTCAGCATGATAATAGAATGCCAGTTAGGCACTTATATAGGAGGTGCCAACATTTTGAAACTCAACTTATTATACGTTGCAACATCTGTTTGAGCAGTATAAACCAATCAATGAACATTTCATGCAAAGAGGGGATGCAACTATAAAAGGCATGATCATTGAGATGGCCCAATTGGGCCTAGTCAAATCCCTGAAGATATTCTGTTTCCTTTTGAGGCTTTCTCACTGGAAGTTAGCAAGGAGGACAGTACCATGGGCCACGCTATCCCACTGTTGCATATGCTAGAGAACAGATAAAGGAAATGTCTTATATGTATGCAGGTGTGGATGAAAAAATGTGTATGAGTTGGTGGAGAGCCTAATCCTTTGCTTATCTGTTAATACATGGGTAGAAAGAGACCTTGTGTCATCCAAACATTACATCTTTGCCACAATTGTTGATCCATGATACATACAATTACTGGTCACTTTCATTCCCTTTTCAGACTACAATGTTTCAAACTACAAAAGGTGGAATACTGAACAAAGCCAGTGAACTAGAAAAAGAACAGTTAGGACTTAAAAGCCCACTAGTCCAGTTCACAAGTTCTGCGGTGCAGTCTTCAACTTCAGAGCCTGAGGGCAGGGCTATTGGCTCACAGCAACCAAAACCAACCAGAACACCATCAGTAACAGGAACCAGAGCATCAGCCCCCAAATCTGCATATGATTGGTTTCTGAAGGCAGGACTTAATTCCAGTGGAGAGGCAAATGCAAAAGAGGTCGATCAAGGAAGAGCACCAATGACTATTGAGAGGATGATCCAAGCCTATCTGGATGACCCAACAGAGGTCTATCTTGATCAAAATCCATTAGTGTATTGGTCTGGAAAGAGGCGCCAATGGCCAGTATTCAGCAGGTTGGCAATAAACTGTATGGCTTGCCCCGTAGCCAGTGTGTCCGCTGAGTTTGTTTTCAGTGCTGCTGGTGCAGTTGTCAAAGTGAGAAGGACCGATATCTCGCCCCAAAATGTGAAAATATTACCCATGATCAAAATGAAGCAGCACTCTATACCAATACCTAATTACACCGTACCTGAAGTACGACAGGAGGAGGATGATATTGATTGATCAGACTGAGGTCATGGTAGTAGTGTGTTAGGTGACCTACTTCTGGTTGAGCAACTTGAGTTTGAGGATGAACTCTACTTTCTTGACTACTAGGGCTAGGCCACCAACCATAGAACTTTCTCTTTCTATCGCTGAACTACTTTGACGACTAAAAGAAAATGAACAAATATTTATTTTGTTTGCTTGTGTGTGACTAACTATTGCAGCCCCACCATTTTAGATACATGTTATTGCTGGATTGGAGTCCCTGGCACCCATTTCCCTCCAGGACATTGGAGATACAAATTTGTGCCTGCCTCTACCACATGCCTATCTATCCTTTCTTAGTCTATTCCCCTGGCCTGGCTGCCCCACATTATTTGATTTACAAGACTAGCCAATATCTGTTTTATGAAACAATGGATCATCAATGTGCAACAGTGACCGCAATTTAATTAGTACAGGAAAATAGCATGCGTTGCACGTTGAGTGATTATTCTTTGTGATTGTGCTTCATGTGGTGACCTAACAATGGGTGATTATTTTTTCCTGAATGTGATTTTTGTATTCCCTTTTGAAACTTAGCGAGATTTGTTTGCAGGGTGCTTTGTTTTCTGATTCACACTCCTCAAAGACCTGACCAGTCCCTTTAGCTAATAAAAAAAAATCAGTCTCTACAAAAATGACTCAATGTTTCTCTTGTTGTTCATCAACAGCATTGTACTACAGGCCGATCTATCACATTTACGTCGGGACTCAGCCGGTACAAAGTTGGACATATTACTCGCAGTCAGGGGGATGAGGGAAGGCCTCAGAGCAGGATGATCATTCAACAAGTGCCACCAGCAGAAGAAAGTTATCAACTTCAGTGAAACCAACCAATTTGATGATGACTTTAAAGAGGCCTACCCAACTCTGTGGAGTGGTGGAGAGGTGTAAGAGGTGCATTGATTTTACTTGATTTGGATAATGCAATGTTGAACAGTGTGTGTCTGTAGGCTGGCTCTAATTTGAAACTATGTGGTATGTGGGTGGGGGGGGGCCTGTTGTTGTAGGTAACTGGAGACAGACAAGTGGTCTTGATCATCACAATATACATGTGCTGTTGGGCTACATTTTATCACTTTTATGATGATGAATTGATGATCAATACAGGTGCGAGATTAATCAGCCTGATCGATACATGTGGGCACTTGTGTGTGATTGTTGGTTGTTCTAAAATTGGTCGCACACAATCATAAATTGAATGGTTGGTGAACGGACTATTCTTCTCTCTTGTGCTGCCCCTGAGTCTTCTTGGTGCACTCCTTAAGAAGTTTACCGTCTGTCTTTCTCCTTCATTCTACAATATTATTTTTGTTTAACAATCAGCAGGCCTTCTCATCTCCTAACAAAAGGGAAAAGCACCATAAAACTCATGCTTACCTTACAGGACTGCATTAGTCAGGCCCCCAAGACTGATAGACGGTCCAAGAAGAAAGAATGCACCTCCCAATGTGGCAATACAGTATAATTTTTCAGTTAATAATTATTTTTAGAACTGTGTGTGTTTTTGGATTCACTCCTAGATGATTTGTAATTAATTTGCTATTTTTCAAACCTAGTGACGGGACATTTAGATGTATAATAATGTACATTGGTTCTCTCTGGGACAGAAAGACTGTATGGTTTGCATTGCATTTAAGTTATCTTAATTACCTCATTCATTCCTTTTCTTTTCCTCTCATAACAGATTGATGATGATTGGCTGCTCATTGCCCATATGAATATTGTCTTTGTGTATTGTATAACTTGTTACACCTGTCCCAAAATCCCCTTTCTAATCCATTCATCAAACCCCTAACCCTCTTCCCCCAGGATGTGTGATTTATTGAGGTGTGACTAAATACTTTACACCAATAATTGATAGCACACTTGGTTGGGAGGATGTGGTGAAAGCAACACCAACTCAGTGCAGGGTCTTCTGTTTTTTTTTTATTTTGCTGTGAATCCGTTATTTTGACTGAGTCGACAGGCTACAGCATCGGTACCAACCGTGACGCCCATTCCCCCTTTTCCAGCCAGGCAATCAACTTCCCGACCTTATCGCCATGTTTGTACACCCTGCTCTGGGTATCCACCAATTGTGTCTTTGCCCTGTCCCAAGCCAAGCTCCTATACTCGTCTCTCAGGAGACGCAGGCGCTGCAATCCCTCTGGGGTGGCGTCCAGCACCACCTCCCGCTCTAACGCCAGTAGATCAGCTTCCACTCTGTCAACCTCCGCACGGCCCTCCCTCTTCTTTCCCGCAATGAGGGATAGCAATTCCCCTCTAATGACAGTTCAATAGGCTTCCCACAAGGAACATTTTGACACCACCTTTTTTAAAAGCCATACTTCTAGATCCAGTCACTTGATCTAGCAAAAGTATCAGTATATTTTATCCTTTAGATCCACACCACCAATAAAACTTTGGGTGTAGACCTACATTTTTTAAATCTATTTTTTCTTTTGGGGTCCCTACAATCTTATTTTTTACCTCAATTTTTTTGATCTCTGGACACTGCAAATCGAAACCAGAGGAACCTCTGGATGAGGTGGGCACCGAGCACGTCTTATGGTATTCAATGATGACTGCCACAACTACAATGTAGTGGCGGATGAAAGATATATACCGCTTTTCCAACAACAACATTGTGTTTTTGAGAATACCATAAATCTATCCAAAAGTTGAGATTTGTTACAAGTGTCCACTCCACACCTGATAACCTTCATACCGTACCAACATTCTCATGAAAATAGCTATCAGCAACACACACAATCTCTTTTTTAACTGTGGGGTCCCGTAACCGCCAAGCGCTAATAGGTGCAACTCTGTCCACGTCGTGCCCGCCAAGGTTTAAACAAATCCAGACCGGCGAGTGATCCGAGACCCCCCTAGCCAAGTGCCGCTCTTCACGGATCCTAACCGCCTGTGCCACCAGCACCAATACATAATATATCCTGAAGAGGGACTTGTGTGCTGCCAAAGCGTGTGTAAATTGAAATTCTCCGGGATTTGTAAGCCTCCACCCATCAATCAGACCAGTAGTCTCTACAAAGTGAGTCAACCATCTCCGGGACGGCAACAAAGCCCGAGCCGTATGCCTATCAGCCTCACCATTCATAACCGCATTGAAATCACCACCAACAATCTACACCCCAACAGGCAACGTCAAAAATATCCTGCACAGGTCCTGAAAAGTATCGGTCTAAAGGGCGGGCAGGACATGAACAGACAGAAAGGTCACGGTCCTCCCCTCCCACAGCCCCGAAACCCCAGCATATCTACCCCTTTTATCGGTCCAAGTGGCCTGGATGGCTAGTGGAAAGGACCCCTCTTGACCCAGCTGTAAAACCAGAATGAACGACCAGTTTGTATCCCCCATTGTGTAGTGCCATGCAACGCTTTCCCATAAGATGAGTCTCCTGCAATAACAGCACATCTGGGGAGTGCCTCCGGATCAACTGGCTGACCATACCTCTCTTGATCTTGTCCCCAAGCCTGTTCACATTCCAACTAAGTGTGGAAATTCCAGCCACCCTTTTATTGGAGGACATTAGAATACCATGACGTTACAGAATCGACTGACAGCACCCAGTGTAAACTAAAACATCATACAACATAATAAAAACAAACCCCAAACACCCCACTCCCTGCACCCCTGCATACAGCTTACGCTCATCCCCAAATAGCAGTGTGCCTGTCGCCCCTAGCTAATCTACAAAAATCTAAAAGTAGAAAACAGAGGAGGGCCTGCGAGTGGACCCACCATCCCCCACCCCAACTCTGTGTGGATGCTCCTGCGCCATAAAGCTTCTCAAGAACAATATAAGCACAGATCTGCGGGAAATCCTATCACTAGCCCCCACTGAACCATCCCCCGAGCAACTATCTACAGCCCCCTGCTGACCTCACTATAAACCAAGTCATTGTTCATCGGCTTCCCCTTGGTCTCTGGAGTCCTGGTCCGGTCGCTGAACACTATCAAACCAGTCCCCAGCCACCTCAGGATTATTGAAGAACCAGGCTTTCCCATCAAGTTCCACTCGAAGGCGGGCAGGGAACATCATAGCGACCTCATGCCTTTGTCTCTCAGTTTCTTTTTAATCGGCAAGAACCTCTGCCTTTGCTTCTGCACCGCCTGAGTAAAGTCTGGAAAGAACAGGAGCGACGCATTCTCAAATTCCAGATGATCTGCAGCACGAGCCGCTTGCAGGATAGCGTCCCGGTCATGAAAGTTAAGGACTCACGCAATGATCCGTCTAGGGTTCGCCCCAACACGAGGCCTACCACCCGGGACCCTGTGCGCACGTTCCACGGTGACAAACTTACTGAGGCCACTTAGGTTTAAGATGATTGAGGATGAGATTCTCCACAAACAAACCTGTTGCCTGCCCCTCCGCCTTCTCCGGCACTCTCAGGATGTGAACGTTGTTGCGCCGAGCCCGCCCTTCATATTCATTCAAGCCGACGATCTGTAGACTCCCTAGAGGACCTAAGATCACGCACCTCCTGCTGCAGCTGATTCACATCGTCAATAAGGCTCGTTGTTTTAACTTCCAGTGATTTCACCTTCTCGTTCGCCTTCGAAAGGTCTGCCCTGATCAGCCCCATTTCTTTCAAGACAGTGTCCAGCTTAGTATCAAGAGTCTCCATTTTCTGGCCCAGAGATGTCCGGACCCCCGTAATGGCCGCCATAAGGTCCTTCAATGTCGGTTCCTCCCCCGCGGAGTCGACTTTGGGGCTTCCTCTTGGGCCCTTCTTCAAGTCAAGAGGTGATCCCTTAGGAAGGGTATACCTGTTCAATTTATTAGATTGCACCTGCCTCCCTCCCCTGGTGGTCTTGGACAACTGTTTCTCCGACTCTGTCTTCGTCGCCATCGTGCCTACACCCAGCGCGTCCACTGTCTCGCTCCGGAGTTAACAATAGGCAGAACCCAATGGCACCCGAACCCCAACCGGGAAACGAGCGCCCTGTCGCCCCCACACAGAGCAAATATGATATGGGAACCCAGACCGGGACTCTCAGCAGCTGCGAAAATTGGGCCCAGTATCTTCTCCGGCCCACATAGTGCCCATCACCTCCAGTCCAAGATCCGGCCACCAATTCAGGGCGAAGGCAGCAAAGCACCCTGACACCCCGCCGGCCGGCAGCCAGAAGGAAATGGCCCACCAGGGCTGCAGGGCAGCCTAGGATAAGAAGCTGCGTGCCATCAGGGCCCCATCTCAAACACCAGGGCCCTGCGTGTTCATCCAGGGCCCCCCGGGGCACAGGGGAGCACCACCTCGAGATTCACAGCACTCCGTTAAGGATACACAGCACACCAGCAGGGACGGGCCGCCCCAGTCCCTCTACCAGTGATGATGAGGCGGGTCACTGCGTTGGGGGCATCTGTGGGGGCCTCCCTTAGGTCCCTCCAACAGGAGCACTGGATGTCGCCATGCCCTTGTCCAACCGCCAAAGTCCAAGCCCGCAACCTCCTGAAAGCTGGTCTCCCAGGCACAAAACAGGGGGACCCATCCAATTTGGGGGAAATTCAGGCACCAGGAGCAAATGTGGCCCGCATCCCCCGCTGCCCCCGGCCAGGCCGACCGGGTCCCATCCGGCGGCCCATGTTGTATTGCGGTCGGGGGGCACAGGCACTCATGGCCCCGGCTTCCAGCAGCTGCAGGCCGCAAACTTATGAGCGGGGCAGCGCGGTCGCCGGGGCACCAAAAACGTCCCAGAAAGTCCCCACGGGCTCCGCTTCGGTTCCCCTACCCAGAGGACGGGTCTGGGGACAGGATTTCTTCAGGATGGCGAGTCGGGTGAGCGAGGTCGGCCGGAGCAGATCTTCAACCGCCCATCTTGGACGCTAGTTTGGCTCCTCCCCAGGATCTTCTGTTTTACTCCTATTACTGAAAAAATAATCAACACTGGTCCAATGTACCCACTCACGCTTAAAAGTAATCAATATTTTAGTTATGGAAAACATCATTTGTCAGTATCATCATTGAAGCATTATGTGCTGCATTAAACGCCTAACCAATAACCATGCACACTTCAGACGTTGTCATCTTAACAAATCACAATTCAACTGTCACTTTTGTTCACTCTAAATACTACCTCACACAAAGGTCCTCTCGCCTGTTTTATCAAATGTGTATCAGTGTCAGAAGAGATCACCAATCTTGATAAGTCATGAAAGCATTAATTATTACGAATATCTACAGTATTTACTTGTATGTTACTGTCATTACTCCTACAGTCACTGACCTAAATTATGGCACTTGTTGCAGCATTTACTAAGTGCTGGACAAGAAGGGTTGTTGCTCAAATGTGTTTTGCAACCACATTTAAAACAAAATGGAGCAGCAATACCTTCCTTATACAATCCCTTTGTGGGTCTGTCTCTGATAGACAACACATTGACTGAATCACAATTTTGTACAGAATTAATGGTAGAAATATTTTGCTCATTTGCCATACATTTGCTCCATACAATTCACAACGTATATTACTTCACACAACGTCGGGTTCCTACAGCTTAGCAGGCATTGCTATATCATCTTAGAATGACAGCTGTACACAAACTGGTCTAAAAAATTGAATCTAGGGTATACATCTAAAGATTTTACTAAACTACATGTTGAAGCCAAGAATATTAATGCTAAAATAAGCTCCTCAAGTGTTTCTTCCAAAATTTGTTTGCATTAAAGAAATTGAATCTTTCAAGATACACACTTGACTGTTTGGTACATTTATTAGAGTCTGGTTACTGGTCTGTGTTTTCATTCCAGTTTTTAAAGTCATCTGAAGGAGCATCAACCTCAGGAAGGTTGTCAAAGTCTTGTTGACACTCCTGACCCAGATGACTTAAAAGCAAATCCACTTTTCTTCTTGGCTCACATTTCTCAGTGTCTACTGCCATCAAATACATTTTTGAATGTTCGCAACCAAATCTTCCAAATGAAAGGTGGCTTGCCTTGTTGTGTCAGAAAATGAGCTGTATGTACTAATTGTTGTGTGGAGGGCATGTTATAACAAAGCTAGGGCCAGATGTAGGTGGGAGATTTTGGCCATTTACCGGCCGGTAACGGCCGAATTCGGCCGTTACCGACCGGTAAATGGCCATGGAGATGTAGGGGGTAAAAAACATGCATTTTCGGTAATTTTACCGAATCGGTAATTTTACCGATTCGGTAAATTTCCAGAATCGTTAAAATTACCGATTCTGTATATTTTACCGAATCGGTAAATATACCGGTCGGTAAAATTACCGAAAATGCATGTTTGGTATGTAGGTGCCAATTTTTACATTGACACAGGGCTTTGAAAATCGGTATTTTACCATGCAATACAATTGCATGGTAAAATACCGATTCAGGTGTACATGCACATCTGTGCATGTACACCTGTGCCATGTGGCGCACATACATGCCCTAAGGGCATGTATGTGTGCCACATGGCACACAAGCCTAAAACAGGGGTGCCAGAGGGTGTCAAAGTGACACCCCCTGCATCCTTGCAAAATTCGGTATTTACCGATTCGGTAAATACCGAATCGGTATTTGATATTGAATCCTATGGGCTTCAAGGCCCA
The DNA here is from genome assembly GCF_964263255.1 of Lissotriton vulgaris. Taxonomy (NCBI): domain Eukaryota; kingdom Metazoa; phylum Chordata; class Amphibia; order Caudata; family Salamandridae; genus Lissotriton; species Lissotriton vulgaris. The sequence continues at coordinate 1,088,814,553 of NC_141697.1, read as the reverse complement.
TAGGATTCGATAGCAAATACCGATTCGGTATTTACCGAATCGGTAAATACCGAATTTTAAGGATTCGGTAAAGAATCCAGATGTTGGGACCTACATCCCATTTACCGATTTTGAAATACCGAATCGGTAAGATTCGGTATTTCAAAATCGGTAAATGGGATTTACCTACATCGGGCCCTAAGTTCTTAAATCCAAACTGAAATGTCCTGTTTCTGTAAGGAATTGGTGAGAAATTCAAATTTTAAAGCTGCATTTATAAATAATTATATTACATACCCCCATGAAGTAAGATTTACTTCATCCATGAATAACCACGCTGTTATTTTACAGGATGCCACCAGCCTGTGACTGTGAGTTAACCATAATCTTCATAGGCTTTCAAGGTAAACCTTCCCAATCCAAGATGGAAGGACTCGTCATGTGATTACATCTCCAATGAGCATGGAGCAGTGTGAGATATTGGTAACCAACCAATGCATATGCATACGCACTTGGCCAGTGATTATTCAAACTCCTCATGTGACCCCCCTGCGACCGGCATCTGTACTGGGTTGCACAATCTATGTGGAGTCTTGGTAATGCTGATCAGTTTGAGATCCAAATCCACCCCAAAAAACGGATATGAGGGCACACCGCCGATTATCCAGGACAGCAGCAGATCTGTGCAAGGCAGCATATCACCAGCTGGTGCTGTGAAATGGCTCTGCACCACGGTTTGACTTCAGACCAAAGTGTCTCCTGCATGCTGGTCTTCCTCCTTGTTGGCAAATTTCAAGAAAGGTGGATTGACACCAAGTCGAATGGAAGTGCAGCTTATTTCCAACAGTAAGGAGCCCACTTTCAGCAATCTACCTTCTGTGACTTCAAACTCAAACTGCAGCTAGGACTGTAAGGTTCTCACAGTGAGCAGAACTGGAATATGGAATACATAGCAAAAGGCAACTTATTTATGTTGGTAATATGTAACGAATGTACAGAAACGAACATAGGACTAAGGCAAGAACAAGCGCAAAGCTTGTATTGTCGTTTCGTCATAATGGCTTCCTAACATGACATTCTGTACTTCTTTTACAGTTGACTGACAAACTTAACCAATGGTCAGTTTGCAAGGTATGTTGCGCAGAGATGAATGTTCAGAGTGTTGAAGACAAGGGAGCCTATGTGACATAGAGATATATTATAAACCATGGGACAGTTTATACGAAGTATGTCCCAGACCAAGAGAATAATAGCAACATATATTCACTCTTCGTTTCTTACTATTTTAACAAGTTGCAAAGTTCAAATTAATTCTACAAGCAAGAAACATATTTCTGGATCTGATTCCTCAACAGAATATAAATGGTCGTTATTTAAAGCATCAAGAATAAAGTAACTAGCAATTTAAACACAACAAAATATTTTTCAACTGCTAGTCAGCTCTCACCCTCTGCTTTCCTTTTCAAAATTAATGTATTTGCTTTCCTCTTTGTGTATATTTTATATTTACTTTAAAAAAGGTTTCACAAGTTTATATCTAACAGAGAAGAACTTTGATCATTAAAGAAGAATGTGAGATAGAGGTTTTTCCCGCCAAGCCAGCAAATTCATTAATCAATGCATATATTCGAAAACTGGCAATTAATCTTTCCTTGGAAACTTGTTCTTGCCTCAGAGGAGAGAATTTATTTTACAAGAGTGATGCCTCAAATACTTTGAAATACTTTTCTATGACAGCAATGATTCAAGTTATTTCAAACACTTTTCTCTGCTCACTTTAACCTTAACCTGGTTAGAGGCATGCAGGCTTGGATTTAATACATTACTATTAATCAATGAATCCTACCTTTTATATGGAATAGAAAGCTTTTTCAATACTGATTTACAACAATACAAATGTGAACGTATATCACAATTCAGAAACATTCATTTGATTAAAAGCATCGATGTATGCAGGCTTTCAGTGAGATGTAGGAGCCTCGATTACATCTAAGTCTTGCTTATTGAGATCATTAGCTTCCAATAATCCATTTCTTAACTGAAATGCTACATTCAAATATGCAGTTTTTAATCTTGTTCCAGCTATTACTTTAAGAGAGAACATGGTTACATTTAGAAATATGACATTTCCTGTGTGTGGTATGGTTGAATGGATAACACCAAGACACCTGTTGATAAATCAGCTGTTGATTTATTCTTCTTAGTCCCAGCCAAAGTTCCACAATGAAGGAGAATGCAGGGAAGTACATCTGATCCAGGCAAGAGCAGGGAAAGTAATGCTCTCCAGGATCCGAGCCTTCACAATGTTTCCCTTCTAGAACATTTGTAACATGAAATACTAGAACATTAAGTAGAGTGCACAATACAGGCAACAACTACGATACCCAATACTACACACCTCCACCATTTTCAGCCCCAAAAACATGTTCTATGACAAATTATAATCCATCCACCTTGATGGTACTTTCACCATTTCTCAGAATCAGAACTAGTGATATCACAGTTTAGTGCATACTGAGTATGGGCATCTCTGTTCCATGCACTCTGAAGCTGCACACTCTGGTGACATTCTGAACACTTCAGAATCACACACATACTTTTTTTCCAGACAGGTGTCAAAGTATATTTTTGCTTGTTGTGTGGTGATGGGAACTAATCTATTTGTGTTCCACCACCTCTTTTCCCACAAAAGCACAGCATGTTTGCCCTCTTTGAGCACTACCAGTGTGGTAAATCTAGACTCCTCTTTCCTTACTTTAGTGTTCTTTTTACTCAAACCCCATCCATTCCATGCAAAATGCAATTTTTTGACATTTTTGGTTGCATCAAAATAATATTTTCAAACTTCCTGTCCTGTTTTAAAGTTACCCTTTCCTTCACCCCACAACAGCCAACAGACGCCCATGTTTTGTACTGACTCATCCAACTAGGCACAAGTTTCACTTTTTTATCCTGCCCCTTAACAACTTGAACAGAGCAGCACCAGTGGTTGAGTGAGGCATGCTATGATAAGCCCAAACTTTCTCTTTGAGGTAACCAATGATATTCATACCTGGAGATAGAGCAGTTTGGATCACCTCCTTGAGAAACCAGTTGGCCTTTTAGACAAGGCCATTTCCAGCTGGTCTATACAAAGTCAATTATAAATATTTTACTCCTTGGGATTGAAAGAAAGATCTTAACTCACTAGAAATAAAATGTGACCTTTTATCAGAAGCTACCTCTCTGGGCACACATTCCCCCAAAAAGATTTTAGCTAAAAAACACATAGCATTCTTTGAGTTGGGATTATCAACAAAATCAAAAAAATTCCACTTAGGAAATTAGTCAACTGACACAATCATAAAAGTGTTACTGGCGGACAATAAATTAAAGTTCCTGAACAAACTATAGACAGACATTCCCAGGGGCCTCCCAGTAAACCTACTTTAGTCAAAGGCTTCTCATAAGTCCTCTAGTGTTTATCCGAAATAACACACCGAGGATACACATCAATTAGGGACCTAACTTGAGAATCCATCATGGGCCACCAAAAGTACTGCCTAAGGCTCTTACAAGTGGCAGAGTCTCCAAGGTGCCTTTCATGGGTGACCTCAATAATCTTCCTACGTAATTTAGATGGTGACACAAATAATTCTCACAGAATAGCTCTGAAGATTCCTGTGCAAAAGCATGAAACTCCCCAGTTATTACTTTAGGCCAACCTTCTCTACTTTTTCGAGTACATCATCCTCCTCCACGGCTAACTTCCAATTTTCATAAGATATTTGCCCACTAACTCCTTGCAAGGCATACACTGTGGCCAGCAAATATTCAAAATCATCCAACCCAGTCATGTCTGAAGCAGAACTTGTTAAAGCAAATTGCTGGAAGCAGTTCAAATGTAAATTCCTGCCACCATGTATATACTTCACATGCATGTCTTAATCCTGAAGCTTTTGTAATTGGCAAACCAATCTCGCAGAAGCCTTACCAAGAGCATTACATGACAACAAAAACACTAAAGGCTTGCGGTCCATGTATACACTATGTATACACAAAATGGCTTTCCCTCAAAGATATTCTTTGAACCAATGGACTGCACAAACATGTGCTAAAGCTTCCACTCTATAGTACTGTAATTTACTACCACTTCAGACACAGTTCTGGAAGTGAATGCTAGTGTCACCTCCTCACCAACTGAAGTTTGCCTTACGACAGCCCTCTCTTGTTTTAAACTGGCATCTACTAAAATGTAACATTGTTTGTTTGAATAAATGTACTACTTTGTGTAGGTGGTTCCTCAGGGGTTGAACCGCGAACACATATCCTGGAACAAAACGTGCATAATATTCGCACAGCCCCAAATGGACCACAGGGTCTCCTTATCATAGGGTGAGGGGCCACTCTGTGTTGCTTCCGAATGACTACATTTGGGTTTAATGCCTTCCGCAGATATGGTAAGTCCAATATATTCAACCTCCTGAACCATCATTTTGCATTTTTCAGGATGAACTCATGCCTCTGTCTTTGAGAATACAAAAGACCTTTTCCAACACACTAGCATGTTTCTCCCTCTTCTTTGTAAAAATCAGGATATCGTCCTGAAAAACTTGCACACATTTTATGTCAACAAACAAACTGTCCATCATCCACTGAAAAAAACTGGCAGTTGACGTGAATCCAAAAGGTAGTTTTAGATATTTGAAAGTGCCATGAGGTGTGAGAACGGTTCTCAGATCTCATGAACGTGTAGTCAGGGCAACCTGAAAAAGGGCTGAATGGAGGTCCATAAATGAGAAATATTTGGCTCCTCCTAAATTTGCCAACAGTTCCTGAATATTCAGTAAGGGGCTGCACTCCACTAGAATGTTTTGATTTAGTGACGTCAAGTCCACACACAGCCCAAGATCATCCAAACTTTTTTGGCAAAACGACTGGAGAAACTCACTCGGAGGCATTTGCAGGCTCAATAACCCCATCCTCACATAACTTATTAAACAACATCTTAAGTTCATCATTAACACTCAAAGGAATATGTCTTTCTTTGAATATTATCCGGCATGCACAATTTATAAGTCTAAGGCACTGCTAAAACCCTACTACATTTCCAATTTTGTTATAAAATACTTCAGGAAACTGCTTCACCAAATTGTGCAAGACATTCTCAGTAATATGAATGGAGCATTTCTCCAAACAAAATAGTTTCTTAGTGACCTGGCCACAAAATAATATCTAGCTTGGCCAAATCTTTCCACCCAAGAGTGTCTCAATGTTCGACTGCCACATAAACGTTGGCTTTAATAGATTTACCCAAGTACTCCAGGTTTCCCTCAAAATACCGTAAAAGTTCTATATAAAACTCCCTGAATACTTTGGGATTTATTTCCAGCTTTAGCAACTCAAAATCACATCCACTGGAATGGTTACAGGCGCCCCTAAATCTGCCATAACATACAACCATTTCCCATCAATACAATCATTTGTTAATGGTCCTTTAATTGTGGTTATAACAGTCACTCAAATTCAGCAAAACATTATCAAATTCCCTTACACATGTATCCACCTCACTCACATGAATGTTGCTAATCTTACTTTTACTGAATTTCCTCTCTGCATCTGTCCTCCACTCTTGAAAACCCCCTGGAAGTGACCAATCTTCCTATAGGCATACATCTTTTGTCTACAGCCGGAAAATTCAATAAATGGTTATGTGAACAACATTGTAAACAACCCAACTGCCTTTTTTTTCTTTGGTTTAGAATTCATAGCAAAGAGGCTTGTAAATAATCCCCTAGACTCTACAGAGTACTGTCTGTGAAGTCTCTCTTTTGCTTCTTCAGAAGCATTTCAGCTATCACCTAAGCTATCACCTACAGCAGGAGCTAAAGGTAAGTTATCATACACTTTCTGGCCCGCAATTCCCAGGTGAGTGAATAAATGCTCTGCCTTATGCTTAACCTATATTTTGCTGTATATATTTCCAGTAGATAATTCTCAAAAATGCACAGCCATTGCCTCCATATTACAGCAGGCTTACCAGGAATCTGCAGGAAAGGAGGCAACTGCACTACATTGTAGTTGGAAACCATATCCAAAATTATAACAGACCCAACAGGGACAGGTGTATAGCAGGAAGATATTAGGTAATACAAAAGAGATTGACAGAGTGCACACCGATTCTTTCAAAAGTTTTTCAATGTTGCGTTTGTTCACGCACTGGCCCAGAATCATGGTCTGGCCATAGCCACGTACATGTGAAAAACACTAGAAAAAATGGGGCAACCTCTCACCCCATTTCAGGACGCACAGCGATAATATGTGCGTACCAATAATGCAGCATGTTAAACCAAGTTTGTTCCAGAATGTATTCAAAGTTCATCAAAGTTATTCACGGTGTCCATGGACTATTTATCCATAGCCACGTGTGAGACATCTTACTTTCATCATTGTAACCTCAAACGCTACAGACAGGCCTTAATCGGTAGCTAGGAGTGCATGTAAGTATTCTTCATTAGTTCATCACGATAATCCAATGCATTTTGGGCCTTAAGATTGGCCCTTCGTCAGAGGTATTCTACAATTAAAAAACAACGTTTCAATACAAAAACTTTCCGAATCGATGTTTCTTTGTTTATGTTTAAACACATTACAAGCAATTATCTCGTAACCCGCTATTCATGACCATAAAGTGCCACAAATGTATTAATGTACAGGTTTCCCTCTATCTCTCTCGTTCTCCTCATGTATGGTTAAATCTATACATCCCGTGTAATACTCGTAAATGCGTAAGTTGCAATACAGTGTTTCAGTTAATCTACAAGCAAAGTGTGAAAATTCCTATAAGCGCGCAAACTAAGATGCAATATTTCAGTTGTTCTTCGAGCGAAATCTAATCCATCCTAGCCCTTACCTTTACAAACGTCCTACTCATTCCCTCCTAAGTGATTGATTCTCTGACTGTGTTTCACCCTCAGAGTTTGAACTTGGGTGCTTAAATTGCAGATTGTGGGTGAAACACAGTCAGTGAATCACCTGGGAGGGAATGAGAGGAACATTTGTAAAGGTAAGGGCTCGGATGGATTAGATTTCGCTCGAAGACCAAGTGAAATATTTCATCTTCATTCACACGCTTATAGGAATTGTCACACTTTGCTTGTAGATTAACTGAAACACTGTATTGTAACTTGTGCCGTTTATGAGAATTACACAGGGATGTATAGATTTAACCATACATGAGGAGAATGAAGGAGACAGAGGGAGGGAGACCTGGACATTAATAAATGTGTGGCAGTTTATGGTCACGATTAGCGGGAAAAACTGATATGTGAATGGGTTACGAGATAAACGCTTGTAATGTGTTTAAACATGTACAAAGAAACATTGATTTGGAAAGTTTTTGTATTGACGAAGGACCATGGTAAGGCCCGAAATGCATTGGGTTATCGCGATGAACTAATGAAGATTACTTACATGCACTTCTAGCTACTGATTAAGGCCTCTGCATGTCTGTAGCGTTTGAGGTTACAGTGATTAAAGTAAGATGTCTCACAAGTGACTATGGATAAATCCTGGACACCCTGAATAGCTTTGATGAACTTTGAATACATTTTAGAACAAACTTGGTTTAATGTGCTGCATTATTGTTATTTGCATATTATCAATGTGCGTCCGGAAATGGGGTGAGAGGTTGCCCCATTCACAAGAGGTGTGCGAATCACCAAATTAGTGTTGCATCAATGCCTTCAAGTGTATCGCAACAAAGTGGAAGAGATGTGCGAATCACCAAGAATTGTGGCGCATCTGAAACTAGATTCCTTCTGGAATGATCCTTACAAATTATCCGCCAGCGAATAAAATAACAGTCCTAAAATGGACGCTTGGCGTATGATGTCACACGCGAATGCATTGAGTAAGAAAGAACACACCCAAATGGCTGCTTAACATCTGATTTCACATGTAGGATCCGTTGCGTAAGACATGCCACAGTCGTAAAAGACTTATTTGTGCATCAAATTTACATTGCTGGTCTCTGACTCTCAATCCTTCCAAAGAGCAGCACCTGCCATGGTCAGTACTGACTGTAGCTACACCTCACAAACTCCAATTTCTCCTTCAGGGAATGCACACCTAAACCCCACTTAAACCCCCCAGTAAAAACACCCAATATCCTCCTTACATTTCTGGAGTAATTTCAGTGGGATATATGTGGGTCTTCTGCAAAGCTGCCAGGATGATAGAAACATTTTCTTAACTCACTCATGGTACCAAAATGTAGTATGGTTGAATGTCAACCTGGATTTTTGTCATTGGCTGGACCCAATTTCTGCTAACATTTTGTGCTCTGTAATATGCAACTGTGTGTGTGCTCTGACATCTGGATGCACATGTGAGAACTGGTTTCACCAAATTTATCTAGTTAGATTGTATGTATGTTTATGGTAGATGGGACAGAAAAAGCACCTATGTATTGGAAGTTCAATGTTATATTTGGGCTTCAGTGGATTTACAGCACATATATATATAACATAATCCATTGCCATGGCACACTTTTGCTCTGTATAAGCTGTAGTTTAAAAGCACTGCAGTGACACATTGAATGGAAAAATGCATTGACCAGGTAGGAAAATATGCCTTATTAAACCGTGTGCTGTGTGCTTAAATATGAAAATATGCTCTTCTACATATTGAGAATACTATGTTCTCAGAATGAAATTACCCATAACCTGTTTTCAGTCTGTCTGCGGGGCTTGACTTTCCATGCAAAGGCCTTGGGGTGAATATAATCCCTATTTTAGATCTTTGAGTGAGAAAATGCTATCAAAAGGATTCAACATTTTAATTTTGCTAAGTTTAAGAAATGTAATTCAATTATGAAAGTCGATTTTTGTTAAATTTAGTGGAATAATCAATTTTAAATCTGTAACCCAAGAGACAATTGTTTCATAACCAGCTGTCTGTCTGCCATATTCTGAAAGCTAAATGTATCCCCATTGCAGTCAGATAATGTCTGAAGTTCAACAAAATTAATTTTTATATAGATAATCTATCTAGTGTAATCTTGTCTGGATAAAAATGTGATGTCAGACCTGGAGAATCACTACCATGCATATATTTTTTCTGTATTATTGATCAGATTGCACATGCAAGAGTTACACCACAAAAGAACCTATGATAAATATCAATGCGATATCAAGCCCTGAAGAAGTCCCTTTGAGGACGAAACGTGTCAGCAATCTTTAGTTTTAAGAAGTTTTCTGTGGAATAAAAGAATAAAACAAACTACTTTCTACAATCAATATCGACCATTTTTTTTCATTTGGGAAGACTTCAATGTACTTTTCTAGTTTTTTAATATGGACAATAAATTGCCTTTACTAAGAACCTACCTGTTTTTTCTGAGTGCAGGGCCGTTTGTGCCTAAATTTAGTTTAGTGGTTTGTATACCACTTTTCTTGGAACATATGGAGGTCATATCTTAGGTCCTTTGCACCTAGTTTTGAATTATAATTACAGCCACGATAAGTTTTAAGGACTGGTGCAGGAATCTCTTGCCTCTCTTTGTGTTTCAATCATTATAATACATTGACACACAACACAAATGCAGATATGTGCAAGTTAGTTATTTCTACTTTCAACCAGGAGATTGGCGGATGACTAAACCATTTTCAAGATCTTAATTACATCACAATTGGTATCTGTCATCTTGAAATCATAAATGTGAAATGCATATGCCCTTATATTATGAACTTAAAACATTTGCATGGATGTGCCCGACATAATACAAAACACATAGATGTGTTTTATATCACAAATTTACAAGAATATGATGCCTACAAATACATTCATGGAGGTTAAGTACCTAGAAACGTACCAAAACATGTAAGCATTCCTATATATAATATACAACTTATTTTGCAGGTTTCCTTGTGTGTTAACACTCATCTAAAAACTATATATATATATATATATATATATATATATATATATATATATATATATATATATATAGCAAGTGTTTCAATCTGTCATTAATTGCTTTCATCCCTAACTAGTCATAGCATGTCATGATCCTTTTAAAATGTACTGAGGGTGAGTCAGCAAATACCAGCACTGCTCGGATAACTGTTTACCTCCATTTACAGTAAACCCAGTAAGAACGAAGTACAATCATTATCTTGATCTATTAAATAAACCCTGATATTTCATCGGTTAGGGCTAGTTCAGGGTTACATATTTGCATGCCTTGTATAGTTGAGAGCTCAGTGTATGGTAACAAGTGCCACTTATCCCCACTTCGCCACAAACAGGACATTTGACACCAATGACGAGAAACTGTGGACCCAATATATCCATTAACAATGTTGTGAATGTGTAGCTCCTACAAGGTGTCACTTCCATGTGTTTGTAAATACTGAACTCTTTGTTGAATGCCTTGTTATTGTCTTTGTTTGGAGTGTTTTTAATGTTGAAATTGCCCCTCTTAGCCCCTCCATAATGTATTTTCATGATGTGTTATGTTAAAGTGATATATTTATTTTAGTGCGTGACTCACACCCTAAGGGTTTACACATCCTATAGAATATACAGACTTCACATATTTGGTAGCTTTTGGGTATTACTATACTTGATGGATTTTCAGGTTGAGGGTACTCCCAATCAGTTATGTTCCCCCTCAAGTCTATTGGGGTATCATTGACCTCACGGAAAGACACATCTATAGCATTGATCACATGCATGCTTGAGTTTATTTGTTTGTGGTTTACTGTGAAGAGCAAGTTGTGATATTTTACACATATTCCTTCATGTAACACATATTTAAGCATGTGCAGCTGAATGTTTTGGAAGCTAAATTCAATGATCTTAGCTGTGTCCACTTAACTCCAATCTCTAATAGATGTGTTAGTTCTGAATATTCATTAACTTGTGATGTTCTGGTTGACAGCTTGAGAGATGTTTCTAAGGGCCAGATGTAGGTCGCCAAATACCGGTCAGTAACTGCCGATTTCGACCGTTACTGACCGGTATTTGGAGATTGAGATGTAGGGGCTTTAAATTTTATAGATTCTGTAAATTTACCGATTCGGTAAAATACCGAATCAGTAAATTTAGCGAATCGGTAAATCTGGATGTAGGTGGCACTGAAAACAGTGCCACACGCCCTTAAGAATTCGTTATTTACCACGAAATAATATTTTGTGGCAAATAACGAATTCCAGTGTACATGCACATCTGTGCATGCACACCTGTGCCATGTGGCACACAGACATGCCCTAAAGGCATGCATGTGTGTTACATGGCACACAAGCCAGAATCAGGGGTGCAAAGGGTGTCAAAGTGACACCCTGTCCCCCTTGACAATTCAGTAATTTTACCGAATCAGTATTTACCGATTTACCGATTCGGTAATTGACATTGATTCCTAAGGGCCTCAAGGCCCATAGGAATCAATGGCAATTACTGAATTGGTAAATACCGATTCGGTAAAATTACAGAATTATTACCTACATCTCATTTACCGAATCTAGAATACCGAATCGGTAAAATTCGGTATTCTAGAGTCGGTAAATGAGATTTACCTACATCGGGCCCTGAATCTTTAGTCAGGAGTCCATTCAATAGTGAGATTTGGGGTAGTGACCTCGCAAAATGGAATGAGAATATAAGCATTTGGCTGAACAACATAGATGACATTTTCTTTGTTTGGGAGGTCAATGAGAAGGACATGAACATCTTTGTTACCAATTTGAAGATTAATGATGTTAAACTAAAATTCATCATGCAATATAGCCAGGATACAATTGACTTCCTAGACAGCAGAGTAAGAATCATGGATGGGATTGAACACACAGAGTTCTTTGGAAAACCTTGCCAGGAAATTGAATTCTTTGTGCAGCTAGTTGCCATATTCTCAGCTTTAGACGGAGTACCCCAAACAGTGTATTCCTAAGAAACTGTTGCTCTGAGCCCAGTTACCAAAATACCAAAACAGAAATGTCTAAGAGATTCTTAGCCAGAGGCTACCCATGTAAAGCATTTAGGTCAGCCAGAAAGAGGGCAGATACTGTATCCAGGGTACAAGCCTTATTCTGCCCTCCACCTACCACTTGAGAAGGAGGAAGCCAACCAATTTTCTATAACTAAATACACTAATCAGGCAGGGAAACTGAGAGGACTCCTAAAGAACAGATGGGGAATCTTATCACAGGACAGCATTCTGAAAGAGAAGGTGAGGAAAACACCAAACATCACATACCAACAAAAGTTATCATTGAAAGATATGCTGGTAAACATCCATCTCAAGTCCAAAACTCTTGTTGGCTGAGACAAGCCAAACACTGTAAATGCTGCGGATGCTGTAAGGTCTGCAGACAAAGCATTAACATCCAAGAGTTCACCCTTGGGAGACTCAATGAAACTTATCCCAAACTGATAAACTGCAAAACTGATTTTGTTGTCTATGTTAACACCTGCCCTTGTGAGAAATGGTACATAGGTTTGACCACATTCCCAGTACATAAAAATGTCATTATCACCAATAATGACCAGAGCTACAGCACAGCTAAAGATTTTCGATAAATACATCAAAGTGACTGGACGAAGGCCAAATACTTTGGCATCAACACAGTCCCCAAACACCCAGAGGAGTAAACAGACTCTGCACTGCACAGGTTGGAATACAGATTCATTCTAAAAGCCTATTCCACATTAGAAGAGTGTAGATTACGAGCTACATTCACACTTTTAGGGACTGCAATGACTGCTTCCCTACCCGAACACAGTTGGTTGTCCTAGTGACTAGCTGTATGTTTTATACACGGTAATTAATTAATTTATTCCACCTATTTTTGAGAAGTTTGGTGTTGAAGATTATCACAACATTGGGCGGGAGCACATATTGTAATGAGATGACCATATGATCTGACCCCCTCCCCACTTCATCGATAAACTAAAGAAACAGTGATATGGAATCGATGACAGAATGTGACTGCATCATATTTCTAGAGATTTTTGCATTATGTTGTTTGATTTTTTTCATCTCTTACAGAATCCTAGTGGGCGTAACCATTGTTGGACCTACTTCTAAAACACGGATAGTGAGTTAACTGGATGAAGGAGTGACACCACTCATGGAAGCTCTTTCTGTTTACAAAGACTGTAATTAGTGACTGAGCACCTGTCTACTAGAGCCTGCATTGGCTTTTGCTTTGTTGGTACAGTCAGACTCAACATACACTACAGCAGAGGTCTGCAAACTTTTGTCAGCTGAGCCCTCCCATCTAAACCTTTTAACACGTCGACCCCCCACCCCACCACCTGACAAAAAAGTTCTGGAAACTGGTACTCTGCATCATTGATGGCTGTTCCGTCCTGCACATCCCAGGTTGTATAGGTCAAATAATAATAAATAGAGTAAGAGTGTTTGGTAAACTGACGTTTTTGTAGTGCTTGTGCTTAATATAAAGTTCAAATGAAAAGTATCCAAGAAAAAAATAGCACAAGAAATTACACTGGTGCTTTATTTTTCATATAAAACACAACATGTAGGAAAGATAAGTAAAAACACTTCCAAAACACGGGTGTGCCTGTTTATCTCCACAGAGACATTTAAAGTGTGGATAGATTCCTGCTTCTGCCATCCTTAGGCTGTGCTCCACTTCCAGTCTTGAGTAGTACCTGGAAATGGGAGGGCTCACAGCATTTTGTAATATATTTTTTGCAGTTTTATATAGAGCGAACATGACCTAAAGTTATTAAAGCGCTTTACAGGAGCATCTTCAACATTACACAGGCACACATTCATGTTTTGTAAGTACAGGAAGAAAAAGTGATTTGCCCAGAATCACAGGATGTTGAGTAGACACCAAGAATTGGTCCCCCAGCTCCACAGGCATCAGCTCTGGTTGTTTCAACACATCCTTGCCCCTAGACAAGATATCAGAGAAAGGGGTTCCACAAAACTTGCTTTCTGACACAATTGAAAAATCTGTGATTATGTGGAGTATGGCCAGGTGTTGCCATGCCAGTAGGAGGCCAACCACAGTTTTCCAAGAAGGCCTAGAGTACATTTACATCATACACATGTGATATAAGTGATTCAAGAGGATGTATACATCTTCATACTCTAGCAGCATCAAGAGTCAATGTGTTAGCATAGTTGGTTTATAAAGAAGATCGCCTTCCAAAGCTTCAGAAATTGCTGCACAAGAAAGCATTTAAATTTGGTCTACGAAAGAAGTGAGGAAAGATGGTAGGCATACTTCACAATATTTTTTCTATTACGGTAGACTAGCTCTAGGGATTTGAACATGTTAAACAAGCACCAGCGACATTAATCAATTCAAAAATTCATTTTTCGTATGTTACTGGTAAATTAAGTGATTTTGCCCAGAATCACATGATGTTGAGCCAATGCCAGGAGTCAAACCCGGGTCCCAAGAACCAAAGTCAACACCTATGGCAACTGCAAAGTAACTATGATGTAAATACCAAAAATAATAATACATGTGGCAGTACTTAAATTAGCAAGACTGGATCTACTGTTTCTAAAAAAGTAATATATTTAAGAAGTACAACGATCAGAAACATAGAAGAAGGTCTACAATGGCACATACAAACAGCAGCTTTTAAGAAGGGCCATGAGGTTCTGTAAATTACGAATTCGTTCGTGCTCAGCCTCCATTTTGTAGACGCCGCCATTTTGTGTTGCCCTCACTCAGGCAGCACGGCGAGCACGGTGTTTCTGTTGTTTCTGCAGTTACGTGTCAGGTGACTTCCTTGCCTATGTTTACTAACGAGTGTTAGGGTCTGGCCCAGTACACTAATTCCTGTCTGAGCTGATTAATCCCCGTCCGGACTATTTGTTGGTTCACACCATTCTTTCCTTTAAGTTATCTTATCTGTTGTCCTTCGCTACACGTCTCGTGCATTCTACTGTATCACAACTGTCCTTCTAAAACCTACAGCTGTGTTTTCTCTACTCGTAAACTGAATTGTGTGGATTTGTTTGTAATTTGCTTAAAGGGTCTAATGATAAACATGAACCGGGAACTCGAGTTGCTTAGGACTTAAAGCATTGTTTGTAACATTTGCCTATGTCTCATGTTCTTGTGTGATTGCATTTTACATTGTATTATAACGTATATAAACCTGTGCGCCACAGAGTTAAATGGCAGTCTCTTTTGAACCTCGTTATACCAACGACTTCTAAGACCACTGTACTAGCTGCAGCTAATAAATACAATCTTCTACGCCAGACGAAGGGTCCGTGTCTCTGTATTTGACAAGGCAGGTGAATCCCGGGGATTTCAGGTGTACCCAGCACCGCCGGGCCTTAAGGCTACGTTTATCCAAATGGCGCCCAACGTGGGGCGACTTCAGCTGTAGCAGTTGAGCCCGAGGGTCGTGAGGAGCCCCGCAAAAAAACTCCGGAGGAAGCGCACCACGTGACCGACCCCTGTATGTCGAAAGTGGACCGAAGGTCTTTGACGGCGCAGCTACTCCTTTCTGACGGCTGCTGATGACTGCTGCCCTGACTGTCGCCCTGCCTTGGACCCTTTTTGATGACGTTTGGTAAAGCGAGACGGACCTTCGCTGATGTAGGACGATTCTTAGTTTAAATATTTGGTGGGTCGCTCCCACAAACTTTGTTTTGTTTTGTTTTTGTTTTTTATTCAGTTATTGCAATACCTGAAGCCAAGGGGTAAGTATGTTTGTGCTTTTTTATTAATTCATACCCCTTGTTGTTTGTGAGCAGTCTAGAGAAGTAATGATGCCTGGACTGAGTAAGTTTAAAATAATTTGTTGCTTAGGTTGTACTAGGGATTCCCAGTTGGAGGATTCATGTCCAATTCCTCCAGTTGGAACTCCCACTTATGAGCTCCATTCAAAGCATGGTATTGGTACCATTACCTTTAACGAGACATGGGTCCAATATACGAAAAATAGTGGAGTTTTAAAATGGCCCCAAAATGGTAGTTTTGACTAAGCATGGGCGAATTTTGCAAATTGGCAATCGTGAATTTGCGGATTTGCAAATTGGCAATCTGCAAAATTCACGAATTTGCGCGAATTTGCAGATTTTTTTATTTTTGCATGTTCGCGGGTGTTCGGGAGGCGCTTTGCGTGTTCGCGGGTGTTCGCGAGGCGCTTTGCAATTTCGCGGGTTTTTTTTTGCCTGCTTAATCACTGCCACCCTCTTGTTTTTTATGCCCATCTGCCCTCTGTACCACTTGTTTCTGTGCCCTTCTGCCCTCTGCCCCACTCATTTTTTGTCCCCTTCTGCCCTCTGTCCCACTTTTGTGCCCTTCTGCCCTCAGCCCCACTTAGAATGGCACCGGCAAGCTGCCAGCGCCATTCTAAAATAGCTAGAAATAGCTTCAACAGGAAGCACTAATAGATAAAGTAAAGCAGGTGCTCCAGTTGAAGGTCAAATTAAGTTACACAATCATTAATCACCCCAAGTTTGGGGGTGATTAATGATTGTGTAACTGAATTTGAGCAGCACCTGCTTTACTTTATCTATTAGAGCTTCCTGTTGAAGCTGACTTTTGTAACTATTTTAGAATGGCTCTGGCAGCTTGCTGGCGCCATTCTAAAAGAGTTACAAAAGTCAGCTTGAACTTTTGACCCAATCCCCGTTCGCGGATTTCCGTTTGCGGATTTTGCGGGAAATTCGCGAATCTCGCGGATTGCGAATTTACCGAAAATCCGCGAAATCCGCGAGCGGAACGGATTTTCCGCCCATGCTTAGTTTTGACCCCGCCATATTAGATAATTTGGAAACGATTCTGTTCAGAAGAAAAGCCCGGCCGGCAATGTTTGACTCTTTCCGCCTTTGGCGTAAGGAAGCCAAACAGAAAGAAATTAAGCAAGCAAAAACAGATAAGAAAGTGCAAGATATGTAAATTATACAAGCCGCTCAGCAGTTTAAAAATAATGAAGTAGATGGCGCGAATGAGATACTGGGAAGACAACATCGTATGGCAAAAGATAGATAGATGTTATCCGATGTTGCCTATTTCCTCTCCAGATAAAAGTAAGGAGTTAGAAGAAGATTCCCTAATGTCCTGTTTATTGAATTCACCTCCGCCCTATGCCTAAAATCCTAATGCACCTCCGTTACCCCCTCCTATTGCTCAATTACCGATTGTTCAGCAACCTGCTCAGCTTGTTAACGCTACTTTGCCTGCTTCTGCTCCGTCCTCTCATCCTATAGTTTAGCCCCCGCCTCCCCTACAGTCCTCTGTTCTGGTTCCTCAGCCGGCTACGTTTCAGTCCCCGTCGCCTTCTACATCTGTAATGCCCCCTATTCTTTTAAGGGATTTTCCTACTTCGCAAAGGAGAATAGCAGATGGTGTTTCAAATTTCTTTTCTCCTCTTCTTGGGTCTGTAAATTTGTCCCCAACTTTTTCTAGATGACAATCTCGTTGTCAACTTTCTCTTACGGACAAGAAAGTTGTTTTGGGATCTCTCGCTCGTAAATGGATTGAGAAAGGATTAGAATATAGTACAGAGGACATTATGAGTACCTTTCATCAGTGGGTGGAGCCCACTCAGAGATATGTTTTTAATGTTATGTGTCAAACTCTTATTAGGCAATGGGAAGATATGAAGCTAGATTCAGTTCCTTCGGAGCTGCTGAAGTTACAAGCTGATTTTGATAAGGGTTTTATTGTAGGACCGCAGGTTGCAGACGCAGTGAATAAACTTGTTGCGTTTCGGGCAATGTTTCTGTCCCTGACTCTTTCCGAGACTGATTCTGTTTATAAAAAGGGCATTAAGAATTATCCGATGCGTGAAGTTCCTCCCGTATGGAGAGAAGAGGTAGTTGGTCCACCACAGATACCCGCTCATTTCCAGCGCATATGGGTTCACGAACCATGGAAAAGGTCTGAAGTATTGGCGCTTAAACAGACTCTTCCCGACCCCCGCAAAAATCCTGCTGGATATTATAAAGAATTGTCTCAAACAGTCGAGGCTTGTATTATGAATTTGGCCGATATTGACATGTTATTTGGAAATGTTGTTCCGCAAGCATTATGGGCACGAATTCGTAGGGAAAATCACGTTGGTGAATTAGGTGGTGATTGGGCTGCTATTAGAGCCGCAGATGCGGGTCAAGTGGGCGGTGCGAAACCTGATGATCTGATTACAGCCTTACCGGGCAGAATAATTGAATTAATGAAGACAATGATGCCTGCGGTACGGGTAAATTGGGAAAAGCTGGCCGCATGCAAGCAAAAGAAAGACGAAAGCGTCTCAGATTTCTTCACTCGTTTCGAAAAGACGTTTATTGACTACAGTGGTCAAGATCTGAGTGTAGAGGGTGGTCAGCGGTTGTTTGTGGATAAGTTTGTATATAACTTACTTCCCGAATTGTCAAATAAATTAAAGAGTTCTGAAAGTGCATGGGCTGTTTCTTCCCCTGCTAAAATATTGGCTACTGCACAGTATTACGAGTACAGAGATAAGGAAGAGAAGGAGAAACAAGATAAAAAGAATAAAGATTTGAAAACGAAGGTTCTTTTGCAGCAGGTTTATCCTCCACATCCTGCACAGCCTCAGTTTTCTCAACCCCCACAGTTTCAGAAGAATTTTCAGAAGCCTGAGTCTTTTCTACCGCGATCTTCGTTAGGTCCTAATCAATGTGCATATTGTACGGAAGAGGGACATTTCAAGAATAGTTGTCCGGTTTAATTACAACGTAATAATGGGATGTCTGCTCCACAAGGTCATGGTAATTTTCAATCGGGATCTAGAGGTAGAGGACGAGGTGTGTCCTCTCAGGAGCAGCGTTCTTTTGCTCCATCTGCTACGAATTATTCTGATGAACAGAGAGTTCAGTCTACGCAGTATTATAATGATGATTACCGTGTTGAAGATAGTGCTGACGATTTTCATATTGAATAGGACAGCCATGGACGAAGTAAGGGAGTTGTGTCAATTCCGGTAGATCAAAAAGGACTGTATGTCACTGTCAATGCTATGGGTGTTTCAGAACCGTTTCTTTTGGATACTGGTGCGATGAGAAGTTCTATTATTCATTCTAAACTCCCTGGGGCACCTTTGTCCGGCTTAATAAATACTTCTGTACGATTTTCTGGCACCCCTGTTCGTAATCCGGTTTCTTGTCCCTTGCCTGTTTCGATTGGACCTTATGAATTGGATGCTTCGCTTATTCTGACAACTGGTTGTGGTGAGAACATGCTGGGTTTGGATTTGTTGAAAAGACTGCATGCAACATTGTACTGTTCCCCTTCTGGTGTGCATCTTACATTGGGGAAGAAATTGACTACTTCTATGTATTTATCTCGAGACCAGTTTCCACCTGAGCTGCTTTCTCTTCCTGAAAGTCTTTGGGCTACAGGCCCAAATGACGTGGGACGCCTTGCGATACCACCGTATGTTGTCGCAGTTAAAGAAAATGTCAGAATGCCACGCATTCCCCAGTATCGTATTTCTGATACAATCGATTGACCCCTCTAATAATAGATTATATTTTTATTGAGGCTAAACATTGGGATAGGTTGTCTGAATTTAGGGTCATTGAAAGGTTTGACAGTGACCATAATGCCCTAGTTCTATCCCTTAAACCAGGGAGTTTTGGGCTGAAGGGCCCAACTATAATTAATTGCTCTGATACTGAGCCACTAATAATAACAAACTGTAGACGTAGGGTTAAATGGCAAGATCTACAAGCATCAACCACTAAACTCGCAGAACTATATGAAACCATTATTCCGTTCATCGAAGAGATGGGGGAATCTGGGCATCTGGGTAGGGCAACTCAAATACATAATCAATTGGTTGCCACACTAAAAGATATCTTGTACCCAGTAAGAAGGGCAAATAATTTACGGACCACGATTTCTCGATGGTTTAATAGTTCCTGTCGGAAGGCCAAAAAGGCTTTGCTTTCAGTATTAAAAACGAATGATAGCGAGGCCATTAGGATACATCGCATTACATATAAAAAGCGAATCTGTGAAGCTAAAAGGGAATGGGAAGCCGCAATGTGGGAAGAGTTGGGATCTGCTCTTAGGAGTGTCAGGAATGGTCTAGACATTAACCTAACATCGGTTAAAACCCCTCATCATCTGGTTCCTGCAATCACAATGTTGCGTTGTCACACGATCAGATGGACGCAACTAGTGGCAAAATTCCGACACAAGATGGAGGTAGCTACTTCCAATGCTTCTGATTTCTCTGCTTGTCAGCGTTCTAGTCTTGCTTGATGACGCGCTGAAGCAGGGAATTTGATGCGCGAGCGAGGTAACCGCTGCGCACTTCAACTGTAATCCCCTGAGAGACGGTAGCCTCACCGTGCTCTTTGAACTCTCTGAACCGCGTCTTGCGGTAATTACCAGTCTGTCATTTCTGAAACCTTAGGTGTTCAGTCGCCCCGTCTAGTTAACTTCTTGAGGCAGCGTTTTCCCTTGTAGTCTGCTTAAATCCTTGTCAGCTGTAAGGCGGACCCGACGACGTTTCTCTGTGAGCGCATTCCTGTGTTGACAGCGCTCGCATTTCTGTGATGACGGCGCTTGCATGCCAGTGATGACAGCGCTGTTCCTTCTCAAGCCGCCTCTGAGCTTCAACGGACATTTATCTTCTGTGAGCGCATTCCAGTGCAGACAGCGCTATTCCAGTCACACCGTTCTGAGCTGCAGCAGAATAGCCCGGTAAGATTGTTCCTTGAATTACCGGCTGGACCTTCGTATGTTTCACCAATGAAAAACTCTTGCAGTATCTGACTAAAGACAACTTAATAATTTTGAGAGGAGTTCCGGAACATATAGTCTCTGGCTAAAACTGTGTTTGTTTCTATAGTTTTGATATTCCAAAGACTTTATTACAGTGTCAGTAATTCCTGAAATTGCGTGTTGTGCAATCTTCTGAGTAAGGCTTCAGTATTCAATCTTCTCAAGGCTCTGGAACATTGGCAGCAGTTTGATCGTTCTACAAGCAGGTTCCTGAATGTAGATAGAAATATATATATATATTTTTGCTTACCAACTCTACTCATCAGTATACCTTCTTTCCTACGGAGAACTGTAAATTCCTTAAACACCATTTCAAAGCCAAGCAGAATCAGCTCCTTAGACCATAACTCAGTTCCTACCACAGCCTTAAAGACTCTATGATTAATCTCCAGAGAATTAGCTAGTGTCAATCCAGTGTTTGAGTTATTACAGAGAGAGGCTTATGTACACACTCAGTCAGGTAACCCTAAGGTTTTTGAGAAAAGTACAGTCTAGCTAAATTCTGAGGTTGTGAGAATGTAGTAATGGTTTGTTAACTCTTGCAGGTGAACTACCATATTCTGAAGAAGAAGGAAGTCACCAGTGTGTCTTTCTCTCTTGTTTGTCATCCACTTCCCCTTTCCCCCTCGCCTCTGGATTCAGAGAAATCTGGTTCAGTGGTGAAAGGGAGTTGGGAAATTAGCGTCACTCTTCAGCCAGGCGTCTCTACGGAAATCTGGAATTTCAGGTACTTGCCCCTTGACAGATTGAAGTGCCAGCAGTTGCCTTCCGTCTGGGCGTCATGGCTGATGGTTTAGATTTGAAAGCACTGGGCTTAATTTTGGAAGGTTTACAAAAACAGTTGAGTGAGACTAGAGAGGAGGTTAAAAAATCTAATCAGGAGACTAGTTATCTGCGTCAGCGGCTTAATGAACTTACTATTAGTCCTAGTCCAAATTTTGGTGGTCAGAGGTCCCAAACATTCAGTCCTTCCCCTTCGTCCTCAGAACTTACTACTCAGGTAGTGCATGCAATGTCCCCGACAATTCCTTTAGCTCCGCCTGAAAGATTTCTGGGAGACCCAAACAAGGCACAGGTATTTGTTACTCAATGCTCTTTGCATTATCTGTGCAAACCAATAATTTTTAAAGAAGATCAATCAAAAGTGGCTTTCATGCTGTCTTACCTGAGTGGCGATGCTGCGGCGTGGTCAATGCCGTTGGTGTCCACCAATGACCCAGTGTTATATAATTTTGAAAATTTCAAAACTGAATTTTTGCGCATTTTTGATCGACGATCAATTTCTCAGTCTACCGACAACGAGCTTCTGGATTTGAAGCAAGGAAACAGAGAGTTGGTGGCATACCTTGCTCAGTATAATAAGTTAATTGTGGAAACGAAATGGCCAGAGTCCAAAAGAGCAGCCATATTCTATCGAGGTTTGAGGGACGAATTAAAGGATGGGTTGGCTCAGATTCCTAAAAGACCTACTGATGTTTCGGAATTGATAGATTTGGTTCTTCAAATTGATCAGAGGCAATCAGAAAGACGTTCCGAACGAAGAAAAGATATCCGACCGATACCTCCAAGGTTTGATCGAATGCGTGCTGAAGTTGGAAAGACAAAAGAAGAAGCAACTCCAGAAGAACCGATGCAAATTGGTACCGTCCGAGGACCGTTGAGTAAAGAGGAAAGAGAGAAGAGACGAGTAGGGAAACTGTGTATGTATTGCGGTGGTTCAGGTCATTTTTTAAGGGAGTGCCCTAGACGACCCAAGACAGCGTCATGGGTAAAAGACAAGCTCCACCAGTAGAAGGAGTTGCTCTCTGGTGGAAGCAGATTCTAAGACAACTCCCAACCAGCAAAGTTTGGCAAATACCTTGCAATTTTCTGCTCCTCATCTTATTCTCTCATGTCAAATCTCTTTTGGTAAATCCGGACTGGCCACAGTGGCTATTATGATTGACTCAGGAGCCACTGGAAATTTTTGTGATCTAGTTTTTGCCAAGAGTCTGGGCATCCAGTTTTTGAAAAAAGCAAAACCTGAACCAGTATGCGCTGTTGATGGAACTCCACTCTCCTCAGGTCCAATATCCTTTGACACAGAAGTGATTACGATTTTGGGACCAGGAGAACATTGTAGCTATATCAGTTTCAATCTGATCGATGCCCCGCAATGTCAGTTGATTTTGGGGTTACCTTGGCTAACAGAACACAACCCCAAAATTGACTGGGCCAGGAGAACAGTTGAATTAAATTCTGATTACTGTCTGCAACATTGTTTTCACCCAGTTTCCAAGGAGAGAGAGCCAACAACCTCTTATTGTCTAGCTAATCAACCTCAGATCGTTTGCACGGTGGAAATTCCAGAAATCCCAAAAGAATATCAAGACTTAAAATCAGTATTCGATGAAAAAGAGGCTCTTAAACTCCCTCCTCATCGGGAATATGATTGTAAGATTGAGTTAGAGCCTGGAGCGTCATTGCCATGTAGTCGGATCTATGCTCTTTCAGAATCCGAGAATTTGCATTTAAAAGAGTACCTTGATCAGAATCTGGCCAATGGCTTTATTAGGCCTTCGCAGTCCCCAGTCTCCTCTCCTCTTTTCTTCATCCCAAAGAAGGACAAAAGTTTTAGGACTTGCATCGACTATAGGGCTTTGAACCTGGTTACAAAAAAAAATCGTTACCCGCTACCACTTATTTCTGAGCTTCTGGATCAGGTGAAAGCAGCAGGGGATCTTTTGACCTCATTCGACTGCAGAAACATGTCGACCTGATATCCTTTATAGTGGACATTTGTTAAACCACTATTTAGCACTGTTTTTATTGATTTAGGAGTGTGAGGGTGTTTATTAAATTGTTTTTCCTAATCACTACCTAATTTTAGATCTTCCTATCTTTTTCACTACTCACTTACTCTCAAGCACTGCTATTCAGTTCACCACTAGAAACGCCATCGCATTCACATTAGCACTTCACATCAGGATTAAAATACTGGTTTTTCCTGTGTATGGCAACTAATCACCAACACAGGTTTTTTCACCCCTGATTGTGAATTATCTATGCCTAAGAGATCCCAAATGATGAAGGGCGGTCTCGATGGTGGACTGATGGGAACTCATTGTTAGTTAAAATCACTTCTTTTTTCTGCATGTAAAGGTACTTTTTTGTTGGACTCTCTGTTAATCTTTTGTTGGTGTCAGTTCTGTTTAGGGGGCTTAACAGATAGGGTCTATAAACTTTCCCCTAGGACCTCTCTTGTGTTTTATAGTCAGGTGAAAGATGCCCATATTTACACCAAATTGGATCTAAGAGGGGCTTACCACTTGGTGCGGATGGCCGAAGGAGATGAGTGGAAAACGGCATTTCGAACTAGATTTGGTTTATTAGAATACCAGGTTATGCCCTTTGGGTTGTGCAATGCACCCGCAGCCTTCCAACACTTTGTGAATGATATCCTTCGGGAGTTTTTGGATAGGTTTGCGGTCGTCTATATAGACGATATCCTTATTTTTTCGAAGGATCTGGATGAACATGTTCATCATGTTCGTACCATCCTAAAATGTTTATTGGAGAATCAACTTTTTGTCAAATTGGAGAAATGTGTTTTTCATTCATCACAAGTCGAATTTTTGGGCTTTATTCTTTCTCCTCAAGGAGTTTACATGGATGATTCAAAGTTAAAGGCAATTCAAGATTGGCCCGCTCCAAAATCTGTAAAAGAAATCCAAAGTTTTTGGGGGTTTGCGAATTTTTACCGACGTTTCATCCAAAACTTCTCTGAAAAGGTGAGTCCCATCACACGATTGCTCAGGAAGAATGAAAGGTTTGTGTGGGATTCTGCTACTGAGGAAGCTTTCCAGTTCTTAAAAAAATCTTTTATCTCAGCACCTATCCTGCAGCATCCAGATTCATCAGAACCATTTTTTGTAGAAGCAGATGCCTCAAACTGGGCCATTGGAGGAGTCTTATCACAACGACACCGGAAGACTGGGCAGCTCCATCCAGTAGCTTACCATTCTCGAAAGTTATCACCTGCGGAGATTAATTATTCCATTGCAGACCGAGAATTATTGGCAGTTAAAGAAGCATTTCAAGAATGGCGTCATTATTTATTGGGCGCGAGACATGTGATTACAGTATTTACTGACCATCGAAATTTGCAGTTCTTGAAATCAGCTCGAACTTTGACCCCTCGACAACTCAGGTGGCCTCTTTTCTTCGCAGATTTTGATTTTGTTCTAACTTACAAACCTGGGTCAGAAAATGGAAAGGCTGATGCCCTTTCTCGATTGAATTCCGAAAATGATTCAGTTGATAAACCAAAGACTAAGTCAGAAGAATTCATCATTCCTAAAGAAAGAATTGTGGCAGTATCAGTGGCACTTGACTTGGAGGAACAAATCAAAGAAGAATTTCGGAAAGAAGAATATGAGAATTGGGCTTCTGAGGGTCCAAATCGATCAGTAATGGACGGAAAACCAGTAGTGCTGGGAAAAACATTCGTTCCAGGAACCGAGTTACAAGAAAAAGCAATTGGCTTGTTTCATGATCAACAACTGGCTGGACACAAAGGAGTAACTAAAACTTTGGAGCTTTTGAAGCGGAATTTCGATTGGCCTGGCATGGAAGCTCAGGTGAGACAGTATGTTGCCACTTGTGAACAATGTTTAAAAGGGAAAAGTCTTAGACAGTCTCCACAAGGTCTTCTCATGCCCTTGCCCATTCCTCCTCATCCTTGGCACACAGTGTCGATGGATTTCATTGTCGAGTTGCCCTCTAGCCAGGGAAATTCAGTCATTTGGGTAGTGGTTGACCAATTTTCCAAGATGAGTCATTTTGTCCCTCTGAAAGGCCTTCCAAATGCCACTCAATTAGCTTCGCTATTTGTTCAACACGTTGTAAAACTGCATGGAATTCCCCGGGTGGTCATTTCAGATCGAGGGCCACAGTTTGTGTCTCGGTTCTGGAGATCCTTTTTGAAGGGGTTAGGAATAGACTCTCGTTTGTCCTCCAGTTACCACCCGGAAACGGATGGACAGACTGAGAGAGTTAATCAAGACCTTGAACAATATCTCCGAATTTATTTGATGGAACAAGCTGGGGAGTGGCCGTCTTTACTTGTTACTGCAGAGTTTGCGTACAATAACTCAGTACACTCTGCTACCGGGTTCTCCCCTTTCTTCTTAAACTATGGCAGGCATCCCAACATGTTGGTGGGTCAAGTGGAAGTTGAGGTTCCAGCAGCCGGTGATTTAGTTCTGAAATTGCAACAGGCCTATCAGTTAGCTTCTGCGAATTTGATTAAGTCAAAGGTAGATTACAAGAAGCAGGCTGATAAGAGTCGTAAGGAGGGACCAGTCTTTGCACCAGGGGATCAAGTTTGGATCTCTACTCGCCATATGCGGTTGAGAGGTAATCGAAAATTGCAGCCAAAATTTGTGGGTCCTTATCCAGTGGTACGAATGATAAATCCAGTGTGTGTCAAGGTTGGTTTGCCTAAAACCTTTAAAATCCACCCAACTTTTCATGTTTCATTAATACGCAGACATCCACCTAACTTGCGCAAGGTCCTTCCTCCTGCCCCAATCCAAGTTCAATCTGCGGAAGAATTTCAAGTAAAAAGGATTCTAGACTCTAAAATACTAAGAGGTCAGGTCTTTTATTTGGTAGATTGGAAAGGCTATGGTCCAGAGGAAATATCTTGGGAACCCAGTTCAAACATTCATGCCCCCAGATTGGTGAGAGAGTTTCATAAAAACTTACCCACAGAAGCCTAGAGAAGGGGTTTTGGTGGGGGGTACTGTCAGGAATGGTCTAGACATTAACCTAACATCGGTTAAAACCCCTCATCATCTGGTTCCTGCAATCACAATGTTGCGTTGTCACACGATCAGATGGACGCAACTAGTGGCAAAATTCCGACACAAGATGGAGGTAGCTACTTCCAATGCTTCTGATTTCTCTGCTGGTCAGCGTTCTAGTCTTGCTTGATGACGCGCTGGAGCAGGGAATTTGATGCGCGAGCGAGGTAACCGCTGCGCACTTCAACTGTAATCCCCTGAGAGACGGTAGCCTCACCGTGCTCTTTGAACTCTCTGAACCGCGTCTTGCGGTAATTACCAGTCTGTCATTTCTGAAACCTTAGGTGTTCAGTCGCCCCGTCTAGTTAACTTCTTGAGGCAGCGTTTTCCCTTGTAGTCTGCTTAAATCCTTGTCAGCTGTAAGGCGGACCCGACGACGTTTCTCTGTGAGCGCATTCCTGTGTTGACAGCGCTCGCATTTCTGTGATGACGACGCTTTCATGCCAGTGATGACAGCGCTGTTCCTTCTCAAGCCGCCTCTGAGCTTCAACGGACATTTATCTTCTGTGAGCGCATTCCAGTGCAGACAGCGCTATTCCAGTCACACTGTTCTGAGCTGCAGCAGAATAGCCCGGTAAGATTGTTCCTTGAATTACCGGCTGGACCTTCGTATGTTTCACCAATGAAAAACTCTTGCAGTATCTGACTAAAGACAACTTAATCATTTTGAGAGGAGTTCCGGAACATATAGTCTCTGGCTAAAACTGTGTTTGTTTCTATAGTTTTGATATTCCAAAGACTTTATTACAGTGTCAGTAATTCCTGAAATTGCGTGTTGTGCAATCTTCTGAGTAAGGCTTCAGTATTCAATCTTCTCAAGGCTCTGGAACATTGGCAGCAGTTTGATCGTTCTACAAGCAGGTTCCTGAATGTAGATAGAAATATATATATATATATTTTTGCCTACCAACTCTACTCATCAGTATACCTTCTTTCCTACGGAGAACTGTAAATTCCTTAAACACCATTTCAAAGCCAAGCAGAATCAGCTCCTTAGACCATAACTCAGTTCCTACCACAGCCTTAAAGACTCTATGATTAATCTCCAGAGAATCAGCTAGTGTCAATCCAGCGTTTGAGTTATTACAGAGAGAGGCTTATGTACA
Organism: Lissotriton vulgaris; assembly: GCF_964263255.1. Classification (NCBI taxonomy): domain Eukaryota; kingdom Metazoa; phylum Chordata; class Amphibia; order Caudata; family Salamandridae; genus Lissotriton; species Lissotriton vulgaris. Next base: position 1,088,786,881 of record NC_141697.1, on the reverse strand, counting down.
CACTCAGTCAGGTAACCCTAAGGTTTTTGAGTAAAGTACAGTCTAGCTAAATTCTGAGGTTGTGAGAAGGTAGTAATGGTTTGTTAACTCTTGCAGGTGAACTACCATATTCTGAAGAAGAAGGAAGTCACCAGTGTGTCTGTCTCTCTTGTTTGTCATCCACTTCCCCTTTCCCTGTCGCCTCTGGATTCAGAGAAATCTGGTTCAGTGGTGAAAGGGAGTTGGGAAATTAGCGTCACTCTTCAGCCAGGCGTCTCTACGGAAATCTGGAATTTCAGGTACTATCCCTTGACAAGGAGTAAGGACGCTAAACTATTCTGGTCCATTGTCGCTACTGGCATTAGTGGGCACACCCTGGCGCTTGCCCCTAATATTACCCCTTCCATCTGGGAAAACCACTTTGCTGCTTTATATGGCACTTTGGAGTCTGACGCCTTGCGTCGTAGCTCTGTAGAACCCCATCAAATGCAGGGTACCAATGGGACTGAGGAATGTGGATGATTGACTGAAGCCACTACGCCCCACGGTTCGGTGGAACTTTTCACCCTAACAGAGGTTGAGATAGCCATAGGCAAATTGCTTCCCAACAAGGCCCCAGGACTGGATAAACTGCTGGGGGATTTGTTTAGGGGGCAACCGAAAATTTGGGCTCCCTATCTGGTCGTTTTATTTAATGGCATTGTGCAGGGGGAAGACCCGCCCCCTACTTGGCTAGGAGCAGAAATATTCCCTATTCTAAAAAAGGGCTGCCCGCTTATCCCTTCTAATTATAGACCCATCAGTCTAATTGATACTTCACAAAAACTGATGGGGAGGGTCATCCTTGATAGGATCCTTGGGTGGATCGAAGATAAAGGGATCCTTTCTATATTGCAGGCAGGGTTAAGGTCCGGAACATCTACCCTAGACCAGATATTTCGCCTGCAGGTCCTGTACTGGAAAACAGTAAAGGTGAGGGTGGCAGCCTCTACCTTGTGTTTGTGGACCTGCGGGCGGCATTTGATCTGGTTCCGCGTGTCAAATTGTGGAGGGTGTTGGCAGACCAGGGACTCCCTCCATACCTACTAAATGTGCTAGCTAGGCTACATATAAATAATTTTGCCCAAGTCAGGTGTGGTAGGCATGGCCAACTCACAGATCAGTTTTCAGTCCAAAAATGAATTCGCCAAGGGTGCGTGCTGGCACCCACACTTTTTAGCCTTTACATTAATGGCCTTGTGGAACATTTGAATGGTGTGGTTAACAACGATGCCCCTAAACTGGCCACGGGTAGAGTGCCCGCTCTGATGTTTGCTGACAACACATTGTTGTTGTCTAGAACATCATCAGGCATTCAAAAAACTCTTGATGGATTTGTTGAGTTCTGTGAGCTCCGGGGACTAGAAATCAATCTGGGAAAAACTAAGTTTATGATTTTTAATCCCCCTAAGTGGGTACGTCCAAACCCAGTCCTACATGGCACCCCCCTTGAAAGGGTAAAAACATTTGTTTATCTGGGTGTTACTTTAACTGAGAACTTTGATTGGAACACCCAGATTGCCAAATCCACACTTAAGCTATCCCAGCTTGCTGGGGATATCAGTAAAGTCTTTAGGGAGTCAACATTTAGGCCGGTGTCCCCAGCTCTGGAAATATATTGCCGCCAGGCGAGAATGGCAGCAATTTACAGGGCTGAACTTTGGGGGCACAAGCAGACAACGAACCTCAAAAAGGCAGAACTGTTTTTTCTGAGAAACCTAGTCGGGTTACCGCCCAGTACGCCTATGACTCCTCTTAGGCTTGATCTGGGCATGGTCCCATTAGAGGAGATTATCAATGCAAGACCAATCATGTATTGGAAGAGGCTGTGGTCAGTTCCAGAACTGGCCGCGTATAGAGCAGAGTTCTCTGAGATTTTGTCCCTTCTTATACACAAAAAGATCCTTTGGCTTCAGCACATTTGTGCGGTTAGTACCGGGCTAGGTCTTTCGGATCTGTGGGAAAACCCAGAGACTTATTGCCCAGGGATATCAAAGAAGGAACTTCTTTCCCATATAAGCAAGCAGAGTGCTCAAATGCTAGCGAGCTCCACATCATTGGGTAGGTTAACTTCTGAATTCCTCCAAGTGAAACTTGAATCCAAAATTGGGGAATTCTTGGACACAATTGAACCCCCGTTTGCTCGAAAACTATATCTTCAGTTAAGGCATGGTACTCTACCTATTGGATCTTTTACATCTGAGTGGGCAAAATTTAACATTGAAGTTTTCCCTGCATGTAACTATAAAAAAGAGAATGTAACCCATGTACTGTTTTTTTGCCCTGCCTATTCTGCCATTAGGAAATGTTGGCTGACCCCTATTTGTAAGAACTTGGGATTTCTGCACTTTACACAGGCTTGCAGGATATTAACCTATGACACCCATCCTCCGATTGTGTTTGCAGTCTCACGCTATCCTTTTAGCATGTGGCGCAGGAGACAAACGTATTTAAACTAAATCAATTGTTGTATTTACTGCTTTTATGCTTGTATCCTGATAACTTCTAGTTTAATGCTGTTTTAACATTTTATGATTATTTATTGTTTTATTGATTGTGCTGATGTATTTTATGTGCACTTTTATTATTAATATTATTATTATTATTGCATTTACTGAGCGCACAGCTACCCGGAGGTTTCCCGGCGCTTGCCTTGGGAACCCGTCCTGGCTTTTTTCCCTGTGAGATAGCCCCTACAGGGCATCCCCAAGGTGAAAGCCAGGCATCCCGCCGCAGGGGGGCCGTTGTGGAGATTAAGCAAGCTTAATGCCCAGAGTTGCAGAGTGAGAACCCATGATTAGAGCAGGCACCGAAGCGAGAATTATCGAGTCCATGGACATTTGAGCTCAAGACCCTGCCGCGTCGGGAATTGAACCCTGGTCCCGGGTCTGACCTCAGCTTCCGGGTCTGCCTGCTCTACACCGTGAGCCACACTTCTCCAATCGACCGAAATAAAGTAATGAATGAATGAATGAATGTATTTCTAGTGATAGTGAGAGAGCACTTTAGACTATTGTTGATGATTTTATTCAGAAGGGCGTGGTTGAAGAAACGAGAGGCAATGCCTGTAATAGTCCTGTTGAAATGAAAGTGGGTTTTGTAGAGCGCATTACTACCCGAAGGCCTCGTAGCGCTGAAGTTGCTTACTTCTGTAAGACTGCAGATTTATATGGAAAAAAGAAGATTTTTAAGGGTTTTTCGAAATTTTAAAAGATTGAGAACTGATCCTTCACAGCCTTCTGTTTATCGATTTGTTATTAACCTTAGAGAAGTGAATAAAATTGTTGTACCACAGTTCTCTGTTGTCCCGGACATTATAGCCTTATTGACGATGATCCCTGCTTCGGCGACTTGGTTTTCAGTGATAGACCTCAAGAACTCTTTCTTTAGTATTCCCATTGCTGAAGAAAGTAGGGATATCTTTGGTTTCTTTTTTGGTGGCCGAAGTTTCCGATTTAAAAGAGCACCTCAAGGGTATTGTGAAAGTCCTTCCATCTATAGCAAGGCTCTTAAGTCACAACTTGATACTTTCTCTTTGCCTCCAGGCGCTACGCTTGTTCAGTATGTGGACGATTTGCTGGTGGCTGCTGATACGGAAGATGTGTGTAAGAATGTGACTGTTGCGTTGTTGCATCATCTGGCTGCTTTAAATCATAAAGTATCGCCCTCTAAGTTGCAGTATGTCTGACAAGAAGTTACCTATTTAGGTCATCTCTTGTCGAAGGAGGGAAGGCGATTGACCCCAGAACGTATCCAGGTTATTTCACGGATGTCTGTACCTACTACGCAGAGTGCGTGCCTTTTTGGGTATCACTTCATACTGTAGACAATGGATTCCCAATTTTTCACTTCTGGCCAAACCATTGTTGCCACTTACGTTGAAAGATACGCCCCATCCGCTCCCTTGGACGGATGAATGTCAGAAAAGTTTTGTGGACCTACGTACTGCTCTGTGTTCTGCTCCAGTATTGGGTACCCCAGATTATAGTAAATCCTTTACACTGTACGTTCACGAGAGAGAGGGTTGCGCATTGTCAGTTCTGACACAGCCATTTGGAGAAAAGCAGAGGCCATGTGCCTATTTGTCCGCTACACACGACCCAGTAGCTAAAGCTTTGCCCAGCTGTCTCATAGCTGCAGCAGCAGCGGCGATTTCTATTAGGCAATCTGCTGGATTGGTGTTAGACAACACACTCATTGTTATTGTTCCACATGCAGTGGATACTTTGTTGAATAGAACAAGGTCATAGCATCTCACGAGTGCTCGTTTATCTGGATACGAGCTGACACTTTTTTGCGAGTCATGTACATATCAAAAGATGTAATACATTAAATCCAGCTACACTGTTACCACTCCCAGATGAGAAAGATGTTCAGGAAAAACATGATTGTTTTCTTCGAATGGAGGAAGAAACGAAGGGTAGGATCGATTTGAACGGCACTCCGCTCAAAGACCCGGATGGGATCTTATGGGTGGATGGTTCCTGTTTCAAGCTTCCGAATGGGGAAACTACTTCTGCCTATGCGGTCACCACCTTATGCACAATTGTTGAAACAGCAAGTATTGGACATAATTCAGCCCAAGCAGCCAAATTAATAGCCTTGACTAGAGCGTGTGTGTTAGCGAAGGGAAAGAGAGTGAATGTGTATACTGATAGTCAGTACACTTTTGGCATTGCACATAGCTTCGGCAAGTTATGGAGGGAGAGAGGATTCTTTACCTCACGGGACAAAGATCCAGCATGGTCAGTTGGTGACTGATCTTCTTAAGTCACTTACTTTACCTGCACAAATTGCGATCATAAAGTGCAGCGCGCACAAGAAAGTCATAGATGATGTTGGTCGTGGAAATGCGTTTGCAGACGAAGTAGCAAAAGCCACAGCTAGAGACACCACTAGCCGAATGTGTGTGGCAGGTCCTGCAAACTGGGTTAGAGAGATTGGAATGAGTGAAGACACAATTGAAAGTGTGAAAATGATTCAGGGAGAGGCTACTGAGAAGGAATTGAGTACGTGGAAAGAAAGTACGGGAATGTTAGACTCGAGGGGTTGTTGGACGGAGTTGTCGGAACATCAGCGATGGTTGTTACCGGACGCTTATGTGCTGCCAGTTTTGACTATGGCTCATGGTCCAGCTCACATCAGTGCGAAAGGCATATGTAAGCTTTTGGCTCCTGTATGGCAGAATGCAGGAATTCCGAAATGTGCAGAGAATGTAGTTAAGCATTGTATTGTTTGTTTAATGCATAACCCAGGAAAGGGTACCCCAACTCCGGCAGGTCATTTTGCTCCCCCGACATATCCCTTTGAGGTGTTGCAGATCAATTACATTCACATGGATCGATGCAACAACCTTAAGTCTGTTCTGGTGGTGGTCTGTGCCTTTTCCCAATGGATAGAGGCCTACCCCTTGAAAGATAACACTGCCTTGTCAACTGCAAAAGTGTTGCTCAAGGAGTTCTTTCCCAGATTTGGTTTGCCGCGAGTTGTCTGGTGTGACAATGGAAGTGAATTCGTGGGTCAAATTATGCAGAAAGTGTGTTCTGGTCTTAGTATTAGACAAAAGTTCCATGCGGCAAACTTTCCCCAGTCAGCGGGTTTGGTTGAGTGCTATAATGGCACACTCAAGCTTAAATTAGCAAAAATTCAAGCTAGCACAGGTCTTGCCTCGCCTGATGCCTTGCCCCTAGCTCTTTTGTCAACCAGAACTACTGTGCCCTCTCGTATAGGACTTAGCCCATATGAAGTGGTCTTCGGACGCCCAGCTAATGTCTGGGGTGTCCCTTGTCCCAGAAAATACTCAGTTATACCATATCCTTTGTTAATTGATTACTTGCATGACTTGACTGCTAAACTGAGTGTTATTCGTCAACAGGTACAAAGTGCTGTGCCAGAGGCCTCCACAGACCCAGGTCACACCATTTTGCCCGGTGACTGGGTCTGCGTCAAGAACTTTCAGCGGACTCAGAATTTGGAGCCTCGTTGGTCGGTGCCTAGACAAGGTTTGCTCGTCACCCGCACAGCTGTGAAAGTGGCAAGAAGAATTGGGTTCATGGCATGCACTGTAAAAAAAGGGCCTCTGCCATTACCCTTTGATCAGTGGATCCGCAGTGGTGTAAGAGAATCCAAATCTGCAGTGGTTCCTTGTTTTGTGCCCTTCAGTGACGCTCAGATTTATGGACTCCAGTCTGAGAAAGCGGATGACGACATTCTTCAAGCTGCTGTGCCTGAGCATCTTCGAATAGACACTACTAATCCAGACACTCTATTCCAGGACCAGACTGTGCCGAGCAAAACACGCTACAATCTGAGGTCGAGGGTTGACCAAAGGAACTGAACACTTTGAACACTTTTCCCTTATTACCTAGAGACATTTTTTTTATTGATCTTTTTGCCTCTTTTTGCCTTTTTGTGTGATATTTAGAATTAGATGTGCCATCCGTCTCCGTCGCAGGGTCACGGTAGGAGACTCAGACTGTAACCTGGTGTTTTGTCCTTTTAGCAAGTGGCTAGTGCCTCAGGATATACAGAAATAAGTAGCTGAGTGATTAAGGAAGATTGCAGTGAGCGACATTTTTTTTTAGATAAAGATGGATGGTACAACAACCATAGGTAGGGAAAATAGAAAGCAGGAAATGAGATCGAAGTATTGTAAATTATTGCGTAGTCGTTTTGGCGTAACTTTGTGTGTTTTTATGTTTTTGTGTATTTTCTTAGCTTGCACAGGTTGGATCGTGCATGTTGTGCAGCAGAGAAATGTTGTTAATCCTACGAATCCTTCTCCTTCTCGTCTTTCTGTCCTTTCACATAAAATGCATACTCTACCTCCGCATGAGCAGATAAGGAGGGCCGAATATATGAATAATACGTTTGTTCAGTTGTTACACCAACATAATTTGGCCATTAATATGACTAACTGTTGGGTGTGCGGACTTATGCCACACAATACACGAAAGGGAATGCCATATCTGGTTCTTCTTTCTCATATGAAGGTTCAGCCTTGGCTTACCTGGCTATGTTTTCGGCCGCATACCACAACAGACCTAGAAGTTCCGTTAAAACTTTTGGGAATGGATTGGATTTTAGCCAAAGCTCTCTGATTAAGGGTATAGTGGCAATGGCTAAGATCGTAGAAAAGAACAAGATTCCATTAGATGAGAAGAGAGCTTATGAAGGATGGAATGTTACCCATTATGTTTCTAGCCTTGGTGACAAAACTAGAAAGGGTGAGTCTTCTCCAGTTTGGACTGTAACCCATCAAAGTAATTTTTGTCTCCTAGTCAACAGCAAGAAAATTGACAATAACCAGAGTTGTTCGTACACATATATTTTTTCGTCTCCTGATTTTCCTCCGTTAGTTCCGTCTCAAGGAACATATTTTGTCTGTAACGACAGCGTTTATACATGGCTTCCCTCTAACTTTTCTGGAACTTGTTATATTGCTTTTATTCTTCCCCCTACATATACGGCTCCGTCAGACCATCACAGAGTTAGATATAGCCGAAGTATATTTGATGCCAAAGACATGGCAGAACAAGAGGGAGGAGACTTCCTTAAAGGATTCCTTCCCTTTTGGGGTCCAATGGCCAACAGCAGAAACATCAGGCACTTGGTTCGTGTGGTTGAGACCACTATTAATGTTACTGCAGGTGCGATAGGTAACATTACAGCAGAGCTTCAGGCGGATCGTATTATGACGTTGCAAAATCGAATTGCGCTAGATGTGATCTTAGCAGACCGAGGAGGTAAATTGATCGGATCTAGTTGCTGCATTTATATTCCAGACGACGCTCCGACAATATACCAGGCCATTTACAAACTACATACCGTCTCCGAGTCGATTCATCAGGACGAAGGGGATTGGTCTTTTATGGGATGGTTTTGGGGAATATTGTCATCTTGGGGATGAAAGATCCTAACGTTCCTTGGAGCAATTTCGGCCATCATATTCTCTTGATGTCTGTGTGTCCAATGTGGTCCTGCAGTCTGTGGCCTATTGGCTTCTTTATGTGTTCCACAACCTGTAAACCAGAAGACAGAGAATATTAGGATGATGGTGCAGCAACAGCTTGAGGACTTTATGAACATCGATGCTGATTCTGACTCAGACTAGCATGAGTTGGTTTATTTTTGCCTGAGTAATGGCAAAAGGAGGGTCTGAGGTTCTGTAAATTACGAATTCGTTCATGCTCAGCCTCCATTTTGTAGACGCCACCATTTTGTGTTGCCCTCACTCAGGCAGCACAGCGAGCGAGGTGTTTCTGTTGTTTCTGCAGTTACGTGTCAGGTGGCTTCCTTGCTTATGTTTACTAAGGAGTGTCAGGGTCTGGCCGAGTACACTAATTCCTGTCTGAGCTGATTAATCCCCGTCCGGACTATTTGTCGGTTCACACCATTCTTTCCTTTAAGTTATCTTATCTGTTGTCCTTCGCTACACATCTCGTGCATTCTCCTGTTTCACGACTGTCCTTCTAAAACCTACAGCTGTGTTTTCTCTACTCGTAAACTGAATTGTAAGGATTCGTTTGTAATTTGCTTAAAGGGTCTAATGATAAACATGAACCGGGAACTTGAGTTGCTTAGGACTTAAAGCATTGTTTGTAACGTTTGCCTATGTCTCATGTTCTTGTGTGATTGCATTTTACATTGTATTATAACGTATATAAACCTGTGCGCCACGGAGTTAAGTGGCAGTCTCTTTTGAACCTCGTTATACCGACGACTTCTAAGACCACTGTACTAGCTGCAGCTAATAAATACAATCTTCTACCATACCCTGCACCGCCTGGCCTTAAGGCTACGGTTCTCCAGCCAGAGTGGCACACAGAGCAAGCAACATAAAAGAAGTAGAATAAAGGGGGATAGCACGAATGATATAGATAGACAGCAGTGGGACATTCAACCAGCAACATTGAGGAAAGACTACAATGGCACATACAGGCATTGACATAGAAGAAGCACTACAATGCCACATATAGACATTGTTAGGGGCATGTTCACAATGAAACAATGCCAGACAATTCAGTTTGAGGAATTAAGTGGGAGCCTAAGAGAAGTAATGTCTCTGATATTTTTATGTGTGCCTTTTCCACACCAAAATACATTTTCTTTTAAAATAACACAACCAATAATATTCAGAATTTACATATTTAATATTTTCTCATAATGCAAAACATGTCGCTGTTCGAGGGGAAAGCCTTATTTCTTGGAAAACATGTCTTTCCGCACTCTCTTTATTGGGAGACTGGAGTGAGTAGGGGCTGGGGAAATCCAGACAGGCAGGCACAGCCTAGACGTGCCAGAGATACGAAGCCAGACACTTCCCAGCTGAGCTCCCAGCAACTCGAGCTGCAGCAGCAGCTCGGGCTGAGACCCAAAACGGCGGGGCTGAAGCCCTTTCAGCCTAATGTCCCTGAAAACAACAATGGAAGTGAAGTGGTGGGGTGGAATTGCGCGCCCCCCTGAGGGAATGCTGGGGTCACACCCCACAGTTTGAAGACCTATGCACTGCAGTGTATTCTGTTTCTTTCATGCCCCTTTAAAACTTTCAGAGTTGTGTATTCCATTTGGAAGCTGGGGGTACTGCACCCACAATATGATCCTTGATTTGTGCCATCCATTCAAAAAGGGTACTGTACTCGTAATGCGCTCTCTGGTTGGATCCTTCACAAGGTATTTACCAACCGCAGATCTTCACAAGGGAAATAGCCCCAATCAGATGCACTAGTAGAACGTAGCTAACACTAGCACCAGCTGTATCCACTGGAGTTGTTAAACAAGGTAATTAACAATGTAGAGATGAACATGGGTAATGTTGTTCCAGTACCTTGGAACAACACGCCAATATCAGGTGCAATGTCTCTAAATCCTCTATTGCCTGTTTTCCATGTTGATATATCATGTCTCTTCAAGAGGAAAAAACATTGAATAATTTGGATGTACATATATGATTTATGGTGTGCACCAAGTAAAGTATAGCTTGAAGGTTTCCTGAGTGAAAGTCTTTTGTTTATATCTGTTGTCATTGTCACGTCGTGTTTATGCAGTATTTATGTTCGACCATTACTGACTGTGGTTATGTGACCAAGACCCCTTGAAATCGAAACGTGTTATCTTGGTTTGCCAAATAAAATCAAATAATTAACCACAATACCGAAGTAGGTGGACTTTGTTTCTATGAGCTGGATCGAGACTTTTCTGTGCATATATACATACATTTGAATTTGTGTGTATATAAAAATATAATTAATTTAAACTGTTGGCATTATCTTTGAATACATTGCAAGAATTGTGTGTTACTGGGATTTTATAACTATATATAGTTACTCAAATATGAAATACTAGGAAAAAGGCAAGAGACAAGGAGGCATTTAGCAAAACAGGAAACATTTGTTTATTTAAACATAGCTGCTGGGAGAACAGTTTCAGGCACAGGGTCTGAGGAATGTCTCAATATACATTTATTTATTTTTTGACATTTGTAGAGCGCTCTGCACCCTACGGGCATCCTGGCGCTAAAAAGATGGCAAGTGACCATGAGAAAACTGTTAAAAGATATAAAAGGCGATCAACAAAGGAAGAGTACTGTTGCTAAAAAGGCAGAATTTTCAGACTTTTGGAAAGAGCCAGGTCTTAACTCTTTTATGAAACAGCATCAGACTCTGATTACTCCTGATTTCCAGGGGAAGACGATGCCAGAGGCGGGCTGCTGCCACACTAAAAGCTCTCTAGGGTGACCTTTTTTGTCCTGGGGATTCTGGCCAACCTAGCAGAAGAGGAGTGGAGAGTGTGTGTAGGTTCATACCATTGGAACCTGTCTTGAATCTTCTTGGGACCTTGCCCATGTAGTGCCCTGAACACTATACACAAAGATTTGAATAGGATCCTCTGGGCTACTGGCAGCCAGTGTAACTTTACCAGTGCTTGTGTTGTCGAGGAACAACGTGCTTGACCTAAAGCTAACTTAGCTGCTGCCGCCTGGATACTCTGGAGACTAGCAATCAGGTATCCAGGGGATTCCAGAAGCAGGGCATTGCTTTAGTCCAGGCGGCTCAGTATGATACTCCTGACTACCGTAGTTTGTGCCTGTGCTGGCAACAGAGGTAGCACCTTCCTGAGTCCTCAGATGTGGGTATAGCAGCCTCCCACCAGTTTATTGACATGAGATTCCAGATTTAATTTCTCATTAAAGCTAACCCCTAGGTTGCGTATGGCATTCGCTGGTGTCGGCAAGCCATCTGAGGTTATGGGCCAGAAGTCAGCTGGCAAGGCTCGAGGAACCCCCCAACCCTACATTGCAAAAACTCAGTTTTTTCGTTATTAAACTGGAGCGAGTTCTCCTTCAGCCATTTTACCATTTCTCGCATACATGCGTGAAAACTGTCCAGTGAATCCACCTGGTCATCCTCAAGGGATAACATGAGCTGCGTTTCATCAGTGCAGTTGATTACACCGATGTTATGCACCTTGATGATCTCCAACAAAGGTGGCATATATACGTTAAACAAAACAGGACTGATGGAGGATCCCTGTGGTACCCCATACCTATTCTTTACAAATTCCGACTGGAACAGAGGGAGCATTATGGCTTGACATCTATCTGATAAATAGGAATGCATCCAACTCAGTGCTATGCCTGTCATCCCCAGATCTTCCAGCCTTGACAGAAGAATGCCATGGTTGACCGTATCAAACGCAGCGGACAGTTCCAATGGTATCAGCACTGCCGATTGGCCCCTGTCCGCCCGTATTCGAAGAATATCTAGAACGGACACCAGGGCTGTCTCTGTTCCATGACCCAGTCTGAAGCCAAACTGTTCCGCCTCCAATTTTCCTTTTTATCTCCAAAAAGCTGGACAGTGCCCTACTTACCCAACATTCCATTATCTTAATTGGATAGGGAAAGAGGGATATTGGCCTATAGTTCTTATAGCATCCTGGTTCTAGTGTGGGCTTCTTCCGGAGCGGCGTAATAACGGCCTGCTTCCAGATGGACAGTACCACACCAGAATTGAGAGGCTGACAGCATAGCTGGTGTAGAATAGGAAAGAGTTCTGACCCAAATTCTTTCATCAGTTTTGGGGGCTTAGTATCCATTGGTGACCCTGAGGAGATTCCCAGGGCTATATGGGCAAACTCCTCCTCTGAAGGTACTGGAAGATTGTCCAAAATAGCCTGAGGGACAGCCAGCTCACGAGCGCTATCCCAATTGTCACCGCCACATCTCCCCCCTTTTTCTGATCTGATCGAGCAGATAGGGGTATATCTCCCAAGCCTTCCTCAATTTTATTAAAATAACGAAATAACCAACCTGTTTATTTTACTAATTTCGCACATCTTACACTTACATGGAAAATCCGAGTGAAGCTTGCTTATGTGTTTCCTAATCCTAATACGCTTGCATCTAATATGGCTGCTGCTACGTGGGAATTTCTACTGCGCATGCGTTTGTCATACCCACGTGACATGACGTACTCGCAGCTTTGGAGGGAACCCTTTCGCATCTGCGCACTAGTGCTAAAACGGCTATTCTGTGTTCTCACATGCGAGAGGCTTGCATTGCTGCTTTTGCTAAGCTGTTCGTTCTGCTTAAACCTAATGCTTTAGTTTATATTAAAGTAATGGGTATAGTGTAGAGATTCATGGTATACAGTGTAATCATTTATTACTGTGTTCCAAATTGTTTCCTTCTACTTTTCATGTATCGTATTCTTTGGACCTGGGAGGTGCTTACTACTCCATTTTAGAAGACCTTTCTGCGCATGTCACCCTGCAGAGGGAAGATGAACTCTGCTTCATTGGAACCCAGCCAGATGGCAGCAACAGCCAATATGCGCCTGGGAAGATGACCTGTAACCCAGCTAGAAGGAGCTGAACGGTACTGAAAATTGTTACATTGTATTCAATGTTATATTCACCATTGTTAACCAAAAGGCATATGTCATGAGAACCTGAATTTTAAGTGGCGTAAACGGAATTTGAATAAGGAGACTGAGAAAGTCCAAAATCTACGTGGTGTGATGACCTGTTCTCATCCTTTGTCCAATCAAAATTGAGGATCCTTACACTTGCAACATTGGGGGGTGGTACTCTGACCTGAAAAACAGTATAATTAGCGTAGGTTTATCTAGAGAAATTGTCCGACTTGTCTGAATAGCTGACCTGTCACTGACCCAATGCACTCAATAGGTGACTGAAAGCAGAGAGCTGCGGAGCACTCTGTTGGGAGGTTCGAGAACCAAATCGGGGTTTTGGGAAGTGAAAGTGCTGGCGAAGCACTTTGCTGATAAAAGTTATAACCTAATCGGGGTTTTGGCAGATTCTTTGCAGAGAGGGAGTAGCACAGGTGTTGCAACCGAAACTGCGGGTGCTGGTCTTAACCTTCGGAGGTCCGGTCATGATCAAAATTCTGTGGTTATCCTGTCCTGATTGTCCATGAGCTGCACCTGCTCGCCTACTGGCGCTGAAGTCTTTGGGGTTCCTCCTGTCTTTTCCAACTGACCCGTGGCCAGGGTTGGTCTTCACTCTGTCCTAGGTAAATATAAGTCTGTGTGGGTGATTGTCAAATAACTTGCATCCCTTTTCTTACCTTCCCCGAATTTGCAAAACTTTTGATTGCATATGTTCTTTTTTTTTCCCGTCCCTTGGTAATGAGATTTTTAAGTATTTTTGTTCATTAGTGTGTTCCATTTTTTCAACCCATCTTTAGTCAAAGCTATATAGTTTCCATGATAATTTTGTTCCTTTTTTCACCCTCCCTTTATTGAGATAAACTGAGTATAAGCTGAGTCTATAGTATGTTCCAAATTCAGAATAATCGAATTGCATAAGTGGTGTTCTCCTTTTTAAACTGTCAATGAATTCCGAAAATTCTTGGGTTTATCATGTTCCCTTTCTTTACCCTCCTTTAATCAAGTTGCAAAAGTCTGTTTCCTAAATTTAGCGTGTTCCTTGTTCCTACCTTCCCTTTATTTCGAAACTTCTAAATGGTTGGCATAATCTATCTTTTACATAGCTATACAATGTTCTTGATTTTGGTTCTTGATAGTTTAATTGCGTTTAACCTGTGGCTTATGACTTTTGATGATGTTGATTAGATAAAAGTTTTGAACCTACCCTGAGTCTGTGGTTAATATATAATTACAAATGTTATGATATTTTGAGTGCCTTTCCCTTAACTCAACTCCCTGATTCATTGTGTTTAGGTATATAGTGACAAAGATTGGTAGGTTACTGGTATAGGAATTAGAGATAAAATTACAATATACTGGTAGTAGAGCATGAGTTACCTAAATAAATGTTAAGGTATACGATTTGGAATTATGGGCCCAGGTGAATATTGGTACAAATTCTAGTTGGGTGACCTACACGCTCTATCAGTATACTTTCTTGGTAGCAGTAGTATGGTTAGGGATTAGTTAAAGTTAGGTAGTCGATTAGTTAGTAGGTTAAAGTTCACATTTCATTGATCGATCAAATGTGGTATTATTGAAATGTTTACTTGATGCTGCTATATTGAATGTATTAACCAAAATTGTTCGTACCTGTTTTATGTGTTGTCTGGAATCTCCGGTGGGCAGAATAGCGGGTGGTAAATAGAAACCACATCGCAGTGAGGTCACTCACCAGAGGAAGTTAGTGCATGGTTGGGCAGGACCAGAAGCACTATTTAGGGTTTTCTGTATAATTGTGTGAATAAATGATAGCAAGGAGTTCGCTAGCAAAACTTTTGTTGTGATACAACCGGGTAAGGGTCACACAGAAGAAGTAGCAGGTTTGTCTGAGCTTGATTGATAGCAAAGGGGTTCGCTGGTGAAACTTTGGCCTCAGTATATAACCTGGAGTGGATGAGTGTGGAGGAGTAGCAGGTTCTCTAATGCTGGTGTGAATGGTAGGCGGAAAGGTTCAACTCGTAGTGTATGAAAAGTAAACGGAAGGGATTTACTTGCAGTGAAATATTTCTTTCCTATCTAGTCACTCGGGTACAGTGGCGAATGTGTTTCCGTCGTTAAATATTAAAATTTGCACTTTAAAATTCAAAAGAATTTAGTTTTTCGAAATACCTTGTGAAGGAGGGAGTCAGTCGCGGAGCTGCGCTGACGTCACTCAGTGCTGCGCTGGTATTGGTCAAGACAGCGGGCGTGTAGCTGAGATAGCTTTTGTAAAGGAGGGGTGAGCGCAGGAGCGTGGGAACTCATCTCCCGAAAAGGCTGCTCACCCATTGGTTGAAATTATTTGTAACCACAGTGTTGATTGGTTGTCAAGAAATAAAAGACGCCAGTGCGACGCCGACCAGTGGAACAATGGACTCTGAACACTTGGACGCTGGCAGTTGAACCCTGATGGGGCCTGGGCCCTTGTCTTTCCCGGTAATGTGTTGCCCTACTTTGTAATGGATCATGTAGTGGGGCTGTTTATGTGGGGGAACCGCCGATGCCAGACTGCCAGCTTTGAGACTCTTCCTGGCTATATGTGGTGACGCTGTTGGGGCTCGGGAGGCGACTTCCAAGGGGCCTCTGACCCTCACGAGTTGTGGGAGTTGTCTGGGGTAGGGTGTGTGTGTTGAGGTTGGGATGTTGGGATCCTTTGGTATGGTTGGCCCTGGGTCCTCGGTTTTGGATCCTGGTCTATCCATGCCGCGACAGATACTTCAGTGTTCTATGAGGTATAGGGGTGGGGGGAGTTGGAACGGGGATGTGGGGAGAGTTGGTTTGTTGTTGGGGGGGATTCAGGACTGGGATTGGGTGGGAGTGGTGGGTTCGGATTCGGGGATTTGGGGTGGGTGGGAAGAATCGCACGTGTTTATTACTGCTGGACTGGGTGAGCGGTGGGGTGTGTTGGGGTGGCGCAGGGGGCCTGGTGGGGGGAATCACCTGGACAATGGTTGATCAGACTACTACGCTTCCCAATAAGTCCATACGTGTTGTAACATGGAATGTGAGGGGGATGCTAGATAAAATCAAGCGTGGAGCGGTGTTGCGCTGGGGGAAAAGGGAGGCAGTAGACGTGCTTTTGCTCCAAGAAACTCATATGCTGGGCTCCAAGGTCCTTAGCCTTCAGAGATTTGGCTTCCAGCATGTCTACCATGCCGGCTTTACAAGGGGATCCAGAGGGGCGGCCATCTTGGTTCATCGCAGGGTGGCTTATGTTCATGAGAGGCAGTGGGTGGACCCCCAGGGCCGCTTTGTCTTTATAAAAGGAATGATGGGTGCTGAACCTGTGGTTTTCGGTAGTGTCTATGCCCCTCCTCCTATGCAGTGGGCTCTGTCGGAGAGACTGTTTGCGATATGGGATGAAATCCCGGATGTGTTGACGGTGGTTGGGGGCGATTGGAATGAGGTGATGGATGTGTGCTTGGACCGCCAGAGGCGATTGCCAGTGGCTGTGGATCCTTCTCCCTCTGCCCCGCATACTAGGCTGCGTGCGACAACAGACAGTTTGGGCTGGGTGGATGTGTGGCGCCATTTGCATCCGGTTGCGCGTGAGTTCACGTATGTGTCGGCTGTACATGGCTCCTTTTCGAGACTTGATTATATCTTTATGCCTGGTGCCTGTCTGAGTCGTGTGCGAGATGCTGCTATCTTGCCCAGGGGTCTGTCCGACCACTCCCCAGTTGTGGCCACAATAGACCTCCCCACAAAACGGCAGCCGTTCCGTTGGCGGATGTCCTCATGGCATCTACAACAACCTGATTATGTCCATCACTTGCGGGAGGCGATTGATAACTATTGGCGCGATAACCTTGTGGGGGACATTGACGCGGTGGTGGTATGGGAGGCACTGAAGCCCACGATACGGGGGGGGGGACATCGCTTGGTGCGCTGCCGCCCGCCAGAAGCATCGGGAGGCCATTTCCGCTGCGGCCGCTCAGGTGGAGACCCTGGAACAGCGTGGGTGGGAAGGGGGTGATGAGACTGTGGTGTGGCTGCTCCTACAGGCGCAGCAATCCTATGCCTCAGTCTTGCATGATGAGGCCAGACAGGCGTGGCTCGCCACACGCAGTAGGATTTATCAGTGGGGCGACAAGTCCTGCACGATGCTCCACAGGCTGTGTCAGTCTACTTTTCAGCCGCTCACGTTGCCGGGCCTCACGGCAGAGGACGGCTCGGTGGTAACAGACCCGGCCCGCCTAGCGGCTAGGTTTGCCCATTACTTTGAGGAACAGTATGCCCCTCGAGATTCCCTGGAGGCAGATGAGGTATCCGCATTCCTGGATGATCTGTCGCCGAAGGCCGTCTCCGACGAAGCCAGAACGGCACTAGACGCTCCGCTCTCTGCTGAAGAACTCGGGGAGGCGCTGGGGCAGCTCAACACCAGGAAGGCGCCGGGACCGAGCGGCTACCCGTGTGAGTTTTACAAGAAGTTTCACCTCCAGCTGGGGTCTCAATACAGACGCGCGCTTGAGGCGGCACGGGTTCGGGGGGAGCTACCACCGGATTGGCGCCACGCCAAAATCGTGGTGTTTCTGAAGCCTGGCAGGGCCCCTGATAGGCATGACTCATACCGGCCAATATCGCTATTGAATATTGAGGCCAAAATCTTGGCGAAGGCCCTGGCGAACCGCCTTCTTCCCTATATCACAGACCTGGTCCACCCCGACCAGGCCGGGTTCATGCCCCGCAGGGCCACTCACCATAACATCCGGCGTGCACAGGCGGCGGTGGATGCCATGGGGGCCCGGGACGAACAGGCGGCACTCCTGCTGGCGGATATGGACAGGGCCTTTGACTCTGTGAGCTGGGCATACCTGTTTACACTCTTGCCCCGTCTTAATCTGGGCCCGGTGTTCCTGTCATACCTGAAGTTGCTATATACCAATGTCACGGCCTCGGTACGGGTGGCTGGTGCCACGTCCGGGCGATTTCGGATTGGTTGGGGGACCCGACAAGGTTGCCCATTGTCCCCATACCTGTTCGCCCTGGCTATGGAGCCCCTGGCATCTTGGGTGCGTGCTGATGCACGGATACGCGGGTTTGTGTGGAGTGGAGAGCTGGTGGACAGAATTGCATTATATGCAGATGATATCCTCTTTTTCCTCACGGACCTGCAGCACTCTGGGCCCCGAGTCCTGGACGTCATGCGCGTCTTTGGCGAGGTCTCTGGCCTTCGGCTTAATCTACACAAATCGACCTTATGGGTGCTGGGCGGCGGGGTCGTGACGGACCCCTGGGCAGCGGGACTGCGAGTGGCGACGGATGGGCTGAAGTACCTCGGTGTATTTCTCTCGGAGTCGCGCACTGTTGCCTGGGACCGCAGCATTCTGCCGGTGTGGGAACGGGTCCAGGCCGACATCAAAACGTCGTCCAGGATGCCCCTTACTATTTTTGGAAGATCTGCTATCTTCAAAATGGTTGTGCTCCCACGCCTGCTGTATCATCTACAAAACTACCCCTACCCTATTGGCCCACAGTGGTTTCGCCAAGTTAATTTGGCGCTGGGCCGTTTTCTATGGGCTGGTGGTGCGGCCAGAGTGGCGCTGAAGACATGTTTCCTGTCTACCTATTGTGGTGGCATGGCCACCTCCGATCTGTTATCTTACTATCAGGCTTCTCAGCTGCTCATCCTTAACGAATGGTGGTACAGTGACAGGGGGGACCCGGCCTATGCCTTGGAGCGATCGCTTTTGGGTGATAACACGTTACACACCATTCTATACTCGGCCCGCTTGCGACGTGCACTGCCGTCGGTCACGAGAGTGGTTTTTGCGGTGTGGAGACAGACCCTACGCCGCATGGGCTGGTGGGGCAAATTGACGGCGGAGACGCCGTTATGGCATAGTGGCCTGCTCCCGGAGCTCTCGGCTCTAGACGGGTTTGAGGGATGGGAGGCAATTGGCATTTCGCTACTGGGCCAGGTAATGTCCGGCACTACCCTTAAATCGTTCCAAGAGCTCCGCACGGAGTTCCAAATGCCTCAGTCCTAGTTCTTCCGCTACTTACAATTGCGCCACGCCCTCACCCGAGCATTGCCCATTTGGACTCTCTCCCTGAGTTTAGCCCGGTTGAGGCGAAGGTCTTTATGGGGGACCTGGGGGATAGAAAGGTCTCCCGTATTTACCAGACACTGGTCACTCACTGCTCCTCTACCCTACTCCCTCTTCAGGCGGCATGGGAAGTGGATGTGGGCTCCCTGGATGAGGACGATTGGAGGGAGGCCTTGGAATCCCCGCGTGGGACCGCTATCGCTGTGCGACTCCGGCTTATCCAATTCAAATACCTTCATAGAGCCTATTACACCCGCGAACGGTTGTGGAAAGCTGGGTTGATTGAATCCCCGGAGTGCCTGCGCTGTGGAGCCATGCCTGGATCCCTGTTGCATACCGTGTGGTCGTGTGCTCGATTGTCTGGCTTTTGGAGGGGTGTGTGGAGCTGCCTGTCCGAGGTCCTGGGTTGGGATCTTCCCCGCACTCACCGGCTGGGGTTGCTGGATGTTATGGAGGGCATTGGTGGGAACCTGCTGCTCTTGGGGCTTGTTGTTGCCAAACGGGATCTGGCCCGGGCGTGGAAGGAAGTGAGGGCCCCCCCCTTGTCTGCGTGGAAGGCAGGGTTGGACTACTATATGGGACTTGAGAAGCCGATCTTTGAGGCAAGGGGTTGCCCCCGCAAACACTACAAAATCTGGAAGCGGTGGGCCGACTACAGAGGACTATCGCTGGATCCCCCAGTGGAACGAGAAGAGGACATATGATTGTGCTAAAGTTGTTGGCCCGATTCTGTGACACACCCGTCACACTACACCTAAACCTTTACTTGCTGCTACTTGTACACGTGCGTGGGGGGGGGTAAGGGGGGGGGTGGTCCTGGGAATTAGGGAGTTCTGGGAGTTGATGGGGTAGGGTGGGTTGTGGGTTTACTCATATTTGAGCCTATTTTCGGTACCTAATTGACCATTACTATATGTCCTATACACTGTGTCCTAACTGTTGGTGGTGATCTCCGATATGTGGGGTGCCACGATTTTATTGCCTGCTTTGCTCAATAAAAATGGTTGTGGAAAAAAAAAGAAATAAAAGACGCGATTGCATTGGAAGCATTTAGTAAACAGAAAATAAGCATTTTTTGTCCATTTTTGAATTTACGAGATATATGTGGTATCCAAGTCATCCAGAATATCGACCTGATCCAAGATATTTAGGGTTTGCTAAGGAACGGATGTTAAGGGGCAGACCTAACAATAGGTACGGAAGTAAGAGAAAATTGTCCCTTGTGGATAAAGTTAAAAACTACTTTAAAAAAAGACAAGCCTATCAAAACCAAAGAAGGAGTCATTATTCCACCACCGAATACTCCTGCATCATTCATGATGTTTGACAGGGGATACCATTCCTGTGTATGGTTAGAGAACTAGATGGAATACACAAAAGGTGATGGGCTTCTGGCATTTACCTTAGAAGGCACCTTTAATGGAAGAATTTTGTTTAATTTAAGGACCCAAATGAATGACTTACATCCCAGACCTAGGTTAACTCAATATGAGGCATTTGAACAGTGGTAGATCGAGGCTTTTGAGCGAGACAGACCTAGAATGAACAAAGGACTGAGTAAATTTTACCCAAAGGTTCCACGATATTCTAAAGAAAAACAAATGAAACAATGGAGACAGAATATGTTAGTGGAAGGGCTTTACCCAGTACTAATGGTAGAGGAGCCTGTGGGAGGTAAAAGGACTGAGAAAACTAGACATTTAATGACTAGTGGTGATTCCGATGATGATTACATGGAGGATTTATTAATGAAAAATCCACCACCCCATAACGAAGATACGAGAATAGTAAATCCGAACAACCCGTTCTTTAGACCACCTTACAATGAGGGGGTCAAGCACATCAAATCCGACTGGCCCGTATTTAAAGCCACCTTTAATTCCGCAAGTGATACATGAGACCTCCATCGAAACGGTATCACAAGAAAGAGAAAGAGAAGCTTTAAATAAACAGAGAAGTAAGTTAATTCAGAAAATTTCCCAATTAAATACAAGCCTTGAGGCTTTGACAATTCCAGTAACTATTGGCCCAGTTGTTCCTTTGTACGGAGAGAAACAAGCTAGTCCAAAGGCTCCTGTTATAACTGCATCAGTAATACAGCCAAGAAAAGAGCCCCTGATAGTGGATGATCTGGCAAGTGAATGTGAATCAGTGATATCCTTAATGGATTTACCAATAAGGGAACCTGAAGGTGGTTCAATGAGGAGAACCACTCCTTTAACCTCAAGGGAAGTACAGATAGAGACTTCCTCAAGTATGAGAAGTGACACTGTAGTAACTCCTGAAGAGATAGACAGATGGACACGAGAAATAGAAAGACCAAAGACACAACCCAAGCCATTAGACATATATAAATTAAGGATTGAAATAGAAGAAATGATGGCTGGGAATGTGGGTTTGGAAAGATTTAATACCCTTAGTGAGGATGAATTACTGTTTGTCTGTAACAGCATCACTAGAAATACAAAGGTGTTTCACGAAAAATTAATGGACACAGCAGCTAGCATGGGAATCGACATTGGTAAATCTAAAGTGTTGCAGAAACCCTACCGATTAGAATTCTCTGACAAAGATTTGGAAAACATGAATGTGTCGGGGAAAAAAGTACAGATCAGAGAGCTGATGAATTTAAGTGCAAAAGTGGGGAGAATTAGAGAAGTGGAAAGCAAGATGGGCAAAGAAAAAGGAAGAAATTTGATCAAGGCAAATGGCTTCAGAATATGTTTTAAAAGAAGCAGATAAGGTAGAAAAATGATGTCCCATGAGAGAGGTACCAGGTGGGGGCTATGTGCATGTTCCAGGGTCCAGACAGGATATTTTGTCATTTACAAATGATTTCCCAAAACTTCGAGAAAAACCTGTAGAATGGTACAGACAGGTCGAGAGATTTGTAAAGGTGTCAAAGTGTCTTTTGAAATACTTAGATGGTTTATTTGACATTGTAGTCCCCGTAGATTTGTGGACAGAATGCAAAGTAGCTGTTGATTGGCCTAGTGATGAGTACCCAAGAGACCCGAAGGCAGGAGCACCTTCTTAGGATGTAATGAAGAAATATAATGAGGTAATACTTTCCCTGAAAGGAAAGGTGCCTGCAAAAGAGACAGATTGGATGAAAATAGATAGAACCACTCAGAATAAAGACGAATGAGTGCATTCATATTATGAATGTCTATTACAGACCTTTAAACAATACAGTGGATTAGATAACATTGACATGAAGGACATGACACATTTTATTTATCGATTTGTACTGGGATTGAGACCAGAAATTTCACAATGGATTAAAGACAAGAACATTTTTTGGGCAAGCTAAACCCGTAGATGAGGTCCTGAAATATGCAAAATATTGTGAAGATGAGTTAGAAAACAAATGGAAAGAATTGAAAGAAAAGGTCATGTGGGCACAAGTAAAATTAGCAGAACACCAAGAACAACAGTTAAATTAGATGACTACTAATCAGAATAAGGGCGATGGAAGTGGGGAAAGGCCCAGGAGAAAATTCAATAGGGAAGATGCGAAAAAGAAGTTCCCCTGTCACGGATGTGGCAAGTTGGGGCACTGGAAGGACGAGTGTAAGGCTGTGCAGAATGGTAATGTGCAAAATAATGATTTAAATCCACAGACGCAGCCTGAAGTGCCGCGGAAGATCCAGCAACAGGTAACACAGAACCAGATTCCATCGGCGCCTATGCCAAATTATAGGAGCAAAGCACAGCAGAATGTAGAGACTCAGAATTGGGAAGGAAGGGAAAAAAGAGATGCATCAACCTCACATTTTCTTTTGAATGACACATTCTTTTGTGACGAACCTTACTGACGGTGCTTGAGGGGGTGGGACGAGGAGTACGTGCTTGGCCCCTCCTTGCCGGTAGACCAGTCAGGGCCATACAATGAAGGAAAGGTTGAAGGAAATGATGTCACCTTTCTGTTGGACACTGGTGCTACCGTTCTACTGTAAGAACAGCGGACGTTCCGTACCTATCCCTCTCGGGAGAAGCGATCCAAGTAGTGGGCGTTTCTAATAAACAGATTAGTACCCCAGTCACAGAACCAATGGAAGTAAAAATAGGGAATTTTAAAGAAATGCATGGATTTGTAGTCTGTGACTCCAGTCCTGTAAACCTGCTAGGACGAGATTTGTTGTGCAAAATGAATTGCACCATCTTTTGCACTCCAAATGGTGTTGAAATTCAGACCCCAGACGAGGATGAAATTTACAAACTAATGTTAGCAAAACCAGAGACTGACATTGCTAGGATGACAAAAAAAGACTTGCCAGAAGAACTGCAACAGACGGTAAAACCAGAAGTATGGTACTTTACAGGAAAGGATGTAGGATTAATGGCAAATGTTGACCCAATAAAAGTAACCATAAAAGAAGACGCAGTTTACCCAAACACGCGACCGTACAAAATGAATATAGAAATAAAAGCAGGAGTTGCAGTAGAAATAAAGCGGTTGTTGGAAGCAGGCATCTTGCATGAAGTAATGAGCAGTTCATGTAACTCCCCCATAATTGGGATAAAGAAACCCAGCGGTAAGCACAGAGTAGTACAGGACCTGAGAAAGGTTAATAAGATTCTTGTCACTTGCTGTCCAGTCGTGCCAAATCCTGCAGTGATTCTGTATCAGATACCGTGGGAAGCTGGATGGTATACTGTCATAGACCTATGCCATGCCTTTTTCTGAATCCCATTGCACCCAGATAGAAAATTTCTTTTCTCATTTGAATTCAACAGTCATGTCTATGTTTGGAATTGTGTTCTTCAGGGGTACACAGAGAGCCCCTCAATCTTTAATCAGATTTTGAAAAAGTGCCTGGAGTTGTTAGTGCTACCTGGAGGGTCAGTCTTGGTTCAATACATAGACGACTTTTTGTGGCCTCAAAATCACGAAAAGACTGTGTTGTCGATACCATTGCTTTACTGAATCATCTGGGTGAAGGAGGACATAAAGTGTTCCCAGAAAAATTGCAATTCTGTGCTACCTCATTGAAATATCTGGGACATCAAATAGAGAGAGGTGTCAGGAGAGTTACCACAGAGAGAATCAGAATAATTAAAAACATGGATTTGCCAAAGACACAAAAAGAGGTCAGAATGTTTCTTGGAGTCGTAGGATATTGCAGGCAATGGATTGTGGGATTCACAGTCCTTGCAAAGCCTCTGATACAAATTACAAAGAAGAGAGCCAAAGACCCAGTAGAATGGGATGACGAAAGCATGACGGCTTTTGTGAATTTGAGAAACTGCCTGTGTACAGCTCCAGCATTGGGAATACCTGACTATTCGAAAGATTTTGCACTATTTTGTGACACACGAGATAATTGTGCACTTTCAGTTTTGACTCAGATTCATAGATTAGTGCGACGACCTGTGGCATATTTTTCGTCCACTTTAGACCCAGTGGCCACCGCATTACCCGGATGTCTGAAAGCAGTAGCTGCAACTTGCATGAGTCTTGAGCAGAGTGAATCCATCATTATGGGACATCCTGTAACCGTATATGTTCGACATGCAGTTGTAATCTTGCTAACCATGACTAAGACTCAGTCCCTCACCCCTAGTCGGCTGACTAAGTATGAGAGAATTCTTGTAGGTGCCTAATCGGGGTTTTGGCAGATTCCTTGCAGAGAGGGAGTAGCGCAGGCGTTGCAACCGAAACTGCGGGCGCTGGTCTTGACCTTCGGTGGTCCGGTCCTGATCAATATTCTGGGGTTATCCTGTCCTGATTGTCCATGAGCTGCACCTGCTCGCCTACTGGCACTGAAATCTTTGGGGTTCCTCCTGTCTTTTCCAACTGACCCGTGGCCAGGGTTGGTCTTCACTCTATCCTAGGTAAATATAAGTCTGTGTGGGTGATTGTCAAATAACTTGCATCCCTTTTCTTACCTTCCCTGAATTTCCAAAGCTTTTGATTGCATATGTTCTTTTCTTTTCCCGTCCCTTGGTAATGAGATTTTTAAGTATTTTTGTTCATTAGTGTGTTCCACTTTTTCAACTCATCTTTAGTCAATGCTAAATGTTTCTATAATAGTTTATGTTCCTTTTTTCACCCTCCCTTTATTGAGATAAACTGAGTATAAGCTGAGTCTATAGTATGGTACAAATCTTACCCTCCCTATAATTATTAAGCTAAATTCTGAATATTCTAATTGCATAAGTGGTGTTCTCCTTTTTAAACTGCCAATGAATTACGAAAGTTCTTGGGTTTAGTATGTTCCCTTTATTTACCCTCCTTTAATCAAGTTGTGCAAGTCTGTTTCCTACATTTTGCGTGTTCCTTGTTCCTACCTTCCCTTTATTTCGAAACTTCTAAATGGTTGGCATAATCTATCTTTTACATAGCTGTACGCTGTTCCTGATTTTGGTTATTGATAGTTGAATTGCGTTTAACCTGTGGCTTATGACTTTTGATGATGATGATGATTAGATAAAAGTTTTGAACCTACCCTGAGTCTGTGGTTATTATATATTACAAATGTTATGTTATGTTATGTTATGTTATTTTATTTTGTATAGCGCACAGATGCCGCAGCCAAGAGGCGTCCCAGCACTTTTCGGAGATGGTAAAAGACAACACAACAGAAATAAACCAAGAACGAGTGAAACTAAACTGTAGAGAATAAGAAGGTTTTTAGTGCCTTCCTAAAAGGGAGCAGATCGGGGATGGAGCGGAGGGTAGCAGGTAAAGAATTCCAGAGAGCTGCCGCCAACACTGAGAAAGAGCGTCCACCCATTCTAGCTCTTTTAAAGCGTGGCACAATGGCATGATTTAAGCCTGAGGATCGAAGGGCTCTGGAAGGGACATAGTGCTGGATTGTCTGCGATAGGATAGGAGGGGAGGCAGACTTAAGAATTTTAAAAGTTAAGCAAAGAGCTTTAAACTTAATTCTTTACCCCACAGGCAACCAGTGGAGGTCTTGGATAGTACGACGGGCAGAGACAAACTTCGGGAGGCCGACCAGCATCCTGGCCGCCGCATTTTGCACCCTCTGAAGGCGAGCTAATTCTGCCTGATTCACACCCAGAAACAGAGAGCTGGCATAGTCCAATCTGGTAAGAACCAGAGCTTGGACTATGATCTGTCTGGTATCCGCATCAAAAAACTTGAAAATGGGTTGGAGGCACTGCAGGGCGCCAAAACATGTACCAGCTACACGTTTAGTGTGGGAGGTGAAAGAGAGTTTGTCGTCGAGCCACACCCCAAGATTTCTAACTTCGGCAACGGGGGTGGGAACAGGGCCCAATTCAGACAGCCACCATTGATCTCCCCAGAGCCCACATTCCCTACCAAAAATAATGACCTCGGTCTTAGAGGCATTAAGTTGGAGTCGGTTGTTCGCCATCCAGCCTGCCACAGCTTTGAGGGCTCACTGAAAGGTAGGGGCATCCATATTGGAATCACCATTGAGTGCCACCGCCAGCTGCGTGTCATCGGCGTATGACACCAAGGTGAGACCAAAACTATGGGCTACCTCCGCCAGCGGCTGAACATACAAATTGAAAAGGGTAGGGCTGAGGGCCGATCCCTGCGGGACACCCTGATGAATGGGGCGAGGGGCCGAGACAAAAGGAGGTGTGGATACTTTGAAGGTTCGATCCGTAAGAAAGGATCGGAACCACTCAAGTGCTATCTCTCCAACTCCGGCCTCCAAGAGACGGTGCAGGAGGATCTGGTGGGAGACCGTATCAAAGGCGGCACTAAGATCCAATAGGATCAGTGCCGCCGTCTGACCCTGGTCCAGCATCTTCCTGATATGTTCCACCACGACCAAGAGCGCAGTCTCGGTGCTGTGGCCCGCACGGAACTCATTCTGGGAATTATCCAGAATATTAGCTTCCTGCAGATGAGAAGATAAAATATGATTAGCATGTGATTCTGCTAATTTAGCTAGCCAGGGAAGAAGGGAGATAGGCCGATAGTGTTCAGATTTGGTAGGGTCAAGGGCAGGCTTTTTGAGGATAGGAATGACAGTCGCCTGCTTCCATGCCATGGGAACACTGCCGGTATTGAAGGACAAATCAATCAAACTGTGCATTGCAGGGTATCAGCACTGGGCGAGTTCCCGAAATTGAATGGGTCTCATAGGATCATCCGGGGAGCCGGATTTGACTTTAGTCTTCAGAGCTTTGAACTCCTCCAGAGAAGGACTGGGGATGATAAGCAGTGGTTTAGAGACCGTAGATTCAGTAATATTCTCCCTGATGGAGGACTGAGAGAATGACCTGTAAATGGCCTCCACCTTTTCAACAAAAAACGAGGCCAGATCCTCACAGTGAGCCAGCGAGGCTTCAAGAGTAGTGGTATCGGTCTTTTTACTTGTGAGGTCATTGCATACCCTGAAGATAACCTTGGTGGGATTGGTGCTGTTCTTAATCTCCAGAGAATAGAAGGCAGCCCTAGCTGAACATATGGCCCGATGATATACTCTGGTGCAGGCCCTATAGGCCGACTTAAGGTCAGCATCATAATTTTTGCACCATGCACGTTCCGCTTTTTTGCAGGAAGATTTGAGCTTTTTGAGGGATTCATCGTTCCAAGGACTAGAGGGACTTGATCTAGTCTTACTCCACCTGGCCGGTATAAGAATATCTAATGAGTGATTTAACCACTCACAAAAATTGTCATAGCCAAGGAAACTTCTATAGGGGGTTGGGGATGGTGTTTCATCAAAAGCTGGTGAAAATGCTCAAGATTTAAATTTCTCCAAGGGCGTTTGAGAATGTCCGGAGTATTATTTCTAGGGGGAGGAGTAAGAGTGATAATGTGAGTTTCGATCAAATAATGATCGGTCCAGGCCATAGGTCTAGGTTGGAGCACGGAGATATTTTGAGTGCCTTTCCCTTAACTCAACTCCCTGATTCATCGTGTTCAGGTATCTAGTGGTAGGTTACTGGTATAGGAATTAGAGATAAAATTACAATATACTGGTAGTAGAGCGTGAGTTACCTAAATAAATGTTAAGGTATACGATTTGGAATTATGGGCCCAGGTGAATATTGGTACAAATTCTAGTTGTGTGACCTACGCGCTCCATCAGAAGAATATTGAACCATTTACCCCACACTTTACTAAATAAATCCAGGCACCCCAGGGCCTCGAATAGGACCTCCTCTTGGATCCCACACCAGTCCACTCCCCTCCTCCAACCTTTTATGGAAGGCGCCGTGGCCTGGGACCAGTGAGTGCTATATCTCTCTTGGCCACCACCACAGCTGTCCCCAACAGGCGCTTGTCCGCCCTAGAACCATCCAAGAAATCAAACACCCCTAACAACGTATGCAGCGGATCATGGGGAACCTCCCATCCTAGGGCCTGCGTGAGCTCACACTCCACCCTCCCCCAAAATGACGCCAGTGCTGGACAGCACCATACCATGTGGTAAAAATCAGCTGGGGCGGAGGCACAACGCATACATGCCGGACAGGATTTCAACCGGGCCTGGAATAGACGGGTTGGGGTAAGATATGCTGCATGGAGGTAATAAAGTTGGACCAGGCGCAACTTGGAGGGCGTGGTCAGGATTTTGGGTGCCATAAGGGCATCTCTCCAATCCGCCTCTTCCAGAGGGCCCAGCCAGCCCTCCCATCCGGCCCTGAGCCGATCTAGGGAAGCGGGACTATTGTTGACCAGTGACCGATAAATACTGGACACTCCCCCCTTCACAAATCTCCCATCATCACCTGGGCCTCCAGCGGGCTGAACTCTGGGAGAGAAATGGGTGGCGAGACATGTGTAAGAAGGGCATGTCTAAGTTGTAGGTATTTATAGTGTTGGGAGTGTGGGAGAGCATGGCGCAGCTGCAGGTCAGCATAGGAGCGTATGTGGTCCCCCACCCAGATATCTCCAAGCACTGAAACACCAATGAGGTCCCATCTTTGTTACCCCTGCAGAGACGTAACCTCCCGCATCCAGGACCCGTGCCAAAGTGGCGTCTGCTGAGTGAGTTCCCGGTCCCACTGCATGTGGCAGAGAGCCGTATGCCAGGCCAGAAATACCGTCCTGGTGACCGAGGGCAGGGCCTGTGGCACTGGGCTACCATACAGAAAGGCCTGGATCCATAGGAAATCCGACGCGCTGAGCTCCACTTGGTATGAAAGTCGGACCAGCTTCCCAAATACCAATCATGAATGACAATGAGTTTCGTGGCCAGGTAATAGATGTGGAGATTGGTGACCACCATACCGAACCGGTATTCTTTACATTTCTACTTTCAAGGTATGGATGTATCATTAGAGATATGGTCTTTTCAGGACTTTTAATATAGTGGCAAATGATAGCTTGATGGACTGTCTTAAAGTACATTATCTATGATATCTTAAAGATATCCAGTGAAACGCTACTTGCATGAATAAACTGACGAATACCGAGGGTTATTTATGATATCTAGCAAGATGCTACTTACATGAGCAAATTGAAGAATACCTAGCATTGTATTAATTATATGATTCTGCAACTGTTTACTTTTAGATATACTATTTTGATCATCTAATAGAACATTAGAAGACCGACGTGAATTTTGTGTCACAATATTATAACGAAGGTACGATACATTCACTTTCCCTATGCCAATTTGTTGAAAAAGATTTGGGATTAGTCCATTAATATGTATTTTATCCGACTTTGCAAACTGCTTTTAGCCCAGTAGAACTATAATGACATCTGTATTCGATTTTGTGAAACTGTTGCATGTAACGTAGTAGAATTACAATGATATGTGTGTTTGAATCATGTTAATGGCATATCAGCTATAGAAAAAATGAGTTCCTGTAATGTGAATTATAGTTATCGGTGTATCAATTTTGCCCATTGCATTTAACATGGTATCTCTAAACTGCGTCTCCTCCCACTTAAGATTAAGTTGGGGATGTTGGGGAATGCCATGTGGACTATCTTTGTCTTTCTACATGATGGATCGTTGTTCTGGCTTTGTAATCGCATATATTAAAATTAGAAATTATTTTTTAGAGGATAGGCATCTGTGGACTTAACACAATATGTTGACACAAACAATGTAATTGCAAAGTGTAAAAATAGTATGTTTTTAATTTTAAATATATTTTGTAATAGATTGTGCTTTTATAAATTGCTTCTAGCCCTGAAGAAGTCCCAAGTGGGATGAAACGTGTTGGTGGCAAGCAATCCTGTTATGTTTTAATGAATTATGAAAAATAAAGAATGAAACAATCTACAATCAAGTCTTTGTAATTGCTTATCCTCAAGAAGCCATGTGTTACCATGACTGGAATAGACCTGGGGCCATATGTTCAAAAGCATTATTGCAGTCGAAATGGCCCGATTCTCACAATCGAGCCGCATCTGACTGCAAAAATCCTTTTACATATGTACAGAGCACAATTTGCAATTCTGTAACATTTTACTAAATCTCAATTTGTGTTTAGCGATTCAGCATTTGGAAGGGGAGTGTTTTGGGTGTCCCTTTCCAATACCAAATTGAAGAGGTGTGTATCAATGCTTTGCAAACTAGTTATAGTTGCAAAGCACTAATTTATCTTCTAATACCTCAAGGGTAATAGTAACCCCCATTGGACCCCTTCCCCTGTATGAATGGTGCAATAAATCCTTTTTAAGAGCAGGCACTGGTCCAGGAAACCACTGCTTACTCTACATAAAGAAATCTTAAAATGTTTTTTTTTATTTTTGAAACACAACCTGTTTTGCTTCAAGGAATATGGGCAGCATTTGAAAAAAAGATTGCCTTATTAAAAAGAAATCACATATGTGAAATCTGCTACCCTAGTAGCCATCCCACTGATAGCTGCAATTCCTCATGGGTCACAAATTGCGACCTACCTCATTAATATTCATGAGGTAGGTCTATTGTGACCCCATTAGGTACCACTAATACTAACTTGTACAACTTTTAATATTAAGAATTGCAACTACCTAATTGATATTTGCAAAATATCACAATTAGGAACTCTGATCCCTAAATTCTGTGCATATGGCTCCTAGTGCTTAGTACCAATTCCTAAGGAAATTTGGGTTGCAGCAGAAGTCACCAAAGCGAATAGCCCTCAAGGAGGGCTATAAAATACCTGACCATTTTTCACTTTTTGTTTAGAGACATGGCAATAGAAACAGGGAAAATTAACCTGGCGTGCACCTCAAAAAAGTGGGCTGCAACATCTAAGCTCATAATTGTCATCCCTTTCCCTACCTATTTTGGTCTCCTCTCATTCTTTCTATATTATTCTAATTAATGTAACATGTTAACGCACTCTTACCAACTACATCTCCTACAGTCTTGACTAACTCCCTATACCACTTTTATCCTGTGCAGACTCTGCTACCTTGGCTCCTCCCTCCTCTGACATCATTGTTACATCCTCTGCCCACTCTTACCCTTTTGTTCTACTCCTCCATTAACTAAACTCATGTCTTGAATTTCAAACAATGCTCTTTGACCTTTTATAGCCTTACATTTTAACTCATCCATTAGTAACTTCCCTATCATCCACTCCCTCTAATGAAATCCACCTCTCCCATCTAAATGCCCTCATAGCTTCCTATCTACCAGATTTACCTCCAAACCATCTTTCACCTCCTACTTCATACACTCCTTACCTAATCTTCTTTTGTAACTTCACATCTCCATTTCCACACCATTCCCATACATTCCCTGCCTTTGTAATCTCTTCCTGTCTAAAAAATAATTTTCTACATTCTCTCACCAATATCTTCCAACTACCCAGCACCCCGCTCAGTCAACACATCTAATAGCTCCTTTGGGCACCACCAATTGGGCCAACCAACTATTTTTCATTTACCCAACCACTTCAAACAGGACATGAAAAATAAAAGTAGCGGCTTCACTTTCATTGATCTTGTGTGCTTCTGATGCCTATAGTTCTCTGACCACTGCTCTGTTTTCTCTCAAAATTGTTCCTCTTTTCACCATGATTACTTGATTCCTTCCAATCTTGTGATACCTATTATCTGTATTCCCTTAATAATGAATCTTCCCTATATATTCTCCTACCACCCTGACCCATCAAGTCCCCTTTTATCCTCCAGTGACTAGACACAACCTCTACATTTAGCTCATTTCTTTCTTCCCTATTCCTCTTCAAGATCAATTGCCCACTTCTGAGGTAACTCTCCCCAGTTGAGCTGCCAAATCACCAAACCACAATCAAAGATTTAAGAACAAATTGATCATTTACAACCTGATTTCAGCTTTAGAGCTGGACCTCCTATTCATTACCAAAAAGCTGGATCAGTGAGAATGTGTTCCTGGTCCTCCATGCATTCCTCTTACCAGGATATGGAATTCTCACTCAACTTCACTCCAACAAGGTCGAAAGAGACTTAGCAGTAATTTTCAAAAGTATGTTACAAACCACAAGGATTTTAGAATGTAACCATAACAAATGTGCATCATATCACAAACTTTGCTGTTCTGCCTCATTCACCTACCTTATACTAAACATTTGTTTTGACATACAAATACCCTCAAAACAACAGAGCAGCCACAGATGCCTGTCTAAGTGTTGTTTTGGACAAAACAGTGAACCACTCAATGTCTGTGACCTGGGTGAACTAAATATCTAGTTTGACCAAAAGTCACTCTCTCAACCCTGGACTCTCAAAATAGACCTACAAGCCCCCAACCTATCCCACCTGTTTATGGACCAACACACTCATCTGCACACACACTGACCACCAAGCTATATATGTTTCTGTGGAATGCATGACATTTCAAAGCATACAATCACAACGCATGGCTGTACAAAATGGTTGTTACAACAACTGTGTTGTTACCACGGGTGCCATAACATCTCAAGTCATGTCAACGACTTGCTTAGGGGCCGCTGGACTGAGGAATAGTATTAATTACTAATCCCACTCCAGTTTTTCTCTATTTTCCTAAATTGGATTGGGATTTTTTTCATGTTGTGTTCTTTACTTCAAATTTGTTGATACAGCTTAAACTGAGCACACATGTTCCTATTGATCACCTGCTACTTGTTCCATAGCTACCAACAGTTGACCAGAGATTCTCTCAAAAGTGTACTTTGTTGTAATCAGATTGAGTTTGTCATGTTAGTTGGGGTCATATCCTCCCATATTGATATCATAATTCTAACCTTAGCTGACCGTAGAAATACCCACATAGCCATAACAAAACATTTTTCCGAATCAAGCAGTAAAAACATCCATTACTTAGTATTACTCCTTGTTGAGTCACTGAATGCAAAGCTTTATAAGTATAAAAGGGTTTCTGTACACTTTAAATACATCAGTGTTAACGTTGATTTTATATTGCTAAGTCTTCCAGCTAAAGGGATGCATTGAACATTTTGTCAACAATCATTGATGGGAACAGCAAAGAAGAGCAATCACTTTCCCACACCACAAACTCAGACAGAGAACACACCCCTGCAACATAAGGAAATATATATGCATGAAGGTGCCGCACCTACATGCACTCAGGTTGAGATACTCAAATAAATTTAAAGGATCAAACTGGTATACTTTTGCAATAGATTACCCACTAAGATTATGTGTAAATAGTCTCAAAAATATTAAACATCAAGCTTTCACTGTGCTTTTTGTTTTTAAATAGCCCAAAAATCCAGAATCATAAATGAAGGAGTCAAAAAAGCTGAAGTACAAAGGGACAAGAGGCTAACAGACTGCTGGGCAAGCGTATCCTTTTCCAAGCTCCAGCGCGGTTTGCAGTTTGTGGCTGGACAATTCTTCTGCAGGGATCACATTTTAAAAATTGGAGGGAGGTGTGCTGGCCAAGAGAGACCACCAATCTATGAAAAGTTGGATTTGTACATTGGTTGTATTTGTACATTGGTTGTATTTCCAAATATCATCACGAAAAATCTCGTCTGACATGAATACTTGCCCTAAATATTGAGTTTTTTAAAACTATTGTTCTATTGGGTATCGATATTCTAATATTAACTCCAGATATTTTTGTAAACTATACATTATATTTAATAGACTGATAACAAAATGATTGTACCTACCACATCAGATTTCTGTGTTCCAAGATGGGCATATTGTAATGTGCAATATTCCGAGGAGTAAAATGCACAGGCAATGTTCAGGTGCTGATTTGAGAAAGTCCCAATAGTGTCTGGCTGTAGAACCATTAACTCCTAGTAATTCGCCCACTGAAAGCGAAATGTGGCAAAGTGTAGCTAAGGTAAGAACTGGGGTTGCAGAAGAGAGGAATGTGTGCTCCTAATTGGTAAACCTGCACATTGCCACATGATTCATGGCTGTAATTTATGGACTCTGAGAGATCTCCCTAGATGCTCGAGGAGCTTCCACCAGTGTAAAAGGCAAAAAATAGACTGATGTCTTCAAGAATGCAAACAAAAGGGAAACCGAGACCAGAGGGCATATTTCCATCTTCTCAACATGATTGATGCACACTATCCTAATAATACAAAAGAGGTGGTTTACCACTGTTTTGGCACCTTGCTTCAGGTGGATTCACTGCTAATAGACATCCCTAGAGGAAGGCATAAGAGTCACCACTCAGAACATCAATATATGTTTTCCTCAATAGAGGGATTTGTGGAGGTCTTGAAAATCAGGGTTAATCACACAGAGGGTCATGTCTCAGGGCTTGACTACAACTGTGAGGGTCTGTATCTTGCCAAGTTCACATAATCTAGTAAAAGGATGCAAGGCAACAGATTTTCTGTTTCCTGCAAAACCACCCTTAGGGACACTTGTGCTATTTACAAATCCACAAAGACCTTTGCATCGTTACAACTCGAACAAGGGCAAGAACCCATTTGCAGATATGGTTTTGGTTGACCTGAAAAATCGAATGCAAAGGGAGATTGTGTCATCAAAAGAATCCAGAAAGCTCTGCCTTCTAGTATGTCAGGGCCCATGAGTTTGCAAAAATCCACACTGCACTTTATAGATGGCAGAAAGATAACTTTGAGGGCAGCGGAGAGTCCTGACATCCGGGAGTCCTGAATCATAATGCTCCTGATGGCGAATAGTAATGTCATAGGCAGATGATTGCACTACCATTCTTGTCTACGTTTCATTCAACGATGAGCAATGAACCTCCTTTTAACATAAAATTTAACTACATTTGAACAACAGTGACCGTGCCACCTACAAATCTTTAATTTGAAAGATATTCCAAAGTTTCAAAGGCAGTAAAATTACATAGAAAACATTGGTTTGTTGGAACATAGCAAGTCTCACCTCGAAAACTCACTCGATTGAATGGTCGGCATTCATTGACAATTATACTATTTGGGTATTTCAAAAAACATGGGCTTTAGAATCAATCTGTCACCCAAGCTTTCTAAATTTCTATAAACCAACCTTGGGGGGAAAGAGGGACAGACCCAAAGGGGGACTTGTCATCTGGGTCAGACAGCAAGCTTGTTATACAGTGGAGGAAGTTAAGATCGATAATGAGGATGTTATAGCCGTCAAATTGCGGATAGGAAAGGTTCCAGATTTAATGGTCATTAGTGTCTATGCAAGAGGGTCCCTTGGGCACAAAGGGTCCAGTACTGTTGCCTTTTTAGAAGGGTTTTTAGATAAACATAGGGGACGTAGTAACTTGATAATTGCAGGAGACTTTAATTGCACTTTCGAGCCCCTGGATTATGAAGATGGCAATCTCAGTCTTGAGGAGTATGTACAATGGGACATTCCATCCCTTGATCTTCCTCCCATTAAAAAATGGACTGAGTCGGCACTATAATTGAAAGGGCTGTGCTCAGAACAGGGGATTAGGGCAGTTAATGGGAGGTCCAAGTCACACAGGCGGGGCACCCATACCTTTAATAATGGCATAAGAAGCAGCAGGATTGATTATATATTTGTGAACATGGAATTTTGGTCGTCCTTACAGGATATGGTAGTCCTTGAACGGCTTGAAAGGTACCACAACACTCTGGTACTCTCTCTGCCGGTTCCTGGTCTTTCCATCTACGACAATGGGGAAAAAGTAAAGGCCAATTGGGAAGTGCACTTTCCAATGGTTCCAGGAGAGTCAAATGGGCTAGGGTTGCAGTTAATGAAGGGTATTTAAGACCGATGAAGAGTTTGGTAGAGCTCCACTTAGCTATTCTCCAAAATCCAGGAGTTTATCAACTCAATTATTCTGCAGGTTCATAATGAGCTCTTCTCTAAACTTAAATCTTTTTTTATTAAAAACTTACAAAAACTAAGGAAAGAACCATGCTCAAAAGCAGCTTCGAGGTATAATAAACCAATGTAGTGAGGCCTATAGGAGTCTATCAAGAGCTATTAGATTAAAAAACACAGAAGACATTAAAAAGGCCTGGGTTGGGTATAGGCAAGCACTTAAACAAGCAAAAAGGGATTAGGATGAAAACCATTGGCAAACCTTATTGGATGCTAGTAAGGAAAAGAACAAGGTCACATTTTGGCATTTTGTCAAATGGGGAAGTGGTGTATCAAACCCAGCACCTGTAAATCATGTTCCACCTGAGACGTGGATTACTCATTTCGAAGCCCAGTTTGCTGCTTGTAAAGATAGTACAGTCCAATTTATAATGCCTAATACTACCACTAACCTGTATTTCTCTAAACAAGAGGTCTCAAAAGTGGTTAAATTAATCCCGAAAGGCAGGACACCAGGTCTGGATTGTATACCGGCGGACCTGTTTATGCACAATGGGGATAGTTGGATGACCTATATTCAACAACTTGCCAATGCAATAGCCAGTGGTGCCTCCATTCCCGAGTCATTGTCTGGTGCAGAGATCATCCCGGTCAAAAAAAAAAGGGGGATCGATCCAATCCTGGTAACTATAGACCCATAAGCCTCATCGACTGTATTCAAAACAAATTTGCTAGACAGGTTCTAAGTCGAATACAGACGTGGATGTATGAAACTGAGATTTTATCACCAATGTAGGCAGGGTTCCGGCCACACACCGGTACTATTGATCAGGTTCTTAGGTTTGTAATGATTTATTGGAAGGTGGTAATTATAGGTGGGGGCACATTATTTTCAGCCTTCATTGACCTTAAATCGGCCTTAGATCTGATGCCCCTTGCTAAAATATGGAGATCCTTTTTAGACATGGGGATGCCATTAGAAATATTGGCCATTCTAGTTACCCTGCATGGCTGTAACTTTGCTCAGGTACGTTGGGGCATTAACGGGGAAGTTACAGATAAGTTCTCAATCACCAAGGGGGTTCGACGGCGGTGTGTTCTTGCTCCGACCCTGTTTTCTCTTTTAATTAATAGGGTTATGGAATACTATACAGACTACCCCACAGAGGCCCCCACCTTAGCAGGTTTTAAGAAACCCCTATTAATGTTCGCAGACGATACTCTGATGTTATACAAGACCCAGAGAGGGCTGCAGACTGCCCTAGCCAGGTTTGAAGAGTTCTGCAGAGATCATGACCTTGAGGTAAATCTGGGGAAGACAAAGTTTATGGTACTCCATAATCGCAAGGTCATCAAAGGGAACGTTTTTATGAATAAAGTTCAGCTAGAGCAGGCCGTGTTTTTATGTATCTGGGAATTACCTTGGGAAGGAAACTGAACTAGAAATCCCAGATCGAAAGGTTGGCTCTCATACATGCCCAACTGACGGGAGTCCTCATGAAGGAGCAAGAGACTTTCATATCCCAAACCGGTGGCCCCCGTTATAAAAATGTACACAACTAAAATTAGTACCTCAGTACTTTTTGGGGCTGAGTTGTGGGGGTATGAAGATTTAACATATCTGGCAGTAGCTCAAAACAAATTTGTGAGAACTTTGCTACATCTTCCATCTTCTTCTCCACTTATGCCCTGCAATCAGCTTGAGCTTGAAGACCTAGCCCGATTTAGACCTGTGGCATACTGGAGAAGGCTATGGGTTACCTCTGAACTGTCCCTGTATGCCCAAGCTCTTCTTGAAACCAAGCGGGCTGACTGCTCAAATAAGATCTCCTCGTTTTGGAAGTTAAAAGACACCTTGAGTGAGATGGGGATGATCAGTTTATGGGAACACCTCGCACAGACTATATTTCACTCGAAGAAAGAGCTTAGGTCAGTTTATTAGAATATGATTAGGATAAAACTTTTTTCATCTAGCAGGAGTCCTACTCTGACGCAGGCATACTTGGAGAATAAACAAGAGTATTTGTATGAAAGCTACTGGGATTTCATCACTGTTCCAAAAGATAGGAAATTGGATCATCAGTTCAGAGTGGGTTCTCTCCCTCTTAAGTCTTTTACATGTAAATGGCACCCTCTGAATGAGGCTTATTGTAATATATGTCCAGCTCGGAAAGAAACAATCGCTCATGTTCTGTTTGCCTGCCGGGCCTACAAAGCCCCTGGAAAAGATGCCTTAAACCAGCCTGTTTAAATCTTGGAATAAGGTCGGGGTAGAGGCTCTAAGGATTCTAAAGACAGACACTTACAGACTATAGCGATTGCTCTGGCAAAATTCCTGGGATCGATGTGGGCCATTCGTGCCAAATCAATTGCAGTAGCTAAAATCTATCATACAGTACTAGCACAAAGAGCTCATAACTGGTCTTTGCTCCATGATTATGTACATGTTTTTTTCCTTCTTACAATGGACCTAGCAATGTTATTAATCAGGAAGGGCCCGATTAACAGAACTAACTTAAGACAAAATCCTAAACTTACTACTTTTGGTATTCACAGAAGTTAGGATTTTGTCTTAAGACAAACTTAAGACAGACTTAAGACAAAATCCTAACTTACGTTTGTCTTAAGTCTGTCTTCCCTTGTGCCTGTGTAAAATAGGACACATCCTAAAATGCTCTGAGGATACCCCTTGGTGTTTGTAGCACATTATAAAACCCCTCAATATATAAAAAAAAAAAAACAGACAGACAAGTCAGACATATACATAATTAAATTCATACATAATTACAACTAATTAAAGAAATAAAACTGAATGTCAGAGACGCAGATCATAACCCAGCCCTAATAGCTAATTGCAAAGAATCATCCAACTTTGTCTGTAATTAGATATCTAAAAACAACAATAGATCCTCTTCAATGAGCCTTCTCAAAGATACAAAGGGGCTCATTAGGATGGCGGAAGCACCGCCTCTACCAACCATGCAGTGGCGATCCTTCTCCAATTGTAGCCCGATTTTTCCACCACCGAATTAGGATGGAGGTGGGAATCCCAATCTGTCTGCTGCAGATAGAAAAACCATTCGCCACTGGTCCGCCAGAAGCTATCAGTCTGATTCTTGGCGGACCGACAAGGGGGCATGAACTGGTGGCAGTGCCTAGCATACACCGCCCACCAGATTACAATGCTGTCGTCAGCCAGCCCTTCGATGGCGGTGGAACCGCCATAGAAAGGCTGGCGGAGTCTGGATTCGGGGGCCTGTTGCTGGCCCTCGCTGTGTTGGGGGAGGTGTTGCTGCACTGGGGGGCACCCATAGTAGGCACCGTGTGGTGGCTGCACGTAGTGCAGGTAAATGCACAGCATGGTATTTTGAAATTGCGTACAGTGCTTTAGATCTCACCATGAACAGTGGCGGGCGCTCCATCAAGTGTTGCATTCCTAACGAGCAAATACACCTGGTTTACTATTCCTGATGTAGTGCTAGATGTCTCATTACACACATCCATTTAAGGATATCGTGCTTTGCAGGGCTGTAACATTATTAAATTTGAGAGAGACAACACTCTAGGTCTTGGGGCAATATGTAATTGAAAGCAGTAGCGGCCGTTGGTGGGAGTGCTGTGGCTAGTGGGGCGGGGAGGAGATGGAGCAGGGTGGAGGTAGTAAACTATGTAATACGGCCCAAAGAAGGTAAGTAAGCTAATAAATAAATAAAACGAATTTCGTTCCGCGTGCTGCATCGCATTTGGCAAAGTAGCGCGCACAATGACATTTGTTTTATTTATTTATTTGTTTACTTACATCTGTTCGGCCGTATGTCGTAGTTTACTACCCTCACCCTGCTCCTCCCCCGCCCCACCGCCCTGCTGCTACTGATTGAAAGGTGTGTGTTTTAGTACAGTATATACATTAAGCAGAACACTACATGAAGAAATAGTTTTCCATTACATTTTTCTTTATTATTTTAAAAACGGTTTAGTTGAAGGCTTTTAGTCCACTTCATCAACCATTGATTGTGAGCACATTAATTCCCCTCTTTCCCTGTGTGTACGGCTTTAAAATGCTTATATTTTTTCTTGCTCTATATTTATTAGCTGGTGTGTTGTAGGAACATTTCTGGCAGCTACATTTAGTGCATGTTGATTGCTAAATCCCAATCTGCCGCTAAATTTAGCATGAATTATAATTTCCTGTTCTGTTTTATGCTGTGCAGTTTTGAGGTCCATTGATGAAAGAAACACACAGTTTGATTCTAAGAAGAGCATTTTCTTCATTTATAGAACTGTTTCAAAGAATCTTACTCCAGGGTAATTATAGAGATAACCTTGTTACAAGATCATGAAAAATAACTACACTCACTCATTTGGGAATTTAGCAATTTATAAATTGTACATGCACAAATTCTGGCATTAGCATGTCCTAAAATGAAATCCCATATGCTTGAGTAAATGCTACCCCTGGGACTGCAATAAACTAATACGTAAAGAAGTGGATCTAAATTAATGGCTAATATTTCACTGTGTTCTCTTATCTCTCTCGCTCCCTTTTTTCTCTAACACCCACACATATGCACATTTTTTTGCTTACAGAATGGCCTTGAAGCTGGACAAGCTGTGAAGGTGAATGCTTATTATGCAGCTTGCAGATTAATATGAGACAATTATGAGAACTAATAAAAAATCAGACTAGTCATCTGCAGCATGATAGTGCATCATTATTATATCCTTGAGGTCATATTGCTCCTTCACATTTCATTATGGTAAACATATATTTCCTTTGGAAAATAGTACTTTTCTGATTATTGTAAAAGTGCTGGCTTCCAGTAGTTAACGCCATGAACAGTGCTAAGTAGATACAGGATGAATATGGATCCATTGGGTGCTTTCTAAAAGTAGAATTTGTTTTCAAGATAACTTTAACTTTTGTTGCCACTTAGACAGTTTCCTTGTAGTACTCTCTGTGGCTTTCCAAGACAACAGATAACATCACTGAAGTAGTTGACATCACTGAGAAAACAACCGTATCGACTAATCAGCTGAAATAGCCCTTAACTCAAATGAAGAACTGTTTGCCTGTCCCCCCTGAGATATAACACAGCACAATGCAAGCAATGGCCCGCGTGCTTTCACCCACACAATAAGTTAGAACCTGCCAAGCTATGCCCACCCGAATGGGGGAGGGTAACAGAAGCACATATAGGCAGGGCCGGACTAGGAACCAAAACCAGCGCCGAGCTCTTTGCCAGGACCGGTTTTCGGCCGATTTTGGTACAGGGCCGATTTTGCAGCTATGCTGCAAAAAAGATTCAGAAAAGGGGGTGGTGATGAACAGAGTGTCTGAATTAAGCAGACCACTCTTACCCAGTCCAAAGATCAGGGCTTGATCCATCACCGTTTTTTAGCTCACTGCACCATCCCAGCTCAGAACTTGGCTATATGCAAATTAGTCTGACCCTGGCCAAGTGCATCATAGGAACAGGGCAGACCAAACTACCAAGCCAATTCTTGTACTGGGAAGGAAACAAGCTTCCGGGGAGCGGTTTCTGGCATTTCAGCCGTCTTCCGCCCGGCTTGCTTGAATCCTGATGGTGCAATGAGCAAGGGACTCACATCTGAGTATACCCTTCCACGCTTATGGTGGACAAAAATGATTCAGAAAAGGGGGTGGTGATGAACAGAGTGTCTGAATTAAGCAGACCACTCTTACCCAGTCCAAAGATCAGGGCTTGATCCATCACCGTTTTTTAGCTCACTGCACCATCCCAGCTCAGAACTTGGCTATATGCAAATTAGTCTGACCCTGGCCCAGTGCATCATGGGAACAGGGCAGACCTAACTACCAAGCCAATTCTTGTACTGGGAAGGAAACAAGCTTCCGGGGACCGGTTTCTGGCATTTCAGCCGTCTTCGGCCCGGCTTGCTTGAATCCTGATGGTGCAATGAGCAAGGGACTCACATCTGAGTATACCCTTCCACGCTTATGGTGGACAAAAATGATTCAGAAAAGGGGGTGGTGATGAACAGAGTGTCTGAACTAAGCAGACCACTCTTACCCAGTCCAAAGATCAGGGCTTGATCCATCACCGTTGTTTAGCTCACTGCACCATCCCAGCTCAGAACTTGGCTATATGCAAATTAGTCTGACCCTGGCCCAGTGCATCATGGGAACAGGGCAGACCAAACTACCAAGCCAAGTCTTGTACTGGGAAGGAAACAAGCTTCCGGGGACCGGTTTCTGGCATTTCAGCCGTCTTCGGCCCGGCTTGCTTGAATCCTGATGGTGCAATGAGCAAGGGACTTGTGGTAAATAAATATTTACCGTATACTGAATTTCTATGCGGTATAAGTTCAATAAAATAGCTCAATCAAATGAGAGGCAGAGTCCATGGCATCTGAGTTTATAAGGGTTTTATTCCATGTAATGGAATGGTTCGAACCATGGTATCGTGTTCCTTTACCTCGAAGGTTCAGAAAGGGATAGACAATGCTTTATTAACAGTGCACAATATATATAGTAAATGCATACAATGGTGATGGATACAGAAGGCGTAACAGCTGAAAGAAACGAGATAAGAACACATGTGCGTAACAGAAGGCATGCACGAGGGCGTACACGGAGGTGTGTGCTAGAAACGTCACATGAAAGTGTCATAAGTGGGTGGATTCATAGAGGAATCCTGCAGTGTCAGCAGAAATATTGGGCTGGATGCGCGCGCAGGCAACATGACGTGTGATTGACGTGGAACTGGAGGGTGAAGGGGACTTGACATTTAGCACTATACGGGGAGACAGAAGTCTGGCGTGTCAGAACAACCTAAACCCAAATCATATCTGATATCTTGTGTTTGGAGAACTGTTTTATCTAGAAGGAAAGGTCTGTTGGGTAGAGGCTATTCCATACTGACTGCTAGTGCGTGCATATGCGTCTACATACCTACGTGTCTACGTGTAATGCGAGGGGCCATGGGCCTACCATGGTAACGGGAGCTATGAATTACTTGCACGGAGACAGAAAGACCGGGCCCTTTGCTCTGCAGCTGGGGAGGTGTTTACCTAAATCTCTAGACAGGAATGTATTTCGAGGAGCGGAGCAGATAACTTGAAGGCTGAATACTGTCTTGGCAGGCAAGCAGGCCGAGCCGGGCACCGCTCGCCACGCAGGGAGTAAGGCAAGGGTCATGGATGCAGATCCAGGCTGCAGCTTTCAGAGGCAGAAGGC
The DNA here is from genome assembly GCF_964263255.1 of Lissotriton vulgaris. Lineage (NCBI taxonomy): Eukaryota > Metazoa > Chordata > Amphibia > Caudata > Salamandridae > Lissotriton > Lissotriton vulgaris. The sequence continues at coordinate 1,088,743,552 of NC_141697.1, read as the reverse complement.
AGAAAGGGCTTGATGGCAGAAATCAGGGCCTAGCTCGCTAGAGCCAGGAAAACGTGAAAGTGCACCATGTAAAGACGGTGGCACGGCATACTTAGGAACTGAATTATCGATCCATTCATGGTGGATCTGAAAGAGGACTTGTTAACGTTGGACGCAAATGTATTTGCGTCTTCATATCTGGTCATGTAGGGAAATTACATGTACTTGAAGCACGTACACGGAGCCGTTGGGGTACATAGTAGGGGACACAATTGACCATAAAAATTCTATCACCTCATTCCCTCCTTGTCCCCTACGGACCCTTCATGATATATCAATCTTCATTAGTCCATCAATTTGTTCATATAGCATCATTTGCTCTTCCTTTTTCAGCCGGGATTTAGAACGTGAACTTGGATGGGGAATGCATGATGTGGCGCACAGGCCGCAAATCGCTGGCCCACACTGTAAACATAGACAACAACTGAATACTATGAGAAGGGCTATTCCGAGGAAGGATAGGACTTTCCATCCCCAGGCTGATACCACGCTCCAGAGCCAACCGGACCAAGTCCAGGTGCCTGGATTCTGGTGTATCTGACTTGCAATCTTGTGAAGACGGGTTATGGCTCTATATACTGATGGTGCGTTTTCTGGAATGAAAACACAACAACTCGATCCGATGACTCTACAAGCTCCGCCCCTATCGGCCAGGATGACGTCAAGAACGAGACGATTTTGAAGAACAACAAGTCTCATAGCAGACTGTTCCTCTGTTAGGTTGCCTAAGGCGGAAGTAGTTTCATTTACTACTGCTTCAAGGGTTCTGGTTAATTTACGTATCAATTTACTATTCGAGACAGTACCTAAATAAGGAAAGAAACCTTTATTGAAGTCTGTATACTGCTCCCATGCCGTTTCAGTATAGTCGACAATCGGGAGATCTCTCTTGGATTTACTGTGTACTAGATGGGAGTCCCTATGATAATCAGGTGGAGCTAGGAAAACAGGTGGCAGAAGGAATGCAATGTAACAAGTACCATCCCAATCTAGAGGTAAGCGTATATAAGCTGTATGACCACAAATGAAATAGGAATGGCGGGAAGCTTTGAATGTAGACTTGCCTTTATCACTGAATTCGATCACAGTAGTACATTCACTATGACCTAGGTGTACTGAACCATTCTTTCTGACACATAATTCACCTTTGACTGGTAATACTGACATAGCGGGTAAGTCTGGTTTTGTATCGGACTGGACATTCAGAATCATGAGGTTAAGTGTAAAATTACCTAATCCATATACTTCGTTTTCTAGATCGGTCCCTGTCCGTTGTAGAAGACCCTCCTTGTCAGGGAAACATGCTTTATGCATAACTGTGTTCAGATTTCCCCATACCCAATCGCCCTGGTAAACTATGGAATCAGAATCTAAAGAATTCATTAAACTAAACCATGCACCACAGGAACCATTGTGTGTAAATGGATACGGAAAGAGGGGCAGAACTCCCTTGTATTTCTGATAGGGAGGGAGTCGGCCACATATCCAACAATTGGTTGCGTTGCTGGTCTGATGGGAATGATGTAACATACTGATGAAGGTATTGTTGCGCAGCGCAAGTCGGTAAGATAACTCGTGAGGGGGATATTCACTGAAAGTATGCTCGACAGTGTCATTTGAGGAAGAATGTGCACGTATAGAAATAGGAAAGTACATGTGTAACAATAGGCTTGTAATAATAATCGTAAGACTCAGAAAAAACATAATCAATAATGTCACAATGCAGTGACTGCGGAGAGATTTACAATATTTTTGTTTCTTGATCTGTTTCTGTCTATCTCTCTCTCTATTGGGGTCTAACTTGTACATGTCAGGAACCTGTCTAACCGCTTCACCTAGGGGAGGACTTAAACAATTAAACTGTCTGACTTGCTAGACCTTAATTTCATTCGAAATTCTTGGGAAGGAGTGTTTTCTACCAGGGGGAGTTTAGTATCAGTCTCTGGAATGGGGCAGGGCTGGGAGTCTGTATTTGGCGGAAGTCCATGGCATTTCTTGATGTGACTCGAGTGGAGCCAGCCTTTGCGGCCCTCCACTTTCACTGCTGTCCTTGTAGTTAATAAAACAAGCTTCGGCTCCTGCCAGCGGGGCTCCAGCGGACTCCTCCTATCGAAATTCCGGATGTAGACTAGGTCTCCAGGGACGATCTCGTGTGGCTTCACCTCGGTGTTGTCGGGAAAGGCTGCAGCTACCTGTGAACGACATGATTGTAGTGCAGACATCAAGGAGGCAAGGTAATCTGTCAGCATATTACAGTCAACATCTGTGATCTTACGAGGCAGAGGCGTCCCCCACATATTCGGTGGCCTGCCAAAGACCACCTCGTACGGGGATAGCCCTGTTCTTGAATGTCCTATCATTCTCATATAAAAAAGAGCAATTGGTAAGGCTACTATCCAATCTACGCCTTTCTCTTTACACACTTTGGCGAGACGTGTTTTCAGGGTCTGATTGTGTCTCTCTACGAGACCTGCTGCCTCGGGATGTCGGACACAGTGGAACAGAGGTAGCACCTTCCTGAGTCCTCAGATGTGGGTATAGCAGCCTCCCACCAGTTTATTGACATGAGATTCCAGATCCACTGATATCCTAGCAGGAGTGATACCTGCTTCATGAGCTGGGACGAGAATGCTGACCATTATCTGAGTACACGATACGGGGCAAACCATACCGTGGGAAGAATTCACGTACCAGCTGCTTGGCAGTGGTCGGAGCAGTGTAATCTGGGACTGGATATGCTTCTGTCCATCGGGAGAGTGCACATACAACTACGAGGACATACTTGAATCCTCGACAACGTTCCATCTGGATATAATCCATCTGGAGGCCTTCAAAAGGGTGATCGGGAGGATGAAATCCACCTTGCTCTACGGGAATGCCTTTACCTGGGTTGAACTGACAACAGATCATGCAAGTACGCACTTTCTGTTTTGCTGCTGCTCGTAAATGTTTATTGAACCAAAGGTTTTGAATACTGTCTAACATGGCTTTTTCTCCTAAATGTGCAGGACTATGTGCTGTGTTAATGATAACTTGAACCATAGAGTCGGGGAGAAACCATGTGGCTTTTCCCTTCGTCACCCATCCTTGTTCTGTTTGTATCCCTCCTAGTTCAGTCCATTTCTTGATTTCGTCTGGTGTAGCATGTGTCTGTATGTCAATTACATCTAGGGCGGGATCCCTAACTGTCATGCAGTGTGTCGGTGTCTGGACTACTGTCTCTGTCATGTCAGTTGTGTGAGTATGAGTCTGACCTGTATGCTTGGCTGTTCGATCTGCCAGGTCGTTACCCTGGGAAATGGTATCCGTAACTTTCGTATGTGCTTTGCACTTCATGATGGCTATAGCTGTAGGCAAATGTATTGCTTCTAACAAAGCTTGAATGAGGGGACCGTGCTGGATCTTGGCACCGTGAGAGGTCAAAAAACCTCTTTCTTGCCAGAGTACACCGAAGTCGTGTACGACTCCGAATGCATAACGTGAATCTGTGTATATGTTAACTCTCTTGTTCTTTGCTTGCATACAGGCTTGAGTCAGAGCAATGATCTCTGCTGCTTGGGCTGACAAGGTGTCAATGCGATGTGTTTCTATGACTTCTGTTTCTGTCGTGACTGCATATGCGGCCACTAACTCTCCTGTACTTGTTCTCATACATGAACCATCCACATAAAGTGTCAGGTCTGGATCTGGTAATGCGATGTCTGTCAAGTCTTGTCTGGGTTTTGTCGTAATGGTAATGACTTCAACACAATCATGTGCCAAAGGGTCTGTCTCACTTAATGGCAAAAGTGTAGCAGGATTCAATGTATTGCAACGTCTGATTTCTATGTGTGGCTGAAACAATGTCAATTCATAACCTGTCAGTCGGGCTATAGTCAAGTGCTGAGTCTGTGTTCTGTTTAAAAGAACTTCCACGGAATGTGGAACTTGTACTGTCAATTGGTGTCCTAATACTATGGAATCGCTTTGTCTAATTGCTAGAGCTGTTGCTGCTACAGATTTCAAGCACGCAGGCAGAGCCTGGGCTACTGGATCTAATGTACTAGAAAAATAAGCACACGGTTTGTGTGAACCTGCTTGATCCTGGGTGAGTACTGACAATGCAGTACCTTCGCGTTCTGTGACAAAAAGTGTAAAAGGCTTGCTGTAACATGGTGTTGCTAAAACAGGTGCTTGACATAAGGCTTTCTTTAATTCGTCAAAAGTTTGTGTATGTTCCTGAGTCCAAGGGAGGACAGTCGATGTCGCTGCCTCCTGAGTTGTCAACTGTATGAGTGGCTTGGCTAGGAATGCGTACTGAGGGATCCATTGTCTACAGTAGGAGGTGAGGCCTATAAAGGCCCGTACCTCCTTTTGTGTCTTGGGTTGTGACATGTTTACAATTAACTGGATGCGGTCAGGTGTTAGCTGTCTCCCCCTCTTGGACAGCAAGTGCCCAAGGTACACCACTTGCTGGGCACAGAATTGTAGCTTCGAAGGAGACACCTTGTGTCCCTTGTCAGCCAGGAAATACAGGACTGTCAGTGATGCTTGTTCACATTCTGGTTCACTCCGGGCGGTGATCAATAGATCATCGACGTACTGTAGTAGGGCGGTGTTAGCAGGCATGTGAATACTGTCAAGTTGTCTTTTCAATGCTTGGCTATAGATGCTGGGGCTTTCTGTGAATCCTTGAGGTGCGCGTGCAAATTTGAAGCTACGGCCATTTAAACAGAATCCGAAAAGATATTGGCCTTCCGGATCAATGGGGACACTAAAGAAGGCGTTCTTCAGATCAATTACAGTAAAGAACGTTGCCTCAGAATCAATAGCTGTCAATAAAGAAGAGATGTCTGGAACCACAGGGTACTGCGGTACAATGCATTTATTCAATTCTCGCAAATCGATCACTAATCGATAAACTGGGGGTGCATTCGGATCAGTGCGTTTATGAATCGGAATGATAGGGGAATTACAAACGTTGGAGTCGGTTTCTACAACCACTCCTTGTGCAATGAGCTCGTCAATGATTTTCAGTAAAGCCACTACAGCATCAGGGGGTAATTTGTATTGTCGGATTCGTGGTAGTACCACTCCTTGTTTGAGTGTAACTCGATATGGTGTAATGTGCATACAACCTACATCAGTGGGGCCTTGTGCCCATAAATGTGCAGGAACATTCTGTAATCTGGAATCAATATCTCTCAACACATAGTGACCCTTAAAGTCACGCAGAAACAGTCTTACTCCTTCCGGAGAACAACAAATTACAGCTCCTAGAGCTTTCAATGTCTTGATACCTAACAAGTTTTCTGGACATGATTTCGTGAGCAACAAATCTGTAGTACGTGACAATGGACCAACTGCAAGGGGAACTGGTTTTGAAACTTCATTAACAATAGGCTTTCCTGAAAATCCAAGGGAAACATTCTGTGAGCCTGAGAGGGGTGCCCCTGGAACCTCGTTGTGACTGATTGTCGTTCTGCTTGCCCCTGTGTCAATCAAAAACTTTCTATCCTTTCCTAATACTTGACTATGTACATAAGGACCCTCTTGATCTACAGGAACCTCAATAAGAGGCAAGCCAACCTCCCTCTCTAGGCTGTTTCATGTGTATCGCTGATAATCGGGATAGTCGGATTGTGCATATTGGTACATCTGCTGCGTTGCATGTTGTGTGGCGGCAATGGGTTGTGGCTGTGGTACCGCTACGGTCTGTTGTGGAATCTGCATAGGCTGAACGTTCTGTGAAACGTGTTGTTGGACCTGGTCCTGCCTAGGAGGACGCGGTCTCTCTTTAGTTTTACCTGTGGCTATGTTGTGCTTCAAAACTGCACAATCGTTTACATAGTGACCTGGCTGTTTACAATAGTTGCATGTCCCCTTAACAGGAGCTGCCGAATTATTGGACTGTGTCATACCCTTTTTCTGACCGTCAGCTGGAACTGACTGAGCAACTAGCATTTTCATTTTCGTGTCCTTCATACGTCTTTGTTCGTGATCATGTTCTTCCCTGATTCTGTTCTGGTGGTACTGTAACATCTGTAACATTTGGGAAGGCGTGTTTGCTTGCCATGTGCTCTCGACTTTCAATACACGGTTCTTAACCTGGGGCAGGGAATTCTCGACTAATTTGCTTACAAAAAGATGCGGGTATGACTCGCTACTTGCTTTCAGGCCACTATTAATAATAAAACATTTCTCAAATCGGGAATAAAAATCACTAGTGTCTTCATCGGGTTTCTGTTTGCAGGCTGAGATTGCATCCCAGTCCTCCTTTTTAGTTGCTAACAAACGTGGCAAAACCTGTACTAACAAACCTGGTAATGCTTTAGTTTTATCCCCAAGCCCTAAACCTGGGGTACGACCAGTCTCTTCAGTTTCTAATGCAGCCCAATCAATCTTTTGGTCTCCCACCTCCCATTCTTTTTCTTTGAGTTTCTCGTAAATACCGGCAGGCAATAATACTTTCAATATTTTCATAATGTCGGGATAGGTGTAATCTCCCATGAGTAACATGTCCTTTATTTCACGGTGAAAACCTGCAGGGTCTTTATCATGACTGGGCACTATTTTCTTCATTTCCAATAATTCCATTTTGGTTATAGGCATGTATACATACACACGTGTAAGGGTATCATCAGTGTTCCTGACTGGATGTACTTCTCGTAAAGGATTCTGTTTGTCAAAGTCAAAGTGAAATGGCTTCCTGACTGAGGGTGGGACGGAAACAAGATGTGGAGTCAAGAAGGTTCTATATTTGTGACGTTGTTCTAAAATTGTTTCAATTAGATCGGTACCTAGACCTCTCCATCTTCTCAGGAGTAAGTCTTGCAGTAAATTATATAACGGACCTGGATCAGATGCTTCGTTTTCATACTGTATAATGAGGTGTTGGGTCATGTATATACCAGCTAGTCGCTGTTCTTCTGGAGTAAGACTTAAAAATGTTTGCACTACTGAATCATCTTTATATATCCTGTCATCTCCGGCCCACTGTACTGCGGACCGGGCTAGCCTAGTTCCTGATCACGTAGAGTATTGAGTTCGTGATAACCTACTCTTTCTTTCAGTACTTTGTCAGTAACCTGGAATACATGTTCAAGGGTACATCGCTCTGGTATCGGGCAAAGGTAACGTTTCTTGTTTTCTAAACGAATGGGTCTATCGAAGGGCTTATCAATATGATTCGGTCTAGGGAGTTTCTCTCTACCTACATATGCCATCATGTCTCTGCTTGCTAGTTGCGAAGTTTCTGCTGTCTTCTCTGGTTCATCCTCCTGTGAGGAGTCCTGATCGTCTGATTCGAGTGGCTCTTCAGACTCTCGACGGGCATGTATTGCTATTATTTCTTTACGAATCTTTCTGACCATAGCATGTACACATCTCTCTTTATCATGTTTACCATCAGCAATATTCTGACTCCATCTGTTCAATCTATCCATCTCATCTTGTGGAAAGCCTGTCTGATCTTGTTCCCTTATCAAACAATTAACCAAAAATCGCATAATTAAACCTTTGTTCTCAACTTTCTGACGTGACATGGCTTCACCAACACACTCTGATCCTTCTCCTGTTCTAATAAAATGATACATATGGTCTAGATGGTCTGGCATTTCTGGTAGCAATTGCAAATATTCTGTAACACGTCTTAAACGTAGGGAAGCTAACAACATGGGCCCTGTTTTACCAGGCACTGTGTCATATCTGCAATCTGTAAGCTGTTCTCTAAGCTTTTCGGCTGGGGCACCTTTAGGTGTTCGCGACATTGCGAATTCTCTCATTGTCACTCGTTGTAACTGTGGCGGGGTGCGGTAACCTCCTGTAGCACCTCCTGAAGCGGAGGCTTGGGCATAACCTGACTGTAAGGTCGGTATCGGCTGTAACGTAGTTGGAACCTGGACCGTGCTAGACCCAAAAGGATTAAGCGGATTAATAGGGGGATCAACAGGTACGGGTGCAGGAAGCGGTGCAGGGAGGGTCGGTTGTTGCGGACCCGGGGGCAGATGATCATGGGGTAGGTTAAGGTCAGCAGGTGGTACATGGGCGGGTACATTGGTATATGCGGGAGCTACGTCGTCTAAGTAGGAAGAAAAAAAAATATCTGCTGCGGTCTTATGATGTAATTTAGTCGGAACCAATGGAGGGGGCAGATTTTTCTGTGTTTCCGGGGTCGCCTTGGGCAGGCCCTCGGCCAGGACTGGATACAATCCTGTCAGAATAGCATTACTCCGTCTATCGTGTTGTTCCATTCTAACTCGTTCCCCTTCTTCTAGTAGTTCTTTTTCTTTGGCTTTTTCAGAATCCTCTCTGCTTTTCTCTGTCTTTCTGAGTGCTTTCTCTGTCCGTCTATGTGATTCTTTACGCCATAGTTCAATGGCATCTTTCAGTGACTGCATGGCTTTCTTTTTCCACAATGCTTCTTCTACTCTCATGATGCACTCGGCATCCCATGTCCCTGTAACAGGCCATCTCTGATTCTCTGCTAAGTCTTTAGTGTAATCCACCCACAAGTCGAGATAAAATATGGCATCTAAGCCATGCTTGTGGTACATAAAATATCCGGGAGTGTCCCTGGGTGGAATGGGAACAGCTTCCTCAAGTATCCCTTTCCTAGTTCCTATCTGACGTAGTTTAGTAAACAGTGGCATTCTGAACCTTGATACTTGATACTTGATACTTGCTCGGACTTGGACACAACTAATACAATAAACACAGTAATGAAGATCAAACAATCACTCATACCACGACATTAAAACACATTTAAACATCTCAGAACGAACAATAACTAGATAACTGGATACTGGATATACTGCTAAACAGTACAGATACACTGCTAAAACAGTGCAGACCGGGTCTGTGTACCCAAACCCGTCTTGACCGGAGACAAATTAATGCACCCGTCTAGATGCGTCCCCAGCAACGGTACTCACCGGGAAGCACAGAACGGAAGGCCTCGGAAACTCGACTGGACTCGACTGGACTGGACTCGACTCGACACGTGACGTAGGTACTTCGGAACTGGTGGGCCTCTAGACACCTCGGACCTTGCTCTCTCGGCTGGGCTCTGGTCGGGATCCTCCGCACTCCTCACCGCCTCGTCTGGATGTCGATCGCAGTCTCCGTCACCTCCGTAGGCCTGAGGGAGATACAGGAAATCCTGCGGGTACGCGTAGTCCGTCACGGCTGTGGCAGGCGGCAAGGCCTGCGACGCATCGCCGGCGTGTGAGGTGGGGGAGGGGTCCCTATTCGGGCGCCAAATTATGTGGTAAATAAATATTTACCATATACTGAATTTCTATGCGGTATAAGTTCAATAAAATAGCTCAATCAAATGAGAGGCAGAGTCCATGGCATCTGAGTTTATAAGGGTTTTATTCCATGTAATGGAATGGTTCGAACCATGGTATCGTGTTCCTTTACCTCGAAGGTTCAGGAAGGGATAGACAATGCTTTATTAACAGTGCACAATATATATAGTAAATGCATACAATGGTGATGGATACAGAAGGCGTAACAGCTGAAAGAAACGAGATAAGAACACATGTGCGTAACAGAAGGCGTGCACGAGGGCGTACACGGAGGTGTGTGCTAGAAACGTCACATGAAAGTGTCATAAGTGGGTGGATTCATAGAGGAATCCTGCAGTGTCAGCAGAAATATTGGGCTGGATGCACGCGCAGGCAACATGACGTGTGATTGACGTGGAACTGGAGGGTGAAGGGGACTTGACATTTAGCACTATACGGGGAGACAGAAGTCTGGCGTGTCAGAACAACCTAAACCCAAATCATATCTGATATCTTGTGTTTGGAGAACTGTTTTATCTAGAAGGAAAGGTCTGTCGGGTAGAGGCTATTCCATACTGACTGCTAGTGCGTGCATATGCGTCTACATACCTACGTGTCTACGTGTAATGCGAGGGGCCATGGGCCTACCATGGTAACGGGAGCTATGAATTACTTGCACGGAGACAGAAAGACCGGGCCCTTTGCTCTGCAGCTGGGGAGGTGTTTACCTAAATCTCTAGACAGGAATGTATTTCGAGGAGCGGAGCAGATAACTTAAAGGCTGAATACTGTCTTGGCAGGCAAGCAGGCCGAGCCGGGCACCGCTCGCCACGCAGGGAGTAAGGCAAGGGTCATGGATGCAGATCCAGGCTGCAGCTTTCAGAGGCAGAAGGCAGAAAGGGCTTGATGGCAGAAATCAGGGCCTAGCTCGCTAGAGCCAGGAAAACGTGAAAGTGCACCATGTAAAGACGGTGGCACGGCATACTTAGGAACTGAATTATCGATCCATTCATGGTGGATCTGAAAGAGGACTTGTTAACGTTGGACGCAAATGTATTTGCGTCTTCATATCTGGTCATGGAGGGAAATTACATGTACTTGAAGCACGTACACGGAGCCGTTGGGGTACATAGTAGGGGACACAATTGACCATAAAAATTCTATTACCTCAGACTCACATCTGAGTATACCCTTCCATGATTATGGTGGACAAAAATGATTCAGAAAAGGTGGTGGTGATGAACAGAGTGTCTGAATTAAGCAGACCACTCTTACCCAGTCCAAAGATCAGGGCTTGATCCATCACCGTTTTTTAGCTCACTGCACCATCCCAGCTCAGAACTTGGCTATATGCAAATTAGTCTGACCCTGGCCGGGTGCATCATGGGAACAGGGCAGAACAAACTACCAAGCCAATTCTTGTACTGGGAAGGAAACAAGCTTCCGGGGACCGGTTTCTGGCATTTCAGCCGTCTTCGGCCCGGCTTGCTTGAATCCTGATGGTGCAATGAGCAAGGGACTCACATCTGAGTATACCCTTCCACGCTTATGGTGGATAAAAATGATTCAGAAAAGGGGGTGGTGATGAATAGAGTGTCTGAATTAAGCAGACCACTCTTACCCAGTCCAAAGATCAGGTCTTGATCCATCACCGTTTTTTAGCTCACTGCACCATCCCAGCTCAGAACTTGGCTATATGCAAATTAGTCTGACCCTGGCCCAGTGCATCATGGGAACAGGGCAGACCAAACTACCAAGCCAATTCTTGTACTGGGAAGGAAACAAGCTTCCGGGGACCGGTTTCTGGCATTTCAGCCGTCTTTGGCCCGGCTTGCTTGAATCCTGATGGTGCAATGAGCAAGGGACTCACATCTGAGTATACCCTTCCACGCTTATGGTGGACAAAAATGATTCAGAAAAGGGGGTGGTGATGAACAGAGTGTCTGAATTAAGCAGACCACTCTTACCCAGTCCAAAGATCAGGGCTTGATCCATCACCGTTTTTTAGCTCACTGCACCATCCCAGCTCAGAACTTGGCTATATGCAAATTAGTCTGACCCTGGCCCAGTGCATCATGGGAACAGGGCAGACCAAACTACCAAGCCAATTCTTGTACTGGGAAGGAAACAAGCTTCCGGGGACCGGTTTCTGGCATTTCAGCCGTCTTCGGCCCGGCTTGCTTGAATCCTGATGGTGCAATGAGCAAGGGACTCACATCTGAGTATACCCTTCCACGCTTATGGTGGACAAAAATGATTCAGAAAAGGGGGTGGTGATGAACAGAGTGTCTGAATTAAGCAGACCACTCTTACCCAGTCCAAAGATCAGGGCTTGATCCATCACCGTTTTTTAGCTCACTGCACCATCCCAGCTCAGAACTTGGCTATATGCAAATTAGTCTGACCCTGGCCCAGTGCATCATGAGAACAGGGCAGACCAAACTACCAAGCCAATTCTTGTACTGGGAAGGAAACAAGCTTCCGAGGACTGGTTTCTGGCATTTCAGCCGTCTTCGGCCCGGCTTGCTTGAATCCTGATGGTGCAATGAGCAAGGGACTCACATCTGAGTATACCCTTCCACGCTTATGGTGGACAAAAATGATTCAGAAAAGGGGGTGGTGATGAACAGAGTGTCTGAATTAAGCAGACCACTCTCACCCAGTCCAAAGATCAGGGCTTGATCCATCACCGTTTTTTAGCTCACTGCACCATCCCAGCTCAGAACTTGGCTATATGCAAATTAGTCTGACCCTGGCCCAGTGCATCATGGGAACAGGGCAGACCAAACTACCAAGCCAATTCTTGTACTGGGAAGGAAACAAGCTTCCGGGGACCGGTTTCTGGCATTTCAGCCGTCTTCGGCCCGGCTTGCTTGAATCCTGATGGTGCAATGAGCAAGGGACTCACATCTGAGTATACGCTTCCACGCTTATGGTGGACAAAAATGATTCAGAAAAGGGGGTGGTGATGAACAGAGTGTCTGAACTAAGCAGACCACTCTTACCCAGTCCAAAGATCAGGGCTTGATCCATCACCGTTGTTTAGCTCACTGCACCATCCCAGCTCAGAACTTGGCTATATGCAAATTAGTCTGACCCTGGCCCAGTGCATCATGGGAACAGGGCAGACCAAACTACCAAGCCAAGTCTTGTACTGGGAAGGAAACAAGCTTCCGGGGACCGGTTTCTGGCATTTCAGCCGTCTTCGGCCCGGCTTGCTTGAATCCTGATGGTGCAATGAGCAAGGGACTCACATCTGAGTATACCCTTCCACGCTTATGGTGGACAAAAATGATTCAGAAAAGGGGGTGGTGATGAACAGAGTGTCTGAATTAAGCAGACCACTCTTACCCAGTCCAAAGATCAGGGCTTGATCCATCACCGTTTTTTAGCTCACTGCACCATCCCAGCTCAGAACTTGGCTATATGCAAATTAGTCTGACCCTGGCCCAAGGCATCATGTGAACAGGGCAGACCAAACTACCAAGCCAATTCTTGTACTGGGAAGGAAACAAGATTCCGGGGACCGGTTTCTGGCATTTCAGCCGTCTTCGGCCCGGCTTGCTTGAATCCTGATGGTGCAATGAGCAAGGGACTCACATCTGAGTATACCCTTCCACGCTTATGGTGGACAAAAATGATTCAGAAAAGGGGGTGGTGATGAACAGAGTGTCTGAATTAAGCAGACCACTCTTACCCAGTCCAAAGATCAGGGCTTGATCCATCACCGTTTTTTAGCTCACTGCACCATCCCAGCTCAGAACTTGGCTATATGCAAATTAGTCTGACCCTGGCCAAAGGCATCATGTGAACAGGGCAGACCAAACTACCAAGCCAATTCTTGTACTGGGAAGGAAACAAGATTCCGGGGACCGGTTTCTGGCATTTCAGCCGTCTTCGGCCCGGCTTGCTTGAATCCTGATGGTGCAATGAGCAAGGGACTCACATCTGAGTATACCCTTCCACGCTTATGGTGGACAAAAATGATTCAGAAAAGGGGGTGGTGATGAACAGAGTGTCTGAATTAAGCAGACCACTCTTACCCAGTCCAAAGATCAGGGCTTGATTCATCACCGTTTTTTAGCTCACTGCACCATCCCAGCTCAGAACTTGGCTATATGCAAATTAGTCTGACCCTGGCCCAGTGCATCATGGGAACAGGGCAGACCAAACTACCAAGCCAATTCTTGCACTGGGAAGGAAACAAGCTTCCGGGGACCGGTTTCTGGCATTTCAGCCATCTTCGGCCCGGCTTGCTTGAATCCTGATGGTGCAATGAGCAAGGGACTCACATCTGAGTATACCCTTCCACGCTTATGGTGGACAAAAATGATTCAGAAAAGGGGGTGGTGATGAACAGAGTGTCTGAATTAAGCAGACCACTCTTACCCAGTCCAAAGATCAGGGCTTGATCCATCACCGTTTTTTAGCTCACTGCACCATCCCAGCTCAGAACTTGGCTATATGCAAATTAGTCTGACCCTGGCCTAGTGCATCATGGGAACAGGGCAGACCAAAGTACCAAGCCAATTCTTGTACTGGGAAGGAAACAAGCTTCCGGGGACCGGTTTCTGGCATTTCAGCCGGCTTCGGCCCGGCTAGCTTGAATCCTGATGGTGCAATGAGCAAGGGACTCACATCTGAATATACCCTTCCACGCTTATGGTGGACACAAATGATTCAGAAAAGGGGGTGGTGATGAACAGAGTGTTTGAATTAAGCAGACCACTCTTACCCAGTCCAAAGATCAGGGCTTGATCCATCACCGTTTTTTAGCTCACTGCACCATCCTAGCTCAGAACTTGGCTATATGCAAATTAGTCTGACCCTGGCCAAGTGCATCATGGGAACAGGGCAGACCAAACTACCAAGCCAATTCTTGTACTGGGAAGGAAACATGCTTCCGGGGAGCGGTTTCTGGCATTTCAGCCGTCTTCGGCCCGGCTTGCTTGAATCCTGATGGTGCAATGAGCAAGGGACTCACATCTGAGTATACCCTTCCACGCTTATGGTGGACAAAAATGATTCAGAAAAGGGGGTGGTGATGAACAGAGTGTCTGAATTAAGCAGACCACTCTTACCCAGTCCAAAGATCAGGGCTTGATCCATCACCGTTTTTTAGCTCACTGCACCATCCCAGCTCAGAACTTGGCTATATGCAAATTAGTCTGACCCTGGCCCAAGGCATCATGTGAACAGGGCAGACCAAACTACCAAGCCAATTCTTGTACTGGGAAGGAAACAAGATTCCGGGGACCGGTTTCTGGCATTTCAGCCGTCTTCGGCCCGGCTTGCTTGAATCCTGATGGTGCAATGAGCAAGGGACTCACATCTGAGTATACCCTTCCACGCTTATGGTGGACAAAAATGATTCAGAAAAGGGGGTGGTGATGAACAGAGTGTCTGAATTAAGCAGACCACTCTTACCCAGTCCAAAGATCAGGGCTTGATCCATCACCGTTTTTTAGCTCACTGCACCATCCCAGCTCAGAACTTGGCTATATGCAAATTAGTCTGACCCTGGCCAAAGGCATCATGTGAACAGGGCAGACCAAACTACCAAGCCAATTCTTGTACTGGGAAGGAAACAAGATTCCGGGGACCGGTTTCTGGCATTTCAGCCGTCTTCGGCCCGGCTTGCTTGAATCCTGATGGTGCAATGAGCAAGGGACTCACATCTGAGTATACCCTTCCACGCTTATGGTGGACAAAAATGATTCAGAAAAGGGGGTGGTGATGAACAGAGTGTCTGAATTAAGCAGACCACTCTTACCCAGTCCAAAGATCAGGGCTTGATTCATCACCGTTTTTTAGCTCACTGCACCATCCCAGCTCAGAACTTGGCTATATGCAAATTAGTCTGACCCTGGCCCAGTGCATCATGGGAACAGGGCAGACCAAACTACCAAGCCAATTCTTGCACTGGGAAGGAAACAAGCTTCCGGGGACCGGTTTCTGGCATTTCAGCCATCTTCGGCCCGGCTTGCTTGAATCCTGATGGTGCAATGAGCAAGGGACTCACATCTGAGTATACCCTTCCACGCTTATGGTGGACAAAAATGATTCAGAAAAGGGGGTGGTGATGAACAGAGTGTCTGAATTAAGCAGACCACTCTTACCCAGTCCAAAGATCAGGGCTTGATCCATCACCGTTTTTTAGCTCACTGCACCATCCCAGCTCAGAACTTGGCTATATGCAAATTAGTCTGACCCTGGCCTAGTGCATCATGGGAACAGGGCAGACCAAAGTACCAAGCCAATTCTTGTACTGGGAAGGAAACAAGCTTCCGGGGACCGGTTTCTGGCATTTCAGCCGGCTTCGGCCCGGCTAGCTTGAATCCTGATGGTGCAATGAACAAGGGACTCACATCTGAGTATACCCTTCCACGCTTATGGTGGACAAAAATGATTCAAAAAAGGTGGTGGTGATGAACAGAGTGTCTGAATTAAGCAGACCACTCTCACCCAGTCCAAAGATCAGGGCTTGATCCATCACCGTTTTTTAGCTCACTGCACCATCCCAGCTCAGAACTTAGCGATATGCAAATTAGTCTGACCCTGGCCCAGTGCATCATGGAAACAGGGCAGACCAAACTACCAAGCCAATTCTTGTACTGGGAAGGAAACAAGCTTCCGGGGACGGGTTTCTGGCATTTCAGCCGTCTTCGGCCCGGCTTGCTTGAATCCTGATGGTGCAATGAGCAAGGGACTCATATCTGAGTATACCCTTCCACGCTTATGGTGGACAAAAATGATTCAGAAAAGGGGGTGGTGATGAACAGAGTGTCTGAATTAAGCAGACCACTCTTACCCAGTCCAAAGATCAGGGCTTGATCCATCACCGTTTTTTAGCTCACTGCACCATCCCAGCTCAGAACTTGGCTATATGCAAATTAGTCTGACCCTGGCCCAGTGCATCATGCGAACAGGGCAGACCAAACTACCAAGCCAATTCTTGCACTGGGAAGGAAACAAGCATCCGGGGACCGGTTTCTGGAATTTCAGCCGTCTTCGGCCCGGCTTGCTTGAATCCTGATGGTGCAATGAGCAAGGGACTCACATCTGAGTATACCCTTCCACGCTTATGGTGGACAAAAATGATTCAGAAAAGGTGGGTGGTGATGAACAGAGTGTCTGAATTAAGCAGACCACTCTTACCCAGTCCAAAGATCAGGGCTTGATCCATCACCGTTTTTTAGCTCACTGCACCATCCCAGCTCAGAACTTGGCTATATGCAAATTAGTCTGACCCTGGCCCAGTGCATCATGGGAACAGGGCAGACCAAACTACCAAGCCAATTCTTGTACTGGGAAGGAAACAAGCTTCCGGGGACCGGTTTCTGGCATTTCAGCCGTCTTCGGCCCGGCTTGCTTGAATCCTGATGGTGCAATGAGCAAGGGACTCACATCTGAGTATACCCTTCCACGCTTATGGTGGATAAAAATGATTCAGAAAAGGGGGTGGTGATGAACAGAGTGTCTGAATTAAGCAGGCCACTCTTACCCAGTCCAAAGATCAGGGCTTGATCCATCACCGTTTTTTATCTCACTGCACCATCCCAGCTCAGAACTTGGCTATATGCAAATTAGTCTGACCCTGGCCCAGTGCATCATGGGAACAGGGCAGACCAAACTACCAAGCCAATTCTTGTACTGGGAAGGAAACAAGCTTCCGGGGACCGGTTTCTGGCATTTCAGCCGTCTTCGGCCCGGCTTGCTTGAATCCTGATGGTGCAATGAGCAAGGGACTCACATCTGAGTATACCCTTCCACGCTTATGGTGGACAAAAATGATTCAGAAAAGGGGGTGGTGATGAACAGAGTGTCTGAATTAAGCAGACCACTCTTACCCAGTCCAAAGATCAGGGCTTGATCCATCACCGTTTTTTAGCTCACTGCACCATCCCAGCTCAGAACTTGGCTATATGCAAATTAGTCTGACCCTGGCCCAGTGCATCATGGGAACAGGGCAGACCAAACTACCAAGCCAATTCTTGCACTGGGAAGGAAACAAGCTTCCGGGGACCGGTTTCTGGCATTTCAGCCGTCTTCGGCCCGGCTTGCTTGAATCCTGATGGTGCAATGAGCAAGGGACTCACATCTGAGTATACCCTTCCGCGCTTATGGTGGACAAAAATGATTCAGAAAAGGGGGTGGTGATGAACAGAGTGTCTGAATTAAGCAGACCACTCTTACCCAGTCCAAAGATCAGGGCTTGATCCATCACCGTTTTTTAGCTCACTGCACCATCCCAGCTCAGAACTTGGCTATATCAAATTAGTCTGACCCTGGCCCAGTGCATCATGGGAACAGGGCAGACCAAAGTACCAAGCCAATTCTTGTACTGGGAAGGAAACAAGCTTCCGGGGACCGGTTTCTGGCATTTCAGCCGTCTTCGGCCCGGCTAGCTTGAATCCTGATGGTGCAATGAACAAGGGACTCACATCTGAGTATACCCTTCCACGCTTATGGTGGACAAAAATTATTCAGAAAAGGTGGTGGTGATGAACAGAGTGTCTGAATTAAGCAGACCACTCTTACCCAGTCCAAAGATCAGGGCTTGATCCATCACCGTTTTTTAGCTCACTGCACCATCCCAGCTCAGAACTTAGCTATATGCAAATTAGTCTGACCCTGGCCCAGTGCATCATGGAAACAGGGCAGACCAAACTACCAAGCCAATTCTTGTACTGGGAAGGAAACAAGCTTCTGGGGACCGGTTTCTGGCATTTCAGCCGTCTTCGGCCCGGCTTGCTTGAATCCTGATGGTGCAATGAGCAAGGGACTCATATCTGAGTATACCCTTCCACGCTTATGGTGGACAAAAATGATTCAGAAAAGGGGGTGGTGATGAACAGAGTGTCTGAATTAAGCAGACCACTCTTACCCAGTCCAAAGATCAGGGCTTGATCCATCACCGTTTTTTAGCTCACTGCACCATCCCAGCTCAGAACTTGGCTATATGCAAATTAGTCTGACCCTGGCCCAGTGCATCATGGGAACAGGGCAGACCAAACTACCAAGCCAATTCTTGCACTGGGAAGGAAACAAGATTCCGGGGACCGGTTTCTGGCATTTCAGCCGTCTTCGGCCCGGCTTGCTTGAATCCTGATGGTGCAATGAGCAAGGGACTCACATCTGAGTATACCCTTCCACGCTTATGGTGGACAAAAATGATTCAGAAAAGGGGGTGGTGATGAACAGAGTGTCTGAATTAAGCAGACCACTCTTACCCAGTCCAAAGATCAGGGCTTGATCCATCACCGTTTTTTAGCTCACTGCACCATCCCAGCTCGGAACTTGGCTATATGCAAATTAGTCTGACCCTGGCCCAGTGCATCATGGGAACAGGGCAGACCAAACTACCAAGCCAATTCTTGTACTGGGAAGGAAACAAGCTTCCGGGGACCGGTTTCTGGCATTTCAGCCGTCTTCGGCCCGGCTTGCTTGAATCCTGATGATGCAATGAGCAAGGGTTCTCACATCTGAGTATACCCTTCCACGCTTATGGTGGACAAAAATGATTCAGAAAAGGGGGTGGTGATGAACAGAGTGCAGTGAGATAATTAACGGTGATGGATCAAGCCCTGATCTTTGGACTGGGTAAGAGTGGTCTGCTTAATTCAGACACTCTGTTCATCACCGCCCCCTTTTCTGAATCGTTTTTGGCCACTATAGGTGTGGCAGGGTATACTCAGACATGAGTCCCTTTCTCACTGCACCATCAGGATTCAAGCAAGCCGGGCCGAAGAAGGCTGAAATGCCAGAAACCGGTCCCCGGTAGCTTGTCTCCTTTCTGGTGAAGAATTGGCTTGGTAGTTTAGTCTGCCCTGTTCCCATGATGCACTGGGCCAGGGACAGACTGATTTGCATATAGCCAGGTTCTGAGCTGGGATGGTGCAGTGAGATAAATAACGGTGATGGATCAAGCCCTGATGTTTGGACTGGGTAAGAGTGGTCTGCTTAATTCAGACACTCTGTTCATCACCACCCTCTTTTCTGAATCGTTTTTGGCCACTATAGGTGTGGCAGGGTATACTCAGACATGAGTCCCTTTCTCACTGCACCATCAGGATTCAAGCAAGCCGGGCCGAAGAAGGCTGAAATGCCAGAAACCGGTCCCTGGTAGCTTGTCTCCTCTCTGGTGAAGAATTGGCTTGGTAGTTTAGTCTGCCCTGTTCCCATGATGCACTGGGCCAGGGACAGACTGATTTGCATATAGCCAGGTTCTGAGCTGGGATGGTGCAGTGAGATAAATAATGGTGATGGATCAAGCCCTGATCTTTGGACTGGGTAAGAGTGGTCTGCTTAATTTAGACACTCTGTTCATCACCACCCCCTTTTCTGAATCATGCTGCAAAAAAGGCCCTGTAACAAACGCGGCCCCCACCCGTTCGGCTCACCGGGGATTGCCCGGTGCCCGCTATGGCCAGTCCGGCCCTGCATATAGGCAAAGTAAGGGAAAATGATGTGCACTGGATGATTTTGGTCATATGTCATGGATAAGCGTCCGATCGAGATGGACTGGAACTTTTTTCTGCCATTTTCTAAGTTGTCATTATGGTATCAGATGTACACAACACTAGCAAATTTCCCTTGTCAAGAAATCCTATATTTCCAATGGGGATTATAAATGGAAGATTTCACAGGTGATGGGGGTGGGGAACTTTAAAAAACAATAGTGGATGGCATGAATTTTGATTCAATAAAAAATGTGCGGGAGTTTTCTGTTGTAGGATCATTTTGTTGGAATGGGTATATACAATGTCAATAAATACCATGATGTGTGCAGACCCGACAATAGCAATACCAATACATGCAAATGCCAATATATGCCATAATGTGTGCCCATATGACAATGTCAATGCTCATAAATACAGTGTCAATGTATGTCATAATCTATGCATGAACAACAGCAATGACACCAACAGTAGCAATGTCAATGTATGCCATAATTCATGAAGGAAAAAACGACAATGTCTCCTTTGCTCTACCAATACTGTAAGTCTTTTTCATTCAAACATCATATCTCTCATTTAGATTCAACCGAAGGGGACACAATTACTATTACAAAAGCAGTATGCCAACACACAAATGATAGTGAAATTATTATATATCAATTTATTAAAAACATTAAAACAATTGTGGCAAGTTAAAAGCAAAAAGACATTTGATCATATATACTTCATATACATATATACAAAATAGTCACACAATAAATCGACAGATAAAAAGGGTAAATCAAAAGAAAAGAAAAAAAGAGATTATTAAGAGACAGTACACTTTGTCTTTAAAAAAAAAACATATTCATGTTAGGATGGTGTTGAGGCTTGGACCTGATATACAGGAAGCAATTAATATCTAGTGTAACAGCCCACTACATGGATTATGATGCTAGTGTGTCGACACATTTCGATGGCATTTTCCTGATTAGACCATCTATATCAAGACTTTGAATATTACTCTCTGAAGATATATGCAAAAAAATATATGATTGAAAACATAAAATGATTACACAGCACGTAGACATGAGGCATTATTTATACAAATGTACACAGAGGAAGAAAGCACTCATGGTATTAACAACACAGTTAATCTATTACAAAAATCTAATTGATGGCCAGATATTACCAATGTAACTATCGGTGTTCAGGACATCACTGCTTCAACAATCAAATCAGACTCCCTCTGTAGGTCCCTAAATGAGACATCAACACCCTCATTCACTCATTCGCTCCTAGTTCTACCCCATAGATAAAATACTGAAGAGGGGTAAACCAGCAGCCTCAGAGATTCTATTAGTTGTCATAACTCCATAAAAAGGTGGACTCCATAAACCTTTTATATGTAGAATTTGTTTAAGAGCGCATAATCTAGTAGATACTTCATGCAGTGTAGAATTTAAGTTGATGGTGAGGTTTTCACAGGTTGAACAGTGCAGTGCTATCGTATAAGTTGGTGGTGCTGTTCCTCAGACTGGATCATAACATCTCTATCTGCTCCTTCACTTTTTGTCTGGTCTAAAATGTTTGCATGTGTACTTGTTGCTAGTGGGGAGAGGCAACATTGTTTTTCACTATTACATGCAGTCATTATTCATACAAATGTACACAGAGGAAGAAAGCACTCATGGTATTAACAACACACCTAATATATTAGAAAAATCTAATTTATGGCCAGATATTACAAACCTGCACTCAGAGGCTTTCTGAGTCTCATAGCAATGAGGCCCAGATTGCTAAATTAAGCTTAGTTGATGTTAAATTATTATTTTGAGATCTCGTTTCTAGTTTCCGCTAGGCGGTAACTCACGGCTACCCAATTGTACTCATCATTGCCGCTCACTTTAGCTGAATAATTAGGAAGCCATTTCAAACTGTACTCCTGTCACCATAATGAATCAGTAAAAGCATAGAATCAGTGTTCTCTCTGTGACTTTGTTTATGTAGCTCGTACAGTTCCAAGCTATTTCACAGCAATGTGCAGTATGAATGTTTCATTACAAAAAAAGGAGTTTGACTTGGTGAAAATCAACTGGGGCAAAACATCTTAAAATACACATCCTTTAAAGGCATCAAATATATTACCCACGTATACTTTATTTGCTGAAAAAACATGAAATACACCAAAAACAACATTATAGGCCAGATGTAGGTAGGCCAATACCGGTCGGTAATGGCTGAATTTACCGAATTTTGTCCGTTACCGACCGGTATTGGCCATTTGGGATGTAGGGGACAGAAAAACATCTGAATCGGTAATTTTACCGAATCGGTAAAGTTACCCATTCGTAAATCATACCGAATCGGAAAATATACCGAATCGGTAATTTTACCGAATCGGTAAAGTTACCGAATCGGTAAAGTTACCGAATCGCAAAATATACCGAATCAGTAACTTTACCGATTCGGTAACTTTACCGATTCGATAAAATTACCGAATCGGAAAATAAGAAGTGGTAAAATTGAGTATTTGAGATGTAGGGAAGCTTAGAAATACCGAATTCGATTGAAATTCGGTATTTAAGAGTCTGTGATTACCATGGATTCAAATCAGGTGGTAAACAGGTGCAAGGTACAAAAAAGGCCCCAAAATGCAACATTTTCTCAACAATGGCGGCATTCTATGTCATTGCGAGGCGGCTACGCCTACAGGCTGAAGGTGAGAGGGTCTGGAGGAGGGAGGAGCAGGTGTACAGACAGAGGATCACTCTATTCCAGCTAACTGACGCAGAGATCCTGCAGAGGTACAGGCTGGATCCCCAAACCATCCTGGACCTAATCAGGGACCTCCACCCACTATTGGAACATCCAACCACAAGGGCCCACGCCATCCCACCCCATGTGCAGGTGCTGTGCAGCCTACACCTGCTCGCATCTGGAAGTTACCAGAGTGTGGCTGCTGCGGAAAGGTGGGGTGTCCCAGAGCTGTCTGTCACGTTTTTTAAAATAAATTCCTTGATGCCATGTTGCAGAGCATGCATTTATACATCCACTTTCCTGCAACGCATGCAGAACTGCTAAGGACAAAGACAGACTTTTACCAGATGGCGCATTTCCCACACATCATTGGCTGTATTGATGGTACCCACGTACCAATATGCCCACCAGCTGCCACAGAGTACATCTATCGGAACCGCAAGTTCACCCACACCATCAACGTACAGGTGATCTGTGATGCAAAATATGTGATCACTGACATAGTAGCCAAATTCCCAGGGAGTACCCCGACTCCTACATCTTCGAAAACAGTGGGATCTATGCACACCTGACTGCGGGGGAATTCGGCGAAGGATACTTGCTAGGTGAGACATTGTGTGGAAATCACTTGAATCATATTACAGGTGGATGTGTGTGAGCATGTGATTAATGTCAATTTCAGGAAATTTGGGCGACCTCTCACCCCAGTACCGGACGCACTGCGTGAATGAATGCATATAGATGATGCAACATTAATCCAATTTCATCAAGTTTTATTTTAATTTGATCCAAAGTTTTACATTTTCCATAATTTGTCCATTCATCAGATGGGAGCGATCTTACATTTCACACTGTTTCCTGAAGGCGGCAGAGATGCCGGTAAGCCTGAATCTGTAGCCTGGAGTGTAAGTAAGTAATCCTCAATAATTCATCCCGATAACCCAATTCATTTCGGGCCCATCTCCGGCCCTTCGTCAGCGGTATTCTACAATTAAAAAGGCATAATCTTAAAACCATGTGTTTAAACCCATCGAACATGTTCAACTCTGTTCACAAAAAACTCACAATTCACTGCCCAGTAACTTGTCTTATAATTAACATTTTCCCGCTAACTATAGCAAACAATGCTATTCCCAAAGCGGATGTCCAGATGCCCCATTTTCTACCTCCCTCTACTCACTCAAGTTCAATATCATCATTAAGAACCACTTATATCAATAAAGTAAAACCTGCGGAAAAGAGCTAATGTGAACTGATTGTAATCCTGCTGCACTATCTTATGTGGGACCATTACCTTCAAGATATGTAGCCACTTGACTGTTTCACGCTCATCTAATCCTTGTGTTATCCACCTAACTCTGTATTATAAGCACCTGTGTTGTTTGCCCCACCCTCTACTCTGTCCCCTCACTAGCTGACTCTCTTCGAGTTGTACTTCACGCGCTGATTACCAATTTACCGAAAAATTCTTATAAATATTGGTGAACTACATGTCCCATAATGCTTCACCATGGCCATGATAAAGGATGCCGATGTTCTATATATCGAACCAGTATGTTAAACTACCTCATACTAAGTTTATCTGACATCAATCTATAGTTCCCCGCCCACCCTTTAGATGACATGCACGACATTAATTATGTGATAATCACTGTTACATGTAGTGAATATTCCGCAGATATTGACAGTTATGTCCAACAAGTTAGAGCTAAATACCAAAATACAATCACAATAAAACAAATGCTTTTCAAAGAAATGCATAATTCAGAAGTTTTGCTTATGAGAACGTGTTCTTTCAAAGTTTCTGATGTGATTCAATCGTCGTTGTTCATATTTTGCTCTCGTCAGTGGGTGCCACTCGTCTAAGGGGCAAACAATTATGATTCAATAAGAAAGTCATGACAGAGTGCACACCAATGTTGTATTTCTTTTGCTAGTGATTCCGTTGTAAGTCTGTACGCGTGCAAGCCCAGAATTGTGGTCTGACATGTCCTTTGCATCATGCATTGGCCCTGTATATTGCTAGCAGTACTGGAATTGGGTTCACTTGCCCACTAAGGGTACAGGTAAGGATGATGGTATGGGGGAAATGCTGTGCATTTGTCTTACCTTTTTTGCTTACAGCTCTGGCCGAGCTGTCTATGTCTCACAGTCCGCAGACGCTGTCTGGTTCTAGCGTCCACCATCACCTCCAGGTCAGTCAGGGGGGGTGCTGGGTTCTTGCCTCCGCCTGTTTTCGATGCCTGCTTGTGTTGTTTTGCCATTTTCTTTTTGGTTTGGCTCCTCAGGTCATAAAAACGTTTTTTAAGGTCCTCTATGTCCCTGGTGGTCACCCCCACGGCATTCACTTTCTCCATGATGTCCAGCCAGATTTTTCTTTTGCCTGATTCAGCCACAGTAAGGGACTGCCTGCCAAACAATTTGTGGTGCACCTTGACCACCTCCTCCACAAGGACCTGGAGCTCCATGCTGCTGAATTTCAGTTTCCTCCTCCTCTCAGGCTGCTCTTTCTCTTGGCTGCTTGTCATTTTTCACTTTTAAAAGTGTTCCAAACCCTTTCTAATGCTCCTGCACTCTGCTCAGCTCCAACTGCCTTACCAGAAGCTTTTGATTAGTTGCAGCTGCCTGTGTAGCCACTTCCTGGTAAGGAGGGGGAGGGTGGTGGCACATGATTGGCTGCCTAGTTGAGTTTCACTTTTGTTAGCTTTCCGAATCGGTATTTACAGAATCGGTATTCCCTATTCATTCCAATGGGCCTTTTGGCCCATAGGAATGAATGGGGAATACCGAATCGGTATTTACCGATTCGGTAAATACCGATTCAGTATTTACCGATTCAGCAATACCGATTCGGTAAGTTCCGATTGTCAAATACCGAATTTCACCGATTCGGGAATTTTTTTACCGATTTTTTACCTACATCCCATTTTCCGATTCTAAAATACCAATTCGTTAAAATTCGGTATTTTAGAATCGGTAAAATTGATTTACCTACATCTGGCCCTATGTAATTGAATCTGATTCCATCAAAGGCCTAAAAAATGTTTAAATTCAACAGACACCACAGAAAAAGTTGTTTCAAGCACCCATGACTAGTACAGGGCCTACTGGCTGGCAGGGCCATTGGCAGACAAGCCACACAGTTAATTCAATTATTATTGCTAATTAGAGAAAATGTACTTAACTGCGCAACATATTTTTTACAAAAGAAGAAAAATGACATGCAAAAAAATAATAGGCCACTACTGGAACTGTGGGCTACCCACCACAATAATATTAAATATAATAATAAATTTGAATAAAAGTACAAATAAATCCTGGTGCATGACTCCAATCATACAAACAACACAATTATACAACAGTTGCTGAACTTACTTCTGAAATCTCAAATATAAAGTCAATACATCCAATAGTATACATGCAGCAGACAAGGAGAGTGATCCTTTCAGCTCCAAATCCAAATGAAAAGTGATTGGTATATGGACAAAGCACTGCGAGAAACCTGCTGGACAGGAATAAGAGTCTCTGGGGCACTTGCTTCCTGTTGGAAAAATAAGTAAAAGAAAGTATTCTTGCACAAAAAAGCAACTCCAACATCCTGTTGGAGAAGAAAATCCATTTGAAAAGTCTTTCAGCTGCTTCTCAACCACTAAAGCTGCGAAAGCGGTGCATTCGAGTTCGGCACTATACTGGCACGAACAGAAACAAATGTTGCTTCGCACTCGGGCAGACGAAGTTCTGGAACTCTGCGCTCCTCTGCAGAGCACAGAGCGCCCGAATTCTGCAAGCTCGCTGAGTGGAGTGGAGTTTATCTCTTAGGTCTATCCAATGTACACTATGACAACAGTGCACAAACTAGTGAGAAAGTCAATAAAAATGACTCTAGTGATTGCCATAGAAGTTTCAGGAGTTCTAGTAAACTCACACCATTGCTGTCGGATTTACCCAAGGTGACCTCCCCATTAACCCTAGTTAGAGATATGTGGTCCTGCATGCCCTGCGACCCGCACCCATGCCTATTGAATAAAAGCTCAGAGGTGGGGTCTCACTTCCCCCAAAGATAAACGTACGCCCAGGAACTACCTTGATCGATCTCATAGATAGATAGTTGCACCACAAAGAGTTCTGTAGCAATTAGCCCCTTTAGAACACATTTGGCAAAAGGCTTGCATCTCCCCGAAAATACCACAAAGCCAGATACCACACATAGATAGAAACACTCAGCCAATCAGAACACAATATGCACACTACACTTAGTGATCATACATTCCTCATTCCAGACATCTGCACTTGTACACATTGGCCCATGCTAGCTCTCTTTGAGGTCGAGAGACATCTGTGTCCTTATCTAATGTCCAGACTTGTTAATTTACTACTGTGATGTTTTGTAAGAATGCAGAAATCCGTTCATTGTACTTCGCAAGATGTGCATATAATCAACCAAAACTTTGTACACCGAGAGACTTTCCTCACACGCATTCTGTACAGACTCTCCTGGATGGTGATTTTTTTAATTAAACCACTTGTTCCTGTTGTGCCAAGTGCCTCTTTTCCTTTAATTCCTTTAAGATAAATTCATTTCTGAGCAACAATTTTAAGGTTATTCGATGCACAGACAAATGCAAAATCCTAATGGTAAAGATAAAGGTGCCTACCAACACCTTCAGTTACAAAGATAGATGTTGTATTATTGGAAATAAAGAGAACTGAGAAGTGTACCAAAATAATATTTGAAGCCATAGTCACAATCAGTTGATCTTGCTTCTACTGGGTAAAATTTTTGGCAGCCACACACTGAATGATAGTGGATCTAACATAACAAGAAAAAAGTTCTATCAACCGTAGAGGTTGTGTTATTTCAATAACTGCATGGAAAGTATAAAAGGGCAGTTTTTAGCTGGGTGCAGACAGGAATCAAGCACCTAGTGCTATTTACTTTTAGATGTCTTTTGTATAAAAAAAATATGTAATTGGCAAAAATGAAAATTTTTATAAGTCAATGATGGCACTGGCTCCTACTTCTAGGGGCTAGAGAGGTACATTTCTGCTGGTTTGTATGCAGTGGGCTGGCACTGGAAAATTCAGAGCAAAATATCTATGTGGATGGAGGAGGAAGAAGAAAGCTGCTTATTTTAAGAGGTGTATATCGGTGTTTCAGATCTCAATAACTGTTTAAAAATAAAGATAGTGGAGACCTACTAATTTCATTTTGTATTTAGCATTTGTCATTCACTGAAAATATTAATGTGATAGAGATAGAAAATAAAAAGATATATACCTGGAATATACATATTTTCCAATATTTTTATTCACTCTTTTACTTATGATCCTGGTCTGTTGCCAATGAAAGCTGGTAACCTGAAAATCTGCATCTCCATTCTAAAAGAGTGTACCTGGAATTTTGAGAAAGGGAAGCAGAAGGCCCTCGCCCAGTAGAAAGTCTGCCCAGAAGAGAAGACCATCTGGCAGCTTCAAAACCCCATCCACCCGACCGCTACAGACCCCACCCCGAACACCACCTGCACCACCCAGCTGACCTCCTGCTCTCACATAAACGACAATGAGACACGCAAGATCATGAACTCCATCCACTCAAGATCACCGTCAGACCCCTGCCCACACCATATTTTCAAAAAAGCGGACGCAACCATCACACCCGGTTCGGTTCAAAAACTTTATTCAATTCGGAAAAGAATCATAAAAGTCAAACATTTACAGACATGAAATTAGAATTTGTTTTTAAAAGACAGTCTTAAAATTAAAACACTAAACTGGTAAAACACATTAATTAATATAATCACATATAGGACCCATAGCATTTACTTTCAATCAATTTGTGTTAATTTATAAATTATTCATACTAGGGTATACATCAAGGGGGGCAAGGGAAAGAAAAGTCACAATACAACAATATATACATGGGCAAAGACGGAGGTTCTTGGGGCCAAATTAACCATACCGTTTTCTAATCAAGAGTGACACTCGTATGAAGTTTAACATCGCACAACAAACACCAGAGGATGACAGAGATAGCAAGTAGTCATAACCCTCATTATAATGACATGGTTGCTTCTCCTTCAGAATGGGCTTAATAAACCTAATTCTCGGGTCCTTATATAAGGGACAGAAGAGAACAACATGCATCGTGCTTTGACTAGCTTTATTGTTACAGGGACAGGGGGGCAGCCTCTCACACCAACCCCCTTGTTTAGGAAACGCAAAGAGAAAGTGCAAGATGTTTAACCTAAACCTTGTCAGATAGAATCGCCATTGCACATGAGTTGTGAAGGTTAAGTAAAACTGATGCTGTAAAGTAACCATAGGACCGTAAGGCCTAGCCAGGGAATGTACAAGTTAGGATTTCCAATAACTTGATTTAATGACAGTTTTAATGTCTCCATGTATTTTTTCAGGGTTATCAAAAATGTCACCCAAACCTATTTTATGGAGCATTTCATTGACATAAGATAACCAGGGAATCTGTTTCCTATTTTCCAGTTTTAGACAGTCTCGGAGGATGTCTCTAGAAAGCTGTAAGTCCTCTGATAGCCATATTTTGCCCCATAATAGTAAGGGTGAAAGGCGAATGGAGTCACTCACATAACTGAAACCTATTTCATCATGGGCAAATTTATTTGATGAACCTGATGGAATAGCCAATACACGCTTTATAAATTTGTTCTCCATGATTTGTATCGTGTCAGGGCTTTCAGTCCCCCAAACCCCAGCCCCATAAGTAGCTACCGACAAACATTTTGATTTGTACAGGGTTTTTAGGTGTGTAACAGGTTTTTGACCTAATTTGCCACAGAAGCGAAACAGACCTTCGATAGAGCGACTAGCGCTCTGGACTCGAGTCTTCATTAACGGGGCCCAACTTAATTTATTATTAAAAAGGTTTCCCAGATAGTTAAAATTTTCTACCTTTTCAATGGTAGAATTATTTACTACAAACTTTCTGGATTTGGTCCCCTTTGGGCCACAGACCATAGCAAAGGATTTGGTGAAATTTACCTTCAGATCTAGGTCCAACATGAAATTGTGAAAGGCATCAAGACAGAGCTGCATGCTGTTTCCTGTGAGTGTCATAAGTACCGTGTCGTCGGCATAAGAAAGCATTGGTATGCTCCTGCCGTTGACCTTTGGGAAGTCGTGACATTGGTCCAACAGGTACTTTTCCAGGCCGTTTGTGTACACAAGGAACAACAAAGGGGCTAATATGCATTCTTGTCGAACGCCCTCAGTTGAGAGGATAGATTTAGTTTTTTCCCCCCCTGGCCCGAACCTTATGGCTACAGTTGTTGATTCATGCAGTCTACGGAGCAAGGTGACCAAGGGTTCCTCAAAGCCCATATCCCCCCTCATTTGCCACAGCTTGCTCCGACACACAGTGTCGAATGCACTTGAAAGGTCCATGAAGGCAAGGTGGATGGAGGAGTTCCTTGCCTTCATGTACTTCCCTATGATTAAGGCCAGGTTCAGGCACTGTTCGACAGTTCCTTTACCTTTTCTGAACCCATATTGGGAATTCACAATAAGGTCCACCGAATCTGCCCATGATTCCAGTCTGGCTAAAATGACCCTACCCAGTATCTTACACGATGCATCAATTAGTGAGATTGGGCGATAGCATCGGGGATCAGATCTATCGCCCTTCTTAAAAATCGGCACCACTACTGCCTCCTTCCATGATGCCGGGACACGGCCAATAACAACTGCTCTAAACACATTTAACAATAGAGGGGCCCAAACCTTAACATTGTGCTTGAAGAAATCCAAAGGCACTAAATCAGTGCCGGGGGCCTTTAATAATATGCCTTTCCTCAGAGCATCTTCCACCTCTTGCAAAGTAAGCGATGAGCTCAGGGACAAAGATGTTTGAGAGACCACCAACTCCCTAGAGTCTCCTGATGATGATTCCTGGATTAAGATTCCATTTGGGTTAAAAAATTTCCCAAAATGTGATTCCCATGTTTCGCATGTAATCTGCATCACAATGTTATCCTTGCCATTACTCGTAAAGAGGGGACGATTAATAACTTCCCAGAAAAGCCTGCTATCTTTTAATTCCGAGGCCTTTTCTAAGTCTTCCCAAGCTAGGTTTTTTAAATCCTGCTTCCTTGTTCTTATGGCCTCTTTATAGGCCAGTCTGGATGCTCTAACCAGCTCTTTGTTCCTTGGTTTTTGTTTTAATGCTCTTTTCAAAGATCTATGTGATGCCGAGCACGCGGCATCAAACCATCTGGGACCTATCCTTTTATTTTTCCCAATTGGTTTTGTGAGACGCTCGGCTACATGCCCACATAAAGATTCAAAGCTCCCTATGACCTTTTCAGGGTTAGCTGTAGGTGTTAGACATGCCTCATATTAGGAGCTATATCCATTTAGGATCTCTGCCTCAAGTCCAGCAGCGTCTATTTTGCCCCATTTAAGAGTGATTCCTTGGTTCCTGTTATACTTTATAGATTGCTCCCAGAAAAAATGTTTGAGTTTAACAGGACAAAGCAGGGATAAGATTAGAGGGTTATGGTCACTGGCAGCATTTGCAATTACTTCCAACTTGTCAACATAATGAAAATACCCACTAGACACAATTGCGAAGTCAATAAAACTCATCGTACCTCTACTTCCCTGCAAAGTTGGTATCAGAGACGAATTCGGACCAACCCAGGGCTCCACTATACATAGATCATTTAGGATGATGATATTATTTAAAGCGTCCCCCTGGGGTGTGTGTTTGAAGTGTGTCAGGGGATGATCATGAGAGTCTTTCAAGCCACACACATTCGAGTCCCCATGGCTGCATAACGAACAGTTGAAATCTCCCACCCAGATGATAAAAAGTAGGGGTTGTTCGCGGCGTGCCCTGGCTATAGCCTCCTCCAGTTTCGAAATTACAGTTGTCTGATTATCATCAAAGATGTTATAATACCAATTAATCAATAACAGTGGTTCAGGGAACAAATTGTCCAACATTAGCAATTGAAACCATGGGGTGTCAACTATCTTAGATGTTACAAGTTTACATAATTTTAAAGAAATCGCTGTCAATAATCCACCTTTTGCCCTACCCACTTGTGAAGGTACTGCTAGGACATTAAATGATTGGAAACCATCGATATTCTGAGTAGATTGGCTCCATGTCTCCTGGAGACACAGAATGTCACGGTCTCCCACAAAATCTAACCAGACCTCATCCTCTAATCTAGAAGCAAGCCCAGCGATGTTCCAAGAAATTAAACACAGCCTTAATTCACTTTGTTTGTTTCTGGCTGGTTCAGGTATTGCTGCCGAATTTTGCCTTAAGGTAGTTAGATTTAATTCACTTTCTTGGGTAAGGCCAACCTCAGGGGCTTGAGGGTTAGAAGTACGATCGTCACCTACGGAAACATCCTCCCGCAAGTTATCGTTCCAACTTTCCCCCTTCTCCCTCTGGCTAGGCTCTCCTATTAACAAAGCATCGGCAGGAGAATTTTGTGATGGTCAATCCAGCTCCTCCATACCCACAAGTGGATCAAAACGATTTCTTAGGGGGATGTCACTTGGGAACCACCCTAGATAATCTTCTCCCTGAAATCTTGATCTTGGGTCATTGTACCGAGTTTGCAAAAAATTGTTGTTATTACATATTGATCCCCTAAAAAAGCCATCACCCTGGTGCCATGTTCCCCAGTTGTTTTGGTTCGGCCATGCGGCCCTATTTCTCTGGGTCCACCCAGGGTATGTGTCACTATGAAAAGTCAGCCCGGTATTCTTATGGAACAGAGTAGGTGGGACAAAATTCAAATTTGGTTAAAAGTATTCCAGAGCTATACATTGGATATCCCCAACTCTAGCAAACCTTGGTTTACGACATATCATATCTTTTACCTAGGTGTCACTGAAGTTAATCAGGATACAGTCCCCTTCTAAATCCTTCTCACTTGGGCTCACCCAGGGGACTCTACGCACACTGAGTATTTTTGTTTTAGAATCAGGAGGAAGTGGCCTATTATTATTGAGCCAATATGTTGCTTTATTTTTTAGCTCCTGGTTTGATTCCGTTTTATTGGGCAAAACTGGGGGCACTCCTGTAAGAATTACCATAAAAGGGACTGAGTCTGGGGGCAGGTTTACGGGTGGTAGTTTCTTTTTATGTACTCTATCACTGTCTGCTACGGGTCCCTGCGATGGTATTAGTTTGGGCCCATGGGTAGTTCCCTGTTTAGAGGTAGTTGCTTGAGATGTTGGTGCTGTACTGGCCACATTTTGGCTTGGAGGCCCCACAGTGACCGCCACTGCAGGTTTGGTACGTGCTAATGGTACAGGTTTGGTCCGTGCTAATGGGAGGGGTGCTACCTTAGGGTCAGCAGTTGCGAGTGTTTGAGGTGTTTTACTAACATTTTTCTTCTCTCCCCCTTTTCTTGAGTTACTATTGTTGGTGTTACTATTATTGTTATTGTTAGTGCCCCCCACCTCAGATGATTTGCTCTTATTTGCTAATGTTTCAAGGGAATGGGTATTAAGTGAGATAAGATGTTCCAATTGGTCTAACTTTAGGTTAACAATTTGAGTTCTCTCTAGGAGGGGCAACAAAAGCATCTGAACCAATTTCTCAATTTTCCCCAAAAGGTCGTCATTATTTTTAGTATTAAAGGAAAAGATTTTCTGTCCCACATTAGCTAAATGGGTGCCCCTTTGTTTAGGGGCATTTGCCAAAGCTCTAGGTGCAACTGTCTTCGCTAACTTTGTTCTACTTCCTTTTCTGTGATTCCCCCCTCTTTTCCGTTTATTCGGATGGTTAGGTTCATGCTCACAATCTACGGCTCGGGCTTGTGTAGGGATGCACCCATTACTGCTCAAGTTACAGCCTTGGGTACTATCCCCCGTGATACCTGGTGGTATAGGTATAGGAGTGAGTGTAGGTGCTTCATCTTGGGAGCCCCCTAAGTCTGCAACCGTGATTGTCTGGGAATCAGAAATTACGACTAGATTTGGACTAGCTTCCAGGTTGCTATCTGGGCTCTGGTCAGGGATAGATGTTGCCTTATTGGGGGTAATTGTTGAACCAATGCGTCCCAAAGAGGAACGTTTTCCTGTTATTAAATCTAAGGACAAACGCTTTTCAGTAAGGGCAATTTCTTTTTCTAAAATCCCCGTTGCCCGGGTTATAAAGTCATCTAAGGTTCCAGTGGCTTTCCCATTGTTCGTTTTTACAGTTACCTGTCTACCCTTCCCTGAACGCAAGGACATCATGTGAATTTGGTATATCGTTTTTCCTATCTATAAACAGCTAAAATATAATACTACGACTTAATACCAATCAATAAAGAAAAGTTCTGGGATCACCAATGAAAGAGAGTGGGCCCAACCCGACCTTGCTCGTCCTTGGACGGCCTTAGACGGTCCCGCCCTTGTCCCGGGCTTCTCCCGGCGCCCTCCCGCGCGCCCCCGCGCAGCGGTATCACAGTGCAGTAATAAAGGTGGAGGTGGTGCGGGGGGCGGGGCAGTCAGGGAGAGCGACCCAGGTGTTGTGGGTTGACCTCACGCAGGGACTCCTGGAAGTTTGAGTCCCTGCGGGTCCGCTCGCAGCCCTGAACTTGCCTAAGTCCACGCTAGTGTTCAGAAGCAGAGCCCCTCCTGGCACAGTGCGCCTCTCCCCTCGTCACGAAGCGGGACCCGCGGAGCGGGTCCGGCGAGGAGCTGACGATGAAAGCAAGATCCAAGGATGAAGAGAACAGCCCACAGCAACAAACGGACAGGCAAGGAATCCCAACCCAAACTACGGAAGGTCATCAACATCTCCTTCGACACAGCAACACTCCCGGAAAGCTGGAAGCATGCCGAAATCAACGCCCTCCTTAAAAAGCTCAAGGCGGACCCCAAAGACCTCAAGAACTTCGGGCCCCCCTCCCTCCTCCCCTTCCCGGCGAAGGTCATCAAAGAAATCGCCAACTTACAGCTGACCCGCCATCTCGAAGACAACAACATTCTAGACCCATCCCAGTCCGGTTTCAGACGGAATCACAGCACCGAGACAGCCCTCATCCCTGCCACAGATGACATCAGGCGCCAACTGGACAATGGCGAAACGTCAGCCCTCATCCTCCTGGACCTGTCGGCTGCCTTCGACACAGTCTGCCACCGCACACTAAGAACACGCCTCCAAGAAGCCGGAATACAGGAGAAAGCCCTGGACTGGACCACGTCCTTCCTCTCCGGCAGAACCCAGCGAGTCCGCCTCCCACCCTTCCGATCTGAAGCCACCAAAATCATTTGCGGTGTACCCCAGGGCTCATCCCTCAGCCCAAACCTGTTCAACGTCTACATGGCCACCCTTGCACAAGTGGCCCGCCAGCACGACTTGAACATCATCTCTTACGCCGACGACACCCAGCTCATTCTCTTCCTCACCAAGGACCCTCACACCGCCAAGGCCAACCTCCACGAGGGAATGAAGGCCATCGCCCACTGGATGAGGAGCAGCTGCCTGAAGCTGAACTCAGACAAGACGGAGGTCCTCATCCTTGGCCCCAACCCCTCTGCGTGGAATGACTCCTGGTGGCCGACCACACTGGGAACAGCACCGACACTTATGGACCACGCACGCAACCTAGGATTCATCCACGACTCCTCACTCTCCATGTAAAAGCAGGTCAATGCCATCTTCTCTGCTTGCTACAACACCCTCCGCATGCTACGCAGGATCTACAAGTCGATCCCGACCAAAACCAGAAGAACGGTGACCCAAGCCCTCGTCAGCAGCAGGCTGGACTATGGCAACACACTCTACGCAGGAATCCCGGCCAAACACCTGCAACAACTACAACACATCCAAAACGCCTCCGCCCGACTGATCCTCCATGTCCCTCACAGCAGCCACATCACCCCCCACCTGAGAGACCTACACTGGCTCCCCATCAACAAGAGGATCACCTTCAAACTCCTCACCCACGCACACAAAGCACTCCACAACTATGGACCAGCCTACCTGAACAGCAGACTCAGCTTCCACACCCCCGCCCGCCAGTTCCACTCCGCCAGCCTCGCCCTTGCTGCGGTCCCCCGCATCCAACGAACGACCTCCGGCGGCAGATCCTTCTCCTTCCTCGCCGCCAAGACCTGGAACTCCCTCCCCACCCATCTGAGGCAGACCCAAGACCTGCTCACCTTCAGAAGGCTCCTCAAGACCTGGCTATTGGAGCAGTAGCAGCACCCCCCCCCCCCCAGCACCTTGAGACCCTCACGGTAAGTAGTGCGCATTACAAATTCACTGATTGATTAATTGATGTGCAGTAACCTGGAAGAGGGGACTGCCCAGAAGAGTGTATTGGCTCAAAGGCCATCACAGAAGTTGACTTAAGCACTGGAATAGATCTTTCTCCATGTCCTCATTTAAGTCTGGTGCTCTGAGCGGAAGATCCTAAAGGTGACTGCTTTCTATGGTCATACTTGACGATGAGTAACATCGCAGGATCTGTTATGAGTGATGAAGTGAGTATCCCTGCCTACCCAATGCGAACCTGGTGAACTGTGCCAAGTAAGTAAAATGTAACTGCAACTTGGACTAATACACCCCTGAGGACTTATCAGTAGCAAGTCTGCTTAACAGACATAAAATATCAAAGCACACATCAATATAACTATTATCATATTCCAGCAGAACATGCCTAGATCTAACTTCCCTTTTTCTATTACTAATCAAAAGCTACCATATCGCAAAACGGAATTTTTGTTTGTCTGTAGATTTGAAAACTCAATAGAGCCCAAATTTACTTTTCATTCTTTTGGGTGTTTGATTCAAGCTAAGCTGCACTTCTTGATGCAACATGAGACACAAACAGCAGTTTTGATCAACTGTGTGATTCTCTAGTCTTTTAGCACCAGTGGTGAATGCAGATGTCACAACAAAGCTGCTTTGCTTTGTGTTGTTGAAATTTTATGTAAAGTATGAAGAGTGAGCCATTCTGGTTGGAACCAGCACATCACTGACTTATTGCTAACTTTAATCCACTAAAGTATGCCTGTCCAAATAGCATCAAGGCTGAGAGGATATGAAAGCAGCTTCAAACATTTTGTGCTATTTTGGGATTAGAGAAAGCACCTAAAGAGCCCCAGAAAAAGCTTCAAAGAAAGTTGAAATGCATATGTAAAAGATTTAGGGCCAGATGTATGACCCACCAAACACATTTGTGACTCGCAAATTGGGATGCAGAACAGTGTCTGAGACACTGTTTGCTATCCTCAATGGGGTCGCAAATTACATGCCCCATGCATATTAATGGAGCTTACGTAATTTGCGATCCCATTGGGAATGGCTGGCACTCCCAGGGATGGTGGCCTGCTCGGGTCAGCAGACCACCATGTCTGGGACTGCTTTAAAATAAAGCAGTATTTTTTAAAAAATGCAGACCGTTTTCCTTAAAGGAAAACGGGATGCATTTAAAAACTAAAAATGAAACTTTTAAGTTTCCTTTTCTAAGAACAGGCATGGGTCTCTGGGAACCTGCCCTTAAAAAATATTTTGAGAGCCACTCAGAAATGGAACGCTCTTTCCAAATACAGGGTCGCTAATCCTATTTTACGAGTCACAAATGTATTTGCTACTCCCAAAGTAGGATTAGTACATAGGCCACACGTTATTTGCAGTCACAAAGGGTCTAATACCCATTTACGCCCGCAAAAAATGTTAGTACATCTGGCCCTTAGACTACTTCAATTTGTCACTAATAACTCCAGAATAAGGAATGTAGAAAGAGTTTAACAAATTGATCATGAATCTTTTTAGGAAACCTGAGGAGGAAATCAAACATAGTTATAGATTAGGCAAGGACAGGCTATGAAGCCTCCTTGAACAAATTGCACACTTGATTGAGTTCTCTACAGGTATTTTGAATGCAATATCAGCTCATGTCAAATTACTTGAGGCACTTCACATATTGGGGCCTACTGAAGAATCAACCACTTCGGTACACTGCAGGTGAGTGAGCGTCTCTTGAATTTGAAGGCTCCTATAAACACAACTTGATGTTGGCTGGATTGGTAAAAGAAGAAGGGTTGTGAATTAAATGCTAGTAGAGAGCCGGCAGCTTTCATTGGGCGACCCAGTAAAGTAGCCTTTCGAAACATGTCTCAAGCCTGCCACTGTAGCCTATATTGCAGTTGTAAACTGTCATTTCAACCTGGCGGAATACATATTTTGCCAGGCCTTAACCTTCCTTCCTATTACCTATAAGTGACCCTTATGGGCTCCCTAAAGGCAGATAAGGCAGGGTGCATTGTATTTAAATATAGGATTTGTGCTTACATTTTTTATGTCCTGGCTATAAAAAACTTCTAAACTCATTTATCTCTATTGTAGGGGCCATCTCTCCTATTGGCTAACACTGGGTTACTTTATTACATTTAATAAGTGCTAACTCTGTATTGGGAGCATATAGAGGTAAGCTGTTTACACTTTAATACATTGTAATTTTAAATCCTTTAATTGTAAAGAAGATGGCATTTTCTTGTCTTAACCATGTGTGATGTCAGCCAATGCCCTGGGTCACATAGCTGTGAACAGCTCTGCTGTTGGGGTCTGTGTGCTTAGGAGGCAGTAATACAAAAGGGGCTTAGGTGTGGATGGATTGGACCATCCTGGTAGGATGACTTGGTGAGGAGCAGTAGCCAGCCCAACTCATACCTTCAAAGGGCTTTGCCTCCTGCACACACAAAGGACACTGACACCTACCCTATTTTCTTGACATTTCCGGACAGTTTGGGGCCTTAACAGGGGAAGGAGAAAACTTTCCATAACCAGATGTGAGTGTTGGACAGGGAGCCCACCACATTCAGGCTGGCAAAATTTATATTATTGGACCTCCAGGAACCACTCTACAGAACATCA
This sequence comes from Lissotriton vulgaris, assembly GCF_964263255.1. Taxonomy (NCBI): domain Eukaryota; kingdom Metazoa; phylum Chordata; class Amphibia; order Caudata; family Salamandridae; genus Lissotriton; species Lissotriton vulgaris. The sequence continues at coordinate 1,088,705,177 of NC_141697.1, read as the reverse complement.
CTGGATCTGTTGAAGTTACAGAAGAAAGAATGCTCTGCTACCTGAGGACTAGCCTGCTGTTCAGAGGACTACCTTGCTGTCTGAGATGACCTCCTGTGTGAGCTAAAGGGACACAACATGCTACAAAGGCATTACCGCAACTGCCAAGCTGACCAGATGCAAGTTGACCTGCCTGAGTTCTGCTGGCCTCTGCTGGAGTGAGACCCTGATCCCCAAGAGGTGCCTCTCCAGGGCCTGGAACCTTGACTGGCTTCTTCATGTAGCGGTCCTCAGGAAAAGTTCAAACTCCTGACACATGGGCTACTTGAGCCCACAAACTAACCCATTCACGCCAAGAGGCTGCCATCCACGAAACCTGCTCTACACATCGGGAGCAACTGGCATTGGCGACTGCAATCCAAGACCTACATGTTGTGCTTCAGCAAAAATAGCCCTTGTTGACCAACATAACAAAGCTACAGCAACAACTGCCTGGGATGCTTGACTGGCTCTTTGTGCTACAGCAACAACCATCAGCACCTCCCGACTTGCTCTTCATGCCACTGCAAAGATACTCCAGGTCTCCCCCTTACAGCATCCTCCAACATGAACAGAGCTATTTAATTGTGACTTTGAAGGGAACCTGGTCATTGAAGATGACCCCGTGCTCCACTACATTCAGCCTGAACTTGTGACTTTCCCGCGTTCCAGGTGAGTGCTGGTTTTGGCCTTTAGCTGCTTCATCAATAGATAGCGATGTTGCTGCTGTGTATGTTAAGATGACATGCACATGAATTTAACATGTCTGAGATTTAAATGCAACTGTACATCACAAGTCACATGCCTATGGGAAGTTTGTACTGGGTTTTTAGAATATCCTCTACATCCAACCCAGCTTTCACATTGATCCATGATTACTATGTAGGGGACAACATGCATTCAGCATTGTGCATTGTTGTTTAAGAATCTTCTTTATATGGTGTGATCTTCAATGTCTATGGTCTCCTAACTATCCAGTAAAAACAATCAGAGGCAATCACAGTGGTAATTCATTCTTGTTCTTGCTCTTGTAACAGGGATGTAACAGGCCATGGGGATCACCGTTTTTTCTGATAGCAGCATGAAGTCATGCACCAGGTTTTGCTTGGTTTTCTGCTTTATGCTGAGCCACATTTTGCAGCTCTCCCACAGTCTTGCAAATTGGTTCCACTGCCTTGACATGTCTAGAATTACATTCCGCAATGCAGAAATAAATTGCTTCTATTGCTTAGTGGCCTCTGCTTTTAGAATTTCAATCTCCTCCTCCATGAATATTAATTTGGGCTTGTTTGCATTAGCAGAAAAAAAGCCCCTTGCTAATGGCTTGAAACTCTTTTGTGATGATTTTAAATAACATATATTGTAATAATCCTTACTCCTGGAATTTATATGTATACATCAATATAACTCCAATAGAATATACTGTTTGTGTTGTAAGTGTTTAACCTAAAAGGGATGCACAGTAAAATATGGCACAGTAGAAACCTAAGTTGGAATTGCCCTCCAGTAAGTCTACCACGTGACATAATATATGCCAGTAATGAAAGGAATGTTGTGTTGTTGATGAAACACTGAATGTTCACCACAGAGTCTTTTTGAACAAGATGCATATTCTATTTTGCAAAATTAATATCCAGTAATTCTCATACTGTTTCTGCTCCCATAAATATATAAGGATAAACAAATCCTCAAGAAAGGCCCATTTTTGCAGCCCAAGGCACTTTGACAAATATTAGGTATATATTAATCATATTTAATGCCACTAGTACAACCAATTCCTTCATACAAAAAAGATATTAGAGATTTCCTCTGTAGATATAAGATGGAAATATTGTTACCTATTTATAACGTTTGATGTGTTCTCAATATACACCAATATAAGAAATCAAGATGGTTTAATTGCCAGACATAATTTTCTATGATCTAGATGATTGAAGCTTAACAGACACACAAAGATGTTATTCAGCGGTTTTGAATTTTGCCTGATCATTTTCTAGGTTTAATGATACCCTTTATCAACAACTATGGGGCATAGCAACGGGTAACTGTTTTGCCTCCAGCTACGCTCATTTACATTTGGGCTGGTTTGAGGAACAAGTCATCCAATAGTAAAACACAGAGATAGCACTTAGTGAGGTAATTCTTTGGCTGGAATATAATCACAGGCTCTTAATTACACAGAAAGACACTGAGAAATAGGTTTTGAGTTTTACAAGAAATTTGATTTCAATCTTTAAAAAGTGGAGTAAGCCAAACACAGCTTGAATTTCTAGATGTTAATTTCAAACTGTGCCTCAATAGAACATCAACATCATTATTTAGGAAGACCGCAAGCGTATTCTGAATACAAGGAGCTTTCACCCAGAACCTCTGAAATCCAATATTTCATACAGAGTTGCAAAAGAAACAGTTATGTCTGAAAATTTAATACAGACAGTCTATATTGACACAATATTTGAAGAAGTAAGAGACACAGTTAAAAACAGAAAGGGTCCAACTGGTGTTTAGCGACACCCAGAAATGAGAAACTACATCAGAAAGAAAAAAGACAATTGAGCAAGGAGGATTATACATAGAATTTGATGTGTATCAACTAGTGAACCTGTCATAAGGATTTTGAAATCCAAAATACAACAAATGACCCTTTAAAAGGTCATATCCACTAAAGATATACTAGTACATAGTCAATTGAGGAATTTTGAGACATAACCGTGACTTGGTTCCAAGCTTTGTTTCATATGATAAGGATGCAAATTTAGTAAACGCTTTACTTCATATCGAAGTCAGCCCAGAAAATGATGAACTAGCATGCAAAATGGACTATGCAGTATATATTTGTATGTGCCCATGTCCAAAGAACTACACAGTTAATACCACTTTTTCGGTATAAAAGAGGATCGTAAAGCATCTGAGACATGTATGGAATTCAGATACCAGTTATCTGTGGCAAAATATTTTCATAGTTACAACAAGGCTAAGGTACAATTGTTGGAAAATTCAGTGATTTACGGTGTCCCAAAGCCCCCTAGGGTAGGTGACAGGGAAGGCATCTTAAGATATTTAGAATCTGGATACATGACTGAGTTAGACACTAAGGAACCATGGGCTAGATGTACAAATATTTTTTGAAGTTATAAATCATGAGATTAGCTACATTTGTAGGTTAGGGACTGCTAAAAGGTTTATCCCAATGTACCAAGTCCATTTTAATAGTCAATAAAGTTTTAGCAATTCTTAAAATAGATCTTTGACTGAATACAGAATTTCAAGAGGCGCGATGTGTGGGTCCCTTGCATACTGTGATTCAGTACCCGATATATCAATGGTTTGTGACTGCATTTCTCATCACAAACCGTTGAAAGATTACTGACTACTCAATGGACAATCAATATAATTTTAAGGTTTAAATTAGTATTGGGCCTTGTCATTGTTTTGAAAGGTCGATGTATTGATCTAGTTGTGTAATGTTTTAGATGTATGTTTTTGGACCGGGTTCTCTGCAGGGTAACTCCCAAACTTTTTTTCCTTTAACCCTCCACTTTTTGCTGGATTCATTTTTTGGTGACCATAGGAATCTGTGCACTTCACCACTGCTAAATAGTGCTAAAGTGCTTGTGCACTCTTTCCAAACATGGTTAAATTGGCTTATCTCCCATTATCCCCCATTGGCATATTTATTTACTTGAAAGTCCCTTGTAGAGTGGTGCAACATAGACCCAAGACCGGTAAATAAAATGCTACATAAAATGCTACTAATGGGTCTGCAACACTTATTGTGCCACCCATATAAGTAGCACCTTAAAACATGTCCTAGGTCTGCCACTGCAGTCTGATTGCAGTTTTAAACTATCATGCTGACTTGGCCTTTAAGCCCCCTATCCAAGACTCAAGCTTCCCTGTGGTAGGCCCTAGAGAGCCCATTGTGCTGTGTAATTAAAAGGTTGGATATGTACTTTTAAGTTTTACATGTCCTGGTAGTGAAACACTCCCAAATTTGTTTTCCACCACTGTGAGGCGTACCCCTCTCATAGGATAACTTTGGAGATTCCGTATTACATTTGAAAACCTGTAATTCCTAATTGAGAGGCACTAGATATATAATATTTGGTACCTATGAATTTGTAATGGTAAACCCTCTTTATTGGTCAAGTCAGATTTTTCATAAACATTTTAGAAAGTCGCCATTTTCCTGCCCGTAGCCCTTTTGTGCAAGTAGCCCTTTTGTGCCAGTAGCCTCCCCTGGGTTACAAGACTGTGTGTAACTGACATTTAGACTTAGTGAATTCCTCCCAGACAGTCACAAATTAGAGGGGGCGCCCCACTGACAGCTGAATAGCCTGGGTTCTGCCTTCGCACAAAGGGATTATCAACCCTGTATTGTAACTGCAGCCAGCTGGGAGCCACGGCATTGAAGTCAGAAAATTCCACGCACTTCAAAGAACCTTTCCAGAAGCTTCTTCCACCTTCCAAAAAAAGAGCATCAGGGTATAAAACTAACACCTTCTGACCCCCTCTTCAGTTCACTATGTGACCTGTGAAAGGACTCTGGGAGGAATGCCTGCTCTTGTGATCTGCTGTGCACTTGGCCAGACTGCTGCTGTACCTAGAAGGACTGTCCTACTGTCTGTAGGCTGTTTTGAAGCCTCATAGGCCAGCCCTGCTGTTGAGCCCTGCATCTACATCTTCATCCACGACTACCATAAGTGACTCCAAGGGCAAATGTGGTAGCTTTCTGGTTAGAGCCACAGGGACATAGCAGGCTACCACCATTTTAACACATTTGCTGCGGGTGTCGGCCAACGGCAATCGCGAGCACTACCTCGGTAGTGCTGCGCCCGTCCGTTGGCCGACATGGACCCGCCCGCTTATTAGAATGCTCCGCACTGGTGCAGACCTTTTGAAGCAGCAAACGGGTTAAACCTGCACCTGCCCCTTGCCTGAGTGTGTCCTAAACGCCCAAGTGGTATTCCTTAAGTCCTGGAACCTTGGTTGTTTTGCTAAAGGTAGCCAGATGACCAAGACCCAAAACTGTGGAAACTTTTTGCAGAAAACTACTCTGACCAGGACCAACCGACTTGCCTACTTGCCCGAGGCGTATCCCCGCTCAGACGGACTTTGTGGCTTTTCCCGCTATGTTCTTTTCCACAACAGCAAATCTATTTCAGCGGTCTTTCACCAAAGGGGTGTCTGACCTCATTAAACGACCTTCAGCTACAGCCTTTTGCCTTATTCTGCTGTAGTTTTCTAACTTCAATTTTGGCAACTATGTCTAAACATAGAAACCATCACCAGGCTTCGATGCTCCCTCATCGGACATCTCCTGCATCCTTGCCCCTCTGAACTTAACCTTCTCAGACATTTTTTTCCAGAATTTTTTCTAAGGATGAATGCTGACATGGCCCAATCCACTTATTCTGACTGAATCACACTCCATCGTGGTCAGTCCTAACTTTAGACTTTGACCTCATCTTTTACGACTAGGTGTCCAAAGTTGGCGCTTTGATCTTTAAGGCGATATTTTTATCCCGAAAATTTAACAATTCATGACTCGGGCTCCACTGATTGAATTTTTGTCATTTTGTGTCAAAAATGTATGAGAATGTAATATATTTCAAAATTGGTTATGATTTTTCTTGCATTGTGATTTCACTTAATTACTATTTGTGTTCTGCATGAATACTTTACACATTGCCTCTAAATTAAGCCTGACAGCTATTTGTGCCAGGGTTAAGTACAGGTTAATTTAGGGACTTTTTGTGGTTCGGATTTTGGCTGCTGCTTAACCAGGGTTAACACTCTTGTCAAGCACATCCCAGTTTCTTACACATGTCTACTTTAGTTATGTAGGTTAGTTTTTTGTTATCACAAATATTTTGTAGTATTTAATTGTTAGGTTGATCATTATATTACTTTGTGGGATTTTGTTTTGTTTACTGTGTGCTGTTGTTTATGGTTACATGAAGTTGTGTTATATGGATATGTGCTGGATATATCTTTGATAATGGGGGAGGTCAATATGTTAATGTCATATCCTTCATCCAATTCGGCATTGTGTTAGAGTTTATAGTCTATTATTTGTGGCGTTGATAAGAATTCAGTGCCATTGGCATGTGTGAAGAAAGTATTTGTTGCATTTTCATGGATTTTTATTTATTGATATGCCCTAGGTGCTCTTAGAGTTTACATAGCTACCCTCTTGGATCTTAGTAGTCAATTTTAATTTGCTATGGCAGGGAATAGTCCTGTAACTTATTTGGGAACTTGTGGTATTATGTTTTTTAGGATAGCTATTTTTGTTTACTCTGTAGCACGCATTAGAATAATATTAAGTGCATTTCCAATGGGTTCTTTCAGTAGAAGTCCTTCCTTTACTGAATGTGTATCTCCTCATTTAAAAGAGGCTTTGGTTAAGTTATATAGGTGGCAATTGTTTACAATATATTGTGGATTATAATATTATGTCATATTTTATCTATATTATTTACTCATTGTATACATGTTAGGACATTTTATAACATATCCTACATTAAATACTTAGCATATTTGACTTTTCTTTTTTGAGGTTTTTGACAATTCTGTTTGCTTCAGGTTCCATCTTTTCATCATTTTGTTATTTTCTCTATTACAGTTTTATTGTTGAGAAGTACATTTGTTTCAATTATTCTAGTTTAATTTATTTTTATGGTTTATTTCTATATTTAGAGTTATTTGTTATTTTACACAAATGCTTCAAATTACTATATAAGGGTTATTTAGATTTTTTTTATTATTAGTAATTATATTTCTACATTTTGGTTATGACCTTGTAGTAGTTGTAATTTTTATTATTGCCTTTATATCCTTTTTACAATGTTAGGTCTATTCTTTTCTGGTATTGATATCTGTATTTTGGAACTACGATTTAATTAATAATTAATAATGGTCTATCTGTTAATTAATCTTAGATTTTTGAACTTAGTTTTTAGGTACATTTTTTTTAATGTGTGCTTATTATTTTGCTGAAGCTTTACTTTTCATCACTGTTATGCCATATTTCTGCCTTTAGCTTCAGTCTAACTGAGTGGGGATTTCCAGCAGTGGCTGCCTCTTGTGCAGCAGTTTGCTACAATGTTTTCTTTCCTATTTTATACTTTTTATTAATTAAAAAACTGTTAATATCCGCTAACTGTTTTTCATTAGTGTTTAATGAGATGAAAGTTTATTTGCGTCTCTTTATAAGTTTTATATTGTAAATGGTATTTAAGGTTTTTTTTACTTTCTTTTTATATGTATAAGTAATATACATTCACTGAATAAAATGAAGGGGTAAGTGACTATATAGTTAAGAACAATATTTTACTTTACAAAAAAGGTAAAGTAACAAAGTGTCAGTTTAAATGTAACATTTTAAACTATAGAAAATGCAGAAATTCACCAGCTATAGAAAGAACTGTACTTCGCGCCCTCACCACACACAGTGATGTCATTTCAGATGTCATAAGTGATGTTATCAATGATCTCAAAGACACAGTCATGAATAATATAATACGTGAAGTCATAAGAGGGCTGCAATCATATGCAGCAGCTAGACCTCTGTTGCCAGCCAACAACCTGACAGGCACCAGCTTTCAGATGAAATGATGGGGGCTGGCTACAGGGCCTGGCCTTCCACAAGAGACACCAACCTCACTTATTTATTGTTATGTTTTTCAGTCCTGATATACCGAAAGTAGTAAATTTATTCTGTGAATCCCGAAAGTAGTAAGTTTAATCTGTGAATCCCGAAAGTAGTAAGTGCATTCTGTGAATACCAAATAGTAGTAAGTTTAGGATTTAGTCTTAAGTTCATTCTGTGAATCGGGCCCCCTGGGCGTCCACAGTTATGGCAAAAAAACTCAGTTTGTTATATTGGACCCAGAATACACCCTCTGGAATTCTCCAACATGGTTCAGGGAGTCAGAGTGCAACTAGCTGCCGTTCTGTGATGTAGGTCCTCAAAATACATAGGATCAACGCATTTAGACAACATAAACTAGGGGGTCGGTGTCTAGACTGATTCTGGACACCCCCAATAGATAAGTTAGCCTTTAAACCAGCTAGCTCACAGTGGCACCATAAGCCCCGCTAGCCGTACTAAGGAGCAAACAGTTTTTGGCAACTATCAAACATGACAACCCTTGATTCTTCAGGGATCGTGGAAACAGTACAGTACTTTATGCTCAGTCGATCGTACTCACTTAATCTCAGAGAGATACACTGAATAAACAATGGGGACGTTTTCAATAAGAATTTATTGAACCAGCATCATTCTAGTATAAAACATGTTTGCTGTAACAATCAATAGAGAGAAGCAAATGTAGAAAATGATCGCAAGCACCAACAGAGCAAATCGAAGGTAGACGTCTATCATGGTGCTAAAACAGTGAATATATGCACGCATATATACATGACGGTAATCAAGCATACTCATATGATGCTGTCCCTACTTAAGTGTACCCAGCATGTATGCAGGTGTAAAGCCAAGAATCCCCTGGGAACAAGCTAACCCCATCAACTGATGTGGAGAATGAATGACCCCATCTTGGGCTCGAGTTGGACACCCCGCAAGGGATGTCAGACTGCTTTATGTTGTAGCTTGGGCAGGCCGGGACTTCAGTGCCTTGTGTCAGCATGGAAGCATCTCCTCTGTCCAGCTACTGAAGGTATGGTTCTTTTATATCATAAAGATAGGTTGGGGTTCCTAACACAAGTGATATGTTGAGAGTATGGTTATATTAATGAGCCTATATCAATACCTGCAATTATGTAAAGTTGTTCTTTCACCCTAGAATAAAGATGACCATGACTTTTATACAGCAAATGTTAATCCTGTTGTGTAAATCATGTGCATGGGACTTGTCTAAGAATCCTCTTGCATAATAAAAGAGGCTAGTTTTAAGGAAACTGATCGACATTTATTCAGCACACAACTGGTTACAAGGTCAGTGCTGGAATCGTTATGCAGAGCAAGGTAGGACAAATGTAGGTAAAAGGTCCAGATTGGGGTACATAACACCTGCATCCTTAGTTTTCATTTTTCATTTTCAGGACACTGGGACAAAGTCCCTGTGTAGTGTAATGGCAACCACAACATGATGCAGCTACCCAATCCAACGGTGAGCTCCCATGGGATTTGCAGGAGCTTCACACTCCCCCGGGAGCAAGGCGGCCAACAGCAAAAAAAGACGCCTTAGCCAACAATACACTCACAAACCCACTTGTTAAGATATCTATCCATTCTGAACCTTAATTTCTGAAACAGTTTTGAACAGTTGTACACCAAATCACAGTAGGCATGCTTTCTGGATCACAATGTAGCTCTCTGCCAAATTTGATGTAACTCCAATTCAGCCATTTTGGCTAGAGCAGTGTCTAAAAATCCCTAGGGCAATTGCATAGTAAATTTGCATATTTTGTTGGGACACTGCTTTTTTTCAGGCCCGCTTAACAGATTACCCCAAATAATTCCATGAAGGAGCTAAGGGGTATGAATTTGTTTGAACATATGGTTGACATTTTTATGAAGATACATCCATAGATACCAAAGTGATAAGCAATGAGTTTTGAGAAAAACAAAGGAGAGAGTTAGGACAGAGTGCGGGCCATCCTTGTCCCCAGGTAATTATAAAATAAACAACTTAGACAGTCCACAATAAAATGGCTGGTCAACACTGTAGTGTCTGGCACCACAAGGGTTTGTTAAAAGAACCCTCACACATCAACTTGGTTGGTGTCATGCTTCATCATTGGGTTCCCAGCTAAGAAGTCAAATGCTACTCAGCTGTGCTGTGACACCTGACTACAGTGGAGCTGGTTATTTGATGTTTTGTGAAAATGATGAAGTAGTGTGGTTTAAAAATACCTCTGGGAAACTCACTAATAATTACATTATTCCCAGTGGCCCAGGGTATATTTAAAAATGATGAGTGGATAATATTGTAAGACTTGTAATTTGTGTCTTAATTATCCTTGGGGTACATGTTTCAGGTCTTATGAAAAATTAAACGAGCTTTATTCAGGACCTCTCTACAAGAAATATAAGTAAAAGTGAAAAAATTGAGTGGTAAAAGATTGTTAACCACGTGTTAATGCATTTTATGCACACTCACTAAGGTGTTCACTTTATGGTTTGTGGACTGACCGTAATTTTGGTCCGCTGCAGTTATGCTAAATTAACTGTCGATCTGTTCCCCGGAGGGGTGAGCCCCTATTGTCACACATTCGTCAAGGTGCTCGCCCGCATTGCCACCTACTCCGCGGTCCTTAGGAACAGGATCCTATGATAACTAGGTCCTAACTGTAACTATATAAAGGGAACTGCCACTGTGTCATTTATTTTGAATTCAAATGTGTGTCTGTTTGTAGGACCGCCAGTGTCTCTCATTACTCTGCTGAGCAGACAATGCCTCAAGAGCATCAGGCCCAGGATGTGACTATCGATCTCCATTCGTTCAGACCATGAACATAGGTGTGTCAGTGCAGGTAGTTTGATATGAAATGGCATTTGTTGTTGCATCAAGTCGAAAAGTTATTGATCAATATTGTGCATGACTTTTCGATGGGAGTCATTATTGTGTGTAGAATTTGCTTTATGAAGGATAAAACTGAGTGTAAATTGCATAAATTGTGTGTTACTTGTGATTGTTACATGTTTTATGCATTGAAAAACCACTCTTTGCCCAAGCCTGATGTTTGTCTTATATTTGCAGCTCCTTTAATTTGGCAGTAGTGTAAGAAAATGTGTTATTATCTTGGGATGTGGTAGGGGTGTGTAAAATTAATGTAATTAAAAATTATACAAAATTACTCCTAATTAGACAAAAAGAGAATCTGTAATTGTGTGCTCAATTTTTGCGTTAATGGTGTCTTTGCATCAATTTGTGCTGTGAATGCCTTATAGTGAACTAATAGCTGGAGTTCCGGGTTTTTTGCATGACAAGCATAACACGAAATTCCTCAAATAATGCAAAATATGTCTGCATAATTTATATTTCCAATATGCATGGATGTGAGTCCATGCCAAGTAGTAAATCAAACATACTGTTAGATCCAACACATAGGCTCAATAAATGAACCTGGGAGCATATTACAGAGAGTGCCCTGGGGACGCAACTGGCATGTGGATCCGGGGCACTTTGGTATTTAGAGATGTGGACCAAGATTCTTGTGCTGCCTCTTCTGATATACAAATAGCGCTGGTGCAAAGATAAGGCCAGTGCTATCATGAAAGGGTGTGCCCTTATTTGCATGTGGGCATAGCCCCACACAAATGAGGGAATCTCTTTGCCTCTGAAACCACACCATATTATGAACATGGGTGCATATCAAACATGCCTTTAGGTGGTGCTCTTTCAGTTTGCCTCCAAAAGGTGGTGCACTTTCAGCGCGCCTCCTAATGGCAGCCCTCTGGAGCCTCAAGACATCCCCTTGCAGGCTGGTGCAGCCACTCACTGCACATACCTGCAAGGGGATCTCTCTCCCCTCTTGAAAGTTCAGGCAGGTTCCTGCATGCACTGTGAAACATGGATTGTCTTTCAAGCATCCGCTCTGTATTTTACTTGAATTTGCTACCCAGGGCAACAAAAGTTCAAGGCTGCACTGAGGGCAGAGCATTCTATTAAATAGGGTGCACGTTCCCTTGTTGCACCCAGAAGGTGTGTCATGGCACAAACAAGGAAAGTGCTGCCTAACAGGGTCCTTGGTTTCAGCCCTGGTAGCCATGACATACAGCAAGCAGACATATCTTACAGAAAAGTGTGTAAATTATTTAGCCGTACCAAAACAAGTTACAAAGTCAAAGCTCAACACAACCAACGTCTAACAAATAGAGAAAAATGTAGCAGTAGTCTAAAAAAAGGATGTGACTACACAAAAAGAAAGATACTGTCTCACAGCTAACATTTCATGCAATACTGAGTTGCACAAGTGCATAGCACACACGTTGGATTTTAGACAGCCAATGACAAATGGGATGGCCCTCAACAAATATGTAAAAATGTAGGTAGTATTGTCATTTTTAGGACATTGTCCCTCCCAACCAATGTGAAATGGAGCTGCTCCATTCTCCTAACATCCTATTCTATGTTACGTGCCAAGGGAACCAAATGCCCAAGTGCATATCCCCAAATACATTACCTCTTCCACCACTTCACGGTCAACAAGTCTCCCATCCTTGAGCTTTACCGATTTCACTTATTTATTTATTTATTTTAAGAGTTTTATATAGCGCTGGCTAGACCCGGAGGTACCAGAGCGCTTTACATGAGGTTCCACAAAATTACAAGATTACATCAGTTCCAATTTACATCAGTTGCGATACAAACAATTACAAGAGCATAGAAAACGAGATAAGTGAAGTGTAGAGGGGAAGGGGGTAAGGGCAAAGGGGTGGGAAGAGATACAGCAGAAAGACAAAGGAAAGTCTGCCCAAAGTCCGGCTGGGTAGGTGACGGTCAAGGGGAAGTCCTAAAACCCATCTCCTCTATAGATATCAGGCAGCTCCACCGGGCTTTGGCCAAATAGCTAGATCTCAATGGAAAACATTTAAGGAACATCTGGGGCAAAATAAATGAAGCGTAGAGGGGAGGGGACAGGGAAGGTGAGAAAGGGAGGATAGAGGAAGAGACAACAAGGAGAGATGGAATGAAATCTGTCTAAAGGCCGACTGGGTAGGTGACGACCAAGGAGAGAGTCCATGGCCCATCTCCCATATAGCTAAACCAGGTAGCCTCATCGGGCATCAGACAAAATAGTTCAATCTCAATACATTGAGAGAGGAGAGTAGGAGAGACATAAATAGAGGGAGTATGCTGGAAGAGACGACAGGAGAGATAAAAGGAAGTCTGACTAAAGACCGACTGGGTAGGTGACGTCCAAGGAGGGAATCCCCGACCTGTCTCCTCTATAGCTAAACCAAGTAGCTCCATCGGGCATCAGACAAAATAGCTAGATCACAAATAACGAGGGAAAATTCACAGGTAAACAGGAAGGGGACTAGGGCCAGGACAGGCGAGGGCAGAGGTCAGTAGCAGGAAAGTGGAGTTGAGTAGAGCGGGGAAGGGTAGGGGGTAGGTAGTTTGGTGAAACTTTGCATGGATCTGCCTCGAGTCATTCAAATAGCAGGTCCGTTCCTCCTCAGGCGCCATCTTGAGGTTAAAACGCCGGGTGAGATTTTCGGCAGAAACCTTGTGTTGCTACGACCGGTTGGAACGGCGGTCACAACGTCAGACGCTCCCGACCATCCGATGTCCGGCGATGGTTGAAACAGTTGTTTAGGGGGAATTAAGCGCCTCACTGAGTTGATGAAAGCGGGGCTTCAGCGGAACAGAGGCTCTGAGCTGCCAAGTTGGATCCTGGCTCCTCCTCCTTTCCCTTGAGGGTGCCAGTGAGAGGTTAGATGAGGTTAGATGACAAGTCGAGCAAAATAAGAGCAGCAGACACCCTGTCACAGATCGTCCTCCATTCATCAGCAGCTAGGACCAGTGTGGTTACAGGGCAGTGACCTTGATTTTTTTTCCACACTGCGTTGGAGACTGGAAAACTTTGGCTAGGCAAGTACTGCTTCAGGTTATGTTGCAAATCCATTTGAGATGAGTTATGATGGGAAGGATGCACATATGGGATAAAATGCTGCGATGTAGGACTGTGTGCTTCCCTATACAATTGAGGCAAAGTTGGTGACCCATACAAGGATGTCTCAAATGGAGAAAAAGTTTGGGGCACTGGAGAAGTCACTGGGGAAAGGCTCAATTTGCTTTCAAGCTCTGGGTTGTCATTTTGGATACCTGGGAGCTCATCATCACGTGAGTTCGCTGGGTGCAATGAAGTAACAATGGTGGAGGGTGTTGTTTTAACAGCATATGAACTGGGCAGCACAGCTTTCTTTTCAGGATGTATGATAATGCTCTGGATTTTAGGGAGTCTCTCCAACAGTAGGAGCTTAACAGAAGCCTCTAGCCCACCACAAGAGTCTGGCTTATTTTTTTCAATTCTCTGCATAGATCGTCTTGTGGCTACATCATAGCAGACATGGAGGTGTTTGAAGAGGCATCGATGTGATCTTAACCGCAGCATACAATTTTCACATTTAAAGTACCGATTTGGCTTGTAGTGAATTTTTTGTTTTCTCAATGTCGGCTAGCCTTCTTGAGATGCACTGTAATAACTGCTAAATCCTCTGCATATAACAACACTTTATATTAATCTTGCCCTTCCGGCATTGGACTGATTCTTTTCTAGCATCTTTATAAAAGGGTCTGTAGACAGGGCAAATAGCAATGGTGAACATGGAGAACTTTGTCTTGTCCCCCTGGGGGACAAGACAAGACATGGGGCTAATAGTATGAGAGGAAAAGTACTCAGGAGAATGTAGGGGCCCATGTGGTGCACCACACTCAGTCACCTCACTACACCCAAACGTATCAGCTGCAGCTGGTAGCCTCTCGTCAGGGGAGTAAGCGCCAAGTCAGTAACCAAGCCCCATTCTGCAGACTCCTGGCCCTGCGTTTGACATGTAGGACATATGGGTATGGAAGTCATAGGGGTGGAACCCTCTTTCCCTCCCACTCCAAGACAGGTAGCTAGCGTTCAGGGGAAATGCTGGGTGAAGTTGGAAAAAGCTAAGATCGTGTGTGCCAATTCCTATATTTCTTTGACCAGAATGTTGGTTACAGATATACCTTACAACCCTAGCGTCCCTGAAATTAACCAGAATGCAATCTCCCGTTGTGTCCTTGGTCCTGTTTCCAACCCAACTGACCCTTCTAATATGAAGAACCTGACCGTCAAATGAACTGGGCAAAGGTCTGTTCTCATTTAGCCAAAACATAGTTTTTGTTTTTGAGTTCGTCATACGATTCTTGTTTGCCAGCCTTACGCTGTGGGACCTGAGTAAGCACAACTACATAGGGCTGACATTCTGGCGGTAGGTTAATGTGGGGAGGGTTGGTTTCTCCATTCTCAGCCGGGAAGGGCATATGTATTGGTGCAGGTGGTTTACAATTTTGACCCCCTCTTCCTTCCATGGTAGTATTAATGTCCTTGCTCTGAGCAGAGAGACTTTGGCGGGGACCTTTAGTCCCTTTGTCCGTGATCGGATTGCAATTTGAGCTTTTTTGGACATTAGTGTGAATAGGTCCCCCTTGTACAACAATGTTCGCACACTCTTTAGACCCAGGGACTTCCCCTGGCGCTATTGGAACCCTCACCTCTGTAGGTTTAAGATCCTCCTGGGGGTCATTATTCGCCTCTAGCTCCCCCTCCCGGGTTTTAGAATGTCATTTAATTAAAGACTTGAGTGAAAAGAAATTGTCGAGAGTGGCTTTCTCGAATCTATCCTGCCTCTCCGTCAAAACTTTCACCCTTTCAAGTACAGGGATTATCAGAGATTTCGTTATTTTCTCTAATTAGGCGATGGGGGGTATCTGGGGTAAGGTGCCCAAAGTGGGGATAGGCTTTAGCTTTGGAGAGGCTTAATGCCCTAGAATCTCGCAAGCATTCGGTTGTTCAGCCAGCATTGGGGCCTGCCTTGCCCTTAGTGGTTCACGCCCCTATTAGTAATCCAACAACCCCTGAGGGACCCCCTGTGCAACTTGAGGCAGCGGCAGTCAGAGGAGTTAGAGCAGAACCCATCAAAAGGAAAAGAACGATAAGCTATCAAAGGCGTGGTCATCCTAAAACCCCCAAGAAGTTCAGGGGAAAATGTTCCAAGGGTTGTGCGAAACCTATGGGGCTGGGGACGGTTGAGAAGCAGATCATCACTAGAACACAAGGGACTTCCTCGACTGGTGGCCAATCGATATGTACCCCAAGAGAGCTGGAGAGCGTAAACCCAAATCCTATCCTTTATACAATTCAAGGGGGATGTTATCTGGCCCAGTTGCCTTCCCTGAGGCCAATGATCTAATTGCTATTGCTATTTCATCCTATGATAATGGCTGATCCAAAAACCGGCCATCTGGGATCAGCCCGGCCCCATCGATTATTTGTAACACATCATCATGACTACCAGGAGGTACACCAGCTTCCTCTGTATACAACTTCTCATAGAAATCTTTAAAGACTTCCTTATTTCTACAGGCAAGATATATTTAGATTCATGATTGTTGTCAATTGGCTCTATCCCTGCCGCCACCTCATTTTCCCTCATCTGAAGTGAAAACAAGGGTCCCATATGCTCATCATATTCTTAGCACTCTCACTTATAAGTTTAACATTTAGCTGTAACTTCTTTACTGAAACACTGCATAACTTTAGATCTTACAACTGCTATCTTCTGCTGAATCTCCCTATTATCCAACCTACATGAGATCAAATTGATGTGATGCTCCTCTAATAGTGAAAGGTCAAATATTGAAAGTATAGCCTGGATCTTACTGTGCTTTTTCTGTTTCCAATATAGTATGTAGCTTAAAGTTGCTCCCCTGATTTCAGCCCTTAGGGTGCCCCAGAGCACCGCTTCTTTAGCAGATCTCCTAATAATCTCTAAATAAACAGCAATCCATTTCCTTATATGATCTAAATATTCCCCATTACAGACACATTTTTTAATCAAAAGTCCACTTCTCTCGTGGTTTGAAAACCTCTGCAATGGTGACCTCCACAACCAATGGGTTATGATCCGAAAATGCTCTCCAGAGCTTTGCGATTTCAGCATGATTAATGAATATCTTTTTCATAAAAATGTAATCTAAACAAACTAATTTGTTATGTGCGAACTAATATATGTATACCCTGGTTCTGGGGCTTTACATTTCTCCTAAATATCCACAAGACCATGATTTTATACCAAACAGTGAGTGCCTTAAACGTAGGGCTTCCTCCCAGTATATATGTGAGGGATATCTAGTCTACTATTTACTTCTAAATGTATTTTAAAATCCCCACATAGTATAAGTGGTCTGGCCAGTTTGCAAATTCGATATTCAAAAAATCTAAACATATCAGCCTCATCTGTGTTTGCTCCATATATTGAAAACAGCATAAATTGTCCTCCACCAATGCTGCACTCTAAAATGACCCACATACCCAATTAAGCTCTGAAAAACTGTACAGCTAGATATCTTAGATAGTATAGCCACCCCACAAGCAGTCAAAGTTCAAAAAGTACTTTATTCGGTTAAAAAATCAATAACCATAAAAGCAACAGATAAAAAGAAATACATTTACAGTGTTGAGTAGTGCAGATGTTTGTAAAAGGAGAAGTTATCGCAGTTCATGTAATCCATAATATATACAATATTAAATTTCATCTAGACGAATTGATTTCCGATATTTAAAAACTTGTTTAAAAAACTCATATAATGAGGCAACAGTAAAAACATTGTCCATTTTTTGCAATTCTAAAAACGCTGGGCGACATCTATACAGGTTCATCTCTTTTAGGATAGGGACAATAAGTTTCCTACGGGGCAGGGTATAAAATTTACAAAAGAATACAACATGTATATTAGATTGTACATCATTAGATTCATCACAAGGGCATACAGGCAATTCATTAGACCAATAATTCATATCAGGGAAAGTGAATAATCTAAAAACAATATTAAATCTGAAACGTGTTAAAAGGAATCTATCATAATTCGGCATATGTAGGGTTAGGTATGGCTGTAATTTGTCTCTGGTTAGAATTAACTGATGTGAAGAGACAGTCTTTTTCTTAGTTTCTTCAAGCAGTCTTTTTTCTCTCAGATACTCCATACATAGTTTTTTCAATGTTTTTCTGGAAATGTGTGCCATAGTAGATGGATCTTCATAATAATGTGAGCGGTCAATTTCCATCAGGAAAGTTCTGATGTAATTTAGCCATTCAAGTCCATTTACTTTTCCAAGTTTTAGCACATCATGTAATATGGCGCGATTTAATACACATTCATTTACAGTCCAGACCCTGTGCCACAAAAGAATGGTCTGTATTCTAATAATGTCTGTTATGTACGGCAACCCCAGCTCAGCATGGCAAATAAAAGTTGCTGTACTTTCTGGAATTGACAGGATATGCCATAAAAATGTATTTTCCACCGTTTGGAGTGGTTTTATATTGGAGTAGCCCCAGATCCCTGCTCCATACAATGCCACTGATACACACGTTGCGTTATAAATAGTTAAAATTTCCATAATCGTTTTTTCCCCCAGTTTTCTTATGAAATTTTTTTGTGCTATTATTGTCTTAGAGAACAGGAGTGTTCTTGCCTTCAATCAATCAATCAATCAATCAGTGAGACTTATATAGCGCGCTACCTACCCGTAGGGTCTCAAGGCGCTGGGGGGGGGGGTGGGGGGCGCTACTGCTCGAACAGCCAGGTCTTCAGCTTCTTCCTGAAGGAGAGGTGGTCTTGGGTCAGGCGCAGGTCGGTCGGGAGGGAGTTCCAGGTCTTGGCGGCCAGGTAGGAGAAGGACCTTCCTCCCGTAGTCGCTCTTCGGATGCGGGGGACGGCGGCGAGGGCGTGGTTGGCTGATCGGAGGTGGCGTTTGGGAGCGTAGAAGTTGATTCGGCTGTTGAGGTAGCTCGGGCCCTGGTCGTGTAGGGCTTTGTGTGCGTGGGTGAGGAGGTGGAAGGTGATTCTTTTGTTGACGGGGAGCCAGTGGAGGTCTCTCAGATGTCCGGTGATGTGGCTGGTTTGTGGGATGCCGAGGATGAGTCTGGCTGAGGCGTTCTGGATCCGCTGGAGTCTCTTCTGGAGCTTGGCGGTGGTACCGGCGTAGAGGGCGTTGCCGTAGTCCAGTCGGCTGGTGACGAGGGCCTGGGTGATGGTCTTCCTGGTCTCGGAGGGGATCCACCAGAAGATCTTTCGTAGCATGCGCAGGATGCCTTCACCGCATTTGACCAAGTACCGGTCTCGTGAAACAAAATTCCAAGATACGGGAAGGTGGGTGTTCTTTCTAAAGGGGCGTTATTTATATACATCGTTTTCATTTGCTTTTAAATGCGTGTGCCACAATTCATTGCAAAAGACTTACTACAATTTATTTTTAAGTCCAAGCTGAGCATAAATTAGTTAAAAGATGTTATCAGTTTTTGCAGGGCCATGGGGGTACAGGCCATTAAGACAGCGTCATCTGCATACAACAGTGCAGGGATAAATCTTTTTCCAATCTTAGGCATATCCCCACACTCTTGCAACAGACAACTTTCAAGGCCATTTATATAAATAAGGAATAGAAAGGGGGCCAAGACGCACCCCTGGCGTACACCACGCCCTACCCCAAAAGGCCTACTGCATTCCCCCCCTTTTCCATAACGTACAATAGCAGTGGCTCCTGAATATAACTCCCTTAAAAATTGGATTATCGGCTTTTCTACGCCCAGCCTTGACATCAAGTCCCATAATTTAGAATGAGACACACAATTGAAAGCCGATGTAAGATCAACAAATGTAAAATACAAACGCTCCCTTTTTATCGTAATGTATTTCTGTTGGATCAGAAATAAATTTAAACCCGGCTCCGTAGTTCCTATGCCCTTTTAAAATCCGAATTGTAGGTCGCTTATTACCCCAAACTCCTCTACCCAGTTTTGTAATTTGGCTAAAATGACTCTGCCGAGGATCTTTATTAATGAATCAAGAAGGGATATTGGCCTATAACAGGCACAATTTTGTCTATCTCCCTTCTTATAGATGGGTACAATGATTGATGTAAACCAAGATGGACTCAGTCCCTTTACTAGTGCTGCATTAAAAAGTTGTACAAGCATCGGACCCCAGATTTCGCTATTCCCCTTGTACAAATCTGCCGGGATCCCATCTGGACTGGCCGCCTTACTGCCCTTTGTGGCTTCCAAACTTGTTAAGACCTCGGGTAAAGTTACCATCAGTTTATGGGCCCCGTCTCCTGACTCATCTGGTGAGTTTAAACCCATATCTTGAACCTCATCTATAGACATATAAAGAGTGGAGAAGTGTGCTACCCAGTCCTCCTCATTAATCACAATTTCCAAGCGAGCTTTAGTGATTTCATAGGGTAGTGGGGCATTTACCACCCTCCAGAAGGCCAATGTATCTTTAGTTTGTGAGGCTGCACATAGTTCTTCCCATGCCACCCTTTTAATGGCATACTTCCTATCTTTTAGTGCCTGGTTGTCACTTTTCCTTAGGTTTCTTATCTGAGCAATATCTCGGGGTGTCATATGGATACTTCGTTACATATATTGTGTTAAGTTAGCATGAGTGCATTACATGTTTAAACAGCCTTTTTTCCTTCGGCTTCAGTTTTGCACACGACACATACTTGTTGTTGTCGCCTTCACCCTAGAAGCGGTGAGGTGGTTTATTTGAGAATAATATGTTATTTCTATGCTATCAGCTTTGCCTGGTACACTTGGTACAACTGTCTGCACACTGAGAGCTGCACACTCTGAAATTAACCTAACACAAGGTTGCTGGGAGGCTTGATCCTCGCACCACATTAGACATAACACAAATAATGTTGATGCCAACATTTTGGGCTCTACGCGGGTTTAAGATAGAGTTACACGGAATGAATAAAAACACTTGGTGCTGCGCATGAAGAGAGCTGGTAGCGGTTGATGTGAACTGCTCCTACTGACATTGAGAGGTATGGGGCCGCCCTGCTAAAACCCGGATGAGACCTTCTTAGATATAATATAATATGCTAGATAGGGTGCGCGAAATATAGGTGATAAAGATTTCTATAGAAATTGCATTATAACATGCTAGCACCTTTTGCTTATTATGGATTAGTGACTATGCTGCTGACTCTGATTTTTATAATCTGCATTTTGGTATTATACAAGATACTGCGTTTGAGAACTTTGCATTGAATAATAAATATTTCAAACTTGCACTTGTGTTCTTTGACTCTCAGTTTTGGTTTGAAATGATTATATAACGAAAGAGTGTTCATGTGTTCCACGACTCCTGAGGTATTCTAAAGATCATGTTCTGGTTTGTCTAATACATGTATCATTCCATAATGATCCATGAGACACTGTAGCTAGCTAGGTAACGAGATTTCTGACACTGAGATGAGTTTTTGGATCATCCTAACTCACTGAGG
Source organism: Lissotriton vulgaris (assembly GCF_964263255.1). Taxonomy (NCBI): domain Eukaryota; kingdom Metazoa; phylum Chordata; class Amphibia; order Caudata; family Salamandridae; genus Lissotriton; species Lissotriton vulgaris. The sequence continues at coordinate 1,088,684,126 of NC_141697.1, read as the reverse complement.
TTCTAGATCTCTATGCACAGTTCTGTGGGAGAACGGAAACCCTGCTACATGGCGCCCAACGGATTGGTTGGCCGTATTTCATGACACTCGAGTAGTATATCATTCATACCTTGACACCTTCATTTCCGTTTCCGGTAAACGGCGGTGTCGGAAAACCTACCTGTTTTTGAAATAGGTCTTTTCAAGCTTGAATTGTTCTAAAAAGGTTTCTTTGAATCACTACCCAGTTGTGCTACAAAGTATTCTTTGTCTAGTTTTTCTTCTTCCTGTGCTAAACATGGCAGTGGAAATAGCGCAGCATAGCCGCGTCGCGGTTCGCGACCACTTGCGGGGATATAATGTACCCGCGGAAGGCTTAGCTGTGGTTCTAGTAGTGAGTGCGGAACATGCGTACCGGTACGAATTGTTTTATTACTGGGTGACGTTTCCGGAAATAGACGCTAATTCGGGTGTCTATCATTCATACACTGCCACGGTTGTACCGGCGGCTTATGCTCCGTACAGGGCACTGGAAGTACCTATAGACGCTTGGCAGCACGGAGTTTGGTTTGGTGGCGCCCTACCACATTCTTTAACGGCTCCGAGGTTAGGTCCCTTGTCCATTCCGGGCACAAATTGGCCCGCTTTGGGTGGATTTACTCCTCATCCTAATCGCACCACTTGTAATGTGGGTGACCTGCGGCGTCTTCATGAGGTCGCAGTTGGTGTGATTAGAGCGCTTGTTCATTACATTGGTCGTAATATTCATGGCGCAGCCCCCGCAGGGGCGCAGCTTCGAGCAGACCAGGCTGGCTTGAAAATAAGTCCGGTCTTGGTGAATTCCGTTATGGGCAGAAAGCCAGATGTTAAGGATGATTTTCCTTACTGGCTTGCCGAGAAATTCGACCAGCTGGAAGCTGTGTTTCCTAATACGACTCCGGGTGAAAAACACCGGATTCTTACGCTTAGTTTACCGAAAGATTTAGCCCCGGAACTTGTTGACTGTGAGACATGGGGTAAGACTTTTGCAGCGGTTTACTCGAGGTGCTTTGGCACACCGTCAGTGTCGAACCTGTCTGCAATCCTCAAACGTGTTCAGGATGATCACGGACCTGAGTCGGCGGTTGAGTTGGGTATGCGCCTGAACGGTTCATTTGAGACAGTTTGCGGTATTATCCTTGCCAATGTAAAAGGGGATGCAGTGAACTTTCAAGTGGCCAATGGTCTGGCGTTAATTCCCGATGCCGAGAAACCCCGTCAGCTGGCAAGAATAATTGTGGCGGCTTATAAAATGGTTGGCCGCAATTCTAAGGGTGCGAAGGTTTTTCTTGAAAAAGAAAAGAAGCAACCCCAGGGGCAGTCTTCGGAAACAGGTGGACAGCCCAGGTCCAAGAAACAAAATTGGCCTAAAAAGCAGAATCAGGGTAAGCAACAACAACAACAGACACAGGTCTCGAGTCCGGCGCCTTCACAACCTGCGCAGTCAGTGCGTGTTTATGAATTGCGCGATCGCGCTACGATTAAAACACCTGATAGATATCAGGCATCTGACCAACGCTCTCCTCGTTCCTTTCAGGACTCATCGGCTCCGTCAACCGGTGGTGGAGGGGGCGGCAGGGGCAGGGGTGGTCAGCAAGGACGTGGCCAGCACCGCACGCGAAGTGAAGGGGATCGGCGGGACGACTCTACGCCTAAGAGACCGCAGTTTGCCAAGAAGAAGGTCGCTGCCTTAACGGCGCATCGATATGCCCCAGATAGTGAGAACGCGGCTTCGGAATCTGACGTGGGCTCTGACCTTGCTGGACAGCGCGGCGGAGATTACCATAGTGAGAGAGGCCCTCCGTCCACTGTTGAAGGTGACAGCGACTGAGACTTTTATTGTAATTGAAACAGCTGATACGCATGTTGCTCCCCCTGAAAGACTTTTTGAAATTGTCCTGTTAATTGAAGGTGACATGCAGCGAACTGTAAAAGGGGTATTTTGGGAGAATCTTTCGGATACGTATGACATTTTGCTTTCGGAGGCTGACTGGCCCCCACCTTTTGTTCTCGCAGCTCCGCGAGGGGAGGAGGTAATCCTCCCCAGTTTCGCGCACACTGTACCGAGAGTGGAAGCGCTGCATTTTGCAGAAGAGTGGGCTCTGGCGCTTGCGCCGGCTGTGTACCGAAATCAGTGTGGCTGGGATAAATTGTCCCCTAGCCATGAGATTCCTTTACGGTCACAGCCTCAGCCACAACCCCAGTATCCCATACGGCGTGAAGCTAAGGCTTCAGTCGCGGCTATCCTTGAACAATTGGAATATCAAGGTGTAATTGAAACATGTGTGTCACCAATGAATAATCCCCTTTTTACTGTTAACAAGCCGGACGGCTCGTATCGTCTAGTTTTGGATTACCGGCATTTGAACTCGCATTGCCGTAACTGTGCAGTACAGAATACTCACGGCTCTGCCCTAGTGAATAGTCTTGAGCGTAAACGGTTCAAAACCACGCTTGACATTTCCAATGGTTTTTATGCACATAGATTAGATGGTCTAAGTTCCCAATGGACCAGTTTTACGTGCGGCGGCGTACAAAAAATGTTTAAACGTCTCCCAATGGGATATAAAAATAGTCCTGGAGTGTTTTCCGCCCGCATAGTCTCTCTTTTGGAGAGTTTCGATCCAGTTGCATGTTCGTATGTGGATGACATTTATCTCACAGACGACGAGCTTTGGGTGCATCTGTGTCGAGTAAACGGCATAATTTGTAACTTTGCAGACATGGGTTACAAGTTTAACTTTGCGAAGTCACACATTGCGGAGTACACAGTGTTGTTTCTAGGTTATGAACTTAACCATGAAGGAAAGGGATTGGCTCCTCACTTCCTGGAGAAGTGCGCGCAGTTGCGCTCTCCGACAACTCTGAAAAAATTACAGTCTTTACTGGGTTTTTTAAATTTCGGGAGGACATACATTCCGGAATATGCCCAGCGTATCAAGCCTTTATATGCCTTGGTACAACCATCTTTTTCCAAATCATGCTGGCTGCCTGAGCATTCAGCCATTCTGCAGTCTTTGCAGGCTGATTTGCTCACTTCTGACTACTTACAGACCCGTGATAACCAGACCAACCTGGTGATAAGAATTATCCCTGGGACGGTGGGTTTCACGTACCTGACTTTTAACGAGGGGGATACTGTACCTATTGCTTACAAGTCACACTTGTACACTTCGGCTGAACTGCGTTTTTCCACTGTGGAGAAAGTGTTAACGGCTGTGCAGATGGCAATTCTTAAAGAACGTGCCCTGTCGCAGGGAAAGCGCATGTTGGTTGTTACCCCGTGTCCTGCATTGGAGGCGGTCACGAAAGCCAGTGTACCTAATTCTAAAGCTTTGCACCCTCGGTGGATTCAGTGGGCTACTTCCTTGACATCTCAGGATGTCACGTTTATTTTTGACGCCGCTTTACGGTCGCAGGAGTATTTACAGTATGAATTTGTTCATCCTGCTCCTTTAGCAATGCGGCCGTTGGAGGATTTCCACTGTATCATTTACACGGATGGTTCGGCGCAGGTTGCGCATGGCTCTAAACATGCCTACGTTTCCGCTTGCGCCATTGTGGTCGGTGCAATGGTGAACGATGAGTTCGAGTCCAGTGTCGTGCACACGCAGACACTTGGGGACTGCACTGCACAATTAGCAGAGCTACGTGCTCTGATGCTTGCATTGGAGTACGCAGATCCTAGTGTGACGACTTTAATCGTAAGTGATTCTTTCTACTGTGTCCAGTCTTACAATGAGAACTTGTTCTTTTGGATTCAGAATGATTTTCGTGATTCCAGAGGTAGCACAATAAAACATAAAATGATCTGGGTCCGAGTAGCGGAACTTAAAGAAAAGCTACCGCTCGTGTTTGTGATTCATACTCTCGGCCACCAGCGCGTGGGAGTCCACGCTGTTGGCAACTCGCTTGCTGATGAAGCAGCGAAATCAGCGGTATCTAAATACTTAGTTGCAGCAGTCACGAGGTCCAAAAGCAAAATAGATGATGACATCTTGGCGGCTGTTGCTGCCACAGCGAAGGGAGGTAAATATCATGCGGGGTTCCCTTCGAAATACACATACCACTTAAGTCCCGAAAAGGTTCCTTATGTGAAAATTCCTGAAGTTGGAGAGCGTCTAGTTCCCAACTCGGATCGCAGAGCTTCTCTGATTACAGCGGCTCATGAAGGTGTGGCGTCTGCGCATGCGGGCGTCTCAGCCACTGTATCTCAGCTACAACAGAGATTCTGGTGGCGGGGACTGTACAAACAGACGCGCGATTATGTCCTTATGTGTGACATTTGTCAGCAGATTAAGCCTTCTACTGCTGCGCGTCCGCCTCAGACACAGTTGTACATCTCTAATAAACCACTTGGATGTGTTTATTTAGATCACTGCGGTCCTTTCTCTTCTGATACTGCGTATAAATACATCTTAGTAGCAGTCGACTCATGCACACGCTTTGTGTGGTTATGGCCGCATCGCAGCGCTGATTCACGGACTGTCATTAAGGATTTGCGTGTCTTTGTGGGAATCTTTGCTTGTGGTGCTTTCCATTCGGACCAGGGTCCGGCTTTCGCCTCTAAGGCGTATAAGGATGCTATGGTTTCGTTGGGAGTACAGGTGAAGTTTTCAAGCCCCTACAGGCCTGAGGGCAATTCTGTGGTAGAAAGAATGAACCGCGACTTAAAGCAATCTTTGACAGCCCGAGTTATAGGGACTGGTAAAAACTGGCTGACCCACCTCTATGGCGTGCAGCGTTCGCTTAATAATCTCCCTAGAAGGTCTCTGGGTGGGCGGACCCCATACGAAATGCTCTTTGGTATCAAGATGTACGTCCCTGACCTTGATGGTGCAGACTGCGAGGCCCAGGCCGCGGCCTTTGACGTAGATGAACATTGCAATGTTTTACAGGATCTACAAAAGACCAGAGACAGTCTTGCAAAGGAACACTTGCCCTCCACGTCGGATGATGCGTTGCAGATCCCGGTAGTTGGCTGGCTACCCCAAGTTGGAGAACTGGTTCGAGAGAAGATCGAAAACAAAAAGGAGTTTGGTCCCTCATATCGAGCGCCAGTTCGGGTCCTTGGAGTGAAGGGCACAAGAACAGTCATTTTACCACCACTTCCAGGTCGTAAAGAAAACAGATTTATTTCTATTGACAATGTCAAGACACACAGGGTGGCCGATTCTTCATAGCATGACACCGGCTGTATCCTGTCCTTCCATGGTGAGGCACTCTGTGCTGGCTATTACATCTGGTGCAGATCAGGAGGTGTCCCTCGAGATGCCTGCCATATCAAGTCCTTTATTAAATACTATTCCTGTTACTAACATTGATGAGGTGACCTATGCAGATCCTGCTGATTTATCTATGTCCGATTTACATGCTCGTTTGGCTAACCAGTCCAGATTCTCTTTTGACTCTGATTCGGAACTTTCAAAGAAACCATCGACTATTGCAAAATATGCCACGTTGTTTAAAAAACATTTTTTAGTTCCACCTTGGACATACATTTGGCTGATACTATTTTCATTTTATCTTTTTATGTCAGTTGGTTTTGTGTTTTATTTTTTCCGCCTGATTGATGGCCATTATGTGAAAGAAAGAACAGGAATTCGGTACCTTAATGGAACATTGGCCCCTCACTCCTCCTCACATTCAGCACACAGACTAAAGAGAGACTTACATTCAGTACAAATTACTGCTTGGCCTGTCCTTGATGGGATTGTGTGGGATGCGGTTAGGTTTCAGATACATGGCCCCACAGAAGTTATTAATGTTCCTAATGTGCTTAGAGTAAACATGGGAGATGTGATTAAGCAAAATATTCGTTCTGATGATTGGGATCTTCAGGCCGTAGAAGCATTGTTCTCTGATTTGAAATATTATGCGGCCTTTGATGATGAGGATTTGTATTTAGATTCTGTCAATTATGGTGATTTGTTTTGTTACCAACATTATGGAAATCATTTCTTGCACAAGACAAGTTCCAGGCGGGTTCCTGTGAATTACACTCAGTGGGAACATTGCCCAGCTCCTTTACAGGGGAGCTCAAGTACGTTTCTGGGGAAATACTCTTACTTTACAGATTTTAATAGGTCAAATCCTGAGTCGTTTTATTTTAAAGTGAAACAGAAATCCATGCCAAAAGTTAGACTAACTGACACAAAATTGTTGTATTCAAAGTCCTTTCTAGAAAGGTTATCTGTGGATGGCTATGAGTTATGGAAGGAGGCTGTTGACCTTAAATCGGTTTGGGGTACCAAAGATTGGCAGGTACAAGGCACTGAGGCTTTGCATCGTGCATGTCTCATCCCGAATCACATGTTGTTTTTAAACTCGACTATTTCCCAAACAACATGTTTTGGATTGGCTACATCTAAAAAATTAAATAACCCTACTATCCCTGATTTGGAAGAATATTCAGGTTGGAGTAATTTCACTACATTGTCCATAAGTGAGATACAAGCACTTTTGCAGAATTCCTCCTTTAATATTTCCAGTTTTGATCCAGATGGGTGGCTTTTATGGCAGAGAAGCTCTGATTCTTGCCAACGTCGTTTTTTGGGTTTGTCTGAAGGTTTTACACGCATCAGGCCAGATCCCAGGTTTGACTCAGATCACACTGTTACAACTTATTCAGTAGGCAAATTGTGTCAGAACTGGTTACAACATTCCACTTTAACTGCAGTTAAACTGCATCTGTCCCAGTTGAATGAGAACATAGAGTTAAATGATTTTATAAAAGGCCCGACTATGGGTAGGTCTAAACGCTTTATTTATGCTATTTACAATGAAATTTGGAAATTTTCACGAGTCGAAGCAGCTAAACGCCTGAGGGCTATTGATCAAGCCAATTTGGAAAAAGTGCTTGCAGTGGTCGATAACAGTATTAACACGCTTTCTTCCAGAATTTACACATTGGATAATATTGTTTCTTCTGTTGTTGATATTGTACATGATGAAGTGTCCACGTTATACCATGGTCAAAATCAATTGCGTTCTGTAATGCAGTTTGCCTGGACTCTACAGACAATTAAGGCTGGTCGAGTTCCCTGGACCGCATTGAACGTTTCATCACTTTTTGCCCCTTTTAATCTTACTGAAAAACAACGCATGCTTTCAATGCGTGATGCATCATTTTCTATGTTACATATTGAGAAGCTAGAATCCTTGCCTTTTTCTGTTGCTGAAACCACTACTGCCACGTGGCTTATTCATGGTTTAATTACATTACCATTTCCTTTATATAAATTTACTAACTGTATGCGATATATCGCTATAGGACGATATGAACCACTAGGCAATGCATTCCTACATGAGACATGGTCATTACCATACACATACAGATGTCTGAAGGATGGGAAAGAAGTGAATCTTAATGGTGAGGAATGCACACAGTCACCTGACCATTCATTAATATGCAGACACATTCAGTTACACGGTTCTTGTAATCAGGACCGCCCAAATTTAGCATGTGTTTTGAAAGGCACGCCAGTTCCAGCAGTGGTTCCCACATTCACATTGTTAGCTAATGGTAGTTATTTACTTTTAAACAACGAGTTATGTTGTGGTTTATTAATTGGTGTGGCATATGTGGTAACTGTATCAGAGCGTGTAGTGTGCTGCAAGAATGTTCTATACCCACCCACGCATGGTTCTTCAGATGTCTCCATCTGGCCACGGATTCTAACCTTGGAAGCAAAATTCAATGGTTTAAGCAGAATAAGGGCCCTTTTGTCTCAAAAACAAGTGACCCTGAGTTCGGCCCGGGAAACTTATGTCCTTCACATAGCCAACACCCGCACAGAGGTGCAGGCGCTTTTAAATACTGATTTGCCGTTTCATTTCTGCGAGCTGGTACACCAGATTTTTAATGCTTCTTCAACGACTGGGCTGGCACATTTTTTCAAGTTAGTGAGCAGTGGCCTCGTGACTACGTTTGAGAAGGTTTTTGGTATCATTCCCACGTTTTTTCATACTATTTTTTCGAGTTTGTTTGGTGGACTACCTGTGCTATTGGCTGTAGCCGCTGGCATTCTGTTGGTATTTTTCTTCATAAAACATGGATGCCCATCCTGCACAAGACGCCGTTCAACGCCTCCTGACACTGTGCCGTAATCGAATGCTCAATTACTATGGAACATTGCCGCTTGCAGCATTAAGCACGGCCTATAGATTGTCATTTCGGTTCACCGACTTCACGTGTGTCCAACCTGTGTTTCACTGCCTGAACTGCGAGTTCGATTGGGCCATTGATTTGTGCCTATGCTTGAGGAATGCTCCTGACGTCGATTTTGATCAGCTAATGCGTCCCGTGGTGGCTCATGAGTTGATCTGTTCTGGCGAGAGAGTTATGGGCTTAGCAGCAATAAATGGAGTTCTGGGCCAATGGGAGATCTCTGCAGCGGCGGATGCCTTTCTGACACACAGCGATCTGGTGAACCCACTGAGTTGTCCTCTGGCGTTACAGGAGGATCCGATGCTGGAGGAGCACGTATGTTCTTTTCCATTGCTGAATTGGATGGCTGAACTATTTTCGGATGATGGCAGTGATTTCATACTGGAGGCTGTTGCAACTTTCTTTGCATATACTTTCCATTCATGACATACCTGGGAGGAGTGCTTTGTTGTGAAATATGACTTTCTCTTCGCTGAATTGGAGAGCTGGAGTGTGTTCAGCTGATGGAGAATTCAATCACGTGATGTCGCTGAGGATAACGTCATTGTGGCACATGACTTTGGATATTGGATAAGTGCCTTGTTTTTTCTCTTACAGACATTTGGATTGATGCGACCTGGTCTTACTTTCATATTTTTGAGACCTGGCGAATGACTTTTAGTTCGAAAGTTTTGTTTTTATTTTTAGACTTGAGGCCACTGTAGGCATTCATACATATACATTCATACATATTTTTAGCTTATTTTAGCTTGAGATTATTGAACTTTGCTTTCAATCTTTGTATCTGATTTAGTATTGCCTTTTCCCTTATGTTTGACGGTGCTCGGACCAATGGGGGGGTGTCATATGGATACTTCGTTACATATATTGTGTTAAGTTAGCATGAGTGCATTACATGTTTAAACAGCCTTTTTTCCTTCGGCTTCAGTTTTGCACACGACACATACTTGTTGTTGTCGCCTTCACCCTAGAAGCGGTGAGGTGGTTTATTTGAGAATAATATGTTATTTCTATGCTATCAGCTTTGCCTGGTACACTTGGTACAACTGTCTGCACACTGAGAGCTGCACACTCTGAAATTAACCTAACACAAGGTTGCTGGGAGGCTTGATCCTCGCACCACATTAGACATAACACAAATAATGTTGATGCCAACATTTTGGGCTCTACGCGGGTTTAAGATAGAGTTACACGGAATGAATAAAAACACTTGGTGCTGCGCATGAAGAGAGCTGGTAGCGGTTGATGTGAACTGCTCCTACTGACATTGAGAGGTATGGGGCCGCCCTGCTAAAACCCGGATGAGACCTTCTTAGATATAATATAATATGCTAGATAGGGTGCGCGAAATATAGGTGATAAAGATTTCTATAGAAATTGCATTATAACATGCTAGCACCTTTTGCTTATTATGGATTAGTGACTATGCTGCTGACTCTGATTTTTATAATCTGCATTTTGGTATTATACAAGATACTGCGTTTGAGAACTTTGCATTGAATAATAAATATTTCAAACTTGCACTTGTGTTCTTTGACTCTCAGTTTTGGTTTGAAATGATTATATAACGAAAGAGTGTTCATGTGTTCCACGACTCCTGAGGTATTCTAAAGATCATGTTCTGGTTTGTCTAATACATGTATCATTCCATAATGATCCATGAGACACTGTAGCTAGCTAGGTAACGAGATTTCTGACACTGAGATGAGTTTTTGGATCATCCTAACTCACTGAGGTTCTAGATCTCTATGCACAGTTCTGTGGGAGAACGGAAACCCTGCTACAGGGGCACCTTATGTATTGCATGTTTAAGTTCTGTAAGGGCCTTAGTGCAGGTCCTGTCAAACCATCTTGTACTATTCTTGGACCCATTCTATGACGCTAATTTCAAGTTCTCTTTGATAGTGGATGCAATGATGTTAAAGTGCTCTATTATGCTTTCACTATCAGAGTCTACGCCCAGACAAATTTTAAAACTATCGGCACAGGTATTTACCGGCTTTTTAAAGAATTCTTCCGGTACCACCTTACTCCACTTGAGGGTATACCAATTTTGCCTCCCCAGTGCCACATCTGGGGCGACCTGCGCTGGGGTATAATCGTTCCGTCATGCCACAAAAAAGTTCTCAATCTCAAGTATTTGAGGTAGGTGGTCAATCATTGGTGCATCCACAATTTTAAAACTACCTATCTTATGACCATAAACATTTGAGCAGAGGGTAAAGTCAATGGTAGTGGATGCTCCCCTCCCAATAAAAGTTGATGCAAAAGGTGTTGGTTGCTGAGTCATTTCATTTACAAAACCCAAATCGTAATCAAACAATAATTCATTCAATAAGTCCCCAGTTTGAGTATGTTTAAAATGTGAGAGGTTAATGTCCTGCTCTAACATTAAACCACAAATGCCTTTTTGGCCTTTTGTACATAATGGACAATTAAAATCACCCCCCTCATAACATCATTACTTCCTTCTCCTTGCTGTCTAATTCACATTCTAAATTGTTAGCTAACATTTTCAAAATATCCCGAGGCATATTACCTGGGATATTATTATAGAAATTTATAATTACAAGACAAAGTCCAGCTTTAGTATCTATCACTAATTTATGGTAAAAATCACATTTAGAATAAAAACGTGCCTTCTCGTACATTAAACCATTCGAGAGGTACGTAATTAGGCCACCCTTAGGTCTCCCATATACCCCGTCTACTGCTGGGGTACAGAATGTTTTATAACCATTAACATGTATGGGGTCTGTAGCCCAGGTTTCTTGAAAGGCCATAATATCCATGCCATTTGTAACGGTATCCCAGGAAGGATTAGTAATTTTCGATTTCAAACCTGCCACATTCCAAAACATCAAGGTACGTATGTCTTTATTTAAGTCCATACCACCATTATCTATCTCCCTCTCCTGATTTACGGATTTCTTGTTTCTGGGGGTATTTATAACTATAGCGGTTTGGTTTCCATTGATCCTGGTGTCTACTTAATTATATCTTTTATTCTCCCTCCACAAGGTATTAGTCACATTTGTGTTATCATTTTTAATCGGTGGCCTTTTTTCACTTTCCTTCCTGGTGCTCATATCAAGGGGTAGCTGGTTTCCACTACAATTCAATGACTTACTAAGGGTGAATAGAGATGAAGGAGACTGTAGAGACCCATTATGTTCTGGATGTCAATCCACTGCCTCCAATTCGCTAAACCGATTGAAGCAGGGGATGGTAAATGGAACATATTGTGGGCCCATCCATTCAGTATGTCTGTATTGATCACCATAATGTGTTCTCCCCACCCTTCGCTGTATTGAAGTCCAACCATCATTTACCCCTTCTCCCCATGTATTTTGAGTTGGATCCCCAAACATTTCATGGCCCCACCCTCCCCGAGGATAATTTGAACCCCTCATCCAGCTCCATCTGTTGTCCGTAAACTGAACTGGCATGTACAAAAAAGAGAGTTGTCTTGCCACAATTGTGACTCTATTATTTCTCTTTGCACCCAGACATATATGGTCCACTGTTCTAGGATCTTCAAAGGTTACCACCACACAGTCTCCTTGAATTCTCTTTTTGGTTTTTCCCACCCAAGGCACCCTCTGTACCATTAAGATGTTACTAGTTATGGTTGGTGGAAGGGGGTGGTTAGAATTTAACCAGTGAAGCACCTTATTTTTAAGTGACCAAAATGATTCTGTTGCCTGAGCAGCCAGTTCAGGGACCCCAGTTAAGATTACCACATATGGGCTTGCATCTGGTGGTAAACTGATCCCTCTACATTTTTCAGTCCTATCTCGTAAAAGTTTATCAGGACTGTGGATGGGGGCATTTAAGGTGGCTGGTTTGTTTGTATTTGCCTCAGTGGTTGGAGTAGATTTAACCAAATTTTTACTTGTCACCGGAGGGCAAGGGTTTAGCAATGGTGTTTTGAGAGCTGGTTTTTTAGCTTCAGCTAAGGGCTTATTTATTATTTGTGGTTTATTTGCGGGCAGAGTTAGGTGGGCTACTTTTTTAGTCTGGGTTGAACGCAAGGCATCTATATTCTTATGTAGGACATTTAATTGGGTTTCTATTGCCAGGAGCTTATTTTCCAGAGGAGACAACAAGGATTTAATGAGAGTCTTTAGTGTCGATATAAGCAGATCTTCCCTATCTATACTGATGGCTGTACTATTGGGTGTGGTGCTGTTATTGAAAATATCGGCCAGAGTGTCATCTAAGATGGAATCATCAATAGTCAAAGGCATTGTCCTAGGGCCAACCTCTTCTTTCCCTGTGTCAACTTTGGATGCTCCCCTCACTTGTTCTTTAATATTATCGGCTCCCGGTTTATGCACAGTTGCCAATTTTGTCTTCTTAAAAGTGGTAGTATTATTTTTAGTGTGCATAATCTTTGGAATTGCTCCCTCCCTTTTCCCTTGTGACTCATTATTACTACTTTCAACCTGAGAGTCCAGTTGTGTGGTAATGAGAATGTTCCCCGATGGTGCAAGGTACTGAGAGTCACAGAGAGTAGAATCCCGGAGTGCCGGCTGAGTAGACGTATTATTATGGACCTCTACGAGTGTCTGCAGAGGGATGGTATTGCTTACTACGTTTTCCGGGCTACAGGCCCCAGCTATGTGGCCTATAGATGACCTCTTTGCAAAAGCTAGATCCTGGGATACCCTTCTCTCCATAAGCACTATTCCCTGATCTATTAATGTGTTTGTGCGTACTATAAAGTCATCAAGGGTTCCTGTCAACTTTGTCCCTCCAACAGCAGCCTTTCTTCTAGTTTCAAGAGCCATTGCACATGAAAAGATTCAACTACAATCACAGTTTTATAGTCAACCTCAAGTCACCGTAATGTACAGAATGCGATAATCTGTATATTGGAGGTGTATGCTCACATGGCCAAGGCGATCCAGCGGAGAATTGGGCAGAGTTTCGGGCCCAGCCTCCTCCGGCCTCTGACGGCCACAGACGGCCCGCCCTTTGCCCGGGCTTAGCCCGGCGTGCCCCGCGCGCGTGATCCCGCGACGCGGGTGTGAGGTCCACTTTATAGCGCCTCCGAGCGCAAGTGATGACGTAGGCGGCTTCGGCCGCAATGCCCCCTGGGAAGGCTAGTCCTCCGCTCGGCAGCCGCTGAAGGTAGCAATGCGGCAGCGGGAGGACTAGCGGTCGGCCGGAATGAAAGGGGCAGCAAGGCACCAGGGACAAGTCCTGCCACAGGTATGGACGGCGATTATTCAAATAACACCAAGCAGTCAATCCTTGCTGTGTACAGCCCAAAAGTTCTAGTCCAAGATCAGACATTGCACTCTTCTTAACCCAGGGGATATGAGTCTTTTGGAAACAAAGAATAACACATTTCATAAACTTAAAAGTTGAATCCACCCTGCCCCTCTTAGCTCTATTGTTTAGGACACAAATATTAAGTGTAGTAATGTGTAAGACATTATCCCCCATAACATCAAATTGTGTTGATATTCAACATGGTAATCCCCACAAAACCTAAATCACAACTTCATTAAACTGCTTAAAGTTTTAGGGTCATTCAATTTCTGATTGCTATAGCCGGTAGTCCCACGGTCATCATCCACATTCACACTTAATCCTGAGGGTCCTAAACAGACTCAACCTCCCCTATTGTCTGAATAGTAGTCGTACGATTTCTCCTCCGATTCTCAGCACTACTCACAGTTCCTCCGGATTCAGCATCCAGGGTAGAAATCACAGGCTGTGGGGTTTTTGTTATAGGCTGTTTGTTTGAATTCAACATCAGGTAGGGTGAGCTATCATTCAGATCCTTTCTTTTACCCTTTTTAGCCACTTGTTTCCCTGTGGATTTTTTTCTAAAAGTCTGATACCGTTGCCGGCATTTTTTGGGGGAGCCCCCAGTTTCCATTGCAGCTGTGTTCGCTGGATTGAGTGGCTTCAGTAATTTCTTTGGTACTTCACTCCACCATAAGTCATGTTATGGCGCTCTGCAGCCCTAGGTCAACCATAAGTATTGCGGGGTTTGTCCCCATGACGCTATGGGAGCCATATTAACCCTTAACGTGATTTGGGCGTCGAACTCTGCCTGGATGAATGGTGCACGTCACATGAGGGACACACAATGAGTGCCCGCACTTCTCATCCTCGTTCTCCTCCGATGCTGAAGTCAGAGCGCCGGGCAGAGGAACCAAAAATTCACCCAAAGCACAGCAGCTGTGACCACATCCGATCACTTGACTTCCGCAGCAGTTCAACAGCGAGCTGTTGCCTGCCCAGACAGAAGCTGGTAGAGGGAAACACCAACTTGACCACTCATACTGTTGTATCTACGTCTTTAATTATGTGCATTCTTTCTTGAGAATGCAGCCATGTCACCTTGGAATTTTATATGCCTGGTCAGTTGTTCTCCAGGTCTTGGATGTAGATGACTTGCCTCCCTGTTGGGTTAACAATACATACCATCACCATCTTGCCTGGGAGTCTGATTTGCCTACACCACCAGCAAACTCTGGAATTCCCTTCCCATATCCCTAAAAAAAGAATCCAATTTGCTTAAATTCAGGAAGGGTTTAAAAACCTGGCTATATTAGGGCACCTCTACTGTAATGCTCATTAAGTGCCTAGACAACTCCGGGTATATGCAGCGCTATACACATCCTTGATTTAATTTATTTGATCAATTGCTTTTTTCTCCAACCGCCAGCACTCCATCAGGCGATCGAAGTAAGCTTTTCATCAATGGAGCCAACAGGGGCATCGCCTATAGAATACCGATGGCCTGTGTGACTTTAAAAAGGACGGGCACACAGATACTGTGACAGATAGAGGGTTGTGTCAAATCTATATCATCTGTTAATTATACATAATTTAAAACACCTATCCCTGTGCTGCATCTCCTTGCTTGATGTATAGTAAGGTGGACTGTGAAACGCAGCGTGACGTTAAAGCAGAACCTTCAAAGCCTGCTTTGTTTTATAATGCTTAGAAATGAATAAAAATGACATATATTCGAAGCCATCCAGTACTTTGATTGAAATTCATTTTCTCTACAAAATATTACAGAAATGTAAACACTCTCCTATATTACGTAGAGAGCAATTATTACATGTTTCACACTTTCCTAATTGTACTTACATTCAGTATTATTCAGTCAGAACAATGATAGAACCAGTAAAAAAGGTGTATATTCATCTGACACCAGATAACTAAGAACAAATTAAATACTTATTTTGTTCAAAATGTTTTTTTAAATGAAGCCGAAACCAAAACATAGTAGCGCTATTAAGCAGTGTGTTAGATTATTCTGTTTGCAAATAGTTTTCAGATAATGTGATATTGGTTGAGTTGATAGGAGCCTCTAATTTCCGAATTGGAAATAAAAAAAAACTAATTAACAACACACATAAAAAGACATTCAAGTAAATAGTAAAACATGAGAAAGGGCATTCATTTCAAACTGAGTTCATTTTTTGAAGAGAAGTAAGAGAAACCATTGGCCCGAAGGCATATTACTTTGGTAGATAATTCTCATTCTTTTTTATTATAGCTTTATTATCTTGGGTCATTGAACAGTTTATAGATTAGGAATTTCTCGTCATCTCCAAGTGGTGGTCACAAGCACTCTAGGAAACAAATACAACATGCCCAGGAGCATTAGCCCCAGGCCCCGTTGTCCTCGTCCCATTCATAACTAAGTGGAGATAACCATCTCCTGACAGAAAAAAAGATCAGAAGAATCCTGGGACACTAACCCCGCCCCTCCCACCGGGAGTACATAAAGGGTACTTACCCAGCATTCCACCTGTTCTTTTTTCTGTCTGTCGACAGTCTTGATTGTAGTTGCTGGTGCTGCTCCTGCTGGTCTTGAGTGGCTTCTGTTCCTGTTCTGCCCCGTCCGGCTGCCTGGCTGTGCGGACGGGGCAGCTGGTGCCTTGCCTCCTGGTCTGCTGGACTTGCTGGGAGGCTTGGTTTCTCGGCCGGCTCTTGGGTTTCCGCATTCTTTGTTGAGAGCCGGCCTTCCGGGTCTTTCCGGGTTGCGGTTGGCCCGTGTGCCTGGGGCTTGGCCGGGTGGGACATGTGCCGTTTTCTTCTTCTCTTGCCTTCCTGGACTGCCCTTGCTGGCTGGCGGCAGCTTCTTGGATTCCGGTAGGTGCGGGGGGGGGCCTTGTTGCTGTTCGCGCCCCCCCCTTCCTCTCCCGGGTGAGTCCCGCATAAATAAATAAATAAATAAATGAATGTATGTGTCTTGTAAAGCGCACTGCTGCCCTGAGGCGTCGTGGCGCTGTAGACCGCTGGGGAACCCGTCCTGGCTATCCCTGTGAGATGGTCCCTACTGGGTATCTCCAAGGTGAAACCAGGCATCCCCGGCGAACGTGGGGGGCCATTGTAGAGATGAGGCAAGCTAATGCCCAGAGTTGCCGAGTGTGATCCCTGGTTAGATTAGGCACCGAGGCGAGAATTATTGAGTCCGCTGACCCTGGTCCACGACCCTAGCATAGCGGAACGTTTTTCTTCTGTGGAACGGCGTTGTGCATTTTGTCTGTGCCCTTTCCTACAAGTGCTGTTTTCGCCCGGAGTGGCTGGTTTCCTGATTCCCGGCCCTTTGCGGCTGGTGCACCGCCTCCCGGTTGCTTTCGGATTGTTGTGTGCGTCTTCCTGTGGCATGGTCCGATGGTAGACGTGCTGCACTTGTTCCTTGGATTCCGGCTGCTTGTTGGGTTGGGGGCCTGGATTCTGGTGGTCTTTCAGCCCCCGCTCCGGGTGAGTGCTGCAGGGTGATGTTTTTCTTCTTTCTTGCAGGCTGGGGGCGCGGGCACATGGTTTCAGGGATTGTGTGTTCCGTTCTTTCTGCATTCGTTCATTTTGCGGTCCTGCCTCTCCATTTTTCTGCTTTGCCTGTTGGATGTGCTCAGGACTGCATTTCCTCCCCACGGGCTCTCCACTGGTCTGCTGTGATGGTGGGCTGCGTTCCCTTAATTTATGTCTGCTGGTTCCGTTTGGGTAGCCGGTTCTCGCAGGCTCTGTATGGCTTGGGGTCTGTTGCGCTCATCTCTCCCCCCTCAGTCTTTTGGAGTCTGTTGCTGCTTTCTCTGCGTGCCGGTGTTTCCATTGGTCTCGGCTGTGCTTGGGTTTTGAAGGGGCCCTGCAGTTGGTTGCCACATGGTTGGACATTACTGCTGTGTGTTCCTGCGCTGCTGTGAGTTATCTCATGCTACCGTGTCCAAGTTCCCGGGTTCTGTTCCCCCAGCGCTTCCTGGATGGCGCTTGTCCTTGTTCGTTCCGGAGCTGGGGGTGCTTGGGTTTGTAGTGTACCCCACCGGCCTCGCTGTCATGGGGGTCGTTACCCGGGCTCTGCTCTTTGGCCCTGTTTCGTTTCTTTTGGTCTGTGGGGCTCCCTCGGGTCCGGTGCTGTAGTGGTTGAGTCCCTCCGGCTGGTGCTTCCGAGCATGCCGGTGGTGCGCCTTCTGTCCTCCTGCACCGGGGCGGGTTGAGGCGGTCGGGTTCCGGCTTCTGTGCCTTGCTGGGGTTGGTTGTCTCCCTGGTCGGCTGGTTGTTGGTTTCTGGTTTGGGGCCTGTTCCTTGACGACATGCTACAGGCTCTTCTCTCGCCGGGCTACCTTGCTCCGGCTGTTCCGGTGTGTGTTTTCCCTTGCGGGGGGGGTTGCTTGTTAGTGGTAGCCTCCCCTCCTGTGTGCTGCGGTTCTCCTCGTCGGTGGCCCGGTTTCTTTTGACTGCTGTCCATTTGCTGTTTTCGTACGGTGGCCGGGATGGCTTTCCTTGGCCTTTTGTCTGGTGTTTTTTTCGTCTGGGCCCCGGGTTTTCCCAGTCTGTGGGCTCCTGGTCTCCTCAGCTCTCAGCCCTTGCCTGGCCTTGGCATTCCCTGTGGTGGTGCTCTGGCCGCAGGTCCTAGTACTGCCTTCGGTGGGTCTCTACTCGTTGCTACTCATGGTGGGTGTGTGTGTGGCTGCAGTCCTGGTTGTTGTCTCTGTCTTCCAGTTGCTGTCCTGGCTCTCGTGGTTCCATTCCATGTCGCCTTCGCCTGCATTTCTGCCTGGCTCTTCTTCTCATAGTTTCTGTGTTTTTGCCCTGGTTGTGTGCTGGCCCTTGCGTTCCAGCAGGGTGCTGGGGGTGGTTGGCTGGGCCCGGTGCCTCAGGGTTGCTGGTTGTTGTAATTTCCTAAATGCAATGTTTGTACATTCTGTTCCCCTTTCCTCTCTGCCCCTGTTGGGCTGACCCTTTGTACTGTCAACTTTCCAAGGTGCACTTCTGATACTGGTCCTGGTCTCTGGTGTTTTGCCTGTGGCGTTTGATCCCTGGGAATGGTCTCTCTCCTGGATGAGGTTTCCATTTGAGGTTGTTTCCTCTTTTCTGTTTCCCTGTGCTGCTGGTTCTTGGCTGGTGCTCTGGTGTTGGTCTGGCCTCCTTTCTCGGTTTGTTTCCCGTGCTGGTGTGCTTTTGGTGGGCCCTGGTCAACCCTCTCTGGTCCCTGCTGCTCTGTGGGGTTCTGGTCACTTTGCCTCCTCTGGTGCCTCGGTTGCTTCTGGCTTCCTTGGGGTGTCTTGTTTTTGGCCTCTTGGCTGGTGACTGTGCCTCTCCCTCCGGCCTTTCCCTGCTTCCTCTGGTCTTGTCTGCAGGGTGGGCGATGTTTGAGGCCTGTTTGGTTTTCCCTGGTACTGGTGGTCTACGCTGGGTCTCTTCTGGCCTGCGGTGTTCTTCTCCGGCTTGGTTCGCTGTGGAGGGGGGGTGGGGGGGTGTTGTCCCTGCCCTTTCTGGTGCTTCTTTTTGCCGGTGTTGTGCCTCTGTTTTCTCTGTGGGGCCCTGTTTCGGTCACTCTTGGTCTACCGGCTTGTGGTTGCTTCTGCTTGGCCTTCGGCTGTGCATTCTTGTGGTTGCCTAGTGCCTTCGGACTTCCTCCCTGTTGGGTCCTGTTCTTGGCTGGTCTGCTGGTTTCTATTGGTACGACCTGCTCTGGGTTGCCTTGTTGCACTCTTGTTGCAGTCCTGGCCTACTTGTCGAGCTGTGTGTGAGGTTCATTGGGTGGCCTGGCGCTTCTTTGCTGGTGTCTTTTCTGCCTGTGGGGTGGCTGGTTCCTCTGTTGTTGGGTTCCGGTAGTTGCAGGTGTGGTATTTTCTTGGCATTGTGGGCTCTTGGTTCTGGCTGTGCTGGTTTGGGTCTGTCCCCCTCTCCTGTATTCCCTGCTTGCCTCCTCTTGGGTTTCGTTTGGGAGGCGCCGGGGCAGTTTGCTCTCTGGCCTCTGCTCTGCTGGGGCCTTCCCTATTTTGGCACCGGGAGCTATAGCTCAATGATATATCTTGTTCCTGTGGTGGCAATGGATCTCACAGGTCTTGGGTTCGTTGCCTGCTTACGCTGTCAGTGTGTCCTACAGTGGAACATTTTCAGGCCCTGCTTTCCGCTTCCCCCGGATTTGGGTTGGGCCTTCGGGTCCTTCTGGTCGTGCGGGTTGCTTGGCTTCGGCTTTTTGCTTCCCGGCTGTGTCCTCAGTTGCCGTTTTGTTGCCCTGGGGGCTTATCCCCTGTGCGTGCCCTGCCTTGGGTCATGCCGGGCTGTGGTGCGTTCCGCACTGGCTTCTGTTGTTTCTTTTTCATGGTGTTTTTTGTGTTTCCTCTCCCCTGGTGGGTTGTGGTTCCAGTCTGTGGTGTTTGGACCTGTCCCTCTCCTTCGGGTCCTCCTGGGCTTGTGGGCCCAAGATCTTGCTGGCCTCTGTGTATTTTTGCCCCTGCCTTCTGCTTGGGCTGTTTGGGCTTCCCTACCTGGCCTGTCTCTGGTTGGGCTTGTCTGCTTTTGCTGTTGGCTGCCTTGGGGTTCCCTTGCTGTGGTCTTGGGTTCTCTGAGTCATTTGCCCGTCGGTTGCCCTCCTTCTTGGGTGTGGCTTCTTCTGGTTATGGCTTCCTGCTCCGGTTTCTGCCGGTTTGTGGTTGGGGTGTTTTGCTGGAGCTGTTTTCTGGGGTTCCTGTGATTCCTCCTGTTCCCTTTTACTCTTTGTTTTCCGGTCTCTTTGTCCTGGTTGGTTGCCCTTGTGGGTTCTTGCTGCTCGAGCTTCCTGGGGGTGCTGATTCCCTTGGTGCCTTGTTCCTGGTCTCTCGGGCCTGGTTGGTTGGCTACAGGGCTTGTTCTTCCTTCCCCGGTGCCTTGGTTATCCCTCTCTCCCTGTTCCGTGGGCTCTGTCTCGCCTTCCGGGCTGGGTGCTGCTGACTTGTTGGCTGGGTGCTGGCCCTATTGTCCTGGGGTTTGGTCCTCTTTTTGAGGTTCTGGGGGTTGGTCCTCTGGTCTCTCTGGGGTTGGGTCGTTTGCTTCCCTCCTCTTCTGGTTTGGTCCTGCCCTTTGTGGGCTTCTCCTGCTTTTTTCCGGGGGTGACTTTCGTTGTTTTTGGTTGGGGCTTCCCTTTTCTCTGGCCCTCTTGTCCCCTGGATATTTCTTTCTTTCCGGGCCTGTGTTCGGCTGGCGTGGGTTCTCTGTGCCTGTGCTGGCTTGATGGCCTGGTGGCTCTTGGCTTTTCTCTGTGGGTTGCCTCCTTGCTGTTGTTTTCTTCTTGCATTGGTTGGCTTGTGTTTACCTGCTTTCCCCTTCTCTGGTTGGCTGTGGGGTGTTCCTGCTCGAACTGGTCTTCTGAATGTTCTCCCATTGTTTTGTTGGGAACGTCCGGGTTTGGTGGGGCTCCCTCTTGTCGGGGGCTCTGCCTCAGGTTTGGCCGGTTCTGCCTTTTGCTTCCTGCGGTTGCTGCCTTGGTGGGGTTTCCTGGGTTGGCTTCTGTTTTGTTTGGGAAGTCCGGCTTTTCTGCTTTGGTATTCTCCACATAGTTATGAATGGGACGAGGACATAATGGACTTGGGGGTAATGCTCTATTACTTACCGGTAATCTTCATTACTCCGGGTCCCGTTGTCCTCATCCCATTCATGCGCCCCGCCCTCCCTCCTGGACGGCCGGCCTTCCTGTTGGGGGCCTGGTTGTTCAGGTGGAATGCTGGGTAAGTACCCCTTATGTACTCCCGGTGGGAGGGGCGGGGTTTGTGTCCCAGCATTCTTCTGATTTTTTTTCTGTCGGGAGTTGGTTATCTCCATATAGTTATGAATGGGACGAGGACAACGGGACCCGGAGTAATGTAGATTACCGGTAAGTAATAGAGCATTCCCAAACAAAGGGATACATAATTAAGAATCTTAAATTGAAAGGGAAGATTTTCTAGAGCAGGTACTATGCAATCGTATGAATAAGTCTACTGAGTAATAAAACAATCCAGTCTGTTAGCAGGACTGGTTGTAGCCAACACAATTTGTATAATGGTGGTATCGATCAATATGTATCTGCAGGTTTTTCAGAATAATAATAAAGTGGTCATACGAATAGAAAATTATTTTAAAATGTAGTTTGAAATTGCAGGATATGCCATTTTACTGCACTCCATTCTAAAACCTACACAAATTTCTCTCAATATGATGCAGCCTGTATAGTCCCCATTTGGAACATTAAAGTGAGCATGTATTTTTATGATGAGATGACATTTTTGTTAAAAAGTCTGAAATTACAATATAAATCATTTTACTGCATTCCATTTTACGTCTCAAGCAAAACTGTCTTGCACATATGTTGAGGCATGTGAAGTGATAATTTGCGGTTTCCTTACTACTCCTTGTATTCTGCCTGCGGTTAGTTTGTATCCTCTATAGCATCCCCAGTCTTATTTGGGAAGCTCCCAAAATATTATTACAGACCTTTAGTCAAGATTCTAAAGATATTGTTAATTTTCACTCTCCTAGTTTCCTTTCTTATGCAAATCCATAAGCACCTTTTAAGGTCAACTTCTTACTTTTGCATCAGTTCAACTTTAAATGGATAGGGATTCACAAGGCTCTAACTTGTCATTCAGCTAACAAAATTTGCCATCATCCCTCCCCTATAATAATTTTGGGGCTTATTAATTACATTTCATTCCGTGCAGGGTAAAGTAAAGTTGCTGCCCTGCATTTTGTGAAAGGGAGACAGCAGAAATGAGCCATAGTTTTTAAGATATGGCTCATTTCTGATGTCTCCTAGCACTGGCAAACTGCGTGTAGCCTAGTGCCAACTCAGGCACATTTGCAATACGTCTGTCTTACAGGCATGATTGTTTTTGTGCTGGAAGGGCATATTCCTCTATGTGTGCTGCAGAGCGCAGAAATAAGGATATGTCTCGTTGTTACACCTGATTCAGGGAGGTGTAGCATTTGGATGCATTCCTGAGCTTACTAGCTTTAATAAATCTGGGATTACACAAAAATCCATGAATGGATGCATGGAAACGTCCATTCTAAATCCATGGAATGACTTCGATATGCAAGGTAATGCAAGACAGCTCTATGCGCTGAGCTACTTTGTTTTTACTAAACCACGCAAAGTCACCCAGCGTGGCTTTGCATGGCTTAGTAAATAGCAACAATTATTTTGCATCAGTGCTACGCAACAAAAGTGATACAACTCTGATGCTAAATCTTGGTAATTCTGCTCTTTGGTGCATTTTCATCATACTTTGCTGATAATATATCCAAATTACAGCCAGTATCTAGGGCAAACCAAGACTGCCTGATATACATGTTATGATTTTTCAACATGCTTAGATTATTTCCTTTTCATCTGTTCTCATCACAGCATTTGTAAGTGAATTAAAAAAAAGCTTAACATAGTTTGGGTGGTACATCTCTTGAGTTTCAGTGACCAGATATAATTTTGGGAGATGCTTTCCCTTTTCCTTCAGTATTTTATCACCCTTCCCTATTGCACTATGAGTTGTTAGTGCATTCATTTGCTCTCAACAATTATTAGCACAACGTTCTGCATTGTTCTTATGACCAAATTTTTTCACACATTTCACTTCACCTTTATTGCATAGGTGGACTTCCCGAAAGTTTACTTTTTACACCACTGCTTTTCTCACATTGCTTTTCTCAGGAGGGGGGTCTGATTGTGTCTGTGCACCTAGTTTTCCATCATGTCTGTCTCTTAGGGGCAGATTTATAAGCCTCCTGCGCCGCCAGTATGTCACTTTTTGTGACATACTGGAGGCGCATTTCACTTCTCCATTCTACAAGGTGAGGAAAAGCCACCCTGCGTGACTTTTCCTCTACTTGTAAATATGGTCCCTCAGACGCAGCACTTTGCGAGGAAGGGGCATTCCATGGGTGCTGCTGTAGATGCTCCCACACAACACACAGACACATTTCCAGATTAACGAGGAATTGTAAATCTGGAAATATGTGTCAAAGCTACTCCTGCCCTTTCTGCACAAAAAGAATCTCCCCATGGTGCAGGCATCCTTGCAACATGGAGCAAGGGTGCCTGCGCCGGGGCATGGCAGCTGTTTGTGTGCCAGTGGAGGGAAGAGCACAGGAATGCAACATATCATTGTACATATGTTGCATTCCTGTGCTTCGGAAGTGCTGCAGCGTGGCGCAGCCAAAGGACTTGCTTTGCCATGCTGCAGCACTTCCTTGTAGATCTGCCCCTCAGTGTATTAGATCCCAAAATTATCCTCTCTGACCCCATCCCTCTTAAATGCATAGAGGATACCTCTAGTCAGCATCATTCGCTCACACGATATCTGCATCCTCTTGTAAACCAACTGCATTCTCTCCTGCATGGACAAGAAGCCCAGAACCTGGATCAAGTTCAATGCCTGCATAACCAAATACACCCACTGTATGAATACCAACTATCTAAAACCAAAATCATGATCTTATTGAAGCGCACATCACTGTGGGACTCCAGAAGGTGTCCAACAGAGCTAGGACTGATACCCACCCCAACCACATATGTCAAGAACCTCAGGATCTTCATCAACAATAAACTCAACATGACCGCCCAATTTCAATGCTGTCACCTTCTCAAACATCTGTACCCTGAAGATGCTGAGGAAGAATTTCAAATGGCTCCCAATCAGCACCCAGAAAACCATCTTGCATGTCCTGGTCACAAGCAAGCTGGAATATAGGAACTCCCTCTATGCCGGGCTCAAGAAAAAACTCACCAGAAGGCTGCAGTCCATTCAGAACTCTGTGGACAGAATCAGTGTCAACCTCCCACTCTGCACTGATATCACACCACACCTGAAGGACCGCCTCGGCCTCCCCCTTCACAAATTAGCACAATTCAAACACTTCTCCCACACTTTAACTAGACTCGCAGACAAAACTGCTCAGTGCTATGATAACCCTAGTGCTAGAGCGCTCTACTAATTTGCATAAAATAGCATAATATGACATAGCATAACCTAACATAGGATGTATGACGTTACAACGCATACTTTTACAACGCCTACCTTTACAACGCATTTTTTACACCGCAACATCCATTACAACGCATACCATTACAACGCATGCCATTACAACGAATTCTTTGAAACTACCTTTACAACGCATTCCGCTACAACGCATACTACATTTACAACGCATACCATTACAACACATTACATTACATTGCATGTAGGGTAAGTATTGGATAGTGTAGGGGTAAAAATTACTATTCTAACTCCAGGGGGTGCGACAGTAGGGTAAGTGTTGGATAGTGTAGGGGTTAAAATTACTATTCTAACTCCAGGGGGTGCAACAGTAGGGTAAGTGTTGGATAGTGTATGGGTTAAAATTACTATTCTAACTCCAGGGGGTGCAACAGTAGGGTAAGTGTTGGATAGTAATGCTATGCGTTGTAATGGTATGCGTTGTAATGACTGCATTGTAATGGCATGCGTTGTAGTGTCATGCGTTGTAATGACTGCGTTGTAAATGCATGCGTTGTAATGGATGTTGCGTTGTAAAAGTTTCGTTGTAATGGTAGTGCGTTGTAAAAGTTGCGTTGTAAAGGTTGTTCCCCCCTAACATAACATAACTTAACATAATGTAACATAACATAACATCCCATGTGAGCTGCCTTGAAGTGCACAGATGTTACACATTCTGCTAAAGGAACTGTAGGCCTTTTCATTTCATATCTTATTTTAAGATATAGACTAATATTGATTTCCTTCCAGATTTTTCTTCTGATCTCTGCATATTTGTTTCACAATTAACCGTATTCCCTTTACTCTGGGAATCATACATAATTTCTGGGATCCCACCCTAAGCTTCTGATGAAAGATACAGGTAGTCTGAAGGATTCAAGACCTTTGGGAGAAACGTCTTTGAGTGGTGAAACACTGCTCATATCTTTGAGTAAGGTGTACTAGTAGAAGAGCACGTCATGACTTATGTTGGCCTCTGCACTTCTGATGTCCAGATAAGCTATTTGATCCATATACTCAGTTTTCTGTCACTGCCTCCTTCACTACATAACTAAACTCAGTCAAGAATGTAGCTGTCATTGGCCTCACCACTCACCAATTTTCTAAAAAACACCCTGTTAAGTGGTAAGAAGTATACAGGCTCTCACCCCCAACTCTATCATTAGGCGTTCTAGTTTTACGTTTAAACCTATAGTAACTGATAAAACCCCACTGAATGAGAAATAGCCCTCACCAGTGAAAACATATAAACACTGAAAAAACACCTGCACAACCACAAACTAAATGCCATTCAAAGAAAGGAAAAAGAGAGTGAAAGAGTCATATTTTTCTTCCTGAAGGGGCCAATACAATGTAACTTTGTTATACAAGCTAGCAGTAAGAATGTCTGGGCTAACTTTATTCTGCTTGAGTTTTGTTGTTTAGGGATGCCACTAAAATATTGTTTCTTCTTGCTTTTGCTTTTTTCAGTTTTGTGGTCTTTAGTCTAAAGATGCAGGGTTTAGAAGCATGTTTTAGGTCTTGTTTAATTGACGGTTTACAGGATCTTTGGTCTCATATTGATAGTGATGTGAAAACAAGTACACTCTACTGCATTCTTAGATTTTTATAGGAAAACATAACTGCTGTAAAGGCCATAATACAAAACAAGAGTCTGAAAACACCCTTGTCTACTAAGTGTGCAGCATAATTGGTGTAGATGTGAAACATCTCCTTGAGAGGAGGCTAGGCGACACCTTTAGTGACTTTAGCACTGCAACATGTTCCATGTTAGAGTGATTGCCACTTGGTAACAAAGCAATGTTGAAGAGCAATTCAGGAACATTTATTTTACAATGTATGAGAAAAGGCTTGCAATGATGCACAGAAATGTCCCTTCACCACCAATGGCATTTGAAGTCAATTAAACCTCAATGTGGTACTCTGTACAAGTTCTAGATCCCTTCCATAAAGGTGCATTTCCTCCGTAATTTCAAAAGTGCGGCTTCATTTTTGACTGCTTCAATAACTCTGAGGGCGTAAACACCCAGCTCAACTCAATTGTTGCAGAACCTGCCCTGTGTATCGTAATCTTCAAGTGAACCAGTATTGGCATGGAAAGCTATGTCAGTGGCCAGAGTTAACAGATTATGTACCGGCTGTTTTGGCTTTGCCCGTCTCAAGTGCCAATGTTGAGAGGACCTTTTCACAGAAGTTTACATGGGAAGGAAAGAGCGAGCACACATGACCAAACACTCACTGAAGAAGTATTGTATGGTGTACTACAAAAGGTTTAATTTGCAAAAATCTATTTGGACCTCATATACACTATATGTACACTCTCTATATACCATGCTCTATCAGTGCAGAAAGCAAGCAATAATAAAAGCAAAACATTCCATAAACACTGGAAAAACACTGTTTCTGTTGTTTTCAATGGTGCGGAAATGTGTAACTACTGATAACCACTGTTTTGAAAACACTGAAAAAAACCCACCAGAATTTACCAAAAATAGAAACTGAAAACAGGAAAGCCTATCTATCATTAAAACACCATCACTCAGCCATGTTTGAGGTTTTCCATTTAAAGCAAAACAAGAAATGGATACAACATAGATGTTTGGGTACCAGTGAACAGCTGGTTTAGAGAGGCCAAAATGGTGTTGTAATCTAAGGTAGCTGCTATTTTCCTAGGAGTGTAGCTGTCATTGCTGCACCAGGTGCAGAGTCACCCAGGCAGGTCATGGTGCACTGATCATGGCCTTCCCTTCATCTTAGATATAGGACTCGTCTTCAGGGCTAGTACTTCCTTCTACTTTTGTCTTTTGGTCTATATCTGAATCCAGAATATCATTGTTGTAATTGAGAACAAATAATTTTCAGCCTGTTTGCTCTTAACTTAGATTCTTGGAGTCTTATTTATAAGAGCCCTAGATCAGTTGTGCACCACATAAAGTGGCACATGCATGACACAGGGCTCTCATCAAGATTAATGAAGGAAACGCAAAATCACCCTGCATGGCTATGAGTGGCCTCATAAACCATGAGTAAGGAGACACAGCAGAAATTGCTGCATTGCCTTACTCTGTGCCCAGGAGGCATTCCGTTGTGTTTTTCACGCAATACCCCTGGATTTTAACACTGCTCCAGATTTACAAAAACATGTAAACCTGGGTAAGCAACAACTCTGTAGGTCTCCTGAGGTGAGGTATGATGAGGAGAAATAACTTATTTTCTCCTTGTTTTTTCCTCTTTCCATGTGTTCTGCATACTGCAGCACATATAAAAAGAGGAAAATGCCTCTTAGGATTGTTTTGTGCCCTTCTTGCAGAAATACAATCCTGCCTGCAACGAAGGCACCCTTGCACCATGAGGCAAGGGTGCCTACATTGGTGCTAGGCTGCTGAAACAGTGCAACACAGGCAGAAAGGACAAGCATGCACCTCATTGCTTAAATACAGTGCATTGCTGCCCTTTCACCTTGCCATGGGGCAGTGCAGCAAGGTGCCTTGCTGATTTGCCCAATGCCAAAATTCCATATATGAGGCCCTTGGTGAGTGAAATAAGACAATTAGGCAAGATAAATATCAAGGGTTTACCTATCACAAGTGCAAAAGGTACAGTTCCTACAGGCTGTACAGGGGCCACTTCACACCAATCAGAGAGTTCACTGATAGAATATCGATATCACAAACATTGATGTTCTAAATATCGCGAAAAAACATTGTGACTGCAAAAATATCGGTTCCCATACCTTAACAGGTAAGTACAAAAATATTGACTCAAAAATATTGTGGTAAAAAATATAGATGTAAAAAATATTGATTCAAAAATAAATATAAAATAAAAAATTATATATTAAATATTAATAATGTACATTTTAACATTGTCGTGAGAGGACGGGCGTACGAGGGAAACGGAGGTCGATTTTATATATATATATATATATATATATATATATATATATATATATATATATATATCAATAATGGAAAACAAATATTCTATAATAAATTAAAACATTAAACTATTAAAAAAATGAAACTAACATTTCCCAATACAATAAGTGTAACAGTAGGAAAGTGGTGGAAAGCTGAATATTTAAATGTACTATTCCAACTACAGTGAGTGCCACAGGATGGGTAGAAAATTACTATTCCCAATTCAGTCATAGCAACAGTAGGGATAGTGTTGGATAGCGGAGGGATAAAAATTACTATTTCCACTCCAAGGTGTGCAAAAGTAGGGAAAGTGTAGGATAGCAGAGGGAAACAAATTACTATTCCCACTCCAGTGAGTGCAAAACAAGAGTAAGTATTGGATAGCAAAGGAATTACATTTACTATTCCAACTCCGTTGAGTGGAATAATAGGGAAAATGTTGGATAGGACAGGGATAACATTTACTATTCCCACTCCAGTACGTGAAACAGTAGGGAAAGTGTTGGATAGCAGAGGGGCAAAAATTACTATTCCCAATCCAAAGAGTGCAACAGTAGGGAAAGTGTTGGATAGCGGAGGGGCAAAAATTACTGTTCCCACTCCAGTGAATGCAACAGTAGGATAAGTGTTGGATAGCAGAAGGGTAACATGTTTTATTCCAATACCAGTGAGTGCAACAGTAGGGAACATTTTGGATAGCTGAGGGGTAAAAATTACTATTCCCACTCAAGTGAGTCCAACATTATGGAAAGTGTTGGATAGCCCAGAGCTGCAAATTACTATATCCACTCCAGTGAATGCAACAGTAGGGAAAGTGCTGGATAGCGGAGAGGTAAACATTACTATTCCCTCTTCAGTGAGTGCAAAATTAGGGAAAGTGTTAGATAGCAGAGAAACAAAAATTACTAATAACACTGAAACAGTTGAAAAAAAATACAAAAAAACACTAAATTTTAAAAATAATAAAAATAAAAAAACGTTAAGTTAATATAAATATAAATATATTAAATATATAAAAAGAACACATATTATAATATTAATCACATATAACAAAAATCTACAAATAATATATAAATAAAGTAATAAATACATTTATAAACAATAATTATTCAAACGTAGCAAATATTAACAAACAAAACAATAATTTAAACCCTTTAATACCACACCAATAACAAAACACTGCAATTTCTTTTATTACATTCATTTCCATAATTAACATAATTAATAATCAATTAAAACTCTTCTTATTAATAAAAAAAACATGAATTGAGTACACTAGCTTTAACACTATAATGTCCACAACACCCAACTAAATTAAACTATAAAATAATAAAACACAATTAAATATTGTTTTTGTAACTATTACTACTAATAATTAAATAACAATATATAATTTAATACCCACCTTTTACCCCTTTACAAGTAAAACAAAACACAAAAAATAAAGATTTACTGAAAATAAATATGAAATTATTAACATGAGTTAACAACTATATAATAATAATTTGAACACAAATTACTTCCCACCCTTCACTCTGATAAACACCACAACACACACACAAAATGAATTACAAAATTATCAAAATTAAATACAAATTAATTCATTACAATAAATTAACAACCAATTATTAATTCATAAATTAAAAATAGATGTTTCCCCACCATTAATTACACACTTACCATAATTCATTACTGAATAAAATAGTTAAAATAATTAACAACAAATTATTAATTAATTAATAACAAATTAATTTACACATTTAACACTATAACATCTCAATTAAAAAAATACTAATAAATAAAACATTATCAATAAATTAAATGTAAAAGTGGCACCCACCTATATGATCATCCGGTGGTAGAGGCAAGGCCAAGGACGAGGGGGAGGACGCTCATACCCACCGAAGGTGAGCCGGAGCAGCAGTGTGGCCAGTGCAGTCGGGGGGCCTACACAGTCTTTGTAGAAGCAGGCACACAGAGGGACCGTAGAGGGATCAAGCCCACCCATAGGCAGGTTGCGGCAGTCCATCGGAAGCCCCCCTCCGCACGAGTAGGGCTCTGTTCTTCATTGTGGGAACCAGCTGCCAGAGTCTAGACCCTGCGGTACCGCTGCAAGTGCAAATGCCCCTATACTTTGGCAGCCCTAAAATAGAGGGTCTGAGCCTGGTGGATGCATGCCCCGTGGGTACACACAAGACTGGGTGAGGCAGTGGTCATGGGGGCTGCGAGAGAGTCCACCCTGGGCTGACAGACAAGTGATCCGGCACTGAGGGAGTGGTGTTGGGCCTTTGGCTAATAAAACAATTCCTGGACTCATACCTCAGCAGCACCCCACCCTGCTGAAATCTCACATAGTAGAGGTGTAGAAGGGTAACCTATAGGGGTATTTGGTGATTTTGGCTGGACCCGTGACTACCCCGGGCCAGGTGTTGGGCCTGGTGGGAGAGTGTGACCCCCTGCGGCCTTCCAAGAGACGGAAAAGCCCTCATTAATTCTGAACAGCATGAGACATCCTGCGGGGGAGGATCGTAGGTTGGAGGTCCAGCAAAACAGGTCTCATTAAGAGTCTCCTTGCTGCAACAGGACCTCTGTAATGCAGTTGACTGCCTCACAGAGACAGAAACACATGGCTCAACAGTTAAAGATCACGTAACGACTCTCCAAAAAAAGGTGAACAAACTGGCATTGGAGATGGCGTCACGAGTAGAAGACACTGAGGGCCTGCACTTTGTGGGGCTTCAGAAGGGCTGTGAGGGCACCTCCATGGCTCGCTTCATCACTAAATGGCTTCAGTCATTGTTGGATTAAGAAACGCTGTCTACCTGCTTTGTTGTGGAAAGGGCAGTAGTCATTTGTGTATTAAACGACGCCGACCGGTACGCTATTTTGCAGTTCACCAGAACACATAAGGACAAGCTACTGTTTGATTTGTGCCATGTCATAGTCTTCCCGGACTACACTAGGCTGGTGCAGCAGCAATGGCAGTCTTTCATGACATCTATGCGCAGGCTCGGAGTACTCAACATACAGTACATGTTGCTGTAACTGTCGCCTTCAACTTCAAAACCTTCTTCTTCGACACATCAGAGGCAGTGTTTGCCTGAACAGATGAGAGGTTCCACCTTCGGCCACATACACCGCCGCCATTAGAACTCAACTCCTCACAAACCTCTCCGGGCTCTCAGAGGAACTGCCCAAAAAGGAAAAATTCCAAACAAAGACATCGATCCAGATCAAACTGGCGAGCATCGACCACAGAGACTCCATCCGAAACAGACCATAGATGCCATTTTCCTGGCACATTGGGACAGAAATTGCTACTTCTACCCAGAAACTTGTTGTTCCCTTTGAATGCTTTGATGGCCTTTAGGCCAAGCCACAGAAGCCTCATGCCCCAAGACTCTAATGTTTGTATTTCAGGGGAAGTTGGGGTTCAATTAGAGGAGGTTCTTTAGGCCCCCCAGCTGGGGGTTTGGGGTCGCTCTGCCCAGACAGAAGCTCCTTATTAATGGGAGTGTCGAGGTGGGGGGACGGGGGTTTTCTTAAGATTTTCTTGTACTATTGTTATTATCGGTAATCAAGCATAGATGCAATGCCAAGTCCCCACACACTTGGCTCTTGAGGAACAAAGAGCTCATATCAGTACACCCACTGCTTGGGTTGAGATGAATATGACCACCACTGACATCTCCCCTTCTTGCACTTTGGACTCCATTCCCCCGCTGGCTTTGCAAGATCTGGAGAAATCTGGTTCCCCCCTGGATACTTGCCAACTGAAAATCATCAAGCAGTGTAGGGAGACCTTCCTACCACCCCTGCTAGAAATAATGAATCTAGCCATGAGAGACTGTATCTTCCCTTCGGAGTGGAAGAGCGCAGTAGTGAAACCCCTGCTAAAGAAGGCCTCCCTTGATCCGGAGGTCCTAAAAAACTTCCGTCCAATCTCGCTGCTTCCAGCTCCAGCGAAGATGCTTGAGGCACATCTAAACAAGCATCTCGCTGCCTTTGTGGAAAGCTCGGGCTGCTTGGACTCCTCCCAGCACAGATTCAGGAGGGAACACAGTACCGAGTCGGCCCTCACCATCGTGCTTGACAAGATCCGCACGACAGTGGACGGGGGCCAGACCACCCTCCTGGTCCTGCTAGATCTAACTGCGGCCTTCGATACCCTCTCCCCCTCAGTACTTACATCTCGTCTGAGGGATGTGGGGGTGAAGGACGCGGCTCTAGATCTATTGACTTCCTTCCTTGAGGGGAGGGAGCAAAGAGTCAAGCTGGGGGAGTTTCTATCTCCATCCCGACCTGTGCTGTGTGGGGTCCCCCAAGGGTCGGCTCTTAGTCCAACCCTATTCAACATCTATGTGACCCCACTAGCCAGACTAATAAGAACTTTCGGGATGGAGGTAGTATCTTACGCAGATGACACCCAGATACTCGTCTCTCTTCCCCATTCAGATGTGCAGACCGCCTCCAAGTTTAGATCTTGTATGGAGGCGGTTGGTCATTGGATGATTCAGAACTCACTCAAACTGAATGGGGAGAAGACTGAGGTGTTGGTGTTTGGAGGGAAAGAGAACATCTGGTCAGCCAGCTGGTGGCCTGACTCGCTAGGAATGTGCCCTTCCCCCACAACATCTGCTAAGAATCTTGGGGTGATGATAGACCTTGCCCTGGATATGGGCAGGCAGGTGAGTAGAACCATCTCCACCTGCTGGGGCTTAATTCACACCCTGCGAAGGATAAGGAAATACCTCTCTTTGCAGTCCAGAAAGCAAATAGCTGTCGCACTCATTGGCTCACGCCTGGACTACTGTAATGCGCTGTATGCGGGGCTAAATAGGAGCCTTCTGCAGCGCTTACAGGTAGTTCAGAATGCCACAGCCAGATTTGTCCTGGATGTTCCCAGACGCTCCTCAGCCACGTTGGCCAGGAAAACGCTGCACTGGTTACCGGTAGAACACCGAGTACGGTTCAAAGTCCTATGCATGACCTATAGAGCCATTGCAAAAAACAGCGACATGGGAGTTGGTTCCATTATCTCCCACTACACTCCTGGAAGGAACTTGCGTTCCTCCGGGAAATCGCTCCTGACAGTTCCCCGCATACGAAG
Organism: Lissotriton vulgaris; assembly: GCF_964263255.1. Lineage (NCBI taxonomy): Eukaryota > Metazoa > Chordata > Amphibia > Caudata > Salamandridae > Lissotriton > Lissotriton vulgaris. Next base: position 1,088,650,655 of record NC_141697.1, on the reverse strand, counting down.
AGCCAAGTGGGGTGGCAGGGCTTTCTCTACCCTAGCTCCCAAATGGTGGAATGATCTTCCTCTGGATCTTAGGTCTCTACCCTCCCTACAGAAATTCCGAAGTGCCCTTAAAACTCGCCTCTTCTTGCAAGCCTATGTGTAAGGATGTACGTTTCAATTTTCTGATGGTATTGTTAGGCGCCTTGATACCTGCGGGTTATTGTTTTGCGCGTTATAAATTTTTTATCAATCAATCATCAATCACTTAGGGGCCGATTCCGATTTGGTAAAATGCCCTCGGAATAGCGGTATGGTGTTTTTATCCCGTACGAATGGTATGCATAACTGTACCCGTACGTACGATGTAGTACGATGTGTACCTAAAGCAGATCTCCGTACGAATCGTATCGAAGACCGTACAACTCACTAATCCATACTAATCGCATTCGGAACGCACAGTACGCGATGTCCGTACGGATCGAAGCTGCATTTTCCGACCCAGCAAGTACGAATCGTATCGATAACACTCCGCACGACTCTTTTTCTACGGGAGCTTAAAACGTCCATAAAAGCAGATTTCACCTTGAAATGCGTACGAAACGGACCCCCCGGGTACGGCGCGTACACCCCATGACTGTGGGGTACGGTGATAGGGGTACGGTGCGTAAACTCTGGATTTCATGGGTACGGTGCGTATGTCCCCGTGCGTACACCCAATGATCGTAGGTGTACGGACCATAGGGGTACGGTTTGTACACACCAAGGTCGTAGGTGTATGGTGCGTACACCCCATACGTACACCCCTTGATTTTAGGGGTATGGTGCGTATGTGATAGTGTTGCCCTCCGTATGAATTGCTCATACGCGACGTGTATCGTAGAAATCGCATACTGATTCCCCGGTCTGGATCGTACTTGGCGGGTCGTACGGCATTTTTACAAATCATACGGTTCACTGTGCGGGTCGATGTTGTACGGATGTACCCTTCATTTTCATTAGGTCCGCAATGATTCGGACGTATTTTCTCGCTACGGATCATATTACGCGATTCGGATGGATTCGTACGATTCGTCGTACGGATTAGTTTCCCGAATTGGAATCGACCCCTTAGTTATAAAGTTCATCCACACAGACGTTAGATGACTTCTCAGACACACCCACCCCTGAAGGAGGAGTCACCATTGCTAGCTGGAATGTCAGAGGAATACTGAATAAAATCAAAAAGGGCACCGTACTACGCATGACAAAAGGTAAAAGGCAGACATCCTTCTCCTTCAGGACACTCACTTGCTTGGCAATAAAGTCCCCTGTTTCTTTAGATTTGGGCACCATACAGTATATCACTCTGGGTTTGCCAGGGGTTCTAGGAACACAGCCATCCTTATACAGCACAGAGTCCCCTGTGTTCAGAGCAGGCACTGGCTGGACCCCGGGGGTCACTACACCATCATCTCTGGTACACTGCATGGAGAACCAATTAATATAGGCAGTATATATTCCCTCAGGAAACACTTTCATTCACAGAATTACACGACAGTGGGGAGAACTTCCGGAGAGCATGACACTGTTGGGGCGGTACTGGAATGATGTGATGGCATCCATAGACAGGCGGCAAGATCCTGGATGGGAACCATTGACTGGTGGCACTAAACTGCATCTCCTTGCCACTACACTGAGATTGGCTGACATATGGCATGAATATCACTCCTCTGAACAGGGATAGACATATATGTCTGTGGTTCATGGATCAATATCACAATTAGATTATGTTTTTACACCTTACCGCTATATCCTTCGGATTTCCCAAATATTTCATTTATAGCGTGGACTCTCCGACCACTCCCGGTCCTACTCAAGTTATATATGTTCTCCAAAAAAAAAACCTCAGTTGGCAAATGTCCCCCTGGCACCTCCATGACCCAGAGTATCAGGAGATTCTGGCTCGGTCGGTGACAGATTATCTTGCGGCAAACGTGGCCCGGCCCAATCCAAAATTATTTTGTGGGAAGTCATTAAGCCCATTACCATTGAGTAGATATAAGCTTCCACTCGGAAAGCAAACATGAACATTGAACACAGTTAGAAGACCTTGAAAGCCACCAAAGGAGTTTAGAAGCTCAACTCGTAGCTGACTTCAATCCAATTTACCAGCGTAATCTACTTCTAGCGCAACAGCACATACAGCAATAGCTTACTCATGAAGCGAAAGAAATATGGCTAGCCTCACAGCATCGGATATATCAATGGGAAGACAAATGCAGTAAGATGCTGCATAGATTATGCCAAGCCAATAAATACCCTTCGAGCGTTCTGACGCAGCGAGGGTTGAAAGGAACCCTATGCTCCTCTCCTGAATAAGTAGCCAAGAAGTTTGCATGCTACTTCTCCGCACTTTATAGGCACAACAAGCAATTATCAGAAGATCAAATTGCCGAATTCCGTAGAGACATTTCCCCTGTACTCTTACAGATCATATTAGAGAACGATTAGTTGCTCCCATTACAGTAGACGAGCTCACTACAGCTCTTGTCAATATTCAACGGGTCATGCCCCAGGACCTAATGGTTTCTCCGCTGAATTCCTTAAGCCACATATGGGTGCTTTGGGTCCGCATTTCCTGCTGACATTACATGAGGCATGCGACCACTATGTGTTGCCCTCGGATTGGCAACATGCAGAGATTGTCCTATTCTTAAACCCAGTTCACCTGCCCGAAGAACCATCGTCATATGGCCCCATCTCTCAAAAAGTTTGGGCCTAATCTCCTGGGTAAAGTACTCGCAGATTGCCTCTGCATATGCATTCAGGATTTGATCCATTCCGATCAATCCGGCTTCAATTCCACATCCCTCAACCAGACACGATATACGTCAGGTCCATAATGCTATGGCAAAGGCTCCTGAGTTGGGCTGCCCTGTGGTGACTTAGCTCGCTGATACTGAAAAAGCATTTTATTCTCTCAGCTGAACGTATTTGGTACAACTCCTTGAAGCTGTTAATTTCGGCCCACACTTCCTGGCTTACGTAGGATTACTCTATACGGAACAGCTTCAGTGAGGATAGCGGGTCATCGGTCGACCCCTTTTCCTATCAGCTGTGGTACAAGACAGGGCTGTCCCTTACCACATCTATTATTTGCCTTATAGGTGGGTAAGGAGTGACCCCGTGATCCGGGGCTTCGAGTGGCCGAGGTCCTGCTCCAACCGTATCGCACTCTACGCAGATGATGTGCTGTTTTTTATGAGGGACCCTTGGATCTCAGGCCCCTGTATCCTGAAGATTCTCTGTATATTCGGACAAACACCTGGCCTCTATACGAATCCCACCAAATCAGTCCTTTTCCCCATCTACAGTCACCAGGGACACAATACTTAGGCAGAACAGCAGTTGCGTGTGACCACAGGCTTTAAATATTGGGAATATTTGTTTCACCCTGCCCAAAAATGTTGTGGGCACATAATATCACCCCACTTATGACCAGCCTACTGGACAAGACGGCGATATGGTGTCATCTCCTGCTTCACTGTATGGGCGGTCGGCGATTTTTAAAATGGGCTCCTTACCTCGCATCCTATATAGATTACAGAATGTCCCCTGTGATATACCACACGCATGGATCACAAAGGTTAATGCCATACACAACAAGTTCTTGTGTGTTGGGTGGGCTGTTCGGGTAGCATTGAGTGCCTGCACACAGTCTACATACTGTAGCAGCATAGCGGCAGCAGATGTATACGCATATTATGCAGCATACCAGTTACTCGTTATTAACAAATGGTGGTACAATTCACCCTCGGACCCTGCATACCTACTTGAGCATATTGCAATGGAGCATAAACCCCTCCTCCTGATCCTATATAATCATGCAAACTTAAATTTCTTGCCACCTGCCATTAGAATTGTGGTCCGGAAATGGAGGGATATGGTTCGACATGTGGGGTGACAAGGCCACCTGACGAGTATGACAGCGATGTGGCATGGCACATATCTGCACCTTGTTGTGGCGCTAGAGGGGTTCCATAAGTGGGATATGCTGGGTATATCCACTTTTGGTGACGTTATGCGGGGCACTACCCTCAAATTTTTTTAACAGCTACAGACATACTTTCAATTGAACAAGACACAATTTTATAAATACCGCTAGGTGTAACATGCACACACCCCCCTCCTGCACTCACTCAAAACACTGCCCGAATTTTATCCCCTCAAAGGCAGACTGCTAACTGGGGAACTCTGGACACATAACATACACCAGTTATATCAGACACTGACTACTCATGCCCACACCACTCTACATAAGATGCGGGCAACATGGTTAGGGGCTTTACCTGACATGTTGGCCAATGACTGGACGGAGGCCCTTGCCAGCCCACAGGGCGCTGCTGCCCCATCCAATTTAAATATATACACCACATATACTACACTCGATCTCAGTTATTCTTCTTTTCAAGAGGGAGGAGGGGACTTTCATACACACTGTATGCAACTGTAGTGCGTTACAGCCATTTTGGCGGAAGGTGGTGTTCTTCTTAGATCAGGTTTTTTCGTGGGACCTTACTTTTGACCCAAGGTTATTTCTATTACACAGCACCAACGGGATTGGCAGGAACACATACAAACAGCACCTGCTCTTTTTGGCCCACACCCTAGCCCCGCGAGATATCGCTTAGCAGTGGAAGGGAACGTCCACCAAAACAATTAGTGGATGGAGAAGGTACTAGATAGATTCATGGGAGCTGAGATAGTGGTCTTCCAGCTCGGGATGCCCCCAGAAACACAGAAAAAGATGGTCCAGATTGGCAATTTACCATGGGATAGAGTTACCATCCTTACCACACATGGACCCCTTATAGAATGGTCCCCTTATGCAAGTCCGGTCCCTGAATTGTCCAGGCAATATCACACTGTCATCTATGGTCATCTATATCCCAACTTAATCTATTTTGTGGGGTTTAAGATGCTCTGTTCCATGTTTGTATTGTTTTGCCTGTATGTTTTGCAGGGTTTAAAGTTTCACATATATACATAGGTACCTTGGATATATCTGATGTTCAGCATATATACAGAGGGCAATGGCCCATTATATACCTTGAAAACTTAGTAAAATATGTTTTATTTTTTATATATATAATTAAATTACTTCCCACCCTATTCCCCTCTAAACCCACAACCCACCACAGAACAAAAAACACAAAATTCAACAAAAAAGGAATACATTTAATATAATTAAATTACTTTCCGCCCTACCCCGCTATAAACCCACAACCCGCTACAGGACTAAAATTGCAAAATTGAACTAAAAAAAATAATTTATAACTACTGAACATTTAACACACATATTACAAAAAACAAACAAATGTTATACAAAAAAAATACATATAATATATATACTAAAATACATAAGACTAATAAAAAACGATATTTTTAACATGTACATTTTTGCAAACGATATTAAATACTTGGATATTTTTAGAAACGATATTTCTTACCTTAAGTCGATATTCTTGATTACAATATTCTTGCTGTCGATATTCCTGACCCACGATATTAATGACTCGATATTTGAGCAACGTGTTATTTTGAACTCAAAATTCTGTCTCTGCACCTATCAGAAACTATTATCATTGCCAATACTAATTATACTACAGTACCTTTGCTTACATTAGGGCCCATAGTGCAGTTGGTACGTCACTGAAGGAAATAAAGATGTTTGCTAATTTTGTTATGCATACTGTATAAATATCTGCCTAGGGTTATTTTACTAAAACTAATATATAGGGTCACGGCATAGCTAAGTAACAAATATCAGGCTGACATAAATAGTCAGGAGTGAACCAAGGATTCAAAAACAACTCAACTACTTTAATGACATTTTGTTCTCCTCTGGTGCTTCTTCAAAGTTGTTCTACAGCATGGTTATTTTCCTATCCAGCAACATCAAACACTCATAACATAACACGAATGATTGGAATGTGGTTGAAACCGCAGTGGTCCTGCCAGCTTTGCACCCTAATCGAAGACAAAGCTACTGCTGAATGCAAATAATAGGAATGATGGTTAGGGAAAAGAAGTGAAAGAATTATCATTGTCTGACTATCAGTATGTTTGTTTCAGGTCTCATTTATGTTTGTAGAGAGCTGAAGACAACTGAAACCACATTTCTGGAACAATGCGGCAACCAAGAGAAAAACTATAAAATTATATTGCCACAACAGAACCGTTCTGTTGACCTTGTCAGACCCAAATGCCAAACGTGGAGAAGTGTGGCTCAGGGGTTAGAGGCGGCAGACCCGGAAGCTGAGATCGGCCATGGACCAGTGTTCAATTCCCTGCCTCGGCGGGTCTTGGGCTAAAAAAAAAAATTCCACGGACTCGATAATACTCGCTCCGGTCCCTTCTCGACTCACGGGTTCACACTCTGCTACTCTGGGCAATAGCTTGCTTAATCTCCACAATGGCCCCTCGCGGTGGGATGCCTGGCTTTCACCTTGTGGATACCCTGCTGGGGTTATCTCACAGGGGAATACCAGGACGGGTTCCCTAAGCAAGCGCCGGGAAACCCACTGCGGGTAGCTGTGCGCTATATAAACTCAAATACATTTACATTTACATTGTATTTACCCAAATGCTGTTTATTTAGGACGTGGGTATACAGATATAAGTAACCTAAGTTGGGACTTTCTGTGAATCTTATGTAACATCACCTTATTTGTTAAAGAGCAATTATGACTTTTAATGACAGAAAAAGCCATAATTCACTCAGCTATATTGGACAAGCAGATGTAATGTGATACCTAGCTAGGATTTCTTATAAAAACCTAATGAATAATAAACTATTTTAAGCAATGCCATTTCAATACCAAGAATTTTTCAAATATATAATTTATGTTTTTCTGCTAAACAAATGCTGTTCAACCATTAATTGCTCTCGCCAGGATATAAAAAGAAGTACCTTTTATCAAATTAGAAGAAAGGATAATATCAACAACAGATTGCATTAAACGGCCCGAAATTTACATTTAAAATAATTAGAACACACAGATATTGGTCAGATTATGAATAGGTTACTTTTCTTCAGCATGAACTGCTAAATCTTGCTTATTCTAAGTTTATTGGGTTATTGCCATATTCTGACTGTACTAAACTGCCTGTTTACCTATACATTCCAGATAGAGAATTAAATGACCATAGATGAATAACATATGTAGATAAAATGAAAGTCAACTATTAGTTGGTAAACAATGGTGGATGGGGTGATTTTTGCTTCATTACTTCTCTTCTTACCTAGCTGGGAGTTCAAAATGCATTAAGACTGGATACTCCAGAATTCCAACACTGCCATTTGCATATGGCGTGCCTCAAGTTTTCTTCCCCACTTCTGATCATTCGGTATCAGTGAAGAAGTCAGAGGCTTAAAAGTAGATGACGAGGAAGTCTCATATATTTTCAAGTTGCCCTTCATCTTCTGTTGATGGCAATCCGAAAATTCTGCTAAAGTTTCATGAGAAGGGGATCTGCAAATTGGCTATGTGAGATAGGATCAGTCAACAAGCAGTTTCATGCGAAGGAGGTCAACACTTTTGGCAGCTCAAACTAAATTTCATAACTATAAGAAATTGAATTATGGATAGCCTGTTCTCTTCAAATGTAATACTAATAAGAAGAATACAAAGAACATTTCTTCTTGCTTATAGTATCCTTGATTCAGATGTGGGTCAATTAACTTACTGAGCTCGGTATAACTCTGGCCTTGGTTCCCTTTTCCGATCCCAGGTTCATGGGATTCAGGCTTCACTAACTTTGATCAATGTTGGACCATAGAACACTGATTTACAAACTGCAACTTATCACATTTATTACACTCCGACAGTAAAACAACTGACCCCACAATAACACTTGAGAAAAAACATGGACGTATTGCAATTCCTAGGCCAGTCATGTATTTGATTGTGGGAATAACATTCTAACATTTCTTTCCAAGTTCTTTTTAGTTCATATCAGACCGTTTTGCCTGTTATGAAACTTGACCAAATTGCTCACATTCTGTCTAACATCCACTGCCTTCAATAGTTAGTTTCACACTCCCTGTCAGCATCACTCGGTATACACTATGGTGTAGGTTCCTCAAGAAGGAAAATACAAATTAATATTTCACTGCTGATCCTTAACATGATTACATTGTTGGTGTAGTGTGGTAGACAATTGCCAATAATCAGATCAGTCGTTATCGTGTCTAATCTTGGGCAGTTTTCGAGAGGGTCTCATGTGCAGTTCCTTTTGGACAAGAGCAGGGCCGGACTGGCCGCAGCGATGCTGCAAAATCAGCCTCCAGTACAAAAAGGAGCAGTGCTGGAGGACGGTTCTGTTAAGCAGCAGTGCTTCAAGCTTGCAGGCACCCTTGGGACCGGTCCAACAAAATTGCCAGGGCTGCTTTGAATTCCCAGTCCAGTCCTGGATATCAGTATTCTGGGTGTGGGAACCACAGGAAGTAGGAAGATACCATACTCTTATGCCTTCACTTAGCACTGTGACACTCTTGGCAATCAACTGGGACGCCGGAAAGAATCACACAACTAAGAAGTAAAAAGGACAAATTGCATAATTACTTCATATGCGTTGGAAACAGAATTCACCCCTTAATTTTCTTCTGTCCCTATGTTCAGTATTCACATGTATCAGGGGCTTACACATGCTCCAAATGTTACAAAGAGCTGCGGGTGCATCCTGAGTTTAAATTGACAGTTAAGAGTGTCGCTGGTTGTTCTACTTCCAGTACGTTAGGCTTATAGCTTAATGAGAAAGGCAGGACCAGCAGAAAGTGCGTTATAGCTACTGCTTTACTTCACCGCTTGGAAACATGGTGTGCATGAGTAAACACTTTCTCAGATGGTGAATTGCATGAGCGAACACTTTCCCAGATGGTGAATTGCATGAGCGAACACTTTCCCAGATGGTGAAGGCCTCAGCCAGGATTTTAAGTCAGATTGCAGAACACCAGTGCCCACACTGCACCGTTGTTCATGTACTCCATTAAGTTCTTGGTGGGAAGAACCAGGGTGTCTGAACCCAACATAATGCAATACTTGGAGTTGCAATATATTATTGGGGGATTTTGAGAGCTGGGCATTAGGGGCCACAATGATAGGTGATTCCTCTAGACCTCGGTGTCAGTGTGGGATGTGGGGCTTGTGCCAAGCTGCTGGTGAGGCAGGTCGTGCTTGTGTGCTGCTGCATTATGTAGGCACTGTGGGAGAAAATTACCTTTTTGCATAGTATAATGTAAGTCAATTTGTAAAGCTCAACACTGCCAAGTAAGGGTTTCAAGTCACTAAAACCTGAAAAACAGAACAGAGGTGAAATACCTTTGTAGAGTGCTGCAAAGAGCCATGCTTTCAGTTCTCTTAGAAAGCTGGCATGGACTACATTGTTCTGAGCTCGAGGGTAGCAAGTCCCTCCTCTATTGTTGCTGGATTCTATTTCTTAGTTTTTAGACTCTGCACACTTGAGCACTGCTGTCCAGTACCCAATGTATGTTCTCTGAATCCTAAAACTTGTAAAAATTGTCTGATCTCTGTCTGGCATATTTAAACTTCCTACATGACCATTGTAGGGTACCAAATATATACACATGGTAAGGAAAATTAATGTCACTTGGACCACAGCATGACTCTGCCATCTACTAGTGTGACAGAGCAAACAAAATTCCAGGACTACCTCTGCAGCCTGGCTGCTGCAGTTTTAAAAGCATGCAGCCTAGCCTCCAAAAGAATTTTTTTGATGGCAGAAAGCCATCCTTTGATATGTTAATAGTAATTCTTAGTAGGTCTAGCAGTTCCCAAGTTATGCTGCATATTATTTAAAAGCAGTACATGTAGACAGTTAAATTAACAATTGTCACCCAAAAACGATTTTCACTGTAGCATTGATGTATGGCCAATAGAGAAACAAATGGGAACAGAATTACGTATTAAATCTGCAATCTGTGGATTGAGACCAACTAAAAATGTGAATCAACCACTCTTTTTAATTATTTATTAAAAGTCCAACCTAATGGTGAACTGAATTTTTAATGTCATTCAAAAGAAACTTTTGAATGTTACCTTTTCTCTGTTTGAAGCTCCTAGAGGATAATTTGCATTAGCTCTCCAGCAGTAGGCCAGTGAGTGCTTGGTCCTGATGAGGTGCGAAAGCTGCTACCAGAGCAGAGACAGGGGCTTGGATGGTGCATGTGGTTTTTCTTCACCTGGTAAGAAGCCATTTGAGGCATGCCCAGGAACATAATTTACTTTAAAAAGTCCTTCCCTGTCACAAGAAAATGTCCACTGTCACCTGAAAATGCCCAGATATTGTCTTATCAGTCATGGGACATTAGCTATGCTCCTGAGGCGGAAAGCCGGGAGCTAGATCTAGCTGTACAAATCTATTTTAAATCTATTTTAAATTGCATCTCATTGCCACTGCACCGTTTTTATTAAAATTGGTATTTTCCCCCACCTTGTGTGCACCCCTTTCGTTTTGAGTGTGTAGGCTCACCTTTATTTTGCCACTTCGGGGAACGAGCGTTATCTTAGCTTTTCAGCCGATTAGGAGCTGAAAGCTATTGCGGGGCTCGGAGGGGCCGACTACTTTTGACGGCCATCTTGGGGAGGAGCAGGTTGCTGCGCTAGTGGTTGGGAGGAAGCGCTTGACACGGCGCGCTAAAGCGGATACATTGATTGGGTTGGACTGGCCTGGTAAGACCTAGGGACATTAGCTTTGCTCCTGAGGCGGAAAGCGGGGAGCTAGATCTAGCTGTACGAATATATTTTAAATCTATTTTAAATTGTGTCTCATTGCCACTGCACCGTTTTTATTAAAATTGTTATTTTCCCCCACCTTGTGTGCACCCCTTTCACTTTGAGCGTGTAGGCTCACCTTGATTTTGCCACTTCGGGGACCGAGCGTTATCTTAGCTTTTCAGCTGATTAGGAGCTGAAAGCTATTGCGGGGCTTGGAGGGGCCGACTGCTTTTGGTGGCCATCTTGGGGAGGAGCAGGTTGCTGCTCTAGTGGTTTGGAGGAAGCGCTTGACACGACGCGCTAAAGCGGATAAATTGAGTGGGTTGGACCGGCCTGGTAAGACCTAGGGACATTAGCTTTGCTCCTGAGGCGGAGAGCCGGGAGCTAGATCTAGCTCTATGAATCTATTTTAAATCTATTTTAAATTGCGTCTCATTGCCACTGCACCGTTTTTTAAAAATTTTTTATTTTCCCCCACCTTGTGTGCACCCCTTTCACTTTGAGCGTGTAGCCTCACCTTCATTTTACCACTTCAGGGACTGAGGGTTATCTTAGCTTTTCAGCCGATTAGGAGCTGAAAGCTATTGCGGGGCTCGGAGGGGCCGACTACTTTTGGCGGCCATCTTGGGGAGGAGCAGGTTGCTGCTTTAGTGGTTATAGGAAGCGCTTGACACAACGCTCTAAAGCGGATAAATTGAGATGGCCTATCCTACGCGCAGCGTACGCAGTAGCGGACGCGCCGACCCGCGCCGAAGGAGCGACAAAGGAAAGCCCGTATGTGCCCGTCTGTGCCAGTCGGGGCTAGGACGTGGAAAGTGACGTGGAGAATGGCACTCCCTGTACTGGGAAAACTGAGCTACAGTGGCGAGCAGCTGCGATCTATGAGAGGCAGTGCGACCGATATATGTTTCAGACCTTCCCTTTTAGAGGAGGTAAGAATTTCCTGCCCTCATTGCACTCGTAGTGGGCTAGCGAACGGTGAAACCAAATCTTACTCATTTGCCTTAATAAATTGTCGGTCCCTTCCGAAGCACACAGTGGAAATTCACCTGCTTTTGGAGGAGCGAGACCTAGATGCCCTTTTTTTGACCGAGACGTGGCTTAATGAGGCATCCGATCCCGATATAGTTAGGGCTTTACCAGCTAGCTATTCAATCGGTAGGATGGACCGTCAAAAGGGTCGAGGAGGGGGAGTGGCTATCATTCATAAGAACACATTTCTATGCAGAACATCTGAGAGCCCTCTTGCGGACTGTGAGAGCTTAGGATTTTCCATTTCTTTCTCCCCCATATGTACTCTCTCTGGTATTTTTGTCTATAGGCCACCGGGAGCATATAACAGCTTCTGCAACAACCTCCTCGACAAGATCTCCCTCTCCATCAGTAGTATCCCTAATTTCTCCATCATGGGTGACCTTAATATACAGCTTGATAACTCAGAGGCTTCCTCATTGCAACATCTAATGGACACCCTAGCGGTAGTCCAACTCAAATAAATTGTGTCTGGACCAACACATTCAGCAGGTCATTTAATCGACCACTTCTTTACTAACCTGGGTAATATTAGCAGTGATCAGCCCACCATCGTTCCTTGGTCGGATCATGCTCTGCTCTCAGTTGTCTGGTCCCCACCTGTTCAAAGTCATATAGCTAGCCTTTCAAAGAAGTCGAAACAAACATGGTCGAAGCTATCCACGTAGGAATGGGACGTCTCCTTGAAGAGGTATCCACTGGTCCTTCACGACAATCCCGTCATCGCCAACCCTGCCTTCAATAATTGGCTAGATACTACCTTAGATTCCACCCTGCTCAAGAAAGAAGTGTGCCATCGGTCTGGCCCAAATAAAAAGCTGTGGTATTCTGGGGAATTAAAGGGTCTCAAGCAATGTGGCAAACAGGCTGAAAGGAAATGGAGGAAAGATTTCTCAGTCGTCAGCAAAAATGAATACAGATTAGCGCTTAGAACGTATAAGAACCAATTAAAAAATGCGCAATCGGTGTATTTTCAGGAAAAGATCTCGGACGCAGCCAATATGGCCAGGGAAATCTTTAAAATATTTCAATCCTTGATCTCCACTCCCCGTTCCATTAATGCTTCCCCTGACCCCAGAAATGATGTGACGACCTCGCCTCCTTTTTTGCTGCCAAGGTGACTAACATCTACTCTGGCTTTCTCCCAGGAGTCCAGCCCCCTGTCTCGATGGAGATTGGGGACACTGTCCGTTTAGCGGTCATCCCAGATACTCATGGAAGTCTCGATTCCTTCCCGTTTCTCGATCTAGCCACGGTGGAAAGGCTTCTTGGCAATCTTAAATCCGGCTCCCCCATGGATGTTGCGCCGCCCTCTGCACTCAAACATGTGTCGGCGACTGTGTGTCCCGCCATAATGCACGTCATAAACTCCTCCCTGGAGACAGGGTTGGTTCCCCCTACTTGGAAAATGGCTAAAGTCAAGGCCTTCTTAAAAAAAACCAATCTGGACCCTAAAGATCTTTCTAACTATAGGCCTATTTCGATGCTACCTGGCCTTAGCAAAATAGCTGAAAAACATGTCAATCAAGTGCTATCCTCATTTGTAGAAACTATGGGAGACCTTCATCCTACCCAGACGGGATTCTGAGCCAAGCAGGGGACGGAAACTTCTCTGGTGGCGGTGGTGGAAGCAACCAGGAGTATTGTGGATGCCGGAGGCTGCGCTGCGGTGGTCCTGTTGGACCTCAGCGCAGCCTTCGATACAGTCAACCACCCCCTCCTGCTACACCAACTCCGTTGGGCGGGAGTCTCCGGAATGACCCTCAGATGGCTCCAGTCCTTTTTGTCGGAGAGATTCTTCTCCGTCTGTGAGGATGAGGTGTCATCGGAACAACGTCCACTGCATCACGGCGTTCCCCAGGGATCCTCACTCAGCCCCACCATGTTTAACATCTACATGAGACCTCTCGCTGAGGTGGTGCTTCCCTGGGGAATACAGCTTGTAACATACGCCGATGATACGCAGTTGGTTGTCTCACTGGCCAGGGATGACACCATAGACCAGGGGATTAACCACCTGACCCCCTGTCTCACTAAGGTTTTGGACTGGATGACTGCCTCATTCTTGAAGCTAAATTGGTCTAAAACCAACATCATGCTGCTAGGCTATAAAGCTCCCATTAACCTGGACCCCTGGTGTCCAAACTGCCGGGGCCTTCCTCTCACCCCAAAGACCCAAATTAAAATTGGGGTCTGGCTGGACTACACCTTGGGATTTCAAGTGCAGGCAAAAAAAGTTGCTGCGACTTGCTACGGTCTGCTCAGGGTCCTCAGGAAGGTCCTGACTCTTCTTCCGTTTGAGGCCAGATGCGTGCTGGTCCAGTCGTTGATCCTTTCCCGGCTGGATTATGCAAATTCTGTTAATCTTGGGACCCCGGCAGGATCTATTCAAATATTGCAATCTGTGCTGAACTGCGCAGCAAAGTTACTCATGAATGTTCCCAGACGCAGCTTGGTGAAGGCCTCACTTTGGTCTCTCCATTGGCTGCCGATACAGGAAAGGATCCTGTTTAAAACTATGTGCATGGCGCACAAGTCCATTTCCAAAAATGGCCCAGCCATTATTGGCCAACATCCTGACAGCAGTGTGCTATTTCATGTTGCATGCTCACTGCTCTTCTACAAAGCATGGATATGGCTGTAGATTGGCGGCTCACAGCCCTTGCAAATTGGTCCAGCCGAGTTGTTAAGCATTGTTGGTCCCTGCGCTGGGCCTGCCTAGCAAGCCTTGCTTCATTTAAATGTGCCTCTGTTGCTGTTGCTATTTGTCTGATGCCAACTCTCACCTCTGACATGTGCCGATTATGTTGCGCCAGCTGACGCTGGATTGACGATATGCCTTTGCTTTGCAGGCGCTGCACATGTAACATTTGGCCCTCCAACCCAGCAAAAACAGACTCAGTACCTGTTGTGGCACTGCAGGTGTTGTTCTGTGGCCTCTGTCTAGCTCCAGTGCCAGTCTTGTTGGTTGTGGGTGTTTGGGATCTGCCCTGAGCTGTGCTAGGTGATACATCAGCCTGTGTTTCGTCTTCAGCATCTGTGGACCCAGATTGCATTTGGATTAATGCTGGTACTATTTTGTGCCGTTTGGTTTGCACAGTAGGTGTGTCACGTGTGGCACTCTGGCTCTCCTGCCCTGCCTGGTCCTCTGCTGAAGCTGACTCCCCCACTGCTGTAACAGTGTCCTGTGTTGTTGGTCCATCTGCCCTAAAAAAATCACACATGAGGTGTGTGTAATTGTTTTTCTTCTTTTCAATAAAGATTTTTGACAACACTATTTACATGCCTGCTTGTCTATTTTGTGTACTTTGCATATTTCTATTGGAGCTGTTCCCTACATACACTTTGTATGTGTATCTGCCCCTATTTACATAACATAGGACTACATTTTCCAATATGCTTCACTGGTATAATTAAAAACATGGACCGGGTTCCTAATCATGCATGTGGATTTTGGAGTTTGGGTGGGATGGGAATGCATTGGGTGATTTTGGCATGCATCTTACCTTCTGTGGTGTCTCTGGTTTCAGAGCTGTCCAGGTCAGCCACGCTCGTCACTGCCTCAGGCATTAGGGTTGTCTCCACCAACTAATCCAGGGGCGTCAGCTCAGGTGTAGTGGAGCTCCCACCTCCAGTTGCTTTGTCTTCTGCCAATATCCTGGCCATCCTCTCCTTGGACCTTTGCCTCATATTGTACCACCGCTTCCTGAGGTCATCAGTGGTACGATGGGTAATGCCAATTGCATTTACCTTTTACTGTATGTCTGGCCATATTTTCCTCTTTCTGGCTACAGGCACATGAAGTGAGGAGTTTCCAAAAAGAAGGTTGTGTTGCCTCACCACCTCCTCTGTTAATACCTCCAACTCCCTCTCAGAAAATTTCTGCTTCCTTTTTCTGCATTGTTCTACTGCCTGTTTCTCTCCATCTTGCTTTTCACTGGTATAATTAAAAACATGGACCGGGTTCCTAATCATGCATGTGGATTTTGGAGTTTGGGTGGGATGGGAATGCATTGGGTGATTTTGGCATGCATCTTACCTTCTGTGGTGTCTCTGGTTTCAGAGCTGTCCAGGTCAGCCACGCTCGTCACTGCCTCAGGCATTAGGGTTGTCTCCACCAACTAATCCAGGGGCGTCAGCTCAGGTGTAGTGGAGCTCCCACCTCCAGTTGCTTTGTCTTCTGCCAATATCCTGGCCATCCTCTCCTTGGACCTTTGCCTCATATTGTACCACCGCTTCCTGAGGTCATCAGTGGTACGATGGGTAATGCCAATTGCATTTACCTTTTACTGTATGTCTGGCCATATTTTCCTCTTTCTGGCTACAGGCACATGAAGTGAGGAGTTTCCAAAAAGAAGGTTGTGTTGCCTCACCACCTCCTCTGTTAATACCTCCAACTCCCTCTCAGAAAATTTCTGCTTCCTTTTTCTGCATTGTTCTACTGCCTGTTTCTCTCCATCTTGCTTTTCTGCACCCTGTGATTCCATTTTGCTCAGTTTAAAGTCAGAGCCAAATCCACAATCCCTCCACTCTGTCTCCCAGCCAGCAACTGACTCTGGGACAGGTGCAGGCAATTAGGTGCAGCATGGAGACTCACACTTCCTGGTTGTGATGTCATCATTCTGCACCTGCATTGCTCTTTCCCGTTTTTTGCGATTCCTTATTAGCGAATTCGCTAATAAGGAATTCGCAAATTCGGAATTACCTACATATGCCCCAAAAACAGTAATCTGAGATGGTTTCAAACTCAAGACTGTATTTAGGGCTTTCTGAGAAGTTGATTAATTTGGATAGTTTGCAAGCAGCATGGAGAGAGGCCTTGGAGTTCGAGTTACCATTCAATGCTCCAGATGATGATGGTCTAATATGGTGCGAGGAAGTGTTAACATTTTTCAAAATATTATTTATCTTTTCCGCAAAGAACAGTGCAAGGTTGCCACATACCTCCTGAGACGGGGTGGTGTCCCTTTTCAGGCAATCTGCGTTAGACACCTCTCACATAATGTCAAAAACATTTTTCACATTATCATGTGCTGTAAGGATAGCAGTGGCATAGTATTCAGCTTTTGCTGCACTGATCGCCTTCTTATAGTCGTGTAGGGAGGATGTTAGCCGTGCTTTATCCTCCTCCTCCTCCTGGGATCTATGTAATTTTCTCTCAGCGTGCTTACAGACTACTTTTAGCTGCTTCCAAGAGAGATTATATCCAGTGGTAGAGGGACAATTGCACATTTTCCTTGGATGTAGTAGAATATCGGATTCAAGTAATAGGAAATTCAAGAATACTTTCCTCCATGATTTTAGCATTTTTTTCTACTGACGTATCTTGAGGAAGAAACCCTATCCACTATCACAATGGTTGCTGCTTGTTTGGTGGGAATAGGCTATTTGACATGAAGATTGAAAATTATTAAGGCGTGGTCTGTCCAGCAAAGAGGCAGAGTATCTCAAATCGAGACTAACTGCTCTGGGTCAAAGATAAGTCTAAAGTGTGGCCGCCAGATTGGGTGGGGCTGGATACCATCTGATGTAATCCTGAGATGTCATTAGAGCTGCAGAGTTCTTTGTTTAAAGGGGAAGGGGTCACCTCCTCTGCCAATAAATTAAAGTACCCTAAAATAAAAAAGTTAGAGTGGGCCAGTGCCACATTTGAAATCAGCTCGATTAGAGGTTGTAAATGTAAGGCTGAGAGGCCTTTCTGACACTTCAAAGAAAAGTCCATAATGTCAGGACCTCGACATTTGTCAAGGGTTAGGGACACCAAGTACCAACTTTCTTTAAACATGATTTCTACCGCCCCCTCTTTTTATGTATTGTGGCTTGTGAAGAAGATTACAATCCATGGACATGCCAAACCAGGATCAAAGGTGGAGTCAGGGGTGGTCCACGTGATTTTAATGTTTAACCAGATATCGTGCTTTCAATAGGCCACATTTCAGAGGAGCAAACAGTGTAAGCCCATCAAGTAATGCATGCTCTCTGTTTATATCCCCCTGAAAGGATTTCAATTACTGACCCACTTACCAAGAGAGAGTAATTATTGCCTGGAATAAGTTAGCTTGCCACCAGGAAATCTAAAGGGTTTGTCAAGAGAACTAGTAGCATGGCTGGCGCTATGTTTGGTTGGTGTGTGGATGGACACAGATGGGCTTGCCTTTGGTGCGCCTCTGAGTTGCCATCAGCATGCCCGCAGTGCCCTTCTCCTGTGCAGTCACATTTGTATCCAATTTAATTAGTCCTTTCTCCATGAGGGAGAAACACTAGAATGGCAACAGCAATGGTGCCGTAGCAGTGGTCTCGCTCTTGCAGACGGGTACCTGCAAGCAAAAATACAATGTGACCACACAAGAGTCTATCACTGTTATATTGCTGAGTAAGGCCCATGTAGCGAGGCAGCTTATTTCTTACACAGTCCCCACAAATAACATTTTCAGCTGTTACCATTTGCACATATTTGCATGCATGACACTGTTGGATTAGTTTCTCTGACACTAAACTTATTTTCATATTTAGCTTTGCACATTATCACAACGCCCTGAACATCACGTACAAGGTCTCTTTTCGTACAATCTACAAATGTCATCACCATCTTCATCCAGGGGGTGACAGGGCTGTCTAAATAACCATAACATTACTAATCAATGCCCACATTGCAAGGCTGCTTTCTATTATAAACAATGAGCATCCCATTATATTAGTAGAGGATATGACACAGAGGGTCTGTGCAAGCTGAAAAATCACCACAAAGTGGTCTGACATCTCATGAGGGGTGTCCAGTTTGTGACCAAGATGGGGTCCTTCACTCTATCCCATCAGATAATGGGGTTGGATCGTCCCTCAGGGGGATTCTTGGCTCTACACCTAAACACACTCTAGGTAAGCTTAGAGTAGGGTTTGCGTAGAAAGAAGTACATTAGATCACTGCCTTTTTATATTCCTGCATATATACATTGTATAGCACCATGGTAAAACTATATCTACTATTTACGCTTTTGATGCCTGTGATCAAGTTTATCTGCTTCTGTCTACTAATCATTGCAGCACACATATTTTATGCAAGAATAACGTTGCTTCCATAAATATTATTGAAAATGTCCCACTATGTATTGTCTGTATTTCTCTGAGAATAGGTAAGCACGAATGACTGAGCGAAAGGTTCTGTACTGTCTCCACGATACCTGAGCTGTCAGAGTTGTCATGTTCAGTGGATGCCAGAAAACCATTTACTCCCTGTAGGTTAGCGAGGCTTACGGTGGAACTGTGATCTTGCTGGTATATAGGCCAAAGTATCCTAGGGGGTGTCTAGAACCAGTATGGACACCAAGTCCTTAGTTTATGTTGTCCAAACATTGCACAGGTCCTACAGACTGGTAGGAACTACATGAATTCACAAAATTAAAACATATATTTTTACAGTTATGTTCATTTATCAAAATGATTCCATTTTATTGGGGTGAGAACCTAGAGAACA
The DNA here is from genome assembly GCF_964263255.1 of Lissotriton vulgaris. Taxonomy (NCBI): domain Eukaryota; kingdom Metazoa; phylum Chordata; class Amphibia; order Caudata; family Salamandridae; genus Lissotriton; species Lissotriton vulgaris. Next base: position 1,088,631,395 of record NC_141697.1, on the reverse strand, counting down.
AATTCATTTAAGGCACAGATCTGTTTTTGCCTGCAACATCTATGCTTCAAATCCTTGTGCGCACTCTTAGCTTTTCATCCTACATAAATATTAAGATGAGTACCATTGAGTTGAATAACAATATAATAAAGTGTGTGTCAGTAGCTCTTAGAGCGGGTAAACCTGCACTCAAGAAAAACACCAGTGATGTGTTTTTTGCATACTTAATATTTTTTGGGATATGTTAGTGCAGGGATATAGTCAGTAAGATACACATTTGCAGCCACCATTTACTCCTGCCAGCCATATTTGGTAATTCTGATAGACTTTGCTTCAAGCCAGCTTACCTTTTAAGATAATTGAAGGATAGGCGTATCTTTTAATGTGTGCGGAGTAGCATCAGCCTTAAAGTTACATTGACCATTTTGGTCACAGACTGAAGAAGCTTTGATGCCAGACTTTACAGTGCAGTCACTTTTGTGATGGGTGGTATGTGTCTCAATAAGCTCCTTTTATGCGGGAACAGGCTTCCTGGGTGTCATCTTCAATTCTTCTTAGTTTGCAAAGAGCTTCAAAGTAAGACATTTCACACTGAGGAACGGACTGGGCTCTGTCTTAGGTGTATCTCATCTACACGCAGGCACGAGAAAAAGGAAGAATGCTTTGGCAATTTTAGATAAAACAATATATGACATAACATATTTACAATGCAGAGAGAGGTTAGACACAAACTATTCATGCAAAGTGGATGTTATGGACATAGTGTTGTTCTTCAGTACTTAAAAACAGCCTATGTTTGCAACTAATGAGTCTCGTCTATCTCCACCACATACAAAGAGGTCAATGACAAAAATATGATAGCCTTCTAAGAAGCAAATAGCTAAATATTAAGTAAGTGCCAGATTGAAGCAACCCATGAGCACTGACAAAATGGAGGTTTTCCCTGGAACACAGCAACACAAACACACACACACACACGCACACACACACACACACACACACACACACGCAAACACACACACAATCAATCAGCCACATTACATGCAACTGAAACAAAACCGAAATTGCTCAAATGTTAAGTAAAATCATTAATAAAATCTGAGCCCTATTTATGGTCCTGGGGTGTCATAAGAGCAACATGGAAACCCTGAAAATGTATGGTATGTGCAACAAAACAGTAATAATATACATGAGTACACAAAGTTGCCATGAACCTTTAGGAAAGCAAAAATAAACTCACAACAAAATTATTACAATTGTGGAACTACAACATCTGTGGTCTTCACACAGTGCAGGACACTTTTAAATGCATGACAAATCAACAGGGGGTCTAGATGGGCTGAGGAGCTTCAGCTGATTAAATCAAAATGATGTTAAACAGATATCTGTAATCTGCCCACAACACCATGCCCTACACACATGAATACTTTTCACAGTAAATAAAAAAGAATGGTGGGACCACATCTTGTGTGCATCAAGTGCTCTTTCGACCAAGTGTGCATCTTAATGTGGTCTTTCTAGTGTCTCCCCATTTGTGGATGCTTGAGAAGGGTGGGACACAGAGGCCAAACTTCGAGTTGCTGTTCTTCCACATGAACTTGAGGTGCCAGGTGCTTTTGGTGGGGGCGGTGTTGTAATGATTAATCACAGGTGGCATTTCTTCAACCAGCTGTTCCTGAATCAATGGCTAGTTCTAGCACAGATCCACAAGTACCACCTACAACTCCACCAAGAAATGGAGTCGAGTGAACCTTAGTGCCAGTCGGTATAGGACCCATGCATATTGGTGGCATGATTACAGCTCCAACTATTCGCCTACGTTTGATGCTAAAGGTGCATTTCCAGACCTTATTGTGCCCACCCCCCCTTCCTCTGCTGCTGTTACTGAGGGATAGCAGCACCAGAAGGGAGGGAGACGTAAATGTCAAGTGTTTTCAGAAGGAACCAAAGAGAGGAGGAGTGATGCAAAGAACATTTTCCTTTTTCATTGTTTCTTGAAAACAATCCTGAAATAGAACTGCCCATTATCAGTTCGGCCTACATTCTATGGATAAACTGGACAGATATGTCCCAACCTTTTCTAACATAGCTTAACTACTACCTCCTTACTCTCCATATTATGAATGCGTTTTAATGAAAATAGCATTTACCGATCATTATTTTATTTTTAGCTTCTGAGCCACACATGCGATACTATTTTTACAGTAGTACCTATAATAGTTACATTTACACGAATCTGACATACAGACTGTACATGTTTGAGTTATGGTTCGATGCAGCACAAGTTAGCGATTTACAAATGTGTTAATTATTAACTCAGATGATTAATTACCTCCTATAATTCATGCGACGAATTCCTTTGAAAAAATAATTTTAGAGGATTAAGGACTGAGATAATAGTATTCACTTAACTCAACAAGTCATTATGCTATTGAGATAGTTGTGATTGCATATGTTATATCGAAGAATGAGCCCACAACTCTTACCAGGCTTTGGGAACTAAACAATCAAATCAATGAAATGAGTTTTTGTGAACACAAATTATAAGCATAATTCTTAGCAAAACCTCCCCAAATAATTTCACGCTTTCAAAAATGTAATTTGATATTGTTGGTTGCCAAAGAATTCCTTGCAATGTGCGTACCTCTTAAACACTCATGAAAAGCACCATAGCTGAATATCTACTTATTTTGTGCCAAGTCTCTAAACCGAAGAGTATTGTTTTCAGTATATAAACCTAGCACTCGATGGAATTTACGTGCTCAGACGCCTCTAAATTGTTAACACTGACAAATGTGTATGTTTGTTTCCATTTATGAACAAGGGGCTTATTTATTGACGCACCAGCGTGCATGGAGCTTGAATGTCTGATTCAATTCCTGAATAGGAGTGGAAAAAGCGTTTTTTCCCAATGAAGAAAAAAAAGAATTTAAAAAAAACATACATTTTCACACAGGGGACATTTCCACAAAGCGTAATAGTATACTAGATACGGGTATACAATGGAGACCTATATTCCCAGGTATGAAAACGTGTTCTGAGAATTCTGTCTGTGTGTGGTGGGGGAAAACGTTATTAAAATGTTATACAGCTAATGATCAGTATAGAACGCAGTGCAACTCTTAAAAAATATCCTATAGGCACCTGTTAGAAATGGGGCTCTCTAGTTTGCAGCAGTAGTAACATTCGTCCACGTAGGGACCCTTCTTCCTAGTCAGGGTAAGAGGGATACACTTAAAAAAAACCCTGCTCACATCCTTGGTAGCTTGGCACGAGCAGACGGGCTTATCCCAGAGGCACTGCGTAAAGCATTTGTGTATGCATACAGTAACACAGTGCAAACACTACAGTGGACACCACACCAGTTCAGAAAAATAAGTAAAACTTTATCTAAACCAAACAAGTCCTAAAACGACAAGAATACAACATACAATACTGTAAAAATAGTTACTGTGGAAAATAACTTTGAAATTGCAGAAATTTCCAAAAAACTCAGCTCTCCCGAGTCAGTAGTTCCGTCTAGGGCTACCTTGATGCTGAAAACAACAGTCTAACAATCCCAGCTGACCACGTCGGTGCAGGGTCTTGTTGTGGCCGACACATTGGTAGGAGCCGGTCAGGCAACCGTTGGGGTTCTGTTGAAAAAATGGAAGCAGTGCAAGGTACGGTGCCTTTTCGATGTGGTGCAGGCAGCAGCTTGGTGATGATCGTCCAGATAGCTTCGGTGAGGCCAAGGGTAATGGTGCAAGCTGAGGCAGTGCTTGATGTGGTGCTGGCAGGCTGCGGTGCAGGGGATGGAGCCGGTCGATATACCGATGGGGGAGCAACAGACTTGGGGACATCTGTACTGCGATGTAACGAAGCGATGCGAAATGCAGTGCCCACAGGATACGGTGCAAGCATCAGCTCATTGACAGAGCTGGCGAAACCAAGGTTGTGTTGCAAAATGAAGGGGTGCTCTCTGTGGTGATTTCAGGACATGAAATCCTGTGCCGGACTCGGTGACAGAGTCGGTTGTCTTTTTCTTCTGTGGCGACCGAAACCAGTGGTTCCAGAGACGGTGCCCAGAAGGACGATGAGGTCTTTGCTGTTCCTGAGACCTCTTGAACAGGGGGCAAGCACCACTTCAAGTCCTTGGCGACACTTTGCAAGCAGGATACACAAACAGTTCCTCTCCTTGGCAGAAACAGCCACTGCAGGCCAACCCCAGACAGCACACAGCAAAGAGGCAGCACTCCTTTTCCAGTTTCTTCCAGCATTTCTCCTTGGCAGAGGTTCCTCTTGATTTCCAGAAGTTGTCTAAAGTTCTGGGGTCTGGGCCCCGATAGTTATACCGCAAAATCCTTTGTTGTCTGGTGGCAGAGATGCCCTGTGCCCAGCCAAAACCAGTTCTGTCCTCTCTGGTGCAGCTTCCTGGCAGGAGGTTGAGACAGCATTGTCCTTGGCACTCCTGGCCCATTCAGATGTGAAAGGAATCTCCTCCCCTACTCTAAATGCAGCCCAGGTCTATTCAGACCAGCCCTGACTCACCCTGGAAAGGCAGGAGACACCTCAACCCCCCAAGTGGCTGTTTGAACAGAATGCACATCCACTGTCACTCCAAAACCAAACAGTTAATACACATCCTAGCAGAGACACACTGGATGGCTAAGTAAGAAAACACCTACGTTCTAAAAGGGGCATTTTCAAACTCAGAATGTAAAAATCACCCTCACTAAGAGATGCATCTTAACATTCTGAGTTCAAGCATATCAAGCGTTATTTTCCTATTTTTTTCCCCATGGGCAGTTATGCTTATAAGGTGTTATAAGCAAACTCCCCATTCTCTCCTATTGGGACAGATAGCCTTACAATAGTGAAACACACATTTGGCATCATTTCATTATTCAGTCATGCCACACACATCAGGGCATGTCCTATCTTTTACATACACCACACCCTGCCACAGGGGTACCTTGGGCCTACCTTAGGGGTGATTAACATGTAAGAAAAGGGAAAGTTAGGGCCTGAGAAGTGGATGCACTTGCCAAGTCAACATGGCAGTACCAGCTTGCACATTGGCTCTGCAGTCGCAGGCCTGAGACCTTGTTGCAAGGCTACTTCTGATATGTGACACAATCAGTGCTGCAAGCCTGCTAGCAAATGCCTTGGGATAGATAGAAATACTAGCAGCATTTCATTTACAGTCCTTGGGCACACATAGTGCACTATTGTAGGGACTGGGGACTGACTAGTAAATCAAATATACCAATCCATAACAACATTGTACAAAGGAGCACGTACACTTTGGCACTGAACAGTGACAAAGTGCCCAAAGCATTTAGACCAGCAAAACGTAGTCCAACACACAGCAAAAACACAGGAGCCAAAGGCAAAAAAATACAGGGGAAACCCAAGCCAATGATGCCAGGACTAACACGTGACCCTTACAGCTGAAATGTGGGGGGAACTACCCACCCTCTTGGGAGTTCTATTCACTAAGGCAGAAAAATCTGGGCAGACAAGCAGCATTGGCTTGTTCTGTACCAGGGTGGCGTTCCACCGTGAAGTCCATCCCCCGTAGGGAAATGGACCACCACAGCAACTTTGGGTTCTGACCCATCATCTGCATCAACCATCTGAGGGGCCTGTGGTAGGTCTGAACCTGGAAGAGTGTCCCAAACAAGTAGGGCAACAGCTTCTTCAACCAAAGCAAAATCCTAACACTCAATCGCATTCCACCTCTGTTTCTGTGGAAGGACCTCTTACTAATGAGGGATACGAGTTGGTCTAGGCCCTCTTCATTTAGCTGTGGGAGCACAGCCCCCACACCATGCTCTTAAGCATCAATCTGCACCACAAATTCCTGTGAGAAGTTGAGTGCCTAGAGCACGTGCGCAGAGCGCATCGCAGATTTCAGGGTATCAAAAGCTTTTTGGCAGGCATCAGTCCAGTTCACCTTCCTGGGCTGCTTCCAGGAAGCCTGCTCTGTCAAGGGGGCAACAATGGAGCCATAAGCCTTGATGAATCTCCTGTACTATTCGGTAAGTCCTAAAAAGGCTCTCAACTCTGTCTTAGTCTTGGGGGGTTCCCAAGCCAGAATGGTAACAATGTTAGGCGCAGGAAGCGCCACCTGGCCACTTCCTCCCTGGTGTCCTGAGTACACCACTGAACCCTGCCCGATCTGGCACTTGCTTGCCTTGATCGTGAGTCCTGCCCTCTGTAAAGCTTTAAATAGATCCCAGAGGTGGTGCATATGTTCCTCCCAAGTGACAATGAACACTGCGATGTCGTCCAGGTAGGCAGCACTGAAATCCTCCAGTCCACCCAACACCTGGTTAGCCACCCTCTGAAAGGTGCCTGGGGCATTCTTCAACCCAAAGGGCATCACCCAAATTGGTGGTGCTCCTCTGGCATTACAAATGCTGACCTCTCCTTTGCGGGTAAAGAGAACAATGGTCATGGGTGGCCTGAAAAGGTCCTGTTTGAACAAAAGTTATTTTCTAGATGGCCTAAAAAAGGTCCAGGTAAAGGAAATTATTTCTAGTAGGTAAGTTAGAGTTGGGAGACTGTTTTGTAAGGTTACAAGCAAAAGACTTTATTCATGCTTACATAGTTAGGTTTTTTCAATGTTTCAGGTGCTCACACATGTGACAAAAGTGCTTATAGTGACTAAGTGAAATATAAAAGCTATATACAAGGTGTCACAAGCAAGGGTAATCCCCGAAAAAATATATACAGTAGAAAAGGGGGAGTTTTTCTTGCAAGGGTCGACGGCGTTTCGATCTAACATGACTTTAGATCAGCATCAGGACGTGAGCTTTCCTGAAACAATTAAATTATAGTTTTACTATTAAATCCTTACAAAAAAACAACTTCAAACATTGGAGTGAAGGGTGCTCCCAGTGGCATAAATTTCATGCACATTTCTATACATATAGAAATAGGGCCAACCGTGAGTCTAGCGCGCTTTTATTTTAGTCAAAGGAAAGGTTTTTTGGTAGGAGTTTATTTTGCGCGCTATTTAATTTTAGCAAAAATGCTTACTTAGCAGGTAGTATTATCTGGCTCAATGGTCGTTAATACTCTGAGGTACTTTGAGATATATGGTCCAACTGTGTAAAGCAGGAGGATCAAAAGAGGTTGTATACTGTGTCAAATGCCCCTGCCAACAACTATATATTGGCCAAACTACCCAACAGATAAAAACCAGGATTTCACAACACAGGAGCAGGATTCGTTGCAAAGTTTTGACTGCACCCTTGGTGGAACACTACGTTGAAAAAGGACATTCAGAAGACGATCTACAATGGCAAGTGGTGGACCAGCTTTTGCCCAATACCAGAGGAGGAAACCAACAGACAATCTTGAATCGCCTCGAGTGTAAATGGATTTTTCTCTGCAAAAGTATTGAGAAAGGACTCAACACTCTGGATGAGTGGAATAGCTATACCTAATCACAGCCTGTTACTCTTATAGCATGGAACACAAATGTTTTCTATAACGCGAAACTTCTATAAATTCATAATGTATAGAATTTTTGTTGTGGGCAACCTCAATCACCTATGTAGACTCTGCAAACATTTCCCCGCTGTACATGCGCGAAATAGACACTGTACCCACAGACATGCGTGCTGGCTATCCGATTCTAGGTGTCGCGCGCAAAAACGAGTCAGCGCATGCGTTAAAAACACATCCAGGAAGTAACTGCTGCAGCGCTCGCATATGCAGCAGCACTGAAGCAGAGGTAGTCGCGCCCCGGACCGCGGCGATCAAGTAAGTGAATGCGTCCCCCAGACTGGTTTACCTTGCCTACGCATCATGTTTGGCATATGGTGGGACCATTAATCTATATCTAAAATGCCTCCCGATTTCTGTTTGTTTCTTGCAGTTCCCGCCGGAACGTAGGACACTAATTGTTTACCGGGTATGGTAAAAACTTTCCTTTTAAACACCCATACAGGATTAACATGTACAAATTGAACTCGAAATTGTAACCATTACCCTTTAATTGTCTACAGATAAATAAACCCGCTCCAACTGAATATCTTTACCTCTGCAATACAAGTAAAAGGACTATTACTGGTAACGTGCTTTACCTTTTTAATTGCTCTATTTTAACTCAGTTGTAGAATCCTAAACAAGCCAAAAAACCCCGATTTTTCTCATTTGCAGACTCTGAAGCTTTACCCCCCTTTTTCTTGAGCTAGTACATGTCTAGAAGTATGAATATCTAATATTTCTTGACAAAATAAAACTTAAGTAAGTTTCTTAAAATATAAACCACTATAGCAACAAGTATCGAATAATTGAATATGTTATATTAATTATTTTCTCTGATCCCTATGCATTATTTAGCTGGACCATATACCTTGAAGAAAACCTTCTTCTTGAGCTAGAACATGCCTAGAAGTATGAATGACTAATAATTTTTGGCAAAATAAAAACCTAAGTAAGTTTTATAAAATATAGCCCACAACAGTCACAAGCATTGATTTTTTGAAACTGTTATATTAATTAACCTCTTTTGATCCTCCTGCTTTACACAGTTGGACCATATATCTCAAAGTACCTCAGAGTATTAACGACCATTGAGCCAGATAATACTACCTGCTAAGTAAGCATTTTTGCTAAAATTAAATAGCGCGCAAAATAAACTCCTACCAAAAAACCTTTCCTTTGACTAAAATAAAAGCGCGCTAGACTCACGGTTGGCCCTATTTCTATATGTATAGAAATGTGCATGAAATTTATGCCACTGGGAGCACCCTTCACTCCAATGTTTGAAGTTGTTTTTTTGTAAGGATTTAATAGTAAAACTATAATTTAATTGTTTCAGGAAAGCTCACGTCCTGATGATGATCTAAAGTCATGTTAGATCGAAACGCCGTCGACCCTTGCAAGAAAAACTCCCCCTTTTCTACTGTATATATTTTTTCGGGGATTACCCTTGCTTGTGACACCTTGTATATAGCTTTTATATTTCACTTAGTCACTATAAGCACTTTTGTCACATGTGTGAGCACCTGAAACATTGAAAAAACCTAACTATGTAAGCATGAATAAAGTCTTTTGCTTGTAACCTTACAAAACAGTCTCCCAACTCTAACTTACCTACTAGAAATAATTTCCTTTACCTGGACCTTTTTTAGGCCATCTAGAAAATAACTTTTGTTCAAACAGGACCTTTTCAGGCCACCCATGACCATTGTTCTCTTTACCCGTAATTTGACCCCAGGTTTTGACTAAAGGGGTACCCTTGTTTCCTATAACTGACCTCTCCTTTGCCCCATTAGTTAAGGCAATCTGCCAGTACCCAGACGTTAAGTCAAATGTACTGAGGTACTAGGCAGCTTCCAACCAAGCTATGAGCTCATCAGCTCTGGGGATGGAGTGTAAATCATTCCTGGTGACAGAATTGAGCCCTCGGTAGTCCACACAAAACCAGAGTTCTGGCATGGCACCTGGCAAGGCAGTCTTTGGGATCAAGACCACTGGGCTGACCCAATGGCTGTTGAGGGCTCAATTACCCATAGCGCTAACATCTTGGAGACTTCCTCCTTGATGCAAGCTTTGACCCTGTCAGTCACTCTGTAAATTTGTGCTTCACAGGAGGACTGTCCCCAGTGTCCACATCACTGAGTGACACCAAGGGTCAGGGAGAACAGAGCAGCAAACTGTCCCAACTGTTGGCAGCAGTAACTCTGCTGTTCAGGAGTCAGGGTGGAAGAGAGGTTTAAACTGTCCCCTTACCCATCGTGCATCTTGGCAGACAGGAGGTCAGGAAGAGGTTTAGTCTCCTCCTCCATTTTGGCATCTGTCACTACAAGCATACCCACTTCAGACTTCTTCAAGTGGGGCTTAAGGCGGTTCACATGCAGGACCCGTAAAGGGTTCCTTTGGAGACTGCAAGTCCACCAGATAGGGGATTTTACTCTAGCGCTCCACCACCTCAAATGGCCCAGTTTCTATCCTGGAGGCATGACCTACACTTTTTTACCAGGCTGAAACTCAATCAGAGTAACATTATGATCATACCACTGTTTCATCTCTTGCTAGCTGGCTTCCAGATTCACCAGAACGTGTTTGCCTGAAGCTCTTAGTCTGGTTCCTGAAGTCCAGCATATAGCTACATACCTGGGGAGGTTTACTGGGATCTTTCTCCCAGCCTTCTTTGACCAGAATTAGAGGTCCTTTTACAGGATTGCCATACAGGAGCTCAAAGAGACTGATTCCCAAGCACTTCTGCTGTACCTCTCTTTAAGCGAACAACAGGAATGATAAGAGGACGACCCACTTACGCCTCATGGGTTCACCAACACCCAAAATCATGCCCTTCAGGTCCGTTTGAAGGTCTCAACCAGACCCATTGCCTTGGGGGTGGTAAGGAGTGGTGAACTTGTAGGTAGCCCTGCACTCCTTCCACAGGGACTTAATATACTTGCATATGAAGATGGCACCCCAGTCAGACACCACCTCTCTGTGGAACCCCACATGGGAGAAAATCCCCATCAACGCACATCCGACCATGGAAGCCGTCACCATCAGGAGAAGGATGGCTTCCGGGTTCCGGGTGGCATGGTTCACCAAGACCAGGATGAACCTGTTGCCCATGTCTGCCTTGGGATCCAAATGCCCCACAATGTCAATACCTACCCTCTCAAAGGTGGTGCTGACTACAGGAAACTGTTGGAGAGGAGCCTTGCACTTCCTTCCACTCTTACCAACAATGGGTGTCAGAGTTCCTATGCATTTGGGGCCAGTAAAAGTGGGTGAGAAGCAGTTCAAATGTCTTGTCTTGCCCCAAATGCCCTGCCAGAGGCACTTCCTGACCCAGCCCAAGTAGGAAGGCTCTAAATCGCTGGAATACTACGAGCGCACCGGCTAACCCAGGCTCAGCAACCTTAGGCTCACTACAGGAGGCTGTTCTCCCAGTAAATCAAATGTGATCCAGAATGATCAACTGCTGCCTGGTTTGCAGCCTGCTGCCACAAACCCACAAAAGAAGGGCATTTCTGCTGCTCATGGCAGAATTCCTCCCTGGAGGGGCCCCTTTCCTACTGCCAATGGGTCAGCTCAGGCAGGTCCCCCAGTTCGGCCACTTGTTCCCCTGTAGGCTCCAGGGCATCCCCCTCAAGGTTTGCTGCCTCCTGTACCATGGGAACTTTGGGGCTGGTTTCTTTCAACCCCTGCCTCTTCTTTTACTGGCAGGCACCTGGGCCAATGTTTCAGGCTCCAGGTTCTATTGAATGCCCATACTGGCTGCCATAGACCAAGTGGTCATTCAAGCCCACTCAGAAAGACTGAACATCTCCAAATTAGACTTATGCTCCACCTTTTCCCAAGGGGAGCTCTCCAAATCATTGCCTAGCAGACAATCAACAGGCATGGCTGGTCTCACAGCTACTCTCAAGGTACCTGAGATTCCAACCCTACTCAAAGGTAACCTGTGACACTTTGCAGAGGCACTCCCAGTTGTCAGCTGCAACTACTTGGTAGAATGTGTTGGGGACCACCTGCTCCTTAGACACTAGCCGACAACTAACACCAGTGTCTCTCAGAGCTTCCACACTATGGCCATTGATGGTCAGCCACTGCCTGTATGTTTCGTGTTCTCAGGCAGATGAGCTCTAGGGACAATCTCACGGTCTCCAAAAAGACCAGGCCCATCTCGACAGACCATCCCACCCTCCTGGGCACCCAACTACTCCCCAAAAGCTACACTAGCCATCTCTTGGGGCAGTGAACCAGTGGGTGCAGTGGTAATCTTTTTTTGGGACACCTAGGGTCCCCCTGGAAGTTAAACACCTGATCACAACCATAACATGCCCTGGGGCCCTTCTAGATAGACTTACCTGTATGGACCCATGGTTTCTTTTCAGTGGGAAGATGGGAACATTTACCTTGGGAATTACTTTGGGGCCCTTTTTGGAACTCCTTCTGTTTACCCTTAACCCCTCCACTCTTCTGCTGGGAACTCTGCCCACCCTTGGCGGAGTCTCCCACACAACCTTTTTGGACCCTGGTACTAACCCAGCGGTCCGCCTCCACAGCCAGCTTTCTGAGGTCAGTCAGCTTACTGTCAATCAAATTCTGGTGTAGTTCTGGAAAACAATGATCTGACAAGTGCTCCCATGCAACCAAATCATAGAGCCTCTACAAATCATTTACCTGTCTACCCGTCACCAATATATCCAGTGCTCTGCAGAAATAGGACGCATACTCCACCCAAGTGTTTGACTCCAGCTTCTTGCAGTTCACACACTTCTGCCTGTAAAGTTCGAGAGTCAACTCATACCCACTTGTTAAGGCTTCCTTCATGGCGGCATTAGACGTCCGATTCTCAGTGGATAATGCTAGCAACGTGTTTCTCCCCTCTGAGACAAAAAGGCTCCTCAACCCCGCTCCCCAGATTATCTCAGGGACCTCTGTAGGACCTCATTGCTACTCATAGGTCTCAAACCACTGCCCAATGTCCACACTCTTCACTAAGTCCTTAGTTATCTCCTTAGGGATGTATACCATCCCTTCTCCAGGTACTGATGGTGCACTGCCACCTTGGGGATTGGACTCTATACTTTTTGTTTTCAGATCTAGCTCCCTCGAACCTCTCTGATGCTCTAAAAACATCTTCTTTTCCTCCATGGCCAATCCCTTTTGAAGTCCAATTTCTTACTCTCCATGTCAGTCTCCTTCCCCAGCCTTAGCTTAACAATCTTCCTCTCATGCACCCTATTTCTTTCTCTGTCCTCCAATTCCTCTAGAGACAGACCTCTTGAAGATACACTGCTGCCATATCTGAAATGTATCCCCCCTTGCAGATTCAATAGCCCCTCCTGCTGCCCATCCACATTATCTGCCTCCAACAGAGGCTCCTCATCCTGCCTACTTTCATTTCTGTATTCCAACCAGGCCCTGAGCGCTCTTTGGTATTCATACTTTCTGGTGAGGCCGTTCACAGAGATTTTCTAGTTCTTGCAGGTGGCTTTAAGCTGAGACACAGTGTAGGTTTCCTCCCTATCTTCTTCAAATTCAATATCAATAGATGCAATGGATGCTGGCTTGGTTATGATGAAAAAATTGGCAGTTTTTAAGTTGCAGAAAATCAAAAAGAAGAGGTTCAGTAATAGCATGTGGTTGCATAATGGTCTGCACTATGCTAGTAGTGTACACCAATCCCTCTATGTAAGGCACGGATGCAAGTCCAGACCCTCACCTCTGACCACCAATGTTAGAAAAGGGGGTCTCTTATTGGCAGAGGTAGGTACCTTTTTCAAAGTAGGGACCCTCCTTCCTAGTCAGGGTATGGGGGATACACTTCAAAAATAACCCCTGTACACCACCTTGGTAGCTTGGCACAAGCAGATAGGCTTATCTCTGAGGCAGTGTGCAAAGCATTTTTGCATTTATACAGTAACACAGTGAAAACAATACAAATTAACATCACACCTGTTTGAAAAATAAGCAAAACTTTATCTAAACCAAAGAGGACCACAAATAACAAAAATCCAACATACAACACTGTAAAAATAGTTACTGTGCAAAATAACCTTTAACCTGCGGAAAAAGCTGAAAAACACAGTTCTTCCGAGTCGGTAGCTCCGTCTGGGGCTACCTCGATGCTGAAAATGTCAACGTCTAACAATACCACCTGATTGCTTTAGTGCGAGGTCAGCTAAAGCAAAGGTCAGACTCGAAAACAGGACCGTTCTCGTTGCGGCGGACACGTTGGTATGAGCCGGTCGGGGCAATTGTTGAGGTTGCATTGCAAAAATGAAAGAGGTGTATGGTGCAGTGCCATCTTGATGCTGTGCAGGTAGTGGCTTGGTGACGATCATCCGGATGGCATCCGTGAGGCCAAGGCTTATGGTGCAAGGTGAGGTAGTGTTCTATGTGGTGCTGGCAGGCAGCGGTGCAGGCGACCGAGCGGGTCGATATTCCGGCCGGGCAGCGACAGAGTCAGTGAAGTCTGTGCAACATGTAGGGAAGCGATGTGGAGTGCGGTGCCCAGTGGACGCGTTGCAAAAAGCGGCGTTGATGGAGTCGGTGAGACCAGGGTTGCATTGGGAATCGAGACAGTCAATACATATCCTAGCAGAGGCACATTGGCTGGCAAAGCAAGAAAATATTTACTTTCTAAAAGTGGTATTTTCTAAACCAGAATATAAAAATCACATTCACTATAAGATGCATCTTAACATTCTAATTTCAGGCATATCAAACTTTATTTTCCTATCTTGTTCCCATGGGCAGTTATACTTATAAGACGTTATAAGCAAACTCCCCATTCTATCCTTGGGAACAGATAGCCTTACAATAGTGAAACAAATTTGGCAGTATTTCACTATCAGTACATGTCACACACATCAGAGCATGGCTTACTGTTTACATACACTGCACCCTGCCAACAGGGGTACCTTAGGCCTACCTTAGGGGTGACTAACATGTAAGAAAATGGAAGGTTGGGGTGGGTGCACTTGCCAAGTCGACATGGCAGTACCAGACTGCACACAGGCTCTGCAGTGGCAGGCCTGAGACCTTGTTGCAAGGCTGCTTGTTTAGGTGGCACTATCAGTGCTGCAAGCCTACTATTAGCATTTGATTTATGGGCCCTGGGCACACACAGTGCACTGTACTAGGGACTGACTAGTAAATCAAATATGTCAAACATGGAATCACCCATCTATAACAACAGTTTACAAAGGGAGCACTTGCACTTTGGCACTGAACAGCAGTGGCAAAGTGCCCAAAGCATCTAGACCAGCAAAACGATGTCCAATGGTCAGCAAAAACACAAGAGGCAAAGGCTAAAAATACAGGGGAAACCGATGCCAATGATGCCAGGTCTAACAGCGCCTATATGTTAAAAATTTTATTTCTAGAGAAGATTTCTATTACTGTGTGCCAGGAATGGCAGTAGCCAAAGCCTTATGAGTAAAAATGCACAGATCAATTTTAGGTCTGGATTTAGATATAGCCTTTTGATTTTAATAAATGATGTATAATATACTTACAGGCTATCAACCACCACTAGTCATCCATTGTTAGGTATGGTGTTAGGCAAAACCCTTTGATTTTAATCAAATCGTTCTAATATAGTTAGAAATGGGAGCTGTCAACCTTTCCTCTTTGTTTTTGGCCACTACAGCAGATGGCATGGGGTAGTGAGTCAGCCAACATAAGGCACTGGTTATATTCACTTTCAATGACTGCATCTTGCTCTCTTACAAAGAGCAAATCTACACACAAGTTTTTTCCCACAATGCCAGTGATTTTCTTTTTACCTAACTACTTTAGTGTTGCCTTTGTGTTTAGATCATGATCTGATAGCAGGATGTTCTTGATGCATATTCATTCTCTACCAATGCTGTTGTAAATATTTTTTAAAATGTTTTGCTTTTTAAAAAAAAAATATTTTATTGAGAGTTCATAGACATAGAATAAATACATAGGAAACGTCATATAAAAAATTCCAGCGTGTTTAGAGATACAGGAATTGGCATAACGTATAAAGTGCAGCAAGTTTACCAGTACATTTTTTAACTACATCTTTAACCCTTTCCATGCTCATGACGAGCTCAGCTCATCATGAGGCACGGTGCTCGTGTGCTCATGACGAGCTGACCTTGTCATGAACAATGGAATTCAAAAATTTTCAGCACAGGAGGGGAATATGCTCCGCAGCCAAGGTGTTAAAAGTGATACCTTTCTTTCAAGTGCCAAATGCTAAATCGAATACATACATTCCTAACCATTGGCATAGCATATAAAGTGCAACAAAGTGGAGTGGTGTGGCTCACTGGTTAGAGGTGGCAGACCCGAAAGCAGAGAACGGCCCGGGACCAGGGTTCAATTCCCGACGCGGCAGGGTCGTGGACCAGGGTCAGCGGACTCGATAATTCTCGCCTCGGTGCCTACTCTAACCAGGGATCACACAAAGCAACTCTGGGCATTAGCTTGCCTCATCTCTACAACGGCCCCCCACATTCGCCGGGGATGCCTGGTTTCACCTTGGAGATACCCAGTAGGGACCATCTCACAGGGATAGCCAGGACGGGTTCCCCAGCGGTCTACAGCGCCACGACGCCTCAGGGCAGCAGTACGCTTTACAAGACCACATACATTACATTACAAATGTATCAAAACACTATTTAAATACATCTTTAAAAGTGCTCGCTAGGGCAGTCACCAGATACATAATATTCTGAGGGAGAGACCTTCCTTAGGTTATAATCAAGAACTTGTTTCGATAAAAGACCTGACAATGATCCAATAATGGTTCCTATAGTCAAAAAAAGATGATATTTTCAATAAAGTGCTGAGTGCTAAATAAGGTGCTTACATTCACAATAGAATCCTCGATCTTTCGAAAAATATGGTTAAGATCCTATTTTAAACAAAGTGCAACAACATATCAAAGGATCTAGGGTTCAAACATGTAATCACTGTTCCTATTATCAACAGGATGATCATTTTCAATAAAGAACCCAGGGGCATTTAACCAAGGAATAGCGATAATTATCGCTATTGCTTGGTTAGCGAGAAAAAATTATCGCCGAGCTGCGGCGATTTTTATCGCAGATAAACCTTGGTATTACCAAGGTTTATCGCAAATGCGATAAAAATTGGCAATAATGCATGAATATCGCTGAAAAATCAGCGATATTCAGGCATTACCGAGCTAATGCTTTCAGCCATTTTATCCACCTCCGTTTGGATAACATGACTAAGAACTGCTCCTGGGCAGGTATTAGCTTTTGGAGATATTCGCGCTAAGTTGGTAATAGGAGATAGCGATGTTAGCAACTGTTTCCAGTCGCTGACATCTTGGCACGCCCACTTTGCATGTCATTAGTGATACATTTTTCTGACATGCAAAGCGGGGCCCACGATGGTCGTTATCTCCTACTAGCTGTCGCTAACTGGTGTTAGCGACAGCTAGGTAATAGGGAGATATTTTTATCTCCGCTTTCTTGGCTTTTAAAGCCAAAAAAGCGGAGATAAATCCCTTGATAATATGCCCCCAAGTGCTGAGTGAGGTATATACAAAGAAAAGAAAAAAAAATACAAGGGTTACCAGGGCAACTAAGATTCAAACCTACTCCAGTATTTCTCATATTGCTCTCTTTTTTTCTTTTTTTTGATGGTGAATCCAAAAGATAGTTTATTCTTCAGTATAATCAGTAGTATATAGTTACAGGAAATTGTATATTATAAGATAGTTGTTGCAGTGGCCCCAGCAGGAGCCTGATCTTAATGCATATTTCTTCTCCATCCCTTGTATGTGCGGGTATATATTATGGAGAAAAGATGGTGTTCTATATATCAGCCATTTTGAGTAATATTGCATACGTTTAAAGTTTGCTCCTTGAAAAACTAACTGCATTAAATTTGTTTAAGCTCACACGTCGAACTCGGAAAACCTTTTCATTTATTTGTGTACGCACCAGACGCAAAACAAAAAATACTGTGTATCCACAAGCACTCGAATGAATAAACAGAATTAAAACAACACTTTAAAATGTTTTCCATATTAAAATTAATAAGTTTCAATAAAAATGACACAATGAAAATTGAATGTTATCATAACAAGTTTCCTTAAATTTCCTTTCTTCTGAGATCGCAGCAATGCACGACAGGTAAGCTAGTTTCATATAACAGAGTGGATTTGTTTTCATCAAAAATGTTGATCCAACTACTAACCTTCCGTTGTGTGGGGACATTAAGAGCTTCGCTGATAGTGGATTTATAACACAGTTTTTGTATATCTAACTTTTCCAGTATAATATTTAATCTAATAAAGTACCATTTTAAAATTATATTAGAATGTTGAAGCCCTGCCTCCATCTCTTCCCATGTTTTTCAGCAATTCCCCTTTCTTTCCATAATCTCTCTGTGTTTCTATCCAGAATACCCATTTCTCCTGTATACATGTTCGTAAGTCTGATTGAATTATTAATTCTTAGTATATCATAATATGCCAAAAGCTGGGATTTGTGTTTAAATAACCATTGTAAGGTCTTATAACGTACTTTCTTCGGGGACTTGGTTACTCTCGAAAGGTCAATGATGTTGTGATCCCTTAAGATCTTTTTCATAAAAAAATTATCTGCTTCTTGAGTGTCTAAGAAAAAAAATCTGAAACTGTGGTGAGCATATGTTGCATAATAATAGTCTCTGATATTTGGTAAAGATAAACCTGCTTCTGCAATCGAGGAATTTAAAGTGCTAAGTGCCAATCCTGGTATTTTATTTACCCATAAAAAAGAAGAGAACGTGCTAACTATCTGCTTAAAACGGATGTCTGTATTGCACAGGGAGATGCACTAAAAAGGAAATTAAAAAGCAGAAGAATGGACATTCGAATTAACGCAACCCGACCCATTATTGAAAGCAGGAGCTGGTTCCATCGCTCTAACTGAGAGCTTACTTATTTCAGCAAAAGAATGTGATTTAATGAGGAGAGATCTTCTAATTTTCTGATATATAAATTCCTAGATACCTCTTTGGGCGGGTATTATATGTCTGTCTAAACTCAGTTGGAAGACTGTTTACAGTACAATTACATAGTATGATTTCAGTTTTAGTTTTATTTATTTTATACCCGCCTATTCTTTGAAAGTCCGCAGAGATTTCCATGACTTCTGACTGGCTAGTCATCTTTGTGTCAAAAAAGAGAACTATATCATCAGCATAAAGTTTTATATTGTTCATTCCTCTAACTGGGGCGGTGTGAGCTCTTTTTTCCCTAATTGCTATTGCCAATGGTTCAATAAATAAGGGAAATAAAATCGGGGAGAGGAGACAACCTTGCCAAGTGCCTCTATTTATATAGCATGTCCCTACATTTGATGAGTTGATTAAAATCTGTGCCTAGGAATTCCTATAAAGTTGTTTTAATAGAAATGCAAATTCGCTCGGGAAGTCAAACCGCTCCAGAATCGCAAAAAGGCAGTTCCATGAGATAAGATCAAATGCCTTCTCAGCGTCTAAAAACCAGATCAGTGCCTCCACCTTATTAACATTAAAAAAATCCAAAGCTGGCAATAAAAAATGTGTATTTGTATAGAGCTGTCTCCCTGCTACAAAGCCACATTGGTCTGCCCCTATAAGAGATCCCACCATCTTATTTAATCTATTTGCAAGCAGTTTGGTAAAAATTTGGTAATCAGTATTTAAAATGCTTATTGGCCTATAGGAGTTCACATTTTCCCTATCTTTATCTTTTTTCAAAATACTGACTACTACTGCAGTGCCAAACGATAGTGGAGGAGCTCCCCCTTGTAATAGGTGGTTAGCGAGCGTTAAAAATTCAGGGATAAGAGTTGCAGAGAATGCTTTAAAAAAACCTGCTGGGATGCCATCCTCCCCAGTGGCTTGGCAGTGAGGTAAGGAACTTATAACAACATCTAGCTCTTCTTTTGTAAATTCCGCAAGCAGCAGTTCTTTGAAGTCACTTCCCAGCTTTGGAATTGAAAGCTCCTGCAAAAAATCATTAATTGTTTCCAAAGTGACTTGGTGAGATGTTTGATATATATCTTTATAATGTCTAATAAACATCTCACCTATAGATGAAGTAATCTTCATGGGAGCTTTGGTCTCATTATCATATATACTGTCTATTGTATTGCGAACTTGGTTTACTTTTGCTTGCCAGGCTAGGAATCTTCCTGTATACTCGCTTTCTTCGTAGTTTTTTTGCAAGTATAGCCTACTAGCCATCTCCCATAATTCATAGTAGAACTGCCTCATTTTTGTTGTGGCATTAAAAACCTCTCCCTGTTAACAGGTGTCCTATTTCTATAGTACTCTAGATTTGCGTAGGTTAAGCTGGTCTGTAACGCCATTCTCTCCTCCCTTCTAGCCTTCTGTTTTGGTATTTCTTTAGACGTGATTAATCCCTTCAATGTAGCCTTGAAAGCGTCCCATAATATATCAATTGGGGCCGAGACTTTATTCATGTTAAAAAAAATCCTTATCTCATCCTGCACACCATTGATGATCTGAAAAATGTAGTGTATTAAAGTACAATCTTCTTGACACTTCTTTATCTGTGTTGCCTATCATTATTTCCATCTTAATTAGTGCTTGATCTGAGAATGCATTTACCAAGTGCTCGTATTTACTTATTTCAAGACTATATTTGAGGTTAAAAAAAAATCCAACCTGGAAGGTGAGTCATATTTTGCAGAGTAACAGGAATATTCACGTTTACATGGATTTTTGAGACGCCAATTATCCAATTATCTAAATCTGTCTTGCATCCCTGAAGGGCTATGGCAACTTGTGGTTTATTTTGATGCCAATCTTTTTTAGACGAATCAACCATGGGATTTTGTAAAAAATTTAAATCACCTCCCATAATATATGAACAGGTATACCTGTCAACTCTTGTTTTAATTGTAATATAGGAAGCGGATCATCTATAACTGGTGCATAGATTGTGGCAAGTATTACACTTATCTGATTTATATTCCCATGCAGGAATGCCCATCTACCACTCTTATCTGAATGTGATCCTTCAATGTTAAATTGAACATGCTTGTCCATAAAGATACTTACACCCCTCTGTGCCGTCTCTGATACAGATGAAAAATGATAGCCCAGCCAATTTCTAAATATTCCACCTGCATCTGCAAGGGCCTGTGATGTGTTTCTTGTATAAAAATCACATCAGGGTGATGGCATTTTAACCAGCTCTCTATAGCATGCTTTGATGACTGTTATTCAGCCCGTTAGCAATCTGAGATAAGAATGTCACCTTATTCCTATTAATAGTGTACTAAAAGATGGAGAGTCATTACGTAAATTCTTCATCCACAAGTTATATCTAATATCTATATCTAATATCCAATAAAGTGCAGCTTGTGCTTTATGTGCAAAAATAGATGCTTCTAATGTGCAAAATATGCAAAGAATGCTTTTTTCCCCAGCAGTAGCACTAAAAACCACAATAAATAACTGCTATATAATCTAAAAGACCAATCATTTTCAATATGGAAATTGCATAGATATTTGGCAGGCACATCTAATCGAGCCATTATAGCCATTGTGCAAGAAAAAGCCTTATAGCAAATGTGCAATAAAGATATAAATGTGCAAATTACACAGCCGATCTGTACGCTATAACAATTATGCAATTGTGCAAAAAAGAATAGCATTATCATGCATTTGTGTGCAAAATCGCGCAGTCTGTTATGTCAGATGTGGAAAGAATATTTAAAGTGAAAATCTGGCAAATATTATAGCAAATATTATAGCAGCATCCAACAAACATGCACTAAAGTGCATTAGCATACGATATTCAATGTGCAAAAAATCCTGCCTTATAGAAGCAACTTTCCTTAGCAGCATTATTTGCCCTACTGGGGATATAGACATTCCTGTAGTGCGTACAACAACAAAAAAATGTCTATAAACTCTCTTTTTAGCCACTGCATCACCCCCTCCACCTCCCCCCACTGCTCCCCCTCTAGAAGGAACAAAAACCCCAAATGTCCCACTGTCGTTCCCTCCTTCTTGTTGGATGCCATCTTGTTGCATCCTGTGGCATTTTCCTGATTCACCCTGCATCCGCCCCTCAGCAAAATTTTCCTTTCCCTTTTCCCCCTTTCTCTCCAGGCTTTTTCTTTCTTTCCGTTTAGTAAAGATTCTCATTTCTTTAAGTTGCGTTAAGGCCTTCCCAGAGGGTCTGGGCTTCTTGCATGTCCGTGAAAATAAAAAAATTCCCTTTGGCTATCACTTTTAACTTGGACTGCTGCCCGATCATTGCCTGTGCCCCCTTGGCCTTGAAGGAGTCAATCATTTTGATAAAATCCTTATGTCTGTGAGCAGAGGCAGCTGACATATCCGAGAAAATTCTTACATTTTTGACTTCATTGGTATTAAATGTTCTCCTGGATATTGCCACATTTAGGATTTGCTCTTTAATTCTGCAGTCCGAGAAGTTCATTAAGATGATTAGTGGATATTTCAAATGTGTGGGTTTGTGTGAAGGTACCCTGTGGGCTCTCATAATTGTTAAATCACCTTGTAACTCAGGTATCGCTTTTTTCAACAAGGACTCAGTCCATTTCACCCTTTCCGTTCCCTCCAGCCCCTCCGGTACTCCCACGAGGCGAAGATTAGATCTCCTATTATAATTTTCCAGGTCTTGTAATTTGGACTCTATGTGAGACTTATTTTCATTCAGTACCTAGAGATCCTTCTGCATGGAGATGACGGTGTCTTCCAAGATTGAAACCTGAGTTTCCGCCTCCGCTACCCTCCTGGGTAGATTGCCTAGCTTCTCCTCCATCCTCCTCAGACTAGTGTGTAGCTGAGATATTTCAAGAGCCTGTGATGTTTTCAGATCCCTTAATTCTTGGAGGATAATCGTGAGCATTTTCTGTACTGAAATGTCTTCTTAGCTTCTTTCCTCACCACAATTGCCCTCACTCCCTGGGGACAGAGATATGCCTTTTTCTGATTCTGATTTCAGTTCTAACTCGGGTAGAGGAGCCAGTTTGTTGGATAATACTTCTGCCCCATCTACCTTTTGCGTCATCTGTTGAAGTCGCCGGATATCCTGAAATATCTCGGTCTCCTCAGTTTCTTGACTTAATAGCTGGGTAAAGGGGGTGCACTAACCATGATGCCTGTGGTTATTTCTGTAAGGGCTATATGCTCCATAGGTTCTAACACTCTATTCACTTTTGATTGGGGGTATCGTTGTGGGTGCATGATTTGGGCTCACAGGGCATGATCAGGGATAAGTAGCGAGTCCGGCCCTTGTATATCCTGTATATCTTTTTCCCCTGCTTGCTCTCTCTCCTTCTCCATCTCCTTCTCCTTCTCCCAGTTTGGTTGTGAAGTACTGGTGCATCTACCCTGCATCGCAGGAGCTTCACTGAAAAGGGGATACTGTTTAGAATTTGCCTGCTTTCCTTCCTCTTTACTCAGAGCAGCCCCTGCTTCTGCTCTCTCTCCACTGCCTTCCCCTTCACCTTCTTCATCTCCCACAGCCAACATGCTTAAGTCTGCCGACAGCTCAGACAGCGCCTCTGCCTCTTCGTCTTCCTCCTCCTCTTCCAAGGATTTGGCAGAAGCATTTTGCCAGTTTTTCTCCGCTAATGCTAGTGCTCTGACTTTTAAGTCCATTCTTTGCTGTGCGTTCCTTCTCCCCTTTCTCGCGCCCTTGGATACAAGTATGGGCTTCAATGGTGGCGACTGACCAGCTTTTAAAAACTCCTTTCCTGCCCCCACCTTAACATGCTTGCTTCTTGCTTTTGCTGACATTCTTACGTTTTTTCAGCTCTTATGATGGAGACAGAGATAGCCACCTTAGATCACCCTTTTCCCTTTACCAAAGCTCTAGTGCTCCAGCTACAATTCTCCAGTGCTCCAGCTATAGTGCTCCACCTTCATTGCTCCAGCTCCTGCCTTCTCCTCACTCACCACTTTGCAATATAATATGCGCCAACATGCGCCAAGATGCCAAGATGTAATTGAAGTGCAGTGCAGGTACAGGCAGGGACAGGCTGGGAAAGAGAAGAAAAGAAAGAATAAATAAAAGTCCTAGCACCAAAGCCTCCTGCGGCCTCCTTCTCCCCCCACCACCACCACCCTTTTTGGCCTCAGACAGGCACAGCTCTATGGGTTCAAAGTTCAAGTTCAAGTTTCAAAACTTTTTCAAATGCCTTTTTTTCAAAATTCAAAAGTTTAAAACTTTCCAGAATACTTCAAAAACGTTTTTCAAAATACCCAATTTTTTTCTGGGGGGGGGGGGGTGATGAAGCAAATGCTGAAGCTGCTGCAGATGCTGTACCTTACCGTAGCTGCTGACACCCCCGATTTTCTTTGCCTCATCTGCCTAACTGATCTGCCGGCTGGGCCCCCAATTTTTTCCTGCGGTCTTCCACATCAGTGTACTGCGATTCCCTCTGAGCTGTCCTGTGTGTGTTCCGCTCCACTCTGCTCGATTGAGCGGGGGTCAGGGGCGGATGAGGCAGGACGGGTGAGGAGGGGGCGCCGCGGTGAACGCCATAGACAAAATGATGGAGCAGTAAGCAGTAAGCGGTGTCAGGTGGCGGTAAGGGAGGGGGCGGCGGGGGTAGGTACACGCGATTCGGCTGAGATTATAGCTCCAGCCAAAGAGAGTCGACGATGAAGACCACGAAGCCTCAATTCAACTCAATTTGATCGAAGTCCCAGTAGGCGCGTAGGAAGCCAGGTCTGCGGTCAGCAATCAGCGTCCATCAGTTAGCTGAGCGGGGCGGAGCTTGGTGAACCAGGAAACGCTCCTGGCAATGCATGTGGAGTCACGTTAGCCATATGATGGACCATGTGTATTGCTTTTCTGACTGTTATTGTTTTATGGCATACCAAATATGTCAATTTGAAACTGTTCTATATTAAGATATATTCTTTTTACTTTATTTTCTTTTTCTCAATCTTTGTATTCAGATTTCGTTCCTTCCTTAATTCTTTCTTTCTGTCTTTCTTTCTTTCTTTCTTTCTTTCTTTCTTTCTTTCTTTCTTTCTTTCTTTCCTTCTTTCTTTTTCTTTCGTGCCTTCTATCGATTTTCCTTTAATTCCAGCATTATTTCCTTTTTGTTTCCTACTCTCTTTCCTGTTCTTGTTCTTTCATTCTATTTAATTTTTCTTTCTTTCTTCTTTCTTTCTTTCTTTCCTTCTCTATCCCTGTGTCTTTTGTTCCCCTTTCCCTCCTCTCTTTGTTTCTTTGCTTCTCTCTTTGTTTCTTTGTTTGTTTGTTTGTTTGTTTGTTTGTTTGTTTGTTTCTTTCTTTCTTTCTTTCTTTCTTTCTTTCTTTCTTTCTTTCTTTCTTTCTTTCTTTCTTTCTTTCTCTTTCATTCTTACCATCTTTTATTCCTTCTTGACATCTTTCTTTCTTTCTTTCTTTCTTTCTTTCTTTCATACTTTACTTCTCTTCCTATGTTTCTCTATCCCAGTCTCTTTCTTTTCTTTTTTCTCCTCCCACCTTCTTTTTTTTGCTTTTCTCTTTCCTTCCTTATCTCTTTCTTTCTTTCTTTCTTTCTTTCTTTCTTTCTTTCTTTCTTTCTTTCTTTCTTTCTTTCTTTCTTTCCTTCTTTCTTTCTTTCTTTCTTTCTTTCTTTCTTTCTTTCTTTCCTCCTTTCTTCCTTTCTTTCTTTCTTTCCATACTGATGAATGTTTTAGGTCTGTGTAATCCAGGACCTTTTATTTTTACTAAAATAATGTGTATAACATTGTTACTTAAAGAGGTTTAAGCCAGCCTACATCCATTAGTCTGTGGTTGATGTCATTCACATTTTCCTTCCACCATCTCCAACGTGCATTAGGGGCAATGTACCAGCCAACTTCAGTCATTTGCTGACTTCACTATGAGTTACAGCATGTTGCCCCTTCAAAGGAACACATACACACAAAGTAGTTCCTTTCAGTGCTAAAGAGAACTGTGTTAATGTGTGGGTTTTTTGAATCCCCAATTACTTGTTTTTGCCTGTAGGAAATGATCTTTTGCTTTCTTGCCTTCTATCTTTTTTCCTTTTATTCCATCATTTTTTCCTTTTTGTCTTCTACTCTCTTTCCTGTTCTTGTTCTTTCATTCTATTTCATTCTTCATTCTCTCATCTTTCTTTCTTTCTTTCTTTTTCTATCTTTCCATCTTTCTTTCTTTTTTTCTTGCCATCATTTATTCCTTCTGGACGTCTTTCTTTCTTTCTTTCTTTCTTTCTTTCTTTCTTTCTTTCTTTCTCTCTTTCTTTCTTTCTTTTTCTTTCTTTTTTCCTTATCATTCTTTGCTCCTCTATCCCTGTTTCTTTCTTTCCTCTTTCCATTCTCTCCTTGTTTCTTTGCTTCTCTTTTTCTTTCTTTCTTTCTTTCTTTCTTTCTTTCTTTCTTTCTTTCTTTCTTTCTTTCTTTCTTTCTTTCTTTCTTTCTTTCTCTTTCCTCCTGTCTTGACTCCTTTTTCACAGACTAACCTCTTTCTTTATTCCTTTCTTTCTCTTTCATTCTTGCCATCTTTTATTCCTTCTTGACATATTTCTATCTTTCTTTCTTTCTTTCCTACTTTACTTCTCTTCCTATGTTTCTCTATCCCAGTCTCTTTCTTTTCTTTTTTCTCCTCTCGCCTTCTTTCTTTGCTTTTCTCTTTCTTTCCTTCTTTCCTTCTTTCTTTCTTTCTTTCTTTCTTTCTTTCTTTCTTTCTTTCTTTCTTTCTTTCTTTCTTTCTTTCTTTCTTTCTTTTTTTCTTTCTTTCTTTCTTTTTTCTTTCTTTCTTTCTTTCTCTCTTTCTCTCTTTCTCTTTTTCTTTCTTGCCATATTGATGAACGTTTTAGGTCTGTGTCAGCAAGGGCCTTTTGTTTTTACTATAATAATATGTAAAACATTATTACTTGAAGAGGTTTAAGCCAGCCTTCACCCATTAGTCTGTGGTTGATGTCATTCACATTTTTCTTCCACTATCTCCAACATGCATTAGGGACAATGTATCAGCCAACTTCAGTCATTTGCTGACTTCACTATGACTTACAGCATGCTGCCCCTTCACAAGGAACACATACACAAAAAAGTAGTTCCTTTCAATGCTAAAGAGTACTGTGTTAATGTGTGGGTTTTTTTGAGTCCCCAATTATTTGTTTTTGCTTGTAGGAAATGATATATTTTAGATTAATAATGGCTCAGCATATTCCCAAATGATCAGTTTTGCAAACTTATGGCAAATTAGGAATTGCCAGAGGCTGACAGCCCACACTACGCTTGTTAAAATAGTGTCAGCTAGGTGCGCATTTGTATAGGTGGTTAGTGAGGAGAAATAAGGGCTGATCATCATACATGATGTGAGTGTTCATTGCATCAAAACATAGAGTATCCCTCTGCCAAATGGGAGACGATATGATAGAGTGTGTATGCCATACCTATACACACTTCAATAAAAAGTGTGGAAAAGGAAAATTAATCCTTTTTATTTACAAATCTCGTCCACTCTTGAAGTGCCATGCTTCATCATCGGGTCCCCCCTGTCTCCTAAAGGTCAGGGTGGGCTGGACTGTATTCCAGGGAGCTCTTTGTATATGAATAGTTAGGGGAGGGAGCTATCATTAAAAATTCCTCATCCTCCTCCAAGGTTTCCTTTTAATAGCGGGGTGGATGGGAAAGGTTAAAATAGATTATGTAAGGCCAATTGGGATTTGAGCAGTCATGCACTGTCAAATTGTTTTTGGCATGCAACAAGCAGTGAATACTTGCTCAATCAGAAGTACTTAAAGACAAGGAAACAGAACAAATGTTTTTTGTTAGTGTAGGGTGGTATCAGTGTAATACATAGATCCACCCTTTACATATATAAACACAGCCTGCTTAGTGCAGGTGTTTTACCACATCAGTTTCCATTATGACACTTGTCTTCATACATTTTTCTCACAGTGTTATAGCTCACTCTACAACACATACATACACATCAGTTTAAGTGTTGTAGTTGTCGCAGTTTTTCAAGCATAGATCAGAAGGAAACAATGGGCTGCATACACTGAAACTGAACAAATGACATGTAATGTGACAGTCTTATCAACTTACCCATGGGGGTTATATTTCATGCCCAATCGGGAGCAGAGGGATGTTGGCCCTGTAGTCACACTGTGTGGTCCCAGGTGTGATAGGTATAAAGGAATTGATGTGGATATCACTAAAGTAAAACGGACAAACATGTAACAGTCAATAACATACCTAATATAAGGTGATGAATGATGGTTTAGGTGGGAAAATTGCTCAAGTGTCTACTCACTCGGTCAAGGCTCCCTAACCATTTTTAGACCTACTGCAGTCCGGTAGTACCTAGTGTTTAGTACAAGTGAAAGGATGAGCAGGAGGTTTATATCCCCCATGGTAAGCTCAGCTGCAGGCATTGTATCGTGGTAATTGTAATTACGTGTGGCATGTGTGGGAAGGCTCAGCTGGTGCTGCTTATGAGGAGATCATGCAGTTGTGATCAATCAAGCAGCAGCTGACACTTTGAGACTAGTCGCATACAGCTAAGTTCCTTCAATGACCCTTACGGTGCATATTGGTACTTACGGTGGGGGGGGGTCCTGGGAACTCTAGGAAATGTAATTCCAGGGTCCTGCGTGTAAAGAGGATAAATGTGTAAATCATTTACAAGGGGATTTATAAACAAAATGTCTAATTGTATTGGTCTTATAACCTTGCGTTTTTCTATGGCATTTTTAATGCCATTTTTATTGTCTCAAACAAATGAATAAAAAATTATAATGAACATAGAAGAAATCCTGATATATGGTGAAAATGGGATATCAGGAAACAGAGGGTTTATGTTGGGTAGCCCAGTTTGCTTATTGTTGAAGCCTTATTAGAGAAACAACAACTGAAAAAGATAAAAATAGAGTCCCCACTAAGGCAGTGGTGCTTTCATCTCCACTGTGGGGATGAGTTGCACCACAGAAAAATCCCTGTATGATGACAAAAAAGCACCTAGTGTGTGGGTGATGGGTCAACGCTATTAATTTTTGCCTATTGGAATAACAGGTTCAGTGGAGATAAGGTTAAAATCTTAGCGGGTATATGCCTTCCATTTATTTAGGGGAACTTAAGGAATGAGTTGCAGAACATCATCAGTTATACATGTGTTTCAAAAGGTGTTTTTAAGTGGGCGCATCAAGTGTGGTGCTAATGAATGCCTTGTTGGTGCCTCAGTTACCAGAGGCTAAGGTGGTCCGATGGTATTTCATCGCTCAGGCCAACCTTGCTGGCCTTGAGTCAATACACCGATCTATGTTCTTTTTCCAAGAGATTATCATTACCTCCCATTTGCAGAGTGAATTTTTCAATCACCGACTAACGGTTTATATTGAAGTGTTTTTCTTCAAGGTAAAATATGGTGAGTTTTGTGGATGCCCTTTCATACCGTATTGTGCACCTATGCTCACTTATTCAGATTTTTCTTGTTGTCATAGCAAAATATCGGAGGCTACATGGGCACACGATGGTACACACAAAATTACTGCTATTGCAGTTGGCATGTGATTTTCTTTCACAGGATGTTTGGAGGCTGAGATCTAGTGTTTTAGATTGTGTGGTAGGAGGGCATAATATACATTTTCTACAGAGTAAATGTCCTCAAATTGGGGTAATAGCCTAAAACGTGTTTTGCTTGTCTATGGAGCGATGCCACATGTTTTGTGGGGAACAGCTTGTCCTCAATTCTTAAGTTCCTTTTAAAGGAAAAAAGGGGGTTGTGAAGGTAAGTTGGTTTCATGGTAAAATCTGAAAATGTTTGTTTACTATCTTTTTGACAACATCAGATGATGTGTGGTAGGTGTCTACAAAGATTAGGCATCAGTGTCTTGTTTTGTGTTTGTTTACAACAGGGAATCTTTTGGAATATTGTGTCCTTGCTTCGGAGATTTCTCAATGTTCTTGGTAGGGTAATCTTTCCTTTGGAATTTTTGGGCCAATATTTTGCCTTTCTTCTTGTAATCCTGTATGCTGGAGCAGTTTCTCCGTATTCTTAAGTATCTGCATACTGGTAAGTTCTCCACCAAGGCCCTTAGATGGGTGCTGTTTAAGTGGAAAAGGCTGTTCTTGTAATTCGGTTTTGTGTACAGTGACGCGGTGAGTTTACTATTGCTGTCGGTAATGGTGATGTCAAGGCACAACAGGGTGTGTCTGTCTGTATCATGGTGAACCTTAGGAATGGATTCCTGTTACTGAGCCATGAAAGGAAGAGTTAGAATGTGGTGTCGTAACGATGCCAGATCACTAGTACATTGGCGATGTTCTGTCACCAGAGGTGGATCCTATTGTTGTTCGGGATTTTTACCCAAATATTGTCTTCTTCGAACCACCAAAACATACAGACAAGCTATGCTCAGGGCAAAAGTACTACCCATTGACTTCCCATGGTCCCTCTGTGTTGTAGTTCGATGCGGTCTTCAGAAGTAAAATAGTTTTCCGTCAGAGCCAATTTGGCCAGTCGCATGATCCATTGGATGGGGACTAGCCCGTCCCAATCTTGAGAACGGAGGAGGGCAGCTATGACCTGCAGGATCTCTTCTTGTGGGCCTCCATGTCCAAACGCAACATTTTCTTAGCGGTGGGATCATATTCAATGTCCTTCACGAGGTTCAGAAGATGTTTAGTGTCCTTGATATAAGATTTGGCCTCGATAATTAGAGGGCATAAGAATGAATTCATAAACTGAGATAAGGGTTCCAGAATAGAGCCAGTACCTGATACAATGGATCAACCAGGTGGCGGTCTCCTTCCTTTGTGTATCTTTGAAATGGTATAGAATTGTGGCTTGTGTATTGCTGTCATATTAAGGATCTCCTGTTCTTCCTTTGTGATCTAGTTGCTTTCCACAGCTTGTTCCAAAAAGCTTTGGATGGTATTTTGTAGGCGGTTAGTATGGTCTGCTTGAAGTACCTCATAGTTCCTTGTATTCTGTAGAACAAAGAAGAATACCTCTCTGTATTCCTCTTTAGTGTGGATGACGATTGCACCTTATTAATCAACAGGTTTTATGATAAGGTGTCTGTTTTTTCTAAGTTACTCCAAAGCATTCCTCTCGTCTCTGGTAAGGTTCTTATAGGCATCTCTTCTAGGATTGAGTTCTTCCCCTCTTTATTAACTACTTCCTCAAGGGCCGATATTTTAGGTGGTATGACCTAAGGGGAGTAAATTTGAAGCTTTTCCTGTGATGGGTATATCCATCATATGTCTCTGTGATGTGGGTATTTTGAAAGAATACTTTTACATGTATTTTTCGAAAGAATTTGGCCAACTTAGATCTAATTTTGAATTTGTCCACGTGTGTTGTTGGTGTGAATCCCAACCGTTTATTAGGAACAGTGAGCTCCTCTGTGGTGAAGGTGTCAGTTGTAAGATTGACCACTATATACAGTTCGCTCATGCCTGTTGTTGGTCCCCTGTGTGGCTCCTCATGTTCACACCTTCTTGTTCGGTATTCTCTCATTGAATTCTACTGCCCCCTAGTGTGCCACATCTCCCTCACTTGTGCCCACTTCTTAAAAAACGCTGATTCTGACCCTGCCAGTAGAACATTTGATTGGGAGGTTTTTTGGGATTATAAAACCCTCTTCTCTTTTGTGTGCGTCTTCCCCTCCAGCTTTGATTGGAATTGTCAATTAAGCATTCGTCGGTTCCAAAATATGAAGATCCCAAGTCCCTTCTCCAAGAGGAATCCGCATCTGAGATAGATTTCTTGCTGTATTTAAACCCGGAGAAGACCGAGTTGGTTCTCACTGGTGGTTCATCCAGTCCCTGGAACCCCCACTTTTGGCCCCCCACTCTTGGTCCCGCCCCTACCCCTTCAGTCACAGTAAAAACACTGGGAGTGAAAGTGAACAGTCACCTCACTCTTCATTCCCAAATCAGTTCCGTTGTCTCCTCCTGCTTCCTCACCCTTCGAACAATCCGTACTGTTTCCCGTTTTTTTTCCCCCCAGGCTCTCAAATTGATTATGGCCGCATTGGTAATCTCGCGGCTGGATTATGCTAATGCCCTCTATAATGGCATTCCGGCATACAGTTTACGGAGGCTCCAGGTGGTGCAGAACCACGCGGCCCGGCTTATCTACGGTCTCCCACGCTACCATCACTCCTCCCCGCTTCTCAGGGAGCTCCACTGGCTGCCTATCAGGGAGCGCTCCCTATTTAAGACCGCCTGTATGACCTTCCAGGCCCGGCAAGGCACGGCCCCGGCCTTCATTTCCTCGCTGATAAGCGAATATGTTCCCTCCAGAGAACTCCGGTCTTCCTCCAAAGCTTTCCTTCAAACCCCACACTTTAAGCGAAAAAAGTGGGGTGGTGCCAATTTCTCTACCTTGGCCCCTGCTTTCTGGAAATCTCTGCCTGATCACTTACGTTTTGCCACACACTATGGCTCTTTTCGAAAAGACCTCAAGACGTTCTTGTTTAGACAGGCCTTCCCTTCATAAACTCGCTCACCCCTGCAACCCTCAGTAACTCGGACCCTGTTAGCGCCAAGAAACCGCTCGGTGAACGTTGCGCTCTACAAATGTTTTAAATTAAATTAAATTAAATTAAATTAAATTAAATTAAATTTTTGTAATCATCCCAGGTGTAAGGATATACTCTCTTGTGGGAAAATTTCTTGATATCCTTGAGCAGTTTGTTGATCTTAGTCTGCACAAGAAAATCTTGATGTTCTGCAATCTCCTTAGTGTCCTCCTGAAGTTTTTTTTAAATACAGTGATTTTGATCTGTGTGCGTTAAAAAAAAAATCCCCACTGGCTTTTATTTTGATCAGCATAGCTTTGGAGAATTTTTTCTCTGTGCTAATGTTTAGGCCTGGGTGGTGAACTTTGCCCCATTCGCGGAGTTTGCTGAGTTTTCTGCACTATGCACTCTCCGGAGCTCGCAGAGTGCTGAAAAATCTGCTTTGTGATGTGCAGCAGAGTTTGTTCCCCCCTCGTGATCGCAAACTGTAAGTTTGCAAGCACAAATGGTAAGTTTGCGAGCGCGAGTTGCCGCTTGGGTAGAATTTATACCCGAGCGGCAGGAATACCAGAACAAACTGCAATTCGCACTGCACTCCACCACTTGGAGAACTTTGCAGAGTTTTTTTTTTACTTCGCGGAGTTCTGCATAGCAAAAACTCAGCGTACTACGCCCAGGCCTGCTAATGATGAGGATTAGCCAATCTCTTGAGCATCTCCATGCTATCAAGTACCATTGTTTCCTGAATAGAGGGTGTTCTAAAAAGATTCTAGGTTCGTTGGTCACTAGAAAGACTGGTGAGGCTAAGTTGATTAAAAAATAATCAGTTATAATAGCACCACATAAAAGCATCTTCATTTGGTTTCTCGTTAGTTATTTTAGTTCATCTGAATTTTGAGATTGGGCTAGGCTTTATGTAATGTTGGTATCAGCTAGACGTGAGTGGGCAGATGATATAAGTGGTTCCATTTTGTCTGTGTATGCGAGGACCAACTGTTCACTTACGAGTGAATGCTCATATAAAGATGGATCTGTGCATTACACACAAACTACCCTATACTACCCGAAACATTTGTTCTGTTTCATTATATATAGGTATCTCTGATTGGGAAGTATTCACTGCCTATAATAATTTCACAGTGCATGACTGATTACATTTCTAATAACAAGTCGACGGGGGAGTATTAGTAAAGCAAACCTGCCCTGACGAATTGCTTGCACAGGACCATCAAATCCCAATTGCCCCTTCTATAGTCTATTTTAACCTTTCCCATTCACCCAGCCAATAAAGGCAATCCTTGGGAGTGAATGAGGAATGTTTACTATTAGCTTCCACACTATTTATATATACAGAGCTCCCAGTAATGCGGTCCAGCCCACCCTGACCTTTAAGAGTCTGGGTGAACCCAATGATGAAGCATGCAACTACTAGAGTAGGTGAGGGTTGTAAATAAAAAAAGGATTCATTTTCCTTTTCCACTCTATTCATTGAAGTGGTGTATAGTCGTGACATACACACTTCACCCTATCTTCTCCCATTTGGCAGAGGAATACTCTATGTTTTGACATATATTACCCAATGAGAATGTATCCCCCGGATCTTTTGTTTCACATAAGCGTCTCCTGGCCCTTCTGGTGAACCGGTTTTCTGACCTTTACACCCTAGTTTAAAGAGTATTCACTCCAGGCACTTGAGAGCACATGCTTTAGGACTGTCCATCAGTGGATAAATATTGCAGTGACATTCTTCATGTTGACTAAAAATCCATCATTTGTTTGCTCACCATGCCATTCCAGTTTGAACACAGCCATATGCAAATCAGTCTTGACCCTGTGCCTCACAGTCCAGCCCGAACTGCCAAGGGAGGTCCTCCCTGGACTGGAAACAAGCATACTAGGACCGGTTTTGGGGCTTCACCCTTCTTCAGCCAGGATAGCTTGATTCCAGTGGCATGGAGAGAGCACGGCACCCATGTCTGAGCATACCCGTCCCACTCGGGGTGACAAATGCAAAAACAACTGTTGAGGGACAGAATGCAGAACAATGTAATACATTCAACCCAGTACAGAGACCTGG
This sequence comes from Lissotriton vulgaris, assembly GCF_964263255.1. Taxonomy (NCBI): domain Eukaryota; kingdom Metazoa; phylum Chordata; class Amphibia; order Caudata; family Salamandridae; genus Lissotriton; species Lissotriton vulgaris. Next base: position 1,088,597,384 of record NC_141697.1, on the reverse strand, counting down.
CCTAAATCCATCATTTGTTTGCTCACTCACCATACCATTCCTGTTAGAACCCAGCCATTTGCAAATCAGTCTTGACCCTGTGCCTCATGGGAACAGTCCAGCCCGAACTGCCAAGCAAGGTACTCCCTGGACTGGAAACAAGCATCCTAGGACCGGTTTCTGGGTTTCACCCCTCTTTAGCCAGGATAGCTTGATTCCAGTGGCATGGAGAGCACGGGACCCATGTCTGGGCATACCCGTACAACTTGGGGTGACAAATGCAAAAACAACAGTTGATGGACAGAATGCAGAACACTGTCATACATTCACCCCAGTACAGAGATCTGGGCCTAAATCGATAGTTTCTTTTGCTCACCATGCTATTCCAGTTTGAACCCAGTCATATGCAAATCAGTCTTGACCCTGTGCCTCATGGGAACTGTCCAGCCCAAACTGCCAAGCGAGGTCCTCCCTGGACTGGATGTGGAACCTCATTACAGAAGATGCTAGCAAGACTGAAAGCCATCTCATGTAAGTTATGCTCATTATTACGGTCACTGATAATCACAGAAAACAAGTATGCTTATGGGGATGTCACATTTCTAGACCACACAATGAGATGATTGTGACTGATATATAACAATTGTCTTATCATGGCTGCATGTAAAAAAAATAACGTTCTACACCTACCCTAAAACAACTCACAAGATCATAAAATGCACTTTATGCAATTTGTTTTTTAAATATATTTTTATTAACATTTGAAACAAAAATAACAAGTGTGGCACGGACATTCTCAGAATTGTACATTAGGGCACATCAGATACTTATGAACACAGAGAGGAGTGGGACAAGTACAGGCTACACAGACACATTATGTTAGTGATTGAGGTTCATATGCCCTCATTGTTAATTACCCCCTTCCAACTCCTGCTGCCCCCATGAGGCATCGTTCCTTGGCAGAGGCCCTTAAAATGCCCAAAGACAATTCTATGTTGGATAAACCAAACATCCAACCCCCCTCCCTTAACTAAACATACCCTCAACCATGTCTGGTTGTGTGTCCTCTTAGTTTAAAACATTTTCCCTTCCACTTGTCCGCATCAGTATGCAGTCTAGTATTTCTGGGGTGAGTATCCTCACCCTTCTCCTAATCACCATATGGCATACTACCTGTCTGTTCCATCTCGGTGTACTCATTCCGGGGTACAGTACGTGTTTCCTCACCCAGCAGCTCCCTCAGCAATGCCCTCCATGCCTGTAAATCATCATCTAGCTTTTCATAGCACCTGGTCTGCTGCATTCGGCCCACCTCAGCCATCACCCACTCACTCACGTTTTGCACCCATTGCGCCACTCGAGATGGTCTGTGGCTCAACCACGAGTTAGCTATCCGGCATTTCGCCAACACCAGTCTCAGAAGAATAAATTTCCTGTTGAGATTCTTGTTTTTAGGTCATATGGTATATGCTCCCTGGACGTGCGCCACCTGGTCTCTGGACACCACAACTGGTGGTTTTGGCATATGTACCATATGGTCATTATGCCGGGACAGATGTGGAGAACTTTAAAAACCTAAATTGGTTGTGCTTTGAACATACTGAACAGCCGAATCACTGGTTCAGTACTACACCATTATTTTCCGCACGTGTTTTTTCATGTTTTTTTCACGTTCTGTACACATATTTATTTCAGTAGCTGAACTATTGCCCCTGAAGAAGGCCGCAACATTAGTTTAGGTCTCTTGGCCAAAGCAAGTTGGTCATGAACTAACACAGATGCATCTAATGAGGGCACCTGTGTTACCAGCTATTTGATTATGATTTTAATCCTGACACCGGGTAGCTGAATAAAGTTGCAGCATAGCTAGCCCCGTAGCCAGTTTTAATCACTCACATTACAGCACTGCACATTTTTTAAATCATCAGGCTCACATAAGGTTTTAGTACACCCACCCCCTTCTAATAAAAACATCCCTGAGCTCCTCCCTCACAGCGATGGGGTTGTATCCCGCGTTGAGACTAGGTCTCTCACGCAAGGAGGCACCCCTAAGATGAAGCATGACAACTCTGGTGTGTGAGGAGAACCGTACTTAAAAGGGAATTCCCCTTTGTGTGTAAGAGTACACCCAGTCACTTATCTGACCTCTCGTTTACTTGGGACCCGTGGCCTCAAGCAGGTCCTAAAATCTCCTCTAGCCCCCATGTGTGATTACTGACATCTATGCAACCCATATGTAACAGAATTCTCTTTTTTCTTCCTCCTCATGGCTTTCTTACACAGCTATATTACATTTTCCACTCTAAACATTTATCTCAAAATCTTATTTTGTCTTTAATTGAATCTATTGTGATTTCTGATCACATCCCAGTGATTGCAGATTTTACTTTGCTCCAACCACAGCCCAGATCTTCTCGATGGAAATTCAATAATTTTCGCTTACAAGACCTTAATTTTTCCTCTTCCTTCATCTCTTTTGCTAAAGAATTTTTTCTCTTGAATCAAGGTCTCAATTCTTCTCCTTCATTCTTATGGTATGTGTTTAAGGCTGTTGCTCACGGTTATATTATCAATTTCGTCTCCAAGAAAAAGAAAAAATCCCTTGCTCAACATAAGTCCCTACTAGCTAACATTAAATTACTTAAACATCAGTCCTATTCTTCTGCATCTGACCCTAACTTACAAGAACGTATTCATGCAAAATTAGATTTCAACATATTAACCACAGATAATGGTTCATCTATTCTTTTTTTTTTAAATATATTTTTATTGCAGGAATTAGTAAATCGTTACAAAATCGACCAGCATTATATCACAAGCAATATCAGCGAAATACAACCCTCTGTCCCCGCACCGTAAGTTCCGTACACAGCCATCCGGCCCACAACCCTGGGGTCGGGCGGCGAAATTCAATGGGGGCTCAGAGGGATGTCAGAGCTGGTCCGGATGATCCACTGTCCGTCATCTGCTTTTCCAAACAAGCCTATAAACCCAAAAGAAAAAACCCCCACCCTCAAAATACTACTAACCAAAGTAAACCCCACCCAACCCCGCCATCAGCGCCTGGGAACAACCGCAACAGGATCTGCTATGGGACCCACGGGGAAAGCAACAGGACTAATAGTGCAAATGTTTATCGGGACTCGGGGCGAGTCGCTTCTTCACCTTCAGAGTCGCTGGGGGCGCAATAATCCCTGAGGGCCTGCACTAACATTTCCCACTCCAACGCTGCCTCCTGCGCCTTCTCATTACGCTGCCTCCAAGCCAGTTGGTATCTCAGTGTGCTCTCCCCCGCCGCCCACTTCAAGAGCTCGCTGTGCCATCGGCTTCCTGTCGGACCAACTCGTGCCTTCCAGTTCCTGGTCACCTCTCGCTTAGCAAGGAGGAGCCCTAGGTCTATAAATTTGCTGGAAATTTTATTCTTGGGGGTATGAGGGAACCAGTGTAGGAGTCCCACCGCTGCATCAAATGATAAGGATCTCCCCGTCACCTCCTCCAGGGTCTTCCCCACTTCCACCCAGTAGGATGATAATCCCGGGCAGGCCCATAACATGTGGAGGAGGCCCGCCTCCTGAGCTGGGCACCTAGGGCAATCCGCCGAATTCGTGGCAAAATATCGTTTAATTTTCACTGGAGTCAGATATGCTCTATGGAGAACGTAATAGTGGACCAGCTGAAAATGGGCGTGGCGTGTGCCCTTCCAGGCTCGCCGCACCAACTGGGACCAGGTCGTCTCCGGGATCTCCCTGCCAATGTCCTCCTCCCAGCGGTTTCTCAAAGTAGTGAGAGGAGCCAACCCTTCGTTGATCAATCTACCGTAAAGGCAAGTGACCACCTTCACCGTGCCCGCAGACATCATCACGTATTGGCACACCGGAGATAAGGCGGGTTCCTCCTGCCCGCTCTTCCAGTGTGCCTGGATCGCTCGGACAATGGCCGAGTGCAACAGGAAGTCACCACGGGGGATCTCGAAGCGGTCAATAAGATCCTGGAAGGGCAAGAGCGCCCCGTCCTCATACAGATCCCCAACTAGCTGTAAGCCGGCGTCCTCCCAGGCCGCCAATCGTGACCAATCGCCTCCATGGGGGAGGGCCGTCAGCATCCCCAAAGGTATTTCGGGCGCATACGGTGTTCTCAGATGGCCTCGGGCGTGAGCCCGATTCCAACACAGGCGGACGGTCCGCTCCTCCAGCGACAAATCCCGCAGGGCCAAACGTTGTCGCAGCGCTATGAAGGAGAGAATATGCCTGGCCATGCCCGTCCCCCTTCTGTCTTCCGGGCCCCGGAATTCCCGGGCGATCTCCTGGGTGAAGGTCTGGAGCTGCGCCGCCAGATAATACTTTTCAAAGTCCGGCACCGCAAGCCCCCCCTCATCTTTCGGCCTCATCAGGGTCTTGAGGGCCACCGGACGGCGGCCCGAGCCCCAGAGGAATCCGACCATCATAGATCGTAATAGTCGAAACGTGGCCGGTGGGACCCAGATCGGTAGTGTCCGGAAATAATATAATAGCCGGGGAAGCGCCACCATTTTAAGCAGAGCGATCCGTCCCGCCACCGAGAGCGGCAGCGTGGCCCAGAAGTCCATGCAGCCTCGAAGTGCTCGCGTGCTGCGGGCAATGTTCCCATCCAGGAGGTCGGATGGGTCGTGATAGACGAATACCCCCAGGTACTTAAAGCAGTCGGGTTCCCATCTAATCTCCCTGCTTAAAGCAGGGGCGGGGGCACCCTTACGAACCGGGAAAAGACAGGTCTTGGACCAATTCACCCGGAGGCCCGAAACCTCCCCAAACTCCGTGAGCGCCGTCGCCGCTCCCTGTAAAGCTTCGAGCGGGTCCTCTAGGAAGAGCAACAGGTCGTCTGCATACAGCGAAACGTAGTGCGGGCCCGAAGGCGTCCACAGGCCCATATAGTGGGCTCCCGATCGAAGATGCAGCGCGAGTGGTTCCACCGCCAGCGCAAAGAGAAGTGGGGACAACGAACACCCCTGCCTCGTGCCTCGTTCTACCGGATATTGTGAGGAAATCAGTGGTCCCGCCCGGACCCTGGCCGATGCAGAGGCATAGAGAACCGCGGTCCATCTGATGAAACCCTCACCGAGGCCGAATCTCCGCAGCACCGTGCAAAGGTAGTCCCACTCCAGGCTATCAAAAGCCTTCTCTAGGTCCACCGATAAGACAACCGGGGACGGGGCATCCACAAACGGTTCCCCTAGCAAACGGAACAACCTGCGAATGTTCATAGTCGTGTTACGCCTTGGGATAAAACCTGCTTGGTCCTCGTGCACCAGGGAACTCATGTGTCCCAGCAGCCTCGAGGCCAAGATACTGCTCAGTATTTTATAGTCCACCGTCAGCATCGATAAGGGACGGTAAGACCCCGGGTCGGATGAGTCCCTTCCTGGTTTGAGGAGAGGAACCACCAACGCCTCACACATCGAGCTCGGGAGCCGCCCCAGCCTCTTCGCCTCTCTGTAGACCACCAATAACCTAGGGGCTAGGAGGTCAGCATAAGCTGCATAAAACTCCACGGGCAGGCCGTCCAGGCCCGGGGTCTTATTTCTCGCCATCCGTTTAATGGCACCGCGGATCTCCCCCAATTCTATGTCGGACCCCAGGGCTTTCGCCACTTCTTGCTCCACTGTTCGGAGCTCCAGTGGGCGTAGATAATTATCGAGCCGGTCAGGGTCTCGGGCGGAGCGACTGCGGTACAAACGTTCGTAATAATGCCGGAAGCAGCTGAGAATCTCCGGTTGAGTGTATACCTCGGTTCCGTCTGCCTTACGCATACTTGTCGTCAATGAGGACTGACGCGTAGGGTTGGCCAGCCATGCCAGCAACGCGCTCGATCTGTCCCCCTCCACGATGGACCGGATCGTATAGGCCTTGTAGTCAAAACAGCGAAGCCGTTCGACCTCCGCCGCCACCTTCTCCCTCGCCTCCGCCGTGTGTACCTGTAATTCCGGGCGCCCGGGGTGGCGAATTTCCAGCTCGCGGAGTTTCCGGTCCGCTGCATCTAGGTCAGCTAGGATAACTCGCCTCATGCCCACCTTTTTAGAAATGCAGTAACCCCTCACCACTACCTTAAAAGCGTCCCACTCTAACGCTCTTGTACTCGCGGTGCCGCCGTTGGACGCAAAATATTCCGATACCTTATCCCCCAGGTCCGCCCTGAAAACACTGTCCTCAAGAATCTCAGGTCGTAACTTCCAGGTGGGTACCGCCGGCGCTCCGGGGATCCAGCGAAGTTCCAGCAGGAGGGGGTTATGGTCTGAAATGGTTCTGGACAAGTACTCAGATCGGACCGCTGCCGAAACCAGTTCGGGCGAGCCAAGAAATCCATCCAGTCTGACATGCAACTCATGGAGGCTCGAGAAGTATGAATAGTCCCTAGATGTGGGGTGGTGCGCCCTCCAGATATCCGTCAGACCCCAGTGGGTCTGCCAATCCTTACGACCCTTAGCCGTGCGACGAACCGGAGAATCGGGAAGGGGTGGATGCGAGCGGTCAGCGTCTACGTCCACTACTGAGTTGAAATCTCCCCCGAGCAAAAGGGGCCCGGAGAAGAAGTGGGCCAACGAGCCCGATAACCTGGAAAGGAAGGCAGTCTGGTCTATATTAGGAGCGTACACACAGCAAACGTTCAAGTCCCTCCCTCCTAAAGTGCCCGAAATGGCCACGTAACGCCCCTCTGGATCTATCACTGTTTTCGTGACCTGGAAGGGGACCCCAGCTCTAACCCATATTAGCGCCCCTCTGGCATACGCGGAGTACGATGTGTAAAAGACCTGCCCCCTCCATCTACGCTGTAGCGCCGCCCCTTCCGCTCTGTTCAGATGAGTTTCCTGCAGCAGCGCCATTTGCACTCCCCTACGCACTAAATAAGCGTGGACTTTGTGGCGCCTGGACATAGTATGAAGCCCCCTCACGTTCCAAGTGACACATTTCAAGTTAGCAACATCAGCCATTGTCCCATATTGTTCTCGCACAGTCTCCCCATCCGGGTCCCCACAAAAAAAGGACATCATTCATCCCAGCACTGACGGCGGCCATTTTCCCCAACCAAAACCAAACAACCCAAGAACGAACCAGACCCCAACCCACCCTCCCCAGAACAGGACCCAAACAGTACCATCCAGATCCCATCCAAACCTTGCCCTCCAACAACCCAATAACCCCTACTAATCCTGCGGTCGCCACCGTAGGAAGGCCTTAAGGGCCAGGTGCGGGCCGGGCGGAGGCAGTGGGCCCTCGACGCTCAGGCTACCAGGACTAAAACAAGCCCAAAACAGTGCCGAAGACCCTCGGGGCAAAAACAGGGGCACCCCACCCTCCCCGCCCTCGTTGTCAGCATCAATTGACGGCAACCGCCTCCCCCCTGCCGGGCCCCCTCCCAAAATGAGGTAGCTCACCCCGTTACCCCTGTCCATCCAGAAGGTCTTCCACCGATTTCGGTGTGATCACCGGTGTATGGGCGCTATCAGTCACTGAGTCCTCGGAGTCCGATGGTGCCCCCTCGTCACCCGGGTCTGCTTCCTCCTCAATGGCATCGTCTCGTGCGCCAGACAACTCAGATAACACCTCCAGCACTCCCCTCCGCTCCGTCGATGTCTCTGCAGTTGAGGGCCCCCCCGAGCTGCCGCGGCGATTCCTAATCCTCCTGGATCGCCGTCTCTGTTCCGGCTCCTCCGCCTGTTGGGATGAGGAGCCGAAGCCATCTTTCCCTGCTCTGTAAAGCTCGAGCCAGGCACAGACATCCTCCGGGGTGTCGAAGAATTGAGTCTTGTCATCGACAATGATGCGGAGCCTTGCAGGATAGAGGAGCGAGTACTGGATGCCCTCGCTCCTGAGCTCGCGCTTGACCGCCAGGAAGGAGAACCGCCTGCGCTGAGTTTCGTAGGTGTAATCCGGGAAGATGTTCACCTGACTGTTCGCCACTTTGAATGGACCATTATGTCTGGCGGCATTGAGGATTAAGTCTCTGTCCCGAAAGTGCAATAACCACGCCACCACTGGTCTCGGGGCACGTCCCTGCTGCGGTGGCCGCGCCGGGACTCTGTGGGCGCGCTCCAAGGTGTAGAAGGAGGATAGCCCCTCCGGGGCCACCGTGTCACGGAGCCAGGCCTCCAAGTATGCCACCATGTCGCCATCCTCGATCTTTTCCGGAAGGCCCACCACACGGATGTTGTTCCTCCTGTTGCGGCCTTCCGCATCCTCCGCTCTCTGCTCTAGGGTCGCAATCCGGGATAAGGCATCCTTCATAGTCGCAGCCAAGGTTCGCTGCGCCGGCTCCAAGGTTTTCACCGAGCTCTCCACTTCCTTGACCCGGTCCGAAAGTTTGCCGTGGTCCGCTCTAAGGAGACCTAGGCTCGTCGCCACCTGGGCAATGTCCTGTTGGAGGGCCGATCGCGTGGTCGCTATCGCCTCCAGGACGCGGTCGAACTGCTGTTGCATCGATGCACCACCAGAACTCTTTGGGTCCCCATGTTCCTCTTTGTCCTGGGTCTCCGAGTCTGAGGCGGTTGGGGTAGTCCCCTTGGCTCCTCTAGGTTTCCCCATGTCGCCGGGGGCACTCCGTGATGGTCCAGGAGCAGGCGTCTCCGGGTGCAGATGCCGACCACGACCCTCCCGGTTACTGGACCTCAAATCGAGTATCGGAGACCTCCTTCTCCAGGGCCTGTGGGAACTTCTCCGCTTCGGCTCGCGCCACCACCACGGCGTCCGAGGGCACCGATGAGGGGGCGGAGACAACCGCCGCCAGGTCGGGCAGGCCCGCACAGCCGCTAAAGTCCCGGGGTGAGGGTCACCAACTCCACCGGACGATTTGTGGCGCCAGAGTGTCGCGCCTCCCATGGAAGTGGACTGGCCAGGAAAATGTAGCTAGGTGCGGTGTCGTGAGTGGGGCCACCGCCTGGTTCACCAGACGTCCGCTCACGGGATCCACTATAACGTGGGCATCCGCCCAATCACCCAACCGAGTGCATTCTCGTTGTAGAAAGTCCGATCTGACCGATATCTAGTGCACAGATCAGCAGGGGATGGCAAAGCCGGGGGCGAGACGCTGCCAGCGACGCTCCTCCAATTCAATGGATCCGGCCAGGGGGACAATGAAGTCCGGGCGCCATGTTGGGTCGCACTCCGCAACTCCGCAAACTTCGGTTTTACGCCGGATCACCACTCGTCCGAGCCACGCCAAGGGCCCTGGCAGGTCTTCGTCGATCCGCTCAGCAGAATGCGGGGTCTGGGGTGCCCCGCAGCCTCCGATTTACAGGATAATCACGGGCTCAGTCCCGGAGCCGAGCTCTCAGGCGACCATCGCCATCGGCGCCCAAGCCACGCCCCTGGTTCATCTATTCTTTAACGTAGTAATGCCTGCTATTATGGCAGACAAAAAAAAGCTGGTAAGCTTTTGGCTAGCTACCTCTTAGCTCGAAAGGAACAATGTTAAAAGATTCTATTCAAACTCCGGATGTAAAACAGGATCTATTAGGAGAATTTGTGAAATGTTATAAGTCCTTATACATGCTGGAATCCCCTGCTTCTCCTTCTTTGATTGACACTTATCTTGCCCAAGTTACCCCTTCTCCCCGTGGAAATCTTGATTTTGAATCTTTTGAATCTGATCTTTCGATTATAGAATTAACTGAATCCCTAAATTCACTTAAAAAACAGAAAACTCCGGGTCCAGATGGATTTACGGTAGAATTTTACTTACAGTTCTCAAATGTATTACTCCACAAACTGTTACACCTCTTCAAACACTTTTGCATTACTGGTTAAGCCGGGGGTATGTTTTTAGAGACTACAATTTGTTTAATCCATAATGAAGGTTGTGAGCCAAAGTATTGTAAGAATTACTGCCCAATTTCCCTTGTAAACATGGATTATAAAATGTTTGCTAAATTGCTTGTCTTACGTCCCAAACATCTTCTGCCTACCCTAATCAATCCAGAACAATGCGGCTTCGTGAAAGGCAGATTAACCCCTGATAACTCTCAAATGTTTTTTAATGTCCGGAATCAATCATCCACTCTCTCTTATTCTCTGGCTGCAATTACTGTTGATGCACAGAAGGCCTTCAATAGAGATGATTGGTCTTTTTTATTCAAACTCTAACCTGGCATAGTTTTGGCCCCAAATGTATTTCCCTTATTTCTTAACTTTACTCATCTCCTACTGCCTCTGTTTTAGTCAATGGCCTTATCTCACAATTTATTTCTATTAAAATGGGGTGTTTGCCAGGGATGTCCCTTATCCCCTCTTTTATTTGTATATCAATTGAACCCTTCTTGTCTTGTATTCGTCCACATTCTTTTATTTCTGTTTTTTCTTACGGAGACTCTCACTTGAAATTGTCAGCCTATGCAGAGAATATTTTGCTTTTTATTTCCAACCCTGAAACCTCTATTCCTTCTCTTTTGCAAGAATTTTCTGATTTTTCTTTCACCTCTGGGCACAAAATAAACCCTGAAAAGACGGAACTCATGCCCAGCTCCAGATTCTGTCTTAAAGACCAATTTGATTTGACTGGTTTCTGATGGAATAACTAAAATTAAATACTTAGGAATTTGGTTTATTAACTCGATCTTAAACTCAGTTAAACTCAATATGAAGGAGACACTTAGCCATGTTTCTAGCCTTCTTCCCTCCTGGAATCCTCTATTCCTCTCATGGTGGGGCCGGCTTGATTCTATCAAAATGATGATCATCCCTATTTTATTATACATTCTTGCAATGATACCCATCCGTATCCCTTCTACATATTTAAAAAAATATGACTCCCTTCTATCTAAATTTTTATGGCATGATAAGAAATCTAGAATTTCTTTGCAACTTCTCAAGAATCCAAAAGCTAATGGAGGTGCAAAGTTTCCTGACTTTCGACTAAGGGTGGGCGTAGTTCGCGAAGTAGCGCTACGCGAAGCTACGAGAAGTGCACTTCGCACTATGCGAACTTCACGTAGCACTACGCGAGCTGCGTTTTAGCATGTTCGCACTGTGCAAGATGCGTTTTCAATGATTGCACAGTGCGGACAAGCATCCGGCACTGTGCAATCATTGAAAACGGCATCTTGCACAGTGTGAGCTGTAGTTTTCTGCTGCTCGAGTAGATTATTCCTCGAGCTGCAGCTTTCTCAACGCGAACTGGTAGTTTCTCATTGAGAGCAGTCGCGAGCATGCGCAACCACTCACAATGAGAAACCTTACCTCCCCTCGTTGAGAATCTCGCCGGGATGTCATTTTGCGAACATGACGTTCAGGACCGCGAACAAGCAAAAAATGAGTGCTGCACTACGCTACGCTGCTCTACGCTGCTCTACGCGTGTTCGCACTGTGCTACGTGCAGCTCGCGTAGTGCGAAGTTGCGCAAACTTTGCAAACTCCGCAAGCGTAGCATAGTGCTTTGCCCAGGGTTACTTTCGACTCTATCATACTGCTTTTCAGTTGAAGCATGCTTCCAAATGGCTTATTACAATTGACACACCTTATACACCTTTGTGGGTTAAAATCGAAAAAAGATGACTTGATCTCATGTTAGCTTTAGCCTTTCAGAAAATTACATTTCACTGGAAATGTTCAACTAAACTCTCAGTTAAGGCATGGTAGAATAACCTTTGCCATTATCATAGATTAGATACTTATTTTGCCTCCTCCCACAATCCACATGTCAATAGAGATTTATATTGGTTACCATTAACTACTTATTTAAACAAAGTTGCACAGAATGAAGTTATATCTTTCATTCGTTCTGAAAATGTTAGACCTCCGTAAGATGTAATTTCTCTACCTTTTACTGTGTAACAGTAAACACCAACAAAACAGAAGTACTCTTCATGGGGCCAAACCCTGATGCCTGGAGCGACAACTGGTGGCCCCCCACCCTTGGAAAAACTGCCAACCCCCACGGACCATGCAGACAACCTGGGAATCATCCTGGGCTCCAAGCTCAAAATGAACTGCAAGATCAACTCTGTATTGTCCTCCTGCTTCCACACCCTTTGCCTCCTATGTAAGACCTTCAAATGGATCTCCCTCAAACACAAAAAGGCCATCACTCACGTCCTGGTCACCAGCTGACTCTACTACAGCAACGCCCTTTATGCCAGAATAAACAAAAACCTCACGCGCAAGCTACAAAACATCCAGAACGCCGCTGCAAGACCAGTCATCAACCTGCCAAAACACTGCCACATCTCCCAGCACCTTCACACACTCCACTAGCTCCCCATTGAGGCTATAGTCACCTTCAAGATGTTTACCCATGCACACAAGGCCCTCCACAACACCGGACCAGCATACCTGAACAGTTGACTCAAATTCCACGCACCCCAAAGGACCCTAGGATCAGCCCAGCTCTCCTACGTGTGGTCCCCCGCAGCAGAAAGACCAGATCGGGAGGCCACTCCTTCTCCTTCCTCGCAGCCAGAGCCTGGAATGCCCTTCCGCTCCTCCTCAAACAGACAACCTTGCTCCCCATCTTTGCCAGAAACCTCAAAAAGTGGTTCTTCGACAGACCCCCTACTTGATGGACTGAAACCTGCACCCAATCACCCCTAGCACTTTGAGACCCTTACAGGTGAGTAGTCACGATTAACAAACGCCTAATTGATTGTATATTAGTTCTTATTTCGATTTATTGGTGTGTTTATTACTTTTTCATTGATTATTAACATGCACTTTAACTCGATCTTCAGTTTTTGAATTTTGTTACATCCTTTATCTCTTTCCTTCCTTTCATAATGTAAAACTGTTGATGGAGCAGGGATTCAAGAAAAAAAAACTTGCTCGATTAAACTCTTGGTAACAAGATACTAACAAATAGAAATGGTAGATAAAAGAAAATTAACATGCGCACAACATCCATACATGGGGAAAAGGCTTTATGCTTGCTTTAATATTAAAGAATAATTTGCTGCATGACTAAAATCCCGCTTGAAACCGAAAATCGTCTTGCACATGTGCAAACCAGTACTGCAGAACAAACCATATGATTAACCCATGCGAGAGGGAAACTCTCACGCATATGCAAGGAGTCACTAACTGTAGGTCTTAAAGCACTGCCTGCCTGGCATATGCTTGCCTGGAGTTAAAAAGAGCAGTCGCTGCTAATGCTTTTGCTTAGCGAAGAAGAAATTAACATAGGGCAGAGTAGAAGTGGTTGGTGAACAGTGATAATGACATATTTGAGAAAATAACATCTTTATTAATAGTGTGCGTTTGGGCCTGATGCGCTAAGGGAAAAGATGGCGGTTGAAACTTAATGCAAGTTGAGTTTGCGCACTGAAGTTTTGAAGTGACCTGTTGACCAGATCATTGACAGGCTGTGAAGAACCAACGACAACTGCCTGGGAATGCTCTTCAACTGTGGAATTATATAAAATTTGAATCTAATTTGTTTGAGAACGTGTGTGGAAGGAAATGGTACTGAAGAAAATAATAATTTAAATGGGACGGGTTTACTAAACAAAGAATCAGTTACGAAATAAAGAATGACAGCATGAGCTGATGACAACTCCCTTGCCCGTGACCAATCACAGTCCATGATTCACAAATACGGTAACTTTTGAGGGAGGGACATGCGTAAATAAAGACTATAACTAGAGTAATTTAAGTTGGGTAATAGTATTGAGATTTATGCTGATGTCAATACTGAGTGAGGTGTATGAGAGAGCTGCTGCTGGAAAGATTCAATATTGAAAGACAGCCTAAATAGTTTGAAGAATTGCAGAAGAATATCGAGGAGGGAGAGAGTGTAAGAGAGGGATGCGCTCCGGTGCTTTGGGGTCCAGAGCAGTGTAGTAAGTATAATCCTATCCTGCACTTGTCCTATAGTCTTTGTCTCCTGACTCTTTATCAGGTGACGCCCCACCAATCCTTTTGGCCAGGGCTTAGGTTTCTCTATTTCACCGCTCGGTAAATATATTTCCGTCCTAAATTTGCATAGCTTTTGCAAATGAAGGATATATTATGTCTTTTTTCTCTTTATCTATCCACTCCTAATATATTGAATTGTTGAATATATCTGTGAATTGAATGTATTTGATAAATTAGTTTTTCTCTCCCATGAAAGTTGATGGAGTTTGCACTGTGAATTTGTATAAATGAGCATTCATTTTGAATGAGTTATTAGATAAAATTCATTGAATCTTACCCAGAGTCTGTGATAATTGTATTGAAACTTATAAGATAAAATAATGAACTCGTTAATATCACCATCAACTACTCGATCCGTGAAGGTTAATTAGACATTGACTAATTCAGATCAAAGTGAAATAAAACTTGACCACCAGCGAAACAGTCAGGAAACTTGAATGTGTAAATGGGTCCATTTTGAGTAATTGTTGATTGTGAAATGTTCATCTTGGCATTCGCTGGGTCACTGTAAACAGCTTTTTATTTAGTTCAGTTTGCCCTTCATATTTCTTGTTATTTATTCGAAGATATTTTATATGGCTTACTGTTTTGCAATTGATTTGTGCTCGAAATAAAGCTTTTTTAAACTTAAAGAACCAACAAGGACATAGTTATGGTTCTGGATACTCTTCCTCTAGATCTTGTCTTTCCCACACAGATAAATGCTCATGGGCAAATCACGTAGAGCCAGAATTCAATAGCGCAACTAGACCTATGTCAAAAAAGAGAAGTCGGGGCAGATGGTGTGGCAATCCCAGTTATCACTATCAACAACAGCGGTGGCCACCTGACCCTTGAGTTTTCCTTTTACTGCCACAACCAATGATGGCACACTACCAACCACCACAACCACTTTACAACCCCTCTTTTTCATGGCAAGGACGAGGCTGCTCCAGAGGCAGAAGGAGACAGCAGACTCAAGAGACATGGAACTTATTTCCGTCCCCATGAACCACATGCAGTATGAACAAACTCACTATACAACCAGGGACAAGCAGAGAAACAAACTGATCATTAACCTTAGCAAACGTAGTCTAAGCTCGGATGAAATGGCCTCATTAAATAAAGGACTTGGTTTTGTACCCTAGCATTCAGGCGATCATTTTGTGATCCATCAAGAACTAGCTCAGTTTTTAGGAAGATTCGCCTCAAATTCTTCTTTGCCAATAAAGAAAACTATACACAAACAGACCAATTGACTAATACTACTTTGTTTAAGAAATTGACATTCATGCCAGCTCCACATGCTATACCTCCGGAGGTAATTACCTTTAAGAAGGCTATGATGCATGATGCACCACATGCACCTAATTACCCTATATGTGGACAATGTCATTGTATCTTTAGACAGCCCCCAGTAGTCTGCGCCTGAGTTCCTAGGGGAGGTATGGAGGTTTGGAGCAGTTTCAGACATCCAAATTAATTTAGCTAAAATTACAAGCATTAAGCGTGAAAATGACGTGAGACTTGAAAGACTTTCTCACACAGACTCCTTCCATTGTTGGGAGCGGATTATAATGTACTCGGGGATCTAAATGGCATTGACTCTCCAGGAAGGGATTGAAATAAACTACTGCACCTTGGTTAACTGTGTACATACTGCTGTAGGGAGGTGGCAAACCTTCTCCCTGTCGTGGCTTGGGAGGATCGCAGCCCTAAAGATGTCAGTCCTTCCCAGGATATTGTACATATTTTTGACACTACCACTCAGGACCCCAACCGGGACACTTCAGACTCTGCAAAAAGCTCTCCAAAACTATGTATGGGCGGGCAGCCAGTCCTGTATGCGCCGCAAGCTGACTTGGCACGCACCTGTGGTGGGGGGACTGGATATCCTATGTATTTTATGATATTTTTAGGCAATACAGGTTAACACAGTTCCTGGGGGAATGATCACGCCCAAAATCAAAGAAAATCTGGCTTTCCATGGACAGAGTATTGGCCACAACATCCCTTTGGAAGATCCCTTTTTGGGCAGGCCGGACCGCTCCCCCAATCTTTACCTCTCTGTGATAACGAGCCCCACCCTCCAAGTCTTGGATGATGTAGCCAGTAGGGAGGGTTTTTTGTCCTTCCCCACCCAGATTACCCCAGTAGTGGAGAATCCAGACTTCTCCCCAGGACTGAATACAGTGGTCTTCCAGGAGTGGATGAGGCTGGGATGCAGATCAATAGGTCATTTCTTTGATCCAGAGGGCCCTATACAGTTTAATGCCTTAAGACATAACAACTTACCTGAAGGAGAGAGATTCTGATACTTCTAGATAAGGCATTGGCTGATGCAGCCAGAGAGAAGAGAGGTGGCCCAACGGCCCCTGAATATTTTCGAGAAGTGGCTATTAAGCAAAGAATCAGATAAGCATAAGCAAGGGGGCGTGGCTAAGCATGCAATGGTGGAGGAAGCAAAAGGGTAGAGCTCGGAACTGAGCTCCCCTTCCCCGGGCTGATTCTCCGACAGTAACTCCTGAAACAGGCTGATTTTGCAGGCGGAACACGGCGGCAGTATCCCGGACAGTCTGTCCGATTTTCGAACCGGAGACCCGAGGCAGCGGCACCGGCCTTTCCTGAAGGCCACTGGTGGGACTGGTTGCCAGCCGAACGGCGTGGGGGAGCACGGGAGGCCGTGGCTTGGGCCTGACACCAAGGCCCTGCTGTGCAACGCGGAGCCGGGTTGCCGCGACCCCCTATCATACCGGGAATCGTGACCTGGGGGCTGTCTGGACACTTTGGCCCCTGCTTCCCCCCCCTGCTCCTGGGGAGGCGTGTGAGGCTAGCGCTGGAGCGGCACGAGGACTCGGCCAGCGGAGCACAGCTGAGACGCCGGAGGCAGTGAGTGTCGCCGAGGCGGCTGCCCGAGCTTTGCAGCATGCACGCCTGGAAGCGGCGCGACCCTGATGGCACAGCTCCCATTGCACCGGCGGACCTGGGATACCAGGTGAGAGGGCCCCCGCACCCTGGACATTGCCTGAAGTGGCCCCCCCGCCCCACGCAGGCGTGGCGACACACGGGGGGAGGACGGTCACAGGCGGGGGCCTGAGCTGCACGCCATAGCGCACACATCAGCGGCGCTGGAACCTGGACGGCGCCCCATGCCAGGGCGGGGACGGGCCCTGCTGGAGGAACCGGCGTGGTGATCAGCGCACTGGGGGCGCCCTCCCCCCACAACTCCTTGTGCCCGGCCCACTCTACCTGCCGGAGGTAACCCCGCGGCCCTCGCGTGCAAGAGGCGCTCTACATAGACGCGGTCGGCAGGTCGCAGTGAACTTGCCTGTCTGGCGCTGTTACCAGGCGCATGCCCTGGCGCACCACTACGCAGGCCTTTTCCCGTGGACCGGCACGGTGGATGACTACGCCGCAGACTGAACAGCCGGGCTGTGGACAGGAGGCATTGAAGGAACTGGGGGCGGGACACGGCACACTCACAGGCCCAACTGTGTTACTCGGGGCACGATAAGGGGGGGAGACGTCCTCTCATGCCCAGGGGAGCCCCCACACAGCGCGTCCCCACGGCCAGGGCGGCCCTGACTCCCTAGCCGCACTCCCTGCGGCGCACTGCCTGACCGATGCACCCTGGCGGCTCTGAGCTTCCTGAGGGCGGATGAACGTTTGCTCCCTAGTGGCCAGCTATCGCTAGTGGTGCCGGGCTGCTGGCTGACGCCTGCCTTGCTGCTCTGCCACATTGAAAACCTCTGCACTCAGGGGCACAGGACACGTGGAGCGCCGGCTGCCCCCCCCACGCGGGCACCCACACAAGAATAGGCAGCAACGCCACTCCTAGACACTACTGGAACTGCACACCGGAGCGGGACCTCTCCCTTGGACCAGCAAGGCTGACCAGACACCCAGACGGTCCCTGCCACTCGCCAACAGGCAGCCACCTCCCCTAAGCCCCCAGGCTGAACTTAAATTACAGGGGCACTGCCCATGTCCGGAGGGGTCAGAACGTGCACCGGCACTGAAGGCGCCCCGCCGAAAGGGAAGACGCTGAACAAGATGGCTGCCGACCAGGTGACCACAAGACTGGACAGTGTGCTGGCCGCCGTGGAGCGATTGGAGGAGTCGTTACAATCGACCAGAACATCACTAGAGTCTAAAATAGACGGCGTCGCCATAGACCTCACACACCTGAGGGAAGACCACAAGAAGCTGGCGGACAGAACCAAGACACTGGAAGGCACAGTGACGGACCTTGCGCCCCGAGTCGCCCAAACTGACAAGCAAGTACAGGACCTCCTTAACAGGGTAGAGTTCTTGGAAGACCGCGCAGAGGATGCGGAAGGGCGGGCGCGCCGGAACAACATTAGACTTGTGGGGATCCCGGAGAAATGGGAGGGCAACGACCCGGCCCAGAGGGTGGAGGACTGGCTACGAGAAGCACTGCCGGAAGATACACTTTCGCCCTACTTTGTGGTGGAACGGGCGCACCGAGTGCCTACGAGACCGCTTCCCACGGGCTCCAACCCAAGGCCGCTACTCATCCGGATACTGAACTACCGAGACAGGGACACGGTCCTGCGTGAGACCAGGCGGCTCGGGGAGATACGGATAGACAATGCCACAGTTATGTTTTTCCCGGACTATACCATTCAGGTCCAACGCCAAAGACACTCGTTCCTGGAAGTAAAACGGAGGCTGCGCACTGCAGGCCTTAAATACTCCCTCCTCTTCCCTGCGAAGCTGAGAGTGGTCGCGCAGGATAAGACATACTTCTTTCAAACCCCATAGGAGGTGGGCTCCTGGCTGGACAGTGGCATTGACACGGCGCCTCGGCAGACACAGGGGTACGAACAGAGGCAGAGGACACGTGGTCCGAGACGTCGACGCAGGAACAGAGACCAGCAGGCCCGCCGCCCGGAGGAAACAACACGACGATCTCCGCCGGCGGAACAGGTTCTCCAGGAGCAACAAGATGCACTCAGGAGAGTATCACAACTGAGCAGCTCGCCGGCATCGGAGGGTGCACCTGGAACCAGCCCGAGGGCTGTCCTCAGTGACGACGAAGCCGTTTATGGAATTCCAGACTCACATCTCTCGGTGGATTTACCGGACATCACACCGCAGACAGCTGACCTGCTGAACTGACGACGCATGGGACATCAACATGGAGTCGGCTGGGACGGTGAGCAGGCGACGGGGGCTGGCTGAACGCTGGGGCGCGGCTGGTGCCCGGTGCTGCTGGAGGCCTCCTCCCCCCCCCACTTGAACTTGGGCCAGATGGTGGACGCAGACGCAGTGAGTATTGCCCCTGCCGCATAGACACAAGCGGGAACCGGTGGTGGCGGGGGGCGCCTAGGGGGCTTTCTTCCTTCCCGCACCACCCTCGGTCCACTGGCCCTGGCGGAATTGGGAGATGTTGAAGACAGGGGCCCAGGAGCTGCAATGGGTTTTAATTTGAAGCGAAGACTAAGGCTGCCTGATATATGACATGTATGGCCCGGGGAAGGACACTAATCTCCTCCTTTGACTATTCCATTGAACTGCCGAGATTGTGGTTAGTACACGTTACCCCCTAGACTTGATAGGTTGTTCCTCGTTAAAGGAAGTATGGATGGTGGCCCGTTTCGCTACTGCCCCTTTGGTATTTCGGTGGGGTACACCCACAGTTGGTTTTTGTTGTTAATTGTTTGCCTACCCTATAATGGTTTCCGGTACTATGCAGAGTGTACTGAGGAGGGTGGTTATGGGAGAGCTGAGTGGAGGGACGAAATGGGCCTGGGTAAAGCTGCTGCTTGTGGGCTTAGGGGGGGGATGCATGCACTGGTAAAATGTCTGCAGTAAAAATATGTACATGGAACATTAGAGGCATGCACACACCGGCGCGCCGCTATCAGATATACTCCTACCTGAAAAGGCACCAGATACACATTGCACTCTTACAAGAAACTCATTTAAACAGGGCGGAGGTGGCTGCACTGCGCCGCAGATGGAGAGGTCAGCTGTAGGCCACCGAGTACTCATCGTATGCCCGTGGGGCGCTACTATGGGTAAAGCCGGGTACTCCCTTTACAGTGACAGCTGCACATGCGGACCCGGAGGGAAGATACGTGATGGTGAACGGCCGAATGGATGGGCAGCCTGTGGTGTTGGCATCCATATACGCCCCAAACACTGACCAGGGGAACTTCCTAGCATGCATCTCAGAGAAATTGGCGCCCTGGCACGGAATCCCGTGGATTCTTGGGGGGGACTATAACACAGTATTAGACACTGTGCTGGACCGCTCGACTCCACCCAGGTCTGAGGCACAGTCTCTTGGAGCCACAAAGGCTCTCACCCTATGGGCGACCCAGTGGGACCTAAAAGATGCATGGAGAGCACATAATCCAAACACCAAGGTTTACTCCTATTACTCAGGGGCGCACGCGCTACATGTCCGCCTGGATAGATATATGGTGTCACCGGAGCTACTGCCACACATAACGGACTCACAATATCTTGGCCGCACACATTCGGACCACAACCCGCACACACTGCAAATAGCCTGGGAACGCCCCCACCCGCCCATCCCCACATGGCGCCTGCAGCCGGCTCTGCTGCTGGACGCCCCCTTCCGAGACTCCTTACAGGCCTGCGCAGCGCAATATTTCACAGACAATTCAGGCACAGCATCCTCCCCGTTGATCGAATGGGACGCCTTCAAGGTTGTGTTAAGGGGTCACTGCCTGGGCACTCAGGGGAGCATGGGGAAAACACTTGAGGCTGACCTGCGACGGGTGGAAGCTGACTTGCTCCACCTGGAACAGGAAGCAGTGATGGGCACGGGCGACCAATTACGCGCAGCCCGTGAGGAACATGCAACACTGTTAGAATGACTGAGACACATCAACTACGCAGCCCACTCGGCGCGTGTGCATTAATACAGTGATAAACCCGGAAAGTTGTTGGCCTGGCTGGTCAAACAAGAGAGCCGCACTGAGCCAGTGTCTGCCATCAGAACGATGGAAGGAGAGATAGTATACACGCAGAGTAAAATACACCAGGACTTTACGCAACACTACCAGGACTTATATAGGTCGCAGTTGAGGGTCTCACCTGAAACCATAGCAGAATATCTCGCGACTATTCAGCTACCGTCCCTTACGAATGCGCAGCGGGAGGAGCTGGGGGCGCCTTTCACACAAGAGGAAGTGCGCGAGGCCATTTTTGCCCTCTCCAACGGCAAATCACCTGGCCCGGATGGCATACCTGCCGAATTTTTTAAGGCGTGCTCAGACATACTGACTCCGGAGCTACTTAAAATGTATAATGCCGCTATGGAGGACTCGGCGCTCCCGGACACACTTAATGAGGCTACCCTGGTTTCCCTTTTGAAGCCCGGTAAGGAAGAGACATGCATGGGCTCCTGCAGGCCCTTGGCCATGCTAAACACGGATTACAAAATTTTCACTTCTCTACTAGCCCGGCGATTGGCCACCGAGGTCCAAGCCCTGGTCCACCAAGACCAAAATGGTTTTTTACCGGCAAGGAGTACCTCACGCAATATCCGTCGCCTATTCCAAATTCAGGACGTTGCCACCGCACAATGGCCGAGATCGGGTTGTCTGGTCTTAGACCTAGAAAAAGCCTTTGACTCCGTGGAGTGGCCCTACCTCGGAGCGGTGCTGGACAGCTTTGGCCTGGGCGATGCATATGCGGACATGGTCGGACTACTTTACCAACAGCCCAGTGTACGAGTGCGGACAGGCGGCCTGCTCTCGGAGTCGGCGCGGGTGCGCAGAGGGACCCGACAGGGCTGTCCCCTGTCGCCACTTCTCTTCTCCCTGGCCATAAAACCCCTGGCGGCATTGTTGAGGGCAAGGGGAGCGGAATGGGGGATCCCGCTGGCTGATGGTGTCCATATAGTCTCGCTCTACGCAGACGATTTACTTCTATATGTGCGAGACCTCACAGCTGTGCCGGACTCACTGTCCGAAATTTTCCAGACGTTCGCTGACATGTCGGGGCTCAAGGTGAATTGGGCGACGTCCGGTGTATATCCGTTCGGCCCGGACACGCAAGAATGCGACGTACACTTAGGGGGTGTCAGACTCACATGGTATCCCACGACCTTTAAATACTTAGGAGTGCATATTTACAGGGACACGCAGAATATATTGGAGGGCAATCTGGGGCGCGCTATATCCTCGCTGCGAGCCCAGATGAACTTCTGGAAGACACTGCCTCTAAATGTGCCCAGGAGGGTAGCACTAGTCAAAATGATAGCGCTGCCCAGACTGCTCTACCACTCCGCCAATGTCCCACTGTATGTTCCCACAAAAATATTCTGCGACCTGGAATCAATGGTACGTAACTTAATCTGGAACACAGGGCGCCCCCGAATGGCTCTGGCGAAACTCTACTCCCCTACTACGGAAGGGGGGATGGCAGTCCCGAACCTAGAGTGTATTACCTGGCAGCACAGCTACAATGGGTAACACACTGGCTGAGCGGCACGCACTTAGATGACACAGCCACCGCTACTTATGTATGGACACACACACAGGTGTGTGCATTGTTCCACCCCTTAACGAAGGGACCCCGCCCGCTGCCAATACACATGGCTGTGGCCCGAAAGTGCTTTCTCCGTAGCCTGCGGCTGACCCGGGATGTCAAACCCTACGCCCCCGCGCTTCCCCTACTGGGGACCCCCAGGAGGAGCGGAACAGTGTCACAGCGAGCCCTAGAGAGCTGGACTACGGCTGGGGTGGAAACCATGGGTGACCTCTATGCAGATGGAGTTATGCTACAATTTGTGAACCTAACGGAAGGCACGGGTCTGCCGGCGGGGCAGTTCCTGCTACATGCGACTATACTGCGGACGTATACGGAGTCTTGGGGCTATATCCAGGATGAACCGCCAATGCACCACCTAATACAATACCTACATGTAATGGGCAACGGCTCCCACATTGTACACTGGCTGGCGCAGGCCTTACTCATGCACACGCAGCGGTCCACACAACCGTTCCGAGACAAGTGGGTGGCCCTCAGAGGGAGGGAATGGACGGACAAAGAGTGGACCATGATCCTAGCCAGCCCCGTGAATGTCCCGCGTAACTCCCGCTTCCGGATAATCCAATATTACGTACTTCATCAGGCATATCTATCACCAGACAAAATCAACAGGTATTTCAGGATCAACACTGCCACCTGCCCCAGATGCAACCTGCTAGGCGCGGATATTTTGCACATGCTCTGGCACTGCCCTTCTCTAGCCCTGTACTGGGGAGAGGTACATTCGCTCCTGACAAGCAGCACCGGCCCAGGGTTGCCACACGCATGGGAGGCTTGCATTCTGGGATTGTACAAAAGAAATAAACTCAATAGAATAGAGGCTAGGTTCTGGGACTTAGGCCTTATCACCGCCAAGCGACTAATTACTAAACACTGGAAGAGGACAGAACCACCCATCACTAAATATTGGTATGCTTCCTTCACCAACTGGGCTAGGGCGGAAAGCATGGCACTACACCGGGAGGAAATAGCTAACGTACGAAAATTTCCGATCGCACAGATATGGGATGACATCCTCAGCTCCCTCCAAAAGGAGGGCACGGCTAGGGGGCTCACTTAGGGACCTCCACAGATGGGAAAACACAGGCGAAGTAGATGCAGGAACACCAAAGGCACAGGGAGCACGGCCCTCACACGACACGCACGTGCTCGGAATGCTGGACATGCGGAGCCTGCAGAACTATGGGATGATGGCTCCCCCTCCCCCCCCCTGCCGCACAGCGCACTGAATTTAATAAACGCCCGACAAGTGGACCGCAGGCCCGGGCGCCCGCCCACACGAAGCAACAATTGTCTGTGACGAGGACAGACAACCACATAGGCCTCATACAGGACGCACCCTCCCTCACGTGCACTCTCCCTCTCCACTCCCCCGGAACATATTCCCCAGTTTCATTAGTTCTTTGAGATCCTGTTTCTCGAATATGGCTCTTTCTTGCACGAGTACCACACCTGGGGGACACGCTCAGATGACCTGGCAGTTGTGTGACTTGAAACACGATGCGTCTCCCCAACATAAGATCAGGCTATACCGCTTATCCAAATATCGCAACACCCGCTGACCTGACGGTCAGAGGGGTCTTGACGCTCTGAGATGGTGGCAAGCACAGAGACACAGACAGGCCGAACACGAGTACTTCACACCCTTGCCACATAATGACATGCGCATAGGGTTTGTCAGCGAACATTATGAGTCTCAGTACGGCGGACGTCGGATTGCTCCTAGATGACTCAGCCACCAAGTTGGGACACGTTGAAACGAACTGTCGAGTTTAACAGAGTTATATTCCCCTTTTTTTTTTTCTTTTTTAATGTGTTTATAAAAAGACAAAACAAGACGTCACTTAAAAGCGCAATTTAATTATGAGCATATGGGATACTGAGGATGTGATAATGATATTACACAGGATGTTGTGGTCACCGGAGGTATATGCCTTCCTCTGCTTTTGTTTCTTTTACGAAATATCGCAATGTTGCAGGCGGCCCGATGGGTTGTAGGCTAAGCTATATGTAATGCTCAATGAATCACTAATAAACGTCTTACAAAAAAAAAAAAAAAATCAGATAAGCATAAGCAAGTGAAAAGTGCTTGGAGATGTAATGAAGCGCTTGATACACTTTTGCATATCCTGTGGGAATGTTCTAAAATGACTACATTTTGAGGGAAGATTCTGACAGAGATTGACCACAATGTCAACAATCATCTGCCCCGGTTCCCTGCCTACGTGCTTATCCCCTTGAAACTAGGAGAGGTAGACTCATCGCGCTGGCTCTGGAGGCGGCTCTTCAAATGATTCTGGCCCTCTGGGGAACTGATAGACTACCAACTAGACTGGGGTGGCTCCACCATGTATGCCATCTGTTGGGGATGGAGAGACAAGAGTATGCATTCAGGGAAGTTTAGCAGACATTTATTTCCCACCTTTCACAGGAATTCACAGAACTCACTTTCCCCAGGAATCTAAAACTTATGTGTCTGACAGACCCACAACCTTGATTCAATGAAGGAGACCCTTGAGAATACAACATTTAAAGGTGTATAGGGACATAAGAGCTTATAAGCACAAAAGGCGGGTGGGATAGAGTGGAAAGGGCTTTTTGGGGTATGTTTACTTTGAATTTCAAAAGAGTATAAAAAGTTGCTAACAGAAATGATACTGGCTGAATGTTGATGCTAGGTCAGAGATTACATTGTTTTATTAACTGCTTTGTGCTGCAACAAAAAAAACAAATATAAACAAAAAAAACTGGCTTACATTTGACTGTCATATTCAATTTACTTATACGTTTCTAGTAAAGTGGTATACCACATACTCTGGGCCTGTAGATTAAATGCTACTAGTGGGCCCTCACCAATCATTGTGCCACCCATTTAAAGTAGCTGCTTAAAACATGCCCATACCTGCCATTGTAGCCTGAAGGAAGTTTTAAACTGCCAATTTGACTTGACAATATAAGTCTCTTGCCAAGCCTTAAATTCCCCTTTTATTGCACACATTACTTATCTATCCAATAGGATAACATTGGGTTGCCGTTTTAAATTTAGTAAGTGGTAACTTTTGATTGCTAACAGGTAATCAATTCATGTCTGGTGTCTGAAGAAATGGTAATTAAAACTACACCTTAATGGGAAAGTCAAATTTTATGTTATAATTTTGAAAATGCCACTTTTGGAAAGTTGGAATTGTCCTGCCTTTTTGGTGCCTACAGACTGTTCCTGGCTTGCATAACTTGTTGGACTTTGTTTATACCTCCTAGACAGCCACACAATAGAGGTATTAGGTGTGTCTTGTTGGCCCTCAACTGGCAGGGTAGGGGGTACAGTCCCACTTTCAACTGAATAGGCTGTGCTATTCCTTCACACAAGGAACTTGTCACACCTGCATTGTTCATGCAGCCGGCTTGGTGCCAAGGCAGGAGAAGCAGGAATCTTCAGGCACTTCAAAGGAAATTCTCTACAAACGTCTCCAACTTCAAAGGAAGTGTCAGATATGAAAATTGGACTCTCAGACCTTCTCTTCAGTTCACTTTCTGGAACTGCAGAAGGATTCTCAGAGGACTACGTGCCTGCTGTACAATTCAGAAGACTGCTTTGCTACACCTAGAAGGACTACTCTGCTGTCTGACACCTGCCTTGAACCCTCAGAGGCCTACTCTTCTGTTTAAATCCTGTTCTATTGCTGAACCCAGGACTACCAAATTCACTTCATGGGCTAATCGACTGACCTTCTGATCAGATTGTCAGGGACAAAAGAGGCGTAAAGCATCTTGAACCTGGACCCAGCCTGAGTGAGTCCTAAGCCCCTAAATGGTTCCCCCCAATCTTGGACCCTTGGTGGTGGTGTTAAAGATACATACCCAGATTGCCAATGGGATATTTTTGGCAAAACCTGCACTTAGACTTGAGAGGAGACCAGGACCAAATTCCTTGTCTATCTGCCCAATGTGCATTGCTTGAAGGCTTCAATTACTAGCAGTTTCCATTACTTTCTTCTCCGCAGCAGCATATCATGTTCAGTGGTCTTTCTCCAAAGGGGTATGTGGCATCATGGAACTCTCTTCAGCTGCATCCTCGAGTCTCGTTACGCAGGAGGTTTTCAACTTCCAAAAACGCGACTAAGTCAAGCAAAACATTCTTCCCTGCAGCTATGTCCAGTAGCCCCCCAACTACGACCATCCCTCCTCGAACACTGCCTGCAGCTTTGTTCTGCTGAAAGTTACCTTCTTAGTATATTTTTCTATTCTTTAAAATTACTTCTAAGTCCAAAGGTAAGAGCCCACCTGGTGTAATCTACTTCTTTAACTGATCTGCGCTCTTTAGCGGTCGGTCATATTTTTTGGCTTTGACCTAGTCTCACGCAACTAAATGTTGATCTTTTAGGC
This sequence comes from Lissotriton vulgaris, assembly GCF_964263255.1. NCBI lineage: Eukaryota > Metazoa > Chordata > Amphibia > Caudata > Salamandridae > Lissotriton > Lissotriton vulgaris. Next base: position 1,088,570,619 of record NC_141697.1, on the reverse strand, counting down.
ATTCATTTTTTAACTAAAACTTAAAAATTTGTAACTTTTGTTCTACTAATTGTATTTTTGTCATTTTGGTGTCAAAATGTATTATAGTTTGCTCTATGTTTCTAAAATTGTATGAGTTTTTTCTTGTGTTGTGTTTTCACTTTATTACTTTTTGTGTGCTGCATAAATACTTTACACATTGCCTCTAAGCTAAGCCTGACTGCTTTTGTGCCAGGTTGCTAGAGGGTTAAGCACAGGTTCCTTTAGTGACTTTAGCAGTTCACCCGGATAGGGATTGTGGCTGTTATTAGAGCAGGTTTAAGCTCCCACTTAAACAACAACTCACAGTCTCACAGGAGTTATGTATATTTAAGTAAAAATACCACCAAAAACACAAAGCACTAATGATAGTCTATGGGAGCGCTAGACCAGGAACTGGGCACGATTTGAAGCCTACAATGCAGGAGCCTTGATATCAACCAACAAGATATTAGTCCAGGTGAAAAGTCTGTTATTCAAAATGTTTGAAAATGTTTTCAAACTTTCTTCTGGTTCCCCAGCAACTACTGGAGTACACTTTGATGGCAAATAAAACCTCAGGTGAAGGCCCTTAACACCTTGGCTGCTAGGGATATTTTTCTCCAGCGCTGGATTCTCAGATTTATCATTGTTCATGACGAGCTCAGCTCGTCATCAGCACAGCTCAACTGTGCCTCATGACGAGCTGAGCTCGTCATGAGCATTGAAGGGGTTAAAGACTCTCAGTGAGTAAGGCAAAGGCTAACATCAATGTCCACTCTAAGTCCAGTTGCCATAGGTAAGCGAGGCACTTTACGAAAAAGACCTTTGGAAGTTAGTTGTGTACCTCTAGCCACACAGGAGGTCAGCCAATTTACCCTTGGAGTCCATTTCTTTGTCCTGGGTACAAGGGGGACATTCAATACAAAAGTGGGAACCACCTGTGGACAATGTTTAACGGGGTCGAGTGCACCTGTCCAGTCAACTAAATCGCAAAAGATTACAAAGTTCCCCCGGGGAAAAGAACAACTAAGAGGTATGTGTGTGTATGGGAGTAGAGAAGAAGCAGGGAACAGCGTGTTCCCTTGTTGGAACTAGAAGACCTCACACACCCAGAAAACTAGGTGTCATGCTTCATCATTGGTCTCCTGCTCCTCGTCAGACTGGCGCTGCAATTCTGACGGGCGCCGTAGGCGCTCTTTGTCGGAGTTCTTTTGTTCCAGCCAATGGTTGAGTGCGTGAGAGGGGTCTGGTGAAGGTGTAGTCGTGAGGGAATAGTGAGATTAAAAGAAGGTGGGTCAGTCCACAAGGGTCTTTATTCACATGGCTGAATCCCTTAGTTTAAAGGGGTGGGAGGGGAGATAGGGACTGTGAGGGGCACAGTAGACTAACTCAACCCTCTAAATAGGTCGACATGTTTCTTGCCCAACTGGCAATTCTTCAGGACCTTGGGTGCTTGGTCTACACAGTGAAAAAACACAATAAAATAAAATAAAGGAGAGAGATACAACCTCACTGGGTCAATCAGGGGGCAGACCAAGTGGTCCTGCTCTAGCGGGGAGACCTAAAAGAAATGTGTAGAAGTAAGCCGGGTGCATTGACAGTGGCATTATCTCAACAACAATAGGTCACCACAGTACTCCGTAGAACACACATACACAGAACATTAAAAAGGGATGTATCAAGAGATACATTAAATGGGCAACCAAAGTAGTTTGTCCATAACCAAAACAATATGGTGTAAAAATAATAAGAACATTTATCAAATGAATGAAGAGGCTATCACAAGGTAACAAATGATGGGGCTAGTTCTTACCCTAGGAGTATCACTAGTGGGCCCCGCAGTCTATTCCCGTGGGGCTGTTCGTCAAGGTAAGGTACCTGTAAGAAAGAGACATATACATGCACACAGATAGTGTACTGGGTATCAGTATAAAGTTTGGGAAGGGGGGCAGAGAGCATAAGAGGCCAAGGTGTCAAAAAGGCCAGTAGTGAGGCTGTTAGAGACAAACATGCCTCTTGGTTATATGGCTAGGAACGGCTCGTTGTTGTTCCCGCCTCCACCTCCAAGGCAGTGCCGAGTGTAGTCATGCCTCAGAGAAATCCCACCTGGATGGCGTGCACTGAGACCCCCATCATACCGATAGGTGGACAATCAGGGGAAAAGAGCAAGTCCTTCATGGCTTCTTTCAGGTCACAGGCAGCATCTACAGTCCTTGTTTGTTCTTCTGCAGGTCAATAAAGTGTTCAATGGGGGTGTGCCTTGAGGTGCTACATTTATGGTTGACAGCGGATTTACCCGGCGATTCCAGAACTGAAGACTACTGCACTTTGAAATTTCCATAGGACTACTGATGATGCACACAACACCATGTGACTATGAATATATATGTGATATTTTGCTGTCTGTCAAAAAAAGAAAAGACTACAAACTATCCTTGAGAAAGCCCTGGCATTACTCGCCAAACAGGGCGAAAAACGTGTCGGCTGTTCTGTCCTTTATTGTAAGAATCAACTGGATAATGGATACATGAAAAAATGAGCAAAAAAGGATGAAACTTAGTGATAATAAAAAGAAATCTGCTCACATAAAGCAATTGGTACTGTAGTATCTAAGGGAAATTTGCCCAATGATGGGAATGAATGAAAAGATTGGAAAAGGAGGAATAAACGCTTGCAACCCCTGCACACTTTCGTTTTTTAGAGGCTGGAGAGGTCCAGAGTCTTGAGCCAACTTTCCTACAAGCAAAAATGTACTTGGGATTCATATTGAGTCTCAGGATTCCTGGACCGTATTGTCTTTTTTTACGTATTAGGCTCAACCGGGTAGGTGCTGCTGTCCACAAGTGGTATTCAACTTTCCAGGACATAGTTGATGTTCTATACCTTATACTATAGGCTTAAAGGAAAGCTGAATACGTTAATTTGGGTAAAACAAATTTTAGCATGTTTAAAGGGCGACATGTATTTGTATTCCAAACAGAATGGGCAGAGGTGGCACTGAAGATATTGTGGGAACAAATAATGGTTTGTTGGCAGTAAAGAAAAATGGCAAAGCGTTTTTCTTTACACCTCATCACAACCTGATTTGCCTAGGTATCAGGCACCATTTTGTTGGTCTTGACTGCCACAACAGACATCAAAAACATATATTTATGGTGCGTACTTCTGCCTAGCTCAATGTCAGACTTGGCTGGGCAGCTAAATAAACATACGCTACGCAAATATGATAAACAAATTATTTCACCTTGTTAAAAAACCTGATGGTGGGAATTTTGAATTTGAGATTGGATGACCATGTTCTATAGACCATTCAGGAATCAGTTAGTATAATGTATCCATTGCACATTGGTATTCAAATCCAAAAGGCTCAAACAATGACATTACCCTGCTCCATAATAGGTATAACCGCAATTTTTATCTTTTCCACACCTGTGAACCTGTGAAGCAAAAACAAGATAAACTTTGAAATCCAGAGCAGAGATTATTGGTAAAAAATATTGCTAAAAAAATAACAATAAAAGTAACACATATTTTAACAGTTCTAGGTCAACTGTTCAACATAGGAGGGTATAACAGACAGATCCCAATAAATCGTGTAAGTGCACTGCTAGTTCTTCATTCATGGTCTACCCTTGTGGTTCCCACATGTTAAGTTCAAGCAGATATTTTGAGTTTAACCTTCCTAGTGATAACTCAATGTTGATCACAAAATAGTGCAACGGTGTTATCTGTTTCATGGAACGTATTGAGAATTATTCTAATATGTGTAATTTAGAACATATCCTGCATAATTCGTTTTACAAGATGCCACTTTGTTCATGTTCCTTTTTCTTGCAGAGTTAATTGAATGACTTTTCCAAAACCACTTTTGTGACCTCCAACTATATTGATGTTACCTGCTTGGTGGAAAACATTACTAGATGTTAGCTCGTCCATAAGGATAACTATTGTGCCTGTATACACTAAGGGGCACATTTATACACCTTTTGTGCATAGCAGGACAGCAAGCAAATATGCTGCACTGCATTGCATTAAAGAGAGAGAGTAGAAATGCTCCATATTTACAAAGATATGGAGCATTTGTGCTTTCTCCTTGCGCAGGTGTATTCTGTGCTGCCTAGCGATAACACAGGCACCCTTGCACTCTAGTGAAAGGGTACCTGCCTTACAGGCAGGAGTGTTTTTGTACAGAAAGGGACACCTTCCTACACAAAAACAATCCTTTTGGGCATTTTCTGCTTTCTAGGTGTGCTGAAGAATGCAGCACACATTAAAAGAGGAAAGAATTATGAGAAATAAAAATATTTCTCCTTGTTTGCCTCACTGAAAATTCCATCATCCTTCTGCACAGGAATCACTGTATTTCCTATCATTTACCATTCCTGGCTATGGAAAGGTGTTTTGTTTCCCTGGCAGTAGGACCAGTTGGGGTAGGCCCAGAAACTTAATTCACTTCAGATGGGACTGCCCTGGCACTAGTAAATGCCAAGTAACACCAGGATAGGTCCAGCCTTTGTCCCCATAGTCAGGTTAACACGAAGCACAGGGAGATATAAATCTACCCCAAAAAACTGTTTTGAGTGACCAGAGGGGATGGAGCTACCAATTACCTCGGTCATACCTTTAGTAGAAGGTTTTCCTATCTTGGATTTTGGGACATTTACAAATTGGATAGGGAAGAGTCACCTCCACCCCCCCCCCCCCCCCCCCACCAGGCATAATTATAGGTCTTGAAAGCACCATCCTCATAACAGTTTCTGGACCTGTGGAAAAACCGAAGCAGGACTGCACCTGCCTTCCAGACTTGTAAGGGAACAAATACGATGATATCAAGGGTCAGTTGGCAGGCAATAAGGACAAAACAAGCTAAGTGGGGCCTTTTTCCAGAAGTGTGCAGATGACAATTTGCAAAAGGACATGGACTAAACCCTGCTTTTGGCTGCCTTTGCCTGCAAGCCTAAAAATCTTCCCTGAAGTCCCGGGGAATGTAGAAGTGTACTCATGTGGTTGTTTAGGTATTAGACGAAAGCTTGGAAACGTTTTACAACTTTTATTCCAGAGCATCTGTGGCTGGAAAAAGTATCTGACTGGCAGTTTTGCAGCATCGGACTAGATTTCAGCTTTATCCCGCTCAAAGATCCTCTCATCTCCCAAAAACTGATATACTGCATTGGGACCTATAAAGTCTCCATCTAGACATCTTCAAAGCTCGAGAGTGCCAAAGGGACCCACTTGCTTCAGGTATCTGGAATCGGTTTGATAGCTGTGGCTGCTGCTTCAGCGGCGATCTGCACAGGATAATTTTACTTCTCAAAAAGGGACAACATTTCTTTTCGCATTGGGACTTACAAGAAATGTTAATGTTTTCCTTCAGGAAAGTGACAAAGACAATTTCTGAACGTTCTGCTCTCAAAACTTTCAGTGGTACAGATCCACTTGGTGTATTGGTGCTGTGCTCCTTTTCTGTCCGTCGGCCCATCGTTGGAACCTAGGCCCAGAATACCATAACCGTAGAGTTACATTAGGTGCTTTATTTTTCTTGGTGCTTTTTCCACCTACAATCTTTAAAAAATCGTATCGGTGGTTTCCCTAAATGATTTCTGGTGTAATTGTATTTATTTTATTACATTTAAGTGGGATCTTTTTGTTTTGCCTCTGACTTTTTACTGTTTTAGTACTTACAATTGTGTCACATTTTTTTTTAATTAAGCTTGTCTGCTTTGTGCCACAGCTATCAGAGTTTTTGACTGGGGCTTACATTATTGATAAGGGTTACTGGACCTAAGAGGTTAGTCACTTTATTATTTGTGGTGGACCACCATCACCCTCAATATTTAGTTTCCTTTCTTAAATGTGCGACCTGGGGTGTTAGACTGGATGGATGACCATTACCATGTACAGAGCCCACAACAACGCACAGTTTGTGATACATTCCAATATTTGAAGATCAAGTGTGAGAAATCAAACCCTGATGCTGGCTAAGATTATGTGTGAATGTAGCTAATTAAACAAGTTCCACTGAGAACTCGCTTTTCTTATCACCTAAAGGGGAGTGTTAAATGGCAAATATATTCCACTAGATGAAATGTACAATTAGAAAAGAATTATATAAATCAGGACACTTGTCTCATTTGTTAAAAAAAAATAACTATTGCAATGTTAAATACATGTTTTTCTAAAGTGAATGTTGTCGGTATTGTTTGATACTAATTGTTGATAAACTGTCTTTTGAACACACAGGTCCCGCTGCACGCTTCATATATCCCAGAAGGCATGCTTCTAGGCATCCGCAGGCAAAGAAAGTAAGCGACACAGACAAACATTTTATACAAGACGCCTGGCAGCAGTGACAGTAACTCCAATATTCGCTGAGATGCAGGAAATATGTCTCCTCTATATCAGTGTTATGATCTCGGCTGGCCTTCTCAAGTGAAAAAAAAGTTGGAAGTGAAGTATATTTTTCTATCTGAGACAAGTATGTCTAGAATACCGGTTGACAGGTAATGGTGAGAGAGGTAAGCAGAAAGTGACAAGCAGAGATGCAGTGCCCAGATGTCAGTTCATACCTTTCTAATCCTGAAATTGATAATGGCGTCCTTTCAGCATCACACAGATGATGTGCAATTGCATTTTGACTTCAAGAGGAGGTATGCACAAATCAGTCAAGTCTACCTTCCTTATCACATGTTGACAGTAATATAAAAAAGTGAGACTGTAAATTTAAATGGAAGTATTGTATTATTCATGAAGTATTTTGTTGAAGAGGGAAAATCGTACTGCGGCATGACAGCCATATCAAATTCTTGTTAAACCCCTGAAATCAATCTCTTTTGAATTACCTACTTTTTAAAACCGGATATATACGTTACATTGTTTCTATATTTATTTTTTTGGTTGGGTTGTAACTTGGATAAAACATTTTTTTAAAGCTTAATCAATTTTGGGATTTTCATGTTGCAGTAACACTTTTTCTAATTACATTGTACGAGACTGGGCAACAATGGCGAATATTACAAGTTAGGAAAGATTTTATAATTCATATGGCTATTTTGGAAACCCCCATTATTGGTGTTCAGGGCGGAATCTCCAAAGAATGATTATTGCTGTAGGTCATATTAAGAAGGCGGCCAAGATGAAGGTCGAGTTTCAGTGAAGCTAACATCTACCAGCTCTAATTTTTCATTATCCGACCTGTTAGTGTTCTTCTATGCTTTCCTGGAGTATCCTGACTGATGACGACACAATCTGTTTTCCTTCCTCCCGTTTGAAGCAGGAGGCAGGTCGCCAGACCGAGGCTGGTGGAATTAACTGGAGGCCCGACACTGAGGTGGTGGTGACCATGTGGCCGGTGGCCCTGCCTCCTGCAACTAACGACACGTGGTGCTTTGCTCATCCCTGGACTGGGGCGGCCTGAATCACTTGCCCAGTACCTGGTGTGGTGGTGGTGTACCCGACATCATTGTACTGGGGAGGTTGGAGATCGACTTGTGGCTGAAAGGAAAGTTGTGCCTCTGCGACTTACCTGTATCTGAAGAACCAATCATGTAATGCCTGCCCTGGAGCCGAGATGACCCTGTCGCATATGCTTGTGGCCTGACATGGGGTCGGAGCATCCTGTGGCTTGGCAGGGGTAAGCCCAGGGCCGCAGCCTGTTTGTACCCCGCTGTGTCCTCCCGAGAGACTGGGATTTTGCCAGTTGCAGGTAGGGCTGATCCACATGCAGGGGATGCAGCTTTCTACACCTCCCCTCTGCTGTATTGCATGGTGGGCTGGGATCATGGGCCCTGGTCCTGTGGGTGTAGCAGCATCCCAAGAGTAGACCGCCTACAAGCATAGCCGCCATGGGTGGTGACCAGAGGGAGGTTTTCCATTCTTGGCCTGTGTGGGCCGGGTGTGAGGCTCCTACCCTGGGTGGGCCTGCCTGACTGTTTGTCCTAAGCACTGCTGGGATCTCCTCTGGCTGTCGGTGGCCCTGGGCCTTTTGCACTCATCCAGTGGATATATTTTAGGGCCTGACTGTGGTTGAGTGGCCCTACACACCCAGGGCTCTTACTCTTGCTGGAATGAGGGACTCTCGGCTATGTACCCCTACTACTGGAATGCCCCGCACAGGTCAGTGGAGCATTACAGTGCCCTAGCCTGCTGTTCCCCATCTCCCGGTGTTTGTCCTGCTGTTGTTGTCCCTTTTGGTAAATAGACAAAATATCGAAAAAAATATAATGCATGGCCAAAATATTGAGTACAAAATATAGAATGGGCAATATATTGAATGGACATAATATAGTGGTCAATAATATCGAAATGCAGGTAAGTGATATCGAAGTACATAATATAGGCATTAAAATATATAGAATTTTTAATAATATCGATTTTTTAAAATGTTTTGTATGTTAGTATTTGTGTTAAAAGTGTATAATAGATTTTGTATTGCATGTTTAATTTTTTTTAAGTAACGAATTTTATGTTATTAATTTTTTGTGTTAATTCTGTGGTGGGTTGTGGGTTTATAGGGGAATAGGGTGGAAAGTAATTTATTACAGTAAATTAAATATTTATTTTTAGGAATTAGTAGTTGTTTTTAAATTCATTTTGCGTTTTAGTTCTGTCGCGGGTTGTGGGTTTATAGGGGAATAGGATGGGAATTGATTTAATTGTCATTAAGTGAATATTTATTTTTATTTATTGGCATTGAAAATTAATTTGTTGTTAATTAATTATTAATTGATACTTACTTTTTGTTATTTAGTAATTATATGTTATTAATTGATTAATTGATAATTATGCTAATTGTATTAATGTATTATATGTAGCGGGTTGTGGGTTCATAGGCGAATATGATGGGAAGTAATTTATTTGTAAATAATTGATTATTGAAATTATTTTAGTGAATTGATAATTAATTTACTGTTAATTAATAAATAATGGATATTTTTGTATTATTTAATAATTATTGGTATTGAAACTTAATTGGTTATTTCATTATTACTAGGTATTTTTTTTTAAATGTATTGGTATTTATAATTAAGTAATTATTAAATATTTTGTAATTGGTAATTAATTAAAATAATTTTTTATTGGTATTGATAAATATTTATTTTTATTACAATATTAAATTATTTCTTTCCCTACTGTTGCACTCACTGGAGTGGGAATTGTAATTTTTACCCCTTCGCTATCCAACGCTTTCCCTACTGTTGCACTCACTGCAGTGAGAATAATAATTTTTACTCTACCGCTATCCAATGCTTTCCCTACTGTTGCACTCTTTGGAGTGGGAATAGTAATTTTTACCCCTACGCTATCCAACGGTTTACCTACTGTTGCACTCAATGGAGTGTGACTAGTAATGTTTACCCCTACGCTATCCAACGCTTTCCCTACTGTTGCACTCACTAGAGTGGGAATAGTAATTTTTACATAAACATCTAATTACGGGATTGGGATGCACACCATGGTTTTACTACTGTCCACACTCTTCAGGTTTATTTCTTCTGCGTGCAAACAGGTACAGTGCCAGCCCATATGACACGCAATATAAGACCACCTGAGAAAGCAGCGACCTTCGCCCCAACCTGTTCCACAACTTAATTGCGCCATCTTGGCAGTCATTATTCCTCTTTCATCAATCTCTGCTTTCTAATCCATCTCTTGTATTCATCAGATTCGCATCCTTTTTTTTATACTTTTATGCATCCACATGTGGACTTTCGTTGCATTTTTACAAGTTTCTGATGTTCACAATGTGTCCATCCGGACCTCTATACATGAACACGACTGAGGCAAAGTACCTCGAAGGCAGTGTTTATTCACAGAAATACCCAATGTATTTCGGGCTAAAGTTGCCCTTCGTCAGGGGTCACTAAAATCACAATAAACAGTGATCAGTATCCAACGCTTTCCTACTGTTGCACTCTCTGGAGTGGGAATAGTAATTTTTACCCTCCCGCTATACAACGCTTTCCCTACTGTTGCATTCAATGGAGTGTGACTAGTAATTTTTACCCCTACGCTATACGCTTTCCCTACTGTTGCACTCTCTGGAGTGTGAATAGTAATTGTTACCCCTATGTTATCCAATGCTTCCCCTACTAAAGCACTCTTTGGAGTGGGAATAGTAATTTTAACCCTCCCGCTATACAACGCTTTCCCTACTGTTGCACTCACTGGAGTGTGAATAGTAATTTTTACCCCAATGCTCTCCGATGCTTTCCCTACTGTTGCACTCTCTGGAGTGGCAATAGTAATTTTTACCCTCCCGCTATCCAAAACTTTCCCTACTGTTATGCTCACTGGAGTGGTAATAGTACATTTTACCCTTCCGCTATCCTACACTGAAAATATTGAATATTTTGTATTAATATTACATTAATCTATATATATATACATATACATATATATATATATATATATATGTGTATTAAAAAATAAAAATGTTTATTTTGTTTAACTTACAATAATTATTTATTATTTTGAAGGTTATTTAAGTATTTTTAAGTACGTTTTAGTTAATTATATTTATAATGTTATTAATGTTAGATTACTTTTAGGACATTTAAAAAATTCGATATTTTGACTAAACAATATTTTTGATTCAATATTTTTGTACTTATCTGTTTGTAGATAGGAATTCGATATTTTGGCTTTCCTGTGATACTCTGGAAATGGTGACTGGGTGTGTATGACTGGAACTACAGACCTGCTGTTGCTCTCCGGGTGGGGAACTTTCCTGAGTCCGCCGGACTCCTTCATGGGTGGGCTGCTCATGCTCTGTCTCTTCCTTGATCACTCTTTTGGATACATCTGAACTGACACGCTTTGGCAAAGGGTTTTGGTAAGTCTCCCCCAACTACACTGACCTAGACAAAAATGGGTCAATACACAGTCCCTTGGGCCGCATGGCAGAGAGATGGAAGGGGCCTCTATGATCACACCTACCGCTGCAGACCTGGGATTGATCCTCAAGGCCATCCAGGCTTCATGGGAGGCAGTGGAATCCATCGTGTATGGCCTCCGGGTGGGCTTCTCACTGTTGCGCCAAGACCTTTGCAACGTAGCTGACAGAGGCAGAGATGCAGATGAGGTTATCACAGTCAAACATCAAGCATTTAAGCGTACTGACGTTGGTCACAGCTCTGACTGAGAGGGCAGAAGATGCTAAAATCTGAGTGAGGCGTAACAGCCTCCGTCTCATAGGCTTCCCTGAGTACCTGAAGGCCTCAATCTTCACCAAAATCCTGCAGGACTAATTATGATCCTGGGTCCCACCCTGCAGGCTCTCAAACATATTTGCCATTGAGAGGGCTGACCAATCCCTTGCTCCCAAACCGCCGACTGGGGCCCCTCCTCGCCCAACGATACTGTGCCTGCTTAACTTTCAGGACAGGGACAACATCCTGTGTAAGGCTCACACCCAGCCAGACCTCCGGCACCTGAAATCATGAGTCAAAATCTTCCCTGACTATACTAAGGCAGTGCAAAAGTGCCATCACTCCTTTTGATGAAGTGAAGCAAAAGCTCTGTGCTCTTCATCTCCGATATATGCTCCTTTTCACGGCACGCCTAAAGGTCATTATCCAACCTACCAAATATTTCTTTGATACTCCGGAATCGGCCTAGGAATGGGACTTGGAACATCAACCACTGCTGCGGGCCATTCAAGAGGTGCACCACATCCGGGAACCAGGAGGGAGCTCTTGGCCATTTCCCCAGCACAGTAACGAAGGAGGTTGCTCACACTCCAGAAACTCAAAGGTTGAACACCGGGAGGAAGCGCTGGATGAGGTCGGGGCATTGATACTGGCAGAATGGGCTGAAACTCTGCTAGACATACCACTGATCCGTCAATCTTTTGACGATGTACCAAGTTCTCTGTCACAACTTCCCTCGCCTTCATGATCGCAGCTAGTGGGACCATTGTGTTGTGAGATCTTATCGTGATGCAACCATACGCAGAGTCACCAGAGACTTACGTGAAACCTATCCATAACTCCTGCTGGCTGCTGGGATGGTTGCATGCATGTCATTCAGACTTCAGCAATGTTTTTCTCTTTCTTGATGTTTTCTATCTACATGTGATATGATTCAGGAGACTGTGACTCAAAATTTCTTGCTTTTCATTGTTGCCTCTACACTGTCAGAAAGGATCTCCAGTATAATGGGCACCTAAGTACCACAGATGTTTCCCCCTGATATGTATGTTCTTAGTATGTTTTGTTTAAGAGCAATAGATACTTCATGGGAAGACGTGTGGGGGTGTGAGATTTGGGGGGGGGGGGTTTGCATTGGCCCCACAGGCCAGAAATGATTGTCATAGCCATGTTATTTTCTTTCTGCGTTCCCAACAGCAGGTCCTTCTGTGTTCTTTAGTCAAATCTTTTGTCTGTGCTTATTTCTTTTCAGATGGTTGTCTCATGTCCTCGGCTGGTCCAATAAACAAATTCCCCACCCCACCATGTATACCCCTGATCTGAAAGTATTCTACTAGAACACCAATGGCCTGCTGCACCATATCAAGAGATCTGTGGTGTTACATTATATTAGAAGGTACCAACCAGCAGCTGTCCTTCTACAGGAAACTCATGTACTGGGCTCACAATGCACTTACCTTGGCCTTTATGCAGCAGGGTTTTCACTCTGACTTTGTGAGGGGCTCCCAAGAGGTTGCTATACTGCTACATGAGTCCCTGGTCTTGATGGTAACTAAGTTTCGTAGGAACCCCCAAGAGAGATATGTGGGGATTGAGGGACGTATTGTGGCCACACTATAATTTGGTGTTCTGCTACGTTCCCCCACCATTTCTGCAGCTCGCCATCCAGGTGTTACATTCCTTTGACCTGACCCTCCATTTGCGGACTACTGTGATAGGTGGAGTGTTTAATGCAGTCCCTGACCCCAACCTGGACACTTCCACCTCCCCACATTCAAGCCAAGACACTCTCTCTGCATATTTATCCACAATGGGTCTGTGCAATGTGTGGCGCTCCTGGCACCCTGCAGTGCAGGCCTATAAACACCAATTTGCGACTCCCAACACAGTCTCGGATAGACCAAATATAGTTGCCGGCTGCAGACCTCCTTTCTCTCAAATCTATTTGCATCCTTCCATGTGCATTTCCAACCATGCATCTCTGTTGAAGGAACCTGGCACCTGCCTGTATACCCGTCACCCCATTTGAAGTTTCAGTGCCTGGCATTTGAAGCCTCCTGAGTGCGTAACTTTCATAGAGGAGGAATTGCAACTATTCTTTCATACCCATCACCCCATTTGAAGTTTCAGTGCCTGGCATTTGAAGCCTCCTGAGTGCGTAACTTTCATAGAGGAGGAATTGCAACTATTCTTTCAACTCAATGAGGGCTCCGTATCATGGGTGACTATGATAGGATTTGAGCAAACCTTGTTTGACAGGTCTCCTAAAAGGTTAAGTACGGTCCCACCAGCAATCACACGTAGCCAAAACTGAAATTTGGATACTTCAACTGGAAGCTTGCACATGCCACTTCTACCTGGAGGAGACTTGTCGCCCTCTGACCCTGGCACTCATTGAGCTATGGAAGATCTATCTAAAGGAGGCAAAACAGTGCTGGAGGGCCACAAAGCAAAGAGTCGAAAGATCAGGCGATATATCCTGTAAATTGCTGCCTACCCATGGTATATCCAGCAGAGTGGTGCCTGACATCGGGGACTCAACCAGTGGTCTCCGGGAGGAACTGCTCGAAATTGCCCGTGCCCTTGCTTTATCAAACTCTCTACACCTGGTACTCACTGCCCTTGCATTGAGCATAGATAGGAAGTCACATCCTCAGAGATATCCCGCTACCATATTTTTCCCTGTCATTACACCTACCTCTGACCATGGAGGAGATAGATTCACCTATAATGGCCCTTCAATTGGGGAAGACGGCAAGCTCCATGACATCTTAACTCCCCATCTCTCAAACCTCTGTACTGCTGTGTTACAGCAGGGATCCTTTCCACCAGACCTAGATTGTGCCTCTTTTGTAGTTCTTCCCAAGGAAGGCCTTGCCCCAGATCAATGCTCCTCACATGTCCCCATCTCCCTTATCAATGTAGATATTAAGATCTACACCAAGGCTTTGCTATTCACTCTTGCTATAAAGCCCCTGGTATTTCTGATAAGCTGAGATTCATGGATACACCACTAGAAGTGGGGGACGAGATTCGAGGAGAGCATTGCATTATATGCTGATGACATTATTCTGTTCCTCAGTGATCCTTGGACCTATGAACCCTGATTCCTGGAGATTCTTTGTCTTTATGGCAAGGTCTTCAGCCTCCAAATCAATGTAAATAAGTCAAACTTGGGGGAAGTGAGGGGCGATGCTGGAGGGCCACATTGGTGCCAGTAAAATCACTTCAAATACTTAGAAATTCATTTGCCTCATCTCCAAGATTTGTCATGGACCCTGAACCTTTAATGCTTGAGCTGGGCCCTTGATAGGGACCTTGGTTGGTGGAACAATCAACCCCTTAACCCAATGGGGTGCATCAAAATGTTCTGCCTACCTCGCTACCCTATATACATTCCCATTCCCTGTAGGTAGTTTAACTCCCTTAACTCTAAACTCACAACTGTCGTATGGGCTGGCAAACATCATAAAGTGCGAAAATCAAGAGGGAGAGAGAGGACCAGAAAGCTAGTCCAGATCCCCGGTTATATGTTAGTTTATCAAAAGGAGACTAGCTAGAGAGCAGGGGTTAATCTGACATTATTATAATTGTTTTCATAGCGACTCAGTATGGTTTTGCCAATTGGCAGTGGCACCTGTTGGGTGTCTTTGGAAAGCCCTCACCCACCAACCTAGTTGGTGGCATGCTTCATCATCGGGCCCACCCAGTGACACCTAGCGTGTCCCGGGTGTGCTTCGACGCCTGATTACAGCGGAGCAGGTATGTCACTGTGTGTGCGGTGTAGGGTGTTCAGGTATGTGAGGTTAAAACGGCTTGGCGGATGGTCCCTGGGGTGAGGATACTTTATTAAAAGGGCCTCCGTCAGCGGTTAAAAATAAGGCTGTGGGACGTTAGAGGCGGGTTACGACCTCCTACGTCCTTAGAGTGTCAACATGTTTCAGCCAGTGCTGAAACATGTTGTCTATGTGTCTACAGAACCGGTTCTGCGAAGGAGGCACAACAGGTCCCACGCTGCTGCTGGCCAGAAATCCTGGCCACACCTTGCCACTTCAATAACCTTGGAGCAAAAACAAGCCTTGAAAGCGTGATCTTGAGAAGGGAATCCCCCCTCTCACAGTTAGATACACTTTAGGGCGTGTAGACACATAGACTACACTACACAACCCCTATTTTAACCCACACATATTTTACAGTCCTGATGAAAGCCAGATTAGTAATAAGGCACTGGCTGAAACATGTTGACACTCTAAGGACGTAGGAGGTCGTAACCCGCCTCTAACGTCCCACAGCCTTATTTTTAACCGCTGACGGAGGCCCTTTTAATAAAGTATCCTCACCCCAGGGACCATCCGCCAAGCCGTTTTAACCTCACATACCTGAACACCCTACACCGCACACACAGTGACATACCTGCTCCGCTGTAATCAGGCGTCGAAGCACACCCGGGACACGCTAGGTGTCACTGGGTGGGCCCGATGATGAAGCATGCCACCAACTAGGTTGGTGGGTGAGGGCTTTCCAAAGACACCCAACAGGTGCCACTGCCAATTGGCAAAACCATACTGAGTCGCTATGAAAACAATTATAATAATGTCAGATTAACCCCTGCTCTCTAGCTAGTCTCCTTTTGATAAACAAACATCATAAAGTGGCTTTCCACTCAGCACACAAATCGCCTTTCAACATGTGCCACTGATATCTACATTAATTATCTAATGGTGCACTTGGTGACCATCAATTACTGGTTTAATGGGGACAGGATGATCCTGCTTACCGTCGGAAGCTTCACGTACTGGGGTTTGAGGGACTTCTTAACCTCTTATATCACCTCTCTGCTGGAGGGTTCCCTGTGTCTTATGCGGGGGGACCGCCGCCTGACTGGGATGACTCATCTGTGGTGAGGTGCATTGCTCCAACATCTCTACACCCTTGAGGGGTTCATGCACTGGGATCGTATTGGCATCTCCTATTTAGGAGACTTGTATAAAGGCAAAATGGTGTGTCCTTCCAAGACCTAAAGGCTCAATATCCACTAACTAACTCACAGTTGTTCAGCCTTCTTCAATTGCAGCATGCACTCTGATCACACATTCCCCCAAACACTCCACTTCCTGAACACAGCCCACTCAAAGCCAGGATTTTCTTAGGGAGCCTTGGGAAGGGAGACATGTCTACAATCTGTTTATCCCTGACTATCCATGCCACTGACAGCTTTGTTCTGCTTAGACAAAAAATGGGTGAACTGGGTGGGGGATCTTGATGAAGACGACTGGAGAGAGGCCTACCTTGCGCCTCTTGAACTGGAAATCTCTTTTTGTATGATTCAGATAAACTACCTCTATGTGACCTATCTCTCCCCCCGCCACTTGCACTGAATTTTACCTGGGACCCAGGCCGCTTGTGGGCACTGCACATTTCCTGCAACTGACTTCTTCCATATGGCCTGGGGCTGCCCATCACTACATTCCTTTTGGGACTGGGTAGGTCGGTAGTTGTCGTCCGTCCTTAAGTGACCCCTTGAACAGACTCCTTGTACTGCCCTGTTGGGGCTGATGAAAGGACTGCAAGGCCCCTGTGCCAAACAAATTCCCATTAGGAGGCTCTGCCTAGTGGCCAAAAGAGACATTGGCTGTGCATGGAAGCAGCCTACAACCCCTCTCGCTCCAATGCTGGCATGGGTGAGTATTTGGTGTGTGCAACAGGAAAAGCCTATCTACATTGCTCGTGGCTGCCTCATAAACCTGAAAAGGTGTGAGGGAAATATTGTTCCTTCTATGGTTGTCAATGTAATGTGTTTGATTCTACTTGCTGACATTATTGCAAGTCCTTGGTATGCTTCTCAATACACAGTTGTGATGCGGAATGTACTTGCTGAATAATAATAAAATTGGTTAAAAAAAAAAACATACAAGAGTTTCCGGGCCTGGTATTACTGGGTCTGAAAATGCTAGCTCTGGTAATCTAGGGCTCAGAACTACCACCCCTCAAGCCTTGTGCAGTTCTATGAGAAGCTGCTTCACCTGTCCCCCACCTGCCAATTAATTGCAGAATTGGAGAGTAGCAAACCATCCCTCATCTGCTACAAAACAAATTCTGAGTGCCTATTTATCAGATTCACCTCGACTCCTGCTCCACCCCCTATACACTGACCCTTTTTCATAGCAGGTGATACATATGTGGAAGGGGAAATAACTTGTTATCCCTGGATTTTGCTGTGTCGCTACAGGGCAGAATCTGAGATTTCGGCTATTTGGTAGAGCCACATCTAAATCGGGAAAGCTCATAAAAGTGACATAATGTTTATATCAAAGGTCCCTAGTCTTATCATTGTATTGTGCTTTCATTGTGTATCATGATTTTTTTCCCATTTAAACCATCTGTACTTGAAGGGAAACAACCTTTACAATGCAACTTTTGGTAAACATCACTTACAACGCATTCATTACAACGCACTACCATTACAACGCAACCATTACAACGCAAACCATTACAACGCATTGCGCTGGGGGGCGCTCTAGGATAGGGAATATATTTAATTTACTATCCAACACCTTCCCTACTATCCACGGGGACTGGAGTTGGAATAGTAAATTAAATAATTCACTATCCAGCGCCTAAAAGCACTATGCGTTGTAATGGTATGCGATGTAAAAACCGCGTTGTAACAGCAGGCGTTGTAATAGCCTGCGTTGTAACGTCATAGATCCCAACTTTTACAATGCACTACCATTACAACGAAACTTTTAAAACACAACATCCATTACAACGTAACCATTACAACGCATGACACTACAACGCATGTCATTACAATGCAGTCATTACAAGGCATACCATTACAACGCATAGCATTACAACACATAGTACCCTTACACTATCCAACACTTACCCTACTGTTGTACCCCCTGGAGTTAGAATAGTAATTGTTACCTCTACACTATACAACACTTACCCTACTATTACACCCCCCTGGAGTTAGAATAGTATTTTTTACCTCTACACTATCCAGCACTTACCCTAATATTACACCCCCCTGGAGTTAGAATAGTAATTTTTACCCGTACACTATCCAGCACTTACCCTACTATTACACCCCCCCCCTGGAGTTAGAATAGTAATTTTTACCCCTACACCATCTAGCACTTACCCTACTATTACACCCCCCTGGAATTAGAATAGTAATTTTTACCCCTACACTATCCAGCACTTACCCTACTATTACACCCTCCTGGAGTTAGAATAGTAATTTTTACCCGTACACTATCCAGCACTTACCCTACTATTACACACCCCCCTGGAGTTAGAATAGTAATTTTTACCCCTACACCATCTAGCACTTACCCTACTATTACACCCCCCTGGAGTTAGAATAGTAATTTTTACCCCTACACTATCCAGCACTTACCCTACTATTACACCCTCCTGGAGTTAGAATATTAATTTTTACCCCTATACTATCCAGCACTTACCCTACTATTACACCCCCCTGGAGGTAGAAAAATAATTGTTACCCCTACACTATCCAGCACTTACCCTACTTTTACACCCCCTGGAGTTAGAATAGTAATTTTCACCCCTACACTATCCAGCACTTACCCTACTATTACACCCTATGGGGTTAGAATTGTAATTTTTACCCCTACACTATCCAGCACTTACCCTACTATTACACCCCCCTCGAGATAGAATAGTAATTTTTACCCCTACGCTATCCAGCACTTACCCTACTATTACACCCCCCTGGAGTTAGAATAGTCATTTTTCCCCTACACTATCCAATACTTACCTTACAAGCAATGTAATGTTATGCGATGTAATGGAATGCGTTGTAAAGGTAGTTTTTAAAAATTAGTTGTAATGGCATGCGTTTTAATGGAATGCGTTGTAATGGATGTTGCGTTGTAAAAAATGCGTTGTAAAGGTATGCGTTGTAAAAGTATGCGTTGTAACGTCATACACCCGTACTTGAAATATATCTGTATATATTGCAAAATTATGAAAGTATTGAGTGCTTGGCTGAAGATTCCCCTCTTTATTACACATGGAATAATCATATTGTACTGTACATTGACTCAACCAGAGGAGATGAGAAGATCAAAAAGTGGAGATGAGAATTGGGTGGCATTTTTAAAATTGTACGACATAATAGCAGTACAAGAAACGTGGGACACACAGATAGTTTCTTCTTAGATGGGTACAGTCAATTTGGCATTCCCGCAACCCCTGGTCTGGCATGTAGAGCAAAGGGTGGGTTAGTACTCTATTTTTCACTTAAACTCAATGGCACTTTAAAGCAGCTTGAGACAGGATCCCCAAACTGTTTAATAGTGGAGTTGTCTGTGTTAAAAATAACAAAAATGTTATTTATTATTTCGAGTACGGTGAAAAAGCAGGAGCTCTACTAGCATGGAAGTCTAGAACAGATAGGGCTAGTAATGACATCAAGGAATTAATAATAAACACCAATGGGGAAATATCCAGGAAAATAGAAGACATGCAAAGCTGTTTCCTTTCCCTATTCACTGATTTGTATAGAGAAGATGTAAATCCGCCCACTGTAGCCCTAAGTACTTGGCTAGGTAATAAGAATCTGTCAAAACTAACCGAGGAGGGAAGAGATAGCCTCGATGCCCCTATAACAAAAGATGAAATAGTAGCACAGATTAAACAATTAAAAAATAAAAAAGCTGCCGGCACTGATGCACTACCAAGTGAGGTATATAAAAACCTAATAGATGAGCTATGTCCCATTCTAGAAATCATCTTTAACACTATATATTCATCTACAGGTAGGATTCCAAACTCGTGGAGGGAAGCTATAATTGTGCTGATTTTGAAGCCCGGGAAGGATCCCCAAAAATCAGACTCATATAGACCAATCTCCCTGCTAAATGTAGATTATAAAATCTTTGTGGGTATTTTGGCAGGGAGATTGGCCAAATTAATACCTAAATTGATCCACAAGGATCAGAAGGGTTTCGTGACGGGTAGGCACATTGAAGACCAAACACATCTGCTGTTGGGGAATATAGACCTAGCCGTGGAAAAATCAGAACCCTTGGCCGTGGTAGCTTTGGACGCGGCCAAGGCTTTTGATAAAGTCTGTTGGAAATACCCGTGGGAAGTCCTGGAAATAATGGGTTTCGGTCAAGTATTTATTCAAACTCTAAAGAACTGTTATAAGGGTGCCGCTGCTAGGATCCTCTTAAATGGATCATTAACATCAGCATTTAACATCCAGCAGGGAACCAGACAGGGATGCCCCATCTCCCCGCTACTGTTTAACATTTACATTGAACCCCTGGCCCAGGCAATTAGGCTTGACACTATCTTAACACCTTTCCAGTCCGGACAGTATAGTTCCAAGTTAGCCTTATATGCAGACGATTTGATCCTCTTCACGAGAGACCCGGATATAGCCATCCCCAGGATCGAGGAATTAACAGCAGAGTTCGAGGCACTATCAGGTTACAAAGTAAACAGATTTAAGACTGAGGTTATGTGCTGGAACATAGACCATTGGGTGGGTACAGAAAGTTTGGAGTTTAGATACCTGGGGATTTATATTGTGCGTGAACTTGATCGGATCCCTAGGATAAACTTAGATAGAACAATTAAAGAAGTAGATCGTCTGTTCAACAGATGGAAGAACCTCCCCTTAACAATCTATGGGAGAGTGAATCTGGTAAAAATGGTTATTCTCCCAAAGCTTTCATATTTATTTTCAACTATTCCTTTATTGTTCCCAAAGAAAGACAAAAAAAAGATACAGGGTAAAATTGGGAGCTTTGTGTGGGGGGACAAAGGGATCCGCTTGACTTGGAAGAAACTTAAAAGGAAGCTACTAAAAGGCGGGCTTGCCCTCCCTGATATTAGCCTCTATGCTGTGGCATATCAGTTTAAGAGTCTACGTATGTTACTTGTGAGACCCGATGACATTCCCTGGGGTAAACTGTTGCAAGAAATGGAGGGGGGAAAGGATGAATTCATGTATAAATTTGGTTCTCTAAGATTTTTTAAGAGAGTGTGATTAAAGATTTTAAAAACAGCCCTAGAGATTTGGTACAGGGTAAGGATAGGTAGTGGGATTGGGTACTACTCGGAATCATCTCCAATTTGGGATTCGCCCGGTACTCCGGACTGTCTAAAAGACGCCCTGGCATTGCCTATTAGAAGAGCTGGAATTTTGAAGTGGAAAGATTTAATGGACGAGGAAGGGATACACCCATGGGAGTATTTGAAAGTGAAGGGAGGGAATCATTTTTCAAGGTTTAAGTATCTTCAATTGGTGTCCTGGCACATAGTGGAACGGGGGGAGATGCGGAGTAACGAGGTAGTGGAAAGACTTAGTCGATCATCCATACCTATTGTAAAGGAAATTTCGGTATGGTACCAACAGCTGTTAAAGGGGGAAGATATGGAGATACCACCGGCTGAGGGGGTATGGAACAATTCTTCCCTGGCAACACAGGCAGAGGGCATGTTCGAAAAATCCTTGAAGATCTTATATAAATATGTCAAGCCTGCCTGCCTGAAAAAGAACCACTTCTTTGTAACCAACAGGCTCTACTATACCCCCTACAAAATAGGGAAGTTTGCCCCGGTCCCCCCACCACAATGTCCGAGGTGCCATGAAGCGCTGGCGGATGACATCCATATGTTTGTTGAATGTAAAGAGCTAGAGAAATATTGGAAAGAGATAGGCCAGGTTTTGTCAGGTCTTTTTAGCACTGTGATTAATGTAAACTCCTCTCTGGTCATTTTCGGGGATGATGGGCTGTCTTATCAGACAGTCACTTTAAAAGAGAGAGGGCTTCTTCTCTACTTGATCTTATTAGCAAGGAGGGAAATTTGTAGGAGGTGGAAGGATCGCCTCCTACAGTAGCGAGGACTGGCTAAATGCAACATTCAATATGGCCCGGTTGGAATATGAAAGGGCAGAAAGAGAAGGCATCTAACATCTGGCACCCTCTAATGAGATGGGGAAGGAACCTAAGGTTGATCCGGACACTCCAATGATTACACCATGTCCCCGGTACTAAAGGGGAGGAGGTCTGGTGACCCAAGTTACAGTGTGGTCAGCCTGGTGGCCCACAGAGAGATAGTAAGGCTGTAAATGTTCCACAAAGACTTGACACGGTGAGATGAGGAGTAAAAAAAAAATAAAAAATAAAAAAAAAAATGTTATTTATTAATTTTTATAATTCGGGGAGAGTAACTTTACTAATCAACATTTAGCCTCCCTGGAGGAATTTTTATCGGATTATAGATCCAAGCAAAACACTTTTGATGCCATTTTAATGGGCGATTTTAATATACACCCGTGTAATTTAGATTGTAAGTTTGAAGATCAGCAAGGGCCCTCTATTCTGTGTTCACACATTTTGAACATACGAAACAAGGGGAGGCATTAGAGAATTTCCTGGCCACTATGAAACTTTTTGAATCAGGGTGTGGATGGTGGATCGAGGGTTCCTACATTTAAAGGGAAAGACACTGGTACAGTTATTGATTATATTTTTATGTCTTCTTGTGTTTTACCTAGGGTTTTATCATATAAGGTTGTAATGTCTATTTTTAGTGATCCTAACCCTGTGATTTTAGAGTTGGATTCAGGGACTGCTCTATGTTTTAAAGAAAGCCAGGTGCTGGTAGTTAGTGATCTGACGACAAAAGACCAGGGGAGAAGACTTAAATGGTCAAAGGTGGTCCCAGAAACCTTCCTACAGAAAGTGCTGACCAAGGTTGAACCTGTGGTAGCTATATGCTTGGATAACTCTGCACTAAACATGAAGATAGTTGATGCTTTTAATGTTATATGTACCCAGATAAAAATGTATTTGACGGCCACAAATGAATCCGGACCTTGTCAAGGAGAAAGATGGTTCGACAGTAGCTGTTCCAAGGCGCATTCGGCCCTGTTTAAAGCTTGAAAGCATAATCAAGAAACAGGGAATGGATAGCAAGCTTAAGAAAATCGTATAAACAGGCTATTATACACTGTAAACAGCAGATTAAAGACGAAGCCTGAAACAAACTGTTATCAGATGAAGTTCTCAAGGACAGCAAAACACTTTGGTCCACGGTAAACCATCATTTCTTCTCTGGGGTAGAGAACACTCCTTTGGAATGTACTATCCCAGATGATCAGTGGTTAGCACATTTTGGGAACATTTACGGGAACCAGAGCCATGAGACCCCGATAATAGACATACTCTCGAGGCAATCAGTCTCCTCTGTAGTTTTTGAGGAGTCTGATGTTGAAAGAGCAATTGTCGAGATGTCAAACAATAAAACGCCGGGCCCAGATGGGGTCTCGGCAGATCAATACAAGAGAGCTCCTAAATATTGGCTAAGAGCCTGACAAATGTTTATAACGCGTCAGGATCAAATGGGTTCCCATCTTCATGTGCCACATCAACTATCATACTGTTTTTTAAAAAGAAGCAGAGAGGGGACCTGTCTTGCTATATACCTATTTCCTTGATAGACTCTGCTGTTAAAATCTTGGGCAGAGTCATTTTACATAAATTGATGGATTGGCTGGATGGCAGAGGGGTCCTCTCAAACCTCCAATATGGATTTAGACCAAAAAGAAGCACCCTTAACCAGGGCATGAACCTACAACTTTTAATAAGTAAATACACTATAGCCAAGGAGGGGTCCCTTTACACTGGTTTTATGGACCTCTCAACAGCTTTTGACCTGGTAAACATGTGAAAGTTGTGGCAAATTGTATTGGATTTGGGCATTGATCCAGCGCTGGTTAATTATCTAGCTGACCTTCATTGTGGTCTTTTGGCGTCAGTAAGGGTCACTCAGGAGGGGAGATGCACGAGTCACTTTAACTCAGAGAGGGGGGTCAGGCAGGGGTGTATTTTGCCCCCCGTTCTCTTTACATTATACATAAATGCCCTGGAGACATCGTTAGGTGAGGCCTCTTTGGATGTTCTGTGTATGGGGGAAACTGTAATCCCGGTTCTCATATACGCGGATGATGCAGTCCTATTAGCCCGTTCTGGGGTAGGATTACAAAAATTATTGGACTCTTTTGGTAAATTTATTGTTTCCCGTACCTGAAAATATATATTAAAAAATCCCACGTTATGATTGCAAAGGGGAATTCAGTAGGAAAACGATAAGGAAAACCTTCTTCTGCTGTGATGCAGAGGACAGAAGGGTGCCCATTTTTACATATTTAGGGCTTTTCTTCGACGAAAGAGGCACCTCGGAACCACAGCAAAAATATAAAAGTAATGCGGTAGCTAGATCCACCTCAGCTCTCATGGGATTTGCAAAGCGTTTAGAGGCCAGACCTATGGAGGCAAATATTAAAGTGTACAAATTTAAATGTTTGGCAATCTCCACATATGGCTCAGCAATCCGGGGTTATATACTCCAAGATAGGATTCAAGTGGTTGAAACTAATTTTTTAAGATCACTTTTGTCAGTGCCACAGTTCACCCCTACCTTTTCAATTCACACCGAGTTGGGGTTGGGTTATGTAACAGACTTGCTGAAAATTGCCCCACTGACTTGCTGGCTTAAGACTTGGCTTAACTATGAAATCTCACTGAACCACCTGATCTTAAATGATTGTTTACCACTGGATAGAGCCAGCAAGATCCCTTGGTTGGCCTACATTAAAAACAATGTTCACAACACTAGGGCGTCCCGAGCTTTATTTTTCCCCTGACTGTATCGAGAGAGAGGACGTGAGCTGGACAAAAACAGCTCTCTTAAACGTGTTTGAACTAGAAAGGGGGGAGCAGGAATTGGAAAAACCCCTTGTTAGAGCTAATTATGTATTACTAACTTCCCCTGCACTTGAGCTCTATCTTAAACTGGTAACTAGACCCTTCCACTGGTACCCTCTGATTAGATTTCGCTTTAATTTAATACATTTGACAATGGGCTCTTTTCCAACATGGGCACACCAGAAAATTCTAACCCCTGTAAGTGTGACAACTTTTCTGCACAAGACACTTTCCATTTTATTATGTTCTGCGAGCACTACTCAGAGATTAGGAAAACATTTCTGTTGCCTATTTTGAGGGAGGCGGGTTTTATACAGGTCAGGCCCGTCCTCATTTACCTGCAGATGTTAAGTAGTGCCCGTGATATATTCCATATTGCAAGTTGTTTAGTGGCTTCTGTGCGAATTAAGGCGAACATTTTATGTGCCCCGAATGTCCCTGTCTGATTCTTATTTGTATTAGAGGGAGACCTTATGATTAACTTTCTGATCTATTCCCCTGTTATAGATGATTTTTGATGAGTTTTAACGTTTTCATTGGTAAATGTTTGTATATTTGGTGATATGAATTGTCTGTATTTGCGTCTTTTTATGATTTTAAATAATCAAATAAAAGTGTTTTGACTGACTGACTGACTGACTCACCCATAAATCACTCCCTTTTTCTTGGTCTTGAGTGCGCATCCGCATATTTCTGAAGAGTCAAGGACTTGGTAGGATGGTTTACTCTGTCACACATGTAACAGATATACAGCTCACCGTATTACAAGTGACAAAGAATATAATCCATTTGTAATGTGGACTGGATCCATCAAGGTTGAGATGGGAGTAACCAATGTGCCAAACTCTAAATCAGGTGCTTTGTCTTGTTATTAAACACATTGAGATGGTTCGATATGTATGCATCATAATGTGCTGACAAAATTCTGTCTGTCTTTACCACATGCAAATGCTTAACTATGTAAATCACTGCATATTTCTTTATTCTTTATTTATTGCTAGCACAATAGAATTAATGCTACAATGCTACGTGTCTCTTATCGTTTGTATCCAAGCGCCATTTAAGATGCTGCCAGAGGAAGTTCATTTAAGATGCTGCCAGAGGAAGTTAGTGAGCTATTTAGCATGAGACAGGGTCAGCACATGTGAGGAGTCAAGTTCAATGCACATTGGCACGTTTCAGCTTTTGAATCTTTGCTGAAAATGTTACAGTTTGGCTCTTCCATTAAGCATAGGTTTAACATAGTGGGTGGCAAGTCTCACAAGTATTTCGGACTTCTTTACGATAAGTTATGTGCATGGCATATAGAACTTTGAACTTAATCCTTGGCTCAACTGGGAGCCAGTGGAGTGTTGTTAGACTGGTTGTAGGTAGTTGCTCCATCCCAGATTAAGGACCTGATTAAGAGCTTGGCAGATCTAGTTCCGTCATCACTTTTCCATCAATTTCTCTGTTGACCTACTAGGCAATCCGCCTGCTAAATCTAGATGCTGGCAGGTCTATGGGTGGTAGTCTGTACGAGTGTTGCCGTCTCCATCAGAATTTTCCTCCCACATCCACGGCACCAGAGGGAAAAGCCATAGGCAAAAGCAGTCATGAATCTGATCATCCAAGTCCTTCCTTTGGTGTTGCTTCTTGACCATAACGCAAATCAACCCCTTCTGTGCAATAATCGAAGGTAAGCTTCTTTTTACCGTGTTTTGTTTTGAATTGTCTATTTGCATTAGCTCTGGACTGCAATATTTTTCTAATGTGCAATTCATATGTGTGCGTAATGTTGTTTAAGAAATTTAAAGAAACACACCTGTAATATATATATTTTTTTCAAATCTCATGCAAGCTGCCTTCATGATAATGGACACTTAAACAAAAAATGACAATAAGCAACATTCATAATGTGTTCATGAAGGTGTGTTTAATTATATTTCATAAACTATCAAATCATGAAAATATGCATTACACACATTTTGACTAATTTAAATTTAATATATTTAGTAATTGCACTAGACAAGTTAAACTTTTTAAAAAGATAAATGTAAAATCAATGTTTGTTCTACACTTAAATAATTTGATATTAATTATTTATGTAACACTTCCCTTTGTGCAATACATTTTCTGTATTTTATTACATTTTCGCTTCCTTTTTTTAAAGGTATAATGCATGTTTTTATTTTTTCACTTATTAAGTTAAAATAAACACACTGTATTAACACTTAACAAAACAACAGTTTTTTTTGGGGGGGTGTAAGTTTGCATTATCATGATAAATGCTTTTATCAAAATGTAAACATCCATTCCAATTTTAATATCACTAATGTTTGGGCTGTACAAATATGCCATTTAAAAAAACGTTTATATTTTGTGTCATAAATGTAACTAAGAATATGTATTTCACATTTTCAGCATTAACATTCTAAATAATCAATGAATTGCAAATGGTTTTACACTAGAAAAGGCCGGAAGGGGCATCTATTGGGCAAAGAGCAGGCACCACAAGGATTTTTCTTGGGAGGGATGGGTTTAGGTTTGGTAGGAGTTAAGGACAGGTAAGAAGTGAATTCAGAAGCAAGAGAAAGGGTAGGAGGGGTAGTAGAGGGTTGGGCTTTGGAGGTGGAGGGAGCTGGAGTGGGTGTTGTGGATCTGCCTGTATGTTTGGATTTGCATGTGGGTCTTGTGATTGTTGTCTATGTTTGGATGGTGTTTTTGGCTGTTTTCCGATATTCTGGTATGTGTATGCATTTAGCTTTCGATTGGTGTTGTTTCGTAGGTGTGCTTTTGTGTGAGACTGTTGGTTTTGATGAGCGTGTTGTGGTTGGTTTGGTGGTGCTTGTGGGTGTGATGTGGTTGATGATGTTATGGTGGTTATGATGGTTGTGTGGGCAGCTGGGGATGTGTTGGTGGTTGTGGTGCTTGTAGGTATGGTGGTGGTTGTGGCATTTGTGAGTGTGATGTGGTGGTTGTTGTGGTGTGCTTGTGTGGTAGTTGTGAACAAAGTGGTAGCTGTGGTTGTGGATGTCGCAGTGGTTGTGGGTGTTGTGCTTGTGGTACCTGTGGGTGTAGTTGAAAAAGTGTGTGTATGTTCTTTGTGTGTTTGTTTTTGTTCCTTTGTGTGTTTGTGTTTATGTGTGTGTGCAATTGTGCTGCTTGTGTCTGTTGGAGTGGGTTCCTGCAAAGAAATGAGAGTGTTTGGGATTGAGGTGGGAATTTTGGATTGGGGTTGAGGAAGGGACCTGAGTTGGGTCAGAAGGTTGGGCTGGTTGAGCGGCTGGGGTGAGTGAGGAGGCTGCTATTCTGGCAAGCAATCTCTGCATGCCAGACATTGAATTGGGAATGGCATCCGGAAATGCAACCATTTGTTGCCTTTGGGAGGTAAAGCCCTAGATGACATTCTCTATTGCAGTCTGGCCTACAGGAATGCTACATAAGAGGTCAATAGCCTCCTCACTCAGCGCAGCCAGGTTGACAAGGGAAGAGGGTTAGGTGCCTGTGGCAAAGGAGACCCGAGTTCTTTCAGAGGATCGGTTTGACTAAGTGGGGGGACGCAAGAGTGAGGGTAGAGATGTGTCTCTGGGTAGTGGACAAGGATGAGGTTGGTAAAGTTCCGGTAGGGTCCACCACCACTAGAGACTGGTCACTTGTAGGGGTCTCCTAAGAAGAGCCCTCCATTCCAGGCACCTCACCCTCTGCGACACTGCCCATTGGTGTAAGATGTTTCACCACCCAAAACACAATGGCCAGCTGCTTCCCCACCTTCTTGCTCAATGTCTTCTTTCCCTGCTCTTGAAGATGCAGTACTATTAATAATAAATAAATAAATCCACATTTGTAAAGCGCACAATCACCCGCAAGGGTCTCTAGGTGCTGGGGGCCGTCGGGAAGATTAAGCAAGGTATTGTCCAGAGTCACATGGTGCTGGGCTAACCTGCCGCCGGTGCCGGGAATCGAACCATGATCCCCAGATTCCAGAGTCAGTCGCCCTAGCCGCTGCGCCACACCTCTTCAGTAAAGACATGTATAATAGCTTTATTGTATCTGTGTAAATATAACTGATCATGAAGTTTTTTCTTCAAGGCTTTTAAGCTTTGTTTTATTTTTATCTGTATCTCCTGCATATAAGGAACATCTTCAGAAACCATTTGGTCACAGTTTTCTATTGCTGCTCCTATTATATTTTCGATCATTTTTCAATACTCTCTAGAAACTGTTTCATACCACTGAATGGTTCTGATGTATTGCTTTGAATGGTGAACTTATATCACAAAAATTAATATAAAACACAAATATCTTTGTACATCATGAAGTGACTTAAGCACTTTCTAAATGTGAAAATAAATGTTATGGATTCAGTACTTAAGTTGCTTATTAATGTATCACACTCCATGTATCTACTTATGCTGTTGAAGAAATCCCAAAATATTTTGTTGGTAGACCAAATTACTTCTACAGCCTAAGTAACAAGGTATGGCTTGATATACTTTTAATCCACGTTAGTACAGATGTAAACATTTTTAAATTTTACTCCAAAATATCTGAAGTTATTTTTAGTTTGTTTTTTCTTTGTGTAAAATGTATAAAAATATTCTGGCTTTCAGTGCAGTCAAAAATTGGTGCAACATTACAATACATGTTTTTGGGTATGTGTTCACATTTCTGTCTGTTTTTTACAAAAACATATCCCTATCAAAATAAATTTTTCAATAAACAGACTGGCTTAGATGCACATTTGTACATGAGTAAGACATCATGCAAATCTGTCATTTTTAACATAAATTAAATTGTATATGTTTACTTGAAATACAATAGTAATATGTTTTTTATAAAATGTAGCTATGTAATCTTATGTTTCAAGTAATTTTGGCTTACATGTTTACTATTATTTCTTTATCATACTTACTCACAAATTTGACGTCTGGAACATCCACTATATCATTTGTGCATTTTTAATACAATGTCACTCAGAATAGGGGTAATATAACATCCTTCACAATGGTGATGGAGCATCACAGCTGACACAAGTAAATACTTTGGCCTGTTTTACAAACCTCCCTTCACATAGGCAAAATCCACATTTTGTGGTGACTGTGTGAAGCTGTTAATTTCTTTCATCATTTAAGAAAGAACTTTTTGTAGCACACCACTGAAAGTTAGTTGTGACATTCCACAAGATACTGCAGCAGAGTCTTGGAATGATCCTATGGCCACCAAATGGAGTGCTATCATTAATTACACTATTGGTGTCATTGATGAGGGAATCATATTGGGAAGCAGAAGATCTGGCTCCTGCTGATGACATATATCAGCATTATTTTGTCTAATTAATCCGAGTTTTTTTAATTATATCCTAGTCTTATATGGTGGAAAGGTCTGGAACTGTAAATGAAAATAAAGCATGAAGTATTTGAAAAATGCATGTGTTCTAATGTATTTGAAAATTATGAAAAGCAATTCTTTATTCCAACTTAATTAAATCATACATTTTGATTTGTTGTTATTGTTATTTTTTTTTTGAAAATGTGAAAACCATTGCCTACATGTAATTTTTTTATGAATAGGATAATTTCTTTATTTTGTAGATCTATGAAAAACCGAAATAATAGCACACATTGCGAAAATAAATACACCAGTCTTTGAATTTGTATTTTTTGATTTAATTAAAGAAAACAAAATAATTAGAATACATGATGGAAAAATAGAAATCAAACAAAAAATGTAATCATGTTGAATAAAACTAATATTGTAGAGCCAAAACTGTGTGAAATCCAATGTACAAAATAAAACTGGCAATTAAAAGGTTAATGCGTCCAGAAAATAGTCCATAAAGTGCTTGCTAGTCACACACTGGAAGAAATTAAGTTCTGCATCTCTCACTGGTGGTGGTAGAGGTCTTACCGTCCTCTCCTGCTGGTCCTTGAGAACACCCCCTTCTGAGGGTGACTGGTGGATCCACAGTTGCAGGGATTGAGGTTGGTATAGGAGTTTCCTTTTCCACCGGCAGCCTCCCTTTCTGTAGCAGATGTAGTAGGCCCACATATTGTTGGACTACAGACAGGGGGTGATGTTGTAGAAAAGCCCTGCACATATGGAGAAAACAATCATGGAGCACCCCAGTCAGAGAGCCCAAATTGAGCTGACATTTTCCATCTGAACATTGTGCTCCCTCTGCAACTGTCTCATCTCCCAGAGCTCTCTAATGACCTGGACCATCATGTCTTGGGACTGATTTAGGGATCCCATTACTTGGTCCATGGTGGCCTGGGTTACAATGAACCTAGTGGCCTCACCTTTCTGGCCCACAAATTCCCTCCCTCGACCCCTACCCCCCTACCCTGTGCCCTTGTCCCAGTGAGCCCCATTCCACAGGGTTCTGGCTGAACTGGAGGTGGTGTTAGGTCAACAGCATACAGGACTTGGGGCACAAGATTGGTTGGATGTTCCTTTGGACACAGGAAGTGGAGGTATCCAGAGGCTGAGGAGTGGTAACAGCTGAGGTGGGAGTTGTGGGTGTGGGCCAAGTGAGACTCCCTTTAACTTTCTGTCCAGATGGACCAGTCTGCTCCTCATCATCTGGACTTGCAGGAGTGGATTCCTCACTGAAGGCGTGTTTCTTCTCCGGAGTAGTGGTATCATCAGTAACAGTGGGAGATGGCTGGTTTAATCAGCTAATGTGTTTGAAGGAAAAAATTGAAGCACCCTAAAAGAGAAAATAAATTTAATATAATCATTTTATCTTTCAGTGGTAATATAATGAATTACAAATACAATTTCTATTACACACAAGAATAATTTAAAAAATAATGTAAAATAATGTCCTGAAATAAAAAACAAAATTAGGAAGTATACATAAAATATAGCAAGGAGAAATGTGAAAGAAACCTTTGCAAGGCCTAGCAGGGTACAATTCTGACAATTAAACAACTTAGAAGGAAAAATAGGATCATATAAACATTGCAAAGTATATATTTTTTTTAAATAACTGATATTCAGCATACAAGATAACATACATTAAAGTTTCTAAGTCAAACAACTTGTGAAACAAATAACATCAATTAAATGAAATAACAAGGAAATGACAACATACAAAAGTAAACAAGAAAGCATGTTCAAAACATATCATAAAATAGCGATTGATAAATATATAACACTTTAACATATGTGAAAATATGGAAGAAAAGAGAGAATCACTAAAATATGATTGTAATAACATTTTAACAAAAGTCATCATGGTAGTCATAGTCATTTTAATTAAACATTTACAACACTTGCAAAAATGTAAGTTAAGTATACCTAGTAAGAATATGCAGTAAGAAAAAAACTGACATTTACAATATGGAACACATAAATGAAATAGGTCATTAGATGAAAAACAGTTACAAACACCATCAAATCATGTGAAATGTAATAGAGATTAAACCCTGCAATCTTAAACTCGACAAAATACATTCAAACAAAGAAAGCAAAAGACAACATAAATAAAATGATGAAAAAGACACATATTGATTAAACATATTAACAATAGGTAAAATGAGAAAAAAATAATAATGCTACAAATTTTCTAAGAAAAAGAAAAAAAGAAATTATATATAGGTTTATATGTTTACAAAAGGAACATAACACATCAGCAACTGCTAGATTAAAAGCAAAAACAACATTTAAGTTCAGTGACACATTGTATAGTATAACTTACCAGTCTTCACTCCACCAGGGACTCATGTCAAGCCTTCAGGATGTAGGATCTGCAAGTTCTTCTCCTCCCAGGGATAAAGTTGAATGGGGGCTGGAAGAGCAAGTTACAGTCCTCAGGGCCACAAAGTGCCGCTTGGAGGCCAGGGAACTCACTTTCCCCCCGCAGGTACCTCCACCTTTCCTTATTTCCTCCTGTGTAAGCAGGTTGCTTGCTAAAGCATTCACTTTCTCAACTATTCTGGTCCACATTTGCCTTTTCTGAGCTACAGTTATATTTTGTTTGTGGGGTCCAAAAAACTGTGATTCTACTTTAAGAATTTCATCCACCATGACTGACAATGCAGGATTTCAGGATTTCTCCTCCCAGCCATTATGAAAAAAATGAACTCAAATGAATTTAATAATCCACAAGCAAGAGACAGAGAAAGCAAAAACAAAACCTTAAAAAGTGCTCAGGAACAATGTTCTGGTACAGTGGAATGGCAAAGGATCATGGTCTGAAATTAAGTGTGTTTTATAGTGTGGAATTCAGGTGAAAACAATTAGCCTCACACATCTCATGTGTGATGCTAGCATCTATCCAAGAGCCACAGGAATAGTACAATGTTGAAGGTGTACTGGGACAGAATCCCACCAACGGAAATCCGCTGTTAGAGAAACGCCAGCACAACTGTGAAATCTAAATAGACTCAGTGCAATCCCATCACTCTGATGGTGCTCAAGTGATGTTAGCCAGTAGAGGAGTCCACAGCGTCAATAACGGTGTGTCGCTTATGCAACAGAGAGCACTCTGTCAACGCTGATGGAGGATCAGCCTGCAGCATCTAAATAAGGCAGATGTAAGTACTTGTAAAAGCAATCACGGAGGGATAACAGATGTCCAGCAAGATCTAAAACAGGTCCTAAGTCACCATCTGGAGATTGATTCTGGAGCCTTTGAAGCCTGTAAGTGAGTTTATTTGTGAGCTCAGTGGGAACAGCAATCTAAGTGGACCTTTGCAAGGGCTTTTGTCAGTTCCACCATGCAGTGTGTTGAGATTCCCAGGAGTAGAGAAAGCTGCAGATGTACATCTTTGAAGAAGAAATGAACTTTTTCACTCAAAAATAAGATGAGAATCAAATATACCTACCTGGTTCTTGATTATTTATAGACCATGATTTATAGTTGACCAATATGCTAATAGTTGGCTGGTCACACAAATGGCAGTGAGGTGGTTAAGAAATATATATTTAAATTTCATCTGCATACATTGTTACAACTGTTACTAATGTATATTCTATAGAAAGTAAAGCATTGACTATGTTGAAGAACAGGCATGTTAGGGATCACCCCTGTGGTACGCCATGTTACACATTATGAAGCAAACGATCTGT
Source organism: Lissotriton vulgaris (assembly GCF_964263255.1). NCBI lineage: Eukaryota > Metazoa > Chordata > Amphibia > Caudata > Salamandridae > Lissotriton > Lissotriton vulgaris. The sequence continues at coordinate 1,088,536,658 of NC_141697.1, read as the reverse complement.
TGAGCTCATTCTGTGGTGTTTATGATGCTGATAAATTGACAATGTGTTGCAGCCCTTGGTGGGAACTGTGACGTACAGGGTACAACATCAGGAAGTTAGCTCAGGGATTCCGTTTCCGATGCAGATGTCTACAGATCATGTGATTCAATCTCAGTAATACAGCCCAATGGGTTATTGCATATGCTGAACATCTGGGTTTAACCGTCAAGTCGCAAAATATATTTCAACAATTGCGTGTGCATAATGCAGAGATCTGTGTACAATATGTAGTTGCAGGTTTCTTTTCTAGTAATATGGCTCAAGGTTACTTCACCTGCTGCAGACCTGTGCATGAAATCTGAATGCCACCAGTTTAACTATTGAGGGTTATTTGAGGAAGCTACAGAGTCGTAACTTCCATTGGTTCAGTTGGTGCAGAAGCAGTGGGCCCAAGAGCCTGAGGGTTTCACTACACCTATATTATTGCTGTATTTCACAATTCAAATAGCTGCAAAGGTTGTAATTTCCGTTTTTTCTCCAGGGCCCAAGAAACAGTGCCAATGCCCCCGAGAAGCTAATGCATAGATAATCAGTCACAGTCCGAAATATATGTCTTAGATGGTTGTGTACCTGGTGCTGAATTCTCTATGCAACAGGTAGATAACAGGCTTGAGTTCTAGCTGGACATAATCAAAGAGAATTAATTAATTAATTAATTAAATAATTAATTACGGGACTTATAAAGAGCACAGCTACTCACCGGAATGTACCGGCTTTAATGAACAAGCAAGAGCAGAAAACAAAAGAAGGACCAATTAAAGAGTAAAAAGCCAAGTCTTCAGCTGTTTTTTAGAACACCGGGGCATATTACCAACAACTAGCGATAATTATCGCTATGTTGGCTTAGCGGCAATATTTTTATCGCCGAGCTGCGGCGATTTTTATCGCTTAGGAACCTTGCTATTATCAAGGTTTATCTCCTAAGCGATAGAAATCGGCCGAAATGCATGAATATCGCTGAAAAGTCCGCAATATTCATGCATTACCGAGCTAATGCTCTTAGCCATGTTATCCACCTACCATTGAATCACATGGCTAAGAACTGCTCAGGGGCAGGTGTTAGTTTTGGAGATAATCACGCTTAGCGCGAATATCTCCAAAAGTTGGTAATAGGAGATAGCGATGTTAGCGACTGTTTCCAGTTGCTAACATCTTGGCACGCCCACTTTGCATGTCATTAGTGATAAATATCACTGACATGCAAAGCGGGGCCCAAGATGGTCGCTATCTCCTACTAGCTGTCGCTAACTGGGAGATAATTTTATCTCCACTTTCTTGGCTTTTAAAGCCAAAAAAGCGGAGATAAACCCCCTAGATAATATGCCCCCTCGTTCACACATTCCCATGCAGGCCGAAAAGGGAGAAGGATCTTCCTCATGTTTTTGCTCACCTAACCCTAGGGACCTTAGCAAGGTGACCAGAAGATGATGCTAGAGTTCTAAGGGGAGAATAAAATGTAACCCTATTGGACAAGTACTCAGGCCCAGACCGACTTTCCCAAAAAGACCCATAAACCAAAAATGTTATGGCCCTCTTTATCAGTAGCCTGCAAACAAGACCGGTTGATTTCCTGCGCCATGATTACGGATATTGTGGGTTCCATTGATTTTTGGGCGGAGGAAATAATTGGAGTAAGAGATTTTGAAAATAGCTTGGGGTATGCGTGCAAATTCTCTTTGAGAAATGCAAATATTTGTAATTTAGATCATCCGGGTAACTTCTGTTACCGGCCTAATCTGAATTTATGGGACACTCTTAATGATGGTTACAAGTAAGCTCTTCTTGCTCCCCCAGCCCTGGAAAAATAAAACTGCTGTGGAACTATCCACAACTTCCAAAAATTGTTGAATGCAGTGTGGGCTGTTGGTATTATTCTGCTAATTTGCATGCTTCTTCTCCCCAAAATGTTTACAACACAGAAAGGATGATCGCTCCATATGTGCATCACAAGGGTTCCACCTCACAGCGCCTTACAGATGCAAATTGTTAAGGATTTAAGGATTTTAAAACTCCAACCAGATGTCAAAGCGAGGTTGCATCTACATAACGTCAGCCCCTATCTTACAGATTGGGTCTCACTAGCTTGGCATGGGTGCAATGGCAATAACACAGAAAAGCAGCCGTCTGCGCTGCCTGCTTTCGTACTGTTTGGAGTGCAGTGGAAGTCTGGGGATCTTTGCAAGCCCAGTGCAATAAAGGTCCAGGGATCAATGGGCACACGTATCAATTTTTCACGCAGTGCAACTTGTGAAACGCAAAGGGCAGGAATACACTGGGCCTTATTTATGAAGGCCTTGCGCCGCCGGTGCGTCACTTTTAACATGGGAAAAAGTGACGCACCGGTGGCGCAAGGCCTTCATAAATAAGGCCCACTGTATTTAACATCCTGTCCGTGCCCTGTGCTGGCGCACTGGCTGCCTAGCACCAACGCAGGCACTGTTGCACCACGGTGCAAGGGTGCCAATATTGTAAGCAGGATTGTTTTTGTAAAAATCCCCTATTTCAGGGGCGTAGCTACTTTCCATCGTAGGAAAAGCAGTAGGGCCCAGAGGTTTAGGGACCAACTGCACCCCACCAATGGGTGAATGCAATACCTAAACAGAGAGAGGTTCGACATTCTTGCACTTGTAACCAAGGACCCCTCCTCCCCCCATGGACGCCAATCACCTATTTCAATTGCCTTGCTCAAATCTCTGAGTATTCACATTTTGCAATAATTTACTTGTCAACTAGCATAGTTGTACTCATTTTAGCTACTTCAAGAAGTTAAAATTAAATGCAGATTATGTATGGGACAATGTGAACTTGTAAGCTTATTGTTTCTTTCAAAAACCCACAATTGGCCTAATAAACGGTTTTATTACACTTTATAGCAGTGGTGTTATACACCTTCTTGGTTTTTTCAGTTTGTCTGATATATTTTTTTCTTTTTTTCTTATATTAACACCATTTGCACGGGTTGAAAAAGCTGCGGCACAGCAATAACCATTGCAAAGAATGCCGTGGGATGCCTTGATGCAAAATGTGTATAGCGATGTTAACACATAGACAAACACGCATTCATTTACCTAAAAAACAAGTTGACCTATATCTATGCGACCATTACTGCAGGAGCTCAACGAACAAACAGACAATATGATATCCAGCGTTCACAGCGGCTCTTTCCTTTGCAACCTTTCCTTTCTGAAATATCACCCACGAATATTTTTCCTGCGGCATCTGCACTGCGCGAAAACCAGTCCTGACAGCAATAGCTATACAAATGTGCCAGGTGTCATCGCAAGATCTATTTCTTCAAACTGAAGGACATTTTTACATGTCACAGTTGAAATAAAACATTTTCAATGTGCTTCTAAAGGACATTGTGTGATTTTGAAACGTAAGGGGCCTGGCATATTCAGGTTTAGTCCTTTGGAAAGAAGAAACATGACAGACAGCACAGCTACTCCATGGTCCCATTCGAAGTCCTCTGCAGATAGGTCATACATTCTAATGAAAGAAAAGATATGAGAGTTTGCTCAACTCAAAGTTGTAACTTTAGTCCACATAAACATCATTGCTGACAAAGAAGGATTGTGCATCCTTGCCAGTGTCTGCAAAACGTTTACTCAAGTAGAGCTGCACCACCTGCACCAGATGATAATAGCTCGTCTTAAGTAATAGCTAAAAAACTTCGAATCTTAATTGTACAGTATTTATCTGGAATAGGAATTACAAACATTTGGAAGAAAAATACTGCTTACAAATAAATCGCATGGACAGTTTTAAACTAAGTCAGATGCATCATCAAAAAGTACACATTTAAATCAAAATATTTGTACATTAAATAGAACTTTCTGGCAAAAAATAAAACAATTTTTAGGGGTGGGACTATGTTATTTTTTAAAACAAAAGACCAAAACACCTTTAATGCATTTCCACCAATAGTACCAAAAGTCCACATGCAAAATTTGCTAATTTGGTTAGTTCAAATAATTTTGCCTTAAGCTATGGTTATCACACAAATAGCGCAACATTTAATAAATAATATGGGACCAAAACAACAAACATCCAATCAGGAGAGCCTGAAATATCCACATTTAAACGGGTAAGTAAAAATACCACAAAGAACCAGAAAGTGCTAACTGTGAGGAATATATACTCTTACTTCGCCTGCGTTACATTGCATGCTCTTATAACGCAGTCATTACAATGACCGCGTTCTTACAACGCGAGCCACTACATCGCAAGTCGTTTCAATGGCTTGCTGTAGGGGGCGCGCTGGACTTAGGAATAGTAAAATTTACTATTCATATTCCAGTTAACGAAACAGCAGGGAAGGTGATGGATTGTTAATCCAACACCAGTGCGCCCCCTACAACAAGCCATTGAAACAACTTTTGATTAATGGCTCGCTTTGTAACAAAGCTGTTGTTACAATGACTGCGTCGTAAAAGCATGTTATGGCTTGCTCTTAACTGTGGGTATCTGGTCGAGAGAGACCGGGATAAAGTCGCAAGTTTGTCAGATCACAATGGCGTGCAAGCCGGTTAGAGGGATCATATTAGTCCAGTTGCAGAAAGGAACCTTCTCAAAGTCCGCTGAGCAGAGTTAAAAAATGCAGGATTTCACAGGAGGAGCCACACTGATCTCAGCCAAGGATCCAGGCCTTTGGGAGGCACCTCTTGGGGATCAGGAACACACTCCAGCAGAGTTTAACGGGGCTCAGGTAGGTCCAGTTAAAGATTCCGGCAGGTCCAACTGCAGGTCCAGGCAGGGACAGTTGCAGGAGGTCAGCTGGGCAGTTGCAGGTCAGTCATCTGCTGAACAAAGCAGTCCTCAATCAGCAGGGCCATTCTCTAGGGCACAAGACAGTCCTTCTGTAATATCCACATGTCCAGCAGTAAACTGATGAGTGGCTTAGGAGATCAAGTATTTATACCAAGTGCCAGCCTTCAAAGGGGGAGAACTACCCCTAGTTCTGGAAATTTCCTTCCTTCCCCTTTATTCCTCTACCTAGGCTACAAGAGGTCTAGGCTGGCAAAAGGATGGTGTCAAGTTTTTTTACGAGTGTGCTGGTAGCAGCCCTTTGAAATGTAGGTGGGGCAGAGAACAGGTCTGCCTCTCCATCCTGGCAGGAAGGCCAGCTCCAAGCTACACACAGGTCCCTTTGCTCCCTGTCTGGGCCCAATACACGTTCCTGATTCCAGGTCCAGGCAGCAGGAAACTCCTAGAAGGCCTCAGAAAGTTTAAATGCCAACATTCTAAAGTGGCATTTTCAAATTTGCAAAGTAAAATTAGACTTTAAATTATAATTTATTTTTAGTCCATACGTGACATTTCTACCTCCTCTCACTCAAAAGTTAGCTCTTAGTAAATGTAATAAGGTAACACAATGCTATCTTCAGGGAGATGGAGGCCTTACAGAAGTAAAAAACGAATTTAGGGGGTTTTCACTACCAGGACAAGTAAAATGTCCTACTGATTAAAAGCAATACATCCTAGCCTATAAGCTGTGTGGGGCCTACCTTAGGGGTGGCTTACATGTATTAAAAATGAAGGTTTAGGCCTGGCTAAAAGATTATTTTAACAGCCGAATTGTCTGTTTAAAATTAGACTACAGTCTACAATGGCAAGCCTGAAACATGTTTTAAAAGGCTAAGGTTTGTAGGTTAGAGGTAAAGAATGGCTACAAGGGATTTCATTTGTATACTATTTAAGTTGATTTACTAGCACACGTCTTTAGATTAGGTTTTCAACAATCTAACCCAAATGTATCCGTAGAATAACAAAACAAATTATTGATATTAGACACATTGAATGAGGAAAGACAAAGAAGAAGAAGCACACGGAGTAGTGTATTTATATGAAAAAAGTATTGTATTGCATCAGTCAAAAAATCAATGCACGGGGATATAATAAACAAATCAATGCAAGAAAAAAAGTCACGAACAGATGTGTGTATAAATCAACAAATCAGTTCATAACAAATCATCAACTCCTTCAAATCACAGTGAATAACCAAGTCCATTCATGTACAAAGGTTACTCTTAAAGAAATGTATTGCTTTGGAGATGTTGACAAGGTCGACTTTTCGGTCTTTGTTGCAGGTGTCTATAAAACCATCATCAGGACTATTGTATTTTGCAGAGGAAGCCCCTTAGCAATTCTGAGGAAGTTGTTAAGAAAATTGAATGATAAGTGGATGTAATTCACCGCAGCAATCTGTTGTATTTCTTGTAATCGGAAATATTTGATTCAGGTTGGCAATCCCCAAAAAATGGATGAGAGCTCATGAACTCACAATGAAACTGTATCAATTCTTCTCGTATTGAGGATGCACTTCTTCGTGAATCTTTCTGACATCTGCTCCCCAGAATTCTTCTACGTTTTGTAGGTGGCACAATGAGTGCTGCTGCCTACTAGTAGCATTTAAGTTACAGGTCCAGGGTACCCCTGGTACCATACATGAGGGACTTACAAGTATATTAAACACACAAATAAGGTGTAAACCAATTGTACCATGTTTTACAGGGAAGCACATATACTGTGGCACTTGTTAGCCATGGTAAAATTCTGAAAAGTCGTGAAAGCCAACAAAAACAAGTTCATAAAACAGGATTGGAAAAGGCAAAAAGTTGATAGGTGTAGAATGTACCAAGTCCAACAGAGACATGCAACCAAAAAACTGAAGAACAATAGATGCATGATGTCAGTGGTGGATCAGTAAGTAAAGAAGAAATGCTCAAGTGGCAGGATAAACACATGAAAATGTCTGATGGGTCTCTTACTTCCCTCTTTCTAGATTTTTAACCTATCTTTCAAATTGAACCTTTTTTTTGGCCCACTAGCTACAAAGTCCTTTTTTCTAAAATTCTGTTATGGAACTTTACCACTAATGTCACATTTAGTTCAATGAAATCAACTGACTGTATCAAGTATGGTATGCCCTGTTTGCCAACAGACAGTAAAACACAAGTGGACTTTGTTTTTTTCTATCTGGGTTGTATGCACCCCAGGAAACTGTGGATCATTCACTTGTGTAAGCAACTTGGCTGCCTTAAACTTAAAGTTGTCATGGGGCTCCTATGTTCAGAATCTAAGCAGGTAGCTGCATGTGCGGTATCCAAGTCACTCTATTGGAGCTGGTCTATTAGAAGTAGGGTGTATAGTAATCAACTAGGCTGTTTCATTTCCATCTTTGATGTACCCTACTTTAGTCCCTCGATTCCTGGTTTTGTAATACGATATTTGTGATTCCTGAATTTTTATTGATTCAAAAGGGATGGCCAGTTATTTATCTTTTTGGATATTAATTATTAGAAATCTGAAATGACATAAGAACAATGTGTCTCAACTCTGTGTTTTTTTTGAAGAACAAAAAATGTGTGTATATGTACTGTTTTTGTTTGTGTTCTTTTATGGGTGGCGAGCCCCAATAAAGTTTTTGATGATGTTGAAGATGAAAACCACAAATATGTTGGAAAAAAGGGAAAGGAACTGAGATGAACAAGAACGCCATGCATTCTTGAGTAGGGAGGTTGCTCAAAGCCCAATCTATGTATTATTTTATGGAAAGATGGCTGCAAAACACAGCTGAAATTCTCTGTAGCAATAACACAAACTATGGATCTTCCCTGTGTATAATGAACAAAAGAAAAGGGCAACAAGCATAAGAAATGCCCTGGTGGGGTTAGTGCAGTAGTATCAGGATTGATCAGAGTTATTTTGTTACTCAGCAGTCAGAGGAATGTAACTAAGATCCATCATTCAGAGTCCAGTGCTTTGAAGAGGAGCTTCATGGATCAGAAGTAGACATAGAAACACGCAAGTAACTTGGGACAAATGTTCTCTTGCCATCTCCTCTTCTTTACTTTACCTCAATAGTTGGAAGTGGGGTGGTGAAGTCTCTTAATGGATGATGGTGTTCACTGAACCAGAAGTGAGGCAGACCTAGGAAGGCAGTCATACAATAACAGTTGTGCAATTTTGATAACAGCTCTAGCTTTCTAAAAGTGGGGATGGTGGTCAAATAGGACAGAGGTAATCATGAGAAAAGTTTCAGAATCACCATGAAGTTGAGTGTACGGAGAAGCCTAGCTTCGAGGAGCTTGGCCAAGCAGGAGGTGAACCAAGTCCACTCCATGCATCTTGTAAAGCCAAACATGGTGCAAATAATGACACTTTGTACTGAAGAGCATGAGGGTACATGCATGTATGTATGTATATGGTATTTATATAGCCCAAACTTAGCCAAAAGAACAGTGCATTATTTCAGACAAGCATTACATCAATGAGTGATAGGAGAGGAAGCTGCCTTGTTGATTATTAATACATTGTGATGTAGTCCTCTTTCAAGAGGTGGTAAGAAATTGGGTTTTTGGTTGACTGGGGTGTTTTCCCTGGTCAAGCAGGAACCGCAGTCCTTGTCAGGTTAAGGCTCGAGCCAAACCTAAATTAACCTATGCTCAGCTCCCTGGTAGTTTGCCACAAAGCAGTCAGACTTAGCTTAGAGGCAAAGTGTAAAGTATTTGTGCAACACTCAAACAGTCATAAAGGAAAAACACCATGCAAAAAGGATCCCACACCAAACTAGAAAAATATAGTTGTTTTTAATAAGCGAACAAAATCAAATCAGTGGAACCGGAGATATACAATTTTAAAGATATATAAATAGCATTATAAAACACAAAGTTTCAACTGAGAATATCTAATTGTGCCACACCGGGCAAAGTCACAAATTCATGCTGACCACAATGGAGCGCGGGCTGACCTCTGAGATCCAGGTTGGCCCATCAAACAAATTACCTTAAATTGTGCCTTGTAGAACATGCCGAGTTGAAGATGGGTTGTGCAGCTGAAGCGATGAGTCAGTTCCAAAGTGTTGTGAGGCTGGGATGCAACGTCTGCTTGATTATCAAAGATCACTCTGAATGCTTGCGATGCAAAGTCGGGCGTTAAGGAGCTTCAAGCAGTCAGGGCAATTTGTCTGTCTCGCAGAGCTGCGATGCTGCAATGCAGAGTACAACATCGTCTTAAAGGCTGATGTAGACAAAGGATGCAAGGCCCTGCACTGAGGTTGCACCATACAGCGTGGGTTCTGAAGACACTGCAGAGGTGATGCAGGTCTTTGCAACAGGTCCAATCTCCAATCCATGCAGCAGTGCCAATGTATCTATTTTGCTAAGGGGTTCTGCCGCGCAGCAGAAGATATGCATTGGTTGTGGTTGATCCACAAAGGCTGGCAAAGTATGTTAGGCCCACCCTTAAGGGTCGAGGACAGGGTAGACTCACAGATGGCAGAGTCCAGGTGCTGGGTTCAATCTTGTTAGAACTTTCTTGCCCTGAGGCTTAAGTCAGGAGGCCAGCCAACTAGCCCTTGAAGTCACTCTGGTGGTCCTGGATTCAACAGATGCACAGTCAACTGAGCAGCCGGTCAACACAAAAGGCAGCAGTCCTTCAGAGCAACTGTCCAGCAGAGTGGCAGTCCTTTCAGCCGCACATCAGTCCTTCTTCCTGGTAGAGTATCTACAAGTCCAGAAGTTCATTGAAGAGTTGCAGTTTGAGGTCCTGTGTCTATACCCAGTTGTGCTTTTGAAATGGAGAGAAGTTTCTGGAGGCAGCTGTTTGAAGTACACAGGTGCCCTGCCTTCCTTGGCTTGACTCTAGACTAACTTCAGGGGGTATGCAGCCTTTGTGGGGAAGCAAGACACAGCCAATTCAAGTGTAAATGAGGCTATGCCCAGCTCCTCTCTCCCATCCTGCCAGTGAGAGCCCATATGGGCACACCTTATCTCCCTATTTGATTGTCTAGGAGGAATACACAAAGCCTAGCTGTCAACTACACTCATGCATGTGATCCAGAGGCTTCAACGAGCAAAGGCAGGAAAATGACAACTTTCTAAAAGTGGCATTTTCAAAATTGTAATTGAAAACTTGACTTCACCATCAGTTGGGATTTTAAATTACAAATATAGAGACACCAAGCATGAACTGGTCAACTGTTCTTGTTTTGAAATTACATTTATAAAATGTAATAATGTAACTACAATTCATCCTATGGGAGAGGTAGGCTTGCAGTAGGGAAAACAAATTTAAGATTTTTCATTATGAGGACATGTAAAACTAAAAAGTGCATGTCTCAGGACCTACCCTAGGGGTGACCCGTATGTATGAAAAATATTTTTTTTCCTGGCAATAGGTTTATTTAGCCAAGTCGCAATGGCAGTTTAAAACTTCACACACAGGCTGCAATTGCCGACTCGAGAAATGCTTAAAGTTCAACTTAAGTGGGTGGCACTATCAGAGAATCAGGCCCACTAGTAACATTTATTTTACAGGCCCTGTGCATAGGTAGTGCCACTTTACCAGGGGCTTACAAGTAAATTAAATGTGCCAATTGGGTCTAAGCCAATTTTACTTGTTTTAGTGCGAGTGCACAAGCACTTCAGCACTGGCTAGCAGTTGTAAAGTGCTCAGAGTCCTAAAGCCAGTAAACACAAAGTTAGTAGAACAGGAGGTCTGAGAACAAAATGTTAGGGGGGGAATGATAAGGATTCCAGGTCTAACAGAGGTCATTCATCAACTCTTGCCTAAACTGGAACCGTGCTGTGGCAGGCTTGATGTTTATGGGGATGTTGGATGCTTAGATGGAAAAGGTCTGTTATCGTAATTTAAATATTTTACACTTTTTAGTTGCAACTGGATGATATCCTGGATGCAAGTCTCCCATGAACCATCAGAGATGGCGAGCCTATCTACATTATAAGCAAGAGTTTGCTTGTAAAGGCTTTGCAAAGGGTGCAGCTCATATTGAAGATTATAAGGGCTGGCAAGAGGAGCCAATGGAGTTCAATCATGATGGGGGTGATGAGATATTATTTCTTCCGGTCGTCAATATGATGGTCTGCAGCATGTAGGTTATATCTAAGGGGTGGCAGAGTAGAGTCTAGGAGGCCATGGATTAGGGCATTTACACCATCCCGATCTGAGAGTACTAGAACTAGAACAGCAGTCCTGAAGTCACTTTTTGGAATAAACGGTTTGACTTTATTTATATGAGAAAGCTGGTACCAGGCTGTCTTTAATTTTTGTTAATATGTTCCTCGATGGTGAGATTGGTGTCAAGGTTCTTGTTACTGAGCAAGGTTCGTACTGTGTCTTGTTTTTTGTTCTTGGCAAATACCAGGAATTATGTCGTGGTTCGGTTGAACTTTAGGGAGATAGTGCACATCCAGGTCTGAATGATGTGTAAGCAGAGTTTGAGACATCAGCTGTCTGAAACAGAGGAGGCTTTCAAGAGTTATGTATCATCTGTAGACTAGTGTATCTTGATGCATTTAAATGTGAGTAGGCCACCATGCATCTCCTTGTAAATGTTGAAGATGACAGGAGACACTATGGACACCTGGGAGACCATGTGAAAAAAGTGGTATTAGTTGAAAAGATAGAAAGAGAAGAGCCACTAATGTACATTGCTATGGAATCCCAATTAAGACTTCAGGGGGCATGTGCAAGTGGTTTGCTCCACTATATTAGAGGACAGGGGTGGAGAGAGGCCACCTTTACATCTCAGCCATGCATACAGGAGAGGTTGTTTGAAGGCCCCTGGAGGAGGATAGACATAGGAAAAACAAGAACTGATTTTAGGAACTAGCACCCTAGATTCATCCACCTTGCTTCCTGAACGCTCAACACCCCAGCTGACACAGCAAAGCATTGGTAAACCCCCCTGGAATAGCCAAGGATGTAGCTGGAAGCAATAGTGGCCAGAAGGAGTGCTGCTGCAACTCTACTTTTAGGCTCTGCTCATGCCTCTGCCTCTAGGATTCAGGAGGCCCAGTATCAATGGCAGCATGAGCCTTGTAGAAGGTGCCCGCGATGCAGCATGAATCCAGCTTGAGAAGGTATAACCAAACAAGCTACATGAAAACTGAGCAGCTAAACCCAATTCAGCCATAGCAACTCTGATGGTAGTGGGCCCCAGGTGATAGCAGAGATGCTTTGCTACCCAGTGGACCAGCATGAAAAGTTTAAGGGCAGCAGGGACTCCCAACATTAGGCCTTATTCACAAAGGTAAAAGGAGTCGAAAGTCTAACTTTACGACTATTGGTATTTACAAAGGGCATTTTACTACTCGTAAATACCCTTTGCAAATACGGAAAGTCATGAAGTTCAACTTTTGGTATTCACAAAAGACATTCACAAGTAGTAAATGCCATTTGTGAATAACAAAAGACGTAACTTTAATCTACATTTAATATTGTGAATCTTGCCCTATGTGTTGAATCTAGGTCCTTACAGTGAACTTAAGGGGGCTATACTAGTCTTGTCCACCGTTTTAATTGAAATCAATAAAAACTAAAATTGTTTCAGTTACCACATTCCAACCCCGGTATGTTAACAAAAAAAACTGCTATTCTCAAATCAGTTATTCATGTGCCTGAAGGACGTATTATTTCTTCCTTCCCATTCCTCTCCCATCACAAAGACAGCCTCTAGAAACAACCTACTATATCCTTTCTGCCACTGATAAGACTAGAGCTGACTTTCCATCACATCTAGCTGCTCTGAAAGGGCATACTCATTCTCAAGTTATCATCAACATATTAAGTTAAACTCTATGAACCTGCATCCTGAAAGGTTATCACTGATTATTACTATGGAGAAACCAGGCCAACAACGTAATGCATATAACATGAGCCAAAACGCAATTGAATAGACTAACAAACAAACAACAGCTTCACAAGACCTCAACATGACAGAAATACCACACCTTCCTCACATGAAGCAGATGTAAAACTATTTTAAGGGTTAAGTCCCTTTGATCCAGGCATGATATAGAGATGACAGGTCCTATAAAAACTCAACTAATATCACTACAGGCTCAGGCCAGATCAACAACAAAAGCAAGAGCACTAAAATACCTTTCTTTTTTTTAATATATATTTTTATTGATATTTGAGTTGCAAGTTTAAACAGATTATAACATAATTCCTTCCTGAGATTATATTAAGATACATGTTATACAGCTAATTCAAAAGAGGATAAAGCAAAACAATTCAGAATATCAAAAAATGGATAATACATGAATAGCCAATATAGAAAGTTCATTATATCATTACTTCATCAGTCCATTTCTTAATTGGTGACCAAATTTTTAACCCAAGTTGTTTCTTTTTTTTCCCCTTAGTAGCATATTTTGCTGATTCAAGTTTATATCTAGCAAGGAGACGTCCCCTCAATGTATAGAAAGATGGTGAATCTGTACTAAGCATTTGATAGAGTAGCATGGCCCTATCTATGGGACGTGTTATCTATGAAAGGCTTTGGGCCAGGAACAATAAATGCATTTAAGACATTATATAAAAATCCAGTTTCAGTAATAAAAATAGGTCATAATAAATCTGCATCATTTCCCATCCAAAGAGGAACACGCCAAGGATGCCCGTCTTCTCCTCTTCTTTTTGCTATATATATAGATATCTTTCTTAACCAGTTAAATAGGGAGGAAAGTATAGTTCCAGTACAGCTAGGAGGTACGGTATACAGAGCCCTTGCATATGCTGATGATTTAGTAGTGGTCACTAAAGATATTGAAAGAACGTTTTTGAGGATTGAAGAACTAGCGGGCATATTCGGATCTTTTTCTGGGTATAAATTAAATTTATCTAAAACACAAATTTTGTTTACAGGATCAAACCCACCTCCTATTACAAATATAGTTACAGAAGCAGTTTACTTAGGTATTAGATTAACTATACCTATTTCTAGGATACCTAGTATTAATTACATTCTGATTCTTAAAAAGGCTAAATCAACTTTGGAAAGAATAAACCATTTACATTTATCTCTTCATGGTAGAAACAATGTTTTAAAGATGCTTATATTGCCGAAATTTCTTTACTTATTTAGAACAATCCCCTTGGAATTTCCTTCAAGTTTTTTTCAAGAAATTGAAAGAACCGCAATAAGATTCTTGTGGGGCTATAAAGGCATTAGAAGAGCATATAAGAAGCTGATTATACCGAAAGATAGGGGGGGATGGGCCGCACCTCATTTTCTATTTTATTATTTAGCTGCCGCACTTCAATATATGTTTCCCTTAATTGTGGGCAATAAAATACCTATTATTTGGGCACAATATCCAAATATCTATGAAATGGTAGTAGGTACTGATGCGAACTATCATCTGTTAAAATTCATTGAGCCAAGCTATTATAAGAAAACAAAATTTAAGATACTGCTTGCAGCATATAAAGCTTGGCGAATTATTAAAAAAGTGGTGGGAATTAGAAAAATCACTAGATATACGCCACTAAACTCAAGTCACTGTTTTCCCACTATATTTAGAGACCAGGTGATGAAAAAATGGAACGATAAGGGGATTACCGCTCTTTCTGATTTATATAATAATTCTGAAACTTTACTTTCTTTCAGTGAACTACAAAGTAACTTTAAAATTCCTTCTTGTGATTACTTCAAATTCTTACAGATTCATAGTTTTTTAAATTCACCCTCCAATATAGAAAGACAAGATTTAACCCCAATCTTACTTATAGATACTCTAAATAATAAAAGAAGAATTGGGTTCTACTATAATACTTTAATGACTTACCTTGTGGATGACTTTAATAAGTTGAGGGACAAATGGGAAGACAAATTAGGTACAAAGGATGTACTCTTGGAAGAATCAATCAAAATGGCCACCTCTATTTTATTTTCTGGGCGTAATCGCACTCAACATTACATGATCTTGTGTGATCTATATTATACGCCGGCAAAAGTTCTGAAATGGGGGAGCATTACTGGAATCAAATGCAATCGCTGTAATTTAAGAGGGGCCGACACTCTACATATGTTTTTCTCGTGTGTAAAACTTAATGGATTAATTTGTGATGTTCAGAAATTTATCGAACACATTCTTTGTAAAAATATTGTTTTGTCACCTGAACTTATATTATTCGGTGTTTCTATAGATTCAAAAGACATGGAACAAACTAACTTATTATTCATTATGATGGCTGAATTCCGTGCATGCATATCTCAGGACTAAAATAACTTTCTATTTTGAAGTTATACCAGAAGCTATAGAACACACAAGTAAAACAAAAGCCTGCAGTCCCAATCCAGGGGAAGAAAACTGGAAGGAAACCTGATTCTACTTCTCAAGGGATTATCAAAAATGGATGTATGCCATTACATCAAATACCAATATCACGCGTGCCATTACAACGCCGGTATTACCACGCGATGTCAATGACAACGACATGCCATTACATCGCAAAATTTTACCACGACTATGCTTTTACTAGGCATACCATTTCAACTGAAAGGTAGGCCTGGGCGTAGTGGGCGTATTAGGGCTTCGCGGAGCTACGTGAAGTGGGCGAGAAACTACGCCCACCTCCACACTCCGCGTAGCCCCACTACGCACCGCAGGCCTCCCTCCCTCCCTCCCGCCCTCCCTAAATACTTTAATTTAAATGTTAGAAAGAATTAAAAGGCACTTACCTTGCCCGCCGCTGCCCGCCGCGTCTCCGGGGCTCCCTCTCTTCATCGCCGCCGTCTTGGGTACTAATGCGCATGCGCGGGCGGCCGCGCATGCGCATTTCTCGTGAGAAATGCGCATGCGCGGCCGCCCGCGCATGCGCATTAGTACCCAAGACGGCGGCGATGAAGAGAGGGAGCCCCGGAGACGCGGCGGGCAGCGGCGGGCAAGGTAAGTGCCTTTTAATTCTTTCTAACATTTAAATTAAAGTATTTAGGGAGGGTGGGAGGGAGGTGGGTGGCGGCCAGCTACGCACCGTCTGCGGAGCATGTGTAGTGCCGGATTCTATGCCTGCTACGCAAAATGCATAGAAGCCGGCACTACGCACACTCCGTGCACGGAGCGTAGCTGCCCGCCCACCCTTACTCAAAGGCATGCGTGGTAAAGCTATACTCGTGGTTAAAGTTTGCAAGGTAATTGACTCTATCCTACTCCTGTACAACCCTCCCTGACCCCCAGTCCTCTCCATCCAATAACACTACACTACCCTGCATGACCCCCGACACTAGCCTAAAACACTACACTACACAAACTCTACAACACTACCCTAAAACCTAAAACACTACACTATCACTGCAACACTAAACTAAACCCTAAAACACTACACTACACAAACACTACAACACTACGCGAAAACACTACTCAAACATTACAACACTACCCTAAACTCTAAAACACTACACTACACAAACACTACAACTCTACCCTAAACCCTAAAACACTACACTACACAAACATTACTACACTACCCTAAACCCTAAAACACTACACTACACAAACACTGCAACACTACCTACCCTAAGCCCTAAAACACTACACTACACAAACACTATAACACTACCCTAAACCCTAAAACACTACACAAACACTACAACACTACCTTAAACCTTAAAAAACTACACTACACAAACACTACAACACTACCCTAAAACACTACACTACAACACAACCCTAAAAACTAAAACACTACACTACAAAAACACTACAACGCTACCCTACACCTAAAACACTAAACAAACACTACAACACTACCCTAAACCCTGAAACACTACACTACACAAACACTACAACACTACCCTAAACCCTAAAACACGACACTACACAAAGACTACAACACTACCCTAAACCCTAAAACACAGCACAAATACTACAACGCTACCCTAAATCCTAAAGCACTACACTACACAAACACTACAACACTACCCTAAACCCTAAAACACTATACTACACAAACACTACAACACTACCCTAAACCACTACCCAAACAACTCCCACCCTACATTACCGCTCACCCTAAAACACCACCCCCAGCACAACCCCCTACACTACCCAAACACCACTACTCTACTCTAAACCCTAAAACACTATGACACTACAACACTACCCTAAACCACTACCCACACTACTCCCACCCCTACACTATCTCTAACCCTAAAACACTACCCCTAGCATGAGCCCATACACTACCCAAACACCACTACACTACCATAAACCCTAAAACACTACAACACTACCCTAAACCCCTCCTCACACTACTCACACCCCTACGCTCCCCTAAACCCTAAAACACTACGGCACTACAACACTACTTCAAACCACTGCCTACACTACTGCCTCCCCAAGCACCATCACCCTTACCTCTCTTTCCTCGTGGTTCCTCTGCAGCGACGCCATCTCTGCTCCCGGTTCCTGCTTCCTGCTTCACATCGAGGGGCAATGCATGTTGTTGTGAGGAAACGGAAGAGCCTCTGTTTCCTCACAACGAGGGGGATCGGCATTACATCACATGCATTATTACGCTTGCAATGTAATGGCACTGCAGGGAAACAGCTGCGTTGTAATGGCTGTTTCCCATCAAAAATATCTAAAGTTGCAAACCACAAAATTCATATACTTGAACCAAGGGGCAGTCTAAAATAGAAAGAAAAATCAGATTGTCATGGATGAAATAAGCAAGATCGTGTGTCAAATATTTGATTAAAAAATGTCATGTTTCAATGTTCATCATCCAAACAAGAATGGGATAACTCAAGCCTGAGCCTTATAATATATTATGAATAAAAGATTTCTCACAGGAAGTGCCTGACCAAACACCTTTAAAGGAAATTTCCTTCCCTATAGATGACAAGCATAAAGGCAACATGGACACATTTGTCTCACTGTGTTACTACTCTTTATTCTAATGCACACATGATAAAAATCAAGGATAGCCACCAGCCCCTTATAAATGTCCCCTTATCACCAACACAAACTCCAGATTGTCAAATTCATGATCATACCCACAGCCATAACTTAAATGAGACTCTCCCAGTCTAACCAGTGATCGCACTCATGAAATCAATCTCTAAAACTTTAGCTGCTATAGCTAACACACTATAGTTACTCACGATGGTGATGAAAGATCAAGGAGCAAAGATGGAGGATAAAACCCTGGCCCTCCACAAATTCGCAGCCAAAGTAACTGCAAGAAATAGAAGCATAGAATTAATGGAAGCAGTAGTAATGAACTCCTTGAAAAACTGCATGATAAACAATGCACATTGCAACTGTAATTGCTCAGCACTCTTGACCAAACTAGGCAAAATGTAAGAAGTGGTCAAGGGAATTCTAGATATAAGAAATCTTTCAAAAAATCACCTTCAACCCTAATGACTACTTATACTAGCTAATAGTGCATAGACAAATTATTTCGGAAACATTGGAGGAATCATGCATACTAATTTATATGGTTTAACCTACTAATGTCCTCCAGAAAGCACGGAACACAGAGCCGCCTTATAAAAAAGTTTGATATCAAACTGAAAAAGAAATGCTGCCTGAGACAAAAATTTATTTTAATTATAGGCAAGGATAACTAAGCAAGTAAGCAATCCCCAAAACAGACTGAACCCTTTCACTTACATGTGGAGGTGATAGAAACTACTCACAAGTTGTTTGACAGTACACACCCTTGGCTGTTATGCAATATTATTATTAAACTCCTTATTTATGTTGATAGAGTCCCCACAGGAATACTTGAAAATGAAAATATATAAAAATTCACCAAAAATGGATGTTAACGACACAATCTAAAAACGCAAAATAAGGAACAATCATGAAGGAGAAAAATAATGCTGGTAGGAGAAAACACTGTATGTAAGAGGAAAATGGGTCTATGATACAACCTGGCCTTGGAGGAAAGTGCCCCCTCTTCCACACACCTGCTCAACAACTATTTCAAACAAACCTGGCCACTATCCCATCTTAAGACCCTGTACATCCAGAAACTTACCTTCAGGACAGGAAGTTAATAACATTTAACAAGACTGTGGTATTACAAAATCAACATCTGTAGAAGCGAACCCTGAGTATGAGGGAAAGTACCCTTTAAATGATCCCTTAAACAACTCTGTGAATAGCCACATAAACAAACTTAAAACAGGATAGCTGTCACAAAGAGTACTAACACTAGTCTTTCCATGAAGTGACAGACATTCACAAGATGAAGAAGTTGACCTTAAAAGACATAAAATAGAAACCACTAAGGCCAATACTATATAATATATATATATATATATATATATACTAGCAGCCCGTCCCGACGTTGTCCAGGTATGACAGACATGTGTGCAATTAGAATGCGCCCCAGTGATATGTGCAGGCGCCGACGTGTGTGTACCTGCTGTGAAGTTCTGGCCTCATAGTCTGCCCCAGCGATATGCGCCTCTTGCCATCCTGCCGTGCACATCGTGCCCAGACTCTCGTGCCCGGGCTCTGCATCCAAAACACGGCGTGATGCACTGAGACGCCACACGCCGCGTCTACGTCACCCGACGGCGTACTGAGCCGCCGTGATAGAACGCTGTTCACACGCTCCATACGTCACCCGACGGCGTACACAGGGATAGAACGCAATTCACACGCTCCAATTGTACGCACATGCCCACCTCAGAGCCGGTGTTACTTTCAACGGACTACTCTGTCACACAACGTGCTTTTACCATTCTAATGTATATGGTGGGCTGCTGTATAGCCTATGTCCATCTGCTGAAACTATCCTTTCCGATGCTGTATTGGTTGTTGTGATTGGCGCTGTGGTTCCAGAGCTAACCTATATATATATATATATATATATATATATATATATATATATATATATATATATATATATATATATATATATTCCAGGGATAATCCAGTACGGCGCAGAGTTCAGAAAAGCTGCAAATACGGACTCAAACCCAAATATCAGTGCAAAGTGGTGGTTTATTAGCAAAAGGTTTTCCCAGTCATCACGACGCGTTTCGCGCTACACAGAGCGCTTGTTCACATGACGTGTTGTGATTGGCGCTGTGGTTCCAGAGCTAACCTATATATATATATATATATATATATATATATATATATATATATATATATATATATATATATATATATATATATATATAGTTCCACACCTCCTTCGAAGTAGCCGGGACACCAGGACAGCGGTGCGCCCAAAGGTCGAAGGTCACCCTTTCCGTGTACTCTCCAATCACAAAAGCAACAAGAAATTGCTGGTGCACTCCCCTCCAGAAAGAAATGTTACCACTCCATTCTCAGTTTGCAAAAGAAAACAGGTTTATTTCTCTATAGTCATATGCATGGTATCTCGAGCTGGATGTAAAACCCAACGCGTTTCGACGACAGACTCGTCTTGATCACGGGTACCACCCATGTCTACGGTAATGCTTTAAATAAAGTATACAAGTGCAGAAAAACACACACATGGTAAAAACCAAGAACATAGATGTAGGACTCCACAGTGAAGGCTAGTTGCAAACAGCGGCTTTCTTAAAGAGGGGTTTTCAAACAGTAAATACGTAACATTGGTGATATATCTCTCCTCACCAAAAAGGTGCATGTACCAGGAAATATTAACCGCCAAAGAAATCACAGAGCATGAAACATACCATGTTGATTCCTAATACTCAAGTACAAAAATTAGTACAAAAATTATTTTCACAATGTATATCACAAATAAATATCATCACGCATAGAAGGCTGTTATTGTATGTGGGCAAAGCCAAAATATGCCAGAGCCATGAGCAATTTGTTACATCATATGTATGCGCAGGGTAATGCATTGCTTAATTCATGGATTTGCGCAGAGCTGGTTCGCAGTGTAAATTATCCAAGTGGATAAATGAGAACATGAAATAAGAAGAAAATTAAATAAGAAGAAAATTCATATACCCCCAGTGGGTGAATTATCAAAACAAATGTCCATCCAACTCAAAAAATTCTGCGCCAGTTACATATAAAACAATAAAATGTATGCATTGCTCTTCAGATTTTCTCAAACATATACAAATCCCAAGTGGGGAAAGAAACTACTTCTGCCCAATTTTAACACATAGCCTTCGACTTCATGAGTGTAGCAAAGTTTGTCTCATATTAGGTCTCAACTGGCGGTAGATCTCAACAATATTCTATCACAGGTCAAATAGTACCTAGGCAAAACAAGAGAAAACCACCTCAGTAATGTTATTCCAAGATAGGAATTTCCTAGCCTATGGTTGCAGCAGCCAAAATTAAACAACAAACAATAAACAAAAAGTGAAAATAGTTTACAGGTTACGTGAAGATTAAAAACAATTAGGAGTTAGTTGGCAGGAGATAAAAAACAGATGACAGATTACTCAAGGACTAGAGAGCAGAATCATCACTGCTGGTTATTCACCCAAAAACCAGGACAATTCTTCCTCAGAATTCAACCCTACTGGTATCTTAGTATCTAAATCAATGATGTACTGACTCTCCAGTTGTCGAAGTTTCCGTATGCGGTCCCTTCCTCTCTTTAGTGGGGGGATCCGATCAACAACGAAAAACTTTAACAAATTGCGGTTACTTTTATGCAGTTCATCAAAATGTCTGCCAATGGGTGATGTTTGATCCTTGTTTTGAATCGCCCTCATGTGCTCTAAAAGACGCTTCTTAGCGGGGAACATGGTGCTTCCCACGTATTTCTTTGCACATGGGCAAGTCAAAACATAAACACAAAAGTCTGACAGGCATGACAGATGTTTTTTGATATTTCTCTCCCTGTTTTCTACTGGAAAGAAGACCTTTTTATATATATATTTTGTTTTTTGTTTTTTTGTTTTTGCAAACTCCATTTACCACCAACCGCCGCTCCACTTCGTCCACGTGTGCCTCTTGCCGCACGGTGGTGTGCATGAAATTTTCCCAGCACCAGGTCACTCAATCCTCGGGACCAGTTTCCCAAAAAAGAGCACTCTGAGCCTCTCTTGCGTGGTTCGCCAAGATTTTTTTACAGTCTCTTTGCAATTTTGACAAGGTTACAAACGCGTTTCGGCGTTGCCGCCTTCATCTGTGTAAACCTGCATATGTTTTTAAGAGTGATTTAAATGAAATACATTGTGACTTCCTGTCACGTGCTTAAAACATAAACATAAAATACGGCACAATTCATGTAATTTAGACATTATTCATGGCGGCCATCTTATAGTGGTTAAATAATATGTGTAGAGTCACAGAATATAGCATTCATACGTTTCATTATGTTCATTCAACATTCTTATACTCAATATTTTTATATATTTGAAAATCAATTTATATGTAGCATCTATAATAGCATGAGTAATATTATTTCACATATTACTGGTCGCTTGTATTACTGGTGCCGTTAATCCGTATAGCCCCCTAACATTCCGTTTGGAGCCGTATCGAATAGTTCACGGATTAGTGACACGTTATTAAGCGATGAATGGGCTTGATCCACATCATTTGTCATATTTTGTTATCCCATTTATATATTTACAAGGTCTGATTGTTTCATTTACACTTTGGGTGGGCAGATACATGGGTTTTGGGAAAGACTCCTCTTTTCAAATTGTCTGAGCCTCTGTTCAAAAAGTCATAGATGGCAACTATTCAGATATGTGTCCACATCTCTTTTTCGTTGTTCATCCCTCCTGGGGTCTTTGTCTGGAGCTGAATATTGAACCTAGACTCTAAGGTTCGTAGTTTTTTCACCCAGTTCCCTCCTCTCTCAGTTCTAGTCAGTTGGTCCAGTGCGAAATATGTGAGTAGATTGTTGTTGCTGTTATGCATGGCCTCAAAGTGTCGGGCTACAGGGTAGCTTTGGTCTTTTGAGGTGATGGCCCTCATGTGCTCTAAAACCCTGAGTTTAGTTTGTTTGACCGTGCTCCCCATACATTTCTTTCCACAGGGGTATATTAAGCAATACTCTGTGTATTCTGAATTACAATTGAATAATTTCGAAATCTTGGTTTTGTTCTTTTTCCCTGGTACTCGATATTCCTTGACCTTATGTGAGTTCTTACAGGCCTTACATTTCATGCAGGGAAAAAAGCCCCAAACTGTTGATTTCTTCTATTTCCGCACTCGTAATGGCTATTGACTAGATGGTCCTTGAATGAGTTCCCTTTTCTATAGGAGATAAGCGGATAGCTGGACAATGTTTTACCTATTACAGAGTCAGTCTTCGAAAATTTCCAATTTTTTCTCATAATGTTGAAGACCTCTGGTGACTTCTCTGAATATCCTGTGATCATTCTGATTTCTGATTTGCCTGCTCTAGGTTTATCTATCAGTAGGTCATTCCTCCCCACTGTGTCGCTCTTTTTCTCAGCTTGATCAAGGATCCCATTGCAGTATCCCCTTTGTCTAAATCTTTTCCTAGATTCTTGCTTTTTCAAATTCTTCATGTGTTGAGCAATTGCGTTTCATGCGCAAAAACTCCCCCAGTGGGATGTTGTTAATTACACTCCGCGGATGATAACTTCCCGAGTGTAAGATTGTGTTCCCGCAGTGGGTTTGCGATAGACTGCAGTTTGGATGGTGTCATCTTCGACATAGACTCGGAGGTCCATGTAGAAGACTTCATTCTTGCCCATGCTGCTGGTGAAGCTGAGATTTAGACTATTCTTGTTAAGATCTTTGATGTATTCTTCAGCTTCACTTTGTGTACCCCACCATACCAAGAACAAGTCGTCGATATAGCGGGTCCACAACATGATGTTACTCATCCATCGTTCATTTTCTCCCGCCCAGGCCACGTGCTTCTCCCACCAGCCCACGAAAAGATTCGCGTAACTGGGGCGAAGCACATGCCCATCGCAGTCCCCTGGAGTTGTAAATAGAGCTGTCCTGAGAATAAAAAGATATTGTTTCTCAGGCAGAAATTTGTTAATTCTAACAGCATCTTATTGTGACTTTGAAATTTGAGAGGTCTCTTATCTAGGAAACTTTTCATTGCCAATAGTCCGTCTTCATGCCTGATTGAGGTATACAGGCTTGTGATGTCTAGTGTGATTAGGATCATATCCTCCTCCCATTTCACACCCTGGATGATTCCCCAAAAATCTTTCGTGTCTTTAAGATATGAGCTGAGGTCTTTGACAAATGGAGAAATAAAACTGTCAATATAAGTGGAGGTATTTTCTAACAAGCTGTCCTTTGCTGACACAATAGGTCTTCCTGGTGGCCACACTTTACTCTTGTGCACCTTAGGTAGGTGGTAAAACATGGCTATCTGGGGAAATTCACATTTCAGATTTCTCCAGTCTTTAAAATCCAAAATACCATCTTCCTTCCACTTGGTAATCAGTTTGTTGAAGGCCACAGTGCTTTCCACATGTTTTTCTCTTTCTATTTAGATATAATGTTCTTTTTTCCTCAATTGGGACAAGGCTTCATCCTCATATTGGCTACGTTTCAAGATGACGATATTTCCGCCTTTGTCACTGGGTCACTGGGTTTAATTATGATATTCTCATCTTCTTTGAGACTTTTAATTACTTCTCTGGGAAACTAGTCCCGAGGATTGAGGGACCTTAGATATAATGTTCTTTTTTCCTCAATTGGGACAAGGCTTCATCCTCATATTGGCTACGTTTCAAGATGACGATATTTCCGCCTTTGTCACTGGGTTTAATTATGATATTCTCATCTTCTTTGAGACTTTTAATTACTTCTCTGGGAAACTAGTCCCGAGGATTGAGGGACCTGATGTTGGGGAAAAAAAAAATATATATATTTTTTTTCCTGCCATAGTATCAATCCAAAGCAGCCAGGCAGCCAGTGACATTCTGAACTGGGGTAACATCCCCAGATTTGAATTACATGAGTTTATAAGACCAATTATCAGTGAAATTCCTGGAAGAGAGATCCATTAATAGCTGTGAGTTCACAGAGACTTTTTGGTCCACTTAGACCCTAACAACAACAATTTTAGCTAATAGTGGTAAACTTACTAATTTGGGTGTAAAAGCCACAAATAATGTAAGGAAACTTTATCCCAAATTCCTTGAACAAGCAGCAAAGAACACTTCTTGACTGCAACACCGGAGTGGCTTTCCGATCCATTAGTGGCCCCTCGAAGAACAGCTTGATCAAGAATGATCTGGATAAATTGAAGGTTGTTCTCCATCAACAAAGGGGAGAATGGTGCAAGCGGCGGAATGTATAAGATAGATGCCGTTTTCTGTGGTTTTCAGTGCCAGGTGCTTGTCTCCACTGTGCAATCATCATGAACCGCACTATGCTCAGTGGAGGTGGGCGCTGCTTCATTTCGGCTGCTTGAATAGATTTTTAATTGAGTTGCAGCTTTCTCAATATGAACGGGCAGTTTCTCAATGAGAGCAGTCGCAAGCATACGTGGCCATTCGCAATGAGAAATCTGACTGCCTGCATTGAGAAATTTCAACAGGTGGTTGATTTTCCACGTTCACCAACTTGATTTTGATGATCGCAAATGAGGAAAAATCACGCCGGGAGGTGGATTTTCCAGTGCAGAAAACTTCGCAAACTCCGTGAGCAGAACAGAGTTCATCACCCACACTTAGTTTTGATGATAACTGATTAGAACCAGAAACCTTTCAACTGGGCACGGAAGAAGAACACCTGGCCATGGCTAGGCTCAGCGTTATCAACTTTAAAAGTACCCCAGACCTAGGAACTAAACTTGGTGGGGCCTCCAAATCAAAGAGGTAAAATAATTAGTTGGAGCATTGTAGTGCTAAAGCAAAAAGCTGCAAAGATTGGTAGCCCCTTTTTGAAACTGCTGCAATCTCTTGCTTTGAAGAAATCTAGGCATTAGAAGAAACATCAATGGGTGCATTTATTCCATATTCACTACCAGCGACCCAGTCTACTAGCGTAGACCTCACCCCCTGGATTTCAGGTTCACTTTTCATTAATGCAAAGTTAATGTAACTGCCAAAATTTACGTACAGTATCCTACTTTGTGTAATGATTCTACAATAATTATATTTTGACTGTATACTTGACTATAGTTACGGAAAAGTGAGAGCTACTAAAACCCTGGAATCTGTTGTTCATCAAACTCATTCAAGAAATGAATCAAAGTGCCACTAGCATGTGATGATTTCAATATAAAACAATTGGAATCCCTAATAGAATCAGGAATCACCAAGGAGGAGATCTCTTAGGTTATAGCAGCATTTGCAACAACAAAGTTCACACCTTTCTTCTTTTTTTTTTTTTTTTTTTTTTTATTCATCATCATCAAGATTACAATTACATTTTCATTATGTATTTCACAGGGATAAGAAAATCAAATAACATTCATTATTTACTTAATTCTTTTAAAAAGTTTGTAGATTCGTGCTTGCATTCAACAAATTCTATCCATAATAGATCTTACAAATTCAATTTAGTACCTAAAACAAATTATTAGTTATCTTACTGTATGCTTATAACTCCCCCAGCTTTTGCTTCCATGTTATTATTGGAGCCCATATTCGCCTCGCAACCTCCCTTCTTACCCTACCCTTTTTTTCGTATAGAGCCTGTTCCAAGGTAAAGATTGCCAGCAACCTAGAAACCCATTGATGTACAGTCAGTGGACTAGGATCTTTCCATAGCGATGCTATACATAGTCTGCTTAATACCATGGCTATATACAAAAACTCATAATGGGGAACAACCACGCCATCCTTAGCAACTCCTAAGATCATAACTTCGTTTGACAATGTTATATTCATTCCCAGTGTTTTCTGAAAGAATTGTTCCATATCCTGTTTATAGCTATCTAACCTGGGACATGAAGCAAACATGTGAATCGTATCAGCTTGGGTAGAGTGACATCTTGGACAAATAATCCCACTTGTTCCGCCCCACTGTGCCACCCTATGGGGGGTATAATACAATTCATACAATGTTTTATATTGCTGTGTTTGCAAATTTGTTGTACTCAGCACCTTATTTGACATTATTAACGACTTCTCGGCCTCATTCCCGGTCAGCCCTAATTTAGTTCCCCATTTCTCAAAAAAATTTTTAGAGTCATCCTTCTTAAATTTACATATTTCGGCATACAGCTGCGATATAGAGCAACCTGACTCCTTTCTCAAGTCTTCCATCAAATCTACTTTTTGCATGTCAGCCTCTCCGCCCCTCTTTCTTGATAGGACTGACCTGATTTGTAAATATTTATAAAAATCTCTTTGCCTTAAATTATAAAGCCTTTGCGCATTTTCATACGTGATAATTGCCCCTGTCGGACCTACAAGGTCTCCTAAAGTTTTTACCCCTTGCCTGTCCCAATCTTTCATTATGGAATCATGAAAGATTCCTGGAAACGATAGATTCTCATATAGTGGTGTATAATAGTTTATGCTGCCCAATTTTAGCTTCTTTTTAAGGATAGACCATATTGTTATGGCAGCCCCCAGGGTCTTAAACCGTACCTTCTTGTAGTAACTTTTCTCATAATATTTGAGAAGCCAGCTATCCGAATCCGTGACCAGAAGCTCATATACATCCGGAATCATATCCCTCCCTCTCCATTTGTCCGTTATATCTCCCCCGGGCATCCCTCTTTTAAATTGTAAAACTGATGCCCAATAATAGGTTTTGAAGTCTGGGAGTGTCAACCCACCACGTTCTCGGGGCAACGACAAAAATTTCTGGCTACGTCGCGTTCTTCCTCCTGCCCATATAAACCTGTTTGTTACCCCTTCTAGCTCTCTGAACCATTTATTGTCGAATAGTAGGGGAATGGACCTAAAAAGATATAGCAGTTTAGGTAGAAAGGACATTTTTATCAGGTTGCATCGGCCAATTGTAGTCAAATGAAGGTTATTTAATCGGTTAAAGTCAGTTGTAGCCTTGCGTATTATAGGTTCTAAATTCTTCTCTACTATGGTTGTGATATCGGAGGAGATTGATACCCCTAAATATATCGCAGTCTCAGTGACTCTTTGATCTGCCAACATTACTTTGTTATTAATTACAACTTGCGTTTTATCTGCGTTTAGCTTATATCCTGATAATCTTCCATATATAGCTGCCTCTGTTTCTATTGCCCGTAATGCAGTTTCAGGATCGCAAGAGGTAACCGCCAGATCGTCCGCGTACCCCAGAATTTTTGTTTCGTGTCCATTCAAGACTATTGGCTGTATGTCTATGTTCTGTTCTATTTTCCTAATAAATGCATCTATATATAGGGCGAAGAGAAGTGGAGAGCAGGGACATCCCTGTCTAGTTCCCCGTCCAATCATTATCTCTTTACTCCATTCGGCCATAATTCTAAGTTAAATTCTTGGATTGACATATAAAGACCTGATAGCCTTTATAAAACCACTCCCAAGATTTACCTTCTCTAATACTGCCAATAGGAACCCCCACGAGACCCTATCAAATGCTTTCTCTGCATCTAATAATATTAATGACATAGGATCTCGTGAGGCTGTCGTTCCATCAAACAGGGTTACAACTCTCCTGATATGTTCTGTGGTGCCTCTCCCAGGGATGAACCCATGCTGTCTAGGGGATACTATCTTACCTATTACTTTCCCTAATCTATTTGCCATAATTTTCGAGTAAACTTTCGCATCACTATTCATTAAACTTATTGGTCTATATGACCCTGGATTAGTTGGTGGTTTATTTTTCTTGATGAACACTATCATAGTTGCTTCGCTCCATGACTCTGGGGGAGGAATATCTTTTTGTATATTAATTACTAAATTATAAAAATCCTCTTCGATTTCAGGAAAAAAGATTTTATAGAATTCTAGTGGTATGGAGTCAGGACCAACAGCTTTCCCTGCTGGAAGATCCATAATTGCTTTATGCATTTCCCCTCGACTAACTGTCGTTTCCAAAGCCCTTTTATCAGCATCTCCTAGTTGTTCTAAATTAGCTCCTTCCAGAAATTCTTCTATCTCATACTTCTCAACACCTTGATCAGGATTATATAGTAATTGATAAAATTCTTGAAATCTGGTGCATATGTCCCTTGGTGCAGTAACCATGCTGCCATCCTGAAGCATTACCTCTGCGATATCACCCTTTGTGGCCTCCTGTCTAGTTCGCACGGCCAATATGCGGCCGATCTGTTCGCAGTATTCGTACTGTTCTTTTCTCCAGGCCAAATACTTCCCTGCTGCCTTGGATGCAAGTATCTCCCCCACCGCTGCTTTAGCCATTGCTAATCTCTGTGATATTACAGCAGTGTCTTGTTTAGACCTTATAGCTCCAACTAGTTCTTCCTCAATGTTTGCCATTCTTCCTGCCATCTCCTCCTTTTTAACCTTGTTTCGTTTAATTGAATATCTGAGTGTCTCCCCCCCCTTATGCCTGCTTTCATAGTATCCCATACTATAACTGGGGAGGCTGTTCCTCTATTGACCTCAAAGAATTCTTTTAACCAGCCTCTCATGTATTCAATATATTTGACATCTTGTAGTAGTGCCCTCTCAAATGTCCAGTTTAAGCTTAGATTGTTTTGTGACGCAATTACAATGTCCAAAATCAGTGGATTATGGTCCGAAATGACTCGGGAAGCTTGCTAACTTTGCTCATGGTTGCTATAATAGGGGATACCAAAAAATAATCCAGTCTTGCTAATGTTTTATGGGGTGCGGAAAAATACGTGCTGCCCCCCCCCCACCTTGTGCTGTTGTTCCCAGATATCTATTAATCCATTGTCTTCCATTAGCCTTATCAAAGCCATATGGCTTCTCTTTTTCCTCCCCCCAAATTTTTTCCGGGTCTTGTTTCCATAAGCCATTCAGACCATTAATATTAAGATCTCCACATACCACCAGGGGTTGGGGCCAGTTAGCCAGTTGTGTACTTATCAGGTTAAGCATTTCAGGGTCATCGACTGTCGGGGCACACACTGTGCATAGAGTAAAATTAAATCCCTTCACCTGGCATTCCATCAACACCCATCGCCCATATGAATCAGCTTTTTGCCTTTTAACATTAACCATACCATGCCGTGCCAATACCGCCACCCCCCTTGTTCTCGTCCCTTGTGTTGTATATGCAAGCAATTGAAGACCTAATTGACCCAATAAGCCCTTCTGGGACACCTCTATATGGGTCTCCTGTAAACACAGCATATCAACCTGGATTGTTTTTAAATATTCCCTCAGCTCCCTTCGCTTCCTTCCATCATTTAAACCACATATATTCAGTGTGCCTATCCGCATTGATAATTTTGTTTTATCCTCATTTCAGCATACAGTTTTTCTACAATTCTTTCGACCTTTAAAAGATAATTATCCCCTTGTTCTATCTTGTCTTGATGTGATGTTTTTTTAAGTTTTTCTCAAATATGCGTTTGGCATTTGGACGTGCTTTTGCATATACTTCCTCCCTCAGCAAGAAGTTGCCAAAATATACTAATATGGCTCTTGGTCTTGATGACCCTTCCGCAGTGGAGGTGGTGGGGCCTTTCTTTTTGAGATTTAATGG
Organism: Lissotriton vulgaris; assembly: GCF_964263255.1. Taxonomy (NCBI): domain Eukaryota; kingdom Metazoa; phylum Chordata; class Amphibia; order Caudata; family Salamandridae; genus Lissotriton; species Lissotriton vulgaris. The sequence continues at coordinate 1,088,506,353 of NC_141697.1, read as the reverse complement.
GAACCTATGTGCTCTTTGCACTTCCTTGTCCCAATCCCAATGACTTAATTCCGGGAAGGCTCCCTTGAACATTCTCAGGACATATGCCCTGATATCCCCGCCTTCAACCCCTTCCTCTATACCCAGGATTCTAAGGTTATTTCGTCTTTGACGATTCTCTAAGTCCTCCAGCTTCCACTGGACGTCCACCATCTGTTTTTCATACCCCTTCAATTTCGTTGAGTCTTTAGCTTGCTGCTCCTCCATCAACCCCGTTCGTTCTTCCAGGTGTGTCATCCTCGTGTTTGTGGCTGTACATATCTTTGCAACTTTCTTTATAACTCCTTGCAGATTTTTGGTTGCTAAGCGTTTTTTTTTACCCTCAGCTTTTGTAGCATCCTGCAGTTGTTTGATTGAGTTGAGTATTAGCTGCAGAGTGGGTTCCGCCGCCTGTGCCTGTGTCTGTGCCTGTGTCTGTCCAAGCGCCCCCCCAGCTATAGGATCTTCTTTTTCAATCTCAATGTCATTGTAGATTTGCTGTGTATCTGAGTATTCCCAATTTAAAGCTGCTTCCGTTTCAGTGCTAACCGCACTTAACCGTCTGCAGCTACTGCCTGATTTTTCTTGCGATTGTGTACTTCTTTGACGTTGAGACATCATTTTCTTCCTTGGCTCTTGATTTGGCTCTTGACTTTTCCCTCTTGGTGAAGATCCACTTCCTCCTTCCAAGCTTAGAGGCAGGCTTGAGTCTGTATTAATACCACCATTTTCCTCCAAGCCTGAGCATGTCTCCTCAGATGCATCTGATCCATCTGTTACTGAAAAAATGTATCCACTGGGTCCATGTTATCCTCTAGCCCGCTCTGACCACTGTTGGCCGTTATTTTCTGTATCAGCATTTCGGTTTGTTGTGCTAGTGTTGTTGTTGTCTCTAAAGTCTCTGAAGTCACAATATCCACATCAGGCTGTGTATTTTCCTCTGCATTCTCTATAATGTCATTTAGGTCCATAATGTTACTCCATTGTATCTCTACTGGAGGGTTGTCAGAGACCTCAGAGGCATTAGTTATAGTATTAGTGGCGCTCTCCTTTGCTGTATTTGTTGTGTTCGTGGGGGTAAAGTATCCCGTTATACCTTTTGTTTGACCTGAAGGCTGCCTAGCATTGATTGCTGCTTGCTTCCTAGTTCTCGCTTTGCTATTAGCCGTTGTCCCTTCCTCACTTGTATCACCCCCCTTATTTTTCACAGTTTGCCCCAGGGCTTGTTTCTCAGCCCCCTCAGGTGCTTTCGCTTTCCCTCCACGAGCAGGTTTTGGAGCCATTATGACCCCTTTGTCCCCCTTGAGAGCTGCACCCGCCTCAAATACCTCTAGCTCAACCTCTATGGCTAGCTGATGTTGTTTCTGTTTTTGTAAGTCTTTCTGCCCCTTTAAGCCAGGCAGACTCCGATTCAGGCTCAAATTCAGACTCAGGCACAAGCTTTGTGAGTAGCCTCCTAGTGTGCTCACATTGCCTGATTGAGTAATAAATGCGTTCACTTTTTTTCTCTCGCCCCCTCTAGCCCTACATGCTGCTTCTGTCTTACCAGTACTCCTTACTTGGCAGTCTCTTGAGGTGTAGATACTGCTACTGAGCTCTGAGCAGTGTATCAGTATTCCCCTTGTGTCCTTTGGCTTCCTCTGAAGCTGCTGCTGCTGTAACTGCAGCTGCCGATTACACCACGTCTGTCCGTGATGTCTCCGTCGGCTTCCAGCTGACGTTCGACTCCTCTGACCTCTGCTGCCCCTCCTGCGCTGCAGGCAGCCAGAATCTCCTCGCACTCCGCGAACTCCGCTTCCTCTGTTTCCTCCGCTGCTCCGCTGGAAGCGCCACGGGGGATGCAACACAGTTGCTCCGTCCAATCTGCCGTCCAATCTGCCCCCCCTGCTGAGACGCCGAGAGTGCTGCGGGTAGTGCCGTGAAGTCCGCCGGAATCGCGCCTCAGCTGTTGGTATCGTCGAGGCTGTCGCTGCTACAGAAAACGCAATACCACTCTCCATAAGGTACAGCGATGGGGCAGCGTCTTTTTTTTTTTGCTACAGCGAGCTGGAAGATCAGCTGGAAATTCATCGCGTATTTACTGCTTCAAAACTAATCCATAAACTTAGAGCTTGAACAGGTCGGCGTCGGAGCGCTCTCACCAGCCGACTAGCCAGACGCCATCTTGCAAAGTTCACACCTTTCAATGTAAGGCTTTTTATTTACAACTGTCATGACATCCTTTGGAAGGAACATATCTGCTACCCCCGCTAGGCAAAATCTTGATTGGCTATATCTTGATCAACTTCGAAACATGGAACCTCGTACTAGAGCGATCAACTGGTGAATTGCTTTTAAATCAAAGATGATCCCACATTGGCAATAGTTATAGTCAATAACCTGAAATAGAAAAAGGTAAAAATAAAGCCTCTATTTATACCTTCAACTTTGAATGGTATGCACTGAGCAGATAGAATTTTCTGTCAAACAGTCATGCCAGCTAGCAAGAATAGCATCAATTCGCAAAACTTAAAGCTGCCACCATTAACAAACAAGACAGGCTGGGTTGGTTGATGACCACTGCCCATGGGGAAAAAAAAAACTAAGGGCCGATTACGATGCCGTAGGAAATGGTCTGAGCCATTCCTACAGCATTGTAATCTCCTGTTTGGAATAATTTCCGACCAAACCCATTTTGATGGAGTGGGTTGGAAATTATTCTAAACAGGATTTCTGAATGGCTTACGACAGGCTTGGAGAGCCTTTCTGCCATTAGGAAAGCCTCCTGTATTCCCAAGGGTAGATCTTTCCCCTGAGGGATTACAATGTCAGAAATCCCAAAAGCCTTACTGTGCCAGCCTTTCGGACACAGAAAGACTGTGAGAAGTCGACTTTGGGGGCCCCCAGCAGGGCCACCATGGGTGCAAGGCCTCCGGATGCCGGCTGAGGGGCTCCTTTGGTGCCCCCATGTATTTCAGGTGCCTGCCAAGGGGTGCAGAGATGAACTTCACCTCAGCTTCTTATAATGCGAGCATGCATTCTGGTTGGAATGCATGCTCCCATTGTAAAGAATAGGAGTTGGTTTGGGACCGCCGACAGAAGCTCAGTCGGTCCCAGTTCCAGATTGATGTCGGACAGACTCAGATCCATCTGTCATTGAAATCGGTCCCTAAGTGTCGCCCTGAGAGCAAAGCATTGAAGGTTAACGGCCATTGAAATGGTTACAACATTAGAGGTCTTTTACGTTGTATGAACAATTTTGATGGGAACCTATGAAATAAGTATTACAAGATTACAACATGAAAGTGACAGCCACTATGTTGTATAGATCCAATTTATGGTGTTGTAAACTAGCACTGGAGTTCCAAAAACTAGAGAAACTTTTAATTCCTGCAACAGATCGTACTGTTTGGCCCAGCAACCCCAATGGACTGGAATTCGGTATAACTACTATTGAATCTCAAATCCAGTTTAAACTTGTACTGCACTGGGCCACAATATGGCTCAACACTGCAGCGCAATGCTTAAGAAATATTATAGACATCACAGATCATAACCACACATTAAATTGCATGGTTGGACCATGTTAGAGACTTAGGGCCAGATGTAGGTAAATCCAAAATACTGGTTCCTTAATAGCGATTTTACTGATTCGCTATTAAGAACTCGGTATTTCACATGTAGAAAAAAATTCGGTAAAAAATACAGAATAGGTAAAAATCAATAACATTTAGCGATTTGGTATAAATCCGTAAAAAATAAAATTACTGATTCCCCATTACCGAATTGGTATCACTGATTCCTTAATACAGATTCAGTGATTAGCGAATCAATATTTCAAAAAATCGCAAATTGTTGAATCAGCCAATCCTGTGCTTCCTCATGACCTCACAACCAGAAAATGGGCACACCCATGAAGCTGCACTGATTCTGAAGCTGCTGGAGAGGCAGGGAGCACAGCAAACAACCCAGGAGAAACTTTTTCAAGTTTTTGCTGACATCCCAGAGCAGATTTAGACAACCAGGAGAGGGAAAAGGAGGCAGGAGGGCGCAAAAGGATACACATTTAGTGAGAGGGAGCTGGAGGTCCTTGTTCAGGAGGTTACAAAGGACCATGACAAACCGTTTGGAAAAAATTCCCTGAGTCACAGAAGAGGAAAATAGGCTGGTTATGCAGGCAAGGATTAATGCCATTGGAGTAACCCAGCGCTCAATTGAAGAACATAAAAAACGCCGGTATGACCTCAGGAAGCGTGCAAAGGAGAGGTTGGCAGAGAGAATGAAGCAAGCCAAGCAGACAGGTGGAGGGACAAACACAGCACCTGCACCAACTGCCCTGCATCTCCTGATGGAGTCAACCCTCCAGCCATAGAGTGTGAGTGGGATTGGGGACAGCTCATCCAGAGCTGGCAACATGCAAGGTAAGATGCATGCACAGCATGCTGCACTCCCCACTCCCTAAACCCAATTCTCAATTGTTGAGTGACGTTTTAGGCTCCAAGTGAATTTTCCCGATTCATGCCCTTATATAGGTACAATCACATTGCCCTAATATAGGCAAAGAAATCGTTCCCTTATTTACACATAGTCCATGCAGACCAAATACAGGCATGGCTACTTCCACACATACAAAACGTCACAACGATTTCTAGGAAAATCGGCTTAAGCAGTAAGGGACCTTCCCCTTACTGCTTAAGCCGATTTTCCCTTCCCCTTGCTTGAATATTGATTTGTCCAAGAAATCATGTACTTTGGGTGGGAGAACATGGCGGGTTGCAGGCGTGGCTAGTCGCGAGACTCAGGAGGTCCGGGCGTCCGTTGGAGCGGAAGGAATGGCGAGAGTGGAGACGGCGCGAAGCTAAGCCGAGAACTAGCTGTTTTGAGCAGTAGCAGCCGCGAATACACAGGAGGAGCGTGGTTTTGTTTTTCGGCTTCTGGAGGGGTCATATTGCGCAGAGGCCGTAGTTGCGGACAAATAAACAGAATATCGGCTCATCACCAATCGGATTGTCGGCTTTTCGGGGGCTTTCGGAGGACGGTAAGCGGCCGGCGGCGGTATATGTTTGCCTGGAGCCACCGCCGGCCGCTTTCCGTCCTCCGAGCCAGCAGAGAGCAGAAACAGGTGGGGGCTTTGAATCACGAGTCAGCTACGATGAGAAGACAGGCAGTATGTGTTTAAACAGCCCACGTTAAATTCTCTTGTAAGCAGACAGACCAGCTGTGCAGCGGGAAGCAGTTTGTTATTTTCCCTGCTGGACGACCGGTATTTGACCCAGTCTGGAGAGGATTATTCACATCGTTATGGCAGGGGCCGTAACTCCTCTTCTTTCACAAACTTCCTTGTGCATGTCAAAGGTAGGATCCTCTTATGTTCAAAAACAGGGGCTGATGCGATGGGTATATGCGGCACATGAGGCCTTTTTGGGTATGAAATACAGGTTAGTACAGAACAAGTATTTTTTTGAATTCCCGCCAATTATGAGGAAGTACCTCAAGACAGTAATAAGTTATTTCTTTATTTAATTATTTTAGCCCGTAGGGAAATATGTAAATTGTGGGTGAATTATGAACCAACTATGTCCAATGATTATGCCTTTTTGCGGAATGAACCACCCTAAGATCAGTCCAAGGGTCTGGTAAAGTGAAAGACTGAGCTGACTATTGACATGGTGGTACCGTAAGACTCATATTGGGTGTCTAAAAAAAAAGAGCTTCCATAAAGATTCTCTGTATATTCAATACTGAAAATATCTTTACTGGTGTATGAGGACAAAAAAAAGAAAAAAAAAAAAGAAATCATGTACTTTGCAAAGAACTACTATTCCCTAGGAGTTCTTTCCTGACGTTATCATGCCCGACTTCACATCAAACTAGACACCTTCAAGGTATAAATATGCCTTCCCTTGCTCTAGCAAGACACTGTGGTTCGGAGCAGTTTGACCATCTATTTGCTTGACACAGCTTGCTACAGCAAGTGCAGAAGGAAGCTGACCCTACAGCTGATGCACTGATCGAGAAGCTGTCCTTTCATTCGCTGAGAATCCAGCTCCAGCTCCTTGCAGGGTGTTGGGAAATCGAGTCCCGAGACAAAGATACCAGACCTCCTTCATTCTAAACTTAAGGTATGGAGCTGATTCGAACATAAAAGACATCTTGGATAGATTCTTGCCAAAGAAATCTACACCTATGCTATACCACACTTTCTTCTTCCCTCCTACCAGACTTAGCTTAGGTACATTGGGGGAGGTGTACTTTAGAAGCACCAGTTGAGTATTTTAGTCATTGTTATTTATGTATGGATTTTTATATGGCTGAGAAACCATACAATGCTCTTACAGTATTATTTTATAATATTGTTCTTGCTGTACGAATTATACTTTGCAGTCTGCATTACGATTGTTGCAGTTCACTTTACTCGCATGAGAAAGAAGACTGTTCTATAAACCCTTTTTATTGAAAACATCTGTGTCTCTATTTTTCTGAAACTCTGTAGAAACGAAGCATGCACGCTTGACTGAGTGAAAAACGTATCTATTGTTTCCGCGACTCTAGAGATATATTTCTTATTCTTGGGAAACAAAGTTGTCATGTTTATGCAGTTGTCAGAAACTAATCCCTTCTTGTGAATTCAAGAACATTTCTAGTGACCTCTGAGCTAGCTGGCACTGGCCTATTGGGAATATAGGAACTACACTATATGGCGCCCAACGTTTGGTAAGGCACTAATTTAAAGCTAGGCACTAAAGTAACTCAGTCGTGCTTTTCTCAGAGACCCCTTTTTTCCCATAAATACTCCAATAGATGTCTGGAGTGGGTAAAAGGATAAAATATCCGCCATAAGTGAGTAGGACGAAAATCCTATGTATTCGTTTTTGGTTTGTTCAACGTTGAAGGATACAGTGTTCCAAAATATTGTGCACCTTATCTTTGTTTCCATGAAACTTGCTCTCCAACATTTATTAAACAATGTTGGTTAACGGCGACAACAACGCAACCGGTGAAGCTGCAGCAGTTGCAGCACTACCAGGCTTAGATTTTACAGGCTTTAATGAAGACGACCCTAATGCTACAATCATCCCGGAAAAAGTAAGGAAAACCATCACTATAAAACTTATAAAAAATGGCCTATCATCAAGAGGTGATAAGGTAATTTTTGTCATAGAGGCACATGAATATCGGCAGAAAGAGGTATTCTATTCATGGATTATCCTTCCTGAAGCAAACCCAGTAACACATGTGTTTCACTTCTATAAAGAAGAGGAACATCCAACAGAAAACATTCCTTTCGAGGATATTGAAATTCCACTAACATACCAAGAGCATGCGCTCTGGTTTAAAGCCGCCCTACATCATCAAAATCACATTACCAGGCTCGGTCCACTAGGTAGACCAAGAGTAACATGGCTGGTATTAGCCAGCTATACACCACATCCTGCCGTTTGAGAAATGTCAGGTGTGGAACTATAAGTTCACTAAAACAACTAATCAAAATACAAAGACAATCGGTTCAATATGTCATGCGGACTCTAACAGTCCAACCTCCTATAAGGATTCCACAACACACCCCTTACCAGGGGATCACAAATAAAATTACACCAGTTTATACAATCAGTCATTGGTCAATTGCCTGCAAAACGGGAACAAATTCCATTCTGGATATCTCAAAAATTACTCAAATTGAGCCAGTATTTCCTGATACTACCCCTCATGAGAAACACAGGATTCTAACAATCTGTTTACCAATGGGGATTGAACCACACCTGAAGAACTGCGACACTTGGGGTACAGTCTTTGGTGAAATCTGCACCAAAACACATGGTGTTCCATCTATAGTGGTAAAACCGGACGCCCTGAATCAGATTCATAATGAATACGGGGCAGAGCCTGCTTTAAATCTAGGTATGAAATTACTGAAAGATTTCAAACAGGTCTCAACAATAATATTAGCTAATATTGAAGGTGAAGCAGCATCCGTGGTGATCCGCCAAAAGCTAAGAGAATTTGATGTAACTGAGCAACCACAAGAAGTAGCCAGAATAATTAAAAAATCCTATGAAGAGCTAGGTAGAGACAGCTTGGATGGGAAACCAGTTAAACCCAACTGACTGAAAGCCCTGAAAAGGTCTTTATTAAAAACACTCTTACTCTTTCTAAAAAGAAGTGGGAGAACACTAAACAAACTTCTAAAGAAAAGCGTTCTCAATCCCGAGGTAGGTCTCCTCAAAAGGTGCCCTCTGAAAGGAGGTATAACCTCAGGAATAGGGAAAATTTGAGAAAACCTGATAGATACCAAGATACTGATACACGTTCCTCTTGTACTTTCAGACTTCTTCACAGAAATCGGAAAGAAGCAGACGGTCAGAACAAGAGGAAGAACATGTGAAGTCCAAAGACTTTCCAAAGAATAAAAAAAAACAATACACCGAAAAGAAGGTAGCAGGTCTAAAAATCAGACATGCTGAGGATCTTGTGGACACAGCTCAAGAACGGGGAGTGGGCTCAGACAATCTTGGACAGTGCAGCAGAAGTAACCGTAGCTCACAAGATCTTGAAGGATCATCTGGAGACAGTGGACTTGAATGAGTAAATCCAAGTGGAAACTGCTGATATCAGGGTTAGTGTCCCACGCAAGTTATATGAAGTAACACTCCGGATGGAGAAATATCACTAGAAAAATAGGAGCACTCTGTTGGGAGAAGCTCTCTAAGGGTTTTGGCATTCTTCTAACTCAACAAGACTGGCCACCTGAATTTGTCAGGAAGTGCTCACATGGCAAAGACATCATTATGCCATTCTTCTCCAATCATATTCCAATTCATTTAAAATACACCTATGGCAGAAAATGGGCAGTAGCCCAGGCTCCAGCATTATACAAAACTCATGTAGGATGGGATGAGGATTCTCCTCACCACAAAATCCAATTAAAAACTCAACCAACTGCGCAAATGCAGTATCCAGTTAAGCAAGAAGCTGAAAAGCAAGTCAGGGAGATATTAGATAAACTTGAATACCAAGGGGTGATTGAAACATGTACCTCATCAAAGAACAATCCTTTGTTTCCTGTGTCCAAACCAGATAATACATATTGTCTAGTTTTGGATTACAGACATTTAAACTCTTGTTGCAAAACTTTTGCAGTACAAAATGCACACAGTGCAGCACTAATGAATAACATGTGCGTAAAAAATATAACACCACATTAGATATTTTTAATGGTTTCTTCTGTCAAACCATTGCACCAGAAAGTAGGTATTTGACCGCTTTCTCAATTATGGGGACACAGCGTCAATTCTGTTGTCTCCCCCAGCGATTCAAGAATAGTCCAGGGTTATTTTCAGCCAGAGTAACAGAGTTACTTCAAACGTATGATGACAAGGCATTATCCTATGTTGATTACATCTATCTAACAGACTATGATTTGGACAGGCACTTGAAATGGGTGAACACCATCATACTCAGATTCGCCTCTGAACGGTATCAATTCAACTTTAAAAAATCTCAAATTGCCCACCTCAACGTCCTTTTTCTAGGATATGAGTTAGCCAGTGAAGGCAAAAGCCTGACAGCCAACTTTCTAGAACAATATGCGCTGCTCTAACCTCCAAAAACACTGAAAAACTTGCAGTCGATTCTAGGTTTCCTAAATTTCGGAAGAACATTCATTATAAATTACACAGAAAGGGTTCAACCTCTCTACGAATTAATCAAACCTGATTTTAAAACACTTTATTGGGCTCTAAGACTCACAGAAATTTTGCTTCCAGTGTAAACTGACGTGTTAGCAACAACACATTTGCAAACCCGCGTAAACGTATGCAACCTTATAATCCGAATGATTCCAGGAAGATGCGGGTTCACATACTTAACCTTTAATGAAGGAGAAAAACTACCAATAGCTTATAAATCAGATTTGTATACACAAGCAGAAATAAAATTCACCTCTACAGAAAGAATTCTGACAGCGGTTCAAACTGCAGTAGCAAAAGAGAGAGTCCTCGCACAGGGTAAGCGCATAATGGTTGTTACTCCTGTACCTGCCTTAGAAGCAGTCAATAAAGCGAGCATTCCAAATGCAAAGGCTTTACATCCAAGATGGACACAATGGGTTAATTCTCTTGCTGCAACAGACGTTGAATATGTTTTTGACCCCTATTTGAAAACACAAGAATTTCTACAATACGAACAAGAATGTCCTCTGCCTACTGATATTCTGCCTCTAGAACAGTATCAATGTATAATTTATACAGACAGATCAGCACATCCCGCAATTGGGGGTAAACAAGCATATAGTGCTGCGTGTGCGATCGTTAAAGATCGCTGGTGGTATGGTAAATTCCGACCTATGGTCACAAAAACTCAATCTCTCGGGATTGTACAACTCAGACAGCTGAACTGAAAGCATTCAAGATGGCGCTTGAAAATACTGATCGCGAATTCCCCACACTCATAGTTTGCGATTCCTATTACCGCGTTAAATCTTACAATGAATACTTGCAGAATTGGATTTAAAACGGTTTCAAAGATGCAAAAGGTGGCACAATCAAGCATAAGTTCCTTTGGGAACAAGTAGTTTAATTGCAAAAAGAACTACAAAAAACTCACGTGATCCATACACTGAGTCATCAATGTGATGGCGTGTGATTGGCTGATGAAGCCGTGAAGGCATCTGTGCAAACGGCTTCCGTAGCGGCAATCACTCGTTCAAAAACGAAAATAGACGGCAAAATAATGCTAGCTGTCAATGCTTCAAGCAAAGACAGTGGTAACACATTACCAAAAGGCTTTCCACTCAAACAGGCATCCATAACTGAACAAATATTGTTCCTTTTGCTCAAATCTCTGGAGTGGGGGATAGGGTAATTCCAAACATGGAACATAGATTTGGACTAATCTTAGCAGCTCATGAAGGGTTCGCTTCTGCACATGCAGGTGTTTCCGCCACAGTGTTAATATTGAAACAGAGATACTGGTGGCCGCGTATGAGGAAACAAATCAGAAACTATGTTTTGGAAATTGAAATCTGCCAAAAGATGAAAGTCTCTACAGTGAAACGTCCTGCGCAGACGCCCCTGGTAATTTCAGATAAACCATTAGCTTGTGTTTACCTGGACCACTGTGGCCCCATACAGAGGGATGGTAACTATAAATATATCATGGTCGCAGTGGATTCATGCTCAAGATTCATTTGGATGTGGCGTCAGCGCTCGGCTGACACTCGAACTGTTATAAAAGATTTGCGAGTCTTTATCATGACATACGCAGTCGGCACGCTACATTCTAACTAGGGTCCTGCATTTACCTCAAAGGCTTACAAAGAAGCCATGGCCAATCTGGGCGTTGCATTGTGGTATTCTAGTCCATTCCATCCTGAGGGAAATTTGGTTGTAGAAAGAAAAATTCGGGACATAAAGCAGTCTATAACAGCTAGGGTATTAGGCTCATTTGACGGGTGGGTCAAACATCTAATAAGTGTCCTATGTAGTCCTAACAGTCTGCCAAGAAATTTTCTAGGGGGAATCACTCCATATGAAATCCTTTTTAGAACTAGAATGATTGTCCAGTACCTTGATCGTCACACTTCAGTGATAGAACAAAAACCCTTTGATATCAAAGAACGTTTGGCTGTTTAACAGGACTTGAATGAAACAAGGAAAAGTCAAAGCAACATATTGCAGAAGCCAACAACTACTGAAGGGAAACCACCCATCCCAGCAAGGTCCGCCTGGATACCAAAGATTGGGGATCTAGTCAGAGAAAAGATCGCGGACAAGAAGGAATTTGGGCCTTCATACAGGCAACCAGTAACTGTTTTAGCAAATCACGGATCAAGAACAGTGTTACTGCCGCCCCTTGCTGGAAGAAAGGAGAACAGGTTTGTGTCCATCGATCTGGTAAAACCACATCATGATGCGATCAAAAGTAGTAGGCCAAGTGGACTCCAAAGATGTAGCAGACAACCAAATCTGCCTACTATCCAAGAGGTTCAAACTGAGAGACTCATCACCTTTGAAGAATCTGCGGTACGAAAAGAAGGACTACGCAACAAAGCCATGGAACTTGTACCTCTTGAGACCCAAATAACAGTTCATTAAGAAACGCCTGTCTACAGTGATATAGCATCTGACTATACTAATATGGCAAGTGATCAAGTAGCTCCAGCGATTTCAAATAATCCCGAGGCAATTCCTACAATTTACAGAACTGTCTCTGGCTATTTCAATAACTTTGATACATTTTCCGAGGATCTCAGTGAACCTAAAACAAAGCCAACTAAAAGAACTTTTCAAGGAACAAGCTACAGAACATTTTGATTAACTGGAAAAGACTTATCTGATTTCACCATTGTGTTGGGTGTACTTTTTCTTCTACTTTGGTTGACTCTTGTATTAACTTTGGGAATGCTGATAAATGGGAGATATAGTAAAAAGGATACAGCAAGTAAGAACATCAACTTACTCCTCAAGCCACACAACTCATCTCAACGTGAACAAAGAGACTTGTCATCAGTGAATATCACAGCTGTTCCTATACCTTGAATTATAGCTTGGTACAGAACTGATTATGAAATCTTTGGTCCTGCAGAGCTGTTGAAAACTCTATACCAATTCAAGGTTTCCTTGAGTGACTTTCTTTCATCTAGTACCTTTTCTGGTGATTGGGACTTTGAGACTGTTAATAATAGGATGGCAGACTTAGAAATGTCACAAAAATTTACAAAATCATGAATACTTAGAAGGTTCATCAGAATATGAACAAATGTACTGTTATAATCACTATGGTCATCATTTCTTGAATACATCTGCAAACACTAGAAATGTACTAAAATGTAATTAATGAGAACATTGTACTTCGCCACCAAAGGGTAGCTCAAAAACATTTTATTACACATTTCCATAGCTTTAAGGTTTTAATGTTTCAATTCCAAAATCATTTTACTTTAAAAATGTTAATAAGACAGGAATGAAAAGTATGTTGACTAATACTAAGCAAATTTATTCTGCGGCCTTTTATGCTCTGCTGTGTACATTAAGTTTTGACTTTGGGAAAGACAACATTGAGACAAAAACTGTCTGGGGCATAAAAGACTGGCAGGTGCAGGGATTAGAAGCTTTATTTAGAGCCTGCATCATCCCAGAATAATTAATGATTTTAAATGACACTGCTCAACAGACATCTTGTCTTGACTTAGCTAAGATAAAAGATTTAAACAAACCGTCCATACCTGCACCTACACCTAATAGTAAGAACACTACAGAGGGGGTGGTTGATTTTACTTAGAAACAGAACAGATCCTGATTGGAAAAATTGTTATTCTGGCCCACAGACACAAACAACTGTCAAGGTAGATTCTTGAATAAGACACAAGGGTTCACATTCACCAGGCCAGATCCAAGATATGTCCAGAGACAACATCCAGGGATAGTAATATCTTACAGTGTAGGAAAACTGTGCCTTGAGTGGCTACAAAAATCCACACTAAAAGAGGTAAAACAACCTGTATCTTTGCTTAAAGAGAGCTTTGATTTAAGGAACTTCTTACAAGGACCTAACAAACAGCGTCATAAACGTTTTATATACGCCGGTATCTATGCTATTTATAATGAGGCTTGTAAAATTACGCAAGAAGAGACTGCAGAACGAATACGAGAAATTGATCATAATAATTTAGAGCAATCTTTCTCTGTAGTTCACATTGGGTTAACGACTCTGTCATCCAGAATATATTCTTTGGACAGCATAGTATCCTCTGCCATAAACATAATGGAACAGGACATGGTCATGTTGCAACATGGTCAGTCACAATTGCGTTCCATAATGCTTTTAGGCTGGACGTTACAAAATCTTCGTTCTGGCTATGTGCCATGGCGTCTAATCAACAACACATCATTTTTTTTTATTTAACCTTACAGATAAACAAATCACTTTGGCACAAAGAGGAGCAGACTATACAGTGCTGAGCATTGAAAAACTGGAAAGATTACCATTAACTGTTTCTGAGAAGCCAGCGACAGAATGGATAATACAAGGTACAATCACTGTGCCTGTTACAATTTTGCATTTTCATTATTGCTTGATACATATACCAGCAGGCGTATATGAAAGGTTGCATAAAGAATACATCAAGACCTCCTGGGATTTACCATATACACACAGATGTTGGGGGGGAAAAGAAGTGTTTCTTAGTGGTACAAACTGCGAAAACGTACTAAGCAGTAGACTTTTATGTCAGGGTATTAATTTACACAGGGCCTGCAATGGTTCCTCGAACAACCTGCCACCTGCAAGGTTCTCCAGCTGCAGTGATTGATCCAATTTTTTGTCAGCTTTCTAATGTAAGTTATATTATGTTGAATGATCACAGCTGCTGCGGCATGTTGCCAGGAATACCCTATCTCATAAGGGTGTCAGCCAGGGTCACTTGCTGTATGCAAGTATTGTTTCCTAAAACCGAGACAGACGGGGAGTCGCCGTTGTGGCCGTCACTGAACATCTCTTCTATACGAATTGATACTTTAAGCAGAATAAAAGGCATTCTTTTGCAAAAAACTGCGCCATTGACCTCGTCCAAAGAGACGTATGATCTGCAAGTTGCAAGGACTTCTGCAGAAATACATGCCCTTTTATCTGCAAATTGCCCTATACATTTCCCAGAAGTGTTAGGCCGTACCTTAAACATGTCTGATACCAGTGGTATTGTACATGTATTTAAGCAGTCCTAGGTATTTTTCCAAACTTCATGCACTCAGTGTTTGGCGGCATGCCTCTCATTTTGGGACTCGTAGCAGGGATACTATTTTTGCTCCTTCTGCTCTGATATTGCAAGTCACCATCGATACCCAGATCACCTTGGAGAACACCCTCCTGGAAATTAAGTGTTGTGAGTGCATGATACAGATTCTGGCACTTACTCATTTAAGAGATTTGAATACCACGTGGTTTTTATCATTCAGACCAATCTGGCAAGATTGCACCTTACCTGTTCTGCGATGCCTGCTATATGGAGAAGAATGGATGCTATACATCTGTCTGACATTCCCATCAGTCCTACCAACGCAAGTTGATACTTTGCTTGGACCAGTATCGTCTCATGCACTGTGTTGTCCCCAGCGGCTACCAATTCTGATGACGGCATTTGTTGAGATCTCACAGATGCAACATGCTGACGGTGAGATACGTGGTGCAACAGGCTCACATGTACCATTTACTTCAAACACTGCTAATGTGACTGACGCTGATGGGGATGCTTCACACCGATGTGGTATGGATCTGCTTAACGAGGTTGTCCAACATTCACCCACAGTCGTAGATGAGTTCTTTACCAGCTTAGAAGATTTGATGTTTTCTCCTAACAATGACACTGAATTTTGAAATTGGCACACAGTGTTCTGAGAGACTGAATTCGACATTCATTTTTCTAAACAAACTTCTAATTTTGGAACTCTAAATTTTTTTTCTCTATGATAAGACTTTTTTAAAAAAATTGTATTTTTTTTCCCTTTTGGCACAAAGTAATCTGCTTAAAGTAGAACTTTCGTTAGAGAACTAGGGGCCAGATGTAGGTAAGTTAATTTTACCGATTCATAAATACCGAATTTTACCGATTCGGTATTTATGAATCTGTAAAATAGAAGGGGGGAGATGTAGGAAGAATCGGTAATTGAATTACCTATTCTGTAAGAATCGGTATTTACCGAATCGGTAAATACTGATTCGGTAATGCCCATTGATTCCTATGGGCATTGAAGCCCATAGGAATTAATGGTCATTACCGAATCGGTATTTACCGATTCGGTAAATACCGAACTATGCAAGGGTGCAGGGGGTTTCACTTTGACACCCTCTAGCACCCCGATTTAAGGCATGTGTGACAGGTGGCACACAGACATGCCCTAAGGGCATGTCCGTCTGTCACATGCCATAGGTGTGCATGCACACATCTGCATGCACACCTGGAATCGGTATTTTACCACCCAATTGGATTGGGTGGTAAAACACCGATTCGGTAAGACCTGTGGGACTCAGAAGAGTCCCCCTACATTTCAAAATTACCAAATCGGTAATAATACTGATTCGGTATTTTACCAATTCGGTAAATTTACCGATTCGGTAAATTTACCGAATCGGTAAAATAGGCCACCTACATCTAGAATAGCCATTTACTGGTCGGTAACGGCCGAATCACCCGTTACCGGTCGGTAAATGTCTACCTACATCTGGCCCTTGAATTCTTTCAAATACTTCTAAAAGACAACATTTGACCTTGTCCACACTCAAACAGTTTATATTCTCTGCCTTGGAATGGTCTCAAATTTTTTCTGTATTGAAGAGCCATTTCATAAATGTATTTTTAGTGATTCATTTGGATAGTATTTCCAATGTCATACTATATGCTTTGAATGAAACATTGCTTTTAAAATGCATTCAGCATGAATGCGTACAACCAATTCAAATGCATTTTTTGTATTTTAGGTGGGGCTTTTAACACATCATGTTAGATATGTCTTAATGTGTTTAGAACTTAGTAATGTTGTATTTAATAAAGTGAAGTGGGTGTCGTGTGGTGTTTTAGGCTCCAAGTGAATGTTTCTGATTCATGCCCTTATATAGGTACATTCACATTGCCCTAATATAGGCATAGAAATCCTTCCTTTATTTAGACATACCCCATTCAGACCAAATACAGGCATGGCTACCTCCACCGGTACAAAACGTCACAACGATTTCTAGGAAAATCAGCTTAAGCAGTAAGGGACCTTCCCCTTGCTTGAATATTGATTTGTCCAAGAAATCATGTACTTTGCAAAGAACTACTATTCCCTAGTTGTTCTTTCCTGACGTTATCAAGCCCGACTTTACGTCAAACTAGACACCTTCAAGGTATAAATATGCCTTCACTTGCTCTAGCAAGACACGGCAGTTCCGAGCAGTTTGACTATCTATTTGCTTGACGCAGCTCGCTACAGCAATTGCAGAGGAAGCCGACCCTCCAGCTGACGCACTGATCAAGAAGCTGTCCTTTCTCTCGCTGAGAATCCAGCTCCAGTGTTTCCAAGCTCCCCTTGCAGGGTGTTTGGAAATTAAGTCCTGAGACAGAGATACCAGACCTCCTTCCTTCTAAACTAAAGGTATGGAGCTGATAAGAACCTAAGATGAATCTTGGATAGATTCTTGGCAAAGAAAACTAAACCTATGCTATACCACACTTACTTCTACCCTCGTACTAGACTTAGGCTAGGTACTTGGGGTAGGCGTATTGTAGAAGCACCAGTTGAGTATTTTAGTCCTTGTTATTTATGTATGTATTTTTATATGGCTTGGCAACCATACAATTCTCTTACAGTATTATTTTATAATATTGTTCTCGCTATACGCATTATACTTTGCAGTCTGCATTACAATTGTAGCAGTTCAGTTTAGATGCATGAGAAAGAAGACTGTTCAATAAACCCTTTTTATTGAAAATGGCCGTCTCTCTCTATTTCTCTGCAACTCTGTAGAAACGAAGCATGCACGATTGATTGAGTGAAATACTTATCTATTGTTTCCGCGATTCTTAGATATATTTCTTATTCTTGGGAAACAAAGTTGTCATGTTTATGCGGTTGTCAGAAATTAATTGCTTCTTGTGAATTCGAGAAAGTTTCTAGTGACCTCTGAGCTAGCTGGCACTCACTATTAAGTTTAATATATTCGATAGAGACCTAGTCGACCTCCGTCCTACGTCTGATCTATAGGATATATTATTCCAATGCGCAGAGCCTATTGGGAATATAGGAACTACACTACACAATGAGGCAGTATGATTCCCACTCCAGTACATGTTTTACTAAAAACCAGCAATGCATTATCGGAGATGTAGTCAGAAGTAACAAATATCATAACAGTCAGTCCACTGAAACCAAAGGCATGTGACACACATCTGCAATTAGCACACAGAGGACAGTCAGTTTGATTGGCAGTCATGAGATTTATTATAACGCAAATGCAGCCAGACAAGTGAGCAAATGTTTATTCTGTCTCCACAGGCAAACCATCGCGCAGGGCTGCAGAAGCGGACACAGGAAAGGCACCCAGCAGAGAGAGAACACAGGAGGAGGAGGTCTTGTCACCTGCAGAGCACACCAAACCACCACCACCATCACCACCATCACCAGCATCACCACTGCCACCATCACCCCCACCACCACGAGAGCCAGGAGGCATACCTTGGCTAGCCTCCAGCAGATGCAGATGATAGAGGAGGACAGCATGGGAGGCCAACAGTCCACGGTGGCAGAGGATGACAACAGTGCAGGCACACTGTCCCCCACCAAGCGTGCCCATACAGGTGTCAGACACCGCAGTGCAAGGGCAGCCAGTCCAGTTGCACAGGGCGAGGATGTAAGTGTATTTGCCGGTCTTGAGGGGAACATGCTCAAGGTGCAGCGCCTGCAAGGCAAAGCAATAAGATCAGTGCAACGGCAGATGGTCCACATGAATAGACACATGCTGCAAATCAAGGAGGGCATTACCTGCATGAACAATACTGTGGCTGAGGGTATGAGGGACATGTCTGAGGCAGTGAGGCTACTGTGCAGCAAAATGGATAAGGATCGTTTGGCGAGGCGCAGGGACAAGCAGAAATTGAACAACTACACTAAGGAGGTGAACAGCCTCTCCACTGCCACCTCTCTGCTCTGCGGGCGCTCGTTGGCCATGCAGGAGGAGATTGCGCACTGCAGCTGTGACGTGGAAAAAGGGCTGGTCACTGTGACCAGTGCACTGGAAGTGCTACAAACAAACCAGGTAGCCACTACTGATGCATGTGATAGGGGGGATAGTAAAGAGGCAACTAGCCGCAATAGCATCATGCCCCCGATAACTGAGTCCAGGAGACACAGCAAACAGCACATCACTCCCACAGGACAGACTGCCAGTGAGGACAGTGTGCCCAGGAAATGCAGCAGTGCTGCTCGTGGGCGCAGGAAGTAATGTCAGCAATCACCTGGTATTGCGAAATGGATGATGTAACCCATTTTGCCTTTGGAATGTCCATTGCATATTGGCCTGGCATGTTGAGGCCTTCATGTTGTGGCGGTGTGCTATGCTAATAAAACACCATCACTCAATTACAGTAACTGGCTGTGTCTCCTTACTTACTCAGAAATAGTTGCGTGTGATCTCAGCCCGTCTGTGTCTCTCATCTGGTGCTGTTGCCACACCTGCTGCGCTGTGCTCTGGCTGTAGATAATCCTCACCCTCGTCCTCGGAGTCAGTCAGTTCCACTGCTGTTCCTTTGTGGCAAGGTTATGTAGCTTGGCAGATGTTGCTATTATTTTACCGCAGATGATGGGGCGGTACTGACGTACACCTCCACTTCTGTGTAAGCAGCAAAACCTGCTTTTTAAGAGTCCAAATGTGCTCTCCACTACATTGCGCCTAGATCTATGTGCCTCATTGTATCTTCTCCCACTTGGGGTGGATAGGCTGAGATATGGAGTCAGGATAAATGCCCGCACGGCATATGCAGTATCACCTGATTGAGAAAGGAAGTGCCATTAATACCAATCACCAACACATTCATCCAAGGTATACATCAGGGTGTGTCACATTGATTTACCTAGCAGGTATCCTTTTCCAAATTGGCCCCCAGCCAGATTTGTGTAGATCACACTGTTCTTGAATATGTAGGAGTCATGGGTACTCCCTGGAAATTTGGCTACAATGTCAGTGATGATGTGGTCCACATCACATATTACCTGCACGTTGATAGAATGTGTAGATTTGAAATATATACTCTGTAGCTGGAGGTGGGGAAAATTGGTATGTGTCCCATCAAAACACCCTATAACATGTGGGAACTGTGCCTTTTGATAAAAATCCATCTTGGTTTTCTCCAGTTCCACCTGTGTGCTGGGAAAGCCTATGTAGTGATGCATTCGTTGCATCATGGCATCCAGGAAAGTGTTGAAGAAACGGGACAGGCAACTCTGTGACACACCACCTGAAACAGCTATCACTACCTGATGCAAGTAGGTGCAGGCTACAGAGCACCTGAACATGTGTTGTAATAGCGTACGCCCTTGGTGTCTGATGCTCCAACAGTGGTTGCAGGTTCCGTATCAGGTCTAGTATGGTTTGGCGGTCTAGCCTGTACCTCTCATAGATTTCAGCCTCGGTCAGTTGGAACAGTGTAACGCGCAGTCTGTAAACGCATTCCTCCCGACTCCAAATCCTCAGTCATGATGCTTGCATGCGAAGCCGCCTTGCAATGACGTAGAGGGCCGCCATTGTGTTCACATTGTTGCATTTTGGGGCTGTTTAAATGCAGTGCACATGATTACCACCTGCTTTGAGTCAGTGGTAATAAGCGACTCCTAAATACCGAAAAATGGAAAAATCGGTATTCACGAGTTTTGGTACATCAATTTGCAAGTTTTTAAGGATTTCTTATTTCCCGATTCGGTATTTGGGGTTTCGGTGTCCGATAATCGCAAATTAAGGAATCAGTAACTGTTTTTCATTATTTTACTGATTGCTTATTTGCGATGGAGTTTGGTGTTACCTATCTTGTACCTGGCTAAATACCGGTCAGTAAAACAGACGCGGAAATTCTTCGAATTTCTGCGTTACCGACCAGCAGTTAGCCACCTACATCTTGCCCTCAGTAGAGAAGATCGATTGTTCCATCTACTGGAATAAACCTGACTCGATGAACAAAGCCAGTATTGCACTGATTAAAAATAAGTACTAAAGTACTGTTTGAGAGTATCATTGCAAAACAATCAACAACAATGTCACAACAAATTATATTTGAAAACAAAATCTTATATGGATCAACTATTACTAGAACTAAATAGTGCAGCGTCCTTTGTTTCATGAATATGTGCAGCTGATGGGGCAAAGAAAGACTGGATGGTCGGATGCTCTGTGGGTAGCCCTCCTGAAGCGCTTGGCGCATTGCTTTTTCATTTTTCTCTGGTCAGCCATGACCGTGGGAGGGGCTCCACCTCGTCGGATGCTCAAGCCTCTGAAGTCGGGGACTGGAGCAAGGAAACCCTTCCTTGCTCATTCAGCACAGCACATCGTTTTTAATGATCGTCAGCTTCACAACCCACCTCCGACCCACAAACCACAGGGTAGTGAAACAAGATGACTTACCGGACAATAATGCACAGCCTACTCAAGGTAACACTACAACACTCGCCATACAGACTACAGCTACCAGCATGCTGTGTAGCATGATGTGAAGAGCAACGCCCACTTAGGGCTGCCGGATTTAAATAAACCGCATTTAAATCAACATGGTGGGTGGAGTGTGCTTATTGCAGCAGTCCATGAGGAAGGGGCGTGTCTGCCCCGAAACGCGTCGGACTTCCTTGTCAACTCTCTGGAGGAGAGCTGTGCAGCTGATGGGGCAAAGAAAGACAGGATGGTCGGATGCGCTGTGGGTAGCCCTCCTGAAGCGCTTGGCGCATTGCTTTTTCATATATATATATATATATATATATATATATATATATATATATATATATATATATATATACTGGCCCATCTTAAAAACAGACATTGTGGTGGGCCCTTTGTTGGAAGACATGCCCAATATTACATTTCGACGAGCACCCTCTATGAGGGATGCTCTGGTTAAAACTAGCCCTGAAACTATTATCAAATCTAACTGGTTCTCTAACAAAGCAGGTTTTCGAAAGTGTAGTTCATGCCGGGCATGTAAATTTGGTGTGAACACCAGCGAGTTTGTTGAGGGTTTAACTGATGCTGTGATTCCTATTAAGAATGTATATACCTGCAAGACCGACCATGCGGTCTATGTTCTTAAATGTACGTGCGAGTTGAGGTAATAGAAATTTTCAGGTAGCTAATGTGTCCCCCACTCGCACCCTATCCATGCACCCATGTTCCATGTATGTCGTGTAACTTCTGTTCTGTACATGCTAGAAAGACGCAAATACATTTGCGTCCAACCTTAACATGTTAGCTATCCAGTCATGCAAAGAAATTCCGTTAATTAGGCTTCTAGGCATACGGTGCCAACGTCTTTACATGGTGCACTTCTGAAATTTGCACACGTTTTCTCCATGTTTCCTGGCCCAGTTGAGCTAGGCCCTTAAACGAGGCCTCTTTGCCTCATCTCTCCTGTCTCCGAAAGCTGTACGCATCCCTGACCCCTGCCTTACTTCCTGCCAGCGCAGCGGTGCCCGGCTTGGCCTGGACTGCCTGCCAAATTCATGTTTTGCCTACAGTTATCTGCTCAGCCTCCTTGAAAACACATTCCAGTCTAGTAAAATAGGTAAATATATTCCCGGCTGCAGAGCAAAGGGCCCGGCTTTCCTGTCCTCCTTGCAAGTGAATTACTGAAACCGTTATCATGGTAGGCCCATGGCTCTGCACGTTGTACCGAGACACGTATGCACGCACTAGCATTCAGTATTGAATGGCCCCTGCCCGAGAGACCTTTTACTTCAGACACTACATCCTCCAAACAGAAGATACTAGATATGCTATAGGTACAGGTTACCCTGACATTCCAGACACCTGTCTCCTCCACTAGTGCTAAAGTCAAAGCCCCCAGTTCTCCCCGGTTACACGTCATGCTAGTTGCGCGCGCATGCAGGTCAAGGGTTTCTGCTGATCCTGCAACTTTCTCTTTGCATCCACCCACATGTGACGTATCTTATGACGTTTCTCTGGCATGTACTGTGCACGCCCATTTACACGCCTCCTATTACGCACATGTGTTCTTATCTCTCTCTTTTCACCTGTTACGCCTACTGTATTGGTTTCAACTGTATCGTTTTACTATATATAATGTGCAATGCTAATAAAACGTTGAATGTCCCTTCCTGAACCTTAGAGGTGATGGAACATGATATCCCATCCTCGAGGATCATTGTCCATTAAAGCCCGTATGACTCAGGTACCACGGACTATGCCTCTCATTTGAATGAGCTGTCTTGTATTGATAATTATACGGAAAAATGCATCGGTAAAATATATTTACCACATAATTTGGCGCCCGAACAGGTACCCCCCCTTCCCCACTCGCCGGTGAAGTCACGCGGCCTTTGACCCCTTCTACAGCCCCGACGGAAACCGTGCACGTTTGCGGGTTTTTCCTGCTATCTTCCCTCGGGCCCACGAGGGAGACGGAGACTGCGGTCCGGCGTCCAGACGAGGCGGTGAGGAATGCGGAGGATCCCGACCAGAGCCCTAGTCGAGAGAGCAAGGTCCAAGGTGTCCGGAGGCCCACCTGTTCCGAGGCGCATGCGTGGTAGCGTGATGCGTGGCAGTCAGATGTCGTAGCAGTCCAGTCCAGTCCAGTTTCCGAGGCCTTCAGTTTCTTGCTTCCCGGTGAGTACCGTTGTTGGGAACGCATCTAGACGGGTTCATTAATTTGTGCCCGGTAAAGACAGGTTTGGGTACACAGATCTGGTCCTGACGTGTTCACTCAGGTGAATACGGTCCGACGTGTCTCTTTATGGGACCGGTATTGTCTGTACTGTTTTAGCAGTGCATCTAGTCATTCAGTATTATCTCAAGATTTTTCAGAATATGTGTTTTCTGTGTTCCAGGTAATTTCAGTCCGACATGTTTTAATGTATTTTAATGTCGTGGGATGAATGATTGTTTACTGTTCATTACTGTGTTTATTGTGTTCACGTCCGAATCACTCCAGTCATGCCGCTGTTTTCGAAATTACGTCAGATAGGTACTAGGAAAGGGATACTTGAAGAAGCAGTTCCCGTCCCACCTAGGGACACTCCAGGATATTTTATGTACCACAAACATGGCCTAGATGCTGTGTTGTATTTAGACTTATGGGTGGATTACACCAAGAATCTGGAAGAGAAGTTTAGATGGCCTGTCTCAGGGACATGGGATGCCGAATGCATCATGAGAGTAGAAGAAGCGTTGTGGAAAAAGAAAGCCAGACAATCTCAGAAAGATGCCATAGAATTGTGGCGTAAAGAGTCGCATAGAAGAACAGAAAAAGCAATCAGAAAAACAGAGAAAAGTAGAGAAGAATCCGAAAAAGCCAGAGAAAAAGAGTTACTAGAAGAAGGAGAACAGGTCAGATTAGAACAATTAGACCGCCAAAGAAATGCACTCATTACAGGCATGTATCCAGTTCTTGCCGAGGGCCTGCCCAAAGCGACCCCGGAAGTACCCCGTAACTTGCCACCACCATTGGTTCCGACTAAACTCCGTCACAAACAGACCGCAGCTGACATTTTCCTTTCTTCCTATTTAGATGATGTAGCTCCAGCATATACCAATGTACCAGTACCACCCGCTAATAATGTACAGCAGCATGTTCCGGCTGATCAAGCAACGACCCCTCCACACCAAGATTCGCTTCCCGCACCTATTGTCACTTCCCCTTCTGCTGCTGCTGCTACTGGTCCCCCTATTATTGGTCCTCACAATCCTTTTGCGACGGATATAACTCAGAGTCCATCTCCGTTACATATATCTCTTCTACCCGCCATGACGTCAGGTCATGCCCTCGCTTCTGCCTCAGGAGGTGCCGTAGGAGGTCACCTTCGCACCCCGCCACAGTTACAACGAATGACAATCAGAGAATTAGCAACACAGCGTACTCCGAAAGCAATGACACATGAAAAACTTAGACAGTATATTACGGATTGTAGATATGATTCAGTACCTGGCAAGAAAGGAGACATGATGTTAGCCTCGTTACGTCTACGAAGTGTTACAGATTATTTGATGTTATTACCAGAAATGCCAGAACATCTAGATAAAATATATCATTTTATTAGAACGGGGGAGAGACCAGAATGTATTCGTGAAGCCATGGCATATCAGAAAGTTGAGACACAAGGTTTACTATTACGATTCTTAATTAATTGTTTGATAAGGGAACAAGATCGGCCAGGTGCGGTTCAAGAAGAGATGGATGTACTGACAAAATGGAGTCAGAATATTGCAGATTGTAAACACGATAAACAGAATTGTATAGATGCCATGTCCAGAAAGATCCGTAAAGAAATAGTAGCAATACATAACAGACAGAAGGCTGAAAAGGAAGCCGAGTCAGACAAGAATGACTCCTCGGAGGAGGAGGAAGAAACAGAGACTCCAGTAGAGACTGAGGATAAAATAGCGTACGTAGGTAGAGTGAAACTCCCTAAACAGTATTCTTTTGATAGACCTTTTGACAGACCCATTCGTCTAGAAAACAAGAAACGTTTCCTTTCCCCGATACCAGAGCAATGTTCTCTTAAACATGTATTCCAAGTTACTGATAAAATACTGAAAGAAAGAATAGGTTATCATGAACTTAATACCTTACGTGATCAGGAATTAGCCCGGTCAGCAGTCCTATGGGCTGGAAATGACAGTATATATAAAGATGATTTAGTAGTGCAAACATTTTTGAGCCTTACTCCAGAAGAACAGCGACTAGCTGGTATATACATGATCCAACATCTCATTACATTATATGAAAATCAGCAATCTGATCCAGGTCCATTGTATAATTTATTGCAAGACTTACTCCTGAGAAGATGGAGAGGCCTAGGTACCGATTTAATTGATATCATTCTAGAACAACGTCACAAATACAGAACTTTCCTGACTCCACATCTTGTTTCCGTTCCACCCCCAGTAAGACAGCCATATCACCTAGATAGACAGAATCCCTTACGAGAAGTACATCCCGTTCTGAATACAGGGGGTACGCTTGAACGCGTATTCGTATACACTCCTTTGACCAAAATGGAATCATTGGAAATGAAGAAAATTGTACCTTGTCACGATAAAGATCCTGCAGGATTCCACCGTGAATTAAAAGACATGTTACTTATGGGAGATTACACGTATTCCGACATTCTTAAAATGCTAAAAGTATTGTTGCCAGCAGGGATTTATGAAAAACTAAAAGAAAAAGAATGGGAGGTGGGAGATAAAAAGATTATTTGGACTGAATTAGAAGACGAGGAAAATAGACGTACCCCAGGTTTGGGTCTTGGGGAAAAAACTAAAGCTTTACCAGGCTTAGTACAGGTTTTGCCTAGATTATTGACAGCTAAAAAGGAAGACTGGGATGCAATCTCAGCCTGCAAACATAAACAAGACGAAGACACTAGTGATTTCTATTCCAGATTCGAGAAATGTTTCATTATTAATAGTGGCCTGAAAACAAGTAGCGAGTCATATCCACATCTTTTTGTAACCAAACTAGTAGAGAATTCCTTACCCCAGGTGAAGAACAGAGTATTGAAAGTCGAAAGTACCTGGCAAGCTAATACGCCTTCCCAAATGTTACAAATGTTACAGTACCACCAGAACAGAATTAGAGAGGAACACGATCATGAGCAGAGACGTATGAAAGACACGAAAATGAAAGTACTAGTTGCCCAGTCTGTTCCAGCAGATGGTCAGAAGAGGGGTAACACGCAGAACACACAGACTAGTCATTCCGCAGCCCCTGTTAAATGGAATTGCAATTACTGCAAACAGCCAGGTGACTTTATAAATGAATGTGCCGTTCTCAGACATAATATTGCTACAGGCAAAATGAAAGAAAGACCACGTCCGCCTAGACCAGAACACGTTCAACAGAATATTCCACAGAATCCGCAACCTCCACAGAATGCACAGCAACAGACAGTCACTGTACCCCAACCCCAACCCATTGCCGCAACACAACACGTCACACAACAAATGTACCAGTATGCACAGTCAGATTACCCCGATTATCAGCAGTACACATGAAACAGCCTAGAGAGGGAGGTTGGCTTGCCCCTTATCGAGGTTCCTGTAGATCAAGATGGTCCCTATGTACATAGTCAGGTATTAGGGAAAGACAGAAAATTTTTGATTGACACAGGGGCGAGCAGAACTACCATCAGTCATGACGAGGTTCCAGGGGCACCCCTCTCAGGCTCACAGAATGTCTCCCTGGGATTTTCAGGAAAGCCTATTGTTAATGAAGTATCAAAGCCAGTTCCCCTTGCAGTTGGTCCATTGTCCCGTACTACAGATTTGTTACTTACGAAAGCGTGTCCTGAAAACTTGCTTGGTATTAAAACGCTGAAAGCTCTAGGAGCTGTTATATGTTGTTCCCCTGAAGGAGTGAGATTATTCCTTCGTGATTTTAAGGGTCATTATGTGTTGAGAGATTTTGATGTAAGATTGAAAAATGTTCCACAGCATTTATGGGCACAAGGTCCAACTGATGTAGGTTGTATGCCATTACTCCTTATCGTGTCACACTCAAGCAAGGTGTTGTACTGCCCCGAATCCGACAATACAAATTGCCCCCCGAGGCTGTAGCAGCCTTACTGAAAATTATTGACAAACTCATTGCCCAAGGAGTAGTTGTAGAAACTGACTCCAATGTATGTAATTCTCCTATCATTCCGATTCTTAAACGAGCTGATCCAAATGCACCTCCAGTTTATCGACTGGTGATCGATCTTCGAGAACTCAATAAATGTATAGTACCACAGTACCCAGTGGTCCCAGATATCTCGTCACTATTGACTGCCATTGATTCCGAAGCCGCGTTCTTTACTGTAATTGATCTTAAGAACGCCTTCTTTAGCGTCCCCATTCATCCCGATAGCCAATACCTTTTCGGATTCTGTTTAAATGGCCGAAGTTTCAAATTTGCACGTGCACCTCAAGGGTTCACGGAAAGCCCTAGTATTTACAGCCAAGCATTGAAAAGACAACTAGACAGTATTCACATGCCTACTGACACTGCTCTACTACAGTATGTTGATAATCTACTGATCACAGCACGGACCGAACGTGACTGCGAGCGCGCGTCACTGACAGTCTTGTATTTTCTGGCCGAAAAGGGGCACAGGGTGTCCCCTTCAAAGCTCCAATTCTGTGCCCAGCAAGTGGTATACCTTGGACACTTGCTGTCCAAGAGGGGTAGACAGTTGACACCAGATCGTATCCAGTTAATTGCACATCTGCCACAACCCAAGACACAAAAGGAAGTACGGGCCTTTATTGGCCTCACTTTGTACTGCAGACAATGGATTCCCCAGTATGCTTTTCTAGCCAAGCCACTCATACAGTTGACAACACAGGAGGCAGCGACTTCGACTGTCCTCCCTTGGACTCAGGAACATACACAAGCTTTTAATGAATTGAAGAAAGCTTTATGTCAAGCGCCAGTTACTGTAAACCTTTTACACTTTTTGTCACAGAACGTGATGGCACAGCATTATCTGTTCTCACACAAGATCAAGCAGGACACCATAAGCCTTGTGCTTATTTTTCTAGTACATTGGATCCAGTAGCCCAGGCTCTGCCTGCGTGCTTGAAATCAGTTGCAGCAACAGCTCTAGCTATCAGACAAAGCGATGCAATAGTGTTAGGACATCCCTTGACAGTACAGGTTCCACATTCCGTGGAAGTTCTTCTGAACCGTACCCAGACTCAGCACTTGACCATAGCACGACTGACACGTTATGAATTGACACTGTTCCAGCCACACATAGAAATCAGACGCTGCAAAATACTTAATCCTGCCACATTGTTACCTTCGAGTACAACAGATCCAGCACCACATGACTGTGTAGACGTCATTAATACAGTAACGAAGCCCCGACAAGACTTGACAGATATTGCCTTGACCGATCTAGACCTGACACTTTACGTGGATGGTTCATGTATGAGAACAAGTACAGGAGAGTTAGTGGCCGCCTATGCAGTGACCACTGAAACTGAAGTCATAGAAGCACACCGTATTGACACACTATCTGCTCAAGCTGCAGAACTCATTGCTCTGACTCAAGCCTGTATACTAGCCAAGAACAAGAAAGTAAACATATACACAGACTCACAGTATGCATTCGGAGTCGTTCACGACTTCGGAGTCCTTTGGGAAGAGAGAGGTTTTTTAACTTCTCACGGTACCAAGTTCCAGCATGGTCCCCTTATTCAAGCCCTGTTAGAAGCAATACACTTGCCTACAGCCATAGCCATTATGAAATGCAAAGCACATACCAAAGTCACCGACACTATTTCCCAGGGTAACGACCTGGCAGATCGAACAGCCAAACTCACAGCTCAGACAGACATTCCGACTGACATGACAAAGACTGATCTACCTACACTGACACATTGCCTGACACTAAGGATCCCACTCTAGATGTACTCGACATACAGACACATGCCACACCAGATGAAATCAAGAAATGGACTGAACAAGGAGGGATTCAAACAGATCAGGGATGGATGACGAAGGGAAGAGCCACATGGTTCCTCCCCGACTCTATGGTTCAAATCATAATTAACACAGCACATAGTCCAGCACACTTAGGAGAGAAAGCAATGTTAGACAGTTTACAGAATCTCTGGTTCAACAAACATTTACGAGCAGCAGCAAAACAGAAAGTGCGTACTTGCATGATCTGTTGTCAGTTTAATCCAGGAAAAGATGTCCCCATGGAACAGGGTGGATTTCATCCTCCTGACCATCCTTTTGAAGTCCTCCAGATGGATTATATCCAGATGGACCGATGTCGAGGATTCAAGTATGTCCTCGTAGTTGTATGTGCTCTTTCCCGATGGACAGAAGCATATCCAGTCCCCGATTACACTGCTGTAACCACTGCCAAACAGCTGGTACGTGAGTTTTTCCCACGGTACGGTTTGCCCCGTGTCGTGTACTCTGATAATGGACAGCCATTCTCGTCCGAGCTTATGAAGCAGGTATCACTCCTGTTAGGTTACCAGTGGAAGTTCCACTGCGTCCGACATCCTGAAGCTGCAGGTCTCGTAGAGAGACATAATCAGACTCTAAAAACACGCCTAGCCAAAATATGTGCCGAGAAAGGTGTAGATTGGATAGTTGCCTTGCCAGTTGCACTCTTTTACATGCGAATGGTAGCTCATTCTAGGACAGGGCTATCCCCGTATGAGGTGGTCTTCGGTAGGCCTCCGAATATGTGGGGGACGCCTATGCCCCGTAAGATTACTGATGTTGACAGTTCTATGCTGACAGATTACCTGGCCTCCTTGATGTCTGCGCTACAATCTTGTCGTTCACAGGTCGCGGCTGCCTTTCCGGACAACACCCAAGTAAAGTCGCACGACGTCGTTCCAGGTGATCTCGTCTGTGTGAGGAACTTCGACAGGAAGAGTCCGCTGGAACCCAGATGGAAACAGCCTAAATTGGTTTTATTGTCAACAAGGACTGCGGTCAAGCTGGAAGGAAGGAAGGGATGGCTGCATTCGAGCCATGTGAAAAAAGTTCACGGACTGTGTCCAGAAACTCCGTTTAAGGACTGCCCACTTTCTGACTCTAAACTCCCCCTGCTAGAGAAAACTCCCCAAGAGGAGTATCGCTTAAAGTTAAGGTCTAGTAAGTCAGACAGCGTTTAATTGTTTAAGTCCCCCTCGGGTGAAGCGGTTAGACAGGTTTCTGACAATGAATAAGATAGACCCAAGTAGTCAGAGAGATAGGCGTAACGAGAAAAGAAAAAAGCACTGTAAAGTTTTGCACAGTGGATGCATAATCGCGTTGTTTTCCATGTTTCTTCTGAGTCTTACGATAATCTGCATAAGTTTACTGTTACACGTTTTTTTCCCTCTTGATTCACATGTACATGCTTCCTCTAATGACACTGTGGAGCACACTTTTAGTGATCTGCCCCCTCATGAATTATCCTATCGTTTAGCCATGCGCAACAATACATTCATCCGTATGTTACACCATTCTCACCAGACCAGCAATGCCACTAATTGCTGGGTATGTGGCCGACTCCCTCCCTACCAGAAGTACAAGGGAGCTCTGCCCCTCTTTCCTTATCCGTTCACACATAATGGTTCGTGTGGTGCATGATTTACTCTAATGTCCTCCCTAGATAGTAAGTCCACGGTTTCCCAAGGCAATTGGATATTCAATCATGAATGAAATATGTTTCCCAGACAAGGAAGGTCTTCCCCAGAGGACAGGGACCGATCTAGAAAATGAAGTGTATGGATTAGGTAATTTTACACTTAACCTCATGATTCTGTATGTGCAGTCTGAGACTAATTCGGACTTGCCGTTTATTACAGTTTTGCCAGTGAAAGGTGAATTATGCGTCAGAAAGAATGGTTCAGTACATCTAGGACACAGTGATTGTAATACTGTTGTCGAATTCAGTGATAAAGGAAAGTCTACTTTCAAAGCTTCTCGCCATTCTTATTTCATATGTGGTCAGACAGCCTATGTACGTCTGCCATTGGATTGGGATGGGACGTGCTATATTGCGTTCCTATTGCCACCTGTTTTCCTAGCCCCGCTCGATTATCACAGAAATCCAAACCTTGTACACGTAAGACATAAGAGAGACCTTCCTCCTGTTATCGATTATTCTGAATCATCATGGGATCAGTACAAAGATTACATTAAAGGATATTTTTGGTTCATAGGTCCTGTCCAAAACAGTAAGATAATTCGAAGATTGACTTGAACTTTAGAAGCAGTAGTGAACGAGACTACTTTTGCTTTAGGTAACCTGACAGAGGAACAGTCTGCTATGAGACTTGTTGTTCTCCAAAATCGCCTTGTCCTTGGCGTCATCCTGGCAGATAGGGGCGGGGCTTGTAGAGTCATTGGATCCAGTTGTTGTGTGTTTATTCCTAATAACGCGCCATCCGTGTATAAAGCCATAGCAAGGCTCCATACCATAGCTCATCAGATGCACCAGAATCCAGACACCTGGACTTGGTCCGGTGGGTTCTGGAGTATAATATCTGCCTGGGGATGGAAATTGTTATCATTCCTAGGAATAATATTGGTCATAGTATTTAGTTGTTGTCTCTGTCTGCAATGTGGGCCAGCGATTTGCGGCTTGTGCGCCACAGCTTGTATTCCCCGTCCAAGTACACGTTCCCGCTCCCGAATAAAGAAAGAAGAACAAATGATGCTTTATGAACAGATAGATGGTCTCATGAATATAGATATATCCTAAAGGGTGTAGTAGGGTCCAAGGAGGGAATGAGGTAATAGAAATTTTCAGGTAGCTAATGTGTCCCCCACTCGCACCCTATCCATGCACCCATGTTCCATGTATGTCGTGTAACTTCTGTTCTGTACATGCTAGAAAGACGCAAATACATTTGCATCCAACCTTAACATGTTAGCTATCCAGTCATGCAAAGAAATTCCGTTAATTAGGCTTCTAGGCATACGGTGCCAACGTCTTTACATGGTGCACTTCTGAAATTCGCACACGTTTTCTCCATGTTTCCTGGCCCAGTCGAGCTAGGCCCTTAAACGAGGCCTCTTTGCCTCATCTCTCCTGTCTCCGAAAGCTGTACGCATCCCTGACCCCTGCCTTACTTCCTGCCAGCGCAGCGGTGCCCGGCTCGGCCTGGACTGCCTGCCAAATTCATGTTTTGCCTACAGTTATCTGCTCAGCCTCCTCGAAAACACATTCCAGTCTAGTGAAATAGGTAAATATATTCCCGGCTGCAGAGCAAAGGGCCCGGCTTTCCTGTCCTCCTTGCAAGTGAATTACTGAAACCGTTACCATGGTAGGCCCATGGCTCCGCACGTTGTACCGAGACCCGTATGCACGCACTAGCATTCAGTATTGAATGGCCCCTGCCCGAGAGACCTTTTACTTCAGACACTACATCCTCCAAACAGAAGATACTAGATATGCTATAGGTACAGGTTACCCTGACATTCCAGACACCAGTCTCCTCCACTAGTGCTAAAGTCAAAGCCCCCAGTTCTCCCCGGTTACACGTCATGCTAGTTGCGCGCGCATGCAGGTCAAGGGTTTCTGCTGATCCTGCAACTTTCTCTTTGCATCCACCCACATGTGACGTATCTTATGACGTTTCTCTGACATGTACTGTGCACGCCCATTTACATGCCTCCTATTACGCACATGTGTTCTTATCTCTCTCTTTTCACCTGTTACGCCTACTGTATTGGTTTCAACTGTATCGTTTTACTATATATAATGTGCAATGCTAATAAAACGTTGAATGTCCCTTCCTGAACCTTAGAGGTGATGGAACATGATATCCCATCCTCGAGGATCATTGTCCATTAAAGCCCGTATGACTCAGATACCCTGGACTCTGCCTCTCATTTGAATGAGCTGTCTTGTATTGATAATTATACGGAAAAATGCATCGGTAAAATTTATTTACCACAGAGTTACAATATGTTGGCAGCACTAAGTTGCAGGTTTTTAATCGAATCTTACAGCATCTTCGTGCCATTGTTAACTCTGACCCCAATTATCCAGTGGGACGTCATTTCAAGCTGGTGCACAATAACAATCTTAATGACCTGCAATACTTTGTTATTGACGCAGTCCCCCCGAATAAAAGGGGTGGTGACAGAGAGAAAAAACTTAGACAATTGGAAAGTCAATACATTTTGAGGTTAAACAGTAAGATCCCTAATGGCCTTAACATGGGAGAAGATCTTAACAACTTTTTGTAAATATTTTATTCCATCATATGCATGACTTTTTTATAATGGATTTTATACCTATTTATATGGTTTTAATCTATTTATGCATGTTGAGGATGGTCTGTGAAGATTCACATTGTTTACTCTGATAATTAATTTATTGACAACACTGTGTCTATATTCCAACTTTAATCGAGCTGTATCAATATGAAATTAAGGTTTCCCTGAATTTTTGCTGCTATATATCAATATAATAAGATGTGATTGCCTTTTTATCCCCCCTAATGAGATATATGCACTGCCGCACTTTCGCACTTTTCTAGCACTTTGCACTTTTCATCATAATTTTATTCTGCTCCAGGTTTCTACCTGGGTAGATTATGTTTGTTCCCAACTTTTGGGATTATGCACCCTGCACTTTTCTTTTTTGCACTATAAATTCTATTAGTGGTTCTTTACATCGATTTACTGGTTATATAACATGTCCCACGGACATTGTTTATTCAATTACAACATGCACTTTAGATATTGTGGTCATTTATTGGGCACTTGCCCTTTATGTATTCAATAGATTCCAATTTTTTAAAGTGTTAAAATTGTATAGTGGTTTTAATATTGTTGCATTTATGCACTTAATTGCACTGTACATATATTTGGATTGTCCATTTTGTATTCTGAAGGATATTTCTTTCATGTCTATTATTGTGTGGGAGGAGTTCCGTTTTTGAACCAGTATTTAACCACTTATGTCTCTGGGTCTTGTCATGTGATCAAGTCCGGGTTTCCCGGACGAAACGCGTCATGCTGCCATCCCCATTGATGGAATAAAGCACATCATTTTCATCTGATATCCTTGGTTTGTGGTATGTACCTGGCTGTGTCCGTTTGCTGTGTTCGGCGCTTCAGGATCGTGGATTCTTATATATATATATATATCAACGTCACTTCGTACTTTCAAAGTACAAATGCACTCTTACAATAATCTCCGCCACACAATGCGATGGTATCGGAAGACTTTATTCCATATCATGCCAAACAGTCGGACAAACCCAATGCGTTTCGGCGACACACTCGCCTTGGTCACGGGTAAGTTGTTTGTATTCAGCCGACATTTAAATAAAGAAAAAGTGCAACATAGTTTCAAAGGTGAACATAAACATAGGACTGTACACACCAAAAACTCTTTCGGCCATCTTAACGTGGTAAATGTAACATAATCTTCCACATAGTTTGCTAATTTCTTGCAGGAACAATAAAGGCGTTTTCATCAGATGTCTTAAGCTTGCTTTTAGCAGCATCTATTATTTACAAATTGCGAATATTTCTAATGCGAATGACATATTCAATCACATATGGCATCATATGGCATCACACACAAACGTAATCATACATTCACAGATTGCGCCGCCGTGATGTCATGAGTGATGTCACTGACCATGTCATGAGTAATGTAATATGTGACGTCATCAGCAGTGCATTGCACGCGCAAGTTATAGTGAGTCCAACTAACTATGACGTGGGAATTTCAATAGTTTTATGCGAGTAAAATTTCCACCTAACTATAACTGGTGTGAAACCTATGGTTTTTTAGTGAATTTAATAGGTTTTTTAAATGCTAATTCCTAACTATAACTGGTGTGAAAATTTCTATGGCAAAATGAAACCCCTCATTTTGTTCCTTTTCAAATTAAATGTATTAAGTGTTACCACTTTATTCCAATCAAGATGACTTCAGGTGTGCCATACTTTTGTCATAAGTAAGACTGTTAGCGTTCTAGTTGTTCTTTAGAACACTCTGGGACATTCTGTAATTGGGCTATAGTTGGGCTACATCTGGCTGATATTTGGGCTACATTTGGGCTCTTTTGTCTCTGGTGGCCATCTTGGGAGACTGCATATCAGAATTTTTTAATGAAATATAAGAGGATTTGAGAAGTCACTCAAAATGTGCCCTAATTTTTCTTTCTTCAGCACTAATCATAATTTCTATGGCAAAATGAACCCACTCATTTTGTTCCTTTGCAAATTAAATGTTTTAAGTGTTAACACTTTATTCCAATCAAGATGACTTCAGGTGTGCCATACTTTTGTCATAAGTAAGACTGTTAGCGCTCTAGTTGTTCTTTAGAACACTCTGAGACATTCTGTCATTGGGCTATAGTTGGGCTACATCTGGCTGATATTTGGCTACATTTGTTTTTTTTGTCTCTGGTGGCCATCTTTGGGCTACATTTGGCTACATTGGGCAACATTAGGCTACATTTGGGCTCTAACATATATATAGCCCAATGTAGCCCAATATATATTTTTTCAAAGTTAATTTTTGTAAAAACCACTGGAGCACATATCTTGAGACATAGCAAAGGCACATCGGGCTACCAGTCCCTACAATTTTGCCAAGTTTGGTGGAAATCCATTCAGACGTTCGGGCTAAAAGTGATGTCGACCGCCCTATGGAAATTAACATGGGGAAAACATGTTTTGGGACCCCCCTTTTATCTCGGCCCCTGCTTGACGAATCCCCCCGAAACTTTCAGGGAAGGACCGGAGCTCCGCGAGGCAAACTTGAGGAAATTTCCAGGCAGATTCGTCAACCGGCGCCAAAGTTATTCACAATAGAATTTTGAGATTTTGCATTGAAAAAAATCCTAACTATAACTACCTACTGGTGACCGCCAGTAGGTAATATATGTATATATATATATATATATATATATATATATATATATATATATATATATATATTACCTACTGGCGTTCGCCAGTAGGTATATATAGTTAGGATAAATTCCCTATGGGACTTTTGAAAATTCTATGTCTAATAACTTTGGCGTTTGTGGATGGAATCGGCTGAAATTTTCAGGAAAATGGCACATTTTGTTTCTGAGCAGCTCCTGAAAATTTGGTGGGGTTTCGTCAAGGGGGGGCTGAGAAAAAAGGGGGGTCCCAAAACGCGTTTTTTGCATTGAGTTTTCCATAGGGCGGTTGGACTCACTTTTAGCTCGAACGGCTGAATGGATTTGCACGAAACTTGGCAAAATTGTAGGGACTGTTAGCCCGATGTGCCTTTGCTAGGTCTCAATATATGTGCTCCAGTAGTTTTTGAGAAATTAACGTTTAAATCAAGATATATATCTGTAACAGCGCTCTGGGCAGCGATCCGGTCCGCTTACTTTTCGCTTATCGGAACTTTGCGCGCAGAAAGCTGATTGGCTCTCCGGTGTCTGTCAACATTCTAAACAGTCCGGAGCGGCCGCCATCTTGTCTCTCGGTAGGATCGAGAGAGAAGAAGAGGTGAAAAACGAAGGGTGAATTTAATGAAAGGGGGCAAGGTATCCCCCTCTTGACCCCCTAGGAATGTTGTTGGGGTTATTAAAGGGACCCGTGGGGAAAAGAAAAAAAAAATGATTTTTCACGGTAGAAGCGCTTCACGGGCCGCGAACTGGGCCGCAAACTGGTAGCGAAACGGGAATTCGCCATTTTGTGCTTCGTAAATTAAATTACTAGTTATAAGTGGGTACGGGAGACGTATCCTAATCCCCTATGTTTCCTGAGGGTGGGTGAGGAGGCTGATATATGTTGATACATCTCTTCCAGCGGCTGTGCGTGAGCTTTTTTTTTTTTTTTGCTGCGTGACAGTCCGGAGCGGCCGCCATCTTGTCTCTCGGTAGGATCGAGAGAGAAGAAAAGGTGAAAAACTAAGGGGGAATTTAATGAAAGGGGGCAAGGTATCCCCCTCTTGACCCCCTAGGAATGTTGTTGGGGTTATTAAAGGGTCCCGTGGGGAAAATAAAAAAAAAATGATTTTTCACGGTAGAAGCGCTTCACGGGCCGCGAACTGGGCCGCAAACTGGTAGCGAAACGGGAATTCGCCATTTTGTGCTTCGTTAATTAAAGTACTAGGTATAAGGGGGTGCGGGAGACATATCCTAATCCCCTATGTTTCCTGAGGGTGGCTGAGGAGGCTGATATATGTTGATATATCTCTTCCAGCGGCTGCGCCATCTTGCCTTTTTTCGAATGCCACAATTTTGTCGTGCACGGCAGCCATTTTAGATGCCAGGCTGGTCCCAGGCTATCACCTACCCCTGCGGATGTAGTTTATGGCCCCAGCTGTAGAGAATTCAGACATGCCAATCCTCCTGATTCAGGCGTGTGAGTACTGATTTCAGTGCTAGTCTCCCGCCTCCCGATTTCTGCAAGCAAAAACCCGGGGGCATATTACTAACAACTAGCGATAATTTTTGTCTATAACTTGTTTAGAGACAAAAATTATCGCCGCACATCGGCGATTTTTATCGCAGATAAACCTTGCTATTATCGCAGAAAAGTCAGCGATATTCATGTATTATCGACCTAATGCTCTTAGCCATGTTATCCACCTCCCATTGGATAACATGGCTAAAACCTGCTCAGGGCAGGTGTTAGCTTTTGGAGATATTCGCGCTTAGTGCGAATATCTCCAAAAGTTGGTAATAGAAGGTAGCGATGTTAGGGACTGTTTCCAGTCGCTAACATCTTGGCACGCCACTTTGCATGTCATTAGTGATAAGTATCACTGACATGCAAAGCCGGGCCCAAGATGGTCGCTATCTCCTTTTAGGTGTCACTAACTGGTGTTAGCGACAGCTTGATAATAGGGAAATAATTTTATCTCCGCTTTCATGGTTTTTAAAGCCAAAAAAGCGGAGATAAACCCCCTTGCTAATATGCCCCACGATTCCTTGGGGGTTTCAGCTGATAGGGCTTGGTATTGTGTTACATGGTAATTTTTCCATGAAACGTCAGAGGGTCGATGTAGGGGTTCTAGAAGAGGTGATAAACCATTTAAGCCTCATGAACAAGCGCATGGTCTTTTAAAGATTTCTGAAGTACTCGGGGCGGCGGTGTGTGTGTGCCCTCTTTCAGGAGCGGGCGGGGGGGCACTGCCAGCAACTTGCCAGGTCAGGTAGTGTTCAACACGTGCATCACCCTTTCTCTGCTTGCTATTGCGCTCCATGCTTCGGAAAGGTAAGAAAAAGAACGTGCATTTGAGTTTGAAATGTCCGATCCTGCAGCAGCACACTTCCAAAGCCCACACATGACAATAACCCGATTCAAGGCCCCATTCACCCGTTTTTCAAAAAATAGATAACACTCCAACAAAGTAAGGTTATAAAACTTTATTAACTTTTAACGATAATGAACAGAACAAAAACTAAAAACATTTAAACATTTATTAACACAAAAAGCAACAATGGTTAGAAGCTGTCTTTTGTGCGAATAGTCCCAAGGCAGCACAACGTGCAGAGTTCTGGACGGCACCCAGGTGATGTCGCCTGGGTGCCGCACTGGTTTAGGGATCCTACAATGCTGCTCCGAAAATTGGCGTGGGGCGTCCCGGGTGGGGCGGGGGGAGGCCTCGTCAGTAGCGGTCTGTTGTGCGAATAGTCCCAAGGCAGCACAACGTGCAGAGTTCTGGACGGCACCCAGGTGATGTCGCCTGGGTGCCGCACTGGTTTAGGGATCCTACAATGCAGCACAGAAAAACAGCGTGGGGCGTCCCGGGTGGTGCGGGGGGAGGCCTCGTCAGTAGCGGTCTGTGTCCAGTGTCACATGGCTGACACAACATGTACGACAGGCACCCAGGTGATGTCCAGTAAACTGCCGCACTGGTTTTGGTATCCTACAATGCTGCTCCAAAAATTGGCGTGCGGCGGCCCGGGGGGGGGGGGGGAGGCGGCGTGAACGGGCCTCCCCAGGTGGCGGCCATTCAGCTGTTTACCGCCCGCTCTTGCGACTACAGCGTCTCGCTCACCATGTAGTTGAGTTGTTCCCACTCTTGCGGTGCAGCGATAGGCGGCTGCCACATGACTCTTAAAATGGCGGACGGCTCTTCGGTTTTGGGCCTGGTCCACTGAAATGGCCCTGGGACACCTTGGAAGTCGGATGCTTGCCTGCTAGGGCTTGGGCTCCATTCTCGAAAAGCGTCCCCTCAGCCGTGAAGATTGTATAAAAGTCTTGGGGGCTCCCAACTCCCGCAGGCTTTCGGTGGGGAGCGGCTGCCATGATCGCTCGCGGAATGACCACGACGGAGCCACGAGATGGTGGTGCTCTCATGCTGACGCCAGCTTCAGTCTGAATGATCCAGAAACAAGGTGGGGCTTTCATCGTTTGGGAAAAAAAAATGTTCTAAACCAATGAAAAGTGTTATTTTTAGGTCATATGACCAAGCCTTCCATCTTTAGGAAACCAAAAGTAAAATGAACCAATGAAAAGTTTTATAAACAAGTCACATGACCTGTTATGCGACATAGGGCTACAAAAAGCGTAGAAAATCCGTTGGCACGTGAGGCGGCGTCAGTAGCGGACCGATGTGCGAATAGGCCGAAGGCAGCACAACGCGCCGAGATCCGGATGGCACCGAGGTGGTGTCCAGCAAATTGCCGCACTGGTGTGGCCATCCTACAATGCTGCGCCGAAAGACGGCGTGTCCAGCTGAATTGCGGTCACTGTTGCGGTACAGTGACTCGAACGCGCCGAGATCCGGATGGCGCCGAGGTGGTGTCCAGCAAATTGCCGTACTGGTGTGGCCATCCTACAATGCTGCGCCGAAAGACGGCGTGTTCAGCTGAGTTCCGGTCACTCTTCCGGCACAGTGACTCGAACGCGCTGAGATCCGGATGGCACCGAGGTGGTGTCCAG
This sequence comes from Lissotriton vulgaris, assembly GCF_964263255.1. NCBI lineage: Eukaryota > Metazoa > Chordata > Amphibia > Caudata > Salamandridae > Lissotriton > Lissotriton vulgaris. Next base: position 1,088,466,263 of record NC_141697.1, on the reverse strand, counting down.
CAAGTGGCTGCACTGGTGTGGCCATCCTACAATGCTGCGCCGGAAGTCGGCGTGGGGTGCCCCGTTGGCTTATGAGGTGATGTCAGTAGTGGACTGATGTGTGAATAGGTCGGAACCAGCACAAGGCGCCAAGATCCGAATGGCAAGTCCTGGATGTTGAGTGCCTCAGTTGAGATTTCTGAGCAGTGCTTGTAGAACTGTCTGAAGCTTATTTGCACCTGCTGCAGCTTCACTAGGTCCGGCGGAACTTGTTGCCTTTTCCTTTCTGCTTCTTTTCCTACAATGCGTTTCTTCTGAAGACACGACCAGGTCCCTGAATGTGTGCAGGGGGACGCTATTGAATGAATGAACGCGCCGAGATCTGGATGGCACCGAGGTGGTGTCCATCAAATTGCCGCACTGGTGTGTCCATCCTACAATGCTGCGCCGAAAGTCGGCGTGGGGTGCCCCGTTGGTTTATGAGGTGATGTCAGTAGCGGACCGATGTGTGAATAGGTCGGAACCAGCACAAGGCGCCCTGCACTGTTGAGCCTTTTTCAATGTCTGTTTTTTGTTCTTTCCCTTCCATCAAAAACAAAACAAAAATACAAGGCGCCAAGATCCGAATGGCAAGTCCTGGATGTTGAGTGCCTCAGTTGAGAGTTCTGAGCAGTGCTTGTAAGACTGTCTGAAGCTTATTTGCACCTGCTGCAGCTTCACTAGGTCCGGCGGAACTTTTTTCCTTTTCCTTTCTGCTTCTTTTCCTACAATGCGTTTCATCTGAAGACACGACCAGGTCCCTGAATGTGTGCAGGGGGACGCTATTGATTGAATGAAAATGGCGGCTTGACACAAAGCTGACTCAAGCGTTACTGTTGGTGCTATACAGACAAAAATTGGTTTTCAGTTTGTACATTCTTCAGGTTTTTTTTTCCATCCAAGTCTGATTGAGAGTTTGTAGAAAAATGGCTTCAGATTTTCCACATACTACTCTTCAACATTCTTCCTAAATGTAACAATGTGAAACTCACTAGGAGAACGGCTGTTTCTGTTTCCTTTCAAAATGCTGCCACCAATATTTTCTGAATGGAAGACATCATCTTGTAACATAAAGGGCCGAAAGGGGTTCTGGTCTGGCCGATGGTTGGTGGAGACATTTTGACTATATCTTGGACCTGCCCGGCCTCGCCCAAAATGGCGCCGGTATAAATGGGACTCGTAACTCTTTGCCCGCAAATGTATATCTAGAAAATGTTATTGTAAGTGGCCCTGTCGTATTTTAATTACAAAATGTACGTCCACCGATACCGCAACTGTTAGACACCTTTGTTCTTGTCACCTAATGGCCCGCTCGTTACGTTCTTCTACAGTGTAAATGTCTCCTCATCATATACGATTTGAGTTTGCTCCGTGGCCGGCCCACGTGGTTATAGGCCCGTATTTGTATACTGACATTTTCACAATAAAGGTTTTTAAAACAAAACACGGTAGTAGTATTTTCATTTGTAAAGTTTTTACTTTTAGTGACTGTTTTCGAATCAGTAAAAGGCAAGTGAAATAAAGCAGTCCAATTACATGACGGATAAAAGGTATAATATGTAGGAACGCAGTAAAGATAAATGGTCAAGGGCAGTTGTGTTTTTCATGTCTGCAACATAAAGTGATCGATAAGAATCTGATAATCAGGCGCATCGGCGACTAAGACAGCAGGCCGAATCTCTTTTACTCAACGGCTCCGTCATGGAAGGAAGAAACGCCCTTTTTCTCGAAAAAGGAATATATTTTACTTGCCAGACAGTTGTAAATTTTCCGGGAAAGTACATTAGCCTGGAATATTATAACATATGTTTGAAAAAAAAATATTGTTCGAAAATAATAAAAAGCGTAATTTTTAGGTCATATGACCAAGCTTTTCATCATTAAATTAACAAAAGTAAAATGAACCAATGAAAAGTTTTATTAACAAGTCACATGACCTGTTATGCTTACGTTACGCGCTGCGCGCCGCGCCTCGGATCACTTCCGGGTGCGCTAACGCGGCGTGTCATAAAACGCATTACGCGACAACGTAGGTCAAGAATATAGTCTAAATGTCTCCACCAACCAGCGTTCAGAACACAACCCCTTTCAGCAGTCCAAAAAGTTCTGTTAAATGACAACAGAGGGGACAGGCAACAAGAACCATCAGTCAAAGAGGGGAGGGCAAGTTCTTCTCTTCCGGGTCATGTTGGGGCGCTACCGGAACTGATCGAATTGGTAGTCTACAGTGTTTCTGGATGTTTCAGACTAAAGCTGGCGTCAGCATGAGACCACTACCATCTCGTAGCTCCGTCGTGGCCATTCCACGAGCAATCATGGCAGCCGCTCCCCACCAGAAGCCTGCGGGAGTCGGAGGCCCCCATGACTTTTGTAGAATCTTCACGGCTGAGGGGACGCTTTTCGAGAATGGGATCCAAGCCCTAGCAGACAAGCGTCCGAGTTCCAAGGTGTCCCAGGGCCATTTTAGTGGACCAGGCCCAAAACCGAAGAGCCGGCCGCCATTTTGAGAGTCCTGTGGCAGCCGCCTATCGCTGCACCGCTAGAGCGGGCGCATCTCAACTACATGGTGAGCGAGACGCTGTAGTCGCAAGAGCGGGCGGAAAACAGCTGAATGGCGGAAGAGGCACAGTGTAGCAAAAGCGGGCGGAATGGCAACTAAAACGATAAAGGGGCGCCTCACTACAGCTTGTCTTCAGGTCAAACGGATTGTGGGACAAGGTCCAGAATTGAAGAGTCATCAAAAGGCAAAAAGTACCGCCGGACCCCGGGAGCCGGCCGCCTATGTCGGGGGCGATCTCAGGCTACACCAGTGCTATAAGACTTGGGGAGGGTGTCGGAGCCAAGCGTCTTCTCCGAGTCCATGGCCATCACAGCGCCCCTCAGGGGCCTCCGTCAAGCTGTTTAGGAAGGTAACATATCATATTGTTTTCTAATGCAGTCAGGTCCACAAACGACACTCACTTACTTTGAGAATAGTGAAGCTGCAGTAGGAGGAAATAAGCTTCAGACAGTGTTACAAGCGCTGCTCAGAACTCTTAACTATGGCACCCAACATCCAGAACTTATGCTATTTGAGAATGGTAGTGACATCGAAGCATCTCGGGGACCAAAACCATTAACGTACTTTCACGTATGAAAATCTTACTTGGGGAGGGGGCAGGAGCGAAGCGCCCCCTCCCAGTCAGCGCCACCACACCGTATGTTGAAAATCTGAAGCCATCGTTCTACAAAGTCAACCAAACTTGGATTGAAAAATCTAGAAAAATGTACAAACTGAAAACCAGTTTTGGTCTGCATAGCATCAGTAACAACGCTTGAGTCAGCTTTGTGTCAAGCCGCCATTTTGATTCAACAAAGCACAGGCATTGAAAAAGGCTGAAATTCAGAACTCTAAACTATGGCACCCAACATCCAGGAGCTTGCTATCCGGATCTTGGAGCCTTGTGCTGTTTTCGATCTATTCACACATCGGTCCACTACTGACATCATCTTATAAACCAACGTTATGTAAATAGTTTTTTAATAAAATGTTTTACCCTATTTCTTTGCTGGTGTGTTGTCTATATTTTTAATATTTGCATAGGGTTTGTCATTATTTTGTGCGGGATGGGTGATGGAGCCGAGCTGTCTTGCAGCCCTCATGGTGTGGAGCTCAGTTCATCTCACTATTTTCGTATTTCTCAAGAAGGGTTGTTCCTAATATTTCTATTTTAGCGAGGTCAAAAAGAGATCCAATTAGTGGCCTACTGATTTTGCTCGATTACTTTTATTTTTTTACACTTTTTTTCACTATCTGCAAAGACTAAACAGAGTATTGCGACTTTGTGCTTGTTTGTAAATAGAGAATGATCCAAAGAGAACCAATTCTAAAACAGTAAATGCTTGGACAACAATCAATCAAATGGAGAGACAAGGAGGTACGACGGATTACAACGGGGGTAAAGGCCTGCGTTAACTACCCTTCTGTATCTGCAAAGAGAGAGTACTAACAAAGGCAAAAGAGGGGAGGGGGGGGGCAGCGTTCAAAGCACATCAGCGTGCATAAATACGAAAATGTTTTTATCTATCACGTACTTGACATTTTAAAGCTTTTCATATTTGCTATTAAAAAACCAATGAAATTCACAGAAAAAACCATAGGTTATAGTGGATATATAGTTAGGAATTTGCATTTACAAAACCTTGAAAATTCAATGAAAAAACCATAGGTTATAGGCCATATATAGTTAGGAATTAGCATTTACAAAACCTTATTTTACTCGCATAAAACCATTGAAATTCCATATATAGTTAGCTAACTATAAGCGCTAACTATATATCGCGCACCCGCAATCCACTGCTGATGATGTCACATATTACATCATTCATGACATGGTCAGTGACATCACTGATGACATCACTGATGACATCTCAAATGACATCACTGATGACAACTCAAATGATATCAATGATGACATCTCAAATGACATCACTGATGACAACTCAAATGACATCACTGATGACATCTCATTTGTCATCACTGATCACATCACTCATGTGATAATACAATGAACCTCTTCAGACTCTAATATAACCTTACATACACTCAGTATAAACAGACACTCACAGACTGTCACTCATCCATGGACTTACTCACACACCTAGTCAGTCATGCAAAGAATCAATCACACCTCCATTTCCTCAACTATACAGTTATACACATCTTACTTATTCAAACATATAATAACACATATTTACTCTCTTATATAATCCCTGATACAAGCTCACAGTGATCGATACAGCCACTCACACATTCACTGGCTCTTATGTTCAGTTATTTATATATCTCAACTCTCACATGTATTGTGTTTTACATACGTACTTACTTGCACATGTAGCAATGAGAAATCCATTCACTCACCAACACACCCATGCACAGTCAACCGCTCATATAGCTGTTTCCACATGCACTCTTGAACTCATACTCCTAGTGAATCAACTGCTTACACATCTATGCACAGAGTCACGCACCTCCCAGCCACCCACACACACACTCAGCCTCCCATTCAAATATTTGGGCAACCAATCAATAACCCATATGGCTACTCTTATAGCTACTGATCAACACAAGCAGCAGTTTACACAACAACAAACATACTGATGCACGAATTAAGACAGTTTAGTCACTAACCCATGCACTCAGTGAGACACATTTAATCACTCACTCATACAGTCAGTCATGCACCTACTAAATTCTTCATCCAGACACTTATACATCCACTCATTCTTCAATATGTGAAACATATTTTAACTTTACAGAAACATACAGTCACTGGATGTTGTAATCAGTGATGTCATCAGTGATGTCACTGACCATGTCATGAATGATGTAATATGTGACATCATCAGCAGTGGATTGCGGGTGCGCGATATATAGTTAGCGCTTATAGTTAGCTAACTATATATGGAATTTCAATGGTTTTATGCGAGTAAAATAAGGTTTTGTAAATGCTAATTCCTAACTATATATGGCCTATAACCTATGGTTTTTTCATTGAATATATATATATATATATATATATATTTTTTTTTTCTCCAAAAGACCAGCACTTCGAAGAGCACACAAATTCCAAGCATCAGTGGTGCACGAGGTTCATATATATATGTATATATATGTATATATATGTATATATATATATATATATTACCTACTGGCGATAGCCAGTAGGTATATATAGTTAGGATTTTTTCTCTATGGAACTTTTGAAAATTCTATGTCTAATAACTTTGGCGTTTGTGGACGGAATCGGCTGAAATTTTCAGGAAAATGGCACATTTTGTTTCTGAGCAGCCCCTGAAAATTTGGGGGGGTTCCGTCAAGGGGGGGGCGAGAAAAAAGGGGGGTCCCAAAACGCGTTTTTCCCATTCATTTTTCCATAGGGCCTTTGGCCTTACTTTTAGCTCGAACGGCTGAATGGATTTACACGAAACTTGGCAAAATTATAGGGACTGTTAGCCCAATGTGCCTTTGCTGGGTCTCAATATATGTGCTCCAGTGGATTTTGAGAAATTAACGTTTAAAAAAACAGATATATCTGTGACAGCTCCCAGATAGCGCTCCAGATCGCGTACTTTTCGCGTAACGGAGCTTTGCGTAGCGAAGCTGATTGGCTCTCCGGTGTCTGTCAACATTCTAAACAGTCCGGTGCGGCCGCCATCTTGTCTCTCGGTAGGATCGAGAGACAAGAGGAGGAGAAAAACGAAGGGGAATTTAATGAAAGGGTGCAAGGTAGACCCTCTTAACCCCCTAGGAATGATGTTGGGGTTATTAAAGGGTCCCGTGGGGCAAATAATAAAAATTTGATTTTTCGCGGTAGAAGCGCTTCTAGGTTCGCGAACCGGGTCGCAAACTGGTAGCGAAACGTGAAATCACCATTTTGTGTTTCGATTTAATTAAATTACTAGGTATAAGGGGGTACGGGAGACGTATCCTGACCCCTTATGTTTTCTGAGGGTGGCTGAGGAGGCTCATATATGTTGAAACATTTCTTCCAGCGTCTGAGCGTGAGCGTTTTTTTTTTGCTGCGTGACGTCTGTTAACGTTCGATTCGATGGAAATCAGGAACTGTTGACCGCCATTTTGTCACTGCGAGTAAATATTTTGTTAAAAATAATTGTTATAAATTAATCCCTATTGATAAACATTGTCTGCGCCATCTTGCCTTTTTTGCAATGCCACACTTTTGTTGAGCACGTCAGCCATTTTAGATGCCTTGACCAGACCCACTCTCTGCACACCGCCGATCCTCAGCATGGCTCCGCACCCTCGCAAGCATCTCCCCCACGCACTGGTCACCCCCGCTCTCTCTCTCATGCATGGGCCAGAAATCTCCTCCCATCTGCGCTGTTCTTCTCTGAGAATCACACCCTGTGCCCGCCCGACACCTCCCTTTCACCCTATTGATGTAAATAATTAATTTACTCTCTTAATTTCTATGCAGATAAGTACTTAATCAATAATAACTCAATCGAAATGAAGGAAAACAGAGTCCGTGGTGTAAGAGTTTCTAAGGGTTTTATTCCTCATAAAGGAATCAGGATATCATGTTCTGACCACCACACAGGATGTCAGAAGGGATAGATGAGCGCGCTGTCGTTTATTGACAATACATAGCTTATATACTTGATTTACATCATAATGTTCAATGTAAGAGGCGTAACAGCTGAGAGAAGACAAGATAACAGTATACACGTGGTGCTAGTACATCATCAAGAGGCGTAAACTAGGCGTAAACTAGGGTGTGTGCTAGAAACGTCACTGATAGGTGACGCAAGTGGGTGGCACCAAGGGGTGGTGCTAACAGAATGTTGCAATGTCAGCAGAAATCGGAAGCTTGGATGCGCGCGCAGCTGCATGACGTGTGATAGACGGGGTGCAGGGGACTTGACATTTACACTGGCGGAAAGAGACAGAAGTCTGGCATGTCAGATCAACTTGTGCTTCTATCATATCTGATATCTGATGTTTAGGAACTAAGCTATCTGGGCAGAAAGGTCTCTAGAGCAGAAGCTATTCTATACTTGCTGTGAGTGCGTGTATAAGCGCCTGAGTGTCTGTATGAGAAGCGTGGGGGCATGGGGCCTTCCATGGAAGCATGGCAACAGAGGCTATGAATTACTTGCATAAAGACAGGTCGGCCCTTTAGCCCTGTAGCTGAGGAAGGATGTTTACTGAAGCTAGCAGGCTGGAATGTATCTTCGGGGAGGAAAACAGATAACTCGAAGATTATAGTCAATCTTGGCAGGCAGCAGGCTGAGCTGAGCACGGAGGGCCGCGCTAGAAGTAAGTCAGAGTTCACGGGTACGGGGGCTGCTTGGGCAGAGGCCCTCGCAGTCAGAAGCCAGAAAAGAGGCTCGGTGGCAGAGATTCAGGGCCTACTTTCAGCCAGGCTGAAAAACGTAGGAGTACACTTCAAAAAGACGTTGGCATAGCATACTTAGGAACGGACCATCAAACCCATTCATGGTGGGTCTGAAAGAGGACAAGTTAACGTTGGACGCAAATGTATTTGCGTCTTCATAGCTGGTACAGGAGGGAAGTTACATGCACTTTTAACTCGTACATGGAGTCGGTGGGGTACTCGCTAGGGAACACAACATGACCATAAAATTTATATTACCTCATTCCCTCCTTGTTCCCTACGGACCCTTCATGATATATCGATCCTCATAAATCGATCAGTTTGTTCTTGTAACATTATATGTTCGTCTTTCTTTCTTTGACTGTTTGAGAGGCAACTGGAATGCTCAATGCAGGATGTGGCACACAGTCCACATATCGCTGGCCCACACTGCAGGCACAGGCAACAACTGAATACTATAACAAGGCCAATGCCTAGGAAGGATAAGATCTTCCATCCCCAAGCTGTTAACGTAGTCCAGAACCAACCGGACCAAGTCCAGGTGCCTGGATTCTGATGTATCTGATTTGCAATTTTATGTAAACGGGTGATAGCTTGATAGACAGATGGTGCGTTTTGTGGAATGAAAACACAGCAACTTGACCCGATGACCTTACAGGCTCCACCTCTATCTGCCAAGATGACGTCAATCACAAGGCGATTTTGAAGGACAACAGTCCGTATAGCAGACTGCTCCTCTGTTAAGTTACCTAGAGCGGAGGCAGTTTCGTTCACTACTGCTTCGAGTGTTCTCGTTAATCTGCGTATTAATTTACTGTTTTGGACAGGCCCTAGGAAGAAAAAGAATCCTTTATTGAAATCAGTGTACTGTTCCCATGCCGTTTCTGTGTAGTCGACAAGGGGAATATCTCTTTTGGGTCTATTCGGTGCTAGATTCGTATTTCTATGGTAATCAGGGGGAGCTAGAAAAACAGGTGGCAGGAGGAAGGCAATGTAACAGGTACCATCCCAATCTGGAGGCAAACGTATGTATGCGGTATGACCACAAACAAAGTAGGAATGACTGATAGCTTTAAAGGACGATTTACCATGGTCACTGAACTCGACCACAGTAGTGCATTTACTATGACCTACGTGTACTGAACCTTTCTTGCTAACACATAATTCACCTGTGACTGGTAGTACTAACATATGGGGCAGAACTGGAGCAGTTTCAGATTCAACAGTGAGGATCATAAGGCTAATTGTGTAATTACCTAATCCATATACTTCATTTTCTAGATCAGTTCCTATTCGAGTGGGAAGTCCCTCTTTATCAGGATAACAGACGTTGAGCAGGACTAAGTTCAAGTTTCCCCAAACCCAGCCCCCATCGAAAACAGCAATATCAGGATCTAAAGAATTAATTATTTTAAACCATGCTCCACAGGAGCCATTGTGAGTGAATGGGTACGGAAAGAGAGGCAGAGCTCCCTTGTAATTCTGGTAGGGAGGGAGTCGGCCACATATCCAACAGTCTGTAGCATTATTTGTCTGATGGGAATGGTGTAACATACTAATGAATGTATTGTTGCGCAGCGCAAGTCTGTAAGAGAGTTCATGTGCGGGAAGTTCACTAAAAGTGTGTTCAGCAGAGACATTGTAAGCAGATTGTTCACGCCTGAAAATAGGCCAGTACATAGGAAGCAGAATGCTGGCAATAATAATTAGAATACTCAGAATAAACATGATTATTAGTGTCACTATGCAGTGACTACGAAGTGATTTGCAATATGTTCTTCTCTTTTCCTCTCTCTCTCTAACTCGATCTAGGGGATACATGTCAGAAACTATTTAACCGATTCACCTAGGGGAGGACTTAAACAATTAAACTGTCTGACTTGCTAGATCGAAGCTTCATACGGTAAAGTTCTTGAGGAGTCTTTTCTCTTTTAGGCACAGTAACGTCTTGTGCTTCAACACAGTCTTTGGTGGGGGTGGACGAGTCAGAGTCCTGTTTCAGTCCGTTTTTTAGTTCATTGCATAGTTTGATGTGACTCGTGTGGACCCACCCCTTTCTCCCCTCGATTTTCACGGCGGTCCTGGTGGTAAGCAGAACGGTCTTTGGAGACTTCCAGCGGGGCTCCAGCGGACTTTTCCGGTCGAAATTCCGGACGAGTACCAGGTCCCCTGGACGGACCTCATGCGCCTTTACATCGGTGTTGTCAGGGAAGGCTGCGGCAACCTGTGAACGACATGATTGGAGTGCAGACATCAAGGAGGCAAGGTAATCTGTCAACATGTTACAATCAATATCAGTGATCTTTTTCGGAACGGGCGTCCCCCACATATTCGGCGGTCTGCCAAAGACCACTTCGTACGGGGATAGCCCCGATCTCGAGTGGGCGACCATTCTCATGTAGAATAGTGCCACGGGCAGGGCGACTATCCAGTCGACCCCTTTTTCCTGACAGATCTTGGCAAGACGGATTTTTAGTGTCTGATTATGCCTTTCTACAAGGCCAGCTGCTTCGGGATGTCGGACACAGTGGAACCTCCACTGATATCCTAGCAAGAGGGAAACTTGTCTCATCAGCTCGGACGAGAACGGCTGTCCGTTATCTGAATACACGACACGGGGCAAACCGTACCGTGGGAAGAATTCACGAACCAACTGTCTGGCAGTGGTCGGAGCAGTGTAGTCTGGGACTGGGTATGCTTCGGTCCAGCGGGACAGAGCACAAACAATTACAAGGACATACTTAAATCCTCTACAGCTATTCATCTGGATATAATCCATCTGGAGGACTTCAAAAGGGTGATCGGGAGGATGAAATCCACCTTGCTCAACAGGGACACTTTTACCTGGATTGAACTGACAACAGATCATGCAAGTACGCACTTTCTGTTTTGCTGCTGCTCGTAAGTGTTTGTTGTACCAGAGATTCTGTAAACTGTCTAACATGGCTTTCTCTCCAAGATGGGCAGGACTATGTGCTGTATTTATCATGACTTGAACCATTGAGTCGGGGAGAAACCATATAGATTTTCCCTTCGTCACCCAACCTTGATCTGTCTGAATCCCTCCTAGTTCAGTCCATTTCTTTATCTCCTCTGGAGTAGCATGTGTCTGGATATCAATTACATCTAGGGCGGGATCTCTAACTGCCATACACTGGGTCTGGACTATTGTCTTTGTCACATCAGTAGTCTGGGTGTGAGTCAGTGCTGTATGTTTTGCTGTCTGGTCTGCCAGGTCGTTACCCTGGGAAACAGAATCTGTGACTTTAGTATGTGCCTTACACTTCATGACTGATATGCCCGAGGGCAAATGTATTGCTTCTAACAGTGCTTGAATGAGGGGGCCATGTTGGATCTTGGCCCCATGGGAAGTCAGAAAACCTCGTTCTTGCCAGAGGACTCCGAAGTCGTGTACAACTCCGAAGGCATAGCGGGAATCTGTGTATATGTTAACATTTCTGTTCTTGGCTAGAATACAGGCTCGAGTCAGAGCGATGAGCTCTGCCGCTTGAGCAGACAGTGTGTCAATACGATGTGTTTCTTTAATTTCAGTTTCAGTGGTCACGGCGTACGCGGCCACTAATTCTCCTGTACTTGTTCTCATGCATGAACCATCCACATAAAGTGTCAGGTCTGGATTTGTCAATGGGACATCTGTTAAGTCTCGTCTAGGCTTAGTTACTGCATTAATTATTTCTATACAATCATGCGGAGCTGGATCTGTCATAACTGTAGGTAACAGTGTTGCTGGGTTCAGGATGCTGCAACGTCTGATTTCTATGTGTGGCTGGAATAGTGTTAATTCATAACCTGTCAGTCGTGCTATAGTTAAGTGTTGAGTCTGGGTTCTGTTTAACAAAACCTCTACAGAATGTGGTACTTGAACTGTTAACTGATGACCTAAAACAATTGAATCACTTTGTCTTATTGCTAACGCTGTTGCTGCTACTGACTTTAAGCACGCAGGGAGTGCTTGAGCTACTGAATCCAATGTACTAGAAAAATAAGCACAAGGCTTATGTGAACCTACTTGGTCTTGAGTGAGGACAGCCAACGCTGTGCCATCACGTTCTGTAACAAAAAGTGTAAACGGTTTGCTGTAACATGGTGTCGCTAAAACTGGTGCTTGGCATAAAACTTTCTTTAATTCTTCAAAAGCTTGTGTGTGTTCCTGAGTCCAAGGGAGGACAGTCGAAGTCGCTGCCTCCTGTGTCGTTAACTGGATGAGTGGTTTAGCTAGAAATGCATACTGGGGAATCCATTGTCTGCAGTACGAGGTGAGGCCTATGAAGGCCCGCACTTCCTTTTGTGTCTTGGGTTGTGGCATGTTCACAATTAACTGAATGCGATCGGGAGTGAGCTGTCTCCCCACTTTGGACAGCAAGTGACCCAAGTACACAACTTGCTGAACACAGAATTGTAGCTTCGAAGGAGACACCTTGTGTCCCTTGTCGGCCAGGAAATGTAAAACTGTCAGTGATGCTTTTTCACATTCGGGCTCACTTCGTGCGGTGATCAGCAGATCATCGACGTATTGTAGTAAAGCGGTGTTAACTGGCATTTGAATACAATCTAGTTGTCTTTTCAGTGCTTGACTATAGATGCTGGGGCTCTCTGTGAATCCTTGAGGTGCGCGCGAAAATTTGAAACTGCGTCCATTTAAACAGAATCCGAAGAGATATTGGCTCTCTGGATCAATAGGCACGCTGAAGAAGGCGTTCTTGAGATCAATTACAGTAAAGAACGTTGCTTCTGAATCAATAGCAGTCAAGAGAGATGATATATCGGGGACCACAGGATACTGTGGGATAATGCATTTATTCAATTCTCGAAGATCAATCACCAGCCGATATACTGGCGGTGCATTGGGATCAGTACGTTTAAGAATCGGAATGATGGGTGAGTTACAGATATTGGAGTCGGTCTCGACGACCACTCCTTGGGCAATGAGCTCTTCAATGATTTTCAGTAAAGCCGCTACAGCATCGGGTGGTAACTTGTATTGTCTGATTCTGGGTAATACAACACCTGTCTTGAGGGTAACGCGGTATGGTGTAATGTGCATACATCCTACATCAGTTGGGCCTTTTGCCCACAAGTAATCAGGTACATTTTTCAATCTGACGTCAAACTCACGAAGGACGTAATGACCCTTGAAATCCCGCAGAAAGAGTCTAACCCCCTCCGGGGAGCAGCATATTATAGCTCCTAGAGCCTTCAGTGTTTTAATTCCTAACAGATTTTCCGGACATGATTTTGTTAGTAACAGGTCTGTAACGCGTGATAATGGACCCACAGCCAGGGGAACTGGTTCTGATACTTCATTTACAATAGGTTGTCCTGAAAAACCAAGGGAAACATTTTGTGAGCCTGAGAGGGGTGCCCCTGGAACTTCGTCATGACTTATTGTAGTGCGACTTGCCCCTGTGTCAATTAAAAACTTTCTATCTTTCCCCAATACTTGACTGTGTACATAAGGACCTTCTTGATCTACAGGAATCTCGATAAGAGGCAAGCCACCTTCCCTCTCTAGGCTGTTTCATGTATATCGGGAATATTCGGGGTAAGCAGACTGGGCATACTGGTACATCTGTTGTGAGACTTGCTGAGTTGCAGCAATGGGCTGTGGCTGTGGTACTGCTACGGTCTGTGCTGTCTGTGCAGATGCATGCATGGGCTGTGTATTCTGTGTAGACTGATGCTGGTTATGGTCTTGTCTAGGCGGATGCGGTCTCTCTTTAGTTTTACCTGTCGCTATGTTATGTTTCAGAACTGCACATTCGTGTACGTAGTGACCTGGCTGCTTGCAATAATTGCATGTCCCTTTAACAGGAGCTGCAGCGTGACTTGTCTGGGTCGTACCTTTCCTGTGACTGTCGGATGGGACCGTCTGGGCTACTAACATTTTCATTTTCGTGTCTTTCATGCGCTTCTGTTCCTGATCTTGTTCTTCCCTAATTCTATTCTGGTGATATTGTAACATTTGTAACATCTGGGATGGCGTATTTGCTTGCCATGTACTCTCGACTTTATACACTCTATTTTTAACTAACGGTAGGGAATTCTCGACTAACTTTGATACAAAAAGATGTGGGTACGACTCGCTACTTGGCTGGAGGCCACTATTGATAATAAAACATTTCTCGAATCTTGAATAAAAGTCGCTAGTATCTTCATCATGTTTCTGTTTACAGGACGAGATTGCATCCCAATCCTCCTTTCTAGTTGTCAATAATCTGGGCAGGACCTGTACTATCAAACCTGGTAATGCTTTAGTTTTGTCCCCAAGGCCTAACCCTGGAACCCGTTTTTTCTCTTCGTCTTCTATTTCTGCCCAGGCAATCTTTGTGTCTCCCACCTCCCATTCCTTTTCCTTTAATTTCTCGAATATACCCGTAGGCAATAATACTTTCAACATTTTCATGATATCATCATATGTGTAGTCCCCCATTAATAACATGTCTTTAAGCTCTCTATGGAAACCTGCAGGGTCTTTATCATGGCATGGTACTAATTTCTTCATTTCTAACAGTTCTAATTTAGTCAGAGGCGTGTGCACATACACGCGTTTCAAAACCTTGTCCTCACCCATAACAGGGTGTACTTCTCGTAAGGGGTTCTGACTTTCAATACCACCCCCGCACTGCATATGGTACATTTTCCTTTCTGGAGGTGGGGCGGGGACATATTCAGGACTTACAAAGGTATCATATCTGCGTCGTTGTTCTAGAATTATTTGAACTAATTTAGTGCTTAGGCCTCTCCATCTATCCATCAGTAGTGCTTCTAGTGTCTCATGTAAGGGACCTGGATCGGAATAATGTTTTCTGTACTTAATGAGAAGGTGCTGAATCATATATACCCCTGCTAATTTCTGTTCGTCGGGGGAGAGGTTCAGAAATGTCTGTGCTACGGTGTCATCATTATATATGTCTGCATTTTCGGCCCATGATACCGCTGATCGGGCTAATTCTTGTTCATCCATAGAATTGAGTACATGGTACCCCACTCGATCTCGAAGCCGTTTATCAGTTTCCTGGAACTGATGCTCAGCAGAATTCGGATTCGTTAAGGCAGAGAAGAAAACTCTCTTGCTTTCTGGACGGATACCCTTCCTAAGATAAGTTCCCTTACCTACATATGCTATAGTGCTTGTAGTCGGTTCTAGTTCTTTAGATTCTTCTTCCTCCTCGGAGGGAACCTTTTCTTTCTCTTTCTCGTGTACTGCTATCACTGCTTTCTTAATCTTTTTATACATGGCCTCTATGCAATTTTGTCTGTCATGTTTTCCATCAGCTATATTTTGACCCCACTTGTTCAATGCATCTAATTCACTCTGATCTGTTCCGGGCCTGTCTCGTTCTCTTATTAGACAATTTATGGAAAATCGTAGTATCAGTGCTTGCATGTTAACTTTCTGTTTCTCCAGGGCATCCTTAATACTGTCGGGGTCCTTTCCCGTTTGAACGAACTCATATATTCTATCTAGGCGCTCCTTCATTCCTGCATAACATAACAAACTATCAGTAGCAGATCTTAACCGTAAAGACGCTAATATCATTAAGTCGTCCTGTCCAGGTTCTGGATCATATCTACAAACTGACATATTTTCTTTTAGTGCATCAAGACGGGATGAATTAGAAGAACGGGGGGATCTGTGCGTAAGAGGACTCTGCATACCTCTGAGATTTAATCTGTGAGTCGGTGGCGGGGTCTGGAGACCCGCGGTCGCACCTCCTGAAGCGGAAACTTGGGCATTATCTCTGTGTGTAGTCAGTATCTGAATTTGTCTTTTAGTAGGATCTGATTGAAGTGGTTTCGGCAGATCAGTTTTAGGTGAGGGAAGTGGCGGAGCTGGCGGAACGGAACTAGTCTTTTTCGGTGTCGGCTGAGAGTGATCTTGGGGGGCAGTACCACCCCCGGCCCTGTCAGTAGGCAGGGCACGAACAGGCAGATTGGTGTAAGCTGGCGCTACATCTTCGAGATATGAATTTAGGAATATGTCTTTAGTAGTCTTATGCATTACTTTAGTTGGAACTAATGGTGACGGCAAATTTTTCGGTATTTCTGAAATGGCGTCAGGGGTACCATCGGCCAAAAGATACATGTTGTTCACTTTGCCATTTTGGATACGATCTATTTGTTCTACTTTTACTCGAATTCCCTCAGTAACTAATTCGTTTTCTTGGGCCTTTTCTGATTCTTTAAGCCTGTCTTCTCTACGGAGTGCTCTATCAGCACGCTTACGTGATTCCTTACGCCAAAATTCTATGGCGTCTTTCTGAGATTGTCTAGCTTTCTTTTTCCGTAATATTTCTTCTACCTTTATGATGCACTCGGCATCCCATGTTCCGTTAACTGGCCATCGGTATCTTTCCTCTAGGTGCTTGGTATAATCTGTCCATAACTCTAGATACAAGATGGCGTCTATGCCATGCTTATTATACATGAAATTACCTGGAGTGTCCCTAGGGGGAATTGGAATCTCTTCCTCTAACATCCCTTTCCTAGTTCCTATCTGCTTTAATTTGTTAAAAAACGGCATTGTGCCTACTTGATACTGAAATGCTTGATCCTTAATACTTAATTTCGCCTGTAACTATTTAAACAAAAAAACACAATAATGCACAAAAACAATCACATTCATACCACGACATTAATCACATGAAACATTTAAAGACATAGCTAACTTCCCCCTACTCTGAATGTACCGCTCAACGATACAGATACACTGCTGTAACAGTGCAGAAATTCGGAATACTTTATATACTGCTAAACAGTACAGATACACTGCCTAAAAACAGTGCAGACCGGACTTGCGTACCCAAACCCGTCTAGATACGACCCAGCAATGGTACTCACCGGGAAGCACGGAAAACAGAAGGCCTCGGAAAACTCGACTGGACTCGACTCGGAACTTCGGAAAACTTCGGAAAACTTCGGAAAACTGGTGGGCCTCTTCACACCTCGGACCTTGCTTCCTTCGGCTGGGCTCTGGTCGGGATCCTCCGCACTCCTCACCGCCTCGTCTGGGCACTGATCGCAGTCTTCGTCACCTCCGTGTGTCAGAGGGGGATGCAGGAAATCCTGCCAGTACACGTGTGGTCCGTCTAACTGATGGCAGGGGACACGGATTGCAACGCACCTTCCGGCGCGTGAGGTGGGGGAGGGGTCCCTGTTCGGGCGCCAAAATGATGTAAATAATTAATTTACTCTCTTAATTTCTATGCAGATAAGTACTTAATCAATAATAACTCAATCGAAATGAAGGAAAACAGAGTCCGTGGTGTAAGAGTTTCTAAGGGTTTTATTCCTCATAAAGGAATCAGGATATCATGTTCTGACCACCACACAGGATGTCAGAAGGGATAGATGAGCGCGCTGTCGTTTATTGACAATACATAGCTTATATACTTGATTTACATCATAATGTTCAATGTAAGAGGCGTAACAGCTGAGAGAAGACAAGATAACAGTATACACGTGGTGCTAGTACATCATCAAGAGGCGTAAACTAGGCGTAAACTAGGGTGTGTGCTAGAAACGTCACTGATAGGTGACGCAAGTGGGTGGCACCAAGGGGTGGTGCTAACAGAATGTTGCAATGTCAGCAGAAATCGGAAGCTTGGATGCGCGCGCAGCTGCATGACGTGTGATAGACGGGGTGCAGGGGACTTGACATTTACACTGGCGGAAAGAGACAGAAGTCTGGCATGTCAGATCAACTTGTGCTTCTATCATATCTGATATCTGATGTTTAGGAACTAAGCTATCTGGGCAGAAAGGTCTCTAGAGCAGAAGCTATTCTATACTTGCTGTGAGTGCGTGTATAAGCGCCTGAGTGTCTGTATGAGAAGCGTGGGGGCATGGGGCCTTCCATGGAAGCATGGCAACAGAGGCTATGAATTACTTGCATAAAGACAGGTCGGCCCTTTAGCCCTGTAGCTGAGGAAGGATGTTTACTGAAGCTAGCAGGCTGGAATGTATCTTCGGGGAGGAAAACAGATAACTCGAAGATTATAGTCAATCTTGGCAGGCAGCAGGCTGAGCTGAGCACGGAGGGCCGCGCTAGAAGTAAGTCAGAGTTCACGGGTACGGGGGCTGCTTGGGCAGAGGCCCTCGCAGTCAGAAGCCAGAAAAGAGGCTCGGTGGCAGAGATTCAGGGCCTACTTTCAGCCAGGCTGAAAAACGTAGGAGTACACTTCAAAAAGACGTTGGCATAGCATACTTAGGAACGGACCATCAAACCCATTCATGGTGGGTCTGAAAGAGGACAAGTTAACGTTGGACGCAAATGTATTTGCGTCTTCATAGCTGGTACAGGAGGGAAGTTACATGCACTTTTAACTCGTACATGGAGTCGGTGGGGTACTCGCTAGGGAACACAACATGACCATAAAATTTATATTACCTCACTATTCACTACCGCACCCTCTGACACTCCTCTTCCTCTGTGTCCGATTGTCCAGGCCGGTCCCAGGCTATCACCTAGCCCTGCAGATGTAGTTTATGGCCCCAGCTGTAGAGAATCACCCCTCTTCAAAGGAGTTACAGTAGATCAAGGCCCCACCCGATGAGATCCGTCACACCTCACGCATTCCTACTATCTGATAGCCATCCTGTATTGTGCTTGGGGAGGGGATTCTCACTGTGAGGGTGTGTGGGTCCGAGCCTGAAGCGGAAGATTCCAGGGATGCCTCTTTGTACATCAAAGTTTTTACAATTATGTGTCACATTAAAAATATATAGCACTCCAACAAAGTAGTAGGATTATAACACTTTAATAACTTATAAATATATACAACGCAACAAAAACAGTAAATACATTTAAACATTTTTTTGAAAAAAGAAGCAACAATGGTCAGTAGCTGTGTTTTGTGCGAATAGTCCCAAGGCAGCACAACGTGCTGAGTTCTGGACGGCACCCAGGTGATGTTACCTGGGTGCCGCACTGGTTTTTGGTATCCTACAATGCAGCTCCGAAAAACGGCGTGGGGCGTCCCGGGGGGTGCGTGGGGAGGCCTCGTCAGTAGCGGTCTGTTGTGCGAATAGTCCCAAGGCAGCAGAACACGCTGAGATGTGGATGGCACCCAGGTGATGTCCAGTAAGTTGCCGCACTGGTTTTGGCATCCTTCAATGCTGCTCCGAAAAACGGCGTGGGGCTCGTCTGCTGTACTGGGGCGCCCCTTTACCGTTTCAGTTGCCATTCCGCCCGCTTTTGCTACACTGTGCCTCATCCTCCATTCAGCTGTTTATCGCCCGCTCTTGCGGCTACAGCGTCTTGCTCACCATGTAGTTGAGTTGCGCCCACTCTTGCGGTGCAGCGATAGGCGGCTGCCACAGGACTCTTAAAATGGCGGACGGCTCTTCGGATTTGCGCCTGGTCTACTAAAATGGCCCTGGGACACCTTGGAACTCGGACGTCCCCTGAGCCTTTAAGATTTTACAAAAGTCTTGGGGGCCCCCGACTCCTGCAGGCTTCTGGTGGGGAGCGGCTGCCATGATTGCTCGCGGAATGACCACGACGGAGCCACGAGATGGTGGTGCTCTCATGCTGACACCAGCTTCAGTCTGAAACATCCAGAAACAAGGTGGGGCTTTCATCTTTGGGAAAAAAAAATGTTTTAATCCAATGAAAAGTGTTATTTTTAGGTCATATGATCAAGCCTTCCATCATTAGGAAACCAAAAGTAAAATGAACCAATGAAAAGTTTTATAGACAAGTTACATGACCTGTTATGCTTACGTTACTTGCTGCTATAAAAAGCGTAGAAAATCAGTTGGCACGTGAGGCGGCGTCAGTAGCGGACCGATGTGCGAATAGGCCGAAGGCAGCACAACGCGCCAAGATCCGGATGGCACCGAGGTGGTGTTCAGCAAGTTGCCGCACTGGCGTGGCCATCCTACAATGCTGCGCCGAAAGTCGGCGTGGGGCGCCCCGTTGGCCTGTGAGGTCGCGTCAGTCAGTGGGGGCTGTTTGAGGATCTGACTGCATTGGAAAGCAATGTGATGCTGTGCGTCGCCCCCAAGATGGAGGCTCCTCGGCTGCCGTGGGGCGCCCCTTGGTGTTTCACTCGCTATCCAGCTGAGTTGCGTCCGCACTTGCGGCTATAGTAGGCCGAAGGCAGCACAACGCGCCGAGATCTGGATGGCACCGAGGTGGTGTCTAGCAAGTTGCCGCACTTATGTGGCCATCCTACAATGCTGCGCCGAAAGTCGGCTTGGGGTGCCCCGTTGGCCTATGAGGTGGTGTCAGTAGCGGACCGATGTGTGAATAGGCTGGAACCAGCACAAGGCGCCAAGATCCGGATGGCACGGAGGTGGTGTCATAGTTGAGAGTTCTGAGCAGCGCTTGTAACACTGTCTGAAGCTTATTTGCACCTGCTGCAGCTTCACTATTGCCCTGGTGTGGCCAAAGATCGCCCATGACATAGGCGGCCGGCTCCCGGGGTCCGGCGGAACTTTTTTCCTTTTCCTTTCTGCATCTTGTCCCACAATCCGTTTGACCTGAAGACACGACCAGGTCCCTGAATGTGTGCAGGGGGACGCTATTGATTGAATCAAAATTGCGGCTTCACACAAAGCTGACTCAAGCGTTGCTGCTGATGCTATACAGATAAAAACTGGTTTTCAGTTTGTACATTCTTCAGGATTTTTCCATCCAAGGCTGGTTGAGAGTTTGTAGAACAATGGCTTCAGATCTTGCCCTCCCCTCTTTTGACTGATGGTTCTTGTTGCCTATCTCTTCTGTTGTCATTTAACTGAACCTTTTTTGACTGCCAAAAGGGGTTCTGGTCCGACCGCTGGTTGGTGGAGACATTTTGACTATATCCTGGACCTGCCCGGCCTCGCCCAAAATGGCGCCGGTATAAATGGGACTCGTAACTCCTTGTTGTGTACTGGTTGCTCAACCTTGATATCACGAGATATGTATGCAGTTTTGAATGACATGGCGGGCGGGGACGAGAATTGATTGAATATTTCGACATCCCTATTGATATTAAGTTCTGATGTGTTATTGATTACTGTACTATTGAAAGTTCGAATTAACGTCACCCATGGTATTTGCCCGCAAATGTATATCTATATAATTTTATTGTAAGTGGCCCTGTCGTATTTTAATTACAAAATGTACGTCCACCGATTCCGCAACTGTTAGACACCTTAGTTCTTGCAACCTAATGGCCCGCTCGTTACGTTCCTCTACAGTGTAAATGTCTCCTCATCATATACGATTCCAGTTTGCTTCGTGGCCGGCCCACGTGGTTATAGGCCCGTATTTGTATACTGACATTTTCACAATAAAGGTTTTTAAAACAAAACATGGTAGTAGTATTTACATTGGTAAAGTTTTTAATTTTAGTCACTGTTTTCGAATCAGTAAATGGCAAGTGAAATAAAGCAGTCCAATTACATGACGGATAAAAGGTATAATACGCAGGAACGCAGTAAAGATAAATGGTTAAGGGCTGTTGTGTTTTCTACTCCTGCAACATAAAGTGATCGATAAGAATTTGATATTCAGGCGTATCGGCGACTAAGACAGCAGGCCGAGCATCTTTTGCTCAACGGCTCCGTCATGGGACGAAGAAACGCCCTTTTCCTAGAAAAAGGAATATATTTTACTTGCAGGACAGTTGTAAATTTTCCGGGAAAGTATATTAGCCTGGAACATTATAACATATATGTTTAAGAAAAAATAATGTTCGAAAGCAATAAAAAGCGTAATTTTTAGGTCATATGACCAAGCCTTTCATCATTAGAATAACAAAAGTAAAATTAACCAATGAAAAGTTTTATTACCAAGTCACATGACCTGTTATGCTTAGGTTACGCGCTGCGCGCCGCGCCCCGGATCGCTTCCGGGAAGCTGCGCTTCGCGCACCGGAGCACTTCCGGGTGCGCTGACGCGGCGTGTCATATAACGCATTACGCGACAACGTAGGTCCAGAATATAGTCAAAATGTCTCCACCAACCAGCGGTCGGAACACAACCCCTTTCAGCAGTCTAAAAAGTTCTGTTAAATGACAACAGAAGGGACAGGCAACAAGAACCATCAGTCAAAGAGGGGAGGGCAAGTTTTTCCCTACCAGGTCACGTTGGGGCGCTACCGGAACTGATCGAATTGGTAGTCTACAGTGTTTCTGGATGTTTCAGACTGAAGCTGGCGTCAGCATGAGAGCACCACCATCTCGTAGCTCAGTCGTGGCCATTCCACGAGCAATCATGGCAGCCGCTCCCCACCAGAAGCCTGCGGGAGTCGGGGGCCCCCAAGACTTTTGTAGAATCTTCAAGGCTCAGTGGACGCTTTCGAGAATGGGGCCCAAGCCCTAGCAGACAAGCGTCCGAGTTCCAAGGTGTCCCAGGGCCATTTTAGTGGACCACGCCCAAATCTGAAGAGCCGGCCGCCATTTTGAGAGTCCTGTGGCAGCCGCCTATCGCTGCATCGCAAGAGCGGGAGCAACTCAACTACATGGTGAGCGAGACGCTGTAGTCGCAAGAGCGGGCGGTAAACAGCTGAATGGCAGAAGAGGCACAGTGTAGCAAAAGCGGGTGGAATGGCAACTGAAACGGTAAAGGGGCGCCCCACTACAGCGTGTCTTCAGGTCAAACGGATTGTGGGACAAGGTCCAGAATGGAAGAGTCATCAAAAGGCAAAAAGTTCCGCCGGACCCTGGGAGTCGGTCGCCTATGTCGGGGGCGATCTTAGGCCACACCAGGGCAACACGACTTGGGGAGGGGGCAGGAGCCAAGCGCCCCCTCCTAGTCCGCACCACCACACCGTATGTTGAAAATCTGAAGCCATCGTTCTACAAACTCTCAACCAGCCTTGGATGGAAAAATCTTGAAGAATGTACAAACTGAAAACCAGTTTTTGTCTGCATAGCATCAGCAGCAACGCTTGCTATCAGAGTGCATGAGTTTCATGCTCGATCGATTGAGCTAGCCGGATCAGGCAACAAAAAGTATAAAATAGTTATGTAAATAGTTATTTAATAAAATGTTTTACCCTGTTACTTTGCTGGTGTGTTGTATATATTTATAATATTTGCATAGAGTTTATCGTTATTTTGGGCGGGGTGGGTGGCGGAGCCGAGCTGTCTTGCAGCCATCATGGTGTGGAGCTCAGTTCATCTCACTAGTTTCGTATTTCTCATGAAGGGTTGTTCCTAATGTTTCTATTTCAGCGAGGTCAAAAAGACATCCCATTAGTGGCCTACTGATTTTGCTTGATTACTTTTGTTTTTTTACACGATTTTTCACTATCTGCAAAGACTAAACAGAGTATTGCGACTTTGTGCTTGTTTGTAAATAGAGAATGAACCAAAGAGAATCAATTCTAAAACAGTAAATGCTTGGATAACAATCAATCAAATGGAGAGACAAGCAGGCACGACGGATTACAACGGGGGCAAAGGCCTGTGTTAACTACCCTTCACTATCTGCAAAGAGAGAGTACTACTAAGAGAAAAGAGGGGGGGGCAGCGTTCAAAGCACATCAGCGTGCATAAACACGAAAATGTTTTTCCTATCTCGTACTTGACATTTGACAGCTTTTGATATTTGCTATTAAAAAACCATTGAAATTCACTGAAAAAACCATAGGTTTTAGCCCATATATAGTTAGGGATTAGCATTTACAAAACCTTAATTTACTCGCACAAAACCATAGAAATTCGCATATATAGTTTGATGCAATAACTATATATCGCGCACCCGCAACCCACATCAGTGATGTCATCAGTGATGTCACTGACCATGTCATGAATGATGTAATATGTGACATCATCAGCAGTGGGTTGCGGGTGCGCGATATATAGTTATTGCATCTAACTATATATGCAAATTTCTATGGTTTTGTGCGAGTAAATTAAGGTTTTGTAAATGCTAATCCCTAACTATATATGGGCTAAAACCTATGGTTTTTTCAGTGAATATATATGTATATATATTTATATATATTTTGAAAATTCATTTTAGAAAAACTTTTAAATCATAGGCGTTTATCATTGTCATATGTATACATGGATTTTAACCTGTTAATGAAATTTCTTTGATAATTTTTTTTCGAAATGTTGCCATTCTAATAATGTTTGGAAAACAGACTAGGCTACCGTTTTTCAGTAGTTTGTCCTCACTGTTTATCATCACGTGGTGCATTATGTAGCAAAAAAGTAAAAAAATGCATTTTTTCACTGCCCAGTGACTACTATTTAAAACGCATGCATTAACAATTCTGACTGTCTGTGAGCAAGGGCGGATGCCCGAAACGCGTCAGATTGCCTGGTTCAGCTTTTAAATAAAAGAACTGTGCTTATACTTACTGGATCCGCGTGATTTCCTGGGTCGCTGTGGTCGGAGCTCGGGAGATTGCACTCGTTTTGATGTTAATTCGGAAGGTGATTGCTTCCGAGGTGGATCCACTCTCCAGAAGTTGGTTGGCGTGTTCAATCATCAGCAAAGCCTTTCTTGTCGGGAAATCCGTCAACGACAACCCCTGTGCCTGCGGAGAAATTAGCTGCACGTTGGAGAATATCGGCGGCGTCTTTTTTACGAAGTTTTGAAAAAGGGCGCGTTGGCGCCAAAAACGCCTAACCAGCCGGAATCCAGCGAAAAACGCTCCAGCATTTCAGCGGCACGGCGGAGAGGAATATTAAGCACTTGCCCATTACCCTGGGAGCAGGATTGTCGAGCTCGGGTATTTCGGCGCAAATTACATTTTCAAGCAATTTGAATCAGGCGCCATGTCAGAGGAGACTCTCCGTGGCAGAGAGGCGGCGGCGGCCGCTCTTTACTCCAACCTACCTAAGGTAACAGCGGGTGTGGGAGGAGGCAGCAACAAAGCCGATCAAGCTGGTGGCTCCAATTCTGTTGAAAGCCAAATACGTGCAGTGCTTAAAAGACTCGAGAAATGCATGTATTCAGAAATGTCTAAATGGTGGGAGCACAAATCTTTGACAATGTATTTAGAGGAAAACAGAGTTCCCAGGGGTTTACGTATCCTATTGGCACCAAGTTACGATAGACCTAACCCCAACATGCTGAAAGAATGGGGTCAAACAAATTTGGAATCTTCTGCGAAATTGTTGCAAATTCTTGTTAAATATGCAGTTATAGATCGAGAACAACTAATGCAAGAGATAGTGGAAATCAATGAGGAGTTGAATAAATGGGAACCACACGATCTTATAACTAAATCAAGAAAGGAAATTGATGAGCGCATTGCCAAACAAGAGGAGAAAATTAAAGCCCGCAAAATTTACAAGTTTGCGCGTGATAAAGAAGACTACGCGCAGGGGCGCATCTTTACATTTGCGCGTAAGTTTGACAATGTGAAACGCTCTAAATTTGCACAACAAACGCAGCAGGCCAAACAGGGAAAACCGGATGGTCAGACATCCACCTCTGCACAAGTCCAAGGTACAGCATTACCGGGAACAAGCCAAATACATAGTGACAACGAGTCATTGACAAGTGCTCCAACCTCAGATGACGATGCTAGTAGCAGTTGGGAGCCTAGCTCGGTCATCCTTAATTTAGGTGAGGAAGTGGATTTTTTATCCAACGAGAGACTACAGTCACTGAGACCCCGGAACAAACAGCCGACAAAGGGGCAGCAGCAGCAGCAAAGCGTGCCAGGAACAACAGAAGACGGGGCCAGCGCCGGAAAAAACACAAAAATGCCCAAAAAATCAAAGCGGCAATACTGGCGCAAAAACAAGTGAGCGATAATACCGTAGTGAATCTTTCCTCTATTGACCTTACCAAGGCTGAACAACAACTTTTAAGTCTTGGTCTCTAGTACTGTCCTACTACTGATTTCAACTATGCCAAGACCCGCATAGATGTCTACATGTACATTAGAAAATGGAAGCTCAAAAAATTCTTTGAGATCAAGGAAGGTTCAAATAATAAAACAACACAAGGAACGGATATGAGTGCCAACATTCTTCCTAACCCACTGATGCTTCCAGCCAGTGACACTCGTACAGCACTCACTGTATTAAATCTTTTGGGCAACAACGCTCTCACTGAAGAACTTGCATCCACACAGGATGAATTGAGGGCAGCAGATATTCCTCAAATTGGAGCCAACACCAGTCCTTTTAAACCGACGTCTAAATTTAATCCTACTATGCCTAGAGATTCCATTGATGTATTTCAGGACGTGGTAGTAGATGAGCTGAAGCGACTTCATCATCGGATAAAGCACAAAAAAAGATATAGAAGCAAACAGGAAATGGACTATTATGCCTTGGTCAAAAAACTAAGCAATGATCATAACATCATAGTGACCATGGCCGACAAGGGGGGCAACGTGGTCATCTGGCCCCAAGAGGAATACATTAAGGAGGCAAAGCGACAACTTGGTGATGATACCTGTTATTCGATCACCAATATGAAACACTTTGAAGCTTCAAGACAATCGCTTAAAAAATTACTTTTTAAATACAAAAGAGAAGGTATGATCTCCTTACAAGAATTTGAATTCCTCCATGTCGAATTTCCTGTGTTGCCAAAACTTTATTTACTTCCTAAGATTCATAAATTATCAAGACCAGTGCCAGGCCGACCTATCATTTCGGCCATTGCAGGAGTGGCTGAACATGTCACCGAATACATTGATTATTTCCTGCAGAGCCTGGTCCAGGAACTACCGACATATGTTAGAGACACTGGCGATTTCCTGGCCAAAATTCAAAATATCCAGTGGAATGAACAAATGCTTTTGATCACTTTGGACATAGAGTCGCTCTATACGAGCATAGAGCATGTGTGTGGTATTCAAGCATTAGAGTTTTTTCTAGGCAATAGACCTATGAATTGCTACCAGCACAACAAAGTTCTGATCGAGCTAACATCCTGGTGTCTCCATAATAATTTCTTTCTTTTTGGAAGTGATCTATATCTGCAAAGACGTGGGGTTGCCATGGGGGCATGTTTCTCCCCCAGCTACGCGTGCTTGCACGTGGGTTGGTGGGAGGAGCATATCCTCAGGCAACAACACGCCCAAATTTATTCCGATCATGTTTTGCTTTGGCTCCGTTATATTGATGACGTTTTTTTGTTATGGCAGGGTGACAAACACAGTGCTCAACTGTTCATTGATTCTATCAATGTGAATAATGTAAATCTGAAATTCACTAGTTCCATCAGTGAATGTGAGGCCGAATTCTTGGATGTTAAAATCCAGATCCACAATGGCAGGATTACCACTAAGCTACACCGCAAAAGTACCGCGGGCAATAGTATTTTGCACGCTAGTAGTGCACATCCGCGCCATGTGGTAGACAATATTCCCCTAGGTGAACTATTGAGAATTAAAAGAATCTGCAGTACAGACTCTGATTTGATATCCTGTACTAATGAAGCCTTGGAGAGATTCCGTGCAAGGGGGTACCGTGAATCAGTTCTTACAAAAGCCATGGCCAAGGCCAAGACCAGATCCCGTGCCTCCTTGCTCATTAGTGACAGCAGTGCTGATACATCCTGCACTTCTAATGAAGACATCACTAATCCCAGGTTTCTTACACCTTATAGCAGACAGGCTAGACAAATAAAAGCTATTCTATCAAAAAGCTGGCCAGTCCTTGCTACAGATCCTGTGCTCAAACCACAGATAGCAGAAGCTCCCATTGTCACCTTCAGGAAGGGCCCCTCTCTCAGATCTCACGTCTGCCATGACTTTCCTGAATTAAGAAAAAAACAGGAATGGTTAAAAACTAGATCTGGCTTTATACGTTGCACCTCTTGCAGGGCTTGTAAATTTGGCAAAAGTACTCGACAATACAACACCCCGTTCAGTCCAGACCCTATTCAAATTAGGGGCCAATACAATTGTAAGACTGAATTTGCCATATACGTTTTAACCTGCACATGTGGACTCAGGTATGTCGGAAGCACTCGACAACCTGTACACGTTAGAGTCCTCCAGCATCTGCGTGCTATTGTTAACAACGATTCAGCTTACCCTGTAGCCAGGCACTTCAAAGCAATTCATAACAATAATCTGGAGTGCCTGTCCTACTTTGTCATTTCCGCAATAGATAAACCTAAAAGAGGCGGGGACAGGGTAAAGATGCTGAGAAGAATGGAATCTCATTTCATTCTTGAATTAGACAGTAGATCCCCAAATGGTCTTAACAACACGGAAGACCTACATGTGTTTTTGTAACTATAGCCCTGCTCTTTCCCGCAACTTCTGTATTGCCTTGGGTGGTGGGGTTCAGTTGGTTTATACCCCCGCCTCCCTCCCCATGGGTTCCATTACTTGTCTCCTTGTTGAATTATTGCACGTATTATTCTTATTATTCTTCACGGTGATTTATCATTTAGGTTTACCAAAATGCTTTAAAAAAAATTTTTTTGACACATTTGATTGAGGACATAGACATTAACAAGTTGTTTTCTGTCATCCATGTATAAACATATTTTTGCAACAGTTCGTTAACTGACTATGAAACTCCTATGGTTAGAAGCTATATAGCCCATATTCTATCAATTGGCTTTGCTGCAGTCATATGTTTACATACTATGCTATTTTGCACGTAGATAGTTACAGATGTAATACAATATTGTTTACATTTAAGCATATTTTGCACATTACCAATGATATTATTATTGGTTTTAAATTGCATCGGATATAATTACAACTATCATTTATTAACTATGCACTAGGCACTTTGCACTTTGCACTTTAATATGCTATTGATATTGTCAATATTTAAAATCATTGTGGGTCTTCATAATATATCCATACTTGGGCTATACACATATATATAAAAAACCATTTTAGCTTTTGCATTTGATGCTATGTATATAACAAAGTTTTTTTGAAAATTCATTTTAGAAAAACTTTTAAATCATAGGCGTTTATCATTGTCATATGTATACATGGATTTTAACCTGTTAATGAAATTTCTTTGAAATTTTTTTTTCGAAATGTTGCCATTCTAATAATGTTTGGAAAACAGACTAGGCTACCGTTTTTCAGTAGTTTGTCCTCACTGTTTATCATCACGTGGTGCATTATGTAGCAAAAAAGTAAAAAAATGCATTTTTTCACTGCCCAGTGACTACTATTTAAAACGCATGCATTAACAATTCTGACTGTCTGTGAGCAAGGGCGGATGCACGAAACGCGTCAGATTGCCTGGTTCAGCTTTTAAATAAAAGAACTGTGCTTATACTTACTGGATCCGCGTGATTTCCTGGGTCGCTGTGGTCGGAGCTCGGGAGATTGCACTCGTTTTGATATATATATATATATATATATATATATATATATATATCCCATCACAATATTTAATTGCCACACAAAAAGTACATAAGCCTGTCTGCTCACCATGCAGCAGGGCTCCTTCCACAGCTCAGGTCAGCCATTTAAATCCCATCACAAAGTTAGCCGCAAAAAGATGTGCCCACACAAGTCGGTCTTGCTTTCAATATTTAATGGTGGCTGCCGCAAAGAGTCCAGAATGAAATGCCACACAAAAAGTACATCATCCAGCCCAGACGTGTTTCGTGTTCCTCACGCTTTTTCAATGGGCTTCAACATTGCGGGCGTGTCACGGCAGTTTAAATGCACCCAATTCTTTCCATGATACCTGCCCCAGTGGGCGTGGCCCCTCGCAAGGCCTGCTGGTATCTGAAGTGCGTCAATCTTCCTTCAGTGAGTTACCATGCACATCTCGCCAAATAAGTTCAAGCAAAAAACCCCATTGGTTAGTATGGCAATTTCCCTGTGCTCCGCAACACATTACTGCTGCCATATTCAGCTCTTGTCCCGGTCGCTGGTTGCTACCAGACTGGTAGCACCAAAGGTCTGCTCACCATGCAGCAGGGCTCCTTCCAAGGCTCAGGTCAGCCATTGAAATCCCATTACAAAGTTACCCGCAAAAGGAAGTGCCCACACAAGTCGGTCTTGCTTTCAATATTTAATGGTGGCTGCCGCAAAGAGTCCAGAATGAAATGCCACACAAAAAGTACATCATCCAGCCCAGACACGTCTCGTGTTCCTCACGCTTTTTCAATGGGCTTCAACATTGCCGGCGTGTCACGGCAGTTTAAATGCACCCAATTCTTTCCATGATACCTGCCCCAGTGGGCGTGGCCCCTCGCAAGGCCTGCTGGTATCTGAAGTGCATCGATCTTCCTTCAGTGAGTTACCATGCACATCTCGCCAAATAAGTTCAAGCAAAAAACCCCAGTGGGTAGTATGGCAATTTCCCTGTGCTCCGCAACACATTACTGCTGCCATATTCAGCTCTTGTCCCGCTCGCTGGTTGCTACCCGACTGGTAGCACCACAGGTCTGCTGACTATGCAGCAGGGCTCCTTCCACGGCTCAGGTCAGCCATTTAAATCACATCACAAAGTTACCCGCCAAAGGAAGTGCCCACACAAGTCGGGCTTGCTTTCAATATTTAATGGTGGCTGCTGCAAAGAGTCCAGAATGAAATGCCACACAAAAAGTACATCATCCAGCCCAGACGTGTTTCGTGTTCCTCACATTTTTTCAATGGGCTTCAACATTGCGAGCATGTCACAGCAGTTTAAATGCACCCAATTCTTTCCATGATACCTGCCCCAGTGGGCGTTGCCCCTCGCAAGGCCTGCTGGTATCTGAAGTGCATCGATCTTCCTTCAGTGAGTTACCATGCACATCTCGCCAAATAAGTTCAAGTAAAAAACCCCAGTGGGTAGTATGGCAATTTCCCTGTACTCCGCAACACATTACTGCCGCCATATTCAGCTCTTGTCCCGCTCGCTGGTTGCTACCAGACTGGCAGCACTGCGGGTCTGCTCACCATGCAGCAGGGCTCCTTCCACGGCTCAGGTCAGCCATTTAAATCCCATCACAAAGTTACCCGCAAAAGGAAGTGCCCACACAAGTCGGCCTTGCTTTCAATATTTAATGGTGGCTGCCGCAAAGAGTCCAGAATGGTAAAAATGCGGGATGCACCCACCACTGTGGTGGATGCATCCTAATTTGACGCACAGGACCTCCGACCCTGTGGCGGATGGTCCCTTCCTCCGACAGGATGGAGGACGGACAAAGTCCGTCCACCATCCTAATCGACCCCTAGGTTTAAACTACTCTGTGGTTGCATGTGTTCCCATCTGGAGGGGACCTGGCCTCACCGTTCAAGCTGGATTGTTCCTATTGTAGTGGAACCATGGGGAATCATTATGATGGTGGAAGGACTGCAACCACCGGGGCGGTGGTGGTGGTCCTTCTGCCATCACCAAGCTCATTACCCACAGTCAAATTAGGATGGTGGTGAGTATCATGGCGGCCACAAAATCTGACCGCCGCTTTTCCGTCAAAGGCAAATGCACCAATTGCCTGGCCGATGGTGCATGCCCCCTGAAATGGTGGTGGTGCCTAGCAGGCACCGTCCACCAGATCAGGATGTGTGTTTGGGGAGGTCTTTCCATGGCGGCATCGACGCCATGGAAAGGCTGGTGGGGATTGGGGTTGGGGGCCTGTTGCGGGCCCTCCTTGTGGGAGGGTGTCAATGCCCTGGGGGTACCCATGGTATCCCCCTCATTTCCATGCACCAAGTGGCTGGCACCGTGTGGTGCCTGCCACGTAGTGCAGGGAAATGCTGTGCACGCACTTTTCACATTGCGTGCAGTGCTGCCGCCAGCTGCACTGCCTGCAATGTGAAAAGGCCAGGATACGCCCACCAGTATGGCGGGCACTACTAATAGCAGTGGTGGGACTGCCACATGTCTGGCGGGCGATCCCAACCACCTCTACGATGCTGGACAGACTTAGTTCGCCCGCCATCATAATCAGCCCCTATGTCTGATTTGCATATGGTAGATCTCCATCTAGGTTGCAATTTTATTCGATAAATGATAACCTCCATTGCAGCCAGTTCTATTGCCAGTGGCTGACATTAGGTCAAGCATTCTTTCTATCACTTTATTGTTGTTGCACACATTTGTAAGAGGCAGAGTGGCACTCACCAATGTACAAATGTACCCCCATTTGTTTAGTTCACTGGTCCTGATTTACAGTCTTCACCTGTAGCAAGTAGACAATCAAGGCTATGTGTGCATTTCCTCCTCACACAGCTTTGGTTCTAGCTCTCTGGGCAGGTGAAAACAACATCCATTGTTTTGTTTTCTTTGACTCAAAGACCCACATGGTGCTGTGACTTGGAAATGATTATGTTAGCAGTCTGAAAACACTACCTCGCGTAACTAATGTTAGAACATTAAGAGGCATACATTTTAAAGTGCCCACATGGTTTAATTGCAAAAAATTATTTTCTAGTTCAGACTGTAGGGGATATATGTTAAATAGGGGCCTATTAGCATAGCGGGCAGATTTCCACCACCATATTAGCATGGAGAGGGCCACCGCAGCGGATGGAGAGACCGTCCGCCACTTTTCCGCCGGTCGGATTCCCGGCCAGGCGGAAAAGGCACCACCATCCATATTAGGATGTGCCATTTTCAGGGCCTTTCCTTGGCAGAGACTCCGTCATGGAAAGGCATGCTGAGTTCACTATGGGAAAAAGTAAACACAACAATTGCCAGTACTGGAAGATTTCTTTAGAATACGCTATTCAACTTGGCGGCGTGCATCACACAAGACATGCACACCTGCTTTATGGATTGCAATGTTATTTATTTCTTTTTGTTATTAAATTTTTAGATCTGCATCATTTTTTGATTTTATGCAAGGGAACACAACAATTTTTATATACATATATATACACAAACAACACAAAGTACACAATTAATTCGGTATGTACAAGAAATGAACAACTTTCATACAACGCATTCGTGGCCTTCCATTCATACAAAACATACACTCTGGTCCCAGTGTCACACAAAGAAATTAAATATCAACCAATGAACAGTTTGATTTTTGTCTGTTACAAGTCAGGTTTCAATTTTTCGAGCAAATAAAGGAAAACAATACAGTTATTTTGGTTCCCCAAAGGGGTTCCTTTGGGATAGACTTTTAGAGGGTGACCTGGGACATGGTCGACGCGTTTCGAGCCCTGTAGGTGTCAGGGTTCTCTTCAGGACCAAACGTTTACTGTAAGGAAAGGAACAAAACTAATGAATGTGGGTACTAAGGGTTCAACACCTGATTCACATCCAATCCTGTCTCAGCCTACCTCTACTATGGGTCTTAACTCCAACACGGTGTTCCGTGATGCAGGACAGAGAAGAGAAAAGGCTGGAACAAGTGGAAAAGGGAGGTCATCAGTGTACTACATTTACACTTGCGCATTCAACTGGTTTGGGTGGCATGTTGTGAAAAGCTTACCTATAATAACTTTGCAGTGCGGCACGGTCGATCTGCAAGAGGAGGGAAACTCATGAGTGTTTGCTTATTTTATTGAAGGTGGGGCTAAGCGTTGGCGGGACACCGGTGGTGTCAATAGTATACACTTACCCGCTAAGGAGTGAAACTCCGTATTACTCGCTGGGGCGGCTGCTGCTCCAGTCGGAGTCTGAGCGCTCAGTGGGATTTCCGTTCAATGTCTCATCTGCAAAGAAGCAATCGGTAGCGTGTTAGCGGACCGATTTTTGTAAACTAACGCAAATACTAAGTTTAAAAAGGGCGGTCGCATGGAAGGCGACGGGGCTCTTGTTATTAGGTCTTACCAATATTTTGCTTCTGTCACGGGGGTGCCGCTCTCATTCACTCTCCTTCCTCTTCGGTTTGTGGAGGCTGAGTGTGGCTTCTCCCAGAGTAACGTGGTATGGGAGTGGCTACGCAACCTGAGGATTCTGGGACCTGTAGTCCCCAAATAATTTTAAGGCGTAATTTACATGCTTGGTCTGTAGATTTCTGACAGTTCGTTAAGCCCATTTACTGCAGCATCGTATTTCATTATGAGCATTGCCTCTCTCTGGTTAAGTCTCAATTCAATATTTCCACCTCTTGGGTCGTTTTCGATTTTAGAGATTACAGTCCATTTGATCTTGGTCTTATCATGTTTCATTGTAATCCAGTGGTTGACCAGAGGTGCATTTGCTACTTCTCTCCGTAACCTCGATTTATGTTGGGTGATGCGCTGTCTGATTTCTTGCGTGGTTTTACCTATATACAGCTTCGGGCATGGGCATATTATAGCGTAGACCACGTTTTTTGTCTTGCAGTTGGTAAACGTGTCATGTTTCCAATTAATGTTATTAAATGAAAACACTGACTCTTCAATTGTCTCTTCACAACAAGAGCATGATCCACACTTATGGTGTCCAATAATCGGTGGAAAACCGAGCAAACTTCTCAATGTCGGGGCTTCTTTGCTGGGTAAGGCGGCTCTGACAATGTGATTGGCCACGCTTTGTTCTTTCTTATGTGCAAACAACGGTACTGTTTCCAAGTCTTCATGCAGTCCCTTTATTAGGTGCCAGTTTGATGTGATCAATTTCTTAAGTTGATTCGATGCCGGGCAAAATGTAGACACACATACTATCCGTTTCTGCTCTTTTTTTGGCCTTTTCTCTAGAAGAGATTCACGTGGCGTCCACCACGCTCTCTTTAAAGAGTTTTTTAGTAATTTGTTTGGATAACCTCGTTGGAGGAGTCTTTCTTTTAGTTGGTTGGCATGGTAGTAGTAATCCTCCTTGCGTGAGCAATTCCTTCGTACTCTAAGGAACTGGCCGAAGGGTAAATTCTGCCTTAGGCCACGTGGATGATTGCTGGAATAGAGCAATGCTTTATTCCTATCGGTCGCCTTTCGGAATAGTGTGGTTGCTAGTCCTCCATCTGATGGTTCCACTTTAACGTCCAAAAATGTGATTGATCTACTAGATGATGTGCAACTGAATTTAATATCATTACTTCGTGCATTCAACCAATTCACGAATTCATTAAGGCTCTCAGGGCTGCCAGTCCTGATGAGAAATACATCGTCGATGTATCTCATGTAGTGGGAGATTTGATCTTTAAACGGGTTGTCATTATAAATGAATTTTTGTTCATATAGCCCCATGAACAATACCGCTAGCTCAGGGGCAAAAGGACACCCCATGGCTACTCCTTTTACCTGCAAGAAGAATTCTGAATCGAATGTAAAAAAATTCTTCTGTAGGGCCATTGTTGCCAATTCGACCAGAAAATCCGTTGGTACTTGAAAGGGTCTTTCTCGTTGGTCCAGGAAGAATGTTAATGTCTCTATAGCTTGGTCTTGAGGAATTTGTGTGTACAATGATACAACATCAAGTGTCACCATTAGTTGTTGATTTTTGTCAAATTGTACATTCTGAATTCTTTGAAGGAAGGTGGTCGTATCCTTCAGGTGGGCTGGCACTAATTCAATGAATGATTTGAGAAAGAAATCAATATACTTAGCTACTGGCTCAAAAAGGGATCCGCATCCAGAAACTATTGGGCGTCCAGGTGGGTTATTTTCATCTTTGTGTATTTTGGGGAGAGCGTAAAATACAGGAATTCTGGGGGTTTTGTTTTGTAAAAAGGCCAATTCCTTAGGTCCGACAAATCCTTGGTCGTACCCTTTTTGTATAATTGGAAATAGTTGGTTCTGGAATTCAATTGTAGGATTTTTTGTGATACGTCTGTAACAGGTAGTGTCGTTTAGTTGTCGTTGGACTTCCGTTTTGTATTTATTGACATCCCAGATAACCACTGCGCCCCCCTTATCCGCTTGTTTTATGACAACCGATCTGTCATTCTTTAGTGCAAGTAATGCGTCTTTTTCTGTTTTGGATAGATTGTATTTCACGTAGCTTCTTTTTTTCTCAAATGTGGAAATGCCTGATAGAATTGTGCGCTCAAATGTGATGACTTCTTTGGGGATTTTTGACCCTGCGGGGCAAAACGTAGATTTATTCTTTAGACCAGAGACTTCTAGGTGGGGTTCTTCGATGATATCCGAAAAAAAGGTTTTCAGTCTTATTTTTCGGCAGAATTCCAAGACCTCTAGTTTCATTCTAACAAAATCTGTAGGTCTAGATGGAACAAAGGCCAACCCCTTAGTGAGAATAGATGTTTCAGGTTCTGTCAATCTCTTTCCAGATAGGTTAAATATTGGGGGAAGATTTAATTCTTGTAAAATCGGGATCGTGTCCTCATTTCCCATGGTTGTACTGGGCGTGTACGACCTCTCCCTTTCTGTGGGCCCTGGCCTAAAAAAGGATTCTGATTCTGTTGTTGTCTTTGTTGTTGATCTGATGGGATATTTTGTCTATTCTGATAAGATCTATTTGAGTTGTTCGCTTCACTCCCTGAAGAGGATGTATCAGAAAAAGAAATGAACTTGCGACGGGACCGTCCTTGATTGTCTTGTAGGAATCTCCTTGATTCTGTATTACTATAGAACTCCTTCCTTAGATACGGATAGACTGACTCCAGGGAAAAGTTCTTCTTATCTAATTCAAATTTATTGCTTTTACGCCGCTAAATCCTTTCTTGTACTCCGGATCATCCGTGAACACTACTGGGATATTGCGGATTTGAAGACCGGCAGGGATTGTTCCAGCTCTTAAATGTTGAAGAAGAAAGTGTCCGTGGAGATCAGTCCTAATTTGTTTTTTACGCAGTCGGAGTAATTTCTCTGACTCGTTTTGGGTATTAGCCGATTGGCTGAGAATGGCCGATGCGAATGGCGGTGGATCCCTTAGTAAGTTTTTTATATGTTCCTCTGTGAAAGCTACTGTGTCCTGTTCAGACATACCGCAACTGAACACACGTGCTCGGGGTAAGGGAAGGGGAGAACAGTGCAAGAATGATTCGTGTACAAATAACCAGACTAAATAAAACCCATATGCATCATAACCACCACGTGGGTAACAAAGTCAACAACACTAGGAAGGGGGTTAAGAAAAACCCTGTGGCAGCTATTCCTCTGCCCAACAGGACCTCGCGAGTAAGAACCCGCACCACAGTCTAGGAAACCTAAAGGGTCTTGGCTCCTAACTACAGCAAGGCTGAACCAATAAATTACAAAGTAAACACAACAATTGCCAGTACTGGAAGATTTCTTTAGAATACGCTATTCAACTTGGCGGCGTGCATCACACAAGACATGCACACCTGCTTTATGGATTGCAATGTTATTTATTTCTTTTTGTTATTAAATTTTTAGATCTGCATCATTTTTTGATTTTATGCAAGGGAACACAACAATTTTTATATACATATATATACACAAACAACACAAAGTACACAATTAATTCGGTATGTACAAGAAATGAACAACTTTCATACAACGCATTCGTGGCCTTCCATTCATACAAAACATACACTCTGGTCCCAGTGTCACACAAAGAAATTAAATATCAACCAATGAACAGTTTGATTTTTGTCTGTTACAAGTCAGGTTTCAATT
The DNA here is from genome assembly GCF_964263255.1 of Lissotriton vulgaris. Taxonomy (NCBI): domain Eukaryota; kingdom Metazoa; phylum Chordata; class Amphibia; order Caudata; family Salamandridae; genus Lissotriton; species Lissotriton vulgaris. The sequence goes on along the minus strand of NC_141697.1, from coordinate 1,088,429,014 downwards.
TTTCGAGCAAATAAAGGAAAACAATACAGTTATTTTGGTTCCCCAAAGGGGTTCCTTTGGGATAGACTTTTAGAGGGTGACCTGGGACATGGTCGACGCGTTTCGAGCCCTGTAGGTGTCAGGGTTCTCTTCAGGACCAAACGTTTACTGTAAGGAAAGGAACAAAACTAATGAATGTGGGTACTAAGGGTTCAACACCTGATTCACATCCAATCCTGTCTCAGCCTACCTCTACTATGGGTCTTAACTCCAACACGGTGTTCCGTGATGCAGGACAGAGAAGAGAAAAGGCTGGAACAAGTGGAAAAGGGAGGTCATCAGTGTACTACATTTACACTTGCGCATTCAACTGGTTTGGGTGGCATGTTGTGAAAAGCTTACCTATAATAACTTTGCAGTGCGGCACGGTCGATCTGCAAGAGGAGGGAAACTCATGAGTGTTTGCTTATTTTATTGAAGGTGGGGCTAAGCGTTGGCGGGACACCGGTGGTGTCAATAGTATACACTTACCCGCTAAGGAGTGAAACTCCGTATTACTCGCTGGGGCGGCTGCTGCTCCAGTCGGAGTCTGAGCGCTCAGTGGGATTTCCGTTCAATGTCTCATCTGCAAAGAAGCAATCGGTAGCGTGTTAGCGGACCGATTTTTGTAAACTAACGCAAATACTAAGTTTAAAAAGGGCGGTCGCATGGAAGGCGACGGGGCTCTTGTTATTAGGTCTTACCAATATTTTGCTTCTGTCACGGGGGTGCCGCTCTCATTCACTCTCCTTCCTCTTCGGTTTGTGGAGGCTGAGTGTGGCTTCTCCCAGAGTAACGTGGTATGGGAGTGGCTACGCAACCTGAGGATTCTGGGACCTGTAGTCCCCAAATAATTTTAAGGCGTAATTTACATGCTTGGTCTGTAGATTTCTGACAGTTCGTTAAGCCCATTTACTGCAGCATCGTATTTCATTATGAGCATTGCCTCTCTCTGGTTAAGTCTCAATTCAATATTTCCACCTCTTGGGTCGTTTTCGATTTTAGAGATTACAGTCCATTTGATCTTGGTCTTATCATGTTTCATTGTAATCCAGTGGTTGACCAGAGGTGCATTTGCTACTTCTCTCCGTAACCTCGATTTATGTTGGGTGATGCGCTGTCTGATTTCTTGCGTGGTTTTACCTATATACAGCTTCGGGCATGGGCATATTATAGCGTAGACCACGTTTTTTGTCTTGCAGTTGGTAAACGTGTCATGTTTCCAATTAATGTTATTAAATGAAAACACTGACTCTTCAATTGTCTCTTCACAACAAGAGCATGATCCACACTTATGGTGTCCAATAATCGGTGGAAAACCGAGCAAACTTCTCAATGTCGGGGCTTCTTTGCTGGGTAAGGCGGCTCTGACAATGTGATTGGCCACGCTTTGTTCTTTCTTATGTGCAAACAACGGTACTGTTTCCAAGTCTTCATGCAGTCCCTTTATTAGGTGCCAGTTTGATGTGATCAATTTCTTAAGTTGATTCGATGCCGGGCAAAATGTAGACACACATACTATCCGTTTCTGCTCTTTTTTTGGCCTTTTCTCTAGAAGAGATTCACGTGGCGTCCACCACGCTCTCTTTAAAGAGTTTTTTAGTAATTTGTTTGGATAACCTCGTTGGAGGAGTCTTTCTTTTAGTTGGTTGGCATGGTAGTAGTAATCCTCCTTGCGTGAGCAATTCCTTCGTACTCTAAGGAACTGGCCGAAGGGTAAATTCTGCCTTAGGCCACGTGGATGATTGCTGGAATAGAGCAATGCTTTATTCCTATCGGTCGCCTTTCGGAATAGTGTGGTTGCTAGTCCTCCATCTGATGGTTCCACTTTAACGTCCAAAAATGTGATTGATCTACTAGATGATGTGCAACTGAATTTAATATCATTACTTCGTGCATTCAACCAATTCACGAATTCATTAAGGCTCTCAGGGCTGCCAGTCCAGATGAGAAATACATCGTCGATGTATCTCATGTAGTGGGAGATTTGATCTTTAAACGGGTTGTCATTATAAATGAATTTTTGTTCATATAGCCCCGTGACAGAAGCAAAATATTGGTAAGACCTAATAACAAGAGCCCCGTCGCCTTCCATGCGACCGCCCTTTTTAAACTTAGTATTTGCGTTAGTTTACAAAAATCGGTCCGCTAACACGCTACCGATTGCTTCTTTGCAGATGAGACATTGAACGGAAATCCCACTGAGCGCTCAGACTCCGACTGGAGCAGCAGCCGCCCCAGCGAGTAATACGGAGTTTCACTCCTTAGCGGGTAAGTGTATACTATTGACACCACCGGTGTCCCGCCAACGCTTAGCCCCACCTTCAATAAAATAAGCAAACACTCATGAGTTTCCCTCCTCTTGCAGATCGACCGTGCCGCACTGCAAAGTTATTATAGGTAAGCTTTTCACAACATGCCACCCAAACCAGTTGAATGCGCAAGTGTAAATGTAGTACACTGATGACCTCCCTTTTCCACTTGTTCCAGCCTTTTCTCTTCTCTGTCCTGCATCACGGAACACCGTGTTGGAGTTAAGACCCATAGTAGAGGTAGGCTGAGACAGGATTGGATGTGAATCAGGTGTTGAACCCTTAGTACCCACATTCATTAGTTTTGTTCCTTTCCTTACAGTAAACGTTTGGTCCTGAAGAGAACCCTGACACCTACAGGGCTCGAAACGCGTCGACCATGTCCCAGGTCACCCTCTAAAAGTCTATCCCAAAGGAACCCCTTTGGGGAACCAAAATAACTGTATTGTTTTCCTTTATTTGCTCGAAAAATTGAAACCTGACTTGTAACAGACAAAAATCAAACTGTTCATTGGTTGATATTTAATTTCTTTGTGTGACACTGGGACCAGAGTGTATGTTTTGTATGAATGGAAGGCCACGAATGCGTTGTATGAAAGTTGTTCATTTCTTGTACATACCGAATTAATTGTGTACTTTGTGTTGTTTGTGTATATATATGTATATAAAAATTGTTGTGTTCCCTTGCATAAAATCAAAAAATGATGCAGATCTAAAAATTTAATAACAAAAAGAAATAAATAACATTGCAATCCATAAAGCAGGTGTGCATGTCTTGTGTGATGCACGCCGCCAAGTTGAATAGCGTATTCTAAAGAAATCTTCCAGTACTGGCAATTGTTGTGTTTACTTTGTAATTTATTGGTTCAGCCTTGCTGTAGTTAGGAGCCAAGACCCTTTAGGTTTCCTAGACTGTGGTGCGGGTTCTTACTCGCGAGGTCCTGTTGGGCAGAGGAATAGCTGCCACAGGGTTTTTCTTAACCCCCTTCCTAGTGTTGTTGACTTTGTTACCCACGTGGTGGTTATGATGCATATGGGTTTTATTTAGTCTGGTTATTTGTACACGAATCATTCTTGCACTGTTCTCCCCTTCCCTTACCCCGAGCACGTGTGTTCAGTTGCGGTATGTCTGAACAGGACACAGTAGCTTTCACAGAGGAACATATAAAAAACTTACTAAGGGATCCACCGCCATTCGCATCGGCCATTCTCAGCCAATCGGCTAATACCCAAAACGAGTCAGAGAAATTACTCCGACTGCGTAAAAAACAAATTAGGACTGATCTCCACGGACACTTTCTTCTTCAACATTTAAGAGCTGGAACAATCCCTGCCGGTCTTCAAATCCGCAATATCCCAGTAGTGTTCACGGATGATCCGGAGTACAAGAAAGGATTTAGCGGCGTAAAAGCAATAAATTTGAATTAGATAAGAAGAACTTTTCCCTGGAGTCAGTCTATCCGTATCTAAGGAAGGAGTTCTATAGTAATACAGAATCAAGGAGATTCCTACAAGACAATCAAGGACGGTCCCGTCGCAAGTTCATTTCTTTTTCTGATACATCCTCTTCAGGGAGTGAAGCGAACAACTCAAATAGATCTTATCAGAATAGACAAAATATCCCATCAGATCAACAACAAAGACAACAACAGAATCAGAATCCTTTTTTAGGCCAGGGCCCACAGAAAGGGAGAGGTCGTACACGCCCAGTACAACCATGGGAAATGAGGACACGATCCCGATTTTACAAGAATTAAATCTTCCCCCAATATTTAACCTATCTGGAAAGAGATTGACAGAACCTGAAACATCTATTCTCACTAAGGGGTTGGCCTTTGTTCCATCTAGACCTACAGATTTTGTTAGAATGAAACTAGAGGTCTTGGAATTCTGCCGAAAAATAAGACTGAAAACCTTTTTTTCGGATATCATCGAAGAACCCCACCTAGAAGTCTCTGGTCTAAAGAATAAATCTACGTTTTGCCCCGCAGGGTCAAAAATCCCCAAAGAAGTCATCACATTTGAGCGCACAATTCTATCAGGCATTTCCACATTTGAGAAAAAAAGAAGCTACGTGAAATACAATCTATCCAAAACAGAAAAAGACGCATTACTTGCACTAAAGAATGACAGATCGGTTGTCATAAAACAAGCGGATAAGGGGGGCGCAGTGGTTATCTGGGATGTCAATAAATACAAAACGGAAGTCCAACGACAACTAAACGACACTACCTGTTACAGACGTATCACAAAAAATCCTACAATTGAATTCCAGAACCAACTATTTCCAATTATACAAAAAGGGTACGACCAAGGATTTGTCGGACCTAAGGAATTGGCCTTTTTACAAAACAAAACCCCCAGAATTCCTGTATTTTACGCTCTCCCCAAAATACACAAAGATGAAAATAACCCACCTGGACGCCCAATAGTTTCTGGATGCGGATCCCTTTTTGAGCCAGTAGCTAAGTATATTGATTTCTTTCTCAAATCATTCATTGAATTAGTGTCAGCCCACCTGAAGGATACGACCACCTTCCTTCAAAGAATTCAGAATGTACAATTTGACAAAAATCAACAACTAATGGTGACACTTGATGTTGTATCATTGTACACACAAATTCCTCAAGACCAAGCTATAGAGACATTAACATTCTTCCTGGACCAACGAGAAAGACCCTTTCAAGTACCAACGGATTTTCTGGTCGAATTGGCAACAATGGCCCTACAGAAGAATTTTTTTACATTCGATTCAGAATTCTTCTTGCAGGTAAAAGGAGTAGCCATGGGGTGTCCTTTTGCCCCTGAGCTAGCGGTATTGTTCATGGGGCTATATGAACAAAAATTCATTTATAATGACAACCCGTTTAAAGATCAAATCTCCCACTACATGAGATACATCGACGATGTATTTCTCATCTGGACTGGCAGCCCTGAGAGCCTTAATGAATTCGTGAATTGGTTGAATGCACGAAGTAATGATATTAAATTCAGTTGCACATCATCTAGTAGATCAATCACATTTTTGGACGTTAAAGTGGAACCATCAGATGGAGGACTAGCAACCACACTATTCCGAAAGGCGACCGATAGGAATAAAGCATTGCTCTATTCCAGCAATCATCCACGTGGCCTAAGGCAGAATTTACCCTTCGGCCAGTTCCTTAGAGTACGAAGGAATTGCTCACGCAAGGAGGATTACTACTACCATGCCAACCAACTAAAAGAAAGACTCCTCCAACGAGGTTATCCAAACAAATTACTAAAAAACTCTTTAAAGAGAGCGTGGTGGACGCCACGTGAATCTCTTCTAGAGAAAAGGCCAAAAAAAGAGCAGAAACGGATAGTATGTGTGTCTACATTTTGCCCGGCATCGAATCAACTTAAGAAATTGATCACATCAAACTAGCACCTAATAAAGGGACTGCATGAAGACTTGGAAACAGTACCGTTGTTTGCACATAAGAAAGAACAAAGCGTGGCCAATCACATTGTCAGAGCCGCCTTACCCAGCAAAGAAGCCCCGACATTGAGAAGTTTGCTCGGTTTTCCACCGATTATTGGACACCATAAGTGTGGATCATGCTCTTGTTGTGAAGAGACAATTGAAGAGTCAGTGTTTTCATTTAATAACATTAATTGGAAACATGACACGTTTACCAACTGCAAGACAAAAAACGTGGTCTACGCTATAATATGCCCATGCCCGAAGCTGTATATAGGTAAAACCACGCAAGAAATCAGACAGCGCATCACCCAACATAAATCGAGGTTACGGAGAGAAGTAGCAAATGCACCTCTGGTCAACCACTGGATTACAATGAAACATGATAAGACCAAGATCAAATGGACTGTAATCTCTAAAATCGAAAACGACCCAAGAGGTGGAAATATTGAATTGAGACTTAACCAGAGAGAGGCAATGCTCATAATGAAATACGATGCTGCAGTAAATGGGCTTAACGAACTGTCAGAAATCTACAGACCAAGCATGTAAATTACGCCTTAAAATTATTTGGGGACTACAGGTCCCAGAATCCTCAGGTTGCGTAGCCACTCCCATACCACGTTACTCTGGGAGAAGCCACACTCAGCCTCCACAAACCGAAGAGGAAGGAGAGTGAATGAGAGCGGCACCCCCGTGACAGAAGCAAAATATTGGTAAGACCTAATAACAAGAGCCCCGTCGCCTTCCATGCGACCGCCCTTTTTAAACTTAGTATTTGCGTTAGTTTACAAAAATCGGTCCGCTAACACGCTACCGATTGCTTCTTTGCAGATGAGACATTGAACGGAAATCCCACTGAGCGCTCAGACTCCGACTGGAGCAGCAGCCGCCCCAGCGAGTAATACGGAGTTTCACTCCTTAGCGGGTAAGTGTATACTATTGACACCACCGGTGTCCCGCCAACGCTTAGCCCCACCTTCAATAAAATAAGCAAACACTCATGAGTTTCCCTCCTCTTGCAGATCGACCGTGCCGCACTGCAAAGTTATTATAGGTAAGCTTTTCACAACATGCCACCCAAACCAGTTGAATGCGCAAGTGTAAATGTAGTACACTGATGACCTCCCTTTTCCACTTGTTCCAGCCTTTTCTCTTCTCTGTCCTGCATCACGGAACACCGTGTTGGAGTTAAGACCCATAGTAGAGGTAGGCTGAGACAGGATTGGATGTGAATCAGGTGTTGAACCCTTAGTACCCACATTCATTAGTTTTGTTCCTTTCCTTACAGTAAACGTTTGGTCCTGAAGAGAACCCTGACACCTACAGGGCTCGAAACGCGTCGACCATGTCCCAGGTCACCCTCTAAAAGTCTATCCCAAAGGAACCCCTTTGGGGAACCAAAATAACTGTATTGTTTTCCTTTATTTGCTCGAAAAATTGAAACCTGACTTGTAACAGACAAAAATCAAACTGTTCATTGGTTGATATTTAATTTCTTTGTGTGACACTGGGACCAGAGTGTATGTTTTGTATGAATGGAAGGCCACGAATGCGTTGTATGAAAGTTGTTCATTTCTTGTACATACCGAATTAATTGTGTACTTTGTGTTGTTTGTGTATATATATGTATATAAAAATTGTTGTGTTCCCTTGCATAAAATCAAAAAATGATGCAGATCTAAAAATTTAATAACAAAAAGAAATAAATAACATTGCAATCCATAAAGCAGGTGTGCATGTCTTGTGTGATGCACGCCGCCAAGTTGAATAGCGTATTCTAAAGAAATCTTCCAGTACTGGCAATTGTTGTGTTTACTTTGTAATTTATTGGTTCAGCCTTGCTGTAGTTAGGAGCCAAGACCCTTTAGGTTTCCTAGAGTTCACTATGGGGGCCCGTTGTGGGCCCCCAGGTGGCTGGGGAACTGGGGGGCTGCACTTGGGGTGTACCCATGGTACCCCCAGCATTGGCATGCCAATGCCCAGAGTGAATATATTGCATTGCGGCGGGTGCTGCTTACAGCACTGCCCGCCACAACACAATATATGCACCACTGTGGCAGTGGCATCCTAATTGCACCTCTTGCAGTCGGTCCTGTGTACCGTTACGCTGGTGGGCCGACAAAGTCCGCCCGCCATCGTAATGGACCCCTAGGTTTTCCACATTCATTCCATGAGCAGTGGGGAATATGATTGACGATTGAGATAGGGGGCATTTCAGCCCCGTTCATGCTTTGCATCCTCGCTGATTCAACCTTTTTCTAGCTATAAATACTATTGGAAAATGTGTCTGAAATTGGTGAAAAGTTCAGTGCGGTCTACTTTGTCTATGTGGGCTGTGCAGCAGTTTTCGTCTACACCTCCCAGCATGTTCTATAATGACACTCACACAACACACACACAGTTTATATTTGGGAATCAAGACATGTGTACAAAATATTCTTGGGCTAATTTACAAGGACTGGAGCATCTCTGCATATTAGCAGTAATGCACCAGAAAAGATGCGACACGCCAGAATACCCTTGCGCCACCATGAATGTGTTGCATTTACAATGCGGCACACTGTGGCGCAAGGGTAGACAGATGCGTGTAGCATCTTTTGTTGTAAGGGCAGCGCATTGCTGGAGTCGTGTCGCAAGCACGACGCAACACCAGCAATGCTCAGGGTCTGCCTTTACGTATTGTGCTACGTCACTCATTAAGCCTGCTTCAAGCAAGCGTAAGATTTTGACGCAGCCGCATCGTAATAGTCAACCTTGTAGATTCCACTGTGTCACTTTTACGAGGCTTTCTTGTGACGGAACGCCCACCATGCATAAATTATACCTGACACAGGTATAACGTAGTGCAGGGCCTTACAACGTGATGCATCTCCCTAGATGCATCACGTTGTAAATATGCCGCAACGTGGCTCATTGTTTACGACCACGCTGCATCACAGAATTTGCGCAACGGCGGCGCAAACGTGTCGTAAGGAGCTTGTAAATATTCCCCTCTATTTTGCCATATCTATGCCAGTGTGCCTTGGAAACTCTGGGGATTATTTACAAGCCTGTTGCGCCACCTTTACGTCACTTTTACTGTGTTAAAAATGACGCAAAAGTGGAGCAAGTGGCTTGTAAATAAGCCCCTGTGTTTCAAGCATCTGCTGCGGCAAATGTGTGGTCATCACATGAGTGAGTAGATATGTGTTGACACTTATTATTTTTCTGTGAGTAGAAATACTTTTTGCAGGCTTGAGTGATACTTACAGCTGGAAAACACTTCCTGAATCCAGCCTAGATTCGTAATACGTTCAAGAAAGACTTAAGACCAAAAGTGGATTTATCATTATACCTTTCTGGGGTTTGAGAGGATAATTTTGAGTGTCCAGTTTGGAGAAACCCTTTATGCGGTGAGCTCGCTCTGTTCCATTTCATATACAGTTTTCACTACATGGTTCAATGCAAAATGGTAATGTAACTCTGCTAACCATATTCATGGCTCATCCTCATTACACAGGGATTAGTAATAAACCCTTCAAATAATTTGAGCTCCGACATTTGAAAAGATTAGAGTGCAGTACCGTCTTCTTAAAATCAAAGCTTAAATGAATTCGAATCATGCAATCAATACTTACAGATTAAATAGGCCTCACTGAATCTCACGTTATTGATTGAGTGACATACTTCCTTTATTTCTTCATGGCACATTGCATATGAATCATGTCTTCTCGGTTCTTACTTGAAAATAGGCTTAGTGCAGTATATGTAAGTTTATTTTCATTACACATCGATATTAGTATGAAGGAACATGATAATAATACCCTAATTTGATCACGTTATTCAGATTAGTAAAAATAAGTAGAAAGACTGAAAAGCTTGGCTATCATACCAGATTGCAATATAATACAACATCATATAATTTTACCCAAAGAAAAGTGTATACATTTTATAACACTGCAAATATTGAAATTTGAATTGTTTTAATATTTTAAGCCTACGGCAATATATTGTTGTTTGTTGCTGAGGTACAAAACTTTCAAGATTCTTACAATTTTATGTAAAACCCAAATATATTCTTAGAGCCACATATTCCTTCCCGATCAATTAAAAAAATCATGATTGATGCTGGTTGCATCTTAGTTTGAATTTCAGGCTAAAAAAAGGTATTTAATGAAATCTGACCCACTAGTAGCTTGTCGTCGTTCTTCTGTGCATTTACGTACAAGATCCAACTGGATGCATATCAGTCATAGTTGGGTCCTAAAAGAAATGTCTGCACAAAATGTTATGCAATGTTCTCTCCAGACAGCAAAACAAGCAAGCCAATGTGCTACCTGTGCCTGTCCTAATAGGACATTTAGCTTCCTATCAAGGTCTACACAGTCTGACCATACTAATGAGACCTAAAAAGGCCAAGACATTCTGTGGTTACCTGTGTTTTCGTACACAGATTGCATAGTTTAGCACAGTGGTTCTCAACCCATGGTCTGAGGAACCGTGGGGGTCCATGAAGCTTGTCGGAAAACGTTTTACAAAATTACATATTATTAAAATTAACAAATTAAAATAAATAAAGTAAATGCAAATAAATAGTCAACATTAAAAATGTGACAACTTTCTATAGTTGATTATGAATTAAACACGATTTTTCAATATTTGAGAATTTGTTTGGTCTTTCCTGATTTCTATATTTTTGTGTATGGTTTTGATGTTCAAATCATAGAAATTGCTTAGGAATAGGCCATTGGCACCCAATACTGGCTCAGTGGGGGTCCCTGCATTCCAGTAATGATTCAGTGGGGGTCCCCAGAAGTAAAAAAGTTAGGAATCATTAGCTAGATTCTTTAGCAGAACAGTTCCATTTAGGTTGGAGCCAAACGGATTTGCATTAAATTGGACTCTGACTATATTGGAAGAATTTGAAAAAAATACGGTCTACAATAAGGTTGAGAGTAAATGCAAGTGGCTAAGAATATGTCACACAGTGCCTCCTTCTTCTTTTTGTTGTTCTCAGTTTATCTACACTAATATAATAAAGAGAGAGCCCAAACCTTTGAGGCGGGTAATCTCAGGAACCACAGCACCAATCACAACACCCAATACAGCGTTGGAAAGGGCAGTTGCAGCAGAAGGACATAGGCTATGCAGTCGCCCACCATATACATTTAAAAGGTAAAAGAACCGTGCCAGCAAAGTAGTCCTCTGGTGGGCGTGTCTGCGTGGTGCTGTGGGCGTGTGCTGGGGGCACGACAAATGCTAGGGGCGTGTGGTAAGTTCCGCTCTTCATTCCATGTCTCATATCGTGTGCCGTGGGCGTGTGCTGGGGGCGTGGGCATGTGCGGGCGCAAGATTACGGAGAAAAAAAAGCAAGCATTGTGCCCAATATTTCATTGTTTTTTCTTTCCAGGTTCTGTACATTCCAGCTCTGGGTGTGCTTGCCCCACGCTCCCAGTGACGTGCTCCTGCTTTACTGTATGGAGGTCAGGCATGGCGCTATTCCCAAGGGCCGGAAGGAGCGCAAACAGGGGCCATTGTGCAGGAAATGTAATCTCGCCTTAACTTCCGGTGGCGCCTGAAGCGCACACTGGAGATTTTCCACTTCTGTTGCACACAGGCCTCGCTCCACGCACATCCGGACACAAGGCCTGCCTCCACAGAAATAGCAAGAAAGGGACTATCCCTCCCCGGGAATATGTGATGATATTCCGCAAACCAACATCCCCCATATCATCAATCCGCAATTTTTATAACGCAGGACTTTTACTCCGCAAAGACATAATTTCTAAAACTTTTACAACGCATATGACTTTATCACGCATGCCATTATAACGCAAATGCATGTGTGGTAAAGTCATTTACATTGTAAAAGTACATTATTAAAACATCAAATATATGTTTGCATATATGTGTATTTATATATATATATATATATATATATATATATATATATATATATATATATATATATATATATATATATATATATATATATATATATATATATATATATATATAAATATATACATATATATATATATATATATATATATATATATATATATATATATATAGAGAGAGAGAGAGATGATTTTTTTAAATTAATTAAAAAATGTATTCTTTTAAATTGCTTTATTTATAATATTTGTATTTATTATTTTATTTTATAACCCTTTACACCCTAAAGACGAATCCCGCCTTGCTCCCTTTAAATACCCCTGCACCCCATAATCATAACCCACCCTTACTCCTTAAAATACCACAACACCTTTAAACACTAACCCATCTTAACCCTATAAATATATACCCTGTACTCCAAAACCCAAACCTATCCCTAAACCCTAAAAATACCCCTGTGCCCCCAAACCTAGCCCTGAACCCTTAAAATACCCCTGTACCCCAAAACCTAAACCTAGCCCTGAACCCAAAAAATGCCCCTGTACTCCAAAACCCGAACCTCCCCCTGAACCCTTAAAATACCCCTGTACCCCAAAACTCATACCTATCCCTAAACCCTAAAACTACCCCTGTACCCCATAACCCAAAACTATATCTGAACCCTTAAAATACCCAAACTACCCAAAACATATACCTCAGTACCCCAAAACATATACCCCTATACCCATACTTACCTTATCCAAACATTTAAAAAAAAACATGCTTTTAAAATTCATGCATTTGCAACGAATTTCGTTGTAAATGTATCCGTGGTAAAAGCATATACAATGTAATGCCATGCGTTATAATGGCATTGCAGAGTCTTGGTACTCTCGTAATGAAAGTATGCAGAGTGATGGCATGCGGAAAGAAAGTTGCAGAATAATGGGTGTTTACCCTCCCCTGGTAAGTACATTGGTGGCACGACGGCCCACATCTCCAGCAACATACTCACATTTTTTCACCGCTCATTTGAAAAATGCACAGGTCTCTCTGCACAGGTCTCTCTCATTGATGGCCAGCACCGACATACACTTTTAGACACACCTCCCACCACAGGTTCTAGGATTGCGAACTTTAGAGCTGAGGAGCTACGTTTGAATCTCAGCATCAGCTCAACATCCTGTGATTCCAGGCAAATCGCTTTGTCTCCCCGTGTCTATCACAAATGAATGTGTTCTTCTGTAATATAAATTGTGCTCATGCCATGTTGTCGAGTTCGCGCTATATAATATTGCAAGGAAAAATTAAGTAGGGAAACTCGAGTTCACACACTACTGAACGCGCACTCTTAAGTGCATCAGCAGTGCACTGGGAATCGAAGCATTTCACAGGCCTGTCACAGATAGGAATTGCTATCAAAACGAAATCCTACAAAACAATATAGGAGTAGAAAAAGATAGAGTAGGGGAATCCATAATAACAAGGGACCAATCGAATTCGCTTCCCAACTTGCTAAACGATAAGAGGAAAAACTGACCAAAGAGTGAAAGGGTGAAACACGTAGCAACTGACGGTATTCATGTACTATCATGGAAAATAGCAGGGGCTAAAAAATTGGTAGTGGGCGGAGCAGCTTTGAAAGAATGGGCTATTTGTGATAAGATATCCCGCTAGCCGGCTTCATCCACTACACAGCTGCAGCTGAAAAATGTAAATACTACGGTCTCGCAATAGGCGGACTGACAGTCTACGTATCCACAGCCTCAAAAATAAATTAGGAACAGCTTAAATCGCCTGATCCAAGCATCCAACTAATAAAATTTTCGGAACAAAATGTAACTAACAAGAAGACGACAATCTTGATTATTTCTACACTCAACCCAAATTCCGAGTCAAAAAGATAAAAAATGCTCTAGTATGCAAAGTAATTACGAGCCTTCGCAGCACTGAGCCATCGTGGAATATAATAGTGACTGGTGACTTCAATTCAAATCTGATATTTTGCGCCAGAAAAAGATGAAATACTGACAGCCGATAATTTGTATTGGTGTGTCCCTCAGGTTGGGGCGAGGACTCGAATGGACCGACTCGGCAACCAATTGGTGACAGATTGTGAGTATCAAGGTATGTGAGTCCTGAATGGAAAGACTGATGAAGACCGACCGCCAAAAAAAACATACTATGGCCCGCGGGCCCAATCAACACTGGACTTTGCGATTGTAAACCTTTCGCTAATTCCGTTACTAGCCATATTTCATATTGATTATAACCCCTGAGTGATCATGTGATGCAACACATCAAATTTAATTTCTGCATGGAAAGATTTCAACCATCTTACATACTGGAGGGCCAAATAGACACAATTAATCTAAAAAGTATAAATTGGACAAATACAAATAAAATTGAGTGTTTTTCGATAATAAAGGAGATACTGGCTGAATTAAGAAATGTTTCAATGAATACGATTCAAGCCTGGACTCTCTTCTTGGAGAAACTGAAGAGAAAATGAAAGTCCCGGATATGAAGGACAAAAGACCCGGTCCAAATAGCAAACTCCTGAAAGAGTTGCAAGATCTAAGAAGGGTCTTACAAAGAACACAAAAGAAGTTACAATTAAATGATAAAGAAGGACGATTATTGGAGACATTTCTCCTACAAAGAAAAGAATACAATAAGAAGGTCTGGGAATTCCAAAAAATGAAAACTGAGAGCTTTTGGTCTAAATTTCTATTTAGTATTGATCCAGCGCTCCTACTAAAATTCTGCATAAATGATGTCACTATCTACCACCAAACTTAACAATCAATACCATGCCCATAAATTAACAGAGCAGCTGAATCATGACGCAAATGGATCTGATATATTGTTTAAACTATCTACAATAAACAAGACCAGCTTGTCATTTTAAAAGTTTATTCAAACATATTCAGGAAAACTTAGGTTTTGGAACTTAATTAAGCAAGCATTTTAAAAAAAGTCACAAGAAAGTTTTATTCGGCATTTATAAAGAGAGCTTAATTCAGGAAAATATTATTCATTAGCAGAAATAAGTGAAAAAGAGCATTTCCAAATCCTAACTATTTCTCTGTCTCTACCCTCATTGCCTTAAAACAAAGTCTTTTAAAGTCAGCTTTCCTTACGTGTAATCATCGGACAGCAGAACACGTCCCTCTTAAATCAAGAAGCGTAAGCCAAAAATCTGCTCCTAGAGCCTATTCTTATACCCTAAAACTATGGCTAAACTAACTAATTTCACATACCATCAGCTGAATTCTGGCTTCCCATTGGCTGAACCATCTCAGGCCACAGTAAACTGTGACATCTTCCACCTCAAGTCCAGGCTTTTATACAAAGCCATTGTTCATGCGCAGAGTCCTGGCAGCACTTCCTTAGGCTGCTACATTTTGTAGCAAAGATTGTTCATGTAGTGCACAAAAATGCCGCGACTCACATCCTGGCCTTGAGCCTGTCCGTTCTGAGCTTCTCGTGGCACATTAGCAAACCTCTCCACAGAGTGCCTTTTGCAGTTCTTTTCAAACCTTTTCACAATAAAAGTTCATAGGCTTCTCATCCTTTTCAAAATAAGTTTTTCTCATGCGGCTTTTCATCAGCAGGCCTCTTTTCAGAAAGCATCAATTTTCTGTGCCACTTTTGCTTGCGTCACTGCGCCACTTTTAGCTCGCGTCACTTTTTCAGAAAACTATTATTTAAACAAACACAAAACAATAATTAATTCAGGAAATGAAAGTCATTCTGTTTCCAATCTACATAGCTAATGTTAACCCATTAGTATAAGTCACCTAGCAGAAGCAATCAAATAAAGCAGCACATTTAATATCTACCATTCTTCATAGAGTCCAGCTGGATTCTTCATATATCTGACAGAGTAAAAAGATAGACAAACACAACATGGATAAACAGACACAACATAGACAAACACATAAGCACACATAATAAGCACATGCCATCAGATAATCAGCCGCATTAATGTTGACAACGACCATAGGACTATCAAAACAATATTAGCTATGTGTTACAAAACAGACTTGCAAATGCAACATAAAGCACATTAGTTCTGTATAATGATGTGGAATTTTACTCTAGATTGTTTTAGTACAACAAATCATACAAACACTCATTAATATATTATTTCAGGTTATGAAAGTATGACATCACAAGCTAGAATAAAATCATTTCTAAAGCTCGCTCCATCAGTATCAAGCACCAAAACACAAATACAGTTTAGAAGTCAATAAATCAACTAACAAGACATCGAAGCACACTAACATCGAATGTGCAGGAAACGGAATGGGTCACCTTCCCCTCGTTAAAATTTAAAGAAAACTCATCAAAAGTCCTACGGAAACAACCCATTCTGGAAAATCTGAAAAAAATGATCTCTGATGAAGAAAGTCGTTGTCAGTCCTTATCAATAGACCAATGCAAAATAATCAAGCCTGTAGTAACTTATGTCATCTACCCTGCAGAGGAGACAGCAAAAATAATTAAAAAAGGTAAAAGCAATGGGGCCCCGGGGCCGAATGGCATTCCGCAAGCGATTTACAAACACGCACCAGAATACTGAGGCTCTCACTTTGAGAAACTCTTTTCCGATGTGCAGATCAACTGCCTAGTTACTGACAGCTGACAAGGCTCTATAATTATGCCCATATACAAAGGCGGAGATAGAACTAACCCACTCAATTGCAGATTAATAGCATTACAGGACGTTGAAGCCAAATACTTTGCATCATTAGTTCTGGAAGACCTGGTAAACTGGTCTTGAGAAACAGAACTGATTCCAAATAACCAAACGGGATTCAGAGAAGGGATCGGAACAACTTCAAATATCAAATATCCTATCTATTATAATGGTTGCCGAAAAATGCCAGCATGAAAAACAGGACTTGCACCTGTGTTTTATAGATCTACAAGCTGCCTTTGAAAGTGTGGACCGGATTCAGCTGTGGGCCAAGTTAAAAGCATGGGAAATACCCGAAGGCATACTGAGGGGTTTGTTATTATTTTATTCCGACACCTGGACACAAGTAAAACTTGGGGACGGTTCCCGCCTAACGAGAAAATTGTACACTACTAACGGATTAAAACAGGCTTGCATCCTGGTTCCACACTTATTTAATCTGTTCATATCAGATCTTACCAGAAAACTAGATAACAGCAATGCACACTCCCCGAAACTAGGCAAGCTACAACTTTCTCACCTAGCATATGCAGATGATATTGTGCTATTGAGCTTAGCAAAAGTTGGACTGCCGAGGCTGCTAACAGAACTTTCAGATTTCCTGTCTACAAACAAGTTGGCCCTTAACTCACCAAAAACGAAAACAATGTTATTTACCAATCGAAGAGCTGCACATCACAAAATCTGGCTAGAAGTAAAACCATTGGAAAAAGTATCCTACTATAAATACTTGGAAGATTACATAGACGATAAGCTAGCCTTAAAAGATCAGAAAAACTACATGACACAGAGAGTGGGGGCCTTAATATTTGCATTCAGTTCATTGGCAAAAAAATTGGAAGGCCCATCTCGGAGGCCTCTCCTGACTGTGATTGCTAGCAAAGCTCTACCCACCTTATCTTATGCTAGCGTTGCAATGCATGGCAAAGATTCCGAAATTCTTAACAACCTAATAACTAACATTTATAAAAAGGTCCTCCAACTTCCCAGTTCAGCCTCACCAGCGCAAATGTGATTCGAATTCGGACTAATGAACGAATCACTGGGTAGACTTTATACATGTATAAAAGTGAAAATAATCTTAATACATTTCTATGGCAGGAACTAGAAACGCAAAAAAAATCAGAGGCCAACAAATTTCTGACTAGTGCACTGGAGTTAACATGCTCTACCAATCTATGGAATACAAATTTACCATTTATTTCATTCAAGCAGGCACTAAATAGAGCAGCCAAATTTTATTTGTTGCTCAAAGATAAAGACATTTTTTCCCATCACTCCCACTCTTGGACTGTGATCAATAATTATAAAACTCTTATACCGACGGCTTAGCTGGACACAACGTATTCCATTTACATAAAAAAACAATTAATGGCCTTGCGTTTTGGCAAATTTTCATCTTTAGCCGATGAACCATCTTGGAAGCTCATTGTAAGTAAGTATTTTTTATTTGTTGATTAATTAAAATCATTACAAACAAGAATAGATAAAAGCAACCTACATATACAAACATATACTATGCACAGAGTTATAATCATATTAATCATATTAAAATAATCATCTAAAATTGCATTAATACAGTCAATTCCATAATAATGTTTAAGCGTTTACACACTGATTAAAATACAGGTATTAACTAGAGTACAATATATTAGCAGCAATCACTGTTATAGCAACATTTAACTTAAAGTGACAGTGTTAGCAGTAGGAAATACTAGTCTAATACATTTTTTGCTGTTTTCCATTTGCTAGCTATAGTAAAGTGCAATATGCGTAACTATAGTAAATTAAACTAATAGACCCTTCAACTGGCATACAGTTTGATTTAAACAATTCTTAAAATAAGGTTCTTTTTTTTTTTTTTTTACTTTGGGTCACAATAAACAGTTATTTACTTGTTCTTCGTCTTTGAGTTTCTTCTCAACAACAATAATGAACTTAAGAAAGTGGTAGGTAACTTTGATATTGGCCCCACTCAAACAGGTAATAATTGCTTGCCTGCATGTTCTAATTCCTAATTCATTAAAAATTGGTTTTAAGATCAACTTCCGAGCCTCTGCCAAAGCTGGACATAAGGTTACGATGTGTGTTAGTGTTTCCTCCCTTTGACTACAAAGCCTGCAGATGCTCGATGCCCATTGATTTTCCCATTTTGGTATACCATCCTTTGTCGGATATCTTCCCAGCCTTAAATACATAAATTTATTCTTAAGTCTAGGTTTTAAATGATACGACAAGTAAGATTGAGGTGACAGCCTATCGAAAGAGTTAGCAACTGTCCAGAAATTACTTCTTTTTCTTAATTCCTCCTTGTCCGCTATAGTCGTTAATAATGCGGCCATTTGAAGCTCATTGAATCAACAGATTGCCGTCTCTGCGGAAATACAAAAGGAAGAATTAATCCATATAATATGCCATTGTAAGAAGCTGCACATGGAGCGAGTATTTTTTTTGAAGAATGCCTTTCTGGTAAAGAGAATACGCACATGCAGGACAGCTATTATTGGGGGCCTGGATCCAACTGATCCCCAAATGAACTGTAAGATGATAACGTTTTTTCTAGCTTTTGAAAAACGCTTGAAAGCAAAAGTGCATATAACAAATTAATCTCCTTTAGCACTGCGGACTAAGCCTGAAGGAAGTCTCTTATTTTAAGGTTTTAGGAAAGATAACGTTTGGAAGAAATTTTTTTTCTTTTCTTTTTAAAATTTTTCAAATGTATGTTTACTGTTTGCGTTGTTTTTATTCAGGTTGTTTTAATCCAACATTGGTCAAACGCTGTAAAGAAAATTTGTTCTGGGGTTTTAATTAACTAAACAATAAAGCAAATTATAATACAAAACAATATACTACTGGCCGGCAGCAATTCATACCCGGACAATGTCGGGACTGGCTGCTAGTTTTTTATAAACGTAAGCTGCAATTCTATATAGATGGCAGACAAAGTGCATTCTCCCCCCGCCACACTGCATGCTTTACAAGGTCCCAACCCCACATCAAACTCGGGAGTCGTACTTGATTTTCTGCAGTGTGCTGCTTGTTTATTAAAATTTAAGTTCTCTGGTCAATTACCTCATTGACCCACCAATCTCTTTATTTATTCGTACATATTCAAATACAGTATTTAGGAATAAACTTGCACTTATAATACAATATATACATTCACCGCCCATTCCACTGGGCCTTTTATTTGACTTCAGGGTTGCGCCAGCAGGCCACAATCCAGATCACCTGCCCCATACGTTAACCCCCTTCTGGTCAACAGAGCCGCAGGTGAGGAAAGCGCCCACTTGGGCAACCAGCGGCCTCTGGGGTAGGGCTGAAAAGCCAAGGCCACCAGCAGGTCGGCCCCAACTCTCCCGCCAGCCCAGAGTCCATACTGATTTAGCAAACCTGTTCAGAGTTAACTGTCTCTAGACAAGAAGTTCCCGTGGTATTCTTGTCCGGAACCCCGCTACTGCCCTAATCGAATCCTTATTAATAGGGATGGGTGGGTGGGTGTCTTCTCTTGGAGACGTCCGACTCCTGGATGATCAGCGGACAAAGAGGGGGCCTCTAGGCTGGTCGCGGGCTTTTAAGCCTCGCGCCCTACTAACACTTCCGGGGCGTACCTCGTCCTTTGTTCCCATTGGTCCTGACGCGACGCTCACTTCCGGGTCACGCAACCCGGAAGTGACCCGGCTCCGGGTCGGCCCTTTGGCTGCCACTAACGACGCCATTCCCCGATGGGGGTTGGCGCCTTCCATAGATGGCAGACAAAGTGCATTCTCCCCCCGCCACACTGCATGCTTTACAAGGTCCCAACCCCACATCAAACTCGGGAGTCGTACTTGATTTTCTGCAGTGTGCTGCTTGTTTATTAAAATTTAAGTTCTCTGGTCAATTACCTCATTGACCCACCAATCTCTTTATTTATTTGTACATATTCAAATACAGTATTTAGGAATAAACTTGCACTTATAATACAATATATACATTCACCGCCCATTCCACTGGGCCTTTTATTTGACTTCAGGGTTGCGCCAGCAGGCCACAATCCAGATCACCTGCCCCATACGTTAACCCCCTTCTGGTCAACAGAGCCGCAGGTGAGGAAAGCGCCCACTTGGGCAACCAGCGGCCTCTGGGGTAGGGCTGAAAAGCCAAGGCCACCAGCAGGTCGGCCCCAACTCTCCCGCCAGCCCAGAGTCCATACTGATTTAGCAAACCTGTTCAGAGTTAACTGTCTCTAGACAAGAAGTTCCCGTGGTATTCTTGTCCGGAACCCCGCCACAGGACGAGGAGCTTACTGGCGGACTCGACCTCCCCCCCCCTGCGCTCAAGAGCTTCGGAGACGGCTCCTAGGACTGTTTCTATGAATATCTCCATACCCGCCTCCGACAAGTGGACTCCGTCCTTTGCATATAACTCCGGCCTTTCTGCCTGAATTAATTTATGGCGAATCGCTTTAATACTCGATTGTTTCAGGATTTCCGCCACCGATTGGTTCAGTCTTTTGACAGATCTGTTTATTGCCTTCATGGGTGCGCCCCGAGCCCACACGAGTCTCGGGATGACTTCCGACCACAGTACTATAGCTTCTGGGAAAATGTTTTTGATGGCTGCTAGGGTAGAAAACAGGGATTCCTTCACTTCTCTCCTCCCGCCTGGAATCATGTCGTTGCCTCCGCAGTGCAACACGAATACGTCTGGCGAAGGCATGCCTTTTGCCAGAGCCGCTTTTACATCCCTCGGGACGTCCGCTAGGCGCTGCCCGCCTATTCCCACCCAATGATGGTCACAACCTCGCATCATGGTCACCCTGTCCCTGAGTGTCTTTTCGAAGTGCGCCCCGGCCCTGCGAATGAAGGAGTGGCCGCACCAACAGATTTGGGTTCTGTTAGGGGAGGTACCTAAAGTAAATATGAAGAGTAAATGTGAAGAGATACAGGCAGTCGATTCTCACAAAAAGGAACGCAAGCGAAAGATACGTCAGACTAATTGCGGGCGGATATAACGTTCGTAACAAGATGATTTCCAGCGACCCAACCTTTTGATTACTTGTTCGGGTAGGCCTAGGCCAGCAGCCGTTGTCGCTGCTCCAATTCTAAACGAATGTGATGTAAATTCGGCCGGATCCACTCCGATCCGTGCCAAGGCCATTTTTACCACCCGAGTGAACTGGAACCTGGTAAGGGGTAACCCATTCTCATGAATCAAGAGTCTATCATCAGTTCCTTGGGGCCTAACTTGGAGAAATACCCTCAGCAAATTGACCGGACAGAAGGGCTCACCCTCTACTCTACCCAGTTGTAACCAGGTACCTCTACACAGCGGATCCGTTTTCGATCTCCGCACCCTTAGCCGTAGGACACCGTTGGACTCGATTATATCAGAGCACCTCAGACCCCCTTCCCTATCTGATTTAGACGCCGGGAGTAATTCTGAAATTCTCAGAGCCCCACAAAAAGCTAAGGTATAAGCCACCCGGAACAACTGTGTCTCATACTGGGAGAAGCATACGAAAGGGAGAGCACCTAAGATTTTTATCAGTTTTTCTACGTTTATCGGCCTCCTACAATCTTTTTCCCCGGGCGCTAGGCGCTCCCAACCTCTCATTGCTCTTCTAACTCTCTGGTCTTTAGTCGGATCAGACACCCCCCGTAGACCCGCATAAAATGCTAAAGCCGACAGCTGCCTTTTCATGAATGCTACCGACTTCGCTTGCTCTTTCTGCTGCACGATGAAGCCTAATACATTCTGGGGGGCAAAGATGTCCGCTACACCCACACCCCTCAGGTATGCCATATACGACTCCCATGACCTCTGATACATACTCATAGTCCTTGGAGCCAAGGATGCAGATATCAACTCGGGGGCTGTGGGGCACCAAACTTCCATAGCTCCGCTGGGAAGGCTGACATTGACGTCTCCGCCTGGGGCCAATGCTCCCGGAACTCTGTTAACTCAAAACGAGACAATGCATCAGCCGCTTTGTTTTCGACACCTGGAACATGTTTAGCAGTGAATTGGACATTATGGCTCAGGCATTGCAAAACCAATTCCTTCAACAACCTGAGTACCCAAGTACAGGTGGCTCTCTGGCTATTAATTACCATGACTACGGACATATTGTCTGACCAGAATACTATACTCTTGTTTGCCAGCAGATCTCCCCACAAGTGCAAAGCCACCACTATGGGGAAAAGTTCAAGGAAGGAAATGTTAGTAGTCAGGCCTCGCTCGATCCAGTCCTCTGGCCAGCACTGCATACACCATTTTTGACCGAATATAGCTCCGAAACCAATACTACCTGCAGCGTCGGTGAACAGCTCAAGATCCGTATTAGAAGAACAGGCTGCTCGCCACAATACCGTGCCATTGAAGTCCCTCAAAAAACTTTTCCAAATCATGAGATCCTCTCTAACTGTGGCTGAGAGCCTCACTCTGTGGTGTTTGGCCCGCAGTCCAGACATCGCCCTCGCTATACTCCTGGAGAAGGCCCTGCCCATAGGAATGACCCGCAGAGCAAAGTTTAGTTGACCCAGAAGAACTTGTAGCTGATGTAAGGTTACCTTCCTTGCCCCCAGGCAGCCATCAATAGCGGCCCTAAAGGCATCGACCTTGACTTTTGGCAACCTGCACACTCCTGCTGTCGTATCAATCTCTATGCCCAGGAAGGTCAGACACGTGGTCGGGCCTTCGGTTTTTTCCGCCGCCAAAGGTACTCCGAGCGCCTCAGCCAAGCGCTGGAAGCCCAGCAGGGCCTTCCTGCACGACTGGGAACCCTCGGGACCCATGAACAGAAAATCGTCCAGGTAGTGGACTACAGCATGTGAGTTGTCCGAGGCCAGAAACTGCTCAACCGCCCATTCTAGGAACCTTGCGAAAGTCTCGAACACTGCACAGGCAATAGAACACCCCATAGGCATGCACAAATCCAGAAAATAGTTACCGTCAAATGTGAAGCCCAAGAACCTGGTGTCGTCCGGGTGCACGGGCAGTAGTCGGAAGGCTGATTCAATATCGGCTTTAGCCATTAGAGCTCCCTCCCCTAATGCCTGCAATTTCTCAATAGCCGTGTCAAATTTGGTATACTTCACTGAGCACAGATCCGGATCTAACTTATCGTTGACTGAAAGCCCTGCGGGACTCGACAGATTATGGATCAGACGGAATTTACCCTCCTCCTTTTTCGGAACTAGACCCAAAGGGGAGCAAACCAGATTATGGGTAGGTGGTTCTGTGAAAGGACCCCCCACCCGCCCCAACGCTACCTCCTTCATGATCTT
The DNA here is from genome assembly GCF_964263255.1 of Lissotriton vulgaris. Taxonomy (NCBI): domain Eukaryota; kingdom Metazoa; phylum Chordata; class Amphibia; order Caudata; family Salamandridae; genus Lissotriton; species Lissotriton vulgaris. The sequence goes on along the minus strand of NC_141697.1, from coordinate 1,088,405,404 downwards.
TTCTCGAGCTGCCTCCATATTTCGTAACACTGAGCTCTGATTGCGAGGTGGGACATTGGAAGGTGGGGCTGAAGACGGGATGCGAAAACCAGTTGTAAAACCCTGCAGTAGGAATTGAGCCTCCCCAAGATTATCGTATTTACTGAGGAGGTGTGTCAAGACATGCCGTTTAATTGGAGTTGGTAGTTTTGTCAGGGGTCTTAGCTGGCTTTCCTTTTGGGGCACTGTGGCTGGCTTGTTCTTTGGGGTTACCGGTTTTCTTAAAACACCTAATCTCGGGATGAGAGGTACCCCCGCAGTAGGAACAGCAGTGTTTGAATTTACACGAGACCCCCCTGGTACACTCATTTCTATTAAACTGCCAGCAGGCCTGTTTTTTCTCACCGACCCCCTTGTCAGTCCGAAAGGACTGGCTCTGAGTTGCGGGGACTGGTGTAGGCGTTGAAGGGGTGGAATAAAAGACTGTATGCCACAAATTAATCTCCCGTTGGTCCCATGCTATACCCGGGTGAACTGCCTTCATCTGCCTGAACATTTTATCATATTTCAGCCACCCCTGGCCTGGAAACTCCGTTGCCGCTCCATGTATCAATGATATATAACTCATCATTTGTGGGCCTAAAACAGGATATTTTTCAAGCATAACAGCGGCATATATTGCAAAACCCGTGATCCAATTCTTCATGGACCATTCTACCCATGATTTCTTCTGATTGTAATCTCCCTCCTTTCCGGCTTTGGGCTTTCCGGCCGCCACCCCTGCGTTGATAAGGTCGAACACTTCTATGTATTCGCCTCTGAGTATCCTGTCCTTCATATCTGCTGGTACGTGCCAAGTTATCCCCGCGGATGGCGATAAGGTCATCGAGGAAGAACCAAACATTAGAGGGCTGAAAGCTAATAATGGGGAGCTAGCTGGTTGCCCCCCAAACCCTCCATGCATCTGGCCATTAGAGGGACCCGGAACCTCACCCACTGCATTCGCCCTTGAGCCCTGACTTGGACACCCTAGATTAGAGAAAGCGGTCATCGCTAAGGGGGACCCGTGAGCTGAGTAAGCAGGAAACATTGAGCTTACCGGGCTGCTACCTATCGCTTGACCATGTGACCCATATAATTGCATCCCTGGTAACTGAGCGACCCCCCCGGGCTGAACCCAAACTTGCGACACTCCGCTACCCGGTTGTGCCACTACTGGCGGTAACATACCGTGCGGACCGGACCCCCCCACAGAAGTGACGGGGAACCCTCCTACCGGCGTAGGCCTAGTTGCCTCATACTGCCCATCGGCGTCATCTGTGTCGTTTTCTGCACCTGAGTTCGAATCAATTGTCTCTGGCGCCTCCTCCTCACCTGGTGATACTGGTCGTGAATCCGTTGGCCTAGACCGCTTGCCTCTTGCCGAGCTCCTAAGCTTTTCTGGGGTCTGCTTCGCTCTTTTGCCTCTCCCCCTCTCCTCCTGAGAGTTTGCATCTGCTTTAGCCCCGTCTCTCATGTTCTTAAGTACCCAATCCATGCCCTTCTCTCTTGTGAACTCCAGCAGCTCCGTAAAGGCAAGGAATTCCTCCTTCTTGGCTGCGGGTTGTTTACCCTTCGGTACCTTCTTCGACGGCATCCTGCACTTAAAGAAAATAACGTTAAAAAAAACTTATCGGGAGACGCAAACGGCACTTTTAGGCCCACTGCGCCACGGATGTGCCCGGGCCCCAGGAGATCGGATGATCGAGCGCCAGCGCTCGCCCTCCCCCCGGACATAAGGATTTACCGCTGCAAACCCCCCCCCTGCCAACAACATTTAAATCGAGAAAATAAGCACGAAAGGCTGTAAAAGGCTGTAAGGAAAATCTAGCACACACTGCAAGGCCCGCTAACCTAAACCACGAGTCGGGGTAACTCTCGCTGTATACTCCAACGCGATGCTCCCACGATGTCTTCTCTTGGAGACGTCCGACTCCTGGATGATCAGCGGACAAAGAGGGGGCCTCTAGGCTGGTCGCGGGCTTTTAAGCCTCGCGCCCTACTAACACTTCCGGGGCGTACCTCGTCCTTTGTTCCCATTGGTCCTGACGCGACGCTCACTTCCGGGTCACGCAACCCGGAAGTGACCCGGCTCCGGGTCGGCCCTTTGGCTGCCACTAATGACGCCATTCCCCGATGGGGGTTGGCGCCTTCCAGTTGTTACAAGGACAGGACATTTCAATGCATTTTTGTGGTCTTGATGCATACTGTTGGAAATGGCCCTTTTTTCAGGGTTATCCCTAAACTTGTTGCTTCTTCTATACTAATTTGAATGAGCTTTGGGTCAACTTGCTCAAGATCATGATGGCTTGCTTTTCGTTCTTAATTCCCTTCTCTTCTTTGGAGGCTTTACTCACTATTCTGCTGTTTGTCTCACCCACTGAGCAGTTCTTTCTTGCACTCAATTTAGAGTGTTCTGCGCTGTGTCTTTCCACTGCTGGCATCATGAAACTCTTTTATCTTGTTTTTTTTTTACTTTTCCTTGTGATGGAGCACTCGATATGAGTTTTTGGTCTGCTCCTTGCTGCTGTCTGTATGCATAGAGCATGCTCACCTTCCTCCCCTTTCTCCACACCTCTCCAATCCTATCTCTCTCCTTTTATCCTCTTCATTAACCACTACAGCGGATCAGTATCAGAATTACTCTCTATCCTTTTCCACTTGTTTCCAATGCTATCTCTCTCTCTCTCTCTCTTTCTCTCTCTCTCACTTTCCCGAGACCTTCCCTTCTATCCCCATCCTCCATCCCTCTGACGATTCCTCTGCCACACCTTCTTGCCTACCGCCCCTCCTTTGATTTATTCTGGCTTCTGCAATTGCCTTTGCCAACGCCGGATGCTTTAAAAAATTAACCATATATGTCTGAATGTGTATTGTTGTAGCTAGCCGATTATAGTCATTTGGGGTATGGTTAGTGGTTATACTGCACTTTTCCTTTATTTGGAAATACCAACCACAGGACCCCAAAATACTTAAATATGTACCCGTTTCTTAATTCTGAACTGTGAAAGGAATTGATTTGTGTAGCACAAGTCAAGAACACAGAATCAGACTCAAAGGAGGTTTCTAGTAGGAAGCAGGCATGCCTCCTTCACAGGCCTGTTCTTTTTTTACGATTTTTTGACAAAACTTCTAAAGTAAAAGGTAAAAATAAATATACCAAACAAATCTGCAATTCATTTTGATTTGTTTGCTCGCAGTAGAGAGCATTTGAAAATTGGTGGGGCGGGCATCTGTGTTTCTTAAAAATTGTATATGGTCCAGCCTACCCTACGTCCCGGGACCTATCTCCTTAACTTTACAAATGTTCTTTTTTTACAGCATTTATTTTTAGTTTGCTCGGTGTCTGGATAATTTTCCTGTTTCCTATATCTAATAACTTTTTACTTTGCCTTTTTTCTAGGTATCTTTTCAATAACGTTCAAAATAGGGTTGTGGACATTCTTCCCATCCTTGGAGCAAATATTTAGGGTCTATACTGCTCTGGCCTCTTTCTGATGCTTGTAGTGCATTGAGCTCTAACAAATCATTTCTCGTCTCCCCACTCAGAAAAATAAAGTGCATGGCATTCCAGATGCAGATATATTCATTTACTGTGGAAATTGCAGAAGTGCAGCGTCTCTAATTGAAGTGAACTTGAATTTGGTAATCTTTATCAATATTTATGACTTATGTTTCCAACTCTTCTTTGCTCTAACCTGGTGATAAGCTTTTATTACATATTTATTCTAGACTCTTGTGCCCCCTTTGAATAGTTTCAAATTAAATATGTCTTTCTTTGTCTTTGGCAGTTTTAGCCTAAACAGTGACAATGTCAAACTCTGAATTAAGATTGTAGATAGGAGCCAGCACCTTGACTTTTACAGATGGTCCGTGGATCTTGCTTGTTCCTACTGTTTATCCTTCATTGCACTTCGAGGAACGACGTGCGATCTCGAGGAGCATGTTTAGGTAGAGAAGGAGAAAGATAATCTAACAAACCCCCCCTTAATACTGAATGGCTCGCTAGAAGTCCTTGAACATGATGGCCATTATGAGAATTTTGATGAAAGATCAGACTCCACATCTGGCCCCTTTAAACAATAAGTCAGTCAGTCGGTTATTCTTTATTTCAGTCTATTAAGACTGTAAAAGCACAGAAATTCACATCACGTTTAAAATCATTTACAATAAACATTGGAGGTTATTTACAGGCCCCTTGTGCCACTTTTGTGTCATTTTTAACATGGGAAAAGGGACGTACGGGTGGCGCAAGGGGATTTTATATAAGACAACTCCACCAATGATCAAAATGTAACTAGCAGGAGTGTTGTGTTCCAATGTGCACCGGTCTGCCTTTACACGCTGTCTTAAAAGACAGTGTGTAAAGGCAGACGGTGCACATTGGAACCGAAAACGCCCGATGTCGCCGGTCTAGACCATTTTCGGCAGTTCTCCTGTCAATAGGAAGGTGGTGCCTGAGCTGACCATGCCGATTGGCTTATAGAATTATTCCTTGCATTACAAACTGCCTAATGCTGCATAAAGACCTGCCTTACTCTTGTATTGAGAACTGTGTTATTCTTGTATTAAAAACTCCATTATTCTTGCACTAAGAACTGCATTATTCTTGCATTAAGAATTGCATTATTCCTGTGTTACGAACTGCATTAGTACTTACATTAAGGACTGTCTTATTTCTACATTACAAACTACATTACGAACGACATAGCATTGCATAAGGACTGTATTAGATCATCGTGAATTACTCATTAATACGGCAAGAACTTACAAGTGATTGTTGGCCTAATAACCGTCCCAGTGAAATATTGCGAATACGCATATGCTGGATATTTTTTATCGTTTGGTCTCATCGTATTTCTTCCTTATAAGGAAAACGCTATTTTCCTGAGTAAGTTTGGTGTCCATTTGTGGTGTTATCACTGTGTTACTGGGAGTGTGGTTGCAAATACTTTACACATTGCCTTGGAGATAAGTATGGCTGCTCATGCCAAGCTATCAGGGGGTGAGCAGGGGTTATCTAAGTGTGTGTCCCTCCTTTCCCTGACTAGAAGCAAGGGTCCCAATTTGGAGTAAGGTACCCACCTCAGCCAACTAGAGACCCCCAGTTCTAACACAAATAATCACAAAATATCTCAAAATAGGCCATTGGAATGTACTTCTGTCTAAGCCATGAAATTGACAGTAAAATAAATGAATGCATGATTGAATGGAAATTGAAATACTCATAAACCCACAGGTGATAGTCTCATGTGATCTCATTTTACTGAAGCTGAGCATTACTGCTTTAAGGAGTAAGTAGATCAGCAAGTTCTGCTTGCGTATTCCTAAAATACTTAATAGGTTTCTTGGCCAAAGCAGGACCTTATTAAATATATGCTATGATGATTGGCTTCTAGAGCCCCAAGATGTCCTTGTCCAGGGACACACACCCAATATAAGTTGGTAATCAGTTACTTAGCAGATAGTACAATGTCAAAATGTTTATTTAGAATTTGTTCCCAAATGATAGGCAGCCTAAAACCATAGTTATACAATTGGATTAAATAATACATTTATGGAAAACCCCACAACATCCCTTGAAATGTACCTGGTCAATGGGGCCCACACCAAAACTCAAAAGGCTAAAGGAGCCCACCCAATGTTGCCCGCTATGTGCCCCAATCTAAGCCTTTGAAAAAATCACAGATATAATAACTATTTAATGTTTAGTGTTTTAAAAATTGATAATACAAATACCCCAATGTTCTTGCACCATGTTGAGCAGTAGCAAACACGTTGGTCTTGTATAGCTTGAACAATAATGGAACATATATGGCCCTAATTAATATTCCTACTATTTACTGGCTGGTATTTGGCATGAAGGGTCTTAAATAATGGGGTTCACTCTAGCTTTCAAGCAGAGTTAACATCCATATAAGAAACATATCCTATTTCCTCAATACAAATGCTGTCAAATAGTATGGGTAATTAGGATGGGACTTACCTTACAGGAAGAAGTGATAGTGGCCATCATTTGAGATATTTTTTCATTAGTGGTGGGCCAAAAGAAATTCTGAAATTGAATGTTGTTATTACTACGGTGCACTAGGGGGTCTGCAGACAGCTTGATGCCAAAAATAGTAGCACAGTATCATCCGCTTACATAAACCGATATAACTGCAAAACCACAGTTTTGGGTGACTCAGCCCTTACACCTTGCAGTTCAGTCTCCAGCTGATTTGTATACTGAGTGAAATATCTCTGATATAAACAGTCTATGTTTAAGTGATTAATTATAGGGTCAAATAAAAAAGAAGGGTTGCTAATACCCTTGATCATTTGCAGAAACAAAAACGGACCCATAATTGCCCTCTTGTGAGTATGGACATGTTTACATTGGATGTCGATTTACCTTGAATAAATGAAAAGATGAAAAAACGTTGGCAAACCACGAACAAGTTGGTTAATTAAATGCTGTGCCAGGGAGAGCCTAGACCGAATGTGCCTGCTCAGAATCTCTCAATGTACAACGTTTTGGCTATCCATTTATACTGTTAATCAGGTACATTAAAACACTTTTCTACATTTCAGAGAGCTTCTCAGTTGGAAATCAAAAAATGCAGGTATATGATAAGGATACAGATGTCTCTCGACCTCAGGGAGAGCAAGTGTCAGCCAGTGTGTATGTGTCCAGATTATCAGGCATGAGGAGGGCGTTATCACTACATGTGGTGAGCCTGTTTTGTCCTGTTTGGTTGTGTGTGCCTATCTACATGTGGTATCTAGCTTTGTGGACATATATGTCAACCTTAAGGTCTCCCATAGGTGCCCCAGGTGTAGGGCACCTTGTAACTTTAACCAGGGTAATGAAAACACATTTCGTTTATGCCCTGGTATGGGGGAAACTGGCAATTCAGTTCTTCCCCATTGGAGCACAATGGTTCCATAAGGTAACATGGGAATACTTTATTAAAGTTTAACTATTGAAAGCTAAGAGCTAAAAATATACTTCAAAATATCAAAATGATAGAATATATCCAACAATTTGCCACTGTTAGATTTATTATATCTATCTCAGAAAAGAAGTTTTAAAACTCCTGTTTCTGCAAGCCAAAATCCAGCCTTCCAGAAACCCTGCTCTGTTTGATTAGCCTCTGCCAGGTTGAGCCCAGCCAGACAGGAGCCCCAGTAATTAGATTAGTGAAGGGGCTGGAGAGGTAGTGTTAGTGAAACTTGGCCACACCAGTGGCATGGCTTAGCCAGATCTTCCCCTTCAGGAGAGAGTGTCTCCATTTTGGATTTTGTAAGAATAGTGCTTTCTGGGTCTGGAATATGAAACACTATAGAGGAAGAAGTCATACACCTGGGTGGCGCCCTGTTTCCAATTAGTCAGCGGTGCCTCCCTGCTTGACTCCCAGAAACCTGTGAATAAATATGAGAGTTTTATGCAGCAACTCAGATCTTTGCCTGAAACTACAAGGAGAAGAAGGACTGCCCTGCTAGAACCCTGGCCGACACCCAAAGGATTACACTCATAAGGACTGCACCTGCTGCACACAGGGCACTACGACCCTAAAGACTTTGCCTTGCTTCAGAAAGTAGAAGGAGTGGGCTCCCTGAACGTGTTAGGTTGAAGGAGCTCACCTTCACCATCTCCACCAAGAAGTCTCCAGCCTGTAGTGTGTCCAGTGGACTTTTGAAGAGTTGGCTAGGTGCATTGTGGTAATTGTAGTCTCAACATCCCAAGCACCACCTCAGAGATTCTAGACCCCTGAATTGGTGTTAAGGACACTTTGAGCCACAAAGAAGTCATTCTGGAATAAGATCCATAGGTTTGGAGAAGTTTGGAGCCACTTTGGTAAAAAGCTACATAAGTGGACCGGTCCGTCGTTGAGAGTCAAGCCATCGACGTTGAACCGTGACCCATCTCTTGGATTTCAGGTCTGTCCCATGGATAATTCAGGAGCTTCAGACATCGATGAGACTTCCATGAGGTGACCAGGGCATCGCGCTGAGCCAAGCCGTCGATGTGGGTCCAGCCTGATGAAGTGTCTTGCTCAACCATAAGTGTGTGAAGATAAAATTTTGGCTGAGGCCTCCTGCCTAGTGAATCTGACCAGGGCTCCATCGCCGTTGGCCTCAAACTTTGACTTTGACCCATTCAAGCCTGACCAGATGTCTCAAAGTGACCTTTTGCGCTTTTAAGCACTAGAAAGTGTTTATTCTTTAAAAAATCATATCTTTGGTTCCCTCATTGGATGTTTGCCAATTTGGTGTCTATGTGTTCCTAAAAATATGACTTATTCTTATAATTTGGTGTTGGATTTTAATTGTATATTGTGTCTTACTATTTATTGTATTGGTGTTTTAAATGATTTACACACCTGCCTCTTAAGATAAGCCTGCCTACTCATTGTCAGGTACCAAGAGTTGAGCAAGGAAATGATTTATTGAGACCTTTACTGATCCTTGTATTGTGTTTGTGGCCTATTACTAGTGGCAGATCCATACTAATAACCACATTCTACAGATAGTACTTTATACTCCTCTCCTGTTAGGTATGTTCGGACCAGGAGTACATAGAATTAAAGTTGTTAATTGAAAAGTTGCTAATTGAAAACCTTAATGTGGTAGAAATTTCGAGCAAAATGTTTTTTTGCATGTCTAGTCTCAAGCTGAAAGGTGGTTTTGCGCAGGTTTCTTGTCCTAAAAACCTACTTGCAAATTTCTTCTGCAAATGCTTTTATTTGATCCTGATGCTTATGATGATTTATAACAATTTTAAAAAGATGTTTAGAAGTCTGAGGAATGTAGTACTATATTGAATTAATTTAATAAAGTGGCCTTCAATCAAAACAGTTACAGTCACGTTGTTCTCTATTTTCCTATCTATACAGCTCCAATTTTATGTCTGATATGTGAATTTCTCATTTGGAACATTCTTCTATCTGTGCAAAGGGTCTCTTACTGAATTTCAGAAACATATAGCTTTTTGAGTCTTCCATGATTTTCTTCCTCATTAATTCCATTAACTGCAAGAATACACACGCACATTTTAGGAGCAGAAACTTTATAAGGTAAGCAGTTAAAGGAATCATCACACAGTACACCGCAGGGAATTTCTGTTTGGCACTATAAATTTGAATTCCATTAGGGTTTAAACTCCTCCCTTAAATGTTGATTATTACTGAATACACTACTTCAACAATGAGTATCTGATTACGAGTTTGGCAGTGCCGGAGTGGGCTACCAAGCTGGCATCCCCCCACACCGCCACACCTGGGTGCCCACTGCCAATGAAAAGATAAGAGTGTTTTGTTTCCGGGGGGCATTAGCATTCAATTCTAAGCATTCGAAAACAGTGATTCCCTCATTGGATATTACTACTCCTTCGAGCTTGGCATTCAGACGAGCATGTCAGTCCTGGTTCCAGGGATCTGTTATTTTGTTCTGATTTGACTCTATAGGGGTGAAATGAGAGATGATCTTAGATCACATAGGCCATATACACTCAACATATTTATTAATTGAAAAAATAGTAAAAGGGTTGGTATTTGTTCTACAGATTTTCAGAGCAGCTATGTCCTGGTGCCTTCCTAGGGTGCGGCATAAAGGACCAATCCAGCTCTTGCACTGCTTTGGGTGACTTGGACAAAAAACAGTAAATGGACATTGGTTTCATAGCGTACTCTACAAGCTGGGCAAACGTTACTACCCCCCAGGGGGCCTGGCCATTTGGCAGTAAAAAAAGCAAGTGGAGGGGGACCCAACCGAAACCCTATATAAAGGGTTTCTGTAAAAGGGGAATCAATCTCATCCATATACAACTCATGGGTAGGCGATGGCTTTATCTCTAAAGGTCTTTTGGTTAAAAGTCCTTCGCCTGGCTGTTGGTTCAACTTCATCTCCTCATGCTCCCAAAAAAGGGAATAGTCTGACTGGCCCAATGAGTCTAGAGCCAATGTCACATATTTTAGCCAGTGCTGCGTCACCCCTCCCATTTGTCTGTCCAAGACATCTATCACATCTAGCTACAATCTCTTTAGCATATGTAAGGATAGTAGGAACATGTTTTTGGTATTCCACTGCTTGATACTATCAGACAAAGTCCCCATTTATGGTGCTAAATATAGTTGAAATGTAAGTGTGTCTTGTTTATGCACAACATGGAAGAATATAGGAGGCAGTCACATTTTGCTTCAACCAATTGTTCTCCACCTTTTTCCTCACTTCTTTATATATGATTTCTGCATTTTTCCTATCTTGATTAACCACCTCCAGTCCTTATGGTGCCATTTTGGCATTATCAATTTCATCACCCATGAGTAGAATTTTATTGTGGTCCCCTAACATTTACAGAGTCTGAGTGCTTTCCATTTGACCATGGTTATTGACTAGTTTAAATTGTTTGATTGGCGACCATAATTGAAGAGACTAAATTGATTTATTGCTTTAATCACATTAAAACACAAGTCCTAATGACTCATTGTCCAATTCTTGCTTCTCAGCTGCCGGAAGTATTCAGAAAGATTTAGGGGCTCCCAGAATAAGGGACCTCTAACAAGTCGCTCAACATTTGACTCAAATTAATAATCTATAATAAATGCAGATTGGAAAGGGGTGACCACTCGGTCCCCCCGAACGTATGGTGGAGTACCCCGATCCCCCCGGGAAGCCATTTTGGGCGGGAGGCGAGTCTCGGCTGGTATGCCCGAAGCGGCGTAGCCGGGGCGCGCCTTTTCCCGCCCAAGAGGGGGCTGTCCTAGACACCTACGCCGATGGCCACGCCCCGGAGGCGGATTGGAGGAGGGTCCACACCCGCCCGAGGAAGGATAAAAGGAGCAACAAGCCAAGGAAGCATCCTCTTGTTCCTATGTTCTGAAGCTGCACCTCCCCGTTGCACGTGAGCTCGAGACGGAACGAAGAGCCAATTTTGAAAAATTGTAATTTTCTGTTTTCTCTTTTAGCACTTCAAGCTTTGGTTCCAGGACCTTTCGGTCGTCTATCGTGAAAACATGCCGGGCAAAAGGGTCGGAAAGAAGGTTAGCACCGACCAAATGCTTCGTATGCTGGTAAAGGACATGGCGAACATGAAGAAGCAGATGGCGGCCATGAATGGTACGGGCCGGCCTAAGAAAGTCATCGGACCAGCATTGCCGGGGATAGTCCCTACCGGGAGAGGTAAAAGGGCCAGGAACAGGGCGGTTGGGGATGAGGCACCGGTTCCTGAGTCTCCTCCGGCGAGCCCGGTCAGGCCGGTAGAGGCCCCAGTTCCGATTCCGGACGCAGGACAGCTGATCCCTGTCGTAGTTACCCCTGTGAACGAGGGAGATATGCCACCTGAATTGGCCGCCCAGTTGGCGGCATGGTTGGGGAAAAATAATGGGGGTGCCAGTGCTCCGGGGGAAACGGCCGAAGAGGCCAAATTAATAATGAAGCAGTTGCGGCAATCGCGAGATGCTGCAAAGGCACCTTGTCCTTTTGTTCCCTCTCAGGTTCCCACGGAACAACCGTCCTCGAGCGTTGGAACAGCGGCTGCAGCGAGTTCAGCTGATCCGGGTAAGAAGCCGTTGCCAATGGCTGGGGAGGGGTCGGTACCCTCAAGGAGGGAAAAGGTGGTCCAACATATCCTGTTGTTGACAAAAGAAATGATATGGGCGGATAAATATGTGAACATATTTTCGCTACTTACTGATCATTATGAAATAGAACATGTTAAAAATCAGAAAGAATTGTTGCATCCAAATGTATGGCGCGCAAAGATGGCGGCTTTCAGAGTGGATGAGACAATCGCTAATTGGGCCAGGGCTTTCGGGATGTTTACTGCAATCATGGGGGAGCGTAGGCCCGAGGTGTTGACTGAACTGGCTTGTTACCAGACACGGATAATGGAATTTTATGAATCATACGAAGGTGATCAATGGTTGGGTTATGATAACAAATTTCGTAAGGCCAAAGAGCACGACTCATCCCTGACGTGGGATTGTTTCGACTCCATTTCCTGGCAGAAACAGGTTAGGTCTAACCAGGCAAAGCCATCTTCGTTTGGCGGGAATGGGGCAGAGCCTTCCCGCCATTTACCGTCGGTACCCTTTCGAGCGGGCACCGGTAGTGATCAGCACACAAAGAGTAATGGGAACTCTGGCAAGAAAGGGGTCTGTTGGAGCTTCAACAGGGGAAAGTGCACTAGACCACAAGGGACGTGCAAGTTCAGGCATGAATATGCAGGGTGCGGACAGTCTTCACACCCCGAGAGTTCATGCCGAGCCAAGAATGGCGATACAGGGGGCAGAGTCGGCGCCAAACAGGTCTAATGACGGCCGAGGGGCGCTGCTACCTACTCCTATCGACATCATGGCAATGATCCCCTGGCTGAACGAATACCCTGATCATGTCTCCGCTGGGGTGTTGAGAGATGGTTTCTCAAGTGGTTTCCGCATCCCGGCGGGGGATTTTCGGGGGAAGCACTGTGTAAAAATCAACTGTCGGTTCTACAGAATACGGTTGTTGTACAGGCAAAGATTGCAAAGGAAGTGGCCCGAGGCCGAGTGGCGGGTCCTTATGCGAACCCGCCTGTTCATAATTTTGTTTGTTCACCGTTGGGTGTAGTCCCCAAGAAGGACCCAGGTGAGTTTCGGTTAATACATAATTTGTCCGCTCCTAAGGGTCTTTCCGTGAATGATGCAATTGACTCGGGAGTCTGTTCGGTGCGGTATGCTTCCTTTGATGAGGCTGTCGCCATGTTGAATCGCCTGGGGCCCGGAGCGCTGATGGCAAAATCTGATATCCAGTCAGCGTTCCGGTTGCTCCCGGTACACCCGCAGGATCAGCGTCTGTTAGGTTTTGTGTTTCAGGGACGCTATTACATGGATAAATGTATGCCGATGGGTTGCTCCATCTCTTGTGCGTATTTTGAAAAATTCAGTTGTTTTTTGCAATGGACGTTTACCAGAGCCACAGGCTTTACGCATGTTATGCATTACCTTGATGATTTTCTGTTTCTGGGGACAGCCGGGGACACGGAATGTGCACAGGCTTTGAGTAAATTTTGTGATCTCATGAGAAGATTTGGTGTGCCATTGGCACCAGGCAAGACTGTGGGACCGACTACTTCACTCGAGTTTCTGGGAATTGAGCTCGATTCTGAAGAGGGGTGCTTCCGTTTGCCTAAGGAGAAGGTGTTAAAATTTAAGGCCTCGCTTGAGACATGTATTGGCGAGACGAAAGTAACATTGCATCAGTTGCAGCAGGCTGTGGGTCAGCTTAATTTTGCCCTTAGAGTGATACCAATGGCTCGTCCCTTCTCTCGCTCTATTGCTCAAGCCATGGTGGGCCTTAAGGAAGGGCATCACCGCTCTAGACACTCGGCAGAGGTTCGCCAGGACATGCGCATATGGTTGGCATTTCTGGCGGATTTCAACGGTCGTGTCCTGTGGAACAAACCAGCGGTCTCCTCCGAGGAGCTGGGATTGTGGACCGACTCGGCAGGGAGTGTGGGTTTTGGCGCAATTTTTGGTAATCATTGGTCAGCACAAAAATGGCCGGCATGGTGGCACGAGAGTGGGCTCACGGGTAACATTGGGTTTCTCGAACTGTTCCCTAATCTAGTGGCCCTAGAGACATGGCCAGAGGGGTTCCGTGATCGTGCTGTGGTGTTCTGGTCGGATAACATGACCGTGGTAGAATGTGTCAATAATCAGGCAGCACGCTGCAAATTGATCTTAAGATTGATGAAAGAAATTGTCTTGCTATGTATGCAATTGAACGTTCACTTTAGAGCAAAACATGTGCCTGGGGTACTGAACCAGGCGGCTGACGCACTCTCTCGTTCCCACATGCAGGCCTTCCGGGGCCATCTGCCCTCTGCGGACTTGGTGGCGGCACCATTTCCCGAAGTTCTCTGGTCTCTCGGTGCCCCGGATTACAAAACCTCGTGGGAGAGAGTCTAGCCCCAAGGACAAGGAAGGCTTATGAAGGGGCGTTCCGTTCCTATTGGGCATTTTTGGGTCCAGCTAGGGGGGAACTTTGGGGGCAGGAAGAGTATGTCCTGAAATTTCTAGTATCATTGCATCAGGCAGGCCGATCAGTGGCAACAGCCAATAGACACCGAGCCGCCATTGCGTTCATGGCACAGGCTCATGGCATTCAGGACCCCACAGCGTCCTTTCTGGTAAAAAAGGCGCTGCGCGGGTGGCAGCGCCTGGAGGGGCGTAGAGAGGACGAGAGGCGCCCGACAGGACTAGCAAGGTTGTCCCAGTTAATGTCCGTACTCCCTGCGACTTGTTCATCTCAGTCAGAGACAGTGCTGTTCCGGGCCGCTTTTGCATTAGCATTTCATGGGGCTATGCGGATAAGCGAACTGGTAGCAAGGAACAAGCAGGATACGGGGGGAGGTCTGTGTCGAGAACACATCCAGATTATGGGTGACAAGATTGTAGTCACTATAGTCAAGTCCAAGACCGATCAGGGAGCGATCGGAGACAGTGTGGTTGTTCAGCGCTTGCTAGGGTCCCACATGTGCCCAGTGAGTTGCGTAGAAGAGTACTTGGCGCAAAGGGCGGCAGCATGGGAGGGGAGCTTGCTGAGACATACCGATGCCACCCCACTGACCAGGTTTCAGTTTCAGCGGGTGTTAACAATGGCAATCGCGGCGGCGGGCTTGAACCCGAGCGATTTTGGGACTCACTCATTCCGGATAGGTGCTGCTACAGAGGCTACAGCCAGGGGTTTGAGTGTGGATAAGGTGAAACAGTTGGGGCGTTGGTCCTCGAATTGTTATAAGAGGTATGTGCGGTTGCACATGTTGTGAAGCTAATGTCATGCACTCACGCTTCTTGTTTTCTGTTTGGTTTTCAGTTTCGCGAGCAGGCTTTGCGGGGCAGACTGTGCAGTTGACCCGACACCTGGGGACCAGCGGTCAAAGATCACCGGCTGAGGCAAGAGTGGTGTGGGTCGTCGGCCACTCATACGTGAGGCGCGCCGCAGACGTATTCAAAGCAGGTGACATGATTCACATGGCTGGGGAATACGGGTGCAGGGTGACCTTCTACGGAAGGGGCGGGCTCTGTATTGACCAGTTTCAAAATTTTATGGAGGGTCTGTTAGGGCGGACAAGGTCACCGCCATCTGTAATCATAGTGCATCTTGGGGGCAATGATTTGGTGACCACTGGTCGACGAGTACTTCTCGAGTTAATACTATCCACAGTAAGTTGGTTGGCGAGAAGGGTTCCGGGGTGCACGATTGCATGGTCCCACATGATTCCGCGGAAGGTGTGGAGGGGGGCTATTTCTGTGTCAGCTTTAAATCAGTCGGTGAAGAAAGTGAATAACAAACTTGGTAGGTTGTTCCGTACAGGTACATTGCATTCTATTCCTCATGGATGTATCAGGGGGGACCATACGTATCTGGAGGATGGGGTCCATTTGTCCCGGGAAGGGAATGCTTTACTCATAGGGGACTTCTTAGCTTGGTTAAAGAGTTTGTGCAGCCATGACCTTTAAGTAGGAGTTGTGTGGGGGGTCCGGATAGCCGGTCAACTATCCGGCCTGTGGCGGTAAGGTCATGATCGGTGAGCAGTAATTGGAAGATCCCTAGAGGTGGGGCGTCACCCATTATGGATGGGAGCGCCCGGGGGGAGGCGGCCATTGGCCCCTCAAACGGTGAGGCGGTCCCCTTCTAAGGATGAGGACGCCGAAAGGGAAGGCGGTCATAGGCCCCTCCCTGGGGAGGAGGGACTACGGGCCCCTCCTGGGAATTTCCAGGGGCCAGGACATCTGCGATGGCAGATGTGGTAAGCAGTGTGGGGTGGGAGGGGGGTCTACGCTACCTTCTAGACACCTCACACGAGTCCTCGGACGACCACTAAAGATGGCGTCGAGTAAACAGGGGCCCCCGTCAAGACAAGGGAAATTGGAAGTTGGCACAGAGGTACAGTCCTCTGTGCGCCCGCCCCTCACAAGTGAGGGGGGAGTTCTGGTATTAGGGATCTGACACCGGTTACGACCTTGCCGTTGGCCCGTAATGTTAGGATGTACAATTTCCATTTTGAGAAATACATTGACAGGATGTTTTAGTATCGGCTAGGAGAACCTTTGTATTAGAGATGTGTTAAGGTTAGCCAAGAACATCGGAATGTGTAAATGAAATTGTACATGATATGAAACTGTTATTTTAATGTTTTATATTTTGTTTCATATTTTAATGAATACCGCCGGGAGGGTAACTCCCTCCCGCCTTCCAAAAGTTCAGAACCGTTTCCGTTTTCCCATTCTTGGGGATTGTGTTGAGAGGGGGTGTCGGGTATCCCAACCATATGGAAAGGGGCAACCACTCGGTCCCCCCGAACGTATGGTGGAGTACCCGGATCCCCCCGGGAAGCCATTTTGGGCGGGAGGCGAGTCTCGGCTGGTATGCCCGAAGCGGCGTAGCTGGGGCGCGCCTTTTCCCGCCTAAGAGGGGGCTGTCCTAGACACCTACGCCGATGGCCACGCCCCGGAGGCGGATTGGAGGAGGGTCCACGTCCGCCCGAGGAAGGATAAAAGGAGCAACAAGCCAAGGAAGCATCCTCTTGTTCCTATGTTCTGAAGCTGCACCTCCCCGTTGCACGTGAGCTCGAGACGGAACGAAGAGCCAATTTTGACCCACCCACCAGCCCCTGATGACAGCAGTTTGTTTTGAATAAAGTCGAGTGACATGATCACGTTTCTTTTGCAGGTTGTTGTGAATAAAGTTGATAATTTGGTATGTAATAAAGTGGTTGATCCTTCAGCAGGTATTCGACAAAGTAATGCCAGCAGAGTTAAATGTAGTGCTTAGTAGAAGTTATACTTTGAATTGCTCAGTATAATTGTCTGTTTTCTTCTCTCTTATTTTAAAATGTCGTATTTATTTTGGTCGGGCGATAAGGTCATGATCGGTGAGCAGTAATTGGAAGATCCCTAGAGGTGGGGCGTCACCCATTATGGATGGGAGCGCCCGGGGGAGGCGGCCATTGGCCCCTCAAACGGGGAGGTTGTCCCCTTCTAAAGATGGGGACGCCGAAAGGGAAGGCGGTCATAGGCCCCTCCCTGGGGAGGAGGGGCTACGGGCCCCTCCTGGGAATTTCCCGGGGCCAGGACATCTGCGACGGCAGATGTGGTAAGCAGTGTGGGGTGGGAGGGGGGTCTACGCTACCTTCTAGACACCTCACACGAGTCCTCGGACGACCACTAAAGATGGCGTCGAGTAAACAGGGGCCCCCGTCAATACAAGGGAAATTGGAAGTTGGCACAGAGGTACAGTCCTCTGTGCGCCCGCCCCTCACAAGTGAGGGGGGAGTTCTGGTATTAGGGATCTGACACCGGTTACGACCTTGCCGTTGGCCCGTAATGTTAGGATGTACAATTTCCATTTTGAGAAATGCATTGACAGGATGTTTTAGTATCGGCTAGGAGAACCTTTGTATTAGAGATGTGTTAAGGTTAGCCAAGAACATCGGAATGTGTAAATGAAATTGTACATGATATGAAACTGTTATTTTAATGTTTTATATTTTGTTTCATATTTTAATAAATACGGCCGGGAGGGTAACTCCCTCCCGCCTTCCAAAAGTTCAGAACCGTTTCCGTTTTCCCATTCTTGGGGATTGTGTTGAGAGGGGGTGTCGGGTATCCCAACCATATGACTTTCACCTAGAGTTGTTGTAGGGTGAATGGTGGTTAATTCAAGCTTTCAAGTAACATTGCACACAACTTGCAGACTCTCACACTGCCCGCTGATTAATTTTTATTCTCAGGACAGGACAGGATGGCACTTGACCTAGATGTCCTGATAGATGTAAACAGGCATAGCTGTGTTAGTAGACGTACACCAGTTTGCTGAGCTCGTGGTTAGCTATCGTGCAAAGTGTTTTCTTCGACTCGTAATACCTGTGCAATGTTTCCTCCTTATCGTGCCATAGGGCCTAAATCACAGTGCGGTGGAAACATTAAAGGTTGATTAGTTAAGTGATCTGGTGGTTAGTAAGTGTAAAAGATAATTTAGGGAGTGCAAGTGCCTTCCTAGAACTTTGTGATCCACTGTTTCAGTATCCAATTCGTATTTAATATGTACATATTTGCCAAGGTAAAAAGAAGTCACAATCCGAGAAGTGAAACAAGAGCAATAGCTTTTGGCAAAGGTTATAGTTCACATATTTTGAATATGGTATATGAATGTCAGCAATTTGACTATGAGATGATGATAGATAAGTACAGCCAATACCTGATAGAAAAGAGGAGTTAAATGTATGAATGCCTACTTTTAGTCACAAACATGCGGAAAGAGAACCCAATGGTGTCATCAGTATTTCTGAAAGTGTATAATCAGAAAGGTTTGGCATTATTCCATTAAACTTTATTTAAAACTGTATTAATATCCACTCATTGAGCTGACAGTATTATCATAGGACATCATTTCTTATATTAACAATTAATATATTATTTACAATTGAAAAAGAACAATAGACAGTAAATATAATGCAGCCACACAGTATGCTGAAAAAAGTCTTACAAAATAAAAGGTGATTCCTAAAAATTAAACAGCAAATTATTATTATTATTATTATTATTAGCCGGGTTTTATAGAGCGCAAACAACCCAAAGGCCTCGTAGCGCTAAGTACCGTCATACTAAAAGAAAAGAAAGGATCAGATGAACAGGTAGGTTTTCAAATCCTTCCGGAGTTTTAGGAGACTAGGTTCACTGCGAAGGGAGGTGGGCAGAGAATTCCATTCTTTTGCAGCGTTCCAGGAGAAGGAACGCCCGCCCCATCTGGTCCGTCTGATTTTATTGACAGTAGCCAGGAAGGCAGTGCTAGATCTTAAGGACCTGTGAGGAAGATAGGGGTTTGCCAGGGAGCAGATCATAGTAGGGGCATTCTTCCACATGGCTTTGTGCATAAAGCAGAGAGACTTAAACAGCACTCTGGCCCTGACCGGGAGCCAGTGAAGTTTCCTAAGGGCAATGCTAGCTGAGTCTCGTTTATTGAGGTCTAACAGAAGACGGGCTGCAGCGTTTTGGGCTACCTGTAGCTTTTTGATTGTGAAAGCAGGGGCACCTAAGTATAGGGAATTCCCGTAGTCTAGACGGGACAGAATGATGGCTTGAACCATTATTCTGCGGGCTTCGAAGGGGAGAAGGGGCAGCACCTTTCTCAGCATACGCATTAGCCCAAAGCATGTAGCAGAAAGAGTAGTAGCTTGCTGCATGAAGCTGAGGTTGGAATCGAGCCAAATGCCTAAGCTCTTTATATGGCATTTTGATTGAGGCATAGGGCCCATGCATGGTGGCCAGTCTAGCAAAGGAATGGGAATGGTTGAGTTACCCAGCACCATAAGCTCAGTTTTCTCGCCATTTAATTTTAAATGCGAGGTTGCCATCCACTGAGCCACTGCTACCAGGCAGTTACTTAGATTGGGTGAGGACGAAACTGCCTGATTCATAGACACGACTAATTGCGTGTCATCGGCGTAGGTTATTATGTCCAGGCCAAATGAGTGGACTATATCAGCCAACGGCTGCATATAAATATTAAAAAGAGTAGGGCTCAACGAAGAGCCCTGAGGTACACCTCGATCCAAGGGCAAAACTTTGGAGTGGGTAGTACCCTCAACTACCCTAAAAGAACGGTTCTCCAGAAATGACTGGAGCCAAAGCATGGCCTTCCCCGAGATTCCCATCTGGTTGAGGCGATGGAGAAGAATGCTGGTGTTAACGGTATCGAAGGCGGCACTAAGGTCAAGCAACATAATTGCTGTGGTGCCGCCTTGATCCATTTGCTTCCTGGCCAGCTCAGTTACCGCCAGGAGAGCCGCTTCAGTTCCCAGTTTTGGACGAAAGCCAGCTTGGGAATCGTGGAGGAGATGGTTGTTCTCTAAAAATTGAGTAATGACCGAGTTGACGTGTTTTTCAAGGAGTTTGCTGATCCACGGAAGGAGGGAAATAGGCCGATAATTGGCCATATTTTCCGAATCCAATGTGGGTTTTTTCAGCAACGCCTTAACCTGTGCACATTTCCATGCAGTGGGTACTGAACCTGTGGAAATGGAAGTGTTTAGTATGTTGAGGATTACAGGTTTGACTATATTCTCAATTTTTACTAACTGAGAGGGGGGGGCAGGGTCTGTGGGGGATCCTGATTTTATTTTCGTCATGATAACCGCAAGTGAGTTTTCATCCAGCAAAGGAAACTCAACTAGTTTTGGAGTCGTGACGTTAGGTGGACTGGTTCCCATGTCCTGGGGTAGATTAGGTGGCTGAAAGGCAGAGGCAATTTTTTGTATTTTCCTGTAAAAGTACTCAGCTTGACTCTCACATCGAGCCTGAGCTTTACTAGGGTCAGCGGGAACCAGGGGAATATCAATCAGGAATTTTGCTATTTGAAAGATTTCTCTAGCGGAGTTGGAGGCAGTCAAAATTTTTTCCTCGAAGTATAAAGTTTTAGTTCGACTAATTTCTAATTTATACTTTATGATGGCTTCGAGATGTGTAGTTTTATCTACCTTACTACGAGAGATCCTCCAATTCCTTTCGAATTTTCTACATACCCTTTTTAGTTCTTTAAGATGAGGGGTGTACCAGGGTGAGCCCTTGGATTTAGTTTTTTCTTTAAGGGCCTTGATAGGTGCAATAATATCCAAGGCTGAACACAGCCATTTGGTGTAGTTCTCATATTGCAGTGCTGGGTCTATCGCCCTTTGGGGAGGGGCAGCCGAAAGCAGGTTAGCCCATTGGTCTGGAGAAACTTTAGACCAGTCTCTTCCAGTTAAGGTGGTGCGAGGAATAGGCTGTAATGGTGTCGCTGGAGTCCACTGAATGGATATTAAATAGTGGTCGGTCCAGGTAAGAGGTAATGGAGTTGCTACTTCTAGTCTGGTGTCATTACTGAGAACACCATCAAGAAGGTGGCCCTTTTCATGCGTGGGCTCGAAGCCCTTTAATATAATCTGAAGGGCTGCCATGCTATCCAAAAATGCCTTGGCCGTGGGGTTATTAGGGTCCTCTAGGTGGATATTTACATCTCCTAGTATAGAAAAGTAGGATTTACTAACTGCCAGGTTGGCTATTTTGGATTGGAGTGAATCAATGAAATCTCCTATTTGATTGGGAGGACGGTAGATAAGCACACCAGAAAATGAATCTATAGGTGAGAGATCAAGAGTAAATAACATACTCTCACAATTAGAGATATCAGCCGAAGAAGTTCTACAGCGGTAGAGGTTTTTGTGAAGGATGCCTAGGCCACCTCCTCTACCTTCTGGTCTGTCTAATCTCTGCAAGGTGTACCCCATTTGCAAAATGGAAGTAATATCTGGATCAGAGGCGTCTTTCAACCACGTCTCCGTCAGGAACACCACATCTGGCTCTTTTTCCTCCAATAAGAGTGTCATTTGGGTAGCATGTTTGGTCAATGACCGGCAGTTTAGAAGAAGCATTTTGTAGGATTTGCCAGGATGCTTATCTAATTGGCTGGTGAGTGAGAAAGTACAGTGAGGACAGATCCCAGAGGGAGAGTCAGGGAGAATGGAGTGCCGACAGGCATGGGTAGTCATAGGCATTAAGTTTTTCAAAGTGTTAGAGTCATACCTCATCAATCTCATACAGTCTGGTCCGTCTTGCACAGGGGATATGGCCCCGGGACCCGTCCGGTCGCGGACGGGCGCAGACGGGCTTGCCTTTGGCGCGCCTTCGGCGCGCCGCCGGCGCGCCCGCTGCGCCCGCCCGCTGCGCGGACGGGGGATTCTGATGTTTATATCCACTGTAGGGGGCGTGAGGAGGGTGGGATCGTCGATCATCTAGACCGCGATCCTACCCCTACCCAAGATGGCGCCCAAAATGAGTGAAGCGCCGAACGCCTGAACTAGCGACCCTTGTCAGCTGGAGAGGGGGTAGGAGGCCGCCCTGGGCACCGTCGATCTTGCACCAGAGGTAGGACCAACAGGAGGCTTAAAATCGGCTCCAATAAAATATTTTACAGTTTTTAAAATTGCGCTAACGTTCCAATATTCCTGTTTGTCTTCAATAGTTTATAAGGAGCAAGAGTGCTCAAGGACCCCCGGCTTCCGCCTCAGGGATGAAAAGGAGTATAACAAATACACTGTTGAGAAGAAGAGGGACTCCTTTTATGTCAAATTAGAAAATGTTTGCATTTCAGAAACACCATAGATTTTTTTTCTCTCTCAGGAATAGGAGGAACAAGGGAATTGGAAAGGGGCAACCAAATGGAAAGGAATGAAGATATCATGGCTAAGTTGAAAAAGCAAAGCACGCCAAATGTGATATTTCAGTGCATGCATACATGTGCACACACACACATATCAACAATAGATCGAACAACACAGTCGGAATGTCATTCCGGAAAAATGCAAATTTAATGAATCTCGTTCTAATATGTAGCAGATTTACCAAATGTAGACAATTTTTTGAACCACCTGTTGACGTGGGAGTTTACTCTGATCGGGACTCTGTGCACAAGCTTAGACTGCTGAGGATACAAGATGCAGTTCTTCTACATATGGCCCATTAATGAAATATAATTGAAAGGAGAATCATGGGCTCATGAAATTATAATAATACATTTGATCTTAAGTTTAACATAAAGATCGATAGCTGCTCTTTTGGATTTGTGACATGGTCTACCGTTTATTTTTGGATATCTGTAGAGACTTCCACATTCTAAATATAGATAGTGACAAACTTAGAAATATCTCTTTATGTGGTTCATGTCCATGGTTTTTAAGTGTCCCCTGTTCTCGTGGGTTTTGACTGCCTGGAAGAGGTCCTGAGGAAGGTGGCTGTGTGCCGCCGAAACGCGCGTCGATCAGAATGCGGGGTCTCATACTTAGTTTTGAGACCCGTAAGTTGGCAGGGGGCTCCCTGCTGATTAGTTCCCAGATTCCTTTTTCAGACATAGTGTATGTGTATGTAATGCTATTATGTATGGGTGAGCATGTTGTGATTGGTTGTGTGATATCAGGGGCACATGTATTGGTATTAATTGTCTTTTTCATGATTAGTTATTGTTAATGTAATTCTTTTTCCCTTTTTTTGTATAACTTATGAAATGATTTATGATATGTTAATACTGTGATTGTGTGTTTCTTATGAACTCTAACTTAAATGAAAAAATATAAATTTGAAAGCAATTCTAAAAACAAAAATGTAAACACTGTATACATTTTTTGAAGAAAATAAAAAAGCTTGTTGTGTATCTGTCACCTTCAATATAAATAATGTGATGTTTACTTGCAATGAATAATTGTGGCCAATGAGGGAACTTCTTTCTCTAGTGTACCTTATCTCTTCCCCTCTGTTCCCTGGCCGTATTCTTATTATTGAGGGGGTCCCATCATCACTGCTCTAGACAATTTCAATGCCCTGCATCCACATAGGGCACTTTTGGTGCATAAGAAGATCAAGAATAATTACTTATCTGTGTTCAACAATTTAAATAAAATCATCATATTGAAGTTGCATAAAAAATGTTCATGGTTGAGCTTCCATAAGGAGTCTTTTTCTCTGAAAACATCCAACCAGTATGGCTTGTTTCTTAAAAATATAAAAATAATAACATTAAAATTAACATTACCATTGACCTACAAAAATATCTTATCCACAAAACAGACTACCACAATCCTATCAAGGAAATTATATATAGGAAAGTATAGATTTACTATGCCCAATTCACATTTATTTACTTTGATGATGGGGTGAACGTCGATATTCTGGATACATTCACAGGTGGATATTTCAAACACAGTGTAGGCACTCCTCACCCCTCAGATGATGATCTGACCAAAATAAATGGAAATGCTGCCTCTCCGTTTTTTAAAGTATGGCAAGTGTCCATTTTGTAAAAAAACTCAAGCTGGTAAAATCAATACTTCAAAAACAACAGCCTGGAAATTAGGTCTAAAGGATGATGATGACATATTTTCAAAATAATAAAACGTTGCATGTTTGACATGACCTCCATATTTTTGCTCACTAAATCCAAATGTACCATTAAGGATTAACTAAAAAAAGGATGCAGGAAGAACTTCAGATGTCATAATAGATAGTAGAGCTGAATCAGGGTTTTCATCAATTTATTTGAAGCAATTTGATTTCAAACTGTTTATTTCAGTAAAATACCATACAAGAGACAAACATTCAGGATCGACATCACACATTCCAGTTTAGGAAGAAACAAACAAGCAAGTATTAAAGAGAAATGCATTTGAAAGCTAACACAAATTGTCAAGACTCTAACAGCGAACAATGGGATACCTAAGCGCAACAATAGTCATATAGGGGCAGATTTATGTTAACTGGCGCATCCCCAGGGATGCGCCAGTTAACATGCGCCACAGTGCGCCACAGCTCCGCCAGCCATGGTGCGCCGCATTTAAAATGCGGCGCACCATGGTGCAAAAACGGCACAGATGCGTGACGCATCTGTGCCGGAAATGTTTTGCATTGCTGGAGTTGCGTCGCAAGCGCGACGCAGCTCCAGCAAGGCTCGGGGGTGCCCCATTTTAACAATGCTGCGTCAAGACCTACGCCTGCTTCAAGCAGGCGCAGACTTTTGACGCAACATTGGCTTAAAAGTGACTGAGTGAAATCTCATAGATTTCACTCAGCCACTTTTGCGAGGCGCACCTGCCCCGGAACGCCCACCCTGCGCCGGAACGCCCACAAGCGGCGCAGGGCTTTACAATGTGACGCATCTGCCTAGATGCGTCACGTTGTAAATCATTTGTAGGGATGCGCCACGTTTATGCCGCCTTGCGTGACGCAACAGCGGCGTAAACGTGGCGCAATGGCCTCATAAATCTGCCCCATAATTCATAGCTTTCAGGCCACAGACAAGCCAAAAAATGACTGTACAGAGTGACAGAGTCCCTTTTCTAAAGTGCAAATGCATTCATTAAAATGTGTGCAGTCGTCAGACCCTAGGTTTACAATCATGAACGTTATACAACAAGATTAAAAATAATTATTTAAAAACATCAGTATTCACAATACAACCGAAAAAATAAAAGTTAGAAATGTGTTGGTGTTCAAGAGTAAAAAAATATATTTATGACCATTATTGCAATTGATCTTGATAGGGCAGGTCGTCACATCTGTAGCTCTCAGAGGTGGATGGGGGGATTAACAGTACCTTCCTACTGATCGCCCAACAGTGGCCCAAGA
This sequence comes from Lissotriton vulgaris, assembly GCF_964263255.1. NCBI lineage: Eukaryota > Metazoa > Chordata > Amphibia > Caudata > Salamandridae > Lissotriton > Lissotriton vulgaris. The sequence goes on along the minus strand of NC_141697.1, from coordinate 1,088,380,208 downwards.
ATTTCGCAGTTGCACAAAAGAATAAGGGTCTTGCATCTGATTTCAATATGCTCAGGGCCACTCTAGCGTCTCGAGCCCCAAGTTGTCTGCAAACTGGAGTCAACCATTTTTTCTACGGTTTAGCATATGCTGGACAAGCAAAAAAAAACATAACCTATCGATTTGTGTGGGCAGGAGCAGCAGAGGCAGCCTTTTGGCTGAGCTTTTTTAATCAGCCAAGAGTTTGTAATTGGCAGACTACCATGGCTGAATAGGATGTAGAGCTTCCTGCCAGCCGGCACCTTGATAATATCAAGATACCTTTTCCTTCAATTTCACCTACTTCATGATTCATGTGAGAAGGGTGGCTAAAGTCAAATCGAACATAGAAGTTAATCTGTCCAATAGGCTTCACTCATGTCTCCTCTTTTCAGTTGAGCTCAGATAAATGCCTGTCTGAATAGTGCAAAATTTCCTGAGTCAGGTGTGTTTGGCTTCCTGAGCTCAATTGTGGGAAAGGGGGGTCCAAGGTATAGATCACTGAATGGTCACTGAGCTGCCACCAAGTTTCATCCTTTTGAATGAAAGGCAGAGTGGTGAGGTTCCTGAATCTGCACGTACACATGACCTACCCATAGTACACATTTTCGGTTGTTCAGAGACTTCATTTTAACATCTGCAGGGAGCCAATGGGCTGCTTTAAATGTGGTATTAATGTTGTTCCTCTTAGAAACAATGAAACATATTCTGCTGCATTGTTTTGAAGTCTTTAGAAATTGGTTTCTTTAAACCATTTTCAAAGTCTCATATGATTTATGTATTTTCATAATACTTTTGGAAATTCAGTTGGTACTATTTGACTAACTGTCATTGGGCATACATATGTTGAACAAAAAGTTAGTGATACATGATCCTTCTAGAATGCATAAAACACTGAGCATATGTCTAATATTAATGATCTGTTTGAACTTATTAAGTTTAATGCAAATGTGTACTTGTGTATTGTTTATTTAACACATATAGCAAACCCTTCGCTCTGCTTTAGATGAAAAAGAATTGAAATACATGTGATATAAAGATAGAACTTTGCTGAGAGGAGTGCCTTGTTTTGGTTTGGTGTAAATCTATTTAGGAGTTTCTGATTAATTGGTGTTATAAAAAGTGTTGATGGACTTCAAAGGGGGCTTCATTGGATAGCTCACTGTTATTCTTCTTTGTGGATATGGATCCTCAAATTCTTTGACAACAATCATTTTACAAAAATGAATCTGCTTGAAGACATGAAAATGTTTCTAGTATAAAATGCAGGTATTTTTGGAGGCTTCAATGTGTAGGTTATCTAGTAGGCTGGTTGCAATGGAAAACGTTTGTTCTTACAGAAATTACAGAATGCCTGCTACCTAAGTATGTGTTAGTTCTACATAAAGTTAAATAGGTGGTGTAAGGAGACTGGGGAGTATCCCCACTACCTCCAATGTGTGGTCATGTAGTGCCTGATACTGCCCCAAAGTTAAAAAAGAAACTCTCTTGGGTGGTTGAGCCCTGTGCACAAAGCTAGTAGTGTAAGGCCAAAGATGTGGCCTTTGCATGGGTGGGCTTCAGTCTAAGCCCTGGTTCTAGACCAATTGAGATTAAGCAACGGCTGTGTGATGCTTGTTCTGTGACACAAAACTGCACATGCCCTATACTGGTAGCCTGCTGTGCACCGATGTATCAGTGCAATCAGAACCTTCAGATCCAGTGTCGCTTCCCCGCGTTGATACCAACAGTCCAGGCAAACCTGCCGCACCTCGAACCCGCCACACCACATATCCCGAACCGGACCACAAGTACAGCTCTATTGTCTGGCGCTACTAGCTTTTCGACAACCGTATATACAGCGCTTGTCCTCAGCCTCACAGGCAAATCTGCCTCACCACGAACACGCTGCACCACATGTCCCTGCTCGCACCACAAATATTGCTTCATTCCCCGGCTCCCACACACCACAATTCCTCTGACATTTCCGCCTCGCTCTCTGGCAGACACTGCATGCCTACCCATCTACTACTGGTTTGCAGCACTAATTACCTTTCAACCGCCACCGCGTACCCGCCTTGGCAGTCTCATCTGATCTCACCGCCCATGGACTTCATCCTGGGTCACCATTGATCGTATTGTTTCTGACTCTCTACTCAGGACCCGCAGTTTTATTCCAACATATAGCCGCACCACCTACCATGCTTTTACCCCAAACTCGTACCACACCCCAGGCCGGATTGGAAATATCACCTGGGGCCTGCTCTTCTTTCTCTTCCGGCTCGGAACAGCCCTGAAGAGTTACTGGATAACTCCTTGTGACAAAGCACGTGTCGGCTGGTTGTTTTTTACAACACAGTGGTTACTTTGTGATATATTAAAAACGTTTTCAAATCACACACTGGTGTCGACCGACACTTTGTCAAAACCAAGAACAGTTAAACCTTTGCAAATACCCTCACCACGTGTGCCCGGAACTGTGCTCAGTTTCCAGTGTGGATCCTTCGACCCACGAGAATCCGGGGGTTATCAGGCAAATCCCCCAACCTGGCAGAGCCGTACTTTAATCCTCATGAATATTACGCAAACAAGTCCGAGCGCCACTTCTTACTGTCCTCACAAAAAACCCTATCCCTAGCTCTCACAGATGAATCAGTGGTATGGAAGTGGGAAAAGGCCAGTTCTTGCTGTAGTCACCTCTGTTTACTGCTGAAGACTGGACAAAGTGGGGATGGAACAGCAGTATGTTGTAGACATGCCCTTGTAATAAGACATGCCTGCAGTCAACCAAATGCTGCCAGATTTGGGTGTACTGGAGGCTGAAAAAAGGGCAAGGATGAAGGCCATGCATAGCTCTAATAGGCTAGAGAGGAGATTGTGAGTAGGGTGTGACTGCAGGTAAGGCCCTGTGGTCAACCTCTGCTATGCACAATCCATATGGCATGCATTTTGGGGGTTGTGTGCAGGGCATGGCTAGAAGCCTGGCCTTGAGGTCAACACCCTGGGGTAGATTTATTAATTTTCCATGCAACACTCTACAACATCCACATTTGCTATGCTGCCTTGCACAAGGGAAAACAAAGTGATGAGCTACAATTTCAGATATTTGCCAACTGCTGCTGTCATTCAATGTGCTAGCACTCAAATAGAACTACGTCATACGATGATGCCAAGGTGAGTTCCCATGCGTAGAAAAACATAAATGTTTTTCTCACAATGGATGTGTGCTGTAAAATGCACCAAGAATGCAAAGTGTCTAATGAACACCTTACCCCTTTTTTGCACCTACTTCAGTAGGCAGAAGATTCTGATGCAAAGCTCGGTCTCGCCATATTAGTAGTTCAGGCTTTTTGTTAAAGCTACAGATGTTTGCATGAATCCACCACAGTAATGCCCCTTGCATATCCCCTTGATACAAAGCTACACAAACGTTTCTAGTGCCATACACCTTTAGTGCTGCAAAGTAAATAGAATGCTGTGGTTAGTAGCTTTGTGTCTCTTTGCACTTCTTTGTGCAAGTACAAAGTCTTGGTAAATCTGAGTCCCATTGTGCACGGTTGAAGGCTGGGTACAGCAGGGTTAAATGAAAGTAAGGCGTATTGACTATCTCATCAAACTAACATACAAAACGTTACCTGAAAACATTGTTAATGGTAAGTGATGCTTTCCTATGCACATAAGATATTAACAAACCCCAGAAAATATATTTTTAATAAAAATTGTTGCTAAAGTCAAGTTATAGTTATCTGAAATTGGTCTTTTACGATTGACTAAGCAGACCATATCTCACATCCTCACAATGAAAACCATAGCTCACACTCAAATGCTCATGGACTCACCTTACTCAGAATAATAAATAACACGAATTACTAACACACCATCAATAAATACAACAATTGTACAAACAGAGGAATTATGCTGTATCCATAATAATGGCATCAATAATGTCAATGTTAAAGTATAATATAATGTCAAGAGTTGTGACTTACCTGGGTAAGTGATATGGGTTCTGTGGTGGGGATGTGAGTTCTGATTTTTTCGGCTAAAAATCACTTGCCATTTACAGGTGTTTTCTTTTAACTTTTGTTTTGAATTAACCTCCATGTAACTGTGTTTAGGAGGTAAGGAGATACTAAATGTTCTGTTTATTTTAGCTTTCTTATAAAGCACATAGATATTGAAGCATTGTACAACATTACAACAATTGGTTCACAGCATCACTTTTAATGAAGAAGAAAACACTGAGAATTTAAGTGACCATAACAGACATATTCGCTAGATAACAGACCAGGACAGGGAGAAATAGAGGAGTACGAGTATGAGGAAAAGAGTATAGAAAGGTACCCTGCATGTGAAAGCTGAAACCAGGCAACAACATGAATCTGGTAGATTTGAAACTCATATTTTCCCATTGCCAATTCATTCCCGCCACTCTGGATACTAATTTCATCCTCAAGAAAAACATTGAAGAATGAATTAAGACAGCCTGTATAAGTTCTTCAGCCTTCAAAGTGAACCAAATCCTCCCAGAAAGTGACTTCGCAACTGCTATTCAAATCATCACACTCTCATATCTGGCTGGTGGCACTGGCTTGTTTCCTGGCACTTCATAATCCAAACTGTTGCCACTTAAGGGAAATCCACATGCTGCAGCACATCTAGTTAGGGACCGTGTTAATGACCACATCCCCCAGCCTAGTTGTACTCCACTGGCTGCATGTGATGGTTCAAACTAGCTGCATCTTCATCAAGCCATGGCAACAGGCACACCTGGCTGGCAACCTCATCATCTCTGGAGACTCTTGGTACACTTGCATCAGGGGCTCCATCACACTGGAGAAGAAGAGTGCAGAAAAGAAAATAACTAGTCAACGGGCCTTCTCCACTTATGCACCTAGGAAATGGAAGTATATCCCAGTATCCATTAAGATAGACTCAAGGCTGATCCAATCATGAAATAGCTGAAAACATGCCTCTTTAAAAATAAAACGACATCATGATACAGTAACAGACCTCTACCCTCTATCAGGTGTTGACTGCATCTTTACATTTGACCCTGTACAACATTTCACTGCTTTTCTGCTAGTTTAACTCTACATACATTACAAATGCATTATTTCCTACATAGAGGGGAGTGAGAGAGTGAAGGAACAAACAGCAAGTTGGAAGCAGTGTAGAGAAAAGGAGAACAAAATGGTGCCCAGGCCAGCAAGACATATTAGAATGAGAGGGAAACAGGAAAAAGCAGAAATTGGAACAACATTTAATCAAGAGTGGTAGAAGAGCATTGGAAGCAAGGGTACAGAGGTGATATTAATTAGAGAAATTATCATGTGGTATTACTGGCGCACACCAGATGTACTCAAAATTTGATAAGCTAATGATTCTGAATATCTCAAGTTCGGGAGGAACTGATCTAGGGATTTTTGGTTTGGATATTTCCAACATCAGAGTGTACACACATGATTTTGGCTTGCGCCTGTGTAGTCAGAGAGGCTTTAAAGCAGCCAGAATGCTGTAGATGATGGGCTTTATATGTCATATAGGACACCTTATATTTAATACTTCCTTTAGGAAATATCCTGGGGAGTTCTGTGAGTACCGGAGAAACGTGGTCATATTTTGATGGTTGAATAAAATATATCAAGTCGTCCATTGCACTGAATACGGTCATCATCCATTGAAGTAATGTATTTCAAAATATCGAGCACCAAAATATTGTGCCATTAAAAAAATTCTGAGCCAGAATATCGAATACAAAACTATTTTGAAGATAAGTATATAGGTAAGTACACAATTCCTGTTCTTAACACCGCATCCAAGTCCCTTAAAGCTTTTACAAGGTAAATATGTCTTGACTTGAAAATAGTAAGGGCCTCATTTCTGAAAAGTGACGCATCTCTGCGTCAAAACAGCGATACGTCACTTTTTATTGCGCCCTCTTTGCGTCATGCTGGATGTGTCATATTTTAAGTATGACACATCATGTCGCAAGGAGTTCAGATACATAAGTATTTCTCACGTATCTGTAGGCGCAAAAACGGCGCATTGCTGTAGTGTGTCACAAAAGTGACGCAACTCCATCAATGGGTAATTTTCACTTGGGCAAGTCCCATTTCAAATATTCCTGCGTCAGTCTTAAGTCTGCTGTGAAGCAGGCGTAAGAATTTGACGCATTTGCGTCCTAGAAGTGACACAGTGAAATCTCATAGGGTCACTTTACGAGGCTTACTTGCGTCAGAACGCCGACACTGCATATATTATACCTGGTGCAGGTATAATGTGGGGCAGGGGTTTACAAAGTGAAGCATCTACCTAGATTCGTCACTTTATAAATATGACGCAACATGGTGCATTGTTTACTCTGCTGGTGATGCACAGGCAGCGCAAAAGTGACGTAATGGCTAATAGGTAAGCCCCTAAGTTTATATTTACCTGTATATACTTAACTTTACTCTATGTTGTAAGTCCTTATTCTGGCGTCATTTGTTTTGTAGCATATATTTAATACTCGATATTGCGGTACAATAACTGGTGGTCTCGAATCAAGGTTTATTTATTTCCTGAAGTAATTCAGCTTTAAACTGTAGCGTATGTTCTGTGTAACACGAAGGTTATTAACTGATTCGAAATGACTTTCAAAGACAGAAACAATTTGCAAATGTACACAACTTTGTATCAAGGCCGACGTCTATTATTCGCCCATTTATAATGGTTTCTCTTGCTTTTAAAGGTCAACAAATACAAAACCTGACAACACATTTGCAATGCAGGAAACCAAGATTCGGAACATCTTTAAATAAGACTCAGATAGTTGTTGGTGAACTGCATTTCTGAAATGTCATGCCTTAGCATTTGATTTATTGGTAACTATAAAACAAAATTACCTGAAAGACAAAACATTTTCTTCCTGTAGTGGCACCACAATATGGCTTGTAATTCTGCCTTTCCTGACCTTTGCATCTTTGCAGATGAATCTGAACTTCCTTCAGTGAGCTGTAGAAATTGTGGCATTTTTTCCTTTGTATGAAGTAATGAAGTGATATAACCATGACAAATTTGCCATAGTTGCCTGGGTTTCATTATGAGCGTGAGCTTCTCGAGCCTGCCATATTCGGTCGCCCCATGATTTACCATGCACTTTCGAAAATACCTATTTTAGTGTTTTGAACTGCTGTGCGCTGGTAGCTCTGATTTGAATTTTTATTTCCAAAGCTGCCATTATTTAAATTATGTTTGCACAAGTAGATTCGCCAGTTAGAGTTCACAGTCTAACACGGATTGTGTGACCATGAAACTGTACAAGGTCAACACATCAACACGGAAGGTATATTTTAAGTAAAGAATTGTGAAGGCAATTAGGGATTAAATAAACCATGTAAAGCATTATACCATAAAATGTTGTATAAGGTCGGGGAGCAAATGAATAACGTTATGGGCCACTGTGGAAAATATGCCTCTTCTTCACATAGCCAATGTTTTTTTTGTCTTTTTCCTGACCCTATTTTTGCTGGTCTTAGAACTTTGTGCACTTTACACTTGCTAAACAGGATTGAAGTGCATCTGCTCCCCCTTTAAACGGCGTGAAATGGACTTTAAATTCAATAAAACTTTATTGGGAGGCATTCTACCATCCATAAAAGTACACAATTATAAAATTCATAGCAGCACAGACAAAATACATAGTAAAATAATAGTAACGACAAAGGCTTAAAGAAACATGGCCCTTCGTGCTCGAACAGCAAATTTTGAAAAGGACCCAAGATACAAAACAGCTTCCTTATTTGTAACAATAAAAATCTAAAAGCAGGTCTGCATTGACCAATAATAGACAATACTTCTTTAATAATGTGATTAAAAAGAGTCTGGTATACTGCGTAAAATATTTACAGAAAAACATACAATGAAGCATTGATTGTCTAGATACATCGTCGCAAGAGCAAGGCTTGGTTTCAAGATTGTGTGCATAACCCAGGAGAAAACAGAGTAAATATTTCATGGTACCAGACCTGAGGCGAAAGAGCAAAGAACATTCTCAGTGGGTACGAGCTGTAATGTCGTGACTTGTGAGGACACCGTCACGTCGCGACGTAAGGGTCATGTGACCCACAGTTAATAAAAGCAATGGGACGCGCTCACGTTGGCCAGTTGGCGACGGAGGCGAACCCCATGAGGTTAACCACGAACCAGGTCTCCTGTGGTTATTATAATAGAAGTGTGCCCCGGCCTGCACATCATTGTGCCCTGCAAGTGTTGGCGCTGCCCATCGCGCGCGACACAACATTTTTGGCGACGAGGGTGGGTGTGCCCTCGTACCTCGGTGAGGCGGCCGCGACCGTGTCGTGCTGCTTATGGCGCTCATGCCCCAATGATTGGCGCCGTCCTTGACCAGGCTCCTGTAGACCCGTGGGTCGCTTCCGGCTGGTGTGATTGCTGTGGCCCAGCGTAGCTGATAAGGTGAGGCCACTGCTGCCGTCCCCGCCTGGAGGAGCTGCCTGCCACGAGGCCTGTTGCCGCAGCTGTGGGCGGTTTGTGCGTGGTGCTGCCCACTTGGTGTCCCGGCAGCCGGCGCTTCCCCGCCCGCTCGGTAGAGCGTGCAAGTGTGAGAGGCTGCAGGCAAGCGGCGCATCGCGCCCGACGAGCGAGTGTGCGTGGTGTGCACCGGACCTCCTGCCAGCGGGAGTGCTGCCACGAAGTGGTGACGCTGGAAGCCTCAGCACAGGCCCCTGCACGGCATCGAGGAAGGCCTCGCTCCAGGTCCTGCCCCATTTGAGCCTCGGCCAGGCCACAGTACACACGCCTTAGAGAGCTGCTAGGTTGACACAAACAGTTCCACACAGTCAAGCACTGCACAGGCACGAACCGGAGCACCTAAGAATTGTGGAGGCAGCCAATGCTAGTGAGTGACGCAACAGAAAGGGAAATAGGCAAATGAACTGCCCTGGCTGCTAGCACACACATGTGCTCTCATTAAGGGCGTCCCGGGCTGCATATACTGGCCTTGTGCGCATGCCCTACCACTGAGAGGTCTCCTGAGTGCCCAGGAGAGGTTGGAGAGCCAATCACACGTGAGGATCACTGTCTCTATCTGTTACACTCCAGCAAAAACACAATCAAGAGGTCTTAATCTTGAGGCATGTCGCAAATTCCACCTATAGAGCCCTTCACTGTAGAAGGATCACCATCCTCCCTTGCGTCCAAATGGAAAGATTAGGTAGACCGTCTTCAAATCTTCTTCGAAGCCACTAAAGTACACAAAGATCAGGAAAGAGCAATGCTGTTGCATCTAGGAGGAAAAGACATACATAACATTACCAAAACGCTCATAGAAGCCACGCCAAAATACCACCAGACAATAATCAATGCGCTCAATGGGCATTTTGAGCCGATGGCCAACTAGGACTATGAGAGGTTCATATTCAGACAAGCCTGACAACTTCCAGAGGAATCTTTGGACACGTACCATGCAAGGCTGAAGAATCTGGCATCAACGTGCAGGTTTCAGGACAAAACGGAGGAGATACGGGGTCAAGTGATTCAGGGGTGTGCCTCCTCCAAACTTTGGGAACGCATCCTAGAGGAGTCTGGCAACCTCTCGCCGAGATCTTAACCCTGGGGCATACCAAGAAGCTGTCCAAATCCCACGCAGCTCATATGGAGGCAGCCCTCCATGTCCCTGTGAAGATGGAACCGGTTAACACGTAACAACTAAGCTACAGCGGGGTCGGCCAAAATGAGTGGATACAGTGGCGAACTGCCACACCAGCCAGTGGAATGTCCTGCCAAAGGGAAAAGATGCTTTGGATGCGTACTGTTTAATCATTTCGAGAAGGTATGCAGGGCCAAGAAATATGGCAAGCAATGGCAGATGGTTAACCCGGTGCCCGAGGGAGACAAAACACCAAGTGACATGGACGATGATGAGGAGGAAGAGTGGGTAGTTCACAAGGTGCACATTATTGGCACTGCCACCCGCAAAGCGTGACGCCTGCCCCAGTACAACATCCGGGTAGGGGCTCAAGAAGTCATGGTAGTAGTTTACACCGGGGCCACCATCAACATCATGGCCGCCGCCCTTCACCAAACATTGCGCCCGCACCCCTGCTACAGCCATCAATCATCACGGTGTTGCGTATGGTGAAGACAGCCCTCTGAAGATACTGGGACATTTTAAAACATCAGTAACTCACAAAGAGCAGACTGTCAAACCAATATATATGTCACTGAAGACGGCCAAGGCATGCTTCTTGGGTGTTGGACTGCAGAAAACCCGGGGGTAGTGACATTTGCCTTCAGTGTTCATCATGAGTCCATACAACATCTACTCGAGGAATTCTCTGAAGTATTTGAGGGCATCGGAAGGTTCAAGGGAAAAGAGGTCCATCTGCATGTTGACCCCACGGTTCAACCCATTCACTCCACGGCATCGAAGAATAGCATTCCACCTACGGCCACAGGTTGAGCAGGAACTGAAGAAACTGGAGGCCGCTGGAATCATTGAGAAGATCATCGGTCCCACGCTGTGGGTTTCCCCCATTGTGGTGATGTGGAAACCAAAGCAGCCTGAGGCGGTGCGAATCTGTGTTGACATGCCCCTTCCAAATGCCACAATAAAAATCAAGTGCCATATTACCCCAACAATCGATGATCTCATTGGAGAAATGGCTGGAGCCTGCTGGTTCTCCAAACTCAACTTACGGTCAGGATACCACCAACTGGATCTTGAAGAGATGTCACAAAACATCATCCCATTTTCAACTCATGTGGGGTTACGACGTTACACTCGCCTGAGTTTCGGAGTATCCAGCGCCACAGAGGTGTTCCAGAACGTCATACAAGAATTGATCATGGAAATCCCGGGGGTAATTAATGTAAGTGACGACATCATGGTCCAGGCCAAATCGTTACCTGAACACAACGCTCGCCTCCCGCAAGTGCTGCGATGGCTGTGAGATGCTGGGCTCACGTTGCATAGAGAGAAATGTGAATTCCTAAAGAAGAAGCTCCAATATTTCGGTTATACTTTCTCCACGGAGGGAGTCAACCTGGATCCCGAAAAGGTGTGGGACATCAAAAATGCTGTCGCCCCTGCCAGCGTGACGGAAGTTCGCAGCTTCTTAGGCATGATAAACTATTTCGGAAGGTTTATCAAAGACCTTACCACTCTCACACTGCCACTACGAGAGCTGACCAAGGACTCCGCTCTGTGGAAGTGGGGTCCGATTCAAGAAAAAGCATTCAACGACATCTCGGAAGCAACCACTCTGGCCTTCCTTTACCCTGAGAGAATGACCCAAATTGCCATTGATGCAGGCCCGATGGGCCTCGGAGCTGTGCTCTTGCAGAGACAACATCAGGTTGAAGACTGGGCCCCTGTGGCGTTTGCAAGCAGGTCCCTCACAGAGACTGAGCAGCGTTATTCTCAAATAGAGAAGGAGGCCATTGCCATCTATTGGGGGTGTCGCCATTTCCACTTATATGTATACGGAAAGCGGTTTGTGGTCACGATAGATCACAAAACTCTTGTGGCCCTATTCGCAGGGACATCAATGAAGCCTCCGCCAAGAATCGAAAAGTGGATGCTACAACTCCAAGACTATAATTGTAGAGTGGAATACCAACCAGGATCCCGCAATCCGGCAGACTACTTGTCCCGACATCCCCGGGCAGCCACTGACAAAGAGATGGAGGACGCTGCTGAAACTGAAGAATATGTTAAAGGTATAACCGCCCGGTCCTGTCCAATTCCTCTGTCCATGCAGGATCTATCCGAAGCCACCACCAAAGATGAGTGCCTACAAAGAGCCAAGCTGATTTTGCACAATCGAAACTGGCACAAGGCCAAAGAAGAATGGAAAATTCTGACAATTCCAGCTCAACGGATTATGGAAAGCTTACACCATGTGAAAGATTAACTCACTGAAGACCCAACCGGCTGCTTGTTAAGAGGGCATCACTTAGTTATCCCCACATCATTAACGGACCGATGTGTACAATTGGCCCATGTGGGGCATGAAGGCATGGTAAAAACAAAATCATGACTCCGCACCAAGGTGTGGTTCCCGTTAATGGACAAATTGGTGAAGAATGATGTTGGTCGTGCTCGGCCAGTCAAGTCACTGGAGACCTGCCTCATCCTGCTCCAGTCATCGCAGAACCTCTGCCACAGTCACCATGGTCCTGCATCAGTATGGATTTTGGCAGCCTGCCTGATGGTCGTCTGACATTGGTGGCCATCGATGATTATTCCACGTATTCCGAAGTGGAAATTGTGACATCTCCCAATGCTGCTGAAGTAATACCCAAGATAGAGACGATCATGGCCGCCCATGGTTTGATGCAAGAATTTCGCACTGCAATGGACCTCCTTTTCAAGGACAAGAGTTGGCCGCATATCTCATGGCCCTTGGCATCCGATACCGCCGAATCACTCCACGCTGGCCTCAAGCCAATGGTTAGGCAGAACGATTCATGAGGACTCTTAACAAAGTAATCCGAATTGCACATGACAAGAAGCAATCCATAGAGCTAGCTATCTTTACCTTCCTTCGCAGCTACCGGCAGACACCCCATACCACCACGGGGGTAGCTCCCGCTCACTTACTGATGGGTCGAGTAGTCACTGTCTCCATACCTCATAATCCTAGATGGCAACCGCAGGACCCCAATGGCCCTCGGATTGATGCTCGTCGGAGAAAGTCCTATGCCCAAGTAAGCCACCGATGGAATGCGCAAGAGAGCCGGATCAAAGAAGGAGACTTAGTGTTGCTCAAGAATCGCTACTCGAACATTCCAACTGCCGTATTAAAAGAGGCCCTGGACTGTGGTAAACATCAAAGTCACCAGAATCATCGCCACTAGAGGGCGGGAGACTGTGTCCCGCAACGTGTCTCACTTCAAGAAGTTTCACCCGGAACTGTCGACATCACACTCCACCATGTCAGGAACTGAGGTCAGTCGCCGTGGGTCTGTGGAACATGTCCCTGCGGAGGAAGAGTGCGGCGCCAGTGACCTAGATGACTCCTGGCTTGGATACACCTGCGGCGCAGAGAGTGAGAGCTCTTCGACTCTGTTGGAGGATCGTCGCTGTGAGGTGATTCCGGAGAGTGATGCAATTCCTTCCTCAGGAAGAGGTCAGTCTCAGTACCCGCTGCGGTGATATCCTGAACCGTCGTCCAGACTGAAGGACTATGTCACGTAAGACTGTTCTATTTATGTTGTTGTGTTTTGATGAATAACTGTGCCCCAGGTGTGCCTGAGTTGCATTATGAAACGTTTCAACTTGTTGCCAATTAGGTTTTTCTTGCCGTATTGTTTTGATCCTTGTTGGGGAGGAATGTAATGTTGTGACTTGTGACGACACCGTCACGACGCGACGTAAGGGTCATGTGACCCACAGTTAATAAAAGCAAGGGGATGCGTTCACGTCGGCCAGTTGGCGACGGAGGCGAACCCCATGAGGTTACCTACGAAGGTCTCCTGTGGTTATTATAATAAAAGTGTGCCCCGGCCTGCACATCATTGTGCCCTGCAAGTGTTGGCGCTGCCCATCTCGATCGACACAACACGGGCAAGCCTGATGTAGTAAGTGGTACAATCTGATTCACACAGATAAAGGCATTGGGCCACACTAATCTTCCTCTCAATGTCTCCGTCTCCTCGATTCCTCACAATTGTAAATTGCATCTCCCACAGTCTTCTTATTTGCACCCTGACATGTTGGTGGGTCAGTACAAATCGATTGCATCCCAACTTTACAAAGTTCAGCCGTTACAAAAACAAGCCAAGGAATTGATAATACTTTATCTAGAGAAAGACAATCCCTTTTTATCTCTTTAGTTAAAGTGGCCTCTGGATTTCGCCAGATGGCAAGACATAGCAAGACTGGCCTCAACCTAATCAAATCTAGTATGTAGGGAAACCCAAGAATGCGAGGTGGAGATAGGGACAGATAAAAGCATTCTGTAATATCTATTTTCTTCATTTTGAATAGACATGCATTTAAAAATCCCTCATACCTCGGCCCAAATTATTTCTGGCAATAGGCAGACATTGTGATCTGTATATTTGTAACATGGGGAAAAGGGAGGCCCCCCCACTAAGGTTTCAGAAGACTATGTAACGACCCATGAGCCATGACAAATTTAGCAGTGCGATGAGCAATATTAGTGGACCATGATCCTTGGGCAGAAAAAGTAATCCCTAAATAAGAAAAGCTGTTAGACGTGCTCAAACAATGGGTACTGATTGACATATTAGATAGTGAACCATACTTACGGCCAAATGACACCCAGCCCATGATCTGATTGCAGATAATTCTGCCAAGTATTTTAGCAGTAGTAGCAATAAGTGAGATTTGCAGTTACAGCCTGAAAGTGAGTGATTCCCTTATTTGAAGATCGGGACTATTGTGTCAGTACCGTAAGGATTGTGAATAGGTGACTGGGTGAGAGTATTAAAAACTTTAAGAATGGAATTATTGCTAAATTACCTATTTAATATGTTGATAAGTCCCTAGTCTGTGGACAGAAAATGTTGCTTGTCCCGAAAATTAAATGCCACCTGTGGACTGAAGAAACTATTGTACCAGCCAATACTATGGCATTAAAAGCATGGCTTCAGTTTTACTCTGTGCAGCAGTCACCTTTGCAACAGGTAGGTAAAACTTAATTTAAGACTTAATTTAAGTATTAAATAAGTCCCCACAAAGCACACCTGGCTGCTCAAAAGTTAAGATGCATAATTGTTAAGAGTGGAACACGTGATACATTAGAAATTGCATGTTCCCCCAGTGTGTAAGATTAAATGAAAATTATCACTGGTCAGGCTGTAACTGGCATGTAAGAAAAGTCAGAGTGCATATTATTCACTTTAATTTACATCTTTTGACTTGTATCGACCAAAGACTGCATTCAAAGACTTATTTTTATATCTAATATTAATCCAGTCTAATAGTGACGGCAGATTCTTTATTAAGTATAGTGGAAATGTAACTTTAAAAAGATCACCTTTACCCTTCCTAAAACTGCTGTATGCTAATTTGCATTAGTTCTCCAGCTACTGCCCAACAACCTGTACTTGGCCTAAACGAGATGTGAAAGAGTTGAAAAAACCATTCTCAGAACATGGACAACCGGCTGCGAGAGGGGAAGTGTTTTATTTTCAGTTGCAGGAACACCAGTTAAGGTGAGTCCAGACACTTAATTCACTTCAAAGGGTCCTGCCCTATCAAAAGTAAAAGTTAGATGACACTTGAAAAGATGCCAGATTATGCCCCATAGTGAGGCTACCACTGAATGTAGTGGAAGGAAATCTAACTCCAGAACTGGTTTTGAGTGATCACAGAGGCAGTGACTACTCATTACCCTGGTCACAAATCTGGGTGAGCACACAGGCTATTCACAAGGGAATAACTGATTCCCCATCTTGGATTTTAAGTGTAAGGGACACTTTAGGACTGGTTGCAGTAGAGTAGAGTAGAACTGCTTTAAAAGTGGGTACAAAAGTGCTTGAAGCACTAGAATTACATGCTAATAGGGGATTTCAATGTACACTATGAAAACAAAGAAAGCCCAGTAGTCTCCCAATTGGAGAGTGACATGCAAATACTCCAACTCAAACAGTGGTCTAAGGGAACCACCCACACAGCCGGCCACACACTTGATCTTCTCTTTTCCAACATAGAAGCCACTTGTATCCATGAGACCATAGCCCTACTCTGGACAGACCATTCACTCATAGCATTTACATTGGGCCTTCCCTCAAAACCAAGTAAACCCGCATCGCCCATCGAATCGAGCATGGAGGCTTGTCACTGAATCAGCATTTCAAGCCCATTTCACTTGCTCTAATGTAGACACCGTAAAAGATCTCCCAGTCGGTGCAGGTATCACCAACCTTGACTCAGAGATCTGTGCAACACTGGACAAATTAGCACCAATGCAGAAACATAAGCAACGTCAAAGACCAAATACCGAAAAATGGTACACCCCCCAACTCAAAACACTTAAGAGGAAATGCCAAAACCTCAAACACCTATGGAGATTTTCAAAAACGAATTGGACAAATTTAGGTACAAATTAGAAATCAAAACTTACAATCTCCCATAAAAAATGGACAAATTTAGGTACAAATTAGAAATCAAAACTTACAATCTCCCATAAAAAATGCTAAGAAATCCTATTATGCCCACCGAATTAACGAGAACTGCTACTCTGCTAAAGAATTATATAAAATAGTCAGAGAACTTAGTAAACCAGCCAGCATGTCTCACGTTCTACCTCCCTCAGTTGAAGCATGTGAAAGGATAAGTGACTTCTTCTCAGACAAAATAAAGAAAATGTACTCCTCCTTCAACACTGTCACCCAAATTGACACATGGTTCAGGGCCACCTCGACCCCCCACCCGGATGCCACTTCTAATATATGCAATTTCACCCCCCTTCATGAAAATGAGGTCCTTAAAGCTATGAGTGAAACAAAATTGGGATCCCCACGTGACCCATGTCCTCATTTTATTTATGCCCAGATCGCCCCTGTACTATCCCCATACATCACCCAACTCTTTAATAACTCTCTCAAAACTGCCACCTTCCCCGATAAATGGAAACATGCCTCAGTAATCCCTCTATTTAAGAAAGCGGGTTCAGATGTCCTCAATCCCAAAAACTACCACCCGATATCACAAATCCCCTATCTTCCCAAAGTTGTTGAGAAACTGGTGAACAAACAACTATCCGATTACCTAGAAACTAATAGCCTACTGGATCCAACACAGACTGGATTCAGGAAAAAAACAGCACAGAAGCCACTCTGCTGGCAGTATCAGACAACATCAGATCCTGCACGGACCAAGGAGGGGCAGTGGCATTGACACTGTTGGACCTGTCGGCAGCGTTCGACACGGTCTCGCACAATAGTCTGCTAGAAATCCTCTACGAAAAAGGAATTCACTCAAATGAACTGAACTGGATCAGCTCATTTTTAAGGAATCAAACACAATTGGTTCACCTCGGTCAACATCAGTCCAAATCGTACTCCATAACATGTGGTGTCCCGCAGGGAGCATCTCTTAGTCCCACTGTGTTTAATGCCTACGTCTCTTTACTGGCCAAAATTAGCAGGAAGTGGGGCATTGGTATTTGCTCCTATGCTGATGACACACAGTTGATGGTGACTCTGGATGTAAAACCTGAAGTCACCAAATCAGAGTTACACAACTGTCTTACGGAGATGGCACAATGGATGCATGAGCATTACCTAAAGCTGAATGCAGGGAAATCCAAGATTTTACTCTTCGGAGGTGCCAAATTAGTATGGAATCCTACACGGTGGCCACTCACACTGGACATCGCTCCAACTACAAAGCACTGCACCAAAAATTTGGGTATCATTTTCGATGACACCCTGTCCATGAAGGACCATGTACGGGCCCTCTGTGGATGAACCCCTGGGCAGGCTTTTACCCTGGATACAACTCGACTGTAGAAGGTCTGTCACACAAGCGTTGCTAATTAGCCAAATGGACTACGGGACCCACTATTCATGGGTATGAACGAACTCTTGTTCTCACAACAACAGGTTCTTCAGAATGCTGCCGCCAAACTTGTCTGCAACAAAGGCAGGCTAAGCTCAGCTACCTCATGCCTGAGGGCATTGCATTGGCTACCCATGAGGAAAAGAGCAGCGTTCAAGCTGCTGAGCCATACCCACAAAGCCCTATACCGAACAGGCCCTTTAATACTCTAAGAGAAAATTGAGTTTTACGTCCCTTCCAGGAGTCTTCGCTCACTTCACTCAGCTCTGGCTAGGACTAAGCGCAACAGGAAGGCGAGACCCGGCGGGCGTTCATTCTCCCACTTGGCAGCCAGGAAATGGAATCAACTCCCGCTCGACCTACGACTCACTTCTAACTACTTGCTCTTCTGAAAAAAATTAAAAACATACCTGTTCCCTAAACAATAACTCCTACAGTCCTACTTTCAGCTACCTGTTCCTAAACAATAAGTCCTACTTTCAGCTACCTCACCATGACAGTTGCTACTAGAGCCTTGATATCCTTGAATGCTGCGCTTTATAAATAAAATAAATAAAGGTCCTGAGAACTATTACCCCAATAGGAAGGGAGTTCCCAGGAGTCAACCTCACCCATTAGCCTGTTCCAGGCCTACATGTGGCACCTCAAAGCATCATCCTAAGAATATTTCCCGGGCCTTCTGGAGATCAAAAAAGGACAGACCTCAAAGAAGCCCTGAATGAATGGCTGAACCTGCTCCCCCTCTATCCAGGATGAAGAAGTGGACTAGAATGGTCAGAAGAGTTACTTACTGTGTGAGTGTCAGCACAGGTTATCTTTTATTGTTTACCTAGCTTACCCTGACTAGAGTGGTGGTTTCTGCTTTTACAGGGTGCATACTCTGAAAATAATGAATCTCATTTCCAACTGGAACCGACACATCTTCTGCTGTGAAAGCAGACTCGACTAATAAATGCTGTTGCATGAGCATATCCGAACATTGCCTTCGGAACCAGTGCATCACCCTTGTAATCAACTCATCCTTTTTAGGAGCAGAGTCGACATCTCTCCTTTGGAACTGGTGCATGACCACTGTTCCATGGAGAAAATTGACACATCACCTAGACTGCGAGATCAACAATGATGCCTCGTTTAGCTGCACCATGCATCTTTATTATCACAACCAGGATTAAGGTACTTTGTTCAGCGGGCTACATGTGGTCCCTCTATCCAGCCCACACTCCATTGTTGTCATCCAAATTTTGACTGTGTCCCGGTCCAGTGTGACCAGATATCCCAAATATGCACCTTTTTCTCTAAGCACTATTTCACAGCTTATTGTTTAAAAATTGTGTACCTCACATTCTGCCTATTTGATTTTTGGTCTTGTTTTATTTATTTGATTAAGAGCATTCATTTAAACCTGGTGTGCAATCTTTTTGTGTGGTGTTTTCACTGTTTTCCTGTTTGAAGTGTTGTACAAATATTTTACACATTGCCTCTTAAGTTAAGCCTGACTGTTCTTTGCTAAGCTACCAGAGGGTGAGCAGAGGTTAATTTATGGTGTGTTTGTCACTTAACCTGAATAGGATTGTGGTTCCTGCTTGGACAGGATGCACACCTCTGCCAACCACAAACCCAATTTCTAACAATATGCTCAATTCTAAGTGTATCAGTAAATAACAAGGTGATCTGACCAGCTGGTTTTTGCTGATATTCAGTTACCAAAAAAGGCCCTTATGGTATTTGAATGAGAATGGTGAAAGGCTCACAGTAGTACCTCAGGTGGTCGGCACTTATGCATTCGTACAAAAAAATACACAAGGCAATGTGGGTGTCACCAGACCATTAAACAATGAATCAGAGCGACCAGGTCTAAATTGCCAAGAAGTTCTTGAAGTCCCTACAGGATGTAAGATTGATAAGAGGAGCGGACATGGTGTCAGACCATCACCTTGTCATGGAGTAAACTTTTGCCAGTGCCTTGAAACATTTTTATGGATTTTATAGATGGTTGTACTCGCTTTTGCATGGGATTCTGGAAACATTTCAGAAAAGGGTCCATCTAGAGGTAATACTGAGATGGTTCACAGGTCAGAAGTGCTGAATTTGTAAATATAAGTTAAAGTGCATGCCCTGCAGCATATGTGGGCCCCTTGACTTGTTGGTGTAAGTCAAGTGATTCTAGATCAAAGATGAACAGAGCAACCTCCACATTTAGGGAATCTTCACCATGATAATTAAAATAACCCAGCAAAACAAACTGTTGATATGACAGACCATAAGTAGGAATAAATTAAATTAGGTGCTGCCTAAATTCCTTTTTGGGCCCTGGGGGTGATACACTAAGGTACATTTCCAAAAAACTTTGGGGGCGAATTGAACTTCAAAAATGTATATCTCAGCCCACTCTGTCTGTAAGGTATTAATAAGTGAGAGTTTGGCAGTGTCTTTATGCAAAATTACTATACCTCAGCCTGTCCTACCCTCTCTCTCCAGTCTATGCATGTGATAGTTGTCTGGTTGAGCAAACATTACATCAGTAAAGTGCTGGAATTTAATCAGGTTTTGTTAAGGAAACAAATCCCTGATGACAAGAAGAGAACAAGTCCCAGAGCTCTATCAAGTGTTTTGGCAGAGACCTGACTTTACTGAGAAGCCTGACAAACTGCTTAGGTGCTGAAGAATGTAAGGGGGTAGGGTGGTGCTTAATAAATCATTTAGTGTGTGAGCTGCCTGGTGTTTATGATTCTTTGCCTGGCAAGTACATGCAATTTGTGCCAGTGCAAGCACTATGAGAATGTGTTTGTGACCTTCCAAATACTGAAGCACAATTTAAACTATGGGACTGACGTGCAGTTCAGTCTTTCTTAAGGTTTCCTATTCCTTTGTATGGCATACTCAACTTTTAATTCCATTGTGTTTTGTTTGGCCAGAAAATATGCAAACACTCTTGCTCTTGTTATTTTCTACATTTTTCTCTTTGATACATTTTATCTTCAAATCTGCATCAAGGTACACCAAATCACATGGTCATATCAGTCTGAGCCAGTCTAGCAAATGGTTTTGCCATTCTGATGAGCCTAATACAGCAAGATGTGGCTGCGGTCCCCTCATTATTAGTTTCTCAATCAACTGGGCAGGACTTTCAAACATGAATTCCTCAGTGGCACGGCAAGCTTGTCATGAGGAATGAACTATTCCCTTTTGGATTACAACATCATCCATGTCAGCTTTACTGGGTGACAAAATTGAAATAATACAGGCTGGTACTTTTTAAATCTAGTAGAATGTGCCATTCCACAAATATTAGTGATCCAGTACATGGTCCCTCTAGGAGCCTGTATGCTTCAGATGCACTTAGTCATTCATCTCATAACCTGCAATAATTTCTTCTACTCTGAGTTACTTACAAGTGGCTTTTTTTAATACTACCTGTGGATCAAAAGTAGTAGATGTTTTCAATTCTTCATTGTCTCTGGGGAGAGGTGGCCAACTTACAACTGTCAAAGCTTTTGCTGGCCAAAGATCTTGCTGAAAGTATAGCTTAATCGGAACCCAATATGCTATCAATTGAAACTCTTGGACTTCTATTCTTTGAGAGGCATGGACATTAAAGACACAAAGAAGTCCTTATATCCATGAGCATATGTATCCAAGGCTGGAATTTTCTGTCATACTCTTGAGGGCAGTGTAAGCTGGATTTGGTAAGAATAGACAGACTAAGCTCTGTTATTTTGGAGACTACAGTCCTAGGCAATAGGGGGTAATTGTACATTAATGTACTTTGAATAAATAGAAACTTTATAACAGTGTAATATAGGTTAGGGGAAGAATGAGGGGGTATGTTAGCTGGTTTTGCTTATAGACTTTCACCAATCAGAGAGAAGATTGTTTCTTTAGAATTGCTATAATCTAACTTGGGTGTGGGAGATGAAAAAACAGAGGAGTGAAAGAATAATGCCTGTTGTTTGCTACAAGTGATCCAATCCGTTTAGTAAAGAATTGTAGAGAGATGTGTCTAGTTTTAACCTAAATCACTTTTGGGCACTGGTTTAGGGCTTGGTGATTTATTTTAAGTCTACACCAACCAAGATAATGTGGCTCAATCCTATCTACTAGCCAATGATAATATGTCACCAGCTCCATTGCTCCCTCTTTAAAGTATGTGTGAAAGCAGCAATGAAATCAGGAGGAAAGGGACAAAGGCATACAGATTTTATGCCATGGACCTTGCACTGGGTCCCTAAACCAGCTGTGTTGCACTTGAAACTTTTGCAAGGTAATGAAAGTTACTACTTTATGTTCTATGAAAGTAGGTTTAATTTAAACACTGACAATCTGACTGTTCTGCCAGGTTTCTAGAAAGATGTTATGGGCAGAAAGTATACATGAGATGTGGGAAAGGGTGACCCTGCACATTTGCTACAGTGTTGTCTAACTGTCTGAAATGGATCACAGTAAGAATATCCTGGTGGTCTCCCATTCAGAGAGCAAATCTCCAATGCCACTTTCACCTGTGTTTACTACAAATCCTGCAGTTGATGTTTCACTTTCACTTTTACTATCACATGCTCTATTCTTGTGATAACTCATGAAGCTTGAAATTCTGTTCTGAAAGAATTTAATGTCAATAAAAGTGAAGATAGCTCCATCCACTTGATTCAACATCATTGTAATTGACTAAAATAAGACATTGAAGAAATAGGTGCCATACTGAACTGCCATAGATATAAGAAATTGGGGGGCATATTATCAAGGGGGTTTATTTCCTCTTTTTTGGCTTTAAAAGCCAAGAAAGCGGAGATAAAATTATCTCCCTATTACCTAGCTGTCGCTAACACCAGTTAGCGACAGCTAGTAGGAGATAGCGACCTTCTTGGGCCCCACTTTGCATGTCAGTGATATTTATCACTAATGACATGCAAAGTGGGCGTGCCAAGATGTTAGCGACTGGAAACAGTCGCTAACATCGCTATCTCCTATTACCAAATTCGCGCTAAGCGCGAATATCTCCAAAAGCTAACACCTGCCCTGAGCAGTTCTTAGCCATGTTATCCAATAGGAGGTGGATAACATGGCTAAGAGCATTAGCTCGCTAATGCATGAATATCGCTGATTTTTCAGCGATATTCATGCACTGCGGCCGATTTTTATCACATTTGCGATAAACCTTGGTAATACCAAGGTTTATCTGCGATAAAAATCGCCGCAGCTCGGCGATAATTTTTTCACGCTAACCAAGCAATAGCGATAATTATCGCTATTGCTTGGTAATATGCCCCACGGTTATTAATTGAGGGGGGTAAAACCATAATCAAGCAGCTACCACAATACTTGTCTGGGTAAGGTCACAGCAAACCCCAAGTTATCCTGTGCTCACCCCTCTGGTAGCTTGGCATAGAGAAGTCAAGCTTAACTTAGAGGTAATGTGTAAAGTATATATGCATCTGTTCTAACTGTAATAAAGTGAAACACAACAAAAGAAATATCCCACACCAATTTAAGGAAATAGAGTTCATTTTAATAAATAAAACAGACCCTAACCAAGGACAAACATATACTCAGTAGAACTAGAGATATGCAGTTTTATAGATTTCTGTGAATTTAGCACCAAAAAAGTACAAAAAGGCAATTGTGGATATTTGGTCACGCTAGACTGGGACAAAATCAAAAGTTCCTGCTGACTTTAATTGAGTGTGAGCAGGCTACCAACTTAGGCCCTGTGAACACATACCTTAACTTTGATTGTGAAGGGTTGCCATGGCTGGTGTCAAGGATGATTCGATCATCTAAAATGGTGCAAGGTCTGGGCCAGAGATTCATTACAAAGCATCAGTTCTGTGGGGCTGCAAAGCTGCAATGCGAGGTCCTGCATCATCGTCAAGGAAACATCAATGATGGGGTTTGCGATGCAAAGTCCTGTGTTGAGGATACCTACTGCACAAGCTGGTTCCAAAGAATTTGTGGCGCATGTGATGCAAAGTCCTGCGATGTTGTTGAGGATGCTGTTGACAAGAGGCTTGTAATGCGAGGGCCTGCATCAGGTATGTGCTGCACAGCAGCTGTTCTGATGAGGCTGTGGGCTTTAAGAGCGATGTGAAGTCCTGGCACTGGCAAAGTCTGTGCAACAGAGGCAATGCATAGGTTCCTTTTGGAGTTGCGGCCCACTAAAGAGGAGATGTGTACGTTTTGTTGGGACCACAGATGGGCTGGCAGAGCACATTCAGGCCCACTTCCAAGGGTCCAGAAATGGGGTAGCCTCACTTGGCAGGGTAAAACTCCAATATTGCAGAGTCCAGGTGCTGAGTTCAAGGGTTTTAGGTGGCTGTCATGTCCCTGAATCTTCTGCTCAGGAGTAAGTATGGGCGGAAAATTCGTTCCGCTTGCGAATTTGCAGATTTTCCGCGATTTCACGATCTGCGAATCGCGCGAAATCGCGGCATTATCTGCAAATCCACGAGCAGGACGAATTTTGCTCAGGAACCACTTACAGGGTTACAGCAGGTGCCCAAGTTGAAGCTAATTTCTTTGTAACCATTTACAAAATGGTTACAAAGAAATTAACTTCAACTTGGGTACCTGCTGTAACCCTGTAAGTCTTTCCTGAGCGGCGCCTCGTTGCCTACTTGCAACTATTCTTGACCCTGCTCTGACCCTCGAAGCAGGGTCAGAGAATAGTTACAATTAGGCAACAAGGCTCCTGTCAAAAAAATTAAACCTCAGCAGGAAGCACTTACAGATATAAACCGGGTGCCTGAGTTCAAGCTCAAATTCAGTAACGCATTATAATCAGCCCAAGAATCTAGTGAGCACGGTCAATGCTAGGCAGGTGTGCTTTCTCCGCAAATAGCTGTAATCCATGATGGAGGTCTAGGCATCCACGAGTTTCTCGAGCACAATCCCCATGTACTTCCAGTGACCAGGAGGCTGCTTTCTCCTCATCTGCTGCACTGATCGACCTCTGACCTTTACAAACAAGAAGCATGTGAACTCGCACAGAAGCCCGGCCCCACACGCATTAGGCTATGCAACCTCTTCCCGCCCTTTCCCCCACTGTGATGGACAGCTCACTCGAGGGACCTCGGTGCCCATGGGCGCGGTGGCAAAGTTACAGACACACGTGCTCACTGGAGACAACCCTTCTGGGCATTTACACAGCTGTAGTGCAGGAAAAGCACAATGCATTTACCCAACAAGGTAGCACTTACTGCTTTCTCCTCGTCTGCTGCACTGATCGGCCTCTGACCTTTATAAACAAGAGGCATGTGAACTCGCACAGAAGCCCGGCCCCACACACACTAGGCTATGCAACCTCTTCCCGCCCTTTCCCCCACTGTGATGGACAGCTCACTTGAGGGACCTCGGCGCCTATCGGCGCGGTGGCAAAGCTACAGACACACAGGCTCACTGGAGACAACTCTTTTGGGCGTTTACACAGCTGTAGTGCAGGAAAAGCACAATACATTTACCCATCGAGGTAGCACTTACTGCTTTCTCCTCATCTGCTGCACTGATCGGCCTCTGACCTTTATAAACAAGAGGCATATGAACTCGCACAGAAGCCCGGCCCCACACACACTAGGCTATGCAACCTCTTCCCGCCCTTTCCCTCACTGTAATGGACAGCTCACTCGAGGGACCTCAGCGCCTATGGGCGCGGTGGCAAAGTTACAGACACACGGGCTCACTGGAGACAACTATTTTGGGCGTTTACACAGCTGTAGTGCAGGAAAAGCACGATACATTTACCCATCGAGGTAGCACTTACTGCTTTCTCTTCATCTGCTGCACTGATCGGCCTCCAACCTTTATAAACAAGGGGCATATAAACTCGCACAGAAGCCCGGCCCCACACACACTAGGCTATGCAACCTCTTCCCGCCCTTTCCCTCACTGTAATGGACAGCTCACTCGAGGGACCTCAGCGCCTATGTGTGCGGTGGCAAAGTTACTGACACACAGGCTCACTGGAGACAACTCTTCTGGGCCTTTACACAGCTGTAGTGCAGGAAAAGCACGATACATTTATCCAACGAGGTAGCACTTACTGATTAGCCAGTAGAAAGTACTCCAGTTGAGTATACTGTGCAATTGCAACAAAATCCGTGATTTCACGGGGAATTCCGCTAATTCGCTGATGTTTTTGCAAATATGCTCGAATTTGCGAACCGCCAATTCACAAAATTCACCCATACTTAATCAGTAGACCAGCCAACTAGCCTTTGAAGTCACTCTGATGTCTGGGAATCAGAGTTGCAGGTCCAAACCTCCCCCCCCCAACCTAACCCGGCAGAGCAGAAGGACAGCTGACCAGAGCAGAAGGACAGCACACCATACCAGCAGGGCAGCAGTCTTTCAGAGCAGCAATTCAACAGAGTGGTTGTCCTTTCAGCAACACAGCAGTCCTTCTTCCTGGTAGATCGCACTTGCGATTCCTCAGGGCTGAAACAAACAGATAAGTGACAATAGAGCATGTATCTTATAGGGATATGGTTACAACAAGACCTTGAAATGGGGTCTGTACATGCTTAATTTTGCTTCCACTACAGTGAATGTACAATAGTTCACCTATTTACATCTAAGTGCCAGCCCAACACATTCGTGTTGAAAGTGTTTAAATGCCGTTATTTTATTGACGTGCTGGTGACTGGTGAATTTGTGATGACACGTTGAGGGAACCTAGATGTCTATGTTAACAACAAATGATTTTACAATGAAACATACCATAGCGGAAAAGGTGTTCTATCCGTGCACGACTCATTCATACTACATGCTTCGTGAGATGTGAACAGTCACAGAAAACTGTGGCTAAATGCACAAAGGGCACATACCTAGATGGCTGTGTCAAAATCAGAAGGTCTGTATATTCAAGAAAATTGACCAAGAACAAAAGGAAAAATCTCATCACTATTAAGTCATAGTCATGGTAACTAGGCAAGAAACACAAAACTAGTGAGGCTAAAAATATATAAAAAGAAAAGAGGCTCACCGCACAGCTGGTGATAATTCCGACCCAGCCGGGCCCTGACCGTTGGTGTGCAAATGAGTCTGATAAATACAGGGTAAAGTTCTCGGTTCTGTAATTGGACCAAATGATATAGATCACCGAACGTGAGTCAATGAAAACATCCATTATCTAGAACTTTACGACTGACAATGACTAATATGGACCCTTATTTGGGTTCCAAAAATAGTTTCGAAAGTGGAAATTAATGGGAACATCGTAACAGGTTTCCTGATGAGTGGATGCCAACTCGTGACAACCTTTGAATATTTTGCAAGAGTTACCGATAGGTAGAGAAATATCTCTTAAAACACGATCCTGGATATCATTGTGTATCTCAATTAAGTTGATGTGACTCAAAATTCTATGTAAAGCAATTGGTGGCTGAAGCAAGCATTATTAGAAAACATTATGACAGTGTTTACGGTTTCTAGTGGCTTACCAATGTTTCGTATATCTAGTTCTGTGGTGCCCGGAGATCACAGCATTGTCGATTCAAAATGTGGAAAACGTGGAACATGGTACTGTTCAGAAATAATTAGGGGCCCCATTAAGAATTCACCCAATCCATACTGAATGTGACAAGATTGTTAGTTAAGACAAGGTCCTTTGAGGGCTTACCTATTTAAGTGTTCCGCTGTGTGTTCATGTCGGGTGCGACTTGAAAAAATGGCGGGATACCCCAGGCTGAAATAATGACAAGATTTGGAAGTGGTCAGACTCATAACTAATCGTAATATAACCAAATCCATATACGGAAGTGTTTTGTTTGTATATGCAGCTTCTCCACTCTTACCTGTGTAAACGCGGGAGCGGCGTGTAGCGCGTCCTCTCTCCAGTCTGTGTTCCTGTTTGGACACGTGGCCCGGCTGCACCAGACGTTATATATACGTCATCGCCCTGCATTGAGACAGTACCTTTGGGCGTCAGAGGTGGCAACCGCAAACTAAAGCTTAGACATACTGAAGCGACCTAGATCATGCGTCTGAGGTCTGTGGAACAAGGACTCAATTATGACCATGAGATGCAGTACTTTCTGGGAGATTGAGTACACATATATGTAAATCATTGTCAATAACATATTACATCCAAAGTGTGTGTGGACTCATATGTTGAACATAACATAACAGAATATTGATTGCTGTGGTATACATTCTTTATCCTTTATGTCTTGATAACTCTCCTGAACTCTGAACTGGATCATGACATGAATTCACTTGAAAGATATGTATATTTGAGGAACACTATTGTTGGTTATATGTGAATAGTTAACTGTGACTGCAACAATAGGTGACAAAATTGTGTATAAACTGCATTTTAAGTCACGTATGATTGGGACCTGCACCGGGAAACCGATCATGCCTATTCACGGCGCTCACAATCCAGTCACTCTCGAGGTTCACCGAAATCTTCTTTCATTTTTTCGAATTTCCACTGAAGCTTTATAATTTTTATGTTGTATCCAAGGATCTTAATTTAGGGTTATATCGTAGCATGTTTTACTGATTTTTCTTCATCGTAAATTATGACTATGGGTAGTGGCCGTACAACTTTCTATGCCAACTGCTCTAACAAGCAATAATTACATTTGCGCTTTACGAAGGCAAACAATTGGTTCGACTGGGGACTCAGGGATATAGACACATCGATAAATAAACATAGACGGGTCCAATTGTTGGGCACGCAGCGCGATGACGTATATATAACGTCTGGTGCAGCCGGGTCAAGTGTCCAAACAGGAACACAGCCCGGAGAGAGGACGCGCTACACGTCGCTCCCGCGTTTACACAGGTAAGAGTGGGGAAGCTGCATATACAAACAAAACACTTCCGTATATGGATTTGGTTATATTACGGTTAGTTATGAGTCTGACCACTTCCAAATCTTGTCATTATTCCAGCCTGGGGTATCCCGCCATTTTTTCAAGTCGCACCCGACATGAACACACAGCGGAACACTTAAATAGGTCAGCCCTCAAAGGACCTTGTCTTAACTAACAATCTTGTCACATTCAGTATGGATTGGGTGAATTCTTAATGGGGCCCCTAATTATTTCAGAACAGTACCATGTTCCACGTTTTCCACATTTTGAATCGACAACGCTGTGATCTCCGGGCACCACAGAACTAGATATACGAAACATTGGTAAGCCACTAGAAACCGTAAACACTGTCATAATGTTTTCTAATAATGCTTGCTTCAGCCACCAATTGCTTTACATAGAATTTTGAGTCACATCAACTTAATTGAGATACACAATGATATCCAGGATCGTGTTTTAAGAGATGTTTCTCTACCTATCGGTAACTCTGCAAAATATTCAAAGGTTGTCACGAGTTGGCATCCACTCATCAGGAAACCTGTTACGATGTTCCCATTAATTTCCACTTTCGAAACTATTTTTGGAACCCAAATAAGGGTCCATATTAGTCATTGTCAGTCGTAAAGTTCTAGATAATGGATGTTTTCATTGACTCAAGTTCGGTGATCTATATCATTTGGTCCAATTACAGAACCGAGAACTTTACCCTGTATTTATCAGACTCGTTTGCACACCAACGGTCACGGGCCCGGCTGGGTCGGAATTATCACCAGCTGTGCGGTGAGCCTCTTTTCTTTTTATATATTTTTAGCCTCACTAGTTTTGTGTTTCTTGCCTAGTTACCATGACTATGACTTAATAGTGATGAGATTTTTCCTTTTGTTCTTGGTCAATTTTCTTGAATATACAGACCTTCTGATTTTGACACAGCCATCTAGGTATGTACCCTTTGTGCATTTAGCCACAGTTTTCTGTGACTGCTCACATCTCACGAAGCATGTAGTATGAATGAGTCGTGCACGGATAGAACACCTTTTCCGCTATGGTATGTTTCATTGTACATATCATTTGTTGTTAACATAGACATCTAGGTTCCCTCAACGTGTCATCACAAATTCACCAGTCACCAGCACGTCAATAAAATAACGGCATTTAAACACTTTCGACACGAATGTGTTGGGGTGGCACTTAGATGTAAATAGGTGAACTATTGTACATTCACTGTAGTGGAAGCAAAATTAAGCATGTACAGACCACATTTCAAGGTCTTGTTGTAACCATATCCATATAAGATACATGCTCTATTGTCACTTATCTGTTTGTTTCAGCCCTGAGGAATCACAAGTGCGATGAAACACATGTCGGCTGGCTGTATACTTCATTAAAAGACTCCACGATTTACCCTTCCACTGGAGTTTCTGTTAAAGACTTCTGTCATTTTGTATTCTATACTTTATGTTGTATTGTTACATAACAATCTATTCACTGTGAATTGAGTGCATCGGCAACCCAGTCAGTTAGGAAATTGGTAGTTTATCTACTCAATCTGAGTGGTTTAAGGCCTTCCCACGCGCCGATTTGCACCTGAGAAATTTTGTACCTGATACTTGTGTGCGCATAAACAGGCAGTGCACCCAGTACTATAACTGACCAAAAGCCTTACAGAATCCTTACTTCTTCCTGGTAGAGTCCACCAGTCCAGAAACAACTGAAGAGTTGATGACTGTGGTCCAATATTTATACCTGGTGGCCATTTTGAAGTTAGAGACCCTAACAGAGGATTCCACCCACCAGAGATGCTTGGAATTGTCTTTCCTCCCTGCCTCAATAGAGTAGGGTCAAACCCCTTTGTGATAGTACTTACAAAGGGTCTTTTTGATGTAAAAATGTAGTACATGACAGCTCCTCCTGCTTGGTAACTCAGAGTGGCCCATCCTGCCAACTCCTAGCTTTTGTTTGTCTCATTGTCTGGGAGCAATACACAAAGACCAACTGCCAACTACACCTAGTCATGCGAATCACGATACAGGCAGCAGACACCAAATGGTTGGTATAAATCCTCGTCAATATCAACCAAAACCCTGATGACATAAAAAGTAGGTTCAAAAACTGTATGATCAGTATACAAGAATGGATGACCAGAAACTATCTTATGATGAACGCGGGAAAGACTGAGGTCATGCTATTCGGCAAAGCTGACCAAATCTGGTCATCAGACTGGTGGCCAGACTCCCTCGGCCCCTGCCCAGCCCCCAAGCCCTTTGTCAGAAATCTTGGAGTAATACTGGATGACAAGTTGACCATGTCTGAACATATCAGGAAAACAGTGGGAAATAGCTATGGCTAGATGCGAAGTCTGAGGAAGATCTTTAAATGGATCCCACTCTCAGCACACATGCCCCTGGTCCAGGGACTGATTGTAAATAGGATGGATTATAGAAATGCCCTTTTTTCAGCCATCAACCTAACACTAATGAATCGACTGCAGGTCCTCCAAAACACTGCTGCTAGGCTAGTACTAGATCTACCCCCGCGTACCCCTTCAGCAGCCTGCCTCAGGACTCTGCACTGGCTCCCCATACATACACGAATAAAGTTCAAACTTTGCTGCCTGGTCCATTAGGCCGTAAATGGCTGTGGACCTGTTTATCTCGAACAGAAGCTCAAGGCCCATGTCCCAAGCAGGACGCTACGCTCTTCCAGCAAAGCCCTTCTCTCCTTTCCCAGAGTCTGAACAGTTAGAAACGGAGATAGAGCTTTCAGTAAAACTGCCCCAGAAGCATGGAACTCCCTCCCCATTCAGTTGAGGTTAGAGCCCGATCACATGAAATTTCGAAAACAACTAAAAACCTGGCTCTTCTAGCCAGCTGAGCCTTCCTAACTCCTGGATCAGTTGGTCATAAGGATTCTGCTACCTGCAAGCGCTCGGTGACCTTCGGGTGATTTATGCGCGATACAAATGAAATAAAATGGAAATGGAAATAGGAAAATGCCATCTTGCTAAAAGTTGCATTTTCAGATGATTAAAAGTCTGACTTCACCATTAAAGAGGGTGTTTAATTAAATTTCTTTAGACACTAAACCGAACCGTTCATATGCTCCCCATTAGAAGTTATAGCTTATTAAACGTACTAAGGTAACCCCAATGTCATCCTATGTGAGAGGAAGGACTTGCAGTAGTGAACTTTTAAATACACAGCACCCTGTACTCTGGACTGTCCAGGGCCTACCCTAGGTGTGATGTACATGTATTAAAAATGAAGGCTTGGGCCTGGCAAAAGGTTTATTTTTACAGGTCAAAATGTCAGTTTAAAAGTGTCCTTACAGGCTGCAATGGCCGCCCTGAGAATGTTTGGGAGAGTTACTCAAGTGAGGGGCACAATCAGTGTTGGAGGCCCACTAGTAGCCTTTATTTTGCAGAACCTGGGCAGAAGTGGTGCCACTCTACTGGGCACTTACAAGTAAATGTCTTTTGCGAGTGGCTGGAAGCCAATTCCACCATGTTTTGAGGCAAGAGCGGAAGTGTTTTAGCACTGGTTAGCAGTGGTAAAGCGTGCAGAGTCCTAAGGGCAGCAAAAACAAGATCAGCAAAAATAGGAGGGGTGTAGGCAAAACATTTGGGGGTAAGACCACCTCAAAACTGACAGGTCTACCAATTGGGAACTAATGATATGGGGCCATCAATCTCTGCCTTAACACCCTTATCTCAGTGACTCCATCATCAATATGTCACAGTAGAACGAAGACTATCGAGGCAGAGAAACCAGGTGAATCCTGGTCTAGATTTTTGAAATATTACCACTGCCTATATAGGTAAGAGAACAAGTGAATGGAATGAGATTGAGCTTCATCCTGACTCCAATTGAAAATAAGACTTCATTTTACTTTCGGTATCAATCTGAATATTACTGTGTTTAAGGTATGCAAAAGAGTTTCAGTTCAATCTAAAAGAGCAATGTCCTGATCATTGATCTTGTTCAAGTGATGCTCTTCCCAATGCCCTGAACACTGCCCCCACTTTGTGTGTTAAGCCTCTGGAAACCCACCACACTCCTTGTACTCTGCAACTCTTTCCTGGATTCTTGCCAGCCATGTCCTTGCACAGTTCGATTCCACTTGTGAGGATGTTAGTGTTCAGGTAAAAAGACTGAAACTGTAGAGAAGATTTCAATGCGTATGAAATCTGTACTTTTTTTACTTCACCATTTTCACAAAATGCCACCACGTTCCTATATCTCGCTGGTGCTAAACATTATTACAAAAGTCACTGAACCTTAATAGATCATGGACAGATCCTAAGTGTGGACCTCATCAGTGTCTATCTCCTAATCTGATTTCACTTTCCATGCATTGTTGGTTTACTCTCGAACTCTGTGCTTCCAGTGGCAAATCTGGAAACGGGGCATATTTATAAAATGTTACGGAGCGCAGCAAGCCACCTTGCTGCACTGCCTGACAGCGAAAGGACAGGCATGTGCGATATTTATCATCATACGCGGCATTCCTTTTTTTTCCCGGGGCTGGTGCACAATGTGCTGCTTTGCTCCAATACTGGTACCCTTGCAAGGGCACCTATGTTGCAAGCAGGGGCACCTTCCTGCACAAAAACAATCCCCTGAGGCATATTCCTCTTTCTATGTGTGCTGCAAAATGCACAGAATAGGGGATAACTAACCCAAAGAATGACCATACTCTCCTAGAGAGTTTGCCATGGTCCAAGCAAGCTGCTCTTGCTTGCCATGTATGTCACTGTCGAAGTATTGAATCAACGCTTCGCATGTGGAGTCAAAGTGCAACTCCAGCCATTGTAAGGCATGTGAAGCCAAGAAAAGCATTGTAAAGAATCTATGCATGAATGGTCGAGAACCTGCTGGTAAGGCCACACATAAAGGTACTGCAATATGCACATAATGCAGAGTGCTAATGCTGAAGTTGAATTCTTTTTGGGTTAAGAAGAGCAGCTGCTGATAATCAAAACTTGCTAAATAATGCAGTAAACAGAAGCGCTCCAAGGTGAAGATCAACCAGGTATCAGAAAATTCTAATTGACAATTAGAAGAGAAGAAATAAATGACTTACTGAATACACTAATGGGAGACTTGTACCACTGCGCTCGGTGAAGGTGGCTCAAAAAGAAGTGTGCATGGTTTTGCTTACCCAAAGCGGTTTATTCACAAAATTACTGAGTGTGGCTCAGAACAACTTCACACATCTTTAAAGAGGCAAAAGCAACTCTAGGAATAGTGAAATTTTTCAGATGGCAGCAAAGAAAGACACATCTCTAGCTATCGTTAAAGATTATACAGAGCCCAGCATGTCGCAAGGTCTCACAGATGAGTTGCTAGACAAAGTCCAAGTGATCCACTAGTAATTGTCATTAAGTTCCAAATTGGTCTGCAGTGCTGCTGCATTCATGAAACTATCCCACCTTTCGCCAAAAAGCAGAATATTGGTGATAGATGGACTGCAAAAATAGAGACATTTGATGATTTCATTGATGCACTTGAAGAGACTGATAAAAAAAGATTATCAAGTATCTCAAACATCTTGCTGATGATGATGCGAAAGAAATCATAATGAAAATGCCACAAACTAATTAAGAAATCCCATACCTTCAAAATAAAGAAACATTGAATCGCAAATTCAGTCCAATACCCAATGATGATTACGCAAGATACATGTTCAGTCAAGAATCCCCAAAATTTTGGGAAACCATTGATGAATTTGTGGAGAGACTTTATACACTCATTAAACACAGTAAGTTCAATTAATTTATTGATGAAGGAGTCATGTGTCTCAGGGTTATTGATGGATTTTTGTCGGATTCATTCAGATGATCAATGCTGAGAGAAACTCTTAGTGTGGAGCGAGTTTTGCTGGCTGCCAGAGCTGAGGAACCAGCTAAAAGACAAGCTGCTGACATAGGGGCCAGAGATGCCCTGAGTGAATCAGTCATGGGTATAAAAAGTAAGCCAAAGCAAAGGACTGAAGAGCACAAAGTGATGTCTACATGTAAAAAGAAGTATTGCTTTATATGTGGATTTTCATTTCTACACTAAGGGAAAAGCCCCACCATTGGACAGATATGTAGAGGCTCTGGGAAAGAGAACCATTCTTTGATGGAGAGTAAAGTGAAGGAGAAAGTAAGTATTGTAGTAAAGGGAAATGATTCAATTCCGGAAACTCAGAGGCTGGAATCAATGTAACAATATCAACAAAAAATGCCTCTGAGACCATAAATGAAACTTTTCTTGTGCCACAGAAGTCCTTTTTATTAACTGTAGGCTTCAATCTTTTTGAATTATTTTTTCTATTTTTTTAAAGAAATTAGGGTTTCTTTCACCCAACACATTTAGAACATACACCTCTGTTTTTATATATATACATACAGACTTTTTCAACACTGATCACAATACACTTAACAAAGACAATATTTACATCACATACAGATATCTTTGCTACTAACAACGTGTACTTTTTTCACATAAAACAACACCCTAAATCATAATTACAAACTTTCATTTTCCACAGGACAAGACTTCCTATCAAAC
The DNA here is from genome assembly GCF_964263255.1 of Lissotriton vulgaris. Lineage (NCBI taxonomy): Eukaryota > Metazoa > Chordata > Amphibia > Caudata > Salamandridae > Lissotriton > Lissotriton vulgaris. The sequence continues at coordinate 1,088,345,316 of NC_141697.1, read as the reverse complement.
CTATACAGTCTTACTACCTTATATCCACTATTGGGAATTATTTCTTTTTAGTCCTCAATCTAATCTGATTTTTAGGTCCTAAAGAGGTCAGAGTTTCTTTTTGAACTCTGAGCACAAGATTTGTTGTTAATGGAGAAAGTAAGAATGCCATGGCAGAAGGCAAAATGGCTACCAGAGCATTTTTAGAAGCAATGATTGACACACACCCACAAGGCCAAGTGGCAACATCAATTGAGCCAAATTGACACTGAACAAAGTTAATCATAATCTAAATCTTCATCAAACAGTTCTTCCGTCCCAATCTCAAGTGTAAGTGAGGAAGATGGTTGTGCCATGTCAATGTTTACCTCAGAGAAGCGTGCACATGCTGGACTGGCTGCATGTGAGGAAAAATATCAGTCAAAGAAAATTCAGCATGCCATAGCACCAAAGTCATACAAACATTGTCTGAAGATTGTATTGAAAATAAATGGTTGCTTCATACCGTTCATCATCAACAGTGGTGCATTGATAAACATAATGCCTGAACAAAAATACAATGAATTATTTACATTGCCCCAACTTACGTCATGAAAAACTAAAATGTACACAGGGGCTGCATCAATGCCCATAAAAAGTCAAGGTTCATTTGTACTGACAATGGAACACAAGAAAACAAAAGTGCAAACACCCATCCATGTGCTACACAGTACAGCGTCAAGTGCCTGTCTGCTCAGCTTCAGCACAGCTGGTGATATGGGACTGATTTCTGTAAACTACAACATGAATGCTCACCTGAAATTGTACATAAGTTATTTTTGTTGTTTCATGGTTTGGGAAAGATTAAGGGCCAACCGTGTCAAGACTTATTTCCCATTTGAGCCAGGCCGATTCTCAGAATCTGCCCATTTGCAAATGGTAAAAAGACTTTTGGGATGTATCATCCCAAAAGGTCATTGCAAAATAGAGAATCACAACATTTGTGATTCTCTATTTTGCTAATGCAATTAAGGAATTGCAAATTGTGATTCCTTAAATGCAAATCTGGAAGCACCAGAAATTTGCTATTTGGCCTTTATGAATCGCAAATTACCACCAACTTCAAGTTGGTGGTAATTTGTGATTTTCTAGAAAAAAGCACATTTTTGCTTTTCTCAAAGTGCCATATGGTGTACATACATGCCATTAGGGCATGTATGTGTGCAACATGTGCACACATGAATATTTCAGGGGTGCAACAGGGTGTCCTTTTGGCACAATTTGCGAATGTCTTCCTATTCATTCCTATGGGCCTTTGAGAATCGCAAAGCTCTTTTTTGATACATGTGCCCCTAAGGCTATAAAGCAAAGTTGCATAATAATGAGGACGTCAGCCCTGTTGCTCAGAGACATATGAGAATTGCTGCTCATTTACAAGATGCTGGTAAAAAAAGAACTTGAATCATTACTTAACCATCACTTCATTGAGTGTTCAATTGGTCCAATGTCATGGGTTTATCCCATAATGGTACTGTCCAAAAAGTGCAGAGAAGGAGCGGTAGCATATTCATTGACAGGTGTCAAGGTAACAAGGCAATTGAATGAGAACAACATCCAAGCGCATGCATTGCGGACATGATAATGTAATGATATGGTGCGAAGGTCTTCTCTCATCACGATTTACATAAAGGTTCTCATCAGTTGGAACTTGAAGAAGATTGCAGATATATTACAAACTTTTCTACACATGTTGTTCTGTTCAAATATAAGAGACTCGGTTTTTGTGTGTCTTCAGCTGCAGAACTTTTCCAAGTTGCAATCAAGTCATACAGCCTGTTGTGAATGTGTTCAATTATAGCAATTAAGTGTGTGCATACATAGATTATGGATGCATCCCTGCTGTTAGGGCACTCCTTTTGCTTCTATGTATCAGACTCCAATACTTGTTCGTGCTGTGTGAATCATTTTATTTTCAAATGATGTACATTGTTTACGTATATTTTGTCTTGTGTTTCAGCTATATCGCGCCTGAAACTTCAAAGCCTTCTCAGTAAGTGTATGTCACCACATGATCTCGCGTTCAATTACACGAGCACTCCGGCGTTTTTCACTTTTGTTTGCATGAATTCACGCGGCTATGGGCGCTAAAGTGTATTTATATTATATATATCAGTGATTGGCTATATCTACTTTTGATTTCGTAGAGCTCCCGGATAAAGAACTGGGTAGCCCAAAATGCATTGTAGCATAAATAACACTTTGATGAACTATATCGTTTGAACTATATGCATTATGAACTTTGAACTTTGTTGATATTATTTTAAATACTCAATGAACATCATTTGAAAATAAAATGATTCACACAGCACAAACAAGTATTGGAGTCTGATACATAGAACCAAAAGGAGTGCCCTAACATCAGGGATGCATCCATAATCTATGTATGCACACACTTAGCAGCTAACTTCGAAACGTGACGGACGGACACGTCACCTGCAGGAGCACTCAACCATACACAGCTAACACAAATCGCAAAAGCTTTTTCACAGACTGCTGTGCACCTTGCCTATTTTGTGAATTCAATTATAGCAATGACATACTGATTTTGGGAGCTACACAGAAGGAGCATGGTAAAGCTCTATGTTGTTTACTTACTGATGCAGGTTTGAAAATGCAGGCATGTGTGAGTTCCACAAGACAATGTTAAAATTCTTTGCCCGTATCTTTTCAGATGGTGGTATGACAACTGATCCTGCTAAAGTATAAGCCCTTTCAAATGCTGATCCCTCGCAAGTTGTTTCTATGGTATTTTCATTTCTTGGCATGTCCAGTTACTGTTGAAGATACATACAAGACTTTGCTACTATCAGTGCTTCATTGCAAGAGTTAATGAAGAAACATTTTTCATTCAAGTGGTCACAAGAATGTGAGAGAAATGTTAAGAATATCAAACAAGCCACTGAAACTGTTGCTGGCATGAGCTACTTCAATTCAAAGTTTCATACAGAGGTTGTTGACGCTAGCCCTGTCAAGTTAAGCGATATCCTTGCACAACACAGCAGAAACTCAAATGCTCAAAGGCATGCTATGGCATATGCCAGCAGACATTTGTCCCAGACAGTGTTAGAGTATATGAGCGACTGTGAGTGAGTGATTGTGAGAGTGGCTATATGGATGGGGGTGTGCTTGTATCAGAGACTGTATAGGGGAGTGAGTATGTGTGAGTACCTGTTTAAATAAATAGTGGGTGTGTGTATAATTGTATAGGTGAACTAGTGACTGTGTGATTCACACTATGGGTGAGTGAGTAGGTGTGTACTTTTATGGGTGACTCATGGTGTGTGAGTAGCTGTATGGGCGTATGAATGGATATATCATTGGCTGTATAAGGGAGTGAGTTAGTGTATGAGTGGCTGTATGAGAAACTGAGTGGACGTGTGTGTAGACCTATGAATCAGTGAGTAGGTGTGTAAGTCAATGGTTTTGAGAATGGTAGTGGGAAAGTTGTAATATGGCTATGAAATGTTATATTAGGATATGAGTGAATGCAACGAAGATTGTATGGAGGATTTCATCAGTGATGTCATTTGAAATGTCATGAGTGATGTCAACAGTGATGTCACTGAACACGTCATGAGTGATGTAATGTCTGAGGTCATAAGCAGTATATTGTTGGGGCGCGAGTTATAGTTAGTTCAGATAACTATAACTGCTGAATTTCTCTGGTTTTGTATGAGCAAAAGATGAACCTAACTATAACATCTCTGTAACCTTTGTTTTTGTCAGTGAATTTCTACGTTTTTTTAATTCTATTTCCTAACTATAATGTCCCTGTAAGCTATGTTTTTTTTCAGTAACTTTTTAAAGTTTTTTAAATGCTAATTACTAACTATATAGACCCCATAACCTTTGGTGACCTTTTCCGTCAATTTCTATGTTTTTTTTCAACCAATAGTTGTGTTTGCAGAGTGGTCAAGAAAGGGGGCTGGAGCTCTTAACAACTCTCAGGAATCCCGCTGTGAAGGACTTACTGGAGGTACCAGGAGCGCTTCTTGGCCCTAAAGGTCCCTCAGGAGTAAAGTGGACTTCATCCCCCAACAAGTAGTGCACCATGAGCGGGGTTTGTAGAGTAGTAAAGAAAGAAGGCGGGGCTTTCGAAGACCACTTAGCAATTTCTCTGGAAACGCACCTCCTCATGCATTACACATTGGAGGAGAAGTGCACTTTAGCCCTGATGCCCTTAGGAGGCAGTGCGCTGACTGGTGCATTTGCAGAGTGGTGGGGACACCATCCCACGGGGCCAGGCCTCTCTGTTGGGGATTGCAGGGGGGCCTGAAGCCCCCACCATCCAGGCTGGCTCCCCGCCTCCCGTGGGAGCTGCCTTCCTTTTACACACAGGGAGCTGCTGACATGCAGCTCCCTGTGTGCTCTGCTTTGAGCAAGCAATAGCAAAATGCTCACGCTTCCTGAAAGCAGAGCACACTGTATGCTATGGCATGGGTGGAGTGGTCCATGCAATAGCATACTGTAATGTCCCAGGGTTGGAGGTTCAGAGAGTCATTCAGGGCTCCTGGAGGGCACCTGCTCCCCCCTCCTTTGTTCACATTTGCCCTGGGGATGTGGTGGTCTCCCGGGCCAGGGGTCCGCAACAGACTCCCTTCATTAATGCATTTGTTCCCCAGGGAGGTGGCAGTCCTGAAGGCCAAGGGGAGGCACTACATACTCACCCGCATTACAAAAAAAGAAACAGCGTGCCATGGGGAGGTGGCAGTCCCCGGGGCAGGTGGAATCCATGATACACTCCCACATACTCTTAATGAGTGTCTAATTGCACTCATGGATGTGGAGCTTAGATTCTACTCTACTCTACTGCTACATGATCTGGAATCTTTAGGCACAGGACAATTGGGACTCCCACCAAATAAGACTGTTTTTAAGGGGTCAAAGTACTATCACCAACCTCATGTCTATGTGCCTGATACTGAATAGAGCAAAGGCAACCAGTACCTGGCTCTCTATGTGCTTAGTTGATTTCAAGGCAGCCTTTGACTGTGCTCCACTTAAGCAATGGGAAATACCATCTCACATCCTGTGAGCAATTTGATTAATATACTCAGACACGTGTATCAGAGAAAGTTAAAACATCTGCGAGCCAGAAGAAAGGCTGCGTCATAGCACCCGTCTTGTTTAATTTATATATTGCAGATCTCTCAAGGACCTGGATGAACTGACAGTGCATGCCCAGAGCTTGGGTGGACAACAATTGCCAAATATTCTCTACGCTGATGATTTACTACTACTCAGTAACACACGAATAGTCCTTTAAAGGCTTCTCAATTGTCTTGGCATATACACAGACAAGAATCGTCTCGAAGTAAACAGCAACAAAAACAGATGAGATTGTTTTTAATCAGCGTATTAAAAAACTGCAAATGGCACCTCTGTGAAAATACAATATATGAGACATCTGCCTCTGTAAATGTAGGAGTAAAAATAGATGCAAGAGGCACATTTGTTCCCCAGAGAAAGGCAATGGAGGGGAAAGCCCGAGCAATCAATTATGCTTTTTCAGCATTGCCAAGATCCATTCGAGGTCACACAATGAAACCTTTAGGAGCAGTAATGAAGGACAAACTTCTATCACGCTTTGCGTATGGATCAGCGATAATGCTAGGCACTGAGGACAGCCTTCTTGACAAACTAGTGATAAGAAAGCCTAAGCAAGCATTTCTGCTACCCAGATCTTCCTCACCAGCGCATGTTCAGATGGAGTTTGCCCTAACTAAACAGTCACTTGCCAGAAGTGCACATTTGTAAACCTGTGCCACAAACTGTGAGCAGCTGCTGACGATACACTGGTTAAATGAGTTTGGACAGAAAATCATCTCCAACAGGGAATTTGGAGAACCAGATTGTGAAGCTAGAACTGGAAGATATATGGAACGCCATATACCTAGACAAGTTATTAATCAAAAGGTTAATAAGTCAATTAAACTTTAAAGCTGAACAGCAGACAAAGAAAAGTTCACAGGGGCTGGTACTGAGATCATATTGAAGCCCAAGAGAATCTTGACTTTTGGTAGCACCCTACCACTGGAAGGTAAAAAAGACTCTCCTGGCACTTACACTAGTCTTCCTTCCTTCCTTTCCAAAATGGAGGAAAGGCGTCGCAGGAGAAGACAAGAGTTGCTGCCTGTGTAATCAGGCAGTTGAAACTCTACAACACGTTATATGTATCTATCCAGTTCTCGGAAATAAGTGAAGAGGCTTAGGAATTAGGTTCTGCAAAACTGCATCGATGGAGTCATTGGACCCAAGAAAAACAATGCTGAACATCAGATTAGTGCAGTTTCTGTCTATTTTTAAAACCAATACAAGAGCATAGGTTTGCTTATGGGAGGAGCAGGGGGGGCGTGGTAAAGTGATCTGATAAGTTATTATCAGGGACATCAACTTGTCTGGAACGGGCTGCAAGGGAAAAATTCATAAGCTTTCCTATCCTGTCATGCCACATAAATATTGGTCTAGCACACTATTACTCTCAGCACTTTAACCATTATCTTGCACATTGGCACACTATCGGCAAATTTGCAACCTGTTGTATGATTTGCATGAATGAGTAAATAGACATGTAAGGCTGGGCCCCTAGGGAAATTGTCATTAGCTGATTCCATTCCCATCTCGCAAAGTAAAAATTGGTTTATTACTTAGATATTCTATGTTCTTTCTCCCAAGTTGCACATTGGCACTTTACCCGCATTTTATTTTTACTCACTGGTATTTTATCTGTATATACATGCTACCTAAGTAAGACATGAAAAAGTTGGTTTACGATTGATAATGATTTTTAGATTGTAGGTAGACTTTGTGGCTCATATGACTTTCTGAGCCATTCCAATTGTGCATACTGGTATTCTTATTTATGATGGGCCGCAAATATGATAATTTTTGACAATTTTTGTCAATCAAGAAATGAAGTGGTTTGCTGCTGATGGTTTATAAGTTTTTCAAAGTTTTTGGGAAATATTTTTATATTTTATGGCTTTTGTAATGTTTATTTTTTTAATTGACTAATAAACTACCTTATTCATTCATTCTATGGGAACTATGGTCCTAACTATAACTACCAAACTGGCAGCTGTCTGTAGGATATATATGAATATATATCTATGCATACTTACACATCTATACAATCAAAAACCCGCTTTTTAATTCCTTTCCATGGACAAACGGACACAGACCGTAGTTTCAGTGCTTATTTTATTGACATGAGCTTTCTGCCATTGCGCTTTTCGGCTGTCCTCGGCCTTGATCACATGACAACGCTGCCTGTGCAGATCAACTAACTTAGAGTGACGAGTGCCTACACTACATTAATGAATATGGATGGCAGACTGTAGATTTACGAGCTTGAATGTTTTCCAATGACAGTAGAAACTATTTAAATATATGTCTCTCTGTACATTTATAATTTCATATATATATATATATACACACACATATATAAGTGTGTGTATATATCTATATACACATGTTTATATCGTATATATCATATATCTATAATATATATATATATATATATATATATACATACATACATGCATATAAATGTACATACACATATATATCATATGTATATCAAATAACCACAGTCCTTATTACTGTGTCCTCAGCAGCAAAAGCAGGTACGGACCACAACGTGGAGTTGATAAAGTTCTTTTTATGGTAAAGTAGGGTGCATCCAAAAATAAAGCAAGCAAGTGTCCAGCCTAACGCGTTTCAACCTCGTTTTTCACTGTCTTGTATAAATATACATACATACTCCTAGCAGAGCTGTAACGTAGGTGTCACAGAGGAATGCAATGAAAGCTTTTTTAGAAACTTTAGTTTGCAGTTGCACACAGCAGAATAAAGACGTTTAATACCAAGCTCCGTGTGTGGCATAATCATTAGCTGGTACTCAGGCTTGGGAGGGTGCAACTCGTACATCAATGTACAACCCACATGCATCACACATATATGTAAGAAAGGCTTGAAATTATGGTTAAGCATAGTATTTTGAACTGTATGACAACATTTTCAATATAATCCCTGTAAAATATATGGTCAACATCATGCAAACACATTTGCACTATGTTTCAAAGGTGTGTGAGTGGTGCTATACAGCCTGAAAGAGCACCAGCACAAGGAAACAGAGCAGCAGCAACATACAGTACGTGACAATGAGCTGCTCAACTTGCTTCTCCAAGCACAATGCCTTGCAGCTTTGGTTGCTGTGTTGCCCTACACTATAAATTAGTAATTCTCCACCTCATTTTGCGTCTCAAAATGTAAGTATAAAAAAATAAATGGCAGAAGATGTTACATCTAAAGGTCACACATGTTGAACTCATTTTTAGCAGATGTGCCTCCGAGATTACCTATATAACATTCAGAAAATTACTGAAGTCATGAAGCTTCTGATGACCAGTACTGAGAGATCCTTAATGTATTTACCCACTCACACTCTCAGTTGCCATGATGCAGTCCCTGTTTCCCAGGGCAGTAGTATGAAAAAAGTAATTCCACAATGCATTTTTCTTCATGCTGAAATACAAACCTCTTATGCGAACCACATTTTTCACCTAGGGGTCTTGCTCCTGTGAGATTTATTACCTTGAAATAAGTCAATTGAGATGCATTTCCAGTAAAAAGAAAATTGCCAAAGAATGAAGGGAATGTGGCATCGGCATGGAAGATGTGTTCTGGTCCTAACGATGTGTTCTGGTCCTTTCACTCACAATGCTGGGCTTTGCATTCTGATTTAGAATGTTCCTATGCTATTCTATACATCATTTCACATTTACTTTTATGATCTGCACCTATGTAGCACTTTACTCACATGTCTCTAAACAGGGCAGCAATGGGTAAAAGGGAAGCTTTAATAAGGCGGAAATAGGCATGTGTTCTGGAAGCTGAGATGTTGTGGTAGGAGCCCCGGCCCATGCAGCCATCTGCCCATTGTGCAGAGAGGAGGCTGGACAGCCCCTGCGACCTGTGGTGCAATCTCAAAGGCTCTGTGCTGTGGGTGTTGGGTACCCAAGGATAGTTGGGTACAAGAGCGGACCACAGAACAGGCGTTGGGGCCAATCCCACTGCACCCAGCAGGAGCCATGCATATAATGGTGGAGAGCATGGCAACAGTGTTCCTCAGGGTCTAGAGATCAGGCACAGTGGCCAGACCAGTTGCACATAGCCTTCAGCTATACACTGCGATTGTTACCCACCGATGGAGTTACATTCATGAGGCCTGACCATGATGAGCTACTTGTGCACATGGATAAAGGTTGTGCGCTGTGGGTATTGCTCCCCCATGGAGGATTGGGTAGAGGGCATGTCTTGAAGCTTGGCACTGCGACCTACCCTGTGCTGCATGCAGCATGGAGGAGAATCGTTGTCTGTGGAGTTTAGGAGGCATTGAACACTTGGAAGTTGTATATGATCAAATAAACATAAAGGTCAGATGTCGGAAATCAACCAGTGTAAGTTATTGGAATATGCAAATGGTGAATGTTGTATCAAATTTGGCCAACCTGTCCTACACGATAGGTGTGACTTTTTCCACCGCATTGATGTTTCACACCCTCCCCCACCACTTGTTGAAATGGGGTGTCTGGAGTTGCTTCCACGTATGCGTGATACACAATCTGGCTGCCAGAAATAAGTGAGAGAGAAGCTGTCTTGACAGAGGTGGTATGGTAAAGAGTCTATCCACTCCTGAAAAACCAGTGGAGCCATGAAATAGCTATGATGGAGTAAATCATAAGTAAGACTTCCTCCCAAAATGTTTGCACTGTTGGGCATGTCCACTGTACAAGCAGGAAGGTGCCTCATTCTCGCAGCCCTTCCAACAAAGCTCAGAACTCTCAAACATTGTACGCAGGCAGACTGGTGTTGAATACCAATATGCAAGGATTTTGTAAGAGTTATCTTTGTAGCGGAGGCAGTTACGTAGATTTAAAAGCACTTTGCCATATCATTCCCCGTTTTTAATCTGTGACATCAGTGGCTAGTTTTTTTCTCCCATTGTGTCACATTAGTTTAATTTTTCAGTAGAGAGAGGTTGGGTATGTGATGATAGAGCCAAAGATTCAATTGGCATCCTGCCTAATGCACCCAGCCTGCCCCAATGTGGTGCTTGCCCAATCCTATAAGTGGCCCGCCTAAAGAGGGTGCATTTGATGACCGAGGGGATTGACCATGGTCCAGACAAAAGCAGGCTGGATGAACAATGCCAGGGGAAAAGTCAGAGTTAATCGGTAGAGGGTTGAGAGAAAAGAGGTAAGCTGGAAACATGCATCTTCCACTGACTTATCACCAGTAGGTCAGTAGGGAGAAGATCTATCAGAGGAATGGGATGTTGCAGGCCCAGGTTGACAGAAGCAGCCACAAAAACTTTCCAGGAGGGTCAAAGAGAAGACCTGATTAACCTGTGCCCAAAGTTGGTCACCAGGATCCTGGTTCCAGTCACAGGAGGGATGGGGATGGGTGCTAAGATATATAGTAACAACAGGAAATCCCAACCCACTTTCTTCTATGGGCTGGGAAAGAGTTTCCCGTGCCACCCTCTGTGACTTGCCTCCCAAAACAAAGATGAGCATTTTGTTGCGTATTTGCATTTGTTTGGGAATAGCAAGGAGGAGGGTCTGAAGAACATAGAGCAGCTGGGACATTAAGTTCATTTTGAAGCAGTTGAGCCAAGTGATCTCTAGTTTGCCCCATCAATACAAGTCCTTGAAGAGGGCAGTGAGCAATGGAGGGATGTTACTATCATATAAGGCCTTTGTGTGTACTGGGAATTGTATCCCATATATGCGATCACATATGTTGCCTATTGAAACCTTCTCTCTGGATAGGCTCCCAGAGGCTATCTCGTGGGTCCGCCATCCCCCTTGAGCTTGAAACAAGGGGCTGATCCAACAACTATTTTGTCTGATATCAGTGAGCAAGTCATTGGTGCCTGTGGCTCCAGTTAAGACTGTGTGCAACGTGCCACAGATTTTTTGTTTAGTTCTCACATCATCTCAGATAAATTGATTGGTGGCAGCATTTACATCTGGTCAATTTCACCCAATCAGGCACAGGGAAACCCTTTCAGACTTTCTGTCTATCCACATTATGAATGGAACCCACATTTGAAACTTTCTCTGGTTAGAACAGAGCGAGTCCAATACCCTATATGCTTTGTTTACACACTCTACCTTATATTGCAGTCGTAGTGTCTGAGTCCAATTTTTCACAGCAGTATCGTATGGAACAGAAGCTTACATAAGTTCAGTGGCATTATTTCCTTTCTTACTTTTTTGAGAATCCCAAACAAAATAAGAGTGAGGCTTACCACTATAGTTTCTTGAAGTATTTCAGAAAATGCCTTGCCCACCATAAGCCCAAATTGGTTGCAGTATCTTACAGGTAACAAACATATGCTTATCATCTGCCATATTTTATCTACACTTTGGGCAGCAATCCATCAAACCTTTCCCACACTTCACCACTTTTGTGGGACTCCATACTAGCCAGTGGAAAGTGAAAACATGATTTCTCATTAAAGGTAAGGCTTTATCTGTCACCTATAATATAACAAAGGATACTTGCCCTAAATCTTCTTCTTTGTTGGCAGGTATCCATCTCATATTGTTATTGGTGGTTTTTGGGTTTCTTCCACACTCTTAATGTATCACCAACACCATATCACCACTTCCACTTCCCTCTGAGCTATATTTTGCCATTTCAACTCACTTGTGTGGATTCATTTAATACCTTTTGATGCACCTCAGTCCATTCCATAAGTTGGTGGCCTTTAAACCTTGACAGTTTGCCACTTGTTTTTTCTTCAAGAGTCTCCGAAAACAGTCCTCATTCCTACCCATCAGGTGTCCCAAGTTCTAGATCGCTGCCTCTTTTAGGGGGTACACTAACTAATCTTTCATACACTCAGGTGTACCTCAGGAATTCCAAAGTGAAGAAAGTCGACTGTAATATGAAATCATCAACTCAGATCTTTCAGACCTTTCTTCAAACCAAAGTTAAGCTGCAGCTAGAAGTGTCCTCAGAGGCACTTTCATAAAATATCTATGGGTGTCAAACCTACAAAAGGGCCCTCTCTCCCTGTACCCCAACCAACATTGTATGACCGATATTCCCCTTTATTGAAAGGTCCATTACCCACAATATCATCCTCCAGGTTTTAAACAGAAAATCTCAGCAGTAGTTCTGACAGTCTGGCACTATTAGGCACCCTATGTCTCACTTTCTTTTCAGTTTCTTTCAAGAAATACTGATTCACTTTGATGCCCATATGAAACTGCTTATTTTACCTTGTAACTTAGCTATCTTCTTTTTATCAAAGGTTAGCAGTATGCTTTCACACAAAAAGGTGATCTTAAGTTGGCCCATCATCTTATTCAGGGTGACCCTTTCATTGAGAGATAATAGTAAATTCTTCCACCTTCTCAAAATGACATGCACTTTTGCTTCAACTTTCTCAAATTTCCCTTTTAAGATCATATTTCAATCATTCTGAACAAATATACCTAAATATCTGATGCTCTCTTTCACTGTGTCTCCATTATTGAGCATATTACATGTCATGATTTTAATTTCTGCTCTAGTCCCTGCATAACCCAATACCTACCCAAAATGATTTATTACTTGTGGAGCTGATCTGTCCAGGTTAGATGTATATACAATTAAATCATCAGCATTGAATGCTGATCTCTCTCTAACTCTTTACAAATGGAGAGGTGTGGTGCCGCGGCCAGGGTAGCTGACTTCGGAGCACATGTTTCTCGGTTCAATCCCTGTCTCCGGTGGCAGCTCAGCTCAGCACCATGTGACTCTGGGCAATAGCTCACTTAATTTCCTCAATGGCCCCCAGCGCCTTAAGACCTGTAAGGGTGAGTAATTTGCGATTTACAAATGAATGGGACTATCTCTTATTCTTTCCTTCACTCCTCTGCTAATGGTTCAATAAATCAATTAAAGACAAATGGGGAGAGAGGACATCCTTGCCTGGTACTACAAATTATCTTCAAAACAGGACACAGCCTTCCATTTACCAACAGCCTAGCTGTAGGTTTATTGAATATTTGGTTAACCACTCCCATAAAAAAAAGCCGAAAAAACCATCAAATATTCCTACCTTACTCTATCAAAGGCTTTCATTGCATCAAAGGTCATGGTCACCAGGGGTAAGCGTTGCTACGGCCACCTTGATCTTGATGATCTAAATAAAATATGGTTCAACTCATACAAATACTTCCCAGTACTAAAGTCTCTTAGTTCCTGGTATATTAAGACATTAATCAACCAACTAACGGCCCAATTAAGATATTGGGAAGTCAGACTGCCTTTCGCTGTTGTGGCAGTCAGGAGACAGACAAAAAAAGCAGTCGGCAGTCCGACCACCTAATTATGATGTGACAGCTGTAGTGGCAATTAGAAAGGGCTTGTTTACACTGTGACTTATGCTGCAGCCCAGGAAAAGGTCCACAGCACAAGTCACCATGTTAAGGATTACTTGGTGAACATACATGTGCGTTGTACCATGCACCATGTGGTTCATGGAACATGGTGAATGAATGTGAGTTTGGTACGTGCCACTGTGGCCACTTTGCAGTGGCACATGGGGTGCATGTCACACTGTGTATGGATGTGAATGGGATACTACATGTAAATGTAGGTGTACTTATATAGCGCAACCTGTCACCCAAAGGGCATCCTGGCGCTTGCTTAGGGAACCCGTCCTGGTATTCCCCTGTGAGAGGCCCCGGCAGGGTGTCCACAGGGTGAAAGCCAGGCATCCCGCCGCGAGGGGCCGTAGTGGAGATTAAGCAAGCTAATGCCCAGAGTTGCAGAGTGAGACCCCGTGAGTCGAGTAGGCACCGGAGCGAGAATTGTCGAGGCCGTGGAATTTTTGAGCCCGAGACCCGCTGAGGCGGGGAATCGAACCCTGGTCCACGGTCGATCCCAGCTTCCGGGTCTGCCGCCTCTAACCACTGAGCCACACTTCTCCACATGTGCCCCCAGTGCCACTCTGCAGTAGGCCACCTATTTAGGGGCCCCCAAAGTCTCTTTTCAACAGCTTTTTCATGGCACCAGGAATGCCATGAAAAGGCAGTCAGAAAGGGACATTGTAATCCTGATGGGAGTGCCTAACTCAGCACCCTAGCCATTCAAGGAATGTGATTCTGACCGCCGCCCCAACGAGATCGTAGATCGTGTCAGAGGTGGTGGTCTTCCCCCAATGGTTTCAGTCCATCTACCTGCATCATAATGTATCAGTCAGACCAAAGAACTGTCTGTCAGTGGGACCACCACCAACCGCTTGTCTGTGGCAATCCCACTGAAATAATGAGGCCCTTAATCAACTTACTAGGGTGCTAGAGAAAATCTTATAATCACAATTTATGAGTGAAATAGGCCTATCTTAGGACACATATTTCTTAGGGGATTTATTGAGGTTTTTTTTAGCTATATTAATAATTACCTCATCCCACAGGGGTAGTGTTGGTGCTCCATCTAAGAGAAATCATCAGGGCCTGAGGCTTTACTACTACCATCTAATTTCTTGCTCCTCTATTTATTGTTTTAGGTATGTAAGCTGTTCTTCACTCCATCTAGTGATATGTCTCTTTGCTAACCAGCTCTTTCTTCCATTCATTCACCTTCTTCTTTTCTGTAAAGGTATTGGAGAAATTCAGCCCACAGTATCTAATGTCCAATCTTTTTTATATTGCTCCTGGCTCAGTCTTGTCTGACCTTCCATGTCAGCAGTTTTCAACACCTTTTGCCATACTTAAATTTGCCTCAGCCTACTAACCTCCCACCTACAGTGGACCTTATCTTCTACTTTGAGTTGAAACCTCTCTTCAAAAGTCTCTAGAGTTTGCCCTAACCTTGATTTTTTTCCATATCTGCTTGACTCTTTAAGGACCTTTCCACCCGCTTTAATTTTTGCTCTAGTTTTTTCCACTCCCCTTTTTCTATTTTCCTTCTGTAGCATGTCATATTACTTATCCTTCATCTTACGTAGGCCATATATGCATCCTGAACAATATTTGCTGGCAGTGATCCTGTTATTTTATCAAAAGCTGTCTGTATCCTTCTGAAAATCCTGTACATTATACCTGGCGCAGGTATAATGCGGCGCAGGGGTTTACAAAGTGACGCATCTACCTAGATTGTTAAAACTGTTAAACTGAAAGCAGCACACATTGAAAGAGGAAACAATGAGGAGAAATAATGGTATTTGTTCTTGTTTTGACTCTCCTACAACCCCCCTGGGGAGGCACAGGCTTTTGATGCATTCCCAGGTGTACAGCATGTTGTAAATCTAGGAATGTGTCAAATGCCATGGGTATTATGGGCAAACACCAACTTTAGCGCTCATGGCTCGACGCCCTTAGGCAGTGTGAGGCTACGGTTTTCCGTGGCCATGCAGACTTGGCTAATCCCCGTGCGCCACAAAAAAGTCCAAAATAGTGACATTACAGTGGTGCACAGGGTTTGTAAATAAGCCACTTGTATTTTTTATGAACGGCGTGGACTTGCCTGTATAGCGAAGGGGGGGTCTCAGCTGCTGTTTTGCTGCTCGTCACACAGTCTCCCTTCACAGCATCCATACCAATTTGCTTTGTCTGTTAGCATTGACATGGAGTTGCCTGGGCACAGGGGTATTAGAAATACCTCCGTCAGAAGAACAAAAGAATGCGCAATAATTTACTTAGGCTGACAAGAAGCACTGTGCGCAAGGTAAGCATATGAATGAGCTTGCATGCATGCACGTCTGCCACACTTCTGTATTCAGTCAGGTTATCACTCTACAGTATTCAGTCAGGTTATTTTTCACAGTACTTTTGGGGGTGTTCCATTCTGGTGGTCTCCATCGCCAATTCCAAATATCAGATTCATTTGTGTTGGAATCCAGTTAGCAAATAGCAAACATTACATTAAGCTAGTCATTTTGTAATACAGTCTTCCCTGAGAATGAAGTCAATACCATTTTCTTAACCGTGCATATATGACTAACACCTTGCCAGAAGGCTTCAGTCCTCATCAAACACTCAAAACCTGAAACAATTCAGTATATTACATTTCAGTGGTATTACCAGCGGACTGCTAGAAGATATTTAAAGGACCTGGGCATAACTAATATTTCTAACATATTGTTATTAAATGTGAACTCCATGCTGTTTTGAAAATCATCGCTGAGTCTCCAAATTGCAAATCACGTGGCTTTTTTTCCTGGATTACATTTACTAACTATAATTTGCTTCTTGTTTTAGAAGATATAGTTTTCATGCATCTATTCTTTCATGTTACAATTGTCCTTTATTGCAGTTTTTGTATACTGTCAAGAAACGCTAATTGCTAATCGTGGGTCCATTATGGGGGAGGTCGAATCCCATTGTCAATTCAGGCATTCAGATATTCCACCCCTGCCTTCGTCTTTTTTATTTTCTACTCTCAGCATGCATTGAAGCGGTATGATTTACTTACATAGACGTAATCATATCAAGCAATAAAGCATTACATGATTGGATTATTTACTTACGGCAGAAACATAGCATGAGGCTTAAAAATGAGTTTTCATTCAAATATAGAAATATTTTCTCACAGGAAGAAATGCTCACTGCAGATTTAGATACCAAGTGAGAGTTTGTAAGAAACCGGTATAAAAATCATTTTATCTGCCTCATGCTGCTTGACAATAATAGTTCGTGTTTTTACAATTCCTTTGCAGTGCCGGAGAAGGAAAGGAACATCGTTATAAAAAAAAAACTTATATCAAAAGCACAATAATGTAAAAGTTTTGACATGCCCATAAATATCATTACATTTTTGTACAATTCTCACTGGCTGCAAAGGACCATTAGGATGAAATTGATGTATTTGCAAGAGATGTTTTGTGTGCTTGTTATAGATATGTTCGGTAGCACGCTGCACAGGCTCTAATGAAGGTTAATAGAAAACATGGCCCCCATTTTGTACTACGTTCATCCATTTAAAAGAGTGAATTGCTTATTTTGTGCTTAGACTTTCAACAATAAGTAAAACGCTGTTTCGAAAAGCTATGTCAACATTCATTATATTTGCAGTTCGGGTGCTTTATCCTCAACAGAACAGGATTTCAGACTGAAAAAATGTTCTTGGTCTATTATTGATCAGGAAAAACTGAACTACAGTGTGTGGAATATATTCTCGAATTATCGGTTTATAACTCCCATTAGAATCACTTGTTTCTTTAGGCTACTGAAGTTAGAATCCACAATACTACTGTGAAAAAGTGTCTCTTTTGGCATGAGCACCCCCATTTTTTGTAGACTGTTGCTGCTGGTACTTGATCAGCTCAAGGGGGTACGGCTGTTCAATCCATTGACGCATGTGCTCAGACTCCTAAAACATGATGAAATTGGCTTCTCTCCAACTAGCATGTTTAACTTTCCAGTAAGGACACAAGATATGATGTAAGAAAATGCACCAAATGCATCTGTTCCATAGAACATATATGATGTAAGAAATAAATGCACCAAATACATCTGTTCCATAGAAAGATAAATGTGGACTGCTGCACCTAGTGTGACATTCACTAGACTGACAAGGAAAACATGGCTTCAGGCCTACATGTGTAATCTTACTCCTGCGGCTTTGATTACTGCAGCAGACCTGTCACAATATACCTTTTTGACAAGTGGGAAACCCCACTTTAAATTAATTTATTAAGTATGCCACCCTGAAATAGGCCCTTTGGTCTAAAAGGCAGAGATTCTGCACTTTAAAAGTGGAACACGTAAGATTCTAATGTTTTCCTGTTCCTATTTTGGTTAGCCCTCACAGGCCATTTTCACTTTGGGCCCTAGCTGGTTCCCTCAAAAGACAGAACACACCCTATACTAACTCCAAGGTACCCCAAAAAGTGCACATGCCCCCATTCCAAAGCAGGATCACTCCTCCTAAAAGCCCACCCTTCTCCGAAACCCAAGACTACCCCTCACAAAAATATACTGACTCCCATACCCAACACCACACCTTCCAAAACCCTCTCCCAAACTCAAGGATACCCCTCCCATACCCAAACACCCCTCCCAAATAGCATCTTAGGGGTGACTGCTGTGCCCATTAGATGCCCTTTCCCGGGGAGTTTTCCCTGGCTGTGCAATTGGAGGAAAGCTGAGTGCCACGGCACACATGTGCACAGGACTTTGTGGACACCTATGGATTGGCATTTGCCTTTTTTTTTTTTACAAGTTGAGAGTTCTCTCATTGTGAATATATCACAATTTTTCTTTTCACCAAGTTTGTCCTGTCACTAATTTTCCTTTACAATTGTTTGATTCTTAGCAACGTGTCTGTGTAAAATGTGTAGTACCTACTTTTCTTTAGGATGATGGCAGGAACTACTACATACTATCTAATGTATTCCATGCTAAGTGCATACACTGTTTCTGATCATCTGATGATGATTTGAATTTAGGTGCAGCCATTCAACGTAGTAGTTTACACTTACACGAACAAATAGAATTTGAGACATTATTTAGGGATATTTTACTAGAGGTGTTTTTGTTTCACCTTGATTACTGTGCATGCACACATATGCATTTCATCTTGTAATATTATGTGCAAATTGAAATTGTATATGATACAGGACTTGCACAACACAAGAGAAAATGTTATATGGATGAATGTGCAGAGTGCTACAAATTTGGGACTGCAATTGATTATTCCAAGTAATCTATTAGGTGAGGGTTACAGTTTGCCTACTTCAGTTTCTACATGGGATTACATTGCACTTATCCCAATGATGTGTGAGGCATATGTTTTTATTGAGACAATTGTCATACTTTATTTCCACATACCTGCATAGTTAATTTCTGATTTTTGATTCAATATCCTTTTTTTGTGCAAGTGTCCTTTTCTCGGAAGGTAGCTGGCACCTAATTTGTGATTTAGCCTAGTCAAGAAATCTTTGTTCAAACTTAGGGCCTGATTTCGATCTAGGCAGGTTAGGTCCCACCTTCTCCCTTTTCGGCAGTCTTCCCACTCGACAACCTGGTCGGTCCGTCCATCCTATTTATATGTTGGATGCTACATACATGAAACACTGCCATGGTCCTGCTGTCACCACCAGAAAATCTCGACCGGGTTGACGGTGGCATAAGCAAAAGAAACTGTTGGAGGGAGGACCACCGGTTTATGTGTTTATACAGGTGTAATTCTTCAAATTTCTCAAACATCAACATTAGAGAAATATGCATTGAACATTGGTATGCTATAGCGTGTGGGAGTTTTTCACAATGCACGAGTCCAGAGGATTTATTAACAGCCAAGTGAAAATAGGTAGTATATAATGGGGGAGGTTATCTTTGGTTCTGGTGATGATGATGTTGATTTGTATCATGATCTACCAGCAGCAGCAGAGGTAGGACGTGTAGGACATGTAGGATTATGTCCATGGCAGTACCGGAAGTGGGAAGGGAAGAAAAGGTCAGTTTGTCCCTTATATGCATTCCATTCTACCAGAGAGATCAATGCAAACCCAGAACCCTTTTCGACATTGTGCTGTGTCTGCAGCATGTAACAAATTTGCTTCAAGCACAGAGAGGGCATTGTCTCCTCAGTTTCATAGAACTAGCCATGCGACTAAAAGGGAATACCAGCTTCTTCAATGGGGTAGAAGGCTAAGGCCACCACAAATTAGGGTCTGTAACCCTACTAAAGGGCACCCCATCCTCTGAAGGTCAGGGCAAGCCCCACAATGATCTGGTGATCCTGTGGCAGATGCAGTGCCTGATTAGGTGATACGCCTAAAGAGCCAGTTGAAGGTCTTCTAATGGAACACAGGGGTTCCTACCTCTTTATGGGGCAGGTTTATTTTAAATTGTGCTGCCTTAATGCATTTCCCCTCTGCCAAGCTCAAAATGTGACCATGAGTCCCTTTTTAACTCCTAATGATACGTTTTGTGTATAAACCAGGGAAGGGGCATCAACTTTCCAAGTTTGTAGCACTATTGGCTTTATACACGAAAATATTGCATTAGAGCTTTATGGTGAAAGTATCTAGCCTGATGTAGCAGGTGTGATGCGTTAGAATGTATCAACTTTTGTACAATCATGGTTAACCTGATATTGTGACTAGGCTCCTGCAAATATTGTTCGTGATTGGCACTCTATGTTATCTTTTTGCTTTGGTGTTAAATCTTAAGAAATCCATATCTATTGTTCCTTTTATTTTATGCAAACATTTAGTGGCTTTTTGCTCACTGGGGTACCAAATCCCAAATTAAAAACCTGAATTAAGATAGTAACATTCAGTTTTTTTAATATGTGTGCCAAACATAAAGAGAGCAAGAAGTGGTGGCCGCTCTTTTTCCTATAACGCGGCCAGGCTGTGGAATGCCCTCCCCCACCACATACGTCAGGAATCCAACCATTTGTCTTTCTGGAAATTACTTAAAGCATGGCTTTTCAAAGTCACTGCTCAGTAAAGGTGTGGCCTGGTCCGCTTATGCGAACAGTGTTGGGATGCCTTAGGGTAGCTAAGTGCTTTATAAATCTTTTTCATTCATTCATTCATTATATATCTTTTGAGCAGTTATGTTGTTGGCTGACTCGTGTGTCAGCCCTGGTCATGCTACATCCACAATGTCTGGCAGGGTGAACCACAAAAAGCCATTATATTAACCAGTGCTTAACCCTGGGTAGCTTGCCACCAAAAACAGTAAGGCTTTATTTAGAAGCAATATGTAAAGTTTTAATACAGCACACAAACAGTAAATGAAAACACAACACAAGAAAAATACCACACCAGTTTAGAACAATAGAGTAAATGTTAATACATTTTTTTCGCAATAAAACAACAATAATCAAATCGGTAAAACCGGTGTTATTATTTTTTTAACTTTTTAGTTCAAACTAGAATCTAAATGATCAAAGCACCAACTACGGACATCTAGTAGAACGAGGCTGGGTCAAAGTTGAAAAATATAACTTATTGCATTGGTTTGTGGGACAGATATAAGAAGTGCATTGGGCCCAATAGGACTTGGAATATTAATGAAAAATGCCCTGGGGAGAAAAATTTCAAGCGAAGCAACGCAGAATGGTGTGTCCGAGGAGAAAGCGTCGTTGTCAGGGACCCTCTGGACAAAGTCGGGGTGAAGATTTCTACATTTGGACTGAAACACATTTATGGAAGTCAAAAATCTCCAGCGGGCTCTAGCCGATAAGAGTTTAGGAAGGGTGGATAATCCTTTCACGATGGACCACTGAACAGGATTTGCTGCTGGGTAAAAGAAATAGGCCCAGGCGGAGTTTGTGGATTTGCGCTACTTAGAACTCCACGAAGTCGCGAAAAAACTCAGCCGCACTACACAGCATTCCACTTGTGATGGAGTTTGCCAGTGCACCTGTTCGTGTTGCAAATGGAATGAGCGCATCCTTGTGTTTGGAATCATGCGCAAACGGCACCATGTGGTTCTCAAGTATGTTCTTGCATTATTAATCTTGCGTGAACTGCATCATGCATGCGCGTAGCCATCTTGTTTTTCTGCTCTCTGTATGGTGCTGGGCCTAAAATGTGTAATCCTCCCCTTTAAGAACTAATCTACCCCTCATTGTTATTATTTATATTAGCGTATGTCTTTGTGTTTGTGTATTTTACATTTTAAGGGGACTTTTTTGTGTTTTTTGTTTATTTCTTCTTACTTCCTTATCTTTCTTCTTTTCTTCTTTTCCTTTTCCAAATCCACCCAGTGTCATGGCAGAGACAGGGTGGCAACGTTGTGGGCAGCGCCACTGCCCCATTCTGCAGCCCGGGGCTATCTTTGGTGAGGACGAGGTGGCAGAAAGTTTTTTGTTTTGTTTCTGGCAGTAGGCAGCAGGCCGGCTAGAAGATACCCCTGTGGGAGCACCGGCAGCACTAGGGCAGGGTGTGCTCATTCATCCTGCACACCAGCCAGGTTTGGCGCACTGTCCAGCAGCTGATGCACCGCTGTGCGGCCATCCTGGACTGGGAACAGGACCTGCTCAACCTGCTAATCATCGAGATTCCAGATCTTTATAAGTATTTATTATTTGTTATGCTTGTGTTCTACAATGCTAACATTTTCTTTTTGAGTACCACGCTGCTCACACTCAACAGTAAGTTATGTTTAGTTTACATTGGTATATTACTGTGTGATACAATTTCTAGTTTCTGCTAGGCAGGTGCGCAGCGCTACCTAATTGAACTCATCATTGGCACTTGCTTTGGCTGATTAATTTATAAGCCATTGCAGACTGCTCTCCTGTCAATACAGTGAAATCAGTGAGTAGCGCATTCTCTCTATGACTTTGGTTATGTAGGTATTTATTTCACAGCGACGTGTAGTATGCATCTATGCATTGCAAAAAAGGAAGACTGAGTTGGCCCATGTAGTTGCGATGAGTATGAGGGTCAAAGGGAATTTTTTTTACGACCAGCCCGGATTCACATCCCCAATAATCTAAATTGTAAACAACACAACGAACCGGGGGTCTAAATGCCTCAATTCAGGCTCAGCAAAAGCACTCTGCTTCTGGTAAAGTATTAGCCTGTGTCACTTCGAAAAACGGGAAACTCAAAAAGAAGAAACCTGAGACTATAAGTGATATTTGGTAAGGATCAGCCTATGACAGAATCTGGGTGACCATCAACTCTTCACGGTGATCAATATTATCATTTGGTCACCCAGTTCAAGGGATGGTGGGTCTCTTGATCATAGAGCACACCATACCGATATATAAAAGGCCAGATCTTGCCCAAATTCACTCTAGAAGAGTAAAGTGAGTGATACTATAGTTACCCACTGGAAAAAGCAGAAAGGGAAAGCAGTGCAAGAAAAGTAGTGAATTAAAATAAAGTGATGTGCCCCAATGTGGAACTTTTATTAAAAATGTGGGCAACAAAACAGAACGGTGCAAACTGCAGTATTAAACAAATAAATGCCGAAAAAGGGCCAACATGTTTCAGCCAAGTGGGCCACTGGTCCCAAGGCTTTCTCGAGGGCCTCTGCTCTTATACCATTGCTCCTGTATTGGTGAAAAATAAGCACCTCTAAGTTCTAGAGTACTTGCTATGATTTAGGTGAAAACCAGCAAAATCAGATCATCCACATCAAGGGATGCAAAATGGCATCTGTAATAAATCAAAGTAAAAAATTATAAGTCTCTTGTTACTTCTTAGAGTTCCTTTTATAATCGAAAATACCACATGTAATGAATTTAAATTCGCTCACCCAGCTTGACCGGGGACTGGACCTCACCTCACCTGGACCGTGCTCAGAGTATTGAGTCCCCGCTCCGTAAACAGTAAAATAAAACAAAGGGATGCAAGGAGAGGAACCATGGAACTTGAAAGATACTACATTTCCCCATGAGACCTACAACACAAATCTCTGTTTCTTAGAAAACTGTCCAGGAGGCAATCTATACTTGACAGCTAATAGTCACTCAATCACCCCACCACAAATACACCCGCACCAACAATAAAGGGTTTGCTGTTACAAATGACAAAGCCTCTAGTCATCAATCTCAACCCAATATGTTCTGGTACTCGGTACGGTATCTACTGAACACTTACAGGATACAACAAGGGTCCCAAATACTTCCAAGCAGTCTATTTGAAAGCGTCTTCGTCAGTACCTCAAGACTGCTCTGAGTCTAGGGAGGCACCTGACCGAGGGCGGAGGCTCCTTTAACTATCTACGAGTCCGTTGAGACTATGACTCATTATTCAGCAAACAGTAGCCTTAGATATTACTCGATGTTAAATACCTTATATTTCATCCGTCCTGGAAAATATCATAATGCAAAAGGAGCAATCCTACAGTAACAGGCTTACGAGACGCGCGACTACAGGATGATGTCATTAAAAATGGCGCGTGTACTTCAACGCAATCCTGGTCACGTGGTTTTTAGAACATGCCTCCAGAACTACCAAATGGCATCATAATGGCGACATTTGTAGTTTCAATAGTCCCTATTACCTTCAAGATCGGGAGATAGAATATTGGCACAACCCGGTCTAAATGTGAGTCGTGTAGTTACTAAAGAGCAGGATAACTGATCCAATCCTACAACACTTGTTATAAATCTGCCCTGTATATTAAGGCAGATGAATAAGTAGGTAGCACGATGTAAAGCACTCGGGAATGTTCATAGAAAAGGATAATAATGATGACTGCCTCATGTATTTATCAAAAGAGGCTTGTGTGTGCTCAGAAAAGAGACAACGAATCCCCAAAACTCCGTTCTACAGATTATATCAATTTGAACCGGCAGATTGTCAAACTCAATATTACCGGTGTGTAACAAGAGAGATGACAGTATATGATATTATAACTGGAATTTAAACAAGGATAGTCATCTCTACACCATGCTCAGCCTGCAGTCAAAACGAGAGCTTGCCATGAGCAGTGCATGCATCGCTATCTATCCGCCATTTGTCTGTACATTTCAACCAAACATATTAGTAGTGTATAAATGGCAAATGGCAAATGAAGGTGGCCCGGTCCCGAGTCACCACATTACATCCTGGACAGTATAGATCTCCTATTAATGGTGTGAGAAATAAAATCAACATTATAGACTAGTCCAAGGTACAATTCAAAAGGCCAAACAGCCATAGAGATGGGAAGCGTAAAAAATCAAAGGGATGCATCAGTTCCTGAGACCATGAGGAGGCGATGCAACAATTCTGCGTCACGCAGAAGAAGTGATGCATCGAATCCGGTCTGTAACGGGAAGTGATGCATCGATTTATAGACAGTTCTGGTCCGCGAGTGATGCCTCTGGAAAACTTGCTGCACAGGTAGGATACGTGGAAATCCGGGATGCATTGGCAATCGACGTGGTGAGCAGTGCTCTGGTGGTTTCTTCAGCCGCGATCCCTCGATGTGTCAGTTCTAGCAGCAGCAACAGGTGCTGAATCAATTTCAGCAGCAGCCCTGCAATGAGTGGAGCTTCTTCTCACACAGCAGTGCTTCATTCGAAAAACAGACGCAAAAAGATCGATGCTTCGATTTTCTTGTAGTTGCGTCGCTTTTCCAACTCCCAACAGTATGAACTACCTACAGAGGCCAAACACAGTCACAAGCACCACTTGGCAGGTCAGAACTCCGATCAAGGAAGTTCAGGGGAGCTTGGGTGAAGTATTTGTGTCCCTGAGACTTCAGAACAGGAGGCAAGCTCTACTCAAGCCCTTGAAGATCTTCCTCAAGCAGGGGGACACAGCACACAGCAAAGTCCTTCTCCTTTCCTTAGCAGAACCAGCTACTTTAGGCCAACCCCAGACACTGCAGTGGCAGATCTGAGATAACTTTTCAGGGCTACTCATGTGGGTGGCACAATCAGTGGTGCTGGCCACCTGGTAGCATTTGATTTACGGACCCTAGGCACACACATTGCACTTTACTATGGGCTTACCAGTAAATTAAATATGCCAATCATTGAAACACCAATTCAGAAACGCTATTTATACAGAGAGCATGCACACTTTAGCAATTATTAGCAATATATATATATCAAATTTCAAAGCTTTATTCGACAGCATGTCATAAAAGCAATTATTCATCCTAAGACTACACTATAAATACTACAAAGTTAAATTCATCATTTTTAAAAACTCATTAAACCATGGTGCTGTCACTTACAAGGATTATGAACAATTTATACAAGATGAGTTAAAACAATTCAATGAAACATTGGTTAAAAAATTGATCGTACATTACTCGATGTGATAAATTTCATTGGCTAGCCTCTAGGGACTGCAAGGAGCGGGTGCGTATTGTCCAGGCCCACCCTAAGAATTTTGCAACGGCTATCGCCATGGAGGGTGTGCAATCTGATGCGAGTATTCTTAAAGCCTCTACAAAACTGCCTGTCCCCAGGTTTGTACACACAGGTTTTATCCACTTACGACAGGGGCTTATATAAAGGGGACATACAAACAGCAGGTGGGGTACATTCTCAATCATATGTTTACAATAATGACATTTGTCATTCTGGTTTACCGACCATTTATAAGTAAAAGCTTTTACTGGAAGGGTCCCAATTCTGAATTGAAAATACAATTTTCTTTCATAGGGCCTTTCTATAATGTCCCAGTAAGACTCACACAATGGTAGGGATTTAATATCAGGAAAATGACCAGTTAACTCTGTGTTGGATCCAGTACTAAGGGAAGACAACCAAACCATGTTCCAGTACATTTTTTTCAGGGTTATCTTTGACGGGAAACTTGAGGCATTTGGGTCGACCCATAGGTGATCTAGTTCCAACTTTGTTAATAAGCCCCTTATTTCTTTGTGCCACGGGATAGAATGAAATCGATCTGCCCTAGTGATGTCCTTCAGGGCAGTGGCATAGTGAACTTGTTCAGGAGTTGTCATGATCCGTCTCCAATATAATAAGGGACGTAACCGTGCCAAATCCTCTATTTTTTTCCTGCCAATATCATATACAAGCGGTAAAGTGGGGGTACTTTGGGGGACCCCAACTAGACGACGTAGAAACCTATTCTCCGCTAATTTTAATTGATTCAAATTGGAAAATCCCCACAGTTTGGAACCGTTCAAAGAGGCACTTATCACCTTCATGTTATATATTTCTAGGGCCTGGGTGATTGGCTTGGTCAGAGAAGCTTTATGTTTAAGGGCTATTACACTCACCAGCTGGTGAAATTTTATAACGGCCATATCAATGTGGTTTTTCCAGCTCATGTTACTCTGAAGGGATATTCCTAAATACGTAAAAGCCTCAACCTGTTCCTGTGGGATACCATTAAAATTAATTATGCCTTTGAATGTTTTCTGCTGATTCAGGGACATGAACTTGGTTTTGGAGGTGTTTATCTCAAGTCCACGCATCTGGCAGAACTCTCCAAACGCATTTACTGCCTTCTGGAGCCCACTCGGAGTCTGAGAAACTATCAGCGTGTCGTCCGCAAACATGAGAACTGGCACGCGTGCCCCGGCCAATACAGGAGCATCGGTGGGGGAGCGGCTTAGATGGTCTACTATGCCGTTGATGTATAGGGAAAACAGTGTGGGCGCCAGGACACATCCCTGCCGAACACCACGTTCAACAGGGAATGAGTCGGTCACCTCACCCTGTGCCCCCCATCTAATTCTTGCATAGCTGTTCTCATCCAAGCAGACAAGTAACGCTAACAGTTCCGGGGCCATCCCTGCTTCAGCTAGAGCACTCCAAAGTTTGGGACGGGGAACTAAATCAAATATATATATATTACCTACTGGCGGTCGCCAGTAGGTAGTTATAGTTAGGACCTATTTTCCATAGGAAATCTGCAACATTCTATTCCCAATAACATTGGCGCAGGTTGACGAATGTTCGCGGAATTTTCTAAACTTTTGGCCAACTCCGGTCCGCTCCTATCCTGAAAGTCTCGGGGTGATTTGTCAAGTGGGGGCTGAGAAAAAAGGGAGGTCCCAAAACGTGTTTTTCCCAAGCAATTTTCCATAGGAACCTTTAGTCGCAGCTACAGGCCGAACTGCTGAACGGAATTACACTAAATTTGGCAAAGAGGTAGTCCTTGGATCAGACTCATGCTTTTTTGTTAAATTATGTAAATATGTTCAGTAGTTTTTTAGATATTGAAGGAAAAAAATATATATATCTGGGCAGAGCCTAACCACACATCTCATCGTGAGATCTGAATGGCTGTCAACACTTCATCCAAGAAGTGTTGGCAGCCATCTTGGGGCCAATATACACGATAGCACCTCATTAAAAAACATTGCAGTTACTAGAAGGTGTTAAGACTTCAGTTACATTATAAATCAGTTGTTGATGGTACCATACTCATTTTAGGAGTTTTTAGGATTTATGGTGTGTTCAAAGGTGATTTTACCATGTGAAAAATCCTTCTGCTGGGATATCATGAATCATGTTTGAGAGAAAACTATTTTCTCATGCTTTTCCCACAGAGGTTTGGAAGGTGATCTATAAGCTAAACTGAGAGCATATTTTCTGTAAATTCACATTATATTTCTCAGTCATGTGAGAATGAAGTCTGACATTCTAAGTAAAACATGTACATCCAACAAGGGCAGAGACTGTCAGTAGATTCCTTTGTGTTCGACTGCAGCTTCCCAGAGTGTTCTAAAAAACAACTAGAGTGCTAACAGCCTTACTTATTACAAAGGTTTAGCACACTTGAAGCCATCTTGATTGAAATAAAGTGGTAACTCTTATAACATTTAATTTAAAAAGGAACATATTAAGTATGATTAGTGCTGCAGAAAGAAAAATGAGGGCACATTTTGAGTGACTTCTCTAATCCTCTTCCATTTAATTAAAAAAAAATACTGACATGCAGACTGAAACTTGTACGTTCAATACCAGCAGCAGACTTCCATTGTGAGCAGTAGCTGTACTACAGTGATCTAATGAGCAACTAGAGTGCTAACATTCAGAATGTATGGCACATGTGTGACACATCTGAATGCCTTCTTGATGGAACCAAAGTAAAAAACTGAAAGTATTGGAGACTGTATTAAATGAGGAAATTAGGAAACTTCACAACAAATAAGTCACCCTAGATGGCCACCAGAGACAAAAGAGCCCAAATGTAGCACAAATATCACCCAGATGTAGCCCAAGTATAGCCCAATGACAGCATGTCCCAGAGTGTTCCAAAGAACAACTAGAGCACTAACAGTCTTACTTATGACAAAAGTATGGCACACGTGAAGCCATCTTGATTGGAATAAAGTAGTAACACTCAAAACATGTACTTTGCAAAGGAACAAAATGAGGGGGTTTATTTTGCCATAGTAATTATGATTAGTGCTGCAGAAAGAAAAATAAGGGCACATTTTGACTTCTCAAATCCTCTTCTATTTCATTAAAAAATTCTGACATGCAGACTGAAACATGCACTTTGAATACCAGCAGCGGACTTCCCTGGTGAGCAGTAGCTTTACTACAGTGATCTAATGAGCAACTAGAGTGCTAACATTCAGAATTTATTGCAAATGTGTGACACATATGAATGTCTTCTTGATGGAACCAAAGTAAAAAACTGAAAGTATTTCCTACTGAGGAGACTGCAGTAAATGAGGAAATTAGGAAACTTCATACCAAATAAGTCTCCCAAGATGGCCACCAGAGACAAAAGAGCTCAAATGTAGCACAAACATCATCCAGATGTAGCTCACGTATAGCTTAATGACAGAAGGTCCGAGAGTGTTCTTAAAACCAACTAGAGCGCTTCATAATAATAATATAATAATATTCCACATTTGTAAAGTACGAACAATCACCCGTAAGAGGCTCCAAGTGCTGGGGGCCGTTGGGAAGATTGCGCAAGCTATTGCCCAGAGTCACATGGTGCTGGGCTAATCTGCTGTTGGCGCCGGGAATTGAACCATGATCCCCAGATTCCAGCGTCAGTTGCCCTGGCCGTGGGGCCACACCTCTCGCTTACTGTCTTACTTATGACAAAAGTATGGTACACCTGAAGCCACCTTGATTGGAATAAACTGGTAACACTTAAAACGTTTAATTTATAAAGGAACACAACGAGGGGCTTCATGTTGCCTTAGAAATTATGATTAGTGCTGAAGAAAGAAAAATTAGGGCACATTTTGAGTGACTTCTCAAATCCTCTTCTATTTCATTCAAAAATTCTGACAGGCAGACTGAAACATGCACTTTAATACCAGCAGCAGACTTCCGTGGTGAGCAGTAGCTTTACTACAGTGATCTAATGAGCAACTGGAGTGCTAACATTCAGAATTTATGACAAATGTGTGACACATGTGAATACCTTTTTGATGGAATCAAAGTGAAAAAACTGAAAGCCTTTCCTACTGAGGATACTGCAGTAAATGAGGAAATTAGGAAACTTCATAACAAATAAATCTCCCAAGATGGCCACCAGAGACAAAAGAGCCCAAATATAACAGAAATATCACCCAGATGTCGCCCACATGTAGCCCAATGACAGAAGTGTGCAAAACACTTTTTATTTTTTTGTGTTTTTGCAGTTTTATGTCGTGCAGACTTGTCAGATATCTGAGTGCTTTACATGAGCATTGGATACATCACACAAGAACAAATTCATTTTGGTTGTAGACATGGGGAGATTAAGTGATTTGACCGGGGTCACAGAATGTTGAGCTGAAGCAGAAAATTCCACCGAGTTCCCAGTTGCAAAGTCTGCAGCTCTGGAAAGGAACACCATATCCACTCTCCTAAGTGTCGCATGTAATCAAGTGGTCGACTGAATAAAAAAACATAAAGATAACATATAATTTAAAAGTGCTTTGTCGCTATTTGAAAACTCAGAAAATATGTCCTCATTTTCGTTTCTTAGAGCACTAACCATAATTGTGATGCAAATAAGACCCTCCCATATATGTAATTTCTAAAGTTTTTGAGTACATCAAGATGACGTCAGGCGTTCCACACTTTTGTAATAAATATAGAATGTTAGCAATCTAGTTGTTCATTAGGATACTGTTGAAAGGCAGAGGCCAGGGGCACAGACTCCGAAAATTGAAGGCAGGTAGAAGGGTGCAGAGGCAACAATTTGAACCACACTGGAAAGGCAGGAAAGGCAGTGGCAGCAAAACAGACTACAAAGGGCAGTGGAAAGGGGAGCATGGGCAACAAACCAACAATACAGGACTGGCAAGAGAGGCTGTGGGACTATAATAGCGCATTGTGGGCAGAAGGAAGAGGCAGTGGTAGTACAACCATACATGCCAACAGACACGATTTTGCCAGGAAACATCCAATGTTTTTAAGCCTAAATGGGCTTTATTTGATCTGTCTCCTGTCTACAATCTCCTCTTTTTCAATGTAAGTCAAAGGGGAAAATCATTACCCCTGTTTTGTTTCAAAATCTCCCTCTTAACAAGTTCAAAATGTTAGCAAGTATGGTACATTGGATCATGGAAGGCAGGAGGACTTGGGATATGGACATGGACTCGGATAACAGAGGACAGGAGGGACATGAAGAGATGCACCAAACTGACCCTACAGGGCAGGCATCATGGTTTGCAGCAGCACAATACACCACACAGGGAATGTAGGATGGAAGTGCAACACGACAATCCATAGAAAGCAATAGGGAGGGGACAGGACCAGGCACATGGACAACAGAGAACAGAGGAGAAAGAGACAATGGTACCTAGCTGACCATAAGGGACAGACAGGAGAGAAAGCTGCAGCGTAACAAACCATAAAGAGCAGTTGGGACGGATCAGGGGCATTACAATGGAACAGACAAGCCAGGAGGGAGGGAATAGGGGTCTGCACATGGAAACAGAGGGCTGGGGGAAAGGAGGTAGGGCAGGAGCAGCACTATGGCCATGTAGGTCAGGCAGGATGGGCACTAGAAGCAAGACAAACCATGGATAGCAACAGTGAGACTATAATGGCATACACAAAGACCATGGAGGGAAGGTAGGAGGGGGTCAGCGTCAGCTAGCTGACCCCACAGGGAAGGTGGGAGGAGCTGTGGTATCACAGAAGATCATACATGGCAAGCAGGAGGGTAGTGGCAGCACAATGGCTCTGATGGGCAAGAAGGAGGGTGCAGGGGCATGCACAAAGGATCATGAAGAATAGAAGGGAGGGTCAGGACCTGGGCACAGAAAAGACTGTTCAGGGGAAGGGGCCTCACAAGAGACCTCACGGGACAGGCAGGAGGAGCAGTTGCAGCACAACAAACCAGGGAGGGCAGAAGGGTGTGGCAGTAAAATGGACCATGGAGGACAGGAGGTAGGGTATAGGGGCATGGAATGTGGACGGGCAGGGTGGAGGTGGCAGGGACAGGTTACAGTCATCTGACAATGCTAGGCAGGTAGGAGGGGAGTGGCAGCTCAAAAGAACACTCAGAGTAGACAGGAGAGGCAGGTCCATGAAACATGGTCGGCAAAAAGATGGGCTGGGGCATGCACACCGACATCGGAGGGCAGGGGAAGAATAGAGGCAGCAAGCTAAGCACAGAGGCAAATGAGAAAGTCAATGATGGAGCATAGAATTGGGCAGTGAAGGGCAGGAGGAGTGGACTGGTACCTCATGCTAAATGGAGGGCAGTGGCAGCACATCAGACCATGCATGGCAGGAAGGAGGAGGCTAGTCCATGAAGGAGGGAAGGCAGGAGCAGCAAGCTTGGGTGGGGAAGCAGCACAATGCCAGGCCTTGCTTCCAACCCCCCACCATCCATCGGGATATGCATCTTCCTTATTATTTTTTTTTAATCTAGACATTTTCTGAAAAAAACCCAAAGATTACAGGGACAGTATAGTTAGACTCATCCACAACCAGTGAAATTCAGCAGTTATAGTTACCTGAGCTAACTATAACTTACGCCCACGCAATGTATTGCTAATGACCTCAGACATTACATCATTCATGACATGGTCAGTTACATCACTCATGACATCACTCATGCCATCTCAAATGAGCTGTGAATGAAATGGAACTATAATCGCTAGAACTTTATTTAAGGATAGTGTGTGCATATTAACACCCCTTTTTTTCTTTTCTTTCATGTAATAACCATTATAATATGCAGTGTGCCCAGATTAATATGGCCAATAGCCGTTTACTTTAAAGTAATGTGTAGTCCATTGTTTATGTAGATGTTTGCAATCCTAAGTATGTTTATTATGAATAAGTCACATTGACGAGCATACAGGTATGGTGGTCACAGGGCAAGATATGCTGAAATTACATTGTGTTTATACTAACACTTGTTTTCTTTTCATTATTGTATCAATTCCTGAATTTTCAAATCATGATCAGACCAATATGGATGCCAGGTTTTTGGATTAAAGTAAAATGTAGTCCTTTGTTAATGTTGGCAACTGGAGGCATTTGTACATTTAAATAAGGATGCTACGATGACATCTTGTATCGTTATCAAGGTTAGGACAAGCCGAAACGCATGGATCACATCCTTTGCAGATTGAATACTTCAAACTACAACCTCAGTGCTGATTCCTTCCTTGTAAGAGTGAGAGGAGATTAAATACATATATATAAAATTCGCTGAAAAAACCACAAGTTGCAGGGACAATATAGTTAGAAATTAGCATTTAAAAAAACTCAGAAATTCACTGAAAAATACACAGTTTTCATGGATGTCATAGTTAGTTGGACATTTCACTCGTACAACAGAAATTCGACTGTTTTAGTTAGTTGTGCTATCTATAACTCGCGTCCCCACAATCCACTGCTGATGAGGTCATATTACATCACTCATGACATGGTTAGTGACATCACTGATGACATTACTGATGACATCTCAAATGACATCACTGATGACATCATCCACGTGATCATCTGATGCACCTCCTCACATTCTAAAATACAGACTACCATTCTTGAAACAGTAGTCATACCAATACTAGTACAGCTACAATATTCTGTGCACTATTCAGGCAGACCTCTATTCAGCTACATAGCATTGATACAGTCTTTTAAATACTCAGTTAGTACCTAATCAGTCTAGGAATCCTTCTTTCTGTCCCATGCACTTGTCCATTCACCCATCCACCACTATGTATGTATCCAATCACTCTGCCAATACCTAAGCACTTATACATTTAGCATGTACTCTCTTTGCAGCACTGAAATTACTCCAGTTATTAGTCATATACTTAAGGAATGGCCTAGCCACTAACCCAAGTACAGGTACAATGTTTTGTACACTATGCAAGCCGATCTCTAACAAGCTACATACAATTAATACGCTCTTCTAAATACTGAGTTAATACCTATGCATTGTTGGAATCCTTCTGTCTGTGCCATGCATTTCTCCAATCACCCATTCAGCACTATCTACGTATCCTATGACTCCGACAATACCTAAGCACTTATAAATTCAACAAGTACTCTCTTTGTAGCTCTGAAATTATTCTAGTTACTAGTCATGTATCAATGAAATGGCCTAGCCAGAAAAACTAGTACAGCTACAATATTCTGTGCACTATGCATTCAGACCTCTAATCAGCTACATAGCATTGATACAGTCTTTTAAATACTCAGTTAGTACCTATACAGTCTACGAATCCTTCTGTCTGTCCCATGCAGTTCTCCATTCATCCATCCAGTACTATCTACATATCCTATTACTTCACCAATACCTAAGCACTCTCTTTGCAGCACTGAAATTACTCCAGTTATTTGTCATACATTTAAAGAATGGCCTAGCCACTAATACAAGTGCGGGTACAATATTTTGTACACTATGCATGCAGACCTTTAACCAGCTACATCAGGGGTCTCCAAACCGGTCCTGGAGGGCCGGGTCCATGCCAGATTTTTAAAATTACTACATGTATCTCAATGGAGATATCCAAAAAATCTGGCATGGATCCGGCCCTCCAGGACCGGTTTGGAGACCCCTGAGCTACATAATATCGATGCGCTCTTCTAAATATCCAGTTTGTACCTATGCAGTGTAGGAATCCTCCTGTCTGTTCCATGCATTTCTCCAATCACCCATCAGCACTAGCTACTTATCCTTTGACTCCACCAATACCTAAGCACTTATAATAACTGGAAAAAAGTTTCGCATTTTTTGATATGTACTACTGTCAAGGTAAGATTAAGTAATCCAAACACTATCAATGCACAACTACATTCAGCTGTGCACTATATATATAAACCTCTAACCATCTACTTAGTAAAGTACTACCCATGCAACCTAGGAATCCTCCTGTCTGTCTCATGCACTACTCCAATCACCCATCCAGCACTATCTACGTATCATATCGCTTCGCAATACCTAAGCACTTAGACA
Organism: Lissotriton vulgaris; assembly: GCF_964263255.1. Classification (NCBI taxonomy): domain Eukaryota; kingdom Metazoa; phylum Chordata; class Amphibia; order Caudata; family Salamandridae; genus Lissotriton; species Lissotriton vulgaris. The sequence goes on along the minus strand of NC_141697.1, from coordinate 1,088,310,518 downwards.
TTCAACATGTACTCTCTTTGCAGAACTGCAATTATTCTAGTTACTAGCAATGTACCTAAGGAATGGCCTAGCCAGAAAAACTATTACAGCTACAATATTCTGTGCACCATGCATGCAGACCTCTAATCGGCTACATAGCATTGATACAGTCTTTTAAATACTCAGTTAGTACCTATGCAGTCTAGGAATACTTCTGTCTGTCTCATGCAAGTCTTCATTCACCTATCCAGCACTATCTACATATCCTAACACTCCACCAATACCTAAGCACTTATAAATTCAGCACGCACTTTCTTTGCAACACCGAAATTACTCCAGTTATTAGTCGCATACTTAAGGAATGGCGTAGACACTAACACAAGTGCAGGTACAATATTTTGTACACTATGCATGCACACCTCTAACCAGCTACAAACTATTGATACGCTCTTCTAAATACCCAGTTAGTACCTATGCAATGTAGGAATCCTCCTGTCTGTCCCATGCATTTCTCCAATTACCCATCCAGCACTATCTACTTATCCTATTACTCCACGAATACCTAAGCACTTATACATTCACTATACACTCTGTTTGTAGTACGGTAAATATTCTAGTTACTAGTCATGAACCTATGGAATGGCCTAGCTACTAACACAAGTACAGCTATAATATTTTGTTCACTATCCAAGCAGACCTCTAACTAGCTACATACTATTGATGTACTTTTCTAAATACCTGGTTAGTACTCATGCAGTGTAGGAATCACCCAGTCTGTCCCATGCACTTCTTTAATCACTTATCTACCACTATCTACTTATCCTATCACTCCACCAATACTTACGCACTTATAAATTAAGTGTTCACTCTCTTTGCAGCACTGTCATCATTCCAGTTACTAGTGATATTCTTATAAAATGACCTAGGCACCAACACAAGTACACATAAAATATTCTTTGCATAATCCCTACAAATCTCTAAGCAGATACATACTATTGGTCCACTCCAGTAAATACTGAATTAGTACCCATGCAGCGTAGGATACCTCCTGTCAGTCTTATGCAATTCTTCAATCACCCATCCAGCACTATGTTCTTATTGTATCAGTCTGCCAATACCTAAGCACTTATGGGGCAGATTTACAAGCACCCTTCGCCACCAGTATGTCACTTTTTATAACATAGTGATGGGACCAGGCACTCCTTCATATTTACAAGGAGAGGAAAAGCCACCCTGTGTGGTTTTTCTTCTCCATTGAAATACGACCCCTTCATGCACAGAACTTTGCGTTGAAGGGGCGTTCCATAGGTATTGCTGTGGGTGTTCCCACACAACACCCATAGAACAAGACACATCTCCAGATTTATGAGAAATCATGAATCTGGAGATGTGTGTGAATGCTGCACCATCCTAGAGTTGGTGTGGCAAGGAGCAACAAGGATAATTGTTTAATTTCTCCTCATTTTTTCCTCTTTTAATGCATCACAGCATACATTAAAAGAGGAAAATGCATTTACTGATTGTTTTTGTGCAGGTAATTTTGTCCCTTCCTGCACAAAAACATACTCCGCATGACACCGACATCCTTGCACCATGGTGCAAGGTTGCCTGTGTCGCCGCATGGCTGCAGTTTGTGCAGCAGTGCAGAGAAAAGCACAGAGTTGCAACATATTCATGTACATATGTCACGTCCCTGTGCTTCAGAAGTGCCACAGTGCAGAGCAGCTAAAGAGCTTGCAGTGGCACGCTGCAGTATTTCCTCATAAATCTTCACCTATAAATTCACCATACGCTACTAATGAATTCTTTCAGTCAATCAAGCTGTATACATATATTGAACTAAACGTTCACACATTACCTTGCAATTATAGTTCTTTCTTTAACCAGATAAGGTAGTTCTGATAATAAATTTTTTCTTTTTTTTTTGTTATTTTTTTTTAACATTTTTGTATTTTTTTGTGTTTTTTCAAAAAATTCAAAAATAGAACGAATTAAACAGGAAACTTTTGGAATTTCTTATCATTGGAAAAACAAAAACAAAAAAAAATTAAAACGATGGTTGTGTTGCGCAGCACAAACTACATGTACCGACTGCTCACCGAAGCATATACATTTCTTACACTTCACGCAGTGTTGCTCGAGAAAGGCGAATTCTGGCCTAATGTCCAGTGCAGGTGTTCCTGAGGATGCTCCAGACATACTTGCCACAGCAGGTGAGGGGTTCAAAGCAGCTCGTCTCATTTCCTCCTGAGCAAGATTGAGAGGATGTGTGGTCAGGAGATGCTTGTACATAGAAGCAGTGCCACAAGAGTATTTTTTTTCACTGGTACTTGACAGGACTCGCTCACAAATTTTGCGCGTCACCTTTCTCGCATTCACTTTCTTCTCTCCAGGTGGACAAGTGAAGAATTTCCACACAACAGATTACGGCCTCTTTGGACGTGGTGCCCCCTGCAAGAATTCTTCTTCAGAAGAAACTTCCTCCTGTTGCTGCTGCTGCCAGATGCTATTTTGTTTGATATTTTTTGAAAAACACCAAAAAAACAAGCAAAAATGTTTTTTGTAGGAAAGGAGATGTCTCTCTAAAGATGCTCCAACAAGAATGATTAAAATGGGTGGGGTCCTTCAATAGTTACAGTGGGAAATGTTATGAACCAGTGAAATCTTTTTTTTTAGGTCACATGGGATCCGTGCACCCGACGCGACTTTGTGAAAATATATTTTAAAATAGATTGTTTTTATGAATATCTTAGATAATCTCTTGCCCTAATATGTATGCTAAAGACACATACATATCATTTTAGAACCTAAACATTTTTTGCAGGAGTCACGCACCCAGTGCACCCCAGCACGTATATTAAGTCACGCGGGACCTGCCACCGTGCAAGCGCCAAGTACCGTAATGTGCATGTGTCACAAATGCGCTGGAGTAGGAGTCGCGGACTGGTTGCATACCAATTGCGCACATCACGTAATATTAAATGTATATGATGTAACTCAAAAACACGCAGCCCTCGCACATGGTACGTGGATCCATCACGACTTTCTTTGTAAATGGCGGCTAGAATCCGCGCACCCACCGTGATGTGTAAACTTTGGGTGCGCAATTCTTTTTTTTAAAGAAAATAATATAAATATATTAAAATAAAAAAATAAAACAAAAAAATGTAACATTTCAGATTGAATTTTAAAAGAAATAATGTTGTTGCAGTTTCAGAAAAATATATAATGTTATTTAATGAATAAAATATTTATAAATAAACAGTTAAAAAACTGTAGAAAATTAGTACAAAAATAGGTATAACTACTATTACACTTAAAAATTAGCATTTGAAAAACCTTTGAAATTCACTGAAAAAAACCATAGGTTTCGGAGACTTTATAGTTAGAAATTACCATTTAAAAAACCTTAGAAATTCACAGAAAAAAAATAGGTTTTAAGGGTGTTATAGTTAGCTGGACATTTTACTCGTACAAAACAATAGAAATTCCTCTGTTATAGTTAGTTCTTCTAACTATAACTCGAGTGCCCGCAATGCACTGCTGATGATGTCACATATTACATCATTCATGACATGGTCAGTGACATCACTGATGACATCACTGATGATATCATCCACGTGACAATCTGATACACCTCATCATACACTAGTATAACCTTTCATCACTCACTGTAAAATACAGAGTACCATATTTGAAACCATTGACACACCAATACCAGTTACTACGTACCCACTCACTGATTCCTAAGTCTACACACACAACTACCCACTAAACAACAGAATCACTTATTCATGCAGTCACTAATTAATAGAACACTATCAATTGCACATATACACATATATAGACATTGATACATCAGCAGTCATCTTAGTCGGATATGAAGTCATCCTACTCACTCATGAAAAAAAATAATCCCGCTACATTTACTCACTCACAATTATACACACAACACCTCATTTATTCAAACACATAGTAACTAATAGTTAATATGTTAAAAAATCACCATTAAAATTATACACTCATTCATATAGTTACTCTCACAATCACTGACTCTTACATATACTTATTTATATACACCAACTCTCACATACAATGCCTTTTAATTTTTTACTTTGTAGAAGATGTACAACTAAAACATGTATTCGCTCACCAACACACAAATAAATACACTCAGTCACCCAAACCACTGTTTCCACATGCACTCTTAAACCTATACCCCTAGTCAATTAACCATTCACACATCTATGCATAGAGTTACACACACCCCATCCAACTACACACAAACCCAGTGTCCCATACAAATCGTCACCCAACTAATCAATAGCTAATATACACACTCATGTAGTTAGTGACCAACTGATGCAGCATGTTATACATGCAGAGTGACTGCATGTATGAGTGACTGTATGGGTGAGTGGATGTGTGTCTAGGCCTATGAATCAATCAGTGGGTATGTACTAACTGGTATTGGTATGTCTATGGTTTTGAGAATGGTAGTCTGCATTTTAGAATAGGTGTATGAAAGATTATATTAGGGTGTGATGAGGTGCATCATATAATAAGTGAATGATGTCATCAGTGATGTCACTAACCATGTCATGAGTGATGTAATATGTGACATCATCATCAGTGCATTGTGAGGGCGCGTGTTATAGTTACCTCAACTAATTATAACGTCCAAATTTCTCTGGTTTTGTATATGAGTGAAAAGTCCAACTAACTATAATGTCTCTGAAACATGTTGTTTTTTCAGTGAATATGTATGTGCATATATATATATATATATATATATATATATATATATATATATATATATATATATATATATATATATATATATATATATATCTCGAGAGCCGCATTGAGGAAGTCAGATGCAGCGTGTTATCTCCAGCAAGCACCGAAAAGCAGACACGAGCCCAGATTAAGTGCAAGCAGTAGCGTTTATTTTCTCAGTAGTCAGCCATAACGCGTTTGACCACTGGAGTGGCTTGATCACATTGTGGTAAATATTTTACCGTATACTATTTTTGCCATATAATTTCGGACAGGTTACAAAAGAATAGCTCAATCAAATGAGAGGCAGAGTCCGTGGTGTCTGAGTCATAAGGGCTTTAATCATAAAGGATGACTAAATGACTCGAGTCAATGGAGATCTAGTCCATCAATACAAGGGTTCGAGTATGCAATGATGGCAGGAAAAGATGTCAACGATTTATTCACAGTACATGACATATATAGGAAAATGACACAATAGCATTGAATACAGTAGGCGTGACAAGTGAAATGTATATGATAAGAACACATGTGCGTAGCAAAAAGGCGTGAACATGGGTGTGCACAAAGGCGTGAACTAGAAACGTCACAGAAAAGTGTCATAAGTGGGTGGATGCTTAGAGAATTCTTGCAGAGTCAGCTGAAACCTATGGCCTGGATGCGCGCGCAGCTAATATGACGTGTGATTGACGTACATCTGGAGGAAGCTAAGAGTCTGACTTTTAACACTAGTAGAAGAGACAGAAGTCTGGCATGTCAGATCGACCTGTCCCTAAACATGTCTGATATCATGTGTTTGGAGGATGTTTAATCTAGTGTAAAAGGTCTCTTGGGCAGAGGCTATTCTATACTGAATGTATGCGTGTCTAGGTGCAAATGCTCGGAGCCAGGGGCCTACCATGGTAACGGGAGCAATGAATTTCATGAGGGAAGACAGGAGGGCTTGGCCCTTGCTCTGCAGTCGGGGATATGTTTTCGTATTTCACTAGACAGGAATGTGTTTTCGAGGAGCTGAGCTGGCTACGCTGATAACTTGAAGGCAAAATAATGTTTTTGGCAGGCAGACCAGGCCGAGCCGGGCACCGCTCGGTTGGCAGGAAGTAAGGCAGAGGTCAGGGATGCGTCTCCATGCTGCAGCTTTCAGAGGCAGAGACAGAAGTGGCTTGAAGACAGAAATCAGGGCCTAGCTCGACAGAGCCAGGAAAACGTGAAAGTGCACCACATAAAGACGGTGGCACGGCATACTTAGGAACGGAATTATCGATCCATTCATGGTGGATCTGATAGAGGACATGTTAACGTTGGACGCAAATGTATTTGCGTCTTCAGATTCGGTTGTGGAGGGAAATTACATGTACTTGAAGTGCGTACATGGAGCCGTTGGGGTCTACGTTAGGGGACACAATTGACCATAAAAATTACAATTACCTCATTCCCTCCTTGTCCCCTACGGACCCTTCATGATATGTCGATGTTCATGAGACCATCAATCTGTTCATACAACATCATTTGTTCTTCTTTCTTTCTTCTGGAATGGGAACGTGCACTTGAATGGGGAACACAAGCTGTGGCGCACAAGCCGCAAATCGCTGGCCCACATTGTAAACATAAACAACAACTGAACACTATGGCCAATATGATTCCTAGGAATGACAGTAGCTTCCATCCCCAGGCTGTAAGTACACTCCAGAGCCAACCGGACCAAGTCCAGGAGCCTGGATTCTGGTGTATCAGATGAGCAATTTCGTGAAGTCGGGTAATGGCCTTATAGACTGATGGCGCATTATTTGGAATAAATACGCAGCAACTGGATCCGATGACTCTACAAGTCCCGCCCCTATCGGCCAGGATGACGTCAAAGACAAGGCAATTCTGGAGAACAACAAGTCTCATAGCAGACTGTTCCTCTGTTAAGTTGCCCAAAGCTGAGGTAGTCTCATTCACTACCGCTTCGAGTATTCTGGTTAATTTGCGTATCAGTTTACTATTGGAGACAGTTCCTAGATAGGGAAAGAATCCTTTATTGAAATCTGTATATTGTTCCCATGTAGTTTCAGTCTGATCAACTATTGGGAGGTCTCTTTTGTGTCTAACAATATTAAGGCGGGAATTCCTGTGATAGTCAGATGGGGCTAGAAATACTGGTGGTAATAAGAATGCAATGAAACAGGTACCATCCCAGTCTGGAGGTAAACGGACATAAGCTGTCTGACCACATATAAAATAGGAATGTCGGGAAGCTTTGAATGTAGACTTGCCTTGATCACTGAATTCGACCACAGTAGTACAGTCACTGTGACCTAGATGTACTGAACCATTCTTTCTGACACATAATACACCTTTCGCCTGTAGAACTGATATGGATGGCAAGTCTGGACTGGTTTCTGACTGAACATTTAGAATCATGAGATTAAGTGTAAAATTGCCTAATCCATACACTTCATTTTCTAGATCTGTCCCTGTCATTTGTGGAAGCCCTTCTTCGTTCGGGAAACATGCTTTGTTCATGACTGTGTTCAAATTTCCCCATATCCAATTGCCTTGGGAAACCTTAGAGTCAGTGTCTATAGAAGATATTAAACTAAACCAGGCACCACAGGAACCATTATGTGTAAACGGGTAAGGAAAGAGAGGCAGAGCTCCCTTGTAGTTCTGATAGGGAGGGAGTCGGCCACATATCCAACAATTAGTAGCATTGTTGGTCTGGTGAGAATGATGTAACATACGAATAAATGTGTTGTTGCGCAGCGCAAGTCGATAAGACAATTCGTGTGGGGTAGAGCACTAAACGTGTGTTCTGCAGTGTTGTTAGAAAAATGTGCAAGAGGAAAATACATATAAAGCATCCAACTTAAAGCAATAATCGTAAGACTCAGAAAAAACATAATAAGTAATGTGCAGACGCATCTGCTCCGGAGACTTTTACAATATTTTCGTTTCTTGGTCTCCTGACTATCTCTCTCTCTATTTGGGTCTATCTTATACATTGTCAGAACTGCCTAACCGCTTCACCCAGGGGGGGACTTAAACAATTAAACTGTCTGACTTACTAGACCTCAACTTTTGGCGATACTCCTCTTGGGGAGTTTTCTCTAGAAGGGGGAGTTTGGTATCAGTCACTGGTACGTGGGAGTTCTGGGATTCGGATTTTGGCGGAAGTCCATAATGTCTTTTCACGTGACTCGAGTGGAGCCAGCCCTTACGGCCCTCCAATTTGACTGCAGTCCTTGTAGTTAACAAAACAATTTTCGGCTCCTTCCAGCGGGGCTCCAGCGGACTCTTCCGATCGAAGTTGCGGATGTATACGAGGTCACCAGGGAAGATCTTGTGTGGCTTCACCTCGGTGTTGTCTGGGAAGGCTGCCGCGACCTGTGAACGACATGATTGTAGTGCAGACATCAAGGAAGCAAGGTAATCTGTCAACATAGTACTATCAACATCAGTAATTTTTCGCGGCAGAGGCGTCCCCCACATATTAGGAGGTCTACCGAAGACCACCTCATACGGGGATAGCCCTGTCCTAGAATGAGCTACTATTCTCATATAGAAAAGTGCAACTGGCAATGCTACTATCCAAAACACTCCCTTCTCTTTACACACTTTTGCAAGGCGAGTTTTCAGAGTCTGATTGTGTCGCTCCACGAGACCTGCTGCCTCTGGATGTCGGACACAGTGAAACTTCCCCTGGTACCCCAATAGAAGAGAGACCTGCTTCATGAGTTCGGATGAGAATGGCTGACCGTTATCTGAATACACGACACGGGGCAAACCGTATCGAGGGAAAAACTCATGAACCAACTGCCTGGCAGTGGTCGGGGCAGTGTAATCTGGGACGGGATATGCTTCTGTCCATCGGGATAGGGCACATACGACTACGAGGATATACTTAAATCCTCGGCATCTGTCCATCTGGATATAATCCATCTGGAGGACTTCAAAAGGATAGTCGGGAGGATGGAATCCACCTTGCTCTACGGGAATCCCTTTTCCTGCATTGAACTGACAACAGATCATGCAGGTACGCACTTTCTGTTTTGCTGCTGCTCGTAAATGCTTGTTGAACCAAAGGTTCTGTACACTGTCTAACATGGCTTTTTCTCCTAAATGTGCCGGACTATGTGCTGTGTTGATGATAACTTGAACCATAGAGTCGGGGAGAAATCATGTGGTCTTTCCCTTCGTCATCCATCCTTGGTCTGTCTGGACCCCTCCTTGTTCAGTCCATTTCTTTATTTCATCTGGAGTGGCATGTGTCTGTATGTCGATGACATCTAGTTTGGGGTCCCTGACTGTCATGCAATGTGTCTGTGAATTTGCATCCGTCTTTGTCATGTCAGTCGTTTGAGTATGAGTCAGTGCTGTATGTTTTGCTATTCGATCTGCAAAGTCGTTACCCTGAGAAATCTTGTCTGTGACTTTTGTATGTGCCTTGCACTTCATAATGGCTATGGCTGTAGGCAAATGTATTGCTTCCAATAGGGCTTGAATGAGGGGGCCATGTTGGATCTTGGCTCCGTGAGAGGTCAAGAAACCTCTTTCTTGCCAGAGGACACCGAAGTCGTGAACAACTCTGAATGCATAACGTGAATCTGTGTATATATTTACTTTCTGGTTCTTTGCACGTATACAGGCTTGGGTCAGAGCAATGAGCTCTGCTGCTTGGGCTGACAGGGTGTCAATGCGATGTGTTTCTATGACTTCAGTTTCAGTGGTCACTGCATACGCGGCCACTAACTCTCCTGTACTTGTTCTTAAACATGAACCATCCACATAAAGTGTCAGGTCTGGATCAGGTAATGCAACATCTGTCAAGTCTTGTCTGGGTTTCGTAACTGTGTCAACTACATCTATGCAGTCATGTGGAGTAGGATCTGTTGTGCGCGATGGTAAAAGTGTGGCAGGATTCAGTGTATTACAGCGTCTGATTTCTATGTGTGGTTGGAATAACGTCAATTCATAACCTGTCAGTCATGCTATAGTCAAGTGTTGAGTCTGGGTTCTGTTTAAAAGAACCTCTACAGAATGTGGAACTTGTACTGTCAATTGGTGTCCTAATACAATGGAGTCGCTTTGTCTAATTGCTAGAGCTGTAGCTGCAACTGACTTTAAACACGCAGGCAAGGCCTGGGCGACTGGATCCAATGTACTCGAAAAATAAGCAGACGGTCTGTATTTGTCTGCTTGTAACTGAGTGAGAACCGACAACGCTGTGCCATCGCGTTCTGTGACAAAAAGTGTAAAAGGTTTGCTGTAACATGGTGTAGCTAAAACAGGTGCTTGACATAAGGCTTTCTTTAATTCGTCAAAGGCTTGTGTGTGTTCCTGAGTCCATGGGAGAACAGACGAAGACGCTGCCTCCTGTGTTGTCAACTGTATGAGTGGTTTAGCTAGAAATGCATATTGTGGAATCCATTGTCTGCAATAAGAAGTGAGTCCAATAAAGGCTCGTACTTCTTTCTGTGTCTTGGGTTGCGGAAGATGTGCAATTAACTGAATTCGTTCAGGTGTCAGCTGCCTACCCCACTTGGTCAGCAAGTGCCCAAGGTACACCACTTGCTGGGCACAGAATTGTAGCTTCGAAGGAGACACCTTGTGTCCCTTGTCTGCCAAGAAAAGTAAAACAGTCAGTGATGCTTGTTCACATTCTGGTTCACTACGGGCGGTGATCAATAGATCATCGACATATTGGAGTAGGGCAGTGTTAGCAGGCATGTGAATACTGTCAAGTTGTCGTTTTAATGCTTGGCTGTAGATGCTGGGGCTTTCTGTGAATCCTTGAGGTGCGCGTGCAAATTTGAAGCTTCGGCCATTTAAACAAAATCCGAAAAGATATTGGCTTTCCGGGTCAATAGGAACACTAAAGAAGGCGTTCTTGAGATCGATTACAGTAAAGAACGTCGCTTCAGAATCAATAGCTGTCAATAAGGACGAAATGTCTGGGACCACAGGATATTGTGGTACAATGCATTTATTCAATTCTCGTAAATCGATAACTAATCGATAAACTGGAGGTGCATTTGGATCAGTACGTTTAAGAATTGGAATGATAGGGGAATTACAAACATTTGAGTCGGTTTCTACAACCACTCCTTGTGCAATCAGCTCGTCAATTATTTTCAGTAAAGCCACTACAGCATCTGGTGGTAACTTGTATTGTCGAATGCGTGGCAGTACTACTCCTGGCTTGAGTGTAACACGATATGGAGTAATGTGCATACAACCTACATCAGTGGGGCCTTTTGCCCATAAATGTGCAGGAACATTCTGTAACCTGGGGTCAAAATCTCTCAATACATAATGTCCCTTAAAATCACGAAGGAACAACCTTACTCCTTCCGGAGAACAACAAATTACAGCTCCTAGAGCTTTCAGGGTCTTTATACCAAGCAAGTTTTCTGGGCATGATTTCATGAGCAATAAATCTGTAGTGCGGGACAATGGACCAACTGCAAGGGGAACTGGTTTCGATACTTCATTAACAATAGGCTTTCCTGAAAATCCAAGGGAAACATTCTGTGAGCCTGAGAGGGGTGCCCCTGGAACCTCGTCGTGACTGATGGTTGTCCTGCTTGCCCCTGTGTCAATAAAAAAATTTCTATCCTTCCCTAATACCTGACTGTGTACATAAGGGCCTTCTTGATCTACAGGAACCTCGATAAGAGGCAAGCCAACCTCCCTCTCTAGGCTGTTTCATGTGTATTGCTGGTAATCGGGGTAATCAGATTGTGCATACTGGTACATCTGCTGTGTGACATGTTGTGTTGCGGCAATGGGCTGTGGCTGTGGTACTGCTACGGTCTGTTGTGGAACCTGCATAGGCTGGACATTCTGTGGAACGTGTTGTTGGACCTGGTCCTGTCTAGGAGGACGCGGTCTCTCTTTAGTTTTACCTGTAGCTATGCTGTGTTTCAAAACTGCACAATCGTTTACATAGTGACCTGGCTGTTTACAATAGTTGCATATCCCTTTAACAGGAGCTGCTGAATTATTGGACTGTGTCGTACCCCTTTTATGACCGTCAGCTGGAACTGACAGAGCAACTAGTACTTTCATTTTCGTGTCTTTCATACGCCTCTGTTCGTGATCATGTTCTTCTCTAATTCTGTTCTGGTGATATTGTAACATTTGTAACATTTGGGAAGGCGAATTAGCTTGCCATGTGCTCTCGACTTTCAGTACACGGTTCTTAACCTGGGGCAATGAATTCTCGACTAATTTGGATACAAAAAGGTGTGGGTATGTCTCGCTACTTGTTTTCAGGCCACTATTAATAATAAAACATTTCTCAAATCGGGAATAAAAATCACTAGTGTCTTCGTCGGGTTTCTGTTTGCAGGCTGAGATTGCATCCCAGTCCTCCTTTTTAGTTGCTAACAATCGTGGCAAAACCTGTACTAACAATCCTGGTAATGCTTTAGTTTTATCCCCAAGACCTACACCTGGGGTTCGAGTCGTTTCTTCGGCTTCTAATGCAGCCCAATCAATCTTTTTGTCTCCCACCTCCCATTCTTTTTCTTTGAGTTTCTCGTAAATACCGGCAGGCAATAACACTTTCAATATTTTCATAATGTCGGGATAGGTATAATCTCCCATGAGTAACACGTCTTTTATTTCACGGTGGAAACCTGCAGGGTCTTTATCATGACTGGGCACTATTTTCTTCATTTCCAATAATTCCATTTTAGTTATGGGCGTGTATACATACACACGTGCAAAGGTATCATCAGGGTTCCGGATTGGATGTACTTCTCGTAAAGGATTCTGTTTGTCAAAGTGATATGGTTGCCTGACTGGGGGTGGACCGGAAACAAGATGTGGAGTCAGGAAAGTTCTATATTTATGGCGTTGTTCTAAAATCGTTTCAATTAGATCAGTACCTAGACCTCTCCATCTTCTCAGGAGTAAGTCTTGCAATAGACTGTATAACGGACCTGGATCAGATGCTTGGTTCTCGTACTGTATAATGAGGTGTTGGGACATGTATATACCAGCTAGTCGCTGTTCTTCTGGAGTAAGACTTAAAAATGTTTGCACTACTGAATCGTCTTTGTATATACTGTCATCTCCGGCCCACTGTACTGCGGACCGGGCTAGTTCCTGATCACGTAGGGTATTGAGTTCGTGATAACCTACCCTTTCTTTCAGTACTTTGTCAGTAATTTGGAATACATGTTCAAGGGTACATCGCTCTGCTATCGGACATAGGTATCGTTTCTTGTTTTCTAAACGAATGGGTATATCGAAGGGCCTATCAGGAGGATACGGTCTAGGGAGTTTCTCTCTACCTACATATGCCACCATGTCTCTACTTGGTAGTTGCGATGTTTCTGCTGGATTCTCTGGTTCTTCCTCCTCTGAGGAGTCCTGATCGTCTGATTCGAGATGTTTTTCAGATTCTCGACGGGCATGTATTGCTATTACTTCTTTACGGATCTTTCTAACCATAGCATGTACACATCTTTCTCTATCATGTTTACCCTCTGAAATATTCTGACCCCATCTGTTCAATCTATCCATCTCACTTTGTGGAAAGCTGGGCTGATCTTGTTCCCTTATCAAACAATTAACCAAAAATCGCATTATCAAACCTTGAGTCTCAACTTTCTGACGTGACATGGCTTCACCAACACACTCCGGTCTTTCTCCTGTTCTAATAAAATGATACAGATTGTCTAGATGGTCTGGCATTTCTGGTAATAACATCAAATAATCAGTAACACGTCTTAAACGTAGAGACGCTAACAACATGGGTCCTGTTTTACCAGGCACTGTGTCATATCTGCAATCTGTAAGCTGTTCTTTGAGCTTTTCGGCTGGGGCACCTTTAGGTGTTCGCGACATTGCGAATTCTCTCATTGTCACTCGTTGTAACTGTGGCGGGGTGCGGTAACCTCCTGTAGCACCTCCTGAGGCGGAGGCTTGAGCATAACCTGGCTGTAGGGTCGGTATCTGCTGTAACGGGGTTGGAACCTGAACCGTGCCAGACCCAAAAGGATTAAGCGGATGAATAGGGGGAACAACAGGTATGGGTGCAGGAAGCGGTGCAGGAGGGGTCTGCTGTTGCGGACCCGGGGGCTGATGATCATGGGGTAGGTTATTGTCAGCAGGTGGTACGGGTACACGGGCAGGTACATTGGTATATGCGGGAGCTACATCGTCTAGATAGGAAGAAAGGAAAATATCTGCTGCGGTCTTGTGACGTAATTTAGTCGGAACCAATGGAGGGGGCAGATTTCTCGGTGTTTCCGGGGTCGCCTTGGGCAGGCCCTCGGCCAGGACTGGATACAGTCCTGTCATAATGGCATTACTCTGTCTGTCGTGTTGTTCCATTCTAACCTGTTCTCCTTCTTCTAGTACTTCTTTTTCTTTGGCTTTTTCAGAATCCTCTCTACTCTTCTCTGCCTTTCTGAGTGCTTTCTCTGTCCGTCTATGTGATTCTTTACGCCATAATTCAATGGCATCTTTCTGTGACTGTCGGGCTTTCTTTTTCCACAACGCTTCCTCTACTCTCATGATGCACTCGGCATCCCATGTCCCTGTAACGGGCCATCTCTGATTCTCTGCCAAGTCTTTCGTATATTCCACCCACAAGTCGAGAAATAATATGGCATCTAAGCCATGCTTGTGGTACATAAAATAACCAGGAGTGTCCCTGGGTGGGATGGGAACAGCTTCCTCGAGTATCCCTTTTCTAGTTCCTATCTGTCGTAATTTCGAGAATAAAGGCATCGCTACCTCGATCTAGACACTATACACAATAAACACAGTAAGAAAAAATGCAAACAATCACTCATACCACAACATTTAAAACACATTGAAACATTATGAAACGAACAATAATAACTGTATAATTCAATACTAGATGCACTGCTAAACAGTACAGATACACTGCTAAAACAGTGCAGACCGGGTCTGTGTACCCAAACCCGTCTTGACCGGACACAAATTAATGCACCCGTCTAGATGCGTCCCCAGCAACGGTACTCACCGGGAAGCACGGAACGGAAGGCCTCGGAAACTCGACTGGACTGGACTGACGTCACTGCTTCTGCCGCGCACTACGCATGCGCCTCGACACTACAGGTGGGCCTCTCGATACCTCGGACACTGCTCTCTCGGCTGGGCTCTGGTCGGGATCCTCCGCACTCCTCACCGCCTCGTCTGGATGTCGGCCGCAGTCTCCGTCACCTCCGTAGGCCTGAGGGAGATACAGGAAATCCTGCAGATGCGCATGGGGTCCGTCACAGCTGTAGTCGGGGGCAAAGCCTGCGACGCATCACCGGCGCGTGGGGTGGGGGAGGGGCCCCAGTTCGGGCGCCAAATTATGTGGTAAATATTTTACCGTATACTAATTTTGCCATATAATTTCGGACAGGTTACAAAAGAATAGCTCAATCAAATGAGATGATTCAGAAAAGGGGGTGGTGATGAACAGAGTGTCTGAATTAAGCAGACCACTCTTACCCAGTCAAAAGATCAGGGCTTGATCCATCACCGTTATTTATCTCACTGCCCCATCCCAGCTCAGAACCTGGCTATATGCAAATCAGTCTGTCCCTGGCCCAGTGCATCATGGGAACAGGGCAGACTAAACTACCAAGCCAATTCTTCACCAGAAAGGAGACAAGCTACCGGGGACCGGTTTCTGGCATTACAGCCGTCTTCGGCCCGGTTTGCTTGAATCCTAATGGTGCAATGAGCAAGGGTCTCACATCTGAGAATACCCTTCCACGCTTAGGGTGGACAAAAATATTTACCACAAGGGGTGGTGAGGGACAGAGTCTCTGAATTAAGCAGTAAGCTCTCACCCAGTCAAGAGATCAGGGCTAGATCCAACACCGTTTTTTAGCTCACTGCACCATCCCAGTTTCAGAACCTGGCTGTATGCAAATTAGTCTGTTCCTGTCCCAGTGCATGATGGGAACAGGGCAAACCAAACTACAAAAGCCAATTCTTACACTGGGAAGGAAACAAGCTCAGGGCTTGATCCATCATCAGGGGAGAGAAAAGAAAAGGTCACTTCCAGGGGGGCTCAGTAAGATAAGAGTAATCATAAACAGGTATGTAAATCTTCAGTGTTATTTAGACCTCCAGGGCTTTTACTGTTGAAGTTCAGGATATCCAAGAACAACAAGAGAGAAAGGGTTTAGATGTACACTCTCACACCCCTTATCTTACTATCTTAGCTTAA
This sequence comes from Lissotriton vulgaris, assembly GCF_964263255.1. Classification (NCBI taxonomy): domain Eukaryota; kingdom Metazoa; phylum Chordata; class Amphibia; order Caudata; family Salamandridae; genus Lissotriton; species Lissotriton vulgaris. Next base: position 1,088,294,569 of record NC_141697.1, on the reverse strand, counting down.
TTTGGCTTCTCTAAAAACACCCTCAACACACACAAAACCAGCTCCGCTGTAAACAGGCGTTGAAGCACACTGGAAAGACATTAGGTCTTTTCAGTGGGAACCCAGTGATGAAGCATGTCACCACTAGGTTGGTGAGTGAGGGTTCTTAAAAAATCTCTATTGTGTTGTCCCTCCCCTTGGAGTTTTCCACTTTCTCTCTTTTCTAGACACTTTGTTTTTCCCACAAAGTTGTCTTTTATTGTGTTGTCACTCTTCTGTTGTTTACAGGAAGTTCAGGATATACCTTGTCTCCAACTTGCGCATTTTATGCTCACGGTCACCTCCCTGTTTGGTTTTTGGGATCGTGTCGATGATATAGTATTTGAGATCCATTAGGTTGTTATTGTGGACCTCCCGAAAATGTCTCGCCACTGGGTAGGTGGGGTCAGAGTTGGAAATAGCCCTGATGTGCTGCAATATCCTTACATTAGCTGGTAATTTGGTACTTCCCACGTACCGTAAGGGACAAATACATTCCAAGATGTAAATGGCGTACTCAGTTTTGCAGTGGAGGGATTTGGAGATTTTAATATCTTTGCTACTGAAGGCTGTACGGTAACTGGTTTTGTTGATACCGTAAGTATGTATATATATATATATATATATTACCTACTGGCGACGCCAGTAGGTATATATAGTTAGGATTTTTTTGAATAGGGATTTCTGAAAATTCTATGTTGAATAATTTTGGCGTTGATGGACGGAATTGGCTGAAATTTTCAGGAAAATGGCACATTTGATCTCCGACCGTCCCCTGAAAGTTTGGGGGAGTTTCGTCAAGTGGGGCCGAGAAAAAAGGGGGGTCCCAAAACATGTTTTTAACATTGAATTTTCCATAGGGTGGTTGGACTCACTTTTAGCTCGAACGGCTGAATGGATTTCCACGAAACTTGGCAAAATTGTAGGGACTGTTTGCCCGATGTGCCTTTGCTAGGTCTCAAGATATGTGCTCCAGTGAATTTTGTGGAATTTAAGTTAAAAAAAATATATATATCTGTAAGCGCGCCCCGGTACGCGCACCGGGGTGCGCTCCGGGCGCGCTACGCGACTTGCGCGCGGAAAGCTGATTGGCTCTCGGGGGTCTGTAAACATTCTAAACAGTCCGAAGCAGCCGCCACCTTGTGTCTCAGTAGGATCGAGACACAAGAGGTGGCCAAAACAAAGGGGGAAATGACCATAAGGGGGCAGAGTAGATCCTCCCTGACCCCCTAGGTTTGATGTGGGGGCTTTAAAAGGGCCCCGCGGGGCAAAAAAAAAGAATTTGTTTTTTCGTGTTTGTTTCAGGGGGAGCGCCTGGTACGCGCACAGGGAAGCGGTCCAGGGAGCGTACTATGGGGAAAAAAGAATGATAGACTTTTCAAATATTGGATATTTATTGATTGTTCTTTTTGTTGTTTTTTTTTTGTTTTTTTTTATTTAAGTAGCAACATGTAGGTACCAATGCAGAGTCTAAAATTTAATATACACCGTGTCCTTTGTAGATATCTTGCATGTTGTTAAAGAAGTTATTCTGGTATATGGAATTCATACCATAGTCTGTCAGGAAAGCAGAAACAATATGGAGGCAGGAGATAATAAAGAGATGTTAAATACACATTGGAGATAATATAGTTGGAGAAAGGAAGTAACTATGAGCAAACTTACTATGTAACACAAAAAAATTGCACAGTATATTTTAAGTCTCACTTTATATTATATCTTTTTGGGTACTATTTCGTAATTTTAAAATAAAAATGAATAATGTCTCAAACAATTTTAACTTTTAAAATTTTAATTTATTGTTCTGATTTTTCAAAATCTAAAAGAATTTGCAACATTAATTCATCTGGTATGTCCTCCTTTTCATTCCATGATTCACATTCTTCAACACATTTAATTAAGTCTTGGTCTACAGTGTCATCCAAAAAGTCTATTTCTTCTTTGTCTTCCTTAGGATTGTTTTCAATATTAATTTGAAATGAAATATTATTTTCATTTTGTTGTGCTTCCATTTTCTTGCTGTAAATTGCATAAAAAATAAATATATCAGTAGAGATAGGGCACTGTTGGGTTTAAGTTCAGACAGGTACTTGTGAGTTTTTAACAGTGAAGTTATCTTTGGGCACTGTATGGTTTCAGGCAGGAAGTAGAACTATTAAACAGTGCCTGTGATGAAGCCTAAGTAAATTCATAATTATACCACAGAAGCCTAACTCAATTAATAATTTAAATAATTAAGCCTTTCTCAATGTCTAACTCTTATAGAGGGACAGTATATAACTATCTGAAAACGTTTTACAAAATTAACTTAAAGTGCATAACATAGTTCTCCTTTCAAATTAACAACTTACCTTCTTCAAAGTAGTTGAGGTTTTCTGTCAAATTCTTTTCAAAATGTACCTTAGGTAGTGTTAGTCAAAAGGGCTGTGTTTCCCTCTCATTTTTTATATATATTCATGTACTTAACCAATCAAATGTCAGCACATAAAAGTACAAAATGTAAGTAACATTTTAATTGGTTAAAAATTCAAACAGTTTCATATGTGTTTTTGTCATGTAATTTACTTCAGGATATTTAGACAGGGCTACAACCCAAATGGCTCAAAGAAATACCACCAAATTTGGGTAAATGGTAGGGACTGCTATGTAGTAGGGCCTATTCTATATTTGATGAAAGTGTCTCCAGTGGTTTTTCTGTAAATTACTTTCCCACCTTTTTTTAGCGAGCGCTTACCGGTGCGCGCCCCGGTACGCGTACTGGCAGCGTTACGAGAGTCCTCCATTTTGTATTTCGGTAGAATTGAGACACAAGATGGAGGGCAAACAATGTTCAGAATGGGTAGAAGGGGGCACGGTAGACACTTCCTGACCCTCTAGGTTTTCTGAGGGGGGCTTAGGACGCTCATATAGGCAAAAACAATTTTTTTAATTTAAAAATGTTGCGGGGGGCGCCCGGTACGCGCACCGGTAAGCGTACCGGGGAGCGTACTTTGGTGAAAAATAGTGAAAAAAGTTAGAAAAAGATAAACGTTTTGAATGATCAGAGGTAGGGTAGCTATGAAAAGAGCTTTTGGGTTCTGTGGCTGATTTAGGTACCCTGCAAGTAGGTTCCAATGCACAGTCTTAAATTCAGGAGGAATATTCTATTCCCCTCATCTGAGAAGTGCACACCATCTCCTCTGTAGATGTCTTGCATGTTGTAACACAAGTTGTTGTTGTATATTGAACCCATTCCATAGTCTCTCATGTAAGCAGAAACAGATTTATTCACATGTTTCCGTGCTTTCTCAAATTGTGGACAAAATTGGTTGGACCAGTTTCTTGTCTGTCTTTGGCATATATTGGAATATACCAAGGCAGTTTCGGGAAAAAGTGTCATCAATTGATGAAAGGTGTCCTTTAAAAGCATTTCCAGACCAACCCCAGTCATAGTGCCCAAATCATTCTCACCACAGTGCACTATTAAGAGGTCAGGGTTTGGCAGATGCATAAAAAAATTATATTAAAAACATATAAAATATATTTTTCCTTTAAAAGAAGAATACATTTTACAGCTTTTGATATTTGATATTAAACAACCATTGAAATTCACTGAAAAAACCATAGGTTATAGACCATATATAGTCAGGAATTAGCATTTACAAAACCTTGAAAATTCACTGAAAAAACCATAGGTTATAGAACATATATAGTTAGGAATTAGCATTTACAAAACCTTATTTTACTCATACAAAACCATTGAAATTCGCATATATAGTTAGTTGCACTAACTATATATCGCGCACCCGCAATCCACTGCTGATGATGTCACATATTACATCATTCATGACATGGTCAGTGACATCACTGATGACATCACTGTTGACAACTCAAATGACATCACTGACAACATCACTGATGACATCATTCATGTGATAATACGATTAACCTCTTCAGACTCTAATATAACCTTAGATACACTCAGTGTAAACAGACACTCACAGATTGTCACTCATCCATGGAGTTACTCATACACCTAGTCAGTCAAGCAAAGAATCAATCACACCTCCATTTCCTCAACTATACAGTTATACACACCTTACTTATCCGAACATATTCTAACACATATTTACTCTCTTATACAATCACTGATACAAGTTTTCAATGATCCATGCAGCCACTCACACATTCACTGGCTCTGATACACAGTAATTTATATATGTCAACTCTCACATGTACTGTGTTTTACATATGTACTTACTTTGACATGTAGCACTGAGATATCCATTCACTCACCAATACACTCATGCACACAGTCAACCACCCATACAGCTGTTTCCACATGCACTTTTGAACCCATACATCTAGTGAATCAACTGTTCACACATCTATGCACAGAGTCACACACCTCCAGCCACCCACACACACACACTCACTCTCCCATACAAATACTTGGGCAACCAATCAATAACCCATATAGTTACTCATATAGCTACTGATCAACACATTACAGAACAACAGATATAATGATGCACAAATTAAGACAGTTTAGTCACTAACCCATGCACTCAGTGAGACACATTTAATCACTCTCTCATACAGTCAGTCATGCACCTACTAAATCCTTCATCCAGACACTTATACATCCACCCATTCTTCAATATGTAAGACATATTTTAACTTTACAGAAACATAGAGTCACTGGATGATGCCATCAGTGATGTCATCAGTGATGTCACCGACCATGTCATAAATGATGTAATATGTGACATCATCAGCAGTGGATTGCGGGTGCGCGATATATAGTTAGTGCAACTAACTATATATGCGAATTTCAATGGTTTTGTGTGAGTAAAATAAGGTTTTGTAAATGCTAACTCCTAACTATATATGTTCTATAACCTATGGTTTTTTCAGTGAATATATGTATATATATATATATATATATATATATATATATATATATATATATATATATATATATATATATATATATATATATATATATATATATATATATGTGTACTAGCAGCCCGTCCCAACCTTGTCCGGGAGCATTCAGGCTTCCCCTACCCCCGCCTGCCCCGACATTGCCCAGCAGCCCGTGCCCTCGCCCGCCCCGTCCCCCGCCTGCCCCGACCCTGGCTGCCCCAGTGTAAGGTGCGTTCACCTGTCTTCGTGGTGGGGTCTACTACCAAGTAGATTCTGACAGTGAATGGGAAGACAGATGAGGTGGTGATTGTTATGCCCCCGAGACCTGACTTTCGCCTCTGTGCTCCATAAAGACACACATGCATCTATTCATTATTAAAGCGTGTTGCAGTAACCCCAAATGGCAACAGGAGTATCTGTGCATCCCAACATCTTGTCCCCCACCTGGTCCGACATACTACAGCATGTTGCAGTAACCCCAAATGGTAGCAGGAGTATCTGTGCATCTTGTGAACTTTCCTCAGCCGATCCCTGTCCCCCGCTTGGCCCGACAACCGCCTGCCCCGACATTGTCCCCGGAGGCTTACCTGATCCGCCGCTCCTCAGTTTACCGCTCCTCGCCTCTCTGCTACTCACTGCCTGTCCGCCGCCGCTCCTCCCCCCACGCCATGTCCACCTCTCCGCTGCTCGCACCGCCGCGGGCCTGTCCGCTGCTCCTCAGGTCACCGCTCCTCCCCCGCGCCATGTCTGTTGCTCCTCGGACGCCGCTCCTCCCAGTGCTACTGACGTGAGCACGCAGGTCGCAGCCGGTGCTACTTTGGAGGGACTACTTTTTTTTTTAATATACATTTTCTAAATACCGTTAATTTTTTTAATTTATATAGCCTATATCCTTCTGCTTACCCTGACATTTTCAAACATGTATTGGGTGTTTGGATTGGTGGTGTACTTTTCGAGTTTACCTGGCTCAAAGGACACAGTTCTCTCTTTATAATAGTAGTATATATATATATATATTCACTGAAAAAACCATAGGTTTTACACATGTTATAGTTAGGAAATAGCATTTGAAAAACCTATGAAATTCACTGAAAAAACCATAGGTTTGACACCAGTTATAGTTAGCTGGAAATTTTACTGACATAAAACCAATGAAATTCCACGTTATAGTTAGTTGGACTCACTATAACTTGCGCGTGTAATGCACTGCTGATGACATTACATATTACATCACTCATGACATGGTCAGTGACATCACTCATGACATCACTGATGACACCATCCAGTGAATGTGCATCTTACTGAAAAATAAATATTTTTTATATATGTATATGTAAAGGTCGATGGAAGAATAAATGTTTAATTAAATGTTTTAATGAATGTTTTCTTTAAAAAAATGATTGGTTAACTGGCTTATTAAGTATATTTTAGTGAATACATATATTAGCGAGTAATGTTAAAATATTTAAATATATGTATCAGTGTTTCACTTTGTGAATAAGTGGCTGCATGGGTTGATGAGTACCTACATGTGTGTGCATATGGGTTATTAGATGTTTTTTAGTATCAGTATGAGTGTCTCTATGGTTTGGTGGGGGTGTTACTTATCATATAGATCCATCAATGACTGACTCACTGTTTCTATATTTTTTGAAGACAGCATATGTGCAGGACTGTATGGGTGGATGAGTGTGTATATGTGTGTGTTAGTGAGTGAATGCCTGCCTCACTAGTGTCTTTATCAGCAACGAGATATGTTTTAATTTAGTATATGTGAGTATTGATATATATATAAGTCAGTATATGTGAGACTAAGAGATAGAAAGAGTTCCTGTTTAAATAAGTATGTGTTTCTATAAGTGATTGTTTAAGAGAGTAAGTATGTATAAGTTTCCTTAGAAGTAACGTGGTAGTGTGTGTATAGTTGTATATGCAAATAAATGGATGTTCAATAGTTTATTTGCATGCGTGAGTATGTGTGTGAGTAACTTTTGGATGATTGTCGGTGTGTAACAGGATGTATAGGTGTATCACTACATATGATGAGTGAGTATATGTATGAGTGACTATATAGAACTGTTGGTGAATGAGAGAATGTGTATATAGATGGTGAAATTACTGAATTGGTTGTTGTAACTGGTATGGGTATCTCCATTTTTTTGAAAATGTTAATTTCTATTTTCCAATATGTGTTTTAAGGGTTACATTACACTTAAAGGAGGTCTGTCATCAGTGATGTCATGAGTGATGTCACTGACCATGTCATGAGTGATGTAATATGTAATGTCATCAGCAGTGCATTACACGCGCAAGTTATAGTGAGTCCAACTAACTATAATGTGGAATTTCATTGGTTTTATGTCAGTAAAATTTCCAGCTAACTATAACTGGTGTCAAACCTATGGTTTTTTCAGTGAATTTCATAGGTTTTTCAAATGCTATTTCCTAACTATAACGTGTGTAAAACCTATGGTTTTTTCAGTGAATTTCATAGGTTTTTTGAATGCTAGTTCCTAAGTATGAAATCACGTTCGTAACTAGATGGTGTCACCGCCTACACGTCCTGAGAAGCGCATGTAAAGTCATGTGACTTGAAAACAAGACTTCCAATTGGTTCTTAGTAGTTTCTGTTCTGGAATTTACACGAAGCACTCCACCCACTTTCCTCACAATCTTTTCTACTCTCAAGAGACAACAACGTCGAGCATCTTCCGGAAAACTTTGCTGAAATGGCTGCCCTTTCGCATTCATCTTCCGAATCTGAAGGAAATGAACGACCACCGTTAAGAAGAAAAAAGGATTCTTTCATTTGGCAATTTTTTACTTATCCTGAAGATCAAAAGAAAGTGAATGCGCCAAAAGTAACCTGCACGATATGCAATTCGGAGCTCTCAAGGGGAAATCCAAATAGAAAATATTCCTTTTCTATACACACCATGCTGCGGCATGTTAAACAAAGGCACCCTGAGCATTATGCAAAAGCATCGACAAGAGCCCTGGCCACGCTATTACCATCAGAGGTGGCCAGCACATCTTCTGGTGGATGACCTGTATCTCCATCGAGTGCTGAGATGGACTTGAGACCATATCTTGTGAAGGTGCACATGAAATGCAACGAGTGTGGAAAAATTCTTTTGTATGGAGAGCAGAGCCTCGTTCTTATTAAACTCAAAATTGAAAATCATAAATGCCCCAAGAAAAGATAAATTTCTTTACTTCATTTTCATAGTATTACATACTGAAAAATGTAGTAGCAACTTTAAGAAATCGAAAGCATCATAACACTTGTTTCCAAAAAAAAAAAAAAAAATAATAATTCTTTTCAGAACTAACTATTTCCACCAAAACGTGCTCCAAGAGCATATTATGAAATGTGTTTTCGCCGCTTTATTTTAGTGCGAGACCGGGTGCGCGCACCCTCCTATCGCGTACAGGACCTGACACTTGCATGAGAAGTCATGTGACTTCAAAACAACACTTCTAATTGGTTCTTGGTAGTTTCTATTCTGGAATTTACACGCAGCACTCCACCCACTTCCATCACTTTCTTTTCTACTCTCAAGAGAGAAGAACGTCGAACATCTTCCCGAAGACTTCGCTGCAATGGCTACCGTTCCGCATTCATCTTCCGAATCTGAAGGAAATGAGCGACCACCTTTGACAAGAAAAACGGAGGCAGCGCTATTACCATCAGAAGTAATCAGCACATCTTCCGGTGGACGACCTGTATCTCCATCGAGTGCTGAAATGGACTTGAAACCATGTCTGGCGAACGTGCACATGAAATGCAACAACTGTCGAAAACTTCTTGTATACGGAGAGCAAAGCTTTACTCTAATTAAACACAAAATTGAGAGTCATAAATGCTCCAAGAAAAGTTAAATTTCTTCACTTTATTTGGATAGTATGACATACTGAAAATGTCATAGCAACTTTAAGAAATCAAAAGCATCATAACACTTGTTTCCAAAAAAAAAAAAAAAAAAGTTATTTTCAGAACTAACTCTTTCTACCAAAACGTGCTCCAAGAGCATATTATAAGATGTTTTTTCGCCGCTTACATTTAGTGCGCGACCGGGTGCGCGCACCCACCTATCGCGTACAGGCGTCGAGACACGCATGTGCAGTCATGTGACTTTAAAACAACACTTCCAATTGGTTCTTACTAGTTTCTATTCTGCAATTTACACGGAACACTCCACCCACTTCCCTGGAAAACCAGTTTATCAAAAAACTTTTAAAGCCTCCTCTTATGAAATATTCGACATCGTTCACATAGCAGAGTAGTAAACAGCACTATATACACTCCGTCCCTTAATTATAAGAGACTTATTGCTATGTGAGAACAACTTTTGTTTACACGCGATAATGTGAAATGCTGAGCCTGTTACATAATTTTCTTCAACATATATGTTACTATTCTCCTTCGAGCACTAACACCGTAGAAAATACCACCAATAGCGGTGATATTTTTTACACCGAGAACGGGCGATTTGTATCGCTTACAGCCCTTACAATTATAAAGTTTTATTTCCTAAGTCTCTGATCTCCAACTGTGCAACGTGGCTCCCCTGTGTGTCGTAATAAGGTCCATAAACAAAAACTACAGGGCCAGCATTATACACATGCACAGAACCACAATACGACAAGAGCCACCATGTTAATATATATTCTTAATATAATAAACCTCTGAGAATAATTACATATTTCCGTGGCACCCCATAAAAGAAATTTGGCGTCCTCTGAATCATTACCAAACACCCTAACCCCCCGCCCCCCTCACTCTTCACTAAACTCCGCACTCCACCCCACCCGGACCCCCTATTACAAACCCCCAACCTACCCTCCCTGCCCAAGCCCACCATGAACCTCAAACCGCCCCTGGAAAACTTATAAGACACAGGATTACTAAAACTCAAAGAATAGGCAACAGGCAGATAATCTAAATAGTACATAAAGGCATATATTTTTTCCATAATACTATTGAAAAACTTGTTCTATTTTTTATAAATCTATCATGCATCTGACCCTCTAGAACCGCTTTCAAAACGTGAACTATAAACCTCTACTTTTCATTTTCAAACCATACACTTTCAATTACATTATTTTTTTTTTTACAATTCATGTAATGTTACACACCTTTTCTAAAATACACCAGTCCCTGTTATTTATAAGGATTTATTTTCAGTCTTCATCAGTGACACTTTCTTAACATATAATGAAAATCACTGTAACTTTTTAAACGACAATGCTAACGCGGTAAAAATAACCCTCAATTTGCTTTCCTTTAAGAATGCAGACTATCTACCCCACGCATGCGTTTCTTGATCTTTGTATTTGGCAGCGAATACCGACCTTGAATCGGAAGACATGAACAAGAGCTCCATTGTCACATTTAAAACTGAACGTTGCATCTGCTCACACACATATCTTTCACTTAGCTAACATTCACAGAAAACAGCATTGATGTAAAAAAAAATTGACCTTGCTTTACAACTAACTCAAATGACTGCCTTATTTTTTAACGCATCCTCCACTTCAAGAAAAGCTACTTTTTTGATAACTACTAAGCAATATATAAGTGACTAGACTCCTAGAAAATTTATCAAGTCATTCTGCTCCTCTCCACTGCATAGCCGGCGACCTAATTCTGTGGAGTTGCTATACAACCGGCAGTGCTGCGCCGTTTCCTTTACCATCTTGGGAAATTCAAAATGGATGTCCCTCCTGCCTTCGCAAACGAGCCGGACCACTTAGAACTATTTCGACAGAGAATGCTTCTGTACTACGGCACCTTACCACTCTCAACTTTGAATATTTCATATCGATTATCATTTCGATATTCGTATTTCACCTGTGTGCAGCCTGTATTTCATTGCCTGACCTGTGATTTCACGTGGGGCCTGGATTTATGTCTCTGCAATTTGGTACCTCCTGAAGCGAATTACAATCACCTTATGAATCCGTTACTTGATCATGAACAGCTTTGTTACAACGGAGGGTTTATGGCCTTTGCAGCGATACAAGGAGTTCTGGGTCATTGGAATATATTCGCAGCGGCGCAAGATTTCCTAACAGAGAGCTACATCGAAAACCCACTGAGCTGCCCTATGATGGTAAAAGACGCTCCAATAATGACAGATCATGAATGCTCCTTTCATCTTCTCAATTGGATGGCTGACATGTTTTCAGATGATAACAGTGATTTCCTGTTAGAAGCACTTGCTGCATACTTTGCCTACACAATGGACGGTTAACTCTTTCCTAACAGAGAACTACATCGAAAACCCACCGAGCTGCCCTCTGATAATAAAAGAGGCTCCGATTTTAACAGATCATGAGTACTGCTTTACTATTTTCCATTGGATAGCTGACATACTTTCAAATGATAAAAGTGATTTCCTATTACAAGCAGAAGCTACCTATTTTGCCTAAACAATGCTTCAATAACTCTTATACAAGCCATTGACGTCCTCATTTCCTTTTGCTTCCCTATATTCTTCACGTTCTTTTCCATATTTTCTTTTGAAGAACAGACCTATTGGCTTTACTAACAGTGGACATTATGATTTCGCGTTGTTTAAATTTTGGTCTTTTATGTGGACTACATTTGTTTCTTCAGCTACTCGATTTTCAACTTTATTTTTTTACAGTCTAATCTCAACAATTCTATTGCATATCTTATCTAAGGTTATTTCAAACGTACTCGATGCAAAACTCGCTAATATATGCTACATGTACCCTAATTAATGTGTAAATTTTAAACGAGTTTTTTATAACTGTAAACGCCATTTCGCATCTCAACTGCTTATTTCCGCCTCACACGCCTCTGCTCCTTTAATTTTCTATAAAATTATTAATTTAAAATACTTTACAGAAAAATATGTTCTTTCAACAATATTTCCATTGTTACTTGTACTGTATTTCAAATGCAATACTGCAACCTTCAAAAGATATCTCAATACAGTAGTTCTCCTCAATAGTGATTTGCGCAGCATCCAACAGATTACATACATGCACCTCTCGCCATTTTGTCGCTTTTGGCGCCTTTTTTTCCCCGTACACAGTAACATAACACAAACTTGATAGTACTTCGCATGTAGACAGCTGATTGATAAAGTAATGATGTATAACCACTTGCATTTTCATATATCGTTCCTAAACTGAAAGGCCAGAGACCTTCTTCCATTTATTAAAATATAATATACTTCCTTATAAGAGTGTACAATGTTTTTTCCAACTATATTCATTTTTCTTCAACTATAGCGTTTGTATTCCATGTACTACTGACAATGCCAATTACTGTGTTTTTTGCAATTTCTGTACTCATATTACATAATGATTTGCCTTTAAAACAGTACATTTCTAAATAAACATTTCAAATATTCACGGTTTCTCTTTTAATCCATAATCTCAACTGAAATGATTTCATATTGAAAAACTATTCATGGGTTCCACATAACCTTAACTGTAGTCACTGAGGACCTTATTTATGAAGACCTTCCGCCGCCGGTGCCTCATTTTTAAAAATGGGAAACAGTGACGCACCGGTGGTGCAAGGCCTTCATAAATAAAGTCCTGAATGTTTTCTTTTCTCGACCTCACTTACTGATACTAGAACCTGCAAGCCAATTACGGCCTGTGAACTCTTTCTTAGTAGGTCGCGCACCGTGCAGACAGTTATACCACTGTTAAAAATTTTTTTTTACTGTTACCAAGCACCGCCACAGTTCCGCTTCACTCAGACTTAATCACTGCTCCCACGCTTTCACAGGCCAAACGCTATGTCGTATTTCTCTCCTTATCACCCTTTCATCTCCACAATAACAAACAGTTCTCCGCCTGCCACCACAGAACAGAGTCAGATACAGAGGCACCAAAGAGTGAAGCCATCACCAACTGCCATCTCCGGCTGTTTCCATGGTCACACCTCATTCTGCACAATGCTGAAGGCACAGGTCAAAAGTTCATGTCTCAACGTTCTACAACAAATTAAGAAGACTATTTTCCTTCCAGAAACACCTGCCAATCCACAGCTCTGTTACATGTCTTGTTTTTTCACACCCAATAGTACTTTTCGTTTAACATAAACATTAACATGCAACGTACTGTTCAATCTCCACTTATTACAATCAACAAATCATTTTTATTTTTTTAACCACACCCAGCCTCTTCTTTTTTCTTTATTTAGAATTTCAACTTCTAACTACCATTCCACTTCCAGAACCGATCGGAGGACGACTACAAATCCCTTGAAAATGAAGGTCTGGCTTATAGGACACAGTTATATTCACTGGAGTGAAAAATATGCAGTAAGCAGACGAATTTGCAACCTCGGCTTACCAAATGTACACATAACATGGATTGCCAAAAGAGGATTGAAATGTCACCAATTGATTCCATTGGTGAAAACTTTTATGCATCTCCCAGAACCAGACCTTATAATTGTGCACTGTGGTGGGAACGATCTAGGCACAATCACTGGGGTAGGTCTGGAAATGCTTCTAAAAGACACCTTTCGACAATTGATGACACTTTTTCCTCGATCTGCCTTGGTATATTCCAATATATGCCAAAGACAGAAATGGAATTGGTCCAATCAACATTGTGCACAATTTGAGAAAGCAAGGAGACATGTAAATAAATCTGTTTCGGCGTTCCTCAGAGATTATAGCATGGGTTCTATTTACCACAACAACTTGCGATACCACATGCAAGACGTCTATAGGAGAGACGGTGTTCATTTCACGAATGAGGGAAACAGAATCTTCCTATGCAACATCAGGCTCTGCATTGGTACTTACTTATAAATGCAGAAAACACTCAATTAACACAATGGCTCTTTTCAGAGCCACCTTATATCTAAGCACTCAAACTTCTGATTCATCTCCATTTTCACACTCTTGTAAATAGGTGTGCGCGACCGGGTGCGCGCACCCCGTATTTTTTTTCGGGAAAAAATTATATCTGCTAAATCCACGAGAATTGGAGTCTGTATTTCGTTCCTTTGGCTGTGTTCCGGCTGGGCACTGCAGAGGGGATTCGGAGATATTCTTATATCAATTGCGAAATATCGGGTTGATTTCGCTTACAGACCCCCTGTCCAGGAAGTGGCTGCTGCAACCAACCCATCTCTTGCTCGACTTCCGTTAAGGAAACTACTGCGGCGGCCCCCGAGTGAAAGCGTGGAGACCAGGCTGCCGTGAGCGCGGCAACTCTAGCGAGGTCGGAGGACCAGCGGGAGCAAAGCACGAACGGCGGTGAGTGTCCTAGCGTGAGTGAGACTCGGTGGGCAGGTGTGGGCAGGCAAAATCGGCTCTGACATTCGAGCGCTGAGCGTGTGAATTGAAACACGCAATAACAAACACGTAAAAACAGACACCATGTCAGAGGATGAAGTTCGCGCAAGGGAGGCAGCTGCTGACGATATCTATAGCAAGCTGCCTGTCATGGAGAAGAGGGGAGCAGTGGCTAGCACCACTAACACTGTACAAGCGGATGACACTGCCAAGACTCTTTTAAGAAAGCTGGAAAAACATATGAGATCCGAATTAACAAAGTGGTGGGAAGGAAAATCGCTGAGCAAATATGTGGAAGCCGGTCGAGTCCCACGGGGGTTAAGAATCTTACTTGCTCCTAGCTATGAGAATCCGGACCCTCAAATGTTGAAAGAATGGGGCACAATGAACCTAGAAGCGTCAATGAACCTAGTTCATCTACTAATCAAATATGCGGAATCTGATAGACTTAAATTACTGGATGAAATTAAGGTCATAAATGAAGAGCTGGCAAAACTCGAACCAAATAATTACATTGCAAAAACACGCAAGGAGATTAAAGAAAGGTTGCAAAAACAAGAAGAAAAAATAAAACAGCGCAAAGTATACAAGTTCGCCCGTGATCTGGCAGACTATGAGCAAGGCAGAATTTATACATTTGCAAGAAAGTTTGATATGGCCAAAAAATTGAAAGCTAATTCAAAAAAGACTACAGGGCAAGAAATGAGTGAACAAGCAACATGTTCAAATCAACAGGCTCCTGACACCAATAATCCTGCAAGTGAACTAAGCGATAACAGCTCAGTCTATAGTGCCAGCGGTACAAACAGCACGGACGATGAGGATACTACTCCCAGAACCCTAAATCTCGGTGAAGAGATAGATTTTTTAGTCGAGGACAGACTAAAAATGCTAAGGCCACGGAAACAACAACAGGCCCAACCACTGGTGACACAAAAACCCGAAACGCAAAAAGGAGGGAAAGGCGCAACAAAACCAAAAGGAAAAGGGGAAAAGAAACTTTTGGCGCAACAAACAGTAACCAATGCAATGGATAAAACAATTATCAATATGACATCACTAACATTGAATGAAAAAGAAGAACAGATTTTAAAGTTAGGACTATCATACTGTCCTCCAAGAAACTTTAACTTTGCACGGACTCAAATCGACATATTCAGTTACGTCAGAAAACTAAAACTGTTAAAGTTCTATAAGATTAAAGATGGACTGGCAAAAAAACAAACAGTTGAACAATCATCATCAGGCATTAGATTAACAGCCACTGATGTTGAAGGAATAGTGGCTGCTCAAGCACTCGTGGATAACATTGATGAAGCAATTGAAAGTAACATGTCTACCGAAGAACACTTACAATCAGCTTCAATATCCCAATTGGAGGCAGGCAAAAGTCCATTCAAGCCAAAATCTGTGTTTGTACCAATCATGCCTAAGGATGCAATCGATATATTCCATGTCAGGGTAACATAGGACATAAAAGAATTACACCATCGAGTCAGTCATCACCCTAAAAAGCTAAGTCAGAACCAACTGGAATATAATCAACTAATGACCAAACTAGGTAACAATACTGAGATCATCATAAAAGCCTCAGATAAAGGCGGCAACATAGTATTGTGGCCCAAGCAAGACTACATAAGAGAAGCCAATCGACAGCTGTCTGACACTGAGTGTTATGTGGAAACAACCAACAGAGAATATACAAAAGCATTGGAAACTTTGCGGAAACACCTACTCCAATGTAAAAGAGACAATATGATTTCCAAGGAGGAATATACTTTTCTATGGAATGATTCACCTGTTTTGCCATCAATATACTTTCTCCCCAAGACCCATAAGGAGAGAACACCAGTCCTAGGACGCCCAATAATATCAGCAATCGAAAGTGCAAGTGAACGCCTATCACAGTACATTGATTTCTTTTTGCAAGATTTGGTCAGGGATCTGCTATCATATGTCAAGGATACCGGTGACTTTCTAATAAAAATCAGTAATATCAAATGGGAAGACGGTATGAGAATGCTAACATTGGACATTGAATCCCTATACACTTGTATAGATCACCAAGTGGGACTAGATGCTATTAAACATTTCTTGTACACAAGACCAATCGAATATTACGAACATAACAAAGTAATCATGAGAAGCATTGACTGGTGTTTAAATAACAACTACTTTGCATTTTCTAAAAAGATATACAGGCAATGCAGGGGCGTAGCGATGGGCTCCTGCTTCTCCCCCAGCTATGCCTGTTTAGTGGTTGGCTGGTGGGAGGAGCAGATACTTAGAAAAGAACTGTCGTCAAAATATGGTAACAACATTATAATCTGGCTACGTTTTATAGACAACGTCTTTGTGTTGTGGAAAGGGGACAACGAAAGTGCAAATGCTTTTTTACAGGACATTAATGTGAACAAAATGAATCTAAAATTCACTTCAAACATAAGTTTTAATGAGGTTGAATTTTTGGACACTAAGTTCTATGTAGAAAATGGTGAATTAAAAACAACACTACATAGAAAAACAACAGCCGGTAACTCAACGTTACATGCCTCCAGTGCCCACCCTAAACACCTAATTGATAACATTCCCTATGGTGAGCTTCTCAGAATAAAACACATATGCAGTGATGAGAAACAGCAAACTATATGCATGCGAGAGGCTGTGGAGAGATTCCGTAGGAGAGGCTATACGGCTAAAATTCTACAAAGGGCTTTGGACAAAGCCAATAGTAGATCTAGGGAATCATTACTACCAACAATAGAGGAAAATATCCCGCAGGAAAGTGAGGACACCCCCAATACACCCAGGCTGATATTAACTTACAACAACCAGGATCGCCAAATTCGATCAATAATTAATCGAAATTGGACGATAGTGCAGACAGATGCAGTCATAACACCAGAATTGCCTCAAAAGCCTACAATAACCTTTCGAAGAGGCATTTCGATGAGAAATGAAATAGCTAAAAGCGTCCCTGATCTTAATACCAAAAAGAAGAGCACCCATTGGCTACCGGAAAAACAAGGTTTTTTCAAATGCTCATCCTGTCGGGCTTGTAAATTTGGCATAACCACCAAAAAATACGCCACTCCTTTCAGCCCGAGGGAATTCAAAATTCAGGGAAGCCATGACTGCAAAACTGAATATGCAGTTTACATTCTGACGTGTACTTGTGGGCTCCGATATGTGGGCAATACCAAGCAGCAAGTACACGTCAGAATTCTGCAACATTTGCGTGCTATCATAAACAACGATTGCACCTATCCTGTCGCAAGACACTTTAAGGCAGTCCACCAAAACAACCTAGCGGACTTAAAATATTTTGTCATCGGAGCAGTAAATGACAATCCGCATGGTGGGAATAGAGAAAAGCGCCTTAGACAGCTGGAATCGAAATTCATTATTTAATTAGATAGCAGACAGCCCAACGATCTAAATAATACGGAGGACCTTCACCATTTCCTTTAAAGAACCCTTTCACTTGGTTAGGATGTCCCTGACAAGGTATTTTCAAACTTTTGTTTCCTGTGTTTAAAGTCCAACAATCATACTGTGGCCCCAGTGTCTTTTTCATTTATCTCAATTTTAGTTTTAGTCTTTCACATTATAAGTATAAATTATTTGTATCTTATAATTTAAAAAAATATATAAAACTTAATTAAATATGAAGTTTTCTTCCTTAAACAAGAGAGCACCAACATTATGGTACAGGGAAAATATCACTATAAGCACTTTATTTGAAGAAATAGTCTCATGCTGCTATAAATACATCATTTGCACTCAATTTGTATTTTTGCACATAGCTCTATTTTTGCACTATTCTATCTTGATTAGTTCAAGATTAATGAGCTCAGGTCCTTAGAAAATTTTGGAATTCATTCCGATAGATACGTATAAGCGATTATTGAAGTACCAATAATTTTAGAGCATATTTCTATTTTTATATTGTATATAATATACATATTTATTTATATATATATTTTTATAAAGGAGAGATATATATATTTTTGTATATTATGGGTACATTCATGAAAATCGATGAAAGCATATATAAATGTGGCCTAAGTTGTAAAGTATGATATGCTCTGTGCTGACACATTAACATAATTGTGCATTGCATTGTATTTTTTCATCAACAAACTGGCATTCATGCAGTTATATTGTTTTGATTCTAAAAAAAACGCCATGTAATTGAATTGGTAATTCTGGGTGTTGAAACTACAAAACCCAGCATGCACTTGTATGTAGTATTTCTTCTATTTTTGCACTGGGAAATAGGTGAAAGCATCACACCAAAAAATGTATAAAAATAAAAAGCGGACCATCTGTTTGTCAATTGAGAAAGAATACGGAGGTATTCGAAACGCGTCTGACAACTTAAAATAAAGACCTGCTAAATCCACGAGAATTGGAGTCTGTATTTCGTTCCTTTGGCTGTGTTCCGGCTGGGCACTGCAGAGGGGATTTGGAGATATTCTTATATATATATATATATATATATATGAGGTACGTGTAGTTCCCAGTACGGCGCAGCGCAGCGCAGTCAGCCACACTGTCAGTCAGGAACAGGCAAGACCCAAACGTGGTGCAAATGAATTTATTTAAGTTTCAGCCCAGCACCAATCCGCCATGACGCGTTTCGGCTAGAGATAGCCTTGATCACATGATCACATATATATATATATATATGAAGTACTTGGCGCTCCCGCAAATATACCAACACAGCAGTTCAGCTGATCAGCAACACAGGAACCAGCAAGACCCATATATTGGTGCAAATATTTTTATTTTCGTTTTTAGCCCAGCACCAGTCCGCCATTATATATATATATATATATATATATATATATATATATATATATATATATATATATATATATATATATATATATATATATATATATATATATATATATATATATATATATATATATACATATATATATACCATATGGATTTGTTGGCAGACAGACCCTTACATATCTGAAATATCTGAAATAGGACACAGACTCCAGCAAATGTGGTGCAGTCACTAATTTACCTGGATGTGTTCTGCCCACCACCTGGGGTTTGAATAAACATTCACACATCATTTAGAGTTTGCCCTCTCTAATGTATTATTATTATTATCTCTAATGTATTATTATAACTGCCAACTTCGCCAGTCATGTGATCCAGGGGAGGCAGCAAGTACCAAATGGCACAGGGCAGGAAAATGCCAGCTTTCTAAATGCAAACAATAAAACACCATCCCTTGTCTGAAACTATTTAACAAGCACAATAAGTTATTGCGTTATCAAAGAATTTAATGAATTTAATTTAATGACCGCATTCTTTTTTATTAATGTATCTGCAACATATGTTGTTACATTTTACATATCATGTCATATTCCCAAATAGCATATACATCAATCAATGTCTTATATACTTATTCGTCCCACATCAAATGTCAGTGTTATATCAAAATCATATTTTCCTTAATTGTCCATACTCCTAGGATAATGCATTCACAGGGTTTGGGACAAAATATTAATTGAACCAAGGAGAGGCACCCAATTTTTAAGGGTTGCCTCCACAATAAGAAGAGATTCTTACAACTCCTTAATGCATAATGTTGACGCATTTCGAACCCCATCATTTTGGGGTCTCCTCAGGACAAAGAACTTTCCCAGTTCCAAACATGCATGACCTATCATTGCAGGATTATTGTTGATTGTTGAACAGTGAAGACAGTAATGTAGATTTCTGTTTTGAAGTATTTTAAGTGTCACCTCTCCAAATACTTGTCTTTTTTTGTACAACCTGCCCGTGCTGTTTTTCGAAGCAGTCACTCTGTGCCTTCATGTCCAAAGAGAGAGTTCTAAAGGATGCTAAATCCGAAAGAAAGATTGGCAAAACCTGGGGCTTTCATATTTTTGTAAAATATTTGGTATCACCAGGTGCAAAACGCCCATAGGGGTCAAAGGGCTCAGCCCCTCCACCACACCCAAGTACCTCACAGGTCTTTAAAAGACCATTTGCATGCAATGAGGTCTTGTTGTTTTTCATCCCTTCCTTGAGCCCCTGCATCTCCACTCTGCTTATGGCTGGAAGAATTAGCCCCTCCCCGAAATGTTTTCTTAGCCCCCCCCGAAATTTGACCCTAGTTGCGCCTCTTGGTATCACCATCATCTCGGTCCTCTGCAGGTATCATTGAAAACAACTCAGAAATTTGTACGGGCCTGCAGAGGAATCCTCATTTGTTAAAACTGTTCTGTAATATTTCATCCATTACATCGTGCATTCGGCGGATGCTTCTACTGAGGTGGCATCTGTAAAGAAAGCCGCCGGTCTGACTGTAAAATGAGTTTATTTCTTCAGAGACAAATTTCAAGGGAAGGCTCAACCATATGCTAAATCTAATTTAGCATCCATTATGAAGCACCGAGTCATGCTTTATATTGCGATAATGATAATAAACGAGCCTATGTCTCACGGATTTTTCATTTGTAGCTGTCCTCATCAATCATGCTAATGTATTTAAGATTTCCAAAATGAACATTTTCCAACCTGTAAATGTTCATGGTTATACCCAACATCCATGTTGTTTCTAACGCTCGCGACACAAAAGCAAGTGGCGTCACGCAAATAGCTCCCCCATTTCGCCGCAGAAAGTGATGCGGGCAGGGGCGCATTCAGGGTCCCCCAAATCTTACAGGGGGCGCCCATTCATTGGAAAGCCATTGAATATCAGTGAGATAAGGAGTCTAGGGGGGGGGCGGGGGTCGTCTACACCTTCTGTAGGGGGCCTCATCATTTTGCTTTAAGCATCTCTATGAGGGTGACCCAGTCTACAGTCTGTCACATTCATTAATTGGCGTTGGGGCTGCTTCTAAGGAAAATCTAGTGCTCCTCAGCAGGAAATGGCGAGTAAAAGCCATGAACAAGGCAGACTGTTTTTCAATCGCTATTTTTATTAGCGAAATGCATTAAGTGAAATGAGCAGTCATCGCTGTTTCTCAAACCCCCGGGTTACACTGTCATATGGTGGAGTTAGCGAAATGTGGCGTTGAAAAGGATGTTTATTGATTTATTAACCAGCCAGCCTTCTTCTCGTTTCCGCGTTTTTACAGGATCTCCGCCCTGGCTCATAAAACAGTCTCAGCTCCAATCATCGTCACAGTGCTTTTTATATGTAGTTAAGGTTTCTTTACGTGACTTCCGGGCAAATCTCACACAAATGTGCATGCCAGTGGCTAAGACATTAGATCGGATCCAGCAAGCAGCGGACCAAACACTAGCCTGGTCTGTTCTTCGACACACATTCTTTCAGGGTAATTGTCAGTAATTCTGAGGAAAAGCAAGGAAAATGAGGGTGCGTTAAAATGAAGATAGTCAGGAATATGCAGGCAAGAGGGTATGTCTGTGCTAAGTTATGGGTTTACTTTTTTGTCTTTAATAAGGTAATTATGAAATACATCCGTGGGGAAACCTCAACTGTTAAAGATTTAGAAAAATCTTGCATATTTTTTATTTTATATGGAAGGTTTGAGTAACAGACATCTGCATGTCATAATTTAGTTATAATAGCATTTTAATGTCATAGTGCTGTGCGACATTCAATGCAACAATTCAGCTTTCGGCCATAAGAGGTGCCCAATATCATGCCAGCGCGCAGCGATGCATAAAGAACATTAGCAGAGCAGAGCAAGCCACATTCAGCGGAGAACAAGCCTTACAGGCATAAGGGTATGAGAACATTGTACCAGGGGAAGTCAATAATTCAAGAATAAAATGGTACATTTTATTTGAGAGAAGAACTTGGTGCAGCCATTGAAAGAGTTGGCGTGGGGGTACTATATAAGCACGGACATCAAATGGAGCTGGTGGGCTGATACCATGGCTAGCAGCTTGTTCTTTATTCTCTGATACTGCCTTTGCTACTTCTGCTCCCATCAGCCATGGCTACAGTGACAACAGCAGAAAGTATTCCGATTTTTTAGAGGCATGTTTTTTTTTCAAGTTTTTCTACGGCTAGCTCCTCACCAGCCAAAAACAAAAGATTCTGAATTTGAATTTGAATTTAAAACATTTGTAGAGCGCAGCGTTCACCGTATGGTTTCTTGGCGCTATAGTGGTAGGTCCAGCAACTGAGGACGGAGTGAACCTGGCGCAGAGCAAGGAGGGACAGGTTACAAGGGGAAGGCCTGTTGAAACAAGAGCGTTTTTAGGTCTTTGCGGAAGGAGGAATATTGTGTGGCAGAACGTAGGTGGTCAGGGAGGGAGTTCCAGAAGGTGGGAGCCAAGGTTGAGAAATTGGCTCCACCCCACTTTTTACGTTTAAAACGTGGGATTTGCAGGAGGGATTTAGAAGAAGAACGAAGCTCTCTGATCGGGACATAATCGTTGATCAGAGAGGAAATGAAGGCGGGGGCAGTGCCCTGGCGGGCCTGAAAAACCATACAGCCGGTTTTAAAAAGGGAGCATTCCTTGACAGGAAGCCAGTGGAGCTCCTAGAGGAGGGGTGTGGAGTGGTGAAAGCGGGGGAGACCATACACCAACCGGGCCGCTTGGTTCTGGACCATCTGGAGCTTCCGCAGGCTGTATGCAGGGTTGCCGTTGTATAGGGCATTGGCATAGTGCAGCCGCGAAATCACCAGCGCGGACATGATCAGCCTAAGTGCCTGGGGGGAAAAGAAACGGGAGACAGTGCGGATGGTTCGAAGAGTGAGGAAACAGGAAGAGACCACAGAGCTGATTTGTGAGTGTAAAGTAAGTTGGTTGTTCATTTTGACACCCAGGGTTTTAACTGTGGAGGAAGGAGTGGGGGAGGGACCAAAAGAGGAGGGCCAGAAGAGAGAGTTCCAAGGACTGGAAGAACCACCGGTGAGAACCAACTCAGTTTTGTCCGGGTTCAGCTTGAGATGGTTGTGGTTCATCCAGTCCCTGATGAAAATCATAGTAGATTGGAAATTTGAGATAGAAAGGGGAGAGGAGGAAAGGTTAAATATGAGCTGGAGGTCATCCGCATAATTGTACACGGTGACCTCCAGCTGCTGAAGTGCAAAGATTAGAGGAAAGATGTAAATATTGAACAACAGGGGAGAAAGAGAAGAACCCTGGGGAATGCCGCAGGTGACTTGAAGTGGTGTAGTTGTGAAGTCCCCCAGCCGAACCGCCTGGGTGCGGTCCCTCCGGAAGGAGGATAGCCAGACCAGGGCTGAGCCCTCAATTCCCGCCGCCCTGACACGTGAAAGTAGGATGGTATGGTCCACCGTGTCAAAGGCGGCGGAGAGGTCGAGGAGCACCAGCGCCTGATGTTTGTTGTGATCCATGCCCTCCCTGAGGTTGTCCAGGACCGACACCACGACAGATTCGGTAGAGTGCCTGGGGCGGAAGCCGGCCTGACGAGAAGCCAGACCCCCATTTGCTTCTACGTGGGCGCTGAGTATCGAGGTGATATGGCGCTCAAGCACCTTGCCCAAGTAGGGCAGCAGGGAAATGGAGCGGTAGTTGGCTGAGATGGAGGGGTCAGCACCGGACTTCTTTAGAATGGGCACTATTGTGGCTGATTTAAGAGCGGGGATCACCACTCCCTGAGTAAGGGAACTATTAAGGAAAGTAATGGGGGGCTGGGGACAAGAAGAGTAGATCTGTTGTAGGATTCGTGCCGGACAGATGTCTGCCGGAGAACCCGATTTAACTTTGGGAAGTATCTCTAAGAATACTTCCTCAGTAAGGGGGGGAATGGAGGAAAGATGGCATTGAACAGTGGGAGGGGAAGGATCAACAAAGGTAGAGGAGGGGAAGGGGATGTTGGCCTTGATGGTTGCAATCTTGTCCAGAAAGTAGGTGTTTAATTGGTCACACAGGGGCTGGGTTGGAGGGATTTGGGGTGAGGCTCTATCGGAGAAGGCTAGGTCGTTCACTATACCGAAAATCTCCCTAGATTTGTTTTCCGCTGTCATTATTTTTGTTGAGAAATAGGTGGTTTTGGCAGCTAGGATTTTATATTCTTATAAAGCGCCAGACTAGACCCCCGAAGGGGTATCTCCACGCTATTGCTGCAACAAAGAGTGTTCTGATTTTGATTGTGTGTCCAAACAGAAGATAAAAAGCTGCAGGGCATTATTTACTAGGATACAGATAGGTTTTTAAGATTTTCCGGAAAGTCAGGTGACTAGAGAGAGATCTTAGTTCTGGGGGCAGGGAGTTCCAGAGTATTGGTCCGGCATAGGCTAGTGCGCGGCCACCTTGTCTGGTCTTTTTTACTCGGGTACCTGCAGTAGCTGCTGATGACTAGAGCGCAAAAGGCGCCCTGGAGTGTAGGGCTGGAAGATTTTGGTCATGTATTTTGGGCCCTCCCCTATCATACTCTTGTGGATTGTACATAGAGTTTTAAACTGGACTCGTTTCCTCACCGGAAGCCAGTGGAGTCTCATCATCAGGGGACAAGAGGGTGTCCTTGGAGGAGCATTCAGGATAATCCTTGCTGCTGTGTTTTGGATTACCTGTAATTTACTAAGTTGCTCCTCGTTAGCTCCAAGGAGCAAACCATTGCAGTAATCAACCCTGCTGATGACAAGAGCCTGTACAAGCGTCTTTCTGTGATGGTCCGGTATGTAGGGGAAGACACGTCTTAACATACCAATAGCCCGAAAGCAGGTTCCAGCAACTTGATTTACGTGGCCTTTGAAAGTAAGTTGCTGGTCAAAAAGCACTCCCAAATTCCTGACTGTACTCTTGGGAATAGGGACAGGGCCCAGCTCTAAGGGCCACCAGTCAGATGCCCAGTGTGTTGCCGCTTGCCCAAAACACATGACCTCTGTTTTCCCCACATTACACTGCAGACAGTTTGATGACATCCATTCTGCAATGGCTCTCATGCCATCTGCAAAAGATCTTTTAATTGCAGGTGTAAGGTTTTTGAAGGGAAAAAGGAGTTGGGTGTCGTCGGCATACGACACCGGGGTGAAGCCGAAAGATCTTGCTAAGTTGGCTAAGGGGGCCACATACACATTAAAAAGTGTAGGACTCAGGCACGAGCCTTGTAGCACTCCCTTATTGAGCTCCCTAAGAGTGGATTTGTGGGAGCCCAGCCTAACTTCTTGGTAACGACCAGTCAGAAAGCTCTTCATCCATGCCAGAGCCTCTCCCTCCACACCCACCTCGCTTAGGCGGTTGAGGAGCACCCTGTGAGACACCGTATCAAAAGCGGCGGAAAGGTCCAACAGCACCAGAATCATTGAGCTGCCATCATCCAGTGCCATTTTGATGTTATTGGTCACCGTCTGAAGGGCTGATTCTGTGCTGTGGTTTGGCCTGAACCCAGATTGCGAATAGTCCAGGCCGTCCGTTGCTTCAAGATGTTGAAAAAGATAGGTGTTCACGTGCCTCTCCGTAACCTTGCCCAGGTAGGGTAGGAGGGAGATAGGTCGTAAATTGGAGAGGTCTGTCCATGGGGAAGATGCTTTTTTTCTAATCGGGTTCACCACCGCCTTTTTCCAGTCTGCTGGGACCTGGCCTTTTGTTAGTGAGATGTTGATCATATCTAATATGGGAGGTCCCAGGAGGGAAATCATGGGGCCAACCATCTTAGCGGGAATAAGGTCACTTGGCGACCCTGATTTAATATGACTGGAAACGGAGAGGAGCTCTGTATTGGTAATTGGAGGAAAAGATGTTAGAAGTATTTTATTGTTGTTTGTTGCCGGGGTCAAAGAATGACCATTGTTCGTTTTATTTATAGCGCTGTTGGCTGCTACTATTTTTTCATAGATGTTGTTTATTTTATCCTCAAAAAATGTCGAAACTTTATCACATAGATCTTGTGAGAAGTCCTCTGAGCTCTCACATGCGGTCGGTTTAATAAAATTCTGCAGGATATTAAAACGCTCCTTAGAGCAATTGCCTGCTTGTGATATCTGTTGCGTTATGTGCTGTTTTCTGGCGAGTTTAATATTCTTGTAATACTTTGATTGAGCATCTAAGAAAACTGCTCTGCTACTCTCAGTTTTCCTTTTTCTCCAAGCTTTCTCAGCTCGCCTACAGTTTTGTTTTTCTGCTCTCAATTCGTAAGTATACCAGCTATCTTGTTTGGACACAGGATACTGTTTATGCTTTCTTAGAGGGGCTACAATGTCAATGGCTTGCTTACTAGAAATGTTAAGTTTAGCTAAGGCCGTATCAGCTGTGTCTGTTGCCAAAATTTCCGGGTCTTTCCAGGATGGCTTTTTTATACTCAGTAAGTAATGTTAGATAGTGAGTTTTTGATGAGGGGCAGTAGTTTCTTCTCCATTGCCTCTCTGCTTGCCGTACGGTTAGTTTTTGTTCTTTTAGGTGGTCGTTGAACCACCTGTTGGAGTCCTTGGGTCGTCGGGTGGAAATACGACGTAGAGGAGCAACCGAGTCACACCCTCCAGCCAGCCAGGTATTGATAGCGATGGCTTGAGAGTTGGATGAAAGACCAGAGAGGGTCGGACAGGAGTTCAGAAGCAGGGAGGTCAAGGAGGGAAGATCAACTCGGTTCCAATTCCGCGCCCAGGTGTTTTTGGCATGTGGGACCTTAGACACCGAGTTGAGAAAGATGGAAAAAGAAATAAGGGCATGGTCGGACCAGGGACAGGGAGATACAGACACCGGGGAAACAGGAAGATTGAGGGACCAAACCTGGTCGAGTATATGACCGTGAAAATGTGTGGGAACGGATATGTGAGGGACAAAGTTCAGGGAGAGGAGAGATTCGGTAAATTCTGAGCAGGGCACAAGTCCAAAAAAAAGAAGGGGGTGGAGGGACTAACCTAAGTGGTCAGTATGCAAGTGGCATCACGGCACTTGACATCAAGGCACGTGACATTGCGGACTGTGAGACAAGTGACATCACAGGAAGTGGCATCACAAGAAGTGACATCAGATCTTAAGCCCTCACATATATGTTTAGCGGGCCTATCATCAGTACATTTGAGCACATTTCAAGAATAGTTGTAAACCCTCCTGATTTAGGCAGACGATTCACACTTTTCCAAGCCTCACATAAACCAATGTTGCCTTTTGTCATCGTAAAGCTTCCTCTACCCATAGTGCTTCAAAAGAAAAAATGGTGGTATTTTAATTATTACAACGCCTCCTCAGGGGTAGTAAGCACTATGAAAAAGTTATTTATTTTGTGAAAATACTGGGAAAGATCAACACATCGCCATTCTTGCAGGCATGCATATCTCCTAAGCAAGAGGCCTTCAAACTTTTTTAGGTTGAGCCCCCCCAGTTGAATTTTTTTATGTCGGGCCCCCCCACCACCTGACAGAAACCTCTGGAATCAGGTACACTACTACTCCGCTATAGCTCACCTCAGCTGCGCAAGTTACAAGGACACCAGACAGCGCTGCAATATCACTGACATCAGAGGAGCCTGGACGGGTGAGAGCTGAATTGCTACAGAGTGTCTGTGTGAGTTAGGTGACTGACATTTGTGTTTAGGCTGGTCTGGCTTCTGCTTCCTGTGGCAGGAGCTGGTGGGCCGCCTCACAGTTTAAAGTTGACTGCTGGCAGTCATGGTTTTATATATGGCAGGCAGTGCAGCTTGCACGCATGCTACGTTGGAACCGGACTCCATGTTGGCTGGGGCACACCATTATTGCTTTCCTTTGGGAGCGCTTGTATCTGGCGGCTGCTACCGGAACCCGACTCCACCGGTGCCATCAGGGCCGTCTAAGACTGCTGCGGGAGACAGTCAACGATAGTAATAGGCACAGTCGCTGCTTGCGGCCAGTGGGGAGTTGTTGCCCGTCGCCGTCTGTGTTCGGTGTCAGGTCAGTGAGATTTGTATTTCTATCACCTCGTGGCCAATGGGAGAGAGAAATTGATGTGCGTAGAGTTGAGGTGCTGAGCCCCCATGTGCAGCTGTTCTGCTGCCTCGGGTGTCTCTCTTCTCAGTGAAGCCATAGGAGAGCTGGTGATGGTCTGTGCTCTCGCCTGTTTATTTCTTGGTAAATGAAACCCCAACCCTCATCGAAACTCCTTGCTTCTTCAGAGCTGGAGGTCTCATTTTGTTTTACCAGTGAACTGGCCAACTGACGGGGATGGGAAGCTCTCTGCAACAATCATGGCTCCCCCCACCATCAGGCCACTCAGAGTCTGGAGGAGTTGCTTTGCTATGAGAGAGGCTGATGCTAGCCAACTAATTCTTGCAGTAACTTCAACACTTTCATCAGACAATGCTGGCCCCCAGTATATCACTGTGAGCCTTATAAAAAATAGTGCAACCACAAGGCATAGAGATACATGGCATTTTCATAAGGTGAAGCATGTAGTGAGACAGTGTACAGTGCACTAAGACACCCACGGCCGAGTGTGTGTTTAAACTAAATTCATTGGCAACACACAATCAGGCCACTGCCAGCAGTCAGTGGGTGCTGGTCGTAAAGTCTGCGTCACATTACAACATCTACTGTAAAATGACACTGTTTCTCGATGCTCAAATGGGTATAATTTATAACTATTGAAATGTTTCTCTCATCTTCATTGCTTGATTTTACTTACAAGAAAATGTCACTCATAGTCCTTGAAACATGACTCATAATTACACTAAAATTATGGTAATGTCACATATAGTACTCAAACTTTGGCAGCTATGTTTAATTTAACGAGAAAACTTGCCTTCTTTATGTGAAAAGCTAACCGTCCTGGGAGGGTTAATTCCGAGAGGTGAAATGCTTCAGCTGCAGTGGGAGGCAGGGTCTCCTCTGCCATGACACCGATTCTGTACGTTCGCTTTCGGTTTCATAAAATAAACACAAAATCCTGCGCACTCAAAAGAATCTCAACAACAATGTGACAATTAGTTTTACAAATTGATACAAAAGGAAATTCGTGTTCAGCGTCGTTTTCATGGAGGTTCGTGTGTCCCTCCTTTTTATTGGGTCATCAAAATTAGGTAACTTAATACACAGCCAGCCGACACGTGTTTCGTTGTAGGACTTTACAATTACAGAAGCTACGACTCTTCAGGGCTGGAAAATAGAAAAAGGAATGACCTAAGTCGCACTCCTACATATGCATGTCCAAACAAAATATGCTCTGTCATGCATTATGTCCCAATAGTGACTCCTTTAGTCGATAGACACCTCCTTGTGTGGAACCCCTGGAGAAATGATAGTACAATAGTGTACCAAAGTACAGTTTTAGTTTAAACTGAACGAAATAGAGTGTAACTTCACCCGTGTCGCAGTTCTAATAGATCATACATTGTGTATATACACCCATTCCTTATTGATTACAGTCATTGACACAATGTGAGAGGCCACAGAGAGAAACAAATGCACATGTTTAAAAAGATCAAGGTTTATAATACCTCAAATGCTGCAATGTCAATATCTTGACTAATTCCATATGAATAATATATATGGAAAGAAAGAGAAAGGAAGGAACAGAGAGAAGAGTGGAGAGACATAAAGAGAACAGAATTAGTCTCCCAAATCCTCACAACTGGTCTCCTCTTGGTTTCAAAAATCAAATGATGTCCAAGTTGTTACCTTACCCCAAATACAGTGATACTTCTAACCCGGCGGGGTATCTTTAAATCTGTCAAGTCACGATATATGTTGCCACTGTAAAATATAGGGGTCTTTCTATCAGTAAAGCTTGCGTGTGAAATGTGTGGGAAGACACACTTTCTCTAAGGCAACTTGTGACTGGATCTTTATAGTCAAATGTCCGTAAACTACCGTCGTTGAAAAACCTGTTCTTTCGACATCATACTAATGATACGATAAATCCATGCAAATTATAATTGTCACTCATTATGAGTCAAAGACCCTCTCTGTTCCACAAAAGATTGTATTGTATTAGAGATATAAAACACCATCTCCCGATATTCACCGTATGCCACTGGAATATAATGGTTTGCTTTGTACCTATATTAATATAACGTGAATATATGGCAAATCTTACACGCTATTATGCTGCAATCTTAATCCAAAAAAGTCCGTATATAATTATTAAAGCTTCTGTTTTTCACTGGAATCAGTTTAAGTCCAAAGGGTACAATCCCCGTCAAAATAACCACAACAAAACGTAAACACGGGTACCTGAGTTACGAATTCCTGAAAACAAGAAATAGCCAAACATTAGTTATCCTTGTATTCTCATAAATAGTTCGGGAACTATCATAAGTTCAAGTACAGAATTGCTAAAACTGTCCCAGGACAATTGTCCTTACCTTCGGCACAATCGCCCTCGTGCTGCTGGCGTTCAAAAACCCGGAAGTGAATCGGGTTTGAACTAGGAAGTCGTGTATAAGTAGGGCAATCGGAGAAAAAAGACTGTAGCGCTGACCCGAAGATACCTCAGATCGCATCTAGTGTGTGCTCAAACGATTGCTACTCAGTCTAATAACGGGTCTAGACTAAAGGTTATGTTTAATATTATATCCAGTAATTAAGAATTGTACCGGGGGAGATTAAAAGTGTGGGTTAATATCTGGTGATTCAAAATTGTGCCGGGAAAGTATTAAAGCGTGCGCTAAATTCTATTTCATAATAGCGTCACAACCATCACGGCATAGACGGCTCTCTATATGTTTATCATAGTTGTGCTATAACGAACAACAAGGCCAACTATGTTGAATTGTTGCGAAAATATAAAGTCAAAGCGGTCCAGTTTGTGTTTAGGACCCAAAATTATATCAGACACCAATTACACATTTCAGGACAATCAAGCACAAGGTGAACCTCAAAGCCAAGGTGGTCAATGATATGGACTTTGGCGCAGAGACATATAATTCAGGTCCTTCCTCCCGCAGGGGTGCTGAGTTGGCTGTGTTTTTGAGCTTGCATAACTTGGTTAATGTCATGGACCAGACGGGCATGTTACATCTGATTAATAATCATTATCTAACATTCAGAGGTCGGGGCTATTCATCCACTATAGATTTTGTTTTTATTTCCCCTCTCCTCGTGGATTAACTACTCGCTGCAGAGGTTGTTGCTGCTATTCATGGGGATCGCAACCCAATCAAAATAGCTTTGAGATTGGCTTCGCAACCCGTGTTTTCATGTGAATGCGGGGACAGAAATGTAATGCCATCAACTGACAACTTAAGATTAATATGAAGGGGCATTGACTATAATGATTTGTTGAAGGAACTAGCGAAGGATAACCTGCCCCTCATTAATTCCTGTTTGTCATTTCAAACCCCGCACCCAGAGGTAGTACACAATTTTTCTAAACTCTGTCTGGCTACTAAAACTCTTTTGTTGAAGCTTGCTTCTCTGAGTAAGCAGGGCCCTAGATGGTTTGATGTTGAATGTTCACTGGTTAACTGGAATTTGCGTAGAGTACTGTCAGTTAAACCTAGGTGTGCCTTAAATGTAAAACTGGCTAGGCAGAAGTACTATATAGCAGTTAATACGGAAGGAGTACTTTTAAATGAGGTTTGGGAAACCCTATCACAGGCTGCAACGAACAAAAAGGGTAAAATATTTTGGTCCACAGTAAGGGACCTCCGATCTGTGGGACAGCTATTAATCCCAATTAGCTGTACTATTTCTAGTCAATCTTGGGAAACTCACTTTTCTAAAATTTATGCTACTTCCTTGTTGGAGCTTGACCAGTATGAACATGGTACTTTTACCAGTATTCAGATAACACTTGCCGAAGTAGAAGTTGCTATTCACCAGAGCATTGGGAACAAGGCCCCTGGACCCCATGGGCTACCAATAGACCTTATTAAAAGGAAACCAGATTTTTGAGCCTCGCTCCTCTTGAACGTTTTTAATCATCTAACGCATGCTCCATTACTCAATACCTTGGCAAAGAGTATTATTGTCACAATATTTAAAAAGGGAGATCGGTCACAGCCCTGGAACTACTGGCCTATTTCACTGATCAATAATACCCTTAAAATATTGGGCAGAGTTTTATACAGTAACATCCTGGAATGGTCAGAGGAATGTAGTATTTTAGAGCCTTGCCATCTAGGCTTTCGCAGTAAGGTCGACACTAATGAGCAATGCCTCAACCGTAGCCTCATAATCGGCAAATACACCATTGCACGGAACTCTCCAGTCTATTTGGCCTTTATGGATTCATCCTCAGCATTTGATTTTGCTAATAGGTCAAAGCTGTGGGCTATCATGTTGGCCTATGGACTGGATGAGCCCCTGGTCCATTTTTTAGCATATCTTCATAAAGATCTTCAGGCTCGGGTGAGGATTGGCAGAGGAGGAGAGGTTTCAGTACCAATCAAGGTTGGAAGAGGGGTCAGGCAGGGGTGTGTCTTGGCCCCCTTCTCTTTATTATTTATATCAATGGATTTCATAAATCATTAGCATCCATGACTCAAGATGTTCCTATGATTAATGTGAAACCCCTCCCTGTACTACTATAGGCAGATAATGCAGTGCTTATATGTCACACCCCAAATTCTCTGCGCATTCTAGTACTGTCCTTTGTTAAATACATGGCTAGGTTGGACCTCAATGTTAATTTTAACAAGTCATTTTTAATGTTCTGTGGCCCTTGGAAATGCCAGTGTAGCTCCATCGTTTTTGGCAGTCAAAAACTGATAAGCACCTGTAAATTCCCCTATCTTGGGGTGGTTTTTGCTGCAAACGGCTCCTGGACTGAGTATCTTACCTATTCTAGGAGCAAGTTCTCAAAGACCATCAACTCAATTTTTAGTTTCCCCTGCCCAAAGAATAGAGGTGCCATTTTAGCTATCCTAATTTTGTTTAAAAATTACAATGAGTTCCAGTGGCCACTTATGGAGCCTAGATTTGGGGTACTTTAAATAGTTCCTGCATTCAGCAAGAAGAAACAGGTTTTGTAGGAAACTGCTGGGTATCCCAATCTCTACCCCACAATATATTTGCCATAAAGAATTCAATTTAAACTATATAACTGATTTTATATGTGCCCGACCAGCCCTTTTCTGGTTATCGGTCTGAAAGAATCAGGCAGCGGCTCACACTAGAGACATTATTACTGATTGTCTGAAGTGCAAGAAGGGGATGGATATTCCCTGGCTTTCTGGAGTGTATCACAGTTTATGCAGCGTTAATAAAGGCTGCATT
The DNA here is from genome assembly GCF_964263255.1 of Lissotriton vulgaris. NCBI lineage: Eukaryota > Metazoa > Chordata > Amphibia > Caudata > Salamandridae > Lissotriton > Lissotriton vulgaris. The sequence continues at coordinate 1,088,261,289 of NC_141697.1, read as the reverse complement.
TTCTTAAATCCCAGTAAAGCCGAAACTCTGCACAAAAAGTAACATAAAAGGGCCCTTTATTTGTTATAAAGTATAGAAAGAACTGTGCTGGAATCGAAGACACCCCATGTTTCCAGTTGTACGTCTCTTGAGCGGCACTGCCATCCCTTACCAAATTATCTTACCCTCCCTATGAGCTATTGGGAAGGGAGCATGCTATTCCCCTTGGCTACTATCCTAAACTCGATTTAGTACCCTTTCTGAGTGATGGGGTGAGTGGCCAATCAACCCTACACTTTTTGTTCTTTTGGAAATATTACCTGAAATACATCAAGGGGCTCCTTTACCCTTTTTTTAATAGGAGGAGGCAGATTAGTCTTGATTCTGCCTACTTAAGAATGCTTGCCCTGCCCGATGAAGAACTGATCTTTTGTTTAAGTACATTTCTGCGAATTGTCACTCGGACACGTAAGACAATGCTCAACCCTTGAGTTTTTAGTCATGTATGGACATGTTTATAATTGTTGGAGGGATCGATTTCTTTATATTCTAGTGATTTATTTATTGATAATGTTTTTTTTTATTTTACCTACAATTTGTGATACTGTATTTTATTATTGTAAAATTGTGGAAGGCAATGCGGAGTAGAGCCATTGCTCAGTTCGCACTCAGTTCGCAGCAACAGCGGCGCCTGAGGGTCTCAGTGAGGAAGTCGGCACTGCGCGTGACTCAGTACACTCGTCTCACCCGGTGAACACCGCTGTCTGGTTACTGGCAGAAGTCATTCCTGTGGACGCTTAGGGGCCACAGTGCAACAAGGGGCAGTTGCAGCATGGGAATCCTCTTTCAGTGCACTGCGTGTGTATGGGACTTTCTGGTGCCTCCCAGACCGTGGCGTGTTCACATCAAGGCAAGATTACATGGTCGTACTGTCTGTGCACCAAAGGAGGTCATCAATGGCATCTATCATGGGTGGTTGCTGTCACAGGGCACAGCTCTCACAGCGCTACCAATTAGCCCCACTCGGAGGCAGGGGTCAGCAGTTTGTTATGTTGCAGCAGCGCAGAGAGCTGGACTCCACTGTCACATGGCCCAGAAGGGCGGCATAGAAGCAGGCGTCAAGCGGCAAGTGTGGTGGGAGGTGAAGGACGGCCGCACCAGGATCGTGTGCTACTTGACTTCAAGAGGATCTGGTGCGGGGCTCCGTGGCGCCCCAGGTCTGTCTCACACGTTTCTGAAGTGGTTGCCAGTGCCCTCCACAACCAGTTTCAGAGGGATCCGGTGCAAACCTGCAGCCCACACCTCCATTCCCTGGTGCACTCCAGGCTTTGGATGCCGCAGTTGCAGCAGTCTGAAAGCACTCACTACACGCCGACGATCTCCGGCAGAGGCATCACACTGCAGTCGGATCTGCGTTCAGCTACATCCCCCTCAAGCAGGAGCACTTAGTGGCCCTCTGGCCTCCAGCCGTGCAGCAGTGCTCGCTCGAGCACAGAGCCAAGGGCCAGCAGCCAGGCCCACTCGGTCAAGTGCAGCAGGGCCAGGGTCTCACCATCGCTCCCCCAGCGCTGCCACCAACATGGCACCACAGTGCTCGAAGGTAGGTGGAGCAGGAAATGCAGCGGTCGGCCTCAGCGTACCGGCAATGCCATGGCTGCTTTCTACAGATTGGATGCCGCCTCTCCCTTGCTCCCAGTGCGGCCACAATAGTCCAGCAGGCTCGCGTACACTTCAGCACGGCCGCCCGCAGTCCCGATCCACAGCGAATCTCTACATTCTGGGGACATGTATATCGGCAGAAGTTGGGTCAGTAGTATGCCGAGTTCTTCTGCTACATTTGGCTACTTAGTTTTAAACAGTTTGCAGAGTATATGTGCAGGATAGCGAAAAAATGAAGAAGCGACCGAAGGAGATCGCTTACAGCGTGGCCAGCACCTGCAATGCTTATTCTTTGTTTCCACCTACTCCATACCTCTCTGGCCTTAGTCGGGTGTCTTGTGCTTGACTTGGGAAAAGCCTTTGATTCTCTGGAAAGGATTTTATTTTTGTCACCTTGTCTCGCTATGGTTTCTGGTCCAATTCTAGTGTGCCACGGTACACACCAGAGATGCCCACTGTCCCCTTTGATTTTTCCCTAGCTATAGAATTACTTGCAGCCACTATCAGAGCTCGGGAGGCTGATTGGAGCACTCCCAAAGGAAATTACACCCACATCAAATCTCCATACCCAGATGATCTCCTTCTATATTTTCGAGACCTGCGGTTAGACCCCTGTACACTACTTGGCTTGCTCAATGATTTTGCTGACCTCTCCGGCTTGAAAATAAACTGGGCCAAATCATGTTTTTTCCCCTTCACACCACCTTCACCTGACCCTGCCCTGACACTCAGTGGTGTCCTCCATAATAAGGCAACCTAATACATTCATCATCAAGCAGCTGACCTGCTTGAAGCAACATTACAAGAGTGGTGACAGCTATTACGTCCTGTATGATTTTGTGGTGCATGCTCACCCTATTGATTATGGGTTAGATAGCGCTACTTAAAATGGTTGTCCTGCCAAAACTCCAATACTATTTCACTAAATATCACGCCCCCTTCTTTCGCACATCTGAAAGAACCTTGAAAAAATTCATCTAGAGTGGCTGCCATTGTCAAGTTACACTCTCTAAGCTATACTTGCCCACAGATCATGAAAGTCTAGCAGTCCCAAATATGGAGCAATACAATCTCGCTTCTCAGCTTCAGTAGGTGACCATGTGGATAACAGGACTCCAGTTCTCAGACAGAGCCACAAACTCACCGTCCTGGTCACTCCAAGTGCTGCTCTGACTACTTCACCCCTGCACTCAGGATAGGCCACCAGACTCCCTATCACTTGGAGTTGAAACCGCTGCTACCGCAGATGTTTATATCTTACACATATGACAACGCCATTTGTCCCGGCATTGCTCATATTAGGCACACCCGATGCCCAACTGTTAAAAGATCCACTGAAGTAGTCTATGTAGTGGGAGGCTGGCCTCCAAACCACTGGGTGACCTATGTTGTGACATCATCCTGCTATCTTATCACACACTGGTGGAGGAAGACAGCCTACATCCTGGTCTATTTTTATTGCACGCTTCATTACTTAAAGCTTTGGGATGCCAATGGGGAGACCTGACAGGAAACATCAAGCTCACTGCACTGCCCAATATACCTGCATGTAATGGGTATGAGTAGGCACCTCACCAGATGGTTCACTGCCTCGCCGCATCAGCACATGGCACTGTCCCCCATGAAAAGGGCTGGGGATAGACCTGACCCGCCCCTGCGCAGACTAGAAATGGGCTGCGGTATTGGTCCTGCCCAGTCCTCGCCTCACATTGGTGGTTAGTCACAGCCACCCTATTCTCTTGTACTGGACGCACTACGACTCACACCTGGAAGGAATGCATGTTAAACCTATTCCGTATTAGTAAGTGCCAGAGGATGACTTCATGGTTCTTGGAGTTGAGTTTATTAGTGGCTAAACGCTAAATCACAAGGAGGTGGAAGTCTCTTAAACCTTGTTCTCCACTAACCTTAAGACGTTCACTGTTGGTGTGGGCTGAAAAGTGTTACCCTACATAGAGAGGAAACTCTCTGCCTATGTAAAATCCCTATTGTAGCTAACTGGGACACTGTAATGAATGACTTCCTGAGTGAGTTCCTAGTAGAGTCGGGTTCCTTGGGAGGTGAAGTAAAGGCAGCGGAGAAGGATGAGGAGACCCAGTAGCAACCCCCCCACATGACCAATGTGAGCTGGGTTACCTCCAGAACCAAGTGCAAACCACACACATTCCACAAGGCAAAGGATTTAAGAGGCTTCCATTATGCATGACACCCTTACATAAACAGACTGGGTGGGGTGGTGCAGTTACAGTTGGGCTAAGTTATTCCTTTACTTTCAATTTGGCACATTAGCTTTTCCTCTCACCTCCAGATATACACAGAGTTTTAACTTGGAATGACAAGTTACTATTACTACAAATGGGCTGCCCTTGGCAATATGCCCATAAAAGACTGCTCTTCGCTGTCAACCAGCAGTGCATTCCAACAGTCAATGTTCCATACACTGCCCCCTGAATGTATAACATTTTTGAAAAAAGTGCTGAGGAGGTTATGTAGTTGCATGAAAAGTGGGAGTATGTGCAGGAAATGGCAATATATTTCATTTTCTAATGTTGTCTTCTTCACCAGTTAATGACCACATTTGTAAAAATAAAAAGTGAAAAAATATAACCAATAAAAACAGATTGAAACAAAAATAAGGAGGTAAGTTCTTGGTTTAGGATTTTTTTCAATGATTTTAGGTAGCAGATGAAACATGAAATGGGCCGGTAGCTGCCCAGGTCCGAAATATCCAAACTGAACTTTTTCGAAAAAAGGTGTTCAAATGGAAGTTTTTTTCCACTGCATTGTAAAGACTCTGGTCTGAAAGCTTCGGTTATAAACATAGGGGCCGATTAGGATGGAGGATTTTCCGCCTCCTCCGGGCCGGCGGAAGCCACCTCCGGCCCGGAGGAGGCGGAAAATCCTCTGCGGACTCACCAAAGACCCACCGCCGCATTACGATGGCTGGTGGGTCTTGGTTTCTGTCCGCTGCTTTTCCGCCGCGGTCGGATTACAACCGCGGCGGAAAAGCTCTCATTTGGCTGGCAGTGTCTATCAGACACCGCCAGCCAAATTAGGAAGCATTAGTAAACATGCTTTTCCGCGGCGGTTTTTCCGCCGTGGAAAAGCATGTGTACTTTTGATTTTGGGGGCCCGTTGCGGGCCCCCAGGGTGGTGGCGGGTGGGGGGTGCACATGGGGGGTACCTATGGTACCCCCCAGCATTTACATGCACAATGCGGCAGGCACCGCGCGGTGCCTGCCGCTTTGTGCATGTAAATGTAAAACATGCACTTTTAACATTGCGGCGGGTGCTGCTTGAAGCAGCACCCGCCGCAATGTTAAATATCCAGGATGTGACCGCCAGGGTGGCGGTCACATCCTAATCGCACATGAGGGAACGCCGCAGCCCCTGCGGACGTTCCCTCATACTCTGGGGTCGCGGACGGACTCAAGTCCGTCCGCGATCCTAATCGACCCCATAGTGTTGTTGCTACATTCTGAGTTCAGAGAGCCTAAACTACAAATCTATAGCTGTTCTTAATTGAAAGACACACCTTTAAAATGTTATGTCGCTGATCCAATGATAGCCTATGGGAGCGCTAGTCCTTGCAATCGTGAAAAATTAAATACACAGAATTTCACTATCAAGACATAGAAACACACCACTACATGTCCTAACTTTAACATACACTGCACTATACCCATGGGGGTACCTTGGAACTACCTTAGGGTGACTTATATGTGAGAAAAGGGACGGTTAGAGTCTGGAAAGTGTGAGCTCTTGCCAGGGTGACATGCAGTAAAAACTATGTTCGCAGACACATTTGAAAGGCTACTGGTGCGGATGGAACAATCAGTCCTGCAGGCTCTCTAGTAGCATTTGATTTACAGGCCCTGGGCACACACAGGGCACTTTACTAGGGACTGACAAGTAATTCAAATGTGCCAGCCATAGATAACCAATCATATTAAAAATTTACATAGGAAACACTTGCACGTTGGAACTGATCAGCAGTGGGAAAGTGCCAGAGTACCTAAAGCAGCAAACATGACCTCCAGCACACTGTCAAAAAATAGAGGAGGTAGAGGCAAAATGTCAGGGGAAACCACGCCAAGGATGCCATGTCTACTATGAGCCTACTAGGACTCCTTATTAGCAGGTGCTGTAATGAGGCTGGCCAGTGGGTGAGAGAAGGGGTTCTATGTACACTGCTTTGGAGCTTGTGCATCAGGAGGCAAATCACTCCAAATGATGGAAGGGAGATTTAATTTAACCACAGACCTACATTACCCTCTGTTGACATGGTCGCCAGCTGTTAATGTTATCATGATGAAGGTGGCCCTGCTAGAGTAGGCGGCCTGCATTGTTTTATACCTTAGAAACTGGACACTGGGTGTTAATGTACTTTTTGTGGCTGCCACTTATCTCCAAACTTACTATGTTTTCCCTTTGAGTTCTGAAATGCAAACCCCATAAATGAGCACTTTTGCACGCCACTGTGCTGAAGAACATTCCCCTACCTCTGAACAGGAGACTGCTTCAGAAGGACTCGTTGCTGCCTCAATCCTGCAGTAGCTCCTCAGTCAGGCTGTCAATATAGCATCACATGGTGTGTTACCGCTACAACACATCTTTTACAACGCGTTCCGTTACAACGCGATTTTTACATCGCAAATACCATTACAATGCATGCCATTACAACGCATGGCATTACATAGCAGATGCTATTACAACGCATGGCATTACATCGTAAGTATTGGTAAGTATTTAATTTTTTTTTTTTATTTTATTTAATATTTTATATTTGATTTAATTATTATTTAAAAATATTTATTTCGTTTTTAAATATTATAAATGAAATATATTAATTTAAGTATTTTTTAAAATAAGTATGAGTATAGGAGTATATGTTTTGGGGTACTGATGTATATGTTTTGGGGTGTTTGGGTATTTTTAGGTTTTAGGGCAGTGTTTGGGTTTTGGGGTACAGGGGTGTTTTTAGGTTTTAGGGCAGTGTTTGGGTTTTGGGGTACAGGGGTGTTTTTAGGTTTTAGGGCAGTGTTTGGGTTTTGGGGTACAGGGGTGTTTTTAGGTTTTAGGGCAGGGTTTGGGTTTTGGGGTACAGGGGTGTTTTTAGGTTTTAGGGCAGGGTTTGGGTTTTGGGGTACAGGGGTGTTTTTAGGTTTTAGGGCAGGGTTTGGGTTTTGGGGTACAGGGGTGTTTTTAGGTTTTAGGGCAGGGTTTGGGTTTTGGGGTACAGGGGTGTTTTTAGGTTTTAGGGCAGGGTTTGGGTTTTGGGGTACAGGGGTGTTTTTAGGTTTTAGGGCAGGGTTTGGGTTTTGGGGTACAGGGGTGTTTTTAGGTTTTAGGGCAGGGTTTGGGTTTTGGGGTACAGGGGTGTTTTTAGGTTTTAGGGCTGGGTTTGTTTTTTGGGGTACAGGGGTATTACGACTTTATATAAATTAAATTAATTAAATTAATTTTATTTAATTTAATTAAGATAATAACTATATTTACAATTATTAATTTAATTGTATTAATAAACGATTATAATTAAATTATATTATTTAAAAATGTTTAATTAATTAAATTCTTTTAATTTTATTAAATATAATTATATTATGTATTATTTATAACTTAATTAAATTATAATTATATTTATTGTTAATAATTACATTATATTATTTTCTATTTATAAATTTTTTATATATCATTAATTATATTATTTTAAATATATTACATTAATATCAATTTTAATATTAATTAAATTACTATAATTAAATTAATTACTGTTTTAAAAATGTTATATTATTTTTATTATTTTAAATTAATTTAATTAACTTTATTACATTTTTTTAAAAAAAGATATACTTACCTATACTTACGATGTAATGCCATGCGTTGTAAAAGTATCTGCTATGTAATGCCATGCGTTGTAATGGCATGCATTGTAATGGTATTTGCGATGTAAAAAACGCGTTGTAACGGAACGCGTTGTAATACATCGCGTTGTACTGACACCAATCCCATCACATGCATGTAAGGGTCCTCATTTTAAACAGCCCAGATGGTTTGACCAGTTAAACTATGATCTGGCATCATCAGAAAACCAGCATCAGGGGGTCATTTATTCACAGATGGCTGATTTATCAGAGATACTTCAGCACCTGCATGGGAACCTCTGCTTTGCAGATCTAGGTCCCCCTTTTTAAGAAGGATGACTTAGTTGAGCAGTATGCAAGTAGATAAAGTCTTTGTTGTATTTGATTAATAATAAATCATTAAATTATAAGATAGCAAAATAGAACAAAGTATTATAAAACTGAAAGGAAACAGCACAATTATGACTGAAAAGAAACAAAAAACAAGTCAATACAGATTGTTCCTTCACTAACTGTACTATATGGACATTCATTGCATAGTCTATAGTCTGATCTGTATTATTTTGAAAACATATTGTCACTGATTCCCCAAACAACAACCAAATGTACAAAATGCTGGTCCAAACCATTTTTTAATATTTTAATAAAATTTAGACATAAGAATATTAAGTGATCAATCGATTGCAGGTTCGTTGCAGGAAATCTAAATTGTTTGTCTCTATTGTCTTTATCAATCATTCAGATCTCCCTCAAACTACAGCAGTGGTGTATTGTACAGCTGCAAACAAACAAACTTTCTGAAGAGAGAGTCCTTGGATCAATCCAGATATGTTTTTTATGGAATGACAGAATAGGAATACATGGTATATTCCGTAAGTCGATATTTTATACACTGCTGAATATGATTAAATACTGCCCTCCCTCCAGTTACAATCCTTGAAATCGTAGTTTATTAACTTGAATGGTTAGCATTTCTAGTCAAAGATCTAATTTATAAGTGATACAAAATCAGAAAAAGAACATAACTTTAACCTTTTAGATATCAATTGATCCTTCTGATATTTAGTAGACACACTGGGCATCATTAGGATGGCGGGCGGACTTCCGTCTGTCTTCCTGCCACGCTAGCGGTACTGGGACAGGCCGCCAGTGGTACGGCGGTCCTGCACCAGTGATTAGGATGCCACCACCACTGTGGTAGTGGCATCCTCCTTTCCCTAATAAAGATATACTTGGGAAAACCCAATAAACCCTTGTAGGCTTGGGCAGGGTAAGTGATTGAAGTACCGAGTGTCTACAAGGGATTTTCTTTTTTAAAACTCAGTATATGTGATTCAAAAAGATTACTTCCAGGATTTGTGAGTCAATTGAACCTGACTGTATCCATAGGATAACCAATGTATTTCAATGTTGTTCAAAATCATACATTTAATGAGGTAATAGAAGAGGAGAATATGAATTAAAAAGCACACAACAAATTAATTATATTCCAAAAAACTTATATTTTGAACAAACCATGGGGATATATAGAAATTAATCAAGATATAAAAGTCATGAAAGGCTGTACATATGAATTCACAGATCAGTTCATAACAGAACATCAACTCCGTAAATTGATAAGGAGAAACCAGTTCATAAATGCAAAAAAGTTTTCTTCCAATGCACAGAGGCTGTGGAGATGATGTTAGTGGTCGATGTTTCGGTCTTCCTTGTTGTCATCTATGAGACCATCATCAGGACTAATGTTTTTTTCAAAAAAAGAAGATAGCCCCCTATATAGAAATAATTATGTACAATTACTAAATTTGTCCACAAAGTGCAATTATATCAATTCTCTATTTACAGACAAAAAACAAACATAAATAAATATAAACAGAACTTGTGTGCTAAACATCATTTAAATAAGACCTTGCAGTCAGAAAACTAAAACTAAAATCTCACCACCTGCTAAATTTGGTGGGCAGAATTCTCCTCTTAAGTATAACAGCAAGTGCTTCTTTTACAAAGTAGCTTGAGCTATGTTGTTAAGGCTCATTATTTAAATATCACCACCTGCTAAATTTGGTGGGCAGAATTCTCCTCTTAGGTATAATAGCAAATGTTTCTTATACAACGTAGCTTGAGCTCTGTTGTTAAGGCTCATCATTTATTTGTCCCAAGGGAATTTAATAACTTAACTCACTTGAGATAACTGAGTACAAGTTGCCACTGGTCTCCAAAAGGAACGGAATGATTATTTTCTCTTGAATCTGGGAGATCTATAAAACATATTCTAATTATAAATCGCACAGGGATTTGGGTTTTTATGTAATTATAGGCACAGCATTATTTAAACATACCTGAAACGGTAATACTGGTCACTTAGTATTACAGAAATATGAGCTCCAAAGGTAGCCGCAATTGAGACAGCCAACACCGTAGTATCTGCATTCAAAAAGATATATGCAGACTACTGTTAGGCTGAATAGATTTATTTATATAGTACAAATGTTATCTGACTCCCGAGTTAGTGCCTGAACAGAATTAATCAATGGTTTGTGTAGTCATTTAACTTAACATATTATTTCATCAAGAAATAAAACTATGCTCTATTGGGCAATTGTAGTAAATAGAGCGCGATATCGTACCACTCAAATACTCTGGTGTTAAATTATTCGAGCAAACAGTGTCCCATAAATACTGTTGATTTTGTTGTCATACTAAAACACTGTATCATGAGTTTTTAAGGATTACAATGTAACAGTCAAACGTCGTATAACACGCGTAACCAAACTGGGAAAGTATGGTGTTGTTTAAAAACATGAGGTACATGTAGCTTGCACTAGAGCATTAGGGAAATTACATAAGTAACCCATGTTGCTTGCATTTCAGTAAAATCACCATACTTTGAGTCCTGTGGAGTTAATTAAAGTGCAAAGTCGTTGCCAAGCTTATTATAAAGATACCGACTTCATATCATGAAAGCGTCCTAGCTACTATAAACAGTGAAGTTACGGGGACGAAATGAAGGGAGCTTAAAGGTATCTTTACTCTCTTAGGTCATAAGAGTTGCAACAACTCCGGGAGAGCTTGCTACAATGTCAAGATGGCTTAGCTCGACACCGCTTCTGCTATCAAAAAATAGAGACGGTGATTCAAAATTGGGTACAACAAAGATGGTACAATTTGTACTTACAAGTCTCACGATCAGCAGTTAAGACTTTCGCAGTGGCGATTAGACCTCTAACAGGGTTAAGTTGAATATTGCCGGTATTTAAGCGCCCAAACCCGGAAGTACTTGTTATTGAGACTACGATGTTACATAAATGGCGCCATACAAAAACGGCGGCAATCTTAAAATGGTCATTTAGGTTCGTTAATATCCAATATTTTGATGGTCACTAGAACATTTCATGTATCTTCTGACTTTTTCAACGCGCGATTGTATATCATTTACCGACCCGGTTGTAAATATATTTCAGTCAAATAACAACATGGTTATATATTATACATTTTCAAAACATCCTAATAGATCGCTTAATCCCAAGTTATATAATCACCAGTATGTTTTTGTACAAATATCATTCGAAACACAATTGGGAAACATAGTGATCAATTTGGCTTGAATGCAATCTAGTCTCTGTTATGATAAAATCACAAAAGGCTAAATCAGACCATTGGACTATACTTGTTATTGAATATTAACAAACCTAAATGACTACTTTAAGATGGCCGCCGTTTTTGTATGGCGCCATTTATGTAACATCATAGTCTCAATAATATATTTACAACCGGGTCGGAAAATGATATACAATCGCGCATTGAAAAAGACTGAAGATACATGAAATGTTCTAGTGACCTTCAAAATATTGGATATTAACGAACCTAAATGACCATTTTAAGATGGCCGTTGTTTTTGTATGGCGCCATTTATGTAACATCGTAGTCCCAATAACAAGTACTTCCGGGTTCGGGCACTTAAATACCGGCAATATTCAACTTAACCCTGTGAGAGGTCTAATCGCCACTGCGAAGGTCTTAACTGCTGATCGTGAGACTCGTAAGTACAAATTGTACCATCTTTGTTGTACCCGATTTTGTATCACCGTCTCTAATTTTCTGATAGCAGAAGCGGTGTCAAGCTTAGCCATCTTGACCTTGTAGCAAGCTTTCCCAGAGTTGTTGCAACTCTTATGACCTAAGAGAGTAAAGATACCTTTAAGCTCCCTTCATTTCGTCCCCGTAACTTCACTGTTTATAGTAGCTAGGACGCTTTCATGTTATGAAGTCAGTATCTTTATAATAAGCTTGGCAACGACTTTGCACTTTAATTAACTACACATGACTCAAAGTATGGTGATTTTACTGAAATGCAAGCAACATGGGTTACTTATGTAATTTCCCTAATGCTCTAGTGCAAGCTACATGTACCTCATGTTTTTAAACAACACCATACTTTCCCAGTTTGGTTACGCGTGTTATACGATGTTTGACTGTTACATTGTAATCCTTAACAACTAATGATACAGTGTTTTAGTATGACTACAAAATCAACAGTATTTATGGGACACTGTTTGCTTGAATAATTTAACACCAGAGTTTTTGAGTGGTACGATATCGCGCTCTATTTACTACAGTTGCCCAATAGAGCATAGTTTTATTTCTTTTTTTTTTTTAGTATTTTATTTTTGTTGTTGCTGTCACATGGTATACAGTAACGTACAGTAATTCTTCAGTGCAGCGTCAACATTCAGCTGCCACATTTATTAAAGCAACTTTTTAGTATTTTAACCCCCCCAACTTAAACTTGCTACTTTCAGGGTTAAGTCCACGTTTTCTAGCAATGGTCAATATCAGCATTAGAGTGCCTAAATGCAACTATCCGGTCTCGGTTCAGATACACATTTTGGTAAGGTCATCTGCGGGCATGTTCCCATGGTCCTGTAGCTTTTATTGTCTCCACATTTCACTCCCCCCTCCCTCCCATCAATCCAGACCTTCGTCGTCCTCTGAGCTATCCCCATCTCCCTCCTCGGGCAGGGGCTCACAGAGTTCTCCCCTATACTTGTTCCAGGGTGACCAAATCCCGTTCCATTTCCGAGGATTATGTCTCTGCTGATACACCGCCCGCTCGGTTAGCATAGTCACATCCATATTTCTGCACCATTGCGCTAGTGTCGGTGTTTCCTGTGCCCCCCAGTTTTTCGCGATGTCACGTTTCGCCATCATTACACCTATGACCACCCACCTCTTCGCATGCAGTGAAAGGTCTGTTGGGCCCCAAACATTAAGGAGACAGATCCTGGGGTCTGGTGCAAATGGGTTCTGTAGGGTCTGACCGATCGTGCGCGTGACACGCCGCCAGTAGTCCTGTATATGTGGACATGTCCATAAAGTGTGGTATAGTGTACCCTCCTCCCCGCAGCTTCTCAGGCAGTGTGGGTGTTCCGCTCTATGTATTTTATACAGTGTCGTGCGGGTGTAGTAGACCCTGTGTAGCACTTTGAACTGGATCAGTCTGAATCGAGTGGAAATACCCGCCTCCCTGGGCGAGGCCAGGGCTGCGTTCCAATCTGCCTCATCTAGGTCCCCTATCTCGTCCTCCCAGTACTCCTTTAGTTTCCCCAGGGGGTCCGGCAGGTTATTCATGAGTTTTCGATATGTGAGGGAGGTTGCCCCGGCCTCCATGTAGTCTGTAAGCAATCGGTCCTCTAACGGAGCCGACTCCGGAAGTGCCGCACCAGTTTCTAGCACCGACAGGAGTGCGTGCCTGATTTGTATGTACCTGTATGTTTCGGTCTCCGCCAGGTTGTATTGTTCCCTGAGTGCCGTGAAGGAGAGCACACCCTCCCTGGTCCACAGATCGCCCACCGTGGAGATCCCGATGGTGTCCCATTGGTCGAACCCCTTGGAGCTGCGCAGGTTACCGAGGGCTTTGGCGTCCCATAGTGGCGTGAGCCTGGTGATCACTCCCTCCCATCCCAGCCGTCTCTGAGCTCTGTGCCATAAGGCTACAGTGTGTTTGGTAGGCCCCTCTAGTTTCTTCACCATCCCTTTATTATAGAGTGGGGCTAGCAGAGTGGACAAGCCCAGTTGGTGTCTATCTGCCCTGTACGCTGGGTCGTCTTGCGGTGCGTGGATCCACTGGTTAATCACCTTAAGGTGAGCCGCCCAGTAATAAAGTTCAAGGTTGGGGAGGGCTATCCCACCGCTATACCAGTCTCTGGTCAATTTCAACTGCGCGACCCGGGCCGGTTTGTCTCCCCACAGGAGAGTGGACAGTTGGGCTGAGACGTGACGGAAGAACGACACGGGAACCACTGCCGGCGTGTGTTCCAGAACATAAAGGAAGCGAGGGAGCGCCAGCATCTTAAAGAGTGCCGCTCTACCTAGCAGTGTTAGGGGGAGATTATTCCAAAGGCGCACATCAGTCTTCAATTTGTCCAGCTGGGGCTTAAGATTCAGGTCAAGGAAGGTCGAGTGCTCCCTTGTAATCCGTATCCCTAGGTATTTGAAGGCGACGCGTTCTACGAGTAAATGGCAATCTGTAGGTAGTATTGGAAGGTCGCCCTTTATCATATATATCACGGACTTGGCCCAATTGAGTTTATAGCCCGAGGCCGTTCCGTGTCTTTCACATATTGCCAGCAGGACCGGGATACCGGTCGTGAGGTCCGTGAGGTAAACGAGCATGTCGTCGGCGTATAGGGATACCCTATCCTCGCCTCCATCTTTCCATTGTATACCTTTCAGCAGCTGGGTGGTCCTGAGGATCGTGGCCAGGGGTTCTAGCACTAAGGCAAACAGTAGTGGCGAGAGTGGGCACCCCTGTCTCGTGCCCCTTGCCAACGGGAACTCCCTCGATATGTGTCCGTTTGCGGTTACTCTAGCCATGGGGTCGGTGTAAAGCAGTCTGACCCACGATATGAACGTTGGGCCGATACCAATGTGTTCCAGGACTGCAAAGAGATAGCGCCACTCCACCATATCAAATGCCATTTTGGCATCAAGCGATAGTACCGCTGCCGCTTCCTCCAACTGCGGGGCTCGGGCCAATACCCCATGCAGCCGTCGCAGGTTCAGCGCCGTACTGCGGTGTGGCATAAAGCCCGATTGGTCCGGGTGTATAAGGTGCGCCAGATGGGGCAGTAGCCTGGTGGCCAACAGTTTCGCCAGGATCTTACTCTCGGCGTTAAGGAGGGAGATCGGGCGATAGGATTCGCACTCCTCAGGGGGTTTGCCGGGCTTAGGTATTGCGACTATTGTGGCCGTGCGCTGGTCAGGGGGGAGTCGTCCCCGTCCCCGGCACTCCTGAAACATATCGCGCAATGGTGCGGACAGTGTCTCGGACATGAGTTTGTACCATTCTATTGGCACACCATTGGGGCCCAGTGCTTTCCCGGGGTGTATCGCTGCTATGGCTGCCTGTAGTTCTTCCTCCGTCAGGTCGGTGTCGAGCTCGTCCCGTTGGTCTGGGGAGAGAGTGCGGGTCGGCACTCCCACAAGGGAGCTTTCTGCCATTTCCCGTGTGACCTCATAGTCAGGGGAGTATACGGAGTGGAAATGGTCAGCTAGGAGTTCCACTATTTGTGCCGGACTGGTTTGTACCTCACCCTGAGAGTCCCTCAGTTGTAATATCGCCCGCTGGCCACCCCGCGCTCTTTCCAACCATGCCAGAAGCTTCCCCGCCTTATCGCCTATGTCGTATATCCTGCTCGCTGTTGCGGACATATTGTCTCGCACTCGGCGACGCAGAAAGTCGGTGTGACCCTGCTGGGCTAGTCGGAGTGTGTGCTGGGTGTCTCCAGTCGGGTTCCCCTCGTGGTCTCGTGTAGCCTTATCTAGTTGTTCCTCTAGGTCCGTCAGTTCCTGACGTTGTGTGCGTCTGTGCTGTGCGATCACCGATATCGCCTGTCCTCGGAGGACTGTCTTGTAGGCCTCCCATAGAACAGTGGGCGACTCCACCGATCCCACGTTTTCTGCAAAGTAGGACCGAGTGCTTTTCCTCAAGGCCCTGGTGACGCCCGGTTCTTTAAGGTAACCCGGGTAAATAGGATAAAGTCGTCTGCGGGATTTTCTCTGACTGGACAGAGTCAGTGTAAGCGGGGAGTGGTCAGAGATCCCTCTCGGCCTAATTTGGGAGTCAGTGAAAGTGAGGAGGCCCCCCCCCAACGTCAGGAAGTAGTCTATCCGCGACAGGCTGTCGTGGACTGTTGAATGATATGTATATTGCCTATCATCTGGGTGTAGCCGCCTCCACACATCCACTAAACCCTGCGCTTCCATGAAGTCATGCAGTTTGGAGGGCCCTGGTGTACGCATGCGCGTCGGGTGGCGGTCTAGGGAGTCTTGTGCCACTGCATTGAAATCCCCCCCCATAACAAGATCCCCTTCAGGAAGATCTAACAAGAATTTCCCTAGTTCCGGAAAAGCTATGTTGTGTAGTGCTGGTGGGATGTAGACCGAGACCACATTCAGTGGCTTCCCCTCCCATTGCCCGTGTATCGCTGCAAAGCGCCCCTGTGTGTCTGTCGCCGTTGATTGGGCTATGAACCTGGATGAGCGATGAATTAATATCCCGGATCCCCGGGACCCCTTTGTGAATCCAGAGTGTACTATCATGCTATAGCCTTTTCTGTCTAGGGCCTTCGTAGCTGTGCCGGTGAGGTGTGTTTCTTGTAGTAGGACCAGGGCGGGGTGCAGCCTCTTTATACTCTGCAGGACCAGCCCCCGTTTAATCTTGTCGCCCAGGCCCCTTACATTCCAGGACATGAGGAGTAGCGGGGACGTCTGCCCTACATTAGTGTCCTCCCCCATTCTGTGTTGGTGTATGGCCTGTGAATTTACGCTCGGGGACGACCAGGAGGTCCGTGTAGTGCCTCTGTGTGTTGCATTGTGACAATACCATCCTATACTCGTGTGCCCCATCGTAGCTAACCTGCCCCTGTGTAGAAACTGAAAACCAAAACCCCCCTCTACCCCCAACTCCCCCCCTCCCTGCCCCCCTGCTCAACGGACTCAGAACTGCCCGCCCCCCCAACTCAGCAGAGTGCCCGATCCCTCCCCATAACATAGTACTTGCTCGCTGGGGTGATGGTTCTCCGTGGTCAGCGGCCCCCTTCTTCAGCTGCGGAGGCCTTTCCGCCCAGTGTCCAAGGCGGCGTTGCCTGTCCATCTCATGTTCCGGTCAGTCGGACCATGGCTGTGACTTACTGATCCCCATCTGCCTTGTCCTCCTGATGGTCGGATAAAGGGGAATGTATCTCTAGATCCTCGTCGTTGGCCTGTGAGCCCTGTCGGGAGCCAGCTGTACGGTGTTTGTTCTGTCTATTTGAGCGACGAGGGCCCGCTGCTCTCCAGCCCTCCAGCCAATCCTGCGCCACCTCCGGTGATTCAAAAAACCAAGTCTTGTTGTCCGCTACGACCCGAAGTTTGGCCGGGAAGAGCATCGAGTATGGGATTTCCCTGGCTCTGAGTTCTTTTTTGACTTCAAAAAAGGTCCGCCTCCTCCGCGCCACCTCGGCCGTGTAATCAGGAAAGAATGCCAGCGTCGCGTTCTGGATCTTAATCGGGGGCGAGTTCCTTGCCGCCTGTAGGATGGCGTCCCGATCCCTGAAATTGAAGAGCCTCGCTATGATCGGTCTGGGGTTAGCTCCTGTCTTGTGGCGTCCCCCCGGTACCCGATGCGCCCTTTCTACTGTGAAAAAGGCGGAGAGTCCTTTGGGCTTCAGAGTGTCTTTGATCAATCTCTCCACGTATAGGTCCATCGCCCTCGTGTCTTCCGATTCTGGCACACCAATAATACGGATGTTGTTCCGTCTCGAGCGCCCTTCTTGATCATCGAGCTTGTCGCGTAGTTCTTTGTTCTCCCTCGAGATGCGTTCCACACTAATCTGGAGTTCCGAGACGTCCTCGACCAGGGACTTGGTCACAACCTCCATATTGTTCACTTTCTCTGCCATTTTATGGAAGTCCGCCCTTATAAGTGTGATCTCGGCCGAGATCGACCCCACCGTGGCCTGTACCTGCGTGAGGGCCCGCATGACGTCATCAATGGTCGCTTTCTTGCCCCCGGTCACTTCGGCTGTCTTGCTCGCCTGTGTTTTGGCGTCCTGTGAGGGAGAGGGAGAGCCGGGCTTGTCATAAGCAAAGCGTTCCAGGCGTGATTGCGTCGCTCCGCCTTTATGCCCCTTGCCAGCCATCCTGGATTCGCCTGGGCCAAGCTATCTTCCTCTGCCAGCTACTGGGGGTCTTCCCTGGGCCCACGCAGTGGTTATGAGGGTAGGTGTGGCCCCCGTGAGGTGTCTCAGTGAGTTTGCGGATCTGGACGGGCCTCTGTTATGTGGTGGCCGGCCTGGTCACGTATTTATTGACGGGGCGCGCAACCGAATGTCGCCGCCCTGCAGGATTCTCTTTGTCTCCTTCTTGCACCGCTTACAGAGACCCTGACTCGTGCTCGGCCCCCTGACGGTGACGGGGGGGGCCCCGGGCCGTCCCCAGATAGGTCCTTCCGCTGCGAGGACGGGAGCCCCGCGCCGATGCTCTGTTGGGTCTTGGGCGGGGATGCCCTCGGGTCCGTTGCACTTCGCCAGGCTCTCCGATCGGCCAGGGGGGGGGCCGCCGTGCAGACACTAAGGCAGCGCGGTTCCGCCGCTGCCGGACTTTGCGCTCTGGCCGCCGCTGCTAAAGATGGCGGCGTCAGCTCCCCCCGTCTTCGCTCCGGGCGCCGGAGCCCGTCCTCAACGAGCGTTCCCCTCACCTCAGCTGAGCCACCCGACGGCAGATCGACTCTCCTCTGTCCGGTGACGGATGCTGGAAGGCTCGGCCTCTGTTTACCCCGGCGTTCTCCGTGGTCGGGTGTTTCCGGCGGATGGCTGCCTGGCTCAAGTCACTTCCTGTCGGCGAGCCGCGCACTGTGCCTCCCGGTCCAGAGGTCGCCCACAGGCCCGCTCGGAGCACTGACACTGACTGGTGTTCCTGACCTCGGATTGAGGTCCGGCGAATTCGAGCTGCCGCCGCCTGGTCCTAGGCTTCGCTGCCTTCCCGCCTGGGTAGTTTTATTGCCGGATAGATGTGCGGATTGACCTGGGAGCCGCCTTAATCACGGAGCTCTCCTTTTAGGCTGCCGCCATCATCGGCTGCTAGCCACGCCCCCCATAGTTTTATTTCTTGATGAAATAATGTAAAGTTAAATGACTACACGACCCATTGATTAATTCTGTTCAGGCACTAACTCGGGAGTCAGATAACATTTGTACTATATAAATAAATCTATTCAGCCTAACAGTAGTCTGCATATATCTTTTTGAATGCAGATACCACGGTGTTGGCTGTCTCAATTGCGGCTACCTTTGGAGCTCATATTTATGTAATACTAAGTGACCAGTATTACCGTTTCAGGTATGTTAAAATAATGCTGTGCCTATAATTACATAAAAACCCAAATCCCTGTGCGAAATATAATTAGAATATGTTTTTATAGATCAAGAGAAAATAATCGTTCCGTTCCTTTTGGAGACCAGTGGCAACTTGTACTTTATCTCAAGTGAGTTAAGTTATTAAATTCCTTTGGGACAAACAAATGATGAGCCTTAACAACAGAGCTCAAGCTGCTTTGTATAAGAAACATTTGCTGTTATACCTAAGAGGAGAATTCTGCCCACCAAATTTAGCAGGTGGTGAGATTTAAATGATGAGCCTTAACAACATAGCTCAAGCTACTTTGTAAAAGAAACACTTGCTGTTATCCTTAAGAGGAGAATTCTGCCCACCAAATTTAGCAGGTGGTGAGATTTTAGTTTTAGTTTTCTGGCTGCAAGGTCTTATTTAAATGATGTTCAGCACACAAGTTCTGTTTATATTTATTTATGTTTGTTTTTTGTCTGTAAATAGAGAATTGATATAATTGCACTTTGTGGACAAATTTAGTAGTTGTACATAATTATTTCTATATAGGGGGCTATCTTCTTTTTTTGAAAAAACATTAGTCCTGATGATGGTCTCATAGATGACAACAAGGAAGATGGAAACGTCTACCGCTAACATCATCTCCACAGCCTCTGTGCATTGGAAGAATCCTTTTTTGCATTTATGAACTGGTTTCTCCTTATCAATTTACGGAGTTGATGTCCTGTTATGAACTGATCTGTGAATTCATATGTACAGCCTTTCATGACTTTTATATCTTGATTAATTTCTATATATCCCCATGATTTGTTCAAAATATAAGTTTTTTGGAATATAATTAATTTGTTGTGTGCTTTTTAATTCATATTCTCCTCTTCTGTTACCACATTGAATGTATGATTTTGAAGAACATTGAAATACATTGGTTATCCTATGGATACAGTCAGGTTCAATTGACTCACGAATCCTGGAAGTAATCTTTTTGAATGACATATACTGAGTTTTAAAAAAGAAAATACCTTGTACATCCTCCATTCCCAGCATTGTGACGGGCGGTGCTCACAGCACCGCCCGCCGCAATGCTGGGAATGCACTGCATGCATTGTTATGCACTGCGTGCATTGTCATGTACAAGGTGACAGGCACCGCAAGGTGCCTGCCATCATGTCCATGACAATGGAGGGGCTACCATAGGTACCCCCCATGTGCACAACCTACCCCCAATACCCTGGGGGCCCGAAAGTAGAATCTGCATGCCTTTCCAGAAGGCATGTTTCCGCCCCATGCTAACTTGGATGTCGGTGTCTAGCAGACACCGCCACCATATTAAACCCTTTTCCGCCTGGTCGACTTGTCAAGTGGGCGGAAAAGCACGGCAGACGGTCTTCCTGTCCACAGCGGTACCCCCGCCATACTAATATAGCGGGGGTAAATGGGCGGCGGGTGGGGAGGATGTAGGGTGGATCGCCCCAGCCATGTGGGCAGTGGCGATCTGCCCTACATCCTAATGGATCCCCTAGTGTTTAAGAGTTTGATGATGGTTCTTAGCACTTACAAGTTGAAATTGAATTGCTTTCAAATCCACTTCTGTTGATAACAAGGCTATACAAAGTTATAACTTTATCCTATAATGTGGTGTTGAGTGTTTCAATACACCAACTTTGGATTACTTTTAAACCAATTTTTGAGAGATATTCATGCAGCTGCCCATGAAGGTTGCCATTTCTTGGACTACAATGGAATGTAATTTATTTGAAAGACCTTCAGCGCATCACCTATATCCCCCTCCAAGGGCAACCAGAAACATATTCAAACCAGCTATAATTGTTAGCAAGGATAGTTTGCTGTAGAATTGCGATGTGTTTATCCCAATTTATTTGGTCTCAATCAAGATCCCCAAATACAGGCAATTGCACAAATTTGAAATATTTGTGTCACTTAATGTTGAAGCTATTTCTCTTTTTGGGGTGAAAAACTCAAAGTTTTCGGTTTTGAAATACTTATCCTAAAATATTTCTCCTTGCAATATTCCCATCATATTTTCAGGTGCCCAACACACGTTTTGTAACTGATAGAGAAATTTAATGACCCGAGTAGTGGAAATGAGACAATTTGTTTGAACTTGTAGCAGGCAGAAACCCATCTAATCTATCTAAATAGGCTGGAAAATCATACCTATGCAATGAAAATAGGCTTTGCACCAGACCATTTTCAGTTGGAATCTGAGGCCAGGATCATATAGTGTTTGAGTGTAATTCAATCGTCAAGTGTAAAAGTTAGGTTCAGGATCTAAGCAACAACAATGGTTAGTTGGCATGAACAGCATTACATTACTGAGTGTGCGCATTCACTGGAACACACTGCTGTTGCGGCCTTCCAACTGGCTGCAGGACGGGACTATTAGTCTGATTACATCACCATCCCCTAATGATGACTGTGTTGAGGAAGTAGCACTGTCACAGTGGCCATGAAGTGTGCTTGGTTGACTTTCAATTCCTATTGGTTCTTCAGGCGCCATGTGTGTGTTCACCTGTCCCTCCACTTTTGTGTAATCATCCTGTTTCTCTGGTTGATCTGTGTAAAACCTGGGCCCACAATCAAATATGAGGGAGTATCAATTGTTAAGTTTGGAAGCTTTTCTTTAATAAATCTATAATAGTGACTATTGTGAGTGACTTATTGTCTACATATCCCATAATGCACTATGATGGTAGCTTTTTGTAATACTTAAAACCACCCACTGGATTATGCTACATTTTTATAGGACATGGGGATAGATTTAGGCTAAGAGATGTGCAAAAACTAACATATTTAACACTCATTTTGTGATGTTGAAGGGTGCTTAGGTGTGAATGATTTCAAATCACACTATGGCCTCAGGATCCAAGGTAGTCTCAATCATAGACTCCAGTGTAGTGGATGGTAGCAGAGTCGAAGGTCCACCTCCAGATGCTTTGGGCTAAATGAGTTGCCTTGCTACCCTCTCCTTTATTCGCGACCTGAGGTTATACCACTTCTTTATGATGTCTTCAACAGTGCAGTGGTTTATTCCAACAGCATTTATTTTGTGCTGCATCTCCTGCCATAATTTGCGCCTCTGTGCCTTCGGGACAGACATGGAGACCCTTCCAAAGAGCACATCATGTTGTTGCAGCAGTCTTCAGTCAGGATCTTTGATTCCTTCTCTGAAAACTCCAATCTCCTTTTTCTGACCCTTGACTCCTTCTCTGAATTGACTGGTCATTGCTGTGATTGAGGCTTGTGTTGCAGGTCTAAACTGTAATTTGTAATAGCAACTGCTCTCCACCTCCACTTTACATACACTCAGGCTAGTCTCCAGGAAGGTAATAAGAGGCACTACCTGGTTCAGCGGACATTATTCATGACCAGGAAAAGTTTTCCCTTTATTTGCGGTCGCAATTCGTGCCCACATTTTTTGGAAAGCACTAACTGTGAGTATCAAAATTGAGAAGTAACTGACAAGCAAGTTCCAAATTGAGGGGAGAATTCATACATATATACTGATTTGTGATTTACTAATTGTGATTTGCAATGAATCGCTATTTGGAAATCGTTAATCAGCATGTTTATACATCTGGTCCTTTTTGTCAGAACAGCCCAGGTGTGACTAATAATGTTTTTAGTTTCTGTACTTGAGGACTCTTTACTAGAGATTTTTTTCCTATTGTGCAATGCTCCATCAATTAATTTCATTTGCCTTATTTCATTGTGATTGTAGATTTTAATTAATCTAATGACGTATATTTCTGTACTTACGGTAGCCTCTGACTTAACCATTTTGCAGACAGATGACTTTCCGATTCTAGCAGCATGAAGATGCTTTACTTGCTGGGCTCTGTAGTGGAGTCACATTTGTTAAATTGGATGCTATATGAATCCCCTTTACAAAGGCAGGTTTCTACAAGTTTGCAAAGAGTACAGTGAGAGATTGGACCCAATCTTCAATATCAATGTTAAGAATCTCTCTTGTTATATCGTTATAACTAGGGTCTAGTGAGGAACAGATTGTTTTGATCAACGTGGCAACATCCATTGGCAATATCTCCTAATTGTCACTGAGCCGCCAATCTTCAAATGGGGAGTATGCTTTCAATGAGCCAGTATACAGTGATATTATGTGAGGGGGACATTAGTCAAATGGTATTCTCTAGTCCAACCATATATGTATATATATATATATATATAGATATAGAAAGCCCCCTGCACTCAAGTACAAGTAAAGCAAAAGGTGTGTACAGTATGACACTATAGTGAAACAGTCATAAATGCTGGAGGAGAAAAAGGGAGAAAAAGGGAACAGTGTTTTCCAGAAGTGTCCTTCTTTAAAGCTTAAGAGGTCAGCCGACACATGTTTCGTCGCTATGGAACATAAATTCTGCGACTCTTCAGGGCTTTACAGAATCGTTGTTAATCTGTTGAGGTCGCGCAGCCGGTGATAATTCCGACCCGGCTGGGCCCTTGACCAGGAAATCGGGTTTAAGAAGAGCCAAGAATCACGATGCAATTCGCACAGGTATAACACTCGAGTAAAAACACTAGTGTAATCTTAACGTTCAGATAAATAACAAAAAGAGACGCCGGTATGTGGATATCTTATATTGTCAGGCATGAGTATTCTAACTAAAGCCCGCAGAGCAGAGTAACGCTAGTGCCAGTTTGAGGAGCGGGTCTACTCCTGAGGGAAAAGGGGCCCGGGCTGCTCTTTGTCTGTTTGTTCCAGGTGTGGATGTCCGACAAAGAGCAGCCCGCAGCCCGCAGTTCCGATCGCCATAGACCCAGCCCGATCCCGGGCCCCTTTTCCTTCAGGAGTGCAGGAGTGGTCCTGCAAGGCGGTCCTTTTCCACCCGCCTTGCTGGACATGGTACAATGGGGCAATGGCAGCGGTGCCATGCAGGCACCACTGTGGGCATTACAATGCCGGTCTTTTTTGGCAGAGATCCCGCCGCAAGAAGACAGGCAGAGAATGACTTAGGGGCCCGTTGCGAGCCCCCAGGGGGTGGGGTCCTGCACGTGGGGGATACCTATGGTACCCCCTGCATTTGCATGTACAAGGTGGCAGGCACTGCACGGTGCCTGTCACATTGTACATTCAAATGCACAACATGTATTTTTACATTGTGGTGGGTGCTGACGCTCGCTGCAATGTAAAAATACAGGATGCACCCGCCAGTGTGGCGGGCGCATTCTAATTTGTATAGCGGGACCGCCGCACCTAAGGCGGGTGGTCCCTTTTGCAGCTGCGATGGCGGGCAGCATAATCAGCCCCATAGTGCTGTTCCCTCTTCCCTTACCCTGGAGCTCTTTAACTCTGCCCTACACCACACACATTCCCTAGCAACACAGTGCAAGGGTGCATGCCTGATGTCTAGAATAGATTTTGTACTAGAAGAGTACCTTGCCATTCCAAAATCCCATGCTTTTCCAAACTTTAAATTTTCCCACATTGGAAGTGTGGTGTGCAGAACAGCACACATGCAATTTTGAAAAAAGTAAGAGAACATTTCTCCTTTTTAAAACTCTCTTCAAGGAGGTATTATTTGTTGGCACAAAGCCCTGTCTACCATTGTCAAGAGACAGTTTGTTGTGTCAGACCAATGGGTAGTCGCATGTGTACACCCAAATTCCACTCACAGATTTCCCCCTTGAAGCAAAGTACTGCACAGTAGCACAAGGTGCTATTTGTCTTGCTTTATGACAACTCTTCAAATAAAAAAAGTTTGAGCTGAAAAGTTAATAGTTTATCAGGACATTGTGTCAGGTTGCGTCACTTTTTGTTTCTTTACACCATCGCAAAACCCGATAAATCTGTCCCTACATTCCATAATTATTCAGCTTTATATATATTTATTTAAATTAAGTAAGTCTAAAGCTCTCCTTGTTCTCTTAATGTAATCAACATAATATAGGTTTCATAATCTTTTCAAATGTTGTAAATCTTGGTCGGGGTGGAGAACTCCTCTCTTAAAAAGACAGGTTTGTCCTATTTTTGTACGTGTGGCGCTCTCTGCCCCGACTGTGAAGTCTCTGCACTCATAAACATACTATTAAAATGCGGTTTTGTAAATACTGAAAAAGCGTCAACTTACACAAATGTATTTAGCTTTGTTCTGTCAGTGTAATGTATTTTCAAGGCGACCTTTTGAATAGTCCTCCCATTTGACAGATCCATACTTGTGAGTGATGCGCTTGGAATAAATGTTTAAACTTTTAAGTTCAGAAATAGATATATTGCTTTTAAATGATTGTTATCTCTTTATGGTGCATAAACTGTCCAACTACGTTGCTGTCTTTAAAATGTTCCTAACGTTGTGTCATGGAATTAACTTTGATTGCCCAGTAATTACATGTAATGGAGGCTCTGAAAGAGCCTTTGCAGGGGTTGCCTTTTAGTTTTCCATATGCATCATGTCACTCTGGATGTGTTTTATTACTACTGGTTACTATTAGTTTTACTATTAGGAACTATTTTACTGTAGATAAAACATCACTCATCTGGATCACTTCGATTTTATTTGTCATATTATATGACTCATATATCATATTGTTTGCCACTTGTGCTTGAACAACTCCTCTTAAGTTACTGATACCCAAATGTGATATATATAGAAGACTTGCATGTCAACATAGGTGTTATCAATATGCAAACTGCAATATTAAAAGCAATATCAGTAACCCCGAGGTTTGTCTAGCATTTCAGTGATGAGCTTCAGAATACCTGTATATGGGTGTGTGCTTGTTTCTTTCTGGTCCCCTGATTTTTTACCATGGATGCCAATGGCAGCAGTTGAGCGTGATCCTGGAGTTGGATTCTTTAACAAGGACTCTGATCCCTGGAGGAATAGTGGCATTCCTCCATCTGGAGGACAATGGTTGCAATTGACCAGTGCCTTCTGTATTTTGCTATTCTCCAAAGGGGTTAAGTGGTAGGTAGCCCGAATAGGGTGTTCAAACATTTGCTAAATGCTGCAACATTACACAAATTGACACAAAACTACATGAAATGCAAATCCATTATTTAGCGCTATATTCTTCCCAGAAACATTTCAGTTTTTGCCACAAGAACGGATTTCTCGCAAAAAATAGTGCACCACAAACAACAACTGCTTATGCTCTTTGTTGTCCTGTTAGTTTGTGGTCAATTTTTATCTTGCATGGCACACTTGAAGTGGTATGTTGACATTTTCCCCAGAAGTTTGCATAAGAATAATGTGAAATTTCTAAAATTTGGTAAATCACTCATAGCTAGTCCAGACCAAAAACCAGGTACCCAGTCTAGTGGTCCTGGTCCACAACATTAGTATCACAGTGGAGCAACATATCCTATTCATTTCAGTGGTCTATCTCGCAAATATGGAGAATGGGTCTTTGGATTACTTGAGCTGGCTCTTCCATCCTCTGTACCCTTTTTATCTATGCCCTTCCCTGTATCAGGTCATCATAGAATGCCCCATTCTCTCATGGCTGGATCTGTTTTCTTCAGAAGGGAAGCCTCTTTCTTATCGGTTCTGCTCCTTGCCCCCTCCCAAGGGCTCCCGAATACACCCCATGTCTCTCCTGTGTCTGTGAGGGATCTTTTCGAAACTTCATTTAATTACATTGCAGTCCTAGGTACTGCAGATGATCCAGGATTAGCATGGGGTTGGTATATTGTTAATTCCCTGCTGACTAAGGAGGCTATGATTCACCTGGTTTCAGCAACTCTCTGCATTGCCTCTATGTCTACCCACTGACTGACCGACCAAACCTATAGAGTTCTCTTTCCTTCACTTTCTGGTCTGGTCAGCTTGGGAAGCTAGGTCTGCAGGCTTTGGGTTTCTTCAGTGAAGTGGCTCTCAGTATTCAGCACTCTAAGAATCTGAACACCCTTATATTAAGACAGTGTGCTCCTTGAGGGGGCTCTGGTTTACCCCCAAATGTTATGGATTCCCATAGAAAGACTTTTATTGGGCTTTCCTCTCTTTACCTAGACGAGTCATTGGAATGCCATACATATGGTTGGGATACCCGTCACCCCCTCCCAACACACTCCCCAAGAATGGGAAGACGGAAACGGTTCTTGAACTTTTGGAAGGCGGGAGGGAGTTACCCTCCTGGCCGTATTTATTAAAATATGAAACAAAATTAAAACATTAAAATAACAGTTTCATATCATGTACAATTTCATTTACACATTACGATGTTTCTTGGCTAACCTTAACACATCTCTAATACAAAGGTTCTCCTAGCCGATTCTAAAACATCCTGTAAATGCATTTCAAAAATTCAAATTGTACATCCTAACATTACGGGCCAACGGCAAGGTCGTAACCGGTGTCAGATCCCTAAACCAGAACTCCCCCCTCACTTGTGAGGGGCGGGCGCACAGAGGACAGTCCCTCTTTGCCAACTTCCAATTTCCCTTGTCTTAACGGGGACCCCATATTTACTCGACGCCATCTTTAGTGGTCGTCCGAGGACTAGTGTGAGGTGTCTAGAAGGTAGCGTAGACCCCCCTCCCACTCCACACTGCTTACCACATCTGCCGTCGCAGATGTCCTGGCCCCGGAAAATTCCCAGGAGGGGCCCGTAGCCCCTCCTCCCCAGGGAGGGGCCTATGACCGCCTTCCCTTTCGGCGGCCCCATCCTTAGAGGGGACCGCCTCCCCGTTTGAGGGGCTAATGGCCGCCTCCCCCCGGGCGCTCCCATCCATAATGGGTGACGCCCCCACCTCTAGGGATCTTCCAATTACTGCTCACTGATCATGACCTTACCGCCCGACCAAAATAAATACGACATTTTTTAAACTAAAGAGGATGGAAAAAGACAGTCATACTGAGCGATTCAAAGTATAAACTCCTACTAAGCTTTGACGACATACATGCTGAAAGAGCAACCACTTTATTTACATACCAAAAAATTACCAACTTTATTCGAAAACAACCTAAAAAAGAAACAGTATTGTGTCACTCGACTTTATTCCAAAACAAATCGCTGTCATCAGGGGCTGGTGGGTGGGTCAAAATTGGCTCCTTGTTCCGTCTCGAGCTCACGTGCAACGAGGAGGTGCAGCTTCTGAGCACAGGAACAAGAGGATGCTTCCTTGGATTGTCGCTCCTCTTATCCTCCTTCGGGCGGGCGTGGACCCTCCTCCAATCCGCCTACAGGGCGTGGCCAACGGTGTAGGTGTCTAGGTCAACCCCTCCTTGGGCGGGAAAAGGCGCGCCCCGGCTACGCCGCTTCAGGCATACCAGCCGAGACTCGGCTCCCGCCCAAAAATGGCTTCCTGGGGGGATCGGGGTACTCCACCATACGTTCGGGGGGACCGATCGGTCGCCCCTTTCCATATGGTTGGGATACCCGTCACCTCCTCCCAACACACTCCCCAAGAATGGGAAGACAGAAACGGTTCTTGAACTTTTGGAAGGCGGGAGGGAGTTACCCTCCCGGCCGTATTTATTAAAATATGAAACAAAATTAAAACATTAAAATAACAGTTTCATATCATGTACAATTTCATTTACACATTACGATGTTTCTTGGCTAACCTTAACACATCTCTAATACAAAGGTTCTCCTAGCCGATTCTAAAACATCCTGTAAATGCATTTCAAAAATTCAAATTGTACATCCTAACATTACGGGCCAACGGCAAGGTCGTAACCGGTGTCAGATCCCTAAACCATAACTCCCCCCTCACTTGTGAGGGGCGGGCGCACAGAGGACTGTCCCTCTGTGCCAACTTCCAATTTCCCTTGTCTTAACGGGGGCCCCATATTTACTCGACGCCATCTTTAGTGGTCGTCCGAGGACTCGTGTGAGGTGTCTAGAAGGTAGCGTAGACCCCCCTCCCACCCCACACTGCTTACCACATCTGCCGTCGCAGATGTCCTTGCCCCGGGAAATTCCCAGGAGGGGCCCGTAGCCCCTCCTCCCCAGGGAGGGGCCTATGACCGCCTTCCCTTTCGGTGGCCCCATCCTTAGAGGGGACCGCCTCCCCGTTTGAGGGGCCAATGGCCGCCTCCCCCCGGGCGCTCCCATCCATAATGGGTGACGCCCCCACCTCTAGGGATCTTCCAATTACTGCTCACCGATCATGACCTTACCGCCACAGGCCGGATAGTTGACCGGCTATCCGGACTCCCCCACAAAACTCCTACCTAAAGGTCATGGCTGCATAAACTCTTTAACCAAGCTACAAAATCTCCTATGAGTAAAGCATTCCCCTCCCGGGACAAATGGACCCCATCCTCCAGATACATATGGTCCCCCCGGATACATCCATGAGGAATACAATGCAATGTACCTGTACGAAACAACCTACCAAGTTTGTTATTTACTTTCTTCACCGACTGATTTAAAGCTGACACAGAAATAGCCCCCCGCCAAACCTTCCGCGGAATCATGTGTGACCATGCAATCGTGCACCCCGGAACCCTTCTCGCCAACCAACTTACTGTGGATAAGATTAATTCGAGAAGTACTCGTTGACCAGTGGTCACCAAATCATTGCCCTCAAGATGCAGTATGATTACAGATGGCGGTGACCTTGTCCGCCCTAACAAACCCTCCATAAAATTTTGAAACTGGTCAATACAGAGCCCGCCCCTTCCGTAGAAGGTCACCCTGTACCCGTATTCCCCAGCCATGTGAATCATGTCACCTGCTTTGAATACGTCTGCGGCACGCCTCACGTATGAGTGGCCGACGACCCACACCACTCTTCCCTCAGCCGGTGATCTTTGACCGCTGGTCCCCAGGTGTCGGGTCAACTGCACAGTCCGCCCCGCAAAACCTGCTCGCGAAACTGAAAACCAAACAGAAAACAAGAAGCGTGAGTGCATGACATTAGCTTCACAACATTTGCAACCGCACATACCTCTTATAACAATTTGAGGACCAACGCCCCAACTGTTTCACTTTATCCACACTCAACCCCCTGGCTGTAGCCTCTGTAGCAGCACCTATCCGGAATGAGTGGGTCCCAAAATCGCTTGGGTTCAAGCCCGCTGCCGCGATTGCCATTGTTAACACCCGCTGAAACTGAAACCTGGTCAGTGGGGTGGCGTCGGTATGTCTCAGCAAGCTCCCCCCCCATGATGCCGCCCTTTGCGCTAAGTACTCCTCTACGCATTTCACTGGGCACATGTGGGACCCTAGCATGCGCTGAACAACCACACTGTCTCCGATCGCTCCCTGATCGGTTTTGGACTTGGCTATAGTGACTACCATCGTGTCACCTTTAATCTGGATGTGTTCTCGACACAGACCTCCCCCCGTATCCTGCTTGTTCCTTGCTACCAGTTCGCTTATTCGCATAGCCCCATGGAACGCTAATGCAAAGGCGGCCCAGAACAGCACTGTCTCTGACTGAGATGAACATGTCGCAGGGAGTACGGACATTAACTGGGACAACCTTGCAAGCCCTATCGGGCGCCTCTCGTCCTCTCTACGACCCTCAAGGCGTTGCCACCCGCGCAACGCCTTTTTTACTAGAAAGGACGCTGTGGGGTCCTGAATGCCATGAGCCTGCGCCATGAATGCAATGGCGGCTCGGTGTCTATTGGCTGTAGCCACTGATCGGCCTGCCTGATGCAATGAAACTAGAAATTTCAGGACATACTCTTCCTGCCCCCAATGCTCCCCCCTAGCTGGACCCAAAAATGCCCAATAGGAACGGAACGCCCCTTCATATGCCTTCCTTGTCCTGGGGGCTAGACTCTCTCCCACGAGGTTTTGTAATCCGGGGCACCGAGAGACCAGAGAACTTCGGGAAATGGTGCCGCCACCAAGTCCGCAGAGGGCAGATGGCCCCAGAAGGCCTGCATGTGGGAACGAGAGAGTGCATCAGCCGCCTGGTTCAGTACCCCAGGCACATGTTTTGCTCTAAAGTGGACGTTTAATTTCATACATAGCAGGACAATTTCTTTCATCAATCTCAAGATCAATTTGCAGCGTGCTGCCTGATTATTGATACATTCTACCATGGTCATATTATCCGACCAGAACACCACAGTGCGATCACGAAACCCCTCCGGCCATGTCTTCAAGGCCACTAGAATAGGGAACAGTTCAAGAAATCCAATGTTACCTGTGAGCCCACTCTCGTGCCACCATGCCGGCCATGTTTGTGCCGACCAATGATTACCAAAGATGGCGTCAAAACCCACACTCCCTGCTGAGTCGGTCCACAAACCCAGCTCCTTGGATGAAACCGCTGGTTTGTTCCACAGGACACGACCGTTGAAATCCGCCAGGAATGCCAACCATATGCGCATGTCCTGGCGAACCTCTGCCGAGAGTCTTGTGCGGTGATGCCCTTCCCTAAGGCCGACCATGGCTTGAGCAATAGAGCGAGAAAAGGGGCGAGCCATTGGTATCACTCTAAGGGCAAAATTAAGCTGACCCACAGCCTGCTGCAACTGATGCAATGTTACTTTCGTCTCGTCAATACATGCCTCGAGTGAGGCCATCAATTTCAATACCTTCTCCTTAGGCAAACGGAAGCACCCCTCTTCAGAATCGAGCTCAATTCCTAGAAACTCGAGTGAAGTAGACGGCCCCACTGTTTTGCCCGGTGCCAGTGGCACGCCAAATATTCTCATGAGATCACAAAATTTACTCAAAGCCTGCGCACATTCCGTGTCCCCAGCTGCCCCCAGAAACAGAAAATCATCAAGGTAGTGCATAACCTGCGTAAAGCCTGTGGCTCTGGTGAACGCCCATTGTAAAAAACTACTGAATTTTTCAAAATACGCACAAGAGATGGAGCAACCCATTGGCATACATTTATCCATGTAATAGCGTCCCTGGAACACAAAACCTAGCAGACGCTGATCCTGTGGGTGTACCGGGAGCAACCGGAACGCTGACTCGATATCCGATTTTGCCATCAGCGCTCCGGGCCCCAGGCGATTCAACATGGCGACAGCCTCATCAAAGGAAGCATACCGCACCGAACAAACTCCCGGGTCCATCGCATCATTCACGGAAAGACCCTTAGGAGCGGACAAATTATGTATTAACCGAAACTCACCTGGGTCCTTCTTGGGGACTACACCCAACGGTGAACAAACAAAATTATGGACAGGCGGGTTCGCATATGAACCCGCAACACGACCTCGGGCCACCTCCTTTGCAATCTTTGCCTGTACAACAACTGCATTCTGTTGAACCGACAGTTGGTTTTCGCACAGTGCTTCCCCCCGAAAATCCCCCGCCGGGATGCGGCAACCACATGAGAAACCGTCCCTCAACACCCCAGCGGAGACATGATCAGGGTATTCGTTCAGCCAGGGGATCATTGCCATGATGTCGATGGGAGTAGGTAGCAGCGCTCTTCGGCCGTCATTAGACCTGTTTGGCGCCGCCTCTGCCCCCTGAATCGCCATTCTTGGCTCTGCATGAACTCTCGGGGTGTGAAGACTGTCCGCACCCTGCACACTCATGCCTGAACTTGCACGTCCCCTGTGGTCTAGAGCACTTGCCCCTGTTGAAGCTCCAACAGACCCCTTTCTTGCCAGAGTTCCCATTACTCTTTGTGTGCTGATCACTACCGGCGCCCGCTCGAAAGGGCACCGCCGGGGAATGGCGGGAAGGCTCTGCCCCATTCCCGCCAAACGAAGACGGCTTTGTCGGGTTTGACCTGACCTGTTTCTGCCAGGAAATGGAGTCGAAACAATCCCACGTCAGAGATGAGTCGTGCTCCTTGGCCTTACGAAATTTGTTATCATAACCCAACCATTGATCACCATCGTACGATTCATAAAACTCCATTATTCGTGTCTGGTAACAAGCCAACTCAGTCAATACCATGGGCCTACGTTCCCCCATGATTGCAGTGAACATCCCAAAAGCCCTGGCCCAATTAGCGATTGTCTCATCAACTTTGAAACCCGCCATCTTTGCTCGCCATATACTTGGATGCAACAATTCCTTCTGATTTTTAACGTGTTCTATTTCATAATGATCAGTCAATAGCGAAAATATGTTCACGTATTTATCCGCCCATATCATTTCCTTTGTGGCCAACGGAATATGTTGTACCACCTTTTCCCTTCTTGAGGGTACCGACCCCTCCCCAGCCATTGGCAACGGCTTCTTACCCGAATCAGTAGCTGAACTCGCTGCTGCCGCTGTTCCAACGCCTGAAGACGGTTGTTCCGCTGGAACCTGAGGGGGAACAAAAGGACAAGGTGCCTTCGCAGCATCTCGCGACTGCCGCAACTGCTTCATTATTAGTTTGGCCTCTTCGGCCGTATCCCCTGGAGCTATGGCACCCACATTATTCTTGCCCAACCACGCCGCCAACTGGGCGGCCAACTCGGGTGGCATATCCCCCTCGTTTACAGGTGTAACTACGACAGGGATCGGCTGTCCTGCATCCGGAATCGGAACTGGGGCCTCCACTAGCCTGACCGGGCTCGCCGGAGGTGACTCGGGAACCGGAGCCTCACCCCCTGCCGCCCTGTCCCTGGCCCTTTTACCTCTCCCGGCAGGGACCACCCCCGGCAATGCTGGTCCGATGACTTTCTTAGGCCGGCCCGTACCGTTCATGGCCACCATCTGCTTCTTCATGTTCGCCATGTCCTTCACCAGCATACGAAGCATTTGGTCGGTGCTAACCTTCTTTCCGACCCTTTTGCCCGGCATTTTCTTACGATAGTCGACCGAAAGATCCTGGAACCAAAGTTCGAAGCGCTAGAAGAGAAAACACAAGAATTACAAATTCTCAAAATTGGCTCCTTGTTCCGTCTCGAGCTCACGTGCAACGAGGAGGTGCAGCTTCTGAGCACAGGAACAAGAGGATGCTTCCTTGGATTGTCGCTCCTCTTATCCTCCTTCGGGCGGGCGTGGACCCTCCTCCAATCCGCCTACAGGGCGTGGCCAACGGTGTAGGTGTCTAGGACAACCCCTCCTTGTGCGGGAAAAGGCGCACCCCGGCTACGCCGCTTCGGGCATACCAGCCGAGACTCGCCTCCCGCCCAAAAATGGCTTCCCGGGGGGATCGGGGTACTCCACCATACGTTCGGGGGGACCGAGCGGTCGCCCCTTTCCATTCTTCCAGGGCGTTGGAAGTGCAGCCAATTATGTTTTTGTCTTCCAAGCTTCTGAAGATTTTTTTCCACAAGAGTCCAGATGTTTGTACTCCATCTTATTTTCCTCTTGGGCTTGAAGAATTTGAAATCTTTGGATGGAAACTGGTCTCTCACCTTTTTTTGCCTAGGATGTCCTGTTCCAAAGACTTGACTCACTCTTTGAGTACAAATGGAATGGAAGGTCACTGCAACGTTCAAATATGGCAAACCTTAGCCCTTAGTCCATTGGCCAGGTTGGTCATCTCCTTGGTTAACAAGGCTTCAGGGGCTCTTCATATGTTTCCTGTCTAGGGTTCCTTCACTAGAGGGGTGCTTCTCTATGTGAGGCCTTCAGGGGAGCTTCCATG
The DNA here is from genome assembly GCF_964263255.1 of Lissotriton vulgaris. NCBI lineage: Eukaryota > Metazoa > Chordata > Amphibia > Caudata > Salamandridae > Lissotriton > Lissotriton vulgaris. The sequence goes on along the minus strand of NC_141697.1, from coordinate 1,088,226,960 downwards.
AAGGATATGTTCAATGCTGCCACCTGGGTGTTTTCACCCACAATTTTGGTTCATTACCACATCCAGGTGGGAGAGAACTACTCCTCTTCTAACTTTGATTCTTATGCTCTGGCAGCAGTAGGTCCTTGATTCATATTTTTCCAGTGACTAACTGTCACGTGGTGCTGCAGTACTCTGCCTCTTTGGGTTGTTTCTTCTTGCAAACAGTTCTTTGATCTTGTGTCAATGATTGGGTTCTTCCTCATACTATTAGAACTGTAATGGGCAATCTGGATAAGAAGATAATTGCTGGGTTATACCCCATAATCCTTACTACTCTGATTCCTAGATTTTCTCTTTAAAGTTCTCGGTTCTCAGCGCCTTTTGGCACCAAGTGGAGAGCCAACCCTCAAAGTACGTATGATCTTTCAGATGTTGCTGTAGTTTTTCTTTTCCTAAAGGGTATAATATGGATGTAATGCTTCTCAGCCAATAGCTAACACATGTTTCAACCCACATCATGTGGGACTTTTGGAAGGCTGAAAACTATCCAGTATACACCAATTGAACATTGAATATTCCCAGATCTTTGTAACAGTAAAAAGCATCCTTAACAGCACATTCTAACAGGGAGGGGGTGTGGTGTATCAGCCAGAGTTACAAACTTCGGAACTGGGGATCCAGGTTCAAGTCTCAGCACTGGCTCAACATCTTGAGATTCTGGGCAAATCACTTAAATCTCCTGTGCTTATGGACTGCCCCTAGAGACCCAAAGGGGTGATTAGCCGAGCTTCACAAATCCAACTGTAATTATCATTATTATAATAGGAAAGAGTGCAACAATGTATTTCCATTCTTAAATAACAAATCATATTACACTGTTATTAGTGTCAGTCAAAATACTCTTTATTCGATTTTTGTTAAAATCATAAAAGGCATAAAGCAATCACTGTTATTAGTGGTTAAAATCCTAGCAAGCTATCAGTTATCACATTTCTAAGATATGATGCAAGGCAGTTTCAAAAATACAGAGTGAAAATGTGATGCTTGATTGGGACAGATTGATATATCTCTATAATGAGAGTTAATCAGTGTAAAGAGCACCAAAATAGTTGTCTGTAGAGTCAGTTGTCCAAAAGGATTTAAGGAATTGCTTGAACACTTTAACACTTCATCTTGATGCACCCATCAAAGGATAGAAAAAAAGAGACGATTAAAGCTAAATTTGATCCAAACTGACTTCCAGCGTGCAGTTAAAATTATGGTATTCTTGGGAGATCAAAGCTCACCACATACTGTAGAGCGGCTATTTACCTTCATGAAGCATGGACATTATGAAACAGGGGATTAAGCACACAAAACATAACAACAAAATAAAGCCTTTCACACATTAGGAAATGACAGGAAGACCAAAACTGTCGATGAAAGAGGAGATTTTTGCTTTAAAATATATGTATTCACCTCCCTACTTGAAAAGTAGCCTGGTCAGGTAAACTGTGCTTTTGGGCACTGAGGACATGTATGAATGCATATTTTTATTTATATGACACAAAACGTCTCTTAATGGAAGGAACATCTATCTTTAATTTAAATACTTGTAAAAATCCATACAAGAAGGGCAGAGAGCAACAGTGGCATTTTTTAAATATCACAGTGAAGTTTGAGTACAAGGCGGTGACATATGTTGACTGAAACGAATGACGTTTCTGATCCACCCATAACCCCTTGAGTGCTATGGCTTCCCCATACCTCCCTCTGTGCTGAGCTCTTTTTATATATTTGTGCCAGTTCATACATTTTTTAAACAATGGTATCCAGAGGAAATTTGTATTCTTTTTCCCGCAAGTTGGAGATTTTAAAGGTATAGAGGGTTTGTTTATTGGTGAAAGGTACTGACAAAATTGCTGAAATTAGAAACAAATAATTTTTGGGAAAATCAGGAAAATAGTGCTATGCAACAAAGTGCATGTTTGTTCCTAAATTATCTTCAATAAGAGCTTTTTTGTGCCATGATTACCCTCTTACCAGCTTTCACTAACTGACAAGAGTTGTCAAAACAAATATTTTCTACACCATAGTTTTTGCAGTTTGCTAAACTATAGTCAATATTTTTTATATTAATGGTTTATTCTACTTGAAGTTTGTGGAGTAAAATAGGTCTTATGTTTCGTCAGTTTATGTATCATCAAGGCAACCTTTTGACTGGCCCTCCTGTCTGGCAGATCCTTACTTGTGTGTGATGAGTTTGGAATAAATGTTTAAGCTTTTACATTCAGTAAAATATGTATTGCTTTTAAGTTATTGTTATCTCTATATGGTTCATAAGCTGTTCAATCACATAGCTAACTTAATGTTCCTAATGTTGTGTGTAGTAAATAGATCAGGAGGCAAATCCAGGTAAGTAGAAGAAGTCCTTTATTGAGATGTAGAGTAGGACAAGAGCAGACTCTTCCCTGCAGCAGCAACCAGTAAACTGCCACAGAATAGAACTAAGAAACATAAGATCACATAGAACATAACAGTAAGAGCATTCTTATTCTACTAACATGTTCTAGAAAGACTAGGGCGATACATAACAGAGATACCAATGTACTACACATCTTCTTTCTTTCTTTCAAAAAACAAACACAACTAAAAAAAAAACACAACAAAAAAAACTAGCAGACAAAATCTGTAAATAAGCAGGTGGTCTGCGACACCTTGGAGTGCGTACATTAGAAGAAACACATTCAGGTGGATCCTGAGCCAAAGAAGTGCAAAACTGAGAAACAGGAGCATCACCAGCACCAAAATTATTAGCCTCACATCAAGAAAAAGACTCCTCCGGAGAATGCGTTGACAACAGATAACCACTGGTGGTGGGAGAAGTAGAATCAACATTACTATCTGGAGTTGAAGAATGAACATTATCAAATAGTGCAGCCTTATCCCTCTTGCAAAGCACTACTCTCCTAAAGTTCCAAAATTCACCATTGTTAAGAATCACACACAGATCAAGTACTTTCTTCACTTTGAACGGCCATTTGAACTTAGAAAGTCCTCTCTGTACCCTTCCACTCTTGACTTTAACCAAGTCACCAACTAGGAAAGGAGATAAGTGACTCATGGAAGGAGAAGAAGTAGAAGAAGTGAAAGAAGGATCATCACACAGCTTTGTTTGTAAAGTGACCACTTGCTTCATCCAGGCTGGTACTAACTTCAAACCAGGGTTATGCTCTCTCATAATCTGAAAAGGTGATTGCTCACCATGAACTAAAGGAGTCGCGCGATAGGCCCACAACATTTCATTGACCATTTTCCTGACAATTCCACCACTAGTAGATGCCATTTGAATGATACCCTTAACAACTTTGTTGGCCCTCTCACATTGCATTACCCTGAGGGTTGTATAAGGAAGTGCGATGGTGTGAGACACTGCATCCCTTCAGAAAAGCTTGCATATCCCTCGAAATGAGCTGTGTGCCATTGTCAGTGATGATGGCAGAAGGAAGACCCTCATCCTTGAAAAGATCACCCAAAAATCTAATTGTGCTTTCTGTAGTAATGTCATTGGGGAAGTAAACCACCAACCACTTTGATAAAACGTCTATCACCACCATGGCAAACCTATCTATTTCATTTAGCTCACCCATACGACCAATGAAATCAAGACAAATGGTATGCCAAGGTAGATCCGGACTTTGTATATGTGCCTCAACAGATTTAGGACCAAATTTCAAATGCTTTTTACCTTCCCTGCACATGACACAGTTCTCCACCCACTCCACAACCTGAGCATCAATGCCCGGCCACTAAAAATGACTCTTGATCCGACGTTGTGCGAGAGTTTGTCCCATGTGACCCTCAAGAGCCTAAGCCAATAATTTGTTTCTCAGACCAAATGGAGGTATAAACTTGTCCTCCTTGAGCAAAATGTTGTCACTGATGATGGAGAGATCATCTAAAACCTTAACGAATGGCCTAACTGAGACAGAGACAGAACTCTCATGCCTAGAGCCAAGTTTGATAAGTTTAATAACTTCTTGAAGAGTATGATCAATGGCCATCTCTCTCTCCCAGTCACTAGCCAAGAAAACACCTTCCCCAACAAAAACAGCATCTTCGACGGAGGCAACAGCAATATCCTCCTTCATACCCATAGATTCACCAGGGCCGTGAAGGGTGCGCCAATCTACCGATAACCTAGAAAGACAGTCTGCCAGCACATTCCTCCATCCCTGGATATACTCCACTGAATACTCAAACTCTTGAAGTTTTGCAGCCAACTTCAAAAGTCTAGCAGAACCCTTCCCAGCCCCACCCGAAGAAAGGACCTTAATGAGAGGCTTGTGATCTGTCCATAGAATAAATTTCATACCCCAGAGATACGTTCTGAAGTACTCAACTGCCCAGGAAGCAGCTAACGCCTCCCTCTCAATGACTGAATAGTTCTCTCAGAATTAGTCAAAGTCCTTGACGCAAAAGCCACAGTGAATTCAGACATATCCTTGATTTGAGACAGTATGGCACCCAGGACAGACGCACTGGCGTCCACCATAACAATTGATTTGTTATTCACATCAAAAAGTGACAAAACATTGGCAGTACAAATCTCTCTTTTGATATTATCAAAGCACTCATTATGTTGAACAGACCTAGTAAATCTGACACCACGCTTAAGCAAAGATCTCAAACAAGCAGTCTTGTCTGAAAAGTTCTGTACAAACTTCCAGTAATACTCGATAAGTCCCATAAAGGAACGCAACTGCTCCTTGTCTTTCGGTTGAGGTGCAGAGTGGATAGCCTGACACAAATCTCTTTTATGTTTGATACCAAGAGGGGTGATAGGATAACCCAAATAATCAACATGATCAACCGAAAACAAACACTTATCTTTGCGAAGTGTAAGACCAGCCAAACACAACTTGTCCAAGACAACCTTAAGAGTGGAATTGTGCTGCTCCACAGACTGGCCATAAATTAAAATATTGTCTTGGAAATAAACAACATTCCCCACACCCTCAAAAATACTCTAAACCATTCTTTGAAACACACTAGCCGCAGAATTGAGGCCAAAGGGGAGACGTGTAAACGGAAAAGTGCCCCAAGGAGTGATAAAGGTAGTCAAACATTTAGAATCCTTGTGCAAGTCAATCTGGTGATAGGCACTCCTGAGGTCCAGTTTGGAAAAGACTTTAGCCCCTTTAAGTGTACTAACCAATTCCCTGATATTGGGCAAGGGATAAGTATCTGCCACCACACACTGATTCAAAGACCTAAGGTCCACACAGAAACGAAGTTTGCCGTCAGATTTCTTCGTGACGACAATCGGAGAAATCCACTGAGAAGCCTCCACGGGCTCAATTACTCCAGACGCTAACATATCATCAATGAGATGTTTAACCTCATCCCTGACCACTATGGGAATACGTCTGACCTTATGCTGAACAGGAAGCAAATTCCTCTTCAAAATAATTTTGTGTGCATACTGTAGTGTGTCTAACAATATCATTTCTCCTGCACATTTTCTACCTTTAGCAGGTGACCCTAAAGTAGAATGGGATCTATGGTTTCCAACTTTCCTAGCATATGTTGATGTAGTTGAGGAAGATGGGTGTTCTCGGAAAAGGAAGTTGGCTTTATTAAAAAATTGTTTGGGTGGACAAGGGCTCAAAGAATTAGAGAATCTATCGCCTATTGAAGGTGCGGGGGATATAAATGTTTTTGATGTAGTGGTTAAACAAATGGGTACTAGGTTTGGAAGAAGAATTAATACCGTTATGGAAAGGTTTAAGTTCTATTCTCGTGCACAAAAAGAGGACGAATCAATAGAGAACTATGTAGCTGCTTTACGAACCCTTGCTGGTTCGTGTGCCTTTGAAACAATACATTTTGATCAAGTCCTCAGAGATCAAATTATGATGAGAACAAAGAGTAAAAAAATACAAGAACGGTTATCGATGGGAACTGAATCTACTCTTAAAGCTGTTCTAAATATTGCAAAAGGGATTGAACAATCCGAGTTATTTGTGAGTGAGATTAGAAGGCATGAAGCGAAGAATAAGGTGGTAATACCTGAAGTTTCAGTCGTAAAAGATACCTTAATTTTAAGAGATCTCAGTTTGTTCCGAACAAGAAGGAAAGTTTCAAAAAAGATTATAGACCATTTGAAGGTAAAAAACAGATAGTCTGTTATAGATGTGGTGGAAATGACCATGTTGGAAGTTATAGAGGCTGTCCAGCTTGGAATAAAATTTGCATGAAATGTAAAAGACCAGGTCATTTCAACAAAATGTGCAAATCTTCTCAAAAAGTGAATTTTCTTGGTGAAGAGGAGTTAGACCCGGGGGTTTATCCTGGTGTTAATAGTTTACTATGTGTTGGTGATACAAAATGTAAGGGTTTTCCTAGTGACAACATTTTAATTAATAATGTTGAGATTTCCATGCTTATTGACTCCTGTGGATGGTACAGCATTATTGGTAAAACGGATTGGAGAGAAGCTATGTGCAAGGATGTGGATTTATGTAATGTAGTTGATTGTCTAAAAAATGGTTGGCCAGAGGAGCGTAAACTTTCTGGTGATAATTTATCGTTTTTCAAAGTAAGAGATGAGATCATGTTTGATCAGGGTTTTATTACCAGAGGTGACACAATTGTTCCTCCTGTTGGTTTAAGGAAGTGTATCATTTCTATGGCTCATGAAGGCCATATGGGCATGTCTAGCACTAAACGTAGGATCCGTGAGTTTTATTGGTGGCCTGGTGTTGATGGCATGGTCGAGAAGTGGGTCAGTTCTTGTTCTCCTTGTGCTTTAAGTGACAAGTCAGTTAAACCTCTCAAAGTTGGTGCCTCTCCTATTGAGTTTGCTTCATCTCCTTGGATGAAATTAGGTGCGATATTGTTGGCCCACTTGATCTTTCCAACAATAAGGATGCTTTTATTTTGGTTTTGATCGATTACTTTTCTAAATGGCCTGAGTTAAAGGTTGTGAATAAAATTGGTTCGGCCCAGGTTGTGGAGTTCCTTGATGAGGTGTTTTGCAGAGAGGGCATTCCAGCTGAGATTGTCTCTGACAATGGCCCACAATTTGTTAGTGGTGAGTTTTCTTCTTTCATGAAAAGATGTGGCATTGTACATAAAAGAGTATCAAACTACAACCCACAGGTCAATAGTCAGACCGAACGCTTCAACAGGGTTATTAAAGAGTCTATTCAGCTTGCAGTTAAGAGTAATTTAAATTGGCGTGAGGCACTACGTGCTTCCCTATTATCATATCGGGTCTCCCCTAACTCCGTAACTGGCCTGTCTCCTTTTGAAATTTTGAGAGGTAGGAAACCAGGCTCAAGGTTATTACCTTGGTGGTTGAAGGAAAAAGTCCCTTGTGGATCCCTTTGTGATCTTAGTAAAGTCAGAAGTAAAGTTTTGTCATATCAGGAGAAAATGGGAAACACTTCTTCTCCTTCTGGTAACTACACCAGGAAGATCAACATAGGGGATTTTGTTCGTGTAAAGTTTGGTAGGAATTTTGGTAACAAATGGGGGAAATGGTCCGATCCATGTAAGGTAACTGAAGTCTTTTCCAAAGCTGTGAGAGTTGAAGGTGGGAAAATTTGGAATTTCAGAAGGATTTCCATGTGTAAAGCTTTGGACTTACCGGTTTCTTGCCCTGTTTCTCATTCTGGGTCTAGTGTGTTGGATGATGTTTCCTTTTCTAATATGTTGGACACTTTTGGACTGGAACCTCATTCTGATTCTGTTGAGTCTTGTTCCGAGATGGTTTCCCGGGATGAATTGTTGGAGTCTTGCCCTTTGGTTACTAACTTTTCAGAAGCAGACTGTCCTATTGCTGTTTCTGATAAGCATCCCTCTGGAAGTGTGGTTGAATGTTGCACGAATGACTCTGTGAGAAGAAGTTCTCGTATAAAACATTCTCGTGTTAAGTTACATGATTATTTGCACTGATTATTTCTTTTGTTTTTTTTTTGTTTTTTTATGGTTTTTTTAATAGGGGGAAGATGCTTAGTGTTCCTTCCTGCTAGGTTACATTAGAATTGTTATGGTTCTTTCTTGTTTAACATTCCATGTCTGGGAGTTGAACAGTAGGAGCCTGTATCTTAATGCTTGTGGTTGTCTAAGCTGTTTCTTCTGCAATAAATCTATCTTCTTCAATCAACCCCTCGTTGTGGATTACTACACATACCCCTTTAGATGACCAAGACTCTCTCCAAACACACCTGCAGCTCCAGATAAAATAGTATGTAGTTCATCATTTTCAATGATCATTACCTGCGGATCAGCACAGGAATTGATTATGATACTAAGATCATACTGATGAACCCACCGCAAAATGGCAGGACCCGAAGCAGACACATAAACTTGAGATTGTTGAAGGAAGTTGTGCTGCTTTGCATGAGACCGAATGTACAGTTCAGGGTGAAACATGTGCCAGGTGTACTGAATCATGCGGCTCATGTACTCTCTCGTTCACATATGCAGGCGTTCAGGGGTTATCTACCTACAGCGGACCTAGCGGCGGCACCATTCCCCGAAGCACTCTGGCTAATCGGTGCCCCGCATTACAAGACCTCGTGGCAGCAAGCTTAGCCCCCAGGACGAGGAAGGCATACGAAGGAGCGTTTCATTCCTATTGTGCATTTTTAGGTCCGACAGGAAATCAGAACTGGGGTCAGGAGGATTCCTTCCTAGGGTTCCTGGTGGCAATGCACAGGGAAGGCCGATCAGCGGCATCGGCCAATAGGCACAGGGCGGCCATCTCATTCATGGCGCAGGTGCATGGCATCAAAGACCCCACAGGTTCCTTTTTGGCGAAAAAGGCCCTTCGCGGCTGGCAGCGCCTCGAGGGTCGCAAGCCAGACATGAGGCGCCCGATTGGCTTAGAAAAATTGTCCCTACTCATAGCGAAACTAGTCACGACATGCTCCTCCCAATTCGAAGCAGTTCTGTTCCGGGCAGCTTTCGCATTAGCGTTCCATGGGGCTATGCGGGTGAGCAAACTGGTCGCAAGGAATAAGAAAGATGTGGAGGGAGGCTTGTGCAGGGATCACATCCTAATTAGGGGTGATTCGATGGTAGTCACAATAGCTAGGTCCAAGACCGACCAGGGAGCTATGGGAAGCAGTTTGGTTGTCCAGCGCGTGCGAGGGTCCCCCACGTGCCCGATAAGGTGTATAGAGGAATACTTGCCACTGAGGGCGGATACATGGGGGGGCAGTTTGCTGAGACACATCGATGGCACCCCACTGACGAGGTTTCAGTTCCAGAGGGTGCTCGCACTGACAATCGCTGCGGCGGGCATGGACCCGTGCGATTTTGGGACCCACTCCTTTAGGATAGGGGCTGCTACGGAGGCTACAGCCAGGGGTCAGAGTGCAGAGGAGGTGAAACCGTTGGAACAATGGTCCTCGAACTGCTTCAAAAGGTATGTGCGATTGCACATGTTGTGAAGTCAAGTGACATGCACGCTTCTTGTCTTCTGTTTCATTTACAGTTTCGCGAGCATTTCATGCGGGCGGAATTTGCAGTCGACCCAGTACCAGGGGACCAGCGGTCATGGATCACCGTCTGAGGAGAGAGTGGTTTGGGTTGTGGGCCAATCATACGTGAGGCGGGCCAGGGACGTATTCAAAGCAGGTGACGCGACTCGCGCAGCTGGGGAATACGGGTACAGAGTGGCCTTCCACGGAAGGGGCGGACTCTGTATTGACCAATTTGAATCTTTTGTTGAGGGTCTCTTAGGGCGGCAGAGGTCACCGCCATCTGTAGTCATAGTACACCTGGGGGGCAATGACTTGGTGACACTGGGTAGACAAGTGTTGTTTGAGCAAGTTTTGTCTGCTGTTAGCTGGTTGGCAAAAAGAATCCCGGGGTGTACGATTGCCTGGTCCCACATGATTCCCAGGAAAGTATGGCGGGGAGGCCTTTCGGTGTCAGCACTGAACCATTCGGTGAAGAAGGTAAACAATAAAATTGGTAGATTGTTTCGCTCTGCGCAGTTGCATAGCATCCCTCATGGGTGTATTCGGGGTGATCACATGTATCTGAATGATGGGGTTCACCTGTCCCGGGAGGGGAATGTTTTACTCATAGGAGACTTCATAGCATGGCTAAGGGGTTTGAGGAAGCATGACCTTTAGGAGGAGTTTGGGGGGGCCGGATGGCCGGTCAACTATCCGGCCTGTGGCGGTAAGGTCATGATCGGTGAGCAGTAATTTCAAGGTCCCTAGAGGGGGGCGCCACCCACTATGGATGGGAGCGCCCGGGGGGAGGCGGACATTGGCCCCTCCCACTGGGAGGCGGCACCCACTAAGGATGGGTCGCCTAAGGGGAGACGGCCATAGGCCCCTTCCAGGGGAGGAGGCAGCTATATGCCCCTCCTACGAATTTCCCGGGGCCCGGTTATCCGCGACGGCGGATATGATAGAGAGTGTGGGGATGGGGGGGGAGTCCACGCTGTCCTTCCTACAGATACCTGACACGGGAGCTCGGACGACCTTTAAGATGGCGTCGAGCGGAAAGGGGGGCCCCCAACAAGACAAGTGAAATTAGAGTGGGCAAGGAGGGTACAGTCCTCTGCGCGGCCGCCACTCACACTGTGAGGGCGAGAGTTTTTGTTAGTAGGGATCTGACACCGGTTAAGACCTTGCCGTGGCCCTTAATGCTAGGATGTACAATTTTAATTTAGAATGTATGCATTTGCAGGATGTTAGACTCGGCTAGGAAACCTTTGTATTAGAGTTTTGTTAAGGTTAGCCAAAGAACATGTCTTCATCGAAATGTAATAAATGCAAAATTGTACATGATTATGAAACTTTTATTTAATGTTTTACATTTTGTTTCATATTTTAATAAATACGGCCGGGAGGGTGACTCCCTCCCACCTTCCAAAAGTTCAGAACTGCGTCCGACTTCCCATCCTTGGGGATTGTGTTGGGAGGGGGTGACGGGCATCCCGGCCATATGGAAAGGGGCGGCCACTCGGTCCCCCCGAACGTATGGTTGGGCGCCCCGATCCTCCCGGGAAACCATTTTTGGGCGGGGGGCGTGTCTCGGCTGGTATGCCCGAAGCGGCGTAGCCGGGGCGTGCCTTTTCCCACCCAGGAGGGGTTGTCCTAGACACCTACACCGATGGCCACGCCCAGTAGGCGTACCGGAGGAGGGTACACGCCCTCCCGAAGAAGAATAAATTGAGCGGGAATCCGAAGAAGGGTCCTCTTGTTCCTGTGCTTGGAAGGCTGCACCCACTCGTGCTCGTGAGCCCTTGACAGAACAAGGAGCAATTTTGACCCACCCACCAGCCCCTTATAGCAATGTTTGGTTTGCAATAAAGTTTTTTGCTCTGATAGGCCCCTTTTCCTACGTATAGAAGTAAATAAATGTCTAGATTGAGGATGTGACTACTGTCTGTATGATACTGTTTTTCTTTTAGGAGCAAACAGTTTTGATGCAATTAGACACGCTGTATTTTCTTCCTTAGTAGGTAAAACAAATGTCGTATTTATTTTGGTCGGGCGGTAAGGTCATGATCGGTGAGCAGTAATTTCAAGGTCCCTAGAGGGGGGCGCCACCCACTATGGATGGGAGTGCCCGGGGGGAGGCGGCCATTGGCCCCTCCCACTGGGAGGCGGCACCCACTAAGGATGGGTCGCCTAAGGGGAGACGGCCATAGGCCCCTTCCAGGGGAGGATGCGGCTATATGCCCCTCCTACGAATTTCCCGGGGCCCGGTTATCCGCGACGGCGGATATGATAGAGAGTGTGGGGATGGGGGGGGGAGTCCACGCTGTCCTTCCTACAGATACCTGACACGGGAGCTCGGACGACCTTTAAGATGGCGTCGAGCGGAAAGGGGGGCCCCCAACAAGACAAGGGAAATTAGAGTGGGTAAGGAGGGTACAGTCCTCTGCGCAGCCGCCACTCACACCGTGAGGGCGAGAGTTTTTGTTAGTAGGGATCTGACACCGGTTAAGACCTTGCCGTGGCCCTTAATGCTAGGATGTACAATTTTAATTTAGAATGTATGCATTTGCAGGATGTTAGACTCGGCTAGGAAACCTTTGTATTAGAGTTTTGTTAAGGTTAGCCAAAGAACATGTCTTCTTCGAAATGTAATAAATGCAAAATCGTACATGAATGAAACTTTTATTTAATGTTTTACATTTTGTTTCATATTTTAATAAATACGGCCGGGAGGGTGACTCCCTCCCGCCTTCCAAAAGTTCAGAACTGCGTCCGACTTCCCATCCTTGGGGATTGTGTTGGGAGGGGGTGACGGGCATCCCGGCCATATGGAAAGGGGCGACCACTCGGTCCCCCCGAATGTATGGTTGGGTGCCCCGATCCTCCCGGGAAACCATTTTTGGGCGGGGGGCGTGTATCGGCTGGTATGCCCGAAGCGGCGTAGCCGGGGCGCGCCTTTTCCCGCCCAGGAGGGGTTGTCCTAGACACCTACACCGATGGCCACGCCCAGTAGGCGTACCGGAGGAGGGTAACCCGCCCTCCCGAAGAAGAATAAATTGAGCGGGAATCCGAAGAAGCGTCCTCTTGTTCCTGTGCTTGGAAGGCTGCACCCACTCGTGCTCGTGAGCCCTCGACGGAACAAGGAGCAATTTTGACCCACCCACCAGCCCCTTATAGCAATGTTTGGTTTGCAATAACTTTTTTTGCTCTGATAGGCCCCTTTTCCTACGTATAGAAGTAAATAAATGTCTAGATTGAGGATGTGACTACTGTCTGTATGATACTGTTTTTCTTTTAGGAGCAAACAGTTTTGATGCAATTAGACACGCTGTATTTTCTTCCTTAGTAGGTAAAACAAATGTCGTATTTATTTTGGTCGGGCTGTAAGGTCATGATCGGTGAGCAGTAATTTCAAGGTCCCTAGAGGGGGGCGCCACCCACTATGGATGGGAGTGCCCGGGGGGAGGCGGCCATTGGTCCCTCCCACTGGGAGGCGGCACCCACTAAGGATGGGTCGCCTAAGGGGAGACGGCCATAGGCCCCTTCCAGGGGAGGAAGCGGCTATATGCCCCTCCTATGAATTTCCCGGGGCCCGGTTAACCGCGACGGATATGATAGAGAGTGTGGGGATGGGGGGGAGGGAGTCCACGCTGTCCTTCCTACAGATACCTCACACGGGAGCTCGGACGACCTTTAAGATGGCGTCGAGCGGAAAGGGGGGCCCCCAACAAGACAAGGGAAATTAGAGTGGGCAAGGAGGGTACAGTCCTCTGCGCGGCCGCCACTCACACCGTGAGGGCGAGAGTTTTTGTTAGTAGGGATCTGACACCGGTTAAGACCTTGCCGTTGGCCCTTAATGCTAGGATGTACAATTTTAATCTAGAATGTATGCATTTGCAGTATGTTAGACTCGGCTAGGAAACCTTTGTATTAGAGTTTTGTTAAGGTTAGCCAAAGAACATGTCTTCATCGAAATGTAATAAATGCAAAATTGTACATGATTATGAAACTTTTATTTAATGTTTTAAATTTTGTTTCATATTTTAATAAATACGGCCGGGAGGGTGACTCCCTCCCGCCTTCCAAAAGTTCAGAACTGCGTCCGACTTTCCATCCTTGGGGATTGTGTTGGGAGGGGGTGACGGGCATCCCGGCCATATATAACAGTAAGAGCATTCTTATTCTACTAACATGTTCTAGAAAGACTAGAGCAATACATAACAGAGATACCAATGTACTACATTGTGTCATGGAAATAACTTTAATTGCCCAGTGATTATATGTAATTGTGGCCTAGAAAGTGCTTTTGTACGGGTTGCCTTGTAGTTTTCAGTATTCGTCATGAGTAAAGCTGGACAACTGTACATTTCTGAAAAGCAGGCGAAATTCAGTAATGGCTCATTTGTGCAGATGGTTCATAGTTTTCCCAATAAAACTAAGCTTTGAATTAAAAATACAATAAAAATAAGCTTGGAAAAAATAAAAAAGGTAACAACATTTCCATCTGTATTTTTTTGCCACGATGAGAGCTTTGCAACAGTCACAGACTGTTACATCTGTCAGACTCTTCCAGTGCCAGGGATATATATACTTTTTGAAAACATAAAGATTTTTCATTACGTAATGGCCATGCATAAATCTTTGAGGTAAAATCCATTGAATGAAAGATGGGGTATGGAAGAAAGCTATTCATTTTTCAACACCCCTAAGAATCTGAATTTAGGATCGATAATTTTTATCTTCTTAATTTAAGGTTCTCCATAATAATGTGTTATTCAGAGGACTCTTTACAAATGTACTCTTTCTTCCACACTGACTTACATTTGGATGCCAAACTAGTGTGAAATTCAAAACATAATAAAGCATGACCTACTATTGTGTTTGCCCACAGTGTGGGTTGGAAATTAACTTGCAGCAGGAAATGCTCCCAGCTGCATAAAACCTAAACAAACATAAAGATTCTTCATTGGAATTTCTGTCTTTTTGTCAATGTGGGCATCACCTGTATTTGGTTCCAGAGCTTGTTGGCACCCAAAAAGCCTGCCAAGTCAATTTCTGAAAAATAGTTACCTGTGATTATACCGGGTTGACAGAGCATGCTTAGATTCCACCACTTGTCTTACCCAGAATTCACAGCAAATATCAACTTTTGGCTAAAATGACAGATTCTCCGATTTCAGAGATGGAAAGTTCTGGAAACTGAACAAAAGTCATACCAAATCAAAACCATTTTTATTCAGTTGAGAACAAATTATAAAAGATAAACAGTTCATGCAAAGCTATTATCAGATAATGCTCTTTTACTTACCGGTAATCTTCATTACTCCAGGTCCCTTATGTCCTCGTCCCATTCATAACTATGTGGAGATAACCATCTCCTGATAGAAAAAAAGATCAGAACAATGCTGGGACACTAGCCCCGCCCCTCCCACCGGGAGTACATAAGGGGTCCTTACCCAGCATTCCACCTTTTCTTTTTTTCTGTCTGTCAACAAAATGGTCTAGGATGCTGGTGCTGCTCCTGCTGGGCTGGGGTGGCGTGCAATTCTTCTCTCCTCCCCCCGCCCGGCTGCCTGGCTTTGCGGGCGGGGGGTGTTTCTTCTGTTGGACTGCCTCCCGACCTGCTGGGCTTGCTGGGAGGCAGGGCTGTCCCTGGCTGGAAATCCTGGTTGCCGGCCATTCGCAGCAGGAGCGCCGCCTCCCGGTTGCTTCTGGGTCGCTGAGCGCGTCTTTCTATGGCCAGGCTGAGTGGAAAGTTGCGCTGCCCTGGATATGCCTTTGGGTTTCCGATGCTGGATGTTGGTGTGAGTGGTGGTTCCTGTTGCGGCCCCCGCTCCGGGTAAGTCCAGCGTAGCGTTGTTTTGTTTCCTTGGCTGGGTTCTGCAGTTGTGGATCGATGTTTCCCTGCCGTGCCGTGCCGTGCCGTGACGTGCTCGTGTGGGCACACAGCTTTCCGCTTCTCACACTGCGCGGCCGTGTCATGGCCCGCTTCCTTTTGTTTAAAGAGTGCGGGGGCAGTGGACCATTCCTGTTCGTGCCCTTCGGCGCTTCTCCTGTGGTGCTGTGCCTATATTATTGCCATTACAATGCTTTGCTGTGGTTTGTGCCCTGTGTTGCTGCTGTTCTTTTGCAGGTGGTGGTTGTCTGTCAATGCTTCACAAAAACTTGGGAGTGTGGAACCATGTAAACAATGACGGAAAGTTGTGGGAGTCCTTGCTACGCACACAGCATCATGTACATGTATTTTATCCTGATTATGTGTGTGTATTATGTGTTTCGCTCTGCTTGCTTTCCCTTGTGCTGTTGCCTGCCTGGCTTTCTGCCTCTGTGCGGGATCAGGGGGCCTCGTTACGCAGGGCGAAGTGTCTGGTACTGCCGGGGTTGCTCCTCCTTCACTCCCTCGCGATGGCTGGTTGGGCTTCTGATGTACACCATGTTGTGCGTCGGTGATTCTGTGCTTAGCTCAACAAATAACTTAAATTATTAACCTTAAATTAACAACCCTATGTTGATTTCTTGCTTTTATCTGTTAATTAAAAAAAGAACATACTCTGAAACACACATCCCAGTTTCCTAAAAGCTGGAAATACATTACAGCTTTGAAACAATTCTTTATAAGGGAGTCCTTTAGGATTGGTTTAAAAAATTGAGTAAAATATTTTCAATAGGATTTATAAAAATACAGAGAATGCTGAAATGACTTGGAAAAAGTCAAGGCATAAGGGCTGGTAGGCAATCTAGATTTCCATTGATAAATATCCTTCAGAAAACACCAAACTCTCCACACTGTGCCGACCCTAAAACAGTATGTATAATTGGTATACCGGAGCGCACCAATACTGGACGTCTGAAAATGTACATAGAGGGCATGCTGAAATACTGTTTTGGCGCAGAAAACTTCTCCCTGTTGCTCATTATTGAACGAGCGCACGATCCCTGGCACCACCCCCACCTCCAGGAGCCCCATCACGTCAAATAATTGCCCGGGTGCTAAACTACAGGGACAGAGACACAATACTTTGCCTTGCCCATGATAAGCAACGGATCACGAATCATAACTATGATGTCTCCTTCGATCCGGATTTTACTCAAACAGTGCAAGCGGCGCACAGGGAATTTACAGCAAAAAAGAAACTCAGAGTCTTAGAAAACTGCTACGCAACGCTATATCCCGCTAAAATTCGAGTCCTAGGTTCAGGAATCTCTACTGGGATATTAGATGGCTAACTTCCCCCCTCTCGTAGATCCTCTCAAACCGGCCTAATCATAGAGGGCATAATGGGCCATATGTAGGTAAATCAAGAATACCGATTCCTTAATACCGAATTTTACCGAATCGGTATTAGGAATTCGGTAAACGCGATGTAGATAAAAAAATCGCTAAACATTACAGATTCGTTAAAATTCGGTAATAAATACCGAATGCGGACGAATCGGTAATAAATTAAAATACCGAAATACAAATACCGAATCGGAGTTACAGAATACATTACCGAATCGGTAAATACCTAATCGGTAATTTAAATAATCGTAATTCGTTGAATCAGCCAATCACCTCCCAAACAGGAAGTGGCCACACCCAGGCAGCTGCACAGGACCTGGAGCTCACTGTGAGGCAGGCAGGCAGGCAGGTGAGCTGAGGAGCCAGCAGCAACAGAGCCTCACAGCTACCAACAAGAAAAAAATAAGACAACAACAAGCATTGAAATGGCAAGCCAGGACAGGGAGAAGGAGGGAAGTGACAGGAAAAGAAAACTGAAGTTCAGTGACAAGCAGCTGGAGGTACTGATCCAGGATGTCAGCCAAGAACATCACAAGCTGTTTGGAGCACAGTCCCACCAAGTGCCCGAGTCACAAAAGAGGAAAAATGGAGTCGCATTCGTGACAAAATCAATGCAATAGGTGTGACCCAGCGCACCATAGAGGACATCAGGAAGAGGTGGTGTGACCTCAGGAAGACAGCAAAACTAAGGATGGTAGAGAGACAGAGGCAGGCTGCAAAAACAGGTGGAGGAAAGAACAGAGCCCCAGCACCAACACCAATGGAACTGATTGTGGAGTCCACCATCCAGCCGGAGAGTGTGAGTGGCATGGGAGACACAGACAGCTCCGCCAGAGCAGCAAGAAAACAAGGTAAGAAGCATGCCAAGCATGCTGTGCTATCCCCTCCCCAACCCCATTCCCCATAGTGGCATAGGGGCTCCCACTCAACTCCATGTCTTACTGATTACCTGCAATGCATTATGGGTGATGTAGTCAGAGGGAACTGATGTATAGGACAGTCAGGCTAGCAAACACAATAGCATGGTAAAGTAATTGGCTATGTCAGGACAATCACTGTGCTCTGTAGGCATGATGTTTAATGTAATTCCATTGCAGACAGAGCAGTGAGTACTTCTACATTTGTGTCATTACATGCGAGTCATCTCGCAGTGCAGCAGAGGGCAGCAGAGGCAAGTCAGCCAGGCCAGAGGGGAGGCAACATCAGGATGACAGCATGCCTGCAGGGACCACTTTTGTTCTCCCTGGACCTGGTTAATTTTCGTCGAGACAGTTACAATCTGTTTCCTTTTTACTTGCATAGGTACAGATAATGTATTTTAAATGTTAACAATTTGCGACAGGCGTAATACACCTGTGTTCCACCTGGACCTGGTTTACATTCGTCGAGACAGTTAGAATCTGTTTCCTTTTTTCATGCATAGCTACAGATACTGTATACATTAATGTTCGACATAGGAATATATACTTGGTTTTCTTTTTCCTAAGGGTAGCAGGACAACCCAACGGGACAGCATCTTAAACGGATACTTTTAATGTTTACTATTGTGCTTATCAGCGAAAAGTATATGTCACTGGTGTCACCTCACCCCACGCAGTATCTTGTTCTCATGTATATTTTCTGTTCCTTGTTCTCAGTTTCTCCCTTCAGGTACCCTGCAATGATCGGGATTCTCATGCACATAACCTATACTTTTCTAAAAAGAGTTTTCATTTAGGTTTTTTGTGTTTCTCCCCTCCGTGCTTTCCTACCATTCCTTTTTTCTCAGGACTCGTATTTAATGCCGTTTTTGTTTCACTAAACACCAATCACTTTACACGATATATTTTTTATCTCACTTTAGGTGTTTCTTTATAGAAGTGACAGTCACTATTCATGTCTTTTCCCCACTTACTTCTTTTGGTTTCCACACACATAGGTATTTCCTTCTCTCAAGTCTTTATTCTTTAATATGTTCTTCCTTATTTTAGACCTACAGCATTCCCACACTTTTCTCTTTCATTGTATCACTTCCAGCCCTGAAGAGTCATGGGTTAACGCCCTCACTGACGAAACACGTGTCGGCTGGTTTCTTTTCTGTATGGATCCCCTTGAATAAGAGGTCCATTCACATACCTATTAAAACAGAAATAGAAAGAACATTCATGTGTGATCTTATCCTTGAATCACTTTACCTAGATTACTCAATCAGTACATCTTTTGTGTGCGCTTGACCTGTCGGTTCAGTCCTAAAGCATCCGAGCAGGGAGAAAGTGTGTTTGCTGGACTGAAAGGCAACATGCTGAAGGTCCAGCGCCTGCAATGGAGGGAGTTGAAATCAATGCACAGGGAGGTGGCACACATCAACAAGCACATGCACAAAATGGAAAAGGGCATCAGTGCTATGGGAGAGAACTTGTGCGCGGGGATGGAGAGAGTAGCAACCTCTGTGGACAACCTCTGGAGCAGGACCGTCTTGGCAGGAGCAGGGAGAGGCAGATGCTCCAGGCCTATAACAAGTCTGTGAACCGGCTGGCCACTGCTACATCACTGATGTGTCGCAGGTCCATCGCCATGCAGGAAGAGATGGCGCATTGCAGCAGGGATGTGGCCAGGGGGATGGTGTCCATGACCTCAGCTTTAGAGCTCCTACAGAATGCTAAGGCGGCCACAATGGAAGGGGGGGGACAGTGAGGAGGCTACCAGCCATGGTAGCATTACGCCCTCACCCACCGAGTGCAGGAGGCGCAGTGAACGCCACGCCACGGGGCTGCACAGGAACAGTCAAACACACCAGACAGTGTTGCTAGTGACCGTGCTTTGTGCAGCGCGTGGACGCAGGAAGTAGAGACCTATTACCGAATCGTTATTTCTGATTCGGTATTCATTGTTTCAGTATTCTCCGATCGGAAAATAAGGAATCAGTAATTATTTACCGATTCGTTATTATCGATGCCATTCGGTATTACGTACATCTCAAATGGCTAGATACCGGTCGGTAACGCCGAAAACGACCTGTTTTCGGTTTTACCGACCGGTATTTGGCCACCTACATATGGCCCAATATCTTTAATTTGTTTTAGCTCACCTATCATAATATTAAACTGAACCCTTTGTGCTTTTATGGCTTCATTGTTTAATACTGCTACCTCAAGTAGACCTTGCAAGGTATTTTGTAGTATCATCATCGCATCCAACATTGAAACACTAGAAGTTTACGTAACCTCTAGATTTGACACTGATGGGCTGGTGGAGTCTTTTGTTTTTTTCTGGTGGGCTTCCGCTCCATCCTTCGCCCTCTCATCCAGAAATTCCTTAGTAGGGCGAAAGATTCCTGGAAACTCCTCCTCCTCTCCCCCCTTTCCTCTACCTCTCTCCCTATCTCGTGCACCCTTAGTGAGGCATTTAGCGAGGAATATAGTCTCGACGAAAGTCATGGAGATGAGTACAATCTTGGGTCCAGCGATGCTCCGGAGAGGTTAAGATCAAACAACACCTGTGAATCATGTCCTAGACTTACTAGGTTTTCCGAAATTGAACATACCGATTTTGCTGAGTCTGAGGCAGGGAGATCCGTATCCGCACTTAATCCCCCATCCTTCGAACTGTTTCCTTTATAGTATTTCCCCACAAAGTCTTTAATTGATTTTATAGCTAAAGAACTTCCCTTTGTTCTCTTTGGGCGGGGCTGCTGTTGAATAGAATCCTGGGGCATTTGTTCCTTCGATGGGGGTTTATCATGTGCATATATCTTACTCTTTGTACCTCTGGCCAACACATTACCCCTTTCTTCCATAACCTCCTCCATAACATCCTCTTCCGTTATGCTGGGATCTGGGTTTAGATTCTTCTTTTTTTGTATGCCCTTCCCAGCTCAAGTTCTCCTGGGGGCCATCACCTTCAATGCCCTACCCAGCTTATAAACAACCTTAGACTCGCTTAGGCGTCAGCTCCCAATGAACACCTTTAGTACTCCTTTAGTACTCCTTAGTGGTCCTTTTTTTCCCCCACAAGCTCAATTGGTGGTGCCTCCTTTAGTTAACTCACACTTACCTCTGTTCCACAGCTACACGCTGCCACAGCACGCTATATGACTGCTTGTTCCCGTAGCGGGCCCTGCAGGCTCCAGCTTCCTGCTTCCATCTCCTGCACCCCTGCGCTACAGACAGCGCGGTCTCTTCCAGAGCGAGCACCCTTTCTTGGGTGCCTTATGGTTCCTCTTCAGTTTAAATCGCAGCCTTTTTACGTTTTTAAACGTCTTTTTTTTGCGATTTTCTATTTTAATCGCACCTCCTGCCACCGAGTTCTATTCCGCGTTCCACGTTGTGCAATCCGATCTGACCCGACCTGACCCGGTCAGAGAACTCCGGTCGCGTGATCACGTTAAACGTTTAGACGTCAAGCGTTAATGCAGCGTAGAGCAGAGTAGCTGTGTAGCCGGGAAACCAGAGGAGGAATTGCATTCGGTGCTGTAGAAAATGCTTTAAAAAATTCTGCGGGAATGCCATCCTCTCCGGTAGCTTTACAATTGGGCAAAGAGCTGATAACTGCATCCAATTCTTCCTTCGTGAATTCGGCCAGCAGCAGCTCTTTAAAGTTATTTTCTAAAGTTGGTATTGGCATTTCCTGTATAAATTCATTGATCTATTCCAAGGAGACCTGGTGTGATGTCTGATAGATATCTTTATAATGTTCAAGAAACACCTCCCCTATTAGTGGCGTAGGTTTTATTCGAGTTTTAGTTACTTTGTGCAGGATGCATTCAACAAGCTAGCAATCTGCCCGTATATTCACTATCTTCATAGCTTGTCTGAAGATGTGTTATACTTGCTCTATCCCCTAAATCATAATAGAATTCCCTCATTCGTGTTTTTGCATTCAGCATTTCTTGCCTATTATCCGGAGTCCTATTTCTTAAGTATTCTTGATTAACATGGGCCAGTCTATTTTCTATTGCCATTCTCTCCTCCTTCTTAGCTTTTTGTTTTCTTACTCTAATTCTGACTCTAATTCTGTTTCCCTGCCCTTTTGAGGTGATTATGCCTCACAGTGTAGCTTTAAAAGCTTCCCATATGAGGTTAATAGGGGCAGACTCCTCATTTATAACAAAAAAGGAACTAATCTCTCTCTCTAAATCTGCGCACCATTGCTTATCTGCCAGGTTAAGTTTATTAAAATACCACCTTTTTAATGTTACTTCATCTTTCTTCCATAAAAGAGTTTCCATCTTGATGAGGGCATGATCTGAGAAGGCATTCACTATATGTTCCTGAATTTTGACCCTGACTAAGGGGGCAGGGGAAAGGACATTATTTTTACAGCTCGAGGTGCCCATATATTTCTTACTCCATCTTCAACTGCCTTTTTCAACCCTCCTAAAAGACTTGCGTGGAGTGAGGTTGCTGGAGAGAGACTGTAAGGAGCTGTAGGTGAGGATAGGGGAGAAGATGTCGGGGGTCACAAAGGCAGCAACAAAACTGCGTAATAAACAGTCTAAAGCTTGGACGGGAAAGGAATTTTTTTAAACGATCAATAACCACCTACACCAGTCCTAGCATCCAAAGGTGCTAGGAGAGGGAGAAGAAATGCCCAGCAAAAAATTGACTTAAAGGCTAAAGTGCTGGCATTAGCTGAAAAGAATAAACTGCTTGGACAGAATGATTTCGCTAAAATATTGGAGGAAGAGGTTGAGGAAGAGGAGACTCTGTCTGACCACTCAGCCAATTTAAGCACGTTGGCTGTGGGTAGGGAAGAAGGTGACGGAGAAGGAGGAGGAGGAGGAGAAGGAGATGGTGTAGGGGATATATTTAATGGTGAGGATGACCGCTCAGTAAAGCCCAAACAATATCCCCTCTTCAGTAAACTCCTCGCGATACTTGGGAAACCCACTAGTACATCACAACCAAATAGGGAAGAGCAAAAGACGGAAGATGAAACATGCCTGCAGAATCCGCAAGGCCAGGATATACTATCTCCCCTGCTCGTGCCCATGCCCATGCCCATGCCCTCCCAGTCCTGCCAGCCCAAGCTGCAAACCCACAGCCCATATCGAAATTTCACTTAGGACCAGAGGCCCTAGAAGCAAGTGCAGCTACAGCTATAGTTACAACTATATATGGGGGATTTCCAACTAGCCAGCCACTGGTCAAAGCAGCTCAAGCGCCTGCACAGATATCGCAAAAAAAAGTTGGGAAACAGATATTGACAGATGAGTTGGACTCTGTGGGCCTCATTTATGAAAAGTGACGCATCGCTGCGTGAAAACAGCGATGCGTCACTTTTCACTGCGCACTCCTTGCGACACCAATGATGCGTCATATTTAATGTATGACGCATCATGTCGCAAGGACTTACAGATACGTCAGTATTTCTGACGTAGCTGTAAGCGCAAAAGTGACGCATTGCTGGAGTGTGTCACAAAAGTGACGCAACTCCAGCAATGCGTCCTTTCACATGGGGAAAGCCCCATGTGAAAGGGCCTGCGTCAGTCTTACGCCTGCTGTGAGGCAGGCACAAGATTTTGACGCAACAGCATCCTAAAAGTGACGCAGTGAAATCTCATAGATTTCACTGCGTCACTTCTACGAGGCTTTTTGCGGTGGAACGCCCCCTCTGCATACATTATACCTGACGCAGGTATAATGTGGCGCAGGGGTTTAAAAAGTGACGCATCTACCTAGATGCATCACTTTTTAAATATGGTGCAACGACGCGCATATTTTACGCCGCTGGTGCGTCACAAAAAGTGACGCACCCGGCGGCGCAAAACTGGCGCACGGCCTCATAAATAAGGGCCTTTGTCTGAAACAGAATTAGAGTCAGAAAAGAAAAAAGAAAAGGAAAAGGAGACACTGCTCACTTCAAGAAACAACAAAACTCTGGGTACTAAAAGCTCTGACCAAGACACCTCAATACAAGAAATGCTCACAACTATATTGCAGGAACTACGAGACCTGAAGACTTCACAAGCACTCGAAATATCACAGTTGCATAATAGATTGACAAAGATGGAGGAAAGTCTAGGCAATCTACCCAAAAGAGTTATAGAAGTGGAGGCTCGTGTCTCAGCCCTGGAAGATAACATCATCACCATGCAAAAGGACCTCTGGGTGTTGAACAAGAACAAGAGCCAGATGGAATCAAAGTTACAAGATTTGGAGAATTATAACAGAAGATCCAATCTGCGCCTTGTGGGAATATTGGAGGGCCTGGAATTCACGGAGATGGTGAAATAGACTGAGTCTCTGTTGAAAAAGGCAATACCGGAATTGCAAAGAGACCTCACAATTACGAGAGCCCATTAGGTGCCTGCGCATAAACCGGCAAATTCTAAATACCCACGAACCAGCCTAATAAACTTTTCTGACTATATAAATAAAGAGAAAATCCTAAATCTGGCAATATCAAGGAGATCATTTACCGCCAATGAAATCAAAAACTTTAAAATCTTCTCTGATATGCCGGCAGCCTCTCCCATAGACGTAAGGATTTTGTCAAAATGATTGGTTCTTTCAAAGCTAAAGGAGCACAGGCGATGATTTTGCAGCAATCTAAATTAAAAGTCATAGCCAAAGAATTTTTTTTATTTTCACAGAGATACACATTTTTTTGGAAGCTCTCATAGCTGTATTAAGGAAAGAGAGACTCTGTGATTATAAGGTGGATGTAAGGCAAATCCGGGGACGCCACAGGATGCAACAAAATGGCATCCAATACAAAGTGGGAGGAAGAGGGAAGGACAGTGGGACAAGTTGGGAATTTCCTTCTTTCATGGAGGGTGGGGTGGTGGGTGGTGATGGGGGTGAAGTAGTTAGAAAAAAAAGAGTTCACAGACAGAAATATGTTTCTTCTTTTGAATAAGATAAGGAAAGGAATACGGAATGCTGCTAAGGAAAGATACTGTCTTACATAATTGATGTAATGCACGTATTGCATATATTGCACATTGAACATTGCATTTCAATGCATAATTGCTATAATTGTACTGTATTATATTGGTCTGATTGGTCTAATAGCTGCTTGATTTTGCACTTTAAATAGCTTTTTGCACAATTGATACAACTAGTACTGTAGCATGCTGGGCTAAATGTGTGTCTCGTATTCTTGCTTATAATTTGCACAAAGGTTATACTGGGTCTGGCAGATTTGGGCAATCGGTACAACTAAATGTCATGTATTGGGAGAAAAGGTTCGATAAAGCAAGTGGTCATATATCTATGCAATTTTCACATTTACACAAGGTGCACTTTAGAAATGCATTTTTCATATATAGCACAAGCTTCACTTTAGACTGGATGTTCGGGGGTATGGATAAAGCAGACCATATTTCTCTGTTTTTAGTTATATTATGAAAAGTAAACTGTCAATCCTGTTTCTGAATGTTAACGGGTTGAACAATACGAGTAAAACTTGCGCAATAGAAAGCTGGTTAAAAGGTCGCCATCCAGATGTGAACATTTTGCAGGAGAAGCATCTACGAGCCTTAGCAGATGCTAGTAAAATGTTTAAAAACTGGGCGGGTTTCCATTGCTCCGCTGTGTCAGGGACAGCCCAGAGGGGTGTGAGCTTCTATATAGGCAAGCATATCCAATTGCAGGTTGAAGCATCTCATTCAGATACGAGGGGCAGATGGGCATTCCTACATGGGAAAATAAACCACACAAATGTGATACTTGCTACAATCTATGCACCAGTTGTGGAAGACTCGCTCAACATTTTACAGTTAGAACAAGCGCTGTCAGGTATACCTGGTTAGATCATATGGGGAGGTGATTTCAATTTCTTGCAAAATCCAGTGGTTGATTCTACAAAAAAAGACCGAAGATAAAATAAGTCTCAAGTAGCCACAGTACTCTTGAGTTGTAAGACAGACTTAGATATTTTAGATATCTGGCTGCTTAACAATCCGACCAAATGTGAGCACTCTTGCTATTCGGCGAAATATGACTTGTCTTCAGGACTAGACTTTTTCCTACCCTCCCATCATTTGGAAGTCAGCCAGATCATTCCTTGCAAGATTTCGACCCAGCTCAACCCCCCTCTTTTTGCTGAGGTCCTCATAGATATTAAGATCATTGGTTTGCAGATCCTCTGAACATATTCTGAACTTAGCTTTAAAAGAACCATAAACAATGTACTTGGAATGTGCTGCAACTTCGGCCAGAGTTGTTTTCAAATTACTTAAAAAACAGGACAGTTCTCTAAAATAGACACAAGTAGATTTAGAAAAATGGTTATTATAAATATGAATCAAATTGAAAGAAAAAGATTATCCTTTATATGTAAAACTTGGAAGGCAACGCTACCAATCAATGTCACTTTAAGGTTACGTTTCAATTTAGGCCAAATTGAGTGTCCTCCCATGGCTCTACCATGCATAGAAGGAACAACAGGGCTAGACTAACAAGCAACACCCTAGAATGAAGGAGGTGAGATGTCCCATGTCTCCTGGAAGGCTGTGATATCATAGTCTGCTATGAAGTTGAGCCAGTCTGGGTCAGCGCCTTTCCCTTTAAACCTGCACCATTCCAGCTCATAGGTATGTAGGGACACCTGCCACCAACTTATGCCCTACAGCCTTTCTTTTCAGAAGCAGATGTTCCCTTATTGGTCTCCCTTGCCGGGAGCAATAAAGGCCTTTTTCGAGGTCAATCAATATCTGACAGGGCATCAAACCAATTTGTAACTGGCACCTAGTACTGGATCCTTGAATAATCCAGTACATTATGAGACAACCCAACTTGCTTTGAGGATAAATCATTAAAGATGGGTTTTGTGAAGGGTTGAAGCCCCCTTCATTGGGCTTAGTTACCTGCTGGGACTGAAGTAGCATCATATGCAAACAGGGATTATAAAAGATTCTGAGTGGTACCACAATATTAGAGCACCTCCTATGAACTTTACTCAGCTCGCCAAACAAAAAGCTTTGCACCAGCTGCAGGGATCTGAAATTGACAATGACAGAGTCCCCACCGGTTTGTGCACAGGCTTGGCAAAATCAGCCAATCCTACCGATCATCAAGATTTCTTCAAACAGATAAAATGGGAAACCACAATGGCAAACAAACCAGGCTAAGACTATGTTAAATAAGAATCCAACTGGTTTTCTCATAGTGGGTGTACTCCAACGAGCACACACACATTTTGGCAGGCTACAAGTAGGAGATTGATATGAAGTTGGCTCAGAATATATGGAATCCTATGGAACAATTTGCTCACAATTCATCAAGTTGTTTTTGAATATGAAAGTACATCATTTTTGGATATTGTCCTCCCAGCTTTTCCTTGCTTTACAAACTATGGGCCGTATGTATAAAGCATTTTACTGGTCGCAAACAGCCAGATTCACAGATTTGGCCCATTTTTGACTGGTAAAGTGTAATTTGGTTTGTGTGAATTCCAATTTGCGATTTGATAACATGTTACCGATCGCAATTTGGAATTGTGAATTTATACTGATTCGGGATTAGGAAGGGGCAAGCTCAGGTCGACCCTTCCTAATATCAAAATATAGAAGTATGTAGGAATGATTTGTGACCGAAATGCTATCACAAAATTTTCACATTTTACCATCTAATTTAAGTAGGTGGTAACTAATTTGCAAATGGGAAGGGGTCCGTTGGGGTCCCAAAAGGACCACTTCCTCTGAATGATAGCTTAAACATTGTCACTGCCTGCTCTAAAAAACATGAAAAGAATACTTTTCATTTTTCTTTTTTTAAGAAAAACAGGCTGCATCAAAAAAATGTTGCGTTATTTAAAAGCAATCACATACATGGTGGTCTCTGACACCAGCAGGCTAACATTCCCTTGATTTTAGTATTTCCCAATGGGTCGCAAATTGCAACCTACCTCATTTTTATTCATGAGGTAGGTCGATTTGCGACCCATTATGAATTCCTAAATGAAACTCAGGGAGTTTCATAATTTGGGAATAGCGATTACTTAATTGTGATTGACAGAAAATCGCAATTAGGTAATCACTAATTCCGATATGGATACATGTGGCCTCATGTGTGTAACTCTGCTAAAGCATGTCACAGCTGGTATGCTCCGCCCTTTAAAATACATGCTCTCTGCTGGTCTAACTTAATTAGCATATTAAGCCTTTCTGTAGGGCCGAGGTAGATAATGCAAAATGTACCAGAGGTGTCAAATGTGGGTTGAAGTTTGCCTTTACATCATCCTCATATATGACATGTATGACAAAAGTATATGACACCAGAGAGCCCCATTGTGGTCTGGTTGAACTGCAGATTAAAAATATTGCAATTTCACGAAAAAAAGAGAAGCTTTTTTGCCATTTATAAAAACATATCTTTATATATTTCTAAGTCACGTTAAATGGTTCCTTGTAAGACCATTTTACTATGCAGCCGCGGTCAGTAGTGGGAGTACCTGCCTGGCGGTGACGTGGGGAGGGGCAGGGTGGGGGGTAGTAAACTATGGATTACGGAGGTATACAGGTAAGTAAACATCTTGAAAACCTCCTCTGCCAGCCGGACGTTGCAATCACACAAATAGGAGCACAGACCACCTTTGAGTGCACAGAATCTCCTTTATTCGGGTTGTGCTCTGTCGGCCATAACGCGTTTCAGCACCGAAGTGCCTTGATCACATGATACGTGAGTCAGTCACCTGACTTCTTTTATACCCCAACTTTTTTTCTCTTTTTACATTTTGTGATTTTTTTACACCATTTAAAGTGACAGTGCATTGTATAATTCAACGTGATGTTGCATGAATATTGCTTTTAGTTTTCGCAATTGTTACTGCTTTTGGCCATATAAGTTTTCTGAAGATCAAGTAAACATAAACATAAATAAAACGAATTTCGTTGCATGCACTGCATCCCCAAATGTGGTGCAGTGTGCACCACGAAATTAGTTTTATTTATTTATTTGTTTACTTACCTGTATACCTCTGTAATCCATAGTTTTCTATGGCCCTAACCAGGCCCCTCCCTCTCCCCACGTCACCACCCGGCAGGTACTCCCACTACCGACCATGGCTGGTGCTATGCAATTAGTATCGGCCAGAAGGCATGTTCGATAGTAAGGTAAAGTATGTGTCCACAGCGAACAATTACACAAAGCTGTCATATGGTAGGTAAACTAGATATGTAGGTGAGCAACCCAATATACCCTTGCCCGCTCGGGCAGAACTTGTTATAAGAAAAATGGCAAGCAAGGGGTTTTATTGTATTTCTATTTCTCAGCACTGTTAGGACCTGTTGTAAATAATCAGAGTACCTAAAACTGAGTTTAATCAGTGGCTGTCCTATGTTATTAACTTTTTAGAAAAAGGAGTCCAAAAGGATCTGAACAAACAGTGTTACCACACTAACACAGTATATACAATTAATGATGAATAAAATGCAAAAGACCAGGGTTTTGTATTGTCTGAAAGTTATTATTTGTTTTCAAGACAGAAAAGTATATTTTTATACAGAAAAGATAAACATTCATATAAAATAGGGTACATACATGGATACTATTTAGATATTCAAGGTATCAGTTGTTTCAAAATCAAAATCAAAATCAGAAGAAAATCAAAGATGACATAAGATCAAAATGCAGAGTTGGACTAAATAGTTAGTCCAACTCTGCATTTTGATCTTATGTCATCTTTGATTTTCTTCTGATTTTGAGTTGAAATCAATGTATCATTGTGTTTAAGCAGTCTGGACTTATGATTTGGATATATCAAAGGAGGAAACAACTCCCCCTCCCACCTGGTTAACCCTGGATTTCAGCGCCGGGACACCCCTTCGGGGGTAGCTGTGCGCTCTATAAACTACATAAAATAAAATAAAAATAAATAAATAGTATATGTTATGATCAAAATCCACTTTATTATTTTCGTTGTAACTGATTTACCTCACTATTTTGCTCCAGATACAAATGCTTGTTTCTACCTAACTAAAGTTAGTCATTTCATAAATGTAGAAGGGGTATAGATTTAATTAATCTGGTGGTATTCGAACCTTTTCCAATGGGGTAAAAAACTTATCTATGGAATGAAAGAATAAATCACCGAGCCACCAGAGGCCAGAACATTTAACGTTTTCAAATCATCTATGTAGTTCTCCAACATGTGGTTAAGATGCAACTCACTAGAGGATGCAGATAATAAGGAAACATAATTATTTGTATTATAAGAAGTAAACAGTTATAATGATTAGTTAATAATATCAAATTCTGAAACATAATAATAAAGGATTAACGACCAAATGAAAGGAAAAACAAAATCCCTAAAGTACTATATAAAACAATACAGCCATGAGTCTAATCTATTTAATCCAGACTGTGAAATTGTGTAGGTTAGAGGGTGTTTAGAAACAATCCAAGTTTGGACAAGAGGGTGGCTTGGTCAAAGCAGGTGGGTTAAAAATAGAGTAGAATAGCATGATTAGAAAAGTGTTAAATTGGAATATAAAAAATTTCAGAAAAAGGAGAATGGGAGCATGTTATTTTCTAGAACATACTGTATCTTGGGGAATCGAACACTTAGACGTCCTGAGAGAATTCCGTAACTAATCTTGAAGAACTTGTTTCCTAATTCGCCTTCATGTCATGTCATTTTCTATGCACATCTGTTTTATTGAGGCTTTTGAAATATATATGATGAATATCGTACTGCTGTTATACAGTACCCAAACACGTACCTTCACTCTTCATGAAAAGTTTTTGCTTCGGAGCAGCAGATTCTTTCACCTCTCATATTTGCTCATATGGGATGGGGGATTTCGAATTATGTGGCGAGCCATTACTCAAATGCATGTTCTTAATGAAATTGTGTCTCCTTAACATGCATGAACAAATCAATATTTCAGCTAAAGCAAATCTTGATACCCTTCCCAGCTTTTATGTTAACTTCCAGTGAAAACTCTCCAACGTGTCTGATTTTTCATGGCTTTTTAGGTCCAGATGAATGTACAATTGATTTGATAATAGAGGTCTCATTTTGTGCACCAAATTTTACTGAATGATCTGGTATTTTGCGAACCAACCCACGTACTGAAAGGTCGGTTCACAAAACCGAATCCTACTGGTGTGCAATTTGATCGACGTTAATAAAGTTAATGAGATCGGTCGCAAATTGCGATTTATTTTAGTAGGCTTCATTACCACTTCAGTGATGGTGGCCTTGAGGGGTCAGCAGTTTACAATGTCTGTGATTGTTCCTAAATAAACCATATATTTTTTTAATTCAGCGCGTTTTACTTTTTGCTTTTTTGAAAGAATTAACATTGTTACCAATTTTTTTTGATGACTAAGCAGTTTTCCCATCGATCACTGCTTACTACTAAAAAATGTGTTTGTCAACATTCACAAAGGGGAATGGGTCCCTCTTTTGACTTCAGTCCCAAAACATTAATACATACTATAAGGAATCAGGGATACCCTAAACATGCCCCTTTTTAATACCATTTTGCTATGATTTCCTAAAACCATTTAATGATTTGGAAAAGTTTTTCAGAACCTTTAAATGGATTTAGCACATTTGAAAAAGGGTTTTAATATTCCAAGCTATCTGATTTACTGAATCAGAGAGCCTGTGAAAGCTAAAACTCCTTGTAAATCTGGCCAATATTTTTATTTTATTTTTCATAAGTGCTAAAAGACAGTTATATTTTATTTTTGTGCTGACATTACCACATAATGCTAGCATACAAAACATTTGCATGTGCAAAATATGTTCGATTTGTAATCCCGTATATCAGCCCATGCTTCTAGTAAAATGTTATTTCATGAGTAAACCAGCCTTAAAATCAGCCTAATGAAGCCATGTCTGGTGCAGCTCTTCCCTTACTTATGATTTTTAACTTATATAATGTTTTTTCATTTGCGAGTTCATTCTGCAACATTATTTGTTGTCCGTGTAGTGTTCCAGGGTCTTGGTCTAGTGCACTCCTTTGACAACCCTGGATTTTTACTTCCTTTTGCATAGTGTGGAATGTTTATTATATTTCTAACAACTCCAGAGACCTACATATAATTTTCATTTATGTTTATACACAACCATCCAATTAAAAATTAACAAATGGAGCAGTGAAGAGGCTACACACCAAGTGTACAACAACAATCACTTTTATTGAAGGGTTGTAGGAAAGTAGAATCTTCTTCTATGGTTACCCCCATTTTTTTCTTGATGTAATGCTGTTTCAGACTAGCCTGCCTTTTGTGAATACCTTTCAGGTATGGGCACAAACATGTTAAATCATAAAAAAGTACATATAACATTTCAAACTATTTGAAGTAGAGCAGGAATAATGATAGAAAAATAAATTACATTTACACAGGAAATCCTACTTACTCTTGCAGATTTCTCCAGTATAGAGAAGTCAACGCAACAGGAATAGGAA
The DNA here is from genome assembly GCF_964263255.1 of Lissotriton vulgaris. Classification (NCBI taxonomy): domain Eukaryota; kingdom Metazoa; phylum Chordata; class Amphibia; order Caudata; family Salamandridae; genus Lissotriton; species Lissotriton vulgaris. Next base: position 1,088,194,895 of record NC_141697.1, on the reverse strand, counting down.
CCAGCTTACAAAAGTCAGCTGACATTCCCTTGGGTGTGTCTAGAAAAATTTTCGCTGGTCCAGCTTTCCAGGTATACCACTAACAATGTTGATGCATATGACAATCTATGAAAGGTACCTCAGCAGAAGACCAATTGGGCCTGCTCAACTTTTTTCTAATCAGGCTAAATATTGGTAAGTCATAACACAGTTCACTAAGCGTAACTCCTAATAGCTATGGCACAAGCAGCAGGCAATAGCCCAGAGAAATGCAGGATTGGTTCAAGCAGTACGAAATTATAATAATGTTAAAGCCACCACATAAAAAATCCTAAATCGATTGAATAACAAAATCAGAGAAAAACATTATTAGTGAATATAACACAAAAACGGTTACTATGATTTAGAGAGGCCAGTGATATGTGTGTTAAAGTTTGATGGCAAAAACCATCCTGAAATGGCAAAGCAAAAATTATAGCGAATGGTCATGATAGATAGAGACCTACGTGCAGCCTCTAGCTGGTGTCGTATAGTTCTCTGGAAGCTTTTGTTCCTTGTCCAAGTCCTCCAGAAGCTATGAAAAAAAGAAAGAGTTCCAATTTGTTTTGATTCTGGAAAAATCCCTCTCAGGTGCTCAGAACATGCTACTAATGTTCAGGTCGTTCTATAGTCAGGGCTCCCACTGGGTCTTGTGTATTGCCTGGTCTTAAGTTGGCAAAACAAGGATAAATGTTTTTATTTCTCCTCGTTTTTGCTTTTTCCATGTGTGCTGACCCTTCCTGCACATAAACAATCTTTTTAAATGTTTTAAATTCTGCTTGACTTTCAAGCTTCATAAGGAATACTTTTCAAATGTTACTTTTCTACTGCATATATGGAACAAAATTGGTCACTGTCAAACACATTTTTGTTAAATTGTTAAACATAACTTTTAACCACTCATTTTCCCAGGTTCTTTCAATAAGGCTCTTAAGAAAAATTTAAATTTGAGTACAAAGTGACAAACAGATTTTGAAAATAATAAATGTTAAGACATATGTGTTTTTTTAATGTTTAGCATATTCCAATGTTATCTAGTTGGTTGGAATACTGGACATACTTAAGAGCGGTCCAGCTGATGTTTAAAAAATGTTTTTTCCAAAATAGCAGAATACTTTTTTTCTGGTGTGTTTTACTATGACACCAGAGAGTACCATTGTGGTGTGGTTGAACTGCAGATTAAAAATATTGCAATTTCACGACAAAAAGAGAAGATTTTTTGCCATTTATAAAAACATATCTTTATATATTTCTAAGTCACGTCAAAGTGTTCCTTGTAAGACCATTATACTATTCAGCGGCGGTCAGTAGTGGGAGTACCTGCCTGGCGGTGACGTGGGGAGGGGCAGGGTGGGGGGTAGTAAACTATGGATTACGGAGGTATACAGGTAAGTAAACATCTTGAAAAACTCCTCTGCCAGCCGGCCTTTGCAATCACACAAATAGGAGCACAGACCACCTTTGAGTGCACAGAATCTCCTTTATTCGGGTTGTGCTGTCGGCCATAACGGGTTTCAGCACCGAAGTGCCTTGATCACATGACACGTGAGTCAGTCACCTGTCTTCTTTTATACCCCAACTTTTTTTTCTCTTTTTACAACATTTTGTGATTTTTTACACCATTTAACGTGACAGTGCATTGTATAATTCAACGTGATGTTGCATGAATATTGCTTTTATTTTCCGCAATTGTTACTGCTTTTGGCCATATAAGTTTTCTGAAGATCAAGTAAACATAAACATAAATAAAACGAATTTCGTTGCATGCACTGCATCCCCAAATGTGGTGCAGTGCGCGCCTTGAAATTAGTTTTAATTATTTATTTGTTTACTTACCTGTATACCTCCGTAATCCATAGTTTTCTATGGCCCCAACCAGGCCCCTCCCTCTCCCCACGTCACCACCCGGCAGGTACTCCCACTACCGACCATGGCTGGTACTATGCAATTAGTATCGGCCAGAAGGCATGTTCGATAGTAAGGTAAAGTATGTGTCCACAGCGAACAATTACACAAAGCTGTCATATGGTAGGCAAGGCTGAATTTTCTATGAACAGTATATGTTATGATCAAAATCCACGTTATTATTTTCATTGTAACTGATTTACCTCACGATTTCGCTCCAGATACAAATGTTTGTTTCTACCTAACTAAAGTTATTCATTTCATAAATGTAGAAGGGGGATAGATTTAATTAATCAGGTGGTATTCGAACCTTTTCCAATGGGGTAAAAAACTTATCTATGGAATGAAAGAATAAATCACCGAGCCACCAGAGGCCAGAACATTTAACGTTTTCAAATCATCTATGTGGTTCTCCAACATGTGGTTAAGATGCAACTCACTAGAGGATGCAGATAATAAGGAAACATAATTATTTGTATTATAAGAAGTAAACACTCCGCAGTTATAATAATTTGTTAATAATATCAAATTCTGAAACATAATAATAAAGGACTAACGACCAAATGAAAGGAAAAACAAAATCCCTAAAGTACTATATAAAACAACACAGCCATGAGTCTAATCTATTTAATCCAGACTGTGAAATTGTGTAGGTTAGAGGGTGTTTAGAAACAATCCAAGCTTGGACAAGAGGGTGGCTTGGTAGAATAGCATGATTAGAAAAGTGTTAAATTGGAATATATGAAATTTCAGAAGAAGGAGAATGGGAGCATGTTATTTTCTAGAACATACTGTTTCTTGGGGAATCGAACACTTAGACGTCCTGAGATGTCCTGAGAGAATTCCGTAACTAATCTTGAAGCACTTGTTTCCGAATTCGCCGACATGTCATGTAATTTTCTATGCACATCTGTTTTATTGAGGCTTTTAAAATATATATTATGAATATCGTATTGCTGTTATACAGTACCCAAACACGTACCTTCACTCTTCATGAAGAGTTTTTGCTTCGGAGCAGCAGATTCTTTCACCTCTCATATTTGCTCATACGCGATGGGGGATTTCAAATTATGTGGCGAGCCATTACTCAAATGCATGTTCTTAATGAAATTGGGTCTCCTTAAAATACATGAACAAATCAATATTTCAGCTAAAGCAAATCGTGATACCCTTCCCAGCTTTTATGTTAACTTCCAGTGAAAACTCTCCGACGTGTTTGATTTTTTATGGCTTTTTAGGTCCAGATGAATGTACAATTGATTTGATAATAGAGGTCTCATTTTGTGCACCAAATTGTACTGAATGATCTGGTATTTTGCGAACCAACCCACGTACTGAAAGGTCGGTTCACAAAACCGAATCCTACTGGTGTGCAATTTGATCGACGTTATTAAAGTTAATGAGATCGGTCGCAAATTGCGATTTAGTAGGCTTCATTGCCATTTCAGTGATGGTGGCCTTGAGGGGTCAGCAGTTTACAATGACTGCGATTGTTCCTAAATAAACCATATTTTTTTTTTAATTCAGCGCGTTTTACTTTTTGCTTTTTTGAAAGAATTAACATTGTTACCAATTTTTTTTATGACTAAGCAGTTTTCCCATCGATCACTGCTTACTACTAAAAAATGTGTTTGTCAACATTCACAAAGGGGAATGGGTCCCTCTTTTGACTTCAGTCGCAAAACATTAATACATACTATAAGGAATCAGGGATACCCTAAACATGCCCCTTTTTAATACCATTTTTCTATGATTTCCTAAAACCATTTAATGATTTGGAAAAGTTTTTCAGAACCTTTAAATGGATTTAGCACATTTGAAAAAGGGTTTTAGTATTCCAAGCTATCTGATTTACTGAATCAGAGTCCGTGAAAGCTAAAACTCCTTGTAAATCAGGCCAATATTTTTATTTTATTTTTCATAAGTGCTCAAAGACAGTTATATTTTATTTTTGTGCTGACATTACCACATAATGCTAGCATACACAACATTTGCATGTGCAAAATATGTTCATTTTGTAATCCCAAATATCAGCCTATGCTTCTAGTGAAATGTTATTTCATGAGTAAACCAGCCTTACAATCAGCCTAATGAAGCCATGTCTGGTGCAGCTCTTCCCTTACTTATGATTTTTAACTTATATAATGTTTTTTCATTTGAGAGTTCATTCTGCAACATTATTTGTTGTCCATGTAGTGTTCCAGGGTCTTGGTCTAGTGCACTCCTTTGACAACCCTGGATTTTTACTTCCTTTTGCATCGTGTGGAATGTTTTATTATATTTCTAACAACTCCAGAGACCTACATATAATTTTCCTTTATGTTTATACAACACCATCCGAGTAAAAATTAACAAATGGAGCAGTGAAGAGGCTACACACCAGGTGTACAACAACAATCACTTTTATTGAAGGGTTGTAGGAAAGTAGAATCTTCTTCTGTGGTTACCCCCATTTTTTGCTTGATGTAATACTGTTTCAGACTAGCCTGCCTTTTGTGAATACCTTTCAGGTATGGGCACAAACATGTTAAATCATAAAAGTGTACATATAACATTTCACACTATTTGAAGTAGAGCAGGAATAATGAGAGAAAAATAAATTACATTTACACAGGAAATCCTACTTACTCTTGCAGATTTCTCCAGTATAGAGAAGTCCACGCAACAGGAATAGGAACCAGCTTACAAAAGTCAGCTGACATTCCCTTGGGTATGTCTAGAAACCTTTTCGCTGGTCCAGCTTTCCAGGTATACCACTAACAATGTTCATGCATATGACAATCTATGAAAGGTACCTCAGCAGAAGACCAATTGGGCCTGCTCAACTTTTTTCTAATCAGGCTAAATATTGGTAAGTCATAACACAGTTCACTAAGTGTAACTCCTAATAGCTATGGCACAAGCAGCAGGCAATAGCCCAGAGAAATGCAGGATTGGTTCAAGCAGTACAAAATTATGTTAAAGCCACCACATAAAAAATCCTAAATCGATTGATAAACAAAATCAGAGAAAAACATTATTAGTGAATATAACACAAAAACGGTTACTATGATTTAGAGAGGCCAGTGATATGTGTGTTAAAGTTTGAAGGCAAAAACCATCCTGAAATGGCAAAGCAAAAATTATAGCGAATGGTCATGATAGATAGAGACCTACGTGCAGTCTCTAGCTGGTGTCGTATAGTTCTCTGGAAGCTTTTGTTCCTTGTCCAAGTCCTCCAGAAGCTATGAAAAAAAGAAAGAGTTCCAATTTGTTTCGATTTCTATAGTCAGGGCTCCCACTGGGTCTTGTGTATTGTCTAGCCTTAAGTCGGCGAAACAAGGATAAATGCTTTATTTCTCCTTGTTTTTGCTTTTTCTATGTGTGCTGACCCTTCCTGCACAGAAAAAATCTTTTAAAAAATTGACATTTTGTGAGTTCCATGTGTGCTGCACTAAGCAGCACACATAGAAGTGACACAATGTAATTTAAAGATTGCTTATGTACAATCATTCCCCTGCACACAGACACCCATGTTTTTTTGTGCAAGGGTGCCTGCGCTGGCGCTACACTGTTAAGTGCAGTGCCAGCGCAGGTGGAAACCCAAGGCTGCACCACATATTCATGTATATATGGTGCAGCCTTGCATTTCTGACGTGGCGGAGTGAGGCGTTAAGCCTTGAAGGCTAACGTCTCACTCCGTCACTTCAGTTTTACATATCCGATTTGCTCAGGTGTAACTTTCTCATAGGCATGTATTCAAGCTGGGATATGTCATGCTCCTCCTAAGAGATCTAAGCCTTCTCTTATATGCACCACTATAAATATCAGGAAATATTTTTCCTAACCTGGGAAAAGCGAGAAATAAAAGTCCCAAGAGCTCTATGAATAGATATTTCTGTCATTAAGTCCTCCTTATGGCAGTGTTATGTGAATAGGAAGGCTGGTGCTGTGATCTTCTGTTCCTATCCTCTACCAAACAGCCAACCCGAGCTAAGTGCTCAGGGTTCGCAACAGAACAATCTTCCTGGCTTCTTGAATCAGTGTATAAGTTCCTTGGAATTGATTGGAAGACCACAATTGAGGCCTAATTTGACATGCTATTTGCAGCCACTATTAAGAATAAGCAAGCAGAATGTTTTAAATTCTGCTTGACTTTCAAGCTTCATAAGGAATACATTTCAAATGTTACTTTTCTACTGCATATGGAACAAAATTGGTCACTGTCAAACTAATTTTTGTTAAATTGTTAAACATAACTTTTAACCACTCATTTTCCCAGGTTTTTTCAATAAGGCTCTTAAGAAATTTTTTAATTTGAGTACAAAGTGACAAACAGATTTTGGTAATAATTAATTGTTAAGACATAAGTGTTTTTTTAATGTTTAGCATATCCCAATGTTATCTAGTTGGTTGGAATACTGGACATACTTAAGAGCGGTCCAGCTGATGTTTAAAAAATGTTTTTTCCAAAATAGCAGAATACTTTTTCTGGTGTGTTTTACTTGCGTTTTCAAAATTGCTGCCCATCAAAATGCAATGGTGTTTCTCAAGCCATACATTTTACTAATAAAGAGGGCTGGGTAAGTAAAATCTGAAACCAGCATCTGACATTTTCATTCCAATACACTGTAGCAATTTCTGTGCACCATTACTATGACCATAATAGAAAATGAAATAGCCCTGTAGCTTGTAACCAATTTTTCATTGTGTTATATTGAAAAGGCAACTTTGCTACAAAACCTATGTGACAACTTACAAGAAAAACATCAAGAGAATGCTAGTGCCACTACCAAAATACTCATAATGACAAATGATCTACAAACAGAAGAGACACTTGCCATAAAATAAACAGCATACAAATCTATGGTCATTTTCACTTTCATTTACCCGGTGATGGATTTTCCACATCCTAGCCCCAACAGACAGCATAAACTTAAGAGATACTGGGGCATATTTGCTAACATTTCACACAGCTCTGGGCAGCAAGCATTGTTTTGCGAAAGGGAGACAGCAGAAATGCGGCATATGGGTCTCTGTATTACAGGCAGGATTGCTTTTGTGAAGGAAGGGACACCTTTATGAAAAACAATTCTTAGAAGCAGTTTTCTCTTTCTATGTGTGTTGTAGAATGTAGCATGCATAGAAAGAGGAAGTATCAAGGACAAATAAGTATATTTTTCCTCATTACACCTGCTTTAGGGAGGCTTAGGTTTTTGACGCAATCCCAGATTTACCCAACTTCTTAAAGTTTGGGATAGTGTCATGGCAGGATGCGTGGAAATGCCCATGCATCTCCCATGGAACCCCTCCCTGATGCAAAGTGATGCAAAGCTGTGCCATGCACTGTCTTGCATTACGTTGGGGCTTATTACGATGTTGGCCAGACCTGAGCTCCTCCAACATCATTTGGGAAGTGGGACCGAATGACCTTCTATCATCGGTCCAAACCCAGCAATGAGGATGCTACCAAACACTGAAATTGTAGCCATTGCCTTAGACTTGAAAGCCAGATACTTAAAGCAGGTTGGCCCCACTGTATCTATAGAGCTTTGGGGACTTCTTGCACAAAACTTTCCATGTTCCAATGCAGTTTTTTTAGAGCCTTCAGAGTATCAAAGTGTAATTCATTCTGACACAGTGGAACTGCCAAACCAGATACTTTTGTGGCAGCTCCCCCAGGAGCTAGTGAGCAAAAGATTTTCAAAGTTTCCAAGTTTTCTTCCAGTGGCCCAACTGCCATAGGATTGCACTCATAAGGGCTTTAGGGGAAGGCAATAGAGACTCTCAGGGTGTCAAGGAAAGACCAACAGCAAAGTCCAGTCCAAGTTGAGCTACCACTATTTAGTTACTTTATGAAACAGGCCTCTTGAAGTTGTTTGCATCCCTGAAGACACACAGGTTAGCCAACTGAACCTTGGAATCCCCTTCTTTGTCCAGGGTAAAAGAGAGAGAGCAAGACCAGTCCTTCAGGACTCGTCTTAGGTCACAGAGTGCAAGCCCAGTCCTCTTCTGTTGTTCTGCAGATCCAGAAATTAATCTTTAGATGGTACACTGGGGTGCCTTTATGGTTTGCACCACCTAGTTGGCAGGGGTGAATCCTGGGCACTCTCGAAGCAATGGATTTAAACTTCTCCATGGAAATCGTACCCATATGTTCAGTTGTTCTGGTTTGCTTTACTGCATCAGGCCCAAGATGCTTTTTCTCAAGCCCTTTTCAGGTGGTAAAAGTCTTCAGCCACAGTAAAGTTGAGACTTGTTGGCTGGGGCAATGTGAGTGCCATGGGGTATTCACCACCATTCTCCAACATCTAATGCTAAAATCCAGTTTCAATCAGACCCTGTACTCCCATCCAACCAGGAGACAGAAGTCTGGTAAGACACAAGCAGGGTCCTGCAGCACCCAGACAATGGGATACACAAGAATTGTCCTGACATGTTATTTGCTTCTTTTCTTTTCAAGTGCACTAAAGTTTTACCTGTAAAAACAAGAAAGGGTTTGGCCCATAATCAGTAAGGCTGGACCAAAATATCAATAACCTATACCACACTGCCAATACTGATACCCATTCACACTTTACAATTATACCGACAACCAAACAACCTAAACACTTTGGTTGGAAAAAAGTTAAAATGTTATTTTTCTTCATGAAATGTTTTTTATTTCTTAGTTGTTATTTTTGTATTAAAAAAAACAGTTGTTTTTCAAAGATTACAACAATACAAATAAAGTGCGTTTATAGACATACACTGAAGACACAGCACTTAACACAAAAATACACCTAAATGTAAAGTATGAATCCCAATACAATACACCAATACTATGTACAGCGCTTGTTCTTTACACACTTTGACCTTAACGTTCTTGAATAAACAATACCCCTGATTCTTTTTGGTTGCATACTTGACATTTTTGTTTTTGTTTTATAATTCAGAGGCTAAAACCAAAAGGTGGACCTACTGAGCTCACTGATATTTTCAAATATATATACACCAAGTCACTAGTGAACACTATGGTCTACCCATCATGTGGGCACCTACTTGGTTAAAAATGCAAACAAACAGTCGACGCGTTTCAAATCCTTAGGACATAAATGTCGGGTTCTCCTCAGAATGTAGAACCTTAAACTAAAAACAAAAAATCTCAAATTCAACTGTCAGAAACATTCACAAATTGCAATTCATACTTCCTATACTCAAAAAATCCTTCCACTCCCTTTACCTCAATCTTGTCTTAAATGGACACCAATCTCCTTATTTACTAGCCGGTAATATATAAGTCATTGAAAAGCAACATGTTTACAGATATGTTATTATCAAAACCATCTAGTAAATCTCTATTCATTGTTGTCAATTCCAAAGCTGTTATTACTTACCTGTGTGACTTGAAGATAGTGCGCCTTCTTACATGCACTTGTTTTATCTTGGTGCTATTTTTCGGAATTATCTGTTGGTAAAAATTATTTTGATCAATCTACTGATTTTAAACAGTAGTGAAATTCACGTTCATCAGAGCAATAATCAATCTTGAAAAAATCGTGACAAGAAAGGAGCCTGTTCTCACATGTGCATATCAAACGATGTAGTATCCCAATATGCATTGATGTCAATTTGTAAAAAGCAACTGGAAAAATCCTTAATATGCAAGCTTGAATAGTCTCACAAGCTGGAATTGCTGCGGCCATTTTACTACAATCACCCTGCCAATCTAGTGAAATACCCTTTCCACGTTACGGTATAATCCGGTATTCTTGCTTGCTATAGTAGCTCATTTCAATACTCTCCGTAACTTTGTCTAAAAGTGATGTCCAATGCATAGCTGTTACACTTACTTATTTGTTCCTTCTACGAGTCCTCGGTGTACCGAATGAATCAGCGCCTTCGCCTGTGGATTCACTACTGGGGCATGCGATGCGACGTTCCTTCCGGGGTCGCCGTTTTGCGCATTTGAAGTGAAAGGTGAAACCTTGACAAAAGATGACATTTCTTGTTCATCCTATATGAAACCGGGGGGTACAGGATATCTATAACCAACAAAATGAAAGTGCTCATGGGGGGGTGTGTCGCAATTGATTGACATGATTAATAGCAACTTGTGATTCTAGCAATACGATGCAGAAACATATCAGAACATCTTCGCTGTATGATGTCTTTATTCCGACTTAGAGTTTATACATGACTCTGTTTGCAAGTTATAAGTCAGTGATGTCCAATCACCGAACATTGGCAGAGGTGTCAAATGGATGTTTCTCAAGATGCACAGGCATTATTTCAAGTGGACACATGTAGCAGGAATTTACAGGGTTCTCACAGGTTTTGTACTTCCATTTGTTAATTTAGTCTATCTTGGGCTGTATTGAATTCAACCATTAGGAATGCCTCCCGTTGGTTCAGTTTTCTCTCTAAATCATCTGCTCGTTCACCAACTTCTATTGAGGACATCACTGTCCATCTCAAATCTGTTTCCAGATGTTTATGTTCTAGCCAATGAGTAACCAAAGGTGCTGTGACTATATGTTTCTGTATTCGTGATTTGTGCTGACAGATTCGTTGTCATACCTCTTGGTTTGTCTTCCCAATATGATGTTTTCCACAGGGGCAGACTATACAATATACAATGTTTTTAGTTTTACAATTTGTGAAAGTGTTATGATTCCATTTGATTGATCCATGAGATAATACATTTCCTTCTATTGTTTGACTGCAGCATACACAAGATCCACAATTCCAATGGCCTTGGATGGGTGGCGGTATCAGGAATACCCCCATATCCATTCCTGATATTTGTGCTTGATGGAAGGCTTTAACCAATTGATTTTTTAGGCTACTTTATTTTTTAAATGCAAATAGGGGTTGCCTAAAGGAATTATACCAATTTACAATTAGATGCCAATTCTGATTGATGATTTTCTTGAATTCATTAGATTTAATACAGTAGGTGGATCCACAGACTAATTGTTCCAATTGTGTTTTACTCTTTTTTTTTAGCAACTCTTCACGGGGTGTCCACCATGCTCTTTTCATTGATCTCTTCAAGAGTCTTTTAGGATATCCGCGTTCCTTTAGTTTGCAAATCAGATTCTCTGAATTTTCTTGGAATTCCTCTTTGCCTGTACAATTTAGTCAAATCCTTAAAAACTGAACACATGGGAGATTTCCCTTAAGCTCTGTGGATGATGACTTTGGAAATGCAGGGCCTTGTTCCTGTCTGTCAGTGTGGTTTTCAGTTTGCTTCCTGATGCGTAAACTTTCACATCCAAACCTATAATACATTTGTTATCTTGGTGGATGGTAACATTTAATATCAGGTGTGCGGTCATTCAACCAATTGTAAAACATTAATAACATATCTTTAGTACCAGTCCAGAGGAAAAATATGTCATCAATGTAACGGACCCACCTTGAAATATGTTGCGAAAATGGGTTGTCTGGGAACTTTTATTCTCTCTCAGAACACTCCACTTCCTCTTGTGAAGATTTGGTGCTACAGTATTCCAAACAGATGAATATGGCTGAGGACAGCGCCCACAGAAGTATGTGTTTAGAGGACTCAGGAGATTTTTTTAGATGGCAGCTCCCACACTGTGCGGAAAAAAGGTGATTCTACTTTGGATAAACGGGGCACAGAAATTGACCATTAACAAGGATTAAAAGAGTATACTGATGAGGATATTACTTTATCAATGATATATCAGTCCATTATGTCCCATCACGATGATACACGCAAGGAGAGTCAAAGGGTGCAAAACTTATGTCGCAAGCTGCAGAATTCTGTACGCCGGTTGGTCAAATCCCAAGCAGATTTTGCCTCAAGGTTCACCGAGGCATAAACGAGAATCTCAAATTTGGAAGATAAATTGGGTAGGAGTATTCCGCTTAATTCAGAAACTCTGTCCATCACCACCCTCTTTTCTGAATATAATAAGAAAAGGGCTGGGGTGGGGTTTGAGTTCTTTACCACGCCTGATTTCTGTCGATATACAATGGAGACTCATTGGCAGCTTCGCCAATTGATTGCTCGATATCAGGCTAAGGGGGCTCTAGCTTATTTAATTAACCCTGCCAAGTAAAAAAAAAAATTTAGGAACTTACCCGGTTTTTCACAAATGAAGGTCCTGCAAAGGAGTTTTTGAATTCTATTTAGCTTCTATTTAGGTTTTTACTTTGTCATACTGGAACCGCTGGAGGTATTATTTTGCGGTTAAGATCTCTGCTTCTCCTAAATAGTAAATAGTATATCACAGATTTTTTTTAGCATATTCTTGTGAGAAAAGGCTCGGAAAGTACAGGAAGCTTTACATCTACAGAACCATAAGTCCTAATGCCTCAGTAAAGGGAGGGGGAGGGGGGTGGTCAGGGCTTTGTATCAGTGGGGGGTGTTGGGGGGATGGGGCACAAAGGTAGGGGAAAATGGTGTAAAAACTACAGTTGGAGTAAGAGAGTTGAACGATAAAACAGATAAAATGCTTCCAAACTATTTGAAAATTAATGGTAAAATGCTAATTAATTTTCATCTGTGTATATTATTACTTTTTTGTTATGATGTTCAGGGGGATTAAAATTTGCTCCTTAAATGTCTCAGGTCTTAACAATGTTAATAAATAAAGGAGGCTAGCTGCAGAACTTCGACTGTACAACCCGAGGTAGTATGTCTCCAAGAGACACATCTATCCTGGAGTAATCGACATTTAGTAGCTGATTTGGGGTACTCTCTGGTTGCTGCTTCACAACAGTGATCTATGTTTCGAGGTGGTATGTATTAATTAAACTGGATGTCTGCTCAATAGGACGATGTCTGACAGATAAATTGGGTCTCTGGGCTATAGCAGAATTAAGGCTAGGCGGTTGCCAATTCACATTATGTTCTATCCATGGATCCAATTTAGATGAGGCATCGATTTTTGAGGGTTTGAACTTAGAATTGGCACCATGGGCAATGCCCTTGATTGTATGTGGAGATATTAATATCAATTTAACTCCTCAAGAAATTATTATGGGACCCCAAAATTATATAGGACGCAAACCACTGGTTTTTAAGGTTCTTTATAATTTCCTGGAAGATCATGGTTTAGTGGATGTCTGGGGTAACTTGTTTCCCACAAAATCTGGCTACACCTTCTGTCATGTAGATAGGCTTTGCCTTTACCCTGCGTTAAGTTACAATGAGCTTATTAGGAGTTTAAATGCCATTTTACCTCTCAGCTGCTTTTGCGCACAGCATATATTGTTCTTAATGCTTGAGCCTAGTAGAATATTTTGCTTCGCACGAGATTAATATGTTTTCCTATAGTATCAGCTTTGCTTGGTAAGCTATGTCTGAACAGTGAGTGCTGAGGCCTTCAAGGTTATTTCAACACAGCAGTTGTTGTTCGATCTGATCAGCGCCTGTCTTAGACATAACACATAGGCAGCTGTGGCCAACTCTGGCGTTTGGCGCGTTTAATAATGCACTGCGCAGAGCATGCACACACACTAGATGAACATCTGCATGCAGAGAGTTGGTGTAGAAGATGATGTGATCCCTTTCTACTAAGACCAGAGGTATGGGGCCGCCCTTCAAAAACCCAAAGAGAAGTAATATAATATAATATAATATAATATAATATAATATAATATAATATAATATAATATAATATAATATAATATAATATAATTAATATAATATAATATAATATGATATACTAGCAAGGGAGGGTAAGACTGAGGTTCTATTTAGGCCTTTTCCCTTTAGCATTTTAACATGCTTTCACCCTTTGTATTTTATGGACCAGTAAATATGCTCATAACCTTGTTGCTTATAATATGTTTGCTTGTATTAGCCAAGATACTGCGCTTGAGAACACTGCATTAGAAATAAATATTTCAAACTTGCACGTGTCTTCATTTACTCCTCGTTTTGGACTGGTATGTTAGTATAACAAAAGTGTGTTCATGTGTTCCAGGTGACATGAGGTGTTCTAAGTTCATGTTCTGGGTTGTCTAATCATTGGGGGTGTGTAAGAACCAATGAGACACTGATTGCTGGTCTGGTAGGGGATTTTGGATATTAAGGTGAGTTTTGGAACACCCTAATTCACTGAGGTTCCAAGTCTCTATCCACAGTTCTGTGTAGGAGCAGAATCCCTGAGACACCTCTATTCTTTCCCCCATAAAAATATGGCATGTTTGGATTGTTTTTCATGCCTTTAGCTTGATTGACTGGAGCGACTATGCAAATATATCCTAGGATATCCTCCGATCATGCTCCTGTTGTTTTAGTAATACCAGCTTTACGGATTCATCACATGATAAGAGGCTTTACCTTTGATCAGAAGTTATGCGCAGATGATCAATTTAAGGGCATATGGCTAAAAGAATTGCAGAATTTTTTGATATTAATGCACACTCTGCCCATGTAGACATTGTATGGGACTCATTTAAGGCTTGTTTCAGGGGTGAAGTCTTGAGGTATGGCATTTCTTACCAAAGGAAAATTAAATCAGAAATGCGAGATCTATATCTCGCCCTTAGAGTAGCGGAAGAGAAGCTGATTCAAGGGATAATAGATCGGGGGGATATTTCGGATCTCAAGGATGTAGTTGCTAGGTGTTGGGCGAAGATTACGAGGGTTTGGAATACTGAGATTGCGCAGAAGTACTTGGCATATAAAAAGCAATGTCACAAGTATGGGGAAGTGACAGGGAGGTGCCTTGCGCTGAGGTTGCGCACGCAGGAAACCTTGCGACGTATTGCGGGCTTAATAGATTCTACAGGAGAGTTGTGTCATGATTCGAAGAAGATGTTAGCTATTCTTCATCAATATTATACAGAGCTTTATACACAACAAAAGGGGGACTAGGAAACTGACTTAGAAACACTTGAGGGATTTTTAATCAATTAGATCCTACTGACAGAGACTTATTGGATAGTCTTCCCACGATGGAAGAATTAGAAATTGCAGTGAAAAGTTTAGCTTTGGGAAGGCGGCCAGTCCTGATAATCTCCCAGGCAAGATTTATTAGCTTTTCTTCGGTCAGCTGAAGTATATAATGCTTTGAACATTTAAGGCAAACAAAACAGGTGATGGACAGAATGTGGATCAATGTCACACATTCACCCCAGTCCAAAGATCTGGGCCCAAATCCATCGTTTTTTTGCACTCCACACCACCCTGGGTTAGACAATGGCGATATGCAAATCAGCTCTGACCCTGTGCCCCATGGGAACAGTCCAGTCCGAACTACAAAAGCCATGTCCTTCCCAGAACGGAATCAAGCATCCGAGGACCGGACCGGTTTCGAGGTAACACCTCTCATCAGCCCGGCTAGCTTGACTCCAGTGGTGTGGAGTGCCTGGGACCCACGTCTGAGCATCCCCAGTGCACTTATGGCGGTATTGCAAACAAAACAGGTGATGGACAGAATGTGGATCAATGTCACACATTCACCCCAGTCCAAAGATCTGGGCCCAAATCCATCGTTTTTTTGCACTCCACACCACCCTGGGTTAGACAATGGCGATATGCAAATCAGCTCTGACCCTGTGCCCCATGGGAACAGTCCAGTCCGAACTACAAAAGCCATGTCATTCCCAGAACGGAATCAAGCATCCGAGGACCGGACCGGTTTCGAGGTAACACCTCTCATCAGCCCGGCTAGCTTGACTCCAGTGGTGTGGAGTGCCTGGGACCCACGTCTGAGCATCCCCAGTGCACTTATGGCGGTATTGCAAACAAAACAGGTGATGGACAGAATGTGGATCAATGTCACACATTCACCCCAGTCCAAAGATCTGGGCCCAAATCCATCGTTTTTTTGCACTCCACACTACCCTGGGTTAGACAATGGCGATATGCAAATCAGCTCTGACCCTGTGCCCCATGGGAACAGTCCAGTCCGAACTACAAAAGCCATGTCATTCCCAGAACGGAATCAAGCATCCGAGGACCGGACCGGTTTCGAGGTAACACCTCTCATCAGCCCGGCTAGCTTGACTCCAGTGGTGTGGAGTGCCTGGGACCCACGTCTGAGCATCCCCAGTGCACTTATGGCGGTATTGCAAACAAAACAGGTGATGGACAGAATGTGGATCAATGTCACACATTCACCCCAGTCCAAAGATCTGGGCCCAAATCCATCGTTTTTTTGCACTCCACACCACCCTGGGTTAGACAATGGCGATATGCAAATCAGCTCTGACCCTGTGCCCCATGGGAACAGTCCAGTCCGAACTACAAAAGCCATGTCCTTCCCAGAACGGAATCAAGCATCCGAGGACCGGACCGGTTTCGAGGTAACACCTCTCGTCAGCCCGGCTAGCTTGACTCCAGTGGTGTGGAGTGCCTGGGACCCACGTCTGAGCATCCCCAGTGCACTTATGGCGATGGATTTGGGCCCAGATCTTTTGACTGGGGGAATGTGCGACATTGATCCACATTCGGTCCATCACTTGTTGTTTTTGCAATTGCCGCCCTAAGTGCGCTGGGGATGCTAGCCGGGCTGATGAGAGGTGTTACCTCGAAACTGGTCCGGTCCTCGGATGCTTGATTCCGTTCTGGGAAGGACATGGCTTTTGTAGTTCAGACTGGACTGTTCCCATGGGGCAACAGGGTCAGAGCTGATTTGCATATCGCCATTGTCTAACCCAGGGTGGTGTGGAGTGCAAAAAAACGATGGATTTGGGCCCAGATCTTTGGACTGGGGGAATGTGCGACATTGATCCACATTCGGTCCATCACTTGTTGTTTTTGCAATTGCCGCCCTAAGTGCGCTGGGGATGCCCAGACATGGGTCCCAGGCACTCCACACCACTTGGAGTCAAGCTAGCCGGGCTGATGAGAGGTGTTACCTCGAAACCGGTCCGGTCCTCGGATGCTTGATTCCGTTCTGGGAAGGACATGGCTTTTGTAGTTCGGACTGGACTGTTCCCATGGGGCAACAGGGTCAGAGCTGATTTGCATATCGCCATTGTCTAACCCAGGGTGGTGTGGAGTGCAAGAAAACGATGGATTTGGGCCCAGATCTTTTGACTGGGGGAATGTGCGACATTGATCCACATTCGGTCCATCACTTGTTGTTTTTGCAATTGAACATTTAAGGCAGCGCAAACAGGGATGGCACCCAAATCATGGGACGATGCCACTATTGTGGTTTTTAACAAGAAGGGTAAGCCTCCAGAGCAACCCGGCTCATATCGCCCGATTTCCTTACTCAATTGTGATAGTAAAATCTATTCCAAAATTTTGGCCAATTGTATTTCAAAAGTTATAACTTCATTGGTTTCATTCAACCAACATGGTTTTATTCCCGAGAGAGGTACTGTCACACATATTAATAAAGTTATCACTCTTTTTGATATTCCACAACCTAAGAAACGGAAACTTGGTTTAATTCTATTGGACGCTGAGAAAGTGTTTGATCACGTGAAATGGTTTTATTTGTGGGAAGTTATGAACCGGGGAGGTTTTCAGAAAGGATTTATCACGGCAATACAGGTGTTGTATGCGTCTCCAATTGCTAGAATCGCTGCTATGGGCATGAGATCTGAAGTGGTTAAAATTACAAGAGGTACAAGGCAAGGATGTCCCTGTTCCCCTTTACTTTTTTTTTTGTAAACCTTGTTTATTTGCAGTATAACTGCGGACAGAAGCATACAATGTATTTTGCATAGATATTACATAGGCATTTAGATTTCTCCCATAAACTGCAACAATCATATATTAATCATTGTGTGTTTTAGTTGCATACCCAACGGTTCCCTCCCAACTCCCCCCACCGAGTATACCCCCCTTGGCACTCACATTTAGGCATATCAATTCTTAATGTATGTGGCATAACTGTGTGTATCTGTCTCACCCGTAGTCAAAGCTGACGGCGCAGTACATCTTAGGACTAATCTCAGTATATGATAACATGTTCCTGTACAATGCACTCGTATCGATGTGCGACCATCAGGGCCCTATGCGGCTGGGCACTCGGAGGTGGGGGGGAGAAAGGAGGGGAGGAGGAAGAAGGGAGGGGGGGCCATCCGCATTCCTGGTTCGTCAGTCTCCATCTCAATCAATAATAGGCGATGTCACAGACATATCATCCCCCCCATCAGTTTCAAAAGTCAACATCATAGCATTCCAATCTAGCGACAGAGGTGTCTTTCTTAGGCCCTTACGCTCTTCGCGCTGCAGTGTCGCCCCCTCCGCCCTCCCCCATCTCACCACCTCTGTCCTCCATATCTCCGGGTCAGGCGGTCGAGCCGACTTCCACCGCATTGTGATGGTGCGTTTAGCAAGTAACAGGGCAAGGTCAGCGAATCATGTGGCCACACTTCTCTTTCGCTCTGTAGGCCCTAAACCCAGCAAACTATATTCCAGGGATTCATATGGTCTAGCAGGGGCCACCCTGTGCAGAGCATCATTGACCGTCGTCCAGTAGTAGCCCAGTTTCAGGCAATCCCACATCATGTGAAGCAATCGCGCATCATCAACGCCACAGCGGGGCCATGTGTCTGCTGTCTCAGGGAACATTGCATGCAAGCGATGAGGTGTGAGGTACGCTTTGTGTAGAATCATGAGTTGGATGAATTTAAATTTAGGGTTCCTTGATACTTTTTTAGGAAATTTGAGGATGCGTTCCCATTCCTTGTCTCTAACTCCCCGTCCCATGTCCTTCTCCCATGCATCTCGTAAAGGTTGCAATGAGGCCGCTCTCCCCGCCCGTATACCGCTCGTAATCCATTTTGTCAGATGGCTACCCGACCCCATGAGGTACTGCATGGTGAATAGCGGGTTTGTGGAAGGTTCTTCACCCCCTGGTGCCCGTGTCTGTGTGATGTATCGTCGCACGCCAGCGTGCAATAGAAACAGCCCTCCAGGTGCATGATGCAAGTTGCGAAAGTCCTCAAATGACATTATGTGGCCCTCGCTGAACAGGTCTCCCACCTGTGACACGCCCGCGTCAGACCACGCGGTGAGCATCCGACTAGACAGCAGTCTCGTCCCCAGTGGAATCTCCAGCAGAGGTATCGAGGGAGCATAAGAGGAGGTCGGGGTCGTGTAACGCACGGCCCTTCTCCAGCAGGTAATTGCAAGTTTAAGCAGCAATGGAGTCTGCCTAGGTATCTCGATTTTTGGTAACAACAGGGTGTGAATAACACCCCTCTCCCTGTCCATGTCCGACATGCCTATTTCATGCAGGATGCGGCCCACCAACCAGTAGGCCAGCCACTGCAGTTGACATGCATAATTATATGCCAACAAATCCGGGACTCCCAATCCGCCCGCCGCCGTTGGAAGCTGCAGCTTGGCCACACTGATATGGCGTCGTACCGCTCCCCACACTAGTTCCGTGAGCATAGTATTTAAGAGTCTAAACATGGCTGCTGGTGCCAGGAATGGTAGGTTCGTGAAGTAATAAATAAGTCGGGGAAGCACCACCATCTTAGAGATGGCCACCCGGCCCGCCACCGACAGTGGCAATGTGATCCAAAATTGCACTTGCGATTGCAGCGCCATTACAGCCCTGCCCAGGTTTCCTTCAATCATGTCTTTCGCGTCTCTGTATATCTGTATCCCCAAATATCGGAAGGTCGTCTCCGCCACCTCGAAAGTGTGGGGAGGAAAGGGCAAAGGGGCACTCGCCTCGAGGGCGTTAAAGCAGAACCCGTACGACTTAGGCTC
Organism: Lissotriton vulgaris; assembly: GCF_964263255.1. Taxonomy (NCBI): domain Eukaryota; kingdom Metazoa; phylum Chordata; class Amphibia; order Caudata; family Salamandridae; genus Lissotriton; species Lissotriton vulgaris. The sequence goes on along the minus strand of NC_141697.1, from coordinate 1,088,175,343 downwards.
ACTAATTGTGAGGCCTGACAACGCCCGGAAGTCCTCAAAGATCCCGGGAATAGGATCTAGCTCACCCCTAAGTCCCGCAGGTAAAGGATGATATCGTCTGCGTATGCCGACACTACATGTGTCGTGCCTCCTCTCCTGATACCCCTGTGTTGCGCCAGTGTTCGAAGTTTACACAACAGCGGCTCAAGAGCTAATATGAACAATAAGGGGGATAATGGGCATCCCTGTCTGGTTCCCTTTGCTATATCCAGTTGCGACGATATGCACCTATTGGTACGGACCCGAGCGGTTGGGCGAGAGGACTGTGCCAGCCCCTGCAATTTCATTGCCTCGTGGAACACTGTGTGCAGGCGCGGAGCCAATAAATCGATATAGGCCCCGTAGAACTCCGCCGGGAGACCATCAGTTCCAGGGGTTTTATTCCTTGGAAGCACGCGTATGGCCTGTCGTATTTCCGCAATCGTGATAGGGCGCGCCAAATCCTCCCTTTGAGCCCCCTCCAGTTGCGGCAAGTCAAGCCCGGTCACAAACTCCTCAAACGCCTCCTCAGCCAGCTTCTGGTGTGGTCCATACAGCGATCCGTAATAGTCCCTAAAGGCAGTGTTTATCTCTAGTTGTGACACAGCTGGTGCCCCCGTTTGGTCTATAACCTCCAGTATAGGCATATATGCAGGGGCGTCTCGCAGCAAATGAGCCAGTAAAGGCCCCGATCGATCCGCGTACGCATGCTGTCTGCACGTGTATTCCTTATAGTCTAGGACACGCAGTTCCTCTAACAGCTCAGCATGCTGTATGTGCGCCTCTTGTAATGGTGTAAGGGGCAAGTTCGTACCTGCTGCCTCGCTTTCCAACATGGCTAGTCGACCCTCCACCTCTCTAAGCCTCTCTAAAACTGTGTGTCTCATGCCCGCCTGTGCGTTCATTGCCTCTGCTCTAATGGACACCTTAAAGGCGTCTCATTCGATTTGTCGCGAACTAGCTGTACCAGTATTTGCTTGAAAGTGTGGTGATAGGTCCTCGGCCAGGGTCGCCCGAAAGACATGTCCTCAAGCAAGTCCGAGCCCAGGCGCCATGTCGGTATAGGCGTGGGTATTCTGCCCCACTGCAGCATGACTTCCACAGGGTTGTGGTCAGAAAAAGTCTTCCCCATGTGTTCAGTGGCGGTCACCGCCCCATCAGTGTTTTGTCGCAAAAGAGGTGGTCTTGTATGTAGATTGTGGGGCGGGGAATAAAAAGTGTATTCCCTATTCTGTGAGTGCGTGCACCTCCATGCGTCAGCCAGTTCCCACCCTGATGCCCATTGTGAGAGAGCGTCTGCCTGTCTCCTGCTCTCAGTAGCCTGTACTGGTGGGTGTGACCTGTCCAACAAAATGTCTAATACTGCATTAAAGTCTCCACCAACAAGCCATTGGTGATCCGACCAGTCCGCCAGCCCCCTATTAAGGGCATCTAGAAAATCCGACTGGCCCGTGTTAGGCGCATACACACATCCGATCACAACAGGGGATCCATCCAGCAACCCACTAACGAACACATATCTGCCCTCCGGATCCAGCCTCTTTTCCGCCAGTTTAAAGGGAACAGAGTTTCTAAGCCATCTGGCCGCCCCACGTGAAAACACAGAGTAGGTAGTAGCGAACAGTTGCCCCTTCCATTTCTTAAGTAGCTTCGCACTTTCATTACTGTTTAAGTGAGTTTCTTGGAGGCATGCCACAGCGACACGCCTCCGATTCAGTTGTGCCAGTATCCTATGCCTCTTGTGAATCGAGCTCATGCCTCGCACATTCCAGGTGCACAATTTGTACGTGTTAAGAGTCCCCATGGTGGTCCGCGACAGTTATTATCAATATGCCCCACACTGGTGAGAATGTACATAGCAAATACGCCTTAAGTGCCAAAAGAACGTGCAATCCACAAACGTCAAGGTCCCCATATGAACAAACCTGAGGTCCAAACATCGTCACCCAACATGGGTAACATTCTAACTGTAACATGACTGCGCCCTGGGGGGGTGGTACCACTTACCCTCGCCTGGTTCCTGTTGATGTCACTTACAGCGTGCCCTAGGCAAGTATGTGTCCCCTCGCCCAGCCAGCCCGCCCAGTCCTATGTGCATCTCATACGTTACCAATCGGAGTCTTCTATAAGCATGATCAAAAGTCATTCGCCATTTGGGCAGTAATTTTCGGGAAGAGTTGTAAACTGTCGGCAGAGCCCGACACCTCCGTGTGAGTGTCTGAGGTGTTTCCCAAGTCCATCTCGTCCCTCGTGTTGTGTACCGCCAATGCGGCCTCCGTTAGCAGAGTCTTTTCCTGGGTCTTCCTCATCTCAGTCAGTGCTTCCCCTCTTTGCGTCGTACCTTTCTCCGCGGGTACATTCCCTGTGCCACCCGATGGTCTCCGTGGTTTGATGGCCCTCCGTCTTGGTCCTCCTCGAGCGGGTCCTGTGAGTTTAGCGGTGTCAGGGCCACCTGCATCCATTCCACCGGCTCCTCAGGTATATCAAAGACAAATTATTTATTGTCATGAATTATTTTTAGGCGGGCCGGGAACAGCAAGGCATACTTCAGGTTTCTGTCCCGTAGCCTACGCTGCACCCCCAGAAACGTCGATCTGGCCTTCTGCACTGTCGGAGTGAAATCAGGATATATGGAGATAGTCTTGTCCTTGAATCTCAGCGGTGCTTTTTCTCTCGCCACCCTTAACACAGAGTCCCTGTCTTTGTAATGTAGGAGGCGCGCTATTAATGGGCGCGGCAGCGCTCCCGGTCGAGGCGGCCTCGCTGGCATTCTGTGTGTCCTTTCCACACTGTACAATGGCGTGAGGTCCTGTGGCCCTACAATTTTCTTCAGCCAGTCCTCAACAAACTGCGTGGGATTCCTCCCCACTCTGCGCTCCGGCATTCCTAAAATGCGCACGTTGTTGCGACGTGCCCACCCTTCTGCGTCGTCCATCCTGTCTCAGATTAATTTAAGCTGCTTTTCCATATTCTCCAATTTCGTGGAGTGGTCCGTCTGTTGTGGTATCAGGTCATCTAAAGCAATCTTATGCTTGGTAACTTTTTCCGCAAGCTTGTTATGATCAGCCCGTAGGAGCGACAAGCCAGTCACCATGTTGTCCACACGCTTTTCAAGCGCCTCTCTGGAGGCCTTTATTTCAGCCAGTATAAGGTCCAACTTAGCATCTTGCGTGTCTTTGCCCGTTGGTGGCAACATCTCGATTTTTAAAGAGGCCAGCGGGTCCTCCGAGCCAGTAGACTGAATGTCCACACTAGCGCCCTTGTCAGGTATCTTGGCCCTGTTCTTCCCCATAATTCTCGGCATCAGGGTGGCTTAGCCAAGTCTCCTAGACTCTCTCGCCTCAAGTTGACATTGCACGTGCCCCGGTTATCCAGCCCCCCTAGTCGTGACACTCACAGTTACCCCCGGTCTCGTGTGTGGGCTGGTCTAGCTCATTTCACAATCCACTCCGGATCTCTCTCCAAGGATCTCCAGGTCCTCAGTCCGGTGCCTGCCAGGTGTTTTATGGGGGTCCCCGAGGCATGGGACTCAGGGGGCGCAATGTACCTTATCGGATTCCCCCTCCTGGTTGTGCCGATATATAATTGGGCAGACAGGCACTCGTTACATCCAGCACCTCTGGGGTTGGTATTGCATATCACCGCCTCCACCTTTGGTACAGGCCACAGCTCGCAGCCAGGCACCCTGCAATTCTGGGTAGTATAGCACAGTGGGGCGCCCGGGGGGGCCAGCAGCGTTATATGCCTGTCTCTGTTACTCGTCGTATGACACCACAGCAGTATCTTCACAACTTAGTAGCTTCTAGATCACTCAGCACAGGCAGGGACTCACTTCGTATCTGCCAGCAGTCCGGAGGCGGCTCTGGACGTCGCAGTGTAATGGCGGTCGTTCTCCGCGTTTCTAGGATGGCGCCATGCCACGCAGCACAGTCGCAGGGCCTGTTCCTCAAGTATTCAGGCTATTTAATGCACATCCCGGGCACTTACACGCCGTGCGAGTCGCAGCAGAGTGCACAGGCCAAACGCTGTGTCTACATCGCGCTCACTTGTATCAGCGGTTATGTCGACTTTCCGCTGGCGCCTCCGGTGTTCGGCTCAATCCCAGTGATAAGCTATGCATGCCCAGCCCAAGCGATGAGGCGCGACTCCGGGAGCCGTCGCTGTTAAGCGCCCCGATGCAGGTGGGTCCTGGGCAGTTTCGCCGTTTTTCGCCTGCATCGCCTCTGCTATTGTTTCCCTCGCTCAGTGCTTCACTGTACTTTAGGCCGCGGCTCGCCTCTGAAGTGCAGGCCTCTCCGGTCTCGGGAGCCTCACTCGCCTTTGAGATGTAATACGGGGTGTAGAACTCCGACCGATCCACTCCTCTCCCCTTCCAACGTCTCGGGACTTGGGTGGGCGGCAGGGGCTACCGGGGAAACAGGATAATTAGCTTATATTCCGGGCAGAGGATGGGGCTATCTCAAAAAGCGTCCACCATGCTCGGCTCGTGGCCACGCCCCCGTTCCCCTTTACTTTTTACGTTATATATAAACCCTTCTATTGAAAAGCTATTAAACAGCCAGCTAATAAGACCTTTTATTTTACAGGATATTTTGCATTCAGTTTTCTAGTATGTGGATGATATAGCGGTGATATCTGTTGATCCGACTATGGCCTTCTTAGAGATTGGCAATTGGCTCCTGAGTTTGGCCAGGTTTCTGGATATAAACTCACTATGTACCGATAACATTCTAATACAAGACTCCAGAGAAGTCTCTGAAGTCACTTATTTAGGTATTAAAATCAGAACGTCAATGAAAGATTTAGTAGAAGTAAATTGGTCGTCTCTATAACAGAATATAAGACAATCTTTTGATAGATGGGGACGTCTTCATTGTACTATAATAGGTCGAGGGAATATTATAAGAATGAGCATTTTATCTAAAGTACTATACTTATTTAGATCTATTCCCTTGGAGATCTCTTCTAGTCAGCTGCAACAGTTGCAGTCTTTGTGCTCTAAATTTCTATGGGCTCCTGGTAAACCACGACGGGCTATGAAATGGATGACACTTCCATTCGAAAGAGGGGGCCGAGCTATACCAGGTTTCATTTTGTATTATTATGTTTGTTTTTTGCAGAGAATACATATAATATTGATGGAGGAGCAAATTGGTAATATAGCAGATGCACCGTTTATATTTCAATTAATTTTAGGGATGGAGGCCAACAGATGTTTATTTAAAGAGCTTGAAGGCAACTTCTATAAAAGGACTCGGTTTAAAATATTGGAAGCTGCATATAAAGTCTGGAGGAGGTTACGTAAAATATTGATTCTTCAGGGATTATCCTACTATACTCCTATGAATGCAACTAAATTGCTCCGTTCTGTATTTTGGGATAGTATAGCCAGGGATTGGCAGTATAGGGCCATAGTGCAAATTGGAGATTTTTATTAAGCTGGGGGATTGGTTCCGTCTATGAATATCTTCTGAGTAAATATGATTTACCTAGCTCCCAGTTTTTTAAATATCTTCAAATTCATCATTTTCTTAGGCGTAAACATTTGGCCCTTATACCTAACGATTTGGTTGAGGCGGTTCGCAGGCAAGAGAAAATCGAGGGATTATATAAAATACTATCATCAACTAGACCAGATGATATTGAAAAACATAATATATCCTGGTGGGCAACGCTGGGGGAACAAGATCTTTTAATAGAAAATGCTATTATTATGTCTGGTGAAGCTTTTCTCTCAGCTAACTTAAAAGCACAGTTTTTCAAAACAATTTTTAGTTTGTATTATACCCCTGAGCATAAGTTAAAGTGGGGATGCCGTTATGAATGAAAATGTTTTCGATGGAGTGATAAGGTAGATAGCCTTTATATTTTTTACAATTTTGACAATCTGTTTCATTTTCTGTATGGTATTGAAACTTTTTTATCAAGTATGTTGCAGATTATGATAAAGATTTCTCCCGCTCTTATGTTAATGGAGATTGATCAAGCTGTTGGTAAGGGGACTCTCTTGCATAAACACAGGTATTTTTTATTTGTTGCAATGACTGCTGCACGTTTATGTATTGCATCAGATTGGCTGCAATCGGAGCCTCCAGCATTTGAATTGTACAATTTGTTTAATTTGGAATGGAGTCTCTATTCTGTAAAGGGAGTAAGAAAGTGTAAAATGGGTATGCTTATTTGGGGGTCCTTTATGATCATATGGAGAAATGATTTTTGATGTATTTTGTGTTCTCTCTTTCACAACTGTGGTACAATAAAAAAAAAAGGAAAAAGGGTTGTTGCTAAACAGAATCTTTTTTTATTTCGCCATATAGAGTACAGCAAATTCAGGAGCGAAGGGAAAACCCATTGCAGTACCTTTAACTTGGCAAAAATAGTTGTCACCAAATTTGAAATAGTTTCTTTTTAGGCAAATTTGAGCCAATTTCACAATGAAGCTAGTAGGCACTTGTTCAGGCTTTGGTCTTAAATTCAAATATGATTCCATTGCTTTTACCTGTGACAGACTGTTTCCGTTAAATATGACACAGTTGAGTTAACAGGGGGCTCAGAACCCTAACTTAAACTTCCTGCCGAGCTTATCCATTCAGATCGTTCTGTCAAACAACTTGATAGAGTGTGTAGCTTCTGGGAGGAATTTCATTACTCATTCACATCTTATTAAGACCAAATACAGATCAGGAGTTGGCAGAATGAAATGCTAATTAGCCTTCTGAAAATCTAGGGCAGGTAAAAGGAAACTTCCTAAAAGCTACATTTCTTTTTAAAAAAAATGTTTTTATTGTTTTTTAACATATATATTCCCCCCCTCCTCCCCCGGACAGGTAAACATTCTACAAATTAACATCATGTGCTTTCCATTGTTCTTGGCATACATACATGGTCATTATAGAAAATGTCCAAAATATATTCCGGGCATCACGGAAAACAACAAAAGCAATAACATACATACATAACAGCGTTGATAATGATTAGTTTTGTGCGTCTCGCCATTGTGTAAGAAGAATCCAGATTTTCATACCCCTTTTGCGTCGCAATCTGCCTTTCCGCTTATATATAGCTATCTCGATATTATACACAGCTAAAAGCCTGGCTAGCCACTGTTGAAAGGAGGGTGGTAGCGGGTCAAGCCAAGCCAAGGCTAGGCATAGCCGCAAGACTGCCATAGCAACGAATATAAAATTGTGGCCACTCTCAAGGTTATCTGGGTCTTCCGCCCTAAGTACCATTGCTTCATGTGACAAAACAACATTTCTGCGAAGAACTGAGGTTAAGAACCTCTCTATATCTTGTGTCAAAGGTATTAACACTGGATAAGAGGCAAAGATATGAACGGAATCTGCTTTAAATAAATTGCATCTCAGGCAGCAAGTCCCCTTGCCGGTTCCCCATTTTGCGATCTTATCGGGTGTATAGTAGAGAAAGAAGCAGGTTTTGTAAAATTGTGCTTGGAGTTTGGTGGAAATAAGAATGGTTTGGGCTAGCTGATAGGAATATAAAAATCCTTCTTTTGAGATTTCGAGTTTACTTTGCCACTTCATTGCCGTTTAATCTAAATCGTCCGGGAACGTGTCCAGCAATGAACCATAAACCCCACCTATTGAGTGTTTCTTAGAGTGTATAATTGTCTCTACTACCGTACATTTTTCCCCGAGTATCCTTGCCCCAAGTTTATGAGTTAAGAAATCCCTTATTTGGAAGTACTTAAAAAATCCTGCCAATCTAAGTCAAATTCTTCCTTCAGAGCGTTAAAAGATTTAATCCCCTGAGTAGTGTAAAATCCCCTAATTGTGTTATTCCTAAATTATACCATTTGTTTATGCAGTTATCCTTAAAAATTATTTGAGGAAGAATAGGATTATTCAATACCGGAGTATAATGTGAAATTGATCCTATTCCTAATATTTTCTTTACGACCTTCCATACCTTAAAACAGCTATAGAGAGTCTGTCTTAAATTTGACCTATTTGTGGTAGCTGTCGTGTATGTGCCTCCAAAAATAGCCATAGCTGGAATTCCCCACCAGTAGCTGAAAGATTGAAGCGGTATGTTCCTCTGCGTTTTTCCCCCCTTGCAGTAGTTCCTTACTGTAGAGTAATACACATGACCAATAATATCTCCTTAAGTTGGGAAGAGCTAACCCGCCTCTGTTCCTAGGAAGGGTAAGATATTTATATGCCCAGAGGGGTTGTGCATATGACCATATAAATCTAGAAAAGGTATGTTCTATTACGGTAAAAGACTGACTCGAAAATTCTAGACAGACTGCCCTAAATAAGTATATTTTTTTGCGAAAATACACCATTTTAATTGCATTTGCCCTCCCAATAATGGACAAGTGGAGATTATCTAAACGTCGTAGATCATTTTGTATTGTGTTCAACATTGGCTTAAGGTTTATGTTCACGATTTCCTTCAGCTTTAAGGAAATTGTGACTCCCAAGTATGTCGCTCCCTTCACCACCCTTGGATCATCTATCACAATTTTTTGATTTAGAACGATTTGTGTCTTCCCTTGGTTTAGCGCGTAGCCAGAAACCAGCCCAAATTTCCTGGCCTCGGCCTCGATGGTCAGCATTGCTACTATGGGGTCTGCAGTGACTATGGCAATATCATCAGCATATGCTAATGTTTTCGTAGCATACCCCTGTGATATAACGGGTGTTATGTTGTTGTTTTTCTCCAAATAGCGAATAAAGGAATCTATATATATTGCAAAGAGCAATGGCGAGCATGGGCACCCCTGGCGAGTTCGCCTCGAAATGATCATTTCCTTGGTTAGACTTCCATTAATAGATACAACAGCACTAGGATTAATATACATTTTTTGTATCGCCTGAATAAACTTGATTGGAAATCCCATTGTCGCCATTGATTTCCAGAGAAACTGCCAGGAGACCCTATCAAAGGCCTTCTCTGCATCCAACAGAATTAGGGCCATAGGGTCTCCTGTAATTTCTGTTCCGTCAAAAAGCGTGATCACCGTCTGGATATGATTTATCGTTGACCTTCCAGGAATGAAACCGTGCAATTCGGTTTGCCAAGATTTTGGAATATATTTTGGAATCAGCGTTTATAAGGGTTATAGGGCGATATGACCCTAGATGTTCTGGGGGTTTCCCTTTTTAAGCGAAAATTACAATTTTGGCCCTGGACCAGGAGCTTGGCAGTTCCTCCCCGGAGAAAATATGGATAATTAGATCCCTTAAGACATATTTAATTTCGTCTATGAATGTAACATATAACTCCGAAGGGATGCTATCCAGACCTGCTGCCTTCCCTTTAGGGAGGCTCTTGACTGCGGTCAATACATCTTCCATGTTAGGAGCTTCCTCTAGTGTCTGCTGCGTATTTACCTCGAGGCTTACACCTTCACAATTGTCTAGGTACCTTTCAATTCGATCGTGACCCCTTTGCCATTCTCCGTATAAAATTCTTTATAAAACCTCCAAAATGCTTGCCTAATCAGTTCTGAGTCTTTTAGCTGCCCTGCCACTGGATCTATAATCTCCCTAATCAAATTTGCATTGACCTGTTGTCGCAATCGCACCGCCAGTTGAAGGCTCACTTGATCATTAACTTCATAAATTAGTTATTTTCGTGCCGTGGCTTTCCGGATTGCCTTATCTGTAAATATATTAGTGATCGCTGCCTTGGCAATTACTACTTTGTCTAAGGTGCTAGAGATATCCCCAGTAGTGTCCGTATTGCCGGTGGCACTAACGAGTCCTACTTCTGCTAAAATGAGCTAATCCTGCAACCTCCGTATCTCCTCTTTCTCCCGCCTATTTGACCTAAGTGAATATGACATAGTCCCGCCCCGGACCCCAGCTTTCGAAGTATCCCAAACAACCTCTATTGACGTGCTTCCAAGGTTTTCAACCAGGAACTTGCGAATCCAATATTTTATATGGAGACGATACTGAGGGTCGTTCAATAATGCTTTTTTGAAACTCCAGTGAATAGGCTCTGATTTAGTTGGTCTAATAGTCAGTGTACAAAAAAGGGGATTGTGGTCAGATATTACCCTGGGCAATTTAACTGTATCGCAATTCTTAATTAGTGAATTTGAGAGTAATATATAATCAATTCTGGCATGCGTGCGCTGTGTATTTGAATGAAAGGTGTAGCCAGGGTCACCAATATTAGTATTAGAAGTCTGCCAGCTATCCACAAGTCCATGTACAAGATACAGATCCTTGAGAGAACGAAATACTTTGGGTTTACGTCCTTTATACACCCAGTCATCGTTCAAGGACCAGTTTGTCGGGAGGTTTATATTGAAATCCCCACAGACCATCACCGGGAAGTCCCCACAGACCATCACCGGAAGAGGCTAGTGTGACAATTCGTTAGAGACCTCGTTGAAAACCCCAGGGTCATCTGTATTGCTCCCATAAATAGCACAAATTGTCAATTTCTGCCCTGTTTGGTAGCTGCATTCGGTGATAGCCCAACGCCCAAACTTATCAGTTTTGTATTTATTAAACACCAATCCACTCCCTTTAGCCAGAATAGCGTGAGGTAGCACACACCATTTTATACCCTAATGTATTTAACAGCTGACTCTGGGACCCTTCAATATGGGTCTCCCGCATACATTTAATATTAGCTCCCCAATTTTGTAGGGCAATTGCAACTGTTTGCCTCTTTTTAAGATCGTTCAGACTGCAAATATTCAGAGATAGTATTTTTATCCCAGCCATGCTACTAATTGAAAAGTGGCATAATTTTTATCCCAGGCTTTCTGGTTTCCTGTGATCCCTATATGTATTTCCCTATAAGATTTGCTACCCTGTATGTCTAACCTGTCCTGCCTTCCCCCCTCCCCTTCCCCACCCCCCACCCACCACCACCTTTGAAGGTTACCTGGGCCTGTCTGGACCAGGGGTGTGACCTCCACACATGCGGGCCCTGCGGACTGGGTTAGATTGTTAAAATAAGTGATATACTTATCTACTACCAGTTGAGCCAAAAACCTGAATACTCTGATAATGTCTCAGACTTAATTTCCACAGGCTGCCCAACCATTCCGCTTATAGCCCACACTTCCCAATGTAAATTGAAATAGTTAATTCAGCCTATCCGCTCTTTCTACCACGTTTCATTTAATATAATTAAGATTGTTTCCCTAGGTTCAGAGAGCCGGACTCGGAAATTTCACGTAGATAGTCCTCCGCCTGTATTTCGCTGTTGAAGCTTCTTGTTGTGCCTTTGAATATTAATTTCAAGCTTGCCGGATTTTGCAAAAATACTTTTGCTCCAACTTTTTCAAAAGGTCCAAATAGCTGACGCATTTTCCGTCTTCGCTCCACGGTAACATGAGCGAAGTCTGGTCTGGCAAAAAATTTGAACCACTTGTAGTCTCTTTGGGCAGTGGATCTTGCTAGATCATACATTTTTCCCCGAAGAAGGAAATTACCAAAACAGACCAGCATTGCCCTGGGATATTGATTTTGCTTGTTGGAAGGCTTTGATAGCATTAAGGGAAAACGATGGACCCGCTGTACTTCCCTTTCCATATCCCAGGCTTCCAACTCCGGAAATTACATTTTAAGAATGTCAATCATTACCCCTCTAGCGTCGCTTCCCTCAATGTTCTCCAGAATTCCAAGAAACCTCAACTTGTTTCTTCTGGATCTGTTTTCCTGATCTTCCATTTTAAACATGAGATCCCTTATTACTCCATCTTGTTCTTTTCCTTTTTCTGGAGCATCACGACATTGGTTTCAAGGTTCTCGGTACGAGTTTCCTGACATGACCATTCTCTCAGAGATCTCAGTACAAATACTGCCCACTTTTTTCACTGCGCCTTGTAATTTTTCGATGGCCAAGCGATTCTTTAGGCTATCTTTCCTCACATCCGTGTGAACATTTTTTATTGAGCTAAGCACCTGGCTCAATGAGGGCTCCGTTGTTTTTTGATATCTGTCTTTGTTCTCTTGTGAGTTCGAAGTTTGATGTGGTGTTTCTCCTGATGATTTACTCCTTGGGCTCCTTCGGGGAAAATTGGGTCTGCTTTTGACATAGTCCGTATTATTACCAGGGTCTGTGGTTTCCTCATTCAGCAACTTTTGTTCTCTTTTGTGTTTTGACCTTTTTTTCCCCCACTCCTTTTTTTTTCCCTGACATTGATTTCGCTGAGTAATCTCGAGTCATTGGAGCCAGAGATCTCCAGTGGGGCTATGCCTATTTGTGCGCTTGGGCTAGATTCTCTTGATGTCGCTCAATTTGCTGGAACCACTTGAATCACTTGAGTCGCTTGAGATAGACATCCCTGTCTCATATAGATCTGATTCGGAGTCTTCATCTGAAAGAGAGTGGTTTACTGAATGCGACCCTTTCCCAGCTGGAGATGGGACCTGATTTGGAGAAGGGTTTAGGTCCCCCAATTCCTCGGGTATATTTTTTTGATCAGATTGTTCAGTTTGCTCTTTCTGGTTAGATAACATTATGTCTATTTCTATGGATGCCCTTGTCTCTTTACTCCTCATATTTGGTTCAGCATTTGGGTCAGCATTCCAAGTTCCTTCGCTGGGCCCTGTAGTTTGACTTTTCTCCGAGTTGGTTGGGGGCATGCATTGAACATCTTTACTGCTTCCACTCCACTCTTTAGAGGTCTTGTTCTGGATTGCGATCTGTATTTTACCATTAGTTATTGCATCATTCTGGCAATCCTTATGTAGAGGGCTGAATATGTTAGAAATTTTTGGTTGGGATGACGCAAGTACGCCAGTATTCTTTGCTGATGCTTTTACATTTTTTATAGTCTGTAATCTCTGTGCATTTTTGGCCATTAGCTCCAGTTTGGCATTTTCTTCTCTTTCTCTTTCTCCTTTCGCTTAGGTTTTTTCTCTATCCTTTTCTGTTTTTTTTCAATGTTCTTATCTTTAATTTTTCCTTTTTCTTTTTCTTGAAGCTCAATTCGTACCAAGTCTTTTACCAGGTCTTTCTCCTTTGCTCTGGTTCCTCTAGTTTCAGGGCCTTTATGTCTGTTAGTTGTGTGTTGGACAGGTGTCATCTCAGTTTCTGCGTTCTCCAGATATTGTAGGGTTGGTGTCGGTGTCTCTTCCTGTGAGAGCTCGCCTACTTCACCCCCCTTTTCATTGTTTGCTGCACCTGTTTGAATTTTCTGCCCTTTCTGTTCCTTCTGTAAGGTAGCCCCTTCTCCTTCTTCCTCTCTGGTGCTCCTTTCCATGTCTGTAACTTGGGAGGGCGTCACAATACAAATCAGATAGTTTACCGGCGTCTGTAAGCACCGCTGAGTTCCACCTTGAGACTTACTCTTGTGGCTATAGTACAAAACTTTCAGAACAGCATTACGTCTACTCTGGGCTCTTGTGTCTTTAATTTTCTTTAGGCAGGTAATTTTCTTTAAGCAGGTAATTAATTTGCCCTGTGAGAGGCCAATGGTGCGAGGGTGACGCTTAGCTACTTGAACGTTTGCTTGAGGTTTTGCTGGTATATCAGATATAAATACAAATTGTGAAATGACAATCACTGATTCGGATAAAGCAGATAAAGCAGATAAAGCAGATGGACCAGCCCCAGTTCTTGTTCTGATTTCACTTCGAAAGAGTAAATGACAAGTATGCCCTTTTCCCCCTGCTTTAAGTCTGTTTCTGAGCACCATCCGCTCTTCCAGTTTCTCTCTCCCCCCCTCTTCTGTGCCGGCGTCTCCCTGGCAACGGGACACGTGGTACACGCTGAGACACGCTACGCGCGTGAGGCCAAAAAGCTGTACTCCCGTGTCTGCAGATGACGTCCAGGAGCCAAAACGAGCAGCCGAGGGAGCGGGACTCCGGTCATGCAGGGGAGAGGGGAGTGATCAACAGCGCGGCAAGAACAAGTTGCGGCTTGCGTAGGTGAGTTTAAGGTTTGAAGATCTTGTTACTGAACGATCTTCGAGGTCTGCCAGGAGAGCATCGGGTAATGTTCCGGATAGTGTCGTAGGTGCGGGCAGCCAGCAAGTTTAAGAGCTCTTAGTAAAGTATTTGGACAAGGAAACTTTTAGCAAGCAATGTCAAATATTCATATAAAGCACAGAGCACTAAGCGGCTGAACGGGTGAACAAGTGTACCGGATAGTAGGGGATAATGCAGTCGATACGGACAGCCTGCAAAAAAGCAAGGGCAGTGTGTCAAAAGAAAAAAAAGACAGTGAAAGGCAAATAGCACACAGCACACAGCCCATGGACCTGATAATAGCTGCCGATTACTTCCGTCATTTCACCCAATGCCACGAACAAGCGATATCACGATAAAGCGATAAAGCGATGCAGATGGATGTGGTTAGCACATAGCAATGCCAATGTCAATGTCAAATATATTACAAATATCAAATGTAAAAAGAATAACTCGCGGCTAGGGCTTATCCGTCAAATCCATCGGATTGAATTTCATCCATTATACGATATTGTGCATTATCATGACGTGGCGCCGCTCAGCTCAGCATCTTCTTCGCTTTTCTTCCCCCAGCAACACCCTTAGTACTCCGATATCTTGAAAGGTCGCAGATTGATACAGCAGTTAACACCGCAGTTAATAGGGACCAGGCTGATATTACCCAGAGTTTTCAGACGCAAAGCGGGTCCACAGCCGGTCCAAAGGGTGCGGGAATGTGGAGTCTTAATCACTCGTTCAACGTGCAGAAAGCATTTTTCTTAGTATAATACAGCCCAGCGCCACAGAGCACCGCCACTGCGACCGCTCACGCTGACGCCATCTTGCCTTCAGACTCAGAGAAGAAGATTCTATGGTCCTAAAAGCAAAATTTCTTATATATTTAATAAAAGCTGATGTATGTAGCTATTCAATAGCCAATATTTACATATTAAAGTATACTTTGACTTTCTCCGTTTGCCATTTACAGCCTGACCAGTGAGAATGTTATATAGAACTAGACACTAGGTGAACATCACATTTTTACTGCCTCATATGTTCTACTACTAAATATTATGCATTCTACCTTGTGGTCAACAAGTTGCACATAGAGTTATCTTATTAAGCGTTTTATATTTTACGTTTTCTTCCAGGTTAAAAGGGTGATATTTGCAAGTCTGTAGAGCATGCTCAAGTTGCTGTCATCAGGCTACACATGGTAGGCTTAAAATCAACTTTTCAGTGCCACAGTAGTGGATAGCACAATGGTGCTGCCTGCAGCCCACAAGTGTTTTTGACTTTCCAAGCAATAGTTACATGTGTCTACCATATGAAATGCCCTTACAGGAAAGTTAAATGTGCCAATCAGGGTTAGGTCAATATAAACATGTTTGACAGTGAGCACAGTCACTTTATTGCTGTTTCACAGGAGTAACAGTAACCAGAGTTCTAAGTCCAACAAAAGTAGTATCTAGAAAAACATGACAGATCTGAGATGGGCACACAGAAAATGGAGATGTCCAACAAGTGCTATGAAAAATTAAAGCAAAAATAGAAAGCACAGTTTGTATGTGACCAAGACCTATGCAGGATTTCAGACTGACATCGATGAAGCCTGTATCAGATATGTCAAGCAGTGTTTACCGTGAGAATACTCAAGTGGGGCAAGGCAGTAAGCTCTATCTGGTAAAATCCCTTTGAGATTAGATAAGTGTTGAGAGAGATTCTAATGAAACTATTGTTTTTTGTGGAAAAAAAGCTCAGAGTGGGAAAAGTCACATTTCATGCCTAAGGAAGTTTTCTCATCAGCTGGATACTTTTTGGTGCATTCACCCATTCAACATTGCAACCATTAGACTTTCTTTTCTGTATTTCAGATTCCTACAGCAAGACAAGACTGCAGGCTGTATTCAGGACTTTTTAACTGAAGTCCGATACATTTGCAGTGAGGAATTAACTGGATATTTTTGTGGTAAAAAGCACCAATTGGTCATGCCTTGGTTGGAATGACTTGGGTCATTGGTCCTACTCCTCCAGAGGTCTAAGTCAATATTTTTCAAAGGTTTCAGACTTCTGTACTTCTGGACATAATTAAGGCTCACAGAACCTTAGGGTCAGAACTTAAAGGTCAACATTCCTCCAAGAAGAGGCCACCAGCTTGGTCCAGTCCTCTTCAAGTTGCAACTGGCCACTGGCCACTCCAAGAAAAGGGCATATTACAGCTTTTGATGTGCAGGTCAGCCAAATGGTCCCCGGAATCCACAACATTCTTCTGGGTGCATGTCGGAGCAAGCCCAGCCCTTCAGGTCTTCTCACATATCAGAAACAGCAGGTGCTCTTTGGACTATTCTAAGACAGCAGAGGCCTTCTGTCCCCGAAGGATTCCTATGGACCTGCCATTTGCAATACTAAACTGTTTCTGGGACCAGTTCCCCCTCCTATTACAGTGATACCTATATGGCCTCAGAAGGCCTAATGTTCTAAGACTTTCCTTTTTTCTTGCTTCCCCTTACAATTGACTGTGAATTGATAGGTCTCATCCTTGGCCCTTTGAAGTAAATTAAAATTCTGAACTATCCCAGCTGCTGTTCTCAGTCCAACAGGTGTCACATAGTTCATGCCCTGACAATCCTGTCACCAGGCATAAAATATAGTACCTTACCAAAGAATGTCATGCACTGGCATGGGCTATAGCTGGTAGACTAATGCAAATTAACATTCCGGAACTTTAGGCAGGGAGAAAAATAAGACAATTTTCTAAAAGTTACTTTTCCTAAGTATTAGCTTCTTGTAATTATGACAGCTCTTTGAAAGCAATATACTGTTACATATGCTGCAACCTTCCTGGTTGTGGGGATATATATTTGACTGGTAAGTTCACCAAGAACCAGATGAACCCAGAGTCAAAAACTGAGCAGCAATTTGCCCCCAATGGGGTAGATGGGGGCTAATGCCCCCACCTGCCCCCCAGGGAGTCTGAAAGTCCACTAGACATCAGGGAGTTTTTTGGGCAAATTTCAATTAGGGTGGGGGCTGCTCAAAATGGGCGTGCCAATGCCCCCACCCTAATAACAATTTCCCCAAACAATCCCTGGGGTCTAGTGTGCTTTTTTTGCCCCCGGAGGTCAGATTGGGGGATCCTGCCCCATCTGCTTCCTGGGGGGGCAGGAAGTCTATAATTTTTGCGGGGGGGGGGTGGAGGCATGGGCACACCTGTTTTGGGCAGCCCCAACCCTAATTCGAATTTGCCCCAAAAAATCCCTGGTGACTAGTGTGCTTTTTGCCCCTCCCCAGGGGTGAGGATTGAGGCTAATGCCCTCATCCACCCCCAGTGGAGGCAGAAAGCCTACTAGACACCAAGGTTTTTTATTAGCAAATTTCAATTAGGGTGGGGATTGCCAAAAACGGGCATGCCGATGACCAACCCTAAAAAAAAATTGCCCAAAGATTCCCTGGTGTCTAGTGGGCGATTTGCCCCCCTGGGGGATAGATTGGGGGTTACTGCCCCATCTGCCCCCTGGGGGAAGGAAGGCTGTAATTTTTGTGGGGGAGGGGGTGGGGCATGGGCATGTCTGTTTTGGGAAGCCCCCACCCTAATTCAAATTTGCTTAAAAAAATCCCTGGCAACTAGTGGGCTTTTTGCCCCCCCCGGGGGTGCAAATTGAAGATAATTACCCCATCTGCCCCCCAGAGGAAGAAGAAAGCCTACTAGATACCAAGGTTTTTTTTTTTAGTAAATTTCAATTAGGGTGAGGGTTGCCAAAAACGGGCATGCCAATGCCCCACTCTAATAAAAATGTGCCCAAAGAAATCCCTGGTGTCTAGTGGGCGTTTTGCCGCCCCGGGGGGGGCAGTAAGGCTGTAATTTCTGTGGGGGAGGGGGTTGGAGCATTTTGGGCAGCCCCCACCCTAATAAAAAATTGTCCCAAGAAACCCTGACATCTAGAGGACTTTTTGCCCCCGACAAGGCAGATTGGGTGCTAATGCCCCCATCTGCCCCCCAGGGAGTCTGAAAGTCCACTAGACACCAGGGAAATGTTGGACCAAATTTCAATTAGGGTGGGGGCTGCCCAAAATGGGCATGCCAATGCCACCACCCTAATAAAAATTTCCCCAAAAAATCCCTGGGGTCTAGTGTGGTTTTTGGCCCCTTGACGTCAGATTGGGGGCTCCTGCCCCATCTGCTCCCCGGGGGGGCAGGAAGGCTGTAGGTTTTGCGGGGGCGGGGGTGGAGGCATGGGCAAGCTGTTTTGGGCAGCCCCAACCCTAATTCGAATTTCCCCCCAAAAATCCCTGGCGACTAGTGTGCTTTTTGCCCACCCCAGGGGTGAGGATTGAGGCTAATGCCCTCATCTACCCCCAGGGGAGGCAGAAAGCCTACTAGACACCAAGGTTTTTTTTTAGCAAATTTCAATTAGGGTGGGGGTTGCCAAAAACGGGCATGCCGATGCCCCACCCTAACAAAAATTTGCTCAAAAATTTCCCTGGAGTCTAGTGGGCGTTTTGCCACCCCCGGGGGACAGATTGGGGGCTACTGCCCCATCTGCCCCCGGGGGGCAGGAAGGCTGTAATTTTTGTGGGGGAGGTGTGGGGGCTCGGGCATGTCTGTTTTGGACAGCCCCCACCCTAATTCAAATTTTCCTAAAAAAAATTCCTGGCGACTAGTGGACTTTTTGCCCAACTGGGTGCAGATTGGGGCCTAATGCCTCCATCTGCCCCCCAGGGGGAGCAGTAAGCCTACTAAACACAAGGGCTTTTTTTGTGCAACTTTTGTTTAGGGTGGGGGTTGCCAAAATCAGGTATGCCAATGCCCCCACTCTAATAGAAATGTGCACAAAAAATCCCTGGCGTGTAGTGGGCTGAAATGTTTAGTTCAGATTTGTCCCAAAATAACCCTGCTGGGGGGCAGATTTGGGACTACTGCCCCCATCTGCTCCCAGGCTGATATTGGTACAAGAAAAAAATCCCTGGCATTTAGTGGGCATTTTGCCCCCCCGGGGGGACAGATTGGAGGCTACTGCCCTATATGCCCCCCAGGGGGGGCAGAAAGACTGTCATTTTGTGGCTGGGGGGGTGGGGGCATTTGCATGCCCGTTTTGGGCAGCCCTCACCCCTAGTAAATATCCCATAAAAAACACTGGTGTTTAGTGGGCTTTCTGCCTCCGGGGGTGGGGAAGATTGTGGGCTACTGCCCCACCTGCACCCCATGGGGGGCAGAAAGGCTGTAATGGTGGCAGGGGGGTGGGGGCATTGACGTGCCCATTTTGGGCGGCCCCCACCCTAAAAATAAATGGTGGAAATACAAAATCCCTGGCGTTTAGTGGACTTTCTGCCCCCCCGGGGGTTGATTGGGGGCTACTTCCCCATCTGCCCCCAGGGGGGGGCAGAAAGACTGTAATGTTGTGGTCATGGGGGGCGGGGCATTGGCTTGCCCGTTTTGGGCAGCCCCCACCACTAATAAATAGCCTATAAAAATCCCTGGAGTCTAGTGGGGTAGATTGGGGGCTACTGACCCATCTACCCCCTGGGTTGGCAGAAAGACTAATTATGCCAATATTTACATGGGGTAGCAAAGGCCCTTGCCCAAAGGGCCGCTCCCCCCTCCCTGGTGCCTAGTGGGTGGTCCCCAAGCAGGGATCTACTAGAATCTCCCCTTTCCAATGATACCTCTCCTGAGTTTCTACATGCTCAGGGGGCTGAGATAGCTCCCTGAGCATGTAGAAACTGATACTGAAATGAGCCTCTTGGCTCATTTCAGTTTCGATTTCACTGAAATGACTTCAGCGCGACGTGCACGCTGTATGTCTTTTCAGGAAAACCAGGGGGGGGCCTCGGGAGCTGGAGAATCTTTTACCCATCTCCCAAGGCTTTGGCAGAGAAAAGAGAATCCCTCTGGTGCCCCTAGCAGAGGGATTTCCTGTGCTGGGTGTCATGACGGGCTGACCTCGTCATGAGCACCGGAGCACTTTGTACCATGACGAGCTCAGCTCGTCATGAGCATACAAGGGGTTAGGAAATACAAAGCCAAGGTGTCTCTTGACATAAGGCCCCCCTGGAGGCACCCCGAATTTCCTAGTGCACATGTAAGTGCACATTTGCCCTAGGACAGTGGTTCCCAAACTTTTTTGGCCTGTGGCTCCCTTGACCTAATAAGCAGTTGGCAGTGGCTTCCCACCATTTTTTTACCTGTGGGTGGGTGGGGGGATGTAAGCCCGACCTTGAGAGTACTTTCTGTTGTCATCCTTAAAGTAATTGGGACGCAATGATCGTTGGAATGCTTGAATTATCAATCTCATCCACTGGCAATCACTTTGGCTGCATCCCAATCCATCGTTTTCCCCCCCATCAGAGTGCCTGGTCCCAAACCCTTATTTATGGCAGCTGCTGCTTTCAGTAGCGTTTGATACAGAGACCTGCTCTGGGAAAATGGAACACTGAGTTTGGTCTGTCGTAATCAGTATCACCCGCATTATTTTTACAGTAAAAAGGAGTGTTCCTTATGAGTGGCTTCCCCAACCCAGAGTGACGCATGCAGGTGCAGGACTATGCAACTCAGTACATGAGCAAAGGCTTTGCGCAGGCCTATGCGGAGAAAGCTATGTGCCTGGCTTCAGAACTCATTCACCGATAGCATGAGAGGAGCTGGAGTGATCCAGGGCAGGCAGCTACATGGAAGTGCAAAAATAATCTGTCAAACGTTGTGTGCATGCAGATGAGTGTGTGTTTGAAAGTGAGCGAGAGACAGGAGTGAGTTACTGCTATTGTGACTTAGAATGAGTGAGACTCAGAACGAGGGCAAGTGAGTGAAAGTGATAGTGCATTGCACTGAATCAGTGTCAGTATGGAAGTGAGAAAGTGTGTGAGTGAGTTTAAAATGATCATGAGTGAGAACGTTTTTGTAAGTGTGCTGTAGAGCTTGCAAATCTGGTGCTGACCCTGGCATTCGTGGTGTCAACTTTATTTGGGTTTCAAGCCGCTGCTACTTTAATGGTGATGTGCAGTGACAGGCCCACATGTAAAGGCTAATATTTCCTGATCCGACCAATCAAAATTAAAAGCTTCTTCCTAGCCCCAGAATAACATGGTTCGGAATAAATCACATTCAGACCCAGAGGATAATTCCAAAATCATAGCATACTCCGGAGTTATTCTACATCACCCAGACGTGGAAATATCGTAAGCCATCCTGTGTGGGCAGTTCCATTACTGTCATATCGTCGCTGCGCAGCATGCAGGAACCACTAAGGACACCAGGTAGTGTGAGGAGATAATTCTTTATTGTTGTATGGCGTCCGTCCGTCAGGGCACGTCCGTCCTCGTCCTTGTCCTGCTGCAGAATGTCCTTTCCTGTCCCTCTGCAGGAAGTGGTGTCCGGTGACCTGGTCACCACCCTGTGACCCACAGGGTCCTAGCGTCCCGCGTCTGTCGTGTCATGGTCATCACAATTACCAATCACACTCAGACCTTGCGGCACTAACTAGCATACTGAGCATTAGGCTGGCTACTTACTGCTTAAACTTGACCTCACTCTGCCGCTATGTCAATGATTGTTGAAATTAGATTTAGCCACTTTGCAAAATATTCCCACTGCTGCAATCTGATCGAAAAGAGCTATTGGCTTTGTCAATGCTTGTTACTGATGTCTGTTCCACTTGCAACAATAAATAATTGTTTTTCAAGTGTTACTTTCCTTTCGGGCCAGGGGTCGCAAGAACAGCTGCGACC
The DNA here is from genome assembly GCF_964263255.1 of Lissotriton vulgaris. NCBI lineage: Eukaryota > Metazoa > Chordata > Amphibia > Caudata > Salamandridae > Lissotriton > Lissotriton vulgaris. The sequence continues at coordinate 1,088,153,717 of NC_141697.1, read as the reverse complement.
CTTGGCAACCCGTAAATTATTTCTGAATCCCTCTCTTGTCTATCCGCTATTCCTTCCTCTGTCTAAGGGCCTGTCTCTCCCTTTATTTGGACCCCACCCTCCCTCTGTGACCCTGTATCTCGCCTCTGTATAGCCCTATCCCGCGTTTCACTACCCCCCTCCGTGGACTTGTCTCTTCTCAACTTCCTGCCCTCTGATATTTATGACAGAATGGAGAGTGCAGGTCCTGTTCCTGCCAGAATGAAGAGTGGACCTGGAAGGAATCAAGAGAGAAAGCTGAACCAAGCCAAGAGCTTCCCTCCAGGTCCCAGGCATCCCCACCCTGTTCACACGAGCCTCTCTAATGCTGACCTCCTTTCAGAAACTTTATATCACCTCTTCCCTTTCTACACCCTCATAGGATGGGCTCCAGTCCTTCTTCTTGCACCTTTTCTTGCTGTTCACCTTTTTACTTCTTTTTCCATATCTCCAAACCCTCCCTCCCAATCTTCTTCTGTTTTCCCGTTCTCTCCTTTATCTTACATTCTTTCTCCATATAATGTTCTCCTTCTCACTGTCCCTTCCTATATTGTCCCATTATTTAATTTCCCTGTCTGGTGCTATACCTCTCTGTGTCTCCGTCTCTCTGTTTGTCATACTCTCTAGTTCTCTCAATTCCTCTCACCCTTATGCTGTGTTTAGTCTATTTCTCACCTGTTCTCTCCCTCTTTTCCTTTTCTTCTTTTGACCTTTCGCTCTCCTCATATATATTTATGTTCATCACATTTGTCTCTGTTTATCCGTTTATTGCCCTCTCTCTTCAAAGACTTTCTCTCTCACACTACCTGCTTTTGTCCTGATCTCTCTGTTTTTCAGTGTTGTTGTCTCTCTGTCTCTCTGGCACTCTTTCCTATATCTTGGTGCCTTTGTCTTTCTATTTTCCATCTCTTTCTCCTCCTTATCCGCTCTCTCTCTCACAGTCTCACGTTATGTGTGTGTCTTACTCCCACACACTTCCATTTTTTTTTTGTCTTTTCTCTTCCCTCCCTCTTCTCGACTGGGTTCCATTCAGTCTGTGGCTGGCGCGAGCTCCATTGGCATTTCCTATTATCACACGGATTGCCAAAGTGTTTTAAGTGTTATGGGTTCCTCTCTGCTCTTCTATTTTAGTCTTCTCTCTCCCTTCTGTGGCCCCCCTTCTTTCATCGCATTTGTCTCTGTTTTTCCGTTTATTGCCCTCTCTCTTCAAAGACTTTCTCTCTCCGTCACTCTTTCCTATATCTTGGTGCCTTTTTCTTTCTATTTTCCATCTCTCTCTCTCCTTCTTATTCGCTCTCTCTCTCACAGTCTCACGTTATGTGTGTGTCACACTTCCATTTATTTTTTTATCTTTTCTCTTCCCTCCCTCTTCTCGACTGGGTTCCATTCAGTCTGTGGCTGGCGCGAGCTCCATTGGCATTTCCTATCATCACACGGATTGCCAAAGTGTTCTAAGTGTTATGGGTTCCTCTCTGCTCTTCTATTTTAGTCTTCTCTCTCTCTTCTGTGGCCCCTCTTCTTTCATTGCATTTATCTCTGTTTTTCCATTTATTTCCCTCTCTCTTCAAAGACTTTCTCACACTACCTGCTTTTGTCTTGATCTCTCTGTTTTTAAGTGTCGTTGTCTCTCTCTCTCTCTGTCACTCTTTCCTATATCTTGGTGCCTTTGTCTTTCTATTTTCCATCTCTCTCTCCTTCTTATTCGCTCTCTCTCTCTCACAGTCTCACGTTATGTGTATGTCTCACTCCCACACACTTCCATTTTTTTTGTCTTTTCTCTTCCCTCCCTCTTCTCGACTGGGTTCCATTCAGTCCGTGGCTGGCGCGCGCTCCATTGGCATTTCCTATTATCAAACGGATTGCCAAAGTGTTCTAATTGTTATGGGTTCCTCTCTGCTCTTCTATTTTGGTCTTCTCTCTCCCTCCTGTACCCCCTGTTCTTTCTGCCCCTTCCTGGCTCTTAACTTCTCGTTCCTTTTATCTGAAGATTTAAAGTTTTGGAAGCTTCTCCCAAGCAGTGGCAGACTCCTCCTGCCTCCCGACCCTGGATGCCTGAGCCTTCCAGCCATACCTCCAACAGGCGTTCCCTCCATGTACTCACTCATGCTCCGATCACAAGTTACACAGCATTAAGCATCAAATTGTGTCCAAGCCGTGCCCGCTGAATGACGGACGGCTGAGGGCCGTTGGTAGCAATTTCCCACATTGTGTGCGCGGCGCCCCTGGCACCTCATTATGGAGCACCGGGGTGCTGTGGCGGGCAGTTTGGGAACCACTGCCCTAGGAGCATATGAGGGCTTCATGTCACAATAAAAAAGAAGCATTTTTAATCCATTTTTTGATTTTGCACATGGGCTATGGTAATTGCATTCCCTTAATGCCTGTTTCGCATTTAGGAAATACTTTGTACATGTGCTTTGGGAATCGCAAATAGGCATCCAAACCTAAATCACGGTTTTGGTCCTTTGTACATCCGAAAAGTTGGTTTAGTATTTCTTAACGGGCCGAAATATCGATATGGCCCATTAAGAAATGCTAAATGGCTTTCTACAGCTGAGCCTTAATGGTATAATCGTGTCCTTTTTTTAATCTCGTATGGAACCCGACTCATAGTTATAGGATGAAAATATATTCATTTACATATTTGTTGGCATTCATACTGCTCTCGCCTCAACCTGAATCCAACTTGAAAGAAGATTTGATCTGCTTTACTAAAATGAGAAATGTATGAATGTATTCAATATATAATATTATGTTAGTACATGCCTGACTAGTATTTGTCTCTACTCGTGAGACAAAAGTCACCTTTTTTTCAAATGGTTTCTGCAATACCTTAGAAAAATAGAAAAATTATGACTTTTGGAACATTTTGCAGGATATGTGCCAAGTCAAACACATACTTTTAATCGTGTCATACACTCATAGAGATGTCTTATTTTCCTTAAACAGACGACTAAATTGCTCTATTTGTCTACATTTTGTTTCATGTTGTATATTATTTAACATTTTGCAAAACATTACAGAAATATTAGGAGGGAGCTGCAAATATACAGCGAGATCAAGAGCATTCTGTTTCCTTGCATGCAGTGCATTTTATGCCCAGAATTAATAACTGTACTTTGAGTTTGCTGATTCTGTTGGAAAAAAACTAATTGGTATTTCATTCTGCCAAGCAGTATGATAATTTGTAAAATGAATATACTGAGAATTCTTTCTAAAATAAGGAAATGATCTTGCCTGAGGCAAAACGCTACAATGGTTCCAAGCTTATAATATTAAACTTTCTTTATCAAACCTTGCAAAAGGCAGCTATTTTATGACAGCATTTTACTCAAACACTACAAAAGCATTTTGCTGAAACGAGGACAATTCTCAGACACATTTAGAATACTAAAATAACTCCAATCAACCTCCCATTTATGCAGAAGTTCTACCAAATGACACTGTTGGAATAAAAACCAAGCCAACCTGCTTGATACAAAACAATATATAGAGTTGTGACTTATACATAATCATAACAGACTACAATATATATAGCAAGGGAATACCAGTATAGCTCACAAATGGGTTCACTTATAGTTATGCACTAAATCTTGGGATCTAGCCCTTTGTTTTAATGTGAGTATTGCACTGTATTATTCATAGACATAGGCCTTAGTGCGCATAAGAAAGGAATAAGGTGCACTTACAATGTTACCATGTCCATCCATTTCTCGAGTTTTTTCAGCAAATTTATAAGGAGGAGATCTTGGACGACCCGATGTCTAAGCTCAGATGGTTAGAGAAGATAATTCTTCCCACTCTTACCCCGGAACAAAGTGATCGGCTTCACAGACCAATCTCGGAGGAAGAGGTGAGCGAAGCTATTAAAAAGGTGAAGCGGTGTAAGGCGGCAGTCCCCGACGGTCTTCCCGGTGAGTTGCTTCGGGTCTTGGCACCCGAAATAGTTTCAGTACTTGCTATACTCTTTAATGATATCTTAGCCAAAGGAGCCACCCCACCTAAATCTTGAGGGGAGGCAACTATCGTCCTGATTCCGAAACCCGGGAAAGATCCGGCCAAATGTGGCTGTTATAGGCCAATTTCGCTTTTAAATAGCGATTATAAGCTCTTCGCGGCTGTGTTGGCGACTCGGCTGGGACGCGAAGTTGGCTCAATAATCCACACTGACCAGAAGGGCTTTATTCGAGGTAGACAGCTCTCTGACCTTACTTATGATCTAATCGGGGCTGTGGACATTGCCTCAACTTTCTCCCTTCCTTTGGCCATTATGACCCTCGACGCAACAAAAGCGTTCGACAGAGTAAACTGGTCATATTTAGCTGAGGTCATGAGGAAATTTGCAATTGGGCCTAACTTTCGGAGGGCTATTGGTCTGTTGTATGCTAATCCCAGTGCGAGCATTTTGGTAAACGGTTCATGTACCCAGCCCTTTCAGATAAGTAGGGGAACAAGACAGGGGTGCCCCCTATCCCCCCTACTTTTTAATATATATATTGAACCACTTGCTCAATCCTTTAGGGATGATCCAAGAATCTCCTCATTTGAATATGGTGGTTGGGAAAGAAAGGTAGGGCTTTATGCCGACGATATTGTAATCTACACCAGTGATCCAGCAATTGCCTTCCCCATAGTGGTTGAAAAGGCCAAAGAATTTGGAAATATATCGGGGTTATGATATCAACGCAGAGAAGACGGAGCTCATGACGTGGAACATTGCTAATCCAAGCGTTGTGGTGACACCCTCAATTCGTTACCTCGGAGTTAAAATTACGCAAGATATTGACACCCTAGCTAAGGCTAAGTTAGATCTGGTCTTCCGAGATTGTAGGGCCCTAATGAAATCTTGATTTACAAAAAGGGGGTGGTGATGAACAGAGTGTCTGAGTTAAACAGACCACTCTTACCCAGTCCAAAGATCAGGGCTTGATCCATCACCGTTATTTATCTCACTGCCCCATCCCAGCTCAGAACCTGGCTATATGCAAATCAGTCTGTCCCTGGCCCAGTGCATCATGGGAACAGGGCAGACTAAACTACCAAGCCAATTCTTCACCAGAAAGGAGACAAGCTACCGGGGACCGGTTTCTGGCATTTCAGCCTTCTTCGGCCCGGCTTGCTTGAATCCTGATGGAGCAGTGAGAAAGGGACTCATGTCTGAGTATACCCTGCCACACCTATAGTGGCCAAAAACGATTTACAAAAAGGGGGTGGTGATGAACAGAGTGTCTGAGTTAAACAGACCACTCTTACCCAGTCCAAAGATCAGGGCTTGATCCATCACCGTTATTTATCTCACTGCCCCATCCCAGCTCAGAACCTGGCTATATGCAAATCAGTCTGTCCCTGGCCCAGTGCATCATGGGAACAGGGCAGACTAAACTACCAAGCCAATTCTTGACCAGAAAGGAGACAAGCTACCGGGGACCGGTTTCTGGCATTTCAGCCTTCTTCAGCCCGGCGTGCTTGAATCCTGATGGAGCAGTGAGAAAGGGACTCATGTCTGAGTCATGTCTGAGTATACCCTGCCACACCTATAGTGGCCAAAAACTACACCAGTGATCCAGCAATTGCCTTCCCCATAGTGGTTGAAAAGGCCAAAGAATTTGGAAATATATCTGGGTTATGATATCAACGCAGAGAAGACGGAGCTCATGACGTGGAACATTGCTAATCCAAGCGTTGTGGTGACACCCTCAATTCGTTACCTCAGAGTTAAAATTACGCAAGATATTGACACCCTAGCTAAGGCTAAGTTAGATCTGGTCTTCCGAGATTGTAGGGCCCTAATGAAATCTTGGGCTGGTCCTCGATTGTCAATTTTTGGGAAAGTCAACATCGTGAAAATGTCTATCCTTCCGAAACTGACTTTCATCTTTAATTCTATCCCTTTGACTTTCGACTCTAGGCAACTTCATAAGTGTCAGCAAGAAATTAACTCTTTCATTTGGGGCAATAAGGCAACAAGGTTGGCCTGGAAAAAACTAAGGAGGAGGAGGGAAAAAGGAGGGCTTGCCCTGCCAGACTTGCAGTACTATTCTTGGGCATTCCAGCTTTCCCACTCAAGAATGCTCTTGAAGTCACCAGATATCTCTTCAAATGGGAGATCGTTTAAGGCAATGCTGGTGGGGGCAAACCTCCCGCTAGAAGGGTTTCTATTTAAGTTTGGAGACCGAAAGTTTTTCAAAAAGGTGAGGCTTAAGACTCTTTTAACACTATTGAAGTCATGGGTGCAAATTAAACGCAGAGTGGGGCTGGCATATTTTTCCAATTATGCTCAGATATGGGACTCTCCTGGGCTCCCACTGTGTTTGCAAGGCTCCCTGGCAGCCCCCCTAATTGAAGCTGGGTTCTCAAGATGGGGTGAACTGGTATCTGGAGGTATCTTGATAGAGTGGGAGGAGCTTAGGGAGAAAGTAGGGCCAACTTTGTCAAGGTTTAAGTACATCCAACTTAGCAGCTGGGCCAGAGAATTAATTAGGAAAAATTCTAATACTGGGAGACTCAGCCCCCTAGAACAGCACCTAGTCGAAAAACAGACAGGAGGTAGGGAGGTTGCTTTTTGGTACTGGTCCATATTGGAAGAGATAGATGGGGATTTCAACTTCCCAATGAAGTTATGGGGAAGTGAAATCGTGTCATTGGACGAGGATTTGTGGATAAAATCCTTCTCTCTCTTGTATAAACTTGTTAAACCCACATGGTTGAGACGAAACCATCTGTTCGCTCTACACCGGGCATATCTCTCCCCTTTACGCCTATCTAAATATCAAGATGGGAAATGTTGTAACAAATGTCAACTTCCAGCGGCCTCAGATACCCACATGTTTTGGGAATGCCCCCACATAATCGCTTATTGGAATGAGGTTAAAGTCGCTCTAGATTCAATTCTTAAGACCAACATTCCTTTAACACTATCATTAGTCATCTTTGGCTTTGATCAGAACATCATCGGGGCAGCGCGGTTCTTCTTATTTTATGCCATCCTTTTGGCAAGACGGCAGATATGTATACATTGGGTGGATACCATCCCCCCGCACATTCCGCTTGGCTAACGTCACTCTATGAAACATCCAAGATAGACTTGAATAGATCCTGCAGAACCCAGAGCCTCACATTTTGGAAACTTTTGATAGATTGGAAGTGAAGCTTTCTTTGGCTCGTTGGGGTTTTTTTTTTTCCCCCAAAGATCCGATGATTATGCCCATCTACTCCGTGGCTTAGTATTGTGGTCTGCCTCGACTCCGTTACTTACCTACTGGCCAACCAGGCATGAAGTTGCCTAGAGGAGCGTTAACAAGGTGCATCACATCTCTCGCCAACTCGTAATAAGTTCTGCCTAGTTCGTGAAGCGGCTCAATTACTAGGGCTTTGCTCCCAATGGCAGTGAGGTGGTTGGTGTGTTCTCTTTGCATCTATGGAACGAGTGTCGGGCAGATGAGGATTAAATAAAAATAAAAAAATGTTACCATGTCCATCTCACAATCAAATTTGGTAATATCAGGGCCTATTCACCCAAAAAATGTATAGGTATTTTTAAATCGCAGGGTACGAAGTACCGTACTCTGTACTGTACTCTAAACCTTCCCGAGCACGAGCTGCATGGTCATTGGCTGTCAACTGTCTGTCAACACTCCAAACCAGGAAGTGATGGCAGCCATCTCGTGCCCCGGTAGAACCAAGGCACAAGAAAGCAGTGAAACAAACGTGCAAAACACGCAAAGGGGGCAGGGTAGAAACACCCTGATGCCCTAGGCCTGCTCAGGGGGTCCCACAAGGACCCCCAAGGCCCAAAAGAATGTTGTTGTTTTTTTTTTAATTGCGGGGTACGAAGTACCCTACTCTGTACTGTACTCTGTACTGTACTCTGTACCTTCCCAAGTGCATACTGGAGGTTCCTGGTGGGCTAGTTGGCCCCCAGGGACCTCTAGTATGCAAGGGGAATTAGTTACCCCTCTGCAAAAACGCCAGGGGGCTGCATTGCAGAGAGGTGTAAAATGGAGCGTGGTGCTACAACTCTCTGCAATGCAGCCCCCTGGCGCATACTGGAGGTTCCTAGTGAGCTCGTTGGCCCCCAGGGACCCCCAGTATTCAAGGGGAATTAGTTCCCCCCCTCTGCAAATGCGCTAGGGGGCTGAATTGCAGAGAGGTGTAAAAAGGGGTGTGGTCTCATTACACCTCTCTGCAAGGCAGCCCCCTGGCGCATACTGGAGGTTTCTGGAGGGCTAGTTGGCCCCCAGGGACATCCAGCGTGCAAGGGGAATTAGTTCCCCCTCTGCAAACGCGCCAGGAGGCTGCGTTGCACAGAGGTGTAATGAGGTCACGCCCCTCTTTACACCTCTCTGCAAGGCAGCCCCCTGACGCATACTGTACTGGAGGTCCCTGGTGGGCTAGTTGGCCCCCAGGGACCCCAGTATGCAAGGGGACTTAATCCCCCAACTTAGAACACACTACAGGGTGCGTTTGTACAGTGGTGAAGGTAGCGGGCGGGGCTTGAGGTGATGTGAGTGCAAACATACCCTGTGGTGCATTTTAAGTTGGGGAATTAATTCCTCTTCAATCCAGAGGTCTCCTAGGGGGCAACTAGTCAAACAGGTATCTCCAGTAAGTGCCACAGAGCTGTGTTGCAGAGTGTTGCAAAAAGGGGGCGTGCCCTCTGAACACCTCTCTGTAACACAACTGCCTGGTGCACACTGGAGGTACCTGGTGGGCTAGTTGGCTCACAGGGGACCTCAGGATTGAAGAGGAATGAATTCCCCAATCTAAAACGTGCCGCAGGGCGTGTTTGCACACATGTTACCTCAGGCCCCGTCCCCTTCCATCACTATTGAGCAAAATATTCCTGTAAAATCAGCCAAACTACGAATTCCGATTTACTCACCTGTTATCACAAGAAACATCAGTGCTGCACCTTTGAGTGCACTACTGATTCTGAAAAGTCATTCTAACCATACTTACAGTAACTTGAATTTCCTTCCATAGGCTAACATTGACTGGTTTCACTTGGAAATGTTTCTAAGTGTGGAGTTTTGGAACTTTAAAAAATTACTCTTAAGTCAGCCGAACTACAAATTCCGATTTACTCACCTGTTATCAGGATAGACTTCAGTGCTGCATCTTTCAGCCCACTACTGATTCTGAAAAGTAATTCTAATCGGAGTTACAGTAACTTGAATTTCGTTCCATAGCATAACATCAACTGGTTTCACTTGGAAATTTTTCTAAGTGTGGAGTTTTGGAACTTAAAAACATTCCTCAAAAATCAGTCAAACTACGAATTCCAATTTACTCACCTGTTATCAGGAGATACCTCAGTGCTGCATCTTTCAGTTCACTACTAATTCTGAAAAGTAAATTCAACTGTACTTACCAGTAACTTGAATTTCCTTCCATAGGATATCATTGCCTGCTATAAAAATATATATATAAATTAAAAAATTATTTTTTTTAAAAAATATTACAATTTCAATATTTTTTAAAACATTTTTTTTCAATTTATATAAAAAATATGTAACGCAATTTAAAAAATAAAATATCTAAAAATGAATACTTTAAAACAATGTAGTAAATCAGTATAAAAAATATAACAATTAATACATTTAAAAATTATCACTTACAAAACCTTTGAAATTCACTGAAAAAACTATAGGTTTCAGCCACGTTATAGTTAGCAATTAGCATTTAAAAAAACATGCAAATTCACTGAAACAACCATAGGTTTCACACATGTTATAGTTATCTGGACATTTTCACTCATACCAAACCATTGAAATTCCCCCGTTATAGTTAGTTCAGCTAACTATAACTTGCACGCCCGCAATGCACTGCTGATGACGTCACATATTACATCACTCATGACATGGTCAGTGACATCACTGATGACATCACTGATGACATCTCAAATGACACCACTGATGACATCATCCTTTGTGAAAGAGTGACAGACCTCTTCTCACCCTAATATAACCTTTGATACACACATTCAAAAATAGAACCTAAAATTTTCAAAAAAATGGAGATACCAATACCAGTTAGAACAACCTATTCAGTAAATCCAAAATCTACATAAACATTCACCCATAGTTCTATATAGTCACTCATACATGTACTCATCATATGTACTCATACACCTATACATCCTGTTACACACCTAAACTTATACATAGAGTTATTCACACATATACTCACACATGCAAATAAACTATCAAACATCTATGAACTTGCATATACAGCTCTACACACACCACTACACTTATTTCTACAGAAACGTACACATACTTACTCTCTTAAACAATCAGTTATAGAAACACATACTTATTTATACAGGAACTCTTCTAATCTGTCACTGTCATATATCCTTACTTATATTCATCAATACTCACATATACTAGTTTAAAACATATGTACTTACTCATAAAGACACTATTGAGGCAGTCATTCACTCACTAACACACCCATACACACACTCATCCACCATACAGTTCTGCACACATGCTGTCTTCAAAACACATACAGTGAGTCACTCATTCATGCATCTGTGCGCTAAGTAATACCCCCATCAAACCATACAGACACGCATTCTGATACTCAAAAAAAATTCTAATAACCCATATAGACACTCAAGTAGCTACTCGCTAACCCATGCAGCCACTTATACACAAAGTGAGACACTGAGACAGATATTTACATATTTAAACATTACTCGCTAATACATGTAGTCCCTAAGATATACTTAAAAAGTCAGTTATACAATCAGATTTACAATAAATGTAAGGAAAGGTAAACACAATTCCTAGAGAAAAGCTTCTGATGGACAAGGTGAGAAATGAGAGGATAAAAGATAAGGAGGAAGGAAAGTTTAGGTTAATTACCACCTTTTCGGATGATGCTAACCATTAAGAAACATAATGAAAGAAAGCTGGCACATTCTAAAAACATACAACATCATTGGGAAGGATGATCCTAAAGCCCCCCAATCACCTTTAGAAAAGCAAGATGCATACGTGACAAAATTGTACATAGTCATTTACAAAATATCCCAGAGAAGACTGGAGAGATAAAGGATATGTCAGGCTTTTATCCCTGAGGGAAATGTAAGGCATGTATTCAAAGCAAAAGGGTAACATCTTACACAATACCTGGGCTGAAAGAGAAGAAAAAAATCAGGAAATTCCTTACATGTCACCCAAACTATGCCGTATATTGCCTTACATGTCCATGTGGACTAAGATATATAGGCTGTACGGTAAATAATGTCAAACCACGAATAATAGAGCACCAGCGTGCAATAGCAAACAGAGATTTTAATTGCCCTGTGGCCAAACACTTCGCAATCAAACATAACAGTAATAGGGAACTTCTACAATATTTTGCCATAGATCATGTCCCGGCAGATCCTAGGGGTGGAGACAGGACTCGAAAGTTACGAAGACTGGAGTCTCGATATATAATAGATCTTGAGACCATGGCCCCCAAAGGACTTAATAGAAGGGAGGAGCTATCTGTACATCTGGGTAAATAGAATAATTAGTCAGAAACCTAAAATTTCTGTTGAAACTGTAAAATGATAAGAGTAACACAGTGAGATTGTCAGATCCACGGCTTAATAATGAACTAATCTGAGGTCACGCGAGATTACGCTCACATGGATGAATTTTAAATACGGCCTCAACATGAGCCTGTTCAGTGACACAAAGGCACAATTATCACGAAAATAAATGTATATATTTTAAAGTTGAATAATTTAAGATGCGAGTGATATTTATGAATGGTTCGCTACAAAGGGTAAAATAATCAATAAAATGAGCGTCATATACAGCGTGCCAAGATAATGAAATGACCATATCAAATGAGGTGTAAATATATGTATATATTATATATCATGAATTTATTTCACTATGTTACAAAGAATCCGCTTTCTATGTCTATGCCAAAGAATATGACAAAGTTTAAAATGGCCTCCTTGAGTGCCACGAGTAGACACTGAAGAAGGAATATCGAAACCCGTTTGTCTGCTGTTGTTGAAAATAAACAACTTTTGTAACTCTTCCCTTGAGTGCTGAATCTTTTTCTAATTGAGAAGAAACTTAGGAGCTGAATATTTACTTGAATACACCACGACAGGCACCCACCTGCAAGTGACCCGGTTTTGATGTCGGTTGGAGCTGTTACATATATATATATATATATATATATATATATATATATATATATATATATATATATATATATATATATATATATATATATATCCTACTGGCAGTCGCCTGTAGGTATTTATAGTTAGGACCTATTATCCATAGGAAAATTGCAACATTCTATTGGAAATAACTTTGGTGTCGATTAATGAATCTTCTTGAAGTTTTCAAAACTTTTGGCCAGCTCAGTTCCGCTCCTTCCCTGAAAGTTTGGGGATGATTGGTCAAGTGGGGGCCGAGAAAAAAGGGGGGTCCCAAAATGTGTTTTCCCCATGCAATTTCCTATAGTACCTTTAGCCACCGCTACAGCCCGAACCGCTGAACGGAATTGCACCAAATTTAGCAGAGAGATAGTCCTCAGTTCTGAATTGTGCCTTTTGCTTATATGGTATCAATGTGTTCAGTAGTTCCTGAGAAAATTACAGTTAAAGTCATTTATATATCTATGGGTGCGGTGGATCCGCGGATTGTGCTAGGATTGGCATCGTAGCATAAGTGCACCGTCCCGGTCTCGCGCTCAATGCTAATTGGCTGTCAAGCGGTTGTAAACATTCGAAAGCAGGAACTGTTGGCAGCCATTTTGTGCCTCAGTAGAAGCGAGGGTTAAGAAGTCTGTGAAATATCTGTGCAAACCGTGAAAAGGGGGCAGGGTAGACACACCCTGACCCCCTAGGCCTGCTCAGGGGGTCGCACAAGGACATCTAGGGCAAAAAAAAAACATATATATATTTTTTTTAAATCGCAGGATGCGTGGAGGATCGACTGATTTTTCCGTCAAAAAACAAAAACGAAGCGTAGGTTCCCACGGTTTAAATGTTATTAGTCCCCGGGGGAGCCAAATTCCGGGGGCATTTAAAGAAAAATTGTGTGGGGGTCCCAATCCCCCCCACACTGCTTCAGGGACCACCACTCTCCGGGGCTCTAAGTTAATATATGCGGGGGGGCTCACTGCCCCCCACCCGCAGTCCCGGGGACCGCCACTCTTTGGCACTTGTTAAAATGGATGGGGGGTCTTAGGACCCCCCAAGGTCTGGGGACCACCACCCTCTGGGGCTTCTTTAATGTGTGGGAGGGGGCCGCCTGGCTCCCCTCCTGTAGCCTAAGATGGCCTTGGGGACCGCCACCCTCAGGGTAGGCTTCTGCACTGTCCCGGGGTGCCCACTCCCAGGACACTGCCATTTGCAATGGCAGGGCGGGAGCCTCGCAGATCACACCTTGTCATTGCACACTGCTTTCCTATTTGGAAGAGAGAGCAGGCAGACTCTGTTCCCCTCATCTGTAAAATGTATACCATCTCTCCTATAGATGCCATGCATATTGAAACGCAGATTGTTGTGGTGAATGTTTCCCATTCTATAGTCTCGGAGAAAAGCAGAAACAGATTTATTCACATGTCTCCTAGCTTTCTCAATCTGTGGACAAAACTGATTGGACCAGTTCCATTTCTGCATTTGGCATATGTTAGAATAGACAAAGGCAGTTTGGGGGAAAAGTGAGATAAATTCTTCAAAGGTGTCCTTTATAAGTATTTTTGTTTTAATTTGACCAAGGGAGAGCCAAATCCCGGGGGCATTATTAAAAGTGTTGGACAACAGTGCTACCCCAGCGTCTATGTCATCACGTATTGTATTTTTTGAACTTTTCTTTATTTGAACTCTGCTTTTTTTACAGTATCTTTCTACCTCTTATTGCAATCTGTTTCACAGCATCCGTTCTTTCCAGCGTTCTTAGTCTTGTTCACTTGTTGTTCTTTTGCTGACTTACCTGTTTGTGTACAAGATCCGCCTTTCTTCTTGTGTAGCCTTCCTTTGTGTAACTTCTTCTTTTATATGTGACCTTTGTTCTTCAGTGCTTGATCTAGTGTTCTGAACATAGCAGTACATTTGTAGACATGTAGTTTACTCCTTTCCATTCCCTCCCTCTACCCTAATTGACAAAATAATGGGGAGACACAAAGTAAGGGGCTCTAGTTGTTACTGTGTTTTAAGCTTGCAACACAGTAGGTAGGACACAGATTTAGAAACCCAGCCTCCACCAACCATGGACCTTCCTTCCTTTTGTTGCCATCTCCTGTGCTATGCCTTATCAATCAAATTTCTTCACTTGACCTGGTCCTCCTCCAGTGTATTCTCCTCATATTCCCAGCCCATACAATCCATCAATTCATGTGCCATTGCCCACTCGGCGCGTGGTGGTACCACCACCAGATATTGCACATTATACACCACCTTGGGCGTACCCGCTCTCAAAACGCTTCCACTGGACATTGTGCATGCGGACTTTGGTCCACCCTTTTTATCCATTTTTGCACTTTGAGATAAAACCTCCTACCTCTGTTCTTCATCTCCTAATTTCTCCTTTCAATCATCTTGGAAAGACCTTATTAACCCTTCAAGAGAAAAAGTAAGAAGGCTGGGAAACCACTTTATATGTGAGCTCTGTATGCCATCCTAATTCCCGATCATCAAATAACATGCATGCTACCTTTCTGTAATGCACTTTAGTGACACCGTATTTAATTATTAAATGCATTTTATAGTAAGCACCACACACACTGATATTACAGTAAATAAGTTGTAAAAATATTTTCAATGTATCTTATTTTTTTTTCTGATCACGTTATACACTAATATTACAGCAAAGAAGTTTTTAAAATACTTTCAATGTATCACAAAATAGTGAATGTTTTCAAAATAATTTCCACAAGTACAAACTTTGTTCCTTAATTTCAAAAATGCATATTAAATACATTTTATAGTAAGCACCACAAACGCTGATATTATAGTAAAGAGGTTGTAAAAATATTTTCAATGTATCTTAATTTTTTTTAAGCATCTCAAACACTGATATTACAGTAAAGAAGTTTTTTAAATAGTTTCAATGTATCAAAAAATATTTTATGTGAGTACCACAGATGTCTATATTATAGTAAAAAAGTTGTAAAAATAGTTTTAGTGTATCTCAAAATATTAAACGTGAGGACCAAAAACACTGATAAAACAGTAAACAAGTTGTGAAAATAGTTTCAATGTATTAGAATAGCTCATTTCACTTCAGTGAAAAAATGTTTCTTTACTTCTGACAGATTTTACATTTTACAGATGGAAAATGTCAGTTCCTCAGTAATCATTTGTTCTTGGCTGTAGTGCTGTAGATTCAAATGGTTTCCATAGTCCTGTCATCTTGTGTTGTGTTGGGATGTTTGCAAGTTATTTTTCTTTGAAGAAGTCTATCTAGTCATGTGGTTAGGCTGTCTCTTCCTTTGGATGATATTGTGCATGGAAATCGACTCTATTGTTAGTATATTTGGACACAGATGGTGAGAATGGAGTTATTAAGAGTATAATATAGTTGTACCTATGTGTGTGTGTATATATATATATATTCAGTGAAAAAAACAGAGGTTTCACAATCGTTATAGTTAGGAATTAGCATTTAAAAAACCATTGAAATTCACTAAAAAAACCATAGGTTTCACATTTGTTATAGTTAGGAATTAGCATTTAAAAAAACCTTTGAAATCCACTGAAAAAACCATAGGTTTAACACCAGTTATAGTTAGCTGGACATTTATCATTTTTTCCTGGGGCGCTCAGGGTGCGCGCACCGGTAAGCTCTCCGGAGAGCGCACCGAGAGCACTATTTCTGCGTTCGTTTAAAAAAAGATGTATGAAAAGTAAATAATAACGCAAGACATTTAGTACCATACTACATTTAGTACCATACTTATAAAAGCAGTATTTTTGATTTACGAAATGAAAATGATTTTGCATTTCCGTGAAACTATCGAAACGTCACTTAGGCGCACCGCGTAAGCGCCCCCGGAAGCGCCTACGTTCGCGCCGCCTAAGCACCCCCGGAAGCGCTTCGGTGCACGCAGCATAAGCGCGTCAAGTCATGTGACCTTAAAAGAACTCTTTTCATTGGTTGCTAACAGTTTTTGTTACAAATAATGAAATCCCCACCCATTTCCTTCACTTCTTCTTTTACTTTTGTGACTGCAAGACCTGCCTATTTTGCTGTCGGATCTTTGTTGGAATAATATCTTGGATTATCATGGCTGCCAGACCATCCAGCAGTGAAGATGACTCCAATGAATTTCTTGATGAAGAGGTTCCTTAGCCGAAAGTAAAAGAACACTTTATTTGGAAGTTTTTTTCAATTCTTGATGACCAAAAGAAAATAAATGCTCCAAAAGTGGAGTGCAGGATTTGTCACACTGTCCTGTCACGGGGTGACCCCACTAAGAAATATTCTTTTGGAAACTCCACAATGATTCGCCATGTGGAGAGGAGGCCCCCCCTGAATTTTGTCCGGGAAAGTGTCAGGGCTCTGGCACGAGAGGTTCCCAGTGATGGGGCCTCTACTTCAACTGGAGGAGCAACTGGAGGGGGCGATCGCAAGAGCTGATTCCGAACATTCAGCCTGCTTTTAATAAAGGCGTTCTTAAATGCAGAGACTGTGATCAGCTACTTTGCTTTGGGGAACAAAGTGTTCTGCTCATGGTTCGAGCATTGGAGAACCATCGCTGCCGTTCCCAGCCCAAAATTTGTTTTGTTTTTTTGCTCCTGTTGAGCAGTTTCCATTCCCTGTTTTTGTTTTTGTTCTAAAAAAAGAAAAAAGAAGAACAAAAAGTTATTTTCAGTACTACCTCCAATTCTCATAAAGAGCTATGTTCTTAAAAAAATGAAAAAGAGTAAGTGAAGTGGAGTGCATTGATAAAGGAGGAAAATGAGTAAGAAAGCACAGAAAGGGATGAGAGGAGAAAGGAAGTGAAGTAGGGGGACTGAAAGAAGGTGAGTGTGGGGAAGGAGAGTGAGGAGAAGGAGAGTGAACATGGGGAATGTGGATATTCGAAGAAAATGTAGTAAAGGAACTGGGGTGTGGAAGGGTAAGAAAAGAGCAGTGATGTTTTGGAAAGAGTGGAGATACAGACTAGATAAAGACAAGTAATATTGAGACCAGGTAAGTAAGGCAGTGAAGACTGAAGGCCTCATTTTTGCACCTGCCTCACAGCAGGCGTAAAACTGACGCAGGTCCTTTAACATGGGCCTGGCCCCATGTGAAAGGATGCATTGCTGGAGTTGTGTCACTTTTGTGACACACTCCAGCAATGCTTCACTTTTGCACTTACAGATACGTCAGAAATACTGACGTATCTGTAAGTACTTGCGACATCATGCGTCATAAATTAAATATGGCGCATGAGTAGAAGACTGAAGGCCTCATGCGTCACTTTTACGCCACCGGTGCGTGACTTTTTGTGACGCACCAGTGCTGTAAAAAATGCACCTTATTGAGTCATATTTACAAAGTGACGCATCTAGGTAGATGCGTCACTTTGTAAACCCCTGCGCCACATTATACCTACGTCAGGTGTAATGTATACAAAAGGGGTGTATTGACACAACAAGAGGGTCGTAGAGGTGACGCAGTGAAATCTATGAGAGTTCACTGCATCACTTTTAGGACGCCGTTGTGTCAAAATTGTGCGCCTGTCTCACAGCAGGCGTAAGACTGATGCAGGCCCTTTCTCATGGGACTTGCCCCATGTGAAAGGATGCATTGCTGGAGTTGTGTCACTTTTGTGACATACTCCAGCAAAGCATCACTTTTGCGCTTGCAAATACGTGAGAAATACTGACATATCTGTAAGTACTTGCGACATAATGCGTCATATATTAAATATAACACATGAGTAGAAGACTGAAGGCATAATTTATGAGGCCATGCGTCACTTTTACACCACCGGTGCGTCACTTTTTGTGACGCACCAGTGCTATAAAAAATGCACCTTATTGAGTCATATTTACAAAGTTACGCATCTAGGTAGATGCGTCACTTGTAAACCCCTGCGCCACATTTACCTACGTCAGATGTAATGTATACAAAAGGGGTGTATTGACGCAAGAAAGGGTTGTAGAGGTGACGCAGTGAAAATCTATGAGATTTCTCTGCGTCACTTTTATGATGCTGTTGCGTCCAAATCTTACGCCTGCTTAACAGCAGCCGTAAGACTGACGCAGGCCCTTTCACATGGGACTGGCCCCATGAGAAAGGATGAATTGCTGGAGTTGCGTTACTTTTGTGACACACTCCAGCAATGCATCACTTTCCTCTAAACATTCAACATTATTTTTTTACTCTATTTTGTTACACTGTTTTTCCCCGTGGTGCACTCAGGGTGCGCGTCCCGGAGAGTGTACCGGGGAGCGCCGCCAGCGCTTACCCTGCGAAAATTTAAAAAAAAAAAAAAGTTTTTTAGCCCTTCAAGGTCCTTCTAGGCCCCCCTCAGAAAACCTAGGGGGTGTCTACTCTGCCCCCTTTTAATTATATCCCCCTTTCTTTTTTCACCTCTTGTGTCTCGATTCTCCCGAGACACAAGATGGTGGACTCTCCGGACTGTTTAGAATGTTGACAGACACCCGACAGCCAATCAGCTTTCCGCTTGCGCACTCCCGTAGCGCACCGGGTGCGCTCCCCGGTACGCGCACCTGTGAACGCTCGGAGAGCGCCTATAGATATATATGTGTTTTTGAAGTAAATTTTCATAAAAACCACTGGAGCAATTTTCACCAAACATAGCAAAGGTACATCTGCATACCAGTCCCTACAATTTTGCCAAGTTTGGCGTAATTCCGCTCAGCGGTTCGGGCTGTAGACTTGTCAGACCATCCTATGGAAATTAACATGGAGAAAACATGTTTTGGGACCCCCCTTTTTTCTCAGCCCCCACTTCACGAATCCCCCCGAAACTTTCAGGGAAGGGGCGGAGCGCAGCGAGACCATTTTAAGGAAAATTACAGGCAGATCCCTCAAATTGGCGCCAAAGTTATTCCCAATAGAATGTTTGGAATTTCCTATGGTAGCCAATCCTAACTATAACTACCTTCTGGCGACCACCAGTAGGTAATATATATATATATATATATATATATATATATATATATATATATATATATATATATATATATATATTCACTGAAAAAAACATAGGTTATAGACCATATATAGTTAGGGATTAGCATTTACAAAACCTTGAAAATTCACTGAAAAAACCATAGGTTATAGACCATATATAGTTAGGGATTAGCATTTACAAAACCTTATTTTACTCACACAAAACCATTGAAATTCGTATATATAGTTAGTTGCACTAACTATATATTGCGCACCCGCAATCCACTGCTGATGATGTCACATATTACATCATTCATGACATGGTCAGTGACATCAATGATGACATCACTGATGACATCTCAAATGACATCACTGATGACATCACTGATGACAACATCCAGTGACTGTATGTTTCTGTAAAGTTAAAATATGTCTTACATATTGAAGAATGAGTGGATGTATAAGTGTCTGGATGAAGGATTTAGTAGGTGCATGACTGACTGTATGAGTGAGTGATTAAATATGTCTCACTGAGTGCATGGGTTAGTGACTAAACTGTCTTAATTTTTGCATCTTTATATCTGTTGTTCTGTAAACTGCTGCATGTGTTGATCAGTAGCTATATTAGTAACTATATGGATTATTGATTGGTTGCCCAAGTATTTGTATGGGAGACTGAGTGTGTGTGTGGGTGGCTTGGAGGTGTATGACTCTGTGCATAGATGTGTGAGCAGTTGATTCCCTAGATGTATGGGTTCAAAAGTGCATGTGGAAACAGCTGTATGGGCGGGTGACTATGTGCATGAGTGTATTGGGGATTGAATGGATATCTCATTGTCAAAGTAAGTACATATGTAAAACACAGTACATGTGAGAGTTGACATATATAAATAGCTGTGCATAAGAGCCAGTAAATGTGTGAGTGGCTGTATGGATCATTGTGAACTTGTATCAGGGATTGTATAAGAGAGTAAATATGTGTTAGTATATGTTTGAATAAGTAAGGTGTGTATAACTGTATAGTTGACGAAATGGAGGTGTGATTGATTCTTTGTATGACTGACTAGGTGTGTGAGTAACTCCATGGATGAATGACAGTCTGTGAGTGTCTGTTTACACTGATTGTATCTAAGGTTATATTAGAGTCTGAAGAGGTTCATTGTATTATCACATAAATGATATCATCAGTGATGTGATCAGTAATGTCAAATGAAATGTCATCAGTGATGTCATCAGTGATGTCATTTGAGATGTCATCAGTGATGTAATCAGTGATGTCATTTGAGATGTCATCAGTGATGTAATCAGTGATGTCACTGACCATGTCATGAATGATGTAATATGTGACATCATCAGCAGTGGATTGCGGGTGCGCGATATATAGTTAGTGCAACTAACTATATATGCGAATTTCAATGGTTTTGTGTGAGTAAAATAAGGTTTTGTAAATGCTAATCCCTAACTATATATGGTCTATTACCTATGTTTTTTTCAGTGAATTTTCAAGGTTTTGTAAATGCTAATCCCTAACTATATATGGTCTATAACCTATGGATTTTTAGGTGAATTTCAATGGTTTTTTAATAGCAAATATCAAAAGCTGTAAAATGTATTCTTCTTTTAAATGAAAAATATATTTTATATGTTTTTATTATAATTGTTTTATGCATCTGCCAAACCCTGACCTCTTAATAGTGCACTGTGGTGGAAATGATTTTGTGACTATGACTTGGGTTGGTCTGGAAATGCTTTTAAAAGACACCTTTCATCAATTGATGACACTTTTTCCCCAAACTGTCTTGGTATATTCCAATATATGCCAAAGACAGAAATGGAACTGGTCCAACCAATTTTGTCCACAATTTGAGAAAGCACGGAAACATGTGAATACATCTCTTTCTGCTTACATGAGAGACTTTAGAATGGGTTCAATATACAACAATAACTTGCGTTACAACATGCAAGACATCTACAGAGGAGATGGTGTGCACTTCTCAGATGAGGGGAATAGAATATTCCTCCTGAATTTAAAACTGTGCATTGGAACCTACTTGTAGGTACCTAAATCAGCCACAGAACCCAATAGCTCTTTTCAGAGCTACCCCACCTCTGATCATTCTAAACGTTTATCTTTTTCTAACTTTTTTCACTATTTTTCACCAAAGTACGCTCCCCGGTTCGCTTACCGGTGCGCGTACCGGGCGCTCCCCTGCGAAATTTTTCAAATTTTTATTTTTTATTTTTGCATATATCAGCGTCCTAAGCCCCCCTCTGAAAACCTAGAGGGTCACAAAGTGTCTACCGTGCCCCCTTCTACCCATTCCGAACATTGTTTCCCCTCCATCTTGTGTCTCAATTTTACCGATACACAAAATGGAGGACTCCCGTAACGCTGCTGGTACGCGTATCGGGGCGCGCACCGGTAAGCGCTCGCTAAAAAAGAGGTGGGAAAGTAATCTACAGAAAAACCACTGGAGACACTTTCATCAAATATAGAATAGGCCCTACTACATAGCAGTCCCTACCATTTACCCAAATTTGATGGAATTCCATTGAGAAAATTATGCTGTAGGCCTGACTAAATATCCTGAGGTAAATTACATGACAGAAACACATATGAAGTGTTAGAATTGACAACCAATTAAAATGTTACTTTCATTTTCTACTATTATTTCAAGACATTTGATTGGTTATGTACCCGAATATATATATAAAGAAAGAGAGAGAAACACAGCCATTTTGACTACTACTTCCTGAAGTACATTTCAAGAGCATTTTGACTGTCAACTTTAACTTCTTTTTCAAAGGTAAGATATAATTTTAAAAATTTGAAAGGAGAACTATGTTATGCACTTTAAATTAAATAAGGAAAACGTTTTCAGATAGTTACATACTGTCCCTCTATAAGAGTTAGTCATTGAGAAAGACTTAGGGGCATATTATCAAGGGGGTTTATCTCCGCTTTTTTGGCTTTAAAAGCCAAGAAAGTGGAGATAAAATTATCTCCCTATTACCTAGCTGTCGCTAACACCAGTTAGTGACAGCTAGTAGGAGATAGCGACCATCTTGGGCCCCACTTTGCATGTCAGTGATATTTATCACTAATGACATGCAAAGTGTGCGTGCCAAGATGTTAGCGACTGAAAACAGTCGCTAACATCGCTATCTCCTATTACCAACTTTTGGAGATATTCGCGCTAAGCGCGAATATCTCCAAAAGCTAACACCTGCCCTGAGCAGTTCTTAGCCATGTTATCCAATGGGAGGTTGATTACATGGCTAAGAGCCTTAGCTCGGTAATGCATGAATATCGCTGACTTTTCAGCGATATTCATGCATTGCGGCGATTTTTATTGCATTTGCGATAAACCTTGGTAATACGAAGGTTTATTTGCTGTAAAAATCGCCGCAGCTCAGCGGTAAATTTTTGTCTCTAACCAAGCAATAGCGATAATTATCGCTATTGCTTGGTAATATGCCCCACAATTATTTAAATTACTGATTGAGTTAGGCTTCTGTGGTATAATTAAGAATTTACTTAGGCTTCATCACAGGCACTTTTTAATAGTTTTACTTCCTGCCTGAAACCATGCACTGCCCAAAGATTACTTCACTGTTAAAAACTCACAAGCACCTGTCTGAACTTAAACCCAACAGTGCCCTATCTCCACTGATATATTTTGTTAATGCAATTTACAGCAAGAAAATGGAAGCACAGCCAAATGAAAATACAATTTCATTTGAAATTAAGATTGAAAGCAATCCAAACCAAGAAAAAGAAGAACTAGAGTTTATGGATGAATCAGTAGACCAAGAATTATTAAAATGTGCTGAAGAATGTGAATGTGATTCTTGGAATGAAAAGGAGGACATTCCTGATGATTTGATGTTACAAATTCTCTTAGATTTTGAAAAATCAGAACAATAAATGTAAATTTTAAAAGTTAAAATTGTTTGAGACATTATTCTTTTTAATATGAAAATTATGAAATAGTACCCAAAAAGATAAAATATAAACTGAGACTTAAAGTATTAAGTGCAACTTTTTTTGTGTTACATAGTAAGTTTGCTCATAGTTTCTTCCTTTCTCCCACTATATTATATCCAATGTGTATTTAACATCTCTTTATCATCTCCTGCCTCCATGTTCTTTCTGCTTTCCTCACAGACTATGCTATGAATTCCATATACCACAATAACTTCTGAAACAACATGCAAGATATCTACAAAGAAAACAGTGTATATTTATTTTTAGACTCTGCATTGGTACCTACATGTTGGTACTTAAATAAAAAAAATTAAAAAAAAATACAACAAAAAGAACAATCAATAAACATACAATATTTTAACATTCTTTCATTCTTTTTTCCGTATATTACGCTCCCCGGACTGCTTCCCGGTGTGCGTACCGGGCGCTCCCCCCGCAAAAAAAATGATAATAAAATAAATTTTTTTTTGCCCCGCAGGGTCCATTTAAAGCCCCCTCATCAAACCTAGGGGGTCAGGGAGGATGTACTCTGCCCCCTTATGCTCATTTCCCCCTTTGTTTTTGCCACCTCTTGTGTCTCGATCCTACCGAGACACAAGATGGCGGCCGCTCCGGACTGTTTAGAATGTTCACAGTCACCGGGGAGCCAATCCGCTTCTCCTCGCGAAGTTCCGTTACGCGTCAGGTACGCGAACCGGGGCGCTAACCGGGACGATATATTTGTTTTTTAAAACGTTAATTTCTCAAAATCCACTGGAGCACATATATTGAGACATAGCAAAGGCACGTCGGGCAAACCATATCTACAATTTTGGCAAGTTTCGTATAAATCCATTCAGCCGTTTGAGCTAAAAGTGATTCCAACCGCCCTATGGAAAAATGAATGGGAAAAACGTGTTTTGGGACCCCCCTTTTTTCTCGGCCCCCCCTTGATGAAACCCCCCCAAGTTTTCAGGGGCTGCTCAGAAACAAAATGTGCCATTTTCCTGAAAATTTCAGCCAATTCCGTCCACAAACGCCAAAGTTATTCGACATAGAATTTTCAGAAATCCCATAGGAAAAAAATCCTAACTATATATACCTACTGGCGACCGCCAGTAGGTAATATATATATATATATATATATATATATTCCAAGCACACTCAGTCTTTCTGGGTACCTCCTCCCGTCGTCAGGTGGCGCGAAAATTCGGCAAACCCATAGCCGAATGATTTAATGAAAATCCACAATTCTGCCAATAAGCAAGGTCGCGCACTCAAGGAGATTCAGTCATGAAGGTTTTTATTCACCGGATATCGCTACGCGTTTCGACACACCAAGGTGTCTTGATCACACGATAACCTTTTACCCGTGTTCAACAAGTTAAATACACAGTGAATGTACATAATAGTAAACATAGATGAGGTTTGCCTCCCTCAATGCAATCAAGTCAGATTATTGTCGGCCATATTGGAATGGAGTATTTACAAGTCATACATTCAGGAAATCGACATAAATCAAAGTGATACATCATTACAACCCGTAATGGATAACGCATTAGAAACTAGGATAACTTCCTAAATGAGAAATTATTTAACCTAGTGTATTAAATGAAATTAACCCAACTGATAGTTTTCGACAATACTGTCTCGGTAAAAGTTTACGAGCCATTGACGTCAAAAATTAGTACCGGACCGGTAATAATGCTTACACAAGTCTAACAGGGAAAGAAATATAAGCGGTCTAGTGCCCTGTTGGTACTCAGTTCATAGATCCCCGGTTAGGAGCGGAATTCAATAAGCAGTGCATTCGGTCTAGTGCCTCGGGGTCAAAAAGGAGGGATGCATTAAATGTCCCATAGTCATCTATGTAAACCAAGAAATATATTCAAATCATAAAGAAAAGGAGGAAAAAAAGTGTCATAGTGAAAGTCTTATCTTTAGCAAGGTGACGTGATTTCTTCCATTCAGACTGGAGAAAGGTGGGGCCGTGGTGAGGTGATGAAAGAGAGTGCTGTTCCCCATCCTAATCTCCTGAAAGAGACATAACATTTACATCATTAAAATGATTTAAAACATATACAAAAGTATATCTGTTACACAAAATTATTTTGCAAGATTCTCAAAAAGAACAACTGTACACAGTGGAGGAACATTGTGGTATTCCTACAGAATGCCTCCAAAACTAGATTATTTTGCAATAATCAAAACCACAGACCAGATACCCGGGGGGGGCACAATATGGATGAGGAACTGGCAACTCATCTTCACAATGAATAATGATGCATGTTGTGGTTTTGATTATTGCAAAATAATCTAGTTTTGGAGGCATTCTGTAGGAATACCACAATGTGGGCACTTTTTTTCCTCCTTTTCTTTATGATTTGAATACATTTCTTGGTTTACATAGATGACTATGGGACATTTAATGCATCCCTCCTTTTTGACCCGAGGCACTAGACCGAATGCACTGCTTATTGAATTCTGCTCCTAACCGGGGATCTATGAACTGAGTACCAACAGGGCACTAGACCGCTTATATTTCTTTCCCTGTTAGACTTGTGTAAGCATTATTACCGGTCCGGTACTAATTTTTGACGTCAATGGCTCATAAACTTTTACAGAGACAGTATTGTCAAAAACTATCAGTTGGGTTAATTTCATTTAATACACTAGGTTAAATAATTTCTCATTTAGGAAGTTATCCTAGTTTCTAATGCGTTATCCATTACGGGTTGTAATGATGTATCACTTTGATTTATGTCGATTTCCTGAATGTATGACTTGTAAATACTCCATTCCAATATGGCCGACAATAATCTGACTTGATTGCATTGAGGGAGTCAAACCTCATCTACTTATGACAAAAGTATGGCACACCTGAAGTCATCTTGATTGGAATAAAGTGTTAAGACTTAAATCATTTAATTTGCAACGGAACAAAATGAGGGGGTTCATTTTGCCATAGAAATTATGATTAGTGCTGAAGAAAGAAAAAGTAGGGCACATTTTGAGTGACTTCTCAAATCCTCTTATATTTCATTAAAAAATTTCTGATATGCAGTCTCCCGAGATGGTCACCAGAGACAAAAGAGCCCAATTGTAGCCCAAATATCGGCCAGATGTAGCCCAACTATAGCCCAAAGACAGTAGTTAGGACCTAGTTTCCATAGGAAATCTGCAACATTCTATTGAGAATAACTTTGGCGCCGGTGGACGAATCTTTGCGAATTTCTCAAAGAAGATGGCCTGCTCTGCTCCTTCCCTGAAAGTTTGGGGGGGATTCGTCAAGTGGGGGCTGAGATAAAAGGGGGGTCCCAAAACGTGTTTTCCCCATGTTATTTTCCATTGGACGTTTAGACACAGCTACAGCTCGAACGGCTGAATGGATTTATAAGAAATTTGGTAGAAAGGTAGAGTCTGGATCGCAGATTATGCTTTTCTTTGAATGGTGTAAATATGTTCAGTAGTTGCTGAGAAAATTAACTTTGAAAAAATATATATTGGGCTACATTGGGCTATATATATGTTAGAGCCCAAATGTAGCCCAATGTAGCCCAATGTAGCCCAAAGATGGCCACCAGAGACAAAAAAAACAAATGTAGCCCAAATATCAGCCAGATGTAGCCCAACTATAGCCCAATGACAGAATGTCCCAGCATGTTCTAAAGAACAACTAGAGCGCTAACAGTCTTACTTATGACAAAAGTATGGCACACCTGAAGTCATCTTGATTGGAATAAAGTGTTAACACTTAAAACATTTAATTTGCAAAGGAACAAAATGAGGGGGTTCATTTTGCCATAGAAATTATGATTAGTGCTGAAGAAAGAAAAATTAGAGCACATTTTGAGTGACTTCTCAAATCCTCTTATATTTCATTAAAAAGATTCTGATATGCAGTCTCCCAAGATGGCCACCAGAGACAAAAGAGCCCAAATGTAGCCCAAATATCAGCCAGATGTAGCCCAACTATAGCCCAATGACAGAATGTCCCGGAGTGTTCTAAAGAACAACTATATATATATATATACATATATACATATTCAC
This sequence comes from Lissotriton vulgaris, assembly GCF_964263255.1. Classification (NCBI taxonomy): domain Eukaryota; kingdom Metazoa; phylum Chordata; class Amphibia; order Caudata; family Salamandridae; genus Lissotriton; species Lissotriton vulgaris. The sequence goes on along the minus strand of NC_141697.1, from coordinate 1,088,126,585 downwards.
TGAAAAAACCATAGGTTTTAAACATGTTATAGTGAGGAAGTAACATTTAAAAAACCTATGAAATTCACTGAAAAAACCATAGGTTTTAAACCCGGTATAGTTAGGAAGTAGCATTCAAAAAACCTATGAAATTCACTGAAAAAACCAAAGGTTTTACACACGTTATAGTTAAGAAGTAGCATTTACAAAACCTATGGAATTCACTGAAAAAACCATAGGTTTGACACATGTTATAGTTAACTGGACATTTTACTCATACAAAACCAATGAAATTCCTCCGTTATAGTTACTTCAGCTAACTATAACTTGCGCGACCACAATGCACTGCTGATGACGTCACATATTATATCATTCATGACATAGTCAGTGACATCACTCATGACATCACTGATGATATCTGAAATAACATCACTGATGAAATCACTGATGACATCATCCTTGTAAAAGAGTGGTAGCCCTCCTCTCAGCGTAATATAACCTTTGATACACACATTTAAAAATAGAAGCTAAAATGTTCAAAGCATGAGTGATGTAATATGTGACATCATCAGCAGTGCATTGCGGGCGCGCGAGTTATAGTTAGCTGAAGTAACTATAACGGGGGAATTTCATTGGTTTTGTATGAGTAAAATGTCCAGTTAACTATAACAAGTGTCAAACCTATGGTTTTTTCAGTGAATTTCATAGGTTTTGTAAATGCTACTTCCTAACTATAATGTGTGTAAAACCTTTGGTTTTTTCAGTGAATATATATATATATATATATATATATATATATATATATATATATATATATATATATATATATATATATATATATATATATATATATATATATATTCACAGAAAAAACCATAGGTTTCACAATCGTTATAGTTAGAAAGTAGCATTTAAAAAACCTTTGAAATTCACAGTAAAAACCATAGGTTTCACATCAGTTATAGTTAGCTGAACATTTTACTCACACAAAACTATTGAACTTCCCATGTTATAGTTAGTTGGACTCACTATAACTCGCGCGCCCGCAATCCACTGCTGATGATATCACATATTAAATCATTCATGACATGGTCAGGGACATCACTGATGACATCACTGATGACATCTCAAATGACATCACTGATGACATCACTGATGACATCATCCATGTGATAATATGATGCACCTCCTCACACTCTAATCTAACCTTTGATACACCCAGTGTTAAATACAAACTACCATTCCTGAAATTATTGACACACCAATACCAGTAACTACATACGCACTCACTGATTTCGAGGTCTAAACACACATCCACTCATTCACCCATACAATCACTTATACATACAGTCACTCATCAATAGAACACTATCATATCCACTCATACACCTATACAGACACTCACACACTGGCACTCATCCACGGAGTTACTCACACACCTAGTCAGTTATGCAAAGAATCAATCACACTCCCATTTCCTCATCTACACAGTTATACACACTAAACCTTACTTATTCAAACATATACTAACACATACTTACTGTCTTTTAGAATCACTGATACAAGTACACATTGATCCATACTGCCACTTACGCAATCACATGCTCCCATGTATAGTCATTTACATATGCCAACTCTCCCAAGCACTATGTTTTACATATGTACTTACTTGGACATGTAGCACTGAGATATCCATTCACTCACCAACACACCCATGCACATAGTCAACCGCCCATACAGCTGTTTCCACATCCACTCTTAAACCCATACACCAAGTGAATCAACTGCTCACACATCTATGCACAGAGTCACTCACCTCCCAGGCACCCACACACACACTCAGCCTCACATACAAATACTTGGGCAACCAATCAATAACCCATATAGCCACTCATATAGCTACTGATCAACACATGCAGCAGCTTACACAACAACAGACATAATGATGCACACATTCAGACAGTTTAGTCACTAACCCATGCATTCAGTAAGACACATTTAATCACTCACTCATACAGTCAGTCACGCACCTTCTAAATCCTTCATCCAGACACTTATACATCCACTCATTCTTCAATATGAAAAACATATTTAAACTTTACAGAAACACACAGACACTGGATGATGTCATCAGTGATGTCATCAGTGATGTCACTGACCATGTCATGAATGATGTAATATGTGACATCATCAGCAGTGGATTGCGGGTGCGCGATATATAGTTAGCACAACTAACTATATATGCGAATTTCAATGGTTTTATGCGAGTAAAATAAGGTTTTGTAAATGCTAATCCCTAACTATATATGGTCTATAACCTATGGTTTTTTCAGTGAATTTTCAAGGTTTTGTAAATGCTAATTCCTAACTATATATGGTCTATAACCTATGTTTTTTTCAGTGAATTTCAATGGTTTTTTAATAGCAAATATCTATAGCTGTAACATATGTTCTTATTCTAATTCATAAATATATTTTATATATATTTGTATTATATTTTTTAAATTCAATTTATATTATAGTTTAAATTATTTTTTCTTGTTTCGCTGCCGATCCGCGAAACGGTAAACGTTCCGTTAGTGCAAATACCGCGTTAGAAAGGCACATCGCGATGCGTCCCGTAAACGCAACATATCGCGTTACTACGTAATGTCCCTTAAGACGTTCTGCATTAGCGCACCCGGAAGCGTCCTGGAACGCGAATCAAGGCGCGAAACGTAAAGGCTCGGAATCGATCCGGGGCGCGGCGCGCAGCACGTAACGTAAGCATAACAGGTCATGTGACTTGTTTATAAAACTTTTCATTGGTTCATTTTACTTTTAGTTTCCTAATGATGGAACGCTTGAGCATATGACGTAAAATAAACACTTTTCATTGGTTTAGAACATTTTCTTTTCTCAAATGATGAAAGTCCCACCTTTTTTCCTCACTCCGACTTTCATTTTTATGAGAGAAAGACCTGTTTTTGTTTGCTAAGACATGGCATTTGTATTAGCTGCAGCTGGTGGATCTCCAACACCTCCACCACCACCAAAGAAGACAGGACCGACTAGCCAGGTCATCTTCGACCAGGAAGAAGAAGAGGAAGACGAGGAACAGGAGAAAGCGACAAGTGACTTTCTAAAAGAAATGCCAAGAACGTCCCATATCAAAGTGAATTTTATCTGGCAATTTTTTTCTCATCCTTCTCATGAAAAGAAAGTTAATGCCAGATATGTTACCTGCCTCATCTGCAAAAAAAACCTCTTGAGAGGGACCGAAAAAAAATATAGCTATGGTAATCATACCATGCATCGGCACATGGAGAGGTGGCACCCTCTTAATTATTCTAAAGCACAACTTCGAGATCTGATGGATAACCCCCGACCGGCTAAAATATCCACCAATGACTTAGCAATAAGTGAGTCAGCGGCAAGAGAAACGGTCCCAAATCTCCAAAAGAACTTTGGGCAGATGAGATTTACATGTCTAGCATGTGAAAAATTAATTTCATGCGGAGAGATGAGTATTACTTTAATAAATACATCATTTGAAAATCATCAATGTCCAAACCGTCCAAGAAAGTAATTTTTTTTTTTTGTTGCTCCTGTTTAGCCCTTTGAAGTGAATCATTTTTTTCCCCTTCCTCCAAAAAAACACAAAAAAAATATAAAACATCAAAAAGAATAAAAAAAAGTTCTTTTCAGAACTACCTTCCCTTTTTAAAAAAATTGCTAGAATGTTTAGCACTCTAGCATCCTCTATTTCTTTTGATTCGCTTCCCGTTAGCGTTCCGGTACGCGAACCGGGAGCGAACTAAAAAAAATATTTAAAAAAAAAAGACAAAGAAATAAACAGAGAGTAATGTGAAAAGAAAGACAAATAGAGGGAGTAATACACAGTTACTGTTGAAAGAGGGACTGATAGAAGAAGTGAAAAGAGTAGTATAAGTAAGTAAAAGAAAAAGAAATGAAGGAAGTAGCAAAGACAGGAAACTAAGGGTTAAAGAAAAGAAGCAGTGGAACTAATAAAAGTTAAATCTGATAGACATGTAACGTAAAGAGTACTAAACACTTACCTTTTAATTGTCATCACCGTACTAAATTATCTTTTTTATACTTTTGATCTGTGTAAGAAAGAACAAAAAAATTTAAATTAATAGAAGGTGGTAAAAAAAGTGTGAGCATGAGACAAAATGAATGTTAAATGTGGTATACTTGTAAAGCGCACAGCTGCCCCAGCAAAGAGGCGTCCCAGTGCTGTATACCGCTGGGGAACCCATCCTGGCTTTCCCTGAGAGATGATCCCTCCTGGGCATCCCCAAGGTGAAGCCAGGCATCCCCGGCGCTGATGGAGCCGTTAGTAGAGATTAAGCAAGCTATTGCCCAGAGTTGCTGAGTGGGACCCATGGTTGGAGTAGGCACCGAGGCGAGAATTATCGAGACCGCTGACCATGGCCCAAGACCCTGCCACGTCAGGAATCGAACCCTGGTCCCGGGTTGACCTCTGCTTCCGGGTCTGCCACCTCTAACCAGTGAGCCACACCAATCCATATATATATTAGAAATCACAATTCAAAGTAAAAAATTAATTAAACATATTTAATGGTTTATTTTTGCTGTTATCAGAAAATATCAAATTTCACTGAAAACAGTGAGTTGAAGGTATTCATCATATAACAGCGGGAAAAAAAAAACACAATCAAAATGATTGTGTTTAAAAAACCCAAATAATATAACTAAGCAGAAATAAGAACTCCTCCAAAGTAACTTACTTTCTATGACGTCAAAGGATATCCTATGAACAGCTTATACTCTGTTGTGCTGTTACTATTTTCTGCCCGCCACTTTCTGAAAGATAAACTCAATTGTTTTAAGAAAACTGAGACATACAAAGCAATTTGAAACAGCAGACTAAGTTATAGCAACACCTAGAATCATAATAGTCCAATTACCTACCCTAAATTCTGACTTCAAAAAACAAGTCAAAAGGCAACATTGCTTCATAGTCAATTAGTAATGTTTGCTGAAAGACTAGCCATTTTATAAATTTTAAATAAGCTGTGTAATATCCAGATGTTGTCAAAGGACCAGTATATTATATAATAGCTGCAGTTGCAAATGTTCTTCCTGAAATCGATGATTATGTAGCCAAAACATTTTTAATTAGACTGGATAACTTATTTTCTTCCAGTTTATGTAGTTGAAATTGTAAAATGACATTTCATCCATAAATTTCCATAAATAATGTGGACAGCATTGCAGACTTACATTTCCTCTACTCCTTATTTTGATCTGTTACTTGACTTTGCTTATAAAAACAAACAGTTTTCGCTCTGTACTACAATTATCCACAAGGCCATATAGAGTAGGAGCCATTAGAACATCTTGAAATTCCTCTGAACAAATCCCAAGCTTTTTTTCCTAAAATTTTGGTTGTAAGAACACCAGGTAAGAATTTTGAAGGTGGAAAGGCAATCTTTTTTGGAAAGTTAAAACAGAATCATTGCAGAATGACCAGCCGTTTCCAGATTTCAAATAGGCTGTATAATGTCCTGAATTAGTTGAAGGACCATTATGATATATAATTGCAGTAGTTTTAAAAGTCCTTCCTGATATTGACAACTGCGAAGCCACAAAATTATTAATTAAAGTTGTCAATTTAGTTCCGTCAGGCCTACATCGTTGGAACATTAAAATGACATACTGGCCATAACTTCGTAAAATTAACGTGGACAGCATTCCAGACTTACATTGGCTGCACTCCATATTTTGATCGGCTGCCTTTACTAGCTTATTGAAGGATACTGATTTACTGTCAGGCAAAGTTAAATATATAAATCTTTCTGAGTCTACACTATTAGTACTTGATAGCCTACAGTTCTCGCAGTCATGTTGCCATTGATAAGAAAGGCCAAATAGATAATCTACATCTACACCTTCATCTTGCAATACATCAAGCATATACATTAAAAACTCCTGAAAATCCTGCTGAATATTTTCAGAGAATTCTGTTTGACCTGAACATTCGTCTAACAGAAAACGAATTTCAGACACACTTTCTACTCTCGTTTTATCAGCACTACATTTCTCTAGCACAGAATTCAACAAACAGCATAAACTTTGTTCCGAATTGATCACAATCTGTTCTTTGAAAGTCTCTAGTGAAAAGAGAACATTAACAACTACATTAGCATAGCAGTTGACACCAGAACTATTTTCAAATTTAAAACCAACAACATTTTCAACAGAATTCATTTTATTGCTGCTTCCACTTTTGGGTTCATCGACTTTTGGTCTTTTTGCATCAACCTCCCTACTATTACTGATATTTCTTCGTTTCCAGCCTACCACACGTTTCTCAAACAAAGGATATTGAGGCAAATGTGGTGCATACTCTCTTCTTAACCTATTGTATTCCTTAACACAATCTAGATCCGCACAAATGTTTGTGACATCACAGTCAATCAAGTACAATCCCGATAAAGTTCTGACTCGTGACAATGCTACATAAGCCATACCCTCCTTGAACACAGAACTGCCAATATTCACCAAAGCAGTGTCTACCGCATATGCCAAGCAAACAGGAAACTGCTTACGGCGAACATATAAGTCTTTAACAAGCAAAAACCTAGCAGAGCAACGACCAATTAGCTGTACTTCCTCAATGCCATCAAATTTAATTTTTAAAAATTCAATTCCATCTCTACTTCTGTATCTCTCAAAATCAACAACATTACCCATTGATCCATTTACCAGACCTCTTTCAACATGTAAATTCCTTCTCAAAATGATTCGGCAATTTAAGCATACATTCAAAGTCTTTTCAAAACCCGCAGTTTTACATATAGTCTTCTCTAATGAATCCAATTTAGATTTCAAATTCTCTGACAAAATAATTGTTGCTCCCATATGCTCTATTTTGTCAATAGCTTCAAGTTTTACAATGTCTTGTTTTTCTAAATTCAACATTTTGTTGTTGAAGATGGAACATTCTGCAAGAGTTGGCATCAAACATATTCCAGATTTCTTCTCAGTAATTTTCTGAAAAATATCCTCTGGCAAAACGTCTTTTTCTGGATATAAATTTGACAGTAAGCGTGCATGTAAAGCTTCTTTACCACGCTAAGTCACTTTCCTGATTCTAACATCTTGCAGAATATTCTTGTAATCTTCGTCCTTCGCCTGACGCATATTTTCACGCAGCTCAGCATAACTGAAGTTTAACCATATGTTAACGTTGCCAATGCTCCCTAGGCACTTCTTGGTATCTTCATGTGTAAGCAGTTTAAACACTGGTTGTCCTTTCACTGGTGTCAGCTGCAGAAGATCACCAAAAACAATGATGTGTTTGCCACCGAATAACACATCATACTCTGTTTTAAGAACTTCCTGCATTCTCAAATTCACAAAAGCTGTGATAAGAAGTTTCATCTTCTTCAGGACTCTAGATACTTCACAACAAGCATCTCCAGATAATTTGTGGTATTGTAATTTGTTATCATGCTCCACTGGCAGCATCAGTAACCGATGCAAAGTAATCCCTTTAATGTTATGAGCTGCCAGTCCAGTTGGAGCGGTCACAACGCAAGACAGCGATGATTCAGTCCTTTTCTGCAGATAACATGAAATTGCTTTAATGAGAAAACTTTTTCAGTTCCTGCTTCTCCACTCACGTACAGTCGGACAGGCTTCAACGACGTACATGAGCACTCTTCCTTCTCATGACTTAATCCATGATCAATTTGGCTGGTAACTTCGTCATATATTTTCCTCTGCTCAACGTTGAGTTGTCTTTCCAATTCTTCTAAGTTAACTGCATCCTTCTGAGCATGTGCCATGGCTCTTTCCACTTCAATCATGGCAGTGGCAGCTTCATTTTCGATAACTGGTTCTCCTAGTGGATCCTGACTCACTGAAACAGAACTCTGACTGTCCTGAGAACTGTCTCTAGCAATCTCGGCTGCAATCGTTGCTTCCTGCTCAATTTCTGCATTCAACATTTGTAGATATTTGGGAAAAACAGGACATTCTATGGACTCCTTGGCTGCATTGAAGGAGTCTTCGTAACAGAGAAAATCCCCAAGCAGTTCCTCTTCTGCACGCCAAGGCTTGAAAAGTTGCAAAAGAGCTAAATAGAAAAACTCTTTTCTTTCGGAAGATTCACAATCCAATTTTCGATGATTTATCAATTGACATTTTTTTTGCTTGACCAGACATCCTTCACTTCCAATTACAGCATACACTCCTTTATCGATATCTTCTTTGATGTTTCTTTTGAAAACGTAATTTTGAAGAACATCATACAGACAAGCATTCTCCAGGTGACTGCTTCGATTTGGATAATATGTATCCAACATGTTGGTCTTCAAAATGTCGGTACTGTTTGGCTCCTTTTCCGCCAAATACTCAATTTCCCGGACAGGTTTTAGAACTCGATTTCGCGTTGCAGCAAGACCAAGACTCGCCCAAACGATACTCCTGGATTTGGCATAGAGACTTGCTGAAGACAAGCGGTCAGAACATTCGTAAGCTCCGATTTCTCGATGCGACAACATCTTCAAACTGAAACTGTACAACTTCTTGCTGAGGCTCTTTTCATGGGAAATATCCTCCCACATATCCTTCAATTCTGTCTTTTCTTTTTTGGTGATGTAAGATGTCACATACCGAGCCACAGCCATACAGTTGTCAGCCACAAACTGTATATCCATGTTAGCATTCCACATGGACAAAATCACAGGGTTGTAGTCGTTGATGTACTTGGACTCTTCATTTCTTTTCAAATTGTATGTGTTTTTGGGTGATTTCCTCGTCACATTATGTCGCAGTGAAGACATCAAACTGTTTACTCTTCCTTTAGAAATCACCGGTCATGGAAAGTTGAAACGACATTTGGTGTAGAACTTGTCCTTGTTTCTGAATTTACGACGACAGTACTTTCCACAACGATGGCTTTGGAAACGTAGAACTTGTTCTCTTAGGCTTTTCTTCTCCTTTGCGTTTGGAACAGCACACGTAGAATACTGTTCTATGAAACTCATCACTAAGTCATCCGGATCTGTTCCAAATTTAGGTGCATCCTTGATCCATAGCAGCATATGTATATGAGGAGCACCTCTTGCTTGGTACTCCTTTCTCCAGAAAAAATCCAACACCTCTCCAAGAGGTGGATTCTTCTCATTCATGATGAAAGACATCATAGCTTCAAATCTATGATTGAAGTACCTGCATACATTCACTGGATCTAAAGAGCACAGTTCTCCGGGTGTCTTGAATTCAATATTTTCAATGTTTCCATTTGCCTCTCGTAGAAATTCAAGTAAGTCTTCCCAGCTATTCTCGGCACAGCTGAGAGTGAGGAACCATGTCGGAGTTCCTAAGTTCCTCAGCATACATTTTAAATCACCATGACGACGGTACCAGTACTCATAAGTACCACGCTGACACGCCATGAGATTAATTAGGTGAGAATCCAAAATACTGTCTTGGACATTGACTTTATCCATAAAGTCCCTTGCCGAGATGTTTCGCATCTGTATACCACTTTTCAAGATGTGGTTCACTGCATATGACAGTCCAGACAGATCGCTTTCAAACAGGAGATGAAACAAATAGGGAATGCATTGTCGAAACCTAGCATCTTCTGTATACAATCGTAAAGTCCGGTATTCTGAAGCAGGAACTTGAACAGGTCGCTCATCATATCGTCCTCCTCGACCTGCAGGAAATAACTGTGGAAAACATCGAGCTTCCAAACTTTCCTCCCAAACACTAATGGGACTCCCTTTGGCTTGTTTCATTTGAAACAACTCAATAGCATTCCCCATGACTTCCTTGGAATGCAAAGGATGAACACTATAATGTTCATATATTTCTTCCTTTTTAGAGGCTTCTACTTTCTCAATTTGTCCAGGACACAAATCGCTGTCCTCTTCATCACTTACTTCCTCTTCTGCAACACATACATTCTTGTAGTACTTATTGTTTTTTATCAAATACAATGTTGCCTTTTTGACTTTCCTAACATCCACTAAAGCTTGCCAGATTTTCTTACTCTTTGTCGGAACACCATTGACTATGATAACCAGAGGTTCCTCTTCCACTTTCTCTACTCCTATTGTATTAATGTTTTTCTTCAAATCCAAAGGCAAATAAACAACCCTTCCCTTTAATCCTCTCTGTAAATCTGATGGAGGCAACTTCCCTGTCTTTGGCTCCATTCGTACAATAGCCTGGAAGGGATGGACACTTTGAATCAAAATAGATTCATAAGTATTTAAATCCTTCAATTCAGAAGGAATGTCATCTAATTCCAGATTATTATGAACCGCTCTAGCAGGCATCTGGTTTTGGTTTAATTTGTTAAAACAATAAGTGCACATACGTTGGTCCGCTCCCAAATCAAAACAATTTTCTACCATCAAGTATGTGGCAAAATCCTTCCATTCACTATTGTTTTCCATATCACTTTTTGCATATATATCCACTAACTTAGTCTGATTCTTATAATAAGTCCGTTGACAACACACACAAGTGAAATTAGGCCTCTCACTTGATTTCACCATAAACGTGGAAATTTCCTTATGAAACTTATCTGTACTGAAAACCTGTACACTGTCTTCCACATTACCTTCTTCTAGTGGTTCAATATCAACATTGTTCTCTTTACCAGCAAAGTAACAGAACTCAATTTCTTGACAAATATTCTTCACATCTACTTCAGAACCATGCAAAAGAGCACTGCTTAATTGTTTAAGCATAATTGCTGGACTCTTAGCATAATACAACATTCTTACTAATTTCCTCACTTTATTATGATGCACTGCTAGCATCCTGAAATGATGAAATACACTCTGGCATACTCTCCTGGAAAGACAAGCCAGTGAATGACCACGCAAACCTGTCACTTGTCTCACTCTGCAAGGATCTAATTCTTGCAACATCTTTATTTTTTGCTTTACACTTTTCTTATGAAATGTCCGTATAAAATCATAAAGCAAATTGATGGAATCCTGTCGCACACTGCAAATAGAACTACACTTCCAGATGTACACTGGTCCCTTAGGACGTCTCCCTAAAACCTCATCACTTAACGCCTCTTCTGCATCTGCAGACACAAGTATTTCTTTTTCAACCGGTTGACCGTCTTTCACCTCATAAGCTCGACCACTGGTGTCAACTGCATGCACCAAATCATTGTCCTGAAAATAACTCTCCTCATTAAAAAATGCCTCACTATTTGAACTATGCATCCATTCTCCTGAGAAAACATCACAAAAATTAGTTCGATTTACTTCTCTCTTCCATCTACTATTAGATTTGAAAACATAGATTACCTTGTTTAGTTTCCTAATTCTATTAATTACCAAAATAAATAACTTTCGCTTAATTTCGAAAGCCTGATCAATAATTTTCTCTACATTTTTCTTTTTCTTATAAAATGCCGCTTTCTGTTGGCCTTTCTTGAATTGTTTTAGCAAATTGACAATTACCCTGTTGCGAAACATTCGCCTACGAATGTCCCTGAATAAATTTTCCCTTCTACTGCCATGCACAGAGTTATCTCCAGCTGTAGCAGAAACTTTTTTGACGGGCCTTTCCTTTCCATTTAAATTGGCTCTCTTTTTCGGCACTAAAACTTGTTCTGTAGATATACTTTTGTTTCTACAAATGTTTCTAAGAAATGATTTTGTTCGCTTACCCAAAGTTTTCTTCGTGCGTTGAGATGATTTAAATGTAGAGGACTGCTGCAAAAATGTAGTAATCTGCTGTCTTTGACGTTTCGTAGACTTTCGGATTCTATCTTTAGATGGCATTGTCTAATTTCTCAATAATCTGCAGTTGAATCTGTGGTAAAATATAATAAAAAATGCTATTAACCACTAATACCAAACAGTAAATTAACAGTAAGAATTTGATTCAGCAACGCTATAAAGATGATTCATTAAATTTTTTTTAATTTTACTGTGATAGTGATAGTATTACAGGGCTTTCATGCAAATGACTACCCACCCTGCAAAAAAAAGCCCACATGAAACTTTACACACATTAAACTGTGTACTTACCTGCAATAATCCATATGCCAGTGTTTACGTCCCTCCACCCTGCCCCTCACCCTCCTCGCATGCCTGCCCCACCGTAACTCCGTCCACGACCTGCGGCTGCTGTTTTGCAACATGGTGCTTCTTGTAAATCTCTCCTGCATTACAAAAGTGACGCACCAACAGCACAAAAGAGGCGCACAACCATCATAAATCTGTCTCTAAGACTTTAAGGGCCAGATGTAGGTCAGTCGGTAACGACCGAAAAACGGTATTTTCGGCCGTTACCGACCAGATAACAAAATTTGTCATGTAAGGGACAATATATTACCGAATCGGTAAAATTACCGAATCGGTAATTTTACCGATTCGGTAAAATAAAACATCGATAAATATACCAATTTAAAGCCACCCATATGTAGGTAGGACTCTTCTGGTCATAATTTGAAAACACAGCACAGCTCCTATGTACATACACACCTTATCAGTACTAATACTTTACATTAACTACAATTACAATTGGTAAAAAAATGCAAAATCGCCTTTCAAAGCATAATGCAAACACTTGACGCAAAACATCATTTAAAATATGCATGTGGCCTTGGATTTAGGCCCCTACATACCAATTGGCCATTTACCGGTCGGAAACGGCCGAAATCAGCCGTAACCGGTCGGTAAATGGCCTGAAACAACCACCTACATCGGGCCCTAAGTATGCATGCATTTGATTTCAAACAAAGTTTTTAAACCTTTTATGTAAAACAATAATACACCTACATTCATGCGGAACAGACTTAAGATTCCTTAATACACATCAAAAAGTTTTTTTAAGGAACTTGCACCTTTTTTTCAATAACTTTTAACATGGCTATGTAACTCAAACAATCAAAATGAAAATTTTTCAGGCACACATGGGGGCGTATTTACTAACCCTGGGCGAAGAACTACGCTCCGTTCGCGGAGTTTGCGGAGTTTCGGCAACTCCGCGCTCCGCGGAGAACGCGAAGTTGTTGAATACTCCGCAAACTGCTGCGTAGCGTAGTTCTCGCGCGCTCAATAGCATTTTCGCGTGCGCGAGGATGCTTGTCGGTAAGATCGAGTTGCTGAACACGCAGAAACTGCAATCTGGCACAGAATAACTCGCGAACACGTTAGCAGTGACCGGAAATAAGGGGACACGAGCGGGCGGGACAAACCTCTTGGGTAACTTCGCGCGCTACACATCCCGAGCATGCAGGCAATCAATCAATCAGGATATTTGTATAGCGCGCTACTCACCCAGAGGGTCTCAAGGCGCTTGGGGTAGGGGGGTCCGCTACTGCTCGAATAGCCATGTCTTGAGTTGCTTCCTGTAGCAGAGGTGGTCTTGGGTCAGGCGGAGGTGGATGGGGAGGGAGTTGCAAGCCTTGGCTGCCAGGTAGGAGAAGGATCTTCCTCCCATGGTGGATCTTCGGATGCGTGGCACGGCGGCGAGGTCGTGGCTGGTCGATCGTAGCTGGCGGGTGGGAGTGTAGAAGGTCAGGCGGTTGTTGAGGTACCTGGGGCCCAGGTCATGGAGGGCCTTGTGTGCGTGGGTGAGGAGTTGGAACGTGATTCTCTTGCTGACGGGGAGCCAGTGAAGGTCTCTCAGGTGTCCGGAGATGTGGCTGTGTCGGGGGATGTCCAAGATGAGTCATGCGGAGGCGTTCTGGATGAGTTAGAGTCTTTTCTGGAGTTTGGCTGTGGTTCTGGTATAGAGGGTGTTTCCGTAGTCCAGTCGGCTGGTGACGAGTGCCTGTGTGACCGTCTTCCTGGTTTCAGTGGCGAGCCATCGGAAGATCTTTCGGAGCATGCGTAGGATGTTGAAGCATGATGATGAGACGGCGTTGACTTGTCTGGTCATCGAGAGGGAGGATTCCAGGATGAAGCCCGGGTTGCGTGCGTGGTCCGTTGGTTTGGGTGCGCTTCCCAGGGCAGGGGGCCACCAGGAGTCGTCCCAGGCGGAGAGTGATGATCCAAGGATGAGGACTTCCGTCTTGTCTGAGTTCAGTTTCAGGCGGCTGTTCCTCATCCACTTGACTACGTCTTTCATCCCTTCGTGTAGGTTGGTTCTGGCGGTTCCTGGGCCGTTGGTGAAGGAGAGGATCAGCTGGGTGTCGTCGGCATAGGAGATGATGTTGAGGTTGTGTTGGCGTACGATGGCTGCGAGGGGGCTCATGTAGACGTTGAGGGTGGGGCTGAGTGATGATCCTTGTGGTACGCCGTATATGACTTCGGTGGCCTTGGATCTGTATGGGGGAGGCGGACTCTCTGGGTTCTTCCGGTGAGGAACGAGATGATCCACTCCAGTGCCTTCTCTTGGATTCTGATGTTGCTGAGGCACTGCACTAGGGTGCGGTGGCAGACCGTATCGAGTGCTGCGGAGAGGTCCAGGAGGATGAGGGCGGCTGTTTCCCAGTTGTCGAGCAGGACTCGGATGTCGTCAGTGGCTGCGATGAGGGCGGTCTCGGTGCTGTGGTTGGCGCGGAAGCCGGACTGCGAGTGGTCGAGGCTGGTTGGGCGAGCGCAATTGGTGATCCACTGTGTGAGGTTGTTGGCTGCTTGGTTGGGGTACGTTGAGCTGGCGGGAGGGTTCTGGCTCAGTGAAGTGGTGAGCTGGTCGGTGGTGATCTTGTTCCAGTTCCTGCGGGGAACCTGTTGCGGTTGGTGGTGAGTCGTGGTCTTTCTGAAGCTGAAGTGGACGCAGCTGTGGTTTGTCCAGTGGAGTCCGGTGGAGTGGCTGAAGGAGATGTACTTGCTGGAGGAGAAGACTGGGTCAAGCGTGTGTCCGGCATAGTGGGTGGGGGTGTTCACCAGTTGCATGAGTCCGAGGTTGGCGAGGTTGTCCAGCAGGGTGGTGGTGGTGTTGTCGTTGTTGTTCTCCAGGTGGAAGTTGAGGTCCCCTAGGAGGATGTAGTCAGCGGAGGCGAGGGCGTGCGGGCTGATGAAGTCTGCGATGTCTTCGCTGAATTGTGTGCGAGGACCTGGGGTTCTGTAGATGAGGGTGCCTCTGAGTGTGGTCTTGGGGTCGGTGTGTATCTGGAAGTGAAGATGTTAAGCGGCTGTGAGGGTGTCGTCTGAGTTGGTCGTGATGCGGATGGTGTTCTTGTGGACGATGGCGATGCCTCCTCCTGTCTCGTTGACGCGGTCTCTCTGGGTGATCTTGTATCCGTCCGGGATGGCGACGGCGACGTCGGGCGCTGAGGAGGCGTTTATCCATGTTTCCGTGAGGAAGGCGACGTCTGGAGTTGTGGTGTCGAGCAGGTTCCAGAGTTCCATGGCGCTCCCAAAGACGAAAAATGGCTCGCGAACGGGTCAAGCAAGCTACTACGCATGCTCGCGGAGCTATGCGTAGTTTCGCGGAGTGCAAGTGCATCTTCGCGTAGCTCGCGGAGTGCGGCTACGCAAACTACGCCCAGGGTTAGTATTTACAAGGGCCTTGAACCCGGGGGAAGTGACTTGAAATTGCTAAGCACACATAGGAGAGTATTTACAATGCCCGTGCAACACTTATGCATCATTTTTTACATATACAACGTAACAATACCAACACAAAAGCATCATATATCTGTTCCGCAAAAGCGACGCATTGCAGGAGTCACATCACAAGTACATAGTTTCTCATAATTTTTTAAAGCATGCCTTTTCCTTAAAAACGATTTTCCGATCATAATTTGAAAACACAGCACAGCTCCTATGTAGATACACACCTTGTCAGTACTAATAATTTACATTATCTACAATTACAATTGGTAAAAGAATCCAAAATCCTTTGAAAGCAGAATGCAAAACACTTGACGCAAAACATCATTTTAAATACACAGCTGACTTTCTTATTTACGCAAAAAAGCATACTAGTCTTTATCTAAAATATATAAACGATAACTCACCTTTACAAATTATTTTTGAAATTCAAAACAGACTCAGAAACACACCAATTATTCTTTAGAAGAATTAAAGGTATGCACTCCAGAGGCTGGAACCAACAAAGGCACTGAAACGCTGATATTCATCACACATATCTCTCATGTCAGCCAATCAAAACTCTTCCCTCACTATTTTCAAATCAACACCCTTCCCCCCTCTGCCCTTTCTACCTCTTTTCCATAGCAACTACCGCCTGCCAGACCTCTCAGGTTTACAAGTTCACACAACAATGTTTCAAATGAACTCTGAACTCTCAGTACACCTGCTAATCCACTGAAATCTTTCATAACATCATTTTTTATTAACCATTCAAATTACATCTTTCAAAGAACACATCCATGCACCCTAACTTTCTGTTTTCAGCAATAGAAATACACCAATCACTGCTAATGAATCATTTAAACTTAAACTCCACAGTTTATTTTCATTACAAACTTCACTATTTCAAATGCCATTTCATTCCCACACTTCATCTGACTGCAGCAAAAACTCTTCTAGCCATGCTTTCAGTCTGGATTCTTGGACATAGCTACATCCACTGGGCTCACAGGTATGCTGATAACAGAAATTTACACAACCTCAATTTACAAAATGTGGAAATTAAATGGATTGGCCGAAGAGGATTGAAATGTCACCAATTGATACCATTGGTGAAAACCTTTTTACATTTGCCAAACCCTGACCTCATAATAGTGCACTGTGGCGGAAACGATTTAGGCACTTTGACTGGGGTAGGTCTGGAAATGCTCCTAAAGGACACCTTTGAGCATTTGATGACACTTTTTCCTCAAACTGCCTTGGTATATTCCAATATATGCCAAAGACAAAAATGGAGGTGGTCCAATCAATTTTGTCCACAAATAGAAAAATCAAGGAAGCATGTAAATAAGTCTGTTTCAGCTTACATGAGGGACCATGGAATGGGCTGCATCTACAACAATAACTTGCGTTACTACATGCAAGATATCTACAGAGGAGATGGCGTGCATTTCTCAGATGAGGGGAACAAAGTTTTCATACTAAATTTAAGAATGTGTATTGGTTCCTACTTATAAGTTTCTAGAACATACACAAAACCCAAAAGCTCTTTTCAGAGCTACCTTAACTTAGTGTACTCTTTTGAAATTTCGAATGTACCTTTTTTCACTTATTTTCACCTATATTCGCTTCCCGGTAAAAAAAAATTTTTTTTAACAACAAATATGAGCCTCCTGAGCCACCCTCAGAAAACGTAGGGAGACAGGATACGTCTAAACTACCCCAATCTACCCATTCTGATCATTATTTACCCTCCATCTTGTATCTCAATGCTACCGAAACACAAAATGGAGGACTCCCGTAACGCTGCAAGTTCACGTACCGGGAAACACACTGACAAGCACTCGCTCAAAAAAGGTGGGAAAGTAATTTACAGAAAAACAACTGGAGACACTTTCACCAATTAAACATTAGCTCATACTACATACCAATCCCTACCATTTTTACAAATATTGTTGGAATACCATTTAGCCATTTAGCATGTAGAACTCTCTAAAATCCCTGAGGGAAATTACTTCACAAAAGATATCGGAAGTGCTGGAAATGACAACCAATTAAAAGATTACTTTCAATTTCTACTATTATATCATGACATTTCATTGGTTATGTACCTGAATATATATATACAAAGAGAGAGAAACACACCCATTTTGACTACTACTTCGTGAAGTGCATAACAAAAAATCAACTGATAACTTCAGCTTATATTTAAAAGGTAAGATATTATTTATAAAACTGAAGTATGTTCTGTACTGAAAGCTAATTTCTAATTTCTACTTCTAATTTGATACCATACACTGCCCAAAGAAAAAAACACTATATAAATAACCAAACTGCCAATCTGTACTGAAACCCAACAATGCCCTTTCTGTACTGATATATTTTTTAAAAATTCATTTTTCAGAATTGAAAATGGAAGAACAACAAAACAACATGAAAACTGAAACAGAAAAAAAAATGAGACACAAGTTGACATGGATTTCTACGACGACACAATAAATAATGAACTTGTGCAATGTGTAGATGCAGTAGATTTTCTACTAAAAAATGAAGAAAAAAATGATCACGATTTTTTAGATTTTCTTTTAAATTTTGAAAAACAAAATGAAAAATAAATTTTAATTTCTTAATTCAAAAATTGTTTGACACATTATTTATTTTTATATGTATATTGAAAACTAGTAGCAAATGTATTATAACGTGAAGTCAGACTTGAAATATACTGTGCAACTTTTTGGTGTTACATACTAGCTTTGTTCATAGTTACTTCCTTTCTCCCACTATATAATCCCCAATGTGTATTTAACATCTCTTTATCATCTCCTGCCACCATGTTGTTTCGGCTTTCCCGACAGACTATGGTATGAATTCCATATACCACAATAACTTCTATAACAACAGGCAAGATATTTACAAAGGAGACGGCGTTTATTAAATTATAGACTCTGCATTGGTACCTACATGTAGCTACGTAAATAAAATAAATTAAAAAAAACAACAAAACGAACAATCAATAAACATACAATAAGTTAAAAGTCGATCATTCTTGTTTCCTTATAGTACGCTCCCCAGACCGCTTTACGGTACGCGAACCGGGCGCACCCCACGAAAAAAAACAATTTTTTTTTTTTGGGGACCCGCGGGGCACTTTAATATCCCCCTCATCAATCCTAGGGGGTCAGAAGGGGTCTACCTTGCCCCCTTTCCTTTATTTCCCCCTTCGTTTTGGCCTCCTCTTGTCTCTCGATCCTACCGAGAGACAAAATGGCGGCCGCTACGGACTGTTTAGAATGTTGACAGACACCGGAGAGCCAATCAGCTTTGCTTCGCAGAGCTCTGTTACGCGAAAAGTACGCGAACTGGTGCGCTATCCAGGACGCTGTCACAGATATATAAATTTTTTAAAACGTTAATTTCACAAAATCCACTGGAGCACATATATTGAGACCCAGCAAAGGCACATTGGGCTAACAGTCCCTACAATTTTGCCAAGTTTCGTGCAAATCCATTCAGCCGTTCGAGCTAAAAGTGAGGCCAAACGCCTTAGGGAAATTACCATGGGAAAAACGCGTTTTGGGACCCCCCTTTTTTCTCGCCCCCCCCCTTGACGAAACCCCCCCAAATTTTCAAGGGCTGCTCAGAAACAAAATGTGCCATTTTCCTGAAAATTTCAGCCGATTCCGTCCACAAACGCCAAAGTTATTAGACATAGAATTTTCAAAAGTCCCATAGGAAAAAAATCCTAACTATATATACCTACTGGCGACCGCCAGTAGGTAATATATATATATATAAATATATATATATTACCTACTGGCGGTCGCCAGTAGGTATATATAGTTAGGATTTTTTTCCTATGGAATTTCTGAAAATTATATAGAATGTCCCAGAGTGTTCTAAAGAACAACTAGAGCGCTAACAGTCTTACTTATGACAAAAGTATGGCACACCTGAAGTCATCTTGATTGGAATAAAGTGTTAAGACTTAAATCATTTAATTTGCAACGGAACAAAATGAGGGGGTTCATTTTGCCATAGAAATTATGATTAGTGCTGAAGAAAGAAAAAGTAGGGCACATTTTGAGTGACTTCTCAAATCCTCTTATATTTCATTAAAAAATTTCTGATATGCAGTCTCCCGAGATGGTCACCAGAGACAAAAGAGCCCAATTGTAGCCCAAATATCAGCCAGATGTAGCCCAACTATAGCCCAAAGACAGTAGTTAGGACCTAGTTTCCATAGGAAATCTGCAACATTCTATTGAGAATAACTTTGGCGCCGGTGGACGAATCTTTGCGAATTTCTCAAAGAAGATGGCCTGCTCTGCTCCTTCCCTGAAAGTTTGGGGGGGATTCGTCAAGTGGGGGCTGAGATAAAAGGGGGGTCCCAAAACGTGTTTTCCCCATGTTATTTTCCATTGGACGTTTAGACACAGCTACAGCTCGAACGGCTGAATGGATTTATAAGAAATTTGGTAGAAAGGTAGAGTCTGGCTCGCAGATTATGCTTTTCTTTGAATGGTGTAAATATGTTCAGTAGTTGCTGAGAAAATTATATTGGGCTACATTGGGCTATATATATGTTAGAGCCCAAATGTAGCCCAATGTAGCCCAATGTAGCCCAAAGATGGACACCAGAGACAAAAAAAACAAATGTAGCCCAAATATCAGCCAGGTTTTTTTATAAGGTTTTTTAAATGCTAATTGCTAACTATAACGATTGTGAAACCTATGTTTTTTTTTCTGTGAATTTCTATGGTTTTTTAAAAGCTAATTCCTAACTATAACATGTGTGAGGGAAGGAGTGAGGATGTGAAAGGGCAGACGGAGTAAGAGAAGGAGTGAGTGAAGCGGAGGTGAGTGAGAGAAAGGCAAAAAATGAGGGAGCGAAGAAAGGGAACATAGGGGAACAGGACTGAAGCAGAGGTACTAAGAGAAGGTGACTGGGGGATGAAAGTAAGGGGAAGGGGAATAAAGGATAGAGAATGAAGGGTAGTGAGGGAACCGGAGTAAGGGAACAGCACTCTAAGCACACTAAATACATTTTTTCCCCGTGGTGCGCTCAGGGTACGCGTACCGGTAAGCGGCCATGTGCGCGCACTGTGAGCTTACTCCGCAAATTTTAAAAAAAAAACTAAAACTTTTTTTGCTCTTCGGAGTCAACCTAGGCCCCCCTGATAAAACATAAGGGGGGAAGGGTGTCTCTACCCTGCCCCCTATCAACGTTTTCCACTTTTATTTTTCACCTCTTGTGTCTCTGTTCTTCAGAGTCACAAGATGGCGGACTATGCAGACCATTTAGAATGTTTACAGACACCCAAGAGCCAATTCGCTTTTGAAATTTAGAACCAATTAAAATGTTTCTTTGGTTTTGAATTTGTGTGTGATGAAGTTTCATTGGTTTTCTACAAGAATATACATAAAAAATGAGAGGGAAACACAGCCATTTTGTGATAGTACTCTTTGAGGTACATTTGTGAGGAATTTTTGGTGTTCTATTTCTGGTGTGAAATGTACACAGTACTAACTCTTCTACTGCTTTCTAAAAGGTGAGTTGTTAATTTGTAAGGGGAATTTAATACTTGATAAAGCTATTTTTATATTATCTATTACTAAAAACGATAAATTAAAGTGATTTTTTTTCTGCAATTTACAGCAAGAAATTTGAAAAGAATATGGATCTGAATGAGGACACCGTTGATATTAATTTTGAAATTTCTGCGACTTTTGTTGAGGCGAGTTTTATTGAGGTCTTGAATGATCCTGTTAATAACACTATCCATGAAGAAGACCCTTTTTTTGAGAGAAGATGGAATGGGGGATTTTAATGATGAGACTTTGGATGCTGAATTAAGCGAATGTTTGGACTATATTGAGTTCCAGGACTCATGTATGGAGACTTCTGATGAGGAGATTCCTGATCAGTTAATGTTAGAAGTTCTTTTACAGCATGAAAATTCTGAAGAATAAATTTATATTTAGAAATTATAAATTGCTTGAGACATTTTTTATTTTTCTATTTGTAATTTATGAGATAGTAGCGAAATGATTGTGGTATAGAGTGAGACTTATAGTTTAGAGTGCAACATTTACTTGCCTTCCCCCAAAAAGAGTGAAATGTAATACTTCAAAACTTGAAAAGGGAGCAGGTTAGAGTGCCCCTCACCCCCTAGACCTTCTTAGGAGGTACCAAAAGGATCTGTTTCTGCTTTCCTGAGAAACTATGGTTTGATTTGAATATACCACAATAACTTCTACAGAGGAAACAATATACATTTCTCAGATGAGGAAAACAAAGTTTTGCTCTTCAATTTTAGACTCTGCATCAGTACCTACTTATAGGTACTGAAATCACCCACATAACACAACAGCTCTTTTTAGAGCTACCCTACCTCTAAGCAATCCAAATTATTTTTAAAAACTATTTTCTTTCACTGTTTTTCCCCGTGGTGCACTCAGGGTGTGCGTACCGGAGAGCGTACCCGGGAACGCACCCAGCGCTTTTTTTTACATTCAGGGTCCTTCAAGGCCCCCCTCAGAAAACCTAGGGGGTCAGGGGGTGTCTACACTGCCCCCTTATAATTATTTCCCCCTTTCTTTTTCACCTCTTGTGTCTCGATTCTACCGAGATAGAAGATGGCGGACTCTCAGGACTGTTAAGAATGTTGACAGACACCCGACAGCCAATCAGCTTTTCCGCTCGCGCACTCCCGTAGCGCACCGGGTGCGCTCCCCGGTACGCGTACCTGTAAGCGCTCGAAGCGCACATATAGATATATATGTGTTTTGGAAGTTAATTTTCAAAAAACCACAGTAGCAATTTTCAGCAAATATAGCAAAGGCACATCTGCGTACCAGTCCCTACAAATTTGCAAAGTTTGGCGTAATTCCGTTCAGCGGTTCGGGCTGTAGACTTGTCAGACCGTCCTATGGAAATTAACATGGGGAAAACACGCTTTGGGACCCCCCTTTTTTGTCAGCCCCCACTTCACGAATCCCCCCGAAACTTCCAAGTAAGGAGCGGAGCGGAGCTGGCCAAAATTTTGAAAAATTACACACAAATTTCTCAACTGGCGCCAGAGTTATTCCCAATAGAATGTTGCGGATTTCCTATGGTAGCCAATCCTAACTATAACTATAACTATAAATTATATATATATATATATATATATATATATACATACATACATATATATATATATATATATATATATATATATATATATATATATATATATATATATATATATATATATATATATATATATATATATATATATATATATATATATATATATTACCTACTGGCGGTCGCCAGTAGGTATATATAGTTAGGATTTTTTCTCTATGGGATTTTTGAAAATTCTATGTCTAATAACTTTGGCGTTTGTGGACGGAATTGGCTGAAATGTTCAGGAAAATGGAACATTTTGTTTCTGAGCAGCCCCTGACAATTTGGGGGGGTTTCATCAAGGGGGGGCCAAGAAAAAAGGGGGGTCCCAAAACGCGTTTTTCCCATGTTAATTTCCATAGGGCGGTTGGCCTCACTTTTAGCTCGAACGGCTGAATGGATTTGCACGAAACTTGGCAAAATTGTAGGGACTGTTAGCCCGATGTGCCTTTGCTAGGTCTCAATATATGTGCTCCAGTGGATTTTGAGTAATTTAGGTTCAAGAAAAGATATATATCTGGGCGGAGCCTAACCACACATCTGATCTGATTGGCTGTCAGCACTTCATCCAAGAAGTGTTGGCAGCCATCTTGGGACCAATATACATGATAGCACCTCATTAAAAAGCATTGTAGTTAATAGAGGGTTTTAGGACTTTAGTTACATTATAAATCATTTGTTGATGGTACCATACTCGTTTTAGGAATTGTGGTGGGTTCTAAGGTGATTTTACCATGTGAAAAAACCTTCTGCTGTGATATCATGAATATTGTTTGAAAGAAAACTAATATCTCATGATTTTCCCACAGTGGTTTGGAAGGGGATCTATAAGCTAAACTGAAAGCATATTTTCTGTAAATTCACATTATCTTTCTCAGTCATGTGAAAATGAAGTCTGACATTCTCAGTAAAACATGTACATCCAACAAGGACAGAGACTGTCAGTTGATTCCTTTGTGTTCTACTGCAGCCTCCTAGAGTGTTCTAAAGAACAACTAGAGCGCTAACAGTCCTACTTATTACAAAGGTATGGCACACCTGAAGCCATATTGATTGGAATAAAGTGGTAACTCTTAAAACATTTAATTTAAAAAGAAACAACATGAGGGGGTATATTTTGCCATAGAAAGTATGATTAGTGCTGCAGAATGAAAAATTAGGGCACATTTTGAGTGACTTCTCAAATCCATTTCTATTTCATTAAAACATTCTGACATGCAGTCTCCCAAAATGGCCACCAGAGACAAAAGAGCCCAAATGTAGCCCAAATATCACCCAGATGTAGCCCAAGTATAGCCCAATGATAGAATGTCCCAGAATGTTCTAAAGAACAACTAGACCGCTAACAGTCCTACTTATTACAAAGGTATGGCACACCTGAAGCCATCTTGATTGGAAAAAAGTGGTAACTCTTAAAACATTTAATTTAAAAAGAAACAACATGAGGGGGTATATTTTGCCATAGAAAGTATGATTAGTGCTGCAGAATGAAAAATTAGGGCACATTTTGAGTGACTTCTCAAATCCATTTCTATTTCATTAAAACATTCTGACATGCAGTCTCCCAAAATGGCCACCAGAGACAAAAGAGCCAAAATGTAGCCCAAATATCACCCAGATGTAGCCCAAGTATAGCCCAATGACAGAATGTCCCAGAGTGTTCTAAAGAACAACTAGACCGCTAACAGTCCTACTTATTACAAAGGTATGGCACACCTGAAGCCATCTTGATTGGAATAAAGTGGTAACTCTTAAAACATTTAATTTAAAAAGAAACAACATGAGGGGGTATATTTTGCCATAGAAAGTATGATTAGTGCTGCAGAATGAAAAATTAGGGCACATTTTGAGTGACTTCTCAAATCCTTTTCTATTTCATTAAAACATTCTGACATGCAGTCTCCCAAAATGGCCACCAGAGACAAAAGAGCCCAAATGTAGCCCAAATATCACCCAGATGTAGCCCAAGTATAGCCCAATGACAGAATGTCCCAGAGTGTTCTAAAGAACAACTAGAGCGCTAACAGTCCTACTTATTACAAAGGTATAGCACACCTGGAGCCATCGTGATGGGAATAAAGTGGTAACTCTTAAAACATTTAATTTAAAAAGGAACAAAATGAGGGGGTATATTATGCAATAGAAGGTATTATTAGTGCTGCAGAAAGAAAAATTAGGGCACATTTTGAGTGACTTTTCAAATCCTCTTCTATTTCATTAAAAAATTCTGACATGCAGTCTCCCAAAATGGCCACCAGAGACAAAAGAGCCCAAATGTAGCCCAAATATCACCCAGATGTAGCCCAAGTATAGCCCAATGACAGAATGTCCCAGAGTGTTCTAAAGAACAACTAGAGCGCTAACAGTCCTACTTATTACAAAGGTATGGCACACCTGAAGCCATCTTGATTGGAATAAAGTGGTAACTCTTAAACATTTAATTTAAAAAGGAACAAAATGAGGGGGTATATTTTGCCATATGAATTATGATTAGTGCTGCAGAAAGAAAAATTAGGGCACATTTTGAGTGACTTCTCAAACCCTCTTCAATTTCATTAAAAAATTCTGACATACAGTCTCCCCAGATGGCCACCAGAGACAAAAGAGCCTAAATGTAGCCCAAATATCACCCAGATGTACCCCAAGTATAGCCCAATGACAGAATGTCCCAGAGTGTTCTAAAGAACAACTAGAGCGCTAACAGTCTTACTTATGACAAAAGTATGGCACACCAGAAGCCATCTTGATTGGAATGAAGTGGTAAGTCTGAAAACACTCAATTTAAAAAGGAACAACATGAGGGGGTTAATTTTGCCATAGAAAGTATGATTAGTGCTTCAGAAAGAAAAATTAGGGATTATTTTGAGTGACTTCTCAAATCCTCTTCTATTTCATTAAAAAAATTCTGACATGCAGACTGAAACATGCACTTTGAATACCAGCAGCAGACGTCCCTGGTGAGCAGTAGCTTTACTACAGTGATCTAATGTGCAACTAGAGTGCTAACATTCAGAATTTATGGCAAATGTGTGACACATCTGAATGCCTTCTTGATGGAACCAAAGTAAACAAGCATTGAAAATGCAATAGATCTCGCCCTTGTTTAAGTTAAAGCCATTCTGTTTGTAATGAGGTGGCTTTTTAGCTTTGCTTTTATTAGTGTTTTTTCAACTTTCATGTAAATAACATGCATCTGTATGCATATAAGTATATGTATGCATGCATTTATGTTTGTATTTATATAGATATACAGATGATATATGTTTATATATGTATGTATATATATATATTCACTGAAAAAACCATAGGCTATAGACCATATATAGTTAGGAATTAGCATTTACAAAACCTTGAAAATTCACTGAAAAAACCATAGGTTATAGACCATATATAGTTAGGAATTAGCATTTACAAAACCTTGAAAATTCACTGAAAAAACCATAGGTTATAGACCATATATAGTTAGGAATTCGCATTTACAAAACCTTATTTTACTCACACAAAACCATTGAAATTCCATATATAGTTAGTTGCACTAACTATATATCGCGCACCCGCAATCCACTGCTGATGATGTCACATATTACATCATTCATGACATGGTCAGTGACATCACTGATGACATCACTGATGACATCTCAAATTTCATCACTGATGACATCACTGATGACATCTCATTTGACATTACTGATCACATCACTGATGATATCATTCATGTGATAATACGATGAACCTCTTCAGACTCTAATATAACCTTAGATACAATCAGTGTAAACAGACACTCACAGACTGTCACTCATCCATGGAGTTACTCACACACCTAGTCAGTCATGCAAAGAATCAATCACACCTCCATTTCCTCAACTATACAGTTATACAAACTTTACTTATTCAAACATATACTAACACATATTTACTCTCTTATACAATCCCTGATACAAGTTCACAATGATCCATACAGCCACTCACACATTCACTGGCTCTTATGCACAGTTATTTATATATGTCAACTCTCACATGTATTGTGTTTTACATATGTACTTACTTTGACATGTAGCACTGAGATATCCATTCACTCACCAATACACTCATGCACAAAGTCAACCGCCCATACAGCTGTTTCCACATGCACTTTTGAAACCATACATCTAGTGAATCAACTGCTCACACATCTATGCACAGAGTCATACACCTCCCAGCCACCCACACACACACTCAGTCTCCCATACAAATACTTGGGCAACCAATCAATAACCCATATAGTTACTCATATAGCTACTTATCAACACATGCAACAGTTTACAGAACAACAGACATAATGATGCACAAATTAAGACAGTTTAGTCACTAACCCAAGCACTCAGTGAGACACATTTAATCACTCACTCATACAGTCAGTCATGCACCTACTAAATCCTTCATCCAGACACTTATACATCCACTCATTCTTCAATATGTAAGACATATTTTAACTTTACAGAAACATACAGTCACTGGATGTCGTCATCAGTGATGTCATCAGTGATGTCATTTGAGATGTCATCAGTGATGTCATCAGTGATGTCACTGACCATGTCATGAATGATGTAATATGTGACATCATCAGCAGTGGATTGCGGGTGCGCGATATATAGTTAGTGCAACTAACTATATATGGAATTTCAATGGTTTTGTGTGAGTAAAATAAGGTTTTGTAAATGCGAATTCCTAACTATATATGGTCTATAACCTATGTTTTTTTCAGTGAATATATATATATGTTAGTAGATTCAATAGGGAAACTTGCTTACTACACAGTGCAGGCCGTGTGCATGGGTGAGTTGGGCCAAGCAAAGGGCCACAATATTGCGAGGGGCGCAGCAGGGAGCTGCCTGACTGAATGCCATACAAACAGCATCTCACCCATCCCGCTTGTTCTCGATGGGGTTCCATTATGGACTTTGTATTGGGAGCAGGAACAGACAGACTGAACCTGTCTATATCAGCTCCCCTGTGACATAGGGGGGTATACAGATACATAGGGGTCCACTGATGGATAGAACACCAGCCCTGGGGGGTGACGGTCCCCAGGGCCATTGAGGGCTCCAGGAGGGGGGCCTTGTGGCCCCCCTCCACATTTTTTAGAAGCTCCGGGGGGGTGGCGGTCCCTGGGGCTGGGGGGACTGAGAACCCCTCCTCCCATTTGTTTGTAGCCCTGGGTGGTGGTGGTCCCTGGTGCTGAGGGTGCATTGTGAGCCCCTCCGCATACATTAAAATCAAGCCACGGGAGTGGTGGTTCCTGGGGCTGGGGAGGCCTCAAAGCTCCCCCTGTTAACATTTTAAAGCCCCGGGGGTGGCGGTCCCTTGGGCTGGGGGGACCTGAGAGCCCCCTCACCCTTTTTAACAAGCCCCAGGGAGTGGTGGTCCCCGGGGCTGTGGGGGAGGGTAGGGCCAGTGAGCCCCCGCATATATTAACTTAGAGCCCCGGGGGTGGCGGTCCCCCACCTATTTTGAAGAAGCCCTCGGGGGTGGCGGTCCTTGGGGTTGCAGGGGGGCCTTATGAGCCCCCGCATATATTAACTTAGAATCCAGGGGGTGACAGTCCCCCACCCATTTTTAAGAAGCCCCAGGGGTGGCGGTCCCTCTCCTGTATGTATGTATGTATGCATATATGTATGTATGTATTTCTGTATGAGACTGTAATGAGATACAACTTTGTGTCTGGCATTTACTCGTCCTGAAATATCATTTATAGCTTAAACAAACCAGGACTTGGTAATGACTGAATGAATGTGACAGTGTGTGTTATGGGAAGGTCAGTACTTGTGAGGTAAAAAAGATAAAAAGAAAATGTAAACTGTGCTACCTATTTATTTAAAATGTACTAGGAAGAAGAATTAAAGCATCCTCTCCTGTATGTTTGTATGTATGTATTTATGTATGAGACTGTAATGATACACAACTTTGTCTCTGGCATTTACTCGCCCTGAAATGTCATTTGTAACTTAAAGAAACCAGGACTTGTAGTTGTAAGTACTCTCCCAAACTTCCTTGCATATTCAGCAAATAACTTTTGTTACATTCACCCTTTCTAAGCCTGGTGGAAAGATCCACTGACTGCTGTCCATATGCTATCAGCCGTCCACATTTTATACAGGTCATTCTAATTTCTCTAAATTGAGGACGAATATTAGGCTGTACGGTAAAGGTTGACAGAGACGCTCCACTGGTACTAGGGCCTTCTGATAAAGCAGGAAGAGCCTCTCTCAATCTCCCTAACTCCTCCCTTACAAAGTTGACCGGATGCTTGGTCTGCAAGTGCTTCTGCATACTCGCAGTTCCACACAAGTACTTTTTATTGGGCTCTCCTCTTGAAAGCACAGTCTTGCATATTGGGAAAGTAACTTTTGTTTCATTCCCTCTTTTTAGCCAGGTGGAAAGGTGAAAAAATTCCAGACAATGCTGGTATATTTTCCCTTTGGTGGAGGTTCAGGAACAAATTCTTGCTCTAATGAGTGAATCAAAGGATGATGGTGGATTAGCAGCAATGTTATCTTTAAGTAAATCTGTTGTCCAAAAAAGAAAAAAACATCATCGTTTCAGGAGGTCTGTCCCTTAGAAAAGTTCTAAGGAGAGTGATTGAAATGGGTGGGGTCCTTCAATATGTTTCAATAGGAAGTATAATGAACCAATTAAATCTCTTTTTTTGAGGTCTCATGGGGTCATCGTAGGATGCACCCAGCGCTACTTTAAACAATATTCTGATAATCTCTTGTCTTGATATTTGTATTAAATATATATTAAATAGGTTTTTATTAGCATTGGCTAATCAAGCATTGTTTCTCATTGGCTTTTGACTTATGTAAGAATCTGCAAACAGGGTCAATATCTAGGGCATTATCAGTGTCAGCTTCTATTCTTGCAATGTTAAATATTGATTCACAAGTGCCCCTACCTACCCCCCAACAACTATGGTTGTTTCATGTTAATATGTATTTTACATACACATTGACAACTCTATATTACACTTAATTACTCCATTATCAACCTCATGTGTGAATAGAAAGTAAGAATGGAGTTGATGCCCAAGCAGACTAATTAAAAAAGGAGGAGTGACTTTACTCCCAACTTGAAAGACTTATTCAAAGAAATACTACTTATGATATTCTGGACACAACACTAGATGGCAGGAGAATACACAGTATGTAAATCTACAACTATCATGCGAACACATCTTTATCATGTAAATAAACTTTTAATAATACCTGTATTTCATTCATTTGTAATCTAAATAAGGCAAGTAGGATGTTGCATTTTTTTCTATGCATTTAAGTGCACCCATCGGCTGCATTCTTGACATAGTGCCTGTTGGGAAGAAAGCGTTAATACATTTGTTATTCTGTTTGGATTTTATACAGGTCAATAGTTTTTTTGTTTTGCTAACTTAAATATATTTACATGCTATACATATTGCACTGTCCTCAGTCAGTGGCAAAGTGGTAATGAGTCCATTACTAGAAAGGGTGTGTAGCCAGTGAACCAACATGGCAGATACAATCTAGAAAAGTCCCTGGCAAATCCATTAGTTATACTGAAATCCACCCTGTATCAGACCCTTCCACACAAGTGTGAATTGGAGATTATCTACCACCAAAAACCCCTCAAGTACTTATATCCGTTACTTTTTAACTTTGTCGACTAGTCATATTGAGAGTATTTACCTTAAAGTTATCCGAATCTTTTTGCCTGCATACAGTAGAGAAAGACTCTAAATTTAAACAAGATGCACATTAGCGCATCATAAGAGCAATGGTAAAAATGGTAGTACCTAATTTGCAATATTTTCTACATGTTTCCAGGGGTTGACTGATTAAGTGCATAGGACAGACACAAATGCTCAAAAGAAATTGTAATGGCAGGATAAGAAACATAATTTTAAATTCACAAACATAATGGAAATATCTTACTATACTATATTTAAAATTTAAGCTGTGCCTTTTTTGTAAATAAAATTAAACGACAAAACAAAGTACCAAGTCATCCGAAGTTTATGACACCACTAGGGTATTATACATTTTCTATCATGAAATGTTAAAGTCAAACCTGTTGAGTCCATTAGGTCCATTGCAATTTTCATTTAGCTTGTGGCGACCAGTTCGTCCCATTGTCGAGACATCTGTATAATGAGCTAGAACAGGAGAATATACTTTCTTCAATCTCGGCAATTGGTTGCTAATGTATGTAAAATTCTGCAAACTGAAAAAAGAGTAAAAAATGTATATGTTGTATAAATGGCCAAGCTTAATTTTAATGTACATAAAAACAATTGTTCTCAATAGGATTGGGGTTGAAAAACAATCAGAGAATTCAAACCAACCGCGTTAAGACCATACTAGTGATTAGAGAAAATCATATGTGAATATCAATATGATTCAGATGGGCTTTATGAACGTGCTCGGTAGGCGTTCACAAGTAACATCCCTAAAAGCCCTCTTTCCTATTTACAACTATTCTAACGAAAAAAAATGATTAACATAAAACATAAAGTAATGTATCTTCAACAAATTAATGTTAAAAAAACCATAATGGAAGTATCATATTCAGGACGCTTCAATATCTGTAGGAAAACCTTTTAGGCACATACGAATGGTTATGTTAAATATTTTGCTTTGATTCATTTCATAAAGAAAAATCATACTGACATTTTTATTTTTGCAATATAAGAAATAATAAAGAGATATTGGAAAGTTTCATAGAAAAATGTTACCTCCAAATTAGTAAAATGTCTTGGTCACTTTAAACTAATACAACCACTGATATTTTTTAACAAAAACAATAACAACTTTCAAAAAACCTTATTACTTTTCACCTATTAAGGAGACATTTACACCAGCCTATGGAACATCATTACCACACACATACAGGTTTCTGGACCAGGGTCAGCGGACTCGATAATTCTCTCGCCTCGGTGCCCACTCTGATCAGCGATCACACTCGGCAACTCTGGGCACTAGCTTGCCTCATCTTCACTAACGGCCCCACCAGACCGCCGGGGATGCCTGGTCTCACCCTGGAGATACCCATTAAGGGACCATCTCTCAGGGAAGCCAGGAAGGGTTTTGCAGCGGTCGAAGCATGGAGGTACCCCTTCGGGAGTGATTCCAGCGCTATATAAGCACATAATTAATTAATTAATTAATACAAATGATGTACCCTCCCTTAAAAAAGGTACCCTTTAATAGATTACCTATGACGCTCAAATTATAAGGCCTCAACATGTCGAGATTATAAATTGATTATAAATTGTATGTAAAGGCATCTTGCTAGCATTATTGACTAATTTTAAATGCTTTTCCAGCATATCGGCAATACGGTACAGTCTAGTAAACGTATGCTCCAAAATGCCTCGTTTTCTTGTTGTTCGCTTGCAATTTGTCAAAAGAACTAACTCTCCTTCTTTGAAGGTGTACAGCTCATATATTAGTATGCTCATCTAAACCATTTGTCTGTCTGTGATAGGTAGCACTTCCAAAACGTTCTATTTGTAAAAGCCTAGATAACTCTGAATTAACCTAAAAAAAAGGTATAATTATATTTGGCAAGCAAAATAGAAAATAGCATTGCATTATACAAATGTTAGGCCAAGATTGGTCAGAAAATCCTGGCTTTGATCTGATAGAACCTTTTTTGACTTTCATGATCTAGAAATTAAGAAATCAACATCAAGGAAAATTGAAAGACATGTCTTCAAATAAAAAAAATCAAAACAACATTTTCACTTTGTATTGATAGCAAAATGCCCACTAATAAGAGATGAATGGAATTCAGAACAAACCTTTTGGGCTGCTTCAGCACCAATGACAAATTCAGTGTTCTTTTTTTACCAGTGTAGAACAAGCTACCATCTATTGAAAAAAGAGAAAAGAAAAATGTTACAGTAACTATGCATGTGAAAAAGAATTACCTGAAATGAGATCACGTCTTTTCTTAACCAGCCTTAAAACATTACATGAAAAAAACATGAATTAAACTTTTTTAGTACCATCAATGGTGAATTTTTTAGACAGTCTATGCAATCCATGCTTCTGGACTTTAGTGAAACCTTCAGGATATACATTATGTCTCACATAATGAAAAAGCTCTTGGTACTTAGTGGCATCCATTTCTATTTAAAATGAGGATAAATATCAAAACAAGGTTAAGGGAATATCATCACATGCTCACAGTTCATTACAATATGATAAATAACTAAATATGTGAGTGAATACACCAATAATATAACAATTGCCTCTCCACCCCTGACCCCTCACTCTGCTCACAAAGTTTAAAGAAGGGACGCTTGGCAAATTAAAGAAACACAGCAGGATTAAGTGATTTGCATAGAACAAAGGATAGCAAATAATGTTGCTAATAACGGTGCAAAAATACGGCATTGCTGAAAAGATTACTTTTGCAATATATGGGGCACTACTTAAACGAGAAAAACTACATTGTATTAACTTAAATAGCACGTAGCACACTGCTGTGGGAACTGCCATGTGGCACTTGGCAAATTAAAGAAATGCGGCAGGAGTAAGTGATTTGCACAGAAACAAGGGATAGCAAATCTAACGTTATTAAAAAAGATGGAGAGCATGCTAAAATACAACATTAGCCAATGGATTACATGTGCAGTGCATGGGGAGGAAGCAACACGTGGCGCACTACTTAAATATTAAAAGGCGTCAAGATTAACTGATTTGAAAAGAAACAGCGGCTACTTGAGCAAGTTATTCGACATACAAAAGCTTTAAACCGTGCTAAAATACACTATTGCCGAAAACATTACTTTTGCAATGCATAGGGCACGTGACGCACTACTTAAACAAGAAAAACTACATTGCATTAACTTGAACAGCACGTGGCATACTGCTGCCGGAACGGCCACGTGGTGCTTGGCAAATTAAAGAAACGCAGCAAGATTAAGTGATTTGCACAGTACAAAGGATAGTAAATCAAGTTTAACGTTATTAAAAAACATGGAGAGTGTGCTTAAATACAACATTGGCCAAACGATTACATTTGCAATGCATGGGGAGGAAGGAGCACATGGCGCACTACTTAAATAATGAAAGACGGCAGGATTGAGTGATTTGCCCAGAAACAGTGGCTACCAAGGCAAGTTATTCGACATACAAAAGCTTGAAACCGTGCTAAAATACACTATTGCCGAAAATATTATTTTTGCAATGCATGGGGCACGTGACGCACTACTTACACGAGAAAAAATACATCGCATTAACTTGAACAGCATGTGGCACACTGTTGCCGGAACGGCCATGTGGCACTTGGCAAATTAAATAAACATGGCAGGATTAAGTGATTTGCACAGAAACAAAGGATAGCAAATCAAGATTAACGTTATTAAAAAACATGGAGAGCGTGCTAAAATACAACATTAGCCAATGGATTACATGTGCAGTGCATGGGGAGGAAGCAACGCGTGGCGCACTACTTAAATAATGAATGGTGTCAAGATTAACTGATTTTCCCAGAAACAGCGGCTACCAAAGCAAGTTATTCGACATACAAAAGATTGAAACTGTGCTAAAACACACTATAGCGACGCGATGCAAGGAGTGAACAGTATCAGCAGGGCTCTGACTGCAAAATAGGAAAAGTTTTAGAAGGTTGGAAGGTTATAAATGGTTTTCAGAATGATGATTGGTTGAGCATGATGTCAGTGGGTGTCATGGCTGTGATTGGGCATGTTGTAATTGAACATGCACAAAGAAAATGAAATACGTTAAGGGTACACGGCCAGATGGTGGGAGGTATTGTGCGCATGCACAACATTAACACGCATGCGCTACCACAAACATACATGCGCAAAATGAAGGCAAATCCTAGGGTGTATACACATAGA
The DNA here is from genome assembly GCF_964263255.1 of Lissotriton vulgaris. NCBI lineage: Eukaryota > Metazoa > Chordata > Amphibia > Caudata > Salamandridae > Lissotriton > Lissotriton vulgaris. The sequence goes on along the minus strand of NC_141697.1, from coordinate 1,088,092,045 downwards.
TGGAGTTCGTATATCGATAGAACACCGGCTCCCGCAGGAAGCAGGGAGCTGGAGGGTCCGTGGGGGTATTGGAGACCCCCCCACGGTCCCCAAAAGGTGAGGGCCAGCACAGGGGGATGGGCTCCCCGGGTCAACCAGTGGCGCGGGAGGGGGGACCACGTGGCCCCTCCCCCATTAACATTATTAAAAACATTTTTTTTAAAGGCCGGCCCCGGGGAATTGGGTCCCTGGGGCCTTGAAAAGGCATCAGGAGGGGGTCAATGCAGCCCTCCTCCATAAAAAACTAAAAAATAATTGGCCATGCCCCGGCGGATGGGGTCCCCTGTGCCTGGAATTGGCCATGGTACATCCTACACAGCTAACCTAAAATGGCTATGTTCCACGCAGTAATCAAGGAAGGTGCACTTTGGGTGCGCAACTCCCCAAAATTTTGGGAGGAAAAAACAATTAAGAAAATATTATAAATATATTTTAAAAAATATGTAGTATTTCAATATTTTTAAAAATATTTTTTTCAATTCATGTAAAAAGTATGTAATGTTATTTTTTTTTAAATGTCTAAAAATAAATAGATCGCAAAAATGTAGTAAATCAGTATCAAGCAAATAAATATACCAATTAATACATTTAAAAATTGTCATTTACAAAGCCTTTGAAATTCACTGAAAAAAACATAGGTTTCAAACATGTTATAGTTAGGAATTAGCATTTAAAAAACCTCTGACATTCACTGAAAAAACCATAGGTTTCAGGCATGTTAAAGTTAGGAATTAGCATTTTAAAAAACCTCAGAAATTCACTGAAAAAACATAGGTTTCAGAGGTGTTATAGTTAATTGGACATTTCACTCATATTAAAACAGGGGTCCCCAAACCGGTCCTGGAGGGCTGGATCCATGCCAGATTTTTAAAATAACTACATGTATCTCAATGGGGATATCCAAAAAATCTGGCATGGATCCGGCCCTCCAGGACCGGTTTGGAGACCCCTGTATTAAACCATTGAAATTCCTCCGTTATAGTTAGTTGTACTAACTGTAACTCGGAAGCCCGCAATCCACTGCTGATGACGTCATATATTACATCATTTATGACATGCCAGTGACATCACTGATGACATCACTGATGACATCATCCACGTGACAATCAGATATACATCATCATACACTAGTATCACCTTACATCACTCATTGTAAACACTCACTGTAAAATACAGAGTACCATATTTGAATCTATTGACACACCAATACAAGTTTCTAAAAACCCACTCAGTTATTCCTAGATCTACACACACATCTAATCACCTACCTACAGATTCACTCATACAGGCTGTCAATGATCAATAGAACACTATCAAATATACGTATACACCTATATCAACATTACAGACCAGCACACATCCTATTTATTTATGGAGTCATCCTACTCACTTATGCAAACAATGGATCATACTTACATTTACTTAGCTACACACTTATACAAACACCACTTCATCTATTCATATAGATAGTAACGCATACTTAGTGTGTTATAAAATCACTATTACAAGTATACAGTTATCCATGCAGTCACTCATACAATCACTGAGTCTTATGTATACTTATTTATATACCACAACTGACACATACACTGCCTTTTATTTTTCTAGTTTGTTGGACATGTACCATTGAGAGACATATTAGCTCATCACCACACCCATAAACATATTCATTCACCCAAACAACTGTTAGAACATGTAGTCTTAACGTCATATGCGTACTGAATCAACTATTCACACACCTTTGGGCAGTCACACATCCCCCACAGAACCACATACACATGTACTCTCCGATACAAATACTCAGATAACTAATCAATGACTAATATAGACTTTCAAATAGCTAGTAACCAACTAGAGAAGCAGTTTATACAACAACTGACAAAGTTATACAGATATTCAAACAGTTTAGTCACTATCCACACTATAAATTAGTCAAGTAAACAGTTTATCACACTGCTACTAAATCCTCCATTCAGATATTTATATTTATATATCCACTCATTCTTCAATGGAGATTGCTATATAATAATAATATTTAAATAACAAACCAAACGACATTCACTGGATGATGTCATCAGTGATGTCACAAGGGATGACATTTGAGATGTCTTCAGTGATGTCATCAGTGATGTCACTGACCATGTCATGAATGATGTAATATGTGACGTCATCAGCAGTAGATTGTGGGCTCGCGAGTTACAGTTAGTACAACTAACTATAACGGAGGAATTTCGATGGTTTTGTATGAGTGAAATGTCCAACTAACTATAACACCTCTGAAACCTATGGTTTTTCAGTGAATATATATATATATATATATATATATATATATATATATATATATATATATATATATATTCACTGAAAAAACCATAGGTTATAGACCATATATAGTTAGGAATAAGCATTTACAAAACCTTGAAAATTCACTGAAAAAACCATTGGTTATAGACCATATATAGTTAGGGATTAGCATTTACAAAACCATAATTTACTCGTACAAAACCATAGAAATTCGCATATATAGTTATTTGCAATAACTATATATCGCGCACCCGCAATCCACTTCTGATGATGTCACATATTACATCATTCATGTAACAGGGTAAAACATTTTATTAAATAACTATTTACATAACTTTTTTATACTTTTTGTTGCCTGATCCGGCTAGCTCAATCGATCGAGCATGAAACTCATGCACTCTGATAGCAAGCGTTGCTGCTGATGCTATGCAGACAAAAACTGGTTTTCGGTTTGTACATTCTTCAAGATTTTTCCATCCAAGGCTGGTTGAGAGTTTGTAGAACGATGGCTTCAGATTTTCAACATACGGTGATGTGGCGCGGACTGGGAGGGGGCGCTTGGCTCCTGCCCCCTCCCCAAGTCGTGTTGCCCTGCTGTGGCCTAAGATCGCCCCCGACATAGGCGGCCGGCTCCCGGGGTCCGGCAGAACTTTTTGCCTTTTGATGACTCTTCCATTCTGGACCTTGTCCCACAATCCGTTTGACCTGAAGACACGCTGTAGTGGGGCGCCCCTTTACCGTTTCAGTTGCCATTCCGCCCGCTTTTGCTACACTGTGCCTCTTCCGCCATTCAGCTGTTTACCGCCCGCTCTTGCGACTACAGCGTCTCGCTCACCATGTAGTTGAGTTGCTCCCGCTCTTGCGATGCAGCGATAGGCGGCTGCCACAGGACTCTCAAAATGGCGGCCGGCTCTTCAGATTTGGGCGTGGTCCACTAAAATGGCCCTGGGACACCTTGGAACTCGGACGCTTGTCTGCTAGGGCTTGGGCCCCATTCTCGAAAGCGTCCCCTCAGCCTTGAAGATTCTACAAAAGTCTTGGGGGCCCCCAACTCCTGCAGGCTGCTGGTGGGGAGCGGCTGCCATGATTGCTCGTGGAATGGCCACGACTGAGCTACGAGATGGTGGTGCTCTCATGCTGACGCCAGCTTCAGTCTGAAACATCCAGAAACACTGTAGACTACCAATTCGATCAGTTCCGGTAGCGCCCCAACGTGACCCGGTAGAGAAGAACTTGCCCTCCCCTCTTTGACTGATGGTTCTTGTTGCCTGTCCCTTCTGTTGTCATTTAACAGAACTTTTTAGACTGCTGAAAGGGGTTGTGTTCCGACCGCTGGTTGGTGGAGACATTTTGACTATATTCTGGACCTACTTTGTCGCGTAATGCGTTATATGACACGCCGCGTTAGCGCACCCGGAAGTGCTCCGGTGCGCGAAGCGCAGCTTCCCGGAAGCGATCCGGGGCGCGGCGCGGCGCTCAGCGCGTAACGTAAGCATAACAGGTCATGTGACTTGTTAATAAAACTTTTCATTGGTTCATTTTACTTTTGTTATTCTAATGATGAAAGGCTTGGTCATATGACCTAAAAATTACGCTTTTTATTGCTTTCGAACATTATTTTTTCTTAAACATATATGTTATAATGTTCCAGGCTAATGTACTTTCCCGGAAAATTTACAACTGTCCTGCAAGTAAAATATATTCCTTTTTCGAGAAAAAGGGCGTTTCTTCGTCCCATGACAGAGCCGTTGAGCAAAACAGGCTCGGTCTGCTGTCTTAGTCGCCGATACGCAGCAAAAAAAAAAAAACGCTCACGCACAGCCGCTGGAAGACATGTATCAACATATATGAGCCTCCTCAGCCACCCTCAGAAAACATAAGGGGTCAGGATACGTCTCCCGTACCCCCTTATACCCTGTAATTTAATTAAACCGAAACACAAAATGGCGAATTCCCGTTTCGCTACCAGTTTGCGGCCCGGTTCGCGAACTGGGAAGCGCTTCTACCGTGAAAAATCTATTTTTTTTTATTTTCCCCACGGGACCCTTTAATAACCCCAACATCATTCCTAGGGGGTCAAGAGGGGTCTACCTTGCCCCCTTTCATTAAATTCCCCCTTCGTTTTTCTCCTCCTCTTGTCTCTCGATCCTACCAAGAGACAAGATGGCGGCCGCTCCGGACTGTTTAGAATGTTGACAGACACCGGAGAGCCAATCAGCTTCGCTTCGCAAAGCTCCGTTACGCGAAAAGTACGCGATCTGGAGCACTATCCAGGACGCTGTCACAGATATATCTGTTTTTTAAAACGTTAATTTCTCAAAATCCACTGGAGCACATATATTGAGACCCAGCAAAGGCACATCGGGCTAACAGTCCCTACAATTTTGCCAAGTTTCGTGGAAATCCATTCAGCCATTCGAGCTAAAAGTGAGGCCAAACGCCCTATGGAAATTAACATGGGAAAAACACGTTTTGGGACCCCCTTTTTTCTCGGCCCCCCCTTGACGAAACCCCCCCAAATTTTAAGGGGCTGCTCAGAAACAAAATGTGCCATTTTCCTGAAAATTTCAGCCGATTCCGTTCACAAACGCTAAAGTTATTAGACATAGAATTTTCAAAAGTCCCATAGAGAAAAAATCCTAACTATATATATGTATATATATATATATATATATATATATATATATATATATATATATATATATATATATATATATATATATATATATATATATATATATATATATATATATATATATTCCAGAAGCTTGGCGAAGTTCATGCCTGCACCTCCTTTCCGTGGCGGGCCTCGACGGGGTTTCGCCTCGCCCCGTTAAATCCAGACAAATTACCGTCATAAATCCTTGACAGAGAGTCGAGGCCCAGGTCAGCTTTGTTCAAGTGCTATTTATTTGGCAACATCAACATCAACACCCAACGCGTTTCGCAGCCTTCGCCGCTTTTTCACGAGTGAATGGTTGTGCACATTCAATAAAGTTATATACAATGACATAAGCTTGGTCATGTGACCTGTTACGTGAAACAATCATAAGTGAAAACATACTCTCTCATAGTTACAATTCATTTGGCATTTGTATATGCGGTCACGGAATGCCCATATTGACTAAACATAAAAGTCAAAAGTAAACGGAAAAACATTTCTGGGTATTTGCATTACAATTTCGGAAGGCGTCGTGTGCTCATCTGCACCACGGACTACTCTTCCCATAATTCATTGTAAGGGTTTGCCTCTCAACGGTAAAAGCATATACTGAATTAACTTCATTCAGTCCGTTTTCATAGTACACTCTGTGTCTAAACAGTAAACATCGTAAATTCACAGTTACATTTTATATACACATTCAGGGCGATTCCTCGCATGCTGCTTAATAAGGCGCCCTTTGGACTCCGACTTTTTGCGGGAGATGAAACCTCACTGATATTTCATCTCAGTGGGTTCAATGTCAATCAGTCCAATAGCAGATTAATGTCAATGTGTTTTCTCACATACATTGAGCCCCAGTGGGCTTAAATAAAATAATAAAGTGTTTTTGTGCAGCGCACGACGCCTTCCGAAATTGTAATGCAAATACCCAGAAATGTTTTTCCGTTGTTGATGTTGATGTTGCCAAATAAATAGCACTTGAACAAAGCTGACCTGGGCCTCGACTCTCTGTCAAGGATTTATGACGGTAATTTGTCTGGATTTAACGGGGCGAGGCGAAACCCCGTCGAGGCCCGCCACGGAAAGGAGGTGCAGGCATGAACTTCGCCAAGCTTCTGGAATACAAAGTTTCGAAGCCAGCGCCCGCCTGTAAGTGACTCGGAAGCTGTATCTCGACAACTGGATTTCTCTGCAACGCACGAAAAGCGAAAATAACGTGGCGAGAATCAAAGGGTTGGAAACCAGCATTTAGCCGTAAACGGAACCGAGCCATACAAACAATACATATTGAAGGCAAGTGGAATACCGCTAGAGCAACGAAAGTATTGAACAGCGGTAAGCAGAAAAAGTGCAACACGTACTGAACAAACTACTTCAGTATGGCAACATCAAGAAATGAAAAACGCTGTGAAGCAGCAAGCAGAATGTTTGAAACATCGATAGTGGCGCCAAGTGAGGCAAATGCAGCTGAGCCCTCAGTTGGGGAAAATGTGTCGAAGAAAGCGCAATGGGACCTGCTTTGGAAACACATGAAAGCAGAGCAAAATAAATGGTGGGAAGCGACCACACTACAAAAGTACATTGAGGCAGGAAGAGTGCCTCGAGGACTCCGGATCTTCATTACCCCCACATTCAGTGATCCAGACCCAGACTTGATCGGCGAATGGGCGGAAAATAATCACCACTGTTCAATGATAATGTTGAAACTTTTGGTTAAATATGCCAACCGGGATTGTGAGACTCTAAGCGCCAAGATTGAAGAGGTAACAGCTAAATTAAAGGCACTCTGTGGCACCGATGAATTTAACCAGGATATGGCAAAACTTGAAACGAAATTGGAACGAATTGAAAAGGACATTAAAGAAAAAAAGCAAAGGAAATTCCTACGGGACTTTGTGGACTACGAAAAAGGACAGATATTAACTTTTGCCAAGAAATTTGATCGGCTGAGAGGCCAAGGCATGACTGGTAAAACTACATTGGAAAGTACAGATCAATCGACTGGAGCCAACCACAGAGATAAAACACCGGAACCAAGAGCCACAACCAGTGAACCAGCTCAGAACGTGAATATGTCGGTAAAAGACAAAATTTTAATGGAATTTTCAATGTTAGCACAAGACAGGCTAACAGCACCGGATATGGCCGAACCAAGCAACCAAAGAGGACGAGGTCGTGGGCGCGCAGGCAGAGGCGTAGAAAGGCTACAGAATACGCCAAAAGATGTAATGGGGAGTCCGGTAGGATCTCGCACGCGCTGGCAAAAAAGAACAAAAGAATGGAACAATCCGAAATGAAAACAAAGACGGTGATGAATTTATCAGATCGCGAATTAACAAACATTGAAATTGATGTTCTATCTAGAGGATTAACCTTTGTCCCCACCAACGAATTTGACTACACCCAAACAAGAATTGATCTCTTTTATTTCACAAGAAAACTACGCCTTAAGAAATGGTTTACAACAAAGGCGAATCTGGGGAAAGACAGAAGCTGCAGAGAAGAGGTCAGTAGCCTGTGTATTAATGATATTCAGACATTGCATGTATTGAATGAACTGGGGGACCAAGCCAATTTCAATAGCGATCCTATACTAAATCTACTCAACGATGACATTGCAACAGACCTTAGCAGTAAGAGTCATTTTAAACCCACGTCCATATTCATGCCACAAATAATCAATGAGGCCCTAGATGTGTTTGAAAAGGGAGTAAAAAATGGCCTCAAAAGAATTAGTGGCAGCATGTCTCAAGTAAGGAAAAATCTAACTTTTGAACAGACTGCAGCCATTCAGACATTACAAAATGACCATATCATTGTGATAAAAAAATCTGACAAGGGTGGGAATGTAGTGGTGTGGGGAAGGGACAGATATGTGAAGGAGGGTTTAAGACAGCTAAGCAATGTCAGCCAATATGAAAAAAGTTCCAAAGCATGTTTTGAAAAATCTAACCAAAAATATTGTGATGAATTATTTGAATGGAAAGAGAAAGGCCTTCTTGAACAGAATGAATATGATTATTTATTCTGTAAACATCCTAAACTTCCGGTACTATATTTGTTACCAAAAGTCCACAAGGACAAGGACAATCCTCCGGGTAGACCGATAGTGTCATCCAGAGGGTCTAGCCTTGAAAATACCTCAAGATACGTAGATTACTTCTTGCAGCAATATATGAAAGAATTACCCTCATATATCAAGGATACAGGAGATTTCCTGAGAATGATGAATGAATTTGTGTGGCAGGACACCTATATGATGTTAAGCCTAGACGTTACTAGCCTGTATACTAGCATCCCTCATGGCCTAGGGTTGAATGCCTGTAGATACTACTTGAATGAAAGATCTATCTCATACTTAATGCACACGGAGGTCTTGTTGAGCATGATTAACACATGCTTAACTGAAAATTATTTTCTGTTCGACAACCAGGTGTACAGGCAATTAATGGGAACTTCGATGGGTACTTGTTTTGCCCCGAGTTTTGCCTGTCTCTTCTTAGGGTGGTGGGAGGAGCATACCGTCAGACCCCACACCCTGTACAAAAAACATGTCAAAAAGTGGGCAAGATTTATAGATGACGTGTTTTGCGTATGGGATGGTACCAAGGAAGAGGCTGACAATTTTGTGAAAGAGTTAAATGTCAATGAATTGAATTTATAGTTTACACATCAGGTGCACCCGGTCCAGATGGAATTTCTGGATGTGGTGGTAAAAGTACAGAACAGCAAAATTGAGACCATGTTACACCGCAAAGCTACTGCCGGTAACAGCATGTTGCATGCTTGGAGCTGTCACCCCAAAAGCCTCATAGAAAGTATCCCGTATGGTGAGCTACTGCGTGCCAAACGGAACTGCAGTACAGAGGAGGGATATGAAAATGAGAGCGTAATAATGATTAAGAGATTTAAAGAAAGAGGATATAGTGACCAAAATATATCAACTGCATGCTCCAAAGTAAAATTAAGATCCAGAAATGATTTATTGACAGGCGAGTCACAAAAAGGAAATATAGCCAGCAATGAAACGGTTAGATTTGTGACCACATACAGTAACAAGGCTCATGAGGTGAGGAAATGTCTTGAGAAACATTGGAGTCTTTTACAGACTGACCTTGACATTGCTAAGTCAGTAAAAGATTACCCACAAATCACCTTCAGGAAAGGAAAAGCTATGAGCGATCTAGTGAGCCCAGCAAACCTGCCAAGATTGGTGCCCAAAAAAATGAATCCAGTACAGGGATTCTATATCTGTGGCAAATGCAAGGCCTGCAAAAATAGTAAAAACTGTAAAACAGTGAAGCTATCAGCCAAAACTAAACCATTCAAAATAATGAAGCACCTTTCGTGCGAGACAGAATACGCAGTGTATGCCCTCAAGTGCCCCTGTGAATTGTTTTACATAGGGAGCACAGTACATAAAGCGAAAAAAAGAGTACTGGAACATCTGAGGGCTATAAACCACCACGACCAACAATACCCCATTGCCCGTCACTTCTTTAGTGAACACAACCAGAACACAAATTTATTATCGTTTGTGGTATTGGACTGTGTACCTAAAAGGGAAAGAGGAGGAGACAGAGTCAAGGAATTACGTAGACTAGAATCTAGGTTTATAATTGGATTCCAAACCCTGTCTCCATCAGGGCACAATATTGATGAGGGACTTGGATCTCATCTTGGATAATATCAGCGCCAGACCTAGTATGATGTAATGTATAAACTTGTTGTCTTCATAGATGTCTATGAAATATGTTGGTTTTATCAAATGGGTTATAACAAAAGTTATGATTTTAACTAATATGCTCTCTCATTCTGCAGGTCACGGGTGTTCACTACGTAATGGATGAAATGAATGAGAGTCACGAGCAAGATATAGAGTGATTCAAGCACAGCATGATTCAAGCGGCATAGCAGGATTGCGAATATGTTATACTTTTGCACGGTTATGCCCACTGGGGCACTATGCGCTGCACAAAAACACTTTATTATTTTTTTTAAGCCCACTGGGGCTCAATGTATGTGAGAAAACACATTGACATTAATCTGCTATTGGACTGATTGACATTGAACCCACTGAGATGAAATATCAGTGAGGTTTCATCTCCCGCAAAAAGTCGGAGTCCAAAGGGCGCCTTATTAAGCAGCACGCGAGGAATCGCCCTGAATGTGTATATAAAATGTAACTGTGAATTTACGATGTTTACTGTTTAGACACAGAGTGCACTATGAAAACGGACTGAATGAAGTTAATTCAGTATATGCTTTTACCGTTGAGAGGCAAACCCTTACAATGAATTATGGGAAGAGTAGTCCGTGGTGCAGATGAGCACACGACGCCTTCCGAAATTGTAATGCAAATACCCAGAAATGTTTTTCCGTTTACTTTTGACTTTTATGTTTAGTCAATATGGGCATTCCGTGACCGCATATACAAATGCCAAATGAATTGTAACTATGAGAGAGTATGTTTTCACTTATGATTGTTTCAAGTAACAGGTCACATGACCAAGCTTATGTCATTGTATATAACTTTATTGAATGTGCACAACCATTCACTCGTGAAAAAGCGGCGAAGGCTGCGAAACGCGTTGGGTGTTGATGTTGATGTTGCCAAATAAATAGCACTTGAACAAAGCTGACCTGGGCCTCGACTCTCTGTCAAGGATTTATGACGGTAATTTGTCTGGATATATATATATATATATATATATATATATATATATATATATATATATATATATATATATATATATATATATATAAATCTCCAAGAAAAGACGTTGCCCCAAATGAATCCATCACACATGCAGGGGTGAGCACACATATGCCTCAGGTGGTTGCAAACACAGCGCTCCTGCTGCGCGTCTCCTCAAAGCCAAACGCGTTTTGAGTAATAAGATACCCTTGTTCACTGGCAGGCATTCGTTCGTGCAAGGCAGCAGCAACTCATTTTTAGAACACCATTTTATTCATAAACCACTCCGCCCCCATAGGCGTCAGTCACATGGTTTGCACCAAGGCTTTGTGGATGATGTAGTCCATAAATTTAAGCCAAGCTCGTAGTTCCAGTCAGACCCAAGTGTGTATTTGCACAGTCCTTTAGTGTACCAAGCACAGTTCAAACATTAATCTAAAATAGATAAAAGTGCAGTCAAGGCTCACTGTGGTACATTCAATATATACCTGATGCTCCGGTGCCCCGCATTCCATCTCGCGTTTGCGGGACTCGTGGATCCGCCTCTTCTGGCGGCCGGACGGCTTTGTGGCTGGGCCAGCCGCATTATATCCAAGAAAAGAGGCTCTGGTCCCCCACATTCCATCTCAGTTGTTGTCTCCCCTGGCTTCATAATCTTCTCCAGTAGCCCTCCTGTGTAAGGATGGAGAGGGAACATCTCCCTCAGGGCCATCCACATTTGGTGCCTGTTTAAATTGAATGTGGCCCGTCATACTTAGTATTTGTCAGCGTAGTTGCTGGGATGCCAACTCTGGCGAAAAACAGTATTAGGCTGCACTGTGATAAGACTACTCAGCAGATGTTTGATATCATTTATCACTAGGTTTATTTCTGTGGTACTCTACACAAAGCATGAGATCCATTAACCGCTCCATCCAGCAATGGCGGTAAGTTTGTCTTTAACTCTTCCCTGCTCCATTTGTAGCCCATGGCACATAGATGGTCCCTTATGTGCCCTTTTGTAGCCGCGGGTAATTTTTTGCTTTGGGAAACTCTACTGTTTTCTCTCTAACACAGTGTTCCCATCTTGCTAGGCATTCTTCCTTGTAGGGAAAGTTCCACTCGGGATCTCCTCCTCCATGACGGATGCAGTCTTCTGTAATGGCCATGTCCTCGGGTTCGAAGAATTCCGCTTTCAGCCAGGGTCTATCGTACTGGCCTTTTCCCTCATTCTAGTGGGTTAGCAGATGGCAGAATGGCCAAGCAAAGGTCTTGCCTTCCTATCTGGCCACTATATCCCTTGGGGTTTGTCTATCTATACTGTGTATTCACTTGGAGCAGAGTACATGTTCGTCAATGTTCCCTCATGTATGTGCAAAGGTGCCATCCTGTTTCCCATGTCTTGGTTGTCTCAGCACCAGGCTACCTTCTCTCTTATTTCCCGGTCAGCCCCTCTGCTTTATTGAAAATTTGGTGAGACTCGGATCCCAGCCAGAAGCCTCTCATCTAATTCTACCTCTGACTTTTCCCTGATCAGTGCCCTGTGTCTACCTCTTCTCTCCGCTCATGTTGTTGGGCTGCTCCATTTTTTCTATGTGCTTTCCCTTTCCCTCCTTAGCTCGCACCTTTCTTCCACATCCCATCTAGGTTGCCTCCTTTGCTCCGAGCTATTCGTTGTTCTTTTTTAGTCTGTCTTTACCCGCAAATTCGTTCTCTGTTGTTTCCTCGGCTACCTGAACAAGTCCTGTAGCTGCACCCTACACATCGGATCCCGGGGGACTGGGGCCCCCATCCTCATTACCGCTAGCTTAATCACTGTCCAGAAGCACTGCAAACCTTCCTGTCAGTCATGTATGTTTGCCTAAACCAATGAGGATGCATGTTTTCCACACCGCTGGAGTTCTATGTGTTGAGCCTGACGGACGGATGGGGGGGGTCAAAATTCTGGGAGCCCTTGCATCAGACCAAGGTTGCTCTGTAACTGCCTGGCCTTCTAGCCTTCTAGTCTCTTATGTCTGGGCATAGCCACTCATTGTTTGGTGGGAGGCCCGCTGACTTCTACTGACATATTAGTGATTCCTAATGTGAGGAGAGCAGGTGAGAGCACCTCCATACATGCATATGGTGGGGTAGCTGCTTACACCTTGCTTTCTATCTGTAATGCAGGACTGTCGATCTGGGCTTCCTCGAAGATGCCCCAAGTTTCTAATAATGCCTCACTCTTATCTTTCTTTCAACCTGTGTATTTGGATTGTATGTATGTTTTAATGGTGTCTCCATGATAAGTTTGGTAGTTTTAGAGGACAAGATACATTTGCTTTTTTTTAGGGAGTCTCTGGCTTCAATTTGAATTGCAGGGAAAGTATACACAGGGTTACTGCTTCCTATTATGTTACTATGAGCTCAGTGCTATGAACAGAGGCATCAACAATCCAACACAACCATTTCATAAACACAAATAAAAATGCATAAGAAGTGTTGCAACATAGAAAAAGTGCATGTTTGTCAATAAAAACTATATCTGAATGATATTGACTCCTATGAAACATTGGGTCTCTCAACAAAACAAAATACTTAGGCCAAAAAACAGTTAATGTTATTATTTTGATTTCTTCGCAGGTCGTAATTTTATAATCTGTAAGGTACCACTTTTTAGGGTGCTGTAATGGTGGTCACATATTCACTTTACTTTATTGCTGACCACCACCAAAAAGTGTAGGTAGATCTGATCCTCATGAATTGCCATCTAATAAGTTAATGACCTTTTGTTGCAAGCGCATAAGCTTCACATCCTTAGAGTGAAGATGCACATCTTGTTTTATTCTTAATTAGGGCAGGGGCCACGTTCATTAAAATTTTCTTGAGTGAACCACCTCCCCTATTTTAACCCACTTCCCTACACACCGCTACCACCTACACTGATCTAGGGCCCTCACACGCACTTCACACACCGCCATAAGGAAAAAAGATCTCCACCAAGAAGGCCCCATCATGGGTGCTGATCGGGTATTGCAGCGCCGACCCGATAAGGAGCAGAACCGATGATGAAGCAAGACACCTAGCTGGCTGGGTGTGTGAGGGTCTTTTTTCAAGAGGAGAGGATCCTTCTCCCTACTTCTGTGACTTGACTCCGTACCAACATATGGAGCATTTATAAAACATACAAAACCCTGCTTCTAATGTTAGGAACTGCATGCCATTTTTGTAGAGTTTGAGTAATGGACATGTATGCTGGACCTGGTTAAAAAATAGCCTGTTTCTCCCTCTCCTTGTTTATCAAAAAAAGGTGACATGTGTGGGATCGCCTTCGAGGCCGCCTCGCGACTACTCAGCCAGGACATATACAATAGCAAATATGCCAGATATCTGTCAAATGCAAGGAGCTCAGGTTATCTTTTGACGCTTCTTCCTAGTTTGCTAAATGCCACATGCTTTAATAAGGTTCTGGTGAGGCCTCTAACCCTCTCTGACGGCTACTTCAGGCCGAACCGCCACCCCACAGATTCAGCACAACTTCCTATCAATTGTGGTGTCTGTTTGCCACCCTTGTTGAGCAAATGTGAATCCGTCTGGGTGGGGTCCCCTTCTTTTGGTTGCAGTAAGGTTTAAGTTACCAGTCAGCTTCTTGCTGTTTCACCAAAATGTTGCGTGAACATAAAATACCTTGAAAAAACAAGAGATAAGAGGCGTTTGGCAAAACTGGAACAGTTTGTTAATTAATCAATGTAGCTGAGCGCACAGGCATAGGGTCTGATGACTGTCTCACTTTACAATCGGTCTAACATAGACTTTTATACAGTTCATTGAATGCAAGAAAATGGTTCACATGATCGTTTTTTTGGTATGGAATGTGAACCTCTGTCTTTGGAGCCATAAATTATCGCACTGGATGAGGAATCCAGGTGGGGCCTGTGTTTGATGGACACAATACGGCCAGTGAGTAACGTGTCCAGAAGTCCAGCATTGGAAGCATGTGATCACTGTGTGTACTGTGTATGCTGTACCTTGATTGCTAATTGTTCCTAACTTCATGTGGCATCTGACTCTATGGTGTTTTGGGAATGTGTTCGCCCCTCTGGCCTTGTGCACCTTATTGGGGCCTGTCTTCTTTGGCAATTGTGGTGTCCTTGCGCCTATCTGTGGGATCGATTTGGGATTTCCTCTTTGCATGTTTATCTGCTGGCTACATGCCACCCCACCTCTGATCTGTCAATCAGTGACTAACTATGTATTTCTGAGTTGTGGTTGACATGGAGTTCACAACAAATTTGTCAGTAAATATATTTTATACATGAATGTAAGGATTGTGTTGCCCCTGCATCACCCTGCTTCTAGTAATGTCAAACATATTAATAAAAGTATACCATTCTAAATGTTATTTTCATTTCACATGGATATGCTCATGCATAAGGACTAATCTTTTTATTGCCAAAGTAATCTAGATAAATCCATTAAAGTGAATGATTTTTTTTTAGTTCATGGCCATCCCTGAGCTAAACTTAGCAATATTTGATTAGCCTTCATTTAATTTATATATTTTCAGCTGCCTAGTAATTTGTCATTGTCAATTCATCTTCAAAAGTACATCATTTGAACAATTAGATATCTAATGTCATTGAGAATTAATAGACTAAAGCTACCTACCGAAAATAAAGCTCTAATATGTAGTTCTGAGTATTAACTACAGTGTTCCTAAAATATAATGATTTGAGTTCTAATAACAGTCATTTCAATAAATGTGTTCCAAAAAGTAGAGTAGAGTCATGGTATTAGTCTATATGGTGGAGTGTAGTCTCCCTATTAATATTAGTAAATAATTTTTATGTTACATGTACAGTGTGGTGTCAGAACAAATCTGTAATAAGAAAACAACAACACTACTTGTTTGTAATAAAGTATTACAAAAACATAGGGCGTAACAACGCAGGTTTACCTGCCTATCTGCTGCTGCTGTTTAGAGACTCCTGTTCTCCCAACCCTATCACGGACCTATCCTGCAGGTGAAAGCATTGATAGATTCTTGAAGACAAGCCAATGCAGCTTAGAATTTAGAATTCCCTGTACAAACAGAATTGTATATGCAACGTGTCCTTGAAATGGGTCAACTTGAAAGATATTTGGAAGAATGCAAGCACTCACCTATTCCATGGGATAAATGCACTGCAAGTCACTCTGGAGTTAAATGACCCTATAAGTACACTTGGCTGATTGCCTTGTCTCGCCAGATGCTACATAAACACCAGGTTTGCTTGTGGTGTATTGTTGTGGATCCATTATTCCACACATAATGCCTGTAAAACTGTAAAAAGTCATATTACTAATTTCCCTTTTGGCACACAATCTTTATTTCAGGTGTATTTCGCGTTCCGCGGAGAACGTGAAATTGCCCAAACTTCTGCGTTCCGCGACATTTTTCGCGTTCTCAAATGCGTGTTAGCGAGATATTTTCCCTGAGCAGGCAAACAGCGATTGCGAACAGTAAAAAAGCATTGCGAACACGCAATTCTGTGTGTTCGTAAAATTTCTGCGTGTTCGCGGACATTTTTTACCGTTTCGCAGAGATTTGAGTAACGCGATTACGCAAATTCCGCCCACCCCTAATTTGCATATAGCTGTGTCTGAACTTGGGTGGCAAAGTGAGCTAAAGAATGATGATGGATTCAACCCAGATCTGTGACTGAGTGTGAGTGTTTGAAAAGTTTCAGCACTGAAGCTGAGTCTCAAGATGACTGCCGCCACTTAAAGGTTTGAAGTGTTGGCAGTCAATCAGATTGGATCACGGGGACTGTCAGATCCTCTGAGGATCCATGTCACTAGATATATAAATTTGAACTTTTTAATAGCTCTGCAACTACTGAATATTTTACAACAAATCACAAAAAGGCACATCCCTGGACCAATATCTACCGTTCCGCCAAATTTGGTGAAAATCTGATCAGCAGTTCGGGTTGCAGCTGTTCCTATTTGAATTTAGATGGAGAAAACGTGTTTTGGGATCCCCCCTTTTGCTTGGCCCCTGCTTGATGAATCACCACAAAACGTTCAGGAGAGCAGTGGAAGTGAGCGTCATATTAGTTTTGAAAATTTCATGAGGATTTGTCAAAAGACAACACATTTTGGGCAAAATAATACATATATACATATATATATATATTGCCATAGGTCACCAATAGGCAGTTATAGTTAGGAGCTGGTTTCCATAGGAAAAGTGTTATTTGACTTGCTTACGACTTTAGTGCCATTTGACACATCTTCACAAAATTTCTTTCTGCAGCAGGGCTTCCATTCTCCTGCTGTGAGGCATCTTAGTTTTGGGGTTCTTTAGTCCAATGAATCGGAGGTTCAGGCTTTGGGATGCCACCTAAATACTGAATTTAGGGAGGTTACAAATGGAGACAGGTAATAGCCAATGGGCTAGCTACCTTCTTGGCATTTAACAATTTTTTCCACCTTTCCTCCAACTAAAAGTGGAGAAGGAAAGGGGACTTGGCCTCCCTACTAACTGGGGGTCCCTGGGTTGGATTTCAAAGGTGACATTGTCTTTGAATCTTCCAGCCCGGGAGGGCCATTCTGCCCAGGAGGAGGAATGAAGCATCCCTGCCCAGAGCAGGTATTGTTTCTGTCATCTGAGAGCACTGGCTCGACCCCCATGAGGTCAGAAACATGTCTGGTAGTGGTAGGTTGGTGAAAACCAGTCAGAAACACCACTAGTGTTTGGGTAAGTTTTAGGGGGGCCTCTAAATGGGTCTCCTGTGTGAATGCATTAATAAACCCAACACTTGCAACAGTGAGGCTTTATTAAGACAAGATGTTTGGTACCAAACATCTTGGAAATCAGTGAAGCTGTCATGGAGCTAGGAAACGTCTGTTGCAAAGTATCCAGCCCATGAACTCTTAATGGCTTCCTTGTTCACTTACAACAACACAGAATGGACTGGACATTGTAGGGGCATATCTGCTCATGCTGATATGCCTACATGTGGGATATAGTGCACCCTGCCTTAGAGGTGACTTACCTATATCGTATGCATTATATGGCTGGCATGGCTGTGTGCCATGTCACCTCTTTGGATTTTCCTGCACCAAGAAATGCAGCTGTCATTTGCAGATTGCATAGCCTTGGTGAGAGGGCCGGTGGGTGGCACACCCAGTATTGCAGCCCCAGTGGACCCTCTTCATTACCCATGCACTAGGTATCGGGGTGCCACTTACTAGGGACTTACCCAGGATAGCTGAAGTTATGCCAATTGCTGTACATTGTTTTGGGAAAGAGACATGGCACTGGGAACCTGGTTAGTAGGGACCCATTGTACTTATAGTTCAAAGTAACATCAGGTATCAGGCAAAAAGTGGGGGCTAACCATGCAAACCCACTCACAGACCCACTCAGAGACTCATGCACCCACTCATGGATCCTCTCGGACACTCACTCACTTACTCACAGACCCTCTCAGACTCTTGCACACCCACTCACAGACCCACTCAGAGACTCATGCACTCACTCACAAACTCACTCAGAGACAGATGCACCCACTCATAAACCCTATCAGACACTCTTATACGAATTCACAGATCCACTTTGCATAAAGACTCCGAAGCAAAAGATGTTTCTCATATTTACATGCTGTTATGGATAAAAGATGCACCAAAAATTGGAACAGACAGTGATGAGTCTGTACTCTATTTCATACAATAGTATGTAACATACGCCATCCTGCAATACAGTGGTAAAATAGGTGTCTGAGACACCAAGTTTTGTGCTTTCAAACACATAGATGTGGGATAGTGTTGTCATTGAAAATACAGATGCAAGGAAAACTTTACAAAAGATATTGGTTTGGATTTCCACAATCTGTAATTTCCCAAGGAAGAGTGAACAGTTCTTCACCTGCAGTCATACATGCACTGACAAGAAAATCACTGAAAAACACATATAACTTCAGAAGAACCGAGATCTCCATGAATATCACGGACTATGACCCTGTGATTCTCAATATGTGGAATGTTAATATGGATTTACAATTTGTTTCAGGCAACTCCATGACTGTTGCTCGTTACGTCACTTCATAAATTACAAAATCAGAGAAGGCAGAGACGGCAGAGGGGAAGGAGATGTGTAGGAGATTTCAGCAGAAAGGACTCACACCAAGAAATTGCACAGCTTCCACTGAAAAATACTTTCCCTTAGAGAGATAAGGTCCAGTGAGTGCTGTGATCGAAAGAGCTCAGCCAGTTAGTTCTCGAAGTCAATGGAAATTGTTAGGCCTAGCAAGCATGCAAAATAGAGTATTGAAATCTTTTCCAGAAATTAAGTACCTATCAGAGTTCAACCCAAAAAGTGAAGACATTGTGAAATCAAATATGCTGGATACATACTATCCAAGAAGGAGTCCATATCTAGAAAACATATGCGATTCTGAAGTGTTTCAAAACTACAGATATAGAAGTAATGTAACAAAAACCATAGAAGAAGCTAAATAGATCAGCAGGGTTTACAAAGCAACCAAAGTTGTAGACCACTTATTCAAGTTCCCCTTGGACAACCTATTATTGAAAATAAAGCTACAATAGCCATAAAATAAGTCAAAACTACAATGGAATAAGTGAGATAGGAAAATGTTGACTTGTAATAGTTAGTTGGACAACTGAACAACAAACAGAAAGAAATGTATATGGAGGTAAAATAAAAAATAGAGAATGGATTACTTCACTAGTAGAAAGAATGTAAAGGCTCATTGTTCAAGCCAAAAGTAATATATGTCAGTGGTCAAGCTGGCCCAGGGAAACACTTTTTAATTAAAGTTCCTATTGCTTACCTAAAGGGGATTGCAGAATAAAATGTATTGTATGTATGTACAGCACCAACTGGATTAGCTGCATACAATGTTAAAGGAATTACTTTACATCCACTACTTATGCTACCAGTGGAACAGGACAGTAATCTGGTATACTAGAAATTATCCAATTAAGCTTGCCATGAAGTCTGAAGAGTACTAAAGAAGCTGAAGCTTTTAATCATCTATGAGGTCTCAAACTTAATGCTTGCCTTCATACACTTGAGAATGCAGCCAATTTTAGAAACAGTTATAGCAATAAAACTGTGATTTTTAACATATTCTGATTAAATTAGTTCTGTAACTCTAGGTAAATCAATTGATTAAATAATTTAAGTGAGTACAATGTATAGTGTCACTTATTTGTAGTGATATACTGCGCAGTGTTTTTGTTCTCCTATCTATGCAATTTATTTATTTCCCACTGTTCAAGGATACATCTTTATACGATACATTGTTTATGGGTGTACCAATATGAAAGCTGAGAACAGAAAAAATGGAATGCTTTACTATAAGGTGATATACTATTACAGCTTAAGCAATATGTACTGTTTTGTTTGTTGAATTTTATACATGTACTACTGACGTCTATTAATGTTCTTTTTATTTTTCAACAGTGGTTTGTTGTTATACATCTTTAGATGTGTCAACATGCTTGTAGTGCCACAAACATATTTCTAACAAATAGCCTTGGAGAGGGTCTTGATCCATAGAGAGTACTTTATATGCTTTTCTAAAACATTTTTTTGTCCGGTGGGGATGATAAAACAAAATCCCATGCTATTGATTGCCATTTTGCCAGGGGTTTCTCCTCCAAAGAACTGTGTTCAACAGGGTGTGGCTGTTGATCCTCTCTGCCAACTGATCACAATTGTTTCTAAATGATTTTTAAAAAAACAACACCATATTCAATGTGGAAGAAGAAAGCAGCCGTTTCTGAATTGAGAACAGGGTTTCTTTTTGACATTATTTCTTACTGGGTTTTCCCCACTGTTCAAGGTTCCTTTTTTTTACAGCACAATATTTATGAGGCACAAGTATAAAAGCTGAGAACAGTCCAAAAAGAAAAGAAAGTGCTTTACCATAATGTGAAATACTAATACTGCATAAACAATTCTACTGTTTTGTTGATAGTATGAACTTATGAATTGCAGAACTTAAATTTTCTTGCAGAATTTTGTAAAAAGTAATACTTATATTTATGTTGTTTTTAAACATAAGAATAACATCATCTATTGGAGTAAAGTGATTTCCAAATTACTTCTTTTTGTGTAATTCAACACATTTACTTTCTTAAGGTACATACCAAGGGAGAGTCTGATACAGCCACAGAGACTTCCACACATACATATTCAATCACTAAATCATGCAATCACTCACCCAAACATACAATCACTCACCCAAACAGTTTCAAACACATCTACTGTCTCACCCAAACAGTCAAACATACAGTTTGTAAAACAACCAGTCACTCATCCATAGAGCTAGTAACATACACACACACACCCTTTCATACAGGTACTCACATAGTCACTTACTCACCCATACATACACTCACAAACCCACTGACTCACCCATACAGGCACTAACACACCTACTCCCTTACACATGCAGTCACTCATACATCTACTCAGTCACCCATAAAATCATGAAAATTCCTGGTCACTCTTCCTTGTAACCACTGTCATGCCCAATCACTCACCCATATAGCTCTTAACACACCCACTTACTCATTTGTATAGTGACTCATACACCCACTTATTCACCCATGCAATCACTAACACAACCCAGTCACTTTCCAATCTAACCACAGACACACCCAACCACTCACCCATACAGACACTCACACACCCATTCACTCACCCATACATCTACTCATGCACCCTCTCATACAACATTTACAGCCACTCACACACCCACTCACTTATCTATACAAATGCGCACACACATTCACAAACACATAAAGCCACTCACACACCCATTCACACATATACATCCACTCACACTCCCACTCAATCACTCATACATCCAGTCATGCATCTACTCATTCACCTGTACAGCCAGTCACCCAGGTATTGTGCACCAATAAACCTACTCACTCACCAATACAGCCACTCATGCATCTACCCACTTACCCATACAAATAATTAAACACTCTTTCATGAACCCATATAGCCACTTTCACACCCCCTCACTTACCCACATACCCCCTCACTCAATCACTTCCTCACTCATTCAGTCACTCTCTCACTAACATGTAAACTCACTCACTCATACACTTTCATTCACATAAATACAGTTTATCTTTTTTTAAGCCAAGAAAGGTTTTTTTATTTTTCAGACTTTTTTTAGTGTTTTAACATTTTTTATTTTGTTCCTTTTTTTAACAAAGAAAATGGCAACTGGGAAAAGTATTGACTGAAAAAATAAAACTGCAGCAACCGATTGTTCCCCTACAGTGAGGAATTTTTTGCAGTCCAAACAAACTTCTTCTATTCTTAGCAGCTCCAGAGACTTCTCAGGGAGATGTTGTGCAAACTCAGAAGGTATGGGGTTCCCTGGTTCAATGGGTGTCTCACCTGGCTGTGATGTATCTGCTGCACTGCACTTCCTATGGGCTATGGTCAAGTGGTTGTTTTGGCACGTCTTTGGGTGAGTCGACATTCTTGTTTTGACACACTAATATTTCATGTGCTTTCCCACCCTTTTCTTCTACCCGGAGATGATGGAAAATATTTCTTGTGCAATACATTGCCGCTTTGCTGGGGGTTCCTCCTTCAAAAAACTGTCTGCTGATCTTCTGTACCACCAGATGCCATTTTGTTCAGAATTAATTTTCAAAGTGAAAAGAGCAGGCGCTGAAATTTGAACCTTTAATCCCAGCACTTGAAGTCTAAAGAAAAAAAATGGGTGGGGACTACCTTTCTCAAATAATGAAAAGTGTTTGTCAAACACTATAGACAGGTGACATTTGTAAATCCAGATGTATTTGAGAGTGCCAAAATCTTTGCAGTTCAAAGAAATAGCATAAAACAGTGTTGAACCAAATAATTACTTACAATAATCTCACTTTATATGTTATATTAGTAAACTACTGGTCACAACATTTTAATACAATGTGTGTGTATATGTTTTTTAGACTTTCAAAGAAAATCATGACAATTTCACGAATATCCACTGTAGGGGAATATACGTATTGCAACTTTAGGTGACAAATTCAGGAATACAAAAAAAAAAGAAAAGCTTTCTGGGCATATATGTTTCTTGGTGCAGACGAAAATGATGCTGAGTCCTTGAAGACCATGAGGACATCTCCGCCAAACACAGAAGCCCTTGCTTCATGTAGAGAGGAGAAAGTGACCATGTTTAGCAGAGATTTACCTCTTTATAGCATCGTCGTCTTCTCTATAGGAGGATTTCAAGTTTTTCACAGACTTCTGGATGAAGACACACGAGGAACAATTACATTGCAAAACCTTACAGAAGATTGCTGGAAACATTTTCTTGTGATCCATTATGCATTTACAGTATAGAATACACACCTGGCATTTACCAAATGAGGTAGCAGTTACTAATTTACCAGTAAAAACTACTCCAGATGCATAGACATTTTTAGCACAACTGTGGACTCTTGTCATATAAATGTGAAGGCGATGTTCCTTTCTGACCTTGATGCTCATTTGACAACAAATAAACCTCAACTGGAAGCACTTCCTTTTATGAACATAGCAGGTGTCTCAGTTCACCTTCCCTGTCCATCTTAGTAGTATGCAACTCACATAGTCAAGTCAAGTTTGAATTTGTATAGCGCACTACTCACCCAGAGGGTCTCAAGGCGCTTGAGGGAGGGGGGAGCTTTAGTTGTTTTCTGAAGGAGAGGTGGTTCTGTGTGATGCGGAGGTGGGTGTGGAGGGAATTCCAGGTCTTGGCCGCTAAGTAGGAGAAGGATCTTCCTCCCATGGTGGATCTTTGGATTCGTGGAATTGCGGCGAGGGCTTGATTGGACGATCGAAGTTGGCGAGTGGGGGTGTAGAAGGACAGGCGCGTGTTGAGGTATTCGGGTCCTAGGTCGTAGAGGGCTTTGTGTGCATAGGTGAGGAGGCGGAACGTCATTCTCTTGTTGATGGGGAGCCAGTGGAGGTCTTTCGGGTGACCGGAAATGTGAGCCTGGCGGGGGATGTCTAGGATGAGTCTGGCTGAGGCGTTTTGGATGCGTTGGAGTTTTTTCTGTAGTTTGGCTGTGGTTCCGGTGTAAAGGTTGCTTCCGTAGACTGGTCGCTTGTGAACAGTGCATGGGTGACCGTCTTTCTTGTGTCGGTGGGGATCCAACTGAAGATTTTGTTGAGCATACGTAGGATGTTGAAGCATGATGATGAGACGGCGTTGACTTGTCTGGTCATCGAGAGGGAGGAGTCCAGGATGAAGCCCAGGTTACGTGCGTGGTCCGTTGGTATGGGTGAGGTTCCCAAGGCCGGTGGCCACCATGAGTCATCCCAGGGCGGAGGGGGATGATCCTAAGATGAGGACTTCCATTTTGTCTGAGTTTAGTTTTAAACGGCTGTTCTTCATCCACTCGGCAACTTCTTTCATCCCTTTGTGTAGGTTGGTTTTGGTGGTGTTTGGGTCTTTGGTGAGGGAGATGATCAGCTGAGTGTCGTCTGCGTAGGAGATAATGTTGAGGTTGTGTTGGCGTGCAATGGATGCGAGGGGACTCATGTATACATTGAAGAGGGTGGGACTGAGTGAAGATCCTTGGGGTACGCCGCAGATGACTTCAGTGGCCTCTGATCTAAAAGGGTGGAGGTGGACTCTCTGGGTTCTTCCGGCGAGGAACGAGATTATGCAGTCAAATGCTTTTACTTGTATTCCGACGTTGCTGAGGCGTTGTATGAGGGTGTTATTTATTTATTTATTTATTAGTTTTCTAAAGCGCGACAGCTACCCAACAAAGGGTTTCCCGGCACTGTGGGACACTAAATTGCAGAGCAGGATGTTAAACTCTGAGAGGGAGGCTAGAACGAATTACTGGTTAAAAAGCCACGTTTTTGTTGCTTTGCGAAAGTGGTCATAGCGAGTTTATGGGTGTTTATGGGTGTTTAGGGTGTTATGACAGACTGTGTCGAAGGCTGCGGACAGGTCGAGTAGGACGAGTTTCTCCGTTGTCCAGTAGAGTTCGAATGTCGTCTGTTGCTGCGATGAGGGCAGTCTCGGTGCTGTGTTTGGCTCGGAAGCCGGACTGTGAAGGGTCGAGGGATTTGTTGGATTCGAGGAAGGCGGCGAGTTGACTGTTGACGGCTTTCTCAATGACTTTGGCAGGGAATGGGAGGAGCGAGATGGGGCAGTAGTTCTTAAGTTCAGTGGGGTCTGCTGGAGGTTTCTTCAAGAGGGCGCTGAGTTTGGCGTGTTTCCAGCTTTCCGGGAAGGTGGCGGAGTTGAGGGAGCAGTTGATGACGTCTCGGAGATGGGGTGAGATAATGGAGTCTGCTTTGTTGAAAATGTGGTGGGGACATGGGTCGGTTGGCGATCCTGAGTGAATGGTGTTCATCAGGCGGATGGTGTCTTCAGTGGTGATTGGGTTCCAGGCATAAAGGTTGTTGGAGGGGGGTTTTAGTTCGGAGGTAGGTGGGGTGGGCTGGTCTCCAAAGCTGTTATGTATGTCAGCAATTTTGTTGTGGAAGAAGGAGGCTAGAGAGTCGCAGAGGTCTTGGGATGGAGTGATGTCGTTGGTGCCGGCGGTGGGGTTGGTAAACTCTTTGACGATGTTGAATAGTTCTTTGCTGTTGTGGGCGTTGTTGTCGAGTCGATCCTTGAATGCTGATTTCTTGGTGGATCGGATCAGTTGGTGGTGTTTGCGGGTGGCGTTCTTGAAGGTGGTCAGGTTGTCAGTGGCTGGGTTTTTTCGCCAGGCTTTCTCAAGGGTGCAACAGATCTTCTTGGATTTCTTAAGGTCATCATTAAACCAGGGGGCTTTTTTGCTGCCTTGTTTGATTTGATGGTTTTTCAGGGGTGCTAACTCGTCAGCGCTGTGGGTGATCCATTGTGTGAGGTTGGTGGCTGCTTTGTTTGGGTCCAATGATTTTGCAGGAGGGTTTTGGTGAAGCGATGTGAGGAGTTGGTCGGTGGTAATTTTATTCCAGTTTCTCCGGGGAATTGGTTGTGGGTGGTTGTGGGTCGTAGTCTTTTTGTAGTTGAAGTGAACGCAGCTGTGGTCCGTCCAATGGAGAGCTGTGATGTGATTAAAGGAGATGTGCTTGCTGGAGGTGAAGATTGGGTTAAGCATGTGCCCGGCAGAGTGGGTGGGGGCGTCAACAAGTTGTTTGAGTCCGAGATTGGCGAGGTTGTCTAAAAGGGTGGTGGTGTTGCTGTCGTTGTTCTTTTCCAGGTGGAAGTTGAGGTCTCCCAGTAGGATGTAGTCCTCGGAGGGGAGGGCGTGAGGGCTAATGAAGTCAGTGATGTCTTCGCTGAATTGTGTGCGGGGTCTGGGTGGTCTATAGATGAGGGTGCCTCTGAGTGTGGTCTTAAGGTCGGTGTGAATCTGGAAGTGAAGGCGTTCTGCGGTTGTGAGGTTGTCATCGGAACTGGTCGTGATGCGGATGGTGTTCTTATGAACAATGGTGATTCCTCCTCCTGTTTGGTTGATGCGGTCCTTTCGGATGATCTTGTAGCCGTCCGGGATGGCTATGACGATGTCGGATTGGCTGAGTAGGCGTTCATCCAGGTTTCTGTAAGAAAGGCGACTTCCGGCGATGTGGTGTCGAGTACGTTCCAAAGTTCAATGGCGTGTCTGTGGACCGAGCGGGTGTTGAGCAGGATGCACTTCAGGTGGTTAGTGTCAGAGCTGTGTTTGGAGTTTGTGGATTTGGTGTGGGTCCTGATGCAGTCGAATTTGCAGGAGTGGCAGGTGAAGGGTCCATGGGTGCGTCCTGGGGCGGCTTGGTAGCAGTTTGGAAGTCGGCCGGGGTTAAGTGCTGAGAGGGTTGAGGCGTCGTACGTTATGCGGGTGGAGTGGGTTTTACGGGGGGCATGGGATCTGGCGCTGGGCCTGGTCTAGGCGCGGACGGGCGTAGACGGGCTTACCTTTAGCGCACCTTCGGCGCGCATAGGGCGCGCCCGCTGCGCGTGAACGCTGCGCGCAGATGCATCTGTCATAAGTGGATAGTGGAGGGGGCGGAGTGAGGGAGGAGCAGCTGGGAGGTGGGAGTGGGGTGGAGAGCTGGGCTGGGAGGCACAACAACAACAACAAAATGGCAGCAAGCCAAAAAGCGAAGCAGAACGAGGTTGGGGCACAGCCTCAACAAACGCGAAGAAATGGGCAAGCGGTACCGGCACAATCAGGCACCAACAAAGCAAGCAGGCAAGCGAGCAACACATAATGCAATATCAGTTAAATAACAGTCTAGCAGTCCAGCGCCACGAAAACTGTACAGTCAGGCACAAATAGTTGGGCAGTCTGGCAGTATAGCACTACGATAGTAGTTTAAACAGGCACAAATAGTTCAGCGGTCTGGCAGTATAGCGCTACGATACCACAGATTTGAGCAGGGAGCATCGTGGGGAGCGACTGCTTCTGAAGAGCTCAGGACGGTCACAGCGCTGGGTCGAGAGGGTAGAGCCTAACCTTACAGTGGGAGGGAGGAGCAGCAGGGAGGCGGGAGCAGGTGGAGAGCCGGGCTGGGAGGCACAACAACAACAACAAAATGGCAGCAAGCCAAAAAGCGAAGCAGAACGAGATTGGGGCACAGCCTCAACAAACGCGAAGGAATGGGCAAGCGGTACCGGCACAATCAGGCACCAACAACGCAAGCAGGCAAGCGAGCAACACACAATGCAATATCAGTTAAATAACAGTCTAGCAGTCCAGCGCCACGAAAACTGTACAGTCAGGCACAAATAGTTGGGCAGTCTGGCAGTATAGCGCTACAATAGTAGTTTAAACAGGCACAAATAGTTCAGCGGTCTGGCAGTATAGCGCTACAATACCACAGATTTGAGCAGGGAGCAGCGTGGGGAGCAACCGCTTCTGAAGAGCTCAGGACGGTCACAGCGCTGGGTCGAGAGGGTAGAGCCTAACCTTACAGTGGGAGGGAGGAGCAGCTGGGAGGCGGGAGCGGGGTGGAGAGCCGGGCAGGGAGGCACAACAGCAACAACAAAATGGCAGCAATCCAAAAAGCGAACCAGAACGAGATTGGGGCACAGCCTCAACAAACGCAAAGAAATGGGCAAGCGGTACCGGCACAATCAGGCACCAACAACGCAAGCAGGCAAGCGAGCAACACACAATGCAATATCAGTTAAATAACAGTCTAGCAGTCCAGCGCCATGAAAACTGTACAGTCAGGCACAAATAGTTGGGCAGTCTGGCAGTATAGCGCTACGATAGTAGTTTAAACAGGCACAAATAGTTCGGCGGTCTGGCAGTATAGCGCTACGATACCACAGATTTGAGCAGGGAGCAGCGTGGGGAGCGACCGCTTCTGAAGAGCTCAGGACGGTCACAGCGCTGGGACGAGAGGGTAGAGCCTAACCTTACAGTGGGAGGGAGGAGCAGCTGGGAGGCGGGAGCGGGGTGGAGAGCCGGGCTGGGAGGCACATCAACAACAACAAAATGGCAGCAAGCCAAAAAGCGAAGCAGAACGAGATTGGGGCACAGCCTCAACAAACGCAAAGAAATGGGCAAGCGGTACCGGCACAATCAGGCACCAACAACGCAAGCAGGCAAGCGAGCAACACACAATGCAATATCAGTTAAATAACAGTCTAGAAGTCCAGCGCCACGAAAACTGTACAGTCAGGCACAAATAGTTGGGCAGTCTGGCAGTATAGCACTACGATAATAGTTTAAACAGGCACAAATAGTTCAGCGGTCTGTCAGTATAGCGCTACGATACCACAGATTTGAGCAGGGAGCAGCGTGGGGAGCGACCGCTTCTGAAGAGCTCAGGACGGTCACAGCGCTGGGTCGAGAGGGTAGAGCCTAACCTTACAGTGGGAGGGAGGAGCAGCTGGGAGGCGGGAGTGGGGTGGAGAGCCGGGCAGGGAGGCACAACAACAACAACAAAATGGCAGCAAGCCAAAAAGCGAAGCAGAACGAGATTGGGGCACAGCCTCAACAAACGCAAAGAAATGGGCAAGCGGTACCGGCACAATCAGGCACCAACAACGCAAGCAGGCAAGCGAGCAACACACAATGCAATATCAGTTCACACCCACAAACCCACTCACACACCCACCCACAGACCCATGCAGCAACTCACATACCCAGTCTCCAACTTATACAGCCAGTCACACAAACAAACAAGGTTATAGGCTACAGGTCGGAAATAAAAAAAATGAAAACTTAGAAATTCACTGAAAAGAACAAGGGTTGAAGGGACATTCTAGTTAGGAAATAGAATTTAAAAAAGCTTAGCTATTCACTGGAAAAAAATATATTATATATATATATATATATATATATATATATATATAATATATATATATATATATATATATATATATATATATATATATATATATATATATATATATATATATATATATATATATATATATATATATATATATATATATATATATGATCCAAATTCCATCCTAATTTCATATAACTCTACCTCTTGGTCTTCCTTATCAATTGATTCATAAAAAGATGATAAAATAGACAGTCAGGTAGCAAGGATGCAATGGGCCTAACTGGAAAAGGAAGTTACCTGCCTTGTTCTCTGGTGAGGTAGCAATTAGTAATTAGGTTCCAAAGGCTCTGTCACACTCCTGGATGCTGGTCCAAGTGCAACTGCGGAGACAGTGACAGCTACGTTCCTAGAAATGAAATAAAAACCAATCAATGAAAGAAGGGCAGTGGTTCGATGGAAGCCTAAATGGGAAAGAAATTGGTAATCAAACCTATATCACCACCCCTTTGACCAACTGAACAAGTCTTATCAAGTCTAGCTTAGGTATACATATTTTAAAGTGTCATGTTAATTTGACCACACTAATATATTTTGACAAATCCTCACTTGTGCTTTCTAGTTTGTCTAATATATGCATGTTGAAATTTCTCTTAATCGAGTAATGCTCACAATTGTTGATTCTGTATATCGGCAAAGAGGTAGAAGATCGAAGAAGCCTTGCCAGAGTGTTGCAAGGTGGTGTATTAATAGATGCTAGTAGATACCTACAACTAGCATTAGCACCACAATCACAGATAAATAAACAAATGAATTCTTGCTCAACCCTTGATATGTTGCCCGATGAGCTTTCAGGCTTAACTTAGGAGATAGGTGTGTAAAGCATTTAATATCACCAAAAGAGTAAATAAGTATGACACAAAACACAATAAACATCAAGCACACATTATAGAAATATAGAAATACAGAATATTTTTATCTTTAAAATGACAACAAGACAACAAAAATACAATTTAGGAAACCGAAAGATTAGATGCAAAAATGTGTTTTCTAGTGCCTAAAAGTAAAAACACCAAACCGGGCTATCTGGTCATGCTGTACTGAGTTAAGTTCAAAGTTTCCCGCCGAGTGTGATGGAGCGCAGATTGGCTTTAATGAGATATAAGGCATGGTCACGTTTTTGCCTTCTGACTTCTTGACACTTTTTTGGAGCTTTTTATCTCGACGCCAAGTGTGTGGCTCATTCAATCCAGATTTCATTTTGATGATGGTGGCCTGCTGCTTCACTATACCTTGGTGAATCCTCAAGGTCTTTGTCTTTGTCATCAACGTCTCTGGAGCTTTGAGTGGGACCAACCTGCATGGTCAGGCTGAGTTGTGGTTCAGCATTGCTGGCATCACTGTCGTCATTGAGGTCGGTGGACTTATGGAGCTTTTTCCAATTTATTTACAAAAGTTACCAAACTTTCAGAACTTCTTCTGCAAGGTCGTGTGAGGGTTCACAACATCAGCCAAGGGCTCAGAAGCTCTGATTTGCCTCTTGGGGTTTTAGAACTACAATTCCTGCAATGCACCTGGTCTAATCAAATAAAGTCCAGGTGAAGTTGGTCAGTTGTGCTTGTCCTTGCTGGAGACAATGCAGGTGACTTCTTCCAGCACTTTTATTCCTGTTGCTGATCAGGGAGTCCACTCCTTGATCTTTAAACCAGCCAAAGTCATCTCTTTGTGAAGCCTTGACAGTGCAGCAGGTGCAGCCTTATAAGTGCAGTCCTCTCTTGGGCAGTCCAAGAGTTCAACATGGCAGTTCTTCTTCTTCTTAAGTTTCCAAGCAGAGATCTGAGGTGCTGTGCAGCTCTCCCATATTTATTCAAATTATGGGCTGGCAAGATGGGGGCACCCCTAACCAATGTGTTTTAATTGGCCACCCTCTGTGGTGACCACTTCCTTCGAAGATGACATACTTTTGTTTTACAATGCACATTCAGAACAAATCAAAATGGAGGAAATCTCTCCTGGGAGTTCAAGTCTGTCTAACCCTACCGACAGGTGTGGTCAACCTTTTCCCTACATCCCCCTTTAAGCCCCTCTCCTAACCTAAGTAGATCAGCCCCATCTGACTGGGGGTACAGGAAGTGGGGATGGACCCCATTCCTATGCTATCTGTCCTGCTCCCTTTGAAGAACAGTTTGGCTACCCAGCCCCCTTCCTGTTCTGGTATCTGCAGACAGCAGATCTCCTACCACCATATGGTTGCAGTGGAGACCATGAAACTGGCAGTTTTTCCCTCACCAGGCCATATAAAACACATTTTATAATGTCCCTACTTTAAAGTACTAGACCCCTACCCTGAGGGCTCCTAGGGCAGACCTTAGGGGTGAGCTACATGTAATACAGTGATAGTTGTCAACTTTGGACGTATTTTTAATTCCAAAGTTGAATTTGTGCACAGTTCTATTTTAGAAATAGCCTGCAGGGCTGGCTTTAAAATGACAGCAGATAACACAGCAATTTACACCTAAGTGCATTAAATCCACTGAGGTGTCTATAACTATATTATCTATCATCTACTCGGGGCTTACAGAATCAGATAGGATGACTGAACCAATTGTAATTATACTTAATTACCATATACCTTTTAACTATAGCAATGGCCCTGGGTCTGGTTAGCAGGGCCAGGTGCTCAATCCGATTCAGTAACCACCAGTATCAGTCAAAAATTGGGGGGGATCAGGGGAAAAAGGATGACTTTCTCACACAGAAAAAAGGGAAAACGTGAGTTATTCTTCAGGCTATGCACCACAAATGGTATATGTACGATTGGTAAGTGATAGACTTTAGGGGACTTCAAAAATTGTTTTGCAATGCTCTTGCTACAACTATTGAACAATCAGTGTAATATGCAAGTGGCTCTGAGTAAGTTATTGGATGTCCTCCTGGGTGTTCTCCCAGCCCACATGAATTAATCTATTGCTATTTGCAGTTTTGTCGAACCAAAGTCCGTGTTGGCAAGGAATCGCAAAGTGTTGGGGGCAGTATTGTTGTCTTTAGTTTTGTTATCCTTCCGCACCAGGAGAGGCCCCTGAAGTGCTGGTACTGCAAACTCTGTCTCACAGCTTTGCAGAAATCAGTAGTAGTTTATCTTAACTACTGTTGCTAATGCTGGAGCAACCTGTATCCCCAAGTATGTACACAGCTCTTTGAAATGGAAATCTTATTTTCAAGTCAGCTGTCTGATTGGGTGAGCCAATACATTCAAAATCTAGGACTTGATTGCATTAATCTTCTAGCCTGAGACCTACTAATATCCCTTCAATTCATTCATCATTTAAGAAATGGAGCATGCTAGGTTAGCCACCACTACAATGACATCATCTGCCTACATCCTAACAGTATGAACATCCTCACTCATCGCAGTGCTAATATTGCCAGAACCTGTATCGGCAAAGGAAAAGGATGGGAGATAGGGGACAACCCTGCCCAGTGCCCTTCTAGATATCTATTGATTAAGGCAAGTGCCTGGTCACCCTGATCAGTAATGCAGGCTATGCTGTGAAACCAAGAGAGATGTATTTTTTATGCATTGGCACTGAAATGCAGGGACCACATCACTCAGGGTTTATAATTATCTCACTGATTGTCTATTAAACAAATGAGTGGTTTCATAGCCCTGTGCTTGTTGCACATCCAATACTAGGCACAGTCCTAATTGTGCTCTTTAAATTATTCCTTACCTGTTGCTCACCCAGATGCCGAAGTTCACATTCCAGTCTCTGACAGGCATTTTCCCCATCAAGACAGAAATTATTTAGGGGAAACCCCTTTGACAACAAGGCGTATACCTCTGGAACTCAAGTCAAGCCAAGTCAAAATGTAAGTTTATTTAGATCATTGATCTTTAAACCACAAAGAATATACATTTATTTTAAAATTCTTAACATAATTACAAAAATCGCATCTTGTTCCCTTAAGGACTATGAAGTTCCATATCCTCCATCATGGTTATATTAAAAACAATTTCATACAACAAATAAAATACATTCAAACATCCTAAGGGTAGATCGGCTTCACTAAAACTTGTTTTAAGATATTAAAAGAATTCAAATTAGTTCTCTATTCCTCATTACTCAATCTGATTCTCCATTTCCTATTCCATGAACAACTTTTTAACAGCCTGGATAAACTTTGCCACCGCAATGGCGATATCAAGGTGATACATGTCTGTGAGGAGCTCAATTGCTTGCAGCCGGGACCCAATGCTATATTTTACAAATATCAGTCGTAAAAACTGTTTTCGCTGGGCTACTAATTATTGACAGTCTATTAATATATGCAAGCAATTAGATTTCGTACCAATTCTGCATGTGCATCTACCCTCTGGCCCCAACAATTCCTTTTTTATTTTGTCATTTGACCGAGCTGGGTTAATCCCAGTTCTCACCTTTAATTTTAAATTTGTTTTATTGGTTTCAAAAGTAACAATAGACATTACAGCGTGGAAAAGGCAGATCAGACAAGAGAAGTCATCGAAGCAGGTTGGTACATAGATTCTGTAAATCAAACAGATGGCAGGTGGTGCTCGACTTAACAATGGTGTAATGCCAGGCTTGCAAATGTCTCTTGTGATGAGTTAATGAAATTGCATAAGTAAAAAAAAACAACCAAAATTCCTGCCCCAACCCCCAACACCCCTCCCTTGTCCCACCCCACCCAGTATGCCAGACCCGTGAAACTAACATAGCTGTGATCATATAGTAGAGGGTGCGATCACCCAGATGAGCTTGGGGAATCACGCGTGTGCTCTGTGAGTCACAGTATGTGGAGGTATCTAGGACACGTGACCCCGTTGAAATCCCTGGATAATAGAGACAGTAATGGAAGCCATATCTTCCAATAAGCAGCCGTGGAGTGTGTGAGCGTGGCCTGAATGCGTTCCATTCCCAAAGTAAACCATATTTTATGCAGCCAGCCAGTGTGAGTGGGCTTGGTGTTGGAGCCCCAGAGGGACAGAACGTGCTGTGTAGCAGCTTGCATAGCAGTCCCCATCTGGCGGCCTCTGGGGGATTTTAGGGGGAAGGTGAGTGCGTTGGGTAGACCTAGGATGGCGTAAGCCGGGAATCTAGGGATTTCAGTGTAAAATGTAGAGTCTATGTCATCCAGGACTGTCTTCCAATATTCCTGCACTTCCCGGCATTCCCAGAGGAGGTGAGTTAAGGTGCCCTTTTCCCCGCAGCCTCTCCTGCATAACGCACTACGTGTGGGGTTACTTTTATGGAGCCGGGCTGGAGTGAGGTGCCCGTAAATAGCTAGCTTCATCGCCGCTTCTCTGCTTGCAGTGTTTCGAGTGGTGTGAGAGGCTCTGTAGTACACCGAGCTCCATTCCTTGGGTGAAAGGGCCGGCCCCAGTTCTGCCCCCCACCTTTTTTGACTTGCCGTCTTGCCTGAAGGGGCGGGGGGTGTGAGCATTTTGTAAAGTTCTGTGATAAGATGTTAGTCCAATTCCTTCGTCACAAGCCACTTTTCAAAGACCGTCATGGGCCTGCCGACTAGGGGAGCCACATCTGGGTGTGTGAGCCAGTGCCTAATTTGGAAATATTGAAATAAGTGTGGGGAGACAATGTCGTAGCCCTGAATTATGTCCGGTAGGGTAAGGAAACCTTGCAAATCAAAGTAATGGCCGGCAGAGAGGCAGCTGATGCCGCGCCATTGCGGGAACGCCCGGGAGTCATTACCATGCGGGAAGTCAGGATTGTCCAAAACGGGGGTGAGTGGAGAAGGGAAGGTAGTAAACCCTTTTTTGATCGCCACCGTATCCCAGATCCGCATGACAGTGCGAGTGATGGGGGATTGCAAGAGATAGCGTGGTCTATGCTGTCGGGCATGAATGGAATTTTCCAGAGGGATGTGCAAGCCATTGCCCTATCTTGAAAAAAACAGCGTTTCTCGGACTCTGGTCTGAACCATTCCACCAGGTATCGAAGCTGTGCAGCTTGAAAGTATTGGAACAGCTTGGGGACCCCAAGGCCTCCTTCGTCTGTGCTTCTATATGACAATCGTTTGTGTAAGCGCGCTCGCTTGCCCCCCCAAATGAAATGGTGGAAGACAGCCTGTAGAGTCACGATGGTACCAGCCGGCGGGAGCACTGGGAGAGTCTGAAAAATGTACAGTATTTTAGGCAGGGCTGACATCTTCACTGCCGCGATGCGTCCCAGCAGAGAGAGAGGTTGCTTGGACCAGCACGTGAGGTCTGACTGGATCCGGGAGGAGAGGGCCGCATAATTGAGAGTCAGCGTAGATTCTGTAGACGCGGTAAGAGTAACACCTAGGTATGGGAGGCGCGCGGTCAATGGCAGTCCCCCCCTATAGGCAGGTGGAGGTGGTTGTTGTTGGGCATTGCTGCCCAGAGGCAGGGTGAGGGATTTCCCTTTATTAATCTTAAACCCGGAGACAACCCCAAAGGATTCCAGCTCCATCAAAAAGGTGGGAATTGAGCAATCCGGATGATCCAGAGCAGCTATGATATCGTCGGCATATAAGCCTATCACATGAGATTCCCGGCCAAAGGACATGCCTTGAATGGCAGGGTTATCGCGGATTCTTTGCGCCAGAGGTTCTATATATAGGGCAAACAGGAGGGGCGATAAAGGGCACCCTTGCCTTGTGCCCCGTTGAATTACAAAAGGGCTCGAGCGTAGACCGCCTATGCGGACACGAGCTTGAAGATGGTGATAGCAGCTCGCAATCCAGGCCTGAAATCGATCCTCAACCCGAAAGCGCTGCAGGACCTGTTGGAGGTAGGTCCAATCTACCCGATCGAAGGCTTTCTCCGCGTCGATCGCTAGTAATGCAGAGTCCGAGCTCTGGGAGTGAGCTTTGTCGATCAGATAAAGTATCCGCTTAGTATTGTCGCTACATTGGCGGTTTGGAACAAAGCCCGACTGGTCAGGTTCCAGAATCCCGGGCAGGCACGGGCCTAGACGCGCAGCCAGGACCCCTGTGAAGATCTTCAAATCCAGGTTAAGTAGGGATATAGGCCGAAACACCGAGCAACACGTGGGTGTTTTAACCCGGTTTGGGCAGCACGACTATCTCAGCTGCAAACATGTCCGAGGAGATGGAGCTCGGACCCTCGAAGGAGTTGAAAAGCCGAGTGAGGATTGGGGCAAGCATCCGGCTGAAGATCTTATAGAAACCGGCTGAAAAGCCGTCAGGTCCCGGGGACTTAAGAGGGCGAAGGCGAGAAATAGCGGCGAGTACCTCATCCACGCGGATAGGGGCGTCTAGAGTGTCCGCGTTGTCCTGAGACAGCTCTGTGATGTTTGCTGAGTCTAGGTAAGTACGAGCATCCTCCGGCGAGACCGAGTCGACCTTGTATAGGGTGGCATACAATGTCCTAAATGCGTCTGCGATTTGGGGGTCGCCCATGATGTCCAGGCCACTGTCGTCCGTGAGGCTAGTGATTTTGGAGCGCTGAATCTTCGCCTTCAGGACGCTAGCTAGTAAGCGGCCCGTTTTGTTGCCACCCGTGTAGTATGAGTGACGTAGACGCAATGCGGCGAGTTCGGCGCGATCTGTGTCTAAGCTGGCTAGCTGGGCCCTGGCGGCCTTAAGTTGCCTCCAAATTCGTGGGGCAACGCCGCTGGGACAATGCTTACGTCTTTAAGAGTGGCTAGTAGCTCAGTAGAGCCTAAGTAGTGGTCCAGTCTGGCGTATGTGTGATGGACATTTGAGTAAAATGTGAAGTGTGACGTGTTGGGATGGGTGACTCTCCACAGGTCCACCAGCCCCCTCTCCTGCAGCCAGTCTTTACCGGCAGCAGTTATGGCGCCGGTGTCCCGTAACGGTGACCTGATCTGTCTGTATTTGTGTCCATTACTAAGTTAAGGTCTTCCTCAATGAGTAGGAGAGAGGCAGGAGATTGAAGTGATTCCGAGATGGTGTTTCTGAAAAAAGTTTCTTGCCCTGAGTTCGGGGCGTAGAGGGAGACAATCGTGAAGCGCTGGTTCCCCAAAAGGAAGGTGTATGCTAGTAACCTACCCTTGATCTCCCCGCCTTGTCACCTACGCTGCTGCGGAAGCGCCTGGAAACTAGAATAGCCACCCCTGCTTTCTTTGCGCGGAGTGAGGAAAAAACTGTAGGGGAAAGGCGCGTGAGCGCATCCTGTGCCAATCCTTGGGTAGGAGGTGGGTCTCTTGTAAGAGGCATATGCCCGCCTCAGAGTTCTCCAAGTATGAAAGCACAGCCCTACGCTTAATCGGGTTGTTCAGGCCCTTCACATTGAGGGTTAGTACCTTTAAACTAGACTCCATCCCAAGAAGTCAAACGTGCCACAAGTCGTAGAGAAGCATAGCAAGTCAAACATGGCTCCAGCAACAGAAGCACATACCACTGGTGTATCTGACATTGAATCAAGGAGCGTTGCAGTCCCACAGAACCCCCTGGCACACTGAGTCCCCCCCTCTGTCCCACCCCCCTAACCCCACCCGAACATCCCCCCGCGAACTTCCTCATGTCCCCCAACCCTCCCTCCCAAAGGACCAACCCCTCACCCCAACTGTGGTCCCCCTCCCCATTCCCAACATCAACTGGAGCCCTAACTTTACCATAGTCCTGGGCCTATCCAAGCGTAGTTCAGGCCCACAGAGTCTTCTCCGTGCGGAGTGTGTGGTGATGGCGATCCCATCGCCCCCCCCTTCTCCCCCTGACCCGCTCATCCTGAAGCAAATGAACCCCCATGCACAATTGTAGCGAAGACCGGTGCTCCGGAGCACCATTTGTGTCCTGCTGGATCATTTCGCCGTTGCCTTGTCTTTGGATACCTCCTGGATAGCCGCCACCCGCTCCTGTGCCATCAGCTGGGGATCCGGTTTCAGGGACCCCTTGAGCCCTCTTCGATACTTTACTCAGTGTCAGCCATCGTCCGAAGTCCGTGATGGAGACCTGGGTGAGGACCGCCTCCCGGCAACCTCCCCCTCGGCGTCATCGTCCAGGGTGATCCCCAAAATCGCACATGTGTCCTGCAGGGATCGGAGCTGCTGTAAGGCCCCATTCCATTTAAAGATTATCCGGAATAGGTGGCCCCATGAGTACGGGACCCCTTTGTCCCGCAG
This sequence comes from Lissotriton vulgaris, assembly GCF_964263255.1. Classification (NCBI taxonomy): domain Eukaryota; kingdom Metazoa; phylum Chordata; class Amphibia; order Caudata; family Salamandridae; genus Lissotriton; species Lissotriton vulgaris. Next base: position 1,088,054,012 of record NC_141697.1, on the reverse strand, counting down.
GAAGGCAGGGACTGGCTTGAAAGTCTTCCTCTTCTGCAGAGTTATGGCCGAGAGGTCCTGAAACAGCGACACCGAGTGGCTCCGGTATTGAAGGGACTGTTTCTTACGGGCCGCCAGCAAGATGCGTTCCTTCAGCTGGAAGTCTGGGAGGCATGTTAGGATGTCCAGTGGGGGGGCAGATGCATGTCGCGCCAGGCCCACCCTGTGTGCCCTGTCAATGCGCACCTCAAAGTCCCCTCCCTCGTCCAAAACGTCTCTGAAGAGGCCCTGCAGGAAGAGAGTGACATCCGTTCCCTCCGTTTTGAGTGGCACGCCCCGGACCCGTATGTTATTTCTTCGTGACCTGTTTTCCAGGTCTTCTGCGTGAGCCTGGAGATCTACCTGCTGTTCTTTGAGGCGTACCACTTCTTGCTGCAGTTGCTCTATCTCCTCACCCCTGGACAGGTCGGCTTCTTCCACCGCAGCCACTCGCTCCCATCCACATCTCTGCGTATTTCTCTGACTTCCCCAGCCACGTCTTGCTTCAATGTTTGGAAGTCCTCCCTCAGGGTATTAAAGAGAGTCTCCAGGAAGGACTTAGTGATGGGGGTGCCTTCATCGTCTTGTCCCGTGGCAACCCTCGGGGGCACCGAGGGCAATGGGCTTTTGTCTCCCTTGGGGGCACTCTTCCCTAACATGTCCGGGATTGTGCACCCCGTTCTGCGCTGCCCCGTAGCCATGCCGCCCAAGAGGGACGTCCGCAGGGGGTCTCAGATTCCTCCCCGCCGCGGGGGGGGGCAGAGCCAAGATGTCGTGCCGCTGCGCCGGCGCAGGCCAACCCGCGAGTCCAGGCGTTGGAGTCTGTGTAGGCCGCTTTGCTCGTCGTTCCGTGCCAGTGCACAGGGTCGATGCCCACAGCACAGTAGTAAGTGGAGCCTCACACCTGCTTCCCCTGGCGTTAAGCCGGTTCCTCCCAATTCCTCGCGCCTCCACGTACTATTCCTTGGGGCAACACCTCGATTGTCGCCGGTGCCAGGTGCCCGCGCCGGGCCACGCGGCACAGCGTAATTCCTATAAGTTGGTTGTCTCCGAGTCACAGTCGCTATCAGGAGGGGGCGCCAGGTTATCGCGCCATCATCGTTGCAGTATCGCCAGTAGATTGTGCGGGGTTTCCGATGTGTCTCTCTGTGACCGCAACGCCAGGCCTGCAAGCCGGGGACTCGGGTGGAACGCAGCAGGCAGCTCGGCGCAATCCCCGGCCCAGATCAGCTCCCACTCACTGGGCGTCGCTGTTTGCTCCACGTCGCAGCTCGGGCCACCGCGCCACACAGGCAGATAGGGCACCTCTGCCCTGGGGGATGTTCCCGCTCCGGGGCCGGACCCGTGCCCGGGCCCAAGAGCCGGGGGCTTGATTTGTTGCGAGCTGGCGTAGGTGTGACCCGCTCGCAGCCACCTCCCTCGGCGGCTGAAGAGTTGCAAGGCGTCGGGCCTCTCTGCACAGCTCCTGGCCAGCCGCAGCATCGGAGTCCACTCACCCCCGCACTCAGGATACTCCGCTGCCCAGCAGAATGGTCCAAGGAACGGCGGGCCCGATGCCCAGGCCCAGCAGCCGGGGGCTCGATTTGTCCGGCAAGCCGGCGTTCACGTGACTCACTCGCGGGTGCTCCCTCAGTGGCCGGAGAGTCGCGGGAAGCTGGGTACCTTCTCACAGCCCCGCCGACATCCTCCGGTCGGCCGCCACACCAGGGTCCGTTCACCCCGCTCACAGGGACCACAGCCGCCGCCAGCAACCGCTGCTCCTCCCGTCCAGCAAAATGGTGGGCCGGACCTCGCAGCGGAGGATGTCTTGCTCAGGGCGGCAGCGGGAAAATGCCGGCCCAGGAAACAGCGGGGTTTGGCTGTTGATGCCCCAGGCAGCAAGCGCTCACATTTTGTGGAGTGCCTGCAGGGGGTGGAGGCTATTAGGTGGTCAGGATAGGGGATTCAGGCCGGGAGCCTAACTCAGGAACGTCCGTACCGATCGCCATCTTGGCCACGCCCCCAGTTCTCACCTTTAAAAGTTCCATCCTAAGCCCCAGATTTGGCAGGGTTTCTAAGTAGGGATACCAATTTTCTTTCCTCCGGCTATTTATCAAGGGTTGCACAGACTCTTTTTTTAACAGATATTCCATATCGTTTGATTTGGACAATTTCTTCCCTAGGAGTTTAAGTTCACTCTTTGATTCTGCAATATACAGGGACTGCGGGTCCATTTCCACTTTTAAATGATCACTGATGGAGTACAGTTTCTTTCTTATTACATTCGCCCACCTAAGTTCACTCTTCTGAATCTCCTCCATACACCATCGTGACACTTTCAACTCTTCTCCAATTCCACCCATTTCCAGAACCTTAACAAACCTACTTGTACCTGGACATCCCACAAAGTCACATATAGCTCTAACCTAATTGACTGTAACATTGATGAGCTAGGTAGTGACAATAGTGCTTTTAAACATTTCCCCTCTTCTCTGTTCCAGGTACTTTTCCCTCCTAGGCATAGTATTTCTTCTGCACCATATTTAATTTGTGAGGGGATCATTGCATTGAATACCTTCAACAGTGGTCTATGGGACATGTCACCATAGCTACTATTGACAATTTTTAGTACGCAAACTGAAGCTAGGGCTTTAACTTTCTGGGCCTCCAGGAGCGTAGTCCATTTTAGGGACTTGTCAAACCATATCCCAAGATATTTATAATGGTTAACAATTTCTAATTTTGTTTGCCCCAAAGTCCAATTCAATTTTTGATTTCTCTTACCGAAGCACAGAATTTTTGTTTTATCCATATTCGCTGTAAGGTGTTTAGATGCACAGTATGTATTAAACGCAGATCTACTAAGTTGTCTGCATACAGCAAACAGGATACATGCTTCCCACTAACTTTTGGGCTTGCACTTCTATCGGTCATCAAGGAAGATGGTAGGTCTGCGAGAAATGTCAAAAATAGAAGTGGGGCTAAAATGCAACCCTGTCTAAGGCCGTTATTTATAGCTATTTCCGGAGTCAAACCCCCTTTATATCTTTAATGACCTGTGCCCACTTCTGTTCATGCAACACTTGAATTATTGCTAGGAGCTCCTTCAGAATATTATACCTTCTTAGTGTTTTCCAAAGGCTCTCCCTATCCACAAGGTCGAAAGCTGCACGGAAATCAACAAAGCAGCAGTACAATCTGCCCTGCTGTTCCATAGATTTACGTGCTAATGCCCATATGGCAAAACAATGACCTATAGTTGAGTGCCCCTCTTTGAAGCCTCCTTGTTCGACCGGTACAATCGAATGTGAATCCACCCAGTCTTTTAATCTGCCCAAAATTATTTTCGAAAATACTTTTACTCCAATATCTAGCAGATTAATTCATTTATAGTTCTTAGGATCATTCCTATCACCTTTCTTAGGCAGAGGCCTAATAACGGCCCCCCTCCAGGATTTTGGAATAGCCCCTGACTCCAAAACAGCTAAAAACATCTTGGAAAGGAATTGTGCCCACCAGTCTAGCTGAATTTTAATTATCACAGCAGGCAAATTATCGGGCCCAGCAGTTCGAGTTAGATTTGGCTTCCTAATTATTTCCTTCACTTTTTCTACTGAGAAGGATGGAATTAGCTCTTTTACCTCAATTCCTTTAGGGACCCTACCCTATACCTCTGGAACTCATATATTTACATTTCTCCAATGGACACAACATGTAATTGTGCTGGAAAGAAATGAATAACCATAACTTTCTCCAAGTGTTCATGCATTATCAATTCCCTCCACTTATCATCTTTCTCTCTTCCATAATGTCCATGCCATTCTATAGCATCCTTTGGACGCATAATTCAACTATATATACATTTTAGAATAAAATTATTGAGGTGGAAACAATTTTTAGTACTCATTCAATATTGCCCCTGGTGATGATGATGATGATAATAATAATAATAATAATAATAATAATAATAATAATAATAATAATAATAATAATAATAATAATAATAATAATAATAATAATAATAATAATGATAATATTGATAATGATAATAACACTCAGTGGAGAGTGATCTTAAACACAATTGGTACATAGTTAGACCAGGTAAAGTTAAGTGGATGATACTTTCACATCACATCATGTCTGCTTTATTACTTCCAAGGTATGAATGTATTTGGGGAAAGAAATGTGATCCGGTTGAGTAAGTCCACGATTTTCAACTTGATGCAAGGTAAATAGAAACAGGATTGAGAAAGCAGGCCCATACACTACAATAGTTAGAATGCACATATCACAAAACTCTAAAGATGATTGAACAAGATGCCAGGAGCATAGAAGTGCAACAGGCAAAAACCTGTGTAAAGAGGCAGCCATTTGTTTTCAGAAAGGAAGTACTTCACAGCTGTATTTACTTGTGATCAAGTAAGGATCCAGATAATCATGACTTATCGTGGAATGTAATTATCCATCAACGGATGAAGATTTGACTTGTTAGGGATAAGTGTCTTTTTGGATAGATGACACTAGAGTCCACGTGCAATTAAAAGATATTGTTTATTTAGGAGTGCTTCGTGCATCAACGCATATACATGTAATTGCAATGTCATTTGTCTAGAACCCAGTTAATGGCCTGCTTATCTACATCCTGCTGGTCATATGGCTCTCAGGGCCCGATGTAGGTGGCCATTTACCGGCCGGTAACGGCCGAATTCGGCCGTTACCGACCGGTAAATGGGTTTTCAGATGTAGGGGGCCTATATTTTACTGATTCCGTAATTTACAGAATCGGTAAATTTACAGAATCGGTAAAATACCGAATCGGTATATTTACCGATTCGGTAAATCCACATGTAGGTGGCACTCCTAAGAGTGCCACAGGCCCTTAAGAATCTGTATTTTACCACCCAATCCTATTGGGTGGTAAAATACCGAATTCAGGTGTGCATGCACATCTGTGCATGCACACCTGTGCAATGTGACACACAGACATGCCCTTAGGGCATTTATGTGTGCCACATGGCACACAAGTCCGTAATTGGGGTGCTAGAGGGTGTCAAAGTGACACCCCCTGCACCCTTGCTGAAATCGGTATTTACCGAATCGGTAAATACTGTTTCGGTAATGCCCATTGATTCCTATGGGCTTCAATGCCCATTGGAATCAATGGGCATTACCGAATCCGTATTTACAGAATCGGTAAATACTGAAACTTAACGATTCGGTATTTACCGAATCTGTATTACCTACATCCCCCCCCTCTATTTTACCACTTCTTAAATACCGATTCGGTATCATTCGGTATTTAAGAAGTGGTAAAATGTAATTACCTACATCGGGCCCTCAATTACAAAATAATTATGCAGCAGAGTTTTGCAATAATTCAACTTTCTATTCAGGTGTGACGAGAATTTCTACAATCCTATGTAAGGGTGTTTTGCTTTTGTATAATGGGTCTGCATTCGGCTACATTTTGCGTAGAAAGGAAAGGAAGACTTGCCAATGACAGTAATGGACAATATTGTAAGCAAGTGACCAAGTTATCACCCAAGATTTTTTTCTGTTCTGCTTTTGTCCTGTTTAGGTTGTGTTTGAAAAAAACGTCTGAACAGTTCATCCCATACAATAACTCTGTTTAAGAACTGTGAACGGTGGTAAAGATATAGGTTTGAAAATTCATGGTTTTATTTCCCGGCCTTCCACTATTTACATCTCTTGGTACAAGATATTCACAAAGAGGACCTGGGCGGTATCACATAAACTGAGCAATGATAGCTGTAGGACACCGTCTCTGTCACAGCTAGGAGCAGACTGGTGTTTTAAATTCTCCAGGAGAGGTATTAGCACTGTTTATCACTTTAGATCATATTATATGGTTGCTGGATCAAAGAACTTTTAAAACAAATGGTGCTATTGCCTGGAAATGTAACAACATGTGTTGACATATAGGGGCATATTTACGAGTTCTGGCGCATCTCTGCATATCAGCAGAGACGCATCTCGTGACGTAAGTGCGGCGCATCGCTGGAGTCGTGTCGCAAGCGCGACGCAACTCCAGCAATGCTCAGGGCCGCCCAATACTTAACATGCTGCGTCAGTCTTTACGCCTGCTTCAAGCAGGCGTAAGGAATTGACGTAGCATCGTCGCGGAAGTGCCTGCGTGAAATCTTGTAGATTTCACGCAGGCACTTTTGCGAGGCGCACAGGCGCCGGAACGCCCACCCTGCGTGGGAACGCCCCCATTGTGGCGCTGGGCTTTATATCGTGACGCATCTCCCTAGATGCGTCACGTTGTAAATGCCTCGCAGGGATGCGCCACGTGTACGCCGCTGTTGCGTCACGCAAGGCGGCGTAAACGTGGCGCAAGGGGCTTGTAAATCTGCCCCATATAATATAAACCACAGAAGATGTCATAGCAATAGTAACATTTGTTGACATATCTGAAATGAACAACAGAACATGACGAAGCAAAATAACACAAACAAAACATTTCAGGGCTTATCACAGCTATACAGTCAAAACAGCAACTAACACAATAACCGATGTACAACGCAACACAATCACATTGTAATAACTCATCACAGATACACAGCAGATCAAAAACAGCAGAACTCATTACCATCACAACAAATTACTACACAAAAATATGCATATATAATTCTCTTCTCACCTTACCATTTTCAGAGTAATACTTTATAACACAGTGATGAAATGTGTTTGAAAAACGCAATGCCAAAACTTACCTCCAAGGACATGAAATAGGTACCACCAGTCAAAAATGTTTAGTGATCTGGTCCCTTGCCTTTGCATTTGTTACCTGGAAATAAAGTGAAAATCGAGTAGTGAGACAGGTAATGATTGTTCCTGCTAATCAAATTTCACCAGATAAGAGTATATTCTTACAAATCCGGATTTCACAACATTCTTACTGGCGAAACAATTGGTTCTTCCGCACATACATTTGTGTGTAAGAGCTGTATGAAAATAAGGCACAGCATTTAATTATGTCCCCCGTGCACCAGAGCTCGAGTCAATCAATCGTGCCCTGCGTAATTTAAATAAAAACAGGTTAGCATATTAAGTGTGCTGTCAAGATCAATATATTTATTTTCCTTTAATGTTATGTCATTTTATTATTAAGCATTTTACTGGTCGTAGGTAAACTGACTTAAATTTGCTGAGTCAGAACAATAAATGTCAAGAAGTCCAATGCCTCTGCTACTCTATGTCATTGTGGTTGCATTTAAAATACAGCCGAATCAGGTTGTTTTCTTTAATTGGCTGTTCTACGCTGTTTACATATTTCTCCTGAGGAATCACATTTGAAATTCCAAAGGCCCATTTCATTTTTTTCGTAATAACTGTACGAAGGGAGCAATGGGAGTGAGGTTTGGCGTAGAAGCTTACAAACAAGGTAAAGTCTCTGGGTCATATTTATGAACACATTGTACCACTAGAGCATCACTTTATGTGATGCTATGGTGGCGCAATATAAAAAATCACATTTATGAGGTCACAAAAAGCCACTCTGCGTGGCTTTGAATGGCGTCATGGATATGGAGTAAGGCAAGGCAGCACACATTGCTGTGTTACCTTTCTCTGCGCTAGTGAGGCATTCTATGGGCATTGCATTGTGGAGGATGCTCCCATGCAACACCCATGGACTTTTACGTTTCCACAGATTTACAAAACCATGTAAATCTGGGGATGCGCCGAAAACCTCCGCCTCTTTCTGCACAAAAGCAATGTTGCCGACAACACAGATTCGCTTACAGCAATTGCGTTGGCACCTTATTCCTGCCTTTTCTCTTTGATGTAGGGTGGTGCAGCAAGGTGACTTGCTGCAGCTCTACGCCAAAACCCCATAAATGAGACCCATAGTAAATTGTATTGCAGCATTTATATCGAATTTACTACCCATATGTGGGTCACCGAAGCGCTTGCCTACATGGGTAGCACTCTACACCATATAGGGTGTGTGATTGAAAGGATGTTGAGGCATATTATCAAGGGGGTTTATCTCCGCTTTTTTGGCTTTAAAAAACAAGAAATCGGAGATAAAATTATCTCCCTATTACCTAGCTGTCGCTAATACCAGTTAGCGACAGCTAGTAGGAGATAGCGACCATCTTGGGCCCCACTTTGCATGTCAGAGAAATTTATCACTAATGACATGCAAAGTGGGCGTGCCAAGATGTTAGCGACTGGAAACAGTCGCTAACATCGCTATCTCCTATTACCAACTTTTGGAGATATTCGCACTAAGCGCGAATATCTCCAAAAGCTAACTCCTGCCGTGAGCAGTTCTTAGCCATGTTATCCAATGGGAGGTGGATAACATGGCTATGAGCATTAGCTCGGTAATGCATGAATATCGCTGACTTTTCAGCGATATTCATGCATTGCGGCCGATTTTTATCGCATTTGCGATAAACCTTGGTAATACCAAGGTTTATTTGCGATAAAAATCGCCGCAGCTCATCTGTAAATTTTTTTCTCTAACCAATAATATGCCCTGTTGTCTTTGCTTGGATCCCATGTGAGAAGTGATCCCTGTCATGCTTGCCAGACACTGGGTTGTCATGGTACTGGCCGCAGCGCCTGGCAGAGTGATGGATGATGAAGTGTGTGTGATATGCACGCAGTTTTATGGATTTCAGTATGTGTTTCAATAGTTGGGAAGGTACTTTTATGGTATTTCATATGATATCGCCTGCTTAGCTGGTTACCTCAAGGAGATATAGAATCAAGGCGCTGCGGTTATTGCATTTCTGATGTATGAGGGAGAAGGAAGCTGCTGGGATTGTTTTTTCCAGCCTAGAAGTCAGCAGAGTGAGTGATTGATATACATCACTGAAGACAGATTTTTAAATTCCCTATCCACCCATGTACATTAATCCAGCGGAGATATCCAGTATAGGGGCCTGATGAGAGCATTTGTTATGCAAACAAACTGTCATACGTTGTGCAGTAACTCTACATTAACAGAAGATAAAATAGAGAGATGTCAAGATAATTTAGTGAGCAGACGCATTTAGAGCGGGACTTTGAAAGTGTAATATGGTATTATGAGCTTTATTAACCACCGGCATGTGAAAGTGTATAACAAGAAATGTCAGTCTTCATCAGTGTCTTTGTGCTCCCATTTCACGGTAACGCTACACTTGAAAATTATATTGACTATATTTTAATAAAATTTTAAAATGCAGCGCCTCAAATCTGAAAAATATGATATATGTTAGATTGCAATAAGAGAGGCTGTTAATTAATAAATGACAGACTACGAAGGGAATTTGCACATTTTATCATTATTTTTAGAAGATATAATTTAAATAAGTTATGTATCACAAGATCACCTTATATTATAATCAGAAATGCTTTTATGAAAATAATTAGACACTTTGCGTTTATAAACACTATGCTAATAGCTACCAAAGCCTTCAAGTGGGTACGTTTATTTAGCTGGACAATTAATACATGATACACCAGCTGAATCTATCATGTCTATTTTCATTTGCTTGTGCTCTTTTTGTAAACCATTCAATAAGTTGATGTAATATTAAAGTAGAAGCGCCAAAGTATATTTTGGGTATATTTCATCATATTTGTAGGGGACCACACTTGAGCACCGCGAGTCTTTCGTTTTGCATTGCATTACCTTAAACTTCATGGGCCTTATTTATGAGGCCTTGCGTCAGTTTTGCGCCGCCGGTGCGTCACTTTTTGTGACGCACCAGCGGTGTAAAAAATGTGTCTTGTTGCGCCATATTTAAAAAGTGACGCATCTAGGTAGATGCGTCACTTTTTAAACCCCTGCGCCACATTATACCTGCGTCAGGTATAATGTATGCAGAGGGGGCATTCCGCCGCAAAAAGCCTCGTAATAGTGACGCAGTGAAATCTATGAGATTTCACTGCGTCACTTTTAGGATGCTATTGCGTCAAAATCTTGCGCCTGCCTCACAGCAGGCGTAAGACTGACGCAAGCCCTTTCACATGGGGCTTTCCCCATGTGAAAGGACGCATTGCTGGAGTTGCGTCACTTTTGTGACACACTCCAGCAATGCATCACTTTTGCGCTTACAGATACGTCAGAAATACTGACGTATCTGTAACTCCTTGCGACATGATGCGTCATACATTAAATATGACGCATCAGGAATGTCGTAAGGAGTGCGCAGTGAAAAGTGACGCATCGCTGTTTTCACGCAGCCATGCGTCACTTTTCATAAATGAGGCCCCATGAATTATACCACTTTCTCTAAAAAAAAATGTGCGTGTCTTCTTGAGCTTGCTGCTGGATGCCAATGATAGTGAAGCTATTGGGAAACGAATCACTGTAAAATATATACCAATTCATCAACATCACATTGATAGAGCGGGGAATCTCATTTCAATCGTTGGGGTGCATTAACATTATGTGTAGAGCGCACCTGCATATGATCATCCCTCGTATTAGCATAAAGCGCTAGAAATGCGAAATGTTCAACAAGGATATGTGACGCATTCAAGGCCATTGAGTAAAATTAAGGTAGAACATGAATGTAACTAGTAGAATACGCTAACATGAAGAACTCGTGTTGTGAAACTGACAATTATTCATGTATTAAAAGTGCTTATTAACTTTGACATTTCAATGTAGGTAAATTCATTAGTTGAAGATTCATTAATGTTTATGTGGAATCATAAATCTTATGTGGTGTTTTCTTCCTCCTGTTAGCTGAAATTGTAGGGCTGAAATGCAAGTCCCTAACAGCTCTGCTTTAGAATAAACCCCTTCCCTGCTGGGCACATTCCCCTGCTGTGCTGAAGGGAGGGGGGGCGGGTGCAGCGCCCCGGTGCTCATGACGAGCTCAGCTCGTCATGAGCTACAGTGCTCCTGTGCTCATGACGAGCTGAGGTCGTCACGGCCACACCCGTTTTCAGTAGAGCGTTAGGCACAGCAGGGGAATTATCCCAGTGTGTGAGCGTTCTAATGGCCCTGACGAGCTCAGCTCGTCATGAGCACCGGAGCACTGTAGCTCATGACGAGCTGAGCTCGTCACGAGCTTGCAAGTCATGCTCGTCAGGAGCATAGTTAAAATTTCATGTGCATGGGGGAATCTGTTCTTTCTCATGTTTTGCATTGCAGGTGAAGAAGCGTCCTTTTTAAGCAGAATAATGTCTTTGTTGTACTGGCTAGGCAAGGAGGTAAGAAGTTACATTCCTGTGACTTTGGCCGATAAGGGATGGACGTTACTATTCACAACCAAGGACAAACTGTTGCAAGAAAGGTAGATGAACGACATGGTGTGAAAGAATATGCACGACTGTCCCCAGAGCGGATGGCATGACCAAAGTGCATAATGGGAATGCTTCCTGTGGATAATTGTTAGTTGAAGCTAGGGAAAGGGCCAACTTCTTTCTTGCCTTTGGAGAGGAGCATCTCAAAGCAAACTCTTACGATGGTGGCTTTATGCTACTTTACCATTGATGGTGGAGAGACTTCCTAGGAAGACTCCACACACTGACAACTTTATTGGGCTTCCTTGGGAATTCTTATGTAGGGATGTCACCTTAGAGTTAGAGTAGGGATAGAATTAATGCTTTTTTTTTATCATCAACCTTCGATGCAGGGAAATTTGGACTCATGCTTCCTGATTTTCTATATTCTACTTCTTGAATTGATAGTTTTATTCATTTTGCACCATCTAAATTGTATGCGCAGATTTGGCTTCATGCTAATTCCTTTGCATTTTATACTCTGGTGTTGAGGTGTCTTTATGTCCAGTTGTTTTTGGCCTTTAATATAAACTAACTAAATGTACATAGTTGTATGTGGGTTATTATGTATAAAAGAGAAGTACTGGCTAATTGACTACTTGTTATTGACTTTTCTCCCTTTATACTTTCATGCAGCGAAAAAGAACCATCAGAGTGACACTTTAGTGCAGGTCTAGAACTTATAGGCCCGCCCTTTCAACATGCAGAGAGTGATGCCAGGACAGTACAAGCACACATCCCATTGCATTGTTTGAATAATAACATAATGTGGAAATAGTGAACTAGGAAGCATGAAAACCTAGCAAAAATCCCCAAATGACACTGCCACATATGCTGAGTAGTCACAGAACTTGATGAATTGGGTTGTCTGAGAAAGAAGGGGTCCAGCTGCATCACAAAGAAAGTTTGCAGAATCCCAATCCAATTTTAATAGCCTTTCAACAGGCATAGAAGTGAAGTAGGAAGCCTTGGCAGGAAAAAGAAAGATGGAGAAGTGGGCATGAGAGAAGGAGACAATAGTGGGGAAGGGGTGTGAATATAGAAATACACAGACAACAAGAAAAAAATATTGTACTCTAATGGTCAGAGAGCTCAATAGTCCCTTGCTATTTACAGTGCATTGCTGATCCTGCTAAATGACTCCACGTTTGGAGCATTTACACATATACTTCTTATTGTCTGCATTATAACTATGTAAGCACGCTTTATATTGGAGACATTTGTATTGTTTTCACTAGCTTCACAATGTCACTGCTACTTTTTTTATTCTCTTTTCTCCAAATCAAGATGTTAGTGAATTTCATTACAGTAAGGAAGAATATTTGAAAGGACCATATTGTGAAAGGGTATTTGCACTCCTGAAGAAATTCTACTTGCCATTTCTCTAGTCGTTTGGCAAGTACTTTTAGATTCATTGCACACATTAAGGGCCTTATTACGTATTTGGTGATCCATAGGACCTCCAAACTTGTGGTAGTGGTGTAACCACCGCCACACTGTGGTCCCACCCACAGGATTAGGAGTGTGGCGGTCAGACTGCCAGAGGACCATTGCAACTGCTGAGGATCAAGGATCCTCCTTTAGTCATGCAGCGGTCATGAGCATTAATATGCCATGCTGTCCTCAGACACTTAAGGCCCAATTATGAGTTTGGTGGTGTGGGAGCTGGCCTCCACACCACCTCCTCAATCCACCAAACAGGGCTGCTGGCCAGCCCCTAGATTACGATTTTCCTCATAGTCCGGCGGGGGGTCCTTTGGCGTTTCCATGATGGTGCCTTTCAAGAAGAAAGTTAGAGCCCGTTCCTAAATGGCATGGACTGTAAAGTCTATGCCGTGCAGGAAAACGGATGCATGCAGACTGGGGGAAAACCATGTGGCCCCCTGCATGCATCCAATGGGCCTGAGGAAAGGGTCTCCTTTGTTTTCTCACTGCCACCCTTTCAAATGCAGACTCAACGCTGTGGTTAGTGTGGCAGTGAGGAAACTCATAAAATGCTTAGCGGTACCACAGTTGCACCATCAAGCATAGTGCAACCTCAAGACCCCAGTGCCAAGGATCACGGATCTTTGGCAGCTGCTGTGGTCCTCTCACAGTCCGACTGCTGTACTTGTATTGAGGTGGTCAAACTCCTGGTGCGGCGGTCCCTAAACACCACTGCACATCCACTGTGAGTTCCTTCATCTGCATGCTACTGCACACATGACAATATTAAAAGCACTATCATGGTATAGCCCTCTTTCCATTCCAATGACATAAGTTTCTCCAGAAAATCAGTAGTGTCCCGAATGTACGATTTCAAAGTTTGAACAAAAGGTAAAAGGAAGTAGTCCACATAAATGGACAGATGCTCAGTTAAACTTCCTTGGGATGCCACAATCGGTCTCCCTGGCGGTGCTTCCTGATTCTTATGCACCTTAGGTAGGTGATAGAACATAGGGATGGTCGGATTCAGACGCCTGAGAAACATAACAAGCCTGTTTCCACATTTAATCCCCAATTAACCAATAATGCCATAGATGTCTTCTCAGAGGCTGTGATAAGGGATTTGACAGGATTCAAACTTTGAAATTGTACATTCGGGACACTACCGATTTTCTGGAGAAACTTATGTCATTGGAAAGGAAAGAGGGCTATACCATGATGGTATTGGACATCACAAGCCTCTATACATCTATAAAACATGTGGATGGTTTAGAGGCAATGAAATATTTCCTGAATCAAAGACCTTTGAAACATTCACAGCACAGCGTCATGGTGCTGGAGTTTGCACTGTTTTGCTTGTCTAACAATATTTTTCTTTTCCAGTCACAGCTGTATAGACAGATGTCGGGTACAGCAATGGCCACCTGCTTCGCCCCCAGCTACACAAACTTGTTCGTAGGCTGGTGGGAGGAGCAGGTGGCCTGGGGGGCATGTAATGCCACCTGGACGAACAGGGTGATAAGTTGGCACTGTTTCATTGACGATTTATTTATTGCCTGGAACGGCACCCCTGATACAGCCAGAGAGTACATAGAAGTGCTCAATAAGAACAATGTGAATCTGGAATTTTCAGGTGAGGTCAGTGAGACATCTGTTAACTATTTGGATGTGAATATCTATATAGATTCTGGCCAACTGAAAAGTAGACTAATCCGCAAATCCTCCACAGGAAATAGTGTTCTTGAAGCCACAAGCAGTCATCCTTTCAATCTTGTGAGGAGTATCCCCTATGGGCAACTCCTTAGAATAAAACGCAATTGCACAGATGACAGGGAGTTTCAGAATGCTGCTAAACTGAGCTTTGAACGTTTCAGGGTCAGTGGGTACAGCCTGAAATTTTGAGTAAGGCTTATGAGAGGGCCAATTCCATCAAGAGGAAGGATTTATTTGTTTAAGAACAAGGAGAAGCAATCCTTCACTGCTGCTGGAGGGCGGTTTTGCCTTATCACCACATACTCCAAAAATGCTCCCTTACTCAAAAAGATCCTGAATAAAAGCTGGCATATTCTCCACACGGATGATGTGTTGTGTGATGATCTTCCGTCTAACCCTTTGATTACATTTAGAAAGGCGCGATCAATAAAAAATGAGCTAGTGCGCAGCTATATGACGGACATTCCCAAATCTCCTTTTGGACCAATGCAAGGGTTTTTCCCATGCGGGAAATGCAAGACCTGTAAGTTCAGTAAAAGGGTCCTGGCCTATTATATACCGAAAGTAGGGGTCCATAAGAAGATTAAGAAATGTTTGACTTAAACGACACCGTATAGTGTCTATTGCCTTACCTGTCCTTGTGGTCTACGTTATATCGTCAGTACTGTGAATCCTTTGAAAATTAGGATTCTTGAACATATGCGTACCATTGCCAAAGTTGACGAGGCGTACCCTGTGGCGCGCCATTTCGATAAAGTCCATCATCGGAATAGAGATCTTCTCAGTTACTTTGGCCTGGATCATACCCAGCTCAATCCTAGAGGGGGGGACCGGTTGACACAATTACGTAGACTCGAATCGAGGTACATTATCGATATGCAGACTAAAGTACCAATGGGACTTAATATGCATGAAGAGTTATCGGTCCATCTTAGGGAATGATGTCTATATTTAATGTGCGAATGTACCGCCATGATTGATTTTTCCGATTTGAATTTCTGGCCTTGGGGGTCGTTTTAACTGTTCTCCTCTTGACGATTTATGCCCCACAGGTCCCTGCATCTATTAAGTATGTTATTTCTGAAATGTAGGTATTTTGAAATTTTGTTTGCTTTCTGCGAGTTTATGATTTATTGCATTGTTGCTGGTTAACTTCACAGACTGTCGTTTTCTGGACTGTACATTAGCCCATTCAGGGCTTTAAGACTTTTGCAAGCTTAGGAACTTTAGACGTTCCAAAAAAACGCCCATTAGCGGTTTGATTATTATAACTATTATTTCTTATGAAAACTATATGAATTGTGATGATGAAGTGGGTCGTCTTAAAGCTGATTTTTGCTTTTAAAGATTCGCGCTGCTTTGTGGATTTCCAAGATGGAGCGAAAGTTCCTATGCAAACTGAATTGAGGAGAAGTCCTTTGTTTGTTACCATTGCAACCTGTATTAATTGACGGTCTGAATGACGCTTCGGTAAACATATAGAAAGATTACGACCGAAACGCGTCTGATTGTTTGCTGTGAATAAATCTATTCAAAACTGCCCCCGTGAGTGCTTTTTCCCGTGGATGAGAGTCTACGCTGGGGGAATGGAGCTGATATGTATATATATATATATATATATATATATATATATATATATATATATATATATATATATATATTTTATAAAGGGCCAACAGACAAACATGTATATTCAAGATACATATCTATGGAATTCAGAATAGTAAATCTATAACTCCCTCTGCGCACCTACCTCCTTGATATTTTGTTCATGGTAATGTGACCACTTGATATTCCTTCTGCGTGATTGCCGACTGCAGCCATTACTGAAAAGCCTCACCAGAGTACTTCTTGCGGATTCTGTGGTGAGTGGGTCAATTTGCAGGTGACTTCCGGGACAAACTAGGTATTTATTGAGCCTTTGTATGGATACTGAAATCATGGCAACCCAAAGTTTACACTTTGTAAAAAGGCTGTCGCTGTCTTGGAATGATGGGTGGCTTCCATTTTTAAAAGAAAATGATGGCTGTATTGCAGATTTTAAAAGTATTCATATCACTATGTGGTAGTTATATTGAAATCCTAGTTTGAAATCCATGCTTGAATAGTTCTGGTGCCGCTCAAAGAGAAAACAACACCTATATTCACCATGAATGCTGTGCTCCTAAGGGTTATACCACACTGAGCATCTCTTAGCATGTGTTATGTTATTTTAAATGAATTTATATAGTGCAACGTATACCCGAGGGGGTCTTGGTGCTGATAGCTAAGCATAGTACGAGAGAGTTGTGGAAGAGACTGATTACAAGTTGAAAAGCCAAGTTTTAAGAAGTTTTCTAAAAGTCAGCAGAGAAGATGAGATCTAATATGGAGGAGCAGAGTATTCAGGAGTCTAGTTTCTCCTGTGAGGTAGCTGCTGCCGCCCCATTTAGTTTTTTTTAAATCTAGATGATGTGACTTTGTAGGTGCCCAGGGATCTGTGGTTCCTGCTGGGTGTATACCATGAGATGGAATATCTTAAAAAATCTGGACCCATGCCATATAGGGCCTTACAAGTCAGACAAAGGGTTTTAGATTTGATGTGATTACTAATAGTAAGCCAATTCTTTAATGGCAAGGGATATAGACTGATGTTTTGGAAGATTGATGAATACTCTGATGGCTGAGTTCTGTAGCACCTGCAGTTAATTGAGGTATTGTTTCTGCAGATTGACGTATAGCCTGTTGCAGTAATCTATTTTGTATAAATAATGGAGGAAATTACTGTTTTTCTGTCGCTGACCGGAATGTGGAGGATCTTTCTAATGGTTCTTAATGTAACATACGAAGTGGATATCGGCTGCACCAGGAGGTAGAGTCCTGCTTTCACGGAGAGCCGGAGTCCCTCCCACAACAACAGCGGCGGGGCCACTGCACTGGAGCCCCACAGAAAACGTAACATCGCGGACCGTTTGGGTGACACCGCCCCCATGTGGAGAATCTCACAATAACGTGGACAAGACGTTCGTTTTTCACCAGATGCCTCACCCCTAAAAAACATTAAGAACAGTGACATCCCCCTCGAGCACATGAAGACAGAGCCCCTCTCTGCTTCAAAGGGTCCTGACATTGTAAGACTTATGAACAATCCTACGTCAGAAACAACCTCATTCTTCTCTGCAGGATCGAGGTATTTGTAAACACATGTAATTGACTACGAACATTTGTACCTCATTTTTATTTTTTAATCGTCATATTTGTAATCTTTTTTGACCCTGGTCTCTCCTGCCCAAAATGGCCGATAGATCGTAGTGCAAGGGATCTCCCCCACCATCCCTCTGGCCATTCTCCTTTCTCAACAATCACTTCCTGTGTACGTCCTCATAATCGAAATAGGACCATAGACTGCGTTTTGGATCCTGTGTTTTTGGCTCATGAACAGAAAAGTAGGACTTCGCTCTACCACAGCCCTACCTACAATTGAATGAACAGTAAAATAGGACTACACTAGCTTCCCTTCGGTAATGGAAACTAACAAAGGACTACCTACAGGATTATGTTTTTCCATACTAAGGAGTCGGCCATTTTAGCCTGACTTACCCTCAGTGCTCTAGCCCCTGGCTACCTTAGCCTTTAATCGACTACCGCCCCCTTCCTATCTATTCAGATTTCCTAAACTTACATCACATTCAGCCACCTACCCTACCTATCTACCTTCTCTCTTTTCCTCTGCCCTGTACCTTCTTCCATCCATCCTTCTTTTCTTCACCCTTTGCCTACATCACGCTGACCCCTCCACCTGCCCGACACCCTGGGGGAATTTTTCATGACATCTGCAATCCTACCCCGTGGCCCCCTAGCACTTTAGAAATTAACCACATTCGCAGTAACTGACCTCAACCCACCTACCCTCCCTCATCCCCCCTATTCTCCCTCTCCCCTCCCTCAACTCCCCGCAATCCTTCAGGGTCCCAGCTATTCTTACTCTCTCTGGCGCCCTCCTCTCTGCACCTATCTGCCCAGACATACCATGGAACTCACAGGCACTCACACATACAGCATCATCTATCCCCCGGCCTCACAAAAAAATCATCCAAATGATTCAAACACAATTTTATCAAATCACACCCTGAAACTCTCTTCGCTGATCCCTACTTCTCCCCACGCAACGGGCACACAACCATTGACATCATCTTCCACTCGATAAGGAGAGCACATTCGAGGAAGGTACTCCTAGCCACATTCACTGTCTCATCCTCAATAAAAGCGTCACATGGTCTAGCTATCTCTATTGCCCCTTCCCAACTCTTCCAAGAAACAGCAACCATCACTATCTACAACAATGGTACTATCCTCATCCAATTCACGGACTGTAGTTTAAATCTCCGGGATAACATCTTCCCCATTATTAAAGAACAAGTGGATAATCCCCAAGCGGCCTCCCAATCCACCCCACTACCATCACCCGAAGTGCTACCTCTCTCACTCCAATCACCTCTTCTACCCCAAACTACCCTGACGAGCACTCCCACCGATACTCCTAGGGGCACTTCATCGAAACATCTCACGCTTCTTCCACCTAACGTGGCCGACATCACATCCGCATCCCCCATAGCTACTGAAATACCTCAGGGCACAACCATAGCTCCTCACGCCTCCCACACAACCACCCCCTCATCATTTCTCCCTCTACTCCATCTCCCTCTCACAGTACCAATCCCAAAACTCACTCCTCCCAACTCAACATATCCCCACCCAGCATGACCGAATCTACAAACATACCCCAAACAGCAACTGAACCCACTCCAGGTATGACCATAGCCCCTCCCCCTGCTCACAGTACCCATTCCTTAATCATCTCCTCCCCCACCTCATCCCCTCCTCTCAATAACCAACCCAATTCGGACTCCTCCCAGGCCACTCAATCCTCATCTAGCAAGACAGAGTCTAAATCCTCACCTCCAATAGCAATGGAGCCCATTCCGGGAAACACCATAGCTCCTCACCCCTCTAACATAACCCACCCCTTAATCATCTCTCCCCCTACCTCTTCCCCTACTCGCAATAACACACCTATCAAGGACCCCACCCATGCCAGCCAGTCCCTCACAGCTCAGTCCCCTTCACTTTATGTGTCACCCCTTGAACTTTCAGACAACAGTCCACCCTCTGCACCAGTCCATACACCCATCCAGCCCACACCGCAGACACACACACCCATGCCACCGCCTACCACCCCAATCATTACCACATCCGAAACTAGATTAGATGAGATCATGTCCACGCTTCAATCAATAAAAGAGGATCTCCACGCTTTTAAAGTGATGCTATCAAAACAACCCAGGCTCTAAAGATCTTACAGAAACTGTATACCTAACAAGACCCCAAACCACCTACCTAACACCCCCAAACATACTGTTTCCAGCTGCAAATCAATACCCTCCCGTAATCTATCCTCCTGTCCAATGCGTTCCACCAACCCTTTTTCGGAGAACGATCTTCACTCTCTTCTACTCTCCTACGAACCCTCCATCGCGATTACCGTTTTTCTCACACACATGCCCATCCATTCTATCCATTCCAACCCTCATAGGCCCGCCACCATAACGATAGAGGAATCAACGACAACAATCTTAGTAAAGTCCTAATCATGCAGGACCACACCACTTCCCAAGCTACTCCCCGGCTTAAATGCACAATCCTGAACTGCAGATCGGCCTCCAAGCATGCAACTGACATAGATAACCTCATTAACACTACTGATATGGACATGATAATTGTTACTAAGCATGGGCTGAAAATTCGTTCCGCTCGGGAATTTGCGGTTTTTCCGCCATATCGCGATCCACGAATCTCGCGAAATCGCGGTACAATCCGCGAATCAGCGGGGACGAATTTTCAGCCAAGCACTTACAGTGTTACAGCAGCAGGTGCAAAAGTTGAAGCTAATTTTATGTAACCTTTTACAAAAGGGTTACAAAGAAATTAACTTCAACTTGGGCACCTGCTGCTGTAAGCCTGTAAGTGCTTCCTGGCGCCTCGTTGCCTACTTGCAACTATTCTCTGACCCTGCTCCGACCCTTGAAGCAGGGTCAGAGAATAATTACAAGTAGGCAATGAGGCGCATTTCACGAAAATTAAACCTCAACAGAAAGCACTGACAGATATAAAAACAAGCATTTGCAATGCAATAGGTCTCGCATTAGGAAAGTTTGAGCTATTGGTCTTGTAAATGACAATTTCTTTTATTTATGTGTTGGTTTTGAAAATAGGTAAATTAATAGCTTTGTCATCTACAATGCCAATAGTTATAACTTTCGCAAATGTGACACCTATAGCTTTTGTAATGCAACATGTTTTGTATTTACGTGACTTAGATGTATTGATATTACAAATTACAATGGCTTTTAATTTTTTTAAATAATTAATACTTAAATAAAAGTGATTTTAATTTATAACGGCAATAGCTTAAACTTTTGTAAATAACTTTTGTGAAGATTATGTTTAGTGTATTTTATTGTGACGAAAATCCAAGAACAGAAGTGAAATATTAACATCTTTTTGTGACATTTGTAATAAAGCTTGAAACATTGAGAGAACATATTTGAACCAGTTGTTGTTGAATGGTTACGCAAATTGATGCTGGGGTGGCGCTGAGTGGTGCTGTGGTGGTGCTGAGTGATGCTGTGGTGATGCTGAGTGGTGCTGTGGTGGTGCTGAGTGATACTGGGATGGTGCTGAGTGATGCTGGGGTGGTGCTGAGTGGTGCTGTGGTGTTTCTGAGTGAGGCTGTGGTGGTGCTGAGTGATGCTGTGGTGGTGCTGAGTGATAATGTGGTGGTGCTGAGTGATGCTGTGGTGGTGCTGTGTGATGCTGTGGTGGCGCTGAGTGGTGCTGTGATAGTGCTGATTGGTGCTGTGGTGGTGCTGAGTGATCCTGTGGTGGTGCCGAGTCATGCTGTGGTGGTGCTGAGTGGTGCTGTGGTGGTGCTGAGTGATAATGTGGTGGTGCTGAGTGATAATGTGGTGGTGCTGAGTGATGCTGTGGTGGCGCTGTGGTGGTGCTGAGTGGTGCTGGGGTGGTGCTGAGTGATGCTGTGGTGGTGCTGAGTGGTGCTGTGGTGGTGCTGTGGTGGTGCTGGGTGGTGCTGTGGTGGTGCTGAGTGGTGCTGTGGTGGTGCTGAGTGATAATATGATGGTGCTGAGTGATGCTGTGGTGGTGCTGAGTGATGCTGTGGTGGTGCTGAGTGGTGCTGTGGTGGTGCTGAGTGATAATGTGGTGGTGCTGAGTGATGCTGTGGTGGTGCTGTGTGATGCTGTGGTGGCGCTGAGTGGTGCTGTGGTGGTGCTGATTGGTGCTGTGGTGGTGCTGAGTGATCCTGTGGTGGTGCTGAGTGATGCTGTGGTGATGCTGAGTGGTGCTGTGGTGGTGCTGAGTGATAATGTGGTGGTGCTGAGTGATGCTGGGGTAGCGCTGAGTGATGATGTGGTGATGCAGAGGGCAGAAAGGCACAAAAAGCAGTCTAACAAAGGGCAGAAGGGAAGAAAAACAAGGGAAAACGAGTCTAACAGAGGGCAGAAGGGCACAAAAAACGAGTCTAACAGAGGGCAGAAGGACACAAAAACAAGGGAATAACAGAGGGCAGAAGGGCACAAAAAACGAGTCTAACAGAGGGCAGAAGGGCAGAAAAACAAGGGAAAAATAAGTCTAACAGAGGGCAGAAGGGCACAAAAAACGAGTCTAACAAGGGGCAGAAGGGCAGAAAAACAAGGGAAAAACGAGTCTAAAAGAGGGCAGAAGGGCTGAAAAACAAGGGAAAAACAAGTATAACAGAGGGCAGAAGGGCACAAAAAATGTGCGTGTTTGTCCACAAAGATGCCACCTTTTGGTGCAATACCTCTACTCAACTGGAGTACTTTCTACTGTCTAATCAGTAAGTGCTCACTCGTTGGATAAATGTATAGGGGCAGATTTACAATAACTGGCGCATCCCCAGGGATGCACCAGTTATTTTGCTCCGCAGCTCCGCCACCCATGGTGCGCCACATTTACAATGCGGCGCACCATGTGGCAAAAACGGCACAGATGTGCCGTAAAAGCAGCGCATTGCCGGAGCTGCATCGCAAACGCGATGCAGCTCCAGCAATGCTCTGGGGGGCCCTATCTCCCCAATACTGCATCAAGCCTTGCGCCTGTTTCAAGCAGGCGCAGGGTTTTGACGCAGCATTGGCCTAAAGGTGACTGAGTGAAATCTTGTAGATTTCACTCAGCCACTTTTAGGAGGCGTTCCTGCGCAGTAATGCCCTCCCCTGCGCCAGAACGCCTCCTGATGGAGCAGGGCTTTACAACGTGACACATCTCTCAGATGCGTCACGTTGCTAATACCCAGCACCATGGTGCATCTTTTGTGCTGCCGCTGCGTCACAAAAGTGATGCAACTACAGCGCAAAAGAGGCGCAAGCGGCTAGTAAATATACCCCATAGTGCTTTTACTACACTGTAGCTGCGTAAAGGGCCAGAAGATGTGTTTCCAGTGACCATGTGTGCCTGTGCCTGTGTTACAGGCACACATGGTCACTGGAGACACATCTTCTGGCCCTTTACGCAGCTGCAGTGTAGTAAAAGCACTATACATTTACCCAAAGAGGGAGCACTTACTGGATTAGCCAGTAGAAAGTACTCCATGGCAAATCGCAAACAAATCTGCAATTTCGCGGGAAGATTCGCGAATTTGCTGATTTTTTTGCGATTTTGCGGGGAAATCCGAGAATTCCCGGAACGCGAATTCAAATTGCGCCCATGCTTCATTCTTACTGAAACATGGCTTACGGAATCCTCCTCGCCTCTCATTGACATCCTAGTACTACCTAACTATGACATCATCAGACTGGACAGGAGTGGTAAGACAGGAGGAGGAATTGCATGCATACACCAGCGCAACATCACCGTAAACAGATCCATATCCCCTGCACTCCCCTCTTGTGAATACATATGCCTTGACATCAACAGTAATGGTAAACCTGTCTGTACGTTAACCACCATTTATCATCCACCTGGTGACAACCTCATCTTCACAGAACACCTCATGGACATGGTCACAAGAAACACCGGACTACAAATTACCCAAATTTTCCTTGGTGACTTCAACCTCTACTGGAATGACCTCAACGACACTGTGGTCAACAGTTTCAAAAACGTCCTCAATGCCCTAAACCTCTACCAAATTTGAAACAGCCCTACACACAATAAAGGCGCAACTCTGGACTTAATAATCTCCAAGAGCGATTCCAAGTACCTGGAGTCGATCCTCCCCTGTGATTGGTCAGACCATCACATCATCACCTTCTTTATCAATGAAACAGATAAAATCAACTCGGCTCAATCTACAAAACCTAAAGTATGGAAAGAGACTGGAAAAAACTGAACCCAAATTTGTTACCCGCTTCCAGCCACAACCTACTTTTGCCCCATCTGGTTCTTCCAATGTACTTGATCTCACCAACCACTATCTCAATTCTAGGACCTCGGTAGTGAACGAATTTTCTCCCCTTCAACTAAAGAGAGTTTTCTCGAAAGATTCTAAACCCTGGTTCAATGGTCCACTTAACCAAGATATACATTCTCTCAGAACTGCTGAACGCAACTGGTGATCGGTCCCATCCGCTAAGCTCCTCATGACTCTAAAAAGTAAGAGAAATGCTTACTATCAAAAGATCAAGCCCACAAAAGCGGACTTCTTCAGTCACCAACTTGACCAAGCAAGAAATCGACCCAAAAACTTTTTTTAATTAATCAAAACCCAATCTATAGATGCACCTCAATGCCCACAAGACCTAAGTCATCCGCAACCCATGTGTGAAGAATTCTCTACCTTCTTTAACCTAAAGACTGAGAACATCAAGAAAGTTCTCCTCAATGATATAATTTCTCACTCCTGTCCGCATCCGCACACCATAACCTCCCGTCCACCCACAAGTGCAGCACAACAAATTCCTCCAAAGTTTGCTTTAAAAAACGAAGCAGTATGGTCATCCCTTTACACCTACTCTGAAGACGCTATAGGCAAGTTTCTCAGTGGCCTAAAGCCTGCCAATCACCTTACCGACCCTTTCCCTGCAAATGCGGTTAAAGAACTTACCCCATTGCTTCTTCCTGTCTGGACCAAAATCAACAGTTCACTCCTACAAGTTTGCATCCCTGACTCCCTTAAGGTGGCGCAGGTCTCTCCCATCCTTAAGAAACCCACAGCTGACCCCACGGACCTAAACAACTACCGCCCTATCTCCAATATTCCCACCTTGGCCAAACTTCTGGAAAAATATGTCCACCACCGACTGGCAAAACATATTGATCGCTTCAACCTTCTTAACAAGCACCAATCCCGTTTCTGAGCAGATCACAGCACAGAATCAGCCATGACACACAGCATTGATGATGCACTACAAATACTTGACCAAAAGGAAACATGCCTTCTTATCCTACTAGACCAAAAAAGGAGGTTCTTAAAAAGGAAACGTCAAATCCGGTATCGACATTGATGTATAAACACACACCGCCTCTGTGCATACTGGGAGATGTAGTACCTTCAGGATAACGCTCAAGTACAGATCTTGTTTTGCCATCAGGAACCTTAAATGTAAGAAATACATATGAAGGGACGGATAGAGTGGGGAAAAAAATATAGTTAGCCATAATCATACTGTCCCGCAACATTGGATTGAAAAATACTGACACATGTACGCCGAGTTCTGCTCAGTGCGTCCTATATAGCCCATCAAAAGCTGGACAAATAAAAGACACTTAAGGCCACAGAGCCACTTTCAATTAAATGGAGTGCTCTAATCTCAGACAAGTATATACAGTGGCAGATATTTCCCTTGTTGTTGCATAATAGGTGTATTAGATGTATGATGGAGGACGTGTACGCTAAGCTATCATCCACACCTTATCTGCCCAACACCTTGGTACAAATATCTTATATATTGCCCAATTATAAAGCCATCCATGGGGTATCTTCGTTCAAACCTTCATTGTCGGTATTCAATTTATAACACCATTACACCTCTTTTTTGAAAAGAAATTTACTGATATCTACAACATGGGCAGGAATCACAGGTTACTCGATTACTGTCTTTGTGAAATCAGTGGGTCCATGACCAACTTCTAGGAAATGGTTAGTTAAACGAGTCCCCTGCCTCTTGCACCTGATAGTGCTCTTGTGCTCTGATATCCGCACCTTTATTTTCCTTGTTGTCATCCCCACATATTTTAACCCCTTAAGTGCTGCTGACGGCCAACGGTCGTCAGCAGCGCTACCTCCCCAGTGCTGCGCACGACCATTGGACGTCCATTCAGGACTGGTTCCGATGGACAGCGCAGCACTGGGGAGAGATGTTTACACGCAGCTAAGGTGTTAACTGGCAGGGGCAGATAATCAAATAGATGAGATTTTGACTATTACAATTTGTGAAACGCTGTTGTTGCCAGGGACAACATCAATCTATATCAATCTATATCTAATCTAATCTTCCAATATCAAAACTAGCTGATTTAGAAGTTTGAGGGCATTCTGAACATTTAGCCTCTCGGGTGGTGTCCCTCAACTGCAGGCATATCCCATAGAGTCCCTACGGGGTGTGTCATTTTGGTTTTTGGCCTAGTATGCACAAGTTGATCCCTCAGATTGGGGCCCCGCTTAAAAGCAAAAAGCGGAGGCGGTAAACTCTCTGAACCTGTGTTAAGGATCGTCCAATGTTTCTTAATGATCTCTGCCCTCCCCTTTGAAGTGCAGACCAGTCTGGTGTCTGCACTGCTAAAGAGGTAGAGGCTTCCTCAACCAGGTGTGCTGCCTTTGAATAAAGGATTGCACCCCAGGGCAAAGGAGAAATTGGTGCAAAGTATAATATGGCCTCAGATTTTATGAATTATATTTTAAACTAATCAATATTTAATTAATGTGGGTCGATTTAAGAATGATCTACTGTTACAACAAGGAATGGCTGATGTGGGTGACCTTCTTTGCCCCTCTTTTTGCTCTTGCGTGGTAGTTAATAACTAGACCTAAAAAGACATGTCGTCCAGCAGATGAACTGAGAGGCAGGTAGGTAGAGAAATTGAGAAACATCTTGACATTGACTGACAGACAAATAGATAATGGATTAGAACAAATGTAACAAGTACATTTCTATCTTACCAAACACTAAAGAAAACCATGGTCATTAAAAATTAACAATGAGCCTCTTTTGATATCACAATAGAACAGGGCATTTTGCGTTTAAGTGCTGTATAAGAACACACTTCTGAAAGAATATTTATAATTAACTAGGATGATTTATATAGTTGTCATTGCAGAGAATTCCCCTCGGCAATTTCCCTTTCTTTGATTTTTGGACCTCTAACAATCATTCCACTTGCTTTTATTTCCTCACCTCTGGAACATTGTGGTGGTCTGATACCTGATGCGTCGCTGATTTTGGAAATGGTTAATACATCAACAACACATTCTGGTTTGCTGGATAATTGTCATACAGATGTTTGCATTTAAACTAAGGCTTAGTATGTTGTGGAGAAGAAATATTAATTTGTTGAAGAAAAAATAATTATACCATGCTATAATTTTTTTTAAAGTATTTTTTACAGTAGTAATCATACACAATTGTCAATATGCTTCTGTTTCTTAAAATATTATAAATGTAGAAGAATCCGTTTTTTTGCTATAAGAAACAAGAAGGCGTGAACAGTTTTCTGAGCGGAAGACCTTATTATCTATCGCACACATGTACCTGTAGTTTTCCCACGAGAGCAAAAACCCTGAAACCTTTTTATTTGAAAAAAATCCCGCGTATTCTTTGGAGACCTTGAAGGAGTGTAAAATAATTACCCTGGAGACTAAAGAGCAAGACTGCCACATGCAAATTTCCTTCTTAAGAAACCACATAAGTCATTGTAGCACAATGTGTCAAGCCACTAGTTATGAGTTTTCCAATCTTTATTTCCATGTAACATTATTAAAATTCAGCACAAGGCTTCATCTAAAATGAATGAATATAAAAGAATTCCGACTGTGTCGAGTTTTCCAAGTGCAAGAGTTTGAGTGGTTTTTCTCCACAGTTCTACACAGTTTAAAATAAAAAATATTTTCAGGAAACTGTTTTTATTATGAAGTTATGCTTTTCTTCAGTCCATCCTACCTCTCAGTTCACCCTTGAAAGTATCACAGTACCAAATATTTGATTGAAGCGACTCTTCAGCGCATTCTTAATTGAAGAGTTAACTCTTGCCCTCCCTTTTTGGCCCTGTTGGTGTGTTTGTGCCAACTCCCCCTTTCAGCTGCTGCATCACGAGGTTTCACCTAATCTTGCCAGACCAGCGAGCTCACCCATCACCTCATCTCCTACATCTTGCTCCTCTCCCTCCCTTTTTTGGGGTTGACGTTAAGCTCATCTTCATTCTTTAGCACGTGTCATATGGCTAAAGCACTTTATAGCTAAAAAGACTCCACCCTGACTGACACATCGTCTCGATTCACAACGATTTGAAAATGCTGGACATCCTTTGCATTGATTGCAATTTCTCTTGCTGCAGACATTTTGCCTCAGCCTGAAAAAGCTACAATTTCTGTTGGCACCCTGCAATTATTTCAGTGGACTTGACTCTGTTGACTGGTGCAGGTGTTTATTTTTACTAGTAATTTGTACAATCGTTTGTAAGGGGTGAATGTGTTCAGGCTTAGGAGATGGAAGTGTGAAGTGATCGAGCGATGTAAGAAACACTCAAAGGTTTCAGATTTACAATCTTGTTGCGTCATTTTTGCGTCACTTTTCACTTGTTAAAAATGATGCAAAAGTGGCCAAGTGCCTCGTAAATAAGCCCCTTTAAAAAAGTACTTAGAAACTGATGAGTCATAACTAGAGCCAACCTCAATGATTTCTGCACTCATGTTTAAAGTTAGTGCCAATTGATAACGATCAAGTTAAGAATAAATCTTAAGTTATATGTTGATATTTCGGTTCCACTTTCCTTTGACTCTGTGTACAAGAAATGGCAAACCCAGGGGCATATTCAGAAGGAGCTATCGCCAAATTAACAGCACTTTATCACAACCAAAGTTGTGATAAATTTACCCCCACCTATTCACAAGCTGGTGTTAACAGGACACAGCAACAGTTAACCTGCAATAGCAGCCGCAAAAAAACATCGCCACAGAGGACCTCGGCAATTCGCTCTATTGAGATGCAGAGTAGTCATTCCTGTGCAAAAAGCTGCAAAAACACCACACCTCAACATTCACAATGACCAGCCAGACCTGCGATAAGAACACAAAATACACAATAGGGTGCGTTAGCAGCAGGAAATTAACACCTGCTATGACCTGGTGTAAAGTCGGATCACAGCCTGCACCACAAAAAGGAGCCCAGCCCAAAGCCACACCTGAAGACAAACAGATGCCATGGAGACATTGAACATGCAGCACGGACACCCAAGAGGGCCACAACACCCACCGACACCACCCCAGGACCACCCCTCCATGGAAACTACCCAAACCAAAGACATGCCACATCAGCTACACCTAAACATGTACAATATAATCCGCCTGATGTCGCACAATCACAAAGGTGACATGCATGTGTTGTCACAGAAATGAGCACCACACATTCACTTTTGAAGCAAACAATGAAACTTTATTAAAATTATCACAGAACTGAAATGAAGACACATGGCAGCTCCCCTCTACACGATCTGTAGGTCACAGCCTGCAAGCCAAAAAACATGATGAGTAGGTGTGTCCGGCGCATATCAACGAACAGAGAGAGAGCGAAGGAGAGAGAGAGAAGAGAGGGGGAGAGAGAGAGATAGAAGAAGAGAGGGGGGAAGAGAGAGAGAAAGAAGAAGAGAGGTGGAGAGAGAGAGAGAGGTAAGAATAGAGGGGGAGGGAGAGACAGAGAGAGAAGAAGTAGACAGGGGGAGAGTGAGAGAAGAAGAGAGGGGGAGAGAGAGAAGAGAGTGGAAGAGAGAGAGAGAATCCCACCCCAGCGCACCCAAGCAACACTGATCACCTGCTGCTATTGGTGTGTCTCCAACCACTTGCCAGTATGTATAGCAGTACACCAGGTCACACATCAGAGTCAGAGCCGTCATCTGAAACAGAGTCCAGATACATGACTGGCACAGTACACACACTTGCACAAGACAACATCGCCCGCCCGCACATGCACACCCAGGCAGAGGTACCCCAGCCCCTCCCACGGCATATCAGAGCATGCCTGCCCATGCACACCCGGGCCTCACTGCTCGCCTTCCGCCACCGGCATGTAGACAGGATGTCCCACCAAGTGCATCCACGAGCCACAAGCCCGGTGCCCGAGGACATGGCACCCTCCACACAATGCAGCCACACTGCGCATGCCACCAGGTCTCACGTCTGGTGCTGGGTCTTGATTACTCCATGGCATAGGACATACCAGGGCACCCGGCACATCGCAGGCTGCAAACCCGCTCAGCCCAATGGTTGCCACTAACTCTGTGCACCCGGAAGTGAGGGGGGAAACATCCTTTACAACGCAACTTTTACCACGCAGTGCCTTTACGATGCAACGTTTACAACGCAAACCATTACAACGCATTGCGCTGAGGGGCGTTGGTTTAATTTACTATCCAACACCTTCCCTACTATCCACGGGGACTGGAGTTGGAATTGTAAATTAAACTATTCACTATCCAGCACCCCAAAGCACTATGCGTTGTAAAGGCATGCATTGTAAAAACCGCGTTGTAAAGACTTGCGTGGTAAAAGCATGCGTTGTAACGTCATACATCCAAAGTGAGGCCATGTGGTGGTAGGCTCGCACAGCCCGCTGGCTCAAGTCCTTGTGGAAAAAGAATAATAAGTCCAAGTTAAACACAGCTTTTGTTAAATGAATCCAAGGCCTTGTTTTGTGAATTTGAAATCAGGAAAAATAGTAATCTAGCAGAAAAAACGGACCTCTAAAAGAGGTAGGTAAACGTCTGTGCCACGGTCTATGCACCATGTCTCCCAAAAACATTGTGGGAAATTGGGTTGTTGGTTGACTGAGGTGTGAGCCCCGGTCAAGGAACCACCACAATCACTGACTGGGTGAACTACAAAAGTCACACTATTAAACTGTGCTTAACCTTGAGTACCTTAGTAAAAAAACCTCAGGCATAACTTAGAGACAATGTGTGCATTGTTTATGCAGCACACGAACAGGAATAAAGTTAAAACAGACCACAAGAAAATCACACTGCAATTTACGCAAACTGAGTACATTTTAGTACATTATTTTACATCAAAACAACTAATAGCCAATCAGTAGAACAAAACTTATACGTTTTAAAAGTTTTAAGAAATAAACAGTGCCTAAATTATATAACCGCCAACCGCAAACATCTAGTCATGCAAGACTGGGTCAAAGTAAATAAATATGACCAACCACAATGGAGTGTAGGTTGGATGCAAGAACAGGCTTTAAGTGGTGTCCAGGGAGGTAGTATTGTCATCAGGGGGCCTTGGCTGTAAGCTGTTTTGAAGATTTCTATGTTTGGACTTAGGGCCCAATTACGAGTTTAGTGGTCCATGGTAGTGGTGCTGTGGAAACCGCGGCACCGGCAATCTGACCGCCGTACTTTGAGTTTGGCGCTTGGACTGCCACAGGGCAGCCGGAACCGCCAAGGATCATTGATCCCGTCGCTGTGGCGTAGTGGTCAGAGAGGCGATATGCTGGTGGTGCCAATGCAGCACCACCAGGCTTATTACAAGTTGCTCACTGAAACCCTTTCCATGGCAGTTAGCACCACCATGAAAATGGTGGTGATGGGGCAATTCTGTATCCTCTATACATGGGGGACATGTAGGGGGGCACATGTTGTTCTCCCCTGCATGTTTGCAAACCCAGTTACTGCACAAGATAAAGTGCATGACATGATGCATTTCTCCTTGTGCAGGAATGTGCTGCAGCACTCCCATGGTGCTGACTTTCTATGGCACTCTTTTGAGTCTTAGAAAGGTTTTGCCATGGAACAGGTGCGGCAGGTGTGCCCACCAGGGTTACAACTTGTAATCCAGTTGGTGGACTGGCTACAGGTTTAACGGCATTATAGCGCTGCGCTGGCATGGTGGCCCGCTGCAAGACGGCCAACCTCATTATCAGACCCTGTTTCTCCTTATTTAAAATCAAAAATCGCTAGCAGAACGAGGTAGTAGGCTGTAGCTAAATAGAGTTTCAGGGGCTTCAATACTCCTACGGAGAAGGACTGGTGAACAGGATTGTCTGCTGTGGAGAAGAACGTAGTGTGAGCAGCTTCAGAGTCAGGCCGACCAGTAATGCACCTTGGGCTGATCGACAATCAGTTTGGTCCCATTCTTCTCTTGGTTGCAAGAGCAGTTTTCAGCCAAATTCGTTCTTGGCTATCTGGGCACCTTTAGCACCACAACCAAGGGTCCCAGACTGGTGGAACACCACTTGAGGGTTCAGGACTCACTTCGGCTGAGCCCAGAAGCAGGTTCAGGATGGTTAGAGCCGTTCATGTCCCTGTTGGTTCTGAACAGGAGGCCTGCAAACTAGCCCTTGGAGTCACTCTAGTAGTCATGGAAACAGGTAAAGATGAAGGGCTCAAACAGCAGGGAGAGACTTTGAAGGTTAAAGGCTGTCTCCAGGCAGAACATTACCCCTTCCAGGTACAGCAAACAGTCCTGCAGAGTGCACAACAAGTCAAAGCAGAAGGCAGTCCTCTGAGAGTACTTCCACAGGTCCAGAAAGAGAACTGAAAAGTCAGTCTGGGAGTCCTACTTTTACAACTATTTCCTGCTTCCACTATCATTGTTCCAAACTGGCTACAGTGACAATATGGATGTGATAAGATCTTCTAGTGAAGGCATAGCATAGGCTATTCAATTGCGGGTGGGGCTGTGTCCAGCTACAACCCCCATTCTGCCAGCGATGGACTATTCAGGCACACCCAGTCCCTCTACGTTGTGGCTTTTTGGAGAAATTCACAGAGTCTTACTGTCCATTACACCCAGTCATGTGACCTAAGACAGGCTGCAGGAACCAAAGGCAAAGAACAATGAATGTAGTAGTTTCTTACCACCAGAACATATAAAACTTAAAAGCATATGTCCACGCTTTTAATCACAGTGCACCCTCCCCTATTGGCTACCAAGGGACTACCTGAGTGGTGATATCTGTAATAAAAAAGCAGTTTAAGGCTTGGCAAGGGCGTTATATTGGCAAGACAAATTGGCAGTTTAAAACTACATTCAGTCTGCAGCGATAGGCCGGGACATGCTTTGAGGTGCTACTTAAGTGGGTGGCATAACAGTTGCTGCAGGCCCACCTGTAACATTTAATTTAAATGCCCTGAGTATGTGGTATTGCACACTACAAGGGACTTATAAGTAAATGAAATTCAGCAGTCATACGTAAGCTGATTAAACTGTACTTTGGCATTGGTCAGCAGTCGTAAAGTACACAGAGTCCTAAGGCCAAAAGAAATTAATTTCTGCAACAAAAACAGAGATAAGTAGGTAAAAAGCTTTGGGGGAACACCACCCTAAGGCTAAGCGGTCTGACAGGAGTGTATTCTGAAAACAATCAAGTGAAAGCAAATATGTCCTAAAGGCTTGAATAGTGCAATGAAAAGTCAGTACATAAAATTAAGCAATAATGAACTACTTTCCATCAAAGCAAAGTAGCTTTGATATGGAATTAAGTTAGATAGTTATAATAAGGCTAATCACATAACATCATGGGGATTTCAAATTGTGTGCATATTTGTATTGAAAAACCGTTGCAAAGAAAATTTAGATCAGGGCACATCCAGAAATACAAAAATGCAAGATGTAATGAAGTGAGGTAGACAAAAAGATAACAGCAATTTCAAATGAGATGGTTATAGGGGGAGAGCGTGTCTTGTTAAGTTATGGAAGAAGTAAGACAACAATACCACAGTGACAATCATAAATGTCTGCATGCAAACCCTCAGCACAGTAAACTATGCCAACATCTTGGTAACACTAATCAGTTAGTCTGAATCTATGGGGTATAAAAGGGGATGTAAACAAATGGGGTCTAAGCAGGGATGGAAAGTGGATGGGTGTAATTACTGGGTTCAATAACGGGCAGTTGCAGAAGAGGAGCAGGGAGACATAGGATAGGGTAGGGCCGGGGACACTAGTACCAGGGAAGGGCCAGAGCCAAGTGGGGGACTAGTGGTCCAATGAGGTCCAGATCACCAGTGAGTGAGGAGTGTGTGTTGGTCTGGTCAAAGTAAAGTTTATAAAAACACAAAGTAGCTGTGCATCACAAGAGATTAGTAAGGAACACTAATAAGTACCTGACCAAAAGAGAGTGTTAAATCAAATATAAATATTTAGAGAATATATGTGGAACAAAATACGACTACAATGTGAAGAGGTATTATATGATTGTGGAAAAATACCCATCCGTTGTCGACCGGAACCGCCCGTGTCATCATTTGGGATCCTTCACACCGGGAAGGATAGATGTTACAACCATTACAAGGGGATTTTACTTCTGGTTGTGCAATATATGTTTTGCAGTGGATTAAAGAAGGATATGGGTGTGTGGTGACAACTGTAAAGCAGTGCGTGAATAGTGAAGTGAATAAAAGTGCTTAGAAATAGAATAAAATTGGAGAGAAAAGAGGAAAAAGAATTGTATTCGTTACCTCTCTATTTCCAAATCATTAAAAAACCAGTGCGAAATAGTAGTTCAACCAAATAGCTGCTATGTGTGTTACTAGGTCAACATGTTTCTGCAGTCTAAACGACCCTAGTAGGTGTCTGCTGCATTCTTCAGGACCGGGTGTCGCTACTGCTTGATAAGTGGTGCGAAATAATGGTAAAAAAAAATTTCACCTGGGTTTCCTAGGTGTATTCATTCTCCTAGTAGGTGATCCACAGACCAGAAGATACACAAGTAGTCACATGCAGGTACATAGAAAGACAAACAAAACACAAACAAATGTACATTAGTTTAAAGGCAAACATTTCTCTCTATTTTAGCCAAAAGTAGAATACAAAGCACATTGTTGTATATGTCTCAGTGTCAATCATGTGTACACTCGCCCCTCATTCGGGTGTCTGACTCCTGCTTACCTATTTTGCAGGAGAGAAAATCTCCACCTCACCTGGCTGTGGCACAGGTAAGTAGAGCACCGCTCTAGTAGGGAAAATACAAAAAAAGGAGTAGAGTTTATAAGACATGTTGATCATAGACCGACTTCACAGACTCATTCATCCAGTGTGAGCACCCTTCAACAAGATAGTTAGCCACTGGCATAGTACACATTTATAACTTTCTCGGCGGCACCACTTCTCATTGAGCTTGGATGTTTCTATGACAATGTCACAAAAATTACCCACTGTCCGAAATTAGAGGATCGTTTAGATGCAAGTAGAAAAACGGCTAAATAGTCAATATTTGCGTAAGCCTCTTATCAATCAGGAGTATATCATGGGCCATGTAACGACCGAGGTCAAATGCTCGTTTTCATGCAAGAAGCAAAACGGCTAGCAGTCAATATTAGCGTAAGCCTCTTATCAATCAGGAGTGTATGGTGGGCCATATACCGATCGAGGTCAGGTGATCATTTAGATGTAAATAGGAAAAAGGGCCTGCTTTTCAATATTAGCGTAAGCCTCTTATCGACTACCCGCAGCGCATATACCTCTGACTGTGTCTAGATGCTTCCCCTCTCGGCATACCTAACTTTGTATAAAGCAGCACCAACCATTACTTTGCTTACCGTCCAGTCGGTACTCCGGGCGTCCCTCTGGGCCGTCTCGGGGAGGTACCGGCATGGTGAAAAGACGCCTATTTAGTTCCGGGTATGGCGGGGGAAAAAAACGTTGCAGCGCCGTCACAGGTATCATGGGATTTGTAGTTCTAAATAGTTATATACAGCTCCGATCATCTGATCTTATCGTTAATGCCAACCACCAGCAGACATTAGCTAATGATGTAGATGATTAAAAAAAGGGGTGTGTATTTGAACAACGATCTATCATTGAGTGCATGATACTGCTAGGTATCATGGGAGTTGTAGTTTCACCACCAATAGTGGTGGTGTTAGCCCAGATATTCAAGGGAATTGTAGTCGCACAGAGGAACACGTTGCTCTCTCAATTAGTTCAATTAACGTGAGTCAGGATTGTATTAATATCAAGGACTGGCTGGGGGCTAGGCAGTGATTATAAATCTTCTCACCCCAGTTAATCAAAAAAAAACGGGGGACACAAAACTATGTAAGGATCATACCCCAATGCGTGCAAGGTGGTTTACCAGGGGTGAAAATATTTAATACCACATAGCTATTTCAAAAAAGACGCTTCAGACCCAGGAATAGCTATTGTCACGCTGACAGTTGCTCAACCACCGGGATAGTCACTCATTACCTGGAGATGTCAGCTACATCTACATCATATTAACATATTATCATCAGATCAGCCTCTTGTTATTTCAAAATCATGGGATCATCACTATTGCTGTTTACAAGGACATCCAAGGGATGTCTTCGTTCAGACCCCCTTTATCTGAATTCAACTTATAACCCCATTTATGCTCTTTTTTGAACAAAAACTTACTCACGTCAGTCACTTGTGTGGGAATGAGCGGCTGCTCGATCACAGTCCAGTCAGTGGGGGTATGACCCACCTCCAAGAAATGATTAGTCAAACGTGTCGATTGTTTGCGAAATCTGATTGTACTCTTGTGCTCAGAGATGCCAATTTTAATTTTATTGGACGTCATACCCACATACTTGAGCTGGGAAGGACAAGTTATTTGATATATCAGATTGTGACTGTTACAATTTGTGAAGCGTTTCTGTTGCCAAGGTCGGTCAATGCCTATATCTATGGTTGTGGACCTTGAGGTTTGGGGACAGGGTGCGCAATTCCCGCACGGATGGTGTCCCGCAACCGCGGGCATGTCCCATAGTGTGCCCACTGTCCGGAGGATGTTAGTCTTAGGTCTCGTATGTACCAAATGATCATTTAAGGTGCGGCCACATTTAAAGGCAAACAAAGGCATTGGTAAATTGTCCGATCCAGTGTTGAGGATGGCCCAGTGTTTTCTGACAATTTTCTGTATGCTATTAGAGAGGGTACAGAAAGTGTTGACGCATGTCATGCGGTTCTGCTTCTCTTCGGACAAGCAGGCTCCAACACCCTTCCCGGTTATTATTCGAGGCTCTTTTCATCGATTGACGTATCAGACGCTTGGGGTATTTTCTAGCCGTTTCTCTAGGATTTTAGCATGATCATGAAAGGTTTCCTTGGTTGAACAATTCCGTTGCATCCCAAGAAACTGGCCGTAAGGTAGGGTGTCTCTTAATGTCTTTGGGTGGCAACTGTCGTAACTTAGTAATGAGTTGCGGGCCATGGGATTACGGTACAGCTCAGATTGCAAGCCCAAGGGTGTTTCTAGGATCAAATGGTCTAGGAAAGCTAGCTGGTGCTTATCATGTTCTACCGTGAATCGTAGAAAGGTGTTTCTGCCACTGAGCCACTCATGAAACTCCACTAGTTCCTCTTCTGTTCCTCGCTAGACTACTAAAACGTCATCAATATGAAAAGAAATAAAATGAAAATGAATTTTGTAAAGCGCACGTAGCTGCCCTGAGGCGTCCAAGCACTGAGACTAAAACAGAGGTGCAGTTAGATGAGAGTGATGTACCAGTGAAGGTTCTACTTATTGAACAAAAACGTTTTTAGTTGCTTGCGAAAAGAGGTGAGTTCTGGATTGGACCTTAAATATTGGGGGAGAGCATTCCACATCTTGGCCACGTTATAGGAGAAAGAGCGGCCCCCCGTTTCCAAAGACGTAATCAGTTGTAATAGGGATTAGTAGGCGTCAGGACGTGATCTTGTTCAAATTTATGGACGTATAAGTTCGCCAGACTTGGGGCGAAAACACTGCCCATGCTGCTACCGGACGTCTGCAAAAATATTTTCCTTCATTGCCAGGGCTGCAAGGCTCATAATGAGAGATAACGGAGTGATGGAATTTAGATCTCAAGCTCGTAAGAGATTCTCTATTACATCAAGAGTCTCGTCTTGTGGGATAGATGTATATGGAGATTCTACATCGAAAGACACAAGCCAATCGGTATCCATGTCAAATTCGATGTCAGGCAGAAGTCTGAGTACATCGTTCGTGTCCTGCAGGAACGTAGGCATCTCTTTTACCATGGGTCTCAAAAAGAAATCTACGAAGGTGGAAAGAGGTTCTAAAAGAAAGCCTATGCCCGATATTATTGGGCATCCCGGTGGTGGTCGTAGAGCTTTGTGAACTTTTGGGAGCACATAAAACTACGGCATCGTTGGATGTGCTGCACACAGGTATTAGGCCTCGTTGGTAGTCACCCAACCCTCCGACAAAGCTTCCTCCACAATGTGGCCTATGGTAGTAGACAAGCGCTCTGTGGGGTCTACAGTGAGTGGTAAGTATGATCTAATGTTGTTCAATTGTCTCAGGCATTCTTCTCTGTAGGTAACAGTGTCCATCACAACTATGGCTCCTGCTTTATCAGCAGTTTTTATTGTAAGGGAATCATTCCTTGTGAGCCCCTTAAGAGCATCCTGCTCTTTTTTTTGGAAAAAATTCACATAGGGTTTGTGATTTAGCTGGTAAAGTTTCTGGATGTCGCACTCAACAGCTTCCTCAAAAGTTTGGACCTTGGCCGGAAGGCCCATCACCGATGGATTGAAGGTAGAGGGTCTCTTCAGTCCAGTATTATCATCCAAAGTAGTCAAATCCAAGTCATCTTCATTCCTTTTGTGAAAAAGGAAGTGTAAACGGACCTTCCTAAAGAATTTGCCCATCTCGACTTGAGTGAGAAAGGGATCTCCTGTGTTTGTAGCCACAAAATCCAGTCCCCTGTTCAATACTTTCTCTTAGATGTCAGTCAGTATGCGAGTGCTCAAGTTAATCACGAGGCTGTCCCTGATGACGACCCTGCCTGTTCCTGAGGGATCGTCCTCCCGCTCCTCAAATCCATTCAGGGCGGATGTAGTTTCCAGTGCACCTGACCCTGCTGTTGCGTCCGCCGTCTGCCTCTCGGCCTCCCCCTGCCATACCCTAAAAAAGGTTGTGTGTTAAAATCTGGGTAGAATTGTTGTGCGCCTAAAGGACCTGTGTGCTGTGGGAAAGGTGGTCCCCCTTGTACCCAAGGATTAGGCTGCCACCATGGGGGAAATTGTTGTTGATTATAGTTGTAATTAGCTCCCCTCCAGTTTCTACGATTACCCCTCCCTCGGTATTTCGTGTTTGAGGCGCAAGGGATTGAAGTATCTGAGTCACTTGACCCATCTTCAGAGCTTGATGTGCCATATGTAGACCCACCCTTACGAATGTTCCTATTATATGCTGCAGGAACGTAGGTGTCACTAGTGTAAGGGTAGACTTTCTCAGATGCAAATTTAGCAGATCTTTTTTGAATTTCTCCAAATTCGAAAAAAGTTGAGAGTCTTTAAATTCTTTGTTGCTTTTGTTACTTTCGTCCTGACCTTTAGAAAAAAGCTTGACCGAAATGGTGGCTTTAATCTGGCCTTCCAACACTTGAATTTCGACCATGATCTTATCGGCCACTTTTTTGGCTGTTTTAATTATGAGCACAAGCCAATCTCGAGTACATCTCCAGGCATTCAGTGACCAGTCCTTCATAAAGTCCTTGTTGTCATCATGGAACACTCTAGGTGCATTAGTGACAATAAGGCCACTAGGAGCAGGGGTGAGCAACAGTATAGCATATCGGTACTTCATGCATTGGGACTGAGGGCCTGATTACAAGTATGGCAGTCCATGGGACCACTGTACTCGTAGAGGAGGTGTTGTGGTGGTCAAGGACCACCGCACCTGCGGTCTGAATGATGAATAAAGTGTTTGGCTGTTGGACCAGTATGGGACCACTGCAACAGATAGTAATTTGCAATACCTGATGGTTGGGCGGCAGTCAGTGGAAGCAATATGCTGATCTGCGGCACCGCCAAGCATATTACAACCTTTCCCACCTCCAGGCTTTTCATGGCAGTGAGCCCTTCATGAAAAGTGTGGCACGGGGGAAAGAAAGGGGGCCCTAATGGTCCCCCTGTTGCCCCTCTGCATCGGGGACCATGTGTGCCTTCCTGTATGCATGCACTCCACAGTACCTGCACAGCATGACTGAACAGTCCATGCCATGCAGTAAGGGTTGCGGTGCTCCCATTGCGGTGGCTTCTAAAAGGCTGTCTGGGAGTGGGGTACTGCTGTGGCGGCCCGCTCCCAGACCTCCAAAGTCATAATCAAGCCCTTAGCCAGTGTGATCGCTGTGGATGTGTTCAGTCAAGAAGGATTCATGCATTTATATCTTCATGATGTCTTGTAGTCTATACATAAGTCTTCATAGGTTGCTGTTCTGTACATTTCAACCAGCCACTCATCGTGAGTGGGCTGTTGTGGTGTGTGCCAGTAGAAGAATATGCATATTGTGCCCACTGTGAGCAATTGGCCACCTGATGTTTCATGTGGTTTCTCATGGCTGGTAGGTCAGTCAAGTTGTGTAGTAAAACCAATCTGAAATAATGGGGGAAGGGGGATGTGTAGTAACCGAGCCCTTGAGTTCTATACAGAGGACCAAGATTCTCTAAGAACACGACAATGATAAATAATGTGAAGCATGTTGCAGGGATCACCAACATAATATTGAAACACAAACATATTGGAAATTATTAATGATCACAAAAATATTGACGTTTTATACTTAACTAGTAAAACCACAAATATTGAGACCAAAATATTGTTGTTAAAAATAATCTTTTTAACTATATTGAAAACAAAAATATTGGATCCAAATATATTTTTACCTTTAAATAAAATCATATATCAAAAATATCGAAACACACAATATCTTTAACAATAAGATTGCCAAAAAACCTAAATATTTACTAACTAAAATTTTAAAACACACTTTCAACTCACAACAATTACATAAAATAAAATGAGAATTTTTTAAGCACACACTTAATTTGAATACAAATATATTACATTTACATTTCCTCACCCAAAAATATATAACAAAATGTGTGCAAAATGTAACCTTAATATTAATCTTTACTCATATATACGTAAGTAGTTGTCAGCTTGAGAACCTCAAGGTCCCCGTGGTCCCAGTTGTCAGTTTACCAGTGCAGTAGGAAAGCAGGAATGAAGTATTTCATTATAGATTTTGCACATTCCTTAACCCTCCATTTGATGCAGCTAGTTATATTGCTGCTTTACTCTGCATCCAATAATGATGAATCTTACAAACACTCCTTAACTTATTGATTCAGTTTTGATCTGTAATAGAATTTTTAAAGTTCTAGTCCATCACTTTGGACAAACAAATGGAAAACGATGGCCTGATTCACAAAATGCAAATATACATGTGTATATTTGCTCATATGTAGAGCTCCCTTTTTTTGCTATTCATCATTTTTCAGGGGTGATATACACCCATAAATAATCTCCCATGCATCTAACTCTCAAATGAGGGGAAGGAGCTTGCAACCCCAGCATGATATGAATGTAAATGTATTAATAGTAAGGTTTCAGCTATAGGTGGCGATCTCCCTAGTGGAAAGTATTGGTAAATGTAAAAAGGATGATTCATTAAAAAAAAAAAGTATTTACAAATATTTGAATGCATAATATATATGTAAAATCATTTACACAGTTTATTATCAACCTGTAACCAAAAAAAAATATATCAGTGTATTATTTAGTTGATAAAAACCGTAACAACAGTATGGATACAATAAAATATTACAGCTCAATACATCCTCAAATAAAATCAGTATTAAATGATAAAATACTTTTAAAATATAACATTGATTCATAAATATACATTTTTAAACAATAATTTAAAATAATTGCCAAGCTACATTAACATGTTTATATTTAGTAAGCTAAAAAAGTTTAATTCTATTTCTAATTATTTCATTAAATATAAAATAAATAAGATGAATGTTAGACACATATACAAACACACGCACACACACACACACACATAAATATACATGTACACCAAACAACATATTTGCAGTTCGCATGATATCACATCATTTTTCAAAATTTCATGTTATTATTAAAAGTAAATTATGCAAGTTTACACACCCCTAGCTTTGACTCAAAAAAAAATTGGGTCTTTCTTCCTGTGCCAAGCAACACTTTTTGTAGAAAATTAAATACATTTAAATTCTGTCAGTCCATACCTGAAATAGTATGGTGACAATTCTAATCCATTGTTTGTTTGTCACACAATCAGGACAGAGAGTTTTTATAGTTTACTTAAGTCTGTGTGTGTCACTGTGTGAGTTGGTGCTTGTGATTGGTTGAATGGATGTGTGAGTGGTTGTGGGGGTTTCAGTGGGTGTGTGAATGATTGTGTGTATGTGTGAGTGGTTGTGGGGGGGTGAGGGGTAAGTGATTGTGGTGTGAGTAAGTGGTTGTGTGGGTGTATGAGTGGGTAAGTGAGTGGTTGAGTGGGTGTGTGATCGACTATGTGAGTATTTGTATGGGTTTGTAAATGGGTGTGTGAGTGGTTTATAGGTGTTAAAGTGGGTTTGTGAGTGTCCATGTAGGTGAGTGAGTGAGTGGGTGTCTCTGTTCCTCTATGGATTAATGAGTGGGTAAATCAGTGGCCATATTAGTGGTGAGCGAGTGCATGTCTCAGCGCCTGTATGAATGAGCGTCTGTG
The DNA here is from genome assembly GCF_964263255.1 of Lissotriton vulgaris. NCBI lineage: Eukaryota > Metazoa > Chordata > Amphibia > Caudata > Salamandridae > Lissotriton > Lissotriton vulgaris. The sequence goes on along the minus strand of NC_141697.1, from coordinate 1,088,011,883 downwards.
ATTGTAAGTGGCTGAATGAGTGTATGAGTGGGTGTGTGAGTGGGTATATGGATGAGTGAGGGTGTGTGTCAATGGTTCTATGGATATGTGAGTAGGAGTATGAGTGTGTGTGTGTGGGTATGTGTGTGAATGTGTGATTGGACCTGTGGGTGATGATATCAGTGATGTCATTTGAGATGTCACCAGTGATGTCATGAGTGATGCCACTGGACATGTCATGAGCGATGTACTATGTGAGGTCATAAGCAGCGCATTGCAGGGCCCTACATTATAATTAGGTTAGGTAACTTTAAGAGCTGAATTTCAATGGTTTGTATGAGTAAAATCTGAGCCTAACTATAATGTCCCTGTAACCTATATTTTTTCAGTGAATTTCTAAGTTTTTTAAACTTCTATTTACTAATTATAATGTCCCTGTATGTGTATAAGTTAATTTCTAAGGTTTTTAAAATGTTATTTCCTATCTGTAATCTGTAACCTTTGAGAAATGGCAAATGTATGAGAGGTGGCTAACTATCACATGTCTGCTTTGTTCTTGTGCCTTTCGATGGACTCGTTGCCACCCTAGCATCCCCACTTTCTCCAAACTCTCATATGTAGCATCGCCACACTGATCAAGACAAGGGATATTTGGATGCAATGGATGCAAATACGCTTCTGTGAAAGCAAAAGCCTACCTACCCTTCCATGTATACTCTCCCTAAGAAGATCCCCTCTTTCAAATGGTTTGTATACCCTTTGACAGTATGAGCAAATAAGAATGCTTAGGTGGCGAAGAAGACATTTGTGCATGGAGCTGCCTGTGAGACATCAGCATTATCAAATGTGGCTTGTATGTTTCTTCATACCTTTCAGCAATCTTTGACTTTGGAAAAAGTCATAGAATAGGTATGAGACTCCTCATTGACCCATACTATACATCAAATTACCTTACCCAGTTCCTTTGATTGTTTTGAAGGCCACTTTTCTTTACCAAACGCCTATATTTTGTCACCATATTATCACAGAGCTGAATTCTCTTGCTGTGCTCAGTTATTTAACTTCAGCACAGTTCTGCAAGAAGACAATACGTAACATAAAAGAAAGACTGGTTGATGCAGCCTCCTATAACATAGGTCCAGCCTGAAAAGACACATAATTCCCCACTCTCCTCTGGTAGTGTGCTACATGCACCAACAAGGAAAACATTTAACGATCACACTCAAGAACAGAATTCACTGCTAATGAATACAATGGAATATACATATGGAATACAATACAAGGACGAGTCTCCACTGGCTCCCTATCACCTCCAGAGTGTCTTTTAAACTCCACTGCCTCACTTTCAATGCCCTCATGGCTGGCCCTGCAGACGCTCTTGGATCCCTGCTCACTCGGTATGTCCCGAGCAGATGTCTACGCTCTCTAGAGCTGAACCAACTTGTAGTCCCGCGCTCCAGGAAGGCTAGATGGGGGAGTAAGGCTTTTTCCATCTTGGCACCCCAATTATGGAACACACTTCCCCTGGAGATCAAATCACAGCCCTCACTGGATCTCTTTAGGAAAGCTCTCAAAACCTGGTGTTTCATTAAGGCTTATCAGTAAGCTCCTGTCACCTGGTGTTTTCAGCTAGATATTGAGTTAGGCGCCTTGACGCGCATCGGGCTAAGTTGCACATGCATAAATCTCACTTCATTCATTCATTCACAATCTACAGCTGATGGACAGAATGCAGAACAATGTCATACATTCACCCCAGTACAGAGATCTGGGCCTAAATCCATCGTTTTTTTGCACTCCACACCACCCCAGTTCAGACATGGCCATATGCAAATCAGTCTGACCCCGTGCCTCATGGGAACCATCAATAAAATCCAATCATATTACTATTAGTGAAGGTATAGAAAACTTTATGGTCATAGCTATTGACAAGGACTGGGAAGTTATCTGAAACAACTCAGTTATCACAGGTAGAAAAGTAGACACTGTTTTATGTCTATTACAGTTATTTTTTGCCCAGGAGAGGTAAATTTGGAGCAGAGGTGTGCACAGGGTGCCCTTTCAGGAACTGCAATCAACATCCCACTTTAAAAACACCTTTTGCTTGAATCTTCAAGAATGTTTCATGTCCTCTTCTCTTGAGGCACTGCCTGTCTAGAATTCACACCCTTACCCTTCAAGATGATTGTGTACCACTGAAAATATGATTCACAAGACACTTCAAAAAAGGTCTTAAAGGTCAAAGGGAAAGCAATCAGATAAAGGAAAGCACATACGCCTAAACAAAGTGTGAAACAAACAAGAACACTGGGTTGCCTCCATCCAAGCCGGCAGTCACCCACCTCTCTCTCTTTTCTGAGGGTAACACAGCAGAGCCATGTCCTCACCACCTGGACCCATTCCACCTCACCTCTCTTCCCTCCTCGGCTGCACCAGTGTGAGGTCCACGATGGCGGCAACAAGTGCGCAGGTTGGGGACTACAGGAAGAGCCTCAAGGTCCCCATGATCCCAGCCAGCTTCTTGCCTCCTGTGGGAGCCAACATTGTTCCTTGCATGCAGGAGCAATACTTTTACCTCTTTACCTGCTCTCATGTCTGCTGGCAGGGAAAGAGATGAAAAATCTGCTTCCAGCCAGCAGGAATATATTGATCGCTCTTGCTTGCTGGAAGTGGAGTGTTTGCTTTTGGTTGGTGGGAGCAGTCAGAGATCCCACTAAGCAAAAGCAAACAGTGATCTCCCAAAGGTGGGTCCCTCTGGAGATAGCAGGAGCAGCCCTGGGTGGTGGCAGTTCCGAGGGCCATATATAGTTCAGGAGAGGGGCTGTGCCCCCTTCCTTTGTTCTGCATAGACATACTTGGGTGCTGTTGTTCCCCGGGGCCATATATGGTCCAGGAAGGTGCCCTCCTCCCTCTTTCAAAAAATAGTTATTGGCCCTGGGAATATGGTGGTTACTGGAGCTGGGGATCCATGCAGAACCCCTGTTTAATGTTTATTTTAGCCCCGAGCAAGTGATGGTCCCAGGACCCGGATGGTCCGTTCGGTCCCTCTGCTTCATATTAACATTAGACCTGGGGAGGTGGTGGCCCACAGGGTTTTATTAGGCCCTTTGAGAGGGGCCTTATACGCCCACCTCAGATTTTTGACTAAACTCTGAATAACACCTGGAGCTGGCCCAACCGGGCGCTTCATTAAAAAGAAGTGTGGGATTTACACCAAAAAACAAAAAGCACACTTTCTGGATCAAAAACTACCCTTTTGCAAAATTTGGTGTAATTTTGTGCAGCGATTCGTGCTGTAGTGGTATCTAAAATCCCAATAGTAATTAACATGGAAAAAGCACTTCTTTTGACCTCCCCCTTTTTCCCGTCCCTTGCTTGACAGATTGTCCCAAAAGTTTCAGGCACCACTAGTATCATCAGCACACTTATTGGGGAAAATTAAGCGAAGATTAATCAACAGATGCCACAGATATAGGCAAGTCAAAAAACACCTTGCCTATGGAAACATGGTTCTAATTATACCTACCTACTTGCTCCCTGCCCGTAGTTGAGAGATATGTATATATATACATAAATATATATATTTATCCCATGTATAGTACTCACTTATTGTAACAAACACTTTCTGAAGGTAACTCAAGTTAGTACCAGAGTTTCCATAGGATTTGTTTTTCTGTTTTGCCAATAACTATGTCGATTGTTCTCAAATTTTTCAAAAACATCTCCCTTTTGGTTCAGCTGTTGTTTAGAAAATTCCGGGGTGATGCATCACGTGGGGGTCAAGATAAAAGAGTCCCAAAACACGTTTTCCACATGTTATGTCTAAGGGGATTTTCCTTTTTTTAAACACGACCAAAGCCCGAACAGCTGAACGGAACTGCACCAAGATTGTCAGAAAGCTAGATGTTAGTCCAGAAAGCCTATGTTTGTGATTTGGTGTAAATCCGTTTAGTATTTTTAGAGATATTTAAGTTTGACAAATATAGATATCTGGGGATGCAAGTCCTTTCAGTGGACTCATGGATCCTACTGAAATTTGATTGACTGGCAACACTTCAACCAGGAAGTGTTGGCCCCCATCTTGAGACTCAGTTTGAAGCAGAGTCCCAAAAAAAGTAAAACATTAAAGAAAAGGGGGCAGGGTGAGAATACCCTGACCCTACATATATGGAGGGTGTTCCGCAGGCATCCCAAAGGGGGTGAAAAGTATTTTTTTAAATTTAATTTTGCCATGAATTCGCGGGTGGAACAGCTGCAAACTTTAAAAAAAGACACACACGCATGACTTTTTTATGAAGCCTCCAGATCCTGAGGGCTGTGTATATTAATTATGCTGGGGAGGCCGATTTTAATGGGTGATTTTAATGTCCATTTATGTGAATTACAATGCCAGATCAAAGATTTTGATGGGCCTGACCTCACGACCCCTCCCCATTTTGAGCATAGTCTGAAGGGCTCCACTATGGAACATTTGTTATCAGCTAATGATCTGTATGAACCAAGTTTTGCTTATCTAAAGGAACGGGTGGTGACTTACAATGCTAGGGGTAGTGAATCCATCATTGATTACATTTTCATGTCCCCAGGGCTCCTACATTATGTCCATTTTTATAATGCCATTGAAAGTGGCTTTAGTGATCACAATCCGGTGTGTTTAACGTTGGATGGATCACTTGGATTGTTGAAGGGGGCATTGTTGGCTACTTCTGTGAAACACATTAAGAGTAAAGACAAAGGGCGGCGATTAAAATGGTGCAAAGTTTGCCCAGAAGATTTGTTGAATCTCATTGAACATGAAATGGTGGCGGAATTTCAGATTTGCAGGGACCCCGCTAGTGGGGACAAAGAGATCATTGCCGGCTTTGAGGCTATTTGCTCGAAGGTGGAGAAAGAACTAACAATTAGCCCCAAAAGGGGACCCGCTCCAGCCTCCGGCTGGTTCGACCATTCCTGCTCAAAAGCCCACTCTGCACTGATAGCAGCACTAAAGCATTCTCCAAGAAATAGGCTAGTGATAGCTCAACTGAGGAGAAAATATGCAGAGGCGGTAAAAACACGCTAAAAAGCTGTTAAAGAAGAAGCCTGGGATGCTTTAATGGACTCCACGACCCTAAAACACAGCTCTAAATTTTGGTCCATTATTAATAACCCCATATTTGCTAAGACATGCAACACAGACCTCGAGGCTAATATACCTGAGTCAGACTGTCTTAATCATTTTTCAGTTATCTATGGGAGCAATTTATTTTATGACACTTTTTGTATACCATGTCATTCTAATTTGCAACCCGTGGTTGATTTTAATGAAAATGAAGTCAAGGCCGCTATATTTGGGTCCGCTAAGAATAAAGCACCAGGACCCGATGGGGTCCCTTTGGACCTATATAAATCAAACCCAGAGCTGTGGGCAACTGTACTAACAAATGTTTATAATAATGTACTTAAGGGGGGTTTTCCTAATACTTGGACATGTTCAATCATTGTACCAATTTTTAAAAAAGGAGTAAGAAACGACCCTAAATGTTATCGCCCCATATCCCTGTTGGATTCCTCTATGAAGATCCTGGGAAAAGTACTACTGGTAAAAATTAACAAATGGACTAAAGAGAATAATATTTTGTCCAATGCACATTATGGCTTCCGGTCAGGCAGAGGGACAGAGGACCAATGCCTGAACTTGAACATGATAATTGCTAAATATACAAAGGCTAAAAAAGGGACTATTTTTGTTGCTTACATGGATCTGTCCACAGCGTTTGATTTAGTGAATAGAGCCAAGTTGTGGGGCATGTTGTTACAGATGGGATTGGACCCCCCTTTGGTCCACTTCCTGGCTGAACTTCATAAGGACCTCAAGGCTTCCATTAGAATGGATCAAGAGGGGCATCGTACAGCGTGGTTTAAATCAGGTAGGGGTGTGTGACAAGGCTGCATCCTTGCCCCTATGCTGTTTACTTTATATATTAACTCTCTGGAAAAAATTCTCTTGGCGTCATCTGTGGACACTCCGCGTGCAGGAGACACTCACATCCCAGTGCTCCTGTACGCAGATGATGCCGCCTTAATAGCTAGGACACACCTGGGCCTCCAGAGACTTCTCAATGCATTTAGTGACTTCATGTCCTCTCTTGACCTTGTGGTTAATAACGCGAAATCCCATGTTATGGTCTTTGGGGCAGCAAAAAATAATACTAAATCCTTTTACTGCAAAAGGGAAGTGATTAGCAATGTAAAAGTTTTCACTTACCTCGGAGTAAATTTTGACACCAAGGGCAGCTGGATCCCACAGGTAGTAGCAAAGACCAAAGCAGTGAGGAGCTCTGTTAACGCTATTTTAAGCTTCTCAAGGAGACTGGGGGGGGAAACCAAGTGGGGCACTCTTAGCCTTGTATAAGGCAAAATCATTGGCTATAGCGAGATACGGAGCAGGATTATGGGGTTATGTAAAAACTGAAACCATTCAAATGGAGGTTAATAAGTTTTTATGTTCTATACTAGGACTCCCCTTATCAACAGCCACTTTTTCCGTCCATCAGGAGCTTGGAGTAGGATATATTACTGATATCCTCTCCATGGCACCTATACTCCTGTGGATAAGAGTTTGGACCAATAACAACTTAGGTCTCAACCACAAAATTCTGTTGGACTGCTTAAAATTGGACAAGCATAAAGATATCGCTTGGCTGGCATACATTAATAAGTGCTCAGTAGATCTTGGACGCCCGGAGATTTTCTCCTCCCCGCTTGATTTAAAAAAAGCAGACCTAGCCTGGGTCAAGGAAAATTTTTATAAACTTAAGTCCTTGGAGAGAGAACAACTCCAGTTAACAAAACCCACGGTCAGAGCACATTATATGACACTCACCTGTATTGCCATCCAACCGTATCTTGCTCTAGTCAACATTCCATTCCACAGATGGCTTCTGGTTAAGTTTAGATGTAACCAGATTTACTTGGTACTCTCTGACAGACAAGGATGGTTCAAGCCTGAGGATGCACCAGTATGTGAATGTAACAACTTTTCCATACAAGACAATATGCACCTTATGTTATTCTGCCCTTTTTATCCTGTTCCAAGGCAAAAGTATTTGTTCCCCTTGTTGAAGGAGAAAGCGTTTTCTCAAGCAAAACCTGCTCTACTGTTCCTACAAATGCTTGAATCTCCCTTGGTAATGTTCAGTGTGGCAAATTACCTTGTCGCTGCTGTTCGAATTAGGAGGAGGAAAGTACAAACCCAACTGCGGGGACTGGGATGAATTATGTATTTCTGGTTTTTTTGCACATGATGAGTCTTTTTTATGACTTTTATTGCTTAAATTGAATTGCTCCATATGAAATTTTTTTTAATGTGTTTTAAATTGTATTGTATCATATGAAATTTTAAAATATGTACCTGGATGTAGTATGCTTTTATGATTTTTAACTAAATCGAATAAAGGGGTTTTTGACTTGACTTGACTTGACCTCCCTAGAGACACTATGAACAAAGCAGGTTGTCTGTGGAACCCCCAAAGGGGCTTTTTCACCTCACTGGGGTTTAAATTTAAATAATGCAGGTGGACAGGTCAGCCCTCCACAGATCAGCGGACTACCACCTTCCAGGGGGCTGTAACTTTAATCAGCGGGTGGCCACATGGAACCCCCAAGACCCAGGGACTGCCACTTCCCTGGGGCAATTAACAGAGATGTGAGAGGGATCCTTGCAGCCCCACCACAACCACAGGAATACAACCTCCCTGGGGCTCAAACAATATAATGAAGTGGGTCTGATGCAGATCCCCGGCCCCATCTCCCTGGGGATAAAGTGAATGCTGGAGAGGGGCTGTGTGGCCCCCTTCTGAGCCAAAGATGGCCCTGGGACCACCACCCCCAGAGACAGCTCCTGCTATGTTCCAGGGTGCCCACTGTGGAACATAGCTGTTTGCTATGGCTTGGTGAAAGCTTTACCACTCTCAGTTTCTAAAAGCAAGCACTATTGATTTGACAGGGAGGAAGTTGCATGTTAGCAGCTCCCTCCGTGTCAAACAGTGCTGGCTCCCGCAGGAGACAGGGAGCCAGCAGGGACCATGGTGACCTTAAGGCCGCCACCGTGGTCCCCAATGGAGTGGATACCCTAGATGGAATCAAGGCACCCACAAGTGAGGTTGGGCCCCTGGTAATGGGGTCCCCGGTGATGAAGTTAACCCGGGAGGAGGCCAGATGGCCCTCCTCCTATTTTTCATTCATTTTTGGGGAAATAAAAAGAGGTTAGGCCCCACAGGATGGTATCCCCGGCCTCCCCTACCTTTTAGTTTATACAAAATAATTGTATAAAGGCCAGGCTCTTAGAAATTGGGTCCCTGGGGCTGCAATGGACCTGGGGAGGGGGGCGATATACCCCCCTCTCCTCTTCAAAATAGGCCTGGTAAAATGGGATGGTGGTCCCAGGGCCAAAATTGACCCATAGAAAAAATAAAAATACCAGAAAATCATCGGTGGCCTGCCCCTTTCTACACCACTCTGGAAACGTGCCTCCTGACATACTACTGGTTGGGGATGAAGTCCCCTTGGCTGCTGATGGTCCTTGGGGGCCAACAAGTCCTCGAGTTACCTCAACAACGTCCCACACAGTGGTATTTCTGAGAGGTCTTCAGAGGCCATGCCCCCTTTCTACAACACTCTGCACCTCCTGGCATGCTACTGGTTGGGGGATAATGTCCCCTTGGGTGCTGAGGGTCCTTGGAGGCCAAAAACCCCTCCTGACAAATTCAGCATGTCCCACACACACCCTTTCTCCACCTCTCTGCAAATGTGCCTCTACCTCCTGGTACATTACTGGTTGGAGGATGAATTTCTCCTGGATGCTGATTGTCCTAGGGTGCCAAAAAGCCCTCCTGTTGTTGCAATTTAGTCTGACACAGCGGGATTCCTGTGAACTGGCCCAAGGCACCACCCTCTTTCTTCAACACTCTGTAAAGGATACTACTAATTAAAAAAACATAGAACTTCCCTTAGAAAATCAAAGGTTGCAGTGATGTTATAGTTAGGAAATTTAATTTAAAAAACCTTAGAATTTCACTTAAAAAACCCAAGGTTACAGAGACCTTTTAGTTAGGAAGAGGTTTTGATCAGTGCAGCGATGCCACTTATGAAAGTTTGGGGGCAGTGGGGATGCCTGGGTGGTGACAAGTCCATTGAAAGGCACATTCATAAAGCAGACCTGGAATAGATATCTACCTCCCCTACATTTGCTATTTCTCAAAGTTCACATGTTACAATTAGGAAATAAAATGTTTCAAAAACCCTAGCAATTCACTAAAAAATAAAGGTTAGAGGGGCGTCAAAGTTAGTAATTTTTTTTTAAATAATTCTGGAATTCACTAAAAAAATTAATGTTACAGAGATGTTATAGTTAGGAGATATAAGAAAAAAGCCTTAGAGTTAGGTTCAGATTTCACTTGTACAAAACCAGTGAAATTCAGCAGTACTAGTTACCTAAGCAAACACTAACGTATGCCCTGCATATGACCTCATGTATTATATCACTCATGTCATGGTCAGTGACATCACTCATGACATTTCAAATGGCATCACTAATGACATCATCCACAGACCCACTCAAACACCCACTCACACACCCTACAACCTCTCAAATACCCACTCACATACTCACATGACCAGTCACATTCCTATTAACAGACCCATACAATTACTCACATATCTACTAACTCATCCATAGAGTACGGGTGGGTGTAAGTTGCGTAAGGGACTTACGCGGAGAAGCATGGAGATGGAACTAATCTCTGCACTCTCCTCATAGTTCCGTTACGCGATGGCAGCCTCCCGCACGCAGTATTAAATAACATGCGCAGGCTCCCGCGCATGCGCAGTTCCAAGAAGAAGGTGCGATGGATACGGATACGCCGCCGATAAGGTAAGGTTATTTTAAATGTTATTTAAGGCTTTTTCAGGTTATTTAATACTGCGGACGGGAGGCGGGTGGCGGGCGGGAGGCCAACTTCCGTTACACCCCAAGTGTGCGGAGATTTGCCTTGTTTCTCTGCCTACATTGCGAAAATCAGAAGGGGCGAATCTCCGCACATTCCGTGGGCGGAACAGAGTTGTTTGCCTACCCCTACCATAGAGCCACTCATACATGTACTCACTCACTCACTCATATAGCCACTCATTCAACCACACACTCACCCATACAGCTATCCATACAACTAGTCATTTACCCATACAGCCACTCACACAGCCACACATTTGCCCATACAGCCACAAATTCACCTAATAATTCTCTAACACACCCACTCACTTACTCATACAGCCTCTCACTACAGCCACTTACCCACCCATACAGTCAAACACACTCTCACTCACATATCCACACAATTACTTAAATACCCATTCACACATCCATACAAGTACTCACATATCTGCTCACTCACCCATATAGCTATTTAGACACAAATTCTACAATAGTCATTATCACACCAGCCCACTTAACCACACTCCCATTCAAAGAGTCACCCACTCACCTATACAGCACACTTACACACCAAGTCATGCCCTCATATAGCCATTCAGGTACCCACTCACTCACCCATACAGTCACTCACACACCTACCCACCCAACCACCCACACAGCCACTTACACATCCACTTGCACATCCTTACAGTCACTGATACCTCACTCACTCAACAATATAGTCACTCAGTCACCCACAGAGCTACTCACAAAGCCACTTATACACCCATACAGTCAATCACACACCTGTGTAGCCATTCAGATACCCACTCACACAGGGAAACATACAGCCTCCAGAAGCTGGCAGTAATATCACTCATTAGTAGAACACTTATTAGAGTAATTCAAGTTTGTAGTTGCTTCATGTATAGTTCAAAACGCTTTAAGAAACACTTACACTCACTGGAGGATGTCATCAGTGATTGTCATAAATCAGAAAATAGTTGGCACACAACATGGTTGATTAAATAAAGGAGCATGTTTACAATGGCATCATTTTAAAAGCATTCACCTTCAAAAATGTGTTGTTCTAAGGTCAAATTCCATCACTGTCCCGGTTTTTAAATTGGGGTATAGGGACCTTCACTGAGTGTTACAGACCGATTTATTTATTTATTTATTTTAAAGGTTTTATATAGCACTGGCTAGACCCGGAGGTATCAGAGCACTTTACAAGAGTATCAGATCATATTTACAGGTTACATCTATGTTAACAGTTATTAGAGTATGGCAACATAGGTACTTGTAAGGTCGAGATAAACAATAAGCACAAATACGTAAGGGGAGAATCAAGCAAGGGGAGAGATTATTGGGAGGGGTAGGAGCAGGGGAAGTAGACAGATAATGAAGGCGGGAAAGAGAAAGGGAGGTTGAGAGACACATCATAGAAAGAGATGGGGAAGGGCGACGGGGACACAAACCAGTAGACGAGTCAAAGCAACGTCCGAAGTCCAGTAAACTGTATCCCAGGGGAAGTGGTATCAATTCCCGATCTCTGTTGTGAGAGACTCCCTTTAGGCAGTGGACTCTCTCAGAGGGGTCTCTGAGACTCCAAGGCCTACAAACTGGATCTTTCCCCAAAAAGGGGAGAGGGAGTGCTTTGGCAAGGGGAGCCATACTATACCTCAGCTGTGAGTGGCTTCCTTGGCACTGTGGACTCTCTCAGCGGGTTCGCTGAGACTGCAGAATATATATATTGGATCTTTCCAAACAAGGGGAGAAGGAGAGCTTAGTCAAAGGGCACAAAGGACAGGGGGGTATGCAGAGTAGCAGGCAAGGGGAGAGATTCAGGGGAGGGGGATAGGAGCTAGGGGAAGTAGACATAGAGAGAAAGTGTACTCAATGGTAACATGATTATTTAAAGGGTTTTAAATAGCGCAGTCTAGACCCGAAGGAATTAGAGCGCTTCACATGAGGAACAATAATGTTGTAATTTACATTAGTTAAAAGTTTAATAGGTATCAAGAAAAAATTTTTAAGAACATAGGGGACAAGGTAGATGCATCGAGGAAGGGGAAGGGGAACATAGGGGACAAGGTGGATGGAGCAGGAAAGGGAAACTGCAGATTTCGAGAAGAAGCGCTGATGTCGGCTTTAATGTTGTCACGTAGCTCACTTATAAAGTCCCTAAATGTGGACAGAAGATCATCGCGGGTCAGCCCCATATTTTCCTTTGGCGGCTTATGCCCTAGTAGTTCTTGTTTCAAGTTAGAGTTTCCAAAGTAGCTTGAGACCTTGTTGGCCTGGGATTTTTTGGGGAGGCATATGGGCAATTCCCTGGGCCAAGCCGCACATTGGTTCGTTCATGTGTTCACCATGTTCTCCTCGCTGCCTTGCTACATCCAGACCGCAATGTCGGGACCAACGCCCCCTGGGCTCTTTATAACTTGAAAAATTACCCAAGCTTTCCGTGTGTGTTGCTTTTGTCGGCCCTTCATTTTCACGGCTAAATGTCTAGATGGCAGCATTAAGGCAGATTCCGGTGCTGGAGCCGCATGGGATCACATCCGCCCATGATGGCTGGCTGATTCATTGAATTACCTACTCATTCATCCATCCTTCCTTACTTTCACCCTTCCTCCATTCAATATTCCTTTCATCATTCCTTTTTCTATGTACCCATCTTTTGTTATTCCTTGCTACTGCTTGCTCTTCTTTTGAGGCTGCATTCCTTAGGCCCAGTGTCTCGAGATCACCATGTTAGGGTCAGGCATAACATGATCAGTGAGGGCGGTGGTCGAATAGCCCCCTCCGCTGCCCGGAATAGGGCCACCTGGCTTATGCTGCCATTGGGCAGGCGCGCAGGGCCCCAACTTAAGAAATCCCAGGTCTGTGCAGCTTCCTGGGTGGGATAGTGCAGTTGCCTATCTACTAGTGCTGCATGAAAAAGTAGCTCTCTCCATCAGACTTACTGGGCAGGACAAGCGGCACGTCCACCACGGCGGGTCTCCCCTCCCACTCGTTCTTGCCTTGCATGGGACCCAACTACGCCCTGTCGGGGGAGCCGTCTACATTTGCCTGAAATCACCGCCGGTCTGCCATTTTGGAGTCATGCAAGGTGGGAGAGGCGGCAGTCGGGATGCAAGCAGCACTCAGGTATGAACTTCAGTCAGGTATGTCCAAAGAGATGGTTTTTGCATGTTGTGCTCTGTGAGTTTAAGTGACCACACTCTATGCATGCACCTGGTAATGTTAATGGTCGGTGCCCCGCTCGGGAGAGCTTAGCCATGGCTGTGGTCACGGTGTGCTTGCTCTGCCACACTAATGGGCTTCTTGCTTCAGGCTACCATCGCCAGAGAACACAGTCTCTTTGATAGACTTAGTGGGAAAAGTGGTCAGTAGAATACTGATGGATAGGCTATCGACCTGGGCATGCGACAACTGTATTTTGTTGGATGCCCACAATGAATTTTGTCCTGGCCATTCTATGATTGAACAATCCTTGAACCTCTTCCTAATCTCCGAAAAATACACAGTTGCTTGTAGTGGTACCATCTTCCTGGCCTTTCTGGATCTGTCATCCACATTCGATTGCATAAACAGGGACAAATTATGGCAGATCCTGTTAGCCATAGGGGTAGATAGGGAGTTGGTCTCCTTTCTCGATGATCTTTACCGGGACGCCAACGTGGTTGTGCGATACTCGTCGAGTTTGAACGTATCCCACTCATTCCCTGTTAGAAGCTGAGTCCATCAGGGCTGTATATTGGCTCCTTTTCTTTTCAATCTTTGTGGCAATACCTTGGAGAAAATTCTCCTGGAGACCAAGACTGATTATCCCTGGATTGGAAGGGGTGGCCTCCCGGTTCTGCTATATGCAGACAACACAGTCTTGATGGCGAGGACAGAGAGGGGTTTAGAAACCATCCTATCATCACTCACCCAGTTTATGGGAGATTTGACCTGCAAATCAACAACTACAAATCATATATTATGCAACTGGGGATGCGCCCCACTAGATCTTATGTTTTTAGAGTAGGTCCCACCCCTATTCCTAAAACATCTGTTTATTCTTATCTGGGGGTACCCAAACTTGGTCTCTCAACTTACCCGCAAGAGAAATGGCTTTAACAGGGAATCGGCTGCAATTTTCAATTTCCCTGCAAGATTGGGTAAAAGACAAGTGGGGGCTCTCCTTGAGCTCTATAGGGCAAAGTGTCTGTCAAAAGTATTGTATGGCAGCAAAATCTGGGGTATGTAGAGGCAAAGGATGTCCAAACTTCGGAAAACAAATTTATGAGAAGTTTGTTGTCAGTACCCTATGGTATCCCCTCTTTCATCGCCCACCAAGAGCTGGGTATGCCCTAAATCAAAGACCATATAGCTTTTAGCCCACCGTCACTTTGGTTAAAAATGTGGGTTAAGGAGGGGGACTCGCTAACCAAGATAATCCTCAAAGACTGTCTATCCCTAGATATTGTCATGCACTAAGGATACCATGGTTTAATTATATTAAAAGAATTTTAACAAATCTGGAGAGAGGTGATCTTTTTTCTAATGCTGAGGCTATCCGCAAAAAAAACACACCCATCCTGAAGATTACTTTTAGCATGAGCCAGGCTACATTAAGGGAGGAGAGGGAGCTCATGAAGCCAAGTGTTTGCCACTTTGTTATATTAGGGTCTACAGTGAAAGCGGAGCCGTATAAACTTGGTTTGGCAAACTCTTACAACAGATTCCTTCTGACCTTATCCAAGGGGTGCAACCAAAGGGCAAATTCTCCCACCCTGCGGCTGCGATGGGATAACTCCATAGAATATGCTTCATATTACCATGCTTTGTCCATTCTATGTCACCTCGAGAAAAGTATATTTAATCCCCATCTTGAAAGAGGCCAACTTTAAACAAGTTCGGCCTGCATTTATATTTCTCCACATGCTGAAGGGCAATACCGTATTTTATGTTTTTAGATTTATGAAAGTCTGCCATCAAACTTAGGGCCAGCTGTGATTAGTTGGGTCACACCTGAAACATTGCGTACCTGTATAGCCAATAGGGCGTTGACCTGGGTATTGACTCACATGCACTGTTTTTAGTAGTTTTATTTAAATATTATTGATGTCTGAATTTTTAAGTTCAAGATAAGTTTATTGAAATAACGGAATATAATAATACAAAGAATATAACAGCAGTAAAGAGAAAGTAGTACACACAACAAGGTCAGTCACATATTAAGGAATATAAAGAATTGTAAATGAGATTCAATCACTGATATCATGTGTAGAAAAGTAACAAAGTCATATAAGAAAAGAGTCAATGAAAATAGGAGCCTATATTATTGGTTAACATACATTTTACAAAGGAGTATATGTTTAAACTGTACAATATCATCAGAAAAAAGTCATGGAGGATTGGTCACTTCTTGTATCGGAGGAGAGAGAGACAAAGAACATTGTGCACTTATATCTATAAACATCGTAACAGGTGGCAATAAATCTTGACGTTTTGATGGCAAATGCAACGAATATACAAATGTAGTGTCAAGTCTATGATTGTAGCAAACAGCATACCACCATGCTTGATATGATAACTTGGTAAAGTCCTTCCAGTTCTTGGTAATTTGTTGAAAAGCTACTGCTAATAACAAATCTATTATCTTTACATTAGAATCACAATGTTCCCAAACTGGGGATAAGCTACCTAAGAAAATGTGTACAGAGAATGGGTGATTAGAATTAAAAATCAGATTAATTTGATGCCATAATTCTTTCCAAAAATTATGAACGAAATTGCATGTAAAAAGCAGATGATGTAAATCAGCACATGGTGAAGAACAGGTCCAACACATGTTTGGGAGTGCATTGTGTCTTGCATTGAGGATAAGTTGTGCAAGCAGAAGTCTATTGTATATAAAAAAGAGTGTCTGAGTAGTGTTCGCAGCCCTGGATGGCTTCCTAAGTTTGAGTCAGATTTTATTCCAAAGCTCCACAGACCAAGAAATCTCTAAATCCTTCTCCCACTATGTCTCTGTCTTAGTTTTATCTCTAGGAGTATTTCAGCTATGTAAACATTTCTATATAACAGAAGCCCCAGAGTTGTTCAGTAAGAGCATCCACAATGTATCTACAGGGACAGATTGAGGGGGAATAGGATCTTGAGAACTTATGCACTGAGTACGGGCAGTTAGCATGGCTTGTGTTAAAAGGATAAATGTGGAAAAAAAGCTGGAGGTAAGTTAAAAGAGCAACTAGCACGTTCAAAAGACAAAAGCTTGTTTTGATCATGTAATTGATACACCCAAATCAGGCCCCGTTGTCTCCATGAGTTTCAAAAAATTGATTTTTTGTTTATTAAAATGGAAGCATAGTGCCATATTGTAGAATTTAAGACTGAAGCCCAATCATTGAAAGTTGTAAAGGAGACATTCGGTAAAATCTTAGACATATGCTTGAGTATGAGAGTAGAAATAGACTGTGGTTTACGTGTGAAAGACAAATATTCTTGGAATGAAAACAGGAAAATACAGGATTGTTCAAGCATAACCCAAAGAGGGCAATTTGCAGAAGACTCAGAAAGCCATCTTGAAGCTTGATGTAAGAGGAAGGTTTTATGGTAAATCGGAAAGTCAGGGAAGTTTGTCCCTCCTTGCGATTTTGGGCGAATCAATTTTGATATAGACATACGCGATTTCATATTGCTCCATAGGAAGGAGGATAATATGGAGTTAGTTTTTAAAAAATATTTTAAGGGATGTCTGACTTTTTACATGCACTTTGTATATACTAGACGTATTTTGAACCTACATAGGCTTGTCGTTGAGATTGTATTAATTGTACAGGGCTATTTTATCTTGGTATTCATATTGCGCTTTTATGGTTTTCTTGAATTTGAAACTGAATAAAGAAATTTGATGATGATGGGTGTTCTTCTAAGGATGAGGTACTCTATTATTTTAATCGAAAACACTTTAGTTTGTTTTATTTACAGAATAGTGTGCTATTGAACTGATATTACATTGTGCACATGCACTGTTTGTTTTATTTGCGACGTTGTGTACTGCTGACTACACTGCCATGATTATTACCGGAGAGAAACACAAGGTAATAGATGCTTAAGTAAGCTTTTAATGTATAACAATTTTGAACTGCACCTTACAGAAAACACATGTTGAAGAGACACTAAAGGGCACTGCTGCATTGTCATTGCATCTGCCCACGTGTTTTAAAACAGTTGGTTAACGGTTGCTTAAGCTCAGTTCAAAACCCAGTAACAGACACCCCTCCCAGTGCACATTCTGGCATCTAACAAACGGAATGTATTAAACAAAGATGAAAGCGCATGAAAGACGCTTGGCAACGGTTTTTGTTTGGACGCTTACCTGATCTCCAGTTGGAGTGCCTTCTTCAGTCCGGCCCCCTTCCCCACTCTTCTGGTATCCTGGGCAAGGCCTCCAGCCAGTACCACTCTTCTTGTTTCCTGGCTCCTGTAGGAAAAACCAAGAAAGAACAACCGGTGAAACGGACAGGCAAATGATCAAATCAAGTTGTTTAAAGCAAAAAAGATGACACTGGTGAGGGATTTCACTATATTTCTTCCAAGACAATGATAAATGCCCGATGTTTCTTATTTTACCATTTGTTTTCAGAACATCTCTAATTCTTTTGTTTACAATTGTTGAGACTCGTATGGCAAAATCTTTTAAAAAACAATGCTAAAAAGGTGTTTCACATATATAGAACTTTTTGATTCATACTCCTATACTTCTGAAAAAACAAAGGTAACAAAGGCTATCCTAATGTGTGCAATATTGGAACTTTAAAGTAGAACATAGAAAAGAGTACAACAAGTAGAATAATGAGTATATTTTATTTCGGTTCACTGACACAACATCGACCACAAAAATATTGATGTGAAAATTATTGATGTGTAAATATAGAATACAAAAACATCGACTCCCTATCTTTAAATAGGTGAGTATAAAAATATAGAGAAAAAAATATCGATGTAAAAAATATGGTTGTACAAAATATCGATGTTTATATTATATATATATATATATATATATATAAAAAATATATATTAAAAATATTATATAATAACATTTTAACAAACTAAATTGGATGTAATATACATTTTAACTAATATAACAAATACACCTAAAAAAGTTAAACACACATACATATTAATTAATAAATCCAATGCAAAGTTAGGTAGGTGCACTCTCAGGATGCAGAAAAAGTAGTCACAGTTCTGCAGAAAGCTGTTTATTTCACACAATGTGTTTCGACTGCCCAGCAGCCATGGTCACATGTGTTTACAACCCCAATGGAGTTGCTTTAAAAATGCATGATAGCAATTAAGTAAGGGGCAACATTAGAATCTAATGTGTCTTACATTTTGGAACATGGTCTTTGACAATAGAAATGAGAAGTGCATACCATGGAAAGTAATAAATCATGCAAAATAGCAAATAAACAAAGCAAATAACGATATGAACAGTTGGCCAAAAAAAAGAAAGTCAATGCTTGCAAATCGCAAAAATGATATCCAACTGGTGAAGGCTAACTGTTAGGGGCAAAGTGCTCAAAACACGTCTCAGTGCAAAACATCACCCTGGACCCAAGAACAGTGATCGGCGAGCCAGTCGGCATATTGGCATGGTGCCAGATTTGTGCTGTGTTCTTCACTCAATACCCAGATGATGTGAGTGGGTCTAGTTGGTATGGCAAAGTTCAGACGATGTAGAAATAAATTCACAATGGAATGTATCATGGGTTATGTGACACATGTCCTGACTCAGATCACCCATAACTGAATAGTGCTAAAGTTCCATTAAAATATAACTGAAAGAGAAAATATATCATGCAAGAATCTTATCTGTGATGGGATCCCTGAGGTGAAGATGAAGAAGAGGGTAGGGAAGCCTGTGCAGGGAAATTTGTAGTGATGTAGCCCATCCTTTACTCCTAAAAGAAGACACAAAAAGAGAAAAAAAACTTTAGTATCTAAGTGCACAGTTAAAAACACTTAAAGTATGTCAATATAAGCAAACTGTACAAGCGTCATTCTCTTTTTTTTTAAATTTTTTTTTTTTTATTATACTTCAGTTCACACACATTATACATTCCACATTTTGTTAACATCACAAACAGAACTAGCATAATGATAATACAGCACACGCAATTTACAGAAAAGAAAAAAAAAAGGATATGAAGACAGAAAATTATAACCACCCCATTATACATTTCATTATTCGTAAATCTCAAAAGAAAAAACACATTTTTTTTAGACCGGGATCAGGATTTAAACAGAATCCTGATCATGTTCATATTACCCTATACCTTCCCTCCAACGAGCTAAAGGCTCCCAAATTCTTATTCCTCTGGCTCTCCCTGTCTTACCCTTCCTAGCATAAATAGGTTTCTCCAAATTGTATGCAGCTATCACATTAGCCAACCAAATTTGCATCGTCGGGGGGATCCTGTCAAGGCAAGCCCTTGCTAACGTTAATCTGTAGACTGCCATAACTAAGAACAAAAAGTCAGCCTGTGCATAATTACTTCCTTCTGATCCAGTTCCCAACAGGATCCAGTTGGGAGTTAAGGTTATCTGTATCCCTAATGATCTGTCCAAAAACCCCTCTATGTATTTAATTAAAGTGTGAATTTGTGGACAGATGGCGAACATATGAACAATATCTGCATCAGAGGAGTTACACCTGTGGCAAGTCGTCCCCTCAGAGCCCCCCCATTTAGCAATCCTAGCTGGCGTGTAGTAGAGTGAATATAAAGTCTTATAATGCTGGGATTGCAGGGGTGCTGAACACAGGATAGTACGGCCCAGATCCAATGACTCCTTGAAGGCTTCAGGCTCAGCCCCTATTTTCTCTCTCCACTTACTACTGTATTTAACCATATCATCTGGCTTACCGCTTACTAAAAACGCATAAGCTGACCTAATCGTGGACTCGCCACCACTAATTATATTGTCCAGAAAATCGTTGCAATTACCCCCCTGTTTATTGCTCAAAAAACTCCTAACCTGTAGATACTTAAAAAAATCTCTTCTATCTACACCATACTTACTTACAAGGTCCCCAAACGTAATTCCCTCATGGTTCCTTAAGTCACCTATCTGACTAATTCCTTTAACCTCCCAAGCAGCCATTACTGAATCAGAAAAGATTTCTGGAGGAAAGGATTTATTATTATATAATTTAATATGCCTGTTGTATCGCCCCAGACCCAACTTTTTCAAAAAGGCTTTCCATATTTTAAGGGCAGCACTAATAGTCTTCGATTGATTCTTTCTAAAATGACCTAACTCAGTATAATATAAGAAACAATTTTCTGCCTCTAGTCCTAGTATTACTGCATACATTTCTGTAAACATAGTTGTGATCTTCTGTAGCTGACCACCCCCTCCAATCTATCCCTGCATATATTGCAATGCAGCCGCTAAATAATACAGCCTAAAATCCGGCGCACCCAAGCCCCCTCTTTCTCTTGATAGACACATAAATCTATACGCCCTTCGAGTTCTTCCGTGAGCCCAAATAATCCTATTTAAAATGCCTTCAAGGATATTAAACCATTTGGCCTAAAAAAAAAGGGGAATTGTTCTGAATAAATAAAGAAACCTAGGTAGAATCATCATTTTCAAAACATTAGTACACCCCACCAAAGACAGATGCAAATTATTCATCCTTACAAAATCCAATAACGGACCAATAACGGAACCATATTGATCTCAACCACAGTATCCAAGTTTGCAGAGATTAAAATCCCTAAATAT
The DNA here is from genome assembly GCF_964263255.1 of Lissotriton vulgaris. NCBI lineage: Eukaryota > Metazoa > Chordata > Amphibia > Caudata > Salamandridae > Lissotriton > Lissotriton vulgaris. The sequence continues at coordinate 1,087,991,161 of NC_141697.1, read as the reverse complement.
GTTGCAGAACTAACCACCCTGTTGTCATAGTGAAATGGTTCCTAACAATTTGTGTCTTAGATTTATTTAAGCTATAACCTGAGACTTTGCCAAACAAATGAGCTTCTATTTCCACCCCCCTGATAGCTGTGTCTGGGTCTGGAGTTAGTATTGCCACATCGTCAGCGTAGGCTAAAGATTTAACTGTGTAGCCATTCAGTTTAATTGGTGGAATACCTTCATTTATTTCTAAACTTCTTAGCAATGGCTCCAGATATAATGCAAAAAGCAGTGGGGATGATGGGCACCCTTGCCTCGTCCCCCTTAAAATTTTAACTGCCTCTGAGTGCCCCCTATTCACTCTGATCTTTGCGGTTGGATCATTATATAAGGCTTGAATAGCTGTTATAAAACCTTTGCCAATACCACTTCACCTCAGAACTGCCCAGAGGAATTCCCAGGTGACCCTATCAAATGCCTTTTTGGCATCTAAAAAGAGTGCCGCGATAGGGTCACCCAGGACCCCTGCAGCATCGAACATAGTGACAACCATTCTAACATGCTGGGTCGTGCCCTTCCCAGGTATAAAGCTGTGTTGTACTGAGCTTACCAGCTGTTCAATACTCCCTGCGAGCCTTTTTGCCATCATTTTTTTATATATTTTGACGTCTGAGTTCATCAGAGTAATAGGTCTGTATGAACCAGGAAGTGTTGCAGGTTTCCCTTTTTTTGCGATGACAATAATATCCGCACCGCCCCATGTCTCTGGAGGTGACCCACCCCGTTGTGTACGTATCATAATATCAAACATGTCAATCAATAAAACATTTTGAAACACTGTATAAAATTCAACCGGGATTTGGTCAGGGCCAGCTGCTTTCCCTGAGGGGAGGCTTCCCAGAGCTTCAATAAGCTCCTCCAAACGCAATGGGGCATCTAATATCTCCTTCTCTTCAGATGACAAAGAAGGAGCAGGAATATCGCTAAGATATCTATCTATCTCGTTCATGCTCGTTGCATCACCCAAAGAGTATAAATCATCATAAAATTTCCTAAAAACTTCCCTTATCAAATCTGGGTCTGTAACAGAAACCCCCTGTGAATCTAGAATCTCCTTTATATCAGTTGTAGCTGTGCATTGCCTGGTTCGCACCGCCAAGATGTGACCCACTCTCTCACTCAGTTCGTACACATCCTGCTTTTTAACCAGATAGTTCTCAGCTGCTTTCTTACTACAACCTTCTATAGCATCCCCTTTGAGGGCTATAATTTTAAGCAACAAGGGCTCCAATGAGATTTTCTGCCTTATAGCTGTGGCTAATTTTTCTTCCTCTACAATTAGCCTTTGTCGAATTTCTTCAATTTTATTTCTTTCCCTTTTCCGCCTTGCCCACACATAACTCATCGTCTCCCCTCTTATACCAGCTTTAAAGCAGTCCCAAACCGCCCCTGGAGATGCTGAGCCCCTATTTATATCCCAAAACAGCTTTATCCAGGTTTCCTATTGTCTATGATAAGCCCCATCTTTTAATAAAACGCGTTCAAAAGTCCACTGTGTGTTCCTACTCTGAACCATAGGCATATTAAGTGTTAATACCAGGGGGCTATGATCTGAGATGATCCTAGGCTGTTTTCCCACTTGCACACCCGGAATTAGAGAATTAGAAACTAAAAAATAATCCAATCTAACCCGAAATTTATGCGGGGCTGAAAAAAAAGTACTACCATCCAGCAAAGGATGTTGCTTCACCCAAGGGTCAGCTAGAGAGTTGTTCTGGGCCATATTAGCTAATGCGCTGTATGTTTTCTTCTTTCTCCCTACATATATCCCGCTCGATTGTGTAAAAGAACTATCTGGAACATGAATATTGAAATCTCCACAGCATACAATGGGTTCTGGCCACTGGGCAAGTTCCGTATCCATGAACTGCCAAACATCAGGATCATCATCGGTGGAACCATATATTGTGACTAAAGAAAACCTCACCCCCTTAAATCATATTTCCACTATAACCCACCTACCCCATTGATCCTCCTTCTTCCTATGGACAACAGCATCTCTATGCCTCCCCAAAATTGCCACCCTCTGGTCCTAGTTCCTTGTTTGCTAGCTGCTAGTACTGCAAACCCCAACTGATCCAGAAGGTATACCTGTGCTGCCTCAATATGAGTCTCCTGGAGACATACCAGATCTAGATGGAGATCTCTCAGTAATCCCGCAACTTTCAATCTCTTATTAGAATCATTAAGACCACATACATTAATTGAAGCAATCTTACAAGACATTAAGAAATTTCAAACATGTCTCTGCTCATAAACCTTCGTACAGCGGAAAAAATATAAGACATATGAAAACAACAATCTGCATTCTTTATACGTTGCCTGTGCTGCATATAGTGTAGCCGACACTCAGTGAAAATGTGGGTTTTTACACCAAAAAAGCCACCAATTTTAACCGTTTTTAAAACCCCTACCCCCCTCCCTTGCCTTGCCCTCCCCTTCTGTGCCCCCCCGCTACAGGCAAATAGGTCAGAGATGACCTATATGTGACAGTTTCTGGGTTGTGTCAGTCGCCCCCTCCCCCCCATCATCATCATCATCATCTCTTGCCATCTAGTAGCCCCCCTCAAGAAAGACAAAAAGAGAGTAAAACAAAAAAGAAGAGAGAGGAAGAAAATAAAGGGGAGTTTTCCTTGCCAGACCTCCAGGATTGCTGCCACCCAGCTGACATGGAGTGCCGTCCCTTTTCCCAGCTGAGTGAGCGGTAAACACCTCCATCAAGGTAGGCTGTCTGAACGGTGTGTCTTTCATTTTCTTTTCCTTTCTTTCCGTCTTGTCGGAGGGTTTTCCTGGCATCACGGAGTTCGTCTCGGCAGGGCCGAGCAAAGCAGCGCCGGAGGTCGCGCTGGGTTTCTCCCGCTGCTCAATCTTCTTTTTCTGTTGTGGGGCCACTGTTTTCCTAATCGCCCCTGGATTCTTAGCAGGAAGGGTGGCCTCCTCAGCAGGGACATTCTTTCCTGCATCCGGTTGTTCTTTAGGCTTATCTTTCCCTTTGCCTACCTTAGCAGGAGGTAAAGGCATTTTAGTCGGCTGCTGTTGCAAGGATTTCTTAGAGCCGAGGGAGCTCATCAGATCAGTCAGTTTTCCTTTCAGCCAGGAATACTCCGCTAAGAATCGAAGTTTAAGTGCTGCACCAAAGGGAGATATGACATGGGGTTGCCACCACTATTCAGGGGCCATCGAGGGTCATTAATCCGCTCTTCTAACAGGTAACATTGGAGATGATGGGAGAGAGGTCTAGGAGCGACCTTTCAGCACAACCCGTCCACGGCCATCTTGCCCCACAAGTGTCATTCTCATTGCAGATGAGGGAGAAAGGATTGGAAAGGTTTCAAAAGTCAGGTAATATATTGTTTGTCTTTAAAATGTTGGGTTGCCGGGTACTTGGGATCCCTGTTGTTGATGGCCCTCATATGTTCTATGATTATTTTTTTGTCCATCAGGGTGGTACTACCTATGTACCAAAGTTTGCAAGGACACTCAATAATATGGAATACAAAGTGAGTACTGTATGTGAGAAATTTGGAGATAACCTTAAAGGGTGGCCCTAGTCTCATTTCCTTGCATATCAGACTGTTCTTGCATGCCTTACATTGGCCACAGGGAAAGAAACACTGTAAGTTGTGTGTGTTGTCACTACTTACCATGGAGATTTCAATGCGGACTAACATGTCCCTGAGGCTGCGCCCTTTCCTGTAGGTAATGTGGGGTCTATGCTCCACGTAGTCGCCTATGGTTGTGTCACACTTGAGGTTATCCCAGTTTTTTGCAAGAATCCATTTGACCCTGCTGGCATCGCTATCGTAGGATGATCCTAGTGCCAACGTCAGAATGTCTCAGTGTCAGTCTTGTCTGTTAGTGTCTCCTGCCTAGTTATGTCATCAGCTCTCTCACTAGCCCTCTTAAGGACCCAGTTCGGGTAACCTCTTTCCCTGAATCTGTTCAACATGACCTCTCATTCATAGAGATTGGCTGTCTCTGCATTGCAGATCCATTTGGCTCTTAATAGTTCCCCATATGAGATGCTCCATTTAAGTCTCCAGATGACTGCTGAGTGCATGCAGTAAGCTGTTGCCGGCTGTGTTTTTGGGGAAAAGTTCAGTATGGATAGTTTTCTGCCTTATGTGTATCTTTATGTCAAGATACTCAACGGCGGTGTTGCTGATCTTAACCATAAGCTGAAAGTTGCAATTTCTGTTATTAAGCTTTCTAACAAAAGTCAGTCGCCAGTTGTTCAGTGCCCCTACAAATGATGAACAGGTCATCAATGTATCTGAGCAAAACCACAACATGCCCTAGATCTTGTGCAAGATCGGGGTTTTGATAAAGGCCCTTCACCCACTGGCCCATGGACAGGTTGGCAAACCTTGGAGCAAAGAATTTGCCCATGGCAGTCCCAGTAGTTTGCCTACAGATGACATCATTGAATAGGAATATATTGTTTTTGAGACAATAGGATATAATCAAAAGAATAATGATGGTATTTTCCCTGTATCGAATGTGCCTTTATGCGTAAAAAGGCAACACGCTTCAAGTCCTTGTTCATGATTTATGATGGTGTACAGTGAAGTGACATTGAGGGGAATAAAGAGGTAATCATCCTTCCATTTGATGTTTTGCAGTTTGCACAAAAAGTCCTTAGTATCCCTAATATAGGAGTCTAATTTGAATATGTGATCCCTCAAAAAGTGGTCATTGTTCTAGAACACTGCCCCTTGATGAAACAATGGGACCTCCTAGTGGTACGAGAGGGTCCTTGTGTATCTTGGTGAGAAGATACAGAACAGGGAGTTTAGGGTGGTCTTTTTTCAGAAAACAATATTCCTCCCATTCAAATACCCCTTTGTCCCTCCATTCCGTCAACTTGTTCCAAATGGTGGTGATACTGTTGGTGTAATCCTCTCTAGAGATGGGAACGTAAAATCTGCTGTCTCATGACCTCAGTAATGTGCATCTCTCTGTCAAGTAAGACAACGTTACCCCCATTGTCTGCTGGGCGTATAACAATCTCACTATCCCCGCTAGGGAGGCTAGTGCCTGTCTTTTTGTGAAGGTAAGGTTACTGCGGTCCTATTCCTATGGTCAGATTTGTGACGTAATTCTATGAGAGACTTGGTGACAACCTGATGAAAGGTGTCAATGTTGTTGTGCAGGAGTGTGGGATAGAATGTTGAACGTGGCTTGAAACTGGTGCTACTTGCTGCATTGTATATTATCCCCAGTTCATCTAATACAGAAGTTCCACTGATTTTTAGTTCTGTCGGTTCTGGTTCCTGTTGTAATTGCAGCAGAGTTACTAGAGTGTCCACTTACCTAACGTCTAGATCTGTCTCATTGCCCAGGGCAAATGAGAGACTTCTCTTCAATTTATGCCACTTTTTCAATTAAAGTTTACGAATATATTTGAAAAGGTCAATTCTAATGTTGGTTTAGTTGAACGTAGAGGTGGGACAGAAAGAAAGACCTAAGCAAAGGGTGCATTTTTTAATGTCATGGAGAGGTCGTTTAGAGAGACTAATATTATCCCTATTAACCATCTCAGGATCCATTACAGTGTCTTCTGTGATGGTTAATAGGGCTATTTATAATCTCTCTAAGAGGCCTCTCAATGACATTGAAAGACGAGCAATGAGACCGAATTTCCAGGAGGTACGCTCTGCCAGCATGCGCACCACCTCCCATGGATCCCTCAGTTCCATAAGGGGCAACAAGGATAAAGAATAATTCATATATATACCAATTCAAAGCTGTAATACTGGTTCTGGAGTGATGAATGGTTTTTGTCTTTTTACAGCTCGGCAAGGACAGCACTGTGCTAGTCCTATGCTTAAAAACTTTGCTGTAGAAATGGCAAAATACTTTGTCCATTTCTATCTCGGCGTGGATAGCACTGTGCTAACCCTATGCTTAAGGACTTTGATAGAAAAGCAGACATTTGAGGTGAGCAGATCTAGAGTGTCGCTGGTGTTGAGAGTGCTCCATACAGTAGCTGTTTTCCACCTAAACTTGAGAACTACCCAGAGTTCTCTGCTTCTTTTTTGCATATATATATATTGTTTTTTTTCACCAAAATGCCCTGAAGTTTTTGTTCCAAACGCCGTGCTGACAGGTCGGAATGCAGTTCTAACCTCAGCCTTTCACCTTGTGGAAATGGTGCTCCATCCCATGGCCGGGCTGCCGTGTGCATAATTTTTTCACCAAAATGCCCTGAAGCATTGGACGGTCATGCGACGGCGCCTACTACCATTTGGTTATTCTTGCCTTGAACAGCTCACATTAACCTCCCCATTCAAATTGTGCCATGTTGCAGACGCGTTTCAAGGCATGTCCGCCTCTTCTTCATGGGCTCGGTTAAAACAACACACTGACGCCTCACCTTCACTTCAGTGTTACGATCTTTTATTGGCACAAAAGGCCCCAATGGGCGTTTCTTCAAATCAGTTCTCTTTTGTTGTGTGCTGGGACATGCAGTCCCTGAAGGTGAGCAACAATAGTTCCTTTGGTAAGTTCAGTGTGCGTTCGCATTCGCGTTTATATTTGTAATCCTGTAGTAGGTAGGAGACAGTCTTTGTGGGCAAGTTTATGCACACGGCAGCCCTACCTCACAGTTTGTAAGGCTTCTAATGTTTTATGAAATAGTAGTTGCTTAAAAAGAATTGTATACATAGTGCTTCATTTAATGTTTTGATGAAGCATACATTTATATGTAATATGACCATATTTGTGTTTAACAGTTTTTTACTTGTTATCGTGACTTGAGATGATGTTTGCACACTTGTAAAATCAGGCCATGCCCCCTCCCTGCACCAATGTGCAAACGCACCCCCTGGTGCGTTGTAAATTGGGGGATTAAGTCCCCTTGAGTCCTGAGGCTCCTCTTGAATACTGAGAGTCCCTGGGGGCCAACTAGCCCACCAGGTACCTCCATTATGAGCCAGGGAGCTGCCTTGCTGAGAGGTGTTCAGATGCCTCACCCCTTTTTACACCTCTCTGCAACACAACTCTGTGGCCCTTAATGGAGGTACCTGGTGGGCTAGTTGGACCCCAGGGACCGTCAGGATTGAAGAGGAATTAATTCCCCAACTTAAAATGCACCACAGGGTGTGCTTGCACACATGTCACCTCAGGCCCCGCCACCTCCCTTCACCAGTGTGCATGGCGTGTTTTAAGTTGGGCGTTGAAGTCCCCTTGAATCCTGCAGGTCCCTGGGACCCAACTAGCCGACCAGGTACCTCAGTAAGCGCCACAGAACTGCGTGGCAGAGAGGTGTAAAAAGGGGCGTGGCCTGGACCACCTATCTGCAACGCAGCCCTGTGGCGCTTACTGGAGGTACCTGGTGGGCTAGTTGGCCCCCAGAGACCCCCAGGATTGAAGGGGAATTAATTCACCAATTTAAAACGTGCCACATGACGTGTTTGTAGAGTGTTTCTGTTAGGGGGTGGGGCCTAGGCACAATCACGTGTCTTTTTAAAAAAACATGCTCCTGCCCTGTCATAGCAAAAAGCAGTGTCCCGGGGATGGGCACCCCAGGACACTGCAGGAGTCATTCCTGGGGGGTGGTGGTTCCCAGGGACATTACATGCTCCAGGAGGGGGTGGCACAGCCTCCCTCCCAACATCTCAACAGCCCCTGGATGGACCCCCACATTCTTTAAGATTAGTGCCCCAGGTTGGTTGTGGTCCCTGGGGTATGTGGGGGGCTTGAGCCCCCCACACAGGTATATATATATATTTTTAATAGTAGCCCCGGGGGTGGCGGTCCCCGGGGATGCAGGGGTCAGTGTGTACCCGCTATCTTAATTTATCATAGCCTCGGTGGTGGGCGGTCCTCAGGGCTTGAGGGGGCCTTATAGCCTCCCCAAACATTTGAAAAAGCACCCCCAGGTGTGGCAGCCCCAGGGCTGCGGGGGTCCCCCTGGGCCCCAGCAAACATTTTTTTAGATGTTCCCGGGACTTGACCCACCTGGGGGCTAATTAATAACGAAGCGCAGGAGCCTGCGCTTTATTTATTTTATTTTCGCAGACGAAAATGCTTTTTTGGCCCTTGGGGTCCTTGTGGAACCCTCTAAGCAGGCCTAGGGGGTCAGGGTTTTTCTGCCCTGCCCCCTTTTCTTTTTTTGCGCCTTAGTTTTTCTCTTTCCTTGTGCCTCGGTTTTACCAAGGCAACAAGATGGCTGCAATATTTCCTGATTTGAAGTGTTGACAGCATTGAGCTCGTGATCAGCAGGATGTTCGGATCCACCGCTCCTCTATAAATCAATATGCTTTTTATTTTGATTTTCTCAGCAACTAATGAACGGATTTACACCATTTAACAAAAAGAGTTCTTTCTGAACCAGGGGCTACCTTTTTGCCAAATTTGTTGTAATTCCGTTCAGCAGTTCGGGCTGTAGTTGTGTCTAAAGTTTCCTATGGAATTAACATGGAGAAAACACGTTTTGGGACCCCCATTTTTTCTCAGCCCCGTTTGATGAATCACCCCGAAACTTTCAAGATAGGAGCAGACCAGAGCGGGCCATAGGTTTTGAAATTCAAAAACAAGCCATGGGTCAGGCTTGGCTTTAAGCGCCTGTGCACAAGCCGAGACATGAAAACGTTTGGCATGTATATCGCGTAGGAAACATAATGTAAACATATGATACAATATAATCAAATTTCCCAAAAGTGTATTTCTTTAACATGCCAAAGCATTTCATATTAGTACATTAAATATATTATTGAATCGACAGACATTTATTAGAAACATTCCTTGCTCGCCCCAATGACAATGGCATTAGTGAACTTAGAGGCAAGTCAGTAGTCATGTAAACCCTAAACGTGTCCTAGGCTCTTATTATAGATGGCACAGCATTACAGTCTGTTGAATCAAATATGAGGTTCTTGTACAGTGCACATACTGTCCTCAAGTATTTAAAAGTGTGCTGATATATGAGAATGATAGAGTAAAAAGGGGCTCTGAGACATTTAGTTTGTGCCTAGGATCACACCATGTGGATAGTTAGGGAAGCCTATAGTGATTCTAGGTTATCTGGTTTCACATTATGAAATTCAGCCACCTGGTGGGTATCACTGTCTCTGTTTCTCTCCCTCTCTCTCGCTCTTATGTTTACATCAAATGACACTATCTTGTCTTTTATTCTTGGACACACATTAGAACGGACACAGAGATAGTGGATCTGACTCAGGGCCTCCAGACCCACCTACCGAGCCAAGAATGCCCCATACATCCTATTGAATCTAAATGGCTGTATATAATAAATAAATGCAAACATCCTGTATATATTGCCAGTATTTCAAAAGAGGAAGATGAATTATATCTAGGACTTCACTAAAGCGGGATAACAACAATACCAAGCTAACAGAAGTTCTGCCAGATATTCTCTGGTGGGGTTTACCAAATTACATTATGCTTTCTTCATTGTATTGGCCTGGATTTGCAGGTTACCAAGGGAATCGCACTGCATAGGGTGAAAATAGCTCACCATTAACTTCACTGGGAATATATGCCCTTTGAGGCTTGAGACTCGCAGCAGTAGCAAAATGGGGCCAGGTGGCATCATCTTTTAAAGCCTCTGAGATTTCAGTGATATGATTACTCTCTAAAATATGCACATATATTAAACCCGCAACAAAAAGTCAACTGATTTTATTGGTTAGAAATTTTGCAAATTACAGACAACAATGAAGGGAAGGCTAACGAAATCAAAATGAACACGTATTACTTTCAGGAGTATTTAAAAAAATATATATATTCTTTTGTTTCTGTACTTAAAATGTCTATTCACATTGAGTTTTGAGGGACCAGCAGGACGTAGAAACATTTCTATAACCTCCAGTATTGTGTGTTTATTACTGTAATTCTGGCATTATTTCCAAAGATGATGGCAATATACACAAAACGTGATGCAAACACGATGGCGATTTCTGCAGACAAAGAAACTAAAGTTCTAACTGTACATGTAACACAAACGCCAGAAACACAACTCCAAGTGTGAAAGAGTCCTGAAAATAAAAGTAGCGAAATCTAGAATGTTAATGTTAAATGCCATGCTCGCTCCCCTAGATATCATTACCTTAAGTTACCAGTGAGTATTTCTACAGTTCATTGCAGAATAAACCTTCAAGCAACGAGAATGGCATAGAAAGGGGTTTCAAAAACAGTTTAGGCTGTTCAGGCCGGAAGATAAAGATATATTTCAGAAGAGGAGATTGACCCATGCATCATATTTGATATGTTGCAGGAGTTGCCAGGCAATACATCATCAGAAATCTAAAAGCTCGTGTGCACCTGCACCTACTGTCAGCACTAAGACTGAATCCAATCGCTCTGAAACAAAATGTCATTCCCGGTAGACGCTTTATCCTTATCAAGAGGTGAAAATAGAGGATGTCTTTTTTTGTCCTGAGCAGTTTCATATCATGCTCTAACTTAGAACATTGTTGCAATGTATATATTTCTATTTTCTACATTTCTGTACCCCGGTGCGTCACATTGTCTGAGATAATTTGGTTATAATGTGAAATATGAATATGAATACACGTACGGGAGGCAATCTTTACACAGTGTGGCAATGCTTAAGATTGCTGCTTGCTGTTTGCCAATACACTGCTTAGAGCTGAATGTCAGAAACGCTTTTATGGCCACGGAGATTTCAGGTGCGTTCATGGAGGGTAATTTCTTACCCGCTTCTCTTTTCAGATCTGTGAGCTTTATTTGGCTCACAGACTGTTTCTAGAATGAGAGTATTTTTCATTGTGTAAGAGTAACTGCAGTGAATTTCAAAAGTCGGTAACTACTCGGCACACCAGGGTTCCAAATATTGAATTACAGGTACATTTGCGTCAATTGTCTTCAAACAATAGAGAGCAATCCTTTTTTGGAGCTGTCTGACTTGATTCTTGCCAAGCTCTAATGACCCTACAACACAAACACAGCCAACATACGTCATGAACAAACATTTTTTGCATCACAGTTTGAAAGACCAAGCAAACATCAAAGTTAAATTGTGTGACGTACAAATGTGGAAATAAACAAAGGCAATGCAATTTTGTATGGATTAACAGTGTTCTTGGTATTAATAGTACATATATTGAAATAAACAATCCTGTTAATAAGTAGTTCCTGAACAGTGTGGCACAGGGATTCAAAATTTTTAAATATCTGATATTAATGTAATAAAATTGACTACTTCAGTTAAATATGGAAAGGGGCGACCAATCGGTCCCCCCGAACGTATGGCAGAGTACCACGATCCCCCCGGGAAGCCATCTTGGGTGGGAGGCGAGGCTCGGCTGGTATGCCCGAAGCGGCGTAGCCGGGGCGCGCCTTTTCCCGCCCTAGAGTGGGTTGGCCTAGACACTGACGCGGCTGGCCACGCCCTAGGGGCAGGCAGGGGCGGGTTTACGCCCGCCCTGAAGATGGATAAAAGGAGAAGAAAGATCCGAAGGCATCCTCTTGTTCCTGTGCTCTGAAGCTGCACCTCCTCGCTGCACGTGAGCTCGAGACGGAACGAAGAGCCAATTTTGAGCGTTGTAATCGTTCTTGTTTGTTTTGCAGATACTCTGTTGGAGAATGCCGAAGAAGGCGGGAAAACGCATGACTACTGAACAGATGCTGCGCGTTCTCATGAAGGAGATGACCGAACTAAAGAGGCGAATGGATAAGAAGGAGGAAGGGGGACCGAAACGTCCCTTGGCGGGAGCAGCCCCGGGAGGGAAAAACAAGAGGCCCAGGAGGGGAGCAGCGGGAGAAGACATCCCGGTTCCCAGTACCCCGCTCGAGGCACCAACTTCCGTGCCGAAGGAAGGGAATCCGATTCCCGTTGTGGTCACCCCCGTGTCCGAGGGAGATATGCCGCCCGAGCTGGCTGCACAATTGGCAGCGTGGTTGGGAAAAGGTAGCGAGGGCGCCACGGCTGTCGACGCGCAGGAGCTAATGAAGCAACTGCGTGAGTCACGGGAAGCAGCGAAGGTGTCCACGCCGGCTGCAGCAGTAGAGAAGCCGCAGGGGACGGGTTCAGTAGCAGAGACAACGTCCGGTGCAGGTAAGCGGCCATTGCCGATTGCGAGGGATGAGTCGGCACCTTCTCGTAGGGAAAAATTGGGTCAGCATGTTCCCTTGGCTATTAAGGAAAAGATATGGGCAGGGGATTACGTAAACATATTCTCGTTGCTTACTGATCACTATGAGATGGAGCATGTCAAGGGCCAGAAGGAGCTCATGCATCCGAGTGTTTGGCGCGCAAAAATGGCCGCCTTTAAGGTAAATGAAAACATTGGCAATTGGGGCCAAGTGTGGGGGGTTTTTACATCGATCTTGGGGGAGCGAAGGCCCGATCTGTTACCCGAATTGCCGATTTATCAGTCACGAATTATGGGGTACTCGGTATCACACGAGGGTAATCATTGGTTCTGCTATGATAACCTGTTTAGAAAGGCTAAAGAACATGATAAAAACTTAACATGGGATTGTTATGATTCTGTGTCATGGTCCAAAATGAAGGAGACTGGTATGTTAAAATTGCCATTGGTGGGGAGTGTTGTTGGCGAATCTTCCCGCCAGTATGCGGGGACGCCCTTTCGGTCAGGTGCGGGTACAGACAATTACTCGAAGCCTGCCGGTAACACAGGAAAAAGGGGGGTTTGTTGGAACTTCAACAGGGGTAAATGTACTAGGCCCCAGGGATCGTGCAAATTTAGACATGAATGTAGTGGGTGTGGGCAATCATCCCATCCTGAGTCCACGTGCAGAGCCAAAACGGGTGATAACGGGGGTAGAGGAGGCGCCAAACAGGTCTAACATAGTCCGAGGGGCGCCTTTACCTACCCCGATTGATACCTTGGCAATGATTCCTTGGCTCAGTGAATACCCGGATCGTGCTTCTGCTGGGGTGTTGCGGAATGGGTTTTCTTATGGTTTCCGCATCCCAGTGGGGGACTTTCAAGGTGCAACGATATGTAAAAATCAGCTATCGGTATTTCAGCATACGACTGTGGTACAGGATAAGATCAGGAAGGAGGTTACTCGAGGTCGAGTCGCCGGTCCGTTTAGTGTACCACCGGTTCCTAATTTTGTTTGTTCCCCTTTAGGCGTGGTCCCAAAGAAGGACCCGGGTGAGTTTCGGCTGATACATAATTTATCAGCCCCACGTGGTCTTTCCGTAAATGAAGCGATAGACCCGGAAGTGTGTTCGGTGCGGTACGCATCCTTCGATGAGGCCGTAGCCATTTTGAATCGCCTGGGGCCCGGGGCGCTGATGGCAAAATCTGATATCGAGTCGGCGTTCCGGTTGCTCCCGGTACATCCAGACGATCAGCGTCTCCTAGGTTTCATGTTTCAGGGTCATTATTACATGGATAGGTGTATGCCGATGGGGTGCTCTATATCTTGTGCCTATTTCGAAAAATTCAGTAGTTTTCTACAATGGGTCTTCACAAGGAAGACGGGTTTCCAAAATATGATGCATTACCTTGATGATTTTTTTGTTCCTGGGGGCAGCCGGGGACCCGGAATGTGGGCAGGCTTTGGCACAGTTTTGTGTCTTGATGAATCAGTTTGGCGTGCCATTGGCACCAGGTAAGACTGTGGGGCCTTCCACTTGCCTCGAGTTTCTGGGGATCGAGTTAGACTCCGCAGAAGGTTGTTTTCGTTTACCAGCTGACAAAGTGTCAAAGTTCAGGACATCCCTGCAGATGTGTATAAGGGGACCTAAGGTTAAGCTGCATCAATTACAGCAGTTAGTTGGCCAGTTGAATTTTGCCCTGAGGGTTATACCAATGGCCCGCCCCTTTTCCCGTTCGATCGCTCAAGCCATGGTCGGCCTGAAGGAGTGCCATCATCGCACAAGGCTCTCGGCAGAGGTCCGCCAGGACATGCGCATATGGTTGGCATTTCTGGCGGATTTCAATGGTCGAGTCGTCTGGAACAAACCAGCCGTGTCCTCTGAGGAGATGGGGCTGTGGACAGATTCGGCAGGGAGCGTAGGTTTTGGTGCCATATTCGGCACAAGATGGTCTGCACAAAAGTGGCCGACATGGTGGCATGATAGTGGTTTAACAAGTAACATTGCTTTCCTGGAACTTTTCCCCATTTTAGTGGCCCTGAGAACTTGGCCCGAAGGGTTCAAAGATCACTCTGTGGTATTTTGGTCTGACAATATGACCGTGGTCGAGTGTATCAATAGTCAGGCAGCACGATGCAAATGGATTTTGAGACTGCTCAAGGAAATTGTTTTACTTTGTATGCAATTAAAGGTGCTATTCAGAGCAAGACATGTCCCAGGGGTAATGAACCAGGCGGCTGATGCACTGTCTCGTTTTCGTATGCAGGCTTTCTGGGGTTTCCTTCCCACAGCGGACCCGGAGCCGGCACCCTTTCCCGAAGCTCTCTGGTCTCTCGGTGCCCCGAACTTCGTAACCTCGTGGGAGAGAGTTTAGCACCCAGAACGAGGAAGGCATATGAAGGGGCGTTCCGGTCCTATTTGGACTTTTTGGGGACTGATAGGGAGGAGCTTTGGGGCCAGGAAGAGTGGGTGGTGGATTTCCTGATGTCCTTACATCGGGTCGGGAAATCGGTGGCCACGGCTCAGAGGCATCGGGCTGCCATTTCCTTTGTTGCTAGGGCTCACGGGATCCATGACCCAACAGCGTCTTTCGTTGTACAGAAAGCGCTACGAGGGTGGCAACGCCTTGAGGGTCGCAGAGTAGATGAGAGGCGCCCGATAGGTTTGGATAGGCTGGCCCAGTTATTATCCAGACTCCCTGCTACGTGTTCATCTCAGTTTGAGACAGTGTTATTCCGAGCCGCTTTTACGCTGGCATTCCATGGGGCTATGCGGGTAAGCGAATTAGAGGTGAGGAACAAGCAGGATGTGACAGGAGGATTGTGCCAGGAGCACATCCAGATCAGAGGGGAGACGATGACGGTCTCATTTGTCAGGTCCAAGACCGATCAAAGTGGGATGGGTGACTGCGTAATCATACGCAGGATTCCCGGGTCCTCCATGTGCCCGGTAAGGTGTCTAGAAGATTATTTAGCACGAAGGGTGGCATCATGGGGGGGGACCTTGTTGAGACACGCTGACGCCACCCCACTGACAAAGTTTCAGTTTCAGCGGGTGCTTGCGATGTCGATTGCCGCTGCGGGCTTGAACCCGGGCGAGTTTGGGACCCATTCCTTTCGGATAGGGGCTGCTACAGAAGCTACAGCCAGGGGTCTGGATGTTGAACAAGTTAAACGGGTGGGGCGTTGGTCCTCCAATTGTTATAAAAGGTATGTGCGGTTGCACATGTTGTGAAGCTGTAGCAATGTACTCACGCTTCTTGTTTTTGTTTGGTTTTCAGTTGCGCAAGCCTACGAGGCGGGGCGGACTTTGCAGGCGACCTTACACCAGGCCAGCGGTCAGACATCACCGGCTGTGAAAAAGGAGGTGTGGGTTGTGGGCCACTCATACGTGAGACGTGCCGCAGACGTATTCAAGGCAGGTGATATGATTCACGTAGCTGGGGAATACGGGTACAGTGTGTCCTTCTACGGAAGAGGCGGTCTCTGTATTGACCAGTTTCAATCATTTTTTGAGGGTTTGCTAGGGCGGACGAGGTCACCGCCGTCTGTAGTGATAGTACACCTTGGGGGTAATGATTTGGTCACCACTGGTAGACGACTTCTTCTTGAGGAGATGCTTTCCACTGTAAGTTGGTTAGCGAGGAGAGTTCCAGGGTGCACAATTGCGTGGTCCCATATGATCCCACGAAGAGTGTGGCGGGGGGCTATTTCGGTTCCTGCTTTAAACCATTCTGTTAAGAAGCTTAATAACAAAGTGAGTAGGTTGTTCCGTTCCAAGACACTGCATGCTATTTCACATGGGTGTATTAATGATGACAGTATGTATTTGGGGGATGGAGTGCATTTGTCTCGAATGGGGAATGAGTTACTCATAGGAGACTTCTTAGCATGGCTGAAAACGTTACACCATGACCTTTAGGTAGGAGTATTGTGGGGGGTCCGGATAGCCGGTCAACTATCCGGCCTGTGGCGGTAAGGTCATGATCGGTGAGCACTAATTGGAAGATCCCTATGAGTGGGCGTCACCCAGCACGGATGGGAGCGCTCGGGGGAGGTGGCCATTGGCCCCTCAACGGGGAGGCGGTCCCTTCTAAGGATGGGTCGCCGAAAGAAGAGGAAGGGCGGTCAAGGCCCCTTCCTGGGTAGGAGGGGTTACAGCCCCCTCCTGGGGAATTTCCCGGGGCCAGGACGTCTGCGACGGCAGATATGGTAAGTTGTGTGGGGTTTGGGGGGGGGTCTACGCGACCTTCTAGATACCTCACACGAGTCCTCGTACGACCTCTAAGTGGCGTCGAGTTTTATTGGGGCCCCCGTCAAGTCAAGGGAAATTGGTAATTGCACTTGAGGTACGCCTCTGGGCCGCCCCTCACAAGTGAGGGCGATATTTCTGGGTTAGGGATCTTGACACCGGTTACGACCTTGCCGTTGGCCCTTAAACGTTAGGATGTACAATTTCAAAATTTCAAGTAAATGTTTTGCAGGATGTTAGTTCGGCTAGGAGAACCTTTGTATTAGGGAATCTGTTAAGGTTAGCCAAACATCGCAATGTGGTAATGAAATTGTACATAATATGAAACTGTTTATTTAATGTTTTAATTTTGTTTCATATTTTAATAAATACGGCCGGGGGGGTTACTCCCTCCCGTCTTCCAAAGACTTCAGAACTGTTTCCGGTTTCCCATCCTTGGGGATTGTGTTGAGAGGGGGTGGCGGGTATCTCAGCCATATGGAAAGGGGCGACCACTCGGTCCCCCCGAACGTATGGCAGAGTACCACGATCCCCCCGGGAAGCCATCTTGGGCGGGAGGCGAGGCTCGGCTGGTATGCCCGAAGCGGCGTAGCCGGGGCGCGCCTTTTCCCGCCCTAGAGTGGGTTGGCCTAGACACTGACGCGGCTGGCCACGCCCTGGGGGCAGGCAGGGGCGGGTTTACGCCCGCCCTGAAGATGGATAAAAGGAGAAGAAAGATCCGAAGGCATCCTCTTGTTCCTGTGCTCTGAAGCTGCACCTCCTCGCTGCACGTGAGCTCGAGACAGAACGAAGAGCCAATTTTGACCCACCCACCAGCCCCTGATGACAGCAAGTGGTTTTGAATAAAGTTGATGGATAACTCTGATTTTCGTTTACAGGTTGTGGTATTATTGTGATGATTTTGAGTATGTAATAAAGAATGTCGATTTGTGTTACGTTTTGCAAATAAAGAAATTCTGCTTTAGTGTTCATTGGTAAGCATGCTTTTAAAAGTATAGTTGCTACTGTATTTTTAGTTTAGTCATTTAGTTAGCATTGTCGTATTTATTTTGGTCGGGCGGTAAGGTCATGATCGGTGAGCACTAATTGGAAGATCCCTATGAGTGGGCGTCACCCAGCACGGATGGGAGCGCTCGGGGGAGGTGGCCATTGGCCCCTCAACGGGGAGGCGGTCCCTTCTAAGGATGGGTCGCCGAAAGAAGAGGAAAGGCGGTCAAGGCCCCTTCCTGGGTAGGAGGGGTTACAGCCCCCTCCTGGGGAATTTCCCGGGGCCAGGACGTCTGCGACGGCAGATATGGTAAGTTGTGTGGGGTTTGGGGGGGGGTCTACGCGACCTTCTAGATACCTCACACGAGTCCTCGTACGACCTCTAAGTGGCGTCGAGTTTTATTGGGGCCCCCGTCAAGTCAAGGGAAATTGGTAATTGCACTTGAGGTACGCCTCTGGGCCGCCCCTCACAAGTGAGGGCGATATTTCTGGGTTAGGGATCTTGACACCGGTTACGACCTTGCCGTTGGCCCTTAAACGTTAGGATGTACAATTTCAAAATTTCAAGTAAATGTTTTGCAGGATGTTAGTTCGGCTAGGAGAACCTTTGTATTAGGGAATCTGTTAAGGTTAGCCAAACATCGCAATGTGGTAATGAAATTGTACATAATATGAAACTGTTTATTTAATGTTTTAATTTTGTTTCATATTTTAATAAATACGGCCGGGGGGGTTACTCCCTCCCGTCTTCCAAAGACTTCAGAACTGTTTCCGGTTTCCCATCCTTGGGGATTGTGTTGAGAGGGGGTGGCGGGTATCTCAGCCATATGTAAATGCATTACTACACACCTGTTGGTGTATGCCAATCCACACAGACTAAGGGGTCGATTCCAATCCCGTTTGGAAAGCATACCGAACGACTTGGTTCCGAAATGCTTTCCATATGACTCAGACTGGAGGACCGAACAAGTACACTGCATTCGTATGCATCCAGATACAATTCAGTCAGACTCCCATTGACTTCAATGGGAGCCGGTATACCGAGGGTGGGTAGGGAAAACCGTGCACCCATGGTGCCTGCCACATTGTGCATGGTTGGAAAGGGGGGGCCCATGGATACCCCCACGGGCCCGTTTCGGAGGGCCCAAGGTGAAGGCGGTCTGCTACAGGCCCCCAAAGAGCGCTTCCTGCAGCCTTTTCATTCCGGGCAAACCGATTGGGAAAGGCAGTCTGAATCGTTATTCGTACTTGCTCGCTCAGAAACCAAATCCATAGAGCTGTACGAATCAGCTCCGGAAAGGGTCAATCTCTCTGGAAGCCTTTTGGAACTGATTCGGTCAGAACTAAGGGTTTTCAGGCATCAGTCTTGGTCGTTCGGAACAGGGAGCGATTCTGTCAGAAACAAGGGCACCGGATCTGTTTGGGCAAAGCCAAATCGTATTCAGAGCCCTTTGGAACAAGATTGGAATTGACCCCTAAATCTATAAACCTCACACACTTTTAAATATATTTCCATTGTTTTGTCGATTTACAAAGATGTATTATTGAAAATCTAGTAATTGATTTTAAGGAGTATCCGTAGGGAACAAAATGTACCCAGTCAGAAGCTTGGAAAACCTCACAAAATAATCCTAGCAAATATTGCATTTTTTCTTTTATCCATAGGCTAATATTTTTCCTATGGGAAAATCAGTATCTTCGAAACTCATGCAAAGGACATGTAATGCCATAGATTTTATTTTTATCTGGCGCAATACTTAATTTTGCCTTTGACAGTGCTAGTTCTACTTTTGTTAGTGAGGTGAGAATATTCTTGCAAATGTTTGGAGATGCCCAGAAACCTATGAGTTTGCAGTGATTAGTAGCCCTGTAGTGCACCTTTTAATCACCTCTAACCCAAAATTTGAATTGGTGGAAAACACACATTTCTACCATCGTAAATAGATTTAGTAATTCAGAAATTCAACTGTTTAAAATTCTGTAAATAGGTATTTGAAACTGTGAATCACAAAGTGTTGTTCTTGAGCAGCCAGGATAAAGCTAAAACATGAATGACATTTCATTCCCATTTGGAAAAAACAACAAAGTGATTCAAGAAATAATTAATTTTGGCCACTTGTGTTTACTTTGGGCCATGTTATAATCAATACTTTTTGGTATACTGAGCCATTAAAAAAGAGACCAGCAATAGGTAAGTAAGCCTTGGTCCTGCTCCCATAGAAACATTTCTGCCTAAAGATATAGTCCAGGTTCCCTTCAGGTGGTAACAAAGGCAACACCAGACCAGTTTAAGGGCCCAATTGCGAGGTTGGTGGTGTGGGAGAGGGCCACCATGCAACACCTGTTCCCACAACGCCAAACAGGGCTGCTGGCTACCTGCCAGATTTTGAGTTTCCTTGTGGTCTGGTGGGCGGTCCTTTGGTATTCTCATTGCATTGTCTTTCAAAAAGGCAATGCAATGGGAGAACCAGAGCTCGTTCCTGCACAGACCAAAATGCACAAAGGTGTGCATTTCTTGTCGTATAGGAATTAGGGATGTACACATCCAGGAGAACATAACATGTGCCCCCTGAATGTACCCTCTTGCACAGAGGCACAATTGGGCCCTGCATGGGCCCCCAAACTTTCCTTACCACCACCCTTTCCATGTCAGGCTCACAACCATGGATACGGTTGCAATGGGGAAAGTCGGAATATGCTAAGCGGTGCATCCGCAGCACCACCAACCATATTGTGACCTTACACCACCACGCTACCACCAGGGAGTTGCGATCCTTGGCAGTTGAAGCCATCCCATCACGGTCTGACCACTGTACTTGCAATACAACAGTTGGACCACTGGGGTGGCAGTATCCAACCGCCACTGCACCTCCACCATGGGTTTGGCAGTCTGAGGGACCGCCAAACACATAATTGGGCCCTAAGTATGTTCAGTCCTCATCAGTCAGGAGCTGTTTAAGTTCCATACCACAGGCTTGACTTAACAGGAATTACTGTATTATCTTAAACAAATTAGGGGTTCACAAACTAAATGGAAAGGGCCAATAACAGTGTAGAACCCACCCCCAAAGAGCAACATTGATAAGCATGGCCCATCACTTCCAAGAGATGGTGAAATTCATAAACCATTACCTCCAAGAGAAAATTGCTTCGCTATTAGAAATTAAGATAGATTCAACTGCAAGAAAACAATAAGTTGTAGTCATAAAAAAGGAAACCAACTTGAACTGTTCTTTATTTAGAATATCACTAGACAATGTGAGTAGCCCCGACTAAGGAGCTGAGACCAGGGACTCCACTGATCTTGTGGCTGGCTGCTCACCATAAGGTAGATTACCCCATGACTCAAAGTAACAAACTATTTCATTATTTGGATAAACTATAATTCAAACAAATGGATTTAAGGGCAGCAGGTAAATTACCCCACGTAGCAGGTAAATAATCATTTTAAAGGTTTTCAAATTTTTTAAAAACTTGGTTGGCAAAATGTTGAATCCTAGAAGCCCCATTTGTAACCTTCTGTAGACAGTGAAAAGGCAGCTGATACACCTGTGTGGTCTATGTGATCTGTAACATTTATAAACTCCTACAAATAGCATATGATGAGCGTTGGAAATGGTCCTTTTTGCAGGGTTATCCCCAAACTTTTTGCTTCTTCCTCCCTTGTTTTTCCTGACCTGTGATTGTTGGCAATAGGACTCTGGGCACTTTACCACTGCTGATTAGTGCGAAAGTGATTATGCTCTCTGTGTAAATTGTTATTGTAATAGGTTAGGTGCAGTTAGTGACTTCCCACCTGCAAAGGGCTATCTTATGGGTCCATGGGACCCCATTTACCCCACCAGAGTGCTGCAATCAAGGGGTGCACTGACAGTGCAGCACCTTATAGGTGGTGCTCTGTCAGAATGCCTCCTTAGAGCTTCTTTGCCTTTGCACCCACATCTGTAATACGGCGCAGGCACAGAGGCAAAGGGATTTCCTCATTTGCATGGGGCCACACCGTTATGTAAATGATTGAAATCCCTTTTGAGGAAGCGCTGGCGCAGTATGGGCACCAGCACTATCTGTATTACAGAAAGGGCCACACAAGCATCTGCGGCCCCTTCTGTAATTTCAAACTGCCCCCTGTTGCAGTCCTGGGGCACTTCTATAATCTGTAATTTGCACATTTCATATGATAATGCTTGCATAAGAAAAGAAAATCCCCAAGCATAATCATTGCCAGTGAAGGGAGCCTGCAATTGACTATGTTTTGTTAAACCAGGCAGTGACCACATAATCAATGTCTCTGAAAACTATAAG
Source organism: Lissotriton vulgaris (assembly GCF_964263255.1). Classification (NCBI taxonomy): domain Eukaryota; kingdom Metazoa; phylum Chordata; class Amphibia; order Caudata; family Salamandridae; genus Lissotriton; species Lissotriton vulgaris. The sequence continues at coordinate 1,087,969,521 of NC_141697.1, read as the reverse complement.
ATGCTACAAAGAGATCACAGCACTTTAACTGTAACATGGAAACATCAATCAAGATATGTTTGTACTACAGACTACCTTCAGGAAAGATCCCTCCAAAGATTTTGGCACGATAAGATTATGTTTTGAATGGAGTGGATAATGCCCAAACTGCAACACTGGGTTAAATGAAGTAGCACATTTATCAGTTGTAGTAATAAGCAAAAGAAGGTTTAGGAATGAATACCAGGATTGGAAAAGATGCAATTGAAATCAGGATTTGGTCAGAATGCTACAAAACAGATTAAAGAAAAAATTACATCAATGAGAGATGCTTACAATCCTTCATAAAAGGAGAACATGAGAAAAATACAAAAGGATTCTGGGCCCTAATAAGGATTGCCTTGAAACGTATTAAGGACACTCAATATAGCAAAGGTAACCTGCCAGATAATTTTTAGAAAACTGCTCAAACAAACAAAAGAAAAACATACAGAGGCTAAAGATTTACTTGCCATTAAATAGTGATATGAGACTTTTTGATAAAAAAAAGTTCAATACGTTGGGGCCTTCAGAGAGTGTAGTTGGCCTGTTCTCAACAAATTCCTTAAGACCTTCTTAGAAGTCAATGTATTTCAGAGTGATCATACCATTGAATACATCTGCTAGGCAATGATTTGTAATCATTTCAAAACACAATGTAGCTGTCTTGAATGAGAAGATACTGGCTTCAGGAAAGGTCACTCATTTACTGACCAAATCATTGCCCTCTGTAGCATCATAGAGAAAGAATGCATCTGATGATACACACTTTATCTGTCTTTCACAAATAATAGTCAAAGATTCACAATTGTAGATCACATAAGTTTGTGCTCCAGGCTAAGACTAAAAAGCCCCAAAAATGTGAAACCAGTAATAAGCATGGCATCAGCAAAACACTGCCATCACAATGCCTCATCAAACTGTTTTCTGGGAAATGCCAACACCTCACAGACTTCTTCAGAGGGACCCACAATGGTCATGTCATGTATAAGATGGCCTCAACATGTAATGTTAGGTATGGAAACCGTGGGCATATGATGGCATGCGGAAACAGTATGCTTAGCCTGCAAAGAGCAAACTCTGACAAGGAATTTTGCCGAGAATGGTCCATGGCCCAGACTGTAGCAGAGTGATTATGGCTATGGAACTGATCCACAGAGCACTCTCCCGGAAGATCGGCTGATCCTCAAATGTGGCCTCAATATTTGTGACAGTATCGTGAGTTGGCCTAAATGCACCTAGTATTACTACATTTGGAATGGTGCATGATGAGACCCCCAGACCCGGGACTACTGTCCATGGGCCCATATTGTCACCTTCTGTTTTTGCCTTAGGACAAACTTCTTACTCCCATATGCCTGGGATGTGACTGTCAGATAAGTGATGCTAGCATTATACAGGAACATTGTTCATATGAAACATGTACACTCCAGATGGATGTATGATGATACATTGGGGGCCATTTCAACGCGGTCTGTTAAATCGTGGTTTTCACAATGCAAGTCGTTACATCAACTTGCAGTGGAGGGGCGCTGGACTTAGGAATAGTGTGAATTACTATTCCAACTCCAGTCTACATACAGTAGGGAAGGTGTTGGAAACAGTAATTTACACTATTCCTTAGTCAACAGCGCCCTCCAGTGCAAGTCGGTGTAACGACTTGCGTAGTGAAAACCACAATGTAATAGTACCACGTTGAAATGGATGCATGGTGAATGATTTCTCCCCTTAAGATAGTTGGGTATATCTGCAGCCAACTTCAGAAGTGCACCACCAGCTGTGTCAAAATGACCAATCAAGCAGTATATACAATGGTATGTTAATGTAGTCCTATATATACTTCCACATATGGAATACGCTGTGCCTGTGATGCCAGGAGGTCCCAGGCAAACACATTCAGACCTAGTATGATGTCCAATTGAGTAAATCACATGTCCACTGATCCTCAGAGTGGGAATGGGAGTGGGAATTCTCAGTGACAGCTATGTCAGCCCTTTCATTAAGACCAAAATTTTGGAATGTATTCAATGCACCGGTAGCAGTGATGTCTTAGACAGAATGAATCAATACATTTGCTCAGATAGTTCAGGTGTCGGGCCAGTGATGCACCAGTACTGTGCCCTTCAGGAGGACACAATTGTGTGCTGTATTACATGTTAACTCGTGTGGTGTTGCCCAAGGCTACATGAGGTCAGTGGGCTGGCCTAGCCAGTATAGGCATCATCAGGCTTGAGTGTAGTCCTCAGATGATTTCAACAGTGTGTAGTAATGTGTTTGTAGTGCTCAGCATGTGTGCATTACACATGTAGTGTGTGCACTATTGATTGATGGTTATGTTAGCTATCTGCAACCTCTATGTCATCATAGCTGATAGCCTATCTTTTGCATGTCTACTCAATCTCTTCATCTATTGCATCCATACATGCCATACAGAAGATGCAGCCCCTTGAAGTCACTCATTGGCACAGTTTTTACTGCAGAAAAACATAGGAGGAACTGAAATGCTAAACCCATAATATCATGGAGGTCCAGCTGGGGATGTCCCCCCAAAGCAAAACAGCCATGCACCGGACCCTGACCCCCCAATGGCCTGCACACTGGTGGTGGGCTACCCGGAGCTCGATGGGCAGTTGCAAGCCGAACAGCAGCTAGGAGGGGGTGAGTATTGGCCTCAGTAAATAATTCTGCATGACCATCTATCGTTTGTTGTAGGCAGCTATTTACCCATCAACCTGGAAGGTGACTTATGTCCCACCCAATCGGAGAGTTGTTGCATGTCTAGGTCTGGTAGTAGGTGTATGGTGATAACCATGGACTATTGTTCAGGTGACCAATAACTAAGCAGGGTCCGGTCAAATGTCAGTTTTCAAAGTTGACATATGGCAGCCTAATGTCACAGATAACCTGCATTATCAATAGAAGTCATGTGTGACAATGGTCCCAAACAGGCCACTTGTCATCCTTGTGTCTGGAGTGATGCTCCCTCACTATTGTGTCTTATGTGATGGCGGACCACCTACCTGTCTCATGGCATACAATGCACTCTGAAGCAGACACTACTTCCCCTTGATAGGTGGGGAATGTACAGTATCATGAGGTGGCTAACACCACTGGTGCAACTGTCTTGATGTGTAAGTACCGCATGTGTACCTTTATGTGTTGTACTGTCATATGTACAACTGTTCCATACATGATCTGAAGCTCCACAAGATTTTCATTCTATTCCCATCACATTTGTATGTGTTGGCAAATGTGTACATGATAATAGTATTCCACGAAGGGTGTGCAGACATGGGTGGTGGAGTCACACATACCCAATGAAATTAATGAATGTCATTAGCCAAGTTAAATTGTTGAGTCAGTGACACACAACTTAAATGGAATGTACAAAGTATTTATGCAACTCTTCAAACAGCAATAACGTGAAAACGCCAAACACAAAGGATCCCAAGCCAAATTAGAAAAATAGAGCTTTCTTTAGTATATAAACCATTTTAAAAAATGGCAAAAATCCAATCAGTATAACCAGAGATAATCAAGTTTTAAACGCCAACAGTGGATATGTGGCAATGCCAGATGATGGATGGTGGGCTGGCTACAGTGGCCCAGTTAGGCCCTCTGAATAAAGTACCTTAAATCCTGGCTTGTGCAGCCCGGCAAAGAATTGTTTTGAAAATGAGTTGGGCATCTGAAGGGATGTACCAGTTCCAAGATGCAGTGCGGCTGCATTGCGATGTCCTGTGTCATTGTCAAGGATCCTGTCAATGAGGGCTTGTGATGGCAAGCCCAGTGGCGAGGATCCATTGAACAGTTAAGGCACTGCTTTGGTTTCAAGGAACTTTGAGGCCAGTGTCATCATCAAGGCTGCGGTTAATCACTCTAGAGGGTATGCAGGTCATTTTGGGTCATGATGATTTGGTGGCCCTGTCAAATAGCCAGGGCTTGAGTGCTCTCTTTAATTCAAGTAGAGAGGTTGAGGTCCATAGCTGCAGAGTGAGGTCTTTCCAGGTTTTCACGGTGAGGTAGAAGAAGGAGCATCCTCCGCTGTTGTTTTGGTGGATGCTGGGGGTGTGGACATATGAGAGGGAGGTAGAGCATAGTTGTCTGGTAGAATGGTGGAAGTTCCAGGGGTGGCTGATGTAGGCTGGTTGTCGGTTGTGCAGTGCTTTGCAAGCGTGGATGGTCAGCTTGAATTTGCATCTCTTCTATATGGGGAGCGAGTGGAGTTTTTTGAGGTGTGGGTTAGAATGGATCCACCTGGGGGGATCGAGGATGAATCTAGAAGTGGAGTTCTGTATGGTCTGGAGCCTCTGCAGAAGGTGTGTGGTGATCCCACCGTGGAGTATGTTGCACTAGTTTAATCCACTGGTACATAGGGCCTGAGTAACAGTATTCCTGGCGTTCAGGGAAAGTCATTTGAAGACTTTTCATAACATGAAAAGTGAGTGAAAGCAAGCAGAGGTCACTGTGTTGATCAGGGACCTCATGGTCAGTTTTCTGTCCAGGATTATTCTGAGGATTCTAGGGTGCTTGGTTGGTTTGCGTGATGTTCCTAGTTCCGATGGACACCAGGATTTGTTCCAAGGGGTAGTGTTGTTGCCGAAGTTCAGCACTTCAGTTTTGTCCATGTTGAGCTTCAGGCAGTTGTATGTCATCAATTTAGCAATGCTCGTCATGCACATGTGGCAGTTTGTTCTTGTGTTGGCTGGATCTTTGGAGAGAATGAGCTGGGCGTCATCTGTGTAGGATATCATGTTTATGTTGTGGGACCTGACAATGTTGACCAAGGCTGTCATGTAGGTGTTGAGGAGGGTGGGGCTGAGGGAGGATCCTTAAGCCATACTGCAGATGATGTACTAGGGTTCAGAGAGGCTATCCATTTCTAGGATGTTTCCTTCGGATGTATGATGTTACAACGCATACTTTTACAACACATACCTTTACAACACATTTTTACAACGCAACATCCATTACAACTCATTCCATTACATCCCGAGCCATTACAATGAATTTTTAAAAAACGACCTTTACAACGCATTCCATTACAACACATACTACCTTTACAATAACCCTGGGCGAAGCACTACGCTACGCTCGCGGAGTTTGCGAAGTTTGCGCAACTTCGCACTACGCGAGCTGCACGTTGCACAGTGCGAACACGCGTAGTGCAGCGTAGCGTAGTGCAGCGGTCATATTTTGCTTGTTCGCGCTCCTAAACGGCATGTTCGCGACCACGAGCAGGCAAAATGTCATCCTGGCGAGATTCTCAACGCGGGGAGGTCAGGTTTCTCATTGTGAGTGGTTGCGTATGCTCGCGACCGCTCTCAATGAGAAACTACCAGTTTGCATTGAGAAAGCTGCCGCTCGAGTAATAATCTACTCGAGCAGCAGAAAACTACAGCTCGCACTGTGCAGGATGCTTGTCCGGACTGTGCAATCATTGAAAACGCATCTTGCACAGTGCCTACATGCTACTACGCAGCTCGTGTAGTGCTACGTGAAGTTCGCGTAGTGCGAAGTGCACTTCGCGTAGCTTCGCATAGCGCTACTTCGCGAACTACGCCCACCCTTACTTTACAACGCATACCATTACAACGCATACCATTACATTGCATGTATGGTAAGTATTGGATAGTGTAGGGGTAAAAATTACTATTCTAACTCCAGAGGGGTGCAAGAGTAGGGTAAGTGTTGGATAGTGTAGGGGTAAAAAGTACTATTCTAACTCCAGGGGGTGCAACAGTAGGGTAAGTGTTGGATAGTGTAAGGGTACTATGCGTTGTAATGGTATGCGCTGTAATGGTATGCGTTGTAATGACTGCATTGTAATGACATGAGTTGTAATTGTATGCATTGTAGTGTCATGCATGGTAATGGTTGTGTTGTAATGGCATGCGTTGTAAGGGATGTTGCGTTGTAATGACTGGGTTGTAATGGTAGTGCAATGTAAAAGTTGCGTTGTAAAGGTTGTTTCCCATTTTCTTAGATATAGATGTAATGCAGTCTTCTGGTCAGGGTGTGAGGAGATACGGTATCAAAGACTACTGAGCAGTTGAGGAGGATCAGAGCCACTGTTTCTACCTGGTCAAAGAGTGCCCTGATGTCATCAGTTGCTGCAATCATGGCACTCTCTGTGCTGTATTCAGCGCAGAATCCAGATTGGGAGATGTCTAGGAGATTTGCTGGGTAATGTACTTTGGCGGGGAAAGGGAAAAGGGAGATGGAACTGTCATTTTTTAGTTCACTCGGGTTGGCGGATGGTTTCTTGAGGAGCGGTTTGATATCGGCATGTGTCATCCTCTTTCCAGTTGCTTGCAGTGGCATTTTGCTGTTTAAAGTTCCTTGGTGTACCACCTTGCCTGCTTGGTGGATCGCCTGTATCTGTGGGTCTTGATGTGAGCGATGATGTTGTCCCAGTTGGCGACCCAGGAGATGAAGTATTGGACAGCTTGCACCAGGTTTGATGCAGTATTTTTTATTAACCATTATTTATGATTTTAATTAAGTTGCAGCAGTTATACATTTCCAAATAAAATAAACAAGTGGTGGACAACAGCAGAATATGCATATATGAGCAGAACGTGTCAGCCATTGGCGGATCAGAGCATTGGGAAATTAAATGCACATCTCTCATCTCTTACATCTTACTCTGCTGCCTCCTCAGTCATTCCCCTGCTTGTATCTGATTCTTGTGGGTCACTCGTGTCTAAAAAGGCATTACATAGCTCGCTCCATTCCGTCAGGACCTTATTCAGTCTATAATGTCTACGGCTCAATTGCATGTGGGCTTTTTCGGCCAGCGTCCACTCCTGCATGTCGCTTTTTCCACACATCCACATCCGGGTGCCTTTTCTCATCTATGTTATGTTGACCCTTCGTTTTGCCAACACAACAGCAACTGTAAAAACGTATAGGCTATTTTGTGTGTTTTTTTTTTTTAATGTGTTCCAGCAAGCAGTGAAGTGACTCCTCAAACCCATAAGCCAGCGCTGCTCTGCACAATCCCCACAACCTGGGTACAGAATGGAATCACTCTGGGGCACCCCCATTCTAAGTGAAGGAAGTCCACTCCAGTCTCAGGCACCATGGGCAAGCGTCAGAAAGGCCCAGAGAAATACGTAGTGACCTCACTGGCGTCATGTATGTACAATGTAGGAAATTATAGTATATCAGTTTGAAATGTGCATAACAGGATACTGTATAATAAACGTGATTTCGGCTGTCCAGTCATTGTCTCTCAGGGGCTCTGTCATGTCAGCGTCCCATGCTGTCCTTGCCCTAGGAGGGGGCCTGTTCAGTCAGCCCTTATTGCATTATATGGGATCAGTTTGTGCCCAGTGCCACAGTTAGAAGTATATCAAGTGAGTGAGTTGTCTGTGGTATATGGTATCAAGGAGGAGGAGTGGAGGGCAATTACTGTTCTAAGGAGAGCAGAAGGTCCAGTCACGACGTGCCCTAAAGGTATGTCTATGCAAAGAGTTGTCGTGCTGTTCCTACCAAAAGAAAGATAGGTATAGTCAGTGATGTAGGTGGATTATGGAAGGGTGGTCAGAAGTTCACCCTGGGAATCCATTTTGTTGGACTTAATGCCCTCACACACCCTTTCAGGTGTCATGCTTCATCATTTGGGCCGGCTCCTAGTTGGGTCGGCGGTGCAATACCCAACGGGCGACACCTCAAGAGGGGCTCTTTAGCGGAGATCTTTTTCCAACTGCCGTATAGATGAAGTGTGGGTATGCGGCCAGATACAGGTGGAAGACGTGGATATGGTGGGTTAAAATAAAGCTAGTGATGCCAAGAGTACTTTATTCAGAAGGGCCACTGCTTTGGTTAAAAATGATTAACCTGGAGGAGAGTGGTGGAAAGTAATGTTTCCAACTCTGGTCCAAGGGTTATTATAGTCAGGTCAACATGTTTCTCGCTACAGAGAGTATATCTAGCGATTCTTCAGGACCAAGATTGCCTAGTTTAGCAGGTATCTAAATGTGAAAAGAACTGTCTACACTAATTTATATAGGATGTGGTGTATGTATGCTCCTATGGCTACCACAATTGTGTATTGGAGGGATAACACTATTATATTACCCTTCTTCAAGTTGCGATTGTCAATACCTGTTAGGGGAAAGGCACAAACATATCACGAAAAGGTTTAATAGAAAAGTACATCATTGACTGTAATACTTGTGCAATTTGCATGCCAGTGGGGGTCAGGCATGTCACAACACCTTTGCACAAGTGTAGCAGGCACTCTCAAAAGTGGTAGTTCAGTGAGAGTGGCTTGTGAATATAAACAAACTAAAAGTTAGAAAATACCAATGTGGTATTCTACAGCTATTCAAAACTCACCTAGCGTTAAAAACAATCAGACAACGACAGTGTCCAGCGGGTAAAGCTTCAGGGAGGTCTTCCACCATAAGGCTATAGGTATAGGGGGAACATCTTAATGGCTGCTGGTTATTACAACTTCATTGGTAATAATTACAATTATAGAGATACATTCATCAGTCTAGTGACAAAGTTAAACATTTAGACTTTGTAGTTGAACATAGCTAAGATTGTGAATATTTTGAACCTTGTTGCTTGTAAATAGACTCTGTCTATGTTTAGCCAATCTTAGTAGTGACATGGTATTAGGAACATGAAGCTATAATTTAGCTGTAAAAAGAGGCCTCGTAAGCTGTGTGTGCCCTCTCTCTGATCTCACATGGATATGTACGTGAGGGAATTGCACTCATTAGTGTTGCGATACCCGCCCTACGTATTCAGAGGGATTGTGTACAAAAGGGAAGTTCCTGTACGGATGCTAGTCGGGTCTAATCACTTGTGTTGCGATAGAGATCCCCCTAGTGCCACAGGAGTAAGTATCATAAAATAAGGCATTGCAAAAAGGGTTCTATCTGTAAGCCAGTCAGGTAGCATCACTGGCGTTTGTTTTTCGGGGCTGTTAAAACAAGGAGTCTATTGCAGGCCCGTTAAAACAAGGAGTCTATTGCGGGCCTGGAGTATAAATGGCTCCTATGATTTACGAGGCCCTGAGCGGCAAGCCTGTCCGTTTGCAACACCGGCGTATGTTTTATCGGGGCTGTTTAAGCAAAGAGTCTATTAAGGGCCTGGAGTATAAGTGGCTCCTGTGATTTATCATGCGCTGAGCGGAATGCAACAATATCATAAGCCCTGTCTTATTTTTACGTTTGCTGATTAGTTATACCAGATATTTAGACTATGATAGCGGAAGCTCTACTTCCTTCGTGAGCCGGCTGTAAAAAGTGCTTGTGTCGGGTCACTTACTTGGTATTATCCTGAGCTGCGTTTCTAGCACCTACTCATCGCCGCTGGAACCGGGTGGATGGAGTATGTGCTGAGACTTCCGGTTTATATGGTTTGAATAGTATACTTCTCATTGGTTATCAGTTATGGGGGCCATCTTAGCATGTCAAATACGGCAAGAAGTACGTAGTATATACATTTAGAGACTTTTTGGGTTTATAATCATTAGATTCTGGGCGGTTTAGATTTAGAAAAATAGAGGTAAAACCCTTTAATAAACCCATGTGTTTCTTTGTCGTAATTACGGCCAAAAAGTTTAATAATAAAACGCAAGCTTGCGTTTTTGTTAAAAAGTAGTGGGTAATATTAGGACTCTAAGTATAGTCGTTTCACTATTGCCACATCAGTAGATTTGTATTATCCAGGGTTATTTCGGGCAGTGTTCTCGCATCTAAAAGCCTAGATGGATTGGTAAAAACGTATCGGCCATCTTGGAATGGTGAAGTTAGAGTAAGGAAGTTTATCATCCTATAAAGTACAGATGGTGGTAGATGTCACCATGATTTAATTAGCTAATCTTAAGGGTATCTTTAGGCTTTCTTTTACTGAATTGTAGTCTCTCATGATATTCAGGGATGAAGCTAGGTTTCATCCAGCGAATCAATTAGAGAGTGGTCCAAGGTATGTCTTCATTCAGACCATTACTGTCACTAGATAATCTATGAATCCACCGCTGTTCTTTGTAGAACAGCCCTTCTTTGGAAACATATGGGCAAGCTTCTAGGATGAGCCATTGGAGGGAGTCTGGAGTGTGATTTCTTTCTAAGAAATGCTTGCACATTTTCGTGTTTCTCTTTTTGCATCTGAAGTTACTGCGATGTTCAGAGATTCTGGTCTTAATATTGCGTGTCGTCATGCCAATATAGTACAAGTTACATGGGCATATGATCAAGTAAATGCAGTTAGTACTATTACAGTTTGGGTGACCTCTCATTTCCCATTTAAAGGATTCAGATAAGGCGATGCTTTTGTACTTTTTTGAGAATGGGCACGCCGCGCAACTTCCACAAGGGTAGTGGCCGGTTACTGGTGGTAGATTCCATAGAGTATTTTGTCTGTTAGGTTCATTTCTGGTTTTGGGTCTAGTATGGATCAAGATGTCTTTTATGTTTTTTGACCTTTTGAAGGCAAACCTTGGTTGGTCTATGTTTAAGGTACCAGTATTGAGTATGGACCAATGGCGTTTGACTATTTTTCTTATCTGGTTAGATTTTGGAGTGAATGTGGTCACACATGTCATTGGTTGGGCAGCTGCGGGATTCCTTTCTCTTGGTTCTATTAGACTCTCCCTATTATTATTCTGTGCCCTCTTCATGCTTCTTTTTATGTCTCTGGTTGGGTACCCTCTTTCTCTCAAATTCCTAGACAATATAGCAGACTCCGTTTTGTAATTAGCCATAGTGCTACAATTGCGTTGTATTCTTAGGAATTGACCAAATGGAAGGTTGGATCGCAGGGCCTTGGGGTGATGGCTGGTATAGTGTAACAGGCTGTTGCGGTCTGTGCTTTTCTTGAATGAAGTCGTGCTGAGGGATCCCCCTTCAATACTTATTTTCAGATCAAGGAATGCTATCTGGTTGTCAGAAGCTGTGATAGTGAAGGTTAGGTAAGGATTAAGGCTGTTGATCCACCCCTAGAACTCATTATATGAGTCTTTGTTTCCTGACCAAAAGATCAGGATATCATCTATGTAACGTCTCCATAGCCTGATATTCTCATAGTAAGGATTTGTTAATGAGGATATGTGATTTTCCTCAAAACTGGCCATGTACCGGCATGCTATGCTAGGGGCTACCGTACTCCCCATGCAAGTACCCTGTGTCTGATGGTAGTAGGTACCCTTGAATTCGAAGAAGTTCTCAGTGAGAACTTTTTCTGCGCACTCCATGATAAAGGGAATGGGTGTTGCAGACTTCCATTCAGTTTTCTCAAGTGCCGCCTCCATAACATCTAGGGAGGCCCTCTGTGGGATGTTGGTATAGAGGGCCTCAACATCTAGGGTTATAAGGAAGTCAATGTTCTGTGCCTCATTATAGTCTTGTAACAGGCGCAGTAGGTCTGTTGTGTCCTGGATATAAGATGGTATTTGTTTCACCAGGGGTTGTAGGAAGTGGTCGCAGAATTTAGACAGGGGTTCTGTGGTATAGCCAGGTTTGATGAAATATTAGCTCATGATGTTCTAAGGGCACTGGTCTATTAGCTCTCTGATACTTTGCCTCAATTACAACTGTACAACTGGGTAGTTTTGTGACATGGCTGTACTTGACCCTTTGGCTGGATATGAAGTGGGGTCGGGTGTGTGTTCTGTGTTGCGGGTGGGGTCAGTGACAAGTTGGGTGAGCCCAATGTTACTAATGCTGCCAAGTAGGCCGGATATGTTGGTGTTCTTAATGTTGAAATTCAGATCTCCAAAAAAGATGTAGTCGTTGGAGTCAAAGGCAATGAAGTCTGGCAAGATGGTGCAGAAGCTGGGCCATGGCCCAGGTGGTCTGTAAGCAAGGGTGCCTCTGATTGTAGTTTTCCTATCTGTTTGGAGTTTTAAGTTGAGGTGTTCCATGGTCTGGATGGTGTCTTCAGTCTTGATGGTGTAGTGGAGGGTTTCTTTGTTCATGATAGTGATCACTCCTCTGGGTCTGTTGATGCAGTCCCAGTGTTTAATCTTGTATCTGTTGGGTGCTGTTGTCGCGATGTTGGGACAGGACACAAGAGTGAGCCAGGTCTCGGTGAGGAAGACAAAGTCAGAAGTGAGGGTGATGATGAGGTCCCAGATATTGGTGGTGTGTTTGCAAAGTGAGTGTGTTTTGAGGAGGAGTCAGGAAAGTTGTTGTGAAGTAGGTGCATTGTTTTGGCTGGTTTGTGTGGTGGTGGATGGCATGTTGCTGGGTGATCTGAAGATATAGGAGATGGAGCAGTGGATGCAGGTGAAAGGTCCTACTGTGGAATGTGGGGCGGTGCAGCAGCAGCAGTTGTCATGTCGTCTGTGGTCCAGGGCTTGGAGTTTGGCCGTGGTGTAGCTGCAGGGTGTAGGAGAACCAGGGTTCCTAGCACTGGGCTCGGTACAGACAGGGAGGGGCATAGACAAGCTTGCCTTTGGCATGTCTTTGGAGCACCAGTGGTGTGGCATTTCTGTAACCTCCATTAGGTAGGTGGTTGGAGGAGGGAAGGATGCCGGTGGATGTTGGCGGGGCTGGCAGGAGGCGGGAAATAGGCAGCAGCAAAACAAGTGGGAGAAAAAAGGGGGAAAAGGAAGCACAGCCAGGTACAAAAGGGAAAGGTGCAAAGGAAATGGGCACAAAAGGCAAAGTCCCGAAAAAGGAAAACAAGGCCCAAGGAGGGCAATATTCCACCCGTTTGACGGGCCGAGACGGAGAACTGGGCCTGAGACTTCGTCATTTTCAAAATTACAATTTAAAATCTGATTTCACCAGATGTTTGGATTACCCTTTGCAATTGCAAAAGCACCAAACATGAGCTTTTTATCCTTTCCGAGTTGGAAATTAGACTTATAAATGTAATAAGGTAACGCAAAAGCCATCCCATGGGTACAGTAGGCCTTGCTGTAGTAAAAATCTAATTTAAGAGCTTTTCACTAGCATGACATGCAAAGCTTAAAGGCATACATCCAACTTTTTAAATACAATGTACCCTAACCTCTGCGCTATCCAGGGCCTACGCAAGGGGTGTTTTATATGTATTGAAAAGGAAGGTTTGGGCCTGGAAAGTGGTTTATTTTGCCAGGTCACCATGGTAGCTTAAAAATTTCCACAAAGGCTGGGATCACTGACACATCAACTCCTACAATATCAACCTACAAAATGATTGAGTCACTAATATCATATATAAAAATATCGACACCCAATGCACAAATTTAAAATAACACAAATATCAATAATAAAATATAGCCCCAAAAATATTGTTTACAAAATTATCAACAACAAAAAACACAAAAATATAGATAAATTTAAAATAAAATATATTACAACAGAAATATCGATATACATAATATTGACAACACAAATACCAATAAAATAACTATAAAACATACAAAAAAAAACATTTAAACACAAAAAATCATTATTTTCAATAATATAAACAAATAACATATCAACCATTGGAAACAAACACTATAAAAAAAACTTACAATATTAATAAAACTAAAACAAATATGCTACAACATAAAAAAGCACCACTATTTAAATAACAGACTTATGTTACCGGTCGCCAGTAGGTAGTTATAGTTAGGATTATTTTCAATAGAAAATCTCAACATTCTATTTTGAATAACTTTGGCGCCGGTTGAGGAATCTGCCTGAAAATTTCCTCAAATTTGCCTTGCGGCGCCCGGGTCCTTCCCTGAAAGTTTGGAGGCGATTTGTCAAGCGGGGGCTGAGATAAAAGGGGGGTCCCAAAACGTGTTTTCCCTATGTTAATTTCCATAGGGCGGTCAACCTCACTTTTAGCCCGAACGGCTGAATGGATTTCCACAAAACTTGGAAAATTGTAGGGATTGGTAGCCCGATGTGCCTTTGCTATGTCTCAAGATATGTGCTCCAGTAGATTTTGAGTAATTTAGGATAAAAAAAATATATGTATCTATGGCCGCGCCCCGGTACGCGCACCGGGGAGCACACCGGGCGCGCTACGCGACTTGCGTGCGGAAAGCTGATTGGCTCTCGGGTGTCTGTAAACATTCCAAACAGTCCGGAGAGGCCGCCATCTTTTGTCTTGGTAGGATCGAGACACAAGAGGTGGCAAAAACAAAGGGGGAAATTACCATAAGGGGGCAGAGTAGACCCCCCCGACCCCAAGGTTTGATGTGGGTGCTATAAAAGGGCCCGCGGGGCAAAAACAAACAATTTTTGTTTTGATTTGCGCGGGGGGAGCCCCCGGTACGCGCACCGGGGAGCGGACCAGGGAGCGTATCAAGGGGAAAAAAGAATGATAGAGTTTTTAAAAAATTCAGCCTTTTTTTATAATTTGGAGGTAGTTCTAAAAAGAACTGTTTTTTTTCTTTTTGTTGTTGTATTTTTTTTAATGTTTTTAGAACATTTTGTACTTTTTTTGGCTTTTATGAACTATTTTATATTTTTTTTGTTATTTTTATGGGGAGAAACAAACAACAGGGAATTGGAAATGGCTCAAGTGGAGCAAAAAAAAAATCAGGAAAAAATTAGGGTTTCTTGGAGCAATTGTAGTTGTCACCAGCAAGGAGGATGAGCTTTATGCTCTGCTCACCATAGGAGATGGTCTTACCACAAAAAATGCATGTGATCCGGAATTCCCCAAACTGTGGTTTTATGCAAGGGATCGTCTCCCTTGTCTCTGGTCCCGATGGAGTGGGTTGCTTTCTTTTGGAGGTGCTGGGTGTAGATTGGGGAGGGTTACTGGCCAGTTCTCTCACCTCTGCGGCAGCATAGTTGTTGGGATGCTTGCGCTGCATGTGCCTAATCATGGTATTATTACCAAATGAATATTTTTTGTTAGGGTTTCCACTTGAAAGTTCAACTCCACAGATTTGGCAAGTCACCTTTGGCGCATTGACTTTCTTCTTGCCCTCTGGGATAGAAAAAAACTCCCAAACAATGTGCTGCCTTGGCCTGTATGGGTATTGTCTTCTGGCAGCCACCTGCTCCCCTCCTCCTCCTCCTCCTCTTCTTCTTGACCACCAATGTGATGTTGTGGTGGTCCTCTTGGTGGTGGTGGTGGTGGTGCAGATGCTCCAGCTGCTGCTGCTACTGTAGCCATTTTAAAGTACAAAATATTTCTGTTAGATCTCCAAACAGGTCTTCCTCAGTCAAAGGACAAAGTCAGAATAAGGAAAAAAGGTGGGGTCTTTCATCATTTGGAAAAAAAATCTGTCCTGAACCAATGAAAAGTGTTATTTTCAGGTCACATGACCTGGGCTTTCATCATTTAGAAACCAAAACTGTTCTGCACCAATAAAAAGTGTTATTTTCAGGTCACATGACCCGACGCGCTTACGCGACGTACCCCCGGGCGCGCGCGCCCCGGGTCGCGTCGCGTAAGCGCGTCGGATATTTACGTTGTGCGATCGTATTCGCTCGAGTGCTTCCGGGTGCGCTTACGCCGTGCGTATCACACGGACGCGGCTACGCGATACGTCACGATGATGTTTTCGTTCGCGGCAATAGCGCTAACGGGACGATCACCGGTGCGCGTCCCGGGACGCTCACCGGTGCGCGTCCCGGGGCGCTCTGAAAAAATGTGCTTTCCAGTGCGCACACCGGGGCGCGCACCGGGAGCGCACAAGGGCAAAAAAAACCTTAAAAAACAAAAAAACAAAAAAAAAGTATTATATAAATATACAATATAGGATTCATTATAAAAAATATTACATTTCATAGGTTTGAAGCCCTATTTATAGTTAGGAATTAGCATTTAAAAAACCTATGAAATTCACTGGAAAAACCATAGATTTCACACCAGTTATAGTTAGGAATTAGCATTTAAAAAACCTATTAAATTCACTGAAAAAATCATAGGTTTCACACCAGTTATAGTTAGCTGCAAATTTTACTGACATAAAACCATAGAAATTCCAACGTTATAGTTAGTTGGACTCACTATAACAAGCGCGCCTGCAATGCACTGCTGATGACGTCACATATTACATCACTCATGACATCGTTAGTGATATCACTCATGACATCACTGATGACACCATCCTTGTGACAGAGTGACAAACCTCCTTTTAGTGGAATGTAACCCTTGAAATAGATATTCAAAAATAGAAACTAAAATTTTCCAAAAAATGGAGATACCCATACCAGTTACCACAACCAATTCAGTAATTCCACCATCTATATACACATCCACTCATTTACCAACAGTTCTATATAGTCACTCATACATGTACTCACTCATCATATGTAGTGAAACATCTATACATCCTGTTATACACCGACAGTCATCCAAAAGTTACTCACACACATACTCACACATGCAAATAAATTATTGAACATCCATTTATTTGCATATAAAACTATACACACACTACCTCTTTACTTCTAAGGAAACTTACACATACTTACTCTCTTAAACAATCAGTTATATAAACATATACTTATTTAAACAGGAACTCTTACAATCTCTTACTCTCACATATACTCACTTATATACATCAAAACTCACATACACTAGATTAAAATATATGTCGTTACTAAAAAACACAATAGTGAGACAGTCATTCACTCACTAACACACACATATACACACTCATCCACCCATACAGTCCTGCACATATGCTGTCTTCAAAACACATACAAACAGTGAGTCAGTCACCAACCCATGCAGCTACTTATACACAAAGTGAAACACTGATACATATATTTCAATATTTAAAAGTTACTCGCTAATATATGTATTCAATAAAATACACTTAATAAGGCAGTTAACCAATCATTTTTTTTAAAACATCCATTTACACACTTATTTAACCATTTATTCTTCCATCAACCTTTACAAATACATATATAAAACATATTTATTTTAAAGAAAGACACACATCCACTGGCTGGTGTCATCAGTGATGTCATGAGTGATGTCACTGACGATGTCATGAGTGATGTAATATGTGACGTTATCAGCAATTCATTGCAGGCGCGCTTGTTATAGTGAGTCCAACTAACTATAACGTTGGAATTTCTATGGTTTTATGTCAGTAAAATTTGCAGTTAACTATAACTGGTGTGAAACCTATGGTTTTTCAGTGAATATATATATATATACCATATTTAAAAAATATTAAATTTTTGTAACACATACATTTTAATAATATGTGCTAAAAACAAACATTAAATAAACAGAATCAACATTATACCTACGCAAAAATTCAAAAAAGCTATCTCAACCAATGACTTTAAACTACATTAACACAATCAAAGAGAAAACTAACACTATAAAGGCAATCAATTAATTAACACTGTGAAACAGACAAACACTGCAGAAGGACGAAACTTTGTGAGAAAGAAAACAGAAAGGACATTTTCTACACATACAACTAAACAGAAAACCTCTCATTAAAGGTAAGAACAAAACTTTTAAAATAAATAAATAAAATTAGCTTAAAACAATAAAGCATATAAATAGAGTAACTTAAAATATAAATTGCTTTCCGCTAGATTTCACAGACTGAACTTAACTAAAAGTTAACCAAGAAAATTCAAAACCAACATTTACTTCCAACTACAAAATCAACATTAACAAAACATATAAAACAACGTAAGTATATATCTTAACAAAGTAATAGAGTTAACTGATTAAAACTAAACAATTTATTTTAAAAAACCAAACATACCTAATAAAATACTTTTGTTTTACTTGCTTCTACAGACAACAACAAAACAACATCAAAGAAATAGATTACCTCAAATAAAAATAGTAAGTATTTTTGTTAGAATTAATTCAACTAAATAAGAAATAGAGACTAACTGAACGAAACTAACAAACTAAATGCAGCACTTGAATAAAAATAACGTTTTATTTTTTAACCAACATAAAAACAAGAAACTAATGAATAACCTTCAAACTTCAAGAAAGTGTCCAACAAGAAAAGAAAAACAATATATAGATAAGTGTATTTTGAAATGTGATAATCATATGTACATGTTTACTCGTCAATAATTAACAAATATATATATATATATATATATATATATATTCACAAATTTATGAAGAAAATAACAGAAGGGGCAACACTCATTTCCTCACAAAAAGGAAAACTACTTCTGTGCTACATGAGCTATACTTATGCACAAGACAAAAATAATGAATTAAAACCCATTGGAAATGTAGTAAATACTACTCCAATTCTTGCTATGGGAGATCAACGACAATAGAAACAAATGTTAATAATGTTAGGGAACACAGCCATCTCCTCAACATCATGAAAGCGAGGTGAGAGATGCTTTAGAAACCATCAAAGAAGCAAGCACCAGCTCACTAGAAATCACTAGCCAAATATTAAAAAAGTACTAACTATGGTTCCTGATTATGTAACGGAACAATTATCTTCTATCCTAACTCTAAAATTCCTCATAACCAGAATTAAAAGATCTACTGCTCAAACTTTTGCAGAAATTGAAATTTTACAAGAATACACAGTCATACAAAAAGATGAAGAATCATGCTTTATGACAACAACATTCATGAAAAAAGAATTATCATCTTTGCCACCAACACCAACATTCAAAAGTTAAAACGATGTGAAACATGGAAGGGACATTTAAAGTTTGCCCTAAGCTTTTTTATCAACTCTATACCATCCACGGCAAATTATGAAGAAAAAAACATCCCCTTCATATACGCCCTACTCCCCAACAAACAAAATACTACCTACATAGAACTCCTTACAATAATTAAACAACACTCATATAACTACTTCCCTCAAAAATGAATAATACATTTAGAGCAAGCAATGATTCAGGCAATTTTAAAAATATATCCACATACTGCTATACAAGGTTGCTATTATAATTTCAACCAAAATATCTGGGGACATCTCCAAACACCTACCCTAAGTATAGATTATGCCACAAACAGCAACTTTGCTTACTAAATAAAAAAAACTAATAGCCCTGGCCTATGTACCAACAACACAAGTAGTCAACCATTAAATTATACTTCTTAAAAGTCCTTTCTACCAAGCCAACAAAGCAAAACTAGCACCCTTGCCTGACTATTTGGAAGACACTGGGGTAGGAAGACTATGCAGGTCAGGGCACCGAAGGCAAACGTAATTCTAAATCCCCTGGTGGAATGTGCATGAAAGCACCCTGTAGGAAGGTGGATATCTGACTATGGTTACCCCCAAACTTTTTGCCTGGTGTTTGGCTGGTTTTTGACATAGTTGGCCTGGGATCCTGCTATTCAGGGCCCCAGGCTAATTGCTCTCTCCTTAAAATGGACTCCATGTACCTTAGGTGCATACACAATTGGAACTGGTTCACCTTATTGGCCCCTGTAACAGTGTACCCTAGGTACCCAGGGCATAGGTGTTTCCAAGGCCTACCAGGGGCTGCAGCATGTATTGTGCCACCCCTGGCCTGGCCTCCATATTTGACACAACTGGCTGATCACTCAGCTGGGGTAAGTTGGTGTAACCACCTCTTACTTAGATATAGTATCCCTATATCTAACCCTAAACTGGACACAAAAGTTCCTATCAGCCACTCCTATGGAAGGCCTCATCAATCCTGGAGGCAGAGTGCTTGAAAATATGTGAGATGGTGCTCTAGCATGAGTTGAGCCTGTCTGCAGCTGTCGGGAACCACTCCCTAAGCTGTTCCGGGATATTGCCATACCATATACTCTTAAGTGCATTGTAATCCTCGCGGTTATATGCTATCTTTGGTTTGGCTTTATCAAAACATGTCGAATAAGGTGTCATATGAATTGGAATACTATCCCCTCGACAGTTCTGTCGACGGGGATAGCATTCCACCCTTCTAGAGGGACACGACATGTGTGTAGCCTTAACCCCGGTTAAAGTTAACCAGAGCCTCAGCATCACAAAATGGATGCTGCCACCACAGACACGAGTCTGACCTCCTGCTGCTGGGAGTCCTTCCAGCAAGGGAGGCTTGGACAAAGGGTTTCCTGCCTTGGGAGGTGCGAGCACCACCCCAGACAGGGTTTTGTGTATTGGGTAGGACAGGGCTGAATAGAAACAGACATGCCAGGGGCACACAAGGTGTCCCCGTGCATAAGCCAGTCCAAACAGGTCCTGGGACTTTCCAGACCCAGGCCTGGCGAGGAGCTGGACAAAGGAAAGGGGGTGTAACCGCCCCCCTTCCTGGTTCCTCCCAGAGGAGGGACCTAGTAGGTGATCTACCCCTCAGATTGGGAATAAGAGTGGGAGCAGTGCCATTGCACAGCAGATCATCCGGAAATCAACTTTACACAAAGAAGAAGACTGGACTTCGACATTCTGCTGCTCAGAAGACTGAAGAGAATCTCCCTTGTGGCCTAGGAGTGGCCACCCTGTGAACACAGGCACCACCCAGCGAATCGACGTCTGCTTTGCCGCCGCCTCCCGCCAGAGCCCGAGCCCAGAGCCTGACAAGACCCAGACTCCCAGACTTCTCAGAGCCCGATCCACAGTCCCTGCAAAGAAGGGACCCGTGGAGGCACCGAGAGACGTGGGACCGGACATCTTGGAAGACACCCGAAGAGCTGACTGCGCAGCACCAGAGGCATCCTCGACATTGTGCTTTGAGAACTGAGAACCCTTACCACCGAGCAGCCCTTGCACCATAGATCAGCCCCCCAGCATCTCCACGATCTGCGTGGGGCCCTTTTGCATTGTGCCACTTGACGCGCCATCCCGGCCACTAGCCACGTGGTCAGCGGCCATCTTGGCAACGAAACCGACAAACTACACTGCGGGTCTGGTTGCTCCAGACTTACCCTAGCTTTTGCAGAAAGGAGCCCCTGCTCTGACCTTGCTGGTCCGAGTGGTAAGCATTTTTCGAGTCCTGCGTGGCTTGCATTAGCCAAGGCCTGTTTGCTCCGATCAAGTTGCCGACACCGGCAACAGCGAGAAGCCTGCGTGGGACAGCTCGTGACCGACTTCTGGACGTCCTCGACCCCCGGTGTCTACGTGGCTGCAGAGAGAAGCTACACCTCAATGCCTGTTTGCACCTGACATCGCCTGGTTCCAATCTGGTTCCATGGTAGTCACTGGCTAGTGACTTTGAACATTGTCCCCTCTGCTTTCAGGTCTTCACATCTTCAGATCCACCCTTGGATCCACCGGAACTCTTCACCTCGAGCTGCCTGCAGCATCTTCAGCTCCAAGCACCATCGACCAGCGTGACGAAACCCAACACCACTTCGACCCTGTGCACCCGCTTCCTGTGGGTGAGGTAACTCAGCTCCGCCGGTGTTCCTACACTGGTACACATCCCAAGGGCCTGTGTCTTAAGTTTCCGCTTTAATGGTCACTCGGAAGGTTCCGAACTAACTAACTTTGTACTTTTTACGCACCATAGACTTTACATTGGTCAGTGCATGCACTTTAAACACTGCACCCGAGTCCCGCGGGCCTTTCCCGACTTAGTCACTGCTAGTCTCGAATAGCTCCAGTGATTCCCAAGGCCCTAGGCCTGTTTCCGTTCTGATTGGTATCTCTTATACCACCTTCTTAGTATATGATTTAGGTGGCCCCTAGGGCTCATCCACATTGTGCAACTTTTGTGTATTTTAAACTGGCTTGTGTTTAACGCTTGTGCTTCTGTGCTCATAAAGAGTCCAGGGGATACTTTTAGTTAATAAACCAATATATATTTTCAATATATATCTGTGTGGGGTCCTTTCATTTGGTATTCAAGGGGGTTGTGTATGGTAATACAGCTGGCTTCACATGCCTTTCAGAGTTTAGCCTAAGACTGCTTTGTCCACGTTACCACTAGGATAACTGGTCTATAAGGTTGACTTACAACCAATCATCATAAGGGTTGCTTGGCATGGTACAAAGTGATCACTAGAATTAGTGAGCATTATATACCAGGCCAACTTCTCACACACCCTAGCACAAAAAGCTAAACTAAATAACGCAGTGGAAGGATGGCATAATGCCTTCCAAAGCACAATAGGAAGAGGACAACCAACTTTCCACAAACTAATAGAAGCCATCAAAAAGAACAAAGGGCCTGATTACAATGGTGGACAAACTTCTGACTGTCCGCCATCATCCCAGGGAAGGGGATCACCCGCCTATAAGGCGTCAGTCCCACAGGTGGGATTACAATGTGGCCACCACCACAGTAGCCACAAGTGCAATTTTTTCCATTGTGGTGGGTGCTGCTGGCTGCAGACTCCGCCCCAATGTAAACACAGCACTTTCTGCATTTTCCTGCACTATGTGGCAGGAACTATGCTGTGCCTGCCAGATGGTGCAGGGAAATGTAATTGCAAAACTGAAGTGCCCCTGCTTAAGGGGGGCCCTCTACAGGCCCCCAAAGTCCATCCCCACCAGCCTTTCCATGGCGGGTGAACCACCATGGAAAGGCTCATTGGGGATTGTAGGAACTGCCACCATCATAGGGACACGGAGCAGTCTGTCAGGCAATCAGAATGATTGCTACTGTCAGCCCCATGGATGTAGCAGGTTCACATCCATCATAATGACCCCCAAAGTTATCAAGAATTAAGGCTAGGACCATCCCTCACTAAAATATGTCCTAAAGTTAGTAAGCAAACAAAAACAATGTATGTATCCCTACAGTACAAAACCAGATTCTACTCAAACACCAATGGACTAGAATACCTAGACACATTAGCCAAATCTATACTTTAAACATAAAACAATAGTAAACACAATGCAGCATTTAAAGATTACAAAACAATCAAACAACATATTTCTTCAGATTTTTTAATTAATAAGTATAATTATGTCATTTAAAACATTAAAAACGCACATAATATTATAGACATAAAATAATTATTCAAATAAAAAAGAAACAAGAAAACAAAATGTAAAAAAACATTTCCCACCCTTAAAAATTAAAAATAACTTACAGTTTTTGTCATATTGAAAGGGGAAACACACCAAAAAACACCCTCCCACATAAACACATACAAACCCACATACATTAATTACAACATTAAATACAACATAACATAATTAAACATCAAATAACTAACACTAATTAACACTCAACTTCTCTTCCAAACTGTCAAAAACATCAAGCACTAAACTATCAAAACAAACATTTAACACTCTAACAAGTCTGACTATACTACTACTACTGTCCCCCTGTCCTAAAATTACCTTAAACGTAAATTAAATCAAGCTTACCTTAAGTAACAAAATGCAGCTCCCAACCGTTAGGTTCCATCTTCCAAAGTGACATAAAAATGTAATAGAAAGTCAGAGAAGTGAGCAAATGGAAAAAAATGGCTGTGTAATAAGAATGAAAAAAAGACTACCTCCTGATAGACAAGAATGGAGTAATTATAAAAAATCCCCTAAATTAAATATATGTTTTTATATTTTGACAACATCATATAAATATACAAAAAATCAAATATATATTAAATGTTATATTAACACAAAATATAATATTTAATATGTATTAAAATGTATATTGTTTTGATGTACTTACTTTCAACATATACAATTACAAGAAAACGATTGTGAATGTGCAAACAACATAACAATGTTAAGTAAAAAAATTTATGATACAAAAGTATATTTTGGGAAAAAAATTGTAAAATATTTAATACATTAAGGGGCCCATTCCGATTCGGTAAGTTCCTGTCCGAATCGTCGTACAGAACACATTTTCCATATGAATCGTATTCCGAACCATCCCGATACGTACGATGTAGTACGATGTACACCCAAAGCATTTCTCTGTACGAATCGTACCAAACACCGTACGATTCAATTACCCGTACGGATCGCATTCGGAACACACCAGTACGGGATGTCCGTACGGATCGAAGAAGCATTTTCCGACCCAGCAAGTACAATTCATCTGGACAATACTCCGTACTACTCTTTTTCTACGGGAACTGAAAACATCCAGAAAAGCAGATTTCGACATGAAATGCATACAAAACGGCACCCCGGGTACGGTGTGTACACCCCATGATTGCAGGGGTACGGTGCATCGGGGTACAGTGCGTACACCCCTGAAATTCAGGGGTGCAGTGCGTATGTCCTGTGCGTACACCCCATGATTGTAGGTGTACGGTGCCTAGGGGTACGGTTCGTACCCCCCAAGGTCGGTGTACAGTGCGTATACCCCATGCGTACACCCCTTGAGTTTAGGGGTACGGTGTGTATGTGATTGTGTGGCTCTCCATACGAATTGCTTCTACGCTACATTTTCTGCACGAATCGCTTACTCATTCCCCGGTCCGGATCGTACTTGTCGAGTCGTACGGCATGTTTACGATTTGTACGATTCCCTGTGAGGGTCTATGTCATATGGATTCAAGCTTGTTTTTCGTACGGTTCGCAATGATTCGGACATATTTTTTACTTACGGATCGTACTACGCAATTCGGACGGATTTGTAAGATTCGTACGTAAACGGCTACGAATACGAATCCTCGTACGGATTTGTTTCCCGAATACAAATCGACCCCAAATATTTTTTTTAAATAATAATATTTAATATACCAAATAATAAAAAGGCACAAACTATAACAATGTAAAAAACATATTGTATAATTTTATTACAAAAATAAAATAATCTAAAATGTATAAAAATTATGTAAAAACAAATATACTAAAATGTTTACTTTTCTTCAAAATAAATGAAACATAACAAAACTAAAAAAGTATATAATGAAACTACCAAAAATATACTTTTTTCTCTACTGCATAACTTTGCTTGCATAAAAATTTACCAAATTTACAAAATTGTTTACAAAAATACATATATAACTAAAAATATATTTGTAATGTTGTAAATGTACAGTAAAATATATGTTAAAAATGTTTTTACTTTATAATGTATTATGATTAACATCAACATTTGTTAATCTTGTTTTTTATTATGTTCAAAAATTGTAAAATAAAACTGAATAAAAAACAATTTAATTGTGAACATCTAAAAGAGATACATTTTTGTGAACAAAATGTTAACAATAAAATCTCTCAAAAGTCTCCTTTTTATTTTTAACTTACATATAAAGTAAGAGAAAATGCTGAATAATAAACCATGAAAAATTACTATTACAACTCCAAACCAACTAAACTCAGACAAAGTGCTGGATAATACAATATGCTAAATTACCATTCCAACTCTAAACCTACTAAACTCAGACAATGTGCTGGATAATAAACCATTAACAATAAGTTTTCCAATTCCAAAACAACTAAACTCAGGGAAAGTGCTGGATAATAAAATATGCAAAATTACTATTCCAACTCCAAAACAAATAAACTCAGGGAAAGTGCTGGATTATACAATATGCAAAAATAATAATATGTAATATACTAAATAAAAAAAACAAATGTACAAGTGATAACAATGTAAAATATATATTATGTAATTTTATTACAATAATATTATCCAAAATGTATAAAAGAAAATGAAAAAGAATATAAATTAAAATGTTTACTCTTCTTCAAAGTAAATGAAACATCACACAAATAGAAATGTTTTTAAGGAAACTACCGAAAATAAAACTTCTTTTACCACTGCATAACTGTGCTTTTATAAAAATGTATCATTTTTCAAAATTGTTTACAAAAATGCATATGTATTTAAAAATATATTTGTAATGTTGTAAACATACAATAAAATATATGCAAAAATGTTTTTTCTTTGTAATGTATTCTGATTAACATCACATTGTGTAAATCTTGTTTTTTATTTTCAAAAATTGTAAAATAAAACTAAATAAACAAAATGTAACTGTGATCAACTAAAATAAATAAAAAGAACTTGTGGATACAAATGTTAACAATAAAACTCACATGTATCTCCTGTTTATTTTGATTTTACATATAAAGTCAGTGAAAATGGTATATAATAAACAATGAAAAATTACTATTTCAACTCCAAACCAACTAAACTGAAACAAATTCCTGGATAATAAACCATAATACATATATACTCCAGGTCCAAAACAACTAAGCCTATGGGAATTGCAGGATAATAAACCACAAACAATTACTATTCCAACTCCAAAACAACTAAACATAGGGAAATTGCTGGATAACAAAATATGCGAAATTAATATTTCAACTTCAAAATAACTAAACTCTGGGAAAGTGCAGGATAATAAAATATTCAAAATTACTATTCCAACTCCAAAACTACTAAACTCTGGGAAAGTGCTGGATAAAAAAACCATAAAAAATTACTATTCCAACTCCAATTCAGCTAAACTCAGGCACAGTGCTAGGTAATGTAAAATGTATGAACAATATTAAAATTAACAATTTCAAAAACTATGAAAAAAATATCAATGTATTTAAAAAAATTGAAATATTCATCACAAACATTTTCGAAATATTTTAAAAACATTTAAAACTTACCAAACAAGTATTAAAAAAGATACATTATAAATTACTGTATTTCCCAAAAATTAAAAATTGTAAACAAATATAGCTTTTTCTTTTCTCAACAAAATACAATAAATATACTTTTAATTCTAAATTTCCCTGGATTTTTTTCAAATATTTACTTTTTTAAAAATTAAGTAATATTTTAAACAGTTGAAAAACAAACAGAATAAAAAATAATAGTTACATAAAATAAACGTATAATTTTAATAATTTATATTGGTTTAAATATTTTTTTAATAATTAATATAATTTTTATATTTTTTACATAAAAACATTTACACCTCTAAAAAAACTTCAAAATATTCTGTAAAATTATAGTTTAGAAAATGAATTACATTTTTCATTAACATATATTTTTTAAATTTGAAAAATTACTTTAAACAAACATTTTTTAATTACTGCCCACGCTTATCCCCTATACACCCAACATTCCACTCCGATTTTTTGTTATTAAATTCATAAAATAAATAATACTTTAAGCAAATATTTTTAAATTACTCCCACCCTTATCCCTTATAAACCCAACTACACAAACCTAAAATTGACCATAAAATGTAAAAAAATTATATTTTAAACAAATATAATAAAATTACTCCCCACCCTTATCTCTTATGAAACTGACATCCCGCTCCTGAAAATAAGTGAAAACACATTAAAAACATACATTTAACCATTAACATAATATTTATATATATAAAATAAGTACCATTAAAAATGAATTTAAACATTCATCATAAAACCCCACAAATAGTCAATTTATTTTCAACAATATTTTTTACATCAATATTTTCAAAATCAATATTTCTAACTTACACAAAAATCGATATTTTTAACAACAATAAAACTTACCTTGATATTTTACACCTTCGATGTTCTTGACTCGATAATCATGCCTCTCGATATTTCTCGTTCAATATTCTGTCTGTTCACTCACAGGCTGCCATGGCAGGCCTGAGACATGTTTCAAGTAAGCATGGGCGTTCCGCTCGCGGATTTTGCGGATTTTCGGTAAATTCGCAATCCGCGAGATTCGCGAATTTCCCGCAAAATCCGCAAATTCACACGCAGCGGATTTTATTTTTCTTGGTGATACAATTTTGCGGCGCGCGGCGTTTACTTACCGTCATTCAGCGTTTGACGAGTTATTTTTCTTGATATTTTGCGAGTGCTGCGCCATTTTGGATCTTGCTGTGGGATCCCGCGGGAATTTGGCAAGCGCGATTACGTAATCGCGGCTTGCCAACTTGTACAGCGAGAGTTTGTCAAAGCGAGTACGCCGTGATCACGTATCGCGGTACTTCGCAATTGCGAGCTTGGAGATGCTGCGAGCAGCAACAATCTCGCACTCGCGAAAATACAAAATTTGCAATTCTGCACAAGAAATCCACCAGCAAGCAGCATAAACCTTCTGGAAATGATGATTTTTATCTGAATACCTCCTCAGGTTGACATTTGCCTGCACTTTTTTTGCGAGGAGTCTATTTTGGGGAGGGGGGGTGGGAGGAAGGAAGTGCCCCACAGTCTTCAACTTCCTGTTCCTGTCCAGCAGGCTCCTCCCAGTGCTTTGTCCATCTCCTGGTCACTTTTCATTTGGATCTGGCGCTGGAAGGATTACTTTTTGTGGATGCTGCTGGATATTTGGATTTGAGGACTTTTTGACTTTCTTTGGATCACTTTTGGATTAGAAATTTCACAAGTAAGTTTGTTTGGGGCATTACAGTTGCTGCAACTACAATTTTGGAATTTTCGATTTTTGGGCTGTTTTGGGGCCTTTTGCCCGGGGGTACTCAGTGGTGGGTGCACTGAGTCTTTCTGTGGGTTGTCTTGAATTTAAACATCATGGAGGGGCTGGATGGCTTGGGATTGTGCTGATTTTTCTGTGATTTTTGTTTTTTTGGCCTGTTGTGGACAGGCCATGTGGTTGGGGGCCATTTTGAGTGCTGCTACAGGCCCTGGCCATGTGCTGTGAGGGAGGGGGCCATTTTGAATGCAGGCAGTGTTCTCAGGCCTGCACCCATTTTGCCTAGCTTTCATCCATTATGCCCAGGGGTAGTGAGTGGTGCATGGGCCTAGTCTTTCTGTGGGTTGTCTTGAATTTAAACATCATGGAGGGGCTGGATGGCTTGGGATTGTGCTGATTTTTCTGTGATTTTCGTTTTTTGGCCTGTTGTGGACAGGCCATGTGGTTGGGGGCCATTTTGAGAGCTGCTACAGGCCCGGGCCATGTGCTGTGAGGGAGGGGGCCATTTTGAATGCAGGCAGTGTTCTCAGGCCTGCAACCATTTTGCCTAGCTTTCATCCATTATGCCCAGGGGTAGTGAGTGGTGCATGGACCTAGTCTTTCTGTGGGTTGTCTTGAATTTAAACATCATGGAGGGGCTGGATGGCTTGGGATTGTGCTGATTTTTCTGTGATTTTCGTTTTTTTGGCCTGTTGTGGACAGGCCATGTGGTTGGGGGCCATTTTGAGTGCTGCTACAGGCCCTGGCCATGTGCTGGGAGGGGGCCATTTTGAATGCAGGCAGTGTTCTCAGGCCTGCACCCATTTTGCCTAGCTTTCATCCATTATGCCCAGGGGTAGTGAGTGGTGCATGGGCCTAGTCTTTCTGTGGGTTGTCTTGAATTTAAACATCATGGAGGGGCTGGATGGCATGGGATTGTGCTGATTGTCTGTGATTTTCGTTTTTTTGGCCTGTTGTGGCCTTTTCACCAGGGGTAGTGAGTGGTGCATGGGCCTAGTCTTTCTGTGGGTTGTCTTGAATTTAAACATCATGGAGGGGCTGGATGGCTTGGGATTGTGCTGATTTTTCTGTGATTTTCGTTTTTTTGGCCTGTTGTTGTGGCCTTTTCACCAGGGGTAGTGACTAGTGAGTGTTGCATTAGCCTAGTCTTTCTGTGGGGTGTCTTGAATTTAAACATCATGGAGGGCATGGGATTGTGCTGATTTTTCTGGGTTTTTTCGATTTTTTTGGGGTGTATAACTGAACTGATGTTCCTCTGTCATCCATTGCTTTTAGGTGCACAAGACTCAAGAGAACCACCAGTGCCGGGAAGAAGTCCTGCAGCGGTGTGTGTGTGTGCAGCATAACGTCACGTGACGTCACGTCTGGCCACAGACAACTCTGCAACTCGTGCAACTGCGGCCTGCTGTTCCGACCTGCTCTGAAGAAGATGGCCCCAAAAAAAGTTCTCCGTAGCTCCTCTAGCAAGAAAGTTGCCAGTAAGGAGCAGAAGAAGCAAGTTACCAAGGAGGCTGGTGTGCCGGCCGCCGCGTTTTTTGGGAGTAAAAAAGAAGTACGTCTGCAGCAGCAGCGGGATCTGCTGGGGACCAAGCTGGGAGCAGCACCCGCGCTCCATTGGGCTCAGTGCCTCCACAACCACCACAACGCCAACTTAAGTCAAAGCCCTTGAGTGCTGCAGAGGCAGTCAGTGTACTTCTTCAATCACCATCGACCAGTGATGTTGGCTCATCGCAAGAAAGTAGCAGCAATGTCCCTGAATCAACACAGGTTGTTGTAACTCATCTGACAAGTGTTGAACAACGACAGCCGCAACAACAACAACATGTGCAAGTACAAGCCCAAGTACATGTGAAAGGAGAGGCAGCGCAAGGAGATGCGCAAGCAGAGGTGCATGGAGGGTCACAAGTGCCCACAATAGTTGTTCCTCCCGAAGTAGGGGCACATCAGGAAATTGACAATCAAACCGAGGTATCATTTGAGGAAGCCACTCCTCCTGATGATCTTTCATTGTCTTCCACATCCCTAGCAAGGAAAAGATCAAGGGGGGTGTCTACATCTTCTTCAAGCCCACCTCCTTCTGATGAAGATTGGGAACCATCACGGCAGTCTGAGAGTGAGGCACACCATGATCTGACAAAGGTACCTAAGCGTAAAAGGAAGGTCGTCGAAAAACTCATAGCTATGGAGTGTGATGAGGCTCAACAAGAAGTGACGGATACTGCTGCTGATGAAGCCTCTCACGACGACGAGCCAGTCATCATAAAGGTCACTGCAGCCCCAGCGTGCATGCAGCAAAGAGACATTTTGACCCTATCCCGAGAAGCTGCTGAGCGTGATGATGATGTCGACGAGGAGGCAATGGAAACACAACAATCATTGGAGTTAACTAGTACACCAACACCTACCGCTTCCATATTTCTTCCTCGCAAGAAGGGACCTCCATCCACCTCGACCTCAATTAGTGGTGGTGAAAGTGCAAAACGTACTGAAGTTCGGCAATCCACATCCTCCACTTCATCTGGCATTAGCAGCAGGACCACCACCACCAGTATCGCCGCCTCCTCCGGCCCCCAAAGACATTTCAAGTCTGCAGTTTGGGGCTTCTTTAGTGTTTGCCCAAAAAAGGAAAACGTAGCCATTTGTAGCATTTGTAAGCTTCGAGTTAGTCGTGGTAAGTTTGGTACCAACTATGGTACCGGAGGCCAGAGAGGTCATCTTAGGAGACAGCACGCTGTCCAATGGTTTGCGCACCTACAGGCGATCAAGGAAGCCCGAATTGCACGTAATGAAAACGTAGATGTTTCATCTGATGATGACGAGGAGGAAGAAGACGCGTCAATCACTTCACTTACACCCAGTACCCCTGTCAGCAGCACACCCCATGTGAGCCACACTAAGAGTGTGGGAGAGAGTGATACACCAATGCAAAAAAGTTCATCAGCGAGCGTAACTGGGTCGAAGATATCATCATCATCATCCCGTAAATCCTTGGTCCAGGGCAACATTAAAAAGATGTTGTTTACAGAAGCGCAATATGAACGCAACCACCCACTGACGCGTCTGTATAACACTAAGCTGGCTAAAATGCTAGCTCTGGACCTTCTCCCTTTTTCTTTTGTAGAAGGGGTTGGTTTTCTAGAATTAGTGGCAGCGCTCTGCCCTAAATGGAAGGTTCCTAGCCGGTTCTATTTTGCCCGAGTTGCGGTTCCAGCACTACATGAAGATGTTCTGGAGGTGATTGGGGCAGCTTTGCAGAAGAGTGCTGTTCACACATACATCTGACAACAGACATGTGGACCAGTGGCGCAGGCGCTGATTACATGTGCATCACTGCACACTGGGTCTCTTTTTCAGGGGTTAAAGCAAAGCTAAACGCAGGTG
The DNA here is from genome assembly GCF_964263255.1 of Lissotriton vulgaris. Taxonomy (NCBI): domain Eukaryota; kingdom Metazoa; phylum Chordata; class Amphibia; order Caudata; family Salamandridae; genus Lissotriton; species Lissotriton vulgaris. The sequence goes on along the minus strand of NC_141697.1, from coordinate 1,087,938,004 downwards.
TTGACCCGGACCAAGTTTTTAAAGCTGCTCGGAAACATGCAACACTAGCCATGTTTGGTTTGGAGAAACATCACACAGCAGAAAACATTTTGGATGTGTTTAACACAAAGGTCCTTGACTGGCTGTCCCCCCAAAAAACGCCAGGTTGGTTATGTTTCCATAATGGCGCCAATGTAGTTAAGGCCATGGAGCTGGGTGACTATTTCAGAGTGCCGTGTTTGGCGCACTGTATAAACCTGGTTGTCAAAAAATTCTTGAGTGATAAAGACAGTGCAGCGTACAGGGTAGTGGACACCTGCCGAAAAATGTGCAAACATTTCAGCCATTCTTTTAAGGCCCGGAAGCATCTGAGGAGCCTGCTATATGAACGTCAAATGCCAGTGAAAGCACTCATCCAGGAGGTGGCAACACGTTGGAACTCAACCTTCTACATGCTTGAGCGTCTGTATGAGCAGTATACGGTACTCGATCACTATTTCTTAACACAGGGTACAGCTCAGAAGAAGGACCTGAGGATGGGTGCGGCGCAATGGGACATAGTTAAAAGCCTGACACGCATGCTTCGTCCTTTTGAGTTCTTCACGCGTTCAGTCAGCAAGGAGGACTGTAATTTGGGAAAAGCTATCCCATTGTTGTACACGCTGGAGCACCAACTGAAGGAGGTGTGTTCTGTGTTTCAAAAAGATGAAAAAAAACAAGACCCTTTTGTTCTGGCGGAGAAATTATTAGAGCTCCTACAAGGTGATGAACGTCTTAAAATGATCCACTCAAACCAGCATTACATTTGTGCTACTATTCTGGATCCACGTTACAAAAAGGCGCTGGCAGGCCAAGCATTCTTTCCTTTGGCTGATGAAGATGTTACAAAGTACAAACAGTGGCTAGCCTCCTCAGCCAAGAGGTTTGAAAGAGAACGGCAGAAAATTGAAGGAAAAGGCAGTACATCAGCATCAGCAGGCCATCCCCAGTCACAACAATCAACTTCTGCACCTGTGGCTGCGGCACAAGTGACCTCTCAGCAGTTAAAGACACCGGCAACCGGATCATCTGCACCACCAGACACAACAGTAACATCGGAGGCTAAAGAGGATTGGGTAGCTCGGCTTGGGTTTGGTTCTCAAAAGGTCACAGCAACAGCTAAGCAAAGTGGAGGAACCTTGGAGGAGCACCTTGAGTCGATGGTGAAGGACTATCTGAATGACTCAACAGAGGTCTCTGTTAATGCTGACCCATTGGCGTATTGGCATGGGAAAAAAGAATTGTGGCCACAGCTCTCCAACCTGGCTTTAAACTACTTGTCTTGCCCACTCGCAAGTGTGTCTTCTGAACGTGTTTTCAGTGCTGCTGGTGGCATTGTAACTTCCAAACGGAGCCGCCTCTCGCCCAAAAATGTGGAGAGGTTAACAATGATCAAGATGAATCAGCACCTCATACCACCAGATTACAGAGTACGAGAAAGCACGCCGGATGAAGACGAGGTGGACAGCAACATAGATGAGGGAATTTCTTCTCTGTCAGGTGACACTGAGCTCACCCTGCCTGAATTCGCAGAGTATGATGACAAAGCCTTATTCTTATTCGTGGACCATGACACCGTGCCCTGAAATGAGACAATGAATGAATGACTTTCTTTTTCGTCCTTATTCACTCTTATTCCTGTGTGTCTGTCTTTCTTTGTTGTGCACAGTTAATATATTTCAAACTTTAATCACCTAATCACAAAAACAAGCCCATCAGCAGAACTGTCTTCACTTGTTTGCTTATTGATTTGAAGGTGCCGCAGTCTGCATTTCTCAGGTTCACAAGTTCAGAAGAACATGCTCCTCTATCCTCCTCCTCCAGACTCCTATTTCCATCAAAGGTTAGGGCTGGTTTACGCCCAATGAAGAAAGACTCAGCACTTGTGGGGGTGTTCTACTTCTTTGGGGGTGAGTTGACGGCTCTGGGGCCATTGCTGGGAAGCTCTAATACCGGATAAAAGTGGTTTGGACCAAATCCGAGGTGGACATTTTTTGGTGTTTTTGCTGACTTGCTTGCCTTTGAGGTGCTCTTTGGGGGGGTTCGGGCTGTTTGTGGGTGAGTTTCGGGGTCTGGGAGCACTGCTGGGACACTCTAATCTTGATTGCATTTGCTTTTCAGGAAATCCGTGGTGGTAAACCGGAGTTATGGCCTAGCTACACAGCGCGTTTGGACCGAAGGCCGAGAAATATTGTAAGTATGAGATTTTGCTTTTGGGCTGTTTGGGGGTGTTGTGCTTTTTGGCGGGTGGGTTGGTGGGTCTTGGGGCATTCCTGGGAAGGTCTAATACCGGATAGAAGTGGTTGGGACAAAATCCATAAGGACTTTTCTTTTGCTATTTCTGACATTTTGCTCAATGTAGCGTTTTCGGGGGCCTGTTTGGGGGGCTTCCTGGTGTTTGTGGGTGGTTTTTGGGGTCTGGGAGCACTGCTGGCTATGGCTACTTTACTTTGCAAGAGGTTTGAAGCAAATCCATGGTGGCAGAGGGGAGTTAGAGCCTAGCTGCAGAGCGCGCGTGGAGTGATTTGGGAAATTGGCCAAAAAATGACTAAGTCCCCATTTTTGTACTTTTGCTCTTTGGCTGTTTGGGGGTCTACTACTCGTTTTCTCCTGGGTTGACGGCTCTGGGGCCATTGCTGGGAAGCTCTAATACCGGATAAAAGTGGTTTGGACCAAATCGGAGGCGGAATTTTTTTTGTGTTTTTGCTGACTTGCTTTTTTTGAAAGTAATTAACTGAACGCACCGGGTTACGTGCACTAGTACTTCATGAGTAACCTAGACATGCATTTTTAGATAAATCATTTTCCACCCATTGGTATCTGATATGTGTTATTTATTTTTGTATTTGATATTTGTTATTTTTTCTCACCTTTTATCTCTTTACATATTTTTATATAAACACATTTCTGTAATTTTTTTGGTACAAAAGATTTTTTTACATATAATGCATTACAGTGATTTCACATTAAATAATCCTTAAAATATCATCACAGATTATAACTTAATCCTTAAATGCAGAAAATAATTCCTTCAACGCGTTTCGGCAGTTCGCCTTCCTCAGGAATTCTGCATTGTTCTTTTCTACATCAACAGTGGCTACAATGATGAAAAATAATACTTTAGTATTTGATCTTATTCAGTATATTATTCATTCTCCATGTCTGGTTACTTCTGTCACTTTATCACTATCAATGATTCTATCTATCAGATATTATTGTGAATTCTCACAAGTGATAGACCGGCCCTGCCTTGCTGGGTGCTGTCGTATCTACATTTACATATATTTATTTATGAACACTGTACATTCATTTACATCTTTCACATCTTTCTCATACTACTATATACAATATATACATCAATATCCAGAATATTCAATAAAACGTTTACATTCAGACATACTGAAATGGTCTCTTGCTTGCAGATGGAAGCTTCATAGGTATAAAGGTGGCTTATTGTGGGGAAGATGGATAAGGGAACCCGGGGAAATTTCATGGGAGAGATGTGCTTAAACAAGAAGAGCATCCCATTTGATCTTATGTTATCTATGCCCTGTGAGATTAACTGACAATTTTGTTTCCTCTAAACTAATAGTTTTTAGTATTCTAGTACCTTTTTGATGCAGCGTAGATGCCTCAGTTCAGTATACGCGTTAATTCTTAGCGGAATGATATTGGCCAAAATTCTTACTTCCTAGAAAAGGAGATGAGTCTGTTAGCTTATGTCTATTGCGACAAGGTATTTCTTACTCTATCCTACTGATCGGATGACAATGGATGTTTTATACCTGTCTAGTGGCGTGGCTGCCTTAGGGTCCTGCTGGCGGTATACTGAGATACTTCTCATACGATAATTGGCGTACAACGCTGCAGCTGTTTAAAACCTATATGGAGATAATACATGCACTTCGTTTAGGATTAAGTTTAATTCATTACGGCTTTTGCTCCATTATGCTTGAAAGTGGAAAGATTTACCTGAATTAAATACTTGAGGTCTTTACGTATCGTTTAAATGGCAGTTTCTGATATCTGACATCCTGGTGTGGTCGCCTGTGGATTTCTGCCTCCTTATATTTGGCTATGTTTCTTGAAAAACAAAGAAGGTGTTTGTTCTAGGTTATTTTTAAATTTAATAGGTTGGCCGTGCTACACTAATTACGTGTCTAACTAATTCCGCTTCTTTAACATACCTGATTTGTTATTGGAAGGACTTCTACGCGTGCCACTGGTCCTGTTGTGTATGGTCCTTACGCTGGCTCAGTATTAGTTACATTTAAACTACAATTTTTCGGCGCCAAAGTTCGCCATTCTCGCAACGACTCGCGAGATCTCACGTGAGTTTAAACTCCGTGTCCCTTTCGCTGGTTTAACATGTCGAAAAGTTCCGCCATCTTATATTAGTCCTCTTAAGACAGGTTCCAACTCTTAATTGTTGTTAAGTTTAAAGTCTAACTCTTAAGTCTGGCATGAAGAGACGTGATTATGTTTTATAGTTTGTCATATATACAACTATGAGCTGTTTATTTTTATCTCTCATATTAATGGAAATTGGGGGATCTTTTTTTTGGGAATGAACAGCCTTGGACGTAATGAAGGACTTATTCTCTTACATTAAATTTCGAAAGTGGCACTTCGCTGGGAATATACTATTCTGAAATAAAACAATCTTTTTGCTCTTCGTGGGAATGGTCATACAGGCGGGATGGATAATACTGACGGGGAAGCAAGTTGCTGCCATCTGCAGGCAATTGTTGACATTTACAGTGTTGCATATAAAATTCGGTACACATCTCTTGTAATCTATCTCTCCACTAACTTTCTGCCAATTCATGTTACAACATCTTTTTATCTCACTTGGTTGAATAAATTCCTATAACAGGATAGCTTGTTCCCATGGAATTTCGGCGTTAAGCCCATTAATTGCAGTACCCAAAATGAAAATCCAATACACTTCTCTCATTTTGCGTATTTTGTCTTGTTCCAATCCTGCTCTTGGGTGTATTCTTTCTAAGATGAACCACGCTATATTGTCTGGTGTGTGGTTATGTTCTACATAGTGGCTCACCATAGGGGCAGCTAGTTTCTTAGTTCTTATTGCTGACCTGTGTTCCGTCAATCTGACATTGAGGGCTCTGCTTGTCTGTCCTACGTAACCTTTATCGCAGGGACAAATGATAAGGTAAATTACATTTGTGCTTCTGCAGTTGTTTAGGTCAGTTGGTTGTATTAATTGTTTGTTAAAAGTAAAGCTCACCCCTTCTATAGCCGATTCACATGATTTACCGGTGGAGCACCTGTAGTTGCCTACTACAGGTTCCAAATTTGTTAATGATCGTTGCATAGAGGCTGTCTTGGTTGTCATTCTTGATCTCACTATGTGATCCTTGAGTGTTTTATTTCTTTTATACGCAAATATGGGCTTGGGCAGCTGGTCTTGTTTGGGGACATTGACATTTAGTATGTGCCAATGGCACATACAGTCTGCCTTATTCATTCGTTGATATTTGAATGTTTTGTAACAAATACCAGTTGGGGAATATTTTTGTTCTTTTTTGGTTGTAACAAGCATTGGCGGTCATAAAACCGGGTCCTTTTAAATGAGTCTCTTATTAGTTTCTTGGGGTAACCTCTAGTCAGGAATTTTTCTTTCATTATTAAGGCTTTGGTATCATAATCTTGTATGTTCGTACAATTGCGCCTCAGCCTTAAAAGTTCTCCAAATGGCACACTATTTTTTTGGGTGGCTGGATCGTAGCTATCATAGTGAAGAAGTGTATTCTTTGCGGTGGGTTTGACAAACAAGTCCACTATTAATGACCCATTTTGGTGTTTTATCACTACATCTAGGTAATTTACTTGTTCTCTATTTGTGTGGTGTGTGAACCTGATGTTACTATCACATGAGTCTATCCATTGTAAGTACTCCTCTAACATGTCTTCATTATCTGTCCAGATGAAGAACACGTCATCTATGTATCTGGCCCAGTTACTCACAGACTCGAAAAATGGTGCAACTTCATTAAACACAAATTGAGCTTCAAAGTGGGCCATGTAAATATTGGCAATAGTGGGGGCACATGAAGCCCCCATACTGACTCCTTGTTGCTGTTTGTACAGCTTGCCATTGAATTCAAACACATTATCGTTAAGGACAATGTTTAGGCACTCTAGAATAAATAAGCTAGGGCATTGAATCTCATATTTTTGTATAAACCAATGTGTGGCATGTAGTGCTCCTGAGATTGGAATATTGCTGTACAGTGCTACAATGTCCATTGTAACTAGAATGTGGGCTGTATTACAGTAAGGTACATTTTCCACAAGGTTTATGATTTGCCTAGTGTCCTGTACATGTCCTGGGATGTTGGCGACATGTGGACATAAGATGTTATCTATGTATTTGGCCAATGGTTCTGTTACTGAGCCTATAGTTGTTACAATTGGTCTTAAAGGTGGATCTTGTGTATCTTTATGAACCTTAGGGTTGCCGTAGATGCTTGCTAGTCTCGGACTCTCCACATTAAGGTATTCACATTCTTTGTTGCATATTTCACCATTTCTAAGTGCTTGATTAGTCAATTTCTTGATCTTATTTTTAGTCTGAGTTGTCGGATCTTTAGTTATTAGGGTGTAAAAGCGGGGGTCACTTAACATCTCTTCCATTTTGGCCACATATTGTGCCGTATCATAGACCACAATACCTCCCCCCTTATCACATGCTTTCACTGTGATACTTTGATTGTTTTTGATCATATTCATTGCTTTATATTGATTCTTTGTAAGGTTGAAGTGTGGTCTTGGAGCATAGTTAGATATGTTAGTGAATTTTTCATTCATAATCTGCTCAAAGATTGCTACCTGAGGTGGCACTTGTTCTAGGGTTGGCGTAAACACAGACTTGGGTTTCAAACCTGACAGGTTAATTGGCTCTAAGTCTAGATCTTTATTTTGGAAAAAGAATTTCAATCATATTTTTCTTAGAAACGTCTGTAAGTCTCTAAACAGATCGAACTTATTTAGTCCTGAGTGTGGAGCGAATGAGAGACCCTTGGACAGTACTGTGATGGTGTCTAATGATAGCGTGTGTGTTGTCAAATTAAATATGGGTAACTGATCTAGTTCCTCCAATAGCGGTTGTTCCTTGTCTCTAGATATTGGTCGTAGCCCATCTCTTGATGTACTGGGTATTGGTATTCTTGTTGTGGGGCATTCTGAAATGTTTGATGGTATTGTGGTCTCCAATTTGTTCGCCTCGGTGGGCGTTGTCCTAAAAAAGGACGTCTACCTTGGTATCTAGAGTTTGGTCTGCCACGTTGGTAGCCTCCGTCATATGAGGCACCATCACTGTCTGTGCCTGAGGACTCCGAGAACGTGTTCACCCTTTTTCCATACCTATTCTGCCTGTATCCCCAATTATCTGCTCCATTGTCTTTGTTGGTGTAATAATTATCAGATAAATAGGGATATACTGTTTCTTTTTTAAAGAATTTTATGTCTTTCTGCAGTTTCCCTGTTTTTCTTTTTATAAGATAGTCTGCATACGAATTTAGATCTTTTTCTATTTCATCCAGTGTCTTTTTTACGTCTTTCCCTATTCCGGATTTTTTGATCTTATCTTCTAGTTCCGCAATTTCCTTTGCCAATTCCTGTAACATTCCTTTCGATGTTTCCACTATTAACATCATGTAGTCCCTGGAACACCGGTTCGAAATCATGGACCAGCGCTCCAGGAACTCCTTGATGTGTGTGAATAAGCCTGGAATATTACGTACCCTAAGTCCCTGTGGTATGACTCCAGCTTTCAGGTATTGGAGCATGAAGTGCCCATGCTGTTCAATACGTTTTAACTTTTTTTTCAATCCCAATAATGTGTTTACATCCTTATTCTTATCCTGACATGTTGTTGAGGATTCTCCAAAAGAGACTGAGCGCCTCACCATGTTTGCATACTGTTCATCTGTAAATCCAAATGCTGGTAGTTTGGCCATATCTAAATATTTTATTCTTTAGACGTGCAAGCTGAAATTATAGAAAGCAATTATTTTATTATGCCAGTAGATACGTCTCGCAACCCTGTCAAGAGGCCTACCCTCATCTAAGGGAATCACTAGATAAAGGTAATTAGATTTGACAGGTGCTTGTCAGCTTGATATGAATTTATTTTACCCCTCACGGACCTGCCGCGAGTATATCTTTTTGGGAAAAACGGGGCCCCTGCCTTAAAGGATAAACCCTAGCAAGGTATAGTATTTTTTTGAAAGGAATTAACTGAACGCACCGGGTTACGTCACTTACGTGCACTAGTACTTCATGAGTAACCTAGACATGCATTTTTAGATAAATCATTTTCCACCCATTGGTATCTGATATGTGTTATTTATTTTTGTATTTGATATTTGTTATTTTTTCTCACCTTTTATCTCTTTACATTTTTTTATATAAACACATTTCTGTTATTTTTTTGGTACAAAAGATTTTTTTACATATAATACATTACAGTGATTTCACATTAAATAATCCTTAAAATATCATCACAGATTATAACTTAATCCTTAAACGCAGAAAATAATTCCTTCAACGCGTTTCTGCTGTTCGCCTTCCTCAGGAATTCTGCATTGTTCTTTTCTACATCAACAGTGGCTACAATGATGAAAAATATTCAGTATATTATTCATTCTCCATGTCTAGCTGGTTTCTTCTGTCACTTTATCACTATCAATGATTCTATCTATCAGCTGACTTGCTTGCCTTTGAGGAGCTCTTTGGGGGGGTTCCGGCTGTTTGTGGGTGAGTTTCAGGGTCTGGGAGCACTGCTGGGACACTCTAATCTTGATTGCATTTGCTTTTCAGGAAATCCGTGGTGGTAAACCGGAGTTATGGCCTAGCTACACAGCGCGTTTGGACCGAAGGCCGAGAAATATTGTAAGTATGAGATTTTGCTTTTGGGCTGTTTGGGGGTGTTGTGCTTTTTGGCGGGTGGGTTGGCGGGTCTTGGGGCATTCCTGGGAAGGCATAATACCGGATAGAAGTGGTTGGGACAAAATCCATAGGGAAAAGCCTTTTGGCACTTTTTGTAACTTAGGGTTTGTTAGGGTTAGCCCTAGCAGCAGGATTGCATGTGTTTTGGGGTGTTCTAGATTTTTGCAACTGAGTTCTGGGGTCTTAGAGCACTCGTGAGAATGTGTAATTTTGGTTGCAAGTCATGTGAAGAAAATCCATGGTAGGAAAGGGGGGATTTGGCATAGGTAAAGAAATCCTCTGCCACTATTCTTAACTTAGAGCTCGTTAGGGTTAGCAGTATTTCTATTGCATGTGTTTGGGTGGGGGGGTTTTCAAGTCTTGGAGCGATGCTGGCTATGGATACTTTTGCTTGCTTGCAAGTGGTTTGAATACAATCCACGGTGGGTAAGGGGGTATTTGGGCCTACTTTTACTTTCGAAGTACGTTTTGTCACCAGTTTTCTGCTAGGCCTCGTTTTTTGAGATCTGATTGGGGGTCTTCTACATTTTTGCAACTGGCTTTAGTAAGGGTCTGGGTGGAAGCACTGCTGGTAAGGTCTAATTTTGCTCTAAAACACAGTTTACAGTACACCTAGCTTGAGGGGAAAGATCCGCTAAATTAATTCACCCATACTTATTTATCCTTGAAAAGGTGACTCAGACAGAGTACGCACTTTCAAAAATGTTGTACTGTCTATTAGGAAAATCAAAGTGTGACTTTTTGCACTACACAGCGTACATACCTTATATTTATTTATCAGTGCTGTTTTTCGTTCAATAATTACAGGCCGGGTATCAGTCTGCAATGGGGAAAAAAGGATGGAGTCAGGCTTCACATTAGCGAGCCGCAATTCAGCATCCGCCAGGCAGGCAGTGTACAGGGTGTCTTCTGGTCACCAACATTGATGGACGAAGCATCAGCTGGAATGGAGGAGTGCCGCTAATAAGAGGAATTGTTTGCTGCATGCAACTTACTTACCAAATTCAACAGGACAACTACAACAATACAGATACAGTATCTATTATTTTATTCAATGAGTGTGTGTGACTGCATTTCTTGGATCTCTCTCTGCTTCTAAATTGATCCCTACAGCCATTCTATATGTTTTACTTCGGCTATTTTTTTAACCTAATTTAATGTAGCCCTGTACTGTCGCATTCTGGCATTCACGGTTGTCGAAAGTACTACTTACTTTTCTGTAACAATGCATTCACTAGTGCATGCACTTCCTTTATGTCACGCAAAAGATTTATGGTTAGCTTTGTAACTAAAAATTTCTTTATGTTTAATTATAGTTTGTCCATGCTGTGCTTTTTATTTCTCTCAACAAAACCTACCCAAAAAGAAACCCCCATTCCTATCCATTTTACAAACCCTAACCCTCTTCCCCCGGGTTGTGTGGTTTTGCTTGATGTGTGACTAACTGACATCAATAATTCCACAAAATTGCTGGGGAGGAGAAGGTCATAGCAACAGGTTGGTGAAGGAATCCGAGGATATATTCTAGACTTACTCAGCTTCAGTACTATTTCTTGTAGTATTAGCCAATGTCAAAGAAATCCTACGCAAGTACAAGTTATACTATAAATACTTTACCATTTGTTAGGCTACATTGTGGCACTGTTGTAGTCTAGTGTACTGTCACCTGCTATATTCTCTATCGTACCGTTGTAATGCTACAGTAAGGACAAACCAGGTTTCATTTTCTTTTTTTCCATAGGCATGCAACTGCCACTGTGTTACACCACTAGTAACACCGCAATGAGGAGGAAATTTCATCTGCCCTGGATTGCCAACCTTATTCGCTGTTTCCCGTGGAGCCAGCCCTGGGCCTAGCCCTACTTTCAAACACAAATTACAGGTAAGATAAGCGTTTGGTTGGAGGTAGTATAATGGAGTATTAGGAGAGACGAGAGATTGACGGTAGTACTACTAAAGTCCTAGGACTATTCAGGAAAACAAACTTACTGTTAAACCCCCACCCACCAGACTCAAAAGCAGTAAAAAACAGGTAAGGTCAGATAAAGTTTCAAAAAGTATATTTTTATAGCCCTAACAAAATAATCTCCCGCAAGACCCTCCCTAACCCCAACGGTTGTCCTTTAAAAGTCCCAAACCCAACTCCCGATTCCCACCCCCCAAAAGTCTCTAAAAAAGGGGCAAGGGACACTATGGGTGGATGCTGTTGACTTTTTGGGCCAGGGCATCATACTCTTCGCGGAGCAAGGCGTGCTCTAAGCGGAGCCCCTCCAACACGTTGGTAAAGTGGTGGAGCTCCTGCTGAAGGCGGGACACCCTCAGGGTACTGCGGCGCAGGCGTGCCTTGCAGTTGCAATGGCTGTGAGAGGCAGCTGTTGTCCTTGCTGCTCGGCGTCGGCGTTTGGCTTTGGCAGCCCGGCTCGGTCTGGCTGGAGCACTGTGCTGGGTGGCAGCCCGTGGGGTCACGGAGGCCGATGCAGCCGACGTTGTTGTGGTCGAATTCGCACTTTCATCGTCCTCCAGGGCCACCAGCCGCCGATATTCAGCAACAGTGGCATCGATCCTCCGTTGCCGGGCCGCTCTAGCCAGCTCCTTCCTCCTTGTTGGTTTGGAAGGAGCATCTATATGAAGAAAGAAAGACATAGTCTGTAACCAATGCTCTTTAAGGTTAACTCAATCATTCAACAGAAATTTGTGTTACAGTACAACTAGCAAACTTGCAAGCGCATTACATAACTATTGAGGCCAGTATCTATCTAACCTCCCACTTCTTCATCCTTGCTCTAACATTAGTGGGAGTTTAAGGAACAAATTCTACGAGCACTATGGACTTCCATTGGAGTCGACTATGAAATTACACCAGTCTTATTCTTCTTCTTGTCTCTTGTTTAGGAAAATTGGTAAGTTATCTTCTGCAAGCCGGCATAATGCAAGCGCAGTGAACTTTCACCCGAGAAAAAGAGACGCACGCCATGATGAGTGACCTAGACTTGCGTTACTGTACCGGTCCAGTACATGCAGGTGGTGAAGCTCTTACTTTTCTATTACGGGTGGCACTGAGAATACTCTGTTACAAGGGCTACTGCTTAATTAATTTAACTTTCACCCTACAGTGCAAATGAGTACTAGAAATGGAAAATGAAGAAGATAAATGATCTGATTATCTATCACTTCACATGGGATGTTTTTGCTTACATATGGGATGACTTTAGGTGCTTTGCTTTTTATTGAGTGACCAGTGATACATCCACACATGAATGACTGAGTACTACTAAACTTATTAAGAGAGGTAGGGAGTGGCCACCGTAATAACCGGATCTATGCTGTGCTTGCAATACAAACTACTGCTACTATTGATGGTAGTGTTTGGACAAAATTACAACTTCTTTTCCTTGCCTTTCCTACACTGGAACGGACGTGCGGGTGCAGTGTTACATGCTCTTCAAAGTTACACTTAGTTCATCCACTGACCGTCTACTCTCTCTAGATCATGGGTACTCACAAACTTTCTCTCGGGGGCTAAATTTACAGTGTAGTTTGTGGCCGAGGGCCGCACTGGTGGGGGCGGAGTCAGAGGGGGCGGGGCTAAAGCAAAACGAAAACTTGTGACCATGAAGTTGCACACAGGTCCCTGCAGCAGATGCCTTCATCCACTGAGCCACCAGACCCAGCATTTACATACATCTCTCTCCCTCCTGCTCTCCCTCCTGCCCTCCCTCTCCATCTCTCTCTCCCGCCTGCCCTCCCTCTCCCTCCCCCTCTGTCATCTCACTGTGTGTGTGTCTGTCTGTGTCAGCCTTCAGCCCGGGCTGAGACAGCTTCCTCAACGCGCACACACAGACAGCCACACCAAAGTACTTAACAGGTCTTTAAAAGACCATTAACATAATATTGAGGCTTTGTTTGTTGTAGCGCCCCTGCATCTCCACCCTGACAATCACTGCTCGCCCGGCCCCACAGAGCAGAGGCTTTATTCTATTTCACCTCTTTGTGGCCCTGCATCTCCACTCTGCTCTGTGGGGGGCGGGGGAGCAGTGATTGTCAGAGTGGAGATGCAGGGGCACTAACAGGTGAAATACAACAAAGCCTCTGCTCTGTGGGGGCCGGGGGAGCAGTGATTGTCTGCAAGGTCTGCGCACCGACAAGGAAGGCTTGCCGGGCCGCCACCGGCCCGCGAGCCATAATATGAGTACCCCTGCTCTAGATACACATATGCTATCTAGGAGTCAGATAGTAGCATGATCCAGGCATCCATCTATTCAAAGTATATGAACACATACAGTTTCTGTGTCACCCACCCAGGCTGTTGTCCTTCCACCCATTATTGCTTCATCATTCACCCAGACATGCATCTCATAGTCTTTCCTTCCCAGCCACGTCTTCAATCTCAATAAGTAAGGAATATATAAGAGCTTACCTCTGCCCGCCACACAACCGTCTCAACTCTCACAGCCGGCACTACAGCCGCCGCCTCCTGCCCTGAAGAAGTGCCCTCCGGTCCGTGTCGAGCACCACCACCTTCGCGCTGGCCCCGCCACCAGATGTTCCACCTACAAAGTACATTTAAGAATGTTAGAATAAACCACTCACTAGCATTTGGTCTAGGAATGAAGACATGTGAAAACAATGTAATTTGTGACTGTCGACTCTAAAGTAAAAAAAAATGTCCCTTTTTCCAGGGAAGGGTGTTGTCTTGCTGCACTTTTTGGCACAACTGATGAAGGCTGGCTTTTTAACACGCACCATTTTTCTCCACACAGACAGAAGATGGACTTCTAACAACAAGATCAAGTTGAAACCAGGTGAGAGCTCGACTCAACCACAAGAAATGTCTTCAATTAATCGTCAGCACTAACCACTTTTCCATTATCAGTTAAACGTTTAGTTTTATTATGACTTCATTTTAATAAATGTGTTTACTTTTAATAAAGCTTTTAAACTTAAATAGACTCTGTGTTTTTTGGTCCAGACTAGAGTGACTGAGCGAAAGGTTTTGCAATTTTTGCAAGCATGAGTCCGTGCCTCTGACACTTCTTGACTCTGACTCCGTACTGTTGAGCTGCGTTGGATAATCATCATTGGGGATCAATCATCGATGAATTCGGGAGGTAAATGACTGTGCCACACTATGTAGTCAGTCAGTAAGGACATTGGGTGTTCAAAGTCTGTTATCACAGAGGTATGTGGAAACTCTAACAGCGCCTATTATAATTGATAAGCAATGCACTATTTATTGTCCATAATTCTGTTTCTGCAGAAGAATTGTCCCCACAACAGTAGTGGTATGGATTGTCCTCCTATCCAAACCAAAAGGTAGTATCTTATTCTTTCTTGGTGGTCATTTACATTTTATAGTTGGGAATTTTCAAAGCAGATAGAACACTTCAAAAGACATTATGGACAATCCCAGAGGACTGCACTAAGTTGATAGAGCTATTGCTGACTAGAATGGGAGTTTCGCCAACCGTGCAATCTTAGTTTGCTACACAGACAGACTAATAAGAATAATCTAGTAATACCACAGGGAGTCATAGTAGAGGCAGGATAAGAATTTAGATACAGTCTACAAGAAGATCAAAGACGATTTTGAAAAAATCAAATGAGGAACGCTAGGAAAAATAGGTACTAGTCTAAAATGAAAACTTACTGGGGCCAGCAAAGGAGCCCTCGCCTGCCCGATCCTGGCCCTTTCAACAGCATCCGCCACCGCCTGCTGCTCCTGTGTCCCCTCACCCCTGGGGGGAGCTGACGTACAACGTGAAAGAAAGAACAGAAAACATGGATGATTGTTGCTTGTCAATGTCAACCAAATGAAACATTTTAAAACAACAATAACAAAATATTTCCGCGAAATTATATTGATTAGGGTTAGTTTTCATTGATTTGCGGACCTGCGACTTCGAAAGTCACGTAACTCACTAAACAAAGTACTGAAAGGTTCACCTAGGACTGGCAGGCAGCAGTCCGCAGGCAAGACGCAAAGTGACAGACAAACTCCATTGTGATTTTCAGTCAGATCAGTGACAACACTAACAGTTGCCTGCTACATAACCAGTCATTTAAATAGTCAAACTATCAATCCACTGCCACTATTTTTCTTATTGTCAGGGGTACAAAGGAAGGGGCAGATTTAAGCCCCTTGCAGCTCTTTTGCTCCGTTCTTGCGTGACTTTTGTGATGCAGCAGCTGAACAAAAGAGGCGCCATGGTGCGGTGTATAATATTATAACAACGTGACGCATTTGGGAGATGCATCCCGTTATAAAGCCCTGCGCCATCAGGGTGCGTTCCGGCACAAGGGAGGGCATTCCTGCGCTGGAACACATCCTAAAAGTGGCTGAGGGAAATCTACAAAATTTCAATCAGTCACCTTTAGGACAATGATGCGTCACACAAACCCTGCACCTGCTTGAAGCAGACGTATGGCTTGACCCAGCATTGGGGAGATAGGGTACCCCAGAGCATTGCTGGAGCTGCGCCATCGTTGCGACGCAATTCCAGCAGTAAAGCTTCGGTGACGTTTTGGGCCCATGGTGCGCCGCATTGCAAATACGGCGCACCATGTTTGGTGGTGGTAGCGGGCCGCACAATTACTGGCGCATCCCTGCTACTTTGCAGGGATGCGACGGCAATTGCAATTCTGCCCCTTAGGGGCACACTTACTTACGCGTTCTGGCGCATCTCCAGAGATGCGCCAGATCAAATGCGTCACGCAAAACTACCCTTGCGACACGGCCGATGCACCTCATTTACAATGCGGCGTGCCCTGGCGCAAGGGTAGGCACTTGCGTGACGCATCTCGTCATGTAAGAGCAGAGCATCGCTGGAGTCACGTCGCCAACGCAATGCAACTCCAGTAATGCTCAGGGCCACCCAATACTTAACATGCTGTGCCAGTCCTTACGCCTGCTTCAAGCAGGCATAAGGAATTGAATTGACGTAGCAGCGTCGCAGAAGTGCCTGCGTTAAATCTTGTAGATTTCACGCAGGCACTTTTGCGAGGCGCAAAGCCGCCGGACCGCCCACCCTGCGTACTAGGAACACACCCATTGTGGCGCAGGCCCATGGCTTTATAACGGGACGCATCTCCCTAGATGCGTCATGCTGTAAATGACTCGCAGGGATGCGCCACGTTTACGCCGCTGTTGCGTCACGCAAGGCAACGTAAACGTGGCGCAAGGGGCTTGTAAATGTAATCTGCCCCCTAGTGTCTAGCATTACGCAGTTCTGTAAAGTACACTCATACATAATAGTTACTCAGGCCAATGAGACCACAGAATAGAAAACAAATAAGCATAGTAGCAACGCCACTGAGAAGGAGAGCAGTGCACCTGAAATGCACAGAAGATTTTGAAATATAATTTAACTACAATGTAATCGTCAGCAGCATTATTGGCTTGCTCCATGTAAAAAACAAATATTTGCAATACAACAACACAGAGCAGGAGAAAACATAGTAGTGAGTGATGAAATAGCTACTACTACTCACCAAGCCCGGGGATCTCCAAGCCGAGCTGGTCCAGCAGGTCGCGCTTCCGGTCCAGGAGGTCCGTCCAGCGATGGGTGGCCTGGCTGTAGGTGCGCTGGACCCCAGAGAGTTGGGACATGGCCCAGCACACCTTCTGCCACCGCTTCCGGCGCTCCTGGATGTTGTAGCCGCCCGCGATCCTGCCACCTGCCGCGATGGTCCTGGGCAGGCGGCGCTGGATGAAGAAGACCAGCGCGCCCACTTCCTCCGGGCTGAAGATCTCCCGTCGCGTCACCTGCTCCCCCCTCAATCGCCCGCATGCTGTCCTGGCATGGGGTCCAGGACTCCTCCTCCCCGCAGCCGCTGCGGCCCTCAAGTGCCTGGGCAGCTTCACAGCGCCTGGCTTCACCATGGTCTGGGCAGGTAAGGTAGGAAGTAGAAAATTAAGAAGGAATAGGATAGGGAAGAAGAAAAGAAAAGAGTTTAAAAAAGTAGTTTAAAAGTAAACAAAAATAGCAGAAAAGACAAAAATATACAGCTAGGAAAATAGAGGGATAGATAAGAAGCAAAATCGTTCAGAAAAAGTTGAAAACAAGCAAAGGATGGCAAAGATAGCAAGAGGATAAACACCATGCCCAGACACAGGAAATGAATGAAAAACAAGATGGCCGCCCGTTCACGAGCGCGAAAGTAAGTTCGCACGCGATTTTCCTCGCGATCTTGCGCGAACTTGTACTCGCAATGCGCTTACTTCGCGAGATTATACATAGCGGGCGGAAACGGAAATACGTTACGCAAACAAAATGGCCGCGCCTGTACTGGACCTTGGGGTAAATTTGCGTGTAGCGCTGCAAGCGGCTCGCGAATACTGCAAAAAACATCGCGAAATAACACGCCGCAAAAAAATATAAAGCTCATTCGCACGAATTGGCGGCTTCCGCGGTCGGTTGCGCACGACGCCGAGCCTCGCGAATAGCGCGAAATTACCGAAAAACGATTTTTGCAAAAGCAAAACCAATGAGCAGGTGCAAAAGGTCAATCTCATGATTTGTAACGATTCGCTGTAGTGCTTCCTGAGGGGGCCCTCCAGAATTCGGTTGCCTACTTGCAACTATTGTGTGACCCGGCTCTGACCCTTACTGTATGCCACAAAGGTCCTGATTTACAGCTAAGGGAGCAGACAAGCAGGTGCCAGGCTGGAACTTCAAATTCAGTGACACATTAATTAGCCCCTAATTCATTATTGTCAGTTGGGGCAGGGCAGGTGTTGTTAATAAACTAACCCCAAATTAATTCATGTCAGTTGAAGCAGGGCAGGTGTGCTTGCTTCCCCCCCCCCCCATCTTCTACAGTGATGATGAACCAGAGGGTGGCATTGATGTAACAGAGGGTGGCATGGGTGAAAGAGAGGGTGGCAGTGGTGAAACAGAGGGTGCTGGGAGGTTGTGATGATGAACCAGACGTAGAAACAACATAGTCGCGACCGTTGCGAGCCGACAAGTAAGTTCGCAATTGCGAACTAGTACCAAATCCTCGCGAACTCGCAGAAACCCTTGGGAACACAAAAAAAAATCCGCAAATTCGTGAGAATTCGCGGATTTTGCGGATTGCGAGTTCGCAAATTCGCAAAATTCGCGACCGCCAGATTCGCAAAATTCGCCCATGCTTAGTTTCAAGTGCTACTTAAGTGGGTGACACAATCAGTCATGCAGGCCCATTAATAGCATTTAATTTGCAGGCACTTTGCACAGGTAGTGCCACCTTACTATGGGCTTACAAGTAAATAAAATATGCAAATTGGGTATCCGTCAATTCTACCATGTTTTATGGAGAGAGCACAAGCACTGGATTATCAGTGGTAAAATCTACAGAGTCCTAAAGCCAGAAAAAACTAGATTAGCAAAGAGGAGGGTTGAAGGCAAAACGTTAAGGAGTAAATCATGCCAAGTATACCTACCAGGTCTAACAATATCCCACTATTGACATTAAAAGTGGTAATACCAACGTGCAATAGTGTTCATTATATTGAACATTCTTGCATTGTCAACCATCAGCATTGACAATAAAGCATTGTATTGAAAAACTTGTGCCCAAGAGTGTTTCTTTTACTTTTACTAATTTCCTACTGCAGATTTAGGGAACACCAACACAGGTTACTGCTCTACCAAGCCCGTGACTTAATGTAAAGGCTTTAAGAGTTCTAGGGAAATTGGAAATCAGTCTGATGGTTACTTGGACAGAATAGCTAAAGGGGCAACTGAACTTCCTGCGGCCCCCACAATGTGCCTTGAGGATTCAAGGGTTTTTCACTTTTGGGTTACATGCATTTTCTATGAACAGCCCCCTACCAAAATCCTTTTATGTTTCCTTGTTGCTGCAGCCTCGCCCCACAAGTGCTTTTGAGTTTGGGAGGTCCTGCTCTTCTATTGCGACACCCAATATGTTGCTTAGGGACACCTAGTAATGACTTGTTGAACTGCAGCTCTTTGTAGACTTATTTTGATATTGAATACTATAATATTCACTGCCCACTGCTAATCTCGTCCCATAATGCTTTGCAGGGTCTTTGGTTGGATTTATACTTTTGCCCATAACTGTGCTTGGGGTGGTCCTAAGAGAATGGGACTACCACCGAATCGTTCAGCAAGATGAGCTCTTTGTTTTCAAGGCATCTGCTTGGTTCTCTCCCTAGGTTAGGGAGGATCCCAAAATCATCACCTCTCTCACTGCTTGTTAAATTTTCATTTTCACTTTTGTGAAATGACTATATGCATTTTAGCATGAAAAGACAGAGATACTTGTTATTTTACCAAAAGTATATGAGGTATCTGTTTTATTAATTGGGGGTCCGGAATTCATGATACGTCAGATACATAAACACACATAAGGACCCATATGTAATAACACCAAAATACATTAATGAAACATTATTCGGATCAACAAAAATCATAAAGGAGGAGAAGGAAGAGAAAGAGCCCAAGAGAAAAAAAAGAGCAAAAAAAGAAAAAAAAATAGGGAGAGGAATATGGGAGAAGCAGAAGCACAAAACGGGAGGGAGTTGGTACTTAGGCATAAGGAGAAGAAGAGAGAAAACCAAACATAAACAATTAATTATGCCCACGATCCGCCCTCTCACCCCCTTCCTCCTTGCCTCCTCTCCTCTCCCCCCCTTCCTGATCCCTATGTCTGCAGCTCCAGTAAGGGTCCCAGATTTGCTGCCCTTTTTCCCTCGCTCTACTCCCCTTGCATTTGTATAACGTAGTCTCCAAATTAAATATATGAAGTAGTTTAGCATACCAAGCCTGGTATGTCAGGGCGTCCATATCCTTCCATTTGGAAGCAATCATTATACGTAGGGCTGCTGTTACCATGAAACAAAAATAAACCTGAGTTATTTCTAACTGCAGGGATTCGTCCCATCCCAAGATTATTAAAGTGGGATTTAGTATGATCGAACATCCCATAATCTTGCTAAGTAAGCATTCAATCCCCACTTTAACCAGCCCCAATTCTGAGCATTCCGCAAACATGTGGATCATGTTGGCCGGGCATTTCCCACATCTTGGGCATTCGTTCGAATCCCTCTTCCCCCAGGTCCAAAGTTTGGCCGTGTAAAATATAAACTGTATATAGTCTTGAAATGTTGTGCCTGTTGGTTAGCCGATAGAAGGACCGTTTTGGACAGTTCAAGGGACCTACATAAATCCACATCCTGGTTTCCAAGTTTAGCTGCCCAAGCACATTCTACTCTGACTATATCATCTTCGTTAGCTTTGATCATCAGCGCGTATACTTCCTTCACTTGGGGATGTTTCCGAACCATAATATCCAAGAGCGGGAAGCTTAAATGAAAAGTAGTGTGACTCATAGCTGTTTTAGTGCATTCCCTTAGTTGTAAGTATTTAAATAAGCTTCGAGGGTCTATCTCAAATCGGTCCTGAATCTCTGCAAATGTTATAATGCCAGTTGAATTTATGATATCACCTACAGAATTAATTCCCGCCTGTTCCCACTTACTACCGATCTTATCAAATAGAAAGTCTGGAAAAAATAAAGACCGCCATAATAAGAGGTGACGATGAATTTTAGGAATATTCAACAATTTACTGGTTTTCTGCCACATCCTCCAAGCTGCTCTAAGAGGTTTGAAGCGAGTTATTTTGTAGTAGCTATTATCCAGTTGTCTAAGTAGTAGACCTGGAGCTTGGTTACCCATAGCTATTTCAAAGATAGATGGTGGGGACTCTGTCTTGTGTATTACCGGGATTGGTCTAAACAATATAGTCATTTGTTGAAGCATAATAGCCCAGTAATAATATAGGACGTTTGGCACTGCCAGGCCCCCTCGGTATTGGGGGAGGGACATAAATCTCAAGGAACTCCTTACCTTCCCATATCCCCAGATAAACTGTGAAAAGATCACTTCAACTTTTTTACCAGGAAATTAGGGGGTTTTAGTGTTATACAACGGAGTAGGTAGAATATGTTCGGGAACATTGTCATTTTTATGACATTTGCCCTACCAATGATGGATAAATGGAGATTGTTCATCCTCTTAAGATCTGCACTTATTCTAATCAAAAGAGGGTCTATATTAATACTCCAGATGGTTTCAACATCAGCTGCTATTGAGACCCCTAAATAGGGTTGCTGCCTCTGCCCTTCTGGAACCCTGCCACAGAATTGAGCTTGAACAGATGATTTTAGTTTTATCCGCATTTAACACATACCCGGATTCCTCCCCAAACTCCCGGGCTAGATCTTCTATTCTACTAATTGTCACCTGGGGATCAGGGGTAACAACCGCAATGTCATCTGCGTATGCTAACACTTTAGTACAGTAACCCCTGACCACCACCGGTGGAATCACCGGATCGTTCAAAATAGCTCTAATTAGCGGATCTATGTATAATGAAAAGAGGATTGGGGAACATGGGCAGCCCTGCAATCTTTACCTGTCCAGAATGCTGCCCCATCAGTTGTATTTTTGCGTACAACTGTACCTACATTGCTCTTAGGGCAGTAAGTATACGGGGTCCAAAGCCATTCGATCTTAAATTCTGCCAGAGGTATTCCTATTCCACATGATCGAACGCTTTTTGGGCATCTAATAATATTAATAACATTTGTTGCCCAGAACTCTCTGCGATGTTAAATAATGAGATTACCCTTTTAATATGGTCAGTTGTACTACGACCAGGTATGAAGCCGTGTTGCCACGAACTTACTAAGGAATCAATGATCTTTGAGAGCCTCCTTGCAAGAATTTTAGAGTAGAGCTTCTTGTCCATATTTATTAATGTAATAGGCCTATAGGAGGCCGGATCGTCCGTCGGTTTCCCTTTTTTAAAAAAAAAATAACTATACTAGTCTCCTCCCATGACTTAGGAGGAGTGCCTTTCTGCTGGACTGCTAAGAACAGGTCCCACAGCAAAGGGGCAAGTTCCTTGTGCAATATCTTATAGATCTCCATGGGTAGGCCATCTGGGCCTGCCACCTTCCCGGAGGCCATGGATAGCAAAACTTTGTTAACTTCTTCCATTAAGATGACTCCTTCTAACTCTTGTATCACAGACGGGATCCTGGTCCCAGGATCCACGGTAGTTTGATGCCTGGACTTATACAGATCTTGATAAACGTCTTGGAAGATATTTACTATCTCATGAGGATCAGAGGACACTGTACCATCCTTCTTTTTTAGTTTCGTAATACTGCTTGCCGCTGTTTTTTGTCTGATCCGCAGAGCCAGATGTTTCCCTGTCTTTTCCCTATATTCATAGTGATCCTGTCTGCTAGTTTGAAATCTTTCAGCTATAGATTGATTAAACAGCCCATTTATCTTGGCTTTGGTGCTAATGACTTTTAGTTCGATCTCTGATTGCCACTGAGTCTGTTTTTGGACAATAGTAGCCATATGTTCTGTCTCATATCTACTCAGGTCTCGCATCAGTGATCTAATAAGCTCTTGTTGATTTTTCCTATGAAACCCGGCAAAGCTGATTACCTCCCCTGTAAGCCCGGATTTATATGCATCCCAAACCATCTCCTGTGACGTGCTATACCTATTACTATAAAAAAACTGTATAGTCCAGCATTTGATGTGATCGATGAGCCCGTTGGTAGCCAGCAATTTCCTATCAAAGGACCACCTTGCTGGGGGTTTTAAATACCCTGAAATCTCAATCTCTAAAGCAAGGGGGTTATGGTCTGAAAGAACCTTGGGTAGCGTCCTTACCTGAGCGTTGTTTACAAATGAACTGGGGATGTAGAAATAATCCAGCCTAACATACTTTCTGTGTGGGCATGAATATTATGTATAGCCTGGGTTCCCAGATTTATTTATAGACCAAAATCTACCAGCCCATGGCTTGCGACCAGTGCCTGTACTCCATGAAAGACTCGTGGTTTCCTACCTTGATACCCAGCCCTACCTAACCCCCTGAATCCATATGAATATTAAAATCTCCACATATTATCAATGGAGTAGGCCAAGAAGCGAGCTCTACCTCTAGTTCTATCAATAAATCGGCATCATCTAGATTTGATCCGTATATGGTGTAGAGTGTACCAAGGGTGGGAATTACAGCAATTGCCCACCGGCCCCATTTGTCGGATAGTGTGGGATTGCTTGGAGGAAGCCGGTTGGAGACATGTATTGCCGCTCCTCTCGTATTTGAGGTTTGTGAAGAGCAGGTTACTTGTGTGAAGCCCACAACAAAGTTAAGACTTCTCTTCTGCCACAGAAGGTGGGTCTCCTGCTGGCAAATAACATACAAACCCAGAGTTCGCAGTTCTTCACTCGTCCTATCTCTCTTACCTCGCTCATTCAGCCCCCGAATATTGCCCACTCCGCTTCCTGAACCATACCATCCAGCTATGGTGAGCCCTGACTCTAGCCGCCACACTATCAAATATGCACTGATTTACTTTCCTGAGATTTTTTTGTTTTTTGTCCCCTCCTCCCCCACCTCCACAACCCCCCCACACCCCACCCCCCCCTACATTGTGAAGCAACAGACCTGACTGGGTATGTGGGTGATGGTTAATGGTGGTTCCCCCGCTAGGGTGACATTTTACAAAAGAAGATAAAAAGAAAAGAGGGACGATACCCCCCTGCTCTCTCATCAGGTCTAAACCTACACCTACCCCTTTTCCAGACTTGTTCACCAATGTTTTAGCTGAGAGGTAATAGGGGATAGGTAAGACAGACAAGTACATATAGAGGTTTCCCATCAAATTCTAAGGGCCGTGGTTTTAAGCAGTCTTATGTCCGAAAAAAAATACTCAAAAATTCTGATCAGTCTTACTATCCCTTGTCCACCACTTGAGCCCTCACCACCAGCCCCATCATGATTCATTTGCAACCAGCGTCTAAGAACTCTTTAGCCTTGATTTCCGATGTGAATACTCTGACCCGTCTACTGCACGTTGTTCATCAGGTCTAGCCTTCTCGAAAATCAATTGCCGTAATAAAAAGTTCCCAAAATAGACTAAAATTGCCCGAGGTTTGGCATCGGGGCGAATTGGTTGGCAAATATTGAATGGGACTCGGTGCGCCCTCTGGACTTCATGACACCACCTCCACCCTTCTAAATCTGGAAAGGCTTTTTGCAACATCTGGACCATGAACGCTCTCATATCTTGCCCCTCCTTTTCTTCCGGCACCCCCAAAAATCATAAATGATTCCTTCTTTGGTGGTTCTCACTCTCCTCGAGCTTCCCTTGGATATCTACAAGTTGTGCCTCATGTGCTTCGACTACCCCCTTTGATCCTGTGAGATCCTCCTCGAGGGTTGCTGTTCTTGTTTCCACTTCAGACATCCGATCGCAAATATTGCTGCAAGTTCTTTCAATTTTCCTCACGGCCCCCTGTAATTTCCTGGCAACATTTTGTGCGTGTTTGCTCTCCATTCGTGCTTCTTCCCGATGCACCACAACACACTGAAGAATTGATTCCAGAGAAGGAGGGAACTGTGCAGCTGCCGTATTTTTAGTCAGTTGTTTCTCTGAGCTTTTTTCAGCCCCTACCAGTTGATCCCCCAGTGAGTAGTCCCACCTTAGCTCCTGAGACTCAAGTTGGCTCTTTGGGCTCTATTATTTAGCTTTCGAGTGGCCTGAGAAGCTTGCCTGCCACTAGAACCTTTGTCTGAGCCACTGCCCTCACTAGATTCGAAGTCGGAGCCTGACTCTGAATCCACCCACGACCAGGTAGCATCTGACAGGGAGTTTGCTTCAGAGTTGACATCCTTCTCCCCAAGGATCCTAAGTATTTCTTTGGGGCCAGTGGGATCCTTCACTGCCTCCTTCTCGGGGCCATCAGCCCTTGGCTCATGTCTGTTGGGGGTACTCAGATCCATTCCGGTTTTAGTGGACCGCCCCCCCCTGTGTTTTTCTTGAACCTCCCCCATGCTTATGGATCCCCTCTGTGCATCAAGCTCGTCTCCAAACTCTTGAGGGCCCCCCCCCTCACTTTCTGCATTGGAAGCGGCCAGGTCTAAATTGTCAGGGCTCTGAATCTTAGTAGGTTTTGGGGAGGTTAAAGCAGTAAGTGCGTTGACAACGCTAATAGGGAGCCCTACATTTTCAGTTGTTATGCCCCGCTGTTCTTCTGGCTCACTAGAAGGTCCCATGTTCCCCGATTGCTCTCGGTCGGGTGTGCGCACAGTCACAGACATTAACCCCCGTATTGGGCCGGGCTTGAACCTGCTTCCTCTGACCCTGACGGTGGCTTACCCAGAATTTTCCTTCTCTGGCTGGCAGCCCCTTTCTGCTCCTCTGTCTGCGCTGTTTGCTGTCCCTGGAGTAGATCGATGACGGTCCGCTGTTGCTGGGGCTGCGAGGCCGGGCCCCTCCCCTTCCCGTCAAGGAGGTTCTCCGTTCTGAGCTTTTTCTTTTTCTCCTGAACCGCCACCGGAGTCGTCTCTTGTTCGTCCCCCCCCAGGGGAGCCAATGGGGCCCACCTGCACGGAGCCCCCCTGCCCTTCGCTGCTCCTTTAGGCGGCATTAGGATATACTCCTGAAGTGCTGGGTCCCGCCGCAGAACTTCCGAGAGGCCGCTCTCAAATGCCGAGCAGCCGGCAATCAGGACCTCTGCAGCCGCCGTCAACACCGCAACCCACTCTCCAATGCCCGGTATGAGGGGGTCTCTCTGTTTTCGATTCACTTGCACTTCCAGATGTAGGGGGCTGGGGGCTTTTATCGCCTAACCCATTTCATTGCTTGTCACCCCTGCGGGAGCCACCTTTGCCCGTCTTCACTCGGCCGCCATCTTGGTCCGTAATTCACTGAGTTTTTGATCAACTTCCTGGAATTCCATGTAGTATTATTCCGCCAACTACACCCACCCATAGTAATTAATCTAACCCAGTAGGGGAGCACAAAGACTGTAAATCTGTTTATGTTTGAGCCAGGGAAATATGGAGTGTCGACATGATGAAAGAGTCCGTGGATCTACAATAAGGGGCCAATTCCGATGCGGTTTGGAAGGCCCCCTAACAGAATTAGCTCCTCCTGAATCGGATCTGGAACGTGTCTTTCCGACCGAATCAGAATGTTTTCCGACTGACCATGTACGATGTCAGTTAGGCATTAGGAATATCCAAATCCAAACTCGACAGCATTTGGAATGACCAAGCTGTATTGAGAAGTATCGTACATCTCTACGGGCCGCATTTCCGAATGACAATTGCGATGCTGGATATAGACAGCCTTTGTGAATCGTGCCGTACGACTCAAATCGGCAGTCAGAATCCGACTTTGGGGGCCCGTAGTGGGCCCCACTGCACCAAGAGCCTTCCCAATCGGGCCTGTGGGGTACCCATTGGTCCCCACTTACCACCCATGCACAGTGTGGCAGGCTCAGTGGTGCCCGATTTTCCCCAGCCACCCCTTTCTTCAATGGGAGTCTGTTAAGTCAGAACATAGGCTCCCATTGAAGTCAAGGGAATTCAAAAAAATCGCATTTTGATGCATCCGGATGCATCGTACTCAGTCGTCCAAACTCTCCCGATTTAGTTCAAAATCATTCCGTATCCCATTCAGTCAGGAAGCTGTCCAAACCGAATCGGACCCTCACTCGGGAACATTTTCAAACCGCATCAGAATCAGGGCCTAAGACTAATACCACACTAGACCCTGTAGGCTTAAGAAAAGAATGAAACTGTACTTTCGTAAGATTCCACCTATAATGTGCCATTAAGAAAGCAACAGAGAATTTCAGTAAGCACAGTGGACCCAATTGATGAATGATGGTTCACATTATAAGGCCTACCCCAGGTCAGCACAAATCCTTAACCCCTTCGATGCGTGTGACAAGGTCAACTCGTCATGGGCGTTACCTGCGCTGTGCGTGTGACGAGTTGACCTTGTCACGTAACGCGGGATTTTCAAAATCGCAGCGCTCAGCGGGAAAACCGCTAGCGCGCATGCGGTTAAATGATCCTTCTTTGACAGGCTACCTGTGAGCAGATGCTGGATTGATCAAACTGGTAGTCCCACATGCACATGCATACTCACTTGCTGTTGTGTAACCAGCCCAGAGCCCCTTACCCTACCATGAGCAGCAGTGACCTTATGTTAAAAGGCAGACCCTGGCAGTTTGCACCATTTTCTGTGAATACATTGTGAGTGAGACTCAGGTAGCGAAACTCATTCATAGTAAAATTCCACAAACCAGATAGTCAAAAGGGAAAAATCAAAGCAGATTGAATTGTTGCAACCCATTGGCTACATCAATAGATTTTCTCCTACAATCTTTGGAAAGTAGTGGAAGATTTGAGCTACAAATTATTTCCATATAGCTATGTTGCTGTGACACTGACAACCATGTCATGGTTTTGCGGACAGAAAAGGTCCTGTGAGATATACATGACCAATAGATGAGTTTCATAGACTGTGGAACAGAATGCTCACTTATGAAATGGACCAAAGGAAATGGTGGTTGATTCAGAATTTTGTTTTTAAATGGCAACCAAAATGCACTTATTATAGCACCATGCTGAACAAAGGTTCCTATTTACTTCTTCTGAATATATTTAAAAGACTCATGAAGCCTGTGAATCATGGAGATTCAAATCAAAAAGTGATTTCCAAACTCTCATACATCAGGAAATGAAAGGTAAACAACAACTAAAGATATTCAATATATTTAACCTGTTGAGGTTGCTAGCATTTTGATTTCTCTAGGAAGGATGTTGCATATCTTTGGACTTGCCACCTGATGAAATATGCCACCAATCATAAAGTTGTTGAAATCATCAGCTCCTAAAAGGACTTATCTGAAGATGGTCAGTTTTGCTTTGGAGTACAACTTCAAAATTGGCTTCCCCAGGGATTTTGGGGGCATATTATCAAGAACGTTGTTAAAATTATCTCTGCTTTAGTGGCGGGAAACTGCTGCTAAAGAGGCGATAATGGGCTTGATAATATGCCCTTTTGAATTCCCATAGAAGTCCATGTTCTGGTGTGAACATGGGCTTCTATGGGAATTCACAAGGGCATATTATCAAGCCCATTATTGCCGCTTTAGCAGCAGTTTCCCGCCGCTGAAGCGGCGATAATTTTAAACACCATTCTTGATTATATGCCCCCACCTTCTCCTGGCAGATCTCTTTATACACCAAACCCAACTTTCTTTCACAGTAGAAGAAAGTGAAGTCTCTCCAATGACTTTACTTTATTGTTACTTCCAATTCCTAAAATATCCTATGATATTTGCTCTGTTATCCTGCATCTTTTGAAAACCCCAAATACTTGCAACACATAAGGCAGTGCAGTTGTCAAGATGTGAATTTATAATTGTCTTGGGTACAGTTTTCCTTAATATTTTTCTTGAGGAAAAGATGCATTTTGTGTGTATATCAAACTAAAATATTTTTGTGAGTTGGTTGATCAGCTCATCCATGTGTTGATCTATCACAAACAAATCCCAAGCATTCAAACTATTTGTGACAGTCTAATACTATGAAAAATCCCCCGACTGTCTCCTACTATTTGCTGCCCTCAACATAAGAACATTAGCTTGCTTTCCAGCTAACACGACTTATTTCTTATTAGCATTGAAGCCTAGCCTGCATTCATTCATGCAACCCCAGTTAAAGCAAAGGAAGCGTTAAGTCATGAGGGAAAGTGATATTGTTGGCCCGGATCTCCCCCATTTTTTGACTGATACTGGATTGTGCCCCTGGCCTTGCTAACCAGGCCCAGTGCTAGTGTTCTGTTGAAAAGGTATATGCTAATTAAGTGTAATTGCAACTGGTATGACAACCTACATGTAAGTCCCCAGTACATGGTGGGGCATCTAGCTTTAGAGGCCCAGTAGATTTAATGCACTTAAGTGAGAACTGTTGTGTTGTCAGCTGTCATTTTAAAAGCCAGCTCTGCTTTGCAGGCTGCTTTTAAAATAAAACTATGTCCAAATTCGACTTTGGAAGTAAAAGTACTTCCAAAGGCCTAAACTACCTTATTGTTACATAACCGTCACTCCTAAGGTCTACCCTAGGTGCTCCAAGGGTAGGATGCCATGTTAAAATAAGCAGGAAGATTAGAAAAAATGTTTTCTTTGCCATGATGAGGGAAAAACTGCTAATTGTGTTAGTCCCAATTTCAGTGCATGAACTCAATAGGCTAACGTGGAAAGGCTTTATTTAACCTTAACAATGTCTAACTATTGACAGGAGTGAGCTAAATAATAATTCAAAGTATTAAAATAATAGTTAGACTAAATCTAACAACTCGCCAAAGTTGGATTTATTGTTACTATGACAGAAAAGAAGTTATAGAACTTCCTTTTCTGATGTTCCTAAATCCAGCTCTGGGACACCCTCTACTGACTTGCCAGCCCTTGACAGGCTGAGCCAAACTGATCTGATGATGTGCGAAGTGGCCTGAAAGGAAACAAAGAGACATCTGGTGTGAGAGTATCTGTAGCTACACAACAAAAGGCAGGAAGGGGGATGAATCGTCAAACAGGTCTTCAAAGGGAGAACAACAGTAAAGACAGGAACCAGGCCCACCCCGATTTGCTGCCCCCTCATCCAGATGGGAGTCCCTGTATTGCAGTAGCAGAGGGGCTGGAAAGGGAGTGTTGGGGAAAGTTAGCCATCCATGTCAGTTGGGTTAGCCAGACTTAAAGCTCCAGAATAGATTTTCTCCATTTTGATTTTTGCGACAAGAAATTGGCACATGTGGTCATCATAGAGGGTGGCACCCTGAATCCCATTGGTCAGGGGTACACCGCCTTCTTGCTTGCTCATTAGCCTGAATAAATATGGGAGCGCTTCCCAGCAACTCAGACAGCTGCTTAAAAGAAACAAGAGGAGGAATCACTGCCCTGCTGAACTCTTGACCTGGACCAAGAGGACTGCACTCTTAAGGACTTCACCTGCCGCACACTTTGGGCTTCACAAAAGAATGACTTATTCTTGCCTTGGAAGTTTAAGGAGTGGACTCCCTGAAAGCCAAAGGTTAAAAGAGCTCAAACGGCATCATCTCCCCCAAGAAGAACCCTGCTGAAAAGCTTCACCTGGGCTTTGAAGGTTTTGGCCAGATGCATTGTGGGTCTTGTAGTCCCGAGAAGCAACTCAGAGTTTCTTGAACATTGATTTGGTGCTGTGGATGCTTCAAAACCCCAAAAGGACCTCTGGAAGTTCCAGAGCTTTTCACCGTCAACGAGACCTCCATTAGTGCATCAAGGCCTCCCACTGAAGCAAGTCACCATCATCAACTCGCAACCTGGTCTGCTGAGGAGCCTCGCTCGATGTTGAGAGAAAAAGCTACAAATAAGTGACTAAGTCAGGAGGTAAAGACTTTACTGGGCTCTACCACTCATCATATCCATTCCACGCTCTATCTCAGTCAGCCTGAGACTTTAACTTTGTCCCAGTCATGCACAATCAGATGTCCCAAGCTGGTGCTTTTGACTTTAAGCCCTAGAAAGTATTTATTCTTTAAACATTCATATATTCTGTACAACACATTGAATGTTTGTCATCTTGGTATCATTTTTTTAACAATTCTTTTTATTAACAGTTGAGTATCGACATTCCTGGTTACAGAAAGTGGCATAATGCAAGATTGATTACACAGATACACGTGTTAGCAATAAATCAGACTAGGAAACAAAATAAGTTACAACAATTATGGCGTAGAGGTTTCTTCAAAAGAGGGAATAGTTGGTGGGAAACATATATTGCACTGATAAGCATTCCATTTGCTCAATATAGAAGACCATTTTTAGGGCACCCAGACTAGGAAACAAAATAAGTTACAACAATTATGGCATAGACGTTTCTTCAAATGAGGGAATAGTTGGTGGGAAACATATATTGCCCCGATAAGCATTCGTTTTGCTCAATATGGAGGACCATTTTTAGGGCACCCACGTGCAACATATAAAAACATTTATCTAGCCATACACCAGTCTACATCTGCCTTCCAGGTCTAGATTTCAGGCGATACCCCAGCTCCCCACAATTGAGAGATATTTCTTTTTGCCACCATTAGGTCCTTGGTGTCATTTTAATTGTAAAAATATTTCCTATTTTTATAAATTGATGTTCGATTTTTATTGTGTGTTTTGTCTTACCTATTTACTGCTATTTGAGTTTTTAAATCTTTTACACACCTCTCTCCTAAACTGACCACTTGTGATCTAAGCTACCAAGGGTTGAGCAAGAATTAATTTATTGAGACTTTAGCGGACCTTATTTGTGATTGCGGTGTTATTAATAGCCGTAGGTACCTACCTACACCTACTAATAAACCAACTTCCAACAGGTTAGATGTCTAGGTTTTTTTCATATGAGATATTCTCAAGTATGACAGTGATATACACACATACACAAGGGTGGGGCTTGGTAGTGTATATAAGGGTTTTTAGTCCTGCAAACTATTTTTATCAAGCACTTTTTTTCTTTACCACTTTTTGCAAGAACTGTTTTCCAGTAATATTATGGAGAAATGAAAATTCGTTATCTCCTACCTACAACTCTTTAGTAGAATAGCAAGCAGTGGTATATGTTGTAAGTTTGAGGAGTAAAACACATTGTTACATAGGTCTAGAAAGTGCTAAACCTTCTATCCTGAAGTAGAATTTTTCAGCTATCAGTGAGTTTTTTAATGTGAAGATGTGTTCAGAACAGAGTAGAGAAGTGTTCATGGAATGCTCAAATAGAACTGGTAAACAGGTGAAAGTTAGAATTTTATAGTTTTTGGGGGGGATAAATAGCCGTTATTAGATTGCAATTCCAAATTGGGAGAGTGGGATGCGGGCTGTTGAAAAGTTACATTTGTATAGATGGACTTTGCATCTGTGACTTGGAAAAATGAGGAATAATTATAAGAATGTGATTTAGGATTTCTGATTCCTCATGTAATTCATTGTTGGGACCATCAGGCTGTCACTCTTCATGCTTGGTAATTAATCTCTCCCCTAAACTTACATACACCAGCGTCACTGGTACCTTCAAGCAAGTGTTGTCCTCAGTACACATTTAAATGTTTCAGCATGTTTAGCATCCTTTTGTTCACATGGTGGGCATATACCATGTTGCTGTGCAGACACTCTGCTGCGTTTGATAATCAAAGTTAGGGGTGAGCATAACTCATTCCATATAGCGTAATCGTGTGGAATTACCCAGAAATTCAACAAGATTAGGTGGAATTATGCGAGAAGAGTAATTCTTTATTTAAGAATATTTTCTTAAAGAAAAATGCCCGTTTATGTCCGAAATGATTGCTAAGATACATTTGGCACCAAGAAATTGTGTTAATAGCAAAAGGACATGAAAAGTGAGTGTAAGCAGCCTCTTGCGCGTGCTAAATGTACACTTGAGGTAGGATTTTCTCTTAACTTACTCCCGGCATTTAGCGCTAGTTTCTTAGTGCAAAATGCACCATCACATTCAAAATGGATGAGAGGATGCATTTTTTTGCTAGGGAAATAGCACTATTTGAAACACAACATAAACAGTGGCATGAGCAGTTGCTCACACTGTCTAAATGTGCTCTTGAGTTACGTATTTCCTCCAAATTACTCATAATTAGGTGCATGGGCAGTATTGTGTTATTATTGGTAATTTGCATTAAAGAGTAACACATATTTCTTGAAATTACTCTGATTACTCCGGCGTTCTTGAAATTTCATCCTCGCTTAATTAGAATAAGATACTTCGAATTAAAGAATGGTCCGACAGAATTAACTATATTTGTAAACTAAAGGGGACATTTACAAAGAAGTGATGGAGTGAGCTGTTAGCAGTCATGGCTTAACGCCTCACTTCTGAAACGCAAGGCTGCACCATATTTACAAGAATATGGTGCAGCCTTGCATTTCCCGTATGCTAACGCTACACTTAGCAGTGTAGCGCCAACGCAGGCACCCTTGCACCATAGGGCAAGGGTGTCTGCGTGCAGGGTAAGATTGTTTATGTTCAGTAGAAGTCCGCTTACTGCACATAAACAATCTTGTCACTTCTATGTGTGCTGCTTAATGTAGCACACATGGAACTTACAAAATGTCATTTCAAAAGATTGATAATGTGCATTAAGGGTCACCTTCCTTAACATAAACAATCCAAGGCGTTTTGCTTTTAGCACACATGGAAAAATCAAAAACGAGGAGAAATAAAGCATTTCTCCTCGTTTCCCCAAGTGAAGTCCATGTTATTCCTGGTCTTAATTTTGCTGCTGCCTCCTATGTACGTTACCCTTGCAAATAGAGGGAGTGTCAACATCAATGGGTGTTGCGGTTAAGTGGCTTAATGCTGCCTTGTAAATAAGACAAAGCCCTTATCGCCACAGAAACGCCACTATAAGTGCTGTTTCCGTGGCAATAGGGGCTTGCACATAAGCCCCTAAGTTTCCTAGGCTCATATGTGGGAGTCAAAAATTGTACAATAGGTCATAGCCATTGGATGCCTTTAACGAACTCACCATTTTGGAAAATGTTATAATTAATAAACATTTACAGCAAATGTTATAATCATGCAGTGAAACACTCCACTGAAATGGCCTATTTTGTTTGTGATTCATATTAATCTATTCGCAGTTTTTTTAATAGTGGTGGTGCCAGACCATTCATGCGCGCCGTAATTAACTGTACTGTCGCAAGAGTATTTACCCAAAGCCAGACGCCCCGACAATAACGCTAATAAGAATTTAAAATACACTGGTAGATTCTACTAATGAATGTTTGTGTGCTGTTTGATTGATTCATAAAATGCATAAATTGTTTTAGACAAAACCTAACTGATTATAAGAAACACCAAAATGAACGGCATTCATTTT
Source organism: Lissotriton vulgaris (assembly GCF_964263255.1). NCBI lineage: Eukaryota > Metazoa > Chordata > Amphibia > Caudata > Salamandridae > Lissotriton > Lissotriton vulgaris. The sequence goes on along the minus strand of NC_141697.1, from coordinate 1,087,904,257 downwards.
CTTCATTGTGATTTCCTGTCATCCAAAGACAAGATCAATTGCGTATTGACGCCTCTGGAGTGTCATTTAATGTTTGCCAGCACGTTATGAGTTTGCACAATACGGCCTGCGAAAATAAACATTTCAAGGCGTAGCAGGCATTGCGGCTACAGTGCCGTGGACTCGCGGCTGCGGGCACCGAGAGAGATCAAAGAGTTGTTGGAGCAAGTAAAGACCGTGTCACTTATTAAAAATGAATCTGAAGGAAATCCTTGAGTACACACCCACCACCTGCCATCTCTCCGGAGGAGGCGCGGTGGGAATACAGTTAGACAGACTGTGAGATTAACCTTCCTCTCTGTCGTGAAAAGCAGTGCTGGTAAAACGAGAAATGAAGGGCGCTGACGACCAATTTAACACGTGCCCTTCGAGTCAAATACACAATGAATTAATAGTAACATTTTTTCATCTTTTCGAGGTGCTGGTGGACCGTAAGGAGTTATATTTTAAAAGACAATTCTGCTTTGAAGTGGGCAGTCTTAAAGCACTTGACCCTGCACTTATGTATGTATTGGTGTAAACTGTAAACCACTTTTGTGGTAGTGAACAGGGAAAGAGCTAAGTTAAGAGACAGAGCCAGGTCACAATTCATTTTTTCTGGCTCTACTTCGTGTTTCTGGTTTTAAGTGAAGGCAGTGCTTGCTCCAAACACATTTTGCCATTTTTGGATATGTCAACCATGCATTGAATGTCAAGATTCTGATTATCTAACATTTATATACGTTAATTGTACATAATTTGTATAGTAGTTGTATGGAAGTGTCATCATTATAAAATCTCTAGCAGGTATTCTCAGAAGAATTTAATGAATATTCTGCAGAGTAGAAATTTTGCTTGTAGATTAAAAAGCATGCATGCCTTTTACAAGGTGCATTGTTAACACCTCTAACCTCATACCTGCCACCCAAAAGAAATACGTCTTTTAGTCCATTTTTGCAATAACTTTAAAGAATAGGTATTGCTAGCTCCCACTCTCAGCCGGCACCTTCACCTGAGTATCAATAGTGTCTTATAGGTACAGTCAGCATGCATGGTTGATTGTTGAAACCTTGAGAAATATGGCCTTTGCCTACTCAAGACCTGTCAAATTTCGCAGCTTCATTGATGCTTTTCCAAAGATTTTTCTCCATTCAGCCAAAAAGAAAAACAAGGACTTGCTCAGAAGCTGCCTCTTTCACTTTGCAACCTGTCACCCCTCACAAGGTCAACAATGTAATCAGGGGGGCATGGTCTGGCCACGTAGGAAGATAGCCTCCTGAACGTGGAGCTCCGCTTCAGGATGAACTCCTGAAGGAGGCAGCACTCTTCCCAGCATGGTAGTGACTACTACAGCGATGGTTCTGAAAACCCAAATACTGCGGCTAAAATTGATCCATGATCAAAGGAACTCTTTTAGGGTTAGTTTTAGTTAAAAGAAACTCTGAGCTGACAAACACGTATTGGGCCTGTGACTCAGCAAAGCCATGGCTCTTGCGTAGTTGGTGCACTTCACCTGCTGCCTTCATGAGGGGACTCTGATATCGCGCATTTCAGAAATGAGGAGAAAGCCCCCTCCTTGGTTTCGGTTCTTCTAAAATGGTAAGAACTGTCGGCGCTTCCTACAAATTCAAAATTAAAAGTTCTTTAATTGCCATTTGGAAACCTCTATAAATGAAGAATTAGTGAACAGCGCTTTCAAGTAAACAAATACCTTCCATACTTCTGGGAGTTCTTTATTTTCAGAATGTGACAAATTAGACTGGCACCACTCGTATTGTCGCTGTTGCTTGAAGATATTATTCATGCTACTTCAGCATTCAAGACTAAGTGGGTGGAGCCCCTAATCACTGTTCACTTGCAGCGTTTTCCTGGCACCTGATTGTGGTCATATGGCCGGGATGCCCGCCACCCCCTCCCAACACCAATTCCCCATGGGAGGAGACAAACACAATTTGGAGCTTTTGGAAGGCGGGGGGGAGTTACCCCCCCGGCCGTATTTATTAAAATATGAAACAAAACTTAAACTTTAAATTAAAACGTTTCATAAATTATGTATAATTTTACTTTCATTACATCTTGATGAAGACATGTTCTTTGGCTAACCTTAACAGATCTCTAATACAAAGGTTTCCTAGCCGAGTCTAGCATCCTGAAAATGCATAACATTCTAAAATAAAATTGTACATCCTAGCATTAAGGGCCAACGGCAAGGTCTTAAAAGGTGTCAGATCCCTACTACCAAATTCCCGCCCTCACGGTGTGAGTGGCGCATGCGCAGAGGGCTTTACCCTCATTGCCAACTGTAACTTCCCTTGTCGTGGGGGCCCCCTTTGACTCGACGCCATCTTAAAGGTCGTCCGAGTTCCCGTGTGAGGTATCTGTAAGAAGGACATCGTGGACTCCCCCCCTTCCCCACACTCTCTTCCGCCGGAGCGGATATCCGGCCCCCGGGAAATTCGTAGGAGGGGCATATAGCCGTCTCCCCCCTGGGAGGGGCCTATGGCCGTCTCCCCCTGGGCGACCCATCCGTAGTGGGTGCCGCCTCCCTGTGGGAGGGGCCAATGGCCGCCTCCCCCCGGGCGCTCCCATCCGTACTGGGTGGCGCCCCCCTAGGGACCTTGAAATCACTGCTCACCGATCATGACCTTACCGCCACAGGCCGGATAGTTGACCGACTATGTGGCCCCCCCACACCTCCTAAAGGTCATGCCTCCTCAATCCCACTAGCCATGCTATGAAGTCTCCTATGAGTAAATCATTCCCCGCCCTGGACAGGTGAACCCCATCATTCAAGTAATAGTGATCACCCCGAATACACCCATGGGGAATGCTTTGCAAATGCGCAGAGCGAAACAATTTCCCAATTTTATTGTTGACCCTCTTTACCGAGTGGTTTAACGCCGTTACAGAGAAACCCCCCCCGCCAAACTTTCCTGGGGATCATGTGGAACCAGGCAATTGTGCACCCCGGGAGCCTCCTAGCCAACCAGCTGACTGCTGACAATATGTGTTCCACTAACACCCGTCTTCCCAGTCTTACCAAGTCGTTGCCCCCCAAGTGCACTATGATTACAGATGGCTGTGACCTTTGCCGCCCTAAGAGTCCTTCCACAAACGCTTGAAATTGGTCAAAACAGAGGCCCCCCTTCCCATGGAAGGTCACTCTGAACCCGTATTCCCCAGATGCGTGAGTCGCGTCACCTGCCATGAATACGTCCCCAGCACGCCTCACGTATGAGTGGCCCACGACCCATACCACTTGATCTCCAGACGGTGATCCTTGACCGCTGGTCCTCTGGTGTTGGGTCGATCCCCAATTCCGCCCCGCGTCACAGGCTTGCGAAACTGTAATTCAAACAAAAGACAACAAGCGTGAGTGCATTTCATCAGTCTTTTACAACATATGCAGTCGCACATACCTCTTGAAACAGTTCGAGGACCAACAGCCCAGCCGTTTAACCTCTTCCGCATCCAGACCCCGGGCCATAGCCTCAGTAGCGGCCCCTATTCTGAATGAGTGGGTCCTGAAATCGCACAGGTTCAAGCCCGTCGCAGCAAGTACCCTCTGAAACTGAAATTTCGTCAACGGGGTGCCGTCCTTGTGTCTAAGCAGGTTCCCTCCCCATGTCGCCGGCCTCTGTGCCAGGTAGTCCTCCAAATACCTTATCGGACAACTGGGGCTCCCTCGGGCGCGGTGCACAACAACACTACTGCCCGAAGCTTCCTGGTCTGTCTTGGACCTGGCTATCGAGATTAACATAAAATCACCCCGTATTTGAACGTGATCCCTGCACAGGCCTCCCTCCACATCCTTCTTGTTCCTCGCCACGAGTTCACTTACCCGCATGGCCCCATGGAATGCCAATGCGAAAGCTGCTCGGAGCAGAACTACCTCGGAAGGGGAGGAGCATGTCTCATCAAGTTTTGCTAATAGCAAAGACAATCTTTCTAAACCAATTGGGTGCCTTGTATCTTGTCTGAGACCCTCCAGGCGCTGCCAACCGCGGAGCGCCTTCCTGGCTAGGAAGGAATCCGTCGGGTCCCGTATGCCATGGAGCTGTGCCGTGAATGATATAGCCGCCCTATGTCTGTTGGCAGTTGCAGCTGATCGGCCTTCTTTATGAAGCGCCACTAAGAACCCCAGGAAGGATTCCTCCTGCCCCCAGCTATGTGTCCCCACCGGCCCCAAGAAAGCTTAGTATAAATGAAACGCTCCCTCATAGGCTTTCCTCGTCCTGGGCGCTAAGCTGGCTGCCACGAGGTCCTGTAATCCGGGGCACCGATCAGCATAGTGCTTCGGGGAATGGTGCCGCCACTATATCCGCTGTAGGTAGATAGCCCGTGAAAGCCTGCATGTGTGAACGAGAGAGTGCATCAGCTGCATTATTCAGTACACCCGGCACATGTTTTGCCCTGAACTGTACATTCAATCTCATGCATTGCAATACAATTTCTTTCAACAGTCTCAAGATCCACTTGCAGCGTGGTGCCTGGTGATTAATGCACTCAACCACCGTCATATTGTCAGACCAAAACACTACCGAGCGGTCCCTAAAATCTTCTGGCCATGCCAACAGAGCCACCCAAATGGGAAATAGCTCCAAGTACCCAATGTTACCTGTTAGGCCACTGGTGTGCCACCACGTCGGCCATACTTGCACCGACCATCGGTTACCAAAAATTGCGCCAAATCCCACGCTCCCAGCTGAGTCGGTCCATAAACCCAGTTTGTCAGACGATGCTGGGGGTCTGTTCCACGCCACCCGACCATTGAAGTCTGCCAGGAATGCCAACCAAATGCGCATATCCTGGCGAACCTCTGCCGACAGTCTCGTGCGGTGGTGTCCCTCCTTGAGGCCGACCATAGCTTGTGCAATGGAACGTGAGAAGGGGCGAGCCATCGGTATTACTCTTAAGGCAAAGTTAAGCTGGCCCACCGTTTGTTGTAACTGGTGCAGGGTCACCTTCTTTTTACCCCGGCATTGTATTAAGGAAGCCCTGAACTTGGCCACCTTCTCCATTGGCAGACGGAAGCATCCTTCAACGGAATCGAGCTCAATTCCCAGAAACTCCAGTGTAGTAGATGGCCCCACTGTCTTACCCGGCGCCAATGGGACCCCAAACTCCTGCATGAGAGTGCAGAAGTCCTGCAGTGTCTGTGCACATTTCGTAGTGCCTGCCGGCCCTAAGAACAGTATTTACAACAAGGGGTGGTGAGGGACAGAGTCTCTGAATTAAGCAGAAAGCTCTCACCCAGTCAAGAGATCAGGGCTAGATCCAACACCGTTTTTTAGCTCACTGCACCATCCCAGTTTCAGAACCTGGCTGTATGCAAATTAGTCTGTTCCTGTCCCAGTGCATGATGGGAACAGGGCAAACCAAACTACAAAAGCCAATTCTTACACTGGGAAGGAAACAAGCTCCCGGGGACCGGTTTCTGGCATTACAGCCGTCTTCGGCCCGGTTTGCTTGAATCCTGATGGTGCAATGAGCAAGGGTCTCACATCTGAGAATACCCTTCCACGCTTAGGGTGGACAAAAATATTTACAACAAGGGGTGGTGAGGGACAGAGTCTCTGAATTAAGCAGAAAGCTCTCACCCAGTCAAGAGATCAGGGATAGATCCAACACCGTTTTTTAGCTCACTGCACCATCCCAGTTTCAGAACCTGGCTGTATGCAAATTAGTCTGTTCCTGTCCCAGTGCATGATGGGAACAGGGCAAACCAAACTACAAAAGCCAATTCTTACACTGGGAAGGAAACAAGCTCCCGGGGACCGGTTTCTGGCATTACAGCCGTCTTCGGCCCGGTTTGCTTGAATCCTGATGGTGCAATGAGCAAGGGTCTCACATCTGAGAATACCCTTCCACGCTTAGGGTGGACAAAAATATTTACAACAAGGGGTGGTGAGGGACAGAGTCTCTGAATTAAGCAGAAAGCTCTCACCCAGTCAAGAGATCAGGGCTAGATCCAACACCGTTTTTTAGCTCACTGCACCATCCCAGTTTCAGAACCTGGCTGTATGCAAATTAGTCTGTTCCTGTCCCAGTGCATGATGGGAACAGGGCAAACCAAACTACAAAAGCCAATTCTTACACTGGGAAGGAAACAAGCTCCCGGGGACCGGTTTCTGGCATTACAGCCGTCTTCGGCCCGGTTTGCTTGAATCCTGATGGTGCAATGAGCAAGGGTCTCACATCTGAGAATACCCTTCCACGCTTAGGGTGGACAAAAATATTTACAACAAGGGGTGGTGAGGGACAGAGTCTCTGAATTAAGCAGAAAGCTCTCACCCAGTCAAGAGATCAGGGCTAGATCCAACACCGTTTTTTAGCTCACTGCACCATCCCAGTTTCAGAACCTGGCTGTATGCAAATTAGTCTGTTCCTGTCCCAGTGCATGATGGGAACAGGGCAAACCAAACTACAAAAGCCAATTCTTACACTGGGAAGGAAACAAGCTCCCGGGGACCGGTTTCTGGCATTACAGCCGTCTTCGGCCCGGTTTGCTTGAATCCTGATGGTGCAATGAGCAAGGGTCTCACATCTGAGAATACCCTTCCACGCTTAGGGTGGACAAAAATATTTACAACAAGAGGTGGTGAGGGACAGAGTCTCTGAATTAAGCAGAAAGCTCTCACCCAGTCAAGAGATCAGGGCTAGATCCAACACCGTTTTTTAGCTCACTGCACCATCCCAGTTTCAGAACCTGGCTGTATGCAAATTAGTCTGTTCCTGTCCCAGTGCATGATGGGAACAGGGCAAACCAAACTACAAAAGCCAATTCTTACACTGGGAAGGAAACAAGCTCCCGGGGACCGGTTTCTGGCATTACAGCCGTCTTCGGCCCGGTTTGCTTGAATCCTGATGGTGCAATGAGCAAGGGTCTCACATCTGAGAATACCCTTCCACGCTTAGGGTGGACAAAAATATTTACAACAAGGGGTGGTGAGGGACAGAGTCTCTGAATTAAGCAGAAAGCTCTCACCCAGTCAAGAGATCAGGGCTAGATCCAACACCGTTTTTTAGCTCACTGCACCATCCCAGTTTCAGAACCTGGCTGTATGCAAATTAGTCTGTTCCTGTCCCAGTGCATGATGGGAACAGGGCAAACCAAACTACAAAAGCCAATTCTTACACTGGGAAGGAAACAAGCTCCCGGGGACCGGTTTCTGGCATTACAGCCGTCTTCGGCCCGGTTTGCTTGAATCCTGATGGTGCAATGAGCAAGGGTCTCACATCTGAGAATACCCTTCCACGCTTAGGGTGGACAAAAATATTTACAACAAGGGGTGGTGAGGGACAGAGTCTCTGAATTAAGCAGAAAGCTCTCACCCAGTCAAGAGATCAGGGCTAGATCCAACACCGTTTTTTAGCTCACTGCACCATCCCAGTTTCAGAACCTGGCTGTATGCAAATTAGTCTGTTCCTGTCCCAGTGCATGATGGGAACAGGGCAAACCAAACTACAAAAGCCAATTCTTACACTGGGAAGGAAACAAGCTCCCGGGGACCGGTTTCTGGCATTACAGCCGTCTTCGGCCCGGTTTGCTTGAATCCTGATGGTGCAATGAGCAAGGGTCTCACATCTGAGAATACCCTTCCACGCTTAGGGTGGACAAAAATATTTACAACAAGGGGTGGTGAGGGACAGAGTCTCTGAATTAAGCAGAAAGCTCTCACCCAGTCAAGAGATCAGGGCTAGATCCAACACCGTTTTTTAGCTCACTGCACCATCCCAGTTTCAGAACCTGGCTGTATGCAAATTAGTCTGTTCCTGTCCCAGTGCATGATGGGAACAGGGCAAACCAAACTACAAAAGCCAATTCTTACACTGGGAAGGAAACAAGCTCCCGGGGACCGGTTTCTGGCATTACAGCCGTCTTCGGCCCGGTTTGCTTGAATCCTGATGGTGCAATGAGCAAGGGTCTCACATCTGAGAATACCCTTCCACGCTTAGGGTGGACAAAAATATTTACAACAAGGGGTGGTGAGGGACAGAGTCTCTGAATTAAGCAGAAAGCTCTCACCCAGTCAAGAGATCAGGGCTAGATCCAACACCGTTTTTTAGCTCACTGCACCATCCCAGTTTCAGAACCTGGCTGTATGCAAATTAGTCTGTTCCTGTCCCAGTGCATGATGGGAACAGGGCAAACCAAACTACAAAAGCCAATTCTTACACTGGGAAGGAAACAAGCTCCCGGGGACCGGTTTCTGGCATTACAGCCGTCTTCGGCCCGGTTTGCTTGAATCCTGATGGTGCAATGAGCAAGGGTCTCACATCTGAGAATACCCTTCCACGCTTAGGGTGGACAAAAATATTTACAACAAGGGGTGGTGAGGGACAGAGTCTCTGAATTAAGCAGAAAGCTCTCACCCAGTCAAGAGATCAGGGATAGATCCAACACCGTTTTTTAGCTCACTGCACCATCCCAGTTTCAGAACCTGGCTGTATGCAAATTAGTCTGTTCCTGTCCCAGTGCATGATGGGAACAGGGCAAACCAAACTACAAAAGCCAATTCTTACACTGGGAAGGAAACAAGCTCCCGGGGACCGGTTTCTGGCATTACAGCCGTCTTCGGCCCGGTTTGCTTGAATCCTGATGGTGCAATGAGCAAGGGTCTCACATCTGAGAATACCCTTCCACGCTTAGGGTGGACAAAAATATTTACAACAAGGGGTGGTGAGGGACAGAGTCTCTGAATTAAGCAGAAAGCTCTCACCCAGTCAAGAGATCAGGGCTAGATCCAACACCGTTTTTTAGCTCACTGCACCATCCCAGTTTCAGAACCTGGCTGTATGCAAATTAGTCTGTTCCTGTCCCAGTGCATGATGGGAACAGGGCAAACCAAACTACAAAAGCCAATTCTTACACTGGGAAGGAAACAAGCTCCCGGGGACCGGTTTCTGGCATTACAGCCGTCTTCGGCCCGGTTTGCTTGAATCCTGATGGTGCAATGAGCAAGGGTCTCACATCTGAGAATACCCTTCCACGCTTAGGGTGGACAAAAATATTTACAACAAGGGGTGGTGAGGGACAGAGTCTCTGAATTAAGCAGAAAGCTCTCACCCAGTCAAGAGATCAGGGCTAGATCCAACACCGTTTTTTAGCTCACTGCACCATCCCAGTTTCAGAACCTGGCTGTATGCAAATTAGTCTGTTCCTGTCCCAGTGCATGATGGGAACAGGGCAAACCAAACTACAAAAGCCAATTCTTACACTGGGAAGGAAACAAGCTCCCGGGGACCGGTTTCTGGCATTACAGCCGTCTTCGGCCCGGTTTGCTTGAATCCTGATGGTGCAATGAGCAAGGGTCTCACATCTGAGAATACCCTTCCACGCTTAGGGTGGACAAAAATATTTACAACAAGGGGTGGTGAGGGACAGAGTCTCTGAATTAAGCAGAAAGCTCTCACCCAGTCAAGAGATCAGGGCTAGATCCAACACCGTTTTTTAGCTCACTGCACCATCCCAGTTTCAGAACCTGGCTGTATGCAAATTAGTCTGTTCCTGTCCCAGTGCATGATGGGAACAGGGCAAACCAAACTACAAAAGCCAATTCTTACACTGGGAAGGAAACAAGCTCCCGGGGACCGGTTTCTGGCATTACAGCCGTCTTCGGCCCTAAGAACAGGGAATCGTCTAAATAGTGCATAACCTGTCTATGCCCAGTGGCCTCGGTAAACGCCCATTCCAAAAAACAGCTGAACATTTCAGAATAAGCACAAGAAATTGCGCAACCCATGGGCATGCATTTATCCATGTAATACTTCCCTTGGAACGTGAATCCTAGCAAGCGCTGGTCCGGAGGGTGTACCAGGAGCCACCTGAATGCTGATTCGATGTCTGATTTCGCCATCAAAGCACCGGGCCCAGGTGATTCAGTAGCTCGACGGCATCTTCAAACGATGCGTATCGAACTGAACATACTTCAGGGTCAATGGCTTCATTCACCGAGGCCCCCATCGGGCCGACAGATTGTGAATGAGTCTATACTCCCCTGGGCCTTTCTTCGGAACCACCCCTAGAGGTGAACACACAAAATCCGCCACTGGTGGGCATGGAAACGGCCCTGCTACCCGTCCCAAGCTGACCTCTTTGGTAATTTTCTTGGCGGCCACTGCCGGGTTGTGTTGAACAGATAGCTGATTCTTACAAAAGGGGCTCCCCCGAAAATTCCCCGCCGGGATGTTGAAGCCATACAAGAAGCCATTCCTCAAAATCCCGGCGGATACATGATCAGGGTATTTGTTCAGCCAGGGAGTCAAAGCCAGGATGTCGATGGGCGAAGATGATTGCTTCCCAGACATCACATCAATCCTGCTTGGATCCCCCCTTTCCTCCCGAACTACCGCTCTTGGACCTGCAGCTACTTTCTGGGTGTGAGGAGTTCCCACAGCCCGCACAAGCATGCCGGAACCTACATGCTCCCTGGGGCCTGCTACAGTTACCTCTGTTAAAACCCCAACAAACCCCACGCCTGCCCCTGTTCCCGCCGGTTTTGGGCTGTGATTCCCCAGCGCCGTTTGCACGAAAGGGCTGCGCCGGTCTTGGCTGGACTGTCCCAGACCCGCTCCCGCCTGGCGAGGACATACACGCCGATCCAGGCAAGAGCTGTTTGTGCCATGACACCGTGTCGAGACAATCCCACGTTAAAGTCACATCAAACTCTTTAGATTTTCGAAAGTGAATATCATAACCCTTCCATTCATTCCCCCCGTACATCGAATAAAAATCCATGATCCTGTTCTGGTAACACGATAAATCGGGCAACACTTCGGGTTTACGTTCCCCCATTACTGCTGTGAATATGGAAAAGGCCTTCACTCAGTTCGCCATGGTCTCATCAACCCTAAATTCCGCCATCTTGGCCCGCCATACGCTGGGGTGCCATAAATCTTTCTGGATTTTTACGTACTCTATCTCACGATGGTCGGTCAACAGTGAAAACATATTAATATATTCGTCCCCCCATATCATTTCCTTCGTGGCCGCCGGGATGTGCTGAGACAACCTTTCCCGCCTCGAAGGCACTAAACTCTCCCCAACCATTGGCAATGGGTTCTTACTGGGTTCAACCGCCGTGTCCGCTGTCTTTGCTCGGCCATCCGTTGCGACTCCCGGTGCTACCTGTGGGGGAATATAAGGAACATTCGCAGTCCCGGCTTCCCTTGACTGCCGCAACTGCTCAATTATTATTATGGCTTCCTCGGCCGGATCCCCCACAGCCACTGCCCCCCCTGCCTTCTTCTTTAGCCAGGGTAACACTGCCGCTAACTGAAGGGCCAGTTCTGGTGGCATTTGATCATCCTCAACTGGTGTTATCACATCGGGGATTGGTAAACCCACGTCCGGACCTAGAACCGGGCTGTCCACCGGTGCGACTGGGCCTGCTGGGGGCACCTCCGGGACTGGGCCCTCCCCGGAACCCACCCTCCTCTTACTACGCTTCCCCTTACCCTCCGGGGTGACGTCCGGCAAGGCCGGTCCTATTACTTTCTTAGGCCGCCCCGAGGGGTTGTTCTGGGCTGCTATCTGCTTCTTAACCTCTGCCAAGCCCCACCCGATCGAATCCACTTTACCCAGTTTTCAGTCCATCAACGCCATTCGGTTCACCAAGGTGCGTAGCATCTTCTCCATCTCGGAGCTCTTTCCCGCTTTCCTGCCAGACATGCCTTCGGTTACTCCGTCCGACTTGATCCACAAGGTCCTAGAGCCTCCGCCCGCCTGGCACTGAAAGAGAAACAACAAAGATTACAAGTTTTCAAAATTGCTGCTTGTTCCGTCAAGGGCTCACGAGCAACGAGTGGTGCAGCCTTCCGAGCACTGGAACAAGAGGACGCTTCATTGGATTCCCGCTCACATTTATCCGTCTGCGGGAGGGCGGGGGCCCTCCTCGTGTACGCCCATCCGTGCGCGGACTTCCGGGCGGTTGTCTAGGACAACCCCTTCTGGGCGGGAAGGGCGTGCTCCGGCTACGCCGCTTTGGGCATACCAGCCGAACCACGCCCCCCGCCCAAAACAGTTTCCCGGGGGGATCGGGGCACCCATCCATACGTTCGGGGGGACCGAGTGGTCTTCCCTTTCCATTATGCTTCTTGAGGTGCAGTGAATTTCTTCAAGTTTCAAGCTGATATCCCTTTAACAACTTTTTGAAATATAGTGTGAGGGGTACATTTCTACAATGCATTACTCGCAAAGCACCAAGTGTCCCACGCATTCTGTCAGCCTTGCACTGAATCTTCAAGAGGCTTTCCATGTTAGTGTCTACAACATAATAAAGGTCAGAATATTTCCCTCGCTGCTAACTGTGCACTGCTGAGCTTATATGCTGATATTGTTTTAACAGCTTTTGAAGTATAATGTGGGAGGGAAATTTCTGCGACATATTACACGCCAAGCATCAAGTGTCTCAAGCTTCCTGTCAGCCTTGCACTGAATTTTCAAGGGACTTTCCAGAATATTGTGTACAACGTAATAAAGTACAAAATACTTCCCTCACTGCTGATAATTATGAACTGCTACGCTTATTTTAAAAAACTTCTTAAATAAAATGTGGTTAATTATAAAGCCTCAACGCTGCAATATTAAATATAGTTGTTCCAGGAAACCCTGACTAACACTTTGTGAAGAATGGTGTTTTTAGAGGCGGTCACCTTATACTAAAAAGAAAGTGCTGTAATTAAACACATCTGAGAGGTAACCGCTCTTACATGTGACTGAATTCTCAACGCATTATTGAAAACTTAGTTCTAGGTGCTTCTTTGGTTCACTGAATAAGGAATCGGTCATGAATGTCTAATCACAAGTACAGAAACAAAACTTCCAAGCAACCCCTCTTTGCAGAAGTAATCAAACAATCACGCATTACGCCTATGAAAGGTTCCGCTTTACAGTCATTTAATCCATCTTTCGTCACCTCAACTGCAATATCAGGGGAAACTATGGATCGCATTTTTCAAGACATTTCAACAATCAGCTGCCGTTTGACAGATATGGACACTAACATTTCTTCTCTCATGACAGAGGCCAAATCAATTAGAGCAGACATTGTACAATTTTTTTATAATAAAAAAGAAGGGTTGGACCAACGATTAATGGTAATAGAAACCAGGCTTGATTCAGTACAAAGCTGGGATCAAGACTTATTACCTCTTCACAGCAAGCTTGTTGACTTAGAAGATCACAACAAATGAGATAATGTTTGTTTTTTTGCCTTTCCAGAAAAGATTAAGGGCAAAAATGCTCGAACATTCTTAAGTAACGTCCTTCTCAAGCTACTTGGTATCACCTTTGATCCATTGTTGGAAACTCAACATGCTCATTGTTTTGGCCCTCCACGCAGAGACTCAGATTCTTGTTCAAGACCCCACATCGCCTGCTTCTTGCAACATGACCAAGTACGACAGATATTAATGATGGTATGCACGCAAGCCTCATACATATATGATGGCTGTGAAATACGCATGGCAGCTGACTTCTCCAGAGAAACTAATGAAAGGAGAAAAACATTACTATCTATGCGACCACAACTAAGGAAAATGGATATCAAATATGGTTTGTTTGACCCAGCTCGTTACCGTATCCAAAAATGGTGAATTAAAAGATTTCTATAACCCTGAAGATCTACAACACTTCCTTGATAGCATGTCAATTCAGGACATGGCCATACAATATACTCCTATCGACCAGTCTATCTCAAGTTCTAAACATTCTCAACAGCTGTCAGACAGTAGGCGTCGCAACACCAGTGAAGCTCATCATCGTGGTAAATACATTGAAAGACCAATCCGTACCCACGAGAACAAACTATATAGCATTTATATTTATATTACATCTATATTATATTTAGGACTTATTACCAGAGGAATATTTACTGTATGTTATTTACAGCGTTACATAATAACCTTTTTAAATCATGTCATCTGTTATGTTTGGAGCAAAATGTTTATGAATGTTTTTGCTTCTTTTGCCCTCTTATACACAAGACCTACTTGGAGATCAGTTGTGTTCACCCTTAAAACTTGCCTCTATTGGGGAATAGTCTTTAATAAGGTACACTTTCATAATAGATATCATTATAGTCAATACTATTTACATAAATATTTTCAAGTTACTAACGTAAGTGTCAAAGCCCAGCTCACCTGAGTTTCTGTTCAGTTCTGATGGAGGTTGAAGACAGTCCGACCCCACCCTGAAACTGCTTGTTCCAGCACACTAGTTTTAAAACAGTGTACTAAGAACCAGAAGCTCAAGGGAAGGGGGGAAGTGGATAAAAGAAAAAGTGAGAGACAACACCGTTCTTGCGTTTCCTTTGTAGAAGAGCTGCTAAAATCTGCGGCCCTCTCTGACTTCTGTAGAAACTGGAGCCTAATGAAACATAAACAAAGAACAGATAAGTGCAACCTATCCCTAAATATGTTCCTAACTAAACCTTCATCTTATTAGAAATTCTCTTCTAAAAGTACCTCTTGGATCCTGGTCTCAAGCTTCCAGGTTTGGAATGTGTTACTGTTCAGGGATGTGCTTTCTATTACTGTAAAACTTCAGTAAAATCAAACGAATATTATTATCAGAATTACCAACATCTAACATTCACCTTAATATAACTAAAGACTAAATTCTTAATAGTAAACTCACTTTTCACACATTTCCAGACTTTTTATAAAACAAATACTGTACTTTTACATCAAAATACAGCAGGTAATTTGTGCAAGTCCTTGATTTACTGTTTGCCTTGCTGTCAATGGTTTCCTCTGTTCGATTCCTAAAAAAGTTCCTTGTAAAACAATGTCTATTTCACAAAGTTCCACAAAGCATTCTTGTAACAAAGGGTTTGAACCACAAAGTTCGTGGGAGATATCTTTACATGAATCCAGAAATTGCCGATAAAGTTCTTTCAGGTAATAAAAGGTTTTGCCCTTACTTGTTGCTGAAAGGGGATACTGATCAGTCTAACCTTGACCTCTTTCTCTTTTGCAGGTCGATTGCAGTGGACAGAAGAGGGGCTGAGGCAAGAAGTAGCCGGAAACCAGAAGAAGGAAGAGCCAGAAGCTGCGCCCGTTGAAGTCAATGAAAGTCTGGAGAGAGCAGGAGTGCCAGCGCCGAAGGATCTGTTCTCAGGTAAGTGGGAGGTAACTGAGCACAAGCAGTGGGTGAGGCTCACAGGCTGCCTTTTATAGACAGGGCTGGGTGTGGTTCGAAGAGCTGGGTGTGGTTCGAAGAACTGGGTGTGGTTCTCACAAGCAGGTGTGCAGAGCTTCAGTTATTAAGCTAATGAGTTGAAGTAACACATGGCCTAGGGAGGAGTGTTCTAAATAAGCCTTGGTAAAAGCAAGGTCTAATGTTTTCCAAATAAGCCTTGGTAAAAGTAAGGTCCAATGTGCAAACAAGACAGCAATGTCCAAACTTGTGAATGCATTGAGCAACATACACAGAAGTCTTAGAGAGGGGCTGAGATAACAAGAAAGGCTTTCAGTAGTATTTTTAAAGAGAGCTATTACAGAGACCACTAGTGCAATGAGAGGGGACATGCTCTTTGCTGTGCACAAACCCTAACAGTCGCCCCCCTCAAAGGCCCTCCTACTGGACGGGGTTTCCCCGGATTCTTTAGATAAAACTGTCTAATCAACCATGGGGCATGTACATAGGACGTTGGTTCCCATGAATTTTCAGTTTCGTCAATTCCTTTCCATTCTACTAAATAAAACAGACGTCCATGAATTATTTTTGCGTCTTTTATGCTTTTCACTTCATATCCTAGATTACCCTTAATTGGTATGGGTGGAGGTGGTGGTTCGGGTCGGGTATTTGGGTTGTACGGCATAAGCAAGAACACATGGAAAGTAGCATGTACTGGGTATTCTTTTGGTAAGTCCAATTTTACTGTTACCGGGTTTACTATGGCAGTTATACTAAAGGGTCCAATGAAACGTGGTTTCCCGGATCCCTCTATATTTAGGTTCTTTGTGGAGAGCCATACTTTGTCACCGATTTTATGCATTGGGGCCTCAGATCTGTGTTTATCTGCTTGTCTTTTCTTGCTTTCTTTGTACTTTAATAAATGTTTCCTGGCCTTGTCTTGTATGTCACCTAATCTCGTTAGTCTATCTGTTACTGTCGTCAACAGGGAATCTTCTAAGAAAATGGGTATAGCTCTCGGATGATAAACCAGCATGAAATAGTATGGTGAGCGAAGTAGAGCTGCATGCTCAGTATTATTATAAACAAACTCTGCTACAGGGAAAGTTTCCAACCATTCACTAGAATAATCAGCCAATAAACAACATAGCATTTGAAGTAAGGGTTGGTTCAGTCGTTCAGTTTGTCCATCTGTTTTAGATGGAAAGCAGTGGATAATGCCACATCTATTTTCAGTTTTTCGCATAATTTTTTCCAAAATCTAGAGTTGGACTGGCTGCCTTGGTCTGAACACCACTTTGCTTGGCAAACCATGTAAAAGCACAATTTTACTTATAAAAATATCGGCAAATTCTGCCGCAGTTGGCAACTTCCGTAATGGTACAAAATGTGCCATTTTAAATAAAAAATCCATTATCACTAATACTGTTGTAAAGGATTTTACTGGTGGTAAACCTACAATAAAGTCTACACTCACAGTGTTCCAAGGTTGTTTGGGTGATGGCAGTGGTATTAACAAACCGTCAGGGGCCTTATGAGAAGATTTATGTCTTGCACAAACTAGACAGGTAGTGACAAATTACTTAATGTCCTTACTCATATTGTCCCACCAAAAGTGTTTTCGCGCATTTTCCAGGGTTTTTACCCAGCCAGGATGATCTGCCAACGGTGAGGTGTGATGCCAAATTATCACCTGTGTTTGTAATTCTGTGGTGGGCACTAACAGGATGTTTTTGTGATACAATAAACCTTGTTGTATTGAGGTATGGGAATCCTTTAACCAATCTTGAGATGCCATTTGCATGTGTGCATTATATAGATCTGTGATGAAATCCTTCTGTTGTACTGGTGCCAAAGGTTTTTGGGGAGGAATAATGGGTTCTCCTATTTTGTCTTGTTTCATGTCTGAGGTATGTCCGTATCTAGATAACCTGGTATATAGGTTATAACGAAGTCAAATGTACTAAAAAAAATGTAACCATTGGATTGCTGGCGCCACAGTTGTGGAACTCTCTGCCGCTTGCTCTGTGGGGAGCTACCAGCCTCCTTGCTTTTAGAAAAGGCCTTAAAACCTGGTTGTTTATCCAGTAGCCTGTTTTTTATGTATGTACTTGTTTTGCATTCCGTCCTTTCTTTTATCGGTGTTATGTTATTCTGTTGCAGCCTTCCTTTTCCAATAAAGCGCCGGGACACTCTTTTTGAGTAGCCGTGCGCTATACAAAAGAATAAATAACATAACATAACATAACATAACATCTGACGTGGAGTCAATGCTTTTAGTGATCCAAAGAACTGTAGGTTCTTATGGTCAGAAAAGATGGTAACAGGGTACTTGGCTCCCATTAAATGGTGCCTCCATTCAGAAAAGGCTACTTTGATAGCTAATAGTTCTCTTTCAGCCACAGTGTAATTTTGTTCAGCTGGTAATAACTTTTTGGAATAGAAGGCTATAGGATGTAATTGGCCCTCTACTGCATCTTGTTGAGAGAGAACTCCTCCTAAAGCTACTTGTGAAGCATCCGCTTCGACAAAAAATGGCAAGTCAGGATCAGGATGTTTCAGAATTGGGGCTGAAGTGAACTTTTGTTTCAGGAGTTGAACGGCGTGAGCCGCCTCTTCAGACCAAAGAAATTGTTGCCCTTTCCGCAACAGGTGGTTATTGGGGCCGCAATGTCTGCAAAATGAGAAATAAACCTCCTATAAAAATTGGCGAAACCCAGAAATTTCTGAACATCCTTCACAGATGATGGTTCTGGCCAATCAGTAGTAGCACTCATTTTCTTTTCATCCATAATTATTCCTTGAGGTGACAGACAGTATCCTAAAAAGTCCACTTTGCTGACATTAAAAGTACATTTTTCTAATTTAGCAAAGATTTGATTTTCTTTTAACTTTGATAATACTGCACGAACATGTTGGGTATGTTCTTCCGGGTTCTTAGAGTAAATGAGGATGTTGTCTATGTATACTATGACACAAACATCCAGGAATTTGTGTAGGACCTCATTTATAAATAATTGAAAGGCCGCAGGGGCATTACACAACCCAAAGGGCATTACTGTGTACTCAAATAGACCATACTTTGTCTTGAAAGCTGTCTTCCACTCACCCCCCTCTTTTATTAGGACCAGGTGGTAAGCTCCCCGCAGATCTAGTTTAGTGTATACAGTAGAATATCTTGATTGATCCAACAACACAGGTATTAGAGGAAGAGGATATTTATTTTTAATTGTAGCCTTATTTAGTCCTCTATAGTCGATACACACACGCAGAGATTTATCCGGCTTCGGGATTAAAAAAAGTGGAGATGACACCGGAGATGTGGAATGTCGGATGAACCCAGACTGTAGTAGGTTGTCTAGGTAGGTTGTTAAATATTTGGTCTCTTCTTCAGTCAAAGCATATACTCTGTTATTAGGTAAAGGGGCTCCTGGGATGAGATCCATACGGCAGTCTTATGACCGATGTGGGGGTAACACACTAGCCTTCACTGGAGCAAAAACGTCTTTAAAGTCAGAATATTCAGGAGGGAGAATTGGTTTGTCTTGTGTAACACTAGCACAGTGTATTACTGAGCTCTGTTCTGTACCTGCTTCTTGATAGCAATTGGTTCTACAGAATGAGGAATCCAAAGTAACTGTTCTGTTCACCCAATCAATTTTTGGGTTATGAGTTGTTAACCAGGGTACCCCGATAATCAAGCCAAAATTAGGGGTATCTATCAGATCAAAGCTAATCATCTCTGTGTGCCCGTTTTGACAGACCATGACAAGGGGACTTGTTTGTTTTGAGATGAATCCAGAGGTCAATTCTGACCCATCCACTGCACATACTGCTTCTGGACAAGGCTTTAGGCAAATAGGAAGACCTAATGTGTTAGCTAACTTATTATCCACAAAATTTCCTGTTGCTCCTGAGTCCAGTAGGACAGGGAGAGAATGTCTAACTTGGGTAGTAACAATTAAAAAGATCTGAATTATGAAATGTCTAGGTATGTGCGGTACCATGAAGGCTGCAGAATTAGAGGTTTGATTAAGATGTTTTCTCGAACAAGTAACCTCCGCCCTTGTCGAGCTTAATCGTTTCCCGACTCAGTTGAGGAGATAGAGGAAATAGTACCCTTTCGTGAAGTTTTAGGTTTTACAGGACATTCTCTGCCTTGCCACAATCTAAACATAATTGAAGTTTTCTCCTTCTTTCTTTTTCCTCTGACGTGAGTGGACATCTGAGTGTCCCTATTTGCATAGGCTCAGGTTCAGGTTGTTTATTATCTGTGTCTTTCTTCTCATGTTTAATTAAAGTTAACCGCGATTCCAGTTTGGATTTATCTCCCTTTCTTTCTCCTAGTCTGTGTTCCAATTTCACGACTAAATCTACAAAGTCATAATAGTCTTCTGGCAAATCAACAATATGAGCCAGCGCATCTTTTAACTCGTCTCTCAAACCTTTATAAAAAAGGAAGACACGCTTTCCTTCTGGCCAACGTGTCTAGGTGAGTAAACAATTAAAACTAGTGAGATCGGCCAATAAATCCTTGTTACCTTGTTTAAGATTTAAAAGCTCATTATCGCTTGCCTGCATAAAAGTGTGTTTTGCAAAAAGGCTGGTCATAGTACGTTTAAATTGATTCCAACTATGGTGGATGGGATCATCTCTATCCACGAAAGGAATTGACCAATTGGCTGCTGTACTGCCCAAATAAGACAAGACGAATGCCACTTTCATAGCATCAGTAGGGAACTGTTGTGGTTTACAAACGAAGTGTAATTGACATTGATTGATAAAAACATTTTATTTTTTACTATCTCCATGAAAACGTTCAGGTGTTGCTAAAGGCACAGCATTAGGAACATTAACAGTAACCTCAACTGGGGGGGGGGGGGGAGTTGCATGTTTTGCTCGCCCCCCTGTCTCTGAGGTGGTTTTAAACAAAGGCGTGAAAGCTGTGTTCCACTGAGATTCCCTAGGTTTATACCTACTTAAATCCTGTTTTAAAAAGGTGTTTTCCAACTTTAATTTCTCTATTTCCTCTTGCATATGTTGCAAGATGCCAGACACTGATTCATTATGGGCCAAGTCCTCGTTTAGGGCCTGCGCCATATCCGTGGCGTCAATGCCCTCTGTTTCTTCCCCGGCATTCATCGTCCAACAGAACTGAATATTTTAAAGGCTTGTGCTTCTGTCAAAGCCCAGCTCACCTGAGTTTCTGTTCAGTTCTGATGGAGGTTGAAGACAGTCCGACCCCACCCTGAAACTGCTTGTTCCAGCACACTAGTTTTAAAACAGTGCACTAAGAACCAGAAGCTCAAGGGAAGGGGGGAAGTGGATAAAATAAAAAAAGAGAGACAACACCATTCTTGCGTTTCCACTGTAGATGAACTGCTAAAATCTGTGGCCCTCTCTGACTTCTGTAGAAACTGGTGCCTAATGAAACATAAACAAAGAACATATAAGTGCAACCTATCCCTAAATGTGTTCCTGACTAAACCTTAATCTTATTAGAAATTCTCTTCTAAAAGTACCTCTTGGATCCTGGTCTCAAGCTTCCAGGTTTGGAATGTGTTACTGTTCTGGGATGTGCTTTCTATTACTGTAAAACTTCTGTAAAAACAAACAAATATCATTATCAGAATTACCAACGTCTAACATTCACCTAAATATAACTAAAGCCTAAATTCCTAATAGCAAACTCACATTTCACACATTTCCAGACTTTTTATAAAACAAATACTGTACTTTTACATCAAAATACAGCAGGTAATTTGTGCAAGTCCTTGATTTACTGTTTGCCTTGCTGTCAATGGTTTCCTCTGTTCGATTCTTAAAAAAGTTCCTTGTAAAACAATGTTTATTTCACAAAGTTCCACAAAGTATTCTTGTAACAAAGGGTTTGAACCACAAAGTTCGTGGGAGATATCTTGTTCCAAATTGTCTTTACATGAATCCAGAAATCGCCGATAAAGTTCTTTCAGGTAATAAAAGGTTTTGCACTTACTTGTTGCTGAAAAGGGATACTGATCAGTCTAACCTTGACCTCTTTCTCTTTTGCAGGTCGATTGCAGTGGACAGAAGAGGGGCTGAGGCAAGAAGTAGCCGGAAACCAGAAGAAGGAAGAGCCAGAAGCCGCGCCCATTGAAGTCAATGAAGGTCTGGAGAGAGCAGGAGTGCCAGCACAGAAGGATCTGTTCTCAGGTAAGTGGGAGGTAGACGAACACAAGCACTGGGTGAGGTTCAGGGGCTGCCTTTTATAGACAGGGCTGGGTGTGGTTCGAAGAGCTGGGTGTGGTTCGAAGAACTGGGTGTGGTTCTCACAAACAGGTGTGCAGAGCTTCAGTTATTATGCTAATGAGTTGAAGTAACACATGGCCTAGGGCATAGTGTTCTAAATAAGCCTTGGTAAAAGCAAGGTCCAATGTTTTCCAAATAAGCCTTGGTAAAAGCAAGGTCCAATGTGCAAACAAGACTGCAATGTCCAAACTTGTGAATACATTGAGCAACATACACAGAAGTCTTAGGGAGGGGCTGAGATAACAAGAGGGGACATGCTCTTTGCTGTGCACGAACCCTAACAGTAAGAGGTTGATCAATATATGCCTCCTATACTTCAAAAGAACTAAACAGTTGAATATAGTCTACATTGCTTGTTCATTTATTTATTGCTGGTATTATCTATTAGATACTATTTATATTTAGAATTGCATATAAGTTTATAATATCAAATGTTACTTTATGTTATGAAATGTACTACTTGTAGTTGAAAACAGCTAACAATATGTTCTAATTTCTTGAACCTATACTTATGCACTGTTGATTCTATGCATGCTTTAATGTATATTTATGCATTTTACTGGAATTAGGTTTTTTGTTGTTTTTTCTTCCTAAGAGTCACCATTATACACACTTGGGTTTTCGGATTTTAAATTCCTTTTAAATACTCTCCTAAATAGTCCTAGTTAAGGTTATATCCTCCTGATGGAGTTCTTACCCGTGGCAGTGCTCTAGTGAACCCAGACCCATGGTTAAAAGTACTTTATAGATTTTTGCTTTCCTTTTCTGTAGGAATTAGCTTTTACCATTTTCTCATACAAAGTCCTACTGTTCTCTACAAGACTTTAGAAGTGCTATGTTTTTCCTTTTCTTCTATTTTCTCCCACATCTTTGATCAATAAGTCAATAAATTTTACATTGGTTATTTAATCTCTTAATTTCACTTCATGCACTCACTCTCCTATATTTTACCATTACTCATCAAAACTTTATAAAAATACTGATGTATATATACATGGCTAACACTCGTCCTTTACATGTAATAATCTAGGGGTGGGCAGACATTTCCGTTCCTCCCACGGAATGTGCAGATATTTGCCCCTTCTGCCTTCCGCAAAGAAGGCAGAAAAACACGGCAAATTTCCGCACACTCTGGGTGGAACGGAAGTTGGCTGCCCGCTGCCCGCCCGCCTCCCGCCCGCCTCCCGCCCGCAATATTAAACAGAATAAAGCCTAAAATAAGATTTAAAACACTTACCTTATCATCGCTTCCTGGTCTATTGTGCCTTCTTCTTGAAACTGCACATGCACGGGAGCCTGTGCATGCGCATTCCTGGCAACACTATACCCTTAAGCTTACTGTTAACACCAGCTATCATTCTTCTGCATGATTTACGAAACTTCCAACACCTTTCTATGCCACAATGCTGTCTTTTGCATACCACGTTGGCCACAGCTAAAATATGTATATTAAGGCAATGGAAATCTCGGACTTCACCATCTCAAGATTCCTGGTTGGTAGCCATGATTAAAACTGCCTCATATGAAAGAGTCATTTATAATTTAAAAGATTAAACAGACCTTTTTAATAAAGTCTGGACTCCTTTTTTGTAAACGGATGATGTCTCTGTAGGAAGCAATATTGTCAATCCTAAACTGAATATTCCAACAAACTAATTTATTTATGCTAACTTCTCTTTCCCCCTTTGCATCTATATTTTTGATATTGTCTTTATGCCTCATTTCCTCTTACAGTTATGTTGATGTAGATAAGTATAACATAGAGGTCCATTAGGATGGCGGATGGACAAAGTCTGTCCACCATCCTGTCGGGGGCCGGCACCGTCCGCCACAAGGGCGGAGGAACCGTGCCCCCAATTAGGATGCACCCGCCACAGTGGCGGATGCATCCCGCATTTTTAACATGGGGCGGACGGTGCTTAAAGCACCGGCCGCCGCAATGTGAAAAATGCTTGTTGTGCGTTTTCACAGCACAACATAACAGGCACCGCGCCATGTTGTGCTGTGAAATGCAGGGGGGTACTATAGGTACCCCCCATGTGCACCCCCCACCCTCCCCTTCATCCTGGGGACCCACAACGGGCCCCTAAAGCAGGAACCGAATACCTTTTTGTGGCGGCATTGCCGCCACGGAAAGGCATCCCTCCCAGGCGGTGGGGATCATCCCAGGATGGAACCCCCTGCCTGCAATGGGCTGGCGATATGTCCGCCATCCTAATGGACCCCTAAGTTAGGGAAGTTTGGCAGACTTAATTTATAACTTGTAATCACACAATTATTTCATAGGAGACAATGTACATCATAAAATATTATATCATACTGTTATGGCACTGTTATTCCTTTTATATCTAATCTTTTTACTTATACTCCTAACATGTGCTAAAATACTATTTAATAATTTAATAACTTAATAATTTAATAATTCAACAATTTTACTAAATTTTGTATCAGCTCTTTAGAGTTTATTGCTCAACTATTTAATACTTTAATCCTCCTTATTGAATGTTTGAGGACCATCTATCATAATATTTTGTGTTTGTTCTCATAATTTAGATTCAGATTTTCAGTCATATTTTCATTTATGTATTACTTAATTTGTGTTAAAATGAATGTGTTTGTCATTTATCAATTTATCGGAAATAGTGATATCTGTGCCTTAATTAAATAATGTATCTATCCTTTATACATCTACTAATATATTATTTTGATTATTGTTCTAAGACACTTCTGTATTGTATTTGTAAAATGCTAATAAAAATGTTTAAAATACAAAAAAAAACACTGTAATCAGTTATGATTCTTACAGATTTGCTTTGAAAGACTGCATTTAACCATAGGTGGATTGCTCTTGAAGTTCCAATATACAGACCTTTCTGATTGAACTTGCTAAGATCACTGAAACATTTGTTCACTCTCAACTTGTTTCTCACCTTTACACAAATTATGTGTCAGGCAACATGCCAGCAGACTTATGTCCATCCAGTTGTTTCGGGACAGTCCTGAGTGTGAGAGGACTGTAGTTTTGGCTGTGATGAGTGATTGGGCTCCTTGTTATGTTATTGAATTTTTCTACTGCCATGGTGCAATGTACAAGATCATTTTGCTGGAGGATCTGATCAAGGTGGGGGATTTTCTAATTTCTTTATTGCCTTGATTAATTCTTTCTGACTAACATAATATTACAAATCAAGGAAAGTGAGTTCCTATTCCTACGTGTCCTGTAAAGACTCTCATAACTCATTACCTTTTCCTGCCCTCTTTAATACTTACAATGAGCCTTTACATACACTGTTAATGGGGAAGAATAGCTGAAGTTCTAGAGTTAAAGGGGCCACGATATGAGGAATGTCACAATACATCGAAAACGTCATGCAGTCATCATCAAATAAAGCTAAATTCTAGGATGCCTGCTGTTGATGACAGTGAGTGATCCAGAATTGGGAAAATAAAGTAAAGAGAATTATTTTTCTGAACATTGATTGACCTCTTTAAACCATTTCATAGACTTCATTTAGGCCTGAATGAGGTACACTTCCAAATGGAGCTGATGATCATGGGTTCTAACAATGTTGTGAAGGGGCTTTTCAGACCAAATAATTGGTTGTACATTATGGATGTCCCCATAACCCTGGCAAAGTGTTCATCACTTCAATGACACAATTATTAAGGAATACTTAAATATCCTTAGAATATCCCCCATTTAAGAAAGCTTATCCTGTTTCTTGAGGTTCAATAAGGTCAGCCATCACAAGAATGGCTGCCGTGACTTACTTTGATGGGCAGACTAGAACTAAATCGAAAATGGTGATGCTAGTGGTCTCATGGGTCTAGAGGTATTCAAATATTTCCCTGCCCCAACCCCTGCTCTCCTTTGACTTGATCTCCATAAGATACAAGATAATTCTACAGGGGCCTACTTATAAGCATAACCACCTACTTTGAACAGGCTCAGAACATTGGAAAAACTATCATTGTATATGCCAATATAAAATCAAAGATTAACAAACAGATTTTTCCTAATGCAAATCTTTCAAAATCAAATGTTTTGGGGGCAGCAAATCATTTAAATAATTCAGCATTATGTGGCAGAAAGATCATCCACTTTGCTGAGTGTAACATACAAGCCTATAATACACATGTTAAAAACAATCTCTTCTTTGAAGAATAGCATCTTTTTTATTTTAAATATTTTTATTATTTTATAAAAACAATAAAAGTATAACAAGATCCAGTTACAGTAATACAGTATCTTACGTTAATAATCAGCATGTAAAACAGTATATTTTCAAGCCTTTGCAGATCCCTTTGTAGCATGACCACACACTGATCAAAGATGTTAGACATTTCCATTTGGCAGCCCTCTCCTCTCAATAGCGAAATACCCTCACTTTGTCATTGAGACTGGAAGAGCTATCCCTCTGGGGGCCGGTTGAGTATCCCTTGCTATTACATCAAGACCATATTAAGAGAATAGCATATTTTAAAGCAGCAGTGCATAGCTATCTATGTTTTAGTTATTGTATAAATAGATTGAATCCATGAATTGGAATTGAAATTAAAATTAAATGATTATCCATATTCTTTGTAATTAGGGACATTTGGGTGTAGTATCTCACATACTGTGCAAAGGATGTATGGGTTGTTCAAAATTAAGTAGAGAAGGTCTTACAAATTTGTGAAAGTACCCGGTGAACCTATACGTTTCGTGGGTGGTAAGAGAAAAGAAACCTTCATGAGTTTCCCATGTAAAGAAGAACCATAAACAACATGCTTTTGAATATTGAGAAATATATTTGCGACATTCTGACTCTTGAACTATGAAAATTCCACAAATTGTTCAATATACAGATGTAGGGTTAGTTAACACAGGAGTGTATTGGCGGTTGCAAAAATTAGAACTTTGCCTGGAGTCGGCAAGCAGCTTTCCAACTGGCTGTTAATTCTCAACATAAAAAGTATAACCCTATTTACACTGAGATATATGATTTATGTTAACACCATAACGTCGTATACCTGTGACGTAAATTACTCTTGCTGCCTTTGATGGTGTCATTAACAGCATGGCTAGGTAATTGAACGCAAGTATTGTATCTAATTTAATTGTATCAAAGTGAAAGCTCTAATGCACTCATTACACCTGAATAATTTTTAATCTACTGCACACCTTCCATGCTTACCAAAAAGAATGGAAAAAATGGTCACCTCTCAGCTCTGAAACAACTTAGAAACAACCATGGGCCTCATTTATGAAGGCCTTGCGCCACCGGTGCGTCACTTTTTCCCATTTTAAAAGTGACGCACCAGTGGCGCAAGGCCTTCATAAATAAGGCCCCAAGATTTTAGATTTTGCACAAAATAATGTGAATTCGTCAAATATCTTTGTGGTATGCCTTCCATCAAGGTTGAAGGTGTTGGCATAGCTTTTGTTGAAAAATCATTAGAGTTACTGGTGGGAAATTGGTTAGAAGAGAAAAGGTCTCCTTTGAGTTATTTGTATGGGTTATCTATACGAGTTTGTATGGGTTATCTATATGAGGTTATCTATATTATTTGTATGGGTTATCTATATGAGTTATCTATGTATGGGTTCACCATACATAGACAGGACAGAGTAGGCCAGCGGGGAGGTGGGGTAGCAATTATTGTCAGGGACTACCTCCCAATCAGGACCACACCGATACCATCCACATGTTGCGAAGCCCTACTATTTAGTATTAAGCTCACACCCCTCTTCAATTTTAAAGGCGTACTGGTATACCGCCCACCTGGAGCACGTGCCCCATTTTTATTCAGCCTAGGGTCTATATTGGAATCCATAGCCCTTGAAGATCCCTTTGCAGTGTTAGGCGATTTTAATTTCCACCTTGAATCAAGTAGTGACACAGACACTGCATGCCTCTTAGCAGACATGGAAACACTAGGTCTGTATCAACGTATTTCTGCCCCTACCCATGACGCTGGTCACACTCTTGACGGCATTTTTACTAATATTGAGTCGCTACATATTGCAGATGTCCTCCCCCTGGCATGGACCGATCACCACGCCATTTTAAGTCATTTAGCTATCCCCGATGCCTCTAAGAGGAGGGCTGTTAACAATAGCCCCAAACAGGTGAGAGCATGGAAGGACATAAAGGCGGGG
The DNA here is from genome assembly GCF_964263255.1 of Lissotriton vulgaris. NCBI lineage: Eukaryota > Metazoa > Chordata > Amphibia > Caudata > Salamandridae > Lissotriton > Lissotriton vulgaris. The sequence continues at coordinate 1,087,876,667 of NC_141697.1, read as the reverse complement.
ACATTGAACACATTCCTGGCTAGAACATCGCCATTGCTGTCAGATGACCCCACCGTTGCCATAAATCAGTTCAATACCTGGCTCAATCAGGCCACACTTGAGCTAGCGCCCGTAAAATCTATCTCCCAGAATCGAGCCTCCCCCAGTGCTCCCTGGTTCTCGGATGAACTCAAAAAACAGAAACAATTAAATAAACAAAGAGAAAGACTTTGGCGGAAGCGCTATGACCCAGAAAGTAAATCATTATATAAAGACTCACTTGCCCGGTACAAACAGATGATCGCAGAGGCGAAAAGAGCCTATTATGCCGCACAAATTGAGACTGCCAAAAACTCGTGCAAAGAGTTATTCGACATCACTAAACGCTTGTCGGGTGGCCCGCACGACCTCACACCACCTCCCTCACAACATCTTTGCGACGCCTTATCTGATTTTTTCTTCAAAAAAGTTAACGACATCTATCAGGCGTTTTTTCTAAACACGGACTCTACACCACTATCCTTGTCCTCCACCTCACGGGATAACACACTGACCCGCTTTGTCGAGCTCACTATGGATCAGACAAGGAGTATTATTTCAAGAATCAAATCAGGTTCTGCATTAGACCCGTGTCCGCTCAAAGTTCTTATGCCAGTTATGGACACGTTGATACCGGTTATAACTCATGTTTGCAACACTATGTTTAGCTCCGGAATTTTCCCGGCTTCTCTGAAACATACGTTGGTCAAACCCCTCTTAAAGAAAGTTAATTTGAATAAAGATGACCTGAAAAACTATCGTCCGATAGCCAGTCTTCCTTTCCTGGCTAAGGTAATAGAAAAAGCCATGAATCAGCAACTGTCGGAATTTGTGGAGCAGCACCAGTTGCTCGACAACACCCAGTTCGGATTCCGCAAATGTCATGGCACGGAAACTGCCCTTCTAAAGGCTGCGGATGACACCAGAGCCATACGAGACCAGGGGGGGACAGCACTCCTGGTACTGCTGGATCTTTCGGCGGCCTTCGACACGGTCGACCACAAGATCTTAGTCGACCGTGTCGAACGACTGGGGGTCCAGAAAACTGCTCTGGACCTGCTTGTATTGTTTCTGGCCAATAGATCACAAGCAGTATCTCTAGGACCCTACCAATCATCGAAGGTGTCTCTGCCGTGTGGGGTCCCTCAAGGCTCATCCCTGAGTCCGACACTATTTAATATCTACGTGTCGGACCTTGCAAATGTCATCAAAGCATTTGGGATGAGCCTGACCTCCTACGCCGATGACACCCAACTGGTACTGGCTATCAAAGGGGACGGGGAGGAAGTGGCCAATCGACTCACGAGAGGAATGATGGCAATAGGTGACTGGATGGCCACGAATTGTCTGAAACTCAATTCAGAAAAAACTGAAGTGGTCATCTTCGGTCACCTCTCCCCGGGCTGGTCACCTGTCTGGTGGCCACCATCTTTCGGTCCCCCGCCGAGTCCAGCTAGCAAAGTGAGAAATCTAGGCGTCATCTTCGATGCTGGCCTCAATTTTATGGCACATGCGAATAAAACTGCGGCTTCAGCTCATATGAAATTGAGAATGATTAGGAAAATACTACCTTTCCTACCGAACACGGCCGGGAAAACACTGGTCAGCTCACTAGTCCTGTCCTCCTTGGACTATTGTAACGCTCTATTCTTAAATGCCCAAGTCCGAGTGACAAATAAGATGCAGTCAATCCAAAATGCAGCCGCACGAATGCTGGCTGGGATCCCCAAGTTCGCACCAGTTACAAACATCATTAGGGATCTCCATTGGCTCCCGATACACAGCCGTATCAAATTCAAATCACTGTGTATTGTTTACAAGTCACTCAATAATCAAGGTCCCCACTTTCTCAAACAGAATCTTCTCCATCATGTCCCAACCCAATCTCTTCGTTCCTTTATTCAGAACTTCTTGGCTGTGCCTCGCACTAGAACAGTCACCTGGGGCGACAGGCGTTTCCTGGTTGCCGCCCCTAGACTCTGGAACACCCTTCCTGCACATATCTGAGCAAGTCCCTCCCTGTTCACATTCCGCAAACAGCTAAAGACGTGGGTATTTGACCAATAGCCATGTATATCTTCTTTACCCCAGTTGCTGATCCATCCCTTAATTAGCGCCGAGACGCCCACAGGTATTCGCCGCGCTCTACAAATGTCAATAAATAAATAAATAAATAAATAAATAAATAAATTTGCTGCTTGAACCAGTTTCCCAAGAAAACAAATAGTCAAACTTTTTCATGTGCAACCCTTTTTAACAAATCGCTACATTTGTACAATTAGAAATGACCTTCACCAGCCAGGTGTGAGTAGCGGGAGGGTGTCCTCCTCAACTGGGACCGGTCTAGCCACAGCCGCTGCCCCTCCATGCAGTCGCAGGCTGCCCATTAGAGACCTGAAACAGCATGCGGGCAGTAGCGAGCGAAGCCTTCCCGCCAACTTGGAAAATCTTTGTGGGGCATTTCTGGAGGCCACTGCCTCCCATGTGCTACCAGCTGCAGCGCACGTTCACAGGCCGCTGCCCTTTAATAACTCTGCATATGTGGAAGGCCGAGTAGGGTCTCCCGCCCTTTCCGCAGTTTTTGATGACCGCATTGTAATTTTGTGATTATTGTCAACGGGCCAAGTGAGTTTTGACCTGTGCACCTTATTAGTATTTACCTAAAAGTGAGCTATGACCTATACTAGGAGTACTTATTTACTTACTTTTGGTTGTTCTCTATCACTACAATAATGTTTTACCCTAGGAAAAACCTCTTCCTGTACAACCACAACAGCTTATGCAGATGTTCTCTCCCCTTTTGCACCAAAAATGTCAGGAGTAAAGCTTCCCCCATATCCCGAGTAGGAATATGCCTGGGAAAGATTTGTGAATAGTATGTATGGGATGCTCACCTACTTAGGCAGGCATCGGCGCCCTGCAATGGTCACAACCTGCCTCTGGGAGTAGATTTAGTGAGAGAAAATTCTGCCTAACAAGAAATGTTTTAAGGATGAGTAAAATCAATTTACGAGTACAATTTTGCATTTTGTGAATCACTCATACATGGTATTATATGTGTTTATAAGTATAGTTTAGCTATTCAAATTTCTTTAGAAATCTGTCCCACTTGGATTTATGAGCTGGCACAAATATGCTTATATGTGGCCACTTTGCAAATTGCACGCTTAACTAAAGCATAAGAGTTTCTCAAAAAGCTGAGAAATGTCTAGACCAATTTTTGCCAGAACTCAGCAAAGATTACCTGGAAAAAAATCTTCCTGCAGCCAGTCATCAGCATAACATTACCCAAAAATAGTCCACGGAGAGATGTTCCGGATTACAAGTAAAATAATGCATTTTATTGTTAACATATCGTGCGCCTAGGAACAAAAAACAATAACGAAAAAGAGCATAAATTACTACGCCTACTTTTTTTTAATTAGCACAAGGCAAAGTATGCAACTGGCATTATGGTGTTTTTGTTTTTTAATTGCAAGGCAAAGGTGTTTTAACAGCTTGGAAACAGTATAAGTACGTGAAGAAACAGCATCTCTGATAACAAAGCTTATTTTTGTTAGTAACATCATTAAAGGTGTGGAAACCCACATATATTTGCAGGGCATAGGAAACAGTTGCCCTTGGATAACAGTGATTGTAGGGCCATGTGTTTCACCATTTGCTAATTCGTTTTCATGCATATGCATAAAAAAAGTGTAAACTGTTGGTTGATGCTGTTGAAAAAAGTAGCACTGGGTTAAGAAAAGCTGAGCGAATCTGCTAAGTATTTTAGTTGTTTTTATTTGCAGATCAAATTGGATAACTATTTTAATCAATAATATGCCTAGTCCCTACAACCTAACTATAAAGAAAATATTAATTGTCATAGGCTCTTTAGAAATCGAGAAATGCACCGATTATCGCAATATTTCAATTTAGCCATTTAAAGATGTGGGCCGTAGTGCATTTTTCTCAATGCATTGTGTGTTGTTGACACACTTGAGGCATCATTTCTAAGAGTAAGAGTTAAAAGGGGCATAACTGGCATCTACAAAAATTGTATTAATATTGGTAATTGTTTTTAATTTTTTATTTTTTTATTTTTTATAAAGCAGGTCTATTCTGTCCCTTAATCACTCAAAAAGAGTGATTTAAGACAGATTAAACAAATAACTATTTGGACAAGTTCCTACTATCTTTTTTTTTTTTTTTTTTTGGTAATTGTTAATGTATAATTGTGTGTAATTGGTTAACACAGTAAAAAACTGGGGGGGAAAAGGGAGTATTTAAAATCTTTCCCACAGCGCAACACAGCAAGCCAACTTGCTTTGCAGTATGAAAGGGAAAAGGTAGGAATGAAAAATATTTAAAATTATACAGTGCATCCCTGTCCTTTTCTAGTGCTGGCCCACTTTTGGTTGCCTAATGCCAATGCAGGCACCCTTGTGCCATGTTGCAAGAGTGCCTGTGTTGTAGGCATGATTGGTTGTGTGCAGAATGAAACACCTTCCTCCGCAAAACCAATCCTGAGAGGCATTTTCCTCTTTCTACCTGTACTGCAGAATGTGCAGGAAGAGGAAAAAACAGGGAGAAATAAAGCTATTTCCTTGTGTTACGCCTTAAGCGGGGAGTCATAGCACCTTTAAGCGCTCCAAGGTCTGCCACTAATGGTAATTCTGAGAATGCACTAAAATCCTTGAGTGGATGCCTGGGAACACCCACACTCCACTCATGGAATTCTTCCCCGACACAGAGTAACGTAAGGCAGCAATTTGAGCTGCCTTGCGTTACTCTAGATTTATCAACCTCCGCAGGTCCATTCAGGGCCGACACAAAGCCCTGATAACTATTCCCTAAACGGTTTATCTATTGCCCATAATTTACCTCTGAGTTAATTGGGCCAGATTTATTAAAGTTTTGCCTTGCCCTTAAGTGAAATTTACTATGACACTAGAGCCATGTTGCAAGGCTCTGTGTAGTAATAGTAAATCTGGAGTAATGTAACGTAAGGCAGCGCAAGTCATTTCCTTGTCTTGCACTGCCCTGGGAAGGCATTTAATGGGTGTTACTTTGCATCCCGCGCATCCACTCATGGTCTTTGTTACATTTCCAGATTTACTTACTCTAGTAAACTGGGAATGTATCAACATGTTACGCCTTCCCGAGGGATGTGTAAGGAAGAGAAATATGTTTACTTATCCTCTTTTTCCCCTCTTTCTATGTGACATGCATTCTGTAGTACACATAGAAAGAGGAAAAAAGCTTAGAGGATTGATTTTGTAGAGTAAGGTGTCTCTTCCTGCCTAAAACCAACTCCTGCTGTAAGACAAGGTGTAAGTGTGAGAGAGGTCAGGAATCTACCATAAAGTAGTAGATATGGTGCATTCCTGCTCTCTCCATTTGATGCAGCGCAGCAAGCTGTCTTGCTGCGTTGAGCCACATATTAGTTAGTCTACCCCCTAATATCAGATGCTAATATTATTTGCACCAGTTGTTTTGCTCATGTTACAAACGAATGGGTTTAAATGATGCTGCTGGCCTTTCTTTTTAGCAATAAGAAAGCCTACAGTTTCTTCGGTGCTGATAGCAGTGATGCACTGAGTAGATTATTAAAACCACTGGTTTGTGTTTGTACGGATGTATGACATTACAACGCATGCTTTTACCACGCATGCTGTTACAACACAGTTTTTACAACGCATACCATTACAACGCATAGCGCTTTGGGGTGCTGGATAGTGAATAGTTTAATTTACTATTCCAACTCCAGTCCCCATGGATAGTAGGGAAGGTGTTGGATAGTAAATTAAATCTATTCCCTATCCTAGAGCGCCCCCCAGCGCAATGCGTTGTAATGGTTTGCGTCGTAATGGTTGCGTTGTAATGGTAGTGCGTTGTAAAAGTTTTGTTGTAAAGGCTGTTTACCGTTTGTACTCATCCCATTGTTTGAAATTGCCATGCACAATAATTTTTTACTCATCAATTATTTAGCTCCATATGTTCGTTGCATGATCAGTTGGTCTTTTCATGCTTTAAGTGCAGATTTTTTCACACTTAACTTTTTACATTTTTATTCAGACAGAGTACCAGATATTTCAAAGGTGACAATTTTTGACATGTACTCCTGAGACATCAAATTGAAGAAAGGGAGTCTCATTTCACTGACAAGGTGAGGGAGAATGAATTAGAGCAGGGTTGTCCTAAGTCAGTCCTGTAGGGCCAGATTCATACCAGATTTTCAAGATAACTACATTTATTTAAATGGGGATATGCAAAAAATGTGGTTTCGGTCCGGCTGTCCAAGACCGACTTTGGAGAACCCTGGACTCTGTAGTCTGCAATCATTAACAATTCAAATATAGTAATTTTAGGATGTTTCTTGGGTCTTCCATGTAAATCATGTCATTATAGGTTTGCAGATAGTAGTATACATGTATTTCCTACTACCAGCACTACACTTCATATGCAATCCTCCCTTTCAAGACATTGTGCCAAGGGACTGATTGCATATACATTACTCCTATGATATCTCTTGGTCACCCCACATTCTGCTGGCCCTGGAAGGTAATCACTAAAGGACTAAAGGGTAGTTATGGTTTTCAGGAATGATTAGCAATTGAGGGATAGTTAAGGGTTTGTAGGGTTCAAGGAAGGGTAGCCTTAATGGGTAGTAAGGGGGATTTAGGGTTCAGGTATGGATAATTAAAAAGGTTAGAAAGGAGTTTGTAAGGGTCAGACAATTGTGGCATTGAGGCAGTAATGGTTTTTGGGATTCAGGGAAGGATAACTTAAAATGACAGCATATTAGACAACTAACATAATATATAACGTATTACCTCTGAAGTAAAATAAATACAAAATTTGTTATGACATTTGTTATAATTAAATGAATCATGAATCAGTCAATTTCGGGAGACAAAGAGCTTAGAATAAGTCCCTCCAGCCCATACATTTTAAAATTAGGAATTTGAAAGAAAAAACACCATTCTCTTGATGTTAAGATATCTCTGAAGTTGAAGAGAGAAAGATAAGGAGGAGCAGTTGGGGCTGCAAAACAGAAACACATTAACCTGACTGCCCTTCTCCCATATTATCTGCTGACAGAGGGGACCCATACACCATAATTAACAAGGAAAAACACATATCATTGCAGTGGCATGTTTTTGATGTAACTTGATAAAAAGCTGTGGCACACATAACGTGTTGGAGAGCCAAAGCCCTGACTGCAGAGATCTCCCTATGGTAAAGTATACAGAAAATTAAATACGTTTACAACATTTGGAAAAAGTGAATACAAATATTTTTATGTTAAATATTGTTATACATTAAGGTTATATATTTATTTTAAAAGCATAGCGAAAGAAAATATGTTAAAACTGTATTAGCTTAATTTAAAATATTAAAATAAAATAAAAATATTCTTCTGAAGTAAGTTTAAATTAAAAAATAAATTCATACCTGTAGTAAAAAAACATTATTTATTATGTGATAGTAATGATAAAAAGTGATGCGTAAATTAATTAAAAATAATGTAATTATTTTTATTGACATAATTTACCTTAAATTTTACATTAAAAAGGTGAAAGAAATATAGGAAATAAATATTATTCTTTTTATTTATCTTCTTAACATTAAAATACATTTATTCACATATTTGACTATTTTAAATATTTTATTGGATGTATTAATATTTTCTAAGGGATTTTAGTTTAAGTTGCTCTCTGCATTATTTTCAATGCGTGCATCATATTTTTCAGCTACTCTCTCCATCCCTACCACATTTACTACTAAGGGGCCAATTCCGATGTCGTTCGGAAACACTTCCAACTGAATTGGTTTTGGAATCGTTTCAGACCGACGCAGGTTCTGCAAGTCTGACCGACCGAGTAAGATGCTTCTGGACATCGTTCTATCGAACTAGCATTGACTTGGGAGCGAGAACACAAGCTACCGTTGGAAAAAAAGGTGGTTAGGGAAAATCATGCACCCTGTGATGGGCACCCCATGGTGCCTGCCAACCTGTGCATAGTTGGTAAGAGGGGTCCCTTAGGTAGCCCCATGGGCCCCAATCGTCGGCCTACCCCAAAACCAGATTTCAACAGCCATTTTGTGTCAGGCAGACCGAATCAAGATGGCTGTCCTGAATCGTCATCTTAATCACTTGTTCAGAAACCGTGACCATAGAGCTGTAGGAATCAGCTCCAAATGACTCAGGCTGTCCAAATGCCATTTGGAACAGATTCAGACAGCCCAAACAGTTTCCATGCATCATAATCGGCCATTCGGAAACGTGTCCAATTCAGCCAGAAATGGAGACGATTTCCCAACCTGTGAGTTTGAATACCGTTCCAAATAGGTTTGGCCTGGACGAAATGGCTGTGGGAATCAGACTTTTGGGGTCCCCCTTCACCCATAGACCTCTGGATCGGGCCTGTGGGGGTACTCACCCATACACAGTGTGGCAGGCACCATGGGTGGCCTGCCACAGGGTGCAAGGTTTTCCCCACTCACCCCTTTTTACAGTGTGAGTTGTGTTCTCATTTAGAACACAGGCTCACATTGAAGTCAATGGGCGTCCAACCAAACTGAGTCCATAACCATACGGACACATCGTAATCAGTCAGTAGGACTCCCCAAATACGAATCGTTCAGAAAGCATTCCTAACTTGATTCAGTGGGAATACTTTCCTGACAACATCATAATCGGCCTCATAGTCTGTGGAGAACCGCAAAGGGGTGGGTGATCTTCAAACATATGCCATAAAGAGGCAGGCAATGAGTCTGCTCTTGGTAATCTGGAAGTTCTATTTGTGATATTTAAGGATCAGGCACGCATATCATCACAACAATGGGCTTTCACCTGCACCCATTACCTTGTCTCTTACTGCAATTGTCGACACAGATCATCAGCAGCCATGGGTGAAAAGTGAGCCTGTTGCCCATGAGTTCACACATCTGGTCTGATTACAGCTTTAGAAGGAGGCACCGGGTCCGCACTGCTGCTGCACCCCCAAAGCTGTCAATTGACCATCCACCAGCTTAGGAGCTACCTGAAAAATTCATGCCATGCAGGAAGTGGGGTGCATGAACACTGGGGGGCAGATGTTGTTCCCCCTCTGTGCAGGAGGCACAGGAGGCCCTGCAGGGTCCCGTTTGTTTCCTCTCCGGCATGGTTTTTATGGAGGAGGAACCTCCTGACACCGCCAGTGGAGAGGAAACTTGTAACATGGTTGGCAGGACGGGGGTGGTCCCATCAAGAATATTGTGGCCCCCTGACAGCCACATCACCACCAGGGAATGTCAGTTCCCTGGTGGTTGTGGCGGGGCTATGGCGGTCTGACTGCCCTATTAGTAATAGTGATGTTGGAAGACCACCACAGCAGCACACCCACAAGTCTGGTAGTTCGTGGACCTCCAGAATCGTGATCAAGGTCATAGTGTCATGACCCATGTTACTGAGTATGTGACCCTGTCTATTTGTAGGATACATTGAGGCAGCCTATTGGTGGCCAAAAGGAAATTTCTTTGCACATCAAAGAGGCAGAGGTAAAAGCTCATCAAGCATTACAGGCTGACCAGCACTAAGACTTCTGCTGCATCCTCTCCTCCTGAATTGCAATCACTTCTAGGACCCAAACCCTCCACTACCAGGGTTTTGGTGCCCACAATATGTCTTTCTATTCTCTCACTAAAGCCTTGTGTGTCTTGTTTCTTAGGTGGTTTCCAGCCCAGTCAAGTGCCTACACTTGTAGAGAAGCTCCAAGTGTTCCTGAATTTCTGATGTGATCTTTGTCCCTTGACCCAGAGAAGCAAATTGTATTTTTTCTTAACTGCAAACATTAGTTTAGAACTTTGATTTAGAATTTGGTGAGCGACCCACTGTCTATCAGAGTAGTGGCGGTGATTAGCTCTGCCACTGTGGCCTGAATACCACCCACCATATTTATTGATCTCTGCCAGCCATCCGTAGATCCAAACGAGCTAACGCCATGATGGATTCTTAAAAGGCACTTACAATTTGCGTAGCAACCACCATATTTCATGCAGCCACACACCAACCTTTTATGCTTTTCAAAAACAAACTCCAAAAGCCAGAGTTATTTTAGAAAAACAAAATATTAATGGCTCTAACACCTTGGGAATTATTTTCCAGGGAGCAGAGTAGTTGTAAGTTTTTTTTCTGCCGGATACTTCCCTTATTAATGGGCTCCTAGATGTCAGCGGAGCTGCACTACCAGGTGGAGGATCTTGAAAAACAGTCCCGTAGGGTGAATATATGAATCAAAGGTGTTCAGCATCAAGCTGCAGCAGGGGGCTTGGGAGATTATGTCCATGTCGCACCAGACTTAGACCCACCGGACATCATATTGGACAATGTGCACCGGGTGGGTCATCCTGCTGAATCTCCTGGTATACCACATGACATCCTAACATGCCTGCACTACTACAAACAGAAAAAGACTATCATGGCAGCCATATGAGGTCCTAAAGCCACAGGCTGTGGGAGTTCTAAGGTATGTTTGCACCAGGACCTTTTTCCCATTAACCGTACAATGTCTTCATCTGCTGAGGCCTATCACAGCCATTCCACCTCACCTTTGTGTGGAATAATAAGAAGGAAAGTGTTAATGTATTGGAGTAAGCTAACGCAGTGCTAGCAATGAACAAACTGTAAGAGACCTAAATGTCTTTCTCCCATCCATTAAATCCATTGCACTCCTCAAGGGGCTCGAGACTCTCTGCACAAAAAAAAGCAAAAAGAGCAGCCAAGCCCTCTGAGGTGGAAAGCCAGCAAGAGAAAGCAGCCCTCATACGTCAACTTAAACAACGAGAAAATACCTCCGGCCCTAAAAATCAATTGCTTTGCCTTTTTTACAGCACAGATTTCACATGCACCCTCTTATGGTACCCACAAGATTGAACGCTCTCCTGCAATAGTCTGTGACCTATCGGTAGCCCAGCTCCGTCAAGCTGGTTTGTTCTGTGCTGTCACCGGGGCTCCTCACTTGGAAGATTGATGTACAACCGATCCTGGCCACTGCGACATGGACCCCAATCGAATTGTTTGGTGGGATCCATGAGAGACCGCTTTATTTTGCTGTTTATTATTGTTTCCCATGTTATTTTCAGACCACAACTTAGAAGTACTGTAGCTCCACCATATCTTGCCACTTTGACTGCACTTTCCAACAAAGTGACTGATGGTTCACATAATTAGCTAAAACATTTGAGGCCTCAATGTGCCTGAAAAAGGATTGGCTTTCGTGACTATGTTATGGGAGTACAGGTGTCCCATCTGTTTACTCCAGGAGACACACCTTCTTAAGACGGATTGGAGGTGCCTGCAATCCCCATGATGATTTGGTGACAGTTCAATTGGAATTTGTGAAGACCCGGGGTAGTCAGTTCAATTACTGGGCCATGATTTTGGGCTCATTAAACAACATGGAAGGGTGAGGTAGGAAGTAGACAGTGCAGAAGGTGAGTGGGTACCTGTGTTAACAATAGTTTCACTTGCACTTAAAGGTTGATAACCTCTTTTTTACTGCATCTTTTGTTATTGTCCCCTCTCCATTATTTGGCAACCCTCGTACTCCCCTGTGGGTTTTAGGGAAGAGCTCTGGTTTTTCCATCTCTTGCATTGTCAACAGTGCAAAGCGATTGAAGTTAATTTGGGTGCTACAAGGATTGCAAGGAGCAATTTGCTTGTTTAGTGATTCAGTCTGAGAAGATAGATGTCCTTTTGGTAAATGCATTGCGGTGGCTTTGTGGAAGGGCGGGATAAGGCTGCTGTATTTTTCTGGCAGTTCTCTTTTTCTTCACTTCTAGTTTAAAGATTTTTGCCAGAGGTTTCCCTTTGTTCCCCAGAAAAGGCAGAGGCACAGGTTTAAAGATGAATTCCACCCCTTCTAGTAGCTTGTCAATTTCTTTGAGGGTGTCAGCATCAGGAGTTTTCTTAGGTGTTTTTTTGGAGAGTGCCATCCCTTGCCGAGCCTCAGAAATGTTTCTGTTATGTGGGGAATACAGCTATGGAGTGAGAAAGCCCCCTGTCCCAGATGACATGTTACCTTTGTATTAGGCGGCTTCTTACATCAGAACTAAGAGAGGTGCTTCAGCCCAGCCTTGTCCTGCCATGTTATGTTATGTTATGTTATAACCAATTTGTAAAGCGCACTTTGACCAAGGTTTCATGGCGCTGTTTTGAGCAGTTGTGAGTTGACTGTTCTGACATGACTTCTGAAGGGATGGATTACTCATGTACCTGTATGAACAGCCATGTCTTAAGCTGCTTTCTGAACCGAAGTAGATCGGGGCAAGAACGGATCTCCCAAGGGAGTGAGTTCCATAGTTGTGGTGCCAAGTATCCAAAGCGACACCCACCATGTTGTTTGCGTTTGAATTTTGTGCTCACCAACAAGTTTTGTTGTTTGGAACGGAGATCACGGGATGGGACGTACCTCAAGATCAATTTGTTAATGAAAATTGGGCTATAACAATTTAGGGATTTAAATGTAAGACAGGCGGTTTTGAAGGTGGCCCGCTGAAGCAGTGGGAGCCAATGGAGTTTTTTTATCAGGGCTCTGGCCGATTGCCACTTAGGCTGCTGATAGATCAGTCTTGCTGCCTGGTTCTGTACAAGCTGGAGTCTCTTGATTTGATAGGCGGGGCGGCCTAGATAGATTGAGTTCGCATAGTCTAGGTGGGATAAGACTAGGCCAATCACAACTTGTATTAGTGCTGCCTGGGAGAGTAAGTGGTGTATCTTTTGGATCTTCCGCAGCTGGAAAAAACATTTAGAGACAACTGTGCCTACTTGAGTGTTTAGGGACAGATCTTTGTCAATGGTCACCCCGAGGCTTTTTACGGAAGAGGAGGGTTTAGGGAACGTCCCTAATTCTGCTGGCCAATAGTGAGGGCCCCAGGAGATACAACTATCTCCTATCAGCAGTACCTCCGTCTTTCTGGGGTTCAATTTCAGATGGTTATGATCCATCCAATTGCGGATGAACACCATAGTGTCCTGAAAATTGGAGAGGGATTCCGTGGAATTGTCTATGGTAAAGGAAAGCTGCAGGTCGTCTGCGTAGTTGAAGGTCGTTACTTTCCTCTGTTTTAAGGCTTTAATTATGGGAAGTAAGTAGATGTTAAACAAATGTGGGGATAGGGAGGAACCCTGGGGAACCCCACATGTGATATTCAACCCTGATGCTGAAAAGTTTGCCAGGCGAACAGCCTGAGTACAGTCCTGTAGGAGGGAGGTAATCCAACTTAGGGCCCTGCCCTGGATGCCTGCGCGTTCGACACGGTCCACCAAGATCTTGTGGTCTACCGTGTCGAACGCAGCAGACAAGTCCAAGAGAACCAGAGCCTGGGGGGTACCGGTGTCAGCCTCCCTGCGAAGTTCGTCAAGGACTGCCAAGATGACCATCTCAGTCGAATGCCCTGGGCGAAAGCCGGCTTGATGAGGATCTAAATGTTCAGTCTGTTCTATAAAGGCAGACATAGATTTTGCAACATGTGCCTCCAAAACCTTAGCTAAATAAGGAAGCAAGGAGATAGGGCGATAGTTAGATGGATCTGATAAGTCTGCGCCGACCTTTTTTATCAGAGGGACCACAGTGGCATCCTTAAATGATTTTGGGACACAGCCTTGAGTGAGTGATGAATTTAGAAGGGCCAGAGCAGGTTGAGGAATGATGGAAAAAACTTCCCTCATAATGTGTGGGTGGCAGCAATCCCGGGGGGATCCAGATTTGACCTTGGACATCAAGGAAGTGAGTGACAGGACAGGCATAGATTAGCCCGCCCTTGGCCCAGACTCATCTTATACTGCAGGACTGCTGAGGGTCCTTTATAGAGCATTACGAGAGGCTCTGCCCCTTGTTTGCATTATATCTGCACCAGCACCCTCTGGCACTAAGAGTGATGGGGGTATTGAGTCCCCTGTGGTCGCTGAAATCCGTGGAGGCCAGAAACCCCCAAGCTGCTAACAAAAATGTTTCAGAGGTTTGGAGTGCTGAGGGCGCTTTATAGTGCATTACGTGAAGCCCAGCCACCTTCTTTGCAATGTCTCTGCAATGGCACCTTCTGTAACTAAGGGTGATAGGGTATGGAGTCTCCTGTGCTCGCTTGAATTTGTAAGGGCCAGAAACCCCCTTGCTGCCATAAAGAATGTTCCAGGGAGGAGGACTGCTGAGGGAGCTTTATATTAATCTTCAGGAGGCTCTGTCCCCTTCCTTGCAGTGTATCTAAGACGACGCGTGCTGGCACTAAGGGTCATGGTTTACGGAGTCTTCTGTGGTTGCTAGAATCTGTGGGGGACAGAAAACATTCCAGGGAGCACTTTATAGCACATAACGGGAGGCCCTGTCCACTTCCTTGCAGTGTCTCTGCAACAACACCTCCTTGAGCTAAAGGTGATGAAATATGGCGACCCCTGTGCTTGCTGGAATCTGTGTAGGGCAGAAACCCCATTGCTGCCATCAAAAACGTCCCAGGGAGCAAGACTGCTTAGGGAGTTTCATAGAAATCTATGGTAGGCCAGCCCCCGTCCTTGCAGCCTCTCTGTGATGGTGCCTCTTGACACTTAGAGTGATGGGGTTAGGAGTCCCCTGTGGTCGCTGGAATCCGTGGGGCCAGAAGTCCCCTTGCTGCCAACAAAAATATCCCCAGGATGGGACTACTGAGGGCACTTTATAAAGCGTTACAAGAAGCCCTACCACCTTCCTTGCAATTTCTCTCTGCAACAGCGCCTCCTGCCCCAAAGGGTGATAGGGTATGGAGTCACTGGGGGCCAGAAATATCTTACCTCCAGAGCCACACTTCAGAACACTGCTGAACCAGTGGAAAATGTAGAAAAAGGACTGCCCTGCTGCCACATGACTGCACTGCTGCTTGAAAGATTGTGTTGCTGTCTGAAGAAGCAAGATTGTACCTGCTTCCCTTGATCCCAAGTTACCCAAAGTGACTCCAAGGGTCAGTTGGTGGACCTCCAGTGTGAACTACAGGGACACAACAAGCTGCAGAGGCGTCCTTGCAAATATCCATCTGAGCTGCTGCAGTTAGACTTCCCGGGACCTGCTACTGGGCCTGCCCGTTCCATGCTGCTAGCCTCTTCTAGACTGAGACCTGATCCTCAAGAGCTGCCTCCAAAGCCCTGGACCCTTAGCTGGCATCAATGAGAAAATCCTGAAGTTTGGTCTTTATGCACCAAGACCCTGCATTCCGCAATCACCACCTTTGGCACATGATGACCACCATGCAAATCTCCATTGATGCTTGCTGCTTGTGCCAACAGCAACCGCCTGCAACAACGGACAACATAGGAGCTGCACTTCACTCTACAGCGACAGCTCACTGTGAATGCCAACACAATGACTGACCCAATTGGCTTGTTGCAGTACATTAATGACCTTCTGCCTCATGTGAAACAGCGACAAACATCTGCAACGCTTGACCTACTCATTGTGACCTTCTTCAACATAAACAGAACTGTTCATACCATATTTGATAAGGTCACTCTTCAGTTCAACTAACCTGGTCCCTGTATCCAACCCATGCTCCATCGCAGTCGACTTCAACTTGTCTAGTATGATGAGATGACCTTGAGTGGCGCTTAGTGGTTTTAAATGCTATTTTCACGAACAACTTCAAAATGGAATATCTCCAGGGCTTTTGATTGGATTTCAGTCATTCTGATATCAATTTATTTATCAACACATACTTTCTGTTTCTAAATGGGTTTGGGATTTTTCTTATGTTAAGTTTTAATTGTGTTACTATGTGTACTATGTGTGCAGTATACATACTTTACATATTACCTTTAATTTAAGCTGACTTTTTTTGTGCCAAGCTACTAATGGGTTAAGCACTGGTTAATTTATTGATTTTCTGGTTTACCCTGACAACGATTGTGGTTGTTGCCTGATTGGGGCTTCCACCCCTCTCGTTCAATAACCCAATTTCATACAGAGACCCTAACAGTTTTCTACTACTGCTGCCCGCTCCCCTGAGAACCAACCTCTCTGTCCTTGACCGGGAACAAACACAATGGGCAGAGGCCTTCTCAGCTGTATGATTTTCATGGAAACTGAAGAAACTACTAGCATGCAAAGCACCAAGACTACATCAAAGTATTCACATTGGGAGGTGGGTAGAAATTTATTTTCACTAAAGAAAACTAATGGTCCACATGCTCAGCCGAAATTGTACAATTGGGGACTTTCTGCATTTTCCCTGCCTTAGACCACCATGCACCACCTGACGGACAATGGCAGAGAAAATGAGTGTTAATGTTCCTGCCCTCAAAAGGGTTTGGTGACTGTCACTGTGAACATAAGGTCCGTTAATGGACTGCCACTATGTCAGACAGGTACATTGCTGGAGCTAGTTTGAGCTCCGTTAGTGTGCATTTTTTGCTTTCCCTGACTTTAGGTAGAGCACGGTGGAAGAAATTTGGTACGCTGTGAGCAGCGTTGGTACTTGGAGATGCTCCTGCTCTGCCGAAGTCTAAATGAGGACTTAAATGCAAAAGTAAAACTTGGTTACAGAGCTAAGTGGCAAATTACTTCAATGATTAGGCAACCTAGGCGGGTACAAATTCCAGCTTTCTAAACTGCTCTCAGACAATGGGGTGTAGTTTATCTCTAGGTTCATGGAGAATTTTCCAAGAACTAGGGGAACAAACATGTCCAACGCCGTCTCTGCATCCTGCTTCAACACCCTCCGAATGCTCCGCAGGATCTTCAAGTGGATCCCTCCTGACACAAGGAAAACAGTCACCAAGGCCCTCATCACCAACAGACTAGACAACGGAAATGCCCTCTACTCAGGAACAACATCCAAGCTCCTGAGATGGCTACAACGAATCCAGAACGTCTCGGCACGACTGATCCTCGATGTCCCCCGACACATCCATATCACACCCCACCTGAGAGGCCTGCACTGGCTCCCAGTCAACAAGAGGATCACCTTCAAGGTCCTCCTCGACGCACACAGGGCGCTACACAACACCAGACCATCAAACCTCAACAACCGACTCAGCTTCCACTCCCCCATCCTCAACCTCTGCTCCGCCACCCTCGCCCTCGCCACAGTCCCTCGTATCTGAAAAACAACCGCCGGCGACAGATCCTTCTCCTACCTCGCCCCCAAGACCTGGAACAATCTCCCTACCAGCCTACGACAGACCCAGGACCTGCTGGCCTTCAGAAGACTTCTCAAGACCTGGCTCTTCGATCAGTAGCAGCCCTGTTCTAATATGTCCTGCTCTACTATGTCCCCCTCCCCCACTCCCCTTGCCTCTGAGCCTACACCCCCTTCACCCACCCTTTCCCCCATCCCCACCCCTCTCACCACCCCAACCCCACCTTATTTTTCATATGTACATTCCTCCTTCTCCTTGCCTCTCCCCCTCGCCTTCCTCCCTATCCCTCTCTCTTCCTATACAGCCCTACACCCACAACCCGATGTTCTCCCCCTCCCCTCCCATGACTCCCTCTCCCCCTTTCTTCTTTCCCCACCCCTTCCCTCCCCCCCACAGCCTTGCAGACCCACCAAATACAATGGATTCCCATTCCCCATACCCTGAGGACACTTACATAAGAAACCTGGCACTGTCATTTTCCTGCTCTCCACCTTCATCATACCCCCATCCAATTCTATTATGACCTAAGGATGTGCCACTGATAACAGCTCAGGGGACACCCCCCACGCCTATTTCCTGCCTGTTCCACAACCCAATCTTATTGCTCACCCTGTTTTACCCAGAGACATCAAACCCCTGTCATATTATTTGTTCACGACCCCACAGCTATCTTCCATATGGATTATCTTTTATCCAGGACGCTTATTATACTCCCCCACTCCTATGATATCATGCAATGTAGCAAACACCATAGATAGGACCTTCAAGGGAACTAGAAGCCGATCAGCATCGCGTACACACATTATCCCATCTACCACAGTTTGACATCCAGCACCCTAGCCCCTCTAAACTCTTTAGAACGCCACATGAGCACTTCCCGGAGGGATCTAGCCTTTATTTCCTACCCTGCCTCTCCCCATGATTATGAATATACCACGGGTTTTCCCTTCCTCTTTTCAGTGTTATGCATTATGTATCATCTCATCCTTTTTACCATTGTATGACATTGTCATGCCTGATTGACGGATGATGTTTACTCCTGTTATGTACCCTCACATTTTCTCTAATAAACAAATGGGGAGAGGATGTAACCTTACGGCTAGAGTGGTCGACCTCGAAGCTGGGGAACCGGTTCCATTCTCGACAACGATGCTCAACATCCTGTGATTCTGGGCAAATCACTTAATCTTCCCATGCCTAACAAGAATTAATGTGTCCATCTGTAACAAAACTGTAAAGCGCTCTGATACCCGATATCTTAGGTATAGTTCGTGCTAGATAAAACTCTATAAAATAAATGCAACTCAAAAAAAGAGAAAGAGAGAATGGGGAAGAGGAAAATGAAAGGGTGGTTTGATGAGAGAAAAGCTGTGAAAAGTTCTGTTGTGAATGTAGGAGATTGGGTAATGATGAAGTCACCTAGTAGTGATGAGATAAACTCCAAGTTCAGTCAACAGTTCAGGGTGATAAAGGTTTTTAAGAAAGCGGTGAAAACCAACGATCACAGAGTTTGGAATATGAGTAAGGTTGCCAAATGTCAGCCCAATGGAGAGGACGTCACAGGTACACGTGTTGCACAAGAGAGTGTCACTAGAACACATGTTGCAAAAGAGAATGTCGCTCGACCACAACGTTTAAAAAAAGCAACTCCAGTTACAGGATTGTTTTTTTTTAAACTGTGATTTTGTTCATTTTCAGTATGCAGTTTTGTTAGATATATTTATTCTTTCTTAGTTTAGTCTTTTTTCATTATTTGTGAAATGTTTGGAGGGAGGTGCTGTGCTGCTCTGTACCTAAGCTGTGATGCAGGCTGTTGGTATCCAGGTAATGATGCAAAGAACTAGGAATGTGGGGAGGTTGCTAAAATAGAATATATTCTTTTGTAATAGAGGGCAGTTGGATTTGGATTTGACGTGAATGGGGTCTCTGCTGATGAACAACTTGATAAACCTGCTTCTGACCTGATACGGAGCCTCCGTCTTCATTTATAAGGACCTTGGGGCATATTACCAACAACTAGCGATAATTATCGCTATTTTGGTTTAGCGGTGATATTTTTATCGCCGAGCTTGCGCGATTTTTATTGCTTAGGAACCTTGCTATTATCAAGGTTTATCTCCTAAGCGATAAAAATCAGCAGAAATGCATGAATATCACTGAAAAGTCAGCGATATTCATGCATTACCGAGCTAATGCTCTTAGCCATGTTATCCACGTACCATTGGATAACATGGCTAAGAACTGCTCAGGGGCAGGTGTTACCTTTTGGAGATATTCGCGCTTAGCGCGAATATCTCCAAAAGTTGGTAATAGGAGATAGCAATGTTAGCGACTGTTTCCAGTCGCTAACATCTTGGCACGCCCACTTTGCATGTCATTAGTGATAAATATCACTGACATGCAAAGCGGGGCCCAAGATGGTCGCTATCTCCTACTAGCTGTCTCTAACTGGTGTTAGCGATTGCTCCGTAATAGGGAGATCATTTTATCTCCGCTTCTTGGCTTTTAAAGCGAAAAAAGCGAAGATAAACCCCCTTGATAATATGCCCCACAGTTACCCTGTACATCACACATTTCTGAAAATACTAGTGTGATGTTTTTATAGTCAGACCATTTAGTCGTTATCAAAGGGGGCAGTTGTTTCTCTGGTAGGTCTGTGTAAAAAAAAATAACAATCTCTGTATTATAATGTTGCATCAATGGCATTTCTGTAAGCAAAGGTGTGAACAAAGGAGGCATCAACCTGTGTCAGACAAAAATATTTTCATGTGTATTTCAATTAAGAAGAATGATATCATTTATACCCTTTCGTTCATGATATTGGCTTGGAATTGATTTTGGTGTCATATGTTGTCATTTGACGAAAACAGTACTGCTAATCTATTTGACATTAGAACAGCTGGCAATGTCACTTTTGCTAATGTCGTTAACCGCGGCTTTAACAAAACAGCAGATGTTCATAACAAAAGTAATTTGTGTAAAATCTGAAAACCTGTTTTTAATGGCGATGAGCTTTCTCAGTACAATAATTGACCTGCAGACAGGCACACTTGTAAACGTTACCTGAACTCAGCCCTGAAATATGTATCGATGTATAACAGATGTACAAACAGATAACTATTTAGTAGCAATTTGAAGGCGGTTCAACGAGTCATTATTTGTAAGCAGAAAAGGTGAGTTCATTACAGACATAGCAAGCCAATACCATCATCCATTGTCCTCTCTTTTATTCAGAAATCGTACCATTTATAATATTTGTACACAAATATTGGCCAGACTTGTACAATTATAAACATTGGCAAGTACAACTAAATAAAGTCAGTAGTAGAACTTTCAAAGAGCCTTGGCATCTCTCAGAATTTGCCCTTGTTCTTTCATAATTGTAGATACACGAAAGGAACCATAGGTTAACCCACATGAAAAGTTTACCAAATAAAGTACAGGGTCATTTAGACACAGGCAGGAGATCTGCAGAATGTTGAGGTCCCGCCTGGAAGACGGAGATCCCGCGAGGAAGGAGGAGATTTCTCCGCCTTTAGGCTGAAGGCACTGAAATTTGAAAAGCAGTAGTCATTGTTACACCATCTCAAGGAAAAATCCTTTTTGCAACAAAAACAATCTTTCAAGAAGATTTTTTTTCTTGAACACATAACATCATTCTTCCTGATGTGCAAGAAATTTGTGCAAGAAATGCTCTTCCTGTGCATTAGAGTCCCTGTGCGATTTCCTTGTGCTAGACAATCGCAATCCTTTGCAAGGAAATCTAGCAGCATTATTATTAAGACATCACTCAGTGCAGGAATTCACTTTGCTGCGTTGCATGATAGATAAATGGAAGCAAAAGGCTGTATTTTACATTATATGGTACATTCCTATCTTTTCCCTGTGCTGGCACATAATGTCCTGCCTAACGCCAACACAGGAACCTTTGTTGCAAGCGTGCCTGCATTATAAGTAGGATTGTTTTTGTACAGGAGGGGAACCTTCCTGCACAAAAACAATCCTGAGAGGCAATTTCCTTTTTCTATGTGAGCTGCAGAATGCAGCACACATAGAAAGAGAAAGCAATGAGGAGAAATAAGAATATTTCTCCTAGTTAGGCATAGCATTTGACGCATTCCCTGGTCTGTCAGTAATGGTGAATCTAGAAATGCACCAAAATCCATGGGTGGATGAGCGGGACACCCACACACCACCCATGAAAAGCCTTCCTGGGCAGAGTAATGCAAAACAGTGAATTGTAGTGTATTGCGTTACACTGGATTTTTCAAGGCACAAAGGCCCACCCAAGGTGTCCTCGCATTGCCATCATTATTCTGACTTAGGTTTTCCATCACTATTGCACCCCCTTGTGCTGCAAAAAGATGCCGTAAAAGCTTCATAAGTATGCCTAGGAGTGACGGTTGAGCTACCCTTAATAGAGTAGCGCACCAGTCACCAAGGCCTGGCAGCTAAGTGGCGGGTGAGTCAATAGGTCAAAGATTTATGCCAGGTAAACAAAGCTTATCCCCTGGCTCTAAATAGAAGGGAAACATGAAGTCTGGTGGCACAACAGCAAATTCTTAATACCCTCTTAATTTGAGATCCAATTGTTAAAATTCATTAAACCTTTGATACTAAAATGAATACCACCAGCAAGCTCTAAAAGGAAAACCTCTCCTGCCCATTGTATGATGACTTTCTTCTAGAGGTCTCTGAAAAACACAGTGTGCACCACTCCATTTTACCTGCAGCAGTAACATTATTATCTAATATTAACACATCATCCCAGTTGGCAAAACATTCAAATATCTACAAATGTATGCATTATGCACTTTCAAACTACTCTACATTACATCCAATACTCTAAGGCCTTATTACAAGTTTGGCGGGCCTGTGTACTTCTGTATCGGTGGCAGGAGTCCTAGCGTGTTGAGCTCGCAGTCAAACGGCTGTATTGTGATGTGGGTGGGTTGGCGCTGCAAAGACCATTGCTGGACCGCCAAGACTGCCAGCTGACCACCGGGTTTGTGGTCGGGGAAAGGCACTCACCATAGGGAGATACAGGGGAGCTGCAATGCCATCTGTATTACTAGATGCCTTATCCACAACGGGACCACAGCAATCCAACCATCTGTTTCAAGGTGCCAGTGTCAAAGGATGTGGGGTGCTTACTCACCCTTTCCCACTTCTTCCATGACGATTCTGATAAGGATCCCTTTCTCCAGGTACCCTCTTCACAGCAAGAACTTCACGCAGAGTATTACGACCCTGTTTGCAGTGGTGTACAGTCCTTTTCGAACCATATACCCATTGCCAGGACTGGCCACATATGGGCTAATCCTCGGTGATGGGTATATGGTATTTTTCCACATGTATCATGCATATGTGTACCGCCGAGACATCTGCAGTTGAAATGCACACACAGGCATTGATATGTTTCTGAAAAGTACTCACCATTGTTGCAAGATCCCTGCATCCAAAACTGTCTTTGCTGGAGATAAAAGAATGGTAAGTATATAGGTAACATCCTGCCCCTCTCTCTGGGAAAGTACTTCTCTTTTCACATGTCCCAGGACATAGACACAAAGACACAAGATCTGGAGAACATGTGGCACTCTGGAAAAGCTAGAACATGAGGTAAGGTGTGAGTGAGTGTGATCCTGTGTGCATGATTCTATTTGTGACTGAAATATTGGTGATTGACAGCTTTCAACTAATTGCATCTGTATTTTCTCAGAACCCGGGGAATGATGCAGTCTTAAACTCTGCTTCCTCTTTGTGAGTAACACATTCCACCACATGTTTTGGGATTATTGATGGAATTAATTAAATGCATTGCTGCCTGCAATAAGGGACTCATGCCTCAGTTATAATGAATGGCCAGATAAACCATTAGTTAGATATAAGATTTGATTTAAGATCAGACTGTCAGAGATGTCCTCTTCTCTTATAGTTTCTCCTTTTTTCACAGATCCTGTTGCAACCAGAATGTAAACTAATCTCAAATTGTGTCGCTTACAAGTAGAATTAAGCAATATACAGATGGTTTTTTTTATTTTAACAGGTAATCCTAATTCAAAGTGGCAGAAATGTAGCCTCCTTAAAAATGTTTGGGAACAATATTAATCTTGGATAGTAATTAGGACTTAGGTTCCTATTTAGCAAATCATATCCCGGTGTATCATCTTAAAAACAAGTTAGACATTTTGGAGTGACCAAACCTAGACCTAACAGAAATATGTTTGTTACAATACGTGAGCAAACTGTCAGACTGTGGACTGACAGTGTTACTTTGGATATTCCGAGCTACATAGCATCCAGTATTTGTTAGTTCCAGTTTGATTCAATAAACCTAAATATATTTTTTAGGAAGCTTTGATTTTACCGTCCTCCCATTTCTCACCTAATTCAATCAACTTCATTTTGGTGAAAATGAAAGATGATATAGCTCATATTTGTAAGGAATTCTACATATGAAAGATAGTATTATCTAACATTACATTGTGTTTAATATAAATCTGGAAAACTAACAAAATCTTGGGAAAGCTGTAATACTTATGTCCTTGATGTAATGTAGATTAAGCAGACCATATGAATGGTTGTTGGATTATCCAAGCTATCAAAACTGTGGTGGGAACTTGTTATCTATTTTTAAACTACATTTGAAGATAAATTAAATCTGAATACTACCACCTCACTGCTGACACTAAATCTTACACAACAGCCTTAAATGAGTTTAATCGATCCCTGGTAACTCTCAGAAACAGCAAATTAAAAAGAAAAAATGGACCGAGTAACCCTTGAGTGGACTCTTGCAAACCTTATGTGATACACTAGACTAAAGATCTTTGTGAGCATTTTGGCCAATCTGGAGCAGCTTGGACATGAAGTAATGCATGAGTGTATGTGTGCCTGCGTGCACGAATGCTCATGACCCAAGTATTGGAGGCTAGCAGCTTGTAGCTATTGGCACCTGTCTTTTCCCAGAAGTACTTTAGAGAAGCATTGTCCTGCACCGTGCTCCTCCTATCCTGTCCATAACGTGTTCTATCACATGCACGAACATCCATGGTCAGCCAAAGTCCAAGCTTGCAGTGTAGGCTCAGAGGTAGAACGATACCAGCCAGTTCTCTACTGTCAGATCAGAGACTGCCAGGGCTGTCTCGAAACAAACCTAATGTTACTCTGCATCTTGAACCTTGGTGTACATCTCCTACAACAATTGTAACTCTTTAAAGAAAATAGCATCCAACACTCACCATGCTCACCCCATTTTGAATTACTTTTGCAACTATGTGTTCAATTGGAAAATGTAATAGGTTGTTAGGGCGAGGAATCTTACCTTTGCGTCTTGCAGGGGTCTTCAAACTGCCCCCCCAGGTAAGCCTCAAGTAATCTGAGGGGGGTTCCATGCTCTAGCCAAAAAAATGATTATGCTGATAACAGTGCCTTGCTTTCAGCAGAAAAAAAATGAGTGGCATTAAGCTTCTCCATAATGGGTCATCACTAACTTCTTTTGTCCTTTATATCCTAGCTGAGTGAAGCGGTCAAAAGGGAAGGAACTCCAAATGTTTTTCCAAATTCCCACCCCCATTTCTAATAATCCCACTGTGGATACTTTTACACGTTGGTAAGACCTGCCTGGCCAGAATGATATGTTTGGGACTCATGTATTTGATTTCCTTTTTTCAAATGATAACTGAATATGCTGCAATGTTAAAATAAGTCTAGACATATTTAAACTTTGCCAGTTTGATAGAATAATTGTAAAAAAATTAGAGGGGGGGGTCGATAAGTTTTTTTGCATGGGGGCAGCATTAAAAAGTTGGAAGACCATTTGGCATAGAGCCACATGAATAGAGTAGCCAAAGGAAGCAGAATTGCCCATCTAAACTTTTAATCAATCTGGTATAGTGAGGTTCCGTGACAATTGTAAGTGGTGTTTTCGACTTGCCCGAATATGTTCGAGTCTGGTATCTATGAACCGCAAATGACGAGTTTAGTGGGTGTACGCGTTTACGCTGTGCTAACCTAAACCGTTCGTTTGTTTCGTGGGTTTCTTCATCTGAACCCACGGGTTCCATTTTAGATGTGGCATCCATTTCTCAAGTAGCCAGCGAACGGACACTGTCCGCTTCGTGACCCTGGGATTCCCAAACTCTCGCAGAAGACACGTGTTCCTTTGAGGGTGTCTTTATGATGAGGGGGATGACACTGTAAGGCAGATGGCCCCGCTCGAGGCTCATCTTGCCGTGCCGGTCTATTGTCTCAGTTGCGCATTCATTAGGCACGTCTCCTTTGATCCCTGCAATCGTGTTTCCTGATACCACCCCTTTTACACTCTCTTCGATCTGTTCGCTATCTTCGTCTTCCTCTGCACCTGTTTCTGTCTCTCCCTTGATTCGTTTATAGCCGAACGGAATGCACTAATGGTGGGAAGATGTACTTTTACAGTTGGGAACCGACAAATGCTACTGTAATTATGTTCCGGGCCCTGAATACATGAAAGCGACCCCCTATGAAATGTACTGTGGGAACCGGGTTGTAATCTTTTGTTTGCCATGTTATCTTATGACGAAAAACTGTATAAAAGGAGCGATCCACAGATACAATTCGAAGCAGTCTCCGTGAACCTACATGTTATGTACTTCTCGTGACTTCTGTGTTCCCTGCAGTAAATAAACCTCGAATCTTTGACGCCGAAGGAAGTGTCCCGTGTCTCTGTTATTTGTACGCCAGAACAGGTAACCCACGAAGGTTTCAGGTGTTATCCCTGGCACCGCTGGGTCTTAGAAAAACCCAGTCCTTCAGTAGTCCTTAGAATAAATCAGAACCATAGCAGGGAACAGTGTGTCCAAAAGTTCGGAGACAAGAGCAAACAGCCACGTGTTTACTGCCACTGAGAGTAGAGTCATGCCTTGTTGAGCTGACTTACTCTTTCCGCAGTGTAGACTGATAAGCAGAAAGAAAGAGCAGTGGGGCCCCTCGCTTGCCATAGTCAAAATATCAATCATTTGTAACAGGTGATATTGTTATTCCTCACCTCTGGAAAAACTATGGGCCCGATTCACATAACTAACATAAGACAAAATCCTAAATTTACTCCCATTTTGGTATTCACAGAATGCACTTACTCATTTTGGTATTCACAGAAGGCACTTACTCATTTTGGTCTTCACAGAAGGCACTTACTCATCAATGAGTAAGTGCTTTCTGTGAAAACAAAAATGAGTAAGTGCCTTCTGTAAATACCAAAATGAGTAAATGGTAATAAGTTTAGGGTTTTGTCTTAAGTTACTTCTGTAAGTCGGGCCCCATGTCTCACTCTGTTTACTGGTGCGTAGATGTTTTTATCTTGGTTATGTTGGAAAAGTTGATGGTTTCAGTGCCCTTATGTGTGGAACTTTGAGTGACACTTTATCTCAAGTAGAACAAATCATTTCGGTCCGTGTAATTGGATACAGTACACATAAAAGTCACACTTTTGTGCACAGCATCTGTTTAGATTAGAAGGAACGCTGAAGCAGCTGCTTATTCAATGTCAGAAGCCTATCTCCCGGGCGAGGGTGAAGCTTTTTCGTCCTCCATACGTGGTGTGCATTGTCTGCAAGAACCAAAAGATTGGGTCTTAGAGGGAAAGATTCAATGCATGCGAAGGCAGTGCCGGGGGTGCACTGCTACTCTGCGTAAAACAACACAGAGCCAGCCCAGTTGACATTCACACAGATTGTGCTGGAAAGTCACATGAAATTAAATGAAATGAAAAATTATATTTATATAGCGCGTACATACCCTAAGGCCTCGCAGCGCTTGAACTGAATAGTGTGGTGAGCAAATAGCAAGGTTTAGCACATTTTGGCGAACAGGTAAGTTTTTAATGTCTTCCTAAAGACCATCCGGTTGCTAATTTCCCGCATATTCGGCGGGAGCGAGTTCCACATCTTAGCTGCTAAGTGTGAAAACGCCCGGCCTCCCCAGCGAGCCTTATTGACTTTAGTTGTTGTGGCAAGATGCAGGACGCTGGAGCGAAGGGTTCTCGATGGAATGTAAGGTACGACCAAAGAGCGCAGGATAGCTGGACCTGTTCGGTGAAATGCTTTGTGCACAATGCACATAGCTTTAAAGTGCATTCTGGCAGCTATTGGGAGCCAGTGGAGTTCTTTTAAGGCCTTCCTTGCTGATTGCCCGCGAGGGATGCCAAACAAAAGTCGAGCAGCACAGTTTTGTGTAACTTGGAGTCTGTTGATCACTGCTGCCGGGGCTCCCAGATATAATGCATTTCCATAATCCAGGCGGGAGAGTATCAAGGCCTGAACCATGATTCTCCTCGCCTGGAAAGGAAGCAATGGGAGAATCTTCCGGAGCATTCTCAACAGTCCAATACAGGTGGAAGCAGTTTTAGTGGCCTGCACAGAAAAGTCCAATGCTTTATCAAGCCAGACTCCAAGGCTTTTGATGTGGGGTTTCGGTGAGGGAGGAGCACCAAGACAAGCGGGCCAGATGGAAACCAGAGTGGTCGGTGCGGAATTGCCCAGTAGCATAATCTCAGTCTTCTCCCCGTTGAGTCTGAGACATGAGGAATGCATCCACTTGGCTACTGCCTCTAGACAGGGCCCCAAGGTGTTGGATGAACCCTCTGTGTGATCCAAGGAGACCACCAGTTGGGTATCATCCGCGTAGGTGATAATACGCACACCGAAGGGCTGTACTATCCCTGCCAGAGGACTCATGTAGACATTAAAGAGCGTGGGGATCAGGGCCGAGCCCTGAGGAACCCCACAGCTCAGAGGGTGTTTTGAGGATACTACCTTGCCCTCAAAGACCTGGAAGAAGCGCTCATCCAGGAAGGAGGTCAGCCATTTCAGGGCCGCGCCCGACACGCCCATGCCACTTAGACGATGTAATAGTGTGGCATGGTTAACCGTGTCGAACGCGGCACTGAGATCTAATAATATAATGGCTGCCTTCCCTCCCTGGTCCAGCACAGATCTCGTTTCTTCCGTTACCGCGAGTAAAGCTGTTTCGGTGCCATGTTGAGGGTGGAATCCCGTCTGGGAGGCACAAAGCAGATCATTGGACTCCAAATACTCTACCAAGATGTTATTGATGTGTCTCTCCAGCAACTTACTCATCCAAGGGAGAAGGGAGATGGGGCAGAAGTTGGCCAAGTTGTTCTGACATTCAGTCTCCATCACCGAACATCTCTGTGAGAATGACCCATAGCCTCCAGACCACTCTGTACCACAAATGTGGTTTAAAGCAACTCCCACCAGTGAAGAATCTTAACTGGATGAATTATTTTTGCAGGTAAAGTCTGTTCACAAATGAGGCCTGGGAATTGGCGAAAACTGCATACTCAAACACCCAGAAACAAACCATGAAAAAAAGCCACACATGTAAAGTTCATTTCCTAACCCAATGCTCAACAAATAGTGCATTACATGCCTGCCCATTATAACAAATGGTAACATATTTGGCAACTGTGCCCTTTGTTATTGCAGGACTGATGCGGTCACCTGATCCACATTGGGCTATTCTCCTTCTTTGAATGGATACTCTATTTCAGAAAGTATTCAGTATTATTTCAAAGCAGCAGTTTGGATGTGCTGTGACGCTACGCGTGGCCCAAATGCACTGACGAAAGTGAAACGTTCAAAAAATTCAGAAATATACTAACTTGTATTTGTTGTTGTGCTTAGTTTTGTGTATAATGCTTCTCTTGCAAGGTGAATGGTGCATTGAACAACCCAAGATGGTCATCTCCTTTTTACTAGCAGTGTATCTGCACATGTTCCCGCTGTTTATGATGGCTTACATGAATAATATAAGTCAAAGCCATCTCTTTTAATAGGCGCAAGATGATGAGCAGCACCTCAGCGATAAATGACAATCTTTGCTAGATGTATTCAGTTGATCACAGTCAGGGTGTGGTGGTTGCCATCGAGATAACCCAGTCCAGGGTCTTTTTATAAATAATTATTGCTAAAATCTATTGAATTCTTTCTATCATCAAGAGACAGACAACCACTTGCTCCTTTGCAAATGTAAGTATAAGGGCATGATCTTTTGAATGCCAATGTGGCAATAGTCTATTAGGGTGCATTTCTGGGAGCCTTTTCGTTTTGTTTCTTGGGACACACACCACCTTTTCAGAAATCATCAAATCAGACTGGACTGCTTGTTGTCTCCTTGCTTTCTACTCAGTTTTCCACTTCTTTTCTCCTGAAATCGAATGAAGCAGGTGTATTGTGTTGGCCTGGTGTGGGCTTTTTCTTAATTCATGAAATGGGTCGATAATACCTATCTGTAGATGCCTACAGAATCTGCAAATATTCTTGTTAGTGCATACAAATACATCGGTTACTAATTTTAAATCCAAAAATTCTAACTAGCATTCAATAAAATACAAAATGTGAGCACAGTTTAAATGTTCCACATTCAATAAATATAACACGATTTTAAATGGTAATCCCCCTGGTAACATTTTCATGTAATTTTATGGAATATCTTATTTTAAATTCAAGCGGGAACAGTTAACTGTGTCCCCACCTTTAATTAGAATACTTAGGGGCCTATTCAAAAACTACATTTTGTAGTACATTTTGTATTAGTACATGGGTACTCACA
This sequence comes from Lissotriton vulgaris, assembly GCF_964263255.1. Classification (NCBI taxonomy): domain Eukaryota; kingdom Metazoa; phylum Chordata; class Amphibia; order Caudata; family Salamandridae; genus Lissotriton; species Lissotriton vulgaris. Next base: position 1,087,846,915 of record NC_141697.1, on the reverse strand, counting down.
AACTTTCTCCCGGGGGCCAAATTTACAGTGTGGTTTGTGTCCGAGGGCCGCACTGGTGGGGGCGGAGTCAGTGGGGGAGGGTGCAGGCTAGATCAACAAAAACTATGACCATGAGGTTGATCACAGGTCCCTGCAGCCGATGCCTTCGTCCACTGAGCCACCAGACCCGGCATACACACATCTCTCTCCCTCTTTCACTCACTCCCTCTCTTGCTCTCTCTCTCTCCCTCCCTCTCTCTCTCCCTCCCTATCTCGCTCCCTCTCTCCTTCCCTCACTCCCTGTCTCACTCCCTCTCTCCCTCTCTCTCCGTCCCTCCCTCTCTCTCTCTCTCACTCTCTCCGCTCCCTCTGTCTGTCTGTCTGTCTGTCTCTTACTCCCTCTCACTCCCTCTCTCTCTCTCACTCACTCACTTACTCCCTCCCTCTCTCCCTCTCTCCCTCCCTCTCTCCCTCCCTCCCTCCCTCCCTCTCTCGCTCCCTCTCTCCCTCCCTCTCGTGCTCCCTGTTTCGCTCCCTCTCTTGCTCCCTCTCTTCCTCTCTCTCTCTCCCTCGCTCCCACCCTCCCTCGCTACCTCCCTCTGTCTGTCTCCCTCATTCCCACTCTCTCTCACTTCCTCTGTCTCTCACTCCCTCTCTCTCACTCCCCCTGCCTCTCACTGCTCTCTCTCTCCTTCCCTCTCTCCCTCACTCCATCTCTCCCTCACTCCCTCTCTCTCTCTCTCCCTCACTCCCTCTCTCTCACTCCCTCCCTTGTTCCCTCTCTCCCTCCCTCTCTCCCTCGCTCCCTCCCTCTATTGCTCCCTCTCCCGCCTCGCTCCTTCCCTCTCCCTCCCTCTGTCTGTCTCTATCACTCCCTCTCTCTCTCTCTCACTCCCTCTCACTCCCTCTTTCTCTCACTCCCTCTCTCTCTCACTGCCTCCCTCTCTCTCCCACTCCTCTCTCTCTCACTCCTCTCTCTCTCACTCTCTCACTCCCTCTCTCTCTCTCCCTCACTCCCTCTCTCTCTCCCTCACTCCCTCTCTCTCTCCCTCCCTCCCTCTCTCTCTCCCTCCCTCCCTCGCTCCCTCTCTCACTCCCTCTCTTCCTCCCTCCCTCTCTCCCTAGCTCTTTCCCTCTCTCCCTCCCTCTCTCACTCCCTAGCTCTTTCCCTCTCTCCCTCCCTCTCTCACTCCCTCTCTCCCTCCCTCTCTCGCTCCCACTCCCTCTCTCGCTCCCTCTCCTCCTCCCTCACTCCCTCTCTCCATTCCTCCCTCTATCTCCTTCCCTCTATCTGTCTCTGTCTCTCTCACTCCCTCCCTCCCTCTCACTCCCTCTCTCACTCACTCCCCCCTCACTCACTCACTCCCTCTCTCACTCTCCCCCTCTTTCACTCCCCCCTCACTTCCCCCTCCCCGTCTCCTTCCCTCTCTCCCTCGCTCTCCCCCTCCCTCACTCCCTCTCTCGCTCCCTCCCTCTCTCTACCTCCCTCTGTCACCCTCTGTCATCTCACCCTGCCTGTGTGACAGCCAGCTTCCAGGCACACACACACAGCCGCACCCAAGCACTTCACAGGTCAATAAAGGCCAATTGCATGCTAATGAGGCTATGTTGTATTTCACCTCATCTTAGGCCCCTGCAGCTCCACTCTGGCTATGCGAGAATCGCCCGGCCCCCACTAGACAGCAGAGACTCTCAGGGTTGCGCTGCAGCAGACACTCTTTAAAAAACAAATAATACTACATTGGTACGATGTTTGCAAGGTCCGCGGGTCGCCAAGGAAGGTTTGCCGGGCCGCCACCGGCCCGCGGGCCGTACTATGAGTACCCATGTATTAGTACAATAGTACTACAAACATACTACAAAATGCTATTCACAAACCTATATGCAGAGCTTCCACCTCTGCCTCTCCTGTATTTGTTTGTGCAGAGATCTCCTCCCTGACTGCAAAGTCTCTGCACACATAAGCATACGTTTCAGCAGTAAATGTGGAAGGGATGGAGAGTTGCTTGAAAATGGGGAAAATGTATAAAAAATGGGGGAGGTTTAGGTTGAACTCAGGAAGGGTTGAGGGACAACTAGGAAGGTGTATTAGGAAGAATTTGCAACTACCCAAAAAGGGATTAGCCCACTTCCATTTACAAACTGCATTTTTATATTTTATATTTTATATTGCGAAGGAGGACCCAAAACAGTAGTACATGTACTCCAGTTCAGGGATGGAGTAAGTACAGCAAAACAAACGGGCAACGACTCGTCCTGCAAAGACATTGTTAGAAATGGGATCCTGGCTGGCCAAGACTCGCGTCAAGGTCAGTCAGGGATCACCATTCCCAAGGTCAGGGCAAGGGAGTTACACGCCAAGATAACCCCTACTCGCCCTCTAGGTAACGTGGCGCGAGCAGCAAGGCTAAACTTGGAGGCGATGTAGGCTAAGTATTTGCGCACGCACCCCAGCAACAACACCCAAGGCCCACCACAAAGGAAACTCCACACAAGGTTATATATAAAAATAGCCTTTGTATTACACCAAAATACATTAGATAAAACACACACTTTACAATGTGCCAGAGGCACGGGCAGAATTTACAGGGGATATTGTACAAGACAGGGCCACCTGGACCACTGTCAGGAATCAGAAGTAGCACTTTCAGAAATAGCACTTAGAAGGTAAAATATAAATTTACTTTAGCACAAAATAGCACACAACCAGTAACTACTGGTAACAGGACCTCACTAGCACCACCTGCACTAGGGAGAAAACAACCACCTATGTATCACAATACCTGTAGGGGTGTAAGAACATACACATGATGCAATGCATGACATTCATTCAGAGGTGTAAAAACAATATCAATTGCGCCAATCTCACAAGTCACCACCTGTGACTGTCCATGTGTCCCCAATGTCAGGGCCTAAACGTGGCAGTTGCCCACAAAGTGCTGGGCAACTGGGTAGCACAATGATGAGGCCAATGTTGGAGCCTTGCAGGCTCTGCAGAAATCACTTGTGCCCCCTAAGCCCCTCCGGGCTCCAAAGCAACAATGGGGCAAATGTGGGAGCCTCTCAGGGCTCCAAGTAAATCAATGCAATCCCTCTGGGCTCTGAAAGCACAGATGCAGCCTCACTGGGCTGTGGGGGTCCCTTACGGGGGACCCGGGAACACTGGGGGTGCCTCGAGCCTCTCACTAGGCTCAACGAACAACCAAATGTCCTTCTTGAGCCTCTCTGGGCTCAAAACACAATAGTGGGGCTCACGAGCCTCTCTGGGCTCTTCACAACAAGTGATGCCCCCGGGGCACCTCGTGGCTCCAAGGAAAATACCCCTGAGCCTCGCAGGCTCCAATAACCAAATGCCGCCTTTTCGAGCCTCTCTGGGCTCTGGGACACTGGGGGTGCTGTAAGCGGGAGTCCCCCTCCCGGGGACTCCCAAGGCAATGGTGCGCCCTGGGGCTCAAGACACAAAGCACGAGGTCGCGCTACCGAAGGGGGGGGGGCGGGCACCGACAGTGTGTCCCGGCGCCCCTCCCGTGTCTGGTGCACTCACCGGCTTCTTTAGATGCTCCCTCGGTCTGGGGAGTAGCGCGTTTCCTCTGCCCGGCGGCTCCTCTTCTCCCCGGGGCTCTCCCTGCAGGTAGCAGCTTCCGCCTGCCTCTCTCCTGCCCCCGGCCTGCCTGACTTCCAGGTCGCGGCTGCGGGGCGGGACTTCCGGTCAGGCCGCTCACTGATTGGCCGGCCGGAAAACCACATCCGGGTCGCACTTGGCAGCGGCCCGGCAACGTTTTAAAAACACTCCGGGCTGCGGCGGTGACTCCACATGAAAATGCGGCGTGGGCAGCCGCTCAACGGGGAAAATAAACAATAACTCGAGGTGGGCACTCGAGGGGCTCAGCACTCCTGAGCAAATGCCGGGTGGGCACCGGCTGGGCAATTACGCGCTCCCAAGCGCTCCAGCCAGAATAAAGCGCTGTTAGGCGCTAGAAGGAAAACGAAGCGCTCCCAGGCGCTAGGAACCTCAGAAAGCGCTCACCAGCGCTAGCAATAGATAAAGGTCCACAAAATCTCCTTCAGCAAGGCAGGGGGGGGCAAGGCTGGGCCCAGAGCCAGCACACTGGGTCTCCAGGCAGGGAGACACCCCAAGTGGCGGTCCTCTGGCCCAGCAGCAGCAACAGCCCCCTCAGGATCCTGGAAGAGAACAACTTCAGTGGGGACACAGCCCCATTTTTATACAGTGCATTCCTTTGTGCAAGGGTGCAGAGTGGGGGCGGAACCAGTCGCAGCTGGTTCTTGAGTACTCTGTTTACCTCAACCACCCTCTCTATTCACTGGCAGGGCTTGGGTCATTAGACGCACCACAGGGGGGCGGAGCCAGCATTGTGTGGGGAAAACCCAGCCCCTCCAGGACACGGGTACACTCCTCCCACACATCACTCATGCTAATCTCCCACTCACCACCGGGGCAGACCCATCCAGACTTCCTGGAGCCTGGCATGCCAGCCAGCTCCAGCCAATCACACGCCAGCACCCTCACAGCACACGTACAGCCATGTCTAGAAATGGCGCTTCCCTACTAGACACATACATGCTGCATACACCATCTCGCAGCATTCACTCTCACGAGTTCACACATACCAGACTCAAGCCTGTACACCCCACGCATCAGGAACTACCAGGGACACATACATTCCCCATGCATTCCTATGGACGGGCAGGCCTAGCTCAGCACATGCACTCAGAGTGCGCACGCACTTTCCACTGGGACACAGTGAAAGTGCGCAGAATCCCTAAAATCATCATTGCCAGGTCACCATTTCACGCAAAAAGTCTAGGGGTGAACCTGCCCTAAGGGCCAAAGTCCAACAGACATCACATAGAAAATGATGGAGGCATCAAGTTTAAATAGACCCCATAGAATTTTTTTTTAATTCAGTTACACTAATTAAAATTGTTAAAAGATAAAAGTAATGTTAAAAAATCTTTAAAAAACCTATAATTTTGCCTTATTTCAACATATTTATTTAATCTTTTCTGAATTTAAAAATTAATGTAACATTAAGTTCTATATGTTATAAACATGCAATACCATTAGTTTTAATTAATTGTATGAATCAATTTTAATAATTATTAATATATAACAATACAAAATTGTATTTTAGGTAATATATGGCACAGTGGTTGGGGGGGGTTCAGGTTTTGGGGGGGTGTTCTTTTCCTTCTATTTCATCTTCGAGGTAATCACATCGCACAGAAAACTATTGAACAGTACAGAGACTCAGGAGCTTGTTATGGGTTGGAGACAACCTCGAATTGATCAGCATTACCAGCAATGTATTAAGGGTCACATGGTACGGGTCCTCCAGCTGCTAGGCTGTTTCGGTTTACCGCTGTGTCTTTGCACTGTGCTTTCTGATGTGTATATTTTGTCTGATGCTAATCATATTAAAACACATTTAAACATAAATTTGTATTTTAGGTGGGATATTGTTAATCAATTTCAGAAGTATCATTTTATTTTAATATATCAAAAATATTTACATAAAAAATGTCATATAACTTATTAATGATGTAGCATTCTTGTCATCAGTTCTAGAATTTAAAAAAGTAATGAACTTTTCACTTTTCACCATAGTTTATCATAGGGAGACTCCGCAGATGGTATGGAGATCTCTGTAAGGTAAAGTATAGAGAGAAGGTGGAAGAGGAGGAGAAAGAGCATTTGCAGGTAAAGGATCAACTTTATTTTGGTATGACCAGTGAAGCCAGATACCGCTTCTCATCGGATGTGTAATACCCACATAGTGTAGACAAATCATTATTTCTTTTTATTATTGCATCATAATGAGTCCCTTTTCAAAATGCAAAGCACTCCGTCCTGGATGAGGATTTATTTCCCATGTGTGGACTCTCCAGTACATGGAGCTCTCTGCCCTGATTATGGAGATTCCACAATAGGGGTGGAGATCTCCACCTCCTGCAACAAACAATAAAGAACATACAGGAAGAGGAAGTGATCCATTTGAAAACCGGTCTGATTCATCCTTTCTTTGCCACAACAGCACCCCCCTGCATCCTGCTGCTCCCTGATTTATTCTTTCCCCCAAAATGGCTAAAAGACTTAATGAAAGCACCCCCCTCCTCTGAAGCTGAATTAGACATTATCAGCCAGGGGCAGGTCAACAAGTGCCCTCGGTTGAATGGGGGTCTAGAGACCCAGCTGAGAAATGCAGCAAAGACTCACATTTTGAAAAACTTTCATTTGTAGTTCAGTCTATTTCCAAGTTGCCAATTTTAATTCATGTGATGTTGACATTATGTATCTTTAACTTTCTTCCTAACAATATATAATTGTTAGCATTTACCTTCAAATTTCAAACAAATAATTATTACGTGAAATATTTGCACAAAAACATACAGACTTGCCCATCACATTTTTCAACATTTGAGAGTGGATTATATAGAGAAATCAGCTCAAATAAAAAGGCTTTTCCACCTTTGAATAGCTTAGTCCACAAATATGTTGCAGTTTTGTTCCTTAACTATTTGTACACAACACCACAATGTCAGCACTTTTTTCTCACTACTATTCAGCAGACTGGGCTGGATAAAGAACATCCTAGGAGGACACTAGACGGGAAATATGATCATCGATTGGGAGGCGTGCACGAAGAAGAGGGAGCAACTCAAGCAGGGGTAATGTATTGTAGTTTGCCCTAAAAGTAACACGATCTGTCACCAAGGTTCTCCAGGCGGAAGCTGAAGAACCAATCAGGGGATGAAGATACCAACAGCCAGGAGGAAAAAATGTTGGGTCCCCTCTGACCCTAGGCATGATCAACCTGTTGTGCCACAAAAAGGCCCCACAATATCTCTGTCTGCCTCAGCCTCCCGGTAACTCCAAAGACCCCCATTCAATTGGAGCCTGCAGCTGCAACCAATACCCAGGCATTATCTTCTCCTCCAGTGTCAACCCAGAACAAATAGAGTCAAGGCCCATTTCTGACACTGACACACCACAACCCTTTTTTGCTGCCCATTTCTTTCCCCTTACTACATGTCCTTATCTGCTATCAACAAGGCCCTAAGACGAATTGGAGAGTTTCAGGGAGCAGTCTCCCAGGATATTTGGGACTTAGTTGCCGAGATTCAAAAACACAAAGAGATGGTCACAGAGCATCTCTGAACATTATGTGGCCTTATGAGCTCCTGGATAGGTATTATGGTATTGTCTGCCTCCCCCACCTTACCCCACCTTCTGTTAATTTATCTCCCAGTTTATCTGTGATCATTGTTTCCCCTAGAACTCTGGTCTGTCCTTCTTTCTGTGGGGGAATCTGGTCCTGCCATGGCCAACCATTTAATATCTGCATCCAGAAAGGACTTCTGTGTTGTCCAGGTCAAAGAAGAAAGCAAGGATGGCCAGGAACGTTCTGCCCCAAGCCGGAAACATGACACCTCAACCCACTCCTTCTTGTTTTAACAAATGTAACTGTATAATATATTGCACGTCAGCCAAAAAAAACTCCACCTACAAAATGCTGGTTGTCAGAATGGTTGAGACTCTGCTTTTGTTGTTGGAGGGGTGAGTTGGTGAGGGTTCAGTTGGTCATGTTGGAGGTTTTGGTGGTGGACGTGGTGCAGATGAATGTGGCTCTGGTGGGTGCAGTTGAGGTGGGTGTAGTAATTTTGTGAGATTTTCAAGTGGTTTGTCACTCATACATTGACATGCCTCTATAGAATCATCTTCCTGTGTTGGCTGTGAAGAGCAACATTGGTAATTGTTGCTTATTGCATCAGTAATGGCCAAAGTATGGTGTCTTGCACTGACGTCCCTAAAACTATTAAGCTGCTCTGGGTACATCTTTGCTTTTTTACAACTTTAGCCAAGGCGCTAACTTGCCTGTCAATCATCAGGTGTACTCCTTAACCCCTAGAGTGCTAAGAGCGAGATGGTCTAGCCTTCAACACCATTGAAGCTGGCTGAGCTGACAATGATACCATTAGCACTTAAGTGGCTATGAGAGGCAGCTATCTCACTTAGAGTACCCCTTTGAATAAATATCCTTAAGTAAATTTGACTGCTGTTGGAAAAACTGATCCTTCTAGCTGTCATCATTAGCACATTACAATGTCCCCCGCATGCTTGGCTGTCTGACTTGACAAGAAGTTTTTCCAGCATAGAGAGAGGTGCCATCTGGGTGGTTGTGGGGAGGAGAATTAAAAAATGTGGGATGCCTGCTCCTCACTCCTGATGTTAGGCCCTCAGATGATTAAGAAGAGGAGACCAGAGATGCTCCACATTGGGGGACTTTGTTGGGTATTGTTCAAAGGTACTTATTAGTTGTGGGCTGTGTAGAGGTGAGTCTTGCCTAGGCATAACACACATACATATGTGCTTGGCTAATAGCTGAGGACTGGCAATGATCCAAATTGACTAAGGAGAAACACTGGGGCCGGGCCATAAAAGTGGCCTTTTTGATGTTCTATGTGGGGGCTACAATGCCCTCCTCTTCTTCCTCCTATTCCTACTCACCCTCCTCTTTGTTTAGCTTTGTTGGCTGCTGACATTTTGGCTTGGATGAGGATTCCGGGATTAAACACCACCCTCCACTTGTGATGGTTTTGCATCATTATCATCCTGCACAACATACCCAGTATCTGAAAAAAGAAGAATTTGACCATTAGTGCATAAAATCCAGCTGTGTCTACATTTTATCACAGTCCTTTATTGGATTGTGCTCTGCAAATAATTATTAAAGGTAATACCATGTTAGCCTACAGTCTAAAAACGTTTGAATAAGGACTAGAATTCTAATGGCTCAACATTGTGAATTCACCAGCTCCAGCGACAGAGATTTGCCTTTCCGATTTCCCCCCTTGAGGACTCCTGCTTAAACTGGGTCCTTGTAATTGTTTTCCAAAGTATCCCTGGATCCATCAGCTTGAGAAATTTAAACTTGGTTCCTTTAAAATTATTGCTTTATGTATTTAATTTAGAGCATAAATGCTAAATGTGATATATACGAGAAAGGGAAAGAAACCGCACAAATGATTGACTTTTAACACTTTATAAACTGTCACAACTGTGAGGGCAGTGCACTACTTAATGGACTAATGATGATATACAGAAAGAAAAATCATAGGTTCCTAAACGTATCTGACTGATAGATGGTTACAGGCCTAATAGAGCTAAATCATAGGGTAGTAAGCCATGCAAAAACATACAAAATGATCTTATATAACAAATTAAAATACTGCTTTGGAGACCAGCAAACATTTGCGATCTGGCACGTTAAGACAATGGGTAACAGATATCTTACTAGACTTACATTGTCAAGTCTAAGAGCAATTTGATAAGACAATAGAAAATAACTAACCCAAACGCATGACAAATTGGGCATGTTGCCAATAGTTATGTCTAACAATAGACTTAGAGACATCATGTCAATAATAATCAAAGGGGTTAGATTCAAAAGGAAAGGAGAAGATATGTTACGTACCAAATCTTACTATTAGTCTGCTGCGTGCTGCCAGTCCTGGTTTGAGGCAACACACAAAAGTATACAAAAAAGTGATAGATGGAATGCTTGAATTAACTTCAGCCACTTGTAATTACTCGGGGTCGGATCCCAGTTAACTGTTATTTTGTACACCATTCTGAGAGTAAATAGAAGTTGGCACGGAAACTGAAATAGCAAAGATATATTTTATTAACCTCATAAGGTGGAACTACATTCACACAACAACCTTCGGTAGAGTATGAAGTAGCACAAGGAGTAGAAGAACCATGGGTCCTTCATACCCACACAGGAGCTCAAAGGAAGATGGTACAAGCACACATAGGAGAGTTACATACAGAAATGGTCATACAGAAATGTACAGTCAACAAAGAAGGAGGAGCCAACAGTTGCTGACTTTAGTAGAACATCCTGACAGTAACAAACCTAAACAGGTGCATGGGCAGCTACAAACTCTTCTGTACATGTGCAAAGTAGCAGAGTCTAAGTATAGCCAGTTCTTTGAGCAAAGCACAAGGGCAAACAACAGAGAAGAAGGAAAGAGCACATGGAAGACAAAATGGCTGCCGGATACAAGATGGTTTCAGCTAAATGCTAACATCGATCTCTGCCAAATTTCCACAATTCCATCTCACCCAAGCAATTGGCAGTGGATAGACCAGTGCTTGATTTGAGCCTGTGGTTTCAGGTGCTTGGCACCTGCACTTATTTGTCAACATTGCACCTATGACAGTCTTCCACATGGTGGTGCTGTGTATTATTACAATATACATTAAGAATGACTAATACTGTGGCCCAAGGTATTACTATAGGTTGGGGGCTTGGAATATTCTGAATTGTCACACATGTGGGAGTGTGATGGTTAGAAGTTACGTTGATACTGTCATTGGCAGCTGTCGGGACAATGGGTGATGCAAGCTGCAGTGGCCTCTTGACAGGGGACATATTACTTATTTTCCTACTTGGATAGACTTATTGAAAGGATCCATCCATCACCTTTATTTTACTTGATGTACCACTCTAAATGGCCAATGGAGAGCCCAGACGTGAGTCCCTTGCTCACTGTGCTACTGGAACCAAACTACACCAAACTGAAGAGTCCCATTCATGGTGAAACCAGTCTTGTGTTGCTTGTGTTTGTGTTACAGTGCAAAGAGGATACCGCTATGCAATTCGGGATGGATTGTTCCTATTTGAACAGTGTCAAGATTAATTTTCATATTGCTAGGTCTAGTCTGAGTTGGCATGGTGGGCAACAGAATGATGGCTTGTAATTTTACCCTGAAAAATTGCCCATGTTTGACGTATTGAAAAGCATCCTTCCATCACCTTTTGGGTGTTTGAGTCTTGGTTTTGGAGCACTGCTAAAAAGAAGTTGTTGCATGCGATAGTTTGGATAACATCACATTGCCATTGTTGGACCAGGCCCTCTCTGAGGGGTAACCACCAGACATTTTGCTTTTATCCTCCACTTTTTAGCAGAATGTGTTTCTGTTGGACTTAGGACCTTTTGCCCTTAATCACTGCTGCCCAGTGCTACAGTGCACTCTCCCCTAAGCATGGTAAATTTAGGTGACACCTAATTGGCACATTTAATTTGCTTATAAGTCCCTTGTAGAGTAGTATATCATATAGCCTATGCCTAGTGGGCCTGAGCACTCATTGTGCCACCCACTTAAGTAGTCCCTTAAAACATGGTAAAGGCCTGCAATTACAGCCTGAATTTTGTTTTAAACTGCCACTTCAACTTTGAAATATAACCCCCTTCCCAAGCCTTAAACTCCCTTTTTAGTGCATATAGGTCATTCATAAGGTAGGCCCTAGGTAGTCAATGGGGCAGGAAGCCTTGTATTTAGGAGGGTGGACATATACTTTCAAGTTTTACATGTCCTGGTAGTTAAAAAGTCGCTTTTCACTACTGTGAGGCCTACCTGTGCCATTGGATGAGTTTGGATTGCCTTATTATATTTACTAAGTGCTAACCTTTTTTTGGTAACAGGATAGCATTTCATGTTTGGTACCCATATGATTGTAATAGAAAATCCTCTTAAATAGTAAAGTCAGGTTTTACATTACAATTTTGAAAATTCCACTTTTAGAAAGTGGCAATTTTCCTACCTACATCTTTTTTGTGCCTGCGGATTATCTTTGGTCATATGACTAGATGTAACTGACAGTTGCACATTTTGAATCCCTCCCAAACAATCACACACTGGAGGGATTAAATGTGCCTGAATATGCCATCACCTGGAAGGATGGGGGTTGGAGCTGAGAACATCCCAAATTGCAACTGCATAAGCTGTGCTTTACCTTCACATAGAGGGCCTATCACCTCAATATGACACTGCAGTCAGCTTGGAGCCAGGACAGAGGAGTTAGGAAACTCCATGCCCTTCAAAGTCGAACCTCTGGAAACTTCTCCCAACTTTAAAGGCAGATTTGAGTATAACAACAGAGCTCTCAGATCCACTCTTAATTTCACTGCTGGGCCAGGAAAGGATTCTCAGAGGACTGCCTGCTGCTATGATCTGCTGTGCACTCTGCAAGACTTTTTTGCTGTACCTAGAAGGTGTGCTTTGCTGACTGGAGCCTGTACTGAACCATCAGGGCCCAGCCCTGAATTTCGAGCCCTGCAACTTCACCTAGACCTAGGACTATCAGAGTGAATCCAAGGGCTAATTCACTTGCATCCTGTTTGGAGATAAAGAGACCCAAAAGGCTCCCATCATCTTGAACCCACAACTGGACCCACTATGAGAGAGTACTGAACCTGCAAGTTGTGTCCCTTCAGTCCAGGATACTTGGTTGTAGTGCTAAAGGTGCTGAGGTAGCCAAACTCTTTAATTGAGGACTTATACATTTTTTGGTTAAAAACTACTCCGAGAACCAAGTGGAGACGGGGATCTATCTGCTTGTATATCTGCCAAAGGTGCATCGCCGGTCAGTCTGACTTCACAACTGCTCCCACTATGTTCTTCTCCCCAGCAGCCAATCCTGTTCAGTGTCTCTTTGCCAAAGGGGTATTGGTGCCCCTTGAATTGTCTTCGGCTACAGTTTACTGCCTCATCCGACTGAAGACTTTCAACTTCAAAAAATACACTAAAGGGCACATTTATGGGCATTTGGCACAGTGCCGCAAGTCACCTTGCTGCGCTGCCCTGTGTCAAAGTCAAAGAGCAGGAATGCACCATATCTATGGCTTACAGCCCATTCCTGCCCTTTCCCTCTGTGATGGCGCCATTTTGGCAGCCTAGCGCCAATGCAGGAAGTGACTTTTTATGGTTCACCCTGCAAGGGATTGTGACTGTTGCTTGACCAGGGGTCTCAATCCAGTGAAACAACAACTCAGTTTCTCACACCCATAAACAGATTAAAAGAACATTCAGAATATATAACTGTGTCACAGTATAATTGGCTAGGTCATATTAGATTACAATGCAAATAAATTCAAACAAAGATTATCACAAATACTATTAGAATTTAATGAAACACATGATATAAGTAGCCTGTAGTGATTTAATAAGAATCTGAGCTTAAGGGCATGCCTGTGCGTGTAGATGGTAGTATATGAAGGGGGGTCCCAGTTCATACAAAATCAAATCAAAAGTAAAAACTTATAACTTCATAAAGCGAACAATAGAAAAACTTCATAAGAATAAACTTAGAAGGATGCTATTCAATATACATCCTCATTTGGCAAAATAATTACAATGTCTTTACAGCAGAACATTTTTTGAAAATCAATAACATGCCCAGGACAGGGGGCGTGGAAAGGAAAAGAGGGGTGAAAGGTAGGAATAGTGCAAAATAGTGCAACAAATCAAACTAATTATGCAATTAGGAAGTCTGTGGTCTCCTCCACATTTCACAATGAGTGCCACATAAGACATGTATACATTGTCATATATTGATTCTGATATTAGAGAGCCTATCCTGTTTCCAGCTTGCACAGTCACAAATGATCCGTTGCTAACAGGTGGGAACAAACAAGGGCGTGTCGACATTTCGACCCCAGACGTGTAGGCGACGCTATAGCCCTACGGCGGGGTCTACCTCAGGACAGACAGTGGTGGGGTGTGGGGGTGGTGTGGAAGGGCACCTATAAGGAGAGAGACTTTTTAGTATTGCTTACTATATTGAGAAAGGGGATGGGGGGCTACATATGCCACACCGAGTTACCTACAAAGAGACAGTGGTTTCCGTGACTTCGTCTGATGCAGAAGGTGGGCCCAGGGCTTCTGATGCAAAAGAGAGCGTAAACCTAAAAACAAATTAGGCTACTGTAAGGTTGTGGGCAACAATGGGCTAGGTACCACAACAGAAACAATCATTATTACTATATACAAAAGTACAAGAATACCCATGTGCTCGAATTCAGTAAGCATCAAACACAACCCAGCCGGGTTAAAAACATCAAAACATTAAAAACACTATCACACGGTGGAGGACAACATCCACACCAACCAAAATCAGGTCTGGTCCCGATCAATATGTTACTTAGAAGATCAATGGGGAAAAAAATAATAAATATTAGACCAAATAAACATTTCACACGATATGGCCGTGAAATGTGAAAAAAACAAACAAACTAGTTGGCCCCAGGCTCACCTATTTACGCTAATGCTTCGCTGTATTATTTTCCAGAACAACGTTCCTCTTTGACAAAAAACGAAAACCGAAAAATTTTCATTATTCAACAGAGATCTGTTCCACGTTTTAGTCCCTGTAAAGTGAACAAGAAATAGTACTCATTTTGAAGAAAAACCATTCCTTTCTAGTTGTCAAGGAATATTTATGACAGAAGGCCAGCCGGTTATTTTTACTCACCGAAAGAAAGTTCGGAGAGCGGAATTAATCCCTGTATTATTTTTCTCTTTTAAAAGCGAGAGAAGCTTCCATTGTTAAATAGCGATCTATTCCGCATTCATGTCACTGCAAGTAAACAAGGAATGGTGCTCGTTTTAATTCTTGCTTGTTAGCGAGGGATAAGTGATACTGGGACAGCGGGTTTAGTTACTCACCGAAGAGATGCTTCTGAGGACGGAATGAATCCGTACTAATCGGCGGGTCTCTGCAAGCGCATGGGCGTTTCAGCACGAAGTGCAAGGCGCCGAAAAAGATTGAGCGAGGGCAGACAGCAGCTAAATGCTAGCTCTATTTTAACAGCCAATCCGAAGATACTAGTGATGGGAAAAAGACTACACTCCGGCAAAAGTTAAGCTTCGGATTATTTTAAAAACAAGACTCAGTGCCCAAACAGCATTGTTGTCATCAGAGTTAAAGCGCGAAAGACCGTTATTAGTCTTAGATGTTGTAATAGTCATACATTAGACAATACATTAGAGCCGAACGATTATGAATATGGCTACAATCAAAATGACCTTGTGTTACAATTATTATACTGCTAAATAGTTGAATTAAGTTAACAGGGGTCCCGTGGTGCAAAACATTCTAAAAATACATTAATAGAATTGAGATAACAGGTGTCCCGTGGTGCAAAACATTATAAAAATACATTAGTAGAGCCTTAAATATTAACGCATTGTTAACATACATATAAATTCAGGACAAGAAAATGCATTTACAAAATACATCAAACATTCCATTTGAATAATGCGTTAAAATGCCTTGGTAGAATTAGTGACAACTAGATAAAGATCGTGTCAAGGTTAGACATTTATTTAAAATGTTGTTCCCTACTCATAGTGTTAAAGGCATGCTCGTTGAGCATAACTGTTATCTTGCTCATTTAAACCATGAACCACAGTGTCCAAGCGACTCATCCACTTGCTCTCTCTCATATTGAGGATGGATGCAATACTCCCTCCTCGTGGTCCCAAAGAGACCTTTTCAATTACCACCCATGCCAGTTCATCCACAGTGTGCCCCATCTGTCTATAATGGTCTACTAAAGGAGCCCCGATCACCTCACATCTAATCCTGCTTTGATGTTGAAGGATGCAGGTTTTTATTTTCTGCTGTGTCTGGCCAATATAGGCCAACCCACAAGGGCATGTAATGCAATAGATCACGCAGTTCGTGTTACAGTTGGTGAATGTTTTCAAATCTATACTGTGATGTTTATACTGGAACTGCTTCGTTTGTACACACAGAGGCAGGCTTTACAATGTCCACACCTGTAGTTGCCATTCAAAGCTGGTAAATTCCACATAGATTGCAAAGTAGGTGGTTCTGGTGTAGGCAGCAAGGAACTGACCACATGATCCTTAACATTCCGTGATTTTCTGAAGGAATGCATGGGTAGATTTGATTGTCCGATCTCCTCAGATACCAATGGCCAATATTTGTTAACAATTTTCTTTATGTTGTTGCTCTGAGTATTATAGGTGGTAACACAAATCATTTGATCATTCCTATTGTCTGTCATAGTTTGTGGAATAAGTAAGTCCTCCCGCGGGCTGTACCAAGCCCGTTTACGGGCTCTCATAACAAGTCTCTTCGGGTACCCCCTTTCCAACAATTTAGCAATTAAGGCTTCTGATTCCAAGAAGTAATCCTCTTTTTTTGAACAATTGCGCCTAATACGGAAAAACTGACCCGCCGGTAGATTGTCTCTCAGACCTCTCGGATGATGGCTATTATATAGCAGCAGTGAATTGCGTTCTGAAGGCTTCCGATACAAAGTCGTCGACAGCTTGCCTTCCTCATGGAAGATGGTTATATCCAGGAAACTGACTCTCTCATGGTGTGATTGCATGGTGAATTGAATGTCCGTACATCGCTGATTCAGCCAGAGATGGAACGAAATTAAAGTTTCTTCAGACCCCGTCCATATCATCAGGACGTCATCTATGTATCGACGCCACATTGTGACTTGTACTTGGTATGGGTTGTTAGGATTCAAGACAAATTTCTGTTCAAAGTCAGCCATGTATATAATGGCCAAGTCCGGAGCAAAGGCTGCCCCCATGGCAACTCCTTTCGATTGTAAATAAAACTGGCCTTGGAACATGAAGAAATTCTTCCTCATTGCGATGGTTAGCAGTTTAATGATAAATTCTGTTGGTACTGGCACAGGAGCTATCTGGCCATCTAGTGCCACACGCATGAAGTCTAGAGCATCTAGTTGTGGTATGCTCGTATATAGCGATACTTTATCGCATGTCACTAACCTTTGTTCATCATTTTTTAATTCAATGCCATCTACCAAAGTAATGGTTTGCATTGTATCCCTCAAATAGGTGGGAGTTCCTTCAGCAATCGGTTTCAAGAAAAAGTCAATGTATTTACATAGGGGCTCCAAAATGGACCCGCATCCAGAAACAATAGGGCGTCCTGGGGGCTCTCGCATGTCTTTATGGATTTTGGGGAGGGTGTAGATCGTTGGTAATCTAGGCTCGCTCTGGTTGAGGTATTTAAATTCCAAATCACTCAAAAAACCTTGATCTTTCCCCTCTGTTGTCACTGCCAGGATTTCCAATGCTAGATCTTTGGTTGGATCACTCCGTAGTAGTTGATAACTTACGCCGTCACCCAGTTGCCGTAAGATCTCATTCTTGTATTTCTCTACATCTTGGATAACAATTGCTCCCCCTTTATCCGCAGATTTGATTACGATGTTTCTGTTGTCTTTCAGGGTAGTCAGTGCTCTCCTTTCATCTTGGTTGATATTGAATTTAGTATACTTGTGTGTAGACAGAGTTTTGTCTACCTCCTTTAGTACCAAGTCTTCATAGGCTAGAATTTGATTAGTCATTGCACTCCTTGGTGGTACAAAAGTTGATGGGATTCTTAGTCCCGTGATGGATGTGCTGGTGTAGTTAGAGCTATTCCTGAAAAAATAGCGTAACCTTATTTTTCTGAAAAATTTCATTAGTTCTGTTTTTATTGAAAAACAGTTAGAGAGGGATGTAGGTACAAAAGACAGGCCCTTGGCAAGGACCCTGTGTTCATTTTCATTAAGTTCATAAGCTGATAGATTTACAACTGGGCTCGGTTTTCTGCTTACCAACGATAGATGGGACACCTTGCTTTACCTGTCCTGTTTGTTGCTGTGTTGCTGCTATAATGACTCCTGCCCAGCTGAAGCTACCAAGCTGCTAAAATATGCAATAAATGATAACGAAATAACAACTCTGAATATAAAAGTAGTAGTGACTGACATGGCTTGTGTTAGAGAGTGTTTAGAGTAGTAAATATGTAATCTTTGACAAACAAGGCAGGTACGTGTGAAGGAGAGCTATGGGTGAGTGATAGAAGGCTTGCCTTGAGAGAGAGAGGAAAAGAAAGCGAGAGAGAAATAGAAATAGCGAGACAGATAGAGAGAGAAAACACTTTATTGGTGCTGTCTGTTACAGGCATCCCGTTTATCAGAGAGGTGGGATTCATATAGGCTTTCCAGGCAGTTTGTCAGCCAGCTGAATCCTGGGGAACTTCTCCATCAACTACCTCGTCTCATGCTGCCATTTTATTTGATGTCCCTCATGGGGCGGGCCTCTTCCCCAATGCATTAATAAAGAGAGTCAGCTCTAGCCATATGGCTTTTTTCTGTTTTCTATCGAGGGTGAATGGACACATTCAATGTAGTTGTTTGTAGAGTTTAATAACAAACTTAATCATAAGGGAGGTCGCTGCTCAGTAAAATGAGTTTTTGTCATTATAATAGTGGTCTGCATGCTTGTTTCTGAGTTAGTCATGCAGGCTAAAAAAGTTGAAAAGGAATGAAACAGACCTTTTGGGGACATATATTTTTTGGGGGGGAAATGCATGGGATCAGGTCTATAAGACTGTTTTTGGGTGTATGTAATTTCCTATTCCCTTGAATGCAGAAGTCTCCACTACAAAAGCAGATGCTCCGCAAAGTGTGCAAAGATATCTGCTCTGATAGAGGAGGTTCCGCAAAGTGTGCAGAGACAGCCACCCAAAAATGTGCACAACGTAAAATGTGGTCGCAAATTCACTATTGGTAACTATAGCATTGTATGTATTTCGGACTCCACACCCTGAATTCAGAGAGAGGAAACATGTAAATCTAGGCTTTGTAGTAACTTTAAATTTGAATTGTAAGAAATAGTTCAAAGTTGTTAAGTTACGAAAAAGTGTAATAATGAATATACACATGTAAGTTACCGGCAAATGATAATACCTTAGTGAATATCTCCCATAGTGCATTGTTGTGTGAGATTCTGATAAAGATTTTTATGGAGTAATTTGGATAGTAAGTTATCTACACTAATGGTTAGAATTAATTATATTGTTATAATTTTTGAATGTGGTGGTGGCTATTTAATTCCTGCTTTTGTATTCCACTTTCGCAACGTAACCGCTGCGATCGCGATGATCAACATCATCGCGATCTCCTGCCTAACCGCGAAAACTGAAAATAGGTTTTAGAGATGGTTGTTCTAGAAATACACTAGAAAAACATGAGTTTGCAGTCTACAGTAGTAAACCCCTAGTGTGTAAAATACTGTAATATGTGTGTATATATGTTTCTCACTTTATGGAAAAGTTACGAACATCGGGATTAATGGCGATGTTGCGACTTCCCAAATAACCACGAAAACAGAAAATAGGTCTTGAAGATGGATTTTAAAGAAATTTAGTACTAAAACAGGAGTTTAAACATGTGTTTAAAGAATCATGTATATAGTAATATGTGTAGCGCACTGTTTAGAATGGATTTTTTTACTTATTATTTTTGGATGTGCTGGTGGCTGTTGAATGTCTGCCTTTGTTTTCCATTCTTGTGAAGTATCCGCTACCATTGCAACATTGTTGCAAAGATTCCCAGAAACAAAAAACATTTTTTTTTAAAGAAAATTAACAATATTTTGGGAACCCAGTTGGCTCTGACAAGAGCCTTTGTGTTGATTTGTGTATATCACAACTACACATAAGACCGGAAGAAGAGTTTCAAGTTACTTAGAAACACCCTGTGGCCTTCATCTGTAAATCGCATTCCATCATTTCTATAAATTCCATGCACGTCAAAATGCAGATTGTTGTTATAGATACAGTCCATTCAATGGTTTCTTAGGAATGCAGAAACTGTCTTTTTATAAACATAGACTATATTTTATTGTGCAAAATTACACTAAAATGATTAAAATATGGGGAACGTGAGAAAATATTAGTGACTGAATTAGATTTCAATGCTGAAAAGTGCATAGCGCCAACCACAGGCAATTTGTCTTGTTAGACTAGGGCAATTTCAAATTTAAGGCTGACCACAGTCAATCACTGGCTGACATAAAGACCAGGTCATCCCAGTTAGGAGATACCTTCTGAGAAACAGTAAATGGGTTGTCAATGGGTTCGTCTCCATCGAAGACAGCAGGTGGAGACCACAGCAGGGTTCAGCTGCAATGGGTTGCAGGTTGACAGGGTCTCAATGCAGTCATTGATAAAGGTGAGAAATGTTTGGGGTTTCCATGCTCTGGAGTGTATTAGCATTTATCATGTTCATGTTGAGGAATTGAAGTGCTGCAGAATGGAGTGGAAGTAGTACTGGTGTCAATGGATTCTGACGGAGAATGTGGCAAAGACTGCTGGGAAGTGAGGCCCTTTAGCGATGCACTCTCAGCAGATCGGCTTGGCATATTGGTTCCCATCCATGGACCATTCCCCAGGCAAAACGTCTTGAAAGTGTCCAAGTCCCAGCTTGTAGGGTTAGGCAGGAGGAATACACTATGACACTTATCAAAGGGCTTTAGGACCTTAGGGATAGCAGTTAAGGGATCCAAACTCAGTAGAAGCCACCAGCAAGGTTCAGGTCTGATCCAATTGTAACTGGTGAACTAGGCTCTTTAGGAAAGAAGGCTTCTTGCAGCTTTTCTGTCCCCGTAGCTTAACTGACCCTTGTAGTCCACTTCCCAGTCTGGATACAAGTGGAGTAGGTCCTACCCATTGGGTTCTTCTCACAAAGTGCACCAGCCAGTGCAGTCCATCTTCCGTCCTACACAGGTCCAGAGGTATTTTCAAGTGGATACTAGAGTTTCCACTTTTATGCCCAGTACCAGCCTCCAGGTGGGGGAAACTCCTGGCCTATCCCTAACCATTGTAGGAAAATTTCCCTGGAGTAACCATACCCACTTTTGAACACTTCCAATGTATTTTACTATAAACTATTATTCAGTACCCCTCTCTACCAAAGACCAACATGGCTGAATGTTTCTTCCCATTTTCTAAAGAGTAATCTAAAATCTGACTTGACCATTAAGTTGGATTTTAAATCACCATTAAAATGAGTCCTTGCATCCTTTTTCTAGCTGTTCCCAAATAGAAGTCAAGCGTTATACAGTGGTATCATGTAACCCAATGTCTTCCTATAGGAGAACCAGGCTTACCATGATGTAAAATGACTTTATAGAATTTTTAATGCTCGGACTTGAACAACTTAAGTATACAAGCCCTACATTTTTTTTACCGGAACACTCTACCTCAGGGGAATTTAAGGTGTTAATATTGGTATTAATGTTCGCAAAAATACATGTATGTACAAAAACGAAATCGAATCACTGTTGTTGAAATCCCCTGATATGGCCAATCCAACAACACCCAGTCATAAAAACATAGTCAATTAGGCCCTGCACCCTAGGCCTCAGGCTGGTGATTGACAGGTCACAGGTGGGGTGGCACATAACCAGCAGAACAAACATGCGAACAGGAAATCCCAGATTAATCCCACAGATAGGCAGCAACACTACATGGGTCTAAGGAGATAGGCCTCAATAAAATGCACATGGCTGGAGGGGCATGAGTACCCAAAATGCCAAAAATTTAGATGTCACATGAAGTTAGGAACATTCAGCCAATCAGGACACAGCAAACAGCACACATGCAGTGATCACGCACTCCCCATGCCAGATATCTGGACATATTACCCACTGGCCCTGATTGTGTCTGTGAAAGGTCGAGACCCACCTGCATTTGGCATCAGGTGGGTGTAATATATGGTTTCAGGACAAGACCCTCATTACACTCCCGAAACAGGATCTATGAGTTGTTTTATGATTCTCCGAGAAATGTATAAAAAGACATTGAAAATTACTTGATTGTACTTTGGGTCAGTCCTCAGACCTGATTCTGTATGCTGCACTCCCTGCCATAGTGTTTGATTACATCCACTGTTCCTGTTTTGCTCAACACCTCTTGACTTAAATTAATATTCAACCAACAAAGGCCTACTTTAGTGGTGACTTATAAAACAGAAGGCTTAGGCCTGGCGTAAAAAAGGAAAATGTTAGCCACGTCGAATTAACAGTATCAAGGGCAAGCCTGAAGACATGCTTTACAGGGTAACTTTAGTGGTTCCAAAATATGTGCTGCAGTCCACTACTAGTCGGTCTAATTTGTGAGTTGTACAAGTGTAACACTCTCAGATGTATCCACAGGATATCAGTCTTAGTACATAATCGAAATAAATTGATGGAAGGTAAAGAGAGAACACACAGAGAAAAGGAATATATTCAGAAAATGTATATTTACTAGCACAAAGTTGGGGAGATAAATGCAGAAAAATGAATTCAAGCAAAAGTCATGAACAGAGATAGAAAATATTTTCTCTACAGTTCACAACCAAAGACATCAACTCCTCATGAATAAAGCAGACAACCAAAATTAATTAATAAAGGATGGTCGTGAGTTTGTGCCAATGCAACGTTTCAGGAGATGATGAAAGTGTCGACGTTTCGGTCTATAGGGCAGTCGTCATGTAGACCATCATCAGGACAGAATTTTTTTCAATGCTGAAAAAACTCCCTGGAACTTCTGAAATGTGGAGAACAATGTCAACCCAAAGTGGAATCTTAAGTGTGGATTGATAGGGACACATCAGCTGGCCAAATCTCGGGTAGCAATCAATTGAACAGCGTGACCCAGTTGTTTTTAGAACGAAAACTCGGGTGGCGTCCTACGTCTGCTAGCAGGTTCGTCAATAATTGATTGCTACCCGAGATTTGGCCAACTGATGTGGCCCTATCAATCCACACTTAAGATTCCACTTTGGGTTGACATTGTTCTCCACATCCATTGCCGTTCTCTGCCATTCCAATACGGCGTTCTTTCAGAAGTTCCAGGGAGTTTTTTCTGAATATATTCCTTTTCTCTGTGTGTTCTCTCTTTACCTTCCATCAATTTATTTCGATTATGTACTAAGACTGATATCCTGTGGATACATCTGAGTGTGTTACACTTGTACAACTCACAAATTAGACTGACTATTTTCTTAAATAAGTCCCTTGTAGCATACCTTGACCTTAACCATATAGTGCCCAAGCCTACAAGGGTTGATTGGGTTTTCCCCTGCCTATAACGCAGTCCACTACTAACATTTCACTTAAAGCCCCCTGGATACACTTTTATACCATATACTATGGATTTATGGTAACTTAAATACTATTCCAGACTATAGGTATTTCAGCATGCTTTAGGGGTCACAGCACATGCACTGGGGCCTGGTTAGCATTGCACCATTGGGCAGAGTCAAGTAATGAGCAGCAGCAGTCCTGAAAAAATACGGGTGACCATAGAAAAAGGCATTTTTCTACCCTATTCCAAAGGGAAGCTGCAGCAACAGAAAGGGCCCTTTCTCCCAGAGTTTTACAAGAGAAATTAGGAACTACCAACATGTTTTTGTTGGCATGTCTTAGGAGCCAAGTGGAGCAGTATCAATTGAACAGGGGAGGCAACAGGGGAGTAAATAGCCTTATGGACCAGACACACAGATTTGAAAACAGTCTGCTGTTTGACCACATGCTAGTACAAAAAATGGGAGGGCTGAAGAGATGTGAAAGTGGAAGAGAAGCAATCCCAGTGGAAAAGATATGGATTAACTGCAACTTATCGATCTTCAAGACCAGTAGTTCAAAATAGATGGAATTGCAATAGTTGAGGCAGGAGAAGACAAAAGCTTTCAATGTCTTCAGCCGCTGAGAGAGGGTGAAGAGATAGAGAATATGCCTCAAAGAGTGAAGCTGATTAAAACAGGCCTACACATCTAAAGAGTCTTGCTTGGACAGGGACCTAGAATCTACTTTTATGCTTATGGTCTTTACAGCAGGCCACAGAAGGGAGTGTTGCAGCTAGACTTGCTCAGCCAAAATGGCAGTTCCCAAAACGATGAAGGTGTAAGAGGGCAGAGGATCTCTGTTTAGTTACTGCTTAGCTTCATATGGTTAGCATTTATCCAAATAAATAGCTGGGAAAGGAACCCATGAGGATAACTTGCAGCGAGATGACCATGACTGATAATTCCAACAAAAGATCTGGGTATTTTCAGCACTAAAGAAAAGATTGAACACAGAAAACGTATAAGATGGGCCAGTGGAACCATGAAAGGGGTACATAACAAATGAGACAAAATAGAACCTTGTGGGATACCACACAAGAAAATTCTGGTTCATAAGGTTAAAGGAAGCAAGTATATCTTGTATATTCTCTTTGATAAAAATCTGAGAAGAAACGGAGAACTGATCCTGCAGTGCCTCGTCGGACGCCTGGGTAGCATCACAGAGTGGCTCACAGCATTTAAGGTTGCAGGGAGGTCTAATAAAATCAAAGTAGTCGAAAAGTTAGCATCTTCACTGCCGAAATCAATTGTTATGGCCAGCACTCTATCGGCTGTTGTGCATTTTGCCCTGGTAAGAAAAAAACTACTGACCATTTACTCATGATAAATCTTGAAAACGTTCACAGTAGAGGGAAAAGTATATGGCCTTTCATAAGTAACTATAAATTGTTTCTGTAGTGATGCATTCATAATGTGCACATAACAGCTTTCTCCGCAGTCTCTTTTACTATTTCTAAAAGGCATGTTAAAGTTCACAACGTGTCTATTGACGATAACAGGTGAATATTTGTGTCCTCCTCTTGTACTGTATTTAATTGGTGTTTAATTTCTCATAAAGATTATTTATGGTATTATTAAATCATGTATGGGGTCAAAAATGTTTTTTTTATCTGTCATGCAGAGTTGGTATCTTTGTCTGTCAAAAATGCATGTATTATTTCTATTTTGGTTTGGGTATTTTAAAATGTGTCAATTAGTATGTACGTCTCTTCTATTGTGTTTGTATGTTTTTTGCCCTGTTGTAGGGGTTTACAGTGAATTACCCAAATTACGCAAATTACGCAAGCGGAACGGAATTTACTGCCCAGACCTAATGCAAATCATTCTTGACCCTGTGCCTCATGGGAACTGTCCAGCCTGAACTGGCAAGCCATGTCTTACCTGGACTGGAAACAAGCATATTGGGACCGGTTTCAGGGTAACACCCCTCATCAGCCAGGCTAGCATGAATATAGTGGCTAAGTAAGCAAGGGACCCACATCTGGGCACACCCTGCCAACTCAGGGCAAACAAAGCAAACACAAGGAGATAATGTTTGGAGTGCTGAAACTTTTAACACACACCCCCAGTCACAGATCTGGGTTGAATCCTTCATCGTTTTTTAGCTCACTTTGCCACCCCAGTTCAGATAGAGCTATATGCAAATCAGTCTTGACCATGTGCCTCATGGGAACAGTCCAGCCTGAACTGCCAAGCCATGTCTTCCCTGAACCGGAAAAAAGCATCCTAGGACCGCTTTCGGGGTAACACCCCTCATCAGCCCGCTAGCTTCAATCCAGTGGCAAAGTGAGCAATGGACCCACGTCTGGGCATACCCTGCCAACTTAGGGCGAACAAAGCAAACGCAAGGAGATGATGGACGGAGTGCTGAAACTTTTCAAACACTCCCCCCAGTCACAGATCTGGGATGAATTCATCATCATTCTTTAGCTCACTTCGTCACCTCAGTTCATACCCAGGTGGGTCCCTTGCTCACTGGATTCAAGCTAGCCTGGCTGACCCCAAAACTAAGCCCAGTATATTCGTTTCTGGCCCAGGGAAGACATGGCTTGGTAGTTTGGATTTTCCTGGTCTTCATTTTGGCGCTGCCTCCTATGTACACCACCATTGTACATAGGGGCAGCGTCAAATACAATGGGTTTTGCGGTGCAACTCCAACCACAACACCCACTGCACACCCCTTTCACGCTAACCATAGCATGAAAGGGTGCCTTATGTACAAGCCAGCATTAAGTCATATTAAGTGTATATGTATATATGTATATGTATATAGGAACGTTTCTCCTCTTATATGGGAGGGTGAGCATGTGTGAATGTCAAAGAGAGTTGTGTGTATAGCCTTTAACATTTCCCTGTCATTCTAGGACCCATGCCCTTCTCTCCTGTCTGTACCTACCCTATGAACATACTCATAAAAGGTTGATATAGTGACTAGGGGTGGGTAGGGTACACACATATGCATTTTAAATCGTCCTGGTCCCAACCCTGTTCTTTTGTTTAAGGTGGAACCCTAGAGGAATATACTCCAAATCCTTACAGGACCTCCTCTCCCAAGCCACAGCCTTCTTCCTTGTTTTTATTAACACACATATGCAGGTAGGAGGAGAGGGACAATGGAGTTGGTTCATATCATCTCTGCAGGAACACTTTGCGGGCTTGAAGGTAAGGCTCCTAGAGTTTCAGGTTTGGCTAACCCAATCCAGAGTTGTGGCTAATTTTCCCTAACACTCCCCTTCTAGTCCCTCTGCTAATTGAATGGCAGGGGCTCCTATCTGGCTGGAGGTAAAGGAAGTGGGGTTGGTCCTGGTTCCTGTTCTCACTGTCTTTCTCGCTTTGAAGACCAGTGGGATACCCAGACCCCTTACTGCTGCAGCAGATCTTCTCCCACTAGATGTCTCCTTGGTCTCAGCTCAGGCCACTGTAATGGCCGGATTTTCCACTTAGATGGGATCAGCCCCTAGGGGCCCCTCTAACCCAGCCAGAACGTACTCACCTCCCTCCTTAGAACGTATTCACAAGGGATATAGATATATATATATATATGTACCTAAGGGTGGGGAATAGCAATAAACATGCATAGGTTTTCTACCATATCTTATTCACATCAGTTAGTCTCGCGGCCACTCCGACCCAGACTGATCTACCCCAGGGCAGATATGACACACAATCCGGTGTGTCTACACATGGGCCTGCAGAACCCAATGCTCTCTTTTCCAAACGGTTTACAATCCGGCAAACCTAAATGCTGGTAATCCCCCCCAACGCTCTCACTTATACAAGCCACAATCCTGTGGGTATACACGCTGGTAATCCACCCCAACGCTCTCACTAACGCCGTATATCAACGACGACCACATTCCTATGAGCACCTATCGGAACAATTTCTCCTTTGTCTACTTGGGATAAAACTATAACAATAGAATTTAGTACGGTTTCCAAATAGTATAATGTGCCTCTTATCCTTGGCATCAAAGGTCCACTTCGCTCCCTATTTATGTGATCACCACTTACCTGATTGGGGTTACTCATCCATTCATATAAACAACAACCACCTAGGAACCACGTTTACCAAGATTGAACAAGAATACACGGCACATATTAGTTCACTAAGAACTAGGGTATTTATTGTCAATAAACATATAACACAGTACTATGCAACACAGATTATGCAAAGAAAAGGCAAAGATTAGAATGCGCGCTTATTATGGAAAGGGCGGATGTCACCTTATTAATGTGAAATCGGGACTCGGCAGTCATCTAGGTTCCCTTCTCGTCTCTGTGTTCTGGCTCGTCTCGCAGTCACACCCCAGCCGTCACAAGTACACGTCTGCACCGCTAGGCTCAATCTCATCTGCTTCCCTCCAGGCCACTGGAACCTTGCTGGTTATTAGCTACCGTATCTCTCTCTCTCTCTGTTTCAGTGCGCTCCGCGCTGATTCTCCTTCAGTCTTTCTCAGAGAGTCTCGGTCTTAAATCTTTCTCGGGCTTCAAAGATGGCGACTGTCCGCCATGAAATAATTAATGGCAGAGATGCTAACGGCTAGATGCCGCCTACGGACTGACTGTCGACTAACTAACACCTTCGCTAATATCAAAGCCTGTTCCTTCATGGAAAGCTACGGCCAGTAACCTGCCGCCCACCAAATTCTTGTACCTCCCCGTACCAAGGACACGTTCCCAGCCGGCCGGCCTGAAGTTGTGTCTTCGGAGTGGAGAAAAATACATTCCTTCGATAAGGGCCAGCCTGAGCCGGTTCTCTCCAAGCGAACAACAGCTTGAAACTAAAACATTACACTTGACCTAGAAGGCCTCTCGAGCTACCAGACAGAGGGCAAGATGGAGTCTGTCTCGTTTAAGGCCTACAGGGCCCACAATACGCATAACTCCATGGAAAATATCTTAACACGTTAGCAAAAGGGCAAATCATGATTAATACTTATATATCTATCCCCTAGCTTGAATTCATAAGCCCTACTCTAAAGAAAGGGACACAAAAATACTCTACTATATAAAAGACAGAGATCCTATCTATAGTCCTAATCCCTATGCTATAAGGGTGATAGATTGGAGTCACTCTCCATCATTCTCCCTCTTAAAGGAGCCAGAAAAGGTCAGCCATTACAGCCACTTAATTCCTCATCAAGAAGTGCTAGGCTAAACATGTCAAAGGTCGACCAGCACAACAGGGCTGAAATGGGTAACTTTACAAAAGCAGTTTTATAATGTATTTCTTACAATAGCTATAATAAATACAACTTTGGAAAGTTGATAGATTTAGTACAACAATTAATTTGACACTTTGAAATAATATTTCAACTCACTCCTGTCGACTTTATTAAATGTTAAATAAAGCCTTCCCATGTTAGACTATGGAGCTAGAGTACTACAATGGGGAAAAATGAAATCAGCGGTTTTTCCCTCACCAGGGCTTACAAAACATATTTTATAATGTCTTGGCTTATTTTAAATTGGCACTTAACCCTTGAGACACCTAGGGTACACCTTAGGGTAAACCTATGTGGACAAATATGGTAGTTTAAAACTTTAGAAGTGCCATTAATTCCACAGTCAAATTTAGACTTCGCAGAACAGCTTTTAAAATGACAGCAAGATCCACAGCAGTGCACAATTAAGTGCATTATATCTACTGGGCCTCTAAACCTACATGCCCTATAATATTCCAGGGACTTACAGGTAGGCCTGGGCAGAGTTTGTGGAGCTCCACAGAGACAAATAAACTCCGCTAAGCTAAGCAGAGTTACGCAAGCCGGGGAGTGCATTACCTTGCACTGTTTACACTGATTTTTAGCACCGGGTGTTTGTCCTGCGCTGTTACCCTTTGGTTTTGCTTTGTTACAGCGCAAATGGCATCACACGCAGCGCAACAGGGAGCTGCTGCTTTCTGGCTCTCGAGTAGAAGTTCTACTTGAGTGACACCTTCCTCAAGACAAATGGCAGGTTTCTCAACGCGAGCTGTAGTGACCAACTGCAACTGCCTGTGTTGAGAAATCTCGCTGGGAGCGGTTTAGCATTGGATTTTCCTCACTTCCCAATGCCAACTTACCGGTTGTGAGTGCGATGAAGGAAAAAACTCTTCTTTTTTTTTAAGGTTTATGTAGCGCTTGCTAGACCCAGGTCTCAGAGCGCTTTACAGGAGCAGGAGCAAGGGAAATATCATTGTAAACTATAGTTGCATGCAAACTGCAACAAGAACATGTGAATCTCACCATTTATTTAGGAGAAAGGCAAAACTCTTTAAATTCAAATGTTATAGACATTTAAATGAAATAAGGGAGGTATAACCTAGGAGCACACAATAATATATAACAAGGAAACCTTTGTAGTGGTAAGAGGGAAGAGGTAACTGAAGAAAGGTCAAAACAACTTAATAAAAAACAGGGGAGAACGCCAAAAGAAACTTACAGTAATGTAGTGAGAGCTGACAGAATACATGAGAGACCAAGGAGAGCAAGGGCAGTAGTAAACAATTGGGAGAACACAAGGAAAATGAAAGGTCAACAGGTCAGCAAAAAGAAGACAGATATAGGTGATCCAATGATAACAGGATTTGAAAGAATTATGGACTCAAGTATTTATTGAGGAGATGATGTTTTAGGTCTCCTTTGAAGCCAAGGTAGGAGGGGTTGCAGCGAATGTCCCTCAGAAGGGCATTCCAAATGATAGGCCCATTTCCATCCTGAGTAGGAGCAAGTCTGGGTGGATTTCTTTTTTAGTAGCGGGGGAACAAGGAGAAGATCATTGGAGCTTCTCATCAGTCTGGCGCAGCCCGCTCTTTTGAGTTTATTTGTTAAGTAAATTGAAGATTGAGAGTGGAGAGCTTTATGGGTGATGCAGGCAATCTTGTTGATGCATCTTCCTTCAATGGGGAACCATTTAAGGAATTTGAGGGAAGGTGAGATGTGATCAAACCATTTGCAGTCAGTAATAAGCTTGGCAGGGGAACTTTAGGGGCTACAGTGCGAATAGCATTGCCGTAATCATGTTTCGAGAGGACTAGTGATTGAATGACCCATTTGAAGTAATCGTGAGGGATGAAGGGTTTGATTTGTTTGAGGTGTTTAAGAGTGAAAAGAGTTTCTTTGCCAGCATTATTGATATGGTCCTTCAGTGCCAAATGTTTGTCCAGGATGAAAGCTAGGGATTTTGCTGAGTTGTATAAAGTGATCGGATAGTTGAGGGCGTTGAGTTCAGAGATCCAGCCTTGGTTAGGGAGACAGTTGCTTTTAGAGGAGAATAGAATGATTTCCTTTTTGTTAGGGTCAATTTAAGATGGTTGGAGTAAAACCAGGATTGAATCTTGCTCAGAGTGTTATTAGGATGAAGAACATCGCTGTGTGAATTGATTTTGTAGTGGAGTTGGGTGTCATCAGAGTAAAGGTGATAATTGATCCTAGCTTGTTTTAGAATGATAGGTATCGGTTCCTTGTAGAGTTTGAAGAGAGAGGGAAGAGAAGTGAGCCCTGGAGGACAGGTGTAGGACTGGAGAGGCAGGAGTTAATTTTATTTGTTGTGTTCGGTGTTGGAGGTAGGAAAGGAAACAGTTAAGGACAGTGTCATTGAGGCCAGAGCGAGACTTGAGAAAATCCAGTAAGGATGAATGATTGACTGTATCGAAGGCTGCTGAAAGGTCAAGGAGGATAAGAAGGCATGCCTCTCCATTCTCTAGAGAAAGATGAATGTCATCTGCAATTTTCAGCATAGCGGTTTTGGTACTACAGCCTTTCCTGAAACCAGATTGAAAGGAGTCAAGTAAGTTGTATTTGTCTATATGGCTGTCAAGTTGTAGCAAGACACATTTCTCAATGGTTTTGTCTAGAAGTTGGAGGTTAGAGTTGGAAAGGGGGTTATTAAGATCATTAGGGTCTGCCTGTAGGTTTTTAGGAATGGGTGAGATTTGCCCAAGTTGTCCAACATGGGGCAATGATATGGTTAAGGGTATGTACTAGCTTGGTCGGGAGTGGGTCTTTGGTAAGACCGGTAAGAGTAGATTGTTGAAGAAAAGGATTAGGAGGGTGGAAACATGTGGAGTAATGGGGGATGTCAAGAGAAATTTGGGAGCTGGGCAAGGCTAATATTTGCAGGAAGGATTGATCTATTTTTGTATTTTTTTCAATGAAAAAGTTGGCAATTATCTCACATCTTTTGTAAGAGGCCGTAAGTTCAAGAGGGGCAGATAACGTTTGTCTTCTGACAATGTTTAAGAGTTCTCTGGGCCTATTTTTATCTTGATCTAGTTGGTGACAAAAGAAAGATGCTTTTCCATGAAAATGTGCTTCTTTTATGTTGAACTTGGTGGATCTGAGGAGGGCTAAATGAGAAGGCAAGGGGAGTTGTCTCCTTGTTCTTTCTGCTAGACTAATTAGTCTTCTTTAATTATTGAGTTCAGGATTGAACCAAGCTTTAGATTGGATTGCTAATTGTTGTTTTAGTTTAAGTGGTGCAACCTGGTCAAGGACATCCAAAATAGCCTTGTTGAAATGTTCAGTAAGCTCGTTAGCATTTTAGGAGTGCAAGAGAAGTTGCAGTTGTGCTTGAATTTTGGACTTGAGTTCAATAGGGGGGAATTGTTTGAGTTTTCTGGTCCACGTCATGGGTTTGTTATTTACTGCTGGGGGATGAAAGATGCTGGTTAAAATGTTGAACAGAATAAGATGGTGGTCTGACCAGTCAATGTCTGTAGGGAAGACCAGATCCGAGCAAGTGATGATTGTGTCAAGAGTGGCCCACTTGATATAGGTAGGTTTGTTGCAGAGTTGTTTTAGGTCATTCATCTCAAGAAGGTTAACGAGGCGCTTAACAATAGGATCATCTGCATCATTTCAGTGGATGTTAAAATCTCCTAAAAGAAGCTTCTTTGAGGCAGAAAGGGAGAGTGAGTAAGAAGGTCAGATAATTTGTTAGCAAAGGGAGGTAGCTCACCCGGAGGGGGGTAGGTATTATACAGTATTAGAGGGGGAGCCTTTGACAATGAGTTCTACACCGCTGTATTCAAAGGTAACGTATTCAGTTTTCTTCAGGAGGGAGAGTTGTAACTCAGTTTTGTGGATTATGGCTAGGCTACCACCTGTTCTGTCAGGTCTGTCCTGTCAAATGATGGAGTAGCCGGGAGGATCTATGCAACATGGAGTGGAGTTTTTCAGAACTCCCTGATGTCTGTGGAGAGTGAAAAACTCCGAGAACGGAGCAGAGTTCACTGCCCAGCCCTACTGATAGGTAGGCTATCAGGAGCGATGCTAAATATATCTACTTACCATGTATTTTTTAACAGAGCATTGGTCTTGGGCCTGGTTAGCAGGGCCCAGGGCACCATCAGAGTCAGTATAAACCAGTATCATTCAAAGTCAAAACTCTCTTTATTCATCAAAGACAATCAAAGAAACATAAAAAGTATAAAAACACACCTGACAATCTGTAATAGCAATATAAGAGTAGATTGATTAGAAATAAAGGCTTTTCCAGTAAAACACAAATTCCTTAAGAAAACTGCTCACTCTAAAACAAACATTACTGCTGGCAACTTGGCAGCAGTTCTAAAAACTTGAGGGTGACTCCATATTGTTTAAAATTGTGAGATTTAAAAAAGGCAGTAAATAACGTATCCTAAAAGTTTTATACAGTGTGCAAAATATCATCAAGTGCAATAAGGATTTGGTGGAGACATTGTCACATGCACATTTCTTATCTGTTAATCTCCCAAAAATGGTACCAAAAAGTGTGGTGACACTGCAAACAGCCCTGTTTTCTCTTTATGTTACTGTGTCAACAAAAAACTGAATAAGACAACACAGATAAGTGGCAAGAATTTACAGCTTCTTTATTTCTAACGGAACACTTTTATTGTTCCATGCAACAAATTATATGTACGTACTGTTATAATAAGTTGGCGGGCAATAAAATGCCACCTAGAGCAGTCTACAACAAGTTAGAATTAGTTCCAGTCCCTCAAGAACTACAAGATTTGAACATTTATGATTCAATTCTAATACAGTCTGTAAATCCATCCCAAGCTATAGTCTATCAGAGCCAAAGCAAGGGAAGTAACCTCCAACAGAGTTACAGAAAGATTTTAAAGGTAGAGTTGTGTGCTTGCCATTAGATTTCAAGTAGAACATTGAAATTGCAGGGGTGCAGAACAAATTGAAAGAAGTACTTCTTATTCTACTCAATGGTGTCCCTACAAAAAGTAAAAATGTATGGGTCAAGGTATTGGCTTCCTGCAGGTCGCGCTGCTTTTTAATTACCTGTTTTCTATTTGCTTTGATATTATTTGATTGTCCCTTGTTTTAGGCGTTTTCATCTGGGAATAGCCCCTAGCCCTCTTACCTGCATATAAAAGTGTTAAAGCACCGCCGTTCGGCGGGTCCGGGTCCCGGGGGTGGGTCGGTGGGCACCATCTTGCCTTGGGCTGTGTAGCTTTTTACACGGGCGCCATCTTGGAGCGTCTCTTCGCTCGTGGTGCCATTCGACTCGCCTATTTAAGGCGGACTTAGATTTTGCCATTTGGTCAAGGTATTGGCTTCCTGCAGGTCGCGCTGCTTTTTAATTACCTGTTTTCTATTTGCTTTGATATTATTTGATTGTCCCTTGTTTTTAGGCGTTTGCATCTGGGAATAGCCCCTAGCGCTCTTACCCGCATATAAAAGTGTTAAAGCACCGCCGTTCGGCGGGTCCGGGTCCCGGGGGTGGGTCGGTGGGCGCCATCTTGCCTTGGGCTGTGTAGCTTTTTACACGGGCGCCATCTTGGAGCGTCTCTTCGCTCGTGGTGCCATTCGACTCGCCTATTTAAAGTCGTCGTTTCCCGCGCAGCGGGAACGCGCAGTGGGACGCCGTCGCTTAGCCGGAGTCGTGCCTGAGTCCTGCCCGTCTGCGCCCGTCCGCGCTAAGGACGCGCAGGGCGCGCAGGGCTCAGCGGGCACCTGTTGTTTCTGAGTGGTGGTCGCGGCACTCCCTGTCATGTTTGTGTACTCAAGCGAAACTCTGCGGGACATAGGACGCTCAACTGTAAGCTGCAGTCTTCCTCCTATACATCCTTTGGTTGGCCCTTATCATTGCGCTTGCGGCAGGTGGACTTTGGATCCTCCAACCTCGATCGTACAGGAAAATCGTACGGTTGCTCCTCGTAGCAATCGCCCTGAGCATGCCCTTCGCATCTTCAGTCTTAATGCCAGGTCTCTGGTGCAGCATCATCAGGCCGTGTTTGACCTGATACAGGAGGAGGCCCCGGACATCGTGGCCATCACAGAGAAGTGGCTGAAGGATGACGATGCTGCTATTATCAATCTGGCATTCCCCTCTGACTTTTCTGTCTTTACCCTTAATCGTTCTACTAGGGGAGGGGGCATTGCTCTGGCCATGCGTTCCAGCTTCACTTGTAGCTGGTCTGGGCTGACCATTGCGGGGTGTGAAAGTGCGGTGTTTAAGATTCTGGTCACCTCACATTTTTCACTCTCGGGGATGGTGGTCTATCGCCCACCTGGTAGCGATGTGGCGTTTAGAGCTGCCTTCCCTGACGTGATCAGCTCTTTGGCGGTAGGCTGTCCCAACTTTTCCATCCTGGGAGACCTTAACTTACACTTTGATAATCTTAACATACCTACGGTAAGCGGTCTTCTTGCTGACCTGGAGGCCCTTCAGCTTGTGCAATTGGTTCAGCAGCCTACTCACACAGGCGGCCATACTTTGGATCCGTTTTTTACCAACTTGGCAGACGCTTCTGTCACCGCCGTTACACCCCTTGGCTGGACGGACCACTCTTTGGTTGCCATCTGTACCCCCTTGCCGGGAATGATTACTACTCCCCCTGCGAAGTTGGTCGCGAGGCGGCATTGGAGTAAATTACGGCTAGAGGACTTACATCGTGTCCTCCCCGCGGAGCCTTTAGAACCTTTGGTAGCTGTTGACACAGGCTACGATAGGTTCTGCTCCTGGATCTCCAAGGTGCTTGACGCCCTTATTCCTATCACCGCCCGTAAAATCAGCTCCAGGGACTCAAGTCCGTGGTACGATGGCGCCTTACGTACACTCAAGGGTAGTTGTAGGCGAGCGGAGAGGGCTTGGCGGAAGGCGTACGATAACGGGAAAAAAGCTATTTATCTCGCCTCCGTCAAAACTTACCATCGGGCTGTTTGCCGAGCGCGGGCAGCTTACTGCGCTGCTGAATTCGGTAACAGCTCTAACCCCTCCAAAACCATCTTCAAAGTGATGAAGGATCTTCTAGCAAAGCGAGCCTGTGCCCCGACGACTGGCTCTACCGCTCACTGTGAGGCTCTTGCTCTGTTTTTTTTGGAAAAAGGTCCAAAACATCTATAAGACGTTTCCTTATACAGGGCCTCCAGTTGAGTCTCCGATTAACATCTATAGAGACACCTTTTTGCACGTGCTGCCCCCATTGACATCTGAGGGGTTTGACCTCCTGGCTCAGCAGATTAAATCGGGGTCCCCCGCTGATCCGCTCAGACCGACTCTTTTTAGAGATCAGTCGTTCGTGGGCCGGGCCGTGGTACACTCCTTGATTAATATCTCGTTGGAGTCAGGCATGGTACCCGCTAGCTGGAAGCGGGCGGTGGTTTCCCCCATCTTAAAGAAACCTTCCCTGGATCCAGAGAAACCTGAAAACTATCGGCCTATCTCCTTGCTCCCGTGGCCGACCAAAGTGTTGGAGGCCCATGTCAACAAAGTCCTCTCGGCCCACCTCATCCATGCTAACATCTTGGATCCCACTCAGAACGGGTTCCGTGCTGGGCACAGCACGGAGACCGCCCTTCTCTCCATGGCTGAACATCTTCGCATGGTGATGGATGCGGGGCAGACAGCGGCGCTCGTTTTATTAGATCTGAGCACCGCGTTTGATACTGTCTCGCATCCCATCCTGCTGCATCGCCTGGAGGAGATTGGGCTGAGTGGTTCGGCCCTCCAGTGGTTCCGGTCTTTCCTAGACGATCGTTTCTTTAGCGTTGCCATCCCACCGTTCCAGTCCCAATTCCATCCTTTGAAACAGGGGGTACCGCAAGGCTCCTCGCTGAGTCCCACGTTGTTTAATCTTTACGTGAGACCGCTGGCTGAGGTCGTCAAGCAATGGGGCATGACCATGGTCTCATATGCCGACGACACTCAGCTAGCGGTTACGATCAGCGGGGATGCGGACCGGGATGCCCCCAGGTTTCAGAATGGACTTAGGGCGGTGGCGAGCTGGATGAAGAACAACTGTCTCCAGCTCAACGCAAAGAAAACGGAGATCATGATCGTCGGTAGGAGGTCGAACTATGGGGGGACAGGTGGTGGCCTGCGGAGCTGGGGCCGGCCCCCATTCCGGTCACAGAATTAAAGAACCTAGGAGTATGGATGGATCCCTCCCTCAGTTTTGTGGGCCATACGAAGAGAACCGCGGCCTGTTGCTTTAGTATACTACGGTCGCTGCGTCCCGTCTTGAAGTTCTTTGACCATCGCACCAGGCAGCTGATAGTCCAGGCTACAGTGTTATCTCACCTGGACTATACCAGCTAGCTTCTGGTAGGGGCCAATGTGGCGGAGGTTACCCGCCTCCAACGCGTTCAGAATGCCGCGGCGAGAGCCATTGTTGGCTTACCCCGAACATGTTCCGTCTCCGGCACATTGAGATCTCTGCATTGGTTGCCTATCAGGGCAAGAATCCAGTTTAAAGTGCTGTGCCTGGCGTTCAAGATTTTGAGGGGTGGGAGTCCTCAAATTCTTGCGGACCTTTTGTCCTGGTATGTGCCTACCCGGTCCCTGAGATCTTTGGGTCAAGCTCTTACGGTGATCCCCCGATACAGGCTGTGTCGGTCGGTGGTCACTCTTTCCGGGTCAGAGCGGCCGAGCTCTGGAACTCTCTTCCTGTGGAGATGCGGTTGCTTGCTGATCTTTTAGCTTTCCGTAAAGTTTTTAAAACTTTTCTGTTCGAATAAATTGCTTTTGTCTCCTCTTCTGTTATGTTCCCTGTAGGTGTTGCTTATTACTTGCCATGCGCCAGGACGCCCCTTAGCTGGGGCAGCTGTGCGCAATACAAAAGTTCGTAACATAAGATAACATATGGCAAGAGCTTGTAGATGTTGGTGAGGTAAAAAAAAGCAACATTATATCCGGTACAAAACAATATTTATTATAAAGATGAAAAGGTGGATCAATCGAGATCAGAAGAAATAAACACTACAATATCCACCTTCTGCATTCTAAAGAGTCTATTTTTGACGCAATTGATCACTTTCAAATGAAAGAAGTATGAGTAGCTCCTTTCAGTGTCTGTGAGAAATGTTTAGAACCTCGATGTTTTCTGCATCTCTTCCCCACAGTATGATGACTGGCCAGTACAGATACCAGCAGCTGAGTACAGATCAACTAGACTATACTCCAGATTTCACCAGTGTATTTCCTGTATATTTCACCTTTTATTTGAGAGCAGCTTGACAGGCCTCAATTCCACATTCTCAAGACAGGAGTGAATCAGCAAAATATCACTACAAGTGAAGTCATGGACAAAGTTGAAAGAAATTATGAGAACCTGGAATACAGCTTGATTAATTTGACGGTGTGCCAATGTGGCACCAATGAATATTGGTTTTGTTGTCATAGTGAGCTCAAATGCATGTTGAGAAACCTAGGCATACTGACTTAGTTCCTGGCACACAGGTGTGCTGAATATACATGGGTTGACCTCCTTGAATTCCTGTGTGCAGCAAACTCAAACCAAAAAGACATCAATATGAAGACACCTGGAGAACTTTCCTCTGGATCATGCAAATGTTTGCAGATATTTTAACCACATTTACAACAAAGCTAATCCTCATCCTTGGCAACTAGCTGATTTATTTTGCTGTTTCACATACTCACATGCTGTTATGGGTTAAAGATGTCTGGAAATTTGGTACAGACAATGATGAGTCTGTCTTCCCTGACTCTTAATCTGCAGGGTATCGGATTACGGGGGTAATTTTACTAAATGGACGACTAATTGTCACAGCCAATCGCATTTTTCTTTTAGACTGCAAAGGCACAATCATTCTGGACGTTATAGCTGTAATGACACATAAGTGTTTTAGTTGTTCACGCTGTGACGCTCATGAGGGAGCACGGACATTTTAAATACGGTTTTATTTTTTGTATGTATTGCAATGGTTGTAAGTAACTATGCAAATAAAGTCTTACCTTACAGGAGTTCGTCTTCCCTTCGATACAAGAGTATGTGACATGTGACACTCCTGAAGATGTTGGTGAGGAGAGTTTGAGACAACAAGGTGTATGGTATCAAACCTCATAGATGTGGGAAGGTCTGTCGACAAAAATACAGCTGTAAAAGTACATTTTACACAAGCTGTTGTTCTGTATTCCTACAACCTGTCATCTCAGATGGAGAGTCAATAGCTTTTTGTATGCAGTCAGACCTACTCCAACACGGATATCTCATAGATGCATGCAACCTGGAATGAAAAGTAGCTTCCAAGTATATCAATGATTGTAACCCTGTGAGTCTGAAGTTGTGGAATGCAAATATGGCTCTACAATTTGTTGCAGACAACTTCATAGCTGTTGCTGACTACATGACATCATATATAACAAAATCAGAGAAGACAGAGGAAAGAGATGTGGGAGGAGATTTCTGTAGAAAAGAGTCTTATAAAGATATTGAACAGTTTCAGCTTGAAAATGCTTTCCAAAAGAGAAATAGAATTCTAGAATTCTAGAATTCCATGAATGCTCAGACAGGTTGAGCTTGGTTAGTTTGTTCTCCAAGGCAAGAGGATTTGTGTAGGTAAGCCTAGGCTTTGCAAACAGTCAAAATAGAGTACTACAGTCTTACCCAGAAATACAGCATCTCAGAGAATTTGATTAAGGATGTAGAGATTTTCTGATAACCAACATGCTGGATACATACTACCCAAGAAGGAGTGCTCATCTTCAAAACATGTCTCTATGATGTACTTCAGCACTAAACATATAGAAGTGGGGAGAGGATGTGGGCTAATGGCTAGGGCAGTCAACGTCAAATCTGGGAAACCGGGTTCGAGTCTCGGCAACAACTCTCAACATCATGTGATCTGGAAAAATCACTTAATCTCCCCATGCCTTAGAAAGACTAAAGCTTTCCTACTTGGTACTTTTGCAGTTGTTCATGCCATGGCATGCAGAATCAGAATTACTTGAACACTATGACTGTTACAAAGTCTCTTTCAGCGCTGTGAAAGGCACCATTGAGTGCTCAGTCTTTCCAACATACCTGCAAATGTGGAAAAATTTGATTTAACAGGAAGACACCATTACTGCTGAGATAGACAAGGAGTGTCTACACAAAGCAGCCAAAGTTCTGCACCAGTGAGTCAAGATCCTTTTGGAGAACCAATTATTCAAAATGGAGTATCTACAGCTATGAATGAGGTGGAGACTGCAATGTAGCAAGCAAGAGAGGAAACTGTGGGATTTAAATACCTAGTTGAACAATCGAACAATGAATTAAAAGAAATTTACAACAAAGTTGAAGATAAAATAGAGCATGGATTTCCCTATGAGAAAAAACTGTGTGATTGTTCTTCGTACAAACCAATATTACATCTGTGGTATAGCTGACACTAGAAAAAGCTTCCTAATTAAAGTTCTCACTGGTTATCTACAGAAGACTACAGAATGTAACTTGTCTTGTTTAGCAACAGTACCAACAAGAATAGCTGCCCATAACATTAAAGGTATTAGTTTACATTGCCTACTAATGTTGATTATAACAATAAACTGGAATACCAGAAACTATCTGGTGAAATTTACCATAAGGTTTCAAGAGAATTGAAGAAACTGAGGTGCTGAAAGATGCAAGTGAGGTGCAGAAAGAGGCAAGAGATCTGCAGAAAAAAGCAACAGAGGTACTGAAAGAGGCAAGTGAGGTGCAGAAAGAAGCAAAAGAGGTGCAGTAAGAGGCAATAGAAGTGCAGAAAGAAGAAACAGAGGTGCAGAAAGAGGAAATAGGGGTGCAGAAAGAGGAGAGAGAAGTGCAGAAAGAAGCAGCAGAGGTGCTGAAAGAGGCACGAACGATGCAGAAAGAGGCAAGAAAGTGTAGAAAAAGGGAAGACAGGTGTAGAAAGAGGCAAGAGAGTTGCACAAATAGGGAAAAGGGGTACAGCAAGAGGCAGGAGACACAGAAAGAAGCAACAGAGGTGCCAAAAGAGGCAAGAGAGTTGCGAAAAGAAGCAAGTGAAGTGCAGAGAGGAAACAAAGCTGCAGAAAGTCGCAAGAAAGGTACAGAACAAGAAAATGAAGAGCAGAAAGAGGCAAGTGAGGTGTAGAAGAAGCAAGAGGGGTACAGAAAGAGGAGAGAGAAGTGCAGAAAGAAGCAAAAGAGGCAAGAGAGGTGCCCAAGGAGGCTAGAAAGGAACAGAAAGAGGCAAGGGGTGCAGAAAGAAGGAGGAGAAGTGCACAAAGAGGCAAGAGAATTGCTGAAAGAAGCAACAGAGATGTAGAAAGAAGAAAGAGAAGTGCAGACAGAGGCAAGTGAGGTGCAGAACGAAGCAAGAGCAGTGCAGAAAGAACCAACAGAGGTGCAAAAAGAGGCAAGAGGGGTGCAGAAAAAGGTAGGAGTGGTGCACGAAGAGGCAGGAGAGGTACAGAAAGAGGCAGGAGCGGTGCAGAAAGTAGGAAGAAGAGTGCAGAAAGAGGCAAGAGAATTGCTGAAAGAAGCAACAGAGGTGTAGAAAAAAGCATGAGAAGTGCAGAAAGAGGCAAGTAAGGTGCAGAAAGAAGCCAAAGCAGTGCAGAAAGAACCAACAGAGGTGCTGAAAGAGGCAAGTGAGGTGTAGAAAGAGGCTAGAGACCTGCAGATAAAAGCAACAGAGGTGCTGAAAGAGGCAAGTGAGGTGCAGAAAGAAAGAGAAGTGCAGAAAGAGGCAAAAAGGTGCAGAAAGACGTAAGAGGGATATATAAAAGGCAATAGAGGTACAGAAAGAGGGAAGAAGAATGCAGAAAGAGGAAAGAGGGGTACAGACAGAAGCAAATGAGGTACATAAAGATGCAACAGTCGTGCAGAAAGAGGGAACAGAGGTGCAGATAGAGGCAAGAGAGGCGCAGAAGTAAGCAAGAGTGGCTTGCACACCATTAGTACCAATTTAACACCCACATTTAGCAATCAGTAACAGGTGACCATTCCAGGTTTGCAAAGGGCCTTCCCCCATGCTGTAACACTTTTCGCTGCATTTTTGGTAACGTTTGAGCCGTTTGAGCTAGAAACAAGGCTTTTTTTGTTCAGATCTGCAGATTAGAGAGCAGATGATGAATTATGGGGCTAATGCAGAAAATGTATATTTGTACGAAAGTCACATAATTCCAGTGTCCCTGCTCATACCTCTGAAATGGTCCACAAGTGCTTCTCAATGATTTCTTCTTTTTCTGTCTCACTGAGTTCATAGTTGAGCTTCTATGGAAATGAGGAAAACTAAACCTGAGGTTACCACTTCACAACACAGACTACCATACCATATAATTACTCTCCATAACACATAAACCCACTCTACATAATTCCTATACACTAAATACCACATTCTTTCTATCCACATACGTTCACTGCACAACATACCACATAATTTCACTACACACAACGTAATCCACTCCACTCCCAAAAACATTAGTTAAAAACTTTTACATTTTTACATTTACAACGCCAATAGATCTAACTCTTGCCAATGCAAAACCTATTACATTGCAAGCACTTCTTGAACTAGTAGCCGCGTTTGCAGAGTGGGGGAGAAAGAGTGCTGGGCCTCCAATCAGCGCTCAGAAATTCTGCTGCGTAGGATTTACAGGAGGTAGCAGAATGGCTACTTGGCCCCCAAAGTCCCTCAGGACTAATTTAGACTTCATCCCCCACCCTGTAGCCTGCCAGGAGGTGCAATTGCAGAGTGGTTGAGAAAGGGGGCATGGCATCCGAAGACGTTTTAGTATTCCCACTGTATGGGACTTACTGGAGGTAACAAGATGGCTAGTTGACCCCCAAGGACATCTTTGGGGGCCAACTACCCCTTCTATTACCTCCAGTGTGTCCCACACAGCAGGATTGCTAAATTCTTATAGTAGACCACACCCACTTTGCCCACCACTCAGCAAACGCGCTCTCTGGTGCGCTCTTGGATGGGGTGAAGTCCCCTTCGCTGCTGGGGGTCCTTTAGGGGACAACTAGCCTACCTCTTACCTCCAGTAAGCCCCACACAGTGAGATTGCTGAGAGGTGGACACAGGCCATGCCCCGTTTCTCCACAACTCTGCAAACATGCCTCCTGGTGCACTCTTCGTTGAGGGGTGAAGTTCTGTTTCCTCCTGAGGGTGCCTGGGGGCCAACTAGCCCTCCTGTTACCTCCAGTAAGCTCCATACAGCTGGATTGCTGAGAGTGCTCAAAGAACATGCACCCTTTTTACACCACTCTGCAAACGCGGCTCCTGGCACACACTGCTGTTCGGGGGATGAAGTACACTTTTGTCCTGAGGTCCTCAGGACAAAAGAGGACCTCATCGTCCCACCAGCAGTGCGCCAAGAGGCCCATTTGCAGAGTAGTGTAAAAAGGGGCATGGCCTCGGACTACCTCTCTGCAATCCAGCTGTGTGGCTCTTACTGGAGGTACCTGCTGAACTAGTTGGTCCTCAGGGAGCCTCAATATTTATTTATTGATGGGGACTTAATTCCCCAACTTAGAATGCTCCAGGGGGCACGTTTGCAGATTGCTACAGGCAGGAGGCGGGGCTTCCCACAAGATGCCGGCTTTTTTAAAAATATATTTTTAGTAAGGGCGCCCCCCTTCTTTTAGTATTTTTGGGAGCTGGGAACCCTATTTCCCATGGACTGATCCTTTTTTTGATTTTTTCTTTAAACTGGAAGAGGGCTGTTGGCCCCCTCGTGAGGCCAATTTCTGCCCCAGGACCCCATACCCCAGGGCATGACTTCTTTCAAACAAAAATATCATAGGGAAGGAGGGCCACGTGGCTCCCTTCTCGGGCCACTATTGGCCCCAGGGACTCCATCCCCTGGGGCCTGGTAATTTTTAAAATTATTTTTATATTGAAAAGGGCCCCCTCCCACGGCCAATTTCAGGGCCTGGGCATTCGCTTTTTTTAAGAAAGGGTATGGGTCGCATGGCCCCCCACCAGGGCAACTTCTGGCCCCAGGACCCCATTCCCCAGGGTCAGACCTTAGCATGGGGACTGTGGGGGGAGCCCCAATGCTCTCACGGTCCCTGCCAGCTCCTTGTCTCCTGCAGGAGCCAGAATTGCTTTCGGGCAAGGGGAGCTGCTAACAGGTATCTCCCCTTGTCCGAAAACAATCGGCTTTGCTTTGTTGAAGCGAGAGCAGGTTTCCTGCTCTTGCTTCAATGAAGCAAAGCGGAGTTTGCTATGACAGGACAGGAGCCGTGCTCTGGCCCTGCCATAGCAAACAGCAATTTCCCTG
Organism: Lissotriton vulgaris; assembly: GCF_964263255.1. Taxonomy (NCBI): domain Eukaryota; kingdom Metazoa; phylum Chordata; class Amphibia; order Caudata; family Salamandridae; genus Lissotriton; species Lissotriton vulgaris. The sequence goes on along the minus strand of NC_141697.1, from coordinate 1,087,803,667 downwards.
GGGTGGGCACCACAGGACATTGCAGGAGCCTGCCCTTGGGGGTGGTGGGCCTCAGGGCCATCGAGGGCTCCAGGAGGGGGGCAGCACTGCCCCCTCCCTACATATCAACAGACCCAGGGAGGTGGTGGTTACTGTTGCTCAGGTCCGCAACGGACTGTTGTATGTAAACAATTAGTGTTCCGGGGAGGTGGTGGCCCCTGGGGTGTGTGGGGGGGCTCAAGCCCCCCACACATTTTTTTGTGTAAATCAGAGCCCCGGGGAGGTGGCAGTCCCTGGGGCTGCGGGGGGGGGGCGCATGCCCCCACATATAATTGTCAAAACCCTAGGGAGGTGGTGGTCCCTGGGGGCAGTGTGGGGGCAAGAGTCCCCCCGCCCATATTTTATTTATGAAAATAAGCCCCTGGGAGGTAGCAGACCCCGGGGCTGCGGGGGGGGGGAGGCTGCATGCCCCATGCAGATCATCAATGAAGCCCCAGGGAGTTGCTCGAGTGGAGTTGCAAATCCTCCTTGGTGCTCAGATATCAATATATTTTTTTTTATTTCTCTGGAACTACTGAACGGATTTACATCATTAAAAAAAAGCTCGCTTTCTGAACCAAGAGCTACCTTTTTGCCAAATTTTGTGTAATTCCGTTCAGCAGTTCGGGCATTTGCCGGTCCCAAAATTCCTATTGAAATGAACATAGCGAAAATGTGTTCTGGGACCCTCCCTTTTTTCTCGGCCCCCACTTGACGAATCACCCTGAAAATTTCAAGTCATGAGCCGACTGGAGCGCCCCATTAGTTTTGGAAATTCGCCATGATATTGGCAAATAAAAAAACGCTTTTCCTATGGATATTAAGTCCTAACTATATATATATTCACTGAAAAAACAAACAATAGGTTTCAGGCCTTATATAGTTAGGAATTAACATATAAAAAACCACTGAAATTGCTCCTATATAGTTAGATGAACTAACTATATATGGCGCACCCGCAATCAACTGCTGATGATGTCACATATTACATCATTCATGACATGGTCAGTGACATCACTGATGAAATCACTGATGACATCTCAAATGACATCACTGATGACATCTCATTTGACATCACTGATGACATCACTGATGACATCATCCAGTGACTGTTTTTCTGGAAAGTTGAAATATGTTTTACATATTGAAGAATGAGTGCATGTATAAGTGTCTGGATGAAGGATTTAGTAGGTGCGTGACTGACTGTAGGAGTGATTTAATGTCTCTTACTGAATGCATAGGTTAGTGACTAAACTGTGTGAATGTGTGCATCAGTATGTCTGTTGTTGTGTAAGCTGCTGCATGTGTTGTTCAGTAGCTATATGAGTGGCTATATGGGTTATTGATTGGTTGCCCAAGTATTTGTATGGGAGACTGAGTGTGTTTGTGGCTGGCTGGGAGGTGTGTGAATCTGTGCAGATCAATGTGTACTTGTATCAGTGATTGTATAAGAGAGTAACTATGTGTTAGTACATGTTTGAATAAGTAAGGTGTTGTGTGTATAACTATATAGATGAGGAAATGGAAGTGTGATTGATTCTTTACATGACTGACTAGGTGTGTGAGTAACTCCATGGATGAGTGGCAGTGTGTGAGTGTCTGCATAGGTGTATGAGTGCATATGATAGTGTTGCATTGATGAGTGACTGTATGTGTGAGTGATTGTATGGATGAATGAGTGGATGTGTGTGTAGACCTAGGCATCAGTGAGTGCCTATGTAGTAACTGGTATTTGTGTGTCAATAGTTTCAAGAATGGTAGTCTGTATTTAACACTGGGTGTATCAAAGGTTATATTAGAGTGTGAGGAGGTGAATCGTATTATCACATGAATGATGTAATCAGTGATGTCATCAGTGATGTCAAATGAGATGTCATCAGTGATGTCATTTGAGATGTCATCAGTGATTTCATCAGTGATGTCACTGACCATGTCATGAATGATGTAATATGTGACATCATCAGCAGTGGATTGCGGGTGTGCCATATATAGTTAGTTCATCTAACTATATAGGAGCAATTTCAGTGGTTTTTTATATGTTAATTCCTAACTATATAAGGCCTGAAACCTATGTTTTTTTCAGTGAATTTTCAAGGTTTTTTAAATGCTAATTCCTAACTATATAAGGCCTAAAACCTATGGTTTTTTCAGTGAATTTCAAAGGTTTTTTAAATGCTAATTCCTAACTATATAAGGCCTGAAACCTATGTTTTTTTCAGTGAATTTACAAGGTTTTTTAAATGCTAATCCCTAACTAAATAACACCTGAAACCTATGGTTTTTTTAGTGAATTTGCAAGGTTTTTAAAATGCTAATTCTATTAGCGGATAACGTTTAAATATGTTAATATCCTTGTGGGACCACCTGAGCAGCCCTCGGGATCAAATTTTTGGACCGGCCCAGCCCTAGGGCACTCACTTTGCAGCGTGCCTGGAAACTCCGCTAGACCAGCTGGGCCACACAGTACTTTCCCGCACTCACCGGTACAGAGGAGGCACTCCTCAGGTGCGGCGGGGCTCTTCTCCTGTGGCTCACCTTCTCCTCTCCGCCGGCAGCTGTATTGCATCCTATCTAATAGTAGAACCACAAGAGCAAAAATTATTTGGCATAGAACAATTAATAAAATTATTAAATCTTTTTTATTTAGCCTGACCCACTCAGTGCATCCTAACTCCATTGACCGGATCGGAAACAGCCAGGGCAAGCCCAGTGTGTTGGAACCCTGCACACTTCCAGCAAATCTACCCCTGCACTCTGACCCCCCTTACCTCCATCAGAGCCATCCCAGCCAGCTGAATCTCATTCTAGCTCCATTCTTATCCACCAGAACTAGTGTGACCCTGCCCAGTCCCTTCTAAGCCGTTTAACCCTCAGCAGAACCATCCTGGCCCTGCCCAGTCCCATCTAGTAGCCTTTTCCCAATATGATTTAGTCAGCCCTGCTCTGTGCATGCAAACAACATAACTATGCAATGCAGTCAGTTCAAGCCAATCTGGCCCCAGATACCGCAACCAGAACCAGCCTATAGAGTTGGTACCTGGCTGTCTTTTAATGTGGCTGATTACGATTTTAATGTCTCAGCACAAAAATCACCGAAAGCTGGCATTTTTCCCCTATCAGTGCACATTTAAAACAGCAAACATACGTGAAAAAAGCACTTTAAAATGTGTGGAGGTGCTGCCTTGATGGTTTGTGACTAATAAAGTAATAAAAGTCCTGTTTATCATGTCTAAGCCTTTAGAGAATCTTCAAACATTAGAAAGTGTTGGTATTATTCCCAGGGAAAGGTGGCAGCCGTACAGGCCTATCCCTCACCACCTTATCCCATTCACAGCACAACTCACCTGTGACAAGTGCCTCAGTGCCTAACTGCCGGGATGAGCACCAGCGTGTCCTCATTGGGCTAGGAGCGACCGGGCGGTGCTCTTCTGTTCTGAATATTGTACAGAGAGTGAGTCCAGGCTGCCTTGCTTTAGAGCCTACAGGGATTAGTCCGATGCTGCTAAAAGAAGTTTGCCACCCACCACCTTAGACCTCACAGTGAGACCTGGGACCAATCACCATCCGCCTCGTCCCAGAATGTGACTGCCGGAATATAACAAAGGCAATGAGTGCATATTGTTACAGCCAATTTTAATGGCATAAACACTTCAAGAGTTTTCAGAAAATATTAGAACAAGGCAATGAAGGGAGTTGTGATAGCGATCCAATTAGTGAAATTTATATTTGAATAAAGGCATTATCACTGAAGAGGCAATCAGCATGGGTGAATTCTTCCATTGTTGATATTTGTTGTGTAGCAATGAGCAATTTGTTGAACATAAAATTAAGAATATCAAACAAAAATGAATCAAAACGTATGTGTCCAGTTTCAGCATTGTTTAAAATGCACTGCTTATGCTAATTGGAAAAAGGTATATAAACGGAGAGTGTAATGGAGTCCGTTTTCTTTTTCAACTATACATTTTGAAAAGTCTCTACTGCAGCCTTAAGCACTAGCAACTGAGTTTTTGTCAACTCTCTTGCCACAATATATATATGCCACCCAAATGCACCCATAACTCAGCCTAACCTGGACGTGTGTGGGGGAGGAGGGTTGGAGCAGGGCGAAGGTCTCATCTGTTGTGAAGTCCTGTAGTAGATTGAGATTGCATGCACGCTGCAGTCCAGACCGTGAATTAAAGGCACATTTTTTTTAATGTATATGATGCATGCTGGGCAATTAGTTGTGTGGAGAATCAGTGACACTAGTAGAAGACAAGTCAATTAGTGCGTATGGGCCAGCTGCAAAGCAGTCAAATGTTACATCATCCGTGGATCAGTTCAAATCCAGAGTAAGACCGGTATCATGGTATCTGAAGTGAAGTGTGTGGCTGCGACTCGAGTGCAGGTGTCTGTCATGCGTGCGTGTAAGGAGGAAAGTAAGACAAACTGAGGCACATTATTTAGAGCTTTAATTATCGCAATTTTCACTTAATGCTTTTCATTAATGCCCCAAACTCCAGAGGGCTACTACTCACTAGCACATACTTGCTTAATTCAATGAAGATTTATTTGCAGCAAAGCCCCTGGCAGCCAGTGAAAGCTGCATTTTCGGACAGGGCCAGCTGCGGGATTTACCGCAGCGCCGCAAGCTCTTATTAGCAACCTGGCTTGCAAAGCAGTGAAATGTTACATCATCCGTGGATCAGTTCAAATCCAGAGTAACACCGGTATCATGGTATCTGAAGTGAAGTGTGTGGCTGCGACTCGAGTGCAGGTGTCTGTGTCATGCGTGCGTGTAAGGAGGAAAGTAAGACAAACTGAGGCACATTATTTAGAGCTTTAATTCCCGCAATTTTCACTCAATGCTTTTCATTAATGCCCCAAACTCCAGAGGGCTACTACTCACTAGCACATACTTGCTTAATTGAATGAAGATTTATTTGCAGCGAAGCCCCTGGCAGCCAGCGAAAGCTGGATTTTCGGACAGGGCCAGCTGCAGGATTTACCGCAGCGCCGCAAGCTCTTATTAGCAACCTGGCCTGGCGCTGCGTGACGGGAGACCGGACATCGAAGGCTTCCCCCAGGCAGGGGGAAGCGGAAACCATGACCTCCCAGCCCCGCCCACAACCAGGCGGCGGCCACCTTGAGGCGGCTCGGGCCGCGGCGGTGATCTCGGGGGTAAAACGAGGGGTGGGCACCCTCGAGAATAAATTAAATACAATAAAATAAAAGAGAGAAGCCCCCCAGCCCCCCCCCAAAAAAAATTCCCGAAAAATCGCGGGGTGCGCGCACTGTGCGCGCTTACAGATATATAATTGATTTCTCTTCTAATTTACTCAGGAACTACTGGAGGGATTTACACTATTTAACCAAAAGCGTGATCTGCGTACCAGACACTACCATTTTGACAAGTTTGGTGTAATTCCCTTCAGTGGTTCAAGCTGTAGCCGTGTCTAAAGGTCCTATAGAAATTAACATGGGGAAAACACGTATTGGGACCCCCCTTTTTTCTCAGCCCCCACTTGACTAATCCCCCCCAAACTTTCAGGGAAGGAGAGGAGCGGAGCGAGCCATCTTCTTTGAGAAATTTGCGAAGATTCATCAACCAGCGCCAAAGTTATTCCCAATAGAATGTTGAGGATTTCCTATGGAAACTAGGTCCTAACTATATATACCTACTGGCTACCGCCAGTAGGTAGTATATATATATATATATATAGAGAGAGAGAGAGAGAGAGAGAGAGAGAGAGATATTCACTGAAAACAAACAAAGATTAAAGTAACATTATAGCTAGCTAGCTGAATATGTCAGATGCAACATTAACATTTTGCGTCAAAAAACACAGAAATCGACCAGTTATAGTTAGCAGAGCAAAGCATAACTTGCAGCCATGCCATGCACTCCTTATGACCTCACATATTAAATCACTCATGACATGTTCTGTGACATGATTTATTACATCACTCATTACATCTACATGACAATGTTTCAAAAGTATGACTGTATGCAATTTGTTAAATGTGGCAATAGAGTTGTAACTCAGACCCCTGAGGCCCCTACAGCGCCTTAAGACTCCTACCTATCACTGGGGCCCTATTCAGCCCAAGGTCTATGAATATTTATGAGAAATTGTAGATTGAGGAGCCCCTCACCACTTTCTGCAGGGGGCTTGCTTAATTTTGTGTTGTTACACACCTGTGTAGCTCTGTCTGAAAGCAGTATCTTTGCGGGCAGAGGAAGTATCAGGCGTCTGGATTCAGCGCAGGGCGGGTCAGAAGGGATTGGTGTGTTACTTTTTCATATTTTCAGCACATGAATGAATACAAAAAATGTCCGACTTAACTCATGTTTTGCAGCCAGCACAGCTGGGGAACATAATGACGTTACTCCCCCGTGTTTCCGAGCACTTCTGCCTGCAGCAGTGCACTAACTCGCAGGTCTTTGAGTCAATGTATGCGCAGGAAAAGAAACACACTGACTCCTTCTGAAAAGGTACATCGCACTCAAGTAGATCACGATAAGTCTCCATATTTGTATTTGTTTCATTTAGGACTTTTGTTAAAACGTTATATTCCAATTTGTTGTCAAAAAATGTGCAATCTTAAAAGCATTTTATCCCGAATAGAATGTATAATTTTCTCCCATGGTGTGTTTGGGATGCCTGTTATTTCCCTGGGTAATATTTTTTGTTATTACGACTTGTCATCCACAGGTATAGTCATCTCCCTTCTCATGGAATAATAGCTCTAAATTGTTCTCGCTGTATATTTTCTATATACTGTGCCTGTGTTTGCATGTATGCATATACATTAAATGGCAATTTAGCCATGCAAATGTGTGCACTAATTATTTCTGACATTCTATGGGCAACCAGTCGCTTTCTGTGCCTCTTTTATTTCTGTCCTGTTTTTATGCCGCCAGGCTTACAGCGAAGAGAGTAAAAACAGCTGCACCACACGCTAGGAGAATTACAAGAAATAGGGCGCAGATTTTCCGGGGACAGCACAAGGACAGAAATAGCTAATGCACATCTGTGTCTGCATGCTTTAGCACATAAAAACTGGTTTATTGACTAGCTGATGCTTGTTAAAGATTGTCATGATTCCCTGCCCTTATAATGTGTTGCGGACTATATTGGATTTAAGGGCAAAATTAATTGCTCATAATATATAGGGTGTCACAATACTTCGTTGAGCTATAAAGAAATTCGCCAGGATTCTGTCTAGCTCTCCTGTCTCTTCAGTACTATGTGATATTACAGATTTTATTGCCTTTTCTGGTTTACGAAGGTATGATTTAGCAAAGTATTTCTTCATCTAGTGTCGCAATAGAGGTATAGCATCTAGTTGGAACCTCAAGCAATTTATATAATGGTGATAAATCGTCAAACCACTCGTTTGCATATATTCACGTAAGAGGTCAATCATTAAAGCTTGTAGTGTTTTACTAGGTCCAGCCTGAAATTGTATTGATCCCTACCCCCCCCTATAAGTACCTCTAAATTAGTACTCACAATTTTTGTTTTGTACTAAAAGCTTCTCTTATATTTTATGATTTTTCAAAAGAAATCATACAGGTGATTTTTGTCATTTTAAACCGTGGCAATCAAAATGCATTAATTTTAATGTTTTCATTTCCTTTTCTTCCTTGTTTACTTAGGAGAACATTTCCTGTCATAACTTAGTCATGAAAAGGAAGAACTATGTCAATCTACAAATGAGTGCAAAATGTCTGTATCCCCTAATGAAATGTTCACATTTGGCTTTTTGACAGGGGAAGGGAGGAGAGTGGTGCACACACATAACTTTACACCTGTGGACGTAGTAAAAATGTTTGAATCGCAGAATTTAGGGGAAAATTGTATTTGCAAACAATTGTAATGATAAACCATTTTTTGACTGCAATATCAGTATGTCCAAGAACACTTGATTGGAGAACAAAGCGCATTGGCAGAAGCCATGTCCTGCCAAGACTCCCAGTTTCTATATGTACCAGTATGTTCTGATGAATCCTAGTTGTAAGACGTTGGGTTGTTGCTTGAGTGGAGTGAAAGACCTGCTCAGGAAAAAGCCACAATCCCTGTCAGAGTGAACCATTAAAGTGACTGAATTGACCTCTGCTTAACCCTCTGGTAACTTACAACTAAAGCTGGCAGGATTAATTTAGACGTAATGGGAAACTTTTTATGCAGCACACAAACAGTGAAAAAGGGAAAACACAAAGCAACCAACAATAACTAGAGTTATGAATTTTTAAAGTTTAAGGTAAAAACTAGCACATAAAAGATCAAAGTGCTGCAGCCTAATTTGCAAATCTGCAGTTATAATTAAAAAAAGAAAAAAGATCACCTGCCTGAGAAGGAGTTTTCATATATATATATATATATATATATATATATATATATATACAAGCAAAAAGTCCTGTGAGTTCGGCTCTCAATGCCGTGCTCCTCCCCCAGGTACAGATCTCTCGAACACCAATATCAGTGAAATAAAGTGTCTTTATTCTCTCCTCACCACCAGCATGACGCGTTTCGGCTGTATCACAACAGCCTTGATCACAAGGCCTCAAATTACCAATGGGAGTGTTTAAATACTGTGTTCATTACGAATAACTTCAAACATGTGGGTAATAGTCATAGAAGAAACATATATACAAAAGCTACGATATTGCCAACGGTTAGACTGAAAAAATACTTCTGAGAAAAAAATGCTATTTCACCAATGATGGCTCCTGTGAGTCAGCGTCTGAATGGGTGAATGAGAGCAAGTGATCAGGTAATGTACCAGAGGATATATCAGAGGTGAAGACAGGATTAGGAGTAGAACATTTAGGGCATATTCTCAAGAACGTGTGATAACCATAGCAAAAGTACCTTAACGCAACTTCCAATATCGCGGGAAAATTACGCTGTTAATAAAGCATTCTCAACATGGCGGTACCATGCGATAGTCTCCAGATAACGTGTCAACTGACCACAGTAAAATCAACACCATGCCGCAGAAATCCAAAACGCGAATGCAATAAATCTTGCAATGAGGCCAATCGCAGTACAATATAGCACCGAAAACCAGCGACCGGCCTGCAAACCCCACGCGACTGGTGGGTAAATGCACTATAAAAGCAGAGTAAATAAATGGTGAGGTGACAATGTGCGAGCACAACCTCACAGCTGTGATGCAGAACAAATTACCATTGTCCAAATCAGATAGGCATTTCCCCACAAACAGCCACAATGCACATTGACATGCATTCAGTATGTAACCTGCACCAATGTGAAAACAAACATGGTACACACTGTGAAACCACATCTCCCCCTCTCATTGAAGAGTGACAAAAAAAACCCTGCACACCGACGTGCCATGTCCATGATCAAACCAGAATAAAAGCACAGACTATTGTTGGGGCAATGACTCCCCCTTACGTACATGTTGCCCATGCCATGAGACTTGAGTCACAGGCAGCATCCCTGCATCATGGCGACACATATCAGATCACAAAAGAATCACTGTTGTCACTTGTAGGCCACAAATGACAGCCAAAATGGAATGAATTGGGACATATGTAAAACGCTGAAGAGTGGGAATCCGTAACAACTGTGACACATAGAAATGGCAGTTCAAAAACGTGACACCATAAACAGCTTCACTGCACAGAGGTGACACACCCACCATCCATCAACAAATCCCTCAATTGACAGCACACCTTGTCGCACCCACACTTGTCTGAGTGAAGTGCCTGTACAGATGAGTGACATGCACCCAGGGAATGTGTATCAGATGCTTTCATTAGCACATGCAGTGCCTGTGGTCAGTCAACGTACTGTGCCATTACTGCAAAGGACCCACACAATGTGACGTCAACCAGAGAAGCAATTGTCAATGATGTAGTCCCTACGGTCTATTCCTGCTGTGGCTGCAGTGGGGTGTGGCCCACCTGCCTCCTCTTCATCATCATTGCCCAGTGGATCTGGCACTCATATTCATGGGGCTTTGCACACAAGTCCTGGGATGTACAGGATCTTACCACCTGTGACGTCCAGGCACCTGAAACATGACTTCAACACACCAAATGTGCACTCCACGATGCCCTGGTGCGTTTGTGGGCCACATTGTACTGCCTCTGGGCCTGTGTGTTCAGGGCTCGGAGGGGTGTCATTATCCAAGTGCAGAGTGCACATCCTTGGTCACCTGTGAAAGAACAGAGAGACATGAGTCACGATTACGTACTGCATGATGTGCTGTCAGGCTCACTGGTTCATTGGTGTGCGAAATGTGTGACTTAGTGATTCCTGTGTGACATGTACGGCGTGTATCAAATGAGCTGCATCACTGTGTACTACGTAGCCTCACTGCTGCACCTCCCCCAAGCACATTCACTAGTGTGCGCAGCATGATTACATCACATGCACCCCTATGGCACACCATTTATATGCCTGTCTGCGCATGCCTACAGGGCGGAGTATGACACAGTAATGATGCTTTACAGAATGTGGCCCACTACGTGTGTGTAGGTCCATTGGAAGGACAGGTCTGACACAGATGTAGAGCACCGGCCTGGCTGAACTCGACATGCAATTGAGAGTACATCTTTGTCTCATGCTGTGCTAACAGTGATACTCACAACAGTTGGCATGTGTGAACCCTAACCCTGATCGGGCATGCCCTCCCCCATGTACCCCTTTGGCCGACGACACACACCGGGGATATGCCACATAGCAACATTGTCGATTGCGTGACGGGTGGCGTAGACACTACCACAGAGACAGACGCATCAACCACATCATTGGCAAGACCCACACTGATCCACACCCAGATCCACATGTGGAGGAGCCACCCCCCTACGCAGTGCTGTTGTACGCCTGTCCATCCTGCTTACACTCTCATGAAGATACAACACGATTACATGTCCCAAGTCTACACCACTGCCTGCGGTGACATGGTTGCGCACGCTGTACACAGCAAAATGGAATGTGGAATGGCCCCGGTCCCACATGCATACATAATGACCACACTGACACACTGAGTAAGTTTGTGGGACTGGCAACGGGCACGTGCGCCTGACCCCTTTTTTTTTACCAGGGTCACATCTCCAGTGACGCCAGTGCTAGACGGGTGTTGGGTAGTGTAAGCCACTACTCTGGGGTTGGTTGGTGCTGGCAAAAACCACAATAGTGAGCAGACAATCAGCAGTACAAGGTATGGACATAATGGGTCCCTGACTTGAGCAGCAGAGTTTGTGGTCCTGGATGCAAAGCGGCCGGCACAGGCACACCGCCACGGGATGGTGACTTGCGGTGCACTGATGTCGGCCCACGTAAGCTGAGCACGTACTCGTTAATGTCCAAGAGGAATGTCATGGAGGGTTGCAGGGGACAGTGGAAGATGTCCCTCCAGGGCATGATGCAGAGGGCAGAAGCAAGCAGGAACAGGCAAATTGCGGAGTTGAATGCTACAGACTCTACATTTCCACCTTGTCAGTATCAGCTACAGGTAGAGGAAGACAACCTCCAGTCCAATGGCCCAGATGCCACCAACTTACAAACAGAGATCGACCATGAATTTTAGGGCACACACTCAGGGGCAACAGAGCTGGAAGGGGATGCAGTCTGCAATGAGGCTTGTACAATTACATGGACTCTGTCATGTAGAGGGCAAGACTCAGTTCAAAATGTGTGACCTACTCCGCCACAGTGTGTGCCAGAGCCAGCCGTCATCAAGGGCCCACAGTCGTGTGTGGTAGGCATGCGTTGCACAGAATCAGTGGGACCAGTGCAGTTGTTGGTAGTATCCCATCACCTCCTTAAAGCGCTTCTCCCTCTTACTCCTCTCCTCGCATACTGTGACATGTACACTGCCATGAGGAAACCAAGACTCAGTTCCAAAAATGCAACCTAGTTGGCCGCAGTGCCAGATGGAGGATGCGGTCAGTGCTGGTTAACCACTGTCCAGCCATCTCCTCCTGGATCTTTAACACACGACGTTGGAATGGCATTTGTATTACATTTGTGGCTGACATAGGAGGTGGCACCAGAGCTGAGTGGGTGTTTAGCCAGCGACAATGCTGTGTCATGCCTGTGACAGACTGCAATGGATTGGTGTGAGGCCTGCATGACCCCAGTATAGGGCGAAGGCCGCAGTCAGCAAGTGCCCACAGACACGTATGGCGCGAGTCCTATGCACAGCCTTGGTGGCACCACATTGAAGGGAGTATAGTGACATAACCTCAGCCTTAAATAATGTACTCTACCATGGTGTAATCAAGACTCAGTTTCAAATGTGTGTCCTACTTGTCAGCTGCGTATGCCGGTATAGTACTTCAACGAGAATGAAGTTCAGCGGGCCGGTGTCTCGGAGGCCGTGATGGTCCAAAGAGGCTGCCAAGGTCATGGGCCTCAGGCCTGTAACTTGCACCAGCACATGGTGGGCCCTCTTCAACACACGTCGGTGTTGGCAGTTGGACATTGAGGACTGGGTGTGCAGGGTTGGGCAAGACTGTTCAAGTTCAAGTTCAAATGATCTTTATTCGGATTTAATACATCCATAAAAGTACATACAGAATGAAAGTACATTAGAAACATTAAAAACGATTCTTACAAAATTAAAAACAATAATCCAATTAGGTTAAGCAGCAAGATGACTTAAAGTGCATAATATAATGTACAATGTGCATGGTGCGTAATACTAAGGAATATTAATCCATCAATGTCCACAGTTACCCACTATAGAAGTATCTCATACAAACATTCAATATTATTACTATTTAGTAGCTGGTACTCGAGTACATAAACCGGCATAGTGCTATTATCCATTATCCAAGTTCCATAGTTGCCCTCGATTTCACACAGGCTTTTATGAAACAGCTAACAGAATAAATAACATCATCCATATGCAGCATTTGCAGAAATTGCAGAGCATGAATAGACTCACGTAGATTATATTTACGTAAGATTGGTCTTAAATATTGACAGGTATACAATTTGTAGTGGCCACAAAAGATGAAATAATGCAATAGATTTTGTCGTCCACCTAAAGAACAGGGACAATCCAATTCTTCTAAGTTTTTATTGTAGCCAATGGGGAAGCTAAGCAAATAAACTAAGCTTCCCTCCCGGAACCTAAATAAAAGACTCCGGTTCCATCTACCTAACGACAGTGTCAAATATCTAATAAAATTATTAGGGTTATCAGCATCTAGGTCACAAATGCGTGAATATTTCATAACCACTGGTTTGCTAGATTCTGATCTCATCCTTTCCTCAGTATATACCTCCAAAAGTTCCCGTTTAATACTGTTTTTGTGAGCGGGTACAATTAAGTCAGGGGAACTAAATAAGGATCCTAGTCCCACCTGTTGCAGACTGGTTTTGACTGCTTTTAGCCAAGGTATGTGTTAAGATCTATCACTAGACAGACATTCAGATATAATACTACGAGTCAATGTTGCTGCTGGGTTTAACCAGATTTTAATCCAAAATAGGGCAGGCCTTGACTTTATGAAATCAACGATGTATGGCAGCCTCAATTCATTATGACAGATCAGAGTGGGAGCACAAGGGACTCCCCCTAACACCCTCCTACAGAATCTATTTTCCGCCACCTGAAGGGCCGAGCTGTTACAATATCCCCATACTTCTGCACCGTAAGTCCCGGTTGGTCGACATTGGGTACGGTAGATGGTAAGAAGAGGGGTAACAACATCAGCTAGTTTCGGTTGGCGAAGGGTTAGGATCGAGTTAATTGACTTGCCAATTTTGTTACTTGCAAAGGCGGCATGTTGCTGCCATGAGCCTGAATTGGAAAATAACAACCCTAAATAAGGAAAAGTGCTGGTGCATTTTAAAATGTTATTACCCGATTTAATGGATGCAATGTTATACTTCTTTGGTCCGCAATTCATTATAAAAGATTTTTTAAAATTGGTATTTAAACCAAGGTCGGACATGAAGGTAACAAAACCAGAGATTAAAGTACGTAGTGCATTCGGTGTACGCCCCATCAATACAGCGTCATCCGCATAAAGAAGAGTAGTGATGGGGGTGCCGTTTATTATGGGAACATCCTTAATAATCTCACTCAAAGTGTTGCTTAACCTGTTGATATATAAAATAAAAAGCAGTGGGGCGAGTACGCAGCCCTGTCTAACTCCTCTGCTGATAGGGATATCGTCAGACAAATCACCGTCATTGTTGATTCGTACTCGTGCTTTTAAATCCCTATGTAAATAGGAAAGGAAATACACCAATGAGTCGTCTAAACCATAATCGAGCAAAAGTGACCACAACCTAGAACGGTTAACAAAATCAAACGCAGAACTCAAGTCCATAAAACCTAAATAAAGAGGGGATTTTTTAACAATAATATATTTAGCCATAATCAGGTTTAGATTTAAACATTGTTCTGTGGTGCCCACCTTACTTCTAAAATCCAATTGGCTACAATGAAGAATATTGTTATCTTCAGCCCAATCCCTTATCCGTCTGAAGATTACTCTTCCCAGAACTTTTAACGTGTTGTCGATCAGTGAAATCGGGCGATAGCAGGCGGGATCCGACCTATCGCCTTTCTTGAATATGGGCACAATGACACTGTTCGACCAGGATTCGGGAATTGAGCTGTCATTTAGGTTATTAACTAGGTTGCATAAAAGAGGGGCCCAGAAGTTGATTTCTGATTTTATTTGGTCAATGGAAAGACCATCAGGACCTGGGGCTTTATTGCTAGCACTATCAATGATGGCATCCTCGACCTCAAGTAATGAAAAGGTCAAGGGTTTATCACTGAGAGATAGAGAGACAGTGTCTGAAGGGATAGCTGATATGGCATAGATTTGAGAGAAATGCTCTACCCACGCCTCGCCAGTTATGTTACTATTAATTTGGTTGATGTTAGAACCAAAATATCTTAACGACTTGACTTCTTTCCAGAAGCCCATTGAGTCCTTCAATTTGGCGGTGCGCGTAAGTGATTCCCAGTGATTGATTACTAGGGCTTCAGATCTAATGTGTAAGACCCTTTTATATTGTGATCTTAATGCTCTCATGAGTTGAGTGTCCCTCGGGCTGGTATTAAGTGCAGCCCTCAAATCCCTGTTGGCCCTAGAGCAGGAAGTATCAAACCAACGGGGTCCCTGGGAGATATTCTGCCTGACAGGTTTTGAGGATTCAGTTTTAATTGCCCTGCATAGATCACCAAAAGCGCCGACCACCTCGTTGCTGGGACTTATATACGACAGGCAAGTCTCAACTGTCTCAGGGTATTTTTTGATTACTCTGGAAAGTATCCCTTTATTGTCAGCTCCCTTCCATGCTAGTCTCAATCTATCGGTTGATAATGCTAGGTTTAGAGGACCTACATCTGGTTTCACTGCAACCCTTGAGGTCTGGGGATTGTATATGTTAATTTTAAGCGGATAGTGATCACTATATGCGGAGCAGACGACTTCAGCTTTTAAGATTATTTCACTTAACTCAGGGCATGTGAAAATATAATCAATCGTAGAAGCACAGCCCTGACCTATGAAAGTGGGGGTTGTTACATTATTTATACTTGTACCTGCAAATTCCATAGCATTAACTAAGTCATGGGAAGCTATAAAATCTTTCAATTCTACCCCATTCTTACATATTGGGCTATGGCGATACAAGTGTGCATTAAAATCCCCTCCGTTGCAAATACCATTGAAAGATCCATGCTTTTGTCCCCCCATAATTTCATCTATAAAATTAAACAATAATGTGAAATTGCCATTTGGGCGGCTAACAAAATCATTATTATAAAAATTGATAATACATAATTTCAATCTGTTAATGTACTTGATAGCCATAAAACAACAGATACCTGGTGTTGGGATCAACTTAGTATGCACCCCATGTTTTATCTTGGACCAAATAGATAGTCCCCCACTAGGTCGACCCATGGGAGACGGCAAAGCCTTAAGGTTATGACAGCAGAAGCCCTCAATTGTTGGTGACGTTGTACTCCATGTTTCTTGTAGCAACAGTATATCACAATTATTATCAACCCACTTAAACCACTCTGAAATTTTCAATTTAGAATTTAAACCTGCTATATTCCAGCTAACAATAGACAGTACTGAGTCCAGAGGCAAATGAGCAAGGGTATGAAGTGATTTGCTCAGGGTTCTTTGAGGCGAGTTTTCTGGGACAATCGGGAGTTCGGATACCGGAGAAGGGTCGACAAAAATAGTCGAAGGTGGTCAGTCTTGCATGTCCAGATCCGAAAGTGGTGCATATCTATTGTACATTTGTAATGGAAGATAAGGTTGATGAAATTGCATAGGTGGTGGGCGAAAATGCACAGATGGTGGTTGAAAATGCATAAATGGTGCTGGTTGTGGATGCATTAATGGCACTGAGAATTGCATAGGGGGTGGGCGAGGTTGTGTGGCCGGTTGTCTGTAGAAATAACTCAAGGGTAACATAGTTGCAACAGTTGGGATGGTTGAATAGTTACAATTTCTGTTTAGGAGGTTTCTTACTGTCCCAGGATTATTAAAGTTAAGGACTTCGCAGTCACCTTCCTTGTCCTTGAGTAAAGGGCCAACCCACGATACCCTACGCGCAGATATAATCTCTCTAGAGATGTCAAAACCAACACCTTTGTGTTTGGTTAGCCAGTCTATGCTCTTATTCCGCAATTGTACCCACGATTCCCCCTGATCCTCCCTCAATGGCGGGACACCTGCTAGGACCAGAACAAAAGGACAGGCATCCGGTGGCAGATGTAATGCTGGTCCATGATGTTTGAAAGATTTAGTAGACCTTTGGGGGCCAATACCCACGTTGTTGTTAGCCGCAGTCGATTTTGGAGCTGCGCTTAGATCTGTTGAGCCACTATTGTTGCTTGGAACAGAGGTGTTGGAAGTCGATGGAATGACAGCTTTCCTAGGGGCAGGTATAGGGGTTGGTTTCGTGGATGTATTAGCCTTATTCATAGCTGGCCCCTTTTTAGTGGTTGTGGGTTTAACTGATGATTGTTCCGTCAAAGGAGAAGCAGAAACAGAATTGCTTAGTGCCCCACCCGCGGTACTGGTATTAACCTGTTTTTTTGATGACAATATATTGTTTGCAGTTTCCAATTCCTTCAAAAGGCGATCTGCTCTAACTTGGTCCAAGATGATTGACCCTTTCCTTTTTGTTTCACCAGTTTTAACCAGGTTATCCAATCTATCAAGTCTTTTAAAAACATTATTAAACTGGCTGATCATTTGTTTTTCAATCCGGTTAAAAATAGTGTCAACTATAGTTTCTATCATATTTCCGTTCTGTCTGGATAGATTATAATTATCACCCATTATTGTAGTTTGGGTCCATGTAGTTTTAGAGTTCCCGCATGAATTAGTAATGGATACATCAGAAATACTATCCAAGTCTGCGGAGTCTTTATCCTCTTTATCCTCTGTCAAGACGATTTGTACCCCCGATGATTTATTTTTATTCCACAGACTTTGAGGTGTTGGTTGGTTTTTGTGGAATACAGGCTGTTTTCTTTTATTCGCACTTTGCTTGGATGTGCCTCTTTTGCGTTTCTCCCTGCCCGGCTTGTTACTACTAGAGTCAATGATGTCCACATTAATGACATCATCCTGCGAGGCAGTTACAATTGTAGAAACACTCTCTATCTGAGGGGATACCGGGGATGTCGCTGTCAGTGTTGGCTTTGGCGTTGCTGCCACTGATGTTGTGGAGGCAGAAACTTGTGCTGTGTAGATGACAGTGTTTTCATCATCCAGAATAGTGGGCACGTCAACAAAGGGATGTGATGATTTCACCACAATTATTTCTGGATTTATATGTGCATTTCCATTGGTGCCGCTAGAGCTACTTGTGAGAGTCGTTTTGTTATTAGTAGAAAAAGAACCCATAGAGAACCTTCTCTCGGTCTCCACTATTTTGTTAAAGGCAGAGTCTATCATTGACTCAAAGGAAGTAATAAGGGAGACAGAAGTGTCCGCAATCTTGTTCTCTACATCAATGTTCTCGCTGTCGCCCATTTTATTATCCGTAATAAGTGCTCACCTTTAGTACAGTTGTTAGAGGGGTGGCCCGCCCGTCCACTGACGGCCACAGACGGTCCCGCCCTTGTCCCGGGCTTCTCCCGGGACGCTCCTGCACGCTCCCGCTTGGCGGGAACTGACCTACCCTTATGTAGGTAGTCCGTAAGGTTACAGGCGGGGCGTGTGTCCAGGGAGAGCGGCCAGGTGACGAGAGGCGCGGTGTGCAGGGGCTTCTGGGATTTGAAGTCCTGCCCCGCACGCTCGCAGCCCTGGACCTTCACACGCTGCTCCAACAAAGCTCCCCTGTGGCGCTGGTGCGCAGCGGGACCCGCGAAGCGGGTTCCGCAAGTTGTAAATCCGGCAGAAGGGAGAGAAGGGTCCAAGCAGAGTCCACGACCCACAGCAAATGACCTGCTACGGTGCTAAGGTATCCCACGGCGATCTATCCTCTCAGGCCTTTTGATGGTTACAGGCGGGGCGTGTGTCCAGGGAGAGCGGCCAGGTGACGAGAGGCGCGGTGTGCAGGGGCTTCTGGGATTTGAAGTCCTGCCCCGCACGCTCGCAGCCCTGGACCTTCACACGCTGCTCCAACAAAGCTCCCCTGTGGCGCTGGTGCGCAGCGGGACCCGCGAAGCGGGTTCCGCAAGTTGTAAATCCGGCAGAAGGGAGAGAAGGGTCCAAGCAGAGTCCACGACCCACAGCAAATGACCTGCTACGGTGCTAAGGTATCCCACGGCGATCTATCCTCTCAGGCCTTTTGATGGTTACAGGCGGGGCGTGTGTCCAGGGAGAGCGGCCAGGTGACGAGAGGCGCGGTGTGCAGGGGCTTCTGGGATTTGAAGTCCTGCCCGCACGCTCGCAGCCCTGGACCTTCACACGCTGCTCCAACAAAGCTCCCCTGTGGCGCTGGTGCGCAGCGGGACCCGCGAAGCGGGTTCCGCAAGTTGTAAATCCGGCAGAAGGGAGAGAAGGGTCCAAGCAGAGTCCACGACCCACAGCAAACGACCTGCTACGGTGCTAAGGTATCCCACGGCGATCTATCCTCTCAGGCCTTTTGATGGTTACAGGCGGGGCGTGTGTCCAGGGAGAGCGGCCAGGTGACAAGAGGCGCGGGGTGCAGGGGCTTCTGGGATTTGAAGTCCTGCCCCGCACGCTCGCAGCCCTGGACCTTCACACGCTGCTCCAACAAAGCTCCCCTGTGGCGCTGGTGCGCAGCGGGACCCGCGAAGCGGGTTCCGCAAGTTGTAAATCCGGCAGAAGGGAGAGAAGGGTCCAAGCAGAGTCCACGACCCACAGCAAACGACCTGCTACGGTGCTAAGGTATCCCACGGCGATCTATCCTCTCAGGCCTTTTGATGGTTACAGGCGGGGCGTGTGTCCAGGGAGAGCGGCCAGGTGACGAGAGGCGCGGTGTGCAGGGGCTTCTGGGATTTGAAGTCCTGCCCCGCACGCTCGCAGCCCTGGACCTTCATACGCTGCTCCAACAAAGCTCCCCTGTGGCGCTGGTGCGCAGCGGGACCCGCGAAGCGGGTTCCGCAAGTTGTAAATCCGGCAGAAGGGAGAGAAGGGTCCAAGCAGAGTCCACGACCCACAGCAAACGACCTGCTACGGTGCTAAGGTATCCCACGGCGATCTATCCTCTCAGGCCTTTTGATGGTTACAGGCGGGGCGTGTGTCCAGGGAGAGCGGCCAGGTGACGAGAGGCGCGGTGTGCAGGGGCTTCTGGGATTTGAAGTCCTGCCCCGCACGCTCGCAGCCCTGGACCTTCACATGCTGCTCCAACAAAGCTCCCCTGTGGCGCTGGTGCGCAGCGGGACCCGCAAAGCGGGTTCCGCAAGTTGTAAATCCGGCAGAAGGGAGAGAAGGGTCCAAGCAGAGTCCACGACCCACAGCAAACGACCTGCTACGGTGCTAAGGTATCCCACGGCGATCTATCCTCTCAGGCCTTTTGATGGTTACAGGCGGGGCGTGTGTCCAGGGAGAGCGGCCAGGTGACGAGAGGCGCGGTGTGCAGGGGCTTCTGGGATTTGAAGTCCTGCCCCGCACGCTCGCAGCCCTGGACCTTCACACGCTGCTCTAACAAAGCTCCCCTGTGGCGCTGGTGCGCAGCGGGACCCGCGAAGCGGGTTCCGCAAGTTGTAAATCCGGCAGAAGGGAGAGAAGGGTCCAAGCAGAGTCCACGACCCACAGCAAACGACCTGCTACGGTGCTAAGGTATCCCACGGCGATCTATCCTCTCAGGCCTTTTGATGGTTACAGGCGGGGCGTGTGTCCAGGGAGAGCGGCCAGGTGACGAGAGGCGCGGTGTGCAGGGGCTTCTGGGATTTGAAGTCCTGCCCCGCACGCTCGCAGCCCTGGACCTTCACACGCTGCTCTAACAAAGCTCCCCTGTGGCGCTGGTGCGCAGCGGGACCCGCGAAGCGGGTTCCGCAAGTTGTAAATCCGGCAGAAGGGAGAGAAGGGTCCAAGCAGAGTCCACGACCCACAGCAAACGACCTGCTACGGTGCTAAGGTATCCCACGGCGATCTATCCTCTCAGGCCTTTTGATGGTTACAGGCGGGGCGTGTGTCCAGGGAGAGCGGCCAGGTGACGAGAGGCGCGGTGTGCAGGGGCTTCTGGGATTTGAAGTCCTGCCCCGCACGCTCGCAGCCCTGGACCTTCACACGCTGCTCCAACAAAGCTCCCCTGGGGCACGGGTGCGCAGCGGGACCCGCGAAGCGGGTTCCGCAAGTTGTAAATCCGGCAGAAGGGAGAGAAGGGTCCAAGCAGAGTCCACGACCCACAGCAAACGACCTGCTACGGTGCTAAGGTATCCCACGGCGATCTATCCTCTCAGGCCTTTTGATGGTTACAGGCGGGGCGTGTGTCCAGGGAGAGCGGCCAGGTGACGAGAGGCGCGGTGTGCAGGGGCTTCTGGGATTTGAAGTCCTGCCCCGCACGCTCGCAGCCCTGGACCTTCACACGCTGCTCCAACAAAGCTCCCCTGTGGCGCTGGTGCGCAGCGGGACCCGCAAAGCGGGTTCCGCAAGTTGTAAATCTGGCAGAAGGGAGAGAAGGGTCCAAGCAGAGTCCACGACCCACAGCAAAGACCTGCTACGGTGCTAAGGTATCCCACGGCGATCTATCCTCTCAGGCCTTTTGATGGTTACAGGCGGGGCGTGTGTCCAGGGAGAGCGGCCAGGTGACAAGAGGCGCGGGGTGCAGGGGCTTCTGGGATTTGAAGTCCTGCCCCGCACGCTCGCAGCCCTGGACCTTCACACGCTGCTCCAACAAAGCTCCCCTGTGGCGCTGGTGCGCAGCGGGACCCGCGAAGCGGGTTCCGCAAGTTGTAAATCCGGCAGAAGGGAGAGAAGGGTCCAAGCAGAGTCCACGACCCACAGCAAACGACCTGCTACAGTGCTAAGGTATCCCACGGCGATCTATCCTCTCAGGCCTTTTGATGGTTACAGGCGGGGCGTGTGTCCAGGGAGAGCGGCCAGGTGACGAGAGGCGCGGTGTGCAGGGGCTTCTGGGATTTGAAGTCCTGCCCCGCACGCTCGCAGCCCTGGACCTTCATACGCTGCTCCAACAAAGCTCCCCTGTGGCGCTGGTGCGCAGCGGGACCCGCGAAGCGGGTTCCGCAAGTTGTAAATCCGGCAGAAGGGAGAGAAGGGTCCAAGCAGAGTCCACGACCCACAGCAAACGACCTGCTACGGTGCTAAGGTATCCCACGGCGATCTATCCTCTCAGGCCTTTTGATGGTTACAGGCGGGGCGTGTGTCCAGGGAGAGCGGCCAGGTGACCAGAGGCGCGTGTGCAGGGGCTTCTGGGATTTGAAGTCCTGCCCCGCACGCTCGCAGCCCTGGACCTTCACATGCTGCTCCAACAAAGCTCCCCTGTGGCGCTGGTGCGCAGCGGGACCCGCAAAGCGGGTTCCGCAAGTTGTAAATCCGGCAGAAGGGAGAGAAGGGTCCAAGCAGAGTCCACGACCCACAGCAAACGACCTGCTACGGTGCTAAGGTATCCCACGGCGATCTATCCTCTCAGGCCTTTTGATGCTTACAGGCGGGGCGTGTGTCCAGGGAGAGCGGCCAGGTGACGAGAGGCGCGGTGTGCAGGGGCTTCTGGGATTTGAAGTCCTGCCCCGCACGCTCGCAGCCCTGGACCTTCACACGCTGCTCTAACAAAGCTCCCCTGTGGCGCTGGTGCGCAGCGGGACCCGCGAAGCGGGTTCCGCAAGTTGTAAATCCGGCAGAAGGGAGAGAAGGGTCCAAGCAGAGTCCACGACCCACAGCAAACGACCTGCTACGGTGCTAAGGTATCCCACGGCGATCTATCCTCTCAGGCCTTTTGATGGTTACAGGCGGGGCGTGTGTCCAGGGAGAGCGGCCAGGTGACGAGAGGCGCGGTGTGCAGGGGCTTCTGGGATTTGAAGTCCTGCCCCGCACGCTCGCAGCCCTGGACCTTCACACGCTGCTCTAACAAAGCTCCCCTGTGGCGCTGGTGCGCAGCGGGACCCGCGAAGCGGGTTCCGCAAGTTGTAAATCCGGCAGAAGGGAGAGAAGGGTCCATGCAGAATCCACGACCCACAGCAAACGACCTGCTACGGTGCTAAGGTATCCCACGGCGATCTATCCTCTCAGGCCTTTTGATGGTTACAGGCGGGGCGTGTGTCCAGGGAGAGCGGCCAGGTGACGAGAGGCGCGGTGTGCAGGGGCTTCTGGGATTTGAAGTCCTGCCCCGCACGCTCGCAGCCCTGGACCTTCACACGCTGCTCCAACAAAGCTCCCCTGGGGCACTGGTGCGCAGCGGGACCCGCGAAGCGGGTTCCGCAAGTTGTAAATCCGGCAGAAGGGAGAGAAGGGTCCAAGCAGAGTCCACGACCCACAGCAAACGACCTGCTACGGTGCTAAGGTATCCAACGGCGATCTATCCTCTCAGGCCTTTTGATGGTTACAGGCGGGGCGTGTGTCCAGGGAGAGCGGCCAGGTGACGAGAGGCGCGGTGTGCAGGGGCTTCTGGGATTTGAAGTCCTGCCCCGCACGCTCGCAGCCCTGGACCTTCACACGCTGCTCCAACAAAGCTCCCCTGTGGCGCTGGTGCGCAGCGGGACCCGCGAAGCGGGTTCCGCAAGTTGTAAATCTGGCAGAAGGGAGAGAAGGGTCCAAGCAGAGTCCACGACCCACAGCAAAGACCTGCTACGGTGCTAAGGTATCAGGGTCACAGTTTTTATATGATAGGTGGTATGGTCTTACTTCAGGCAGCTTGCTTTGATGGTAGCACAGACAGAGTGGCCGGCCCGGTCCAGTCCCGGCCAGTCTAGGACTGTCTAAGACTGTCCCGCACTTGTCCCGGGCTTCTCCTCGGCGCCTCCCGCGCGCGACTCGCGGGGCGAGAGGGGGGCGTCTCCTTTTCACCGCCTCCTGGCGCTCCCAACGCGTCACGGGCGCGTCGCCCCTGGTGCTGCTGGGGACTGGAGTCCAGGGGAGTCTTCCGGTGCTCCCGCTATGCCTACGACACAGCCGTTCACCTCACGGCACAGCCCGATGGCGCTTCCTGCTCCCGCAATCCCGGTAAGGCTCAGGCTCAGAGTTCAGCTATGGCTAGTGTGTCAACGTGTTAGAGTCTACAGTCAATCAGCATCCTTTTTATGCTGCACCTTAAATCGTGCCGACTGCAGCTCTCACCTGTGCACATGAACACAAAGCACCCAGACTAAGGAGACCTTATGCAATGTTCTGCTGGCCTGCTGCTGCTGCTGTGTCTTGAGTCTTCTTATTTAGTATTATTGGCGGTATTCAATTTGTATTCAATTTGTGCGTTGCTGACAGATTACACCAGGCTCACGCCGTTCTGCTAACTGCTCCTGTTCACAATGCAGTTCAAAGTTAAAAAAAAAAAATACCTTCCCCGCCTCTTGCCACCTCTACTGGATCTGTTGATTTACTTAGCAACCAGCCGCTTTGCCGCTTAACCCGCCCTCCACTGCAGCCCCTCCACTGCGGCCACTCGTTAGCAACCTCCTCGTTAGCTAACCTCCTGGCCGAGCTGCAGTAGGGTACGGGTGTTTAAAGAAATGTGTAACCCTTGGTTCACGGCTCCCGGCCTCTTGGCTCCGCTGCTCCGCTCTGATGGCGGCAGCAATACAGGAGTGAGTCATGTGACGCTCAAACCAGGAAGTTAAAACACTATCGGGCGCCTTCGCTATGAGATCGGAAGACGGGACCCTAACGGAGCTCATCGCAAACTAAAGGTATGTCCGTTAACCTGTGTAGCGGGACCCCTAAACGTTCCACAAAGGTGCGAGCAAAAATACTGAACCAATCCTGTTTCTGACTTCACAGACGCGACGCGATTTCCCGCTTGATTAGTTACAGACTCCGGCGTGCAGTAAAGCATTAACCGGTAAGATCTTCCAGGAAGCACAGCAAAAACCTCCGACATGTACAATGGCAGTGTGTTTGCGCATAAAAATACTAAGACATGTATTGCCTTTTGGCCCCCACAGACGCCCTGTGACCCCCAATCTACCCAGCACAGATCAAAAATTACAGCGCCCTCCACTCAAATAACCGGTAAGACACGCCACGATATGATTGTTAATTCATGCTCCATTTAAAACACAAGCCTTTTAAATACAAACCACTGACAGAACCTCTGTCCTTTCCCCACATAGAACTGGAGATAAAGATAATACGCCAGAAGTAAGTATGAGGTTGAGCATGCCTGTCATGGATTGTTGATATTAGAAAGTTATACCAACAAGGTGTTCATTTGTTACTTAGGTGGTCCCGCTCCGTGAATATGATGATTATTTGAGGCACATCTAACTCCACTTAGAGAGGTAAGAATCAGGGAAGTGGGTGTTGAACCCCTAGCAGTACACACAGATATAGTTCTCATACTAACAGAGGTCCCCGTTTTCTTGTCATTCACAGCTTTTGGTCCTGACGAGAACTCCAAACCAAAGGAGTTTGAAACGCGTAGACCCCTTTATATCACATTTCTTACGTGGAAACCATAAGAGAATTGAACTATTCTATTGATCAAATTGATTCTGATTCAAAAAAACGCATATCTATGGTTTCTTTCCCATGAATTGTATATAATTGTATGAAAAATGTATCCCCTTTTACATTGTTGGTAGTGTGAATGTGTTTACAGTATGATTGCAATGTTTTTTGGTATGAATGGTGTATAAAAGTAAGTAGTGACATGTTTATTGTTTGTATTGTTTAATTGTTAATGTGCTTCAAAAAGTCTTGTTGAAACAGAAAAATGTTTTGAAAAAATACAAAAAGAAGAATATTGCAAATAAAATGCAAATTGAAATTGATTAGGTTTGTGATAAAATTCCTTGATGCATATAGTTTTGATCATTTGCAGAGTATGAAATAAGGACTGTGAATCTATTTGGCAGTATTGGCATTCATTTTTGGAATAGTTGTTAAGGCAGGGTTTGGCCTTACTGCCTGGAAACCCATACCCAGTTTGGTTTTTCACTGTGTTATCAGGCAGCCGCCTGTGTGGTAGCCCCTTCGCGTGGAAGCGTGGCAACTGGATATTTAAGGAATTGTGTTTTCTCGTTTGAGAATCAGGAACATTGTCATGCGTCGGTTTTGTCTCTTGTAAATAATTGTTGATACGAATTAGAGTGAGTGTGCACAGAGTGTCTGGGAAGTATGTCAGAGAATGAAACTTTCGCTTATAGCGAAGATCACATAAAAAACCTGCTAGCGGATCCACCTCTCTTTGCATCGGCCTCTTTAAGCGTGCCAGCACAAAACCAAAACGAAACAGAAAAACTGCTAAGACTAAGGAAAAAACAGATCCGGACAGACCTACACGGTCATTTCCTACTCCAACATTTAAGAGCAGGAACCATCCCAGGAGGTCTACAGATTAAGAACATACCAGTGATATTAACGGAGGACCCTATTTACAAAAAGGGATACAGTTTCATTGAAACAAAGTGTAGTCGGGACCTCATGGTCTTGACTATTGAGACAGCACATAGACTATCAAAAGTGCAATTGGAAGAAATCGAGAAGTTACAAACAAGCATTTCTACCAACGAACTGATATCTGATGCGAAAGGACTACTGGACAAAGTGGATAAAGAAATTAGTGACTTCAAAGACTACACCATTAACCAAAAAACTAACCAATTTGACAAAGATCAAAAGAGTTTCAATATAGAAAAGGTGTACCCATATCTCCAACAGGACTTCTACTCACGGCCAGATTCCCGAAGATATTTACAAGAGAATCAGGGAAGATCATTCCAAAAATACATCACGTTCTCAGATACATCTTCATCAAGTGGAAATAGCGAGGGAGAGAACACAGAACAAAGAAGAACTAACAACAGGAGAGGCTCCTTCCAACAAAACCAACAGGGTCCTTTTTTAGGAAGAGGCCAAACGAAACCACGAGGGAAGCCGAGATACAATCAGCCATGGGAGATGTCAACTCGACGTCAGAACTACAAAAACTGACGCCCTCACTGATTTTTAACATCTCCAATAAAGTCTTAACCAAAGACGAAGAAAATATACTCCAGAAAGGACTCACATTTGTTCCTTCCAAAAGGACTGACTTTGTAAAACTAAAAACGGAAACTTTGAATTCTTCCGGAAAATGAGGTTAAAAACCTACTTCTCGGAAAATCCGACCACGACTAATATGGAAATCACTGGACTGCATAATAAATCCACTTTCTGCCCCCCAAATTACAAAACACCAAAGGAATTGCTAACTTTTGAAAGAACCATTCTCTCAGCAATAGGCGAAATGGAAAAAAAGACCAAGTGGGTGAAATACAACATCACGAAACCAGAGTCTTCAGCATTAACAAATTTAACCAAAGACACATCTGTAATAATTAAGCAAGCAGATAAGGGTGGTGCAATCGTGATATGGGACCGCCAACTGTATCTGAACGAAGTCAAAAAACAACTAAGTGACATTAAGTGCTATTGCAAACTGAATAAAGACCCTACAATGGAATTAAAACATCAACTACATTCCATTATTGATGAAGCCTATCAAAAAGGATTTCTCGGAAAAAAGGAGTTTGAATATCTGAAAATAAAACACCCCAGAATTCCACTCTTTTACGTACTCCCAAAAGTACATAAGAACGCCAGCGCTCCACCCGGACGACCCATAGTATCCGGGTGTGAATCCTTGATGGAACCGATCTCCAAATTTGTGGACTTTTTCCTGAAGCCATTTGTTCCTAGTGTCAAGTCCTACATTAGGGACACAACAGATTTCATTAATAGACTACAAAATGTGAAATTCGATCAAAGTAGTGAGTGGCTGGTTACTATGGATATAACATCCTTATATACCCAAATTCCACAGGATGAAGGAATACAGGCTCTCAAATACTTTTTGGATACATGAGAAAAACCGGAACATGTCCCAACGGAATTCATCATACAGCTAGCATAGTTTGCCTTAAAGTACAACTATTTTCTCTTTGACGGGGAGTTTTATTTCCAAACAGGAGGAGTGGCTATGGGCTGTCCATTCGCCCCGGAGTTAGCCATCCTCTTTATGTCCATCTATGAAGAAAAATTCATTTACCACAACAATCCTTTCGAACATGCCATCAAACATTGGAGTCGTTTCATCGACGACGTCTTTTTCATATGGTCTGACACTGAGGATGAACTAAAGCTGTTTAATCAATGGCTTAACAACAGAACTCAAGAGATCAAATTCAGCCTCGTATTCTCTAGAAACAAAATTCCATTTCTGGACGTAGCGATATACCCTTCGGATGAAGGAGATCTAAAAACTACCCTCCACAAAAAAGAAACAGATCGCAACAGACTGTTGCATTTCACCAGTAATCATCCCCGCAGTCTAAAAGAAAATTTGCCCTACGGCCAATATCTTAGGAACCGGAGAAATTGCCACGACAAAGAAGAATATGAGAAACATGCGGAAAAACTGACTAACAGTCTTATTGACCGGGGGTACCCCAAAAAACTTGTACATCGCTCCAAAAAGCGAGCTTGGTGGACTCCAAGAGAACATTTGCTGGAAAAAAAACCAAAAAAGAAACTAGATCGAATAGTCCTAGTGACTACCTATTGCTCAAATTCAAACATGCTAAAAAAGGTTATAAACAACAATTGGCATTTGGTCAAAAATCTGAGCGAAGAACTTAAAAAAAAAAACCATTATTCGCTTTTAAAAAAGAGTCTAATTTGGCCAATAAATTGGTGAGAGCTGCATTACCAACCAAACCACCCTCCAATTTAAGAAGCATGATGGGCCTACCCCCAGTGATGGGTCACCACAAATGTGGTGGATGTAATTGTTGCGACTCAACTGAAGAAGAAACAGTTTTCAAACACAATGGATTGACGTGGAAGCATGAGCAATTTACAAATTGCAAAACAAAATATGTGATCTATGGGATCAAATGCCCATGCAACCTCCTATATATTGGGAAAACCAATCAGGAGGTTCGCTCCCGCATCCAGCAACACAAATCCAGGATAAAACGGAAGGTACCCAACGCCCCATTAGTCAGTCACTGGCAATCAAAAAATCATGAGGACAATGATTTCCGATGGACTGTATTAACTAAGGTGGAACAAGATCCTAGAGGAGGTGATATAGACACTAAACTGTCCAGAAGAGAGGCATCACTGATTGTCAGATTCAACACAGAAACCAATGGATTAAACGAATTGGCCGAAATGTTTAAGTTATAAGAACACATTGGCATCCTTGATAATGGTCCCCTATCCAAGATGGCCCCCCACGGAGACACCACCGAATTGACCCCGAAATGAAACACATTTCATCAGTAAAGTCTGAAATCTACACATGACTAGCCTAAAAATCCCAAGGAACATCCAGTTAATGCCCCATAAATATATATGCCATTAACCGACATGGAAAATTGACCACACAAACATGGCGACCGCAATACAGGAGTGAGTCATGTGACGCTCAAACCAGGAAGTTAAAACACTATCGGGCACCTTCGCTATGAGATCGGAAGACGGGACCCTAACAGAGCTCATCGCAAACTAAAGGTATGTCCGTTAACCTGTATAGGGGGACCCCTAAACGTTCCACAAAGGTGCGAGCAAAAATACTGAACCAATCCTGTTTCTGACTTCACAGACGCGACGCGATTTCCCGCTTGATTAGTTACAGACTCCGGCGTGCAGTAAAGCATTAACCGGTAAGATCTTCCAGGAAGCACAGCAAAAACCTCCGACATGTACAATGGCAGTGTGTTTGCGCATAAAAATACTAAGACATGTATTGCCTTTTGGCCCCCACAGACGCCCTGTGACCCCCAATCTACCCAGCACAGATCAAAAATTACGGCGCCCTCCACTCAAATAACCGGTAAGACACGCCACGATATGATTATTAATTCATGCTTCATTTAAAACACAAGCCTTTTAAATACAAACCACTGACAGAACCTCTGTCCTTTCCCCACATAGAACTGGAGATAAAGATAATACGCCAGAAGTAAGTATGAGGTTGAGCATGCCTGTCATGGATTGTTGATATTAGAAAGTTATACCAACAAGGTGTTCATTTGTTACTTAGGTGGTCCCGCTCCGTGAATATGATGATTATTTGAGGCACATCTAACTCCACTTAGAGAGGTAAGAAGCAGGGAAGTGGGTGTTGAACCCCTAGCAGTACACACAGATATAGTTCTCATACTAACAGAGGTCCCCGTTTTCTTGTCATTCACAGCTTTTGGTCCTGACGAGAACTCCAAACCAAAGGAGTTTGAAATGCGTAGACCCCTTTATATCACGTTTCTTACGTGGAAACCATAAGAGAATTGAACTATTCTATTGATCAAATTGATTCTGATTCAAAAAAACGCATATCTATGGTTTCTTTCCCATGAATTGTATATAATTGTATGAAAAATGTATCCCCTTTTACATTGTTGGTAGTGTGAATGTGTTTACAGTATGATTGCAATGTTTTTTGGTATGAATGGTGTATAAAAGTAAGTAGTGACATGTTTATTGTTTGTATTGTTTAATTGTTAATGTGCTTCAAAAAGTCTTGTTGAAACAGAAAAATGTTTTGAAAAAATACAAAAAGAAGAATATTGCAAATAAAATGCAAATTGAAATTGATTAGGTTTGTGATAAAATTCCTTGATGCATATAGTTTTGATCATTTGCAGAGTATGAAATAAGGACTGTGAATCTATTTGGCAGTATTGGCATTCATTTTTGGAATAGTTGTTAAGGCAGGGTTTGGCCTTACTGCCTGGAAACCCATACCCAGTTTGGTTTTTCATTGTGTTTAGTAGATGGGCATGTTGTTTGGTATGTTGTATGTGAGTTTGTAACATGTGCATTCCCAGAGTTGTGAGTTGCATGATTGTGAAGTTGAGGTGTGTGGTGTGTTCATTTGGTACTTACCAACAAGCAGAGCATTTCCATAATTGCCAATTTGCAAGCACTAGTTGGTGATGGACTGTCGGAAGATGATGGAATCATGCACACTGCCTTTAGTAGTTGGTGAAGAGTCCCCGGTGGTCCACTATTGCCTGCACATTGATTGAATGTGTGTGCTTTCCGGTGTGGTAATTGTGTGCAGTGTCAGCAGGGGGCATAAGTAGGACGTGTGTGCAGTCTATTGCCCCCAACATGTGCAGGAATCCAGCTATGGTGTAGAAGCCTTGTGTGGTCTCCAGCTGTTCCTGTGCAGTGTGGGAGACGTATAGGTAATGGGGTACCAAGCTTATGAAGGCATCCCTGACAGGTTTAAGGAACTTTGATAGGGCTGGCTGTGAGACTCCTCCGACTCTGGCAGTTGTTTGTTGGAATGTAACAGAGGCCAACAGGTACATCAGAGCCAGCAGCTTTGTCTGAGGTGGAATGTTGGTTGTACGCTGTGTTGGTACCGTCAGTCTGTGGGCAATGGTGTTCAAGATGCAAATGATGGTTGTCCTTTTGAACCTGTAGTGGGCAATGACATTCTCTGGTATTAAGTCCGTGAGGATGGTGTGTTTGCTGAAGGTCCCCAGTCAGTGTCTGCGCTGTCTCAGTGGTGGTCCAAGGGTGGTGCGAGTGGGGCTGGGGGTGGTGTGAGGCGGGGTCCGGGGGGTGGTGGCAGGCTGGGGGTGGTGGCAGTGGGTGTTGTAGGCCTGTTGGGTCTCCGAGCTGCATGGTCAGTAGCTCCATGGAATCTGTTGTTCTTCAGGTGTGGCTCGGGCGGGGCTCCCTTTTCTGGTGCCGACTGCCGCCCGACTTTACAACAGGTCAGAGCAGGTATTAATTTCCTGCTGCTAACATGCCTTAGTGCATGTTTTGTGGTCGTATTGCCGATCTGGCTAGTCATTGAGAATGCTGCGGAGTAGTGTTGTCACGTTTTTTTGCACGGGAATGCCTACTCTGCATCTCATTAGCGATAGTTGCAGGTGTCATCTGGGGCAATGTTTTTTGCAGCTGCTATCACAGGTACACTGGTGCTATGGGCTGTTAACACCAGATTGTGAATGGGGTGTTACATTTATCGTGACTTTGGCTGCGATAAAGTGCTGTTAACTTGGCGATAACTCCTTGAGAATATGCCCCTTAGAAGGGGAGTTTTGTCCAATGGCTGTTTATCCTCATCCGCCCCAGGAAAAACAGCAGATAATCGTGAGATGAGAGCTTTAACCTCACCTTTGAATTAACCCACTTTCTGAACAGGCTACTCTTGGCAGTCAGGTTTCTATTTTAGCAGTTTTGCTAGGCTAGCCCGCCGTTGTTTTCCAGTATTGTGGGTCTGAGTCAGAGTCTGCTCCATGAGCTTCTTTCTGTAGCTCTCTGATTAAACTGCACCATTTGTCCATCTTCCCCGTGAGCATGAAGGAGTTGTCACTTAATATGATGCCATTTCTCCGCTCACCTGAAACACGTATTGCAGAGTTGATCGAAGGTAGATCGGTGGCGCAGACATAACTTGGGCCAAAAGTGAAGCAACCAGCTGCCGGCGTAGTTAAATCTCCATCATCCACCACCAGGTAATCTGTAACCTCGGTAGCCACTTCCGAGTCCACTCTATGGCCCCTTAGAATTTTTAAAGTGGTACTTACATTTACTGCATCCTGCAACTCTATCTGAGATAGATTCCAAAAGAGGCATAGTGGATGCCCCAGAAAAAAAACTCGGCTGGTCGCTAACAAACTGTTGTAAAGTAACCACTTCCATGGTCAATGTGCGATCTTGGACAATTAGCTCGCACTGTGCTGAAGTGAGCCGCTGAGCCAGATGCTGGAAGCCGTGAGCAAGCCGTGAGTTGAGGAGCACTGCAGCTGGGACAGAGTTAGGAGAGTGCAGCTGCGGGTCCCGCAAGTGAAGTGCGGCTCTGCAAGCATTTCTCTCCCCTTTCGGCGGCAGGAGCCGTGAGGAGCACCTCTCCCTCCTACAGTGCGCAGAGCACGGCAGCGGGAGCCGCGGTGCACCTTCATACCCTTAATCCTGCGGAAAACAAGTTGCGGGAGCCGCAGGCCATGAGTGGTGGAGAGTTGCGGTCGGAAGAGAGCTGCAACGAGAGCCGCGAGAGGAGGTGAGCAGCTGCAGGAGCCACTTATGAAGAGCAGCCTGTGAGCTTTTCTCCCCCCCTTTTTTAGTTTGGGTGGCAGCAGGTGCCGCAAAGAGCATTTCTTTCCCTCTTGGTGTGCGGGCAGCTGGAGCACTTTCTCCCCTTTGGTACGCGGCGGCGGAAGCCGCAAGCCTCACTACCATTTCCTGCCACTTCCTGCCCATTTCTGCAGGGATTGAGGAGCGGGAGTGATTTAAATCTGATTAATACCTCTTTGAGTTGCAGCAGGAGCCGCGAATACCTCATTAGCCCTGAAAAGAGCGACAACGTGGTCCCAACATATTAATAAACTGACTTGGTGCGAGGCAGGAGCCACGAGCACCGTAAACACCGCTTTTTGCAGTCTTTATTTGGTATTGACAGGCAGGTAGCACATGGCAGATTCCGCGGGCACTATTTTAAAACACTACAGCCTGCATCAGCCATCCCTAATTACCGCCTTACTTGTTTGGGCGTGGTAGGAGCCGGGAGCACCACAAAGGACCACAAAGACTTTTCTCACTGGATGAACTGCTCATTGTTTGGTCCACAGCTTAGCAAGGTGTGCGTTGGGAGCTGGGAGCACTTCAAAGTCCTGCATACTGCTGGAGTGGCTCTCTGTTTGCCGTTTGTTGCTCTGAGCCCTGCCTCATTGCTCCGGATGAAAAAGCCATTTGGAATACATTTCTTGCCAGAATAAGTCCCAAAGAGTTGACAAATTTGAGCAGCCGATCCGGGACTTTCCCTAGCTACACCCAGAGCACTCAAAAAGAATCTCCCGGTCTCCCTTCCCATATTCTGGAAGCCCGATAAGATCATCTAGCTTTGCCCACGGATTTAGGGCACAGACAACAGCTTTACTTAAATTCCAAATATCAAGGAGCAAGCTTAGGCTCAATTTATCGCAAAGCCCCAGACCTGCTGATAAACCGAGCATCTTCACTGAAGAATGACAACAAAAAAAAGAAAAAAACACTCAGCATTAAGAAAACGCCCAGGCAAAGCCACTCCCCATGACCAAAGTATCATCTAGAATCTTAAGGAGTGCACGGACCGTAGCCACAACAAAAAGTCCTTTTTAAAGTCCCCATCAGCTGGTCTTATAACACAATGTTTAGACAAATGCCCGCCCAATGAAGAGAGCACCTCTGTCCCGACAGACCAACTAGGAAGAGCCAAGACAAGCAATGGTATGAACCACATTTCAGGGAGCCATTCCAACCATAAGCTTCCTGCAACACAAGCACAAAGTGCAAATATAGGAAGCACAAACATCGAAAGACGTCGCTCTCAATCTTGTTTGGGGCTATGCTGCCCCTCAGGAAAGAAATATAAACATGCAAGCAACCCAGTCGGTGACAGCACTGTATCAACTCATAGAAACCAAGAGCAGGTAATGACAGCCCAAATACACTGTCAGCAACAACCGATCCAGCACTCCCCTGTGCAGTCACTGTTGCTTGTACCAACAGGATCTGGCCTAAATAAAACAGGTGTGTCAGAGCGGCTGCAAAACCTGGGATACCTATCACCAATATTCCTCCAAAACCTGGAATCAAAGATACAAAGTACACTGGAGTTCACCCCAAATCTCTTCAGAATTGCCAATGGTACCCAGTGATTATCCTACCCCACACAAAGTACTCAAAGTCCTTATGATAGTAGTGTCATTAACGCCAGGAGCAACCCCACCCGGTGAAACAGTTCAAACCATGGCCAGTTCACTGCTCTGGCAATCAAATAAAATGGAGTTACAAATTGATCTTTTATCCACGACTAGTGGAACTGACAACAAGGTGGACTTCATAGAGAACAAGCGCAGTGAAACCCAGAATAACCACATTTGCACCTGTTTGTGTGCAGCTCTCATGGACACATGGGCAACTCTGCCAGAAATCCTAAAAGGCTTGGTAGACTCATTAAAAACTCAAACAGGAGGCACAATGGGCCAGATGAATAATAGCAGTATCTTAGCTGCTGCAAACCCCAGCAGCCCTCTGGGCAACTCAGCTGGAAGCAATACGGGTGAACCTCTAACAAAACCCGAGACTCAAGGACTTTTAGTATCCACTAAACTTTTCACCAGTCCATCCAGTTGCAATTCCAGCTCTCTAATCTTAAATCCAGGGAGGCTTATTGAGGGCAACAAATCCAACCAGAAAAGGAAGGAGGAACCTCTTTCAAGGAGGGCTAAGAAAAAATTAAAGAAACAAGAAAAAAAAGCTAAGGCATCAAAAAAACGCACCCTCCAATTACCAATTCATATTCAAAATTTACAAATTAACAAAGATAAAATAGTGCTCTTTCCGGTTTTCACCAAAAATTACGTCCCAAGTAATTTACCACTCATAGCACCAGCTTCTTTGGGCACTACAAAAGAGTCTGATAGCCCTGCACAGCCAATTCCCCAAAAGGAGTCTCGCATACTTCATCAAAGGTCAACATGATATTTTAAATAGGGGCAATTTACTCAGACTATTCAAGCACATTTCGTCACTCACTGAAATACTCTCAAACGACCTAGTCTGGGTTAGGTTCCTGAGCCTTACCAGCGATTCCCATGGGGAATAAACTTCAATAGGGCTGAGTCACCATGCCCAGGTGGGTCTAAACCAGAAGAAATAGAAAAAATGGCTGATTGGGGCATTGACATAGCTTTCCCCATACCCGAGAAATACCCACACATATTAGCAGTAACATCCCCAACAAAGGAGGTTTACTCAGTGTTAAGGGGGACAGCGTGCAATCAACCCGGAAAAAGCCCAGCCATGGAACCAAAACCGTATAACTTCTACAAGATAATAAGCTCACTTGATCAGAGGTTAGTCCACTACAGTGGGACAAAGCACAGTGCAACGTAAGGCACACGGAACGGACCTGGAGGCCAGTCTCCACGACAGCATTTCTAACAGAACAAAGGCGGCTTGTCATCTGAACAAGAAAAGAACATCGGGTACCAACACACATCTGTCCATCAAATCATAGAATGTCGCCGGTCTAAAAGGATTGCTGAGCTGCAATGCGTCATGTATGTACTTCCGAGCAAATGACATCCTGTGCCTATAAGAGACGTGGGCCACTGAACCCCTAATTCTCCCAGGCTTTTATTAGTTTCACACTGCAGCAATAAAACACAACATCTTTGGGAGAGCAGATGGTGGCCTCTCAATTTTTATCAATCACGTCCGGTAACTAAAGGTAACATCATTAACAACATAAACTCCGACAAATCTAGGTCCAAAACTCTTGGAGTGGATCACGCACAAAGAGTTGAGCCAAACAGATAGAAATTTGTCATCCCCCTTGGAGATCTGGAAAGCACTACTTGAGGAACTAAAAACCGTTCTCGGACGGGTCAATGGTAGCCCTAAAGCACAGCACTTCCATCCACAAAGCCTTTCATTACAACTAAAACCAAGGGCCCTGCACAAACCAAGCGGAGTCTTTCAAAGGCCTTGAAGGCGAGACGAAAAGGAGCTACAAATCCCCACACATTAGAAATAAAAGTGCTTCGCAGAGAACACAGTAAGAAAATATGGGAAATCCAATCAAAGAAAATCGAGTGGCTGAAAATATTTACCCTTTTCAAAGAAGAGGGTCACATCCAACTTTGAAGATATATCAGACAACAGAGCCACCCCGGTAACAGCAAGGAAAACGGGATGGCAGCCTCAGAGTGGGTCAAATATTCAAAGCTACTGTAAACAACACAGCAGAACACGACTGACACCCAAATACAACAAATCCCCCCAGTAACCCACAAATATGGCAAAACCCCTGCTATCACCAAGGTTGAGATAACAAACCTGATTAAACAAATGAAGTCAGACGGCGCACCGGGTCCCAATGGAGTTCCAGCGGCATTGTTTAAAGTCACATATGGTTTTTGGGCGGATAAGCTAACACCACTTTTTAAGTATGCATTTGAAACTTCCATCATTCCATCATTGTGAAAAGGCTCAATACTCTTC
Source organism: Lissotriton vulgaris (assembly GCF_964263255.1). Lineage (NCBI taxonomy): Eukaryota > Metazoa > Chordata > Amphibia > Caudata > Salamandridae > Lissotriton > Lissotriton vulgaris. Next base: position 1,087,767,108 of record NC_141697.1, on the reverse strand, counting down.
CCCATCCACAAAAAAGGGGATCGCACAAAAATCCGAAAATTATCGTCTTGTCGCTCTTTTAGACATAAAAGCAAAAGCATATTAGCACAAGAAGGGTACAAAGTTCCCCAATGTGAGTAGGAGTGTGAGTCTAGCGTAGAACGAGAAACAGGTAAAAGGGTGGGGAATTTCCCTTTTTGGAACTAAAACCCTTACACACCCAGCAAGCTAGGTGTCATGCTTCATCATATGGGTTCTGCTCCTCGTCAGACTGGCGCTGCAATGTCTGACAAGCACCCGCGAAGGGGCTCTTTACCGGAGATCTTTTGTTCCTGCCATATTTTGCATGCGTGTAAGAGGGGAAGGGTAATCGCGAGTGAATGTGTAGTCGTGAAGTGAATGTGAGTTAAAAAAGGTTAGCCTATCCACTGGGAACTTTATTGGTGTGGTTGACTCCCTTGGTTAAAAGGTGGGAGGGGAGATATGTACCGGTGTAAGGTTCACAGTAGAATATCTACTTCCCTCTGATGAGGTCAACATGTTTCTTGCATTCTAAGCAATTCGTCAGGACCTAAGTGCAATGTACTACACAGTGAATAAAGAAATACAACCTTATGTCTTGAGGTCAATAAATGTGCAGGCCGATTGGTCCTGCCCTTAATGATGCAACCTAGAAAGGAAAGTAAACACCAGAAAAGAGCAATCAGAATTACGCTCCATTCCTGTCTAGGTACTCTGTTCTCTACGCTAAGTAAACAAATTAATACTGTGAATTTAAAATTAAAATTGTGGGTTAACGTTCAGAAAAACACCCACATTGGTGGTTTAAAATCTCTAATGATATAGAGGATGAAGACATAGAGCTCTTCAAGCAATCAGGAGAGGGTGATACAATTTGATTCTTACCCTAAGGTTTTCCCTAAGGTGCCCCCACAGTCAGCTCCCATGGAACCAGCACCTTTGAGTAAGGTACCTAAGGGAGAAAGGGCGCAGAGTAGAGAAGAAACCTTAGAGGGGGTAGGAAGGCATCTGTGCGTGTGTTCATAGGGCCCACCAAGTATTTTCTTGGGGCAGAGCGATCGCTCTCATGTGTAGCTCTGTGTCTGCTCATCATGGTATGCATAATGGTCAAGGACCACACAGAAGCGGATCTGGCTGCAAAACCCCCCCGTGTGGAAATCCAGCTTAGAATGCAAGAAACATGTTGACCTGATCAGAGGGTAGTAGATAATCTACTGTGAACCTTACACCAGTACATATCTCCCCTCCCACCTTTTAACAAAGGGATTCAACCACACCAATAAAGTTTCCAGTGAATTGACTAAACTTTTTTAACTCACGCTCACTTCACGACTACACATTCACTCACGATTACCCTTCCCCTCTTACACGCATGCAAAATATGGCAGGAACAAAAGATCTCCGGTAAAGAGCCTCTTCGCGGGTGCACGTCAGACATTGCAGCGCCAGTCTGACGAGGAGCAGAACCCATATGATGAAGCATGACACCTAGCTTGCTGGGTGTGTGAGGGTTTTAGTTCCAAAAAGGGAAATTCCCCACCCTTTTACCTGTTTCTCCTTCTACGCTAGACTAACACTCCTACTCACATTGGGGAACTTTGTACCCTTCTTGTGCTACTGTTCTCCCGGACATGTACACTTGACCCCGTTAAATATACTCCGTCCATGGTTCCTCCTTTTGTTAATAAGCAAAAGCATATGCCAGACTTTTGCTGAAGGAAATAGAAACCTGGGTAAACGATCGTAACATTCTACCATTCTTTCAAACTGGTTTCAGGCCCCAAAGCTCCACCATAGACAACATCTTAGCACTGGGACATTTGCCTTAACATGCAATCCAGTCATCACAACCACCTTTGTTTTGCTGTTTTGTGGATTATGGTGCAGCTTTTGACCGAGTCGACCACGGGAAGCTATTTATTTATTTATGATATTTGTTAAGCGCGAACAAATGCCCGTAGGCGTCTCAGCGCTAAGACTCAGAACGTGAATCTCCGGTGCAGGTTCTTTGGATGGATTACTGGTTGAACAACCAGGTTTTTAGCCTTTTGCGGAATAGCAAGAGAGAGTGGTTTGATCTGATCGGAGATTGAAGAGTGTTCCAAAGTCTGGCTGCGGTGACGATGAACCGTCGGTCTCCCCAAGAGACTGTCTTAGTGCTATGGGTAAAACTTATCAACTGGGGCATTCCTCAAAAGCTGTTAAAGGCAATAATTGCTCTCTACGAAGGCCTTAGAAGCACTGCACAGATTTAATCAAAAGAATAACCTTCTGGTAAATCAGGAGAAGACCAGGATAATAATCTTTGGGAAGTACCATCAAACTGCAAATCAGAACCTGCAATAGCTATCATTAATTAGGACTCAGGCTTTTGGAAGGGGCCAAACCATCAGCACATTTGAAACATTTAAGAAGCAAGGGGGGAGGTATCATCTGCAGCCCGAGAAGTCTCAATCAAAGACTACACAGCCCGACTGCTTCACCTATCTTGAAAGTCTTAAAAGCAAGTGTAGTGCCCTCCATTAACTATAGCCACCTAATCTTCCCTGGTGCCCTTACAAACTTCCTCATGAGCCATCAAATCTCAGTATACAAGAAAGTATTAGGCATCCCACGACAGGCCAGGAGTGCAAGAGTAAGGCTGGAGCTGGGTCTTACTCGTCCGGAAATTACCTGCTTAGGGGACACTTTAAAATATTATATTTGTATCCTGCGAGCTCCAGCAACATCTTTGAAAACGCAAAATAAAACAATCTTCGAAGAAAGTGGATCCCCATGGCAGGTGCAGTTGACAGCAAGGATAGGCCCGGCAGTACAATTTAGCTGCATGTCGACTCTGTAATTACCATCAGGAATCCTGGCTCTATCTGCTGTGCTGTTGTCCCAAGTTAGCCAGCGAGAGGCGCCGACTAGTTCTTCCTATCTGCAGAGCCGAGGGTCTTGTATGATGCAGAGAAGTCTCAGACTTGTGTTTCTCTCCTAATGCAGTTCAGACAGTTGCACGGCTGGGGAAATTTATAGAATTAATTTGAGCCGCACTGTCGCTGTAAATAGAGCTACAAAAAGAAACCAGTCGGCTAGCAAGCAAGAGAGTCTTGGACAAAACTCCCTTTTAAGTCTAATGCATTTGCACTTGTGCTTTATAACCAGATTTTGATATTAGTTTTAAGGTTTTATGCCCTACCAGGGTGTAGCAACATGCGTGAGAAATTTCAACTCTCCTTCTTTTATTATTGATAGTATATTGTAATGGTTTTAAGTAATTGAACAATAAAAGCTTACTTCAAAGATTTTAAGACAGGCTGTGCAGTTAGTCCCTGAGGTCATGCTCCACTGTGCAAGTGACACCCAGCTCAAGGTTGTTGGTAATCATTGAGGCCACTTTCACTGCCAGAACGTCACTTTTTGTGACATTCTGTGGCGCAGGGGCCTGCTCCATATTTACGAGGCAGTACTCAGCCACATTTTTTGGCTTAATGCTGCCTCATAAATAGGGTTCCCTTTAATTCAATTTTCTGCGTTAAAGAGGCGTTCCATGGGTGTTGCTGGGGGTGTTCCTATCAACATTCATTGGCTTTTCGACACTGCCCCAGATTTACCAGAAATCGCAGCAGTAACCTCAACAGACTTGAGACACAAAAAAATGGAAGGCGAAACCAAATATCAAGACTTGCCTTAATGACATTTCCCGTATACAGCTGTCAAGGTCCGCACTCCTGCTCCTCAAGAACAAATTGAAGGTTCTCATCCTGCCTCATCATGTAATCAATGCACATGTGCTGTAGCTGTTGGAATCCAGCTGGTACTCTCTTTTTCCTTCTTAAACCTCCTGCCTCAAATCCATCGTATATACCCGCATTTTGTGTAGCACTAAACACATCAACACATTTCAACACAGACATTAGATATTTAAAACATCTTTATTTTCATTTAATTTATTAAAAAATGTATGCAACACGTCTACCACCCTAGAGGGTAGAAAAACTCTATTCCTTTTCATCAATGCAAAAATGAAGACTATCAGACATTTCACCAGTACAAATTAAATAGTAAATAAAATACTGGACTATACTAAATACAAGAGAGCTATACATAAATATGTAGAATGTTAGAAAAATAATGCTTTGTTAAAAAAACTTTCAGTCTGTGGAAGGGAGGGTCTGTTGAAGCTGTTCAGGTTAAGGAGCAGCTATCAATGGACTTCGATTGTAAATGCACTATTTAAGGGGCATATTATCAACAACTAGCGATATTTTTCGCTAAAGAAGCTTAGCGAAATTTTTTCTATTGCCATGCATCGCCAAATTTAATCGCAGAGATAACGTGCTATTAGCAATGTTTATCTCAAATGCGATAAAATATCCAGCGATAGCGGCGAAATTCGTGAATATCGCTGGAAATCCAGCGATATTCAGGCATTATTGCTAATAGGATCTTAACCTGAATATCCACCTCCCATTGGATATACAGGTTAAGAAGTGGTCTGAGCAGACGTTAGGTTTTGACGATATTCGCAAAAAAATTTATCGCTACGCCTGCGTTGATAATAGGCAATAGCGATGTTGGCGACTGCTTTCAGTCACTAACAGGTTGGGTACGCCCACTTTGCATGTCATTAGCAATAAATATCGCTGACATGAAAAGTGGGCCCCAAACCGCTCGCTATCACCTAAAACGGCTGCAAAAGCAGCGAAAATCTCATATCGCCCTCCTTGATAATATGCCCCTAAGTTTTAGTTACCGTTCGTAAATAGTTGACAAAATAATGGACAATGGCCAGTGAAGTTATGTTATTCTGTGGCTGGAGTGTTTCCCGCATTGTAATGGATTTAGTCCACTTGCCATACAATTTGCTGCATAATTTGCTGAGCTGAAAAAAATGTCTTTCAAAATGGATCAAAGTAATACTGTAAGAGAATGAGCCACATAAGGCAGAATAACTAGCTATTTGTTGCTGTATAATTTAAATATCACTGCTGCATAATTTGGTTGTTTGTTGCCGCATAACCTTAGTGTCCCTGAGAGTGGTAAAGCTCTGCATAGTGGTTTAGGGGCACTTACTGTGAAAACGAAATCTGTATTTTAGAAGGGATCTTCCAAATATGTTCATATTTCAATGATTCTTCAGAAATATGCGTTTTATAGCACCTCATTTTGCGAAATAAAAAGCAGTCAAGCATGTAATACATGGTGGTCCTCGAAATGAAAAAACAGTGATGACAGTTTCTCCCTAAATAGAGCAGGGCTGCCAACACTGTAACTTGTTAACACTCTAGTGGATTGGCTGCAATGTCAAGATATTAGAGGCATATTTATGAGACCCTTGCGCTGCCAGAGCATCACTTTGTGAGACGCTCTGGTGGTGTAAACCTTGAAATCGTATCTATGAAGCCATATATTGCATGAGTGGAACTTGTCCCCTTCCACCTGGTCCGAGCAAGGATGTGTCTTGATACATCTTACTGGAGATGAGGGCAATCCGTTAATATTCTCTGTCACAAATCATGGTCCTGCCCATCCATTGTCTTCCACTGGGTGAACGAATGGTCAACTTTTACAGCTTACAGGGCATTCCCATTTCAATCAGAGGTGAGATATGGACTCATCCATGACCTTCCTGATGTGTTTATCAGTCCAACCGATTGGCGTAGGTAGATGTCAACAACTCTAACAGTGACCGAGGTCTGTATCCGTCGCCATTGCAAATCCTCCCACCACACTGCTAACGATGAATGGCTGAAAGAATGTTTTTAAGCCAGATTCATATTTTTAGAAAAAAACTCAAATATCGAGTACAAGATGCCGTGGACACGTTTAACAGAATCTGGGAGCCGTTGGTGAACTGCAGTTGATACCCACTATTTGTTCCCGTACACACAATGTAAGCTATCTTTTACCACCGTGGTCTTTATGAGGGTGGCCCTGTGCCTTACGTTCGTACAGACGGATAATCATCACGTTAAGGATTGGAAAATAACAACTGTGGCGTGATATCCATGCATGACGTATCGGTTTATTCAAGTTGTATAGTAATGACTCAGTTGAGCTCTAGTTATATCATCCATTGCCTCATACATCCCCTACTTACATGTTCTCTTCTTTACTGTCCCTGATGGCCTGCAGATGTGCGTGAGCTTGTTCTTACCAATATAAACATGTTTCAATGTTATTCAGTGATGCCGTTGCGAATTAGTCATGAAATTAAATATATATCTGATAGTTTGTTCCAAACAGGACTGAAGCTGAAACCTTAATAAAGAAATCTTTAGGAACAAAAGTATTTGCAGTTTTGTTCTTTTTGCAGCATCTGAATTTATGCGCAAAGGTCACAGAAAGATATCTGATCCTGGATATGCAGAATAATGGAACACAAAACTGAAGAGATATTTTAAAAAATCTGAGGAAAACACATCGACTTAAATATGCTTTTCTGCCTACAACACTGTTTGCCAAAGTGTATTCGAGCTTCAATTTTGGATAGGAAGGACTGGTACCCAGTGACAAACGATGGGCCTGGGAATTTTAAATAGCAGGTAATCTCCTCTGAATGCACAGGCAAATATTCTTATATCATACTATCACAAATAGCATACGTACAAAAAACGTGGCTGTAATGACCTTGAAAAGATCAATGGAGAGCAAAATTCTAATCTGCATTACAATTCCCCTTAGGATGGTTGCTGTTAGACCTGGCATCATTGGAGACGTTTACCCCTATTGTTTTGCATTCCGGTCTCCTGTTTTTGCTGACTTCTTTTTGCTGGCCTTAGGATTCTGGGCACTTTACTACTGCTAACCAATGCTAAGGTGCATGTGCTCTATGCTTAAAATATGGCAACATTAGCTTATACGCAGTTGGCATATTTAATTTACTTATAAGTCCCTAGTAAAGTGCACTACATTTGCACAGGGCCTGTAAATTAAACGCTACTAGTGGCCCTACAACACCGATTGTGCCACCCACTTAAGTAGCCCTTTATCATGTTTCAGGCCTGCCTGTGCAGTGCCTGTGTGCAGAGTTTAAACTGCTGTTTCGAACCGGGAAAAATAAACCTGCTGCCAGCCTCAAACCTTCTCTTTTAATACATATAAGACACCCCTAAGACAGGCTCAGACAGCCCAGAGGGCAGGGTGCAGTGTTTTGAGAAGGTAGGACATGTACATTAAAGTTTTACGTGTCCTGGTAGCGAAACACTCGTAATTTCGTTTTTTTCCACTGCAAGGCCTATTACAGGATAAGGATCACTGAAATAATATCGAGGGACAAAATATCAACTTGCCAAAATATCGTGGACAAAATATCGACAGTCAAAATATTGAGTTTGTATCTACAAACAGGTAAGTACAAAAATATCGAGTTCAAAATATCGTTTACAATAATATAGATGTAAAAAACATCGACTTTATTAAAAACAGTGTTAAATTAAATTAATATTAAAATTTAATTACTAAAATATACTTAAAGATACTTACATTACCTTATAATAATTAAATATTAAATGAAAATAATAAAAAACATTTTTACAATCTTATTTGTTAAAACATATATATATATAGTAACATACTATAATTAAATAAGATACTATTATATTACCGTACGATACCAGAAGTGTAAAAAATACTATTCCCACTCCAAAGAGTGCAAGCGTAGGGAAAGCGTTGGATAGCGTAGGGGTAAAATTACTATTTCCACTCCAGTGGGTGCAACAGTAGGGAAAACTGACCCTGAACCCTAAAAATACCCCTTTACCCAAAAACCCAAAACTGACCCTGAACCCTAAAAATACCCCTTTACCCAAAAACTGAAAACTGACCCTGAACCCTAAAAATACCCCTTTACCCAAAAACTGAAAACTGACCCTGAACCCTAAAAATACCCCTTTAGCCAAAAACTGAAAACTGACCCTGAACCCTAAAAATACCCCTTTACCCAAAAACTGAAAACTGACCCTGAACCCTAAAAAAAACCCTTTACCCAAAAACTGAAAACTGACCCTGAACCCTAAAAAAAACCCTTTACCCAAAAATTGAAAACTGACCCTGAACCCTAAAAATACCCCTTTACCCAAAAACTGAAAACTGACGCTGAACCTTAAAAATACCCCTTTACCCAAAAACTGAAAACTGACCCTGAACCCTAAAAATACTCCTTTACCCAAAATTAATTAATATTATTTAATTACCAATTAATTATTAATTAACAATAACAATAAAGTAAATATATTAGCACATTAGCTTTAATTAATTTAATTTAATAATTAATATTATTTTTTCCCAATTAATTAATTAACAATAACTAAAAATTATATATATAAATAAATTACTGTAATTAATGTAATTAACTAAATAATATTATTTAATTACCAATTAATTACTAATTAAAAATATGTACACAATTATATTAATTATTAACTAATTAATATTAATCAATTACCAATTAAATATTAATTACAAATATTTGCAAACATATATTAATTAATTAATTATTATTAAATTACTCCCCACCCTTATCCCCTATTAACCCAACATCCCGCTCCTAAACATTAACTACAATTTATATTACTATTAATAATTTTTTTTTATTATTTTAACCTTTTTTCTACATATTATTGAAATTTTTTACTTTGACTATTTATATATATTTTGTCGATATGTTTGTACTCGATATTTTTTAATAATTATTTTAATCGATATTTTGACCAACGATATTTTTGATATCGATATTTTGTTATTATCGATATTTTTAACTCGATATTTTGTCCATTCGATATTTTTGAGTCGATATTTTGTCTGTGCACCACAGGATTTTATTTATTTATTTATTTATGGGCTTGTAACGCGCCGGCATCACACCCGAAGGTGTATCTCCGCGCGGTGCTGTGAAGAAACAGGTCGGGCAGCGCTCCAACTAGAATAGGGTTGTCTTTAGGCATTTCCTGAAAGCTAGATGACTCGGGCAAACTCTGAGGGAAAGGGGAAGACTGTTCCACAGACGCGGGCCCATAATGGAAAGGGCGCGACCTCCCTGTCTGGTCTTGTTATGTCTAGGAACCTGAAGTAATAGCTGATTGCTGGACCTAAGATTGCGGGAAGGGCGGTGGTATACAAATTTCTCAGCCAGATAGTGTGGACCGAGGTTGTGGAGACTCTTGTGCACCACACAGCAAATCTTGAATTCCACCCGTTTCCGGATGGGAAGCCAGTGGAGGGCCTTGAGGAGGGGCAAGGATGGAGTTCTAGGGGGGGCATTGGTCACCAGGCGGGCCGCAGTGTTCTGAACTACCTGAAGTTTATTAAGCACTCCTTCATTGGCTGCTAAGAATAGGCCATTGCAATAGTCCAGGCGGCTCAGAACGAGGGCCTGGACCAAGGTCTTTCTTGTATTGTCTGGTAGAAGGGGGAACACCTTCCGAAGGAGGCTAATGATGTGGAAGCAGGATCCCGCCGTGGTGCTGGCATGATGGGCAAGGGTGAGGTCATGATCTAGACGGACCCCCAGGTTTTTGACCACCTGTTTCGGGGAAGGGGCCTGACCCAGACTGGAGGGCCACCAGTCAGGGGTCCACAGGATTTTTGCCTCTCCAAATAGCATGACCTCAGACTTTCCCACATTACACTGGAGAAAGTTCTTGGCCATCCAGCTGGCGATCGCAGTCATGCCGTTGGAGAAAGCTTGTCTTATCTCCGGGGTAAAGTTTTTAAAAGTGAACAGCAGCTGCGTATCGTCAGCGTAAGAGAAGGGCATAAACCCGAAAGACCTCATAATGTTAGCCAGAGAGGAGACATATACGTTAAACAACGTAGGGCTGAGACAGGAGCCCTGCGGGACTCCTCTGGTAATGCTGGCCGAGGGGGAGCTGAAAGAGCCCATATTCACCTTCTGGGTACGCTCGGAGAGAAAGCTGGTGAACCACGCCAAGGCAGATCTATCAATACCAATCTCCTTTAATCTGGTAAGGAGGATGGCGTGGGATATGGTGTCGAATGCTGCGGACAAGTCCAGCAGCACCAACATCACTGACATCCCTCTGTCCAGGGACAAGCGTATAGCATCCGTGACGGAAAGGAGAGCCGTCTCGGTGCTATACCTAGGCCTGAACCCCGACTGAGAGTGGTCCAGACTGTCGGTCTGCTCAATGAAGCTGGAAAGGTGTTGATTCACATGCTTCTCCATCAATTTGCTGATGAACGGCAAGAGGGAGATTGGCCTCAGATTTGTCATATCTGACCAGGGGATGGAGGTGTTTTTCCTGATAGGCTTGACCTTGGCCTCTTTCCACTCCCGGGGGACCAGTCCCTCGGAGAGGGAGCGATTGATCACCGTCTGAATGGAGGGACTGAGGACACTCCCAATAAGGTGCATGACACGGGCAGGTACAGGGTCCACTGGGCTGCCTGATTTAATAGTCCCAATCAGGGAGTTGACTTGGTCCGAGCTAATCTCAGGGATAGAGGACAGCGCAGCGGAAACAGCGCCGACCATTCCGGGCTGGAGGCTAGAAGAGGGGACCATTTCCTCAATAGGTGGGCTTGCTTGGGAAATGTTTCGATAAATAGAATCAATTTTATCGGCAAAGAACCCAGCAGTATCCTCACACAATTTTTGGGTCAGCATTTCTGGACTGTCACAGGCGATGGGCTTGGTGAATGTGCAGAGAACCTGGTACAGTAGTTTAGAGTCATTGCCAGCCTCAGACAGTTGGGAGACAATGTGGGATTTACGGGCAGCTCTGATGTTTTTATGATAGAGTTTCATGGCTGAGCCATAGCGGTCTTTATCGGCCATACTGCGTGAGATTCTCCAGGATTTCTCCAACTTCCTGCAGGCCTTTTTCTCCGCACGCAGTAGGTCCGAGTACCATGGTTCCTGCCTGCGGTCAGAACGCCGGTTACAGCGTCTTAAAGGGGCAATTAGGTTGACCGCCGTGATCAAGGCATCATTGTATTTAGACAGGGCCGAACTGGTGGAGTCAGAGGGGAGAAAGTCGGGAGGTACGAAAGTAGTTTTAAAAGTGTCAGCGGACACTTTGTACCATTGCCTGCGCCATAACGGGAGGGGAGCAGGTTGGGAGCGTTCTTTGATGAGGGTAGGGAGGGAGAAGTTGATTACAAAGTGGTCGGTCCATTCCACCTGCGTTGGAGGATAACAAGTCAGGGAGTGCGAGTTGGACAGGATTAAGTCGAGGGTGTGACCGGCCCGATGGGTCGGACCTCGGTTGCACTGTTTAAAACCTAGGGCAGATAGATCAGCCAGCAGGTTGCGCGCTTCTGCATTGTCAAACAGTTCACTGTAGACATTGAAATCTCCAAGGAGTACAAAATTAGTCCCTATGCTGATATGAGGAGCTAGTGTCTCCAGAAGGAGGGTCGAAGCCTCGGCACAGAGGCCAGGGGGACGGATAACATTGGAGATGCCATATAAGCATAATTTCCATTTGGGAATGGGCAACCGGGTCATGTTTGGTGTCTCTGAAATCTTAGCCTAAAGTCCTAACATATAGTGTGGTTGGATTTTACATTCAATTATGAAAATACCACTGTTAAGATAGTTGGCATTTTCTTGCCTTAGCCATGTGCTGCCTGCAGCCTGTCTCTAGTCACATGACTGGGTGTAATTGGCAGTTGGGCTTTGTATATTCTTCCTAGACAGCCACACTGAATTGGATCTTAGGTGAGATTGACTGGGCCATTACTGGCAGAATAGGAGGGAAAAGTAGAGCCCAGTCTCACTTACTTGTAAAAAGACTATACCCTTTCTCCACATAAATGACTTAACAACCCTGCATTGTCACTTCAGCCAGCTTGGAGCCAGGGCAGGGACTGCATGAAATTCCATTCACGTCAAAGTCACTGTCAAGAAGCTTCTTCCACCTTTCAGAACCAGGACACCAGTGTATAAAAGAAGGACCACAGACACCACCACTTCAGTACTTCAATACACTTCTAGACCTGTGAAATCTATGCCGGGAAGAAGAACTGCTCTGCCATTGAAAGGACTGCCATGCTGCTGGGCTGCTACTCTAAAGAAGCTGCTGCCTTGCTGTGATGGCTTGCTGTCTGCTGACCTCTTGCCTGAGGAAGAAGGACTGGACCTGCAATCCATCTGGATCCCAGGACCCCAGAGTGACTCATACAGCTAGTTTGCTGGTGTCCTGATCTGAGCCTCAGGGACATAGCAGGCTCTCCAACAGCTCCTGTGCCTATCTTCTGTGAGTTCCTGACCCCAAAGAGATGCCTCACAGGTCCTGGACACTTTGTGTGGCTTTGAGCTCTTTAAGTCAGCTTTTGGGCTCTTCGTGAATGACCCTGTGTTATATACTATGATTCCTAGTGCTGGCTGCTCAGCCTGCATGAGATTGATGTCATAGAATGTTGGGTGTGTGTGCATGCTTTGAATGAGTGACAAGTTGGATTGAGTGGGGCTGAGCAGTAGGATGCTGCTCCCGGTTGGGCACCTTGTACTATCTTACTTGAACTAATAAATCTACTTACTACATCTCTGACTCCTTGTCTACCTATCATGACAGTACATCTTCAGATACAAAACCCTGTTTGCACCAGAACCACTACACTCATGCCAAAAATCAGTGAGAGACACCACCAACACATTTCTTCGCATAGCAGCATCAACCGCTCACGGGGGACCAGCAGCACAAAACATCAGCCCGCCTAGCTGCAACACCCAGGCCTGCTCCTTGCACCACACCGATCACCACCCATAATGATCTCATTGCTCCCCACAAACGCCTTTTAACATTGAATGCGACTCTTGGTGCAAAACTTGAGAAGATAAAACTTTGGCAGTACTAATCTGGTACTGTTGCGAGCCCCTTCTTGATCGCGGTTGGCTGAACATTTGACTTTGACCCAGCCCAGCGTAACTAGATCGCCTTGGTTGGTGCTTTATATTTTTAGGTGCTATATTGTGGTTTTATTATTAGATCTGGTTCTATTGATCTGATTTTTTGGGTTTTGGTCTTGTTTTTTTTTAATTAAATGAAGCTCTCATTTTCTAGGCTGGTGTATGATCTTTTTTTGTGGTTTCTTAGTTTTGCCTTTAAATTAAGCCGGACTGCTCTGGGCCATGCTGCTAAGGGGTTGACCACAGTTTAATTTGGGGTTTGCTTGTGTTTACTTCGACTAGGCTTGTGCTTCCTGCTTGACCAGGGCTCACCCCCCCATCAACCAGTAACCTCATTTCTAACAGTTGATCTTTTCAAAATGAGAACATTGTAACTAATATATTAAAATCTATATTCGTTTTTAACAAATGTCTACGGAGACAAATCTAAATTAGGGCTTTGGATTATAAGAAGTGACAAATGTGTTTTTCTCCATACAAATCAACTAGAAGGATTATCGCATTGACAAGGTTTTAGAATGCAAATCCTTGTTTCTGTGTGGGACATAATCGTATTATTGGCTTCCTGTATAACTTTGTTCTCTAATACGTACATGCTACCTGGTCCATGAAAAAATGGGACGCACAAATCATATAGTCATTTCTAAATTGAGCTTGTCAGTTATTTTACTTGTTAGCACTAAAATTAACATTTCAACACAAATATTTTTCATAGCTGTACACCCCATAAACCATTCATGTTTGTCTTTCTCTTGTGCAGGGATCAGCATAACAGTACAATAAATAAAAGAACTACAATAAATCATTACATCATCATATTGGAAGAAAGTAATCCATGCCAAGACAAAATCTCCAGGTGTGTTATAAAAGAATAATAAATATTCCTTCCCACCTTTGATTCGCTGTCAGATCATTTTGCATTAATTAGCAGCTCCTTTCAACTTTAAAAGCATTCCAAATTGTATATCATGGTTATGCCTAAAGTGCGGAAAAGTACTAGAGCTTCTTATCAAATACATTTGGAGCCAAGGTGCTTGATTGCACTGCAGGCGTTGTGCTTGCACAGTGTTTGATTGTCATTCTGGCTTAACACATTGATGGGCATTTGTGCAACCCCATAAAGCCACCACACTGTCACTTTTATCGAAGTTTTGGTGGCGATAGCGGCTTAGCCTTATTTACAAGGCAGCGTGAAGCCACTTAATTAATGCTCCCCGGAAGCTTGTCTCCTTTCTGGTGAAGAATTGGCTTGGTAGTTTGGTCTGCCCTGTTCCCATGATGCACTGGGCCAGGGACAGACTAATTTGCATATAGCCAGGTTCTGAGCTGGGATGGTGCAGTGAGCTAAATAACGGGGATGGATCAAGCCCTGATCTTTGGACTGGGTAAGAGTGGTCTGCTTAATTCAGACACTCTGTTCATCACCACCCCCTTTTCTGATTCGCCTTGTAAATAAGGCTCCCTTTCATAATATGGTTAGCGCAAAAGGAGTGGGAAGTGGGTGTTGCGGTGGGCGTTCCACCGCTACGCCCATTGATTTTGACACAGCCCCCTATGTACAAGGGCAGTGTAAATAGGAGGCACCGTCAAAGTCTTAAGTTGGCGAAACAAGCAGACAGCTAACCCGATACCTCGAAGAAAACCGAACCCTGGACCCTTCCCAGTCAGGGTTCCGCAGCACCCACAGCACCAAGACTGCCCTCATCGCCGCCACCGATGACATTAGGACCCTGCTGGACAACGGTGAGACCGTAGCACTCATCCTCCTAGACCTCTCTGCCGCCTACGACACCATCTGCCACCGCAAACTACGCGCATGACTCCACGCCGCAGGGATCCGAGAAAAGGCTCTGGATTGGACCACCTCCTTCCTTTCCGGTAGAAGCCTGAGTGTCCGCCTCCCCATATTCTGTCCCAAGCCTCCAAGATCATCTGCGGCGTACCCCAGGGATCCTCCCTCAGCCCGACGCTGTTCAACATTTACATTGCCCTGCTCGCACATGTATCCCGACAGGACGACCTCAACATAATCTCCTACGCCGATGACACTCAGCTGATCCTCTCCCTCACAAAGGACCCCATCACCGCCAAAGCCAACCTCCACGAAGGAATGAAGGCAGTCGTCGACCGGATGAAGACCAGCCGTCTGAAGCTGAACTCGGAAAAGATGGAGGTCCTCATCCTCGGCTCCAACCCTTCAGCCTGGGACGACTCCTGGTGGCCGACGGCACTGGGGGCAGCCCCGACACCCACCGACTACGCATGCAACCTGGGAATCATCCTGTCGTAAATTGACAGTGAGCAGGTTAGCATTCGCTGAAGCCAGTTAGTTTTCCGATGTTATCTCGCCCATCTTATTTGGAAGCCATTTTGTATTTCTGTCAGCCATTTTGTATGCCATGTGCTACCTCGTGTTCACCATGTGCTCTATCCTACTTCTCTGTTAACTGTTTGTGTATTCTGCCCAGAAACAAGTTATATTTAGCTTCTGCCAATTACAGCATGCTCAGTTGAGCCACATCTGTTTCTGATCCATCACTGTTGAGAATGTGTTTACCCCAACTGGACAATTGTTGGCTCCTCCCACTTGTTGAATGGGTGCAGCCGATATGCCTGAATTGTGTCAAGAAAGTACTTTGTCTTTGCTTTCTTTTCTTGCTATGCACCATCATAAAGTGTCACGGAAGAAATTGCAATATTGTAGACCGAAGGTGACCTACTTAGGACACCTTCTGTCTAAGGAGGGTCGTGCACTGACACCAGATCGTATTCAAACAATTTTAGACCCACCAGTACCTTCCACTCAGAAAGATGTTTGTGCTTTTATTGGTTTGACTTCATTCTGTAGGCAGTGGATATCAGGATTTTCACACATCGTCAAACCCTTGTTAGCACTTTTGACTAAAGACACTCCCATGCCCCTCCCATGGACAGATGAATGTGAAAATGCTTTTCAACAGTTACGTCAAGCTCTTTGTTCTGCACCAGTGTTAGGTACTCCAGATTACACGAAGGCTTTTACACTCTATGTGCATGAGAAAGATGGGTGTGCATTGTCAGTTTTAGTACAGACACATGGTGATAAGCAGTGTCCCTGTGCATACTTTTCAGCAGTCCTTGATCCTGTTGCTCGAGGAATGCCTGGGTGCTGTTGTGCAGTTGCTGCAACAGCTGTGTCTATACGTCAGAGTGAAGGGATAGTTTTGTCACATAAACTGTTAGTATTAGTACCCCATGCAGTAGATGCTCTTTTGAATCACTCTAGGACACAACACTTGACTAGTGCCCGTTTGACAGGATATGAATTGACTTTACTAGCGCCTCATATTACTTTGAAGAGGTGTGCCATGTTAAATCCAGCCACTTTGTTGCCATACTCTGCGGCTCAATCCCAATCAAAGGAGACTCATGATTGCATCTTACTTACTGAGGAACAGACAAAGGTTCGCATTGACTGGCAATACACGCCCCTTCCCGATTTAGATGGGGAACTGTGGGTTGATGGGTCCTGTTTGAAGTTACCAGATGGCATGACCTCAGCTGCATATGCAATCACAACAATTGAGACAGTAGTGGAGACAGCCAGCATACCACTGAAGTCGGCTCAGGCAGCTGAAATAATAGCGTTGACACAAGCGTGTGAACTTAGCACTGACTTATGTATGAACATCTACACGGATAGCCGCTATGCTTTTGGAGTGGCCCACGATTTCGGCCTACTCTGAAAGGAGAGAGGTTTTCTAACATCACACGGAATGCAGATCATGCATGGATAATTGGTACACAATCTTTTAACTGCGCTAACATACCCAAATAAGATACCTATTGTGAAGTGTAGCGCACACAAGAAAGTGACTGATAAAATAGGACAGGGTAATACTTTTGCTGATCGCGTAGCTCGTAAGACTGCGATGAAGTGAAGCACCACTTCCATGTACGTAGTCAAATCTCAAGCTAAGCGATTGAATGATGCTAGAGAGGAAGTACTAGATGTACAGAGATCTGCCTCGAAAGCAGAACTTGAGCAATGGTCCAAAGAAGGAGTATTGGAGGACGAGGGTTGCTGGCGTAGCAAGGACATGGATAAGTGGAAATTACCTGGAGCCTATTTACAGCCTAGGGTTCAAATGGCACATGGGCTGGCACATATTGGAGCTCTAGCAATAACGAAATTGCTTACACGAGTTTGGGAGCATCCTGAGATTGCCAGCACTGCTAAGAGAGTAGTACAGTCTTGTTTGATCTGTTTACAATATAATCCTGGTAAAGGGACAGAAACTCCTACAGAAGGGTTTGCTACACCGACTGCACCTTTTGAAGTTTTGCAGATGGATTACATTCAACTTGAATGCTGCAACAATCTAAAGTATGTCCTGGTGGTGGTTTGTGCCTTTAGTAAATGGATAGAGGCATACCCTACGAAGTATAATACAGCGCTAACTAGAAGCTAAGGTTCTTTTGAAGGAGTACTTCCCTAGAATCTGTGTTTGTAAACTTTTGTGGAGTGACAATGGCCCCATTGTCCTAAAAGGATTAGGGATCAAACAGAAATTTCATGCAATCTTTCATCCAAAATCAGCAGGATTGGTGTAAAGGTACAATGCTACTCTGAAGCTTAAGTTAGCAAAAATTGTGGCTTCCACGTCTTTGAAGTGGCCGGATGCCTTACCTCTGGCATTGTTATCCATGAGATCGGTGCCACATTCACGATCTGGACTCACACCTTACGAAGTGGTATTTGGAAGGTCAATGAATATTTGGGGAGTTCCTAAGCCACATCCTATACATGATGTGCTTGTGTTTCGATGAATGACTATTTGGCACAATTAACAGACAGTTTACTTTCTATTCATCAACAGGTCCTAGAAGCTCTTCCTTACAGATCTACCGGTGAGGCTCACGATCTTCGGCCTGGGGACCAGGTTAGGGTCCGAGTCTTTGAGAGGCCGAATTGTTTGGAGCGGAGGAGGCGAGGTCCAGAAGAAGTGCTCTTGGCCAGGAGGACAGCAGTTCGGGTGACGAACCGGAAAAGGTGATTACACGGCACCCTTTTGTCGAAAAGTGTTACCTGCCTTGGTGGAACCTGCTGTACTGACCAAACAACGAGATATTTTGGATAAGGAGAAGAGCCCAGCCATCGCACCTGATGAACCTGAGGAGGTCTTTACGGACCACACAATTCCTGGAACATCACGATATCAACTGAGACCAAGAAAAGAATATGTTTTGTCAAAGAAGACTGGTTGAGCTACCGCCCTGGGTTGTAAAACGGAATGCCGATATGGCAAGAGGTGGGATCAGCCCTGCTTAGTGTAGTGACACCCGTCTTGACCTGCAGTGAAGAAATCAATGGCTGCCCAAGGGATAAGAGCTCCAACTATCACTTAAATACGTTTTATAGAAAAGTTTGTTGATTACTGTTGCTGAAATGAGTAACAGAAAATTCATTTGTGCTGTAGGGTTTATTGTTGCTATGGTGGTTATAGCAATAGCAGCTTGGTTCGTGGAGAAGGTGGCCCCTGTTCGACAACTTTTGCTTGCCACCACTCCAGCCCCAATTGAACATTTTCATTTTACTCTTCTCTATCATGAACAAAAACATTGACAATCTTATTTGAATAACCCTTGTATCCAGATGTTACATCATACGCACAATGTTACACATACTACCAATTGTTGGGTGTGTGGGATGATGCCTGCCTACCAGAAAAAGGGAGGAACACCTTTTATTCCTTTTCCCTTCTCTCACAATGGTTCTTGTCAAGCTTGGTATGCGCTTTTGTTTGCATCTAGAAAACCTTCGGTAGGCTGGAATATCTTTCGTCTTAATAAAGTTTGCTATCAAGATAAGGATCGATACCCTCAAGCCAAAGGAACTAAATGGGATGGGAAGAGTACCAACCAGACAATGTTTCGACACCATATCTCTTCACCAGAACAAGGACAATCAATACCGATGAGCTTTTTCTGAATTTCCGTTACCAGAGCAAAAGCAGACTTATGTATTAGTAGTGTGGGGACAGTTCTAGTGGGGAGTAGTGAATGCACTATCGAATTGACAATTGAAGGTGCGAACAATAGTACTTTTACGGCTTCTCACAGTACGTATTTTGTTTGCAGAAATAAAGGTTATTATCACCTTCCAATGGGTTGGTCAGGAGTGTGCTACATATCTTTTCTATTACCCCTGTATTTTTGGCACATGCACTATATCACAAGAATCTTGTATTGTATAATGATATTTCTATAAATAGAGTCAAGAGGACAATAAGTATGGATGAAGTGGACCAGACTGACACTACCTTACAACAATATGTTGATTTTAATCTAGGCTTGTTCTTCTTTGTGGGTGCTGCATTAAACAGTCGGAAGATAAGGTGATTACCTCGTGTTGTAGAAACTGTTGCCAATCAGACAGCTATGGCACTAGGAAATATTACAGAGGAGCTCCAAATTGCAAGAATTGTTGCTCTACAGAACCGAATGGTTTTAGATGTTATGTTAGCTGATCGAGGTGGTGCATGTTGCATCATCGGAAGTAGTTGTGTTTTTATCCCTGACCATTCGCTCTCAGTACATGATGCAATTTCTAAACTGCATACAATTGCTGCAGAAATCCATCCAGAAACTGGTACATGGACATTTTTGAGCTGGATATGGACACTATTTACCTGTTGGGGTTGGAAGATATTGACTGCTCTATGCATTGTAATTACAATATTATTTACATGTTGTGTATGTCTACAATGTGGTCCTATGCTTTGCTCCATTTGTATTTCTGCCTGTACCCCTGTTAAAAGAAATGTCGCTGAGCTAAAAGCACAACAAAAGGAAATTGCTGAAATAATGCTGATAGATGTACATGATGCCTATTTTGATTACCCTTAATGAACAACTGTCTTCAGCTAAATGCTAAAAGGGTCGTCTGTCGTAAATTGACAGTGAGCAGGCTAGCATTCGCTGAAGCCAGTTAGTTTTCCGATCTTATTTTGCCCATTTTCTCGGAAGCCATTTTGTATTTCTGTCAGCCATTTTGTATGCCATGTGCTACCTCGTGTTCACCATGTGCTCTGTCCTGCTTCTCTGTTAACTGCTTGTGTATTCTGCCTAGAAACAAGTTATATTTAGCTTCTGCCAGTTCCACGCATGCTCAGTTGAGCCACATCTGTTTCTGATCCATCACTGTCGAGAATGTGTTTACCTCAACTGGACAATTGTTGGCTCCTCCCACTTGTTGAATGTGTACTCTCAAAATATCCTTATATGTGCATAAAACTAATTTCAGTATGTGTACCGCCTTCTTTTGAGCCCCTGTGCGGGTATAAAAGGACCATATGTCTTCCATTCGGGGTGCTACTTCATGCATTGCCTAAGGGTACTGTGTGACTGTAATTCCACCTCATGAGGTCTTAATAAATGTATCTTTTTCTATTCCAGTTTCCATGCCAACTTCACTTCTATGGTTTGAGGGCTTTAAAGCGGCACAATTAGGCCTTGCTGAGACTCGATACCACAAGCTCTCAATGACCAAGCAAATCAACGCCGTCTCATCCTCCTACTTCAACACCTTCCGCATGCTCCACAAGATCTACAGATAGATCCCGATCGATACAAGAAGACAGTCACCCAGGCCCTTGTCAGCAGCAGATTCGACTATGGAAACGCCCTCTACGCGGGTGCTCAAACCAAGCTGATCAAACGACTACAACACATCCAAACGCACTCGGCACGACTGATCCTCGACGTACCATGCCACGGCCACATCACCCCCCACCTGAGAAACCTGCACTGGCTCCCCATCAACAAGAGGATATCCTTCAAGCTCCTCACCCAGGCACACAAGGCACTCCACAAGACCGGCCCAGCCTTCCTCAACAGACGGCTCTCCTTCTACATCCTCAACCACCAGCTACGCTCCGCCGATCTCTCACTCACCACCGTCCCGCGCATCTGAAGAACAACCACCAGTAGGAGATCCTTCTTCCACCTCGCCGCCAAGACATGGAACACCCTCCCACTGAGCCTAGGAGGATACTCAAGACCTGGCTGTTCGATGAGTAGCGCCCCCCCAGCGCCTTGAGACCCTCGCTGGTATTAAGTGTGCTTTACAAATGATTGATTGATTGATTGATTGATTGAGAACTGCATTATTTCTCCTTGTTTTTGCTTTTTCCATGTGTGCTGCCCTGTGCAGCACACTTGGAAAAAATGGCGAAATTGTAAAAAATCAAACTGTTGTGGTCCTAATGAGTGTTGATAACTACCAGAAGTTCAAATCAAAGATGAATCACTGAGTATTGAAAATGTAGAGTACCTGAAAGAATAATAAGGGAGAAAGAGGCCAAATATTTGTATAATCAAACTTGAGTGTAGTTGTTTTGCTTGTCACGTCTAATAGGTCATTCCACCGGAACAACAGATCCAGAGTGCCTCTGTCCGCACCACCATAAATTATTCTATCAAACTAAAGCTAACAATCTTACGAGTTATCAACAGTTTTAGCTCAAACATTAGCTTGTCATCATGCACGCCTTCATTTCTAAATTGTAGTTGAATTTTCTGAAGACTACATTTCTGCTAATTGTTCAGGGAGGGTTTGCAGCCGTCAACCTTAACAAATTCATCCCACAACAGTTCAACAGTGCCTAACTTTTCAGATTTTACGTCAGCACCACCCTTGACTTCTGACACCCTACCACAAACTACACAAAATCTATATTTCGGTCTCATAAAACTGCATAAAGTGAATCATTTTCACTCCAACGTATTCAGAGTTGTAAGGGCCCTGGTTCAAAATCCCCTTGAGAGAAGCAACACTCTGCTCACTGGCATTGCAACATCACGTAAGATCCTCCAGGAGGAACATCCCCTACACAGAACGTGGATGATTGCAGTTTTGGAAAAAATCATTCTAACAGTCAATTAAATTCCCTTGCTCATTTTGCTAGCCTGTCTCATTGTCAAAGGTTGTGTTTTGCGACTGGAAAGCTGTACACCCAAGTATGTCATCTTATCTAACATGCAAGTTCAAGATCTCCAATAAGCTACATAACATACGCAGCAGTAGCCTCAACAGACTTGAGACACAAAAATAATGGAAGGCGAAAACAAAAAATCAAGCCTTGTCTTGATGAAATCTCCCATATGCAGCTGTCAAGGTCCTAACTCCTGCTCTTCATGAACACATTGAACGTTCTCATCCTGCAGCATTATGTAATCAATGTACATATGCTGTAGCTGTTGGATTCCAGCTGGTACTCTCATTTAGCTTCCTGAATCTCCTGCCTCAAATGCATCATATATACCCCCATTTTGTGTAGCACACCATTGCTTTGTAGCTAGATAGACACACTTTAAAGGCAGCTACACATTTCAACAAAGTCAGGAGATATTCGTACCATCTTTATTTTCATGTAATCAATTAAAAACATTTTTAAAACACGTCTCCCACCTTGGAGGGTAGAAAAGCACTGTCCCTTTTCATCAATGCAAAGATTAAGCCTATTAGACATTTGCCTTAGAGCAGTCAATTATAAAAGGATGGCCTTTTTTCATCTTGGTAGCTGGCCTATTTCATCCCAAAAGCTCGTAATAAACGCTTTCCAGGAGTGGAAAATAAATGCTTTCGTTGTCAGACTCATGGCGGGGGCGATTTGCTCTATATATTTTTTACATGTCCGAAACTTGAAATATTTAGGCATAAGTTCTTCTTGTTGATAAGCCAGGCCATTAATAAGACACTTGACCCCGAGGCAGGTCTCTTTGGCATCTCCTAAAAAATGTCTGATCTGAGCAAAGCTGAAGGGACATACACGGCGATCTGTTCCCTACTGGCTCGCTCCTTAATTCTCCAAAACTGGAGGTCCGAGGAGATACCATCTTACCTAAAATGGATGAACAAAATGCAAAGGACAAGGAGGTTTGAAGAGGCTTTCGCCAAAAGAGTCAGGACAACAAAAAAGTTTCTAATGCTTGGAAATTCTCTGATAGCTGGGAGTCTATGACTGTCAGTCAAAAATAACTTTATTTGGTTTTCACAAACCATAAAGCATATAAAACACATTTCATTTAAAAAACTTTTTCACTTCTTAAAATTCCACTTAGTTCCTTTGTGGCACCAAGCCTTCAGTCTTTGCCCACATTTATAAGTAAGCTTTCTACCGCTATCATAAATTTTATCCCCCTGCATATTAAAATGTTTGATGCGGCACCCAGCCAACTTGTCGCCGCCTGTATGCAGGTTTGGATATTTAAATCATTAAAAACTGTTCTCAGCAGCTTCCTTCTTTCTGATTTCACAGTTTCACAGACACACAGCAAGTGGCTCAGAGTTTCGGTGTGATAGCCACATAAACGGCATGCCTTTGTTTGATGCTTGTTTTTCCAGGTGGGCGCCAAGTCTAATGAAAAAAGATCTCCAAATCTGTATGCCATGAATCTCCTTTTTAAAGACAATCGGAAATGAGCTGCTAGATAGGGTTGTGGTCTTAGCCGTGTGTAAGAATTTATTATGACCCATGCGTGGCGGCGTCTTAGTAATCCCCTTTTATCCTCCACGAAGGATAATGCTTTTGCTTTGTTATTGCAAGCTTTTTTAAATGTGGAATTTTCTATCTTGCTGTTGCAAAGCCCATTGATCTCTAATTCATCCAGTGCTATACGCAGTTGCCCCCCCCCCCCACGTATTTGGGGTTCTTTGCTCCATTTGTTGTTTTATTTCCAACCAGCATAAGTTGTTTAAAGTTCCCAACTCTGCTGCTCTGAGTTTCCAGCATAGATTTACCATGGTTGCCTTCTTTTGGAATTCCTGGTTCTGTAATCCGAATTCCAAACGAATTTGTGCTGTCAATGAACCTTTAAAGAGGTTGAATACCGTTTTATAAACCTTGATTTGTAATTTGTTTAAGATGTTACATTCTTGGCCATGCCAGGTTTCCAGACCGTAGGACAAGGTTGGTAGCAATTGGGCTTCCATGATTTTTAAAAGATGACCGTGTGAAGGGCTTTCCAGTTTCTTGGATAATTGTTTGTAGGCAAATATTATGGATTGGGCTTTTGCTGTGATCTCCTTTTTCTGCTCCATCGTTGACAGATTTCTTGTCATTTTGATGCCCAAGTATTTATAAACTCTTGTTTCCTCTATTTGACAGTTCTTTGCGTACCATTTATAGTTTCCTTGTCTTGGGCCCGTTAATCTTACCACCTTGGTTTTAGATTTATTTAATTCTAAACCTTGAGCGTCCAGGTAGTCTATAAGTTTGTTTATTGTCCTTTGCAGCCCTATCGGAGTTTGACTTACCAGGACAATATCATCTGCATACTGTAAGTATTGAACTGGCTCCTTTGCCAAAATCGGAGGGTGTCCATTTATTTGTTCTAAATGACTGTTCAAGTCTGCTAAGTATAAATTAAATAAGCATGGTGAAAGGACGCAGCCCTGTTTTAGTCCGTTTGTTATATTTATTTTTGAAGAGACTCTTTGTCCGTCCCCAAGTTTAACAGTGGCCCATGTTTCACTGTATAGTGATTGTATTGCAGTCTATGACTGATATTTAGCACTTTAGCACTAGGCACTTTATTGTTATACAACTAAGGGTAGTCACGATAGCACTTTAATGCTGCAGGGCTTTTTGCCAAGATAGACTGTTTACTCAATAAATGAATACGACCTTTACTGGGGAGGAGGTAAACAAGAACAAGAATTATGTGTAACCCTGCAATATTTTAGGATTGAGCACGGTTAGCACTTTTGAAATTAGGATGGTAGGATTGTTAGCACTTGGCTCTTTATTGTTATGTATTTATGGGAGGACATAATGGTATTTTAATGTAGCAGGGTTCCTCGATTAGATAGAATGTTTATCCATTTATTGAAAAAGGCCAATGACAACAATAACATATGCCATTGATCAACCCTTCTGTATTTTATCAGCAACACTGTTGCACTTTAGAAATCATGGTAGTAGGCGCTTCGCTTTCTTTTGCTTTTTGCTGATAATGGTTATGACCAAAGGATCTTATTGGACTCTGTTTGTCTTTTTCTTTAAGAAAAATAGTTTTTCTCTAAATCTCGATTATTGATCATTGTATATTGTATTAAGTGCCAATCTGCTCTGGTCAATAAAAAAAATTTAGAAAAAAAAAGACATTTCACCAGTACAATTAAATAGTAAATAAAATGCTGGACTGTACTAGATCTAAGAGAACTCTACATAATTATGTAGAATGTTAGAAAAATAATTATTTCCTAAAAAACATTCTGTTTGTAGACGGGAGAGTCTGTTGAAGCTGTTTCGTTTAAGGTGCAGCTATCAATTGACTTGGATTGTAGCACTATTCACTTTTTAGCTACCGTTCATAAATCGATAGTTAACAAAATAATGGCCTATGCCCAGGGTCACATAAATACGTAATTCTGTGGCTGGAGTGTTTATCGCATTGTACTGGATTTAGTCTACTTGCTATACAATTTGCTGCATAATTTGAAGAATTGAAAAAATGTGTTTCAAAATGGATCAAAGTAATACTGTCAGAGAATGAGCCACATAAGGCAGAACAATTTGCTTTTTGTTGCTGTATAATTTAGATATCACTGCTGCATAATTTGGTTGTTTGTTGCGGCATAACCTTAGTGTCCCTGAGAGTAGTAAAGGCCTTTATAGTGGTTTGGGGGCAGTTACTGTGAAAATGAAATCTGTATTTTAGAAGGGATCTTCCAAATATGTTCATATTTCAGTGATTCTTCTGAAATATCAATTTTATACCACCTCATTTTGTGAAATAAAAAGCAGGCAAGCGTGTAATACATGGTAATACTAGAAAGGAAAAATCACTGAGGACAGTTTCTCACTGAATAGAGCAGGAATGCCAATATTGTAACTTGTTGACACTCTAGTGGATTGGCTGCAAGGTCAAGGGATTAGGGGCATATTTATGAAGCCTTTGCGCTGCCAGAGCATCACTTTTTGTGACGCTCTGGTGACGTAAACCTTGAAATCATACCTACGACGCCAGGGGCATTAGTCTTGTCTTTGTGAATCTTGGGGAGCAAGAACAAGATTGGAATCTCAGGCTGTTTACATACTAAAAACCTGTGCTAATCCCACTTAATGAGACATCTATCTCTCCATTCACACATAATTTTAGTGTAAGTGTAGTACGCTTCTAGAACCACATTGTTGTGCACATTTTCATACCGCTAATTTACCCCTAATTGCTTATATCCTTCATTGAGATACATTTCTTTTGACAAGTTCACAACATTGCCCACCTTATATGACTGTCTGATGACAATACTACTGTCAGACTACAAGTTTGCAATGGCACCCCTTTCTTTCAATCTTAGATAATCACCTTGCCATTTGTTCCTCCTACATTTTTTGCGAGTTTCTTCAACTGCTGTATAGTTATAGTTTCTAAGGTATCCATGGCATAATAGTTCATAGTGAGGCAAACAACAGCTGAATTCCAATTCAAGTTAGATATCAGTGAGATCCGGGAATTTATCACCAGTGTTCTCAGTATTGGTATCAAGATCTGCTAGAAAATGGAGCACGTCAATGTCACTGATAGTAAGATTCCTGAGCCTCACCCTTGTGGCACCCCAGATGGCAGATTGTGCTTTCAGAAAGTACCATTTACAGAGTTTCAGTTTCCTAGTAAACTTATAAAGATTTATGTGACTCTGGGCATAGTTGAAAGGATTGTTGGGTGGTACAGATTGAGAGACATAACTAGAGCACCCTGAGCTCACCCTTAGAAAGGGAATGGCTAGACAGATTTACCGCATAGATGTTCTGTTCATTGATGGTCCCATCTTCTGACCCCTCATCATGGTTCCCATGGGGTTTGCAGCCTTTGATGTGCTCTCCTCTCCTCTCCTCTCCTTGTTTCTTTCTGCCTCATCCGCATCTTCTTCCTCTCCCTCAATCGTTCTGCCAGTTCTGCTGTGATCTTTCTTGGTCGATGAGTTGTAGTTCCAGCCAAATATTTCCTGGTCTGCTTGTACTTGGTCCAGGTGTATCACAACCCCCCTCCTTCCGAGATGTCACTCTCGCTGGGTTCACTCTGAGATTCATTATCGGTAGTTTGGCGTTGCATATTTTCATTGTCTACGGTTTGTGCAGGATTGATCCTAGACAGATTGTCATATTTCCCTGAAGGTCAGATCTCTCTCAGCTTCACAATCTCTTCGATATCTAAGGAATTTGTGTTGCTTTTTTTTCTTAGGGTTCTCCTCCAGTTTCTAAATTATTTAATCAATTTCCTTCATATTCTTCTCAAAGTACTCAGAATCTTCTAGATCTGTAATTTCCTGTGAGATAGTGTCAATTTGTGCCAGTATTTTTTCACGCTCTTACGACGCGTATTTTACCAAGATCATCATCATTATAACATAACAGATGCCTGTGTTTTCAGCCCACGCTTGAGCATCTCTGGAATAGGTCTTTGATAACTTAGAACAATCAGAATTCTAGGACCGCTTGGGACTCTGCCGCACTCCAAATATTTCTCTAAAGTGCTAGCTTACCACCTCTTTCTGGTCTCCTTTCTGGATATATTTTCCAGTTTGTTGTATTCCCGCTTCACCTGGTTGGGGGCTCTATTCCACCCAATAGTTGGTCCGCAGCTCGTTTCCTCCTGTCATCCAGCTGTGCCTTACCCGTATTTCTGTCTGCCATGGTAACAAATAGTTGTCTATCCTCTTGTCCGAAAAATACTTAACAAGAGAAAACTGCCTGCCCCTTAATGAACAAGCAAAGTCCAATCCAAACATAAATATCCGCCTTCTCCTAGGGACATGTACTTACTGTGAGCAATGTAGATCACAGTAGCCAGTCCTCAGACTCAGGGCCTCAGTTACAGACACCCTCAGCTTTCCATGATGTGGAAATCAGGTAAAATACAATAGTGTAGAGGTGCGAGATGATATCACTGATGACATCTCAAATGACATCACTGATGACATCATCCAGTGACTCTTAATGTTTTAAATTGTATGAGCGTTAAATATATATACCAAGGTGTATTCTTGAATCGGTGGGTGTATAAGTACCTGTATGGATGATTCAGGGGGTGCATGACTGACTGTATAAGCGAGTGATTAGGAGTCTCAGTGAATGTATGAGTGACTAGGTTGTGCAAATGTCTGTATCAGTCTGTCAGTTAGTGGCTCTATGGGTTGGTGTGTGGGCATGTGAGCGGCTGATTGGTGAGTGTTTGGTTGTCTGAGTATCGGTATGAATGTCTGTGTGGGTGGGTGAGGGTGTGTGTGACTGCCTGCATGGATGAGTGAGTGGGTCAGTCAGTGGCTGCATGGGTTAGCGAGTGTGTCTCTGAGGGGCTGTATGGGTGACTGAGTGTGGGTATGGATTTGTCAGTGAGTAAATGGATGTGTCAGTGGTATATGGGCGAGTAACTGCATATGTGAAAGGCAGTATAGGTGAGTGTTGGAGTATATGAGTTACTGTGTGTATGACTGAGTAATTGCGAGAGGTCATTTGGTTGAGTGTGTGCTTGTGTCAGCGACTGTATAGGTGAGTAATAAGGTATTAATTTTTTATGAATAAGCGAGTGGGTGTGTGTATAACCTTATAGGTGAGTAAGTGGCTGCGTAAATGTCTCTAGGAGTGAGTGACTAGGTGTGTGAGCAGCTCTATGGGTGGCTGACAGTGTGTTAGTGGCTGTATGGGTGTATGAGTGCATATATCAGTGGCTATATTGGTCAGTGGGTTGGTTATGAGTGGCTGTATATGTGAGTGTGTGCTTGTGTCAGTGACTGTATAGGTGAGTGTGTGTTAGTATCTGAATGAATAAGTGAGTGGGTGTGTCTATAGCTGTATAGGTGAGTAAGTGGCTGTGTGATTGACTTTATGGGTGAGTGAGTAGGTACGTTAGTAGCTCTATGGGTGACTTACAGTGTGTGAGTGGCTGTATGGGTGTATGCTTGGATATATCAGTGGCTGTAGTAGTCAGTTAGCTGGTGTATATGTGGCTACATGGGTGACTGAGTGAATATATGTTTAGTCCTATGAATAGGTGAGTGGGTGTTTAAGTTCGGGTATGGTTCTGTCAATGGTTTTGAGAATGGTAGTGTGGAAGTTAAAGTCAGTATATGAAAGGCTATATTGGGGTGTGAGTGGGTGCATTAGAGAGTAGCTCAGGGGTGGGGGGAGATGTGGAGGCATCAGGCTTTGTATGGTACACTTATGGCACGGCCTCGTGGCACATGGGTAGGTCCGGTCTGGGTCATGGTGCGTGTGTGTGGCCTCCTTAGAAGGCATGCATGACTCACCCTCCGCAGTTTGGGCACTGGATGCTCTGAAGGACGATGCTGATGTGGGGCCACATGCTGCCTCCAGTCAATCTGCTGCGTGGGTCACTCAGCACGGGCTAGCCTAGCAGCAGGGCTTTGGAAACACACTGCTGTCCTTTTCCACGGAGGTGAATCAGCACTACACAGCGGGGGGAACATACAAGTGTGCATTGCACGCCCTTGTCACCAGTTTTGCATTCAGGGAGCTGCCCTCTGGGCTGTAGTGCACGCAGATGGGGCCTCACTAGCGCACCATGTAATTACACACCAACACTTAGTGTAATGGTATGGCGCGGACTGCCTCACAGCTCCGCCCATCTTTATTTATAGTTGCGCTAATGCCGGCCGAAGTGAGCGCATGGGCTGGGATCTCTTGCACGCGCCGGAAAACAACCACTAGTCTGCTGACCGCCACATTACCATCCCTAAG
Source organism: Lissotriton vulgaris (assembly GCF_964263255.1). Lineage (NCBI taxonomy): Eukaryota > Metazoa > Chordata > Amphibia > Caudata > Salamandridae > Lissotriton > Lissotriton vulgaris. Next base: position 1,087,737,501 of record NC_141697.1, on the reverse strand, counting down.
AAATTTGATAATCAAAAGCAAAGATGTTATATCAAAGTACAAAAATAAAAACCATGTACTAAGCACTAGAATAGGTTAAGTAAGATGATGAAAAGGTGGGTCTGTTTTGAGAAAACTGTAGTGTATGTTGGAGTTAGAGACACTAACTCCTAGACTGGGGCACTCCAAATTCACACGAAAACACTGTTTTCTCGTTGCATTATTTACTTTTAATTGCAGTTCATATTATTTTCAATTTTTGATTCATAGATAAACGTTTGCTGTTGATATATATTTCCAACATAATCACATCTTATGCTGTCGCACAATAGTTGAATTCATCCAAAGTTTTCAACATCTCACAATACCCAATGCATTTCGGGTCAAACCATAGCCAAGACCCTTCGTCGGGGGTCTACATAAGGGAAAACAAACAGGACCAAATTAGTCACCCTGCCTAATCAACCAAAAATAGTAAACACATGGCTGAAACTAACACTCGCGCAGAAAACGGAAAAAAAGAGTGCCTTCAAAGCCCAATACTGCCCAAGCTTCAACTATGAATAAATAGACTTAATACATAAATCAACGAGCTCAAGGAGGCTCCACCATGTGAAAGGTAAGAAAGTCTTACGCGTTACCGGTGGGCTAGAATATACACACGCTAGCCCACCGGTAACGCGTAAGACTTTCTTACCTTTCACATGGTGGAGCCTCCTTGAGCTCGTTGATTTATGTATTAAGTCTATTTATTCATAGTTGAAGCTTGGGCAGTATTGGGCTTTGAAGGCACTCTTTTTTTCCGTTTTCTGCGCGAGTGTTAGTTTCAGCCATGTGTTTACTATTTTTGGTTGATTAGGCAGGGTGACTAATTTGGTCCTGTTTGTTTTCCCTTATGTAGACCCCCGACGAAGGGTCTTGGCTATGGTTTGACCCGAAATGCATTGGGTATTGTGAGATGTTGAAAACTTTGGATGAATTCAACTATTGTGCGACAGCATAAGATGTGATTATGTTGGAAATATATATCAACAGCAAACGTTTATCTATGAATCAAAAATTGAAAATAATATGAACTGCAATTAAAAGTAAATAATGCAACGAGAAAACAGTGTTTTCGTGTGAATTTGGAGTGCCCCAGTCTAGGAGTTAGTGTCTCTAACTCCAACATACACTACAGTTTTTAAGGCACGTTAAGGCTACGTGCGACGGCCAGGGCACCCACCTGAAGTGTTAAAATTATTCTTTGAATCGACAGACAGAGTGCTCAGGATAACATATTATCGTCTGTTTTGAGAAAAGGCACAGTTTAAGACATTTCAACACGTATCCAACTGTGTTGGCATTCAAAGGAGAATATGCAGGCACACAAGTTATAATAATATATCAATGAAAATATATGTTTGAAATCAAAACAATGACTTTCCCTCAATATGTATAACCCTTCTGGCTAAACAAAACCTAAAATGCTTTTGCCCTTTAAGTTATGATCATAATATCTAGTGAGAGACTCTAGTGCATTTCACTACAGCTCTTTACAGTTGAAGGATCATAAGAAGCATAACCACACAAGACTCATTTTTGCATCTATCAAGGGACCCATATATGTCAAAGATTTGTGTCTGCAAGCATGGTTGGTAACTACTTAAAATCAATTGTGAGGAGTCAAAATGAAAATAAAGCAAATTTTCAGACATTGCAATTATTGTATTCTTTTTAGTGTGTGCATGTAAGTGTGAAAGTTTCTGCAGGACTGTGCCCTCGACTTACTTAAACCGGTCCTCTGACTAGTTCATGCCTCACAGAGCTGGCTCCAGGACCTTTAAGTTCCAGCCTCCTTTCCCTCTTTCCCTCATGCCTGTGCCTTATCTTGCTCTCTCTGTCTGCTGCCTTATTGCTTTTTTTTCAAATTCGTTCTCACCCTTCTGCTGCCTTTTTGCATTTGTACTTCTGCTCTCTTGCCCCTTTCAGTTGCCTTCCATGTCTTCTAGCTCATTTATCACTCTTTCATTTGCCTTTTGCACCTCTTTGCTAATTTCTCCCACCTCCCCACCCTTCTGTTGCCTTTGTTGTTCCTTTTTGCTCTTTTTTTTCTGCCCATTCTCCCTCCCTATGCTCTGTTTTCTGCCTCCCACTTACCACACCCGCTCATCCTTCCCCACTCCTTACCTGTTCCTCCCACACCACCCCTACTTACTGTGCTCCTGACAAGTCCTGCCCACCACCCACTGAGCTCCTCCTCCCTCATTGGGCATACTTAATGGTGAAATTAGAACATGTGCTCAAAATCCTGCCCCCTGATTTACCCGGCCCAGTCTTCCAACTGGTCCAGAACTGACCCAACTCCAGTGCCTTGAGGCGCCCGCCTCCTCTCACATTTTCCCTTATGCCACATCTTGCTCTCTGTTTTTTCATTTGTGCCATTCTTTGACATTAACCTTATTTTGGCTTACCTGCTCACTGTTCTGTTGCCTTTTTGCTCTTTTCTTGCACTCTTTCTCAAACTTATGTTGGCTTTTTGCTCTTTTCTCACACTCTTGCACTCCTTTTTGCATTTCTGCTTGCTCATTTCCTCTCCCACCCCTCTCTCCCCTTTGGCACCTTCTTGCTGGTTTTTTTTCTCACTGTTCCGTTGCCTTTTTGTGCTTCATTAAAATTTGTTCTGCCATTTTGCTCCTTTTTATCCTCCTGCTGCTTTCACTGTCTTCCCCTGCGCTCTGCTTCTCATCCCACCCTCCTCCCCCTGTTCCATATATGTTCCTCCTGCACCACCGCTTCTTTCCATGCTCCTTACTAGAACCCTCCACCACCCCTCCCCCTCCCCCTTCATGGGCTTAATTGATAACATCAATAGCGCAGACCAGCCAATGAGGCGCTGAAGACACGACAAAGTCAAACAAAGTCAAACATGTCTGCGCCCATCCGACTATGCCCAGCACCACAAACCCTGGTCCATCCACCCTGTAAGCTACTCTGCAGAGCTCTACATAGAGCCACCTTTGCTGACAGCATTGTTGTCTTCATCGCTCTTTTACCTACGAATCCAGCAATTCCATCCTACTAACAGACTTCAACTTTCAAGACCAAAGTGACCCCAACTCAACCGGACTCCTCAAGAGTCTAGAAAACCTGAGACTGACACTATGCATCACTAGACCACACACTACACAACATTGAAATCACAGTAACCAAGCTGATTACCTTGACTGACCACACTGTCATTCAATTCCAAATCAGCATCGGCTACCTAACAAAGCCCTCCACCACTAACAGGACCAAGCAAAGCTGAAGCAGTATCCAGTTTTCCAGCTAATTGGGCACACTGTGCCTGAGTGAACCAACCCCAGAAAATTACATAAACAGAGACATGAAAGATCAGGATGAGTGGATCACAAAATGTGTAGACTCCCTGACTCCCCATAAATCTAACACACAGAGATGAATAAGGAACTAGGACAGCTGATTCACTAAGGAACCCCTCCCAACATAACAACACTGCAAGGAATTGGAAAGAAGATGGAGAGCAAGCCAGCTAGAAAATAACAAAAAGACATATAAGCCAGCCCTGAGACTTTACCACCAACAATCAAAGAAACAAAGAGGAAAGCACTAGTAGAGTGCATACACAAAAGCATCAACAATTGAAAAGAAATCTTTGTGATCATCAAAGATTTCAATTTAACAACCACCTCTACCAACAGCATTACCCCATCACAAGAGCTATGTCACAACCTCTCAGAGTTCTATAGCGACAAAATCAATGCCATTTACTGCAACTTCAACCTCAAACCAAACACTGCACCCATAGCCCTAGCCTAACTTCAGATAACCAAGGCATAAGCCTGACTGTCATGGAACCACTCACCACGGAAGAAACATCCTGCATCATGAGAATCATCAACTCCTGCCCCCACCACATCTACAATATGGAAGATGCCCATATTAGCAACACACTCACCTGCATCATGAAGACCTCTACCACTTCTGAGATGTTCCTGCATGTCGGAAAACACTCAATAGTCGACAAGCTGCTAAAGAAACCCTTGGCAGACCCCCATAACTAACTACTGCCCAAGCTCCCTGCTGCCCTACCTGGACAAGGTTATTGAAAAAGCCATAAGCAAACAATGCTCTCAGTATCTCAATGCACACTAGGGCCTAGATACCGTACAATTAGGTTTCTGGCCTAACCAAATCACTGAGACTGACACCGACATCAGGCTCATCCTCGACCATGGAGACACTGTAGTCCTTATACTACTTGACTTCTCTGCAGCTTTTGACGTGGTTTCCCACTCCACCTTGATCCGAAGAGTACAGAAAACAGGCATACAAGTACCCGCCCTCAACTTTATTTGTTCCTTTTTCTCACAAGAAGGACTCAAAGAGTGAACTTGCCACACTGCACGACGAAGGCCAAACAGTTCATATGTGGAAAGCCACTAGGATCATTCCTCAGACCAACTTTATTTAGCATATACATGACTCTAAAAGTGAACCTCATCAGATCATACAACATCAAAATACTCTTCTATGTAGAAGATACCCAACCAATATTCTTCCTGTCAGACATTCCAAAAAAACAATGTTGTCAATGCAAGACCGTAGTAACCACATAGATAAAAACCTACTGCGTCAAACTAAACACAGACAAAACTTAATTGATGATTTTCAGAAGAAAAGCCTTTGCTTGAGACTTCACCTGGTCGCGAACTAACCTTGAATATTCACCCACCACCACCACCCATCCTGGATGACAAACTCAACATGACAGCACAAGGTGATGCAATGACTTCCATTTACTTCCTCATCCCTAGGATGCCCCAAAAGATCTTCAAATTGCTACCAGAGATCACCTGAAAATGGCTGCACTGGCCTGGATCACCAGCAGACTCAAATACTGCAACACATTCTACCCAGGAATCACTACAAAGCTCCTAAACGGGCTCCAGACCACTTAAAATGCATCAACAAGATGCAAACCCAGCTAACCCTGACACACTCAGATTAACCCACTTCTCAGAGAACTACACTGGCTCCCAATCCACAAACGCACCCAGTTCAATCTGATCACACACACATACAAAGCATTACATAACACCATCCTTGCAACCTTAATAGCCGCATACACTTCTACACACGTCCCAGGCACCTTCACCCAGCTAGACTCTCACTTGCACACATATTTCCGCCTCTGCAAAGCCTCAATAAGAGGCTGAAACTTCTCATATCTCTCCCCCAAAGCCTTGGAACTACCTCCTTCACCACATCAGAGCCTTCTCATCACTTCTTGAGTTCCTCAAGAAGCTGAAAATCTGGCTTAATAACAAACCTCAGCTAGGTGACAGTTGGTAGCCCATCTGCTAAGCACCTGGATACCCTCATGAGTGATTAGTGCACTTTACAAATACGCATAAGATAACATAATAAACAATGATGGAAGATGCTTCTGAAAATGTAGAACCAATTAGTGTTTCTGTCAATATTTTATTTTAACTTCCTTACTGCCATTACTTTCAGATGTGCCCAAATACAAGACAGGATAAATATTGCAGGGGTGCAGCAGTGTATGTGAGACTGCCAGTGAGTTGTGAACATTTGTCTGTTAGCCTCAGTTTAATATCTGTACATTGGCGCTTGCATATGACATTAAATATCATATCTAGCTTCAAACAACCTGATGTCCCCCTATCCTTTCAATCAAATGCATTAGAAAGGAAGGGTAAAACGTCCTTCATTGTCTCCCAAACTATTAACTGTCAGTTATTCATTCTCAATATTTTTTATTCTAGTACTTGGACAAGCCAAATAATACAAATAAATAATTGGACTGGAATGAGCTACATACTGTAGTTTAGTTCCTATAAAACCTATACAGGATCTGCACGTTTAGACAACATGCACTGTAGGATTAGTGTCAGACTGATTCTAGACACCCCCATGTTGGCCTGTGTACCTGCTAGCTCACAGTGCCACTAGAAACTCCTCTATGCCAATGAGAGAATAGTTCTTGGCAACTATCTAACATGACAACCCTGATCCCTCAGGACCGTGGAAGCAGTGTACTACTTTTCGCTCAGTCACTCGTGCTCAGTGAGTCTCTGAGAGATACACAGAATAAACAGTAGGGATGGTTTGAATAAGTATTTATTGAACAATCGTTACTCTAGTGTAAAATAGGTATGCTAAAAGAATGATCAGAGAGTAACAGATATAGATGATTAGAAGCACTTGGAAAGTAAAAGGATGGTAGATTTCTACCATTTTACTATAACCATGAATACAGGCAAGTATATAAAATACATGACAATAAAATTTGTGTTCCTACAATGCTACCCTAACTAGATGTACCTGAATGCACCTAGCATGTATGTATGTGTTAAACCAAGAATCCCTCGAGGAGAAAGTCAACCCCCATTGCCTGAAGTGAGAAACTGTAGGACCCCATCCTGGTCTTGGGTTGGACACCCTGCAAGGGATGTGAGGCCACTGCGAGCTGGTGTATTTGCATGCCCGGGCTTCAGTGTGTCGGCATGGAAGTCCTTATCTCCTCTCTCTATCTCAGCAAGATGTGACGTTTATATACTCAAAGGTATCCCCAGGGGTACTTACCTGCTGTGCCCCTGTCAGACTTACGATGACGTCGGGAATGAACCGTGTACATAGTTATTATGCAGGTCATACTAGTCCTGCTGTGTTTCCAAGAATCCAAGGATCCTCATGCATAATGTATGAGGCTATTGTTCAAGGAAAACCCCACGTCTGTAAGCAATACTGTAACTAGGTAAAGGGTGAGTCCTAGCAGTCCGTTATGTATGCAGTGTAGGGATGAATATAGGTGAAACGTTGGGATGTTACCCGAGCCTGTATGGGGGTTCCTATATGGAATATAACAATACTTCCAACATGAAACAAGCACAGAATGTGCCTTACATGAACCCATGCCAATATACATAACACCATGTGACCACTACTGTACATAGTTATGAGAAAGGAAGAAGGTGGGAGCAGGAGCCAATCTTTAAGCTGGTCTTGCACACGTGGCTCCAAGGAAACTGTATTAAACAAAGGGTGTGCAGTTCCTAAGTGGTGGAAGGAAGGGGAAGGGGAATTTTGTCATGTTGCCCTCACACACCCCGGAAGGTGTCCTGCTTCATCATTGGGCCTTACTCCTCGTCGGGCCAGCGCTGCAATGCTCGACGGGCTCACCGCTTCCGGGGCTCTTTGTTGGAGATCTTTTTTTGGAGAAGCTGTTGGGTGCGTGTGGGTAAGGGGGCAGCGTGTGGTGTACTGCACGTGTAAGGTGATCTACAATAAGTCAGGGTCAGTCCTAAGCTCAATGGGCCCGATTCACAGAACTAACCTAAGACAACATCCTAAACTTACTACTTTTGGTATTCACAGAAGTTAGGATTTTGTCTTAAGTTTGTCTTAAAACAGACTTAAGACAGACTTAAGACAAAATCCTAACTTAAGTCTGTCTTAAGTCTGTCTTAAGTTTGTCTTAAGACAAACTTAAGACAAAATCCTAACTTCTGTGAATACCAAAAGTAGTAAGTTTAGGATTTTGTCTTAAGTTAGTTCTGTGAATCGGGCCCTATAAGTTTAAAGGTAAGGTAGATCCTGCCTAATTAAAATGAATTGGACACCCTGTGGGAATGTAATGTTCCTACCAGGCGGTCTCTAATGTGGGGTCGACATGTTTCGTGCCTAAATGTTCTGAAGGAATCGGTTGGCACTTCTTCGGGACCTATGTGTAATAATAAAGTGCACAACTAATAAACAGGCTCCAAGACTTTTGGGGGTAGCCTGAAGTGGGGCCCTAGTAGTCCTGTACTGGGCGAAGTTGAACCTGTGAAAGAAATATAAAAAAACACATAAAACCACAGGGTTTTAGCGTGGGCGGAAGGGAACAAATATCGGGGGAGTGTTGAGGGTTCAAAAACTACAATGGAATGAAGGCATGCTGTGACCCGTGTCTTAAGGGCCTATTGCAATCTGTTCGTGGAACCTGGGGTGTAAGGTATGGTAAGATGGTGCCTGTCTCACAGGCAACATCTCGACTAGCGGGCATGAACCCCACGTGCCTCTTTGGTCGACCACACTAATAATGTACCCATAACAACACTCGAAAAACAGCCGCAAAACCAATGTGTTCAGTGGTGAATCCCGTAAGTTATGTGCCCAGCTGGTGCTGGTATCCCCGCTAGCTTCAGCTATGGTGGCTGTGATTGAATTACGTCAATCAAACAACATTTATTGTGAATCAAGAATGAATAGAAATGCCAAATGCTCAAGGGAATTGAATTCCATCATGCCAGTGGGCTGGGAGGTGAGTAAATTGTACCAGAATGCGCAGTTGTGTCCGCCCGTGCTGGGTGCGCGTTAAGTGCTCAATAGTAAAACCAGGTCACTATATCCCACATTGCGGAACTACCAGTGCCCCCCGTTTGTACGGTTGAAGATCATGCGGACATGCTGACATAAACACACGTGGTAAATGCGCTATGCAAATTTCACTAAGTGCAGCAGTAGGGTAGTAAAGCAATATATTGCATAATAGTATATGGCATATAGCAACCCTGCCGGCAAATGGCATAAACACATTTGTGAGTACTAGGCTTGGGCGTAGTACGCATAGTCGAGCTAGGCGAAGCTACACGAGCTTCGCAAGTGTGTGCAGTTGCTTGTCGGACCCCTTCGGGAGGCGTTTTCTTGTTCAAGAGCGCCTTGTGCGTGTTGGGGCGCTGTCTGCATGCTCGGGGGATCATAGCTCGCAAACTTACTCATGCGGTGGGCTATGGGCGTGGCCATCTTGTTTTTTCAAATGTCCCATCCGCTCGTGTTGCCTTATTTCCTGTTCAGGGTCGCGTATAATGTGTTTGCGTTGTGCATGTCATGTTCGGGAATGCTATCTACTTATTCATGACGACAAGTGCGTGTTAGCGAGAAATATCGCGCAAACTTACCCATGTGGTCGCGACAGGCGCGGCCATCTTGTTTTTCACTTTGTGCTATGATTCTGGGCCTAGTTTTCTATCCAGCTTTATTCTTTGCAATCTTTACTTATTTTCACTGTTTGTCTCACTTTTTTATTTACCATCTCTGTCTCTCTTTCCCTAAGTTATATTTTGTGATTTATTTCTACTTTCACTGTGTTGTTGTTACTTTTCTACTGTTTTATTTTACTTCTTTATTCAAACTCCTACTTCTTCCCCCTAACTTTATTTTTACCTTCTTTTCTTTTCTGCCTCCACCCGAGAACCATAGCCAAGGGCAGCATTACCGGCTCCAAGGGCAAGGTGCCTGCCCCAAGAGCGGCTGCCGTGCGGCAGAATGCGCCCTGCAGGGGCGCAGGCCCGACAACTTTTCGGAGAGGCAGAGGTGGCCGCCCTGGTTTTCTTTATCCAGCGCCACCTCCCCTTGACCTTGGCAGCAGGTCGCAGGCCAGGCTCCGGGTACCTTACCCAAGAGCATCAACGCCAGTGGGTGAAGGTGCGCCGGGCTTTGTTTCGCTGCTTGGGGATCCGGCGCACCCACCAGCAGCTGGACCACCGGTGGTCAGACATCCTGGACCGGGAGCAGGACCTGTTGGGCCTGCTAGGTGTCGAGGTCGTAGGGCTTGGTGAGTAGCTAGTAATATATAGTAGTATAAGTATTGTGTATAATTCTTGGACGAATAACACGATTACTGGTGCGCTTAGTTACATTAATTTATTGAGATTTGACTGGAACTTATTGTGGTGTTATTACTAGCTGTAGGCACCTACCTGCCACTACTAATAAACCACCTTCCAACAAACTCACTGTGACCCCTTTTGTGCCTCACACTGTGTCAATGATGTACCCAATCTCCACATTTCCTACTGCTTCCATGATGCACAATACCAAGTGGCAGCCCATGCAGGTAAGCGCAGAACGGCGGGTGGGGATGGTGGGTGCAAGTCAACAACAACGGTATAGTGGAAATTAAATAAATAAATACATAAACCACTTACCTTGTACTCTCCGCATCGCCAAATCGGCGATGCGACTAGGAATAAGGGAAGTGGTTTTATTTATGTGATTTTTCCTATCTCGCTGTATGTCAACTTCCACCTTCCTACCCCCGTCCCTGCCCCACCCCACCATGCTTACCTGCACAGGCCCCACTGACAATACTCATTGCTCACTTCACAAAGAACAGCCAGTATTCCCTTGGTGCACAGCACAAGTGTTCTCATCTGCAATAACACGCAGTGCCCCTTTGAGTAACATCCTCCTGTGGTTGCCTGAGCCACATCATTGAGACTTCTAATGAGGCAAATCATCCATTGCTTGTCATCCGCCCACCCTTCAGGAACATTGCCCTGTATCACTTCAAGGAGTGGCACCCAGTGTTTCCCTGTGGTACAACGCTAGGGATTCCTAGGGCCTCATTTATTAGAAATGACGCATCACTGCGTGAAAGCAGCGATGCGTCACTTCTCAGTGCGCACTCCTTGCGACATTCCTGATGCGTCATATTTAATGTATGACGCATCATGTCGCAAGGAGTTACAGATACGTCAGTATTTCTGACGTATCTGTAAGCGCAAAAGTGACGCATTGCTGGAGTGTGTCACAAAAGTGACGCAACTCCAGCAATGCATCCTTTCACATGGGGCAGGCCCCATGTGAAAGGGCCTGCGTCAGTCTTACGCCTGCTGTGAGGCAGGCGCAAGATTTTGACGCAACAGCGTCCTAAAAGTGACGCAGTGAAATCTCATAGATTTCACAGCATCAATTCTACGACCCTTCCTTGGGTCAATACGCCCCCCTTGCATACATTATACCTGGCGCAGGGGTTTACAAAATGACACATCTACCTAGATGCGTCACTTTGTAAATTTGGCGCAACAAGGCACATTTTTTACGCCACTGGTGCGTCATAAAAAGTGACGCACCGGCGGCGTAAAAGTGACGCACAGCCTCATAAATGAGGCCCCTGGTTCTCTGCTGGGTCACACCCATGTTACTTCCTCCTATTTTCTTCATTCTTTGCCCATGACGTCGTGACTCTTCCCCTGCTGCACATCATTTGGTCTTCTATTGATCCACTCTTCCATGTGCCGTCTGCAGAAGAGAGTTATTTATGACTGCGTGCAGCTGTGTTTATACGTTAATTGACCATGGGTGCCCGCACATACGTTGGTCGATTTGAAAATATGTGTCTGTGAGTTGGTCTCTAGACCTTTATGCATGCTCTGCACACACACGTATGTTGTGCATCTCAGTCGCTGTGCAATAGACAAAAATAAAATACGTTGCCTTTCGTAATGGTTGTTCTACTTTATTGCTAAGGAGATGTTTCAGGATTTACAACATAACGGAGTTCACTGTACTTTACTTAACCAGTGTTTGAAAGGAAATGCATTTGAAATGCAGAGATTAACATGATGAACAGCTTGAATACCAGCTCATCGGCTTTTAGAACTTTTAAAATTATGTATTTAAGATTTATTTTAATCCAAAAGGGACATTACCGTTTTATCTGCTTTACGTAAATGAGTTTTGATTCAAACCTGTAATGCATTCAGCAAGCAGACAATGCTAGATCTGATACTCTAAAGCATCTGTGCTGCAGCTGTAAACTAGGTTTATGTGGAATGTGGAATCACATTTTCAATCAGTTTTATGCTATTCCTGCCACCTCTGAAATAATTCACATGAATGGAAAAGAATGCACTTTAATGTATGAAAGAGACTCAAAATCATATGATCGAGCCACCAAAATTCATGTTAATTGTAGATTTTAATATAACATTTACTTTTGAAGAAGACAAATACGGGCACTAAAATCAACTTTGTGAGTCGTAGGCCGTTTTGTTTATTTGGGACAAAAAATATATTTGTGTAGCATTAGAAAAAAACAAGAAGCACGGTTACACCTGTTCCCTTCAAACGCTACCTCGTCCATTTTATAAACAGTTATTGCAAGATACAATCCCAGTGCCTGTCTTGAGACAGCACTCCCAAAACTAGCATCAATTCGATCGGGTAAACTTACTCTCTTTTTATTCTCTCATTTAGTTATGAGGCTTGTGTTTGCCTAATTCACAGTTCATATATTACAGCGCTTCGTTGCTTCCAATGAAGTCAGAAAAAGGGTATATCTCCTGCATATTTCCAATTGAAGGTGGCATGAGTCCTTATAATGGTTCGTAGTACAATACATCTTTTGTCAATATTAAGGGTACGTTTTGTGCTTTTTCTCCATGATGTCAGGAACAAATTATTGAAAATATATAGCTCAAAGGGACATTTGATCTCATATGGAAGTTAACAGATAGGTCAATCACTTAGCATCCTACATATATAGGTTAAGTGCATTTGCTCTGTTAGTCATCTGGTAATCAGTCCATACTTTAGTTGTTCATTGTATAGCCCAATACTTGTCCCTTGGTGCTGTCAGTGAATTCATACTCTGGTTGCAAATCACCGCAACACACACACAAAACCACACAGAAACCACACACACACAACTCCCCACACACACAAATATATATAATATGTAACAAGCTAGAGAAAACAGAATTCTTCAAAGAGCAGCTAATAATGGACTATCATTAGAATGTAAATGATTACTTGTACATTAATGAATATGTTTGTTGAAAGCCAATGTACAATAGTAAATGCCAATGAATGGTAGTGATTCTGTGACTGCAGCCTTTATTGCATAGTTATGGATTTTGGTTGTTTGCCACATAATTTGCAGATTTTACACACAACGTTGATTCTACCTCTAATTAATGAAAATAATACTGTCAGATAATGTGCCTCTTAATGTGCCATTATTGTCGCATAATTTAGATAATCTTCTTGCATAATTTAGATAACGTTTCCACAAAGCCCTAGTGGCATTTCCAATTGTAAAGCTCCACAAAGTTATGTGGGGGCTTTCCTTATTTTGATGAAACCTGTAATTTACAGTGGACCACGAAATAATTGCTATATTTCCTTGTGAAGTATGTGTTTTTATATACCACACAATTTTGTGCAATAAAAAAAAAACATGCAGCAGATGCAAACATACATGTATATATCTTCTGAAGATTCCCACCATAGACGAATCAATCCATAGTATTTCCATATTCCTATATAATAGTCTATGTTTCTGTCTTTGAAAGAGGTGGCACACAGAAAATTGTGTTTTCTGTCTTCTTTAATCAACTAAACAAGTATCCCATAAGCAACATTCAAGTATAGGTCATGGCTCAGTTTAAGCTCTTTTCAATCTTATTCGTATGTCCTTGGTGCATCATTTCTACCATAGTAGCCATTTTGTTGTTTATTGTATCCTTGAGCAAGTAGTCGCTTGACAAAATATCTGACATTGACAGGAAATGCCACAGGAGCGTAAGGGAATCTGATTTGCAATTAATTGTCCTGGAAGGAAAGGAGCAGTGCCACAGTTTCCACTTCCTTGCAGCCCATGGTCAACCCTTTCTATATAAAGGAGGAGGGAGACAAGAGGTATTTACAGAGGAGGGCTCATCCTCCTTATTTGCACGTCCATCATAAAACTGGAGCCCTACTCAGACATGTGGGTCAATTCTTCCATTCAGGGCCATTATCGCCGCATTAGCGGGACTTTTTGAAAACAGTCGCTAACATCGCTATCTCCGATTACCAACTTATGGAAATATTCGCACTAAGCGCGAATATCTCCAAAAGCTAACGCCTGCCCTTAGCAGTTCTTAGCCATGTTATCCAATGGTAGGTGGATAACATGGCTAAGAGCATTAGCTCTGTAATGCATGAATATCGCGGACTTTTCAGCGATATTCATGCATTTCGGCCGATTTTTATCGCTTAGGAGATAAACCTTGATAATTACAAGGGCCCTAAGCGATAAAAATAGGCGAAGCACGGCGATAAAATTATTGCCGCTAACCAAGCATAGCGATAATTATCGCTTATGCTTTGTAATATGCCCCAAGGTTTTTTGTTGTGTAACCCTCGCCCACCAGGATTAATCCTTGGTGACAGTAAGTCAGAGGCAACAGCCCAAACCATTCTGCAGCAGAATGGGAAGAGTTCAATGATGAAGCATGCCACCAAGTGGTAACTCTGGTGGGTAAGGGTTATAAAACAAAAAGCCTGGAGCTTTTTTTCCGAATAGGGGAATTGGCCCACATGTCTGAGTAGGGCTCCAGTTGTTTAATGTACAACCATTTCCAGGCAACTGTAAGTGGGCTGGGCCATAGTGAGTGGGACAAGTCTGTGTATTAATAAGCAGGGTCCACTGGGTTAAAAACACAAACCAGGGAAATGTATCTATGTTGATGTCACATAATAATGTCATCATTCGAAAAAGTATTTTGATCTTCAGGATCAATATGTCTGCTTGAACAAAAGCACCGGTAATTTTCAAAGGCAATTCTATTACATACACCCCTTACTAAATAATGTTCAACTTCCAAAAATAGTCACAACGTACTTTAAAGTTTATTTTCAAAGAATGGTACCACACTAATCAAAGTAACCTCCCTTGACTTCTTCCAGAACAAATTCGGCCTGTCTCTTACTGGACCCAGATTCGAAATTAGTTATCTGACTGTAAAACAAGTTGGTACGCCAACAAAAGTCACACTAGTTACGATCTAAGTTAAACACTGATAGCTAATAATGCTTTATGTTCAAGTAGAACATGAAGGCAACGACCATTATTGTAAAATCATGTAATCTGAACTGTCTTAGACAAAAAATAACTATCACCCATCCCTACATCTAAAAGATTTAGGATACTCTGCCTCATATTAACTGTTCGAGCATATTGACATGCACACACAAAATTCAAAATGTATTGTGACATATAGGATATTTAAGATGATATATGGATTGTAGTGCAAAATGGCTCCACCTATTCAAAACAGCACCACAGAAGAATAAGTTCACATTTCATTGTAATACGTGTACCAGCATTATTTAGTAAGTAACCTAGGTTAATGCAAGAAGTGCTTTCCTGCCTCATGAACTATTTTGCAATGTTGAAAACTTTAGTTCGCTGATTGGTTAAAGAATCAACGATTTAGAAAGCAGAATTTTCATTTTCAGCTACTTTATTTATAATGGGGGAGCTGCAGGGTTTAAAAAGTTCACTTATAGTTTATGTGCACTTCCACAACATTCAATGCAAGAATGTCTAATGTAGGTCAAACAGATCTCCATCGATGAGAGCCTTTCAAGTTCAGAATCAACTATGCAAATCATTTTCATTCACATTAACAATATATACATTTATCTTTTAAAATGTATGTAGTAATCCTGAAAATTCTTCAAGGATGTGGCCCTCCTCACCTGTGTAATATAACCTCAATTTAGCCCTTGAAACCATGTTAAAGAATGAAGGGGCATATTACCAAGCAATTGCGATAATTATCGCTATTGCTTGGTTAGAGACAAAAATTTACCGCTGAGCTGCGGCGAATTAAACCTAGGTTTATCGCAAATGCGATAAAAATCGCCGCAATGCATGAATATCGCTGAAAAGTCAGCGATATTCATGCTTTACCGAGCTAATGCTCTTAGCCATGTTATCCACCTCCCATTGGATAACATGGCTAAGAACTGCTCAGGGCAGGGGTTAGCTTTTGGAGATATTCGCGCTTAGCGCGAATATCTCCAAAAGTTGGTAATAGGAGATAGCGATGTTAGCGACTGTTTACAGTCGCTAACATCTTGGCACGCCCACTTTGCATGTCATTAGTGATAAATATCACTGACATGCAAAGTGGGGCCCAAGATGGTCGCTATCTCCTACTAGCTGTCGCTAACTGGTGTTAGCGACAGCTAGGTAATAGGGAGATAATTTTATCTCCGCTTTCTTGGCTTTTAAAGCCAAAAAAGCGGAGATAAACCCCCTTGATAATATGCCCCGAAGTGTCTTCTTTTAATCTTCTTTGTTCATTTTGGTTTCTAAGCAGTCCTATATCTACTTTTTCAGCAATGGCTGCTTTGTAGGTGATGGCAAGGAGGATAAGGATGCAGGCTGGTTTGCAGAGAAGGAATTGGAAACAGGATGGCATATTTAGAATCAGAGTTACTCTTTTTTATCAGACAGAGGAGGAAATATTTGACTAATGCAGGCGTAGCAGTGCTCTTATATTAGATCGTATCGCTGAAATTAAGCCTCAGCTAGAGATAAACACTCTCAGGCGGAATTCAAAGTGCAGATATTATGTTCGCTGCACCTCTTAGTCTATGGGAACTACTGAGGTGTGATTGCTGCAGCAGGTGGTGTATCACAAAGTGCACTCTCCTTGTTTTTCAGAGTTCTTCTTCGTGTAATGTTATGGAAAATACATTATTATATTACATTTCCAACAACTGCTCAGGAATTGCATTTAACCAAGTTCAAATGTTATCAAACAGAGCAATGTTTGATAACATGTCATCAGATGTATTCATAAACCCATGACACAATATGCCCACCATCTGCCAATGAATAGATTTTTAGAAATAGAAAGGATACACATACTCTAAAGCATCCAGGTGTTTTGCAATGCATCAAACCTAATTGCACATGTAGTAGCAATATTCCCTGGAAGTTCCAATGATTCCTTTATGTTTAGACATAATGTAGTTTATGAAGGCCTTCTTAAAGGAGAATTTGGAGATGGAGATTTCCTTGGTAATTCTTAACAATCAATCATTTCAGCTTTATTTCTTATTAAAAAACATAAAAGCACATACAAGCACATATAAAATGAAGGTGAAAATAACGTGCGCCCACCACTGTACTTTAGACACAAATATATATGATATTACAGCTGCTACAGTACTTTGTGTAAAAATACATAAAGTACATTCTTTAGGTGCATTACATTAGTCTAACTATACAGCTTCAATGTAAAAAATGCTAGTAATACATAGCAGGGTATATTCTTAAGAAAGTGTGATAACCATCGCAAAAGTTACTTAATGCAACTTCCAACATCGCAGTCTATCGTGGGAAAATTACGATGTGTTAACCAAGCATTCTCAACACGGTGGTACCATGCATTAGTCTCCAGATAACGCGTCAACTGACCGTGTTAAAATCAACGCCACCCTGCAAAAATGCGAAACGCAAACGCAAAATAAGCTGCTATGAGTCCAATCGCGATAACAAAATCAGCGAAAACCAGCAACAGGCCTGCAACCCCACGAGTCAGGCGGGAACAATCACCATAAAAGTAGATAAAAACTGACAAACAAATGCCAAACAACAGTGAAGCACAACGGATGTTGCAGGAGCAACTACGGTGGATAACCAGAAGCCCACAAGCATCCCGGAGGACCTGTATGGACTTCGGGGTCAGGGAAGGCCAAGGAGAAGAAGAGTAAGAAGAAGCACTTCAGCCTGCAGGAAAACGGGATTCTGATAACGGAGGTGGTCGAACACAACTGTTCGTCACCTCCACTGGGTCATTGGCAACCAAAAATAGACTATGGAAGTCCATTGTGGACAAGGTGAATGCAGTGGGAGTGCTGAAGAGGACAATGGAAGAGGTCAAGAGGCGCTGGAATGACGTCAATCGCAAAACCAAACTGAAACTCGCAAACAACCGGAAGGCTGCAATAAAAACTGGAGGTGGGAGTTCTGCACCACAGGAGGAGCTGGACGACACAGAGGAAATGGTGTCCACAGTCATCAGTGGGGAGAACGTAACTGGAGTCAGGGGACCCGACACTGCTCAACAAGACCGGACACAACAGCAACAGGGTGAGTAACAACCAGAGATTGGGGGGACGGGAGAGATGGCCACAATGGCACACATGCACAATTGAGCTGAGCTTGTCTGCGGACAAACCATGCCCCAGACCCCAACTCCCACCAGGAGACCAATGTACACAAATATGCAACATCTCAGCACTGTATAATCACAGAAGGCAAAGGCACATTGCAGAAAGGGATAAGGGGCAGAAAAACAGAGGAGCAGGGGCCAACCCCTGAAATGCAGCACACACACATAACATGCAGAGCACATCAACACTTACAACAATGTGGCACAAACCGTAACATGTCCACAACAGAACACAGGACATAACTAGTGCCGATTGAGTGTAGACACAGGCCAATCACAAGTGGCATTGCAGGGACATGTGAGATGACAATGTACAAGTACAAACACACACAGGTCCTTTTGTCAAAATGTCCACTGTCCCCCATCAAATACGCAGCTCCTCCCAAACAGCCACGATGTACACAGTCATGCAGTCTGAATGTAAACATGTACAATGCGACAACACACATGTGAACACCTTGGTAAACTGCATTTCCCCTTCACATTGCAGAGGGACAATCAATACCTCCTGCAGAGGAGCCCGAACCTCTCTCCTCTGATGATGAAGAGGACCACCACAACTTCGACTCCGACGCCTTCCAACAGCTCGTGGAGAGCCTCCGCTGACCACTCCCAGGAGCAGGGCAGCCCAGCTGCTATGAGGAGACCCGACTCCCTGAAAGACCACACAGCAGGCAACACCCACCACCATGGCTGCCTCCCAGGACCCCCACGAAGAACACAAGGCCTTCCAATGACGTGTGTTGGGATGCCAGGAGCAGCTGGCTGAACAGCTGCTGGTGAGCATCAACCGCATGGCAGACAAACTAGATGCCATATGTGGGTGTCTAAGTCACATCAGGGACCACTCACAGTCCCTAATGGACACCCACAGTCCACTCCATGCTCTCTAATGAACCATGCCTGTCATCTCTAGAGTCCTGACTCAGAGACAAGAATGACTGACTAGTCAGAGTGGCTCCATCAAGCTCGCCTGGGAGGTGGGAAGCATGCGGAGGCCAATGGAGACCATTGAGCAGGCCAATGCGGAAAGGAAGGCTACCACTGCAGCACACCAGCGATTGGTAGCTGGGTTCCTCAATGACCACAAAACCATCCTCACGGCATTGCTGCCACAAGGCCTGGTGCTGATGCATACTGCTGCTACCACCACATCCACATCTCTGCCCCCTAAAGTGTCAGTGCCACAGAGTGGCAGACATTCCACCTCTGACCCCTGAGGTGTCACTGCCACACAGTGCTGGAGAAAGGCCAGCACCACCCACACGTGAGGCACATGGAACAGCAGAGGATGAAGAGGCAGATGAAAGCACCATCGTGGTAAGAGGGATGCAGTAGCATTCATTTCCGCCATATGGCCAGTTTCAGATTGGTACTGCTCTCTGCATCATCACCTTCCGCTGTCCTCGATACACTCTGCGACACTCACCTTCAACCTCGCAATGGAATGCCATATTCTGTGTGATCACCAATGACACAGCAATCAGACTGCGGACTGAACTCTTCCTCTTCCTTGGAACTTGTCATTCCTTGAAGGGAACATTGTGAAGTGGGGTTTGCACGGCCCTGTACTGCTCCAAATGCAATACTTCACTGAATGTGCATTAAACATTCTGATTCACACAAATGTATCGTGTCTATGGTCTTTCATGTGTGGTAGTATTTATGAATATAGGGTTAGTGAAATACCCCAACATCCATGTGGCTCATGTTGTTGGACTTGGATCACAGGGTGACCCATTACAGAATCTTGTCCGGGTGGCGCCGACGCAACAACAGCAAAACACAAATTTGTTACTTCCTTGTCCAGCTCTGTACAGAATCACGCCCAGAGCCCCGGGGTCATTATTCAAACCCTTACGCTGGACTGGCATACACCAGGCCAGCCCACTACGCTTACCCTCCAGGGGGGGACCACAACGCCAAATGTGCCAGGACTCCCCTGTAGTGATCTGCTGCCCATATGTCTAGTTGTCAGCATGCCACAGCCACTCCCTCATGGCTGGTATACACCCAAACCACACACATTCAGCACACGCATCACAGCACTTGTGACTCTGCCAAGTAAAAAGTGCTGGGCGCACGTGCGCGACGCCATTTCCAACCTCTCTCGGGGTGTCCCCATGTGGTGTGCATGTCGTCATGGGGGCCCAGGGACCTGCAACATCACATTTCGCAGTGCCGGAGGTCACATGATGGCGTCTGCACCACAATACCCAAGCATAGTGGGTCCATGACTAGCGGGGTCACAGACTTGGTGTCACCAGATACACTGCAGCAGGCACAGGCGCACCGCCACGGAAGGGTGACTTTTAGTGCACTGAGGAAGGGGAACCTTAAGTGCTCAGCAGGTGTGCAGCCTGCGATGAGGCCCCATTCCAGCTGTCCGGATGGCTCAGGTTTTGTGTGCCCAACTGGACCACAGTGTAGGCCTGATCCATCGGGCAACACGGGCCTACTGCCACCTGGCATCACCTTCTGGATCACAGAGTTAGTGGCACCTAGAAGGCTTAGCAGGTGTGCAGCCTGCTGCGATGTGGCCAGGTGCACTGGTATGTCCTCTTCCATGGAGAAATCAAGACCCAGCACCAAACTTGAGACCTGGGGGCCCGCAGAGCGGGGCTGCATGATGTGGAGGTTGACATGTCTGTGGGCCCTGTGCTAGGGGCTTGCACCAGCAGGTGGTGGGCTCTCATTTCTACACGCCAGTAGCGAAAGGTGAACAGTGAGGCCTGGGAGTGAAGGGGCGGGCATGCACCGCTGGGCAGCGGGAGGGCATGGGTGCAGCTGCCTGGGTACAAAGGGGCTGGCATGCACTGCTGGGCAGCTGGAGGGGCTTGGGTGCAGCTGCCTAGGTGCACAGGGGTGGACAGGAGATGATGTTGCGTGCAATTGTATGTACTTTGCCATTCAGGTATCTGGACTCTGTTCCACATGACGGGTCTGTTTTAGATGTGGGACCTGGTGTACTGCACTACATACCAGCACGTGGTTGGAGACACATGGGTGGCAGCAGGTTGGAGTTCTGGACTTTTTGGTTCCGTCCAGAGGTGTCAGGGATAACACCCGAAGACCCCGGAGTTCCACCTGTCTCGGTGCACAAATAAACAGAAACACGGGCTTCTCGATGGTGGCGTCAAAGACCAAAGGTTTATTACTGCAGGGACACAGAAGTCACAGAAACTACACACGGGCAGTGTCTAGGAGCCTGTTCGATTTGTACAAAAAGGGTTGCTCCTTATATACTAAAATTTGAGCTTGAGGCAAATTCTTTACATGTAATACATTCCCAAACCTTTGTGTCCTAAACAATAAATATTTGGCGTTGCACAGGAATCGTCGACAATATCTGATGTCAAAACATTACGAACGAGGGGTTCCCACTTTTCCATCATAATCTCATGTCAACTTTTCATTCAAGACCCGGACCGCCTCATCGTAAATTTCGTTACCTCCTCCTAATAAAGGCCCAGAAGGAAAGGAGTAGAGCCAGGTGCAGAAGATAGAAAAGCAGGATAAGAGATGTTTGTGGGTCGTAAATGGGCAAGGCTACCAGCTTCGGCCGCCTAATCATGATCAGGCCAACGAACACAAGAACCAGTATAGCAGGACTGGCCTCAGGCAGAGGAGGCAGCCTTTGTCGAGTCATGCAGCCACGGCATGTTCTGATCTAAGGTGCACGTGTCACTAGAGAGGTGAATCTCCGGCTAAGCCTACGTGTCTTTAACCGAAATGAAGTAATCAGAGATCATTGCGTATGTGAGGGCAAGAGACACAAAATGGCTGCCATGATCTAAGATGGATGCCATGGGTAGATCGGAAATGTGTTTGTAACAGGAGTACTCTTGCTCTTAGCATAGCGAAAACACCAGGATATGCTAAATGGATCATTTGCGGTTCGCTGATACCAAAATGATGTATTTACGACAATGTTGGAAACACGGGTTCAAATCGTCACGGAACCTCAGACCCTCCTTTTGCCCTTACATAGGCAATTAATCAGTCTATGTCGGAGTCTAATTCTATGCTCATCAGGTCAGTGACATGCTGTTGTATCATCATCCTTTCTCGTGCCTTTTCTCCAAACGCAGGTGGTTTTCTGAAACAGGTTGCAGCACAGAGACTACACAAAGCGGGACCACACTGGATAATCAGGCAGCATGAGAATAGGAATACTAAGATGACACCAATGACCATCAGAACCTTCCATCCCCACGCTGATATCAAAGTCCAAAACCACTCCATAAAGGACCAGTTTCCCTGGTCTACGTGTATTGAGTCGGAAATCTTGTGTAGCTTAGAGATCGCCTCATAGACTGTTGGAGCGTTATTGGGAATAAAAACACAGCAGCTCGATTGGATCATTCTGCATACCCCACCTCGATCTGCAAGTATTACGTCTAGAACCATACGGTTCTGCAACGTCATGAGTCTATCCGCCTGAAGCTCAGCTGTCAAGTTGCTAAGGGCACCAGCAGTTTCGGTAATAGTAGATTCAACTACCCGTGTTAGCTGACGTATGTTTCTACTATTGGCCATAGGCCCCCAGAACGGAAGGAAACCTTTGAAGAAGTCTCCAGCTTCCTGACCAGCGGTGTCTTCCTTGCTGAAAACACCTCTTGCTACTCTGGTCTTGTGATAGTTCGAAGAAGCTGTGTACGTTGGAGGCAACAATCGAGCAATATAACATGAACCTGAAAAGTCAGCAGGCAACCATGTATACGCTCTGTCTTGACAGATGAAGTAGGTACCCCTAGCAGTAAGGAAGGCAGGGGAAGAGTTAGACGGAAACACGTAAGTCTCAACGCACTCACTCCTCCCTAGCTGAGCTCTCGGATTTCTCCCATTTCCTTGCAAACAGACCTGACCTCGGTGAGGTACGACCCAGATTGGAGTGGAGCTTTTACGCTTGCTTTCTCCCAAACTAAGGCGATACTCTGAAGAATTCCAACTCAATTATACTCGTAATTCATCTCTAGGGTAGGATGGAGTATTATTGACGTCCTTGATCATGTCAATAATTCCCTGGACTAAAGCTTTGTTGGCAGAGTTGTATTTAGTGGAACGTGGTGGACGTGGAGGATAGGTTTCAAGGGCATAAGCAAAGATGGTCTGAAGGGCCTGACATGATCCATTATAGCTAAAAGGCAAAACCAGATAGGGAATACCTTTATCCATAGTGTGGGGTATCAAGCCACACACCCAGCAGTCTGTAGTGTTGACTACCAGTTGGTGTTGATGCAAGAGCTGTACGAAAGTGTTATTGATAAATTCTGAGCGTCGATCTTGCTCATGTTCAGGAAATGAGTGAAAAGAGTGTATAGAAGAAACAGTAGATGTAGCAGGATCAAGGGGAGGTACCGTAGTTACTGGCATAAAAATTAAATTCACACCAAAGACTATTCCACCCACCAACGTTATCAAGACAATTAAAAATGTAATAGCACATTGCATCAGAAAACATTTGCTATGAAGAATTCTGTAAAGTCTGTTTCTGCGAACATAAATCACATTTTCTCGTTGCAGCGCAGGAAGCTCCATCTTCTACAATCCGCTCGCGACCACTGATGATGTGTACGTAGATGAAAATGCCTCTATCAGCCCTGGGAGTTCCCAGAACTAACAGAAAGATCGACCTTGTGTCTGACCCCCGCAGATTCAACTAGGCACACAGCCACGACCCTACGGCTACCCAGACGGCAAGGCAATTTTAAAAAAAACAATAAAACAATAGCAAACTTCCTGGCTGGAGGCAAAATGTTAAAATTTCAAATGTGTAAAATAGGCAGTTTCCTGCTTTATTTGTCCATATTGCGAGATCGTAAATTGTATCTCAGTTTTGCAGGAACTGTTTGATCTGGAAACAGTGTGTTATAAGCAGAGGTTGCAATGTTCAAGTTCGCAGATGGCAAAGTTTCTTCTGATGCAGAGGGCAAGTGTTCAGGAGTCAAAGAAGTAGTTTCAGGAGGAGAGTCAGAGTTCGATGTGTCAGTTATCAGTTCGGCATCGCTGAAAGGGACGAACCTGGGTGTCCGTTCAAACTCAGAGGCACCAATTCCCTTCTTAATCCAGTTGTCATAAGGAAGTGGCAGGGGCACACGTTTGACGTGCGTCGCATGGATCCAGTGCTTGCGTCCGGCCACACGAACAGCAGTTCTCGTTGCTAGTAGTATTTGATAGGGGCCAACAAATCTGGGCTGAAGGTTCTTCGTCCTGGCGAAGTTCCGCACCACAACGCGGTCACCTGGTTTCAGCTGATGACCTGGACTCTCCGGTGGCTTTGGCAATGCATCGAAAACCTGTTGGTGAATAAGACTCAATTTAGCAGTCAAGTCGTAAAGGTAATCAATCAACATTGGATATTCCAGAGAACAAAATTCCTTTGGCCTTGGCACTCCCCAAATATTAGCGGGATGGCCAAAGACAATTTCATACGGACTAAGCCCTACTCTAGAATGTACAGTCGCTCTCGTGGATAACAAAGCCAAGGGTAGTGCGTCTGGCCAGGATAAACCCGTGGATGCCTGTATTTTAGCGAGTTTTAGTTTGAGGGTGCCATTGTAACCCTCAACTAAACCAGCAGACTGGGGATGGTTTGCACTGTGAAACTTTTGCTTTATTCCTAAACCGGCACACACACTCTGCATAACTTTCCCTACAAACTCACTTCCGTTATCTGACCATACAATCCGTGGCATTCCGTACCTAGGGAAATATTCTTTGAGAAGAATTTTGGCAGTTGATAGGGCAGTGTTGTCCTTTAGTGGATATGCTTCGATCCATCTGGAGAAAGCACAAACTACCACCAGGACGTACTTTAAGTTATTGCACCGATCCATGTGAATGAAGTCTAACTGAATCACTTCAAAGGGGCAAGAGGGAGGAGCGAAGTGACCAGCAGGAGTAGGGATTCCCTTGCCAGGATTATGCATCAGGCATACCATACAATTTTTCACCACTCTCTCTGCACATTTACTAATCCCATCATTCTCCCAGACTGGAGCCAACATCTTACAGATCCCTTTAGAACTTATATGCGCTACTCCATGTGCCATTGTCACCACTGCAAGCACATACGCATCAGGCAACATCCAACGCTGTTGTTCCGACAAGTCAATCCAACACCCACTCGAGTCCAACTTGCCCGTACTTTCTTTCCATGCACGCTTTTCCTCCTCAGTCGCCTCTTTCTCAATCTCTTTCACACTTTCCACTGTATCCTCACACATTCCAGACTCAGAAATCCATCTCGCAGACGTAGCCACATACATTCTGCTCATCATATTTCTAGCTGTCTGTTTAGCGGTCTCGTCAGCAAAAGCATTCCCACGACCAACATCATCCGTGATTGCTTTATGCGCACTGCATTTCACAATCGCAACTTCAGTCGGCAAGGTTAGAGATTCCAACAAGTCGTTAACTAGCTGACCATGTTGAATCTTAGTCCCATGGGACGTAATGAAACCTCTTTCTTTCCACAAACGGCCAAAATTATGGGCCACGCCGAACGCGTACTGACTATCTGTGAACACATTCACTCTCTTTCCCTTAGCTAAAACACACGCTCTCGTTAGAGCGATTAATTCTGCAGCTTGGGCAGAATTCTGACTCACTCTTGCAGTCTCCACAATCGTACTCAAAGTCGTTACTGCATAGGCAGCAGTCACATCACCATTCTCCAATTTAAAGCATGACCCATCAACATACAACGTGCCATCTGGATCTGACAATGGGGTGTCTTTTAAATCAATTCGTCCTTTTGTCTCCTCTTCGGTTCTGAAACAGCAATCATGGGGCTCGGAATCACTCGACTCTTGATAAGCCGGCAACAGTGTTGCTGGATTCAATACATTGCATCTTTTGATTTGAATATGACTCGCTAGCAGTGTCAGCTCGTAGCCAGATAATCTAGCACTGGTAAGGTGTTGCGTCTTGGTTCTGTTCATGAGTGTATCCACAGCATGAGGAACCATGACCACTAGCATGTTATTCATCACCAAACCAGCAGATTGTCGAATGGAAGCCGCAGCTGCCGCTGTAGCTCTCAAACAACTAGGTAACGCTCTAGCTACCGGATCTAATGTTGATGAAAAGTACGCACAGGGGCGTTGTTTATCACCGAATCTCTGTGTCAGAACACTTAACGCGCAACCTTCTCTCTCGTGAACATAGAGCGTGAATGGCTTGCTGTAATCGGGTGTACCCAATACAGGAGCTGAACATAGTGCATTTCGTAACTCAAAAAAAACTCTCCTGACATTCAGCAGACCATGGCACCGGACTCGGAACATTTTTCCCAGTCAAAGCTACCAACGGTTTTGCTAAAAGAGAAAAATTTGGGATCCACTGCCTACAGTAAGAGGTAATACCTAGAAAGGCACGTACTTCTCTCTGTGTGCGAGGAACACTCATCTGCGTAATTGCTTTTATTCTCTCTGGGGTCAACTTCCTTCCCTCCTTTGACAAGAGATGACCTAGGTAGGTCACTTCTGACTCACTCTTGCAGTCTCCACAATCGACTCAAAGTAGTTACTGCATAGGCAGCAGTCACATCACCATTCTCCAATTTAAAGCATGACCCATCAACATACAACGTGCCATCTGGATCTGACAATGGGGTGTCTTTTAAATCAATTCGTCCTTTTGTCTCCTCTTCGGTTCTGAAACAGCAATCATGGGGCTCGGAATCACTCGACTCTTGATTAGCCGGCAACAGTGTTGCTGGATTCAATACATTGCATCTTTTGATTTGAATATGACTCGCTAGCAGTGTCAGCTCGTAGCCAGATAATCTAGCACTGGTAAGGTGTTGCGTCTTGGTTCTGTTCATGAGTGTATCCACAGCATGAGGAACCATGACCACTAGCATGTTATTCATCACCAAACCAGCAGATTGTCGAATGGAAGCCGCAGCTGCCGCTGTAGCTCTCAAACAACTAGGTAACGCTCTAGCTACCGGATCTAATGTTGATGAAAAGTACGCACAGGGGCGTTGTTTATCACCGAATCTCTGTGTCAGAACACTTAACGCGCAACCTTCTCTCTCGTGAACATAGAGCGTGAATGGCTTGCTGTAATCGGGTGTACCCAATACAGGAGCTGAACATAGTGCATTTCGTAACTCAAAAAAAACTCTCCTGACATTCAGCAGACCATGGCACCGGACTCGGAACATTTTTCCCAGTCAAAGCTACCAACGGTTTTGCTAAAAGAGAAAAATTTGGGATCCACTGCCTACAGTAAGAGGTAATACCTAGAAAGGCACGTACTTCTCTCTGTGTGCGAGGAACACTCATCTGCGTAATTGCTTTTATTCTCTCTGGGGTCAACTTCCTTCCCTCCTTTGACAAGAGATGACCTAGGTAGGTCACTTCTTGGCAGCAGTATTGCATTTTCGAAGGTGACACCTTGTGATTCAAATGGGACAAATGATGCAATAACGAAATCGTAGCTGCTTTGCAAGTTTCCTTGTCATCGGCAGCCACTAGAAGGTCATCTACATACTGCACTAAAGCAGAACCTGGAGGAAGTACAAAGGAATCTAACTGACTTTTTAATGCCTGACTGTAAATGGATGGGCTCTCACAATAGCCTTGATGAGCGCGTTTAAACCTGAACCTTCGACCTCCTAGACAGAAGCCGAAAATATCTCTGCTTTCCTCGGCTATCGGAATGCTGAAAAAGGCATTCTTCAAGTCGATGACTGAAAACCATGTAGCTGTTGCAGGAATCAATGTTAACAATGCAGTAATGTCTGGAACCACAGGAAACTGCGGAACCACAATTTTATTAACCTCTCTGAGATCGATAACAAACCTATATACTGGAGGCTTTGAAGGATCAGTACGTTTCAAAATTGGTAATACAGGACTGTTACAGACATTTCCTCTAGTTTCTTCAACCACGCCTTTCTTAATCAAATCTTGTACAATCAATAAGAGTGCTCGTTCACCTTCACTAGAGATTCTGTATTGAGGGATTCGTGGAAATTTGACATTTGCTTTCAAAGTGACTACATATGGTGGTATTTCCAAAAGGCCTACATCGTTAGGACCAGTCGCCCAGAGAGTATCAGGGAGACAACGCAGCTCTGGCGGGAGTGCATCCATTGACAAGTACATCGGAGAGGTGATTCATTTACCCAACGTAAGTTGTACTCCTTCCGGAGAACAGTACAATGTCGCATATAGGCGTTTTAACAAGTCTAAACCAAGCAGATTTTCATTACAACCTGTCGTCAAAATTAGGGGTGCTTTCAATTGACACGGTCCAACAGAAATAGACAAAGGACCAGATACAGGATTGTAAACAGGGGCGCCTGAAAAACCTACAGAAACATTTGTTAAGCCGGACAAAGGTGCGCCAGGGAGTTTCGCATGAATGATAGAACTTTTTGCGGCACCAGTATCCAACAGAAACGGTTCGACTACACCTGATGTTGCTACTGCGACATAAGGCCCACTCTGATCCACTTGAACTGATACTACTCCCTCTCTCTGTCCATGGCTGTCCTAGTACTCATTTTGTTGAAATCCCTCATCATTTTCACAATAGTCTTCAACATGATACTGTTGTGACCTATTCTGTTGGGCAGACTGTCCATTTCGCTGATCAAAGTGATTGGAAGGGCGATCGTTCGTTTGTGGAGGCATAGCACCTCTTCCTCGACCTCTAGAATTTTGCACAAAACCACCACGACCTCTCTGAGCTGCTGCAGCGTTATTCTGCGCTAAGACTGGACACTCATTCTTATAATGACCCTCTTTCTTACAATACGCACATTGATTCCACTGGTATTGCGGTCTTTGGGAACCATAATCTGTCCTTTGATATGACCCTTGCTGTGTATTTGTTTGATTCATACGAGGCGGATATGCCTGTTGCAAAAGAACTTTAGTCTTTAAATCTTTTGTTTTCTTATCTGATTTCTCTTTCTCTTCTTTATCCCTGTTTTCATAATACTGTGCAGTTGCAAGTATTTGCGCAGTTTTAGAGACAGCCCACGCACTCTCGGAATCTTTTAATTTATTGCATAGCTCGGGTAGCAAATTGTGTACAAATTTATCGACAAACAATCTCTGACCTCCTTCTGTGCTCATATCCTGACCACTGTGATCTACAAAAGTCTCTTCGAACCTCGTGAAAAAGTCGGAGACACTTTCGTCTTTCTTTTGCCTGCATGCGGACAACTTGTCCCAGTTAACACGCAATGCTGGCATCAGAGTCTTCATTAAGTCGATTATCCTACCTGGAAGATTAGCAATTAGAGGTTCGGGTTTGGAACCACCTATTTGCTGACCGTCTGCTGCAATGATAGCTGCCCAATCACCACCTAGGGCAACTGGATGATTCTCTTTACGAATTTTAGCCCAAATTGGTTGCGGAACTACATGCCCAAATAACATGTCAATGTCCGCTAGATTCATTACACAAGCCTCAACTGTTTGTGCTAACTCCTTATAATATCCGGCAGGATTTTTACGCGGCCTGTTTCACTGCCAATACTTCAGCTCGCTTCCACGGAATGTGTATCCACACTCTCTGGAATTGTGCCGGAGCAGCTGCAATACCAAGGTTTACATTAGCTTGCACAGCTTCACGCCAAATTGGAGGAACCTCTCTCATTGGATATTGGCGATTCTGCTTCGTACTACTTTTCTCTAAGTTCCTTGGTGAACGAAGTGATGGATCATTCCTATAACTTAAAATTAGTTCCATCGCTTCTTTTATATTTTGACCTATTATCGTACCAGTAGCAAACTCTTTTTGGACCTTAATCAATTCTGCTAAATTTGAGTCAGAGTCATCTTCTTCTAACTCCTCTCGTAAAAGAGAGCACATCTCGTCGAACACATATCTTTGTGTTGGTTCATTCCACTGCATAAATGTATCCAATACATCTCTAGTACTATATTTCCTACTCTTCGAAATCCATCTGAGAGCCGTGGAATCTAATATTCCCCGTTCCTCAGTACTTGGGAGCTGACTACGTCTCTGTACAGAGTCAGAAGTAGGAGTCTTAATTAAAGATTTATAGAAAGGAGACAGAATGTTAGAGACAGAATCAGTGATTCTTCGACGAACGGAAAGTGGAGTCATAATACTAGCAGATGTAGAAAACACAGTAGCAGTTGGAACAGATAGGCCAGAAACAGTAGGAGTATCAGGCAAGGTAGCTTGTGAAACAGTAGGTGTAAGAAATACAGGTATAGGCAAAGGAGCCGGCAACCCAGGAAGAGGGGGTGCCGAAGGAACATTCACATTCACCACAGGAGGTACAGGAGCTTGATTCTGAGGGGCAAGAGCAGGAATACTAGGTTGTCCATCAACCGGCAATTGAACATTCGGTACAGGCGGAGCCGTAGCACCCTGTGCATACGGTGGGGGTGACTGTAACAAGTAAGACAACAGAGGATCATTTTCAGGGTCCTCTACTATCTTAGTTGTACTCGATGGCAAGGCAGGGTAGCACTTGTCTATCGCCAAATTACGCTCTCTAGTAGCTATCTCTATTGCCTTTTCAGACTCGTTGACTTGCAGCTGCTTAGCCGCCTGTTCTAAAGTCAACTCTTGCTCTTTCTGTTCTTTTTTCAACCTTTTAATTTCTCTCTGTTTAGATTCTTTTCGCCAGTAACGGAAAGAATCAAACATTGCCGGCCGGGCTTTCTTCTTAAACAATTTTACTTCTAAATTGTCAAGAACTTCAGGTTCAAAACTACCATGTAGTGGCCAACTAAGGACACCATCTTTTTCAGTGTATCGGACCCACACCTCATTATAAGATATAGGACCCACACCATGCTTACAGTAAAGATCATATAGGGGAGTTCCAATCGGAGGAACCAAACATGAGTCCTCCAACCGGGAATCACTGTTGCAACCAAAACACGACAACATACAATTTTTCCGACTTACCATTTTGTAATCCGAAACACAGAACGAACAAAAACACAAACAGAAATGTGCACTCGAACCAAAAACTTAGGCCTACCAAAAGCGAACAAATGTATCGATACCCAGACTAAACCAATAGATTATCGTAACCAGAACAACCAGTGATAATCTTACGAAACCAAACCAAACCAAGAACTAAAAGGATTTTAACAACCCTTACGAAGTAACCAACTAGCAACCACTAAATACTTAACTGAGGCACTGAAGACGTCACCAAGGAGAAACCCGTCACGTTTCGCCGTACTAAGGACTGCACCTCGGGTCCAAGACAGGGCGACGGTCAAGGCAACGGACCACTGCAGCCGTCCTGAACGGGAACCCTCGTGGAAGAGAACGTCGGGCCACTTTTGCGATATGCCGGGATCGATGAAGTGGGGCGCCTCCCTCAGGAATCTTCACACGAAGCTTCTCGAACTCTTCAGGCTTTTGGACCGGTACCGAATGACGTCGCCCCACTAGGGCACCAATTGGAGTTCTGGACTTTTTGGTTCCGTCCAGAGGTGTCAGGGATAACACCCGAAGACCCCGGAGTTCCACCTGTCTCGGTGCACAAATAAACAGAAACACGGGCTTCTCGATGGTGGCGTCAAAGACCAAAGGTTTATTACTGCAGGGACACAGAAGTCACAGAAACTACACACGGGCAGTGTCTAGGAGCCTGTTCGATTTGTACAAAAAGGGTTGCTCCTTATATACTAAAATTTGAGCTTGAGGCAAATTCTTTACATGTAATACATTCCCAAACCTTTGTGTCCTAAACAATAAATATTTGGCGTTGCACAGGAATCGTCAACAATATCTGATGTCAAAACATTACGAACGAGGGGTTCCCACTTTTCCATCATAATCTCATGTCAACTTTTCATTCAAGACCCGGACCGCCTCATCGTACATTTCGTTACCTCCCCCTAATAAAGGCCCAGAAGGAAAGGAGCAGAGCCAGGTGCAGAAGATAGAAAAGCAGGATAAGAGATGTTTGTGGGTCGTAAATGGGCAAGGCTACCAGCTTCGGCCGCCTAATCATGATCAGGCCAACGAACACAAGAACCAGTATAGCAGGACTGGCCTCAGGCAGAGGAGGCAGCCTTTGTCGAGTCATGCAACCACGGCATGTTCTGATCTAAGGTGCACGTGTCACTAGAGAGGTGAATCTCCGGCTAAGCCTACGTGTCTTTAACCGAAATGAAGTAATCAGAGATCATTGCGTATGTGAGGGCAAGAGACACAAAATGGCTGCCATGATCTAAGATGGATGCCATGGGTAGATCGGAAATGTGTTTGTAACAGGAGTACTCTTGCTCTTAGGATAGCGAAAACACCCGGATATGCTAAATAGATCATTTGCGGTTCGCTGATACCAAAATTATGTATTTACGACAATGTTGGAAACACGGGTTCAAATCGTCACGGAACCTCAGGGTGAGCAGTGTGGCCTGGGTGCGTAGTGTCTGCACCCTCTCTCCCTGACCCTCTCTTCTCTGTGTTGCTCTCTCCCTCTCTGTCCGTCTATCTATCTCTCCCCCTCTCTGTCCGTCTATCTCTCTCTCTCCCTCTCTGTCTGTCCATCTCTTTCTCTGCCTCTCTCTCTCCTTCACTCTCTCTCTGTCCCTTGATGTGTGCAAGACACACCTTCTCATCATGATTTTTGTCTTGCAGGCTGTGACCTACAGAGTGTCCCAAGGGGTGCCGCCATGTGTCTTTATTTCTGTTCTGTGTTTGTTTTAATATTTTTTTATTTGTTGCTTTGAAGGTGAATGTGTGATGCTCATTTTTGTGTCGATACATGGATGTAACCAGATGTGATTTTGCGACATCAGTCGGATATTTGATACATGATTCTGTGTAGTTGATGTGGCATGTCTTTGTCTGGGGGAGCCCGGGAGGCGGGGTCCTGGAGGTGGTGGCATTGGGTGTCGTGGCCCTCTTGGGTGTCCTGGCTGCATAATCAGTGGCTCCATGACATCTGTTGTTCTTCAGGTGTGGCTCTGGCCTTGGCTCCCTATTTGCGGTGCAGGATGTGGTCCGACTTTACACCAGGTCAGAGCAGGCTTTAGTTTCGTGCTGCTAACGTGCCTCATCACAAGTTTTGTGATCTTATGGCCGATCTGGCTGGTCGTTGGTAATGGTGGGGTGTGGTGTTGTTGCGATTTTTTGCTCTGGAACACCTACTCTGCATCTCATTAGCGATAGTTACGGGGGTCATCTGTGGCAATGTTTTTGCGGCTGCTATCGCATGTACACTGGTGCTATGGGCTGTTAGCACCAGCTTGTGAATGGGGTGATACATTTATTGCGACTTTGGCTGTGATAAAGTGCTGTTAACTCAGCGATAGCTCCATGAGAATATACCCCAACATCTCAATTGCTTTTATTTGCCCCCAAGTTTGCAAACTAGCTGGTTTCACCTAATTAAACGCTCCATACTACTAGATGTACAGTACTAAAAATAAAATACTGTATTTGGTGATATTAACATAAAAACGTTTGAAACATGGTAAGATCATCGGTAATGTATGAAGACACATTGTACCAATTTTTATAGCAAAGATTGATCAAGCTATGGAGACTGGAGGGACAGAGGGAGAATCTCCATATCATTCCATGTGCTGTAGCAGTCAGCGAAGAGGGGCTAGCATCAAAGCATTTTCTAAGGGTGAGCACCGACAACTAAAACCTTCACAGTCGCCATGTTAGGTGATTATCCCCTACATGGCATATATAGGCATTCCAGAAAAAACACTCGCCCCCCCCCCCCTGTGGGTAGAATTAATCAGCTCCTACATTGTACACTGAAATCGCAGCTCTTATCTGGGCTATAAATTGACGGGAGTCTGGCCATAATCCACCTTGGACACCCAAGATATTTCACCATAGTGCAAATAGTGGTGCTACTAGTGCCCGTTTTTAAGATTCTCAAGGTCTCTGTGTGCCCTCTTTTTCCCAGATTGTGGCAGGTTGGTGTTACCCACCTCCCCCTAGCTCCAGCATAAATTGAGCAGAAGAACAGCAGAAGAACAGAAACTATGCAATAGATTCCTCTAATGTGAGCTAGAATGGGCAACTTGAATCATGGATAGATGACAATTTCCATCTAGAACAAAAGGTATTTAAGGGCAGAGAACCCAATGTAAACTGAATAAACTGAATAAAAAACTTCCTGTTAAATGAACTGCTAATCATATCCAACTATGGTTCATATGAAGAGTTGGCTTTATGTTCAAGGAGAACTTCTGTGCATCTTGGCTGGCAGGTGGACATCATTTCCTCATTTACCTAAGCATCCCAAAGGATGCCTTAAGTTCCTGTTTTGTGGAAATTGTAGAGGCATCTCCTTTTAACAAATCTAACAGTAAACTTAAACTTTTGTGTACGTTTACTGTTGGATTTGTAGATACATACATACATACAAGAGGTAACATGATCTTCATGCCAGTAAGAAGACTAGCCGGCATAGTTGGCCATCTGTAATCGTTAAAACATTGAACTAGAAGAGACCTATTCACAAAGGAAAATCCACTTGTCATTTACAATGCTCTACCCTGTTGCATTCCCTTTTTTTCATCTGTCCAGTCATAAAGTGGAGTAAAGTGCATGGAAAAAATTTGAAAGGGGTAAAAACTGAATTCTGGTAAAAATTAGTCAATAAACGGTTGATGGAAACAAGGAGTAACAGCATTGTCCCATGCGCATTTCACCAGCCCACCCAGAGAGAAGGGGAAAATCATTCCAAAACATAATGGCAATAATAAAAGTGCACTTAAATACAAGGAACTTCATAAACATGATAACAACGGAGATAAGTTTAGGCGAACTAGTACTATATAAAATAGAAAATAGAAAATAGGAGGGAAATCAGGCTTGTCTAAAACTTTATGTACATCATGAATAAGTCGATGACTTCACTCCGTTTACCTGCGCAAACATAAAATCGATGGCATTATTAAATGTCGAAATATGATAAAATATTTATTTAACCCTAACTTTTCTTTTTTCGCATATATTTCCTACAGTATCATTTGAATTGACAACTGGGTCATGATAGTGAATATGTATTGCTTTCTTTCTGTGTACATAACATCTAACCTTCACATGAAAAAAACGATGATAAAATGTCAACTCCATATCTCTTCATGTCTTGAGAGCTGTCATGAAGCTGCTTCGCCATTATAGTGAGGCTGTACGAAATTGTGTGCCTTGCCCAGCTCAGGTTTTTCCACCTGAGGCCTTTTTTTATTGATAGTCTCCAGGGGCGCAATGGGCAAGTGCGCCTGCTGTTTCTGCCCATAGGGCATCACAGAAGGGCCAACACATGTGCCCTTATCATTTTGTATTACAAAATGTACAGGAACTAAATGTACACTGACGCGATTGTCCGGAGGAATTCCCGCATTTGCATTTTGTCAATGATGTATTTTGGAAACAGATGAAAAGAGGCTGTCTAGAGTCCTGCTGTCTTTGCTCTACATACAGGAAGCCCTTGAAAGGTGGTAAAAGGGAGGTCTCAGAGTCCCCCAAGCAATCCCCCCGTATGTGAGTGCAGTCACTCACTGGGCATGCAGCAGGTGGTCTTGGCTCCCTCTTTGAAATGCAGGCCCCATGCTCCCTTCTCAGTGATAGGTGGGCTGGCGGCATCAACGATCTGGTTGCTTTTCACTTATGCACTGTTCCAAGTGCTCGTACAAGCTACACGCCTGCCCTGGGAATAGTGTATTACCCCCAGGTCCCTTTTGTCCTCACCTCAGTCATTACTGATGGAGATATATCTATCTCGCAGACAGAAACAAGCATTTGCAATGCAATAGGTCTCGCATTTACGAGAGTTTGAGCTTTTGGTATTGTAAATGACAATGCCTTTTATTTATGTGTTGTTTTTAAAACAGATAAATAAAAGGCATTGTCATTTACAATGCCAATAGCTTAAACTGTTGCAAATGCAAGGCCTATTGCTATAAAAATAAATTAAAAGCATTAGGATAGGACGTGTACTGCCTGCAATAGCAGGCAGGACCACGCTATTTAAGAAAATAGTGCTCAGAGGCTGTAATTAAAGCCTACTGAGCAACAACACACATAAAGGGGTGTCGCCATGGGAGGTTATAAAATGAGACAAGGCAGAACTAAGGAAGGAATGCTAAGCTTTTTGACTTAGGAACAGACACAGTTTACAGTGGACAATGACACAAGGCAATGAAAAATATGGGTGGAGAGTGGGCGGAGCTTCAAGTCCCTACCTGAATACAGCATGCCTCGCAGAGCAGCGCATACGCCTCCCAGGCTTGACCTAAAAAACGAGGCTGGCTGATTCTTTGTATAGAAAACGTCTCAGTTTGTGCATTTGCATATTAGGAATATGTATTTTCTGCACAGCTTATTTTGTGAAAACAAGAAAAGCAAGGTGAAAGTCAGTTCCTGTCATGCTGCAAGTGCTGTTTAAACCATTATCTTTTTTTGCAGTTTTATATTGCATGAGCTCAGCATGACTGTATTAGACTATTTACATGAGAGCCTTTTACATTACACAAGTTCACTTCCATGCTTGTTTTTTTTTAGGCACTGGAGTTTGTCATTTGCTCAAAATCACAGGATGTTGAAAAACGCTGACACTTGAAACGGGTTCCCCAGTTCGAAAGTAGGCAACTCTGGCCATAACACCATCATCCTCTCTTAACGTGTAAGCAGCTGCTACGGTGGAAATATTAATGTCATATTTTCTGCAGCATTCCAAAGTTTATCCTGAACGCCAATGGGCGATGTGTGGTGGGTGGTACCCAGGCAGTGGCCCCCACGTCCAGCAGGGAGACTCCTTAGCCCTGGGGCCAGGTGTGCGTGAGATGACTGGGCCACGTGCGGTGGGTGATACTCAGTGCCCCCCACTCCAGCAGGGAGCCTCGTGCAGCCCCGGGGCATCCTGTGGGTGAGGTGACTGGGCCAGGCCCCGTGCGGTGGGTGGCACCCCGAGGTCTGCTCTGCAGACCCCCGCTGCCTCTCCTGCACACAGCTTCTGCTGCGGGAGAGTGATGTGGCTGCCTGTACATGAGGTGACAGGGCCCTGTGCGGTGGGTGGCACCCTGTGGCCTGCTGTGCGGACCCCGATGGGTGGCACCTCATTGCCCCCACGCCCAGCAGGGAGCCTCGTGCAGCCCTGCCCCCCGTGTGTTAGGTGACTGGGCCCGTGCGGTGGGGGACACCCAGTGACCCCGACGCCTGCAGGAAGCCTCGTGCAGCGCTGGGCCCCCTGTGAGTGATGTGACTGGTCCCCGTGCAGTGGGTGGCACCCCGTGGCCTGCTCTGCGGACCCCGCTGCCTCTCCTGCACACCGCTCACCCTCCCTGCTGCAGAGGGTGATGTGGCCGCCTGTGCCTGTGACGCGCCTGAAAGCCGAGTTGCCTCTTCCACAAAACTTTCTCCACTCCCAGCCTCAGCTGCTGTCTCCAGCGCCTCCTGCCCTCGCATGGCCTGGCTCTGGGCACTACAAGCCCCCACTGCCCCCACCGACCCCCGGGACACTCCGACTGCAGGTGACTGGCTTCTGGGAGCTGTGAAGGGCACTCTGCGGGTGCCCACGGCGGGTGCTGCGGTCCTTGGGGGTTCTGTGGTGGGACGTGGCTGTGGGGCCGAGGGATGGCAATCTCATGCTCTGCATGGGTTGTGGGTGCGTGCGCTTCGAGTTCGTGCGTGGTTGTGAACTTGTAAGGGCGCCTGTGTTGTAGGGGTGTGCTTGACAGCAGCGTGGTGTTTCTAATGGGCGTGCATGTGCTGTGGAATGTGTGCGTGTCTGTTGTGTGTGGGCAACGTCTCAGAGTGCACTTATGAATCGCTGGCCTGCTGTGGGGGGGGGGCGCATGTGTGGTGGGGAATGTGTTGTGCATTTGTTGCTGTGGCAGTGCCTTGTCTAGTTGAGTCTCTGTTGTGAGTTGCGCTGTGTGAGGTGATAATAGCCTGAGTTGTGTCGGTGTGTGCGTGTGTGTTGAGAGTGGTACAGATGGTTTGTGAGTAGTATTTTTTGTGAATTGGGTGAGATGGCCGTTCTTTGGAGCCATGTGCCTGCAGTGTGGAGTTTCCTGCACGTGTATGTGGTGCGATGTCTTGTGGCTTGTGTGTTTTGTAGACGTGTGTCAGTGTTATGGTGTTTCATAGAAGTATAAGGTGACGTTGGCTTGTGTTGTGTCAGTTTGTGACGTGTGTATACAAAGTGGTGTTGTCTGCATGTGCGTGTTGTGTGTAGCAGAAAGAGTTTGTGGGTAGCATTTTGTGTGTGTTGCGTGAGACGGTCGTGCTGGAAACCATATGCCTGTCCAAAGATGAATGCGCGCGGACAATTCATAATAATTATACATCTCGTTGCGGTGTCCGGGTCTGACATTTTTTACCCTTGAAAGAATAACAAGCCGACTGGGGTAAGGAAACTGAAAGTGATGGGAAGCGCCAGCCGATAACCTAACAAGTAAGCCAAGACAACAGACAATATGAAATCTTTTGTACCGGCTGTTTCTGTGCATCTTGTATAGTCAATATACAAAATAATGTGTCTAACTATGCCATTAATGCCTCTGAATGACACGCCGATAATTGTGTTGTTTGGAACACGCCAGTGTACGTTGTGATAGGGAAACATCACGGGTGAAGCACGACCGCATGCAAATATAATTTTTAAAAAGCCTCTGGTAAATACTGGTGCAGTTTGATGTTTGTTCTGGTGCAGGGAAACATCGTGGGTTAAGCACGACCGCATGCAAATATAATTTTAAACAAGCAAACTCACCGCCACAGCCCGGCTTTAACAGGAAGCCAGGCAACCTTTGTTGGGACGGGGCGGGGCCGGACAAAAACAGGAAGCAGGCGCTCCTGTGCCTGCCGGAGGATTTCCGTGTTAGCTAGCGGGGCTCCCGTGCTCGTGGAGAGCCCCGCGGCCCCCACCTGTTAACCGGAATGACCCGCTGGCTGCCGAGGGACACGCAAGAAGAACCTGGTGAGTGGGGTGTGAGGGGGATGTGTGCGCACGTGTATGTGTGTATGTGTGCGACGGCGGGGGTGTCTCTGTATGCGTGCGTGTGTGTATGTGCGCTTGTGTGTGTGTCTCTGGTGAGGTAATGGGGGGAGCGTGTGTGTATGCAGTGTGTGTGTGTGTGCGCGCGTGTGTGTATGCGATGGCGGGGGTGGGTTCTCTGTATGTATGGGTGCGTGCATGGGCGCTTGTGTGTCTCTGTGTATGCGCATGCATGTGTGGTGCTGTGCGCGCCCTCGAGGAGGAATCTGAGACAGCGAGGCTCGTGCCTGAACGCTGTCTCACATTCCTCCTAACACGCCAACAAAAGTTCATCGCTACGCTATCGCTACGCTCGACCTAAAAAGAACAAAAGGAATACTGGAACACGTACGCCGCCTCCAGGAGCACATAACGCATTCCTTCTGTTCTTTTTTATGCGTCCCGACAGAATGGGACAAGGAATACGTGGGCTGCTCCTGTGGGGCTGGAGGGATGTCTTCGAATGCTGTGGGTCGTTGTCACAGCAGGGCGGGTGTGACAGCTGATGCCTGGTTGCAGGGCTGGCAGGGTGTTGTGTAGGTGAGAAAACAGATTTGTTCCAAGGACGAACTTCTGGGTCATGACGCTGCACAATGGTGCGCATTTCCCTGGCTGCTGGCCTGATACTAGTAAAGAGTGCGTCCAGACCTGTGAGCATTTCCTGGGTAGCCTGGTGTCACTGTTTACGTAGGACATGTTGGTGGGCACATGCACACCGGGTGCTGAGTGCGCGCCTGTATTTGCGTTTGTCGGCGTCTTCAAGCTTGGAGGTGGAGGTGGACGCTTGCAGCTCCTAGTCCTGGGGTGAGTGTGGCATAGCGGTTTGTTTTGCTGCCTTTTCTAAGGTTTTGTACGGTTCCTTTCGCTGGCTATGTTCTACGTGTGACTGTAGGGCACCGTGCAATAGAGGTATGGTGCTGGTGGTTGCTTTCTTATTATGGAGCAGTATTGGGGAGTCGCTTGGGGCCTAGTGTTAGGGGGTCTCGTGCACATGCTGTGAAGTGGTGATCCAGTCTGGGTGTGATCTATTCCCCCCTGCGGCCTACATATAGGTGCATCCTGCAGGTGTAGTATGGAGGCTGCATTTTACAGAGAGTTTCCAGGCTGGCATCCTACGGCAGGACGGCTGTGTCAGCCAGTGGGGTGAAATGTCTTCCTGCAGGTCCTTGGCCCATCTCTTCCATCAGTGGAGACGGCTGGGCACACCGTGCCTGTGCTACTGCACCTGTCCCCCAGCAAGCACTCCTCTGGAGGGTGGACTTTCCAAGCAGGCTCCCAAAGGGGAGGAGGTCAGTTGGGGGACAGGCACATGGCACCCTAACATCCAGTCCAGCAGGTGCTGCATTGGTGATGTGGTGTCTGCATAGGTTTGGTTTCTGGCAAAGTCTGGGTGGAGGTCTTGGGGCCCAGCCAGTTGTATTTTCTCTTGACTCCCGGGGTCGCAATTTACACCAGTCTCCATATGTTTTACGGCTTGGTTTTTTTCCGCTGTTGTGGGGTATCGGTGACTTGCCAGTTTTCCCCTGGCGACCCCTCCATGGATGTTTTTATTCCTTTGCCTCCGAGTTGTTGTGGGTATCTGCCTGACTTAGTTTCTTATGTCGTGGCTGGTTCCAGGGTTGTGTCTGATTCTCGTTTTTTGGGAACACTCTGCTTTAAGGCATGCTGCCTGGGTAGTAGTGGTTAAGGGATGCCATTAGGTTGTCAGGTGGGGAGCAGTCTGCATGAGCAAGATGGTGTCAGCGTAAGCCTGTGTACGCGGCCGCTGCCATGCCACGCTAGCTACCCGAGCCACAGGTGATCAGCTACCTGCCCTGCAAATCGGTGATGCTGGGTTCCCAGGAGCATTGCGCACACTGAGTGTCGTGACAGCGGAGCTTTCAGCGGAGCACGAACGGAGCCGCGCTCGGGATACTCGACAGAGCGCTGGAGAGACAAAATAAGATTTGCCTCGCGGTCCTGTTTGCTTTTCCCGCAGCTAATCTTAAAACACTCCTTCCGACTGAGGTCTCTGCTCGCTCTTGCCGCGTAGCCGGAGCCAAGACACGGACACCTGGTGAGCACTCTGAGAATCGGATAAAAAGACATCGCCTGGAAAGACAAGAAGTGCTTCTTTGGAGTTTTTACTGTCTAGCTCGGGTGTGGGCAGCTTATTTAACATTTTTTGAACTTTGGGAGCAGCAAAGGACATTGGAGAGATCAGGAACAGGCGAAGGGACTAGAAAGAAAATGAGCTATTGTGGCAAAAAGGGCTTAAAGGTAAAGACACCCACCATACCCACCATAGGCGGGAGATGATTCCAGAAAGATCAAGTTCAGACAGGTCAGTGGGGTGATTGGGGCAAAAGAAAACACTGGTCCAACAGGGGCAGGGACAGGGGCAGGGGTCTCCAGTAAAGAACTTAAAGACAATAAAGACAATAATGCTACTCTAGTACAGCCCCTTCCAGCCAAAATCTTTTTAGTGGCCAAGAGTCAGGCTACCAATGCTAAAAACAACACAAAATATACGCAATGTCTTAATAGAGCTGAAGACTCTTCTCAACAGAATTGCGATAATGGCGATATCAATCGAGTACCCGCTGCTAGTAGGGAACCCAGTAACGCCCCTTCCAGACCAGAAGTTATCCCCACCTCGACCTGCAATCTGGAAGACTCAGCGGAATCTTCTCTACCATTGCCTACTTCAATTGAAGAACATGATTATACACTTGACCTCTCTATGCCCCCTAATCCTCTTTTAACGCCACTCCTTAACGAGGGTGAACACCTAGAACCTGATGAAGGAAACATTGGCCATACCTTATGTACTCACTTTTAGAACCTGAATACCAGGGACTATCCCACAAAAACAGAAGCTGCCATCCGAAACCTGGAAGTTCCTCCTGGCTCTACCGCCCCTTGTACCCCGGAATTTGGTCAAGATGCCTTTTACTCGGTATCAGACAGTACTCCGAGCTCATCAGGGGAAGAGGAGACTGAGGAAGATGAAGGAAATACTAACAGCACCAGTGAAGAGGAAAGTGAGGCTCCCCATGATAACACTGGTACAATTGTTTGCCTTAAAAAGCCAAGAAATAAGATCAAACGGAGGAGCCAGCTTAAATGAGATCATTCAGACTCGCAGATGTCATACCACTTAGAAGAAGAGGAACCGACCATGTCACAATCAATACCACAAGGACGCAGCCCAAGAAGATTGCAAGCTAAAACTAGCGAGACATTGGAGCCCTCACTTGCTGCCATTCTCGCCTCGATCAAAGACTTTCAGGAGGAGGTAAGAGGCGAAAATAGGGCAGCTAAAAACGCAGCGAAAAAACTACAGGGTGGTCTCAGATTACTGAATAAGACCTGTACAGACATCAGCGAGAGAGTGGGCATGGTCGAGGCTAGGACTGAACATTTTGAAACTGAAGCAGTGGCAACCAAACAGGCCACTGACTCCAATTCTGCTTGCCTCATGGATCTAATGGTGAAAATTGAAGAAAATGAAAACCGACAACGCCGGAATAATTTGCGCCTGCTGGGGATTCCAGAAGGAAAGGAGGGGGAAGACCCTAGACAGTTCATTGTCAAACTACTGCAAGACTCTTTCCAGAAAATACTGAATGGGATTGGGACCGCGAAGTACAGCGAGCTCACAGGTTTCCCTTCTTTAAAAAAAAACAATACAAAAATAGTAACTTGACTGAAGGGCAGCCCCAGGTTTTCCCTGTATACTTTAGCAATTTCCTCCTGAGACAATTGGTTTACGACAAGGCCCGCCCCAACTCAAAAAAAGGGGCTCATGGAATTACCTTTTTTTCCAAACCGGATTTCTGCCATCAGACTGTTGAGCGCAGATGGCATCTGCTGCAGCTGATCTCTCCCTTACAACAACTAGGCGCAGAGGTGTATCTCATGAACCTGGCTAGGTTAAAGGTTATTCTGCACAGCATCACCAAGGTCTTTACATCTGAGATTAAAGTCAAAGAGGAGTACCTGGAAGAGATCAGACTCAAGAGGGGACATAGAGGAGTAAATTGAAAAATGGGAGGGGGTGGGGGGAATGAAGCTATTTTCTATCTTATAGAGGGATAGGGGGAAAAAAGAGAAAATTACTGAAAGATAATTGTTACTCTCTCTCTTGTCTTTTCTTCCCCATTTATCCTCTAGTACCTCTTAGAATATGATTTGGAATTTTTTTATTGAGCACACTTACTTTTCTTAGGCGCTTGATGTGGTTGGCGGTCGTGGCTTATGACTGATCACCATCATTCAGGCTCTGCCTCATTGCTCACACAAAGGGGGGGTGGGTGGGTGGAGGGGGGACCTTGGGGGAAGGTTGGGAAGGGTGGGTAGGGTCACAAAAGGCACATACAGGCACTAACCATACATATACACATCAAATCTTGTTGACTAGTTTTGTCTTCTTTCTTTTATGGAATGTAGATGGGTACTGCTGTACCCTTTAGATGGCTAGGATAGAACCATTACGAATCGTCTCTGTTAATGTTTGTGGTTTGAACGATGCGTCAAAGAGGCAAAAAGTGGTGATGGGTCTACGAACACTTGTGGGAAACATCATATGTCTACAGGAAACCCATGTAGAACAGTCAGAAACATATTTTCTAAACACAATAGGGTTTAAAGTAGTGGATGCTACTACGCAAGGAGCTAAGACAA
Source organism: Lissotriton vulgaris (assembly GCF_964263255.1). Classification (NCBI taxonomy): domain Eukaryota; kingdom Metazoa; phylum Chordata; class Amphibia; order Caudata; family Salamandridae; genus Lissotriton; species Lissotriton vulgaris. The sequence continues at coordinate 1,087,694,067 of NC_141697.1, read as the reverse complement.
AGGGTGTAGGAATCTTAACTGATAGAAAATTTGCTATTAGCAATCCACGAACCAAATTAGATTCACTAGGAAGGTGGGTCATCACTCAGATTCAACTCCCTAATAACATCTTTTTCATGGTAGCAATGTTGATGATCCCGGGGTCATTAACCAAGTTTCTAGTGAATTAGTACATTGTCCCACCCCGATAGTCCAATGCGGAGACTTTAACATACATCTACCTAGCAACTGGGATGCCAACACAACCTGGAGATACAAAGGAAGGAAACCTCTAGTCTTTCAAGCTTTAACTAACCTCCTTCAAGCTCACGGACTGATAGATGGCTGGGCGAGCAAAAACCCGTCACTTTCTGGGTACACTTTTTACTCAGCCCCGCACCAAGTATTGGTTAGATTAGACTATTTTTTTGTTTCTGCATCATTGTCCCCCAGCTTCACTATAGATATCGCTCCCTGTTTCATGTCCGACCATAACCCTATTATTCTCACCATAAGGGAATTTGGGCAATCCAGAGAGGCTTCCAGATGGAGTTTTGAAAAAGCTTTATTATACGACCCTAGCTATATAAATCACATGCAAGGATGGATCCAGGTGTTCTTAGAGATAAACATTGGCTCCGCCTCTCAAATGACAGTCTGGGCTACCCTAAAGGCAGGGATCAGAGGCGAGACCCTTAGGTTCTCTGTACAAAAAAATAGAGCGGAAAAAACCCAGATCAAAGATCTCCAAGAAAAACTAAGAAAAACAGAAGTTAAACTAACCCAAACAATTCACGCAGGGCTAGTTTGTCAGCCAATTCAACAAGAAGCAATTTTCGTTAGGGCAGAAATAGGGGCGGTGTTTATGGGCAAAATCGCAGCTTAGTGGGCAGCAGCAAAGGAGAAGACGTATGAGTGTATTGACAGCATTGGACATCATTTAGCTGTCAGGACGAGACAACAAACTACCTCTAGTGAAATCCACAAAATCAGACTTGCTTCAGGAACAGAGGTTACGGATCCTAGCCATATTCGGCATGAGTTCCAGGAGTTTTATGCAAGGAAGAAATCTGTTGCACGGCCGATGCTCTAGACAGAGAGATCTCTGAATATCTCAGCGCGATAGAACTAAGCAAATTGAGCCTAGGAGATAGCGAACTGTTAGATCTTACTCCTACATGGGAAGAAATCCTGGATGCCCTTAATAGCCTCCCAGATGGGAAGGCTTTTGGCCCTGATGGCATCCCCGTTGAGTTTTTTAAAAATCTTTGCTACTCAAATCAAGGTCATATTTACAGAGGTGATTACATCCATCTTCAACGGCACCTCCCCTCCAGCCTCTTGGTCTAGCGCTAGGATTTCTTTCTTTCCAAAAAAGGATAAGTACCCACTAGAAATGAGCTCTTATAGACCAATAACTCTTATCAACTGCGATTCCAAAATATTTTCTAAGGTATTAGCCTCCAGAATATCTCGAGAAGTGGAACCCCTTGTCTCAAAATGGCAACATGGTTTTATACTTAAGAAAGGTGCTACCGAACATGTCAGGAAAGTTATTACTCTGTTTGATGCTGCCCAAGTAGCCGGAGACCCGATGTTACTCATATTACTCGATGCCGAGAAGGCTTTTGACCGGGTCTCATGGCGATTTCTTTGGAAGGTAATGGACAGTATGGGGTTCGGTGGTAGATTCATGCAGGCGATGCAGGCACTTTATCATAATCCAACTGCTAGTGTCACCATAAATGGACAACTGACAGAACCCTTTAAAATATCACGAGGCACCAGGCAGGGATGCCCCTGGTCTCCGTTATTGTTCGCCCTTTACCTAGATCCCCTTATCAAACAAATAGAGAAAAATCACAAAATTTCTCCAGTAACATACTTTCAAAACAGCTGTAAAATCTTGGCTTACGCTGACGACCTTTCTATTACCACTCCAGACCCTGGCAATTCCACACTGGCTCTAGAGGATGAAGCCCACAAATTTGGGAGAGTATCTGGATACGCCCTAAATAAAAACAAAACACAGATACTAATAAATAGTAAAATCATCTGGACTGACACCAGAGTTGCACCAGAAGCTAAATACTTGGTAATACTAGTTTCACCTGGACTGGAGGAAATAGTTGCAGTTAATTTGTCTCCCCTTGCTGTCCAGACGAAGAAGGCAGTAAAACAAATCGATAATTTACATCTAACATTGGTCGGTAGGTGCAATGTCATTAAAATGACTTATTTTCCCAAACTACTTGATTTATTTCGTTGCATTCCCGTGCGTTTAGTAAAAAAGACTTACTTAAATTCCAACAAAGTTTTACTCAATTCATTTGGGCATATGCTCAGCCCAGACGTGCATTAAAACATCTCACATTACCAAAAGACAGAGGGGGATGGGCTTTTCCTAACATTACCCTATATTACTGGGCGGCAGTCCTGCAATATACTTCAGTTCTGGTAAGAGATTCCACCTTTGGAACTGAACCGTCTTTACCCTCACCCTTTCGGTCTCTGGTAGGGGAACAATATTGGGGCTGCCTACTCCGAGAAACAGCTTATGGAGACTACAATCGCGTTAAATTTAAGACGCTAATGAATTCTTACAAAGTTTTTTGCCATGTCCGGAGAATTTTGGGAATTGGTAGATATAACTTTTACTCCCCTATAACTAATAACAACAATTTACCTGCTATATTTAGCTCATCTTATTTATCTGAATGGCACAGAGCAAGGGTAACAAAACTAGGAGATAGTATAACAACCAGGGAGATCGAATCCTTTTCAAATTTACAGACTAGATTTAAACTAAAAAGTTAAGAATTATTTAAATATATGGCCATTCACAACTACTTATCTAGGAAGGTGGGAGGAACCAACGGATTTGCTGAGGTTGAGCTTATGAACACCCTCCGGAACGTAACCTCTGTTCGCATTGGGACTATCTATCAAATAATAAATAAGGAAACCCCAGGTGACTTAGAAACCATTGCTTCCAAATGGCATATTAAACTTGATTCCCCTAAAAGTATATTTTACAACTCACTGCGATTATCACAACATATTTTACTTTCTGCTAAACTCCAAGCACAACATTTCAAAACTATATTCTTTTTGTATATGACACCTAGCAAACTCATTAAATGGGGATCTGGGAGAGGAACATTATGCCCACGCTGCTCTGAAGTAGGGGCAGACTCTATACATATATTTGCAACATGTCCAACTATCAATTCCACCATACTCAGAATTCAGAATTTACTTTGCGAAATAACTAACCAATCAATACTCCTAAATCCCACGACCATTCTTTTGGGAACACAATCTGACTCTTTAAGAGTGAAGGAGGAAGGGCTGATTTTTGTTGCAATGGCAGTATGGAGGATATGTGTCTCCTCCGGCTGGTTAAATTCTGAGTCCCCCTCCTACGCACAATGGCTGGCTAGATTAGTCACTACATACCATTTAGAAAAATCTGTATATGCCAAGAAAGGACGAAGGAAAAGGACGATGGGGATTGAAATCTGGGAAGTATTTTCTAAATGGATCGATCAACAAGGGCAAGGGGACCCAGAGACTTAATAGGGTTACTAGATACCCATAATATCTTCTTTGCAATATTCCTTTGTTATGATATTATTTATCTCTTTTTTTGCTCATTGTGTACGATTACGTGTACCTGTATTATTGGTCTTCAATACATATGAGAGATGGTAGGAGGGTGGGGGGGTCTTGAATTTTCTTTCTTTTGTAACTCTGCTTGAGATTCTGCTTTGTGAAAAATAAAAAAAATAAAAAAGGTTGTCAGGTGGGTATTAAGTCCTGGCTCCAATGCCGCTTTTCTGTGGTATGTTCCCGCTGGGGGCTTTTTCTGCCCTTTAGGGATGACTCTGGGTTTCCTGTGCTGTCCTTTCCTGCCTTAAATTCCTGGTTCCAGTTTGGTCTCGGTCAGGCTTTTTTTTTTTTTTAGATTCTTTATTGTCAGGAGTTCAAAAGAGATATTCATACTTCCATTCGTCAGTTGCATGTACATACCATTAGTGTGAGTAAGCAGGAGAAAAGAACAAAACATATCGTGTGTCTTCAACTATCAATGTCCGCCGCGTTCAGGAATTGGAGCAGTTATGGGTAACAAGCATATGTAGATCGTGGCCCAATTCTGCCTCTTATCCATAAGGTGTTCCCTGACAATACATTTCTAACATACTCGTCTGAGACTAATAATTTGAAATTTTAGCAAAACAAGAAAGAAAAAATGAACAGTAAAATCCAACTATGGTCATCATTGATCAATGGAATGTGTCCATCCACCTACAGTCTTCTACAGGTACATTTGTTCAGCCATGCGCCTAAGATAGCGTTGCGTTCCCGTATTTCCCCGGCCTCCCCCATCACTGTGCTGGCAAATCCTTTTCCTGCTAGTCCTCGTCATCCTCCGATTCTGAGTCCTCACCCTCCGGCAGGGGCTCACATGGTTCTCCCCTATATTTGTTCCATGGCATCCATACCTTATTCCACTTGCGGGGGCATGCCCTTAACACATAGACTGCTCTCTCCTTCACCATTAGGAGGTCCATATTCCTTATCCACCCTGCCACCGTTGGCAACTCCGGGGCCCCCCACCTCTGTGCAATGTCTCGTTTGGCCACTGTCACCGCCAGTGTGACCCATAGCTGTCCATATCTGTTTAGGTCTGTAGGGTCCCAGATGTTTAGTAAGCACTTACGGGGCTCCGGTAGGACAGACACATTGACAGCCTGCGAGACTGTGCGCATAATCTGCCTCCACAGTTCCCTGATTTGAGGACATTCCCATAACGTGTGGAGGAGAGTTCCCTCATCCCCGCATCCCCTGAGACAGTACGGGTGTGGTGCCCTTTGTATTCTGTGAAGCAGTGTGCGAGTGTAGTAGGTGCGATGCAAAATTTTAAGCTGTACTAGGCGGAACCTGGCCGAAATGCCTACCTCTCGTGGCGAAGCAAGCGCCTCGTTCCACTCCGTATCATCCATTTCACCCAGTTCTCCCACCCACTTTTCTTTAAGTTTCTGTGTGGGGTCTGGCAGGTTATTTATCAGTTTTTTGTACGTGAGTGAGGTCGCCTTCTGCTCCATAAATTCGGTCAGCAACCTGTCCTCCAGCGGTGAGGATTCTGGGAGTGTGGTGTCTGGTGGGATTGCTTGTAATAGAGCGTGTCGGATTTGCACATACCGGTATGTTTCAGAGGGACCCAGACCGTATAGCTGTTGGAGCTGTGGGAAAGGTATAACCGTGCCCCTGTCCCAGAGGTCCCCAACCACCGAGATCCCTATGGTATCCCACCCTGTGAACCCTTTACATGTCAGCAGGTTTCCCAGTGTTTTAGTGTCCCACAACGGAGTCAGCCTGGTGATTTTACCTTTCCACCCCAGACGTGATTGTGCTGCATGCCATAGCGTTGCCGTATGAAGCGTTGGGCCAAGCAAGGTCTTTACTTGCGGGTAGTTGTACAGCACTGAAAGCATGCCTTCAGTCCCCAGTTGTGACCAGTCCGCCTTATAAGCGGGGTCCTCCCGTGTGACGTGGATCCAATGATTAATAACCTTAAGCTGGGTTGCCCAGTAATATAGTTGGAGATTGGGCAGTGCGATCCCCCCCTCGTACCAGCTCTTCACCAGTTTATTCTGCGCTATCCTTGCTAGGCCATTGCTCCACAGCAAACTGGAAACCAATGCCGCGACCTGTCGGAAGTATCTTGGGTTCACCACATAAGGGGAGTTTTCCAGCACATATAGAAACCTTGGGAGAGCCATCATTTTATAGAGTGCCACTCGTCCTAGGAGGGTCAGCGGTAGTGTAGCCCAGAATTTGACATCTGCACGCAAGCGTTGCAAAGGCGGCCGCAAGTTTTCGGCATAGAACTCCGTAGCGTCGGCAGTCACAAAAATACCCAGGTATTTAAATGAGGTGGTGGTGATCTTTAGGGGACAGTCGGCTGGCAGCACTGGACCTGGGCCCTTGAGTACATAAAGTATGGACTTGGACCAGTTCAGGGTGTAGCCCGAAGCCTCGCCGTGTTCATCTCATAGAGCCAACAGGGAAGGGACCCCTTCATTGGGCTTGATCATGTAGATCAGCATGTCGTCCGCATACAGGGAGACCTTGTCCTCCCACCCGTCCTCCCAAGTGATGCCTCTGAATAGTGGCATCGCCCTGAGCATGACTGCCAGCGGCTCCAGCACCAACGCAAATAGAAGGGGCGATAGCGGGCACCCTTGTCTGGTTCCCCGTCTCAGTGGAAAGGTCGACGATATGTGACCATTCGCAACCACCTGCGCCATCGGCAAGGTGTAGAGCAGTCGCACCCATGCAAGATACTTTGGGCCGAATCCCATTCGGGTCAGGACAGCAAACAGGTACTCCCACTCCACCAGGTCAAACGCCATTTTTGCGTCTAGGGAAAGAATCACAGCCTGGTCTGTAAGAAGGTGTGCCCGTGCCAGCACCCCATGCACCCTCCGCAGGTTCAGCGCTGTGCTCCTGTGAGGCATGAAGCCCGATTGATAGGGGTGTATTAGGGTACTCAGATGTTGGGTCAGACGACTAGCCAGGAGCTTCGCCAAAATCTTTGCTTCTGTATTGAGCAAAGAGATGGGCCGGTACGAGGCGCAGTCTGTTGGCGGCTTGGCTGGTTTGGGAATGGCCACAATAGTGGCCGTGCGTTGGTCGAGCGGAAGCAGTGCCATCTCCACGCTTTCATTGTACATGTCCAAGAGGGGCTTGGCCAGCACCGAGTCCATTGCCTTGTACCACTCCACAGGAATTCCGTTGGGACCCAGAGCTTTGCCTGACTGCAATGCCTGTATCGCTAACTGGATCTCCCCCTCCGTCAGGTCTGCATCTAGTTCTTGCTGTGCTTCAGGAGCGAGCACAGGGATAGAAATGTTTCTAAGCGACGCCAGGGCCTCCTGTTCCGTTACCAATCGTGTCGGTGTGTATATTCCCTGGAAGTGATGCGCTAGTGTGTGTACTATCCGTTCTGGGTGAGTCTGTAGCTGACCCCTAGCATCATATAGTCGTTGTATCCCCTTGTTACTGCCGCCCCGCTTGTCCAACCATGCTAGCATTTTCCCTGCCTTGTCTCCCACATCATATATGCGGTGTGCGGTGTTCGCTAGGTGTCCTTTAGTGACCGTGGTGAGGTGTGCTTGGTGCTGCTGCTGTCGGAGCTGCAACTCATGTGCGGTGGTAGGGGTGGGGTCTGCCATATGGGCGGTGTTCGCCGTGTGCAGTGCCAATTCTAAATTCGCGAGTTCAGCTCTGGATTCCCTTTTATGCCCAGTGATGGCCGATATGGATGCCCCTCGTAGGACCGTTTTGTACGCCTCCCAGAGTACCGAGGGTGAGGTGACCGAGCCCACGTTCTCGTTAAAGTAGTGTGTTGTAGTCAGTTTGAGTTTTTTCCTGATACCAGGAACCTGTAGATAGTTCGGATATATCGGGTACACTCTAGCGCGCTTTTGTTCTTTGGTAGAAAGGTGAAGGGATATCGGGGAGTGATCAGAAATGCCTCTCGGTAGAATTTCCAGCCTGTCTATGGAGCCTAGTCCCACCCCCAGAAAGAAGAAGAAGTCAATACGTGAAAGGCTATCGTGAGGTGCTGAGTAGTGCGTGTAGTGTTTCGCTTTGGGGTTCAAATGACCCCACACATCCGTGAGGCCCATGGCATTCAGGAATCCAGGAAGCGCGGCTGTCCCCCTCTGGCGATCCCGTATGGGGAAGGTGTCTAGTAAGGGGTCTGTTATGGCATTGAAGTCTCCCCCAAGGATCATGTCGCCTTCCGGGAGATCGATGAGAAACTGCCCAAGAGCTGGCAGTGCTGTAGAATGAAGCGCCTGGGGGATGTACCCCGATACCACATTGAGGGGCCTCCCTTCCCATTGGCCTGAGAGCACCGCAAAACGCCCCTGGTCGTCTGTCTTGTGGCTTGTAACCAGAAAGGATGAGTTTTTCTGGAGGAGTATCCCAGTGCCTCTGGAGCCTGTGGTGAATTCAGAGTGTACTGCCATGGTATAGCCTCGCCTGTTCAGTGCTTTGCAAGTGGTCCCCGCTAGATGTGTTTCCTGGAGTAATACCAGGTCAGATTTATGGCGTTTGATGGTTTGCAGTACCAAACCGCGCTTAATTTTGTCCCCCAGTCCCCTGACGTTCCATGTAAGCAGTTTCAATGGGGGCACCAATGTCATCCTAGGGCCGCCCTCAGCGGGTGCTGCTTGTGCATGTTGCGCCATTTGGGTTCATGTCCCATGATGCCAATGGGTAGCAGTGTGGTGATGCCCGTGTGCGGGGCTGTGCGCCGGGGTACCTGGCGCTGACGGCTAGCAGCGTGACTGTGTTTTGTGCAAACATAATGATGACCAGTAACCTTAACTTTAACTTTAACTGTACAACCTTTCCCCCCCCCCACCCCCTCCCTGCTCCCCTGCTCCACGGACGAAGTCCCGCCCGCATCCCCAACTTGGCAGAGTGCTTTGTCCCCCCCCATATAGTCTTACTTGCTTGTGGGGTTGGTGAGTCCCCTACAGGCACCGGCCTTTACCCGCCCTACTCAGTTCCATCGGTCCGAAGTCCCAAGGGCTATGTTCGTATCATTGAGTCAGCCCCTGCTCGGCTGACCGGAATCCAACGGATCCCTCTCTAGATCTGAGTCCAATCCCGCGGCGGCGCCCTGTTCAGTAGCCGGGCTGGCTGCCCGGTGTTCCGTCGTCCTCTCGTTGCGGCGGTCTTGGCGGTCTTTGCGCAGGCGCTGGGGTTTGCCCACCGGCCTCCAACCATCCAGCCATTCTCGTGCCACCTCAGGCGTGTCGAAAAACCACGTCTTCCCCTCAGCCACAATCCGCAATTTGGCAGGGAAGAGCATTGAATAGGGCAGGCCCCTGTCACGTAGCGTTTTTTTCACCTCAGTGAAGGATTTTCTGCGTCTGGCCACCTCAGCCGTATAGTCTGGGAAGAAGGCCAAAGTAGAGTTTTGAACTTTCACAGGTGGTGCCACCCTTGCTGCCTGTAGAATGGCGTCCCTGTCCCTAAAGTTGAAGAGTCTAGCCAACATCGTCTGCGGTGAGGCTCCCGGCTTGGCCGCACCCCCAGGGACTCGGTGTGCCCTCTCGACAGAGAAGAAGTTGGACAGGCCTTTAGGCTGTAGTTTGGTTTTGATAAGGTCCTCTACGTATAGGTCCATGGCGCCCTTCCCCTCCGATTCCGGAAGGCCTAAAATGCGGACGTTGTTTCTTCGTGAGCGCCCTTCCTGGTCATCCAGTTTTTCTTGTAGTTGCCTGGTGGTTTTTTCCAGTCGCTCCATCGCTACCTGTAAATCTGAGGTGTCCTCGATAAGTGACTTCGTGACTACCTCTACTTGGGACACCCTTTCCGATATTTTCTTAAAGTCCGCTCTCAACAGGTTTACTTCGGTGGAGATGGTGCCCACCGTCGCCTGGACCTCAGTGAGGGTTTTCATAATGGCTTCCAGTGTAACTTTCCCAGTCCCATTCGTGTCTGTGGATGCACCAGTTGAGTGTCGCCCAGGTCCTTGCGAGTGTCCGCTCTGGGTATATGCAAATTTATCAAGCCTCGCTTGCGTCGTTGTACTCCTTGTGTTTTTGCCTGCCATAGTGCTGTGTTCGGTTCTGCCCCGTCCGGTCCGTCCAGCGGTTCTTGGCCCAGTCTCTCACTGATCTCACTGTTCCCCGGGTGTGCCTCGCTGTCGTGGATTGCAGGAGTTCGGATCGTGGCGCACCGCAGCCCCCTGATGTCAGTCTGGGTCCGAGTCTGCGTGGGGTTCAGTCTCAGTGTCTCGCCACGCGCGTGGTCCTTGCCTCCGTGGCCGTTATAGTGTGACTCGCTATGTGGCCGTGATGCGCCGCTGATGGCGTCCGGGCTATGGGCACCTCGCAGATAGCAGTCGGGTGCGGTGGTGCCCCTTCCACGTGGGTTGCACCGCCGCTCTCAATGTCTTTGTGGGCGCCCTAGTCGCAGGCGCCGCCAGGCTGCGAGTACCCTTCCCACCCCACGCAGTCTCGGGTCAGAGTCCAATTCGCCGAGCTGCGGGGGGACTGCGTGGTCCTAGGCGCCTTCTGCTCCACCTTGTCGCGCGTGTGTGCCGCCAGCCCGGCTGCGTGGTGTCAAGATGGCTCCTCCACTAGGTAGGGACGCTTCAGCCCCCGAGGGCGCCTACACCGCGTGGAGGAGGAACTGCCTCCCAGATCCTGGTGCCGCAGCCGTGTTCGGGCCCGCTGGCTGCCGCGCTGTTCAGAAGCCGCACTGGTACCTGTTTGCTGGCGGTGCGACGTGGGCGCCAGCGAAAGTCGATGTCCTCCGGCCGGGCAGGGTTGACTTCCGGTCGGGTACGTCCCGCACTCCAGGCCGGTGCTGCTGGGTAGGCGGAGGCCTCACTTCGCCTTCGCCGAACGGAGCACTTCTCGGTGTCGGATTTTCGCCGGGGGCGGCTCAGTGTGCGCCGCTTGCTCCCCCGAGCCGATTTCACTCCTTCGGGCGGGTTAGTGTGCGGATGGGCATACGGATTAGTTACGTGGGCCGGTCAGCCTTGTGGAGCTCCCGAGTTAAGCTGCCGCCATGTTCGGCGGTTGGCCACGCCCCCCGGTCAGGCTTTTTTGGATGGAGATGGAGATACCTGTGTCTGGTCTTCTCTGTATTGTTGCTTTGCTAAGTTTTCTGGAGTGCGCTTCTCTCTGCTCTTGGGGATGGAGAGTAGTTGGCGGGCAGTTAATGGTGGCATTTGTATCCCTGCTTTGGCCTGTGGGCAGGTAGGCTTGTTTTGCCTCCGTGTCCCCTCCTCAGTTGTTTTCTGTTGATTATGATGTCAGCCTTTTGGGGTGGGATCCTCTTATGACTGTCCCGGGTTGCTCCTTTCTGCTAGGACTGGGGACATCTGGGTTCCAGGTGATGTGCTGGTCAGGGCTGTTGCCTTTGTTCCTGAGGTGCTAGGCCAGGATTTGGCAGCTCAGTCGCTTTCTTGAGGTGTTCCACGTTCTTTTCTTCTTCCTGTATATGTCACAGTATGCTTGTGTCCATCCTGGAGCCCTTTCATGGCCTGCCCACTACACCGTTACTGAGGCTAGTGTCCTTCCAGGTTTGATCAAGCCCCTTGGCTGCTTGAGGGGATGAGGCCTTTGGATTTTTCATTTGTCCTTCTGCTGGCAGCGACAGCTCGTCTACTGGTTGTTGCATCCACCATGGGTTGACTAGGATGGTCTCTTCCCCCTGGCCTCTCTCCGTCTGATGGTTGGTTGGTCGGGAAACTGATGGGGTTAGTGTCTATTGGTGGTTGCCTCTGTGTCAGGGTCATTTTCTTCAGACACTTGAGGGGCCTTTTTTTTAGTCTGCCGTTCTGCGTCCAGTAAATGGGTTCTCAGCTGGAATGTTGTCCATGATTCAATTTTGTTTGTGGGTGCTATCTACCAGGGATCCTGGTTTGTCAGTTGTTCCCCTTACTCTCATGGGTTTACAGTTCAGCCCCTCTCTGGCCAGCCTTGGTTCTTTGTTTTTCCTGGGCTGGTTTCACTTGTTTTGGACCCTGTGAGGGTGTTTGACCCTCAGGCTGCATGTCTGCCTGGTTCTCATGTTCAGATCTGTGGCTGCCTCTATATTTGTTTGGCTGTTGGGTGCGGTTAACTGTCCGTTTTCTGAATTACATGTCTTTTTCTTTTGCCCTGCCTATGGAAGGCCAAGGTCTAGGTTGGTGTTACATTTCTGTAGAAACATGGTGTTCAGACACTACACCAAGGTCTATAGATTCCTCAAGTATGAAACTGACACACTTATTGTGTTCGCCATTTTGAGGTTCCTTTACTCGATGTGGTGTATTCGCAGAGCAAATTTAAAGAAAATTATTGCAGGGGACCCCTACCTCCCAGTACCTCTTATACATGCTGCTTTGCTACATTTACACATACCCACTGTATGATTATTGCTACCCCAAATTTTCTCCCTCTGGTTCCTTCTTTTCTCTTTAAAATGTTGCACATTACCTGTTTTTTAACACTGCCACATATATCTAGTATATAAGGTCAAAAGCTTTTTTAACAATTGACAGGAGTTCTTCATATATTAATGAACTGGCTATTTGTTTTAATACGCAATATTTTTACCCCTACCGCACTCAAGGTAGAATACACACCCCTTGTTGATTACCGATTTGTATTCAAGTTTAGTACCCTGTGCTGTAGTGAGGGAGTGCATTTACGAAGGAACTAGCAAATTCTGCATAAACTATACTTATACCATCTTTTAACATATCACTAATCCACACAAACTTTATGATGACATATTTTAATATCTTTCCTTGTTATGTAAAATGTATTGTATTGTCTTTTTTTCTTATGTGCTTTTATGGCCATATGTTCTAAATAAAGCTTTTTTGACTGACTGACTATTAGATAAGGCATGCTGCACAATTGTGGTAAGAAGGTCTAGGCTCGTTGCACATGAACATGTGTGCACAGATATATGAATATGTGCGCGTTGGGCTTCTAAGACTACCATCTAAATCAGCCCGGTATTTGCTTGCAGGTAACGTGTGCCAGAGGGTAGTATTTCGAGATTAGTGGTGACCTATGCCGGCCTAATAATATGAATGAGCATTCAAAGTGTGAGTATATACATCAGTAGTAATTTACAGGAATGTGTGTGTGCTTCCCGTATTGTGCATTATGGGCAAAATCAGTACCAAATTATGATTTCTCTGTAGTTAGGTCTAGAGACTGGGTTGACACATTTATTTTATTGTAAACCAGGATTCTGAATTCAGATATGACATTACTTTCCACATATCCACACAAGTCAAAGTTGTGGATACCCTTTGAAGTTCACACTGCTATGTCGAGTTGGGGTGTGACTTAGGCTCTCGGGGAATGTCTTTCAACAGACCTCTTAAAGTCATCATTTTGAAAACTCTTAAAATCCTGTGTAAGAGGGTTGGGATAGGGATGGAGTGAACGAGGATGTGTCCTTCTAGGGTTGGCAAATGTGCTTTCCATCTGGATCTTTCCATCTCCATTTAAAACCCAGCACACTGTGCAGACTTTTAAGAACATTTAGGTGCCAGGGGAAACTACACTGACAAAATGCCTGACTGAACTAGAGAAGACATTATCATTGTATGCTAAAATGAATTCCTGTGCTAAAACCAGTAAAAATATAGATCTTCCAAATCCTAGTTCACATAAATTCATCACATAAAGAATAAACAGTACACAGAGAGCACAGACAAAGACAGAGTTGGAAAATATACTCAATATTATATTAATAATAATATACTGTTAATGGCGACAATACATTCTATTGTGTTTAGCATTTGTGTGGGTATTGGGGTATTAAGGTTGGGGGCTTGCTAGTTGTGTGCATTATTAAAGGATGTCATCACAGGAATATCTGTGTGTGACATTATATACACATATCTCGGATAGTATTTCATTTAGCTCCATTAGTGAGATGAACACGTGGTAACTTGTTTTTTGTACGCACTGTCACTTTAAAAAGCACTCTTTGAGCATCACAAAGTTGTCGAGTGAGCAAGCGGCTGTGGGCTGCGAAACGCGTCTTGGCATACGGGATAAATAAACAACTCTGAAGCCCTAACTTGGGTCTGTGTCCAGTTTGTGGCGAGGGGCGCTCAGTACCTAGTAGCACGAGTCGTACTTTTTGATTTACTTCATATCGATGACTGTAAGGCTTCGCAGTCATACACAGACCCCTCCTTCTACTTGGCTGGCATTCTTTGCGGAGCAACACTTCCGGGGCAACCTGGAAGTAACTTTTGTCCAAAACGGAATTGAACGCCTAACCCTCCGGAACCCGAAAACCTCCTGGCAACCACTGGACTTTTACCGAGTCGGCTGACGAGGTGGAGAATCCGAAGGAGACTAGGTAACAAATACGGAGGTATTCTAGGGTGGAGGTGTGTGCTGGCTTTGGAGCAACAGGCGATATTTGACAAGGCCCGTGTACTGTGATCGGACATAATTAGTGATAAATTCCCATAAAATGTCATCCAACTTGTTGCGAGAGAGGGAGGCGGCTGCCTCGGAAATGTTTTCCGACACCCCTCAAATAACACAAAGCACTAAGGAAAATGAACCAAAGAGCAATGCTAACACCAGCTCAATACAATATAAAATGAAAACATTAGAGAAAAAAATGAGAATGGAGACCAGCAAGTGGTGAGTCTCGTTCACTTCAATGATATATTGAAGTTGAGCGAATCCCACGCGGCCTAAGAATACTAACGGCACCTACATATGAGGGACCAAATCCAGACTTAATGCGTGAGTGGGCTGAGTGTAATTTGGACTCTTCGTGAAAATTGACGCTCCTACTAATACAATATGCCAACATTTATAGGGCCCACCTCCTCACAGAGATTGACGCAATTAACAAGGAATTGGAATCAATGGGATCTGCTGAAGAAATAGCAAAACTTCGCAAGGATATGCAAGGTCGCCTCAAGAAGGAGGAGGACAAAATAAGAGAATGAAAGGCTCAAAAATTTCAAAGAGATAAAATAGACTACGAGCTTGGACAAATCTTTACGTTTGTGAAGAAATTTGACGTCATGCGGAAATCCCATTTAAAGAAAGGATCGACAACCAATATCACCACGGGCACACAGAAGAGAAATGAAGGCAACAGCGAGATATCATCTGTGGGGCAATGCTCGTCTAATAGCGGATCTGAATCAGAAATGCGTGATTTCAGGGGAGGGGAAAGCAACAAAAAACCATCGCCTGGAGAGGAAATTAACTTTTTATGCGAAGAAAGATTGGCAATCCTCAGACCACAACGCCCACGCAACACAAACGCAAGTGGGCAAACTTCAAATGAGGCAAAAGACGCAATGCAAACAGGAAACAATGGAGGCAGTTACAAGAAGAAAACAAGGAGCTACTGGAGGAAAAAAAAAATCAAACAGTAGTTAATCTATCCTCTGTCAAATTAACTGCAGAAGAAATGAGAACTTTAAGTTTAGGCTTATCATATTATCCACCACACAATTTCGATTACGCTAATGTCCGGATGGACATTTACAAAGGGGTGCGAAAATTGAAATTAAAAAAATTCCATACATTAAGGAAAGGACAAGATGGTGAAAACGGTACACAGTCAAAATATCGAATTTTTAATTTCGACTTACACTTATATCGAGTTGCTAATATCGAAGGGACAGAATATCGACCCTAAGGTAAGTAATATCGAAATTACTTATATCGATAGCATATATATCGATGTAAGTAATTTCGATTTACTAATATGTGTTAGAAATTTTAGTTAAGTATTTAAATTAATTGTTATAATATGTGTTTAATATGTTTTTATAAATAAAAAATATATAAAAGTAAATTATATGTTTTACTACCAGAGCGGGTTGTGGGTTTTTAGGGGAATAGGGTGGGAAGTAATTTATTTGTAATTAAATAATTATTTTTTAATGATTAATTTATTTTGCAATTAAATATTAATTGGCAATGATTTATTTTAATTGATTAATTGATTAATTAATTGATAATTTATGTATATTTTTAACTAAATGATATGTTTTACTACTGGAGCGGGTTGTGGATTTTTAGGGGAATAGGGTGGGAAGTAATTTATTTGTAATTAAATAATTATTTTTTAATGATTAATTTATTTTGCAATTAAATATTAATTGGCAATGATTTATTTTAATTGATTAATTGATTAATTAATTGATAATTTATGTATATTTTTAACTAAATTATATGTTTTACTACTGGAGCGGGTTGTGGGTTTATAGGGGAATAGGGTGGGAAGTAATTTAATTGTAATATTAATTAATTTTGGGTAAAGGAGTATTTTTAGGGTTCAGGGTCAGTTTTGGGTTTTTGGGTAAAGGGGTATTTTTAGTGTTCAGGGTCAGTTTTCAGTTTTTGGGTAAAGGGGTATTTTTAGGGTTCAGGGTCAGTTTTCAGTTTTTGGGTAAAGGGGTATTTTTAGGGTTCAGGGTCAGTTTTCAGTTTTTGGGTAAAGGGGTATTTTTAGGGTTCAGGGTCAGTTTTAAGTTTTTGGGTAAAGGGGTATTTTTAGGGTTCAGGGTCAGTTTTCAGTTTTTGGGTAAAGGGGTATTTTTAGGGTTCAGGGTCAGTTTTCAGCTTTTGGGTAAAGGGGTATTTTTAGGGTTCAGGGTCAGTTTTCAGTTTTTGGGTATAGGGGTATTTTTAGGGTTCAGGGTCAGTTTTCAGTTTTTGGGTAAAGGGGTATTTTTAGGGTTCAGGGTCAGGTTTTAGTTTTTGGGTAAAGGGGTATTTTTAGGGTTCAGGGTCAGTTTTCAGTTCTTGGGTAAAGGGGTATTTTTTGGGTTCAGGGTCAGTTTTCCCTACTGTTGCACCCACTGGAGTGGGAATAGTAATTATTGTTAATTAAGTATATATTATATATGATGTGTTAATATATTTTTTTATTAAATATGTATTATTATTATTTTTTTACCATTATTAAATATATTTAAATATGTTTAAGTAATTTATAAGTATTATTTACAGTATTTTTCATTTTATTTTAAACCCAAAAAAACCGATATATTTGACAACGATATTTTTAACATCGATATTATTTTTTCGATATTTTGGTACTTACCATGTTGTACATAGGGCGTCGATATTCTTGCAATCGATATAATTACGCCGATATTTGTGTAGGTCGAAATTCTGTCTGTCAAAATTCTGTCATAGATCCGGTGAAAACATTTCCACACAGGAGACAATACGATCTAGCCAGTTAATGAACACCTTGTCTGACTCTTGTCTCATCACTGAATTGGAGGGACTATGGAATGAGTCATCAAACCCCAATTTGGGCGGAACACCATCATATACTGCAGTGACAGCTACAGAGGAAATAACAACTGCTGGTTTGACCAATCTTAAACCCAAATCTACATTCACGCCTATAGCACTCCATGATTCGATAGACACATTTCATGATGTGGTAACCAACAAAATAAAAAAACTGAATAAAAAGATAAATATGACTACTAAACACCATCGTAACCAAGAAATGAAATATCATCAACTTATGATCAAATTGAAAACAAATAAACAAATTGTCATACGAAACAGCGACAAAGGTGGAAATATTGTTTTGTGGTCACTGCAGGACTACAAAACAGAGGCATTCAACCAGCTCAATGAAGCTGTTATGCACGGACAAACATAACAACCCTAAAAGCAACATATCAGACCTACTATGCCAAACTGTCTACGTGGCGGCAGAAGAACTTGTAACGAAAATTATATCTAGGGTTCAGAGAAAAGTGAAGCTCAACTGTAAAGACATACCTCGACACGACAGGATGTTAATTTACTATGGGAAGTGAAAAACCAAATGTGCACTTAAGTGTGACAAAATATATGTGAACTTAGACACAAGAGCATGGGAGAAATTTTCCGATCAGTAGCCGTTCTGTGCCACCCTTTTTGACATCATATGGGTTCTCCAAAGTCCTATCCAAATTTAATTTACTCTCACGTACACTTTTGCACTGCTTATTTAGTTGCCACTAATATTTATACATTTTCTGCACCTCCCATTTTTTAACACATCACGTAAAGGTTTTGTCACAGCCTTGAGAACACCTGTAGGCTGTGGACTTTGTCTCCTGGGTAAGGAGAACCCATATGATGCTAAAAAGGGCGGCACCGAATGGCTACTGATAGGAACATTTCTCCCATGCTCTTGAGTCTAAGTTCACATATATTTTGTCACACTTAAGTGCACATTTGGTTTTTCACTTCCCATAGTATATTAACATCCTGTCTGGTCGAGGTCTGTCTTTACAGTTGAGCTTCACTTTTGCCTGACCCCTAGATATAATTTTCATTATGAGTATTGTTTTTGGGGCATGTATCTAAATATGAGTCATTAAACCTGCCCTCGGACCCTTTTCCCAATTGTTGAGTTTGATATGGCAGAAGAACGTGATCAGTGACGAGGAATATAAATACTTGGGAAAAGACAATCCAACTATTCAGTCCATCTATTTTATTCCAAAGATTCATAAAGACCCTAAGAAACCACCAGGTCACCCTATCATCACCGTCCGGGACAGTTTACTTGAAAATACTTCTGTGTATGTTGACTATTTTCTACAGGGATTTGTAAAAGCCTTGCCCTCATATGTGCGGGACACAAGCGATTTTATTAACAAAGTCAACGACATTGCATGGAACCCAGATCTGTTACTCATTTTACTTGACGTATCATCATTGTATACGAGTATTTTACATGATGATGGTATTAAAGCAATAGAGCTTTATCAGGCTCAAAGACCAACAATATACCAATCACACAGTAAAATGTTGATAGCCATGATCAACTATTGCTTCCATAACAATATGTTTATGTTTAACAACTTACTATATCAACAGATCCAGGGATTTGCAATGGGGGCCAGCTTCTCCCCCAGTTATGCCTGCCTACATATGGGCAGGTGGGAGGAGCTGGTCCTCAGAGCACAATATTCTGAAACCATGACAAACAATGTCAAAGTCTGGCTCCGCTTTATAGATGATCTGTTCATTGTGTGGTAGGGAACCAAAGATGATGCAGAAAAGTTCATTATTCAAATCAATCAAAATTCCCAGAACCTCAAATTTACAGCCACTATTAGTCAGACAAATGTCAATGTCTTGGATACTCAGGTTTACATAGAGAACAACAAACTGCAAACTAGGCTTTATCGCAAAAAAACTGCGGGTAACTCTATATTACACGCTATGAGTGCCCGTCCACGCCATCTTGTAAACAGTATCCCATATGGTGAAATGCTTAGGCTTAAGCGCATCTGTAGCACTAACAGTGAATTATCAGTGGCTCAGGAACAGAGCAAGCAGGGCTTCTTGGATAGAGTTTACTCTTCCAAAATTGTTGATCAAGCCATACTTAGAACACAAACATTAGATCGTACCCAGTTACTTGCTGGCAACAATCAATCAGAGTCCATGTCCTGCACCAACCATGAGGGCACAAAACCGAATACACCCTTGTTCCGCCTGGTAATGGGCTACAGCAGTCAGCACAAGGAAATCAATAACATTGTGCAAACCAGTTGGCCTTTAGTCTTAAATGATCCGGTAATAGGACCCCTGCTCCCGCAGAGGGTTTCCATTACCCATAGTAGGGCCCCCTCTATGAGGGACTGCCTGGTCATCCCAAACCCAGAAATTATTGCCAGCACCTCGTGGTTGCAAAACCAAAAGGGGTTCTTTCATTGTAAAACATTCAAGGCATGTACCTATGGTGTCAACACCACCACATACCTAACCCCGTTCAATCAGAGGCCCCCAAAAATGTCAAAATTGCTGACGTGTAAGACAGAATTTACTGTCTATGTTTTATCATGTCCATGTGGCCTACGCTACGTTGGTAGTACCAAACTCCAGGCCCATATCAGAATTCTCCAACACCTTCGAGCCATCAGAAATATTGACAACACTACCCAGTACCGAGACATTTTAAAGAATACCATATATCTAAATACAATTGTCTCAACTACTTTCTGATTGAAGTTGTCCCACCAAATAGAAGAGGAGGTGACGGGAGGGTAAGCTCAGGAAATTGGAGACAAGATTTATCCTGTAATTAGATACAAAACATCCCAATGGCCTCAACATTACAGAGGACTTATATACATGTCTGTAACCCTTAGAACTCAGTTACTCACACATCAGTCTGACCCTCTGAATTCTTTTTAACCAGCTTAACCAGTATTGGTTCAGAGATCCTCCTCTTTTAAAATCTAGATTTATTGTACTTGGTAGCCGTGGTAAGATTCAGGCACTAAAAGTATAAAGGTGGGATCAAAACCACAACCCCCTCTCCCTTCTTTTAGTAGAATTGTATAAAGTGTATTTATTACGGATGGGACATGAATATCTATATTTATTTATGTGTTATTTAATATTTATTATTTAATATCCAATATTTAATATGTAATGGTTTAGGTATCAATATTAGAACTGATTTTACCTATTATTGGGGTGCCACATTTAAAATACACTTTTCACTACAGCACTTTATACATACGAAGGATAAAAAAGAATCTCTGAGAATTACTGTAGAAAATGTTTAAAATGCATATCGCTTTTTGAACACTGGGGGCAGCTGTCAATGTCAACTTGGATGAATCATGTTTTGCTCTGCTGGTTTTATCATCAATTTCTGAAGCAAGATGTAATGTTCATAGATCTCCTCAAGATGTACCTTTTGGAAGTGGGGATCCGCCGTTAGGTACTAGTATTATTGTACGAATCGAGTAGTTCATGCATAAGGATTTATAATGAACTGTCCTTCTCATTTAATTGATGAATTGTTAATAGTGTATTTTACATTCGACATTTTTGAGATTAAGATGTTGTTAGCAGAAGCCTGAGAAATCAGCTTTTCAAAAAAATGCTCTACATTCATTTTGCACATGCACAATTTTGCACTTTATTTGTACAACGGATTACTAGAGCATTTACTCTATTTCAAGGCATTTTACGAGGGGACTATATTTATACAACACAATGACAATTCTAAACTTGAGTATTTTACTATTTTAGTATGATTAGTAATCACTATTGTACAGGATGTTTTAAACTGTGTTAATGTATTTTACAGCTATTTGTCTTTAGTTCCTACTACATCTCGGAAAGTATTTCTTTTAGCTCCATTAGTGAGATGAACACGTGGTAACTTGTTTTTTGTACGCACTGTCACTGTAAAAAGCACTCTTTGAGCATCTCAAAGTTGTCGAGTGAGCAAGCGGCTGTGGGCTGCGAAACACGTCTTGGCATACGGGATAAATAAATAACTCTGAAGCACTAACTTGGGTCTGTGTCCAGTTTGCGGCGAGGGGCGCTCAGTACCTAGCAGCGCGAGTCGTACTTTTGGATTTAATTCACACACACATTTGGCAGAGAGGTAGAGTTCGGTTCGCAGATTGTGCTTTTTGTTAAATGGTGTAAATCTGTTCAGTAGTTTTGGAGAAAATTACAAGTAAAATCATAGCAATATCTAGAGACAGATTTCTACACGCAGACTGAGATCTGTTCAATTACGAGGGCAAGCTGCATGCTGATTGGCTGTCAAGTGTCTGTAAACACTCGAAACCAGGAAGTGTTGGCGGCCATCTTGTGCCTCAGTAGAACCGAGCCACAAAAAACAGTAAAACAAAGTTGAGAAATAAGGGAAGGGGGCAGGCTAGAAACATTCTGACCCTCTAGGCTTGCTCAGTAGGTCTTACATGGATGTTTATGCACTATTCTTTTTTTTTTTTTTTTAAATCGCGGCGTATGCGTACGGAAATCTGTACAATTACGAGCATGAGCTGTATGCTGATTGGCCATCAACACTCCTAACCAGGAAGTGTTGGCAGCCATCTTGTTTGTCGCGAGAACCGAGTGATAAGAAAACAGCAAAACAAAGTTGAGAAATTAGGAAAGGGGGCAGGGAGAAACATGCTGACTCTATAGGCTTGCTCAGGGGGTGGTACATGGATCTTTAGGCTCAATTAGTTTTTTAAATAAAAAATCGCGGGGTTCTCGTGCAGTACTTGTACGCAGTGGAAAAGGTGAAAAAAAAACTAGAAGTCTGTTTTATTCATTAGGTCCAGGGATGGGCAAATTACGGGGGCATTTTCTTTCCATAATGGAGGGCTTGTAAGGTGCCCGAGCTCTGGGGAACGCCACTCGTCTGGTTTTATTTTGAAGTATGCAGGGGGGTTACGGTTCTACTTCCCACAGTCTCGGGAGCGGCACCCCTCGGGGCTTTTTAAAAAAAAATCTGTTTTGAGCTCTCCCTCCCTCACAACCCGTACATGTTGCGGGGAACGCCACCTTTCTGGGGCAGTAATATGTAAAATGACCTTCCAGCTGGGGTTTTTTATTAATGTTGGGAGGGTGTCGTTCGGCCCTCTTAGTGGAACCATTGATGGTCCTGTGGAGCACCATTGCTTAGGGCCGGCTCTTACAGTGTGTTGGGGTGCATACTTCCGGGCCACTGCTGTTGGTATGGTAGGGCGGTACTGTCGCCGCTCCGACTTTACCACAGTAAACAGTTTTTCTATTTGAAAGAGAGAGCAAGTTAATTTTGCTCTCTCTTTCAAGTGGGAAAGGAGATTGGTAGGATGTGGGGAGCCGTCTGGGATTGTGGGGGCATTGGGGCTAAAAGAAAAAAAAAGAAAGAGGGCTATATTATCAAGCAAGGGCGATACATTATCGCTGCTTTTATTGGTAGGAAACTGCAGCTAAAGCGACGATAATGGGCTTGATAATAATCATAATATGGCCTTGTTAATTCCCATAGAAGCTCGTGTTCTGGTGTTAACATGGGCTTCTATGGGAAATAACAAGGCCGTATTATCAAGCTCATTATTGCCTTTTTATCGGCAGTTTCCGGACAATAAAACGGCGATAATTTTAACACCGGTCCTTTATAATATGCACCTAAGTTTACAGGTTAAAAAAAGAGGTATATTTCTATGATAGCATGTAAAACTTTCCGGTTTTTTTTGTGCAGCAGTTGTACTCTCTACGCATGCGCAGCATCGTTTCAAAGCCCACATTTTTTTCTTTTTCTTCAAGTTCAACAAGCCAACCTTTCTTTATTTCAGGTATTAAATTTGCCGCTTTCTTTTCCCGGGTCGTGTGTGTCATCCGCTGCTGTACTTTTGTAATATAATAATAATCATACTTTATCTATATTTATTTGAAACGTAGTGCTGAGGCACCAAACGTTGATTACCTACTCCGTCCACCGCCAAGTTAGTAGTGTTTCACCATTATTTTTATTATATCTGTTACTTTCATTTTACTGTCCTCCTATTTTCTGTGATCAATGAGATTTCCTGCCACAGATGCCACAGTGTTTGTCCTTGGCCTCTGATGTTATACTTTGTACAGCGCCATTTTAGTAGTTTTCCTCCGTTCTTTTTATTACATCTATTACTTTCATTTTACCGTCCTCCTAGTTTCTCTGTGATCGATGAGATTTCCTGCCACAGACACCACGGTGTTTGTCCTTGGCCTCTGATGTTATCAGACTTGGTCACACGTATACGTAAAAACTCATTTGAAGGACGTAAGCCACAGCCATTACAACGCGTGTCCGTCAACACAAAGACATTATTAGGATTATGTATTTATCATGCGTGGTAAATGCAAAGTAGTTTTAAAAGCATGCGTGGTAAAGCTATATGCGTGCGAACGGCTTCGTTGTGACGATATGGATATGCTTCCTTATGACCGCATTGTAATGGCTGTTTCCCCCCAGGACAGTGCAGCAACCGGGTCTGAGCGTCATGGACTCCAGGGCAGTAGGCGGAAGGCCACGCAGCTCCTCATACAATATAGAAATCTTTGTGGGGTGATTGTTTCTGTGGTTTGAGGGGCGTGATTGAGGTCCACACATTTAATTTTGTAGTGGGGTAAGTTTTGCACGGGAAAATGTTGCATGAGGCTTGTAAATGTGGTACACATTGTTTCGTATTATTTTGATTTCTTTTGTAAGTTATAGTCTATCCAGAGGAAATATAACTCAGTAGTTTTCAATCCTAGTCTTGAACATCTTATTATAGTATTTCAACATTATTTTTATTGTGGACAGTCATCCCCCCCACAAAATAAAAGCAGTATGTAGTTTTGTAATTAACTTTTATTAAAACAATAATTATAAACGAAACTTAATTATAAATATATTAGAAGCAACTCGAAAAATAACTTTAAAAAAGAACAATATTATAAAGAAATTGCGAAATGGACTCCAAAAGATGTCCGATTGGTAATCTGCAAAACAAAAAAGAAAATTAGAGTTTAGAATTATGTAGATGTGAGTAAATGAGCTGAAGATTTACAAGTCAAGGTAACTCTATGTTTTTACGTGTGCAGTGTGCCTGGTACAATTCACTTCTGTTACAATGCCGCCTTTAAGTGGTGTCTATATGGAAGTGCCTACTGCTTTACTGACAGAAAAGTGGCACAACGGGATTGTAAAGATTCAGACTTTTTTCTAATGCATTGCAATGAAGGCTTTGTAGATCTAGACCTCTGTGCTTACCGTTGTATAAACACTGCGGCCAAACTCTTCGGCCAGTTGAATTCACAACTTCTTTTGAACAATTCTTCTACACGTCCAAGCAGACAGCAGTGTCTACAACTTTAAGAGAGAAGAGAAATGATGTCACAGAGAGTGAGAGAGAGAAAAAAACATTAAAACTGTCTCACAGAGTCTGGAGTTGACATTTTTTCTTGAAAAGTCAGACGTAGATTTACAAGCTCCTTGCGTCACTTTCTCCATGTTAAAAGTGACAGCAAAAAAGTGGTGAAATAAGTTTGTAGATCTGTTTGGCAGACTGTTGTAACCTATCTGTTGTCACTGCTCGGAGAAAATTATTAATTTTAGACAGAGAAGCTGCTGCACACTAAGCATTCTCTGCTTTCAGAAATAAAGGTAACACTACGGTTTTACGTGTGCCTGGTACATTTCACTTGTTATAGTGGCGTGTTCAAGTGGTGTCTACATGGAAGTGCCAACTGCGTTACTGACGCAAAAGTGGCACAATGGGATTGTAAAGATGCAGACTTATTTCTAATGCTTTGCAATGAAGGCTTTGTAGTTCTAGGCCTCTGTGCTTACCGTTGTATAAACACTGCGGCCAAACGCTTCTGCCAGTTGAATTCACAACTTGAGTTGGGCTGTTCTTCTACATGTGCAAGTAGACAGCAGTGTCTATAAGTTTAAGAGAGAAAGAGAAATTATGTCACAGAGAGTGAGAGAGAGAAAGAGAGAGAAAAGAACATTAAAACAGATTTTTTCTTGAAAAGTGAGAGGTAGATTTACAAGCTCCTTGCGTCATTTTACCCATGTTAAAAGTGACTCAAAAGTGGCGTAATAAGCTTGTAGATCTGTTTGTCAGACTGTTGTAACCTATATGTTGTCACTGCTCGGAGGTCATTATAGATTTTACAGGGAGAAACTGCTGCACACTATGCATTATCTCCTTTCACAAATAAAGGTAACACTACGGTTTTACAAGTGCAGTGTGCCTGGAACATTTCAGTTGTTATATTTCCGCCTTCAAATGGTGTCTATATGGAAGTGCCTACTGCGTTACTGACGCAAAAGTGACACAACGGGATTGTAAATATTGCGACTTATTTCTAATGCATAGCTATGAAGGCATTGTATATGTAGGCTGCTGTGCCTACCTTGTATAAACAGTGCGGCCATCGGACGTCACAACTTGACTTAAACTCTTCTTCTATACGTCAAAGTATATTCAATACGTTGCAGAGAATTCCATTGCTGCTGCTCGATAGGCCGTGATTGCTTCTGAAGGATGTTTGGTGAAGGAAACAAAAGGACATTTTGATTATTCATCGTAAACTGAGCTGCGAAACTACTGTCAAGAGTGAATTTTAATGTGGTTTTTAATATCCCGTACTTAGACTGTTGCAGCCCATTGAGTCTCAGAGTTTGGAGTTGAGAGTTTTTCTTGAAAAGTCAGATGCAGATTTACAAGCTCCTCGCGTCACTTTCCCCATGTTGAAAGTGATAGAAAAGTGGCGTATTAAGCTTGTAGATCTGTTTGTCAGACTGTTGTAACCTATCTGTTGTCACTTGTCGGAGGTAATTATACATTTCTACACTGTGAAACTGCTGCAGACTACCGAGTATTTCCTTTCACAAATAATCTGTTTTTGTTTCGGAAAGAAAGGGCCATATTATCAAGCAAGGGTGATACATTATCGCCTCTTTTATCGGGAGGAAACTGTTGATAAAGCGGCGATAATGGGCTTGGTTATATGCCCTCGTGAATTCCCATAGCAGCCCCGGTTAACACAAGAACCTGGGCTGCTATGGAAATAAACAAGGGCATAATATCAAGCCCATTATCACCACTTTATCAGCAGTTTCCTGATGATAAAAGCGGCGATAACGTATCGCCACTGCTTGATAATATGGTCCTCGATTCTTTGTCACCTAGTGCCATCGGGGTGATTGAAAGATGGTGCTGTACATGTGGAAGAAGTATTCACCGTAATCAAGATAGTTAACTACTTGAATTCAGATAAGGTTGTAAACAGCAGAGTGGAGATAGTATAGTGGAAAACTTTAAAAAAGGAAGAGAAACAATGTGAGAGAGTAAGAAAGAGAAAGAGAAAAAAGGACTTTAAAACGTGGGAGACACACACACACGACAGGGGGGGTGTACATGAAGCCAGAGGCGCAACCACAGTCAACATTTTCGGGGGGAGGGGCTTAATTTCAAGCAAAAAGAAGAGTGGAGCTGCAGGGGCTGTAAGCAGGGGGATCATCAAAGCCTCATTAACAATTAAAATGTCTTTAAAAGACCAGTGACGTACTTGGGTGGGACTGTGTGTGGGCGCAGGAAGGTATGTCATCCTGACAGGGGGGGTGTACGTGAAGCCAGAGGCGCAACCACAGTCAAAATTTTCTGGGGGGGGGGCATAAGTTCAATCAAAAAGAAGAGTGAAACTGCAGGGGCTGTAAGCGGGGGGGATCATCAAAGCCTCATTAAAGAGCAAAATGTCTTTAAATGACCTGTGACGTACTTGGGTGCGCAGGAAGGTATGTCATCCTAGCTAAAGCCTCGTTAGCCCAATGAGTTTTGTGCGCCTGCTGCATACTATAGATTGTCTCCTTTTACAGATAAGTTGTTGTTTCAGAAACAAGCTTCTTTGCTCACCTTTCGCTACTGCCGTCGTCATTGTTACATGATCCATCGTGAAGTTGTACATCTAAAAGAAATTAAAAGAAAGATGTTATGATTGATAATTGTTGCTAAATTAATTTGAGTTAGATAATATTGCGGTTTTATAGACGTTCATTGTCATATTTGTAAGTACCAGGGGGCATATTATCAGGAATCGGTGATAAAATTATCGCCGTTTTATCGGCAGAAAACTGCTGATAAAACTGCGATAATGGGCTTGATAATTCGCCCTTGATAATTCCCATAGAAGCCCATGTTCTGGTGTTAACGTGGGCTTCTATGGGAATTAACAAGGGGGAATTATCACGCAGATTATCGTCGTTTTATCGGCAGTTTCCTGATGATAAAACAGCAATAATTTTAACAGCGGTTCTGGATAATATGTCCCTGTTTGTATTGTGAATATATTCTGGACATGTCAGCGATTATAAAAACGTTAGTGCTATTGCGGAAAAAAATGATACATGTAAATTAATACATTATATAGGAGTGCGTTTGTGTAAAATATTAAGTCGCATTTTTCTATGTAGTCAGCTAAAACCCTTTGACTCCTTCTGATGCGTACTCAAGTGTCACTGCTCATTTTTCGGGAAACAAACGTTTATTCATGATGTAGCCACGATCTCCAACAAAGACGTCTCATATATGGTGCCAAGTCTTGATATCTCTATGGCTAACGACATACTCGTGCTCTCATCATCATCATCATCGCAGGTTCTTGACCCGCTCAGTGCTTCGGGCACTACTAACTCAGTGACCAAAGAGGCCACGCATGTAGTAGTGGGCACTTGTTCTGTGCTTTGGGAACAACTCTAAAATGGTGTACAACACGTGCGCTCCGTCTTTTTTTATAGATAGGGTCACATGTGTATTGCCAAATGCGCTGGATGGGTGTGGTGTGGGTGTATACCAGCCATGAGGGAGTGTGTGTGTGTCGATCTGACAACTAGACCTGCAACTAAGAAATCACTACAATGGAAGTTTGGGACTTGTACTTTTGTTGTGTTTTCCTAGTACCGTAAGAGTGACCTTCTTTTTTCTATGTGACGTTATAGAGTCAGCATGTATGTAGCCTATTTTGTGACACATTTTATTGTACAATGCGTTTCAAAAACTAGTTGTGGTAGGGTGCTTTTGCATTAAACTGTGTACTCTGCTTACGTGTTTGTTGAGTGTAGAAGTATATATATTTTTTTATTTGGTATTCTATCGAATTGTGCTGACTTTTCTGCTTTAGCGTGCAGTACTATATTATTTTATAAATAAGAAACTGTTGAAATCATGTTTGAAATTAGAATGGAAGCATGTAAGCTGCTCCCTGTGAGGAATAGCAATGCCAGCTCCCGCAGGAAGTGGGGAGCCGGCTGGGATTGTGGAGGACTTGGGTCTGTTTCCACGATCCGCAACGTTAGATTTGAGCCCCGGGTGATGGGGGTCCTTGAGAATTATAGAAAATTAGTGATAAAGGTTATTTTTTTATATGGTAGATTTATCGTACCCGCGTATCAAGCACGTATGGACGACGTGTAGCTGGAATATTGGAAGTCGTCCAGTAAGCGTACGTAAGCAGGAAAAATAAAAATAATTTTAGATATTTATCAAGTTTATGTTTTAAATGTTGGGTGGCTCTAAAAAGAGACCTTGTGTTTATTGAGAGATTTTAGTATCTACAAGTAAGTACCGATGCAGAGTCTTAAGTTTATGAGGAAGACTCTGTTCCCCTCATCTGTAAAATGTACACCATCTCTCCTATAGATGTCATGGATATTGAAACACAAATTGTTGTGGTAGATGGACCCCATTCGATAGTCTCTGAGAAAGGCAGAAACAGATTTATTCACATGTTTCCTAGCTTTTTCAATCTGTGGACAATAGTGGTTGGACCAGTTCCATTTCTGCCTGTGGCCTATATTAGAATAGACAAAGGCAGTTTGGGGGAAAAGTGCCATCAATTCTTTAAAGATGTCCTTCATAAGCATTTCCAGACCTACCCCAGTCAAAGTGCCTAGGTCAATGCCACCACAGTGCACAATTATGAGGTCAGGGTGTTGGAGATTTAAAAAGGATTTCACCAATGCCAATTTAATCCTCTCTGTCCAATCCGTTTAATGTCTACATTTGGTCAACGTAGGTCTTTATGAATTCTTTTCTGTTGTGCGTACCTTTGACTCTAAAAAATATAGCTGTGCCCCACAATCCACATCTTGAAGAGAGGTCTGGATGCCCTCTGATGGTCTTTGTAAATGAAATGACAGTTTGAAAAGTAACATTTTTCTAAAATGGTGGACAACATGCAGTTTTGAAAAAAGAAAAGAAATGATTGGTTGTTTGACAACATTTTACAGAAAACTAGGGTGCATGTTCTGTTTTTTAAAAGCCTTATTTTAATTGGTTAAGAAAAACTGATAGAAAAGCACGTTAAATAAGATAAGATGGTATATTCTCAAGTCAAGCACATACTTGCTGTTTTAATTTGCAACAATGTATGATGAACTTTTCACCTGTGTGCTGAGATAGGTGTTCCCTGAAGTGTTTCTATGGTAACTGGCATATTGTGAAATGGGGGAAGGGTTGAAAGTTTTGTCAGTTGGAAAGGGTGCAAATGTTCAAGCAATATAAAAGTGTGTTTATTTTTTAATTTAATGTGGGAATAAATGTGATTTTTTATTTATTTGTATATGTGTGTAGATTGAGTGTGTAGATTGATCGGAAAAGTTTGCTATTTGCTATAGGGCTTCCTGATCCTGTAGGACTGCTTAGGAGAATTTACAATGATCCCCAAGGTCAAAATCTTTGATGGCCTTTGTTGAGCCTTTGATGCAGGGCACGGAACGAAATTTGTTTTATTAATTTAATTGTTTACTTACCTGCAATCATCCAGATTCCGTTGTTTATCACCCCCACCCTGCCCCTCCCCTGCCCCGCCTGCCTGCCCACCGCAACTCCCTGAACGGGCCGTGGCTGAAAGACGCGGTAGCGGTCTAGTCATTTACCACAGTCTTGTGGGGAATCCTTGGTGAGGCGCGCGCTCACTAATGAGTGCCCACTTCACCGAAGACATTCCGGAGTTCAGACTAGTTTTTAATTACTCTTTAGACATTCCTGAAGAGAAAGTGCAAATATTTCTTAGACAGTTAAAGAACGTTGTATGACAAGTTAGTGAGTAAGTAAACTTACCTAACATTATAGACAATATTGAATATATTAATTCAATGTATTTTATATAACTTAAAACAAGAAGCAATAACATTTGTGTTAAGCAAGGTCTTAAGGGAAAAGAACACATTGAGTAAGGAATACTAGACAGACTTTTGGATTAAGAAGGAACATTAGTGAAAAACACAAGATATTCAAGGATTGATAGAATAGATAGCAAGCAACTGCATAAAGAAAGGTTAGTAGAAGAACACAAGGAAATTAATAGTATAAACATTAGACAATAAACTGAGAGGGTAGGTTAATGAATGTTAGGTAATTATAGGTTATAAGCAGTGAGAAAAATAACAAACCGCAATCTACAAGGTTGCAGATAAATACTAGAGGGGAAGCTAGTTCGAAAGTCGAAGGCGTAGGTAATTAGTAGGGTTAGACTAAGTTATAGATGAGGAATAGAGATAGAGTAAACACATGAAGTATTCACAAAGTAGTGTGATAATGATGTCTAAATATACACAGATACACAGTGTTATTCTGGACAATGAATAGTATCTTTTGCATTTTAGTAAAACATATCTAATATTTTGGAATGGGTAAGGTGAATAGATATATTCTACATTTTGTAGTCGTGTATTTTACTATAACAGCCTGAGTCTTTTCCTATAGTCATAAGGAGTGACTTGTTTCAAAGTTTAAGAAAAGCTAAGAACAGGATATCCTTATAAATAATTAGATTTATATAACTTTGCAAAGGACTAAAACTCTTTCAATGGAATGTTATTAGATAATAGTATTTATATAGTATTTTTTGGAAGCCAAAAAGGGTGAAAATTGTAGTTTTGTATTATATATTAGGAAAAGTGATAAAATTACCTGTTTATATTTTTATACAAGGAGCGAGAACATAAAGGAAAAAAATGGAAAGAGAACAGCCTCATATCATACTGAGGGCATTTTGGATATTTCCTTCAGTATAATTGAAGAACTAATCGTATCTGTAACAGGCAATGAGAGTGAAGAAGTGGAAATTAGTGCTGGAGACATGAGGTGTGATTTTGAAGAGGAAAGTTTGGATGGAGAACTTCTGGAAGTATTCATTTTTGTCAAAAGTTTAGAACAAATTAATTCAGAAATTGCTAACGAGGGAATTGATCTGTATGAGATATCTGATGAACTTCTATTGGAATGTGTGTTAAATTATGAGATGTTAATATAACTAATTTATTGTTTAAAAATAATAAAGGTTCGAGCACTATCTACTAATGTATTTATTGTACTAAAAGTGAAGCACTTATACATTCAGTTAGATATTCTTTAAATGTTTGTACTCATTTAAAATATGCAAAGTGGTTCTGAGGGTATGGATTGCTTAAAATCCGCATGGAGTATACTTGCAGTTTTGTATGCACCTGTAAACTTGTGCTTTATGCCTTCAATCCCCCAGTCTGTATCCTTAGACTTCCTCCAAACACTCTGACACTGCTGTTTTAGTGTTGTAGTGAGCCAGTCAGCCGTATGTTCTTTTCCATTGCACCGTGGTAAAACTGAAGCTGTAATAAATTTAGTGAGGAACTTTCTTTGCAAAAGTGTAATGATCCAGTCAGTATCTAGATACTCATGGATTAAAAGAGGCCTTAGTCCATAGGCTGTTTTAAACCTCTATAAATTGTGCATGCATTGTTCTATGCACCAGCAAACTTATGTTTGATACGTTCAATTCCTCAATGTGTATCCTTATACTTCCAGCAAACATTCTCATACTAGTATTTCAATATTGTAGTGAGCCATTCAGCAGTATGTGTTTAGCTGTATACTGTGGTAAAAATGAGGCTGTTATAAATCCAATCAAGTTTTTTCCTTGCAGAACTGTAATCATCCAGTCACTACCGAAGTAGTCATGCATTAAAATAGGCCTTAGGGCATAGACTTCTTCAAACTCTTATAGACGATGTATGCAGTCTTCTATGTACTTGCAAATTTGTCTTTTATACGTTCAATTTACCAGTTTGTATCCTTACACTTCCACTAAACACTCTGTCACTGTTGTTTTAGTTTTGTAGTGACTCATTCATCGGTATGTAGTAATCCATTCACTACATTAAAACACTAATGGGCACATATAAAATAACTGGCATATCCCCAGGAATATGTCAGTTATTGTGTTCCGTGACACCACCACCATGGATGTGCTTGTTTTACAATGCGGTGTACCATGGGACAAAAATGGCACATACATGTGATGTATCTGTGCTGTAAAGGTGGTGCTGTGTTTGAGTTATGTTGCAAGTGGAAAGTATCTCCAGCAATGCTCTAGGGGTCCTATGCTCAGACTGCTGTGTCAATCCTTACACCTGCTTCAAGGTAGTGCAGTTTTGACACAGCATGAGCCCAAAAGTGACACAGTGAAATCTTGTGTATTTCAGTCAGCCACTTTTAGGAGGTGTTCCTGCGCCGGAACCCCCCCCCCCCCCTGGGATTTACAATGTGACGCACCTCCCAGAGACGTCACATTCTAAATACCACATACCATGGTGCATCTTTTGCACCACTGCTTCATCAGAAAAGTGATGCAACTGCACTGTAAACGAGGCACAAGGGTGTTGTAAATCTGCCTCTAACAAACACTTACAAATTCACCCAGGCAGTTTCACTAGCAGTGCATTCTTTTTTAATTTACTTTTGTTATTATTTTACATTAAAAATATGAAATGTAACTTTAAAAATAAAATAAATATAAGTAGTTATAATAAAAATGTAGGAAATTACTATAAAAAGAAAGAAATATAATAATTAGTATATTTTAAAATTGTCATTTACAAAACCTTAGAAATTCACTAAAAAAACAAAGGTTTCAGCAACAATATAGTTATGAATTAGCATTTAAAAAACCCTAGAAATTCACTAAAAAAACCATAGGTCTCAGGCACATTTCACCCATGTTATAGTTAGCTGGACATTTCTCTCATACAAAACCATTGAAATTCCTCCACTATAGTTAGTTCAGCTAGCTATAAATTGCGCCCCCGCAATGCACTGCTGATGACGTCACATATTACATCACTCATGACATGGTCAGTGACATCACTCATGACATCACTGATGACATCTCAAATGACATCACTGATTACATCATCCAGTGAATGTGTGTCTTTCTGACACTGGGGGCGAATTGAATAAAGAACCGGAACAGGTTTATGAGTCGAGCTTTCAATGGCTGATTGTGCCCTGGATGAAGAGGCTGTATGCCTTGAAACACGTTGGCATCGGAGTAATTGCAAGGGCCAAGGAAGGGCAGGCTGCAGGGGCGGCTCTAGGCTCATGGTGGCCCTGGGCAGGGAGCGTAGGTAGGGGGCCCCGGAACAGGGGGTCCGGGTGGGGCGGAGCCTGGAGGCCAGTGAAGGGGGGCCTCAGGGTGTATGGAAGTAGAACAGAGCTGGAGACCACCAAATCGATGCCAGGGCCCACCACACAAATATGTATCCATCCTCAGAGGATTATTATATTAAGGATATATATTGGATTAGTGGCCCCTGGGGTTTGGTGGCCCTGTGCAGGTGCACATCTTGCACATGCCTAAGGCCGCCCCTGCTGCAAGGAGGCAGAAATGACCTAATGGTTGGGAGCATGGTCGAGTGCTCCTTTTAATGCTTCAGGGCGTTTTTGGATTACAAAATACTTTCGCACGGCAGCCTGGCCATGAAAAGGAGCAACATACCGAAATTCGGAAGAATGCAGAGTGAAGCGATTCCACTCGCCGAGGCACCATGATCCAAATGCAAAACTTAAAGCGTGCCCCGTCTTTGTCCATCCTACTAAGGAAATCATACAAAGGTGAACAATGACAATCATAACATTGAACTTACTAAAGATGTCACTAATCTCGAACTCATAGGACTACAAAGTCCAACATGCTTGAATGTCACGCCAAGCCACGTCCACTGGGGCGAATTGAATGAAGAACCGGAACAGGTTTATGAGTCGAGTTTTCAATGGCTGATTGTGCCCTGAATGAAGAGGCGTGTATGACTCGAAACCCGTCGGCATCAGAGTAATTGAAAGGGCCAAGGAAGGGCAGGCTGCAAGGAGGCAGAAATTACCTAATGGTTGGGAGCATGGTTGAGTGTTCCTTTTAATGCTTCAGGGAGTTTTTGGATTACAAAATACATATATATATATATATATGTATATATATATATGTACATATATATATATATATATATATATATATATATATATATATATATATATATATATATATATATATGTATATATATATGTACATATATATATATATGTACATATATATATAACCATGGGCAACCAACTGGACAAAGCAGCACCTGAATTAAAATCCAAAGTCCC
This sequence comes from Lissotriton vulgaris, assembly GCF_964263255.1. NCBI lineage: Eukaryota > Metazoa > Chordata > Amphibia > Caudata > Salamandridae > Lissotriton > Lissotriton vulgaris. The sequence goes on along the minus strand of NC_141697.1, from coordinate 1,087,659,794 downwards.
ATGGCTTCGCCCGTCTAGAGGTTTCTTTAAATGCTCCAGTTGTAGGGCTTGTAAGTTCGGAGTCACTACTACCCAGTATAACACCCCGTTCAGTAAAGTTGCCAAAACCATCAATGGCAACTATAACTGCAAAACTGATCATGCTGTGTACGTTCTGACGTGCACCTGTGGGCTTAGATATGTTGGAAGCACTAAGCTCCAGGTGCACGCCCGAATTTTACAGCACCTCAGGGCCATTCTGCATAGTGACCCCACTTACCCTGTCGCCCGTCACTTTAAACGAGTGCACAACAAAGATCTCAGTTGTCTAAGTTATTTTGTGATAGGGGCAGTCCCATTATCTAGACGAGGAGGTGATCGTGAGTCTCAACTCAGAAAAATGGAGTCTAAATATATATTGGAGCTCGATAGCCGTTGGCCTAACGGGCTCAATAATATTGAGGAGATGCATCACTTTTTGTAGATATATTTGGCTTCGCCAGCTTCTGATTCTATCTGTATCTGTGTTCTAATTTCTGGTTCTTCTAGTTAGGTTCCCTATTAGAAGTCCCTTACATTTGTCCCATATTCTGTAATTACAACTGGTGAAGTTTACATCGATTCTCACCTATAGGGACATCATCTATGCACTTTACTTGGCAATTATTAGGCACTAGGCATCATTATGCATACATTTTTCATACAGTCCTATTCACATATCACGTACAACATTTTAATGATAGTCAATTGTGTATTATCCTTTAATTGTACAGTGATTTTACTATTATGTGGATATCATGTATAGAATTTTGATATTGTTTTGACCTTGGGCTTAGTGTTGCACATGGACGTGTATATATGGAATCGCACAGGTATGCACACATGTAAATATTTATGTGAGGGTTTTTTGAGTTGGGTGTGTATATAGTCAGTGCCATTTGTGTTGTTTTGTATTGTTCTTTACTAGCACATGGGGATTTGCAATCCATTGAAATATTCACTTCGATATAACGAGCTAGGTATCTGGGGTGGTGGGTATGTGAGTGGGGGTGTGTGTAGGTATGTATATATATGAATTATAAATCTTTTTATACATACTGTTATTTTTAGCTTCTTGAAAAAATGGTTCTTCCTTTTCTATTTGACCTTTCAAATAGAAATAATTATGGATTAGGATGGTTGACATGAATTTATATGTATATAAACATTGAGAGATGATGCCTAATTGTTGATTACTGTTCCAGTGGTAGTTCCATATGTTTCCGCTAACTCTTGCACTTTATCACAATTTTTTATCACTTATGCACTTTTATGTACACGCACTTTATAGTCTTGCTGCTAAATGTACTAGATTGCTTATTTGCACATAAGAGATATATATCTTTTTATCTGAAATTCAGCATTGAAGGATTGTACTGAAATATTATAGTAATTGAATATATATTGATGGTTTCCTGGATTTAACCAGTTAGGAATTCTTGCATTTTTATTCAGCAATGGCAACTATGTATCAGCGGTAGTGCGTTGTTACTGTTTATTACTAATCACATGATCATGGTGGGCGTCACCAGGGGGTGGCGTCTATTTCACTGCATACACGTATAAAAAAGCATAATTGATTATAAACATGTTGCAGCGTGATCAAGGGCTTCCCGCCCGAAACGCGTCGCTGGTTCTGTTTTAATCTGTAAATAAAATACCATCTTGCTGAATTTGTTGGTCCGGTCCTCTTCCTTGTTGGCGTGGAGGCGGTGTCTGCGAGCGCAGAGCAGGCTGGGGAGGAACCTTTCTTCATATATATATATATATATATATATATATATATATATATATATATATATATATATATATATATATATATATATATATATGTACATATATATATATATTACCTACTGGCGATAGCCAGTAGGTATATATAGTTAGGATTATTTCTCTATGGAACTTTTGAAAATTCTATGTCTAATAACTTTGGCGTTTGTGGACGGAATAGGCTGAAATTTTCAGAAAAATGGCACATTTTGTTTCTGAGCAGCCCTTGAAAATGTGGGGGGGTTTCGTCAAGGGGGGCCGAGAAAAAAGGGGGGTCCCAAAACGCGTTTTTCCCACGTTAATTTCCATAGGGCGTTTGGCCTCACTTTTAGCTCGAACGGCTGAATGGATTTGCACGAAACTTGGCAAAATTGTAGGGACTGTTAGCCCGATGTGCCTTTGCTGGGTCTCAATATATGTGCTCCAGTGGATTTTGAGAAATTAACGTTTTAAAAAATGTATATATCTGTGACAGCGTCCCAGATAGCGCTCCAGATCACGTACTTTTCGCGTCATGGAACTTTGCGAAGCGATGCTGATTGGCTCTCCGGTGTCTGTCAACATTCTAAACAGTCCGGAGCGGCCGCCATCTTGTATCTCGGTAGGATCGAGAGACAAGAGGAGGAGAAAAACCAAGGGGGAATTTAATGAAAGGGGGCAAGGTAGACCCCTCTTGACCTCCTAGGAATGATGTTGGGGTTATTAAAGGGTCCCGTGGGGAAAATAAAAAAAAATGGATTTTTCACGGTAGAAGCGCTTCCCGGGCCGCGAACTGGGCCGCAAACTGATAGCGAAACGGGAATTCGCCATTTTGTGTTTCGTTTTAATTAAATTACAGGGTATAAGGGGGGACGGGAGACGTATCCTGACCCCTTTTGTTTTCTGAGGGTGGCTGAGGAGGCTCATATATGTTGATACATGTCTTCCAGCGGCTGTGGGTGAGCGTTTTTTTTTTTTTGCTGCGTGACGTCTGTTAACATTCGATTCGATGGAAATCAGGAACTGTTGACCGCCATTTTGTCACTGCGATAAAATATTTTGTTATAAATTAATCCTTATTGATAAACATTGTCTGCGCCATCTTGCCTTTTTTCCAATGCCACAATTTTGTCGTGCACGGCAGCCATTTTAGATGCCTTGACCAGACCCACTCTCTGCACGCCGTCGATCCTCAGCACGGCTCCCCACCCTCGCAAGCATCTCCCCCACGCACTGGTCACCCCCGCTCTCTCTCTCATGCATGGGCCATGAACCTCCCCCCATCTGCGCTGCTCTTTCCTGAGAATCACACCCCGTGCCCGCCCGACACCTCCCTTTCACCCTATTCACTACCGCACCCTCTGACACTCCTCTTCCTCTGTGTCCGATTGTCCAGGCCGGTCCCAGGCTATCACCTAGCCCTGCAGATGTAGTTTATGGCCCCAGCTGTAGAGAATCACCCCTCTTCAAAGGAGTTACAGTAGATCAAGGCCCCCACCCCATGAGATCCGTCACACCATACGCGTTCCTACTATCTGATAACCATCCTGTATTGTGCTTGGGGAGGGGATTATCACTGTGAGGGTGTGTGGGACCGAGCCTGAAGCGGAAGATTCCAGGGATGCCTCTTTGTACATCAAAGTTTTTACAATTATGTGTCACATTAAAAATATATAGCACTCCAACAAAGTAGTAGGATTATAAAACTTTAATAACTTATAAATATATACAACGCAACAAAAACAGTAAACACATTAAAACATTTTTTTGAAAAAAGAAGCAACAATGGTCAGTAGCTGTGTTTTGTGCGAATAGTCCCAAGGCAGCACAACGAGCTGAGTTCTGGACGGCACCCAGGTGATGTCACCTGGGTGCCGCACTGGTTTTTGGTATCCTACAATGCAGCTCCGAAAAATGGCGTGGGGCGTCCCGGGGGAGGCCTTGTCAGTAGCGGTCTGTTGTGCGAATAGTTCCAAGGCAGCAGAACGCGCTGAGATGTGGATGGCACCCAGGTGATGTCCAGTAAACTGCCGCACTGGTTTTGGTATCCTATAATGCTGCTCCGAAAAACGGCGTGGGGCGCCCCGGGGGGGGGGGGGGCGGCGTGAACGGGCCTCCCAAGGTGGCGGCTTGTGTGCTGTAGTGGGGCACCCCTTTACCGTTTCAGTTGCCATTCCGCCCGCTTTTGTTACACTGTGCCAAAATCCGCCATTCAGCTGAGTTGCGCCCACTCTTGCGGTTCAGCGATAGGCGGCTGCCACAGGACTCTCAAAATGGCGGCAGGCTCTTTCCTTTTTGGGCCTGGTCCACTAAAATGGCCCTGGGACACCTTGGAACTCGGACGCTTGTCTGCTAGGTCTTGGACCCCATTCTCGAAAGCGTTCCCTCAGCCTTGAAGATTCTACAAAAGTCTTGGGGGCCCCCGACTCCTGCAGGCTTTCGGTGGGGAGCAGCTGCCATGATTGCTCGAGGAATGACCACAACGGAGCCACAAGATGGTGGTGCTCTCATGCTGACGCCAGCTTCAGTCTGAAACATCCAGAAAGAAGGTGGGGCTTTCATCGTTTGGGAAAAAAAATGTTTTAATCCAATGAAAAGTGTTATTTTTAGGTCATATGATCAAGCCTTCCATCATTAGGAAACCAAAAGTAAAATGAACCAATGAAAAGTTTTATAAACAAGTCACATGACCTGTTATGCGGCATAGGGCTATAAAAAGCGTAGAAAATCCGTTGGCACGTGAGGCGGTGTCAGTAGCAGACCGATGTGCGAATAGGCCGAAGGCAGCACAACGCGCCGAGATCCGGATGGCACCGAGGTGGTGTCCAGCAAGTTGCCGCACTGGTGTGGCCATCCTACAATGCTGCGCCGAAAGTCGGCGTGGGGCGCCCCGTTGGCCTGTGAGGTCGCGTCAGTCAGTGGGGGCTGTGCGTCTCCCCCAAGATGGAGGCTCCTCGGCTGCAGTGGGGCGCCCCTTAGCGTTTCACTCGCCGTCCAACTGAGTTGCGTCCGCACTTGCGGCTACAGTAGGCCGAAGGCAGCACAGCGCGCCGAGATCTGGATGGCACCGAGGTGGTGTCCAGCAAGTTGCCGCACTGGTGTGGCCATCCTACAATGCTGCGCCGAAAGTCGGCGTTGGGCGCCCCGTTGGCCTGTGAGGTCGCGTCAGTCAGTGGGGGCTGTTTGAGGATCTGACTGCATTGGTGATGCTGTGCGTCGCCCCCAAGATGGAGGCTCCTCGGCTGCAGTGGGGCGCCCCTTGGTGTTTCACTCGCTATCCAGTTGAGTTGCGTCCGCACTTGCGGCTACAGTAGGCCGAAGGCAGCACAACGCGCCGAGATCTGGATGGCACCGAGGTGGTGTTTAGCAAGTTGCTGCTCTGGTGTGGCCATCCTACAATGCTGCGCCGAAAGTCGGCGTGGGGTGCCCCGTTGGCCTGTGAGGTGGTGTCAGTAGCGGACCGATGTGTGAATAGGCCGGAACCAGCACAAGGCGCCAAGATCCGGATGGCACCGAGGTGGTGTCATAGTTGAGAGTTCTGAGCAGTGCTTGTAACACTGTCTGAAGCTTATTTGCACCTGCTGCAGCTTCACTATCGCCCTGGTGTGGCCAAAGATCGCCCATGACATAGGCGGCCGGCTCCCAGGGTCTGGCGGAACTTTTTTCCTTTTCCTTTCTGCATCTTGTCCCACAATCCGTTTGACCTGAAGACATGACCAGGTCCCTGAATGTGTGCAGGGGGACGCTATTGATTGAATCAAAATGGCGGCTTCACACAAAGCTGACTCAAGCGTTGCTGCTGATGCTATACAGACAAACATTGGTTTTCAGTTTGTACATTCTTCAGGATTTTTCCATCCAAGGCTGGTTGAGAGTTTGTAGAACAATGGCTTCAGATTTTCAACATACTACTCGTCAACATTCTTCCTAAATGTAACAATGTGAGACTCACTAGGAGAACGGCTGTTTATCTTTCCTTTCAAAATGCTGCCAACAATATTTTCTGAATGGAAGACACCATCTTGTAGCATAAAGGGCTGCGTCAAGGGTGGTATTGCCCAAAATGGCGCCGGTATAAATGGGACTCGTAACTTCTTGTTGTGTACTGGTTGCACAACCTTGATATCACGAGATACGTATGCAGTTTTGAAGCACATGGCGCGTGGGGACGATAATTGATTGAATATTTTGACATCCCTATTGATATTAAGTTCTGATGTGTTATTGATTACTGTACTATTGAAAGTTCGAATTAACGTCACCCATGGTACTTGCCCGCAAATGTATATCTAGATAATTTTATTGAAAGTGGCCCTGTCGTATTTTAATTGCAAAATGTACGTCCACCGATTCCGCAACTGTTAGACACCTTAGTTCTTGCAACCTAATGGCCCGCTCGTTACGTTCCTCTACAATGTAAATGTCTCCTCATCATATACGATTCCAGTTTGCTCCGTGGCCGGCCCACGTGGTTATAGGCCCGTATTTGTATACTGATATTTTCACAATAAAGGTTTTTAAAACAAAACATGGTAGTAGTATTTACATTGGTAAAGTTTTTAATTTTAGTCACTGTTTTCGAATCAGTAAAAGGCAAGTGAAATAAAGCAGTCCAATTACATGACGGATAAAAGGTATAATACGCAGGAACGCAGTAAAGATAAATGGTCAAGGGCAGTTGTGTTTTCCACTCCTGCAACATAAAGTGATCGATAAGAATCTGATATTCAGGCGTATCGGCGACTAAGACAGCAGGCCGAGCTTCTTTTACTCAACGGCTCCGTCATGGGACGAAGAAACGCCCTTTTTCTCGAAAAAGGAATATATTTTACTTGCAGGACAGTTGTAAATTTTCCGGGAAAGTACATTAGCTTGAAACATTATAACATATATGTTTAAGAAAAAATAATGTTTGAAACCAATAAAAAGCGTAATTTTTAGGTCATATGACCAAGCCTTTCATCATTAAAATAACAAAAGTAAAATGAACCAATGAAAAGTTTTATTAACAAGTCACATGACCTGTTATGCTTACGTTACGCGCTGCGCGCCGCGCCCCGGATCGCTTCCGGGAAGCTGCGCTTCGCGCACCGGAGCACTTCCGGGTGCGCTAACGCGGCGTGTCATATAACGCATTACGCGACAACGTAGGTCCAGAATATAGTCAAAATGTCTCCACCAACCAGCGTTCGGAACACAACCCCTTTCAGCAGTCTAAAAAGTTCTGTTAAATGACAACAGAAGGGACAGGCAACAAGAACCATCAGTCAAAGAGGGGAGGGCAAGTTCTTCTCTACCGGGTCACGTTGGGGCGGTACCGGAACTGATCGAATTGGTAGTCTACAGTGTTTCTGGATGTTTCAGACTGAAGCTGGCGTCAGCATGAGAGCACCACCATCTCGTAGCTTAGTCGTGGCCATTCCAAGAGCAATCATGGCAGACGCTCCCCACCAGAAGCCTGCGGGAGTCGGGGGCCCCCAAGACTTTTGTAGAATCTTCAAGGCTGAGGGGACGCTTTCAAGAATGGGACCCAAGCCCTAGCAGACAAGCGTCCGAGTTCCAAGGTGTCCCAGGGCCATTTTAGTGGACCACGCCCAAATCTGAAGAGCCGGCCGCCATTTTGAGAGTCCTGTGGCAGCCGCCTATCGCTGCATCGCAAGAGCGGGAGCAACTCAACTACATGGTGAGCGAGACGCTGTAGTCGCAAGAGCGGGCGGTAAACAGCTGAATGGCGGAAGAGGCACAGTGTAGCAAAAGCGGGCAGAATAGCAACTGAAACGGTAAAGGGGCGCCCCACTACAGCGTGTCTTCAGTTCAAACGGATTGTGGGACAAGGTCCAGAATGGAAGAGTCATCAAAAGGCAAAAAGTTCCGCCGGACCCCGGGAGCCGGCCGCCTATGTCGGGGGCAATCTCAGGCCACACCAGGGCAACACGACTTGGGGAGGGGGCAGGAGCCAAGCGCCCCTTCCCAGTCCGCGCCATCTCACCGCCCCTCGGGGGCCTCCGTCAAGCGGTTCAGGGAGGCACTGCATCACATTGTTTTCCAATGCAGTCAGGTCCACAAACGGCCCTCACTTACTTTGAGAATAGTGAAGCTGCAGCAGGTGCAAATAAGCTTCAGACAGTGTTACAAGCGCTGCTCAGAACTCTGAACTATGGCACCCAACATCCAGGACTTATGCCATTTGAGCATGGCAGTGACATCGAAGCAACTCAGGGACCAAAACCATGAACGTACACTCACGTATGAAAATCTTACTTGGGGAGAGGGCAGGAGCCAAGCGCCCCCTCCCAGTCTGCGCCACCACACCGTATGTTGAAAATCTGAAGCCATCATTCTACAAACTCTCAACCAGCCTTGGATGGAAAAATCTTGAAGAATGTACAAACTGAAAACCAGTTTTTTTCTGCATAGCATCAGCAGCAACGCTTGCTATCAGAGTGCATGAGTTTCATGCTCGATCGATTGAGCTAGCCGGATCGGGCAACAAAAAGTATAAAATAGTTATGTAAATAGTTATTTAATAAAATGTTTTACCCTGTTACTTTGCTGGTGTGTTGTATATATTTATAATATTTACATAGGGTTTGTCGTTATTTTGGGTGGGGTGGGGTGGGCGGCAGAGTCGAGCTGTCTTGCAGCCATCATGGTGTGGAGCTAAGTTCATCTCACTAGTTTCGTATTTCTCATGAGGGGTTGTTCTTAATGTTTCTATTTTAGCGAGGTCAAAAACAGATCCCATTAGTGGCCTACTGATTTTGCTCGATTCCTTTTGTTTTTTTAAACGATTTTTCACTATCTGCAAAGACTAAACAGAGTATTGCGACTCTGTGCTTGTTTGTAAATACAGAATGAACCAAAGAGAACCAATTCAAAAATATTAAATGCTTGGATAACAATCAATCAAATGGAGAGAGAAGCAGGCACGACGGATTACAATGGGGGCAAAGGCCTGCGTTAACTACCCTTCACTATCTGCAAAGAGAGAGTACTCCTAAGAGAAAAGAGGGGGGGCAGCGTTCAAAGCACATCAGCGTGCATAAACACGAAAATGTTTTTACCTATCATGTACTTGACATTTGACAGCATTTGATATTTGCTATTAAAAAACCATTGAAATTCACTGAAAAAAACATAGGTTATAGACCATATATAGTTAGGAATTAGCATTTACAAAACCTTGAAAATTCACTGAAAAAACCATAGGTTATAGACCATATATAGTTAGGGATTAGCATTTACAAAACCTTATTTTACTCGCATAAAACCATTGAAATTCGCATATATAGTTAGTTGCGCTAACTATATATCGCGCACCCGCAATCCACTGCTGATGATGTCACATATTACATCATTCATGACATGGTCAGTGACATCACTGATGACATCACTGATGACATCACTGATGACATCTCAAATGACATCACTGATGACATCACTGATGACATCTCAAATGACATCACTGATGACATCACTGATGACATCTCAAATGATATCACTGATAACATCACTGATGACATCTCATTTGACATTACTGATCACATCAATGATGACATCATTCATGTGATAATACGATGAACCTCTTCAGACTCTAATATAACCTTAGATACACTCAGTGTAAACAGACACTCACAGACTCACTCATCCATGGAGTTACTCACACACCTAGTTAGTCATGCAAAGAATCAATCACATCTCCATTTCCTCAACTATACAGTTATACACACCTTACTTATTCAAACATATACTAACACATATTTACTCTCTTATCCAATCCCTGATACAAGTTCACAATGATCCATACAGCCACTCACACATTCACTGGCTCTTATGCACAGTTATTTATATATGTCAACTCTCACATGTACTGTGTTTTACATATGTACTTACTTTGACATGTAGCACTGAGATATCCATTCACTCACCAATACACTCATGCACACAGTCAACCGCTCATACAGCTGTTTCCACATGCACTTTTGAACCCATAGATCTAGTGAATCAACTGCTCACACATCTATGCACAGAGTCATACACCTCCCAGCCACCCACACACACACTCAGTCTGAGGAAAATCGAAATTTATATGACCAGGTATGTCCCCTATCGTGTACCCCAACGTCCCATGTATGTGCATGACCTCCGTGCATTTTCCCTCCATGGCCGAAAATGAAGACGCAAATGCATTTGCGTCCAACGTTAACATGTTATCTACCAAGTTCTCCAAGAAAGCAACATTAATATGGTTTCTAAACCTATGTTGCCAACGTCTTTACATGGTGCACTTTTTACGCGAAGCCATGTTTTCCTGGCTCTGCCGAGCTAGGCCCTGAATTGAGGCTCCGAAGTCTCTTCTGTCTCTGAAAGCTGCCGTTCAAGGTATGCATCCCTGACCTCTGCCTTACTTCCTGCCCAGCGAAGCGGTGTCCGGCTCGGCCTGGCCTGCCTGCCTGCCAAGACAGTATTTTTGCCTACAGTTATCTGTTCAGCCTCCTCGAAAACACATTCCAGTCTAGTGAAATAGGTAAACATATTCCCGGCTGCAGAGTAAAGGGCCCTGCCTTCCTGTCTCCTTGCAAGTGATTTACAGCACCCGTTACCATGGTAGGCCCATGGCCCCGCGCATTGTACCAAGACACGTATGCATTCCCTAGCCTTCAGCGATGTATGGCCCCTGCCCGAGAGACCTTTTACTTCAGATAACACATCCTCCAAACATCAGATATCAGATAGGTTATAGGTATAGGTCGTTCTGACATCCCAGACACGAGACTCTTCTACTAGAGCTAAAGTCAAGTCCCCCAGCTCTCCCCAGTTACACGTCCTTTCCACGTCATGCCAGTTGCGCATGCATATAGAATAAAGGTTTCTGCTGACCCTGCAGAATCCTCCTATACATCCACCCACTTATGACACTTCTTGTGACGTTTTCTAGCACACACCTCTGTGTACGCCTTCTTACACGCCTCCTGTTACGCACATGTGTTCTTATCTCTTTCTTTTCACTTGTCACGCCTACTGTATTCAATGCAATTATACTGTTTTACTATATATAATGTGTGATGTTAATAAAATAGGAGAATGTCCCTTCCTGAACCTTAGTGGTGATGGAACCCGATGTCCCAAGCCTCGAGGCATTTCATTAAAGCCCGTATGACTCAGATACCACGGACTCTGCCTCTCATTTGATTGAGCTATCCTTAATGTTATTTAATGCATGGAAAAATAGTCCAGTAATTTTATTTACCACATAATCTGGCGCCCGAATAGGGACCCCCCCTATCCCACTCGCCGGCGATGTAACGCAGGCCTGACCCCTTCTACAGCCGTGACGGATCCAGTGCACACCTGCGGGTTTTCCTGCTATCTCCCTCAGGCCCACGGAGGAGAGGGAGACTGCGGTCCAGCATCCAGACGAGGCGGTGAGGAATGCGGAGGATCCCGACCAGAGCCCCAAGTCGAGAGAGCAAGGTCCGAGGTATCCGGAGGCCCACCTGTTCCGAAGCGCATGCGTAGGAGATATCGTAGTCCGACGCAGTCCAGTCCAGTCCAGTTTCCGAGGCCTTCAGCTTTTGCTTCCCGTTGAGTACCGTTGTTGGGAACGCATCTAGACGGGTTCATTAAATTGTGCCCGGTCAAGACAGGTCTGGGTACACAGACCTGGTCCAGACGTGTTCACTTAGGTGAGTACGGTAATTCTATACTGTGTTTATTGTGTTCACGTTCAAGTCAATTAAAAAATGCCGTTGTTCTCGAAATTACGTCAGATAGGAACTAGGAAAGGGATACTCGAAGAAGCAGTTCCCGTCCCGCCTAGGGACACTCCAGGACATTTTATGTACCACAAGCATGGCCTAGACGCCATACTGTACCTAGATTTGTGGGTGGATTACACTAAAGATCTGGAAGAGAAATATAGATGGCCTGTTTCAGGGACATGGGATGCTGAATGCATCATGAGAGTAGAAGAAGCATTATGGAAAAAGAAAGCCAGACAATCCCAGAAAGATGCCATAGAATTATGGCGTAAAGAAGCGTATAGAAGAACAGAGAAAGAAATCAGGAAAGCAGAGAGAAGTAGAGAAGAATCTGAAAAAGCCAGAGAAAGAGAGTTACTAGAAGAAGGAGAACGAGTTAGAATAGAACAACAAGACAGACAAAGAAATGCCCTTATTCAAGGTATGTATCCTGTTCTCGCCGAGGGCCTGCCCAAGGCGACCCCGGAAGTACCCCGTAACTTGCCACCACCATTGGTCCCGACTAAAGTCCGTCACAAACAGACCGCAGCGGACATTTTCCTTTCTTCCTATTTAGATGATGTAGCTCCAGAATATACCAATGTACGCGTACCACCTGCTAACAATATGCATCAGCCTATTCAGCCTGTTCATGACACGATTCCCCCACTCCCTCAAGACTCGACTCCCCCACCCATTGTCACTTCCCATCCTGTCACTACTACTGCTACTGTCCCTCCTGCTATCGGTCTTACCAATCCTTTTTCTACACTTACAACCCAAACTCTGCCTACATTACCTACACCTACCTTTCATGCTATGACACCAGTAGTAACAGCACAGCTAGTTGATGGTTATGCTTCCGCTTCAGGAGGCGCCGTAGGAGGTTTCCCTGTCACCCCGCCTCAAGTTAAACGCATGACGCTTAGAGAAGCAGCATTACAACGTACACCCAAAGTTGCGACATTCACAGCCCTTAAACAGTTCCTTACAGATTGCAGACACGATCCAGTACCAGGCGAAGACGAGATGATACTATACTCAATACGTTTACGACGAGTCACAAACTATTTGGCTATTCTACCACATATGAGACAACATCTAGATAATATATACAATTTCATTAGAACAGGGGAGAAACCAGAATGCATTCACGAGGCCATGGCACACAACAAGGTAGAGACACAAAGAATGATCTTACAGTTTTTGATAAATTGTTTGATAAGGGAACGAGATCGGCCAGGTACAAGCAAAGAAGAGATGGACATCCTGATAAATTGGAGTAATAATATAGCTGATGGTAAACATAATAAACAAGGTTGTATAGAATCAATGTACAGAAAGATCCGTAAGGAAATTGTAGTAATACACGAAAAAGAAAAAGCAGCTAGGGAAGCCGAGAAAGAGGAGAATGAAATGTCAGAGGATGAAGATATAGATGATACAGAAGAAGATCCAGATAGAATAGCGTACGTAGGTAGAGCAAGAACTTTTGACAGACCCATTCGCCTAGAAAACAAGAAACGTTTTCTTTCTCCCATACCAGAACAATGTTCCCTTGAACATTTATTCCAAGCCACTGACAAAATACTGAAAGAAAGAATAGGTTACAGTGAACTTAGTACCATGCATGATCAGGAACTAGCACGGTCAGCAGTCCAATGGGCTGGAAATAATAATATATATAAAGACGATTCAGTAGCGCAAACGTTTTTGAATCTTTCCCCAGACAAACAGCGCTTAGCTTGTATGTACATGATCCAGCATCTCATTACACTATATGAGATTCAGCATTCCGATCCAGGTCCCCTATATAGTATACTGGAAGAATTACTGCTAAAAAGATGGAGAGGCCTAGGTACCGATTTAATTAATGTCATCCTAGAACAGAGACACAAATACAGAACTTTCCTGACTCCACATTTTGTTCCCGTTCCACCCCCAGTAAGACAACCATTTTACATAGACAGACAAAATCCCTTGCGAGAAGTTCATCCCGTCCAGACCACAGGGGGAGAGCTTCAACGAGTATTTGTATATACGCCCCTGACCAAAATGGAATTATTGGAAATGAAGAAATTAGTGCCCTGTCATGATAAAGATCCAGCAGGATTCCACCGTGAATTAAAGGACATGTTACTTATGGGAGATTATAAGTATCCTGATATTCTTAAAATGTTGAAGGTATTGTTGCCTGCAGGCATTTAAGAAAAACTTAAGGAAAAGGAATGGGAGGTGGGAGATACAAAGATTATTTGGACTGAATTAGAAACAGAAGAAAATGGGCGAGTCCCAGGTACTGGTCTCGGGGACAAAGCTAAAGCATTACCAGGATTATTAGTACAGGTCTTGCTTAGGTTATTGGCAGTTAAAAAAGAAGACTGGGATGCAATCTCAGCCTGCAAACAGAAACCAGATGAAGACACTAGTGATTTTTATTCTAGATTTGAGAAATGTTTCATTATTATTAGCGGCCTGAAAACAAGTAGTGAATCATATCCACATCTTTTTGTGACCAAATTAGTCGAAAATTCCTTACCACAGGTTAAAAATAGAGTTCTGAAAGTCGAGAGTACATGGCAAGCAAACACTCCTTCCCAAATGTTACAGATGTTACAGTATCACCAGAACCGAATTAGAGAAGAACACGAACATGAACAGAGGCGTATGAAACACGAAAATGAAAGTACTAGTTGCCCAGTCTGTTCCAGGTGACAGCCAGAAAAGGGGTACAGCACCACCAGGTCATTCTGCAGCTCCCGTTAAAGGGAATTGCAATTATTGTAAACAGCCAGGTCACTACATCAACGAATGTACCGTTCTGAAATATAATATTGCCACAGGTAGGACGAAAGAAAGACCGCGTCCTCCTAGACAAGAACACGTTCCGCAAAATATTCCACAGAACACACGACCTCCACAGAATACACCGCAAACAGTAGCTGTACCCCAGCCCCAACCCATTGCTGCAACGCAACATGTCACACAGCAAATGTACCAGTATGCACAGTCAGATTACCCCGATTATCAGCAGTACTCATGAAACAGCCTAGAGAGGGAGGTTGGCTTGCCTCTTATCGAGGTTCCTGTAGATCAAGAGGGTCCCTATGTACACAGTCAAGTATTAGGGTAAGACAGAACATTTTTGATTGACACAGGGGCCAGCAGAACTACCATCAGTCATGACGAGGTTCCAGGGGCACCCCTCTCAGGCTCACAGAATGTTTCCCTGGGTTTTTCAGGAAAGCCTATTGTTAACGAAGTGTCAAAGCCAGTTTCCCTAGAAGTTGGTCCATTGTCCCGTACTACAGACTTGTTACTTACGAAATCATGTCCAGAAAATCTGCTTGGTAATAAAACACTGAAAGCACTGGGAGCAGTGATATGTTGTTCTCCTGAAGGAGTGAGATTATTTCTACGTGATTTTAAAGGTCATTATGTGTTAAGAGATTTTGATCCAAGATTGCAAAATGTACCACAGCATTTATGGGCACAAGGTCCGTCTGATGTAGGTTGCATGCATATTACACCTTATCGTGTCACTCTCAAACAAGGTGTTGTTCTGCCCTGAATCCGACAATACAAATTGCCACCTGAGGCTGTAGCAGCCTTATTGACAATCATTGACGAACTGATTGCTCAAGGAGTAGTTGTAGAAACTGACTCCAATGTATGTAATTCTCCAATCATCCCGATTCTTAAACGAACTGACCCAAATGCACCTCCAGTCTACAGACTGGTGATCGACCTTCGAGAATTGGTAAAATACCATCACTCCGCATTTTTTACTCCGCATACTTTCACTCCTCATACCATTAGTACGCAGGTACCTTTACTCCGCATTTTTTCATTCCGCATGCCTTCATATATTATATGCTTTTATCTCGCATGCTTTTATGACGAAAATCATTTTAAAAGCATGATTGGTAAAAGTATATGTTTTAAGGTAAGTTGTAAGGTAAGTATATGGTTTTTTTTTGGGTTCAGGGGTATTTTAAGGGTGGGTTTGGGTTATGGGGTGCAGGGGTATTTAATCGTTAAGGGGTACAGGGGTATTTTTAGGGTTCAGGGGTAGGTTTGCGTTTTGGGGTACAGGGGTATTTTTAGGGTTCAGGGGTAGGTTTGCGTTTTGGGGTACAGGGGTATTTTTAGGGTTCAGGGGTAGGTTTGGGTTATGGGGTGCAGGGGTATTTAAGGGTTAAGGGGTACAGGGGTATTTTTAGGGTTCAGGGGTAGGTTTGCGTTTTGGGGTACAGGGGTATTTTTAGGGTTCAGGGGTAGGTTTGCATTTTGGGGTACAGGGGTATTTTTAGGGTTCAGGGGTAGGTTTGGGTTTTGGGGTACAGGGGTATTTTTAGGGTTCAGGGGTTGTTTTGTGTTTAGGGGTACAGGGGTATTTTTAGGGTTCAGGGGTAGGTTTGCGTTTTGGGGTACAGGGGTATTTTTAGGGTTCAGGGGTTGTTTTGGGTTTTGGGGTACAGGGGTATTTTTAGGGTTCAGGGGTTGTTTTGGTTTTTGGGGTAGAGGGGTATTTTTGGGGTTCAGGGGTTGTTTTGGGTTTTGGGGTACAGGTGTATTTTTAGGGTTCAGGGTTTGTTTTGGGTTTTGGAGTACAGGGGTATTTTTAGGGTTCAGAGGTTGTTTTGGGTTTTGGGGTACAGGGGTATTTTTAGGGTTCAGGGGTTGTTTTGGGTTTTGAGGTACAGGGGTATTTTTAGGGTTCAGGGGTTGTTTGGGGTTTTGGGGTACAGGGGTATTTTTAGAGTTCAGGGGTTGTTTTGGGTTTTGGGGTACAGGGGTATTTTTAGGGTTCAGAGGTTGTTTTGGGTTTTGGGGTACAGGGGTATTTTTAGGGTTCAGGGGTTGTTTTTGGGTTTTGGGATACAGGGGTATTTTTAGGGTTCAGGGGTAGGTTTGGGTTTTGGGGTACAGGGGTACAGGGGTATTTTTAGAGTTCAGGGGTTGTTTTGGGTTTTGGGGTACAGGGGTATTTTTAGGGTTCAGGGGTTGTTTTGGGTTTTGGGGTACAGGGGTATTTTTAGGGTTCAGGGGTTGTTTTGGGTTTTGGGGTACAGGGGTATTTTTAGGGTTCAGGGGTTGTTTTGGGTTTTGGGGTACAGGTGTATTTTTAGGGTTCAGGGGTTGTTTTGGGTTTTGGGGTACAGGGGTATTTTTAGGGTTCAGGGGTTGTTTTGTGTTTTGGGGTACAGGGGTATTTTTAGGGTTCAGGGGTATGTTTGGATTTTGGAAAGGGGCGACCACTCGGTCCCCCCGCACGTATGGCAGAGTACCTCGATCCCCCCGGGAAGCCATCTTGGGCGGGAAGCGTGTCTCGGCTGGTATGCCCGAAGCGGCGTAGCCGGGGCGCGCTTTTTCCCGCCCTAGAGTGGGCTGGCCTAGACACTGACGCGGCTGGCCACGCCCTCGGGGCAGGCAGGGGCAGGTTTACGCCCGCCCTGAAGACGGATAAAAGGGGACGCAAGACCAGAAGGCATCCTCTTGTTCCTGTGCTCTGAAGCTGCACCTCCTCGCTGCACGTGAGCTCGAGACGGAACGAAGAGCCAATTTTGAGCGTTTTAATCTTTCTTTTGTCTTACAGATACTCTGTCGGAGAAATGCCCAAGAAAGGCGGAAAGAGAATGAGGATGCAGCCAAGGTGTCCGCGCCGGCTGCAGTAGGTGACAAGCCACAAGGGACGATTACGACCGCAGAGGCAGCGTCCGGTGCAGGTAAGCGGCCATTGCCGATTGCGAGGGATGAGTCAGCACCCTCTCGTAGAGAAAGGTTGGGTCAACATGTGCCTTTGGCAATTAAAGAGAAGATTTGGGCAGGGGAATATGTGAACATCTTCTCGTTGCTTGTTGATCATTATGAAGTGGAGCATGTTAAGGGCCAGAAAGACCTCATGCATCCGAGTGTTTGGCGCGCAAAAATGGCCGCCTTTAAAGTGAATGAGAATATTGGCAATTGGGGCAATGCATGGGGGATTTTTACGTCGATCTTGGGAGAACGTAGGCCCGAGTTGCTTTCCGAGTTGCCGACCTATCAGTCACGAATTATGGGGTACTCGACGTCACACCAGGGTAACCATTGGTTCTGCTACGATAATCTTTTTAGAAAGGCCAAAGAGCATAATAAAAGCTTAACCTGGGATTGTTACGATTCTTTGACATGGGATAAAATGAAGGAGACAGGTATGTTGAAAATGCCATTGGTAGGGAGTAATGTTGGCGAATCCTCCCGCCAATATGCGGGGACGCCCTTTCGATCAGGTACGGGTACCGACGATTACTCGAGACCTGCCAGCAATACAGGGAAAAGGGGGTTCTGCTGGAATTTCAACAGGGGTAAATGTACTAGGCCCCAGGGATCGTGTAAATTTAAACACGAATGTAGTGGGTGCGGGTCGTCCCATCCTGAGTCCACGTGCAGAGCCAAAACGGGTGATAACGGCGGTAGAGGAGGCGCCAAACAGGTCTAACATAGTCCGAGGGGCGCCTTTACCTACCCCGATTGATACCTTGGCGATGATTCCCTGGCTCAGTGAATACCCGGATCGTACTTCTGCTGGGGTGCTGCGGAACGGGTTCTCGTATGGTTTCCGCATCCCAGTAGGGGACTTTCAGGGTGTGGAGAAGTGTAAAAATCAACTTTCGGTCCTGCAGCATACGACCGTGGTACAGGATAAGATCCGGAAAGAGGTTAGTCGAGGTCGGGTTGCCGGCCCGTTTAGTGTACCCCCGGTCCAGAATTTTGTTTGTTCTCCTTTAGGGGTGGTCCCCAAGAAGGACCCGGGTGAGTTCCGACTGATTCATAATTTATCAGCTCCACGTGGTCTTTCTGTAAACGATGCAATAGACCCAGAAGTGTGTTCGGTGCGGTACGCATCCTCGACGAGGCTGTAGCCATTTTGAATCGCCTGGGGCCCGGGGCGCTGATGGCGAAGTCAGATATCGAGTCAGCGTTCCGATTGCTCCCGGTACACCCAGACGACCAGCGTCTCCTAGGTTTCATGTTTCAGGGCCATTATTACATGGATAGGTGTATGCCGATGGGGTGCTCTATATCTTGTGCCTATTTCGAGAAATTCAGTAGTTTTCTACAATGGGTCTTCACAAAGAGGACGGGTTTCCAACATGTAATGCATTACCTTGATGATTTTCTGTTCCTTGGGGTAGCCGGGGATCTCGAGTGTAGCCAGGCCTTGGCCGAATTTTGTGTGTTAATGAAGCAGTTTGGTGTGCCATTGGCACCAGGTAAGACGGTGGGTCCTGCGACTTGCCTCGAGTTTCTGGGGATCGAGTTAGACTCCAGTGAGGGTTGTTTTCGTTTACCAGCTGACAAAGTGGGGAAGTTCAGGGCAGCCCTGCAAATGTGTATAAATGGATCTAAGGTTACGCTGCATCAATTACAGCAGTTGGTGGGACAGTTGAATTTTGCCCTGAGGGTTATACCGATGGCCCGCCCCTATTCCCGTTCTATTGCCCAAGCTATGGTCGGCCTAAAGGAGGGTCATCATCGCACGAGACTATCGGCTGAGGTCCGCCAGGACATGCGCATTTGGTTAGCATTTCTGGAGGATTTTAATGGTCGAGTTGTCTGGAACAAACCGGCCGTGTCCTCTGAAGAGCTGGGGCTATGGACAGATTCGGCAGGTAGCATAGGTTTTGGTGCCATCTTCGGCACAAAATGGTCGGCACAAAGATGGCCGGCATGGTGGCATGACAATGGACTGACAAGTAATATTGCTTTCCTGGAACTTTTCCCCATTTTTGTGGCCCTGAGAACCTGGCCCGAAGGGTTCAAAGATCACTCTGTGGTATTTTGGTCTGACAATATGACCGTGGTCGAGTGCATCAATAGCCAGGCAGCACGATGTAAACTGATTTTACGATTGCTCAAAGAAATTGTTTTACTGTGTATGCAACTGAATGTGCTATTCAGAGCAAAACATGTCCCGGGGGTGATGAATCAGGCGGCTGATGCACTGTCTCGTTTTCGTATGCAGGCTTTCTCGGGTTTCCTTCCCACAGCGGACCCAGAGCCGGCACCCTTTCCCGAAGCTCTCTGGTCTCTCGGTGCCCCGAACTTCGTCACCTCGTGGGAGAGAGCCTAGCACCAAGGACAAGGAAGGCATATGAAGGGGCGTTTCGGTCCTATTTAGCCTTTTTGGGGACTGATAGAGAGGGGCTTTGGGGCCACGAGGAATGGGTAGTGAATTTTCTGATGTCCTTACGTAGGGCTGGGAAATCGGTGGCTACGGCCCAGAGGCATCGTGCTGCCATTTCCTTTGTTGCCAGGGCTCATGGTATCCAGGACCCGACAGCGTCTTTCGTTGTACAGAAAGCGCTGCGTGGGTGGCAACGCCTTGAGGGTCGCAGAGTAGATGAGAGGCGCCCGATAGGTTTGGATAGGTTGGCCCAGTTGTTGGCCACACTCCCTGCCACATGTTCATCTCAGTTTGAGACGGTGTTGTTCCGAGCCGCTTTTACGCTGGCATTTCATGGAGCGATGCGGGTAAGCGAACTGGTGGCAAGGAACAAACGGGATGTGACAGGGGGTTTGTGCCAGGAACACGTTCAGATCAGAGGAGAGATAATGACTGTCTCCTTTGTCAGGTCCAAGACCGATCAAGACGGGATGGGTGACTGCGTAATCATACGCAGGATTCCCGGGTCCTCCATGTGTCCGGTAAAGTGTTTAGAAGACTACCTAGCACGAAGGGTGGCATCATGGGGGGGGACCTTGTTGAGACACGCGGACGCCACCCCACTGACGAAATTTCAGTTTCAGCGGGTGCTTGCGATGTCAATTGCCGCTGCGGGCTTGAACCCGGGCGAGTTTGGGACCCATTCCTTTCGGATAGGGGCTGCTACGGAAGCTGCAGCTAGGGGTCTTAATGTTGAACAAGTGAAACGAGTGGGGCGTTGGTCCTCTAAGTGTTATAAGAGGTATGTGCGGTTGCACATGTTGTGAAGCTGTAATGATGTACTCACGCTTCTTCTCTTTGTTTGGTTTTCAGTTGCGCAAGCCTACGAGGCGGGGCGGACTATGCAGTCGACCCAACACCGGGCCAGCGGTCAGACATCACCGGCTGTGAAAAAGGAGGTGTGGGTCGTGGGCCACTCATACGTGAGGCGTGCCGCGGACGTATTCAAAGCAGGTGACATGATTCACGTAGCTGGGGAATACGGGTACAGTATGTCCTTCTACGGAAGAGGCGGTCTCTGTATTGACCAGTTTCAAGCATTTTTCGCGGGTTTGTTAGGGCGGACGAGGTCACCGCCGGCTATAGTCATAGTACATCTAGGGGGCAATGATTTGGTCACCACCGGTAGACGACTTCTCCTGGAGGCAATGCTTTCCACTGTAAGTTGGTTGGCGAGGAGAGTTCCGGGGTGCACAATTGCATGGTCCCATATGATCCCACGAAAGGTGTGGCGAGGGGCTATTTCTGTTCCTGCTTTGAATCACTCTGTGAGAAAGATTAATAACAAAGTGAGTAGGTTGTTCCGTTCCAGGACATTGCATTCTATTTCGCATGGCTGTATTAATGATGACAGTATGTATTTGGGGGATGGTGTGCATTTGTCTCGGGTGGGGAATGAGTTACTCATAGGAGACTTCTTAGCATGGTTGAAAACGTTAGAACATGACCTTTAGGTAGGAGCTTTGTGGGGGGTCCGGATAGCCGGTCAACTATCCGGCCTGTGGCGGTAAGGTCATGATCGGTGAGCACTAATTGGAAGATCCCTATGAGTGGGCGTCACCCAACACGGATGGGAGCGCTCGGGAGAGGTGGCCATAGGCCCCTCAATGGGGAGGCGGTCCCTTCTAAGGATGGGTCGCCGAAAGAAAAGGAAAGGCGGTCAAGGCCCCTTCCTGTGTAGGAGGGGTTACAGCCCCCTCCTGGGGAATTTCCCGGGGCCAGTGACGTCTGCGACGGCAGATGTGGTAAGTTGTGCAGGGTTTGGGGGGGGGTCTACGCTACCTTCTAGATACCTCACACGAGTCCTCGAACGACCTTTAAGTGGCGTCGAGTTTTATTGGTGCCCCCGTCAAGTCAAAGGGAAATTGGTAGTTGCACTTGAGGTACGCCTCAGTGCTGTCGCCCCTCACCAGTGGGGGGGGTATTTCTGGTTAGGGATCTTGACACCGGTTACGACCTTGCCGTTGGCCCTTAAACGTTAGGATGTACAATTTCATAATTTCAAGTAAATGAATGTTTGTAGGATGTTAGTTCGGCTAGGAGAACCTCTGTATTAGAGAATCTGTTAAGGTTAGCCAAACATCGCAATGTGGTAATGAAATTGTACATTAATATGAAACTGTTTAATGTTTTAATTTTGTTTTAATAAATACGGCCGGGAGGGTCACTCCCTCCCTCTTCCAAAAACTTCAAGAACTGTTTCCGGTTTCCCTCCTTTGGGGATTGTGTTGAGAGGGGGTGGCGGGTATCTCAGCCATATGGAAAGGGGCGACCACTCGGTCCCCCCGCACGTATGGCAGAGTACCTCGATCCCCCCGGGAAGCCATCTTGGGCGGGAAGCGTGTCTCGGCTGGTATGCCCGAAGCGGCGTAGCCGGGGCGCGCTTTTTCCCGCCCTAGAGTGGGCTGGCCTAGACACTGACGCGGCTGGCCACGCCCTCGGGGCAGGCAGGGGCAGGTTTACGCCCGCCCTGAAGACGGATAAAAGGGGACGCAAGACCAGAAGGCATCCTCTTGTTCCTGTGCTCTGAAGCTGCACCTCCTCGCTGCACGTGAGCTCGAGACGGAACGAAGAGCCAATTTTGACCCACCCACCAGCCCCTGATGACAGCCAGTTGTTTTGAATAAAAAGTCAATGAATAATTCTAATTTCGTTTACAGGTCGTGGTATTATCGTGTTGATTTTGAGTGTGTAATAAAGAATGGTCTATTTCATTTATGTCTTGTGATTAAAGGAATTCATTTCTTTTCTTTTAATATGGTCGTAATGCCAATGTATTTTTAGTTTGATAGGATTAGTTAGCATTGTCGTATTTATTTTGGTCGGGCGGTAAGGTCATGATCGGTGAGCACTAATTGGAAGATCCCTATGAGTGGGCGTCACCCAACACGGATGGGAGCGCTCGGGAGAGGTGGCCATAGGCCCCTCAATGGGGAGGCGGTCCCTTCTAAGGATGGGTCGCCGAAAGAAAAGGAAAGGCGGTCAAGGCCCCTTCCTGTGTAGGAGGGGTTACAGCCCCCTCCTGGGGAATTTCCCGGGGCCAGTGACGTCTGCGACGGCAGATGTGGTAAGTTGTGCGGGGTTTGGGGGGGGGTCTACGCTACCTTCTAGATACCTCACACGAGTCCTCGAACGACCTTTAAGTGGCGTCGAGTTTTATTGGTGCCCCCGTCAAGTCAAAGGGAAATTGGTAGTTGCACTTGAGGTACGCCTCAGTGCTGTCGCCCCTCACCAGTGGGGGGGGGGATTTCTGGTTAGGGATCTTGACACCGGTTACGACCTTGCCGTTGGCCCTTAAACGTTAGGATGTACAATTTCATAATTTCAAGTAAATGAATGTTTGTAGGATGTTAGTTCGGCTAGGAGAACCTCTGTATTAGAGAATCTGTTAAGGTTAGCCAAACATCGCAATGTGGTAATGAAATTGTACATTAATATGAAACTGTTTAATGTTTTAATTTTGTTTTAATAAATACGGCCGGGAGGGTCACTCCCTCCCTCTTCCAAAAACTTCAAGAACTGTTTCCGGTTTCCCTCCTTTGGGGATTGTGTTGAGAGGGGGTGGCGGGTATCTCAGCCATATGGGGTACAGGGGTATTTTTAGGGTCAGGATGGGTTAGTGTTTAAGGGTGCTGGGGTATTTAAAGGGACTAGGGTGGAATTAGTTTTTACAGTTTTTATATATATATATATATATATATATATATATATATATATATATGTGTGTGTGTGTGTATTATTAATATAGTTCTAAATATAATGTAATTTTAAAGACTTAATTCTTCATTTTATTTTAAATTATATATATATGTGTGTATATATATATATATATTCACTGAAAAAACCATTGGTTATAGACCATATATAGTTAGGGATTAGCCTTTTCAAAACCTTATTTTACTCACACAAAACCATTGAAATTTCATATATAGTTAGTTCCACTAACTATATATCGCGCACCCGCAATCCACTGCTGATGATGTCACATATTACATCATTCATGACATGGTTAGTGACATCACTGATGACATCACTGATGACATCTCAAATGACATCACTGATGACATCACTGATGACAACATCCAGTGACTGTATGTTTCTGTAAAGTTAAAATATGTCTTACATATTGAAGAATGAGTGGATGTATAAGTGTCTGGATGAAGGATTTAGTAGGTGCATGACTGACTGTATGAGTGAGTGATTAAATGTGTCTCACTGAGTGCATGGGTTAGTGACTAAACTGTTTTAATTTGTGCATCATTATATCTGTTGTTCTACAAACTGCTGCATATGTTGATCAGTAGCTATATGAGTAACTGTATGGGTTATTCATTGGTTGTCCAAGTATTTGTATGGGAAACTGAGTGTGTGTGTATGGGTGGCTGGGAGGTGTGTGACTCTGTACATAGATGTGTGAGTAGTTGATTCACTATATGTATGGGTTCAAAAGTGCATGTGGAAACAGCTGTATGGGCGGTTGACTGTGCATGAGTGTATTAGTGAGTGAATGGATATCTCAGTGCTACATGTCAAAGTAAGTACATATGTAAAACACAGTACATGTGAGAGTTGACATATATAAATAACTGTGCATAAGAGCCAGTGAATGTGTGAGTGGCTGTATGGATCATTGTGAACATGTATCAGGGATTGTATAAGAGAATAAAGTAAATATGTGTTAGTATATGTTTGAATAAGTAAGTTGTGTATAACTGTATAGTTGAGAAAATGGAGGTGTGATTGATTTTTTGCATAACTGACTAGGTGTGTGAGTAACTCCATGGATGAGTGACAGTCTGTGACTGTCTGTTTACACTGATTGTATCTAAGGTTATATTAGAGTCTGAAGAGGTTCATGGTATTATCACATGAATGATATCATCAGTGATGTGATCAGTCATGTCAAATGAGATGTTATCAGTGATTTTATCAGTGATGTCATTTGAGATGTCATCAGTGATGTCATTTGAGATGTCATCAGTGATGTCATTTGAGATGTCATCAGTGATGTCATCAGTGATGTCACTAACCATGTCATGAATGATGTAATATGTGACATCATCAGCAGTGGATTGCGGGTGCGCGATATCTAGTTAGTGGAACTAACTATATATGAAATTTCAATGGTTTTGTGTGAGTAAAATAAGGTTTTGAAAAGGCTAATTCCTAACTATATATGGTCTATAACCAATGGTTTTTTCAGTGAATTTTCAAGGTTTTGTAAATGCAAATTCCTAACTATATATGGCCTATAACCTATGGTTTTTTCAGTGAATTCCATTGGTTTTTTAATAGCAAATATCAAAAGCTGTAAAATGTCAAGTACGTGATAGGTAAAAACTTTTTCGTGTTTATGCACGCTGATGTGCTTTGAACGCTGCCCCCCTCCCCTCTTTTCTCTTAGTAGTACTTTCTCTTTGCAGATAGTGAAGAGTAGTTAACGCAGGCCTTTACCCCCGTTGTAATCCGTCGTGCCTGCTTGTCTCTCCATTTGATTGATTGTTATCCAAGCATTTACTGTTTTACAATTGATTCTCTTTGGTTCATTCTCTATTTACAAACAAGCACAAAGTCTCAATACTCTGTTTAGTCTTTGCAGATAGTGAAAAATCGTGAAAAATCGTGTAAAAAAATAAAATTAATCGAGCAAAATCAGTAGGCCACTAATTGGATCTCTTTTTGACCTCGCTAAAATAGAAATATTAGGAACAACCCTTCATGAGAAATACGAAAATAGTGAGATGAACTGAGCTCCACACCATGAGGGCTGCAAGACAGCTCGGCTCCGTCACCCACCCCGCCCAAAATAACGACAAACCCTATGCAAATATTAAAAATATAGACAACACACCAGCAAAGAAACAGGGTAAAACATTTTATTAAATAACTATTTACATAACTATTTTATACTTTTTATTGCCCGATCCGGCTAGCTCAATCGATCGAGCATGAAACTCATGCACTCTGATAGCAAGCGTTGCTACTGATGCTATGCAGACCAAAACTGGTTTTCAGTTTGTACATTTTTCAAGATTTTTCCATCCAAGGTTGGTTGAGTTGGTAGAACGATGGCTCCAGATTTTCAACATACGGTGTGGTGGCGCGGACTGGGAGGGGGCGCTTCGCTCCTGCCCCCTCCCCAAGTAAGATTTTCATACGTGAAAGTACGTTAATGGTTTTGGTCCCTGAGTTGCTTCAATGTCACTGCCATTCTCAAATGGCATAAGTTCTGGATGTTGGGTGCCATAGTTCAGAGTTCTGAGCAGCGCTTGTAACACTGTCTGAAGCTTATTTCCACCTACTGCAACTTCACTATTCTCAAAGTAAGTGAGTGTTGTTTGTGGACCTGACTGCATTTGAAAACAATGTGATATGGTACCTCCCTAAACCGCTTGACGGAGGCCCCCGAGGGGCGGTGTGATGGCACGGACTCGGAGAAGATGCTTGGCTCCGACCCCCTCCCCAAGTCTTATAGCACCGGTTTAGCCTGAGATCGCCCCCGACATAGGCGGCCGGCTCCCGGGGTCCGGCGGAACTTTTTGCCTTTTGATGACTCTTCTATTCTGGACCTTGTCCCACAATCCGTTTGACCTGAAGACACGCTGTAGTGGGGCGCCCCTTTACCGTTTTAGTTGCCATTCCGCCCGCTTTTGCTACACTGTGCCTCTTCCGCCATTCAGCTGTTTACCGCCCGCTCTTGCGACTACAGCGTCTCGCTCACCATGTAGTTGAGTTGCTCCCGCTCTTGCGATGCAACGATAGGCGACTGCCACAGGACTCTCAAAATGGCGGCCGGCTCTTCAGATTTGGGCGTGGTCCACTAAAATGGCCCTGGGACACCTTGGAACTCGGACGCTTCCCTGATAGGGCTTGGGTCCCATTCTCGAAAGCGTCCCCTCAGCCGTGAAGATTCTACAAAAGTCTTGGGGGCCCCCGACTCCCGCAGGCTTCTGGTGGGGAGCGGCTGCCATGTCTGCTCGTGGAATGGCCACGACGGAGCTACGAGATGGTAGTGCTCTCATGCTGACGCCAGCTTTAGTCTGAAACATCCAGAAACACTGTAGACTACCAATTCGATCAGTTCCGGTAGCGCCCCAACATGACCCGGTAGAGAAGAACTTGCCCTCCCCTCTTTGACTGATGGTTCTTGTTGCCTGTCCCCTCTGTTGTCATTTTACAGAACTTTTTGGACTGCTGAAAGGGGTTGTGTTCCGAACGCTGGTTGGTGGAGACATTTTGACTATATTCTTGACCTACGTTGTCGCGTAATGCGTTATATGACACGCCGCGTTAGCGCACCCGGAAGTGATCCGGGGCGCAGCGCGCAGCGCGTAACGTAAGCATAACAGGTCATGTGACTTGTTAATAAAACTTTTTATTGCTTCATTTTACTTTTGTTATTTTAATAATGAAAAGCTTGGTCATATGACCTAAAAAATACGCTTTTTATTGATTTCAAACTTTTTTTTTTATAACATATATGTTATAATATTCCAGGCTAATGTACTTTCCCGGAAAATTTACAACTGTCCTGAAGTAAAATATATTCCTTTTTCGAGAAAAAGGGCGTTTCTTCGTTCCATGACGGAGCCGTTGAGTAAAAGAGACTCGGCCTGCTGTCTTACTCGCCGATACGCCTGATTATCAGATTCTTATCGATCACTTTATGTTGCAGGAGTGGAAAACACAACTGCCCTTGACCATTTATCTTTACTGCGTTCCTACATATTATACCTTTTATCCGTCATGTAATTGGACTGCTTTATTTCACTTGCCTTTTACTGATTCGAAAACAGTGACTAAAAGTAAAAACTTTACCAATGTAAATACTACTACCATGTTTTGTTTTAAAAACCTTTATTGTGAAAATGTCAGTATACAAATACGGGCCTATAACCACGTGGGCCGGCCACGGAGCAAACTGAAATCGTATATGATGAGGAGACATTTACATTATAGAGGAACGTAACGAACGAGCCATTAGGTTGCAAGAACTAAGGTGTCTAACAGTTGCGGAATCGGTGGACGTACATTTTGTAATTAAAATACGACAGGGCCACTTACAAAAAAGTTATCTAGATATACATTTGCGTGCAAGTACCATGGGTGACGTTAATTCGAACTTTCAATAGTACAGTAATCAATAACACATCAGAACTTAATATCAATAGGGATGTCGAAATATTCAATCAATTCTCGTCCCCGCCCGCCATGAGCATCAAAACTGCATTCATATCTCGTGATATCAACGTTGTTCAACCAGTACACAACAAGGAGTTACGAGTCCCATTTATAACGGCGCCATTTTGGGCGAGGCCGGCATGTCCAAGATATAGTCAAAATGTCTCCACCAACCATCGGCCAGACCAGAACCCCTTTTGGCCCTTTATGCTACAAGATGGTGTCTTCCATTCAGAAAATATTGTTGGCAGCATTTTGAAAGGAAAGATAAACAGCCGTTCTCCTAGTGAGTCTCACATTGTTACATTTAGGAAGAATGTTGAAGAGTAATATGTGGAAAATCTGAAGCCATTTTTCTACAAACTCTCAATCAGCCTTGGATGGAAAAAAAAATCCTGAAGAATGTACAAACTGAAAACCAATTTTTGTCTGTATAGCATCAACAGCAACACTTGAGTCAGCTTTGTGTCAAGCCGCCATTTTCATTCAATCAATAGCGTCCCCCTGCACACATTCAGGGACCTGGTCGTGTCTTCAGGTGAAACGGATTGTGGGACAAGAAGCAGAAAGGAAAAGGAAAAAAGTTCCGCCGGACCTCGGGAGCCGGCCGCCTATGTCATGGGCGATCTTTGGCCACACCAGGGCAATAGTGAAGCTGCAGCAGGTGCAAATAAGCTTCAGACAGTCTTACAACCACTGCTCAGAACTCTCAACGATGGCACTCAACGGTCCACTACTGACATCACCTCATAAGCCAACGGGGCACCCCACACCGACTTTCGGCGCAGCATTGTAGGATGGCCACACCAGTGCGGCAACTTGCTGGACACAACCTCGGTGCCATCCGGATCTCGGCGCGTTCGAGTCACTGTACCGCAAGAGTGTCCGGAACTCAGCTGAACACGCCGTCTTTCGGCGCAGCATTGTACGATGGCCAAACCAGTGCGGCAATTTGCTGGACACCACCTCGGGCAATAGTGAAGCTGCAGCAGGTGCAAATAAGCTTCAGATAGTCTTACAAGCACTGCTCAGAACTCTCAACTATGGCACTCAATATCCAGGACTTGCCATTCGGATCTTGGCGCCTTGTGCTGGTTCCAACCTATTCACACATCGGTCCACTACTGGCAAGAGTGGGAGCAACTCAACAACATGGTGAGCGAGACGCTGTAGCCGCAAGAGCGGGCGCAACTCAGCTGGATGGCCGCCACCTGGGGAGGCCCGTTCACGCCGCCTCCCCCACGCCCCCTCCGGGCCGCCCCACGCCAATTTTCGGAGCAGCATTGTAGGATACCAAAACCAGTGCGGCAGTTTACTGGACATCACCTGGGTGCCATCTACATCTCAGCGCGTTCTGCTGCCTTGGGACTATTCGCACAACAGACCGCTACTGACGAGGCCTCCCTCCGCACCACCCGGGACGCCCCACGCTGTTTTTCTGAGCTGCATTGTAGGATCCCAAAAACCAGTGCGGCACCCAGGTGACATCACCTGGGTGCCGTCCAGAACTCAGCACGTTGTGCTGCCTTGGGACTATTCGCACAAAAGACAGCTTCTGACCATTGTTGCTTTTTTTTGTCAAAAATGTTTAAATGTTTTTACAGTTTTTGTTCCGTTCGTTATATTTAAAAGTTAATAAAGTTTTATAATCCTACTTTGTTGGAGTGGTATATATTTTTAAAAAATCGGGTGAATGGGGCCTTGAATCGGGTTATTGTCATGTGTGGGCTTTGCAAGTGTACTGCTACAGGATCGGACATTTCAAACTCAAATGCACGTTCTTTTTCTTACCTTTCCGAAGCATGGAGCGCAATAGCAGGCAGAGAAAGGGTGATGCAAGTGTTGAACACTGCCTGGCCTGGCAAGTTGCTGGCAGTGCCCCCCCTCCCCCCCCCGCCCGCTCCTGAAAGAGGACACACACACACCGCCGCCCCGAGTACTTCACAGATCTTTAAAAGACCATGCGCTTGTTCATGAGGCTTAAATGGTTTATCACCCCTTCTAGAACCCCTGCATCGACCCTCTGACGTTTCCTGGAAAAATTACCACGTAACACAATACCCAGCCTTGTCAGCTGAAACCCCCGAGGAATCGTGGGGCATATTATCAAGGGGGTTTATCTCCGCTTTTTTGGCTTTAAAAGCCAAGAAAGCGGAGATAAAATTATCTCCCTATTACCAAGCTGTCGCTAACACCAGTTAGTGACAGCTAAAAGGAGATAGCGACCATCTTGGGCCCCGCTTTGCATGTCAGTGATATTTATCACTAATGACATGCAAAGTGGGCGTGCCAAGATGTTAGCGACTGGAAACAGTCCCTAACATCGCTATCTCCTATTACCAACTTTTGGAGATATTCGCGCTAAGCGCGAATATCTCCAAAAGCTAACACCTGACCTGAGCAGTTCTTAGCCATGTTATCCAATGGGAGGTGGATAACATGGCTAAGAGCATTTGCTCGATAATGCATGAATATCGCTGACTTTTCAGCGATATTCATGCATTGCGGCCGTTTTTTTTCGCATTTGCGATAAACCTTGCTAATAGCAAGGTTTATCTGCGCATCAAAAATGCGGAGTGATGGTATGCAGGATTTTTTTTTGCGGAATGGAAAGACATATTCTCGAGAATTAAATAAATGCATCATTCCCCAGTACCCAGTAGTGCCAGACATTTCATCCTTGTTGACTGCTATTGATTCCGAAGCAGCGTTCTTCACTGTAATTGACCTCAAGAACGCCTTCTTTAGTGTCCCCATTCATCCGGAAAGCCAGTATCTTTTCGGATTCTGTTTAAATGGCCGAAGCTTTAAATTTGCACGTGCACCTCAAGGGTTCACAGAAAGTCCTAGTATTTACAGTCAAGCCCTGAAACGACAACTAGACAGTATTCACATGCCAACTGACACTGCCCTGCTGCAATATGTTGATGACTTGTTAATTACTGCACGGACCGAACGTGACTGCGAACGCGCATCACTGACAGTCTTGTATTTTCTAGCCGAAAAGGGGCATAAAGTGTCCCCTTCGAAGCTCCAATTCTGTGCCCAGCAAGTGGTTTACTTAGGTCACTTGCTGTCCAAGAGGGGGAGACAGCTGACACCTGACCGCATCCAGTTAATTGCACATTTGCCACAACCCAAGACACAAAAGGAAGTACGGGCCTTCATTGGCCTCACTTCGTACTGCAGACAATGGATTCCTCAGTATGCATATCTAGCCAAGCCACTCATACAGTTGACAACACAGGAGGCAGCGACATCAACTGTCCTCCCTTGGACTCAGGAACATACACTTGCTTTTGACGAATTGAAGAAAGCCCTATGTCAAGCACCTGTTTTAGCGACACCATGTTACAGCAAACCTTTTACACTCTTTGTCACTGAACGCGATGGCACAGCATTGTCTGTCCTCACACAAGATCAAGCAGGAAAACACAAGCCCTGTGCTTATTTTTCTAGTACATTGGATCCAGTAGCCCAGGCACTGCCTGCGTGCCTCAAGTCAGTTGCAGCCACAGCTCTAGCTATCAGACAAAGCGACTCGATAGTATTAGGACATCCTCTGACAGTACAAGTTCCACACTCCGTGGAAGTTCTTTTAAACCGAACACAGACTCAACACTTAACCATAGCACGACTGACAGGATATGAACTGACACTGTTTCAGCCACACATAGAAATTAGACGTTGCAACATACTGAACCCAGCTACACTGTTACCCTCAAGTACAACTGATCCAGCACCACATGACTGTGTGGAAGTCATTAATACCGTAACAAAGCCCAGACAAGACTTGACTGATATTGCATTGACTGAACCTGACCTGACACTTTACGTGGATGGTTCATGCATGAGAACAAGTTCAGGAGAGTTAGTAGCCGCATATGCAGTGACCACTGAAACTGAAGTCATAGAAACACATCGTATTGACACACTGTCTGCTCAAGCAGCAGAGCTCATTGCTCTGACCCAAGCCTGTATACGAGCCAAGAACAAGAAAGTAAACATATACACGGATTCTCAATACGCATTCGGAGTCGTACACGACTTTGGCGTTCTCTGGCAAGAGAGAGGTTTTTTAACTTCCCACGGTGCCAAGATACAGCATGGTCCCCTCATTCAGGCTCTGCTAGAAGCAATACACTTGCCTACCGCCATAGCCATCATGAAGTGCAAAGCACATACGAAAGTCACTGATTTGATTTAGGGTAACGACCTGGCAGATCGAACAGCCAAGCTTACAGCTCAGACTCATACAGACATTCCAGCCGACACGACAAAGACAGAAGTAACTTCACTGACACATTGCATGACAGTTAAGGATCCCACACAAGATGTAATCGACATACAGACACATGCCACTCCAGACGAAATCAAGAAATGGACTGAACAAGGAGGGGTCCAGACAGATCAGGGATGGTTGACGAAGGGAAGAGCCACATGGTTCCTCCCCGACTCTATGGTTCAAGTTATCATCAATACAGCACATAGTCCTGCACACTTAGGAGAAAAAGCCATGTTAGACAGCATTCAGAATATATGGTTCAACAAGCATTTACGTGCAGCAGCTAAACAGAAAGTACGTACCTGTATGATCTGTTGCCAGTTCAATCCAGGCAAAGGCATTCCCGTGGAACAAGGTGGATTTCATCCTCCTGACCATACTTTTGAAGTCCTCCAGATGGATTATATCCAGATGGACAGATGTCGCGGATTTAAATATGTCCTTGTAGTTGTATGTGCCCTTTCCAGATGGACAGAAGCATATCCAGTCCCAGATTACACTGCCGCGACCACTGCCAAGCAGTTGGTTCGTGAATTTTTCCCACGATATGGTTTGCCCCGTGTCGTGTATTCAGATAATGGACAGCCATTCTCGTCCGAGCTTATGAAACAGGTATCACTCCTGTTAGGTTACCAATGGAAATTTCACTGTGTACGACACCCCGAAGCAGCTGGTTTGGTCGAGCGACACAACCAGACTCTAAAAACACGATTAGCAAAGGTCTGTGCAGAAAAAGGTGTAGATTGGATGGTAGCCCTGCCAGTTGCCCTCTTTTATATGCGATATGGTAGCCCATTCCCGAACTGGTCTGTCCCCCTATGAAATCATTTTCGGTCGTCCCCCAAATATGTGGGGTACGCTTATGCCTCGTAAAATAACGGATGTTGACAGTAATATGCTGACAGATTACCTAGCTTCCTTGATGTCTGCACTACAATCTTGTCGTTCACAGGTCGCGGCTGCCTTCCCGGACAACACCCAAGTGAAACCGCATGAAATTGTTCCAGGGAATTATGTCTACGTCCGTAACTTCGACCGCTCAAGCCCTCTGGAACCCAGATGGAAGCAGCCAAAACTGGTGTTGATGACCACGAGGACCGCAGTCAAGCTGGAAGGAAGAAAAGGCTGGCTCCACTCAAGCCACGTAAAGCGCTTTCATGGACTGTGTCCAGAGACTGTAATCAAGGACTGCCCCCTTTCAGACACTGACTCTAAACTCCCCCTGTTAGAGAAAACTCCGCAACAGGATTACAGAGCCAAGTTGAGGTCTAGTAAGTCAGACAGCGTTTAATTGTTTAAGTCCCCCTCGGGTTAAGCGGTTAGACAGGTTTCTGACATGTATGAGATAGACCCACATAGTGAGAGAGATAGACAGAAAGTCAAAAGAATGAAATATTGTAAAAATCTGCACAGCAGATGTATTATCACGTTACTCTTTATGGTTTTTCTGAGTCTTACGATTATTAGTATAAGTTGGACATTACATGTTTTCTTTCCTCCTCATGGTTCACATGTACATACTTCTTTCAATAATACCATAGAGCACACTTTCAGTGACCTGCCCCCACACGAACTTTCCTATCGACTTGCACTGTGCAACAACACTTTTATAAGTATGTTACACCATTCTCACCAGACCAGCAATGCCACCAATTGTTGGGTATGTGGCCGACTCCCTCCCTATCAGAAATACAAGGGAGCTCTGCCTCTTTTTCCTTATCCGTTTTCACACAATGGTTCGTGCGGAGCATGGTTTACTTTAATGTCATCATTAGACAGCGAGTCCAAAGTTTCCCAAGGCAATTGGATATGGGGAGATCTGAATAAAGTTATGAATAGAGCATGTTTCCCAGACAAGGAGGGTCTTCCCCAAAGGACAGGAACTGATCTAGAAAATGATGTGTATGGATTAGGGAATTTTACACTTAATCTCATGATTCTGAACGTCCAGTCCGAGACTAATGTGGACTTGCCATCCATTACAGTTTTACCAGTGAAAGGTGAATTATGCATTAGAAAGAATGGTTCAGTACACCTAGGACACAGTGATTGTAGTACTGTGGTCAAATTCAGTGATAAAGGAAAGTCTACTTTCAAAGCCTCCCGCCATTCCTATTTCATTTGTGGGTCAACAGCTTATGTACGTCTGCCCTTAGATTGGGATGGAACATGTTACATTGCATTCCTACTGCCACCTGTTTTTCTAGCCCCACCTGATTATCATCGAAATTCACGTCTTGTACATGTAAGACATAAGAGAGATCTTCCTCCTGTTATCGATAATTCCGAATCAGCATGGGATCAGTATAAGGATTACATTAAAGGTTACTTTTGGTTCATAGGTCCAGTCCAGAATAGTAAAATAATACGCAAATTGACACGTACCCTCGAAGCAGTAGTGAATGAAACTACTTTTGCCCTAGGTAACTTGACCGAAGAGCAATCTGCTATGAGACTTGTCGTTCTTCAAAATCGCCTTGTCCTTGACGTCATCCTGGCCGATAGGGGCGGGGCTTGTAGAGTCATCGGATCCAGTTGTTGCATTTTCATTCCAAATAATGCACCGTCAGTATACAAAGCCATCACAAGGCTTCATGAGATAGCTCACCAGATGCACCAGAATCCAGGCACCTGGACTTGGTCCGGTTGGTTCTGGAGTGTGATATCCGCCTGGGGATGGAAAGTATTGTCATTCCTAGGGATAATACTCCTTATAATATTCAGTTGTTGTCTTTGTCTACAATGTGGGCCAGCGATTTGCGGCTTGTGCGCCACAGCTTGTATTTCCCGTCCACGCCCACGATCCCGTGCTCGAATAAGAAAGGACGAGCAAATGATGTTATATGAACAGATAGATGGTCTCATGAACATGGATATATCCTGAAGGGAACGTAGGGGACAAGGAGGGAATGAGGAAAATCGAATTTTATATGACCAGGTATGTCCCCTATCGTGTACCCCAACGTACCATGTATGTGCATGACCTCCGTGCATTTTCCCTCCATGGCCGAAAATGAAGACGCAAATGCATTTGCGTCCAACGTTAACATGTTATCTACCAAGTTCTCCAAGAAAGCAACATTAATAGGGTTTCTAAACCTATGTTGCCAACGTCTTTACATGGTGCACTTTGTACGTGAAGCCATGTTTTCCTGGCTCTGCCGAGCTAGGCCCTGAATTGAGGCTCCGAAGTCTCTTCTGTCTCTGAAAGCTGCCGTTCAAGGTATGCATCCCTGACCTCTGCCTTACTTCCTGCCCAGCGAAGCGGTGCCCGGCTCGGCCTGGCCTGCCTGCCTGCCAAGACAGTATTTTTGCCTACAGTTATCTGTTCAGCCTCCTCGAAAACACATTCCAGTCTAGTGAAATAGGTAAACAAATTCCAGGCTGCAGAGTAAAGGGCCCTGCCTTCCTGTCTCCTTGCAAGCGATTTACAGCACCCGTTACCATGGTAGGCCCATGGCCCCGCGCATTGTACCAAGACACGTATGCACTCCCTAGCCTTCATTGATGTATGGCCCCTGCCCGAGAGACCTTTTACTTCAGACAACACATCCTCCAAACATAAGATATCAGATAAGTTATAGGTATAGGTCGTTCTGACATCCCAGACACCGAGACTCTTCTACTAGAGCTAAAGTCAAGTCCCCCAGCTCTCCCCAGTTACACGTCCTTTCCACGTCATGCCAGTTGCGCGCATATAGAATAAAGGTTTCTGCTGACCCTGCAGAATCCTCCTATACATCCACCCACTTATGACACTTCTTGTGACGTTTTCTAGCACACACCTCCGTGTACGCCTTCTTACACGCCTCCTGTTACGCACATGTGTTCTTCTCTCTTTCTTTTCACTTGTCACGCCTACTGTATTCAATGCAATTATACTGTTTTACTATATATAATGTGTGATGTTAATAAAATAGGAGAATGTCCCTTCCTGAACCTTAGTGGTGATGGAACCCGATGTCCCATGCCTCGAGGCATTTCATTAAAGCCCGTATGACTCAGATACCACGGACTCTGCCTCTCATTTGATTGAGCTATCCTTAATGTTATTTAATGCATGGAAAAATAGTCCGGTAATTTTATTTACCACAAGTCTCCCATACAAATACTTGGGCAACCAACCAATAACCCATATAGTTACTCATATAGCTCCTGATCAACATATGCAGCAGTTTGCAGAACAACAGACATAATGATGCACACATTAAGACAGTTTAGTCACTAACCCATGCACTCAGTGAGACACATTTAATCACTCACTCATACAGTCAGTCATGCACCTACTAAATCCTTCATCCAGACACTTATACATCCACTCATTCTTCAATATGTAAGACACATTTTAACTTTACAGAAACAGACAGCCATTGGATGTTGTCATCAGTGATGTCATCAGTGATGTCACTGACCATGTCATGAATGATGTAATATGTGACATCATCAGCAGTGGATTGCGGGTGCGCGATATATAGTTAGCGCAACTAACTATATATGCGAATTTCAATGGTTTTATGCGAGTAAAATAAGGTTTTGTAAATGCTAATCCCTAACTATATATGGTCTATAACCTATGGTTTTTTCAGTGAATATATATATATATATATATATATATATATATATATATATATATATATATATATATATATATATATATAACCTACTGGCGGTCGCCAGTAGGTATATATAGTTAGGATATTTTTCCTATGGGATTTCTGAAAATTGTATGTCGAATAACTTTGGCGTTTGACGACGGAATTGGCTGAAAGGTACAGGAAAATGGCACATTTTGTTTCTGAGCAGCCCCTGAAAATTTGGGGGGGTCGAGAAACAAGGGAGGTCCCAAAACGCGTTTTTCCAATTCATTTTTCCATAGGGCGGTTGGAATCACTTTTAGCTCGAACGGCTGAATGGATTTACACGAAACTTGGCAAAATTGTAGATATGGTTTGCCCGACGTGCCTTTGCTATGTCTTAATATATGTGCTTCAGTGGATTTTGAGAAATTAACATTTTAAAAAACAGATATATCTGTGACAGCGTCCCGGTTAGTGCCCCGGTTCGCGTACCTGACGCGTAACGGAACTTCGCGAGGAGAAGCGGATTGGCTCCCCGGTGACTGTGAACATTCTAAACAGTCTGGAGCGGCCGCCATCTTGTGTCTCGGTAGGATCGAGACACAAGAGGTGGCAATAACAAAGGGGGAAATGAGCATAAGGGGGCAGAGTACATCCTACCTGACCCCCTAGGTTTGATGAGGGGGCTTTAAAAGGGCCCCGCGGGGCAAACAAAAAAAAATTTTATTATCGTTTTTTTGCGGGGGAGCGCTCTGTATGCGCACCGGGATGCGGTCCGGGGAGCGTAATATAGGGAAAATAGAATGAAAGAATGTTCAAATAATGTATGTATATTGATTGTTCTTTTTTTTATTATTTTTTTTATTTAAGTACCAACATGTAGGTACCAATGCAGAGTCTAAAAATAAAAATACACTGTTTCCTTTGTAGATATCTTGCATGTTGTTTCAGAAGTTATTGTGGTATATGGAATTCATAGCATAGTCTGTGAGGAAAGCAGAAAAAATATGGAGGCAGGAGATGAAAAGGAGATGTTAAATACACATTGGAGATAAAATAGTGGGAGAAAGGAAGTAACTATGAGCAAACTTACTATGTTACACAAAAAAGTTGCACAGTATATTTAATGTCTGACTTTACAATATAATCAATTTGGCACTAGTTTAAAAAATACATATAAAAATGAATAATGTCTCAAACATTTTTTGAATTAAGAAATATAAATTTATTTCTCAGATTCGTTTTCAAAATGTAAAAGAACTTCTAATATTTGATTGTCAGAAATGTCCTCATTTTCAATCAGGAAATCTACTGATTCTACACATTAAAGAAGTTCAAAGTCCCATGATTCATCCATGAATTCTGAGTCATTGGGTTCAATATCTGTATCTTTGTTGCTTTCCAGAACAATTTTGATGGTATTTTTTTGCTCTCCTTCCATTTTTGTGCTGTAATTTGAATTTTAAAAAAATATATCATAGAGATAGGGCACTCTTGGGCTTAAGTTCGGACAGGTAGTTTGGGTTTTTTAACAGTGATTTTATCTTTGGGCAGTGTATGGTATCAGAGTGGAAGTAAAAAAATAAAAAAGTGTATGTGATAAAGCCTAAGTAAATTCATAATTATACAAGACAAGCCTAACTCCATCCATAACTATAACAGAGAAGTCTATCTCAATCTATAACTATTACAGAGGGATAGTATATAACTATCAGAAAATGTTTTCCTAAGTAACTTAAAGTGCACAACATACTACAGTTTTTAAAATAACATCTTACCTTTCAAAAAGAAGTTTAAGTTGTCAGTTGAAATGCACTTGAAATGTACTTCAGGAAGTAGTAGTCAAAATGGCTGTGTTTCTCTCTCTTTCTTTATATATATTCAGGTACATAACCAATCAAATGTCATGAAATAATAGAAGATAATGAAAGTAGCATTTTAATTGGTTGTCAATTCTAACACTTCATAAGTGTTTTTGTTAGGTAATTTACCTCAGGATATTTAGTCAGGCCTACAGCATAATTTTCTCAATGGAATTCCATCAAATTTGGGTAAATGGTAGGGACTGCTATGTAGTAGGGCCTATTCTATATTTGATGAAAGTGTCTCTAGTGGTTTTTCTGTAAATTACTTTTCCACCTATTTTTAGCGAGCGCTCACCGGTGCACGCCCCGATACGCGAACCGGCTGCGTTACGGGAGTCCTCCATTTTGTGTATCGGTAGAATTGAGACACAAGATGGAGGACAAACAATGTTTGGAATGGGTAGAGGGGGCATGGTAGACACTTTGTGACCCTCTAGGTTTTCTGAGGGGGGCTTAGGACGCTGATATAGGCAAAAAAAAAAAATCGCTTGGGAAGCGCCCGGTACACGCACTGGTAAGCGAACCGGGGAGCGTACTTTGGTAAAAAAAAAAAAAACGTTAGAAAAAGATAAACGTTTTGAATGATCAGAGGTAGGGAAGCAATGAAAAGAGCTATTGGGTTCTGTGGCTAATTAAGGTACTTACAAGTAGGTTCCAATGCACAGTTTTAAATTCAAGAGGAATATTCTATTCCCCTCATCGGAGAAGTGCACACCATCTCCTCTGTAGATGTCTTGCATGTTGTAACGCAAGTTATTGTTGTATATTAAACCCATTGTAAATTCTCTCATGTAAGCAGAAACAGATTTATTCACATGTTTCCGTGCTTTCTCAAATTGTGGAAAAAATTGGTTGGACCACTTCCATTTCTGTCATTGGCATATATTGGAATATACCAAGGCAGTTTGGGGGAAAAGTGTAATCAATTGATGAAAGGTGTCCTTTAAAAGCATTTCCAGACCAACCCCAGTCATAGTCCCAAAATCAATTCCACCACAGTGCACTATTAAGAGGTTAGGGTTTGGCAGATGCATAAAAAAATATATTACAAACATATAAAATATATTTTTCATTTAAAAGAATAATACATTTAACAGTTTTTGATATTTGCAATAGAAAAAACATTGAAATTCAGTGAAAAAACCATAGGTTATAGACCATATATAGTTAGGAATTAGCATTTACAAAACCTTGAAAATTCACTGAAAAAACCATAGGTTATAGACCATATATAGTTAGGGATTAGCATTTACAAAACCTTATTTTACTCACACAAAACCATTGAAATTCGCATATATAGTTAGTTGCACTAACTATATATCGCGCACCCGCAATCCACTGCTGATGATGTCACATATTACATCATTCATGACATGGTCAGTGACATCACTGATGACATCTCAAATGACATCACTGATGACATCACTGATGACATCTCAAATGACATCACTGATGACATCTCATTAGACATTACTCATCACATCACTGATGATAT
Source organism: Lissotriton vulgaris (assembly GCF_964263255.1). NCBI lineage: Eukaryota > Metazoa > Chordata > Amphibia > Caudata > Salamandridae > Lissotriton > Lissotriton vulgaris. The sequence goes on along the minus strand of NC_141697.1, from coordinate 1,087,619,672 downwards.
CATTCATGTGATAATACGATGAACCTCTTCAGATTCTAATATAACCTTAGATACAATCAGTGTAAACAGACACTCACAGACTGTCACTCATCCATGGAGTTACTCACACACCTAGTCAGTCATGCAAAAAATCAATCACACCTCCATTTCCTCAACTATACAGTAATACACACCTTACTTATTCAAACATATACTAACACATATTTACTCTCTTATACAATCCCTGATACAAGTTTACAATGATCCATACAGCCACTCACACATTCACTGGCTCTTATGCACAGTTATTTATATATGTCAACTCTCACATGTACTGTGTTTTACATATGTACTTACTTTGACATGTAGCACTAAGATATCCACTCACTCACCAATACACTCATGCACACAGTCAACCACCCATACAGCTGATTCCACATGCACTTTTGAACCCATACATCTAGTGAATCAACTATTCACACATCTATGCACAGAGTCACACACCTCCCAGCCACCCATACACACACACTCAGTCTCCCATACAAATACTTGGGCAACCAATCAATAACGCATATAGTTACTCATATAGCTACTGATCAACACATGCAGCAGTTTACAGAACAACAGACATAATGATGCACAAATTAAGACAGTTTAGTCACTAACCCATGCACTCAGTGAGACACATTTAATCACTCACTCATACAGTCAGTCATGCACCTACTAAATCCTTCATCCAGAAACTTATACATCCACTCATTCTTCAATATGTAAGACATATTTTAACTTTACAGAAACATACAGTCACTTGATTTTGTCATCAGTGATGTCATCGGTGATGTCATTTGAGATGTCATCAGTGATGTCATCAGTGATGTCACTGACCATGTCATGAATGATGTAATATGTGACATCATCAGCAGTGGATTGCGGGTGCGCGATATATAGTTAGTGCAACTAACTATATATGCAAATTTCAATGGTTTTGTGTGAGTAAAATAAGGTTTTGTAAATGCTAATCCCTAACTATATATGGTCTATAACCTATGGTTTTTTCAGTGAATATATATATATATATATATATATATATATATATATATATATATATATATATATATATATATATATATATATATATATATATATATATATATATATATATATATATATATATATATATATATAATCAATCAGGGGAATTATAAGATCACTACTCACCCGTGAGGGTCTCAAGACGCCGGGGGTGATCAGCAGTTCCTTATCAGTCAAAGAGCCAGGTCTTTAGAGCCTTACTGGAGGTGTTTAGTGAGGAGGCACATCTGATGTTGGTGGGGAGCTCGTTCCAGGTCTTGCCTACGATGTAGGAGAAGTATCTTCTCCCTGCTCTGGCTCTGCAGATGCTTGGGGTTTCTGCAAGGAGGAGGTTGGTGGAACTGATGTTTCATTTGGGTACATGGACAGTGATTCTGTCAAAGAGGTTTAGGGGTCCCGTGTTGTGTAGGTTTTGTAGGTGTAGGTGAGTATCTTGAAGGTGACTCTTTTCTCGACGGGGAGTCATTGGGGCTTGCATAGGAGTTGCCTGATGTGTTCATGTCGCAGGACCCCGAAGATGAGCCTAGCGGTGGCGTTCTGTAATGTCTGGAGCTTGAGGATTAGAGACTTGTTGATGCTAGTGAAGGGGGCGTCTCTGTAGTCCAGCCTGCTGGTAATGAGTGTGTGGGTGACTGTTTTCCTTGCCTCAGGAGTATAAAGAGTAGTGTGTAATAAAGTTGCCTTCATTTCTATACATCAAACCACTTGCTGTAGAATGATTTTTGGATGCCAGAGTCCTGCATCTGTAGCCCATATCACCTTCCCTGAGTAGGCCTTGGACTACTTTGGCTCTTTACCCTGACAGAGTAAAGTGCGCAAAAAAAGTACTTGGTTCACTGTTGAAGGGAAATTACACACATTAAATATCAAGGATTCACATTCATCTCGACGAACAACGAAATTCCTTACATGCACACACCAAGTGGCATGTAGTTGAGAGGCAATGTACTCCTCCTTTTAAATACCAAAATTCATAAAAGATATACTTTTCCTCAGCTTTAACTCGGCTTTAATGTTCTTTTATAACATGGCACAATAAATCTGCTAATGCTTTTATTTAAAACAAGCTCCCATGGTGTATGTTACGCATATCTGCCTTATGTTGGTCTTCCCCAAAAAGTATTGCCTTCACTCCTATTTTTTCTGAATTTGTTTTTGTTGGCCTTAGGACTTTACCTATGCTAACCAGGTGCTAAAGTGTGTATGCTCTCTTCTTTAGACATGGTAGTGTCAGCTTATACCTAATTGGTATACTTATTTTACTTATAGGTCCCTTGTAGAGTGGTATACCATACACCCAGGACCTGTAAATTAAATGCTGCTACAGGGCCTGCACCACCTATAGTGCCAACAAATCAAGTAGCCCCTCAAAAATGTTCCTGGGCCTGCCATTGGAGACTGGATGCAGTTCTAAACTCCCAGTTGGGCTTGGCATAATGTCCCCTTGCCAAGTCTTAAACCCCCCTTTTGTTGCATATAAGGCACCCTAATTTCATTACTAGGTAGCCCATAGGTCAGGGTGCATTGCAATTTAAAAGTTGACCATGACCGTTTACGTTTTAAATGTCCCATAATAAAAAATTGGATTGTTTTAGTATATTTATTAAGTGGTAAAATGTGAGTGGAAACAGGAAAGCATTTCATGTTTGGTGTCTTAGCAAATGTGTAATTAAAATCCCTCTAAAATCGTAAAGTGGGATTTTAAGTTACAATTTAAAAAAATGCCACTTTTAGAAAGTTGGCATTTACCTGCCCCAAACTATTGGTTGCCTGCACCCTTCCCTGGGTCACATGACTGGGTGTAGTTGGGAGTTGAAATTTGTTTCTTCCTCCCAGTCAGCCACCAATTGAGGGTTTAGGTGAGCCCAAATGGACCATTGACCAGTAGGATGGTGGGTGGAGCTGGTTATAGCCCCACTTGCAACTGAAGAGACTGTGCTCTCTCTTCACACAAAAGACTTGTCACCCCTGCATTGTTCATGCCGGCATCCTGGAGCGAGAGCAGACAAGTCAGGAAACTTCAAGTACTTAAGGAAGGACTGCCGCTCTGCTGCCCTGCTACTCTGCTGCTCTGTGGCCTTATGCACTACTTGCTGAAAAGGAAGACTGAACCTGCACCCTTCATCTCACACTGAAGTGACTCAAAAGGTCAGCCAGCTGACCACTCATTTTGAGCTACAGGGACATAAGCTGAAAAGACTCCCTTCAAGTGTCAAGCAACCTGCTGCTAGACCTTCCTAAACCCTGCCGGACTCCACTGGAATGGGTTCCTGGTCCCGAAGAAGTGCCTCTCATATCCCAAATCTTTGGTGTGACCTCAGTTGAGCTCTCCTGAAGTTTTGTGGTGTTTATGAACAGGAACGGGCCTGTAGGTTCCAAATTTTTGCTGCCCACTCTGCCCCTATGCAAAGTTCCAGCGCACACAACTCTTCATGCCACAGCAACCACCAATTACATCTTGCAGCACGAGTTGTGCTCTTCGTGCTACTGCATTGGCAGCTCACTGTGACTGCCAATGCAAACCTCCAGCATGACCGCCTGCAACACCCAAGAGGATCTTCACACTAAAATGTCAGCAATTCTTTCCCTGCCACTCGCAGCCCCTTCCACCCACAAACGGAACCCTTTGCGCTACACTTTGACGGTAATTCTTTCAGCAGGACTAACCTGGTGATGAAGCAGATAAACTGATTATTCTTTATTTGACGTAGAAAACACCTTTTTAAAGAAAATGACAAACATGCACGAATAATGCTCATTTACTTGGAAGTGTTTTGAGATATAGTTTATAAAGAAACGTAGGTACTGCATCATGAAAGCATGCAGTAGTTACTGCATAATAAAAGCATACAAACAAAGAGTAGATTAGATGTAAATTTGCTCATTTGAATAACATAGGTGTGTACTTACTAAGATTCTATGCTATTCTTTAACATGAATGTTAAATGTGAGATTGATGACTTACATATGTGTAAAAGCTGTTCACTAGTTTTCTTTGCATAATGATACATAGAGATGTGAAGAACTAAGAACTTAATGCAAATTAGATGACATAATGAGCGATTTGTAGAGTTGCTTATTACTGTATTTACTCATGTTAAAGTGTGCCTCACACGAGAAGAAATGGTGTGGCATGTATGCTAATTCTGATTTCCTTGAATCTTTCACATAATAATCTTTATATATGCACTAATGTAATGTGCCTAAAAAAAATTGTATTCATAAGATTTTGAGATAAAGTTGCATGTTGCTACTTTTGAAATGCTGTAGTACGTTATAGTTACACGTGTCTTTTACAATGGACTAACTTCCTATATTCACATATATACACAGCAAATCATATCTAAATGTCAGGATTCATAATGAAAATGCCTGGTTGAATACTGATATTAGGCCTGTCTGCTTATTCCTGCTAAATTTTTCCTTTCTTCTTGTTTGACTGTCTCCATGGGAGAATATATAAAAATTAAACATGTGTTGCAACTGTATCCTGTTTTAGGAGTTCTCATGGGTGTACAAGGGCCATTCAAAACAAATATTGTTAAACCAGGAACATCTTCCTGGGAAACTGTCCTTTCAAACTTGTTAATTTGCTTTGTTAAAGGATCTTTGTTCAAGGGTCCACCTCTACCAGATGATCTGATCATTTATGCAACCTGAAATGCCTATATTCCCGAAAAAATTGTCTTCTTTATGTCTCATGACAAGTTTCCTATATGAACTGACCAATGGACTGAGGGTCTGATCTGATGAGGTAACCCAGGAGGTACCACCTCAGAATTCGGAAAATTATATCTTATATTGGATAGGAGGATGGATGTACTATTCCTTGCGGGCATTTTATTGCCATTTACATCCACATGCATTCCTTTGCCACCTTTCCTATGAGGATTGCTTCGTATCTGGCGAAGCGACAACTATCAGACTGGTGGACTCTCTTGGATGCTGCATACGATGTGTATGCTATTCCTGGACTTCTTTCCTCCTCAGCAGAGAGTGTTGGAGCTCACATGATCCATGACCTTACCTGAATTCTCCTTTTAGAATGTTGGTAATTGATAGCTCCAAATGAACAATTTGATCATTCTGTATTCATAATTTTGTTTGCCGAATATTGGTGTATTCCTATTTAAGTCTCTCTATGCTTGGTCTCCAATGATTGAGTGTGCATTTCATAGTCTTAATGAGGGATGGGAATTCCTAAAGAGACGTTTCTAGTCAACAGGTTCTAATGTTACTATTTTGTATATCTTTAACTGAGTTACTTGTTTGTATGATCTTAGCCCATTTACATTTCTTTAGGAGATTTGGTTTAGCAGTAATGCTTCTGTACCTGCATAGTGTATTATTGAGTCATATACATGAATCTAGTTACTAGCCTATAAGTCAGTTATCTGATTCCTGCTGTCACTGGATGACTGGATTGGATTCCCTATATCCAACCTCTATCAGCATAGTTCAAGATTCATCAGAGGGCTAAAGTAAATGACTCTGAGGTGTAGTCTACGGTAAATTAGAGACAAAAGAAAATGGGCCAAGTGGTACTACAGTCCTGGTCCCTGTATCTAGCATACTCTCCATTGCGGTAGACCTGAACTTGTGACTTCTCCCAGTTTCCCAAATCCCGACAAGTGGTGTTTTTTTTGCTTTTATGCTATTTACTAACCTGCAATATTTTAAATTGCAAATCTCTGGTTCTACTGATTGGATTTTTGTTGTTTTGTTGTCAAACAAATTATGAAAATGCACACTATATTTCTAGATCAGTGTGGGATTTTTCTGATGTTACATTTTCAATTTATTAGTGTTTGTGTGTTGTCTAACTACTTTACACATTGCCTCGAAGGTAAGCTTGCCTTCTTTTGTGTCAATCTACCAGAGGGTTTAGCACAGGTTAATTTAGAAATTCTTGTGGTTCAGCGTGGCAGGGTTGTGGCTGTTGTTTGAAATTGGGTCACCCCTCCCCCTTCAAGCAGTAACCGCATTTCTAATATTACGAATGAAAATCAGAGAGAGATTACATTTTTACCACAAATCTAAAATCTACATTTTCCCTGTTGTAATCTGGCATATTTAAAAGTTATATCTTGTGATTTGCATACATTTAAGCATCCCCATAAACTACTGCTTTTTTATTCGAGCTTTGTGATTAATCTTTAATTCCAAGGAAAATGGCTGATGCTGTTTATTGTATCTTGCATGCATTTTACCAATTCTTTTCTCCATCTGCATTCTTTCTATACCCATTGAAGAAATCCCTGTTATATTACTATACTTTTCTCTAGTGGAATGGTGATTTGTTTCTGGTAGCATGTGATTCACTGTAGAGTTAGTGATACTGAGTGAGTCCTCATGGCTTCATTTCAGTGATTTCATTAAATGGACACTATTATCACAAGGTTACATGGTTTTGCAATAAACAGCTTTAATTTTGACGAAACAAGAATGCTGCTTAATCAGAACATTCACACAATAATTTGATGCCTTATACATTTTATTTAAACTCCCAAATCAAGCTTTTGGTAGCTCTGCTTTATCAGAATATAATAACCACAATTTCCCCTTTGTCATTCCCATGAGCTACTTGAAAGTAAGCATGTATTAGCACATTCACAAAAGGACTATGGTTTATCTAATTTACTCCAACTTGTATCCTGTTAGTAACTATTTATTTAATTATCACTTCTCCTTTCTGTAATTACTCCATGTGAGAAAGTGGCTCATTTGAAATGGTTAGCCCTCACTTTTTGCCTTGTATTTGATGTGGTTTGCATTGTAGTGCACAGAGCCCGTGCCGACCAGGTCCTCTGTGCCAGCGCTTCTTCCATAAAACATATCCAAAATTGGTACTTCTGTCCCCTGTATGTCCCTATTATATGGTAGTGCGAGAATCAAGAGGGAGAGAGAGGACCAGATAGCTAGTCCAGATCCCCGGTTTATATGTCAGTAAATCAAAAAGAGACTAGCTAGGAATGGGGTTAGTATGACATTAATATTATAACCGTCATGGTGACTCAGTATTGTTTTGTCAATTAGTGGCGGCACCTGTTGGGTGTCTTTTGAAAGCCCTCACCCACCAACCTAGTTGGTGGCATGCTTCATCATCGGGCCCATCCAGTGACACCTAGCGTGTCCCGGGTGTGCTTCGACGCCTGATTACAGCGGAGCAGGTATGTCACTGTGTGTGCGGTGAAGGGTGTTAAGTTCGTGAGGTTAAAACGGCTTGGCGGGGGTCCCAGGGGGTGAGGATACTTTATTAAATGGGCCTCCGTCAGCGGTTAAAAATAAGGCTGTGGGACGTTAGAGGCGGGTTACGACCTCCTACGTCCTTGGAGTGTCAACATGTTTCAGCCAGTGCCTTATAACTAATCTGGCTTTCTTCAGGACAATAAAAATATGTGTAGTTAAAATTAGGGGTTGTGTAGTGTAGTCTATGTGTCTACACGCCCTAAAGTGTAGAACCGGTTCTGCGAAGGAGGCACAACAGGTCCCACGCCGGTGCTGGCCAGAAATCCTGGCCACCCCTTGCCACTTCAATAACCTTGGAGCTAAAGCAAGCCAAAAATAGCGTGATCTTGAGAAGGGAATCCCCCCTCTCACAGTTATATACACTTTAGGGCGTGTAGACACATAGACTACACTACACAACCCCTAATTTTAACTACACAAATTTTTATTGTCCTGAAGAAAGCCAGATTAGTTATAAGGCACTGGCTGAAACATGTTGACACTCCAAGGACGTAGGAGGTCGTAACCCGCCTCTAACGTCCCACAGCCTTATTTTTAACCGCTGACGGAGGCCCATTTAATAAAGTATCCTCACCCCCTGGGACCCCCGCCAAGCCGTTTTAACCTCACAAACTTAACACCCTTCACCGCACACACAGTGACATACCTGCTCTGCTGTAATCAGGCGTCGAAGCACAACCGGGACACGCTAGGTGTCACTGGGTGGGCCCGATGATGAAGCATGCCACCAACTAGGTTGGTGGGTGAGGGCTTTCAAAAGACACCCAACAGGTGCCACCACTAATTGACAAAACAATACTGAGTCACCATGACGGTTATAATATTAATGTCATACTAACCCCATTCCTAGCTAGTCTCTTTTTGATTTACTGACCTATTATATGGTACCCTGGGTACCTAGGGCCTGGGAGCTGAAAAGGGTCCCCAGGACCTTTCCCACTTCGACCATGCTACTGCCCTTGCAGCTTGCAAACCCTTGTGAGGTGAATAATTACAAAGTCAACATGGGACCCTGCTTGGGTGCCATGCCAGCCAGCACTTCCTATAGTTATAGGTAAGTCACCCCTCTAGCAGGCTTTACAGCCCCTGGGCAGGGTGCACTATACCACAGGGGAGGGCATATCTGCCCCTACAAGATATAAGTCAAATCCTAAATATTGTGCTAGTACATTGGCTGGAAACTCGACAACTCAAGTTCCCCAACACCATGATGGGTTCACTGATACCAGGAGTTGTTGGTATCAAGCAGCTCCTTGTAATAAAGCCACATTGATGCCAGTGTAATATTTATTAAAACATTAAATCAGAGGGTACCTCAGAGGTGCCCCCTGAAAACCTAACGACCATGGTGTGAGCACTGACTGTCTATAGGCAGTCTGCCACACACAGATATGTTCCTTGACTCCTGGGTAGAGAGCCTCTGCTCTCTGTGACTATAAACAATGGACATTCTGGGGAGAGATGTCACACCTCCTCCCCCAGAATGGGCCAGTGCTCGAATTGGGAAGCTTCAAAGATTGCTGCCTTTGTAATTCAACCTCCAGCCTTTGCTGCTAGCTGAAAATGGCAGCTCCCGGTTTTCGCCCCCACTTAGTTTGAGGAGGTGAAGTCCCTCCATCTTGAAGATGTGGAAACTCCACCATTCAGGGCTAGGTCTATAGGCAGTCTGCCACACACAGATATGTTTCTGGACCCCTGGGTAGAGAGCCTCTGCTCTCTGTGACTATAAACAATGCACATCCTGGGAAGAGATGTCACATCTCCTCCCCCAGAATGGGCCAGTGCTCAAATTGGGAAGCTTCAAAGGCTTGCTGCCTTTGTAATTCAACCTCCAGCCTTTGCTGTTAGCTGAAAATGGCAGCTCCCGGTTTTCACCCCCACTTAGTTTGAGGAGGTGAAGTCCCTCCATCTTGAAGATGTGGAAACTCCACCAATCAGGACTAGGTCTATAGGCAGTCTGCCACACACAGATATGTTTCTGGACCCCTGGGTAGAGAGCCTCTGCTCTCTGTGACTATAAACAATGCACATCCTGGGCAGAGATGTCACACCTCCTCCCCCAGAATGGGCCAGTGCTCGAATTGGGAAGCTTCAAAAGCTTGCTGCCTTTGTAATTTAACCTCCAGCCTTTGCTGCTAGCTGAAAATGGCAGCTCCTGGTTCCCCCCTCCCACTTAGTTTGAGGAGGCAAAGTCCCTCCATCTTGAAGATGTGGACACTTCACCAATCAGGGCTAGGTCTATGCCCCCTCCCACAGGAGGATGGCATAAAATGGGTTTAGTTGTCCCAGGTAAGGTGCCTATTGGCCCTACCTACTACTCTCCAAAAATGCCTACTAAATTTAGGATTTAGGTGGCTCCCTCAGACCTAGAAAGCAGATTCCTGCAATCTATGAAAAATAAGGACTAATGAAATGCCATGCAGTATAGCCTGAAGACGACCCTTGACTTGGCCCTAGCCCTGCCGACCTGTTTCCAGCTTTACAGACTCTGCAAAGAAGACAACACTTGTCCTGTGGTCAGCAACTACCAGAATCCAGAGGAAGAGTGCATGCTCTTCAGCAATGACCAGATCTCCCGAGGACAGAGGCTCTGTCCAGAAGAATCCAACTACAAGGTCTCTGGATCCAGTAGGATCCGTGAGTCCTGCCCACTCTGCACTAGACATCCATGGACTATGTCTGAGTGGCCCACTGTCCAGTGAAGTCTCCCCAGCAATCCTGACCTTGAGTCCAGCATTGGCTGACCTCTCCTGGACCCCCTCAAGAATGCCAACAGCCTGAATCCAGTGGCTCACCCAAACCACAACTGGTTCCGGTAAGAAGATTCTGACATCTAAAGGCACTCCTTCACCCAACGCCCCTGCGCCTCGGTGAACTTAATCAAAGGTGCTCTTATGACCTTCAACACCTCTACTTACCAGTTCTGTTATTGATCTTCCCATTGCAACCTCCAGTGAAACTCCTGCTGCCTGTTTGTCAAAGCAGAATCCTCCTTGAAAGCATTTAGTGCCATATGCTGAAATTTCAACCGGCCGCCCCTGTGTTGCTGGTGGTGCATTTTTGGTGCTGCTTTGTGCTCCCCCTGCGTTGGTCCTAACCTCAAAAGCTTGGCTCCAGCAATCAATCTATTTACCGGCAAGCAGTGTGGCTTCGAGCATCCTCAGTCTCAATTGAAACGCTTCAGGCCGAACGCTGATTTTGACCACTGTACCCTGCCGCCCCTCTGCTGCTGGTAGTGCAGTTTTGTCACCTGACCCATGCCTTTTGTTATATATAACAAAAGGGACCCCCTGATACTGCTAGATAGTTCCTAGGTCAGGGCACACATATTATATAAATAACTTATCCTAGGCAACTAAACGGTCCTGAGAGGTTAACAGGTACTGAGAAACATCAATTGTTGTAGCCAAATAATAGATCACCTAAAGTAGTGCACATACAGTTATTGACAATAAGAAAAAGTATTATTCATAGTTGATTTATTAAAAAATATAAACAATATTTTAATCAAGTTCTTGGTACAGTTAAAGAATCATACAATTGCTTTCTCCTGGATATTACAAATAACAATGTTATCAAATAACAACAATATCAATTTATACACATATTTTATAAAAAAACAGTTAAAAAGACCAGACAAGTGGAGTTATCGATTTGTCTCTACGTGCGTTTCGGCGTATTCACGCCTTCTTCTGGAGAACCACTTGATATTTCCCAAATGAATGTGCTTGCGGATAAAGCTGGATCTAAATACTATCTCTATATGAAGATATTAAGCGATAGTCTCGTATCGTTAAGAAATTACAATCCAAGTCTATGATTTATTTCTTTATGTTACTTAAATCATCATACACGATGTGTTGATCTGCTGTTTGATCTGCTGTATGGTGTTGTTTTCTGAAGGAATACACGTGGTATGTTTAGAAAATATTATATTGCGTCTGCAGTCAGCCGTGATAACAAATCGCACTTGAAGTTGCTTTGGGTTGCACCTTATAAATTAGTAGTTCGAGGTCCCCAATGTAGGAAGGTAGGGGCATTGATGACCTCCTATTCCTTGATTTGATGTCCGTTCACGTCCGATCGCGTGGCCTCAAGTGGGGGTCTGTTGCGGTGCCTTTTGTTAACCTTTGGTCCTGATGACTGGAACTGTAAGTCAAAAACGTACCCATATAACCACATTATTGTTTTCCTCCGTAAGATAACATTGAACTGCTATTAACTTATTTTAAGTGTTGATTTCTGAAAGTGAAATTAATTATATTTAAAACCACACTTACCTTATTGCAAAGATCTTGGTCTCAAAATAAAATACAAACAAAGCATATTTTTCTGAAATTGGTGTGAATCTCCTTTTTGTTGAATCGTGTGTCCATTGTGAGTCAATGTTGTGCAATAAAAGTCTTAGGTTTAAGGTTGCTCACCCACACTACCACTAATAGAGCACTTTGGGTTTTACATTGAGCCCTGTACACTTTAGGTGAACCCTTGGACTTTGTGCATTCTATAACCACCTAGAGGTATACCATATACAGAGCCAGCTTCCTACACTCCTAATCACTCTTACTCTTAATATTTGTATTTCCACACACTCCATTTTAATCCTACTCTTACTTCCACACTTACCAAAACTATTACTTCTACTTAAATCATCTTGCTCCTACTTTTACTCTTATACATATGCTTACTCCAACTCATTCTACAGCTTACTCCTACCTACACATGCTCTTACTCCAGTACTTACTTTTACTTATGCACTTGTATGCATACTCTTAACTGAATACTTACTCCTAACTTCTCTTTCACCCCTAGGTCTATGTACTCCTACTATTACTGCAAACATATACATCTAACACCTGCATATCTGTTTTGCATTTGCATTGATAATAAAAAATGCACTGTGTGTCCAAGATGGTAACCAGGCAGCAGTGATCTTACAGAACTCTGCCGCTACTTTTCTGCTTGCGGCGGAAGAGGGGTGATCCAGGCTGTCTCTTGTCTTCCCAAACTTGCTGGGGAATTTCCATAACACAGGAGGCTCAGTTGTGAGCCTGTTGGCGCTTCCCCATTGATATTGGATGTAAGAGGCTACTCTGGGGTCCAACCTGCGCACTCCCAACATGGCGGCTTTACCGAAGATGGATTGGCGCTGAGATCTGAACTGCCATGGACTGCGCTGCATGAACATACTTAGAGGACTGACAGACGGTCTAGAAATGCTGCCCTGTGATCTGCACCATGCAGGTGAACGTGCACAGGCAGCATGATTCTCTAAAGGTGTCGGCTCTGGTTCAAAGTCCATGAGTTGATGTGAAAAACACAAAGCGCCTGACCCACCTGCAGGCATTGGGCCCCACTATTTTTGGACACTTCTTGCAGCGTGGTGCTCTGGGACAGCTCCAACCTTCAATTTGGCCCATGTTGATGTGCACTTGTTTGGCTCCACATGTGGCCTGAAGTGGTTAGGGCTAAGTGGGATTGCTTTAGGCTGCACAGTCTGAAGACCAGAGGTGAACTGGGGGTATTCTTGTTCCTGCCCATGAGTCCTAGCGCCGAGAGGGTTTGTGGCCTACAGCTTAGGCTTCCCCCATCAGATTTTGGCACTGACCCTTCACTGGAATGCCACACTTGCCTTACTTCTTCCTGGCTGATAAAGGGTGATGCCCTGAAACCGGTCCCAGGATGCTTGTTTCAGGTCCAGGGAGGACCTCGCTTGGCAGTTCAGGCTGGACCGTTCCCACAAGGAACAGGGTCAAGACTGATTCGCAGATGGCTGGGTCCAAACTGGGTTGAGGTGGTGAGCAAAAGAATAATAGATTTAACCCAGATCCTTGTGACTGGGGGTCAATGTTTGCATTGTCCAGCATTCCCTCCAACAATAGTTTTTTTTGTATATGTCGCCCTTAGTGGGAAGGGTATGCCCAGACGTGTGTCCCGTGCTCACTACACCACTGGATTCAAGCTAGTCTGCCTGATGAAGGGTGATGCCATGAAACCGGTCCCAGGATACTTGTTTCCGGCCCAGGGTAGACCTGGCTTGACAGTTCAGACTGGACTGTTCCCACAAGGAACAGGGTCAAGACATGTTGCATATGGCTAGATCCAACCTAGGGTGGTGTGGTGAGCAAAAGAATGATGGATTTAACCCAGATCCTTGTGACTTGAGATGAATGTTTGCATTGTCCATAATTCCGTCCATCAATTGTTTCTTTTGCATTACTTCTCTCTTTGGCATTTTTACTGGCAGGAATTTCCACTGGAGACATTCTCTTTATTGTGGCAACGAGCTATTTATGGACATTGAAAGACCAACGGGAGGGGGGACAGCCTGCTAGCTTCTTGATGGGGGTGGAGGATCTGCACACCAGGATGTTTCTCTACTGTGGGCCCCACTGAACAACAACATCCCATACCCTGCTTGGCCCCTCGACTTTTGACAATTTTACCTTATTAATTCTCTAGGTTGGAGCCCTCCTTTGTTCTTGTTGATCTCTGGTGGGGTGCTTCTGTCTGAGGCACGACACACACTCTGCTCTCAGCACCCAAGTACTTTGCTTTCTGATGTCTCGAAGATCTCTTTTCCTCAGTGTTGCTCTGCTCGACTACTTATAGCTTGGCAGCTCATCTCAACAATAAAAAAGACAAATCCATCCAATAATTACTTACAAAAACACACAAATAAAAAACCAGAGCACAGTGGGGAGGACTCCCCATAGACTTCTTCCTCAGTAGATGGTTCAGCCTTTGACCATATGGGTGAAGAAACACTGGTCACCCGGACTTTCTTGGAAACCATTTTTGGCACTTTGAGGGAGGACATCGTGGACCTCAAACATGATATGGCAATGGATGTCAAGGACCTAAAATGAAAGATGGGTGAATTGGGACAGAGGGTCAGTGCTCTTAAACAGATTGGTGACTCCTGTGAGAAAGAGCGTCAAGCGCATTGGCGTGAAATGCTGGATCTCCAGGATAGGAACACTAAACTGTCCTCCAAGTTGGAGGGCCTTGAAAATAGGTCTTAGAGAGCCAGCATAAACATTAATGGAGTCCCTATCCAGGCTGGCTCAGGGAATCTGCAGAACTATGTCATCAAACCATTTCGCCATGTAGCGCCAGACCTGGCTAAACAGGAAATCATACAGGCCCACACACTCAGGGTAAGCAGACTAGCTAAATCCCCGGGCATATCCCTGGACTTTCTGACCTGTCTGCACTAATATAGGTAAAAAGAGTTGATTATGGTGGCGGTATGGGATGGCAATGCTATTGATTTTGAAGGCCGACTTTGAAGGCCACAAAGTCTGTATATATCAGGACGTATCACCCACCACCCTGCAACGTCATTGTCTACTACGGCCTTTCACCGAATTATTGCTGGAACGGAGAGTTTGCTATCAGTGGGGACACCCCTTCCACCTCACGTTCATATGGAGCAATGAGGCACTCAGTGTGCATACCTTAGAGAAAGTCAAAGCATTACTGGGCATTGACAAGTTGCCAGATGTTGCTGTAACCTGTGCATCTCTGCGGAGTCCCTCTCACGTCTCATTGGGCTCATGACGGCCCACATGACCAAAGAAGAAAGTCCAAATCCAAATCCGAAAATTCTTTATTTCGGCCTTTCAAACCATAAAAGAAACAATAAAAACATTCAGCATTTAAAAGACATCCACATACAGTAAAATCATGCCAATGTACATTTCATAAGAATTCATTTCCTTGGAGAGTCTGGACATGAGTAGGAGTTAACCTTATTTATCATACCAGTGTTCAGTCTTTTGCTAATTTTCTCCTTATCTGGCACATAGCCATTATAAACTTGGCAACTGCAAAGACTATGTGGGGCAGGGTACTTGTTTTCAGTATTCTGTATGAATGTAAATGGTTCCTTATGCCCAAGTTCCTACATAATGGCGCTAGCCAGTATTTCCTTGGTCTATTATAAGCTGGGCAGAAAAACAGAATGTGAATCTTCTCCTCATCATGAATACTGCACCCTGGACAGATTTTATCATCCCTCATTGTCCATTTACAAGTAAAGGTTTTGATGGGCAGGATGCCTAACCTCCATTGAATAAACAATTTACTTGCTAAAATGGGGAAAATTATGTCCATAAAACCTTCGAATTGATAAGAATTTTTGGAATCCAAGAATTGTTCAGTTAAAATGCCATTATTGGGTGCACACACCAGAGAAACTAGACTTTTCTCCTTGTATATTTCGACCAGACTTTTGCGAGGGACCCTTTGACAGCCTTGTTCAGGAAACTCCCATAGCTCGGGGAGTCTCAGATGATACAGTTCTCTCTTTATAAAGGCCAACCATGGGATTCTGTCACGCTTGTTCAGATTCATTACGTGGATAAGGTCTTGCCTATAATGTGCAAGCTCACCAGTGGTCCAGAGCCTGTGCCAAAATCTTAGCGGTTTTAGTTCCAGATCCTCGCCTATCGAGGGAAAACCCACATCTAGTCTTAAAGGAAGCAGGGGTGTGCCACGGGGGAGGTCCAGGAGACGTCTGAGGAAGTTGTTTTCTACTCTGACAAGTTCTGTCCCAGCTTTATACCCCCATAACACACTACCAAAGAAGAAAGGGTTTACCACGCCTACAGAAAGAGAGAGCCATAAGGAAAGAGCCACCTTTTTCTTCCTGTTCACTTTTGGCTTTGGATCAAGAAAACAACTAAGGGATAGTCTGACTGAGGGGCCACAGCCTTTCAGACTCATTCCAGTAAGCACCAGCTACGAACTCCTGTCTCAATGTGAGATATACTCGAACTCCTGCTCCTCCACATTGGGTAGTACAAGTCTTGATGGCAGAGCTCTCCAAACCACCAGTCTGATGTACTAACGAGTCTGATATCTGCAACAAGGACCCAATATATGTAATATATTGCGATCCCAGGAGAGGAACGCATCAGTTAGGTTGATGTTTTTTGTGAGTTTGTCTCTATTTTTTCTCCTTTCCTTTCCTGTTCATCACCCTACATACAGATACACTTCCATGTGCCTATAACGTGTGTTTTGATTACTCAAAACTACAATAGCAGCATTTCATGTGGATTTCCCTCCTGTAAGCTCTCCCAGGTAATGACAGATCGTTAAAATAATCAGCTACAATGTTAGGGGCCTCAACGTGCCAGTGAAGCCCCTAGCATTTTTGTCTATGTTAAGAGAATCCAAATGTGCTATATATTTTGTTCAGGGAACCCATCTTCTTAAGGTAGATAGGAGGGGCTTGCAATCCCGATGGTATGATCGCCAATTTTTCTCGTCCCTCAGGTAGAAAAGAAAAAGATCGGAGTTGGCAATTTTACTAGTTAAATACATCCCAGGTAGGAGGGTGTATTTACAGTCGGAAATCCCTAGTAGACTTTTGTCTTTACGCATAGCCATGAAAACATTCACTTTTTCCCTTGCTATTTTCAATGCCCCAAATAAGCACCAGGATGCTTGTATCCTTGATGCATTGGGGCAGGTGATGGCCACTACTTATACCGATGCCCTGATTGGTGGCGACTATAACTTGTTACCCAATGCCAACTTGAATAGATCAGTCCAGAGGGTAGGACAGACAGAAGCACTCACACCACAGCGCTGTCAATGACAGAATGATTATGGGCATACAGATGTAAGGAGCACACATCACCCCAAGAACAGGGAATATACATGTTTCTCAGTGGCCAACGCTCAGATACAAGTCCACGCCTCTCGACATCTACTAAAGTGGTCGACATAGATTTGGACGCCCTCTCAGATCACTTCACTATCAGCCTATCTCTTCACTTCATCAACCAACACCACCCCTGATTCCTTAACCATAAACTTTTAATGTATGCAACCATCGTCACAGAGAGAAACTAGACTGTTAATGATTTTTAGGAGACCAATGATACACCTCACATGCCTGTGGCACTGTTGAGGGATACACTAACGGCAGTGATTCGGGGCTGGCTCATAGCTGTGGCTGCCTGACTTAATGTGGACAAAATGGATAAATTAACCTGCTTAGAGGGGCAGGTGAAGGAGCTAGAAGCACACAAACTGTCAGGATCACAAAAGGTGTCCTACCAGCTGACCACGGTACACATACAACTTAAGGCCCTAGATAAGGACAGGGTAGAATATTCTTTTCTGCATACCAAGCAGAATTATTATGCAGGGGGCAACAAAGTGGGCCCTCTGCTGGTGCATCTCCTACGGCCCCAAGGGGTTGAGCAGAGTATAGCTGAACTTGAGGGACCATTAGGCATTAAGCCACACCAAGATGTACACATCACTTAATCCTTTGAATGCTTCTATGCTACCCTTTATTCAGCTGAATCGCTTGAGAGAGAAGATGCTGTTTTATACCTAGCACTATCCCCCTAATTGCTTGGCGCTGCAAGACGATTCGCACCTTGACCATGAAATTTAGAAAGATGAGTTGTTGGCAGCTATCATTTACCTGCAACCAGGCAAGGCGCCGGGGAAGATGGCTACACCACTGACTTCTACAAGCTATTTGCAGCCTCGCTAGCTCCCCTCCTCACCCACCTGTATAATTTGTTCAGCACTACTAGTTCTCTTAAATACACTATGAAAATGGCTACTTTACAGTAATCCCTAAGCTGGGTAAAGACCCTGTACACTGTTCATCATCTCGGCCGATCTCTTTGTTAAATGTTGATGCCAAGATTTTCCCCACCAGATTAGTGGTGTGTCTTGCCCCTTACATGCAGAGACTTATGGATCAGGACCAGGCGGGGTTTATACCCGAGAGGAGTTGTAGTGACAACAACAAACACCTTTCTCATCTATTGGATAAAACTAGGGCTGGGCAGAGCTCGCATAGTTTTACTGTGTGGAATTCTGCAGAGTTACCGAAAAACTCAGTGGAATTCCACAGAGCACTGCCTGAATGCCTGACATGATCTGCTGTTGCCTATATTCTCCCAGCGGGCAGGGCTAGTTATGTAGTCAGGCTCTCATCCCTGGAGCTGAGAAGCACTCATATGGAGTGTATGGGTGTGTATGATTTGAGATACAGACTGGGCTCTACGCCGCAGAAGCCCCCCTTACCTTGAACACCTTGCTGAATGCACGTCACGCAGCTCACTGATGATGATCTGTCAATTTTCCTCTGGGTTCTGGTTCCTCTTCATGTGGTCCCTCTCCGGCAGGGAGTTTGCATCAACAGAGCCGATGTCACAGTTCAATAAACCCACAGTCCATGGGTTGCTGTTCTTCAGGATCCGCTGACCGCTATTTCACTGCTGCTGAGAGCACGACAGCCAGGGTGTAGATTCACCCTGTTCTTAGAGCAACTATGGGTGCCGGGGACAGGGTGCAGCTGCCAAAGAAATTATCCATGAGAGTCATCCCCCAAACCCAGATCATTGGGAACCCCCGTCTTTCCTGCAGCATGCCAAGATGCAACATATATATAATGGCAGCAGGCCAACTGCAAACAAATTGGACACTTCTTTGACCAAAATGGGGTAATGAACTTTCCCCAGAACCAGCTTCATTATTGCCATCCTCCAACCACATATTGGCAATTTGTAACCAACAGCCACTGGGTCATGCAACCGGCAATCTACCCCCACGCTAGTCGAACCTTATTACCCTTTGAAAAATGGCTAATTACCCACCACTCAGATAAACACTTACTTTCTGACATATACACCTTTCTCAATATGCCCCTGGCTCCTACCAAATAGTTAGTGCAGCAGCGCTGGAAAAATGAATGCAAAAGTTCTTTTACTCCCCAAAAATGGTCGGACATCCTGAAACGAGCATCGCCATGGCCTGCAGCACTTCAGGCAAAGAAATGCTCCATAAACTATCACATTATTGGTATTAAACTCCAGCCGGAACAGCTTAGCGGAAGCTGAATGGGGATACACATTGGTGAGGGGATCTGGACGGGTGGGGACCCTGACACATCTTCTTTGGCAATGTCCTATGCTACACCAATACTCAGTTGAAGTATTGGCTGTTATTGATTAAATGCATTATACTGACCTTCCGAGATTCCCTAGCTACATTCTGCTGGACCTCCCAAATGCCCTGATTTACCCTCTGAAGTCCCCAAGGGGGTGGGCGTTCACCTTGGCCCTGTGCGCTGCCAAACAAGTGAAGTTATCGTGTTTGGGCACTGCCAAAATGCCGACTCAGCTATATTGGCTCTATAAAATTTGGGAGCATCGCCATTGATCAGGAGACAACTCAATTGGATAAGAGCTGGGGACACTGTATATTTTAAACTTTCACAGGAATTCAGGAATTAACCTGCCCTGCGTACCTACGCATAATACGTCACACACATGCTGAACCCAATGTCAACTGAGTTTCATGGTATGGATTACACATACACTTCCAAGCTACAGATTAGGCATCATGACTACTTCACTTAACCCTGTCAGTCTGCCAACTACTCTCCCTTCCTTAATGTGTTCGCCCTTCTTATTTACTGTCACCTTTCTATCCCTTCTTTCACTCGATTTCTACTGTTCCTCCACAGCAGGTGGGTGTAGGTGAGATGTTACTGTAATGTTCTCTTTTCGAAAAAAATAAACAGATTTAAACCTAAAAATGAAAAATGCTTGTTCTACTCCTATTTGTGCTTACTCATACCGTTACTTTAACACATACACTTACTCCTATACTGACAATTAATTGTGCTCTTAACCCACTTACTCTGAGGACAGCAGACCACCATATCTGTACTGTGTTTTCTTTTTAAATAAAGTAACTTTTTTTTACAAATGCAGCCCGTTTCCCTTGAAGTAAAATGGGAAGCATTTAAAAAGAAAAAATTGAAAAAAAAATTTATTTTTATTTTACGGGCCGTATGCGACCCTTAAAATGCTTCGTACATCTGGACCCAAGGCCCTAAATATAAGTGCCCTGTTACCGCCTGTGATGATTGTTGCCCTCATTAAATTCAACATTCCCTATTCTGAGTTTTGCCCTGAAAATGGGGCATAACATGCGACTGTTGCTGTTGCTGCTTACTGCACCTGAATTTGCATTCCCTGGTGTTTATTGGGCATCCGTCACCTGAAAAAGTATGGAAGATTTAATATTTAACTAGGGCTGGGGAGAAGAACTCTAGTGCACCTGTTAATTGCCAGGTGTGATAAATATTGCAGAACATGTAATTGTTAATAATTGCGCTCCCTGTGCAAAAGCAATCACAATTTAAACGAACATTTGTTATCAGGCCCCATAGCTCCTTGCTGATCTGAGGATTAAGAAAAGTACCCATTTGTTAACATTCATCATCAACATCATTATTGGAAACCTATTTTGTATCGGAAATTAAACTCATGCAATGTATTTGTATACTGATTGTGACAGTACTATAAGAGAAATACTAAATGCACTCAAGAATATTTCATTTGTATGTGCAATTTCAAAAAGTTATTTTCAATTATTATTTTCTTTGTATTGTAATTTAGGAATCTCTGCAATATAAACTCAGCTTTAAATAAATTATTTTTCTCGTCTTGTTGCAATAATGAATTCTAGTTGTCTCTATGCAATTTAAATAGTATCTGTAGGGCCGTCTTCACACCATGATCTATTGTATCGTTAATAGCATTATATCAATAAAAGCAATGTTTGAATCTTTTTAGTCACAGCTCATACTCTAAGGACGCATTCAATACTCAAATGTTGTTTGAATAGCTACCTCATTGATAATGCTTTACAACAATATTCAGCACAATTCTGCATTTCTTTGAAACAAAATCAATAAAGTATTTACAATATGATACATTGCACGCAAGAGGACCGTCCTTGATGTCTGGAGACCTTGTTGCCAGCCATCCATTCCACAAAACCACACAGCTGTTCATTACAAACTGCATTTGTCATCTTGTCTAAAAAGTGTAAAATACCCAGAGGCGCCATGTGCAGTTTGCCTATAATTCTTAAACACAGTCACATATAATCAATAAACATCTGTTCGGCAATGCATCGGTATCTATTTACTGCTGAGCACGCTTCATTAGTGATTAGTGTGCCTTTAAAGTGAGAAATCTTGTGTAATTAAGAAACACCGTCCAATTCATTCCCATTTCTTTCCTGTGTGCTTCCAAATTCAGCTAAGACCATTAGTCTACATTTGCCTACTCTTAAATGGAACACGTATTTCTTAAAACCCCATCTGTTCATAAAGATCATCTTTGATAGTTCCCAGAGGCAATCTGGATTGACTCGTGGCATTAGCAAGAGCCGCGTTAGAGGAGAAGGCATGTAAAGGCTTGTACCACGAGGTGCTGAAAGAAACAGGAGCAGGTGGTAAGAGTGAATCCTGCATGGCTGGGCCTGTGGTTTCCTGATAGATGCAAATGGTAAACTGTAAAGCACCACATGCGGTAAAAGATGCTGGAGAGGCTTCGTACAGACGGGCGGATGGGATGCTGCTGTGCTGTTTCAGTATATGCTGGAACTAGCAATTCTTGCCGAGATGATAAAAAACGTTTTAGTTATGTAATATAAGATACAAGCATTTTAGTAACACAATGTAGTAGCACCCTATGGGCCAGATGTGGGTAAATTCAATTTAGCGAGTCCTTAATAACGATTTTTACCGAATCGCTATTAAGGACTCGCTAAATTGAATGTAGGTAGGAATTTCAAAAATATTTGCAATTCCTTAATATTCCTTGATTGCGAATCGTGATTCCTTAAATGCAATCGCAAAATAAGGCATCACAATTTTTGCGATTCCTTATTTTGCGAGTAGGTTTAATCTTACCTACATTGCTCAAAGCCAAATTGCGATCGCAAAGGCTGAAATTCTGTGAATTTCAGCATTTGCAGTCGCGATTTGGCTTCCTACATCTGGCCCTATGTTACATGCAGTGTACATGCAAAGATTGAGCATGCAGTGCACCTGCAATGTTTTGTTACTTACCGGTAATCTTCATTACCCCGAGTAAAGTCCTCCTCATCCCAGTCCTTACAGAAGTGAGGCTTTGCCTGCTTCCCGATAGGCTAGTCTCAATGCTAGAATTTTCTTTTCTTTTATGTTTAATATATAAACCCCTTCCACCCACCGCCATGACGGTTATCAAAAAGATCAGACACAACCACAGCAGAGGGAGGGAACAGGACTGGGACGAGGAGGACCTTAATCGGGGTAATAAAGATTAACGGTAAGTAACAAAACATTACCCTCTCATATGTCCTCCTCATCAGTCCTTACAGAAGTGAGGACCTCACAAGCAAAAGTAAAAATACTAAACATTCACAGTATCACAGCTCCCACATGGAGGAAAAAAATGTAGCTCTCCGACAGCACGTCTGTCGGACAAAAAAAAAGAGGTATGGCAGTGGGTGGAAGGAGTTTATTTAAAAAACATAAAAGAAATCCTAGCATTGAGTCTAGCCTGTTGTGCGGCAGGATTGCTTCACTTCTGTAGGGACTGGGATGAGGAGGACATGTGAGGATGTAATGTGTATGTGTGTATTCATACAGTATGAATGCAGTGTACCTGGTGCAGTGCATTATAAGGTAGTAGTGAGGAAAACTGAGGCCTTACAAAAGCACAGGGTGCATGCACAGAATATGAGTGGACATACTTCATTGAGCATTCTAATGTGCCAGGATCTGTCAAGCATTGCAGGAATAGAGGTCTGATGGGTCTTTTATACACTTCCGGAATAGAGACACACCATGTCAATGTGTTTTATGTGCCCAACATGGCCGGCAATGAGTTTCCAAGTGGTGCAGGGCTAGTTTGTCAATAAACATTTTGAGACATATTTTTTTCACAACAGATACTGGTGAAATAATGCACCTTTGCTTCCTTCAACTTAAAGCACAATCTCAGTACTTATTCAAACGTGAACTTTTTTTCTTACTTCTCAAATACTCCTTCTCAGAGACAACTCTATGCAATTGCAGTCAGTGATCAATTGGAATAAATGTAATGGGGCCATTCACAAAGGCATTTTTAGCCGTTAAACACAAGTTTATGATGAAAATGTGTTACTTTACACCAGGGGCGGTGGGTGACATTTGAAAGTGGTGGGGCGCAAAGTGATTTGCATACAGCACCGTAGCGAGCGAGCACAGCGAGCGAGCCCGAACCCCAAATGGGTGGTTTGGGGGGGTTACCCCACCCAAGAATTTTTTTTAAAAAAAGAAGAAATATCGTGCATTTTCAAGCAAATTTGACGAAGCAGGAAGAGTTAGAAAGCAATTATGAAAGTGCAGTTATTACATTAATAGATGGCATAACATAGGTAGCTGCTTATTCAGTATAACCACAGAGCTTCATACATTCCCTCCTATTATGCTCAGGTGCTGAATTCAGACTATAAGACTTTAAATAAATACCATCTTGAAATACCATGTTTTAACAGTGTGGCTCATGCTCGCACTATGCACAGCTTGAGGCAATTAAATAAAAGGCATGTCAGTCGCAATGATTTACATTATCAGCTTTCACCAAGTGCTAAAACAAATGCCGTCCTGAACAGTGCTGTCCTGCCGTCCTTAGCAGTGCCCACCACATTTAGTGCCCAGTAACCACCTAATGTCCCAGGTCCAAAAGAAAAGGTCTCACCATCTACTACCGCCATGTTCGAGTTGTATTGAAATATGTAGGCAGCTTCAAAAAGACTCAATATAGGTAGCATGCGCTATTAAAAAAATAAAACACTTTCACAAAATACCTAAGAAGGTGTACAATTCACAGAGGCATCCGTACTTCGGGCTTCCCTCAAATGTACAGCAGGCACACTACAGGCATCCACGGTGTAAGCATCCCTAGCACTCTGACTGGCTGCGCAAACATGTTTCTCTTAACACAGATACAGGACACAGATTCTTGTCCTTAGGTGAATCAGCTACAAAAAAGACCTGCTTCAAGATATCATATTATGTACACCACTGTATACGCTTTGTATACCATTGCCACTTTCCTCATAGCAAGAGTAGGTCATATACACTCATCCACAGTGCAAGCTCCCTGTAGCACACACAGAAGGTGAGAAGCTGCCACTTCGAGCTCCTCACACACACACACACACACACACACAGAGCAGGAACAGCTAAGGGACCAGTAGCGCAAGCTGCCCTAACACAAAAAGCAGGTGCATTCGTAAGCTTCCTCACACACACGTACGCACACACGCACACACACACACACACTAAATATTTGTTTCCACGATACAGATCTGCACTGCAAGCTTCCCACACACAGAACCGGGCCCGGATGGCATGATTCCAGTTATCAGACTGTTTATAAAACTGGAAATAACAGTAAAAGGTGCCATAACGCTCACAGCAGATACAATTCAGGCGTCTGCTGAGAAAGCGTCCCTCACACACAGGTGCAGGTATTCATAGAACCAGATTCCCTCACAAGCAGGTGCAGTACAAAGAAGAGCCACAGTCCAAACATTTAATTAGCAATCATTTCATTTAGAACTTTGTTTTTCCTCTTTTTCTTCTTCCCCGGAAGTTGTTCTCAAAATAAGCATGTTACGCAGCCCTTGCCAGCCTCACAAACAGTTAAATGTTTTTTTGTCCCCGCGCCACGGGCTGTGGGCCTGATTCACTGGGCTGGTGTTAGCGGTCAGGCCGGCAGACAGGCGGCAGCCATCTTAGGCAGCACGCGCGGAACCCGCAGAGAACAAAGGCTGATGAGCTGTGTGACAGCAGCACGTAACATAAAGAGCAGGTACATACACAATACAAGAATCTGCAGGGCAGGTTTGCCAAACACACAGAGGAGTTACCCTAACGAGCGTTCATCACACACTGTCAAAACAAGACAAGGATGCTTGGCCTTGTGTCAAGTATCACAGAGGCCGAGGGCACTCACCGTCTTTCTTCGGCATCGGAAACTTTCCACAACTTCTGCCAGCGGCTCCTGCTGCTCCTCTTGCAGCCCCTCCAGGGATGACTGGCACCGGGAGGCTGTGGGGGGGGGTCACACACCGGGCCTGGGGGGGCTCTCACCAGGGTCTGCTTGCTTCTCCTCCTGCCCAGGGTCACGCCACTCTGGCCCCGCCCACCCACGCGCGGCATCCAATAATGGATGTTGCGCGGTGGACCAGCCAATCCTGGCGCTGCATGCAGCACCAGGATTGGCTAGGGGGCACACTGTGTACTCGCCCTGGGCAGCCTTTCAAACCCGGCCCGGCTGAAGCCGTACCTCCGGCCCCTTCTCCATGCCTAAAGTGTTTTGCTGGCATCGGCGCATGTGCGGGCAAGTCTCAGCCCGGTAGTCTCATGCGCACAGTGCTGGCCTGCTGCAGACTGTCACTCAAGCAGCTGCAGCAGACCAGCAGCACCGCCCCCCACCCCCTGCGCACTCCGACCGCACCATTACCATTGACACAAACCCGTGTCACTCCTGCGCTGCGCTGTTGAAGAATTACTGAATTAGTGTAATTATATTTATTAGCTTTGCCTTTAACTTAAGCTGAGCTGCAGTGCCACGGTGCGTCCAGGGCTTAGTGGGGCTACGCCCCTACGCCCCAATGGACGCACTGCGGCTGGTCTGCAGGCTACACCCAACCTAGGGGTGGAGTTGGCAGAGGTGGGCACACTTCCCTTTCTCACTTATTTTTCCTGCCGATTCTCCCGCCCAAAGTGGGGGTCAGAACCAGTGGGGACCATTTGCTGAAAACAGCAAGTGGCCTGGGGAAGCTCACAAAGGCGGTAAGCCTTTGAAGCTTTCCCTTCGTGGACCCTGCCCATCCTGGGGAAGGAGGCTTGGTACCTCATCCCAGTAAGTAAATTGTTTCAGGCCCCCGAGAGCTGCAGGCTCTCGACCCAGGGGTCCAGAAACATGCCCGGTGGTGGCAGCTGAAGGCAGCCGCTCAGCCTGGACACTAGTTGTAGGTTAGTTTTCAAGGGGCATCTATAAGATGCCCTCTGTGTGCATTTTCCATTAAATCCCACACTGGCATCAGTGTGGATTTAATGTGCTGAGAAGTTTGATACCAAATTTCTAAGTTTTCAGCCTAGCTAATATGGTGCTGTGAAGTTCGTAATGACAAACTCCCAGCACCATATTCTCTTAATGACAGCACTGCACTTACAGTGTCTAAGAATGGTCTTAGACACTGTAGGGGTAGAGGGCTCATGCACCTGTAACCTTACCACTGGTATAGTGCACCCAGCTAGAGGGGTTACTGATCTATGCCAGGGTAGTGGGTTGTAGGCATGGCACACAGGGATGTGTGCCATGTTGACTCTCACTTTGTTCCGCACCAAAACACGCAGCCTGCAAAGGCAGTGTGTGAGTGTGAAGGTACAGGACCTCTAAGGGTCGCACAATAAGTGCTGCAGCCCTTAAAGGCCTTCTCTGGTCACAGCGCCCTTGTTGCAGGGATTCTGCTCAGACACAGAACTGTGCACAGAGACCCAGGACCTCAGTGGATTGTGGTGGACCAAAAACTCACCTCAGTACCTAGAACCCCCTAACCGCCTAGCATCAGTGTCTCATTAGCTCTTCGTCCTATAGTAAAGGTACCATTGATTAGACAACCAAGAACATGCAACTTAAGATACACTCAGGAATGGTGGGAATCAAGAACACTCTTTCGTTATATTCTCATACCAGTCCACAACATGGGTAAAAAAGAGACACAATAAAGTTTAAAATATTAATTTTAACGACGTGCTCTAAGATGCAGTATTTTTGCTAACATAAGCAGGCATTTGATTCAAAATAATACAATCAGCATTGTTACAGTTTCATAAAACACAAAGGGAGAAATCATACTATAATGAAAGTGGAAAACAGGTCCTATAGTGTCTTGTATGCCACCCTCCCTAGCTAGGAGCTATGTTTTATATAATATTAGAAGGTCTCTTAGGCTGGAATAGGGAACATCATACCTCCAAGATCAGTAAAGATGAATCACATCAGGATCTTCAAAAAGCTCTCTCTCTCTGGAAACGGATTTTCTCCAAGTGTCTAAATCATGCAGTGTGATATTAAAGACACCAGAATTTCAGCTAGCTGCAGCTGCGTGCTTGTTATGTCGAGAGCATGAGCATATCAGCCCGAACAACACCTAACATTGTTATGATAACCTTGGAGGCTTCAGCACTCACTGTGCATACTAAGGTTGATATGTAAGTCTAGGGATGTTGAAAACAACCCTTTCTCATGTGAAGAATTTCACACAGCCTAACTTACAACAACAGTTACATGTAGTGTCATGTGCAAAAAGCAGGAAAGGTAAAATGGTGTTTAAACTTCTAATAAGCCTATGTTATCTTAGCAATGAGCACACGCAGGGCCTGCCTTCACTATGCCCTTGGTACCTGTTGTACCATTTACCAGGGGCTGACCTGTGGCCAGAGATGCCAATTGGGTTTAGGCTCCTATGCAGTTTTGGGGAAAGAACATAGGCCCTGGGTATCTGGTTAGCAGGAGTCCAGGGCACACTCAGTCAAAGCACATCAGCAATTCAACAAGAAGTTGGGGCAACCTTGCAAATAGAGGCTACTTTCTCAACGGATTCCTAGGGACTTCATACCATTTGGTACCTATCAGAAGGAAAAGATCTCTATGCTGTCACAAGTGGTAGTGAATGACATAGGTTTCTCCTCGCACTTGGTCTACTTCAATTTGTAGTCAGAGAACTGGGAGAAAGAATCCTACAAGGTAATAAGAAGAGGTAGGGAGGTAGTCAAGTCAGTGTGAGTCACGAGGATGTAGTCAGCTTTGTAGGTTTGCTTTTACTGTTTTGAAATGGACTGATACCCCACTAATGTGGTTATCACCAGCGGTCCAGAACTAAAAGAAAGAGAAGCTGGGAACGAGGACAGCCCATCGGTGCCTATCATTTATTTTAAAAGGCATCCATACACTGTGTGTATCCACTTTAGATTATGTAATACCCGATAGATTAAAAATGTACTGCTTTGACTTTGCAAGCTTTATTGAGATGTTAAAGTGATTGATTTGCCCACTGTTTATTCAGATTAATTAGCCCCCACACTGCCTCCATAACTGATTCGGTTGTGGCCATTTTTGAGGTAAATAGCAGATGTCTTGCAATTGTATCATTAATTAATATTCATAGTTATTTGTATTCATGGACTACGTCAAAAGGAGAGCCTTTGGCTCACCAGTAGATTTTTTTCTACATTGTAGGAACTGTACCATCTTGCCCTGAACCATGGATTGAGATCAAAATAATAACACAAAACAATGCTAAATAACTAAGCAACCATTGAAGCCCAAATGATGAGTGAGAAACACAAACATCTCATTTGCATTAAAAAAAGATTGTGCATATGAATACTGCTGACTCTAGGTGGAACATCATTCACCGGAAGAAGTTCACAATGTACATTTTCAATAAATATGCTACATTTAAGAGGAGCCAGCCCATAACCCTGTCTCACCATCATTAGAACTGGAAATATGTTAGTATGACTCTCTTTAAGCCTAATGGAGAACATGGCAAGACTTGTGTAAAATACCCTTAAGGACTATGAGCTGGCACAGCTGTGTAAATTACTTGGTAATTATCAGAAGTTTGTTGATAGTACCTAGAGTGCACTGCATGATAATGTAGGCACAAGATAATGGAGAATTATTTTTAAGTACCATCTTTATTTTAAATTAGTAGGTGAAATGGAGATGGTTTTAGTGGATTGATATTTCCATTACAACACTGTTTATTTTTTTAACATTTCTTTATTGGGTTATTTACAAAATTCAACATGTGAAATTATGAACAACACAAGCACAAGCCCTTGCCTTGGCACAGGCACTTGAATTAAGACGCATTGGCACCGGCATGGAATTAAGAAGCACATAGTCATGGCAAACTACTTTGCTAGGCATTGTATGATCACCCTTGTTAGAAATGGGGGTCTCTTGTTGGCAATGGCTCGCATCTTTGTCCAAGTAGAGAACCTTCTTCTTAGTCAGGGTAAGGGTGATACACTTCTAGAATAACCCCTGCTCACCCCGTTGATAGCTTGAAATGAGCAGACAGGCTTATCTCAGAGGCAGTGCGTGAAGCATTAGTGTACACAAACAATAATACTGTGAAAACACTACAAACTGACACCAATCCAGTTTAGAAAAATGTGTAATCTTTATCTAAACCAAACAAGAACAAAATTACAAAAATCCACAATCAAAATATGACTTTTAAAAGGTAGAAACAGTTCTGTCTTTAGCAAACTATAGTTGCAACACTTTTAACACAAAGTACTGTGGGTGCGTCACAGTCACAAACAAAAACAACCGTAGGAAAGGTGATGCATCAGTTCCTTATGCCCAATGAAACTGATGCATCAGCTCCTCACTTCAGGGGGAGTGATGCATTGGTTCCTTACTGACACACAGGGTGGTGATGTAACGGTTCCTTACTGAAGGGAAGGTTATGTGCCGGTTTCTTACTGTCGGAAGGTGATGAGCTGGTTTCTCACTGCAGCCCGACACTCTTGTAGACTCGGGGCCCGATGTGATGCATGAGGATCGGGATACGTCTGCTCTCGATGAAGAAATGCCGCTGAGTTGGTTTCCTCAGCCGCAATCCCACAATGCATTGGTTCTTGCAGCCGCACAGTAGGGCCTGCGTCATAATCATTGCCTTGATCTGTGACTTAGTAGATCAGTGCACTAGATGGAGTATGCAGAGATTTCTCAAGCTGATGGTTTTTACGACGACGTGTCAGAAACAGGTGCAGATTTGTCGCACTTCTCATAGTTGCGTTACTTTTCCAGCGCACAACAGCTGGAACAATCTCCAGAGGCCCAACACAGTCACAGGTACCTCTTGGCCGGTCAGAACTCCCAGCAAGGAAACCCAAGACAGCTGGTGGTGACGTTTTTATATCCCCGAGACTTCAAAACAGGAGACAAGCTCTCCTTCAAGCCTTGTGAGATCCTCCTCATGCAGGATACGCAGCACACAGTAAAGGCATTATACTCACCTTGGTAGAAAACAGCTTCTGCAGGCCAACCACAAACAGCAGACAGGAAAGCAGCAGTACTTATCCTTCAGTTTACCCATATCTTATCCTTGGCAAAGGTCCCTCCTGAATTCCAGAAGTAATCTAAAATTCTAGGGTCTGCGCCCCACTTTTCATAGCATAAATTATTTTGGTCTCTGGTGGCAGAGAAGCTCTTTGCCCAGGCAAAATCAGTTCTGTACTCTCTGGGAAGCTTCCTGCAGGATGTGGAGACAGCATTGTCCAAGGCAGTCCAGGCCCATTCAGGTGTGTAGGAAATCTCCTCCCCTAATCTGAATGCAGCCCAGGTCTATTCAGCCCAGCCCTGACTCAGCGTAGAAAGCCAGGACACACCTCACCCCCTCAAGTGGCTGTCTGAAATGAATGCACATCCTCAGACCCTGCCACTCCAAAGACAGACAGTCAATACACAAACCTAGCAGAGGCACACAGGATGGCTAAGCAAGAAAAATACCAACTTTCTAAAAGAGGTATTTTCAAACACAGAATAAAAAAATCATCCTCACTAAAAGATGCATCTTTATATTCTAAGTTCAGCCATACTAACAATGTTACCTTCCTATCTTCTCCCAATGGGAAGTTATATTTATAAGATGTTGTAAATGAACTCTCATTCTATCCTATGGGACAGATAGCCTTTCAATAGTGAAAACATAGAAATTGGCAGTATCACACTATAAGGACATGCCACACACATCAGGGCATGCCCTACCTTTCACATACCCTACCAACAGGGGTGCCTTGGGTCAACCTGAAGGGTGACTCACATGTAATAAAAGTGAAGGTTATGGCCTGGCAAGTGGATGCATTTGCCAGGTCGACATGGCAGTACCAGACTGCACAATCAATCAATCAATCAGTGAATTTATAAAGCGCACTACTTACCCATGAGGGTCTCAAGGCGCTGTGGGGAGGGGATGTTGCTACTGCTCGAAGGGCCAGGTCTTGAGGAGTCTTATGAAGGTGAGCAGGTCATAGGTCTGCCGTAGGGTAGTGTAGATGTGTTACTGTAGTCCAGCCTGCTGCTGACGAGGGCCTGGGTCACAGTTCTTCTTGTTTCGGTGGGGATCCACTTGTAGATCCTATGGAGCATGCGGAGGGTGTTGTAGCAGGAGGAGGAGACGGAGTTGATCTGCTTTGACATGGAGAGGGAGGAGTCAAGGATGATTCCCAGTGGGTGTCGGTGCTGTTTCTAGCATGGTTGGCAACCAGGAGTCGTCCCAGGCTGAGGGCGTGGATACGAGGATGAGGACCTGCGTCTTGTATGTGTTCAGCTTCAGTCGGCTGCTCCTCATCCATTCGGCACCGGCCTTCATTCCCTCGTGGAGGTTGATTTTCGTGGTGTGTGGGTCCTTGGTGAGGGAGAGGGTCAGCTGGGTGTCGTTGGAATAGGAGATGATGTTGAGATCATGTTTAACGGGCGACGTGAGCGAGGGGGGCCATGTAGACATTGAACAGCGTCGGGCTGAGGGAAGAGCCCTGGGGTACGCCGCAGATGATGTTGGTGGCTTTGGAGCGGAAGGGGGGAGGCAGATGCTCTGGGTTCTCCTGGAGAGGAAGTATGTGGTCCAGTCCAGGGCCTTCTCTTGGATTCTGGCATCTTGGAGGTATGTCTTTAGTGTGCGGTGCCAGACCGCGTCGAAAGCGCCTGACAGTTCTAGGAGGATGAGGGCGGATGTCTCGCCGTCGTCTAGTTGAATCCTGATGTCGTCTGTGGCGGCGATGAGGGCTGTCTCGGTGCTGTGGTTTCTTCGGAACCCGGATTGGAATGGGTCTAGGATGTTGTCCTCGAGGTAGCAGGTCAGTTGCATGTTGACGACGTTCTCAATGACCTTCGCCGGAAACGGGAGCAGGGAGATGGACCGGAAGTTCTTGAGGTCCTTGTGGTCCGCCTTGGGCTTCTTGAGAAGGGCGTTGACCTCGGCGTGCTTCCAGCTTTCCGAAAATGTGGCTTTCTCGAGGGAGATTACTTTCCAAAGTTGGGGTGGGATGGCTGCATCTGCTTTATTGAATATGTGGTGTGGGCAGGAGTCTGACGGTGATCCTGAGTGGATGGAGTTCATGATCTTGCTTGTTTTTTCGTTGTTGACGTTGGTCCAGGAGGTCAGGTGGTTGATGCGGGTGGTGTTCACCAGGGGGGTGAGGTCAGGTGCTGTCGGGGTAGTCGTGGTGTTGAAGCTGTCTTGGATGTCAGCGATCTTGCGGTGGAAGAAGGTGGCCAGTGAGTCGCACAGTTCTTGTGAGGGTGGGATGTCGTTGGCGTTTGCGCTGGGGTTGGAGAGTTCCTTGACGATGCTGAAGAGTTCTTTGCTGTCATGTGCGTTGTTGTCCAGGCGGGCTTTGAAGGAAGATCTCTTGGCTGATCTGATGAGGTGGTGATGTCTGCGGGTGGCGTCCTTGTGGGCTGCGTAGCTGTCCGATGTTCGTTCATGGGGCCATTTCTTCTCCAGTTTCCAGCATGTTCATTTGGAGGTCTGGAGCTTTTCGGTGAACCAGGCGGCTTTCTTGCGGGTGCGCTGTTGGATGGTTTCTTGAGCGGGGCGAGGGTGTTGGCGTACTCATTGATCCATTGTCTGAATTAGCAGGCGGCGTTGTCTGGGTCAGTGGGGCCAGTTGGCGGGTTCTGGATGAGGGTGTTGGCCAGCTGGTCTTCGGTGACTTTGCTCCAGCAGCGGCGGGGCAGCTGTTGGGTGCGATGGTGCTTGGTGGGCTTCTTGTAGGTGAAATGAATGCTGTGGTGATCGGTCCAGTGGAAATCAGTGGTGTGGTCGAAGGAGACATGGGTGCTTGTGGAGAAGATGGGGTCGAGCATGTGGCCTGCATCATGGGTGGGTGCTGTGACCAGTTGTCTGAGGCCGAGGTTGGCGAGGTTGTTGATCAGGGTGGCGGAGTTGGCATTGTTGTTGTTCTCGAGGTGGAAGTTCAGGTCTTCGAGGAGGATGTAGTCCTTGGAAGTGAGTGCGTGGGTGCTGACAAGGTTGGTAATGGAGTCGCTGAATTGTGGCTGGGGTCCGGTGGGTCTGTAGATGAGAGTTTCTCTGAGAGTGATGTTGGGGTCGGTGTGAATTCGGAAGTGCAGGTTTTTCTGCGGTGCTGAGGATGTCCTCTGAGTGTGTGGAGACCTTGAGGGAGGACTTGTTGACGATGGCTATTCCTCCTCCTATTCCGTTGGTGAGGTCTCTGCTGGAGATTTTGTAGCCTTCCGGGACGGCTATGGCGATGTCGTGTGCTGAGGAATCGTTCCACCAGGTCTCGGTCAGGAAGGAGACGTCTGGGGCGGAGGAGTCGAGCAGGTCCCAGAGCTCAAATGCGTGTTTGCTTGCGGAGCGGGTGTTCAAGAGTATGCAGCGGAAGTGATTGAGTCCAGTCTTCGGTGGTTTGGTGGCTTTGTCGCAGGTGAATCTGCAGTTGCGGCAGGAGAAGGGTCCCTGGGTGCATTTTGGGGCGGCCTGGATGCAAGTGTGGTGTCGCCCGGCGTTGAGTGGATGGAGAGTGCTAGCATCATGCCGGAGTCCGACGTCGTGGCTGTCGCGGGGTCCAGGGGTTCTGGCACTGGGCGCGGTCCAAGAATGGACGGGCGCAGACTGGCGCAGAAGGGCTTGCCTCTGGCGTGCCAGTGGCACGCCCGCTGCACGGCTGCACAGCGGCGGCCGTTTAAGTCGTGGATGGAGGAGCAGTTGGGAGACGGGAGCTGGGAGGAGATTGGACGGCGAAGGGGTGGGGCTGCAGGGGAGCAGCGTCGGGATCGGCAGAGGGTACAGAAGAGAAAAAAGGGGGGGAGCAGTACGCAAGGGCAAGAATGGAAAAGCAAAGTACAAAACAGGAAAAAATGCACAAAACAGTGGCAACAATAAACTCAGCTACAGGGGTACAGCGGACAGACAGCAGTGATCAGGGGTACAGCAGGATGGAACTCACACTCAGAGCAGTAGTGAGGGGGGAGAGGTACTGGCACACAACTGGAGCTGTGCGACAGGAGGGAAGCGACCTGGTCTGCAAGCAGGGTCAAGGGTCACTCTCACTGCTGTCCAGCGGCCGCCATTTAGGGTGGGGAGGGAGAGAGGAGCAGCTGGGAGGCATGAGCATGGCGGTGAATGGACGGTGAGGGGGCAGGGCCCCAGGGGAGCAGCGGCGGGATCGGCAGAGGGTACAGAAGAGAAAAAAGGGGGAGGGGGAGATGAGCAGGACGCAAGGGCATGAAAGGCAAAACGAAGTACAAAACAGGAAAAAATGCAAAAAAGAGCACAAAACAGTGGCAACAATAAACTCAACTACAGGGGCACAGCGCACAGACAGCAGCCATCAGGGCGCACAGCAGGATCAAACTCACGCTCCGAGCGGCAGCGAGGGGGGGAGGCACTGACACACAGGTGGAGCTGTGCGGCAGGAGGGGAGCGACCTGGCCTGCGAGCAGGGTCAGGGGTCGCTCTCACTGCTGAGCAGCGGCCGCCATTTAAGGCGGGGAGGGAGGGAGGAGCAGCTGGAAGGTGGGTGCGGGACGGGGATTGGACGGCGAGGGGGTGGGGCTGCAGGGGAGCAGAGGCAGGATCGGCAGAGGGTACAGAAGAGAAAAAAGGGGGGAGACGAGAAGGACGCAAGGGCAAGAAAGGCAAAACGAAGTACAAAACAGGAAAAAATGCACAAGACAGCATAAAACAGTGGCAACAATAAACTCCGCTACAGGGGCACAGCAGACAAACAGCAGCGATCAGGGAGCACAGCGGGATCGAACTCACACAGAGCGGCAGCGAGGGGGAGAGGCACTGGCACACAGGTGGAGCTGTGCGGCAGGAGGGGAGTGACCTGGCAAGCAAGTAGGGTCAGGAGTTGCTCTCACTGCTGTGCAGTGGCCTCCATTTAAGGCGGAGAGGGAGGGAGGAGCAGCTGGGAGGCGGGAACGGGGCGGCGAATGGACGGCGAGGGGGCGTCCGCAGGGGAGCAGCAGCGGGATCGGCAGAGGGCACAGAAGAGATAAAAGGGGGTAGGGGGAGACGAGCAGGACGCAAGGGCAAGAAAGGCAAAACGAAGTACAAAACAGAAAAAAATGCACAAAAGAGCACAAAACAGTGGCAACAATAAAGTCAGCTGCAGGGGCACAGCGGACAGACAGCAGTGATCAGGGGGCACAGCAGGATCGAACTCACGCTCAGAGTGGCAGCGAGGGGGGAGAGGCCCTGGCACACAGGTGGAGCCATTCGGCAGGAGGGCAGGGACCTGACACTGCAATGACAGGCCGGAGATCCTTCTGCAAGACTGCTTGGGTGGGTGGCACAATCAGTGCTGCAACCCCACTAGCAGCAGTTGTCACACGAAGTGCACTGTACTATGGAAGTAACAGTAAACCAAATAAGCCAATTATGGGAAATGTAATCAATGCCAACAATGTACAGATGGAGCACTTGCACTTTGGCACTGAACAGCACTGGCAAAGTGCCCAAAGCATTTAGACCAGCTAAAACCAAGTCCAACAGACAATAAAAACAGATGAGGCAAAGGCAAAAATGCAAAGAAAACCCACGCCAAGGATGCCAGATTTAACAACCCTCTTATCAGTAGCAGCAACTACTTGCATATGCAGCTAATGTATTGAATGCAGAACTAAATTCCCAATCAGGCATGCACTTTGGGTAACATTGAGTCTCACACCTTGGGCCTCATTATGATGTCAGGCGGTGACATCGCCCCGGTTTCGGGACTCAACTAACATCCGGTCATTGGTCTCTACATCACCATTACAATGCGACAGGATATGGTGCAGTTACATACTCCCATTTCCCTATGGGAGCATGTGTAAATCCCTGCCCTATGAGGCAAGTATCTCATGGTGCCTGCCACATGGTGCAGAGATTTATAGGGGGGCACCACAGGTACCCCCCAGGCCTCCAACTGGAGCCTGCGGAGACATGAGGCCCTGCTAGGACCACCCAAAGTTGCTTTTCAACAGTATTTTCATGTCGGGAAGCTCGAAATGAAAAGTCTATCATTAGAATCCCCACAACATGAATGCTGTACATAGGGGATCATGCGCAGCCTGGCTGACGGGCTCCTTGAGCCCGTCGGAAGCCAGTTGGTCCCACGGACCAGTTTCAATTCCGACAGCCTTTATCATAATAAGGCTGTCAGATTTGAAACCCACGATGTGATGGGAGTCAGAAAGCCTCCAACTTTCGGTTGGAAGCTTTCCGACTCACATCGTGATAGGACCCATAGTGTACAACAAGTCTTTTGGCAATGTTCACAGGTTGTAGGTTGACAATGGATTACTGGGCAATGAGCTTGTTGAATGTCAGTGTCTTTCTCAGGTTGGCCTTTCATCACAGGTCTCCTCCCACTCAGGGATCAGGACCTGAATATGGTGGTTGACTCTGCTTAAGCCCATTTGACCAGTGCCTGTAACCAGCGCTTCATATCAGGTGTTGCTCTGACCCTCCAGGGCATTGCTATCTGCCGCTAAAAAAGCACCAACGCCAGGTCTATGAACCTGCGTATGCATTTTGTCTCTCATATTCCCGGGACTTATGCCGTTAGGCAGTATTCAGGGGTAGGGGGCATCAAGCGGTCGACTAGTTCTGATAGCATCCTTGTAACTTCCCTCCACACCATATGGTGAAAACCAGCAACCTGTTGGCAATACATGATGTATTCCGATGTGGTCCCCAGTAACATGCGGTGGATTTGTCTTGGAGTCCCATAAGCCTTCTGTAAGTAATTAAACTGTGTGTGTAGCAGAATCAATGGTTTCTGGAGAGTTCCTTTATTTGCATTTTAGCACCCTTCCAATGTTTATCTTTCAGTACTGTTCCAAGGTCGACTGCCACTTTGCTCTGCCTGGCAATTCTGCAGTGTTTTGTTGTGTGTGCATAGCACTGTATATGACAGTGACAGTTTTTAGGTCTCGCTGAGTCAGCGCATGCGTTGTTTGGTGAGACATTCAGCCTGTGGGCTTTCAAAAGTCCTGCCAGACGCTTTTGCTGGCCACGGGCATGCGGTTATGCGCACAATGACGAGCAGAGGCGCCATATGGCTTTCCTCTCTCGTCATTGTGCGCGCACATCGCACACCACTCGCCAGATGTGCAGCTTTTTTTACTTTTTCTGTGCGGGCACACACCACTCGCAGGCTTGTTTGATGTGCGAGTGCTGATTTCGAATTCCCTCAAGAAGCTCCGGTGTGCACCCTGTAACTGAGCCCCCTTTTCGCTGAATGTTTCAGTAATTATAGTCTCGCGATAGGTAGATCACAACCAACGTTCAAGGTTAGGTCACAACTGCCTGTTCCCCTCGTTAACCTCTCCGTCCAGGCACAAATAATGGCATGTTTCACACTTACCTTGCCGGGTCCGATCCTTCTTCTCAGCTTGGGTTCTCTTTGTACCTGGTTATTGTAACACCGACTGACAAAGCGGCCACTGAACCCATCCAAAGTAAGTACACCTTCAACTAGTTCAACACCTCCTTGGGAGTCAGCCTTCGATCTCCGATGTCGCGTAGTGTCAAGGATATCATGCCACGGGAACGTATGCTGTGCCTCAAGCCCTTGCATTCACTGACATTCCCATGACCCTTTGATACCGGCGCATTCTGCTGAGGCTGATAAAAGGTACTCCTGCCAAAGTCAGTTGGCATCCAGTCCCTTTTAAAGTCATTTAACAGCCAACTCTATGATCTCCTTGTCAAATCAATGTGTAAAAAAGCAACAAGTTAATTAATTGCCACTACCACAATGTCATTCACAGAATTATGCAGCAACACCAAAGATGTTCTTCAAGCAAGCTAGATATCAATTTATCCTAAAAACAGCCACATAACAATCTCAAGTACTTCTAAATAATTAAATACATCAACTTGTTAACCAATCTCTAACCCCTTTGGCAATGGGCTTGTGCAGGTGGCCAACCTAGAGACTGCGATCCTGCCCCACATCCGAAATGGGGTAAAAAGCTAGATGTGCTCGTATGGACATTGATTTTTAGACTGAAACTACCCAACCTCTCCGTCAAATTAACATAGTATACTGATTAGTACACTCATTGTTACTGATTTGTTACAGCACAGAATGTATTAATTTGTCTCAAAGTATTATCTACCAATCTGAATTCGAGCTCCCTGAAGAAGATCCCATGGCACCCTGTAATTGAGCCCCCTCTTCCCTGAATGATGGAATGATCGCTGAGCAGTGGGACAGCAAAGAAAGTACATACTACTTGAGGCGACTATTGGTATTCACTGACGCTGCTCTACCACCAGCACATTCTGTACCCAGAAGCAACCCTTAGGCACCACTTCTACTTAGGGGCTCTACCAGCAGTGGACGGCGGTGAGACCAAGAGCACAGTAGCGTTTCCCACTGTGAGCACACTCTCCCGTCTACCGTCGCCTCCCGCAGCCCTGGGCGCTCTCTTTCGGAAGCATCCACTGGCACTGCCTCTACAGGTTTCGCGCTACCACTCAGTAAACGGCTGCATCGCAATCAGGATCATTGCAGCGTCATCTCAAGGTCAGCGACTTTTCTCCTATTGCTATCTTCGAAACTTCGGTCCTGGGCAGAGCCCTTTGGCCCTGTCGTTTGAACACAACTGGGAAACTATGCCTCCCCCTCGGGTCTACTCTGGT
This sequence comes from Lissotriton vulgaris, assembly GCF_964263255.1. NCBI lineage: Eukaryota > Metazoa > Chordata > Amphibia > Caudata > Salamandridae > Lissotriton > Lissotriton vulgaris. Next base: position 1,087,580,777 of record NC_141697.1, on the reverse strand, counting down.
CTTCCCACCACCTAAGCATCTGGAGACTGCGGCTGTTGTCATCACAATGTGCCTTAGCTGCAAACGTTCGCTTCCTATTATGGGCCCCGCAATTTCCATTTGTGCAGCAGGGGGTGAGAGTGCAACATGGAGTAACTGTGTGGTGCTCCTCTTCTGCCAATGGTCGCTTCTCCGTAAGGGGCTCCACAATTAAATTTCTGCAGCAGAGTGTGAGCTCTTGAAGTGGAGTACCTATGGGGTGATCCTCATTTTCAAAGGTTGTGTCTAGTGTCATTCCTGCTCTCCTGCGCATGCATGACTGAGTTCCTTAACTCAGCTGGTGTTTTCCTCCGCTTCCCACTCCGGTCTTTTTGCAGGCAACCAGCTGGGACTCCCATCTTCTAGGTGATTTTTGTTGAACAGACTGGTGTGTTCTGTAACAACAGCCATTTTTTTTACCACTACCATGCCATTTGCTTCCTCTTTCCTCACACAGCCATCTTCCCTCTAGCCTTTGGGACCTTATACGTTTTTAGCCATGCAGCACTTGATGTAGCACCAAGAATATTGTGCTGGATAACTAAACACTTATAAGGTCCTAAAGGCGAGACCTATTCGCTATGCCAATGCTTGTTTTTTATTTGCTGTGTGTATGCAGCACTTGCAGTGGTAGTGACGTTACCAGTTCAGCATGTCCCCGTCCCCACAGGGTAATGACAGCATGTGGTATAGCATTGTATTCCAGGAAACACCCCACCAGTATCCCATTCTTGTCTCTAATGTCTTGAAAGGACCTCAGTTGTCCCTTATTATACAAGTCTTCAGTGTATGTCACTCCTTCCTCTGTCCAGGGGAGGATGCCACTCGGGCTCAAGAAATTCATAATTGGTGGTGCAAAGGATGGTTGTCTTCAAGCTCATTGTAAATACTTATGCCAGTATTTGCATGCAACTACCATTCATTGGTCTCCAGTGTTCGCATGTGATAATTTCTCAAAAACCATGTAAGGATATCTGGCATGCAAAATGCACATTATTGTGCCCCTTTCTTTGTTCAAGGCAGTTCCTAGTCAGCGAATCGGCCACTGCATAGTACAGTTCATAACTGTGTGTTCCTAGGCCTCCATCTGTTACTTGATGTTGTGTCCCCTGAAATACAATCTTTTTTCTGCCCATCCCCCAAATTAAATCTGATAGTAAACCATGAAGGCTGACGAATAGGTGCTTAGGAGGTATAAATGGTAGGTCCGTGAAGGAATACAACAACAAGGGTAGCTGCAAAACATTTGCTATCGCCATCCATCCCATTGGGGACAAAGGCAGCAAGATCTAGAATGGGACACAGCGGCAACCCAAAGACACCACTCTGCCTAGGTTCACCTCTAACAGATCAGCATACAGGTGATAAATATTTATCGCTAGATATTTCAACATGTAAAATTTCCCATTTAAGTCTAGTGGGCATCACAGATTCCCTCTGAATGTCAGGTGTCCACTGGAGCTGGAACAGGCAGGGTTTTGACCAATTAATTTTGAGGTCTGACAACTCACCAAACATACTGAGCATCTCCATTAGTGGCATTAGGGGTGTGCGGGCATCGTATAAGTAAATAAAGGAATCATCTACCTACAGTGATGGTATGTGCCAATCACTGAATGCTCACACCCCCTTGTCTGAGGTCTGGTGTACAGTCACTGGCAGAGACTCCATCACCAATGTAAAGATGATCAAGGACAATGGGCATCATTGTCTGGTGCCTCTGTATATGTCACTGTTATCTGATATTATACTACCAGTCCTGACCCTCGCTGTTGGCTTGTTGCAGAGCATCAACACCCACCGCTGAAAGATTGGCCCCAACCCCAGCTCCACAAAGAGGTACATCCAGTCCAGGTTGTCAAACAATTTGGTCTGTCAAAACCTTTAGCTATTAGTAAGATGCTGGTTCCTTCAGCATCCACCCCCTCAGTCTCAGGCACCATCAAGCATACCTGTGTATGCCCGCCAGTGCTTCGTCCGAGGGCCAAACCACTTCAAGCTGTCATCAGCTAGGCGGGGCATAAGTTCCTGCTCCCTGGTATCTCCATCCCCTGATGAACTAGATCTGGTTGTGCCAGTCTCAGTGTCGGAGCAGTGATCTGACCACAGGGTGGTGAAGAAATTCCTGGTATGAAATTAGACATCTGTCACCACCTGTGCCCTTTCCTTGGCTGCTTATTTCTTGGTTGGTAAATTCGATAGTTGAGATTGAGTTGTTTCCTCGATTTCTGTGTCTGTCAATTTTCCATTGTTAATAATCCTTCTATTATTAAGTATCCAAGTCCAGGCTTTATCAAGAATCTGAAAGAAGTGTGTTGTCTCAAAGAGTAAGGGTGTATTTGAGGCCTATATGTCTTAACTGCTGCTTGACTGCTTTGTAGGAACTGCACCGTTGTTGTACCTCCATTCTATAGTCTGAGTAGGGAGTTACAACGGTCCATTACAGCGAATCGCAATTAAGTATTCCCTTCCCATTGATTCCTATGGGCCAAGAGCCCGATAGGAATGAATGGGAAGGCATTCACAAATTGCGATTAGCATTTTGCGAATCACAATTTGTGATTGCATTTTCGAGGGTGCAGATGGGGGTCCAAAGGACCCCCCCTGCACCCCTGAAATGTAACTTTAAGTGCAAGTTTCACACACACATGTCCCAAGGACATGTGTGTGTGTAACATTAAACTTTCAAAAATGCATTTTTGTGCATTTTTGAAGGTTTTAGCAAATTAGCATGAAGAACAACATAATGCTAATTTACGCCTTCCTATTTGCGAATTCGCAAATTAAAAATGTTCATGCATTGCATTTAAGAAATCTCAAATTGAAATTTCTTAAATGCAATCGCAATTTTAGAAATCGCAACATGGTTGCGATTCCTAAAATTGCGAAAAGCATGATGCATCCCAAATTTAAGAATTGCATTCGCAAACGGCCGAAAATTGCGATTCGCACCGTTTGCGAATGCAATTCTCAATGATGCATGTGGGCATTAGTGTCTATAATTCAAGAGGTGCAAAATAACTGGGCAAGGGGCGGGGGCTGACATGGAGACCGGTGGGCCCTCTTGATGGGTAAGAGGACACTCTCCACCAGGAAAGAGTCCATTAACCATTGTTTGAGGAACAGTTCCATATTTGGGGCCTCTACCCTTTTCAGTAGGCCAAAGAAACAAATACTATTGTGTTGTGATCTTCTTCAAGCGTCTTCAGCTCATAATTGCAGACCTTTGATGTCAAAATTCATAAGTTGCATCTACCATTGCACCTCCTGCACGGTGGCATGCTGGAGAACCTGACCTTATGGGCCAGGCCTGTGTGCTCTCCTCCCCTCAAGTTAATCAACACTAGTGCTCGTAATTCAATTTGCTGGTGGTAGAACATGTTTGAATGCTTCAAAGGATAGTTTATGTAACATGAGAACACCCGAAGAGAATAGCGAAGGCCAGTTAAACAAGATAAAGTCAAGAAAAATGGAAGGACCCAAACAGTGGAATAAGACATGGATTAATCATTCTAGACATGGATTTACAGACTCGGCAAACCCTGACATCGGTTTCGTAAACATGGGCAAGAGTTACTCTTTAACGAGAGAGACACGTAGCAGCTGAAAATGCAAAAAAACATCGCGTTCACCACGTTCGCCGTGCTGCCTGAGTGAGGCAACACAAAATGGCGGTTAAACACAAAATGGCGGCTAGATACGAAGCCGAGTTGAAAACCACGTAACCTCAACGCATCGTTGTAATCTATGTTGTCAAACCTCTCAGATAAGTTCCAATGGGCAGTTCTTAAGAGGGACGTTTCCAGAGACACTGTGTCAATGTTGGTCTCCAGGGTTGTTTTGGTGTCTCACATCACTTGCAGTATTCTTTAAAACTGCTCTCTGTGATTTCCTAGAGTCGTTTCAAGATGATTCAAGGCTCTCCTTCCCATTTACGCATGTCCATGTAGTCCAATATGTATTTGGTGGAGAATTGTGGTGGCCATTACCCCTTTGGTTTCACCATCATGGCGTGCAGGTGAGCATTGCCACGTTAGGCTTCACTGCTGCAATTGTGGGTTCTCCGGAGCCCTCTCTCCACTGTCTCTGAACGCCCTCCCCCAAAGGTTCCACCAATCTGACCCCGTTATGTTGCACTCACCTCAGGGGAGACATTCCAGGTAGGATGGAGGGTCCAGAAGGCCCCAAGTGTGTGTCCCCCTCTGGGGTACGTCCACATAGGTCACCTGTATAGAGGTCACGCCCCATCCTCATTACCTCCACTCCAGAGGCTGGCACTAGTTATGCACGTTAGAGGGGGGATATAAAATGGGAGGACAGTAAGAGACATCTTCGTAAGGAAAGTGGGGGGGCCCTGTCCACAGCAATCGATAGGGCCCGCCACAAGCGTAAGCCTGTACAGCCCCTGCAGTCAACCAGTCTCTGTGACTCTCCCTTGCAGTCCAACATACCCACAGCCTAAAGTATATACTCGGTCCAGAGTCATGCAGGCGCTCCTGTTTCTGCCACGCACCAGCATTGGGCCTCTCATGGCCAGCACCTTCGGCTCCGGAAAGACAGGCTGCTCGCCAAGGGGGCTCTTCCGTCTGTGGTGTCAGTTGTTTGCTCCTGACCTCGTACTTTCCTGTGTCCACGAGGTGCCGCAGCTCCCACCTGCCTCCAGCCTACAAGCTTCAGCAAACCCGGGCTCCCCAGTTGCAGCAAGGCAGCCCCGAAATCACCGACAAGAGCGCAGCCACCCCCTACCTCTGGTGAGCCCCTGACAGAGGGGTTGGGGCCTCAAGAATGTTACTTAGAGAATCATGTAGGATGTATGCAGGATTCACGATGGAGCTCAGCAAGGCACAACTTCACTGGTCACCATATTAGCCACGCCGTGCCCAAAACAAATCTGGGTTATGGATACAATGAGACTTTCTTCCAATCAATTTTGGAGGCAGTTAGTAAAATTCTCAAAAACATACTGAATCAGCACAGCATAGCTGGGAAGTCATAGTTAGAAGGGCATCGGGTGTCACACTTTTTATAAACTGTGGTATTGTAGTGCCACATTACTCATAATACGCAAACTGGCATAATTACACAATTTTCAGCAATTTCATGTAAAAAAAGTAATGCAGAATTATGGAAATTACTATAATTACTCCGCAACCTAGAGTATACCAGTACCCCTTTGTATCAGCAGCTCCAGGGATGGAGAAAATATAGACTATTTACTGGAACACTCATTATGAGAGTCAAAGAGTTTTTCTACTCCATTAATACACTCTGTTTGGCAAGCAAAGTCTTCCAAGTACAATTTAAAGCAATCGCATTAACACACTTTGGATATCCAATGCGTGTTTACTTTATAGCATATACCAAAGAGTAGCTGCAGCTGAACAGCACCACATTTCAATACTTCTTCGAGGGAACGGGGAAAAGTTCTATATTCTAAAGGAAAGCTCCATTTAAACTGCTAATATAACATCCTCATCAAAAATGTCTTCATTAGAATTTTGGTTCCTAAATTTGCTATGATAGTTTGACTTTACTAGACATGGTACCACTTACCTATATATGACTAAAAAAGGTGCTGGCATAATGAAAAGTTTCCACGTACCTGCTCAAAGCAGTTTTTGTTGTATTGCCAAATCCTGTAAATTGCTCAAAACTCAGGGTCTTAATTAGATACCACAGCGGGTTTTTGCCGGGCTTCAGAATTAGGCAATAACTAATTATGAAAGGGTGGACCAAACATGGGTGATCTCTTTTGTGGATGAACATTCAAGAAGAAAAAATTCTAAGGGTCTGATTGTGAGGTTGGCAGTCAGGGTAGTCTCTCATAAACAGCTCAGAGCACCCTGCTGATCAAGCCATTGGTCACAGGAGCACAGGAAAAGAGTGAGAGTGGCCTCTGACTTTTGCACTTTATATTCTGTTATATTTAGTGCAATTTTCACAGTGACAAATTCATTCTCAGTACCATTGTGGATACAAGGGTGCATTTTCCCATAATAAAATAGAACTAACTGCTGGGTTATACTCCTCACATAATTCCACGTAATCTCACATAATTTTGCTATCATTTCATATAATTACAATACACCAAAGTATGGAATTTATGCCTACCCCTAGCCTACACCCTCCTTTTACCCCTTCGATGCCATTGACGGAACGGTTCCGTCATGAGCGTCGGTTGGCCTGTGCTCATGACGGAACCGTTCCGTCATGAGCCTGTTGGCTCATTAGAACGTTCAGCACAGCGCAGAAATCTGCGCCGCGCTGAAGGTGTTAAAATATCATTAAGTCATCCTTTCCCAGACGGACAGAACACCCACCACCAGAACCAACTTCACACAGTGCATAACCATGGTAACAGAGTGAATGAGAACCAAGAGCCTAAAGCTCAGTTCCAACAAGGTGGAAGTACTGGTCTTTGGAAATAAGACCCCGCCATGGGATTCCAACCAGAGTCGTTGGAGCTAGGACCAACACCCACATCCACCGACCACCCACTAAATCTGGGAATCATCCCAGACAACAAGCTCAATATGACGGTTACTGAGATGGGTGGAGATATCTGGGCTTTTAAGCTACTGTTGTCAGTGCCCAATCTTGGTAGTTGCACGTGCCTCACAGATGGCTACACCCAAGATCCATTACAGGGTACAAGTTTAGGTAGTGGGCGGAGGGTTGTACCTTCTTAATTTGTGTTTAGTAGACGGAATAATTTCCAATAACTCTTTGGTAGGTTTCAAATGCCTTGTGTTTATTCTTATTCTCATGCATAAGACAAAAACAAGCTCAACATGACGGCACAAGTCAATACGAGCACCTCCTGCATGAGCTTCCAACTGCCCGCCCAGAAGCTGAATAGGTCCTTGATGAAGTTTGAACTTGCTCCCAGAGCTGACAAACAGGCCATGGGTGTGGGGAGATGTTCTATTCCTCTTACAGGATGACCATCTGGCATGTGCCCAGTAACTTACAAATATGCCACCCTCGTCATAGGCAGATGTAGCTAACACTTTGGAAAGCTCTATCTTTTGCCCTCTAACAAGCAAACTCCAATCTTAGTGAGATAGAAGCTTGGATCAGACCTGGTTTTGAGCGGTCACTGAGGAGGGGTTGCTCATTTCGCTGCCCACACCTCTAGGGTGGGCACAGGAGTTCTGTCCAAGGGAGGAAAGGTTCTGCCATGTTGGTTTTAGGTAGTGGGGCTACAATGATATTGGTTGCATTAGTTGCATAGATACTTCTACACAAGTGGGTAGGGCAACCCCAGTGAACTTTTACCTATCTTCACTTGACCTGATGCTGCGCAGTATTTGACCCATGTTGACAGCTTCGTGTGTGAACTCTGGATTTTTCACGGTCGGAGATGTTTTGCCTTCTGACTTCTTCCAGTGATACCCCTTCATCAATGACACCCTCTATGGAGCCAGCATCCTGCTTTGCCCACTGATGACTCCACCTTCTCGAAAGTCTTTTAAGCCAAAAGGTAACTCTTTACCTGGTCCAACTAGGGTCTTGTATTTGGTCCGTCACAGGTGGTCTTTAACCTTACCCTTGTCCCGGTCTAGTGCGAACAGTTGCCCTCTGTTGGAACTATGCTCTTTTTGGCACTAAAATGTAATTAAAATCTTGAAAAATCTTATCTCCGGTTCCTCTGATTAGATTTCTGCAGTTTTTTTGTCATTTTGTTCTTTACATTTTCTTATATTAATACATTGAAGTGGGATTTTTATTGTGTTGTGTTTTTGACTTTTTAGCAGTTTTCGTACGTCTTCTTAATGCTTTACATAATTTCTTAACTGAGATCTGGCTGCTCTGTGACATACCGATCAGGTTTCGAGCACTGAAACCTATTCGACTTATCAAGGAATGTGACATTATTACCTGTTGCCGATTGCCATCCCCCAAGTAATAGTCCACTTTCTCCTTATCATAAACTCGAACACTGAGTCTAGCGTGTGAGATTCTGTAGTACCTCATTCCACTAAACAGGTTCATACTTACCTATCTACCTTATCAAAATACATGTCATACATCTCAAGGGAATGTTTTATGTAATGCATACACTTCTGGGGAGGGAAATCATTGGTTATAACGCATCCCTGTCCGGGAAGCGTATCAGGAGCATTTCGCAGTGGTAAATATCCTTGGGCAGATTTACATGCCCCGTGCGCCACTTTTGGGCCGCTGTTGAGTCACTTCTGTGATGCAGCAGCAGCGTAAAGCTAGCGCCATGATGCGGGGGATTTACAACATGACACATCTAGAGAGATGCGTCACGTTGTAAAGCCCTGCGCCACATGAAACTTGCGTCATGTTTCATGTTGGCGTACCGGCGCAGGGTGGGTGTTCCGGTGCAGGAACGCCTAGGAAAAGTGCCTGAGTGAAATCTACAAGATTTCACTCAGTTACTTTTCCGACCCCGCAGTCTCAAAACCTTTACCCTGTTTGAAGCAGGATTAATGTGTGATGCACCATGTGGAAGATAGGATGGGTTGGCACAGTGCTGGAGTTGCGTCGGGCCCGCGACACAACTCCAACTCTGCGCCAACCTTACGCCGGCAGATGTGACACGCATCTGCCTATCCTTGAGCCATGGTGTGCTGCATTATAAATGCAGGGCATCCGTGGTGGCACAACAATAGCATTGCATGTAGCATGTTTCTTGGCGCATCCCTGCTGGTTTGCAGGGATGCACCAGAAAACGTAAATCTGCCCCACTCTTTAAACCTTGGCAAAGCTGCATTCCTGTCCGTCTCCATGAACGTTCCTTAAGTTTTGGCAAAGGGCAATGCCTAGTACATGTGGCGACCAATTTGTGAGTGGGCAAAGCAGTTTCAAAAGCGATGTATTCCAGTTGGTATAAAACTCTGGAATTCACATTACAACCATTTCCAGGACCCTATTTACATAAGGTATTTGCTAATATCAGATTTCCATCCTGCTCGTTCTTTTCAGTCACTTTAATGGCTTCTCCTATTTAGCAATTTTATTCCGTGTTCTTGGTGCTCATTAGGTTATTTTTCTCATGTGTTTCTAATTAGCACCTAAACTGTGAAATTCCTAAACCATTCGCGCTCTCTCGCGCGCTTTTTTGGCTGTCTTCAAATAGTATCTGACATTGTACGCTATCTATCTTTAAGTGCTAAAACTGTCTGCTCACCTTGTGTAACTCTATATGTTTGACTCTGCATTTCAAATAGTTTGCAATGATTTCCAATTAATTGTGCATCATATTAGAAAAAGTTTGCTATTGAGCTATATAATACGAACTGTATACATTAAATCATAAATGTGTTAATTTCAGAATTCGTTTTTCGATTACAGGTTGGGTGATTATAAGTACATATTTTAAGTAATATTTTGATTTTCAATCAGCTAGAAGAAAAAAAGTATTTGTTCACATTCCTGAAAAGTATAGTCACTTGCTAACAGAGATAATAACCGTTAAAGGACATTTGAAGAAGGTTTACAGGTTTATTTTAAAGTTGTCTGAGGTGTGGCTCTGTTCAGCTATAGATATAAAATAAACTAATATCCTTCTTGAGAACCCGCGTTGCCACAAAAGGGCTGCTGACGTCAGCGCGTTACCCATTGCTCAACACAGATTTTGTTTCTTTACACGTTTAAATTAGCAAAGAGTTCAGATGGGTTTCAAAACATAAGTCGTTTATAGATGTTCGCCTGCAACCTATCTCCACTATTGTGCGTGATTTCTGTTTTTATCTCTTCGCAGCTTCTGAAGACGTGGCTAGCTTATTCCACTTCTAACAGAAAAACCAAATTTGAGGTAAAATAGAGGGAAGCCTGTGTATCAAGACATAACTGACCACAGGATGCTAAACATTGTTTTCAATGGACACAAAAGAAACATAACGTTTTCCCCCCTAAACTTGAATTAAAAAAAGGCCAAATCAAAATGATTTCCCCACAAAATACATAACCATCGTTTTGCTTCATTCATTATGTTTTGAACAACAGGCATGCACACACGTGCCTTGACTCCATATAACATGTGACCAGAAATACGGCACAGAAATTACGACGCTGCTGCAGCTTTAAATTTCCCTAACAAATTTGTAGTGTATACAAACGTTGAAAAGAATATTTGACCTGCTCATACATTTTACTGAAATTATATTTTGTATCCACAGTACAGTCACTGTAGTTTCTCTAGCACATTACAAATAACTTCGTTGGGCCATTTAAGCCTTGGTTAATACAATGAGCGCCTTGTATGTAAATAGCTTTTGAAAATGGCGTCATGAAAGTAAATTTTTCTATTAAACATTGACTGTCAGTTGACTTAATTTCTCGTGTTGTGACATTTTATACAGAGGTAAATATCGCTGAATATCCAGTCCAAAGTTTTTTCTCATCTGTCGAGTAAATATCAGGCTGAATGATTTTATGTTGTAAAAACCTTCTAGATTGAAGTCTGCCACTGATAAAATCATCTGTTCACTCTCCACACTGCACTGCTGAGGTCTTTGTAGCTCTCACAGCTGCCACAACTGCAATGAAAGGCATTTCAAGATGTCAAAGAAGTGGAAAATTGGATTAAGAATCTTTGTTAATCTTAAAGTATATGTCAAGTATTTGCATTCTTTTTTGAAAGGACCTAACATAAACAAACAAAAGAATACGTGCCAAGAAGGTGTAATGAAAACCGTATTTGTTGTTAACAAAGTGAAGGGTGCTTACCATGGGATTTAGGAAGTGAAAAGGGCACAGGAACTCAACTAAAGCCCAGTGGGCTGGCTGACAAACCTTTGGGTTGGCAGAGGTCATTCCCTGATACAAAATGCACCGATGGACAGACTGGGAACATTGTTGCAGTAGAGGGGGATCTTACATGGCCTTACGGTGCGGTTCCCTGGATCAAAGAGATCATGCACAATGGGATAGAGCACATGATCGTGAGGACACACTCCCCAAGGGGATTGAGACCAATGTGATCTAGATCAGCCATCAGAAAGAGCATTTGCCACAAGTAACCAGGAGCAGCTCTCCTTCATCTATAGGCCCTTGCAGTGTAGTTCCGATATTCCCAATAAGCTCTGCGCATTAGAATAATATACACTATAGATTTGACATAGGATTGAGGTCAGTATGTCTCTATCGAGTATATTAAACTTAATTGAGTGTGCCGACTAACTCAGAGGTCACTAGAAACTTTCTCGAATAAACAAGAAGGGATTAATTTCTGACAACTCCATAAACATGACAACTTTTTTCCCTAGGACTGGAAAAAATATCTTCAGAGTCGTGGAAACAATAGATAACTATTTTCCTCAGCCAATTGTGCATGCTTAGTTTCTACAGAGTTCCAGAGAAATAGTGAGACGGGCATTTTCAATAAAAGGGTTTATTGAACAGTCTTCTTTCTGATGCAAGAGAGGTGAACTGCTACAATCGTTAGACAGAATGCAAAGTATAATGCATACCGCGAGAACAGTAATATAAAATAATACTGTAATAGCATTGTTTGTTGCTATGAAGTAAAAAAACATACATAAATAACACAGGCTAAAATACTCAACTTGTGCTTCTAAAATACGCCTACCCCAATGTACCTAACCTAGGTCTAGTACGAGGGAAGAAGTAGGTGCTGTTTAGCATAAGTTTTAGTTCTGCTAAGAAATAGCCAAAGGTTTCTCAAGGTTTTATTCAGCTTCATACCTTCGGAATGAAAGAAGTTAGTATCTCTGTCTCGGGACTCGATTTCCCAACACCCCGCAAGGGGAGTCAGAAACACTGGAGCTGGATTCTAGGCAGGAGGATGTCAGCTTCTTTGTCAGTGTGTCAATTGGAGAGTCGGCGTCCTTCGGCACTTGCTGTAGTGAGCTGCGTCGGGCAAGTAGGTAGTCGAACTGCACCGAACCACACCGGTGCTTTGCTATAGCAAGTGAAGGTATATGTATACCTTGAAGATGTTTAGGAATGCCTGTATTGACGTAAAACTTGGGCATATGAACGTCATGGATGAACCCCTAAGGAATAGTTGTTTATGCATAATAATGAGTTTCTTGGAGAAATCAATATCCAGGCTAGGGGAAGTCCCTTCTGCTTAAGAGTCTGGTTTCCTAAGAAATCGTTGTGACGTAGATGAACGGATGGAAGTAGCCATGCTTGTATTTGGTTAGCATAGGCTATGCCTAAAGAAGGACTGGATTCCTATGCCTATATAATGTGAATTATACCTATATAAGGGCATGAATCAGGAAATTCATTCAGAATCTATAATCGAACACAACACCCACTCCACTTTCTTATGTACGACGTTACTAAATTCTAAACATGTTACACATATCTAAAACATAGCTACCCATGAAGTGTGAAAAAAACCACCCGAAATACACAAAAATGCATTTGAACTGGTTGTACACATCAAAGATGCATTGGTGCTGTACGCATTAAAGCAAAGTTTCATTTTAAGCATATATTCATATTTTAAATGCTAACTGATGGAATCATGAAAATAAACATGTAGAAAATGGCTTGTGAATACAGAAGAAAAAAGGCCAAAACCATTTCATGTCAGATTACATACAACTGTTTGTATGTGGACAAGTTAAAATATTGTTTCTTGGAAGTATTCAAAGAACTCTTGTTCTCTATGAATAGCTCTACTTTAAGCAGATTACTCTGTGCCAAAAAATGAAATATACAAATTTGGAAAAAAAGTTAACCATAGGAAATTTTCTTTTAAAAAAATGAAGGTAAAATGTAAAGTCTCTCAGAGCACTGCGTGCCATATTCAAAAGTCAGTGTTAGCGCTTGGAGAAAACATGAAATCTTCTATGTCTGAAAAAAAGTTTTCTATCATTGTAGGTGACAGTTGGATTACCTTGTTTAGAAGAATAACCACACATAGAGTTGAAGCATCGCCTTCAACATTGGTCACATTAGCCATGTTCAAATTGGATGGTACCTGTGTGCCTGAAGTTTTGTCTCGTACCTCAGCATCAGCATTTTGCGTCTGTAAGATCTCAATGAATGCCGTCATCAGAATTGCTGCTGGGGACAACACAGAGCATGGGCCGTTACCGGGTCCAGCAAAGTATCAACATCCGTTTGTCATGACTGATGGGAGTGTTAGACAGATGTCTAGCAAGCATTCTTCACTGCATAGCAGGCAGCATAGAAAAGGTAAGATGCAATCTTGCCAGATTGGTTTGAATGACAGAAACCATGTGGTATTTAATTCTCGTAAACAAGTCAATACCTAAATTTGGACGATGCGCTCACAACACTTCATCTCCAATAAAGCTCTCTCTATGGTGCTTCGAGCGGGGCAGGTGATTTGGCTTGCCATATCTTAGCAGAAGGAGCAAAAATAGTATCCCTGCAACAATGTCCCAAAACCAGAGGCAGTCCACCAAACGCAGAGTGCACGAAGTTTGGAAAAATTCAGAGGACTGCTTGAAAAGGTGCTAACAGTCTGGAACATACGTTCTCAAATAGATGTACAATACCGCTCATATCAGACATGTTTAAGATACGACTTAACATTTTTGAGAAATGTATTGGGCAATTTGTAGTTAAGAGGGCATGTATTTCGGCAGAAGTCTTTGCAACTTGCAGATCATAGGTCTCTTTAGCCGAGGTCAGTGGCACCGTTTTGTGCAAAAGAATGGCTTTAATTCTGCTTACAGTATCAATTAGTATAGAAGAGATGTTCAGTGAAGGCCATAACGGCAACTCCCTGTCTGTCTTAGTTTTTGGAAATAATACTTGGATACAGCAAGTGACCCTGGCTGACACAGTTACTAGATATGGTATACCTGGCAACATGCCACAGCAGCTGTGATCATTCAACATGAGGTAACTTCCATTTGAAAGTTGTCCAAAAATTATATCAATCACTGCAGCTGGTGAACCTTGCAGGTGGGAGGATAGGGTGTTTGAGGAACCATCGCAGGCCCCGTGTACGTTTATACCCTGACAAAGGAGAGAACCGCTTGGTGCGTTTTCACAGTTTTTACCACTAAGAAACACTTCCCTTCCCCCACACCAACATCTGTGTGTGTATGGTAATTCCCAGGATGTCTTGATGTATTCTTTACCTAACCTTTCATATGTGCCTGCTGGTATGTGTTTTAGGCAATACTCCATTCTGTAGATGGCTTTTCAGTGACTGTAAATGGCAATTTTTCCAGTTGTTCAATGCTCAGCACCATATAGTCTGCTTCCCTCTGTGCCAGTTTGATCTGTTTATCAGTGAGATTGAATTCTGAAAATAGTGACCTAGTGGTGAATAAATGCCAAGGCACATAGCCTGAATAAAGGTTTTGCAACGTCCAACCTAATAGCATGATAGAACACAATTTCAACTGACCATGTTGCAGCATGACCAAGTCCTGTTCCATGATGTCTATGGCAGAAGACACTATACTGTTCAATTAGTATATCCTGGATGACAGAGTCGTTAACCCATTGTCAACCACAGAGACAGTTTTCTCTAAATTTACACGATCAATTTCTTGTATTCTTTCTGCAGTCTCTGCTTGTGTAATCTTCCATGCTTCATTATAAGCAGCATAGATACCGGCATATATAAAACGTTTTTGATGCGGTTTTCTTGGTCCTGGCAAGAATTACCGATGATCAGCACCATCTTTAAGTGAAGACAAGTGTTGTTTTACATCCTTTAGTGTAGATCTATGTAGCCAATCAAGCAGAGCTTCTGAGGTTCCGTGACGGTTCCGTGACGACTTGAACCCGTGTTTTCAAGTTTGTCGGAAATACATAATATTGGTATCAGTGAACCGCAAATGATCCATTTAGTATATCCTAGTGTTTTCGCTACGCTACGAGCAAGAGCACTCCTTCCATTGACATATTTCTGATATACCCATGGCATCCATCTTAGATCATGGCCGCCATTTTGTGTTTCCTTGCCCTCACATATGCAATAGCCTCTGATCACTTCATTCACTCCACTTTGATTAAGGACACGTAGCCTTAGCCGGAGATTCACCTCTTACATGACACGTGCACCTTAAACCAGATCACGCTGTAGCTGCATGACTCGACAAAGGCTGCCTCCTCTGCCCGAGGCCAGTCCTGCCAAACTGGTCTTCGTGTCCATTGTACCTGATCATGATTAGGCGGCCGAAGCCAGTAGCCTTGCCCATTTACAACCCACAAACATCCCTTATCCCACTTTTCTATCTTCCACACCTGGCTCTGTTTCTTTCTTTCTGAATCTTTATTAGGGGGAGGTAACGAACTTTACGATGAGGCGGTCCGGGTCCTGAATGCAATATTGACAGGGAATTATGACAAACTAGTGGGAACTAGTGGGAACCCCTCTTTTCGCAATGTTTGGCCTCAGATATTATCGACGGTTCCTGTGTAACGTCAAATATTTATTGTTTTAGACACAAAGGTTTTGGGAATGTATTACATGTAAAGAATTTGCCCCTAGCATAAAAAACCGTATATAAGGAGCAGCCCTCTTTGTACAAATCGAACAGGCTCCTAGTCTCTGCCCGTGTGTAGATTCTGCGACTTCTGTGTCCCTGCAGTAATAAACCTTTGGTCTTTGACGCCACCATCGAGAAGCCCGTGTTTCTGTTCATTTGTGCACCAAGGCAGGTGGAACTCCGGGGTCTTCGGGTGTTGTACCCTGACACCTCTGGACGGAACCAAAAAGTCCAGAACTCCAATTGGCGCCCAACGTGGGGCGACGTCATTCGGTACCGGTCCAAAAGCCTGAAGAGTTCGAGAAGCTTCGTGTGAAGATTCCTGAGGGAGGCGCCCCACTTCATCGATCCCGGCATATCGCAAAAGTGGCCCGAAGTTCTCTTCCACGAGGGTTTCCCGTTCAGGACGGCTGCAGTGGGCCGTTGCCTTGACCGTCGCCCTGTCTTGGACCCGAAGTGGTGCAGTCCTTAGTACGGCGAAACGTGACGGGTTTCTCCTTGGTGACGTCTTCAGTGACTCAGTTAAGTATTTAGTGATAGCTAGCTGGTTACTTTGTGAGGATTGTTAAAAATCCTTGATCGGTTCTTGGTTTGGTTTGGTTTTGTCAGATTATCACTGGTTGTTCTAGTTACGATAATCTATTTGGTTTAGTTTTGGGTATCGATACATCAGTTCGTTTTGGTAGGCCTAAGTTCTTGGTTCGAGTGCACATATTTGTTCCGTGTTTTGTTTGTTTTGTGTTCCGGACTGAAAATGGTAAGTCGGAAAATGTTGTCTTGTTTTGGTTGCAACCGTGACTCACGATTGGAGGACTCTTGTCTGGTTCCTCCGATTGGGACTCCCCTATATGATTTATATTGTAAGTATGGCGTGGGTCCTATAACTTATAATGAGATATGGGTCCGCTATTGTAAGAAGGATGGTGTCCTTAGTTGGCCACTGCATGGTAGTTTTGAACAAGAGATTCTCGACAATTTAGAAGAGAAATTGTTCAAAAAGAAAGCCCGGCCGGCAATGTTTGATTCCTTCCATTATTGGCGGAAAGAATCCAAACAGAGAGAAATGAGAAGGTTGAAGAAAGAGCAGAAAGAACAAGAAGAGTTAACTCTAGAACAAGCGACTAAACAGTTGCAGGCTAACGAGTGTGAGAAGGTCATAGATGTAGCCATTAGAGAGCATAACTTAGCGATTGACAAGTGCTATCCTGCCTTGCCATCGAAAATGGCTAAGATACTGGAGGACTCCGAAAACGATCCTCTGCTATCTTATCTGTTACGGTCACCTCCACCGTATGCACAAGGTGCTACGACTCCACTCGTCCCGAATGTTCAATTGCCGGTTGCTGGACAACCTGGTGCTCCTGCTCCTATCCCTCAGAATCAAGTTCCTGTACTTCCAGTGGTGAATGTAAATGTTCCTACAGCTCCTCCTCTTCCTACACTGCCAACCCCTATACCTACCCCTGTACCTACTGCTCCAGAAACTATTTTCCTCGATACTCCTACTGCTTCCTCATCTATTCCTACCTCCACTGCATTCTCTATGTCTGCGAGTGTACTAACTCCACTTTCTGTTCGTCGAAGAATCACTGATTCGGTTACTAATATGCTGTCTCCTATATATAAAACTTTGATTAAGACTCCTACTCCTGACTCTGTTCAGAGACGGAGTCAGCTTCCAAGTACTGAGGAACGGGGAGTTTTAGATTCCACGGCTCTCAGATGGATTTCGAAGGGTAGAAGATATAGTACAAGAGATGTGCTAGACACATTTATGCAGTGGGGAGAACCAACGCAACGATACGTCTTTGATGAGATGTGCTCGTTGTTACGTGAAGAGATAGAAGAAGACGATGTCGAATCAGATTTGGAAGATTTAATTAGGGTTCAAAAGGAGTTTGCTGCTGGAATGATAGTGGGTGAGAATATAAAGCAAGCGATGGAACTCATTTTAAGTTTTAGGAATGATCCATCTCTTCGTTCACCGAGAGATTTAGAGAAAGGTAAAGTGAAGCTAAGTCGCCAATATCCGATGAGGGAAGTTCCTCCGATTTGGCGCGAAGCTATCCAAGCTGATGCGGTTGCTGGTATTGCGGCTGCTCCAGCACAGTTCCAACGAGTGTGGATACACATTCCATGGAAGCGAGCAGAAGTGTTAGCAGTGAAACAGGCCTTGCCAGATCCGCGTAAGAATCCAGCCGGATATTACAAGGAATTAACACAGACAGTTGAGGCTTGTATAATGAACTTAGCCGACATTGATATGTTGTTTGGTAATGTAGTTCCGCAACCAGTGTGGGCTAAAATTCGTAGAGAAGATCATCAGGCTGCTTTAGGTGGTGATTGGGCAGCTATCACTGCAGCAGATAATCAACAAATAGGTGGTGCGAAACCTGAACCTTTGATCGCTAATCTGCCAGGTAGAATAATTGATCTAATGAAGACTCTGATGCCAGCATTGCGTGTTAATTGGGACAAGTTGTCAGCATGTAGGCAAAAGAAAGACGAAAGTGTCTCGGACTTCTTCACGAGGTTCGAAGAGACTTTTGTGGATCATAGTGGTCAGGACATGAGTACAGAAGGAGGGCAAAGATTGTTTGTCGATAAATTTGTGCATAATTTGTTACCTGAATTATGCAATAAATTAAAAGACTCAGAAAGTGCGTGGGCTGTATCTACGACAGCGCAAATACTTGCGACTGCACAGTACTACGAAAATAGAGATAAAGAGGAAAAGGAAAAATTAGAAAAGAAAACGAAAGATTTAAAAACTAAAGTTCTTTTGCAGCAGGCGTATCCGCCTCGCGCGGATCAGACTAATACGCAGCAAAACTCATACCAAAGGACAGATTATAGTACATCAAGACCTCAATATCAATGGAATCAGTGCGCGTACTGCAAGAAATATGAATGTCCGATCTTAGCGCAAAATAATGCAGCAGCAGCTCAGAGAGGTCGTGGTGGTTTTATGCAGAATTCTAGAGGACGAGGACGAGGTGCTATGCCTCCACAAACGAATGATCGTCCCTCCAATCACTTTGATCAGAGAAATGGACAATCTGTTCAGCAAAATAGATCTCAGCAATATCTTGTTGAAGATTATTGTGAAGTAGAAGAGGGTTTTCAACAAAATGGGTACTAGGACAGCCATGGACAGAGAGAGGGAGTAGTATCAGTTCCAGTGGATCAGAGTGGGCCTTATGTCGCAGTAGCAACATCAGGTGTAGTCGAACCGTTTCTGTTGGATACTGGTGCCGCAAAAAGTTCTATCATGCATGCGAAACTCCCTGGCGCACCTTTGTCTGGCTCAACAAATGTTTCCGTAGGTTTTTCAGGCGCCCCTGTGTACAACCCGATATCTGGTCCTTTGTCTATTTCTGTTGGACCGTGCCAATTGAAAGCACCCCTGATTTTGACGACAGGTTGTAATGAAAATCTGCTTGGTTTAGATTTGTTAAAACGACTATATGCGACATTGTACTGTTCTCCGGAAGGAGTACAGCTTACATTGGGTAAAAATATCACCTCTCCGATGTACTTGTCAATGGACGCACTCCCGCCGGAGCTACGTTCACTCCCTGATTCTCTTTGGGCGACTGGTCCTAATGATGTAGGTCTCCTAGAAATTCCACCGTATGTAGTAACTTTGAAAGCAAATGTGAAATTTCCAAGAATTCCCCAGTATAAAATATCGAGTGAAGGTGAGCGTGCACTTTTATTGATTGTGCAAGACTTGATTAAGAAGGGTGTAGTTGAAGAAACTAGAGGAAATGTCTGTAACAGTCCTGTATTACCGATTCTGAAGCGAACTGACCCTACAAAACCTCCAGTTTATAGGTTTGTCATAGACCTTAGAGAAGTTAATAAGATTGTAATTCCGCAGTTTCCTGTAGTACCAGACATTACTGCCTTGTTAACATTGATTCCTGCTACAGCTACATGGTTCTCAGTTATTGACCTAAAGAATGCTTTCTTTAGCATTCCGATAGCCGAAGAAAGTAGGGATATTTTCAGCTTCTGTTTAGGAGGTCGAAGTTTCAGATTTAAACGCGCTCCACAAGGCTATTGTGAAAGTCCATCCATTTATAGTCAAGCTTTAAAAAGTCAGCTAGATTCCTTTGTCCTTCCTCCAGGTTCTGCCCTAGTACAGTACGTAGACGATCTTTTAGTGGCTGCCGATGACAAGGAAACTTGCAAAGCAGCTACAATTTCCCTATTGCATCATTTGTCTAATTTGAATCATAAGGTGTCTCCTTCCAAGATGCAATACTGCTGCCAAGAAGTGACCTACCTAGGTCATCTCTTGTCAAAGGAGGGAAGGAAGTTGACCCCAGAAAGAATAAAAGCCATTACGCAGATGAGTGTTCCACGCACACAGAGAGAGGTACGTGCCTTCCTAGGTATTACCTCTTACTGTAGGCAGTGGATCCCAAATTTTTCTCTTTTAGCAAAACCATTGGTAGCTTTGACTGGGAAAAATGTTCCGAGTCCGGTGCCATGGTCTGATGAATGTCAAGAGAGTTTTACTGAATTACGAAAAGCATTGTGTTCAGCTCCTGTATTAGGTACACCTGATTACAGCAAGCCATTCACGCTCTACGTTCACGAAAGAGAAGGTTGCGCGTTGAGTGTTCTGACACAGAAATTTGGTGATAAACAACGCCCTTGTGCGTATTTTTCATCAACATTAGATCCGGTAGCCAGAGCGTTACCTAGTTGTTTGAGGGCTACAGCGGCAGCTGCAGCTTCCATTCGACAATCTGCTGGTTTGGTGATGAACAATATGCTAGTGGTCATGGTTCCTCATGCAGTGGATACACTCATGAACCGAACGAAGACACAACACCTTACTAGTGCGAGATTATCTGGTTACGAGCTGACATTATTAGCGAGTCATATTCAGATCAAAAGATGCAATGTATTGAATCCAGCAACATTGTTGCCGACTGATCAAGAGTCGAGTGATTCTGAGCCACATGACTGTTATTTCAAAACGGAGGAAGAGACAAAAGGACGTATCGATTTGAAAGATACTCCCCTGTCCGACCCAGATGGTACGCTATATGTGGACGGGTCATGTTTTAAATTGGAGAATGGTGATGTGACTGCTGCCTACGCGGTAACGACTTTGAAGACGATTGTGGAGACTGCAAGAGTGAGTCAGAATTCTGCCCAAGCTGCAGAATTAATAGCTCTAACGAGAGCGTGTGTTTTAGCTAAGGGAAAGAGAGTGAATGTGTTTACAGATAGTCAGTACGCATTTGGCGTGGCCCATAGTTTTGGCCGGTTGTGGAGAGAAAGAGGTTTCATTACGTCCCATGGGACTAAGATCCAACATGGTCAGCTAGTTAACGACTTGTTGGAATCTCTAACCTTGCCGACTGAAGTTGCGATTGTGAAGTGCAGTGCTCATAAAGCAATCACGGATGATGTTGGTCGTGGGAATGCCTTTGCTGATGAAACTGCTAAACAGACAGCTAGAGACACGATGAGTAGAATGTACGTTGCTACGTCTGCAAGATGGATTGCTGAGTCTGGAATGTGTGAGGACACTATGGAAAGTGTGAAAGAGATTCAGAAAGAAGCGACTGAGGAAGAGAAACGTGTATGGAGAGAAAGTGCGGGCAAGTTGGACTCGAATGGATGTTGGATTGATTTGACAGAACAGCAGCGTTGGATGTTGCCTGATGCATATGTGCTTGCAGTAGTGACGATGGCGCATGGAGTAGCGCATATAAGTTCTAAAGGGATATGTAAGATGTTGGCTCCGGTCTGGAAGAATGAGGGAATCAGTAAGTGTGCAGAGAGAGTGGTGAAAAATTGTATGGTGTGCTTGATGCATAATCCTGGCAAGGGAATTCCAACTCCAGCTGGTCATTTCGCTCCTCCTTCCTGCCCCTTTGAAGTGATTCAGTTAGACTTCATTCACATGGAACGCTGCAACAATTTAAAATACGTCCTGGTGGTAGTTTGTGCTTTTTCCAGGTGGATAGAAGCATACCCACTAAAGGACAACACTGCTCTATCAACTGCCAAAATTCTTCTCAAGGAATTTTTCCCTAGGTATGGAATGCCACGGATTGTATGGTCAGATAACGGAAGTGAGTTTATAGGGAAAGTTATGCAGAGTGTGTGTGCCGGCCTAGGATTGAAACAAAAATTCCATAGTGCAAACCATCCCCAGTCTGCTGGTTTAGTCGAGGGTTATAATGGCACTCTGAAGCTTAAGATAGCCAAAATACAAGCATCCACAGGTTTAGCCTGGCCAGACGCACTTCCTTTGGCCTTGTTATCAACGAGAGCAACAGTGCATTCTAGAATAGGGCTTTCTCCATACGAGATTGTGTTTGGCCGCCCGGCAAATATCTGGGGTGTGCCAAGGCCTAAACAATTTTGCTCCATTGAATATCCTATGTTGATAGACTACCTTTACGACTTGACTGCTAAATTAAGTCTTATTCATCAACAGGTCTTCGATGCTTTGCCAAAACCTCCGGAGAGTCCAGGGCATCAGCTGAAACCCGGCGACCACGTGGTGGTCAGAAACTTCGCGAGGACAAAGAATCTTCAGCCTCGCTACATCGGCCCCTTCCAGGTCCTGCTGGCAACGAGGACAGCCGTACGTGTCGCTGCCCGAAAACACTGGATTCACGCTTCTCACGTAAAGCGTGCTCCGTTGCCGCTGCCTTACGACGACTGGGTGAAGAAGGGAATTGGTGCCTCCGAATCTGAAATCACTCCGAAATTTATCCCTTTCAGCGATGCCGATTTGATTACTGACACTTTGAAACTTGACTCTCCTCCTGAAAAGACTCCTTTGAACACTGAACATTTGTCTCCAGCATCAGAAGAAACTTTGCTATCTGCGAACTTAAACTCTGCAACAGCTGCTAGTGATACACTATTTTCCGATCAGACAGTACCAGCGAAGCAGAAATACAACCTTAGAAGCCATAAAAAGGACAAATAAAGCAGGCAACTGCATATTGTGATTTTGATATATTGAACCTTTTGTTTTCAGCCAGGAAGTTTGCTATTGTTTATTGTTTTTAAAATTGCCTTGCCGTCTGGGTAGCCGTAGGGTCGTGGCTGTGTGCCTAGTTTGAATTTGCAGGGGTCTGACACAAGGTCGATCTTTCTGTTGGTTCTGGGAACTCCCAGGGCTGATAGAGGCATTTTCATCTACGTACACATCATCAGTGGTCGCGAGCGGATTGTAGAAGATGGAGCTTCCTGCACTGCAACGAAAGAATGTGATTTACGTTCGCAGAAACAGACTTAATAGAATTCTTCACAGCAAATGTTTCTTGATGCAATGTGCCGTTACATTTTTGATTGTTTTAGCAACATTGGTGGGTGGAATCGTCTTTAGCATAAATTTGATTTTTGTGCCAGTTTCTACAGTACCTCCCCTTGATCCTGCTATTTCTACTGTTTCTTCTATACACTCTTTTCACTCGTTTCCGGAACATGAGCAAGCCAGACGCTCAGAATTCACCAACAACACTTTTGTACAGCTCTTGCACCAACACCAACTGGTAGTTAACACTACAGACTGCTGGGTGTGTGGCTTGATACCTCACACTATGGATAAAGGTATTCCCTATTTGGTTTTGCCTTACAGCTATAATGGATCATTTCAGGCCTTCCAAACCATCTTTGCTTATGCCCTTGAAACTTATCCTCCACGTCCGCCACGTTCCACTAAATATAACTCTGCTAACAAAGCTTTAGTCCAGGGAATTATTGACATGGTCAAGGACGTCAATAATACTCCATCATACCCTAGAGACGAATTGCGAGTATATTTAAGTTGGAATACTTCAGAGTATCGCCTTAGTTTAGGAGAAAGCAAGCGTAAAAGCTCAACTCCAATCTGGGTCGTACCTCACCGAGGTCAGGTCTGTTTGCAAGGTAATGGGAGAAATCCGAGAGCTCAGCTAGGGAGGAGTGAGTGCGTAGAGACTTATGTGTTTCCGGCTAACTCTTCCCCTGCCTTTCTTACTGCTAGGGGTACCTATTTCATTTGTCGAGACAGAGCTTATACATGGTTGCCTGCCGACTTCTCAGGATCATGTTATATTGCTCAATTATTGCCTCCGACATACACTGCTTCACCTGATTACCACAGAACAAGAGTAGCGAGAGGTGTCTTCAGCAAGGAAGATACCGCTGGTCAGGAAGCCGGAGACTTCTTCAAAGGCTTCCTTCCGTTCTGGGGACCTATGGCCAATAGTAGAAACATACGTCAGCTAACACGGGTAGTTGAATCTACTATTACTGAAACTGCTGGTGCCTTTAGCAATCTGACAGCTGAGCTTCAGGCGGATAGGCTCATGACGTTGCAGAACCGTATGGTTCTAGACGTTATACTTGCAGATCGAGGTGGGGTATGCAGAATGATCCAATCGAGCTGCTGTGTCTTTATTCCTAATAATGCTCCAACAGTCTATGAGGCGATCTCTAAGTTGCACAAGATTTCAGACTCCATACATGTAGACAAAGGAAACTGGTCCTTCATGGAGTGGTTTTGGACTCTGATCTCAGCGTGGGGATGGAAGGTTCTAATGGTCATTGGTGTCATCCTAGTATTCCTATTCTCATGTTGTCTGATTATCCAGTGTGGTCCTGCTCTGTGTAGTCTTTGTGCTGCGACTTGTCTCAGAAAACCACCCGCGTTTGGAGAAAAGACACGAGAAAGGATGATGATACAACAACATGTCACTGACCTGATGAGCATAGAACTAGATTCTGACATAGACTGAGTAATTGCCTATGTAAGGGCAAAAGGAGGGTCTGAGGTTCCGTGACGGTTCCGTGACGACTTGAACCCGTGTTTTCAAGTTTGTCGGAAATACATAATATTGGTATCAGTGAACCGCAAATGATCCATTTAGTATATCCTAGTGTTTTCGCTACGCTACGAGCAAGAGCACTCCTTCCATTGACATATTTCTGATATACCCATGGCATCCATCTTAGATCATGGCCGCCATTTTGTGTTTCCTTGCCCTCACATATGCAATAGCCTCTGATCACTTCATTCACTCCACTTTGATTAAGGACACGTAGCCTTAGCCGGAGATTCACCTCTTACATGACACGTGCACCTTAAACCAGATCACGCTGTAGCTGCATGACTCGACAAAGGCTGCCTCCTCTGCCCGAGGCCAGTCCTGCCAAACTGGTCTTCGTGTCCATTGTACCTGATCATGATTAGGCGGCCGAAGCCAGTAGCCTTGCCCATTTACAACCCACAAACATCCCTTATCCCACTTTTCTATCTTCCACACCTGGCTCTGTTTCTTTCTTTCTGAATCTTTATTAGGGGGAGGTAACGAACTTTACGATGAGGCGGTCCGGGTCCTGAATGCAATATTGACAGGGAATTATGACAAACTAGTGGGAACTAGTGGGAACCCCTCTTTTCGCAATGTTTGGCCTCAGATATTATCGACGGTTCCTGTGTAACGTCAAATATTTATTGTTTTAGACACAAAGGTTTTGGGAATGTATTACATGTAAAGAATTTGCCCCTAGCATAAAAAACCGTATATAAGGAGCAGCCCTCTTTGTACAAATCGAACAGGCTCCTAGTCTCTGCCCGTGTGTAGATTCTGCGACTTCTGTGTCCCTGCAGTAATAAACCTTTGGTCTTTGACGCCACCATCGAGAAGCCCGTGTTTCTGTTCATTTGTGCACCAAGGCAGGTGGAACTCCGGGGTCTTCGGGTGTTGTACCCTGACACCTCTGGACGGAACCAAAAAGTCCAGAACTCCACTTCCCTACACTGTATGTTGTTACTATTCCTGGATGCTGTCTTTGAACACATCTTGGGTCTGGCCTAGTGAATGTGAAACCCTGTGTTTTGTTCAGGAATCTATCTTGACGTTTTTTTTTTTAAAGTTCGCGGGGGCGCACCAAAACAGAAGTGCAAAGATAATTTATATAGAAAAGTTCTTTATTTGTCTTAATCCATTAAAATACAAATACAACAAGTTCAGCCAACGTGTTTCACTCCCACCAAGGAGTTTCTTCAGGGCACTAAAAGAAGTGTTCCAGCTTGGAACCAGCCATGCCGACATTATAGCAGGACGCCGTTAAATACAGTATCACAACGAACACGAACTGAGAAGACAACAACGTGGCTTGTTTGAATCACTTTGGGTACTAATAACCATAATCATTGGGAACGCGGAAATACACAAGGGAAGACATATACTGTGTTGATACAAGACAAACATATAACTAATGAAAGGAACAGGACTGACCAAGAAATCGAATTGAAAACATGTCTTTTTGGAGTGAACACAACATTTCTGTGTGTTTTTGTGTTCAATTTACTGTTTTAAAATCAGGTTTTATTAATTCATAGAGAGGTTTAACCCTTTCTGCGTAGTTCGGAATATAAGTTCTTCCGAAATTTAGGAATCCCAGAATCGACTGTAGGTTTTTCAACGTTTTGGAGGTTGGTGCAGCGCACATTTCTCGAGAAAGTTTGCTACCAGGCTTTTGCCTTCAATTGAAAGTTCATTTCCTAAAATAGGACGTTTAAATGGGCAATTCTAGATTTTTTAAATTGAATTTGTAACCCTCAGAGGCAAATCCAAGTATAATGGTGTTCACCATGTTCAAGTGCCTATCCAAGTCATCATCTGTCAGATAGATGTCATCCACATATGATAATGCTTCATCATCATAAGTTTGGAGTAACACTGTTACCCTTGCTGAAAATAACCCAGGACTATTCTTGAATCCCCGGGGGAGACGACAGAAGTGACGCTGTGTCCCCATAATTGAGAAAGTGGTGAAATACCTACTTTCTGGTGCAATGTTTTGACAAAAGAATCCGTTAGAAATATCTAATGTGGTTTTATATTTTTTACATACAATGTTATTCAGTAATGCTGTACTGAGTGCATTTTGCACTGCAAATGTTTTGCAACAGGAGTTTAGATGTCTGTAATCCAATACTAGACGATATGTATTGTCTGGTTTGGAGACGAGGTACATGTTCAATCACCCCTTGGTATTTAAGTTGATCTAAGATCTTCCTGATCTGTTATTTAGCTTCTTCCCTAACTGGGTACTTCCTTTGTGCAGTTGGTTGATTTTTTAGTTGGATTTTATTGTGAGGCGAGTCCTCATCCCATCCTACATGATTTTTGTATAATGCAGGAGCTTGGGTGACTGCCCATTTCCTGGCATAAGTATATTTTAAATGAATTGGAATGTAGTTTGAGAAGGCTGGCATAATTATGTCCTCGCTATGTGGGCACTCCCTGACAAATTGCGGTGGCCTATCTTGTTCAGCTAAAAGTATGTCATAACCCTTAGAAAGTCGCTCCTTAAAGAGTGCTCTAACTTTTCTTGGTATATCTCCCTTCATCTGGAGTGTTATTTCATATAACGTATGGGGAGAACTAACCCTGGTAGCTGCAGTTTCAACTTGAATAAATTCATTCAAGTCCACTGTCTCCAGATGATCCTTCAGGTTCTTGCAAGCTATTGTGACTTCTGCTGCTCTGTCCAACATTGTCTGAGCCCAATATCCGTTCTTGAGTTGTGTCCTCAAGATCCTCGGCATGTCTGATTTTTATACCTGCTACCTTCTTTTTGGTAAATTTAGGTTTCTTGCTTTTCTGAACATGTTGATGGTCTTTGGACTTCACACGCTCTTCTTTGTTTTCTGACACTCCTCTTCTTTTGGATTTCTGTGATGAAGTCTGCAAGGTATGAGAGGAACGTGTATCAGTGTCTTAATATCTATCAGGTTTTCTTAAATTATCTCTATTCCTCAGGTTATACCTCCTTTCAGATGGCTCCTTTTGAGGAGACCTACCTCTGGAATGAGAACGTTTCTCGTTAGAAATGTGTTTAGTGTTTTCCCGCTACTTCTTCGAAGGATTAGTAGTGTTTTTAATAAAGACCTTTTCAGGACTTTCAGACAGTTGGGGTTTCACTGCTTTCCCAATCAGACTGTCTCTGCCTAATTCTTCATAGGATATTTCAATTATTCTGGCCAGTTTTTGTGGTTGCTCAGTTACATCAAATTCCCTTAATTTTTGGCGGATCGCCGCTGAAGCTGCTTCGCCTTTAATATTAGCTAATATTATTGCTGAGACCTGTTTAAAATCTTTTAGTAATTTCACTCCCAAATTTAAAGCAGGCTCTGCCCCGTATTCATTTTGAATCTGTTTCAGGACATCAGGTATTACTACCATAGACGACACACCTTGTGTTTTAGTGTAGATAGCAGCGAAGGATGTACCCCAAGTGTTGCAGTCCTCCAGATGTGGTGCGATCCCCATTGGTGAACAGATTGCTAAAATTCTATGTTTCTCATGAGGGTTAGTATTAGGCAATACTGCTTCGATTTCAGTAATTTTTTGAGCTATCCAGAATGGAATTTGTTCCCTTTTTGCAGGTAACTTACCAATGACTGAGTGTAAATTCTGTGGTGTAATTTTTAGTGTATTTCCTTGGTGAGATGTATGTTGTGGAATCACTATTGCAGGTTGGACTGTGAGAGTCCGCATGAGATATTGAACAAATTGTCTATAGATTTTGATTAACTCTTTAAGTTGAGCTAGTAATGCCACATCTTTCATATTATTAATGTCAGGATGTGGTGTATAGCCAGCTAAAACTGGTCATGTGGCTCCTGGTCTACCTAGTTGACCAAGCCTGGTAATGTGATTTAAATGTTTTAGGGCGCCTTGAAACCAGCGCTAATGCTCCTGGAATGTTAGTGGAATTTCAATATCCTCGAATGGAATGTATTCCTCTGGTAGCTCATCTTCTTTGTAGACATGAAACACATGTGTTACTGGATTTGCTTCAGGGAAGACTATCCAAAAATAGAATACATCTGTCTCGTGATACTCATGCGCCTCTATCACAAAAACTGCCCTACCACCTATCAATGTTAGGCCATGTTTAATAAGTTTTATAGTGATGGCTTTCCCTAAATTTAGACGAATGCATATAGCATCCTCGCCGGTTTTTTGGAAACCTGTTAGGTTCAAAGCAAGTATGGCATTGTCGCCAGTAGCTCTACTGGCCCCGGGATTATCTTCGTCGGCCATATTGTTGACTGAAAGTTTGCAGAGCAAGCTTCAAGGAAACAAAGATAAGGTGCACTATATTTTCGAACACTGTGTCCTTCAACGTTGAACAAACCAAAAAAGCTAATACATAGGATTTTCGTCCTATTCAGCTATGGCGGATATTATCCTTTTATCCACTCCAGACGTCTATTGGAGTATCACAGGAAAAGGGGTCTCTGAGAAAAGATCGACTGAGTTACTTTAGTATCTAGCGTTAAATTAGTGCCTTACCAAACCGTTGGGCACCATGTAGTGTAGTTCCTATATTGCCAATAGGCTCTGCACATTGGAATAATATACACTATATATTTGACATAGGACTGAGGTCAGTATGACTCTATCGAGTATATTAAACTTAATTGTGTGTGCCGACTAACTCAGAGGTCACTAGAAACTTTCTCGAATAAACAAGAAGGGATTAGTTTCTGACAACCGCATAAACATGACAACTTTGTTTCCCTAGGACTGGAACAAATATCTTCAGAGTCATGGAAACAATAGATAACTATTTTACTCAGTCAATCGTGCATGCTTGGTATCTACAGAGTTGCAGAGAAATAGTGAGACAGGCGTTTTCAGTAAAAGGGTTTATTGAACACTCTTTTTGCTCATGCAAGAGACATGAACTGCTACAATTGTTAGACAGAATGCAAAGTATAATGCAAACAGCGAGAACAGTAATATAAAATAATACTGTAATAGCATTGTCTGTTGCTATGACATGTAATAACACATACATGAATAACACAGGCTAAAATACTCAACTAGTGCTTCTAAAATACACCTACCCCAATGTACCTAACCCTGGTCTAGTACGAGGGAAGAAGTAGGTGCTGTTTAGCATACGTTTTAGTTCTGCCAAGAATTGTCAAATGTTTCTCTAGGTTTTAATCAGCTCCATACCTTCATTATGAAAGAGGTTGGTATCTCTGTCTCGGGACTCAATTTCCCAACACCCTGCAAGGTGAGTCAGAAACACTGGAGCTGGATTTTCGGCAGGAGAATGTCAGCTTCTTTGTCAGTGCGTCAGCTGGAGAGCCGGCTTCCTACGGCACTTTCAGTAGCGAGCTGCTTCGGGAAAGTAGGTAGTCGAACTGCACCGAACCACACCCTGCTTTGCTATAGCAAGTGAAGGTATATTTATACCTTGAAGGTGCTTAGGAATGCCTTTATTGACGTAAAAGTCGGGCATATGAACGTCGTGGATGAACCCCTAAGGAATAGTTGTTCATGCATAATAAAGAGTTTCTTGGAGAAATTAATATCCAGGCTAGGGGAAGTCCCTTCTGCTTAAGAGTCTGGTTTTCCAAGAAATTGTTGTGACGCAGATGAACGGATGGAAGTAGCCATGCCTGTATTTGGTTAGCATGGGCTATGCCTAAATAAGGACTAGCAGCCCGATTCATGAAGGTAAATTGCGCTCGCAAAGGGCCAGATTTCTGAGAATCTGTCCCTTTGCGAGTGCGATTTTTGCGTTTGGGATTCATCATCCCAAATGCAAAAATCGCTATTAGCGAAATCGCATATTTGCGAGGAATTGGATTTAAGGAATCTCTATTAGAGATTCCTTAAATGCAATTCATTAACCAATTGGAAATTGCCAATTCACAATATTTGGTAGCTATTTACCACGAAGTCTGACTTCGTGGTAAATAGCGAAAAAGTAGTAAAAAGCACTTTAGTGCATTTTTTTGTTGTTGCATGTTACATACGCACATGTCCTTTGGACATGTGTGTGCGCAACACCTGTTTAAATTTGCATTTCAGGGGTGCTACAGGGTGTCTTTTGGACACCCCTGGCACCCTTGAAATCGCTATCTTATTTGCGATTAGCTAATTTCTAATTGCAAATAAGGAATAACTCCCCATTCATTCCTATGGGCCTAAAGGCCCATAGGAATGAATGGGGAGTATTCCTTATTTGCGATTAGCAATTTGCTAATCGCAAATAAGGAATGTGTAGGAATCGCATTTTATTTTGCGATTCCTACATGAATCCCGTTTTGCGAGTCTGTAATAGCGATTCCTTATGAATCGCTAGTAAAGACTCGCAAAACGGGTCTTTGATGAATCTACCTGTAGATTTCTATGCCTAAATAAGGAAAATGTGAATTATGCCTATATAAGGGCATGAATCGGTAAATTCATTCGGAATCTATATTCAAACACAACACCCCCATCCTGACACTTCTCCTTAAGGTCCCCTGTGGTCCGTTCACTCACCATCATTGCATTTATTATAGTAACTAGTGCTTGCATCACCACTCATGCCACCCTGTCCTCCGCTATCCTTCAAATATAGAAGGACATCATGCACTTGGACCTAGTACACAGCCTCCAGCACCCCTCCAATTTCCAGAGAGTACCTTATGACACTGTTCTCAATGTACTCTACCTTTCTGATGTACAGTCCCCATAGCTAATTGTTTGTTAGAATTGATGGAGCAGAGTCATTTTAAAAGTTGCTGGGTTATAAACTGGGGCACTCCGGTGGTGATGCATCTCAGTAAGCGTCTCAAGCACTATAATTACTTTGCTTGTGAAATGACCCTCTAGAGGGATCCAGTGGCCAGCTAGGGGACAGTGACCAGCTGGTGTAGTAAAGTCAATATTGTGACAGTTGCAGGAATGGTCACAGAGTGGTCTTTAGATGAAACAAGCTTGTGTTTTCTGTCTGCAACCATGAGAAAGATTACATAAGGTGAGAATCAAAAGTTGGCAATGGCAGGTTCCACAGACATCTCAACGATGTTGAGCCTCTGCCTGTAAACCCACTCCCTGTCAAATGAGATCTCACGTCCAGTAGGGTCGACTTCTTTTAAGTGTAACCCACTCCAATCAGAGAGCTTAATTCCCACTGACATGAGTTTTTTGATTTTTAAGTTCCTCATAGCAGTTTATGTGGGGAGGTGCCTGGCTCCCTTTTACTTAACTTATTTTCCTTGTAGCACGTTAGTGCAGGAGTGGCCTGGCTCTGCTTTCTGACTTTTATTTTAATCTGTTGCCGTGTTGCACAACTGTGATCATCTTACCTGTTGAGCTACTAAGTGCAGGGCACGAAGAGTGTATTCACTCCCCACATACTGACACCTACTTCTTGAAGGCTGCCGCATGGACGTGCCACAGACGTGCAAAGGTGCGCCAAAGGCAAGCCCATCTGCGCTCGTCCCACTGGGGCCAGGGGCCAGAACCCTTGCCAGTTTTGCCTTCCACCAGTATCTAAGATAGGTTTTTGACCAACTCAAAGATTTACCCCCCAAGTCCTCTGAAGTGAGTTGACACAAGCTCACAGCAGTCCCCCTCACATCTAAATGCCCTCACTGTGATTTTAGTTTAGAATATAATAGGTCACCTGTGACAAACAATTATCTTTAGAGAAGTTTGGCTCAATGGTTAGAGCGGCAGACCCTGATAAAGTAGTCTGTCAGGGACCAGGGTTCAATTCCTGCCTCGGTGGGTCTCGGGCTCAATTTCCTCGGACCTGATAATTCTCGCCTCGGTGCCTATTCTGATCATGAGTCCCACTCTGCACCTCTGGGCAATAGCTTGCTTAATCTCTACAATGGCCCCCACAACACTGAGGATGCCTGACTTCACCTCGGGGGTGCCCAGGAGTGGGCTCCTTACAGGGAAAGGCCAGGAAGGGTTCCTCGGCGGTATTCGTACAAGTGCTGAGATGCCTCCGGGTAGTCGTGCGCTATATAAGTGCTTAATTATCATTATCATTATCACTTTTTATACTGAAAAAATAGAGAAAGCAAATAATTCCTCTAAAAAACTCCTCTCTATTTTGAAATCGCTGTCTTTGCTGGAACAAAACACAGCTCATTCACCATCATCTATTGAGAATAGCAACGAAATTGCCTACTTCTTTGCTTCTAAACTAACAAAGATTTATGACAGATTTCCTTCAGGAGAACGAAGCACAATCAATTTAGATATTCTTTCTGAAGGTCCTTTCAGGAAGAATAGTTCTAATGAAATTTAGGACCCCTGCTTTGGAAGATCCTAAGGACCTGGCCTTGGGCATCAAGTCAGGCTCTCCTGATCAAGCCCCGCCTTAACTCCTGATGCAAGGGAAGGAAATTATCCTCCCTCACGTTCAACAGCAAAAAAGCCTTATCTTTTCACCTAGGCGACGTCCTACTAAAATGGAAGCAAGAGACTGTACTCCCTCTGCAAAAAAAACCTACTGTCGACCCAATGTTTTTAGAAAACAAATTTGTCAAATTCATAAGATGCTTTATTTGACAGTACGTGTCATAAAAGTGTTACAGATAAAAAAATTACGTCCTATCTCTCTGCTACAATAATCAGCTAAAATTGTGGAGAAAGTAGTGAATAAGTCACTAATAAATCATATCAACTCGAATTATATATTTCATCCCACACAATCAAGCTTTAAAGCCTCACACTGTATAAAGTCAGCCCTTCTGCTTGCAACTGAAACTATGAGAAGGTGTGCTGATGAAGGACAAACAGCTGCACTGGTGTTACTGGGCCTAAGCACACTCTTTGACACTGTATCGCACAACATACTTCTTCAGAGGTTAAGTTGATGCGGTGTTAGGGGTACAGCTTTGCACTGAATGATCTCCTTTCTTCTCTCATGTGGTTTTCAGGTTGCCCAACATCTATATATGTCAGAGATTATTCCTCTAATGCAAGGGGTCCAACAGGGCTCCATATTGAGCCTGCCTTAGTTATTCTTTATATTGACCCCCTTGCAGAAATTGTGGAAAAACACAATGTAATAATTGTGTCATATGCGGATGATACACAGCTTATTGCCACTCAGTCTCATGACACAGAGGCAGCTGCAACTCCATATTTGCTATTTTTAGAAGACCTAGCCTCCTGGATATTCAATAATAGCTTAAAACTTAATGGCAATAAAACTGAGGTATTGATAGTCGGGAAAGCACCTTCTATCTGGTCATCGGCTTGGTGGCCTGAGGCCCTGGGGCAAACCCCTGTTCCTAAAGCAGAAACTAAAAATTTGATCCGAAATCAGTCAAATCAGGAAAGGTAGCTGGGAAGCGCTTTGAAACTCTCAAAGTTTTAAGGAAACTTCTAGACCTTCCATCTATTGTGTTCAGAAAAAAAGTTGTTAATGCCTTGGTTACATCGGAATTTTACTATGGCAATATCCTATATCTGGGAGCTTGTAAAGGAAGTTTAATTAAACTCCAATGCATTCCAAACGCTGCTGCATGGTTGGTTCGTAATCTCCTGAGAAGTGCTTCCACCTCTAGGGCCCTGTCTACCCTTCACTGGACAGTGGAGAAGAGGATCACCTATAAGGCTATGTGCTACTACCACTGAATTCTGTAGAATAAGAGCCAGAGTTACCTTCGATCTATGATAACTCTTTACACTCCTACACACAATCTAAGATCTGCAGGGGCCACCTGGTCAAGGTACCAAGAAATCAAAGAGTATAATGAGAGCCCGACCTTGCAGCTAAAAAGTGGAACATTCTGCCTTTGAATTTGAGCTCTTTACCCATGGAATGGACCTTCTGTAAGGGACTAACACCTTCTTCTTTCACCCTTAAACGCGGTCCTTTAACCAGTCTTTAGTGCTTTTGCTATGTCTCTCTTTCTTTTGCCTCTTTCGCGGGCTAAGTGTTCAGACTTTTTATCAAGGGGACACACCATTGGGTCTAATCAGGTGCTTTATAAATGGCAAATAAATAAATAAAATGAATAAATTATGCTCAGAATGAGCCGCGAAGGAACAAAGGGATTCACCAACATGATGGAACAAATATTTGTTTTTTCTTTCTTTCTCTTGGGGGCTGGCTGTGTGTAATAGGTTAATGTAGTGATGAGCTTCACCTTTTGATGGATGTAGTGGAGACCTGGCTGTTTAGTCCCTCCCTCGATGCAGTAGCAGATGTGTTGCTTGTGCTTGAGGTTCTTGGCCGTAGATACTCTAGTTAGTGTATTAAAAAAAAAGCAAAGTGTGCGCCTTATCATTTTAAGGTCGGATTGCTGATGCAATTTTTGAGCACCTTCTGAGATGTGACTTGAAAATCCTTTATAAACTGACAGTTGTACTATTCTGCCACAGTGTTCAACGCTACAATTACATTTCCACAGAATCCCTGCTGCACTCCTATTAATGAGACATGGCTCCCATTGACTAATCCCTCTGAATGCAAGTGAATGCAGGCACGAGTGCCTGCAAGAGACAGAAGACATTCGTTCATTCCAGTATTCACATTTGCAAAATGGCAGTATTACGGCTCCTGTGGCTTTAAGGGAAAGAACTGCAATTTTACATTGACAAGGCACTCATTGAAGAGTCAGCACATCCAATCAAAGCTTTACGGCCGGAATTAAAGTCGCAGACCATTTATAAATGTCATTGTGGCTCAAAAGAATTCACATTATTGACATTGTTAGCTGTAAACTGATCTTACACTAGAATTGTAGACTAGTTACCTTTAGTATTTTGAGCCTGACATTTTGGGCATCACAGGTTTCGCAACTGCAAAAACATTTTTACATGGGATCCATGAAGAATTAGCCCATCGGCTCATCCTTTGGTCTAAGGCCAGGACAAGAATTGTTATCCTCGATCTTCATGTAAGTGTCCTGCAGTCTGTTCTGCTACATCAGTCTTTGATTTGTGACTTTCTATAGACGTGTCTTCTACCATGATATCTCTTGAATGCTTTTTGAGAAAAGTATTGTCTCGTTGACAAATTGCTCAGATTTGTGTGTTTATATTTTGACTTTATGGTTTATGTCTACATTTATATGGACACAACACGCCCGAAAAGAAGAAGTAATAATTACAAACTAGACATCAGAAACAATAATTTAGTTTTATTCGTAGAACAAAATGCATCTACAGTTTGCTATATTTTGTTCAAAATTGTGTACCATCATGCATTCCTGTTCTAAAGGAGAAGCAGTGCAAGGCATACTGTCACATTAATAATGTGAACAAAAAAAATCCAAGCACAGGTTAAAATCCCAATGCATTGTGAGCCAGATTATGATGGGGTCGTTGTATTCCAAACCCCGGTTGGGTACGATTTACGAGTTTGAAGGTATTTAACTCATTTGACAATTAAAGGGTGTAAATATGTCAACTCTACTTATAGTTCGACTGGCCAAGCCTGCTGAAAAATCAAGTGGGAAAGTCATACGGTATTTACCATACCGTGCTGGCTTTGCTGCATTAAACACCAGAATCTGTGCGCAGTGGAGTAGTAAGGGGCGCGAGTCTTGAAGGCTGTTACCTGCGAGAGTTCCGGGGCAGCAAACACATGAAACGGCAGCACTCCCTTCCCCCTCCTCCTTACCTGCGTCCTCGCTGGGCGCGAACACAGCAGGACCGCCATAAATGCCAATACTTTCACAGTGCTGCTGCACTGCGGATTCTCTCATGCAGAACCCCTTCTAATATGAAGCATCAGGGTGTGCAGTTCTCCTTATGAATGACCTTCGATAACACCTGTCAGCACTACCCAAAGGCCATTGAAAATAGGTTGTAAAGAATCATATACACACATCTGTCAGATTCTGTCATTCGTTATTTCTTTCTGATTCAAACATACTTTTTGAGTAGGAAAGTAGTTGTGCGTAAAGACACGATTCGATCTGCGGGTTCAAACCTTGTCGAGGAGCTAGTGCAAGTTGACATTAGATGTAGAGAAGTTCATTTTCGAGATAGAAGAGTAAACTTTTTCCAATATTTGACCTGTTGTGAGTATTCCACTGTAGATACACTGTAGCAGTTCAGTGATCGGCGGCTGCTGATATTGCACAGAGGTGGAGTAGTTGGAATCACTGAAGGTTATTGAGCACCGAAGGTTAAACATAAATTTGGAAGTAAGACGATAGGAGCCATATGGTGGAGTTTTTTCTGGACTTACTGGAGATGTGGTTAGACAGATTCGCTTATATCTTTATGAGACCCGCATTTTGAGTATAAAGCATCAAAATGTTGACTTGACTCGAGGGGTATATTTGGAAATACCTCTGACTAAAGATCGAAAACTTGGAGTTGGACTTTGATGTAGAACAATTGTTGTGAAACCCCTAGATTCATAAATGGACCTGAATATAAATTGTACACATGTGTCACTTTCAGCACTGCGCCATCTGCACTAATGCTGATTACATTATTATGCTAATGCAATAATACAATAACATGCTTTTTTATGGCATGACCCTTGTGTGTATTTCTTGTTTTTAGTTTAATTGTGAAATTGATTTATACTGGTTGGATGTATGTGATATAACAGTGCTGAAAAGTATCCCACAGACCAACTATAATCAATTCTCACATCGGATATAGAGCAGAGTCTCGAGATAGGATGCAAAAACAACAGTTGATGGACAGAATGCAGAACAATGTCATACATTCACCTGATAGGATGACAGGCACATGAGAAACTTGAGTCAGAAGGTCCCGGGGCAAACAGAGTTAGTGGACCCTGATGAGACAATTGAGGTGCCCTGGGCCCCCAAAACTAGGGGCCAGGTATCACTTTTCAATACCCAGCTCTCAGGGTAGCAAGGCAGAGCAGGCCATGACTTATGTTCTAAGGGTGGTGCTATGGGCGAGACACTCAACAATCAGCATTTCAGTAAATAACACTCAATAATGTATTGTCCAGTGAGCGACATTCCTTTTAAAAATGAAAGAAGCATAATGGATGCAAAACTATATACTACGCATACAATTGCAAACGTATTTCACAAAAGAGCAGGCGGATATAACCGGTTGGAAAACCCTTTACAAGGTCTTACAAACTACAATGAATGAGTAATAAAAAATACATTAGTCAAATAACTCCCTAAATGCATACCACATGCCCTAGGTATGAGGCATCATTGGTAGGCTTCAAGCTAGCAGGGCATAAGCCCTAAGCCACAATACTCCCATAAATGTAAATGGGAATTATTGGTATGCATGTTGGCAGGACTACTGACTTTGTCACAGGGTGCTCATCATACATTCAACGATACGAAAAATGAGCATTTAGTTAAAAATGATATTTTCTAAAACTCATCAGAAATGTGAACAGGTTTTGCGTTTCACAGTTAAAAAGTCATGCCTGTTGGCTTTCAATAGTGACTGTGATAAACAGCGAGCATTTCAACTAAAGCCACATTTCTGCTATTGAAGCAAAGTGTCCAGTAATATCTTAGACCCTTGAACTCAAGGAGTCGGTGCAGTCCCAAAGCACACCAAAAGATCAGGGCATGAGAAACGTGCATGGACCCTAAATATCTCCTGAGGTGATTAATTCAATACAAAGGAAGAATTAGGGCGGTGTGTTAAACAGCCACTCGGGCTCCTGGGAGGGTATTCTGCCACTTCTGCACCCATCCCCCAGTGCCCAATTTTACTGTTCCCATGCTCCTAGGGCAACGAATAGAAAAAACAAACATTTCTGAAGTAAACAAGAGATGTTTTCAGACATCCATGAATTAAACTGTAGGATTGCAACATTTTACTGCTGTCTACCTTTTATTTCTTTACAAAGTTTGTGTGCCCAACTTGCTAGGTAAGAACATTACATGAGTACAGAAGGGTTTGCATGATGAACTCCTTTGATCTGTGCAGCACCAGTCTGCTTCTACATTGTGTGACACACTGGCAGGAATGGAGCTAGCAGTTCCTCCCTCACTCCACCACCTCAATGCCTCTTATCCCTGAATTAGGGCAGTGAGTTGGGAAGTGGTCCTTCTCCAATGGCCTTGGGGTACCTCATCTAGCACAGGACCACAGCGACGAGGGCCATGATCTCATCCAGGGTAGGAGTAGGATTCCGTGCCAGTATGTCCGGTAGAAGATTGTACTACTCAGTCCTGTGTTAACCACCGTTAGGATTTGTCCACAGCAGTCCAAGGATACCCCCTTAATATAGGGTTCCCAGAAAGTGCACCCTGAGAAAAGAATGAGAGCTAGTGATGCGCATGGAAATGAGTAACTGGTTTCATTTAGATGCTTTTTTAGACTATTTTACAACATTTTATTTACAGTGTTTTACTCTGCTTTACACATTTCTGTACATGTGTTTGCTCTGCACTATTTGCACTTCATATAGCTGCTACTCAATGTAAGAGGTCTCTGGAAGTATCAGGTGGAGGTAACATAGGGGCACACTTTTCTGACCTGTGGAGGTGCATTCATAGGTAGAATCTCCTAGGTATTGATAACTCGATACCAGTGCTGCCCCGTGTTTTGGAGACTGGTGCTCCCTGGCGATCTTTAGACCCAGTTCACCTCAAAGCACTTGAGAGGACGCCATCTTGGTTGGCGGTCGAGCTCTTTTTTCTCAATAGTACAGCAGGTTAGCTCTTCCACCTAGCTATGCAATTACCAGAAAATACCAAATCAGGATTGCTTTTTAATTATTTCACTAATCCCACCACTCACATATAGAAATAGCACACTCACATGCACCACATATAGTCATTTACTAAAAGTGCTCCCGCGTAGTTGTAGGTCGTAGCACACCGCATCCCACTAGAGGGGTGCGAAGACCCCTATGATGAAGCATAACACCAAGGTTCCTTTTGGTGTGTGAGGGGTATTTTATAAAAGCACTAAGTGCTCCCACACCACTGTGAAGAACACTTCCAGACATCATTAGGTGGATTCCTTCTGTTTATGTAAACCAGTTCAAGGAGTACGAATCCTTCCATAATACTCTCCCTCCCTTCCTCTGTTTATTGGTAAGAACCAGGGTGTCACTTTGGAAAAGGAACTGAACATAGCCTCCCAAGCTAAGAAGGTTTCAGGCACATGCTTTGGGCTGTTAAGATGCCTTAGGAAAACACTTAAATGGCTTCCTTTGGATTGTCGGACGACGGTGGCCAAAGAATTAATACTCTTATGCCTGGACTATGGTAATTCCCTGTATTTGGACAGCCCAGCATATTTGATAAAAGAAAATGGCAGGTTATTCGAAATGCAACAGCACAAGCATTACTAAGCATGCAAAAAAGGAACTCCACACATCCAATGCTTGCAGAAGATCATTGGCTGCCGATCAAAAAAATAATTGAATTCAAATGTTTTTGCATTGACCATAGACTAAAATACTCCTCAGGCACAAAAATTGCTCAGCATCTAATCACACCACACGTAGCCCCCAGCACATCGAGATCAAACAGTCTCGCCTTTCTTGACGTCCCCAGTATTACGAGAGCAAGAGCAGGAGTTGTTCATTTGCTTACCTTACCGTAAAACTGTGAAATACTCTCCATGTTCAGCTCAGGTCAAACAATAATCTGTTATGTTTTAAGAGTCAACTCAAAACTCACCTTTTTACATAATTTTGGATAGCATCTTTAAATATGTCTGTGTCTCAGTTAGGTCTTTCTATCAGCAACAAGGGGGCCTGTTGCTGGGTAAATGTTGCACTTTCTAAGATTATTTAACATAACATAAAATAACTAACTCTGGATACAGAGTCCAGAAAAAGCTTCTAATACAAGTTCGGAGTGGATTCCCCACACTTCAGACATGGGTATGTGTTTCTTCTTCTGTTGCTTTT
Source organism: Lissotriton vulgaris (assembly GCF_964263255.1). NCBI lineage: Eukaryota > Metazoa > Chordata > Amphibia > Caudata > Salamandridae > Lissotriton > Lissotriton vulgaris. The sequence continues at coordinate 1,087,540,692 of NC_141697.1, read as the reverse complement.
CTTCCCTGAGTAGGGAGTTTAAAAGGGAGATGGAGACTTATTGTACCCTGACTGGCAGCCAGTGGAAGTAGGCAGGGTGCTATCCAACATGACTGGATAATATTCTGGGAAAAATCAAAATGGTAGGTTGAAGGGAAACATGGACACAACACACTATCCCAGCCAAACTCTATCCACTCCGATCTACTTTCTTCACTCCAAACGTCAAAGAAACCATGCTGTGTTGACTTTATCTAAAGTTCTGTTTATCATCCAGTTGCATATTTTCTAGGCTTGTACGTGAAAACAGGTATTATCTTAAGAAGATTTGACTCCAACCGTTTCTAGTGTTGGTAGAAGGCAAATCTGCCAGGCCGTTCAGACTTTGAACTCACAGCTGGCCAACACATAATTGGCCCTGCAAGGTCACTAAAAACATGACATTCATTAAGGCTGGTGATAGGAACTATGACCAATTTAAAAAATGCAAAAGCAATATGTTATCATTACTTATAGAGCGCAAACAAGTACCCGTAGGGCTTAAGGCACTAGTGGTATTAGTAATATATTAGATTACATTAGGTCTAGAAATGCATTTGTGACACAGCAATTGATGAGAAAGGCATGTCATTCACCTTTCTACCTCATATCAATAAAAAGGATTATGTTAAGCACACTTTACCCAAAGAGTCAGAACAGAGTAAAGAATAGAATTTTTATATTTTAGCTAAAAAGAAGGGGACATGTATTCTGGATAAAATATATTCTTATTACCATCTATCACAATGATACCTGTCCTCAATTGCTAGGCTGAGCCTGAAAACAGTCTTCCTTCCACAGCCGGTTTAGCTGTGTACATGTGTGTACTCATATTCCTATACGAGCCTATTATCCCAGCTGCACAGCAGCAGACCTTCTTTGAAAAGATGACCATTGGAGGTTTCAGCTTAAATCCATTTTTCTACAAAACACTTGCAGTGGGTGAGACCGCAAGCGGGAGACTCACTTGTAGTACATGTCAAAAACCTAGAGGTTCAAAAGAAAAAAGTTGGTATTCTCGTTGGAGAGAATCTGCTTTCCCACTGGGCATATAAGTCAACAGTGACCTTCTGCATGTCAGGTAAGTTTGCATTGCTTGCAGCTGAATGTAGAAATTCATTTTCATCAATTGCTTTAATTGTTATTATTTGAAGATTATGCTGTTCATCTATTTACATTGCCTGCTAAGGAAGCATTCATGCATTTGTTTGGTGTGTTTTATGTTTCCATATAGACCTTCATAGAAAGTTTTTAAGTATCATAATAAATTGGTAAAAAAATGCAACAATCCTCTCTGGCATTGCTTATCATTTTTGTTGATGTTTTGCATTTTCACATGTTACGAACATTAATGACCTGATCAAGATAGTGTGTTCTGTTAATAACCAAAATCTTGAAATATTTCTCACTGATGTTCTATGACATATTTTTCCTTTCTTTTTGTTCTAATCCTAGATAGCCCTTTAACTGCATCAACTGTTGATTGTAAGATGTTTTTTTACTCAGAGCGCTAAATTGCACCAATGATACTATTTGTATTACCTTCTTTATGTTCTGTATAATTGCTGACGACAAAGCTGTACAGCGCTCTGATACCCCCTTGGGTCTTGTTTGCACTCTAATAAACTGACAAAGTAAATAAATAAATACAATAAAACATGTAACCTAAATAATAGCAACATTTTGGTGTATGTGACTCTCATTTATGGGACTATTTAAACTCTTACTGTGTTTAAATATCATGTGGAGGTATTTTAAAAGAGTTGTTGATATTTACTGTGAGAAAGTGAATAATAATCCATCACAAATAATAATTGCCACTGTTCTTGTTAGGTCCAGTATGAGTTTCAGCAATGTAATCCTGCGGTTAACCCCTGGTAGCTCTGGTAGAGAACAAACAGGCTTAACTTAAGAAAATGTGCAAAGCATTTAGAAGTATCAATAAAACTAAAAAGGCAAAAGCACAACAAAAGCAGGAATTCCAATTTATAAACATAGAGAATATTTTAAGGAACAAAATGAAACCGTCATTAAATTGTCGTTTTGACCTAGCAAAATAAACCATTTTCCAGGACCTTCCATTTAATGCACATAAATCACCCCTAATGGAAGTCCTAAAAAGCCCATAGGGCAGGGTGCATTGTGCAAAAAAGTTATGATGTATTTTTAAGTGTTACATGTCTTGGAAGTGAAAAACTCCTGTAGCCTTTTTTTCACTACTGTATAGCCTATCTCTCCCATTGACTAATTGGGGCTTACCTTATTGCATGTAATAAGTGGTAACTTTTTATTAGGAGCAGATAGAGATACTCTCAAATGAATTGCAATTTGAAATACTCTTCAATGGTAAAGTTGGATTTTAATTCACAATTATGAACAGGCCTCTTGTAAAAACTTGGCATTTTCTTATCCTAAGCATTTGTGTGTTATGCCAGAGTTCTTGTTCACATGACTGTGAAAGGTTCTGCTGATGAGATTTGTGTATTCCTGACTGACCATTAGACAAAGGGGACTGAGTTTATGCAGAATACGCCATACTGCCAGAATGGTTAGGGGTGAAGCTATATTTAGCCCATTTACATTTCAAAGGGCTTTGCCTCCAGGACGCACAAAAAGAAATTCCACTAGTCCTTTGTCACCCTAGTATCTCCGGACCCTTAATGGGGGAAAGGAAGAACTTTCAGGAGCATATGGGGGGTAGTATAGGGAATCCCCCACTTCAAAGGCTGGAACTAAGTGTACATATTGGACCTCCACAACTACTCTTCATTACAATTCTGGACCTGTGGAATTACAGAAGGAGCGACTTGCTCCCCAGAAGACTGGCCTGCTCCTTGAGGCTTGTCTTGCTCCCCAGAGAACTGCGCTGCAGCTTGAACCCTGCCTTGCTCCTCAGGGGAATGCCCTGCTGCTACCAGTGGACTGTCATAATGCTTGAAGCCTCCCTTCTTCCTCAGAGGACTGATCTGCTGCTTGAGGCATGCCTTGTTCCCCAGAGGACTGCCCTGCGGCTTGAGGCCTTCCCTGCTCTGTATGAAATAAGACTGGACCTACTCCCCTAATCCCAGGATAACCTGGGTGACTCCAAGGGTCAGCTGGCCTCCTGTACTGAGCTACAGAGACACAACAAGCTCGAGGGTCCTCCCTGCAGATGCCCAGCTGACCTGCTGCACTGGACCTGGCTGGACCTCCAACTGGATATGCTTGAGCCCTACTGGACTCTGTTGGAGTGAGTCACCACATCTTGGATTCTTGCTGTTATCAGAGTATACTCCTCCTTGCTTAACTGAAGGTTCCATCAAATCTGGTGCAAAGTAACGTGAAGCCCCTTGAAGCGTCGGCATGCAGCTGAAATCTTCATCGCAATTGATGCAGAACAGCATAAAAGCCCTGTAAAGCCTCACCACAGAGCTGCAAGTTTCATTGGCACCAGCACCCAGTGATGCAAAGATCCCCAAAGCCTCGCAGCACAGTTTTATCAGAACTAATGCTGGAAGATGTGCAGCAATGTCTCTTAAAGGACATAAGGTTTAATTCTTAGTGGGCCAAACCTGGCCTGTACCCAACCTGTGCTCCATCACAATCAGTCTGAACTTGTGCCTTTGTAAGCACAACCAGATACCCACAGTTAGGGCATCCTGTTTCTTGGTGCTATTTTAACTTAAACATTTAAAATTCACTATCTCTGCTTCTACTGATTGGATTTTATATTTTTGGTGTTATTTTAATTACTAAAGGGAACTCTATGTTTCTAAATTGGTTTTGGATTTTTTGTGTTTTAGTACTGTATGTATACTACATAACAACTTCACACATTGCCTTTGTGCCAAGTTACCAGAGGGAAAAACACAGGTTAATTTAGGGACTTTTGTGTTTCACTCTGACAAGTATTGTGGTTGTTGCTTGAGTAGGGTTTTCACCCCCTCAATAAGTACCCCAATTTCTTACAGTGGGTGACTGATCAGGTTAAACTGGAACAAAGGTATGTTTTAAGGCTGGTCAAGATGCAGTGTGGGTAAGATACAAAGACCAGGTTTGTACTGGCCAAAGAGTTCCATTTGGACTTATGAACTTTTGAGGAAAAAGTTGTTGCTGATGAGTCGTCAGCAGGGCAAGTTGAACGCTGTATCTGAAGCAGAGCTTGAAGATGGTGAGTTACTGAAGTATGGGGCCCAAACAGGGTTGTCAAAATGGGGTAAACCTCCAAATGGGTGAAGTCCAACGTCCATCCCATGGAAGCGTTTGACATCAATCAGATGCTGATTGGCATTGCTTTCCACAAAGCCCTTTATATTTGAACTTTGAATCTTTTCTGGATTTCGGATTTCCTCCAGCTGAGAAAGTCAGCAAGTTGAGACCAACCACTGATTCAATGTTGATGGCTGCTGCCTTGTCTCTGTCAGTTTTCCAGGCATAAAGTTGGCAAAGGTTTCCAGCTCTTGCAGGTTAGACAGGAGGAATGCACTCTAACACCAGCCTAGTGTTTCAGGAACTCAGGAACAGCACTTGGGGCTCAAGTCAAGTAACCATCAGGGTCCAGGGCAGGTCCAGTGAAAATGGTCAGCTGGGCTCTTTCAGGAAAGCGGGCTTATTGCAGATTTTGGGATCCTGTAGAATAACCGAAGATTAGCCAACTGACCCCTGGTTCTTTGTCCTAAGCCCATGGGGGAGCTGGTCCAGCCCTTACAGAACAGCAGGTGCAGTCTTTCTTCTGTTTTCCACAGGTCACTAGCCTGTGGGAGGGGCTGACTCCTGGCCCCTTTACAACATTTAAGGCAAAAGTTTGAAGTGGCAACCTTATCCACTTTTGCAGCAGCTCCTGTGTACTCTACTATCCAAGAGTGACCTTCTTTACTAAAGTATAACATCATAGAACCTTTATTCTTATGCAGAGCCCCAGTGCACACCCTATTGGTGTAGCCAGGTAAATGAGCAAACCCTTCCGTGTGGTCACTCAAAACCAGTTTTGGGGCAGCTCCTCTCCCATGGGGAAAAGGCCAATTGAAAGGGAGGCTCAGGCAGGTAACATCTGCCTGTGGCAGTGTAGGCTCTTTTGAAGATAATTAGTTTATGTAGCACAGCCTAGATGGCTATCTGGTAGGGGAGGGTCAAATTCTCCACATGACAAAGGCCTTTGTCTCAACTCTTGGAGCCAATTCAGACCTAATTGGGGCCCTTATTTATGAGGCCTTGCGTCAGTTTTGCGCCGCCGGTGCGTCACTTTTTGTGACGCACCAGTGGCGTAAAAAATGCGCCTTGTTGCGCCATATTTAAAAAGTGACGCATCTAGGTAGATGCGTCACTTTTTAAATCCCTGCGCCACATTATACCTGCGTCAGGTATAATGTATGCAGAGGGGGCGTTCCCCCGCAAAAAGCCTCGTAATAGTGATGCAGTGAAATCTATGAGATTTCACTGCGTCACTTTTAGGATGCTGCTGCGTCAAAATCTTGCGCCTGCCTCACAGGCGTAAGACTGACGCAGGCCCTTTCACATGGGGCTTTCCCCATGTTAAAGGACGCATTGCTGGAGTTGCGTCACTTTTGTGACACACTCCAGCAATGCGTCACTTTTGCGCTTACAGACACGTCAGAAATACTGACGTATCTGTAAGTCCTTGCGACATGGTGCGTCATACATTAAATATGACGCATCATTGGTGTCGCAAGGAGTGCGCAGTGAAAAGTGACGCAACGCTGTTATCTCGCAGCGATGCGTCACTTTTCATAAATGAGGCCCCAGGAATCTATTCTGCTCCTGGGTAAAAGTTGAAAGCTGAGGCAGATGTGCTTCTAAAGGCTTTATTTAGGCAGGTTAGAGGTCATTTTTTTAATATCTTTTGTAAAATATTAGATACAAATCTGACTTTACCAATGGATTGAAATTCCAATAAATATTTTAAAAACTTTAATAAATAATTTGGCATAGATAACTTTATTAACTTTAAAAAAGTATCTCAATGCTTTTGTATGGAACATCAAACCCTGCTAAAGAAAACATTGCTTTTAGGGATCATTACTATAGGGAGATTTTTAACACTAAAGCTTTACATGTCCTTCTTTGAAATATTATGCACCCTGCCATCTGTTGAACATTTAAGGCCAATATAGGGGTGACTTATTAAAATTTAAAAGGAGGGTTTAAGCATGTCAAAAGATGTTATTTTGACAAATCAAACTTGCAGTTCAAACCTGTGCAAACAAGTTACTGCACAATGTGTGCTGCACTCCACTAGTGGCATTTAACTTACAGGCCTTGGGTACACTGTGTACCATACATCAGTTAGTCATGTTTCCACCAAAGTTTCCTAAAATGATCCTTACAATTAATTTTAGTTTTCACTTCCCTCCTTTCTCTTGTATTCTTTTCTACAGAGAGTCAGGGGCTCTTCGCTTGTCCAATGTTTATGAGGTCTTTGTCAGGATGATATGGTCTTGTTTTGCCTGCAGTGGAGGTCGTGTGCAGCACAAGTATTACTCCTTTTGTCGAATGTTAATGTGATTAGCTGCATGCTTTAGGTGCCTCAGTGGGTATTGACAAGGGACCCTTAAAATCATTAGACTGTGTTAAGTTTTGATTGAAGTGTTTATTAGCAATAATATCATATTGGCAGGTCTTTAGGAGTTGTTGCCTGGGAGCAGAACCAGACACTTCCTACATTTAAAGTGGCTACTTATTAGGTTTGGGATGCTCACCTTACAGTTGTTTGTTCAGTATTTGGTATCTGGTTCAACCATTGCAGATATGCAATGGTCATTTACCTCAAGTTGTAGAAGCATAGATCTGGCCTAGTAATTAGGTTCTCTGTCTTTCACATGTAGATTCTGTGAGGGGATGAAGAAAACAAGTTAAGGGTCCCTTGTGGAATAGCTGGAGTAGGGAGGAGAACACAACATCTTAAAGAACTCATTAGTTTTTTTTTCTCAAGAGGCACAGCAAACATCCGTCGACACGAAGCAAGATGGCGGCCGCTTAGTTGTGGCCATTGCAGTGGAGCAGTGAGGGCAGGAAAGAGCCCAATGGAGAAGTAGTAAGCACAGCCAAGAATTTCCCGATACTGCGAACAGGGAGAAATTCATATCGGGAACAGGATCGGGATGCTGACTGCACTTACCTGCTGCGGGTCTGCCAAACAATTCTTGAGGGTGTTGGTGCTTGCGATCGCTGCCTTCTACCCTTGCCGTAACCATCTCAGGAGCACAGGAGGGCGGAGTCAGGTGCTAAGGCGGCGGACCTCAGAGCGGAGCTCAGAAGAGGAAGTGGACGCTGAGGAACTCCGATCCTGCCCTGTCAGAGGAGCGAGGCACGGAAGGTAGCGATGGCTCCTAAAGTTAATGTGGGATCAAAAGCGGGGTCCCTGAAGAAAAAAGCCATTTAAAGCATTTAAAGCGGCCTTAAGGGGTGAATATATTAGCTGCTCGGCTAGGCTGAGAAGAGAGGATAGGGGTGAGGTAGAGAGATTAATGGGGAAATTAGTTGTCGCAGAAGAACAGCACGTTATGGATATTGCCCATGGGGAGGATGGTAGTGAGAGCCAAAGGGAACTGTTGACTGTTAAGGCAGAGCTGCAGAAGGTGGTAACGGAGAAGGCAATTGCCGAATATCAAACATCCAGGGCCAAGCGCTACGAAATGGGTGAACAGGCAGGTAGAGCTCTAGCGTTACGACTAAGACCGGAAAAAGCTAAGAATATAATTTCCAGTATAGAGGAAAATGGTAAAGAATATACTGAGGCCAAGGAGATACTACAGGTTTTTAAGAATTTCTATCAAAGCTTGTATGAGGAGGAAGATCGTGATGGAGACCAGGGGGAGGAGTGTTGGTACAATGGTCCCCGACTAGATGTTCTAGCAAGAGAATAGTTGGATAGGGATATTACAGGGAGTGAGATCACAGCCGCATTACAGGAGTTAGCCTCGGGTAAGGCGGCGGGCCCAGATGGGATTCCCCTGGAGGTATACACATGTGATCACCCCGCTGTTTTTGGACCTATTTAATGGTGTATTGTGCTCCAGAATGATCCCAGATTCCTGGAGGGAAACCAATTTAGTAATCTTCCACAAGAAGGGGAAACCCAGGGAGAATCCGGGGTCCTACCGCCCTATCTCGCTGATCAATGCAGATACCAAACTGTACTCTAGAATCTGGGCTAAAAGGTTGGGCAGGATCATTGGCGGTCTCGTCTCCCCGAGGCAGCATGGGTTTGTCCCTGGGCATGGCTCTACGGATCATACAAGGAGAGCAATTGCTCTGTTCGATGCCCTGGGCGCCATAAGGGGGGTATGGCCATGATCCTGCTCGACGCAGAGAAGGCCTTTGACCGGGTGGTCTGGAATTATCTCTGGGGTATCCTGGCAGGTAGAGGCTTCGGGGATAAAATTATCAGAGCCCTCAAAGCTATGTATAGAGACCCTGTAGCGCGAGTGGTGGTCATGGGTGAGAGTTCAGATAAGATTGTTATTAAGAGAGGTACGCGTCAAGGGTGTCCCTGTTCCCTGATCCTCTTCTCACTCTACATCAACCCCCTTATTCAGAAATTATTAGGGTGTCCAAGGATTAGCCCCATTGTATTTAATGTTCACGAAAAATAAAATGTTGGCATATGCTGAGGACCTGGCGGTTATTACCACTGATCCCCAGCAGGCAATGCGTTTTGGCTCAAATGGCAAAGGTTTTCGGTAGCCGATCAGGGTATCTATTAAACGAATCAAAAACACAAATAATCTGTACAAAAAACATCGTTAAATCTGACCCTAGATATTTGGATTCAGCAATTTTTTTAGGTGTGAGAATAGATGCCTCTATTGATAAAATTGAGGATGAAAATTATCTCCCACTTATTAAATCTATAGAAGTAGATCTGAAAAGAATAAATGTGGTACACCTCTCATTGATTGGGAGGGTAAATGCTTTAAAAATGATAATGTTCCCCAAAGTGCTGTATCTGTTTTGGGCCATTCCTTTATTTATTGAGGAGAAAATAATCACAAGTCTGGAATCTATGTTTATAAGGTTTATCTGGCAGTATGGCAAGGTCAGGCTCTCCACTAACTTTCTGTCACTTCCTAGGGAAAGGGATGGGATGGCCCTCCCAAACGTAAGATTATACCACTGGACTTGTCTTTTGACACAAATGTCTGTCCTTTTCCATTCTGAGGTGAACTGTGGTGGAGAATATTGATATCCAGAGCCCCCCATCTATCTTTGAGCTTTTGCTGGGGAGAAAGGCAATTGGTTTATTGTTGTGCGAATTCGATCTCAGATACTATAAGAGGGCCCGGCTTAAGATTTTGGAAGGGGCTTGGTCGGTCTGGAAGTCTACCCTAAAGTTTTTTAAGGTCCCGAAGGTAAACTCATAACTCCATTTATACAATTCTAGCCTTTTCCCCCAATTGGGCGCAAATAGGAACCTTCAGGCTTGGAAGGGGCTTGGAATTAAGACTTTTGGGGATATTATGAAGGGAGATGGGATATTGGGGTGTGATGCCCTGCAGAGCAGGTTCGGTATCCCATCTAATCATTGGTTTTTGTATGGTCAAATTGCACCAACCCTGAAGGCACTAAGGCCTAAGCCGCCGCCTCCGGTGGATATCCCCTTGATGGACTCATTAGCTAAAGGGTGCAAGAAGATAAAAGTAGTTTATAATGTTCTCTTGATGGGAATCCAAGATGATATGGAGAAGACTTAATGCGATCTGGCCATGAAATTGGGTAATCCCGATGCTGATCTGGATCTCGCCCTATGTTTGAATAAAAAAATATTTCGGTCTTCAAACCTGAGGGCCCAACACTACAAAACGCTGTTTAATCTCTACCATACGCCCGCTAAGTTATTTGCTTGGGAGGGTTAGGGAGGATGATAGTTGCCCTAGATGTAATGCGGGTCAAGCAGATCTATCGCATATGTTTTTTTCATTGTGGTCTGTTAGCTCCAATCAGGGACAAGATAGAAACATTTTGGGCCGTGCTGCTAGGTCATAAGATCGATCTATCCCCTACCCTGATGCTAATGGGTATAGACGATAAGTCTTGCCTATATGAACAGAAGGGTAAAAAAACTTGGGATCTGGGAAGACGCATATGGGCCCCTCTTACGAAATGGAGGGAGGCAAGATTGTAATCTTGAGGGTACAGTATACTATTTCTAAATATGCTTTACATGCCGGAAGTCTTTCTTTTTTCGGCCTGGTTTTGACAATGGACCTAGTGTTATGGTTTTAAAATGCTTTTATCATCAGCTCTGTGTTTATTCCTGGCTTAATACTGTCACTTTCCTGAATCTGTATTTATTCGTCTGTCTTAACTGCTGGGCTTTAGCCTTGCTTACTCTGTTTTGGAATAATGAATTATATTTGTCTTTTTTATAATGCACCGGAAATTCCCTATAAAAATATAATTAAAAAAAATAGGCACAGCAGACATCTACTCACTCTTTCTGTATCTTGTTTTACAAATTCCCACCATGGCATCAGGATATACCCGAGTGAACTGAATTCCATCTCATGTGGGAAATTGCGCTGTAACCTTGAAATGCAACATGTTTTCTTTGCGTTTTCTCTGCTGCTTCTTATGACGATTCTAAACACTGAAAGAATTGTTTCAGCAAGGATGCCAGCCTTGTCTTGCGCATTGGAAAATATTAGCTGACACACTTGCTTGTTTGTCCACCTAGTATTAAGATTTCTTTACAATATCAAACTTTAGTATTCCAGCCTAATAAAAGCCTCATAATACAAATACTTAAATAAGTTAAAAATACATTTAAAACTACAGCCAAGGGTTGCATTAGTGTAAAATGGCTGAAGCCTTTTTTTTGCGAAATTATCGCCGCTTTAGGGCAGGAAACTGCTGCTAGCCCATTATCGCCGTTTTAGCGGCAATTTCCTGCCGCTAAAGCGGCGATAATTTTATCGCAGCTCTGGATAATATAATAATATGTATCTTCTAGAAGCATGTACTCGAGATATGGCTCATAAGAATTACGGGGCATATTATCAAGACAGGCGATAAAATTATCGCCGTTTTAGCGGGAGAAAACTGCAGCTAAAACGGCGATAATGGACTTGATAATATGCTCTATGTAATTCCAATTAAAGCCCATGTTAGATGTCCTTCACATTTAACATGGGCTTCAATTGGAATTCCATAGAGCATATTATCTAGCCCATTATCGCCGTTTTAGAGACAGTTTTCTGCCCTAAAACAGCGATCATTTTATTGCCTGTCTTGATAATATACCCCTACCTGATTATACTGGCAGAAATCGTGACCCTCGGGTGCTTCTTTTACATATGTCTTTCTCTCAATGAAGGCCCACTATCGCGTCCTAATTGTCTTCCCATTTCCTTTTATCATATGCTCTGGATTGAGCCAAAAATTGTGACTCCCTATTTTTGTCAAAATTTTTGCAACATTTTGTGCACTGCAGGCTTTCTTATCTTTTTGTACAGCAAGACATACATATATGCTCGTTATTTTTCACATTCGAAAATACAGCAAAACCATAACCCAATGGCCATAGTTTTATTTACTGCAGTATTCATTATTAAATTAAAATGGATGATCAAACCGAGGTCTAAGCATATTATTTTGAATATGCATTGTATTTCAAAGAATATATTTACATAATAAATTCCTGTTTTCTTCTTTGCACTGTTTTTCATGAGGGAAACCACTTACGATTAAGCTTGCTATAAGCATCAGCCCACATCATTGTTTTTGACATTCGTTATCCACATTTTTCCATTCAATTCTGCTTTAATAATCTTACAAAGGTATTGGTGATACAATATGGATTGGTCTTTCTGTTGCTCTGGGGTATGGACTCAGGATGGTGCTTGGAGGAAAGGGAAATGTCGTTTAGAAGAATATTTGAGTTTGCATTTCAAAAACAATATGCGATCAGAACCGTTTTCCTTGTACACATTGATTTCCTATGGTGTATCACAGAAGAGCAACCCATAACCCCCACAGGACACCAGATATTGACTCTATGTCCATTCCACGAAGATAAGCAGTGCGTCAAAAGCAGTTAAGAAATGCAAAAATATTCAATGTGATGAGAAGTCTTTGTTTTAGGCTTACAGGGAAACAACTAATACATATGAAGCTTACTAAGAGCTACGTTTTCTATAAGACTTACTCACACTCAAAGAAACTGGTTAGACTGGGACAGAATGTAGCTTAATTTCCTGAAAAAATACTAAGTTGAAAGACAAGCAATTTATCAACAAACAGGATTTATTACGAACTTTTTTCTAGTTTTCTTCTTAGTAATGCAGTCGTTAATTTTAAGTAGTAATTTGCAATGTTTTCAACCAGGCAAGCGTTATTGGTAAATAATTTTTTTTGACGCTGTCTTCAGAAGATATCCATTTTTAAAAAACTGGTATGTACTGTAGCATTTTATTGTGTCCTTAATTTATGATATACTTACGTTACAGGTGGCAATATATCTGTAAAACTAAAGGGATCCCTCCAAGTTTTATCACAACAATGATCTAAAGTTTATTTAATTGTGTGCTTTTAGTTGTGAGTTTTGACTTTATCCACATTTATCAGGAATGTATTACATTCTTTTGTACAAAACTAATAACATCATCGTCTGACGATTACCAAGGAGAAAGAGTTCACTTTGGATCAGAGAGGGAGTTTCTGGATCGACATGACAAACGGGTCTGAGGCGGCTGGTCCATAGGGGGCGACGGGGCTGCGCCCCACTAGGCAAAACTGACTGCTCAATAATAATCGGGCAGCAAGAAATGTAAGCAGGCAAATTGACAGCTTTGACAATTCATCTGTTTACAATTCTGCCCTTTGCTGGCAGCTGCTTCACAGCCTCAAGTGCGCATGACAGAGTCAACAACTAATGCAAAGAGCACGCAGGCGAGACCAGCAGGAGTCCAGACTCCGGCTGCGCATCCGCGAGGGGCACTTTTTATTTCTGCACCCCTACTCCACTGACATTACATTAGGCATGCAACGCATGCCTAGTGTAGTGCAGGAGTCTGGAGAAGGGATCCTGCTCGGCGGTGATGCACAGTCACCCCATGCCTAGTCAAATGTTAGGATACAGCCTAGTAGGCGCCCCCAGTCACATCCAGTCATGCCACTTGCCAGTCAAGCAAAAGAGCGTGGAGAAGTTAGTTTCACATGTGAGAGGAGACGTGAATGATGCGATGCAGAACCGGCGGAGATGCCTGGTAAGTTTGTTTTTATTTTATTCATTTCAATAAACTCCTCCACGCGCAAACCCCCCCTCCTCCCCAGTCATGCCGGCCGCAGCTGAACATAACTCTATTTCTCCTGTAACAATGAAGCACTGATGTTTTCTATGTTAACAGAACTGTTTGCTTCAAAAAGCCACCCGTTTGCAAATTTTTGATCCTCTTTGAAAATCCATGCGCATATTGTGCTAGACATGCTGCGGTTGGGGCTAAACCTCTTAATAGAAAATGGTGAATGCCCACGTAAATGTAAGCATAACTCACTAATCTCTGCTGCCGTGCATGTTTAAGCATTGCCACAAGTTCCCCACAATTGTTTGAAGGACCCTTTAAACCTCACGCATAACTCCCAAATTCCTTCCATAAACCACACAATAAATCCAAACTTGCCAAACCATGCACAGCAAAGAGAGTAGCCTCTTTCCTTAAAATCAAAAGACCTTCGGAACCTTGTCAGTGATATAAGGCACTGTCCAAGAGTTACAATACAAATAAATACACTTGCTGGCATTCATCAAGCAACAAACCAATATCCCCTGCTAGCACAAAGGTTTTCCCCATCCAACTGAATGTGAATTGGGGGGTGTTTAGTAACTTTGGGGCTGTACAAAACTATTCTCCTAAGTTTCTTTTAAGTTGGTAGTATGTTTGTAATAAAGTCAGATAGTACTGTACTTCACAATTCACTGCTGCTGGAGTGATATGTAACACATGGCATGCTATACAATATTGCACCATACTGTAGGTATTGAAATGATGCAAACGGTGTCCCGGACATACAGAACTTAATTCACAAGAACTGCATCCTGATTGTCTCCCAGTTATACAGCTTATCCCTGTGCAAAGTGTGTGGACCATGGCCCAGGCACTCTTCCCAATATAGAGCCAATGCTATTTGTGATTTTTGTGTGGCAAGTCCGTTTTTGGGCAATTCTTGTCCCGCATCTGGTTTCAGTTCATGCTGAGTTTCTCCACATGGGCTCACCCTGCAACAGCAAGGCTTTGCTGCAATGCGCTCAGGATTTCACTGGCTTTGGCTGCTGCAGGGATAAGCTGTATAACTGGGAGACAATCAGGATGCAGTTCTTGTGAATTAAGTTCTGTATGTCCGGGACACTGTTTGCATCATTTCAATACCTACAGTATGGTGCAATATTGTATAGCATGCCATGTGTTACATATCACTCCAGCAGCAGTGAATTGTGAAGTACAGTACTATCTGACTTTATTACAAACATACTACCAACTTAAAAGAAACTTAGGAGAATAGTTTTGTACAGCCCCAAAGTTACTAAACACCCCCCAATTCACATTCAGTTGGATGGGGAAAACCTTTGTGCTAGCAGGGGATAATGGTTTGTTGCTTGATGAATGCCAGCAAGTGTATTTATTTGTATAGTAACTCTTGGACAGTGCCTTATATCACTGACAAGGTTCCGAAGGTCTTTTGATTTTAAGGAAAGAGGCTACTCTCTTTGCTGTGCATGGTTTGGCAAGTTTGGATTTATTGTGTGGTTTATGGAAGGAATTTGGGAGTTATGCGTGAGGTTTAAAGGGTCCTTCAAACAATTGTGGGGAACTTGTGGCAATGCTTAAACATGCACGGCAGCAGAGATTAGTGAGTTATGCTTACATTTACGTGGGCATTCACCATTTTCTATTAAGAGGTTTCACAGTAGTTACACTGCTGGGCTAGAGCGCAACTTATGTGGGAAGAGTTTGGCTGTTGTATGCAATGTTCAGAAGGGTGAGAAACGTAATGGGGACTTAAGGCTATGTCTAAGCATGCAGCGATAATGTACGTGTAAATGAGTTCTTTTATTTCTGCACAATACAGTATCAGAAGCACTGGTGCTCAGAGCTTGAGGAGGTCTGCACTTCAGGGAGCACAGCACCGAATAGTAGAGTGGCTGGTGCTTTTGAGATGAGTGGCTGCTGATTCTTTCCTCTCACCACTTTCCAAGTCCACCAGCCGCCACTGGGTCTGACGTAGTCGCCTTGGCTGGCAGAGGTGTGGTGGAGGGACTATTTCAATTGTTGCAGGTGGGCAACCCAATAATGATTCAGGGGAGGTAATTGCCTCCTTAAAAATACATTATTAGTGCTCATTTGAACAATGGTGGTCTGCATAGTTTCTATGAGGCATTCAAAAGTTAAGTGCAGTACTTATTTGGTGCTGCTGGTGTCGTGTTTATATCTAGGACCCTAATTCATTATTCCCGCTTTATGCCCTTGTGAGGTTATAATCAATAATATCCTGATAAAGGCATAAGAATCAGATCCACATTCAGTGATAGCCCATGCAGTCCAAAGCACAACACGGCTAAACCGATCGACTCCTAGAAAGCACAACGCGTTCTTTAAACAAACAAAGCCTCCAGCAGCCCAGCATATCCCCCCTGCTTTTGTTTTGATTTGAACAAGAACTCCTGAAGTCCAGAAAGAACTGTTAGTTCTTAGTGACGTCTTATATCCAACCTTACGTCAAACCCATCACCTTCCAGGTATAAAATACCAACAGTTGCCTTAAGCAAACACATGGTGCTTTGGAGCAGAGCGGCCATCTACTTGCCCGAGAGCCCAGCTGATGCGAGAAGCCTACGGAAGCTGCCCCTCCCGTTTGATGCACTGAGAGAGACGCTGTCTTTTTATCCAGCCGAGAAAATCCAGCGCTGGTGTTTCCAGCCTACCCTTGCGGGTTGCTGGAATATCAAAACCTGAGGAAAGAGATACCAGACCTCCCACATTCTATTACCAAGGTACAGAGCTGACTAAACCCTTAAGCGAATTCTTGATGCAGATTCTTGACAAAACTATCTTAACAAACTTAACTTAAACTGCTACTTACTCATCCCCTCCCACGTATTAGGCTTAGGTCAGGTACACCGGGGTAGGCTTAGTTAGAAGCACCAGTTGAGTATGTTAGTCAATGTATTTATGTATGTATATATTTTATCCATTTTAAAGTATCATATGGCTAAGAAACCATATCAATGCTTTTACAGTATTATTTTATAATACTACTTTTACTGGACGCACTTTACTTTACTTTAAGTATTGCAATTGTGGCAATTCATTTCTCTTGCATGAGGAAGAAGACTGCTCACTAAATAACACCTTTTATTGAAAACGCCCGTCTCTCTATTTCTCTGCATTCTGGTGAAACTAAGTATGCACTGCTGACTGAGTGAAATAGCTGTCTATTGTTTTCACACGACTCTAGAGATACACTCTTATTCTGAGGGAGCAAAGTTGTCATGTTTATGCGGTTGTCGGAAACTGAATCCCTTCTTATCTGAGCCAGGGAATATCATCCCTCCCTATTCATTCGAGAAAGTTTCCAGTGACCTCTGAGCTAGCTGGCGCAAACCTAATTAAGTTTAACATAGTCAGTAGAGACCTAGATGACCTCAGTCCTATGTCTAAACTGCTGTTTATGTTATTCCAATGCACAGAGCCTATCTGGAAAATAGGAACTACACTACATGGCGCCCAACGTTTGGCAAGGCGATAATCTAACGCAAGACAATAGAGTAATTCAGTCGTGCTTTTTCACACAGAACCCTTTCCCCGTAAAAACTCCAATAGACGTCTGGAGTGGGTGAAAGGTTAAATATCCGCCGGAACTTAGTAGGATGAGAATCCTATGTATTAGTTTTTGGTTTGATCAACGTTGAAGGATTCAGTGTTCCAAAATATTGTGCACCTAATCTTTGTTTCCTTGAAACTCGATCTGCAACAGAAAACTTTCAGTCAGTTAAATGGCAGAAAGTGATGAAGAGAGGGAGCGAGCTAGACTAGCAGCTCGACTCTTAGAGGAAGACACAAGTCTCCAAGAAACTGACCCGGATGCAATAATCATTCCGGTCAATATGAGAAAAACTATAACTCTAAAACTTATAGAAAATGGACTGACAGCACGAGGTGGTACCGTCATATTCGTGGTAGAGGCACATGAATATCGGCAGACAGAGGTATTCTATTCATGGATGCATTTTCCAGCAGCACACGCTGTGACAAAAGACTTTCACTATTACAAAATAGAGGAACCTCCGGACGAATACACTCCTTTCAAGGAGGTTGAAATCCCACTAAATTACCAAGAGCACCTGCTCTGGTTTAATGACGCCCTAAAACATATTAATCACATCACCAGGCTCGGTCCACTAGGTAGACCAGAAGCAACGGGGCCGGTCCTATGCAACTATGCAACACACCCAGACTACGAAATAATGTCAAGCGAAGAACTCCTAGTTAAACTAAAAGAATTAACAAAGGCATATAGAGAATTAGTTCAAGTGGCAAGGGATGATATAAAAAACCTCCAGAAATTGAAGGAAACAGATATAGCAGAACAACCATTTGAACTTGCCAGAATTATTGAAAAATCCTATGAAGAGCTAGGAAGAGATAGTTTGGGTGGGAAACCGGTAAAACCCCAACTAACTGAAAATCCTGAAAAAACATTTATTGAAAATAATCTAAAAACTCCAAAAAAGAGTTGGGATGGTAATGGACAAATCACTCCCAGAGAAAAACATTTCCAGTCCAGAGGAAGGTCTCCTCAGCGGAGAGAGAGATCTCTAGGCTGAGAAGACAAGTCTCCCCAAAGGGAACCCTCTGAAAAAAGATATAACCTTAGAGATAGGAATAAAATAAGAAAACCTGACAGATATCAAGATGTTGATACACGTCCCTCTCGATCCTTCTCACTCAATCTTTCTCGATCTTCCTCACAGAAAACGGAAAGAAGAGGACGGTTAGAACACAAGGAAGAGCACGTCAAGTCCAAAGACAAAGAATCTGCTCATCAAAGTAAAAAATCACAATTTCCCAGAAAGAAGGTAGCAAGTATTAAGATTAAACATGCCGAGAATCCTGAGGACACAACTGAAAAACAGAGAGTGGGCACAGACAATGCTAGACAGCGCAGCAGAAGTGAGCATAGCTCGCAAGATCCTGATGAATCTTCTGGAGACAGTGGACACGAATGAGTAAATGCAGGTGGAAACTGCAGACACACAAGTTAGTGTGCCCCATAAACTATATGAAATAACATTACGTATAGAGGGAGATAAAACTAGGAAAATAAAAGGTCTCTTTTGGGAAAAACTTTCAAAAGGCTATGACATTCTGTTAGCTGAGAAAGACTGGCCACAAGAGTTTGTCAGGGAGTGCCCTCATGGCAAAGAAATGATTATGCCTGCCTTCTCGAATCATATCCCGATTCATAAAAATTGCACATTGGCAAGCAAATGGGCAGTAGCCCAAGCTCCTGCTTTATATAAAAATCATGTAGGATGGGATGAGGATTCACCTCACCACAAAATCCAGTTAAAAAATCAGCCCACTGCACAAAGGCAGTAGCCAGTTAAACAAGAAGCAAAAAAGAGCAAGTCAGGGAGATCTTAGATCAACTTGAATGTCAAGGGGTGATCGAAACATGCACCTCTCAAATGAACAATCCTTTGTTTCCTATCTCCAAACCAGATAACTCATATCGTCTAGTTTTGGACTACAGACACCTTAACTCCTGCTGTAAAACTTTTGCAGTCCAAAACTCACACAGTGCAGCACTAATGAATAACATCGTGTGCAAAAAATATAAAACACCATTAGATATCTCTAATGGATTCTTCTGTCAAAACATTGCACCTGAAAGCAGGTATTTGACCGCTTTCTCAATAATGGGGTCACAAAAACAATTTTGTCGACTCCCACAGGGATTCAAGAATAGCCCAGGATTATTCTCATCAAGGGTAACAGAATTACTACAAATGTTGGATGATGAGGCATTATCCTATGTCGATGACATCTATCTTACAGACGATAACCTGGAGACTCACTTGAAAAGAGTGAACACCATAATTCTTGGGTTCGCTTCGGAAGGTTACAAATTCAACTTTAAAAAGTCAAGAATAGCCCATCTAACTGTCCTATTTTTAGGATATGAATTATCAAGTGAAGGCAAAAGCCTAGCAGACAATTTCTTAGAGAAATGTGCAGTACTCCAAGCACCTAAAACGCTAAAGAATTTACAATCAATACTAGGTTTCCTGAATTTCGGAAGAACATACATTCTAAATTATGCTGAGAGGGTTAAATCTCTCTACGAAATATTAAAACCTGATTTCAAACCAATTAATTGGACTCAAAAACACACAGGAATTTTGAGATCATTACAGACAGACATGTTAACTAAAACAAAACTGCAAACACGCGCAAACGAACACAACCTTGTAATCCGAGTCTTCCCAGGAAGATGCGGATTTACATACTCGACCTCTAATGAGGGAGAAACGGTACCTATAGCTTACAAATCACATTTGTACACTGAAGCTAAAATGAAATTCAGTTCTACAGAAAAAATTCTGACAGCTGTTCAAAGTGCTGTAGTAAAAGAAAGAGCCCTAGCCCAAGGCAAGAGCATATCGGTTTTAACAGCGGTATCAGCACTTGAGGCAGTAACAAGACCACGGATACCAAATGCTGTGGTATTAGATCCGAAATGGATACAATGGGAAAATTCTCATGCTACAGAAGACGTGAAACACTATTTTGATCCGAAAATGAAAAAACTAGAAAATCTGGAATACAAATATGAATATCCTCTGCCAATCGAAATTCTGCCTCTCGAACAGTACACCTGTGTAATCTACACAGACAGATTTGCACAACATTTTGTTGTGGAAAAGCAAATTTACAATAACGCATGCACGATTGTTAAAGGTCGGTGGCGCTTAGGTAAATTCAGACCAATGGTCACTAAAACTGAATCATTCAGAGACTGTACAGCTTAGCGAGCTGAAATAAGATCTCTAAAGATGGCGCTTGAAAATGCTGATCGCGAATTCCCCACACTGATAGTGTGCGATTCACATTACTGGGTCCAGTCTTACAATAAGAGCATGCAGACTTGGATTCAAAATGGTTACAAGGATGACACAGGTGCCACAATAAAGCATAAAAAGCTATGGGAACAAGTAGCTCTTTTGCAGAAATAACTACAAAAGACTCATGTGATACATATGCTGAGTCATCAAAGTGATGGCGTTCACGTTGCAGAGAATTCATTGGCTGATAGAGCCACAGCGGCAGCTGGTCAACCAGCTTCCGTAGCCTCTAAAAAGCGTTCAGAAAAACAAATAGATGGAGAAACCATGCTGGCAGTAAAAGCCTCATTAAAAGGCGACTATGCAGCATTAGCTCTCAACTATCCACTCAATAATACATACATAATTGATGCGAACTCCGCTCCGTTTGCTCGAATCCTTGGAGTGGGGGATAGAGTAATTCCAAACATGAACCAGAGAATCTTCTTGATAGAAGAAGCACACATGGGATTGGGTATGAGGCACCAAAAGATCCTGAAATCTCTGATAGAATTACAATCACAATACTGGTGGCCGGGGATGAGCGAAAGAAATTTACAAATTTGCAATGAATTGTGAGGACAGCAACAGAGATCGCAGTTGTGAACCGGACCATGCACCAGCCCAGACACCACTATTAGACAGAATCAGGCTATCTATGCGCAGACGTCCGACAGGAAAAATGCGGCCCCATAATTATTAAGACTAGATTCGCTAAAGATGTGGCCCCAGCGCTCGGCTGACGCCAGAACTGTTATAAAAGATTTGCAAGTCTTTATCGGCACATACACAATTGGCATGCTACATTCTGACCAGGGTCCTGCATTTAGCTCTCAAGCTTACAAAGAAGCCATGACCAGCATGGGCATTGCACTGCGGTACTCTTCTCCCTTCCATCCTGAGGGAAATGCAGTTGTGGAAAGAAAAAAACGTGACATAAAGCAATCTATAACAGCGAGGGTATTAGGTTCGGGTTATGGGTGGGTCAAACATCTAACAAGTGCCCAACGTAGTCTTAATCTGCTAAGAAATTCTCTAAAGGGCTTCCCTCCATACGAACTATCGTTCGGCACTAGAATGAAAATCCAGGATTTAGATTGTCAAACTTCAGTGGTGGAAGAAAAAACCTTTGATATCAAAGATCGTTTGGTTGTTTTACAGGACTTGAATAAAACAAGAAAAAGTCTAAGTAACATAAAGTCTAAGCCAACACCCACTGAAGAACCACCTGTCCCAGCAAGACCTGTCTGGATTCCAAAGATTGGGTATCTGGTCAGAGAAAAGATCGCGGTGAAGAAGTAATTTGGGCCTTCTTACAGAAAAGCAGTAGCTGTCTTAGCTGCCAGCGGAACAAGATCAGTAGTACCACCGCCACTTGCTGGTAAAAAGGAGAGCAGAGTTGTATCCATAAACCTGGTGAAACCACAATCATGTGGCCAATAATAAGTAGTAGGCCCAGTGGACTCCCAAGAAGTAGCAGAAGACCAAATATTGCTACTATTCAAGAGGTTCAAACTGAAAGACTAATCACTTTTGATAAACCTTCAGTGAATAAAAAAGGACTATGCAACAAAGCCATGGAACTTGTGCCTCTTGAAACCCAAATTGCAACAGTTCATGAAGAAGCACCAGTCTACAACGAAGTAGCCTCGGACTATACAAATGTAACAAAAGAAAGTACAAAGATCAATGGAAATCCGGAAGCAATCCCACCAATTGGCAGAACTGCATCTGGCTACTTTATCAACTTTGATGATTTTTCCGATGATCCAAGTGAACATGGAGACAAGCCAGCAACAAAAACTATCAAAAAGAAAATTACAGAGCTTTTTCATCAACTCAAAGAAACATATCTGATTTCCCCTTGGATTGAACTGTGGATTGTGTTAGGTGTACTTTTCCTACTACTTTGGCTAATCTTAGTTTTAATTTTGGGTAAATTTATTACAGTACACTGGACACAGCAAGTCAAAACATCAACTGTGTTCTGAAACCTTGCAGATCATCTCACATAGAGAAAAGAGAACTATCATCAGTGAACATCACAGCAAAGCCTATACCTGGTGGTATACCATGGGACAGAACTGACTATGAAATGTATGGCCCAGTAGAGCTCTTGAAATATCCACACCAATTCAAGATTTCATTAAGTGACTTTGTGACACCAAGTTCTTTCTCTGATGATTGGGACTTTGAAAATATTAATAATATGATGTCAGATTTAGAAATGTCAGCAAAATTTACAGAACATGATTATTTACAGGGTTCATCGAATTATGAAGAAATGTATTGCTACAACCACTATTGCCATCATTATCTGCATAAGTCTGCAAATCCTAGAAATGTTTTTACTTATAATCAATTGGAACATTGTCCAACTCCATCAATAGGCAGTTAAAAAACATTTTATGAAAAATTCCCATACTTCTCAGGGTTTAATTACACTGATCCAGAAACATTTTATTTCAAAATGTTAAATAAGACAGGAATGAAAAACATGTTGACAAATACTAAATTGATTTATTCAGAAAAATTTTATGATAAAATGTCTACATTTGGTTTTGAGTTTTGGAAAAACAACATTGAACCAAAAACCATCTGGGGAACAAAGGAATGGCAGGTACAAGGTCTAGAAGCATTATTCAGAGCCTGCATGATCCCAGAACAAATAATGTTCCTGAATGACACAATTCAGCCAACAACCAGTCTTAGTTTAGCCAAGATAAAAGATTTAAATAACCCGTCTATACCAAAACCTATGCCTGATAGAAACACCACTACAGATGAGGGGTTAGACGTGTCCTATATTTAAAAAACAGAACAAATCCTGATTGAAAAAAATGGTTGATCTGGCCCATAGACACAAATAACTGTCATAATAGGTTCCTGAACAAAATACAGGGGTTCAAACAGAACAGGCCAGACCCTAGATATTCCCACAGACAACATCCAGGGATAGTTACAACATATAGTGTAGGAAAACTATGCCTTGACTGGCTACAGAAATCCACACTTCCCGAAATCAAACAACACTTAACTTTACTTAAAGAAGGTGCTGACTTGGGAGATTTCATAATGGTATCTCGCAAACAGCATCAAAAACGTTTCATATACGCCGGTATATAAGCAGCTTACAATGAAGCTTGGAAATTAAAACAAATTGAAACTGCAGAAAAAAATACGGGACATTGATCGTATTAATTTGGAGAAACCCCTTTCTGTAGTGGACAAAGGGTTAACGACTCGTTCCTCCAGAATCTTTTCACTGGACAGCATTGTATCATCATCTGCAATTGATATAATAGAGCAGGACATGCTAATGTTACAACATGGCCAGTCCCAATTACGTTCTATTGTTCAACTAGGCTGGACGTTGCAAAACCTGCGTTCAGGCTATGTGCCATGGAGTTTAATCAACACAACATCATTATTTTCTATCTTTAACCTTACTGATAAACAAATCAGTTTGGCACAAAAGGAGCAGACTATACGATACTGAACCTTGAAAAAATTGAGAGATTACCACTAACAATGTCAGAAAGACCTATCATAGAATGAATAATACATGGAACCATTACAATACCGATAACAACTTTTCAGTTTCAATACTGCCAAAATATATACCAGCAGGCCTGTATGAAATGTTGGGTAAAGGATACATCAAATCGACCTGCAATTTACACAGAAATGTTACAGTGAAGGGAAAAAAGAGGTATTTCTTAGTGCTAATGATTGTAAAAAATCACTAAGCAATACACTCCTGTGTCAAGGTATTAACTAGCATGGGGCCTGTAAAGGTTCATCAAATAACCTTTCATGTCATCTGCAGGGCACCCCTACTACACAGATAGAGCCATTTTTCAGACAACTATCCAGCGGTAGCTACGTTCTAATAAGTGACCACAGCTGCTGTGGCATGGTGCCAGGAAAACCCTATCTCGTAACTGTAACGTCCAGGGTCATTTGCTGTATGCAAGTACTGTATCCAAACAGCAATCCAGACAGGGAGGCGGCAATATGGCCTTATGTGATTATCTCTTCTATTTGAATTGATACTTTAAGCAGAATGAAGTCTATTCTTTTACAGACAACTGTGCCTTTAACCTCGTCCAAAGAGACGTATGACCTGCAAGTTGCAAGGACAGCGGCAGAGATACATACCCTATTATCGACAAATTGCCCGTGCATTTCGTAGAAATGTTAAATCAAATCTTAAACATGTCAGATACCAGTGGCATCGCACATGTATATAAGACAATTTTTTCGGGACTGCTAACACCCTTCGAAGCAGCTCTTGGCATATTACCGAATTTTGTGCATTCGCTGTTCGGTGGCCTGCCTCCTATTTTGGGACTCGTAGCAGGAATTTTATTTTTGTTCATTCTGCTCCGATATGGCAAGCCAAGTCACAGACAAAACTCTGGCTACGATGGAAGAAACGATCCTAGCAATACAATACCGAGAACATATCACTAAAGTCCTCAGATTGGCCCGGCTAAGAGATCTGAATACTACCTGGTATCTTTCATTCAGACCAATTTGGCAAAATTGCCTTTTACCTGTGCTTCAATGTCTGCTATGCGGAGAAGAATGTGTGTTGGACGTTTGTCTTACACTACCGTCAGCAGTACCAATGGATATCGATGCTTTGCTTTGTCCGGTAACAACTCATGCAAAGTATTGTTCCCAGCGGCTACCTATTCTGATGATGGCATTTGTTGGGACTTCACCATTACGATTAGGTGGCGGTGAGCACACAGGTACAACCTTCTGTGAACATTGCTGATCCTGACATCGATGATGGCAATGCATCGCACATATGCACTATTTTCACCTTTTCGGAGTTGGCCCAACTTTCACCTACTGTAGTAGACGCATTTTTTACCAGCCTATCAGAAGTAATGTTCTCCCCTAACAATGAGAATAATATTTTGAAAAAGAGAGCTCACAGCATTCCCTGAACTCTGAATTCGGCCTTCAGTTTTGATAAAAAGAACTCTAAAAAGACAGTGAAACTATTTTTTCTCCCCTCCCGAGAACAAAATTATTTTTCCCAAATTTCCAAAATATTTACAGTTTTTAGCACATGGTACTCTGCTTAAAGTAGAACTATTCTTAGAGAACAGAACTTCTATTTTTAGAGACAATATTTTGAATTAGCCTCTAGCCTATGTACAATCTTGTATAACTATGTGATGAAATGGTCTCAACCTTTTTTCTGCATTCAGAGTCATTTCATAAATGTAATTTTCGCAATTCATTCAGCCAATATTTATATTTGCATTTCCTGAATCATAACTCTGCTTGAAAGAGTACAGTATAATACTCATTTCGTGTATCTATACCATTTCAAATGCATCCATTGTATTTTGGGGTGGGCTGGAAAACACATGCATACCTATATGTTTATATATTGCTTAGTATTTAGTAATGATGGACATTATACGTGCAGTGGGTGTTGTGAATGTATCTAGGACCCTAATTAAATATTCCTGTTTTATTCCCTTATGTAGTTATGATAAATCATGTCCTTATAAAGGCATAAGAATCATACCCATATTTAGTCATAACCCACTGTAACAACCGGATTTTCGGACCAGATAGAATCAGCTCACCAAGACACCACTAACCCAACCGAAACGCAACCATCTAGCTCCTCAGGACCTACTTACAAAAGGCACCTGTGTACCTACCTAAGGATGGGGAATTAGCAATATGCAAGCTTGGATCTTTTATAACAACACACTCATACCTTATAGTCTCGCGGCAACATAGGCCCAGACTAGACTACTCAGAGGCAGTTCCGATTACTTACCATTACACACTGATCACCATCAGTGCTCGCGCAAACCACAATCCTGTGGGTATACGCACTGTGTCCTCCCAGTGCTCTCACTATTTCATACATACACAAGCCACAATCTTGTGGGAATACACATTGACCACAGTCAATGCTCTAGTTAACGCCGCTTTCCCTAGAGGCGATCTCATTAAACACCATATCCCCCCGGTGCTCATGTCAGATAGAATTGTAGAAGTGTGATTAATAGATTTAACCATCCAACAGGCCATTTTTCTGATGGATTTAGCATTATAGACTGCTAAGGCAAGGACACCCAAAATAGAAAAAGCCAACCTAAGATATTCAGATTCAAAAAATAAATGTAGTGTAGAGTCACAGTTGTCTTTTAACATTGCTGCATCACGGACAACACGGGAATGCATATTAGGATGTGAAGAAAATATTAGTAAACTCAGTCTGGCAATAGCACAAGGTCCTCCAGTAATATTTGCAGGAATATAAGGCCAAGATGTATTGCCACAAGAGAAAAGCCTTCCAGAAGGTAATAGCATTGTACAATAGTGACTAGGGGTAACTACAAGACTTTTACAGGTCATATTATTTTTGACTGAAATACATGACTTCGGTGATCTCCGGGAACATAAAGTCTTTTCATGAACTGTGAATGAAGTAGCACCTTTCAATTTTAAACGCACACATTCAGTTATGGCATTTGGATCACAGGTAAGGAAGAAACATAAATCACCCTGCGTGATATTAAATGTAATTATTTGGGAATTTATCGGGGGTACTGGATCTGAAAGCACAGTACATAAAGGGCAATATTCATGTGTTGCGAAATCAACAAGAATAATATTAGGACGGGCATTCGATATATTGAAAATATGGGCAAGGGTCTCCAACGAAGCAGGGACGGCAACCAAACAGGTTGCTAATATGTCAGTCACCGAACGCATCGGTGTTAAACAGAAATGTGGGGAATTTGTCACCCTTCGTGCCAGGGTAGTCCAAAAGTTAGATGATGAATCCCACGCAGCAAAGGAACGCGGTACTCGGGTTATCGAATCAACCAAAGTCTGTGGGTTCCCTCCTTTCTCGACGTAGCAAGCCAAAAGGAGTCCAACGCCGGCACATCCTGCAACAGCAGTCCAGAGAATGATCTGAAAGAAAATCAAATACAGGCATTATTCATTCTCGTAAGTAACATTTGTCAGCTGGGACAGCTTCCCAGCTATCTTTCCCTGGTCTCATGACAAGTACTGTATTATCATGACCGGTTGCAATAATTTCAGCTTGTTCAGGGGGATTTTTAGGCGATTGCACCCACACTCTCAGTCCTGGATTATCAGTGGAGCTGAAACCTTTTTGTCCTCGAATAGTTAACAAAGTTGAGGCAGTGCCTTTCTGAATCTCACCACTGAAAACAGGCATGATTAGCAAGTGAGCAATTATGTCAGTCTTATGAATCGGTATATCAAATTCACTGCTATTCGGCAGGAGTACCTTAATCTCTCCCTGATAATCACTGTAAATGACACCTCCAAGCACTTGAATGCCTTTTAAGGCCAGGCCCGATCTAGGGGCAATCTATCCAAAGTTTCCAGTTGGTATACAGACACCAATGCCAGTTTCAATGATAACTCGATCTCTGCTTTTTACAGTAATGTCATTCATGGCATGCAGGTCCAAGCCTGCGGAACCTGGGGTTGCTCTGCATGGAGCCAGGGCTCCAGGGGAAATCTCCCAATACATTACAGTATTCGGTTTAACTGTATTCGGTTTAGCATCAACAGCTGGAGGAAATAAACGCATTAATGGAGATTCAGCATTTAAAAAGGGACGATTATTCAAAATCAACAGTGCCTGAAACAAATAATCTCTCCAATTCTTATATTTATTGTCAGTTAATTTATGCAATTGATCTTTTAGTAAACCATTCATTCTTTCTATAAGGCCTGCTGCCTGTGGGTAATATGGTATATGAAACACCCATTCAATGTTGTTCTCCACACAAAATTCCTGCACCAATCTTCCCTTAAAATGGGATGCATTATCAGATTGAATTTGAAATGGAACACCATAATACAACATAATCAATTCCAATGTTTTAATGGTGTTTACTTGGGTAGCTCATTTACAGGGAAAGGCCACTGTATGTGTCAATGATGGTGCAAATATATTGGCAATTTTTACTCATAGGGAGTGGACCAATATAATCAATCTGCCAAATTTGAGCAGGTAATTTTCCTCGGTGTAAATGTCCTTTAACAATTTGGGGCACTTTTCGCTGTCTAGAATGTTGACAGATAGGACAATGCAGTATAGTATCATTAATCAAATTTAAAGGAATATAAATTCCTCGATCAGCAGCCCACCTGCTAGTGGCTCTCCCGCCAAAATGTCCTGCTTTCTGGTGGGCCCAGGTTGCCAATCCCGCCAAATCAGAATCCTGCATGTCCACCACTGCCTCAGCAATTTTCGATTTCTCATCTGCAATGTTGTGAACAAATTTGTCAAGGGAGTCTATCGATGTATGAGCATCCACATGAAAGATTG
This sequence comes from Lissotriton vulgaris, assembly GCF_964263255.1. Lineage (NCBI taxonomy): Eukaryota > Metazoa > Chordata > Amphibia > Caudata > Salamandridae > Lissotriton > Lissotriton vulgaris. The sequence continues at coordinate 1,087,512,217 of NC_141697.1, read as the reverse complement.
TGACAGTACTTTGTGGGAGTAGCTCCCAAATTTCTTGCCATAACTCTTTACCCCAAAGTTCTTTAGAATGCAATTCCCAATTACGAGAATACCAATTGGTAACCAAACCGCCAGTCCATTAGCAGTGGACCAGGAATCAGTAAAAATATGACATGTACCGGGTAACTCCTGTTTTAAAACTTGGTAAACAGCATATAATTCAGCAAATTGACTACTTTTTCCTTCACCAGTTGTACTTAGCAATTTTTGTGTGATAGGATTATAGGACACTGCCTTCCAATGCCTCTTCTCTCCTATGTACCTTGCTGAACCATCCGTAAACCACACATGGTTTCTGTCCTCCGCGGACAGATCATCAAATGGCTTACCCCACTTAACAGCGAATTCCTGTACTATAGGTACGGAGCATTCACTCCCAGTCTCATTCGATGGTGCCTGCGCCACTTGCTCATGTAACGTTGCAACACCTTTTGGTCCCACACGTGCCCTGTCTTGTATGTACCATTTCCACTTAATCACACTCGCCTCTTGAGCATGCCCAATTCGATGAGTTTTCGGCAAACTCAAAACCCATTGCATAATCGGGAATTTCAGGTCTCAATACCACATCATGTCCCAAAGTCAATTGCTCGGTATCCACCAGAGCCCAATAACATGCAAGTATGTTAGAAGGAATGACAGCCACACGATGAATCAGGAAGAGCTGTGTTTATTCGCATCTGGTCTCTCGCACTCCGCTTGCCTCAGTGAACGTTCTATGTCAAGCGCCCTACCAACATTCCATGGGACAAACAATGCCCGTTGCGGAGGGAGGGGGGAAAGGGAACATACCATTAACATATGTCACCAAGGAAGATAACAACAACGTAATACATTGAACAGGAAGAGATTACAACACATCTCCCCTTGTACAGGGACAACTCAAGTAGAAGGTCCTGAGAGAGGAAAAAAAATACAAATGTTTATGTTGCATAGTCTTTAAGCCAACCGGGTGGCTGGCGCACCCTGGACGCTCTTGTTCCCTGCATGTCCACTGACTTTTCCTCTGGGGTTTGCTCACCAACGGCCGTTGGTACGCACACATCTGGGCATGCACTCACATTATCCATACTCCATGTACTACCATCCTCCAACGCCAGCGAGTTATTGTTCACTTTCTGTATCCTTGCAGGTTTAGAGAAGGAGGACACCTTAGCTCGACCCACAGCAGGTCTTTTGACCACCACCCATTGACCCACATAAAACTTCCTGGAGGATGTTCCCCATTTCTGGTCGTACTTGGTTTTATACTCCTTTTGATGTAGCTCCACCTTGTCTTTCACAGACTGTCTGTCCACCCACACAGGACTACTCCCATTCAACCAGTTGGGGTTAAGCTTACACCCAGGGTTTCTCCCTTTGAGGGAAACAAATGGAGACACCCCTGTAACAGCATTGGGGGCAGAATGATAAGACCATAGTGTTTTTCTAACGGCCTCCTCTACCGGTTCGCACATAGTAACAGCCATTTGAATAGAATTCTTCACCATCCTGTTTGCCCTCTCCACCATACCGTTAGCCTTGGGACAGTAAAGAGGTGTACATATGTGTGAGATGGCCAAATCTGACAAAAACTTTTTCATGACTTCTGATGTAAATTGGACCCCATTGTCTGTTACTAAGGAGCTGGGGATACCTTCTGTAGAGAATACTTCTTTCAGGAACTCTATCATATCCTGAGTGGTTATAGAGTGGACAAACTTGGTGCTGATCCAATGTGAATGGTAGTCTATAATCACGAACATGAATCTCTGGTTGGCACTAAGGAAATTCATGGGCCCTATTATGTCAATTCCCAACTTGTCCCATGGTTTACTGGGAACACCTATTGGAATGAGGGGGGCTTTGTGTACAACTTTGGATTTGTCACTTCTGCCACACGCTTCACAATCTTTTACCATGCTTTCCACCAACCCATCCATGCCTGGGAACCAATAGTGTTGTCTCACTTTACTCTTTGTAATACTCCTTCCTGGGTGACCCTCGTGTGCTAACACAATGATCCTGTTTCTCATGCCAGTAGGGGGAATGACCTTGTTTCCTCTCCAAAGCTGACCATTAATGCTGGAGATTTCGTCCTTCACAGACCAATATGGCATGAGGTTCACAGGTAACTCTCTACTGTGCTCCGGCCACCCTTTCTCAACTAACTTCAACAGTTCCTTTAATTCTGGGTCACCTTGAGAATCATTCTTCCATTCCTCTTCACTTATGGCTGGGAGTTCCACCGCAAGTATAGTTTCATCTGGTGGTTCACTCACACTGTCCTCACCTTTTATGGGCAACCTAGACATACAATCTGCAATGGTATTTTTATCTCCAGCCACATAACACATGGTGAAATTGAACCCTTGTAATGCCAGTACCCATTTGGCAATGCGTGGAGTGGCCCTCTCCAAGTTCTTAGTTGAAAATAGAGGGATCAACGGTTTATGGTCAGATCTTAGTGTGAAAGGGATACCCCACAGGAAGAACTTAAAGTGGAATATGGCCCAATAACACGCTAAGGCTTCCCTCTCAATGGTGGAGTAATTAGATTCAGGATCCTTCAGTGTCCTGGAAGCGAATGCAATGACCCTCTCGCATCCACCATTGGTCTGGGTGAGGGATGCCCCTAAGCCCTTACTGCTAGCATCGGTAGTAAGAGTGTTTTTTTCATTAGGATCAAACATCCCCAATGTGGGTGCTCTTGCAATAGCTGACTTGATATACTTGAATTCCTTATCGCACTCCTCACTCCACTTGAAAGTGATATTTTTTTTTAAAAGTTCCCTCATGTTGCTTGTGTGACTGGAAAAATTCTCCACAAACTTACTCATGTACTCAACCAAACCTAGGAAAGATCTGACCTCCTCTTTAGTAGACGGAGGGGGTGCAAGAGATACAGCATCTACCAAACTGGTTTTAGGTTTTATCCCCTCGCCGGATATAGAATGCCCAAGGTAGGTCACAGATTTGACTCCTATCTTACATTTGTCCTTTTGTGTAGTAAAACCAGCTTTACTCAATTTACACAATACTACTCTTAAGATAGAGTTGTGCTCGCACTCTGAGTCCCCATAAATCAATATATCGTCCTGGAAGCACAGGACCTTACTGAGGTCTTCCAGGATGTGCTGCATTATGCGTTGGAAAACCGCCGCCGCGGACGCCAACCCGAAAGGCATACGATTATATTGGTATGCTCCGAATGGCGTAATGAAAGAGGTAAGGTTTTTGGACTCCGGATGGAGGGCCACCTGGTGGTATGCCGCCGAGAGATCCAATACACTGAAAAATTTAGCCCCCTTTATCACACTGAGCATCTCATTTATTCTAGGGAGAGGATGCCTCTCTACCCAGATATTGGCGTTAAGATCCCTAAGATCCACACACAAACGAATTCCTTTGCCACCACCTTTAGAAGCGACCACAATGGGGGCTAACCATTCGGAACTCTCAATTTTCTCAATCACCCCCAAAGACTTCAATTTTTCCAACTCTTTTTGTAGGGAATCTCTCACCACCAATGGCACTGATCTGGCTCTGTGTACTGTGGGCTTGCAATGTTTTTTAAGTTTTATTTTATGAAGGAAACCCTTTAACAATCCTAACTCACTGGAGAATACTTCAGGGAACTCTTCACACACCTCATTACCGATATTGGGTTGATCAATCAAATAGACAGGTTCCGAGGCGTTGGGGTCTAATCTTATACCTAGGTCCTTCTGATGTCTCCATCCCAATAGGCACGACCCTTTCTTGGTTAGGTACACTTTACCCACAGTAGCTCTATCTTTAAAACTGATGTGCATAATAATCATTCCTACTACAGGTATGGTGTCATGGTTATAACCTCCAGGGTTGATGTCAGTGGGCAAAACTTCATAAATTTTGTCAACTGACTTGGTCTTAAACGTGGTTTCATCTATCAGAGTGTATGGTGAACACGAATCCGCATAAACACTATACGCCACACCATCAAGCAAAATTTCACATTCTGGATAGCTACATCCCGTATTTTCAAACAATTCATTAACCATAAATACGATATCCTCCCTTGGTTCATCATCATCCCAAATCATATGGGTCATTTCTTTCTTTATATCATGACACACCTTGGTGAAATGTCCCCTCTTGTTGCATTTCCTGCACATGGCACCGCTTGCTGGACATTTTACATTATTCGCCAGGTGATTAGGATTACCACAACGGAAACATTTCATCTTTTGAGACTCTTCCTTTAAGACAGTGCTACTTTTATGCGTAAATTTGCCTTTGTCATGTTTGTTGGACACTTTCAGGATTTCATCATCACATACTTGTTTTACCTCAACCGCCTCTTTCATCTCATTCATACAGAATGCTGTGTGTTCAATGCTTTTAGCTATGTCGATAGCTTGCTTTAATTCAGGGGCATCAGCAAGTAACTTTTCTTTTATTTTCCTATCAGAAGTGCACCTGACCAACTGGTCTCTGATAAGCGAATCTGTGAGATTACCAAAATCACAGGTGGAAGACAACCCTCTAAGGACAGCTATGTAATTCACCACCCTTTCTTGTTTCCCTTGATTCCTTGAAAAAAATTTGTGTCGCTCCAATACCACATTAATTTTTTTTCCAAACTGGACTTCCAATTTTTTCAAAGCAATACGGTAAACATCTGGTGGAACATCCCCTTCTCCTACTCCACCTCTATTTTCCAACTCAACTTCAGGTAGATTATCATACATTTCTCTAGCATGCTTACCCAAATTGTGCAATAATATGTGCAACTTCCTTTCTGATGAAAACCTGTTGCCTCCTATAGCTATCAGATAAGATTCAAACACTTTCTCCCAATTCTTCCATGGAGTGAGAGGTTCTCCATCATCATTAAGAAATGGAGGGGGTTGTGACATCGACATTGCAGTAGACATTAGAACCTAATTCACTTTATACCCCCAAGATTATATAAAGAAATGCAATATAGAACTCCTCACTATGCAGAGCACTTAAAATAGCTCTAGGCAATATATATGATGAAGATGGTACCAACAATGACAAAAGACAATTTTAGTCTAAATAAGCTGTGCCCGTCAGCGTGACATGCACCAATTATTGACAAGATGAATGCTGTGCCTGTCAGCGTGCACGCACAACAAGCTCTTGAAGTAAATGCCTTGTAACGTTGAAAATCTTTAACAGCGTGAAGCGCACAGCACACTCTGACAAGCTCCGTATGTAAAGCTGTGCTTGTCAGCGTGAGGAAATACCAACTCCCAATCACCGGAAAAGTCGGACTGTCGGTATATCTTTAATAGCGTGAAGCACACAGCACACTCTGACAAGCTTCGGATGTAAAGCTGTGCTTGTCAGCGTGAGGAAACACCAACTCCAAATCACCGGAGCAAGCTCGACAACTATGCTTCCAACGCCACATAAAGTCGGGCTGTAGATATACTTGGCTCCCACACCGGCTGTCACACTACACAAAAGGCTTGGTGTTCCTCATACACCCAACCTGGTGCAAGCACCTTGTGACCGGAGGTGGCGCTATGACAGCTTATCTGTCACCCAGGGGAAGCTACAAGCGGAACATCTGACTGGAATGAAGCATTTGCGGTGACAGATGACGCGCACTAACTTAAACAGTGCCCCTTAAACGACAGCTCCTTCTGACAAACGTAGCGTGGTATGCCCGATGTGAAGCGCCGACCTCATTTAGTCCTCCACTGCAACGGAATTCCGCTAGAATCAGCAAAATCAATATCCGTCGGGAAGGATTCCACTTAGAATCGCAGCGGAACACAATGACTTGAAAGTGTCAAAGTCAATTACGCGCAAATGTCAAAAGCGCGACAATAAACATTAAACGCCTGTGCTGGTAAAGCACGTAACTTCTCCAGAAACGAGCGAAGAGCCACGAGGAACAGAAAGGAACGCTGGCTCAAAGATAACTCGTAAGCAAAGCACAGTTCGCAATTCCTCGGAAGACTCACAGTTACTTGACAGGCGTTGTGGTTCACGGCAGTGCTGAATAAACGGGGGAAGACCAGATCTGCCCCCCGCGCAGCCCCGTCGCCAATTTGTTAGAAGGAATGACAGCCACACGATGAATCAGGAAGAGCTGTGTTTATTCGCATCTGGTCTCTCGCACTCCGCTTGCCTCAGTGAACGTTCTATGTCAAGCGCCCTACCAACATTCCATGGGACAAACAATGCCCGTTGCGGAGGGAGGGGGGAAAGGGAACATACCATTAACATATGTCACCAAGGAAGATAACAACAACGTAATACATTGAACAGGAAGAGATTACAACAAAGTAACTGATTCTCAAAAGGTGTATAACGCTCACCAGCATCGGGTAACTTTTTAGTCCAGAAACCTAACAGTACTTTATTTCTGCCTTGTTTTTGCCACAAACTCCAATTAGCATAAAGACCTTGCAAAGACATATTCAGATCCACATCACCATCATGCACGGGCCACAAATCCAAAGCATACTGAATTGCTTCTTTCGCCAAATCAAACGCATCCTGCTGCGGTTTGCTCCATTCAAACGCATTCTTTTTACGAGTAACTCTGTATAAAGGGGCCAATATTTGACTCAAATGTGGGATGTGTTGACGCCAAAAACCAAATAAACCAATAAAGCTCTGAGCTTCTCTTCGGTTCCGAGGAACCGCAAAATCAAGTATTTTCTGCTTCACTTGGTGAATCACTTCTCTCTTACCTTTATGCCAATTGATGCCTAAAAATTTCACATTTTGTGACGGACCTTGCAATTTATCGGGATTGATTTCCCAGCCTTTTTCACGTAAATGATCGATGACCTGATCTAGCTGAGTCTGAACTTGATTCTGTGTCTCACCTTGAATCAAAATGTCGTCAATATAATGACACATCTGAATATGTGGGTTTATGGGTATTTCAGATAAATGTTCCGCCACCAGCCGGTGACAGATCATAGGACTGTGTACATAGCCTTGGGGAAGACTTCTAAACGTCATTTGAGGTCCATTCCACGTAAAACTGAATTGTTCCTGACACTCAGGGGCAATTGGGATTGAAAAGAAAGCATTAGCAATATCAATAGATGCATACCATATTCCTGGATGCTTCTGAATTCTTTCAATTAAAGTAATCATGTCTGGTACTGCAACAGTCAAAGGGGGTGTATGTTTATTCAATTCGCGGTAATCAACAGTCATGCGCCAAGAATTATCACTTTTACGCACAGGCCAAACGGGATTATTCCAAGCAGAAGTAACCGGAGTTATAACTCCTGCGTTCACTAAACCCTGAATTGTAGAACTAATCTCTTCGTGACCACCTGGGATACGATACTGCTTTTGGGAAACAACTTTTGTAGCCTGAGGAATTTTTACAGGGGGCATTCTCAAACGACCAACTCTTACAGGTCTGGATGATATATAACCTTTACTCCCAAATTGATAACAACCATCATCTAGATGCAATGTCATACCTTTTAAAATATCAATTCCAATTATGTATTCTGAGAGTGGCACAACTAAAACAGAATATTCTTTTCGAGGAATTCTACCTATTTTAATTTTAAATTTTGTTTGCACTGCGGGGGTTTCCTTTCCACCTAAACCAGTAATTGTGAAAAATTGTCCTTTAAATTTCTTCGATTTTCCATGAATTAGAGTGGCCTCCGCTCCTGTTTCTACCAATGCTCTGGCCCTTTGTATATTACGATGTTTCCAAAAAATTTCAATATCTACATAGGGTCTATTGTCTTTGTGAGCCCACCTGCGTACTGGAGCTTGACCTATTTCCTAGTCATTTTTATTGCGTTCTGACAACCAAGACAAATCAGGATAAATGCTCTCAAATTTTTTGGACGATGTAATATCTTGTTCATATCCATCCCCATTACGAAATGGATTCTTGTCATTTGCATGGTATTGTGAGTTTCATTCGGAAAATCTGTGTCGATCCTCCCTTCTCCTCATCTCGGGGGACTGATCCCTTTCATCTCTATATCTGCTTTTAACACGGTCATCACTCCCCCTTTCTCTTCCCCCTCTCTCCCCCTCTCTCTTTCACGCCAAGGGGACACATCTCGCTCATACCGTCGTCCATCACGCCGATCCGAAACATCACGACATCTATCATCCCCACTGTCATCAGAATATTCATGGTCACATTCATTCTTTCGCACACGTCGAGCACCCTCCTTCCGATCCAAACCACGCTTGCGAAACATATCCCACAAGCGATTATTCGGTTCACCCTCAATGTCTTCTTTTTTCACGCCATCATCCAACAAAGCAAGAAACATATCATGTCAAATGAACTTATAATTCCCAGCAGTACGACCGTCAGGTCTGGACTGTCTCTCAGGTTTAAGCCATTCGCCCAGTTCACCAAGCTGACGTACAGATTCAAGCACCATAGACAATGCATTGCCAGTCTGATTGATCAACAAAGTCATCATAACCTGTTTATAAGCAACAGGGGAAGAACGGATAATGCGATTCCGCACAGAAGATGTCAACAAACCATCCAACAATCTGTCAGATGTACTCAGAAAAATCAAAGTTTTTATCACCTCCTCCTTCAGCCTTTGTGCCGCATCGCGCAACGTGTACCATGGCTTGTCATTCAGGGGCCAATCAGATTCAGTAGGGTATTTGTGATTACAACCATCAGTCGCTAACTGAAGCAGACTAATTTGACCAGCAGCATTACAGTTACGGAAATGATCCTAAACAGTAGATTCAGAACTCAAAGAACAAAATTTCAAGGCATCTCCTGCATCTAACATGATGCCCGCAGCACCCAGTTCATAAAGGCGCACCATCCATGTAAGCAAGGCCTCACCGGACCTTTGCCGAAAATGTTGCAAAATGTCACTAACTTCCTGTTGCGTAAAATCTTCCAAACTATCTAAAGGAATACCATTAGGATTACCAGGAGCTTGCTGTAATTTTCGTCGAAAAACCGGATGCGCAGAAACCTCAGGACGAGCATCAGAAGAAGCCCGATCCACAGATTTAGATGGACATTTAGATTGAGAAATGTCATCAGATTTAGAATACCGACCATGGTCGTCGGAACCATCAAGTTTGTCAAAGGTATTAGATTTACAGTCACGTCCGGTGCGAGAATATTCACGTCTGTCAGACTCCTCAGCCGAGGAGCCAGAATCATTCGAGTCCCAAATATTACCATCCCATTCATCAGGATTCCAATCCAGTCCGGCTTTCGCCATGACCAGACGCACTTTCCGTTTACAAACTCGACCATGACGATTCTTATATTTGTATTTAGCAATACGAACAGCAGCTCTTTCCGCTGTTGTCTGATAAGTCTCAAGTTTGTCGGCAAGCAATTTATTCTGACATCTCAAAAGAGTGTGAGCATTCTGCACTTCAACAAACTTTTCTTCCATTTCCACATATTGTTTCTGTAATTTCAAAAATTTCTCATGTACAATCCTGTACGCAGATAAAATAATTCAACCTCTGCGTCCCAAAATAGGAAGCTCATCACCCTTCACAACTGGCGCTTTCTGCAAACAAGCAATCACATTAGACGGATCCGCCAGTTCCAAACAAGAACTCCAATTTTCACTCAAACCAGTAGAATCGGCCCACTCACGGGCCAATGCCTCGTAAGGAGTTGATTCCCAGCCGGGAATTTCAACAGGCAATTTAAAAGTAGATTTTGACCGTCTCAAAAACATCGTGCCAAAAGAAAAAGATATATACAACTATGAACAAATAAAATACAAAATGAACTCCGCACGTGCCGAGCGCAAACCAACAAGATAGAAACAACACCGCGCTAACAGGCTTTCGTAAACGGTTTGTGACGCCAGATGTAACAACCGGATTTTCGGACCAGATAGAATCAGCTCACCAAGACACCACTAACCCAGCCAAAACGTAACCATCTCCCTCATCAGGACCAACTTACAAAAGGCACCTGTGTACCTACCTAAGGATGGGGAATTAGCAATATACAAGCTTGGATCTTTTATAACACCACACTCATACCTTATAGTCTCGCGGCAACATAGGCCCAGACTAGACTACCCTGAGGCAGTTCCGATTACTTACCATTACTGACTGATCACCGTCAGTGCTCGGGCAAGCCACAATCCTGTGGGTATACGCACTGTGTCCTCCCAGTGGTCTCACTATTTCATACATACACAAGCCACAATCTTGTGGGTATACACATTGACCAGAGTCAATGCTCTAGTTAACGCCGCTTTCCCTAGAGGCGATCTCATTAAACACCGTATCCCCCCAGTGCTCTCGCAAGCTACAATCTTGTGGGTATACACATCGACCACGGTCAATGCTCTCTCTAACGCCGCTACACAATGGCAATCACTTTCCTATGAATACCTTCAGCTCTCCATATTGGGAAATCTCTCTATCTACTAGGATTACAGATAATACAATATTATAGATTATGTGACAGATAGACAGGTCAATCCTCTCCCACACAAGAATGGCCAAATTACACTGTGTAAAGGTTATTCCCTATTTTGAGTGCTCCTCTACTCCCTTGCTCAGTTACCATTTACCTGGACGGGAGACGCATCCGTTCACATAACAGCATCTGACTAGAAGAAAGGTTAACTTTATCATAAGGAAGTAACAATCACACACTAGTTCACTAAGAACTGGGGTATCTTTATTCATTAATAACATCAACAATATAATACTGCAATATAACACATAGCCTGAAAAGCAAAAGAAAAGGTTAGAATGTGTGTGCACACTAATAAGAAAGGGTCGACGTCACCTTATGAGTATGAAGTCTGGACTCAGTAGTCATCTGGGTTCCCTTCTCGTCTGTGCCTTGGCTCGTCTTAGGATCACCCCTGCAGTCACGGATACACGTCTGCACCGCTATGCTCTGTCTCCTCCGTTTCCCTCCAAGTCACTGGAACCTTCCTCTTATTCTTTGTCTCATCTGCTGCACTCTCGCTGTTCTGCACTACTCCTCTCTCCTCTCAATCACAGACTATCTTCACCTTCCAGCTTCGATCTTATGAATCAGTTTCTATCGCTCTGGTATTCGTTCTCTCCACTAACTGCTTCACTCTGCATGCTCTGATCTTAATGTCAAAGCTCGCCAGCTGCTCCAGCTAAAATAACTTCAATCTTTCTAAGAGAGTATTAGCCTTCGGTCCTTCTCGGACTTCAAAATGGCGACTGTCTGCCTTAAGTTGATTACCTGCAATAATGCTAACGGCTAGCTGCCGCCTACTAACTGACTGACTGACTGCTTCGTGCTTTCGCTAATATGGAACCTTGTTCATGCATGGAAAGTTACGGCCAGTAACCTGCTGCCCACCAAATTCTTGTACCACCCCGTGCCAAGGACCCGTTCTCAGCCAGCCGGCCTGATGTTATGTCTTCGACACAAAGAAAAATACAGTCTTTCGATAAGGGCCAGCCTGAGCCGGCTCTTTCCAAGCGAACAACACCTCATAACTAAAACATTACATTTGACCTAAAAGCATCTCAAGCTGCCGAGGCAGAAAGAAAGATGGAGTCTCTCCCGTTCGGGGCCTGCAAGGCCCGAAATAAGCATAACTCCATTAGAAGTATACTAGCAACATTACAAAAGGACGGATTAGTACTAGTATTACGGAATCTATCCCTTAACATAAGTTTATAGGTCCTAGAATAAAGAAAAGGATAGGGAATTACATCAAACACCTTGTAAATAGGCCAGGTCTGGGGTTCTAGTCCTCCTATTAGAATGATAGCAGGCTAAAGTCACCTTCACCCAAAAAGGGGCAGAAAACTCGGTCAGAACACCCACGCAGCCCAAAAACGGCAAGGCTACTTCCTTAGATTCCTAGAGAGCAAAACAAGTTCTTTCGACACACCAAACCTGCAGCAACCTGGGAATTCCCCATGCCTTTGTTTTGATTTGTCATAGAACTCCTGCGAGCACTAAAAGAACAGCCAGTTCTTAGTGACATCTTTTGTTGATGTCTTATGTCCAACCTTACGTCAAACACCGCACCTTCCAGGTATAAATATACCAACACTTGCCTTAAGCAACACACGGTGGTGTGGAGCAGAGCTGCTATCTACTTATCTGAAGCCCAGCTGATGCGAGAGCAGAAGGAAGCCGTACTTCCCCTTTGACACACCGGGAAAATAGCTGCCTCTTCTCACGCCGAGAAATCCAGCTCCAGTGTTTCCAGTCACCCTTGCGGGTCACTGGGAGAACGAGTCCTGAGAACGAAATACAAGACCTCCTTCATTCTATAACCAAGGTACGGAGCTGATTCAAACCTTAAAGAGAATTCTTGATTCAGATTCTTGGCAAAAACCCAACTTAACTTAAAACTGCAATTTACTTACTCCTTCCCACGTATTAGGCTTAGGTCAGGTACACCGGGGTAGGTGTATCTTAGAAGCACCAGTTGAGTTTGTTAGTCAAATGTTTTTATGTATGTAAATATTTTATCAGTTTTTATTAAGTATCATATGGCTAAGAAACCATATCAATACTTTTACAGTATTATTTCATAATACTCCTTTTACTGTACACACTTTACTTCATGATAAGTATTGCAATTGTGGCAATTAATTTCTCTTGCATGAGAAAGAAGACTGCTCAATAAAATAACACCTTTTATTGAAAACACCCGTCTCTCTATTTCTCTGCACTCTGGTGAAACTAAGCATGCACGATTGACTGAGTGAGATAGCTGTCTATTGTTTTCACACAACTCTGGAGATATACTCCTTATTCTGGGGGAGCAAAGGTGTCATGTTTTATGGTTGTCAGAAGCTAATACCTCCTTGTCTAAATCAGGGAAGTTAACCCCTCCCTATTCATTCGAGAAAGTTTCTAGTGACCTTTGAGCTAGCTGGCAAAACTAATTAAGTCTAACATAGTCAGTAGAGAACTAGATGACCTCAGTCCTACGTCTACACTGCTGTTTATGTTATTCCAATGCGCAGAGAATATTGGGAATATAGGAACTACACTACACACATATACACAATGACTGCCAAAATGACTACCGCTGCATGGCCAGTAAAGAAGTAGGCATGAAGAACAAAGAACTCATGGCAGCATATGAACAACAAACACTGGCAAAAATTGAAGAACATGCATATATTGCTGGTGCACCACCAGGGCCTATGGAGACTCAATGGAAGGCAGGCAAATATTTTAAAAATGAAATAATTAGTGGTACCCCACCAGGTACTCTTAAGGGTCTATTGGAGTCAGGCAAACATTTAAAAAAAGCATTTTAATAATTGCTGGTGCCCCACCATGGACTGTTGGGACTCTCTGGGAGGTATTGAGAAGCAGGAAAAATTACTAAAAGCAAAACAGTTGTCATAGGCCTCTACAGTCAATGTTCCTTGAAAATGTTTTTTAAAATGGCATACATGGATTGAAGAGCACACTTGCTGCACAAAATGTTGAAAGCACATCCACCACATGATGAGCAAAGAAAAAAGCATAGAGAACAAAGACAAAATGGCAACCACACACACATTGGCTACACAAAATGGCCACTTCTACATAGTCAGCAGAGAAGGAGGCATGGCGAACATTGAACACACGGCAGCCTGTGGCAAACACACACACAGGCTAACAAAATGGCTACTGCCTCATAGCCAACAAAGAAGGTGGCCAGTAGTACAAAAAAGACAGCTGTACTGTACCATTTGGAGCACCTCTCCCACCTTAGAAAAAACATCTTATAGCACCACAGGGAATGGATTGCAAAGATATTATTTACCCAACGTATCTAGGGCCACACATGCAACTGCCCTTTACCCTTTAACATTGGCCCAGGTATAGCAAAAACGAAAATTAAATTGTCTGCAAAGTCTCCAACGACAATACTCACCATGCCACACAAACACAAAGTCACAACAAAATGGTAGTCTAGAAGAAGGTAGCTGACTACAAACGAAGATGTGTGGCTACATGGGACTGGACTCCAAAAATCACAAAAAACACAAAAATGGAGAAAAAATATATTTAACCCTAGGTATCCCCTATCTAAAAAATTGTAAACATTTCCACTTAAAAAATTGTAATCTCACAAGGGTCCTCCTATGTCAGTTAAAACTTCAGGCTACCTACCAACAAAGATACAAAGTTAAAAAAAAGATCCAAAAAGGAGCAAAAACTATTGGTGCACGCCCACCATCATGCAGCAAACTTATTTCCAAAATGCTGCATTGAACTTACTTTATTTTTCACAAAAAAATAAGATTCCAACATAGTGGATAGAGCAGAGATTGCAGACAAAGCTTTAGAATAGTGTGTTCCCTCCAAAATCCAAATCCAAAGTGATCAGGGGTTACACAAATGAAAGAGATGAGGAAAGGCAGGAGGAAATTCCTACTGCATGTACCGTAGCCTCCCAATCTCTTATGCACTTGCCTTCTGTTTAAATAAATACATAAATTGTGCATTTTGCACACAAAACAAATCCCAAAACAGCCTGTTTAGGTACATTTTCAACTAATAAAAGTTGTTTTTCCAGCTGCTCAGGTAGAAAATGTATCTGAAATGCTGAACAGCGACCACCTACATTATAGAACTGCATTCCCATCCAAAATGACAGCTGAGCGTTCTACCGTTCAAGGAAAACTGAAAAGAGAGAAGCACTTAAACAAAGCAGGTACTCCTGCGTTAGTCTTTTGGCAAATGTGAGCATAAAATCTTGTGTTGTTTCAGTGCTTCTTAGACTGCAATTTTCCCAAATGAGAGAATCAGTTACATGATGTGGCGTTATGGCAGTAAGATTAGTAATTACACATTATAGGAGCGGCACAAGACTGCCAAATTGTTTGAAAGTGGTTTATTAATAGGTGCAGGTAGGTACCTACAGATAGTAATAACAACACAATCACAAATAAGGTCAAGTTAAGACTCAGTAAGTTAATCCTTGCTCAACCCTTAGTATCTTGGCTCATGAGCAGTCAGGCTTAGCTTAGGTGACAGGTGGGTAAAGCATTTATTATCACCAAAACAGTAAAGAAGTAAGACGCAACACAGTAAAAATAAAACTCCAATTTATAAAAATAGGAAATATTTTTATCTTAAAAATAACAACAAAACTACAAGAACCCAATGTAGGGGACCAGATATATGCATTGTTAATAAAGATTGAATGTAAACATGTGTTTTCTAGTGTTTAAAAGCCTAAAGTGCCAACCAGGGACATCTGGTTGCCCTTGAGTGGGATCAAGTCTAGGTTTCAGGCTGACAACTATGGAGCGTGGGCCATAAATGTGGGGTTGTTCGGGATGGTCAAAAGTTTACCTTTGCCCTTAGTCAATTTTTTACACTTTTTCCCTCGACATTGAGCAAGCTGGGTTTTGGTTTTGAGACAGCAGCCTGCTTCAGTATGATGCCACATGATTCCTGGAGGTCTTGGTTCTTGCTGTTGATGGCAAAGAGGTCTAGAGCTTTCCGCTGGGCAAACTTGAATTTCAGTACAAATTGCGGTTTAACAATGCCGGCTTGACTCTCGTTGTCGGGGTCGATCAACTTATGGAACCTTTTACCAAAAACTCTCCAAATTAACTCAAACCTCTGGATATTCTTCCAGAAGGTCCTTTTGGTGTCTTGAATGGTCCACATCACCAGCCAAGGGTCCAGAAGCTTTGATTTGCCTTTTGGGGGTTCGGGACTACAATTCCCACAATGAACCAGGTCAAATCTTTAAACGGCTGGACGCTGGGCAGCTAGTCCTTTCTTGCTGGAGTTCATTCTGGTCACTTCCTGAAGCTCTTTTGTACTTCTTCCTTTCAGGAAGTCCACTTACTATTCCTTTGACACAAGGCAAAGTCCTCTTTTGTGCAGCCAAGATTGCTCAGTGGGTGTAGTTCTCCAGAGTGCAGTCCTCTCTTGCTGCAGAGCAGACGGTCCTTAAGGGCAGTCCTTCTTCTCTTGATGTTTCCAAGCAGGCCTAGGATTTCCTGTACAGTTCCTCTACATTTTTTCCAGTTTCTGGGCAGGCAAGAGAAGGGGCACCCCTGGCCAATGAAATGCAGGGTGCCACCCTATGTAATGAAAAAATCTTAAGAAGTGTGCCACATTTGTGTCCCAGAAAACAGTTCTCAAAAAATCCAAAATTGAGAAAATCGCTCCTGTAGATTCAGGTCTGGCTTACCTAACTCACAGGTGTGGCTAACTTTTCCCTACACTACCCTTCCAGCCCCTCTCCTTATTCAAGTACAGGAGCTCCCAATTGGCAGAGGGTGCAGGAAGAAAGGGTGGGCCTTGTTCATGTCCCAACTGTCTTTCTCCCTATGAAGACCAGATTGGCTACTCAGCCCCCTTCCTGTCCTGGCCTCTGCAGCTGCAGATCTCTGCCCACCAGATGATCTTTATGTCTCAGCCCAGGCCACTTCACACCTCAAAAGAGGCTGCTATGGGCTGATTTTAGTAATCTTCTGGAAAACAGCTCTATAATTTATTTCCTGCAATATTTATAATACATTCAACCTTGGCAAGTTGTTGGATTTATTGTACCTATTATTTTCATACTTTGAATTACATTTCAAACTCACTCCTCCCAATAGTTAGGCTTTATTAAAGTTGAATAAATCCTTCCTATGTTATCTCTCAGAGCTAGCACTCTACAATGAGAAAAATGAAATTGGCATTTCTTCACCTCACCAAGGCTTATCACAATGTACCCTACCCTTGGGCCACCTAGGATAGACGTTTGGAGTAACATATGTGTTAAAATAAGGTAGACTAAGAATTTTTAAGTACTTTTAATTCCAAAGGCAAATTTGCACATAGTTTTATTTTAAAAGCTGCCTGCAAACCAGGGCTGCACTTAAAATGGCAACAGGCACCGTAGTAGTGTACACTTGAGTGCATTAAATCCACTGCATGTTCTACCATATAGTAGGTAATTATAGGTTGGCTGCCAGTACCAATTGTGATTACACCTAATTATCATTAACCTTTTAACCAGTACACTGGCCTGGTCAGCAAAGGCACAATTAGAGTCAGAAAACCTGCAGAAAACCAGCAGCTAGTTGTCTAAATGGAAACAAAAAGTGGGGGGACACTCCAAAAGCCCTGTTTTATCACACACAATTCTCCAATTATATCAGAGTCATTAAAATTGCGCCCTAGCCTAAAGAAAAAATGCTATTACAAGTAAACGTATTGGTTTAGTTAATGCTTTTTGAAGTGTGTGTGCAGTGGCTCATTTGGCTTGGAATGACTGAGCATTGCTCATTCTTGTTTGTTTGCTAAATGGCAATTTTGTGACCACTTTCTAACCTTTTGCAGAAGAAGTGCAACTGAGATACAAGGTGAAATAGTAGCAGAAATAGAGAAAGAGGGTGAGAAAAGAAAGGGAGAGAGACGGAAAGGGAGAAGTACGTTAACATTTTTCAATTTTTTATCGAGCTGAACTTACTAATGTTTTCTTACATCTAAGAAGGATTCCAATATAGAAGCATTTACTATTTGAATGCAAATTCTTTTTTAATTTCTCAATTCTGACAGGTTCTCAGTGGTTGATTGTGCGAAGTTATATTGTTGATATGTTTGTTTGATTATATGACATGAATTTGATTTGATTTAAGCTTGAATTGAGAAATCCCGGCACAAATAAAAAGATAACTCAAAATGTACCCTATTGTAAGTGGACTGGGAAACCTTTTCTTATGTGAGGCTACAGACATCTTCATTCACATAAGTTTTCAAAGGAAAAAATATGTAAAATTCAGTAGCATACGAGCTCAGAACTAAGCTGTGCATTGTGGTTATTGAGTGTGTGAGGTATATATGGTCTCATGGAAATGGACGCTGATGTGCTGTTGTGAAGATAACTAATCATGATATGAATGTAAATACTGCCTCTGGGTGCGAGACTGCTAAGAAAGATACAGGCGCCATCGCTTCTGGGTATGAGGAGGGTCCATACATTGGAATGATTCCCTCTTCCTGATGGTGACAGCAACTTAATAGGAGTCAAGCAGGAGAACTAGTTTCCCTGTAGCAGAATAGAATCATGTGTTCACCCACACAGAAATGCGACACTGGAGAGATATAATATCTTATTAAAGATTTCCATGGGGCAGTACTGAGAACCTTTTAAGCCATAGAGTACCACTTCTCAATTTAGTGGATTAACAGAAGAAATGTTCTTTTTTAGTTCAGAAAGAAGTTTATTGGGGAAGAGAAATCAATAACATTCAATATATAGAAGCAATAAAGAAAAACAAGAAATATACAATCTGTATCAGTGGGGGCAAAAGTTATACATAACATGAAAGAAAACAAAAAACAAAACAGGTCTATTAAAAGAGTCAAAACATCAAAGGCATATAATATTGTTCAATAAAGAGTGAAAATAAGTAATAATGCATGAAATATTGTAACAGCTAAGAATATAAATCAAACTGTGTAGTAACATGAAGGATGTCACAGAGGTTTAGCTACTTCTTGTTGCAGAAGAATACAGGAGGGGGGATGCTGAGCACTATTGTCAATGATTGATGAAACCGGTTCCCACAAATCTAAACGTTTGAATGCTAAGTGTTGGGGATAAACAAATGTATTAACTAATCTATGATTATAACAGACAGCATACCACCATGCCTGGTATGAAAGTTTGGTAAAATCTTTCCAATTTTTGGTTATCTGTTGGAAAGCTGCCGCAATTAACAGATCAATTATTTTTATATTCAGAAAAGCGGGTGTACAAATGGGAGATAAACTGCCTAGAAATACATGTAAAATAGCGAAGGGGTGATTAAATTGAAAAATTAAATTTAGTTGTGACCATACTCTCATCCAAAAAGTCAGAACAAATGTACAATCAAAGAGCATGTGAAGTATATCCGCATGTGGGAGTGAGCAAGACCAACAAATGTGTGAAGTGGTGGAACAATATGTATGAAGGACAGAGGGGGTGAATAAAGTCTATTATATATTAAAAAAAAAAGTGTCGGTGTCATATTTGCAGCTCAGGACGATTTATGAAGCCTAAGCCATATTTTGTCCCAAAAAGCCACACTCCAGGTAATATCTAAATCTGTCTCCCAAGACAACTCTGTCTTAGATTTAGCTCGTGGATTAGAAGGAGAATGCAGAAATGTATAAATCAAAGAAGCTTTAGAGTTATGAAGCAACAGAGAACGTAAATTCTCTGCATGAGTAGGGGCAGGAGAAACATCAGAGGAAAAAGAAATATACTGCAAAGATGCAGATGTGATGACATTAGTTAACAGGGAATATTTAGCACTGAAGGAGGAAGGAAGATTCAAAATAGCACTCTCTTGTGCAAATGATATATTTGCATCTTGACAATATAGCTGATGAACCCAAATCAATCCCCGACCCCTCCAAGATTTCCAAAAGAAAGGTTTATTATAAATTAGAATGTTTGTATTATGCCATATAGGAAAATCAAGAAAATATGTATCACAGGGGGTGCGGATAAGTTTAGAAACGTGTTTAAGAAGAGGGGTAGAAAGAAATTGTGGCTTGCGTGTGATGGATAAGTAATAATGGAAAGAAAAGGGTGAGAGAAAAGACCGTTCCAGCGTGGTCGAAAGAGGACATTTTAGAGATGAATCAAAGAGCCAACGTGAAGATTGAACAAGTGCAAAAGATGTGTGATAGAGAGGGAAGTCAGGAAAATGAGTACCCCCTTCCAGCTTTGGGCAAATTAATTTAGAAAGAGACATGCGCGGTTTCTTTTTCCATAATAAGTAATCAACTGGTAGGGAGGAGGAAAAAATGTGTCCGCTTATTTCCCCATGGTAAGTATTCGGTTAATCAAAAAGAAGAAAAAGAACACTTGTAACATTTCTAAACCATTGGTTAGAAGAGTAGATGAAACGTAGATGAAACCCTCCCCCACAAGAAAGAAGATAAGATGGAGTTAATTTTTTAATTAAGAGGGATTGATAACAGAATATTGGGGATGGAATATAAAACAATGGGAGAGAGCACCAGGATAAATATAAGGGATGCCATTTTGCTGTCAAGGAAGATAATCTGTCAACGCAATTTTCCATACATCGTGCTATCGTCCCTTCAATAGATGGAATAAAGTTTAAACCCAAATATCTAATGGAGTGACGACTCCATGAAAAACCCGAAACGATGAAGTCAGCGCTAAAAGTATATTTTGTCAAGGGCAAAATTTCACACTTGTCTTTGTTTAATTTATATCCAGACACTGATGTAAAAGCGTCTACCTCTTCCATGAAAACAGGCAAAAAAATCTGGGGTTGTGATAAGAATAGAAGAACGTCATCAGCGTACGCTGCCATTTTAATACTAGTCTCCTGGAATGTGAAGCCGTGTATATCTGCATTCTGTCTGATTCTGAGTAAAAAGGGTTCCAAGACAATATTAAAGAGAAACGGAGATAGAGGACAACCCTGCCGAACTCCCAGTGCAAGATTAAAGTAAGGAGAAATCCGTTCATTTGCAGCAATGGCAGCCCTTGGGTTGGAATATAAGATAGAAATTAAAGAAATAATTTTAGGGCCGAAACCAAACCATTTGAGTGTATGAAAAAGATAAGGCCATTCGATCCTATCAAAGGCCTTTTCTGAATCCAATGCTATAGTGGCTAAAGGATGGGAGATATGAGATACGTTGGAAAGAATGTTAAAAAATAAATGAGTTCTATCTGTAATAAGTCTGCCCTAGACAAAACCAGATTGCTCAGTACCAAGCAATTCGGTTAGTTGATGCTCTAATCTTAATGCTAAGGCTTTTAAAAAGATTTTATAATCGACATTAACCAAGGAAATTGGTCTGTAGTTTTTGCAATTCTGAGAATCCTTGGCATCTTTAGGAATAAGGCAGATAAGGGCATCGGAAAAAGAACCAATAGAATGTCCAGAGTGCAAAAAAGTAAGTATATGGGAATGTAATTTGGGAATCAGTAGGGACGCGAAATGAATAAAAAATTCTACTGTAAAGCCATCCGGTCCTGGAGCCTTATCCTTCTTAAGAGTCATTAGAGCAGTGTGAAATTCTTTTTGAGTGATATCTATACTACTATTATAAAGAGAGAACTTCCACCTTTTGGCCAGGTAAACTCAGGAACCACAGCGCCAATCTACACACCCGATACATCTATGAAAATGTCAGGGTGTGTAGATGGACATAGGCTATATAAATAAAATAAAAAAGTAAATTAAAAAAATTAAGTTTCTAAACAAAGTAGTCCCCTGAAAGTAGCGCCGATCGGGACCTAGTGCTGGCCCTGACGCGACGTGCGTGATGACGACGTGTTGGAGCGGCAGACATGGAGCTGCGGTGAAGTGAGGAGCGCGGGTGCATCATGGCGAAGAGGAGCAGAGCAGCAGCTGAGGTAAGTAAACCTTAAAATCAGGGCGGGAGGGAGTCGGGCGGGAGGGGAGCAGGTGTGTACAGAGGGGCCGGCGGGAGGAGTGGGGGCGGGAGCGGGTGCGTATGTTTTATTCACATGGTGTGCACAGGCTTCAAAAAGGTAGCCGTCATCCAGAAGGCTGGGGTGTGTAGTTGTCCGAGCGCTAGCAAATGGTTGCCTTGCATGTGTAGAGGAGTGGAGAGGCAGCTGACGTAAGTAAACCTTCAAATCAGGGCGGGAGGGAGTCGGAGCGGGAGGGAGTCGGGGCGGGAGGGGAGCAGGTGTGTACAGAGGGGCAGGCGGGAGGAGTGGGGGTGGGAGGGAATCGAGACAGGAGGGGGTCGGGGCGGGAGCGGGTGTACTGCCCCCAGCCCCTTTCTGCCCCAGGCAACGCTGGGGCGGGCTGCTAGTCAGATTCTAAAGAGGAAAAGTCAGGTCGAGAATCAGGGGAAAGGTTACGTTTAGAAAGGAAATGGAATATAGAAAAGTCAGATGACAAAGTCTCAGAAGTATATAAAGTTTTGTAAAATTGAAGAAACTCTTGTAAAATCTCTTCATCTTTGAATTTCAATGAATCATCGGCACCAAAGACAGATTCTATATTGAGTTTGTTTTGTTTGGTTTTTAGGTAATTAGCCAATAACTTCCCAGGTTTGTTCTGACCATCATAGAATTTTGCACTCGATTTTAATAAATAATTAGATGCGTTATTAGTGGTGTGTGAGTTTGAGTTTGAGTTTAAATCACTTCTAAAGCGCACGTACACCTGACGGTTTCATGGCGCTGTGGTTCACTGTACCTCAATTAGCAGGGGGGCCAGGAGACAGAAAAGCAACTCATTGGGAGAAGGCTTGTGAAAAAAGAAAGGTTTTTAATGCTTTCCGGAAAAGAGGATATTGGGTAAGGGACCTGAGATGAAGCGGAAGTGAATTCCAGAAGATGGGGGCAATGGTGGAAAATTTGGAGCCTCCCCATTTTTTTCGACGAAACCGGGGGACGACCAACAGGTGTTGGGAGGAAGATCGTAGTTCCCTTGCCGGGATATAGAGTTTAATCTCGGAGGAGATAAAGGCTGGGGAAGAGCCTGACTGAGCCTGAAAGGTGATGCAACCCATTTTGAACAATGATCGTCCCCGAATAGGGAGCCAGTGTAGAGATTTTAGAAGCGGGGTGACGTGGTGTGACTTGGCCAACTTATAGACTAGGTGAGCGGCCTGGTTTTGTACCAGCTGCAACCGCCGGACACTGTAAGCGGGCATACCACAAAATAGAGCGTTGCCATAGTCTAATTTAGAGACAACCATGGCCAGTGCAATAAGTTTTAGGGCAGGGAAAGAGAAAAAGCGGGAAACCTTACGGATAGTGCGGAGAGAAAGAAAAGAAGAGGACACATTGATTACATTGAAATTTAATCTTCAAAAGTTCAGCTAAGCAATCTTTTGATTTGGAAGAATAATAGGAATGTTCCAAAGATTTAATTTTAGTAAGAAGAGCAGTATTTTTTTGTCGTGCTATTTTATGTTTGTTGGAAACAAAATGAATGATGAAGTCTCTTGCTGAGGTCTTAAATTCATCTCAAACTGTGGAGAAGGATACATCTTCCGTCTGATTTATATTGAAGTATTCTTTAGAAAAGGAAGTAAAAGAAGAAGTAAAAACCGTATCTAAGAGGAGAGCATTATTAAAGCGCCATTTACAAGGCAAATTAGGCTTTTGTAAAACATCCACACAAATGGCAACAGGGGCATGATCTGAGATCAAAATAGAGCCAATGTCAGCTTTCATCAATGATTGAGTAATATTGTGAGAAACAGAGATATAATCTAAGCGTGACTGTGTGTGATGTGCTGGGGGGTAAAAAGAATATTCCCTTAGCTCTGGGTTATAAAGTCTCCAGGCGTCAATGAGTTTATGATGTTTTATAGTGTGTACAAAGGACTTGTGGGATTTGTGAGGCATGAAAGGGGTCGAGGAATTACGGTCTAGGAAGGGATCAAAAATGTCATTACAGTCACCTGTGAGGATCAAACTATCATCGTAGCAGTGCGTACTTTGTTGGGCCAATGAAGTCCAAAAGGAGGGATCATCATTTGTAGGGACATACATATTTAGTAGGGAAACTGGTATGTTATCTAACATAAAATTTACCAACACCCATCTACCAATTTAATCAATAGAATGTGATAGTATTTTAATAGAAAGGGATTTGCGGAAAAGTATAACAACCCCATTACGCTTACCGTCCCCCGGGGAAAAGAGGATTTCCCCTACCTATACTTTTTTGAGTTTCAAAGACTTATCATTTGTTAAATGAGATTCTTGAATGCATGCAACATCTGTATCTAATTTAGCTAAGAGTGATACAACCCTCTGTATTTTAATGGGGGAATGCAAACCTCTGACATTCCATGAAACAATCTTTAACAGCATTATACATATTTCCAAGAGTATAAAGAGACCCAGTAAAAAGAACATCTCAGGTCAATTGTAAAACAGTGTATAACCAACCAACTGAATAATGAATGAAGAGTGAAAGTAGGAAAATGAAAGAAAAAGGAAAAAAGAAGAAAATATAAAAATAGATCCAGGAGAGAAAGAAGGGGAAATGATAAATTGAGAGAAGTAGAGGAAAAAATATGGGAAGAGAGAGGGAAGGAAGAGGAATGACGGTAAAAAAAGAAAAGAAAACATTTGAGAGAAGACACTTACGTGAAATCCAGAACATACGAAGGGCGGAGGAGTGTAAGGCCACATGGAACAATGACATGTCCAGGGACCACAAGGGAGGACGGGAAGTAAAACAGAACGAATGAGCCGCAGAACGAAAGGGAGGGATAAGACGCAAATACAGCCTATTAAGACAAAAAGACAATATAAGGTAAGTGGTATGCAGTTGCACATAATAGGTGAAAGATAAGCAAAAAAAGCAACCATTTCAAGGACAAAGATACATTTTTCAAAGCATAAAAAGAGGTAAAGAACAGACATTTCTCATGACATATATCGCAGGCAACTAAGACAAAGTCTCTGGCGGAGCAGTTTCCATGGTATCAGCTTGGTAAAAATAGAGAAAACTTTTCAGCTTAAGATGATCTTCATAAGTAGTGGGTCTGTTGTTGATGGTGAATTTAAACGAGCAGGGGTGGAAAAGACCATATCTTGCACCAATTGAGCGGAGTTGTGGTCTCAAGGATAAGAATTCCTTACGTCGATCAGCAGTCGATTTAGCATAGTCTTGAGAAATGAACAAAGTTACCTGACCATGCAATGCAGGACATTGCTCTGGCAGCCAACAGGACCTTTAGCAAGTCGGTGTATTCAAGGAAATACAAAATTTCTCATCTCGGTTTATGTGCTGATAAAGAGGTAGTAGAACGTGGTGGTGGCCCCAGGCGATGAGCTCTTTGAATGTTCAGTGTAGTGCCCTCAGGTAACTTGAGCAAATTTGGAAGAAACTTTTTGAAGAAAAGAGGAGCATCTGGTCCTCCCGTAGCTTCAGGAAGACCATAAATGCGCAAATTATTTCTTCTATTTCTATTTTCAAATTCTCAATCTGCTTATGAAGTGTCAAAACTTGTGAAGAAATTGAGTCTATTTTGGAGGCTGAAGAAGAAAGAGAGTCAAAATTCTTTTCTAGCACAGATACTCGTTGGTCTATGATGGACCATTTATCAGAAAGCAGTTGAAGTGTAGACTTAGTTTCCTCCATAAACGGCCGTAAAGCTCTAATCTCTTCAAGTAGTAAGTCCATTGTCACTGAAGTAGATTGCTTAGGTGGGGAGTAAGGGTCTTTTTTCAGTCTCTTTGTGGAAGCCTTGGAGACCACAGAACTATAAGTAGTATGAGATGTTGAGGCATCCTTAGGTGCAGAGGTATCTGAATTCTCCATGCTCAAACACTCGTAGTGAGAGCTAGTGCGTATCTGAAATCTACAATGTTTAGGCAGAGGTGAGGGGGAGGATTTAGACAGTTTGCCCATAAACCTGAAATAAGTAATTCACCAAAATATAGCTACAAGGATTATTTACTGAGATAACAAAAATATATATCATAAACATAGAAAAATAGTGAGTTTAGGTATGTGGGTGCAGCATTACACCATGAAAACATTACATATGAGCCATGTCATGAGCAATATATGTAACTATGGAAAGAAAAAGCAGAAAATTTGTGAAAACCCCTGCATTTAAGTCTTGAAATCTAATTCCATGTGAAAAAAGTCTTGAAAAATCCAAGTGCATAAGTCATATGTGGTGAATATGGGCGCCAATCATGGGCTGATTCAGAAAAGGGGGTGGTGATGAACAGAGTGTCTGAATTAAGCAGACCACTCTTACCCAGTCCAAAGATCAGGGCTTGATCCATCACCGTTATTTATCTCACTGCACCATCCCAGCTCAGAACCTGGCTATATGCAAATCAGTCTGTCCCTGGCCCAGTGCATCATGGGAACAAGGCAGACTAAACTACCAAGCCAATTCGTCACCAGAAAGGAGACAAGCTACCGGGGACCGGTTTCTGGCATTTCAGCCGTCTTCGGCCCGGCTTGCTTGAATCCTAATGGTGCAGTGAGAAAGGGACTCATGTCTGAGTATACCCTGCCACACCTATAGTGGCCAAAAACGATTCAGAAAAGGGGGTGGTGATGAAAAGAGTGTCTGAATTAAGCAGACCACTCTTACCCAGTCCAAAGATCAGGGCTTGATCCATCACCGTTATTTATCTCACTGCACCATCCCAGCTCAGAACCTGGCTATATGCAAATAAGTCTGTCCCTGGCCCAGTGCATCATGGGAACAGGGCAGACTAAACTACCAAGCCAATTCGTCACCAGAAAGTAGACAAGCTACCGGGGACCGGTTTCTGGCATTTCAGCCGTCTTCGGCCCGGCTTGCTTGAATCCTGATGGTGCAATGAGAAAGGGACTCATGTCTGAGTATACCCTGCCACACCTATAGTGGCCAAAAACGATTCAGAAAAGGGGGTGGTGATGAACAGAGTGTCTGAATTAAGCAGACCACTCTTACCCAGTCCAAAGATCAGGGCTTGATCCATCACCGTTATTTATCTCACTGCACCATCCCAGCTCAGAACCTGGCTATATGCAAATCAGTCTGTCCCTGGCCCAGTGCATCATGGGAACAGGGCAGACTAATCTACCAAGCCAATTCGTCACCAGAAAGGAGACAAGCTACCGGGGACCGGTTTCTGGCATTTCAGTCGTCTTCGGCCCGGCTTGCTTGAATCCTGATGGTGCAGTGAGAAAGGGACTCATGTCTGAGTATACCCTGCCACACCTATAGTGGCCAAAAACGATTCAGAAAAGGGGGTGGTGATGAACAGAGTGTCTGAATTAAGCAGACCACTCTTACCCAGTCCAAAGATCAGGGCTTGATCCATCACCGTTATTTATCTCACTGCACCATCCCAGCTCAGAACCTGGCTATATGCAAATCAGCCTGTCCCTGGCCCAGTGCATCATGGGAACAGGGCAGACTAAACTACCAAGCCAATTCGTCACCAGAAAGGAGACAAGCTACCGGGGACTGGTTTCTGGCATTTCAGCCGTCTTTGGCCCGGCTTGCTTGAATCCTGATGGTGCAGTGAGTAAGGGACTCATGTCTGAGTATACCCTGCCACACCTATAGTGGCCAAAAACGATTCAGAAAAGGGGGTGGTGATGAACAGAGTGTCTGAATTAAGCAGACCACTCTTACCCAGTCCAAAGATCAGGGCTTGATCCATCACCGTTATTTATCTCACTGCACCATCCCAGCTCAGAACCTGGCTATATGCAAATCAGTCTGTCCCTGGCCCAGTGCATCATGGGAACAGGGCAGACTAAACTACCAAGCCAATTCGTCACCAGAAAGGAGACAAGCTACCGGGGACCAGTTTCTGGCATGTCAGCCGTCTTCGGCCAGGCTTGCTTGAATCCTGATGGTGCAGTGAGAAAGGGACTCATGTCTGAGTATACCCTGCCACACCTATAGTGGCCAAAAACGATTCAGAAAAGGGGGTGGTGATGAACAGAGTGTCTGAATTAAGCAGACCACTCTTACCCAGTCCAAAGATCAGGGCTTGATCCATCACCGTTATTTATCTCACTGCACCATCCCAGCTCAGAACCTGGCTATATGCAAATCAGTCTGTCCCTGGCCCAGTGCATCATGGGAACAGGGCAGACTAAACTACCAAGCTAATTCGTCACCAGAAAGAAGACAAGCTACCGGGGACCGGTTTCTGGCATTTCAGCCGTCTTCGGCCCGGCTTGCTTGAATCCTGATGGTGCAGTGAGAAAGGGACTCATGTCTGAGTATACCCTGCCACACCTATAGTGGCCAAAAACGATTCAGAAAAGGGGGTGGTGATGAACAGAGTGTCTGAATTAAGCAGACCACTCTTACCCAGTCCAAAGATCAGGGCTTGATCCATCACTGTTATTTATCTCACTGCACCATCCCAGCTCAGAACCTGGCTATATGCAAATCAGCCTGTCCCTGGCCCAGTGCATCATGGGAACAGGGCAGACTAAACTACCAAGCCAATTCGTCACCAGAAAGGAGACAAGCTACCGGGGACCGGTTTCTGGCATTTCAGCCGTCTTTGGCCGGGCTTGCTTGAATCCTGATGGTGCAGTGAGAAAGGGACTCATGTCTGAGTATACCCTGCCACACCTATAGTGGCCAAAAACGATTCAGAAAAGGGGGTGGTGATGAACAGAGTGTCTGAATTAAGCAGACCACTCTTACCCAGTCCAAGGATCAGGGCTTGATCCATCACCGTTATTTATCTCACTGCACCATCCCAGCTCAGAACCTGGCTATATGCAAATCAGTCTGTCCCTGGCCCAGTGCATCATGGGAACAGGGCAGACTAAACTACCAAGCCAATTCGTCACCAGAAAGGAGACAAGCTACCGGGGACCGGTTTCTGGCATTTCAGCCGTCTTCGGCCCGGCTTGCTTGAATCCTGATGGTGCAGTGAGAAAGGGACTCATGTCTGAGTATACCCTGCCACACCTATAGTGGCCAAAAACGATTCAGAAAAGGGGGTGGTGATGAACAGAGTGTCTGAATTAAGCAGACCACTCTTACCCAGTCCAAAGATCAGGGCTTGATCCATCACCGTTATTTATCTCACTGCACCATCCCAGCTCAGAACCTGGCTATATGCAAATCAGTCTGTCCCTGGCCCAGTGCATCATGGGAACAGGGCAGACTAAACTACCAAGCCAATTCGTCACCAGAAAGGAGACAAGCTACCGGGGACCGGTTTCTGGCATTTCAGCCGTCTTCGGCCCGGCTTGCTTGAATCCTGATGGTGCAGTGAGAAAGGGACTCATGTCTGAGTATACCCTGCCACACCTATAGTGGCCAAAAACGATTCAGAAAAGGGGGTAGGGGGTAGGCCCTGTTCCCATCATTCACTGGGACAGGAACAGACTAATTTGCATATAGCCAGGTTCTGAGCTGGGATGGTGCAGTGAGCTAAAAAACGGTGATGGATCAAGCCCTGATCTTTGGACTTGGTAAGAGTGGTCTGCTTAATTCAGACACTCTGTTCATCACCAACCCCTTTTCTGAATCATTTTGTCCACCATAAGCGTGGAAGGGTATACTCAGATGTGAGTCCCTTGCTCATTGCACCATCAGGATTCAAGCAAGACGGGCCGAAGACGGCTGAAATGCCAGAAACCGGTCCCCGGAAGCTTGTTTCCTTCCCAGTATAAGAATTGGCTTGGTAGTTTGGTTTGCCCTGTTCCCATCATGCACTGGGACAGGAACAGACTAATTTGCATATAGCCAGGTTCTGAGCTGGGATGGTGCAGTGAGCTAAAAAACGGCGATGGATCAAGCCCTGATCTTTGGACTGGGTAAGAGTGGTCTGCTTAATTCAGACACTCTGTTCATCACCAACCCCTTTTCTGAATCAATCATGGGCTGAAGCAATATATTAACCAAGAGTCTCAGAAGGAAAGAAAAAAGATGAAGGTCATCAGGAAGTGCTGCCCAGCAGTTGAAATAGAGGAAATGTATAAAATAAAGGAGAAATGAAGAGTTGAATCTGCCATTAAGAGAAGGAATCTATGGTGACAGAGTCACAAAATGGCGGATATCTGGAGAATAAGCACAGTTCAAAGTGCAGGTACATCGATAAGAAGAACAGCTATGTAGAGGATTAGTAGAGAACTACCTGCAGTGAGTATGAATCAGCTGGGAGCCCTATTGTGGAAGAGTTGGTTGAGGCAGAACAGCGTCACTAGGAGAGTAAACTCTGTCCACGACTAGGATCAAAAACAAAATGGCGGCCGCAACTTGTCAGAGCCGCGCTGCGATTAAGGATGCCTCAAACTCCTCACTCCGACGAGTAAAAGTCACCTTGGGGCCAGCAGGTGAGGCTCCATGGCTTCAAGTAACTTGTCCCTCTGTTTAGAATAGGTGTGCGGATAGATGAGCGGCGTTCGCTCTGCCTTGGCCTCCGCCGCCGCCGGAGAGTCACCGAAGAGCAGCCATCACCGTCAGGGGCAAGCCACAATCCACCCCAAGTAATGGTTTTTAAGCCAATGACATATCAGCGAGAGTGATTTTTAACATACATTTATAACTCTTCAAGGAGGGAGATACAGATCATAACTTATAACAACAAAGGGTGTCCAGGAGTCGCCGCTCAATGTTTGTACTCTAGACCCTTCAACCAGTGACTATATGAAGTAGACTGTGTGTGCTCAGATGTGAAAAACATTTAACTACTCATATATACGGCATGCAACATGGGTAGGAATTATTCCCATCAGTTGCCGTTCTGTACCACCATTATTACATCATGTGGGTTCTCCTTACCCAGGAGTTAGTATACAAGATCAATCACACTTTAACAGGTGTGAAGAGTGGGGAGACCGATGTAAAATGTTTGTATGATGGTATCAAAATATGGTGTTTTTAAGCAAAAGGTTATACACCTGAGGGAAAGCAGTGCAGTGAGTGTAAAGTGATAAGTGGATAAAATTGGGTGAAACTGAGTAGAAAAGTGATTTATTAGTATCTCTCAGACCCCAAGGTTAAAAACAAGTGAAAGGTAGATTTGACAGAATATCTACCAGCAGGAGGTCAACATGTTTCTGCATACCATCGGAATATTTTCCTTATGCATTCGTCAGGACCTAGATGGTGCTACTGCTTTGCAAATTAATAAGTGAAGTTTAAAAGGGAAAAATATCACCTGAAAAGCAGGTGTAGAATCTCCACCACAGTCTACAAAAGTCACATAGGAGACAAAGAAAAGAGAAAAACATTACACATATTAGAGAATGCACTAAATGCATCGTGCTATTCTAGTGGTCACGTATTAACATTTAGACAGACGTGATAACACTCACCCAAAACTTGTGGGGATGGCGCCTCACCTCACCTGGCAGCAGCTCAGGTAGAATAGGAGCACCGCTCTGTTTAGCAAAACATAATCACAGGGACACTCAACCGATTCCGTTAAAAAACAAGGCAAAAGAACTATCATATGTGTCTCCGATAGCATGAGAGACAGCTTGTGAGTTTTCAAAATGTCATCGGTGCTGTACCGGAGTAGTTATATAAGTATAGGCTTCTAACGCTGTAAGGCTAGGTGCTCATAGCGAACAGGGTTGTCTAACTAGATTACGTAACCACACTCTCACCTCTCCGTCGGTGTCTCCAAACGTCCCTCTGGGCTGTTCTGGGGAGGCACCGAACAAGAGAAAAGGGCGGGTATATGACTGAAGCCAGTATGGTGCATTATGGGAGTCGTAGTTTTGGTGACAAGGAAACTTGGAAAAGATGGAGAATGGCTCAATGGTTTCATAATGACATCCATGGTATAGGTTCGTTCAGGCCATCCTTGTCACTGTTTAATTTGTACACCCACTTCTGCTCTATTTTAAACAGAAACTTTCCGACATCTGGGCAATGTTCAGGTATTGTCGGCTGTTCGAGTATTGTCCACTTGAACTCACTTGAACCGTGGCCTTTTTCCAGAAAGTGGGCTGTCAGGCGAGTTGCTTGTTTCCGACAGCGAACTGTGCTCTTGTGCTCGCCAATCCTTATTTTGGTTTTACGGGTTGTCATTCCCACATATCTCTTTCCGCACGGGCAAGTGATCATGTAAATTGTATTCTCACTGTTACAGTTCGTGAATTTACGCTGCTGCCATGGGCGCATAGTTCCGATATCCACGCTGGTGGACTTGGTGGTTTGCGGACATGCTGAGCAGCTGCCACACGGATGGTGTCCTTGTACCGGCGGTAGGTCCCAAAGTGCTCCCACTTGTCTAGTTTGTTTTGTTTTGGGACGAGTGTGAATTAGGTGGTCTTTTGTGTTCGGTCCTCTTTTAAAGGCAAAGAGTGGTGGTGGTAAAGTTTCTCCACTGGAATTCAAAATAGACCAATGTTTGGTTATTATTTTTCGCACATCATTGGATCTTGTGTGAAAAGTGTTCACAAAGGTCATTCTGTTGGATCTTTCTTTCGGAATAGTTTCCAATAGGGCATCCCTGTTATTGTTAGCGGCCCTTTTCTTCGACTGGCGGATGATTTTGGCTGGGTATTTCTTTTCTCGTAAGTATTCCGAGAGTGTCTCAGAGTGCTTTTCGAATGACTCTTTTGTCGAACAGTTTCTCCTGAGTCTCAGGAATTGCCCAAAGGGCAAGTTATCCCTGAGCGCCCGAGGGTGGCAACTCTCGTAGCTCAGAAGAGCGTTGCGTGCCATGGGTTTCCTGTACAGTTCCGTTTTTAACCCCTCTTCTGTGGCCACTATCAAGAGATCTAAGAACGGTAATTCCTTTCTACTGAACTCTAAGGTGAAATTCCGAAATTCATTGCAGTTGTTAAGCCAATGGTGGAACTCTAACAGACTGGCCTCAGAGCCTCTCCATATAACAAAGACATCATCTATATATCGCTTCCACAGGCGAAGCGATACATAGTATGGGTTGTCTTGGTGCAGTATTTTTGTTTCCTCTAGTACATGAACATAGAGGTTCGCCAGACTAGGCGCGAAAACACTGCCCATACTGGTGCCAGAGGTCTGGAGGTAGATGGTATCCTCAAATTTAAAGTAATTGTCTTTCATTGCCATTTCTGCCAGTTCCATAATGAAGGAAACTGGACGTAAACTTTGATAGCTCCTTGGATTTACTTGTGTCCTTTGACGTAGAGTCTCTGTACACGTCTATTCCCCAAACAGAGACTCTGGAAGTGGTAGGCAATATCCTTCAAGAAAGGGACCTACAGACAACCACTCCAGTTTCCTTCATTATGGAACTGGCAGAAATGGCAAT
This sequence comes from Lissotriton vulgaris, assembly GCF_964263255.1. Lineage (NCBI taxonomy): Eukaryota > Metazoa > Chordata > Amphibia > Caudata > Salamandridae > Lissotriton > Lissotriton vulgaris. The sequence continues at coordinate 1,087,479,536 of NC_141697.1, read as the reverse complement.
GAAAGACAATTACTTTAAATTTGAGGATACCATCTACCTCCAGACCTCTGGCACCAGTATGAGCAGTGTTTTCGCGCCTAGTCTGGCGAACCTCTATGTTCATGTACTAGAGGAAACAAAAATACTGCACCAAGACAACCCATACTATGTATCGCTTCGCCTGTGGAAGCGATACATAGATGATGTCTTTGTTATATGGAGAGGCTCTGAGGCCAGTCTGTTAGAGTTCCACCATTGGCTTAACAACTGCAATGAATTTCTGAATTTCACCTTAGAGTTCAGTAGAAAGGAACTACCGTTCTTAGATCTCTTGATAGTGGCCACAGAAGAGGGGTTAAAAACGGAACTGTACAGGAAACCCATGGCACGCAACGCTCTTCTGAGCTATGAGAGTTGCCACCCTCGGGCGCTCAGGGATAACTTGCCCTTTGGGCAATTCCTGAGACTCAGGAGAAACTGTTCGACAAAAGAGTCATTCGAAAAGCACTCTGAGACACTCTCGGAATACTTACGAGAAAAGAAATACCCAGCCAAAATCATCCGCCAGTCGAAGAAAAGGGCCGCTAACAATAACAGGGATGCCCTATTGGAAACTATTCCGAAAGAAAGATCCAACAGAATGACCTTTGTGAACACTTTTCACACAAGATCCAATGATGTGCGAAAAATAATAACCAAACATTGGTCTATTTTGAATTCCAGTGGAGAAACTTTACCACCACCACTCTTTGCCTTTAAAAGAGGACCGAACACAAAAGACCACCTAATTCACACTCGTCCCAAAACAAAACAAACTAGACAAGTGGGAGCACTTTGGGACCTACCGCCGGTACAAGGACACCATCCGTGTGGCAGCTGCTCGGCATGTCCGCAAACCACCAAGTCCACCAGCGTGGATATTGGAACTATGCGCCCATGGCAGCAGCGTAAATTCACGAACTGTAACAGTGAGAATACAATTTACATAATCACTTGCCCGTGCGGAAAGAGATATGTGGGAATGACAACCCGTAAAACCAAAATAAGGATTGGCGAGCACAAGAGCACAGTTCGCTGTCGGAAACAAGCAACTCGCCTGACAGCCCACTTTCTGGAAAAAGGCCACGGTCCAAGTGAGTTCAAGTGGACAATACTCGAACAGCCGACAATACCTGAACATTGCCCAGATGTCGGAAAGTTTCTGTTTAAAATAGAGCAGAAGTGGGTGTACAAATTAAACAGTGACAAGGATGGCCTGAACGAACCTATACCATGGATGTCATTATGAAACCATTGAGCCATTCTCCATCTTTTCCAAGTTTCCTTGTCACCAAAACTACGACTCCCATAATGCACCATACTGGCTTCAGTCATATACTCGCCCTTTTCTCTTGTTCGGTGCCTCCCCAGAACAGCCCAGAGGGACGTTTGGAGACACCGACGGAGAGGTGAGAGTGTGGTTACGTAATCTAGTTAGACAACCCTGTTCGCTATGAGCACCTATCCTTACAGCGTTAGAAGCCTATACTTATAAAACTACTCCGGTACGGCACCGATGACATTTTGAAAACTCACAAGCTGTCTCTCATGCTATCGGAGACACATATGATAGTTCTTTTGCCTTGTTTTTTAACGGAATCGGTTGAGTGTCCCTGTGATTATGTTTTGCTAAACAGAGCGGTGCTCCTATTCTACCTGAGCTGCTGCCAGGTGAGGTGAGGCGCCATCCCCACAAGTTTTGGGTGAGTGTTATCACGTCTGTCTAAATGTTAATACGTGACCACTAGAATAGCACGATGCATTTAGTGCATTCTCTAATATGTGTAATGTTTTTCTCTTTTCTTTGTCTCCTATGTGACTTTTGTAGACTGTGGTGGAGATTCTACACCTGCTTTTCAGGTGATATTTTTCCCTTTTAAACTTCACTTATTAATTTGCAAAGCAGTAGCACCATCTAGGTCCTGACGAATGCATAAGGAAAATCTTCCGATGGTATGCAGAAACATGTTGACCTCCTGCTGGTAGATATTCTGTCAAATCTACCTTTCACTTGTTTTTAACCTTGGGGTCTGAGAGATACTAATAAATCACTTTTCTACTCAGTTTCACCCAATTTTATCCACTTATCACTTTACACTCACTGCACTGCTTTCCCTCAGGTGTATAACCTTTTGCTTAAAAACACCATATTTTGATACCATCATACAAACATTTTACATCGGTCTCCCCACTCTTCACACCTGTTAAAGTGTGATTGATCTTGTATACTAACTCCTGGGTAAGGAGAACCCACATGATGTAATAATGGTAGTACAGAACGGCAACTGATGGGAATAATTCCTACCCATGTTGCATGCCGTATATATGAGTAGTTAAATGTTTTTCACATCTGAGCACACACAGTCTACTTCATATAGTCACTGGTTGAAGGGTCTAGAGTACAAACATTGAGCGGCGACTCCTGGACACCCTTTGTTGTTATAAGTTGTATAGGGGCATGTGTCCAGTCTCGAGTCGTTAAACTTGCCCTCAGACCCTCCGTTAAATAGTGTGTTTTGTGTGGGAGATACAGATCCCCTATATATGTGTGTCTCCTGAGGAAGGTGGTTTCTTTTAAATAAAGTGATTTACCACCGAAACACCTAACTTCTGAATCCAACCACAAGGCATCTGGGGAAGATAATAATTAGAATACTCGCTAGTTTGGATACTTAATGTAATACCTTGGATCAGTTCATGCAACAGCTCGTTCAGAACCGTGCATACAGGGATTTTTGCCTACATATGTGTTCTTCCTAGATGTTTACTATTGTGAATACTTTGTTAGGTCTTTAATCACAAAATACACTGTGTTTTATTGTACCATTTATTTCATAGGAATTTTGTATTTTTATTTTGATGTATTTGGAACTTATTATGTAATCATGATTGTTTTTTAAAAATTAAAGCAATCCTTTATCACTACATCTCGACCTTGGTGGTCCATGAGCAGGTGGTGCCGGTTTGACCTTTGATTTCTATCAAGTTTGAATGTATTGACTGCAAGATATGTGAAGGAATCTGAGAAGTTGAGACAGGAGATTTCCAAGGGAAAGCTACATTTTCTCTACTGTGGTACATATACTGCCAGCCAGATGAAGTCAGTTCGTTCTGTACTTCTAATGTTGATCCAGATACTGTGTTGGAGACGCTGGATGATGGAAGCTCATGAACCACACTAGACAGCATGTTTTTTTTCACCGAGACTGCAGAAATTCATGAAAGAAGTAAATAAATAAAGTATTGTTCTAATATTCAGCCATTTCTGTCCCCCTAATTAATGGACTGTGCATGATACCATTTTTCAATCGATACTTGCTGTGTTATAAATTAAATCATCAGAGGTGTGAGGATCATTGAGGAAAGACGAGGTAACAGTTTTGCAAGCCCATCATACAGTCTGCTCTTCTGCCAATTTTGGTTTCTATGATTTTCTGATTTTGTAATTTTGTCGTTCGTCCCTGAAGTTTATTGCAACACATAGATAAAATGAGGCTCTCAGTACAGAAAGCACATTGACACCTGAAATCAAATGACTATGTGCAATCCCTTTACTTTTTTAACTTCCAATCCACATACCCAGCTCTGTTAAAGCTACATCTCTGACAGCAGCCAACCCTATGGAACTTTTTGCTCGATCTGTGGGTGATGGTTCTTTTGGCTTCCATCTTTCTCTGCTCATGTGTTTATGATAGCTACACTTTCTCCACAGTTGCAAGATACCTGACTATATCCATCACATGCCCTTTGGTGTATGCTTTACTACCATTTGGTAACATTTATATTTGGTGTTTTGATGCGTTGGAGCTTGCTTGCTGTTATCTATTGCCTCCTGACTCTGTGTAAAGTGCATGGAGCATGTTTGGCGTACCTTCTATCTGGTGACACAGTCATCTGGAGAATAGATCAGCAAAAATTAAGGGAAATGAGAATTCTCCACCAGGCATGTTTCTAAACCTACCATCAGACAATTAAGATACCATATAAATTTCATGATCCGATGACAATTACAAAAGTAGTATTTGTTATTTTTGCTACTCTTTATTGCTCTGTGTAAGTACTGCATTACCAAACACCCTTACCTCTTCCCCCTCTTGTACTACTATTCCTTAAATACCAAACAGAACATTTTAAATGGGGAAAAGTCTCCAGGAGTGAAAGAGTGTAAATAAAGAGCACACATTTAGTCTAATAAAGCAGGCTTATACTGACATCTTTGATGGCATGAAACACAAGACAAATTTGGCGATTCGTTCATTGAATATCCCTAAACATAAGATTGGGTTGTCTGTATGATCCTTTTCATTTCCTTTCTGATTTTGACCTTACTCATTTTGACCTTACTCATTATTGAGATTTCACATCGGAAAACGTTGATAAGAGCAACATTTTTCAAGTTCTTTCAGACAATAATGTATATCTTATTTCGATTTCGAAGCGCCTGGCATTGTTCTTTGCGACTGATTTGACCCATACCAATATTAGTTTGAAGCCTTAATTTGATGGTGGCATCCTCACTGAACAGGACTTTTGATCATGAGATCAGTCTACTAACTGATGTCCCACTTCTACCAACAGCATATACCTTAACTGAGGTAACAAAAGTGAGTCCCCAGATATTTTTACAGGAACATCTTTTTAATGATTATATCAAACTATCCAGGTCAGACGGATGCTCTTGGATGAATATGGATTTATTTCTGCACTGTACTGACACTTTAGCTCTTGGGTCCACTTTACATTTTAGAGAGCAGCAGGGTGATTAACATCCATTTGTATCTACGTTTGGACATTTTCAAGCTACCAGCTTGTGACACTGAGTGCACTAGCGGTTACAGTGATGGAGTTGGCTGCACCCATTAAAAAAACTGTGGTGGCATGGACGTGCAGCTAAAGGGCATTTGGGGGGCAGCTGGCCACAGGGAGGTCTCCCCCCTGGATGATTTGAGGAAATGGAGCAGTCTGAATGACTGTTCATATATTTAGGCTTGGTTGGGCTATAGTTGGGCTACTATGTAGCCCATGTATTAAAAGGGGACACTTTGGGTTACCAGCACCATTTTATCATGGTAACACGTGGCTGGAATTAGGGTGAAAGAGTTTTTGTGAATTTTGTGTCTTGTGCATTGCGGTAGGCAGATTATTTTCTTCAGGTTGTGGTGAGAGCACTGTATTAGTTCCATGACCGCGGCTGATGAAAAAATTGCCCAGGCAATCTGGTTCTTGGAAGAGGTCAGGTGCCCTGATTTGGTGGTGGCTGTAGGTGTGACCAGTGGATGCCCGTCGAGGGCATCAGCGGGGATTGCGGCAGTGGCATAGGTCTGTTTGCCTCTGTGCTGGACCCCAGCTGCTCAAATTGAGAAAGTAAGGAGGCGAGGCCACTCTTGCATTAAGAGAGTGCCCCCTCGTTCATGAGGCTGTGGGGAGGGTGCTAAGCCTAACTGGCCAGCCTAGCCTGAGAGGCCCCATGTAGTGCGAGGGCCCCTGGCTATCTGGAGCCATGTCAGTGGCTTTTCCCTTTGGGGATATCTTTATGGGCCCCGTCATGAGGGCTGGGCTGGTGGATGTCCGAGTGGTAGGGTCTTCTGGGGGTGGGGTTGGGATCACAGTTCCTCACTCTCTGCCATTGATCACGGGGGTGAGAGGAAGGTGAGCTAATGACTGAGGGAGGAGGGAGGGAAGCTACAGGTCAGGGTACAGCTGGCAGATGCCCCTCGACGGAAGACAAGATTACTGAAGGGCTGAGCTAATGCAGGAAAGTTGATGCATGCTGGGAGAAGTCCAAGGAGGGGGAGGATTACTTCAGGGCTCCTGTGGAGCTGGCTGTCACTATTAAGAGCAGACCCAGTGGCAGCTGGAATAGGGTGATGTCAAGAGGGGAGGAGTAAGAAATGTGGGTGTACAGGGGAGGTTGGGAGCCAGTGTACTTAGAAATGGGGGTTTGTTGGAGAGGGCTCCTGCCCGAGCCTGGGCCTTTCTGGCTCAAGGAATGTTGGGTTTCATTGTACAAGAGGATTTTCAGTTGGATGGGATGGGAGGGGGGTAGGTAGCCAGCACTCCCGTCAGGGAAAAGAGTAAGGAGGTGACAAGCATGGTGGCAGGTCTGGAATGGAGCAACGTGGAAGATGTGGGCCCAAAAGGAGACGTGAAAAGTCACTGGAAGTGTAAATGTAAATGTAATGTAAATGTGCTGGACTTGTAAAGCGCACAGCTGCCCGTAAGCGTCCCGGCGCTTGCTTAGGGAACCCGTCCTGGTATTCCCCTGTGAGAAACTGCAGGGTGTCCACAAGGTGAAAGCCAGGCATCCTGCCGCGAGGGGCCGTAGTGGAAATTAAGCAAGCTATTGCCCAGAGTTGCAGAGTGTGACCCCGTGAGTTGAGTAGGCACCAGAGCGAGAATTGTCGAGTCCGTGGAATTTTGAGCCCGAGACCCGCTGAGGCGGGGAATCGAACCCTGGTCCACGGTCGATCTCAGCTTCTGGGTCTGCCGCCTCTAACCACTGAGCCACGCTTCTCCAGTGGGGCCTAGGGGGGGTAGGAGAAAGGCACCTTTTTGTGTTTATGAGAAACAGGTACAGACTAGCAGTATTTTGTAGGAGAGGTCTCTTTCCAGTAGCAGGGGGTAGCTACCAGTACACTGAATCTATCATATTTCTTGCAGGGTGACTGGTTTGGCTGTGTGGCGGACGTGGGGGAGCCTTGTACGGCTCCACCACCCCAAGAAGAAGAGAAGGCGTGCCCAGTACTGTCAGCTGGAAATGGTTGGGGCATCACGATTGCTATTCGAAGAAGGCGTCTAATGGCTTTGGCAGTGCAACAGGCTAGTGGGCTGCAGATAACCTTTGGTGGGCATCAGTACGAGACATGGTGGTCCGCGTTGCTGGAGGTGTTGGGAGGGTATCGCACAGTCCTCCAAAGAAGACAGGAGCAGCTCAGGGACTAGGGGGTAACAGATAACCTGAGGTTGCTGGAGGGAAATGCAGCCACAAGCAGGGAGGATGAGGCTGTGTGCGAGGGCAATGCATTGGATTATTTGGAACACATTTGAGAAGAAGGGAAATAGCTTGGTAATAAGGAACTGCCAGAGACTACCATGTGGTGGTGGAGCTGTAGGGTGGGGGGAGGTGGGGGGAACACTCCTCAGTCTATTCATGCTATATTGCAGGGTTGATCGGATGGACAATGGAGGCACAACAGTTGAGGTCTGCTATCCTGGAGGCAACAGGCAGCAAAACGGCAGGCTCCTCAATGGGCACCAACCCTGGCCCCAGGAAATCAATGCAGACTGGAGCGCAAGGGTGCTGCTATGGTGTAGGTTGACACTGACACTGTGGATTCTCAGGTTGGGGGATGCTGGTTGGGGGATGCTGCAGCTGGGAAACAGGATGTATGTGATAGATATGGGAATGGGTATGGTAGCCCAGATAGTGAAAGGGGAAAAGGCTGACGAGCAGGGGGCTAAGGAGAGTAAGTCAGGGACCAGGGTGAGTACAGAGAGCGATACACTGCAGACAAAGGCGCCAGGTGCCAGAAAGGGAGTAGAGGAGGTAGTGGGGGAGGCAAAGGGGGGAAGGTGGCGGGAAGGAAAGTGCAGAGCGGAAGATTATGAAGCTTCCCTATATGGGGGTTTCAAAGCCACTGGGGAGGCCACCTTATTCTGGCAACAAGAGCAAACATTTTGGACAATGAGAATGTCGAGATGTTAAAGTTGCTGCATAGGAAGTTGAGGGCTAAGAAGAGTTTGAAAGAAGAGGAACATGAGCTAGCTAAGTGCCATAAGGAACCACTCATGATTGAAAACTGGACAGTGGCCTTTCTGATTTACGCCATTGAGAAAAGCATCAGGAGAGGTATGCAGCAATCTTTAAATATATGGACACGATCAGGAAGGCACTGTTTAATTACAGGGTTTATGTCTGGGCACAATATGACAAGGAGTTCAGGGCCTCATGGCTGTAGATCAGGAAGGATAGTGGGGTGAGGTGGATTCTGACCTTTGGCACCACGCTATGGCCCCTTCAACTTTGGTAATACCATCCTCACTGTGAGTAGTCTACCTATGATATATTTATCATATATATCAGCCTTTTCAGGGCTGCCTCACCTGAGGGTGTGTGGGAGCACTGGGATAACCTCATGGTGGCATGTTGGGATTTCAACAAGAGCATTTGCTCCTGGGATTATTGCAAATTTGGGCATGGATGCTCAAAGTGTGCAGGCAAGCATCCCCTTGTCAATTGTTATGGAATGACAGTCCAAGCGAGTCCCACAGCAGGACAGTGGTAACAGCAGTCAGGGTACACATGGAACTAGCAGACTAACCAGGCTTCTGGGTTCAGGGGTGGTCTTAGGGGGACAAGGATCTGCAGCAAAAAGCTTATCCGCCCATTAAGTTCCGGCGTTTTGAATTTTGGTTGGGTTTTCATGGTAGAGAAGAGGCTGCCAATCTGTTGCGGGAGGGGTTCAGTCAGAGTTTTTGTTTAGGGTACCAGTGTCCCAGAGTGAGCAGGTGAGCGAACAATCTTATGTCCATTGCTGCAGTGCCATCTGTGGTGCAGGAGAATGTGTTGAAGGAGATAAGACAGGGCGGGACTGCAGGCCCCTTTGATGACTGGCCCATGGTGGACTTAATTATGTCCCCGATTGGGGTGGTTACTAAGAAAGAAAAAGGTCAGTTTAGGCTCAGTCAACACTTGTCACGGTCTGTAGGCTGATTGGTAAATGCTTCAGTGACATATTCTTCCATGGAGGTAGCCATGTCCATGGTTGAATATGGAGGCAAGTGGGCACTGATGGTGAAGAGCGTCATAAAGTCTGCATTCTACCTTTTCCCATGCATATGATGATTTCTAGTTGCTGACATACAATTTTAGGGTCAGTGGTATATGGATAAGTCTCTACCTATAGGGTGCACCATATTCTGTGCACGTTTGGAGTGTTTTAGTACATTTATCCAGTTTGTATTTTCTGCAATCTCGAGGCATGTGCAGGTGACTCATTGCCTCAAAGACGTTTTCTTTGTGGAAAAGCCTGGTTCCATGGACTTCCAGCAGATACTGGACAATTTCCAGGAGCTCATGGACAACATGGGAGTGCTCTTGGCACCGGAAAAGACAGTGTGAACCAGCACGGTACTGTCATTTCTGGACATTTCGATCGATTCATTAGCGATGGAGGTTTGCTTGCCAGAGTAGAAAAAAATGACTATGCATTTACTAGTGATTGCAATGCTAGACAAATGCAAGATTATGGTGAAAGAAGTGCAAGTGCTGCTAGGCCATCTCAACTTTGCATGCAGGGTAGTGAAGGCTGGGAGGACATTCTACATGAGGTTGGGGCTATCACTGCCAGGGCTACATTTGCGGCATCACTATGTTAGGTTATCAGCAGGGACCAGGGATGATTTGAGGATGCGTTGCTTGTTCTTGGAGTATTTTAATGGGTTGCCCTTGGTGATACCAGCAGATTTGGTGTGGGATGTACAAATTTATCTGAATACTGCAGGAGGGGTAGGCTTTGGACTGTACTGACGTGGTAATTGGTGCACAGAAAAATGGTTTGTTGCATGGAAGCAAGGACAGCACAGTCGGCTGTTTTGGAATTTTTACCACTTGTGGTCGTAGTGGTGCAGTAGGGGGACCAGCTGGCCCACAAGGAAGTTCTTTTATCATATTAACAACATGGATGTAGTACAAGTAGTCAAATGTCAGTCAGCTACGGATGCCCAGGTAATAAAGTTGCTGCAGGTTTTTGTGTTACATTGCCTAAGAAATTACATTTTGTTCCAGGAAAGACCTGTGCTAGGGGTGATCAATCACAATACGGATGCTTTGCCTCATTTACAGTGGGGGAGGTTTCATAGGCTGGCCACGAAGGACGATGGGGTCTAGACAAGGATGCTGTGGGAGCTTTGGTCAGTAGGGGAAAAACAGTGCTTAAGCTGATGATTGAGTCATTGGCAGGGTCTACAAAAAAGGGCTCAGAGGCAGACTTAGTGTGATTTTTTAGCTAGTGGGGAAAATAGGAGGCAGCACACTTGGTCCAGGATGGAGGACGTGGTTCAGTTTGTTATGCAATTGCTTGAGAAGAGACACACATGTAAGTCAGCCAGAATTGCCTTGATGGGGAACCTTTTGTGGGGATATACTCCATCAGCTGGAGAATTGGGGGTCAGAATATTGGAAGGATGGGCCAGACAATTGGGACAAGTAGAACCTTCCTGACATCCCTAACATGGGATTTATTCACAGGAGTAATAAAAGGCCAACCTGGGATCTATGCTGGCAGGAATGAACAGGCCTTGTTTGCGTTTTTGATAACGTTGTTGTTTTTTGGGGCTTTCAGGGTGTCCGAGTTATTGGGGTGCGAGGAGTTTAGCGGGTTCTCGGAGAAGAAGTGCATCCATTCAGGGCAAGCTTACAGGTATGGTTGTATATGTCTAAAATGGATTAGAGGGGTTGAGGCTCTTATGTTTTGTTGTGCAGTGTTCCAGTAGGTGCTTTTTTCCCCATTCTGTGCGCCCCCTCCTTGCGTGAAAACTCGGTGGAGGAGAGTGTGACAGCTTTTCAACTATTGGCAGCATTACAAAAAAGTCTGACTCAGTTGGGAGTTGAAGAAAGGGGGCTTGAAACTCATTGTTTCTGAATAGGCATGGCAATGGAGGCATTCAGACATGGCTGGAGTAAAGAAGACATTATGAGCCTGGGTAGATGGGCTTTCAATTGATTTTAGCACTATGTGCGGGAAGGGGAAGCCGTTTGCCAAGCCAGGGTTGTTTTCTTATGCATTCAAGGCCTGGAGGTCACCAAACTGTCTCTTTAGAAAACTGGACATTCCTTCATAAAATGGGCAGAAAGGCAGGGGGGCAGGGTTCCCTTGGGACCTCGTTGGGATTCTCTCCTCACTGTTGCAACCTGAGATGGCAGGGTAGAGGTGGATGAGGTGTAAGCAATATATCCTGTGTCTAAATAGGTTGCAGGTAAGGGGCAGGACCGAACATTATACTTCGTCACTCAGGGAAAAATGATCTAGTTGTTGAGAAGAGTGTTGTGTTGATGAGAGACATGAAGGATTTGTTGCAAGAGAATCTCGGGCAATGGGCAGCATGCCACATCATGTGGATTAACTTTATACCACATAGTGAATGGCGTGTGGTTCAGAAGCCCTCTACGATAGAAATGGAGAGGATGAAGGTAAACAACTAGATGAAGGTTTTTTGTAGGAGGAACGGGGTAACAAGGATAGATCATGGGGAATTGAAGTAATATGTGGTGGAGTTTGTTAGGGGCAATAGCTTTCATCTCTTCTTGCAATTGTATTTGCTTCAGCTTCAGGAGGCCCAGGCTAAAGTTTTGAATGTGTGGTAAGTCATAAGGAGATGGGGGCAGAAAAATTTCTTAAAGACTTTCTGGATGGCAGTTGTCAAACAAGTTGGAATGGTTTAGCCAAGTTTGTTGTTGTTGACCGCAGCAACCCAGGCTGAAAGGAAACATGTATTCAAGTTCATGCCTGGACTATGTAGGAAGTTTAAGGTTCATTAGGAAGTTAGATCAGATACAGGTTAATAGTTGCTTTAAAAGGCAGGAGAGGTTGAAAGGTCCCAATTGCTGAGGATCAGACCAGAAGGCGGTACAGAATTGCAGGTTTACACTTTGTGATTGGAGGGACTTTTAGGGGTGAGGGGCGGTTAAAATAGGTAAAAAAAGTTGTAAAATGAGATGGTAGTTTTGTACAGCGCAGGCTCAGGTTCATAAATGTGATGTGCATCTGTTTCAATAAAAAGCAGTCTTTTTCACACTATTACGGTGTCAGTGGTTTGTGCTGCCTCCCGTATTCCCCAATGAGTAAACATTTTTGTTCTTCCTTAGTAATCTTTGGAGCATTAGAGATCCTTCATTAGGTTTTCAAGGAAGCATGATATTTTAGAATGTAAGTTCTATTATATGTTCTCTTTTATTCTGCATTTTGAAACATGAATTGTGTATTTCTTAGAATGAATTATGTTTAAACCTCTGGTATCAATTTTGGCCAAATTCCCATTGATTTGTGCACTGCACATTCACTTTGGTTCTCGGGTCTGCCCACTTTACATAGCAGCCGTGTTTTTTGCAGCCATTTTTTTCTCCTTTTTAAATTTTTAAGCCACCATTTTGTAATGCTGAGCACACTAGCTGTTACAGAGTTGCAATTGGCAGTGTCTTTAAAAGAACTGCAGCAGTGCAGACTCGTACAGCACACGCTCTGCTGACATGCCAGAGGTGCACAAAAGGCAAGCTGGTCTGAGCCTATCTGCAGCCGTTCTGCGACCAGCAACACAGATGCGGCCTGTTTGCAGCAAGAACAATATATAATAACTTATTGTCCAGAGAAATTGGAAGAGCAGGTAGCATCTGTGGAGCTGAAAAAGTCAGTTACAGGTACACTCTATGTTTGGTCCAATATGTCGCATGAAATAGAGGAGAGGATGTAGCCTTACAGCTAGAACAGTCATCTTCGAAGCTGGGGAACATGGTTCGAACCTCAACATCCTGTGATTCTGGGCAAGTCACTCAATCTCCCGTGCCTAACAAAAAATTAATCTGTCCTTGTGTAACGAAATTGGTGCTATGTAATATGGCCGGGATACCCGTCACCCCCTCCCAACACAATCCCCAAGGATGGGAAGACGGACACAGTTCTTGACTTTTGGAAGGCGGGAGGGAGTTACCCTCCCGGCCGTATTTATTAAAATATGAAACAAAATTAAAACATTAAAATAACAGTTTCATATCATGTACAATTTCATTTTCACATTACGATGTTTATTGGCTAACCTTAACACAGTACTAATACAAAGGTTCTCCTAGCCGATTCTAAACATCCTGCAAATGCATATACTCAAAATTAAATTGTACATCCTAACATTACGGGCCAACGGCAAGGTCGTAACCGGTGTCAGATCCCTAATACCAGAACTCCCCCCCTTACTTGTGAGGGGCGGGCGCACAGAGGACTGTACCAATTTCCCTTGTCTTAACGGGGGCCCCATATTTACTCGACGCCATCTTAGTGGTCGTCCGAGGACTCGTGTGAGGTATCTAGAAGGTAGCGTAGACCCCCCTCCCACCCCACACTGCTTACCACATCCGCCGTCGCGGATGTCCTGGCCCCGGGAAATTCCCAGGAGGGGCCCGTAGCCCCTCCTCCCCTGGGAGGGGCCTATGACCGCCTTCCCTTTCGGCGGTCCCATCCTTAGAGGGGTACCGCCTCCCCGTGTGAGGGGCCAATGGCCGCCTCCCCCCGGGCGCTCCCATCCATAATGGGTGGCGCCCCACCTCTAGGGATCTTCCAATTACTGCTCACCGATCATGACCTTACCGCCCGACCAAAATAAATACGACATTTTGAACCTAATGAGGACGGAATAAACGGTTAGACTGGATATTACACAATAACCTTTATTTACACAAGTAACACATCATTCAACTAGGCTGTGATACTTCGCCTAAGAACATGCTAAATAGCAACCATTTTATTATCCTCAAAAAGACAATCCAGACTTTATTAAAATAACCTGTAAAAGAGATAATATCACCGTTAATCGACTTTATTGCAGTACTAATCGTTGCCATAAGGGGCTGGTGAGTGGGTCAAAATTGGCTCCTTGTTCCGTCTCGGGCTCACGTGCAATGAGGAGGTGCAGCTTCCAAGCACAGGAACAAGAGGATGCTTCCTTAGATTGTTGCTCTTTTATTCTTCCTCGGGAGGGCGTGTACCCTCCTCCGATCCGCCTACGGGGCGTGGCCAACGGTGTAGGTGTCTAGGACAACCCCTCTTGGGCGGGAAAAGGCGCGCCCCAGCTACGCCGCTTCGGGCATACCAGCCGAGACACGCCTCCCGCCCAAAATGGTTTCCCGGGGGGGTCAGGGCACCCTACCATACGTTCGGGGGGACCGAGTGGTCGCCCCTTTCCAAGCGCTCTGATACCCAATATCTTCGGGTCAAGTTAGAGCTATAAAAAATTCTAAAAAAATATCAAAGATAAGTCATGGCTGGATTCAAATTGTGTAAGGACCCCCAATGAGATTTACATTGAAGAAACACTGTAGAATCACATAATTGTAGTCTAATTAGGTGTCTTGTAAACTCAAAACGCTGATCTTATTTTATACATCAAAGCAGATATAATGTTTGCTAACGAACCTTGGTTTAAAAAAATATCAAACCCGGATATTACAAATACAGTCTCACTTGGTTATGTAATTACTCACCTGGCTAAATTATGCAAAAGAGGTGGAAGCATGGCTATCATTTTTCGAGATGCTTTCCAGTGTTCCACTTTTACTTTGTTGCATCTAGTTTGATCAGTTCACTAAGTGAGGCTACTGCATGCTACTATTCAGTATTCAAACTTCCAGTTTCAGACGATTCTAATTTTTATATAGATAATGAGAAAGGCACAAATGCTCAGTTCTATTGGATACAGTTTATGCTTTTGCGCCTACACATTCAGCTGGTCATATTTCTGACTTAGGACCTCATTTACAAGGAATTGGTGTAGGGCTGCACCACAAGTCTTTTTGCTATGCTGCCCTACACCGATCTGAAAGGGCAGGGATCCACTGTATTTATGAAATATGGTGCATTCCTGTCCTTTCCCCCTCTGCAGGCACACAAATTGATTCCTAGTGCCAACATAGGCACCCTTTCACAATGGTATCAGGGTGCCTTCATTGCAGGCAGGATTGTTTTTGTACAGGAAGGCACACCTTCCTGCACAAAAACAATCCAGAGAAGTGTTTTCCTCATTCTATGAGTGTTTCAAACATGGAAAGAAGAAAAACAGAGAAGAAATAGAGATATTTATCCTCGTTTCTCTTGCTCTGAGAAAACGTAACTTTTGTCGCTGTAGCCGGTTTACCCGATTTTGTAAATCTGGGGCAGCATCAAATCCATCGGCAATGCCAATTAAAAGCCTCCTTGAAGCAGAGTAAGGCAACAAAGCGCGTTGTGCTGCCTTGCTTTACTCCAAATCTATAAGCCCATGCAAAGCCACGTCGCCTCATGGTTATGAATAAGAGGCCTGCACCACCGGAGCATAAAAAAAGTGACGTTCCAGCAGCACAGGTCTTTTTTAAATAAGCCAATTGATTTCGACCAATCACTGTACATTAAAAATAGATCAAATATCCGAATTGACTTGGTTGGATCATTTTGCCAATTCTTTTAGATGGAAGGGTGTCAGATCTCAAATTTAGACAGCCTCAAATGTTAGCTAATATTCCTGGAAATTTGTGAACCTCATGATTAAATAAGTAATGTAAAGAGTTCATTTCCAACATTTAACAGCTTCATTAAAGCCATTTCGAACTGTTAACTGATGGCTGGAACAGAACATAAGTAAGCTAACCCAACCTGATGTTTGTACTCCTCATAAAAAGATTTCAACTGTACCATGATTCTCATCAGAGCTAGTATTAGAAAAGAAAAAGAATGTAAACATTTAGCATGGAAACGTAGAAATATTTATACGGCATAATACACAATAAAATATAAACTATCACTTAAAGCCGATAGGAAATCGATTCAATTTTTTCACCACTAGAATTCATAATTCAAGCAATGAGCCAGGCTAGATTTTCCAAATTACCAATATTATTTTACATCCAAACTCCTGTAATACTGAGGCCAACCCCTCTTTAGAACTGTGCAACAACCGGGCAGTTTTTTAAGAAAGAAAAAAAAAACCTTCAGACAGATTTCAACATGAGTAATCAGAAAGGTTTTGAGTAGATACTTCCTTTAAACATGGTCTCCAAAACAATACTACTTTCTTCAAATTTAGGGAAATCAGCATCCAAAAAGCAGAGAAAACAATGAAAGACTCCAAAGCGGAATCACCTGTGGATCTCAGTCCACAGAGGGCGTTGGCTACAGCAAATGAAGTTCTGAATCCTGTGGTCTGATATCAGACACGCAACTCAAAAATGCTAACACTCTCACACACGTACTACAGTCAAACCACACAATCAAAGGAAAAAAGGGAAAACTGAGTTTCAGTTGGCAAGGTCTAAATGCCAATACTCGGGTCTCAAAAGCAATTGGAGTCCACCCCGTGTTGTCCTCGAACCATTTTGTCAATTCAATATACCAACCCAGAGATATGTGTTCAACGAAATGTGTAAGTTCCTTCATGATCAAATAGCGGCCGATGCGCCTGACGAGGTGCTGACCGCCCTGTCTGATCTTCAGCTTCAGTTCTCGAACGGACTGATAGTGGATACTAACGTTCGACGTGCTGTTGAGCGATTGCTATCTTTTCGTCCCGCTCCGATCCCTCATGCATTGTTTGTTGAGGATATTGAAAAACAACCAGACGAGTCTGGCCAATACCCCATGCGGGAAGTTCCACCAGTGTGGATGCCGGGCGATGCTAATGCTATTCCTATTGTTCCGCCGCATTTCCAGAGAGTATGGATACATCTCCCGTGGAAGAGATCGGAAGTGTTGCAGGTGAAGCAATCCTTGCCTGACCCCCGCAAAAATCCTACAGGTTATTACAAAGAATTATCGCAGCTTGTAGACGCTACAATCATGAATCTTGCCGATATCGATATGTTGTTCGGCAATGTCGTACCGCAACCTGTATGGGCTAAGATTCGGCAGGAAAATCATCCGAATGAATTAGGTGGTGATTGGGCTGCCATTGTAGCGGCAGATGGTTTACAAACTGGTGGGGCTAAACCTGAGCAGCTGATTACTGCTCTTCCTCAACGAATAATAACATTGATGAAAACTCTTATGCCAGCTATGAGGGTGAACTGGGACAAATTGTCAGCTTGTAAGCAAAAGAAGGACGAGAGTGTTTCCGACTTCTTTACGAGGTTCGAGGAGGCATTCATCGACCATAGTGGCCAGGATATGGGTACCGAGGGTGGTCAAAGATTGTTTGTGGATAAATTTGTTTCGAACTTATTGCCCGATTTGAGCAATAAGTTAAAGAATTCGGAAAGTGCATGGGCTGTTTCTACTTCAGCTCAGATATTGGCTACGGCACAATATTATGAGAACAGAGAGAAAGAAGAGAATGACCGTGCTGATAAAAAGACGAAGGAACTGAAAACTAAAGTGTTGTTGCAACAAGCGTATCCTCCGCGTTCAAATCAGAATGCGCCACAACAGAATAGATCGCAGCCGCAATCGAACAGATCCCAAACTCGTAATGACTCCTCCTCCCAAAGATCATCGTTAGGGTACAATCAATGCGCTTATTGTAGACAAGAGGGTCACATTAAATTCAATTGCCCTGTTTTGAATGAACGTAATAGTGGTAACTCATCTAGAGGAGGTCGTGGTGGTTCACAGCAGGCATCACGTGGTAGAGGTCGTGGTGCTCAGAATGATCGCTCAGATAACTCATCCAATTCTAATAATTGTTTCGATCAACGTGGATCATCGCAAGGACGATCTGCGCAGTACAATGTAGACGATTATTACGTCGATCAGGGAACTGACGACAGTAATTACTAGGACAGCCATAGACAAGGAGAGGGAGTGGTATCAGTTCCGGTTGATCAGAGAGGGCCTTACGTCGCAGTTGCTACATCGGGCGTCGTTGAGCCTTTTCTGTTGGACACTGGTGCAGCGAAAAGTTCTATCATGCATTCGAAACTCCCTGGCGCACCTTTGTCTGGCTTAACAAATGTTTCCGTTGGATTCTCTGGCGCCCCCGTTAGCAATCCAGTTTCGCGCCCTTTGCCCCTTAAAATTGGGCCACGTGAGCTAGAAGCTCCGTTGATTTTGACTACGGGTTGTGGTGAAAATCTTTTGGGCCTGGATTTGCTTAAACGTTTGTATGCGACTTTGTATTGTTCTCCTGCGGGTGTAAAGCTTTCGTTAGGAGAGAGGGTTGTCTCCCCCATGTACTTGTCCCTCGATAAGCTCCCACCGGAATTGAGTTCTCTTCCTGCGTCTTTGTGGGCAACGGGTCCCAACGATGTGGGCCTACTTGATATCTCCCCTTATGTTGTACAGTTGAAATCTAATGTGCGATTGCCACGTATTCCCCAGTATCGTATCTCCCTTGATGGTGAACGAGCACTGTTAGCGATCATCTATGATTTGATCGAGAAAGATGTTATTGAGGAGACTCGGGGAAACGTGTGCAACAGTCCTGTGCTGCCCATTCTTAAACGTACTGATCCTTCAAAGCCGCCTGTTTATCGTTTTGTTATCGATTTACGGGAGGTGAATAAAATTGTGGTTCCTCAATTCCCCGTTGTGCCTGACATCACGGCGCTACTGACTCTGATACCAGCTTCTGCATCGTGGTTTTCGGTGATTGACTTGAAAAATGCGTTTTTCAGCATCCCGATTGCCGAGGAGAGCAGGGACCTTTTCGGTTTCTCTCTCGGTGGACGCAGCTTCCGGTTCAAACGCGCTCCTCAGGGCTACTGTGAAAGTCCATCGATTTACAGTCAAGCCTTGAAGGGTCAACTGGATGCATTTAGGTTGCCGGTTGGTGCGGCCTTAATCCAATACGTCGACGACTTATTGGTGGCTGCTGATACTCATGACATTTGCAAAATTGCTACGGTGTCGTTGCTGCAACATCTCTGTGAGTTGAATCATAAGGTGTCCCCTTCTAAACTCCAATATTGTTGTCAAGAAGTAACCTATTTAGGTCACTTATTGTCAAAGGAGGGAAGGAGGTTGACCCCAGAGAGAATTGCAGCGATTGCGCGAATGGCTGTGCCAAAAACCCAAAGAGATGTGCGTGCCTTTCTAGGTATCACGTCGTACTGCAGGCAATGGATTCCTAATTTTTCATTGCTAGCGAAACCATTGGTGGCTCTTACGTGCAAGGATGTTTCAACTCCTTTACCATGGACGGAAGAATGTCAGAAAAGTTTTTCTGAACTGCGTGATTCATTGTGTTCGGCTCCTGTGTTAGGTACTCCTGACTACAGTAAGCCGTTTACGTTATATGTTCATGAGAGAGAAGGTTGTGCTTTGAGTGTTTTAACGCAACCTTTTGGTGGTAAGCAACGTCCATGTGCATATTTTTCCTCGACCTTGGACCCAGTAGCTAGAGCATTGCCGAGTTGTTTACGAGCAACAGCGGCAGCTGCGGTCTCCATCCGACAATCAGCAGGATTGGTCATGGATAATATGCTTACGGTGATGGTTCCGCATGCAGTTGATACTCTTTTGAATCGTACGAAAACTCAGCACTTGACGAGTGCGAGGTTGTCTGGGTACGAGTTGACACTGTTGGCAAGCCACATTCAGATAAAACGTTGTAATGTTCTGAACCCGGCAACTTTGTTACCAATTAGCACAGAGTCAGATGAAGTAGCAGAACATGATTGCTACTTGAGGACAGAGGAAGAAACAAAAGGTCGAGTGGACCTTAAAAACACCCCATTGGAAGATCCGGACGGTACATTGTATGTGGATGGGTCATGCTTTAAGTTGCCGAATGGCGATGTGACTACTGCTTATGCTGTTGTAACGTTGAATACTGTTGTTGAGACTGCAAGATTAAATCAGAATTCTGCCCAAGCTGCAGAGCTGATCGCTCTTACTATAGCGTGTGTGTTAGCGAAAGGGAAACGTGTGAATGTGTTTACCGACAGCCAATACGCATTTGGCGTCGCACATAGTTTTGGACGATTGTGGAGAGAGAGAGGTTTCTTGACGTCGCATGGTACGAAGATTCAGCATGGCCAGCTTGTGAATGATCTTTTGGATGCACTGACGCTGCCTAAGCAAGTTGCAATTGTTAAATGTAGTGCGCATCGTAAGGTGACGGATGATGTTGGTCGTGGTAATGCGTTTGCGGATGAGACTGCTAAGGAGACTGCCCGGAACCTTAGCACTTGAATGTATGTGACGAGTTCGGTTAGGTGGCCTACAGAATCGAGCATGTGTGAAGACACTATCGAAAGTGTGAAAGAAATTCAGAATGAGGCCACCGAGACTGAAAAGGCGAAGTGGAAAGAAAGTACGGGAAAGGTGGATGCGAATGGTTGTTGGATTAATTTGTCTGATCAGAAAAGATGGATGTTACCGGATGCGTATGTGCTGGCCGTTGTGACAATGGCGCATGGGTTAGCACATATTAGCGCGAAAGGTATTTGCAAATTGTTGTCCCCTGTATGGAAGAATGATGGTATCACGAAATGTGCTGAACGTCTGGTGAAGAATTGTATGGTGTGCATGATGTACAATCCTGACAAAGGAACCCCAACTCCTCCTGGCAGTTTTGCTCCCCCTTCATACCCCTTTGAGGTGATTCAATTGGACTTCATCCATATGGAGCGATGCAACAACCTGAAATACGTTTTAGTTGTGGTTTGCGCATTCTCCCGATGGATCGAGGCCTATCCTCTCAAAGACAATACTGCTTTGTCTACTGCGAAAATCCTACTGAAGGAATACTTTCCTCGGTATGGAATGCCTAGAGTCGTGTGGTCAGATAACGGAAGTGAGTTTGTGGGTAGTGTGATGAAGAGTGTGTGCAAGGGCCTTGGAATTAATCAGAAATTCCACAGCGCCAATCATCCCCAGTCAGCTGGATTGGTTGAAGGGTACAACGGCACCCTCAAACTAAAGCTAGCGAAGATTCAGGCTACGACTGGTCTTTCGTGGCCTGACGCTTTACCTTTAGCATTACTGTCAACTAGGGCGACTGTACACTCCCGAGTAGGGCTTAGTCCCTATGAAATAGTGTTCGGCCGTCCTGCGAATGTGTGGGGGGTTCCTAGGCCAGGAATGTTCTCTGATCTTGAGTACCCAATGTTGATCGATTATCTACATGACTTGACTGCTAAACTGAGGTTAATTCACCAACAGGTTTACGACGCATTGCCGACGCAGACGGAGGGTCCAGGCCACCAGCTCCAGCCCGGAGATTGGGTGGTGACGAGAAATTTTTCACGCAAGAATAACCTGGACCCGAGGTTTACCGGACCCTACCAGGTGCTCCTTGCCACGAGGACTGCTGTTCGTCTCGAGGGACGCAAGAATTGGGTGCATGCCACCCATACCAAAAGAGTCCCCATCCCTTTGCCGGCAGACCCGTGGGTAAGGAGAGGCATTGCATCAACTGAAACCAAAACATTGCCGGCGTTCATACCTTTCAGCGACGCACAGCTTGTTGGAGAATCCTCAGCGCAGCAGAAAGACACTGTTGAACAATTAGCATCAAAAGACTCAAGACCAGAACACTCAACTGATCAGCAGGACGCTGTCTCTTCAACGGATCCTTTGTTTGACGAGCAGACACGTCCTGGGAAAACCCGATACTTTTTGCGATCTCGCACAAAAGACTAATAAAAAGATCCTGCTTTTCTGTATTGGCAACTGCATTATCCCGTTTTCCGTGATCAGTTTTGAACATTCATATTACTGTAATTATTTTGTACATATATTGAGCTTCATTCCTTATACTTTTGCTTTTACAGCTGAGAGACTTTGTTTTTGCATATATACATATTGTGCATTAAAGGCCGTAGGGCCGCGCGCGTACTTCCTTCTGGATAGTAGGTCTTGACGCTAGGTTGAAGGCCGTCGGTTCCTGGGAACTCCTAGGGATTGACTATTGCTACACAGAACGAAGTGCGTCAAGAAACGTTGCGGACGGTCGTAGGGAATGGCATTCTCGAAGCTGAATGATTTGGAAGGAGCTCAGGCTCATAGATTTAAGCTGCAGCAACTCAGTCGTACCAAATGTTTTATATTCCAACTGTTTGTATTGTTTTTGACTGCTTCAGCATTATTGGCGGGTGGGGTGTATTACACGATGTCTTACTTCTTACCTTCTGCTAAACCTACTCCTACTCCTGACCCTAAACTTACCTCCACTGTTTCTCCTCATTCCTTTCATATGTTACCGGAACACGAACAGGCTAGACGTGTAGAATTCCGCAACAATTCCTTTATTCAGCTCCTTCATCAGCATCAGTTAGTGGTTAACACTACTAATTGTTGGGTGTGTGGGTTGATGCCACATACTACGGACAAGGGAATTCCATATCTGGTGTTACCGTATAGTTCCCAAGGGTCAGCTCGAGCATTTCAAACAATGTTTCGAAGCGCACTGGGTTTCCACCCCATTCGAGAACCACGTTCCCCCTACTCTGGTCCTACCTCGTATCAAAAACCTTTGTCGATAGCCATAGAGGATTTAGATAGCGATATCTATGATCCCTCGCTTATTCCCGAAGAAGAGATACAAGCCTATAGGGTCCTAAGTAGAGGTGAATATAGTGCGTTCACCAGCGAAAAGCAGCTTAAAAGCTCGCCTCCAATATGGGTCGTACCCCACACTGGTAATTTTTGTCTCATGGGTCGTGGCCGAAGATCGCAAGCCCGACTTGGAGAAAGTGCTTGCACTGAAAATTACATTCTGCCGATGTTCTCGTCCCCTGTGTTTCTGGCTGCCAAGGGTACATACTTTATCTGTTATGATCGTGCATACGCATGGCTGCCCGCTGACTTCATGGGCTCATGCTTCATTGCAAATCTGTTGCCTCCGACGTTCACTGTAGATGCCGATTATCATAAGACTAGAGTTGAACGAGGCGTAATTAGCGAAGAGGATACTGCCGGTCAAGAGGCAGGAGACTTTTTCAAGGGTTTCCTCCCGTTTTGGGGTCCTATGGTTAATAGTAGGAACCTGAGACAGTTGACTCGAGTGGTAGAATCGACAGCTAATATTACTGCCAGTGCCCTTGGTAATATCACCACAGAACTTCAGGCGGATAGACTTATGACGTTACAAAACCGTATGGTTTTAGATGTCATCTTAGCGGATCGAGGTGGGGTATGTAAGGTGATCCATTCGAGCTGCTGCATTTTTATTCCAGATAATGCTCCAACTGTTTATCAAGCCATCTCGAGGTTGCATAAAATCTCCGAATCCATACACGTGGATGTAGGGGATTGGACGCTACTTGGGTGGTTTTGGGGCCTGATGTCGACTTGGGGTTGGAAGATTCTGATGATCATCGGAGTCGTTGTGGTGTTCCTGTTCACGTGTTGCCTTTGTGTGCAGTGTGGTCCTGCCTTATGTGGCCTCTGTGCTACAACGTGTATGAGACAACCACCTGTTACCAAGGGGACTCGGTTGGACAGAGCTATGCTACAGCAACATCTAGATGGTCTGATGAATATCGAATATGATTCCGACTAGTGCTTGCCTACATGAGGGCAAAAGGAGCGTCTGAGGTTCCGTGACAATTGTAAGTGGTGCATTCGACTCGCACGAATATAGTCGAGTCTGGTATCTATGAACCGCAAATGACGAGTTTAGTAAGTGTACGCAGTTTCGCTGTGCTAACCTAAACCGTTCGTCTGTTACGTGGGTATTTCTATCTGTACCCATGGGTTCCATCTTAGATACGGCATCCATTTTGTCTCTTGCCCTCAAGTAGCCAGCGAACGGACGTTGTCCGCTTCGCGACCCTGGGACTCCCAAGATATTTGCGGAAGACACATGTTCTTTGTAAGTGTCTTTATGACGAGGGGGATGCTACTGTAAGGCAGATGGCGCCGCTCGAGGCTCATCTTGCCGCACGGACTTATTGTCTCAGCTGTGCATCTCATTAGGCACGTCCCTTTGATGCCTGTATCTCGTGTTTCCCGATACCTCCCCTTTTACACCCTTTCCGATCTCCCCACTGTCTCCGTCTTCCTCTACACCTGTCCTTGTTCCTATTTCGATCTGTTTTACTGCTGATTGGAATTCGCTAATGGTGGGAAGATGGGTTTTTACAGTTGGGAACCGCCAAATGTTTCCGCACTTATGTTCCGGACCTCATGTGTTTCAAAGTGACCAAAGCGACCCCTCTGGGGGATGATGGTGGGAACCGGGTTGTAAACCTTTGTGTACCATGTTGTCTTATGGGTAAAAACTGTATAAAAGGAGCGATCCACAGAACCAATTTGAAGCAGTCTCCCCGAACTACACTTGATGTACTTCCTGTGATATCTGTGTTCCCTGCAGCAAATAAACCTTGAATCTTTGACGCCGAAGGAAGTGTCCCGTGTCTCTGTGATTCGTACGCCGGAGCAGGTTACCCACGAAGGTTTCAGGTGTTGTACCCTGGCACCGCTGGGTCTTAAAGAACCCAGTCCTTCAAGTCCATGCTTGGAACTTACCCAAATGTCACTCCTGGAAACAATCCACCAAGAGATAATTGCGCATAGGGAGGAAACCCGTCAAGACAATCGTAAATCCCAAGCTGCAATGAGGAAAATGCAGGGCGTGGTTAGGAAGTTATCTAAGGCATGCGCCAACACTGGGGACAGAGTCTCAAATTTGGAAGATAGGGTGGTCTCAACCGAAGCCGAGGTTGCTGAGGCTGTCGCTAAGGTCAATGTGCATTGTTCCCAGGTGGTGGATATACAGTGGAAGCTCGAGGAAATGGAGAACAGGCTTCGCCGGAATAATCTGAGGGTCCTGGGAATCCCGGAGGGAGTTGAGGGGTCCGATATCACGGCGTATATCATCAAGCTCTTAGAACAAGCCTTTCCCGAACTTTCCAGCTGGAACTGGTCCACCGAGGTACAGAGAGTACACCGTACCCCCTTTAAAATCAGAAGGAATGCTAAGGAGAGCGATAAACCCAGGGCTGTCCTAATCTTTTTGGGAAATTTCAACCTGAGACAGGCCATCTCGGAATTGGCTAGGCCAGATGCTAGAAGAAGCAGTAAGGGAGTTTCGTTCTTCATCCGGCCGGACTTTTGTCACGCGACAGTAGAGAGGCGCTGGCGATTAAGAGGAATGGCTAAGCCATTTCAGGATAAAAAGATGCAAGCCTTCCTGATAAACCTGGCTCAGCTAAAAATTATCAATGAAAGCAAGACACTGTACTTTTCTTCAGAAATTAAGGCGAAGGATTACCTTGATTCTCTAGGCAAATAGGTTGGAATTGTAAGTGACCGGGGCGATCGCTTTAAACAAAAAAATCAGAGTTTTCGGTTACTGGTTAAGAAGGGTCGGGTTAACCTATTTGGCTGTGGACTTTTGGACTTTCGGAAATTGTTCAAGGGTGTAAGGGCTTTTGTGGGAATTTGTTTATGTATATTTTCTAAGTCCTCACTGCTGTCACCACGTGACCATCACTTGCACAGACTAGGTCTGAGCGCTTCACAGAGTTGGATGAGGAGGGGTTTCAGGGGGGTCTGGGCTGAGAGTGGGAGGGTTGGGGGGGTCATAGGGGTGGCAGGGGGGGAGGTTGGGTTTGGGGGAAAACTTGAAAAAAAGGGAAAAATGGTGCATGATTGGTCAAGGCATAAGCGCAGCAAAGAAGAGGCTGCCCATGGCTCAGTTCTTTATAGCAGGCTGTTTGGTTCATTATGATGGCGAACATTAGATTCTGTACAATAAATGTGGGAGGTATGAATGATTGGAGGAAGCGGCAAAGGTTGGCATACTTTGTGAAATACAATCAAATAGATGTTTTGTGTCTTCAAGAGACACATCTCCCGTGGGCTAAGAGAAAATGGCTGCTCCTTAATGGCTTTGAGTTAGTGGCATGCTCAACACAATCTTCCACAATTAGGGGGGTCGCTATCTTAGTAAGAACGTCTTGGGGGGGGCTAGACGCATTAAAGTGGATAGCCACGGTAGATGGGTTATAGCCGAGTTGGAAATGGGTCTCACATTATGTGTAGTCTATGGTTCCAATAAGGATGACCCTGAGATTTTTGATCCCCTTGAAGTAGAATTAGCTAGCTGGCCAACCCCTAGAGTATTATGTGGAGATCTAAATATCTCATTGGATTGGCTCAATGGAACACTCTATGCTGGGTGGAAAGCTAGAGTTTTTAGGGCAATACAGGCCCTTATTGGTTCACATGGGCTGAAGGATGTGTAGGGCTTTAAAGAGCCCAAAAACCCTGGCTTTACTTACTTCTCAAATCCCTATCAGAAGTATACCAAGTTGGACTACTTTTTTATCTCTTCCTCCGAAATAAACAGGGTAGGTATTACAAAACTCCTGAGACTAATATCGGACCACAACCCCTTGGTATTAATGTATGAGATGAGTAAGGTGGAAAGAAAAAGGACTAGCTGGACCTTTGAAGGGAGATTATTAGCAGACAAAAGGTTGGTCGAACACCTCAATAAATGGTCGGGCGAATTTTTTACAGCCAATAGATACAGCAACTCCCGCAATGGGGTCTGGGAGGCATTTAAAGCGGCCTTAAGGGGGGAGTCTATAAGCTGTTCTGCGAGGCTGAGAAGAGAGGATAGATGTGAGGTGGAGAGACTAATGGGTAAACTAGCCATCGCAGAAGAACAACACATACAGGATATTGCCTCACGGGGAGACAGTAGTGAAAGCCAAAGCGTATTGCTGACAGTCAAAGCTGCGCTGCAGAAGGAGGTAACTCAGAAGGCGATTTGTTATTTTCAAACCTCAAGAGCCAAACGTTATGAAACAGGGGAGCAAGCAGGTAGAGCTTTAGCTTTACGACAAAGACAGGAAAAAAATGAGAATCTAATCTCCTGTATTGAAGAGGAAGTGAATGAATACACTGAGGCCAAGGATATACTAAAGGTTTTTGAGAACTTTTATCAAAGGCTCTATGATGATGAAGATTGCAATAGAAACCAGGGGGAGGAGTATTTGGATCAGGGCCCCGGGCTGGATGATGCTGCAAGAGAAGAACTGGATAGAGACATTACTTGGAGTGAGGTTATAGCTGCACTACGGGAATTAGCATCAGGGAAGGCGGCAGGCCCAGATGCGATCCCCCGGAGGTTTATAAGTCTATCGAAGCCGAGATCACCCCGCTGCTTGTTGATTTATTCAATGGGGTTCTGTGTTCAGGGGTGGTCCCGGAGTCATGGAAGGAAACCAATATAATAATCTTCCATAAGAAGGGAAAGCCTAGCGAGAAACCAGGGTCCTATCGCCCTATTTCGTTGATCAACGCGGACACTAAGCTGTGCTCGAAAATATGGGCCAAAAGGTTGGGCAGGATCATTGGTGTGTCTGCTGCTGAGTCCCGCTGATACTCTGACCTCCGTTCTGCTGTGCGAGGAGGCAGAGCCCTTGTTCTCGAAAAAGGATAGCGCTTGGTGCTTGAAGGCGCTACGGAGCTGAGCCGTGCAGTATTTGCACCATCTTCCACTACTGCTCGCGTTTCCCGCTACGCGGGAAACATTCGCTGTGCTTTGCTGGTCGGCGGACGCATAAGGACTTCAGGACCCACAATTCTACTAGCCCTGGTGCACCGCCCTGACACGCCTCCCTCACCTGGCGATAATTGACCAGTAGGCGCGCTGGTGCGAGGTGTCTGCTGCTGAGTCCCGCTGATACTCTGACCTCCGTTCTGCTGTGCGAGGAGGCAGAGCCCTTGTTCTCGAAAAAGGATAGCGCTTGGTGCTTGAAGGCGCTACGGAGCTGAGCCGTGCAGTATTTGCACCATCTTCCACTACTGCTCGCGTTTCCCGCTCCGCGGGAAACACTCGCTGTGCTTTGCTGGTCGGCGGACGCATAAGGACTTCAGGACCCACAATTCTACTAGCCCTGGTGCACCGTCCTGACACGCCTCCCTCACCTGGCGATAATTGACCAGTAGGAACGCGCATCGTGGGACGCGCGCGGGCGACGCCGGGCTAAGCCCGGGCAAAGGGCGGGCCCTCTGTGGCCCTCAGTGACTGAGGTAGGCTGGGCTGGGCCCGGTCCTTTAAATTTTTCTTTTTTTTGTTTTTTTATATCGCCTCATTGAACTTGTGTCCACTTGAGTAGGTGTGTGAGTGATTCGAGTACTGCTATAGCTATACTGCACCTCGATCCTACTTGGCCTGTCAGGGGCTGACGTCACTCCAGACTTTTATCCGTTTTATATTTCTACATTTCCCGTTTAAGTTCATCACTGTGGAAAATGTCTAAAACCCTACGCTCAGGAAGGGTAGTGGGAGAAAAACCTGGCCGAAAATGAACTACCACCCGCACAAGAAACAAATCAGTGAATAACCCACCGTTGAAAGGTCAGTGCCAACTATCTGAACTTTGGGATCTATCTGGTCTAAAAAAATCCAAACTTGCTACGCCAGAAAAACCAGATACTAAAGCCCTTGAAGTACATTCACCAGCTACCACAGACCCCCAACCACCCCAGGAACAGCAGGGGGCCCCTCAAGTAATGGTAGGGGGGTCTCCCTTACGGGACTCCACAGAGGGGAAGTTGACGACCATAGGTGATCCAGTGCATATACCATCGAGCCCTCAGTCACCTATGAATGACAGGCCGGGGGGAGACTTGTCTGCACTATCTATTGACCTGGAACTATGGGGTCGCTACGTAAGCCCAGCTAAAGTGGAATCTTTGGAGCAGTTTAAAGCTCCAGGGGGTGCCACCCCTTCTGGGTTACTGCTGTATAGTAGCACCCCTTCGTTAAATGGCCATGAAATATCTGACTTGTTAAACACCTCCAGGAGCCCCGATCTTAATCTCCTGGATAATTGTTGCACTGGGGAAGCACGAGAAAAGCCGATCTCTGAGTCCATGATCGCGCTGGAACACCTCCTAGCCTCAATCTTACTGCTTCTAGGGAAATTTGTAGGCAGCTCGGACTGTATTCTTGAATCAGTCACTCAAATTTTAAAGACATTGCTGCAGAAATCGCCGGATATGAGTAAGGCCTCTCCCCCCAAGTCTGAGCATTACTTGTCTGAGGGGAACACCAGAGATACTAGAGGAGAACTGGATAGGAAAAATGAATTGCCTACTCTGGATCCTCACAAGGATATGCCCCTTACTGCAGCTCCCAACGGTATCAAAAATATAGTCCTGGAGATAGAGGAGGAGGATAAAGCTTTGTCTGGCCCTAAAACGGTCCAGGAGTTATTTCCTATCTTCGTGCCTGAGTGCGGAAAAGAACCCCTGGACGACAAACTAGAGGTAAAAGAAGAAAGGGGAAAAAATGGTAAACAAAAAATTAACAAAGCCAACAAGAGGAAACCAATTCGAAAATACAGAAAGAAGAAGCAGCGGAGGATTATTTTCCAAAAGATCACAGCGGCAAGGGAGAATGATGAAAGGAATGTGGAACCCTCTTCTACTTCCTTAAAGGTGGACATGGACGTGAACTTAACTGCTTTAACCTCTGTAGAGGGGGAAAATGAACAATGTAGTCTGTTTACGCAGGAAGCTACACCGCAAATAGGGGGCTCTCTCCCATGCTCTCCTTCACGGAGCGCACTAGGAGTACCAATCTCTTATCCAGCTGGGGCTCTTAATCCTTTGGCCCCCCCCTTTGCTGTAACACTTGAATTGGAAAATCAGTGTCCCCCGGCCCGTTCTGTAAATATTTCTAAGGCCCCGGTGGACGTGCGTGTATTAGATTTTGTACCCTTATTTGATACTGACCTTTTGTTAAATAGAGCTTGGCTTCTCAAACGTTTTAGTGAGGTAGAAAGTCTCTATCATATTCAATCTAGAGACATAGAATTGGTGTCTCTGCTGGGTGGAAGTAGGGTATTGAGTATACGGGTGAAATTTTATTCGCCTATTATAACAAACTTGATACTTGAACAAGCCGAAAACTTTCAGCGTTTAGGTATTGACATTCTCCCTATCTCCAACCCAGGCAAGCCAAATCTTTTATGTAATCAGGGGTTTGGGGGTGGTGAGCAAAACGGGGTAACCTCTCCCCTGAGAGACCTGAAAATTTGGGTTTCCAGGGGAAAACGTTCAGTTTCGCATGTGAAGCCACTTCCACTAATTGAGAATTCCTCACTCATAGATGATAATAACCGGTGGAATTGGCTCCATAGTGCATTATCAACCAAAACGAAGGATAACCCCAAATTGTTTCACCATCTTTAACACTGCATTAAATATAATTTCCTGGAATGCGGCCGGATTCCACAGCAGCCCAGAGAAACTTGCTTTTTTATCTACTCTGGGGGCTGATATATTGTGCATTCAGGAAACATGGTGCATTGATATGTTAACTCCTTCAAAAGATTTTTACGTTTTGGAAGTTCCAGCTGCGCCCTCTAAGAAAGGGCATGCCAGGGGGGGGGATCGCCTGCTTATTGTCAAATAAATCTCAATGGAGATTCTCCCATTATATTGACCCTAGTAGACTTTTCCACACAATAACACTAGAAAATCTGTTCCATGATGGTAAAAAATATCCCATGGTCATTTTTAATGTGTATATACCCCCTGAGGAGTGTTTTAATGATAATTTACAGCAGGTTCTCCAGTATATGGAACAGATAAAAAACTCCCCACCTTTCCCTGTAATTTTGCTTGTAGGTGATCTGAATTGCAAAATCTCAAATGCTAGTCTAAAACTCTTCAGGAATAAAGTTAAGGAAGAGGTACATTTTATCCCCCAGACGCTTTTTCCGGAGAACCTGTTGACAAATAAAAGAGGGAAGATTCTGTTAAAAGAACTAGGGATTGGGGATGGTATTATCTTAAATGGAAGATTTCCATCTGACGTCCCCGCCAATTATACTCACAAATCCCCCTTTGGGTCGTCAATTTTGGACTATGCTATTGCCGACTACGGCCTGTTTCCCCATATTCTGGACCTAAAGATTATACCTACGCCACTCAGCGATCACAGTATATTGCTTTTAACAGTGTCTTTAAATTCTTTGAATACGGCGTCTTGGTCGCTTAATGGCAATGAGGTTACCTTCCATGCCTCTTCTGGAAGGTGCTTCTGGAACTGTGCCGCCATTAATGGGGTGCAGGACCTATTGGCCGACACCCTTATGGTACTAAACGAGTGGAATGGCAGCGAATTAGTTTATTTTGAAGAATTTATGCGAAAGATTTTATTGTACGCAAAAAAAACTGTTCCCCCTAGGAAACGAGAGGCAGTCCCCATTACACTGCGTACTCTGAATAGGGAATTAAATAAACTAATTCGCGAACAGTATGTTGAAAGGGTCCTGGAACGTGGGAAAGAAATTGCTAGGTTAAAAAGAAAGAGAAGCAGACTCAAGCAAAAAATTAAAAAGGATAGGGAGGATGAAGTATGGATTAAACTGAGGGAATCTGCTGTACATGGTAACATTAAAGACTTTTGGGCAATAATTGGGAAAGGATGTGGTACTCGCCATTCCCCCATTCCCATTTCTATCCCAGAAGAGGTATGGTCTTCTCATATCCGAGAGCTCTATGCAGGGAACGGGACCACAGGTATTGATAACTTCATGTATGCTGCCCCTGTAGACCTGGTCTTCTATCCCTCAGAGAAAGAAATCGAGACGGCTATAAAAAATATGCGACCCTCTGGGGCCATGGGACCGGTTGAGCTTCCGATGACGGTCCTTAAAGAAGATCCCTTAAGTTGGAGTAAAATCTTGTACCCCTTGTTTAAGGCGTGCCACCTCTCCAAATCTGTTCCTGCTTCCTGGAGAGGAAGTATTTTGGTACCTATCTTTAAAAAAGGTACAAGGGATAGCCCCAGTAATTACCGCCTGATTGCACTCCTCGACTCCATCGGAAAGGTCTTTGCGAAATGTCTCCTTAGTTCTCTTTCTGATTGGGTCGAGGATGGCAATATTCTGCCGTTTGAACAGACTGGTTTCCGAAGGGAGCATGGCACGCTAGACAACATGACTGCCCTTCAGGTGATCACAGATAAATATGTCCAGGTGAGAGGAGGAGTTATATACGCCGCCTTCATTGATTTCTCCACAGCTTTCGATAAAGTAGATCGTGGAACGCTGTGGAGAAAACTGGCGACGCTGGGTGTCCCTACTCCCCTGTTGGAACTGGTGCGGGCTCTGCACACTGAGACCTGGTGCAGGGTCTCAATGGGGGGCGAAAGGGGGCTTTCGGCCAAAATACCATCTCGGAATGGCCTGAAACAAGGCTGCTTACTAGCACCCCTTTTGTTCTCCTTATATACGGCTGACCTCCCTGCTGCCGTGTCTGCCAGTGAGGGGATTGCACCGATGATAGGAGGGACCCCTATATCCTGCCTGATGTATGCCGACGATGTTCTGATGCTTGACCTGACCCCTACTGGTCTTGCAAACCGGCTACAGGCTCTCCAGGCCTTTGCTGGGGAGCATTACATGAAGATCAATATTAATAAAAGTAAAGTGATGTGTATAGCCGGTAAGAAGAAGTGCCGCTCGACAAATTACGGTTGGGCTATTGAAGGGCATAGATTGGAGGTCGTAACTTCCTATACCTTTTTAGGAAAAATATTTTCGGCCAATATGAGTGAGAAACTCCATGTAGAGCACTGCTCCCGCAAAGCTCTTGCCCATGGCAATGGGTTAAAGTCCCTATACCAGGCAACGGGGAAAAGACATTTTTCTAGTCTTCTAGAAGTGTTCAGAGCAAAAATCCCCGCAACTATCTTGTATGGTATTGAAGTAATAGAGGTGAAAAACTGGGACTTTTGCCATAAGATTGAGGGGAAACTCTTAAGATCCCTCTCGACTCTTAACAATGCTTGCCCACTGGCCGCCTGCAGGCTGGACTTTGGACTCAGGAGTTCCTGGGTTCAGGGTCTATGCGCCCTAATAAGATGGGTGGCCAGTTTGGCTAGAGCGGGAGATGGCACCCTGCGAGTTCTCCTCAAAAACGAACTATTGGGCAATTTTAAGGAGTTTTCTAAACTCGTAAGCAATTTTAGAAGGGCTGTGAAGATACTTAAACTTGATGAAAGTGCTCTCTTCTCCTACTCCCCCACGCAGTTAAAACATGTCCTTAAGGAGGCCTCGTGGGAGTTTTGTTTCCTCTCCGACAAAAAATCAGTTGGGGATAAAAGGCACGTGGAGCCTCTCATCTCCTCCTATAGGTTGAAACAGCCACAACCCTATGCCCTATGGAATCTCCCACATGGGATACGTAGGTTCTGGTTTTTATTACGCTATGATTTAATCCCACTTAACCTATTGCTATTCAAATGGTATGGCACTTCTGCCTTGTGCAATTTATGTAAACTGAACAACCAGGACTGTATGCATGTATTATTGATTTGTCCTATGTTACGTAATTTGCGCAATCGATGGCTAAAAGTAATCTGTCTCCGCCTTAACATTGTCACTTTAAAAGATTTTCTCCATGCACTTTATTGCCCTCCAAACGAAATGTTCTGTTCTTATATTTTTAACTTTTTTAAAGGATTTTTAGCTATTTATTAATATTACTGGAGAAACTGTGTCTGTCCGGCCTTGTTAGATTGATTGTTAGTGGTATAGCTATTGCGGATCGAATCTTGTGCTTTTTAAACTCTTGTATTTTCTGTTTGTGTTGCTATGTATTGCATATGCTTATGTGGCCCTCTTTGAGAGCCAAAACATAATAAATAAATTAAATTTGAATTTGGTAGTCTCATCTCCCCTTGGCAGCATGGGTTCGTCCCTGGCCGCGGTACGACTGATCATACCAGCAGAGCAATAGCCTTGTTCGACGCCCAGGCTGCCACGGGGGGAGAGATGGCCATGATCCTGCTCGACGTGGAGAAAGCATTCGATCATGTTGTTTGGAGCTTTCTTTGGGGTATTCTTGCAGGGAGAGGGTTTGGTGAAAAAATCATTAGAGCCCTCAAAGCTATGTACATGGACCTGGTAGCGCGAGTAGTGGTTATGGGCAAGAGATCGGACAAATTTGACATTAAGAGAGGGACACGCCAAGGATGTCCCTGTTCCCCTATCCTCTTCTCTCTTTATATTGATCCCCTCATTCAGGAAATATTAGGGTGCCATAGGATAAGTCCGGTTGTATGTAATGACCACGTGAACAAAATTTTAACATATGCCGATGACCTGGCGGTTATCACTACTAATCCCCAGCAGGCGCTGCCAGTTTTAGCCCAGATGGCAAAGGTTTTCGGCTGTGGATCTGGATACCTTTTAAACGCAGATAATCTGTTCTAAAAATATTTTTAAAACGGATCCAAGATTTGTGGATTCTGCTATCTATTTAGGGGTGAAAATGAATGCTTCAGTGGACAGAATCGTAGAGGAAAACTATACCCCCTTATCAAGGAGATAGAAGTTGAGCTAAAAAGAATAGATGTGCTCCATCTTTCCTTGATAAGGAGGGTAAATGTAAAAATGTTAATGTTTCCCAAAGTGCTGTACCTGTTTCGGGCCATACCTCTATTTATTGAAGAAAAGATAATGAAAAATTTAGAATCTGTTTTTATAAGATTTATTTGGCAGTATGGCAAAGTCAGGCGTTCCACCAGCCTTATGTCACTTCCTAGGGAAAGGGGTGGGATGGCACTCCCAAATTTAAGGCTTTATAATTATTCCTGCCTTTTGATACAAATGTCTGTCCTTTTTCATTCTGAGGGGGATTCGGAGGAGGGAATGTTTGTTTGAGATGTTGTTGGGAAAAAAAGCAATAGGCTTACTGCTGTGTGAAGTTGATAGGAGATTCTTTAAGAAGACTCGACTTAAGTCTCTCTATTGGGCCTGGCTGATCTGGAAATCTATCCTGAAGTTTTTTAATGCTCCGAAGCTAAATTTATATTTACATCTGTGTAACTCTAGTCTTTTCCCCCAGATGGGAATGGATAGGATTCTCAAGGTATGGAAGGGATCGGGAGTCAAGACTCTAGGGGATATCATGGAGGGAAAGAGGATGGTGGGGTTTGATGTCTTACAACGCAGGTTTGGTATCCCATCTAACCATTGGCTATTGTACGGCCAAATTGCCCGAACCCTTAAGGCTCTAAGACCAAAGATGCCGCCTCCTGTAGATCTCCCCTTGGTAGAGTTACTAGCTAAAGGGTACAAGAAGATTAAAATAGTGTATAACTGTTTTATAATAAGGATCCAAGACGATATAGAGAAAACTGATTGTACCTGGGCCACAAAACTGGGTAACCCCGATGTCGACCTGGATCTTGCCATATGTTTGAACCAAAGCTATTCCGGGCTTCTAATTTGCGGGCCCAGCACTACAAAACGGTGTTCAACCTGTACTACACGCCGGCAAAATTATTTGCATGGGGGGTCAGAGAAGACGATAAGTGCCCCAGATGCAACGCCTGCCAAGCAGACTTATTGCATATGTTTTTTCATTGTAGCTTGCTCGGACCGATCAGGAATGAGATAGAGAAATTTTGGGAGGGGCTGCTAGGTCATAAGATCGATCTATCCCCTACCCTGATGTTATTGGGCACTGACTCTAAGCTTAATCTGGGAAAGGACAAGGAAGCTTTGGTCTTTTTGTCAGTTGCGGTACACCGGATCCTACTACCGGCAGGCTGGAAAGATGCCATGGCTCCCTCCTTCCAGATGTGGCTCTCCAGATTACTGGGTATACATAATATAGAGTCTAGCCTATACGAATTGAAGGGTGCAAAAAAACGGGAGATGGGAAGACGCCTATGGGCTCCTATCACAAAGTGGAGGGAGGCAAGATTGTGAGGTAGGATGCAGTATACCTGTCCTACTTTTGTATCCCCAGCTGGGTTAGTCTCCGATAAATAGATTTTATTATTATTTTTAATGTTTTTTAACATCAACTGTATATTTGTTCCTGGACTGAAATTGTTAACTGTTTTTTCTTTTTTAGTCATCATTTGTACAGATTCAATGCTGCGCGGAAAATTATTTGAAATGTCTTTTATAATGTACCAGCTAATACCAATAAAATTATTTAAAAAAAAAAAAAAAGGATTGCACAGTGCCGGATGCTTGTCCGCACTGTGCAATCATTGCAAACGGCATCTTGCACAGTGTAAGCCAATGTTTCCTGCCGCTCGAGAAGATTTGTACTCGAGCGGCAGCTTTCTCAACGGGGACTGGTAGTTTCTCATCACGAGCGGTTGCGAGCATACGCGACCACTCACAATGAGAAACCTGACCTCCCCGCGTTGAGAAACTCGCTCACAGGTTTTTTTTTCCACGCTTGTGATCGGCAACTTAATTTTGTTGATCGCGAACAAGGAAAAAGTCTTGCCAGGATGTTAATTTTGCTCGCTCGTGGTCGCCAACTTGACGTTGAGGACCCCGAGCAAGCAAAAGATGCTCGCTACGCTATGCGTTTTTGCACTGTGCTACATGCAATATCGTAGTGCTTAGTAGCGCCAACAATACATGCTCCGCGAGCATACCGTAGTACTATGACCAGGGTTACAATCCAGCTGTGTGGCCCGTACTGGAGGTACCTGGTGGGCTTGTTTGCCCCAGGGACCCTCATTATTCAAGGGGACTTAATCCTCCAACTTAGAATGCTCCATGGGGTGTGTTTGCAGAGTGGTGGAGAAAGGGGGCATGATCTGTGCCCACCTCTCAGGAATCTCACTGTGTGGGGCTTACTGGAGGTAAGACGTAGGCTAGTTGGTCCCTAAAGTGAGATTCCTGAAAGGTGGACACAGGAAGTGCCGCCCTTCTCCACCGCTCTGCAAACATGCCTACTGGCAGACTACAAGATGGGGGATGAAGTCCAATTTACTCCTGAGGGACTTTGGGGGCCAACAAGCACTCTTGGTACCTCCTCTAAGTCCTATGGAGCGGAATTCCTGAGCGCTGGTTGGAGACACAGCACTCTTTCTCCACCACTCTGCAAACGTGACTACTACTTAAAGAAGCATCTTTCTGCACCTCTGACTCAGAGGTAGTTTTAGTACCCCTGCCCTATTATGTACTAGGGCCTTACAGCGGATGTCATGCCAATCACAAGGGTATCCCAACGCATAGTGTTCCCTAGTGTATGTAGGTGTTTTCACTTTAGTCTAAGTGTATTTTAGCATAGCATTGGCTATCGGCCTGGTTAGTCAGAGTCAGTTACCACCTGTACCCATCAGCAAAAGTGTGGGTACACAGGATGACTTTGCAATAAGGCCTGTTTCTGCTCCTCTGTTAGTTCTTTGTGCACATCTCATCTCTTGCTTCTTTTTGTACCATTCTTCATCTTTCTGGACTTCTGTTGCCTCCTTCTGAATTTCCCTTCCTTCTTTCTGCGCCTTTCTTCCTCTTTCTGCACATGTCCTACCTCTGTAGGCACAGTTTGAAATTAGCATTTAAAGAAACTTTGAAATTCAGAGAAAAAACACAGGTTTCAGGGACATTATAGTTAGAAATATCATTTAAAAAAACCTTTGAAATTCTCTGAAAAAAACATATGTTTCAAGGATATTATAGTTAGAAATGAGCATTTAAAAAACCATAGAAATTCACACAAAAAACACAGGTTTCAGGGATGCCCCCGCAATGCACTGCTGATGACTTCACATATTACATCATTCATGACATTGTTAGTGACATCACTGATGACATCACTAATGACATCTCAAATGAAATCATTGATGACATCATCCACGTGAAAATCTGATTCACCTTCTCATGCCCTAATATAACCTTTGATACACCCATTCTAAAATAAAGACTACCATTTTCGAAACCATAGACACACCAATACCAGTTACTACATACCCACTCACTGATTCCTAGGTCTATACAGTCATCCACTCATTCACCCAAACAGTCACTCATACATGCAGTCACTCATCAATACAGCACTATCATATCTACTCACACACCAATACAGACACTAACACACCGCCACTCATCCATAGAGTTACTCACATACCTAGTCAGTCATGCTAACAGTCAATCACACTCCCATTTAGTCACCTATACAGTTATACACACACCACCTCACTTATTCATACAGATACTAACACATACTTACTCTCTTATAAAATCACTGATACAAGCTCACACTCATCCATATAGTCACTCTCACAATCACTCACGCTCACATATAGTAAGTTATATACTCCAACACTCAGATATACTGCCTTTCACATATGTAGTAACTCATACATGTACCACTGAGACATCTATTTACTCACCAACATACCCATACATACACTCACCTACCCATACAGCTCTTCACCCATGCAGTCTTGAACCCATACACCCAGTGAATCACCCACTCACACATCTATGCACAGAGTCAGACACTCCCCACCCACACAGACACTCAGGCACCCATAGAGATACTCAGACAACCAATCAATAACCCATATAGACACTCATGTAGCTACTCACAAACCCATGCAGCCACTTACACACCAACTAACAGACTGATACAGACATTCACACAGTTTAGTTACTAACCAATGCATTCAGTAAGACACATGTAATCACTCAATTATACAGTCAGTCGCACACCTACTAAATTATCCATTCAGAAACTCATACACCCACTCATTCTTCAATACACCTTGGCATTTATGTATATAAAACATATTTAAACTTTAAAGAAACACACAGTCACTGGATGAAGTCATCAGTGATGGCATCAGGCATGGACGGTGAACTTCGCTCTGTTCGAGGAGTTTTCTGCACTCCGCGGAGCTCGCAAAGTGCAGAAAACTCAGCTTCGCGATGTGCAGCAGAGTTTTTTCCATGCTCACGATCGCCAACAATGAGTTCG
Source organism: Lissotriton vulgaris (assembly GCF_964263255.1). Classification (NCBI taxonomy): domain Eukaryota; kingdom Metazoa; phylum Chordata; class Amphibia; order Caudata; family Salamandridae; genus Lissotriton; species Lissotriton vulgaris. Next base: position 1,087,441,131 of record NC_141697.1, on the reverse strand, counting down.
CGATCGCGAAATGTAAGTTTGGGAGCATGAGCTGCAGCTCAGCTAGAATTTCCACCTGAGCGGCAGGGATACCAGCACAAACTGCAGTTCGCACTGCACTCTGCCACTCGCAGAACTTCACAGAATTTTTTTGTAACTTCGCGAAGTTCGGCGTAGCAGAACTTCTCAGACTACGCCCAGGCCTGGTCATTTGAGATGTGGTCAGTGATGTCATAAGTGATGTCACTGGCCAGGTCATGGATGATGTAATATGTGACATCATCAGCAGTGCATTGCGGAGGCGCAAGTTATAGCCCTTCACCTGCTGGCGATGTGCCAGGACTACCTGGCCACAGGCTCCTTTTCCGCCCTCGTTAAGAAAGGCAGTCATTGCAACATTTATCAAGCCGGACAAACCTGTTGAGTACTGTGATACCTAGAGACCCCTTTCATTAATAAACATTGACAATAAGATAAATGGTAGGGTTCTCACCATTCGCCTCCTCCTCCTGCTGCCACTGATCATAAGGCCTGATGAGTCAGGCATCATCTCTGGTCACTCCACTTCACACAACCTTCGCACTATTTTTGCAGTCATGCACTACCTGGACCCCAGATCTCTGAAATGTCTACTCTGTTGGATGCCACTAAGGCATTACATTCTTTAGAGTTGGCATAACTCTTTCACTGCTTGCATGCTTGGGGTTTATTCCACAATTAATTAAACAGGGTTAGCTTCTTTATACTCTTTCAACTGCCTGATTGCACTTAAATTGGCCTATCTATGATTCCTTTCTGATATTCTGTAGCAAGCAGCAGGGGTGCCTGTTGTCGCTGCTTCTGTTCACCATCCCCATGGAGCCATCAATGCCACACAAATAGGAGTATAGGCCTTACAACTAGTAAATTAGTGGTCTTGATGCATGCAAACGACATCACCCTCTATGCATGTGACCTGCAAACATAGTTGGCCCCATTGCCACACAAGGTTTTGCGCTTTGGGGGGTTATTCTGGTATCCAGATAAACTGGTCCAAATCCTTCCTATTACCGCTTATAGATGCTACATAGTCTTTCAACACTGAGCACCCTCTGAAATGGGCAACCAACCTGATCTCTGAGAATATGGCAACACAGGAATCCAGAGGAGCTCTGGGGAGTTTGTTATGTCTATGCGGTCGAATGGTTGAAAGACTAAATACCAACATGGTCCAAGCTGCCCCTGTCCTTAGGGGGCCCCATTGTAATAGCGAAAATGGTAATACTCCCTAAATTAATTTACCTCTTCATAAACGTTCCCCTTCCAATCCCCTCTCATTTCTTCAAGAGTCTATGATCAAATTGGGTGAGACTGATCTGGGTAGGTAGATAACCATGGGTCTCACATCAGCTCCTCACTCTGTCTCATTTGCAAGGCAGACTAGGGCCACCCGATGTGCTGCTGTACGCACTGTGTGCTGAAGCTCTTTTTTCACTACTGGTTCCACCCTACTCCATTTCAGCCATGGAGAGAAATCGTGCTTCCCCTATCAACAGCACTGTTTCAGCCATATAAGGTGCTCAGGGCAGAGATCGACACAGGTAAATGTGTGCATTGGGCATAGGAAGGTTTGTTAAAGCTTCTATATGCCCCCTCCATCCCACTTGCCAACAATCCCACATTACCTCCACTGCAAGGCATGGGTGCCATATGGCATGCAAGTAGAAGGAACATCAGTGTGTTTTCAGATGTGTACCCGAAGACCAATTCATCCTACTGTTTAATGGCATATCATCCCTGGCCCCTACCTTACTAGACACATCATTATACTTTCAATTACGCACTACATGCTGCGCAAACTACATGTTACCTTCCCTTCTCCCCCAATCCTCCCGGCACTAGAACACATGCTCACCTGCTCATCACTTCATAAATGAATTACCCGCCTAGTAAATTATATCCAAAACTCACCACCAATCATTTCCCGGAAAGCTCGAATGGCATGGAACGCAGACTTAGACTCTCTCCTGTCAGATGAGCAGTGTTATTTTTGCTGCAGCCAGTGAGAACTGTTATCACCAAACTATTAGCTGCGCCTTATATACTTCATATATATCCACCAACTATACTGCATGCGGCTACATCTTTTCGAAATGGGGGTGATGCCCGACTCCTGCTGTCTGAGAAGGCCACTCGCCAGAGGCCACCTTTATCCATCAGGCATGGGACTTCCCAAAAGTGGCAGATTTTTGGAGAGTGGTCTACACTATTATACACACAGTCACTGGTTCATAGCCCCCTACACCCTTGTGGTAGGATTGCTCAGCTATGTTGAAGATACATCCACTATGCACCGCCGCTTTACAGCCATGCTGTTTCTATTAACCAAATGCAGGGTAGCCATGTACTTGGGCAGGAAGCTGGACTGGCCATCAAAACATGGCTGAGCAATGTGTCCTACTATCAGGATCAACAAAAAAATGATTGGGAGCTTATGTCAATCAGATCACGACCCAAAGACATATGGAAAACATTCATCTCTTTCCTTCAGCAGAGGGATTCCGACTCACTGACTCCTGAGGCTCGGTAGGGGTGGGAAGATGCTGGAAGGGTGGGTCAGCCACTTCGGTGGAGCATCTATAGGGGCCTGGGGGTTGCGCTGCTGGCCTGAGGCACTCCCCTGCTTTGAGCATCCCCAATTAAGTGACAGTTAACTCAGTTTTTCTCTGTAAGATTGCAACCCCACTGTGTTCCTATTTCCGTTATTCTGATGCTCCGTTGCCTGTTTTTGGTCCTATCTTTAATTTGATACTGTTGGGATTACCAGATTTATAATGTATCTGAGGCTGCTAGGTGCAGTATGTGGTTACTCTTCTATTCAGCATGACTGTTGGGTTATTATTATTATTAAATAGTAATAAAAGCAATTTTTAACCCGTTGCATGCTTGTGACGGAACCGCTCCGTCACAAGCCACGGGTGAGCTGTGCTTGTGACGGAACGGTTTCGTCACGGCCCGCTCGCCGCGCCTGCGCGGCACGAATTCTGCATCTGCGCTGACTGATTAATGGGCGGGCGGGTTCGTGACGGAACCGTTCCGTCACAAGCACAGCTCGCCCGCGAGCCGTGACGGAGCGGTTCCGTCAGAAGCATGGGACCTCTGCGTGACCCCCCCCCCCCCCTTAGCGCTGCAGCAGAATAGTCGCCGCAGCGAAGGGGTTAAATACAGGCCCTGGACACATATATTGCACTTTAATAGTGACTTAAACGTACAATCAATATGCCAATTGTGTATTAGCCAATGTTGTTATGTTTTGAGTACTTGTTTACAGTGGTAAAGTGCCCTGAATCCTAAAGCTAGCAAACATGAAGACAGCAAAATAGGAGGTCAGAAGGAAAAAAGTCTGGGAACCCATGCCAAGAATGCTAGGTCTAACATATACCATATACCTAGGGCATGTAACCTAAATGCTACTGTGGAGGAGGGGCTGTAGCACTGATTGTGTCATCCACACAAGAAGATTTTCAAACCTTTTTCAGGCCTGCCATTGCAGGGTCTGTGTCGACAGTTTACTGCCACTTCAACTTGGCATTTAAAACCACATGTCAAGGCTTAAATTTCCCTTTTATTAGACATAAATCAGTCTTAAGGTTGGCCCTAGATAGCCATAAGGGCAGGGTGCTAAGCAAGTAAAAGGTAGGACATGTACTTTTAAGTTTTTTATGACATTCAGCTAAATTCATTTTTCACTAGTGTACTGAACTATATATGTATTTAGAATTTTATATAGCGCGAACAAGACCCTTACTGGTGACACAGTGCTTTACAGGACAAGCAAAAGCAGACAAATAATAATAACAATATAGTTTAGCCTGATGTAGTATACATAACATGACACATATCATGGAGAATGGTATTTGCTTATACAGTTGAGCAAGAGAGATAAGAAGACATAATCTAACAAAATTCCCAGTCTGAACATAGTCTGAGGGGTTGTGAAACGTAGTGTAAATGAAGGAGCGACGTAGGAGAGAGAACAGTGCAAAATTCTAGAGCTGGTGGGAGAGAAGCCGATCAAGAGGAGAGGTGGATAACTCCTCAGTGGGTGGTGAATTTGTTGGATTGTAGAATGTGCACTTCTTTTTTGATGAGGGGTGTGAAAGGGCTGCATCTGATCTTAAGAGGGAGAGCATTCTGGATTCTGGCAGCAGTTCCAGGGAAGGGTTGTGTGTTTTCTTTTTCTTTAATTTTTGCGGCTTGAGTAGTGGGGAGCTTGTACATTCTGGAAGATCTGTTTCCACCCAAGTGGGACAGTTTCCGGGCAAGGTAGGAAGGGGCTTTGTGGTGCAGCATTTTATGAGTGAAACATGACATTTTGAGTTGGATTCTACCCTCAAATGTAGCTATTTCAGTAATTGGAGGTTAGGGGTAATGTGATCTCTATTTTCATCCCATGATGAGACTAGCCGCTGTCTTCACCAGTAGAAGTGATGTTTTTTAGAAGCACACGAGGGTAGAGTTACTTAATTCTAGTTTTGGTAGTACAAGAGATTGAACCAATGGTTTGAGGTCTGCCTGGGGAAGGAAAGGTTTAACTTTCCAAAGGAAGTGCCACTGATGGTTAGCACCCCTCTTGGCAGCACTAATGAGTCTTTGTATGGGGAGGGCTTTGTCCAAGGTTATTCCAAGGGATTTATCAGAGTCAAGTAGGTGAGTGGACTCGTTGAGGAATTTGGAAGGAAGGGGGTCGTTGAAATGGTTTAACCATTTCCAAGAGGTCAAAAGATTGAATATGTCATTCACGTCAAAGGTTTTAAAGCTAAAACAGACAGCGTTATTTTTAGTTGTGAGGGAGGGTTCTCTGGCATACTTCCTGATCAAGAGAAGTGGGGAATAGGGAGGGGTTCATGTGGAATAAGTTTTAACTCATTTTGGATAACGTTGGTGATTAGTGTGGTTTTCTTGGCGACAAAGGAGGCAAAGGTTTCACATCTCTGTGTGGTTTTGTTGTCTGAGGAAATAGACTCACTTTTTTGGGTCGACCGGTTTTTGATGACCTCAAACTTTTTTGAGACTGTTTGTTGCTGTGTCTAGTTGATTTTGGAATAAAGTTGCTTGGATATCCTAATGAGCCCCTTGTAGGTGCTACGTTTGTTGTAGAAGTTTGAGGTTGGGAAGAGAGCGGGTATGTCTCCATGTTCTTTTTGTAAGTCTGAGGTATTGACTTTTTTCATTAAGGATAAAATCGAACCAGGGGTTGGATCTTTTTGATGTGATTCTCTTACGATGTTTGAAGGCAAGGGTGTCTGATATATTCGAAGATACATAGTCATGGAAGCAATATAGATAATTAAGAGGTTTAATGCAGATACAGAGTAGCAGCTGGTGTTCCCAGTAAAGGCTCAGGAGCAACTCACAAACAGAGAATGCAAGGACAGCAAGTAGCATCATGACATCAGCAAAGATAGAATGTTCTCAATTAAAGTGAAATGCAAGTAGAAATAAAATAAGAGAATACAACATAGTCCATGATATTAGACATGGAATTGAGTGAAGTTTTGAGCATCTTGAATGAGGAGGGGATGGGAGCAGGATGTATTTACTAACAGCTGACAAGGAGAGTGATTATAGGTTTCTAGGAGTGAAAGTATATAATTTTTCGATAATTGGCTGGCAAGCATGTTGGGTCCGGAGGCGTGGTTATGGATAGGTGTGGTTCTCCCGCAATAACATGTGGCCCATGTGTATGCAGGGGTAGAGGCAGAGGGGGATAAGGAAGTTAGTGTGATATTAGTCTGGGGTTGATTCAAATCTGAGGACCCCTTGTATTCAAGGTTGAAGGTGATATGAACAAGATGAGGATGTCCGCACTAATCAATTGCAATTCAGTTTTTATTCTGCATAGCGTTAATTCATTGAAGGGACTCCTAGGATGATCCAGGGTTCTGGGAGCACTGAGGTGTAGGGAAATGTCCAAGAGAGGGCAAATGGGGGTGCTAGTGTCGGCAGGGTTAATAAACTCAGTCTATAAATGACAGAGATGAACATTGCAACATATTAAATTGTATTACACTCTGTTAGAAAATATTTAGAAGCTTAATTTGTATTCCTTAAATTTTTGTTTGAGATCTTCTACTAAGCCATGTAAAAGGCTGACACAGTAGTCAATTACTGAACGAAAACAATTTAGAAAAAATCAAGGCTCTGGTCATTACCCTTTGTCTTACATTTCCAGAAATTCATGACACCTTGGTTGTATCTTTAACCTGTGACATTAATTGATTTCTTCTGAAAGCCTTTGTCAGGTGGTGACCTATATAATCAATGCAGATGCCATTGCTGCAATTGAATTCCACTGCCGGGCTAGAGCCTTTCTGTCAGTAATTAGAAATGTAATTAAACAATAATCAGGAAAGTTGTTCAATCCTGGAGACAAACAAATTGATCAATTCCAATAAATGTTGTGTTGGAACATACAGATTACATATGCATTCCAGGAAAGTCAATATGAAGTGCCTAATCAACAGTTTATATGCCTTAAGCACAGGTGAGTGCTTATATTTACTTGAACATGGATGATTTCTAAATTGAATATTTCTACCACCTTTCCCAAATCAAGTTGTAGACAATATTGCATTTTATTAACAAATACCTGGTACAATTCTTACAATAATGTTAAGCTGAAAAGAATTCTTTGTTAAAATATTACGATAGGTGGATGATTATTGAAAGCTGCAGTAAGGTGTTAACAGAAGCAATGCACCCTCCCTGCATGTGTTGCACTATGGTCTATTCCCTACATAAGAGCGATATTTGATGGCCGAATGGCTAATCTCACTTCACTGTTGAAGCACTGCCATTCCTGTAGGTAAAGTATTTTAAGTATTTTGCTTCTCTTTGTTAGCGAAATGGCAACATATGTCAGTGTTATTCATGAGCCATTCTTTGTTAAGAATGCCACACAAAAAAATATTGGGGCATATTACCAAGGGCATTATTGCCCTATTACCAAGCTGTTAGCGACAGCTTGTAGGCGATAGCGGGCATTTAGGGGCCCACTTGGGTGGGTGGTATTTGGGTGGTGGTCCTGTGTTTGGTGTCAGCGCTGGGACGCTCAAGGGCAGCCATGCGCTTTACAAATCTCTTTTCATTTCATTTCATTTCATTTCACTTTGCATGTCAGCGATAATTATCGCTAATCACATGCAAAGTGGGTGTGCCAAGATGTTAGCGACTGAAAACAGTCGCTAACATCTCTAACTCCTATTAACAACTTTTGGAAATATTTGCGCTAAGCGCGAATATCTCCAAAAGCTAACGCCTGCTAAAAGCAGTTCTTAGCCATGTTATCCAATGGGAGGTGGATAACATGGCTAAGAGCATTGTCACGATAATGCATGAATATCACTGATTTTTCAGCGATATTCATGCATTTCGCAGGATTTTTACCGCTTTTGAGATAAACCTTGATAATATCAAGGTATCTCAGCGGTAAAAATCCTCGTTGCTCAGCGATATTTTTTTCCCGCAAACCAAGCAATAGCGATAATTATCGATATTGCTTGGTAATATGCCCCATGGTTTCTTGTTTATATTGAACATACTTTTTACAGTAGTACATTGCGGGTAGCTGCCCAGAGCTCGGCTCTGAGCCTACATCCATTTAGCCACAACAAAGAGGCTTACATACTTTCTATCTCCCTCAGCTGGTTTATGACCGCGAGCTCAAGAGAGAGGGACCCTTCCCCTGGGGCTTACTGCTGCGAGCCAATGCTGTGAGGCCCAGCAGAGGCAGAGGGAAAAAGGACCCTTACCTTGGACATCGCAATGCTAGCTCAGGGCACTAAAGACAAGAGAAGGAGTCCGCCTTCCCCAGGGCTTCACAGTGCTAGCCTGTGGCTGTGAGGACTCTCCTCTGTTTCTTGCAGCACTAGACCATGGCTATGAGGCCCAGGGCAGTGTGTCCTGCTCCCCTTGGCCTCAGAAATCTACGCCCATGACTTTAATGCCCAGAGCATGGAATTATCCTCTCCTGGAACTCGTAGCACTTGACCATGGCTGTGAGCCCCCTTCCTAGGCGGCTGCAGGACTGGGTGATAACTGCAAGGTCCATTAAAGAGGGTTCCTCTCCCCTGGGCCCCACAGTACTAGACCAAAGCTGTGAGGCAAAGGAGAGCCCCACCACAGTCTCGAAACTCTGCACAATGGTGGTGAGTCCCAGATGAAAGATTTCTCCTCTTGTGGCCTTTGCAGCGCCAGACCATGACTGTGAGACCCAGGGAAAAGTGTTGCTCACCAGGCCTTTTAAGAATCAGACAATGGTTGCAAAACATAGGGAGTAGCGGGGCTACCCCAGGGCCTCACATCATTGTGCCACGTGTTGGGTCAGATTATGGGCCTATGTCAGGAGCCTAGCCATCAATAGTGCAGTAAGTACAGTGACACCAGGCTCTAAGGTTTGTGGATGCCGAATGCACTAAAGGTCTGGCTTTGTTTTACTCTTCAGACAGTGGACCGACAGGGGTACAAAGTAAAAGAGCCACCCTATCCACTGCTGCACATACAAATACAGCAATGATTTGGGTGCACCAGGTGCCTAATATACCTGTGGCCTGGTGCTACTGCATCTGTTGTACCTTGGCTACGTAAATGGGCCCATACCATGGACATATCTATCAATAGTCCAGTTGGTGCAGTTGCACGAAGCCCCTAGCGTATTAGATATTATGTTCCCATTGTACTCACACCATGACACTATTTCACTGTGAAGCCAGTGGGTGATGGTAAGAGCTTCTTTTACATCCAACCAGATCTATGCAGCTTTCCATCTAATCCATGGATCTTCAAACAATGGTCCCGGACTGTAAGGCCCAGAAGAGCCCCTCCCTTTCTTGGGTCTTACAGAGCTCATCTCTGGCTATGTATCGCTTTCTTTTCTTTGAATGTGTCTTGCTGAGTGAATGTACACAATTGCTGTACTATGATGACAAAAACGATGTCATACTGTGTAGATATGATTCACAAAATGTTCTACGACATCAAAAATCATGATCCCATGCTGTCCATATCATGAACATCATTTATAGGTCACCGTGGATCGCTTCTGCATCCCTTGGCATGCCCCTTGTAACTCCTGGCACTATCTTTTCAATCCCTGGCTTGAAATGTGGTAAAATCAGTGTCAAGAACACAGGGGCCACTCCATATACCATATTTTATGCCTGCTTTTCACCCCACTAATAGTAAAATATGTAAATAATATTTTAATATTCACTTTTAGTGTAATAAAATGGAGCACACTTGTCTGAAACAGTTGACAGATGTGTTAGGTTAAAATGGTATATATTTTGCATGCGTGCTTGCTGATGAGAGTGTATTTAAATGAGAGACAAGGTGTGCATTCGTGAGCAAGTGTGTCTGTAAGTATAAGCATGTGAGTATGAGTAGCGAGCGCAATTGTGTGGGATTGCGACCTAGATTTACTATTCTTTGATACAAGGCAACCCTGCACCAAAGTTGCTAAGCTGCCTTTTGTGAAACAGAGAGAGAACAAATGGGCCATATCTACTAATATGTGGTGCATTTTTTCTCTCCCCATTTGCTGGTATATTTTTGGCAGACATGCGCCAACACACACATTCCTTTGTGCCATAATGCAAGGGTATGTGCATTCTCTCAAACATAGGTTTTGTACTGGAAGGAGTCCCTTCCATCATAGAAACAATGCTTTAAGGATTATCCTGCTCTGTATGTGAGCTGGCAATGCAGCAGAGGAGCAAAGTTGGAAAAACGAGGAGAGACATTTCACCTTATTACACCTGCCTAAAGGAGGCATACGACTGGTGCAAAGTTCTGTCTACTAATGTTTGTACATAAGGATATGCATCAAAACCCATGGGTTATTGCATGGGAACACCCATGCATAACCATAGCCCTTTTGATGCAAAATAACACAAAGCAGAGATTCTGCTAAGAAACAGAATAATGCTTGAGACCATAGAACCTCTGCATGTATGAACTGAGTCATCATGAGTCAGTACCTATGATCCAGAGTCTAGTGACTCAATTGCCCTCCTAACCTTACCAGAGAAACAAGTGAATTGGCACCCCGGAACCCAGCACTCTCACCCCTCTCAAAGATTACAGTAACAGGACACACCCTTTAGCTCTCTCACTCGTACTCACGCACAAAAAAATAAAGTAGAGACACAAAGCAAGTATAGAATATTTATTTATTAAAACTATTTTGTCCTAACATGCAGTATTCGGGCCACAATTTGAAAAAAAATGAATACTGAAAATACTGTTAGCATAGTCAAGAAACAGTGTATCATTAAAAGCCCTGTTATGGTGTAAGACAGAGAATCCTAAACCCCCCTCCATTTGACTGAAACTTGATGATTATATATCAAAGATCTCTGGGATTAGTGACAGACCCCGTACCTTGGCATACATGAATGGAAATTTCACATTTCAGCTGGTTTTAGCAATCTTGTCCCCGAACCCTCTCTCAGCATGTGTGTGTGTGTGTGTGTGTTGCTTAAACTCTTGTGCTCAGTTACATAACAAAATGTGTGTGCTCACAAATAGCAGCTGCATTCTGATATGTATCAACAAACAGAATAACAAGGAGAGGTTTTGTTTGAACTTGCCTATGATGTTCAGAATAAATACCAGGAAAAGAACACAACACCGATACATATGCAGGATCCATGTGAAAGTAGGATGTGGCATAAAAGCAAGTGTGCTTATACAGGAATGTGTGCAAAAGAAACTGCAGCCTATAACATGCACAGGCTATCATAGGAAAAACTACAATGGGCCATGCTGGATCCACACTTTGCAATACTATCCAAAGTAAATCTTGATTTGCACTGGATAGTATATTCCACATTAATACTTTGTGTGGGTTTTGCATCACAAAAGTGATGCAAACCCAGCCCAGGCATTAGTAAACCTGGGCCTGAGTGTCAGTATGTATTAGTGAGTGAGATTAATAATGCATGCAAGTGAGTGAGTGAGAATGAATAAGAACAACTGTAAGGGGAGTAAGATTGAGTGAGAATGAATGAGTGCAAGTCAGTGTGCGAATGAGTGTGACTGAGTGAATGTGAATGTGAGCAATAATGCAATGTGATGTCCTTGGCCATGGCACAATAAAGGAAATTGTTGTCTCAGATACCTAAGGGAAAATACTGGCATTGCCATTCTTGTAAAATTCATAGCATGACAGACACATGCGACAAGATACTTGCATTGGCACACATAGTAATTCTTATAATAAAGAGCACCAATAGTAAAATACTGGTGCTTACGAACTAGATGATAATTATATTTTTTTTAGGGCACATGTGGAAGGAAACTGGTACTGGAAAAATACTGGAAATTCTTGGCATGTGGGCGCAACTGGAAAAATGCTGATACTAGCACCATTGGGGGTTTTCTTGGGATTAAGGTGGACAACAAGGCACTTGGGAGGGTGAAATCATCCATGAAAAAAGTCAGGCCTGGACATACTGAAGTATTATTTTTACATGAAGGTAACCTATGGTATGTGGATGGCATAAATTGCATAATTTTGGTGCTGGCATATTTTTATGTCATTTATTTTATATAAGTGGGCACCCATTACAATATGCTAGCCCTAACTCAATCGTGGTCACTTTTTGGGGCACAGATGCTACATTTTGAAAATAAATGGGGTCAACTCCTGGGTAACATCAGATTTCTTTTGTTGTACATCATAAGAGGCTCTGCATATTTAATGAGTGTCCTAATTGCACCAAGTAATACTCGAATTGGGCACAACTCTCCTGTACCCGACTGTCGCACTGCGATTTAGGAAATCATTCCTTCGTGAAATAGTTTCTCCAAAGTTACATCAACATTATCTGCTTATCCATGGTAATCCAATCTTTTAAATCATGCACGATTACGAGAGAAATCAATTAAGGGAAGGAGTGCAGTTGCTCAACTATGACTTTTTTGCTAATTGCACCAAGGGCATTTTAGCAGATTTATGTAAAAGTAGTGCTTTGAAAAGCATGATTCCCCTCTATTTTCTCAACATTTTTCTGAGGGGAGCTATTCGTGGGCAATCCCCTAGAAGAGGTCTGGCTTGCTTGTTTTGCTCACTCAGGACAAGTATTATGCCTCAGAACGTTCAAAGATCAAGTCACCACCATAAAATAGTTGGTATCTAAAATAGAGATTTGTCTGTGTTACGCTGTTATACTAATCATGCCGTTATTATGGAACTTCAGCAATGTCAATTGTTGTGATGTTAGGAACATGTGCCATGCTTTCGTTGAACAAATCAGAGTCAATGGTCATGTGATGTAACTTACTTTGATGTAATTAAGGTCAAAAGGTTTGTGACGTCACTTCCGCTACCCCAGGCATTTTGTGGTCCATGGGTGAATCAACACGCATGGACAACACTGAGCTAGAAGACTACTCTAAATAAAGAATTATTTAATTGGTGAGGTCCTCTGACCACTTATACTTGAAGCTTTCTCAAAAACATACTTGGTTGACTACTGAATAATCACAGCAATCAAACTGGCCTAGAAGTTGAAGGCTCTGTTCTACTTTTAAAGACAGTGAAGGGAAAGTGTATGAGCCACAGCACTCTACCCCAACAACTCTAAAGCTGTGATGCTGCGAGATGCAGATGAAATCTTTGTGGAATCAGTAACAATGTTCTTATTAAAAATGGGAAAGCAGGTTTTTGAAGAAATCACTTAATGTAACAACCATCTCTAGAGTCTTGTCTAATACAATTAAGGGATCAATTTACTATTCATATACAAATATTTCTATTTTGATTGATATGTTTATACTTTTATTTTTATGCCAATCCCAAGTCAAAAACATAAAACAAGAAAAAAGAAAACATATCACAGCCTAAATGTTGCTCTCATATGCTAGCAATAAAAATAAAAATCTAGAATTATAGCATATTATTTACCAGCAGGGAAGTGTACTTAGACAAGGTATAGCTATTTAATTTTGATGCACAGCATAAAAAACCTAATTCTTTTTGCTGGAAAGAAAAAGTCTTAAGACATAGTTTAAACACACAAGCATTAATGGAAAAATAAAATAATGATTAAGGGTAAAAAAGAGAAGACTCTGGCAAAGAAAACTTCATAAAGCATAGTTTCTAAAGAGGCTACATTTGTGTGTATCAAGGTTTTTTATTTGATTTTATTTAGACCTCTACTGAGGTCAACAAATACATAATACGCAAATTTTAAACAATTGTTATTATACACTTTAAAACAACTTCAAGAAGCTCTTTAAAAACTTGAGCAAATTATAACAGACAAATTAATCAGGAGGTGACTTGTATAACATGATTAAACCCTAAGCAGAAGAGACATTGTACCTAAAACAAATGAACGTTATGTACTGACGTCGGTCTCTACCAGGGACGGATTTAGACAGACTGACAAAACATGAGGTAGATCTTGTACTCCTCTCTTACACAAATCACAGATACCTGTTATATTTTCGAGGTTATTCTAATTATATGTGTAAACTTTTATTGGGAGGATACCAATCCAGAGTAAAAGGATACAGTGACAAACACTGTGTTCTAGCTGAAAGTGTTGATATTGCTCGGGAGATTTATATTCTAGGATTTTACAAATGGTTCAATGTGTTTTAATTGGGAACAGTGTTCTACATCCATTCGAAGTTTATTATCAGTGTGAAGTTCTTTAAAAGAATTGTAAAAGTGCTACTGTGGAGTGAGACGCATTAAGAGCTATATTAAGATCCATGTTAAAAGGGTACTTCGACAACTCAGCTCTGAAAGCCTCCGATTTTAAAATGTGCCTTAAAGATCATGCGTCAGTGTGTAAAAGGTTATATGCCAATTTTAATATGTTGGAAATAGCTCTAGGATGTAACTAACCAGAAAAAAGGCTAGGCTTAATACTTGGGCAGGGACGGATTGATTAACTTTTAACAGTTTATGTAAGAGTTCCTGTTGTGTGTCAATTTAGATACCGTACATAGGTTTCCCGATTTACGCCCCTATATAGGCACAATTCGCATTGCCCGTATATAGGCATAGAAATCCAACCCTTATTTAGGCATTATCCATGCTAACCAAATACAGGCATGGCCACCTACATCTGTCCATGCACGTCACATCGAGTTCTTGGAAAACCAGACTCTTAAGCCTTTAGGACTTCCCCTTGCTTGGATTATTGATTTCTCCAAGAACTCATTTATTATGCATGAACATCTATTCCTTAGGATTTATTCATGACGTTCCTCTGCCCGACTTTTAAATCAATACTGGAATTCCTAAACACCTTCAAGGTATAAATATACCTTCACTTGCCATGGCAAACCACAGCTCAGCTACACAGCCTGACACGGCTCGCCACAGAAAGTTCGGAAGGAATTCGAGTCCCTGCCTGACGCACTGCCCAGACGCTGCCATCCTCCTCACAGAGAATCCAGCTCCAGTGTTTCTAACTCCCTTTGAGGGGTGTTAGAGATCGAGACCCGGAAAGAAATTCCAATCTCTCGCATTCTAAGGTATGGAGCAGAGAAGAACCTAGATGGAATTTTGGCAAACCTTGGTGACGCTAATCCTAATTATAGCTAAACTAGACTACAGAAAAACAGCTCCTAGGGCTCGATTCACAGAACTAACTTAAGACAAAATCCTAAACTTACTACTTTTGGTATTCACAGAAGTTAGGAGTTTGTCTTAAGACAGACCTAAGACAGACTTAAGTTAGGATTTTGTCTTACGTCTGTCTTAAGACAAACTTAAGACTAAATCCTTACTTCTGTGAATACCAAAAGTAGTAAGTTTAGGATTTTGTCTTAAGTTAGTTCTGTGAATCAGGCCCCTAGTTCCTACATCGTACTACACTTAGGTTAGGTACACCAGGGTAGTACTAGCTAGAAGCACCAGATGAGTATTCACATTATAGCCTGTGTTATTTATGTATCTATTTTTATGAATATATGTCATAGCTATAAACCATGCTATTGCAGTATTATCTAATCTTACTCCTAACGCTGTGCGTATTATACGTCGCATTCTGTCTTACGATTGTAGCAGTTCATATCTCTTGCACGAGAAATAAGACTGTGCAATAAACCCTTTTTATTGAAACGCCCGTCTTCATATTTCTGTGTAAACTCTGTAGAAATGAAGCATGCACGATTGACTGGGTGATACTGTTATCTATTGTTTCCACGATTCTGAAACTGTTCCGATTCTAAGCGAAACAAAGCTGTCATGTTTATGGGGTTATCAGAAACTAATCTCGTCTTTTTTTTTTTTTGATGCAAGACTTTATTGACAGTGTCGGTAAAATACAGTAGTGTGCCTACAACCCTGGGGCCGGCCGAAACATTCATTCCCTCTGATGAATAGAAAGATACACAGCTATTCAGCCGACAACCAGCGGTCCGGCAGCATCATCAATGATATATACGAACAGCTGACAATCCACATTATCTTCAAAATTGAATGTTATCTTGCTTTTTTGTTTTTTATTAACTTAACTTTAACTAGTGACTCATTAGTTCAAAAAACAGCATCTCCTGTCATTTGTAATCTGCTTTCCATTGCTGTATGTACAAAGTCTTATACCATTGACCCAACCACCCCCTCCCCCTGCCAGACCCACACCATGAATCTGCTATGTGTCTCGGACTTGCTCATCCTAGCGTCCTCATAATAGCCAGTGGCTCTGAGCAATTAATTATCACCCATCTCATCCTCTGAGCTATCAGTGTCTTCTTCCTCTAGGGGTTCACACGGGTCCCCCCTATAGGTGTTCCATGGTTGCCATACCGCATTCCATTTACGAGGGTTCGCCCTCAGTTTATAAACCGCCCGTTCTGTTACCATAAGTGTGTCCATGCTCCTGCACCATTGTGACAAAGTTGGTACCTCTGCTGCCCCTCACTTCTGCGCTATATCGCGTTTTGCTGTCACGATACCCACAGTGGCCCACAATCTACCATAAAGCGCTAGATCATTAGCTCCCCACACATTCAGCAGGCACACATGAGGGTCAGGTGTCAGAGAGGTTTCTAGTGTTTGCGAGATGGTACGCATCACCTGCTGCCAGTAGCTCACAAGGGATGGGCATTCCCAGATGGTATGTATGAAAGTGCCCTCTGCCCCACAGCCCCTGAGACAGTGCGGGTGAGGTGCCCTATGTAATCTGTGTAGTGTAGTCCTTGTATAATATATATTCTATGCAAAATCTTTAGCTGCACCAGACGGAACCTAGCTGATATGCCCGCCTCGCGTGGGGACGCCATGGCTGCGGATGTACCATGTTACAACGCATACCGTTACAACTACCTACCGTTACAACGCGACCATTACAACGCATACCATTACAACGCATAGCGCTTTGAGGTGCTGGATAGTGGTAAGTATAATTTACTATTCTAACTCCAGTCCCCGTGGACCCTAGGGAAGGTGTTGGATAGTAAATTATACTTATTCCCTATCCTAGAGCGCCCCCCAGCACAATGCGTTGTAATGGTATGCGTTGTAAAAGTCGCGTTGTAACAGTAGTGCGTTGTAACAAATGCGTTGTAACAGGTGTATACCCATGGCTGCATTCCATTCCGTTTCATCCAATTCTCCTATCTCCGCAACCCATTTTTCTCTCAACTTTTCTAATGGGTCAGGCAGGTTATTTAGCAGTTTGCGATAAGTCGGGGAGGTGGCTCCCTCTTGCATAAAATCAGTGAGCAGGTGATCTTCAAGCGGCGAGGATTCCGGGACTGTTGTGTCTGCAGGGATTGCTTCCATCAGGGCGTGTCTGAGCTGGACATATCTGTACGTTTCAGTGGGACCAAGGTCATAGTGTTGCTGAAGATATGAAAACAGGACTACCCCTTCTCTCGAACACATGTCCCCCACCGTGGAGATCCCTATATTGTCCCGCTGGGTGAACCCTTTAGTCTGTCGTAGTTGTCCCATGGCCTTTGTGTCCCACAACGGAGTTAACTTTGTGATTACTCCGCCCCACTTCAGTTTTGTTTGTGCCCTATACCATAACAATACTGTGTGTTTGGTGGGCCCCGTTAATTTTGCCGCTGCTCCCTTGTGGTACAGCGGTGCCAACAGGCTATGGGTGCCCAGTTGCGCCCTGTCTGCGAGGTAAGCCGGCTCAAGCTGTGGGGTGTGCAGCCACTGATTAATAATTTTGCGCTGTGCTTCCCAATAATACAACTGCATATTTGGCAGGGCGATCCCGCGATCGTACCAGCTTCTATTAAGTTTTAAATGCGCGATGCGAGCCGGGCCGTCTCCCCATAGTAAGCCCATCACTGCGGCTGTCACTTTTTGGAAATAGCTTGGTGGTATCAAGGTCGGTGTGTTTTCGAGCACATACAGGAAACGCTGCAGTGCCATCATTTTAAATCATGCCGCTCTGCCCAGCATCGTCAGCGGAAGGGCCTTCCAATGTCTAACATCGCTTCTCAACCGAGTGAGAGGAGGTTGCAGATTTCTCTCAAAGAATTCATGAACGTCCTGGGTGACGTAGATTCCTAGGTATTTGAAGGAGGTTGTTGCCACCATCAAGGGGCAAGTGTCAGGGAGAGTCGGAGCAGGGCCTTTTAATTCATAGATGACCGATTTCGCCCAATTTATAGTGTATCCGGATGTTCGTCCGTGGGTATCGCATATCCCTAATAGGCTAGGGACACCTCTCTCTGGGTCTGTCAGGTAAATCAACATGTCGTCTGCATAGAGGGAGACTCTGTCTTCCCAGTTGTCATTCCAGTTGATCCCCTTCAGTAGCGGGGTCTCCCCAATGCTGACAGCCAACGGCTCCAGAACCAGTGCGAACAGTAGAGGAGAGAGTGGGCATCCCTGCCTAGTCCCCCTTGCCAGTGGTATTTCACGTGAGGTATGTCCGTTCACCACCACACGTGCCACGGAGTTGGTGTATTGCAGCCGCACCCAGGAGATGAATTTAGGGCCGAACCCCATGTGAGCCAGGACCGCGAATAAGTACTGCCACTCCACCAAGTCGAATGCCATTTTGGCATCTAGGGATAATATAACCGCCGGTTCTGTCAGCGAGGGCGCTCTTGCCAGTGCTCCCTGCACTCTATGGAGGTTTAGTGCAGTACTCCTATGCGGCATAAAGCCGGACTGATCTGGGTGGATCAAATGCTCCAGGAAGGGCCTCAGTCTAGTCGCTAACACTTTTGCCAGTATTTTAGCCTCGGCGTTAAGAAGCGAGATAGGTTGATAAGACGTGCATTCACTAGGTGATTTACCTGGCTTCGGGATTACCACTATAGTCGCCGTTTGCTGATCGAGGGGCAGGATTCCCTCTTTCCGACTCTCCTCATACATCGCCCGCAAGGGCTCACTCAATGATTCTGACAGTGTTTTATACCATTCGATTGGTATCCCGTTCGGCCCAAGAGCCTTGCCCGATCTTATAGCTCCAATGGCCAACTGAATCTCTTCAGCTGTCAAGTCAGAGTCGAGTTCTTCTACTGCGTCCGTCGATAGGGTCGGTGTTAAAACACCGCGGAGAGCCTCTTTTGCCATTTCCTCTGTTACTTCGACCGCTGGGGAGTACACCCCTCGGAAATGATCTGCCAGTATGTCTGCAATTTCTTCCCGGCGTGTCTGCTTTATTCCGGTTGCGTCAGCTATTTGCAGTATAGATCGGTTACCCCCCTTTTTCCTGTCAAACCAGGCGAAGAGTTTACTTGCTTTATCTCCGATATTGTATACTCTATGTGCGGTCGCTGCGACGTCTGCCACTGTTTGGAGTCTCTTGTGGTCATCATAGAATCGTTGGCTCAGCTGAAGGGAATGCAACGTATCGTCCGACAGGGCAGCCATATGGGTCGCGTTCGCTCTGCTAAGTTCCCGCTCGAGCTCTACTAATTCTCTCTTTTGCGCACGTTTGTGGCCTGATATGGACGAGACGGTCTGCCCCCTCAGGACTGATTTATAGGCTTCCCACAGGATTGACGGGGAGTCAACCGAGTTCAGGTTTTCTGTGAAGTAGTTTCGGGTCGCCTGTTTCAACTCTTTACTAACCGACGGGACCTTAAGATACCCTGGATAAATTGGGTATACTCTTCTACGAGTCTTTTCCTGACTGGACAGGGTCAACGTTAATGGCGAGTGATCTGAAATACCTCTTGGTCTAATCTGCACCTCGTCTATCGTGAGGAGGCCAGTGCCCAGGGTGAAAAAAGAATCAATTCTGGACAAACTATTATGGGTGGCGGAATAGTAGGTATATTGTCGCTCCTCTGGGTGCATGTGTCGCCAATATCAATCAAACCCTGCGCTTCCAGGAAGTCACCGAACCGGGAAGGACCAGGAGTTTGCGCTCGAGTCGGGAATCTATCTTGTGCATTATGTATCACTGCATTAAAATCCCCTCCCATGATCAAATCGCCCTCCGGTAGCTCCAGTAGGAACTTCCCTAGGTTGGGCAAAGCCACCGCATGCAGCGCCGCCAGAACATACACTGAAAATACATTCAGCGGCCTACCCTCCCATTGTCCATGCACTGCCGCGAAGCGTCCCTGCTCATCTATTTTAGTGGTCTGAGTTATGAACTGGAACCATCTTCGCAATAGTATGCCCGTCCCACTTGATCCGGAGGTAAACTCCGAGTGAGCTATCATCTGGTAACCCCGCCTATCCAGTGCTTGTGTAGCAGTGCCCGTTAGGTGTGTCTCTTGGAGAAGAACCAGTGTCGGACTCACCCTCTTGATACCAGGATAACCAGTCCCCGCTTAATCTTGTCACCCAATCCCCTGACATTCCAGGACATGATTTGCAGTGGAGTTACTGAAGTTACTCGATGCTCCACTCCTGAGGCGTCAACCTGCTGTCGTGTTGCCATTTAAAACTCTACGTAGCCTAACTTTCCGGGACGGGGATGGGTCTACCCGGGGCAAAAGCACCCCTTTACAGTATGGTGTGCTGCGTCCAGTCTGAAGTGTATGGTTCCAAGCAACGGTAACAGCATGTCGTGTTATGTTTTCTTGAGTCAAAAAACTAAACAACCCCAGAAATGCTCTCCCTTGAACTCCCCCCCTCCCTGCTCCCCTGCTATACGGACTCAGAACTGCCCGCCACCCCAATTTAGCAGAGTGCCTATCCCATCCCACACATACACACAATACACTTGCTCGTTTGGGGGCGGAGGACACCCCAGAGTCAGCGACCCCTCTTACCCTATTTGGAGGCCCTTAGCCCCGTGTCCATGGCAGCCCACGCGGCAAGTTCCACCCTCAAGAGGTGTTCTGTGTCTACCAGACTATTACTCCTCTGGCAGAATGTCACCAGTAACGCTGTCTCTCGCTGGGGAGCGCCTTTCTTCTTCAAGTTCCGACTGCTGGGAGTTTGTGCGTTCACCTGTATGCCGATCCCCTGGTTTCCTACTCGAGCGGCGGGGCTGTGTTGCCGGCCTCCAACCCTCCAGCCAGTCCCGAGCCACATCCGGATTATCAAAAAACCATGTCCTGTTGTCCGCCACTACTCGTAGTTTGGCCGGGAACAGCATAGAGTATTGGATCTCTCTCGCCCGCAGTCCCTTTTTTATCTCCAAAAACGTCCTCCGACGGCGGGCCACTTCTGCCGTATAGTCTGGGAAAAAGGCTAAAGTGGAGTTTTGGATCTTCACTGGAGGGGATACCCTCGCTGCTTGTAGAATGGCTTCTCTGTTGCGAAAGTTAAAAAGTCTTGCCAATATGGGTCTCGGGGTTGCTCCTGGCTTCGGACGTCCCCCCGGCACTCTATGTGCCCTCTCCACTGAGAAGAAGGTTGACAGACCCTTAGGCTGGAGCTTCGATTTGATTAGATCTTCCACGAAGAGGTCAGTTGCTCTAGTGCCCTCAGATTCCGGAACCCCAAGGATTGTTATGTTGTTCCTCCTAGAGCGCCCTTCCTGGTCGTCCAGTTTTTCTTTCAGCATTTTATTTTCGACCGCCATTTTCTCCATCTCCGTCTGCAATTCTGACACATCTTCCACCAGCAATTTTGTGACTAGTTCCAATGACCCCACCTTCTCGGACATCTTGTGGAGGTCCGCTCTGATAAGTGTTATCTCGGTAGAGAGAGATCCAACCGTGGTTTGTACCTGCGCTAGCGCCCGCATCACATCATCCAGCATCGCTTTCTTCCCTCCACCTACATCCGTCGATTTCGCAGCTTGTCCTTTTCCATCCGCGGGGGGAGAGGCACTCTTGTCGCAGGCGTACCTTTCAATACGAGTCTGTGTCGTGCCGCCTTTGGGTCCCTTACCAGCCATGGTATTCGCAAGTCTATCTTCCCTCACACCGTGGTAGGACAATTGATTTGAGTCCCAGTTCGGAGCAGGGTCCCGGAGCCCCCTGGACTGCCGCCTTCTAATGTCGCTCGTCTTTCCCCAGAACTTGGGTATGTCGTGTCGCGGTAGGTGGTATCTCCGCCTGCGTCTCACCCACTTTCTTAACTGAGCATCTAGTTCCACACCCTTAGTTAAGTGGCTGGCCCTACTCGAGCAGTACTCGAGGCTCCACCTCCGATCCGCACCGCACCGGACTTGGGCGCTCCCAACGCCGATCCTCTTCGTCACCTTCTCTATTGTGGTTGCGGTCCGCCGTGTTAATTAATAGCTCCCCACCTGGTTTAACATTCTTTTGTTTGCCGTTTTGCTTGTCCGTCGGGTATCCACGTACCCTAGTGCCTCTGCGCCCCCTTCTGTGTCGACTTTCCTGATTCACCGCTGTGTTTAGGTGGAGTAGCTGGCCCTTCTGTAGGCTATGTGGTCCCACCGCTGTCTCTGGCTGATTAGCAAGCTGCAGGAGTTACACGATGGCGCCTGCGGTGTCAGCAGCATTCATGGAGGCGGGGGGGGGAAATTTCACCCAAGTCCTCCTGCCGCAAACCCGTTCACTGGTCCCACACTGCCACCTCCTCCCGCGCCGCCGCTCCACAGATATATTCAGGAGCTTCACTCCACCGCAGCAGCCCACTCGGTCAACGGCGCCAGCGCCTCTCCCATCGGCCCCAATGTTCACGTCTCTCTGTCTGCCGCTTGGCTTTGGGGCCCCAAGCCTGCGCCGCCGCCTGTCCGCCTTGCCTGGGGGGGGTCCACAGCTTGCACGCACCTCCGATTTCACTTTCTCGGGTGTGTCCAGCGCCGTGACCGTCTCTTCTCGGTCACAAGGCGCTTCCGGCGATTCTTTCCCGGCCTGGTGTCACTTCCGGCCGGCTCCTCAAATCACCCGCTTCCCTGGACTCCGATCCGTCCACAGGCTACTGGTGCACTCGATTGCAGTTTCTGCGTCCGTTTTCGGATTTACACCGGAGTTCTTTCCGCGTGTAGCGCCCGGTCCCGGGTCTCGGGTCCCTCCTTCAGAGACCTGGAATTACAACGGATAAGTGTCCGGATTGCTCGAGAAGCCACTTTACTCTCGGAGCTCGCCTTCTAGGCTGCCGCCATGCTCGGCTGCTAGCCACGCCCCCAACTAATCCCTTCTTGTTTTTTTTAGACATTTCTAGTGACCTCTGATTTAGCTGACACACACAAGTAATTAAGTTTAATGTACTCGAAAGAGGCATACTGACCTCAGTCCTATGCCAAAACTATAGTGTATATTATTCCAATGTACAGAGCTTATCAGAGATATAGAAACTACACTACATTCCCTTCTCTACCCTTTACTGGTTGCCAGTTTTTGATCTGTATATATTTGAGGGCATAAGATAAAATAGGAGTAATTTTCATTTCATAGACCTCTAGTAAAGGTTGGAAGTGTCTGTTCCCGGAGGAAGAGTTAAGCCTCTGGAATGCTCCAACATGGGCGTCTCCCCTATTTGTTAAAAGCTGGAGGAATTTTGGAGGGAATAGCAAAAAATGTACCCCCAGATAAGTATATTCTTTGACAGTCTCAATTGATTTACCTCCTAATGACCATTTAAAAGGGTAAGACTACTTTTTTCCACTAAAGGGTAAGACGTCAGTTTTTGATATGTTTGGGACCAGAAAGCATTCTATTGCATACCAATTTAATATATTTAATTTTCTTGAAAGGCCTATTCGTGTACGGTCTAGTATTACAATGTCATTAGCATTCATTAAACTATGAATATCGCTATGTGCTAGTTTAGGTGGGAAATTGTTAGCAGAAAATACTTTGGAAGATCACTTATGTAGGGAGGAAATAACATATGGGCAAGGAGGCAGCCTTGTTTCAGACTATTCATCATGGAAAGAAATCCAGTTAAGCCCTTTTCTCCCCCATTATAACGTTACATCATGTAGATGTATACAAATATAAGATTATTATAAATAGCTCTTAGGGAATTGAGGTTCCGTGACAATTGTAAGTGGTGTTTTTGACTCGCACGGATATGGTCGAGTCTAGTATCTATGAACCGCAAATGGCGAGTTTAGTAAGTGTGCGCAGTTTCGCTGTGCTAACTTAAACCGTTCGTTTGTTACGTGGGTTTGTCATCTGTACCCACGGGTTCCATCTTAGATACGGCATCCATTTTGTCTCTTGCCCTCAAGTAGCCAGCGAACGGACGCTGTCCGCTTCGCGACCCTGGGACTCCCAAGATATGGCGGAAGACACATGTTCTTTGTAAGTGCCTTTATGACGAGGGGGATGCTACTGTAAGGCAGATGGCGCCGCTCGAGGCTCATCTTGCCGCACGGGCTTATTGTTTCAGCCGTGCATCTCATTAGGCACGTCCCTTTGATGCCTGTATCTCGTGCTTCTCGACACTCCCCTTTTACACCCTTTCCGATCTCCCCACTGTCTCCGTCTTCCTCTACACCTGTCTTCGTTCCTATTTCGATCTACTTTACTGCTGATTGGAATTTGCTAATGGTGGGAAGATGGGTTTTTACAGTTGGGAACCGCCAAATGTTTCCGCACTTATGTTCCGGACCTTGTGTGTTTCAAAGTGACCAAAACGACCCCTCTGAGAGCGACTTGCGGGAACCAAGTTGTAAACTATTGTGTATCATGGGTGAAAACTGTATAAAAGGAGCGATCCACAAATACAATTTGAAGCAGTCTCCCCGAACTACACTCGATGTACTTCCTGTGACTTCTGTGTTCCCTGCAGTAAATAAACCTTGACTCTTTGACGCCGAAGGAAGTGTCCCGTGTCTCTGTGACTTGTACGCCGGAGCAGGTTACCCACGAAGGTTTCAGGTGTTGTGCCCTGGCACCGCTGGGTCCAAAAGAACCCAGTCCTTCAGTTGGCGCCCAACGTGGGGCCGCATCAGTGGTACCGGTCCAAGCCCGACGATCGTGAGGAACTTCGTGTGAAATCTCCGAGGGAAGGTGCACCCCGCTTCATCGATCTTGTTGTCGAAATAAGTGGCCCGAAGACTTTTCCCGCGAAGATTCCCGCCTCCTAACGGCTGCGACGGACTGCTGCCCTGACTGTAGACCTGTTTTGGCGCCTGGCGTAGACCTTGGTATAGCGAGACGATTGACGGGCCTTCCTGAGGACGCCATTGATCTTTGAGTTAAGTATTTGTGGGTCGCTCCCAGAGTTCTTGGTTGTAGACACTTCAGCGAGTGTCTTTGTTGTAAACACTTTAGCGAGTGTTTTTGTTGTAGACACTTTAGCGGGTGTCTTTTGTTGTACACGCTGTGTGAGTGTTTTTGTCGGTGACACTTTGCTAGCGTACTTTGTTGTTGTTGTATTTGTTTGACGACTGCAGCCGCCAAAGACCGAGGGTTTTGTTCTTTACTGGGACTTGGTAAATCCCGAAATCCCGTAACCCTTGAAGTTTGTGAAACTCGGCTAGTGTGCAAGATGCCTGGTCGCAGTACTTTGTTCAGTTGCTTTAGACCTTGTGGTGCGGATTCCCTGCTGGAGGATTCGTGTCCGATACCTCCGGTTGGAACTCCTACTTATGATTTGTATAGCAAACATGGGCTAGGCCCGATTGCTTTTAACGATTATTGGATAAAATATACAAAGAAAGACGGAGATCTTCGTTGGCCACCTCACGGTAGCTTCGAAGCGTCGATCTTAGATAATTTGGAAATAAAGTTGTTCGAACGCAAATCTAGGCCGGCCATGTTTGATGCCTTTCGGTTGTGGCGCAAAGAAGCCCGACAGAAAGAGATCAGACAAAATAAACGTAGTCAGCGAGATACTGTTGCTACTATAGTGAAGAAAGCTGAGCAGTTTCAGCGTGATAAGGAGGATAAGGATAAGGAAGTGTTTGAGAGGCTACAGCGTATGTCCATAGACAAATGCTATCCTGCTTTGCCTACGGAGTCGGATAAGAAGGAAGAGGCAGTTGAGGATTCTTTAATGTCTTATCTTATGAAGTCGCCACCCCCGTACGTACAGGGTATCGCAGCTCCTGTGGTCCCTGCCGTACCTGTTCTTCCACCTGTTATTCCTCCACCAGTTCCTCAACCTGCACCCGCTCTTCCGCCTGTTCCTGCTCCTTTGCCTATTTCTATTCCTACTGCTCCTCCGCTTCCACATACTCCTGTTCCCGCTACTGCTCCTGTGTTGTTAACCCCTGTTGCTGCTAATGTCTCTACTCCTTCTCTTGTTAGTCCTGTGTCTTACTCTTCTCCCTCTACTCGTAATCGTGATTCTCCCCTTGCGACAAACTTCTTCCAGTCGCTCGGACCTGTTTTTGGCTCTGCTGGTTCTGATGGTCCTCAGAGACGTAGCCAGCTTCCTGGTAATAGAGAACGTGTTGCGCTATACAATATGGCGATGGGTTGGATGATAAACCCTGTTAGAAATCCACCACGTGTTGTCCTCGAAACGTTTGATCAATTCAACATACCAACTCAGAGGTATGTGTTTGATGAAATGTGCAAGTTCTTACATGATCAGATAGTGGCCTTTGCGCCTGACGAGGTGCTGACCGCCCTGTCTGAACTTCGGCTTCAGTTCGCAACTGGACTGATAGTCGACACTAATGTCCGACGCGCTATTGAGCGGTTGCTATCTCTTCGTCCCGCTCCTATTCCTCATGCATTGTTCGTTGAGGACATTGAGAAAGGAGATGGGTCTGGCCAATATCCCTATGCGTGAAGTTCCGCCGGTTTGGGTACCCGCTGATAATACTAATGCTAATGCTCCAGTGGCGGCGCATTTCCAGAGAGTGTGGATACACCTCCCTTGGAAACGATCGGAAGTGCTTCAGGTGAAACAAACTTTGCCTGATCCTCGCAAAAATCCTGCTGGATATTACAAGGAATTGTCGCAGCTCGTAGACGCTACGATAATGAATCTGGCCGATATCGACATGTTGTTTGGCAATGTCGTACCGCAACCGGTATGGGCCAAGATTCGTCACCAAGATCATGCGAATGAATTAGGTGGTGATTGGGCTGCCATTACAACGGCAGACGCGGGACAAGTGGCTGCTACTAAACCCGATCAGTTGATTGAACTTCTTCCCCAGCGAATCATTACATTAATGAAAACGCTTATGCCAGCTATGAGGGTAAATTGGGACAAGTTGTCAGCCTGTAAGCAGAAGAAAGATGAGAGTGTTTCAGACTTCTTTACGAGGTTCGAGGACACATTCGTTGATCATAGTGGACAGGATATGGGTACTGAGGGTGGACAGAGGTTGTTTGTAGATAAATTCGTGTCGAACTTATTGCCCGACTTGAGCCATAAATTGAAAAATTCAGAAAGTGCGTGGGCTGTTTCTACCTCAGCTCAGATATTGGCTACGGCACAATATTACGAAAATAGAGAAAAAGAGGAAAATGACCGTGCTGATAAAAAGACGAAAGAACTAAAAACTAAAGTGTTGTTACAACAAGCATATCCGCCGCGTTCTAATCAGAATGCGCCTCAACAGAATAGATCACAGTCGCAATCGAATCGATCGCAGCCGCGTAATGATTCCTCTTTCCAAAGATCTTCGTTAGGGTACAATCAATGTGCTTATTGTAGACAGGAGGGACACATTAAATTTCATTGTCCTGCTTTGAATGACCGTACTAGTGGTACTTCGTCTAGAGGAGGTCGTGGTGGTTCACAGAACGCATCACGTGGTAGAGGTCGTGGTGCTCAGAACGACCGTTCTGACAATTCATCAAATCCTAATAACTGTTTCGATCAACGTGGATCATCGCAAGGACGATCTGCGCAGTACAATGTGGACGATTATTACGTCGATCAGGGAACTGACGATAGTAATTACTAGGACAGCCAAAGACAAGGAGAGGGAGTGGTATCAGTTCCGGTTGATCAGAGAGGGCCTTACGTCGCAGTTGCTACATCGGGCGTCGTTGAGCCTTTTCTGTTGGACACTGGTGCAGCGAAAAGTTCTATCATGCATTCGAAACTCCCTGGCGCACCTTTGTCTGGCTTAACAAATGTTTCCGTTGGATTCTCTGGCGCCCCCGTTAGCAATCCAGTTTCGTGCCCTTTGCCCCTTAAAATTGGGCCTTGTGAGCTCGAAGCTCCATTGATTTTGACCACTGGTTGTGGCGAAAATCTTTTGGGTCTGGATTTGCTTAAACGTTTGTATGCGACTTTGTATTGTTCTCCTGCGGGTGTAAAGCTTACGTTCGGAGAGAGAGTAGTCTCTCCCATGTACTTGTCTCTCGATAAGCTTCCACCGGAATTGGATTCTCTTCCTGCGTCTTTGTGGGCGACGGGTCCAAATGATGTGGGCCTACTTGATATCTCCCCTTATGTTGTTCAGTTGAAATCTAATGTGCGATTGCCACGTATTCCCCAATATCGTATCTCCCTTGATGGTGAACGAGCTTTGTTAGCGATCATCTATGATTTGATCGAGAAAGATGTCCTTGAAGAAACTCGGGGAAACGTGTGCAATAGCCCTGTACTGCCCATTCTTAAACGTACTGATCCTACCGAACCACCTGTTTATCGTTTTGTTATCGATTTACGGGAGGTAAATAAAATTGTGGTTCCTCAATTCCCTGTTGTGCCTGACATTACGGCGCTACTGACTCTGATTCCAGCTATTGCTTCGTGGTTTTCGGTGATTGATTTGAAAAATGCGTTTTTCAGCATCCCGATTGCCGAAGAGAGTAGGGACCTTTTCGGTTTCTCTCTTGGTGGACGTAGCTTCCGGTTCAAACGCGCTCCTCAGGGCTACTGTGAAAGTCCATCGATTTACAGTCAAGCTTTGAAGGGTCAACTAGATGCGTTTAAGTTGCCGGTTGGTGCGGCTTTAATCCAATACGTCGATGACTTATTGGTGGCTGCTGATACTCAGGACATTTGCAAAATTGCTACAGTGTCGTTGCTGCAACATCTCTGTGAGTTGAATCACAAGGTGTCACCTTCTAAACTCCAATATTGTTGTCAAGAAGTAACCTACCTAGGTCACTTATTGTCAAAGGAGGGAAGGAGATTGACCCCAGAGAGAATTGCAGCGATTGCACGCATGGCTGTGCCACAAACCCAAAGAGATGTGCGTGCCTTTCTAGGTATCACGTCGTACTGTAGGCAGTGGATTCCTAATTTTTCATTGCTAGCGAAACCATTGGTGGCTCTTACGTGCAAGGATGTTTCGACTCCTTTACCATGGACGGAAGAATGCCAGAAAAGTTTTTCTGAATTACGTGATTCATTGTGTTCGGCTCCTGTGTTAGGTACCCCTGATTACAGTAAACCGTTCACGTTATATGTTCACGAGAGGGAAGGTTGTGCGTTGAGTGTTTTAACGCAACCTTTTGGTGGTAAGCAACGTCCATGTGCATATTTTTCCTCGACCTTAGACCCAGTAGCTAGAGCATTACCGAGTTGTTTGAGAGCAACTGCGGCAGCTGCGGTCTCCATCCGACAATCAGCAGGATTGGTCATGGATAATATGCTTACGGTGATGGTTCCGCATGCAGTCGATACTCTGTTGAATCGTACGAAAACTCAGCACTTGACGAGTGCGAGGTTGTCTGGGTACGAATTGACGCTCTTGGCAAGCCACATTCAGATAAAACGTTGTAATGTCCTCAATCCGGCAACTTTGTTACCAATTAGTGCAGAGTCAGATGAAGTAGCAGAACATGACTGTTACTTGCGGACAGAAGAGGAAACAAAAGGTCGGGTGGACCTTAAAAACACCTCATTGGAAGACCCGGATGGCACCCTGTATGTGGATGGGTCATGTTTTAAGTTGCCGAATGGTGATGTGACTACTGCTTATGCTGTGGTGACATTGAATACTGTTGTTGAGACTGCAAGATTGAATCAGAATTCTGCCCAAGCTGCAGAGCTGATTGCTCTTACTAGAGCATGTGTATTAGCAAAAGGTAAACGTGTGAATGTGTACACCGATAGTCAGTATGCTTTCGGTGTAGCGCATAGTTTTGGACGGTTGTGGCGAGAGCGTGGTTTCCTGACGTCGCATGGCACGAAAATACAGCATGGCCAGCTTGTGAACGATCTTTTGGATGCATTGACTTTGCCTGCTCAAATTGCAATTGTTAAGTGTAGTGCGCATCGTAAAGTGACGGATGATGTTGGTCGTGGTAATGCGTTCGCAGACGAGATTGCTAAGGAGACTGCCCGGAACCTTAGCACTCGAATGTATGTGACGAGTTCGGTTAGGTGGCCTACAGAATCGAGTATGTGTGAAAATACCATAGAGAGTGTGAAAGCAATTCAGAATGAGGCCACCGACACTGAAAAAATGAAGTGGAAAGAAAGTACGGGAAGGTTGGATGTGAATGGTTGCTGGATTGATTTGTCAGATCAGAAAAGATGGATGTTGCCTGATGTGTATGTACTGGCCGTTGTGCAAATGGCACATGGGTTAGCACATATTAGCGCGAAAGGTATTTGCAAGTTGCTGGCTGATGTGTGGAAGAATGATGGAATTACTAAGTGTGCTGAACGTTTGGTGAAGAATTGTATGGTGTGTATAATGTACAATCCTGGCAAAGGAACCCCAACTCCTCCTGGCAGTTTTGCTCCTCCTTCGTATCCCTTTGAGGTGATCCAATTGGACTTCATCCATATGGAGCGATGCAATAACCTAAAATACGTTTTGGTTGTGGTTTGCGCATTCTCCCGATGGATTGAGGCCTATCCCCTCAAAGACAATACTACTTTGTCTACTGCGAAAATCCTACTGAAGGAATACTTTCCTCGGTACGGAATGCCTAGAGTCGTGTGGTCAGATAACGGAAGTGAGTTTGTTGGTAGTGTAATGAAGAGTGTGTGTAAGGGCCTTGGAATTAATCAGAAATTCCATAGCGCCAATCATCCCCAGTCAGCTGGATTGGTTGAAGGGTACAATGGCACCCTTAAATTAAAATTAGCGAAGATTCAGGCTACGACTGGACTTTCGTGGCCTGATGCTTTGCCTCTAGCATTACTGTCAACTAGGGCGACTGTACACTCCCGAATAGGGCTTAGTCCCTATGAAATAGTGTTCGGCCGTCCTGCGAATGTGTGGGGGGTTCCTAGGCCAGGTGTATTCTCTGATCTTGAGTTTCCGATGTTGATTGATTACTTACATGACTTGACTGCTAAACTGAGGTTAATTCATCAACAGGTTTACGACGCCTTGCCGACGCAGACGGAGGGTCCAGGCCACCAGCTCCAGCCCGGGGATTGGGTGGTTGCCCGAAATTTTTCACGCAAAAACAATCTGGACCCCCGCTTTACCGGACCTTACCAGGTGCTCCTGGCCACGAGGACTGCCGTTCGTCTTGAGGGGCGGAAGAATTGGGTACATGCTACCCATTGTAAGCGAGTCCCTATTCCTTTGCCGGCAGACCCGTGGGTAAGGAAAGGCATTGCGTCAACAGAAACAGAAACATTGCCGGCGTTTGTACCTTTTAGCGACGCACAGCTTGTTGAGGAACCCTCAGCGCAGCAGAAAGCCACTGTTGAATACTTGTCAGCAAAAGACTCAAGACCAGACCGACGAATTGATCAGCAGGACGCTGTCTCTTCAACGGATCCTTTGTTTGAAGAGCAGACACGTCCCGGGAAACATCGATATTCTTTGCGATCTCACACTAAGGATAAATAAATTTGCTTGCTTTGCTGAGATTGATAACTGCAATATCCTCGTTTCCCATGATCAATTTTGAACATTCATATCATTGAAAATTGTTTTGTATATATATATATATATCAAGCTTCTTCCTTGTATCTTTTTCCTTCTACAGCTGAGAAATATTGTGCTAAATAATATATACATATTGTGTATTGAGGGCCGTAGGGCCGCGCGCGTACTTCCTTCTGGACAGTAGGTCTTGACGCTAGGTTAAAGACCGTCGGTTCCTAGGAACTCCTGGGGATTGACTATTGCTGCACAGAACGAAGTGCGTCAAGAAACGTTGCGGACGGTCGTAGGGAAATGGCATTTGCGAAGCTGAATGATTTGGAAGGAGCTCAGACGTACAGAGTCAAGCTGCAGAAACTCAGTCGTACTAAATGTTTTGTATTCCAATTGTTTTTATTGTTTTTTACTGCTTCTGCATTTGTGGCGGGTGGGGTGTATTACACTATGTCTTACTTCCTACTTCCTACCCCTACTCCTACTCCTTACCCTAACCATACTTCTACTACTTCTACTGCTTCTCCCCATTCTTTTCACATGTTACCGGAACACGAACAGGCTAGACGTGTAGAATTCCGCAATAATTCCTTTATCCAGCTCCTCCATCAGCATCAGTTAGTGGTTAACACTACTAATTGTTGGGTGTGTGGGTTGATGCCACATACTACGGGTAAGGGAATTCCATATCTGGTGTTACCGTATAGTTCCCAAGGGTCAGCTCGAGCATTCCAAACAATGTTTCGAAGCGCACTGGGTTTCCACCCCACTCCAGAACAACGTTCCCCCAACTCTGGTCCTACCTCGTATCAGTGGGTGCTATCGATGGCAATAGAGGATATGGAAGATGAGATCCATGATCCTTTTCTTATTCCTAGAGAAGAGGTACAAGCCTATAGGGTCTTAAGTAGAGGGGAATATAGTATGTTCACTAATGAAAAGCAGCTTAAGAGCTCGTTTCCAATATGGGTCGTACCCCACACTGGTAATCTTTGTCTTGTGGGTCGTGGCTCGCAAGCCTCACTTGGAGCAAGTGCTTGCACTGAAAGTTACGTTCTGCCAATGTCCCCGACCCCTGTGTTTCTGGCTGCCAAGGGTACATACTTTATCTGTCATGATCGTGCATACACATGGTTGCCCGCAGACTTCATGGGCTCATGTTTCGTTGCCAATCTGTTGCCTCCGACGTTTACTGTAGATGCCGATTATCATAAGACTAGAGTTGTACGAGGCGTAATTAGCGAAGAGGATACTGCCGGTCAAGAGGCAGGAGACTTTTTCAAGGGTTTCCTCCCGTTTTGGGGACCTATGGTTAATAGTAGGAACCTGAGACATTTGACTCGAGTGGTAGAATCGACAGCTAATATTACTGCCAGTGCCCTTGGTAATATCACCACAGAACTTCAGGCGGAGAGACTTATGACATTACAAAACCGTATGGTTTTAGATGTTGTCCTAGCAGATCGCGGTGGGGTGTGTAAAGTGATCCATTCGAGCTGTTGCATTTTTATCCCAGATAATGCTCCTACTGTCTATCAAGCCATCTCGAAGTTGCACAAGATCTCCGAATCCATACACGTGGATGTAGGGGATTGGACGCTACTCGGTTGGTTTTGGGGCCTGGTGTCGACTTGGGGTTGGAAGATTCTGATGATCATCGGGGTTGTGGTAGTGTTCCTGTTCACCTGTTGCCTTTGTGTGCAGTGTGGTCCTGCCTTATGTGGCCTTTGTGCTACAACGTGTATAAGACAACCATCTGTTACCAAGGGGACTCGATCGGACAGAGCTATGCTACAACGACATCTTGATGGTCTGATGAATATCGAATATGATTCCGACTAGTGCTTGCCTACATGAGGGCAAAAGGAGCGTCTGAGGTTCCGTGACAATTGTAAGTGGTGTTTTTGACTCGCACGGATATGGTCGAGTCTAGTATCTATGAACCGCAAATGGCGAGTTTAGTAAGTGTGCGCAGTTTCGCTGTGCTAACTTAAACCGTTCGTTTGTTACGTGGGTTTGTCATCTGTACCCACGGGTTCCATCTTAGATACGGCATCCATTTTGTCTCTTGCCCTCAAGTAGCCAGCGAACGGACGCTGTCCGCTTCGCGACCCTGGGACTCCCAAGATATGGCGGAAGACACATGTTCTTTGTAAGTGCCTTTATGACGAGGGGGATGCTACTGTAAGGCAGATGGCGCCGCTCGAGGCTCATCTTGCCGCACGGGCTTATTGTTTCAGCCGTGCATCTCATTAGGCACGTCCCTTTGATGCCTGTATCTCGTGCTTCTCGACACTCCCCTTTTACACCCTTTCCGATCTCCCCACTGTCTCCGTCTTCCTCTACACCTGTCTTCGTTCCTATTTCGATCTACTTTACTGCTGATTGGAATTTGCTAATGGTGGGAAGATGGGTTTTTACAGTTGGGAACCGCCAAATGTTTCCGCACTTATGTTCCGGACCTTGTGTGTTTCAAAGTGACCAAAACGACCCCTCTGAGAGCGACTTGCGGGAACCAAGTTGTAAACTATTGTGTATCATGGGTGAAAACTGTATAAAAGGAGCGATCCACAAATACAATTTGAAGCAGTCTCCCCGAACTACACTCGATGTACTTCCTGTGACTTCTGTGTTCCCTGCAGTAAATAAACCTTGACTCTTTGACGCCGAAGGAAGTGTCCCGTGTCTCTGTGACTTGTACGCCGGAGCAGGTTACCCACGAAGGTTTCAGGTGTTGTGCCCTGGCACCGCTGGGTCCAAAAGAACCCAGTCCTTCAGAATCCCTAGCCTCTCTAACTTCTTCCAGAGTGTTGGCCTATCTATTCTGTCAAAAGCAGTGTCAAAATCAATACAATCGCAGTAGACAACTTGTGATTTTTACACTAAGTATTTGTTGAGGACAGTTTGCAGGACTGTGATGTTCTCTATTACTGAGTGTTTTGGAGGAAAGCCTGCCTGAGTCATAGGAATCACTCCCCTCAAAACAGCCCAGTCGTTCAGGTCGTCCAAGAAGCAGACTGTAAAGATCTTTCCAGTGACATCAAGTAGAGAAATTTGTTGATAGTTGTTTGGGTTCATCCTGGAGCCTTTTTTTAAGAGAGGAACCCCAATACTCCCCTGCCATGATTTTAGAGTGTTTCTAGTAGCAAAATAATGAAGAAACAGGTGGGTTAGAAATTTGCTCCACTCATTAGGATTAGATTGGAGAACTTTAATTGGAATACTTTAGCAGCTTTTATTTAGAGGGCAATCTGTGTGGACGTTGCAACTAAGATGTCGGAATTGTATTGGCCCTTTCTTTGGGCCAGAAGGCCTGATAGCTCCAAATTCTGTAGGTTACGTTTGTAAAAATTATAAATATATTTTCCCAGTCAGATAAGAAAACTGGAGATGCTTGTATAGATTTCCTCATACACATTTGCTTAGCAAAAATACTCCAGAACGCCTTACTATTTTTACATTTTACTGCCATTTGGATATCAGCACAATTTTTTTCTTTTTTGGCTCTTAATATTTTTTCTCTTTTTTCCGTTGGCATTTTTTTAAAACTTTTCAATTTCTTTCTGTCTTGTCGCAGAGAAGTTTTTGAAAATGCAATCTTACCAGACTATTCAGTTTAGATGATTGGTAATCAGCACTCTTTCCTTTGTTATGACTGTTGCCCTTGTCTTGCCTATTTGAGAATTCCTGGAGGGTAGCCACGATTGAAGAAACTGTATCTTCATAACTAGGATCAATTTCTTTATCAGGAAGATCTAGAAGTGAAGAGCAGATTGCAGTGTTCATTTAACTGATTTATTTTGAGTTGTGTGTGTGTGTGTAAATGTGTTTGAGCTTGTATAGCGCACAGCTACCCACAGTGGGTTTCCCGGCGCTTGCTTAGGGAACCCGTCCTGGTATTCCCCTGTGAGATAACCCCGGCAGGGTATCCACAAGGTGAAAGCCAGGCATCCCGCCACGAGGGGCCGTTGTGGAGATTAAGCAAGCTATTGCCCAGAGTCGCAGAGTGTGAACCCGTGAGTTGAGAAGGCACCGGAGCGAGAATTATCGAGTCCGTGGAATTTTTAGCCCAAGACCCGCCGAGGCAGGGAATTGAACCCTGGTCCAGGGCCGATCTCAGCTTCCGGGTCTGCCGCCTCTAACCCCTGAGCCACACTTCTCCGCCTGTTTTGTCTTTAATTTACATTGACAAGGCCATTCAAAGAGCATAAAGCCCATGGAGGAGTAGAATGTGTTGAGGGTCAGCCGCCTTGAAAAAACTCCATTGGCTGCCTATATAGGCCAGGATCCAATTCAAGGCGATGTGCATAGCCCATAAAGTTTGTGGCACGCAGGCCCTGCATTGATCTGCTCCCTAGACACCCCCTACTACCTCCACAAATTCTACGCTCCAGTACCACCTTCTTGGCAGTAACTTGGAAAATTAAACAAGCTAGATGGGGAGGCGTTCGTTCTCAAGTTTCGCAAACTACTGAAAACCTTCCTCTTCCACTAACTGCACAGTCTGATGGCTGCCTCCCCCCACCCGTCCTAAGCGCTACGAGGCTCAGGGTAGAAGTGCGCTCTATAAAACCCCATTTCATTTCATTCATTTCACTTCTATTTCCAAGCTGAGGAATGCATTATCACTTTCATGTATACTCTGTATATTCAATGATTGCACTTTCTCGAAGGGGTCCATGCTACAGATTACATAGTGTAGGCTGGATGAAC
The DNA here is from genome assembly GCF_964263255.1 of Lissotriton vulgaris. Lineage (NCBI taxonomy): Eukaryota > Metazoa > Chordata > Amphibia > Caudata > Salamandridae > Lissotriton > Lissotriton vulgaris. The sequence goes on along the minus strand of NC_141697.1, from coordinate 1,087,405,426 downwards.
TGTAGGTACCTATTTTAGTAAAGGCAGCGCGAATATCTCTTTCTACTCTTCCATTCAAATTTACTCCAGTCATTGCAGACACATGAGAAAGAAGTAATTTCCATCTCTTGTCTGCTTTTATCTTGGTTGGAAACAAAGGGATTTGAATAGATAAAGCTGCCACTTTTAAGAGGTCCCCCCGTTGACCAGCAGAGCGTTTCTGATTTTTCCATTAAAGTCCCCAGCTATTAATGTTGGAGGGAACCTTTTAGATTTTAAAGTTGAATCTATTTTCTTAAAACATGTTTTCAATAGAGAATCATGGGAGGGACCAGGTGGAATACATATAATAAATATTAACAAATCTTGGATGAGCTCCAATCTTTCTTTCCGGTGCTTGATTTTACTGCATTGAACATTCATAAGAGACAACCCAATTACTTCGAGGTCCCAATAAATGTTTTCCCTTAGGAGAATTGCAAGGCTTCCTTTTACATGACCCCTTTTTGCAGCCTCTGCTGCGATGTCATACACAAAATAATTTTGGGGGACAAAAGTGTCTAAAGACCACGTTTCTTGTTAAAGTACTACCAACAGGGAGTTTTCCAAGGTAAAGGCTGACTTCGGGGTTTTTCCCAGGGATCTTCTATGAGACAATTTTCAAGCTTCTGCTAACAAGGGAGTTGTTGTACTTTGTCCTGTTTGTTGCTGTTCAGATTGCTGTGGATCCACAACCAAGGATTTTCGTTTGATTGTAGCTCTATTTTTTAGGAATGTGATTCCAAATTCGACACTCTCCATCTTTGAACAAAATTGTTGGCGATCTTTCGGGTACATTCCTTGGAGTTTCGGAACTTGAATATGGATCATTGTTATATTAGGGCAACTTGTTCTCATTCTTCTCTTTTGGGTAGTTGTGCTGTATTGCATTTTCTTTAACTTACGATACATCAAATCCAATTTTTATGAAGGATATCCCTCTCTTTTAAAACAATGGATGTAATTTCATTTGACCAAAACTCAACAGTTGCCACCGATAGAAAGAGTTTGTTCCGAAAGGCAACTAGTCCTATTTCTGTAGTTGTGAGAGAGTTGGTGAACTTTGTGTAGAAGATATACTGTTCTCCCACAGTTTAATGGCTCTTTATCACTGGTGAATAAATCAGTTAATTCCAGGGTGCAGAAAACAATTTGTTCCCCATTTCCGTTAGGATTGAATTTCTTTTTCTGAGTTAGTCGGATACTGACAATCTTTTAGCTGTTCATTAGAGAAATTTGGTGCTGATGGGTTTAGTTGTTTCTGTTCTCCATTGATTTTGTGTAGTGGAGGATGCTGCTCTATATTTTGATTTGTTTCTGGAGCTTTCATGAAGGGATCATTTTCCCGATTTGCCTGATCTGATGATTGAAATTGTGGAAATTGAACTTTTCTTGTTGATCATCTCGAAATTCTATGTTTGACTCTTTTGTTATTATTTTTATTTTTATGTTTTCCCTTTGTATCATTTCTCTTTTCAAATTGCTTTTGTCATAAGCTCTGATTGCTATATGTTTGGAGTTCCTAAGGAATCCCTAACTTCCTTTTTAGTTGGTTGGTTAGATAACCCTAGATGATGTTTCTGGTCAGAAATGGGAAACAGAGGAATATCAACTTGGGGAGCAATTTCAGTCATGGTTTCCTCAAATACTTTGCAAAGAGAATACATTTTTACATGATTTGAACATTTGTTTTTTGATTTATTTAGAGAGAAACACCTTGTTTGAGTTGCCTTCTTCACTTTTCTTGTGGGATCATTAACGGTTGCCAGAGGGGAATTAGGACACTGATCTTTTCCGGCCTTATTTTTTCCTGGGCTTTTTATTGAAGTTTGAGAATTTTGATTAAGTTGTTTTTTTCCACTTTTTGTCCACTCAGTATTGTAATATTCCTGTTTGGGTTTCCAAAATCAGATAAGAATTTTCCACATTATTTTCAAGGAGAGCCAATATGGATTCCGTGAGTCTCTGCAATGTGAAGAAAGCGCTAGATATCGGCTCTTGCCTATTGGAAGATTGCAACATGTTGAATAACGGAAATTCTGGAGACTGTGAAAAAATTCCACCACCTTAGAAGAGTTACTTGGTGTGCTGTTAAATACATGCAATGTCTCTTTTATTGTTTTAGATGCCTCTTGAAGAAGCCAGGTATATATTCTATGGGATACATGTATAACAATTGTAAATTGTGAATACCTAATTGCAAATTTCTGAGAATCGCAAATAGGTAATTGCAATCTACAATGTATGATACTCAAAGAGTTTCAGATTGCGAATACAAGGGGATCGGAATTCGATCAACCTCAATAATATTAATTTGGTAGATCACAATTTGCGACTCCCTAGGAATCTCTTAAAAGGCTTTTACAAACCTTCACAAAGAGGAAGGGGTACTTAGGGTACCCCTTCCCATTTGCGGAAGGGTTACCACCTAATTGAAGTAGGTGGTAATATGCAAATGTTCTGTACCCATATCCACATTGAAAAAACATTCATAAATACCGTTAGGATTTGCTATTTGGAAGGGATGTTCTAAACATGCCCCTTCCAAATACCAAATCGTAAACCCATTTTGTGATTCGGTAACAGGTAACCGAATTGCAAATTAGGGTTTGATACTTTGCAAGAGCATGTTTTGTGTTTGCAAACGGGCTGATTCTGAGGGGGGCTGTAGGAGGCACCCCTTAATCCCTGGGGCAGGGACATGTACCCTGGGAGGCACATATGGTTTCCCCCTACATATCCCTGCACCATTTGGCACGCACCGCATGGTACCTGCCACGTGGTGCAGGGGTATGTCTGCACCATATTTTTTGTATTGCATAGGGGGCTGCTGACCGCATCCTCTCCACAATACAAAATATAGGTAATGCGACTGCCACGATGGTGTTCGCATCATAATTCGGATGGCGGGTAGGCTGCCTTGAAGACAGCCGATCCCAAATCCGATACGATGGCAGATGGATAAGGTGTGAAGGAGCAGACGCCTGGTTTTATTGTTGTTTGCTTTAGCGATCTTGCCTTGTCCCCGGTTGCTGTGATGTTGTTACATTTTTGGTGGCAATGGAAAGTGACACAGAGCAGTGTCATGACAAAAGAGCACGCAGAGGCATGATAGGAAGAGAACTGAGACAATCTCCCCAGTGTGAAAGGTGCGGCCGCTGAGTACTGGCCTCTTCCACATTACTGAGGAGTGGTCGCAGTTCATGCTTGAGCTACATGCCTTGCCAGGCCCTTAATATGTCCATTAAGTCCTTGGGAAAAGTGCTGGGAGCACTGGGGCTGTTTGCTGAAAGTTAGGACGTAGAGCTTTTTAGTGTGGTCTGGTCTATATTTGGCCGACCCTTGTCTTTAACCTAGGGGCAGTCGTGACTCAATGAGCGAGATGTAGAGGGGTCAGCACTATGGTACGGTAATGGCAGATTATCAGGCTGTTTCTGGCACAGAAAGAGTGAAGATCTGGTCTTACCATGGTTGATGGCGAGGCGATCCAGAAGGATTGTGCGTATTGAGTGGCTGCCAGCTTCAGTATCCCTCCCCTGCTGCGCTGTGGGTTTTCTCTTGCTGCTCAATCTGGATGAGGTTCCTAATTGGTCCGTGTCTGGTCTTAGTGAGTTCTTTATCAACGTCGACCTTCAGCCTCGTGCAAAGTGAGTGGGGCCCATCGTGCAGACAGCACGCCTCACCTGGTCCTTGCCTGGCTGCCCTCCACGATCCCGCAGGCGCACACTCTCAGCGGGAGCCAAGTACAGCTCCCGCACTTGCGACACTCCTGATGCTAGAGAGGGCGGAAAGCAAGGAGAAAGCACAGAGCAACTGTGGCCAAGGGAGGAGTGAGGAGCGGGCTCGGGCGGACTAATGGTAGCTGAGAGCTGGAAGATGGCTCAACAAGATGTGGTGCTCGCTCCCCCTCGCTCCCTTGGAACCAGAAACTGAGGTCAGTGTGCTGCTCCCTCATCGCTGCTCTGCTCCCACAGAAGAACGCCTTGAGAGGGCGACAGAGCAATAGAGCAGGAGAATTTTGAGCAGCTCCACTCTTCTCACTTGTTGACTGGATTATGCACTACGTCAAACCATGCACAGTAAGCTACTGACTGTAGTGCCAAGAGGCTACATTGCATGGACTTGGACGGTCAGGTAAAAGAGAATCTTCTTCTGAACCAACATCAATCATCATTACAAGGGTGTCGAAGATGTTGACCTAGATGGATTTCTTCTAAAGGCAAGGTATATAGCATGAAATCAATCATCAAATTTACAGTTTTACACTAAGGTCTGAATTAGGATGGCGAATGTTGAAAGAACATATAATCTGATTTAGAATTTGCTGGGCAGGTTACTCAGTCACAGACATGATGGATATCATGCCTGCCTTATTACAAATGCATTATATACTGTGGCACAAAGCAGAGGCTATATCGGTCTTGTTTGTGATGAAATGACCATCCACCAAACTCTAAATCAAGCCCCACAGTTATGATTAACAGATTTGTTCTGGACATAAAGATACTGGTTTTATCATGTCCCCAAGGAAGGCTTCTTCTTGAAAGTTACAAATAGTGCTGCTCAATCAAGCCCAACTGACCCTGAGTTCACGGAGTCATTGACGGTGAAGGAAAATACGTACTCTGCCTTCGAGCACACAAAATCCTTAAAACTAGTAATATTAATGGGCAATCTAATTTTGAGAAAAAAACAAGATAACCTGGTCTTTGTCTATGGAACCATAGAATATTGGCTATTCTGGATTTTGTTTGCGGTATTAAGAAAAGACCGCACATAACTCCATAACTTCTAGTATTAGCCCATCTCCATTCTTATTCAATTCCTAGTGACCTCAGAAACATCCATTATTGCTTTTCCTATGCACTTAGTCGCTTTCACAAATTCACATCTGATTGAATTTGCTTTGACTTTAGAGAGGGATTTTTGTGCGAGCGCTCTAAAATTGTTGAATTAAAGGTGTACTCTCTTCCACCTCTCACTGTCTACATCCCAACCGTCACACCTCTTTTTATTATTCTCTTTCTTTCTTTATCAATAATCTATAGCCTGTACCTTTGGGAGGAAATCTATCAGGAAGAAATGATTCCAAAGGTTCAAGCACAGGGGTTTGCGAGAAAATACTGAGTGCAAACCATTGCAGTGATGCACTGCACATTAAAAAAGCACTGGACACAGGGAAAAATGAGCATATACACATAAGTGCCCTCATTGTCCTAAGTAATCCAAGGCTCAAGGGCTTACTTTTCGGCACTCAAACAAAAAAGGTTAAAAAGTATAGAACAACAAAACATGTAAGCATGGTAATGGCTAGACAGGTTATCCAGACTTTTCAATCTGTAATCACAGCACAAATGGATGCAGCATTTAAAAGGATGTTATGTTATGTATATTTGTAAAGTGCACTATCACCCATGAGAGTGTCCTGATGCTGAGCTGTGCAGGTCGGTGTGTGCCTAGCCCTATCTAAGGTCGGTTGGCTATGGTAATTTGCTTACTGGAGGTTGGTTGCATTAATATTGTACCCCAGAGGCTTGAGGGGTCCTCTGAACCCTATTATGGTTGTCTTTCACTTTCCAGCAAGTGATGGGGAGCCTTTACTTTAAATGCATTTGGACCCGTGGCTCCACCATGTTACCACCTAATTTTTAATGCTATTTTCAAAAGGTTTCAGCTTCAATTTACTGAACGGTAGTAACTGCAATGGTATCTGATGGCAGAGTGCCAGATGTGTTACAGATAGCAAAGCAATCTAAAAAACTGACTTCTCATCAAGAGTACGGATGTAATTCATGCTCAGAAGCGAAGCCTATCCCTTACAGACAAAAAGGATGTTGAAAAAAGCAATCTTCTCATAGACGCATAATTTAAAGAGCATTTGAAAACTTGTAGGTTTATCAGAAGCGATTCCTTTAACATCAAAATGCAACTTGTTTGCATGTAGAGGGAGAACTAATAAGCTCAGCAGGCAACTGACGATTCCGAAAGATTCAAAGGAATGAACGTGTATGCAGAGGGACTTTGCCTTCCGTCATTTGTATTCTTCTCAGCTAAAACCTGGATACACTGGCTGCCTCAGCAGAAACAGAACAGTCTGTTCTATGTTAAAGCGAGTGGATGTTTTTTATAGGCAAGCGCGGGCGATGTATGCAAGACACAGACACTTCCACAGATGTAAGGAGAAAAGGCTAATAAGTTAAATGTGTGCACCTACTGAATACAAATATAGAAGTTCAGCACAAAGTACTGTGCCAATAGGTTGTTGTTGTTGTTATTAAAATTATTATTTTGATCAATAGTAACAATAATATTATCGCATTTTTAAAATGTAGATTACATTCATTAAGTGTGTCTTGGCGTTAATAGACATTTCTAAATGAAAACCATTCAAGGATGAATTGACAACATCCAGAATAAAGCAGGAAATTGATCAAAGTACAGTCAAGTTTTTCGCTTTTCTAAGAATTGCACTAATGAAGAGTCCATCCAAAGAGTTTGTCCCACAATTCTGCTGTTGCTATTCAACCAGATTATCAAACCTTTCTTATTCCTACTTAGAAATAGAGAACAAAGTATAAGATTATGAATTAACAGATTTCAATGGCATGTATTTGGACAACTTCTTGGCTAAAAAGTGGATCTAGTATCACTTTAGACTTTAACTTCAGCAGGCCACTTTAAATTAATGTTTGGCAATCAGCATCCAAATAAAGGATTTGAAATTGGAGTAAATACTGTCCATTACATGCAGATTGAAAATTAATCTCATAATGGCAGATTATGACCTTTCTGAATTTTGTGGGAAATTTTCAGAGAGTTTTGATGAGGATTGGATGGAATATCTTCGGATGTTATAGTATACCGGTATTGTTGCAGTTTGCACACTATTGAAGTAAATGTACTATATTTTGGCCTCAGATATCTTGCTACCTATTTTGAATTCACAGTACCAACCCAGGAAGTCATTAAACCTTTAGCCCAAAATGATTGTGCATTCATTTCATATGGCCAGGAAATATACAGAAATCAGATTACTATATTTCACATGTACTGCGAGTTATATGTGTACCACGCACAGCAGATCATTGGTAGGCAGCTGACCACAAACCTAATCATCGGAAGTGAAGGGAAAATCAGGCTTAAAAGAAAACTATAAAACAGAGACATTAAAATGAAATAAACAAAAATCACTCTGGATACAAATTTTCATTAAAATGAGGATCAGTAGTGAGAAAAAGGCAGTGAGAAATTGCTAAAAGTTTACATTAATCCGTGCTTTCATGTTCAACATTTCATTCTCAAAATCCCTGTCTGTACCGCAGTTGCGCTTGGTCCGCAGTAGTTCTACTGTGGGCCAAGCGCAACTGCGCAACTGTGGTACAGACAGGGATTTTGAGAATGAAATGTTGAACATTAAAGCAGGCTTTAAAGAAAGAGGGTATTCTGATAAAGTGGTTGAGCAAGCCTGTTTGAAAGTAAGAACCATTGACCGGATAGAGCTGTTACATCCGGAGATGAAAATCCAAGAAGATAACGAACCCATAAGGTTCATTACAGCTTATAGTAACCAGTCATGGCAAGTGAGGAGGAGTTTAAAAAAGTACTGGCAATTACTAAATCTGGATCCAACATTGAAGAGCCTCGTAGGTAGCCATCCACAGATCACTTTTAGAAAGTGTACGGCTTTGAAGGATGTGTTGTGTAGTAATACTCCCAAAAAAAAAACTGATGTAAATGCAATTAGGGGGTTCTTTACGTGCCAAGCATGCAAAGCATGCAAAAATTGTGTAAACAGAAAAGAGTTAAGGGTCTCCAATACCCAGAAACCCTTTGTAATACAGAAACATCTGACGTGTAAATCGGATTACTGTGTATATGCTTTACAATGTCCATGCCCACTAGTGTATATTGGGAGTACGATACACCAGGTCAAGAAAAGGGTCCTTGAGCATGCCAGGGCCATAACGAATGAAGACAAAAACTATCCCATTGCCAAAAACTTTTAGGAGTGTCATAGTAAGGATGTTGGCCTTCTACAATTCTGTGCCCTGGACAGGGTTTTTAATCTCTGAAAGGGGTGGTGACAGAGTTAGACATTTGCATCAGCTAGAATCTAGATTTATAATCAAGTATGACACAGCGCAACCTAAGGGTCTTAATAAGGATGAGGAGATGGAAGTATATCTGGGTTATGACGAGTTTATAAATATACGCATGACAGTTAAGATGTACATGATTCTATGTAAGATGTGAAGTATTAGTTTTAATATGCACTAAACATTATAGTGATTTCACATTTTATTATTTTTTGTAGGAGACAGTGTAGTCCGCACACTACTGGAATGGAAACCTAGCAGCAACTCCATGAAATACACCAAATGTTCTGTATTTAGGAATGTGGTTTAGTTGCATTTCACATGATATGTGAATTTGTCAGCCCACTGGGGCAGAATTGTAATAGATTCCCTTTCATTTGCAGCAGAACGCCCAAAGGGGCAGAATGAACTTTCATGGGTAAAGAAGCCCACAGAGACTTAATTTGAACAATGATGAATAAGTAATGCCCACTTGTGCAGAACGCTTGAAAAACGTACTCTTAAATACGCACTTTAAAAACGTACTCTAGAAATAAAAATGTACTTGTTGCGGGCAAATGAGGAAGCATACAGACTGTGAGGTAACAGTTAAAAATCCGTGAAAGTTAGGGTACTAAATAACCACATTATTTAATTGTTCTATTCAGATGAATGTCGGTGGTAATTTAGAAGATGTCTGCTGTTCTTTATGTCAAAACAACAGTGTTGGGACAGGTAGTCCTATTTTTATGTTTATGCTTAAACACTTAATAATGGTGATACTCACGAAACAGATTTACCCGTGACCAAGGTGCGGCTGCACCGAAACACGTCGGGTGGTTTTTTGACTATTGTGTTGGAATAAATACCACGCTATATGAAATTGGGCTTGAGCTTGGCTTTTTTAATAAATCAGTACCTACAGTAATATTAAGGGGGCCGCTCCCTGGCTCGAAGCCTGCCGTCATTTTGAGGCCAGAGGATTGGCGAACTTTATCTAAGGATAATATTTCTCTGAGAAAAAAAATCTCCCGGCCCGCCTACCCACGAGAAATCACACACAGTACAAGGGTCCACGATAACGGAGTTGTGCCCGGAAGGAGTGCGGGCGTTCTGATTGGCGAAGAGAAACCCAAAGGAACCAATCAACGGAACAAGCCAAGCTCCGTTTAGTGGATACTTTGTTTCAACGTGGTCAATTTCCTGGCGTGTGTGGAATAGGCTGACGGAACCGGCGTGGTCTGCGAGAGGGTCACTGCCGAAGAACTACGTGGAGCAGCTTGAGTGAAAAGCTGTGAGACTCCCGGACAGTGAGTTCTCTATATACAAACACAATGAATTTGTCGAATAGGAACACTTCACGACGGGAAGTGGCAGAAATGCTGTTTGTACCGTTCGACTCGGGATCAAGTACATCAAACAGACCGGGCGAAGCTATAGCCCGAGATAAGATTATCTAGAGAGAACTATGGGACAAACTATGGACAGTAGTCAAATTGGAACAAGTGAAGTGGTGGGAGGCCACCACTCTTCAAAAATATGTTGAGCACGGACGCGTTCCAAGAGGTCTGCGAATTTTCATAACGCCGACCTTCACTGATCCAGACCCGGAGCTCATTGAGGAGTGAGTCCAGAACAATCACAAATTCTCAACCGTTATGTTGAAGCTGTTGATCAAGTATGCCTTAAAGGACACTGTACCCTTAGCGCAATAAAGAGAAATAGCCACTGCACAACTTAAGGAACATCATTCGGAAAATGAATTTGAAACCGAAATGAAAAAACTAACGACAAGACTTCTTAAAGCGGAAGAAGAAATAAAATTGAAAAAACAGACCAAGTTCCACCGGGACCAATTAGATTATGAAAGGGGTCAGATCTTTACCTTTGGGAAGAAGTTCGATCACCTAAGGGAATTAAATATACAAAAATTAACAACTCCTAACCAACAATGGGGAATTTCACCCAGTGCACCAAATGTAATTACCAGCAAAGAAGAGACACCAGGGACAAGCATGGTTGTTAAAGTCGCAGGCGCAACACCTAATGGAGGCGAAGGATTAAAAACCAAAATTTTAAAGGAATTTTCACTAATGGCGCAGGGCAGACAATTGCTAGCCAGCCCAGGGCCCCAGGAATTGCCAAATCGAGGTCGAGGAAGAGGCGCCAGAGGAAGAAAAAATGAGAGGCGCAAAAAAACAAGGACTGCTGGATGCCTATGTGGGAGTCAGAACAAGAGGCAGCATGGCCTAAAAATGAAGGACATCCACACCGTGATAAATTTATCCAATTGTATTCTAACTCCAGATCAAATTGAAGTCTTGTCCTTGGGATTAACATTCTGCCCATCTAGCCAATGCAACTATACAGAGGGAAGGATTGATCTCTTCCATTTTATTAGTAAATTAAAATTGAAAAAATGGTTTGGCAATACAAAAGGTGGGGAAGTAGTAACGCGTACAGAGGGGACCATAATAACTATCACTAATCCCCTGGATTTGACAAATACTAATATGGATGTGGCGGGAAGACGAATGGACAGTGCTGATGGTTTAAGCAATGAGGAAGGGAATCTATACACTGCAAATGATAGCGGATTTAAATCTAAATCTAGATATCTACCACAGATTCATAGTGAGGTTATAGACGTTTTTGAAAAGGGCATGATTAAGGAATTTAAGAAACTGAATCAAACCAGTGAATTGACACATGACAATCTTCAAGTCAAACAACGCTGAGCCCTACAAGAATTGAAAACTAACAGTGACATTGTTATAAAAATGTCGGACAAGGGCGGGAATGTGGTGGTGTGGCCCTTAGAGATGTACCTCAATGAAGGCCACAGACAACTAGGTGATGAAGAGAGCTATGTTCTGAGTAATAAAAGTAGTTATGACAAAAGTAATCGTGAATATCAAGGCCAGTTGTTGGAGTGGAAAGAAGAGGGACTAGTGTCAGCTGAGGAATTCACATTCCTTAAATGGGATTACCCTAAGCTACAGGTATTATATTTACTGCCGAAGCTTCACAAAAATGCCTTGAATCCCCTGGGACGACCAATTGTTTCATCTATGGGGAGTACATACGAAAAAACTACCAGGTACATTGACCATTTCTTACGCCCATTTGTTCAGAAATTACCGTCGTATCTGCAAGATACAAGGAATTTTCTGAGAATCATTGAACTTATTCAGTGGGAAGACGATATGTGGCTGTTGACACTAGATGTCAACAGTTTCTATACTTGCATACCACACAACTTAGGACTGCTGGCTAATCAACATTTCTTGCAACAACGTGAAGGCAGACACTCTTCCAACACAAACATGTTATTAAGCATGATGCAGTTTTTTTTTTTTTAAGTTTCAAAAACCTTTATTGATTCATAAAGCATGGTACATCAATGCAAGAACTTCGAATAATGACGCTGAGCATTAGAAAGCAAATTTAAACCATCTTCCCATGCTGTGTCGCGTTATTCATTAAACTGAAATTGAGAGGCTATTCAACAATTACCCGAACTCCTCGCTCCCCCTCCTTACATAACATGGATTGATTCGTAGGAAGCAAATGTCCCTAGTAGTCCAGAAGCAGTCCATATGCAGAGCAAATGTACACAGATTGATGTAAGGATGTTGTCCAGTTCCCGTAACCCATCCCCCCGGTTGCTAGTAAGGAGACTGAACCGTCAGGCCCTGACCACGGCACAGAAATCTTAAGTAGGCCCAGTTCCGTATGCAGGCATGGCAAACGACAAATCCATATATACCCTAATAGCAGGTGAGCGGTCTTGGAGTGTGTGCGGATGAGGATTCACTCAGATGTTGTAGTGTGTGGCGTTGCAGTGGGTAGAGCCTCACCAGCTTGACTGTCTTCTTCTTCTGCAGTCAACCTGAGAAGATAAGCCGTGAGTGGCGCCCATATGTCTTTCAGCTGTGAGGTGAGGGGGAGGAGCTCAGCATAGTCATGTAGCCTCTCTTGCCATGTGGACAGGGAGTGAATCCAGCATTTAAATTTAGGGGCGCGGCCTCTGCCCCAGCGGCACGCAACTAAGCGCTTAGCAAGCAGCAGGCCCATGGCTAGATTTTTTTATGTACGGTGACTACAGATTGCGTTAGTCCCAATAGTGCCATGAGTGGGCAGGGGGTGACTGTCACACCGAGCATGCTTGTGAGTCCCGTATATACCTGATCCCAGTACCTAGCAATTTGGGGGCAAAACCATGCTAAATGCATGAAATCGGCTCCAGCAGCGCCGCATCGAAGACAACAGTCATTATCTCTTAAATGAAACCTGTGCAATTTGGCAGGTGTGTGCTAGAGCCTGTGAAGAAATTTATAATGAAGTAGTCGCAGTCTATTGTTGCTGGTAATCACCTGTGTTTGAGTGCAGCTAGTTTCCCATTGTGCGTCCGTGAGGGGAGAGTCTAGGTCTCCAACCAATTCCAATCTAGCTCTAGCAGGGGCAACACTGGGCGCATTCAACGCGTGCTTGTAAAGCATGGATATGACGTGTCGAGGGGGTTCAGATTGTACCAATGCATGAAGTGGAGCAAGCGTATCAGGTTCAGCGGGGAAAGAGGGAATTAAAGCTCGTACATTTTGCCTCAGTCTAGTAAATAGAAAGGTATCCATAACGGAAGGGGCCACCTCCCCGAAGAATTGTTCTGCCGTGCGGAATGTGCCCTGTACATAAAGGTCCCCCCAGCAGCTTATGTTAATTTTGCGGAGCATGACGTGACAGATTACTTCACATGTGACTTGTAGCCTTGGGTCATTAAGCAAGGTAAGGTTGGATGAGTAGGCAAGTGGATTGCCGAGTACAGTGAGAAGGCCCACCCAGGCCTGTACCGTGCAGTCCACAGTGGAAGAGTCACGACTCCTCTGACTGACATGGGTATGAATATATCCAGTGGGGACAATGGGGCTCATATATCCTTCCTCTACGGCCAGGTGAGCCATATATGGTGGAGGGTGATACCAATAAACTGCGAAGTGAGCTTGCGCGCAGTCGTAGTACCTCTCAAAATTGGGTACTTCAAATCCACCTAGGTGGTAGGGGAGCATAAGAGTGGCAAGGCTGAGTCTGGCTTGTTTCCCTCCCCAAATAAAACGTGAAAGCTGGGAATTGAGGGTGCGGAAAAAAACGGCGCCAGGGTTGTATGGGATGTTTGCGAACAGGTAAAGCAGCTTGGGTAGTATGTTCATTTTGATTAGCGCAATGCGGCCCGCCATGGAAAGAGAAAGATGTAGCCATTTCGAGATGTTGTCTGTGATCTTGTCCATTGTGGTGCCATAGTTGGCACGCATCATGGCTTCCTTGTCCCTATGTATATGAACCCCCAGGTATTTCACCTCATCCTGTTCCCACATGAATGGGTAGTCGAGTTGGAAAGTTTACGTATTATCTGTGAGTGGGAAGATAGCAGATTTGCCCAATTAATCTGGATTCCAGTAACACCTCCAAATTTAGTAATAACGCGAAGTATCGGGTTTAAATTCTCACAGGGTTTTTCAATGTACAGCGTGATGTCGTCAGCATAGAGGGACATCAGGAGAGGCCGGGAGCTATAAATGAGAGAGCGGTGGTTGTGTTTTTGCCTAAGTATTGCAGCCAAGGGCTCAATTGCCAAGGCAAAGAGGATGGGGGATAGTGGGCAGCCTTGTCGGGTCCCTCGTTGGACATGAAATGGAACAGATCTGGACCCATTGAGGAGTACCGTAGCTGTGGGCTGATGATAGAGTAGTTTCACCCAGTCCAGGAAACTGAACGGCAGCCCCATATATTGTAATGTGCCTAGCAAGTAGTCCCATTCTAGGGAATCAAATGCCTTGGTGGCATTAAGAAAGACCGCGACAGCATCACATTTGGGGTTGAGATCTTGGAACACGGCGTGAAGTGTGCGGAGATTGTGGGAAGTAGCCCAATTGGGCACAAACCCAGCTTGATCAGGAAGAACTAGGCGTTCCATGAGGAGATTAAGTCTAGTGGCTAATACTTTGGCTAGTATTTTAGTATCATTGTTTATGAGGGAAAAGGGTCGGTAGGAGTCGCAGTGTGAAGGGGATTTGCCGGGTTTGAGTAAGCATGATGCAGACTTGTCTCACATACAACTACTTCCTGTTCAACCACGTCATCTATTGCCAGTCCCTGGGGACCACGATGGGAACCTGCTTCGCCCCCAGTTGTGCAGGTTTGTTCCTGGGCTGGTGGGAGGAGCGGGTGGCCGTTAATATCTTGGCTTTTTCCCAGAACGTAGTCCTCTGGGCTCGGTATATACATGACGTTTTCTGTATCTGGAGAGGCAGCAGAGATGATACAATTCAATTTGTGGACAACTTCAATGTGAATGAGTGTAACTTGAAATTCACATGTAATATAGCCAAAAAGTCGTTGGAATTTTTGGATGTAGTGGTATATGCGGAGGAGGGCAAGCTAAGGAGCAGGTTGTTCCGCAAACCCACTGCTGGCAATAGCCTATTACACGCGGCAAATTGCCACCCACAGAAATTGATTGGTAGTATCCCGTTTGGAGAACTACTGCGGGCCAAGCGCAACTGCGGTACAGACAGGGATTTTGAGAATGAAATGTTGAACATGAAAGCATGCTTTAAAGAAAGAGCGTAAGTATGAAATAGTGGTATTAATGCATCCTGCTGCGACTGAAGGTTGTGTAAATCTAATACCCCAAAATAAGTACAGAATTAGTACAATATATACATAGAGCAATATATTTACAGGTTACTTGCAAGTTAACTTGATGTACAAATGGTACAAGTGGTGAGAGATGCGTCCGAGTCACTCTACTTACTTGAATGGAGCTCGCAAGCTGTTACATTGTAATTGCTACAGCATGAATTGCTAGGCCTGAAGAGATACTAGAGAATGTGACTAGATGCAATTAACTAGGGTTTAAGATAGACACATGTGCAAATCTTCCGTGATGTTCAGGCCCCCTGGGCTCTTGGAGTCAACCTGGAGAATGTAATGAGTTTCCAGTTTTCGCAGCTTAGACTCTCAATCTCCGCCCCTTCGGCTGGCACTTACAGCTTCTATGACAATGTATTTCAAACCTGACTTTTCGTCGTTGTGCTTCTGTTTGAAGTGCCTAGCTACCGGGTAGGTGTTATTATGGTTTGCTATGGCCCTGAGATGTTGTAGAATGCACTTATGTACAGCCAATTTAGTACTGCCCACGTATTTCAATCCACATGGGCAGACAAGAATATATACAGCGAATTCAGTCTTACAAGTTAACCCCTTCAGCGCTGATGACAAGGTCAACTCGTCATGGGCTTTACCTGCCCTGCGCTAATGACGAGTTGACCTTGTCATGAACAATGGGGATCATCCAAAGTCAGCGCAGAACGGGAAAACCCCTAGCAGCCAAGGTGTTAATACTTTGGTAATCTGATGTTCCTTGTGGCTAAATACATCACAGTATACTTTGATATTGATGCCATGGCTACATGATTTGCATATCTTGCATCCATAAAACCCCCTATTTGTCTGCTACCACAAGGTTTTTTCGATGACCTCGGGACTGGTGATAACAAGGCGGTCTCTCATGGAGGGTGCTCTGCTATAAGTTAGAGACGCTGTGCGGGGTAAAGTAGGGCCAATTACAGGGTCATTTAGAATTGCTGTTTATTGTAACTGGTAATGAACCTAAAAGGGCCTGGTTGTTTCTTTGCTAAGTTGGTCGTTATCCCCTCAATGTCCCTGTCCCTGTCCTTGAGTTCATCCTGACTGTACATAATGAGGAGCTGCTGTCTATCTAGTGCCATTGATTTAGCGATGGATGTGTCAATATTTTTTTCAGAATACCCCTGCTCAAGGAATCTGAGTTTAATGTCACATTGTGCTTGCTTGAGGTCATTGATATTACTGCATACCCTCCTAAGCCTCATCATCTCCCAGTAGTGGATGCTAGTTATTAGAAGGGCTGGGTGCGCACTTGAAGCATGGAGGATGGTATTTCCAGCTGTGCTCTTGCGGTATATTCTGGTTTCTATTATACTGCTGTTAATGAAGACCTCTGTGTCAAGAAAAGGAACTGACTGCTGACTCATGTTGCCAGTAAATTGCAGTAAATTGCAGGTTAAACATATTGTTGTTAATATCTTGTACAAAGTCCTCTGCTTGTTCCCTTGATCCCCTCCACACCACAAAGAGGTCATTGATGTATAGCAACCATTTTATGATGTTGACCTCCCATATTTTCTTGTACTTGACTTTGAGGACCAGTTCTTCCCAGCTGCCCATGTGAAGACAGGCATAGCTTGGTGAAAAACTGTCCCCCATTGCCACACCTTGTAGTTGGCAATATAGTAAGTTAATGTAGATGAAAAATTTGTTGGTTAAACAATGTTCCAACATTTGGACAATTGTCTCAATATGTTCGTTGTGATGTTCTGCTCTTCGTGAGAGGTAGTATCTAACTGCCTTTATGCCGTCCTCATGCTTGATACTTGTATACAATGCAGAGACATCTAGCATTATCATCCAAAGGCCTTCTTCCCAAGTTATTTGTTGTACCTTCCATAGGAAATCTCCTTTGTCCTGTACATAGGATTCAAGTACTTTGCTGTAGGGTTGTACAAAATAATCAATATAGACAGATGTCTTTTCTAGCATGCCCCCTCTGGCTGATATTATAGGCCTGCCAGGTGGTGTGTCCTTCTTTTTGTGAACTTTGGGGATAAAGTATATTGTGGGCGTCATGGGATTTTCATTCTTTAGATATTTGAATTCATTTTCTGTAAGGATTTTATTGGTGCACCATTTTGATAATTTAGACAGATACTCTTAATGGACTGACTTCATGATTGTAGTTGAGGTCCATTCATAGCACTGTTTATCATTCAATTGCAAATATGCCTCTTTGTCGTAGTTCGAACAAGTTAACAGAACAATGTTTCCTCCCTTATCACTGGCTCTGATTATCAGATCTTTGTTTTGACTCAATTTGGTGGTAAGGGCCTCATACTGTTGGGTTTATTTGTCATAGCTCCGTTTTTGATTTTGTATCTTTTTTTGAAGTTGCTTGAGTTGATACGTTACATTTTCGTGGAATACATCCACTGTATCACGAGGCATAATAGGATTGAATGTTGACACTTTGCTTAAAGGGGGTGATATCTGGAAATTGAATTATGTTATGTTCTCCCATGATTGTTGTATTGTCATTTTCATGTGGTGCCGGGTATCCAGCACCTTCAGTTTCCCATAGTTCTAGCAATTCACCGAAGTTCTCCAGAGTTCTAGTTTCTTCATGACTTGTAATAGTGTCAGGCATTTTCTTTTTACTGTTTAGCATAACGTATTTACGAAGTTTTAGCTTGCGGATGGCTTTGTAAACATCTAGTCTGGTTGTGGCATAATCAAAGTTGTTCAATGGAGCATAGGAAAGGAAACATGGTTGGTACTGGCAATTATTGCTGGTTGATGGGTACCCACTTGCCTTTGCCTTTCTTGCTCTGAAACTGCGTGCCTCTTCCTCGACCTGAGCCTCTGCCGCCTCTTAAAGTTCCTGAGTTTACGTTGTAATCTCTTTGTATCCTTGGTCACAGCGTTTGCATGCGCTCGTGATACAAAAAAAAATATTTCTTCACAGGGGAGGGTTTGACTAGTTAGTCAGTTGCCTCTTGATTCCTCATTTCTGACTCAGAGTCGCTGCCACCAAATGAGCTCATATCAGAGATTGACGTTTCGGTGGGGTCCTTGTTTTGTTGTGCTCTCCTTTGATGAAACAGAGTTTTTTTGGCAGTAACCTGAAGGGCATCATATCTCTTGGCAAAGGTAAAGATCTGGCCCAGATCGTAATCATTATGGTCTCTTTGAAATTTATAGGTTTTGCGTTCCATGATCTTTGTCTCCTCTTTTTTTAGCCTTGTCGTCATTTCACTGGTTAGGGGCCGATTATGATCGCGGACGGACTTGCGTCCGTCCGCGATCACTGAGGAGGAGGGGACGTCCGCATGGGCTGCGGAGTCCCCTCCTGTGCGATTAGGATGTGACCGCCACCCTGGCGGTCACATCCTCTATTTTTAACATTGCTGCGGGTGCGGCTTCAAGCTGCACCCGCGGCAATGTTGAAAATGCAGTCATTGCATTTGCATGCAGAAAGAGGCAGGCACCTCGCGGTGCCTGCCGCTTTCTGCATACAAATGCAGGGGGGTACCATAGGTACCCCCATGTTCACCCCCCTTCACCTAGGGGGCCCGCAACGGGCCCCCGAAGTGAAGTTACACATGCTTTTCCACGGCCGAAAAGCAGCCGCGGAAAAGCATGTTTTACATCCCATCCTAATCTGCCTGACGGTGTCTGAGAGACACCGTCACCAGATTAGAGCTTTTCCGACGCGGTTGTAAGCCAGCCGCAGCGGAAAAGCTGCGGACGGAAACCAGGACCCACCAGCCATCCTAATGTGGCGGTGGGTCTTTGGTCAGTCCGCTGCGGTTTTTCCGCATCCTCTGGGCCGGCGGTGGCTTCCAGCGGCCCTAGGATGCGGAAAAACCACAATCCTAATGAGCCCCTAAGTTTGTTTTTTTCATCAGTTTGTTCACATTTCTCAAGATCCTCGTATATGTCAGCAATTTCCTTTAGGAGCTGTGTTCTGTCAATCTCAGTGTACTTAATGAGGATTAGTACCAGTCTGCACGATGTCTCTAAGTTACTCTCTGCCCATTCCTTCATTAGGTCGGAATTGGAGTTTTCATAGCTAGGCGCTGTTAATATTCCTAAACCCCTCGGAATGCGGTTGACATCAATTTAACTCTGGAGGGACTTGGCTCCCACCACTTGCTATGTTCACTCCGTAATTTTTTTTCTAGTAGCTTGTGTTTTTCCTTTAATGTACTGTTTTGGGGATTGCTGGGTGTTGTAGTTGGATTCCGGATGTTGATAGGAATGGGGAGGCTGTCCGAGAACATGGTCATGGCAGCAGCCTCCCTAGCTTTCACATTGTCGGCAGACATGTTATTATGCAACTTAAAGTGTGTTGTTTATTCGGGACGTTGAACGGTTGGGTTAACTAATGTTCAAAAACCCGCCAACATGTCCTTGCACAGTCACTCTCCTCCCCCAAATACCTCGAATGTTCCGGTGCCTCCGCTAGTCAGGGGATCTCTCTCACTCTCGTGTCCTCTGACACGGGTCGAGTCGGTCTCCTTTCCTCGCACAGCTTTCCTTCTTCTCTGCACAGGGGGGGCAGATGCTGTTTTCCTCACAGAAACTAGTCACATCAACGCGTAGCTCAGAGAGTATTTCACTTTCGGCGTCGACCTGTAGTTGGAGAGGGTCTTGTGTGATGGCCGCGTGAAACTCATCGGACAACTATATCGCTACTTCTACAGCATAGGCGAAGGCAGTCCTGTCCCCACCACAGCAATGCAGACATGGACCAAAATTTCGTGCAGAATTTTTATTTGCTGTTGCACGCTGCTGCCATAACGTTTCACCTCCTCAGAGGCTTGTTCACATGACAATGTGTTTCAAGCAAGCTGCAGTTTTTAAAGTGACAGTGCCAAAGTTTAAAAGTGCATCACGTGACAGTACTGGTTATAGAGGTAGTCAAAATACTTCTATTTTACATATTGTGTTATGCGATAAAGGCCTCCAAATGTCTTAATTGGTTCAATACCCCAAATAAATAATGAATCACATTGGAATAGTCAAATGAATAACAGTCAAATACTTGATCATAAAAACAGTTGTTGCAAAAAACCATGTAATTATAAAACATAGGGGCATATTATCAAGGGGGTTTATCTCCGCTTTTTTGGCTTTAAAAGCCAAGAAAGCGGAGATAAAATTATCTCCCTATTAACTAGCTGTCGCTAACACCAGTTAGCGACAGCTAGTAGGAGATAGCGACCATCTTGGGCCCCACTTTCCATGTCAGTGATATTTATCACTAATGACATGCAAAGTGGGCGTGCCAAGATGTTAGGGACTGAAAACAGTCGCTAACATCGCTATCTCCTATTACCAACTTTTGGAGATATTCGCACAAAGCGCGAATATCTCCAAAAGCTAACACCTGCCCTGAGCAGTTCTTAGCCATGTTATCCAATGGGAGGTGGATAACATGGCTAAGAGCATTAGTTCGGTAATGCATGAATATCGCGGACTTTTCAGCGATATTCATGCATTGCGGCGATTTTTATCGCATTTGCGATAAACCTTGGTAATACCAAGGTTTATTTGCGGTAAAAATTGCCACAGCTCAGCGGTAAATTTTTGTCTCTAACCAAGCAATAGCGATAATTATCGCTATTGCTTGGTAATATGCCCCATAATTTTCAAAATACAAACTGCATATTCAGTCATGTAAAATAAGACAATTGTGCAAAATAAGCATGTCTACTGAGAGACTAATGATCATATGTGTTATAGATATATAAATATACTAATAACAGTAAAATACTTGATCATAAACACAGTTATTATAAAAAACATGTGAATATAAACCATAATTTTTAGAAACAAACTGCGTACTCAGTAGTGCAAAAAAAAAAGGCAATTGTGCAAATTAAGCATGTCTACTGAAAGACTAATGATCGTATGTGTTCCTCGGCCCCGGTTTGTGTCAGGGCTAAATGTTGCATATGTGTTCGGCTTGATGGTTTGTAAGATCATATAGGACACCAGAACAATGCCCATGTAGTGTTCCCCCGCAATTGTAGGTGAAATACCCTGCTTAATAGGTCGACCTATCCTATACCTATATATTTACATATATATGCCAAGGTGTATTTAAAGTATGAGAGGGTGTATGAGTGTATGTATGGATGATTTAGTGGGTGTGTGACTGACTACAAGTGAGTGATTAAACATACATTAGCGAACGTATGGGTGAGTGACTACTCTGTGTGAATGTGTGTATCAGTCTGCCAGTTGGTGTGTGAGTGGCTGCATAAGTTGGTGAGTTAGTCCATGAGTTTCTGTATGGGTTATTGATTAGTTGTCTGAGTACCTGCATGTCTCTGTGTCGGTGGGTGAGGGTGTGTGTGACTCCCTGCATGGATGTATGAGTAGGTGAATCCCTGGGTGTATGGGTTCATGATTGCGCCCGTGAGGGACTGTTTGGTCAAGTGAATGTGTGTATGGCTGTGTTGGTGAATGAATGGATGTCTCAGTGGTATATGGGTGAGTAACTGCATATGTGAAATGCAGTATATGTGATTGTTGGAGTATATTAGTGACTGTATGTGAGAGTGAGTGATTGTGAGAGTGGCTGCATGGATGAGTGTGTGCTTGAGTCAGCGGCTGTAAGGAGAGTAAGTATTTCTTAGTATCTGTATGAATAGTGAGTGCCTGTGTGTGTTTCCGTATGGGTGAGTAAGCAGCTGAGTTATTGAGTGTTTGAGTAATTGAATAGGTATGTGAGTAGCTCCATGGGTAGCTGACAGTACATGAGTGGCTGTATAGGTGTATGAGAGGATAAATATCAGCGGCTGTATTAGTGAGTGACTGGCTGTATGAGTACCTGTATGGGTGAGTGAGTGAATGTGTATGTAGACTTATGAATCAGTAAATGGGTATGTATGTATTGGTATTGGTGTGTCAATGGTTTGAACAATGGCAGTCTGACATTTGGAGTGGAGGATGTAAGGTTATATTGGGAAATGAGTAGGTGCATAAGAGATTATGTGAATAATGTCATCTGTTATGTCATCAGTGATGTCACTGACCATGGCATGAGTGATGTAATATGTGACGTCATCAGCAGTGCATTGCGGTGGCCTGAGTTATAGTTAGCTCATCTAACTAAAAACAGCCACATTTCTCTGGCATGGTACAAGTGAAATGTCAGACTAACTATAACATTCTTGTAATCTGTAGCTTTTTCTGTGAATATCTAATGTTTTTTAAGTGCTAATTTCTAACTATTATGTCCCTGAAACCTGTGTTTTTTCTGTGAATTACACGTTTTGTTCAATGATGATTTCTAACTATAATGTCCCTGCAGCCAGTGCTTTTTTCAGTGAATTTCTAAGGTTTTTTTAAATGATAATTCCTAACTATAATGTTCTTGAAGCATGTGTTTTTTTCAGTGAATGTATAATCCTTTTTAAATGTTATTCCTAACTGTAACATCCCTGTAAAGAGGCAAGAGAAGTGCCCAAGTGAATAGATTAGGGCCGGGGTAGCCCCTGGCTCATTGGATGAGTGCATGGGTAGTGTCTGGGTGATTGGATGTAGGCACGGGTAGTGCCTGGTTGACTGGAGAATGCAAGGGTTGTGCCTGGATGATTATATGTGCAAGAGAAGTACAGAAAGAGGAAGATAGGTAGATAAATGGTCAAGAGAAGTACTGAAAGAGCAAGAAAGATGCAGAAAGTAGCACACGAATTGCAGAAAGAGGCAGAAGAAGTTCAGAAAGAAGAAGAAAGGAGCAGAAAGAAGAAAGAGAAATGCAGAAAGAGGCAAGAGAAGTGCAGAAAGAGGAAGAAGTGCAGAAAGAAGCAAGAGAGGTGCAGAAAAAAAGAAAAAAGAAAAAAGAAAGAGAGCTGCAGAAAGAAGGAAGAGAGGTGCAGAAAGAGGCAAGAGAGGTAGAGAAAGAAGAAAGAGATGTACAGAAAGAAGCAAGAGAAGTTCAGAAAGAAGACAGTCAGGTGCAGAAAGAAGCAAGAGAACTGCAGAAAGAGGAATAAAGGTGCAGAAAGAAGAAAGAGAGGTGCAGAAACAGGCAAGGAAAGTGCAGAAAGAAGCAAGAGAACTTCCGAAAGAGGAATAAAGGTGCCAAAAGAGAAATAAGCGTTCAGAAAGAGGCAGAAAAGTGCAGAAAGAGGAAGAAGGGTAAAGTAAAAGGAAGAAAGGCACAGAAAGAAGCAATAGAGGTACAGAAAGTAGCAAGAGAGGTGCATAAAGAAGTACGAGCAGTGCAGCAAAAGACAAGAGAGGTGCAGAAAAAGGAAAGAGGGTTACAGAAAGAAGTAAAAGAGATGCAGAAAGAAAGAAGAGAGGTGCCAAAAAAACAAGAGAACTGCAGAAAGAAGAATAAAGGTGTTGAAAGAGGAAGAAAGTTGCAGAAAGAGGAAGAGAGGTGCTGAAAGAAGCCAGAGAAGTAAAGAAAGAAGCAAGAGGGCTACAGAAAGAGAGAAGAGAAGTACATAAGAGGTAGGATAGGTACAGAAAGAAGCAAGAGACGTACAGAAAGAAGCAAAAGAAGTACAGAAAGAAGGAGAGGTGCAAAAGGTAGCAAGAGGGGTGCCAAAAGAAGCAGGAGAGGTGGAGAAAGAAGCAAGATCTGCACAGAAAGAGGAAGAATGATACCCAAAAAAAGACAAAAAGGGCATAAAGAAGCAATAGAAATGTAGCAAGAGAGGTAAATAAAGAAGCAAGAGAGGTGCAGTAAGAGACAAGAGAAGAGTATAACAAGCATTGGCATAGCCAATAGGTCTCGCCTTTGAGACCGTATAAGTGTTTAGTTATCCAGCACAATATCCTTGATGCAACAACATCAAGTGTTGCATGGCTAAAAACTTTTAAGGTCCCAAAGGAGAGACCTATTGGCTATGCCAATGCTTGTTTCACTTTCCTGTCTCCATTCTGATGATATCCTGGCTACAGGTGTGCAGAGAGCCAGCAGAGGTGGTGAGTTTGTCAGCCAGATTAACAGGAGCGCCGGTTGTTATGGCTTTGTAGATGATGCAGCTGGTTTAAAAGAGGATGTGGACAGGCCAGGGGAACTAGTAGAGTTCACTTAGGATGGGGTTGATGTCGTTCTATTTCTTTAGGCCCTCAAAATGAGGCATGCTGTGGTGTGTAGGATTCCCTTACAGGCGTGTCATCATTGAGTCACTCCTGCTAAATACATCACTAAACAAAACCAATTTTGTTGTGTCTAGGTAAAATGGCATAGGCCAGATGAATGCGTTCTTTGACATGCTTCGCTTGGACATCAGTACAGAATTGTGCAGCTCGACTGCTGATGAATGTACCCAGACGCAGTTCTGCGAAGGCCGCACTGCGGCTTCTCCATTGGCTGCCGATTCATGAAAGAATTACGTTTAAAATCGTGTGCATGGCACATAAGTCCATCTGGAATGGCGGTCCTTCTATCCTTCACCCTTTGTTTCGTCGTCATCAATCTTTCAGATCCTTAAGATCTAATCAGCGTATTCTGCTTGTAGAACCTAGGGTGCAGCGAGCTCGTATGGGAGGTCGCCAGCTTTCCTTTTTGGCAGCCAAGTGCTGGAACAATTTACCAGCCAACATCAGGCTCGAACGTAACCATCTCGTTTTCAGGAAGCAACTGAAGACATTGTTTTTCCACTGAGTGTGTATGCCTGGCACTCTGGTCAAATAGCACTGGGATGCCTTAAGGGTAGCCATGCGCTCTATAAAAGCGTATATATTCATTCATTCATTGGATATTACACCTCCTTGAGCGGTGGTAAGAAAGCGCATAAACTTTACTGATAAGCAGATTTCAAGCAGGGGTCCAATGTGTAAGCAAGTGCAGCATTTTCCGTAATGAATGTATGCTCCCCCGACAGTCTTGCTCTCTCTTTCTCGCTCCATGTGGTTTAATATCGCCAACCCTAATGTGATTACCTGGCATGGTGCCAAACTGGGGGTCATGCTTTAGCGAAGGGTTTATATTTGTAAGAAAGAAGGTAGCAGCAATAACGATAGCAAAAGACCATCGTAAAGTACAGTTGGAGAGAGAAGGGTTTAGAATGTGCAAGACAGTAGTGAGAGCCAAGTTTAAAAAAAAGTGACACTAGAAATAATAACATCAAGGCTACTGTTAAAGTAGGACATGTTTTCTTGGAACTCCCTGCCCTTGGAGCTCTGTTGGTCCGGAGTCTTCAACACCATCGCTGCTAGTGATATTTTCCTCCTGTGCTGGTATTTCATGAATCCCATTGTTCATGACGAGCTCAGCTCGTCATCAGCACAGCTCCACTGTGCCTCATGACAAGCTGAGCTCGTCATGAGCATCGAAGGGGTTACAAATGTTTTGAATATCCACCCATTTCCAATGTTTACCACTTATTAGGTCAACACGTGAAGTGTAATCGTTTAGTCGAAGTCCATCTCTTAAGTTGTGTTTACTTAAATGGAAAACATACCCCTCCCACAGCAGCACAGTCCCTCCTTCATTGGCCACCTCTACTTTATTGTAAGTCAATCAAGCAAAAACGAGCTTTATTCAATTTTGAACAATTAAATCATAAAAGCAAGCATAAGAAAAAGTGCATCATCATATTTTACATTTAAAATTCTTCAGTATGCATCTTTCATGCATACATTCCTATAAATTCATAATATACATGTAAACATCCAACCATTCCCTAGACAATCTATCTCGTACTAAATAGTTCCAGCCCATTGCATCTCCCGCAATTCAGTTATTGAGACCTTTCCTAGTCCTCCATGCGTAACTTAGAAAACTCACCATAGAACCAATACAATAACAATTACCCAACATTTGTAAGTACACAAATGCAGGACGGCATTGCCTCCATCCTCCCTGTGTTAATAGTGGTATTAGCCATCTTTGCCTTTCACTAGTGTAAAACTTACAGAATAGAACCACGTGCATTGTACTTTGTGGCGAGATATTGTCACAGGGGCATCAACAGAGTTAATGGCTGGGTAAGTAGTCAAATGGTGAAAAGTCCCAAACCTGAATCTTGTCAGAAGGTATCTGTTGTATCCACCCAGGACATACAACAAATACGGTTGGATATTGCACATAATATTAATTAGTTCATGTTTAACCACCTTAGGTTTATTCAACTCTAGGGTTAACCTGTTTCCCTCTAGGTGGGTCATGCATACAAGTTCAAGTTTCAAAGCTTTATTCGACATTTGTCATAAAAGCATTCACCTAACCCTATTACAATAAATACTACAGATAAAATACTTTCTAAAATAAATATTAAACATAACTAGTCGAATAAAATACATATTAAAATACAAAAACATTTCCACAATTCATATAAAATATTTTTCTTAAAAAATATAATAATTCATATGACGAGATGGGGGAATAGTAATAGACATAATTCATTATGGAGTGATTGACATTAGCGAACGAGTGCGGATTGACCATGCCCAAGCCAAAAATGTTGCTACACCAACCACAAACAGAGTGGAAGAATCGGATTCAAGTATCCTGAGGGCTACCGATTGGCTACGAGTGCCCATGTTTAGACACACTGGCTTTATCCATTTGCGTCTTGGACTCGAATACAGTGGGCAACATAACAACAAATGGGATATGTGCTCGCTTTGCTCTTTACAATGGTGACAATGTTCATCCCAAGCTGGGGACCAGTGTTTCTTAAAAGCATTCACTGGTAATGTACCTATGCGAAATTGGAAATATAGTTTTCTATCGTACGGTCGTTCAATTACGTCCCAAAATAGTTCGCATGAGGGGTACATTTTTTTATCCAGAAAGCGATTTGTTAGTTTTGACCTGGATCCATTACAAACCATTGTAAAATACACCATTTCCCAATACAGTTCTTTTAACTTTGCCTTCGAGGGGAAAGTAGCCACATCATTAGTATCCCACAGATGTTCCAATTTCAAGTTTACAAGAAGTCCCCGAAGTTCCTTTAGCTATGGGATGCAATGAAAGCAATCAAACTTAACAACATCCTTCAGGGCTGCAGCATAGTGGCTTAGTTCAGGGGTCACCATAAGACTTCTCCAGTATAAAAGAGGCCGTAGCCTAGCTATGTCCTCTATACTTTTTCTACCAAGATCCAACTTTAAAGGAGATATGGGTGTGCTTTGTGGGACCATTACAAGCCCTCTCAAAAATCTATTTTCTGCACGTCCCAGTTCTCCCAGATTTGAGAACCCCCATAGTTCGGATCCATATAAACAGGCCCCCAATACTTTCATGTTATAAATTTCAAGCACACAATTTACCGGCTTAGTTTGCGAGGCTCGATGTTTTAAAGCAATTGCGCCTGCTAGCTGTCTAAACTTCAGTACTGTTGTATTAATGTGCGATTTCCAATTCATATTTTCCTGTAGGATGATGCCTAAGTAGGAAAAAGAGTCCACCCTTTCTAAGGGAATACCTTTATATTTTATTACACCTTTGAAGGTGGACTGTTGATTAAGGCACATGAATTTGGTTTTAGTAGTATTCAATTCAAGGCCCCGACCATCACAAAATTCTCCAAAGGCATCAACCACTTTTTGGAGACCGCTAGGGGTGCGTGAAAGTAAGAGCGTGTCGTCCGCGAACATCAGAACGGGGACGCGGGAACCTGCTATAAATGGGGCGTCACTAGGGGTTTTCTGGAGGTATTCAACGATGCCGTTTGTGTAGATTGAAAATAGTGTCGGCGCTAGAACGCACCCTTGTCTCACCCCACGCTCTACTGGAAAGGGATCTGTTACTTCTCCTTGTTTGCCCCATCTGATTTTAGCGAAATTATTTTCATGGAGGCGAACAAGGAGAGTAAGGAGTTCCTGACTTACGCCTGCTTCAGCCAGGGTTTGCCACAGTTTTTCTCTGGGAACCAGGTCGAAAGCTGCTTTTAAATCCACGAACACTGCATACAATGTCCCCTTCTTTAGTGTAACGTTTCTCCAATAGATGGTTAAGAAGTGTAAGACTTGGTCTACGCTACTGGTTAAGGTGCGAAACCCTGCCTGGTATGGTGAGAGTATGTTCTTTTCATCGATCCATTGCTGCAGTTTGTTTTGAACTAAGCGACCCATCAGTTTTTGGGCTGTGTCAATCAGACTAATGGGTCTATAGTTTTTAGCCAGAGTTTTATCACCTTTTTTGAATATAGGGATAATTTCAGCTCCCTTCCATGAAGCAGGAACCTCCCCTCCCATTGCCACAGCATTGGCCAACAATGTAAAGTAACTACACCATGAATTCCGGTCCGATAGAAATATGTCAGCCGGAATTCCATCCATGCCCGGCGCTTTTCCCCCTGCTACACAATCCAATACATTACTTACATCCTTTTCAACAAATATTGGATTTTTGAAATACACATGTGGAGGGGGTTGGTCATGTATGAAGGCTGGATTTCGGGCATACTGTGGTTGGAAAAACTCTATCCATTCATTTTTCGCAACATGGTTCAAAGGCTGGGCAGCTATCCCGCCCTTCTCCAATTTTACTGAGGCCCAAAAACGTTTCAAGTCCTTGGCGGCACAGGCCTCCTTTAGTTCATGCCAGCAATCCTCATCCCAGCGTTTCTTGGCCTGTTTTTGGGTCTGTCTATAATGATTTCTTGCCAACCTCACTGCTATTGCATTTCCAGTTCTCAATTCCCTACTTAGGTTATGTCGTGCTATCCTGCAACTCTTGTCGTACCATCCTTGTCTATTTTGGTCTTTTTTCTTTTTATTGGGTACTACAGTTTTAATAAAGAAACTTTGGATTTTACAGAATAACTTCTCATGGGCCTCCATCATATAGTGTTTGAAGTCAGACTTCCCACAGTGGGACTTAATCTTATTAACTTCATCCGCTATTAGTTGTTTGAGGACCTCCAATTTGGATACATCTTCTAATAACATACTCCACTTCAGGTGGCGATAGTTGTTTGAGCACACAACATCTTGCGTCACCATTTCATTTTTGCTAGGGAGCTCCAAGACTTCTTGGTAGGAGTGAAGGGTCAGGCATAGGGGATTATGGTCACTTTCTATTTTATCTTTCACTATCATATCTACCAGTTTGCTCCAAGCCCTTACATCCAACAAGAAGTAGTCAATTCTGCTAGCTGCTCGGCCATTATCAAATGTATTTTTCCCTAATAGATCAGAGGGTGACCGTCCATTTACTGCTCTCAACCCTCTTGAAAGACAGAGACTCTTTAGCTGAATTGCCACTGTACTCCATTTCCTGATAGCAGGCACCTCCAGGTGAGGTATTCCCCATTTAGCATCCTCCTCTTCGGCCAGGGTCCTATCCTCTTCACCCAAGGGTTCGAAGGTGGTATTAAAATCCCCGCCTACTATTACATGAGGTGTTAGTGATAACATTTCGATGTGTTGCTCTAGAGTTGTTAAGACATCTGAGGATTTACCCCCCCCAACTCCCCTGGCATAGACATTAAACAGGGCAAGTTGTTGGCCATTTTCCCAAATGATATCGAGGGCTATGATGTCGTTGGAAGGTATGGACCTTTGTTTAATTGTGCAACTCAATGTCTGACGTATCCAAATTAACAGGCCCCCAGAGGGACGACCCACTTGATTTCTAATTGCAGGCATATGGAAATTCAGATACCCCTGGCGGAAGGTTGGGGTCAGTGACCAAGTTTCTTGCAGCATAATAATATCGTATTGATCAATGAAATCAACCCATTCCGGAGTATTTATCTTGTTTACTATGCCGGCTATATTCCAAGAGACAAGGGACAATAATAATGTCTCTTGTTGATGTTGCGTCTGGCCCTTTTCAGGAGCATTTGCAACATCTTCCGTTTCTACATTTACTATTTCACCATCCCTCAATATTGAGATCCGATCGGTCACCTCTGTTGCTCTATTTGGACCCTCTATCTCTGTATTTGTGTCTTCAGAAGCGGGAGATTGGAATTCCCCAGGACCTATAGTCTGCTTTCCTACTAA
Source organism: Lissotriton vulgaris (assembly GCF_964263255.1). Classification (NCBI taxonomy): domain Eukaryota; kingdom Metazoa; phylum Chordata; class Amphibia; order Caudata; family Salamandridae; genus Lissotriton; species Lissotriton vulgaris. Next base: position 1,087,375,748 of record NC_141697.1, on the reverse strand, counting down.
GTGCTCATTTGAGTTTCCTGTCCTTCCACACTTAAGGGGCAACTGCCTTTCAAGAGGGGCAGGATCACAGCTTGCGAGTCAGTCGCATTCGTTTAGGTCAAACAGGGCAGAATAATGATTTTCCAAGTTTAAGCCCCACTCACATGTGGCACCATTCCTAGCCCTTCTGTTTCCCACGACTGTCCACTTAGTTCTCAATATACTTGGTTTTGCTACAAGTCCTCTTCTACTATAGAAGAAGTCCAACGTTAGTGGTATAATTTCCGCTGTTCTATGCTGAGGAGGAAAAATATTTCGCAAAACATCTGGTAATACTTCAGGGCCCTTGAAGTTTAAAACCACACAATCCCCTTGAAATTTCTTTATTTTAGTCCCTATCCACTTTACCCGTCTAGCTGTTAGCAGATCATCTGATAGCTTTTCTTTGCCCCAGGGAGATATATGCATATTATTACTCAGCCACTGCAGTGCCTTGTTTAGTAGCGAGTCTGGAGACTCGATCTGCCCTAACTTCAGAGGTGGAACATTAGCAAGCACTAAAATCAGTGGAGAGGCCTCTACAATTAGTTCGACAGGACTAGTTTCTGTATTAAAGTCGACGGTTGGGGTGTTGCCTAAAATTTGCACAGGTTCTGTGATTGGGGGGTTGTTGGGATTTTCACCAGGTCTGAAGCTTATTAGCTGAATTGGGGCTAGTATGTCATCTGCACCTTCATTCGTGTTCCCCCGTAGTATATCTCCTGTATCTTGCTTTTCCTGAAGTTTATTTATTATTCGATTTGGCATTTTCCCCACACCATCATTTGTTTTGTTCAGGAGGGTCTCTAATTTATTGACTTTATTAGTAAGATGGTCAATTTTGGATATAAGAGGTTTTATTAAGCCAGATATCTTAGACTCCAACATACCCATAAGCTTATTTGATATCATATCCTCCCAATCTATACTTCCATTCCCTTCCTCCCTTGTTCCTTCTACAGCCCTTCTATGTGTTCTTCTAGGAGGGGTTGCTGTTTTCTTCTTACTGGACCGCAATCCATCTCTTTTAGGAGGGGCCTTAGTGGTCCCTCTTTTAGCTCTTGGTGTGGGGACAGGAGTAGGAGGGGCATTACTCTCAGTATCCAACTCTACACCGTTACCAGAAATATTTAACTCTTCCACTGTTAATGAGTCGGCAATAGTATCGGGTTGTAGAGCAATAGATGCCGTAGAAACATTTGTCATTGAACAATCATTACTTTCCTCAATAAGGTCAATAGTGTTTGTATCATCACAGACAGATTGAGTTACACCTAGTGGTGCAGGTTGGGCACAAGGTGGAGAGTCCATAAGTCCCAATGAAGACCTCTGATCGCAATTAATTTTAGCCACCACCTGGACTAAATAATTGTCCATGGTATTGGCCGGAGTGACAGGGGTTTTCTGTCTCGACATGTTAACCAATCAAGCTCAATACAGCAGCTAAATTGAGATGAAGCAGGAGTAATATACAAACTTATATGGAGCCCAAAGGTATATTTGTCGCCTTACCACAGTCACACTTGGGCACGGGGCCAAAGGGGGTGGCCCAGTCCAGTCTTGCACAGTCTTGAACGGGCTAAAACGGGCCCGCCCTTGGCCCGGGCTTCGCCCGGCGAACGCCCGCGCGCGTCCCGCGCTGCGGGGCACCGGCTGGTCTTTTGAGAAGCCCTGGCGCCGCCTGATGATGCTGATAGCAGGCGCCTGGGCTTGGGCTTCTGGGAAATGTGGTCCGGTCCCTGAAAGGAGACACCGTTGGCCGTTCCCCTCACGGCGTTAGCGAGGTGTCGAGTGCCGTTTCCCTCGCGGTGCAACTGCTGGCAGGTAACTGACTCCGATGTCAGATAGGAAAATGTAGGTTAGCAATATCAGAAAGCGCGTCCCGCGCTGCGGGGCACCGGCTGGTCTTTTGAGAAGCCCTGGCGCCGCCTGATGACGCTGATAGCAGGCGCCTGGGCTTGGGCTTCTGGGAAATGTGGTCCGGTCCCTGAAAGGAGACACCGTTGGCCGTTCCCCTCACGGCGTTAGCGAGGTGTCGAGTGCCGTTTCCCTCGCGGTGCAACTGCTGGCAGGTAACTGACTCCGATGTCAGATAGGAAAATGTAGGTTAGCAATATCAGAAAGCGCGTCCCGCGCTGCGGGGCACCGGCTGGTCTTTTGAGAAGCCCTGGTGCCGCCTGATGACGCTGATAGCAGGCGCCTGGGCTTGGGCTTCTGGGAAATGTGGTCCGGTCCCTGAAAGGAGACACCATTGGCCGTTCCCCTCACGGCGTTAGCGAGGTGCCGAGTGCCGTTTCCCTCGCGGTGCAACTGCTGGCAGGTAACTGACTCCGATGTCAGATAGGAAAATGTAGGTTAGCAATATCAGAAAGTGCCTCCATCCTCCCTGTTTTAATAGTGGTATTAGCCATCTTTGCCTTTCACTAGTGTAAAACTTACAGAATAGAACCACGTGCATTGTACTTTGTGGCGAGATATTGTCACAGGGGCATCAACAGAGTTAATGGCTGGGTAAGTAATCAAATGGTGAAAAGTCCCAAACCTGAATCTTGTCAGAAGGTATCTGTTGTATCCACCCAGGACATACAACAAATACGGTTGGATATTGCACATAATATTAATTAGTTCAAGTTTAACCACCTTAGGTTTATTCAACTCTAGGGTTAACCTGTTTCCCTCTAGGTGGGTCATGCATACTTTTTTAAACTCTTTCCGATTTATAAAGTTCATAGTGTCAGGTGAGGTAAAATATTCTTGATGGCCAATGTCCTGCATAATATTTTCAACATATTTCAGCCATAAAATTTTGCGGGCATTGCCTAGTCTCATTGCAACCCCTTATTATTTCCCTGTTGAGGCTCATACTATCTGTACTCCAAATTCTGTGCCATAGCAATACCGGCTGGGCCTTGATTACATCGGAAATATATACAACTCATAGCTTAGAGTGACAATTAAAAACTGGTGCACTAGTTTGGATGGCTAAGATGAACCTTAAGAAGAAATTTTCCATTTGTTGAATTGATGTACAGTCTTGAAATCCCCAGATACCCGCCCCACACACTGCTATGCTCATGCACTTTGCTTGATAAATCTTTCGCAAAATTTCGGGTGGCCTTTTCCCTAGCTTATTAGAGCGGCAATGGACTTCATAAAAAGTAAAGATCTCGCTTTAACTGCTGGAGCCCAAGAGCCGGTTCTATCAAAAAAGACACCCAAATAACTAAAAGAGGTGATAGATTCCACCTTGCTCCCCCCTGCCTGAAAACTTCTATTCTTGTTTTTCGCTCTCCCACATGACATTGCAAAGCTTTTCTTGGCATTCAGTTTTAAACCAAACCTATCCATGAATGTAGTGTAGAAGGAGAGAGCCCTTTGTAAACCAACCTGGGTGCGGGCCATGAGCACCGCATCGTCGGCATAGAGGAGAGAGGCTATCGGGTGGGTATTTACAAACGGTGGGTCCCTAGTGTGTGACACCAACTCCTGTTCCAAAACATTAGTATATAAGGAGAACAGGAGTGGCGCCAAGACAGAACCCTGCCTTATGCCTTGTTCTATTTTAAATGGGGCGGTACACTCACCCTCTATGCCATAGCAAACCTTTGCGTTGGCTCCAGGATATAACTGTCTTAAATACTGAATTAAAACAGGGTCCACTTTCAAATCATTAAGAACACCCCACAGCTTATCATGAGCTACGCATTCAAAAGCAGCTGTGAGTTCTACGAAGGCAAGATAACATTTCCCTGCTTTCGCCTGAGTATATTTCCCAATTAAAATACTTAAGTTCAAAATCTGCTCGTTGGTTCCTAGACCAGCTGTAAAACCATATTGGACGTCGCTTAAAATACCATTTTCTTCGGTCCATCCCTGTAGTCGGTCTAGAACAATCCTGCCCACTACCTTCCCCAGAGAATCCAACAATGATATTGGATGGTAGCAAGTAGGGTTCTCCCGCTCACCCTTTTTAAAAATCAGAGCTATGATTGATTCGGACCATCTGCTAATAAATCCTTTTTCGCAGCATGCTTCTAATCCCTAGTTAAAATGGCGCCCCAAACCTCCAAGTTTGACTTATAGAGATCAATTGGTACTCCATTGGGACCGGCAGCCATGCCACTCTTACTTGCCTTAACTGCAGCGTTTACATCATGAAGCAAGATATATAATTTAATGGGTGTAAAAAACTGATCAGCACTCCCTGTATCTTGAGTCTGGGGTACTCCCTCTGTAGTCTTTTATTTTGAATAGACATCAGAAAAAAGTCTATCCAGGTTTGTTCCTCTATGGCCACTTCAATTGATGGAACGTTAATTTTATTAATGAGGAATGGGGCATTTACTTCCGACCAGAATTTCGAGCTATCTTTGCTCTCAGCAGCATCACTGAGGTTCTTCCAGGCCTTATCTTTCAGCTCGATTATCCTATTTTCCTTGTTGCATTATACAGCTTTCTACACACCCTAATCTCGCTCTTATCTCTCCCCGCTCTATGTAGGGCGTTCTTCAAGTTTGAGTAACTTTTAGTGCAGTTTTTATCGAACCAGCCCTTCCCAAAATTGCTCGTGCCTTTACATTCCGTGAACAGTGTGTTTCTAACTGTCTCAGTAATACTATAAAAAGCATTTAAAACATCTTTGTGTGTTGGACTGTCGCTTAAACTTACTAGAATTGGGTCCAGTGCCTTTACCACTATCTCTTTGCTTAACTCCGTGGGGTCCCGGCTTCCCCAGCGGATAACCATTTTTTCTTCCCAATTCAATGTTCTGAACCCATGCTATTTTGTTACAGCGTTTCCTTGACACACGATTTGGGATGGCTATGTTCACACTGATAGCCAAGTGATTGCTCATAACATTTTGATGGATGTTATAGGCTTTCACGTGACTACCATAGTGATTTGGGATAGTGATGAAGTCAATGGTTGATTTGACACCTCTACCTATAAATGTATACCCAAACTCCACTATAGGCGTGCACAAGCGATTCGAGAATCTTAAATCATGTTTAAACATAATTTCATTAACCTCATGCGCGTGGGCCGTTTTCCCGCTGTGCGCTGAGTTTTTAAAAAACCCACATTACATGACGAGCTCAGCTCGTCATGAGCGTATGACAGGCGTATCTCATGACGAGCTGAGCTCGTCATGAGCGTCGAAGGGGTTAAACAACTCGCCTTTTATTGTATGTTGGAAGTGGATCGGTGGATCGGCCTTGTCTCAATCAATCAATCAATCAAAGAATTTGTGTAACGCGCTACTCACCCGGAGGGTCTCAAGGCGCTTGGGGGAGGGGGGTCCTCTACTGTTCGAACAGCCAAGTCTTGAGTTGCTTCCTGAAGGAGAGGTGGTCTTGGGTCAGGCGGAGGTGGATGGGGAGTTTTGGCAGCCAGGTAGGAGAAGGATCTTTCTACCGTTGTGGCTCTTCGGATGCGGGGAACGGCGGCGAGGGCGTGGTTGGTCGATTGTAGCTGGTGGGTGGGAGTGTTGAAGGTCAGGCGGTCATTGAGGTATCCGGGGCCTTGGTTGTGGAGAGCTGGTGGGTGAGGAGTCGGAACGCGATTCTCTTGCTGATGGGGAGCCAGTGCAGGTCTCTCAGGTGTCCGGCGATGTGGCTGTGTCGGGAGATGTCCAGGATGAGTCGTGCTGAGGCGTTCTATATGCGCTGGAGTCTTTTCTGAAGTTTGGCTGTGGTTCCGGCATAGAGGGAGTTGCCGTAGTCCAGTCAGCTGGTGACGAGGGCCTGGGTGACCATCTTCCTGGTTTTGGTGGGGATCCACCGGAAGATCTTGCGTAGCATGCGTAGGATGTTAAAACATGACGAGGAGACAGCGTTGACTTGTCTGGTCATCGAGAGGGAGGAGTTCAGGATGAAGCCCAGGTTGCTTGGTTTGGGTGCGCTGCCCAGGGCAGGGGGCCACCCGGAGTCGTCCCAGGTGGAGGGTGATGGTCCCAGGATGAGGACTTCCATCTTATCTGAGTTCAGTTTCAGGGGGCTGTTCATCATCCACTCGGCTACGTCTTTCATCCCTTCGTGTAGGTTGGTTCTGGCGGTTGCTGGGTCGTTGGTGAGGGAGAGGATCAGCTGGGTGTTGTCGGCGTAGGAGATGATGTTGAGGTTGTGTTGGCATGCGATGGCCGCGAGGGGGCTCATGTAGATGTTGAACAGCATGGGCCTGAGTGATGATCCTTGTGGTATGCCGCAGATGACTTCGGTGGCCTCGGATCTGAACGGGGGAGGCGGACTCTCTGAGTTCTTCCGGCGGGGAAGGAGATGATCCACTCCAGTGCCTTCTCCTGGATTTCGACTTTGTTCAGGCACTGCACTAGGGTGCGGTGGCAGACCGTGTCGAACGCTGCGGAGAGGTCCAGGAGGATGAGGGCTGCTGTTTCCCCATTGTCGAGCAGGGCTCGGATGTCGTTGGTGGCTGCGATGAAGGCGGTCTTGGTGCTGTGGTTGGCCTGGAAGGTGGGATCCGCTGATGGTTTCTTCAGTAGGGCGCTGAGTTCGGCGTGCTTCCAGCTCTCTGGGAAGGTGGCGGTGTCGAAGGAGGTGTTGATGATGTCCCGGAGGTGGGGTGCGATGACGGAGTCGGCCTTGTTGAAGACAAGGGGTCGGTTGGTGATCCGGAGTGGATGGAGTTCATCGTGCAGATGGTGTCTTCGGTGTTTTCCGGGGTCCAGGTGCGGAGGGTGGTGGGTGGTGGTACGGTCGTAGGGTGCCTCGGCTGGGTGCTGAAAGTGTTTTGTATGTCTGCGATCTTGCTGTGGAAGAACGAGGTGAGTGAGTTGCAGAAGTCTTGCGAGGGAGTGATTTCGTTGTTTCCGGCGCTGGGGTTCGAGAGCTCTTTGACAATGTTGAACAGTTCCTTGCTGTTGTGGGCGTTGTGGTCCAGTCATTCCTTGAATGTGGTTTTCTTGGTGGTGTGGATCAGCTGGTGATGTTTTCGGGTGGCGTAATTGAGGGTGGCCATGTTGTCTGTAGTCGGGTCTCTGCGCCAGGCTTTCTCGAGGGCCCGGCAGTTCTTCTTGGAGTTGGTCGGTGAACCAGGATGCTTTCTTGCTGCCGGGTCAGAGGGGGGGTCTTCAGTGGAGCGAGGTCGTCTGCGCAGTTGGTGATCCACCTTGTGAGGTTGTTGGCGGCTTGGTTGGGGTTCGTTGGGCTGGCGGGAGGGTTCTGGCTCAGGGATGTGGTGAGTTGGCCGGTGGTGACCTTGTTCCAGCTTCTGCGGGGAACCTGTTGCGGGTGATGGTGGGTGGTGGTCCCACTGAAACTGAAGTGGACGCAGCTGTGGTCTGTCCAGTGGAGTCCGGTGGTGTGGCTGAAGGAGACGTCCTTGCTGGAGGAGAAGACGGGGTCAAGCGTGTGGCCAGCGTAGTAGGTTGGGGTGGTCACCAGTTGCTTGAGTCCGAGGTTGGCGAGGTTGTCCAGCAGGGTGGTGGTATTCCGGTCGTTGTTGTTCTCTAGGTGGAAGTTGAGCTCCCCAAGGAGGATGTAGTCAGCGGAAGGGAGGGCGTGCGGGCTGATGAAGTCGGCGATGTTATCGCTGAACTGTGTGTGTGGTCCCCAGGGTCTGTAGATGAAGGTGCCTCTGAGGGTGGTCTTGGGGTCGATGTGTATCTGGAAGTGCAGGTGTTCGGCGGTTGTGAGGGTGTCATCAGAGTTGGTCGTGATGCTGATGGTGTTCTTGTGGACGATGGCGATGGGGTTAAGCCACACTTCCCTAATTCCGCCACTGGACACAAACTAGTATTAAAATCCCCACCCCAGATGGGGATGATCTCGGGGTCGTCTTTTAATTCTAAGGCGCTGATGTCCCTGCTGAGCTTCTCTAATATAGCTTCCAGCAGGCCTATTTCTGTATTAATATAAAAATTTGCCAAAAGCAATGCACTGCTGCAGTCCGTGTATATTAGGACCGTTTGCTAATAGGTTTCTGAACTAACCATCTCTATCTTATATGCACCTAGCAAATTCAAAATTTAAACACATAGTCCCACTTTTGGCCTACCGTTGGGTAATTGAATTGCAGGTGTATGGTATGTTTTGAAAACATTAATATGTATGTTATCAATGACCCAAGTCTCCTGCAGACAGGACGTCAAAATTACTAATAAAAGTCAGCCAGACTGGGTCATTCACCTTATTCCTTTAACCAGCAACATTCCAAAAAAGGATTCTACATGACCCTACATGGTGGTTAGTTAAATTCGTATGGCCGCCTCTGGGACATAAACGCCACTTGGAATACTTTCTCCTTCATCCTCCCGTATATCCAGGACCGGGTTCTGCAGGGTTAATAGAACCTGATCTTCAGTATTAAAGGTATTCTCGTGCTTAGGCTGGCCTGGTCAGTTGAATGACAATAATTCTCATCCAAAGTAGTTAAGGGCCATAGTTTGTGGTTGTTAGAAGAATCCCAAGGGGAGGACTTGAATACTAATCTTGGGTGTTTTAAGGTATGCATTTTCGATAGGATTTCCCTGATCAGGGCCTGTGATCCTAGCGAGAGAACTATGCAGTCTCCTTCATATTGTATAATGCTATAAGCTACCAAATAAACCCTCCTCACCATCTTGAATTCCCTGAAAAGAGCATTTGTTAAGCCTGTCCTATTACCTAATCAGTTTATAGTTTTGTTTCTTAAAGCCGGCCAAGTTTCCACTGCTGCTAAGGGGAGCTGGGGAACATTGGCTAGAATGATGGTATATGGTGTTGCTGCTGGGGGGAGGTTAAGTATTTATACATTATGCCTCTCCCCAGAAGCATTGTTGACGGTTTTACTTGTACTTTCTCCACCCTTCCGTTCAGCTCTTAGTTTACTATCGTCCCCACCTGAGAATTTAGATCTATTTACCCTTGCCCTTGTATATGAATTTTATCTATAAATGCAGATGCATTTTGGCGAGAGTTCTGACACTCACCCTGCTTGCTTACTTCTGGGGTTTTCCTGTCTATCAGGGATGTTGTTTTAAAGATTGTCTTATCTGGTTGCACATCGCAACCCAGAGGTTTCTGATTTGCTACACCATTATTTAGTATGGCGTTTTGATGGGCCCCTAAAATTTTATCTAGGCCAATTTCTATTTTTTCCAGTCTTGTTGCAAGGGTGTAATAGATTGTGACACAAACTCTTTGAAATCTTTTATGGCCATACACAAATCAGTCACTTCACTTGAGGGTTCAGAACCAGTTTTTTTCCCCCTTGAGACACTCGTGGTGGCCATATCCTTCTGTGTTTTATTCCTAACCCCCTGCACTTTTCCATGTGTCCGTTTTCAATGGGTCTTTATTGGTCTATGGGTATGGGCGGGAATCGGATCGACTGTGACTACAATTCCTGCAGTGATGTTAACTACCGTTGGTTTCGGCAGATTACAGAATTTATTTCAATGGTGGTATTCGGTCACTCTCTACTGACCCATCTAAAATATCATCAGGAATTTCCTGAACACATCCATTGTTTAATTGCGCCTGGGTAACATTATCAAATAGCTCTTTATCTCCCACATCTACATTACTTACATCACATATCACATTATTACCTGTTATTTGCTTTTGAGGTGGGGGTGGGATTATAGTTTTGTTGTTTATTGTTTCCTCTACAGTGATAATCTGTCTTTCTATATCCTCAACAGCCCATGTTAAATAATTCAGCTTCGTCATATTGATCTTCCTGTGTTTACTTGGTACTTTTGATGTCTGACTCGAGGCCTGTTTCCTTTTCCCCATTTTGATCCACCGCTTAGTAGCCTTTAGTACTTATGAAGCTTGTCAGACTATGGGTCAGAGAACCTCAAATAAGTGGACACCCAACCTGTACACTAGCTAGGTCGCTGTGTCCCACGCTTAAAAAGTACTTTAAATGTGCAGTACCAAAATGATTTACCCGTTAATGGGATATTAAACGCTATGATCTAAAGTGCAAATATAGTGCAAATATGTTTTGTAAATAGCAATTTTCACCACCCACTCCTTTTCCAAAAAATCGAAAATACACCGAACTGTTAAAAAAACTTTAACAAAATATATAATTTTTAAAAAAGAGCTGTTAAAAAGGATCAAGCATATGCCTTCAAGATATTGTAAAGTGCGGAGTCCAAATTAGTTAGCAGCATTAAGAGTTCAGGTGCCTACAAATTAGCAGCGCTCAATGGGCACAGTCACAGTACCTTACTCGTTGATCCCAAATAGATACAGGGACTTGGAAGTTAGGGAATTGGCCCAGCCAAGCCTTCTCCGGCCTCTGATGGGTGCGGACGGTCCCGCCCTTGGCCCGGTTAGCACCCGGGCACGCCCGCGTGCGTCTCGTGCTGTGGGAAGGTAGTGCTGGATATGAGGGCCTCCGGTGCCCTCTGGAGACGAGTCTCGCTGGCACCATGAAATTCCGCCTGGGAGTTGTAGTTGCCTTGCCATTTCCCTCATGGCAGTTTGGCGGGATAGTGAAGCAGCTGTTGCCCAGGTAGCTATTCCCCTCACAGTGTCAATCAGGACAAGGTAAAGGCAGTATGCTGGGCAGTGAAGACTGGATAATGGCTGTTCCCCTCACGGCAGCCTCTCTCTCACGTTACCAGCTCACCAGCATCTGGGACGTCTGCGGGCTTGGCCCCACACGAGCTCTTCGGGTGGCCCCACCGGGCCCTCGACCAACACCCATGTGAGGCAGCCCGACTCCTCTGCATGGATCCGCTGTCCTGCCTGAGTCCACACCTGCCGCTGGCGGTGGCGCTGCTACTAGGTAAGTCATTTATCATCACGTAACATTCCATCCCCCACCCCCATTCTTATACTATAGTATACTATCCAATATAGCCACTCTAGAGACATTAATCTCATGCCCCCTCTGGTCATTTTCTGTCGCGTTTCTCCTGCAATTGCTTCTCCACTGCAAATAAAGCATTTGTTGATCAAAAGTCATGGAAACTGCCCCAGTAATTCCGTTTCAAAGACCTGCATAGTAGCGGTTCCATGTTTATTCTCATGAGACTGCAATGAGACCCCTAAGCTTTCACTGAACTTAAACATGATTTTATTTAACAACGTGATGACACACAGGTCAAAGGTGAAGGCATCCAAGGTAATGACTCTAAAGAGTATGATGTTAAATCAACAGTGAACGGTGCCTCAACCACTGCACCAAGTTAGATGCACTGCTGTGGGTATTATCTTAAACTAGCATTCGCAAAGTCTTGCCTTTGGAAACTGTTGGCTTTAGTCATGCTAAAGTCCATTAAGCAGCATGGCTGGTGGGTCTTCCATTATTCTTCATCTCTTTTGTATAGTGTCATGAGGATACCTGAATGGCATGGAGGTGCTTTTCTTAGGTTTCCATTCATGCACTCACATACTGATTTCTTGAATATAGCAATGTCCAAATACCAACCATTTGATTGACTCCTGCGCATCTCTGTTGAACTTTCCTGGAGAATGCTTGATCCAGAACAGAAATGGTGCACAGATTTTAAAAGAGCTGCATTATGGGTCCAGCTAGCTGCTTTTTATAAAAGGTGGGACAGTGAAAATGTTCATCCAGAAGTTAAAGAGACTGCACAACTTCAGTAGAATTTACGGCAAGAGTTCTGCTCAACCCTGTTCCTCTAGAGCAGTCCATATCTGCCCCTAGTAAGCGTGTGAACGCAGTGAGCACATCACCTCGTGCTAGAGCCTTGTCGGTCTATTTTGGGTTGCAACATTGTACAAACTACTAAGGAAAGCGAAGCTAGTTTGAACCCTGCCATAAAGAGCTAATCTGACCATCACCCAGCTTTGAAATATATTAATTCTAAACACCTTTTAAAAATCTAATTTTCTTGTTTTCAAAAAGAGGGGCGGGCGGGCGGGGCGGGGCGGGGCGGTGCGATGGGCGTGAAGCCTCTGTAATCTCAGGAAGAGAAGGCTGCTTTCTTGTGCGCAAGACTGGATTTAAAGGTAAACAGGAGCATGCCTCACGCGGCAGCAGGGGAGGGGCCCTGCACGATTCCCTTGCGGGAGCATGCGACCATATGGTGCTGCGTGCTACCGCAAGGAAATCACCAGATGTGCACGTGTTGCCATTACAAGCAATGCAACGTGTGCACATTTTTGCCCCCAAAGCTGTGCCGATGACATTAGGTCTCTCTCCTTTGCAACGCATGCACGCTGCGTAGGCGAGACCTAAAAAGGAAAGTGGGCTGCAAAAAGAAGCAAGAAAGGTGCTGAAAGAGGCAATAAAAGTCCAAAAAGAGGGAAGAGAAGTGCAGAAAGAGGCAAGGGAGGTGCATAAAGAAGCAAGAAAAGTGCAGAAAGAAGCAAGAGAGGTGCAGATAGAGGCAAGAGAAGTGTGAGAAGAGAAGAGGAAAGAGAGTTGTATAAAGAGGCAAGAGAGGTGCAGAAATATGAAGAAATGTGCAGAAAGAGGCAAGAGCAGTACAGAACCCTATTCATGGTCATCATAATCTTTATGTCGGTTGTAAAACTATAAAAGATACACATATATTCTTCCTTAGCAGTGGAGTCCATGATACAGTAAACACAAGTAAAAGTAGACATTTAATACATCAGGTTCAAATGGTCAAATATCAAGTAATGAAAATTGTAAACACAGAGGAAATCGCTAAAATGCAGCATTTCTATGTGTATACTCAATTAAAAATCCAGTAAAAAGAATACAACAGAATAAAGTGTGAGTGCAATAATGACTAACAATATCCACAATTTAAAAAGGTTTTGATAAAAACTTTGAGAAGGAAGTTAAAAACAGGATCTGGGGATTAAAGCACGATCGAGTCATAAGATTCTTACTATAGCTGTTCCCTGGCACAAGGAAAAGTGGACAGGAGCCTTTGCCTAATGGCCCAGAACCGTCCAAGAAATTTTGCAATGGCACATACAAAGGCTGGTCTTGTGTCCGATCCTAAAATTGGTAGTGGATCAAGATGGCTATGGGTCCCCAAGTGTCTGTATAGTGGGACCAACCAATTCCTTCTTGGTCTGTCGTAGGCTGGATATGCAAAGAAAACATGGCCCACATTTACATTTGGGTCGGGACAGGATGGGCATCCCTTGGGCTGGCTGGTGTTATTTAGCCAAAGGTTGGTAAAGGCATTGATGGGTAAGCAGCCAAACCTAAACCAGGTGTACAATTTCCTCTTCCCAGGCACTTTGATGATATCAAGATATTTCTCAGGTTATTGCGAGGATTTCTAAAAAAACATTGGTTAAACAACCATGGCGAATCATCGAATACATGGTCTGTTCTACCCAATTCCTTCTTGGTCTGTCGTAGGCTGGACATGCAAAGAAAACATGGCCCAAAGTTTCATTTGGGTCGGGACAGGATGGGCATCCCTTGGGCTGGCTGGTGTTATTTAGCCAAAGGTTTGTAAAGGCATTGATGTGTAAGCAGCCAAACCTAAACCGGGTATACAATTTCCTGTCCCCAGGCACTTTGATGATATCAAGATATTTCTCAGGGTATTGCGAGGATTTCTAAAAAAACATTGGTTAAACAACCATGGCGAATCATCGAATACATGGTCTGTTCTACCCATAGCCAATTTGATGATTTAGCTGGTCCTTTGAGTACCGTGGTGGAGAGCTAACAGGCTCATTAGGGAGGCCAATTGCTGGCCAAATAGTGTTAGCATATTTTACCCACCCAATTTTTTTGTTCCTGTCTAGGGCGGACACTTTGTTAAAAGCAGCAACATAAGGTGCCAGGTCGGGAGTAGTGACCAACTTATACCAAAAAAGCAAGGGGCGCAGACTCGCTTGGTCATGTATAGACCTAACTTCCAGGTCCAGTTTCAAAGGAAGGAGGGGGGTGCTTTGAGGCAGGGCAAAAAAATCCTAAGAAAATTGTTTTCAACTGTTGTTAATTTCCTTGTGTCCACCAGACCCCACAGTTCTGCCCCATAGAGTACACTAATCACAACCTTTGACCCTATTCATTATTTATTGGTTAACATAATGTGATGAAACTTCCTACAATTCATTTGCAAGGTTACTGTTAAGTCTTCATTCTGAGTGACATTACAAGTTGTGCGAAGCTTGTACTAGCCCAGTGTTTCTCTTCTGCACAAATTTCAACAGGAACTATTTGCCAAAAAGTTCTGAAAAAGAACTTTACTTTAGGTAGCGGTTTTTGATTTTCTGTTTTTTACCCAGGTGATTTCACCATTGCAAAAGCCAAGGCACCGCAATGAAGACCTCATAGTCCAAAAGGTGATCATGCAGTCACAGGCCCAAACTTCACAGTAAGAATAAGGTTACAGTGGTAGTGATTTACAATTGATACCAACACTCCCTCTCATAGACAACTTGCATTTCGACAGCATTATAAATATAGAGATTAAAAATAGCAGATTCCAAGCAGAAATATATAAACCCTTTGTATACTATGTAATTTGAATTAGCAGTTGAAGGATTTCAATGTGAGTTACAGCTGTTTACGAATTACATGACATATTTTACAATGCTACAGTAACGCCTCTTCCCCTCTGTGCCCTACGAGTGTAGCATCAATAGGCTTTAATAAGCCACATGCATCCTTCTGATAGTGTGCGGTTCTAGTGCTTTGTTTAGTCTGCTCTCTTCCAGTGGTTTCATCTCTGTATTTAAAGTAGGCCTCTCTAATGAGAGGCAGGGTGATAATCTGCTGGACGAGGGAGATAATTAACCAGCACATTCTCGGTAATTACGAGATCAGCATCTCTGGAGAAACATGCAAGCTCACACTGTCCCTTAAATGGGACGAATTGATAATCCCTTGCACATTTTGTCATCTGTTTGCAAGTGTTGCGCGCAACTTTTACTTTGTACCATATTCCTGACGGGAGGTTTAGGAAATAATGCGCAGATTATGGAAATGCCTCTCATTAAGTACAGTGAAAGACCTTATTAATCCGAGAAGCTGCTTCGAAATATGTAACCTCATTAAACTCCATGCAGTCAATACTAATTATTATACATTAGGCTGCTTAAACTACATATGCAAATAGCAAGTAGTAAAGCTATATTTATCAATTCTTTAGTATTAAGTAACCATACGAGAGATGCGCTGTTGCTCTCAACTTAATAGCCATTTATTTCTCCAGAAAGTCATTTGACACATGTATTGCTGGTGAACTATGTAACATAATCCTTTCTTGACTTAGATACGATATCTACATACAACAATGTCTTACTTTTCGTTATGGGCCGAATAACAACTGCGTCACGGAATTCCGAGTACTGTGCAAACCTTGGTTCGCTCGACGTGTCTAAGGGCTAGATGTAGGTAATTCCCATTTACAGACTCTTAAATACCGAATTTTACCGATTCGGTATTTACCAGTAGGTAAATAGGAAGGAGGCAGATGTAGGTAATTTTTATTTTACAATTACCGAATCTGTAAGATTGGTATTTAGCGATTCGGTAAATACCGAATCAGTATTTCCCATTGATTACTATGGGCCTTGAAGCCCATAGGAATCAATGGTAAATACCGATTCGGTATTTACCGAATCGGTAAATACCGAATCCTGCAAGGGGGATCGGGGTGTCGCTTTGACACCCTGTAGCACCCCAATTCCAGGCTTGTGTGCCATGTGGCACATATACATGCCCTAAGGGCATGTCTGTGTGTCACATGGCACAGGTGTACATGCACAGATGTGCATGTACACCTGAATTCGGTATTTTACCACCCAATAGGATTGGGTGGTAAATACGACTCCTAAAGGGCCTGTGGCACTCTTTGAAGTGCCAGCTCCATCTGGATTTACCGAATCGGTAAATATACCAATTCGGTATTTAACCGATTCGGTAAATTTACTGATTCGGTAAATTTCCAGAAACGGTAAAATATAGGTCCCCTACATTAGAAAACCCTAATACCGGTTGGTAACGGCCGAATTCGGCCGTTACCGACTGGTATTAGGGCTCCTACATCTGGCCCCTAGTTCCCTTTGTGCAGGAGGGCTCTGAGCCCGGTCTGAACCAGTTCTGGGTGTTCCTTAAGCACTTTGTTTTCCTGGCTTCACCTTTCCTTTCAGAGAGAGGGGCAGGGTCGTCAGCCGCCCAGTAGGAGGTGGAGCCAGCATTGTGGAAGGCAGGCACAGCCCTATTCAGGCCCAGGTGCTATCCCCTCCCACCTCTCAAGATGCAGATGCAGTCATTCAGCCTAGGGCTGTCTCAGCCAGCCTCCTGGGGGCTCCCCCCCCCTGTCACTCTCAAACCAGACAGTCAATTCACAAACAGGCCAAGGCACACAGGAAGGTCAGACAAGATAACAGCAACTTTCTAAAAGTGCTGTTCGCAAACACAGGATTTAAAAACCACCTTTCCTAAAAGATGTGTTATTAAATTCTGACTTCAGGGGTACCAGACTTGTATGCCCTACCTTGCTCCTATGGGAAGATATGCTGGTAGCCACTGTAGCCAGCATTCCCCATGATAGCCTATGGGCAAGGTAGCCTTAAAATAGTGAAAAACGAAAATGGCTGTTCTTCACTACCAAAGCATGTCACCTGCACTAGTACATGCTCTACCTTTCACGTACACTGCACCCTGCCCAAGGGGGTACCTTGGGCCTTCCATAGGGGTGACTAATGTGTACAGAAAGGGAAGGGTTAGGCCTGGTCAGTGGGGACACTGACCAGGAGGACATGGCAGTTCACACACTGCACACAGGCACTGCAGTGGCAGGCCTGAGACACCATTTTAGGACTACTGATGTGGGTGGCACAATCAGTGCTGCAGACCCACTAGTAACCTTTGTATCACCTGCCCTGGCACACTCAGTGCACTTTAGTAGGGACTTCTTGGTAATACAAATATGCCAATCATGGATAACCAATCGCAATAACAATTTACACAGGGAGCACTTGCACTTTGACACTGATCAGCAGTAGCAAAGTCCCCAAAGCATCTAAACCAGCAAAAACGAAATCCAGCACAGCATCAAAAATACAGGGCAAACCATGCCAAAGATGCCAGGTCTAACATTATCTATTAAAAACTCTGACTTTACTAGGACCTTAAATAATACAAGTAAACAAAAATGGGAGCGGGCACAATGGTACCCGATCCCAACATTAAATAAAAATAGGACACATGACACCCCAAGAAGGTACTTCTACAATCTGTTAGCAGAATAAAACACTTGTAAATATTAAGAGGAGCATAATACTTGCAAATATATGTTACATATGTGTAATGTACCATGACATATCACACTGCTTATGGAAAGTTTTTTTCGTGTAAGGTATGTTGCCACACAATATCAGTTATTGTTAGAATTGTTAATTTGTTTCAAGTATGTGTACATTGTCACAGTGGAGTGTGTTACATAATTTTGTTACTGTAAAATGTGATATCTATTTACGTGTCTATGTCAAATGATGATACAGTGAAGTGTGTTGTATATTTGGGTATTTATAAAACGTGGTATTTGTTTACGTGATTATGTGAAATGATGACACAAAATCTTTGAAATCAGTAAGAATGATAACAACTCAAACAAAGACCTAGTGTAAGAGTATTTATTGAATAAGTTGGGTTGTACCTAAAAATTTGGAAATAGGGATTTATATAGATTAGGAAAAACTGCACCGAAGTAAAAAGAGTTCAGTGATAGAATCTGAGCAGGGATATTGTTACAGATCCCGGCTCCACAACCTATGGTAATTAATGGTCTGGGAGGAAATTCATTGCAGAGACATTAACTCTTTTGTTGGCACAAAAACCTCCTGCCTTGGTTGATGCACAGATTTGCATAGTGGCACAGATGTGTATGCTATCTAGAATAGGATTTGTATTGAAAGCATATCTTGACAGTGACATTTCTATGCCAGGACAAACTCACACATATTGTATATGTGCAGTGCAGCACAACATAAATGCAATTTCTTTTCTTTTTTTTTTAAATAAAACATATTTCACCTTGTTAGTGCCTGCCTCAATAGGTGCTATTTTGTGTCACTAAGCCCAGCACAGCATTTTTAGTTGATTCTGCACCAACTGCTGAACTGTACCCATAAAATCCCTTTAAAGTTAAGCAACACAAAGCAACACTAGGGGTTTTTGTCCTGAGAAAACGGAATCTTTCCATCACAAAACTTCTATTTTGCTGGATAGTAGATGGCCTAGCAAGAATATGAATTAACGTGAATTAATGTGTGTTAGATTTGGGGGTCTCTAGTTGGCACAGGTAGGTACTTGTGACAAATAGGGAACCTTGCCTCTAGTCAGAGTAAGGGGCTACACTCCTAAAATAACCTCTGCTCACCCCCTTGGTAGCTTGGCACAAGTAAACAGGCTTATCTCAGAGGCAGTGTGTAAAGCATTTGTGACCACATATAGTATTCCTGTGACAATACTACAGATGGACATCACACAGTTGTACATTAAAAATAAGTATTCTTTATATAGATTTAACACAAGACCATAAACTACAAAAATCCACAATACTGTACTTAAAATGGTAGAATTTGCTTAGTTCTCTTTAGATCGACACTTTGAGTCAATGTACCTTAAGATGCGACACGCAGGGCAATGAAAGTGTTGCAGGAAAGGTAATGAGGTAGTCCCTGGTACGCAAGGACGGTGATGCGTTGAAGATCGGGTGTAAAGAAACAAAGTTGCCATCTTCGTCTTGATGCGGTGCGCTTCTCCGATGTTGCGAAATGTCTCAACTCGATGCGCCAACTGAAGCTGCGACACCCTTGTTCAGAGATGCAACGACAGCGGCTTTGGCGGCGACACTCTTCTCCCACGATGCGAGACGCTGCCGCTCGATGCGACAGCTGCAGTGGCGACAACCTTGTTCAGAGATGCAACGACAGCGGCTCCGACGGCGTCACGCTTCTCCGTGGATGTGAGGTGCTTCTGCGGTGCAATGCGTCAGCTACAGCGGCAACATCCTTGTTCAGAAATTCAATGGCAGCGGCTGCGACACGCTTCTTTTCTGTGAGTCGCACTTCCAGCTCCTTGCGACAGAAGGCCCAAAACAGCAGTAGGCTCTCCAAAGAACTCTTGGGGAGCTGGTGGTGGAAGTCTGTTGTCCCTGAGACTTCAGCAGGAGGCAAGCTCTTCTCTTAAGCCCTTGGAGATCCTTACAAGTTGTTGAAAGGACACAAAGTCCCTTTCTCCTTTCTATGGCAGTCAGGCAACCACTGCAGGCCAATCCCCCAAGCTGCACTTCAGCTTAGGGATAGACTCTCCTCAGTTTCATCTGGTTCCTCTCCTCAGCAAAGGCTTCTTCTTGTTGTCAAAAAGTGATCTAATTCAAAATCCTTTGTCCTCTGAGGGCAGAGGGGCCTTTGCCTAGTCCAAACCAGTTCTGGATCACTCTGTTTACATGACTCCTTCTTTCCTTTCACAGTGCAGGGCAGAAACATCAGACGCCCCACAGGAGGTGGAGCCAGCATTGTGGAGGAAAGGCACAGCCCTGGGGCACTCTGTTGACATGATTCCTTCTCTTCTTTCACAGTGCAGGGCAGAGACATCAGACGCACCACAGGGGGTGGAGCCAGCACTGTGAGGGGGCAGGCACAGCCCTATTCAGTTCCCAGGTGCAACTCCTGCCTCCCATTTAGATGCAGATCTCTCTATTCACCACTGGGCGGACTCATTCTGTCTCCTGGAATACCCCAGCCCTGTCACTCAAACTCCAGACAAGGAATACACAACCTAGTAGAGGCAGGCTTGGATAGTTAGACAAGAAAGTACCTACTTTCTAAGAGTGGTATTTTCAAACACAGAATGTTAAAACTAACCCTGGGCAAAGGACTACTCTACGCTCGCGTAGTTTGCGAAGTTTGCGCAACTTCGCAAAGGATTTGGATTTACAAGCCCTGGGCACACTCAGTGCACTGTACTAGGGTCTGACAAGTAAACAAAATCAGCCAATCATGGAGTCACTAATCCATACATCAATTTACAATAGGGAGAGCATATGCACTTTAGCACTGATCAGCAGTGGTAAAGTGCTCAAAGTCATAAAATAGCCAGCAACAGGTCGGAAAAAATATAGGAGGAAGGCAAAAAGTTCAGAGATGACACTGCAAAAAGGGCCAAGTCCAACAATGTGCATTGCTTTGCGCCAGTGCAAAGGTTTAATAAATCTGCACCAGGCTGTTTATATGGCCTAATAAAGAAGGAAAAGTGAAAAGATAAGTCTGCGCACTACCATTGAATAATCAAAATTGTAAATTGACTCAAGTATATTTATTCATAGAATGCGTGCTCACTGGTTTGAAAGGCTGCCAGCCTGTGAACATAACTTAGAACTATCTGGTGGAAAACCAACAGTTTACCGGGTGCACAGCTTGTAGTAAAGTATTAACTGGTGGTTCCATGGTTTTCTGAGGATTTAAGGGCTTGTAGGAGAAAAGAAAAGAGAGGGAGAGCTAACTATTGCACTGCAAAAAAAGCTAAAATATACACCTATTTTACAAACAAAATTGAGGCTGCTGCTGATTCCTCTAAAGAGCTGTTTTGTGGTGATTACAAAACATAACATGTCTTTCTCAACTAAACACCATAATGTAGCCTTTTGCAATTCTATAGCTGAGGCTTTTAGACACAAGGTTCCTCCTGAATGCCACCCAGTTCGGTTTCGGAACTGAGCACAGTATCGCGACCTCACTGATCAAAATGTCACTGGATTTAGGTGGGAGAGTGGCTCTAATCCTGCCTAATCGTTCAACAGCCTTAGATACAGTCAATAATGGGATGCTGATGGACCATTTGAGCAGGAGTGGGGTGGCAGGAACAGCCTGGAGGTTACTAAACTCCTTCCTTAACAAACGAGAGCAATAGGTACAGCTCAGCGACTTCATCTCTCCTCCTGTTTCCTGTGAGGGGGTCCCACAGGGGTCCTCACTCAGCCCCACTTTGTCTAATGTTTAGGTCACACCCCAGGTCCTTTGGATATTCATTGACTTCCTATGCCAATGATACACAGATCATCATCTCACTGTCCTTAAGGATAAGGATGTTGCCACTAGATTTTGCTACTGCATAAAGGCAATCAGTCTGTGGATAGCTTCCAATTTCTTCAAACTAACTCCAGTGTATCAGAGATTTTGCTGTTTGGAGCTCAGCCTTGCTTCCATCTCCACTCTGGTGGCCAACAGAGTTAGTCCCCCTTCCTGGCCCAGTGAGTGTAGTAAAGAATTTAGGAGTCCTTATTAACAATAAATTTAACTACATGGACCAGGTCAATGCAGTCACCTCTCCCGAGTTTTTCACATTTAAACTGATTGAGAAATTCTTACCACTTGTTCCCAGTGCACTTGCAAAAAACAGCGGTCACCTCTCTGGTCCTTCTAAGCATTGACTATTACAATTGCCTATATTTGAATGCTCATCAACAATTTTTAAACACACTGCAGACCTTTCAAAATGGAGCAGCTCACTTTCTTTATAAGATCCTACAATACCAATCAGGTTCCAAGATAATTGGGAAACTACACTAGGTACCCATTAGGCAGATGATTACCTTTAAAGTGTTATGTATAGTTTGCTAGGCACTCCATGTTCAGGGACCTGCCTTTCTGTGAAACAGCTAATCCTGGTACATTCCAGGAAGGTCTCTACAGTCATCATACGCCAAACTGGTAGCAATTCATAGTTTCAGACTTGCAAGTTGGGGTGCCAGAAGTTTTGTGCTGGGTGCATCAAGAGCATAGAATGTCCCCCCTTTGTAGATGAGAAGGATGCCTTATCTCCTGCCTATTAGAAAGTCACTGAAGACATGGCTTTTCTCCTCTACCTAATATTTCTCTGAGTTTTTGTAGGCACAGTATCTCAGCTAGTGCCACAATGCCTCTTTTGGTATTCAAGCGTGCAAGAAGACTATATAACATAACATGAAGCGTTTCAATATTTATTGAAGTATTGTGATTCTTGAGAAAAATACTTTCGCTGCAGCAATCAATAGAAGGAAACATATTAATGCAATTTGCATTATGAGAATGGTGTAAAAGGTAAACAGTTCAACCATTTTGATGATTACAGAAAATATATGCTTTCATACAATTACGGCAATATACTATACTCCTACCTAGCGCATTCTAACCTATCATGTCTGGGGTGAGTGAATATGTCAAATCCCTATAGGGTGATCTAAGTTCGTGTCACCTGGAGGTAAGTGTAATTAAGTGGCCCGTCCTGTTGGAGAGCTGGGCCGCATCCCTCGCATGAGGTTAACAGAAGTCAGCTGGGGGGCGTGGCCACGAGCAGAGCATGGCGGACGTGTAGCGCGTTAGCTCCGTCCCATGCCCGCAATACCTGCTAAATATCCTGCGTTCCCGTGGCCCTAACCGACCCATCGCAGCAAACCGACGAAGAGGAGGAGGTAGCCGACCAATACGGAACAGCTGCGGATCCTGTGGAAGCTCCGTGTGTGTCGGGAGCGATCGGCGCCGGTGAGGCCTAGGTGCATGACTTGAAGCCGCGGCCTCGATTACCAGCTCAGCCGGGCCGAAGCAGACCGGCGGAAGCTGAACTTCGCGGGTGCGGGCCGCAACAAGCTCTACCTGCCGGCGGTTTTGCAGACCGGACCGCGGAGGTGTAGAAGATCCCAAGTACGAGCACGAGCAGGTACCCAAGACCCGGCAGAGGTTTATACATGTGGCGTTGAGGCTCCCGTCGCCAGAAGGGCAGAATCGGAGAAGTGCTGTGGGGTGGCCGGCGAGTGTGTGGCGCATGGTGTCTGGCTACCCATCCTGAGGTGTGACCGCGCAGCTACGAGGAAGCCGGGTTCTGGCAGTACACCCGGGGGGCATTCTCCGCCCGGCGCCATTTTGATGATAGGCGCCACTACAGACTTGCCGCCCCTGCCTGCATAGAGACTCATCTACTTTCGCGGCTGGAATGGGACTGCACCTGCGCTGCCCACCGGGCTGCTACTAAGACTTGGAACACGAGGGTACGAAGTTAGTAGCGGCACATGGTGGCTGGACTGTGGGCACACCGACGCCTCACTTGTGGAGAGGCCCCCCTATGGAACATCAGTGACGGCGTTACACTGGCTATGTTGAAGACCCACTAAAGTGCCAGGAGCGTGTAGCTATTCACTCATTTCAAGCTGCTATCACAAGACACTGATGCGGAGCTGGGTCACTTTGGGGGCCCGGGGGCTACCCTCGAAGTGCCACCGACCCTGCCAGACGACCCCATTGAGCCGGCCACGGTGCCGCCGGTTGCGACGCCCAGTGTGGAGGGTCAACGAAAGGAGAACCCCGCAGTGCTGGAGACAAGCGAGTTCACACCACCGCCACCCTGCAGACGAGAGCTATGGGGAAGCACCGGGCCAAATTACAAGAGCAGGGCGCTAACGCTGACGCCCAATCCACTGGTTCAGAAGACCCTCTAGCCTCCTCCAACATGGAAATGATAGCACCGACAGGGAAATGCACGCAAGACGCGAAGCTAGACCTCATTCTTGCTGAAATAAAGGCCTCCCGGGAAGCACTGGAACTCCGCATGGACAACATGGCGACAGGTCTATCGCTACTTCGAGCGGACCATAATAAACTGGCCGAAAAGGTGACAGAGCACAAACTCGCACTTGATGACCTCATACCTCAACAAACAGAACACTCGACCAAGCTAGAGACCGTGGAAAAACAGATTCAACTAATATGGGACCAACTGAACGACGCAGAAGGGCGGGCTTGCCGTAATAACGTGCACATTTTGGGAATTTCGGAGAGGAGCGAGGGAAGGAACCCAACGCAATTTGTCGAAGACTGGCTAAAGACAATCCTGGACCCACAAGACCTGACCCCACTGTACAGTGTGGAAAGGGTGCACAGAATGCCCGCAAGACCTCCCAAACCAGGAGCTCCGCCGAGACCGCTGATCGCACGCCTACTGAATTACAGGGATAGGGATGCGGTATTGAGAGTGGCAAGAGAAAAGGCACCGATAAGGTATGAAAACAAAACTATTTCAGTGTACCCTG
The DNA here is from genome assembly GCF_964263255.1 of Lissotriton vulgaris. NCBI lineage: Eukaryota > Metazoa > Chordata > Amphibia > Caudata > Salamandridae > Lissotriton > Lissotriton vulgaris. The sequence goes on along the minus strand of NC_141697.1, from coordinate 1,087,351,795 downwards.
ATTTCACCCCAGCGGTGCAAAGAGCCAGATCAACGTTTATGGGGTGAAACGCAAACTACGAGACAGGAACTTAAAGTATGCCTTGCTGTTCCCTGCCCGTCTTAAGATCATGTACGAGAACAAAGCACACTTCTTCGACTCCCCTGAGAAAGCAGCGGAGTAGATGGAGGTGACTCTGACACCCACGAACTCCCAAGAACCGTTCGAGGAAGAAACTGGAGAGGGCTTCACACACTCTGAAGGGCGGAAACGGACCGGATCAGGACGAAGCCACGCAATCGCACCGGCTGCAACTGGGAAGCCGAGAATAGGCACCTCTGGGGGATCGACAGGTTGTGTCCCACCTGACGACGGCAGCGGTGGCTGCACACAATGCAAGGGATAACTCCGAAATGGGCAGCAAATCAGGCACACAGATGGAAGTATCTGGATCCGCGGACAGCCTACAACTGTTCCCCAAAATCACAGCGCAGGCGGCCGAAGACTTCAGAGGACTCCATCATAGCATTGGTCGGTAATGTATGTAACTGAGGTATGAGTGAAGATAGGTTGGAAGGCAAGGGACACACACCAGCTTAGGGCACGCTGTGGTTCCATCAACAGGCCCGGAGCGAGTGTTAGCGGGTCTCCACCCCCCAACGGATAGACATGTTTTGGTATAACTCTTGCCCACGTTGGGCAGTAATGTTCGGAACACGGGGGTTGTTACTCGGGGACCTTGATGTTCAGGGGTTACAAGTTCAGGGGGCACTCAACATTATACTTGATTTGCGCATGGTCTTTCTGGCACGTGACTTGTTGACTACAACCTCAACGGACACTGATGGGGACACCTAATAATTACAAACTGTGCACCTGGAATGTGAGGGGTATGGGGTCAGTACAAAAGAGGCACAGACTCTTGGCTCAACTCAACAGATGAAGGGTGATGGTGGCCTGCCTCCAAGAAACACATTTGAACAGCGCGGAGAGTGTAAAACTTCAGAAGAGTGGAAAGGGCAATTGTTTACCACCTCCGACTCAGCGTTTTCTAGGGGGCGGCTGTGTGGTTCAGGAACTCGGTGCCCTTCAAATTGGTGGAGAAGAGAATTGACCCAGAGGGTAGATATGTCTTTGTACGTGATGTGCTGGATGGCCTCCCCATTGTTGTTGGTAGTGTGTATGCACCGAATTCTGGTCAGTCCGATTTTTTGTCTAGCATTAATGGGGTACTAGCGGACTGGGTAGACTACACCTGGGTGTTGGGTGGGGATTTCAATGCGGTCCTAGACTTAACATTGGATAGATCACACCCACCCCTGAAGGCTACTGAAAGCAGGCAACAAGCGGACGCACTGGCACACTGGGCAGAGGGCTGGGACCTGGCAGACGCATGGCGTAGTACGCACACGCTAGACAGGGAATACACTTTTTACTCCCCGCCCCACAAACTACATACAAGGATAGATAGGGTTATCTGCGCCAAAACTCTGGTGGATGCAATCACGCTGACAGAACATATGGGGAAAACGTTGTCTGACCACAACCCTGTTGAGGTCACACTACAATGGGGGAAGGCCCCGACGCCTATACCGACTTGGCGACTTGACACGGACCTGCTGGACGATACTGTATTCAAAACATCCATTGCAGAGGCGATCACACATTATTTCACAGCAAACACGAACACTGCCAGCTCTCGTCAGATCGAGTGGGATGCCTTTAAGGTGTCGATTAGAGGGGAAATAATGGGAGCGCGCGTGGGTATGAGACAGAATGTGTTGGAGAAACTAAGGGAGGTGGAAGGGCGCCTTGCTATGTTAGAAAATGAAGCTGCGGGCACGAACTTGCCATTTACTCCGCTGCAGGAGGCGCATGTACAACACGCTATGCTATTGGAGGAACTGCGCGTACTAGACTATAGAGAATACACGTGTAGGCAGCACACGCAAGTGGATAGATCAGGCCCACTGCTGGCGCACAAAGTGAGAGATGCCCCAGCACACACGCCCATACTGGAGGTCACTAACCAGGGGGGGTCGCAAGCCATGACACAAGCAACAATTAACAAGGCCTTCAAGGACTAATATGAGACACTTTATGGCCCACACCAACCCCTCTCAGCAACGGCATTTGAAGAGTTCATGTCAGGGCTCGATCTACCACGCTTAGAGGACAGACAGGGGGAGATACTGGCATGATCTATAACAGTTGCGGAAGTTCGGCAAGCTATCCACTCGCTGCCACGAAATAAAACCCCAGGAACAGACGGCCTCCCGGCAGAGTTCTACGCGACCTATATTGATTTACTTGCCCTGCGCCTGCACATTTTATACCAAGAAGCGCTGCGTACCCACACCCTACCACAGACATCCCTACAAGCTCTAATTGTCTCTTTACTGAAACCAGGCAGGGACGGAATGCACCTGGCTAATTATAGACCCCTGTCCTTACTGAATACGGACTATAAAATATTAAGTAAGATTCTGGCGACGAGACTAGCTCAGTATATACCACAACTTATACACACTGACCAGTGCAGTTTTGTACCAGGTAGAAGCACAGCTCTAAATCTGCGGCGCCTGAGTCAACTAATGCTAAGTGGTCAACAGTTGGTGGGGACAGAGGGGTGTATATCCCTAGATTTAAAGCAGGCCTTTGACTCCCTCAGATGGGATTACATGTTTGAGACGCTCATTAAATTCGGTATGCCTCCGGCATATGTGGCGTGGGTCAGATTATTATACACCCAACCAACGGCTCGAGTGCGTACCAACAGATGTATTTCTGACCCACTGCTTATAGAAAAGGGAACTAGACAGGGCTGCCCACTCTCCCCACTCCTCTTTATACTGGCCCTTGAACCATTACTCTGCAAATTCCCGCTCTGGCCCAGCACCGAGGCATACAGAGGGCAGGAACGATACATGTGGTCTCAGCCTACGCGGATGATATCATCCTTTATCTACGTGACCTGAGGGGTGACCTAGATCCCATCCCTAGTATTTTTGAGGGCTTCCATACGATTTCGGGCCTAACTATTAGCGAACCCAAATCATATGGGTTCCACTTCAGTGGCACAGGTACAAATACCCCACTGCTGTTCGCACCGCACACCTTTCAAATAGCGGAGTCCACCTTCCAATATCTAAGAATACAAATTTACACGGAAGCGGAGGACATGATCAACGGCAACCTAGGCAGGGCCATTGCTACACTGAATTCTCAAGTGAAATTCTGGACGGCGCTGCCGCTATCGGTAGCGGGCAGAATAGCCATTTCTAAAATGGTAGTTCTACTGCGCTTGATCTACTACTTCACGGGGCTACCGTTTGTGATCCCAGCCACTGCCTTCCAAAAGTTGACCACAACACTGATGGAACTGATCTGGGGGTCCGGACGTAAACAAATTAGCCTGTCCAAACTACAGCTTACCACTGCGACAGGCGGAATGGGTGTACCGGACTACAGAGCGTATAACTATGCCTGCCAATTACAGTGGCTGGCGTACTGGCTGGCGGGCCGCAACCTACACGAACTTAGCATGTCAGAGGCGGAGTGGTCGAGAGGGGCCATACACGCCCTGTTACTGCTGGGGGCGGAGATCCCTAGACATGCTCATCCACTACTACGACTAGCACTAACGTATTGGAAACGGGCTATGAAGTACACATCCCCGGCGTCCTCGTATGCCCCCACGATACCGCTTCTCGGGATCCCACTAGGCACGGAACTGATCTCGACCCGAACACTCACAGCGTGGCAGGAAGTGGGGGTCACGCAAATAGGAGACCTGTTCACGGATGGCCAGGTTATGTCGTTTGAAGACTTTCGCGAAACCCACCGCACATTCCTCTTACATGCTCGAGTACGAGGGTACATAGCCAGGACATGGGCGCCCGAGGGGACAGAGCCCCCAACAAACCCCCTTTTGACGATGCAATACCTCATGGGCACGGGAAGCCATTTGATGAAATGGATTATGAACGGCATAAGGAGTGGCAGGGCGGTCTCCTTACAACCCTTGAGGACTAAATGGGAGGAGGACATGGGTAAGCCACTCAGAGATAAGGAATGGGAACGTATACTCAAATTCCCCAAAAAAGTCTCCAGGAACCCCAAATTTAAATTCAAACAACTCATGATTCTACACAGGGCTTATCTATCACCACACCGTATACACATAATGTTCCCTACCACACCTGATAGTTGCCCACGCTGCAGTATGGCTAACGCGCGCCTGATACACATGCTATGGGACTGCCCGAAGCTGGGGTATTACTGGACCACGGTGCATTACGCATTAACTAAGCTGGTACCGTCCAAGCCATATGCCACTTTAGCTTACTCCATACTCGGGCTTGGCCCTTCAGAACGTAAAAAAAGTGTCACCACCCGATTCACAGATATGGCCTTGCTTCTGGCAAAACGTACGATCACAATGCGCTGGAAGTCGGCTATACCCCCGAACCCTGATGTATGGAGGGCAGAGGTGCTCCGATGGGGGAAGGCAGAAGGCGAAGCGCTGCTGCGAGAAGAACGTAGAGGGTTAAGGAAGAACCTGGCCTCCTTGGAATGGAATACGATACTTGGGGCTTTTGAGACAGAGGGGTCCCCAGACTCGGGTGCTGAGATCTCAGTTGTGTAGAAGCTGGAAACAAGGGGAGCGTCCTCATGTCACCAAAGGGCACTACTGACACACGCCCCAGCAATCCCAATAGCTCTAGATGCACAGGCAAATCACAATACACTTCACATTAGTGGCACCGTCCCCAAATGTACCGCGATGCAGAGAAACACAAGTTGCTGTAGTACCAGTTGTAACCATGTAATATGCAGTTTCAAATATACACCGCAGAGTGCTGGGAATGGGAGGGAGCGAGAGGAGGGAGTTTGGTTTAATGTGGTTGGGATAAATGATAAAATCAAAACGAAAATGTTATAAGATGCTTTTACACTTGAAGTAATTATGTGTACGACTCGAAATGTTTGCGCTGTGTTTTTGCTTATATACCATGTAAAGTACACAATGATATTGCCAATGAAAAGAATGTAAAAAAAAAAAAACAGAAGTCAGCTGGACTAGAATTTAGGTGTGGGTCGACCTCTCAGTGCCAGTAAAATGCTCCTCTGTCTAAACAAAGGATCAATGTTGTATATATTATTATATCATCCATGTTACCATGCCAAAGCCCCAGTCAGGCCGCTATTGTTTATTCTATTGTGCTAGCTCAGTAGCAGAGTGGCCAAAACAAATAACAACATCCTGGGTGGTGAACTTATCCTTTGTACAGAATGTTCACTGTGTTTTGACAGAGTGCCTTTGAAGTGGCAGCATAAGCAAACTAAAGTTCCAAGAATAATATTCTTTATGTGCACTCAATTAATGTGTGTCAAATGTGATTTTGTTTAGGGAGAGAAGCAACTTAAGAACATGAGCATGTAAAATGGCATTTTCTACACAGGCCTAATGTAACCAAGTGACACCACACCTAGACCTGTGGTAGGAAAGGGCACACAATGGAACATGGATACATCACATTTTTAACTCAAAATGGTCCCTTTCTTTGCAAAATGGGTAGCTGTGGATTTTGGGCCCTAGCTCAGCCAGCACCTAGGGAAACCTAGCAAACTTTAACATTTTTTATATCTAGACCCCTTAGTGTATCCATGGTGGGGAGACTTGCGTGGCTCTCATCAGATTTTTGTACACAGAACCTCTTGCAATCCTCAAACTTTGACTAAAAAACACACTTTCCTCATATTTATATGATGAAAAGTTCTGGACTCTGCGGGGTGCCACAAACTTCCTTCCATCCAGCATTGCTCCAAGTCTCTCAATAAAAATGACACCTCACTTGTGTGAGTAGACCTAGTGCCCGGGACAGAAAAAGGCCCAAAATTCAATATACTTACATTACATTTTCCATTTAAAACTGAACCTAGTTATGCAATGTTGGTAGCTGTGGTGTTTGGGCTCTAATTCAGCTGGCACGTAGGGAAACCCAGCAAAATTGCAATTTCTTTTAAACTAGACACCTGTGGGAATCTAGGTTGATTGAGTTTAATGGTTTTTGCCAGGTTTATTTAGCCAAAATCCCTTGCAAACCTCAAACTTTGTCTAAAAAAACTAATTTTTCTCACATTTCTGTGATGGAAGGTTCTGGAATCTACAGGGAGCCACAAACTTCCTTCCACCCAGCATTCCCTGTCTCCAGATGAAAATGGTACCTCACTTGTGTGGGAAAGCCTAGTGCCTGTGGCAGGAAACGGCCCAAAACAGAACATGGATAGAATACATTTTTACACTGAAAACTGACCCTTTTTTTTACAAAGTAAGTAGCTCTGGATTTAAGGCCCTAGTTCAGCCAGCACCAAAGGAAACCTAGCAAATGTACATATTTTTTAAAACTAGACACATGAGGGAATGCAAAGTGGGGTGATTTACGTGACTCTTACAATTGCTGTGATGGAAACATCTTAAATCTGCAGGAACCCTTACAATGCATACCACCAGGTTACCACACTTAGGCCAATTAAAGATCGGTGTCACTTATGTGAATAAGACTATTGTCTACAACACGAACAGATAAAATCAAGGTCAATGGTAGCTCTTTCAGGGGACTCCCATTGACTAAGCGCGGGCAGGTAACTCCGCTCAGCCAGCGGCGTTTACATATTTTTGCCTACTCCACGCTTCATTGTGAACACAGAATTTAGGCAAAACTATGACTCCGTGGTGGAGCGGAGTTAGCTGGCCCCTCCACCCTCCCTAATTAATTACACTTTTTAAAAAAAGGCACATACCTGCCATGGCTGCCTCCTCATCGAAACCTGCTCTCCTTTTTCATCCTCGCATTCTTGTTCTTTGGAAACCCCTACATGGTATGTCTTGAGGTATGACGTAGGGGTTTCCAAAGAACAAGGACGGCGAGGAAAACGAGAAGCCATGGGGAGGAGGAGGCAACCAGAGCAGGTAAGTGCCTTTTTTTGTAAGTATACATAATTAGGGAGAGGGGAGGGAGCGGAGTTACACAGAATTTTTTTCCAACTCGGTGGAAGTGGAGGCGCTACCCCAGCTCCACCCAGGGTTACTATTGACTTGGTTTGATCTGTTCCTGTTGTGGTATTAGGCCCAGTTATCTGCACGGTTTGGGTAATGCTGGATGGTAGGAATGTTCTGGATTATTGCAGATTCCGGTAGTTTCCATCACAGAAATGTAAGGAAAATGTATGATTTCAAGCACACTTTGAGGTTTGCAAGGCATTATGGGTAAGAAAACCTCATGAGATCCATGCAAGGTATACAGGCTTGGCATTGTCTGAATGCATAGTTTTAAAAAATGTCTGTGCATTGTAGGTGAATGATGGCTTAGCATAGCCTCAAATCCCCAGCTATCTCTTTAGTTGATCCCTCCACATAGCACTTTAGGGCCTTTTGTGTTCTGATCAAGAGACGTATGGGAATTTAGTGTATCAGGAAATTCGTGAGTGTTTTTAGTCAAAGTGTGAGGTTTGAAGGACATTGTGGCTAAGAAATTGTTGTATATATCTCTAACAAGAGGGGAGAGAGAGACTATAGTGAATTCATTCTCCCTGGGCAACGTAGATAAACAAAATAGAATCCACTAAGGATCAGGAGTGTGGTCCCTACTATGGTTGGGAGCGCACAGTGTTGTTTTAATACCCCTCACACACCAAAAGGACCCTTGGTGTCATTCTACCATCATTGGGGTCTTCGCACCCCTCTACGGAATGCGGCGTGCTGCGACCAAACGTTTGCGCGGGAGCACTTTTATGGTGTAAACTATGTGTGGTGGTGAGTGGGGTAAAGAATGTGAGTGGTGGAGTGGTGAAAGTGATATAAAAATTACCTGGCTCGTGGGGTTAAAACATTTTTAATCAAGCCCCCGGCTGGTAATATTAAAAACGTGCTTGGCGAGGTAGTTGCTGTATAATTAGGTACAGCTACCTCTCTAGTGCGTCGACATGGACATGTTTCGGAGTATCCAACTCCTTCTTCAGGACTGGAAACCACTTAATTTCCCACCTTACTTACATGTAATATGTATGTAAAAGTGTATTATATAAGAAGATTTTAAAAATTAGGTGTATGTGTACCTAATATGTATGTTTTTCGTGAAGTCCTAACGCCCAATAGGCGGTTTTGATCAAACTTATTTTTAAAGGTTACATTGCCTCATGAGCTTTTGCGCAAAATTATTGGGGCGTTCCATCAGGCTAAGAATCAGCAACGGTCTCCAGGGAAATGCTCCTCTGTCTGCCCCTCAGCGCTGCTCCGACGATTGGAGCAGCGCTGAGGGGCGTTAGGACTTCACGAAAAACATACATATTAGGTACACATACACCTAATTTTTAAAATCTTTTTATATAATACACTTTTACATACAACTTACATGTGAGTAAGGTGGGGAATTAAGTGCAAGAAATTGTTGTGGCATCCATCCAAAGCACACCACCCTGGACTCACATCTGTGTCTAGATTTCAGAACTGTCTGAGCCGGGTAGATTTTTCCAGGTGGCAGTCTACCCACAAACAAAATGTGAAGCCATTCACCATTACAAGTGGGACAATATCGGGCGGTAACTACACTATCCCAGCCAATATCAAAGAACAACACCTAAAAGATTCAAATGTCTTTGCACTTGCCATTGGGATGAGATTCTTTGGTCTACGGAGGAGCAGAAATACTGACACTTTAGGTGTAAGGGTGGGGCCTTATTTTAGGATAGATCAGATTCACCCCAACATTTTCTTTAAAAATGTATTCCACTATAAAGTGGGCTTTTTGCCTAGCCAGGGGAAAATTTGGTGCAATCCTCCTGTTTGCCCCGGTGGGGGCAAAAAGACTGGCTTGTCATTTTTGGCGTGGGGGCTGTGGCCAATACATTTATTTTGCCACAAAGCAAAACCTTCGGGTAAGCTGGACTGCCTACTGACCCAGGAGGCAGTTTTGGGGCAATGCCGCAAATTTGGACAAATCTATTATCCAAGGTGGGCACATAAACACTATTGCCTCCTCTGGGGCCGGGGTATTGTTCGATGCACATGGATTCCAACCCCTCCTTTTGTTGGTTTGAATGCTGTTTTAAAATCCCTGGTGTTCAGTGGGCTTTCTACCCCCAGGAGGGAAGATTGAAGATGAAGACCCTATCTTCTCCAGAGGGGGTGGGGGGAGAAAGCCTATTGGGCTGCAGGGTGGGGGAGCATATGGGACCATGCTCAGGGGGACCATCCCCAACCCAAACAAATACTGCATAAATGAACTCCCTGGTGTCTAGCGGGATTTCTGCCCCCCCCCCCCCAATCCGGGCAGATTGAAGTAATCATCAATATCCACCACATGGGAAGGTGGGAGCAGACAAACTGTCAGCACATGTGTTTGAGGTAGGTACATGACCATGCCCATGGTGGGCAGCCCCCACCCCTAATTTTCTTTTGTGTATGTCCCTGGTGTCTAGTGGACCCTTGTGCCCCCCAGGGGCAGATTGGGGGTACCAACACTCATATAAAACCCCAGAGGCAGGAAGACTACCAGCATATTTTGTTGGTAGTGATGTCATGGCCCTGCCCATGAGGTGTCCCCCACAGCCCAATATTTTTTTTTCTTTTAAATGAATTCCTAGTGTCTAGCTGGGTTTAATACCCCCAGGAGCAGATTGCCCCTGGGGGTATTAAACCCTCAACCTTCCCTTCATAGGGGGCTCAAAGCCTGCAGCATGTTTTTTTGGAGGGTGGGGGCATGGCAATGCCAGCCCTCCCCTATTTAGTTTGTCATTGGTATCTAGTGGCCTTTCTGCCTGGGTGGGGCGGGGTAATTACCCCATCTGCACCCCCAGGGGGAGGCAGAAAGACTGCCTGCATATTCTGCTGGGAGTCAATGTATGGTCATGCCCATGATGGGCTGCCCCACAACAATTTTTTTATGTCTTGTTTCATAGAGTCTAGTGTTTTTTTTTCGCCCCATAGGGGCAGATTGGGGGTAGTTATGCCCAACTGCAACCCCAAGGGAGGGGTGCAGAAAGACTACTATTTTGTTGGAGCTGGAGGCATGGCAGTGTCCATGATGGGCAGCCGCCACTCCTACATTTTTTTTAAATTAAGTTGTGATATCCTGTAGGTTTTTTGCCCCCAGGGTGAAAATTGTGGGTAATTACCCCAACCTGCCCCCAGGGTGGTCAGAAAGACTGATACATCATATGGGTGTGGGAGCACAAACCTATTCCCAAAGGCTGCTCCTCCAATATACCTGGGGTCAGATGTATCAAAGGGTTTTGCCCATTCTGTGTCTATGGGGAAATATGTTGATACATATGGCCCCTGGTGTCTAGTAGGTGTATCCCTGCCTGTGGATCGCTCTGCTAGTGGGATCTGCAGCCACTACAGCTGTATATGATAAAAATATAATGTGCAGTGGAGGCTGGCCCCCCTTAGAGGGATGGGTTCAGGACATATTTGCAGGAGAGGACCTTCTGCAACCCCAGCTCAACACAACAAACAGCTGCACTCAAAGGGGGTGGCTGACCACAGTGGGCTGGACAAAGGGCCTAGCCACAGTCCTTGGCCTGCAACTAGCCCTTCCTGTACATGGCCACAGGAAATTCGCAGCAGCGATTGGTAATTAAAAACATTATAAAATAACAATGAAATTAACTAAAATCAACAGTTATAGTTCAACCTAAAATGCGAACAGACACTAAGATTTACCAGCTAAATTTACAGATGCACCAAGACTTCATGACTCATGCCACTCACTGTGCTCAAAACACCAATATTCCAAATGTACTCAAACAAATCAAAGAGATATCAAGAGAGCACCATGCCAAGCAGCACGAGCTCTGGCAACTGTTATGTGCGTTGATATCTATAACTGGTAAATTTCCACGATTTTGGCATGTGCACCAGAACCATTACTCAAATTTTAACTGTGTATTTTGAGCCACTGAATGTATCAAAATCCCTGAGATGGCAGTATTGGACTATGCTATGCAGAGTACCCACTATGTAATTTGTTATATTACAAATTTATTTTGGCATTGTTAGCTTGAGAAAGCTGTTTTCTTCAACATGCAACTAACAAAGGAATTGAATACATTGTTGACAAAACAATGGCCTATGATGGGGGTCAGTGTGATTTAGTGTATGCAGCCTTTATTGCATATTTATTCCATGGTCGACTTATTGCATAGTTTCCTGTGAAAATATATATTTATTAACACGGCATTTTATCAACAGAAGTCTCAAAACATCACACATGCACACACACTCATACACACACTCACATACATATTACACCGTGAAGGTGATCACTGTGTAGATTTAGTTAGGTCAGAGATTCCATAAAGCCATTTTTTGTTTCACTAATAACATTGGTGCCATGGACGAAACTCGAAACAACTTTTCAAAATAAAAATGTCATCTACATGGGCTTCTTCGTTGAAAGATTCATGCCAAGCTGTTAAGGGGAGACCAAGAAAAATGGGGTCTTCAAAATGTAAATTTCCCATTGTAAACTTTGATCTCTGATACAGAAGAAATGCCATGAAATGTTGCAGAAAGTTAGACCTTTACTCAGAAAGTGTGCTTTTTATTATTCGGAGTTAATCTTTTTAGCTCTTTTTAAGCAATTCACATTTGAAGAGGGTTCCGGATGGGCATGAAGGGGTTAAAAAGTTAGGTATAATAGAACTGTTGTTGTCCACATAAGCTCTAATTGGCCACTTTAAAGTGTATCAGTCAATCCTAATCAGCTAGCTCCTACATGAATCATATGTAGTGCCAGTCATCACAGGGCAGAGTAACATATCCCTGTATTACAAACATGAACTGAAAAAATATAAGGGGAAATGGTGAACACACCTTGACCTCAAGGGGCATTTGGAGTGTCCCAAAGACACACTTCATGATAGCCACTACAGGATTAGGAATATGGTCTCCTTTACAACATATTTAGTGAAAATCTGTTTTTCAGGCTAAAATAAAACAGAGAACATATAAAGGGTGATAACAGATTGTAGACAAAATCTAAATCATTTGTTGGTGGTACCATACTATCTTTTGTTACTGTGGTGTGTTCCAATATGATTTACCCTGCACAAAATGCTGAACCGTGTTTGAAAGACAGCTGTTTTAAGTTATGATTTTTAATGAAGGCTATGAAAGGTGCTCCAGAAGTTAAAATGATGGCCCATTTCTGTACGTTTACACTGTCTTTTTCAGCTGTTTGAGAATGAAGGACCTGATTTAGAGTGTGAAGTAATACTGTTTCCGCTGAACTGAAGATCCACCCATCATATTTAGAGTCCACCACTGATATTCTCCTCCAACTCTATTTAGAGTTCGTGAAAACATTGCAAGTTGTTTGACTTTCGTTCAGCACTATCTACAACATGTTAGTAAGGAAAAGTAAAAACATTTCCATAGAGCACCACCACCACCGGATTGGTGTCAGTACAACGCGAAATATTACATCGCATTCCGTTACAACGGAATTTTTACAACGCAGGATCCATTACATTGGATGCCATTACAACGCATGGCATTACATAGCAGATGGTATTACAACGCATGGCATTACATCGTAAGTATAGGTAAGCATACCTTTTTTAAAAAGTATTATTAAGTGAATTTAATTAATTTAATTTAATTAATTTAAAAAAATATATATTAAAATAGCCAATAATTTAATTTAATAAAATAATATCTATTTAATAAATGTAATTTTAATAAAAAATGGGAATAATTTAATTTAATTTAAATAATAAAATTAACTTAATGTACATATTTTTAAAATTGATATGAAATTTAATTAATTGAAATAATTTATTTAATTTAATTAATTTAATTTAAAAATGTAATTAATGAAATAAAATTAATTTAATTTATTAAACATATTTTAATTAATTTAACAATGGTAAATATAATTTAAGTAACCCAAAACACAAACCCCTGTACCCCAAAATCCAAACCCTTACCTAAAACCTAAAAACACCCCTGTACCCCAAAACCCAAACCCTGCCCTAAAACCTAAAAACACCCCTGTACCCCAAAACCCAAACCTTGCCCTAAAACCTAAAAACACCCCTGTACCCCAAAACCCAAACCTTGCCCTAAAACCTAAAAACACCCCTGTACCCCAAAACCCAAACCTTGCCTTAAAACCTAAAAACACCCCTGTACCCCAAAACTCAAACCCTGCCCTAAAACCTAAAAACACCCCTGTACCCTAAAACCCAAACCCTGCCCTAAAACCTAAAAACACCCCTGTACCCCAAAACCCAAACCCTGCCCTAAAACCTAAAAACACCCCTGTACCCCAAAACCCAAACCCTGCCCTAAAACCTAAAAACACCCCTGTACCCCAAAACCCAAACCCTGCCCTAAAACCTCAAAACACCCCTGTACCCCAAAACCCAAACCTTGCCCTAAAACCTAAAAACACCCCTTTACCCCAAAACCCAAACCCTGCCCTAAAACCTAAAAACACCCCTGTACCCCAAAACCCAAACCCTGCCCTAAAACCTAAAAACACCCCTGTACCCCAAAACCCAAACCCAGCCCAAAAACATAAAAATACCCAAACACCCCAAAACATATACATCAGTACCCCAAAACATATACTCCTATACTCATACTTATTAAAAAAATTACTTAAATTAATATATTTAATTTATAATATTTAAAAACGAAATAAATATTTTTTTATAATTAATAATAATTAAATCAATTATAAAATATTAAATAAAATAAAAAAAAAATTACATACTTACCAATACTTACGATGTAATGGTATGCGTTGTAATAGCATCTGCTATGTAATGCCATGCGTTGTAATGGCATGCATTGTAATGGTATTTGCGATGTAATAGCTGCGTTGTAACAGCATTACGTTGTAATAGTTGCGTTGTAAGAGTAACACACCCCACCACCACCAGGAGAGAACACTCCCATGGCACGGGCAGTCATTTTTTTTAATTTTCAAAAACAAAATACTGCAATGGGATTTCCTCTTCCATGGCACACTTTCAATGCATTGACAGAAATGGCCATGACAGCGCTTCCTGTCAATGTAAAACATGTCTAATAGTACAACAGACATCTCTATGCAGTTACTCCATAAGGGTGACAGAGTAACTGCATTCTAAATCAGTTCCAAATTCTGCACATACGTCCAGGAGCAGACCAACCTGTCAGCTGATTCCCTATTTTTGTACAGAATCATCCAACACTGTTCTAATGAAGAAACACATTATGTATTTATGACAAACCTGTGGCAGACCTAAACACCATCTAGATAGAATCGTAGCTGTATATCTTTAAGCATTTCCTTTAAAAGTAAACAAAATTAGGGCGTTTGTTTTGTCATAGAATTCATAGTTAGTGCTTTGGAATGCTAAAGTAAGGCCACAATTTCCATGAGTCCTCAAACATATTTCTCATCCATGTCAGTCAAACATTCTCGAATGCAGATGTAAACCTGTTCTTTCAATACCTGTGCCAATACCATAAGTCAGGTATCTCTCCTGCGTTCTACTGTAGCTTCCTAGAGTGTTCTAGTAAATAACCAGAGAGCTTTATGACCAAGCTATGCACACCAGAAGCCATCTTGATGGAACCAGATATATAAAGCCTACATAAATTCCTATAGAAATTAACTAAATGAGGTGGTTCTATTTGGTCATAGAAATGATGGGTAGTGATCTAGAAAGCTAAAATGATAACACCGTTTCTACCAGTTCTCAAATGTCTTTGTCATCAATTTTAGTAAAACATTCAGACTTGCAGAGTGCAGCAGTCTGTCGGTCTTGTGATCAAATGATGTGATTTGAGATGTCATCAGCGATGTCATTGTTGTGTCCTCTGTTCATGTGTATGAAACCTCTTGTGGTTCTTGGCAGACTCCTTGCAAGTATTACGTAATCTGGTTGGTGTGACTGGGTGCCTTTTAATAAAATTTGTAATGCAGTGTGTTAACTTAACAGTTGCTTGCTGAAGACTTGCAAACCAGAGCTCTGGGTGTGGCATAGTCTGTTACCAGCTCTAGGGCGGGAGAGGACGCTACAGATACCAATTATATCATTAAGGCGATTAACTAATTTTATCACCGAACTATAACGTCATTTTACCTTTGTTTTTTATCTTTGAATTTATGTCAGTTAAAACATGTTTAAGTAATTTTTTCGACAATTTTCAGGCCACTAATTGCAGCCATGGAAAAAACCACCAGGGGACCCTGTACTGCATCTGAAGAACATAGAGCTCCAGTCCAGAGTTCTTTAAAATGTGGTACGCTGGGGTCATAGCTTCAAGGACTAAGGAGAATTACTGTATTTTTGTTAATGCTGCTATGAGGGTTTGCTGCTCTCTGTACAGGTCTCTACAACTTACAAACATTCTTGGTGGTGCCCCAGCCTCTTCGAGGGGCACCAAAAGTTAAATACAATCAAACAAAAATCCTTCCTAGGGCATTATGGGGCACTCCTTGCATGGAGCAGTGAATAATGACATTCCATGTATTTGTATAAAGTATACATTTTTTTTGGGGTGCCCCGGTGACCACCCAGGGCACCCACAACATGCCCAAAGTTTGGGGCTGCGGGGGGGGGGAGACCCAAGGCTCCCATAAACCCTGGCTGGTCCCCAATTAGCACCTTGGCCACAACCAGTCATTTTTGTTTTAACTGTGGGTGGCTAGGTGTCCACTGCGGGCACTCTCATAATTTTTTTAAGTTGGAGTCTCAGGGGAGCCACAATGCCCCCTACGGCTCATGCTGGCTCCCTAGCTACTACTGATTGTGGTGCTATTGGGAGCTTGCTGTTTTGTTCCCTTCGAGATGGGAGCAAAGTTATACATTTTTACATATGTATATATTTTTCCTCGTGTTTCAAAGGTTGATGTTGCAGCTGTGTATATAATTGATTGCATTTTCTATCTATGCTTGACATTCGGCAGCCGTTTTGAAATTGGAGAGTGGCACAGGCCACACCCGCACAGTGGTAGCTTCTTGCCACCAGTTGGTAAGAACAGAGCCCCCTTCTTTACACTTAGGTCCTGATGAATGCCCTGGACCCACTTGGGCCAACATGTTGACCATTTATACGATGGCTAGGGGACAATACATTCCCCACACACCGTCCACTGATTTTAATATCATATAGTTATTAGTCACTATAAAATGTATTTAAAATAACTATAATGAGTTTTATCCTCACTCACATCCTCACGGGCCCCCACTTAGTTTATAAGTGCCTCCCTGTTGTCAGGTGTATGCCCGCCCTTTACCAAACTTGGTGGAGGGACCGTCCGCAGGGGCAGCGGCGGTCCCTCCAAGCAAATTAGGATGTGACCGCCACCCTGGTCGGTCACATCCCGTATCTTTAACATTGCGGCGGGTGCTGCTTGAAGCCACAAGGTTAAAAATGCATGCATTGCATTTACATTCACAAAGCGGCAGGCACCGCGCGGTGCCTGCCGCTTTGTTGATGTAAATGCAGGGGGGTACCATAGGTACCCCCATGTGCACCCCCCACCCCCTGACACCCTGGGGGCCCGCAACGGGCCCCTAAACTGAAAAGACCACATGCTTTTCCACGGCGGAAAAGCCGCCGTGGAAAAGTATGTTTTCTGCCCCATCCTAATATGGCTGGCGGTGTCTGATAGAGCTTTTACGCCACGGTCGGAAGGCGACCCTGGCGGAAAAGCAGCAAACGGTTTTCCCGTCCGCCGATGACCCCCCAGCCATCCTAATCTGGCGGGGGGTCTTTGAAGGCACTGCTGCGGTGATTCTGCATCCTCCGGGCCAGCGGTGCTTTCTGCCGGCCCGGAGGATGCGGAATCACCACAATCCTAATCGGCCCCTTAGTTTATAGAGGGCGAGGACTGGTCAATGATGAAGAATGACACCAGGTGGTGTGTGAGAACAGTCCGTCACATTGCGTGAGATGCCCTCAGTCACAAGACAACCATAACTTCAATAGGGTCACTACACTAGGGGCAGCTCTTTTTGTGGTAAACAGCAACGTTATATACCCTGCCCAAGAGATTGCCGGAAGTGAATAAAATGTACATTCCATGCCCACACTCTCAAGGACAGGGAGAACAGCAGTGGCCCAGGGGATAGGGTGCACAGGATACTGCACTCATTGGTCTCCTGGGTATGGGGTCATAGGGGCAGTTTTACAGCTCGGGCCATGCCTCCTTTCCATTCCTCTATATGATGAGGGGTCAAAATATACCCTGCTCTATGACTTGCCTATCGCAAAGAGTAAAGAAGTTCCATCCTTTTCTTGGAGCCTCTGGGTGCTTTACTCACAGATAACGTAAGTGTGACAGGTTTGCCTAGCACCTCTCCTGTGTTCACTGTGCCAATAGAACCAAGCTATATCCAGTTGTAGAGCTGCAATAAGGTGAAACTGGTCCTAGTTGCATGTGTTTCAGTTCAGGTTGGGCCTGGCCTGGTGGTTCAGGTTGTAATGGTCCTATTCAAGCAGAGTCAACACTGTTGTGCATATGGCTGGGTCCAAATCAAGGTATTATGGAGTGCAAAATAACACTGTTATTTACAAAGGCTGAGATTAAATCAAACATTCCACCCACCACATTTTTGTACTTCAGTACTCACTGATAACAGCACTAAGACTCACCATTATGTTGATAAAATACAACTCTAGTTGAAACTCTATCTTGCTTCAGACATGCAATGTCTCAATCCTTTATAACACATTACACAGACTTGTATGTCCAGTGCCTACCTGAAGCTCAATATAACCAAGACAGAATTCCTGTTATCAGCCAAGAAAAACAAACAAAACTGTCACACTGGCATGAGCCTTGACGACTTCAAACCCCATTTTCATTGAACTGCAAGTTACCCTGGATTCCAACCTCTCCCTCAAGGAAGAATTTGGCAAAAAAAACTAAGAAGGTCTGGTACCAGCTCTTTATTTTCAGGATAATCAACACATTTCTTCCAGAAAGCAACCTCAGAGCTGCTGTTCAAGCCCTTGTTGTCTTGCTTCTAGTTAATGGTAATACCCTGCTCCATAGCCTCCCAAACTCCACACTGGAACCCCTCAGGGGCACCCTTCATGCCATCTGATGTCCTTTCTAGGGATTCAAGTAATAAATTCAAATCACAGTAACCCCGATGGAACTCCATTGACTCCTCTTGCTGACCCGTGCATCTTTAAAACCAACTGCATTTTTTTTTTACAAAGCAATTACGACTTTGCACTGCACTTATCTAGCAGACAAGTCCATAATCTCTGGTGGATCCTAGCACACCCCCAGCCAGGACAACATCAGACTGTGGACTAAGAAGCGTAAAATTTCCATCTATGCACAAAGGATCTGGAACAACAACCCAACTGGAACAAGGGCCACCTCAACGCTGCTCTCATTCTGGAAAGTGTTGAAGCCTCACCTCATTAGACGACCCTACATCAAAATGAATTTGGTCTACAATCTAGCTTCCTCTCAGATTACTTGCTGATTTTATGCTTTTCATTAACCATGTACCCAACTCTGATGCCTTTTGGCTTTCTTTGCATTTAGAAATAATACATATCATCAACATCTGTGACCGCATTTGAATGTTCTTTATTTCATAAATTACTATTGCAAAGAACAAGGGGGCATATTACCAATGAGGCGATATGAAATTATCGCCGCTTTTGCGCCATTTTCGGCCGATATTACTTGACCAAGTTAATAATCCAGATAGCAATACAAATATACTGGATCAAAATGGGGTCCTGGGGTCAAGGGTAAGGATGGATCTAACTAGCCAGCTGCTGATGCATTGTATACAGGCACAGATCACGGCCACTATACCCCCTGCGAAAGAATCAACCGACATAAGCACAGGGTCAGCCTCCTCTTGTACCCCAGACATAAATCCTATGCCCAAACAAGGTTTATTCAGGGTAGAGGAGATCAGATTAACTCAAGGAAGTGAAGATTTGAGTATGACCGTTACACAGCAGACAGGCATGCTTCACTCTTGGGGTGGGCATAAACTCCAAACTCTAAATCTACCACCAGCTGCATGCCCATTAGTTGTAACAATGGTAAATGTACCTGTGTTAAGACCATCACAAAGAGAGTCTGCAATTCACCCAATGGATAAAGAGTACTATTGGCTAACCAAATTTGCGAGATCAGGCTCTTACATTCAAGGTCATCTGATTATGGCAAGAAGAATACCTTGGGTTGGTCCAAAACCCAAAAACATTGATGGGGACTGTATAGTCCTTCATTTTGACAGTGCCCAGCTTGTGGAAGATTTACTAGTGGAGCTGCCAGTAGAACATTAGGTACAGATGCAGATATTTGTCTTACCTTTGGTCTTTTTCTATAAACCACAGTATAACTGAAGATTCCAGACACCAAGAAAAGACCTGACGGCTCACACGGTTAACAATTGGTTTACACACCAGTAATAGATTTGCCCCACTGGAGAACTTGGATAGTTGTGATGCACTCTCAAGGTCCGCATGAGCATGGCATAATAGTCACGAGTTTGGCCGAGGAATTAGTGGGGTAATTGATGAGAAAATGATGGAGATACAACAGAATAGGCCTCCTAATCCTGTTCTGGAGGAAATAGATATCAGGATAAAAGAGGAAACGAGAACTGAGAGTATAGAGTGCAGACTAATATCATGGAAAATGTCAGGTTATAATAACGAGAAAGATAACATTGAATGGATAAAAGAACTGACAAAGTTAGATATTATTTGCGTTCACGAAACGTGGGAGGTGGGGCAATAGCCAGTACAATCACTCTTAACATTTAAAACATTTAAATGATTCTCCCTATTTTCACATTTTGATATGCAATGGGCAAGTAAGTGGAGATATTATGATAATCAATTATTATAACTATAATTTTAGTAATCCTTATTCAGTGGCGGAAGAGCTGGAAAGGTTGATTGATGACCTTGTTCATCATCATCATCCTAAACCCTTAAAATTATCTGAGTAGGTGGTTTTAATATTAAAAGTTGTCTGATAGTTGATTCTCCAATCTATGTGGTAACTGATTGTAATGGAGATCCTATCGCTCATTATAATAATATCACATATGGAAATGTCCTAAATAGGTTTCTAATGATTTGGAATCTAGAGGTAAGAAATATAATAAATCCACAGTCCAGATGGATGGACTGTACTTTCCTAAGCGCAGGCAGATGGTCAACAATTGATTATGTAGTTACCTCAGATAATTTGACAAACAATGTTAAAATATGCAGATCAAGTTGACAGGCCTTAGCGAATATGTTCGGCTTCTCTGTAATTTAGATTGGAGATGCCTTATAAGGGTAACTCAGAACACCGCCCCAAATCCCTTCTTAGCAAGGAAAAATTGCTATATCCTTAAATGGGTTAGAGTAGATGAGGAATGCCTATTTGCTACAATACTTACCACCAATAATAAAGATCTCCTGACATGTCTAGATGAGATGGCTAACCCCAAGCAGTTGATGGGGCTTTTGAGAAATCTTGTAATTAACCCTTCAAGCTCCCTCAAAAGAGTGTTGAAAGGAACTGCTCCAGGGCACTGGTGGGCCTTCGCAAAGCAGTGAAAAAGATCCCTAGAGCTAATGTTCTCTTATGGAACCATTGCCTAAATTACAAAAAAGTGTGAGACAATAGGAAGAAACAATTTAGAGAGGAGGAGAGGTACAATCTGCAAAATGTCTCAATGGGAAATGATAGTAAAAACATTTGGAAGGTGGTTAACACCCCATTTCTTTCAATAGCAGGAGAATCATTGTTAGATGTGGACATTGAGGAGAACACATGGGTTATTCACTATCAGAAGATGTTCCCAAATAGGAATAGGAATTCTTCTGCTTTAGCGTGGATACCTCCAGAAGACTGCTCAAATGCATCCTTTGAACTGGAGGAAATAGAGCTGGCCCTTTTGCAGACATCTTTCCTGGAAGTCACTGGTAAGAACGGGGTTCCAGCTGACATTTTAGTTTCAAATAAATTAATGTAGCCCCATTGTTGACAAATGTCTTTAATGCAATATCTAAAACAGCTCACTGTCCTCTTCGAAACAGTCTTTAATTATTCCTGTTTTAAAAAAAGGGGGACGTCCATAATCCAATAAATTATAGACCGATCTCCCAAATTGATTGTACAGCCAAGTTAATGGGCTGGCTCTTACTAAATAGCTTCAAAGAATGGGTAATGGAAAAGAAGTCCCTCTCTTAGGGTCAATATGGCTTTAGAAAGGGTAATGGCACAAAAGATTAGTATCTGAATTTGACATTGGTGGCTGCAAAATATTCTATGGTAAAGAAGGGCCAATTATGTATGGACTTCATGGATCTCTCAGCAGCCATTGATTGCATGGCAAACTGTGGTCCATTATGGGGTATATAGGAGTGGATCCCTCGATAACTGCATTCAATTTATAAGACAACTTTACATAGGAGCAACAGCTATTGTACGTTATGGGCAACAAGGGGAATGTTTGAAACTTTTCAACACCAAAAAAGGTGTAAGACAGGGCTGTGTTCTTGCCCCTTTTTTATTTGCTCTTTACACTAATAAGTTGACGGAAAATGGGAAGTATACCCCACTTGCTGAATCAAATACCCTCTCTATTTTTCTCTATGCAGATGACGCAGTCCTATTAGTGAGAACACCAATGGCCTTGCATACTCTCAAAGAGAAGTATACATCATTTATGGCTGACTTGTATCTTTACATAAATTAAGCAAAAACCTTTGTAATGCTCATAGGGGTTAGCTAAAAGAATTGGGTACAATTTTACATAGGGGAAAGAAGAATAGAACGGGTGGAGAGTATCATTTACCTAGGTGTCTTCTATTATTCTGGATCAAATTGGAAGGACATGGTGTTAAATAGAGCAAACTTGTGGAGAAAAGTATAGCTGCTTTATTTAGGTTTTCAAAAAACCTAAGCTCTAAACTAATCCAAGAAATTGCTAAAATGTATCTAGCTAAAGCCACATCTTTTGCAACTTATGGGGCAGTAATTGGGGGTATAGCAGAAGTTGTTGTACTGCAACAAGTAGAAGATACAACCAGTTATCCATGAAAAATCACATAAATCATATAACTGGTACCTGCTACGGATTAATGCGTAGCTTACATAAAATTTTTCAATGGATTCCAATCGATTCAAGGAAGCCGCTGGTCCAGGGACTAATCATAAGTCTGCTCTATTATGGAAAGGCCCTACTGGCATCCATAAATGAGGAGCTCTATTCCAGACTTCAAGTCCTGCAGAATACTGCTGCTATGCTGGTACTAAACCTCCAATCGAGATCCCCGTCTGCATCCAGTTTGAAGACTCTCTACTGGCTCTCCATCAGGAAACAAATCCGTTTTAAAGTCCTCTGTCTGGTATTCAAGAACCTGTAAAGGAATGGGCTAAGCTACCTTGCCAAAAAACTCAGTTGGTATCAGCCTAACAGGACGCTTAGGTCGAGTACCAACTTTCTCCTTACCCCTCAGAGGATCCACACTGTCAGGAATGGTGGTAGATCCTTTTCCTACCTGGCTCCTGCTTTTTGGATTGAGCTTCCATTACCATCAAGCTGTTCCTTTAAAACCTGGCTATTAGTTCATCTATAAAGGCCCTCTGTTCTAATTGGCTTTCAGCCGTTAAAGGAGTTTTACGCTAGCACCCTTAGACCCATGGGTGACATGTGTGCTCAATATATCTCTTTGACTTGACTTGACATTCTGTAAGAGATTAATTTCTGAGCCACGTGCTTGTTCTAATTCTGTTTGTCATACAGAATTTGGGCTATCTTATATTAGTGACACCATCAAATTGGCTCCCCTATTGTTGTGGCTTTCAATATGGAAAAGAAATTCAGTTAAACTAAAACAATTAGTGCTCCAAAACATCCTGAAATTAGAGCCTGCACTTTGAATCTAATAGTTGCGGTATGTCCGTTCAACCCTTAAAACGCTAGGTTTAGGTAAACTCAATATAACCCCAATTTTATGTGGTAGCTTTCCTAAATCAAAGCTTAAAGAGATTTTTATGGAAAAAAGGACATGTGGTAGAAGGTAGAGTAATAAAGGAAAAGGTACTATAACCACATACCTAGAATTACCCTCTGTGATATATGGTCCCATGTCTCACATGTAATTTGCTGAGAACCCTAAGGACCATTTTCTCCTAATAAGGTTCTGATTAAATTATACCCCACTTATGTTGGGCTATCCTGAAAACCTCTATTCATTTACCCATCTTCCCTCATGCTCATGTGATGGAAAGTCCTTACAGACAACCTTGCATTTTTATTCTTTTGTCCCTTATACGTTCAGGAGTGAAATACATTTATTGTTCTATTTTTGTGAAAGGTTTACTTGAGGCATCACCTTTTAGCCTTCTCATTCATTCAACAATTGGAAACTGTATGTGTGCTATGTGCGTGCATCCTTTTTATGGGCAGCTGTAAAGAATCAGGAGGCTTTGCGGCTAGGTTTTTAATAGATTTCGCAATGTAATAATTTTAGATTTTTCAATAACATGTGATTTATTGATAACAATGTGTTTTTATTGAACTGTATAATGTATTGTTAAGATTATAATGTAGAACATTTGTAGATTGTACTAATGCTTGAGTAATTGCCTGTGGACTGGAGTATTTTAAATATCATGATCTAATTATGTAAAAGAAAGGGAATGGTTTTATGTGCCTTTTATGTATTTTTATGCATTTTAACTAGTGTGAAGAAAGTTGATGATGATGATACACTCAACAGTCCTAGGACCTTGGTGCATCTTTTTTATGGGCAGCTGTAAAGAATCAGGAGGCTCTGTGGCTAGGTTTTTAATAGATTTTGCAATGTAATAATTTTAGATTTTTCAATAACATGTGATTTATTGATAACAATGTGTTTTTATTGAACTGTATAATGTATTGTTAAGATTATAATGTAGAACATTTGTAGATTGGACTAATGCTTGAGTAATTGCCTGTGGACTGGAGTATTTTAAATATCATGATCAAATTATGTAAAAGAAAGGGAATGATTTTATGTGCCTTTTATGTATTTTTATACATTTTAACTAGTGTGAAGAAAGTTGATGATGATGATACACTCAACAGTCCTAGGACCTTGGAGACAGCACTTGAGGGCCTTGAGTCATTCCAGCAGAAGCCAGTACTAAGGTCCAGGGCAGGTCCAGTTAGACCTGGTCAGCAGGTCAGCTTCATGACCTTTGAAGTCCTCTTTCTTCTTAGTCCAGTACTTGGGGAGAGCAGGTCCAAACTTTTCTCAAGTCTCAAACAGCAGTTTCAGTCCTTTTATGATCTTCCACAGTTCCAATAGTGTTCCTAGCAGGGTAATGTGGGTGCCACATTTATGCCTGACATCAGTTTGTGGGTAGGGGGGGGGATACCTGGCCCCTCCTAAACCAAAGATGTAAAAGTTACCAGGGGCAACCATACTCACTTTTTCAGCACTTCTTTTGTGCCCTACAACAATCAACTACACAGTGCCACGTTCTGCCTATATCCAAGATGGTGATGTTTTTCCCTCTCTGTGCAGAGCCTGTCTGCCTATTGCATGAAGGAAGTAGGGACTGCTACTCTGTGGTCACTTCAAAAACGTTCTGAGTGCAGCTGCTCTCTCACTGGGATGGATTCTTGTCTGACTGTGGGAACAAATAAGGACCTTGCCTAGGTGTCAGTTAACCTTTGCCTGTAAAAGAGTAGGCCTCTTTGAGGTTAATCAAGTTTCTGGGCACAGTTCAGTAGGTCATCCTACCAGAGGAACAGAGACACCACCCCACATACAAGGCCTTTTTCTTGCCCTGGTAGCCGTTTTTACAGCACAGTTTTCATCAATAGGACAATTCTGCTGCAAGGTGACTGTTGGAGCTCATGCAGATGGGTCTCCAGAGGCTTTTGGGAGGAAAGATAAACGTTTCTAAAAGTATCCTTACCCTTAAAGGTTATTATAAATTTGATTTGACAAATATATTTGATTTTAAATAACTATTGAAGAGTCTCTGAATTATATTTCTAGATGTTTCCTAACTGAAATAAGTATTATTGAACGTAATAATGCTGCTCAGCATTTCCCTTTGTAGCCCAGCATTATCCTATGGAACAGCTGCTTTGCTACAGTTAAAATATCTATTTGGGCGTTTTTACTTTAAGGACATGTTTAACATTAAAAGTTTGCATGTCCTATTTTTAAATACCATAGACCCTAATTTTTGGGCAGTAAGGAGTGACCTATCAGTATTTGAAAGGAACGGTTTAAGCCTGTTAAAAAGGCTTATTTTGTTAAGTTGAATTTGCAGTCCAAAACTGCAACCCTCAGGCAACACTGGTAGACATACAGTTATGTTTTCTACTGACACTGTAGTGAATGGCATGATGGATGCTGCACTCTACTTCTGACATTTGACTTACTTGCTTGGGTACACTTTGTACCATATAAAAATAAATTAATAGGTAAGTTATGTATGTCAACTAGGGGCACACCAATTATACCATGTTGAAAAGAGGAGGACAAGTTTTTTACCTCTGGTTAGAAGGGATAAAGTTATAGAGTTCTACAGCCGGCAAAAGCAATTAAGGTAAAACATGGTAATTTTTTACAATATGCAACAGAAGATTAAAGCTGACTGGACAGGCTAAACCCTTCTATCTTCCCTGTTCCTGAGCATCCCATGGGAACTGTGCTTTAGGGAGTTCCTAATATATTTATCTTCATCTTGCTTTTGCTGTGAAATAAATTCAGCCCAAAGGACAACTGGCCTTAATTTATTTGACTAGCTAGGCCGATCTTCTCTGAGGTCTGGTGGACACATCTTACCCCCACTCATATTGTCTGGCTTAACATATCCCTATCATCTTCCCATTTTTGGTCTTCAGTTTTGTACTCTCGCACATGTTGTCTGGAAAATGCAACAAACCTACTCTGGAAGGTTGCACTGTCTCTTGGTGAATCCACAGTTCTTTGACTAGTGTATGCTTGCCCTTCCTCTTCAGTATAATAGGCTGGAAAGAAAGCCTACAAAGATGCTACCTGCTTCAACCAATTTTGCTGGCTGTGATTACAATTTTGTAACCTGAAATGCTAACTTAATGACCTTTAAATAGCACTGCTCCTGATTTTAAACAAATATGGCCCCTCTTCATATAGTGCCTTGTACCCATTTGGGCATCTAGAAAATATATAATGTACTACCACAAACCCAAGTAAGAGATGGCACACAGCCAAGCTAGAGACTTTATGATGAAATCAACTATAGGTCCACTTTGGCACTCCTTCTCATGTACTGGTCAGCATCAGGATCCCAGTGCTAGATTGATTGGATGTACAACAGGATTCATACTGAAACATCACTCAGAAATGCCATGAAACAAAGCGAGGAATTCCTTAAAACCAAAAACTAATGTTATCTAACAATTATTCCATGATGGAGTCCAGTTTACTGCAAATTATTGATCTGATCAATGTGCCATGTCGACACTGCAAGCACCACTGTGCTGCCATGAAAAAAATGAACTCTACCTCCCTGAATACAGAAGAGAAGACAACATGCTAGACTTTTAGGTTTTCTGCAGCCTCTGCAGAAGGCCAGAGAATAACCTAGGGATCTGGTCTAAGTCTACAAGGTTTGGCTTTCACACACAAAAGTGACTCAACTGAGTTGAGTGCATCAGCACTTGTGTGGACTAGGTTATTGTACCCCTACACAACCCACACTTGGAAAATCTGCCAATGTAGTATCTGTATAGTCTGGGTTACCCGCAGTCCCGTAAGGGTGTCAGGGATGCAGTGCTTATTCAAATCCAATGTCATTCTTTAGAATAGCATACAATCACTGTACTAGGAAAGACACTAAATATGTTTAAAGGTGTGTTTTCAACAGTGCCATCCAGTTGCTTAGTACAAGAGTAATAACCACATAACAGATAATTGAAACAGCACTAATGTATGTTTCTAGCAGTGAGAATAATATGGACATTTCAAACAAGATTGGGAGGTTCCTAGTAGCCTAACTCCCTAAAGACTATTTCTGTACTCTAGGCTATGAGAGATTGAAGTAGCTAACCTACATCTTGAGTTTCTTGGGACTCAGCGCACTATGTACATTTTAACAGCAGATCAGCTGTGTTCGTCAGAGGTCTGCTGGGAGAGAGTGTTCCCTCAAAAAGAAAAAACACATCATCAGTCATTTGTTCCTCCTTTCTGTGTAGGCTCTCAGGATAAGAATGGATGCTGTGACAGCCTAGTAGGACCTTTTGAGATAACCTGGGGTGAAGATTTCTCTAATTTTAGTGGGCAATTCATGGTGTTTATATAGGGTTGAACATATATCTAGTGGAATTTCCATTAATCACAGAAATACCCATTATGGACCATCATGATGAAAATATGTCAACTCAGACTACATGTTTATTTTATGTATCCACTGTCAGACCATGAACTGTAGCTATCATGGAGCTTGTAGCAGACTTGTTTTAGTTTACATGTTAGCAAAGGCATTGTGTAAATAAATTGACACTTTCCCAAGTTCTGCAAAGGATAATGACATGCTGAATGCGGGCCTGGGGGTGAATGTTTTGATTTATTCTGCATTCCGTCCATCAATTGTGTGTGTCTTTTGCTTTCTCGCCCTAAGTGCGCAAGGTATCCTGAGACATGGGTCCCAGGCTCACTGTGCCACTGGAATCAAGCTATCCTGGCTGAAGAGGGGTGAAACCCTGAAACCGGTCCTAGGAGGCTTGTTTCCAGTCCAGGGAGGACCTGGTTTGGCAGTTTGGGCTGGACTGTTTCCATGAGGCACAGGGTCAAGACTGATTTTCATATGGCAGGTCTAAACTGGGGTGGCATGGTGAGCAAAAGAATGATGGATTTAACCCAGATCTCTTGCCTGGAGGTGAATGTTTTGATCTGTTCTGCATTCCGTCCATTAATTGTGTGTCTTTTGCTTTCTCTCCCTAAGTGAGCCGGGCATGCCCAGGCATAGGTCCTGGGCTCACTGTGCCACCGGAATCAAGCTACCCTGGCTGAAGAGGGCTGAAACCCCATACCTGCCCTATGATGCTTGTTTCCGGTCCAGGGAGGACCTGGTTTGGCAGTTCGGGCTGAACTGTTCCCATGAGGCACAGGGTCAGGACTGATTTGCATATGGCCAGGTCTAAACTGGGGTGGCATGGTGAGCAAAAGAATGATGGATTTAACCAAGACCTATTGACTGGGGTGAATGTTTTGATTTGTTCTGCATTCCGTCCATTAATTGTGTGTCTCTTGCTTTCTCACCCTAAGTGCGCCAGGTATGCCCAGGCGTGGGTCCCAGGTTCACTCTGCCACTGGAATCAAGCTATTCTGGCTGAAGAGGGGTGAAACCCTGAAATCGGTCCTAGGATGCTTGTTTCGGGTCCAAGGAGGACCTGGTTTGGCAGTTCGGGCTGGACTGTTTCCATGAAGCACATGGTCAAGACTGATTTGCATATGGCCAGGTCTAAACTGGGATGGCATGGTGAGCAAATGAATGATGGATTAAACCCAGATCTTTTGACTGGGGGCTTATCCCAGCGATGATCTAAATATATTAAAAAAAGAGGGGTTTCCCCTGGCAAAAGGTTTCTTTTGGCAGTTTTGAAATGGAAGTTTAAAACTGCTTGCACACACACACAGAGACTGCTATGGTAGGCCTGAGGCATGTTTAAAGTGCCAGTTAAGTGGGTGGCACAATCAGTGCTGCAGGCCCTTTATTAGCATTTATTTTACTGGTGCTGTGCATAGGTAGTACTTATATATAGGGACTTATCAGCTAATTAAATGTGCCAATTGGGTATAAGATGCCAATTCTTCCATGTTTTACTGAGAGAGCAAAAGCACCTTATCACTGGTTAGCAGTGGTCAAGTGTGCAAATTTTTGAAGTCAGCAAAAACGATGTTAGCAAACAAGAGGGTTGAAGGCAAAATGTTAGGGGGGAAACAACACTAAGGATGCCAGGTTTAACAATTACATTTAAATAACTATTACAAATTGTGGTTTCATTACTTTTCGAGCTGGTCCCACTGAGAGATACAGTATTAGTATTTAATATGTACCTTGGTTTTCTACATATGAAAACAGCTAGACCTGACAGAGTGAAAATAGATTTGTTTTCTTCTGTCACTGTAGGAACATAGTAATATTATTAATATATATGTCACCCTTTTAAATACCGTGCACCCTACCTTGTGGACTGCTAGGCATGCATGGGTGTAACTTGCTAATATTAAAAAGTAAATTTTCTACTGGTGAAAAAGGTTTAAATTAACTGGTTGCACTGCAGATCTTAGACTGCAGTAGTCAGGCTACAATGATAGACTTGAAGCTATGTTTTCTTTTGTCTCACTAGTGGATGACACAACAAGTACTGAAGTCCAAAAGTGACAGTTCACTTATCATACCATGGGTTTGTTTCTGTATATTTTACTGTGGCCTTATAGAAAAGTTAAATACGCCAATCCAGAATGATCCAATCTGAATATGTTCTAGGGGTTAGGGCTCTGGACAGTCGTATCCTGTTTTGTGTTTTTTGCAGGGCCGGTTTTAGCACCGGTGGCACCAGGTGTGGTCGGCGTTCCCCAATGACCTCCTCCCCAGATTACCGCAGCACCACCCTTTAATAGTGCCCCACAAGTCTTCATAACCCTCTATCATGCATTTCTTTTGTTTTGTAGCACCACTCATACCAGTGAGGTGTCAGAGGTACTTCGCATCACATACACATTACACAGAGACAAAATATTATAAGTGTGTTAATCAGTGGATAGAAAATCTTACATTGGACAGAGAACTACAAGGTGTTGGAGTCACAAGTCATCCCTATGGGTAGGCAGTATACTTTAGTGCTTGATCTAGAGAACACAAACTCAGGACTTAAAACATAACGCCATGGTTAGGGGTTGGCTTCACTAATAAGAATTGATTTCTACCCAAGTAAACCATTTTAAAAACATTAGGATAATGAAAGACTGGCCAAAAATGATAACGGTCTAATTTATACCCTGTAGTTTGCATGCATCTCTTTGATGATAGTTAATAATTCACTGTTCTATGTTAGGATTTAAACGTATAAACTGCAAGTAACAAAAGGGTCTCTAGCAGAAGCAGTAATGCACTGACCTAGTTACATTGTGCGCACTATGTGATCTACATGAGACACGTGATTTACAGCAGGCATTTTAACCTCCTGCACTACTATATGATGAGTCAAAACTTCCACTAGTCAAAACTCCATCTCTCTGCAGCATGACTATTATTCACCAACTATCTTGACATATTTATAGTTGCTAGAAAATTGCTGAAGGAAAGGAATGAAGCAGGTGCTTTTAAAACCATAGTGCACTCGAAAACATGGCAACCACCCCCTCCAGCCCCCCCCCCATTGTCCTTTTACCTATGTTAGCCTAATGGTGAAAGTTGTAGGCAGCTTTTATTTTTCACACATTACTAAACATCAAGATTGCTTTTGTACCACATTGTATTATCACACAGAATCAGCACATGTTTTCAAATGTTATTCATTTCCTGGTAGGTAGTCAGAACAGCCATGGAAAGGTCAAACAACATTGCCTCTTGTTATTCTCTCTGGTCAGACACTAGGATCTTGACATAATAAAATAATGGAGCTGCTTATTTTAATACAGATAACTTGTCATATAACTGATGACAGGGGTTCGGAAAAGAACACTCTCACAGAGTGAAGGTCCTGAGACAGGAGTGCTGCGTCAGTTTAGATGTAAAGCATCTACCTTTGTATGCAAATATATGGGGTCCGCCACTAAACTCAGTGATCTATAATTTATAACAACTTAGCTTCAGTAGTACGGGAGGGTTTAGGAAGATCTGTCAGATAACATGACAGGGATCTTTATTTTATACTAGCAGCCATTCCCAACGTTGTACGGGTATGAATTGCTGCCGGCCAGTAGTATATTGTTTTGTAGGATTTCGTTTTGATAGCATTTCTTATCTGTGACAGGTCTGTGAAACGTTCCAATTCACAGTGCACTGCTGATGCACTTAAGAGTGCGCGTTCAGTAGTGTGTGAATTCGAGTTTCCCTACTTTATTTTTCCTTGCAATATTATATAGCGCGAACTCGACAACATGGCATGAGCACAATTTACATTACAGAAGAACACATTCATTTGTGGTAGGCACGGGGAGACAAAGCGGTTTGCCTGGAATCACAGGATGTTGAGCTGATGCCGAGATTCGAACGTAGCTCCCCAGCTCTAAAGTTCGCAATTCTAGAACTTGTGGCAGGAGGTGTGTCTAAAAGTGTATGTCGGTGCTGGCCATCAATGAGAGAGACCTGTGCATTTTTCAAATGGGTGGTGAAAAAATATGAATATGTTGCTGGAGATGTGGGCCGCCGTGCCACCAATGTACTTACCAGGAGACACCCATTATTCGGCATCTTTCTTTCCACATACCATCACTCCGCATCCATTACGAAAGTACCATGACTCCACAATGCCATTATAACGCATGTCATTGCATTTTATATGCTTTTACCACACATACATTTACAACGAAATTCGTAGTAAATGCATGAATGGTAAAAGCATGTTTTTTTAATGTTTGGATAAGGTAAGTATGGGTATAGGGGTATATGTTTTGGGGTACTGAGGTATATGTTTTGGGGTGTTTGGGTATTTTAGGGGTTCAGATATAGTTTTGGGTTATGGGGTACAGGGGTAGTTTTAGGGTATAGGGATAGGTATGGGGTTTGGGGTACAGGGGTATTTTTAGGGTGCAGGGCTAGGTTTGTGTTTTGGGGTATAGGGGTATTTTTAGGGTTCAGGGGTAGGTTTGGGTTTTGGGGTACAGGGGTATTTTAAGGGTTTAGGGCTAGGTTTGGGTTTTGGGGTACAGGGGTATTTTTAGGGTTCAGGGCTAGGTTTAGGTTTTGGGGTACAGCTGTATTTTAGGGTTCAGGGGTAGGTTTGGGTTTTGGGGTACAGGGCTATTTTTAGGTTTCAGGGCTAGGTTTGTGTTTTGGGGTACAGGGGTATTTTTAGGGTTCAGGGGTAGGTTTGGGTTTTGGGGTACAAGGGTATTTTAAGAGTTCAGGGCTAGGTTTTGGTTTTGGGGTACAGGGGTATTTTAGGGTTCAGGGGTAGGTTTGGGTTTTGGGGTACAGGGGTATTTTTAGGGTCCAGGGCTAGGTTTGGGTTTTGGGGTACAGGGGTATTTTTAGGGTTCAGGGGTATGTTTGGGTTTTGAGGTACAGGGGTATGTTTAGGGTTCAGGGCTAGGTTTGGGTTTTGGGGTACAGGGGCATTTTTAAGGTTTAGGGATAGGTTTGGGTTTTGGAGTACAGGGTATATTTATAGGATTAAGATGGGTTAGTGTTTAAGGGTGTTGGGGTATTTTAAGGAGTATGGGTGGGTTATGATTATGGGGTGCAGGGGTATTTAAAGGGAGCTGGGTGGGATTCGTTTTTAGGGTGTAAAGGGTAATAAAATAAAATAATAAATAAAAATAATATAAATAATGCAATTTAAATAATAAATGTTTTAATGAAATTGAAAAAATGTTTATATATATATATATATATATATATATATATATATATATATATATATATATATATATATATATATATATATATATATATATCCATCAATAAGAGTCACGCCTAGTGAGGAGCCCAGGTAAGTGTTGCTTGAATATTTTAATGAAGGCTGCAACGTGCGGGGTCTGGTATTCCACGCATATTCTTGCAAAGTCTAAAAGCCTGACGCGTTTTGTGAAAAAAACACTTCCTCAGAGGCTTAGAACAAGAAAACAAAGCGCAGGTGCCTCAGTTTATAATACAATCTCCCGCCACAGTGGGCGTTACCGCTCCCGCGGCATTCTGGGATTTGTAGTCAGAGTTGCTTCAGTGAGAACCACACAGGCTTGTCGCTGGTACTCCAAATTAATCCACAGTGGGTTTGCTGGAGTCCATTCACAACACACGCTGCATCTTGCTGCCTTCACCATCTGCACCTGTCCCCATATCGCACACGCCGGTTGGCGTTGCGTAGGTCAGTTTTACTTGGCAGGGCTCTTCCAAGGCTGGATCTGCCTTACATATCCATCAATAAGAGTCACCCCTATGGAAGAGCCCAAGATCAGGTAAGTGTTGCTTGAATATTTTAATGAGTATGATGTCCAACTCCATACCAACTGTGTCCCTAGTCCCCAACTCAAATGCAATCGATCAGCCTGTAGTACCATTCTGTAGTTGCACAAACAAAATGAGAAAGACTGAGTATTTATTTTGTGTATACTAGATTTGTGTTTGCGTTATCTAAAGAACTAGTCAGGACTGACTCTTTGAGGAGCATAAAGCTGAAAACAAAACAAAGTAGTGTGGACTGTGGAGTGGACCCAATGAAGGAATCTCATTATCTCTCAAAGGGGAACAAATAAAATACCCTTCAGGTTCAGCCTTCGGTAGGCCATCAACATTTTAAATTATCACAAACACATTTTAAGCATAATAGTTACAGATACACAAGCACCCATTGTCACACTGCCTGCCACCACATGAATCATCTCTCAACACACATCACAAGTTCAAGAAAAAACAACAATCAATCAGCATGGAATGCATGCCATTTACCTGTTCTTCCGGCGTGCTCACCGTGATTGATCGTGGTACATTACAGAATGCAAATCTATTTGTTCAGGAAGCAGAGAATGGCCAGTGTAAATCAAATTATGATGTCACATGTGTGGCAGTCCCTCTAGGGTAAGGCAGGATAGATAGTCATGGCCGTATGCTGGAGGCAGGCACACATTTGTTTGTGTTCTACATCCAATGACTTGATGGAAATTGGTGAAGATAGGCGTAGGGACTTCTCACTGCACACAGTTGCAACTCCAATCCGACAATAAGAGTGTGATTGAGGGGATAAACTAGTCAACCAGACAC
This sequence comes from Lissotriton vulgaris, assembly GCF_964263255.1. Lineage (NCBI taxonomy): Eukaryota > Metazoa > Chordata > Amphibia > Caudata > Salamandridae > Lissotriton > Lissotriton vulgaris. Next base: position 1,087,317,842 of record NC_141697.1, on the reverse strand, counting down.
AAACAAATAAAAGTAAATAATAATGTTCCGTAGTAGTTATATCTTGCTTTTTTGGCTTCAAAGAAAGCAGATCAGTGAAAGACTGGAGACTGAGAGAGAAAGTTCTATTGTTGTTGGCCCAGGCCTAGTAGTCAGAGTACAGCTCATCCTCAAACTCTGGCAGTTCACCCAGAAGTAGGCCATCTAACACACTACTTCCATGACCTGAGTCTCCTTCATCTTCCTCCTGTGGTACTTCAGGTATAGAGTAATCCAGTGGCATAAAGTGCTAATTCCTTTAGATCATGGTTATTCTCTTCATGTTTTGGGGCAAGAGACTGGTCCTTCTACCTGTGACAAAGCATCAGCAGTACTGAAAACATGCTCAGCGGAGACAATGGCTACTGGGCAAGCCAGATAGTTTATTGCCAGACTGCTGAGCAGTGCCTGGTGGCGCCTCTTCCATATAAATACACCAATGGGTTTTGATCAAGGTAGATCTCTGTTCCATTACCCATATAACCGTGGAGCATTCACTCAATGGTCATTTCTGGTGCTCCACCTTGCTCGACCTCTTATGCCTTCACCTCTGCACTGGACTTAAGCCTTGCAGATTTAAGGGCTGATGCTCCCGGGCTAGTTGTTGATGGTGTACTTGCTGGTTTTGGCTGCTGTGAGTCAAGAACACTGCCCTGTGGCTGTGAACTTGAAGGCTTGTGCCCTGGAGAAGTGGGACACTAATTTCCTACCAGTCTTTTACTAGATAACGGCCTTGCTCAGCTGTCCATGTGTTGTATTTCCTAACATCCCCATCTGAAAAAGGATGAAAGGTAACAGGAAAGGTTTGTACAGTGTTCAAGAATTGTGGCACAGATGCAGTGTTTGGAGGACAGAGTGTCCCTTTGCACCCTTGTATTAGCAGCAAAGCGAAGGATTAAGTTCTCCACCAAGTCATACAAAATGAAATGAAAGCAAATTTATAACGCGCAGAACTCACACCTGTGTACATTGGAGACACCTCCTTTAGCTGTTCCTGTAGCATGTGCAGCAACTGGATAGCTTGGCCCATGGTACTGTCCTCCTCGCTGACTTCTCGTGTGAACACCTCAAAAGGTAGCAGCATCTCTATCAGGCATTTGACTAGGCCAAATTGGTCCATCTCAATGATCATGCCTTTCACAGTTGCATCACTTCTATGCATGACCTATTCATTGATAGGTCTGTACTGCTTAAACAGGCATTCAAGTATGTAATAAGTTGAGTTCAAACAATTTGGCACCTTCGTATGAGTGCCTTAACTACCATTCTATTATCACACTTAATGACCCCCAGCTGTTTCCATGCTTTAAATGAATGGCTGAAATGAGTGCACATTCTTCTGCATGTGGACAGTAACTTGCTTACTTGGTCTTCTTTTCTGAGAAGTCCTATATAATGATTTTGATGCAGTGCCCTAAACACAGGACCCTGAAATAGCCACACTCAGCCTTGGCTTTAACTGTATTACTGCTATTGCCAGTGACAACAAATCCAATCTTAAGCCCTCTTTATCGCAGCCATTCAAAGACCTTGTTGTTAATGTGTTCCAAAATGATTGTACCTCTATGAGTTTTCCCCATGGCAAATATGGCTACAGTTGCATGCTTCAGAGCAGCATTAAAAATCACAACAGTGTCAACACCTGCAGATATTTATTCTCTAGCCCCCATGAAAGAGATCCAGTGTGCAGTAATGCACATGTAATCATCAGCTTGGCAACTGGTCCACATGTCTGTTGTCAGGTGGATACCGTGAACAGCACTTTGCTGCAAAGTTTGTCCAAGCAATTCAGAACAGCAACTCTGACTAAATAGGACAGGTTTGGGACCCAAGCCTGGGCGGAGTTTGCGGAGTTCCGTTGCCAAGGACTCCGTGAAGTGGCAAAACTCCACTAAGCTACGTGGAGTTCTGCGAGCAGCAGAGTGGGTTACCTAACACCGTTTGCACATATTTTTAGTCCCTGGTATTTCTCCTGTGCTATAAAATTAGCTCGAACTGCATCTCAAACAGTGCAAGATGTATAGTGCTTTTTCAAATCGGTTGTTTGCCCCCCGGTACCATAGTTTGTACCAAGCTTACCCTGACTAATACTTGCTTCACAAAAGGAGCATATGACAATGTTCAGCTCCTTCTGGCTAACTGAAAAGAAGTCACAAACCGAGGAGATCAACTTTCTGACAATGGTGCCACTGCCAATGTTAGATGAACTGGCAGTAGGTGGTCGTATGACGTTTGACTCTCTGCAGTACCTACTTCCACTGAGGTAGTTGTGGGTGTAGGTTGCTGCTGGGACTTTGCAAATATGACAGCTGTCAATCGTTGGATCTGTGTTGCCACTGCTACATTCCTTCCGGGGAAGTTGGGATAGGCTTACATCTAAGCATGGGCGAATTTTGCGAATTCGCGATCCGCAAATTTGCGGATTTGCGAATTCGCGATCTGCAAAATTCACAAATTTGTGCGAATTTGCGGATTTCTGTTCGCGGGGTTTTTTGCGTGTTCGCGGGGATTTTTGCGTCTTCGCGAGCCGCTTGCATAGCGAAGTTACCCATGCAGTCGTTTATGGGAGAGGGAGAGAGAGATAGATAGATAGATAGATAGATAGATAGATAGATAGATAGATAGATAGATAGATAGATAGAAAGAGAGGGAAAGAGAGAGGGAGAGAGAGAACGAGAGAAAGAAAGAGAGGCCGGATCTCTGAAGGGCCAGATTCCTGAGTTGCCCCTACAGAACATACAGCTTTTTATTTTTAGCAAAATGCATATGAAAATTGTGCTGTAAAGGTCTCTTTTAGTTTAACCCCTCCTGACAACTCAAAATGGGTGTATTTGCCATCCTCTCCCTTCTTCCTGTTTTTTATATCTGTAAGTGCTTCCTGATGAGGTTTAATTCCTTGGACAGGTGCCTCGTTGCCTACTTGTAACTATTCTCTGACCCTGCTTCAAGGGTCAGAGCAGGGTCAGAGAATAGTTGCAAGTAGGCAACGAGGTGCCAGGAAGCAATTAGCAGCAGGTGTCCAAGTTGAAGTTAATTTGTTTGTAACCCTTTTGTAAAAGGTTACAAAGAAATTAGGTTCAACTTTTGCACCTGCTGCTGTAACCCTTGCTTGGCTGAAAATTCGTCCCTGCGAAATCTCGGGAAATCCGCAAATTCGCCCGCGAAACGGATTTTACGCCCACCCTTACTTACATCCATGATGACTGGCTTATTGTCATCCTCCTCTTTTACATCTGTCTCCAAACCTCTAAGGCTTTCTGAAACCTTCCTTTTCCCTAGGATCGTCTCATGGCATGTCTAACTCTCAGACTGAGGCGGTATCCAAGAAATGTCTAGATTATCAGAAGGGGGCTTGAAGAAGAAGATGCACCACTAACCCTCCTTTTTCTAGCTGGAGATCTGGAAGACAATGGATCTTCTGAAAGAGAACATTGCTCTACTTCCTCAGCATGAAACACATTGTCTTGAACTGCTTTTACTTTGGGAAGAACTACTATTGGTGGTTGTGGCTGTTGTTGTTGTTGACTTCTCTGAGTTTTCTGCAACAATTGGGTACTACTTTGCTATAGAAATAAGTCAATTTCAACATCATGCTCGTCTGCGTTGCTGTTATTAGACTTGCTGCCTCTGTGACAGACATGGGCTTGGCTCTAGATAGGTGAGGGTCCACTTATGTAGGGGTGCTGGTCCCAGCTTGCTCCCAAGAAGACGGTGCTGCAGACACAGTTTTTTCTTTTCCAAAAAATATCTGGGGCAATATACCAGTGGTGGTGATGGTAGGCTCCTTCTTCTTTTCACTGGCCACATTCTTGGTAAAACCTTTCTTTGTGGCCATCTTGAAGCTGTCATTTAGCAGTGGCACTGCTTAATTTAGTGTGGTCACCGGTTACGCCTATTATAAATAATTAACAATAGAGTGTATCTATTCTATTCCTAAAACGGAAAACCACATTAACATAAACTTTCATGGTGACTGACTGTACACTCAGGAACAATTAGAGATTACAGATACAGATGCAACTGTTTGCTTTATGTGCGTCAAGTGACATCACTCAAGTGTGTTAAGGCACTCAGGGAGGTGCAGCTGACACATGACAATGGAAAGAATAATGCCTCAACAATGAATGCTGTTATTGCAGACATGAAGTTGTTTGATGCCAGATGTAGTGGAAAATGGTATGAGCCAAAATATTTTTACAAAATAAAAAAGTATATATCTTATTTATTAATGAATTAAAACAATTGAAAAAACTTAAAATCACATAAATTAAACATAAGTGAAGTTATCTTCAAAGTTATAATAATAAGTTATTAAACAGCTATCTCATTGCTCAACTATCCATGCAGCCTATGGCAAAGGGTCACACTGGCTGGACGCACAAAATAGCTGCCAGCCAGTACCACATTGTCATCAACAACAACAACACTGAGCAGGAAGGCATTGGGAACAAAGGGAAGACATGCAGACCTATGGGGAAAGCACACTGGCTGCCTACACAAAATGGCCACCAATCACATGGTCACAATAAAGAACATGCAGGCCTATGGGGAAAGCACAGTGGCTGGCTATTGGTAACACAAAACGGCTGCCAATCACATGCTCACAACAGCAAGAAGCAGGAGGGTGAGGCCTGTAAAACAAAGAACACATACAGGCCCATGGACACTGACTGTTACAAATGACCCTTCACCACATGGTAAGTGGAAAAAAGGCAAATGGCGGCTCACTGCAAAAATACACAGACACACTGGCCAGACAAAGGAGACATGGTAAAACAGCATTAATGCAGCAATGCCAAAAACAAAAATGAACAGGGCTAAAAGTGTTTACAACAACACACATCCTCCAAAGGCATTTCCCCACCTATAGACAGTGTGCATGAAAAGAAAAGTAAAATACCACAGAAAAATCACATTTTGTATTTCAATCCAAATCCATCTGTGGCCTAAAATAGCAGTTTCATCCAACAGGCAACGCAGAAACAGTTTTTTCATGAACCAATGACTAGTACTGATGCTACTGGAAGGCAGATTGGCTGGCAAGGCCACATAGTGAATTCAACTAAAATATTATTGCACATGTATTAGAAAACATGTGAGGCTTAGAAAACAAAGAATGCATGCAGGCCTATGACAACAACACACTGGCTGCCTACACAAAATGGCTGCCAGCCACATGGTCACAACAACAAGAACCAACTAGAAGGCATGGCCACATCAAAGAAGAGATTTAGGCCTATGGCAAAAGCACAGTGGCTCGTTACAGAAAATGGCCGCCATCCACAATGGTAACAACAAGAAACAGTAGGCCTAGAAAACAAAGAACCAGCAAGAAGGCATGGGCAAAACAAAGAAGACATGCAGGCCTATGGCAAAAGCACACTGCCTGGATACACAAAATGGCCACCAGCCACATGGTCACAACAAGAGGCAGGAGGCCTGCAAAGTAACGAGTTCATGCAGGCCTATGAACAGTTCACTGAATATACAAAATGGCCGGTGGCCACATGGCATGTGAAACAAAGGTAAATGGTTGCCTTTGGCAAACATACACACACACTGGCTAGACAAAGGAGGCATGGTAAAACAGAGAACATAGCATTAATTCAGCAATGCCAAAAATGAAAATTAACAGGGGTAAAAAAAAAATGTCTACAACAACACACACCCTTCAAGGACATTGGCTGGAAGGCCAATTGGCAGACTAGGCTACAAAGTGAATTAAAACAATATTGCAAATGTATTTAAAAAAATTAGAACATGTAGTAAACTGTGAAACATGTTTCCTTTACAAAAGAAGAAAAATTAAATGCAAAGAAATCACTAGGCCCCTATTGAAATAGCAGGTCACCCACGACAATACATTTTAAAAATCCATTAATGTACAAATAAATCCAGGTGCATTGCCGCAATAAAAAAAACAACAGCAGTGTTTCAACTTACTTGTGAAATCTCTAAAGCAAAGTCCTTAAATCCAACGGGATATGCAGCAGATACAAAGAGTAATCCTTCCAGCTCCAAATACAAATGAAAAGTGACCAGGAGATGGGCAAAGTACTGGAAGAAGCCTGCTCGACAGGAACAGGAAGTTTGAGACTCTGGGGTACTTCCATCCACTTTGAAAACAAAGTTCAAAAAGGACTCCTTGCACTCAAAAATCAACACCAAATATCAATTCTAGGAGATTTGTAACTCCAAATCGTCATTTCTGTAAGATTTAGCTGCTTCTCAAGGAGAGAATCTTCTCCAGAGTGCAGCCACTGTAGATCCTGCTTATTCTGTAACACGTATGGCAAAAAAACATTTAACAGAAGTTGCTCATGTGCCCGAATAACGTGTTGATGACCACAAACTCTCGAGGGAGCATGTGGCAATCTGTGGCGTCCGCGAACGGCCATGAAAATCTCATGGGAGATCGCAAGTTCCCGGCAAGTTGCTCCAATGCATGTAAAAGAAGATTTTGAGCGCAATAACCTGAAAAAACCTCTGCTCTATTACAGAGTGTGTAGTTTAACTGTTACTCCGCCTTCTTGGTGATTTTACACCAGTTATTTTTAAATGAATCATATAATCCTAAAGAAAATGGCATCAACATCTATACAAAAAGAGATAGACAGGCATTTCCATCGATGTCCATTATGTGTACTTCAGTGAGTATTCTGCGAGGTAGAAAATATTAAAGAATACACATTAGAAAAGTACAAAATACATTTTAGTTTTATGATCTTGTTACAATCCGCCAACAGCAGACGTTCCCTAAATTAGGAATTCCTATTTGCAGGTGGCAACATCAATTGTTGCTAATTTTGTGAATCAGGAGTGGGGTGTATGTAAACTGTCAGGATAACTCAGTGGATTATATAATCAATGCTGAGACATTTGATGATCTCCTAGTCACAAGTTTGAATCTGGACAAGGCAGATTCCACTGTTCATCTTTTCACTTCAATATGCATTTGCAAGTCCAATAGGTCTGGCTTTAAAGGAATGCTGTATGTTGATGTAATGTACACAAGGTATCTAGATAGTATTGTTTAACAAAACGTTTATACAAGAAACGAGCCAAAGTCCTTAATTCAAAAGCTCATTAGATTTATTTCACTTCTCTTTATATTATTCAGAAAAACGAGATTATGGCATTTTGGTCATGTCATCACGAAGGGCAACACATAATTTTGCAACATATTTACAGACAAAATTAAAAGTTCAAACAAGCAGATAAATAAACAAAAATGACATATCAAAACTTAATGACATAAGACCAGTCCCTTATTACATACAGAAACACTAGGCGGACAATTGAGCGTTTTCGGGCAGTGGCTATTATATCCTACCAGTGGAATCCGAGTTTTTTAAGGTGTTGTAGATTGGAGAGTGGTCTTAGTACAAAAATCTCTCCCAGCACACCCTATGGGTGCCTTAACCCAAGAGCTGGGGTCAACGCGTTTCAAACCCTAACTTGTTCCGGGGTTCTCATCAGGACCTGGACTTGGTCATGTCAGCATTCGAGAAGTTGATGTCATTTTTGTTTATCTAGTTTTTCTGAATAATACGAAGAGAAGTGAAATAACTCACACAGGCTTTTGAATTAAGGACATTGGCTTGTTTATTGTATAAACTTTTTTGATAAACAATGCTCTCTAGATAACTTGTGTTAATACAATATTGAAGTGGTCCAATCTAGTGAGCTTAAGGACCCAAGCCTCCTTTAGGTTACAAGTATGTTGATGTAAGGCATTACAAGTCAACAGAATATGGATTTATGTGGAACCAAAGAGCTGTAGATTATTATTTGTGCAGGATCAAAGGTCAGGTGAAAGTTGCTCAGCCAAGCCAGACCTAAAAATACATTGAGGTAAATGACTGCCTTCCTCCCATCTGATTTCTAACAACGGAATTTCTTATACTTTTGAATAAATCATGTAAAGAATATATATCAAGGACGATAAATATCACACAACAAAAAGCAGAAGAGAACACAGGTGTGTATAAAAATACGATATTGTATCTTCAAATTTCATAAAGGATACTCATATGAAAAACATACAATGAAACAAGAAGGAAACACTCTAATATTTAAACCTCCATTGTTACAGTTGTATACCCCTTTTCATAATCTCAGTTGATTAATGTGAGGAAAGAAGTGTGCAAGTCGACGTTTCGGTCTCTAGGCTTCTGTCGACAGGACCATCTTCAGGACTAGAAAATGTTTAAAGTGGTTGACCCCTGGAATCTGTCTTTAAGGCACTTCAACAGAGTGAAAAATGTTCCACTGTTTTTGATTTGACTGCAGTATGGGACCCTGAATTAATTGGTCATAATCTTTCAGAGACGCTATCAAATGAAACAACGATGTGTTCTTTCTCCTTTAAAATTCCATTGGATTAGGCGTTTTAATTTGACCAACTTGAAGATCTGTAGTCTCTTTTGACAAAAGAAGCTGACTTGTTTTTTATATGAGTACCCTTTATGAAAATTGAAGATAAAATATAGTGGGCCTCATTTATGAAGCCTTGCGCCACCAGTGCGTCACTTTTTCCCATTTTAAAAGTGACGCACCGGTGGCGCAAGGCCTTCATAAATAAGGCCCAGTATTTTTATACACACCCGTGTTCTCTGCTGATTTTTGTTGTGTGATATATATAGTCCTTGATATATATTCTTTACATGATTTATTCAAACATATAAGAAATAACGTTGTTAGAAAACAGAGTAACTAAAGAAATTAGCTGGCAAGCCAATAATAAACCTTGCATTTAATTGAAATTCAGAACAACATAACTGAGTACTTTAATAAATCCCTTGAAGGCACACTTACCTGTTTATCAATTTTGCCCAAGCCCTCAAGGGTAGATTGGGTTGTCCACTATACTTACCTTCCTCCCATCTGAGCTGAGATCAGAAAAAGACACACACCATAAATTATCAAGCTATATTAGCATTCATATCATTACAGTGTCATGAGTGTGCCCCTGAAAGGTCAAGCTCAACTAGCTTGATAAATAAGCACAATGTTCACAGCTGGTGGAGGGCAAGCACATTTTTGTGGAAGCACACAGCTTCTGCCCAATCAAAACGTACTCCTGACTCGCAACGTATGGGTAGATACAAAGATCCTCAGTAGGGGTACTCGCATAATTGTCTGGTAGGTAACAGCTGCCTTGTCAAGCCAGACCATAAAAACTGAATAATTTAAAGTATGTAACAGTAAAATCTGTCATGTGGAGCACTTATTTAAAACAGACATACTATATGAAGTGATAAATCAAAAAACCAAGGGTCTTATTTAGAGTATGAAGGAAACTGAAAACACTTCAGTTTCTCTAAATATGGAACATTATTCACGGACTTCATATGCAACATTGTGCGTATGGTGGAGGAAATTCGGCAGCTGCATTGTACTCCTCCAGAAATGAGAGGATTTTCATTTCCCTGGAAGCCCCAAATGAGGCCCAAAACTATTATTGTTATAACGTTACTTTTTGTCAAAATGAAGTTCCACTTGTGAGCAGTAGAGAATGTGATTGGAAATGAGGGCCCTATGCATTTATTGCAAATTACATTTTGGTGTACTATAGTTTTTATTTTTTTTGCAGTTCTTGTATAGCGTATTCTTTACCTAAGGGCATTAGACTAATTACATGAACACCAGATTACAGTACATAGTTCACTTTTTTTAAGGGATGGGAACATTAAGTGATTTGCCCAGAATCTGTTGAACATCGTTCTCCAGTTGTAATTTTAGCAGCTCTGACTGATATATTCACGCTTATAAACACCTTAGCACCACACTTTACAAGCAAAACATGTAAACTTGTCTGAAATTATAATTATGCTGGATTAATTGGAGTAATTTTGCTTATTTTGTGAAAATAGCACTGCATGCTGGGTTACACTCGTTGCGTAATGTTTGTGCACTCTCACATAATTACACTACAGCAAATAACGCAAGCAGCCCCCATCCCTGAAAAAATGTTCCCCTCTCGCTGAGGAAAGCTGACAACCTCCTGTCTTTCAGGAAAGGCCTAAAGACCTGGGGCCCTATTTATGAAGGCCTTGCGCCACCGGTGCGTCACTTTTAACATGGGAAAAAGTGACGCACCGGTGGCGCAAGGCCTTCATAAATAAGGCCCCTGGCTTTTCAGCATCTAGTGCGCCTGTTCTCCGCTCAACGTCTCTCCGCAGATCTACACAGCGCCGGTACACTCTGCCTGAGTAACCGCGCGCTATACAAACCACTTGTTAACATAACATAACATTCAGACTGGCAGGGCCAGACTGGGAACGGAAACCATCCAGGGCAATCAGTTCGACCAGCCCCCAAGGGGCGGGATGGGGGGCGTTTGATACAGGTGGACGATATTGCAGCAGTGCTGCAAAACCGGGTACCTGTAACAAAACCGCCCCCCACGGATCCAAAAACGGTCCCCACCCTTGAGGCCCACAGGGGAAATGTTCAGTGCCCACTACGGCCAGTCCGGCCCTGCTCACTGGTTATTATGTTTGGCACTGATTCATCTACTCATGCTATTATCAATGCCCTCAATATAGGAGAAAGTGTATGACAATAAAGTTGATTGCCACATGTCTGTTATCCGTCATGACTTTCATGGATTTATGGCTATTACGAATAACATTAGGTACAATAAATTATTACAGTGAAACCAGGAGAAAGACTCGAAGAAAAATGCATTTGATACAATGTGTTCATATTATCTTTGTGGTCTCCTACACATAAAATCAACTCTGATTAGGCTAATAATAAGTCAAAATGTATAAACAGTTAAAACAACATCATCATAAGAGCAAGAAATAATTATTATTTACTTGGAAGGTGCCATTAACTTCTTTGTTGCACTTGTCACATTTTACTTAGAAACTTTGTGGCATATTCTTGTTCTGCTGTGGTGCAACTTTTCCTTTAACCTCTCAATCCTAAAGCATAAACTACAGGAGTTACAAATTATAGCCATTACAGACATTGTTAATGAAGAAAAAAATCTATCAATCTCTTTCGCAGCAGAACTATAAAAAACAAAGCAAATTACGAAGCCATTTTGATAATGGATACTTTAATCATACAGACTGCCCTTTTTGGCAGCTGGGACCATTACCCTGCAGAGGCAGGAGGCAAGCTATCACAGTAAAATGGTGCTGATGCAGGGAATTAGACTCAGGTGTACAATTTGACATGTCAATATAAACAGAAATACCACTTGCTTGTTGTGGACAGACACAGCTGGCTTTTTTAAACGTCTGCTCCTCTTATAATGTATACAATCCACGAACCTTTATTTTCATCGTGAGGCCGCAACCATACAATTTCTTTGATTATTTGTTTCCCCTGTAGAATACTTATAGATTGCATTCTGCATCTGTTCATCAGTGTGTGTACCACAGACACAGTTTCTGGTCAGGGAAACATTATTTGGAGCTTGCACAGCTTACAGACATGAACACATGTCTTATATTTACAGGCTTGCATATGTTCAAAAAAGACTAAGGGCTACATGTATCAACATTAGGAATAGGGATTGCCTAAATGCGATTTTCTGTGATGTGGAAATTGGTAAACGCTATTCCTAATGTATTAAACTGCAAGAGTTTCATTCAATGATTCCTAGGGGGTCTCAAATCGACCTACCTCATTAATATTAATGACGTAGGTCGCAATTTGCGACCCCCTAGGAATCACTAAAATCATGGGGAGGGTGGCCTACTAGGGTCAGCAGACCACCATGTCCGTGATTGCTTTTCAATAAACGAAAACTGGTTGTGTTTAAAAGACAAAAATGAAAAGCTTTCCATGGGACAACTGCCTGCTCTTAAAAAAAGAAAAAAAGGAAAGAGTCCCTTGGGGACCCTTTCCCACTTGCCACTGGTTTACTACCAACTTGAAGTTAGTGGTAAAAGGTGAATGTTTTGCGAACGCATTCACAGCCACAAAACATTTATACATACAGCTGCAATTCAGTATTTGGAAGGGACACCCTAAACACGCCCCTTCCAAATACCAAATCGCAAACCCATAATAGGTTCCCAATCACAAAATAGGGTTTGAGTCATAGGAAAACACTTTTTTGCATTAGAATTTGGATCGATTCTATGAATCAGCCTGTTTGCGAATGCAAAATAGGTTCATTCATGGTCCCCTAAAACTATTATTTGTGAATCCATATATTTCTTAGATTCAGTGCAATTCAAGGGAACAACAAGGATGTGCAATATTTAGTTAAATTGCCATGCATAAGTATGTGAATTAATAAATGGATTTGTAAAATAGTTATTTAATTATTTTCCATTGCAACATATCTTAAATGAGAATCTGAGATTTCCGGTGAATCTTTTGATATGTTTTATTTCTTCCTCGTTTCTGTATTTTATGCTAAATATGAAGAAATTCTATATATTTCTCTTATTTAACTAAAAGGTGTGCATAGCCATTAGCAGTGACTCCGAGGCGTCATTGTAAACAATAAACAAAATTAAACAGGCTTCCTTTAGAATGCCAATTTTAGGCAATAAAATATGTTTTATTTGTTGATAATTATTGATTAATCAGTCCACTCCTTACAATGTGTTATTTTTTTGAGATAGGAGGTATCTGGGAGTCTTAATCCCATAGTAGTTTATCACTTAAGGGAGAGTTTGTTAGAGCATTCCTATCCAATGGTGGAAATGTGAAGCCTCTTGGTTGCAGTTTCTAGGAGGCATTTGGTCGATGCTTGGAAAACTACCCACACACCCTAGGTCAGTGGGGGCTAAAGTTTTGCTCCTCTTGCAAAGGGCCACGCACCATACCTAGATATCCCAGCATTCTCGTGGGCGGTGGAGTCTGAATGTGAATGCGTCAATTCACTTTCGCAAATAGCCCAAAACTTCAGGAGTTCACCTTCTATCTTAGGAAGATCCCACAGGTGTGTAATTATTAGTTTCTCTGGAAGTCCACTATTTTTATTTATTCCTGGTGTCAACCATTGAAGTGAGAGATTCCCTATGCTACCCACACATTTGGTTCTGAACATGTCTTCACTTTCCCTGTCAAGGCTCCAAGAAGTTTGGGGTGGCGAAACACAGGGTAGACCTGATGTCAGCTTCCTTTATGTGTATGACAGCAGAGTTCTTTGAAGTGGAAGTGGGGCTCGGTTTAGGACCTCCAAATCATCCTGCCAGTAAGGCACATCCCACTCACACAAAGCCCCCTTTAAGTTACTGTCTGGAAGCAGTACACAAACCCCAAGAGCAGAGCCATTCACAGTAATGTGACCCAGGACGCTGGCAGAAGGCACAAATAGTAAAGACAAGAATATGGCAACATTCTCAAAGTGGAATTTTTAGAATTGTGACTTAAAATCAAATGTTACCACTAACAGGGATTTTAAATTAAAATTGATTTAGGTGTATACAATATATTTCTACCTGATCCCAATCCAAAGTTATCAATTTTTAAATGTAATAAGGCAAGTCAGTGAAGTCAAAGGGAGATATAGGCCTTACAACAGTGAACAGCAACTTTAGGAGTTTTCATGTGCAGGTCATGTACCACTTAAGTAAACATATCATACTTTTTAAACACATTTCAACCTGCCCTATGAGCCTTCAGGGCCTACCTTAGGTGTGACTAATATGTATTAAAAAGGAACATTTAGGCCAGGCAAAAGGTTCATTTTGCCAGGTTGAAATGCCAGTTTAAACTGCACTACAGGCTGCAGTGGCAGGCCTGAGGCATGTTAATAAAAGACTACTTCAGTAGGTGGCACAATGTGTGATGCAGAGCCATACGTGGCAATTAATTGTCAGGCCCTAAATTCATGTAGTACCATTTACTGGGGACTAACAAGTAAACCAAAGGTGTTAATGGGGTTTAGGACAAATTTACCATGTTTGAAGGAGAGAGCACAAGCACCTTGGTACTGGTTAGCAGTGGTAAGGTGCTCATTGCCTAAAGCCAACAAATACAAATTCAGCAGATGATGTGAAAGCAAGAAGTTTGGGTAATATAACACCAAGGATGACATGTCTACCATATGGGTCTGTTGCTATAAAGCGTATGGCAAATGTCTCTAACTCGCAGGAAGTTTTCTGTGTGTTCATCAGGGACATCCAAACATTTGCCTTCGTGGGACCCTCTCACAGATGTCCTTGTAGGAAAAATATGTGATGGTCAACCATTTCTAAATAAAGTTGGGTGGCTGCCATTGTGACTAGGTGTCTCAGTCAGGGCTGGACTGGCTGTGGCGGGCACAGGGCGTTTTCCAGGTGGGACTGAAGGGTGTGGGCTGGGTTTTGGCCAGTGGGGCCCATTTATGTAACTGAGGACCTGTTTTGCAATGCTGCAATATCGGGCCCCTGTATAACTAGCGGCAGTGCATGGAGCAATGGAATTTCTCAGTAGCAGTCATTTACGGAGAGTTGATTAGTGCTGGTTTCCATTCCCAGTCCAGTCGTGGTCTCAGTGGCAGGCAGACAACCAGTTTAAGCTTTCTGCTGGGGAAGCAAGCTGAGTTTCCCCCATTGGAAACTCAGCAGTTCCCCCTATTTGCTAAACGGGTGGGGAAACTGTGTGGTTAGTTGATCGACATGCACCAATTTTGTCACATTCTCCGCCTCTGCCAATCTCTTTATGATCTTTTAACTCCCTCTCTTTGCAGTTCTCACTTCATGATAAGAGAACTAATTTTAGTAAAACAAGCCACCTGTTACTGTATAACATTTAATTTACATACATGTAAGCTCACTTTACCTCGATGTAAAATTAGTGCACAAAAACTCTAAATACTAGACTCATGCACACACCCTAGCGCCATGGTGCTAAGGTGTGTGCATGGAGCTCAGCAGCTGAAACCAGCACACGCACTAGGTATAAGGAAAGAGAGAGCCATATCTTTGTGAGTATGGCCTGCTCCTGCTATCTCCCTGTCATACTGCCTAGCACAGCATTTTTGACTGGCGCACTGTGTTACGAGAATCTGAGCCTTTATGTCTTCACTGTTTTAAATTTTGTGTGGTGAGTTATCACAATCAAAAAGCTAATGATAAGTTCCTGGTAATGTTGCTAGTGCTGAGTACACATGATTTGCACGGGTTTTACTAAGGCAATAAAGGTCTAAATACCTCACGCAATGCTTTATTTAATTACCTATCTACTGCTCTGAACATATTTAAAATTGAAATCTTATCTGTAATCACTGTTTCTGGTACTGAGGCACTACCACATTATGAGGAGAGACAGATAGGAAGGATGAGGTTGAGAGAATTCCCTACTGTAAGAAAACACTAATGAGAATCACTGCTGAGAGGTTTGAATGATAACTTCCTTCCACACCAACGCTGTAGTCTTTATCAGAACATACGTCACCAACGTTTAACGCCCAAGGGGTATATTCACAAGAACGTGTTATAACTACCGCAAGAGTAGCGTAACACAACTTTTAATATTGCAGCCTATCGCGGGACAATAACCCAGTGTCAACGTGGAATTTACAACAAGGCGGTAGCATGCGTTAGACACCAAATAACTCATCGAAAGTCCACGTGAAATGTAATGCCACGCCGCATAATTGTGATATGCAAACTCAAAAAAGCATGCAATGAGGCAAATGGCGGAACGAAAATCAGGGAAAACCAGCCACAGGCCTGCAAATACCACGCGTTTTGTGGACAAATGCACTATCAAAGAAAGAAAAAGTGAACCAAATTTAACTGTGAGTACAAGCCGAACCCCACAAGCCCCAAGGAGGACCAGCACGGAACCCCGTATTTGGGGAAGGGCAAGGAGAAGAGGAGGAGGAAGATGGTGTTCAGTCCACAGGAAGACCGGACCATCATCACGGAGGTCATAGGACACCATCAACAACTGTCCGGCACCTCCACTACAGCACTGGCAACCCAAACGGAAATATGGCAGGCCATAGTCACCAACGTCAATGCAGTTGGAGTGTCGAGGAGGTCAACAAGCGCTGGCATGAACTGCACAGCCAAATCAATGAGAAGCTCTCTGACAACAGGAAGGCAGCAAGGGCGACTGGAGGTGGGAGTCCTGCAACACAGGATGAGCTGAATGAGCTGGAAGAATTGATGGCCTCAGTCAGCAGTGTTGAGACAGTGGCAGGAATTGGGGGCCTGGACACAGCACGATACAACCTGACCCAACAGCAACAGGGTGAGTAACGACCAGGGACGGGGGCCGGGGGAGATGGGCACAAGGACACACATGCACAATTATGTGTAGCACACTGCACACCCACAAAGATCATGGAACATGTCACTGATAGCCTTGGCACACTGCCGCACACATAGAAACGCCAAGTAGGCCCCCGCCCACAATGTGCACAAAGGGTACCCCTCCAGATCACCAATATCACAACCGATACAAGCACATGTGCTGAATCCAGCAAAGCAGAGGCTCTGTGACCCACACTGACCATGCAAGTAACACTGCATGCCCGATAGCATGGCAGCAGCCTAAAAACATGAGATGCCCACAAATTGACATGGAGGTAGCCCAGTGTGGATCACATCCGTAAAGGAGCACATCACACTCTGACATGTCCAAGTGCACCCACAACCCATGCCATACAATACACACAGCAGACGAACAATGCAACAGGCGACAAAATCTGTCTGAGAGTACATATGACCCAAGTCAAAAACAAATCAGGCCCCGCAAAGCACACAATTCAAAGTCACTCCACCTCAAAGGGAGAAGGCTACACGAAATCAGAGCTGCAGGGACAACTCTCCCACAATGCAGCACACACACAGCAATCACAGAAAATCAGCAAAGATGGCAATGTGGTACCAAGTGGAACACCAACACCATAGGCCATGGCTCATAACAGGTCCTGGATGTGCGTAGTAACTGTCCACTCACATCTGGCATTGCCTGACACTGTGTGATGATAATGCACGGGTACTATCACACATCCATCATGTAGTCGAAAAACACACTGACTGCCATCAAATAGCCAGCTCCACCAAAACTGTGACAAAGTACATTGGCATGCAGTCTGAATGTAAACCTCTGCAAAACTCCAACATACATGTGTTACTCTGTTAACCTGCACCTTACCTTTCACATTGTAGAGGGGCAAACAACACCTCCTGCAGGCCACACCACACCCCAAATCATTGCTGCTAAAGAGGACAACCTGCACATATGTCAAAACACCCTCCAAAGGATAATGGACATCCTCCGCACCCCATCCCAAGGAGCAGGGCAGGCCAGCTGCTCAAGGTGAGTCCACCACCTGCACAGACCAAACAGCAGGAAACACACACCACCACGGCTGTCTCCCAGCACCCCCAACCAATACATGGAGTTCCAACAACGTGTGTGGAATTGCCAGGTGCAGTTGGCTGAACAGCTGCGGGTGGATTTCAAACTTGTGACTGCCAAACTCGATGCCATATGTGGGTGTCTGAGTCCCATCAGGGACCACGTGCTGTCCCTATCGGACACCCCCTGCTCGCACCATGCTCCACAACAGACCTTAGCTGACCTCGCTGGGGAAATGAATCTACTACAAAAACTGTCTTGTCAGACAGGCACCAGCGATTACAGAACAGAGTTGGCACAGATGCGGAGGCCAATGGAGACCATAGAGCAGATGCAGGCTGGAAGTATGTCTCCCATTGCTGGACATCAGCGAGTATTATCTGGGAACTTCAATGCCCTGCAGTACTTCATCTTGCCATTGCTGCCACTGAGCCGCTCCCAGATGACTGTAGCTGGAACATCGACACACACAGCTCTGACCCCTGTTGTGTCAGTGGCACACAGTGATGCAGCCATCACCCCGCCACACACACTGGACACACCGGACACAGAAATAGTATCAGGAGAGTAAGAAGGGGATGGGAATTACTGTGTGAGGGAGGAGGCAGGAGCATCCATCACGCCATATGCCCTGTCCCCACCTGGTGATGACCTATGCATTCACCCGGACCCCAACATGGACTACCATTTCATCACTGCTGGCCAATTACACAGCAATCCTGCTGCGGACTGCACCCTCCCACTTCCTAACCATTTTTCAATCCCCGAACGACTGTGGTTTGCCCACCACTGGGCTTCCATGTGATATGGGCTTGGATGGCCATGTACAGCTCCAGCTCCGGCAATCACCTGAATGTGAATAAAACATTCAGAATCACACAGATGTGTCATTACTATGTTCACTCATGTATGGAAGTATGGCTGGATGTAGGGACAATGATTGCACATGAAGGTTCACCATGGTAACTGACATCTATGCGCATGTGTATCCCTGAGACACATGGCAAATTGGATTACTGTGAAGGTGAGTACTAGCTGGAGCCCCATTGCACATCAACAACAATTTTACGAACCCCCAACATAGGCACACGTCCATGTGTTGAATAGGGCTGTGTGTAGGAGTGACCAAATCGGTAGCCAGCCAGGAATGGTGCCCTACATCACATGTGACAACAGAAGTTCATGATGCATACCTACTTACACACATCTGTGTAGACACATTCTGTTGTGATATATGAGTTTGCTCCACATGGTCAGAGGTTGGACACCATACTTACATCGCTGAAGTCACATAAGTACACATGTCGGCCAGCACCCATCCCAAAACAATGTCTGGCTCAGAGAGGTTGAGCTTGCAAAAGGGACCCACCCCCATTGCACATGCGTACGTCAGTTCCTCCCTTTGTAGGGACAATGCTCATTGTGGCACACGAGTGGACAATGAAATCAACACACCTCACAGTTAGACACCAGTGGGGTGGCATAGACTTTATTGGGATGTGCGTGTCAGTGTGAATGAGGCAACAGCCACAAGAGTCAGGGACATGCTTAAGGCACTTGCATGCAGCATGGGTACATGTCGAGGTTCAGGAAATGGTGGTGCAGAAATGTACAAAAATCATCACGGATGACAGCCCACCTTGCCTTGCTGGATGAGTCATGTGTTGTTTGGCATCTGCCCATTGCCCCATGTGAAGGGGCACGACTCACTGCCCTTGAGATCGGCATAGCGCTCTGCCACCGGAGAGCTCCGATTGTCTGCTTTGCTGACAGTGTTCAGGTGTAAGGGTCCGACAGGTTCACATGTCATGCTACATTGCCATGTGTGTGCTTTCCCCAACAGTGTGTCCGAATTGGCAACACTGCCAAACGACACTGTGTTGTTCCGACCATGGACCTGCAGCACCTTGCACAGGTTTCTGTACACACTCGTTGCGCCAAGCACATGCATCCAGAGTCCGGACCATGGCAGACGTGTCCTCTGTTGTGGTGGGATATTTGAGCAATATCTACGATGCAACAAGTTGTTGGGACATGTGCTGTGGGTAACAATCGGATGTGGCTATAGGGACGTAGTTACTCATCCATGAATGCCAGTGCTGCTTCATTTGCAATGTTTTCCAATAGTATGTTGTTGTCGTGTTCAAGGAATACCAGGGTGAGCCAATCCATTACTTGGTCCGGGCAGGTGTGCTCAGCCCACGCAGTTTCACCAATGTGCAATACAGCCCAATAGGGGAGTGCCTCTGTGTGGTCACTGCACATGAGGAATTGTGCAATCTCCCAGGACAACTGCCAATACATACGCAGTATTTCAAGGCATGTCATGCACGGCTGTCTCGGTTACACTCCTGTTCATGTTCCAACAGGGGGCGCACCCTTAATTCATAGTCCAATTCATCTACGGTTGTGTTGTATAGGCAGACATCAATGGAACACTCGAATGTGCATGTTGGGCAGTGGAACCAGGGCTGGACGCAGGTGACATGGGCAATGCGGAAGCTGTGCCAGTAACTGATCCGCAGCACTGTCAGTGGCACTGCGCCCAGTAAATGCAGGATACGTGCATGGTAGTGTTTCACGTGACGGGGTTGTGCATATGCCCGGTTTGGCCTGCCATTGCCTTGGTGCGTCTTGTGGAACCGGCCTCTAAGTTCTGAACTGCGGCAGTTGTTTGGAGGATATGCCACAGCTCTGAGCAATGATTCAAATGTGTGTGCTACGTTTGGCTGAGTAGGTTGCTGTTTCCGTGAGTGTTAAGGGAATCCCATGCGGAGGTACCTCTGTCAGGGGCTTCTATGTGCGGGGTGTGGATGAGTCGGGTAGTTTATTTGCACTATGCCTGGTGTGAGAGTCATCAACATCTGCCATGGCATCTCTCTCAGGGTGTTCCAGGCGTGTTCTTGACCAAGGTCAGAGGTGCAGGTGTCCTCCCGCATTCTGCATTGGAACAATGGAGCTTTCATCCCTGATGTTTGTCTGACTTCTACTTGCGTTTTCAGAATGTGATGTGGCTTTGACACTGAGATTGGGACACAGCCTATCACAGGTAAACTGGTGCTGTGGGCGGTTAGCACCAGATTGTGAATGGGGTGGTAAATATATCATGACTTTGGCTGCGATAAAGTACCGCTGATTCAGCGATAGCTCCTTGTGAATATGCCACCAAATATCTTGTCATATGTGGAATGTGGCCCCAATAGACAAGTTATAAATAGATAACTGAAGCATCAACAACTTAATTTTCACAGAGGAGGATGACTGATGTTGGCAGAAGTTGTGGATTTTGAGACATTGTAATTTGTAATACAAAAGCTCAATAAACCAAGGGAATAGCTTGCAAAGCTAAATATACCACTTTGAACTGTGTTGTAATTGACACTGAGAGCAACTGAGGTAAATGTGTTGATCCTCCTCAAAAGAATTCTAAAAACGAAACTCAATTCTCCCTCTGAATGTAAATTTTTAACAAAAACAGGAGAAAAAAATGTGCCTTTTACAGAACAATTTTCAAATATTTTGTCTGAAAAACTAAAGGCAATTGTGGAAATACAGAGTGCATATCTCGCTTACTTTTGTTTTTGGGCAAGATAGAGACCAGATAAGATAATACTATATAGATAATGTGAAAGTATGTTCTTCTAGTTTGATTTACAGTGTTTACTAGAGGAGGTATTTCGATGTCCATTAAGCATCTGCAATCTCCACAACAGACATTCTGTGGATGGAAAAATATAAACATGTTACTGCAGAAGAAATGGGCTGCAGCCGGCAGGGCTGGCTTTGGAGATGTTGAAACAATTTTTTTGGGAACCCCCCACCCATGACCACTTCCTTGGATTCCCTCACGACCACCAGGCAATAGTGCCCCTCATCTCTCCATAGCCCCTTATCTCACATACATTTCAATTGTTTTAAAACACTGGTAAAGGCTGACTTTACTAATAAGACTGTATATCTAGCCAAACAAACAATTGTCAGCAACATTAGGAATAGATAATGCCTGGGAAAAAAACAGAATGTCCTATTTTATACAGTTTGCGTGCAGCTCTTTGATGACAGTTCGTAACAGTCACAGTTCTATCTAAAGGTTGTATCATATGAACTGCTGTAACAAAAGGAACTTTGTGATAAAAGTAGTAATCCACTCAGCTATCCACATAAAATACAGATCTGTAATCTGGACGGTACTCGTTCTTTTCAGAAGGCATATCAACCTGTTGTGCTACTTTATGGCAAGTCAAAACTACCCCTAGAGGCTAGGAACTCAGCTAAAGATGTTTTTTAAATCATAAGTTATTGCTAAACACAGTGCCCCCCTCCCCTGAGGTCAGAGCCCCCTCCCCAAGTCAGCACCCAGTGTGGTCGCACCAGTTGCACTGCCTGACAGCTGGAGTCAATAGAGCTGATAAAAAAAGAAATCATGTATCAATGACAGTAGAGATGTGACATGCAGACTGGGCAAAGTGCAGTGGTGGTAAGTTCAGAAAATGTAACTGCTACCAATAACACTGGTACCACTTTAGCCTTTCTACATTGTGCTGTGAAATGCTCTGTAGGCAAGTTTGATCTGAGTGTTCAAGTGGCCCAGTCAAGGAGGGGATTCAGACAGTTATGGCCAACTCAGAGGTGACTGAAATTTAGGGTGATTTACCCACTGATGATTCTAAGGAAGGCAGAACTAAAATTGGCATTACATTCAACAGATCAGACCTACATTTAAATGATAAAAATATTTTGCCCCAGAATGGGGGCTTCTGTGCATTCCCCTAAGTCCAGAGCTCCAGAGCTCTGCAAACCGTACTCTTTAGTGCTGGGAAGCCTTCAGGCAGCCTTGCGCTCTGCAAATTCCAAACATAAACACATAAACACAATGGGCCCGATTCACAGAACTAACTTAAGACAAAATCCTAAAATTACTACCATTTTGGTATTCACAAAAGGCACTTACTAATTTTGGTATTCATAGAAGGCACTTACTCATTTCGGTATCCACAGAAGTTAGGAGTCCTAACTTTAGGACTCCTAAATGCCTTCTGTGAATACGAAAGTCTTAAAGTTAGGATTTTCTCAGTTTAGGAGTAGTAAAGTTAGGACTCCTAACGTTAGCACTCTGTGAATACTAACTTTACTACTCATAAACTGAGAAAAATCCTAACTTTAAAACTTTCTAACTCTAACTGAATGACTGGGTGTTAGACCTGACATCATTGGCTTGAGTCTCTCCTCCATCTTTTCTGTTTGCCTCTACTGTTTTACGATGTTTTGCTGGTATATGCTTTGGGCACGGTGCCACTGCTGATCAGTGCCACAGCGCAAGTGCTCCCTATGTTAAATTGATGTATCTATTGTATCCATGTTTGGCTTATTTGGTTTACTGTCAGTCCCTAGTCTAGTGCACCAGGAGTGCCGGGGCTTGTAAATACAAATGCCGCTCGTGGGCTTGCAGCACGTGTTGTGCCACCCACAGGAGCGGCCCTGTAAAAGAATGTCTACGGGTCGGTCATTGCGAAACCCACGTGCAGTCTGGTACTGTCACGCCGGCTGCGCAAGTATACCTACTTTCCAGCCCCCCAAACCTTCCCTTGGCTTCATGTTAGTCACCCCTATGGTAGGCCCGCGGGCAGGGTGCATTGGAAGTCTAAGGTAGGACACGCCTGACCAAGTTGGCATGTCCTAATAGTGAATTACCGCCATCTTCGTTCTTCACTATTGCGAGGTAGCCTGCTCTCCATTAATTAGAATGGGCCGCCGGGATTATTAATGCTATGATCCTAGCTGGCTCGGGGAGCATGGTGCAATGTCGAGTTTGGTATCCTTGAACTCGGGGTCTAATTACGCATCCGTTGGTGTGGATGGTTTTTGGACTCTGGGTTTGAAAATAGCACTTTTAGAAAGTGTCTATTTTCTTGTCTAACCATATCTGGTTTCTGCTGGTCTTGCGTGTGTGTGACAGGAGCTGGGTGGCTCCACAGGTCTGGATGAGTCAGTATGGGATGAGTGGGACATTTACGTTGAGAGTAGGGGGAGAGTAGTTGTTGATAGCCTGCCAAGCGGCTGATGGCTCTGTGCCTGCCATAGACGATCCTAGCCCCACCTCCTGCCAGGAGGCCGATAGCTCTGCTCCTGCCAGTGTCAATGCTGGCTCCACCTCCTGCTGGGCGTCTGAGGACCCAGCCCTGCTCAGTGAATAGGCCAGGTGCTTCTGCCTGGCTCCACCCACAACAGACCCAGGATGTTGGGAAATCCCCGGCATGGAAAAAGGGATCAAAGCCGGAAAGGGGTATAAGAGAAGGACCCCTGAACCAAGAATTTAGATCACTTCTGACAAGGAACCCTGTAACCAAGGACAAGAGGCCTGCTGATCTAAGGACTGCCTACCCCTTCTGCCAGTGTGCTGTTGTTGGGGGAATCCTGCAGTGCTTCTTTATTTTTGCCAAGGAACCAGGAGAGAGGAACTGTGTGTGTACTCTCACGCTTGCTAAGAAAATCTCCAAGGACTGGAAGAGTGCCAGTCTCCTGCCGAAGTCACAGGGCTAAAAGACTTCATCTGCTAAAGTGCTCTTTGCTGGAAGCATGCATCCAGCACCTCTGAAAGAACCAGCAATCACGACGACCGGACGCCGGGCCCGACCGACGCCAGCAGCAACGCCAGTGAGTGGGAGTACGGCTCTAGCTCCAGAGGACCTCGTGTCTGCACCGCTGCTGATCGCATCAACTGTGTGCCCTTCGACGCTGTGAGCGCTGCTCACTCTGTGCAACCGCATCATCGACGACGCCTGCTGAGGCCTCGTCGACACCGAAGACGCGACGCCGGATTGCTCGACGCCGCTGATCATCGTGTGCTTCATTTTCCTAAAGGTACTGTGTTGTTGGGGGTCCGTGTGACTCCAGGCTCGACGTAGCGCTCCTCGCGGTCGACGCCGAACCTGTGGATTAACTTTGCCTCGACGTCGTGTAGCTCCCGTGTGAGTTACCCTGTTGCTAAGAACTGTGTTTTCAAGAAGAAGATTCGCTTGATACTAAAGACTTTGTGCTAAAGAAGAAACTACCTTTGAACTATCCTTTTTCCTTCCCAACGTATTTATTCCGATTGTGTACAGTTTTGTCGTTATTTGGTCTTGTGCTAAGCCTTATATAAAAATACTTATTTTTATAATACTACTGTGTCGTGTCCATTTGTAGTGTATTCACTGTATTACTGTATGTGGTCATAATTGCTTAACACACAGCCTCTGAGATAAGCCTGTTCTGCTCTGCCAAGCTACCAAGGGGGTGAGCAGGGGTTATCGAAGGGTGTGATCCCCTTGCCCTGACTAGAAAAGGAGTGTCCCTATTTGTCAGAAGTGTATACCTCTGCCAACTAGAGACAGCCGGTTCTAACACTGGGTTTTTTACACATTAATTCAGATAGTGCACCAGTCATCATTCTGAAAACCCATAAAACAGGGTATCCATGCCCTATAAAGATTGATAATGGTGACTTGTACTAGGACAAGAGACATATAGAAAAGAACGCCCTTCCTCCCCTATCAGTTTTGGTCAGATGACTTCTTTTGTTTGTTCTGATCTGTGTAAATCTATATATTCTATAAGGAGGAGAGGGAGATCCAGAAAACTACTGAAAACTTTACAAGTGTTAAGGGCACAGGTCTTAATCCAAGATCCCACCAGGCTCAAAGTAGAACAGCATTGTCGCACTCACTTCTGCAACACTGAAAGTGAGAGCAATACACTGAAAGGGAGGGCACATAATTAATAAAACAGTTAATGGAGAAGATTTAAATAGATGAAAACGTACTTATATACATTTTTGTGGTTTTGTTTTGGCATCCCATGAAAATCTCTTGATGACAGGTATGATTATATGTATCAAAAGAGGAGGTGGCTTGTATCTGAAGATATAGAGGAATCTAAGTATTTGATTATTGTATGGACAGGGTGCAAAGCCATTATTGTGACAATATATGTTCATAGTTGAGGCAAGTGTGGTTGATTGGATATAGGGGTCTAATGCCAATCAGTGGCATTTAAGTGGATGTTTTTTCTAAGGATAGGCAGGGTAGGTTGAAACGAGGCTCACAAAGTTGAAACATAGATATGAGCTACAATTGATTAAAATGTTTTACATGTGCAGGTAGGGTGGTGGGGATACAAATGCAGAAGGGGCAGATGGAGAATGGAAATATGCATCATTAATAACACATAAACTAGGGACTCAAAGGTAAATTAGCCTAAGATTATGGAATATGGATTTTTATTACAATCAGGCCAACACTACGTATAGCTTTCGATGTAATAATAAAGTGAATAAATGTAATATTGTGAGTTGGAATGCACTGGGTTTTGCATTTCCTAATTTCTTAATTAGCATTTACTAAATTAGAAATATAGACGTGCTTCTCTGTTGCTTCTTCTGTGTCAATGTTCATGGGGAAGAGGGAGGGGGTGGGACGGGGGTTGTACATTTCTTTTGTATCTTCAATATTCCTCTGTTCCTTTTGCTCAATTTTCCCTAACTTTAATTTATCCTGTCATTCCTACAACTTTGGAAGGCTGTACCAGTAACATGTTCATACACATCAATTTGGCCTCTATCATGTTAAACATAGACCTTTATTTTCACTACCATGCTCGGAGACTACCTCCTCTACTCCAATTCATATACTATTCACACATTCTGAGGTGCTATATATTCCTAGCAGATAGATAGATGTAGACTTTACTGATCATTTCACCTCATTATACCAAGGTCTCTGATTAAACATCTTCATCCTCAGAGACATGACTAATACAGCACTTGCAGACAGTGTACATATTGTCTCCCTGAATTTAAAATGCTGGAATCATCCAGTTAAAAGATGAACAATTATGGACTACCTGTTTAACTACATAGGAAATATCATTATTCTTCAGGAGGCAAGAGTTACCGACAAATACGCCAATACTCTTAGGAATAATTGAATCCCTAAAGTCCACTGTTTCCCTGCAATACACAAAAACTAGGGTTATCACCCTAATATCTAAATGGTCCAATATAAAGCTTAAGATGTGCTCCATTGACAAAGAAGGTAGATGAATCATTGCCAAGCTAAGCAGAAGGGATTCGTATAGCCACGTAGGCAACACATATGGCCCAAACAGTGATGACACTCACTTTTGGAACAAAATATGAGATATAATTGTGGACGCCTACGTCTTCAATGATTATTGAAAGTGGGAATATCAACCTTCCACTTGACACCACCCTCAATCGTCAATCCACCTGTAAAAATCACCTACCTAAAGCTAACAACATTTTTACAAAAGATCTGTTTAACCCCTTCCATGCAGTGGTTTGTAAAATACCCCTCACACACCAACAGGCCCCTGGGTGTCATGCTTCATCCTCGGGGTCTTCGCACCCCTCTAACGAGATGCGGCGTGCTGCGACCTACGACTACGCGGGAGCACTGAAAGTTGGACTATGTGTGGTGTGTGTGGTGGAAGTGGTAGGGGTACTTAAATGTGAGTGGTGGGATATAGTGAAGGTTTAAAAAGTACCTGGCTCGTGGGTGTATAGGAAAAAACTTTATTCACAACCCCGGATTGGTACTTTTAAAAAGAAGTGCAGTGTGAGGTAATTAACTGTTGTGATTATGGACAGTACCTCTGGTGTGCGTCGACATGTTTCACTATATCCCGTTAGAGGGGTGCGAAGACCCCGATGATGAAGCATGACACCAAGGGGCCTGTTGGTGTGTGAGGGGTATTTTACAATGCACTGCGTGTCCCCACTCATGTGGTAGACACGTTTCCACTTCCACTGTGAGTAGGATTCCTTTTGTTTATGTAACAGTGCCCGTGGAGTAAGAATCCTATCTCTATACTCTACCTCCCTCCTGTTGTTTTTTTGTAACCCCTCTCATGCTCATGACGAGCTCAGCTTGTCATGAGCCACGGTTGCCGTGTGCTCATGATGAGCTGAGCTCGTCATAACGGCTCCATCGCTCGCACATGGGGTTAATTCCCCCGCTGTGTTGAGCGTTCCAAAGAAACGGGTGTGGCTGTGACGAGCTCATCTCGTCATGAGCACACGGCCACCGTGGCTCATGATGAGCTGAGCTCGTCACGAGCACCGGGGTGCATTGCGTGCCCCCCACCCCCCAGCACAGTGGAGGAATAACCCCCGCGGCCAAGGGGTTAAAAAAGAACCTCAAAGATACCTGGAGATTATAATATCCCAATTCCAGGAATTATACTTTTTTCTCTGCACCACATAACTTTGACACTAGAATTGACTATATTCTTATCTTTGGAGCCTATACACACTTAATAGACTAAACAAATATATCACCAAGACTTCTTTCTGACCATTCTTCTACTAACACCCTCGTCATTGGCACCAATTCTAAATCCCAAACCAAAATATGCAGTTTCAATAATGATGTCCTTGCCAACCCAGACAATATAAAGAAAATGTAAGAAATTATTATAATTACATTCTAGATAACACTACAACAGATATAAACATACAGACATTTGGGATGCTTTTAATTCAACACTGAGAGGCACCTTAATTGACATGAAAATAAAAATCTATAAAAAACAATATTAGTAAAGCGCAAAGGGGAAAGGAGACAACTTAAATCCATACATATCAAAAATCTAGATAGGAAAACTCCTTCCCTTCACACATGCAAGAAATACGAATACAAAAAAAATTTAAGTGGGAAAAGCTGGTGTATATATTAACAAATTCAAAGTCCTTCAGCTTTGCGCAGCCCACAAAGCTGGCAAAATGTTGGCATTATATTTCAAAAACTTAACAAACCAAAAAAGATAAGTGGGATTAAAGACAACAATAACAAAACCCATGGCAACATGCAAAGAATTCTTGAAACTTTTTGATAATTTTCTGAGGATTTGTACATGCTCTGACTACCTGAGTAAGTTACAATTACCTCGTTTATCAGAACAAAATGAAGTGCCCTTATCTAAACCAATCTCTTAGGGTGTAATCACTCAAGCAATTGGTACTCTTAAAGAAAATAAATCAGCTGGCCCTGATGGCTTCACAGCCAAATTTTATAAAACATTTGCTACTCAATTCAGATGAGCATGCTAGATCTATTTTACTAGTTCATAACTTCTGGTGTTCTTGGAGGCACTACAGAGGAAGCCAACACCGTTGTAACATCCAAAGAAGGGAAGGACCAAGTTCTCCTGAAAAATTATAGGCCCATATCGCTAATAAATTTGAACTGTAAACTAAATGCGAAAATACTAGCCAAAAACCTAAATCTCTTCTTACCACAATAAATAAGAAATGCACAGGTCGGCTTCTTCAAAAATGGTATGTTCATCCTCAATACCTGTCTCCTGCGCCATGTCATGGACAGAGCAAAATTATCCACATCGGCTTCTGTAGTGATAGCGCTAGAAGCTGAGAAAGCGTTCAATAGGGTAACATGGAACTTTCTTGAAGAATTCCTCAGAACCTTTAATTTGGGAGCTGAATTCATAGGAATGATCATGGCAAACACAACAAGATGATGAACAGAGCACTGAAACTTTTCAGACACTCATCCCCAGTCACAGATCTGGGTTGAATCCATCATCACTCTTTAGCTCACTTCGACACCTCAGTTCAGACTGAGCTATATACAAATCAGTCTTGGCCCTGTGACTCATGGTAACAGTCTAGCCCGAACTTCTAAGCCATGTCTTCCTTGAACTGGAAACAAGCATCCTGGCACTGGTTTTGGGGTAACACCCCTCATCAGCCAGGCTAGCTTAAATCCAGTGGCAATGTGAGCAAGGGACCCACGTCTGGGCATACCTATCCAAATTAAGGCGAACAAAGCAAACACAAGGAGATAATGGACGGAGTGCTGAAACTTTTCAGACAGTCACCCTCAGTCACAGTTCTGGATTGAATCCTTCATCGTTCTTTAGCTCACTTCGCCACCTCAGTTCAGACCCAGCTATATGCAAATCAGTCTTGACCCTGTAACTCATAGGAACTGTCCAGCCCGAACTACCAATGCAGGTCTTCCCTGAACAGGAAACAAGCGTCCTGGGAACGGTTTCAGGGTAACACCCCTCATCAGCCTGGCTAGTTTAAATCCAGTGGCAAAGTGAGGAAGGGACCCACATCTGGACATACCCTGCGAACTTACCGTGAACAAAGCAAACACAAGGAGATGATGGACAGAGCGCTGAAACTTTTCAGACACTCACCCCCAGTCACAGATCTGGGTTGAATCCATCATCGTCCTTTAGCTCACTTTGCCACCTCCATTTAGTCCCAGCTATATGTAAATCAGTCTCAACCCTGTACCTCATTGGCACAGTCCAGCCCAAGCTGCCAAGCCATGTCTTCCCTGAACTGGAAACAAGGCAATCCCAGATGTCGGTCCCGTGCTCTCCATGCCACTGGAGCCAATCAATCCTGGATGATCAGTGGTTAAACCCCGAAAACAGTACTATGATGCTGGTTGCAAGTTCAGGGTGGACCTGGCCTGGCAGTTCGGGCTGGACTGTTCCCATTAGGCGCAGGGTCTAGACTGATTTGGAATGGCTTGTGGAGCAAATATATTATGGATTTAGGCCCAGATCTCTGTACTGGGGTAAATGTATGACATTGTTCTGCATGCATTCTGTCCATCAATTGTTCTCTTTGCATAAGAATGATCATGGCCTTATATAATAATTCCAGCACCTGTATCTGCACTAAGGGATGCCAAATCCATCCACACAAATTGAAAAAAAGCACTAGACAGGGCTATCCACTTCCCCCTCCCTTTTTCTGATTTCATAGAAAAGTGGTGAAATTGTAAGCGTACGCAAATAACATCTTAATTGTCACCAATAATCCCAACTTATCCATTAGTGCCCTCTTTTTTTGTTTTTTTTACACATTTTATTGAACATTTGGACATTCAGTCTTACATTCATTTACAGTTACTGTTAATGTTACATTACACATTTAGACATACTCCTATTCAGCAGGAGTTATGGTTACAAAGTCTAATAATGGATACTCATTTCTTGCTTAACTCTTATCTTCACTGCCATTCCCGCCCCTTAGTAAACACTTTATGCAGCAATTAAGGGTGGGCGTTTGCCGCGATTTCGCAATCCACGAATCTCGCAAAAGGTTACAGCAGCAGGTTTAAAAGTTGAACCTAATTTCTTTGTAACCTTTTACAAAAGGGTTACAAACAAATTAACTTCAACTTGGACACCTGCTGCTAATTGCTTCCTGGCGCCTCGTTATTTACTTGCAACTATTCTCTGACCCTGCTCTGACCCTTGAAGCAGGGTCAGAGAATAGTTACAAGTAGGCAACGAGGCACCTGTCCAAGGAATTAAACCTCATCAGGAAGCACTTACAGATATAAAAAAACAGGAAGAAGGGAGAGGATGGCAAATACACCCATTTTGAGTTGTCAGGAGGGTTTAAAGTAAAAGAGACCTTTCCAGCACAATTTTCATATGCATTTTGCTAAAAATAAAAAGCTGTATGTTCTGTAGGGGCAACTCAGGAATCTGGCCCTCTCCCATAAACGACTGCATGGGTAACTTCGCTATGCAAGCGGCTCGCGAAGACGCAAAAAGCCCCGCCAACATGCAAAAAACCCTGCGAACACGCAAAAAACCCCGCGAATGAGCAAAAAAACAAAAATCCGCAAATTCGCACAAATTCGTGAATTTTGCGGATCGCAAATTCGCAAATTCGCGGATCGCGAATTCGCAAAATTCGCCCATGCTTAGCAGCAATACAATCTGTTATATCAGGCTAATTCTGTTAGAAGAAGGTCAAAGAACAAAGAATCCCAAATCAACAAAACAACTTGTTACCCTCCCCCCTCTGCCCCCCAGGCGTGTCGTGTATCAGTACCATCTTATTCTCCAAATGGGGAGATGTGGGTCCGATTTTTACCCTCTCTATATCTATAGTGTCAGTGCCTTGTACCTATCCAGTCATTACGCACCTTCCCCCCGTGAGGTTCTTCTGTTTCTGACTTTGTCCCGTATTTAGCCACCATTTTGTGTCTCGTCGCCATTTTGTGTTGCCCTCACTCAGGCAGCATGGCGAACGGAGTGTTTTTGCTTTTCTCAGCTGCTACGTGTCTCTTTGGTTAAAGAGTAAATCCCTGCCCATGTTTACGAAACGGATGTCAGGGTCTGACCGAGTTCGCTAATCCATGTCTGGGTTGATTGATCCCTGTCTCGACTGACTATTTGGCTTCTCCTATTCTTTCCTTACATTATCTTATCCGACTGGCCTTCGCTATTCTCTCCTTGCATTCTCTTGTTACACAACTATCCTTTGAGGCACACAAATACGTTCTACCACCTGCAAATTGGATTGCCGGTACTAGCACTGATTAATTTGTTGGGGGGGTAACACACGGGATCTGAGAGAGGGGCGTATTTGGGATACCTGATAGCTTGTTTTCCAACTTTTCCTATTGGCCTGCTTTGTATGTATTGGGAGTAAATGTCGTAAATATGTTTGCTATAAAAGATTGTGTGCCACGGACTAAAGTGGCAGTCTCCTTAAAATCTACACTCTGTATGTTTTTCTGGGACAACTGTGCTTAGCTGCAGCTAATAGACCTGGCTTTCTATGCCCAACAGAGTGTCTAGTGTCTCTGTTCGACAAGGCAGGTGAACTCTGGGATTTAAGGCGTGCCCTGCGCCGCCAGGCCCATAAGGCCCGGTTCTCCAACTGGGGCCCAATGTGGGGCGGCTTCAGAGGTAGCGGTTCAGCCGGAGGGTCGTGATAAGCCTCGCAAGAACATTCTGGAGGATTTGCGAACCACGCCAAGCGACCCCTGTATGTCAAAGTGGACCGAAGGTCTTTTTCAGCACGGCTACTCCCCAACTCGCAATCGGTTGGTTGATACTGTTTCTGGTCTTTTCTCCCCCCTCTTTGGGCCTTTCAATCGGACTCCTGTTTTTTCTCGAAGGCAATCTCGCAGTCAAATCCCAGATTCTGACCAACGGGTTGCGTTGGACTCTCTTGCTCACAAATGGATCATGAGTGATCCACAGTATAGTGTATCCGATATTTTGAGTACCTTTCTCCAGTGGAATGCGCCCACGCAGAGATATGTTTTTAATGTCATGTGTGACACTCTTGTCAAAGGATGGGAGAGTATGGAGTTGGATTTAACCCCTCAGGGCCTGTTAGATATACAGGATAAGTTTGATAAAGGACTTATTGTGGATTCCGAAGTTGAGGACGCTGTAAGGACACTTGTCACTTTCAGGTCTTTATTTTCTTCTCAGACTATTCTTGAACCTGATCCTGCAGTTAGACAGAAAATGAAACATTATCCTATGAGGAAAGTTCCTCCAGTCTGGAGGGAAGCGGTTCCACAGGCAGGCGCTGTTCCGGGTGTCCCCGCTCATTTCCAGCATATATGGGTACATGTCCCCTGGAAACGATCTGAAGTTTTGGCGCTCAATCAGTCTCTACCGGACCCTCGTAAAAATCCTGCTGGGTATTATAAAGAGCTGTCCCAGACTGTTGATGTATGTATTATAAATCTGGCCGATATTGATTTGTTGATGGGGAATGTAGTTCCACAAGCGTTGTGGGCTCGGATTCGTAGGGAAGACCATGACCAAGCTTTAGGTGGTAATTGGGCCGCTATAAGTGCTGCAAACACAGCACAAGTGGGTGGCGCTAAGCCAGATGATTTGATTGTACAATTGCCTGGTAGAATCATCGCTTTAATGAAGACGATGATGCCTGCCTTACGTGTTAACTGGGATAAGTTTGTGCATGTAAACAGAAGAAAGATGAGAGTGTTTCCGATTTCTTTACTCGTTTTGAAGAGACGTTCATGGACCACAGTGGTCAAGATATGAGTACTGAAGGTGGACAGCGAATATTTGTGGATAAATTTGTATTTAATTTACTTCCAGAATTATCGCATACGCTGAAAGTTTGTGGGCTGTTTCTTCCTCTGCACAGATATTAGCCAGTGCTCAGTATTACGAGAATAGGGATAAGGAAGAGAAAGATTAGATTAAGAAGAAGACTAAGGAATTAAAAACGAAGGTTCTTTTGCAACAGGCTTATCCCCCTCGTTTTGCCCAGCGTCAGTTTCAACAGCCTCCCCAGCCTCAGAGGTTGTTACAAAAACCTGAACCTTTTGTTCCGCGACCTTTGCTAGGTCCTAATAAATGTGCCTATTGCAAAGAGGAAGGTCATTTTAAGAATAGCTGTCCGGTTTTATTGCAGCGTAATGGTAGATTTTCAGGGCCGCGAGGCCGTGGTGGTTTTCAATCGGCACCTAGAGGTAGAGGGCGAGGTGCGTTGCCTCAAGGACAACGTTCCTTACCCCCTCAGAATTCTTTGAATTATTTTGATCAGCAGAATATTCAGTCTTCGCAATAT
This sequence comes from Lissotriton vulgaris, assembly GCF_964263255.1. Classification (NCBI taxonomy): domain Eukaryota; kingdom Metazoa; phylum Chordata; class Amphibia; order Caudata; family Salamandridae; genus Lissotriton; species Lissotriton vulgaris. The sequence goes on along the minus strand of NC_141697.1, from coordinate 1,087,284,148 downwards.
TATAAAGACAATTATTGTCTTGAGGGTGAGGTTCAGGATTTTCATTCTAGATAGGACAGCCATGGACAAAGTAAGGGAGTCGTATCAGTTCCAGTGAATCAGAATGGGCCTTATGTTGAAGTTGCTGCGTTAGGTGTTGCAGAGCCATTTCGGTGCAATGAGAAATTCTATCATTCACTCCAAACTCACTGGGGCACCTTTGTCTGGCTTAACTAATGTTTCTGTAGGATTTTCTGGCGCCCCAGTTACTAACCCGGTTTCTTGTCCTTTGCCTCTTTCGATTGGTCCTTATAATTTGGAAGCTCCGCTTCTTTTAACGACTGGTTGCGGAGAGAACTTGTTGGGTTTGGACTTGTTGAAACGTTTTCATGCAACATTGTATTGTTCCCCCTCTGGTGTGCATCTTACTTTAGGTGAGAAATTGGTTTCTCCTATGTATTTATCGAAAGACAAACTTCCACCTGAATTGCATTCTCTTCCTGCTATGCTTTGGGCTACAGGTCCGAATGATGTTGGTCTGCTTCAGATTCCGCCTTACGTAGTTACTATTAAGCCTAATGTTAAATTACCACGCATTCCTCAGTATAAGATTTCCAATGATGGTGAACGAGCTTTGTTGGCTATTATCTATGATCTGGTTCAGAAGGGTGTGGTTGAAGAGACGAGAGGTAATGTTTGTAACAGTCCTGTTCTACCTGTCCTTAAACGCACTGATCCTTCTCAGCCTCCTGTATATCGCTTTGTGATTGATCTTCGGGAGGTCAACAAGATTGTTGTCCCCCAGTTTCCTGTTGTCCCAGATATCACTGCCTTGCTTACTATGATACTCGCTTCGGCGGCATGGTTCTCGGTTATTGATCTCAAAAATGTTTTCTCTAGCATTCCTATTACTGAGGAAAGTAGGGATATTTTTGGCTTCTCTCCTGGAGGCCGAAGTTTCCGATTCAAACGTGCACCTCAAGGCTATTGTGAGAGTCCCTCCATTTACAGTCAGGCTTTGAAATCTCAGCTGGATGCTTTCATTTTGCCCCCAGGTGCCACTCTTATTCAGTATGTGGACGATTTGTTAATAGCTGCTGATTCAGAGGATGTTTGTAAGGATGTGACTGTTTCACTGTTGCATCATTTGTCTGACCTGCATCACAAGGTGTCACCCTCTAAGTTGCAATATTGCCGCCAAGAGGTTACCTATTTAGGTAATCTGTTGTCGAAGGAAGGAAGACGATTGACCCCAGAACGAATTCAAGCAATCGCGCAAATGTCTGTACCATCCACACAAAGAGAGGTGCGTGCCTTTCTGGGCATTACCTCTTATTGTAGACAGTGGATTCCAAATTTTTCTTTGTTGGCTAAACCTCTGCTGGCACTTACTCTGAAAGATACACCCCAACCTCTTCCTTGGATTGATGAATGTCAGAAGAGTTTTCAGACTTATTTACTGCCTTGTGTTCTGCCCCTGTGTTAGGTACTCCAGATTACAGTAAGCCTTGCACACTTTACATTCACGAAAGGGAAGGTTGCGCGTTGTCAGTTTTAACACACCAATTTGGAGACAAACAATGGACATGTGCCTATTTTTCGGCTACATTGGATCCAGTAGCCAAGGCATTGCCTAGTTGTCTCAGAGCTACAGCAGCAGCAGCAATCTCGACTCGCCTATCTGCTGGATTGGTAGTAGATAACACTCTTGTTGTTATGGTACCACATGCAGTGGATACTCTTTTGAACAGAACGAAAACACAATACCTCACGAGTGCTCGCTTGTCTGGATATCAGCTGACGCTCTTGGCTAGCCATATACACATCAAGCGGTGTAATACTTTGAATCCAGCAACGTTGCTACCCATTCTGGAAGAGAAAGACACTCAAGAACAGCATGATTGTTTTCTCCGAACAGAGGAGGAAACGAAAGGCAGAATAGACTTAAAAGACACACCACTTGTGGATCCGAATGGGATCCTATGGGTGGATGGGTCTTGTTTCAAGCTTCCAACGCGAGACGACTGCAGCTTATGCTGTTACCACCTTGTATACGGTAGTGGAGACAGCACGCATTGTACAGAATTCAGCCCAAGCAGCTGAATTAATTGCCCTGACGAGAGCGTGTGTGTTGGCTAAGGGAAAGAGAGTGAATGTTTACACTGATAGCCAATACGCCTTTGGTGTGGCTCATAGCTTTGGTTGTTTGTGGAAGGAAAGAGGATTCTTTCCTTCCCATGGGACTAAGATACCTCATGGTCAGTTGGTGACTGACCTTCTCGAATCACTTGCTTTGCCTACACAAATAGCAATAATAAAGTGTAGTGCACATAAGAGAATCACTGATGTTGTGGGTCGCGGGAATGCTTTTGAAGACGAGGTGGCGAAAGAAACAGCGAGAGATGCTACGAGTCGCATATGTGTTGCAGGCCCTGCAAGATGGGTCAGAGAGGTAGGAATGTGTGAGGACACAATAGAAAGTGTGAGAACGATTCAAGAAGAAGCTACTGAGAAGGAATTGAGTAAGTGGAAAGAAAGTACGGGAATGTTGGACGCGACAGGGTATTGGACGTAATTGTCAGATCATCAGCTTTGGCTGTTACCAGACGCCTACATACTACCTGTAGTTACTATGGCACATGATCCAGCCCACATTAGTGCATAAGGGATATGTAAACTTCTGGCTCCGGAATGGCAGAATGAAGGAATTCCTAAATGTGCGGAGAATGTGGTGAAGCATTGCATCATTTATTTGATGCATAATCCAGGAAAGGGAACCCCAACTATAGCAGGTCATTTTGCTCCCCCTACGTACCCTTTTAAGGTATTACAAATTGTTTACATTCATATGGACCGCTGTAACAATCTAAAGTATGTTCTGGTGGTGGTGTGTGCCTTTTCCAGATGGATAGAGACCTACCCCCTAAAGGAAAATACTGCTTTGTCTACTGCCAAAGTCCTTTTGAAGGATTTTTTGCCGCGAATTGTCTGGAGTGACAATGGAAGTGAATTTGTAGGTCAAATTATGCAGAAAGTGTGTGCGGGTCTTGGTATTAGGCAGAAATTCCATGCGGCAAACCACCCTCAGTCAGCAGGTTTGGTAGAGTGCTATAATGGTACTCTCAAGCTTAAATTGGCAAAGATTCAGGCAAGTACGGGTCTCGCCTGGCCTGACGCTTTGCCTTTGGCACTTTTATCCAAGAGAACTACTGTACATTCTCGTTTAGGACTCCAGCCCATATGAGGTCGTTTTTGGGCGCCCAGCCAACGTCTGGGGAGTGCCTCGACCTAGGAAATATTCTGACATCCCATACCCAATGTTGATTGACTACTTGCATGACCTCACCACTAAATTACATGTTTTTCACCAACAGGTTCAAAATCCTTTACCGGAGGCCTCTGCGGATCCAGGTCAGTCCATCCAACCCAGTGACTGGGTCTGTCTGAAGAATTTCCAGCGGAAAAAGAATCTGGAACCTTGTTGGGGTCCGCCACGGCAAGTTTTGTTAGCAACACGTACAGCAGTAAAGGTCGTCGGGAAGAAGAACTAGGTCCATGGCGTGCACTGTAAGAGGGTACCTTTGCCTTTGCCTTTTGATCAGTGGGTTCATAAGGGTATAAGTGACAGTGAAGGCGAAAGGGTCCCACAATTTGTACCTTTCAGTAGTGCACGCCTGGACAGAACGAATTCTGAGAAAGAAGACGAAGGCGTGTTGCAAGAAGCTGTAGCATCACATCTACGACTGAACACAGTAAATCCAGAGACATTGTTTCAAGAATAAACGATCCCTAATAAGACTCGGTACAATTTAAGATCCAGATCAACGAAAGACAATTGAACTTTCTTTTTCCTTTTTCTGATTACACTTTTTGAGAGACATTTCTTTTTTCCACTATCCATCAAGTTGCAGGGTCACGGTAGGAGTCTTAAGCTGTGACCTGAGTAGTGACAGTAGGTCTGCAGGACTTGCAGTGTCATAGGATGGCTAATAATCACAGCTAAGTGATCTAGGAAGATTGCCGTGAGCAACGCCTTAGAGTATGGATACTAAAGTGGAAATCAGTGATAAGAACGAACAAATGAAAAGTAAATGTAAAAGATTATTGGTTAGTCCATGTGGCATGACCTTATGTATTTTAATATGTTCATGTACTTTATTGGCTTGTGTCAGTTGGGTTGTTCACACTATGCAGCAAGCACCTGTTCCAACTTCTGTTTCCTTGTCTTTTCCTACCACTGCCTCCCCACATCAGTTTCATACACTCTCAGAACATGAGCAAATTAGGAGAACAGAATACTTCAATAATTCATTTATTCAGTTATTGCATCAACATCAACTGATAGTCAACACTACTGACTGTTGGGTCTGTGGGCTCATGCCCCATAACACAGAGAGAGGGATGCCATATTTAGTCCTTCCATTTTCCTACGAAAGCTCTGCTTGGGCCTATTTGGCCATGTTTTCTAATGTTTATCAGAAGCAACTTCGATATCCTCCTGGTAGTCCATATGGTGGTGGAGCAGATTTTAGTCACAGTGATAAAGGGAATAGTGGCCTTGGCTAGAATTACTGAGATTAGTAAGATTCCCATTGATGAGAAACGAGCATATGATGGCTGGAACGTGACTTGTTATGTCACTAGCCTTACAGATAAGGCTAGACGAAGGAGATCCCCACCAATTTGGACTGTACCTCATCGAGGTAATTTCTGTTTACAGATCAATGGCCAAACTGTTAAAAATCCACAGGAGAAGAGTGTCTGTTCCCATACGTATATCTATTCACCTCAGATTTCTTCACAGTTAGTGCCAGCACAAGGCACATATTTTGTCTGTCATGATAGAGCCTATACGTGGCTTCCTACCTATTTTTCAGGCACTTGCTATGTGGCTTTTCTTCTTCCTCCAACATATACCGCTCCTTCAGGTCATCATAGGAAAAGATATGGCAGAGGGGTTATTGATGCTAAGGACACAGCAGGACAAGAAGGAGGTGACTTCATCAAAGGGTTGCTTCCTTTCTGGGGCCCAATGGCCAACAGCAGAGACATCAGACAGCTAGTTCGTGTTGTTGAGGCTACCATGAATGTAACTTCTGGAGCCTTGAGTAACTTGACAGCTGAGCTTCAGGCAGATTGCCTTATGACTTTGCAGAACCTAATGGTTCTAGACATTGTCCTTGCAGATCGTGGAGGAGTCTGTAAATTGATTGGGTCTAGTTGCTGCATTTACATTCCTGATAATGCCCCTACAGTATACCAAGCCATCTCTAAGTGACATATAATTTCCAAGTCTATACATCAGGACACATGAGATTGGTCTGTGATGGGATGGTTTTGGGGACTACTGTCCACTTGGGGATGGAAGATATTAACTTTCCTTGGAATGGTTTTGGCCATCATTTTCTCTTGTTGTCTTTGTTTACAGTGTGGCCCTGCCATCTGCGGTCTTTGTGCCACCACGTGTGTCCCAAGGCCTGTGTCACAGAAAACAGAGAACATTAAATTAATCTTGCAGCAACAGCTCGATGACCTCATGACCATTTACATCAACTCAGATTAACTTGAGTCCTTTGTGTTTTGCCTGAGTGATGGCAAAAGGAGGGTCTGAGGTTTCTTCGGTTTCTGACTTCGTCCCGTATTTAGCCGCCATTTTGTGTCTCGTCGCCATTTTGTGTTGCCCTCACTCAGGCAGCATGGCGAACTGAGTGTTTTTGCTTTTCTCAGCTGCTACGTGTCTCTTCGGTTAAAGAGTAACTCCCTGCCCATGTTTACGAAACCGATGTCAAGGTCTAGCCGAGTTCGCTAATCCATGTCTGGGTTGATTGATCCCTGTCTCGACTGACTATTTGGCTTCTCCTATTCTTTCCTTACATTATCTTATCCGACTGGCCTTCGCTATTCTCTCCTTGTATTTTCTTGTTACACAACTATCCTTTGAGGCGCACAAATACATTCTCCCACCTGCAAATTGGATTGTCGGTACTAGCACTGATTAATTTGTTGGGAGGGGTAACACACGGGGTCTGAGAGAGGGGCGTATTTGGGATACCTGATAGCTTGTTTTCCAACTTTTCCTATTGGCCTGCTTTGTATGTATTGGGAGTAAATGTCGTAAATATGTTTGCTATAAAAGGTTGTGCGCCACGGACTAAAGTGGCAGTCTCCTTAGAATCTACACTCTGTATGTACTTCTGGGACAACTGTGCTTAGCTGCAGCTAATAAACCGGGTTTTCTACGCCCAATAGAGTTTCTCGTGTCTCTGTTCGACAAGGCAGGTGAACTCGGGGATTTAAGGCGTGCCCTGCGCCGCCAGGCCCATAAGGCCCGGTTTTTCACCCGGCTGCTTGTCATAAGCTGCGGGTCTCATCTTTTCTTGTAGGGCTTCTCCCATTGTATCAACGTCTGCCTCATTCTCTGGGTTCTTTCATAATTCCAACATTGCAACCCATGTTCTAGCTGCCTCTAGAGCTTTTTCTCTATCAGTTTTTGTAGCTGCTTGTAACCTTACTGCTCCCTCACATTCTGCCCATTTTATAAACTCCTTTTTCCATCTACGTGCTTTGGGACCCCTCTGGGATTTCCAATCACTAGTGATCTCTTCGCTAGTAACAGGACCAAGTCTTCAAACATACTTGTTATCTTATTTTTAGCTGTTTGGGGAAACCAATGTAGTTGGCAGTGCCCTGGAGGTGCTACCACTTCCTTTTCCATCACGCTCCACTAGGATCATTGTCACCTCCCCCCAGAAGTCGCCCAGCCCTGGGCAACTCCAGAACATGTGAAGAAATTCCACTCCCGCTGCATTGTAACGTGGGCATAGCACTGTTTGTGTGTTAAAATATCTATTAATTTGACCCGAAGTGAGGTATGCTCTATGCAGAACATAAAAATGTATAAGGTGAAATCTGGCATTTCTGGTACTCTTCCACGCTCTTTCCACTAGTTCTCCCCATTCTTTCTCAGCTATTGGTTCTCCTGAATCTTCCTCCCACCTCTGGTGCAATTTACTCAAGAGAAGGCGTGTCTCATGGATAAGTCGCCTGTAAAGGCAGGTAACTGCTTTGTATGTTCCCACTGCAGTTACCATATATTAACATCCCTCTGATGTCAGTGGCTCTGAGAGCCCCCCTCCCCAGTGCTTACGTATTGCAGCTGTAAGGGTGGTATGTAGCAGGAAGTTCCCCAGGTATGTTGTATCGCTCCCTAACGTCATTGAAAGGAATCAAGGTTCCTTCTTCGTGTAGTTCCCCAACTGTGGACACTCCTAGCTCCCCCCAGTCCTCTAGCCTTTACCAGTCCACTCCATGCTATAATGCCGCCAGACAGATAATGGAATCTCCAGGGTGAAGGGGCGCCTGGTCTTAGCTTTCTGTAGGCCTTTTTTCCAGCACTTTCAAGCCATTTTTAGTTCAGTGATCTTTCTTGATCCTGAATGGGGAGTCTCAACACCACCCATGACAGTAGTCAAAGGCTTGGTGTCATATCCCCTTGTTCCACCAACCCCCTTACCCAACTCGCCATCCATCTTGTGAGCCAGTGCAGTAGGGCTGCTATGTAATAATACACAAACTCAGGCACCGTCAACCCTCCCGCTGGCCTTGGCCTCATTAGCTTTGAGATTGCTACTCTTTGCCTTCCTGTTCCCCATAAAAACGCTGTCATCATTGTTTGTAGTTGGGTAAACATTCTCACCCGGATCCAAAATGGAAGCACCCCAATGTAATATAGGAGTCTCTGTAAGGCCACCTTCTTCAATAAGGCACCTCTTCCTCCTAGTGACATGGGAAGAGTCCCCCAGAAATCAAAGCTAGCTACCGCGCCCCTCAAGACTCTCCCCACATTGCCCTCTGGTAGGTCCACTAGGGTGCGATATGTCGGAGTTCCCAGGTATGGTAAGCTTCGGCTCTCCCACAGAACTCCCTCTGTCTCCCGGGGTTCCTCTCTTCCCTCCTTGACAGGAAAGAGGCTCCATTTTGACCTGTTCACCTTGAGGCCCGCCACTTTCTCCAGTGCTGCTTGCAGTTCCTTGGCCCCCTGAAGTTCCTCCTCCGCATTAGCCAAGGATGTTAGTAAGTCACCTGCGTATAATGCGATGTGGTGTGTTTGCCCAGCTACTTCTAGCCTCCGGTAATGACACCCTTTCCTAGCTCTGGCTGCAAGTGGTTTCATGGCTAAAGAAAATAGCAGGGACAATAAAGGGCACCCCTGCTGTGTCCCTCACTCTAATCTGTAGCTATTGGAGATAAGCTTGCCCATTTTAAATCTAGCCGTAGATTCCTTATACAATGACGCCATCCACCCCACAAATTCAGGGTCCAATCCAAACTTTCTCATCACTCAAAACAGATAAGACCATTCAAGACTGTCAAAGGTCTTTTCTATATAAACTGCAAAGATGGCCGCCTCTTCCTTGCAATATGAATCGGCTTCAAGCATGTGCAGTAGCCTTCTTACATTTAGCACTGTGTTCCTGGTGGGTATAATTCCTGCTTGATATAACTGCATACGATCTGTGGGTGGCCAAGATCTTCCTCAAAATTTTATAATCTAGATTTAGCATAGAAAGTGGCATGTCATGGAGGTTTCCCGAGTTTCAACAGTGGAATATTCACTGCCTCTCTCGTTGAGTCAGGGAGCCTTTTGTCTTGCTTTGCTCAATCATATATTTGTAAAACTCCATTGGGAGTTTGTCTGTCCCTGGTGTTTTGTTTCTGACCATAGCTTTAATAGCCCCTCTCACCTCACTTATTTCTACATCCTTCCCTAGGGACTCTGCGTTCTCCTCTGAAATTGCTGGTAGTTCAATGTTACACATACACTCATCAATGTCTTCATTTGTGGGGGATATTCTACTTTCATATAATCTTGTATAGTATTCCAGAAAAATATCATTGATATCTTGTTGCTGATGTCCCCTCTTGCCCCCTCATTTCAAATATAACTGAGCCTCTCCTAGCCGGACTAGCCAGTCAAGCAAGTAAAGCCCCAGATGTGTCCCTCTAAGTGAAGGCTCCAATCATCATTTTTGTAATCAAAACAGCGCAATCATTCCACCTGCTCAGCTACTGCTTCCTTAGCCTCTAGTAATTCCTCCTGCTTATCCCTGTCTTTCAGGCCTATCTCTCTCTAATTCTCGGAGAGGCTGTTCTGCTGCTAAAGTGTCCCTCATGAGTACCTTCCTTTCTCCCACTGCCTCTGAGATGCACCTGCCTTGTATTACGGCCTTTAAGGCCTCCCACTCTATCAGTTTATTCGTAGCCGTCCTATCATTTTCTTCAAAATACAGTGCAATCTCTGTGCATACCATTGCCTGGAAGACCTGGTCTTCCAGCGTCTCAGGCGCCAGGTCAGTATTTTCGGCCTTTCTCGGGTCCAGATCAAGCCCACCAATAGCAGGTTATGATCTACGATCGTTATGGCCAGCTATATTTACTCATATGTACGCATTCATGCACATCAGGGGAGCACAGTATGGAATCATATCTGACATGTAACTCATGTAGGGGTGAGAAAAATAGCGGGTTATGATCTGCGATCGTTCTGGCTAGCTATATTTACTCATCTGTACGCATTCATGCACATCAGGGGAGCACATAATGGAATCAAATCTGACATGTAACTCATGTAGGGGTGAGAAAAATAAATAATCTCTGTCCTCTGGGTGTTGCGCCCTCCAAGTGTCTACCAACTCCCATTGCTGTTTCCAGCTTCTTCGCCCTTCTGCCATTTTACGTATAGGAGAGACTGGGAAAGTCGGGTGGAAATGATCCAGCTGCACATCTGAAATGCAATTATAGACCCCATCTATCATTACCGACCCCATCAATGCTGGTACCAGTGTTCTGGAGAGGTGTGCCAGGAACGAGCTTTGATCATTATTTGATCGATAGACGCTACCTAGCATCACATCTTTACCATCTAACTTACCCAACAATATTACATGCCGCCCGACAGGGTCCAGTATTTGTTTAGCGCATTGTATTTGCCACTTTATTGAAAGCGTCTCAGTCTCTGACTCCTCTTTAGCTGCTATTGGTCTTGAAACAGAAAAAGCGGTTGACAAAGTCAGATGGCCATACTTTGAGGTGACCTTAAGCTGGTGTGGGCTCAGGGATACTTCCATAAACAATGGTCTGTCATTATGCGATGGTTCCACTGCATGCATCAAGATCCACTGTTGGATTCACTTTCTCTTCAACAAGGCACACGTCAAGGCTGCCCCTTAACCCCTTACTATTTATTATTTCCATTGGCCCACTTATTCAACTCAATAACAATTCATCCTACTGTTAAGGTTTTTCTGTGCACAATGACTGATATAAGAAGGTGGCTAATGTTGATGATATTTTGATATTCTCAGAAGAGATAGAATTAGCAGAGCCGGCTATCCTTGAGATCATTCCTTGATTTTTTAGGATATCCCTTAAATAATGACAAACTTCCTCTAAACCCGCTTTGTCTTTCATCAGGCACAAAAGGCACCGGTCCTCATTGGCAATCCAACTTTATCAAATATTTAGGTAATTGATTCAATAGTAATCTGTCCGATTCAGATGCTCATAACAAACTACAAACCATTAATAAAATTAACAATCTTCTGTCCCCATAGCCCTCTAAGAACATCTCATGGTTGGGTAGATTTTGAAACCACTGGGTTCATGGTTAGTTAATTTCCTTTCTATTATTGTTCTAATTTGTTTCTTGTAATCCTTTTCCCCTACTATCGAGAAACTTACTTCAGACTTTTTGTGTTCACAACCTAGCAAAACACCACATCCTATACTAACTAAATAGAACACACACTTGCAAAAGTTAGAGAGGGATCCATTTTCAGCAAAACAATGGGATATTATTTGTGACTTGGCTCTTTCACATACAATTGCCCCCTACATCTCTCAGACTAAGCGGCAGATTTACCAAAGTGTCATGTAACGCAGTGCAGAAAGACACTTTGGTGTGCTGCGTTTTGTGACAGGGAGAGGGCAGGAATGCGTCTTATTTAAGATTATATGGCACATTCCTGTCCTCTCCTTGCGCTGGTGCACTATGTGCTGCCTTGGGCCAAAGCAAGCACTCTTGAACCAAGATGTAAGGGTGCTTGAGTTGTAGTTAGGATCGTTCTGTGCAGGAAGGTACACCTCCCTGCACAAAAACAATCCTCAGAGGTGTTTTCCTCTTTCTCTGTGTATTGCAGAATGCAACAAATGTAGAAATCTGGGAATGCATCAAAATCACTGAGTGAATGTGTGGGAACACGAACACTCCACCCATGGAATGCCTGCCTGGGGCAGAGTAACGCAAGAAAGCAGCATGCGCTACCATGCGATACTCCAGATTAACCAAGCCACGCTGGGTCAGGTTTGGTAAATCTTGTTCTAGGTTTTGCATCACCGTGCATCCCCTTGCATGAGACTATTGCGACACAAAACCTTTGATAAATTTGACTTTAAACTTTTTCCATCTCCTATACTGGTCACCAGACAAATTATATAGTTTATTTAATAACTAACCTACATGGGACCGACAACAATGTTTTTGGTGCCCTTGAGCACGTTTTTTAAATGCTAGCTTCTCATCCCATTAAGGGAACAAATCACCAGTCAATTAAACTACATATAAAAATATACTTAAACCTAGATTTTCCTACCATAATCTTGGGACCTGGGCTTCTCTTAGCAATTTTTCTGGACGATGCTTTAATTACCCCATATCATACTGGTCAAATCTAATGCTGCATAACCATGTACTAACAGATACGTGCTGCTTTTTTTTACTTTGTATCAAGGAAGCAACTATACTCTCCTTATGTTGACATTTTTTCTTGGTTGCGCTGCCTATATCATCATAGTAGTCAATGATATTTTGTTCTATCTTGTTCCTAAAATCCTTAAGATAAACTCACTTTGCCCCAGAACTCCTTTAACTGGGGGCAGGTGGCACACATATGGATGTCGTTTGCCTTCTGGGAATCACATCTCATACACCTGGCTTCTTCGCCATCCCTTATTTTGGACAGTTTGAGTGGAGACCAATATATCCTGTGGATTGTAATGAAGTGGTTTCTCCTTAATGCAGCAGATGTAATCAATGGGTAAAGCATGCCTAAAGATACTTGCCATAGATTTACCAGCTCCTCATCAGGCAAGTATTTCTCCCAGACCACGCAAGGATGTGCCAGCTTCCTATCTGCTGCAGAAAGGAGATAGTTGTACCAAAGTGCCACATCCTTCTTCTTCGGTTTTTGATCTTGCAGGTTATCCTCCATTGAACTGTCTACAGTAGATTGCCGCTGCTGGCTCTTACACCATATTGAGATTTGGCCATATTTAAATCTGGTTAATGTGCCGTGGGTTAAGTTGTTCTAGGTATTCCATGGCAAACATGTGTCTCCATCTACTATGTCCATCCAGCGTGCAACACCTGTATCCTTTAATGACTGGTCTAAAGCGTCCAAGAAGCACTCAGGTGTTCTTGGAGAGTCTCACACAGGGCCCATTCACTATAGTAGGATAAACCTAAACTAGAGCTGCAGCCATAACACAATTTGGCAGCAGCATATAAAACCTTCAGCCGGACTTTCTTACAGTACTTGGGGGCTATCCATCAGCATGACCTTGAACATGCAGCCAATCAGAGTGTTATAGGAGTAACATCCTGCAGTTCTTCAGTTGGTATACCCAACATTACAGTTGGAGATCAGTTAAACCGAGGCCGCCATGAAAAAGCTTACACCTTAGCTAAAAGGCCTTTTTTAAATGCCAATGGGATATTATTAAATTAGTAGACAAATTTGGGGAGGATACACATTTTGATCAAGTTAACCTTCCTGAAATGTGTGAGCCATAGACCCTGTTGGACGTCTTAGGTAAAGATGTGGAGGTAAGCTCCTCTGTAATTCTCTTTGGTATTGTCTTGTTGCCTGATGGGGTGGAAGGTGCAGAGTAGAAATATTGCCGCAAAAATATTGTGGAACAGAAATTTTGCTGCAAAAATATTGTGGAGAAGAAATATCGACAACAAAAATATAGTTGACAAGAATATCGACTGACAGGTAAGTAATATCGATTACATAAATATCTTTGTAATAAATATTGTTTACAAAAGTACAGTTTACAAAAATATCGATGTATTAATAATTTTATGTATTTTTGTGTTTTTAATGAGAATTGTCATTTTATAATATGTTTTAGAGTTTTACTAGTTATTAATTTATTTTAAGTTTAATTCAGCATTTTTAGTTCTGTAGCGGGTTGTGGGTTTATAGGGGAATAGGCTGGGAAGTAATTTAATTTGATAAAATGTATTGAATAATTAATGTATTATTGATTAATTAATAATAGTTTAATATTTAGTTGTTAATTAATTTCAATTAGTCAATTATTAAATAATTAGGTTAATTGCTTAATTAATTTTAGGTGTGTGTTGTGGTGTTTACATGCGTAAATTGCGTGAAGAGTGGTAAGTAATTACATTTTTTCATTGATTCATTATTAAATACTTTTAAATGAATTACCATCAATTAAATATTAATTATTAATTGTAGTTGTATAATTAATTTTAGGTATGTGTTTTGGTGTTAATTTTCGTAAATGGTGTGAAATATTGTAAGTAATTCATTGTTTTATAAATAATAATACATTGATTTCATTAATTAATTAGTAATTATTAAATGTAATTGTGTAATTAATTGTAGGTGCGTGTTGTCGATTTAATAGTGTTAAATAATGGGTAATTAATTTCTTTTTATTATTTTTGTTAATAATATATTCAAATTTATATAATAAATATGTTAATATTGGAAATTCAATTTATTGAAAATGTTAATGGTTTTGTTTTTTATTGAATTGGGATCCAGCGCTTTCCCTACTGTTGCACTCACTGGAGTGTGAATTGTAAATTTTACTCCTCCGCTATCCAGCGCTTTCCCTACTGTTGCACTCACTGGAGTGGGAATAGTAATGTTTACCCCTACGCTATCCAGCGCTTTCCCTACTGTTGCACTCACTGGAGTGGGAATAGTAATTTTTACCCCTCTGCTATCCAGGGCTTTCCCTACTGTTAAAGTCACTGAAATGGGAATAGTAAATTTTACCCCTCCGCTATCCAGCGCTTTCCCTACTGTTGCACTCATTGGAGTGGGAATAGCAATTTTTACCCCTACGCTATCCAGCGCTTTCCCTACTTTTAAACTCACTGGAGTGGGAATTTTAAATTGTACCCCTCTGCTATCCAGCTCTTTCCCTACTGTTGCACTCATTGGAGTGGGAATAGTAATTTTTACCCCTTTGCTATACAGCGCTTTCCCTACTGTTACACTCACTGGAAAAGGAATAGTAATAGTTTTACCCCTTTGCTATCTAATATTTTCACTACTAATGTTTTCATTTTGTTATTAAATGTATGTATTATTTTTTTTACTAGTTTAATGTGTTGATTAAATATAGAATATTTTCTTTTAAATTATTTATATATGTGTTTATTTTATTTTTATATAATAATTCTTTTTATAAATTAAATAAAGATAATAGTTAATAAAATGTATTTAGGTAAATATATGTATATGTAAATAGTTGTTTGTGTTCATATTTATTAAATGACGTTTATTTGTTATAATTAGTTTAAATATATAATAAATGTAATGTATTTTGTTAATAATATTAATGTTTTTAATTAATTTATTTTACATCTATATTTTTTACATTGATATTGTTGAGTCGATACTACTGTACTTACCTGTTTAAGTATAGGAATTTGATGTTTTTGTAATCAATATTTTTACATCGATATTTTTTTCATCTATATTTTTGTAATCGATATTTTAACATGTAACGGGGGTCGAAGGCCTTTGGGGTTGCAGAACAAACTAGTGTTTTCTTAATGCTCTTAGCAAGAACGGAAATCTGTAAGAATTGGTGCCAGACAGCAACTCCTACATGAAGAGGCTGGTGGAATTCAGAAAGATACTTTAGGGATTTAGATCAAAAGGTCAATGCTTATAGAGAAAGAACTGAGCTTGGGCTATTTTGGAGGCGTTTAGACACAGAATAGTGGTGTTTGGTAGGAATAACGTGTCCAATGATTATACCTCTTGGTCAGCTCATGATGTGCTCTGCGGGTTGGCCCTCGTAAATGCATTGGCTAAGATTGGACCCCCAAGTTATGATCAGCAGGTGCAGATCAGACTGAGAGGTTGCTTATTCCATGGAGGTTATATGAGGACATTAAAAGAAAAAAAAGGCAAATTCAATGAAATTAAAGTCTTACTATTTATCTAGGGGCCTGTTGAACTATTTAGGGCCTGATTCCGATCTCGTTTGGAAATCATTCCGAACGACTCGCATCGGGAACACCTTCCTAACGACTTGTACGCACGCTGACCGACCCACGGAGTATGATGCAATGTGTGTGAAATACAAATGACTCGCACGGAGCACAATACGGAGGACCGACTCATACAGAAATCAATCCGTCCAAGCGAATCGGCCAGAAAAGAGCCCGATGCGACTGACTCATAAGCGAACGCTGCAACATAGCTTTGCTTGGACCACCCTGATAATACATGAACAAGCATATGGTGCAGTCAACTGAAAGTTTCGGTTATGCTCAACAAAATACAATGGAAACAGACAGAAAAAGTCTAAACAAGCATTGTCAATATAAAAAAAAATCAAAAATAAGCCACACTCACAACTCCACCTATGTAAAGGGCCAAACTCCTTACCATGATCTTGTGCAACTTCAACAGAACTGCCAGCACATATTACTATTGCACTGCACTGATACATACACTCGCAACTCACCCACCATGCAACACTACTAGCACCTGTTAACTACTACACTCACAAACACACACTTTTACTCATACTCACTCACCCTCATCTTCACACTTACCCACACATCCATCTCCACTACCACCCATCACAATGCCCCCCAAAGAAGAATCCAAAGTGCACAGAGAAGGAGTTGGAAGTCCTTGTAGATGACATTTTCAGAGTAGAGCCACAGTTATATGGGACCCTCCTGTCCCAGAGAAATAAGATGTGGGAGAGGATTGTCAACAAGGTGAACGCTCAAGCACCTTGCCTGCGCACAATGGAAGATATCAGGAACAGGTACTATGATGTGCAAAGGAGGGTCAAGAAGCTCATTGGCATACAACATGTCATGAGCCAGCGGACTAGCGGTGGCCCTACTGCAACACCTGTGAACTTCACTTCCTGGGAAGAGAAGGTGCCGGGCCTCCTTCAACCGGAGGGCGTCTATGTAATATCAGGAGTACCAGAGCCTGGTGAGTACATACTCAAATAGCCAATATTGTCAGAAAATACACAGGCACAGACATCACTGTCAAGGACACAGTGATATAAATCACTGTTAGCAAAGCCATAATAATATGAAGCAAATGAGCATGCGATGTGTATGCCACTTTGACAAACAAAATATCTGCAATTTCAGAGTGATATGTAACTATTTGATGACATGTACCAACTTACAAAAAAACACAGCAAGGCTTTGTGCTCAAAACAGCAGCCACCACTGTCAGCCATCATGCCAGCACTGTTTCACTCACTCACAAGGAAGCTGAGACACTGGAAGGAAAGTTGGGACTGCTGGGAAGGTGGGTCTAGTTAAAAGTATGATGGGAGTCATAGTCACAGCTAACAATCCTCCTCCCACATGGTCCAACAAGCCCACCTTGAACTATGCTCATGTGACATGGAGTGGTAAAGTACTGGCAAGATGGCTGACACTGGGATCTGGTGTGGGGAGTACAAGGCCCTGTTGGGAGTTGTGCTCAAACAAACAGCAGGCACCACAGTCAGACATCTTGAATGTAAAGTTTTACTCACTGTCATGGAAGCATGGTTAATGGTTGCCTATTTGGTCTGAACGGTACTCGGAGGAGGAGTGGTAGCTCTGACTACATCTACCAGCAGGCCCTGTCCCACACATACCCCTCCCATCAACACCAAACACCACGTCTGGGACTATGCTGTCCCTGAGAGTGAATAAAAATGTACTGGCAATCTCACCATTTACAAAGATGTACAAACCTAGCACTAACTCACAGCAAGGCAATGGGATCCAAACACCAGTCTCATGCATCAGCCATTTTGTATGTCACAGGAAGGAAGGTTGGGATTGATGGGAAGGTGGGTGTAGCTAAAAGCATGATGGGAGCCGTAGTCACAGCTAACAATCCTCCTCCCACATGGCCGAAAAAGCCTACCTTGATCTATGCTCATCTCACAGGTAGTGGAAAAGTACATACAAGATGGCTGACA
Source organism: Lissotriton vulgaris (assembly GCF_964263255.1). NCBI lineage: Eukaryota > Metazoa > Chordata > Amphibia > Caudata > Salamandridae > Lissotriton > Lissotriton vulgaris. The sequence continues at coordinate 1,087,266,880 of NC_141697.1, read as the reverse complement.
CTGGGTTCTGGTGTGGGGAGCAAAAGGACATGTTGGGAGTTGTGCTCAAACAAACACCAGGCACCACTGTCAGACATTTCAGCTATTACCTTTCCATTCACAGTCAATAAAGCATTGTACCAGGTGGTCTAGTTGTGCTATGTGGGTGCAGGATTATAAGCAGTTACTGTAAATGCCATCATGCCCTGAATTTGAATTTGAATTTAAAAACATTTATATAGCGCACTTCTACCATACGGTTTCTTGGCGCTTTAGGATTGCGAGAGGGGGTAGCAGGAGTGGAGGGGAATCAGACCTTGTAGGCTTGGGAGAAGAGCAGCGTTTTGAGACCCTTCCGGAACTCAATGTAAGAGGATGTCATGCGGAGCTCCGTCGGGAGGGAGTTCCAAAACACTGGAGCGAGAACTGCAAATTTTGTTCCTCCGGCTCTTTTCTTTCTAAAACGGGGGATGGTTAGCAGGGCCTAGTGGGTGGATCGAAGCTCTCTACCAGGCAAGTAGGGTTTGATGGCGGAGCAAATGAACTCCGGGGCGGTGCCCATTTTGGCCTGATAGGTGGTACAGCCAAGTTTAAACAAGGCTCGCTCTTTTACCGGCAGCCAGTGCAGTGCCTGCATTAGGGGAGTGACTCGATGGAATTTAGGCAGACCGTGGATCAGGCGGACGGCCTGGTTCTGCACTAGCTGCAAACGGTGAATGGCGTAGGCTGGGGCGCCATTGTAAATGATGTTGCCGTAATCAAGGCGCGAGAGCACCATAGCCATCATTATGATCTTTAAAGCAGGTAGAGAGAAAAAGCGAGAGATCTTCCTAATAGTTCTTAGGGAAAAAAAACAAGAAGAAACAACCGAGTTTACCTGTGAGTGTACAGATAGTGAAGAATTGAGAAAAATACCAAGGGTTTTGACCTTGGGGACTGGGAGCGGGGGAGCACCAAGTGAAGAGGGCCAGTGGGAGGGGGACCAGGGACTGCAACCACCTCCAGTCAAGACTAACTCCGTCTTGTCTGGATTGAGTTTGAGGTGGTTGCAGTTCATCCAGTCCTGGATGAACAGCATGACGGACTGGACGTTCTGGGAGGAGGAAGAGGAGTGAGAGAGATTAAAGATTAGCTGGAGGTCATCGGCGTAATTGTACACCGTGACCTCGAGCTGCTGTAACATAAAAATTAGAGGGTAGATGTATAAATTAAACAAAAGAGGGGAAAGTGAGGAACCTTGGGGAACTCCACATACTACCTTGCGAGGGGCAGCGGTGAAACCAGCTAGGTGGACCGCCTGAGCCCTATCACTCAGGAAGGACTCAAGCCAGGCGAAGGCCAGGCCCTCGATGCCCGCCGCCTTGACACGGGTGAGAAGGGTGGAATGGTCTACCGTGTCAAAAGCGGCGGACAGATCTAAAAGAATGAGGGCCTGCGGACAGTTGGTGTCGATGCCCTCGCGTAGGCTGTCCATCACTGAGGTCACCACCCTCTCGGTGGAGTGAAGCGGGCGAAAGCCCGCCTGCCTGGGAGAGAGGCAGTGGTTGGTTTCCACATAGGTGCTCAGGGTGCTGGTCACATGGGTTTCTAGAACTTTGCCCAGGTAAGGCAGGAGGGAGATGGGACGGTAATTAGAGGGGGAGGATGGGTCAGCACCGGGTTTTTTTAAAATGGGAATGATAGCCGCGAATTTGTGAGCAGTGGGGACCGCTCCGTTGCTGAGCGAGTCGTTCAAGAGTGTGAGGGGAGGAGTGGGACAGTTTAGGAAGATATCTCTTAGGATGTGAGCGGGGGCAAAGTCAAGAGGAGAGCCTGACTTTACCTTTTGAAGCAGGGGAAAAAGCGTGACCTTGGTTAAGGGGGGAATGGAAGTGAGTTTAGACGTAACAGCTGGCGGGGAAGGGTTAGTGAATGTGGGGGAAGGGAGGGGAATATTGGCTTTGATCTGACCGACACACACCTTCGCAGGTAGAACAAATATCACTCTTCTGACTAGGCAGTTCCTGAGAGTGAAAGGAAATGCACTGGCAAGATGGCTGACACATGGGCATTATGTATGATTTGGCCACAAGTCACATCCAGGTTTTGAACTTCTCACACCAGTACCCACTCTCAGTCATCTTCACAGTACATTTCAACTCACTGTCTGGGAAAGAATTGTCCTAGGTGTGCTCCCTGGGCTGGCTGGTAAGGTGTGTGGAGGACAGGACATGGTGTGAGATGCAGTTATAGCACATATTACTACCCACACCCAAAGCAACCTTTTCATCGGTGACAATGGCTACCTGACAGTGAATGGAAGTGCCACAGTAAGATCGCTGACACTGTTGCATGGTGTCATGTGCACAACGCATTGTTGCGAGTTGCAGCCAACTCCTACATCATGCAGCGGAGGGACCGCGTCAACCAGACTGGAGGAGGCACCGCCATCGTCCACAAAAACACCATCCGCATCACGACCAACTCCGATGACACCCTCACGGCGGCCGAACACCTGCACTTCCAGATCCACACCGACCCCAAGACCACCCTCAGAGGCACCCTCATCTACAGACCCCCAGGACCCCGCACACAATTCAGCGAAGAAATCGCCGACTTCATCAGCCCACACGCTCTCCCCTCCGCCGACTACATCCTCCTCGGGGACCTCAACTTCCACCTGGAGAACAACAACAACCGCAACACCACCACCCTGCTGGACAACCTCGCCAATCTCAGACTCAAGTAACTGGTCAACACCCCCACCTACTACGCCGGCCGCACGCTTGATCCAGTCTTCTCATCCAGCCAGCACATCACCTTCAACCACTCCACAGGACTTCACTGGACCGACCACAGCTGCGTCCACTTCAGCTTCAGAAGAACCACGACCCACCACCACCCACAACAGGTTCCTCACAGGAGCTGGAGCAAGATCACCGCCGAACAGCTCACCACCTCCCTCAGCCAGAACCCACCCGCCAGCACAACGGACCCGACCGAAGCAGCACGCAACTTCACGAAGTGGCTGTCCGACTGCGCTGACGACCTCGCACCTCTAAAGATCCCTAACAGCAGACCCAGAAGCAGAAAGCCTCCTGGTTCACCGACGAACTCAAGGACTCCAAGAAAAACTGCTGCACCCTCGAGAAAGCCTGGCTCCTCGACCAGACCACAGACAAAATGACCGCCCTCAAACACGCCACCCGCAAGCACCACCAGCTTATCCGCACTACCAAGAAGAAATCTCTGAAGGAACAACTGGACAACAACACCCACGACAGCAAGGAACTCTTCAGCATCGTCAAGGAGTTCTCCAACCCCAGCACCGTCTACAACGACATCACTCCTTCACAAGACCTCTGCGACTCTCTCGCTTCGTTCTTCCACCGCAAGATTGCCGACATCCACAACAGCTTTGCGCATCATCAACGCACCCAACCATCAAACCAACGCCCTCCACCGCCACCCTCGGACCACGGTGACCACCGAAGACACAGCCCGCACGATGAACACCATCCACTCCGGATCTCCGACCGACTCCTGTCCCCGCCACATCCTCAACAAGGCCGACTCCATCATCGCACCCCAACTGCGAGACATCATCAACACCGCCACCTTCCCGGAGAGCTGGAAGCACGCCGAGCTCAGCGCCCTACTGAAGAAACCAACAGCGGACCCCACCGACCTCAAGAACTTTCGCCCCATCTCGCTCCTCCCGTTCCCTGCCAAAGTAATCGAGAAGACCGTCAACAAACAGCTTGCAGCCTTCCTCGAGACGAACGGATCCCTCGACCCCTCAAAGTCTGGTTTTCGGGCCAACCACAGCACCGAGACCGCCCTCATCGCAGCCACCGACGACATCAGAACCCTGCTCGACAACGGGGAAACAGCGGCCCTCATCCTCCTGGACCTCTCTGCAGCGTTCGACACCGTCTGCCACCGCACCCTAGTTCAACGCCTCAGCAACATCGGTATCCAAGAGAAGGCACTGGAGTGGATCATCTCATTCCTCACCGGAAGAACACAGAGAGTCCGCCTCCCCCCGTTCGGATCCGAGCCCACCGAAGTCATCTGCGGCGTACCGCAAGGATCATCACTCAGCCCCACCCTCTTCAACATCTACATGAGACCTCTTGCAGCCATCGCACGCCAGCACAACCTCAACATCATCTCCTACGCCGACGACACCCAACTGATCCTCTCCCTCACCAGAGACCCCGCCACCGCCAGAACGAGCCTACACGAAGGGATGAAAGACGTCGCCGAATGGATGAAGAGCAGCCACCTGAAATTGAACTCAGACAAGACGGAAGTCCATGTCCTGGGACCATCGCCCTCCGCCTGGGACGACTCCTGGTGGCCCCCCGCCCTGGGCACCACCCCCAAGCCAACAGACCACGCAGGCAACCTGGGCTTCATCCTGGACTCCTCCCTCTCGATGACCAGGCAAGTCAACGCCGTCTCCTCATCATGCTTCAACACCCTACGCATGCTCCGCAAGATCTTCTGATGGATCCCGACCGAAACCAGAAAGACGGTCACCCAGGCACTCGTCACCAGCCGTCTGGACTACGGAAACGCCCTCTAGCCGGAACCAAAGCCAAGCTACAGAAAAGACTCCAACGCATCCAGAACGCCTCCGCCCGACTCATCCTGAACATCCCCCGACGCAGCCACATCTCCGGCCACCTGAAGGACCTCCACTGGCTCCCCGTCATCAAGAGGATCACGTTCAGGCTCCTCACCCATGCGCACACATCTCTCCACGACCTGGGCCCCAAGTACCTCAACGACGGCCTGACCATCTACACGCCCACCCGCAAGCTACGTTCGACAAGCCTCGCCCTCGCCGCCGTTCCACGCATCCGAAGAGCCACCGCTGGTGGCAGATCCTTCTCCTACCTGGCGGCCAAGACATGGAACTCCCTCCCCATCCATCTTCGGCTGACCCAGGACCATCTCGCCTTTAAGAGACAACACAAGACCTGGCTGTTCGAGCAATAGCAGACCCCTTCCCCAAGCGCCTTGAGACCCTGCCGGGTGAGTAGCGCACTATACAAGTGTTATGATTGATTGATTGATTGGGTAGGAATGGTAAGTGGGGGTGTGGGGGGAGGTCACGTCATGAAGTTGGTACTGCTGATCAATCTGAATCACAAATGTGATGCATACTTGATGCATATCAAGAATGCACAGGAGACTTTGGCCAGTTAGTTGGGATCCTCAGGGACATGCAACAGCAGAAGGCTGCCCATTATGCCGAAATGGAACAGCATATGGTAAGGATGGAATCAAACATGTCCAAAATTGATGACCCGACAGAGGTCACAGGGACAAACTCACCTACCTCTGCTAGATTGCTAACAACATGACCCCACCTCCCTGTATGTCCACTTCATCTGTTGCCTCTACATCTGCAACTGCCACAGGGAGGGGTGAGGACTCTGGTGGAGAGTCCCCTGCACCACAGCAGTCTGCAGCTGAGGGTGCCGCTGAAAAACAGAAGACGGGTCGTCTAAAGAGAGACAAATGAGAGACAGATGGCTATGCATCACCCCCAGGAAGTGAAAACCTGCTCCTGATATCCTCCATTGTGTGCGAAATGTTCACTTTGTTGACTGTCACTGAACTCTCCCACATGGGAGAGAGGGTATAAGTTGGATCAATGACTAAATGACTGTGGACTTGGCTCTGAAAATGTCATCTACTACCACTACCAACTCCTCTGTGAACTTTGGACTTTGAAAATTTGTACAGCACTATCTATTTCTTGTCAAATTTCACATATGCGCTGCAATAAATTAATATTCACACAACACATGCTTCTGTCATTAATGAAACACTGTTTTTCAGATAGAAATGATGATAAAAAAACAAGGAATTTGCTGAAAAACAAGTACAGGGATTTACCTACTGTCTTGTGAGTAAATGTAACCTTACACATATCAGAGATACACACAAGGTCAACACAACACACATAGTACATGGCATAGAACCTCATTGTTTCCACTGTTGTACAATGAAACAACATTTCAATGCACAAACACTAATCATTGTCATATAAACTGAACATCAGGACATATATACCGTATGTGAATGAATGTTGAATGTGTGGAAACAGACAAGGCACACCTCAATGTGGAGCACAGGCTTATTCCACAGGCACAGCCTGTTTCCTTCACATTAAATGTAGTCACATAACACTGTGACAATAAGCACAAGGATTTTGAATAAAATTTGAAGTGAGCATGTGGCACAGATTCCTAATACCAAGAAAACGTCCAATCTGTAACTGCATTGTGGGTCTGGGAGTTCACATGTATACATACAAAAGCCAAAGGACCCTGTGAAGTAGAGAAATAGAACAGTCTTGAAATCACTAATTATTTTCATACATCTCCAAGAGACATTTCACAATTATAATTTTGAACATGTGAACACAAGCTAGGAGTCATGGCAACACTGTACTGGTGACCACACTAACTTAATAGACAAAAACAAATCCAAGGATCATGTTATGTAGCATACACCCACACATATACAAACATTTTATACAACAGACACATATCATGCTTAGAACGTGCTTTCTCATCCCATCATTTTATACTTACACTCATGAAATAAAGTTGTTGATGAGCTGTCTCCTAGCATCCTCCTCCTCATCATCATCACTGGCAACATGTCCCTGTCCAGGATCCTCCCCTGCTGGAGGCTGCTGGTCTCCGTCATCTTATATGGGAGGTAGCTCATTCCTCACTGCCAGGTTGTGGAGCATACAACACACAATGATGATATTACACGCCTTTGATGGTGCATATTGGATTTCTCCTCCTGTACGGTCCAGACAGCGGAATCTTGTTTTGAGTGGCCAAATGTCCGCTCAACCACTCACCTGGTCCGCCCGTGTGCCTCATTGAAACAAACCTCAGTGGGGGTCACAGGGTTCCAGAGTGGTGTCAGCAACCAAGGCATGTTGGCGTATCCAGATTCTCCTAAATTGAACACAGAAAATACTTCAGTTGTCCGAAAACTGGGTCCAACCTGACATACAAGCAACACACAACAGAAACAGATATTACCCACCAACAAGCCAGACACGCTCATTTTGCAGCTAAGAAATAATATGTGGGATCCCACTATTTTTCATTATGTAAGTGTTGTGCGATGATTTTGGGAAACGTGCACAGACATGGGAGATCATCATGTCAGGCAGACATACCAAAAGGCCATTTCTGGAGTGGTATTGCTTGTGATTCCTGTACGTTTGTTCATTGGCTTGTGGTGGGATCAAAGCCACATGTGGACCATCAATGGAGCCAATGACAAGTGGCATTCTACCCAAAGCATAAAAGTCACTTTTGATGTCAGCAAACTGTCCTGGTGTTGGGAACTTGATGTAGAGGTTGGGAAAATGTAACAATGCCTTACACATATCACGAAGCACATGGCTGAACATTGTCTGTGATATACCACCAGAAGTAGCCACAGTATACTGAAAGGATCCTTCCAGTGGCAAAGAAATGTAGGGCAGCCATCACCTTCACATTGGGGGTCAGCGCAAAAGGATCTGTGCGTCCAGTTTGCAAATGTTGGGCCAACTGGTCTGCCAACTCCTCAATGAGTGGTCTGATGAAGCAGTATCGTCTGATGCTATCCTGTTCTACCATGGTCTGGAGGTCGGGGAAGGGTCTGTGGAAAGCTGGTCTCCTGCAGTCCCTAAGTAACAAATGAAAACATAGTTTCTGACACTTTCCAATGTAGTAAGGAACATGCAATTATACAAATACAAAATAAATCAAGACACAAAAGAAGACAGATGCGTAAGGTTGAGCCTAGACACAGGGCACAGCTATGTGACCCTTACCTAAGCATGGGCGGAAAATCCGTTTCGCTCGCGGATTTTGCGGATTTTCGGTAAATTCGCAATCCGCGAGATTCGCGAATCTCCCGCAAAATCCGCAAATCCGCGAGCAGCGGATTTTGCTCGCACTGCTCGCACTGTTCGCGTGAGTTCGCGGCTTCCCAGTACAACTTCGCGCCCCGCGAATAAGTGCAAAATTGCAGAAATACGATCTTAGCAAAACTGAAACTACTTACCAGGTTCAAAAGTTCAGGCTCATCATTAGTAGCCATTTCCTGTAGTGCTTCCTGAGGGTCCCCTCCAGAGTTCAGTTGCCAGTTGCAACTATTATGTGACCCTGCTCTGAACCTCAGAATAGTTACACATATGCCACAAAGGTCCTGAATTACAGCTAAGGGAGACAAGCAGGAGCCAGGCTGGAGGTTCAAATCCATTAATCAGCCCCTAATTCATTATTGTCAGTTGGGGCAGGGCAGGTGTTGTAACTAATTTTGCAACAATGAAAGCACTTAGCAAGTTCAAAAGATCACTAATCAGGAAGCACTAAGGAAGCAGGTGCCAGCTAAAAAAATATTCTGTGACACATTAATCAGCCCCAAATTAATTCAGGTCACTTGAGGCAGGGAAGGTGTGCTTGCATTGCCACAATAATGTACACTGACTGGACAACCAGAGGGTGCTGTGATGAAACAGAGGGTGGCATGGGTGGGCCAGAGGGTGGCATGAGTAGTCAGAGAGTGGCAGTGGTGACAGAGAGTGGCAGTGATGAAGAAGAGTGTCCCAAACAGGCTGGACACGTAGAAACAACAAGTTCCCGAAACTTGCGACCCGACAGGTAAGTTCGCAATTTGCGACATTGTACAAAACCCTCGCGAACTGGCAGAAACCCGCGCAAACACACAAAAAAAAAAATCCGCAAATTCGCGAGAATTCGCGGATTTTGCGGATTGCGAGTTCGCAAATCCGCAAAATTCGCGAACGGGAGATTCGCAAAATTCGCCCATGCTTACCCTTACCAGACATGTCATATTAATTTGGTTTGTCAACAATTACAGTGCTGTACTGTTACTACTCACTAGTGTCTGTACTGTCCATGTGATCAAACATAACATACTCAACACACACCTAATAAACGGAGGTTTGTCACAACTATCACATGGTTGAAATGTACACAGACCTGGATCATGTAATGCCACCTAGGTGGGACACTAGATACAGATAGCGTGTCCCCATGCACACCACTGTCACAGTGTGGACACGGTCATGATGTCATGTCTGACATACATGTACTATCACATACCCTAAAATATTATAATGTGTGACACATTTATATTGGAAAAGCATCCATATATGCCTGTGACACAAAGACACAATAGGAACTCACATGGTAAATACAAACTGATGTGTCAGATAAATATCATTTAAAAATCAACAATGAAGTGGAAGCTGCTCTTTGTTGCAATGGCTTTACTGAGGCTATGTTTAGCTGCAGTCTGGCTAGATCCGGTCCCCCCGACCCCATATGTATGGTTTAGTAAATGTTTAAGTGTATATAAAAGGAAAATATCTGTATTTAAGAGAAGAGGATATAGGGCTCGGTAAGGAGGGAGAACAGATCTGGGGATCCCTTACAACTTGGCTGAATTTAGAGCAATGATGTTCTCAATGATGCTCTCTTAGATTTGATTGCTTGATTTTTTTTGTATTCTGTATCTATGTTTTTGATTTTTTTCAGGATTGATAGATTTTGTTGATTATTGTGCTCTTTAGCCTGTGGGGATCCAATAAGGGTGGAAGGGGGTATAAACGCAGAGAAGGGGATTTATGGCATTACGATGGAATGTTAGATGTGTCTCTTTTTGAATGGTTTTCTGCATATGTCAAATATCCCAATGAAAATGTTTGAAAAAAAAATCAACAATGAAGGGTCTGCATTATACAAGACTCAGATATTGTGGATTTACTCACAATAATTTAACACAATGCACTTTATAACACACAGTCCAACAAACCAGTGATTCTGTGTGGACATAACCTGTGTTAACACAATGACCCTCTAGGACTGTGTCCAAGCCTAGGAGGGTGATCTGTGAAGTGGTCACTCACAGTTGTGATGCTCCTCACGAACAATGTTTTGTGTGCCCATTAAGCTTTGCTCATCATGGGAGTGTGAGCTATCAAGTGCTATGTGCAGTATGACATGTTAAGCACTGTACCCACACATGTAATGCAGCAGAACATCAAGATTTGCTATACTGCCTGCCCTGATGACTGATTGGAGTAGGGAACGTGTGGTTCTTATTCTTTGCCTGTTTAATGCATTAGTGAACGGCGCAGGTGAGTATTGAATGGACACGTGAGCCTCATCCTAACCAAGCTGTAAGCATCCTCTGGCTGTTTACTGTAATGGTGAACGACACAGGTGAGTATTGAATGGCGCGTGAGCCGCATCCAAACCGAGCCGTATGTATCCATTGGCTGTTTAATGTAATGGTGACCGAAGCAGGTGAGTTTTGAATGGACACGTTAGCCGCATCAGAAATGTGTCGGTCGCATACTTTGGCTGTTGGTTGTCATAGTGAACGTCACAGGTGAGTAGTCAAAGGATGCATTATCCACATCAGAACTGAGCCGGATGCACACATAGGCTGTTGGTTGTCATGGTCACAGACACGTGTTTCGCTTCATGTACAAATCGTGTGCAATCTGAATTGGTTAGCTCACAACACCAATGTATCAAACTCAATAGTGTTAGGATGCATTTTTAACATCCCAGTAGGGGTGTCCAATTTATTTTAGGTTTTTCTAGAGCGCGTAGTCACCCAAGAGTATCCCAGCGCTAAACCTCATACTCCTAAGGGTAGAAGGTAGGGGGTGTCGACGGCTCAAGGGAAGAGTAGGGTTTTAAGGGACTTCCTGAACCGTAGGAGGTTTGGTTCCGCTCTGAGACTCGGTGGAAGCGCGTTGCATTTTTTTCCTGTATTGACTGAGAAGCGGCGGCCACCTGCGCGGGCCTTCTTCACCCTGGGAATCATGATAAGGTTTCCATATTCTGACCGAAGCGCTCTCGTAGGTCTGTAGGGTGTGATCCAGTTGTTGAGGATTGGGGGGCCTGCGTTGTGCAGTACCTTGTGGGCCAGGCAAAGGGCCTTGAATGTTACTCTTTCCCTGATTGGGAGCCAGTGTAGCTTCCTCAGTGCAGGCTTGGCTGATGTTCTGGCTGGAGTATTCGTAAGTAGTCTGGCTGCGGCATTCTGGGTTTTTTGCAGTGTTTGGAGAGTGGATTCCGGGGCTCCCAGGTAAATGGCGTTGCTGTAGTCCAGCCTTGATAAAATTAGGCCTTGGATCAGCTGAAGTCGGGACTGGAATGGGAGTAGGGGGAGTACCTTTCTGCATGATCTGAGTAGGCCATAGCAGATGCCGGCCGTTTTTCTTGCCTGTGTTCTGAAGGTGAGATCTGTCTCCAACCACACTCCCAGACTTTTAACCTCAGTCTTGGGGGTAGGGGGTTCACCCATACAAGCGGGCCAGATGTTAGGGGGAAGGTTCGTGGTTTTGTGTCCTAGGAGCAGGATCTCCGTTTTTGATCCATTTAATTTTAGGGCTGAGTCACTCATCCATTGATGGACATTGGAGAGGCAGTCATGGAGATTGGAAGGCTCTAGCTTGGGGTGGGAAAGCGTCACCACCAGCTGAGTATCGTCAGCATAGCTGACGATGGTGACTCCAAATGGTGAGACCAGCTCCTCCAGTGGGGCCATGTACGCGTTAAACAACGTGGGGCTTAGTGATGAGCCCTGTGGCGCACCACACCGGAGGGGGATGGAGGGGGAGCGGCTTTCACCTTCCCAGACTTGAAAGGAGCGTCGGGAGAGAAAGGACGTGAGCCATTTCAGGGCTCTGTCTTTCACTCCGATGTTATCCAGACGTTGGGTTAGGACCTGGTGGCTGACCGTGTCGAAGGCCGCGCTCAGGTCTAGGAGGACCACTGCCACTGATCCTCCTGTATCGATGATTTCCCTGGTCTTCTCTATTGCTGCAAGGAGAGCAGTATCAGTGCCCTGACCTGGTCTAAAGCCTGTCTGTGAGTTTTTGAGGAGTTGGTTTGATTCTAGGAAGTGTGACAGCTTTTTATTCGCTAGTTTCTCAGCCACCTTACCTATCCAGGGGAGGAGTGAGATTGGTCTGTAATTGGATAGATCCGCAGGGTCTAGCGATGGTTTCTTGAGAAGCCCTTTTACGACAGCCTCCTTCCAGCTTAAAGGGACTTCTCCTTGGGCTAACAAGATGTTGATGAGGGCAGTCAGTTGGGGCACTATGGTCCGGGTGATGTCTTTGACGAACCGTATGGGAACTGGGTCACTGGGGGCTCCACTCTTAGTTGATGCAAATGTTGCTGCCACTTCCTCTTCAGTGACTGGGCCGAACGACGCTAGATGAGGCGTATCGGGATTCGCGGGGGAGTTCCCTGGTAGGGGAGGTAAGTCCTTATCTTTCTCTGTGGTGTCGGAGTTAGCAGCGGGGAGGGAGGCAAGGATTTTTTTAATTTTTTCGTCAAAAAAGGTGGCCAGATTGACGCATTTTTCTTCTGCTGCTTTGGGGTCCATGGGTTTCTGCGGGGGGTCCGGGACATGGAGGAGCTCTTTAAGGATAGAGAAGGTCTCCTTGGCTGAGCATGAGGAATTCTTTATTTTTTCCTCGTAGAAGGCACTTTTCGCGTTGTGGAGGGCTTGTTTGTGCGCTTTCATAGATAATTGATAGGCGTCTTTCTCCGTCACCGACCTGTTTTTTCTCCAAGTACGTTCTGTCTTTTTGCACTCCTTCCTTAAGGCATTAAGGGAGGGTGTGTACCATGGAGCGGGGTTGATCCTTTGGACGTGTTTTAGAGTGCTGGTTAGTGGGACAAGGCTGTCCAGGGGGTGGGTGAGCCAACCGTTAAATTCTCTGTCAGCTATGTTGGGGTCCGCGGAGAGAGGGCCGACGGATTCCCGTAACTTCGCTTCCCATTCCTCTGGTATTAGCTTGTGCCACCGTCTGGCTCGTATCCTGGTTTTATGTTTGAGTGCTGGGGTGGTCTGGAGAGACCAGTGCATAGGGACCAGCATATGGTCTGTCCATGGGAAGGGGGTAGGATCTTGGGTTTTAAGGTTCCTGATATTAGTGAAAATCGGGTCTAAGAGCTGTCCTTTCTCATGGGTGGCTTTAGAGTTCAGGAGGTGGAGGTCGGCTGATGTGAGATCTGCAAGTAGGTTAGCTGCGGCATTGTCCGCAGGGTCTAGGAAGTGCAGGTTAAGGTCCCCTAGGAGGAGGAAGTTGGAGGCTGAGATTGTTTTTAGTAGAATGTGGTCCATCAGGGTGCTGGAAAATTCTCCTAGCGAGCCTGGCGGTCGGTACACTAAGAGTCCTGATAGTGAGAAAGTAGGCGAGATCTGGAAGGTGAAGTTGCAGTTTTCACAGTCTTTGGAGCAGCAGATTTGGTAACCGGGTGGGGCTGCAATGACCATGTCGAAGTCACTGTTAGGGGTCAGCCATGTTTCGGTCAGAAACAATACGTCTAGCGTGGAATTTTGGGCAAGGATGTTTATTTCGTGAGCATGTTTTACTAGGGATCTGCAGTTCAAAAGGCCGAATCGAAGCACTTGGCCGCGTTCCGTTTCCTCTGACGTGTTACAGAGGATGCATCCTGAAAAAGGGGTGTCTTCCTTGAGGATGTATTTACACTGAGGATGTTTTTTTGTGTTCCAGGCTCGAAGCGTATCTTGGATGTAGGATATACGTTTCTGCGAGTTGGGCATAGTGTCTAGGCCTGAGGCCGTCTGGGCCCGGACGGGCCCAGACGGGCTTGCCTTTGGCGCGCCTTCGGCGCGCTGACGGCGCGCCCGCTGCGCCCGTCCGCTGCGCGTCCGGTGGTTGCACATCTTTTCAGGGGTGTAAAAGGGGAGTGTGGGCGTGCACTAAGGGTAGGCGTGGCCTCGTTCCTCGCCGTCAATGGCGGCTGGATGAGATTGAATGCGTGGTGTTCGCTACAGCGCTAGTTCCGCTGAGAAGGCAAATTTTAGGCAAGTACTGGTGATGCCAGGAGGGTAAGTGCAGGTTTTTTAAAAACACAAATTCAATATTTCGTGACACAGGTGATACAATTTTAAAAATCCGTCAGCTCCCGGCTTCCGCCTCAGGAGTATGCGAGGTTGTCTGGTATAGCGCGCTTTTACTCAGCGTTTTATACCAGGGAGGGCGTGTGGGCGTGGTTTAAGGGTAGGCGTGGCCTCGTTCCTCGCCGTCAATGGCGGCTGGATAAGATTGAATGCGTGGTGTTCGCTACAGCGCTAGTTCCGCTGAGAAGGCGAATTTTAGGCAAGTACTGGTGATGCCAGGAGGGTAAGTACAGGTTTTTTAAAAACACAAATTCAATATTTCGTGACACAGGTGATACAATTTTAAAAATCGGTCAGCTCCCGGCTTCCGCCTCAGGAGTATGCGAGGTTGTCTGATGCGTGCAATGTTATGGATTGGACAAATTCAGATAATGTGAACGACTCAGACCTATTGCTTTCCACCCATGGAACAGAGTCTGCCTCTGCTGCACAGATATAAGTCTGTCTGTTCCCACGAAACTTCACTTGCCTGCACTACATCTCTCTGCTGCTCTCTCTTCATTCTCTGGGAGCTACAATGGCATGCACTGTTGACAGGGCACCTGCTTTCACAGAGGAGGAGAACCAGGCCCTGCTAGACAGTCTCCTTCCACAGAACAGCAAGCTGTATGGCAAACCAGGGGAGAAGGTGAGTGTTGATTACACAGCCTTTTTTATTGGCCATGTGTAAAAATATGCACTACTAGCATTGTGATCCCCAAGGGCAAGCAGGCGAGCATAGTTAATGTAAATTATACAATGTGTAGATTTAGGTTCTAGACAGTTACAGTGATGTAGAAGTGTGTGTAGTGGGCTTGACTTTTCTGCACTGTTCTCATTTTTTTGAGGGCGATTTGCACATAGGACAACTGCCCATGATGATACTTGGATACCGCTTAGACATTATCGGCCATTCTGACCATGACCTATATGTCTATGTATGTGATGCATAAACATGTAGCATATGGAGTAATGGCGTGTCACCATGTCATGCTCACAGGTGTACACCCATCAGAAGGCTGAAATGTGGCAGACCATCATCCGGGCAGTAGGATTCGTGGAAGTATTCAGGCGCTGCGTCCGCCACTGCCAGAAGAGGTGTCAGGACCTCCATGGCTGGACACAGATGATTTCAAGGGTCCAGCTGAAGCTGTCAACTCCTCCCAAAAGGGGTGGATGATGGACCCTGAACCCCCCACATGCTCTGAATACTGATTGTGGTCTTCCCTGAACTGGATGGGCAGCAAGGAGGGGGTGAGTGTGTGCCATGTCGCAAAACTATGTTTAACATGCATGTTGCACTCCCTCAGCCTGATACCCTTCTCAGAGGTCGTCTGTCTGATAAGACAACACTTCTGGGGCCAAAATGTAATTATGCCCAATTAACATATGAAGGCCAGGTGTGTCCCTTTCCGTCTGCGACATGTGTGTCACTTAGGTCCTGTGTAGTCCAATGTTCATGTGCTCAGCGCTATATACAACATGTGCATGTAGTTGACTATCATTAGTAATGTAATTGTCTGACATGTGTCAGCACATTGACTGATGTATGACCTTGACTCAGTGTGGTACATACATATATGTTCAAAATGTTGCTATTGGCGCATACAGGTGTGTGTAAACCATGCCATACATTCGTGCAGCAGGTGAGACCACTGTGGATGCCTCAGACAAATCATAGTGATAAGTGGTCAAAATGAATTGTCCCATACATAGTGCTCTGTGTAATCACATGTATCACATGGACCAAGGACAGGTTTGCCAACTCAGGCCATCTGAGACACGGACACATCAGATTTTTGTGTCAAGCAACACTTTCACTATTGTAATGTGAAAATCCATGGGTCAGACTCGGTGACAGTGAGTACATGTGCCAATCTTTTAAAGACACAGGTGGTCAATTTAGTAAACATGGACCTACATCTAATTTATGGCTTTTGGCTCAGATACACACAACATACATGAGTGTATCATCCCTTGACTGTGCATACTGGTGGCTTGAACATCTATATGTATGCTGCATTACTTTCTTATTGAGAGCTGTAAAATGCTCATGTAGCTAGACATTTTTATTCACATACTCCGATGGCTAGGTATAACAACGTGAGCTTATAAAAGGGTTACAATTGTGTTGAGCACGTAGTGGACGTGTATACTTGACACATACAGATGTTACCTCGAAGCAGTAACTACAGGATTGTGACACAGTGCTGTCTGTAAACGTTAGATGTACCATTCCTGTACCAAGAGACCGTACAGAGTGATCAGCCAGACAGACCAGTGACATATTGTGCAACATTTTTGAGAGGATGCAGCATTTATACTTGGCAGTTGCACTGCATGCAGACCATCACAGCATTGACGTTTAAGACATAGGTGCCCATCATGATGACTGGGGATAGAAGTACGTTTAACAGTTAAAATTTTCAAATGTGTGCATACCATTTGCTGTGTCTGGTCCAGACTCCCATTCAGGAGAAGAGACATGTATGCAATGACACATGACCCTCAGGAGCATTACAGATCAGACCAACCCCCAAATAGTGTCGTAGTTGACATGTTTTTTGTGGTATTTGACGTACATCAATTCAATGTTTCACATGCGATCATGTGTCTGGGAATCATAGTTTACTGGCGGACTGACAAGTGCCATATTCACATATGTGTAATGATTTAAAACCTGCCGTGAAAATGATGCATAGGTTTGCTCTGTAATGTGTTGTGATGATACACATGTGTCAAGTCTATGCAGATGACTGAATCTCTTTTTCATCCTTGTTCATAGCATCATCAATGCCTACTGAAGGGGAACGCTCCATAGACCAAGGGGAAGCGGCTAGCCAGACTGAGTCCACAGTGGAGGATAAGACACCCAGTGGCACGGAGGTTAAGGGGATCCACAATGAGGGCAGGTAGGAAACATCTACATCTACAGAGGACCAATCAAGATCCAATGATAACTCCCTTGTGGTGGTGGGTGTCCCTATTTCAGAGCCCACAAAATCAGAGTCTGCCCCCACCACCACCACCATCTCTACCCTCACAGTTGCTCCCATTCAAAGTATTGGTGGACCCTCCCGTGTTAGGGAGCATGTCTCCTTAGGGCCAGGCACCGCACCCTCGGCATCTGTAATGCTTGCTGCCCTGAATGTGGAGACCATGGATTTGCTAAAACAGATCCATGTGGGGCAGACATCCATGCTGAGTTTTCTCCATGCAAATACCAGTCTTTACATGGTGTCATACATGGAGGGCATCTCATCAGACATGTCTTCCCTACAGCAATCAAATCAGGCCATAGCCTCCCCACTGACAGCAGTAGTGTCCTTCCCGCAACAGCCCCTCACTCCTCCTTCCTCTGCCCATCCACAGTCCACCCAACTTGACCCAAGCACACTCACACAGGCACATACACATACACAAACAGACACAGGCAGCACACAATCACCCAAAACAAAATCAAAACACACACACACGCACACTCAGGGGACTGACATCACACACACAGGGGAGAGGGCCAACGAAATTACACATCCATCCACAACCACTCCTCATTCCTCAGCCACCTTTCCCTCCAAACGTCTTGCCCTTGATTCTCCTGCAAATCCCTCTACCCAGCTGATCTTCCTCTGTGACCTTAGCCTCTTCTCCACTGATCCATCAGACCACACTAGCAAGGGGAAGAGGAAACCTCCCAAGCACAAAGAGGAGATCCACCCCTGGCCTGGGATGTATGACGTTACAACGCATACTTTTATTCCGCATACCATTACAACGCGGTATTCACAACGCATACCACTACAACGCATAGCGCTTTGGGGTGCTGGATAGTGGTAAGTATAATTTACTATTCTAACTCCAGTCCCCGTGGACCCTAGGGAAGGTGTTGGATAGTAAATTAAACTTACCTCTTATCCTAGAGCACCCCCCAGCGCTATGCGTTGTAATGGTATGCGTTGTAATGCCTGCGTTGTAGTGGTAATGCATTGTAAAAAATGCGTTGTAACAGGTGAATACCCCACCCCTGCAAACCACCTCCCCTTTAGTAAGACCACAAAGCCCACAAACGTACATGCCCCAGCTCAAAGAAGTCCAAAACCCCACTACCATCCCACACATCCCCACCAACATCCACGTCCCCACGGTCCCTTGCCCCCCTACCAAAGATCACACCTCAGACCCCATCCCAATTTCACACACACACTGTTACACCATCCCAAAGAAGGTCAGCCCCCCTACCAGAAGCACTTCCCCTCCAACAGCACCCCTCCTTCAGGCTGTTCCTGACACCACAGTGGAGCCCCCACCGCCTCAATCTGACCAGTCCGCTGCAGTGGAGCCCCCATCCCCTCAATCTGACCAGTCCACTGCCGTGGAGCACCCACCCCCTCAATCTGGCCAGTCCACTGCAGTGGAGCCCGACACAACACTAGATCCCATCCCTCCCAAAACCCAAACCGGTACACCCTAGTCCTGTCCCTGCGGTGCCTAGCATACCCATAAAGATGCCCCTCCATGGGGAGAAGTCCGCTTGTGTTTGCAGTGGAGGCAAGCAAAGGAGGATTAATATGCATGACCTCTCAAAGACTCTCTGAAATGGACTGGCACCTTATTGTTCTTATTTATTTTTTGCATTTCTTCACAGATGCTGAATAAAGCAGTTTGTGTTATTTGTACATTTGCCTTTTTTGTAACAAATATTATTAATGAGTCAACTGTCATTGAAGTGCAAATCTTGTTGTGGGAATACAATGATATAGTGATGTGATGGACAGCATGTGGTCCATGGCATATGTGTCCTATTACAGTATGCATCTGAGTCTTCACTGACTACAATTGCAGGTTGTCATGATCCACAACATTTTGGACCATCAGGGTGACTTTCTTTTAACAAGCTACCATCTTTTACTTACACGTTTTTTACATAGGTGGTACTGACATTTGTACATTTTGTGTAAGCCTTTCAAAGTGCAACCATCTAAGATGGACATGCAGAATAGCGCTGTGATGAGCAACAAGTCATCTGTCTCAACATTACAACTGGGTACACATGAAGTTTGACTTCTTGTAGATGACTTGGGACACACCCATGTACACAGGCTGATGGAAATAATACCATGTCTGAGTCTCATTATGACATGTAGACCCCTGACAAGAACAAGCTTGCCACAGCTTACCTTCCACTGTAGGGAAATCACCTCATGGCAGTGTGTTAATTTGTGACATATCCTGAGCCCATGGTGTGTATGAGGGGAGCAGGAATCTCTGTCTTCAAACCTCCTATCCTACCAAGACTATAATCCCTTCAGATGCTCCTGTTTGAGAAGCTAGAAGCTTTCTGTGGGCTGACTAGTTCAGTGTTTCTCGACCTATATGATTTTGAGAGGCAGAGGTGTGGGTGCACCAGTAGAGGGGAATCATGATGACTTACTTGTTGTGTTGAGACAAGAGCCTGCACTGTGAACAAGCTTACATGTGGCACATTATAAATTCAACAAGTTTAATTTGTGTTAGCATCATTAGCGTGTTTAGAATATGTGTGGCTCTTTGGAAGCGGTATCCAAGTGAGCTCATGGTTGGGTCGTGCTTAACAATTATGAAGCTCTTAAATGTCAGCCCTACCTCAAGGTCGGATCCAAGCTTGTGATCAAAGAAAAATTCCAAAGGCTTTGGTTGGGAGTCGGCCCGATCAGCCCGCTTTAGCCACCGTGGGAAGGAAGAGGGAGCGATCAGATCTGCTGTCTGTGTGCGAAAGACACTGAGTCTCTGATCCATATCATACGCATATGCAAGAGACTAGAGGACATTCGGAAGGCCTTGTTAAAACCAATATTTAACCAATATGGTGTGAGGTCCTGCAGGCAGGCAGTGATGTTGTGCTTTAACCCAACCTTAGTGCAGCTAAACTGCCGCCTTCCAAAATTCTTCGATCTAACAGCACTGAGACTGAAAAAACCCGCTGCCAACAGTTAAGACCTATTACAGAGAGTCGAAGATGTAGAACTGGACCACACCACTAGACGACCAAGACATTTTCCATAATTGACCTTACACAGGCCTTCATGGCTGCACCAGCAGTGCTAAAACAGTTGGAATTTTTTTAAAAATAAATACATAAAAATTTACGTCTTTTTAGCACAAAAACAAAGCATTTTTAAAGTTGTATTTTATTTTAAAATTGTTTTATCAATGCAACATTTTTTAAATGTACCTTTAATAATCTAAATGCAACGGTTTTAATTAATCATGCATAATAAATACATTTACCTTAAATTTACCAGTAGAGTGGAGTCATTTTTATGATGACATCCTTGGTTGTGTTGAGACAAGAGCCTGCACTGTGAGCAAGCTCACATGTGGCACATTATAAATTCACCAAGTTCCATTTGTGTTAGCATCATCAGCGTGTTTAGAATATGTGTGGCTCTTGTATGTGTCAATGACGGTTCACAATCAGCACATTCTACCCTACCCTGTAGCCTGATCACAACATGTGTTATTTGTAGTTCTCCTTGACGGATTTTAGGATTCTGAGACAGTGTTAGAATTCCAAATGTGTCAAATGCATATTCCACGATGCACATGTACTCCATTCTAAATGGATGTATACATTTCCCATGGGTTCTGTCTTGCAATGTGTATTGTGTTGAGACACAGATCCCACTACCACCCCTGGCATTGTCAACAGTGCAGGAATATTAGCTTACACATTTGCCTGTGCATTAGAGCCTACTAACACAGTTGTATCCTCTATCTGGTGAGCTATGTGTCTTTGAAGTCTTCTGCAGTACACACACTTAGCATTGGCAATTTGCCATTAGTGATGAGCTGCACACATTGCAGCTTATGTAGACAGATGCTGAGTTGGTGTGATAGATATGCAAACAAGTTGACAGTGTAAATAGTCTGATCTTGAATTGTGTGCAATGTACAAAGGTCACACACATGGTGACTGTCTCATACATTGGTGTTGGTCCATGCTTTTCTTCATAGCAAGTAGGAATGTGTTCTCCACATGTAGCACTGACAACTGTAACACAACCACTTCATGATTGTTGTAGTGGGATGCTCATTATTCCATTTTGTGTGCCTGTGGACTAGAGTGGCGTCGTGGGTAGTCACCTCTGTGCTTCATTGTTGACCAACTGTGTGTACTAGTATGTGGCATACTGGGTGCGCCTTCCTGATACAGAGATTACCACATTGGTCATATACAACAGTACATGGACCCATGTTTGTGTGGTCAATAATGGATTCCTCGTCAAACAGCCAGTGAACCACCCTGTAATGGGTACCTGTGCAATGTCACCTGTCAAGGAAGGTTTTGATGAGGCAAAATGCTGCTGATCAATGTGGGTGGTGTTTAGACTGGCCAAATGTGACTTGTCTCCTGGCAAGGCCCCTACCTACAATGTGGCCTAACATTACCGGCCATGCCCTAGGAGTAATGTTTGGGTATGTGAGATTACAGTGGTTCTTGAAAGGCACGTGACTGAGTGCGCAAGAGTGAGTGTGATCAAAAGTATGGCCCTCAACCTCATGTAGCATCACAGAGGCTCAGCAGACAGGATACTGTCACCACAGTTATGTGGCCTACTGCAGAAGAGAGTCAGTCTCTTGATGCATTTGTTGGTGTTCCACCAAGCTTGTTCCGCATATGACTCTGGTGCACCCGCTCATCAAACAATGCCTGATTGCCCACATTCAAGATCCAACTATATATGGAATACTTCCTGATTGTACTCAACATGCATACGTCTCAGTAGAGTTCAGCCCCGCATCATGTGTATTGGCCCAAGGTAGACAGACTTCCACACTCACACACATGTTGTGTTTGGTCGGCCGTGTGTGGCTGGCTGGTTGTTTTTGTGCATCTTCACCCATGTTTTTCCTATGTCTTTGAAGGGCATTCAGTCGATGTTTTGTTTTGTCTCTTTCTCTACTGGCACAGGGAATCCTACATCAGTGTGAAACTGGATCTCATCAAAACTGTAGTTTCACATTGAATCCTTTGTATTTGTGTCTGCTTGTGACAAGAATGTGTTTTTATGCATTTTGGATGGTCACATGTTACATTGTCCAATTGCACTTTGCTGGCAGTGTAGGCACCCAAAAGCAGTGATTGGCTGCATATGGCTGAGGGTCTGTAATACACACAGCAATGTTTGCCTCAACAGTTCTGTTGTCATTTGGCACACAACCACTACTTTATTACTACATTGCTTGTGGGGTTTGGCCCCAAAAATACATAATTGCTTGAACATGCTCAGGTTTTGAGACCTACATTCACCTTTTTGTCGCTACAGTGATGGGGGCTATGCCCCAATATGGTTGAAAATGCTGGTGGCTTGAACCCCACATTCATCGCAAAATGTGATGCAGGGCATGGAACGAAATTAGTTTTATTAATTTAATTGGTTACTTACCTGCAATCATCCATATTCCGGTGTTTATCAACCCCCACCCGGCCCCTCCCCGCCCTGCCTGCCTGCCCCACCGGAACTCCCTCCACGGACCGCAGCTGGGTGGGAGTGATAGACATCCACCCCCCTATAGGTAGAGAATGCTGGTAGTGTTAAACTTCCACCACCTATAGATAGAGAATACTGGTAGTGTTAAACATCCATCCCCCTATGGGGTGGGCAAGGGTGGGAGTGATAGACATACACCCGCATATAGGTAGAGAATGGTGGTAGTGTTAAACATCCACCCCCCTATTGGGTAGACAATGGTGGGAGTGATCAACATCCACCCCTATAGGTAGAGAATGCTGGTAGTGTTAAACATCCACCCCCTATACAGTGGACAATGGTGGGAGTTATAGACATCCACACCCTATAGGAAGAGAATGCTGGTAGTGTTAAACATCCACCCCCCTATGGGGTGGACAATGGAGGGAGTGACAGACATCTACCCCCTATAGGAAGAGAATGTTGGTAGTGTTAAACATCCACCTCCTATAGGTAGAGAATGCTGGTAGTGTTATACATCCACCCCCCTATGGGGTGGAAAATAGTCGGAGTGATAGACATCCACCACCCCTTTAGGTAGAGAATGCTGGTAGTGTTAAACATCCACCACCCTATAGGTAGAGAATGCTGATAGTGTTAAACATCCACCCCCCTATGGGGTGGACAATGGTGGGAGTGATAGACATCCACCCCCTACAGGTAAAGACTGCTGGTAGTGTTAAACTCCCCCCCCTATGGGGTGGACAATGGTGGGAGTGATAGACATCCACCCCCTACAGGTAAAGACTGCTGGTAGTGCAAAAAGAAAATACTGGTAGTGTTAAACATCGATTCCCCTATAGAGTGGGCAAGGGTGGGAGTGAAAGACATACACACCCGCATATAGGTAGAGAATGGTGGTAGAGTTAAACATCCACCCCCCTCTTGGGAAGACAATGGCTGGAGTGATCGACATCCACCCCCTATAGGTAGAGAATGATGGTAGTGTTAAACATCCACCCCCTATGCAGTGGACAGTGGTGGGAGTTATAGACATCCACCACCCCGCTTGCCTCTACCTTGCTGCAAGAATCCCCACCACCCCAATATTGAATGTGCTTTGTCACAAGCTATGTATTCCATTACTTATCAAGGGGTTGTGACTTTTTTGTCTGTGGTAGGTGTCTGACTTACCATCTGTGATGAACGCGTCAGTTACGGTTGTTGAATCAACCATTGGCGTACAGTATAGGGCTAACATGCACGATATGATACATGGCTGCTTCGTCTCATACGCTGTGACCGTGTTGTGGCGAGAATCAGAGCTGAAATAAGGCTCTTCCGGGTGCTCTGATGTGCTCGATGTGCCAAGTACTATGCGTAGGAAGTTCGCATAGTACTTGGCCATCCGGAAACTGCTTTGTAAAAGCCTCCGGACGACTTCATTCAGCGTTTACGGAGCCTGTTCGTACGAAAAATGGTGCTGGATTCGGAGCTAATGAGTCATTCGGGAATTGGAGATATTTGCACATCTTACTTCATTGTTTGGATGGACTGCTTCCCAGAACCAGTCGGTCAGAAGGTGATGCTAGGGAAGGCTCTCAGAGGGCCTTCCGAGCGAGATCGAAATTGAGCCCTTACTGTTGGCAAAAAGCAGGTCCGAATTTGCAATCTGTATTTTTTGTGACTAGTATAACATTTCCCTAGATATACAGCTACGTCAAGACAAAATCAAATGCACACATTGACTTTGTTTGTCAGCAGTAACTAAGAAATACACCTTGGCAGGTTATGATATATGCATGCACATATGCTTGATATACAGAAGCGTCCATCCTGATGCAGGTGTGAGAGAAAGGAGTCCTTAGTCTATCCAAGAAATGAATACACCGAGCACATACAAATGCAGTATGGGCATGGAAGTGCTATGCAAAAAAATTGCAAGTTTTGGGGCGTTTTTCAAAGCAAAGCCTGTGCAACCTATACATATTTCAGCAATTAATTTACATAAATGTTATCACACTGAGAGTTATAGAAATATTTCATATCTTGCGGGTCCTGCCTATTACCTACCACCCTCATTCACAGGAGAAGTGGTTGCAAAGGAAGAATGATTACCACAGATTCTTGGTGGTAACAGGGTCTTAACATCTTGTACAAAGTATGTCTTCCTATTATCCTTGATCACAAATTGAACAAGGTGGCAAAAATATTGCATTGAAATTGACAGATTATTCTTCATATAAAAATAAATGTATCCAACATTTCATATTATTATCTTCTAATCACTGCTGCCACCGTGCCAAATATAAACTTTATTCCTCCAGCATTTATACTATTAAAATATTAATGCAGAATTAAAGTTGACATCGGGTGATATTTCGGAAGATGGTTTACTGAAACAAACCTTATTTGAAACTTGATCCGCATATTTAAAGTAAACACCTTGGGCCTCATGTATGAAAAGTGACGCATCGCTGCGTGAAAACAGTGATGCGTCACTTTTCACTGCGCTCTCCCTGCGACCCTAACGATGGGTCATATTTACTGTATGCCTGACGTATCTGGAGGCGCAAAAGTGACGCATTGCTGGAGTGTGTCACAAAAGTGACGCAGCTCCAGAAATGTGTACTTTCACATGGGCAAGTCCACTGCTGTTAGTTCCCGCATTAGCGGCCAAGAAATGGTGCAGTGAAATCTTATAGATTTCACTGCGTCACTTCTATGACTCTTTCTTGCGTCAAAACGCCTCCCTTACATACATTGGGCCTCATTTATAAAGGCCTTGCGCCACCTGTGCGTCACTTTTAAAATGGAAAAAAGTGACGCACCGGTGGCGCAAGGCCTTCATAAATAAGGCCCATTATACCTGGCGCAGGAATAATGTGGCGCAGGAGTTCACAAAGTGACGCATTTACCTAGATGCGTCACTTTGTAAATATGGCGCAACAAGGCGCATGTTTTACACCACTGGTGCGTCACAAAAAGTGACGCACCGGTGGCGTAAAAGTGACGCACGGCCTCATAAATGAGGCCACTTGTATTTCCTTTCATCAACTCTTTCTTACAACAGACGTTTAATCTCAGGTTTCTGTATTTCTTTTGAGTCTAGTAGACCAAACACTACATTACAACATATAAACAAAGACGGGTCACATGCTGGTAAAGAGAACCATGAAAGGAATGCATTCAAAAAACATACCATGGGAAGTTTATTCAGGACCTTTAAGCTCCCCAATTCCTTGCGGTGTTTTAATCAATCCTGTTCTATGCATTATCTCACACATGACTGGATCTAAATTATTTTGTGAAAAAAAGCGGAAGATTGTATGGCAACCTTGTTTTTTGTAATCCTATTATCATTTGCATAATCATCAAACCGCTACCGCATGTGCTGCTTCCTCTACGTTTCTTTCTTTTTATTTGATGCAAATTACTTCACGTTATACGTAATTTGTCATATCTGTGGTTTAGTGGAAAGGGAGAGATATTAATAAATTCAAGTGCAGGAAACAAGGTTATTAGGAATAGGGATCATTGCAGCACAGTGTTCTCGCTAGCAAGGCTAGCATCGAGTAATTGAGTTTCAGGCATTCGCCTAGGTGCTGCTCGGTGAAGAAAACCAGACTTGGCAAGATGGCTACTTTTCAGTTAATCACATCACCCTAATGAGTAGGTTTTTCCATGAGCCAAATTAGTTCATTGAGGTCAAGCAACATTAACGAATAGAGAGAGAGAGTCAAAGAATGGCTAAGGCTTAAAATGACTAAAGGCCTTTGCTGAATGCAGAAGCTATGGTGGCTTGGGGACTTCAAAGCTGAGCATTACTTGAAAATCACGGCGCGCTTTCGAGCGCTACGTTTGCCTTGCTCTTGTACCTGCTCTATTTTAATGCCCTGATCTTTTGCTATAGGAAAGCATCAGCAGACAAAGAGTGCCTGGCGTTCCCGAAGATGTATTTATCGTTCACAGCAGTAAATACAACTATATTATTTTCACTTGATTATGAAAATTGTGATGGAGGGACAAGTTTTCATTTACAGACATGTTTGGAGTTAAAGAGAGCAATGTAGATAAGCGCGAGAAAAAACATCAAGGGATACACACTTGCAGTGTTTGGATGATGCAAGCACAAACCAGTAGGTGGTATAGCATTATCAAATTATTGTTATTACGAGTGGGCTTTTGATGCCAAAGTGCCACAGATATAGGCACAAACTTGAGGGAAAATGTAACCGTTGCAAATGAATAATTGGCAGAATTTTTGGAATGGATCACTGGATATTTCTTTATTTAGAAATCATCTCTTCTCAATGTAGCATGGCTGTTGGACCTGACCCTTTCTGCAGGGTCACCCCAGAATTCCTTTCCTTGCTGAAGTCTTTTTTATTGATATTAAGACTCTGCCCACTTTACCCTGCTAACCAGTGCTTATGTGTTTGTGCTCTCTCCGTCCAACATGCTAAAATTGGACTACACATAATTGGTACATTTAATTTACTTGTAGGTCCGAAGTAAAGGGTACTCTCTCCACCCAGGGACGGTCAATGTAATGCTACTAGTAAGCAACAACACTCTTTCTGCCACCCTCTAAGGTAGTACTTTAAAACATGTCTCAGGCCCTCCATTGTCATTTCAAACTGTAAAAATAAGCCTTTTGCCAATCCTAAACATTCCTTCTTAATACTTACAAGTCAGCCCTAAGGTAGGCACTAAAGGCTCATAGGTCAGGTTACACGTTTTTAAAAGGTTGTACATGTGGGTTTAAGATTTACATGACCTGGTAGTAAAAAACTATCTCTGGGTTACCTTGTATCAATTTAAAAAGTGTTAACTTCATATGGAGAGCAGATGGAGAAACAATGTTGACAAAAACGCCCGTTTTTGTATTTATGTTTACCTACTTTTCTTAACCCCTGATTTTACTAGGGTCATCTCGCCCCTCACCTGCACCATAATAGTTTTACACCGCTGCTTAGCGGGTCTGGGACTGTGGGCTTTCTATTGTTTTACAAGCGCCGCCTTGGGTATGGTTAGTGCCGTTCTGGAGCCGCCTGTCGAGCGCTCTAGTGGTGCAGCTGTCTCTCGCCCGCCCTACTTAAGGTCAATTCCTCTGGGGGTTAGTTAGGACTGGATTCCCGAGCTACAGCTTGCTGAAGGACTCACACACTGCAACGCTTCTCTGCAGCTAGCGCTTCGCGGTATTTTAAAAACGCCCGTTTTTGTATTTATGTTTACCTACTTTTCTTAACCCCTGATTTTACTAGGGTCATCTCGCCCCTCACCTGCACCATAATAGTTTTACACCGCTGCTTAGCGGGTCCGGGTCTGTGGGCTTTCTATTGTTTTTACAAGCGCCACCATCTTGGGTGTGGTTTGTGCCTTTCTGGAGCCGCCTGTCGAGCGCTCTAGTGGTGCAGCTGTCTCTCGCCCGCCCTACTTAAGGTCAGTTCCTCTGGGGGTCAGTTAGGACTGGATTCCCGAGCTACAGCTTGCTTAAGGACTCACACGCTGCAATGCTTCTCTGCAGCTAGCGCTTCGCGCTATTTTAAAAACGCCCGTTTTTGTATTTATGTTTACCTACTTTTCTTAACCCCTGATTTTACTAGGGTCATCTCGCCCCTCACCTGCACCATAATAGTTTTACACCGCTGCTTAGCGGGTCCGGGTCTGTGGGCTTTCTATTGTTTTTACAAGCGCCACCATCTTGGGTGTGGTTTGTGCCTTTCTGGAGCCGCCTGCCGAGCGCTCTGGTGGTGCGGCTGTCTCTTGCCCGCCCTACTTAAACTTGCCCCCCAGCGTGCAGCGGTGACGCGCAGCGGTCGCGCCCTCACTGTGCCTGAGTCGTGCTAGAGTCCTGCTTGTCTGCGCTCGTCCGCGTTAAGGAGGCGCTAGGGCAGGGCTCTATAGCTTGTCCCTGTGATTTTTACTCTTTATCTCTTAGGTAAGAATGTATTCTAGAGCCAATCTCCTCCATTTCCGGTACAGTACAGTGTCTTGTTCTCATGCTCCATTACATCCTCTCTGTGGTCCTTTCCAATGCCCTGAATGTGCTTTCCATCTCTTACCCCCGGCCCCTATTCTTGCCCACGGGATAGTTTCCTTAGATTCTCCTAATATTACGCCGTCCTCCCTGGTGATATCGCAGGGCCTTTCTGACCTTAGGGTATGTCACCTTAATGTTAGATCTTTGGTCAAGCACCATCTAGACATTTTTAATCTTCTTGTGGAGGAGACTCCTGACATTCTCTTCATGTCAGAAACATGGCTTAATGAGGACGCTCTGGCTGCAGTGAATCTGGCACTCCCCTCTGAGTATTCGATTTACTCCCTTAATCGTAACTCGAGAGGTGGTGGCATTGCGGCTGCGGTTAAAACTTGCTACCCATGTGTTTGGAAGGCGATGGATATAGCCGGCTGCAAATCTGCCCATTTTTCTGTCACCGTTAGCCACCACTTTACTTTCTCCGGCTTACTTATCTACCGGCCTCCCGGTCCGGATGCTGTTTTTAGGTCAGCCCTTCCTGATGCAGTCGGCGTATTGGCCTTAAAAGCCGCCAATTTTAGCGTGGTGGGTGATTTAAATCTCCATTTTGATACTCTCTCCTCCCCTGCGGTTACCACTACTCTTGCCGACTTGGAGGCTCTTCAGTTATTCCAGCTAGTTAAACATCACAACCATGTGGGTGGTCATATCCTGGACCCTTTTTTTACTAACCTAACCTCGGTTACTGTACTGCCCCCTAAGCCTATGGCCTGGACTGACCACCACCTAATTGAGATACACCTCGCGCTCAACTCTCCTCCCCTTAGAGCCCCTACTCCTGTTATTCTTAGACGTCCCTGGAAAAAGTTGAAACTGGCTGATTTTATCAGCTTCTTGAACTTTACCCTTTGGGTTCCTTTACAGATGTGGAATCTGGTTATGCTCTCCTTTGCAACTGGCTTACCAAAGCTCTAGATAGGCTAATCCCTATCTCTGAGAGTAAACATCGTCGCACTGAATCTAGCCCCTAGTATGATGATTCACTTCGGCTTTTAAAAAAATCTTGCAAACAAGCTGAAAGAGTTTGGCGCAAGTCTTATCAGCCTGAAAAGAAAATCTTGTATCTTGCTAGGATCAAGATTTATCACAAAGCGATTTGTAAGGCCCGCGCTGCCTACTTTTCTCTTGAATTCAGCACCAGCACCAACCCGACGAAACTTATATTTAAGGTGCTCAAGGATCTCACAGCTAGTAGAGCCCCAGCTGCTGAGATCTGTTCTCCTTCCCATTGCGAGGATTTAGCCGCTTTTTTTGTAAAAAAGGTGAAGGACATGTATTGCTCTTTTGCTGGCACTACTATATCACCCGAAAATCAGGAATTTGTTTCTAAAACTACTACGTCCCTGTCCTATTTTCCAGAACTTACGATGGAGGAATTCAACAAAATTGTAGTCAAAGTTAAAACAGGCTCTCCTTTGGATCCTCTACGACCCACTCAATTCAGAGAATCTGCTTCCGTCTGTCTCCCTCCGCTGCGAGATCTCGTGAACCTATCATTATCTTCAGGTATGGTCCCGGCTATCTGGAAACAGGCTCAGGTTATTCCCATCCTAAAAAAACCTGCCCTCGAACCTTTGAAATTGGAGAACTACCGCCCCATTTCCCTCCTTCCTTGGGCTGCCAAATTGACCGAGGCACATGTTAATACCATCCTATCTAATCATCTTCACTCTGCGAATTTATTAGACCCTTCGCAGAACGGGTTTCGGCCCGGTCATAGTACCGAGACTGCGCTGCTCTCTATGGTCGAACATCTTCGGACTTTGGTCGATTCTGGTCACACTGTGGCATTGGTGCTTCTTGATCTCAGTGCCGCGTTCGACATGGTCTCCCACGCTGTTTTATTACAGCGTTTGGTTGAGGCAGTTGTCGACAATGTGGCACTTGAATGGTTTCGATCTTTTCTATCTGGTCGCACCTTCAAGGTTACCACTCCACCTTATGAATCTAGACCTTACTCCATTGACCAAGGAGTCCCGCAGGGCTCGGCCCTTAGCCCCACTTTATTCAACCTCTATGTGCAGCCGCTGGCTGCTGTCGCTAAGCGTTGGAACCTCACCATGGTATCCTACGCTGACGATACGCAGCTGGCGGTTGCAATAAGTGGGGCTTCTGACCTTGAGGCCGCCAAGTTCCGTGAGGGATTTCTCTCAGTGGCCCGATGGATGACAGACAATTACCTTCAACTGAACGCCAAAAAAAACCGAGGTGCTCATTGTCGGTAAGCAGAGTCATCTCTGGGGTGATAAATGGTGGCCATCTGAACTTGGTCCGACCCCTACTCCTGTCATCGAGGTTAAAAACCAACTTCTTTCTTCTCCCCAGACCTTGGAGAATCTCATCTCTCCGTACATTCCCACTCGCTCTCTGAGGTCCTCTAACGTGCATCTGGCTATAGTTCCACGCTTCAAGAGGTCCAGATCCGGCGGCCGCTCCTTTCGTGTGCTTGCTGCCAGGTTGTGGAACTCCCTCCCTGTTCATATTCGTGCGATTGACAACCTTTTGGGTTTTAGGAGAGCTGTAAAAACCTTCCTCTTTCCTCTGGATCTCTAATTTTGTTGTGTTTGTTCATTCTGGTATTGCTTTATCCGGTTTTCTGTTCTGCCAGCGCCAGGACGCCCCTTTGCTGAGGCATCTGTGCGCTCAATAAATTCGGATAACATAACATAACATAACATAACATAACTCAAATGAATTGTAGTTTAAAATCCTCTTTCATGGTAATGTTAGATTTTGAATGATAATTTATAAAATTCCACTTTTAGAAAGTTGACATTTCCCTGCCCAAAGTTCCTGAGGCCTTTCTATGAGTTTCCAGCTGCCTTGGCTATTAATGATTACTCCAGTTAACATGTGTATTGGGCCCAAACACCTAACAATGAGACCTAGGTACAGCTGGAAAAGGTGAGGTGGCTGTGGAGGAGCGGTATCCGGCCCTGATTTAATTTCAAAGGCTCTTCCTGCAGCAAATACAAAGGAACCTGATTCCAGGCCTGCCCTGGCCTTTGTCGTCATACACAGAATGGAACCAAACTCAGGAGAAGGGGAAGAACTAATCACAATGGGTATTGTAAGTCTTAATTTGCATGAATAATTAAAACCAGCATTGGGGGAAGGTCAGTTAGGGAATTACCTCACAGAAAGGTTGGCACCTCGTATAAAAACTGAATCTTCAGCACCTACCATTAGAAATGCCTGGACTTGGGAAACGTTCGGAAGAAGGACTGTCCTGCTGCTTGAAGACTGCCTTGCTGTCTGGAGAAGGAAATTAGATCTGCTTGTCTTGATTCCAGGATACCCAGAGTGACTAAAAAATTCAGTTGGCTGCCCTCCTATTTGAGCTACAGGAAAACAACAAGATTCCAAAGGCCTCCCTGCTTCTACCCAGCCCAATTGTTCCTGCTTGGACCTTCCTGAGCCCTGCTTATTACCTCTGCTGGAGTGAGTCCTCATCCTCAAGAGGTGCCACCTGATTCTGCACCTTTAGTTGGCCTCAGTGAAAGCGCCTCTTGAGGTAAAAGTTGAAAATCCGGAAGTTGGGGCCCTCGTGACCAAGAACTAGTCTATTTACACCAAGACGTATTAGCATTTGCCTTCCTCCAACAAGAGGCTCCTGTAAGAGCAGATCTTTACTCCCACTGCGATCATCTATGACGACCAGCAACATGAGACCTACACTTCATGCTACAGCATCATGTCCTATATGTCATTCCCTGAATGTTTTTTCCTGTGTATATGTGTTGCTCTCTAGACTCAATGGAGAGTATCCACACCGAGCGTGTAGCCTCTTCCCCAATTGGGGAATCTCCACCCCATGTGCGGCTCAAGGAGGTGACATACAGGAAACTGAAGTCAGACATTTTGGCCATATTTTGAATGTCGGTCTTTTCAGCCGACATTCTTGGTTTGAATTCCGATTGCCGTATTAGGATTACGGCGGTCAGAATTCAACCCGGCTGGTTAATCCAGCTGGCTTCTAATGAGCTCAAGGAGACTGCAGGCTAGTCGGAACCACAACATAATCCCTGTCAGAATTAGGATGTTGGTTTCCGGCAGGCTTTCCATGTCGGGCTTTCCAACATGGAAAGCCTGTTGGAAAGTGAGTTTGGAGCCCCTAGCAGGCCCCCCTTCTTCTGTGGCTTTGAGTTGGAGTCCCTCTGTAAATCCCTGCATCTTGAAGCAGGCACCGTGAGATGCCTGCCACATTGTGCTTGATTAACAGTGATTCCCATTTTTCTATGGGAGCTTATACTGCGGGCGGTATGCGACCACCGCACAAGCCCCCATAGTGAAATGGGAGTCTGTGACCGCACCATGTGCGATCCCATCATAATTGCCATTTCGGACTGCCACCCGAGGTCCGTCAGTTCCTAAACCGCAGGTCTGTAATTTGGAGACAACTCCGATGACACCCAAATTAGGGCCTTTGTGATAATTCTGTGCCATCCACACCAGAGAGAGGAATCCTCCTCCATCCTGCTGCTCGGTTAATCTATCCTGCCCTCAACATGGCTGAGGGTCCAGATGAGAAGTGTTATACCTGCCAACCTAAGGGTGGTCGCCTCCAAACAGTTTGCCTACTTACCTCCAATGTTTGGTGGATTTTTGCTTTTGTTGGCCATAGTACTCTGTGCACTTTTCCACTGCTACCCAGTGTTAAAGTGCTTGTGCTCACTTCCCTTAGCATGGTTTGATGGCGTTATACCTAACTGGCATATTTAAATTACTAATAAGTCCCTTGTAGAGTGGTATACCATACACCCAGGGCCTGTTAATTAAATACTGCCAGTGGGTGTGCAGCACTTATTGTACCACCCACTAACATAGCCCTCCAAAACTTGTCTCATGCCTCCTAATATAGCCTAAATGCAGTGTGTCGTGTACCACTGTCATGTCATATTGGCATCTAATCTGCCTTGCCAAGCCTTAAACTGCCCATTCATTACATATATGTTACGTATGATAGGCCCTAGGTAGCCGATAGCGCAGGGTGCTGTGTAATTAAAACTTTGGACATCTACACCTAAGTTTTACATGTCAAGGTAGTGAAAAACTTGCAAATTAAGTTTTTAACTACTGTGAGTCCTACCCTACCCATAGGATAACATTGGGAATTTCTTACTGCATTTAATAAGCTAAAATTCCTAACTGAGTGGAGGGATATAGTTAATGTTTGGCACCTTTGAAATTGTAATTATAAACCCTCTTTAATGGTAACGTCAGATATTTAATTACAATTTAGAAAATGTCACTTATAGAAAATTGGCATTTTCCTGCCCTTTGTGGCTTCAGCCTTACTTGGGTCGGTCACATGACTGGGTGTAGCTGAAGGTTAGACATTGTGAATTCCTCCCAGCCAGTCACTCAATAGAGGGATTAGGTGTACCTGAATAGGCTATCTGTTGACAGGATGAGAGGGTGAAACTGAGTACTGCCACACAGCTTGGAGCCAGAGTAGGGGAGTCAGAAAATTCCAAGCACTTCAAAGAACCTTTCCAGAAGCTTCTCCCATATTCCAGAAGAAGGGCACCATGATATAAAAACAGGATCTTCAGATCCATTCTTCAATTCACTACGGGACCTGTGGAAGTACTCTCAGAGGGCTGCCTGCTGATGTGATTGCTGTGCACTCTGTCAGACTTCTGCTGTACCTGGAAGGACTGTCCTGATAACTGGAGGAGACCGGGTCCAACCTGCTCACAGATTCACATGAGTTACATTGCTTTTCAGATTGACTTTGCAGCTTCTTCTCCACAGCAGCAAACAATTTCAGTGGTCATTTGCCAAAGGGGTATTCTACCACATGGAACTGTCACTACAGATTCTGCCTCTAAGTCTGAACATACAAATCTTCGCTCTGGATTCAACCCAAGGCCATCTGATGACAATGCTTGCTCATTGGACACCTCCTGCAGCCTTGCCCCACAGAATTTTATGTTCTCAGACATTGTTATTCAGAAATGTTTCTAAGTCCAAAGGTGAGCACTGACTGGGCCCAATTCTTAAATTCCTAAATTTTAACCAAAATTATCCATCCTTTCTTTACTTCTTATTTTCTTCAATCCATTATATTCATTGTTCTTTATTTCTTTCCTTTTCAAAAAACGCAGGAGAATCCTTGTTTTCCTATCCCATAGTCTAGCAATTATTAAAATCAGTGGGGGGTACCTTCCCTGTAGTGTCCTATTTGTCCAGAGAAGGTCTACCATCTGTTGCCTACCATAGGTACCAGTGAGTAGGGACCATTCCCAAGAGGGGTTTGTATCTAGCCATGCTATAGCATGTTGTAATTGAGACGCCAAGTAGTATAGTTCCAAGTTTGGGATTTCGAGGCATTCCCTGTCCCATTGTCTTTTCATCACCTCCTAAACTCACCCTGCAGTTTTTCCCATTTCACAGCAATTGTGTAAGGAGAACATCCGGCTTCTTGAATACTTTATGGGTAATTTCATAAAAGAACCCTTGCATGGTGAAAAGGGATCTTAGAACATGTAAAACTTGAACCTACATGTCCTACGTTTTGAATACTATGTCCCCTGGGTGGTTAGGGCCTACCTTAGGGGGCACTCATAATTATTAAAAAGGAAGATTTGGGCCTGCAAATGGTTTATTGTGCCAGGTTGAAATGGCAGTTCAAAACTGTGTTGCAGTCTGAAATGGAGCTGTGAGACATTTTTTAAACTGCTTCTTTAAGTGGGTGGCACACTGAGTACTGAAGACCAACTAGTAGCATTTACTTTACAGGCCCTGGGTATGGGTAGTGCCATTTTACTGCGCTAAAGGCCCGAGCCAAAGGCGAGGGACTTTAACAAGGCAGCAGGACCTTAATAACCGGAATTGCCCAGCTACGAAGGGCTATAAGGCTATTAGAGCATTCTGCCACTAGAGGGCAGACTGCTCTAACAAATTAAACAAAGGCTTTAGGAAGCGTGAAGGGATTGAATTACTTTAGGCTCCCTGAAGCCTTTGTTGACACCCAGAGCTGTGAACAAAGAAGCATTGGGATGTTGGAGCTCGGGCTTATACCAGCCTTTATAAGCCCGGAGCTACTCCATTGTTTTCAATGGAGCTTCCAATATTCCAATGTTATAATACTAATTCATTCATAGATTCTCATTGAATTATGCATAGGACTTTTTCTTCAATGGTACATAGAATACTACAAACCTGCAACAGGCCCACTTGGTTGAGACACCTGATAATAGTGCAGTAACCATCTCATATTGTATGATGATTTTTAAAATATTTTTTAAAATATATTTTTTGTGGATTGTTAATACGGAGATCGATGCATTTATCAATGAAAACGAAATCTCATCCTTATTAACAGAATTGCCTTTTGTTAACTCCACATCAACCTCAACTCGCAAATATGTAGTCAAGCAGGACCTGAGACCAAGGCTTGGGGGTTCAAATTGATATGTAACAGGTGGGAGGGTGTGTAGCTGGCAGGCAAACACTTGAACTGGAAACTCTTAATCATTCCCATGGATAGGCACAGTGACATTACATTGGTCTAGGGAGATTGCCACAATAAAGCACACAAGGCCAGAGGGGGTATGCGCACTCCTAACATACCATAAAAAATCAGATGTGACATTAGTTAGGAACACATAGCCAATCAGGACGTAGTCCACGCATCATGTTTTGTATAAAAGAAGGATCATACTGATTGTAAATTAAGACAATCCTTAGACCTTATGCTTGTAACTGGACTCCTGGTCTTAATGTTAAATTAAACAAACTATTCCTGTATTGCCAAACACTTCTTGCCTTCTGTTTTTTAAAGGATTTCAAACTTAAGTAACCAGACTTTACTTAATCATAGGGTCAGAGTGCATGGGCGGCTGAAATTAGGATCACTGTGGAGTTTACATTTGTCTAAAAACTTTAGTTTCACTTTCATGAGTTCCTTACTACAATTATAGCCACAATGATCATGTGATGCTACTTGGAGCAACTCAGTGTTTACTGAATTACCTCAACGTTGATCTAGCATTTTAAGGTTTTACATATATTTTTGCAAATGCACGGAATGCCGTTTCTTGCAACAATCTTTATATATATATATATATATATATATATATATATATATATATATATATATATATATATATATATCGGCTCGAAAGTCCCTCCCCGCAATCCCACGGGAAATAGGATGCAGCACTCCAAGGTAGGTTTCACAAAAATGTATTCTCACAAAAACGCGCTTTCGGCACTCGGCCTTCCTCAGTTATGAGACGGAGAGCCGTAACAAACACCATTCATTTAAACCTTCACGTTACGTAAATGCTAGACATAATAATAGGACACAAAATAAATCGGCGTCCGCCATCTTTGAACGGGTCTGTATCCGTTATGATAAAGCACTGTGTATACAAATGCAATAAATCTCTATTGGATAGTCTATATGATAAACACCAACAACATAATCTACGTTAAATTGATTTGTGTTCATAAAGCCCTGTATGGGCCATGTCTCCACACAATGAATTTAACAGATCCGTTCGCATTGTTCCTTTATCTTGCCCTGGATGGGCATAATCCATTCATTGTAGCTAAAACGTGAAGGAAGGTACAACCCTCAATAATGTTAAAAATTATCTAAGTCTAAATTCATTATCATCAATAATAAAGTGAAATACAAACATATAAGAATATTGAAGGAAACCAAAAGAAAAAGCAATGATGCAGTTAATCCAATTAATCAGTACATAGCAATCTGTAATCACACTAAATGGACAGCTAAGTCCTCATGCATGTTTAATCCCATGGGCGTTTTACTTTGCAGATCTATAATGTAACGCGATTCCAATCGCCTCAACTTTTGGAGTCTATCCCCGCCTCTTACGTTGACCGGGACAGAGTCTAGACAGAAAAAGGCTAGCAAATCCCTGTTGCGTGCATGCTCTTTGTCAAAATGTCTGGCCACAGGGTCGCTCACATCTGCATTCTGAATAGCTCTCTGGTGTTCTAAGATTCTTAGCTTCACCGGATTCGTCGTGCTGCCAACATACCTTCTGCCACAAGGACATGTCAGACAATACACAACGTAAGGCGTGGTACATGTGAGGAATTTTTCGCAAATTCGCAAAATTCGCGAACGCCAGATTCGCAAAATTCGCCCATGGTTAGTGCTAAGTAATACCCCCACCAAACCATACTGACACTCATACTGATACTAAAAAAACATCTAATAACCCATATACACACACATGTAGCTACTCACCAACCCATACAGCCACTTATACACAAAGTGAAACACTGATACATATATTTAAATATTTAAACATTACTCGCTAATATATGTATTCACTAAGATACACTTAATAAGCCAGTTAACCAATCATTTTTTTTTTTTTTTAATATCTTTTTAGACACTAATTTAAACATTTATTCTTCCATCGACCTTTACATATACATATATAAAACGTATTTATTTTTCAGAAAGACACACATTCACTGGATGGTGTCATCAGTGATGTCATGAGTGATGTCACTGACCATGTAATGAGTGATGTAATATGTGATGTCATCAGCAGTGCATTGCACGCGCAAGTTATAGTGAGTCCAACTAACTATAACATGGAATTTCAATGGTTTTATGACAGTAAGATTTCCAGTTAACTATAACTGGTGTGAAACCTATGTTTTTTTCAGTGAATTTAATAGGTTTTTTAAATGCTAAATCCTAACTATAACTGGTGTGAAACCTATAGTTTTTTCAGTGAATTTCTTAGGTTTTTTAAATGCTAATTCCTAACTATAACTAGTGTGAAACCTATGGTTTTTTCAGTGAATTTCAAAGGTTTTTTAAATGCTAATTCCGAACTATAAGTCTCACTTTATAAGTAAGACTGTTAGCGCTCTAGTTGTTCTTTAGAACACTCTGGTACATTTTGTCAATAGGCTATAGTTCCGCTACATCTGGCTGATATTTGGGCTACATTTGTATTTTTTTGTCTCTGGTGGCCATCTTTGGGCTACATTGGGCTACATTTGGGCTACATTTGGGCTCTAACATATATATAGCCCAATGTAGCCCAATATATATTTTTTCAAAGTTAATTTTCTTAAAAACCACTGGAGCATATATCTTGAGACATAGCAAAGGCACATCGGGATACCAGTACCTACAATTTTTCCAATTTTTTTTTTGTATATTGTTTTTTTTTTTTGCCCTGGAGCGCTCCCGGTGCGCGCCCCGGTGAGCACCCCGGAAAGCGTAGTATTTTGAAGCGCCCCGGTGCGCGAACCGGGAAGCGTCCCGTTAGCGCCAATGTCGCAATTGAAAACAACATTGTGACGCGTCACGTAAGCGTGACGTATCGCGTAGCTGCGCGATGTGTCTTATGACGCGCTGGGTAAATGCACCCTGAAGCGCTCCGCGGCGCGGCCCGGTGCGCGTAACGTAAGCGCGCCGGAGCGCGGAACGTAAGCGCATCTGGTCATGTGACTTGAAAATAACACTTTTCATTGGTTCTCATCATTTTTTTTCTCCAAATAATGAAAGCCCCCTCCTTTTTTCCTCATTCTAACTTTCTTCATTGAGAGAGCAAGAGCTATACTTGAGCAAACAATGGCATCACTTGTAGCTGCAGCTGGTGCACCCCCACCACCACCACCACCACCAAGAAAAGAAGGTCCACCACCACAGTTTCTTGGAGGACAAGAAGAAGAGGAGGAAGAAGAGGAGGAGGAGGAACAACCAAGGCGCTTCCTGCCTGAAGAACTAAGGCAAAGGCACGTTAAAGTGCACTTTATTTGGCAATTCTTTTCTTTTTCTGAAGACCAGAAAAAGGTGAACGCCCCCAAAGACACCTGTCTTATTTGTGGCAAAGTCCTCTCCAGGGGCAATCCCAAAATGAAATATTCTTTTGGTAATTTTACCATGATCCGCCACATGGAGAGGTGGCATCCCAATAACTTAGCCCAGGCTGAAGTACAGGAACTTCGAAACAACCCACCCCCTGTGGCCAGCACCTCCTCTACTGAACACTCACTTTCTGGTCCTGAAAGACGCCAAATGGTGCCAAATATTCAACAAAAATTTGGCACCATCAAAATTGTTTGCATTTTCTGTGGCAAAATATTATGTTATGGTGAACTTAGTGTCACCTTAATAAATAATGCTGTGGACAACCACCAATGCAGCAAGAAAAGGAAGCAGTAATTCTTTTCTTTTTTTTTGCTCCTGTTGAACCATTTCCAATTCCCTGTTTTTTGTTTGTTCCCTTAAAAACTCAAAAAAAAAATTTGTTCAAAAATACAAAAAAAAAATGTTCAGAAAAATAATAAAAAAAATATAAAACAACAAAAAGAATAAAAAAAAGTTCTTTTCAGAACTACCTCCCATTTATAAAATATTGCAAAAAATGTTAAACTCTGGCATTCTTTTTTCTCTTTTGTGCGCTTCCCGGTGCGCTCCGCGGTGCGCGTAACGGGCGCTCCCTCCGCGAAATTTATAGCCCCCACATCAAACCTCGGGGGTCAGGGTGGGTCTATCCTGCCCCCTTATGGTCATTTCCCCCTTTGTTTTGGCCACCTCTTGTGTCTTGATCCTACGAGACACAAGATGGCGGACGCTCCGGACTGTTTAGAATGTTTAGAGACACCCGAGAGCCAATCAGCTTTCTGTGCGCAAGTCGCGTGGCGCGCCCAGAGCGCTCCCCTAGATATATATTTTTTTTAACCTAAATTACTCAAAAACCACTGGAGCACATATCTTGAGACAATTCATGTTTATGGACTGGAGCTGAAACATAGGCAAGAAATGGACAGTTAGGATGACTTATTACACTTTATATGTTACTATATACTAGAATCTGTGCTATACTATATGCTATTTACTCTTTGTAAAAACTGTTACTGATACTGTCGCTGTTGTATCATATATGTACCTACCTCATCATAATGTAGAAATTTACTGATATTTTCGCTTTGTGTATCAGATATGTACCTACCTCAGAATATAGTGAAAATCACGATAACAATGCAGGACTACAACTACCTCATGGAATGTGAAGCGCTCTGATACCCAAGGGTCTTGTTCGCGCTATACAAAACTCTTAATAAATAAATAAATAAATAAATACATCGGGCTACCAGTCCCTACAATTTTGCCAAGTTTGGTGCAAATCCATTCAGCCGTTCGGGCTAAAAGTGAGTTTGACCGCCCTATAGAAATTAACATGGGGAAAACACGTTTTGGGACCCCCCTTTTATCTCGGCCCCCGCTTTACGAATCCCCCCGAAACTTTCAAGGAAAGATCGGAGCTCCGCGAGGCAAATTCGAGGAAGTTTTCAGACAGATTCGTCAACCGGCGCCAAAGTTATTCCAAATAGAATTTTGAGATTTTGCATTGAAAAAAATCCTAACTATAACTACCTACTGGCGACCGCCAGTAGGTAATATATATATATATATATATATATATATATATATATATATACATATATATCCACACAAAAACGATGCCCCAAATGAAGACGCAGCTTACGGGGAGTTTCACAACTTTAACCACATCGCTGCTGTGGTTATTTTTCCCCTGTGCTGGAAATTGCCATTTTGCTGGTGTCATGACGAGCTCAGCTCGTCATCAGCACAGCTCAACTGTGCCTCATGACGAGCTGAGCTCGTCATGAGCATGGAAGGGGTTAATTGAGGACAGCTACACAGTGGCATGCATGACAGTCTCCCCTTCCAAGTCCGCGAAGGGCGCGGATGCAGTGTTTGTAAATTGAAACACGCCGGACCTGGGGGTCCTTGTTGATGGACAATGAACAAACAGCTCAGTGATGTCTCTTATCCCCTCTCTAACCCACTTGGGATACAAATTTGGACTATTGCAAGGGGAGTGGCAGCACCCACTGTGGTTAGACTCAGGAAGAACTGCAAGTACCAGCATGCAATGATGCTCATGCCCACTGGGGCAGGACTTGGTGTACATATCAGGCATTCCCCCTTGAATGTCTGCCATTGCTCTTTTCCTGTGCTTGAAGGAGAAATGGCTGCACAATAAACTGGAGATGTCTATTAAACAAAAAGATGGGCTTTAAACAGTTTGTTAAATCTTTTTTAATGCAAAACAGATGCAAAGTATTATGCTGGGATGTATTATACAACTCATTGCATTGGATAGTTTCCCAAAATAATGCAAAGTTCACTATGCACTCCTTTGTGTTACTTTGTATCTAGGGGTTGTTCCATGGGTGGTACATGGGAGTTCCCATGCAACAAACCAAGTGTTATGGCACAAATCCCTATCAAAACATTGAAAGAGGGGAATTGTGGATGGCCTTGCGGAAAAAACAGAGAGCCTGAAAAGGCAACATTTTTGGATAGAAATTCTGATGAGAGAGACCATATGGCTAATTATGCACGCACATCTTTTGAGCACAAAAAAGATATTAGTATGTGAATTTTGTAATTATCTTGAGTCACTTTCTTAAGGAATCAGGAAGGTAGACAAACATGGAATTACAATAGTCCAGTATGTATGAGATAAGAGCTAGAACTAAGATTTTCCTGGTAACACCACAAAGTAGACGCAGAGTTTTCCAAATGACGTTCAGCATAAGAAAGTAAGCTGAAGTGAGTTTGTTTATTTGTGTTTCAAAGAAGAGATATTGTTCGAAAATGATGTCTAGGTTTTAAGCTGATGCTGAAAGTGTGGGAGAGAACCAAGGTTGTTCAACCACCAGTTACATGACCAGGACAAAGAGTTCCTACAGATATTCACCCAAGTTTTATTTGAGTACCCTTTTAGGAAATGTTAATTCATCCAGTTGGCAACAGAGCAGAGGCAGTTCTTGAACTGATTTGAAGGTGTGTCAAATTGGTGTCAGGCCTAAGGATGATCATCCATTTAGCAACAAAACCTAATGTAAAAAGACTCTATCTGTTCAGCGATCGGGGTGACATAGATGTTGAAAAATAATGAAGTTTAGCCTTGTGGCATGCCACAGTTAATAGCCTGAAAACCAGGTTTAAAAGGGCTGGGCTGAATGGCCTGAGAGTGGTCTTTGTGGAAGGAAGCTAGACAGGTGTGAGCAATGCCTTCGACCTTGAAATCGTCCAGTTATTGTCTTAGGATCAGGTGTGATGTGGTTGTTCCTCAGATTTGAATTTACTTTTAAGAAATGAAAAGACAAGAGGCGTTTGACAAAACAGAAACAAGTTGGTTTAATTAAAAGCTGTGGCCAGAATAGTCTGGACTGAATGTGTCTGCTCAAAATCTCTCGATGAACAAAGTTTTGGCCATCCATTTATACAGTTCATGAGTTACACAAAAACACTTTTTTACATTTTACAAAAAAGAATCTCAATTGTAAATCAACAAACGTGGGCATCTGATAAGGATACAGCTAGCTCTCTACCTTGGGGAGAGCTAGTGTGGGCCAGTGTGTATATGTCCAGCTGTCCGGCATGAGGAGCACATGATTACTATGTGTGATGTGCCTCTAGGGGGAACATCCGTTTCAAGCGGATTTTACTCCGCAAGGCTTTCACAACGCGTCTGTTACAACGCAAGTCGTAACCACGACTTGCGCTGGAGGGCGCTAGAGGATTAAGAATAGTATATTTACTATTCCAACACCTTCCCTAGTGTCCACGGAGACTGGTGGTAGAATAGTAAATTATACTATTCTCAATCCGCGCCCCCAACGCAAGTCGTGGTAACGAGCGTTGTAAGAGACGCTTTGTTAAAGCACGCGTTGTTATGGTACGCGTCGTAACGTCGTACATCCGCCTCTAGTGTCCTGTTTGGTTGAGTGTGCCTATCTACATTTGGTATGAGACTTTGTGGTATTTCTGGGGAATGCAAGCCTTTACCCAAACAAGCTTTATTGGGGCCAATTATCTCATACTTGTTTGCAGTGCAATTATTTATCTGTGGAATTGATCAGGGTTTTCCCTGGGTGCATGTTTGTCCTTGGTTTTTCGGGGACCCCTCCTGTGACCTGTTACTTGGTAAGCGTGGGTCGCGGGACCTGCCTGATCA
This sequence comes from Lissotriton vulgaris, assembly GCF_964263255.1. Taxonomy (NCBI): domain Eukaryota; kingdom Metazoa; phylum Chordata; class Amphibia; order Caudata; family Salamandridae; genus Lissotriton; species Lissotriton vulgaris. The sequence continues at coordinate 1,087,223,420 of NC_141697.1, read as the reverse complement.
TATATCTCTGACTCTGGATTGATGGAGAGATCCCCTTGGGTGAATCCGACAGAATGATGTAAGTTGATCAAAAAATAATATTGCAGACACTGGTTTCGATTTTATAGTAATTATGATCATTAGGCATCCAGTTGTCATTCTGTGCATTTATATCATTTGTGCTGGTATTAATGAGGTTATGTTTTCTCTGGCACGAATGTAGGTTGACATTGTTCTTATTTGTTACAATATTATTACATGGACACAGAATTCATAGGTATCATTATTGCTGATGCTGGCACTGCTTTGCGGGAATAAGTCATTCTATATAGTGAGATTGCATTGATGGGCATTGTGTTGGTGCAAGTGGTGGCTTGCATTTACATTGCATTTACTGATATTGCCATTGTAGGACCAGCCCATATCATGACATTTATTGACATCGTATTCACCCATTTCGATACTGTGTCAAAGACTGACAATTGTCAAGTATGATCGGAACAGCCACACTTCTGGAATTCAAAATCATGCAGACGTTGTTGAAGGGAGACACCCGGTCGTTTTCAGTGCTAAAATTAGTCTAAATCTGGATTGAAAAAGATTCTAAAATTCTAAAAGTTATGTTACTCGATGAAGTTAGACAGGTTACTGGTGGGTTTAGTAGCCATAAGTAAGACTGAGATGGGACAATAGTTTGCCGATTCTGTAGGGTCAACATTGAGCTTTTTAAGCAAATATATGCCAGTGTTTGTTTCGACGAATCAGGCACAATGCCTGAATTAAAGGAAGAATTGCAGTCAGCCGTGAGGAAATAAGCTAGGGTGGTAGCAATAACCTTTAAAATTTTGACCAGACAGTTACAAAAGTGAACTTGAGCAGGTTGCAGTGGTACAGGAAACGTGGTGAAACAGCCAAGGTGCCTGGCCCTGTGCCAGGATGGTGCATGGGTAGATGTGATTGATTTTGGTAAGCTCGCTCTGCACATCCTCTGTGCACTTTCACTGCTTTTCCTCATGCAGAAGTCAGCTTATACATGGAGAAAGAAGATAACTTCTCAGGTGGAGCCAAAGAACTGCCAGGAAGCTCGAGAAAGGACTCTTCTCTTCAAGGAAGGCAGGAGAAGAAAAGTAACCACGGAGTCCAGTGTCCTCCAGTGCCAAATGGAGTGGCTACAGGGAAAGAAAATGAATTTAACTGGAAGTATGAAACCAACAAAGCATATTTAATAAGTAGCTAACAGGCACTCAGAACAAAATAAATGACAGATGGGCATGGCAACTCAAAGTACAAAGAAATGCATGTGGGGAAATAAAAGGTAACTCAAAAGCAATTAGAAGCATCAATTCAGTAAATATGATATATGAGGATGATGAGGGAGATCCTGTTCTGGTTCTGGGGAGTTTGTTTGCTCAGCGATTTAAGATAGTAGCAGCTTTTGAGTCTTAAGAGAGTGGCAGGTTTTCACAGGTGATGGTACTGGTACTGGCACTCCAAGGTGGTTTGTGCGTGATTAACTATTCCGTAATCTAAGGCCATAATTTAGACATTTATTATTATTATTTTGCGCCATCCTTCGAAGGAAACTACCGACCTGCGATTCTTCTAAGTTGTCTGACAGTTGTATTCTTATTACATTGGTTGCCATGGTGGGAACATGATGTGCATCAGCATGGAAGTGTGGGAAAATGCTGGACAATACCACTGTTCAAACTCACATTGCAGGAGGATTGACTGGACACTTACCTAGTAGACATTCTCTGGGAATTTGTGAATTTCCTGGATTCTCCAAGGGCCTGGGAGGTCAAAGGAACCCTGGCAATCAACATGATTCGATTTGATGGCTAGACAAGCACTCTCTCCACAAGGAGATCTCCTAGATTCCCCATTACAGGTAAGGTGATTATTATTACAAATATCACCACCATTGTGCCTTGCTGTATGGGAGTAATTTGAGTAGTTTCCAACTCAGTGAAACCCGGTTATTTCCATTATACCCCAGGCAGGTAGAGAAAGAAGGTCAACCCCAATTTAGAACTTTCGGAAAGTAGTACCACCCGACCAGCAAACCATAAGAACATCTTACAATGACTCTTACACAATGTGTCTTTGATGGGCAGAGGAGAGGGTGTTCCTAATTGTCATATGCCTCACTACTCCCCACCTTAATATTTTTGTCTAGAAAACAGGAGATAGTAACTCAGTAGAGGAAGCCAATTGTCTTCCTCTCTGCTTATTACATAGTTTATTTTCCTATAGGGCTTATTTCCTTAACTCTTTTAACCCCTTCGACGCTCATGACGAGCTCAGCTCGTCATGAGTTACGCCTGTCGTACGCTCATGACGAGCTGAGCTCGTCATGAACCGCAGGTTTTTTAAAAACTCAGCGCACAGCGGGAAAACGCGTAGCGCGCATGGGGTTAAATGTCACTTTTTTATTGAAGTATTACGCAGATATAAAATTCTCCACTTTGAATCACTTCCCTCACTTTTCTTGAAGTTCCTCTTGACATCTTCCCTCCGTCAAGCCATATGAAAGTCGGGAACATGTAGGAGCGTTGTGTTTGATGGCCAGAGAAGGAGTTTCAGCTATTCAATTACAATATGTCTGACTCCTTTGCCACCTTGTAATTGTGGCTCTGAATCTCGGAGTCCAGGGAGATCTCAAATCCGCCCTGCTACATATTTAGAGGAGTACCGATCTCAGGTGATAGAGAACTGGGCGGATCAGTCTATCACCATTCTTCTCCCTAGCTAATTTGCTAGGTCAAGTGCAGATCTGGCTAGGCCACACAGATTAGAACATCGCACTCAGCCTTGGTCAATCTGTATTTGGTAGTATATTTTTAGGGAATTCTCTGTAAATGTACAGGAGATGTTATATCAAAAATAAACAAAGAAAACGATGTATGAAAAACTGTACGTGTTTAAACAGAACTAGAACAAACTGCTGGTAATTTAATTATTCTGTAAAATAAATCATCTACTGCTGGGTAATGCTGAGGAATACATTTTATGACAGTGTGGTGACTTATCCTGTCGCAGCCACCATCAGAAACTGATGAAAGGCTTTGCTGCAGGCTCTACTGATGCCCAGAAGGTTTCTGGTTAGTACAGATGTCTGCTACCAGCATAACAAATAAACATGTATCAAACGGAAAACATTGTACTTTTTATGTGGTTCTGTTTACAAATGTATAAAGATGCACTGCTTTCAGAAAAGGTTTTGTATGAAACATTTCTTTTCAGCATCAGAATAAAAATTGACTACATCAATCAAGTGCAATTCTCTATTAAGGTGGGGGAGATTATTAATCATACATTGGAGACGTTTTCTTTGCTTTATTAACTTATATAGTAATATTCAAAATATATGCATCAGACGCTTGCGAGATACTAATTCAATGATACTATCAGGAGAAAAAAAGATTACCTTTCTCTGCAGTTGAACCTGATATCTGCGAGGCCTGTTTATAGTTACTATCATTTTCATCTGTCTTTGGAGTTCTCACTTTTATATGGAAGGTACCTGGGTGCCAGATCATTTAATAAACTCGATCTTTGATAAGTTCTGGAAACTCTGTGTTCATCTTTTCTCTTACGGGCAGATTTACAAGCCCCTTGCGACACTTTTACGCCTCCCTTGCTTCACTTCTGTGATGCACCGGCATCGTAAACAATGCGCCACGTTGTAACATATTTATAACATGACGCATTTAGGGAGACGCGTCATATTGTAAAGCCCTGCGCTACATTTTACCTGCATCAGGTATAATGTATGCAGGATGGGCATTCCTATGCAAGAAAGCCTCTTTAATGTGACTCAGTGAAATCTACAAGATTTCACTGAGTCACTTTTATGACTCCACTGCGTTAAAACCATATGCCTGCTCGAAGCAGGTGTATGGAGTGACACAGCACAATAAGTATAGGCCACCCTTGAGCATTGCTGGAGTTGTGCTGCGCTTGCAACATGACTCCAGCGATGCGCTGCCTTTTCGCCAATAGATGTGTCACGGATCTATCAATCCTTGCGCCACGATGCGCCGTATTGTAAATGCGCATGGTGGCGCAAGGTTTTTTTCCATGACACAAATTATTATCTGCCCCTTAATGTTTTAGTAGAGTTAAAATCACTGTGAGCCATTCATGCTTTTCATTTAATTCAGGAAGCAAACCTTTTGATGCCAGTCGAGTAGTGATTCAAGTAGCCACCAATGCAATGATGTAAGCAGCATCCAGAGTTTTACCAAACGAAACCACGAGTTGGAAAAGCACCTGAAGAAATCGTCCATAAAATCAGATAACAAAGTTAAAGCAAATTACATGCGAAAATATCAAAGCCTCAGTCTTCTCAGGAGGACAAGAGACATATATTAACATCCTTTAGAAAGTATTATATAAAATACCCTTCCACACAGTAGCACACACTATCAGGTGTGGGGATGTGTGCTAAAAAAAATGACCTTATGCTAGGGCAGGAGGAAGGTGTGTAGTTTTTTCTCTCACTTAGCAAGCGTTATTAACATTGCTTGAAGCTTGTTTCGCGAGTATGGGTGCCTGCTTGAAAATGTAAACGTGAAATGTGCTTGCGAGCTCTCCATTTGCACAATAGGTTCTTGAGCATAAATGACCTTGCTTACTTTCTACTTTCAAGTTACTGTAAGCCATGCAGTGAACAGCGCGTCGCACAGATTCGATTTTGTAGTTCCCTGTAAAGATTTCCGTTCAAACTAACTCTCCCGTGAGTAAACTATGTAGTCAGCTTACAGATGAGGAAAACAGAAAATTATGTGAGCTGATGGTAGCCTAATAACTTGATTTCACTCGAGACTGCACTCATAATAAAAGGGCCTAACAACAGGCCAGACCTCCTAACAGGCAGCATAGGTGGTAAGGTCAGGGCAAAGAAACACATATTGTTATCAAAAGTGCTATGAAATGCAACAGGACATCAGCGTAAAATATTAAGTTAGTGCAACGCAAAATAATGTATGCTGTTGTGCCACAATCCCTTTGATGTATTCAAAGTGGGTGTACCTTGGAATACACAACGCAAAATATACTAAGCACTACTGAACACCAGAATTTACCAAACTCAAGCAAGCTGGCGCCACTTAGTGGAGGTACACAGTGAAAAAAAACACGTGTACACAATGGCCTAACACCGAAGGGCATATAAAAGGCACATAGAACCTCTCATATCCCCGAAAATAAACCATAATGGTGGTCGTACTATGCCAACACAGAAAGAGGTTGCTTAAATTGGCAAAAAATGACCCAACACAAGATCTCATAGAACAACAATATTCAGACTGAGGGTAACACTGTTTGAGTTACCTCAGGACAACATCATGAGACAAGGGGATACACTAAGCAGTTCAGTAAGACCTCTCTCTGAACAAAAACACAAATATGATTGTGAGTTCATGCTTCCCTATCTTAGACAAACGCTTTATTTTCTTCTTTTGTTGTGAACGTAAATATTCCCGATTTATGCCCTTATATGGTTATAACAAATCATATCCTTATAAAGGCATAAGAATCATATCCATATATAGTCGTAGCCAATGCAGTCCAAATACGGCAAGGCTACTTCCCTAGACTCCTAGAAAGTACAACGGGTTCTTTAAACAAACCAAACCTCCAGCAGCCCGGGAATTCCCCCTGCTTCTGTTTTGATTTTTCCTAGAACTCCTGAGAGTCCTGAAAGAACTGCCAGTTCTTAGTGACAGTTCTTAGTGACGTCTTATGTCCAACCTTACCTCAAACACGGCACCTTCCAGGTATAAATATACCAGCATATGCCTTAAGCAAACACACAGTGGTTTGGAGCAGAGCGGCTGTCTACTTACCCAAAGCCCAGCTGATTCGAATGCCGAAGGAAGCCGACCCTCCCATTGACGCACTGAGAGAGACGCTGTCTTTTCTCCTGCCGAGAAATTCAGCTCCAGTGTTTCCAGTCACCCTTGCGGGTCGCTGGGAGATCGAGTCCTGAGAAAGAAATACAAGACCTCCTTCATTCTAAAACCAAGGTACGGAGCTGATTAGATCCTTAGAGAATTCTTGATTCAGATTCTTGGCAAAACTAACTTAACTTAAACTGCAGCTCACTTACTCCTTCCCACATACTAGGCTTAGGTTAGGTACACCGGGTAGGCGTATTTTAGAAGCACCAGTTGAGTGCGTTTAGTCAACTTTTTATCATTGCATGTATTGTATTTATTGTATCCGTTTTAGGTATCATATGGCTCAGAAACCATATAAATGCTTTTACAGTATTATTTCATAATACTCCTTTTACTGTACGCACTTTACTTTATGATAAGTATTGCAATTGTGGCAATTCATTTCTCTTGCATGAGAAAGAAGACTGCTCAATAAATAACCACTTTTATTGAAAACGCCCATCTCTCTGTTTCTCTGCACTCTGGTGAAACTAAGCATGCACGATTGACTGAGTGAAATAGCTATCTATTTTTTTATACACAATTCTGGAGATATACTCCTTATTCTGGAGGGAGCAAAGTTGTCATGTTTTTGCGGTTGTCAGAAGCTAATCCCTTCTTGCTTATTCAGGAAAGTTAACTCATTCCTGTTCACTCGAGAAAGTTTCTAGTGACCTCTGAGCTAGCTGGCATTCATAATTAAGTCTAACATATTCAGTAGAGACCTAGTCGACCTCAGTCCTACGTCTAAACTACCGTTTATGTTATTCCAATGCGCAGAGCCTATTGGGAATAATGGAACTACACTCCATTGCGGCCAACGTTTGGTAAGGCGATAATCTAACGCAAGATACTAGAGTAACTCAGTCGTGCTTTTCACACCGACCCCTTTTTCCCGTAAAAACTCCAATAGACTTCTGGAGTGGGTAAAAGGTTAATATCCGCCAGAATTTAGTAGGAAGAGATTCCTATATATTAGTTTTTGGTTTGGTCAACGTTGAAGGATACAGTGTTCCAAAATATTGTGCACCTAATCTTTGTTTCCTTGACACTTGATTTGCAAACTTTCTGTCAGCAAAATGGCAGAGAGTGACGATGAAAGGGATAGAGCTAGACTAGCAGCTCAACTTTTGATGGAAGACACAAGTCTCCAACAAGATCAACCGGATGCAATAATCATCCCGGTCAATATAAGAAAAACTATAACTATAAAACTTATAGAAAATGGAGTATCATCAAGAGGTGGTACAGTCGTATTTGTGGTAGAGGCCCATGAATATCGGCAGACAGAGGTATTCTATTCCTGGATAAATTTTCCAGCAGCACATGCTGTGACATGCGAGTTCCACTGCTACAAAATAGAGGAATCTCCAGAGGAATACTCTCCTTTCGAGGAAGTTGAAATTCCACTAACATACCAAGAGCACCTGCTCTGGTTTAATGGCGCCCTAAAACATCAAAATCACATTACCAGGCTCGGTCCACTAGGTAGACCAGGAGCCACATGGCCGGTTCTAGCCAGCTATACATCACACCCCGACATTGAAAAAATGTCAAGCGGAGAACTTTTAGTTCAGCTAAAACAACTAATTAAAATACATAGACAATTGGTCCAATATGTCATGCAGACTTCAACAGTCCAACCTGCAATTAAAATTCCACAAAACACCCCTCAACATGGGAACACAAATAAAATTACACCACAGAATATACAATCATATATTGGTAAAATACCAGCAAAACGGGAACAAATTCCATTCTGGTTAGCTCAAAAAATCACTCAAATAGAGGCAGTGTTTCCTGATACTACCCCTCACGAAAAACACAGAATTCTGACTATCTGTCTCCCAATGGGGATCACACCACATGTGGAGGACTGTGACACTTGGGGCACAGTCTTTGCTTCTATCTACACAAAAACACATGGTGTTCCGTCTATGGCGGTTATACCAGATGTACTAAGACAGATTCAAAATGAATACGGTCCAGAACCTGCTTTAACTCTAGGTATGAAATTACTGAAAGACCTTAAGCAGGTCTCGGCTATATTACTAGCCAACATAAAAGGAGAAGCAGCATCTGTGGTGATCTGCAAAAATTGAAAGAAACAGACATAGAAGAACAACCTTTTGAACTTGCCAAAATAATTGAAAAATCCTATGAAGAATTAGGTAGAGATAGCTTGGGTGGTAAACCAGTAAAACCACAACTAATTGAAAATCCTGAAAAAACTTTCATTAAAAATAATTTAATTACTCAAAAGAAGAAGTGGGAGGGTAATAAACAAACCTCTCCCAGAGAAAAACAGTTTCAGACCAGAAGAAGGTCTCCCCAATGAACAGATAGATCTCCAGAACGGGGGGGGCAAGTCTCCACAACGGGAGCCCTCTGAAAAAAGATACAACCTTAGAAATAGGGACAATTTGAGAAAACCTGACTTATATCAAGATATTGATACACGTCCCTCTCGATATTTTCAGGCTTCCTCACTGAAATCGGAAAGAGGAGGACGGTCAGAACATAAAGAAAAGCATGTTAAGTTCAAAGACAAGGAACCTGCTCATCAAAGTAAAACATTACAATTTCCGAGAAAGAAGGTAGTCAGTATTAAAGTAAAACATGCCGAGAATTCTGAGGACACAACTGAAAAACGGAGAGTGGGCCCAGACAATGCTAGACAGCGCAGCAGAAGTGGCCATAGCTCGCAAGATCCTGATGAATCTTCTGGAGACAGTGGACACGAATGAATATATTCAAGTGTAAACTGCAGACACCAGAGTCAGCATGCCCCATAAACTATATGAAATAACATTACGTATAGAGGAGGACAAAACTAGGAAAATTAGAGGTCTCTTTTGGGAGAATCTATCTAAAGGCTATAATATCCTTCTAGCAGAGAAAGACTGGCCACCAGAGTTTGTCAGGGAGTGCCCACATGGCGAAGAAATGAGAATGCCTTCTCAAATCACATTCCAATTCATAAAAAATACACATTTGCAAGAAAATGGGAGGTGGCCCAAGCCCCTGCAATATATAAAAATCATGTAGGGTGGGATGAGGATTCTCCTCACCATAAAATCCAGTTAAAAAATCAACCTACTGCACAGAGGCAGTATCCTGTTATGCAAGAAGCTAAAAAACAAGGCAGAGAAATCTTAGATCAACTTGAATATCAGGGGGTGATTGAAACATGCACCTCACAAATGAACAATCCTTTGTTTCCTGTCTCCAAGCCAGACGATTCATATCGTCTAGTTTTAGACTACAGACACCTAAACTCCTGCTGTAAAACGTTTGCAGTACAAAACTCACATTGTGCAGCACTAATGACTAACATCGTGCGCAAGAAATATAAAACAACATTTATGATGAGGCATTATCTTATGTCGATGACATCTATCTTACAGACCTGGAGACTCACTTGAAAAAAGTGAACACCATCATACTTGGGTTCGCATCTGAAGGGTACAAATTTAACTTTAAAAAATCACGAATTGCCCATCTAACTGTCCTATTTCTAGAATATGAATTATCAAGTGAAGGCAAAAGCCTAGCAGACAACTTCTTAGAGAAGTGTGCAGTACTCCAAGCTCCAAAAACGCTGAAAAACTTATAATCAATTCTAGGAAGAACATACATTCTAAATTATGCAGAGAGGGTTTAAACCTCTCTATGAACTAATAAAACCTGATTTTAAACCAATTAATTGGAGTCAGAAACACACAGAAATTTTAAGATCATTACAAACAGACATGTTAACTAAATCAAAACTACAAACACGTGCAAACGAACGCAACCTTGTAATCCGAGTCATCCCGGGAAGATGCAGATTCTCATACCTGACCTCTAATGAGGGAGAAACGGTACCAATAGCTTAAGAATCACACTTGTACACACAAGCTGAAATGAAATTCAGTTCTACTGAAAAAATTCTAACTGCGGTTCAAACTGCTGTAGCAAAAGAAAGAGCCCTCGCAAATGGTAAACGTATAATAATCGTTACACCAGTACCTGCCCTAGAAGCACTACCAAGAGTAAGCATTCCCATTGCTAAAGCTTTACATCCGAGATGGATACTATGGGTTAATTCTCTTGCTGCACCAGACGTAGTATACAAATTTGATCCTAACTTAAAAACCCAAGAATTTCTACAATACGAATATGAATGTCCTCTGCAGACCGAAATCCTGCCTGTCGAACATTATGGCTGTATAATATATACAGACGGCTCAGCACAACCCACAGTTGGGGGTAAAAAAGCCTATAGTGCTGCATGCGCGAATATTAAAGGTCATTGGCATGAAGGAAAATGTAAATGTTTGGTCACTAAAACTCAATCACTCGGAGACTGTACAGCTCAGCGAGCTGAACTACAGGCTTTTAAGATGCACTTGAAAATACCGATCGCAAATTCCCCACACTAATAGTGTGCGATTCTTATTACTGTGTCCAGTCTTACAATGAATACTTGCAGAACTGGGTTCAAAACAACTTCAAAGATGCAAAAGGTGGCGCAATCAAGCATAAAATGCTTTGGGAACAAGTAGTTCTTTTACAGAAAGAATTACAAAAGACTCACGTGATTCATACACTGAGTCATCAACGTGATGGCGTTCATGTTGCGGGGAATTCATTGGCTGATGAGGCCATGAAAGCAGCTGTACAAACGGCTTCCGTAGCTGCCATTACTCGGTCAAAAACAAAAATAAACAGTGAGATAATGCAAGCTGTCAGTGCTTCAGTAAAAGACAGTGGTAAGACACTCCTGAAAGGCTTTTCAGTAAAGTACTCATACTAAACTGATGCAAACAACGTTCCGTTTGCTCAAATCCCTGAAGTGGGGGATAGAGCAATTCCAAACACGGAACACAGGTTAGGACTAATTTTAGCGGCACATGAAGGGCTCGCTTCTTCACATGCTGGTGTTTCCACCACAGTATCATTATTAAAACAGAGATATTGGTGGCCACGCATGAGAAAACAGACTAGGAACTATGTTCTAGAATGTGACATATGCCAAAAAATGAAAGTATCAACAGTGAAACGACCAGCGCAGACGCCCCTTCTAATATCAGACAAACCATTAGCATGTGTCTACTTGGACCACTGTGGTCCCTTACAAAGGGACGGCAACTATAAATATATCATGGTCGCAGTGGATTCCTGCACGAGATTCATTTGGATGTGGCTCCAGCGCTCGGCTGAAGCCAGAACTGTTATAAAAGATTTGCGAGTCTTTTTCGGCACATACGCAATTGGCATGCTACATTCTGACCAGGGTCCTGCGTTTAGCTCTCGGGCTTACAAGGAGGCCATGGCCAGCATGGGCATTGCATTGCAGTACTCTAGTCCATTCCATTCCGAGGGAAATGTGGTAGTGGAGAGAAAAAAACGTGATATAAAGCAATCTATAACAGCAAGGGTATTAGGTTCGGGTGACGGGTGGGTCAAACATCTAATAAGTGTCCATTGTAGTCTTAATAATCTGGCAAGAAATTCTCTAGGAGGTATCACTTCGTACAACCTTTTGTTTGGTAGAATAATGATTATTCATGATCTCGATTGTCACACTTCAGTGGTGAAACAAAAAACCTTTAATATCAAAGATCATTTGGCTGTTTTACAGGACCTGAATGAAACTAGAAAAAGTCTAAGTAATGAAAAGCTAAAGCCAACGACCACTGAAGAAAAACCACCTGTCCCAGCAAGACCTGTCTGGATTCCAAAGATTGGGGATCTGGTCAGAGAAAAAATTGTGGTGAAGAAGGAATTTGGGCCTTCTTACAGAAAAGAGTACCTGTCTTAGCTGTCAGCGGAACAAGATCAGTAGTACTACCACCCCTTGCTGGTAAAAAGGAGAACCGAGTTGTATCAATCGACCTGGTGAAACCACAACCATGTGGCCAATAATAAGTAGTAGGCCCAGTGGACTCCCAAGAAGTAGCAGAAGACCAAACCTTGCTACAATCCAAGAGGGTTCAAACTGAGAGACTAATCACATTTGATAAACCTTCAGTGAATCAAAAAGGAATATGCAACAATGCCATGGAACTTGTGCCTCTTGAAACCCAAATTGCAACAGTTCGTCAACAAACACCTGTCTACAATGATGTAGCCTCAGACTATACTAACTTGAAAAAGGAAGAAACAAATCCAAAGATCAATGGAAATCCGGAAGCAATTCCACCAATTGAGAGAACTGCAACTTTGATGACTTTTCTGATGATCCAAGTGGACATGAAGAAACGCCAGCAACAAAAACTTTCAAAAAGAAAATTACAGAGCTCTTTCATTAACTCAGAGAAACATATCTAATTTCACCATGGATTGAATTATGGATTGTGTTAGGTGTACTTTTCCTCCTTCTTTGGCTCATCTTGGTTTTAAGTGTGGGTAGATTTATTGATGGAAAATATAGTACAATGGACACAGCAAGTCAAAACATTAACTTGGTCCTGAAACCACACAGATCTTCTCACATCGAAAAAAGAGAACTATCATCAGTGAACATCACAGCCATCCCTATATCTGGTGGTATAGCATGGGACAAAACTGACTATGAAATCAATGGCCCGGTTGAATTCTTGAAATATCCACATCAATTCAAGATCTCTTTAAGTGACTTTGTATCACCTAGTACTTTCTCTGATGATTGGGACTTTGAAAATATTAATATTATGATGTCAGATTTAGAAATGTCAGCAAAATTTACAGAATATGATTATTTACAGGGTTCTTTGAATTATGAATAATTGTATTGCTTCAATCACTTTGGGCATCATTATCTGCCTAAATCTGCTAATCCTAGAAATGTTTTCTGTTATAATCAATGGGAACATTGTCCAACTCCGCCAAAAGCCAGTTCAAAAACCTTTTATAAGAAATTTCCATACTTCTCAGGGTTTATTACACTAATCCAGAAACGTTTTATTTCAAAATGTTAAATAAGACAGGAATGAAAAACATGTTGACAAATACTAAACTGATTTATTCTGAAAATTTTTATGAAAAAATGTCTACATTTGGTTTTGAATTTTGGAAAAACAACATTGAGACAAAAACCATCTGGGGTACTAAAGAGTGGCAGTTACAAGGTTTAGAATCGTTATTTAGATCCTGCATGATCCCAGATCAAATAATGTTCCTGAATGACACCATTCAACAAACAACCTGTCTTGGCCTAGTTAAGATGAAAGATTTAAACAGCCCATCTATACCAAAGCCTATGCCTGATAGAAACACCACTACTGATGAGGGGTTAGACGTGTCCTATATTTTAAAACAAAACAGAACTATTCCTGATTGGAACAAATGGTTGATATGGCGCACAGACAGTAATAACTGTCAAGATAGATTCCTGAACAAAATACAGGGGTTCAAACAGAGTAGGCCAGACCCAAGATATTCCCAAAGACAATATCCAGGGTTAATTACAACATACAGTGTAGGAAAACTATGCCTCGAATGGCTACAGAAATCCACACTACCCGAAATTAAGCAACACTTAACTTTACTTAAAGAAGGTGCTGACTTGCAAGATTTCTTAATGGGACCTCGCAAACAGCGTCAAAAACATTTCATATACGCCGGAATATACGCAGCTTACAATGAAGTTTGGAAAATAACGCAAATTTAAACTGCAGAAAAAATACGAGAAATTGATCGTATTAATTTGGAAAAATCACTTTCTGTAGTGGACAATGGGTTAACGACTCTGTCCTCCAGAATGTATTCACTGGACAGCATTGTATCATCCGTTCAGGCTGCGTGCCATGGCGTCTAATCAACACAACGTCATTATTTTCTATCTTTAACCTTACTGATAGACACATCTCGTTGGCACAAAAAGGAGCAGACTATACAGTGCTGAGCATTGAAAAACTAGAAAGATTACCATTGACAATGTCAGAACGACCTGTCATTGAATGGATAATACATGGCACCATTACAATCCTGATAACAACTTTCCAGTTTCAATACTGCCAAAAGTATATACCAGCAGGCCTGTATGAAAAATTGGGTAAAGGATACATCAAGTCAACCTGGAATTTACCTTATACACATAGATGTTATAGTGAAGGGAAAAAATAGGTATTTCTTAGTGTTAACAATTGTAAACAATCACTAAGCGGTACACTTCGGTGTCAAGGATTTAACTTGCCTGCGAATGTTCATCAAACAACCTTTCATGTCATCTGCACGGCACCCCTGCTACACAGATAGAGCCCATTTTCAGACAACTTTCCAACGGTAGCTACGTTATAATAAGTGACCACAGCTGTTGTGGCATAATGCCAGGAAAAGCCTATCTAGTGAGTGTTACTTCCAGGGTCATTTGTTGTATGCAAGTATTGTATCCAAACAGCAATCCAGACATGGAGGCAGCAATATGGCCTTCTGTGAATATCTCTTCTATTCAAATTGATACTTTAAGCAGAATGAAGTCTATTCTTTTTCAGACAACTGTGCCTTTAACCTCGTCTAAAGAGACGTATGATCTGCAAGTTGCAAGGACAGCGGCAGAGATACATACCCTATTATCGACAAATTGCCCCGTGCATTTTGTAGAAATTTTAAGCCAAATCTTAAACATGTCAGATACCAGTGGCATCGCACATGTATTTAAGACAATTTTTTTGGGACTGTTAGCACCCTTTGAAACAGTTCTGGGCATCTTCCTGAATTTTGTGCATTCTCTATTCAGTGGCCTGCCTCTTACTTTGGGACTTGTAGCAGGAACTTTATTTTTGTTCCTTCTGCTCCGATATGGCAAGCCAGGTCACAGACAAAACTCAGGCTACGATGGAAGAAATGATCCTAGCAATACGATACCGAGAACGGAACACTAAAGACCTCGGATTGGCTCGGCTAAGAGATCTGAATACTACCTGGTTTCTTTCGTTCAGATCAATCTGGCAAGATTGCATCTTACCTGTGCTTCGATGTTTGCTATGCAGAGAAGAATGTGTGTTGGACTTCTGTCTTACACTACCATCAGCAGTACCAATGGATATCAATGCTTTGCTTGGTTCGGTAACAGCTCATGCAACGTGTTGTCCCCAGCGGCTACCTAGTCTGATGACGGCATTCGTGGAGACGTCACCATTACGATTAGGTGACAGTGAAGTACAAGATGAAAGCGGCACCACACAGGTACAACCTTCTGTGACCATTGCTGATCTAAACACCGATGATGGCAATGCATCGCATGTATGCACTATTTCCACTTTTTCGGAGTTGGCCCAACTTTCACCTACTGTTGTAGACAAATTTTTTGCCGGCCTATCTGAGGTAACGTTCTCTCCTAACAACGGGAAAAATATTTGAAATAGTGAGCACACAGCGTTCCCTGAACTCTGAATTCAGCCTTCAGTTTTTATAAACAACACTACTGAAAACATTTAGAACTATTTTTTTCCTATGAAAGCAAAATTATTTTTTCCCAAGTTCCCAAAATATTTACCTTTTTTTTGGCACAGGGTACTCTGCTTAAAGTAGAACTATTCTTAGAGAACAGAACTTCTATTTTTAGAGACTCTAGAGACAAATATTTTGGATCAGTCTCTAGCACATGTACAATCTTGTATAAATATGTGATGAAATGGTCTCGACCTTTTCTTCTGTTCTAAGAGCCATTTCATAAAATGTAGATTTCTTGATTCATTCAGGGAAGATTATAATGCACTAAAGAAATGTTATCTGAATGATACCACTGCTTTAAAAACGTACAGTATAATATTCATTTTCGTGTATCTATACCATTTCAAATGCATTTGATGTATTTTGGGGTGGGCTGGAAAACACATGCATACTTATATGTTTATATATTGCTTAGTTTTTAGTAATGATGGACATTATACGTGGAGTGGGTGTTGTGAACGTATCTAGGACCCTAATTAAATATTCCCGATTTATGCCCTTATATGGTTATAACAAATCATATCCTTATAAAGGCATAAGAATCATATCCATATTTAGTCATAGCCAATGCAGTCCAAATACGGCAAGGCTACTTCCCTAGACTCCTAGAAAGTTCAACGCGTTCTTTAAACTAACCAAACCTCCAGCAGCCCGGGAATTCCCCCTGCTTCTGTTTTGATTTTTCCTAGAACTCCTGAGAGTCCTGAAAGAACTGCCAGTTCTTAGTAACAGTTCTTAGTGACGTCTTATGTCCAACCTTACCTCAAACACGGCAACCTCCAGGTATAAATATACCAGCATTTGCCTTAAGCAAACACACGGTGGTTTGGAGCAGAGCGGCTGTCTACTTACCTAAAGCCCAGCTGATGCGAGTGCCGAAGGAAGCCGACCCTCCCATTGACGCACTGAGAGAGACGCTGTATTTTCTCCTGCCGAGAAATCCAGCTCCAGTGTTTCCAGTCAACCTTGCGGGTCGCTGGGAGATCGAGTCCTGATAAAGAGATACAAGACCTCCTTCATTCTAAAACCAAGGTACGGAATTAATTAGATCCTTAGAAAATTCTTGATTCAGATTCTTGGCAAAACTAACTTAACTTAAACTGCAGCTCACTTACTCCTTCCCACGTACTAGGCTTAGGTTAGGTACACCGGGGTAGGCGTATTTTCGAAGCACCAATTCAGTACGTTTAGTCACCTTTTTATCATTGCATGTATTGTATATATTTTATCCGTTTTAAGTATCATATGGCTCAGAAACCATATAAATGCTTTTACAGTATTATTTCATAATACTCCTTTTACTGTACGCACTTTACTTTATGATAAGTGTTGCAATTGTGGCAATTCATTTCTCTTGCATGAGAAAGAAGACTGCTCAATAAATAACCACTTTTATTGAAAACGCCCGTCTCTCTATTTCTCTGCACTCTGGTGAAACTAAGCATGCACGATTGACTGAGTGAAATGATTAATAATACTTTTTTTGTTGTTATAAGTATTAGCTTGGTGAGCAGTTGTGCAATATAAGTTAATGAAACTCTGTAAAAGCGTTATGACATGTTTTTTGAGAGAGGCAATATATTGTGCAGTAACTGGTGGTAATATAAAGCAAGGGGATTTGGTAAAGGGTGGAGGACAAAGGAAAAAAATATGCAGCTGACAAGCACTTTTATTTCCTTTACTTTCAGCCATGTTGAAAGTAAATAAAATAAAAGTGCAGTGATGCGGCCGTAGCACTTTTTTTGTGATGGAGGAGAAGAGAGACAAAAACGTGGGTGGTAGTGTGATGGAGGTAGCACATTAAGGATGCATAGCTTAGTTGGCCTCCAACATCCTTACGAATCTGCCCAATCTCCCTGAAATTGTCGCAAATACAGTATGTCTTCTGGGAGTGCATAGAAAGTTAAAATAAAAGAAGCAGCCTTTTGGTGTGAGTTTTTCGGTACTAGCATGCCCAGACAGTGGGCACTAGGACCCATGGGGTCAAGGATGTGGGGAGGGGACACCGGACACCACATCCGGTCAAGGGGCAGGGGAGGGAACATTCCAGGTTATGAGGACGAGAGGTAGGACGCAAGGCGAGCTGTGCTGCAAAGAGCAATAAACATACCGGAAACAAAGCAACAGTATCGTGTGATCCTTGGGGGGCCATCACGATACTACAGGTCCCCTTAATACAGTGCTGTTAGAGAACAGTACAGAAGGGATATGCTTGAGTGTCTGCCCTTCAAATGAAACCACCGTCCAGAGCTGCTGTTGCAAATGAGTTCCTAAAGTGTATTATAATGTTAATACAATTCAAAACTACCACTGTAAATATAAATCAAAGCCAACCTTGCACCAAAAAAAGGAAATTGAAACCACACTCCCTCCTTTGGCTGTTTTCAGTCACCAGGGCACTCAACCTCTTTTGTGACATGAATCCTTGTGCCTTGGCTCATACAGGAACTAATAACGACAAAACATTCAGAGCAAGAAAAAATAAATTCGAACTATTTGAAAAGGACAGGGCCCCAAGCAATGGCATGGAAAGATGATAGGTGTGAAAGGCTGCATGAACCTTTGATCTGCCTCGGATGTGACTATGATCAGAAAACCCAGGAACTATTCTGTTTTCATTCAAAGGCAATACGGTGCCTGGATTTTATAAGCTTACAAAATAAAGTCCTGAAGCAAAAAGTCAGAAATAAGAAACGAGCAGAGGAGAAAGGAGGGTCATACAGCAAAAGGACATGTAAGAGAAGGGGGAGTTAGAGCGGGCAATAGAGGATGAAGAGTGAAATAGAGCAAGTGGAGGCAGAGGAGAAGACAGGAGAGTGCAGCGGGAACAAGGCTGATACCAATGACAGTTTCATAAGACAGAAAATGCTCCTAAATACCTTTAACACCTACCTCACCATGCATTAGGCACAATTGCATTTTGTCACCTTTATCACCAGTTATAGAAGCGCTATCAACATGTGCATTTTGGTGGAATTAGTGGGTGCATACATTTAAAGAGCGCATAAAGACTGTACTGCAGAATGCACTCTCTGAGTGCATGAGGAAACCAAAAAATAAACAAGAGAAGCCAGGCACACAGCTGCAAGGGGGGCAGTTGACGCTTCCAGTGTGCGTGGTCGAGCATTAGAATAGGTCACTCCTGGGGACCCAGGAGGACTGGTGAGGACACATTGTGTACCCGAATTTTATTGTCTTATAAAAGAAATTCCTGAAGTGAACAGCCAAAAATAAGAAAACGAGCCGAGGAGTAAGGGGGTTATACAGAGATAGGATGTGTAAGAGAACAGGGGCGAGAAAGCAGTTGCAGAAGAGGATGAAGAGTGGAATAGACAGAGTGGAGGCATATGGGAACACAGGAGAGGGCAGGGAAAGGAGACAATCGCGAATGACAATTTACACAAAACAGAGAATGCGACTAACGACCTTCAACACCTACCTCTCGATGCATTAGACATGATTGCATTTTGTCACAAATTATAGGAAAGTCTTCCACAAGTGCAATACGGCAGTGGGATGGACCGCAGGAGATGACTTGACCGTGAAACAAGTGCGGGCTAGGTGACTCTCGGCAGTAGAATGTTTTCACGGAACAGTCAGAGCTCAAAGAATAACTGGGAAACAGCTTTAGCACTCTCAAAAGTCTCAATAAACAAGCACACTTGAACGATGTGCTGACACAAGGATATTAAATAGAATACATGGGGCAAACAAAATGAAAACATCACTTAAAAGATATTGGAGAAACAAAAAAAAACATGTAGTTTACAAGCACGCTTGCAATGTGTGCTGACACAAGGACATTAAAAAAATATGGAGGACAAACTGAACAAAAAGATAAGGAAAAGATCAACAGTGAACGCTAGGCAGACAAACCTCATAAAATAAGTTCCACCAACCAAAGTTGATGGAAAGGAATACTTAGGCCATGGGAAACTGATAAGAGAAACATACAAGGAAAGAATAGGAAATAGTATCCAACAACCAATAGAAATGGAGGAAAAGTAAGTTGCAAGCACTGCACCAAATGAAAAATAAGGGCGGGTTGTAAGCCCATTTTAAGATATATTAAATACAATACATTTTGCAGGCGGAACCTGAAAAGGGGCGGTTGTGGCAGCACATTGTTGAAATTAGTCAGCATTAGACTGTTGCTCGAGGTATTATTTCAATTTGTTGAGATTCCCTCTAAATCTGCTCTTTCCAAAGTGTACACAATGCATGTAATGTCATATTGGATCACTTCTTTTCAATGTTTTAAAATCACAAAATTCTTGTTATCAATGTACGAAATATAACCGTCATGTTTGATTTCTCCAGTTTTGGGGAGTGAATAATTATGTGTAGTACAATCACATAGAAAATACCTAAGAACAAAAAAACCACACAATTTTACTTGTTAATAAACATTAGCATTACACAAAATATATTTATGTTGTTGCTCACTTCTTTTCAATGTTTTAACATCACCAAATTACATTATTGTTATCAGTGTATGAAATATAACAGTCATGTTTGATTTCTCCTGTTTTGGGGGGGGGGGGAACATTATTTGTAGTGAAATCACACAGAACAAACATAAGAATTAAAAAAATAAACCCAATTTAATTTGTTAATAAACAATAAGCATTGCACAATATTTATTTATGTGGTTGCTATATTGAATTATTCACCCAAAAATAGTGTACCTCATGATATGTGTTGTGCTTATATTTACAGCCTCCAGTTTGGTGATCCACATAGCTACATCTCTGTGTAATTCAGTTACTCTATCACCCCTTTAACATCATTATGAATAAAAATATAGCAAAAACTATAAAGCTCAGGTTTTTGACTGTGTTGCTCATAATGATGGGGTTGTACAGGATAACGTACCTCTGCAGTCATAATAACACAAATATGTGCATATCACCCTCATGAACAGTCTACATGGTGCTGCCAACATAAATCTCCTTAGAGTTGAAAAGAAAACCATACTCTACACATTTAAAAACACAATACATGACTTAAGGTTGCACTGAAATGTTTCACATTTGTTCATAGCAAACCAAGAAACAGTGAAGTTGCCACACTTGAAAAAAAACTCTTCTTGAAAAAAGTCAATCAGGTTTAGGTACCTCACCCAAACATAATTGGGACTAAAAAAGGTATTATTGTTGTAAACAAAATGTGATACTTGAATATTGCTAGGAAATATGTCCCATCTTTTGACCATCTCTTTATGCTCTCTACAAATATACCATTACTTGATGATTACATTAGATGTCTTAACAAACATCACTGTTTGGATAGCAACAAGTATGTCACAAACAATGCCAGCACATTTCTACAGCACAGGGTCTCTTTCTCAATATGTACAAATGTCATCTCCATCTTCATTCACAGGGCGACATGGCTATCTGCATATCCATAACATCAATAATTTATACGCTCATCGCAAGGCTGCTTTCTATTATAAAAGATTAATTTCCCGATAGATTAGCAGAGGAGGCATTGCAGTTGACACCAGAGGTCCTTGCATGCTGAGAATTTACCATGCAATGGTCTGTTATCTATTCTATTCTATTCTAGGTTTGGTGAAGCGCAACAGCTACCCCAGCAAAGGGGCGTCCCGGCGCTGAGAGACAGAAGCACTTCTTCCTGGTCAGGCTGAGAGGTAGTCTATGGGGCAGGGAAGAGGAGGGTCTTGATTGCTTTACGGAAGACCGAGAGAGAGTCTATGGAGCGTACGCTGAGAGGAAGATCGTTCCAAAGTTTGGGACCAAGAACGCTGAAGGACCTGCCTCCAGTGCGGCAGCGCTTGGTTCTTGGTACTTTCAAGAGAAGTTGGTTGGAGGAACGAAGTTCTCGGCCAGGGACATAGGGGCATGCCAGATTACGCAACAGCGGGGGGTTCCCCTGTTTGGTAATTTTAAAGATCGTAATGAGAGCTTTAAATTTGATTCGATGTTCCACAGGCAGCCAGTGGAGTTTACGGATAGTGGTTCTGGCTGAACATCTCCGTGGGAGTCCTACCAGCATTCTTGC
This sequence comes from Lissotriton vulgaris, assembly GCF_964263255.1. NCBI lineage: Eukaryota > Metazoa > Chordata > Amphibia > Caudata > Salamandridae > Lissotriton > Lissotriton vulgaris. The sequence goes on along the minus strand of NC_141697.1, from coordinate 1,087,202,049 downwards.
GGCCGCGTTCTGGATTCGCTGGAACCTAGCCGTTTCTGCTTTGTTTGCTCCCAGAAGGAGAACATTCGCATAATCGAGGCGTGAAAGGATGGTTGCCTGGACAATTAACTGTCGGGTCTTAGGATCAAAGAATCCAAGTATAGGCCTAAGGTTTCTTAGGAGACCTATACAGGTGGCGGCCACCTTTTTGGTGTGTGATTGAAAGCTCATGAGGGGTGTCCAGTTTATGGCCAAGGAGTGGTCCTTCACTTTCTCCTACCAGGTAATGGGGTTGAATCGTCCCTTGGGGGGATTCTTGGCTCTATACCTAGCCATGCTAGGCACACTTAGAGTATGGTTCGCAAGGTTGGGTACTTTTTAATTACTGCCTTGTGTTATGTGACAGCATATATACATTGTTTTAGAACATAGTACTATATCTACTGTTCATGCTTTTGGTGCTTGCAATCACTTTTGTCTGATTCTGTCTTTTAATCATAGCAGCAAATGTGTTCTATACAAGAATATATAGAAAACGTCCCACTGTGTATTCTCAGAGAATAAATGAGAACAAGTGACTTAGCGAAAGGTCTGTACTGTATCCACGATCCCAGGGGGGTCTGGGTTGTAATGCTCAGTAGTTGCCTGCAACCATTTGCTCCCTGGTAGGTTAGGGGGGCTTACAGTGCCAATGTCAGCTAGCTGGTCTATAGGCCAACATATCCTGTGGGGGGTGTCTAGAATCAGTCTTGGCACCAAACCCATACTTTATGTTGTCCAAACAATGCACAGATTACATGGATTAGTAGGAACTGCACAGTAATGCAGCACAACAGAAAAGCAGTTCAGAGGAGCAGTCCAACAGAGAGGCAATCCTAGCAGCAGCACAGCAGTCCTTCCTCCTTGCAGAGTTCTACACAGGTTCAGAAGTGTCTGATTTGGTGGGGTCAGAAACCCTGTCCTTTTTAAAAAGAATTTTTTTATTGATTTTACAAAGCAGTGAACCTGACATCATGAAGTGACATAGCAGCATACCCGCACACGACTCAATTACATACATGTACAGCCAATGCAAGGTACTATACATTGACAGTGTCGGGCATCCACGATAATCTTTTCATGTCAATACACAGTGGTCTAGTAACATTACGCTAAGTCTTATCTCATGAGGGATGTCCAGTTTATGGCCAAGGAGTGGTCCTTCAATCTCTCCAACCAGGTAATGGGGTTCAATTGTCCCTTGGGGGATTCTTGGCTCCATACCTAGACACACTAGGTACACTTATAGTATGGTTCGCAAGGTTGGGTACTTTTTAATTACTGTCTTGTGTTATGTGACAGCATATATACATTGTTTTAAAACATAGTAGAACTATATCTACTATTCATGCTTTTGGTGCTTGTAATCACTTTTATCTGCTTCTGTCTTTTAATCATTGCAGCAAATGTGTTCTATACAAGAATATATAGAAGACGTTCACTGTGTATTCTCTGTACACTTCTCAGAAAATGAATGAGAACAAGTGACTTAGCGAAAGGTCTGTACTGTTTCCACGATCCCAGAGGGGTCAGGGTTGTAATGCTCAGTGGTTGCCTGAAACCATTTGCTGCCTGGTAGGCTAGGGGGGCTTACAGTGGTACTGTGAGCTAGCTGGTCTATAGGCCAACATATCCTGTGGGGGGTGTCTAGAATCAGTCTTGGAACCAAACCCCTACTTTATGTTGTCCAAACAATGCACAGATTACACAGATTAGTAGGAACTGCACGGTATTGCAGCACAACAGAAAATCAGTTTAGAGCAGCAGTCCAACAGAGCGGCAATCCTAGCAGCAGCACAGCAGTCCTTCCTCCTTGCAGAGTTCTACACAGGTTCAGAAGTGTCTGATTTGGTGGGGTCAGAAACCGAGCCTTTTTTTTAAATTTGTTTTTATGGAATTTACAAAGCAGTTAACCAGACATCATAAAGTGATATAGCAGCATATCCGCACATGACTCAATTACATACATGTACAACCACTGCAAGGTACTATACATCAACAGTGTCGGGCATCCACCATAATCTTTTCATGTCAATACACAGTGGTCCAGTAACATTACGCTAAGTCTTGTACTTATACCCAGTTGACCCTTTGAAGTGGGAGAGACTTGAAAGCAAGACATTTGAAGTGCACAGAGTCCCTGCTCTTCCTGCCCTGGCTCCAGACTCACGGCCAAAGTAAGAAAATGCCAGTAAAATTGGCATTTTCAGAAATCCTATTTAAAATATAATTTCACCATAAACTGTGATTTTAAATTGTGAATCCAGAGACATCAAACTTGGGGTCTCACCTCTTTCCAATTGTAATTTACACTTATAAAATGCAATAAGATAGTCCAAATTTTATCCTATAGGAGAGATAGGCCTTGTAATGGTGAAAAACTAATTTAAGACTAGTTTTTCACTACCAGGCCATGTAAGACTTAAAGGTACATGATCCTATCTGTCCTTGGACTGTCCAGGGCCTACATTAGGGGTGACTTACATGTATGAAAAAGGAAGGTTTTGTCCTGACAAGATGGTTAACGGTGTGACATGGCAGTTTAAAACTGCACGTGCAGGCTCTGCAGTGGTAGGCCTGTGACATTTTTAAAGGGCTACTTAAGTAGGTGGTACAATCCGTGCTACAGGCCCACTAGTAGAAGCAAATTTGCAGGTCCTGGGCACATGTGGCGCACATTACTAAGCACTAATAAGTAAAGCAAATATGCCAATTGTGGATAAGCCAATTTACCATGTTTTACACAGAAAGCACATACACTTTAGAAATTGGTAAAGTGCCTAGACTCCTAAAGGCAACAAAGAACAAGTAAGAAAAAACTGGGGTGGAGGATGGCAAAACGTTTGAGGATGACTCTGAAGGAAGGGCCATTTTCATGAAAGACCCAGTGAAATAATATTACAATGAACATAGGAGCATTGTATCTGCTTTTATGCCATGATGTGTTTTCCTCCTTTTGAGGCTTGAAACCTGGAAAGCACCAAGTGGCTCACTCATTGTCTCCTTATTTCTGCCTAAATGTCTGAATGTTTTGCTGCACAGTGTGGTCTTGAAGTACTGTCCTAGGGAGCATTCCTATTTTCTTGAGTGTTCTCCACTTCTTTCCGAGATGTCACATGAGCATCGAAGGGTTGCTTAGCTCTGTGCATTTTGGATTGGCGCATTCTTCATGTTGTGCTAAGGTGTTTCTTTATTTTGTTCCCTAGTTGCAATGATTGTTTATTTCATGCTTTTGCTTTATGTTTCCACTTTGATAACAACACAAGTCAAAGTTTGAAGCAAGCTTCTGAATATGCATTTAATTTCTTGTTACACATCAAATTGCAGGCTTGCGCATAGTGATTTGAAAAAAAGCATGCCTAAGTGTCACATACCTTTTTTAAGTTATCCATCAATATATGGTGTTTAGTGCATTTTGAGCCCAGTTTTTTATTCCTGCATTTCAATTATTGTTTTCTAGTGGGTGAATAGACAGGTACATATATTGTTAATTAGGAGCCATGGGCTCCCTGTGATTTTGGGGGAATGTGGTGTACCTAACCTCTTCTAAAGCCAGAATTTACTTCATGAAGTTGCTGGAGTTGTAAAAGCATACAAGCAAAAGATGGCAAGCATGATTGGTTCGGATCTCCATACAGGCAATTGCTATCCTGGGCACCATAATCACCAAGACTTCCCACCTTGCTCATTCCTCCAAATACAACGGTACAGTACCATCGGCTTCCAGTGTTCCTAAGAAGGCATTCCTCTTTCTTCTCAACAACTCTTTCAGATCCATCCATCTTGCCACATTTCATATATCCTTCGATCATCCTTGTTAGAAATGGGGGTTTCTAGTTGGCAGTGGTATGCACCCTGTCCAAGTAAGGACCCTTCCTTCTAATCAGGATAAGGGAGTTACATACCTGAGATAATACCTGTTCACCCACTTGGAGCTTGGCCCGAGCAGTCAGGCCTATCTCAGAGGCAATGTCTAATGTATTTGTACATAACACACAGTAGTGCAGTGATGAAACTACAATTAGACACCACACCAGTTTAGAAAAATAACCATTCTTTATCTAAACACAACAAGACCAAAACAACAAACATCCAACATACATAACTCAAAATATTGCTTTAGGTTTAAGCAATTCTGTCCTTAGAACTCTATGGATGCAGTGTTTTTACACAAAGTATCTGGGATGTGTCAAAATCCACAAACAAAAAAAGCATAGAGGAGGAAAGCGTCGGAAAAACTCTGCGATGCATCGGTTCTTTAGTCCCTGGGAAAGCGATGCTTTAGTTCTGCTGCTGCGTTGATTCTTTCAGCTGCGGACCAATAATGCATTGATTCTTTCAGCAACACAGCAGGGCCTGCATCAGAGTAAGTTTGGGGTTCTTGGATGTCAGAGACATAGTGTACTGGACTTGGGTTGTGGCTGTTCTTCAGGCTGTGAATAAGTGCTGTAACGATTATTTCAGCCACCTGGCGGTGGTGCATGGAAAGTTCTCCCGCACTGCAGTGCTGCATCTGAAACACAGGCTCTGGAAGCGCTGTGCGTCAACTTTGCACTCTTTTGCAGCAGGAAAATCTCTAAGGCCCACACCTGGAATTGGCACCACTTGGCAGGTCAGAACTCCTAGTGGAGTACAGGTATGCTGCAGGTGAAGTCTCTGATGGCCCTTAGACTTCCAACACGAGGCAAGCACACACCAGCCCTTAGAGAACCTTAGAAAAGCAAGATTCAAAAGCAAAATCCAATTCTTTCATTGCCCACAGACAGAAGCAGCAACTACAGTCTGACCCAGCAGAGCAACACTCAGCAAAAGGGCAGTACTTCTCCTTACAGCTCTTCAGTTCTTCTTCTTGGCAGAGTCCTCAATCCAGAAGTGTTCTAAAAATGTGGGGTTACAGGTCCAAGACTTATATCTCTTTTGGCCTTTGAAGTAGGCATACTTCAAAGGAAAGTCTTTATTGTTAACAATATCCTGCCTTACCCAGCAGTGGCTACAGCCACAATATAGGGGGGCAGAGACAGCATTTTGAGAGCCCTATTCAAATGTCAGTGACAATTTCTCCCACCATTCTAGCTCAGGAAGGCCCATAAGACTGGTGATGGCCCATCACAATATGGAAGGCATACCTCAGCTCCCTTTGTGTGATTGTCTAGAGTGAATGCACAAACAACCCTGCTGCCAGTCTAAAACAAACGTTAATTCCACAGGCACAGGATGGTAGAGTAAGAACATGCCTACTTTCTAAAAGTTGCATTTTCAAACACACAATTTAAAACACCACCTTTCTTAAAATTGTGTTTTCAAAACCTGAGCTCAGAGAGACGGAATTTCAAATCCCAATTGAAAGTTACGCTTTCTAAAATGTTACAAGGCAGCTCCAATGATAACGTATGATACAGTGGGGTACAAATCAAAATACATTTCAGCTGCTAAACTACAATCATGCCGACTCTGTTTACATTTTGTGGCCTTTTCTCTTCCTGACTATCTCTGCTGCTAGAAGGAAGCGGCTCAAACTGAATACTATTGGGTGTGCAGTGTCTCCTTTAAACACTCTTTCACCATCTTTAATGTGGCGAAGACCCAAGAGTTGGCATATGGGTTTTAACCATTTTTTCCTCGCCTGTAAGTAAGCGGGGCATATGAATAACACATGGGACTCATCTTCCCTCAAGCCCATTTCACATAATTCGCATAAATCAGATCCAGTACTACCTCCTGGTCCTCTATTGCAGTGCCATTTCGAAGTCCTAGATTTAATTTGAAGGGCACTATAGCAAAATTTTAAGTATAATGATTTGGCCAGAGGTGGGTATATTTCGTCCATAAAGGATTCTAGTTTCATATCCATTTTTAATTCAAAGAACCTGAGGGTCAGAGCCCCAGGTTGGGATTTCTCAACACAGAGTCTTTAATATATTCCCAATACCTATTCTTTAACAATTTCTTTGAATTATTGGTAATCGAATCCGGGTCTGACCAAAAACTGCTTAAACCCAGCTTTGTAAACCACTTTTCGATATAGGCCAACCATATTAAACATGTGGAGTTTTTTATTGTCATTATCTCCTTTAAAGCCTCTCTATAGTCCACTAACTCATCAGTGGACCAGAGACGAACCCAGTATAACAATGGGCGCAGTGCAGCGTGGTCATCTGATCGGCGGAAATTAAGATCCCATACAACCGGGGTAAGGGGAGTGGAGACAGGTACACCTAACAGCTGTCTATCGAATTTGTTTTCCTGAACTAAAAACGTGCCTTTCGAAATATGTCCCCAAAGTTCTGCACCATAAAGGGAAGCAGATTGTGCTTTGTACTTGAACAGACTAATTGCTGGAGTAACTGATTTATAATAGCTATTTTTGTGTTTCCTTAAAATAGGGGCTTGATTCTGAACTAGTCTGATCTTTGAGGCTTCTAATTGGGATTTCCAAGATATTCTACTATCTAAAGTGATACTCAGGTACTTAAAACTTTGGACTTCTTCGATTTTTTCATTATTTATAGAATTTTTTTTATTAAAACCTTTGTGTGGGTTGATAGTCATGACCTTAGTTTTGGATGAATTAATTTCAAGCTTCTTGTCAAGACAGTACAAACTAAATTTATTAAGAAGGTTCTGAAGTCCTTTAGGGGTTTGAGAAATTAAAATAGTATGATCCGCAAATAATAGTGCCGGAACGGTTTGACCACACAACTTGGGAGAGTCATACTCGTAGCCCGAGAGGGTGTCAGGGATGTCATTAACATAAAGGGAGAATAAAGTAGGCGCCATAACACATCCTTGCCTAACTCCTTTCGCTATGTCTATTTTCTCACACAGCTCCCCATTTGGCCCCCATCTGACTCTAGCAAAATTGTTTTTGTGCAGTCTGATCAGTTGTTGAAGAATGTTCCAAGGGATACCCATATCTTTTAGCTTTCTCCAAAGTTTCCCCCTTGGAACAAGATCAAAGGCTGCTCTTAGGTCGACGAAGGCCACATACATTTGGGAGTTCCTTATGTTAATATATTTCCAAACTAAACATAAAAATCTAAAAACCTGGTCCACTGTACTAATTCTAGGTCTAAAACCAGCCTGGTACTTTGTAAGAATAGAATGGTCCTCGACCCATGCATTAAGCCTGCTAAGAAGTTGGCGGGAGAAGATTTTTTGCAGCACATCGATCAAGCTAATAGGTCGATAGTGAGATGGATTAGACCTATCGCCTTTCTTAAATATATTCACGATTTCTGCGCCCCTCCAGCTCTCCGGGATTGGGGCCCCTCAAGTTATTTTATTTGTGAGTAAAATAATGTAGGGAGCCCAAATAAAATCCTCATGCTTCTAGAGGTCCCCGGGTATTCTATCTGGGCCTGGAGCTTTACCCAATTTCACCGCCTTAATTGCTAAGATGGTCTCCATTAAGTTAAAAGTTAAAGGGTTCTCATATGGAGCTAGCCTAATTTGTTTTATTTACACAATTTTCCTCTTCTCCCTTACAGGAATAGAGCAGAGAAAAGTGTTTAACCCAAGTACTTTCTTCAAGAAATCTGTCTTTTGCCACTGTAACACATTTGTGCCCCTTGCAATGAGGCTCCAGAAGGAGGTCTGATCATTTAGTTTACAGGCCTCAAGCAAATCCGACCAGACTCTCTCGTCCCATTCCATCTTAGCTATCTGAACAATTTTTTTATACTGTGTCCTCTTGGCTCTAACAGTGTCTAATTGATTTCCTTTCACTGCTTTGATAAGATCTGTTTTGGCTTGTCTACAAGCTTGGTTGTACCAAGGATTTTCCTGTGAAGGAAACCGGCGATCAGAGTCCTTCCTTTTTATCGCTTTTGTCAGAACAATGCCAAGTTCAGAGATTAACTGACTATGGGTCTCCATGACGAGGGAGTTATCAATAAAGGCATCAACATCAACTAGTGGGGTCATATGTTTTGACAAAGAGTTGATAGACCTTCCTGACAGTGCCCCCATTGCCCAACACCGCAGGCCACTTCAGACACCTGCGATTGTTGGATTCTATTGGTTCGTGTGAGGGTATAGAGTCCATGCTGCCTTTTGTGCTAGAGGAAATAAAAAGTGAATTTTGAACAGACAGGGAGAGTGGAAAATGATCACTTTCAGTACGCGTGTCCATTTTTATATCTACTAGCATTGGCCATAGGGCCAAGGAGACTAAGATATAATCTAGATGGCTTATACAAGCCCCTCTAGCAAATGTTGGTCGGGTAGGACAGTCAGAGGGGAGTCGCCCATTACATGCACGTAATCTATGTTCTAGTGTCATGCTTACGATTTGTAGGGCACTTGTTGTGCAGGCGACTTTATGCTCTGCATCAACGTAAGGAATATTATTAACGCTATCCTCGTCCCTATAAACATCTTCCAGACCTACAATGGGATAAAAATTCCTATTAAAGTCACCACCTATAATTAACATAGGGTTGTGGCCAAGCTCCAAATAATATCACATAGCTGCATTATTACTGGTGACTCCTTACATGGGTTATGCGGTCTACTATAAATATTGTTCACATCGAGTGTAAGTCCTTTGGGTTTTTTTAATTCTAAGATCAATATATCAGGGTTTTTGGAGTCTGTTTGTTTAAAATGTAACCCCCATTGTGATTCTGGCCCAAATCATCAAGCCCCCAGAAGGTCTGCCGCCATGTGTGTTAACAGCTGGGATGAAAAAGCACCTTACCCAATTTTGTAATAATTTTCTAGCCCCCAGGTTTTTTGGAACAGAATAAGGTCCCTGCTATCAAGATATTGATGCCACGCTGGATCAGGCAAATTCTTTTTTATACCTGCGATTGCCCAGTATTGCTGCTAATTCTTGCGATTCTTGCCCTTGATAGTTAGATGGGTCAGGAACATTAAGGCTGAAAGTTTGACTAAAGTAATTCAACCTTTCTAGATCCTCAAGTATATTACAATTTTCCATCCTATTTATCTCATTCGTAAGGATGTCGTTTGTGGAGGCAAATCTCTGGGTTATAGAATCGCATGCTATGAGGTCATCAGATGCTATACTGCATGCCTTAATATGGCCCATCTGGAGTCAGTCGCAGTCGTTTAGGCCTGACAGTATCCCAAATCTATTTTCTAGTCTTATCTCCCAATCATTTACTGGGGTACCCGCATCCCATCTATGTGCCCCTGTATTCCACCTGGGCCTTGAAGTATTAGAATGAGCCACCCCGAATCTATTTCCTGAACTTATGCCCCAGTCATTCACTAAATCACCCGCATCCCATCTATGCGCCCATGCGTTCCACCTATGCCTTAGAGTATTCGGATGTGTTACACTTTTCTGCTCGCCATGGAAAAATTCAAGGGTGAGGGGGATAATAGTTCCACTCCTACGTTGGGGGGAGAAGATGTTTGACAAGACATTAGGTAATACAGACGTATTAGAGAAATTCAACACCACGCAGTCACCTTTGAACTTTTTTGGTCTGTTCCCTATCCAGGCCACCCTCCTAGCCATCTTGATCTCCCCAGCTAGCTGTTGTTTTCCCCATGGAGCCATCTGCATATTACCTGACAGCCAATGTAGTGCCTTGCTAGTCAGAGATGAAACAGATTCTGACTGGCCAGGTGGCAAGACAGGTACGTTGGCCAACGTGTGTGTAATATGCAATTATAAGTGTAACCGAATTGATACTATTACTACCAAGTGGTGCATGTAATTGAATTTGACCTAGATTTATACTGCAACCTAAATTAGAATAATGATAATCGGAATTGGCCTGATCTTAGTGTTTCCTGGTGCCTTGTTTTTATTGTTCTATAGTATTATTTTATTTTAAATTTAATGAATTGTTATTTATTAAGTGTTCCTCGAATATGCGTGTTAATTTAACCGAGAAGGATCTTGCTGCTAGTTCTCCTTAATTTCAACCCGGTACTGTGTAGATTTATATATTGTATTGTAATGTTTTAAAAATGTATTGTACTGCATTCTTTTAAGGTTGTTTAACCGAAATGAAGAATAATGAATGAATGAATGATAACGTATGAGAGAGCTAGTCCTTTCAATAGTGAAAAACGAAATTTGCATTATTTCACTATCAGGACATGTAAAATACACCAGTACGTGTCCTACCTTTTTCTTACACTGCACCCTGCCCCTGAGGGCACCTTGGGCCTACCTTAGGGGTGCCTTACATGTAGTAAACGGGATGAATTGGGCCTGGCAAGTGGGTACACTTGCCAGTTCGATATGGCAGTTTAAAACTGCACTCACAGACACTGCAATGGCAGGTCAGAGACACATGTACAGGGCTATACATGTAGGTGGCACACCAAGTGCTGCAGGCCCACTAGTAGCATTTGAATTGCATGTCCTGGGCACACACAGTGTACTTTAAAAGGGATTTACCAGTAAACCAAATAGGCCAATCAAGGATAACCAATCGTAATCACAATTTACACAGGGAGACCTTGACTTTAGCAGTGGTGAGAGCTCATAGTCCACAACCAGCAAAAACGAATTCAAACATGCCATCATGTGTTGGATCCAAAAAGTCAGGGGAAACCATGCCGAGAATGCCAGGTCTAACAATACTGTAGTTCAGCTCCCTCAGTCAAGGCCACCATCTGACACAATATCCCACGTAGCTCTTGAAAACCTCTGCATCCCGTATTCTCTTCACAGTGATGCTAACTTTTTGCAGATGCACACACAAGAACCCCCCTTCCCAAATCTTAGCCGCAGTGAACCTGAAGCTCCGACTCATGTCCTGGCCCTGCCCCCTCACCTATCTCACAAGTATGCACTGGTATGACAAAGCCCACTGCAGCCCCCTGCAGCCCCTGCTGCGCAGGAGGGGGGGGGGTCAACCATCCAGATGGCCCACAACCATTCAGGGAGGGTACCATTCATCTCAAGGTCAATGAATATCTGTGAGATATGGGAGACTGATTGACCCCTCGGCACATTCTGCAGGGGGTCATTTACACCACTGCAGGTATGGCGAAGGCTACAGAATTTGCTCTATAAATATAGAGGGTAAATAGGTTTGGTCTTGAGAAACAAGCAGAAAAAATGTCTGATAATAAGATATTGAATAATGATTCGCTGGGTAAATTAAATAAAAAATAAATACCTAATTGTTTTTTCCATCAACAACCAATGGCTTTGGATGAATTATTTTTAGTGGTTGAATTGAACAAATCAGTACTATCAAAAATGCTCAGCAAGGATATTCAGCCAGGGTAAACCACTTCAGTACATTCAGCCTGCGTTCAACCAGTCCTTACAAACATCGCACATAGAATGAATACACTTCTCTCGATTCAGCGGTGAATAAAACAGCACACACCTCATTTCTGCAACAATGTTAGTTTGCATGGTGCCTGTTGTCTTGCAACCCTGTGTTTGTCTTAAGTTAATAAAAATAATGCGGCCATGGGAGTCCTAGTGGTAAAGATTAATGGAAAAAGACAGCTAATGCATACAAGGCAGGCAGCCCATTAAAATAAATTGACTATGACCTCAGCTAAAAGCGTTGTGCAGTGTTTGGGGAATTATTTACTGTCCAGACATCTACCAGTACAGGTGTGGCAGTAAAATTATCACATGACTGTTGCAGTAATGTGCATTTAAATCACAAGAACAGCGTTTGTTCATTTATATTACCTTCCAAACTATGAATTGGAATTTCGATTTTTTTCCTTTTATCTCCTTAGGTCTGTTTGCTTGAAATACGATACTGTAGACTAAACATTTTTATATTTTTGTACTTGAAAAGGTCTTTCAATGCATCATTATCAATTGTTTTTATCTTGCTCATAGGATTATCAGAACACATCTATCATCGCCCGGCCTTTCTGCAGAGCTCGCTATTTCCATATGATTTATGAGAGGCACAGAGGAAATGTTGTTAGTGAATGTTGGGGAAGCAGTGAATATATTGGGAAATATCAATGCATCCTCATGTTCCTTGTGCCACTGACAGTCAGACATCCATCTCCCTGACAGTTACCTTGTTAACGTTTTGATCAGATGGCAAATTTGTCATTTTCTAGGGTAACCAGAAAGTGTTTGCCAAAAAAACTGTGGATAAAGGGCAAAGACAAAAATCGACTCTCGTTTTTTTCTGCGTAATATAAACGCGAGCCTTTCAGAACATTTGAATGACTATTGTTTGGATAGCAAATCTGTCATAAGAACTCAGACTTATGCTAGTTTCGTTGGCAATCGGTTGAGGAATCTCCATGTCATGAGTGATGTAATATGTGACGTCATCAGCAGTGCATTGCAGGCGCGCAAGTTATAGTGAGTCCAACTAACTATAACGTGGGAATGTCAATGGTTTTATGTCAGTAAAATTTCCAGCTAACTATAACTGGTGTGAAACCTATGGTTTTTTCAGTGAATATATATATATATATATATATATATATATATATATATATATATATATATATATATATATATATATATATATATATCTGTCATAAGAACTCAGACTTATGCTAGTTTCGTTGGCAATCTGATGAGTGGAACATATTTGACAACTTTAATGTATTGAAACTGTTGAAACTTTTTTGTATGTATAGTGCATCACACTCTAGTACTTGCAGGCTCAGAGTCGGAGTTTTGTTCATTCCAGCTGCTACGGCCAACTTTTTTAATGGTACTCAACATATTGACCTCATTAGGATGCAATGCTGAGTTGGCCGTGCAAGTAATTGAGCAGCTGGCTTTCAGGTCGCAGCACGTAAACAGCATGTATTTAAATCAGGCAGCTGTCTTGCCGGCTAGGTCGTTTTTATAAGAAATATATATGGAAAACCATATCTAGTATACCTATGGCGAGTAACTGAGAATAAAAAGGAATTGTACAAGACAGGAGGACTGTGACAGAGCGGCCAGGGAAAGTATAATGAGGTTTCAAGTGTGAGGATACAATAAAGAAACATTACATGAAGCAAAGCTGCAAGTTGATAAGAAGTTGAGATCAGAACTAATTTCAAAAAACAGCACAGTGGTATCTAAAAAGCAAATGGCCGATAAGAATAGTATGAGACTGATTACAAACTATTCTAGTGATGCCCATGAAATCAGAAAAAAGTGTGTGAAGAATTGGCACATACTCAAATCTGATCCGATTATCGGAAATGACTTACCTAAATCTCCACTAATAACTTTTAGGGGACCCAGGTCATTGAGTTCTAGTATTGTGCGTAGCCACTGTAGAAAAGAAGAAAAATCCTCGCCATTTGGTTAATTGACAGGTTTCTATCCCTACCTTAAATGTAAAGCCTGAAGGAGTAGTAAAAAAGTGACCAGTTACCAAGTAACTGGGATGAAAGATCCCAAGAAGATCACTAGTTTAATGAACTGTAACACAAGCCACACGGTGTACTGTCTGGTATGTCTGTGTGTCTTGCGTTACATTGGAACAGAACAACTAGCCAGTCAGGTTTCCTTTTTTTATGATTTAGAAGGCACCCAGCCTGTATGTACTGAGTGTTCCACAGATTTGTTTGAAAAAGTTTTTATTTTATTTTATTCATATTTTTCATTAACTTCTTTGCATGTCCTCAAAGGCACATTTATCAAAACAATCAAGTAAACATTCAGAAAATAATGTGCACAATATATACAAGTGTTGGATCTGTACACAGTCATAACTCAAAATTCAGAGACACCAAAAACAAAAAATATATGCACCCTTTTTCCTTATCACAGGCTGGGGGACCCCCAGCATGTGATAAGGAAGAAGGGTGCAACTAGGGACTAAACAATACAACTCTAATGACCCCTAGTTGTTCAATCCTCAACATACCGAATCACAGGCATATCTAGACAGGCAGGCAGTGTCCTTGAATCCCCTTGTCCGCCTGTCTTCTGGTATATAATTTGAAGGACTGGTACTTGTGTTAAATGTCCCTAATGTATCAATTCATTTGTATATATTTTTGTTTTTGGTATCTCTGAATTTTGAGTATTGACTGTGTACAGATCCAACACTTGTATATATTGCGCACATTATTTTCTGAATGTTTACTTGATTGTTACATACAGGCTGGGTGCCTTCTAAATCATAAAAATAGTAAACCTGACTGGCTAGTTGTTCTATTTTGGTAGATAGTTGAGGTACAAGCCGGCCAGAGACAGAACCCAAACCTTTTTTGTTGCCCTTCTTGCGTTACATTGGAAGCACAACTCATCCTACCAAGATTAGGATCTTGGAACATCTGAGGGCTATACAAAACAGGGATCCCACCTACCCAGTGGCGAGACACTTTGGGCCCTATTCACAGAATGAATTTAAGACTCAATCCTAAACTTACTACTATTTTGGTATTCACAGAATGCACTTACTACTTTTGGCATTCACAGAATGAACTTACTACTTTTGGTATTCACAGAAGTTAGGATTTTGTCTTAAGTTTGTCTTAAGACAAACTTAAGACAAAATCATAACTTCTATGAATGCCAAAAGTAGTAAGCTCATTCTGTGAATATCAAAAGTAGTAAGTGCATTCTGTGAATGCCAAAAGTAGTAAGTGCATTCTGTGAATACCAAAATAGTAGTGAGTTTAGGATTGAGTCTTAAGTTCATTCTGTGAATCGGGCCCTTTGGAGTGTTTCACCAAAGCAACAGGGAACTCCTTAGCTTTTACTGCATAGATCAGGTGCCTGCATATATAAAGGGAGGGAACAGGTTGCTCCAGCTAATAAGGTTAGAATCTCGCCATATCATCGAGAACCAGACCAAAAAACCAGGTGGCCTCAATGCTGGAGAGGAGTTAACAGTCCATCTATGATTTTCTTTTTGAATTGACTCTCTCTAATACTGAATACTGTATGCTGTATATTATAGTGCGCTTTAACATTTCCGGGTGTATGCCCATTCAGGGCTATATTGTACTGGATTGTTGATTTTGATATTTTGTGCTTTACTGATTATATTTACCCATCCAGGGCTCAATTGTGACAGTGATTGTAACTGAATCTACACCACTTAGTAATGGTGGCTTGTATAGCACTTTAAGTCCTTTCTTTATTTTTGTTGATTGGATGTTTAAACACTGCCTGATGGTTGCGCCGGACTCTAATTGAAAAAGGCAGTTGCCGAAACGCGTCTGTGAGAGTGTTTGCCCAATAAATCTATTGGACATGTCCCCATGAGTGCTATGTACTTTTTTTGTGCAAGGAGCTTTGGTCTCAGCGTGACCCGGGGGTTCCGTCACCCGCTGCTATAGCACCCGGCCGTGAGTGAAGGGGAGTTGACGGATAGTGATCAAAATATATATATATATATATATATATATATATATATATATATATATATATATATATATATATATATATATATATATATATATATATATATATATATATATATATATATATATATATATATATATTACCTACTGGCGGTCGCCAGTAGGTATATATAGTTAGGATTTTTTCTCTATGGAACTTTTGAAAATTCTATGTCTAATAACTTTGGCTTTTGTGGACGGAATCGGCACATTTTGTTTCTGAGCAGCCCCTGAAAATTTGGGGGGGTTCCGTCAAGGGGGGGCCGAGAAAAAAGGGGGCTCCCAAAACGCGTTTTTCCCATTCATTTTTCCATATGGCCTTTGGCCTCACTTTTAGCTCGAACGGCTAAATGGATTTACACATAACTTGGCAAAATTGTAGGGACTGTTAGCCCGATGTGCCTTTGCTGGGTCTCAATATATGTGCTCCAGTGGATTTTGAGAAATTAACGTTTAAAAAAACAGATATATCTGTGACAGCGTGCCAGATAGCGCTCCAGATCGCGCACTTTTCGCGTAACGGAGCTTTGCAAAGCGAAGCTGATTGGCTCTCCGGTGTCTGTCAACATTCTAAACAGTCCGGTGCGGCCGCCATCTTGTCTCTCGGTAGGATCGAGAGACAAGAGGAGGAGAAAAACGAAGGGGGAATTTAATGAAAGGGGGCAAGGTAGACCCCTCTTGACCCCCTAGGAATGATGTTGGGGTTATTAAAGGGTCCCGTGGGGCAAATAAAAAAAAATTGATTTTTCGCGGTAGAAGCGCTTCGCGGTTCGCGAACCGGGTCGCAAACTGGCAGCGAAACGTGAATTCGCCATTTTGTGTTTCGATTTAAGTAAATTACTAGATGGAGGAAAAGCAATGTGAGTATTGGGTATAAGGGGGTATGGGAGACGTATCCAGACCCCCTATGTTTTCTGAGGGTGGTTGAGGAGGCTCATATATGTTGATACTTGTCTTCCAGCGGTTGCGCGTGAGCGTTTTTTTTTTTTTTTTTTTGCCGCTTGACTTCTGTTAACGTTGGATTCAAAGGAAATTGGGAAGTGTTGATCGCCATTTTGACACTGCGAGTAAATATATTGTTAAAAATAATTGTTATAAATTAATCCGTATTGATAAACATTGTGTGCGCCATCTTGCTTTTTTTCCAATGCCACACTTTTGTCGTGCACGGCAGCCATTTTAGATGCCTTGACCAGACCCACTCTCTGTACGCCGCAGATCCTCAGCATGGCTCCCCACCCTCGCAAGCATCTCCCCCACGCACTGGTCACCCCTGCTCTCTCTCTCATGCATGGGCCATAAACTTCCCCCCATCTGCGCTGCTCTTCCCTGAGTATCACACCCTGTGCCCGCCTGACACCTCCCTTTCACCCTATTCACTACTGCACCCTCTGACACTCCTCTTCCTCTGTGTCTGATTGTCCAGGCCGGTCCCAGGCTATCACCTAGCCCTGCGGATGTAGTTTATGGCCCCAACTGTAAAGAATCACCCCTGTTCAAAGGAGTTACAGTAGATCAAGGTCGCCACCTCATGAGATCCGTCACACCACACGCGTTCCTACTATCTGATAACGATCCTGTATTGTGATTGGGGAGGGGATTCTCACTGTAAGGGAGTGTGGGACCTAGCCTGAAGCGGAAGATTCCAGGGATGCCTTTTTGTACATCAAAGTCTTCACAATTATGTGTCACATTAAAAATATATAGCACTCCAACAAAGTAGTAGGATTATAACACTTTAATAACTTATAAATATATACAACGCTCCAACAAAGTAAACACGTTAAAAAAAAACTTTTTAAACAACTATTTATATGACATTGCTTTAACCAGGATAGACAAAGAAATGACACATTGATGTAAAAGTTTATGAAAGAAATGCCAAGAACGTCCCATGTGAAAGTGAATTTTATCTGGCAATTTTTTTCTTTTCCTTCTCATGAAAAGAAAGTTAATGCCAGGTTCGTTACCTGCCTCATCTGCAAAAAAAAAAACTCTCGAGAGGGACCGAAAAAAAATATAGCTATGGTAATCATACCATGCATCGGCACATGGAGAGGTGGCACCCTCTTAATTATTCTAAAGCACAACTTCGAGATTTGGTGGATAATCCCCTTTCGGCAAAAACATCCATCAATGACTTAGCAATAAGTGAGTCAGAGGCAAGGGAAACGGTCCCAAATCTGCAAAAGAACTTTGGGCAGATGAGATTGACTTGTGTAGCATGTTGAAAATTAATTTCATGCGGAAAGATGAGTATTACTTTAATAAATAGATCATATGAAAAGCATCAATGTCCAAAACGTCCTAGAAAGTAATTTTTGTCATTTTTGAGGAAGAGAGATAACCTTTAGTGGTACGGGGTCGTTTTCGTTCGAACTAGGGGGGCCAGGTGACATTCCTTCGGGGTGGCTTAGGGGCATTTAAAACAACTTCCCTGATACAGGTAGCATATAAAGTAGAGGGTAAATACCAGGATCTTTATCGATTGCTTTATGCTGTACAAAAATGAAAAACACATACAACAAACCTGGACCATTCATATTTTCAATGTTTCTGCGTACTATACTTTTTAACCCTTAACTAATTGAGCTGCTTGATTTCACCTGCTTTTTTTTTTTTTTTTTTTAAATCGGAAACAGTGGCCATTTCTTCGAAACTTACCAATCCTACGCATTACAACTACGTTTGCTTTTTCAAAAACCTTTAATAAAAATGTTGGTGCCCAAATACGGGCCTACAACCCCGTGGGCCGGCCACGGAGCAGGCTGGAACTGTAAATGGGGGGGGGTATTTATTTGTGGAAAACATAATAGAGTCAGTGGTCGTTGATTTCATAGTAAAAAGTGCGACAAGTGCAACAAAATCATATCAATAATTCATTGTCAGCAAGTACCATTAGTGTCGACAATTCCAACCTTCAATAATAAATACAGTAATCAATGATGCATTAGAACTTAATATCAATTCATTGTTCGAACGTGTAATCAGTCTTATCCCATATCAATTCATGTGCTAAAAACTGCATACATATCTCATGATATCAAGGCTGAGCAATCGGGGCACAACAAGGAGTTGAGAGTTTCATTTGTACCGGCGCCATTTTGGGTGAGGTCAGGAAGGTCCAAGTATAGTCAAAATGTCTCCACCAACTCGTGGTTGGACCGGGACCTCTTTCGGCAGTCCAAAAGTTTTCGTTGAAGGGTAGCAGTGGGGACTGCCGACATGAACCATCAGTCAAAGTGGGGTGGGAGGCAACAATCTCTCCTACCGGGTCATACTGGTGTCCCACCGGAACTGATCAAGTTGGTAGTCTTGCAGGATTTTGGTGATTTCAAGACTGAGGCTGGCGCCGGCATGAGCGCGCCGACGTCCCGCGGCTACGTCGTGGTCGTTCCGTGGGTGATCATGGCAGTCATTTCCCATCGGGGGTCGGGGGCTCCCGTGGCTCTTATAGAATCTTCAAAGTTGAGGAGAACGTTTCTGGACGCAGGAAACTAGAAGCGTTGTTGCACCGCAACAGTGGACGAGACCCCCGCTGGGTGAGCGGAGCATCATTGCCTCGCAATAGTGGACGAGACCTTTTGTCGGGTGAGTGCAGCGCCGCTGCATCGCAAGAGTGGAGGAACCCTTTTGATGGGTGAGTGGAGCGTTGGGGGTGCAGCTGAGGGGCCCCCACCTGGGGGGGTGGGAGAGGCTCATTCGCGCCGCCTCTCCCTCCCAGCGCACCCCACGCTGACACCTGGCATTGATATCCGTGATGTCCGGACTAGGCGATAAGAGGGGGGGGTCGGAGGCAGAGGCAAGACATCCCCCCCGTGGCCTGCAGGGCGTCGCTTCAGGACCAAACGGGAGCTCATACCAAGCCGGGGCCAGACCAGGAGATACGAGGGGAGGGTCGGTGGCATGTGCAAGACATTCCTCTCCAGTGTTGTCGCAGCTAGAGTTCCCGTCGGCCTCGGCTCCTCTCCTGGTGCACCTTACGCAACGACCCTTTTGATGGGTGAGTGGAGCGTTGGGGGTGCAGCTGAGGGGCCCCCACCTGGGGAGGTGGGAGAGGCTCGTTCACGCCGCCTCTCCCTCCCAGCGCACCCCATGCCGACACCTGGCGTTGATATCCGTGATGTCCGGACCAGGCGATAAGAAGGGGGGGTCGGAGGCAGAGGCAAGACATCCCCCCCCGTGGCCTGCAAGGCGGAAGAAGAAGGGAATCGGGAGACCAGTACATTTCGGCCCATCCACGCCACGGCTGATGGCGGTTAGCTGGGCCCCGCCCTGCACGTGTCGAGGCCTCATCTTCCGGATGGGCGTAACCGTGGCCCTGTTGCACTTCGGGAGTTTCCGGAATGGGGGTAGGTATCTGCTGATTTGTATCTATTTCATGTTACCGTTAATGGGCGTGGCGGGCGGTGGGACAGACATGCGAAGTCAAAAACTCATCAGTGGCCTACTGATTTTGTTTGATTTCTTTCCCTTTCTTTTCAAGTGTATTTCATGCTAAAGTTTCTGTTTAACAGGATACAGTGATTACTTCGTTTTTTACATATGTCTTCTTTATTAGGGGTACTCTCCGGTTGAGCCAGATGATGTACCTCTAATAAATGGTCCGGGTGGAACTAGTTTCTCAATCAGTGGGGAGTAGATGGGTATGACAGATTACAACGGGGGACAAAGGTCCGCATTACCCACCCTTCACTACTTGCAAAGACTAGACAGAATATTTCTATTCCACGTTATTTACAAACAAAGAATACCTCGAGAGAACTATTCCTTGAACAATAAATGTCCAGCCAATCAATCAATCAGTGGGAGAAAAACAGGTATGACGGATTACAACGGGGGACAAAAGTCCGCATTACCTATCCTTCACTATCTGCAAAGGGAGACAGAATATTCCTATTCTTCTCTGTTTGTAGACAGGGAATATCTCAAAGAGCAACAATCAATAAAAAATTAACAACTTTAAGGTAAATACTCACAATATGACTACTCAACGAAGTTAAAAAGTAACGGATATAGGTACTTGAGAGGTTTTCGGTGCCAGATAATCTACAATATACACTTGTACATATGAGTCTGATACAGGGCGGATCTCTGTATAACTATGGATAATTAGATATTAGGATGGCATACAAAGCTCCCAACCTTCTTACTTTTTCTCTTAAAGGGTTTCAAATTGGGGACAAATATTAGGCTGTGCTCTAGAGGTTGACCGTGTTGCTCCACTGGTACTCGGGCCTTCTCATGAAGCAGAAGGAGCCGCTCTCAATCTCCTTAACTCTTCCCTTGCAAAGTTGACCGGATTCTTAGTCTGCAACTGGTTCAGCATACTTGCAGTTCCACACAAGTCCTTTTTATTGGGGTCTCCTCCTGAAAGCAGTCTTGCATATGCGGCAAGTAACTTTTCTTGCATTCACCTTTTTTAAGACTTGTGAAAATTAATTTCAAAACATTCAATAAATACGGTGTTACTATGCATTGTGTCATATGCTTTATTAAAAATATGCAGAAAATGTTCCCTTTAATTGTTGTTAAGGTCTTTACAAGAGAATTTGAAAGGAGAAAGTAGGAGATGAATAACACATGTAGGACGTTATATCTCAAACTGCAAAAATTGATAAAGAGGGTGGACCAAAGTCTGCATGTACAATGCCATTGGAAGCGTTTCAGGCACACTGCGAAGATTTAAAAAAATATAAATATTGTCAAGTTTTACTTTGACTTGTGATGTTTGATCTCATTTAGTCACTTCAATCTAAATTTAAACACTAATTTTCTTTTTGTTTTGCAGATTAACTACAATACTTATTTTGGACTCCATATTATATGTTGTTTATTATATTGTTTTGTTACTTATAGTTCTAGTTATTTATTGTAGTGTTATATTTTAGTTATATTTCCAGTCTGTTTTTTTGTGGGGGTAGCAGTCATCAATAGAAATTATATTTATAATTTGAAGTATAATGCTGAAGCTCACTCATTAGCAACATATTGTGGTGACATTTTTAACCTATGTGCTGACGTAAGTGTTCCATAAACTACTACTATGGTAACAGGCAAAATACTGTTTGGGGGTAGGGTATAATACGCAGGAATGCTGTAAAAATAAATGGGCAAGGGCTGTTTTGTTTTCCACTGTTGCAACATAAAGTGATCGATAAAAATCCGATAATCAGGCCTATCAGCGACTAAGACAGCAGGTCGAGTCTCTTTTGCTCAACGGCTCCCTCATGGGACGAAGAAACGCCCTTTTTCACGAAATAGGAATATTTTACTTGCAGGACAGTTGTTAATTTCCCGTGAAAATACATTAGCCTGGAACATTGTTAGTGATAAACTGTAAATGCATCTGGGTCCTTTGCTTAAAAAAAAATATATATAAAATATATTTGTGAATTAGAATAAGAATATATGTTACAGCTATAGATATTTGCTATTAAAAAACCATTGAAATTCACTGAAAAAAACATAGGTTTTAGGCCATATATAGTTAGGGATTAGCATTTACAAAACCTTAATTTACTCGCACAAAACCATTGAAATTCGCATATATAGTTAGATGCAATAACTATATATCGCGCACCGCAATCCACTGCTGATGATGTCACATATTACATCATTCATGACATGGTCAGTGACATCACTGATGACATCACTGATGACATCATCCAGTGACTGTATGTTTCTGTAAAGTTAAAATATGTCTTACATATTAAAGAATGAGTGGATGTATACGTGTCTGGATGAAGGATTTAGTAGGTGCATGACTGACTGTATGAGAGAGTGATTAAATGTGTCTCACTGAGTGCATGGGTTAGTGACTAAACTGTCTTAATTTGTGCATCATTATATCTGTTGTTCTATGAACTGCTGCATGTGTTGATCAGTAGCTATATGAGTAACTATATGGGTTATTGATTGGTTGCCCAAGTATTTGTATGGGAGAGTGAGTGTGTGTGTGGGGGTGGCTGGGAGGTGTGTGACTCTGTGCATACATGTGTGAACAGTTGATTCACTAGATCTATGGGTTCAAAACTGCATGTGGAAACAGCTGTATGGGTGGTTGACTGTGTACGAGTGTATTGGTGAGTGAATGGATATCTCAGTGCTACATGTCAAAGTAAGTACATATATAAAACACAGTACATGTGAGAGTTCACATATATAAATTACTGTGTATAAGAGCCAGTGAATGTGTGAGTGGCTGAATGGATCATTGAAAACTTGTATCAGGAATTGTATAAGAGAGTAAATATGTGTTAGTATATGTTTGAAAGTAAGGTGTGTATAATTGTATAGTTGATGAAATGGAGGTGTGATTGATTCAGTGCATGACTGACTAGGTGTGTGAGTAACTCCATGGATGAGTGACAGTCTGTGAGTGTCTGTTTACTCTGAGTGTATCTAAGGTTATATTAGAGTCTGAAGAGGTTGATCGTATTATCACATGATTGATGTCATCAGTGATGTTGTCAGTGATGTCATTTGAGTTGTCATCAGTGATGTCATTTGAGTTGTCATCAGTGATGTCATCAGTGATGTCACTGACCATGTCATGAATGATGTAATATGTGACATCATCAGCAGTGGATTGCGGGTGCACGATATATAGTTATTGCATCTAACTATATATGCGAATTTCAATGGTTTTGTGCGAGTAAATTAAGGTTTTGTAAATGCTAATCCCTAACTATATATGGCCTAAAACCTATGGTTTTTTCAGTGAATATATATATATATATATTTTTTTTCGCTTAAAAAACATAGGTTTCAGGCCTTATATAGATAGGAATTAGCATTTAAAAATTCATTGAAATTGCTCCTATATAGTTAGTTGTGCTAACTATATTTCGCGCACCCGCAATTCACTGCTGATGATGTCACATATTACATCTTTCATGACATGGTCAGTGACATCACTGATGACATCACTGATGACATCTCAAATGACATCACTGATGACATCACTGATGACATCTCATTTGACATGTGATATGTGCTCCAGTGGATTTTGAGTAATTTAGGTTAAAAAAAATATATATATCTATGGCCGCGCCCCGGTACGCGCACCGGGGAGCACAGCGGGCGTGACACGCGAGGTGCGCACAGAAAGCTGATTGGCTCTCGGGTGTCTATAAACATTCGAAACAGTCCGGACCGGCCGCCATCTTGTGTCTCGGTAGGATAGAGACACAAGAGGTGGAAAAAAAAGGGGGGAAATGACCATAAGGGGGCAGGGTAGACACCCCTGACCCCCTAGGTTTGATGTGGGGGCTATAAAAGGGCCCGCGGTGCAAAATCATTTTTTTTTATTTGCGCGGGGGGAGCGCCCGGTACGCGCACCGGGGAGAGGACCGGGGAGCGGCCCATGGGTAAAAAAGAATCACAGAGTTTTTAAAAAATGTAGCCTTTTTTTATAAATTGGAGGTAGTTCTAAAAAGAACTGTTTTTTTTCTTCTTTTTGTTTTTTTATATTTTTTTAGTGTTTTTGGAACATTTTGTATTTTTTTGGGCTTTTGGACGATGAGCTTTATCCTCAGTTCACCATAGGAGATGGTCTTACCACAAAGAAATACATGTTATTCAGAAATCTGCAAACCGTGGCTGAATGCAAGGGATCATCTCCCTTGCCTCTGGTCCCGATGGAGTGGGTTGCTTTCTTTTGGAGGAGGTGCTTAAAGAGTGGGGAGGGTTACTGGCCAGTTCCCTCATCTCTGCAGCAGAATAGTTGATTGGATGCCTGCGCTGCATGTGGCAAATCATGGTGTTGTTTCCAAAAGAGAATTTTTTATTAGGGTTCCCCCTTGAAAGTTTCATGCCACAGATTAGGCAAGTCACCTTGGCCGCATTGACTTTTTTATTGCCCTCTGGGATCGAAAAAAACACCCATACAATGTGTGGTCTTGGCTGGTATGGGGTATTGTATTCTTACAGCCACCTTCTCCTCCCCTCCTCCTCCTCCTCCCCCTCTTCTTCCTCCTCCTCTTGTTGACCACGAATGTAATCTTGTGGTGGTCCTCTTGGTGGTTGTGGTGGTGGTGGTGGTGCAGATGCTCCAGCTGCTGCTGCTACTGAAGCCATTTCAAAGTACAAAATATGCCTCAAAGATTGCAAAACAGGTCTTCCTAAGTCAAAGGACAAAGTCAGAATAAGGAAAAAAGGTGGGGTCTTTCATCATTTGGAAAAAAAGGCCTGAACCAATGAGAAGTGTTATTTTCAGGTCACAAGACCAGGGATTTCATCATTATGAAACCAAAACTGTTCTGCACCAATAAAAAGTGTTATTTTCAGGTCACATGACCGACGCGCTTACGCGGCGCGCCCGGTTTTAAATAGAAATAAAAAATAGGATTCATTCATTTTCAAAAATATTACATTTCATAGCTATAGACATTTGCTATTAACAAAATTTTGAACTTCAAAGAAAAAAACATAGGTTTGGGGCCTTATATATAGTTAGGAATTAGCATTTAAAAAACCTATGAAATTCACTGAAAAAACCATAGGTTTCACACCAGTTATAGTTAGAAATTAGCATTTAAAAAACCTATGAAATTCACTGAAAAAAACATAGGTTTCAAATTCGTTATATTTAGGAATTAGCATTTAAAAAACCTATTAAATTCACTGAAAAAACCATAGGTTTCACACCAGTTATAGTTAGCTGGAAATTTTACTCACATAAAACCATTGAAATTCCCACGTTATAGTTAGTTGGACTCACTATAACTTGCGCCTGCAATGCACTGCTGATGACGTCACATATTACATCACTCATGACATGGTCAGTGACATCACTCATGACATCACTGATGACACCATCCTTGTGACAGAGTGAGAGACATCCTTTCAGTGTAATGTAACCCTTGAAACACATATTCAAAAATAGAAACTAACATTTTCATAAAAATGGAGATACCCATACCAGCTACAACAACCAATTCAGTAATTCCACCATCTAGATACACATCCACTCATTCACCAACAGTTCTATATAGTCACTCATACATATACTCACTCATCATATGTAGTGATACACCTATACATCCTGTTACACACCGACAGTCATCCAAAAGTTACTCACACACATAATCACATATGCAAATAAACTATTGAACATCCATTTATTTGCATATACAGCTATACACACACTACCACCTTACTTCTAAGGAAACTTACACATACTTACTTTCTTAAACAATCACTTATAGAAAAACACATACTTATTTAAACAGGAACTCTTACAATCGCTCACTCTCACATATACTCACTTATATACATCAATACTCACATATACTAGATTAAAACATATGTAGTTACTGATAAAGACACTAGTGAGACAGTCATTCACTCACTAACACACACATATACACACACATCCACCCATACAGTCCTGCACATATGCTGTCTTCAAAAGACATAGAAACAGTGAGTCAATTATTGATGCATCTATGTGTTAAGTAACACCCCCACCAAACCATACAGACACTCATACTGATACTAAAAAATCTAATAACCCATTTACACACACATGTAGCTGCTCACCAACCCATGCAGCCACTTATACACAAAGTGAAACACTGATACAAACAATACTCGCTAACAATAAGCCAGTTTACCAATCAATTTTTTTTAAAAAAAACATCCATTAAGACACTTATTTAAACATTTATTCTTCCATCGTCCTTTTTCATATACATATATAAAACATATTTATTTTTCAGAAAGACACACATTCACTGGATGGTGTCATCAGTGATGTCATGAGTGATGTCACTGACCATGGTATGAGTGGTGTAATATGTGACGTCATCAGCAGTGCATTGCAGGCGCGCAAGTTATGGTGAGTCCAACTAACTATAACGTGGGAGTTTCAATGGTTTTATGTCAGTAAAATTTCCAGCTAACTATAACTGGTGTGAAACCTATGGCTTTTTCAGAGAACATATATATATATATATATATATATATATATATATATTGAAAAATTACCCCCAACAGAGTTCATTAATAAAACCAAATTGGACATTGCAGAAAGACTAAAAAAGCACGAGGATAAAATCAAGGCAAGAAAAGCCCATAAGTTCGCTAGGGATCTGGCGGACTATGAAAACGGTCAGATTTTTACGTTTTCCAGAAAATATGATCTTGCCAAACGGAAACAATACTGTGACAAAACCTCGACCACCAGGATTGTAGAACAAGTGGATGGTACTAATGAAGACATATCTAATGACACGGTGTCAGTGACCAGCGGTTCAAGTATCTCAAGTGCATCTGGGGAAATAATCTCTCAAAAACGTCCAATCCTTAACGTGAGTGAGGAGCTCGATTTTTTAGTCGAGGAGAGACTGAAAACACTGCGTCCCAGGATACAAAAAAAGCAAGACGCAGGTTCAGAAATAAACGCAGGAGAGAACAGCGCAAAAGGCTCAAAAGACGCAATAAAAAAGAAAACATTCTGGAAAAAGAACAAACGCAACTAGACAACACTGTCATTAATCTAACTGACGTAGTTCTAACCAAGGCTGAACAACAACTTTTGTCACTGGGTTTGAACTTTTGTCCTGGAGAGAATTTTGATTATGCCCGCACTAGAATTGATGTTTTCTGTTTTATACGAAAACTCAAACTTATGAAACACTTTGCATTAAAAGCAGACAAAAATCAAAATCATGTGTCTGATAATAGTGTGCAAACTAGTGGGGAAACTCCATGTTTACAGGCTGCAGATGTTGGTGGGGTATTAACTATGCACGATCTTCTAGAGCAAGAGGAGTCCAACAGCCAAACTCTTGACCCTATTGATATATCTACCCAAGACAGACTGCGAAAAATTGATTTTGTTCAACAGGGGGCGGGTTTGAGTCCTTTTAGAAATAAATCTAAATTTGTACCCCTAATGCCAAAAGACTCCATTGACACCTATCATGATATGGTTATAAGAGATCTTAAACAGCTAAATATTAGCACTAAAAACAACAAATATCATCGAGGTGCTAGGTTTAGGAGAATTGCATATAACAACTTGGTTAAAAAACTTGGTGACAATTGTAACATCGTGATAAAAAAGTCCGATAAAGGAGGCAACCTTGTGTTATGGCCTAAAAAACTGTACATAGAGGAAGCTGAAAAACAACTGGGCAACACACTATGTTACCATAAAACCACCTCCAAAGAATATGACAATGCTAGACTATTGGTACAAAAAATGATAGCTCAATGGAGAAGGGAAGGTTTGCTTTCCAATGAGGAGAGTAAATTTCTGTATAAAGAACATCCTGTCTTACCTGTTTTGTATCTTATTCCTAAGATACATAAACAGGTAATACCTGTACCAGGTAGACCTATCATTTCCGCTATTAATAGTGCTAGCGAGAATATTGGTCAATACATCGACCATTTCTTACAGGATTTGGTGAAAGTGCTCCCAAGTTATGTAAAAGATACTGGTGATTTCCTTACAAAAATCAAACATGTGAATTGGTCTGAGGACCTATGTCTAATGACCTTAGACATAGAATCCTTATACACCAGTATTAATCACACGCAAGGACTAGCTGCAGTAAAACATTTCTTAGCCACTAGACCCATTGAAATGTATGCGCACAACAAGGTGATTGTAGAGCTCATTAATTGGTGCCTACATAACAATTTTTTCCTGTTTAATAACATCTTATATAAACAGAGCAGGGGAGTTGCTATGGGGGCCTGCTTTTCCCCCAGCTACGCGTGTTTACACGTAGGCTGGTGGGAGGAGCAGGTCCTTAAACATGAATATAAGCAGGTGGTAGACCAACATGTGTTATTGTATCTTAGATACATCGATGATGTTTTCGTCGTATGGCGCGGAGATGTAGCATCCGCTCAATCTTTTGTCGACAGCATCAACAAAAATGATCTCAACCTAACTTTCACTTCCCACATTCACACCTCAGAAATAGAATTTCTGGATGTGAAGCTAAGAATTGTTAACAACTCCATACAGAGCACCTTACATCGGAAGAGCACGGCTGGCAATATTACATTGCATGCAAATAGCTCACATCCGAAACACCTCATCGCAAGCATACCGTACGGAGAAGTCTTACGACTTAAACGTATTTGCAGCGATGAAGACGACTTCAAACAATGTGTTGATGATATGCGCACAAGACTCAGGGTAAGAGGCTATAGTAACAAAGTTATTAACACAGCCATTGAAAGAGCAGAAGAACGCCCTAGAAGCAGCTTGTTCAAAGATGATTCGGTTCTAACCACCACTGAAACTACCGACTGTGATAATCCCAGATTAATCCTTACCTACTCACATCAGGAAAGGAAAATCAGGTCAATTATCCATAAACATTGGCCGATCGTCCTAACTGACAGTATTCTGGGCGAGAGATTATCTATTCCCCCTGCTGTAACTTTTAGGA
This sequence comes from Lissotriton vulgaris, assembly GCF_964263255.1. Taxonomy (NCBI): domain Eukaryota; kingdom Metazoa; phylum Chordata; class Amphibia; order Caudata; family Salamandridae; genus Lissotriton; species Lissotriton vulgaris. Next base: position 1,087,173,331 of record NC_141697.1, on the reverse strand, counting down.
AGGGAAGATCCATGGGCAATGATCTGGACAAAAGTTCACCAGAAACCAGAAAACCGACAACTTGGTTTCAACCCACGAAGGGGTTTAAACAATGTTCCACGTGTCGGGCGTGTAAATTTGGCTGCAATAAATCGACATACGAGACCCCTTTTAATACATCCCCTGTGCCCATCAAGGGAACTTTCAATTGCAAAACAGACTTTGCTGTCTACATCCTGACATGCACCTGCGGTTTAAATTATGTGGGAAGCACAAAGCTGCAGGTGCATGTCAGGATCCTTCAGCATCTGAGGGCCATTCTCCACAATGATGTTACCTATCCGGTGGCCAGGCATTTTGCCAAATGCCATAATAAAGACATCAATTGTCTTTCTTATTTTGTTATCGCCGCAGTTCCAAAATCTAAACGCGGCGGAAACAGAGAGAGAAAGCTCAGACAGCTGGAGACCAAGTTCATATTGGAATTAGACAGCAAGTGGCCCAGGGGCCTCAATAATTCGGAGGATATGTATACATATCTATAAAGGAATAAAGTGCCTATCTGTTTTGGCTCAAGATGCAGCTATCATAACACTGTAATTTCTGCCCAATCATAAATCATGTTCATTCCCTCTGCCATGTCAGCTCCCATGATTCCCTCTTGTCCTCATAATAGCCTACATTTACTTTTGAAAAAATATAGCATATGGTACCTATCTTCATTTCAGATGTAACGTATACACTGATTAATATTGATTACAATAATGAATTATATAATACTGTATGTCTATATATGCATAGTAATGTATGACTATAGAACTTTTAATTGACCAGTTTAAGAAAGCATTGTTTACACGCCACACATAGTTTTTATTATTTTTTCTTTTTGCACTATTATCATAGGAAGCACTTTATGTTTAAATTTGTTGGAAATCTGTCATGGGTCAATAGTATTTGCAATTTATTTTGATTCTAAACACAAGATCAGAGGCCGTAATGTATATATGGTATATATTAGTGGTTTAAGTAAATATAAAGAAAGCAATCTTTTATGAGACTGTGTTAATGACCCATATTGGGTAAAAACTTTATAAATGGATTTAACCTGTCATTCATAGCTTCATGATATATATTAGTGGTCTTTACAATGGCACATCAAAAAACCACTATGCCATAAGAATTACTCAAACTTGCATTTAAGCAGTTAGTATAACATTACTTTTTATCAAAAATTATATATATTTTTGTAAAACAACTTGGGAAAGACATAGATCTGTGTGATAGTCTTTTTACCATGTTTAGAAATCATGTGACCTACTGACCATGCAGTGCAGGGGGTGTGTACATTTGGTGTTTAAAAAAACGTATAAAACATTAAACGGTCGCGATAAATGCTGAATGTGATCAAGGGCTCTTGAAGCCCGAAACGCGTCGTTGCAGGCTGGAAAAGAAACGCAAATAAATCTGCTTCTTGCCTGACTCGCTGTGGTGGTCTGTGTTCCTTCCTCGCCGCACGTCGGAAGTGGTGGAAATTGTTTGGTGCATATATATATATATATATATATATATATATATATATATAGAGATATATATATATATATATATATATATAGAGATAGATAGATAGATAGATAGATAGATAGATAGATAGATAGATAGATAGATAGATAGATAGATAGATAGATAGATAGATAATTTATAGTCAGACATCTTAATTTATAATAAATTAATGAGGGCTACATGACTGCGAAGGTAACCTAAACTTTGAACTTTGAAAGACTACAGTTCAGATGGGTCTCCTGCGGGTAAAAACACAGTTTGACTGCCTGCCTCCATGTCCTGATGCCCTTCTGGTTCCATTTAGCTTGTAATAAAGCTTGCCTTTTGCCCATTAAGCTTGGGCAAATACAGACTATGTGTATTAGATCATCTGTTCCTATTCTACACAGACGACAGGTCTGCTCTTCGTGTCTCCTTTTCCAAGGTGATAGGTGAGGGAGAATTGGTAAGATACCAAACTGCAGTTTAAAAAAAAATTCTTTTATCTTCTGTTTAATTCCCCTTTTCAAGTAATCTTTTGCCTTAAGTTCTTTGTAATCATTCAACACTGTCCTGCCATGTGCCCTCTTTGCCAGAGTTTCCTCATCTTCTGTTACGTATATCATTTTTGTTACTTTGGTTACAACCTTTTTAAAGCTCTTATGATCTGCTGGTGATCCCCAAAGATCGGTCAGTTGAAGTCTCTCTAATGATTCCAACAGGAACTCCCTGGCTGGTAATTGCTCTCATTGTAACAACTCGGTCCAAAGGTGGGCATTTAGAGTTCCTTGCTCTGTGTCTCGAATATAGTGCCAACATTTTATGTAGGTGCCCCTTCTTTCCACTGTCTGCTTCTGGAGGCCAAATTTGAGGCTTATTTGGGCAGGGGATGCATAGTTGGGTAGCTGAAGAATTACTCTGTATGTACTGCTAATCACTTTATCTAGAACCAACGCGTCTTTTCCATGTGTTGGTTCACTCCCATATGTGAGCAGGGAAGCATGGGCTGTAATCGTGCTCTGATTATGTGTAGGAGGGGGTCAAATGTACAGTCTGGTCGAACTTTCTGCAGGGGCTTCATTGCGAGATAGCTCATAGTGCCCTTTCGATGCAGGGTCTCTAATTGAGGTTTAAACGAGCCTCTGCTGTCCAGTAGTAGCCCAAGGTACTTGTAGCTTGTTACCTGGTCTAGTTTAAGCCCTTCCAAATACCCAGTGTTTTTCCTGGTCTTGTTGTAGTTCACGGTCATGGTTTTTGTTTTTGTTAGGTTGATGCTTAATCCGTTGCATTCCAAGAATTTACTGGATGTGTCCAGGAGGTGTTGGAGGCCAATTGTAGTCTGGCTTATTAGGACTAGGTCATCTGCGTGTAGGAGATTGGGCAGCAAGATTTTTCCCAATCGAGGGGCATGGGATTTAGTGTTGTCAAGTTCCCCTGGAAGGTCTGCTAAGAAGAGATTAAACAGCATGGGGGCTTTAGAGGTGTTAATCCGCCTTGAGAGATGCGTCCCATCTCCAAGCTTGATCTTGACCCAGGTGTTCGCATGAAGTAAGATCATCTGTTTCATGCGAGGTCTTGGTATCCCCCATTTTTCCAACTTTTGCCATAGTTTTGCCCGATCCACATGGTCAAATGCTGCACTGTAATCTATAAAACATAAAAATAGCGAGTTCTTTGCTGCTTTTGCCGTGTCTGACAGCAGGGTTAACACCATGGTGTTAGTAGTGGTGCCCTGTCCTCTACAAAGCCCTGTTTGATTTGTGGGGATTATATGTTTTGACGACGCCCAACATGTCAATTCCTCCATTACTAGGCCGGGGTAGTACTTTGCCTCTATATCAATTAGGGCGATAAGCTGGTAATTGCAAGGGTTGCTCCTGTCACCCTGCTTGTAAATTGGACATATGATCAAGCCTTTCAAGGATGCCAGGCTGATTTGTTGCTCTTGCATGCCCGTGAAAACTAGTACCAGTATGATGCTCCAAAATTCAATGTCATGCTTGTACATTATTGGAGGTATTCCATTTAGACCTGGTGCTCCTTCCGACTTGCCCTTCAGTATTTGTGCTTTTATCCGAGCCACTGATATATTAGTATTATTTTCTTTGCTATTTGATATTGATTTTGGGCTTGTATTTCCTACCCCATATTCGTCCTTTTGTTTATGCCATTCATCATCCCGTTTGTTGTCTTTGCTAGTCCCTTTTTTGGTCTTTTCTATGTTGATGTCATTCTGTTTCATCTTCAATTTCCACAATTTCTCTTCAGTTGAGTTTTCCTCTTGGTTTTTGTCGTTAAAGCGATTGTACAGGTGATTTTCCCAATCTCCCTCTGCTATATATGAACTTATTCCATGGTGACCTGGCCTTTGAAGACTATGAATTGTCCGTCAGAACCTGCAGCTGATTTTTCAATTTTGAATCGTACATTATTTTTGCCCAGAATTCATCACTCATCTGTCTTTTCTTTTCTCAGATCACCTTTTTTAGCCTAGCTTTTAAATTGCATAACTCCCCTTGCAGGGCTTCATTTTGTGGTTGTGCTCGAAGTCGTCTTAAAGTTTGACTTATTTTTCGTTTGAGTCTTTTTGTCTCTGGCGAGTTTGTCTTTCCTAATGTGGGGCCCTGAGAGTTACCTTTGGGGGTCTTTGGCTTTGTGGCGTGTTTTGTCTCGAGGGCCATCGTATACTCCTCCCAGGCTTCAATTGGGTTTGTAGCCAAGTTGTCTTGATGAATAAGTTCCTTCGCACTTGTGGAAAGTTCTTCGATCTTGTCTGGCTTGTACCTTATTCGTGTAAAGTGCGAGGTGTATTTGGTCCCAGCGCTTATTCTTGTTTCCATGTGGCTCCCTCTGGTTACGCTTAGCGTAACTTCTTGCTGTAGGTGGTACTTTGGTCATTATCGTCTAATCTAAATGATTTGATGATGTCAAAAAAAGGGAGAGTTGCAAGGGTATAATCGAGGTAAGAAGAGTTGGTTGAGGAGTGATAAGTTGATGCTGGTGGGGTGTCCTCTTTGAATTGGCCGTTCAACACCCTTAGGTTTAGTTGTTCTAAATCCTTTTGTAATTGAATTGCGCACCTTGTTTGCTTGTTTGGAATTGCTTGGGCTTGGCTTGGAATTCCCCAGGCTATGTTGAGTTCCTGTGCTAGTTCGTCTTCCAGTGCAGTTCCAAAGAGGAAAAGATTGAAGTCACCTGCCAGGATCAAATTCTCCACATCCCTCTTTTCTATGATTCTTGCTGTTTCCTTGACCAGTTCTTTTGCCCCTTTGAGTTTGTGCTTCGGTGTATATATGAGTTGATGATATTAAGTGGCTGATCCACCTTTTTAATTTTGATTGTTATGGCTATTGCCTGTATAGCGCTTGGGACTGTGGTTTTAACCGTTTTCTTTTCTGTTGTTCCTATAGTAAGAATTGAGGCAAATATCATCAGACCACTTGAGCAATGACCAAAGGTTGAGGTTCTAGTGGCTGGGACTATTTGTGATGTGTATCCTTCTATGGCTGTCTCGTGCTCTTCCCAGGTTTCTTGAAGCAATATCAGGTCGAATGACCTTAAGTAATTTAATGTTTCTGGATCCTCAAGCTTGTTCATGAGTCCATTGGTGTTCCAGATACATATTCTAAGGTTAGACGGAGCAGTGTGTGGTGAAGTATGGGCAGGTACCCCTTGTCATTGCCCGCCCCCATTTGTTACTGTTCGCTGTATTTTTGGCCATGTTGGGGACAGATGGTTGTGTTATTAAGGTTTTTAGTATATAAGAGATTTCTTTGAGGCCCTGGTGAATGGATAATTGCTCCTTTTAGAATTGATGTTACTGTATGAAAATGTTCTTTTTTGCATTCCTCTAAAAAGGGTGTTGGATAAGCTAGCTTTTTTCCTAGCTCCAGTTTTATTCCCCACTGAGAGAATTTGTTGATTTCTCCTAGGATTCGATCAACCAACTTGTTTGATTTCCATGTTGTCTTTGTCATTTCTGGATTGTGTGGGCCACATGTAGATTGGAATTCGATTGCAAGCAAATCTGTTGAGTTGATGTCTCCCAGCCCCTTGATTGAGTGGACGAGTTTGTAGTATTCTCTATCTTTAGTTTGGAATGCTTCTGCTTTAGGGTTCTGGGCTCAAGCATTCTATTTAGAGCGTTGGTTCAAATGATTATGACAGTTGAGTTTTGATGCATTGTTGTGCCCGCTGCTGCGCAGCTCCTGTACCTATTTGAATAAACGTACATTCAAATATCTTCTTCAAGTGGTCAACTTACTACATTTAATGTGGCGGCGATCACAGGTGTCTGTGGGACCTATCGCGAAAGCAGAAGATAACCTTGTCATCCAATCAGAAGTATACCTCCATCTCATCATCTGTAGGCACATGAAAGAAGCTTCGACAGTGTTTAACATAGCTTCGTTGTTCAACCGCCCGAGCAGAGAAATGAGGTACTGTATTTAAAATTGTTGTTGCGGCAGCGGAAGAAAGAGCACGTTAAATTAGTCTACGTAATAAGATTAATTCAAGTTAGCGTTACAGTGTATGGTAAATGCTATCTTGGAAGTAAAGCAACATCCATTCAGATACTTTGCTTAGTTCATGTGACGTAGTCTCACGCACGACGTGGAGGCCATTTTGGTGAAGGAAAGCTTTGAGTTGCTTCAAGCGGAGATCATTTCTTTCAAGCGGCAATCGTTTCCTTCAAGTGGCATTTACTAAGAAGAATATTGCTGTTTTCTTGTCACGTTTTCTTAGGGTTTTTCATTATAACAAGACAGGAGAAACTTTGTGGAGAGAACGGTGAGTTTGTCAGCGGAGAGACATACTATGACGAATTTTGAGTATTTTAAAAAGTAAGTTAACTCGCATCCAATTTCACCCAGTTCTCGTTTTTGTGATCGCAACGAGTTGTTTCACATCATCCAACTTTTATTTTGCCCAATTTAGGTTCAGTTCATCAACACTGACTTGTATGGTAGTTTTTTTTGAGGGCTTGTTTTCGATGGCACGCACATCCAAATTGTTTATGACAATACTGTATTAGTGATGTGACTGTTTTCATAATAACTAAAGTAAATAAGATTTCATTGTGTTAATGTATTACATACTATTGATCAATTGATACTGGAAAGGAGTTACATGATAAAAGTCTTTTGATCATTATTTTATTTTAAAGTTTGGAATAGTATGCCCATTTAAGAAGTTTATACTTTATTGCAGTAGTTATCTTGTGAAAAGGAGTATTATTCAATATGCAGTCTGTTGCTCCACTCCCACCTTTTCTCGAGACACCAGGTGATCCACCAATTTCATGGAAAAAATGGTATGATGCCTTCATCACTTATTTTGGTGCAATCTGTAGAGCAGAAAGAAAAAAATGTATTTTATTAAATGTATTAGGCTTCGAAGGAAGATCAATCTTCAACCATTTACCTCCTCTAGTGCATGGTATTGATGAAGAAGAGATTGATGAATTTGTTGAAATGGTTAAAAAACTGGAATTACATTTTGACACTCAACCTAGTTTAGTGTCTAAAGACATACATTTTTCAAGAGAGAACAGAGAGTGGGTAAAAAGGAAGAAGATTTTTTTTCAGCTTTACGAGTTTTAAGTGCTGAATGTCAATTTGAAGGATTCAGAGACCAACTTATAAGAAATCAATATATTTGTAAATGTACTGACAAGAGTATTCAGCAAAAACATCTTTCTTTAGGTAACCCAACTCTTGAGGAGACCATTCGCATAGCAAAAAGCATTGAACTTTCAAAATTATCAGTGAAAAAACTAGATGAAAAGTTATCATCTGCATCCATCAAAGAAGATTATGTCAGTGCAATAAGATTGAGGGATCCTAAAAGTTCCTCTTATAATCGCAATGAAAATAAGTTTTTTAAACAGACCAATATTTGTTTTAAATGTGGTAACTTTCCTCATTTTAGGTCTGGGCGACCCTGTCCTGCTAGAAATGTAACTTGTAGAATGTGCGGTAAGTTTGGTCATTTTTCAAAAGTATGTCAAAATGTGAAAAGAAATGTGGAACTCCAAAAGGATTCAAAACAGGTTACCGGATTGCCGTCTTCTGTTGCAAATGTTTCAATTTTAGAATCAAAGAATGATCTTTCGAAAAAATTCAAGATGATCTAAGGGACATGGTTGTTGTTGTTGGTGATATGAGTGTGAATGGGAACGGAAACTCAGAGTGTGTTGACCCTTATGTGGAAATAGGGGTTGGAGACATGAGTTTGTGTTTGCTTGTCGATTCTGGTGCAAGAATCATCATGTTTACTCAGGAAAAGTTCAGCGAAGTTTGGGGTTCTCGCACATTATTACTCCTGATAGATCCCCTGTATCGTATGAAGGAAGAACAATTGAACTAGCAGGGTATTTTGAAGATACTTTGGAATTCAGAGGTAGGAAAATCTTTGGAAAGGTATATGTCGCCATCAAGGGATTAAATATCCTTGGATGGTTCCATCAAGGATTATTCAAAATGGTACTTAGACCTGGCACCAAGGATCAAGTTTCTATTCTTCATTTAGAAGATTTTGTGGATATCTTGTGTGAACGTCAAAGTCAAAGTCAAAGTCAAAAATAGCTTTATTCGATTTGTACTTTGCAAAATCATAAAAGCACATGTTAAAACACCAGCATTAGTACGCTTCCAATACTATGATGCATTAATTACATGAAATCATATGATGTTCTTTGTGTGGCTCAAATATATAGGGAGAAGAGAAGGAAAACAGGGTACTATACATGAATCACATGGTATTCCTCAGACTAATAAGTATCCTTAAATAAGAGGAAACCGCGTTTATACCAATTCGGATTCCAGTTGTTTTAATTTAAGGAATGCAGCTCTACATCCCCTTATTCCCCATCTTCTAAGGATCGGTTTCAAGTACTTTTTCCTGGGAATCTCATAGAATCTACAGAACGGAATACAGTGGATATTAGATTGATGGGCGGCATCATCACATGGACACTTTACCAGATCTTTAGACCAGTTATTTCGTTCAGGAAAAGTTACCATACGAAAATAAGTATCAACCCGAAACCTGGTTAGCAACATTTGTGAGTAACAGCTTTGATCTAGCAACAAGTAGGGCTGAATCCCTAAGTGAGTGATAAGTTGCTGGTTTGCCCTAGTTGTATGTTTACTCTTTTAGAATAATCATCTTTACTTATCCATTTGTTCCATGATCGATTTTTTAAAAGTACTTCTGGATAGCCTTTTCATGGTTTTTGGATCACTATAATATTCTCCAAGCCCAATATCAGACATCATGGTTTTTATGTAGTTTAGCCACTTTATATTTACAACTCCATCTAATGACAGACAATCAATAATAATGTCTCTGTTTAATGTTGTTTCCGCTGTTGCCCAGATTTGATGCCATAATAACTATGGGGAGCATTTGATCGTATCCGAAATATAAGGAAGCCCAACTTCGCTATGGCTGAAATAATTGGGCATGGATTTGGGTGTCGCTAATAAGTAGGGAATGAAAGCATTTTCACAGTATTGAATCTGTTCAACCTGGGCGATCCTCCAGATCCCTGTTCCGTAAGTATCAATAGGAGCACATTTAGTTTTGTATATCTGGAGGAGTTCGCACAGGTCGCCCACCCAACTTTCTTGCAAAATTTATTATGGCACCATTTGCCCGCGAAAAGACCAATTTTCTTGCGGACACTGCCGCATTCCATGTACTTCTGTTATCAAAATTGATTCCCAAATAAGAAAATCTGTTGGTATATTCGATCTTATTTTTGTCAAGGAAGATTGCCTTGCTTGATCTTATCTTGGCACTACAGGCCATGGAATATGTTTTAGAAACGTTAATTATAGACCCTCTGGTGTTCATATAGTCTGCAAATTTAACCACTGCCTTTTGTAGGCCAATGACAGTTTGTGACATGATTGCAGCGTCATCCGCATACAATAAAATGGGGATCGGGTTTCCCAAAACAGAGGGGTAATCAAACTGAAATTCCTTCAGATATTTTCCTACGCTATTGATGTACAGGGTGAAGAGGAGGGGCGCTAGAATGCACCCCTGCCTCACACCTCTTCGTATATTAAATTTAGTGGAACATTCTCCCCTCCTCCCGTATCTTACCCTAGCTCCTACATCCCTGTATAATTCCTTGATAAATATTAAAATCTGGTCGTCTATGTCCATATCACTGAGAGTCTTCCATAACATGAAATGGTCCACACAATCGAACGTGGAGCTTAGATGGGCAAGTGTAATAAATAGGTTTCCTCCCTTGGCTTGTGTGTATTTAGCTATTAATAGTGCTAAATTTAAGCCTTGTTCAATCGTGTCCTTGCCTGTTCAAAATCCATATTGTAAGTTGGAGATAATGTTGTATTCCTCCGCCCATGCCTGCAGCCTGTTAAGGATTATCCTACCGGCTGTCCTCATTAGGGCATCTAGTAAAGCTATTGGAAGATAGCAAACGGGGTTGTTTGAGTCCCCCTTTTTGAAGATAGGTATGACAATTGCTTCTGGCCATGTTGAAATAAAGCCACAAGCATTGGAGCTGTTTAGAACATTAGTTAACAAGGGTGCCCATAGATCTAGGTGAGATTTATATATGTCTATCGGAACACCGTCCCGGCCTGGTGCTTTCCCCGGAGCACTTTCCTTAATTGCCCTGATCACCTCAGCGTAATCAAATACGATCCCTAGCAGGAACGTGCCTGCTGGGCCGACCTCTTCATGTGATGTAGTGCTGTTATCTATATTATTATCGCTCTCATCTGTCTCAAGATTATCATATAAGTTGGTAAAGTGGCTAACCCAGGTGTCCCCTGGGATGGCCAGATCAATGATATCTTTATCCTTGTCTTGAAGAAAGGGTGTGTTTACTGCCTTCCAAAAGGCTTTATTATCATTCCTTAGGCATGCCTCATGGAGGTTCTGCCAACATTCGCTTTTTAGCTCTTTTTTCCTTCTAACTAAAGCTGCCTTGTAAATTCTCGTTGTCTGCCTTACTAGTTCCGTTGATCTAGGGGTTTCATTTAGGGCACATTTCAGATTGTGGTGTGCCCTAGAACAGTCATTATCAAACCATCCCTGGACTTTGTGTACTTTATTTTTATGTGACCTAGTTAATAATTTTTTAATTTCTTCAGTGATTTTACTAAAAGAGTCAAGGACTTTTTGGTCTTCTTCGGCCAGGGAGAGGCAGGTTTTCATGTGGTCATAAGTGTTAATTACCAATTTTTGGATAAGAACTTTGGGAACGACCTTGCCCCATTTGATGGAATATCCGTTGAAAGTTGCTAGGGTAATGGTAATTCATTAATAACCTTTGGGATTGTTTCCACTCCCTTCATTTTTAGAGAAAGGGAAATGGGATAATGGTCACTCATAGGGGTGCCCAGTGTCTCCCATGACAACACAAGTCACGAGTATCTAGAGGACTAGAGGGTAAAGTCAATTATACAGTTTACCCCTCTCCCATTAAATGTTGGTTTAAAATATACCGCCGGTGAACACTTTTCATTTCTTAGATTAAATCAAAATGGAATAATAATGTGATCAGCAGGTCCCCTTGCCCAGATTGAGCAAAATGGATTGGCGCGTCTTCCTTGTCTACCCCCAGGCCGAAAATGCCTGAGGCACTGCGTGTGCAGAGCGTACAATTAAAATCGCCGACCCATAATAATGCCAGGTCGCCATCCCCTTGATCCTCCTGGCTTTTCAGTGCGCTACTGAGGCTGTTAATTATCTCTTCCCATGAAGATGCAAGTGCATTATTATAAAAATTAATAATGCACATATTATTCATTCCTTGCCAATTAACTAACAAAATCTGAAAACAGGCTGATGAAATAAATGTTGTTACAGATATCCCTGCTGTGTTTGCAATATAAATACACAGGCCCCCTTTACTTCTACCATATGGGCTTGGACTAGCGGGTGTGTTGAAGGTTTGATATCCTAATAAATGAATTTCTTGGACCACCCAGGTTTCTTGGAAGCACAATATGTTATAATTATTTACTGCGTCTAACCATTCTTGAAGAGCTACTTTGTCTTTTAGGCCCGCTACGTTCCAAGATAGTTTGAGTGCATGATTACCCCCTGGCGCCTTTTTATAGAGTCAATGTACCCCTTCCATTTCAGAGAGCGAGGAGAATCGGTTAAATGTCGGAATATTAAAAATCAGGCATGCTACATTTCGTGTATGGGGATTCCAGGATCTTGTTGGTTTATTCAATAGGGCTTGGGGGTAGAAATAACTCAGATCCTGTGTCGATATTTCCCCCCCACCTCTTTCGAGGAACCAGTCTGTAATGTGGGTAGTTACCCTACGATCCCTGAAGTTTATAATTATGACATCCCCTGAATATCTTTTGGTCTATGCCCCACCCATCCAAGCCTTCTTACATGTAGGATTTCACCATCTGTAGTGAGGGGTAGTGGCCTGTTCTTTCTCAGCCAGTGGATTACTTTGTTTTTTAATTCTAAATATCTTTCAGTTTTCCCCTCTACGAGTTCTGGAACCCCTGTAAGTACTACGACATAAGGGACCGCCTCTGGTGGAAGATCTACCTGTCTAGCGGTTCCTCTTAAGTTCTTGTCGGAGTGATGCTCCCTGGCTGTATTAACCTGATTGTTATCTGGTTTGATTGCTTGACCTCCAGATCTTTCTTCCCTAAGTACCTTAGAGCCAGTGACTGTATTCAACGGGGCGAATGTATTCTCAAGGGGAGTGGATGGTAGATTCACGTTAATGGTTGGATTAGATGGTTTAGGCCCTGCCGGTGGGGCAGAAGTAATATGATTCTGAGTCTGCCTGTTTGATAGCAGTTTCTTGAGTAAATCGGTGTTAGTAGCACTAGCTTTCTCAATACACCCCACCTGTTCGGCCATTCTTTTTACTCTCTCCAGAAGTGGGAGTAATAGTGTTTTAACCAAATGTTCAACATTTCCCAATAGATCTTTAAAAGGGTCGAGATGTGCAGACGAGTGATCTAAGGGGGTTATTCTTCCTGGAAATTTTGGGTCTTTTGGAGAGCTCAAACGTATTTTAGGTGTTTTAGCATGCCTACCCATTTGGCTATTCCCCCCACGCTTTCTTTTATAGGTGATGGGTAACCCAGGTGCTTTAAGTTGTGTGTTATTTTTAAGAATGAGGTTCTGGGACATCGGTGGTGTTGACTCCTCAAGAGTGATTTCTTCCGGGGTTCTATGTTAGAATCGTTGCTGTTTTGGTCCCTGCTTATCTCTGTTAATTCTACTGGATCTTGTGACTGTAGAGGGCTACTGATGTCATTACTTAAATCTTTCTCCTTATGTTGTATTGGTGGTGTGGTTGCTAGCTGAATGGGGCCTAAGGAAGAGCATTTGTTGTACAACAGTTCTGACGATAAACGCCGCTCAGTGATCTCTATCTCGTGTTCTTGGACTGAGGCGGCCCTGGTAATAAATTGATCCAAGGTTCCTCTAACAGACCCTCCCACCAAGGATTTCCTGCCCTTACTAAGACGAGCACTCATATTTATGTGTTAGTGGATTTTCTTATCTGTATACACTTAATGGATCAACAGTAAACTCCAAGTAAAGAAGAATAAACGAAAGTGGGTATACACAAATGATAGTAAACCAATCGTTTGTGCCACATATAACCAAGGGTGGGCGGCCAGCTACGCTCCGTGCACGGAGTGCACGGAGTGCGCGTAGTGCCGTCTCCTACGCATTTTGTGAAGCGGGCGTAGCCAGGTGGCACTACGCGCGCTCCGCAGACGGTGCGTAGCCGGCCGCCACCCGCCTCCCTCCCGCCCTCCCTAAATACTTAAATAAAAGGATAGAAAGCTTTTAAAAACACTTACCTTGTCCGCCGCGTCCCTGGGGCTCCCTCTCGCTGTCCCTGGATTCGCGCCACCATTTCGAATACTAATGCGCAGTATTTAGGGAGGGCGGGAGGGAGGCAGGCAGTGCGTAGTGGGGCTACGCGAGTGCGCGGGTGGGCGTAGTTTTGTGCCCACTTTGCGTAGCTCCGCGTAGCCCCACTCCGCACACTACGCCCAGGGTTACATATAACATGGTAGAGTCTTACTTTAAATTAAATATCCCAGGTGGCAGATGTAAGGGGGGGGCCGTCCCGGCCTCCTCTGGTCCCGGATGGCCACAGATAGCCCGCCCTTTGCCCGGAGGGAGCGCCGGTGTTATCAGCGACTCCGGGCGCGGAAGTGGGCGTGGGTTGGCGGAAGAATCTCACAGGGTGTTCTGGGGGCTGTAGTCCCCCCGCACGGCGGCCGCTTGATGGTAGGATGGGCGGCAGCAGAGGGGAGCAACAACAGCCAGTGATGACCACACGTGAGGCGCGTGAGACAAACAGGCAAGCAGCTGGGCAAAAGTTCCTCCAGGCAGAAAAGACTCCAGGCAAGTGTTTAGACAGAGTCACCCGCTCCACCGGGGGAGCGCCGGTGTTATCAGCGCCTCTGTGCGTGGAAGTGGGCGTGGGTGGGCGGGACAATCCCGCAGGGTTTTCTGGGGGCTGTAGTCCCCACGCACTGCGGCCGCTTGATGGTAGGATGGGCGGCGGCAGGGGGGAGCAACAACCAGTGATGACCACGTGAGGCAAGCAGGCAAGCAGCTGGGCAAAAGTTTCTCCGGGCAGAAAAGACTCCAGGCAAGTGTTTAGACAGCGTGAACGTTATCCTTCGGTTTTTAGTAATAGTCTTGGCCAGATTAGGGGTTTCACTCATTGTATCAAAATGAAGGATAATGCATAAACTCAGGAATGTCTCATTCAGTGTGAGAGAAAAATTAGAACAAGAGCTTAAAGGACTTTGTGAAAAGGGGATACTTGAACCTAATGAGTCATCTCTTTGGCTTAGTCCTTAGTCCTTTGGTTGTGGCAAAAAAATAAAATGGTGATCTTCGTGTATGTACTGATTTGTGAAGTTTAAATAAAAATATATGGAGAGACTAACATCCCCTCCCGAAAATATCTGACATGTTATCTCTTATCAATGGTTCAAAATGGTTTAGTAAATTGGATTTAGCGTCAGCTTATCACCAGGTGGTTCTAGATACATCGTCCAGCCACTTAACTGCTTTTGTTTCACCCATCGGAACTTTTCAATACTGTTGCATGCCATTCTCTGCGGCAGCAGTTTTCCAAAGGGTCATGTCTACTTTACTTAAAGACATCAAAGGTGTTGTCGTCTTTCAAGATGACATTTTGGTCCATAGCAAAACTTGTGAGTTACATGATGAAGCAGTTTTTTGTGTGTTGGAGACTCTACGTGATGCAGGTGTAGTTTTGAAGAAGGAGAAATGTGTTTTAAAGGTTCATAAGGTAGAGTATCTTTGTCACGTTCTCTCTGAACATGGAGTGGAACCAAGACCAGGTCTTGTTAAAGCGATTGTAGATTCTCCAGCTTCATGTGACAAAGCAGGACTCAAATCATTCATTGGGTAATGTGAGTTTTATTTGCGGTTTTTGCCTGATTATGCTTTAAAAATCCAACCACTTTCCAATATGTTAAAGAAAAGTGTTCCTTTTGTATGGGACAAAGAATGCGATCATGTTTTTTAGTGGATTAAGACACGTCTAGTTAGTCCTATAGTACTCAAGCCGTTTGACCCTAATGTTATGTGTACCATCACGGTAGATGCCAGCGGTGTGGTATTGGGTGCTGTTCTCACCCAAAATATAAAAGGAGATGAGCACACTTTAGGTTATGCCTCAAGAGTTTTGCGTGGTTCAGAGTTACATTTCTCTGTTATTGAGTGAGAATTGTTGGCGTGTTGGTAGGCCATAAGGATATTTACTCCTTATGTTTGGGGAAAACATTTTAGATTGTGCAGTGATCACAGCCCGCTTGTTTACATACTTTCTGGTGACAGAGTGAAAGAACACACACCAAGGATTGCACGTTTGTCAACTAAATTACAGCAGTTTGACTTTGAAGTTACCTACATTCCTGGGAATAAAAACATAAGAGCAGACTATTTTTCTAGACATCCTGTTCAACATGACAATGAACATGATGATGATGATGAAGATAACTGTTTTGTGGCTGCTGTTGTTTTGGATGAGAAGTGTGCTGTCAGTGACGCAGAGTGGATAAATCAGTTGTTAAAAGACATTTCACTGGGAGAAGTCATTAATTGTGTGAAAAATGGTTGGCCGAGGGAAAAAAAGTGCATCTTTCTCTCCAAACTTTTGTGAAAGTTTCATAAGAACTTTCCATAGCCAGTGCTATTAAGATCCAGACTTGTCCAAGGCGCGCATGAAGGTCGCTTGGGTAAGACTTTTACAAAAAAAAGATTACGTGAACACCTTTGGTGGCCACAAATGGATAAAGATGTCGATATGTTTATCGGGGAGTGTGTGATTTGCTCGAATTCTGAGAAAAGCATGAAGGTACGTACACCGACCCCTTCAACTGATCGTTTTACCAGGTAGACTTTGGCAGAAAATAGGAATTGATTTGGTTGGGCCTTTTAATACTCTTCCTACTAATGCCAGGCTTGCAATTGTGGCTATAGACTATTATTCAAGTGGCCAGAGGTTCGTTTTATTCGATAACCTAATTCAAACAATGTCATTGACTTTCTTAAAGATGTTTTCTTGCTGGAAGGTTTTCCTGCTACAATTATAAGCGTCAATGTAGTTCAGTTTATCAGCCAGGAATTCGAATATTTTTTTAACCAAAGTTGTATCACACATTTCAGAAGTGCGCTCTATCTTCCGGAAACAAACGGATTGGTGGAGCGGATGAACAGAGTTATAAATCATTGTGTACATTGGGCCTTAGCTGGAAAATGCAATGTGCAAAATGCAGTATGGTCCATGTTATCGTTTTATCGCACTACACCCCATTCTTCCACAAAAGTGTCCCCTTTTGAACTTCTTCGAGGAAGAAAACCTTGTTCGAAGATTTGTCCTGGTTGGATGTTAAGATAGGTAAAAATAAATACTGTGAATAACATTGATAATATTGTAAAGTCTAATGTTTCACGAGCTCAGTGCCAACAAAAATTGTATTTTGACTCTAGGAAAAGATCTGTTTCTCAACAAATCAAGGTTGGAGACATTGTATGTGTTAAGATTCCTACTCATGCGAAGAAAGGTAGTTCAAAATTCACTGAACCTCTTACTGTTGACAATGTTTGTGGTAATGCTATAAGAGTTAATTTTAAAAATTGGTGGAACTTATCAAGGATTGTGAAATTCACTGATCGTTCAAGTCAGATTACCCCGTCCGGTTCCAACAATGTTGTTAACAATCCAAATCCTAGTTGTGTGGACAATGATGCTTTTTCTGATCCTGCTATTGTAGGCGTGCAGAGAAGTTTTCGTAAACATTCTGTTCCAGCCAGATATCGTTAGTCTATTATCGTTAATGTTCTGATGTAATTCAAATGTTCTTTTCCACTAGATATCATTAGCTTATTATCATAAATATTCTGAAGTGATTTTCTCTTCCTCATCTTATTCTCTCAGGTTGTGTTGCTCTCTACTTATATTTTATTTTATGTTTTTGTTTGTTTTTGTTTTTTGTGCGTTTAAGAGGAGGATGATAATGTAGTATTCTCTATCTTTACTTTGTAATGCTTGTGCTTTAGGGTTCTGGGCTTAAGCATTCTATTTAGAGCGTTGGTTCAAATGATTACGACAGTTGAGTTTTGATGCATTGTTGTGCCCGCTGCTTCGCAGCACCTCTACCTATTTGAATAAACATACATTCAAATATCTTCTTCAAGTGGTCAACTTACTACAGAGTTTTAATATGTTTCCTCTATTTAAGGTGTCCACTCTTCCTCTGGATTTGTATTCTGGGAAAAATAGTATAATATCTGTCTCCTTTGATATGACGGCCCTGGTTTCTTGGGTTGAGAATGACTCATATAGTTTGAACCTCTCGGAGAGTTGGTTGTTATTTTTGCTGCTTGATGTGGCAATTCCGGCTCCGTTAGATTCTTCCGGTGCCTGCTCTAAAGCCAGCTTCTTCCCAATTTATATTCTTTCCCTTGACAGACTATCTGTCTGTTTCCTTTCTCTACTGCGTAAGTCACTTTCTGACTCAGCTCTTTCCCATTTTTGCGTGCATGTTGCCATTCTGCTCTTCTTCTGCCGAGGCTGTTCGCTTGTCGTCTCTAATAATTCATTTGGTGTTAGGATTTCCAATTTTTTTTTAAATCCTTGTGGTTTTCAGCTTGCTTCTTATCCAAGGGCAGAGTCTGCTCAACCTGGGCAGTATTTCCCACATTGATTTAGTTGTTAAATATTATCTTGTATTTGGTTTCAAGTTTGCCAGGAGGTTCCCTAACATTGTCGGTAACGTTGATAACTTGTCTATTATTGGGGCACCGATGCATTCAGTTCTTACTATTTCAGAGAGTTGTGCTGCTTCTTGTCCCCTTTTAATGAGGCCATTTAGATCTCAAAGTTTCCTCTCTATCCCAGAGGTGAATTTCGCTAGTGTGTGAAGTACTGTTAACTGCATGTCTAATTTAACCAATTGGTATTGCAGTGCTGTTGCTGATAATTGAATTGTGTTTAATAAGGTTGCCCAGAATGTATCTGACGGACTTTTGCTCCCTTCTCCGTGCATGCTGGTGAATTCAAGAATTTATCTATGTTAAGGTTTTTGGTGGGCTTTAAATTATATGAGGCCACTAAATCTTCCCACTCTTGTGGTGCGAGAAAGGTCATATAGCTATCAGTGGTACGCAAGTCCCCTGTAGCTGATTCAAGGATGAATTGAGTTGGCCAATTTTCCTCTGCTATTTTAAGGCTGTGAAGATGCCAGCTTGTGCATTCTTCAGCATCTGTGAGGGATTGATTTTTGACTGGGGTGTTATTATCCCTCCGTCCAGTTTGTTCTGTGTTTTTTGTTCTGGGGGAGATGTTGACTGGTCACCCCAGTTGTTAGATTCCTGGTATTCGGGAGTGCTTGCAGGTTCTGTAGCCCTCTCTCTTTTAATCCCGCTGGGTGATGTTTCCTTGTCTTGTGGGCTTTTTGGTGGGTTGTCTGTCGGGCTTTTTGGTGGATTGTCTGTCAGGCTACTGGCCCCCACAGCCCGTTCTGTCGATTTTCCTCCTGTGCCTTCTTCCCCCAGTGGGCTTTCTAGCCAACTTTTGGTGTGCACCGTGTGGCTGTTGTTCACATGTATGTCCGCAACTGTGACCTTTGCAGATTTTGATGTTCTCAGTGTTTGAGTGATGGGTATTCTGTTTTCCCGGCCTCTTGCGGGGTTGGTAAGTCCTCAATGTTCTACTTTTTTTGTGTAAATTGCTGTTCCAGGATCTTTTAGACATGCAAATTTGGTGTAAGTTTTTGGCTGGTAGGAGTTTGAGATTTTCTAGAGAGCTCCCCTTCTATGGTTATGAGCTCTTCCGTTCTGTCTCTTTTCTTCCTCTTAACTGTGTTGGTTTGCGTTTTTTAGTCATTTTGTGATTGCTACGTTGCTCTCTTTGCTGACAGGAGCTGATGTCTTTACAAGTATTTTTGTTGATATTAGTGTCTTTAACATCCTCATCTTCCTTGATGTTGATTGTTATACTGGAGTCTGGGTATGCTCAGACCTGAGTCCCAGGCTCTCTACATCACTGGGGTCAAGCTATCCAGGTTGAAGAAGGCTGATAGCCAGAAACCGGTCCTTGGATGCTTGATTCCGGTCTAGGAAAGAGATGGCTTGGTAGTTCGGGCTGGACTGTTCCCATGAGACACAGGGTCAAGGCTGATTTGCATATAGCCATTGTCTGACCTAGGGTGGTGTGGAGTGCAAAGAAACGATGGATTTAGGCCCAGATCTTTGTACTGGGGTGAATGTAAGACATTGTTCTGCATTCTGTCCATCAACTGTGTTTTTTGCAATTTTCACCCCGAGTGGGCTGGGTATGCTCAGACGTGAGTCCCAGGCTCTCCACATCACTGGAGTCAAGCTATCCAGGCTGAAGAAGGCTGATATCCAGAAACCGGTCCTTGGATGCTTGATTCCGGTCTAGGAAAGACATGGCTTGGTAGTTCGGGCTGGACTGTTCCCATGAGGCACAGGGTCAAGGCTGATTTGCATATAGCCATTGTCTGACCTAGGGTGGTGTGGAGTGCAACAAAACGATGGATTTAGGCCCAGATCTTTGTACTGGGGTGAATGTAAGACATTGTTCTGCATTCTGTCCATCAACTGTGTTTTTTGCAATTTTCACCCCGAGTGGGCTGGGTATGCTCAGACGTGAGTCCCAGGCTCTCCACATCACTGGAGTCAAGCTATCCAGGCTGAAGAAGGCTGATAGCCAGAAACCGGTCCTTGGTGCTTGATTCCGGTCTAGGAAAGACATGGCTTGGTAGTTCGGGCTGGACTGTTCCCATCAGGCACAGGGCCAAGGCTGATTTGCATATAGCCATTGTCTGACCTGGGGTGGTCTGGAGTGCAAAAAAAACAATGGATTTAGGCCCAGATCTTTGTACATGGGTGAATGTAAGACATTGTTCTGCATTCTGTCCATCAACTGTGTTTTTTGCAATTTTCACCCCGAGTGGGCTGGGTATGCTCAGACGTGAGTCCCAGGCTCTCCACATCACTGGAGTCAAACTATCCAGGCTGAAGAAGGCTGATAGCCAGAAACCGGTCCTTGGATGCTTGATTCCGGTCTAGGAAAGACATGGCTTGGTAGTTCGGGCTGGACTGTTCCCATCAGGCACAGGGCCAAGGCTGATTTGCATATAGCCATTGTCTGACCTGGGGTGGTGTGGAGTGCAAAAAAAACAATGGATTTAGGCCCAGATCTTTGTACTGGGGTGAATGTAAGACATTGTTCTGCATTCTGTCCATCAACTGTGTTTTTTGCAATTTTCACCCCGAGTGGGCTGGGTATGCTCAGACGTGAGTCCCAGGCTCTCCACATCACTGGAGTCAAGCTATCCAGGCTGAAGAAGGCTGATAGCCAGAAACCGGTCCTTGGATGCTTGATTCCGGTCTAGGAAAGACATGGCTTGGTAGTTCGGGCTGGACTGTTCCCATGAGGCACAGGGTCAAGGCTGATTTGCATATAGCCATTGTCTGACCTAGGGTGGTGTGGAGTGAAAAAAAAACGATGGATTTAGGCCCAGATCTTTGTACTGGGGTGAATGTAAAACATTGTTCTGCATTCTGTCAATCAACTGTGTTTTTTGCAATATACTGGAGTCTTTGTTTGAGGCTGCCGTGGTACCGCCATCTTTTAATACAGCCTCCCTTTTATGTTTTGGTATTGGATTTATAATGGACCTTCTTACTCTACCCGACCTCATGACTAACCAGGTGGACAGGTAGCTGGTGTTGGTGTTGAGGTCCACATTTTGTTTTTATGAGTTGACCAGTTACTGGGAGATTTCTATCCCCTTTAAGTTTTTTTTTTTTAAATTCAAGCTTTTAACTGCTTATGTTTTTTTCCTTGCGTTTTTTCGTTTTGGTTTTAGTTTTATTGAGTATTTGTGTGATAGCTGTTGTCCTTCCCTTCTAGTATTGCTTTATTGGTTTGTTTCGTTCATAGGCTTGTTCGATGAGCTTGTTTGAGGACTTGGGTCTCGAACTTCTTTTCTGCTGTCCCTCCTTTCGCAATTGTTCTATATAATAGATGGGGTCTTTGATGTGTGCTTTCCTTGCTCACTCCAGTTGGTTAACCGTTACAAATCCTTGTCCTCTTCTCCAGTGGGGCTGTCAAGCTCCTATCCGATTCCTGACTAGTTCTGAATGTTCTTTCCTTCTCTGATGCAGGTGGGATGATTGACAGCGTTGTTGTTTTATCTCTATTTCTGTGATTTGTGTTTCCCCTGTGGTTACTCGAGTCCTACACAGGGTGTCTTTGTCTTTTATCTTAGCCTTTCTGACAGTTATCCTGTTGTTATCCTGCTCCTCTCTGTGATCCTGCCCCCAGGAGCTTTCTGTCCCCTCCTTCTCCTCCTTCTACTCCTCCTTAGTCACCACTAGACAATGTCAGTTTGCCCCCCCACCCCCACTGGGCCACTCACTTGGTGATGCTGGTCTTGTTGTTAAGTACATGGGGGACTCAGTGCAGGGGTCTGGGGGTTGCTGGGGGTTTGCTCTAGGTTCCCTGCAGGCAGCTACACCCCCTTATGGATGCCGCAGACGAGGCATGCAAGGGGTCCTGATCAAGAGGCTGCAGTCCCTTTTGGAGGGCTTGACAGGAGAAGGGGGAGATAACTGGTGAGAGTAGCGGAGCGAGCGGGGACAGTGAGCGGACAGCCCGCAGATTGACTTGCTTAGCGGGTTAACAGTGACCGGGTTAGCGGTGACTCACCTCCGCTTTCCTGCTACTGCTGCACGGCTCCTCTCCTGCTCCCCTCTAGCTCCCACTTCTCGCGCTTCACTCATGCTTCACTCTGGTGGCTTATCCTGCCCCCGGCTGCACAGTTCTTCCTTCTCTCCTCTCGGTGCGGCTTCCCGCGTCCGCTGATCTCCCATGGCTCCTACGGTTCCAGCAGCCTCCCTGCTCTCAGCGGCTTCCTCAACTCCCGCAACTCCGAAACTCCCTGCTCCTACGCAGTCATGTCACGAGGCAATCAGTTCACCTAACAGAATAGTCTCCGTCTGAGGATCTGAGTCTATAGTAAAAGTGCCACATAGGGATGGCTTTAGGGCAGTGCAACTGGTGCGGATGCAATGGGTGCTGACCTGTGGAGGGGGGCTCTGACCTCAGTGGGTGCTGTGTTTAGCAATAACCCACAATTGGAGAGATGAGGGGCAATTTTGCCCGGTGGTAGTGAGAGAATCTGAGATGGCGGTCATGGGATGCTGAGGAGCCAAAAAGGATTGTGGCACTTATTTCTATATAGACATATATTCAGTAGGATTGAACTACAAGGAAGACGTACCATTAGAGTGTAGTTGAAATGGAATATTATATCAGCTGTTTGAGAGGTTTGGCTCCAGTATTATATGCAGTGTTCAAAAGTGTGTCATAGGAAAAGTTGGTAATAGCCTGGCTCATTCACCTTTAAGGACCAAAACATTGGCGCGGCAGAGTAAAACTGCACTGTCATGGAGACCACAGGACAAAAAAATGCTGGAGGTGTCATTGAGCAGGTCACAAATAACAAGGGCAAGTTTTGCATTGACATTTTTTGAGCTTCTTTCTCTCTCTTAGTCAACATGTTTGGCAGCCCAATTCTTCAAGGAAGTAAGAACGCTAGTTATAGTGGAGATTTTCTTTATCTATCATATCCCTCAGCTAAGCACGGATGGACTACTTATAAGGAGCAAACCTACTCATGTCTTGCTCTCGCCCCTTCCCATGCTGTTTTCTGTCTGTCCAGAAAGTTCCGGGTGTTCAGAAGTTATACTGCTGACCTTAAGTGATTCTGGCACTTTATGACCAACACTACTTCTCCACCCCACTTGGAAAAGGTACTTCTGATTCTCCAACTGTACTTTTGTGCTTCTGCCTCCTTCTTCCCTTTGTGATTCCTTCAATCTCATTGATGAGTCGTTTGGGCTTCTTGAGTATTCTGTCTGAATTATGAATGCTGGGGGGGAGGGGTGTGACTTCAGCTAGAATGAATGGTTTGTTTATGAGCACTTGTCTCTCACTGCTCATCCGCCTTTTGTTCCCCCCTATTTTCTGTTTCACTTGGCGACATAGTCTGAAGTGATATATTTTTCGGGTGACTTTCTTGTCTCTGGTTTTTGCTGTGACCATTGTCTCAAGTCTCTTCTCCTTAAGGGGGTCAGGGGTCGTATTTTGCATATTTTTATTGTCTTGATGATGTCTCATCAGTACCAAATCACCAATGTGAATGTTATCGTCTTCCACTCACCTTCAACCATCTGCCTGTTCTTTCTTCTTTTCATTTGCATCTTTGATTTGTATTACGGCATGAGCCTTGTGTGCGCACTCTTGATTTAGGCTGTGGTTGCAGGTTAGTATTCTGTTTCTCAGTTCTCTGCCAACTGCCATACAACAATATGGTTGCACAATGCCCCATGGTGCTATGAGGAGTATTGATGTTGACTCTAAGAGCTGCGTTGAGGGTTTACTGGAGTGATAAAGGACTTTGTCGGCTTGTTCTATGACCTTTTTGAGTGTTCTCATGTACCCCCTTGCCATGCCTTTGGCAACAATCGATCAATCAGGGTTTGTAAAGCGTGGCTACCCACCCATGGGCACAGCTGATCATACTAAGTGCTGAGTTCTTCCAAAGAGCAAAGTCTTTTGGCCGCTCCTGAATTGCATCAGTGAGGGTGATTTCCTGAGGTGGCTGGGCAAGGTGTTCCATGTCTTGGAAGTGAGGTAGGAGAAGGACATTCCTCAGGTTCTGGTCTTGTGGATTTGTAAGACAGTAGCCAGGAAAAGCTGGGCAGAGCAGAGGTGTCTGTTGGGTACGTGATGTGGTATTGGGTTCTTCAGACCTACACACTCTGCAAAAACTCCATATCACCATAACATAGAAGTTGGCACGGAAACTGGAAATGCAAAAGACAAGTTTATTAAGACCCCATGGGGTGGTGGTACATTCCTACAGCACCCTTCGGTAATGCAAGAAGTATCACACCGAACATCGGTGCGCGACCTCTTTAATACAATTTTACAGTAATAAAAAGAGTAGGCGGAACACATTTGCTCAGTTTAGATACATATAAGGACATTTCTGGAACACAGCCAGCTTATGGGAGGAGTTTTAACACCACTGGTCAGTTTGAGGAACATTCCTAAGCGATGACTGTCCACTAATACAGAGGGTTTTGACTGCGCATGTGCAAGCTTGACCAGTACTAAAAATAGCCTGTTGCTCGGCAAGTTAGATGGTCATTGGTACAGAGGAAGGACAAAAAGGGCATGCTGACCACGAGGCAGCATGTTCATGAAAATGGAAGCCAGTAATGCAAAATAGCCTCCGTAAACGTGGTCAAGATAAAGAGAAATTTGTGTAGCTGAGCTAAACGCTAACCCAATCATTGTCAAATTACGACAGTGGAATGTGAGGCAGTGATTCAGGTATGTGGGTATGATGTTGTTAAGGGCCATGTATGCATGGGTGAGGGGTTTGAAGGTTATTCTTCTTCCAACTGGGAGCCATTGGAGGTTGCAGGGGTGTTGAGTGATGTGGCTCCAACGGGCTTTGTTGAGGAGTAGGCATGCTGCGGTGTTCTGGACATTCTGGAGACTTCAGAGGAGTTTCTGGTTAATGCCGGTATAGTGTGCTGCTGATGAGGGCATGGGTGACCGTCTTCTTGGATTCAGAGGGGATCCATCTGAAGGTCTTTCAAACCAAGCGGAGTGTGTTGAAGCAGGCCCATGAGAAGGTGTGTTTCTGGTGGTCCATTATGAGCGAGGTGTCAGTACAATGCTGAGGTTTTGTGCGTGCTTCCTGGGGGTAGGTGGACTTCCTAGAGCTGAGGCCCACCAGGAGTCATTCCAAGTAAATGGGGAGGCTCTCAGGATGAGCTTCAGGCAGCTGTACTTCATCCAGGCAGTGGCGGCTTTCATTCCTTCATGGAAGTTGTTTTTGGGGACAGTGCGTTCTTTAGTGAGGGAGAGGATCACCTGGGTGTTGTCAGTGTAGGAGACAATTTTGAGTCTGTGGTTCCTGACAATGGCTGTTACGGGGGCCATGCAGACTTTGAAGAGGGTGGGGCTGATGGAGGATCCCTGGGGTACTAAGCAGCTGATCTTTGCCAGCTTCAAAAGGTACGGTGAAAGTCTAACTCGTTGTGTTTTGCCGGTGAGGAAGGAGCAGATCCAGTTGAGGGCCTTGTCTCGAATACCTGTGACGTGGAGTCTTCTGGTTAGGGTGCAGTGGGAGATGGTGATGAAGGCCGCTGAGCGGTTCAGCTTCTGACAATCCACATTTCTGACAATTTAAAAAAACTAGAAGAAATGAATATGAGTAAGATTGAGTTATATGTTTTAAAGCACAATGCTTCGTTTTTTGCTACGGCATTATTACGCGTTTCAAGGGCAATACATATTTTAATATTTAGAAAATCTTAATATATGAAAATCCAAAGAACAAATATTGGAGACATGAATGCGTTCATTGAAAAATAGGATGGTTCAATATATTCGCTATGAAAAGCGGAATATGACTATATACAAATGAATGGTCCACTCAAAGATGGCGCCTCTCACTCCGTTCAAAGTTTTGTAAGGTTAATCAGAGCATGCCATAAAACATCCTTTAATTGTTTTTGCCAAATTAGCAATTTACCATTTGCTTCAAGTCTATAAAGGGCTGTGGTTTTGGGGGGATAGTGAATACGTTTTCCAAGCCGGACTTTCATGCAGAGAGAGGTGCATTTAACCACCGTGAGTACTTGGGGTCTTTGTGGAATTTATGACAGTCTAAGCTATCCATACAGATGTCCTGAATATATAGGGCATTTTTGTAAATAAACTTTGGCTTGTACTTTGTTCGGATGTCCTGGGAAAGGGGAGCATATAGCTATTAGCTAACCCAAGTGGGTGTTGACATGTACTTTTTATGTGATGAGGGCCATTTATTCATCACTGATTTTTGAAAAACCCATGCCAAAATGGCCACCAATATATCGTCCAAAAGACCTTTTTTTCAGTAGACACTTATGATATAATGCGGTGTGAGTGAAGGCATGAATGTCCATTCCTCAATACAAGGGGGATCTAAGTGAGGATGGGACTAGGATATGTCCTCTTAATACAACTATATGTATCGTACTCATTTTGGGTTTTGGAGTGCACTCAAAGATGGTTGCCAAAACGGGGCACTGGTCGGGACAAATAGCATTAAATTGAGGACAGAGTTTAAAACTCACAAGCTATATATTGTGTTTTAGTGTCTGTATAAAGAATATTTTACTTACAATTTTCGTTATGATTTTGTGTACAAATTTGGATGGACTCCCTTTTAGGTTTTATTTGTTGAAACAGATTTCAGACAAGTGTTTCAACCTTTTTGATTATTAAAGCCCTGAAGTGCCATAGCTTAGTAACAAGAATAATATACGATGATATATAGGATTAAATAAATAAATCCACATTAGTAAAATGAACAATCACCCGCAAGGGTCTCTAGGCGCTGGGGGCCATCGGGAAGATTAAGCAATCTATTGCCCAGAGTCACATGGTGCTGGGCTAATCTGCGGCCGGTGCCAAGGGTCGAACTGTGATTCCCAGATTCCAGAGTCAGTCGCCCTAGCCGCGGCGCCACAGAATTACTGCCAATTTATGTTTCTAATCCACATATTTTACAAGCAAATAATTAAGAAAGGTTCTTTTTAGAATACTATCTGTGACAATAGCAAGTGAGCTGTTTACACAGAGTTGCTTTGTGTATTCCATTTTAGGATACACGCTCAATATTGAAAAAACTATTTGGGGTAAAATATACTTATTGTCCGGGAAACAACTTTTTTCAAGTAAGTGGCTCTGAGTGTCTCTCTGTGTATTCCATGATAAATGGATGGTACTCTTTGAAGTACAATCAATTATAATATTTCTCTTATTGAGAATGCGTATTTAATAATCTTGCAGAATTAATATATGTTTATGTACCTATAAATGCCGTCGATTAGTATAATAGTGGATACAAATATCTCTAGTTCTGGACCCCCAAAGTCTAATTAAGTAGAAATAAATCAGCAATAATTATTGGTTATTTTATCAAGTTTATGCACTGAATTAGTATATGTCCAGGAGAAAAATCTTGATTGTATGAAGGAATTTTTATATATCTTTTTAACTATTACAGATCAACCGGTCTAAATACATTTAAAACAGTCAAGTGAAAACGCATCAAATATATATTAGGAGGTATGTGCATTCCTTAAATATAAAAAAATTATTCCATAGGGAAATGTACATAGACATAAAATTGGACATAAATGATTAAATAATGTCTCTCTGTCTATACATAGGGTTGTTCCTCCCTTTTTGTTGTGCTCTGTTTTTGGTCTATGGTTCTTGCCTATTTAGGAAACTGACTGAATTGTTCTATATGTATATTCCATACAAATCTGTGTGGAAAATGTTTTTCCTTGTTCAAATACTAAAGAAATCGTGTTGATGTTTGTTTCAGACAATTTTCTTGGATTTGGTTTTAAATATCTGTTTGTAATATTGTAAATAGTGTCTTTTATGTACTTTTGTAGCCCTGAAGAAGTCCAAGTGTGGACGAAACACGTTGGCGGTTGCAAAACACTTGTTTTAAAAAAGAAAAAAAAGGATGACGTTTAATTCGACAACATAACATTGACTCTTCTTTGGGAAAACAGCTGTGTCACATGATTATTTTACTGTGTAGTCTACACGTTCGACATTTATAAGTGTGCTGGGCTATCTTTTTGTTCGCTGAGAGGTTCAGCAGGATGAGGGCCACAGTTTCACCCTGGTTGAGCGGGACCGGATGTCATTGGTGGTGGCGAGGAGAGTTGTCTCAGTGCTGTGATTTCTTCGGAAGCCAGATTGGGAGCTGTCCATGAGGTGGTTGGTGTCGAGAAAGTTGATGTGCTGGGCGTTTACAGCTTTTTCGATGACTTTGGCTGGGAAGGGGAGGAGGTTGATGGTTCTGATGTTTTTGAGGACCGTCGGGTCCACTGGGGGTTTCTCCAGAAGGGGGTTGATCTCGGCGTAGCTTTGGTGCGATGCTGGAGACTGCTCTGTGGAAGATGTGGTGGGGGCAGAGGTCCGAATGTGGTCCTGAGTGGATGCCTTTTGTGGTCTTTGCGGTGCTGTCTATGGTGAGTGGGGACCAGCTGTGAAGAGTCAGTCGGGGGGCAAGCCGGCGTTCGTTGTGGTGGTTGCTGGGGCACTGGTGTGGGCCTGTGTGACAAAGTTGTCATAGATAGTCTTGATCTTATGGTAGAAGAAGGTGTCAAGTATGTTTTAGAGCTCTTGGGAGAGTAGGACATCTGTGGCCTCGCTTTTGGGTTTCACAAATTCCTTGATGATGCTAAAGAGTTCTTTGCTATTGTGTGTGTTGTTAATGATTCTGTATGGGAGGGCAATCTTCCTTGTGTTTTTGAGTTAGTAGTGTGCAATGGTGACTGCTTTGAAGGCGGAGTTGGCATGCAGCCCTAGGGCATGATTTTGTTGTGCTGAAAGTCTAATGTGGTGAAAATGTTTCCTTGTGGTTTTGATGAAGTGGTGATGTGCGGTGGTGGCTACTTTGAAGGCAGCGTTGGCATGTTCCCATAGGGCATGATCTACTTTTGCTTAAAGTCTAATGAGATAAAAATTCAACAAAGTAATTTCAATTGAATGGAGGCCCACTATCGGCCATCACAATCTCTGGAATGCCACATTTCTGGAAGATCTCATTAACTTTGTGCATTATTATTTTAAGCTTGTGGACACGATTTGTTTGGTGATCAGGAATCTTGAATATACTGGTTTGAGGTAATTACATACAGACGCCCGCTCCACGCATCTGCATCTTTTCCAAGTCACCTTTAATCACACCCAGATCCTCTAGTTCGGTTGGAACACCATGTATTATTAAGCAAATTCGAGGGGGCGTCGCCACTGATCTCCATCCACAATTCTTATGTTTGTAATCTACTGGAATATCACAGGCCCTTTACCAGGGAACCTATAGTTACATACATTACAGTCTACAGATTTGCAGTTTTCTAGCCTGCTCGCTCATTTGAAGTCAACATATTTGTGCATGAATACAGACTTCCTGAAGAAGGATCACGCCGAAACGCGTTGAAATGGGAATGCACTTCTGTATTTTATAAATTAATTGAACCGTTTGTCATTATCCACACATTGTGTTGTTACATGTAATGGATTTTTGTATGTTCTAAGCTATAAAAACAAGAAAAAAATGTATTTCAATATAAAAGTTGATACAAAAAACAATAAAATATTAGAGTGTATCAATATACATCTTCAGTGTCAGTTTAGTCATTAGCGTTTAGTTTTCCTTCTCTTTAGTTTAACAGGCACAAAACCCGGTGCAACTCTGTCCTCCTTTTCCACATGTCCACTATCGGCCATCACAATCTCTGGAATGCCACATTTCTGGAAGATCTCATTACCTTTGTGCATTATTATTTTAAGCTTGTGGACACGATTTGTTTGGTGATCAGGAATCTTGAATATGCATTTATCCCAACCATAATGTAGTTTCCCAATGGTAGAAGTCCCACAAATTCTAAGGCAACGGTGTGCCTGACAGTTTCTGATAAGGTCGGCATCTGAGTTGGTGGTGGCCTTGATTTTTCACTTGTCAATTGACTTAAATCTCATGCCTTGAGTGTGTCTTCAACTGATTGATCCAGACATGGGAAGCCACCTCAGTCTTGCAATGTTCTCTTTGTTACAACTATTACCCTGTGCCCTTCATATGTGAGATCTGTGAATCTTTATTGTAGTAACATGTGCACCACTTTTCTTAGTGTCCCTTAGGATTATTCATCAAGGGTCACTGTTAATTCCTCGTGTATTTGACTAAAGGCAGACAAATCTTCTTTGTGTCCCTCTACTTCAGTGTATTTTTCCTTCTAGCTGTCTCTACTTGCCTTGTTGGATCCGCCATTTCACTTTCCCCGAAGTCTTATCAGCTCGAGTGACTTCCTCTATCATCTTTACCAATACTCCTGAGGTACTGCGATGTGTAGGAGTATTCTTGTAGGCAGAATCCCCAATATCCTATCCTTGATGGCATTCTTTGTCTGGGAGTGCCAAATATTGTCAACAGACTGTAAAACAGTGAAGGTTTTGGATCCTACGTCTGCCCAGCCCGGATCTCAACAACAAGGGAAACAGAACAGGGTGGCTGGACAGGACAATTATCAACAACAACTTTCAGCCACGTAGTCAAAGATATACCACGCGACCGCCGGGAGAGAATCCCAAAGCAAATTTATTTTCTTATTATACTCAAATTTTTAAGGATTCTAAGACATGGACACAAACAAAACAACTGTTATGACAGTGGATTAATGATGGCAATATCTACAAATATACAGAATTTACAAATATACAATACATACAAAAGTGAATGAAGCCACATTAGTGAGCAAGACACACCAAAAACAATACAAAATTCAGTGGACAATATTGATTGTAGTTATATACAGTGCAAAAACTTTCAAGTATAAAACAAATGTAAACCAGTCCTACAGACTGTGAAACCATGGGACAGGCGGGGAGGTGGAATGAAATGCCTGCCTGTCAACCAGGCCTGTGGTTAGTTGTTAGAAGCGGGTTGCACAACTAGGGTCCAAAGGAATCGGTATAGTTATGTCTTAGTGGCACACTTGGGGGTTTACCACAGGGTGGAGATGTCGACGCGTTTCGAACCAGCGTTATTACAGGTTCTCTTCAGGACAGGGACTGGGGATAGTGGTTCTGCACAATGGCGTAAGAATAGCCGTGGTATCGGTTACACTCGACCGGGCAGGATTTCTGTACTTCAACCAGCTGTTGGGCTGGAATTGGGGTGCCCACGAAGCGGTGCACAAACGGAGTTTGAAGGAAGCTCACATGTTTCAGCGTCTAAGGGTGGGAACTGAAATCCCAGCCAAAGGAAATATATTTATATTTTCTCGTCTGATCCGCGTCAGCAAGGGGTTAATGATTTGCGCTGACTTTCACAGGAGGAATCAATCCGGCGTTTCGAGCAGCGACACTGACTCTTGTCAACAGAGCTTGTTGGTCGTGATTATGTCAAACTGTTTCCAAAAAAGAAGAAATGATAGTGTTCACATGTACACACTGCTGCTGGGCTTCCCTTCTCTGCTTGAGAATATGATCATTCCACATCGGACACACTGTGACTTCCCTTGTGATGTTGCACCATGAATGCTCTCAGATCCACTGAGTTCTGAATGCATGGTGGGATCAACATTTGCCATATTGCTAGCATTGCTAACTCTTCTCTTGATCTCTTGAAATACTTTTTGCATTCTGGGGTCCAGTTGAATATTTGACTTTTATCGTTACTGCCTTCAGGGTGGTGCTGATCATTGCATAGTCCTGTACCAAGCACAGTAGCTCGCCATCCTAAGGAATGATCTGACCTTGTCTGCGTCATTTGCGGCCAGTGTTTCATTGAGTGTCTTAGTTTTATATGAATTCAGGCTTAATGCATGGCTGGTAAAAATGTGTCCAAAACATTTCAGCTAACTTTTATGGAACTTGGACTTGGCTGGGATGAGAGCCAAATTGGCTTTTTGAAATGCTTGGCATACTTGTTCTAGTGCTCAGTCATGTTCTTCCACTGTAATTGCAAATATTAGCATGTCATCATTGAAGTTCAGTGCATTCACACCTGGGATGATTAGATGTCTTATCACCTCTTGATAGGTCTCAGCCACTGATGATACTCCAAACCTGAGTCGTTTATTCCAAAACAGACCCAGGTGTGTGATGAATATTGTGATGCATCTCACATGCACATCTCACATGCATTCTCATGCCCATTTTGGAAGTGAAGAGGCATTTTTGGGCTAGGTATTAGTGCTAAATATGGAATTATTCTTATTGGGTAATTAAGCTGAATTATCAGCTAATTCTATGTGATTACGATACACTGCATTAAACAAGTAACGCCTGACCCTAGTTATGTTATGGTTATTTATAGGGCACTCATATAACTCTCAGAGTATATTGCCCCCTGTGAAAGAGGGAATACTGGCCTGTCTAGGGCCTAGGGGACAAGCCAGGATTTGATATTCTTCCAGAATTCAAAGATGGATCAGGAGCCTTTGATGTTGTGGTGGAATCATTCCAGGCTTTGGGGGTGAGATAGAGATACTTGATCTCTGGCTCGGTGGATGTGTGGGGTGCAGTTGAGGAGAAAGTTGGCAGAGCAGAGAGATGTCTCACTAGTGAGAAGAGTTGAATAAGGCTGTTGAATTAAGCAGGGCCTTGGTGGTGAAGCTGTGTAGATGTGTGTGTATGTGAGGAGTTTGAAAAGGATGTGCTTGTGTATAAGCACTCAGTGGAGATCTTTGAGGTAGCAGATATGTGCTTGCAATGTGAGAGTCTGAGAGTGAGTTTAGCAGATACGTTCTATATTATTTGGAGCCTGTTATTGAGCTGGGCGGTGATGCCAACATAGATTGTATTGCTATAGTTGGGCCTGTTTGTGATGAGGACTTGGGTGGTAGATCTGCAGATGTCCAAGGGGAGCCACTTGAAGGCTTTACAGATTAGTTTAAAGGTGTGAAAGTAGGTAGTGACCAAGTTGACTTGATTTATCATGGAGATTTGGCTATCAATCATGATATCCATGTTCCTCTCAACATTACATTGGCGAGGAGTTGGCTCTCCTTGGTGAGTTGAGAGGTGTATTTGCTGAAGAGGACCTCTTTTATTTTGTTGCTGTTGAGCTTCAGGCAGTTGTTTTTCATCTGGTCTGCTACCTATAGTATGCAGCCGATGATGTATGCTTGGATAGTGGCAATATCTTCAGATGGTGATAAGATGAAATGAATGTCATCTGCGTAACATATTATGTTGAATCAATGGTAGCTGAAAAGAGTGGATGGTGCTGGTGTGGGTGCCAAGTACATGTTGAAGAAAGTGGTATGCCACAAAGATGCCACAGACCACAGTGGAATATTCAGATGAGAATGAGGCTCTGTTTGCTTACCATTTGAGTGTGCCCTGTGAGGAAAGAGCTTATTCATCAAAGTTCCAGGTTGTGAATTCTGGCTTCGTGGATGCACTGGATGAGGATGGAGCCAGAGACATTGAAAATTGTAAAAGCTGAAGGTTTATTGAGGAGAAGTAGGGTGGTGGCATTTTTATATGAGTTAGGAAAAGTGGAGGTGAAGACTTAGGCATTAAGGATGGGCGTGAGGGCTGTACTAATGGGGTTGAGCCCTACTGTGAAAATGTGCGGCAGAGAGGGGATGGCATTAATTGTTTCCATTCTGGTGATGGCTGACCAGTGAGTCAGTGTAAATTATAAGGTGGTTCTGTTGGTGGATCAAAGGGCTTCCAGGGTGGCTGGCCAAACAGTACTCCTAATGAACATGAACAGGAATTGAGGAAAGCTTGGTGCAATGAATTCTCCAATTTATAGTGGAATATTGCTGGGTATGAATGGCAATTGACAAAGGCAGGGACACTAATGACTAGATACATTCAAGAACATTGCATAATCTGTTTTCAGGAGACCTGGCAATCCTCAAATTTAACAACTTCAAATTATACTATACATGAAATTAGTGCAAAAAGAATGCCTTTGGAACAATGAGCAGAGGTTTGTCAACATCAATCAGCAACAAACTCAGTATGACAAGTGAAAAAATAAAAACATCCTCAGGGTATATAGATTGGCAGTCCTTTTAACAAACCAATTGGCTATACAATTGCTGATTAAAACTATCTACTTTTCCCCACAGCTTATTAAAAGCAACTATAGATTTCGGAAAATACTTGAGGAATTGGAACAAATTATTGATGTGCATAGTCAATCATGTGTTATTGTAATGGAGGACTTTAATAAAACACTGCTGCCCCTTACAATTCAGGGTTCAATCATGGCAGAACCCGATTTGAGTTATATCATCCCTCACCCAAAAACCCTATCACAGAAAAACGAAAAACGGCTCCACTGTTCCATCTAGGTTGATGCATGAACTTTTAGTGGACTCCAGGTACAGAGAACTAAACAGAAGGTTGGCTGAAGACCAGTCAGCTGCACCAACTTACCAATGACCCATGGCCTCCACCATTATAGATTATACATTCATACATTATTTATATTTTCATCTATGTAAAGGATATGCAATCATACAAAGGCCCTAGAGTGATAATGGCCCACAAAGATTAGTCATCAATTTTAGACATGATTGGTGGAAGGCACAAACACCGGCAAGCAATGATAGAATGATTTCTGTTAATGGAAAAAAGCTTAAAGAACAAAGCATCTAACCTAGATGCAACTATGTCTTCACACATCCAAAAAGCTGCCTTGCAACTGGAAGCACGAGACAATTGGATGTACACCTGGTAATCCATTATAAAGCATATACTATCGATCTTAATGACTCAATAAAAAAACACGGTTATATACTTTTACTCTAACTAAAGTATCAGACAGGAAGCCTGGTGCCTGGAAGAAATATTTGACCTCGCTAAGTGGGGTTGATGTTAAAGCTAAAGCTTTAAGGAAATTGGTCAGAACAGGAACATTGTGAAATCTCCCCCTACATCTGGACCACTATTAACAGGTTGAATTTCAGCTCCTCAAGAGGGGCAAACTGGTGCAGGATGTTATTCTTTAGTAAATGGCTGTTGTACCGAACCCCAGCTGCCCTGGCTAAATTGTACCCTAATCAGTCTTCCCATTGTTTCCGATGTTTGAATTTTCCAGCTGCTAATTGGTCACATATTAAGCTCCGCTGTCCAAAGATTATGGTGTACTGGGACGAGGTATTTATGTATCTCGAAAAAGAATGTAAATTACATTTGGAAGTAAATGATAGGTTAATTCTATTTGGCTTCGACCCGGATCTCCATTTTGAAGACTCAGTGATTAGATTTCTGTACATAGCTATAGCAATTGCAAGATCACTGGTCCTTCAAAATTGGCGTTCCGACTCAATTCCGTCAGCCTTGGATTGGGGGCTTAAGATGAGAAGGGTAAAGAAAAGTGAATACTCCTTTGCTGCCAGAAATGGGGGACTTGATAAATTTGAGAAAACATGGGGTTCGAGTTTTGATTAAAATAGAGGGAGAGGATGCAGTGGCCAGTCTGTCTGGTGGAGGGCGGGAATGAGATTTTAGACCTCGTCAATTTTTTACTTGTCTATTTATTGTGTGAATGTTTACAGAGGGTATTTTTTGTGTTTTTTTTTTGTTTATGGGATCTTTGCACTTTTATACCTGATCAACTATTCCTGATGAAATGTATAATATGATCATATTTTGATGCTCGGCTTTTTGCTACGATATAATGCTGCTTTATGTAAATGTCTATGTTTGACAAACCCTGGCTTCAATAAAAAAATTATTAAAAAAAATAAAAAATAGAGGGTATATCAGGATTAATCTTGTGTAATTTAGCTGGTGTAATCAGGAGTCTGGTGTAAATAAAAAACAAGGTTTAAGTTGTGTTCGCTGCTCTAGAAGACCTCCTTATTTTAGACCAGAATTTATTCCATAATGGAATAGAAAAAGATTTACCCAGATCAGTTTCCCAATTACATTCTATTTCTTATTAATCTCGAACAAGAGGAATATCTGTTAAGTGCTTATAAATTTGAGAGGCAGAGGGGTTGTTACATAAAATCAGTTAATAGAAGAGGGAGAAGGAACAAGGGAACGATTAGAGGATAAAGCATTCTAATACATTTGAGCCACTGAAATCAGAGATATGTACTTGGACTGATATGAAGAAGGAAGCGAAAAACTAGATTGAATTATTGAAAAGGGAACACAAATACCATCATGAAAAAGTTGATGAGGCCATTTAAGGCTGGTGGTTAACCAATCCTTCCCAAAAATACATTTATCACTAAGCTTAATGTGCTTTTTATACCAAATTGCTGAATTTAAAAAAAAATTCACGTGGCGCGAAGACGAAAAAATTGGATGGAAAAGAATTGGGAGAGACAATGATGAAGGTATATAGGAGAGAGAAATGTATTCTTCAAAAGAAAATGGATGGTAAAAAGATTTTTCGACTTCTACCCATGAGAGATATAGAATAGACATATAGAATAGAGTCTTTACATTTATCCGATAGCAGAAAAGAAGATTGTTTGAGAAACAATGCAGTGTAATAGGAGTGAAAATCAGGAAAATTAACTCCTCCTCCCAAATGCCACAAAAATTTTAATCAAATTCTATACAACTTTTTATATCAAGATTGGGGAATATTAATCGCAATATTGGATAAAGAAAACAGTATTACAGGGACTAACATAATTTATATAGTATCTAGTCAGCCCCACCATGATAAAAATAGGGGGTGCCATTGCGATGTAGACAAGGATAATATTAATTGTAGCTCTTTCAGATTTAAAGCAACAGTGTCTTTAATAGATGCCTTGAACCATAACCCAAAATATTTAATTTTACTTGTATTCCAATGAAATCAGAAAGATGAAAAGTCTGCATGAAATCATAGTTTATTCAAAGGAAGAATTGTATATTCATCAGCATTTAATGTATAACCAGAGATGATGGCAAAATCATCCACTTCTAATAGAAAAGCTGGCAACAAAGTGTGGGATTTGAAATAAATAATAAGATGTCATCCGCATAAACTGAAAGTTTTCAATGCTTGTCACCATACGAGAATCCTTTAATAGCTTTATGCCAGGCTCCCCTATGAAGTTGGAATGATAGGGATACAAGTCCATTAGCTAAAATAAAGGATCGAGGAATACAATAGAGAAACATAATTAATGAATTTTGGACCAAACTCAAACCAAGCAAGGGTAGAAAAAATAAAGGCCAAACTAAGTCTATCAAATACTTTTTCCATCCGTGACCAATTATCCTCGATACTTTGGAGGTGAACATTTGTTACTGCCATATCAGGTTTCAGAGCACTCAATTCTTCAAGGATTAACTCTATACAAATTGGCGATGAAGATCTGGTAGGAGAAGAAGGGTCCTTCTTAATTCGCTTACCAGATGCCAGCGGCGTTTTTTTTTTCAAGGGCGGCGGGGCTCCGCCCTCCCTATTGCAATGCGGCATCCACATTGAGTGTGGGTTTTTAAAATGCTAAATAACAGCAATGTTACTTACCATTTTAAATCCCGAGCCAAGCCCCGACTGCTGAGTCCTGCTGCCTGCCTGCCTGTGCAGGTTACGATGCACTTGAGCGAGCATCACTGCAGCATCAGGCAGGCAATACAGGTAGCATGTGGGCTGATTAGTGACACATGCGCTTTACTGATGTGTCACAATTTAAGATAAAAAACTAACCAGGTGCATTAGGTGCCAGCCCTGTTATTCATGTTTAGGCTCTTTTGGGGCCCGCCCAGAAATGACGCATGGCAGCATCATAAATCTACAGCAGCCTTGGGCGGGTGCAGTATAGCCTGAGGCTGCATTGAAGTCTTTAAGGAAGCTGGGGCATGATGAGGACACCCTCATCCCACCCTTTCATCAGTCGTCACTGGATGGGGTTGGGCCATGCATAACTCACCCCACCCATCTCCCTATGACGACTCAGTTGGGCAAATGTGTTTTTTAATTACAATAATCATTGCACTGAATGATTATTGTATATTAACTTTGAACTTTATTTTAATTTAAAAAAAACGCTGTAAGCATTGTCTTTATGTCACAGAGTCATCAGACTTAACTCATGACCCTGTGACGTGGAGTCACATGCTGCACAGAGTAGAGCGTTCACCTTCAGCTCTCTCTGAACCAATAGCTGCTGGACAACAACAGGAGACGCACAGCCAGCCAGCAACTAGCATTGACACCATCAACCAGCTGACTGACCAAGACAGAAGCTGCCTGATAACGGGGGTAAGTGTGAAATATTAATTATTGTACTTTTAAATTATTTTTGCAATGTTTGGATTATTTAAATATGCTGGTTTTTAATTATTTTCACATATTGCACAGTCCATTTAGCAGGTCTAGTATCATGACTCATGAGTACATCTAAATAAACTTCTAAGGGTTAATGTGTCTCATGCAAAGCACATCATGTAATATGCAAAGAGATTTTTATTTTATAAAGCTAGATAGGTGAGTTACTGCTTTCAATACAGAGCTCATTTTGTTATGTACAGTTCATACATTTTAATACTTTCAATATAGCACAGTGAGCTATAAACAGAATGTGACTCTTAAACCTTGTAACCCTCCCTTACTTTTGTAACACAACCTCTACATTGATTAACACACTTTATTTATTGTCAATATATGTGTACATGTGATCTAAAGTGCATTGACACCCTATATATGCATGAGTAGCACTATAAAAACAATTGTGTTATTTAAATTGTTATTTGTGCAAATACAAAGTCAAAAGCAAGCGTCTTATTTTGTGATAAGCTTTGAGCCTTTCTTTCTGCTTCATTGCTTCCAATCAATTAGTATTTAAAGCGAGACCACTCACCCCTAAGGGTCTCAAAGCGCTGTGTGTGGGGGGTTGAGGGGAGGAAATCTGCGATTGATTTGAAGAGCCAGGTCTTGAGGTCCTTCCTGAATTGTGGACGTAATGGCTAAGCCTGAGGTGCAGAGGCAGGGAGTTCCAGAAGTAAGGAGAGGGATCTTTCTCCAGCAGTGGTCTTGCGGATACGTGTGCTGTTGGCCTGGGCCAGTTGGGCAGAGTGGGGGTGTCAGGGGAGAGTGTAGAAGGAGAAGTGGTGGTTGAGGTATGTAGATCTGGCGTTGTGGAGGGATTTATAGACATGCGTGAGGAGCTTGAAGGTAAATCTTTTGTTGATAGATAGCTAGTGAAGGACTCTCAGGGAATATATGATGTTATATCGCATGCCAACACAAAGCATGCCATTACAACGTGGTTGTAACAACACAAGTGCTGTTACAACGCGTTACCATTACAGCGCATACTTTTACCATGCATATGCCTTTACCACGCATGCCATTACAATGCAAAGGCATGCGTGGTAAAGGCATATATTTGGTGAAAGTGGTTAAGGTAAGTAATTGTGTGTGTCTGTTTGTGTGTATATATATTTTTTTCTAATACCCCGAATCAACCTCAAAATTACTCTTTGTACCACTGCCTATAACCATACCACCTTAAAATTTGCAAAACAATTACCTTACCACCCCAATATCCATACCCCCTAAACCCTAAAATTACCCTTAGCACCCCAAAACCCAAACCAACCCTGAACCCTAAAATTAATCTTGGCACTCCAAACTTATACCCCAAAA
Organism: Lissotriton vulgaris; assembly: GCF_964263255.1. Classification (NCBI taxonomy): domain Eukaryota; kingdom Metazoa; phylum Chordata; class Amphibia; order Caudata; family Salamandridae; genus Lissotriton; species Lissotriton vulgaris. Next base: position 1,087,134,020 of record NC_141697.1, on the reverse strand, counting down.
CCCAAACCTACCCTGATTCCTGAAATTAACCTTGGCACCCCAAAACATATACCCATCCTGAACCCTAAAATTAATCTTGTCAACCCAAAACTATACTCCTAGACCCAAAGCCACCCTACACCCTATACTTACCTTATATTTACATGTAAAACACTTATGCTTTCACCATTCATGCCTATATAACGAAATTCTTTGTAAAGGCATGCGTAGTCAAGGTATATGCATTGTAATGCCATACATTGTAATAGGTAATGGCATTGCGCTGTAATGGTACTTGCGTTGTGTTGGCATGCGTTGTAATGTTACGCGTTGTATTGGATTTGTTGTGATGGCTGTTTCCCCTCTCCGGTGGCCGGTGATGTAGCTGCGGCTTGGGATGTTCAGGATGAGTTTGGCAGAGGTGTTAATGATGTTCTGCAGTTTCTTTCCGAGTTTCTGGGTGGCGCTGGCTAGAGTGCTGACACGCTCATGGGTGACAGTTTTCCTGTACTCACTGGGGACACACTGGAAGATCTTATAAAGTAGATGGAGCATGTGGAAACAGGAGGATGAAACAGTGTTGATTTGGTGGTTTATTGAGAGAGAGAAGTCCAGGAAGATGCCAAGGTTTTGCACGTGGTCGGTGAGTGTGTGGGGGGGTCCAAGTGCTGCAGGCCCCCTCTATCTGGCCCCCCAAGAGTCATCAAAGGCAGCACTTGGGGGTGGATCCCAGGTTGAGGACCTTGGTTGTTTCAGTTAAGCTTGAGGAAGCTGTCCTTCATCCTGGTGGGGACTGTGTTTATCCCATTGTGGAAGTTTCACTTAGCAGCTATGGGTTCTTCTGTGAGTGAGAGAATCAGCTGGGTGTTATCAGCGTAGGAGACAATGTTGAGTCTGTGGTTCCTGACGATCGCTGCAAGTGGGGCCTTGTAGATGTTGAAGAGCTTAGGGCTCAGGGAGGAGCCTTGAGGCCCTTTGCAGCTGATCTCTGTGGGTTTTGACTTGAATAGTGGAAGTCTTACTCTCTGTGTTCGGCCGGTGAGGAAGGAGCAGATCCATCCAGGGCTTTGTTACGGATTCGGGTATCGTGGAATCTAGTTCAGAGGGTGTGATGGGAAACGGTATTGAAGGCAGCTGAGAGGTCCAGGAGGAAGAGGGCAGCTGTTTTCCATTGGTCGAGGCATTTGCTTTTAGACTTGAGGCTCCAGATAGCTGGAACAGAAGGAGGCCTTAGGGCCCTTTAACTTCGGTCTTTGTTATGGGCCCAGGTGAAATCTGATAAGCCGCTGCCCCCACCACTTGCACATTGCTGCTCGGAATGAAAGCAGGCAATGTGCAACAGCAGGCGCTGTTGAATGTGCCCGTTACAAATGGGGATTTTGATTGGCTAGGGTATACACCTAAGCCAAGCAGTACTCACTACCACTCAGGTTAATTCAGATACACATGCAAGATTACCTGTGCTCATTGACTGGTAGCTTGGCGCAGAGCAGGCTTATCAATAAGGGAGTTTTCTACAGAGGAGAGGTGGTCCACAAAGGAATCCAAGTCCACATTAGTTTTCACTGATTATTGATAATGGTAACACACTCAAGAAAACTCTGGACCTCTTGAGTTTTCAAACAATAAAGTATTTGAAGGGGATGATGAGTGTGTTAAACGTTACATCTTGGTATCCTTAGGCTCAATCCTTTTTTGTATGAATAGAATCAAAGTAGACCGTTCTTTATAGAAAAATTGCTCTTTATTTGTGTGGATAAAAACGTAGACAGCCGACACGTGTTTCGCCCCTGTGGCGAATTGCGCCAGGGCTTTTTCAAGGCTATTTACAATTTTATATGTTCTGTATGCTTCCTCATTATATACACAGTAAAATTCAACATTTGGTCGGGTTTGTAAATTTATAAGGGATTGAATCCCTCGCGTATCCCTCAAGGTCTCTCGTCTCTTCTGCCGTTTCCGCTCAGTAAGTCAATAAGGGAGTGTATAAAGTATTTGTGCAAAACACATAGTAAAGTAACACTTATTTTCTTGGCACAATCATTTTTCGGCACTGCCTGGAAAAATAAGAATCACCAATCTCTTGCCAAACTGGCTGCTTTCCCAGAGTGTAACACACTTTCTTCAGTCAGTGTAAGTCATAAACAAAATATTCCAGACAATGGCTGGAGACAGTGCTCCACATAGAACCAAGGGATTGCACTATGCCAACTGTTGTTTTCCAGAAAGGCGATGGACTACGGGCTGCCTAGAGGGGGCAGTGGCCTTGGTGCTGAAATTTGTAAACCTTGGGGTCTGGTTACTGGAATGATCACTGGTTTACCTGTCCCCTGTCTCTAGCCCCCTGAATGTAGCCGGTGTAAAACCTTAACTCACCATCCCTCCTCTAATCATATAAGGCATTCCCATACCTCTTCTCACTACGTCAACAGGATTCTAGAGTTCGGGCCAGCGGGACAGGTGTTCACCGCAATGTACACATACTCGAACATACACACGCATTCGTTCACATAGATTCATTTTTAAACATGAGCATGCACTTCTTTGCAGAAACATGCAACTTTACACAAAATTGCACATATCCCCATGCTTGCAGAGACCCAGGAGCTCACTTGCAGTCATGCACATTCCATTAAAAACAACCTGAATTTATTATTATAAATGTTTTTATTTGTTTTGTGTTAAACAGTATTGTACAGGAAGCACATTTGCTTGAAACATTACATGAATGCAATGTAATTGCTGGTAATAATTATTGTTTTAATTCTTTTAGCACATGAAAAATTGGAGTTAAAACTGGTTGTGATACAATCACATTCAAGATCATTACTGAGAGATATCGAAAGAGAACACTTGGTTGTCCCGACTCTGCTGCAACAGGACATTGATCAAAACTCGGCTTCGTGGTCCTTAATCTTAGGCCACAAGGTAGGACATGGTTCTCTATTTACGGCAAAGGTCCACATTCAGCTGTATATGGATGCCAACTGTGTGGTGTTTAGGTGTGGAGGCCTGTTGGTTTATCTTAGCAGAACAGTTCAGAGAGTATGAGCTTGTGGCAAGTTAAAAGTTCAAGGGACTCTTTTTTGTTTTCCATTATGAACTACGAAAATTCCCAAAATTTAGATTTTTAAATATTTTATTATTTTATACACTCTTTAATTTATTTAACCGTGGCTTGATAATCCCTTACTATCCCTTAATGCTTTCCATCCCTAAAGCCTTTAAACCACAAACTGCCCATAAATTCTATCTTTCTTCATGCTTAAAAAAAGTACTACTCTAATTCGTAAAAGACCTCTACTACTCCTTAGTGCTACCCTAAAATCCGCTAACTATCCCTTAATGCTTACTTTACTTGAATTATTAAGAGGCATTGCTACTCTCCCGCCCCTTTATCCCACCTCATTTTAAATGCTCCTGTTTGCTTTAGGAGGATGCCCCTTACCCCTGATCCCAGTACACTCACGTTTGCTCTATAATGCACAACATTTTACCATGTTTTAGGCCACTGCTTATTTTCATTCTATTTTTTCAGTCGACAATATTTTTTACAGTGATGTTTTTCAGACTACTTTTTGTCACACAATATTTTTACTGCACACAGAGTATGTACAGTGAGTAGGACATATAAAATCGATCTAATGTGTTGTGACAGTTGTGACTGCTGTCCATTTAGTAATAGGATCACTGATAGGACTAGCACTGTCTATAGGCTGTAATTTTAGTCTGTCTCATGTGTAAAATAGCTCTGTTCATTAAAGTGTAGAATATCAAAATGGTCTAACTGCAATGTTTCTGTGTTGGGTACAGATGAGTACTATATATCTCAGAGATCTGCCTAGAACTCTTTTAAATGGTATTGTTCAATGAGAGTCTAATACTTTTAAAGAAATGTTTCAATACATTTTGTATTATTTGCCATCTAAAGTCAAGTTAAAATTTATAAGTACACCCTTTACATTGTAGGCAGATCACTGAATTGACATGCTCAAGCTTTTCATGGCATCTAGCCTCAAATCTTAAACCATATTTTAATTATTAACAAGGCTATACTGCTTGGGGAACAGCTGTATGTGCTGCTGCAGTCGCATTCCTGTCAGAATGAAAATGTATGTGAATGAATAATTGCTGTTACTTGTGTGTGCATGACAATTCATATTAGTGTTTATTTAGTATTTTGCGTAATATTGTTCTTGTGTCTTCAAATTAGGGAATATTTTAAAACAGGAAAGGTTTTCTATTTCCAGTCTGACATATTGCTGGACACAATGAACACAGTTGACAGTTTACTCATAAACCCATTTTTGGGTTTGACACATGCAAATAAACTGCAAGTGAAAACATTAGACGCTGATAAACCTCAAATTAAAATTGAGCAGTCTACAAAAGATAGGGGAAAGGGTTACACACGTCGGTTTACCAGTACATGGTATGATAGGATGGAATGGCTCACTGGTAGCACTTCTAAAAATGCTTTATTCTGTTTCCCTTGCTTACTCTTTGGTGGTGAAGTTACCTGGACAAAAACAGGAGTTACTGACCTAAAGCATCGGGCTTAAAAAAATACCAGAACATGATTCCTGTAGATCCCATTTGACAAATATGTTGAAATTATCTCTTTTTGGAAAATCGGATATTGTACAGCATTTGAACGAAGCATACCGTGTGGGAGTAAAAAAACATGATGCAGAAGTGGATAAAAAACAATACATTTTATCAAAATTGATTGACTTTATTCAGTTTTGGGGTGCCTTTGAATTGGCATTACAAAGCCATGATGAAACTGAAGAGTCTTTAAATACTGGCATGTTCAGGGGCATTGTTAATTTTGTCTCCAGCATTGACAGTGCTATGGAAACACATTTTAAAACAGTCACAGTGTTTAAAGGCACTTCTAAAACTATTCAAAATGAATTGCTGGACTTTATGCTGGAAGTAACAAGAGACTATATTACACAGCAGTTGAGAAGCACTGATTATGTACCTATCCAAGCTGATGATACAACTGATGTCTCTACTAAGACACAGTCAGTTCTGGTCTTCCGCTACATTGATGGAAATTGCAAGGTAGCTGAAAGATTTTATTGTTTCACACATCTGAAAAACTCTTCAGCAGAAACATTTGCCTCAGCCATTCTTAATGAATTAAACATTATGCTAAAGGAAAAGTAATTGCTCAAAACTACGATGGTGCCAGTGTCATGAGTGGTGCAACTGCTGGGGTGTAAAAGAAAATCAGGAATGTTTACCCAAATGCACATTACATTCATTGCTATGACCACCAACTTAACCTAATTATGGAACATGCTTCCTCCAAAATATCTAGAGTTAACATTTTTTTTTCATAGCTTGGTGGTATAACAGCATTTTTTGCACGTTCCCCAAAAAGGACTAATATTCTTGAACAAATAGTTTCAAGAAGTCTTCCAAGAGGGTCTGCAACTCGCTGGAACTTCAATATTCGAACAATAAACATAATGTATGAATACAGACAATCTTCTTGAATTCATGTCAACCATTGCAAACCGTGGTGATTTTAAATCAAACACTATATATGAAGCTAGGGGATTTACTAGAACAATAGAAGATAGAGAGTTTAAATTCTTTCCTTTTTTTTTACCATATAATGTCCCACGTATACATTTTATATAATCAATTGCAAAAGCTTGACATTGACACTGTGTCTGTCCAGAAAGCTACTACAGACTTTGTGGCAAGCAGCACCAAAGTACGAGAATCCATTGACAGTTTGGATTCTACACTTTCACAAGAGCAGACATTTGTAAACCGGAGACTGCAAATAAATACATTTACCCAGGAAGCAAAAGAAGTCAGTGACATTATTGTGGTCCATGCCAGAGAGTGCTTTGCATTCACAAAGTATCTTGTGCAACACTATTGCGAAGTGACCTATTTGACATACATGCCAAATCTTTCCCAGCTGAGGCAGTCTCAGAAACGATAGAAGCCTATCCAATGTTAGACAAAGCCAGATTGCATACAGAATTTTCAGTCCTGTATGGAAGACGTGACTTCCGTCAAGCTACTTGTGGTGCCATGGCTTTATTTAGCTTTTTTGTTTGAAAACAACTTAGAGAAGTCTTTTTCTGAGACCATAGAACTTTTAAGAGTTGTCATTACTACAGCAATGACAACAGCAGAGTCTGAGCAATGTTTTTCCACACTAAAGACGTTAAAAACGTTTTTGCGAAACACAATGACTCAAGCTAGATTTAATGCATTGGCTATGCTGACAATGGAAAAAGAGCTAATAAAGGAAATAGCAGAAATCAACAAAAGAACAATCAAAAAGTTAGTTCATCTCAAAGATCGAGGAGCAAACTTTCTATATGAATAGAAAATATGAATCTGATGTGTGATCATAGTTTCAGGTGTTTATAGCTCGGTATGTTTTGTTTGATATTAGGAAGTACTTTTGGAAATTTACTCATTCCATTTAATATTTATACAACTCCTGTACAATTGATATGTATTTATATATGTGTGTTTATGAAGCTGTGAATTTAAATATATTTGTTTTCATATTTTATTATTATTTAAAATATTTTTGTTGTTAGTGTTTAAAAATATGTTAGTTTTGAGGGTATATTTCTTTATATGTACAACATTTAGTTATTTTCTTAATTTATTTTTATTTACCTGTTTTCAACTGTACTGCCAGGCACAAGAACCCTTCTACCTGAGATTGGAATGCAAAGTATTTAAATATTATTTTTATTTTTTAATTGTGTTTAAAAATATCATATTGGTTTTGAAATTACTTAAAATTTACATTTATTTATTTTCCTAATTTCATTTTATTTACATTTTTCTGCTGTGCTGGCTGTGCTGGCTGAAGGGCACAAGGACCTGAGAATGACATGCAAAGTATTTACATAGTATTATTTAAAATAATTTTGTTTGTGTTTACAAATATCATATTGGTTTTGAAGGGATATTTCTTAAAATATACATTTATTTATTTTCATATTTTATTTTTATGTAGCCATTTTCTAATGTACTGACAGGCACAAGGGCCTGAGAGTGGCATGCAAAGAATTTAAAAATAAAGTACAACGTTTTTTTCCTAGCCTGCTTATACATATAACGTTATTGCTGTTTCTTTCTAAAACAAATGAAAGATTTTTAATGGATATTTCTTATATTTTAAGCAATACATATCACACTCATTTCATAACTTATTTTTATTTAGTGGTTTACTAAAATACTGATGGACCCAAGGGCTTCAGAGCGCTATTTTAAGAACAATATTTACTTCATTTTTTATTTTGCAAAATTGCCTTGCTCAAAAATGCAAAGCTTTTGCTGACTTCCTAAATATTAAATTTTTGTTTCGAATGGATATTTCCTATACTTGTAGCTATTTAATATGTCATGAGGATTACTGGGCAATCAACATTGAATAGCTGATGCAGAAAAGGAAGTGGCCAGCCTTCATTTCCAGTAGGAAAAAAATTACAAGTCTGTTTCTTTGTGGATGATCATGCACCTATGTTATGTGTTTTCTATTGGTATGGGTAGAGACAAAGTAGTCTCGCTTAGTACCCTAGCCCTCTTCAGAAGTCAGACTTGCTTGGCAACACAGAAATTCACTGAAATAATGTATGAGTTTTCTTTTATGAATGCCTAGAAGAACTGATTGTTTGGTTCATTCATCACATAAATAGTGCTGGAAATTTCACCAAAAAGGTGAATTTTTTTTTTAAATTTCTTCCCAGGGGAGGAACCCCCTAAATCCTCCTTATTGCCATCGGCTCGCTCCTGTACGTTGATTCCTTCTGCATACACCACACCAGTTTAAAATTCCACCAACCGCCACTGTCAGATGCAGCAGTAGAAGCAGAGGGTCATTTAATGCTGTTTAGGCACCTTTTGAGAGGTGTTGTTGAATGGCACACTCCCTGTGACAGAAGAAGAAATCCAAAACTCCAGGTCCTCCATAGTATCTTGCAGAATATTGAATGGATTGTAATCTGCCAATGGAGTAGAGTCAGGGGTTTCAATGCCACCACGTGCAAAATGTAATTTTTCAATAAACCATAAAGTACCCATGTAGAAAGGTTAAACTGAACAGTATTGACAGAGGCAATTAACTAAACTTTTTGCGAGTCAATTAATAAAAAGGAAAAGAAAAAAACATTTATGTCTAAAGGAGGTAATGAAGGCAAGCAAAAAGCATTTAGAGTTTTAAAGGTGAAGCCAAAAAGCATTGAGGCAATATTTAGAACGTCGCATTGAGGCAGTTTCAAAATAATTAGCTGAGGAACTCCTGAGGTCCTCAAAATTCTCAAAATGGCGGCCGCTAAAATCCGATGTGGAAATGCGCCAGCATGGAATAGGACAGAAACCTCACCCCGGACGCTCGTAGGCCTCACAACATGTGCACTGGAACCTCATCTCCACTCGGTGAGGAATTGGAGGTCAAACAACGGGTGGTGCCAGTCTCCCGTTCACCGATACTGCCACAGAGCCTCACATGAAGGCGGCCATCTTCTTTGGCACCGAAGCCACGCCCCTGCATTACTGTATTTTGATGGGAAACTGTTCTCTGAACACCTTCAAAATAAATTAAGGCTATGGGCAGAGGATGAATCACCAATTCCTATAACTCAAACGGGGTTTGCACTCAGGATGCTCAACGGTCGATAACATTTTAACATGATCCTTACACTGGGAAAAAAATCATTATATGCCTGCTTTGTGGAATATTCCATGGCATTGAACAAGGTTAATTGGCAAAAGCTATGCAGCAAATTTATAGCATGGGATATAGGCTGTAACCCTTTGAACCTTATCTTTGAACTGAAGTCAGATACTTGGATACAGGTAAAACTATCAACCGGCAATTTGTTATGAAAATTGCCTTAGACATGCATGCATGTTTTCCCCGTACATTTATGACCTGATTAATTCACTAAAGGCTGACTAGGGTATTCCTCCAAAGTTAGGAGGTGCAGAAATAACATATCTGGCATATGCAGATGATCTAGTGATCCTGTCACAGATGCCAAAAAGACTACAACACCACCTTAATCAGCTACATTTGGATAATATGTATAATATGGAGAATTGACTAACCATCAATCTCTCCGAAACAAAAATCATGATCTTGGGACATCACACAAAAGCTAGGGAGTGTGTACTAGTAGAGTCATCAATTGAAGTAGTAAACCACTATGAATACCCTGGAGTGTCCTTTGATAATAAGTTATCTTACGTAAGTCACCAGGCCAATAAGAAAATGAAGGCACCAGTGATTACTAGGTCGGTGCTGAAATTCATTAATATATTTGGAGGTAAAGTGATTAACCGATCACTCAAAGCACTACACATGAAACTGGTTTTATATCTAATGTATGTATCCCTCGGTAAGAAGCAACAAGATCATTTCCAATCTTGGGAAAATCTTTTTGAAATGTGACGCAATTTATTGCATCTATGGTCGGCAACTCCTCATTGTATTATGAGACTGGAATAAGGCCTAAAATGTTTGGTAACATTCCATTATAGAAGTGCTGTGAACTATATTGTTGATTGACACAACCTCATTAAAATACTTATTATATGAAGAATTAGGGAGAGCTATATATAAAGAAACAGAATTGCACAAATTATTCAGAAATATAGAAACCTATGATCTGCCTGACACACACACATTTGACCAAATGAAACGCTGTGCTTGGAAAAACTTCATTTGCGACATATTTATTACCAAGAAGTGGGCCAACGATCTGACAGGAGCCACAAAATATAAACACACAAACTTTGTATTTGACACTTATATTGCACAGAGTCAAGAATATCTAGGGCCATGTAAAAAAGACATGTTATAAGATTTTGTTATATATTCTGATTTGGGAGTTTGAAACCAGTTTTTACAGGAAATACAGCCTGTAGTCTCTGTGGTACCACAGTCTCTGATACATATTATATGTATTTGTCCCAAATTGTTGATTATAAGGAAGAAATATGTATGCCCCTTGTTTGAAAATGCTAAAATAAGAATAATTGCCGAAGATATCAGATATAGTTTAAGGCTTAGAAAAGACAGCACAATAACAACAATGATCAAATCTTTACATCAGGTCTATAAAGTACAATCTGCATTGTGTTCACTATATCTATGCGCAGACAGGGAAATGCTAAAACCATTCAAAACAGTATTGGTCCTCTTTTTTGGGGGCAATTATCGGTTGCACAAAGTTAAGGATTTGTTTGCTGTTTGCAAAATTAGGCACATTAGCACTTTAATATTATTGAAAGGTGACATATTGTGGTATTGATGGTAGTGAATACAGCTGTGGGACGTCAAACAATGTGACCAATTCTGTCAATAGCTGCAATGGGAAGATTTTATGAAATAACTATATGTAAATATCAATTGATGTTGGAATATAAACATTTATTGTCATGGTTGTGGGAAAGCAGACAGGATGGTGGAATGATAACTGGTGGCCTCCCGAATTTGGAATGACCCCTTCTCCTGTAATGGAGATAAAAAACCTTGGGGTCTGGCTGGACCCTACTCTTAGTTTCACCTGCCATACTAAGAGGGTGGCAGCCTCTTGCTTTGGCATTATCAGGGGCCTTAGACCTGTACTTAAATTCTTTGATGCCCCTACCAGACAGTTAGTGGTCCAAGCCTCAGTACTATCTAGGATAGATTATGCCAGTGCGTTGCTAGCAGGAACAAACCAGGCTGAACTCACGCGGCTGCAGCGCGTGCAGAACGCTGCAGCCAGATCGGTGGTGGGATTGCCCAGGCGCTGTCCGGTTTCGAGAACACTGCAAGCGCTCCACTGGCTGCCTGTTGGTCGGAGGATCGAGTTTAAGGTGCTTTGCCTGGCTTTTAAAATTTTAAAAGGCACGGCCCCCCAATACTGATGAACCTACTGACCCCTTACGTCCCCTCGCGATCCTTGAGATCGATGGGTCAGAACCTGTCTGTTGTCCCACGTTTCTTGTTGAGTAGGACAGGTGGCTGCTCCTTTCGAGTAGTGGCCGCAAAGCTGTGGAACTCTCTTCCTGCTGAAATCCGGGCACTGGATGACTTACTCCAGTTTAGACGGGCCATTAAAACCTTCCTTTTTAATAAAAATCTCTGATTGAGTATCTTTCATGCTGTGTTGTGTATACCTTCTTATGGCGCCAGGACGCCCCTTTGCTGGGGCAGCTGTGCGCGGTACAAAAACAGTTAACATAACATAACATAACATTTTAAGATGTTTCGCTGTAAGTCAGATTTGAAAGTGTTTATCTGTAGATCATTTTCTTAAAGATATTTATATGCAATATGCGATGATGCATATTTTATTGTACTCATTGATTAATAAAGTAAACTGCTACTACTACTACTACTATTGTAGATGGTGTTGATTTTGTTTACAAAGCAGTTGGAGAGTTGTATGCAGAGTTACTGTGATGGGATGATGGCTGTGGAGCTGACAAATGGGGATGAGGATTCCTTCACAATGGCCAAGATCTCTTTGATAGTGTAGGAGCTGTTTTGGATCCATTCTGTTGAGGCCTTGCTGCCTGATGTATTTGAGGCACAGGTGATTGATGCAGTGGGCTATCTTGTAGAAGTCTCTATCAGTGTTGTCGGTGGAGTCATTCTACTACTATTGCAGCTGCTTACAGAGATGCATGGAGAGTCTGAGGTCCTTTGTGTACCACTTGCCTTTGGCTTGGTTGAAAGAGTAGAAAAGGTTTTCAGGGGAACCAGGGAGTAAGCACAAGAGGTGCAAGACTTGTTTAAGCTCTTGATATAGCATGCTAAGCCATTATGGGTATTTTGTTTCATTGGTGTTGCATAGTCTGTGTATCTGCTGTTGTGGGCTGGTTGAGAGATATAGGAATTGAACTGTCCAGATGTGTAGGGTGGGCTGGTTCACTGAAAATCTGGGTAAATTGCTAATGATGGGGTCTAGGAAGTATACTACTAAGTGGATAACGGTTTTACTTGATGAGTGAGTCCGAAGATTCTGAGCTTCGCCAAGAGGGTAGTGGATTTTGAGGTAGCCAGGTCCTCCAGGTAGAAGTTAAGATGGATGAAGGAGCTGGATGTGAGGGCCAGGGGGATGATGAAGTCTACAAGCTCCAAGCTGAATTTAGGTCTGGGTCCTAGGAGGAGGGGCAGTGGAGTAGCACTCCTCCAGGGGTCGTGGAACTGGAGGTGATGATTTTGAAGGCCATGTGTTCTAGTTGGTCACTGGTATGAGCAGAGGTGATGGAGCCATTAAATTCCTTGGGTAGATGAACCAGAGACCTCCTCAGGGTCTGTTGGTTCTGTCTTGCCTAAAAACTTTGAAACTAGCAAGGTGGACATGGCTGTGGTCAGGGCACAGATGCTGGGTTGATCCACATTTCAGTGAGGAAGAGGAGGTCCGGAGTGTGGTCATGCAAGAGGTCCCAAATATTCTAAGTAGTGTCCGGTTTGTATCTTTTCTCTTGTCTAACAACTTTGAATCCAGAAAGGTGACCACTGCTACGTCCAGGGCAGGTGCAGAGTCAAATCAATTTTTGGTTAGGAAGAGGTGGCTTGGAGAAAGATTGTGCATGTGGTCCTAATCTTCTTTGGCATGTTTGGGGAGTGAGCAGGTATTGAAGAGAAGGTAGTTGGGGGATGGTTGTGTATGGAGTTGGGGCTTGCAGTGGCTGTGCATGTGGTGTACTGTGGGGGGAAGTGAGTGAAGGTCAGGGGCAGGAGAAGTAGCAGGCAGGAGAAAGCACATACTGTCCAGTAGATGATTTGGCATCTTGGGGTGAGAGTGTGGAGGGCTTCATCCGAGTAGCATCTTTGACTGTGGTGGGCTAATGGCAGACCAGGTGATATGGCACTGGGCATTGTTGGGTGTGGTCAGGCTCTGCCAGGGTTGCTGGTGCATATGCACCACAATCTACCAGTAAGAAGGCTGTTGGAATGGTGGAGCAGTGGCCAATGGGGAGGTTAACAGATCAAGGGCCAAAACAAAAGAAGAAGGGGATCAAAGCACTAATTCCCGGACGGCCTACTGAGCATCTCGCTGAATACGTGGACTCATTCCTCCAACCATTAGTACAGAATTTACTCTCATATTTGAAAGATAGTAGGGAACTTCTCTGCAAATTGGAGGATGTAGTATGGGAAAATGAAACTTTCACATTCGTAACTAAGGACATTGAAAGTTTATATACTTGTATACAATTAGAGAAGGGCCTTAAATCTCTGAAACACTTTCTTTTTAAACAAAATACCTGTCACCTTGAGCATACTCGAGTGTTGCTGACTATGTCCGAATTGATCTTGACACAAAATGTTTTTTGCATGGTAACAGTTGGTTCCGGCGGAAACAGGGACCTGCCATGGGTTCCAGGTTTGCTCCATCCTATGCAAACCTCTTTATGGGTTTGTATGAGGTGGAGCATGCCTGGGGCCCAGGTGCTAAAAACTGGGTGGTGCATAGACTTTTTTTATGCCCGCTATATTGACGACGTTTTTCTAATCTGGAAAGGGAGCTTACAAGATCTGAAGGAATACTTTACTTACCTTAACGAAAATGATCGTAATATCAAACTCACCATCAACAGTTCCAAGCAAGATATTGTATTTGTGGACCTCAGACTTTATGTGAATGGAAATGTGATCCATAGTGATATGTATAAAAAACCAACATCCTGCAACAGTACTCTACATGCGACCAGTTGCCATCCAAAAAATACTGTTGCAGCCATACCCTATGGAGAGATGATACGGGTTCGCCGTAATTGCAGTGAGGAGGTCAATTTCGAGAGAAACATACACAAAACTAAATATGACTTTTTAGCCAGGGGGTATGACAAAGACAACATTAAAAAGGCAGAAAAGAAAGTGAGAAAAAAGAAACGGAGCGATATCTTGGCCCAACAACCACGTTCTAGTGCAGACATTAATCAGATCCAATGTGTGTTTGTGACAGAGTATGGAGTTCTGAACAACCATATCTTTAATATACTAGGGAAATTTGGCACCTATTAAAATTTGAAACATTGCCTCCAGATATTGTCCCTGATAAACCAAATGTTGTTTATAGGAAGGGTTCTACAATAAAGAACACACTTTGTCCCAGTTATGTTAGGACACCTAATGTCCCACAAATGTCTTGGCTGCCAGAAAAGCCATTGGGTTTTCATTTCTGTGGCAATTGCTCAATTTGCAGAAACGGTATGAATAAGAAGAAGACATTCAAATATAATGGCCCTAAGAAATATACAATAAGGTCCTTTAATAATTGCAATACTACACATGAAGTCTATTTGATTATTTGTCACTGTGAAAAAATGTATGTGGGGAGCGGCATTAGGAGTCTTAAGATCAGGATTCAAGAACATGTTAGAAGTATAAAACATGGAGACATGAGAAACCCTGTTGCGCAACATATTTCTGAATGTCACCCACATAACAGTGAGATCAAGTTCCATGCAATAAACTGTATGGGTCCAAGTCCCAGGGGTGGTGATAGGACCTTACAGTTAAGACAAATGAAAGCCCGCTGGATCTGTAAGCTGAGATCTGTAACCTTTGGGTTAAACATGAATAATGAATTTCACTATTTCCTGTAGATGTCTATCTGGTAGGCATCTCTGTGATCTGTTGTAAATTTTAAATGCAAAACATCTAATGCTCAACACGATCGGATAGAGGCCCCCTGTCCCTTCCTTCTTTTCTTCCTTTTTCCTACATAAAAGGTAGAAACTGTTTATGTGTTGTTGAATATGGGATTGTCTAAAAGCCGTGTAATGCTATGACAGTATTTTGATGGAGATTTTCAAACAAGAGAAAGGTTTTATGCAGCTTTTCTAATATCGATTTGGAGTAGACGCCTTTTTGTGACTTTATTTTATGCTGTTTAACTGGAGCACGATCGATACCTTATTGTTTGTTGACGTATACTATCTTAAAACATGAGTAAAGTGTTAGATTTACTTGGCTCAAGATGGTGTTGATCGCGACCTGCTTGCGTCACTTATAGCGGTATGCAATAGACATGATTGTGCTCTACTGGTAAAAATCTTTTTGCATGGTTCAACTCATTGTAGGATTTGCACTATACGGGATATATGAGATACATCACTGATAACTAATTAATCAGCGATGAAAATCTCTAAATATATGCTGAATACATGAGGAACACGTTTTGCTTAAATAACAACACTATGATTTAAATAGAATATTATGTCATCTATAAATATGATAAAGACGAGGTGGTGTTTCCTTACATGTGATAAGGAAATGTGTCTTACTATATACTATTTGAAAATGGCGCCGCCTTTAGATCCGGAGTGGTGGCTCTTAATATGCTACGTAGAATGCGTGACTTTGCCTAATCTGTTCAATCCTGACTAAATGCCCATCTGCGAAACACACAAGATGATGGGGGGAATGTTGCACAATGGCAAAACATTCACCCCCAGTCACAGATCTGGGTTTAATCCATTGTTATTTTGCTCAACAAAGCCACCCCAGTTCAGACATGGCCATATGCAAATCAGTCTTGGCCCTGTGCCTCATGGGAACAGTCCAGCCCAAACTGCCAAGACATGTCTTCCCTGGACCGGACTCAAGCAGTCTAGGACTGGTTTCTGGCTATCAGCCATCTTCAGCCAGGATAGCTTGACTCCAGTGTCATAGTGAGCAGGAGACCCATGTCTGGGCATACCCTTCCCACATAGGGTGAACAGCAAAACACACAAATGCTGATCTGTACAGTAATTTCTCGCTTACATCCTCCTTCTATTCTGAAACTACATTGAAAAGTGGGAGGAAGTAACCTATACAGGAGTGTTGGTGTTCGATTCTGAGAATAATATTCGTGTGCGTGGGTCAAAATGTGGATAGACTGTATATTCGGGTCTATTCCAATATGGCGCTGCCTTTGTACTTTTCTTGACGTCATTTTATATGCGACGTAGGACTACTTAATTAATAGATGGGACACTAATTAGTCAATTAACCTATTGTCCTTGTATATAAATAAGGGGCGATTTTTGTATGGCTTGTACGATCGACGAACGAGATGACCACATGATTGACGACACGCATACTTCTGCGGTAAGCTGGAGTGTAGAGAGGGTTTTTATGCTAAATCTTGCTCAGGAAATGAAATTCGTCTTCCGCTCTGTTTCTAATTGCATAGAGGGAGTCGTATATTTTACTAACTTGGGTTTTGTGCCGTCTTTGTTAAGTTACGATGTACTAGAGAACCCACTTTGAAGTTCAAAGATGGCAGCTTCTCTACCTTTCCCTTGTGCTATAAAAGTAAAGGTAGTCGGTGTGCCCCTGAAGTTGGGAGAACGAACAATAAAAAATATTTTTGGGAAATCGATGTCAATATATTTCTCCGTTTGCATCTCTGATTGCAGCGATTTGACGGATTACATATATTAGAATAGATGCTGTACTTTTTGACAAGAAGGAACATAATAACAGGCTATAGTTTGCCCGTATGTATACACGAGAAACGGTGTCTTTACACTTCATGCAAAAATCTTCTCTTATAAAGAAATTCAATCTGTACGATCGGTGTTTATATATGTCTAACCTTCATGACATCACTCGCATATCTTTAAGATGGTGCAATGAATTACTAACTGTGCCTTTCTGGGACTGAATAATACTGTGCAAAATTGTTACTATTAGATAATATTGCGTCTACTGTTAAGATTTGATATTGCTTAAATAGTTTGAACGCTATCATAGCGACTTGCGAAAGACCCACTAGACACAGTGGTTTTGTGCTTTCTACAAAATGACTGCGCTATTTGGTGCAAATTGAACTATACAAATCTTTTGCGATAATTTATCAGGTTTGAAAAACAATGTACAATGATGGATATTTGCTGGGCCTTTTTTTGGGTATTCCGAACTAGACTAACCAGTATAGATGTTCATTAACCGCTTAGCTAATGGACGCTCCATTTATTTTTAGGTTACACTTTGCAGTATCCACTGAAAATCATAAAGCAGTCTCAACATTGCCAAAAAATTGATAGGCAATCTTTTAAAGTAAGTGTAATGTACCAAAATATTTAAAAGTACTAAAATAAGATAACTGATTGTTTTAGTGGCAGCTGTGAAAAATCTGAGTTTGAGTTGAGATACAAAACCACAATTTTTTATATCACTACAGAAGGTGGGGTTTCATACAGTATATTTTCTAAAAAAATGTATGATTGTACTACATCAATGTTATACTGAATAGAAAAGGCTATTTTGAGATGGAACCTTGTAAATATATTCTAATGCCACCAGAGGCTATAATACAATGCTATTTGATAATGAAATGTATGGAATATAATGCTAATTGTGTTTGGACATTGAATATGTTAAGCCTGATGAGTATAAAAGTGTATATTTCATTTTTTTACAGACTACCGGGATTGAATTGATTATTGACAGGCATATACATCCTGGAACAGTACTATAAACTTGTTATGGTATGTGTATATATATAAACTACATACGGTAAATCCTGCTGTGTGCGTAGCTATACATGGTTTCTTGTTACATATTACATACAAGTTTATATAAAACCAAAATGAAGCTGTGTTATAATATGGTTAGGGATCTCCTGAAATGTCTATACCCGATTGCAAGATATACTTTCCCAAAGCAAGTGCGAATTAGAAGTTTAAACAAATGGACGCTGTTTTGTATTATCTGTTTTTTAAAGTGTTTTTGAAAGTGTTTTCAAATGTTTGTCAACAGATTTGTAAAAATATTTTGTTTTATGTATTTTTATATCTTTGAAGAAGTCCGGTAACGGACAAAACGCGTTGGGTATTTCATTGAAAACAAGAATTGAATAAAGATCAAGTTTGAAACTTCCAGAACTTGTGATTGACTTCGCTTTGGGAAAATGAATGTGAAACTTTATACTTGTGAATAGCATTGTATAAGGATGGTTATCCAAAAATACATGTAAATTGTTATTAGAAGTGTGAGGAGCCACAATTTTGTGTATTTAATTAGCCGATCAAGGGCCACTGGAGCGGAAAGAGTGAAAGAAGTAATGGTGGGAAGGATGTGCAGGGCACACAGTAGGACAAGAGCAGAAAAGGCAAGGAAGATGTGCCTGAAGAGAGACAGAAGTGGCAATAGGAGAGAAACAAGTGGCAAAAGTAAAGGCAGAAGTGAAAGTAAGAGTGATAAAAAGTAAAAGTGGAAAAAGAGAGAGAGGAATGTAAGATAGAAAGGGGCAGAGAGAGTTGCAAACAAAGGCAGAAAATGTGTCAAACAGAGAGACAGAAGTGCAAAAAAAGACAAACAAAGGTGGGAGAATGAGAGACAGAAGTGGCAGAACGGAATAAAGAAGCAGCAGAAAGAGAGACAGAAGTGATGTTGCAGGTCTAAAAGGTCCCGGAGTCTCAACTGGAGGACTGAGATGGGGGTCATGAGCGTAGGAGCCCCACCCAAGGGGCAGGATCAGACAGTCAAGCAAGGGGCAGATAGCCTCCTTTATCCAGTTCAAAGTGGTGACTTTGGATTGGATATGGATGTGCTTGTCACAAGCTAGCTAAGGAAGAGATGGTGCCTGCATCACTGCCTCTGTGTCTCCCATTTGAACCTTTAGTGCTTACTCCCAATCTGTTCCTATTGCCTCCGACACATTGACAGTGTCCTGTTTGGGATTGCAGTGGCAACCTCAGCATTATGAATTCTGAGAGCAGATGGAAAGGTTACATCATTCCTAGTGAAGGTTTGCGTTCTGCAGTGACCTGATATAAAGGCATACATTTCATGTGGTCTGTTTTTGTTTTAAAATTTTAGAATGATCATTCACAAATGTCTGCTCTGTGTCTGCAGACAATCAGAGTTTTGAAGAGTACAGGTAAGAGGTGTAGGATAAAAAAGCATGTTGTTCACATCTAGACCTAATATAATAATCTGCCATTTTAAATTGCATGTCTTGTGAGCTGCAGGAAACCCAAAGTTTATATTGCAGTGAGAGTCTTGGTGTAGGCTTTTAGTGAGCTCCCACAAAAGCTAGCAATCTACTTCTTGAGTGTGAGGAATTTTAAGCTTTAAATTTGCATCTTGACAGAACACCATGACCGATCTTAGAGAAAGATGTTTGAGAAGCACAACAATGAAAGCCATACCAATGTTACATTTGAAAAAAAAGATACCATGCAAAAAAGAAATGAAACTATAATGATTGAAATGACTGAACAATAAGAAATGTGAGCCGGGGGTCAGAGGATTAGTAAAAGTCAAATTGGATTTGCTTCAAATCAGAAGCAGTCTTAACAATTTAAGAAGCCTTTGATCTGGCTGGAATTCGAAAATAAACACCAGAAGAATGTTGAGATTGAAAGGCCATAGTCTAGACATGCACCCCTACCCTGAGAGCAACAGCTACATGCTTATTTTGATCACTTGCAGTGATGTTTGGTCTGGGCAAACATGAATCATGTGCCAAGGCCTATTTCATGGTGATATCATCTTGTCCGACTGGAAAGGGGTGCACTAAATACTACCCGCAGAATGGTTGGGGATCCTGCCTTTTCCTGGAGTTAAGTAACATGAGCAAGGTGGTGTTAGAATACTTTTTTGTGCTTCATAAGAACCAGAAGTGTGAATCATCTGTGTCACTGGTCTGGTGCCTAAAGGCTCACTTGGGTAAAGTTCTGTGGCTATGTGCCTAACTCATCCTTGGCCTCCATGGATTGTGTGTAGTACCTGACAGCGCATGATATTTGTGTGTGAGTCCTTGCATGCGTGTGCTGTGCATGGTATGTATCACAAAGTTCTATTGGTTCCATTGTGGAAGCCTAGGTCCTGGAGCGGCTAGTGGAGTTGAGGAACGCAACTCCCAGAGAAGAGAGGTAGGTTGCTGACATTAATGATGGCTAGGTTGAGAAAATGCACTGGAAGAAAAGGTGCACATCAGAAGTCCCTTTGATTTCAAGAAGAGTCATCAGTCAGTGGGGCTTGGGCTAATTGTCATGGAGATGGTAAAACTGATAAGGTTGGCATTGTGGACCACCAAATCTTGACAGAGAGGATGCCTTAGTCCTTTTCATCTTTATGAGGCATATTTCAGTGGAGACTGACAGACAGATGTGAATTATGGTTACTCCCTTGGCCTGTGTTGTAGCCCGACCTGGAGAGCACCTGCGAAATTGCCAGTGTCAATTTAAGATGTAGCATGTTACCCGGTGAGCAGGCAAATCACTCTCAAGTTCTCATTTGATGTTCAGGTTATGCTTCAGGCTGTTTAATCCTCTATTCTGCTTATCAATTGATATGCAGGATGGTTAGCAATGACATATGGACTCAGAAGGCATGAGCTGCCACACTGGGGATAAACCCATAGCAATTGGTCAAGGATTACTGGAAATAGCTGAGTGTAGGTGCCTGAGAATGCAGAATGTGACAGATTTTGTCAAGGTTCGGCAGAGCTGAATTAAAATGTGGCCACCATCTTGACAGATTTTCCATGTCCCTAAAAACATATTTTTACTTCAAAAAGCTGTGGCTACAGCCTCTGAGCCTCCCTTAAAAACAAATCTCGGATTGGTCGGTAAAAATGGAAGGGCCCGGAAGATGACTTATTATGAAAATAGCAAAGAAATGGGCCAAATTCTCTCCTTCAGAGTAGGAGACAGTTCTAGTTATAAACTATCCAGCAGTTAAGGGATGAGAACGAGGATCTTCTGACCGAACCAGTTGCTATTCATGACATCTTCCTCCAGTTTAATCAGGACTGTTTCTCTTCCACAAAGGATAGTTTTCCATTCATCAAGCAACATTATGATCATACAGTGATTCCTCCCCATCAAATTAGTCACCCATCACCATTTTGGTTGAAAATGCTATTTGCTATCTCGTTAGTGGGAATCTTGTAGATTTCACTGCATCAATTTTACGAAGCTTTTTTGCGTCGGAATGCCCACCCTGCATACATTATACTTGACGCAGGTGTAATGTGGTGTAGGGCTTTACAAAATGATGCATCTCCCTAGGTACATTACGTTGTAAATGTGTTACAATGTGGCTCATTGTTTACGCCGCTGCTGTGCCACAATAGTGGCGCAAAGGCAGCACAAAAGTGTTGTAAGGTTCTTGTAAATCTGCGCCTGTGTCTTTTTTGGATTCGATATGGAATGCAGCAAAGTTGTGCAACATTTCTTTGGTTTGACCGGAATAAATCATCAGGAGAGATGCGCTAGTAAAAGAAATACGGGACGCTCGGAGTCCGCAGCACCGCATGAATTGTTACCCCAAGAGACCTGAGGGAGGACGCTGCTTTACCCTAGGCTAGAAAATAGACCAGGATAAAATGAGATAAGAAGAACAAGGATTTGACCTTCGGACCCCATGTGGGCCCACTGAAAAACTTCACGGTACACAAGTCCTGTTTTGAACATCTACCTTCCTTTAAGAAGACCTTCACTAAAAGAAGTGCCACACAGAAGGTCGAAACTCGTTGGCCCCCTTTGAGAGAGGTTCCCAGGTGCACCGGGTTGAAATCAGGTCCCAAAATTGGACTAAAACCAGCCCCTAATCCAGGGTCTACTCTCGTGCCATAAGAATCTTTTGGGACCTCTCCCCTGGCAAAAAAAGTAGTATAAGCTTGAGGACAGTAAAATAGAGTATTCTACCCATGCTCCCATCAATAGGACTGTTTTTTGGTTATGTACCTTTGAAGAACTTTTGTTTGTTTGATGCACTTTTTTGAATGTACAAAGCACTATATATTTAAGTTGTTCCACTGTATATAGTTGTTGGACACATTGTTCCTTGAAAACAAAGAATTTTTTTAATGTTCAAATTGTGTATATTAACAGGAATTATAAGTTTGGGTCTATTTTGCTCAATGATGGGTATGTTTGTTTTGCATTTGAAATAAGAAAAATTATAAAAATATAAATGCTTATATCCCAACGTTAATTAAAAAACCATATGGGTAGATTTATGGTGTCAGAGGCAATTTGTTTTTTGCACATTTGTATTTGGATTCCAGCCTCTGACCTTTCCTTAACTAAATCAATCCCCTTAATCAGTACTACATTTTTTTGGTTTATGACATTAAGATATCATGTAGATGACAATAAATGAGTCTTATTTATTCAAAACACCTAAGATATCCTGTGGACATTTTAAAATATTGGGCTAGCCTGCACGCTATACGTACGATGCTGTGCCCCACTCCTCACTTAGTAATAGACATATTTAGCAAATAGCAAAAATATCAATGGAATCAAAATCTGAAACTTTGTGAAGCTGCACCATTTTCATTAAGCACAGTTGTGCCTGCAGAATAATTATAAGTGTACCCTTAGCAATTACTACTCAAGCTCAATGACACCATAGGACCTCCTCAGTCAGTGCGGTCGTTATGTCACACATCTTAGTCTCTAATTCATTAGAACTACTTATACCAAACCTTTGATACAAATTAAAATAAGTACAACAAAGATTAGCAAGTTTAATTTTTGTATTAAAATAGATGCACAACTATTGTAGTATGAAATTTGGTGGTGTACTATTCACCAATTTCAAATTAATGACATGCAATGCAGTGTAAAAGAAAACACTTCTTAATTTTCTCAGTAGGCACATCAGAGCCTAATTACATTTCAAGAATATTTGTGGTTGTCAAAAGCTGTACAAGAGGAAATAGCTACGGAACAGTAAATTACTTAAAACTAGACTCACCGAAAAGCACAACTGCGAAGCAAGGACACCAAGAAATACAGCAGGTTATGAAAAGACTTGTTTATTATACCACTGAGGTGGAAATATAATTCAGCGTCAACATTCCAAATAGAAAGGATGCTCCAACAAGGGAGGAGGGGGAGATATGGGCTGAAAAAGAGGACTACAACTATTGTTAAGGTTAACATATGTGTCAGGTGGTCAGAGGATTCTAATTTCCACAAATTGCAAGGTATATGTCCAAGAACTGCCGCTAACTAGCATTAGCATTAGTTAGCGGCAGTATTCTTAACGCAGCCTATCACCTATAACTATCGCCCCCTTAGCAATGTATTTACAATACGTCGCTACATGGCGATAGTATCAGCTAACCGTGGTGAACACTGCCACTAACACTAGCGTCAAGGCGATAAAATTCTTGACTTTAGTGATAGAAAAGTGGAGAAAGGCCAATCAGTGGCAAAAATCTCACATTCGTCAGCTCAACAGCCTTTTTTGCCTCTAGAGGAAAAAATAGCCTATTAGTCCAACTCCATTGAAAAAAGAAAATAATAGCAATGGACTGCAAAATGGAGCAGCCAAGGCCAAGTGCAGCACAGATCAACAACCCCCCAAGCCACCCAACAGCCTGGATGACCAGCCAGAGGGTCTGGGGAAGAGGAAAATCAGGGTTACATCTATGAAACAGAGGCTCATCATTTGGCAAAATTAGTGATGCATCACTTTTCATTGTGCACTCCTTTAAAAACCATGGCATCAAAACCTTGAAAGCGTGGACAGACCCCCAGGCCTGCATCTGGGCCCCGGAGTGAGATGCGGAGGTTCTGTGGAGTCGCTGGTTCGTATCTGTAGTTATTGAGGCAAAGCAATCACCCTTACCTGGTAGTGAAGTCTGGCAGGTCGCATGGAGACACATTGCTGACCTGTGTGGGAGACCGCCAGGCCACACTTGGGGCTGTGAACAGTAGAGGTGCTCCTGTGCACCAACGTTGGGAGGTCTGCATCGCATACTGCAAGCCACTACTACACAAGGGTGTACAGAGAAGATTACCAATGGTGGGCCGTGCCTCTCTGCATCACAGACCATAAGTGTTGTGCAGGCCGGAGGTTATGGATGGTGAGACCCCTGAGCTGTGCCAAACTTGTGTGGTGGGAGCACTGCAACTACGCGCCTAGGGGGGCCAGTTGCATCATCTGCATTGGGAGGTTCCCCAGCGGACTTGGTGGCAACTGCTGTACTTAGACTTAGGAAATCCCACCTGAGTGAGGCTTCTGCTGGCTGAGTCACAGTTATGGAGAGAGAGCAGCTCATTGAGCCCTGTGTAAATGTCCAGGTGAGGAGATGGTGGGGCGCATAGTGGAGGGGGGGCCTAGTGCCTGTGGGTGACGCATACCATGCCCTGTGTAATCCCTACACTGCAGCTGGCGCACATCACCAAGGGCACCACACAAGACTGGTGGAGGACTCCACTAAATAGCTCAAATCGCAAATATCGCCCTTGGTGGAGGTGAGTGCCAGGAGCATGAGGTCCAGACCCTTGTGTATGCAGCTTGATATACCAACACTCGCTGGGGAACTGGAGAACATGGAATCTGGCTGCCACTGGTAGTTTGGAAGAGGCAAACGGGTGGTGCACCCTTTCCTTGCCCCCTGATAGTTTGCTTTTTGGTGTACAGTGGACTAACCCCTAATGGACTTCCTCTTCCCACAGCGCTGCCCCTTCTGGTTGCTGCTGGTGCTGTCCCAATCTGCTGGTTCCTCTGACCCGGAGTTCAGGTGTACAAGTCTCTCCTCCACATGCAGGCTCTTGCCTGTGCCTCATCCCTGGTGGTCTAGTGGTAGAGCGTCACAGCTCTGCAGCATGACTGCCCTCCTGTCCCAATTTTCTGTTGCTCCTGTTCATCTTTCTGCTCTTCTCCATTACTTTCCTACCTTTTTCTTTTTTTATCTTTGCTTTGTTTGGCTTTGTTTTTCCTGTGCTTTTGTGCAGTTCCTTTTTCCCTATCCTCTCCCTTGTTGCCGCTGCGATAACCTGCATCTCTGCCCCCCTCCAGTGTTTTTCCCACTTTCCCACCTCCCAGCTGTCCAGCCTCCCTGCAGAACTAC
The DNA here is from genome assembly GCF_964263255.1 of Lissotriton vulgaris. Lineage (NCBI taxonomy): Eukaryota > Metazoa > Chordata > Amphibia > Caudata > Salamandridae > Lissotriton > Lissotriton vulgaris. Next base: position 1,087,109,229 of record NC_141697.1, on the reverse strand, counting down.
TTAATGGTGGATGCTATGCGGCCATGCGCAGCAGGCCTGCCACTGGTGCACTTTAGGGAAGCCAAAGGCAAGCCCGTCTGCATCCATTCACCCTTGCACCGTGCCGAACACCATGGAGCCTGCCGCTTGAACACTCCACTGCTAAGAAACAAGCAACCCTCCTTGCCCTCATCCCTGGATGTCACACTAATTAGCATCACCGAAGAATACCCTTGCACCCTGCGCCTGCCGAAACTGCAAACACACCTCCTGTCACATCTGCACACCAGCACTTCTTGCTGCCCAGCAGACAAACAGTGCACCTGACCAGCTCAACTGCATTCTCCTCAACATGTGGTCCCTCCACAAATACGCCACAGACATCTGGGACCTCCTTGATACCATCTCTTCAGACATCATCTTTTCACAGAAACCCAGACCAACCTCTGCTCAGGACCGGACATTGCCATCGTCATTCCCTGATGGCTACGAAATCACCCACAAGGCCCACCCCGCCCATCCAGAAGGAGGCATTGCCATCATCTACAAAAGCACGCTCCAACTAACCACGCACTCTGATGACCCCCAACAATGACCATAGAACACCTCCACTTCCATATTTGGACCAACCCAAACACCACCCTTCACGGCACCCTTGTCTACAGGTCCCCCAGGCCATAAACCCCCATTCACCAATGCCATTGTAGACCTCATTGCACCACAGGCTCTACCATCCACCGACTACATTCTACTCAGAGACCTCAAATTCCACCTGCACAACCCCAGTGACCAGAACACCACCCCCCACCTGGGGAAGCTCAAAAACATTAGACTCAAGCAGCTAGTCACCCCACCAACCCACATAGCCGGACACCTGCTAGAGCCTGTCTTCTCCACCAGCAGGAAATTCAACTACAGCCATATCACCAAACTCTTCTACCCCCTCCCTCTATTACTGTAATGCTTCTTGTTGTGTTCTACTGCCTTTGCTACATTGTTCTCATGTTGTAAAATGTTGTCTCAATTAAAAATGACAACACAAAAAGGAATGTGGCGCGGAAGATGGACGAGATGATAATATCTCTGTTAGAGAAAGGTAATAATAATACTCCTTTTCCCTGTCTTCCTCATCACAGTTTCTAACCTTCTTGGTATGGACTAGCAAACACTGGGCCAGTAGGTGAGTGGTATAATGAAGAGTTGTATGGGAAAGCCTCTCTTCATGGCTTCTGGGAGGGTGAAACCCCATCTGTGATACAGAGTAAAACGTCATGTTTAAGTTTTGTCTCAAGGATAGGACAGGTACATCCTATCTGTGTAATGAGGAAAGTCTCTTTCCATTAGGACTATGATGAGGAACACTAAGGGCCTGATTCACAAAGAAAAATGTACACTTAGTTGTAAGTTTACAATTCTTTGCAAATCACGAAGATATTTTACAAGTAGTATCTTTATTTGTTTCACACCAATCATCAATGTTTGCTCTGTCTTTATTATATCTTAAATGATCAGCACCCAGGGGCAAGAAGACGACGGGGTCTGAGGCGGGAGCTGAAGATGTTTTCTAGGGACTGGACGCTCCTTTACCGAGGGCTCTGCTGCTGGCCCCAGTAAGTCCTCCTGTTGTTAATATTAATAACTATATTTCCCTACCTTTTACTGCCCCTTCTTTTTTCCGAACTATTATTATTTCCATTTCCTAATTCTAGTTTTTCACCAAATCTTCTTTGATCTATCTATTTCTAAATTATTGTTATCCCTGCCTCTACCTCTGTACTACTACTATGAGTCTGTCTGTAGCTTGCTCAGTTGGTCAATCTTTATTTTAAGTTTTAAAACTCAGATTCACCAATAGCTCTAGCCACTGAGTCCAGTCCTTTGGGTTGTCCTTGTCTTAATCTTGAAAGGCTTTTCAAAAATTGCCACCCAAAAAAATGTCCAACAAGATATTTCTCTATTTTTTTATAGGACAGAACATATTCAAAGGGAAGAGACGTCACAGCACCCAAATGAAGAGACACAGTTAGAGGGCCCAAGACGTCAACTACACCGGACCCCTCCAGCAGACAGCTCGGACGATAACATCTCTATGACCAGAGACGTCAAACGAAATGGAGGCCAACAGGAGCAAGCTACAAGATCAGGAGATAAAATACAGCGGTCGGTAACAACAACATTTGAGAAGAAGGCAGAAGGGTTAAGGAGGTTAACGAGTCAGGGGAACAAGGATAAGGACCAACTACAAAAGATGGAGAGGACGCGACCTCCAAAAGAAAAGGCACCTCACTCAGCGCAGATAACTCCTCAGAGTGAGCCCCTCAGTGATAACAATGACACGGATAGATTAGAAGGTATTGACCAATGTTTAGAGCTCGCTAGTACAACTCAAGAGTCACCTAGAATCCCACACACGAATGCTCGGCGAACTTCTCATAACACAGATAATACATCCCACATCGTAAATAGAATGGAAAAATGACAACCAAACAGTGGGTAAAAAGGAAAATATCTCGACAAAGAGATTAGATCAAACACATAGAAAAGCAAAATGTAAAGCTCGGAGAGAAAGGCTATCTATAACGAAGAGAACAATCTACAATAACCAGAAAAATATTAGAGAGATTCAGAAACAAATTGGCAACATGGCTCAAGACACACTTAAAACCCTCCTAGCGATTGAAAATATACTGAAAATGACGGTAAACACCCACTCCAAGGTCATGCATATCCAAAACCTGGTACATTCGTCACAAAGAAAGAGCAACGAGATGGCCATGCCACTATCAAACAGGCACAATCGACCAGGCAGGGCGAAGTCCTGGTCGAATGAGGAAACACTAGCCATACTCAGAACTTATGAATCAACAGACCGCAAAAGAGGGGAGAGAATCAAAACAGTACCGATTGACCCCAATAGATCTTTCAGACGGAATGAAAGAAAATCTAACCTCAGCAACTTACAACAAATCAAGCTAACATCGGATGCAATAAATCTGAACCCTAGCAACTCAGGGAAACCACTGATATGCCTTCTACTCAACTGTCGATCTGCAAATAAACACGCTTCTGACATAGCAGACCTCATCATCAACAAGGGTATCGATTTGGCAATCCTGACAGAAACGTGGCTCTCGGAGTCTTCTTCTCCAACAATGGATCTCCTAGTACCACCTCAGTATAACATTGTGCGACTAGATAGACTAAAGAAGACAGGTGGAGGTATAGCTTGCATTCACCGATCGGATATAGAGTTTATCCAGATACAATCCGACTCACTAGAGGCCTGTGAATACCTAAGTCTTAAATTAAGATCAGCAGACAATCAAAGATGCAACCTGCATGCGCTCTACCACCCGCCAGGAGAGAACGCCAAGTTCATAGAGCACTTAATGGAGATCATAACAGCCAACTATAACACCGATGCCAAGAATATTTACCTAGGTGATTTCAACTTACACTGGGATGACTGCAATGACAAATTGGTCAACGCGCTTAAAGATTTCTTCTCGGAACTAAACCTCTCTCAAGCTTGCACGCAACCTACACACTTGAAAGGATCAACGTTAGACTGGATAATATTGAGTAAGGAAGATACTTCAATCCTCGCAATAACACTGTGTGACTGGTCAGATCATCATGCCATAACTTTCACGATACCCACATGGAAAAAGAACAAGACCTCGCAACCCGTCAAGGTCAAAAAATGGATGCACGACACAAAAGAGGAGAATATTGGGCGCCTAATAGGAAGATGTGAAAGAGACTTGAAGCTACCTAGCGACCTGCTGAATGTACAAGAGTTGACAGATCTCTATACAACGTCAGTTACGAATATCGTCAACGACCCCTTGCCACTAAAATGGAAAAGAGTCACAGAGAAGACAAAAAATCAGTGGTTTAGTGGGGCACTGAACGAAGATAGGCGAAAACTGAGATTGGCTGAGAGAAAATGGAGACAGCACCCATCACCCTCTGAGCTGAAATCCCTCAGAAAAATCGGAAACCAATATAACAAAAAGATCATCAATGCCAAAAAGGAATATATAAGATCTGAACTGGACAATGCCAAAAACAGACCAAGGAAACTATTTGAAATTTTAAAGCAACAATCAAATAAACTAGCCAAATCTGCACAAGAGAACACTAAAACTTCACTAAGCTGCGAACAATTCGCGACATTCTTCACAGAGAAAGCCAACTCGCTTGAGAAAGAACTCAAAAGTGCAGCGGATAATCTACCTAAACAGCCCTTGTCTACGCTCGATACCAGCTCAAAAACAGAAGGAAATAAGTCTAAAAACAAGGCACACTGGGATAACTTTAAACTATATGACCAAAATACTATTGCCAAAACTCTCTCGGATATCAAACCTAACAACCACTATCAGGACCCGCTACCCGCGAAATGCCTAAAGGAAATTAACCACATTGTGGTTCCAATCTGGACCACAATAATAAATGCATCACTTGCACAAGGGGTCCTCCCAGACTGCTTAAAAACAGGTCAAGTTGTCCCCTTAATCAAAAAACCGTCAGCAGATGCAACAGATCCGAATAACTTCCGACCAGTGACCAACATCCCTATACTGGCCAAACTAATAGAGAAATGCGTGCAAAGCCAACTGAACCAACACATCAACAACTTCACCTTGCTAGATGAATGCCAATCAGGATTCAGAACAGGGCATAGCACAGAAACAGCGATCCTCCATATTGCTGATGATGCGCTTCAGGCCCTGGATCAAAATCGAGCATGCCTACTGATTCTCCTAGATTTGTCATCAGCATTTGACACTGTGAATGATGAAGCACTATTGAACAGGCTGCAGGAAAGGATGGGACTGTCTGGAACGGTACTGAAATGGTTCGAATCATTTCTGCGGAACAGAACACAAAGATTCCTGGTCAACCAATCACTATCTCCATCCTGTCCTAACTCAATTGGAGTACCTCAAGGTTCGACACTATCCCCAGCACTATTCAACTTACATGTCGAACCGCTCACAGAAATTCTACGAAACGCACAGATACAATATCACATGTATGCGGACGACACGCAAATATACATGAAGATCGGGTCCCTGGAAGACATTGAGCTGATGAATGAGGCTTTAAAAATGACATTGAAATGGTTAACAACAAATCACCTGAAGCTAAACGCCCACAAAACAGAGTTTCTACTAATCTCACCAGCAAAGGGCCAGTCGGAAATGAAGGAATGGACCAAGCTGTTGACAGCGCTAAACTGCACCCCAACGCTAGTCAACTCAGCGAAATCGCTCGGAATCACATTAGATGAGAAGCTCGACATGCACGTCCATATTAAATCAATGGCCAAAAGTGCACGGTTCCACTTGAACTACATAAGAAAATTGAAACCTTTCATCTCAGAGGCGGATCTTAAGCTAGCAGTCCAGTCCTTAGTAATTTCAAGGATTGAATATGGGTGCACCACCTTAGCCGGTCTTCCGAAAACGACCACAGCACAGCTAAAAGCATGCCTCAACGCAACGGCAAGACTGATCACTGGATCCAGGAAATTCAACCATATCTCTCCGCACCTGAAAGCTTTAAACAGGCTCCCTTTTGAAGCCAGAATCCAATTAAAAATAGCATGTATCACTCATAAAGCGATCCATTACAACACACCAAGATACCTGGCCGGAAAACTTGAACTGTCAGGAGGAAACAGACCAGCCAGGAGTGCCAAGGAACTGGTGTTGCGGCTAGCCTTCTTCCGAAAGAAAAAAACCTATGACCGAGCGTTCTCAGGAACAGCCCCCAGAATATGGAACTCACTCCCTCCAAACATCAGAAAGATTAAAAATTCAGTAACATTTAAGAGAGAAGTGAAGAGCCTCATGATGAGTAAATACTTTGCATAGTGCAGTTACCTGAGCACAGATCTGACCTATGTGCTGCCCGGATGTAGAGAAAGAAGATCATTATAAGGAAAAACAGCCAACATGAACAAAGATATAGGATGAACGATGATATGGGACAAATGTGACTACCGAGTCCAAACTGTATCCTTACTGCTACCTCTTAGTAACGGGAATTTTTATATATATTTACGCAATTATGTAATGCCATAGAAATATCTACCTCACGTGTGTTATCTCTTATTAAGGAGAATTTTTATATATATTTACGCAACTTTGCAATGCCATAGAATTTATCTACTTCATGTGTGTTACCTTTAAATTATATAATATATACATTAATCCTTGACCTACCTTATATAGCGCACATGTTAAGATATATAGATATAGTTATGTCACCTCCTATAGCCGTTTAGAACCTACCTCTTATCTCCTCATTTTCAAACTGCGTACTAGTGGTGTCAATTGTGTACCTGGTTATCTTCGTTAATTGTTTACCTACCTCGGAATGTAAAGCGCTCTGATACCTACGGGTCATGTTCGCGCTATACAAAACATTAAATAAATAAATAAATAAATAATATTACTACTGTCTAATCTACTCTAGTAACTGATTTGTACTAGTGAGGTATGTGGGGTATGTATGCATTATATTAACTATTTTCAATATTTCTAGTGAAATAGAATAAATGGGGGACACGTATATGGCATCTAAAAATGTGTGATATTTTTTCTAGGGGTACTGCCACCAGTTCCGGGGCCAGCGGTGGGGCAGGCGACTCCAGCCAGGAGGGATCAGCATAGTGAGCCAGCAGCAGTGGCAGGCGGTGGTAAGTTATACTTATATTCCTAACTTATTGACAATAGTTACACACTCGCTTCAAGGGTGTACACTGTGCTGTTGAGAGAGACGAAGTTGTTGTGAACAACGGTTGAAGAAGAAGACACCCTTTACTTAGAATTAGCTACAGCATTAGCAGCAGGCATTGAGTAACTAATGGCCTCTTCTATCTGAATTCAACTCAGCTGGGAAAGGTTTATGAAGAAGATGAAGAGTCAGACAACCTTGATGGATGGGTTGAACGAAAAGGGAAAGAAGGATGGAAGGAGGAAGAATAGGTGAGATGTAATATATGACTGGCAGGGAAAGATGCGTGGGATGCTTAGGTGGATGATAGGAATCGGATACATGGGTGGTTGAAGGATGGATGGAAGGTGAAAGAAAAGATTCTTGCCTGGGTAGGTGAAACTTTAAGGGTGATAGGAAAAATCCTCTGGGGGGTTTCATGGGTCAAACTCAAAGGCAAGCAAGGACGGACGCATGGGTGGTTGTTTTAAAACAAATAACAAATGTATGCTGTTGGAGGAACTAAGGTTTGTTCAGAGATTAAGAAGAATGAGATAAAAGAGAGAAAAAGAAGACTTGTTTATCATAGTGCCTAGTAGTAGTAATGTCTGAAACTCCCATAAATGTTAGAGGCCGGGGAAATGGGACGATACCACAAATGCTATGTACTGTGCTTGCTAGTGCTACTGTGCCAATATGTGTTGAATGTATTTTGTGTTACTGTTTTGCTAAGAGTACTGGTTACAGTTGTCTTTTTTCTTTTTTGATATAGCTACTCCTTCTCAACCAAAAACACAACCAAACAGGAAGGAGTTTGCAGCCATGGCTGGGTGCCAGAAGCTGAAGGCCATCTGCAAAGAATATCTGCGGCTATTTGTTCTGGCGGAGGAGGAGGATAAAGGCGGCAGCAGCCTCCTCTAATGTTCTGGGCCCCAGCCAAGCCCCCTCAGTGGTACAGCGCTGCGGTCTGGCAGCCACCTGCCGGTCTTCATTGAACACTGCTGCCCCCCTGTGGATGCAACTGTAAAGCATTTAAGTGCTGTATGCTCCTCCAGGTGGCGCACCTAGAAGAGCGGATAAAGGTCCTAGAGGGTAAAAAGCGAGCCCGCCACTAGAACTTTGTCGCCTTGCCCCTTTTTTAATCTTTTTTTTTGGGTGGATGGGCAGTGGGCGTTGGGGACAAGTTGGGGTTTATATTAATTATTTATTATGGACAATGGAGCTGACATTGGACTCTTTCTTTATCTTTGGACATTGGTTGTCATTGGGGAGAAGGGTGGGTCACTTGTTGTGGGGGATTTTTACATTAGTTTTTTTGATAGGGGAATACATCATTTATAATTAGAGTTTACATGCAATATAAATGTTTTGTGTGGGTTACTCTCTTTACTTCACATGGTTTCCTTTGCTGCTGCAGGGTTGCAGACAGTTTTTGATTTACATAATACACCAATAGTGTAACACATGAACAGATAGATGCGGTACCCTCACTTTTTAGTGACTTGTCCTACTAGTCCAGTCAGTCTTTCTTCCTAGTCTATGCAGTCTGAAACTGGACTCGGAAGGCTGAGGTTATGTGAATTAATGAATTAAATTCCATATTATTAATTATGCCTCCCCCAAAATTCTTAACTTACCTGTGATTGATGTTTATTTAAACTTAGGCAAAGCGATGGCTGCATGGTGATGATGGTTTGGGTTAGAGTAGCAGGCCTCTAATTTCTAGACATTCTTTTTCTAAGCGACTGGCTTCTGCAGCTATCCAAGCTTTGTACTTGGCAACATCCACTTCTGAAAAAGGAATCAATGTGTTAGTGTTCAGTATTGCTTTGTTCCGTGGATCCAGAATTGTGGTCGAAATGTAATGGTTGGATGACACAATGCCTCTCTGCACCCTTGTATTTTCAGATAAGCAAAGGGTTAAGCTCTCCACCAACTCATATGCTCCTTTTTTCCTCCACACCTGCATGCATTGCAGACAACCCCTTCAGTTGTTTGTGTAGCATGTGCAACAAAGGGATAGCTTGGCTCATAGTACAGTCCCCTTTGCTGACACATGTGAAGAGCTCAAAAGGAAGTAGCATCTCTTTCAGGCATTTGACTAGGCCCCATTGGTCCATCTCAATGGTCATGCCTTTCACAGTAGCATCCCCTCTTTGCATGACATATTCATTGATCGATCTGTACTGCTCAAACAGACATTCAAGCATGTAATAAGTTGAGTTCCAACATGTTGGCACCTCCTGAATGTGTGCTCTAACTGGCACTCTATTCTTACATTGAATGATCCTCAACTGCTTCCGGGATTAAAGGAATGGCTGAAATGTGTGCGGATTGTTCTGCAGGTGGTCAGGAAGATGCTGACTTGGTCTTCTTTTTTCAGAAAGTCATGTACAATGATGTTAATGCAGTGAGTCAAACACAGGACCCTGAAATAGCAATCGTCGCACATGGCCCTAACTATAATTGTCCGTGGCAACAGCAATCGTCACACATAGCCCTAACTATAATTGTCCGTGGCAACAAAACCAATGTTAAGCCCACTTGGGTGCAGCCATTCAAAGACCTTGCTGTCAAAGTCTTCCAAAATGTTTGCAGCAGTATGAGATTTCTCCATAGCGAACATGGCTACCGTTGCATATTTCTGAGTGGCATTACAAATCTCAACAGTGTCAACAACACCTGCTGCAGATATTTTTTCTCTAACCCCCACAAAGAGATCCAGTGTGCAGTGATGCACATGTAATCAGTGGCCTGGCACCTGGTTCACATGTCTGTTGTCAGGTGGATAGTGTGAACAGCACTCTGCTGCAAAGCTTGTCCAAGCAATTTCAGCATGTTGTGATGTAGTGCTAGAACAGCAGCTCTGGCGAAAGAGGCCCGGCTAGGAACCTTCCATTTTGGGAAGATGGCTGTCACAAATTCAAGGGAACCCACCCCTTTCACAAAAGCAAAAGGAAAGAGGTTAAGTGTTAACATTTTAGACAGATTTTCATTGTACAAACGTGCCGTTGGGTGATTGCTTTCATACGGCCCCACTGACCTAAACATGCTGAGAATGGTAGCCTGGATTTTTTTCTGTTCTGGTGCCAATGATGCAGGCGACTTATTGGCGCCAGATGTTGTTAGGTTCAACGCACATTTTTAGTTGTTGTACTCTCTTGCCTGGGACCCCTTGGTGTCTCAGCCTGACTCTTGCTCTTGTACCACTGAGATGTTGCTGATGAGGATATGGACGGTACCACTGCACTGCTTGGGACAGGGCTACTTGGTGTACCAGAGAAAATGTCTCCCTCTTATTCACCTTCCACCATGATCGTATCTTCTTCTACTTCTTCTTCATGCTCACCAATAGCAATGGGTGCAGTTTTGGCCGCTAAGGTGCACCTTTCACTGGATCAAGTAATGTTTTTTCAGATGGGTTTGTCCCCTGGTTCCATACTTTGAACCAAGCTTACCTTGACTAATACCTTGTCCACAAATGGAGCATACAGCAATGTTCACCTCCTTCGTGCTAACTGAAAAGAAGTCCCAAACTGGGGAGGTCAACTTTCTGGCGCTCCTGCTGCTGCCACTTGCCTTTCTGGATGAACTGGTAGGTGGGTGTGAAGTTTGACTTTCTGCAGTACCTACTACTGAGGTGGTACTTGTGGTGGATGTACATGGCTGCCGGCAAAATATGGAAGCTGGAGGTGGTGTTCAGTGTTGGTGGTATGATCTGTGCTGGTGGTATCCGTGACACATCCCTCACAGCAATTTGGAATGGGGTAATGTTGGTCTCCACTGGGGCTGGAGTAAAGTAAATGATGACTGCCTCATCATCATCCTCCTTTTCCACATCTACCTCCATAATTTTAAGTCATTCTGGAACCTTCTTTTCTCTATCCCTGTCTTGTGGATTGTCTCACTCTCAGACTGAGGTGGTGGGATCCAAGTGGCGTCTAGATTATCAGAAGGGGGGCTTTCAGAAATAGTTGATGGACTAACCCTCCTTTTCCTTGCTGGGGATCTGGAAGACAATGGATCTTCTGAAGTATTGGCTTGCTCTTCTTCTTCCTCTGCAGGAAGTTCGATCTCCTGAACTGCCCCTACTATGGGAGAAACAGCGACTATTGGGATGGTTGTGGCTATTGTTGCCCACTTATTTCAATTCTGTGCATTGATTGGGTACTACGATAAGTCAATTTCAACATCACTGCTCGTCGGCGTTTTGGTGATTAGACTGGCTGACTCTTTGACAGAAATGGGCTTGGGTCTAGGTTGGTGGGGTGGGTCCACTGATACAGGAGTACTGCTCCCAGCTTGCTCCACGGACACCGTGCTACAATATTAAAAAGTCTATTTTCACTTTTCATATCTTTTTTACACACATATATTTATTTCACTAGCTTCTCCTTTTCACAAGGCTTTTCTTTGCTAATAATGGTACTATTTTTACATATTCCTATTCCCGTACTGATTCCCAGTTTTCACTTTGTTTCTTTTCACAAACCGAGGTTGAAGATTATGCCGCTGATCATTTCACTGTATATCTGGAATCTCAGTGTATTTTACTTAGTGTTTAATTCCCTTTTCTAGGAATAATTATTGTGGCTTTCCTGATGAACGTGCAGTGTGCACCGAAACGCACGTAGAAGACCCATCATGCAGCCACGTTTTGCTTAATATTTTATTGTTTGTCTTTGAGTATTAATCACACTGGAAAATGTTTGTTCTTTGTAATTTATATGTAATTAGTTATTTTGTGTTATTGTTCAATTTTGGTGTATTGTCATATTTGTATTTTGGTATCATGATGCAAATTTGCTTTATATTATCACTTTCTATGAGATCATTTTCCACACCTTTTATCAATTTTAAATTAAAGAAATTACATTTTTAATTTATCTTCTAACACTGAGGTCATTGTATTATGCTGACAGTTAATATGGTCTGATTATCAGGTAGACCAATCTATTGCCCAGGGATTTTTTCTTTGATTGTACCGCTGCTGCAGGTGCAATGTTTTGTTTCCCAAAAATGGTCTTGAGTGACATATCGGTCTTGTTAAGCGTCAGTGCCTTCTTCTCACTGGCAACATTCTTGGTACTGGACCTGGTACCTTTCTTAAGGACCATCGTGCAGATATCAGCAGCATGCAGTGGCACAAGTTGAAGAGATGTCTGTGGTCACACATCACATGACTTCGTGCGCAGCAGGACTTCTATCTGGCAGCAAAATGGGTGATGTTTTCTCCTCCTCTTTTCTGCACCTAAAAGCAAAGAAGCAAGAAGAACATCAGTGAAACATGGCATTCATTGTTATAGCTCAATACTACAAGAAGAAACAAACAAATATAATAGATTTAACTTATTGTGTGATTGGTTACACTTATTAGTGTTATCAATATTATTAAATGTGCTACCTCAGTTATTAAAAATTCATAACATTATAGTGTAGCCATTTGTAACACTTTGACAACAACAAGGGCTTTCATGGTTAGTGTACTGTAGTGTACAGTACACTCAGGAAGGATAGGAAAGAAGAAGAACAAAAATAAAAATGTAACAGCCCTGGCTTGGCATTGTGCATCACGTGGGATGCAGCATTGAGGGAGATGCTGCTGACAATGGATGGAAGCAATAAGCCAAGATGAACAAAGGAAAGACATGCAGGCCTATGGCAAAAGCACACTAAGTAAAATAAAAAATGGCCGCCAGCCACATGGGCACTCACAACAACCAAAAGCAGGAGACCTGGAAAACAATGAACTCAAGCAGGCCTATATGGACACAGACTTTACAAAATGGCGACTGGCCACATGAGGAGGCTGAGGCAAAGGCTGGCCCACACACTATTACAAACACACTCACACACTGGCCAGACAAAGGAGGCATGCTAAACAACACAGATTCAATACAACAATACCAAAAACAAAAATTCACAGGGCTAAAAAGGTTTGCTAGTTACACAACAACCACACACATCCAACAAAGGCATTTATTTAACATGCATGAAATTAGTTAAAAGCTCCCAACAACAAATTTTGCATTTTAATCCAATGCAATCCACCCCCTAAATGATGTTTAAATTGAACAGACGCCACAGAGACAGTTTTTCCATGCACACATGAGCAACTCTAGGCCTATTGGTTGGAAAACCCATTGGCAGAATAGGCTACATAGTGAATCAATCAATTCAAATCAATAATATTGCAAATTTCTAAGCGAATATAAAGAACTGTGCTACGCTTTTTTTCTGGATTAAAGTAGAAAAAATTGCATGCAAACCAACCAGCAAGAAGCATGGCCACCACAAAGAAGGCTTAAGGGCCTAATGCAGAAGCACACTGACTCCCCTTCACAAAATGGTCGCCAGCCACATGGTCAGGCCAGACAACTAACCCTGGGCATAGTTTGCGTAGTCACACTACGCGTAGCCACCTGCAGTGCACTTCACACTACGCGAGCTACGCGAACTGCATAGTGCACTGTGCAAAATGCTGTTCGCACTGATTGCACAGTGGCGGATGCTTGTCCGCACTGTGCAATCAGTGCAAACCGCATCTTGCACAGTGCAGGCGGTCGTTTTCTGCCGCTCGAGTAGCTTTCTACTCGAGCGGCAGCTTTCTCAATGCAGACTGGTAGTTTCAAATCGTGAGCGGTCGCGAGCATACACTACTACTCGCAATGAGAAACCTGACCTCTCCGCGTTGAGAATCTCACCGGGAGGTTTATTGTCCACACTCATGATTGGCAACTTGATGTTGCTGATAGTGAACGAGGAAAAAGTCTCGCCAGGATGTCATTTTGCTCACTCGCGGTCGCCAACTTACCGTTGAGGATCGCGAGCAAGCAAAAAATTACCGCTGCACTATGCTATGCTAACGTGTTTTCACTGTGCTACGAGCAATTGGCGTAGTGCGAAGTAGCACAAAGTGCTTCACCCAGGGTTACCAACAACAAGAAAGTGAAGACAGACAATGCAGGCCTGTGGCAAAAGCACACTGGCTGCCTTCACAAAATGTTTGCATGCTAGCGGCCGCTCGCGATGAGAAACTACCAGTACGCGTTGTGAAAGCTGCCGCTAGAGTACAAATCTACTCGAGCGGCAGAAAACGACCGCTTGCACTGTGCAAGATGCAGATTGCACTGATTGCACAGTGCGGACAAGCATCCGGCACTGTGCAATCAGTGTGAACAGCATTTTGCACAGTGCACTACACAGTTCACGTAGCTACGGGTAGCTCGCGTAGGGTGAAGTGCACTTTGCGTAGCTACGCGTAGCGCTACTATGCGAACTACACCCAGGGTTATATATGATGCAGCAGACACAAAGATTGATCCTTCCAGCTCCAAACCCAAATGAAAAGTTAACAGGCAATGAACAAAGCACTGGGAGGAGCCTGCTGGACAGGAACAGGAAGTTTGAGACTCTGGGGCACTTCCTTCTTCTTCGAAAAAAATAAAAAGGACTCCTGGCACAAAAAAGTACAGCCAAATGTCAATCTGAGTTTTATTTTATCCAAATCATATTTTCGAGAAGGTTTTGATGCTGCTAAAGAGAGATTCATGTTCGGGGTCACAATCTTCACAAAAGTTCCGCCGGAGGTTCGATGGCATGCTCGAATTATGTGTCCACGATCACACACTATAACGGGACCCTGCGGCTGGCTACCAAATCTTGTGATGCTCATGAACGGATGGGAAATCTCGTTGGAGAACGCAGGCATCTCGGTAAGTCATTCCTGCACACGTGTAAATACATTTTGAGTGCGCAAACACAAAATGCTCGGTAACTCTGCATTCTTCATGGAACGGAAGTTGCCAAAAATCTTCAAGTTCCACGAGCTGGGCAGATTTTACGCCCAGGGTTCAAATTAATTGGATTCCTTTCAGCAGTTCAGGCTGTAGCTGTGTCTAAAGTTTACTATGAAGATTAACATTGAGAAAAAGCATTTTAGGTCCCCCTTTTTCTGCCCCCCCCCCCTTGATGGATCAGCCCGACATTTTCAAGGCAGCAGCTGAAGTGAGCGTCAAACAAGTTTTTGAAAACTTCTCAGAGACTCATCAAATGACGTCAAAGTTATTGGCAAATGAAAAATCATTCTTCTTATGGAAACTACATCCTAACTATAACTACCTACTGGCAACCACCAGTAGGTAATATAAGCTTGTCAATTATACAATAAAAGCCTAGCAGTTACCCAAGGTAGCGCTTCACAATAAAATGGTATTGCAGTGCACTGTGGTGAAGCAATTATGGAGTAAAAGTTGAAATACAGAACTTGAGGAAGAGTTGTGGGATGAGCAGTAAGAGATGTGGAAGGAGTCAATTGAAGATCAATTGGGGCACAAGAGGTAGGTTGTGTTGGTAAGCATGCAGGGCCGGACTGGCTACCGGGCATTTGGGCGTGCTGCCGAGCTGGGGGCTGATGTCAATATGGTGGGGGCTAATTTTGTTGATGGAGACCTGCATGTGCTTCGAAATGAAAAGCGAAATGAATTTCGTTCAGCACACGCAGGTCCCCATCAACAAAAACAGCCCCCAGCTCAGCAGCATGCCAGTCCTGCCCTGTAAGCATGGGATATAGGGCTATTCGCAGGCACAGGTTAAAACAAGGCACTACGTAGTCTGGGGGCAGAATCTCCAATTGGCTGCACTGAGAAAAGATGTTTAAATACAAAAGTCTTCAACTGAATTCTGGAAGTGTAGAAAGGTAAGTGTGCAGTGGATTTTGACAGTGTACTACTCGAGGCAGGCAGATCGGGAATTCTTATAGTTAGCAGTGGTCCTTAGCAGGCACACTGGAGAATAGAAAGTTTGTTACATAAATAAAGCACACAGGGTTTTGGCTATCTGCAGGATGAGTTAATGGATAGTGTAAGTAGTGACAATTTAGAGGACCAGGGGCTGTAGTACATAAGGTGCCCCGGGGGCACAACGGGCGCTTGCGCCCACTTTGTGTGCCTTCTGGGCACTTTGGTATTATAGAAGGGGATGCAGACGCTTGTGCATCCCCTTCTATAATACCAATGGCGCTGGGGCACTTACCCCTCAAGTCCAGAAGCGTCCGTGGAGAAAACTCCGCTTGGAGGAGCTTCATAATCTCCTAAGGACTAATCCCCCTCCCCTGAGTGACAACATTGACCTAGGATATGACCAGTTCTGCCACTGGATAACCCAAGCATTGGACTCCCTGATCCCAGCTAAGTGGGTCAAGGCTCGTGCCCATGCGGCTAGCCCCTGGTACAATTCAGAATTAGCCACTCTGAAAAAAGAATGTAAAAAGGCGGAAAGAGGATGGAGGAAAAATTATGACACCAACCTCAAGCATAATTATGTTCAATTACAAAAAACCTATCATCGTCATGTCTGTAGAACAAGGGCGGCGTATTATGCCACCGAAATCAACAGTAGCACCAACGCCTCTAAAACTGTTTTTAAAATTCTAAAAGACCTCACTGCAAAAAAAAACACCATTTCTGCCGCCACCTCTCCAGACCTATGTAATAACATGGCCAATTTCTTTACCAACAAAATAAAGAAAATTTACGAGACCTTCCCCTATTCCCCTCAGATTTCCGTTACTCTAGACCCCAGTAGACCCTGTCTTTCCTCCCTCCTCACACTAGAACGTGAGAGTTTCCATAAAATCTGTAAAAAAATAAAATCTGGCTCCCCGGCCGACCCCCTAAAACCCGAGACCTTTTGTGCAGCCAACGAGCTTGTCACGGAAGCGATACGGAATATTATTAACCTGTCTCTTTCTACGGCCAAAATTCCCTCTAAATGGAAGCAGGCATGGGTATCCCCCATCTTGAAAAAGCCCACTCTGGACCCCACCCTTCCTGAAAATTTTCAGCCCATCTCACTTCTCCCCTGGCCAGCTAAAATCATAGAGGCACACGTCAACACCACCCTCACCAACTTCCTCCTAACCAATAACATTCTGGATGACTCCCAACACAGGTTTAGAGCTGGTCACAGCACCGAGATAGCCTTGCTTAGTGTTACAGAGGACCTCCGTACCATTCTTGACACCGGCGGAACGGCAGCACTGATCCTGTTGGATCTTAGTGCTGCCTTCGACACAGTGTCACACGAGGCCCTCTTGATGAGATTGGAGGAAGCTGGAACACAGGTACGGCCCTGGGATGGTTTAAAGACTTTCTTGCCAACAGATTCTTTAAAGTCTCAACCCCCCCTTACATCTCTAAAGAGCACAACATCGGACAGGGGGTGCCTTAGGGGTCATCACTGAGCCCCACCCTTTTCAATGTTTACGTCCGACCACTAGCAGAAGTGGTTAAACAGAGTGGTCTGACGTTAGTATCTTACGCAGATGATACCCAGTTGGTGGTAGCTCTCAATGGTAACAACGGTCTGGAGGCCCATCACTTCAAGCAGACCCTTACTGACATCACCAACAGGATGACGGCGAATTTCCTCCAGCTTAATGCGGGGAAAACGGAGATACTGCTCTTGGGGAAAAACACCGCATCCTGGGGCGAAAATTGGTGGCCTGATACTTTAGGCCAACCTCCCAAGCCCAAGGAATGTGTAAAAAACCTGGGAGTCTGGGTCGACTCAGCATTGAAATTCACTCACTATACCAAAAAAGTCGCAGCCACCTGCTTCGGCATCCTGCGCAATCTAAGACCTATTCTGAAGCTCTTCAACTGTCACACCCGCCAGGTAATTGTCCAAGCTACCATCCTCTCTTGGCTGGATTATGCCAGCTCCCTCCTACTGGGCGCTAACCTGGCGGAAACTACCAGACTTCAGAGAGTGCAGAATGCTGCCGCCAGAGCGTTGGTAGGTCTCCCCCGCCACTCCTCAGTGGCTGGAGCTCTGAAAAAACTGCACTGGCTCCCGGTGGGAAAAAGGATTCAGTTAAAGGCACTCTGCCTTGCCTTCAAAATCCTTAAAACCGCCTCCCCCCCGATGTTGCGCCCCCTCCTGACGGAGTATATTCCTGGGAGGTCACTTCGTTCAGAAGGACAACATCTGGTGGTCATTCCCCGTACCAATCTAGCCAGAATGGGCGGCCGATCCTTCAGCCTGCTCACTGCCAAGCTCTGGAACAGCCTCCCGTAAACTATCCGTGGCATGCAGGACCTTCTGGCTTTCAGGAAAGCCATCAAAACCCACCTCTTTCAGTAACCGCACCTCTTCTCCTCTGGTGCTCTCTTCTTTTTCTGCCTTTAGCTTTGCTCGCAGCGCCGGGACGCCCCTTTGCTGGGGCAGCCGAGCGCTATACAAATCCCAATAACATTAACATTAACTTACAGCACCAGCGCTATCAACAGAGGATGTTCCCTCATTTACATCTGGGCGTGCTCTATGCAAATGAGGGAATTCCTTTGACTCTTCACCAGCGCCATATTACAGACGCGGGTGCAGGGTCAAAGAAGCCCTCAGGTGGCACACTGACAGTGCGCCATTTAAAAGGAGACACACTGTCAGTGCACCCCCTGACAGCAGCCCTCTGCATAGGGTAAAGGGGGTCCCATGGACCCCCCTGACATTCCCTTTGACAGTGCAGGCGGGTGCAGTCACTGACTGCACCCGCCTGTAATGGGATCTCTAATGCGCTTTGAAAGTGCAGGCGGGTGCCACCTGCACTGTGAAAACACGGAGCAGCTGCTCCGTGTTTTCACATGAATGGAGTAGCGCATTCACCATAATGGGCGACAGTGGCATTGTTTGCGCCCAGTGCACCTTTTCAAAGGTGCTCTGTGCGCAAACAAAGCCAATACGCTATACGGTCCCAGCATGTTATTGAATTATGACCAATAATTTACCAGAATACACTGATATTTAAAGGTCGGTTCTCCGTACAATCAAACAATTAAAAAAATTGGCATTTTTTCAACAATAAAAATTCATTTGTCTACTTCCACTTAAGGAGTTTCTGCTGATGTTTTAGTAGCCGCGATACTTACGTTGCATTTAATAAAATGGTGTAGTGTGTTTTATTAGTTTGACAGTAAATACCTCTCTCAGACTTCAATGTGGTAAACTCTGCATGAAAAATGTTCTGAAGCTCCACTAGCGCATGACATCTTTTATCCTAGAAGGATATGTTGAGCCTCGTGACATCTTCATGCTTTAATTCTTTAGAGGTCACGCTGTGTCCTGTAATCCTACATGAAGGCTTTCCATTTTTAGATATGCAGAGTAATAAAATACACATCTAGGCATCAGGAATTAGGATTAGCACCGACAGGGTTTAAACTAAAATGTTTTTGTAGACAGCATCTCCAGAGTGAAAGGACTGGCATGCAGTGAATGATTACAATGGCTCCTCGGAAAGCAGGATTTATACCGAAACACCATTAACATCACACAGTGGCACAAACAGTATTCAGGCATATGTATTTAAATATTGTTTGAATACGTTTTTTTTTTAGCGATGCTAATCCCATTTTTTCATGTTTTTTGCATTAATAGCCCACTGGCTATTCAATGAAAATAGAATTTCGGATTTGCATTTGAGGAATGTAAATTACAATATTAGTGTAAGCCACATGTTTGGGAAATGGATTATTTGATTTCAGACGCATCAGCAAAGATTTGTTAAATCTAAAGACGGGATCAGACATCAGCTTTGCCTCTCCGTTTTTTGACGTCTGCAACAGTTGATTGAAGAAGAATCAAGGTCAACTTTGCAACTGTGTTCGGAATGCGCTTATAATTTCCATGCAGATAGAGTTTTCTTTGTATTACAACAACTTCAAAATGCAAGGATTTGCCTCATGGAAGCATCTTCATGAATTTTGGGAATTGATAAATCACAGAATGCACGAATTAAATATCATTTTACCACACGATTATGAGTGCCAGGTGTTGGATGCTATAACTATCACACGGATGTATGTAGAAAATAAACGGTCCATAATTATTTTGCCTTTTCTTTTCTTTGCTATAATTGGTACATTAGATGCTTTTTTTACGCTGCACCAAATTTGCCTTTCTGGGTATTCACAATTTCCCCCTATGATACACATTGACACTTTTGACCTGTCGAAATTTGCCCGAATAATTTGCTTTGGAGCATGTTTTAACAAAATCCATGATTGCATAGTAGCATGTTGATTTTCAGTGTTGCGTTAGTATCTCACTGCCCAAAAGTTACACTTAAGCTAACATTTCAAGATATATTTCCTGTTCTAGAATGTAGTAGACAGGTAGAGCAAAATCACAACAACAATTCAGGAAAAGCTGTCCAATGGAAAGGGGAGACCACTCGGTCACCCCGAAAGTATGGCCGGGTCCCCAGATCCCCCGGGAAACCGTTGCGGGCGGGGGGCGTGTCCCGGCCGGTATGCCCATAGCGGCGTGGTTGGAGCACGCCCCCGCCGCCTAAAAAGGTTGTCCTAAACACCCGCCCGGAAGTCCGTGGACCTATGGGCGGGATGGGGTCGCGGCCCGCCTTCCCGCTGCTGGATAAAAGGCGCGGGAATCTAGGGAAGCGTCCTCTTGTTCCTGCGCTCTGAAGGCTGCACCACTCGTCGCTCGTGAGCCCTCAAGGGAACAAGCTGCAGTTTTTTGAATGTGTAATCTTGTTTTTTCTGTTTCAGTCATCAAGGCGTAGCTGGGGTTCGAGTCGCGGCTGGATAACAGGCAGAGGTAAAAGCTGTACGCAGATATGCCTGGCAAGAAGAGTGGAAAGAGCTCCGAGATGGAACGAATGCTGCGCACATTGGTAAATCAAGTGTCGGCGATGAACAGAAAATGCGGTAGAGTAGACCAGCTGGGTCGCGGGTTAGCGGCCCTCCGGAAACAAGTGGAGGCCCAAGCGGGGCCCACAGGGCGACCTAAGAGGATCGTGGGGCCTGCTTTGCCAAACATCACCCCAGGTGGGATAAGGGGAAAAAGAGGCAGGGGAAAGCGGGTCCTAGCGAGGCCCCAGTCCTGATGGAGGTCCCACTGGTCCCAGTAGCTCCAGCGTCCAGCCCGGTACCCACACCGGATGGGGGATTGCCAATCCCTGTGGTTATCACAACGCTGGATGACAATCAAATGCCTCCCGAAGTAGCGCTTAAGTTGGCGGCTGTGTTACCCTGGTTGAAGAAGGGAGCGGGGGGATCCGCGGCTGTGGAAGACCCGGCCGAAGAAGCTAGGCTGATTATAGAGCAGCTAAGGCAGACAAGGGGTGCTGGGACAGCGAACGTGCCTTCTATTTGTCCACAGGTGGCGAAGGTGGTCGTTGTCGAAAACCAGAATAAGTCGACGGACACGGCTGGAGGTGCGGCGGAAGCCGGTAAGAGATCACTCCCAATGTTGGGGGAGGGCGCGGTACCCTCAAGGCGGGAAAGCTTGGCGCAACATATTCCCATAGCCACTAAGGAACTGGTGTGGGCTAATAAATATATAAACATGTTTTCATTGTTGACTGATCATCGAGAGTTAGAATATGCCAAGACTCAGAAGGATTTATGGCACCCCAGTGTATGGCGGGCAACAATGGCAGAATTCACGGTCGAAGAGTCCATGATGAATTGGATCAGGGCCTTTTCTATTTTTGTAGCGATTATCGCTGAACGAACACCGGAACTGTTGAGTGACCTGGCTTGCTTCCAGAGAAGGATAACGAGCTTCCATGAGAAGTATGGAGGAGAAGAATGGAAAGGGTATGACATGGCTTTTAGAAAAGCGAAAGAGTTCAATGAAACACTGACTTGGGATTGTTTAGATACTGTATCGTGGCATGCGCAGCTCTTGCCGGGATCAGCGGGTGGTTCAGGGTCGAGCACAAATGGCTCTAGGGCCTTTCCACAGAATCAGCCTCAGCCCTTTCGACCAAACTACAGGGGGGAGTGAAGTGTGAAGTATGCATCTTTCGATGACACAGTGGTAATGTTGAATCGCTTAGGCCCCGGTGCATTGTTAGCAAAATCGGATATTGAATCTGCATTTAGGTTGCTTCCGGTGCATCCCCAAGATCAGCACTTGCTCGGTTTTACGTTTCAGGGGAAATACTACATGGATATGTGCATGCCAATGGGTTGTTCAATTTCGTGTGCCTATTTTGAAATGTTTAGCTCGTTTCTGGAGTGGGTGTTCTCGAAGGCCACAGGGCACCAACTTGTGATGCATTATCTTGCTGACTTCCTGTTTCTCGGCCCAGCGGGCTCTCAGGACTATGCACGGGCATTGCAGGATTTCTGCATGCTCATGCAGGGTTTCGGGGTACCGTTGGCGCCAGGTAAGACGGTGGGGCCGACTACCTCCCTGGAGTTTCTGGGCATCGAACTAGACTCCGTGGAGGGTTGCTTCCGCTTGCCGGCGGAGAAGATCGCCAAATTCAGGGCTTCCCTGTTGCAGTGTCTTCGGAACGAGAAAGTGACACTGCACCAATTACAGCAAACAGTTGGTCAGCTTAACTTTGCATTAAGGGTGATACCGATGGCTCGCCCTTTCTCACGGTCCATTACCCAGACCATGGTTGGCCTCAAGGAAGGGCACCATCGCACAAGACTGTCAGCAGAGGTTCGCCAGGACATGCTCATTTGGCTGGCCTTCCTGGCGGACTTCAACGGCCGAGTAGTCTGGAGCAAAGCCCCGGCCTCGTCGGCGGAACTAGGCTTATGGACCGACTCGGCGGGCAGCGTGGGGTTTGGCGCGATCCTTGGAAACCGTTGGTCGGCCCAAAGATGGCCAGCATGGTGGGAAACAAGCGGTTTGACGAGTAACATTGGCTTTCTAGAGCTCTTCCCCATCTGGGTGGCTCTGTCGGCATGGCCGGAGGAGTTCAGAGACCGCTCGGTGGTATTTTGGTCCGATAACATGACTGTGGTTGAGTGCATTAATCAGCAGGCAGCACGCTGCAAATGGATATTGTGATTGTTGAAGGAAATTGTGTTGAAATGCTTGAGATTAAACGTACAATTCAGGGCAAAACATGTGCCGGGTGTACTGAATAATGCAGCTGATGCGCTCTCTCGTTTCAAAATGCAGGCTTTCAGGGATTGCTTACCCTCAGTGGAGGTAGTGGCAGCGCCATTTCCCGAAGCATTATGGCAAATCGGCGCCCCGGACTACAAAACCTCGTGGCAGCCAGTTTAGCGCCCAGGACAAGGAAAGCTTATGAAGGGGCGTTCCGCGCGTACTGCGCCTTTTTGGGCCCGGCATGGGAGCATAGATGGGGTCAGGAGGGGTCCTTTACCCAATTTTTAGTGGCACTTCATGAGGAGGGCCGGTCGGCGGCAACCGCCAATCGGTATAAGGCCGCCATATCGTTTATGGCTCAGCTCCAGGGGATCAGGGACCCGACAGACTCCTTTATAGTCAGGAAGGCGCTGCGCGGCTGGCGGTGCTTAGAAGGGTGCAAAAAGGATAACAGGCACCCAATAGGATTTGACAAGTTGACCTCCTTGTTGGCTAAACTGGAGGAGACATTCTCCTCACCTAGCCAGGTTGTACTGTTCCGGGCAGCGTTCGTGTTGGCTTTCTATGGGGCCCTGCGGGTGAGCGAACTAGTGGCTACCAACAAAAAAGATACGGAGGGGGTCTCTGCAGGGATCACACGCAAGTGAAGGGGGATTCTCTGCTGATCCCGATAGCCAGGTCAAAGACGGATCAGGAGGCTCAGGGGAATAGCATTGTGTTGCAGCGCGCTCCAAGTAGTCCCTGTTGTCCAGTGAGGCATGTTGAGGCCTACCTCAAACAGAGGTTGACAACGTGGGGGGGGGGCCTTGCTGCGACATGAGGGCGGCACCCCGTTAACGAAGTTTCAGTTTCAGAGGGTGCTGGCAATCACGATTGCAGCTGCGGGCTTGAACCCGAGTGATTTTGGGACCCATTCATTCAGGATAGGGGGCGCAACAGAAGCAACGGCTGGGGGTCTGCGGGCAGATAATGTTAAACAATTAGGCTGCTGGTCCTCGAATTGTTTCAAACGGTACGTGCGGCTGCACATGTTGTAAGTTACTGAAGAACTGCACTCACGCTTGTTGTCTTTTGTTTGGATTACAGTTTCACGAGCCTGTGACGCAGGGCGGAAATTGGGACCGGCCCAGTGTCAACCAACCACCACTTCAGGAACAAGGAATGGAAGACGATTGGTCTGGGTCGTGGGCCACTCATACGTGAGGCGTCCCGGGGACATATTCAAGGCAGGTGATGCGATCCACACATCTGAGGAATATGGTTTCAGGGTGTCCTTCCATGGGAAGGGCGGCCTGTGTATTGACCGACTACAAAGTTTTGTCGAAGAATTATTAGGGCGGCACAGGTCACCGCCATCTGTAGTCATAGTGCACATTGGGGGCAATGATTTGGTAAGGTTGGGCAGACGAGCTTTAATTGAGCACATACTTTCTGCAGTTAGTTGGTTAGCAAAGACGCTCCCGGGATGTACAATAGCTTGGTCTCACATGATTCCGAGGAGGGTATGGCGGGGTGGTTTGTCCACAACAGCGTTGAACCATTCGGTAAAGAGGGTCAACTATAAAATGGAGAAATTGTTTCGCTCTGCTCATCTTCAAAGCATATCTCATGGGTGCATCTGGGGCGATCACTGTTATTCTGATGATGGGGTTAACCTGTCCAGGGTGGGGATTGACTTATTGATAGGAGACATGATAGCTTGGCTAGTGGGGTTGATGAGACATGACCTATAGGAGGTGTGGGGGGGCCAGATAGTCGGTCAACTATCTGGCCTGTGGCTGTAAGGTCATTATCGGTGAGCAGTGATTTCAAGGTCCCCAGGGGGGGAGCCACCCATTATGGATGGGAGCGCCCGGGGGGAGGCGGCCATTGGCCCCTTCCATGGGGCGGCACCCATTACGGATGGGTTGCCCAGGGGGAGACGGCCATAGGCCCCTTCCAGGGGGGGACGGCTATATGCCCCTCCCCAGAATTTCCCAAGGGCCGGATATCCGCTTCAATGGACGAGAGTGCAGGAAAAGGGGGGGAGTCCACGCTGTCCTTCTTACGGATACCCCGCACGGGAACTCGGATGACCTTAAGATGGCGTCGAGTGAAAGGGGACCCGCACGACAAGGGAAGTTACAGTTGGCTACGAGGGTAAAGTCCTCTGCGCATGCACCACTCACACGTGAGGGCGGGAATTTGGTGATAGGGACCTGACACGGGTTAAGACCTTGCCGCTGGCCCCTAACGTTAGGATGTCCAAATTCGTATGCAATGCATTATGTCATGATGTTAGACTCGGTTAGGAAATCTTTGTATTAGAGATTTGTTAAGGTTAGCTTGAATACCTGTCTTCATCAAATGTAATGGAAGTTGAATTTGTACATGATACATGAAACGTTTTTAATTTAAAGTTTTAAATTTTGTTTCATATTTTATTAAATACGGCAGGGGGGGTCGTGAGGCTCCCCCGCCTTCCAAAAGTTCAAACGGTGTCTGTCTCCTCCCATTGGGATTGGTGGTGGAAGGGGTGGTGGGCATCCCGGCCCATATGGAAAGGGGAGACCACTCGGTCACCCCGAACGTATGGCCGGGTGCCCTGATCCCCGGTAAACCATTGCGGGCGGGGGGTGTGTCCCGGCCGGTATGCCCATAGCGGCGTGGTCGGAGCACGCCCCTGCCGCCTAAAAGGGTGGTCCTAAACACCCGCCTGGAAGTCCGTTAACCTATGGGCGGGATGGGGCCGCGGCCCCGCCTTCCCGCTACTGGATAAAAGGCGTGGGAATCTAGGGAAGCGTCCTCTTGTTCCTGCGCTCTGAAGGCTGCACCACTCGTCGCTCATGAGCCCTCAAAGGAACAAGCTGCAGTTTTTTGACCCACCCACCAGCCCCTGTTGCAAGAAATTTGGGAATAAACAAAGTTCTAGGTTGCAATTTGATTGTAATAATACATGTCTTGTGGGAATCGTTGCCTTCATCATAAGTCGTTGCCAAGAGTATGCATGTAACTGATTACTTGCTTATAAGCCTTTTTTCCTTTGTAGAAATGTCAAGGAATGTATGCAATAAAGAACGTTCTGTGCTATAGGACCTTTTGTCCTTTGTAGCAATGTTAAAGTCATTGGATATATCGAGCTGTACTTTAAGAGTAAGCATAGGTTTTTCTACCAAGTAGGTAACTAACTGTCGTATTTATTTAGCCTTCGTTCAGGCGGTAAGGTCATGATCGGTGAGCAGTGATTTCAAGGTCCCTAGGGGGGGGCGCCACCCATTATGGATGGGTGCGCCCGGGGGGAGGCGGCCATTGGCCCCTCCCAAGGGGGGCGGCACCCATTACGGATGATTCACCCAGGGGGAGACGGCCATAGGCCCCTCCCAGGGGGAGACGGCTATATGCCCCTCCCAAGAATTTACCGGGGGCGGATATCCGCTCTGGCGGAAGAGAGTGCAGGGAAAGGGGGGGGAGTCCACGCTGTCCTTCTTATGGATACCCCGCATGGGAACTCGTACGACCTTAAGATGGCGTCGAGTGAAAGGGGCCCCCCACGACAAGGGAAGTTACAGTTGGCTACGAGGGTAAAGTCCTCTGCGCATGCGCCACTCACACGTGAGGGCGGGAATTTGGTGATAGGGACCTGACACCGGTTAAGACCTTGCCATTGGCCCCTAACGTTAGGATGTACAAATTTGTATGCAATGCATTATGTCATGATGTTAGACTCGGTTAGGAAATCTTTGTATTAGAGATTTGTTAAGGTTAGCCTGAATGTAAGTACTGAACCCAAAAAATTAGCACCAGTAGGCCGAACCTGCAACCACAAGCTCAAATTAAGCACAACGCCAGGTACAGATTATGAATGAAGTGAATGCCTAGGTAATCGGTTGGAAAATAATATTTACTGGAGATTACTAGTATTCCACAGAAAGACAGCATTAAAGTTATCAAAAAAACCTTAGAAGAAAGATAATCTACAGGAACCGAATTGGACTTTATGGTGCCTCCAGTTACTGCTTTGATTTAGAAAGCCAAGAACACATTGCCATACTTCACTAGTTCCCATCCTTTAGTGAAACAATTTACTCACAGAATAGTTCTTCTGATCAAGATGTACTTACTTGTAAAACTGCAATAGACATGAACTTGAAATCCAACTTAAAGTATTACTAGGATGCTTCCCAATGATTCACTGCCATGACAGACTCTATTGAACCCCTGAATCCGAAGTAATAATGTTGACAAAATGTTACAACGTACAATCCATCAAATCTAGCTGAAATCAGTTCTATCAGCAGGAACTAGAATATAGTGAATGCAAATGTTTACTGTTCGCCGAAATAAAAGTGTTTCACAGTGCCTGATTCACTTAAACTGCCCTATAATGCATATAGTGGATACATAAGGAATGGGAGGGTGAAATTGTGATTTTTGGTTCTTGTATAATATGCATAATTGTTGCATAAATTGTATGTATGCGATCCAGGGGAAGTGTGTTTTACTTCTTTCAATTTTGGTTTCGGTTAGCTAATTATTCTACACTCCTTTACTCTACCAATCGTACTGGGACATTTACGATTAGATACTCAATTTAAATGTATTTACCAAAGAGGCAATGATCCACTGATGAATCTTTCTCCACCGATAAGAGGGGTGCAAATTAGAATGACTAAACTCCTTGTTAATTGTCCAATAAAGACCATTAATTGATATCCAGCCTACAAATTAAATTTAGACACACCACCCTCAAACCCATACTGTAAATATAAAGAATAGCCACTGGAAGTCCTAACTCCTGAAGAAGGTAAGACCAGTAAGAAATATACATACCAATAAATCTGAAGTCGCTACACAGAATAAGAGAAGCAGCACCAGATGTTCTGATTCTCTCTATAACGCATTCAAATCATCAATGCAATCAAATGACGAATCAACAAACCCAATAATAGACTCAGGCAGATTTGTAATAAAATGTGATTATTGTATTAGAGATGCAAAGTCGTACATGATTAGCAATTGCTTAAGCAGCTGAGTTAGAAATATAACAGTTTTAATAACAATAAAAAGCATTTAAGGAGGCATTTGAATTAAAAAATAGCCACAGAATTACAGAGTCTGACTGCCAAATAGGCAGAAGGATAATTTATAGAATAGCAGCTCCATTTCAAACAAGATGGAAAGCATTCATTTAGAGTTCTTTAAGGGCAAAGTCCATAGGCAAAGCATGAATAAGATCTAAGAAATGGTCGAGATAAAAACTTAGTTTGTATGCCACAGACTGTAGGCTAGACCAGGCAGTCCAAAGTTAACAAAAGTTTAAAAGGTGGAGTAGCATCCTAATCCGTATTGCAATGTAGCATGGTTGGGAAAGCATCTCAAAAGGAGAAGTCCTTAAACTCTCTGTGTTCAGAGAGGAGTTGAGTAAGTGGAGTTGCATTGTATGCATCTGGGGTTTCTTCTTTTATAGGTTCTTTGGTAAAGTCCTTTTGGTGTAACATCAAAACACCATCGAAAGACCATCCCATGCTTATCGTCACGTTATGTCACCTAAAATGGTTGCAACATCGAGCAAATTTCCCATGCTTGTTATGGGAAATGAAACTTTATGAGCTCACACAGGCCTAACATTGCTAAAAAGGAATACAAAGTTTCAGTTTACAGTTATAGCTAAAATTCTATTTGCAGATGAACATTTTGCTGTGAACATTTGAAAAAAAGAAATTAATTATGTCAAGTAACTGGAGTGTACAGAGTATACAGGTTACATTACATCTTTGCAAAGATGGTTGTTTGTATGCAATCAGGGGGAATGTCAGTACCTGTGAAAAAGTAACAAAAAAAGAAGGCCTTGGTTGGTTGGGGGAAGATGGCGGCCGGCTGAAGACGCTGGTCGTGAGCTCCGTTAAAGTCTCCAGGTAAAACGCTGCATATATGCTTCCCGACTAACGAAAATCTTTAGCGCGAAAGCATTACTGATCCAAATGCGTCTCTGAGCTCTAAAGAGTCTTATGGGTTCGTAACATAAGAACAAACGGAAGGAAAAACAACAAACAATTACACGGAGCTCGTCAATACCTTTAGTTACCCGCTACCCCGCTAACCCTCTGGCCGCTACCCGATACCCCCGTTACCTGCACCAGAGAGAGTCGAAGTGTGCAGTCAAAGGTGGAGAGATGCGCTGCGAGGCATTTTCCGCAGTTCTCTTAGAGGGCAGAGCCACGTGTGCGATAAAAGAAACACATGACAGGCTGGACTGCAACTTGGTGCAAAGCCCGGTCCCGGCTCAGGCACTCCCAGCAGCCGATCCGTTAGGCGGGCTGTGGGAGAGGGCTCGG
The DNA here is from genome assembly GCF_964263255.1 of Lissotriton vulgaris. Taxonomy (NCBI): domain Eukaryota; kingdom Metazoa; phylum Chordata; class Amphibia; order Caudata; family Salamandridae; genus Lissotriton; species Lissotriton vulgaris. Next base: position 1,087,080,331 of record NC_141697.1, on the reverse strand, counting down.
GAAGCCGCCAGGGAAGGTAGGAGGAAACTCCTCAAGACTGGTTTCTTCTTCCGGGGCAAGAGTGGAGGAGGCAGCGGCAGCGGCAGAGAACTCAATCGCGCTGCACCAGATACACCAGTAAACGGCTACACGGACTGCACAGAGGGGATAGGAGCCGGAGCAAAGCATAGAGAGGGAGAAATACGAGTCAACAAACAAGAAATTTCCTGTGTGGGGGATAGGGAGAGATGGACACATATTAATTTGGAAAACCTCATCCAAAGGTCTGCACGTGGTATAAAGTGTGACAAAGGATACTGTGGCAGAGAGAGTAAAACAAAGGCAAAAAAGTCAATAAATCTCTGCTGGATGAATGAAAAAATAAACGAAAGTCTCTGTCCCATTGCAGTAGCAGAAAAAGGAGGATACAGTTGCACAGGAGTAGCTGAACTAGAAAGTCAAGAAAATACAGACCTACTAGTGAAAAGCACTGGAAATATCCACAATAATCGCAATAATCACGCTGCTTTAACACGGGGAGAAAGTAAAAGTAGTAAAAACAAAAAAGAGGAAAACCTTTCTAACATCAATTATTTCACAAGATCTAGAACAAGGAAGGAGCAAGGAACTGGAACCCTTCCTCCTGTGCAAGAGGGATCAGAAGAGGGGGTAAGAAAATCAGCATACTGTCTCAGGAATCAAAGCTTAAGTAAACAGAGCCTATTACAGCCAATAAAGAAAAAGTGCATGACCCCTAGAAGCACTAAAAAATCTGTGAAAAACCCCCCACGTTTAGAGGAATTGACGGAGAGTATAAAAAGCAGAGGATCAAGGAAATCCAAAGACAAGAAAATAAAGATTACTCCTTCATTGAGGTCATACTTTAAAATACAACAAGTGGTGCAAGTAAGAGGAGGAAACCACGGTCGGGTAAATAATACGACCAACACAACAAATACAAAAAGTACACCGGATATATCTCCTGTACAGTCTTCGAATATAACAGCAGGTATTCAGAGCACCAATCACATTTATGAAAAAGAAGTAGAAGAGCCTGCAGACATGGAAACGTTAATAGGAGGAAATATGCAGTCGACGTCTCCTCCAGATCCATTTACAAGTGCGACTTCTCCAATGAAACAACCTTCACTACTAACCCTGTCATCACATCCAGGTCCTTTAACCCAAGCAAGCACGAGCGCCACACCACAAATTGAAATCGTAAATGATCAAGAGTCCCAAGAGACCCACGAAGATGAGCCGGAGCAAGAATTTATAGACAAAGGTGAGACAGGAAACTTTTTAGAACTGTGCTTGGATAAAATGATGGAAAAAATAATGGGGGAAATGAGAGAAAAATTTGCAATTTCTGAAACAAACCAGAACAGAATACAAGAAGCGGTAGAAAGTTTAGACCAGAAAATAAATGACTTAGGGGTCAGAGTCACAGCAGTAGAGAACGAGTTGGGCTCCCTAAGTAAAAGAGTGGACAATACCCAAAGAGAGATAAGACACTTAAAGGACAACAATAAAATAGTCAAGGAGAAACTAGAATCTCTGGAAAACCAAGGAAGAAGAAATAATATTCGCGTTTTGAACGTCCCTGAGAACTCAGAGGGAATAGATATCAAGGCCTACGTAATATCTCTACTAGAAGAATTCCTTCCTTGGACAAAAGACTGTGATTTAGCGGAGGACATCCAACGAGTCCATAGAGACCCTTTCAGGAAGAGTAAAGAGAAGAAAACTCCGAGGAAAATCTTGGTAAATTTCAGAACATACTCTCTGAAAGAAAAAATATTGAGTGAGGGTCTAAAAACTGGGAGCTTCAACAAAATGAACTGGTCATTTCGTATCAGATCAGATATCTGCAAAATTACGCAAGACCGGCAATGGGAATTGGGGCAATATATGCAGGAGCTAAACACACTTGGAGGAAGCGTACAACTAAAATTCCCCGCCTCCCTTAGAATAATGTGGCGAAATAAAATGCACAACCTAAGGGATCCAAAGGAGGTAGAAAACCTCATTCAGTTAATAAAAGACCAAATCGAAATTGATAAACTAAATAAGGAATAAGCTATCAAAACAAGAGCTGAAGGAATAAAACTTGATACACTTGATATATTATAAACAAGAACGAATCCAAAAGTTCTCAGAGACAAAGGACACTTGATATATTATAAACAAGAACAAATCAAAAAGTTTTCAGAGACAATGAACACAGACAACAGAACATATATTGGGAAAAGCAATTACTAAATTAATCCAAAAGAAGAAACTACCTGGAGAAAACGGAGCACGAAACCGGGTGAAATAACACCTGAAAAAAGAAAAGAGGAGGCTTCCCCTGGGAGGGAACCCAAAGTAACTCACAAAATGCAAGACTGTAAATACACACGGGTGGGGAGCAAAGTAGGGAAAAACGAAAAAAAAAAATCCTCAAAATTGGAATATAAAAAGATTGGCAAGGGAGTTAAGTGCTGCCTCAAAAGAAAAAACAACTTAAAATGGTAAAAGAGAGATCAATAAAAATTCTAACATGGAATGTTAACGGGCTTAGAACTCCTTCAAGAAGAAGAAGAATCATGGAATATCTGAAAGAAATAGAAAGTGAAATCATTATCCTTCAAGAAACTCATTTAACAAATGCAGAATGGTCTCAATTAGCAAAAAACCTAAACTGGATTGGAGCAAGCATACATACAACGCAAGAGTGCAATACAAAGGGGGTAGTATTTATCATAAAGAAATCTCTCAATGCTAAAATAGAAGTCGACAAAGTGGATAGCAAAGGCAGATGGGCAATTGCCAAAGTCAGAATTGAAGAACGTATTCTCACTATTGTGGGATACTATGGCCCCAATAGGGACGACGCTGAGCCACTCAAAAAAATATACTCTGAACTTTTAACATACCCAGCTCCAATCATTATGGGAGGGGATTTTAATCTCATAGAAGATCCTAAAATAGATAGAATCCCACCAACAAAACAATGGAATCTACCGAAGATGAGGGAGTGGCTAGGGATCTACAAAAAAGATTTAATGTTAGAAGACATGTGGAAATTAAAAGGAATAAAAAACCACCCATATACATTACACAATAAAAAATTAGGACATAAATCAAGAATAGATTTCTTTCTATTAAACAAAAATTTGCGGGATAAAGTTAAAAGTATCGAACACTTTACCCGCACACCTATCGGACCACTCTGTAGTCCAGTTAAATATAACACTTCCGCAACCTCATATGCCCAGCAGGTGGACTGTTGACCATACAACTCTTAGGGATGAGCGATGTGTGGAGGAACTTATAACAACTACCCGACAATATTTTCAAGAAAAGGCAGCTAGTACATCAAAAAGAATGACATGGGATGCTTACAAAGCGGTAATAAGAGGAAAACTGCTTAGCCTGGGTGCTTATAAACATAAAACAAAAAAACAGGATATTATGAAAATGGAAACAGAAATTAAAGAAGATGAATTACACTTAGAATGTGATATTCCACAAGAAGAAAAGGAAAAACTGGAAGAAAGACTTCGTAACTCAAAAGAGAATCTGACAATTTATCTAGAGAATATAGTCAAAGAGAAATGGGAGAGCAGTAAATTAGCAAATCATGAGTATGGTGAAGGATGTGGAAAACTCCTAGCCTGGAAAATGAAAACAGATCAGTCCAGAAACAATATACTAAACATCTACAGCCAAGATCAATCAACCATTTTCGCAGATGATGCCTCAATAAGGAAGGAATTCTTTAATTTTTTTACTTCAATATATAAGGAAGACACAAACCCAACAGAAGAAGAAATTAAGAATTATCTCGAAAAGATCCAACTCCCGAGTCTGACAGAGGAAGAATCGAAATCTGTGAACTCCGAAATAACAGAGGAAGAAGTAAGGAGCGCCATAAGTCATCTAAAGAAAGGAAAAGCTGCAGGTCCAGATGCGTTGCCTAATGAATTTTATATCGCATTAAAAGAAACACTAATTGAACATTTAACTGAAACGATGAACAAGACATACCTGGAACATGAAAGGATCACAGACTCATGGAATGACGCGACGATAAGCATATTACTAAAACCAGGAAAAAATCCAAAGAACTGCGCATCATATAGGCCAATATCGCTCCTAAATTGCGATTATAAGATTTTTATGAACATAATAGCGAAAAGGGTGTCTAAGGTTATGGCCAAATTAATTGATACGGACCAAAAGGGTTTTATAAAGGGCAGACAGATACAGGAAATCACACATGAATTAATAGCAACAATTGACATAGCTGTACATGAAAAGCTTCCTCTTACAATTATCACATATGACACTGCTAAAGCTTTCGACCGTGTCAACTGGGCTTTTCTAAATAAAATCATAGAGAAAAGTAATCTTGGGATTAATTTTATTCACATGGTAAGTGAAATATATTCGAGCCCAAGAGCGAAGGTAGCTGTTAATGGCAATCTTACGGAAAATATTGAGATCCAGAGAGGCACACGTCAGGGATGTCCCTTATCTCCACTACTTTTTAATTTATATATTGAACCCCTGGCATGCTCTATCAGAAATAAAACTAACATCACACCTTTCAGATATTCAAATTGGACAAGGAAAGTAGCGCTCTACGCAGATGACCTAATGGTGTTCACGGACAACTATAATTTCTCCAAGCTGGCGATTGATGAGGAAATGAACAAATTCGGTAAAGTTTCAGGATATCTATTAAATATTGACAAAACGGAGGTAATGAGTTGGAACTCACAATTAACTTCACCTCTCTTGAAGGATAAAATGAAATACTTAGGAATCACCATACCACAAGACCTTGGAAAACTAGCAGAAATAAATCTTAACCTAGTCACGAACGAAATGAAAAAGCTCCTTAAAATCTGGTCAGGCCTGCCATTAAGCTTCTTAGGTAAATCCAATATAATTAAAATGTCAATTATTCCAAAATTCACTTATCTTTTCAATAACATTCCATTAGAATTTAAAAAGGAAGCCCTGAAAAAAATACAAGGAGAAATATCTAGCTTTATTTGGTCATCAAAGAGTACAAGAATCTCATGGAATAAACTCAGGAGAAAGAAGGAACAAGGGGGTATAGCAAGTCCGGATATATATGAATACTATAGATCCTTCCAATTTAAAAACGTCAGAGCTTTACTAAAAGCACATCAAGCATATCCAATATACTTGCAACACTTGACAAATGGTGAAGATCACTTCCTCTTCAAGTTCGGTCATCCGAAATTTTTCAAAAAAGTTAAATTAAAGGTTCTGAATAATGCCGTTAAGATCTGGAATCAAATAAGATCTGTCACACAGATTCCATATTACAGTAATATGGCTCCAATATGGGATTCCCCAGGCACCCCTGACTGCTTAAAGGACTCTTTATCAAATCCACTTAGACAAGCTGGAATTGAAAAATGGGGACAACTTCTATCTGGAAATTCCTTGTTATCATGGGATCATTTGCAAATAATTACAGATCGTAAAATCTCGAAGTTTAAATATTATCAACTGAGCAGCTGGGTAAGTACCATTCCAAAGAACCTAGAACCAGAGATGATGAGTGAAATGGTATTAAAAAAAGAAGTAGCAAAATGGTATTGGGTACTAATTGAAGCAGAAAAAGAAGACCCAACAATTGCTGAAAAAATAAGGAAGAAAGACTTTCAAAATGAAGTTTCAGACCTTTGTCAAATCTGGAAAAAATCAGTAGAAAAATGTTGGTTATGTGTAAAGGCTGCTCCATTAAAAAGGAATCACCTTTTTTCTATACATAGAGCGTACTGGACCCCTAAAAAATTATCAAAATTTAAAGGAGCTACAGTAAAATCGTGCAGCAAATGCGGAGACGAAAAAGCGGATGATATACATATGTTTGGTGGGTGCCCTTCGCTCACACAATACTGGCAAGAAATTGGTAAGACTCTAACTGCAATACTGGCAACACCGATAACTGTGAGTATTATTTTAATTATTTTTGGGATACACTGTACTACTCAACCTAATCAGGTAAAGTTAGATAAACATCAAGAAAACTTACTATTTGTTATGATCCTTTTAGCACGTAGAGAGATATGTATTAATTGGACAAAACCAGTGCCTCCAACACATGAAAGCTGGTTAAATGCTGTAATAAGAATTATTAGTTTAGATAGAAAAGGGAAACAAACCAATAAGATGAAATACTGGGAGATCCTGGAAAATTACATCGAATCTAGACAATAATTTATAATCTCTCCTTGTCAGAGGTCCTTTTGCCTCTTTTTTCTTTTTCTTTTCTTTTTTCTTTTTCTTTTGATTCCAATGATTAAGCGGACAATAATTCCTGGCATGACTTGAAGTCTGTCAAATATCCAAAGGGTCAGAGATCTCCCGAAACGAAGGAATTATTGAGTAAGATGGAGGTGTGCGGAGGAGAACTGATCAGATCAAGAACGAGGCATACCCCTTGTACCCCCCGATAGACGATCAGGGGCAGTCTTTGTGAAACATCTTGTTTGGATACTGTTGGTCTCCCAAACGCCTTTCTTTCTTTTTGCATAACCCGCAATATGAGGATAAAAAAAAAAAAAAAAAAAAAAAAGCCCTTGAAATTAATATCACATAGTTAAAACAAAAAAACTTTAACTTTGCCTTAATTGTAATTAATTTAAAATAATTCACATATAATCTATAAACTTTCACAAATATTAATACATGAAATCTCTAATTTGAAAATATCCTACTACAAGAAATATTTTGCATTAAACCCATAAATTCACGTTTTTTAAAGTTCATAATTTTAATCTTGTTTGAATGTTTTCATATCCTACAACATCTTTAACATAATTCTGTTAAATATCATGTTTATATTTCATTGTTTACATATTTTTGCACTGCTTTTTCTGAATAATGCATATTAACAATAGGCACCATATTACCAAGCCATTTCACTTTAGCACAAACTTCGATTTACAAGCATAAGTTTCATTAGTGGAACTTCATTTATGTGTATGAATGGCATTCTACATATGTTTTTTTCATCTAATTTTTTAAAAGCACACATTTACGGGCAGCATGGCTTGGCGCCCGACAAGTATGGCGGCGTCCTTCTGAGGCTCCTTGGACCGGCGCGGAGGTTTTGCGCATACCCAACTTTATATGCGAAACCACACAATACATCATCTGTCGGAAGACCTACGGAGCATGGGAAGACTCTACGGTCATTAATTAAACCTGCCAGAACATTGAAATTTCAAAGTAAGCTCCTCCACAAAACGCAGAGAAATTGCGGCCGCCATTTTGTTTCACTGAACGATCTGAGACATGCAGATTGTTCGCGCTACGTAAATTGTTCTTTTTTTCAGCTGCACCAAGTTGTCCCCATAAATAAGTGTTTATGGCTCTTCCTCTCTTTTTTCTTGAATGGTGATCCTCCAGCCCAGTTTCATTTAGTTAATTTTAGAATCCCGAAGATGATGTGGCTATGGCCGCCATTTAAATAATCATGCGCATGAAGTAACCAGCCTGTTCAGCTTTCCACTGTTAAAATGCCACAGTGATCCATAAAACTAGCTCTTTAATGGGCTAACTTACATTATTTCAGTATATTACTCGTTGAGGCTGCACAGTAATGTTTAAGCTTTATTCACTCTTCAGATTTTCTTCTGCTCTGTGGGTTGTTATTTACTTCTTCAGGACTGCCTTGGTCTTCTCTCAGAACTCCTCTTTTCACCCAAATTCTAAGTTGATGGGAAGAATAAGAGGATCACTTCACACAGAGTCTAAGCCTAAATGCTAATTTATTAAGAATTCAAAGCTCTTTACTGAATTTTCTAAACTAGAGGATTTAGGAATAATCCCTTCAGAGAACACTAGTAGAACCATGGATTCTGCTCTAGCTCTCTCAGGGAAGTCTAATGTGAAACGTCTAAAAAAGAATCCACCTTCAACACCCAAGTCAACCTTAACCGTTTCAATGGAACTGTTACTAAAAGAAATAAGAGCCCTTATACCCTTTGTTGAGGAAACCAATTCTAAATTGCAGTTCCTCTCAGACAGTTGGTCTCAACTTGATACAAGACTTACAGTAGTAGAGCAAAATGTCTCTTCCATCAAAGACGCAACCGGTAATGTTCATCTTCTCCAGTCGAAAGTATTCGTACTTCAAAAGCAGGTTGAAGACCTTGAAAACCGAAACAAGAAAAATAATTTACGTAGTTTTGACTTGGGGGTAGGCGCAGAAGGTTCAGACCCCCTTGGTTTCTTTAAGTCCTTTCTTCCCAGAATTCTACATATGCTTGAGGACACAGAACTTAACATACAACGGGCACATAGGGTGGGATGCCTCTCTTCACCCTCACAGAGACCAAGAGGAGTCATCCTTTATTTTAAAAAATACACCGATCTGTTAAAGGTTCTGGCAGCGGTCAAAGCTACTCAAAGGATTTCCTGGTCAGGCTCAACTTTGTTTTTCGCAAAAGACTATGCCAAAGCTACTGCAGCCAGACGTAAAGCCTTCCTAAAATATAAGATCTGATCTACACTCAATGGGAGCTAGATATGGTCCTTTTCATCCTTGTTTATTTAAAGTCACTTACAATAACAGAACAACATCTTATGAACATCCCATACGACTACGAGGTTTCATTAATGTACATAAGACTGACCTTATGGATTCTTTGAGATCTTCTTTCACATCTGTTACTTGACTTTTCTGACTTCTTATTATGAGCTTTCTACATTCTCTTTGATAGTTACATGATGTTATTCTCATGCATTAAATGGTTTTTCTTCCTTTTACAGGTCTAGTATTTAATGACATTCTTTATAAGTTCCTGTTTGCTGTGTGCTATTTGAATTTTCCCTTGTTCTTCGTTTAACTCACAACTCAACGTTTAACATGTTATTTTTCGCCTACACAGCTAACTCTACGTTGTGACGTATTCTTCCCCTGGTATCCGTTCAGCCACTTTTGGACGTCTCGTCTGCTCCATGTGGTTTCATCCCTCCCCACATCTATGTTCTGTTTATGTAGGTATGTTATTTGTATTGTCTGTTCTTTCTTTATGTCTCTTCTTGCATGTTCTTACTTTCTTCTCTTCTGGTGTCTCCAATATTTGCGGTCCACCCTGGGAACGAGTAGGTCGTATTGACGGAGGGTTACTGAGCACAGGTTCTCAAAGGGCCGTCCACCCAGACAGACCATGAGGTGCAATTTGGCCATAAAATAAATACTACGTGTTCAGAATCAACCGTATGTATTTTTTCTAAATGCTCACACAATAGGTGTGCATTCATTATCTTTATTTTCACTTAACTATAGGTCCTGCACCGAGTGGTACACAAGGGGCTGGTCCCTTTGTGGTCTAGAGAAGAGGTTTACGGGATAACTCGACACAATACTAGGGATTATAATTACATAACAGTTATTTTTCCCTTTTATTAACCCCTTTTTAACCTTGCAACTGGGAGCAGGAATAAAACTTTGGCTCACTAGTTAGATACATTTTTAAACATCACTTACACCACTCCACCTACACTGCACTATACATATCCTCACAAAATAAGTACTCCTACATGACTCCGCAAGTTGCAGCACGTCCCAAGCAGTAGATGTGTGGGATGACCCCAATGATGAAGCATGTCACCTAGAGGCAACCCTGGGTGAGTGAGGGGACTCAAGAAAAGAAATTTTTCTTTTCGGCTAACAGAGGTTAGTTTCCACCCAATTGGTGAACCACCCGTATGTTCTTGGCTAGGTTCTTTTGATCCGTATTCCACGGATCCTTTTTGCTACACTCTGAACACATAGGAGGGTGAACCTAGCCCAAACCTCCTTCTGCCCCTGTTTTTGATTGGTCTCCAATATTTCCACTTTTTCCTATTCGTCTCTCTTTGTAAATATTGCTGTCATTACATACACAATCCTCCTTATTCCTTTTTTCACTCACATTATGTCTGCCATGTTAACTCTTCTAAATTCTTTCCCGCATTGTCCTTTTCTTCGGCCTAAAGTACGTGTTCCTTTTCCTTTCCTTTATTTCTTGTTCACTTATTTGTTATTATTGTGTATCTATACTTTTTGTTGCTATTTAAATGAATTGGATTCTGGTTTAATATTGTTATTCTTTTTGATATTTTATGCCATTGAAGCTAATTTCTTGGAACGTTAGGGGTTTAAATTCTCATATCAAACGACAGAGAGTCTTGACTCATCTAGCTAAGTTGGATGCTGATATTGTATTCCCCCAAGAAACCCATCTTACTGATATTGAGTCATGAAACTGAAAAAGTTTTGGTTGGGAGAAGTATACTTTTCTCAGGGTGATGGTAAACGTAATGGTGTAATGATACTCTGCCTTAAATCACTTTCAGCTAAATTAATATCACAAAAGTCAGATGCTGATGGTCGTTGACTTAATGTTAGACTATTATTGAAAGATGTTTTAGTCTCCTTGCTTAATGTTTATGCTCCTACTGGTGGTGATTCTTCTTTTTGGCCCGCATTCGCTAAACAAATTACTCTTTGTATCAAAGATAACTTTATTTTAGCAGGTGATTGCAACCAGGTCTTGGATCCGTTTATAGATAGAAATTCCAAAGTCTCTTTTATTCCTAATAAACCCCACAAGTCTTTTGTCCATACTATTACCCAACATAAACTCTTAGATGCTTGAAGACTATGCAATCCCATGACTAGAGAATACACTATTTACTTCCCAACTCATTCTACTCAATCACGTATAGACCATTTTTTTGTTTCCCATAATATCTCGCAAGCCCCTACAAAAGCAGAAATCGGTCCTATTTTGTTGTCTGACCATGTCCCTGTTTCAATTATTCTTGCAATAATACCCAAGGTAAATGTTCCTAGGAGATGGCGTTTTAACAATACCCTACTTTCAGATCCGGTATTTACCTCTTCCTTTACCACTTTTTAAAATGATTTCTTTATGTTAAACCAAAATGAATCCTTGTCCCTTTCAACTGTGTGGGATGCTTTCAAAGCCTCGGCAAGAGATTTAATTATTGGATATATGGCCTACAATCGCAAAACTGCACGTACACAAGCTAACAGCATTCTCCAAGACATTAAAAGTTTAGAGCATTTCTATCATACTTCACACTTGAAAGATTGCCTTACAGCTCTCATAAATGCTAAATTCTAATTCAACAAAAAGTTGCAAATAATGCTTCCCTTCATCTATTAAAATCTAGTGCGAAATTCTATGGAGGCAAAAATAAAGCAGGGACAATTCTTGCCAACTACTTAAAAATAAGGCACAATAAACTAAATATTGAATCTATCTTTGATGAACACTCTATTCTAAAATACAAAGATGATGAGATACTGAATGAATTTTTTATTTTTTACAAATCGTTATATACTTCCGAAACACAGTTTTCAGATCATTCCTTATCTCAATTTTTCTCCAATATCCACGCATCTCAACAAGGCCTTCCTGATCTGTCTTCCTTAGAGTCGGATCTCACACAGCAAGAACTCCTAGGTGCTCTCCAACATCTTATAAAAGATAAGGCACAAGGACCTGATGGTTTTACCGTTGATTTTTTTCTTCATTTTTCCAAACTTTTATTAACTAAATTACATCCCTTATTGCATTCTTTTTGCTCCAAAAATGGATCTATTGGTTCTTTTACAGAAGCACACATATGCCTCATCCCCAAAGACAGTAAAGACCCAAACTATTGTAAAAAACAACAGACCTATTTTTCTTGTTAACATTGATTATAAAATGTTTTCCAAAGCTCTCGCCCTTCGTTTGGATTCTTATCTTCCAAATTTATTAGATAAAGAACAATCAGGTTTTGTCAAGGGGCAACTTATAACAGATAACACACAACTCTTTTTTAATGTTTTATCAAAATCTTCCCATTTAAAACAATCCCTGGCAGCAATAGAACTAGACGCAAAAAAGGCGTTTGATAGGGTGGAGTGGCCTTATTTATTCTATACCCTTAAATGGTTTGGATTTGGTCCTAAATTAATCTCTTTAATATCTCTTCTTTACTCCAATCCCCAGACTGTTTGTGCTAATGGCCTTATTTCCACATTCTTTGACTTGGGAAGAGGCATCTGTCAGGGGTGTCCATTATCACCTTTCCTTTATATTTTAACTTTAGAACCATTTCTATCCAAATTACGTCAAAATCCAAATATACACGGTTTCCATACAACAACTTCCCACTTTAAACTTGCAGCCTATGCTGATGACATTTTGCTTTTCATATCAAGACCAGTTGATTCAATTCCGGCTTTCCTAGCAGAAGTGCAGTAGTTTTCCCTTATTTCTGGATACAAACTTAATAACGATAAATGCACGATTTTTCCCTTAACCAAATACACTTTTAAATTGGACTTTACCCAATCCAATTTTAAATGGAGCCCTAATCACATCAAATATTTAGGTTCACACTTTACTTCCTCAATTTCGGACACTGTAACTCTATGTATGAACAATTGTATTCAAAGAATTTCAGAATTAGCAACCAAATGGCATCCTCTTTATTTATCCTGGTGGGGCCGTTTAGACACTATAAAGATGATGCTTTCCCCTATAGTATTATATACCATCTCCAATATTTCAGTTCCTATTCCGGCTAAATTCTTTAAAATGATCAATTCTGTTCTCTCTTCCGTTTTGTGGAATAATAAAAATACCTTAAATTTCTTCATCAAAATTGTTCTGACCCAAAAATTAAGGAGGAGTTAATTTTCCTAACTTTCCGGCATATCAACGAGCATTCCTACTATGTCAAGCTTCATTTTGGTTGCTTGACTCCATGAATGATTTCCCCTTATGGACCTCTATTGAACTTTCATACATATCTCCCTTTTCTTTTCATGAATATCTTTCCTTTACACGCAAACCACAGTCACTTTCCACTCCCATAATTAAATTTACTTCCAAGCTCTTGGATTCTAAATCTTTAGTACAGGGTAATTTGCATCCCCTTCTTAACTCAACAATTTGGCATAACAAAAACGTGCTTAATCCTAACAAACCTTTCTATTGGAAGACCTGGAGGCATAAGGGTGTAATTTGGGTTCACCAACTATTTTCGCAATCAGCTTTTACATCTTTTACTGCACTCAGTCAGTTATTTAGTTTGCCTGCCTCTTTTATTAATAAATATAACCTTCTTAAAAAAGCTGTGTTAGATGCTTATACTCACACTAATAGCATACATGTCAACACAAGCACCACCAATGTTTCGCACAGTCGCGATACTTTGCTACGTACTAGACCCAAACCTTCTACCATTTATAGCTATTTACAAGGTTCGGACATCATCAGACAGAAATCCAAGACTAAGGAAGCGTTGGAACATAACCTCATGATCTCTTGGCCACCAAAGTTCTGGAATAACATTTGGACTTAAATCCAAAACTCCTCCAGAGCAGCTAATACAAAGCAAACATTGTTTTTTGTATATAATAATCTTCTCCTAACCCCACACACCTTAAGCAAAAGGTTTTCAACTGTATTGAATATTTGCTGGACATGCTCATCTCCACATGCTCATTTCTTTCACATGCTTTTTTCTTGTTCACATGTATCTAATTTTTGGAAACTAGTATGGTCCCAAATTAATCTAATATTTGGAACTTAATTTCCTTTCTCCTTCTAGTCTATTTGGGAAAAGGTTACCACTAATGTCAAAATTATTGATCTGCTACTAGCGGTTGCTGTTCAACAAATTACTATAAATTGGAAAGATTTTACAAAGCATGGTGGTACGCTGTATGCCATAATCACAGGTTAGATACCTCCTTTGTTAATCCTGTACACGCTTATAATTATGGTTTCCTGTTACACTGTATTTTGATGCAAGTGCCAAAAAAGCTTTTCAATTACAACCAAGACAACAATAAGTTTCTAAACCACCTTGAACACCCAAATGTTCCAACAGTTTTTTCCCTTAATATGTGTTTTGCATTCTTTATAACATTTTGCCTTATTTTTTTATCAATCAATACAATTCATGTTAAAATGTTCAAATAAAACTTGCAATGTAATGACATGAAATAAGTATCTTATATTGTATAATGACACCGCCTTTATTTTCAATAAAACTTTTTCAAAACTTAAAAAAAACACACATTTACGATGCTACTACTACACTTGTCTCTACCTATCGGGTGTAATGTAAAATTTGAACCTTCTAGTGTCTTTTACCTATAAATGTGTTGTGTATTAAGATTTTCAAAATCTCACTGCATCATAGGCAGGAGGCATTTCCCGGTCATATGTTTGAAAACTGTGCGTGATGGCATCCTTGCCTATGTAAATCACTGGAACTAGGAGAGGGAGATTGTTGATTAGAAAGTGACTTATGGCCGTGTCATACATGAATTTCACAGTATTTGCAAGACAACTTCTGCCCAAACCTTCCTGCTGCAGGCTAAATGTAAACACAAATTTTAATTCACAAGAGTGTGGAGTTGAAGCAGCACATCATTAAATTCCTGTGATAATCAATCCTTTACCACTAGGGTGGTAAAGTACAGCTTCTTAAAAATTTGAGACACCAATCAGCTCAAAACTGTGACAGAGACCATGGCATCAGTTAGCACTCACAGTGTTCTTGTTATTTGACACAGGCCTATCGGACTTTCATCTGATTAATCCACACTGTGTGAACAAATGGTGAGGCAAAATCCCTAAACACTGTGGGGCAGATTTACAATAACTGAGGCATCCCTGCATATCAGCAAGGATGCCACAGTTATTGTGCGCCACAGCAGACACCTCTTGCTCCACCAAAGGATGCGCCGCATTTACAATGCGCGGCACCATGTGGCAATAGTAGACAGAGGCGTGACGCATCTGCTGCCGTAAAGGTGACGAATTGCTGGAGTCTCATCGCAAGCGCGACGCAGCTCCAGCAAGGCTCGGGGTGTTCCTATGCCTAACATGCTGCGTCCATCCTTACGCGTGCTTCAAGCAAGGGCAGGGTTTTGACGCAGCATGGCCTTAAAAGTGACTGAGTGAAATCTTGTAGATTTCACTCAACCACTTTAGGAGGGGTTTCTGTGCCGGAATGCCCCCCACTGTGCCGCAACGCCCACATGTGGCTGCGGGCTTTACAACATGACGCATCTCCCAGAAGCATCACTTTGTAAATACCCCGCAGCATGGCGCTGGCTTTGAGCCGCCGCTGGGTGACGCAATGTCGGGGCAAGTGTGGCATATGGGGCTTGTAAATCTGCCCCTGTGGGCCCAATTCACTGAGTAAGACTTAGGTAACAGCGCCACCTCATGGTATATTGTGGTATATGTTGGCCATATAATTTTAAGAAAACACATTTGCCTAAAGACAGAACCTTGTATTATGACAGTGCATAGAAATAAGACAATTGAATTGGTTGGGAGCATACATTTGAGTTACAATGGATGTAAGTGCCCTTGATGTATCTGCAGTGTCTACGCCTCCTCACTTTCTCAATCAGCCAGGGAATCCAAGCATAGAGTGGGATGAGTGGATCGAGGTGTTCGATAAATACCTGGAAGACTTGGATGCACTGGACTATAGCAGCAACAGGAAAAAGGCAATTCTGCTTACTAAATTAGGCAAAGAAGGACAACATATTTTTAAATATTTGCCTGTTGCCAATGATGAGCTTGGTCAACTCACTGAGAATGTCTATGAGGAGGCACGAAAAAGGCTAGAATTGAGATTTGCAAAGGAAACAAACATAGCGTTGAGAATGTACAAGTTTTATACCCAGCCACAGAGAGTTGGAGAGTCAATTGATGACTTTGTCACAAGACTTCGCGAACTTTCTTTGAAGTGCAAATTTTGCCCTATGACTGAAGAAATGATCAGAGACCAACTTATTGTTCAGTGTCGAAGCAGGAAGACTCAGGAACGTTTATGGGCCGCAAAGGACCCCTCTCTCAAGGATGCAATTGACATTGCAAAAATAATAGAGGAGTCAGACTCTTGCATGAAAGAAATGGATAGTAGGGACTACAAAGTTAGCATGTCTTGTGAAGGTGAAACATCTGTTGTAGAGGGTTGTGAAGGGGATGTAGCTGCCTCTACCAACTTTAAAGGTGTGAAGAATGCTAAAAGGGGTAGAGCATATCCAAGTAGGTTCAGGAACAAAGTTTGCGGAAAGTGTGGCAGTGCCTACAACACTTCCGACTCGAAGCAGCGTTGGGCCATTGGGAAGGAATGCAGAAAGTGTGGCCGGAGGGGTCACTTTGAAAGAATGTGCAGGGATGCCAACAAGGGAAAGGTGGCAATGTTATCAGATGAGTTTACTACATATGAATTCTCTTACAAGCCTGATAGGATTTTGTGTGTTGAACCTTCGTCTTGCGGGGGTGGGGAGGATGGAGAAATTATTCTCACTGAACCTCATAATTTAGAAGAAAGGAGGAAAAACAGGCCTAAGGCTGGGTTTGTCATTGGTGATAAAAAAGTTGACTTGATAGTTGGCTCGGGGTCACTATATACTATCATACCCAAAAAAATATTCAAACGAGAGTGGCCAAATAAGAAGCTGTTGCCCAAAGATATAAATCCAGGGGGGTATCAGGGTGAAAAGATAGACCTACTTGGTTACATGGCAACAGTGATTGTTTTTAAAGGAAGATCTGTGAGGGGTAAGGTATATGTAGCTGAATCAGGACCTCCAATCTTAGGGTGGTATCACCAGTTTGACCTCCATATCAAAATTGACCCACATGCAGTAGAACAGGTCATGGTGGTAGATGATCTCTCTGTGGCAGACATCCTGGATGGGGGTAAGGGTGTTCTTAGAGATCAGCTGGGCAATCTGGAGGGATACGTACATAAGATAAGGATGAAAAGTAATGCGGTCCAAGTGCAACACAAACTGAGAAAGGTTCCCATCTTGGTAAGGTAAGGAGGTGAAGAAAATGTTGAATGAGATGCTAGCCAATGGGGTCATAGAACCTATTAAGTGCTCATCATGGATTTCCCCGGTTGTTATTTCACAACGAGCTGATGGTAAATTACGTTTTTGTGTTGACCTCAGAAGTTTAAACCAGAATGTAATCCCTGACACCTTTCCCTTGCCCAACATAAATGAACTGATGGTGTTGCTCAAAGGGGCAAAATTATTTTCTAAACTTGACCTTCGTCATGCTTACCATCAGATACGCTTGCATGAGTCATCAAAACACCTCACAGCCTTCATCACCAATGAGGGGATATTTCAATTCACGAGGATGCCCTTTGGGTTATGTTCGACTGCGAGCGTGTTCGAGAGAATGGTCACGGAGATTTTCAAAGGTGTAAAAAATTTAATTTACTTCCAGGATGACATTTTGGTACTTGGTGAGAGTGTGAGTGACCATAACTCTGCATTGAAAGATGCCCTAGCACAAATCCTAGAATCTGGTCTGACATTACGCAGGGAAAAATGTACATTTTTGGCAACTGAGGTGGAATATCTGGGGCATTTCATCTCGTCAGATGGCGTAAAACCAAAGAGAGACTTGCTAGCTTCTATAAAATTGGCTCCAGTCCCCACCAACAGAGACCAGCTACGCTCATTTATTGGGCTAATCGAGTACTATTCAAAGTTTTTGAGGAACTTTGCAAGTAAGACTGAACCACTAAAAGTGCTCATGAGAGAAGGGATCAAGTTTTGTTGGGGGGATGACCAGAAGAAGTGTTTTGTTGACATTAAGGAAGAAATATGCAATGCAGGCATTTTGGTTCCATCTGATGTAGATGGGAAAACCATCATTACTGTGGATGCAAGTGATACTGGCGTAGGAGCTGCGTTGTCGCAGTGTGACGGCACCAATGAGAAAACAGTGGCATTCGCTTCTTGTACTCTGACTACCACTGAGCGCTGTTACTCTGTGATAGAAAAGGAAACCCTAGCAGCCGCTTGGGGTGTGGAGTATTTCAGGATGTATGTATGGGGGCGTAAATTCAAACTCCGCACTGACCATAAACCATTGTTGAAGATACTCTCACCAGGTGGAACAGGAAAGGGGTCAGCCAGACTAGCAAGGTTGGCCTCTAGACTACAAGAGTACAATTTTGATGTTGAGTTTATTTTAGGTTGGCGCAATGTACAGGCCGACTGCATGTCACGACTGTCCTTGAATTGGGAGGATGTAGACAGGACAGGAGTTTCCAAAAATTATAGTGAAGGGGCCATCGCCAGTGTCGAAGATTTAGTTCAGTGGAGTAGTGGCGCAGTCAGTAAGAAAGAGTGGGTGGAAGCTATGTCTAAGGATGAAGTGCTAAAGAATGTTATGAATCTCATTTCCAAAGGGAGACGTAGGGAGAGCACCTTGCCTATCAGCATTAGACCTTTAAATGCAGTCATTGACGAATTGTAAATTGTTGATGGTCAGGTCATCGTGCGTGGAGACAAAATAATTCCCCCATTTGACATTCGGAAAAGACTCTTTGACTTGGTGCATGAAGGGCATCTGGGCCAAACCATTACGAGGAAACGGTTGAGGAACGAATTTTGGTGGCCTGGTATGGATGGTGAGGTGGTCGATTGGGTGGAGTGGTGCAGTGAGTGCCGCGAAATTGAGAAGCGACTCAAGGTGGGACCCCAATCTGTCCCAAATTCCATCCATGACCCGGGTGTAGTGTGGCACAGCATATGCTTCGATTTCATTGGGCCAATGCCGGGTGTTCACCCCAGCAAAAGATTTGAGTTAGTGGTAATGGATGTTCATACTCGGTGGCTCATTGTCTACCTACTCCCTGAAATAACCACTCAAACTACCATTAAGGTTTTGCGTATGATTTTCAAGGAGGAGGGTCATCCCGCTGTCCTTATTACGGACAACGGGACCCAGCTAACTTCTGGTGAGATGAGAGAATTTCTGAGTGAGTGTGGTATTAAACACACGTTCACAACTTTGTACAACCCTCAATCCAATGAGATTGTCGAGAGAGCCAATCGCATGATCAAGGGCGCGATAAGTTTGGCAATAACCAATAATCTTGACATTGAGGAGACTCTGAGCGAGTTGGTATGGGCCTATCGCACAACAGAAAATGCAAAAACAGGAGCTATTCCCTTTGTCGCCATGCGGGGTAGGAAGCCAGCTTCAAAACTGGTGCCTCCGTGGATCAGAGAATTGGTTGAAGGAAAGAAAGAGATTGGATGTGATGTGAGCATTCCTGAGCATGCTTCCTGTAGAGTGCACAACAAGGAAAAGAATGTGTCCAGCATAATTGCTGGTGACTGGGTCAAGGTCCGTTCCGGACGCTGGGTAAGAGGCTTATGCAAATTTCGAGGACCCTTCCAGGTAAAGGAAGCACAACCATTCTATGTTGTGTTAGAGAATGGTGAAAAGTGGAACCTACGTAGGGTAGCAAAGTACTGCTCATGAGATCATGTTCCCAAAAGCATGATTAGTAAAGTGGTTACCAGGAATTCATGTTCTTGGTACATCTTGGCTCATGACAGTCAATTGCTCAACATTGCTCGCACAGGTGTAGGAGTGAGGGCACCAGGCCCTGGTGGGGATAACCTGAGCAATAGTCAAAGGCCATTTAACACAAATAATGACTCACCTGATCTCCATAGAGCTCAATCCTATCAGAGACCCTTATGGGCCAGGAGACCCCCTCAGCATTTGCATGACTTCATTGTCGGATGATTTATTGTTATGTTCTATGCTTCTGCCATTTACATGCCTTTCCTTCCCATTATTTTCCTTTTCATTCCCTACCTGCGTGTAGAGGAAAGGGGGGTATGTTGTGACGTCATTCCGCTCCACGCACCACCGTGGAATGCTGGAATGCCCAAGGTTCTATGCCGAGCGCCGGATGCCAGCTGTTAGTTCTCACAGGCTGACTTGAGGCGGCGGGCGCGCTGATGTCTTGTTGCTGATGTTAAATAAAACTTGTTATCAACATACCACTCTGTCTCATGTTGTGGCTTCTTATGGGAGGTGACTCTGCAGTCATTAAGATACTACTCGTAAAATTATTTTGTGAATAGCAAACAATCATACACTTACACTGAAGTTTAAGTTTACCCTTGGAAATCAGGCCCTGTATTTACAGTGAGTAATAGAAGGTTCCATTCGACTCAGCTCAAATGGAGGTTATGTATGCACATCTTAGTTATCTGGAGAGGAAAGGTCCATAGATAATCAAAATGAATTGCCTGGTGAGGAATGAGAACTGGCATGGAGAACATAGAAAACATTAATACAAACTATAGTGCAAATTTAAAGGTCTGGCATTGTTATTGTCGGAAAGATTATTAGCTATTCTCTGGAAGTGTGTCAATGGCAAAATTGGGTAGAAAAAGAAAATGTGACAATGAAAATATTTGTAGCTCAATAACAAATCTCGGACATTGACTATTTTATAAGCAATATATCTTTGTTTCGAAGTAATAGCAGACTACGTTACATGATGGCTTAAAAATCGCTAATATAGGATGCATTACTTAAAAGTCATTAATGAATGAGACCTTAGCCAAAAACCACTACATGCTCAAACAGCTACAAATGCCACCCTCCTGACGTACATGCCTATGTTATGCACTCCAGATCATTGTACATTATCAATATAATTTGCAGATATACGTAAACAGTAATGACTTGCAGAACCTTGGCCAGATCACAAGTGATTTGGTTAAATACAGTTTAGAGATATGATTGCAGTGGTAATTGAAGACAACATCAGTTTAATACTATGATGTTGCGGAATCATTGCTGTCTTGATGTCATATGAAATAAATATGCAACATGTCTATTGGTATAGCAGAATGTTTAGAAAACAAAGGAAGAGTTGTGGTGAAAAATGTGGGCAAAATACTTTTAATAAAAGAAATAGAAAGATTTACTGAGGTAATACTGGGAATAAATCCCACAGAGATGCTAAAGGCTGAATCTCTTTGATTCACACAGAGGACAACATTAATCAAGGGCTTCCATTGCCCTTACAACACATAAGGTAACACAAGGAAAACACAAGCCCTAAGGTGAGATTGACCATGCCACCCTGAGTCATCTTGCGTGGGTCAGCATCAGCATGGCATAGTAAATCTGGAGCAATTCAAGGCCCCTCAAGTTATTGCTCGGCTATATTCTGCCCTAGGAAGGCCTGGAGAGTGGGTGTTCCCATGCATTCACCTATGATTTTTGGTGCATTCCTACATTTACCATACCTGGAAATGCATCAAAATGTTCTGCCTTCCCAGGGGAAGTGTAACAAGGAAGCATGTTTATTTCTCCTCATTTTTTCTGAGGAGCATAGAAAGAGGAAAAAGACTCAGAGGATTGAGTTTGTGCAGGAAAGTGTCTCTTCCTTCACAAAAACAACCCTGTCTGTAGCACAGGCACCCTTGAACCAAGGTGCAAGGTTGGCTGCACTGGTGCTTAGCAGACATAAGTGTGGCCATAAGTGTGCCCTACAGAGGGACAGCCAGAATGCACAGTACCTTAGTAGATAAGGTGCATTACTGCCCTCTCAATATGATGCAGCACAGTTGGACAGCATTTTCTTGCTGCATTGTGCCAAATACTAGTAAATCCGCTGCTGGATGTGTCGCAACAGGTTTTGGTTTGCCTCTCTCTTCTCCATGGACATGGGTTGCCTTTTCTGCAACAAAGGTCGAATAAAAAGTTATATGGTACTAGACTCTACACTGTAGGAAGTAGAGATGAGCCTATATTTCTGACAGTGGGTCCTAATATGGGTTCAGCAGCAGGGGAAACAGGTGTTGAAACAAACTTTATCGATTTAATAAAGGATTTTTAAGATGACAAGCATTAGTTCCTATCACACATGCTTCCGGGATGTGCTATAGTAAGAATCATAGAAGTTCAAGGGGTCTCCCTGCTGTAAAACTGAAAAAAGGACATTCGCTCAAGAAGCACATTGCAAGGTTTTCTCACAGTTTGATCATAAAGTTTCACTCTTGAAGATTAAATCATTGCTGCTGCTTGAGTCTTTTAATTCCTTTGAAGAAGCTAGAGGCCTTTACTAAAACCCTGCAGAACTCTTAGGGCTGAGGAATATGGCACTTGCCCAATTTAAATGCACTGAGTGGGGAAGATACTAGTTAAGTGACCACAGAATGAGCATGTCAGTGTTAATATTGATGTCAATGTACGCAATGATACGTTTATGTAGAAAGACAAAATCGAATCACTTGTCGATGTCCCCTGCTATGACCTTTCCATCAAGCCGAGTCAGAAATAAGTGGTCAGGCAGGCCCTGCAACCTGGGCCTAAGGCTACTGATTGACAGATCACAAGTGGGGTGGCACATGACTAGCAGGACAAATGAACTGCTAAAACCCAGATTAGTCCCACAGATAGGGAGTGGTACAATAATGGTCCTGCTAGATAGGCCCCAATAAAACGCAATGGCCATCAGGAGGCTCATTCCCAACACATTATAAGATTAAATGCCACCTGAAGTTAGGAACACTGAGCCAATAAGGAAAAAGCACACACTACACATGCTGTGATCAGGCACTCCCTATGCCAGACATCTGAACACTGTCCACGCAATGTCGAGAACCACCATTTGTCATCCAGTGGGAGTAAGTTGTGCCTTTGTGACAAGAACCACATTCCACTCCCAAAACAAGATCTATAAATTGTTTTATCATGCTTCAACATATGTATAAAAAGACATTCAAAACACTAGCACATTGAGTAAGTCCTCACGCCCGTTTCTGTATTTTGCACTCCTGGCCTTAGAGTTTGGTTAAACCAATTGTTCTTGCTTTGCCGAACTCCTTGTGTCTTTGTTTGTTTAGGTAAATTCATATTTGAGCTACATTTTGGTGAGCCAATCAGGTGAGATTGGCGTTTTGTACCTGACTGCAGCTGAATGAAAGGACTCCACTTTGATGCATTTACATCGGAGCAGCAAGGAAGGTAAGAAGACATCGCAATTGATTGAAAGATCTGCTTAATCCATGGGGCAGAGGTTCGTTCTGAAGCCACCGTCAATTGGATAAGAGACTACATCGATCCTTAGTCCCCAACATGTGGCGAATGCCAAACAAGGAGAAGCGCAAAAGTTTAGCCTGAGCACCCTGCCTCCGACAAAAATCTGACATATTGCCAAAGTTATGTTTCTGAACTGAGCAGTCACTAGATAGTCAGCAGGCTAGGAAAGGTGAATATTGGTTGTCGCTTGGACAGCTGAGCATGATAAAGATGGTAGGCTTGGACCTGGATGTGATGCAGGGTCACTGCTTGGACCGCTGGGCGAGATACAGATGGTACGCTTACGCCTGGGTGTAATATTACGCCAGCACCTTGATCTTGACTTTAGTCTAGAAAGGTTTTCTTAGTACTGCCAGTTTCTTAACACTGTTGGTGTCTGAAAGAAGTGAGATATGTTATTCACTTGGACAGCTGGGCATGATGCAGATGGTGCACATGATCCCTGCATGTGGTATTGGTTGTGATTCAGACATTCGTGAAAATTCTGACCTTGGAGATTAGGTATAGCTTGTGCTTGGCCAAAGAGGGCCAGTGATTGTTAAATTGTTGTTATCTTTATCTTGAAGTCCATAGTGACAGATTATTGGGCTCATGTACTGCGCAAAGGCTCCCCTTGTTATTTGGTAGCAAGCACTAAGGTGTGGCCTGAGGTATTTTTTTGACAAGTCATCATTTTATCTCTGTCAGTTTTTTATCCTATTTCTCTTTCTACATTTTTGTTATCATTTGACACATTCTCAATGTTGTGTTTCTGGTAAATTGTTGCAATTGCAGGTCTTTTCTTCTGTGTTGTATTTTCTTAATTACTTAATGTGCTTATCAAAGCCCCGCTAATTTGTACCATTGTTTTTCTATATCTGCTGTTTTTCTGCTGAGTTCATACAATTTGAACAAACCATTACACTTTCTTTCATGTTGAGACCCTTCATATGCATTTTTTCTTATGTTTCTTTTCTATCCTCATGCAGCTGTGTAAATAGTATTGAGCTCATAGTAGTAGTTGAAACCAGTAATCCCTGTGTGTTTATTTCCCCAACATTCAGAGTAGAATTGAATATTAATTGATTCTGAGAAGCTAGAGCATATCAGTCCCTTAAAATGTTCTCAGCTATCATGGATTGCCACGAATGGCATGCACACACTAAGGTATACATGTTCCACTTGCCAGAGGGAGGAACCTTCAACATCAACATAATCAAACACCAAGAGCACACATTTGTACCAAATATGTAGGATGAACGAAGACCTGGAGAAAGGCACTGCTAGAGCTATGGGCTGTCTTTGGGGATGCCCGGACCGACAATCCTATCCTAAAACCCAGAAGCAAGGCGTCCACACCTCACCCATCATATGTAGTAATGGAGGTGCTCTTTTTGATGCCTGCCATCCCTGCATTTGATAATACCAAACCATTAGTCAAAGGAGCTTGGAGGCTCCCTACCGAACAACAAACAACCAGATCAAGACAAAGGGGGCCAACAGGTCCCCAGGTCCTTGCAATCCCAACATCACCTGAGCCCAGCGCTAGTGCTCGCTGAAACTCAACACCCCGTATTTCACGGTCAACCCATCGAACCCCCAATGACATGGAGAACATGCACTCTTGCTTGCCCAGGTGACCAGGAGATTCATGGCAGTACCAGGCAGCAATACAACCAGTAATGGTGAATAGAGGGGCCCCAGTTCTCTAGGATTAGATGATGAAGGGGGAGTCACAGGGTATGCTCAGGCATCCGAGGGGACAACAGAAAGTGAGTTTGAGGGTAAATGCCTACCCAAATAAATAGCACCTAGATCATACCAGAGACAATCAAGGTGAGAGTTAAAGGGGAGGCGTGAATTTGGGATGAAGAGTGAGAGGGAGATAGCTCTCACACTGGGCACTTAACTAGAGAACAAAGCAGCACGCCCTACACCTGAAGAGGGCATGGATAGGTATAGAGCATTGCTCAGAGAGTAGTCCGAGGCAGAAGGAAGGCTTCTGCCTGGGGCGCAGACCTCACCAGGTCTGCAGGGTAGGAGAAATGACCGACAAGGTGAAAAGGGATCAAGGTAGCCTGGCACAGACTCACTTAAGATGTAGGAGAAGCAGCATGGCACTTTAACATGTGCACAGGGAGAGCAGGGATGAAGACGCCTGCTGCCTGCCCCTAACCCGCAGTCTAGAACCACTCACCCCAAGGGAGATAGTGACCAGAGAGGAAGGCAAGGCCTTCGTGCATCCAAGTTACCACCTGCTAGCCCACTGGACCAAAAGGGAGGGCCAAGGTCATAGACTCTGGTTAAAGAAACAATCCTTTGAACCAGAGGAAATAGCTAAGAA
Organism: Lissotriton vulgaris; assembly: GCF_964263255.1. Taxonomy (NCBI): domain Eukaryota; kingdom Metazoa; phylum Chordata; class Amphibia; order Caudata; family Salamandridae; genus Lissotriton; species Lissotriton vulgaris. The sequence continues at coordinate 1,087,055,065 of NC_141697.1, read as the reverse complement.
TGTATTCAGCATGTTGGGGGAAATCTCAACTGGAACTTTCCCTGCATCTAAGATTGCCCAAGGAAATGAGAATACTACGCTAGAGAGAAACCCGCAGTGCTTCCCCAAGTCAAAATGTGCCTGCTCCTACAGAAGCGGTACAAAAGGCCGCAATAAGTGTGGCAGGGTATGCTCAGACGTGAGTCCCTTGCTCACTTTGCCACTGGATTCAAGCAAGCCGGGCTGAAGACGGCTGGAATGCTAGAAACTAGTCCTCCGAAGCTTGTTTCCGGTCCAGGGAAGACATGGCTTGGCAGTTTGGGCTGGACTGTTCCCATGAGGCACAGGGTCAGACTGATTTGCAAATAGCCATGTCTGAACTGGGGTGGCAGAGTGGGCTAAAGAACGGTGATGGATTAAACCCAGATCTTTTGACTGGGTGTGCGTGTTTTTGATTGGTTCAGATGCTCCGTCCATTACCACCCCCTTCTGTACCGCTTTTGGCCGCCATAAGTGTGGCAGGGTATGCTCAGACATGAGTCCCTTGCTCACTTTGCCACTGGATTCAAGCAAGCCGGGCTGAAGACGGCTGGAATGCCAGAAACCGGTCCTCGGATGCTTGTTTCCGGTCCAGGGAAGACATGGCTTGGCAGTTCGGGCTGGACTGTTGCCATGAGGCACAGGGTCAAACTGATTTGCATATAGCCATGTCTGAACAGGGGTGGCAGAGTGGGCTAAAGAACGGTGATGGATTAAACCCAGATCTTTTGACTGGGTGTGAGTGTTTGATTGATTCAGATGCTCCATCCATCACCACCCCCTTTTGTACCGCTTTTGGCCGCCATAAGTGTGGCAGGGTATGCTCAGACGTGAGTCCCTTGCTCACTTTGCCACTGGATTCAAGCAAGCAGGGCTGAAGACGGCTGGAATGCCTGAAACCGGTCCTCAGAAGCTTGTTTCCGGTCCAGGGAAGACATGGCTTGGCAGTTCGGGCTGGACTGTTCCCATGAGGCACAGGGCCAGACTGATTTGCATATAGCCATGTCTGAACTGGAGTTGCAGAGTGGGCTAAAGAACGGTGATGGATTAAACCCAGATCTTTTGACTGGGTGTGAGTGTTTGATTGATTCAGATGCTCCGTCCATCACCACCCCCTTTTGTACCGCTTTTGGCCGCCATAAGGGTGGCAGGGTATGCTCAGACTTGAGTCCCTTGTTCACTTTGCCACTGGATTCAAGCAAGCCGGGCTGAAGACGGCTGGAATGCCAGAAACTGGTCCTCGGGAGCTTGTTTCCGGTCCAGGGAAGACATGGCTTTGCAGTTCGGGCTGGACTGTTCCCATGAGGCACAGTGTCAGACTGATTTGCATATAGCCATGTCTGAACTGGGGTGGCAGATTGGGCTAAAGAACGGTGATGGATTAAACCCAGATCTTTTGACTGGGTGTGCGTGTTTGATTGATTCAGATGCTCCGTCTATCACCCCCCCCTTTTGCACCGCTTTTGGCCGCCATAAGTGTGGCAGGGTATGCTCAGACATGAGTCCCTTGCTCACTTTGACACTGGATTCAAGCAAGCTGTGCTGAAGACGGCTGGAATGCCAGAAACCGGTCCTCAGAAGCTTGTTTTCGGTCCAGGGAAGACATGGCTTGGCAGTTCGGGCTGGACTGTTCCCATGAGGCACAGGGTCAGACTGATTTGCATATAGCCATGTCTGAACTGGGGTGGCAGAGTGGGCTAAAGAACGGTGATGGATTAAACCCAGATCTTTTGACTGGGTGTGAGTGTTTGATTGATTCAGATGCTCCGTCCATCACCACTCCCTTTTGTACTGCTCCTACAGAAGGGCATGTCAGGGACCTTCTATGTGCCTGGAGCCCAGATGGATAAGGAAGGGCTAAGAACCATGAGTCCGCCATTCATGGATGGGGCGGGAAGTAGATCTCCTGGTTCGAGAAGTACACAGCGGGGAGAAACCTAGAAATAGGCTATGTCGAAAGTCTGCTAAGCACTTTCAAAAGGGAGTAGACTAACACAGTGTTCTCCAGAGCTCACATCCCAGCAGTCATGCTAACAAACACCAAGCAGGACAGGGCTGCTTTCAATTCATACAGACACCCAATATGGTTGGCCCTGAGGGATATGTTCTCTGATCATCCAGATGCAGGAGAATTAATGGCATAAAGTATGAAGCCTGGGGAGACCATAATAAACTTTCTGATAGAACGAGGGAACAATGGGGACAAGAGACAGGACAGCCTTGGACCAATATGGGCCTCCTGGATGCATTTTCCTACAGTATCCTAAAAACGGGGCTACTCACTCAAATACAAAGTGGACTGGACAGCCTAATAGGTTTGGACACCAAACCATGGTGGGAAATATATGCCCACATATTACACTATTATAAAAAAGAGACACGAAAAGCCCAGAGAAATACCACTAAATTGGTCCAACACAAATTAAAAAAGACCACCCTCAAGGGGGCCGATAGCATACAAATGGCACCAGTCCTGAAGGGAACTCCATCACAAAACCCCAGATGGTTACATTACAAGTATAACAGCAGAGGTCAGAAATTGGCAGCAGCCAGACCTTAGAGAATGTTATTATTGCCTCTAAATGGGCCACATGAACAACCGATGCTGCTTAAAAGCTTATCACAAGCAGAGATTGATAAATCTGGAATGTCTCCACAGAATCCTCATCATCAAAGCCAAACCCAAGGTGACCTATATGCACCGTAAATTCAGCCGTAGGGAGGTCAGACAGCCAGTACACCACCGCAGCAGGACACCTGTGGTTGGTCAAACACGTGGCACCAGCAGCAACAGACAGGGACTTCATCCCAACAAGGACTGCAGCAGGGAGAGGTAACTGCCTAGCAAAGTAATGCCTTTAAGTAATCACAAAGCCCTCCTCTTCTCCCATTCAATTATTTTCTGCCTCAGTCAGTCAGTCAAAACACATGTTTATTTAGATCTTAGTCTTTAAAACAAATTCTTGAGACACAATAACACAATAAAATCCAGCACAACAATGTAAAACACAAGTATAAAATAGAATAAAACACAATTCTTTAAACAATACAATCTATAAAGTCTAAAAGATTATTGTGAACTAAAAGACAAGCTCTACTCAGGTTTATTCATTTTTCCCACTTTGAATGTAAAAAGGTATCCATAGACAATACAAACTGCCCCATGGCACATGTCTCATCAAGAAATCTAATTTCGAGCAATAATTTAATTGCTTGTCCTCTATCCCTAATACAATATTTTATAGAAATGGGTTTTGAAGAGATCTTCCATTGAGGTAAAAACCACCAACAATTCACAAGGGTGAAAATTAAATTCCCTCCTATGTTAAGGCCACATTGACAGATTTCTTAATTTTTTTAGCAGAATATCATGATTCTCTGACATTAAAACTCAGGAGACCTCTTGATATTTGGAATTCTCTCCAGATAGGAAAAGGTCTCACCATTCATCCATGAACCCAGCAAGTGGACGAAAGAATGCTTCCTCCTCAAGTAAATGAGATCCTCATCCTTTGAAACTTGCCTTGTTCTTTTTTTCAACTCCACCTTACTCATGGCTGGCGGTGTTTGCAGAGTTTTTGACACATTACTCTCTGCTTGGAGCGTGAAGTTTGGCAAAACTCAGCAACTGCTGGTGGAGCAGAGTTTACCAGTGAGCTCAGCTACTCACCCCTAGGTTGAACACAAAGGGGCATATTCTCAAGTAGGTATCGCCGAGTTAATGGCACTTTATCACAGTCAAAGTCGCAATGAAGTTATCACCCCATTCACAAGCTGGTGCTAAAAGTCCATAGCACCAGTTTATCCACGATAGCAGCCGCAAAAAACATCGCCACAGATGACCCCGGCAGCTATCGCCAATTAGATGCAGAGTAGGCGTTCCTGTGCAAAAAGCAGCAACAACACCACTCGGCAACATTCTCAATGACCAGCCAGATCGGCGAAAAGACCACGAAACATGTGATAAGGCGTGTTAGCAGTAGGAAACTAACACCTGCTCTGACCTGGTGCAAGTCGGATGACAGCCTGCACCACAAAAGGGAGGCCAGCCCAGAGCAACACCTGAAGAACAACATGCCATGGAGCCACTGAACATGCAGGCCAGACACCAACCTGACAGACCCAACATCAGAGAATGTCATTGCCCATAACATGCTCAAAGGGACAACTGACTTCAGCATCCTGACCACCATTGTCCACAGGCTGACGGTACCAACACAGTGGACAACAAACTTCCCACCTCAAACCAAACTACTGGCCGTGATGCACCTGTTGGCCTTTGGTACTCTCCAACCGACATCTGAACAAGTCAGAGGAGTCACACAGACAGGCCAGTCCAAGTCTCTCACAACGGTCATGGATGACACCATCAGGTTGATACTCCACTATCAATACTTCCCTCACACTGAGCAAGGACAGCTGGAGACCATGCCTGCCGTCACTGCCATAGCTGGCTTCCCGCAAGCGTTGGGGGCAATTGACTGCACACATGTCCTACTTGTGACCCCTGCCAACACTGCTCACAATAAGCACAACAGAAAGCGCATATATCCCACCAATGTGCAGGCACTAGTGGACCACTGGGGAATCTCCGCCATCGTCGCCGCCAACCACCCAGGCAGTGTGCATGATTCATACACCTCAGACAGTCCATCATCAACCAGTTCTTCCAGGATGGCACCCACGGAAATGCACTGCTTTTTGGCCAATACCAAATGCAACTCACAACACAGAAAATGCACATGTCACAACCACACATACAACATGTACACTCACCAGACATGACAGCACAACTTGCTGTGGGAACGTGGCCCAGCCATGGACTTTAGCCATCAATGGCATGGCACCTCAGCCACAGATTAGCAGAATGTCAGAAGAGGTGGGGACCAGGCATATGCGAAGGAGGCAAGTGACCGACGAATGAGAATGTACACAATGCCAAGTGTGGCGTGGATGTGATGGCCAGACTGCGGTATGCAGACCACACACATATCCATGTCGACACACACTGCTGGTGTTTGGAGTGTAGTGGACAGTGGATGCAACCATGTCACCCCAGCCAGTGGGGAAGATCGCGGGACTGTAGCTTGTTACGTTCCCCCCTAAACGTGAGCGGAGTAGGCTGGTCCGGTGTACGCCAGGCCAGCATACGGGTGTGAATAAAACTCTGGGCGTGGTCCTCTTCCGGAATGCCAAATGTCTCTGCCAGGGCGGCGCCTCTCACCTTGCCATGAGGCCAATGCCATCACACGAACCTGTCTTACCCACCCCTTCGCACCTAGGCCTCAATGCCCACCTGCCGACACCAGCCTGTGTTGCTGAGGGCCCATCACATGCTGGAGCAAGTTCCAAGGCCAAGGCCAATGACCCTGGCAACCTGCTAGGACCATCACGGCCTCCACGAGCAAGGCGGGCAGTACTCTTTTCTTGTTTATGTACTCTACCTGCTGATACAGGAGACTAGTAGGTCACACATTTGGAACTATGTCTTGATTACACCATGGCCGAGCATATTATTTATGGCTGAGTTTATGTCAGTATACTCCTTCGATGTGGTGCCACCAGGTCTTAGTAGTGCATCACAACCGCAAGATTCTGTATGCCCACACGACTAATGCTCTCGCCCTACGCTGCACTCGAGTAGGTCACACAATTGGAACTGAGCATCGATTTTTCTAAGGCAGAGTACATATCATTGCACGCAAGGAGAGGCGTAAGAGGATGATGCGTTGCATTTAGGAGGAAAAAAGGGTCATCGTTACAGAGGTGATCGAACACTACCGACTACTGCCCTGGTATCACTATCTCTGTGTATCGCAAGCCTATGACACATGGCTGTGGGCCACTGCTGACCGCTGCCTCTGGCCTACATTGCGGTCCAGTAGGTCACACATTTGGGACCACGTCTTGATTTAGCAATGGCGGAGTACATATCAGTGTACCTGCATCATCACAGACTGCATCCCCTCTCAGCTCCTGTGCCACTAAGTCTGTTTCCCGACATTCATGGCCACTATCTCATCATACATTGGTTGCATCTGAGTCTATAGACAAGGGGATAGTTTTCATCCTCATGTACTTGATACCGAATTGGTGGTGGCAACAAGGCTGTCGCTTTCCACTCCCCCATTTGCTGCTTCCGGATAACATCAGACCTCTGCATCATGCCTTGGAGGACACCTTCCACTGTCCCCGCAGCCCTCCACCACATTCACCTATGACATTGACGAGGACCCGCTCAGTCTGCGTGGCCCTACTTCCGTGGACCACAAGTCACCGTCCCGTGCTGGGGTGCCTGTGCCGGCCGCTGTGCACCCGGGGCCACTAACTCAGTGCTGGTCAAGTCAGGGACCTCTGAGTAGGTGGTCTTGGAGAATTCAACGCCATACTTATGTGGCCCTGAGCTGTCCACTGCCTCTGGACTCAACTGCGGTCCCCCAGGGCTCACACATCCAATCGAGTCCTGACCTGCCCAGTCGTCGAATCACCACAGGAGGCACACGCCACCATTGCCAGGGCCACCTCCAACTGCCATCTGCCAGAGTCAAAACAGTGGTACTGGCAGACTGACGGAGTTGCTCACACATGTCGTGGATATCATCATCTGCCTGATCCCCTGCTCAGCACTCCACGTGCCACTGACTTAGTGCACCGCAACCCATGGACCATTGTTGATTGACTTTTGTGCTGTGGAGATGTTGGGCAGAAATGTCACCTCAGGCAGTATGGGAGACCTGGGACATTGATGAGGAAGATCATGCACGTCTAACAAACCTCACTGCATCTGCATCATGAATATCCCGAATGGACACAAGCCTAGGCATTGGGGTGCCATGTGTGGGTCGGTGAAGTGTCCTGAGCCAGCTATGCTTGTGGGTGCTTCCTGCTGTGTGGTCTGTTGCAGGGTCTGTGTTCTCCTCTAAGTGGCTTGGCTGCCCGGGTCCTGGTGGTGGGTTGTGTGTCCCTCTGCAATGTGAAGGAGAGGTGCGTGTTGGCATTGTGTTAACATGTATGTTGGAGCATTGTTCTTGTTTACATGCAGACTGTATGACAATGTACATTGTGACTGTTTGGGAGGTGCAGGATTTGGATGAGGGACAGTGTACATTTGGACTACATGACAGATGTGAGGTTGTACGCGTACATTTCCATTTCACAGTTTCCAGCTCTGTCAGATGTAGTAGGCCTGTTTCTGAGCTTTTACGGAGCCAGTTGTGTCCTCTGTTCCGTAGTGTCAGGTTTGCGCATTGTACCACATTGTCATCAATGTGGGTTTGCTGTTATTGCTATGTGAGTGTGCTGCAGTGTGCCAAGGGGATCAGGGACATGATCCAGGTTCATTGTGGGTGTGCAGTGTGCTACACCTTGTTGTGCATGTGTGCCATTGTGCCCATCTCCCCCGGTCCCCCTTCCATGGTCGTTACTCACCCTGTTAATGTTGTGTTAGGACCTCTCAAGCTGTGTCCCTACTCCCTACTCCTTGCACCGTCTCCACACTGATGAATATGGCCTCGGTTTTCTCCAGCTCCCACTGTGGCTTAGGACTCCCAACTCCTTTAGTCATTGCTGCCTTCCTGTTGACAGCGGGTTTGTGCGTGGTTTAGGTTATCACATCATGTCAGCACCTCTTGGCCTCCTCGATTGGCCTCCTCAACACTCCGACTGCATTCCTGGTGGTCTACTTGTGGGTCAGTTGATGCTAGCGTTCTATCACCTCCATGACGCAGATCTGGTTTTGCTGCGGACTGCCTCTCCCTCTTCTCCTTGGCCGTCCCTGTCCACGTTGTTCCTTGCTGGTGGTCCATTTATTTATTTATTTATTTATTTATGGGTTTCTATAGCGCTGGAATCGACTCCAACCGGAGTATCTCTGCGCTGTGATACCAGATAGAGTCCAACACTATGCAGATGAAAGAATGGGTCTAGATTTTATCGGTGAATAGCAGAGTTTTGAGTTGCTTCCTGAATTTTAAATGATCTGTGCAGAGCCTAAGGGCCAAAGGCAGTTTGTTCCACAGTGTAGGCCCCGCAACAGATAGGGCTTTCCCTCCATGTCTGGTTTTTTTCACACGAGGTACAGCCAGCAGAAAATTCTCACTAGATCTCAACGATCTGGAGGGAGTATAGAAGGTAAATTTCTGCTCCAGATATGTAGGGCCATTTCCATTCAGGCATTTATGAATGATACAACATATCTTGAACTTGGCTCTTTGTCGAATGCTCAACCAATGTAGTTTCTGCAGTAGAGGTTTTGATGCTGTTCTAGGGGGAGCATTTAGAACAAGGCGGGCTGCCGTGTTCTGGACTACCTGAAGCCTGTCGAGAACTCCTTCATTTGCAGAAAGGAGTAACCCATTACAATAGTCAATACGACTCAATATAAGGGCTTGCACCAATGTTCTTCTGGAAGAGTCCGGTAGCAGTGGAAAAATTCTACGCATCATGCTTATGATGTGGAAGCATGCGCCAGCTACCATATTGCTGTGCTGTTTGAGAGAAAGGTCCTGATCAAGGCGTATCCCCAGATTTTTGACAATCTGTTTAGGCTCTGGAACGACACCGAGATCAGAGGGCCACCAGTCAGGGGTCCACAGTAATTTGGCGTCTCCAAACAGCATTACTTCCGTCTTGCTGACATTGCACTGTAGGAAGTTGGTGGACATCCACTGTGCGACGGCTTTCATGCCAGCGGAGAAGGAGTTTCTTATTTCTGTGGTGAGATTACGAAATGGGAAGAGGAGCTGCGTGTCATCCGCATATGACACGGGGATGAAACCAAATTTGCGCATCACTCTTGCCAGGGTGCTTGTTGGGTTCGCGGTGGCCATTGCGCTAGGTCAGGGTGCATCCATGTTGCTACGCACTTTGGATTGTTTCTGATGTGTTGTTTCTGTAGTTTTTATAGTGCATTTTCCCTCCAAACGTATGGGATTTGCAGGCCTGTCAATGGTTATCACTGCTTTTTGTACCGCGGCCTCATCGCAAGATTTTTTGCATTCGCTTTTCGCAATTTTGCAACGTGGCGTTGATTTTAACGCGGACATTTAATGCGTTATATGGAAACTATGGCATGGTACCACTGTGTTGAGACTGCTTCGTTAACACAGCGTAATTTTACTGCATTAGGCTGCGATATTGGAAGATGCGTTGAGTTACTTTTGCAATGGGTTTCACACGTTCTTGAGAATGTGCCCCAAAGGTGTGTACGGTGGAAGAAAACTAACAGATACACCAATTGCTGACCTATTTTAGATTACATTTATTTCCTCGACAAGTCCCTTTTAATCATGTTTGTTTTAAGTATTCAGATCTGCCTCTTTGTAGCTACGACAACACATTACACGTGGTTATGCTTTGTTCAAAATACAGTAACCTGCGACACAGGTTCCTACCCCTGAATTTTACTACCACTGAATTTTACTCAAATTAGGCCAGCGTTATTGTTCTTACAGTTGTGAAACTCCCCTTCTACTTGCTTTTTCCTTGTACTTTTTCTGATGGGGGGCCTAATGTTGCTTTTTATTTATATGTCTTTTATGATTTTTTTTATAAAATCGAATAAAGATTATGTTATGATTGAAAACAAAACTACAGATACCAGCTCGGGATGGTCGAAAAAAGCATTCTGTAAATTACAGTTGTATGACACAGAACAATTGAGGTGATATGACAGTGTAATGTCTCATTTGAAGTCATACCATTTACTAATTGAAATGTAGACCCATTTTAACAAATTGTGAACTTGTGGAAAAGAAAGATGATGGTTTCACGAACTAAGCGGTAATCGCCGCTAGGCCTAGCTAGGAAAACGGCAGAATTTTTTTTTAAGAGTTTATTTATTTAGTAACCATGTTCCTGACTGCATGGTCATCAACTTGCATTGTGTTCATCAACATCATAAGCAAGGGTGAGTTATCAGTGCCCATGTCTGCTCAGAAGTCCTGTGTCATGTGAAACCAGTCCTGAATTTTGACCATCTACTCTTTAAATGCTGTGATTTTTTATGCATCGTAGTAAGCACTGTATAAGTACAATTACAATTTTGAGATCCAAATAAGATCTTGAATTCGAAACAACAAGTCCAAGAATAGGGTGAGTCGTTGGTTAAAAGTGTAGTGGTTGCAAACCTCTCGCTAGGTCCCTCACTGGTAGGCCATTTGGTAACATGCACAGAATACACACGCAGGACTCTGGTGCAGTGACGTGCTTGGACCATGAGCGATCCGCGCACCTTCATTTATATCCACGGGCGGAACTGGGGCCCTCGGTTGCATGCTGTTAAAATATATTGTAGTGGCTGGATGGCTCACTACATCCCTCATAACCTTTATGGAAACCAAAATAAAAAATAAATAAATACCAAACCATCAAATGAAAACAAACAGTTCTAGATGGTTTGGCAACCAGGAATTTTCATAGTCACTGTTCTCCTTCCTCAGCAGACAAAGTCTCTCAGTCATTTGCTTGCACAGCTTCATCAGAAACTTCTTCCAACAGGTAAACATGTAGGGCCATCAGCTGGACATTAACGCTCTGAATGTCCTCTTTTTATTTTTTCTTTCTTATGAATTTTTTAGCCCTCACACAGCCATCCTGGGGCCGCCACCTTCCTTTTCTTCTCTCCACATTTAACCACAGGCAAGCTTCTGTGTCACTGGCCACGTGGTACTGCCCTTCTCTCTCCTCTGCACAGTCGGCCGCATATGGGGCCTTATTTATGAGAAATGACGCATCGTTGCGTGAAAGCAGCGATGCGTCACTTCTCAGTGCGCACTCCTTGCGACGTTCCTGCTGCGTCATATTTAATGTATGACGCATCATGTCGCAAGGAGTTACAGATACGTCAGTATTTCTGACGTATCTGTAAGCGCAAAAGTGACGCATTGCTGGAGTGTGTCACAAAAGTGACGCAACTCCAGCAATGCGTCCGGCCTGCATCAGTATTATGCCTGCTGTGAGGCAGGCGCAAGATTTTGAAGCAACAGCGTCATTAAAGTGACGCAGTGAAATCTCAAAGATTTCACTGCGTCACTTCTACGACCCTTCCTTGCGTCAATACGCCCCCCTTGCATACATTATACCTGGCACAGGTATAATGTGGCGCAGGGGTTTACAAAGTGACGCATCTACCTAGATGCGACACTTTGTAAATATGGCGCAACAAGGCGCATTTTTTACGCCACTGGTGCTTCATAAAAAGTGACGCACCGGGGGTGTAAAAGTGACGCACAGCCTCATAAATGAGGCCCTTGGCCTCTCCTGGCTCACCTTCACTTAGGCCGGGACTCGGCCATGCCCCTCAGCATTTCCTCAATGCCCATCAGCCAGAGCTTCTTCACGCAGCTGCCTGATCCTGCAGGTGCCGCTCTACTTCAACAGCACTTCATCACGCAGGCCGCAGTGACCCGCCATCTACCAAAACCTTTCCCCACTGGGAACAATCAACTTTCTCTGCCATGGTGTCAGGATAAACCGCAATCCAGCTGCGCTATGACAACCAGCTTGTCTTGCTTTGGCTAGATACTGCAGCAACACAGCACTTCTGCGAGGTAAGCACCTCCTCGTCAGCACTATAGAGGTCGCTACCTAGTAGACCATTTGGTAACATGGAACAGTATACATATGAGGGACTCTGGTGAAGTTATGTGCTTGATCCACGAGCGATCCTTGCACCTTTATTTATTTCCTTGGGGCCTTGCCCGGCCACTTGTGTGCATGTCGTTACAGTATATTGTAGTGGTCGGATGGCTCGCTACAAAAAGCAGGACTGAGTTAACTTGTCAGTTGTCACTCGTGAGGGGTGGTCTCGAAAGATGGGCATGTAGTGCCCAGGAGATCTCTCTCCATGTTCCCCCACCCGCCTCTTTTTGTACATCAAGTGACTGCCAGAATCTGATAGAGCCAAAAGAGGAGGGCTGGGAGAATGAGTGACAGCATGTAAGGAAGGATGCTTAGTGGCTAAAGTGCGTAACACTGTTTTTTTCTGCAACTGGAGGTGTGGCAAAGCATAAGAAACTGCAGGGGAGAGAGGTTACTGGGAAACTGCATGGGGCACTACAAACTGGATGCATCTCTCCCAAGGGGAGGTAACCAGCAAGTTAACATTACTAGATTTGTGCTTGACACTTACTCCTTGCCCACTTTGGTCATGGAAATAAACATGGCAACATGGAAACAATACCAGGCACACACTCAAAGGCAGTCTAAAATATACATCACCCTTTACTCACAGTGACCTCCGCACTGGTAATTGTAATTGTACTATAGGCTCAAATGTTGTCGAGTGAGACAATCCTGCGACCCCTGTCTAACTGCTGGGGTAGGAGTAGTTGGGTGGGTCATTTTAGACAACTTCTGACACAGAGAGTGGACAACAACGGTCTACGGTGAACCTTATGTTGCATCTTTTTTTCAGAGCAAAGCATGCATGCAGCAACCAAACACAATGGAGCAATCCCTTTAAGATAAGGACTGAGATCCTCATCCCCAGTGAGAAGACATTGTACGAAATAGCACAATTGATGGCTGAGAAGTGTTTTGTTGTGTAACATGCTGGCATAATGTGGCAGGTCTACACGTGTGTTCTTTCTTTCTTTCTTTCTTTCTTTCTTTCTTTCTTTCTTTCTTTCTTTCTTTCTTTCTTTCTTTCTTTCTTTCTTCCTTTTTTTCGATTCTTGGAAATTCCAATAGAGGATGTTTACATTATTACAACAAGTACTCTAGTCTTCTGACGCTAGCTCTGCTTGTCACATGATTTCTGCTTTCTATTTACATCAGGGATTCACTTTGCCCTGGGGACCCCGTGAGTTTCCGAGTCCTGAGCCAGCGTATATAGGGACTCACTCCAGATTTGTTTTCATACCTATGGCTTTGATTCTTTATGTGTATACCATTCTTGACAATAATGTATTGTTTCTGGGTGTTCTGGTAGTGAGCCCAACTGTACTGTAGCAGTTTTGGAATTGCCAGGTTTGCTCCGCTACTTATATTACACTCTGCCTGCTTTTTTAGTAACTTCTTGGAATGCCGCTGAGTGAAACTCTGAAAGCATCGCCCAGGTCAATTTTTAATTCCCTACTACAAGTTTAGATCCACCCTCTTACTCCACAGGTCCAGATTAGCTCACTTTGCAATATCTCCTTTTCACAGAACAGGGAGACTTTAGTGGTTTCTGCACTGTCTATTCACGTCCAAAGTTGTATTACCGCAAATGTATTAAATGCATCCATCCTGACAGGCCCATTTCCACTGTAATTGCCTGCACCATAGATGAAGATGGGAGAGAGAGTAATCTTTTCAGGCACCTTGCTTCTTCAATGTTCCAAATCTGTTTACCTCCTATGCTAACCACCTCTGCACCATGCTGGAAATGTGGCCTTATCATAGCCTCATAGGCCATCAGCACTGCTAACTGGGAGGGGGCCCTATATCAGCTGTAACATTTCTTTAGTCCCCCTACTGATGACAGAGCCTTAGCATGTCTCGAAGTGAGGTGATCCTTCCATCTTAAGTTGTGAGAGAACCACATCCCCAGGTATTTGTATTTATTTACTCTCTCTATTTTGACTTTATTTATTACCCAACTCATGCTTTTCCTATGTTTCCCTATCTGAAGCACTTAGGTGTTTTCCATATTTATTTTAATTTTTTCTTCTTGCAGTAGCCTGCAATTATAGCTAATTTTCCTTGAGCCGTATTTCTGGCAAATCAAGTATCACTAAGTCATCCGCTTACAAGAGACAGCTAATGTGTGTTCCATTAATTTTTGAGCTAAACATATTTGTCTGATGTAGTTCAGCCAAGAACAAAGAGAACAGTGTTTGTGCCAATACCCACCCTTGTCTGAGGCCATATCTTATGTTAAGTCACTTCAAAAGGAATCCTCCACTGTCCAATTCAACTTGAGTCCAATTATCCCTGTGAAGTTCCTGAAAAATTAACAGCAAGTCTCTAAGGATCCCATTCCTTTAACACTTACCACAACAATGCTCGATCAACCGAATCAAATGCGGAGTTGAAGTCAACAAAACAACAATAAAATACTCCACACTGCTCTATGGATTATTGGCAATAGCCCACAAGCTAACAAAGTAGTTGATCGCTAAGGGGTTCTCCTTAAAACCACCCTGTTCCTGAGGAATATTAGAATTTTCTTCTGCACGCTCCTTTAACATCCACAAAAGGATTTTTGAGAAGTCCTTGCCTCTAACATTCAACAGGTTGGTTTGCTGGTAGTTCACTGGGAGAGCATGATTGCCTTTTTTGTATAGGTTAGTGGAATTTCAATATCCTCGAAAGGAACGCATTCCGTTGGATGTTTCTATACTTTGTAGAAGTGAAACACATGTGTTACTGAATTTGCTTCGGGGAAGATAATCCATGAATATAATACCTCTGTCTGCCGATATTCGTGTGCCTCAATACCAAAAATTACCCTACCACCTCTTGATGATAGGCCATTTGTTATAAGTTTTATAGTGATGGTTTTCTTTCAATTTTCTGGGATGATTATAGCATCAAGGTCATCCTGTTGCAAACCTGTAACGTCTAAGCCTGGTACGGTAATATTGCTTTTAGCTCCACCGTTCTTGGAGCTGTTGCGGTTATTTGACATTGTTTAAGGAAAGTTGCAGAGCACATTTCAAGGAAACAAAGATAAGGTGCACAATATTTTGGAACACTGTATCCTTTAACGTTGAACAAACCAAAAAACTAATACATAGGATTTTCGTCCTACTCAGTTATGGCAGATATTTTATCCTTTTACCCACTCCAGACGTCTATTGGAGCATTTTACGGGAAAAAAGGGGTCTCTGAGAAAAGCACGACTGAGTTACTTTAGTATCTAGCAATAAATTAGTGCTTTACCAAATGTTGGGCGCCATGTAGTGTAGTTTCTATATTCCCAATAGAGTCTGCGCATTGGAATGATATATCCTATAGATTAGACGTAGGACTGAGGTCGACTAGGTCTCTATCGAATATATTAAACTTAATAGTGAATGCCAGCTAGCTCAGAGGTCACTAGATACTTTCTCGAATTCACAAGAAGGGATTAGTTTCTGACAACCACATGAACATGACAACTTTGTTTCCCAAGAATAAGAAATGTATCTCTAGAGTCGCGGAAACAATAGATAAGTATTTCACTCAGTCACTCATGCATGCTTTGTTTCTACAGAGGTGCGGAGAAATAGAGAAACTGGTGTTTTCAATAAAAGGTTTCATTGAACAGGCTTCTTTCCCAGTAAGTAAAGTGAACTGCTACAATCGTAATGCAGACTGCAAAGTATAATGTGTACAGCGAGTACAATATTATAAAATATTACGGTAAGAGCATTGTATGGTTTCTAAACCATATATAAATACATACATAAATAACAATGGCTAAAAGTACTCAACTGGTGCTTCTAAAATATGCCTTCCCCAATTTACCTAACCTAAGTCTAGTACGCAGGAAGGAGTAAGTGTGGTGTAGCATAGGTGTAGTTTTTCTTTGCCAAGAATATATCCAATGTTTCTCTAGATTCTAATCAGCTCCATACTTTTAGTATAGAATGAAGGAGGTCTGGCATCTCAGTCTCGGGACTCGATTTCCTGACACACTGCAAGGGGAGCTTAGAAACACTGGAGCTGGATTCTCGCCAAGAGAAATGCAGCCTCTCGATCAGTGTGTCAGCTGGAGGGTCGGCTTCCTTCGGCACTTGCTGTAGCGAGCTGCATTGGGAAAGTAGATAGTCAAACTACTCCGAACCACTGTGTCTTGCTAGAGCAAGTAAAGGCATATTTAAACCCTGAAGGTGTCTAGTTTGACGTAAAGTCAGGCATAATAACATCAGGAAAGAACCCCAAGGGGATAGTAGTTCTTTGTAAAGTACCCTGACCGCTTAAGCCGATTTTCCAAGAAATCGTTGTGACGTTTTGTTAAGGGTGGAAGTAGCCATGCCTGTATTTGGTCTGCATGGGCTATATCTAAATAAGGGAATGATTTCTATGCCTATATTAGGGCAATGTCAATTGTACCTATATAAGGGCATGAATCAGGAAAATTCACTTGACAAACTTCCTAGAAAAATAACCTTAACATCAAAAGAGAAATCAATAGAACACATAGTGGAAATAGTCTTGCAAACCTGTAACCAAAAACAGTGGTTGATGGAAAATGAAAAAACATATGTAGACATGTACCAGGAAGAGTTTTACAAGACCAGCACATGTTTGAGAATGTTCGATTGTATTTGCGCAAAGAAAGTGGAGTAATATATAGCCTCTTATAAAAATATTAGCAAGTTTGTGTGGTACTAGCATTAGGGGATGTGTGATGTATTTTATTCCAAATGGAACCCTAGTCTCTCAAATATAAGGAATATAGAAGGTCAGATTCCCATGGCATCTCAATGTTGGACTTAGGACGGGAAGGAATAGTATAATGCAGATATTTGTATAAATATGAAGCTTCAGGAGACCACAATATTAATACCAGTGTAACAGGAGGCGAGGCACTTATATGAGATTGTAACTGAGTGAGGGTGGAGACAGCCTGACTTAGGGTAACTCAGAGAGACTCATATTTATTAGCATATGTAGAAGGAATAGTATGTGTGTTTTGAACCTCAAAAAAAGTAAGAGGCATCATGTCAAGCATCAGTTGTTTAATTTCAATAATACCCTTTAGAACACAATCTTTCCCAAAAATAGTTTGGTTGTAAATTTTGACAGCATTAATATGCCATACAGAGGATTCTATAAATTGTTGTATCAGGGACAAATATCTTGTGAGAATGAGGGAAGACACCTGACTAGAATACTTAAGAGGTGGCGAGGAAAAGGTTCGAGGAGTTTTCGAGAAAAATGGTTGTGTATAAAAAGGAAATGGAGACACAAGTGAGTCCTCCAATCTTAGGCAAAGAGTCAGTGCCTACCATATATGGCAGTACCTGTTTTAAAACAAAGGCATTATGATATTGCCGAAAATTTGGGAAATGTACACCTCCCAGCTCCTTAGGTTTACATAGAGATATTAAAGAGATACACACTTTTTTACTATTCCATAAAAACAAAGTAATTGTTTATTTAATGAGTTAAAAAATGTTAAGGTAATTTAATAGGTAACATGGACAGATAAAATTTAATGACAGGTAAAAACATCATCTTGATAGTGGCCAACCTTCCCCACCAAGTCAGATATAATGGAGACCATTTCTCTGTCATTTGAAGAATCATATTATGAACATCTTCTAAGTTGATCTAGATCGTCTTTGCTATGGAAGTAGAGTATTTAATTCCCAAACATTTAATGTTATGCGAAGACCATTCAAACCCAGTATCGTCAAACATACTCTTCAAACAATATTTGTTAAGGGGAAGCACTTAAGATTTAGAAAAGTTCAATTTATACCCAGATAAACTAGAATATAATGATAAGAGATTAGTAAAGGCAGGGATTGATGTTTCCGGTTTGGAAACATAAAGGATCACATCATCATCATAGGCTGAGAATTTAATCTCATTTTCTTTATGTTGAAAGCCATGAACCATTTATGGATTACGGAAAGTATTTAGAAAGGGTTCTAGGGATAACATAAAAAATAATGGGGAGAGAGGACATTCCTGTCTGGTACCATATAAAAGAGGAAAATATGAGGACTAAGACAAGCTTTAACCCCTTCGATGCTGATGACGGCCCCTAGCCATCATGCATCACGGTGGGTGTGTGCTGATGACGGCTGGGGGCCGTCATGAACCCACCCACTCGCGATTCTGCCGCACAGGCGCAGAATCGCGGCCGCGCCCAAGGGATTAAGCTATGTATACCTACCAAACATAACATGTGGGTTCTACTGTTCTCCAAGAGTTAATAGCAAAGTGTTAACATTTGATAATAGAGAGATGCCATCAAGTGGCAGAATTGCACAGTGTGAAATTGGAAATGAGGATGAAGGCCAGTTTCCCTGCTTGACCTAATTGTGTGATCATAGGCAAACGCTCTATTTTAATCAGGCACCTTTTTTGTTTTTTGTTCATCGCCTATGAGAACATCTTTGAATAAGTTAGTTCAGGGTGTACGCCATACAAAAACCTTTGTTATGTTTGATTTAATAGCTATATAGTTGTGTCATCTATTTTAACAATGGGACAAATTAAGGGTACCCATGACACGTGTCTTTCCTCTTAATACATTAATTGCATTGTAGTTTTGTAGGAGGTAGGAATGATTCTCAATGTATGTTCAAAAACTCTCCCTTATCATAAATACTTCATAATTCCCTGGTAGTATTTGATGTGCTAAGGTGAAATCCTTCCTCAGGTTAAAAATACAAGTTTTTTGTGTTATCAAGATGACTGATTATATTCTAACATGATGTTTATTGCATAATGTGCATTCCACATAATTTCATGACTCAGCTCTAGGATGGACTCTTTAAGCCAGGGACAACTCCTAGCTAAGCTCTGGCCTGGTTCACATTAATATTTTTGGGGGTTGTCCTCCTCCATTGTATTTTATGTAGATCAATCAGTGGGTTAGTTTTTCTGTCACAGAGATCCTTTTATTACATAGTGACAATCCTAATATTGCAGAGTCAGGGGTTCCTTTGGATCCTTATAAAGTATTTTAGATCCTGACTTTGTGTTTTCCAGACCAAGTGCTTTTAACATACCAAGTCATCCCAAATAAGGGACCCGGGCTGGACAGGATCCCAGGAGACCTGTGCAAATCTGAACTAATAATATGGGCCCCGTATCTGCAGTGCCTTTTTAATGCGATTTTCCATGGCTTGACACCCCCTCAAACGTGGGCAGGGGCTGAGATTATTCCCATCCATAAAAAAAAGGGTCCCATCTCGAACCGGCAAATTATAGGCCAATTAGCCTAATAGATGTTTCACAAAATTTTTTGCTAGTGTTCTTTTGGGAAGACTGTAGAGTTGGATGGACGACATAATATACTTACTACCCTATAAGCAGGTTTTAGGCCTAAAACCTCAACTATAGACCAGTTGTTTAGATTACAACTTATCTATTGGAAAAATATAACACTGGAGGGTGGTTCTCTCTACCCAACATTTCTGGATCTCAAATCCGCATTTGATATGGTGGATCGAGACCTGTTGTGGGGGCTACTGCTTGAAATGGGGCTCCAGCTTAGCTTTGCCAACAGATTAAACGCCTTCGTGAAGGTACCTTTGCCAAAATAAGATTTGAGAAAAGTGGGAAACTTTCAGCCCCATTCCCTGTAGAGAAGATTGTGAGACAAGGTTGTGTGCTTGCACCAACTCTTTTATCCCTCTTCCTTAATGGGCTAATCAAGGATCTTCTAGCTGTTAAGGACATAGACTCTCGAAAACTTGCTAACCGCAGAATACCAGCACTAATGTTTGCGGATGACACGCTGCTCCTATCTAAAATGCCTATGGGGATGCAGCGTGTCTTAGATGAATTTAGTTCATTTTGTAAGGAAAGGAATCTGGAGGTCAACGTACAGAAAACAAAGTACATGGTCTTTCATGCCGACTCTACTAACTGCCCACACCCTAAAATGGAACCCTAGAAAGGGTCCCTATCTTTGATTATTTGGGTCTCACCCTAAACGAGAGAATGTAATGGGGGTCGCAGATTAACAAGGCGAATTTGAAACTAATCCAAGCAAGTGGGGGGATTTTAAAAGTTCATAGAAGCTGTGCCGTAAAGGTCATTGGCTCCCCTGCCAAAATTTATAAGGTTCAAACCAGGGCAGCTGCTTTATATGGTGCTGAACTCTGGGGCCACTGTTTAACTAATAGCTTAACCGTGACGGAAAATAATTTCCTAAGGCAACTGGTGGGCCTTTCAAACGGTACCCCTTAATCCCCTTAAGGATGGACCTGGGTATTGCTCCCATTGCTGATGTGATCGCCTCTCGTCCACTCCTCTGCTGGCGTCGGCTATGGAGCACGCCAGAGTTGGAAGACTAAAGAGAGGAACTTAAATCGGTAATGTCAATCTTGGGAGCAGGGAAGATCCCCTGGCTGTCCTTTATTCGGTATACTTTTCGCAAAATTGGGAGAAATAACTTGTGGTCTGTGCCTGAGGAGTCTTGTCCTGCTACTTCTAAACAGTCACTTACCTCTGCATTGAAAGATAATAGATTGATAAGTATTGTTTAATCGACTAATTAATTTAGTCTAACCTCTAGGTTTTTGGCTATGAAACTCTACTATAGCCTGGAGCCGGCTTTAAAGATTGATTCAACCTCTTGCAGCCAAGAAATTGTTTCTTCAATTCCGGCACAGGACGCTCCCCCTTTACGCATTCACTAACAACTGGGTGGACCCTAATAAATTATTATGTCCCGGGTGCCATGAGTTAGAAGAGACGGAAATCCTTGTCATCTTTTTTTGCCCTGCGTACCATATGGCTAGATCTAAATGGATTCTCCAATTGTGTAAGAACATGGGTATAAGAAATTACAGAGAGGTTTTTAGACTATTAAAGTACGACACGCACCCGGTCATCGTTGTGGCTATAACAAAATATTTATTCGCAATGTGGTGCAAATGCAGATGTTTAGTGAGAAGCTAGGAGAAGGAATTGAGAGGTTGTTGCCATATCTAAGATCAATTTCCAGATTTTAAATGGTATAAATTGATGATCATATATTTTATCTCTGTTTTTTAGCTTATTTATATTTTTAGAACTTATTGTATTAAATTATGACATTTTAGATTTTGCTTCTAAAATACTGATTTTGCACGAAATGTTTGAATGTTTATATTTCCTTAAGGGTTAACCACTAGAGGGGTTTTGCTCCTCCCTATTGGTTACCCTCTTTTTATCCAGGGTTAAAACGCTAGACAATTAATATGGAACCTGTTCTTTTAATAAAAAATTATGACATTCTATGCTGATGTTCTTATAAGTAATGTATTACTGTGCTTTTATGGCAGCAATTGCCGAAATAAAGTTTGATTGACTTGATATAATGCCTACCAGTTTGAATGATATGTGACTCATACACCTTGCAGCACTCATTGGCTCCTGTACAATTGCCTGTACATTGATTTATACACTTTTATGATTCATTGTCTCTGTTTAGTATGTTTCTGGTTTAAAAATCTCTGACATCCTACATTATGATGAGAGATTTAAAATAAAATGTGTACTTTTATATTAACCATTATTGTAATTACTTCTACAGATTTTAGATTTTTACAGTTCTTGCATATCTCTTACATAAATAGGTTTAACAAAGCAAGGCCTCTAGAAATCAACCCACTATGGGGAGTCAGATTTCATCAGGGCAAGCTATTTTTAATACCTACTCAACCATTTTGGTGAGCTGACAAATAACAGCTATTCTGTTCACTCACAAAGCAAATGAGCAATAAAGATGCCTTTAAATCTTGTTTTCATCTTGTCACATTTACTCTGCACTCAGAGACCGAGGTCAGAACTCAGTTTGTCTTCCAACATTTGCTTTTCTTTCTCTGATTGTGAAGTTAGAGCATTTTGTGAAGTGAACTGTGTGACATTCATGCTGTGGAAAGCATGTAAAATGAAAGGCTGAACGATGTCGGGCTTTCTACTAACAAAACAGTGAAGTAGCTAATAAGTGAACTGCACAAACATTTCAAAATAGATTTCATTTTTATATTTCTATGTGGTGAACATTTTGTTTTTGCAGGATGAAAACAAATCAGAACACTTTACTTGGTGATGTGAAAATGATAAAATCTTTTGCTGAAACCCTATTTCCAAACATTGGGCCTTATTACCATAGTGGTCGGACCGCAAACCAACAGGCCGTCGGTGGTGGTTTGACCGCCTACAGCCCCTTGGTCTGACTGCCGGATTACAATCGGTCAGACCCAAAGTGGTCAGGTGGGAAGACCGCCACCCATGGCATGATCAGTGATCCCTATGGCACAACGATCAGAATCGTAGTCAGAATGGTATGGGTGCCGAGGCAGACACCACCATTGGGGTTACAATATTCCTTTCTGACGGCCTTTCCGGGAAGACCACCATGAAAAGGCTGTCAGAAACAGAATTTGGGGGCCCCAAACTGTTTCCCCTCCATCGTGTGCCACTGTAAAGTTCCCAGAGGAGCACATGTAGTGCCCCCACTCACCTGTATGCACTGTAGTGCATGGTACAAGGTGCATGTGGGTGCAGGAGGTGATCCATACCATGGCAGCTTGTGCTGCAACCCTTTCCCTTGGACGTAGCACAAGCCACTGTCGAATGAGCACTCTCCGACTACCAGCACTGTGGTCATATTATAATGCAGCAGTCGGACCACGGCATGTTTGTTGGGCGGTCTCTTGACCACAGCAATAGCAGACAGTGATCCGGCCATCTGCTATCGTAATGAGACTCATTGTTTATACACTATGTCGTTTTATCACTAAAACTGCAAGTTAGTGGGAAAGTTTGTCAATGGAAAATGTGCTGGGTGTATATGACAGTGCACTACCACATTATGCTTTAGTATTTTTAAAAGTGAGTTTTTAATCATGAACTGAGAAATGTTCCTACCTCAACCTGATGACAATGATATTAGTGAACTAAGAGACAAGTCAGGGGTCATGTGTACTCTATATGTTGGCTACATTCTTATTTTACATGGAGCAAATGTTTAGTCTATTAAACACAAAAATAAGACTTTTTTGTACGCGCATATTTGAGGGTGCTCTTATATCTGGTTATGAAGAAAAAGGTGGCTCCATGAAATTAAACATTGTCCTCAGATCACACAATTTGAGGACAGTTTATGGATCAAATCCATTACAGTTAGATCATGTACATTATTTAAGTTACTAGACCCGCAGGTCTACTAAAATGTTTATGATTTTTTGAGCCCTGTAGTATCTCCAAAGTGTATGAAAAAATAATAAGCAAAGTTCCTGGTTTCCCCAAGTTGTATTGAAAGCTAGGTGTTTAGCTCCAAATAGCAAACACCTAGTCCGAATGAATTTCCAATTAAAGGAGGGTAAATGGACCTTTAAGTGTGCCCTTTGTTTCGAACTCACCTGGTTGTGAAAATAAAAACCCTCTCAGTTTGGCCATTAGGACGATAATCACCCATAGGTCTGGAGGAGTCCTGGGCCTACCGTTATTGGAGGGAAACAGCCTTTACAGCAACGTTGGAACTTTACATGCATTAAAAATGCAGGCTTTACAATGCATGCAAGTATTCCACAGGAAAGAATAAAGCATGTGTGTGCGTGTTTGTGTATTGCAAAGATTTGAAGCCGGAGTTCAGGGTCTATGAATGCAGCAGTCACAGCTGGGGACCGGTGGCCTAATATACCAAAACATAAAATCATGCAATGGGGATGACTCTGACTCTCCTGGATTAACAATGCTGATTCATTGGAAGTAAATTGTCTCCAATGGGTTTCAGCCGCAGCCTCGATCATGTGAATCACTTCAAGACGTTTGGAGTATGGTGGTACAGATCAATGTAAAAAAAGAAAAACAATGCTGACATTTTAGTGAAAGACCCCAGGAGCCTATTTATGAACCCCTATTGCCACAACAGCATCACTTTCAGTGATGTTGTGATGGTAATAGGGGCCTCACCATATTTACAAAGCAGCGTTAAGCTACTTAACGTGGCTTAACACTGCCTTGTAAATAAGGCACCTTTCACACTGTATTTCACATGAAAGGAGAACGCAATGGGTGTTGTGGTGGGCAACACCCAATGATATTAACGCTACCTCTTATTTACAGGGACAGCGTAAATAGGAGGCCTTACCAAAATTAAGACTAGCGAGGAAAATTGGGGGCAGGTTTGCATGGGAGGCTTAGGGAGGCGCAACGATGAGAAATGTTTTTTTTTCTCCTCGTTTTTTCCTCTTTCAATGCATGCTGCATTCTACAGCACACATTGAAAGTGTAAAATGCCTGTACTGATTGTTTATATGCCGGAAGGTGCCCCTTCCTGCACAATAACAATCTCCCCACGACGCAGGCATCCTTGCACCATGGTTCAAGGGTGTCTGCATGGGTGCATGGCTGCCGTTTGTGCACCAACGCAGGAGGAAGCACAGAGATGCGACATATTGTTGTAAATATGTTGCATCCCTGTCCTTTGAAAGTGTCTCATTGCGGCACAGCCAAATGGCTTGCAGAATGCACTGAGTCACTTTCATTGTAAATCTGCCCCCTGGTCTTATACAGGCGAAACAAGGAAAAATGCTTTATTTCTCCTAATTTTTGCTGTTTCCATGTGTGCTGCCTGCAGCACACATAAAAACAGCAAAGTACCTATGATTGTTTATGTGCCGGATGGTCTCCTTTCCTGCACATAAACAATCCTTTAAACAAATGCTGTTTTGCAACTTCTGTGTGTGCTGCATTAAGCAGCATACATAGAAGTTACAAAACGGCCTTTAAAGATTGTTTATGTGCAGGAAGGGGGACCTTCCTGTACATAAACAATCTTCTCCTCAACACAAGAACTCTTGCACTACTGCGTTGACACTCGGCAGCTAAAATTAGCTTCAGTGCAGGGGGAAACGCAGGGCTGTACCATATTTTAGTAAATATGGTGCAGCTCTGCATTTCTAAAGTGATGGAGAGCGTTGTTAGCCTTCTTGGCTTAACGCCACCCTTTGCCACTTTATTATAAATATGCCCCATAGTGCGTTAGGAAACTGTGGAGTGAACCATTACTTTCTCGATTCATGTGGTGCCTGTGAGTATGTGTTAAGCAAAGCCTCTAATCCCACTACTCTCCTGCAGCTTATTAAAAGGAGTCAGTCTGCATACAGGTTTGCCAGTAGCAAGATTTGCATATTGCCATGTCTGAACTGGGGTTGTGGAGTGAGCTAAAGAATGATGATGGATTAAACCCAGATCAGTTGACTGGGGGTGAGTGTTTGATTTGCTCAAACGCTCCGTCCATCATCCCCTTTGGTATCACCCTGAGGGGCAGAATGGTTTTTTTTTTGTAGGGCCACTAGGCCACAAGGGTTTTTTTATGTAGGGGAGTGGCCCCTTGGACATGAGTCGCTCCCCTTTATAGGAGGATGATTGTGGCTATTTCTGCCCTCTTTTGGTGGCTGAATAGCAGTATGTTTCTAGGCCCATCTGCCCCCAAGGGTGGCAGAAGCCACTAGACACCAGAGTTTTAAAATTGTTGTTTTGGGGGGTGGCCTCAAGGGCAAGGGTTGCTCCCCTTTACGGGGGTGAATATTTCATTTATACTCTAAGGCCCACCTACCCCTTAGCTTGGCTGGTGGGCTAAGTGTGGACTGGTGCATTATTTGCATATGTGGTTGTAATTTTTTTTTCTTATTTTTAATCTAGTGTAAAGCTTTTGATTCCTGTTTGCGGTTTCGACAGTGGATGTTCTGCAGTTTTACGTAGTTGCATTTTTTTGGTAACAAAAACATTGTTGTTTTATTTATTCCAAATGAGTAATATTGTAATATATGAATGAAAAGTTAAGTGATGTCATAATGGCAGCATATTTAGTTAGTGTTTTGAGCATGACATTCTATGCGATGTGTTTTGCATTGTCTTATGTGTAATTTTATTTTCTCTTTCTTTTTTAGTGGGATATTGTTGATCCATACTGTGTGTGTGCAGAGTAGGTGGTGGTAAGTTTAGCTGCTTCTGGCAAGTGAGTGGTATTGTTTAGGAGTATATAGGTATTTCTGATAAAGGGGCATTTTGTTTATTACTTATTTTACAAAGTGTTTGTTGTTGTCAACTTGTTTGACAAGTTACCTTTATTAGTAAGCATTATGGAAAGCCATGACTGCTCAGCAGGTTGTTTCTACGCTTCTTGAATCTTCCTCTGAGCAGGGTTTTGAGACTGAGAGTGCGCCTGAGGGAGAGAAGGGAGTGGAAGATTCAAGCAGTGAGGTTTCTCTCCACGTGGAATCATCGGATGATGAAGGTTCTCTCAGTGCAGATGAAGAGCCTGCTTTAGAGGAGCATACTGCTGTGCGATGGTGCAAGAGGCATCTGGATTGCAGCCTGAGGCTGCTAGGCTTCCTACTGTAAGTGCTGAACTCTGGGTTGATCCAAACGTGGTGCAGCCGGTGTTGCCTGCCTTTAGCGGTGATGCAGGGTGTAGAATGGATTGTGAAAATTTTTTGTTTATACAGTTTTTTCAGTTGTTTATGGATGATGTATTTTTGGGTGAGATTGTTGAGCAGATTATTTGTATACAGAACAGTTTTGAGGGACAACAGTGACAAACTTAGGCCCCACTCTAGAGCTACCCGGTGGACTCCCACAAATCTGGAAGAGATTAAGAAGTTTTTGGTTTTGACTTTATTGATGGGTTTGATAAGGAAGCCGTCCCTGGCTTCATATTGGTCTACCTGCCCCTTGATGGCAAAAGCCATATTTCCTGCAGTTATGACTCATGATCGGTATTTATTTTTGCTACGTATGCTGCATTTTGTTGATAATTCTTTGGCGTTGCCACATGTTCACCCTGACTATGACCGTCTTTTTAAGATTCGGCATGTTCTTGATCACTTTGTATATTGATTTTCAGAGATCTATACTCCAGGGAAAGAAATATCTTTTGATTGTCTTTGGTCTTGTTCAAGGGCTGTTTGGTTTTTAGGCAGTACATCCCTAGCATGAGGGCACGCTATGGAATTAAGCTGTATATGTTGTCTGAGAGTAGGACAGGATATGTTTTTAATTTCCGTGTATACACTGGTAGTGGTTCCACTATTGACCCCCGCTGGTTGTCCGTCCACTTTTGGAGTTTCAGAGAAAATTGTGTGGGATCTTGCTAGAAGACTGTTTAACAGAGGCCTCCATTTGTACCTTGATAACTTCTACACTGCTGTGAAATTGTTTAAGGAATTTTTTAAAGTGGACACTTTTGCATGTGGCACAATCCGCTCTAACCGTAAAGGTTATTAGAAAGAGCTTGTTTGTAAAAACTTCAGAGGGGACAGTGCAGTTCCTTGCGTAGTGATGAAGTACTCGCTGTGAAATTTGTGGACAGGAGGGATGTGTACATGCTGACTACCATCCATGATGAGAGTACTTCACCTTTGCCTGTTTGGGGCCAGGTTGCTGAAGTGCGCAAACCTGTGTGTATTCTAGACTACAATAAGCACATGGATGGTGCTGACAGAGTAGATCAGAGGTTGGAACCTTACACTGCTATTCGGAAGGCCTATGTCTGGTATAAGAAGTTGGCCATCCATCTCTTCAACTTAGCAACTTTCAATGCTTTTGTTGTGTTCAAGGAGTCTTCTCCTGCGTCAAAGTTGACATTTCTTAAGTTTCAGCACTCTGTGATAGGCAGCCTTGTTGTTGTGGAACAGGCAAGTATTCCTAGAGTTGGAGTGGTGGAGGATGTTGCTCGATTGAAAGATCGCCACTTTCCTGATTACATTCCTCCCACATCTTCAAAAGACTTTCCCTCTAGGAGATGTAGAGTCTGTTGGTGAAGAGGTTTGCAGAAGAAGACTTACCTCATGTGGAGAAGTGTGGCTCACTGATTAGAGCAGGCAGACCCTGAAGCAGAGGTCAGACCCGGGACCAGGGTTCAATTCCCGACCCGGCAGGGTCTTGAGCTCAAATGTCCACGGACTCGATAATTCTCGCTTCGGTGCCTGACCTAATCATGGGTTCACACTCTGCAACTTGGGCATTAAGCTTGCTTAATCTCCACAACGGCCCCCCGCTGCGGCATGCCTGGCTTTCACCTTGGGGATGCCCTGTAGGGGATATCTCACAGGGAAAAGCCAGGACGGGTTCCCAAGGCAAGCGCTTAGAGACCCCTGGGTGATAAGTGCTATATAAATCCAACATACAATACAATACAATACCTTTTTGCCCCGAGTGTCCTTCTAACCCTGGGCTGTGTGTACCTGCTTGTTTTAGAGCGTACCACCCGCAAAATAATTTTTGGGATCATCCATGAGTGGTAAAGTGAACTGCCTGGTCTGTATTGTTTACATTTTTTTTTCCTGTTTCAAGGTTGGCATTAGTGCAGTGTATTTAGTTTCAGATTTTGTTTTAGTAGATTTGTATCTATTTGCAATTTGTTTATGTTTTTTTTTGTTTAAAAAATCCTAAATGTGATGGCGGTGTGTGTAGATTGGTGCTTGGCTGG
This sequence comes from Lissotriton vulgaris, assembly GCF_964263255.1. Lineage (NCBI taxonomy): Eukaryota > Metazoa > Chordata > Amphibia > Caudata > Salamandridae > Lissotriton > Lissotriton vulgaris. The sequence continues at coordinate 1,087,026,963 of NC_141697.1, read as the reverse complement.
TGGTGTGCATGGATTGGCGCTTGGCTGGCGGTGTGCGTGGATTGACGCTTGGCTGGTGTGTGTGGACTGGTGCTTGGCTGGCGTTGTGCATGGACTGGCACTTAGCTGATGGCGTGCGTTGACTAGTGCTTTGCTGGCGGTGTGCGTCAATTGCCACTTGGCTGGCGGTGTGCGTGGATTGGCGCTTGGCTGGTGTTGTGCGTGGACTGGCGCTTGGCTGGTGGTGTGCGTGGACTGGCGCTTGGCTGGCGGTGTGCTTGGACTGCCGCTTGGCTGGCGGTATGCATGGACTGGTGCTTGGCTGGCAGTGTGCGTGGACTGGCACTTGGCTGGTGGTGTGCGTGGGCTGGTGCTTGGATGGCGGTGTGCGTGGACTGACGCTTGGCTGGTGGTGTGGTTGGATTGGCGCTTGGCTGGCAAATCATTAACAGTGCATTTAATTTTTGTAAAACACTTACGAATACAATTGTATATACTGAACAATCACTCAATCTTGTGCCAAATCCAACCTGTATGTGTGTGTGCTTGATGATTAGATGGCTGTGCAGTAATATTTGTTTTTTTTGTCTTTCTGAGGCAGGGTGTACCATGTCCCTTTTTGTGAAGGTTGTGAAGTGTTGGTTTTGTGCCTGATGGTTTGAATGGTCTTGTGTGTATCACATATGAAAGGTATGTGAATGGCCTGTTAAGCGGTTGGTTCCTTGCCGTGGCTTTACAGCTCACGAGCTGCGAGTCACTGGTTCAGTTTTTTGTCCATTTAATTATTGACAGTGCATTTCATTTTTGTGAAATCTCTTGTTAATAAAATGTTATATACTGAACCATCACTCGCCCTCGTCCCCAATCCAACCAGTATGTGTATGTGTTTGAGGAATAGATGGCTGTGCAGGAATTTTTGTCTTTTAGTCTCTCTGCCAAGGTGTACATTCCATCTAAGAATAACCTACCAACTGTAGATATTGTCGTAATCCCATGGGAGTACATGGTGATGTCTCTCTTGTGAATTCCAACAAGGTATTTTATCCACAATGTCCTGCAAACCTCAAAATGTCTGTCACATTTTCCTTGCAATATTGTGCCAAAATTCTCACGCTGCAGAGATAAACAACAAAGTATTTAAAAAATGACCTATCTCAAAACCACCTAGTTTTGCAAGGTGGGTCACCTGGGTTTTTGGCCCCGTGCTCGGCTGTCATCTAGGGAAATTACCAAAACCCCACATTTCTGAAAACTAGACACACAGGGGCTTTCAAGGAAATATGGCTTGCATGGATCCCCCAACGTTTCCCTACCCAGAATTCCCTGCAAACCTCAAAGAAATCCACTTTTTTCACACATTTTTGTGTGGGAAAGCGTGGCATCACCGGGCTCACACACATTTCCTACCACCCAGCGTTCCCCCAGCATTACCAATAAAAATGGGGCCTCACTTGTGTGGGAGGACCAGGTACCAGTGACAGGCAAGGGCCCAAAACGTAGTGGGGCAACATCAAAATTGCCTATCTCAATATCACCTGGTTTTGCAAGGGGGGTCACACTTTCCCACACAAAAATGTCTAAAAAGTTCTTTTTTTCAACTAAAATTGAGGTTTGCAGAGGATTCTGGGAAAGAAAACGTTGGGGGATCCATGCAAGCCATACCTCCTTTGAAGCTCTCAGGTGTCTAGTTTTCAGAAATGTGTGGGTTTTGTAGGTTTCCCCAGATGGCCACAGAGCGCGGGCCAAAAACCCAGGTGACCCCCCTTGTAAAACTAGGTGGTTTTGAGATAGGCAATTTTGATGTCGCCTCACTACGTTTTGGGTCCTTGCCTGTCACTGGTACTTGGGCCTCCCACACAAGTGAGGCACCAATTTTGTCAGGAGACCTGGGGGAATGTTGGGTGATAGGAAATTTGTTTGCGCCCAGTGATTCCACACCTTCCCACACAAAAATGTGTGAAAAAAGTGATTTTGCAGCTGTAATTGAGGTTTGGAGGTGATTCTGGGCAAGGAAACGTTGGGGGATTCATACAAGCTATACCTCCTTAGAAGCCCCCGGGTGCTAGTTTTTAGAAATGCGTGTGTTTGGTAGGTTTCCCTAGATGGCCGTCGAGCACTGGGCCAAACATCCAGGTGACCCCCTTGAAAACCAGGACGTTTTGAGAAGGGCAATTATGTTGTTGCCTCACTAGGTTTTGGGCCCTTGCCTGGCACGGGTACTTGGGCCTCCGACACAAGTGAGGCCCCATTTTTATCAGGAAACCTGAGGCAACGCTGGGTGGTAAGAAATTTGTGTGAGCCCAGTGATGCCACACTTTCCTACACAAAAATGTGTAAAAAAGTGATTTTTTTCCCGCTAAAATTGAGGTGTGTAGGGGATTCTGGGTAAGGAAACATTGGGAGATCCGCACAAGCCATACCTCCTTGGAAGCCCCCATGTGTCTAGTTTTCAGGATCGTTTGGGTTTGTTAGGTTTCTCTAGATGGTCGCTGAGCATGGGGTCAAAAACACAGGTGACCCCCCTTACACAACCAGGTGGTTTTGAGATGGGCAATTTTGATGTCGCCTCACTACGTTTTGGGCCCTTGCCTGTTGCGGGTACTTGGGCCTCCCATACAAGTGAGGCACCATTTTTCTTGGGAGATCTGGAGGAACACTGGGTTGTAGGAAATGTGTGTGTGCCCAGTGATGCCACACTTTCCCACACAAAAATGTCTGAAAAAAGTGCATTTTTTCTGTTAAAATTGAGGTTTGCAGAGGATTCTGGGAAAGGCAACGTTGGGGGATCCATGCAAGCCATACCTCCTTAAAAGCCCCTGGGTGTCTAGTTTTTAGAAATGTATGGGTTTTGTAGGTTTCCCCAGATGGCCACTGTGCACGGGGCCAAAAACCCAGGTGACCCCCCTTGTAAAACGAGGTGGTTTTGAGATAGGCAATTTTGATGTCGCTCAGTACGTTTTGGGCCCTTGTCTGTCACGGGAACTTGGGCCTCCCACACAAGAGAGGCACCATTTTTATCAGGAGACCTGGGGGAATGCTGGGTGGTAATAAAATGTGTTTGCGCCCAGTGATTCCACACTTTCCCACACAAAAATGTGTGAAAAAAGTGATTTTGCAGCTAAAATTGAGGTTTGGAGGGGATTCTGGGCAAGGAAACGTTGGGGGATCCACACAAGCTATACCTCCTTATAAGCCCCCGGGTGTATAGTTTTTAGAAATGTGTGTGTTTGGTAGGTTTCCCTAGATGGCCATCGAGCACTGGGCCAAACATCCAGGTGACCCCCCTTGAAAACCAGGAGGTTTTGAGAAGGGCAATTATGTTGTTGCCTCAATAGGTTTTGGGCCCTTGCCTGGCACGGTTACTGGGGCCTCCCACACAAGTGAGGCCCCATTTTTATCAGGAAACCTGAGGCAACGCTGGGTGGTAGGAAATTTGTGTGAGCCTGGTGATGCAACACTTTCCTACACAAAAATGTGTAAAAAAGTGATTTTTTTTCCAGCTAAAATTGAGGTATGTAGGGGATTCTGGGTAAGGAAACCTTGCAAGATCCGCACAAGCCATACCTCCTTGGAAGCCCCCGTGTGTCTAGTATTCAGGATTGTAGGGGTTAGTTAAGTTTCTCTAGATGGTCGCTGAGCACCGGGCCAAAAACCCAGGTGACACCCCTTACACAACCAGGTGGTTTTGAGATAGGCAATTTTGATGTCGCCTCACTATGTTTTGGGCCCTTGCCTGTTGCGGGTACTTGGGCCTCCCACCCAAGTGAAGCACCATTTTTCTTGGGAGATCTGGAGGAACACTGGGTGGTAGGAAATGTGTGTGTGCCCAGTGATGCCACACTTTCCCACACAAACATGTCTGAAAAAAGTGCTTTTTTCAGTTAAAATTGAGGTTTGCAGAGGATTCGTGGAAAGGAAACATTAGGGGATCCATGCAAGCCATACCTCGTTGAAATCCCCTGGGTGTCTAGTTTTCAGAAATGTGTGGGTTTTGTAGGTTTCCCCAGATGGCCGCTGAGCACGGGGCCAAAAACCTAGGTGACCCCCCTTGTAAAACTAGGTGGTTTTGAGATAGGCAATTTTGATGACACCTCACTACGTTTTGGGCCCTTGCCTGTCACGGGTACTTGGGCCTCCCACACAAGGGAGGCACCATTATTATAAGGAGACCTGGAGGAATGCTGGGTGTTAGGAAATTTGTTTGCGCCCAGTGATGCCACACTTTCCCACACAAAAAATGTGTGACAAAAGTGAATTTGCAGCTAAAATTGAGGTTTGGAGGGGATTCTGGGCAAGGAAACGTTGGGGGATCCACACAAGCTATACCTCCTTAGAAGCCCCCGTGTGTCTAGATTTTAGAAATGTGTGTGTTTGGTAGGTTTCCCTAGATGGCCATCGAGCACTGGGCCAAAAATCCAGGTGACCCCCTTGAAAACCAGGTGGTTTTGAGATGGGCAAATATGATGTTGGGCCTCCCCCACAAGTGAGGCACCATTTTTATCAGGAAACTTGAGGCAACGCTGGGTGGTAGGAAATTTGTGTGACCCCGGTGATGCCACTCTTTCCTACACAAAAATGTGTGAAAAAAGTGATTTTTTTTCAGCTAAAATTAAGGTTTGTAGGGGATTCTGGGTAAGGAAACGTTGGGAGATCCGCACAAGCCATACCTCCTTGGAAGCCCCCGTGTGTCTAGTTTTCAGGATCGTGTGGGTTTGTTAGGTTTTGCTAGATGGTCGCTGAGCACGGGGCCAAAAACCCAGGTGACCCCCACTTGTAAAACTAGGTGGTTTTGATATAGGCAATTTTGATGCCGCCTCACTACGTTTTGGGCCCTTGCCTGTCACGGGTACTTGGGCCTTCCACACAAGGGAGGCACCATATTTATCAGGAGACCTGTGGGAATGCTGGGTGGTAGGAAATTTGTTTGCGCCCAGTGATGCCACACTTTCCAACACAAAAATGTGTGAAAAAAGTGACTTTGCAGCTAAAAGTGAGGTTTGGAGGGGATTCGGGGCAAGGAAATGTTGGGGGATCCACACAAGCTATACCTCCTTAGAAGCCCCCGTGTGTCTAGTTGTTAGAAATGTGTGTGTTTGGTAGGTTTCCCTAGATGGCCATCGAGCACTGGGACAAAAAGCCAGGTGACACCCCCTTGAAAACCAGGTGGTTTTGAGATGGGCAATTATGTTGTTGCCTCACTAGGTTTTGGGCCGTTGCCTGGCGCGGGTACTTGGGCCTCCCACACAAGTGAGGCACCATTTTTATCAGGAAGCCTGAGGCCACGCTGGGTGGTAGGAGGTTTGTGTGAGCCTGGTGATGCCACACTTTCCAACACAAATATGTGTGAAAAAAGTGAATTTTTCAGCTAAAATTGAGGTTTGTAGGGGATTCTGGGTAAGGAAACGTTGGGAGATCCACACAAGCCACACCACCTTAGAAGCCCCCGCGTGTCTAGTTTTTAGGATTGTGTGCGTTTGTTAGGTTTCTCTAGATGATCGCTGAGCACGAGGCTAAAAACCCAGGTGACCCTCTTACACTACCAGGTGGTTTTGAGATAGGCAATTTTGATGTCGCCTCACTACGTTTTGGGCCCTTGCCTGTCGCAGGTACTTGGGCCTCCCACACACGTGAGGCACCATTTTTCTTGGGAGATCTGGGGGAACACTGGATGGTAGGAAATTTGTGTGTGCCCAGTGATGCCACACTTTCCCACACAAAAATGTCTGAATATAGTGCTTTTTTTCAGCTACAATTGAGGTTTGCAGAGGATTCTGGGAAAGGAAACGTTGGGGGATCCATGCAAGCCATACCTCCTTTGAAGCCCCCGGGTGCCTAGTTTTCAGAAATGTGTGGGTTTTGTAGGTTTCCCCAGATGGCAGCTGAGCACGGTGCCGAAAACCCAGGTGACCCCCCCTTGTAAATCTAGGTGGTTTTGAGATAGGCAATTTTGATGTCGCCTCACTACGCTTTGGCCCCTTGCCTGTCACGGGTACTTGGGCCTCCCACACAAGTGAGGCACCATTTTTATCAGAAGACCTGAGGAAATGCTGGGTGGTAGGAAATTTGTTTGCGCTCTGTGATGCCACACTTTCCCACACAAAAATGTGTGAAAAAAGTGATTTTGTTCTGCTAAAATTAAGATTTGCATTGGATTCTTGGTAGGGAAACGTTGGGGGATCTACACAAGCCATACCTCCCTGGAAGCCCCTGGGTGTCTGCTTTACAGAAATGTGTGGGTTTTGGTAGGTTTTCATAGGTGCTGGTAGAGCTAGGGTTCACAAACTACAGCTAGGCACTTTGCCAAAAAAAGGGTAATTTTTCACTGCAAAATTGAGGTGTGACCATGTTGCGTTTTGCGCCGTTTCCTGTTGCGGGTACTAGGACGACCCACATATTTTTCTCGTAATACTTTGGGGAACTAGGGGTGGTTGGAAATTTGTGGATCCATATAGATTCCAGAACTTTCCACCTCAGAAATGTGGGGAAAATGTGGTGTTTTTTTTACAATTCTTTAGATTTGCAAGGGATTCTGGGTAACAGATCCTGGAGGGAGGCAGTCAAGTCACCCCCTTCTGGATACTCCTGGATGTTTAGTTTTAATACATTTATAGGTTTGATAGGTTTCCCTAGGTGCCGGCAGAGCTAGGGTATAAAAACTACAGCTAGGCACATTGCAAAAAAAGGGTCATTTTTCACTGCGAAACTGAGGTGTGACCACGTTGCGTTTTGCGCCATTTCCTGTCGCGGGCACTAGGCTGACCCACAAAAGTGAGGTACAATTTTTCTTGGAAGACTTTGGGGAACATGGGGTGTGTGGAAATTTGTGAATCCAAGCAGATTCCAGAACTTTCCACTACAGAAATGTGGGGAAAATTTTTTTTTTGAATTTTATTTAGATTTGTAAGGGATTCTGGGTAATAGAACCTGGTGGAAGGAAGTCAAGTCACCCCATCCTAGATTTCCCTGAGTGTCTAGTTTTCAGAAATGAATAGTTTTGCTAGGTTTCCCTAGGTGCCGGCAAAGCTGGGGTTTAAAAACTACAGCTGGACACTTTGCCAAAAAAGGGTCAATTTTCATTGCGAAATGGAGGTGTGACCACGTTGCGTTTTGCGCCGTTTCCTGTCGCGGGCACTGGGCCAACCCACACAAGTGAGGTACCATTTTTCTTGGTAGACTTTGGGGAATGCGGCGTGGGTGGAAATTTGTAGATCCAGATTCCAGAACTTTCCACCACAGAAATGTGAGGAAAATGTGTTTTTTTGAAAATTATTTAGGCTTGCAGGGGATTCTGGGTAACAGAACCTGGTGGGAGGCAGTCAAGTTACCCCTTCCTGGATTTCTATGGGTGTCTAGTTTTTAAAAATGTATAGGTTTGCTGGGTTTCCTTAGGTGCCGGCAGAGCTATAGGGTTCAAAATCTACAGCTAGGCACTTTGCCAAAAAAGGGTCATTTTTCACAGCAAAATTGAGGTGTGGCCACATCGCGTTTTGCGCTGTTTCCTCTCGCAGGCACTAGGCCGACCCACACAAGTGAGGTACGAAAAACTTTGGGAAACACATGGTAGGTGGAAATTTGTGGATCCACGCAGATTCCAGAACTTTACCCCACAAAAATATGGGGACAATTTGTTTTTTTTGACAGTTTTCTAGGTTTGCAAGGGATTCTGGGTAACAGAACCTGGTGGGAGGAAGCTAAGTCACCCCACCCTGGATTCCCGCGGATGTCTACTTTTCCAAAATTTATAGGTGTGCTCGGTTTCCCTAGGTGCCGGCAGACCTAGTGTTTAAAAACTACAGCTAGACACTTTGCAAAAAAGGGTCAATTTTCATTGTGAAAATGTAGTGTGTTCACATTGGGTTTAGAGCCATTTCCTGTCGTGGGCACTATGCCTACCCACACGAGTGAGGTGCCATTTTTATCAAGAGACTTAGGGTAATTCAGATTTGTAAAGAAACTGTTAACACCTATCGGGTTTTGATGCATTTCTGTTTTCCAAATGAAAGACATTGTGTAAAAAAGAAGTCATTTTGAAAAATGACCGATAATTCTCATGCTAGTATGAGTATTCTCAAGTTCGAAAATGTGCAAATATGTACTGTTTCTAAACTCTATAATTTGTTCCCATTTCAGAAATACATAGGTGTCTTTCATACCGATGTTTCCATGTATACATTTTCCCACAATAATTGCTATATAACCAGTAAATAATAAAAAGCCATTGCAAATGGCTTCTAGGTTTTTGACTCTGGGTTCCTCGGGTTCTTGGTGAACCTACAAGTCCTATATATCCCCACAACCAGGTAGTTAGAGGATGTAACGTTATATTGCTTTCAAAGAGCTGTCATATTTAGAAGAAGTTACAGGTGAAAATGTTGACACAAAAGGCTCTTTTTATCAACTAATTTTCAATTTTTCCTATATTTAACGGTTAATTTCTATAAAGAAACCTTGATGGATCAACACAAAGGACCCTTTCTGAATTCATAATTTTGTCTACTTTTCTAAAATGTATAGCTTTTCAGGATCCATTATTGCTTTCACACCCATTTCTACCATTAACTGGAAGAAGGTTGAAAGCACAAAAAATTGCAAAAATAGGCTATGTCCCAGAAAAATGCCAAAACTGTGTGGTTCCCTGACAAAAGTCTGCCATTCCCTAAAAGCTGGGAAAATTGTGATTTCAGGCCCAAAACCCTTTTTTCATAAGATTTGCAGGGAAAAACCCAGGGCCTCATTTATGAGAAATTACGCATTGCTGCGTGAAAGCAGCGATGCGTCACTTCTCAGTGCCCACTCCTTGCGACATTCCTGATGCGTCATATTTAATGTATGACGCATCATTTCACAAGGAGTTATAGATACGTCAGTATTTCTGACGTATCTGTAAGCGCAAAAGTGACGCATTGCTGGAGTGTGTCACAAAAGTGACGCAACTCCAGCAATGCGTCCTTTCAGATGGGGCAAGCTCCATGTGAAAGGGCCTGCGTCAGTCTTACGCCTGCTGTGAGGCAGGCGGAAGATTTTGATGCAACGGCGTCCTGAAAGTGACGCAGTGAAATCTCATGAATTTCACTGCATCACTTCTACAACCCTTCCTTGCGTCAATACGCCCCCCTTGCATACATTATACCTAGAGCAGGTGTAATGTGGCGCAGGGGTTTACAAAGTGACGCATCTACCTAGATACGTCACTTTGTAAATATGGCGCAACAAGGTGCATTTTTTACGCCACTGGTGCATCACAAAAAGTGACGCACCGGCGGCGTAAAAGTGACACACAGCCTCTTAAATGAGGCCCATAGACTCTTTCATTTGCAGCTCGTTTTTTCCAATTTTTCCCCCCCAAAAAACTAAATGTTGCTGTATTTTGGCTAATTTCTGGGACCCCTCCAGGGGATTCCACAAATCCTGGGAACCTTTAGAATCCCCATGATGTTGGACGAAAAGGACGCAAATTTGGCGTGGATACCTTATGTGGTCAAAAGTTACAGAGCCCTAAGCACGCACTACCCCAAATACCCCCAAAAAAGCTTAGCACAGTGGGAAAAAGGCTTAGCAGTGAAGGGGTTTAATGCAATGCAAGAACCACTTTAAAAAAACGCTTTCGCTATTAGGGGGTGCAAATTAGCATGAAGTTGAACTTGATGGTAATTTGCAAATACTGTTGTAGGTTACACACACACATGCCCTTGGGGCATGTGTGTGCGCAACATGTGTGCACAGAACAATTTCAGGAGTGCAACAGAGTGTCCTTAGGACACCCTTGAAATTGCGCATGCAATCTCCCATTCATTCCTATTGGCCTGTAGGCCATTAGGATCGAATGTAGGCCATTAGGATCGAATGGGAAGGCATTCCTTAATTGTAACTCGCAATTTGCAAGTCGCACCTAAGGTATGTTTAGGAATCGCTATTTTAATAGCGATTCCTACTTGCATAGGCTTTTGAGAGTCCTTAAGTGTGGATCCTTAAGAATCACCATTAAGGACTCCCAAAAGCTTTTCTTGATGCATGTGCCTGAATATGTTTAAAAATCATGGCTCTGGGTCTTTAGGGGTGAAGAAGCCGTCCTGTTACCTTCAGTAAGTTTGAGTCACCTGGATTTCTGAGACCTGATAGGAGGCCCGCCCCCTTTCCCCACCACTTTGCAAAAACATACCAGTTAAAAGAGCATAGAAATTAACTTAGAAGAACAAAGGTTAAAGGGACATTACAGCCAGGAAATATAATTTTAAGACTATAGAAATTCACTGAAAAAATAAAGGTTACAAGGACGTTATAGTTCGGAAATAGAATTTTAAAAACCTTTAAAATTCACTGAAAATACCAAAGGCTACAGGGAGGTTATAGTTATGCAGACTTTTCACTCATTCAAAACTCGAGAAAATCAGCACTTACGGTTACCTGACCTAACTACAATATACACCCCTGCAATGCACTGCTTATGACCTCACATATTACATCACAAATGTCATTGTCAGTGACATCACTGATGACATCTCAAATGAAATCACTGATGACATCATCCCCAGAACCAATGACAGCACACCTACTTACATGCCAGACGGTATCTCAGACACCCATTCCCACACAACCACTGACATACCCATTCACAGTCCCACACAAACACTCATATATCAATCAATCAATCAATCAATCAGATGTTTTATAAAGTGCATTACTCACCCGTGAGGGTCTCGAGGTGCTGGGGGGGTAGGGGGCTGCTACTGCTTGAACAGCCAGGTCTTGAGTAGCGTCCTGAAGGTAAGTAGGTCCTGGGTCTGCCGCAGGTGGATGGGGAGGATGTTCCAGGTCCTTGCGGCGAGGTAGGAGAACAATCTGCTGCCGGTGGTCGCTCTTCAGATGCGGGGAATGGTTGTGAGTGCAAAGTCGGTGGAGAAGAGTTGGCGGTTCGGGGTGTAGAAGGTGAGTCGACTGTTGAGTTATGCCGGTCCGGTGCTGTGGAGCGCCTTGTGTGTGTGGGTGAGGAGCATGAAAGTGATCCTTTTGTTGATGGGGAGCCAGTGCAGGTTTCTTATGTGGGTTGTGATGTGTCTGTGACGAGGGATGTCGAGGATCAGGCGTGCCCAGGCGTTCTGTATGCTTTGTAAATGTTTGAGGAGTTTGGCTGAGGTTTCCGTAGTCCAGTCTGCTGCTGACGGGGGCTTGGGTGACTGCTCTTCTTGTTTTGATGGGGATCCATCTGTAGATCTTGTGGATGGTGTTAAAACAGGAGGATGAGACGGCGTTAACTTGCTTGGTCATGGAGAGAGTGGAGTCGAGGATGAACCCCAGGTTGTGTGCGTGGTCGGTGGGTGTTCGTGCTGCTCCCAGGGAGGTCGGCAACCAGGAGTGGTCCTAGACTGAGAAAGTGGAGCCAAGGATGAGGACCTCCGTCATGCCAGTGTTCAGCTTCAGACTGCTGATCTTCATCCATTCAGCGACAGCCTTCATTCCTTCATGGAGGCTGGTTTTGGCAGTGACGGGGTCCTTGGTGAGGGAGAGGATCAGCTGGGTGTCGTCGGCATAGGAGATGATGTTGACGTACAATTGGGCTACGTGGGCGAGAGGTGCCATGTAGATGTTGAACAGTGTCAGGCTGAGGGAGGATCCTTGGGGTACGCAACAGATGATCTCGGAGGCGTTGGATCAGAAAGGTGGGAGGCCGACACTCTGGGTTCTGTCAGAGAGGAAGGAGGTGGATCATTCCAGAGTCTTGGTTTTGATCTCTGCGCTGTGGAGGCAGTTTCGTAGGGTGCAATGGAAAACTGTGTCGAAGGCGGCTGAGAGGTCCAGAAGGATGAGGGCCGCGGTTTCACAGTGTCCACAGGGCCCTGCTGTTGTTGGTAGAGGCAATGAGAGAGGTTTTGGTGCTGTGGTTGCTGCGGAACCCAGACTGGGATGGGTCAAGGATATTGTTCTCCTTGAGGTGGCGGGTTAGTTGTCCTTTGACGATCTTCTCGATGACCTTTGCCGGGAACGGGAGCAAGGAGATGGGCCAGAAGTTCTTGAGGTCTGTCGGATCAGTCTTGGTATTCATGAGTAGGGCATTGTTCTCAGTGTGCTTCCAGCTCTCTGGGAAGGTTGCGGTCTCGGATGAAGGTGTTGATGACCTTGCGGAGATGGGGTGCGATAAAGGTGCTGGCTTTGTTGAAGATGTGGTCCGGAGTGTATGGTGCTCATGACATTGATGGTGTTGTCGTCATTCACTTTGGTCCAGGTGAGCAGGTGGTTAATGTGGATGTTGGATGGAGGGTCTGGAGTGTCAGTGGCTGTCAGAGTGGTCTCATTGTTGAAACTGTCTTGGATGTCTGCTTTCTTGCAGTGAAAGAAGAAGGTGGCTATGGAGTTGCACAGGTCTTGCAATGGTGGGATGTTCTTTGCATTGGAGCTGGGGTTGGAGAGTTCTTTCACGATGTTGAAGAGCTTTTAGCTGTTGTGTGCGTTGTTGTCGAGGCGGTCTTTGAAGGAGGCTCTTTTGGCAGATCGGATGAGGTGATGGTGTCTGCGGATGGCGTTTTTGTGGGCTGCATAGCTGTTCAGTGTTTGTTCACGGTGCCATTCCTTCTCGAGTTTTCGGCAGTTTTGCTTGGAGGCCTGGAGGTCCGCGGTGAACCAGCTGGCTTTCCTGTCAGTTTGTCTGTTGGAGGGTTTCTTGATCGGGCCCAGGATGTTGGTGCAATCTTCGATCCATCGTCTGAGGTGTGCGGCGTCGATGTCAGTGTTGGTGTGGTAGGCGGGTGGGCTTCGGGCGAGGATTGTGTTGAGCTGGTCTTCGGTGACTTTGCTCCAGCTGCGGCTGGGGATCTGTTGAGTGCAGTTGGGGGTGGTGGGTTTCCGGAAGGTGAAGTGGATGCAGCCATGGTCGGTCCAGTGGAGTTCAGTGGTGTGGCTGAAGGTGACGTGGGATCTTGCGGAGAAGATGGGGTCGAGCGTGTGGCGTGCGGAGTGGGTGGGTGTTGTGACGAGCTGTCTGAGTCCGAGGTTTGCGAGGTTGTCGATCAGGGCGGTGGAGTTGCTGTCATTGTTGTTCTCAAGGTGGAAGTACAGGTCTCCGAGGAGAATGTAGTCCACAGAGGCGAGGGTGTGCATGCTGATGAAGTCAGCAATGGAGTCACTGAACTGTGCCCAGGATCCGGGGGGTCTGTAGATGAGCTTCCCTCTGAGGATGGTGTTGGGGTCGGCATGGATCTGGAAGTGCAGGTGTTCGGCGCTGCTGAGAGTGTTGTCAGTGTTAGTCGAGACCCTGAGGGTGTTCCTGTGGACAAAGGCGATTCCTCCTCCTGCTCCGTTGGGGCGGTATCTGTGGGTGATCTTATAGCCATCCGGGATGACTATGGCGATGTCCGACCCCGAGGAGGCCTTCATCCACATGTCTGTCAGGAAGGTGACGTCCGGGGAGGACGAGTCGAATAGGTCCCAAAGTTCGACGGCACGTTTGCGTGCAGTGCAAGTGTAAAGTTGTAGGCATCTGAGGTGGTTGCATCTGTCTCGGCGGGTGGGTTGGTGGCTCGAAGGCTGGGAAGGCTACAGTTCCGGCAGGAAAGGGTCACTGGGTGCGCTTCGGATTAGCCTGGAAGCAGGTGTCGGATCATCTGGTGTTGAGAGCATGGAGGGTGCTGGCGTCGAAGTGGTGTTTGTCATCGTCGTGGTGGTTGCAGGGACCAGGGTGTCTGGAGCTGGGCGCTGATCAGGCGCAGACGGGCTTGCCTTAGGCTTGCCAGTGACGTGCCGGCTGCATGTGCCCGCTGCATGCGCCTGTCGCGTGGGCGCACATCAGCCACCATATAAGAGGAGGTGGGAGGGAAGAGCAGCTGGGAAGAGGGAGTGGGATGACGAATGGGCGTTTAGGGGATAGGAGCCACAGGGGATGCAGCAGTGGGAAAAACTGGCGAAATAGGCAAGGGCACCAGGGGGCACAGAAGGCAAAACAAGGGGGGCACAAAATAACAATGAAAAAAGGCAAAGTTAGGTGGGAAACAAAGTTACGTAGGAGGCAACAATACAAGGAAAACAGGAGGCAGCAATGCAAATAAACAGCAGTACCGGACTATTGAGACAGAGGGCCTCGAACCTGCGGCAGCTGTGGTGTCAAGCAGCAGGGCACACAGACACGCTGGTGGAGCAGTGCAGCGTAGGGGAGCGACCTGCCTGATGACAGGGTCAAGGGTCGCTCTCCTCACCGAGCAGGGGCCGCCATGTAAGGGGAGGTGGGAGGGAGGAGCAGCTGGGCGGCAGGAGTGGGGCAACAAATGGGCGTGCAGGGGGGCAGGCCACAGGGGATGCAGCGGCAGGAAAAAAGGGTGAAAACGGCAAGGGCACCAGGGGACACAGAGGGCAATACCAGAGGGGCCAAAATAACAATGTAAAAAGGTGAAGTTAGGTGGAAAACAAAGTTACACAGGAGGCAGTGATCCAGAGGGCCAAAAGAAATTCAGTCTCATATGAACAACTCTACACCACAATCTTTATTAATAATTTCTACACTAGGCCCATAAATGACTGAGACATGAATTGACCAACTGAATCATTTGACCTAATTAATCAAAACACTTTATGAATATTTAATTAAGTCAATATCATAGGCAATGGATTAACTAATGGTAACTCAAGGAAACAAACAAGACCAGCCAAGAGGAATACTATGCAGGCCTATATGGCCAAAGCAACACGCTAATAACTCCCACCATAAATGGCCACCAGCCACATGGGCACTCACAAATCACAAGTTACAAGCAGGAGGCCTGGAAAACAATGTACTGACAAAAGGCTTATAATAGCCAGGCAAAGGATGCATGGTAAACTACACTGCTTTGCCTTTTTAATGCAATAAAATGCAAACACGAAAATCCACAGGGCTAAACAAGGTCTGCAAGGTACACAACAACACAACACACACACAACAAAGGCATTTCTTCAACACACACCCAAAAACAGAAATCCCCCCCAAAATACACACTTTGCAATTTAATCGAATGCCATCCATGCCTTAAATGATGTTTAAATTCAACAGAACACACAGAAACAGTTGCTTAATCATGCACCCACCCATGACTAGCTCTGGGCCTACTGGCTATAAACAGCAATTTGAAAAAATAAATGATGATAAGTACCAAAATTGTAGTTACAGCAACTGCAATGCCCCAATCAAACACACAACAGCACAAACTTACTTGCAAAATATCAAATTCAAAAGTCCTCAAATCCAATGATAATGATGCAGCAGACACAAAGAGTGATCCTTCCAGCTCAAAATCGAAAGGCAGAATGAACAGGAGATGGACAAAGCACTGGGAGGAACCTGCTGGATAGGAACAGGAAGTTGGATACTTTTAAAAAAGACTCCATGCACAGAAAAGAACAGCCACATGTCAATCTGAGGATTTTTATTCATCCAAATCATCATGTACAGAAGGTTTTATGCTGCTAGTGATATGATTCTTCTCCAGGTTGAAAAGTTTGCGTGTTCGGGATCGCAAGCTTCACCACACTTCTGACGCATGTCGGATGGCTTGTCCAAATGAAGTGCTCGTGATCTCACGCTCTCTCTCGCGGTGGTGAATGACGTGATCGCGATCGCAAACTCTTATGGGATAGTGCGACCTGCTACCAACATCTTGTGGAGCACGCATACGGATCGAAAAACTCGTCGGTGAATGCAAGGATCTCGGTAATTCGACCATGTGCACGAGAATGCAATTTCAAAGCGCAAACATGAAAAAAATCTCCGCTACGCCACAGATCGCGGGAATTTTGACATTTCCGCGTTCTCCGCGGAACGCTAAAATGGCAAAATATCGCAAATTCCCCGTGCGGAACGAAATTTGGCACCCACCCTTAGTATCCTGGTGCATATTTTGACCTGTAGAGTGATGTTTACTTTGGTTTCTATTTCCTATGCAGGGAACTGTACATAGCATACAATTCTGCAAAGTAGAAACAGTGACTGAATGTGCAAAAGCACATTTAATTGGTTTTGTCTCTTTGGGGAAAACAATTTTTCACATGGAGGAAGCCCTTCACCTATACTCCCAACATTGGACTTGGCCATCTCTGCAGGACCGCTCCAATACTATTTACGTTCACCCCTCCTATTGTTCTACATTCGTTTTGTTGGCCTTAAGACTCGTTGCACTTTACCACTGTTAGTGCAAAAGTGCTGATGCTCAATAACATAGTAAATTTGGCCTACATCCCATTGGCATATTTACTTTTCTTATAAGTTCCTAGTAAAGTGGTAAACTATAAACCCAGGGCCTGTAAATTAAATGCTGCTAGTGGGCCTGCAGCACTTATTGTAGTTCACTACTGCACTCAATGGCACTCCACTCCAAGCTGCTGCATACCACTCAACACAATGACTGTCTGTGATACTCCATTCTACCATACTGTACTGCACTCTATTCTATTCCACGCCACTCAACTGTACACTACTGTAATCCACTCTGTGACACTACTCTACAACACTTTCCAACAATCTACTGTCTACCAGTCCACTCCACTCCCCTCTACCACACACCACTCCACTCTACAACACTTTACTCCACTGAAGGCTTTACCACTCCAATCTACTCCTCTCCATGCCACTCTACT
This sequence comes from Lissotriton vulgaris, assembly GCF_964263255.1. NCBI lineage: Eukaryota > Metazoa > Chordata > Amphibia > Caudata > Salamandridae > Lissotriton > Lissotriton vulgaris. The sequence continues at coordinate 1,087,010,391 of NC_141697.1, read as the reverse complement.
GTACAATACACTACTACAGTCTATGCAATGCAACTGAACTGGACTTCACTCCACAGCATGACACTTTACCTCTTTGACACTGTATAACACTGTACTCTACACCTTTCTAATCTACAACACTCTACCCCACTGCAACTCCACTCTACAAGGCTCTACTACATTCTGTGCCATTATACAACAGTGTACTCCAGTCTATGGCCCCTATAGTACACTGTATGCCAAACATTATATTTAAATACATAAATAAATACACTCCACTGTACAATACCATACTCCCTCCTATGACACTATCCATCACTCTAGGAAACACCACTCTACAATACTATACAGCCCACCCCTCCAATTTATGACACTTTACTTGACTCTGCCCTACTCCTGTCCACTCTTATGCACTTCTTGCTACTGTACTATGCAACATGCTACTTCACTATATAACACTTTACATCACTGTATGCTATGTCACTCATCTAATCTCTACTCTACTCTACTCAACTGTATGACCCTCCACTCCACCACTTCAGTCAACCCAACTCCACTGTAGCCATCTCCACTCTACAACACTCCACTCTACACTACTCCATTCTATACCACTTCACTGTATGTTATTCCACTGTATGACACTGCACAGTATCACACTCCAGTCTACTCCACTCTACTCCACTCCACTCTTCAACACCACCCTTTATGACACTCTTCTCCACTGTACTTTACCACAGTCTATTTAATAACACTCCAGTGGACAACACCAAACTCTATGATGCGCAACACATTTTCATTTTTGAAAAACATTCAAATTAAATGAAAATAAACAAGTGTTAAACCTTCTTTATAGTGAGGAAAACTGTATTATTCTAAATAAACAGAACTTAAAATACACAACCATTACAAATTCTTAAGTTATAATTATACCTTAAATGCATAATGTATGCACCACCTTTAAAGTAATATAACTTTATTTATTCTTTGTCTACAAGCCAAACTTCAAACTAAAATTTAACTTTCCAAACTTATGCTTAAGCCTTTGATGTATAATTTACGCAACATCTTAAAATTATTATAACTCATGCAACTCCATACACAGTGTACTCAACTCGTTAGCAACACCACTCTACTATACACTGTGTTTTCACCAAAGATCTGATTTGCTATGTCACAGCTGCTAATGTAAATACTACTGTTTTAGATGGTATGACTGATATAATATAAAAGTGTGTACGCAGTGCTTGGAGAAGGTATGAGTTATAGTAGTAGTGTTATTATTATTCAAATTATTTTAATAGGCAACAGGAAAGAACAGTCCAAACGAGTTGTTTTAGGGTATCAGGATTCCCAGGTGATATCTTTCAATTTATATGTGAAGTCTGAAACTTTGAGAGAGGGAGTAAGGAAAGTGACTTTTTGTGTGCCCCCACTTCCCTTCTACCCCTGTAGGACGACTCCAAAACATAACCTTATAAGATAGCTATAATGGGGATACTTTTAGCATGATCAAGTTCTGAGCATGCAGCTGTGTTTAATGGGAACATTTTTATCTTGGCAATCAAAGTGATGTCAAAGAAAGCTAGAGTGAAGCTTGAGTCAACTGTGATTAGGGATGGGCGGAAAAGTACATAGAATTACATGAAAACTCTGTAAGATTATGTGGAGTTCTGCGAAAAGGCAAAATACAGCTTGTTTCACTACTCACACTGATTATTAGCATTGGGGCTTGTTAGGTGCTGAACAATCTATCCTAACAGCACCACATGGTGCACCAGAGGGTGCAGCTTCTTTGCTGGTGCTTGAGTTTGTTTTCAACTCCAGCATCAGCCTTTTAAACATGAATGAATGTACAGGCAACGACTGCCCTCGTTATGAAAATCTCACCAGGCACCCTCCTAGTGCCTAAAAATCATGCTAGGTGATACCAATTCTCACTTGTGCTCGCTATGCATGAGAAAAAAAACTCAACCACTCGTGACGGTTGGCAGAATTTGGCTAGAACTCCACGTTATGCATTTGGCCAAAACTCCACCAGCACCGCCAGCGGAGATGAGTTCATCGCCCACCCCTACCTGTAATGTACCTTGGAATCCTTCATTGGAAAACAAAACAATCATATTTTTTTAACTAAGTATTTATGTTTTACAAAAGGATGGAGCATTGTGTAGTTGCTGCATGTCTCTTCAGAATTATTAGACATAGTCGAATTTGCAAATTCATTGGTAACACTTGTTCATCATGAAGATAATTCATTTCAGGCTTATCTTGACATGTTCAACTTTCACGGGGATAGAATTTAAATATTCCACAAGCATAAGTGAAATGCAGTTGTACGAACATCACTATAAAGGAATTCTTGTAAAGGAGCGTTTGTGCTGCACTATAACAAATAAATCAATAAATATAACAAAGCCAATAAATACATTATTATTATTAATATTAAAATAACAATAATAGTAATAATACATAATAATATAGTAGGAGTAGTTGTAGTAGTAATAGAAGTAGAAGTAGTAGGAGTAGTATTAGTGTTATTATTATATTTAGTAGTTTACTGCTACTTTTCCTTTGCCTTAACTGATAATGGTTCAAAAAGGGTTGCTCTTAATATTATATTTCATTTTTATAGTACTTTTTGCCACTGTATTGTCGAGGTAGGAAGCAGTGAAATAATTTATCAGATATGTTAATGGACATGCACAGTGAGGGTTGGGTTTCAATAATTTCTTCTCTGGCAGGGAATTTTCATATGTATATGATCTCTTTAATACAAATATACATTGGAGAAATTGAACAAGCAGAAACTCAAACCTAGAGATATTGCTCTTAAGCGTATTATATTGGTCTGATAAACACTGCAACTTTGTCTTTTTCTTCTTCGATATCTTGAAATTACTGCCTTTTTTTAGACTTTTATCAATAACTTGTATGTTGTTTCTAATCCTCATTCATTTGTTGGAACATATAGTTTGAATCATTCTTGCCAGCAGGCAGTTCACTTGGACCAGCTTTAAATTTAGGCAACCTATAACTAGGCAATGTTTAGCACTGCAGGCATCAATAAATAACATGCTGCTACAACAGATAGCACAATACTTAACTGAAAAGGAGCTTTTAACTGTGATGATAACTATCATACTGTTGCACTACTTGTATTTTATGTCTACAGCTAAATTGTAAAAATACTTTTCTGAAGTCGGTCATTTCAAATTATACCCTTCACAGTAAAATACAATGCTACACTTTTCAGTTTTATGGCATGTTTTTGTAGTGAGTGTTGGCTCTTTCAATTCAACGAACAATACAACAGAATTTGCAAAGCCACAATCTGTGGATAGAAAGATATATATGTGTACAATTTATAATTGGCATTGTTCTACTCGAATGTGTTGAATGAAGTTCACGTCATTGATAGGTTTACAAACACAACAAGCCATCATACAGGCACACTCTTGCTCATCTTTGCACTCATACATTCATTCATAAATCCACTGGCTCAGTCTTGCTTTCACCCTCTGAAACAACAACAATAAAACACACACAACATATGCAAAATAAATTAAAATTATAGAAGTATAAAAAAGAAAACATGCTTACTTCTAAACACAGAACCATACGGTTGCATTAACAAAACGGAACATGGCAGCAGGCTTACATCTCGCCAAAGTATTGTAAATAGTCTATCATTGCTTTAACCCCTTCGCTGCAATTTAGGGTAGTGCACGCTTATGCCCCCATAGCTTTTAGTCCATAAAAGGTATCCATGCCAAATGTGTGTCCTTTTTTCCCAACATCCTGAGGATTCTCAAGGTATCCAGGGTTTCTGGAGTCCCCTTAAGAACACAGAGAAATTATGCAAAATATAGTAAAATGTTAGTTTTTCTTGGAAAAATTGCTACAGAAGAAAATGTCTGTTTTTCCCCTGCAATTAGTATCCACCTAGAGGAGCTAAAATCACCATCTTCCCATATTTGAGGAACAGGCACTTTTGTGTCAGAAATCAAACTTTTTCTACACATTTTTGGCATTTTACTGGGACATGGCCTATGTTTACAATTGTGTGTGCTTTCAACCTCCTTCCAGTCAGTGGTACAAATGGGTGTGAAATCAATAATGGATTCTGAAGAGCTATATATTTCTGATTAGTAGTCCAAATTCTGAATTTAGCTAGGGGTCATTTGTGTAGCGCCTTTAAGGTTTTTCTATAGAAAGTAGCAATTGAAATAAAAAAAATATGAAATTGAGTTGAAAAACACAGCCATTATTTCTATGTTTTCACCTGTAATTTATTCTACGGGTAGAAAGCTTTATTCGAGTTATAGACTCATAAAAGCACAACATACATATATATAAAAACATCACACTTAATCAAGACATTTCATCCAATACATTAAAACAGTTGCGCAAGCTTAGTCATTATAAAACAAAGAGATATACAAGTTAAAACATAATCAAGAAGCATTAAGAGGGAGAGCTCTCCGCCTGATGGACCAAGCCCACCCTAGGTACTTTGCTATTCCCATGACAATAGGCTCCTCGGAAGTAGTGCAAATAATTCTCTGCGCCTCAGCTGCACTAAATGTCCCAAGGTTCTTACAGGTAGGAGTTAACCAAACCCTTCTTGGGGAGGCATAAGCCTTACAAGCAAATAGGAAATGTCCCACACTTTCATTAGTTGCACCGCACGCTGGGCAACACTGGGTATTCAAACTCTTCCATCTGCCTGTTAAATGTCTCAATGGGAGGGAACCAGATCTTAATTGGAAAAACAACTTTCTGTCCATAGGAACAGTTATACTGTCCCAGTAGTTTTCTAGTACAGGGCACATTTTACTTTCCAGAAAACGACCTCCCATTGAGTCAGATTTAACCCCTCTCCAAAGCCTCACGTCTATCCATTCCCAATATAATGCTTTAAGTGTGTTTTTACTTGGGAATACTTCCCCCGACGGATTGTCCCAAAGGTTGGAAAGACCTAGTTCACCTAGCAATACCCTTAAGTTTTTCAGCCATAATATTTTATGGAAGGTATCAATTTTAATAATTGCCAGGAAACCTTCCGCATAATGCCTGATTTCAGGGGTGGACCAAAGTCGTCTCCAAAATAGGATGGGACGCAGTCTAGCTCGGTCGGTTACCGATCTTCTTCCCAAGTCGAGGCTAAGAGGGATTAATGGGGTACTCTGGGGCAGTCCTGTAATTCCCCTAAGAAATCTGTTCTCAGCCTTCTTCGGCCCGGCTTGCTTGAATCCTGATGGAGCAGTGAGAAAGGGACTCATGTCTGAGTATACCCTGCCACACCTTTAGTGGCCAAAAACGATTTACAAAAAGGGGGTGGTGATGAACAGAGTGTCTGAGTTAAACAGACCACTCTTACCCAGTCCAAAGATCAGGGCTTGATCCATCACCGTTATTTATCTCACTGCCCCATCCCAGCTCAGAACCTGGCTATATGCAAATCAGTCTGTCCCTGGCCCTGTGCATCATGGGAACAGGGCAGACTAAACTACCAAGCTAATTCTTCACCAGAAAGGAGACAAGCTACCGGGGACCGGTTTCTGGCATTTCAGCCTTCTTCGGCCCGGCTTGCTTGAATCCTGATGGAGCAGTGAGAAAGGGACTCATGTCTGAGTATACCCTGCCACACCTATAGTGGCCAAAAACGATTTACAAAAAGGGGGTGGTGATGAACAGAGTGTCTGAGTTAAACAGACCACTCTTACCCAGTCCAAAGATCAGGGCTTGATCCATCACCGTTATTTATCTCACTGTTTCAAGACCGCCTTTTCTATGTGGTGGGACCAACCATAATTACTTGCGATCTGTACCCCCAGGTAAGTAAACTCCCTTACGACCTCAAGCCCAATGTTATTCAAATATATCCTAGGGCGAGGTTTACATCCTCGGGAAAATGCCATCAGCTTGGTTTTGCCTATGTTTACTTCCAGGCCATGCTCCTGGCAAAAGTCATCAAAAATATTCAGGGCCCGTTGCAAACCGGCTTGGGTCTTGGACATTATTAAAGTGTCGTCAGCGAACATCAGGATTGGAACCCTGATGCCCGCCAACGAGGGCGCATCCACACTAGCGTCCTGCATCCTTCCGACTATCCCGTTGATATATAATGTGAAGAGCAAGGGTGCCATTGCACAACCTTGACGCACCCCACGCTCCACAGGAAAGTCGATTGAGGATTGACCATTTGTCCCCCACTGTACTTTAGCAAAATTGCATTCGTGCAACCTCATAATTAAGGTAAGTAATTCTGCAGGAATGCCTATCTTACTTAGCACTGCCCAGAGCTTGCCCCTTGGGACCAAGTCGAAGGCAGCCCGCAGGTCGACAAAAGCGACATACAGGCTGCCCCCACCAAGGAGTACCGTCCCCCACCTTAACATAGTAAAGCGGAACACCTGGTCGATGGTACTGGTAGCCCTCCGGAAACCTGCCTGAAAGGGGGAGAGAGAATCATTTTCGTCCACCCAGTCCATAAGCTTGTTTACCACCATCTTCCCAATTACTTTTTGGATGGTGGCAATCAAGCTTATGGGCCTGTAATTAGCTGGAAGGGATCGATCTCCTTTTTTGTGGACAGGTATAATAATGGCTCCCTTCCACTGTTCTGGGACTAGCGCACCTTTTGCAATTGCGTTCCCTAATAGGAGCACATATCTGCCCCACCTACTTTTATCATTTTTAAAAACGTCCGAAGGTATCCCATCTAATCCGGGGGCCCTGCCCCCTTGAACGGAACTAATTACAAGTTCTACTTCCTTGGGGGAAAACAAATTATCCTTTGGAAATACATCCAAGTTTGCATCCCCACCACCCCATTCTTTTGTCTCGGCATATTGGGGCCTAAAATAGTTCACCCAGTCTGATTCGGCGACATTATTGTCCGGTTTTTTTGGAATACCACCTCTGCCCCACTTCACTATCTTCCAGAAAGGCCTGGAATCCTTTGCTCCAGAAGCCTCCTTTAATTCCTCCCAGTACTTCTCGTCCCATTCTTTTTTGGCCACGGAAATGCTAGCGTTATATTGCTTCCTGGCAGCTTTGATTGCTACCTTGTCCCTGTTTCTGATAGCGTTACCCAGTGTTAATCTGGCTACCCTGCACCTTTGATTAAACCACCCAGCTGGTTTGGTGGAAACTGTGCGATTACCCTTACATGTTCTCATAAAATGCGGCTTTAAGATAGCGAAAAGATTATTATGGATTTCAGTGATGGCCCTAGATCCTGGCGGTGTGGGGCTAGCTAATTCCATGGAAACAATTGCTTTGTCCACTTCAGACCCAATAAAATCCATGGAGGCTGCATTTGCCAACACCGAGGGCCATTTCAATCTACGCATGTTATTCGCCATGTCTGGGAGCAACCCATCAATTGCATGTAGATTAGGCTGTGTCTGCTCTCACCGGGTTGTGATCACTTTCTATCCTGCCCTTGACTTCCATGTCACAAACCCCCTGCCAAAGATTAAGACTACAAATAACGTAGTCTATCCTACTTCTGTTATGACCATTATCATATGTACACACACCTTCCCTATCTACCTTTGTTCTTCCATTGAGAGCACGCATCCCATATTCTAAGCACATAGCATTTAAAGAAAGAATATCCTTTGTCCAACGTTTGACAGGAGCAAGATTCAGGTAGGGAACACCCCATAGATTGTCCTCTTCCTGCCCCAATGGGTTCTCAGTACTGTCTAGAGGTTCAAAGGTCCTATTCAAATCCCCAGCTATTACTATTCTATTCCCAAGGGACTTTGATTGCAAAGAATTAGTTAGAACTTCTAAAGTGGGGGAACTCCCATTATTACAGCCTCTGGCGTAGACATTATATAAATCTATCACACCCCACTTTACTGAGGAAATTCGCAGCATTAGAATGTCTCTACAACCCAGGTCCCACATCTTGACAGTAAATTCAGAATTCAGAACTCTGCCTAATCCAGACCTCCCTTGGGTCTACCCCTAGGACCTTGACATGCCGGGATAGAAAAATTTAAGTAGCCTTGGAGGTAAATGGAATCACAGGCCCATGTCTCCTGAAAAAAACACAGTTCAAACCCATTAATGAAGTCGGACCATGATTGTAACATCAACTTACTCCCCAATCCTGCAATATTCCAAGATACAAAACTTCCTGGAGCGGGTCTGTCACTACCCATGATATTAACAATGGGCAATCCTATGGGATTCAATTGACTACCATCCTCTTCCCCCAGGTTGTGATCATTACCCACAATGTTTTGTTCCGTTAACACCTCACCACCCGTGTTTTGCATTAGATCCCCGGTATTTTCCTCCTCAGAAGCAGCCTTTTCATCATCTTTTGTTACCTTCAACACAACATCAGTATTCAATGCCGGGGTTTCAGGGTTCCAACATGGCTTCCAGTGTGAAAAGCCTCCCCTTGTATTAAGCTTTGGTCAATACCCCCAATTCAAACATTGAATGCCTTCCAAATTGTTGTAATTTAAGCCAATGTTTTGAGGTTGCCATTGCTGAAGGGTGGAGGGTGGGGAAGCAGTCCTTACCATTGGGGGATTAGTGAAACTATTTAAATTCATGGGACCACCTTTTAATAGGCATGTTTGCCTTGGGTAGAAGAAAGAGAGATCCACAATGCCGATTCCACCGCTACTTGTACCCCAACCCTGCCTTGTTATCCAACCAGCCACCCTGGGATCTTGAAAATTAATGATAATACAATCTCCCCCCAAGCTTTTACAGGTGTACCCGATCCAATCAATCCTCCTTGCCCCTATTATCAACCCATCCAGACCCCCCGGTAATGGTCTGTTTTCCTTTAACCAGTGCATTACTTTGTTTTTAAGCATCTGGAAGGTTTCTCGTTGTCCAACTAAAAGGGGTGGAACATTAGTAAGGACCACCACGAAAGGGTGGGAATCCGGGGTAAGATTCACAGGAGGAATCTTACGAAATGGTTTCTCCAAATGAGTTGGTGGTGGTCTATTAACCAGGGCACTAGGACAAGAGTTAGGGATATTCGATTTTTGTTGAGAATTTATGGATATAGCATTGGTTATCCTGGGGCCATGCAGGCCCTCTGCTCCGATGTTTATGGGGGGATTGGAAATGCTTGGCGTTGGCTGGTGGTTGCTTACAACGGTATCGTTGTTTTGTGGACATTTTTTATTCTTGCCCTTTGCCATAGGGTTTGGGACCTTAGGTACTTTTTCCCTTGCGCTGGTGCTCGGGCAGACCTGCTCTGATGGAATAAGTCGTTGACTTGGTCCCTTTGTGAGGGACTCGCTTGAAGTGCAGCCTGCTTGGGGGTGTGATGCTACAACAGGCAGATTTTGTGCCTTTTCCGGTATTTCCTGGGCCCTGCTAGACTCAGTTGTCTTGGGCTGCAATTTGATTAGTGACTTAATGTGGAAGAAATTATCTAAGGTAGCCTGCTCAAAATGGTCTAATCGGTCAATTAACTTATTTACTTTGACCTCTATGGGTGTCAAGAGCGACCTTAGTAATTTTTCCAACTCAGGTATCAATGAGTCTGTTAGAGGGACATTCACAGCCAACCCATTCCCCTGAGGGTCACTAAATGATGGATTAGAGCTCTCTAAAGCTACAGTGTCCCCCTCATGTAATAGGTCGCCATTTCCACTTACTCCACTTACCCCACTATGTGCCTTTTGTGTAAGTAAAGGATTTTTTGCCACTTTTCTAACCTTGTTGGGGGGTTTGGAGGGATGATATTTCCTCGGGGCAGTAATCCTTTTCCTTTTTACACACGGTTTTGGGTCCGACATGCTAGTTTTAACTATAGTTTTCACTGTAGGTGGATAAACAATGGGGTTTATAGGTAGAGATGTTGACAAAGTGGCATTGTCCGATGTTTGAGGTGAACCGCCCTCAATCTCCAAGGTGGAGGGAGAGGCATTAGGTATTTCAATCACCCCAGGCAAAATAATAGAAGACAAAGGGGTGACCAATGCCGGATAGGCTTGCGGCAGACGTTTTTCCATGGAACTTTTAAGAAGCTCGATGGACAGCCTGCGGTCAGCTCGTTTTTCTGCCAGAGAAATATCTTTGTCTATATCTTGATTGGCACGATTAAAAAAGAATTTATCTAAGGGTCCTAGAATAGTAGTGCCACCCTCAGAATGGGGGGGTGGTAAGCTGGCGGTGTTTAGCGTATGGGACATTATTAATAGGAAATACGAGTATGTAAACACAGTGGGGCACACAAGTAAATGAGTCAATATAGTCCCGGAAATAGAATAAAAATATATGAATCTCAGATCCTACTCATCAATGGGGTGGCCCAGCCCGGCCTCCTTCTGCCCCGGACGGCCTCAGACGGTCCCGCCTTGTCCCTTCTCCCGGCACGCTCCCGCGCGCTCCCGCGCAGCGGCTACAACTAGTCCTTTTGTAGTGGGAAGGTGCTCATGGGCGGGGCGAACAGGGAGAGCGACCAGGTGGAGGTGATTGCAGTGCAGGGACTCCTGGGCAATGAAGTCCCTGTCCCTCGCCTGGCGCTCGCAGCCCTGCGCTTCCTCCTTCTCCTTCTGCCCCCGATGTCAGACTTCACCAGATAAGCGCCTTGCCACGCTTGCGAAGCGGGACCCGCGCAGCGGGTACCGCGAGGTGTCAATAGGTGTCAATAGGGGAGCAAACAGTTCAGCAAACAACGCCGATAATCCAACAGGGATAGCAGCAAAGGTTCCTTCTTAGTCCAGTACAAACAGCGTCTCCCGCTGAGCCAGCAATTCTCAGGCGCCTTTCACTCGGCGCTCAGGGCGGGGCGAACAGGGAGAGCGACCAGGTGGAGGTGATTGCAGTGCAGGGACTCCTGGGCAATGGAGTCCCTGTCCCTCGCCTGGCGCTCGCAGCCCTGTGCTTCCTCCTTCTCCTTCTGCCCCCGATGTCAGACTTCACCAGATAAGCGCCTTGCCACGCTAGCGAAGCGGGACCCGCGCAGCGGGTACCGCGAGGTGTCAATAGGTGTCAATAGGGGAGCAAACAGTTCAGCAAACAACGCGGATAATCCAACAGGGATAGCAGCAAAGGTTCCTTCTTAGTCCAGTACAAACAGCGTCTCCCGCTGAGCCAGCAATTCTCAGGCGCCTTTCACTCGGCGCTCAGGGCGGGGCGAACAGGGAGAGCGACCAGGTGGAGGTGATTGCAGTGCAGGGACTCCTGGGCAATGGAGTCCCTGTCCCTCGCCTGGCGCTCGCAGCCCTGTGCTTCCTCCTTCTCCTTCTGCCCCAGATGTCAGACTTCACCAGATAAGCGCCTCGCCACGCTAGGTGTCAATAGGTGTCAATAGGGGAGCAAACAGTTCAGCAAACAACGCGGATAATCCAACAGGGATAGCAGCAAAGGTTCCTTCTTAGTCCAGTACAAACAGCGTCTCCCATTCTAACGATGGCAGATTTTTTTAAAACAATATACCGTTTTGTCTGCTGGACCCTCTTAATTGTAAGGATATATAGGACTTGTAGGTTCATCAAGAACCCTAGGTACCTAGAGCCAATAACTGAGCTGCACCTTGCAATGTTGTTTTCGTTGTGTACCTGGAACACAGCAATTAATTTGGTAAAGAATAAAGAGTGAAAAATAGGTATCAAGGATACCTATGTATTTCCGACATGGGAACAAGATATGGAGGGGCTTATTTATGGGCACTTGCGTCACTTTTGCACCGCCGGTGCATCACTTCTTCTGACGCAGCAACGGTGTAAAAAATGCGCCAAGTTGCACCATATCTACAAAGTGATGCGTCTGGTAGATACGTCACTTTCTAAATCCATGCGCCACAATATACCTTGGCCAGGTACAATGTATGCAGGGGGGTGTTCTGACACAAGAAAGGGTCGTAGAAGTGACGCAGTGAAATCTATGAGATTTCAATGCGCCAATTCTAGGACGCAAATGCGTCAATATCTTACGCCTGCCTCCTGGCAGGCATAATACTGATGCAGGCACATTTAACATGCGACCTGCCCACTTTGGTGACACACTCCACCAATGCGTCAATTTTGCGCCTCCAGATACATCAGAAATACTGAAGTATCTGTAACTCCTTGTGACATGATGCGTCATACTGTAATTATGACTCATCACTGGTGTCGCAAGGAAGGCACAATGAAAAGTGACGCATCGGAGCTTCCTTGCAGGAATTCATCACTTTTCATAAATGAGCCACTGAGTTTACATGCAGTTAATATTTTCTCATCCCAGAATGTGAATCGGAGGGTACTTTTCTAAATCGCTTCTATTTTACACACTGCCTTACATTTGGAAGGCAGAAATGCATAGAACGATAATTTGTAATAAAATGTGTTCTGCTATTCTGTGTTCCACTATGTCTCCCAATATAAAATGATACCTCACCTGTGTAGGTAGGCCCAGTTCCCGCGGGAGGAAACTGCACAAAATGCAATGTAGACACATCACATTTTTCCACTGAAAACTGACCCATTGTTCCTAGGTGTGAACTTTGGGCTGCAGCTCAGCAGGCTCCTTAATAAACCTAGCAAACCTGTAAATTGTTTTAATTTAGCCACCCAAGGAAATGCAGGATGAGGTGACTTGTGTGGCTCTCAGCAGGTTCTGTTACCCAGAATCCCTTGCAAACCTGTCTAAAAAACACATTTTCCTGACAATTGTTTGATGGAAAGCTCTGGAATCTGAGAGGAGCCACAAACTACCTTACCCCCAGCATTGCTCTAAGTCTACCAATAAAAATGGCACCTCACTTCAATATTAGGCATCACAATATGACCTGGGTATGGAAGGGGAAAAAAACCTATGTTTTGGTCCCAGGCTCCGTGACCACGTAAGCAAACCTGCCAAACACAGAAATTTCTGAAAACTAGACATACAGGGAGAGTCAAGGGAGGTGTGGTTTGTGTAGATCCTCCTATGTTTTTTTGAAGAAAACATGATTTTTTAAGCTTTTAGCTACATTTGAGGTTTGCAGGGGATTCTGGATAAGAAAACTTTGGGAAACCCACGCAAGCCACACCTCTCTAGACTCCCCTGTGTGTCCAGTTTTCGGAAATGTCTAGGATTGGTAGGTTTCCTAGATGGCTGTCGAGCCGGGACTAAAAATGCAAAACCAGGTAATTATTAGGCTTGTCAGAACTCCACAAGTGATAAGAACCATCGTTGGTACTTTAACGTGGAAGGAGCATGGTCTGAAATGGAAAAGACAACCTAAAAGTAATGGTTGGTCGAGACTGACTCGATCCAGAAACTCCAAGATGGTCGCCACCTCTAGTTTCTAGTGGCGGTCTAGTCTATTTTTTCACAGGAGCCTCAGTGTTGATGTGAGGCTGGCGCTCACCACCTAATGAGCACTTCACAGGTGACTTACATGGTTCAGTGAATAAACATCAACTGAAGAAATAAAGAAAGAAAGAAAATTGAGGAGAGGCTCAGTTTCCAGAAGCTTGGGGTAGGTAGCAGTAGTTAGAAGAAGTATGAGAATTAGAGTAGAGTAGGTTAACATATGCTGTCATTTTATATTTTAGATTCTCTCCAAGAAGTTCACTCTGCTGAATTGAGGAAGAAGTAGACGAGTTAGGAGAGGACAAGCTTCAGGACCAGTCTCGTCTTGATTTGTTATTCTCTCCACTCCCTCTTCCCCCTTTGGAGTGAGTTGGAGTCTAGTTTAGCTTACTGGATCTCTGAGGCACTCTGAGAGTGAGTTGGGAATAAGCATCTCTGTTCCTGCGCAAGCTCTTGGTAAGACAATAAGAAGTCTTGACAAGGCCTCGGTGTAGAACTCTGCTCTGCTCATGAAGTTTGTGGAATTCTGAAACTCTGCAATTGGTAGTGAACGCAGAGTCACTGTTAAACTCCACACTCCACAGTGCAGCAGTCAGTCAGTCAGTCATTAAAACTTTATTTGAGTTATTACAACCATAAAAGTATACACTATACATTTATAAAACTTCATAAAAACACAAATTAAAATGTATAAAATTGCGATTCAGCCTTTTCCCCGGAGGATAACCCCGACAACATTATTTCTAACAGTATCCTCCTGAGATGTTAAAAGCAAATGAGAAAACATATCTGACTAGACCTTCCAAACACAATACATACATTAAAGTACAATCTCGATAACATACGCCTATACCTCTGTATTCTGGAGGAACCCCCTAACTCGAATCATGTATTTCCCCAAAGCGCAGGTTATATCCAGGTTTCCCATCCCCACCAGGAGCTCTGCAGCTTGCTTCCTATTCGTAATCCTGTAATTTTTGAATAACGAGCCTAAGATCTCCTTACGTATATCAAGGGTCCTCCTACAGTCTACTAAAACATGAGTAATGTCACAGGTGGAGCCTAACGTACATGTGCAATTGCCATTACTATTAATCATGAGGTTTTTAACCCTGGTATTTACGTAACAGGGGTTTACACCCATTCTCAGTTTTAAAACCTCTCTTCTTAGTTTCTGATTCGGCAACCTATCCAAGTACGGGTAGGGATGATCTTCTGAAATCCATACTTGGATCATATGGGGCACTGATATTTTTTGCCGAAGGTACTCGTGATCACATGTACGGGACATATCCGCTCCCAATGACCGTAGTTCTTTTTTGCCTATATTGGTGTGTCCTAACTGGGCATCTAGTTCTATTCCTAACTTCCCATAAGCTTCCTTTAATGAGAGTCTGGCATGTTTAGCCCATGATAACTCACTGGAGGTAATTTCCTCTCTACACCACTGTGATATTTTTCTGGGCGTATCCCCTATCTCCAGACGCTGCCAAAACCGTATTAGTGCCATCCTGGTTGTAATTGCCCAGGAAGTGACTCCCATCTCCAATCTTGCTGCCTGTACCATAGCTGATTTAGGTAACGAGAATAAGCTTTTCATGATCATACCCTCCTCTTTATCCCAACCTTTTTTCCCACTGAGGAGGAGAACCTCTGATCCATATAGGAATTGCGCGGGGACCATTGCCAGATAGGCCTTAATAACCGGCCCGTCTGACAAGTCTCCGTAAAAGCTATTAAACCTTTTTAAGCCCTTTATAGAAGCTGTTACCCTAATTTTTAAAGCTTCCAGATGGGTGGTCCAATTCAGGTTACTCGTGAACCATACTCCCAAATATCTATATTACGATACCCTCTCAAGAAGTTCCGTACCCAAATACCAAGGGAACCGGGTCTTACTTTTGAAGAAACATAGGATTTTGGTCTTTTCCATATTTACTACCAATTTTTTATTTAGGCAGTATTTATGGAACATATCTAGTTTCCTCTGCAAGCCTATCTCCGTCTGGTCCATGATCACCAGATCGTCTGCATAAAGCAGACAGGCTATATGGTTACCCCCTAACTTTGGGCTCGCCCCTCTAACCACTTTTAGAATCCGAGGTAGGTCCACTATAAACAGAGAAAAGAGCAACGGGGCTAATACGCACCCCTGCCTTAGGCCATTTCCAATCTGGATCATACCAGAGAATCCACCCTCCTCATCCAGGACTACCTGGTCCCAGTTGTCTGTATGCAAGGCCTGGATAAGGGCTAACAGGTCTGCATGTAATTTATAGCCTTTCAAGGTAGACCATAGTTGCTCCCTGCTTACAAGATCAAATGCCGCGCTAAAGTCCACAAAGCAGCAAAACAGGTTACCCCTTTGCTCCATAGACTTCTGCGATACCGCCCAAGGTGCAAAGCAATGATCCACAGTTGAATGACCTTCTTTAAAACCCCCCTGTTCATGAGGTACTATATCATTATTTTCAGCCTAATCTTTTAGCAACCCCAAAATAATTTTAGAGAACACTTTTTCCCCAATGTCCAAGAGATTTATCAGGCGATAGTTTTTGGGGGAGTTTACATCACCTTTTTTTGTGTAAGGGTCTAATGATAGCCCCTTTCCAGCTATCTGGTAATGTTCCTGTTTTTAGCATACTTAGGAACGTCTTTGCAAACAAATCCGCCCACCAATCTATATTTGTTTTTATAATAATGGCGGGTAGATTGTCTGGGCCAGCAGCTCCTGTTAAATTTAAGGTAGCTATCGCGATTTTAATGTGACCTAGAGAGAACTGCTCCATTACTTCTTCCCTCACTCCTGGCCAACAAGATGGTTGTATTGCCTCCCTCCTTGGCCAATTGCCATAGATCTCCTCGAGGTAAATTACCCACTTATCCTCTGGAACAGAACATTGCATGGACCCTGCTGTTTTCCCTGTACATTCCTGTATCAATTTCCAGAAGCCTTTGACATTTTTTTCTTCAATTGCCACTAAAAGGCTCTTCGAGCAATTTTCTTTAAAAGATCTTTTTTGTCTCTAATTGATGCCTTATATTTTATCCTTTGTTTCTTAAGGGTTTGATGTTCTAATTCATTGTAACTACGCCTGAGGCTTCTTTCACTCTTTCTAATAGCGGCCTTTGCTTTGCGGCAATCTGCATCAAACCATGGGTTATTAGTAGCATGTAATGGGAGTTTCGTTGTCAAACTGTGCTTCCCCCCTTTAATGTTTATTCTGAGGCATTCTACAAGTTGTCTTATCATTTCCTCATACCAGGGTAACTCTTCCCCCATTACTAGGTTTTCTAAGTCAGCTACTATCTGAAAGTCCTTCAGTTTGTTTAGATGTTCTTCACTTATCCGAGTTGTAAGTCGCTTTGGATATTCAACCTCAGCGTTCAACACCTTCTGTCTTGGCGGGAACTTATTTACCAACATTTCTAACAATAATGGGAAATGATCGCTGCCCTCTACTTGAAGAATTTCGAAATGTAGAATTGAGTGGAAGCACCAGGCCTGAATAAAAACATAATCAATCAGGCACAATTGCTGTTCTATTTTAAATGTCCGCTTAGCGGGCCGATCTCCTTCTTTCCTACCATTCACACAAACCAGACCCATAGCCTCCAGCAGCCGTCCAAGCTCCACATCCTGATTTGAGAGCTCGGTGCTGATGAACATTGCAGGCTCTATGTTATACGCTTTTAGTATATCACTATTCCAGGCATCTGTTTTTAGGGGATTCAATCTATGATTAAAATCCCCCAAAATTAAAATCACATCTCCTGGGTAGGGTTCTTGTAAGTTCTCTAAATCCTTTTTTAAACGATCCAACTCTGCTTTACACTCATGTTTTTCGCCTTTATGTATGTACACGTTGATGATACAAAAACCTTCACCCCTTGTGTTGTTATTTAGGATCGACACTAGTGCCCAGATACATGTTAAGTCAAGATGGAAGATGTCTCTCACTATACTTGTGGAGACCAGCGTCATCTGACCACCTGACACCCTACCCATTTTATTCTTTCTTGCAGGTTTTATGTGACTGGTAAAACCTTCCGTAATGGGGGATTCGTCACACAGCCATGTCTCCTGTAGGAACAAGATATCGGTCTTTCCAAGGAGATTTCTGAAAATCTCTTCAGGCCATATTCTTTTGTAGCCATTAATATTCCAAGACAAAATATGAAGGCTGTGCGATGACCCAAATTCCTAATCGATGTTACTTAAATTCCCCTCCTCCTCCTGGTCTAAGTAAGCCAGCTCTCTATACCTGTTCCCATCCAAGACTTCTTCCTCCCCCCACCCCAGCTTTTTAGGAACAATTGTAATTGCCAGGCCTTCCTTGTTACTCCATCCAGATGAGGTAATTTTTATTTGCCGTTCTCCCAGCCCTGCATGGTTTCTAAGAAATTTGTACCCTTGATTAACCATTTTCAGATCCTCTCTCTTTACTAATCTAATTCCTTCTCTTAACATCTCTGCTTCCGCTTTTTCCACTGCAACTTTTATCAAAGCTGAGTGGAGGAAGACCTTTGTTATTTCCTCACCTTTAGCATTAACCAGAAACCCCACTTCTTTTAAATCCTCAGTACTGACATATTTTAAGCTGGGGCATTTAGCAAACGAGAATAGTAACTGCGAGCGGTTCAGGGGTTTTAATTTCTTACCCCTTTCCCCCCATTTCCCTGACCCATTGGTTCTAGGTATAGCCAGGTGTCCACAATCCTGGGTGCCTGTAAAGACTTATAACTTTCCTCTGGGCTTTTATTCCTTCTCTTCAAGTTACTTTCTACTCTATCACCCTTCATCCAATTATTCACCGGGGATAAGTTACTGAGCCCTGCCTCAGTGGACGTTTCTATTTCCCGTATAGGTTCTGAACCCTCTTTCCTCCCCCTTGGCATCCTCTTAGCGGCCCTTACGCTCTTGGTCACACATTTACCTTGGACCCAACCTGATTTTTCCTGGGGACCTGGGGTGCTTGCCCCAGTGTCTACTGGGGTTACATTATCTAATTCTACTCTCCCTGCCTTGTCCCAGGGCCTTAGGTCATAGGGTGCCTGTTTCCTGTTCACCTGTTCTGCAACCCGTCTGACCTGTTGGACCTTTTTCCCTATTCTCCTCTTCAGGCAACGCCTACTTTCACCATATCGCCTTATGATCATGGGTCAGCTGGAAATATATTTTGATTTTGGAAAAGGTGATGGACAGAGTTTCTGAATGATGCAGAATACTCCTACCCAGTCAAGAGATCAGGGCTTGATCCATCACCGTTTTTTAGCTCACTGCACCATCCCAGCTCAGAACCTGGCTACATGCAAATTAGTTTGTTCCTGTCCCAGTGCATGATGGGAACAGGGCAAACCAAACTACCAAGCCAATTCTTATACTGGGAAGGAGACAAGCTTCCGGGGACCGGTTTCTGGCATTTCAGCCGTCGTCGGCCCGGCTTGCTTGAATCCTGATGGTGCAATGAGCTAGGGACTCACGTCTGAGTATACCCTCCCACACATAGTGTGGACAAAATCGATTTTGGAAAAGGTGATGGACAGAGTTTCTGAATGATGCAGAATACTCCTACCCAGTCAAGAGATCAGGGCTTGATCCATCACCGTTTTTTAGCTCACTGCACCATCCCAGCTCAGAACCTGGCTACATGCAAATTAGTTTGTTCCTGTCCCAGTGCATGATGGGAACAGGGCAAACCAAACTACCAAGCCAATTCTTATACTGGGAAGGAGACAAGCTTCCGGGGACCGGTTTCTGGCATTTCAGCCGTCGTCGGCCCGGCTTGCTTGAATCCTGATGGTGCAATGAGCTAGGGACTCACGTCTGAGTATACCCTCCCACACATAGTGTGGACAAA
Source organism: Lissotriton vulgaris (assembly GCF_964263255.1). Taxonomy (NCBI): domain Eukaryota; kingdom Metazoa; phylum Chordata; class Amphibia; order Caudata; family Salamandridae; genus Lissotriton; species Lissotriton vulgaris. The sequence continues at coordinate 1,086,991,273 of NC_141697.1, read as the reverse complement.
ATCGATTTTGGAAAAGGTGATGGACAGAGTTTCTGAATGATGCAGAATACTCCTACCCAGTCAAGAGATCAGGGCTTGATCCATCACCGTTTTTTAGCTCACTGCACCATCCCAGCTCAGAACCTGGCTACATGCAAATTAGTTTGTTCCTGTCCCAGTGCATGATGGGAACAGGGCACACCAAACTACCAAGCCAATTCTTATACTGGGAAGGAGACAAGCTTCCGGGGACCGGTTTCTGGCATTTCAGCCGTCGTCGGCCCGGCTTGCTTGAATCCTGATGGTGCAATGAGCTAGGGACTCACGTCTGAGTATACCCTCCCACACATAGTGTGGACAAAATCGATTTTGGAAAAGGTGATGGACAGAGTTTCTGAATGATGCAGAATACTCCTACCCAGTCAAGAGATCAGGGCTTGATCCATCACCGTTTTTTAGCTCACTGCACCATCCCAGCTCAGAACCTGGCTACATGCAAATTAGTTTGTTCCTGTCCCAGTGCATGATGGGAACAGGGCAAACCAAACTACCAAGCCAATTCTTATACTGGGAAGGAGACAAGCTTCCGGGGACCGGTTTCTGGCATTTCAGCCGTCGTCGGCCCGGCTTGCTTGAATCCTGATGGTGCAATGAGCTAGGGACTCACGTCTGAGTATACCCTCCCACACATAGTGTGGACAAAATCGATTTTGGAAAAGGTGATGGACAGAGTTTCTGAATGATGCAGAATACTCCTACCCAGTCAAGAGATCAGGGCTTGATTCATCACCGTTTTTTAGCTCACTGCACCATCCCAGCTCAGAACCTGGCTACATGCAAATTAGTTTGTTCCTGTCCCAGTGCATGATGGGAACAGGGCAAACCAAACTACCAAGCCAATTCTTATACTGGGAAGGAGACAAGCTTCCGGGGACCGGTTTCTGGCATTTCAGCCGTCGTCGGCCCGGCTTGCTTGAATCCTGATGGTGCAATGAGCTAGGGACTCACGTCTGAGTATACCCTCCCACACATAGTGTGGACAAAATCGATTTTGGAAAAGGTGATGGACAGAGTTTCTGAATGATGCAGAATACTCCTACCCGGTCAAGAGATCAGGGCTTGATCCATCACCGTTTTTTAGCTCACTGCACCATCCCAGCTCAGAACCTGGCTACATGCAAATTAGTTTGTTCCTGTCCCAGTGCATGATGGGAACAGGGCAAACCAAACTACCAAGCCAATTCTTATACTGGGAAGGAGACAAGCTTCAAGGGACCTGTTTCTGGCATTTCAGCCGTCGTCGGCCCGGCTTGCTTGAATCCTGATGGTGCAATGAGCTAGGGACTCACGTCTGAGTATACCCTCCCACACATAGTGTGGACAAAATCGATTTTGGAAAAGGTGATGGACAGAGTTTCTGAATGATGCAGAATACTCCTACCCAGTCAAGAGATCAGGGCTTGATCCATCACCGTTTTTTAGCTCACTGCACCATCCCAGCTCAGAACCTGGCTACATGCAAATTAGTTTGTTCCTGTCCCAGTGCATAATGGGAACAGGGCAAACCAAACTACCAAGCCAATTCTTATACTGGGAAGGAGACAAGCTTCCGGGGACCGGTTTCTGGCATTTCAGCCGTCGTCGGCCCGGCTTGCTTGAATCCTGATGGTGCAATGAGCTAGGGACTCACGTCTGAGTATACCCTCCCACACATAGTGTGGACAAAATCGATTTTGGAAAAGGTGATGGACAGAGTTTCTGAATGATGCAGAATACTCCTACCCAGTCAAGAGATCAGGGCTTGATCCATCACCGTTTTTTAGCTCACTGCACCATCCCAGCTCAGAACCTGGCTACATGCAAATTAGTTTGTTCCTGTCCCAGTGCATGATGGGAACAGGGCAAACCAAACTACCAAGCCAATTCTTATACTGGGAAGGAGACAAGCTTCCGGGGACCGGTTTCTGGCATTTCAGCCGTCGTCGGCCCGGCTTGCTTGAATCCTGATGGTGCAATGAGCTAGGGACTCACGTCTGAGTATACCCTCCCACACATAGTGTGGACAAAATCGATTTTGGAAAAGGTGATGGACAGAGTTTCTGAATGATGCAGAATACTCCTACCCAGTCAAGAGATCAGGGCTTGATCCATCACCGTTTTTTAGCTCACTGCACCATCCCAGCTCAGAACCTGGCTACATGCAAATTAGTTTGTTCCTGTCCCAGTGCATGATGGGAACAGGGCAAACCAAACTACCAAGCCAATTCTTATACTGGGAAGGAGACAAGCTTCCGGGGACCGGTTTCTGGCATTTCAGCCGTCGTCGGCCCGGCTTGCTTGAATCCTGATGGTGCAATGAGCTAGGGACTCACGTCTGAGTATACCCTCCCACACATAGTGTGGACAAAATCGATTTTGGAAAAGGTGATGGACAGAGTTTCTGAATGATGCAGAATACTCCTACCCAGTCAAGAGATCAGGGCTTGATCCATCACCGTTTTTTAGCTCACTGCACCATCCCAGCTCAGAACCTGGCTACATGCAAATTAGTTTGTTCCTGTCCCAGTGCATGATGGGAACAGGGCAAACCAAACTACCAAGCCAATTCTTATACTGGGAAGGAGACAAGCTTCCGGGGACCGGTTTCTGGCATTTCAGCCGTCGTCGGCCCGGCTTGCTTGAATCCTGATGGTGCAATGAGCTAGGGACTCACGTCTGAGTATACCCTCCCACACATAGTGTGGACAAAATCGATTTTGGAAAAGGTGATGGACAGAGTTTCTGAATGATGCAGAATACTCCTACCCAGTCAAGAGATCAGGGCTTGATCCATCACCGTTTTTTAGCTCACTGCACCATCCCAGCTCAGAACCTGGCTACATGCAAATTAGTTTGTTCCTGTCCCAGTGCATGATGGGAACAGGGCAAACCAAACTACCAAGCCAATTCTTATACTGGGAAGGAGACAAGCTTCCGGGGACCGGTTTCTGGCATTTCAGCCGTCGTCGGCCCGGCTTGCTTGAATCCTGATGGTGCAATGAGCTAGGGACTCACGTCTGAGTATACCCTCCCACACATAGTGTGGACAATATCGATTTTGGAAAAGGTGATGGACAGAGTTTCTGAATGATGCAGAATACTCCTACCCAGTCAAGAGATCAGGGCTTGATCCATCACCGTTTTTTAGCTCACTGCACCATCCCAGCTCAGAACCTGGCTACATGCAAATTAGTTTGTTCCTGTCCCAGTGCATGATGGGAACAGGGCAAACCAAACTACCAAGCCAATTCTTATACTGGGAAGGAGACAAGCTTCCGGGGACCGGTTTCTGGCATTTCAGCCGTCGTCGGCCCGGCTTGCTTGAATCCTGATGGTGCAATGAGCTAGGGACTCACGTCTGAGTATACCCTCCCACACATAGTGTGGACAAAATCGATTTTGGAAAAGGTGATGGACAGAGTTTCTGAATGATGCAGAATACTCCTACCCAGTCAAGAGATCAGGGCTTGATCCATCACCGTTTTTTAGCTCACTGCACCATCCCAGCTCAGAACCTGGCTACATGCAAATTAGTTTGTTCCTGTCCCAGTGCATGATGGGAACAGGGCAAACCAAACTACCAAGCCAATTCTTATACTGGGAAGGAGACAAGCTTCCGGGGACCGGTTTCTGGCATTTCAGCCGTCGTCGGCCCGGCTTGCTTGAATCCTGATGGTGCAATGAGCTAGGGACTCACGTCTGAGTATACCCTCCCACACATAGTGTGGACAAAATCGATTTTGGAAAAGGTGATGGACAGAGTTTCTGAATGATGCAGAATACTCCTACCCAGTCAAGAGATCAGGGCTTGATCCATCACCGTTTTTTAGCTCACTGCACCATCCCAGCTCAGAACCTGGCTACATGCAAATTAGTTTGTTCCTGTCCCAGTGCATGATGGGAACAGGGCAAACCAAACTACCAAGCCAATTCTTATACTGGGAAGGAGACAAGCTTCCGGGGACCGGTTTCTGGCATTTCAGCCGTCGTCGGCCCGGCTTGCTTGAATCCTGATGGTGCAATGAGCTAGGGACTCACGTCTGAGTATACCCTCCCACACATAGTGTGGACAAAATCGATTTTGGAAAAGGTGATGGACAGAGTTTCTGAATGATGCAGAATACTCCTACCCAGTCAAGAGATCAGGGCTTGATCCATCACCGTTTTTTAGCTCACTGCACCATCCCAGCTCAGAACCTGGCTACATGCAAATTAGTTTGTTCCTGTCCCAGTGCATGATGGGAACAGGGCAAACCAAACTACCAAGCCAATTCTTATACTGGGAAGGAGACAAGCTTCCGGGGACCGGTTTCTGGCATTTCAGCCGTCGTCGGCCCGGCTTGCTTGAATCCTGATGGTGCAATGAGCTAGGGACTCACGTCTGAGTATACCCTCCCACACATAGTGTGGACAAAATCGATTTTGGAAAAGGTGATGGACAGAGTTTCTGAATGATGCAGAATACTCCTACCCAGTCAAGAGATCAGGGCTTGATCCATCACCGTTTTTTAGCTCACTGCACCATCCCAGCTCAGAACCTGGCTACATGCAAATTAGTTTGTTCCTGTCCCAGTGCATGATGGGAACAGGGCAAACCAAACTACCAAGCCAATTCTTATACTGGGAAGGAGACAAGCTTCCGGGGACCGGTTTCTGGCATTTCAGCCGTCGTCGGCCCGGCTTGCTTGAATCCTGATGGTGCAATGAGCTAGGGACTCACGTCTGAGTATACCCTCCCACACATAGTGTGGACAAAATCGATTTTGGAAAAGGTGATGGACAGAGTTTCTGAATGATGCAGAATACTCCTACCCAGTCAAGAGATCAGGGCTTGATCCATCACCGTTTTTTAGCTCACTGCACCATCCCAGCTCAGAACCTGGCTACATGCAAATTAGTTTGTTCCTGTCCCAGTGCATGATGGGAACAGGGCAAACCAAACTACCAAGCCAATTCTTATACTGGGAAGGAGACAAGCTTGAAATATATACATTGGGCTCCTCGTCATTTGGTGTATTTGTCCTTGTTGTTTCTCCAACCTCGTTAGCTTCGTTCTCTACAGATCTTACAAGGGAAGGCATTTGGACTTTAATCTACATCAATTCCCCAATTATGTTATTAAACTGCTTACTATGGGTTTTTAAAATTTCGTTATTTACCACAGTGCAACAGTTTTTTGTCGGCACACTCGAAATTTCATTTCACATGTGTGCAGCCGCCATGAGTGACTTGCCAGGCACTCGCGAGCGCCTACATGATTTTCTAACTGATGCGTACTCCCATGATATTTTGCTGCCTCTAGCACACCATTTGGCCGTTTCAACAACTTCTTCACATGGTTTTTTGTATAGGAGTCATTTTTGTTTACTTATTTTATCCAACAGGAAGGAAGTGCCCTAGAATCTTTAACTTACTGTTCCTGTCCAGCAGGCTCCTCCCAGTGCTTTTTTCATCTCTTGGTCCCGTTTCATTTATATTTGGAGTTAGAAGGATATCTCTCCATGTCTGCTGCATATATCCAATTGGATTTAAGGACTTTGCATTTGAAAATTCACAAGTAAGTTAAAATAACTGTAGTATAAACTTGTTGTTTGCTTGATAGAAGGCATGCACTAGGATTTTGTTGTATTTGTATTTGATTTTAAAAGTTATTGTGATGAGTGACATGCAGTTTCATTAGGGGCCTAGTTACTTGGTTTACATGTAATATTCATTCAGTTCACTATGTGGTCTAGTCTGCCAATGGGTCTTCCAGCCTGTTGGCACAGTACTAGTCATAGGTGCATGAAAAAACTGTTTCTGTGGTGTTTGTTACATTGAAACATCATTTAGGTCATTGATGGCATTGTATTACATTTCAGAATGTGTGTTTTTGGGTTACTTTACTTTTTTTGTAGAGGGTTGTAATATATGTAATGCCTTTGGAGGAAGTGTGTTGTTGTAAACATTTTTAGCCTATTTAATTTTTGTTTTTGGTATTGCTGAATTAATGCTGTTTTACCATACCACACCAATGTGTTTGCCATATGCCACAATTTGTATTTGTTCCCCATGCCATGTGGCCATGGGCCATTTTGTATGGTCAGTGCCCATAGGCCTGCACATGTTCTTTGATTCCTTCACCCTGTTTCTTGCTTGACCAGGTGGCTAGCAGCCATTTTCTGTAGTCATCCAGAGTGCTTTTTCTATAGGCTTGCAGGTGTTCTTTGTTGTGGCCATTCATCCTTGCTTGCTGTTTGACCATGTGGTCTGTTGCCATTTTGTGTAGCCAGGCATTGAGCTTTTGCCATTGGCCTGCATGTGCTCTTTGTTTGTGACCATGACTCCTTGCTGGTTGTATTGACCATGTGGCTGGTGGCCATTTTGTGTAGGCAGCCAGTGGGCTTTTGTCATAGGCTTGCTTTCATTCTTTGTTTGTGGCCATGCCGCCTTGCTTGCTCTTTAACCATGTGGTTTTTGGCGATTAGTTGTAGCCAGTCAGTGTGCTTTTGCCCTAGGCCTGCAGGTATTCTTCGTTGTGGCCATGCCTTCTGCTTGTTGTTTGACCATGTGGCTGGTGGCTAATTTGTGTGTGCATCTTATATATGAGGTCTAGTAGCTCAACGCCCATGCTAAATGTACTGTGCAAAAAGTATTTCATATATTATTACATACTTTTTTTGTACTTGTCATCTGCATCACTCCCTGCCTCCCAAATCCCAGTGGGTTTCAATTCTCATGGTAGTCCCCTTCCCTTAGTACATCAGCAATTACATGTTCCTTATTTAATTTAAATTTTTTCAAATTTTATTGTCAATTCTAGTTAATGTTTTAATTTTTTTTTCAATGTTTTAATTTTCTTTCTATATATTTATTTGTTTAATTATTTAATCTCATTATTCCTTTTCTCATTTTCTTAACATTGCAGCATCAACCCCATGTCTGCTATAGGGGCACAGCTGCAAAATAGCATTCATTTTCTAATAATTATTGCATTGTCACCTGCACCCCTGAGCACATCCCAACTTGGTGCACATAAAGCAAACAATTGCATCTGTATGTTGTTGTTGCTCTTTCTTACCCTTCCTGAGTTTCCATGAAAATGTGGGTTTACGAATGAATGCACTGTATTTTTGATCATTTATAACTTTTGAAAACACACTAAAGGATATTGTATGGGGGGAGTGTCTGATTTCCACGCCCTACAGATTTTCCACCTTGCAAGGATTACCACATAGAACACAAAGTTAGAAACAGATGAATTCAAGCGGTAGACGTTCGGTAAGCCGAAAAAGATCGTACAGACACTTACTTCAATTGATCTATGCAACACAAATTCCAGTAAATCTCATCCCTCCATCCAGTAAGATTTAATTCTTGAGCATCCCATGAACATGTGAATGTCATCGGCTGCAGAAAAATTGCACCTGGGACAACTGTATGCATTCCCTATAACCTTAGATAACTTTTTTGGGGACCAGTAGACTCTTTAGGTGGTATACAGGTGGTCCTCTGTGCGGCTGGTTTTACTACGGCCTGCAACATAAGAAAAGAATCAGAGCATATGTTATATACATCAGTGTCGCCTCCTCTGTATTTTTTGCCCCACGGTCTTATTACTTCAGATTCTCCATTGTCATTAGCTTCTAGGAGTGCCCAGTACCAAAAAGAGACTTCCTTTTTCCAAGTGCCTGTTCTAGTAATTAGATCTGCTTTCCAGTTTGCCTCTTCCCAGTTCTGCGTCGCCTACCAGGAAGATAACTGATAAAACTACTTAAACCTTATCAATGTTCCTCCAGTTAACCTACTAAGCCCCTCCCAACTTATTAGCTTAATGTCTGCTTGAAGATAACCCCAACACTTTACACCTCCCGTTTTTAGAGGCTGACACAATTGATGCTGTAGACACTCCGGAGTGCCAGGGGAATCCCAAACTGAAACCTGCGCTGCATAGTATGGTATATTCAATTTTTTTCTGATGTACATCCAATTCTTTAAGGCAGTTCCCAGTATCTTTAGCCTAACTTTTTTATAGAACTTTGGGTCTCCGAACTTATATAGAAAGTAATCCTGCCCTCTCTCCACCTCTTTTAACATTGCCTCAAACAATAGGCCCAATGATGAGGAATCAGTTTTATTAGCCAACATCCTAAAACTTTTAAAATGGAAAGTATATCAATAGGTGAGTAGGTCTGGTAGTGCTAGCCCCCCCACAGTAAGACCTCTTCTTAGCTTTCTCCATGCTATCCTAGGACTTTTCGTGGCCCAGATGAACGTACCTATTTTACCTTGCAACCTAGCTATATTTTCCCTCCCAAAAAGAAATGGCACTGAGTTATATAGGAAGGTAATTTTTGGCAAGATTGACCCTCCCGTAGATGTTCAAGGGGCGATTTGTCCATTGTGTTAGTCGGCTGGCAACCTCTTTTGAAACCCTCCTCCAGTTGACTTTGGGGATATCATCAAATTCTGAGATAGCTGAACCCCTAGGCACCTCATTTGACTCTTTAACCCCAGACTTCCAATAACTTGATTCCATTCCATTATTTCTGTTTTTACCTTATTAATTTTATACCCTGAAACTTTGCAGAACTTTTTGGCTTTCCCAAACAATCTAGGTTTGGATTTATATAGGAGCAAGTTGTCTGCATAAAGAGCTAGAATTAGCTCTACCCTCGCATTTTAAAGGGGTAAATGTTATGATATGTCCTGAGCAAACTAACAAACGGCTCAATGTACAAGTTAAATATTAACGGTGACAAGGGGCACCCCTGCCTAGTGCCTCTTGAGATATTGAACCATTCTTTCAGGGCCCGTTCACCAAAACCTTTACTTTAGGACTAGAATATAAGCACCTGATTGACCTGGTTAAATGCCTTTGCAGCATCTATTGCTACTATCGTTAGAGGGGCCTTCTTAACTTCAGCCATATCTATGGCACCCATTACCTGAAAGGTTAGCTCATTTAACTGCCTCCCTGGCAAGAACCCTCTCTGATCCGAGTGAACTACAGTCTTACTAACCTTTGCCATCCTTGCTACCATTATACCTGCAAAGATCTTATGATCCACGTTTAATAAAGATATTGGTCTATAAGACTCAATCTTCTGTGGGTCCTTGTTAGGTTTTAAAATCAAAGTCACTATCGCTTCTGCGCATGAACCAGGAGTGCATTCTCCTTCAATATAAATTTTATCGAACACATTTTTTAAAGTCGGCACTACCTTTTCCAAAATACCTAGGTATAGCACGATTGGGAGCCCATAGGGGCCTGCGGCTTTTCCCCGGGCCATTTTTCAGCATTGTATTCTAACCTCTTCTTCAGTAATCCTGGCTTGCAGGAATACCCTACATTCTTCTGTTAATTGGGGGAGCGTTATCAGCTTTAAGCATGCCTGAGCTACCTCTTGCCCTGGTATCACATCCTGCTTATACAGGTCATTCATAAAAGTTCTGGCCTTCTCTCAAATTTTATCGTCCTCATGTGTTATTACTCCTGACCCTCGTTGGATTAAATTCTTAATTGAGTTCCTTGCCCTGTCCGTCTTCACTTTCCAAGCTGATAGAGAGCTACATTTCTCTCTGTAAGCAAAATGCTGAAGCTTACTAGCTTTCCACTTATCCATAAGCTTCTTAACTAAATTAGCTTGAAATTCAGCCCGTAAACTCTCCAGCTCTTTCTCCCAGCACGGTACTCTACTAAAGGTAGCCAGTGATGCTTTCTGTAATTCTATTTCTTTTTCCTTTATCTTGCTTATTCTATCTGCTGCTTCCTTTTTCAGAACTTTCCTTCGTATCATTATGGAACTAAGTATCCCCCCCACTGCAGTATTGACATGAGCAGTAGTATTCCTATCCTGGGTGAAACCATGCTGCTGGCTGGATACTAATCCGGGCATTATTGGGGCCAAATGAGTTGCCAAGATTTTAGCAAACATCTTGGAGTCTGAGCTAATCAGAGAAATCGGTTGATAACAACCGCACTCCTCTGGTGGCTTGTCTTTTTTTTAGAAAATAGACTATATTTGTCATATTTCAAGATTTAGGGAATCTCCCACTGGACTCTTTATATTGTATAACCTCCCCCAAAGCTGAGACAATAATGCTCTCGAAGATTTTATAAGACTCAGCTTGTATGGAATCCTCCATGGTAGCTTTCCCTGGGGGAAGGTTAGATATTGCCTTGGTTATTTCGTCATGTGTAATTTCATTTTCCAATAAGACTGAGTCTTCCTCACTCAAGAGCAGAAGGCCACTACCCTTGAGGTACTGCTGCAGACCTTCCTCATCTAGTAGTGTGGTTTGCGCATACAGTTTTTGATACAACCTGGAAAATTGATCAACTATTGCCTCTGGGTGTTTATGCCGAATACCATTCATCCCTTCTTATAGACTTTATCTGAGTTTTAGCTCTGTTGTCTGCTACCTGATCAGCAACCACCTTCCCAATTTGCTCCCCATATTCATATTGTAGGGACCAGTGCTTATTATAGCTCACAGTAGTTTTCTCCCTTAATGACCTACTCATGACTAATAAGAAGATATACCTTTGAACCTGGTCCCTAGCACCTCGCCGGACCGCATCTGCATGGTGCAATTTAACAGGAAGCAGTGCTTGATTAGCAGCTCTGCATGTAGCCTCCCACTCTTTATTCTGCTGCCAGACATACAGTTGGATGAAGCCCCCTTATAAAAGCCTTCATTGCATTTCAGACTACAAGAGGGGAGGCCGTCCCAACATTGTGTGTAAGGAAGTCCTCTAGATGATTGTTAATAATGGCTAGGTACCTACTGTCGGTGAGTAAATAACATGGAAATGAAAAAGACTTAGCTGCCTTACGAACGGCTTCAACCTGAAAGGACAGTAAGATGGGATTATGGTCAGAAGTGATCCTGGGACACACTTCCATATCTGCAGATAGCAATATATTATCCAACACCCATAACATATCAATTCTAGAATATTGCCTACATTTTTGTGAACTGAATTAGAGGGTACACAGACAAAATATCGAGTTTTAAATTTCGATATACAATTATATCGAAGTTTAAATATCGATGGGACAAAATATTGAAGGTAAGTAATATTGACAGTCTTAATATCGATATTATTATGATATCAGTAATATCGAAGTTTTAAATATCGATGTCAATAATATCGAAATAATAACTTCGATGTTACTAATATCAATTTTTAAATAAATTTAGTGTATATTATATTGTATTTATTATGTTTTATTATTTATTTTTAATGTAATTTAATTAAATATTGTCTTTTACTCCTGTAGCGGGTTGTGGGTTTATAGGGGAATAGGGTGGGAAGTAATTTAATTATGTTAAATTAATTATTAATTAGTAGGAATTATTAATTAATTAAGAATTAATTTTTCATTAATTTTAATTAATTGATTAATTGATAAATATGTTCTGTAGCGGGTTATGGGTTTATAGGGGAATAGGGTGGGAAGTAATTTAATAATAATTGATTAATTAATATATGTTTGTACATATTTTAATTAATAATTAATTGGTAATTAATGTATATTAATTAGTTAATTAATTAATATAATTTTGTACATATTTTTAATTATTAATTAGTTGGTAATTAATTAATATTAATTAGTTAATTAAATTAATTAGAGTAATTTTTTAATATATAATTTTTTGTTATTCTTAATTAATTCATTGGGAAAAATAATATTAATTATTAAATTTAATTAATTACAGCTAATGTGCTAATATATTTACTTTATTGTTATTGTTAATTAATAATTAATTGGTAATTAAATAATATTAATTAATTTTGGGTAAAGGAGTATTTTTAGGGTTCAGGGTCAGTTTTCAGTTTTTGGGTAAAGGGGTATTTTTAGGGTTCAGGGTCAGTTTTCAGTTCTTGGGTAAAGGGGTATTTTTAGGGTTCAGGGTCAGTTTTCAGTTCTTGGGTAAAGGGGTATTTTTAGGGTTCAGGGTCAGTTTTCAGTTTTTGGGTAAAGGGGTATTTTTAGGGTTCAGGGTCAGTTTTCAGTTTTTGGGTAAAGGGGTATTTTTAGGGTTCAGGGTCAGTTTTCAGTTTTTGGGTAAAGGGGTATTTTTAGGGTTCAGGGTCAGTTTTCAGTTCTTGGGTAAAGGGGTATTTTTAGGGTTCAGGGTCAGTTTTCAGTTTTTGGGTAAAGGGGTATTTTTAGGGTTCAGGGTCAGTTTTGGGTTTTTGGGGTACAGGGATATTTTTAGGGTTCAGGGTCAGTTTTGGGTTTTTGGGGTACAGGGATATTTTTAGGGTTCAGGGTCAATCAATTCAAGTACTTTATTCGATTTTCACCAAGTAAAAAAATCATAAAAGCAGTACATAGTAAACAAATTACACATTATAGATATACACAATAAATAGTTATAAAAACAGCATTAAATCCAAGTGTGGTGACAAATCGATAATTAATAAATTCATGATAGATTCCGTGATTTTACGACACTTTTTAAAAACATCGACATAGAACTAATACATAGGGGGTTTCCTAATTGTTGGAGATGTAAATAAGCTGGCCTACATTGCCTCCACGCCCCATCTCTAAGATAAGATTTCAGCCATCTCGCCCGTTCTTTTTTATACCGTTTGCAAAATAGTACCAAATGGAAGGTAGACTGGATAGATATATTGTCGCATGGGCATGGCGCAAGAGTTCTATTCCAGTCATTTTTCTCCGGATATGAAACCAGGCGATGAAATATATTGAACCTGAATCTGGTCAGGACAAAGCGCTCAAAACCCAAAGTGATCAGAGTTAGGTAGGGTTGCATTTTGAGGGTAATCAGCAGCGGCTGATGTTCGAAAACAGTTCTTTTGCTGACTTCATTCCCAAGCCTTAAGGTGTTAAAATGTTCCATACACAGGTTTTTTAAGACTTTTTTAGGAATTTTCCCAATTGATTCGGGTTTATCATACCATTCTGGCTTGTCAATGTCCGTCAGGGCTTTCCTCACATACTCAAGCCATTTCATTCTTTTTGCGTTGGCTAATTTTTTAGCATCCAGGATAATTTCTCGATTGAGAGCCAGTTCTTGCGTTGCCCAAATTCTCCTCCAGAGTAAGATTGGCTGGATTTTAATCAGATCTGTCAAATAGTCCATGCCTAGTTCTACATGGCAATTATAATTTGACATACTTGCCGGAAGGGACAAAAGGTAGCGAAAAAAATTATTTTCAATAATCTGGAGCATCGTTACATCCTGATATCCCCATATCCCTGCCCCATACAGGGCGATGCTTCTACATTTGGCCACATATATGTTAAGCATTATACCAGGTTGTTTTCTGCCCAATTTACTGGCGAAATGCTTTATCGCCGCAACTGAGCGTTTAAATGCTAGCGCTCTGTTTTTTACCTCGGGGCCCCATCCCCCTGTTGCCTCGATTGTGACCCCTAGATATGGGAATGTTTTTGTGGCTTGTAGTATGGTGCCTGCCGCCTTAAGTTGTTTACATCTGGCTCCTCCTTTACCAGAAGCCATCACATAGGACTTTTTTGCATTCAGGTTTAGGCCCCTCTCTTCCATGTATGTTATATATCTATGCAATACCTTTTGCGCGCCGACCTTTGTTCTTGCCATCAACACAGCGTCGTCCGCATACAAGAGGGAGCTGATCTGCGTATCCCCGGCCTTAGGAGAGTCAATGTTGCTGGCACCCAATTCCCTCTCCAAGCTGTTAGTGTAAAGAGAGAAAAGGAATGGGGCCAGCACACACCCTTGCCTCACCCCCTTCTGTATGCGGAAAGACCCTGTGCATTCCCCCCCCAGCCCATACCTTACTCTGGCAGAGGCATTCGAATATAATTGTCTTAGGAAGAGGACTATTGAAGAATCCACTTTCATCTCTTCTAATGTCAACCACAGTTTATCATGTATAACACAATCAAACGCTGACGAAAGGTCGACGAAGATTGCGTAGAAACACCCCTCTTTTGCACTGGTATATTTCCCCTGCAAAAGAACAAAGTTTAGCACTTGTTCCACAGTACCCATCCCTAGTCGGAAACCATATTGTACTGGGGTCAAGATATTTTGATCTTCAGCCCAGTCCTGGAGCCTAGTCAAGATTACTCTTCCTGCAATTTTTACTATTGAATCCAGTAGTGAAATTGGTCTACAATTTGATGGGCTTTCCCTATCCCCCTTTTTATATATCGGGATAATCAGTGATTCAGCCCAGGTTTTAATGAAGCCAATATCACAACATGCCCCCATTACACGTAAACATATAGGTGCCCAAAGATCTATGTTCTTTTTGTAAAGGTCACTTGGGATCCCATCTGGGCCCGGGGCTTTATTGTTTTGAGAAGATTTAATCGCAACCTTGACCTCCTCTAATTCGAACTCTAGTGGGATCGGGTGATGCTTACTTGGTAGTTGTGGCTCAGTTAGGGTATCACTATACAATTTAGAGAAAAACTCTACCCATGCATTTTCATCGATAGCTATATCTATTTTAGCTGTCGCCTTGTTATTAATAAATGGTGAGTTAACTACCTGCCCGGGTTCAGGGTCAGTTTTGGGTTTTTGGGGTACAGGTGTACAGGGTAAAAATAAAATAATTACATTAAATCAATTAAATGAAATTAAAAAAAAATTACATTCAATTATTAAGTGTTTTATTTATTTTAAATGTATATGTTTTAGTTTTAATTTTGTTTTAATATTTTTATTTAATATTTGTAAAATTATATGTATTTTAAAATTATTTTTACATTATTATTAATACATTTAAAAAAACAATATTTTTAATTTCGATATTTTTAAACTACGATATTATTTTTTCGATATTTTTGTACTTACCTTTATGAAGATATGACTCCGATATTTTTGATGTCGATATTTTTGTGCCGATATTTTTGTCTTTCGATATTCTGTCTGTCGATATTATGTCAGACATTCGAATTAGAGAATATAGGAATCAAACTATGGTAAGCAGGTACATCAGTCGTGATGATAGAGTTACTATTGTATGCTGGAGTTTCGGAGGCACAAAACACCACTTCTTATAGAGCTGATTAGATGTATGGCCTGGAATGTATCAGGCCTAAATAACAGAAATAAGAGGCAACTTGTCCGGGAGAAATTAAAAATGTATAGACCTCATATTATTGTCCTTAAAGAGATACATTTAGCTCATGAAGCCAGCATCTGGGGTATCAAATGATTGTATGTACAGCTCAGAGTGCCTCCATAAGGGGAATAGCTATATTAGTGGACACTAATTTTGACTATAGAACTATTTAGACATTGGCTGATCAAAGCGGAAGATGGGCACTGCCACAGCTTGTGATAAATAGAATGTAGTTTTGTCTTTTGCTCAATATACAGCTCTAATGTTGATGATCCCACAGTTTTTGATTTTTTAAATCTAGAATTGTTAGATTGGCAGGGGGAGCATTTGATTATGGCAGACTTTAACTGTGTTGCAGACTATTCCATTGATTCAACAAGAAGAGCAGCTACTCCCTGAACGGGGAAGGTGAGGACTGCAATTTTAGAAATAGGGCAGTTGCATTGCATAAGGGATGCTTGGCGGATACTTTACCCAGCGATCCCAGGCTATACGTACTACTCTGCTCCACACAGATTTTTATTTTAATAATGGATTTATTAATTATATATTTTTATTACAAGGTCCTTTCAGACAGCTAAAACTAGATGCAGTGCAAATCACCTCCCATTGGAGTTTGTCAAAGACAGTAATCAACATCAAAATCATTCCCTATAAAGGTAGTATGTGACATTTCATGTAACAAAAGACCTCTCTGTAGACTTTAATATGGAGAAATACCAATTACCCCATTTAAATGTCTATTGATTTTGACATATGCTTTTTCGATTCAATATGTGGGCCTACTACCTTTATCAAACCTTTTCATAGTAAACATATCAGACGTGGCATTTGAGAATCCTCTTTTTTTGTAACATCAAGAAGAACAATGGATTCCTTTGTGTTTGGAATATAACCACGGATGGGTATTTCTTTTGCATTTGAAAAAATTAGGAATCACTTAGCCTTTTATGTGAATGAAAACATAGACACATTTGTGAGAAAATAATGGATTTAAATGTGATTAAAATGAATTGCATTAAAAAACTTAGTTTTTTCAATATTGCATGACTTGGCTGTGCAACTTGCAGCTGGAGTGACATGACGCTCGACATATCATGGAATTATGTGTTCTTACTTTGGGGTAGGCCATAAGACAAGGCTACAAGCAATCATTTTGCCAAGAGCGTTAATAAAAAATGCATTTTATCACTATTTTTGAGGTCAGGCTTACTACACCACATATTCGTCTTATGCAGGGACACACTAATCTGGATCGGAGCGGGGGTCCCATTCCAACATACGGGAGACCTGATAGACCCAGAGGGTAGATATGTGGAGGTGACTCTTTGCCTAAAGGTATGACCCATAGCTCTAGTTAACATGTATGTTCTGAATATGGATCAAGGGGCCTTCTTGACCTCTTTATTGGGTATACTGGTCCCCTACTACAGTCATTAGGGTGGGGACTTCCATTGTGCAGCGGATTCCCGGATCAACAGTTCCCATTCCCAGTATTTAGGACAGCCAGGCTCTACGCAGACTTGTACAACCAATGGTGGCTGCTGGACGCATGGCACCGAATGCATGCAATGAGGTGAGACGGCTCATTCTTCTCCAACATGCAGGATTTGCATATATGCCTTAATGCATTCCTCTGCACCCCAGAAATTCATAACTTAATACAGGGAGTGGAATATATTGCTTGATCAATATTAGATCATAACCCGGTTATGTTACAATTAGGATGGGACCGGCCCACACAGAGTATTCGGACATGGTGCTTGAAGCCAAAATTATTAGAGGACCCATTATTCAATTTCAATAATAACTTTTTACTGAATTACTCCGGGCTTTACACAAGCATCACATGATGCAGAGACTCTATGCACCTATCTCATGCCATTTATACCTATAGTATACCCAATGGTATATATATCATACAGTGTACCCATATATACCATATAGTATACCCAATTGTGGCTGCTGGACGCATGACACCGAATGCATGCAATAAGGAGAGACGGCTCATTCTTCGCCAACATGCAGTATTTGCATATACACCTTAATGCATTCCTCTGCAGCCCAGAAATCCATGACTTAATCCAGGGTGTGGAATATCTAGCTTGCTCAATATTGGACCATAACCCGGTTCTGTTACGATTAGGATGGGAACGGCCCACACCGATTATTCCAACATGGTGCTTGAAGCCAGAATCATTAGAGGACCCATTATTAAAGATCACTAATAACTTTTTACTGAATTACTCCTGGTTTTACACAAGCATAAGATGATTCAGAGACTCTATGCACCTATCTCATGCCATTGCCCCTAACAGGTCTAACGTGAGAAGAACTGGGTGGAGATATTGGTGTTCAAGAGATAAGAGCAGAAATAACGGGTTTAGCTCATGGCAAGAAGCCGGGATGGACAGGCTTCTGGTAGAGTTCTCTGCAGCGTACGTGGAGGAGCTAGCTTCCAAATGCTGGAACTTTATAAAGAGGCTCGGACCCCGGGTTGCATGCTGGCCCCCACTTGAGCGGCATTGATGGTGCCCTTAATAAAACCAGGGAAACCAGAGGACAATTGTAGATCCCACAGGCCACTGTTGATGCTAAACCTTGAATACAAGATACTCAACAGGATATTAGCATTCAGGCTTCTTCCTCTTATGCCCAGGCTGTTACACTACGATCAAGCAGGGTTTATACCCTGATGGAGCACAGCACTTAACATTTGAAGTCTCCTGGCACTGATGGAAGCTTGATCTATGACTGTGATGATGCAGCATTTTAATTAGGCTCCTCTATGATGTCATAAATCGAATGGGCTTGGGACCGGGCTTTTTGGCATGAACCTGTTTGTTACATACTGACCCCATGGCAAACCATGTCAGAGAGATACAACGGTGGGCATGAACTGGGCATGGATGCCCATTATCTCCCCTGTTGTTTACTCTGGTGATGGAAGCAACTGGCTAGCCATGCCAGAGAGGGCATTAGCGTTCAGGGAATTCAGATCGGCAACTGCTATCAATGCATAGCCCTATAGGCCAATGACCTTGTGGTATTCCTTAGGGACTTTGCTACAAACTTAGCTGGAGCTAGGGCCATGTTGGAGAATTTTGGCTCACTCATGTCTCTACAGGTGAATTGGCAGAAATCCTGCTTATTCCATGTGGTGGGGAATCATCATCCACCGGGGGGCTTGAGAGCTAAAATGGGAAGCCATCTGCCTTACTTAGTTGGGGGTTAAAATGTACTGTTACAGGCAGGATAGGCTGGACAGAAGTATAGGTTTGGGAATCAGATCACTGAGGTTTTAGCATGGAATTCTGGCAGGCACTCCCATTGTCAATGGCAAGAAGAGTAGCATTACTTAAAATGATAGCCCCCCCCAGCTATTTTATTTTTTTACAGTCCCCCCATGTGGATCCCTAGGGCAATGTTTAAAAGCCTGGAATCCCTGTGGGGTTAGGGCCAGAGATGGGTGACCCTCACTGAACTGCAGCACCCATTAGGTGATGGTAGCTTAGCATTTCTGGAGTTTGAGTCCTAGTACCTAGTGGCTCATTTACAATGATATACACTGTGCTTGGTGGGCAGATAAGCTTTGGGCTTAGCAATGGGGTCATTTGAACCAGTGCTCCCTAGATTGGCGGTGGCATTACTGCAAACAGGTCGCCATTTAGAGGATGATACACAGGAATTTAGCATCATGAGGTGCTGCTGGATTTCTTGCTTACAAAAGATGCACGCAAAACCTGTACTCCTCCAGTCGGTCCATCATGTTGCTAAAAGTCCATGGCGGGAATTGGGAGAGAATTACTGAATGGTTGGTTGCAGAAGTAATAATGGGGGGGACTTGTTGTAAACGGCGGAGCTCCTTCCCCTTGAGTAATTCCAATTGGAATTTGACCTCCTACAGAGACATTTCTTGCTGCATAGGGCGATGCCAATAGTCTTTTGTAATCATTAGAAAACTGAAATGACAGAACCACACCCCCAAAAAACCTATCGATAAATTGCATCATTGGTGGGTCCCGGTAATACGGTCAGATGACTTTATAGGGCAATTAGGGGGGACATGCGTAGGCCCCTGGACACTATGAAAGCATGTGGGAGGAATATTTGAGTATCCCAAAACCGATAAAGACTGGATGGACATTCTGGAACAGGCGCCAAAAGTATCCAGAAATGCCCAATTTAAATGAATCCATTACTGCATTCTGCAGGTGGCATACCTAACCCAGGACAACTATGTACAAACGGTGGAGACAGCATGTCTGAGATGCAGGGTGATAGGGGCTAAACTTAACCACATGCTATTGGACTGACCCAAATCGATGTGTTAGTGGGCGAATGTCACAACAGTAGTGCTTGAAACCCTCTCTAAAGAGATTCCTTGCAGGCTCTGCCACTGCATACTACACATGCTCCTGGATATATCCAAAACAAAAGTTACAATCACTTTTTAAGACCTAGCCTTCATCTTAGCTAAAAGGGAAATCACAAGCCACTGGAAAGCCATGGGGGGCCCCGAATAGCCATGTGCCGCAAGGGGATAGAGATATGGGCCGGGTATGAGGAGGAGGCTAGGAGGGGATTGTGCTTGATAGAAGTGGCATGAGCCTGGGAGACACCAGCAGACAGCCTGAAAAGAGCCGAAACCGCAGTCCCATTCACCATTACTGGAGGGTTTACCAGCACCACTTCCCTTTTAACATTAAACCTATGTTGGTGGGCTGTAGACCATATCATCCCCTAATTCATTAAAGCACCTTCTGTGGCAAAATCTCCAGCAGAGGGAGAATTTGCTTGCAAGAATGTACCTTCAGGAGGCACTGGCAAACACAGGCTTATCGCCCTTATGGAATACACAGTGCCACCACTCAACTCGGAAGAAATTAGTCTGGAAGTCGCTTAAAAAACAGTCACTGGTGGAAGATAAAGCAGACTTTTCAGCTGGAGCACATGCCTGGATGAATCTGAATTCCTATAAGGTCTTAGCCCCAACAATATTTCAACCTGGGCTATCCAAAAACACAGAAATTATAATTTCTAAAGCTACGACTCAGAGTGATACTATGCACACAGCATCTTCCATCAAGGAATAGGGTGCTGACTTTTACAGTATGCAGTTTGTGCAAAAATGCAAAAATGGCCAGGGCGACATCATCCATACAGTTTTTTCCTGTACGGAGATGCTTCAGGAAAGGAGGCAATTGCTAAAAAAAATACCTTTAATCAAAGGGGAATTCGGACAAGGAGACAAGCATTTCTGGCTTGCTTCAACCCAGCATCACCACAGTTGAACTCCAGACTGGTTAGATTTCTTGAAGTGGCCCGGGCTAAAATGCCAAACTGTCACTAAAGCTTTTTTGGGGCAAGGAGCCATGGGATAATCAATTTTAATTTCTTAGTGGGAGTAACAATCACTTCATTGACTGGGCCACTTATATTGGCTGCTCTCGTATGTTTAATTGGTATTTTTTAACTTGTAGGTAACTGAAGTGTTTTACAGTTTAATCATGACATTTTTATTATTGTGAATTCATCTTTTATATATGGTTTTACTTCTTGCATGTATTGCAATGGTTTTAAGTAACTCTGCAAAATAAAATAAACTAAACTAAACATATCTCCCATCCATTCACTACATTCACTACTCGACTGTTGCAACACATTTGTGAGAAGTCCTGATATCCAGAGAGATCTGAGGAAAAAGTATTGAGTACTGATTAATCACCAGTAGCACTTGAATCTCTTCAAGGTTTTGAGGGAAAGACTCATGTGGAGAGGGCGGGACGGGATTGAGGTATGTTGGGACTCTTGTAGCAGATATTGTATTACTTTGCAGTTCTTAATTGCCAATGATGGTTATGTGAGAACTGCCACTGGATATCTGCGAACTAAACTGTAATAGAAACGTAATGCTGATGATAAACCTTTCAATAAGATCTGTTTACAAAATAAAGTAATAATAAGAGTAGGAATAAAAATAAGAATAAGATGGGATATTCCTAAATCCACTCACTATGATCTACAAGGGCAATTATTGCATGTTAGAGAATACAGAACCGCGCACTGTAGATATGTTAGACAACTTTTTAGATTAGCAGCTATTGAGAATAGTAATGTCTACAAAGAACACAGCTGTAAAATCGCAATTGGGCACAATTGGCAAGGATAAAAATCGATGTCGTACAGGGACAGTTACAATTACGTTCCCTGCAGGAATAGAGCAGACTCTCTTTTTAAAAATCAAGGTCTGTGTTAAGTTTACGAGGTACATGTACAGAATGTACAAGTTGACCTGCTTTGTTCTCATTGCTAACCAATAAGCACAAGTCGGCTTAAAAAAGTATTGCATGCAGTCGGTGAATAAGACATGCCATTGTGCCTAGAAAAGGCAATGTGTCCTTGTTTCAGTGAAAGGAGAGGAGAATTTCATCAGCTGTTTTTAAACAGAATCTAAGCTCAATAGAATGTGTTTACAATCGATGAAAGATGTTGAATATGTTTTTATTAGAGCTAGCGGTCTAAGCTCCTATCCACATGCAACAGTAAGTCACAAATTACATAAATAAATCCACATATTTTACCTGTAAACTTTTACAAATATGATATGATAAGTCATAATTAATACATTCTGTAACAGTGAATTAACTAATGAACCAAGACGTGTGTATTTTCTCTATATTATGCATATTTTATTTGAATCAAATATATTGTACTTCTAATTAGAAATTATCCTTGCAACCCTACCTTGGGGTCACTGATCTCTCCCTCCAGTTTGGTAACTCAGGGGCATAAATATGGACTATTAGGGCAGTACAGCTCAGTAAGTGACCTTGCTACACTGCACAGCTTATCTGGCAAAGGGCAGGAATTTTAGGTATTTAAGGCACAAGGAGCATTCCTTACTTTTCCCCCTGCACTAGTGCCCATTTGGCAGCCTAGGGCCAATGCAAGCAAACTTGAACCATGATGCGAGGGTGCCTGTGTTGCATTCAGGATTGTTTTGTGCAGGAACAGACACCTTCGTGCCTACAAAAACAATCATGAGAGGCATGTTATCCTTTCTATCACCTTGCGTGCGGTGCAGATTTACCTCCGGTGCTGGGCCCTAATGTAACTGGGTGTGGTCCTGACGAGCTCAGCTCGTCATGAGCACACGAGCACCGTGCCTCATGACGAGTTGAACTCGTCATGAGCATCGAAGGGGTTAAAGAAAGAGAAAATAACAAGGAGAAATAAAAATATTTGTTCTCATTACGCCTCTCATGTGGAGACATATCTATTTGGAACAATCCCAGGTTTAGGCGGTCTCGTACATCTGGGAATGTGTCAAAAACCAAAGGAGTTGTGTGGAAACACCCATGTAATGCACATGGAATACCTACCATGGGGAAAGTATTGTAACACCACGATTTACGCTGCATTACATTACTGTAGAAGTTTGGAGCCACTCAAAACCACTCTGAGAGGCTTTGAGTGAATTTGAAAATCTGACATAAGCTTGTGTCTATCTTGCACCACGTTGCGTGGTGTAAGATCGACGCAAGTCTGATCATAAATATGGCCCTCAGTGTTTTATCTCAAGAACAGCATACATTACGCAGCCTCATTCTTCCAGCAACTTGCCAAAATTATATTCAAGCCTTCTGCCGATATCACAGAATTTTTGACATATTTTTATTTGGTTTGTGTCGATCATGTGATGTCTGGTTTCTCAAAACACGTGGTGAGCCTTTTTTTCTTAACATGCCAATTTTTATGCTTACGCACAAAAATCTGCACGCTGCAGTAAAGAACTTATGTTTCCCCCTGTTAAATTTTGGCAGGTTTAACCTTGCTGAAAGTTAATGAATCTGAAGAATTTAGCGCATACAATAATTAGAGTATGCGTTAAAGTACCTTCAAATTCCTAGGGCCTCATTTATGAGAAATGACGCATCGCTGCGTAAAAGCAGCGATGCGTCACTTCTCAGTGCGCCCTCATTGCGACATACCTGATGCATCATATTTAATGTATGATGCATCATGTCGCATCATGTCAGTATTTCAGACGTATCTGTAAGCGCAAAAGTGACGCATTGCTGGAGTGTGTCACAAAAGTGATGCAACTCCAGCAATGAGTCCTTTCACATGGGGCAAGCCCCATGTGAAAGGGCCTGCGTCAGTCTTACGCCTGCTTGAGGCAGGTGCAAGATTTTGACGCAACGGCGTCCTAGAAGTGACGCAGTGAAATCTCATAGATTTCATTGCGTCACTTGTATAAGGCTTTTTGCGGGGGAACGCCCCCCCCCTGCATACATTATACCTGACGCAGGTATAATGTAGCGCATGGGTTTACAAAGTGACGCATCTGCTTAGATGCGTCACTTTGTAAATAGTGCGCAACAGGAGGCATGTTTTACGCTGCCGATGCGTCACAAAAAGTGAAGCATCAGAAGAGTAAAACTAACGCAGGGCCTCATAAATGAGGCCCCTAATTCCGACCTATGCGTAAACTCAAGTCTATGCATGGGTCAGAATATTACAAGCCACTCATATTCAGGCCCTTAGTGGTATATTTACTAATATTTTGTGCTGGCTTAAAAGTGACGCAACTCGGTGAAAAACATTTATTTGAAATTTACTTTTACAAATTCTGCAATCGAAAGGAAACCCATAAACCCATTTGCAACGAAACAGGACGACCAGTTTGGCACAGGGTGTGCCTCTCACGTTCTTTGCCCTCCCAAATGTTGTAAGGTAAAATATGTCACATATCAGAAGGGAAGATAGCTGAAATGCTGGGTTTTGCATCTCGTATAAAAGGAAATCATACATAATTTGCACAGTATTTCCAATCCAGAGGTCTGCTAGTCAAAATCAGAGGATAACATGCAAATTGAGCAGCCGTTGTTTCCAGAATCAGGTGCAATCAGTAATGAACATACGGTAGTTTAAGCCCATATTGCACTGAAGTTGTACTGGGGTACAGAAAATAATTATATTGATTTCCTAGGATAAATGACGTCACCTCACACTACATTTAGTTCATTTTAAATACAAATCAGGCGATTAAGAGAGATTTAAGATTCGGAATCAGATGTGTTTAGCGCTTGCAGATTAGGTTATCTATAATTTATAGCTCTTGAACTGGGAAGAGCAATAATAGGATTTCTGCAGTTTTCCTGTAGGTTTACTATGTGATAAAGGTTCAGTGCATAGCAAAGGAATCCCTACACATTTGGAAAAGTATTTCGAAATTATTTTTGCCTTTCAGTTTTGCGTGTATAAAAATCTTTGGACTAAAACTTGCTCTACACATTTGAACATACATCAAGCTTCAAAGGCCTTTTTAATCAAAAACTCCATTAAATTAAATGTTATGTAATGCATACAAGCCTTGGGACTTAGGTGCGCAGATATAATTACAAACTAAACATTTCATTAATGAAAAGATGATTAATTATAATTGGTAATTAACATACATGATTATGATGTTGGTTTTATGCATCAACAGAAGTAATGGCATTACAGATTTAATGAAATTCCAATAAAGCAAATCATTACACAGTTCAAGAAAAGATATGAGTTGTCACGTGAAGGGAAATTATTGTTAAATCCGAAGGGTGTTCAATGTCCCTTACTTACCGATCTACATTAAGTAAGTTTAATGCATTCTAATTTAATTACTTATGGTAGACTTTTATTCTGAGTGGTAGGTATTAATGGGTTTAGAATGTACTTATATGAGCAAAAAAAATTACAGCCATTATGAGGATGAAAAATGTAATAGCTTTTAATAACTCGGTAACTGTAGTAGAAATGAAAAATATTTTTTATACCTGTTTATACTTTATATTTGTTTGCCATCAACAACAGTAAATGCATTTTGTTGTTTCCTAAGTAGGCGTATAAACTGTGTATGATGAGAAAAGAGACCCTGTTAAAGTATACTGTGATGTCCTTAAAAGTGTGATGAAAAGTTGTCATAGGTTTACAATCATCATGTAGAAAATGCATTGCATGCAAAGGCAACTATTACTTTAGCTGTTATTTATATTCCCTTTTTTAATGCTTTGCCGGAGTCCGAAAAATTGCAAAAGTCTTGAAAATTTGAGAAGAAATTTCACTTTTTAAATATAAGAAACATGACACTAGTGGAAATGTATTATTACCCACACGTCCCTCCAGTCTTCATGTCATTCCTTATTTATGGAGATAGCCATGTCCCTGACCGAAAAAACCCAGAAGAATGCTAGGGCTCTTACCACACCCCCTCCCACTGGGAGTACATACCCAGGGGCAGATTTATGTTAACTGGCGCATCCCCAGGGATGCGCCAGTTAACGTGCGCCACAGCTCCGCCACCCATGGTACGCCGCATTTATAATGCGGCGCACCATGGTGCAAAAACGGCACAGATGCATGACGCATCTGTGCCGGAAATGTGGCACATTTCTGGAGTTGCATCGCAAGCGCGGCGCAGCTCCAGCAAGGCTCGGGAGTGCCCCATCTACACAATGCTGCATCAAGACCTACGCCTGCTTCAAGCAAGCGCAGGGTTTTGACGCAGCATTGGCCTGAAAGTGACTGAGTGAAATCTCATAGATTTAACTCAGCCACTTTCAGGAGGCGTTCCTGCGCAGGAACGCCCCCCCCCCCCCCTGCGCAGTAACGCCTCCTTATGGCGCAGGGCTTCACAACGTGACGCATCTCCTAGATGCGTCACGTTGTAAATAGGGCGCATTGTTTGCGCCGCAGTTGCGTCAAATAAAGTGACGCAATTGCGGTGCAAGGGCATCATAAATCTGCCCCCCAGTTTTTACCCAGGATTCCGCCTGTTCTTTTTTCTGTCTGCCGACAGGAATGGGACGAGGTGCTGGTTGATGCTCCTGCTGAAGGGAGTGGCAATTTTCCGAATGTCCGTACGGCTGCGGGGCTGTCTGGATGTGAGTTTTCGGGTGTGCCTCCCAGCCTGCTGGGTTTGCCAGAAGGCACGAATGTTGCCAGCCGACCCTTTGTGGCTGCTGCGCTGGCCCTGCTGGACGCTTCCGATTTGCAGGGCTTGTCTTCTTAATGGCTGGGCCGGTTAGAGAACGCACGGTGGAGGCTGCTTGGCGGCTCGGGAGCTGTGCTGGTGGTGCCCCTAGCCTGTCTGATTGCGGATTGGAATGTTACTTCTGCCTGATGCTCTGGCATTTGGTGTGTGCCTGAGCTGGCTGGGGACCATGGTTATGGCAGGCGAAGCAGTCGGGAGTACCGCTTAGCAGTTTGCCTTTCCTTTTTACTATTTGCTGACATAAATCCGGTACTGTGGGATATGGTGGCCCGTGGAGTCCCTGCCTTTCTATCCTTGGACATTTTTTTTCATTGCTGATCTCTCCGCATACTGTCAATAAGCAACCCTCATTGAGGGATGTCCCCCTGCGCACCGCTTCAGTGTTACCAATTAGGTATTCCAATCAATAATCCAATAGGCTCAAATAAAGTTGGTTAAAGTTTTTCTTTATAAGTTTACACAAGTCCTGTGTTTCTTCATGGAATTGCAAATATCATTCCAATGAACATAGTTTTTATTCCAATCCAAGCATATATCATTCCACATGATCAGTCCCAATGCATTTCGGACTGTAGTAGTCCTTCGTCAGGGGAATAATCTTATTCCCCTGGCGAAGGACTACTACAGTCCGAAATGCATTGAGACTGATCATGTGGAATGATATATGCTTGGATTGGAATAAAAAACTATGTTCATTGGAATAATAATTGCAATTCCATGAAGAAACACAGGACTTGTGTAAACTTACAAAGAAAAACTTTAACCAACTTTATTTGAGCCTATTGGATTATTGATTGGAATACCTAATTGGTAACACTGAAGCGGTGCGCAGGGGGACATCCCTCAATGAGGGTTGCTTATTGATGACTATTTGACGCTGGATTGCCCAGGAAGCGAAGCCCCAGCCTTGCACGCCACAACTTTGCACATAGAACACTTTGTTTACCATATACTGCTGTGCGAGTCCTATAACTTGATTGTCTCCGCATACTGTGCCACTGGTCCCTGTGTGGCTGGGGTTTGTGTCCCTGCTGTGGGGATGATGTATTTGCACTTTGTTGCCTGGCCCGCCTTCATGCAGGGTTTCCCTACTCTTGATGCTGGAGGCTAGGAGTTGTGTATCTGATGTCTCCGGTCCCTGCTCCTCCTCCTGGGGTTGTGTACCACCACAACAGGTCCCTTTCAGCCAGGGGTGCCTTGCTTTCATTGGTGATCCTCTGCCGCAAGTTCTGGACAAACTGGAGTTCAAGACATTCAGAGGGGCCATACTACTTTCCGCAATTAGAAGATAATTTTCTTTAAAATCATACACATGCAGAATGGACCTTAAACACTCCTGAAGCATCCTCCTTTGCACCCACTGACCACTTTTGGCCCTTTGCAGTGGATAATAGGTGATTCAAGCAGAAGGTTGGTGGTGAAGGGGAGATTCCAATGACAATCCATTCAGCAGAACTGTTGCAAGATCCCCGTATTGATTTTAACACATATTACAACTCTTGTCTCTTTTAGCATTTTCGGTAATGACAAGCTCACATGTACGGAAAGACAAGTTCTCAACCTCATGGCAAACACTTACAAGTCCCACACTGATGAATGCCCAGGACCTTTTTAGGCCACCAGTATAGTGCTGAAACATGTTAGTTAATTCGGGGAATAGGACAATTGCATTCTAATACCCATACATAGTTTTTGTTTTTAACCTTTCCCATCTGCCCCACTAATAAAGGGATACCTTGGGAGTGGATGATAATTTTTTATCTTTAAAGTTATCCCCATCTAACTATCTTCATAAGAGCTCCCTGGAATATGGTCAAGCCCACCCTGACCTTTTCGAGTCAGGGTGAATTCAGTGATGCTGCATCCTCCTATGAGAGTGGATGAGCGTAATATAAAAAAAGGTTTTTTTCCCTTCCCTGTTCCACTAGTAATGGTGCATTGATGTGGCAAATAACACAATACACCCCTCTTTTTTCTTGTGGAGGTGCTTGAACACCAGAAGGGATTCTCTTTAGTTATTAGTGTCTACATAGGAAGGATCCATCCATTTATCCACATTTATGAGGACCTCTCTACCCTTCAGGGGCTGCAAGGTACTCTGAATCTCTAGACCTCACCATTTTGAGTAATACATAAAATGGCCTGAAGAGGTTCAACCTAATGATTTAGATTCCAATAATAAAACCCTAGAAATTGACTTCAACTAGAACAACAATGGTGAAGTCAAGGCAGACACAATTTTTGACTCGGCTACAGTCCTCATCAGAGGTGATTTAATTTTCCACATGGCTCGGTATATGAGGATAGTAGAACAATAGGGAGTTGAACCATAATGCCAAATCTAACAACACAAAGCTAACACAAGTTATTAGGTCCTGAAGTGTATACCAACACCATACATTAGCATGAGGTTAGCTAGAACAACTATTGACAAAAGAGGTTGCCCAGAAAATAGTATACATGAATCAAGAATATTATTAAGGTAAGGTTGCAACAAAGCCAACACACTACTGGCTAAGAAATTGAAGAAATTGCAAACAAGAAGTTTGTTTGCAATTTTATATTTCCTATTACTGCTGATAGTAGTATCTGTCCGACAGACAGACACTGCAGTAATAATTGAGACTTTCCATTCCTATTAAACCACACCTTATACATTGCAAGAACCTAATGAGTTACAAGAGATTTACTTGAATAGCTTCTCAGTTCCAGAGGGAAGCAACAAGGATGTTATCCTCAATAGATGAGACCATTCCCACTGATGAAGAAGTCGAAATGTTGATTAAAATTCTGAAAAGAAACACAGCACCCGGCCCAGGTGGTTCACCTGTCTTCTCTATAAGGCCTACACAGACCTGTTGGTCCCTCACCTAACCACGAGTTTTAACACATTTTCTACTGAAAGGGAAGGTTGCAAAATCCTTGACAGAATGTATCATTTCACTCATTATGAAGATAGGTAAAGACCCCTCTAATTGTGGGTCATATAGACCTATAGCGTTATTAATAAAGTTTGTTTCTTTTTTAATTTAACAGTAAAGTAGAGCAACAAATTCACATTCTCATAATCATTGACTGTACAGTTGTTGCATAGGAGAAAAAGAAGTATGCAATTCTAAAGGTCTTGATCCACCCTGGAAATGCAGAGGACATACCCGCAATGTAATGCAGGTCTACTGCAATCTTTAAAAGGATGTAGGATGGAGTGTCATGAGTACTGATTAGGGTTCGCAAGATATGTGCAGAGTTGGCCTCACATGTCTCAAGGTTGAGATGTGTGAGGTAAGAGGGAGTAGTAATGTCATCATGTTGAGAGAATGTTGTGAATCTATAAACTATTCTGCATACCTACTAGGAGTACCTCCTCCTTCCAGTGTACAGCTACTGTTACTGTTACTGCTACTGTTACAGTGTACAGCTACTGTTGTCTAACAGGAGTGCCATCACCCCAAATTTGGAGTAAGGTTTTGCAATTTCGTACATGTAGGAAATCTGCATTGAGGGATTCACATTTTTAGAATTTCGTTTAGTGATGAGACAGTAACAGGCCATGGAAACAGGAATATAATATGCCCTGTGGAAATCCTTTAGTTGTATGAGTCTGAATCAACCATTAGGAGTAATACATTTTATCTGCTCCCAGCAATATATCCAATGCTCATCGGAGCATCCCTGGCATATCATTGACAGTACAATTGTACATGTGTGTAATTAATTTAGATGAACTAAGTTTCAGCAGCAGCATTGTCAAACATTGCCATTCAAGAGGTCCATTAGGTACTATGGGTATAGCTCTCTACAGGAATTATTGAGACATTGCTTTGTAAGAGAGTTCATAGGATTTTCAGGGGAGTCCCCCAAATATTCTTTAAAGGAAAGGTAGCAGCAAATAATGAAAAGGTCTCAACATGAGTGTTGTTCACTGTAGCACAGTTGTTTAATTACCCCACATTTTTTGTCATTTTCAGCAGTGGGTTTTGTATGATAGGGAGATGAAAAAAGTATATCCCTCTAGTTTCCGTGAGTCTTTACCATGCCCAACCTCTGCATTTGATCATATGTGTCTCTGCGTTAGGCTGTGGTGTGTGTAATAGATGGGCATTGTGCAACAGAGTGGGGGCAACCAAACCTGACACTAGATTGCGATGTGGGGCTTATCTGGCATAATGATGCCAGTAGTATGCAAACTGAGCTTGCACATAGGTAATATATTTCTACATTTGAGGCTGAAAAGCCTCCTAATTCATAAGAAACATTTATTTTAGACCATTCTATCCTAGGCTGCAGCCTACTTATGCATGTTGGATCATGAGGGACCTGAACTGCTCTAAAAATGCTCTAATAAGTGGAATTGGAATATTCTGGAAGTATTCAGGAAAAGGTCAAGAAGCTTCAAAGACCCACCATTTTCATAATGCCCACAATACCAGCCACAGTCAATGGTTATATAAACCGGCCCTCTATTTGCTTAGTGATAATAATCATGCACACTCCATTTGTGTTCCAGGCCTTTAACTACACATTAAGATACTGTCTGCTTACATTGTTAAGGTTATTTTATGTTTTCCAAATTGTATACCCCAACAATACTGATCAGTGAGGGAGGAATTTTTGCCTAGTGCCTCTGCCAATGGGAATTGGGAGGGACAGCCGGTTGTTAACTTTAATTCTAGCTACAAGAGCAGTATAGGGTAGGGAAATCCATTTTAATAGTGATCTACCTATATACATCCTTTTCAGTACTGTCGTAAGAAAATGACATGGTATGGAATCAAATGCCTTGGTTCTGTCTAAGAAGGATGTTGCCTCAGCAAGGTTGGGATCAATTTGATGAGTAATGGTAAATAATGTGCAGATATTATCAGTAGTAGATCTGCCTGTTCTGGGCACACCAATCGGAAATAGGAGAAAATCCCTTTGGCAATGATTTTACACAACATTTTATTATCTCCATTTATTAATGACAGTGGGCCACAGAAGGTACATAAATGTGGTGAATTTCCATGTTTAAGGAGGTTAATCACAATAGCTTCCCTGGGTGCGCCATGGTGATGCCCTTGCTAAAAAAGGCTAATAGCGACCCGGAGGTCTTTTCCAACTTCCGCCCAATATCTCTATTGCCGATCTTTTCAAAAATTTTAGAAAAACAAGTGAACAAGCAGCTGGCAGATTTTGTCAATGACAATAATCTACTACACTGTTCTCAATCTGGCTTTAGGAAAGGCCATTCTACAGAATCCACCTTATTAGGGGTCACTGAGGTTATCCGTCAAGAGCTGGACACTGGAGGCACGGCGGCACTCATTCTCTTAGACTTTGACACATCTCCCACACAATCTTGATTCAGTCCCTAGAAGATATAGGGGTTAGAGGAAAAAGCACTGAAATGGTTGGAACAATTCCTCCTGCATCGGACCTCCAGGTCTTTTCCAAAAACAATTCAATAGTGAAGTAGTGTGGCTCACTGGTTAGAGGCGGCAGACCCGAGAGCAGAGGACGGCCCGGGACCAGGGTTCGATTCCCGGCGCGGCAGGTTTCTGGACCAGGGTCAGCGGACTCGATAATTCTCTCGCCTTGGTGCCCACTCTGATCAGCGATCACACTCGGCAACTCTGGGCATTAGCTTGCCTCATCTTCACTAACGGCCCCACCAGACCGCCGGGGATGCCTGGTCTCACCCTGGAGATACCCATTAAGGGACCATCTCTCAGGGAAGCCAGGAAGGGTTTCGCAGTGGTCGAAGCGCCTTGGGACCCGACGGGTAAGTAGTGCGCTATATAAATGCCAATACAATTCCTCGGAGGTCCTAAAGTCCCCTTAGGGCTCAATACTGAGTCCGCTACTTTTTAATGTCTATGTCACTCCATCAGCCAGGATCACTGAAGAAATGGGTCTCACAATTTACTCCTACGCAGATGACACACAACTTGTGTTCTCCCTCACACATACAGACAAATCCAGAACTTCTCCCCTTCGCTCTGGGCTCCTAAGAATAGCGAACTGGCTTCACTCCAAGAAACTAACGTTAAATGGGGATAAAACTGAGCTGCTCGTTTTTGGTAACCAAAATAATCTCTGGGGCCCGACTCACTGGCCAGCAGAAATGGGGGCAACCCCAGTTGCGGTACAATCTGCTCGCAACCTAGGGGTAATAATTGATGATAAGTTGTCTATGTGTGCAAACACATCCAAAACAGCCTCAACCTGTTTTGTGATCCTCAAATGGCTGAGGAAAATATTATGGCAACTACCAGACAGGGTACAGAGAACAGTATTACAGGCACTAGTCAGCTTGAGATCAGACTACGGTAATGTCCTATATTTAGGAGTTACAAAAAGTACCCTGAACCGACTTCAAGTGGTCCAGAACTCTGAGGCAAGACTGCTCCTCAACCTCCCAGGCCGCACGAGCATGACAGATCACCTTAAGAAACCACATTGTTTGAGGAATGCTAGCAGAGTAAAATTTAAGCCATTATGCTACATGTTTAAGATAAGTTCAGGAGAAGCACCCGAATATCTATGTAAGATCACCCAGAAATATATACCCGCCCGTAATCTTCGCTCCATGAATCAGGCAAAATTTGCAGTTCCCTGGGTCAACCGGGCTCAGATGGGCGGTCGCTCATTTGCCCATCTGGCCCCAGCACTGTGGAACTCACTCCCGCTCCTACTACGCCTGGAACCTTGCTACCTTCAGTTCTGGAAGGGAATAAAATCACGATTGTTCAATCAATAGAGCCCCTCCCCCTCATTCCATGTGTAACACAGATCCAAGGCACCGGCAAACCCTCAGGGTAGCTGTCGCGCCATACAAATGCAATGCATAAATACTGTGTTTTTAAATGATCCAGAGAGCGGTTGGAGCCAGCTGTGTGCCACTGACTCTCCTGCCTGCTGTGTAGCTGTTTACAAATAAACTCGACCCAACTAATCTGCTGTCTACAGAGTTTATCACTACAGTTTATAAATCCGGCAAAAGGTTTTGGGGCAGATTTACAAGGCCATTTTGCATCATTTTTCCCATGTTAGAAAATACGCAAAAGTGGCGCAAGGTGCTTGTAAATCAGTCCCTTTGTGTAAAGTTTGCCTTAAAAAGTAACGTGAAAACTTTGTAAATCATGGCCGTGGTGTCTTGTGATTTAATGGAAAAGAAACATTACCAAAAAACTAATCTTGAAAAATAGAAAAGCTGCAGAGAAATACTACTCTAAAGACATTTTGAAATTACAATTGAATGCTTCTGCCTGTAAGCCCACCTTCATGTTTTCTGTCAGAAGTTAAACAGTGTTCAAGGAGAGAAGAACCACACTTTAAATTGCTTTGGAATTCTCCAAGTGCAGCTGAAGATTAAAAGGGTTTAATCTCCTGCTTTCAATGTTTACTGTTTCTCAAATTGCTTCCTATACTTTCCTGATGAAATCCCTTGCCAGCACCACTCGAACACACAGAAAAATCAACCAAACAGCAAACATTCAATCTGAATTTTTGGCTGATTTCCACAAAAAGGTGTTTAACTTTCATGGACAATTTGCTGCAAGGGATTTCACTATTTACTCAACTTTAGATAATAACAATATTTACTTTTCAATCAATAGTAAAATCATAAATAACTGTGCATCATGTGCTTTACCGCTATATGTATGGAAAACATTTGATTTAGAGGTCCATCTGATAACAAAGATGCATGCACTTTCATATAACTGGAAACGATTTTTACCAACATAAACTTTAAGGTATTTTTATTTATTGCAGCTGCGCTTCAGTGATTCACAAAATGCAGAATCTGATAAATAGCAGCTTCAGACAGCTTAGGAAGGAAGGTCCACTGAGTGTGCATGTTCATCTTAACGAATGCAAATGCAATCACTTTCGGGGCTATGAAAATGTATTTCAAATCATGAGTTTGAAATCCTGTTATGTCCACTTCACTGCTTTCGTGTCTAGAACAGAATGGTCCCAGAATTTACCGGAATTGACACTTTGAAGAAAAATTGACAATGACACATCAAATATACCCGGCAATATCAGCAAACTGCACCTGTACATAATAAAATGATTAATGAATGCAAATCTCTCTCTCTCTAACTATCCATCTGTCTATCTATCTATCTGTCTATCTGTCTGTCTGTCTGTCTGTCTGTCTGTCTGTCTACCTTTCTACCTTCCTACCTACCTTACCTACCTTACCTACCTGTCTGCCAGTGTGTCTGTCTGTCTGTCTATCTATCTATCTATCTATCTATCTATCTATCTATCTATCTATCTATCTATCTATCTATCTATCTATCTATCTATCTATCTATCTATCTATCTATCTATCTATCTATCTATCTATCTATCTATCTATCTATCTATCTATCTATCTATCTATCTATCTATCTATCTATCTATCTATCTATCTATCTATCTATCTATCTATCTGTCTGTCTGTCTGTCTGTCTATCTATCTATCTATCTATCTATCTATCTATCTATCTATCTATCTATCTATCTATCTATCTATCTATCTATCTATCTATCTATCTTGACTGAAAATGACGGTTAAATGTCAATCTCGAAAAAGCCCTGAAAGACATTACATCGACTAAAATGGGTACTGAGCACGGCTTGTAAGGGGTGGAGGGAGAGTTAATCCGGGGATTGCAAACTGCAGCATAGCAGGCTAATTGAATGTTTTTTTAAATTGTTTATTTTCATTGAACCATAACTGACCTTTAACTGTGTTTTTCAGTGAATTTCATGGGCTTTCGGTGCCGCCATATTTACCTGCTATGCATCTATTCTGTGCTGCGAAAAGTCTTTGGTCAAGCCCTGTACCCAAATTTCTTCGGATGTTCAAATATGACTTCATTTATTATAATATTTATTTTGGATTCCATAAATAAAATGTGTTTATTAATGTTGCAATGTCTTTGAATCCAGTTTACTAGTTTGAGTACTGAATGTAACACTGGTTATGAGGGAAGAGGTTAATGGCAAGGAGTAGAGCATCTGCCTCAGCTCATGAGCATTTCCAGGCCGTGCACTGTATTAAGCGGTACAAAAGGGTGTGGTGATGGACAGAGCATCTGAATCAATCAAACACTCACACCCAGTCAAAAGATCTGGGTTTAATCCATCACCGTTCTTTAGCCCACTCTGCCACCCCAGTTCAGACATGGCTATATGCAAATCAGTCTGACCCTGTGCCTCATGGGAACAGTCCAGCCCGAACTGCCAAGCCATGTCTTCCCTGGACCAGAAACAAGCTTCCGAGGACCGGTTTCTGGCATTCCAGCCATCTTCAGCCCGGCTTGCTTGAATCCAGTGGCAAAGTGAGCAAGGGACTCACGTCTGAGCATACCCTGCCACACTTATGGCGGCCAAAAGCGGTACAAAAGGGGGTGGTGATGGATGGAGCATCTGAATCAATCAAGCACTCACACCTAGTCAAGAGATCTGGGTTTAATCCATCACTGTTCTTTAGCCCACTCTGCCACCCAAGTTCAGACATGGCTATATGCAAATCAGTCTGACCCCGTGCCTCATGGTAACAGTCCAGCCCGAACTGCCAAGCCATGTCTTCCCTGGACCGGAAACAAGATTCCGAGGACCGGTTTCTGGCATTCCAGCCGTCTTCAGCCCGGCTTGCTTGAATCCAGTGGCAAAGTGAGCAAGAGACTCAAGTCTGAGCATACCCTGCCACACTTATGGCGGCCAAAAGCGGTACAAAAGGGGGTGGTGATGGACGGAGCATCTGAATCAATCAAACACTCACACCCAGTCAAACGATCTGGGTTTAAACCATCACCGTTCTTTAGCCCACTCTGCCACCCCAGTTTAGACATGGCTATATGCAAATCAGTCTGACCCTGTGCCTCATAGGAACAGTCCAGCCCGAACTGCCAAGCCATGTCTTCCCTGGACCGGAAACAAGATTCCGAGGTCCGGTTTCTGGCATTCCAGCCGTCTTCAGTCCGGCTTGCTTGAATCCAGTGGCAAAGTGAGCAAGGGACTCACATCTGAGCATACCCTGCCACACTTATGGCGGCCAAAAGCGGTACAAAAAGGGGTAATGATGGACGGAGCATCTGAATCAATCAAACACTCACACCCAGTCAAAAGATCTGGGTTTAATCCATCACCGTTCTTTAGCCCACTCTGCCACCCCAGTTCAGACATGGCTATATGCAAATCAGTCTGACCCTGTGCCTCATGAGAAAAGTCCAGCCCGAACTGCCAAGCCATATCTTCCCTGGACCGGAAACAAGCTTCCGAGGACCGGTTTCTGGCATTCCAGTCGTCTTCAGCCCGGCTTGCTTGAATCCAGTGGCAAAGTGAGCAAGAGACTCATGTCTGAGCATACCCTGCCACACTTATGGTGGCCAAAAGCGGTACAAAAGGGGGTGGTGATGGACGGAGCATCTGAATCAATCAAACACTCACACCCAGTCAAAAGATCTGGGTTTAATCCATCACCGTTCTTTAGCCCACTCTGCCACCCCACTTTAGACATGGCTATATGCAAATCAGTCTGACCCTGTGCCTCATGGGAACAGTCCAGCCCGAACTGCCAAGCCATGTCTTCCCTGGACCGGAAACAAGATTCCGAGGACCGGCTTCTTGCATTCCAGCCGTCCATCACCACCCCCTTTTGTACCGCTTTTGGCCGCCATAAGTGTGGCAGGGTGTGCTCAGACGTGAAACCGGTCCTCGGAAGCTTGTTTTTGGTCCAGGGAAGACATGGCTTGGCAGTTCGGGCTGGACTGTTCCCATGAGGCACAGGGTCAGACTGATTTGCATATAGCCATGTCTTAACTGGGGTGGCAGAATGGGCTAAAGAACGGTGATGGATTAAACCCAGATCTTTTGACTGGGTGTGAGTGTTTGATTGATTCAGATGCTCCGTCCATTACCACCCCCTTTTGTACCACGTTTGGCCGCCACAAGAGTGGCAGGGTATGCTCAGACGTGAGTCCCTTGCTCACTTTGCCACTGGATTCAAGCAAGATGGGCTGAAGACGGCTGGAATGCCAGAAACCGGTCCTCAGAAGCTTGTTTCCGGTCCAGGGAAGACATGGCTTGGCAGTTCGGGCTGGACTGTTCACTGGTTAGAGGCGGCAGACCCGAGAGCAGAGGACGGCCCGGGACCAGGGTTCGATTCCCGGCGCAGCAGGTTTCTGGACCAGGATCAGCGGACTCGATAATTCTCTCGCCTCGGTGCCCACTCTGATCAGCGATCACACTCGGCAACTCTGGGCATTAGCTTGCCTTATCTTCACTAACGGCCCCACCAGACCGCCGGGGAGGCCTGGAGATACCCATTAAGAGACCATCTCTCAGGGAAGCCAGGAAGGGTTTCGCAGCGGTCGAAGCGCCTTGGGACCCTCCGGGTAAGTAGTGCGCTATATAAATGCCTATACATTTACATTTACATTTACATTTACATGAGGCACAGGGTCAGACTGATTTGCATATAGCCATGTCTGAACTGGGGTGGCAGAGTGGGCTAAAGAACGGTGATGGATTAAACCCAGATCTTTTGACTGGGTGTGAGTGTTTGATTGATTCAGATGCTCCATCCATCACCACCCCCTTTTGTCATGCACTGTATTAAGGCCATTGCCTGTGGTTTCTGCAATTCAGCACAATATATAATGTGTCCTAAC
The DNA here is from genome assembly GCF_964263255.1 of Lissotriton vulgaris. Classification (NCBI taxonomy): domain Eukaryota; kingdom Metazoa; phylum Chordata; class Amphibia; order Caudata; family Salamandridae; genus Lissotriton; species Lissotriton vulgaris. The sequence continues at coordinate 1,086,953,487 of NC_141697.1, read as the reverse complement.
TAAAGATCCCACCCTCTAATGTTTCCCTAACCTTTGGAAAAGTGCGGCTGCATGGATGCTCAGACTTGACACCTTCCCAGGGGGATATTCACAAGGACTCAACTCCGAACTATCCCCACCTTAACGCATAAAAAGTTGAGATAGATTTAACACCCCATTCACAAGCTGGTGCAAACTGCAGACATTGCTTGTATTCCAGCCATAACTGCCCAGAATGTATCTCCACAGTTGACATCACCAACTAACCCTAATGAGATGCAGAATAGGCATTCCCGTGCAAAAACACACAAAAAAAACACTACACCACTTTCACAACGAACTGCTCGATCCGCGATGTGAAACAAAAACAGGCGATAAGCTGCAGTAGCAGCAGGGAATTAACACCTGCTCATTGCTGCTGTAAAGCAGGATGACAACCTGCAGCATAAAAGGGAGCCCAGCCAAGACCCTCACCGGAAGACCCACAGATGCCATGGAGACAATGATCATGCAACGCGGATATCCATGAGGGCCACAACACCCATTGCAACCACCCCAGGCCCGCCACAACCCCATGACCCGTCTTCCCCACCGGGAACACCACAGAGGCAGCGAACATAAAGAAAGCGGGCCCACCTGAATGTGAACCTACCCAATCCAAGGTGTGGTGTGGAGGTGCCGGACAAAGCACAGAGTGCAAACCACAGAAATGGCCATGTGGAGATTAACTGCTGGTTCATGGAGTGTAGTAGCCAGTGGACGCTACCATGTCCCCACAGGCTGTGGGACAGAACATGGAAATGTTGCACGTCACATCCCCCCGGCATGCACGTGTGTAGTGGGTTGGATCTGCGTACGCCAGACCTGCGTAGGGGTGTGAACAAAAAGCCAGTCGCACTGGACTTGGTTCCTATTCGGAATGGACCACACGTCAGTCAGGGAGGCACCTCTCAGTCCAACGGAAGTCCTGCGCAGAGCGCTGCGGGCCTGCATCCCTGAGCGCCTGCTGCACCCCGGGCCGCCAGTCCCCTGACCCGTCATGCCTGCCCCAGCACACCAACGAGGCTCCACTCACCAGCCGAAACCGGCGTGTGTCAAAGAGGTCCCACCACGTGCCGGTGCAAGCTCCAAGGCTAGCACCAGTCCCACGACCTCTGTTTTGGCCCAGTAGGTCCCACATGTGGAACTGTGTCCTGATTCCTGAATGGCAGTGACCCCAAATTCGTGCTAGCGGCCACAGCACCAGACCCCCTTCTATCGGTGAGGCATAATTCCATATGGCAGGCCGGCCACACAAGGTGCCACTAACCCTGTTGAATGCCAGCCAGCCATATGATGTGCAACTAACCCTGCTCAACACCAGCCGGCCACAAGTGGATGAGGGCTTAAGCCTACCATGTGGACCAGGTGGTCCCACAACCAGCACTTAGTCACGAATCATGAATGGCAGAGTCCACACCAGTGAATGCACGGAGAGGAGTAAGAGGAAGATGCAGCTCAGTCTGTACGAAAGCTGGATCAGAGTCACAGAGGTGTTCGAACACTATCAACGACTGACCTGGTTCCATCACCCCTGTTCACCCCAAGTCCACATCCCATGGTGCCACTAAACCTGAACTACGCAGGCTGGTGGGGCCATCCAACCAAAGCGAGCGACACTCGGTGAATGACCCATGCTGACCACTGCCTCAGACCTACCCTGCAGTCCAGTTGGTCAGACATGTGGATCTGTGTCTTGGGTAAGATGTGGAGGAGTCCACTCCATTGGACACGCCATATCATAGGCGGCATCCCCTAACACCACTGGTGCCACTAGATTAATGAGTCATAGGCATTATCTAGTTGGACATTGGTGGCATCTGAGTCCATGGCCTAGTGGTTTCCAGCATCTTCATCAGGCTGGACCGGACTTGGTGTCCGACATATGTCTGTTCCAGTCATCTCCACTTTAGTAACTGTTTCAGTGTGGTCCTACACTCAGCATCATGCTCTGGGGGTACACAGTTTCCACTGTCCACCGAGACACTCCGCGACATGCTCCTTTAACATCTATGGAAATCTGCTCTGCACTCTGGACCCTGCCCTAGTGTCCCGCAAGTCAACGTCCCATGGCGGTAGGCCCGTGCAGGTCGATGTGCATCTGGGACCACTAATTCTGTGCAGCAGAAGTCATGGGGCCTTTAATTTTGAATGGTTGTGTCTTTTGCCATGTACACTGTTGTTGATTTCTGAACGCACCAGGCAGCCCTTGCTGTCTGGTGTGCACACACCCCACACACATCCAGCACAGGTGTCACTCAGTATGTGTGCCTGCTAATAAATGCAGTCATGCGCAGGTGCCCGTAGCCATTCACACCATCTGAGCAAGTGTGTCCGTGTGGTCATTGTGTCAGCATGATGGGCACGGGTCCTGCAACACAGTGTGCTGTCTTCAGCGGACCTTACTATGTCACTTCAGCGTTGGCAGTGACCCTGGACATGTAGCTTTGCAAGCACCTCCCTGCATGCACAAGCAGCGTGTGCTGGTCCGGCGTAAGTCAGGTCCGCGTAGAGGTGTTCAGAATCAGCAGGGGGAGCAGGGCATGGCTCGGACATGGCCTTGGCCAGGAAGTGCAGTAAGTGTGTCTCTGTGTTGGGGTGTAGTCACCATCAGGGCCACAGTAGTCAATGTTGCAATGTAGCATGCACCAGGAGGGTGGGCCCGCACTTACGGGGACATGTAGGAGTGCAAAACTGCTTGGGGTCTTCGTACATGCATGCCTAGTTTTATGTGTATCAGCCCTGCTGATGCATGAGTCATTTGTCTGGCCTCATTTGCAGCACAATCCCAGCCAGCCCTGGGCTGTACACCTGTGTCCGCCCTGTCCGTTCTATTGGCCCCCACTCATGTGGCCGCACACCTTCAAAAGCCAGCATCACAGTGTTTCCTGGGTCGCAGACATCCCACCACACCCACACCAGGCCCTGAGCATCTCCTGTATGCACGCAGATGATGAAGTTACTGTAGGGATGAAAGGTCCTTTGTGTGAACTATCAGGCTGTTGCACATCTGCAGCTCTGAGCAGGAACTGGCATGTGACCAGCACCCCTGGCAGATACAATGGCATTGGCTTGCGACTTCAATACTATGCACTGCCCGAAGTGAGACCAACGTATACACATCAACCATTGCAGTAGTCCTCGGTCATAGTTGGCGTGCATGAAATGGCCTTCACACATACTCCCAACCTGCCCCAGGCCTGCACGCATTGCACACAGACACTGCTCATTGCACCAGGCTGTGCCATTTTATCCACAGGACTGGTGCAGGGCAAGCCAGTGCCGCTTCTAGCAGAGCCACTGACGCCATGGCAGACCACATTGGAAACATACTCGGATTCAGTCATGTGGACCTGTACCATGCACGTCTGCTGCATGCACTGGGGGCACTGCCATTGGCCGTCTTGCGGATCAGTTAACGGCTGAGCTTCCGCCTTGCGAACGTCACCTGCGTTCAGTCTGTGTTGCATTGTCGCGTGTGCATATTCGAGTGGTCAATGGATGTCTGCCTCTCCAACGTAATGGTAGCTGACCTGGATTACGACGTGTGTGTGCACCCACTGTTGGCCCACAATGAGGAGTGTCAGCTTGATGCCCGTTTATGGCATGCATGGATGTTTGGCATGCAGGCTGGACACTGGACCTGGGAGATTGCACGAGTCCTCGTGTGCAGTGAGCACATTGAGCCACTACCAGATTGGGCTTTGGTGCACATTGGGGCCAGTGGTTGGACTCAGCAAATCTGTCCAGCTCAGCTGATGGATTACGACTATGACATGTCAGATGTGGTGGACGACGATCGCTCATTGGAGATGTTCACCTACGCAGCTGCATTCGTATTCATTAACAAGTGACAAGGTACCTGCAGCCAAAAATGGTTGTGACCCATTGCACATGTCCCGACGCCTGGTTGCATGTTGGGAATCTGGTCACATGTCCCAAGACGACAGTGCAGATTGCTGCATTGGCCTGGACTCATGATCCATGTGCAGACAACCAATGCGGGTTGTCACAGACTTGTGTTGGTGATGGACTCCCCCGAGGTGGACATGGGCGCTTTCCTACGTTCCTCATTCAGACAGGCTGCTGCATTGTTCTGCATATCATGGAACTTCTCTCGGCTGTACTGACATGTACTTGTTGATAATGTTTCCGCTCTTTCACTTGACTCCGACTGAGTGATGTCTTGATTTGTGTGCCAATGTGTGTGGCATGGACTCTCTGGATCCCTGCCATATGTGCATTGCTTCCCCATCAGGTTTGTGGGTTTGTACTTGTGCATTGTCATGTCCCTGTTTCGTGCTTAGCCAGATGCGTATGGCCGTTTACCGACACCAGGTGGGTGCACTTGTTTCCTGTGATCGGTTGTGCAAATGTTGGTGTTTGTGCCACATTGTGTTCAAGGTTGGGGTGCTCTGCTTACTATGTGTGTGTGCTGCGTTGTGTGTGAGATCGCCCATCAGCTCTGATTTGGCTCACCCTTGTCCCTTTCAGGCAGTGTGGTTTTCACTTCTGTGCTTGTTCAGTGGTGTGATGTTGCCAGGTTGTGTGACTTGGGCTCTTGAATGTCTGACATAATATCGACAGACAGAATATCGAAATACAAAAATATCGGCACAAAAATATCGACATCAAAAATATCGGAGTCATATCTTCATAAAGGTAAGTACAAAAATATCGAAAAAATAATATCGTAGTACAAAAATATCGAAATTAAAAATATCGTTTTTTTAAATGTATTAATAATAATGTAAAAATAATTTTAAAATACATATAATTTTACAAATATTAAATAAAAATATTAAAACAAAATTAAAACTAATACATATACATTTAAAATAAATAAAACACTTAATAATTTAATGTAATTTTCTTTTTTTTTTTTCATTTCATTTAATTGATTTATTGTAATTTTTTTTATTTTTACCTGTACGCCTGTACCCCAAAAACCCAAAACTGACCCTGAACCCTAAAAATATCCCTGTACCCCAAAAACCCAAAACTGACCCTGAACCCTAAAAATATCCCTGTACCCCAAAAACCCAAAACTGACCCTGAACCCTAAAAATACCCCTGTACCCAAAAACTGAAAACTGACCCTGAACCCTAAAAATACCCCTTTACCCAAAAACTGAAAACTGACCCTGAACCCTAAAAATACCCCTTTACCCATGAACTGAAAACTGACCCTGAAACCTAAAAATACCCCTTTACCCAGAAACTGAAAACTGACCCTGAACCCTAAAAATACCCCTTTACCCATGAACTGAAAACTGACCCTGAACCCCAAAAAAATACCCCTTTACCCAAAAACTGAAAAATGACCCTGAACCCTAAAAATACCCCTTTACCCAAAAACTGAAAACTGACCCTGAACCCTAAAAATACCCCTTTACCCAAGAACTGAAAACTGACCCTGAACCCTAAAAATACCCCTTTACCCAAAAACTGAAAAATGACCCTGAACCCTAAAAATACCCCTTTACCCAAAAACTGAAAACTGACCCCGAACCCTAAAAATACCCCTTTACCCAAAAACTGAAAACTGACCCTGAACCCTAAAAACTACTCCTTTACCCAAAATTAATTAATATTATTTAATTAACAAATAATTATTAATTAACAATAACAATAAAGTAAATATATTAGCACATTAGCTGTAATTAATTTAATTTAATAATTAATATTATTTTTCCCAATTAATTAATTAAGAATAACAAAAAATTATATATAAAAAAAATTACTCTAATTAATGTAATTAACTAATTAATATTATTAATTACCAACTAATTAATAATTAAAAATATGTACAAAATTATATATTAATTAATTAACTAATTAATATAAATTAATTACCAATTAATTATTAATTAAAATATGTACAAACATATTCATTAATTAATTATTATTAAATTACTTCCCACCCTATTCCCCTATAAACCCATAACCCGCTACAGAACATATTTATCAATTAATCAATTAATTAAAATTAATTAAAAATGAATTCTCAATTAATTAATTAATAATTCCTACTAATTAATAATTAATTTAACATAATTAAATTACTTCCCACCCTATTCCCCTATAAACCCACAACCCGCTACAGTAATAAAAGACAATATTTAATTAAATTACATTAAAAATAAATAATAAAACATAATAAATACAATATAATATACACAAAATTTATTTAAAAATTGATATTAGTAACATCGAAGTTATTTATTTCGATATTATTGACATTGATATTTAAAACTTCGATATTACTGATATCATACTAATATCGATATTAAGACTGTCGATATTACTTACCTTCGATATTTTGTCCCATCGATATTTAAACTTCGATATAATTGTATATCGAAATTTAAAACTCGATATTTTGTCTGTGTACCGGGCTCTTGGTTAGTGTTGTTCATCTTGGGCATGGTTTGTCTGCAGTGGTGATGTGCTTAATTGTGCATGTGTGTCATTGTGCCCATCTCTCCAGGTCCCAGCTTGTTCCTCTCCCTGTTGCTGTTGTGTCTGTTTTGGGTAGTTTCCGGTCCCCAAGTACTGCCACCGTCTCCAGACTGATGTGGTGGACACCATTTCCACCATGTGATCTAGCTCCCTGTGTGTCGCTGGCCTCCCTCCTTTGGTGTGCATTGCTGCCTTCTTGTTGTTGCCATGTTTCTGATTTTTTATGCGATTTGCATCATACCGGATATTCTGGTTTTCTTCCATTGTCCACCTCCGCTCTCAGGCTGCATTCTCCTTGTCCAAAATGGCCTGCCATGTACAATGTTTTGTTGCCAATGGAGCTTGTGGGGTTGTATGCTGGCTCGAGCTGCATCCATTGTGCTTGGCTGTGGTTTTCTGTTTGGATTGTCTATTTTTTTCAGTCGTTTGTTGCGCTTATGCCCACCTGCTGTGTGTGTCGTGGGTCTGGCGGAGCTTATCATTGTTGAGGTGGTTGTATAATGGACATTGACCCAGGTTTAGGCAGACTATTGCATTCTACCTGCTTGTTGTGAATCCCACGTTGACACAGTGTTATTTTCACGCGATCGGCTGCAATGTGTAAAGCTGCATTAACTTTTTTTGGTGATGTTTAGCACACATTCTTCTGAATATACCCCTCAGTCTCAAGGGCCAGCACTACCCATGGTATCTCTTTTTGGCACTTCCTCATGAAGCCATCTTGCTGGGTTTGATATTTGCTTAATGCCTATGCAGCACAAGAAAATGTTGAAGTGCACATACATATGTTCACTAAGCACCTATTGGCTGTTGGTGGCTATATGTTTATTGTTGGTTCTTGACAATTGTCCAAAAAGGAAGTACTATTAAAAACCAAATTATGTATGGTAATTTGTCCTTGGTGAGTGCAGCAGGCAAAAGGCTGAATGGCTTTCAGTAAAGATTGACAAGGAGAGTTGGGATGGTCTTGTTGTTTGTGCTAGATCAACTGTCCGGGCATATGCACAAGCCCCTGTCTCCACCACAACGTCACTTTCAGTGACGTTGTGGTGGTGATTTGGGCCTCACCTTATTCACAAGGCAGCGTTAAGCCACTTAATATGGCTTAACGCTGCCTTGTGAATAGGCCACCTTTCAGACTGTGTTTAACGTGTAAGGGGTGTGCAGTGGGTGTTGTGGTGGGCGTTCTACCGCAACACCTATTGAATCACTGACATAATATTGATTACACTAATATAGAATTACACAAATATCGAGGATAAAATATTGAATACAAAAATATCGAATTCCTATCTACAAACAGGTAAGTACAAAAATATCAATTCAAAAATATAGTTTAAAAAATAATTGTCAAAATATCACATTTTTTTAAATGTCTTAAAAATAATGTAAAATTAATGAAATATTAAAAACAATTAAATAAAATATACTTAAAAATGCTTAAATAACTTTAAAATGATTAAATAATACATTTAAGTTATAAAACATATATATATTAACATAATATTAATAAAGAAATATACAATATTTTGACCATAGGGTAGCAGGAGGGTAAAATTTACTATTACCACTCCAGTGAGTGTAACAGTAGGGAAAGCTTTGGATAGCGTAGGGGTAAAAATTACTAGTACCACTCCAGGGAGTACAACAGTAAGGAAAGCGTTGAAAAGTGTAGGGGTAAAAATTACTATTCCCACTCCAGAGAGTGCAACAGTATGGAAAGCGTTGGATAGCGTAGGGATACAAATTACTATTCACCACTCCAGTGAGTGCAATAGTAGGGAAAGCGTTGGATAACGTAGGGGTAAAAATTACTATTCCCACTCCAGTGAGTGCAACAGTAGGGAAAGCGTTGGATAGCATAGGGGTAAAAATTACTTTTACCACTCCAGTGAATGCAACAGTAGGGAAAGCGTTGGATATCATAGGAGTAAAAAATACTATTCCCACTCCAGTGTGTGCAACAGTAGAGAAAGCGTTGGATAGCGTAGGGGTAAAAATTACTATTCCCACTCCAGAGAGTGCAACAGTAGGGAAAGCGCTGGATAGTGTAGGGGTAAAAATGACTATTCCCACTCCAGTGAGTGCAACAGTATGGAAACCGTTGGATAGCATAGGGGTGAAAATTACTATTACCACTCCAGTGAGTGCAACAGTAGGGAAAGCGTTGGCTGGCGTAGGGGTAAAAATGACTATTTCCACTCCCGAGAGTGCAACAGTAAGGAAAGCGTTGGATAGCATGGGGTAAAAATTACTATTCCCATTCCAGAGAGTGCAACAGTAGGGAAAGCATTGGATAGCATAGGGGTAAAAATTACTTTTCCCACTCCAACTCCAGTGAGTGCAACAATAGGGAAAGTAAATACTTCATATATTAATAAAAATAAATTAAATATTAATACCAATAAAAAATTTATTAAAAGTAATTACCAATGTAATATAATATAATAATTAATCAATTAAAAATACCAGAAAATAATTATTAAAATGCATTGCCTCTTAATACAAATTAATTACCAATTAACAATTAATGAATTAGCAATTAAAAATTAATTAACAATGAATTCAAAATAAATACCAATAAATAAATTAAAATATTTAATTAATTACAATTAAATTACTTCCCACCCTATTTCCCTAAAAACCCACAACCCGCTACGGGAAATAATTATATAAAATTTATATAATTATCAATTAATCAATTAAAAAAAAATAATTACGAATTAAAATTTAAATAATTACCAATTAAAAACAATTAACAATTATTCAAGATGAATACCAGTAAATAAATTAAAATAATTAATTATTAATAAATAAATTACTTCCCACCCCATACCCCTATAAACCCACAACCCGCTACAGAATTAAATTACGCAAAAATTAAATAACATAAAATTCATTACTTAAAATAAATTATAAAATAAATATACACTTTTCACACATATACTAACATAAAAAACACTTTAAAAAATTCGATATAATTTAAAATTCGATATATTTAATACCTATGTTATATAATTTGGTATTTTGACTTTCTATATTTATGAAAATCGATATTAAATAACCTACCTTAAATTCGACATTTTTGTTGACTATTTTCTGTCCATTCGATATTTTGTGCATTCTATATTTTGACTTTGATATTAGTGCTATTCTATATTTTTGATTCGATATTTTGTCTGTATACCCACCTATTGATATTTACGATGCCCCCTATTCACAAGGGCAGCTTAAATAGGAGCTAAAACCAAACTGAAGAAGACCAGGAAACCCGGGTCTTAAGTTGGCAATACGAGGAGAAATGCTTTATTTCTCCTCATTTCTGCATTTTCCATGTGTGCTGCCTTGTGCAGCACAAATGGAAAATGCAAAATGCCATGGTTTGTTTATGTACAGGAAGGTGTCCGTTCCTGTACATAAACAAACCTTTTTAAAAAAAAATGCTTTTTATTAACTCACATGTGTGCTGCAGGAAGCAGCACACATGTAAGTTCCAAACTGGCATGTTAGGTTTGTTTATGTGCAGGAAGGGACACCTTCCTATACATAAAAAAACCTCCCTGTTTGCAGACACCCTTGCACTCTGGTGCAAGTGTGCCTGCATTGCCATTGCAAGGGGAAAAGCAAGGCTGCACCATGTCCTTGGTAATATAGTGCAGCCCTGCTTTTCCGAAGTGGAGGAGAGAGGCGTTAAGCCAAAAGGTTAACACCTCTCTCCGCCTTTTCCCTGTGAATATCCCCCTCTGGGTTTTTATTAGGACGGTAGGCTGTTAAAAATGTTGAAAGTGAGCATATATTGCAGGCTGTCAATAGAGTGGAATACTACTGATATGAAACTTTAAAACAGTGATATCAAGCATTTTATAAAAAAGTATTAATGTTATTATCATCATCAAAATTGCTGTTACTACTTCAAATACAATGTGGGCAAAGGGTAATGATAACAATATGACTATTATTTTGATATCTAGTTTTACTAATACTGGTAGTAATATGGTTTATATAAACTATGTTAAAATTGTATATACAACTACTATTACTAATAATAATGACAATCATGGTTACAATTATAATAATAATATTAATAATAATAATAATAATAATAATAATAATTGTCAGCCAGTCTTAGGAGTAACTAAACCTTTCTCTGTTGGAAGACGCTGGGGGGTCGAGAGACCAAGCCTACAACAAAAATCCTCCTATGCCTCCTTGACTCTCTGGGTAGACATTAGTGAGAGGCCAAGGTTTACCTGAAGGAAAGTTTGTGGAGCGGGTCTACGTGTAATACAACACAAATGTTACAGTTGCAATAACAAATGACTTTCTGGTCAGAGTTGTTTCACAAGCATTTGTAAAAATATCATACCCGTTAAATATATTTACAGTAAACATGGCCTTGTGAGATGAGAAAGTAAATAAAACACAGTGAATACAACAGGAATGATACAAAAGTCACAGTTTTCAATTATGCCGACGATCTTCAGCTGGTGTTTAACATTGATTCATCTGCATCATCTGTTGTGAGTTTCCAATCCACAATGAATTTCATCAGTGATTGGATGAATATAAATCAGCTAAATTTAAACCCCGACAAAACTGAGCTGTACCTTTCTGGCGGGTCGGCCAACCCTTGGAATTCCAACTTCTGGCCTCCGTTACTGGGGAGTCCCCCACTCCCAGCTAGTTCTGTAAAAAGCCTGGGAATTGTAATCAGTAATGATCTAACAACGAAGGCTCAGATCTGCTCAGTGGTCTCCACATGTTTTTTTCATCTGCGACGAATTCGAAAGAACAGATGATTCACGAACTCGAAAAATCAGTTGATTTCTGTCCACAGAGACCCTGACTCAAGTTGTCCTTGCCCTGGTAATCTTGCGTATTGACTACGCAAATTCTCTGTATGCTGGTATACCAGCATACCAAGGGAATCGGTTGCAATTGGTTCAGAACCAAGCGGCTAGGCTAATCTTTGGTCAGTCGAAACACCAACATGTGAGACCACTGCTGAAAAGCCTCCATTGGCTTCCTGTGTCCCAACGCTCTCTATTCAAGCTAGGCTGTACCATCTATAAAGCTCTTTCATGACGTGGTCCTGCCTTTATTGCCTCAAAGTTACATCGGTACATTCCTTCTCGTGACCTATGCTCTTCTAGGAACCTGTTGTTCCCCAATCCCTTCAAATAAAAGAAACATGGGGGCCTTAGATTTATGGCCTTGGCTCCTCAGTTCTGAAACCTTCTGTCCGCCGAACTGTGTATGGCAAGCTCTTACACCCAATTCAGGAAATCACTTAAATCTTGGCTATTCTCCCAGGCATATAACTGAACTCAATATGTTGTGACTGCAACAGTCCTCTCTTTCGCGCCAAGAAACTGCCTGGTGTATGAGCGCTTAACAAATCACTTTTAACATAACATAACAAAGAAACAGCAATATCACAATGAGAATGGCAACAGTATGTGAAAGTGGTTACCAGGAAAAGCTTGTGGAAACCACACTATACAGGAATAAACTCTTATAACCTTGACTAAACGCTCTCTATAATGTTGAGAACAAAATTTTGTTCAGAAAGATTTTTTTTTATTCGATATTTTTATTTTATAAATGCACAAAACGAAAGATGAAAAAAAGCAAAAGCATCTTAAATCCATATTAAAAAAGTCCTTTTCAAAACACCTATGTTTCCACAGTTATAAATAATAATGAGAGGCAGAGAGCAAAATCAACTAACATAGGGCAAAAAGACACATTCATAAGAAGAGAAAGACACATTATTAAATTTAGCTATTTAAACATAATACACAGATTACTGCTCCTGTGTTAATACGGTACCCCAGTCATTTAATGGGCCCCAAATCGGCCGCCCTTTAATTCTCCCTATTTTGCCTCTTTGTTCATAAAGTGATTTTTCCAAATTAAATGTGTGTAACAGCCGACCTTTCCACTGCTGAAAAGTTGGGGGGGGGGGGGATCTGACCAGGCTGAGATAGGACATAGTCTGAAAACTGACATTGCTATAAATAGGAGTTCACTGCCAGGACCATCTTGTGCGGTTACCCCTAGTAACATAAGCTGAGGAGAGAGCGGCACATCTTCTTTTAACACATGTTGCAAAAAAACAGATTTCTCTACTTATCAATTCTAAACTAGGGCATGTAGAAAAGATATGAATCACATCTGCCCCATCTGTCTTACACCTAAAGCATTGAGTCCCTTTCCGTTCCGCCCCACTTGACAATTTTTGCAGGCGTAACATACAAGTCAAAAAGAGACTTAAAATGTTGTGCCCTCAAGTTTGAAGAGCAAAATACAAAGTTACCCATCTCTATTGACTTCATAATACAAGACTCAGCAACATCTAACTTAGCCTGCCATTTCAGCACATGCTTTTCAATGTCATCAGTAAGACCATCCAGCAGCAAACTACAGTAGCGTTATTGTAGAGCCGGATGCACTAATTAATGCTTCTATCAAAGGAACCAATGCAAACCCCGCTGACCCACCAGCTTTTTAAAGAAGAAAATCCCTTATTTGTAGGAACTTAAAAAAGTCCTGATGCCCGATGGTAAACCTGGCCCTAACTAAATCAAAGGTTGCAAGGCCCATATGTCTAAAGGTCGTGACGCTGTGGAGAGTAGCTCAGCATGGTTAGATAATCGTTCCTGACAGTACACCAAGTCTGTCATCCAATCTTTAAACTTAGGTGCTCATCCCCTACCCCATCGACAACAACAGACACAAGGAGAAGTACTTCCAGTACAGTTTTGGAATGTGATGAGTATAACCCAATAAGCCAAGGAGGAGAGTTTTGAGTAAAGTAATGGATGTCATCTGTTCCAGGTTGTCTAAAACGTGGCTCCAGTAATCATGTACCCCGGGGCAGTTCCAGGCCAGGTGGAGGAAATCAGCATTTGGACATCTGCATCTATCCCTGTGATCCGATTCTCAGAGTTTATATTTGTAAATCCTAGCAGGGGTGTAATAGGTGCGGTGTAGGAATTTGAAATGTATAATACGCAGCCTGCTGCTGGCAGAAATGTGTTCCGTCTGTGTGCAGCAATATCCCCATTGCTCATCAGACAGTTCAAGGCCTAATTCAGCATCCCACTGCACTTGTGCCGGGCGGGGGGGTCTGATGTATTGAGTATATATTGTATGGTATAATGTGGATACAAGGCGTTTCGGCGAGGCCATGCTGAGCAGCGTATGAAGTGGGAGGAGACTGGAGGGTTCCTGTGGGAAGTCTAAGGTAATGGAACGGATACCCTGTCGAAGGCGTATATATAGGAAAATGTCCAGAGGGGTCGGTTGATGTGACTGGAAGAACGTATCAACAGTGCGATACTTACCCCCCTGATACAGGTCTCCCCATGTGTTAATGCGTACCGGCCCCAGAAGCTGCTGAAAGGCTGCTTCCTGAAGTAGTGGCATCTTGGGGAGATAAACAAGTGGAAGCCGTGGTGAATACAACGTAGGTGTGCACATAATGAGTTGTATGCAATGCCATGCCATGATAGAACATGTGAGTGTGGTAGGTTCCTTCTCGCGGGGCTGTATGTCAGTGTAAATCGCGCCTGCTATAGGCATGGGATCATCCAACCAGTGCTCTGCCGCAACTTGCGACATATAACGAGGTGGGTGCACCCAATAATAAACATAGTGCGCTTGCGCACTGAGATAGTACAGCTCCAAGTCCGGTATGTTGAAACCACCTTGTGCATATGGCCTGGTGAGGACACTCCAGCTAACTCGTGACTGTTTACACCCTCATACCAACCGAATCAACTCAGTACGGAGCACGTGAAAGAAATACCTGCCAGGATGGAACGGAATATTAAGAAAAAGGTAAAGTAATTGCGGGAGGATGACCATTTCAATCAGGGACGCTCGACCCGCTATTAACAGTGGTGAAGCAATCCAGCGAGTGATATTATCTTTGAGACGCTCGATAGCCGTGCCATAATTTAGTCGCATCAGCTCATCTCTATCCGGGAAATGCGAATGCCCAGGTATTTTATCTCCGTATCGCACCAATCCAGTGGGAAGTCCGGAATTTTTTTTGTTGTTGACGAGGTCAATGGGGAGAGGCTAGATTTTTTCCAATTAATGTGTACCCCGGACAGCTGTCCAAAGCATAGGAATTCACGGAGGATGGGATTCAAATTTTCCTGTGGGTGTCTGATATACATAGTGATGTCATCTGCATATAGTGACACTAGGACCTGTCTCAGGTTACACCAAAGCGCCCATTGCTGATGATGCTGTCTAAGTTTCGCCGCCAACGATTCCACCGCAAGGGCGAAGAAAAGAGGCGATAGCCGGCAGCCTTGTCTTGTGCCTCTGGAGATCCCAAAGGAAGGGGATGTGTGCCCGTTGATGAGGACTTTGGCTGTTGGCCGGCAATATAGGAGTTGTATCCATGATAAAAACAGGGGAGGGAATCCGATACATCTCATAATGGTAAAGATATAGTCCCATTCAATCAAGTTGAATGCCTTAGTGGCATCGAGAAACAGCTCTGCCATGGGAAGTTTGGGCACCACATTTTGGAGAATCACAAATAGGGTCCTCAGATTATGGGAGGTAGCTCTTCCCGGTATGAATCCCGATTGATCAGGTAGGGTCAATTTGTTCATCAATAGGCTGAGTCTATTAGCGATGAGCTTGGCTAGAATTTTGGTGTCACAGTTAATGAGAGAAAGCAGGCGATACGAATCGCAGCAAAAGGAAGGTTTGTCGGGCTTAAGCAATGATGTCACCAAGGCCTCCCTCATCGAGGGTGGGAGTATAGCAGATTGGAGAGAGTCTTCATATACTTCGTGTAAAATGAGAGCCATGAGATCTATATATGTTTTGTAAAAATCAATGGGAATGCCATCCATTCCGGATTGTGTGTGCATTATGGCCTCGCAGACCTCATATAGCTGAAAGGGGGCACATGAGAATTTGCGCTGGGTATCACTCAGCCATCCCAGAGTTACATCTCCAATATAACTACTCAAGTCCAATGGCGCAGTTGTAGTGGATGTGTTGATCGAGGAATAATGTTTGGTAAATATGTCAAGGATATCTGCTGTATCAAGGTAAAGCGACCCGTCGGGTCCCTGTATCTCCAGCACATAGCTAGAGAAAGAGGTTTTTGTATTGCTTCTGCAAGTGCTTTCCCTGGGCGTTCTCCCTCCCCGTATCTCCTAGCAACCCAGTATTTGCCTCTAAACTTAACCTTCCGTTTGGCCGTGTCCGTGTATTCTGTTAGCGTATCGCGGAATTTGCTTAATAGGGACTCAGAGGGATTAGTAGCCATTTGTTCCTCCAATGCCCGTAATTCCGCCTCTAGTTTCCACAGTGTATTTAGTATGTCCCTTAACACCCCCGCGCTCTTGGAGATGCAGAGCCCTCGGACAGTAACTTTAAAAGCTTCTAATATGGTTCCCACCTCCTGTACGGAGTCTTTGTTTCTACTAAAAAAGTCGCGTATTTATTCCCCTAGCTTATGTGCAAAAACAGGATCCAGGAGGGTGGTGGGCTGTAACCTCCAGCCGCATCGCGGG
The DNA here is from genome assembly GCF_964263255.1 of Lissotriton vulgaris. Taxonomy (NCBI): domain Eukaryota; kingdom Metazoa; phylum Chordata; class Amphibia; order Caudata; family Salamandridae; genus Lissotriton; species Lissotriton vulgaris. The sequence goes on along the minus strand of NC_141697.1, from coordinate 1,086,937,456 downwards.
GTGCAGTACCCTGCAGAACGCAAGGTTAGGACAACAGAGGCATGATCTGAGTACGTGCCTGCGATATGTGTAACGCTTTCTATAGCAGGAACCAAGCCCTAGGACAACAGTATGTAGTCCAGACGCACCCAAGATGCGGCCTGAGTAGTGAAATGCGTGCCTTCGCGTGTGATCGGGTGCGCATGTCTCCAGGCATCCGTGAGGAAACACGACGTCAGTATGTGCTGTAGTGTCGAACTGGACTTTGTATAATAATGCAGGCTTGGGTTGGAACGATTCAGTGAGGGATCATGCACTGTGTTAAAATCCCCCCAACAAATGATATGTGTAGACCCGATCTCTAAAATCTTACCTCATAGGGTTGTAAAGAAATCTGGAGATTCTATGTTGGGACCGTAGCAGCATGCCAATGTCACTGAGTCTGTTCCCGACTGCCCCCATGCAAGACAGTACCGTCCCTCAGGGTCACTAAGTGCCCCTATCATAGCAAAGGGTGTGTTTTTTTTTTTATAATAAGGGCAGTGCCACGGGCATAGGAGGAGTAGGATGAATACATTCTACGGAAAAGCAATGCTCACATGGTGTCTGTCCAGATAAGCTTTGATTTGGCATCTCTTTCTTGGATCCCGTAACGCTCTTACATTCCTGGTAACTATGTTCACGTTTCCAGGGGGAATTGCATTCGACATTGGCTCAGGGAGGATGTATGAATGGTGTGAGAGGACACTCTGGATCCCGTGCCTTGAATATTGGACAGTTAGTGAAAACCATCCGCTGTGTGAAAGACATGTTAAACCTTGAACATAACATCGCGCCCCTCCCCCACCCACTGAAGCAGCCCCAACTTGCCAGAAAAACACACCCGCCTCCCACACTTGTCATTATCAAAAAAACAAAAACAGGAAACCAAACACATGCCACAAAGTGTATGCAGCTAACAATAGAAGGGGAATGCCCATTGGGGGTACCCCTAGTTGTCAGCACACATGCACCTCGGCTATATAGTCCAAAACCGGTGGAATTGCTGGACTCTAGAGGGCCGAGGGTGCCTGGCTTGTCATTACGAAGGCCTCAGATTGGCCCACCGGCTGATCCGAATACGTGTCCTGTGAAGTAGACCCAGATGTCAGATGGTTATCTAGCTGCAGCTTGACTCTCAAATTATAATAAGTGACTGCATAGTATTCATAGTGAGTCATCCTCCACTCCCATCGAGGAGGATTGCTGAGACAATGTCAGTGATCCATTGTTGCAGCTTGTACGTTTCAAGTGCTTCAAGAACTCGTCGACCTGCTGTGGTTTAGTAAAGAAGCGCGTGTTTGCCCTGATAAGTGAGTCTTAAGCGTGCAGGGTATAACAACGCATAGTCAATTTGGGCCACTCGTAATTTGTTTTTGATGTCAGTGAATTTGCTCCTCTCCTCTTGAACCGTAGGGGTAACTTCAGGATAAATGGAGAACTCATTGCCATCATAGGAAAGTCATTGTTTGCTTCTCGCCACGCGTAATGCAACGTCCCGGTCCCTATAGTTCAAAAGCCGTGCTATGATAGGGCGCGGTGTGCTGCCCGGTGGCGGGCGTGGCCCCTGGGTATGGTGCGCCCGCTCCACAATAAATTGATTGGAGAATGACTCCACCCGATCGATGTAATCAGCAATTTCTCGACATACTCTTCCATCCGCCCCGTGTTGGTCAATTCGGGGATTCCAAGGACGCAAATATTATTGCGCCTACTGCGCGCTATTAAGTCCTCATTCTTCGCAGCAATGAGTTTCAGAAGTTTGTCCGTGTGGGCGATTTGCGTTGTGACCTGGGATGTTGTGTCTTCAGTGTCCGATATGCGGCGTTCTGCTTCTTTTAGGTGGTCCTCATGTTCCTCAAGCTTATGCGCCATTGCGTCCATGCGCGTTGACATTCTGTCCACCTTGTCGACAATGGTGGCGGAGCCCTGCCGGACTTCTGGGAGGATGCTTTGCACATCAGCCGACTGCATGGCTGCCGCTCCCTGGGCCCCGTCCCCTTCTTCCAAGTCTTGGTCATCCTGCACGTTCCGGGCGCTCTATTTGGGAGCTTTAAAGTAGAGTTTAGGTTGACGGGTGTCCGGCTTCACCATAGTGGCCTGCACTTAAGGCCCGGCACTGTTCACGCGACGCTACAATGTATGCTATGAGAACCAGGAGGGTGGCCTCTGCCGTGTCTGATGTTAAATGAGTGAGGGATAAGGGGCAGTGACGTGCAGCGCAATCCCCTTATGAATACTATTCTGATGCGTGGACGCAGGTAGAGCGGCCCAGTGAACGTACCGGCTGGGAACAGGCCAGTGCGATCAAAACTACTCGCCTACCATCCAATACACATTCCCGTGGGGAGGCAGGCCATCTTGATGCTCACAGTGGCATCCGTAAATTTCTTTAATTGCTGCAATGATGTGAACTACCAAGTCCTTTGTTGTTGAAGGAAGATGGATCCCCAATGCACTAGAGGGCCCATGCAGGAACTGAGAGCGTCAATGTAGGCAGGTCAGAGTCAGGGGGAAACCAGGACAATCCATACAGCATAATACAGATGCAGGAGCTATACACCTCTACTGTACAATGGAGAAAAATGAAGGCTAAAAATAATCAATGTGGCGTGACGCTCATCAAGGCATTCCAGACGCCGCACTCGTCAAGCAGGGGTGCGCGGCCCAGTGCGTGAGCTCTACTTCAGTGCCGCCCCTTTGACGATGCAGCAAGTGTAGTTCGCAGCGCAGCGGCAGCAGACTGCAAGGACGGGCCACAGCGCAGGAGCGATGCCGCCCACGCACGCAGTAAGTGTCCGGTTGTAACAGGTGGCACCCGGGCCCCGAGAGGGGTATCGAGGAGGCAGGGGCAAGGAGCATGTGAAGGCCGAGGAGCTCAGGGTGACAGCCACTTTGGCACCAATGCAGCGCTCCACCTACCGCCCACTTCGTGGTCCTGATTCGAGCTCCCTGCCCTGAGCAGTGTCCTCGCTGGGCAAGCTCCTTGGATTCTGCGAGGGGTGCTGCCACTGCGGGCACAGTTCCGCCCGGCTCCCGGGTCTGCAGCGTCCCGACAATCTTGCGCCACTGGGCCCAGTCTCCTCGTGGAGGGCTGCGGGTTCGCGTGAGCACCGGTGTCGCTCTGCAGCACCACACCACTACGCCTCCCCTCACAATGAAGAGGCAGCGGTACCGCTGCAGGCGCGGGATGGGCACAATCCAGACCATCTCGGCCCCAGGGCCTGCAGAGACGGAATAGACATGCCACGATTATGTGAATAAAGTTTGAAACCCACAAATTCTTTGAGGACAACATTGATATGAAGTGAAAACCGCACGTACTAAAGATCCTCCGAGGTCTATCTTCTAACGAATAAAATTGCGACCGCCCACTCGTGTTTGGTTAATCTATAAACAGATCACCATGTGTGTAAAGAACATGCCCTTGCAATCAATTGGAATATCCGTTTAGTAGCTCTAATTTACATATCAAAGACGGTTATCCAGTCTTTTACTAAACTCTTCGAGAATTTCCGTCCTCTTAATTAGTCCATAGAGGGGTACTGCACACACACACCAGAAACAATTACGGAGCAGCTCTATCCACCGTTCAGTATCACTTTGCCACATAGAAAATACAGAATTCCTGAGGAAGGCTAATCGCCGAAACACGTTGAAGAGGAATTGGTTCTGTATTTTGTAAAAGGACTGTTTATTTCTATGTGATTTATTCATGATTGTATTTTATAAGTAATTGTACATGGTCACATGTAACAATATGCACTTTGCAAAGATAAAAGATGTGTAAAAAAACTTTTTTAACAAAAGATATATATAAAAAAATTCTTTGAATAAAATCTATTTTGATACAACAAATAAAAAACAAAATAAAATAGTAAACAAAACGTACAAATATCTATCAGAATTGAATTATTGTTCAGCGTCAAACTTGTCTGGTTTAACTCTTGCACGTAACCCGGTGCCGCTTCGAATTTTTCTAAAAAGCTCTGCAGCACCACACCACTCCGCCTCCCCTCACAATGAAGAGGCAGCCGTACCGTTGCAGGCACGGGAGGGGCACAATCCAGACCATCTCGGCCCCAGGGCTCCAGTGGGTCACAGTCTTTGCTGGGCTGCAGTAGAGTTGATCAGCGGGGCCAGTAATTAGGATAAATGCAGGATTGTTAACAGCCAGGCTGCAGGAGCCTCATGAAGGTGCGGCCATACTGTGTGTGCGCCACCTAGCGCCCGCCCTCTGAATAATAATCCTCTGCTGTCCAATACCTTTAGGGATGCACATGTTAAGTGCTGGAAAGAACTCGGCCTGTCAAATCTTGGAGATTTTGTGGGCAATTCAGGTATTTATTCATTTGAGGAGATAAAAAATAAATTTGGGCTTGAGCATAGAGAATTGTTTAAATACTTGCAGATAAGTGACTTTCTGAGGAAAAAAGGCAGGGGGACAAGCAGGTTTTCTTGGGTCATTGTGATTGATTTTCTTCTCAAACGGAAGGCCTGGGTGGGTAAACTTTATAGGATGCTGATCGGTAGGATGGAGGATGACCTAGGAAAACATACTAGAAGGTGGGAAGAATTGTTGGAAGGGAATACAGGGGAATGTGAAGACTCTTTGCATCCGGCTCATTCCATCTTCATTTCAGCTACCTTGCAAATGCAGCATTTTAAAACATGGTTCAATATTTATATTACTCCAGCGAAGATTGAGAAATAGGGAGGGGTTGTAGGTGCACATTGCACTCAATGTGGTAGTTAAGCCTGACCTGGTGGTTAGAAGCCAGCAAAAGATGGCTCGACATCTAGTCATATAGTCCATGGAATCTGTAGCTTATGCTCGGAAAGGTAGAGAGACCAAGAAAAGAGGGCTGGAAATATGGGCACAACTGAGGGCTTGGACTGGAGCTATGGAAGGGGAGGCTACGAATGGGGAAGGGGCAACAGGGAGTAGTAGGGGGGTGGTTGGGCGTGGGGCAGCCTTGACTGATAATGGAGCATGGAGGTTCCCCACAATGAATTTGAGACCTTTCTTGTTTTTGTGTTTCTCTTTTTCTTCTGGTCTATTAGTGTTGTATGTATTACGCTGTATTGATTGGTGACATTTGGTTCATATAACCTTCATAAGAATGAAGTTGATTGATCTCTACTTGGAATGAGTTCTGTGAGGGTGTGTGTTTGTTGGGGTGGTATATATAAAATTTGCACAAAAGAAATTTAAAAAATAAATAAATAAATAAACAAGCAAATGACACCATCGGTATATTACAATTACATTGCAGTCAGTATGTTATGAGATATTACATTTCAGGTAAGTACACCAGGACTTCATTATTTTATCCTGCACTACTAAATACATCTATCTATCTATCTATCTACATATCAACTAATCTATCTATCTATATTACCTACTGGCGGTCTCCAGTAGGTAGTTATAGGTAGTTCTGCTTTTCCTGAGACAGAAAATTTATTGGTGTACTAATAACTTTGGCCCCATCATCTGCCTCTGCTCCTTCCTGGAAAGTTTTGGGGTGATCCGTCCAGGTGGGGCCGAGAACAATGGGGGTCCCAAACATAAATTCTCTGTATGTTTTCCATAGAACTCTTTAGGACAGGTTATAGCAAAAACTGTGGGACGGATTTACACCAAATTCAGCAGGATTTTTTAAACTTCACACAATTCACTGACAAAAACAAAGAATAAATATACGTTAGAGTGAGATGAATTTGTCAGTCTTAATATAAATGTTTTTAACTAAAAGAAAACTGAAATTCACCAGTTATAGTTAGCAGCACTAACTATAACTTGTGCTTCCACCATGCACTGCTTATGACTACACATATGACACCACTCACGGCATGCTCTATGACATCATTTATGACATCACTGATGACATAATTGATGACATCTCTGAGGCCATCATTGATGACATCACCCAAGCTTCTCTTTCCCCAAATTACTGTATAAATTGCTTTGACTTTCTACATAGCATGGTTAATGTTAACAATCAATCACAGATATATGTGAAACCCTCATTGAGTATAGTGTTACATTTGTATAGAACTGTTCAGAAAAAGCCAAAAAGGTGAATGCCAATTCCCAAAAAATGCCCTACTATGGACAGCTTTTATCTGTGTCAAACCTCTGACACACATCAAACCTACATTAAAAAATTAAGTTGATATCAGTATAAAACTGAGTACTGTAAACTGTGCTTACTCTATGGAGAGTGTTTACATAAATATGGCATAGAAGGTCGCCAGTAGATAGTTATAGTTAGGATCTAGTTTCCATAGGAAAAAGTTTTTTGTTTTCCTAATAACTTTAGCGCCAGTTGACGAATCTTCGCAACATTTTCAAAACTTGTGGCCTACTCCGGTCAGCTCCTATCCTGAAGGTTTTGGGGTGGTTTGTCAAGCGGGGGCCGAGAAAAAAGGAGAGTTATTTCAATAGGAAACTTTAGACACGGCTAAAGCCTGAACTGCTGAAAGGAATTACAGCAAATTTGGCAAAAATGTAGCTCTTGTTTCGGAAAGAGCTCTTTTTCCTAAATGGTGTAAATCCATTTAGTAGTTAATGAGGAAAAAGCAAAAGAGGTTGAAACATTTATTTTCCATAGGAAAATTTAGACACAGCTACAGCTTGAACTGCTGAACGGAATTACACCAAATTTGGTATAGAGGTAGCCCTTGTTTCAGAAAGAACTCTTTCTCCTAAATATTGTAAATCCGTTCAGCAGTTGCTTAGAAAATCAAAAAAATAAAAGTTTTGAGATATAGAGGCACAGAGGATCCGCCCACCCTCCCGACCACAAGCTTTATTCTAATTGGCTGTCAAAAATCCAAACCAGGAAGTGTTGGCAGCCATCAGAAAACAGGGAAACAAAGGTGAAAAAAGAAAAGGGAACAGGGTAGAAACACCCTGACCCCCTAGGCCTGCTCAGGGGGTCCCAGAAGGACCCCCATGCCAAACAAATCATGTTTTGTTTTTTAAATCAGCTAGATTTGCACACCCAGTGCAAATTTTGGCTGAAAAAAACGAAGCGTGCTATTATTTAGCACCTGGGGGCGTGCAAAATTGAAATTGCATGGGCCCAGGCAGGCCCCGCAGTCCCGTGGACTGCCACTCCCCGGGGCTTTCATTAAATATTTGCAGAGGGCTCACGGCCCCCTGCAGCCCCGGGGACCGCCACCCCAGGGACTTTTATTAATTATTTGGTAGTGGGGGACATGGCCCCCGCTGACCTGGGAAACCCCTACCCCTAGGGCTGTAAAAAAAAAAAACATACACCTGTGTGGGGGGGGGGGGGTTTGCACCCCCCACATGCCCCGGGGACCGCCACCTCCCGGGGCAATAATATTCAAATTTGTGGGTCCGTAATGGACCCCCGAGCCTGGGGGATCACCACCTCTGAGGAGAGGGCCAGCCCCGGGGGATGGGGTCCCCAGGGATAGAAGTGGCCTGGGAGGGGAGCCACGCGGCCCCCCTCCCCCCAAAAATAAAATAAAAATAAATAAATAAAGGCCAACCCCAGGGGATGGGGTCGCAGGGGCCAATAGAGGCCTCAGGAGGGGGCCACGCAGCCCCCTTCCCGTTTTTCTTTTTTTTAAACAGTGGTAAGGCCCTGGGGGATAGGGTCCCCAGGGACCCAAAAACGTAAAAAAAGGGGGGTCCACACACCCCCCCTTCTAAAAAAGTAAATAAGACAAAACACCGCGATCATGCCGGAGGCCCCGGCCCCCTTCCAGCAACACTCTGCAAACGCGCCCTGTGGCACGTTTTACAATGGGGAATTAATTCCCCTTCAATCATGAGGGCCCCTTGTGGCCAACTAGCCCACCAGGTACCTCCAAGAAGCACCAGAGGCCTGCGTTGCCGAGAGGTGGGCCAGGCCGTTCTCCTTTTTACACTTCTCTGCAAAGCAGCTCTGTGGCACTTACTGGAGGTACCTGGTGGGCTAGGGACCCTCAGGATTCAAGTGGACTTAATCCCCCAACTTGAAACGTGCCACAGGGTGCGTTTGCACAGTGGTAAAGGGAGGGGGCGGAGCATGTTAGAGTTAGAATTTAGCATTTAAAAAACTTTTGAAATTCACTGAAAAAAACATACGTTTCCAGCTTGTTATAGTTTAAAATTAGCATTTAAAAAACCTTTGAAATTCACTGAAATAACCATAGGTTTCCGGTACGTCTTAGTTAGAAATTAGCATTTAAAAAGCCTTAGAAAGTTACTGAAAAAAACATAGGTTTCAGGGGCATTATAGTTAGTTGGACATTTCCCTCATACAAAACCATAGAGATTCCCCCGTTATAGTTAGTTCAGCTAACTATAACTCGCGCCCCCACAATGCACTGCTGCTGACCTCACATATTACATCACTCATGACATGGTCAGTGACATCACTGATGACATCTCAAATTACTTTCCTGATGGCATCACTGATGACATCATCCATGTGATAATTTCATTCATCTTCTCACACCCTAATATAACTTTTGATACACCCACTCTAAATTATAGACTGCCATTCTCAAAACCATAGACATTCCAACACCAATAACTACATACCCACTCACTGATTCTTAGGGCTGCACACAAATATCCACTCACTCAACCGTACAGTCACTCATATTTATGGTCACTCAGTACATGACTATCATATGCACTCATACACCTATATAGACACTCACAACTTGCCACTCATGTATAGAGGTACTCACACACCTAGTCAGTCATGCAAATAATTAATCACACTCCCATTTACTCACCTATACAGTTATACACACATCAGCTCACTTACTCAAACAAATACTAGCACATTCTTACACTCTTATACAATAAGTGATATAAGCACACACTCATCCATACATCCACTCTCACAATCACACACTCTCACTTATAGCCATTTATATACTCTAACACACATATATACTGCCTTACACATATGTAGTTAGTTACACATGTACCACTGAGATATACATTCACTCACTAACACACACACTCATCCACCCATACAGTCCATCACAGATGCACTCTTGAAACCATGCACCCAGTGAATCACTCACTCACACATCGAATCACAGAGTCACACACACATCACCCACACAAACACCCAGGCACCCAAAGAGATACTCAGACAACCAATCAATAACTCATATAGACACTCATGTAGCTATTCGCAAACCCATGCAGCCGCTTACAAACCAACAAACAGCTGGATACAGACATTCACACAGTTTTTGTTACTAACCCGTGCATTCAGTAAGATACGTTTATTCATAGAGTCAGTCAGGCACCTACTAAATCATCCATTCAGACCCTTATACACCCATTCATTCTTAAATACGCCTTTCCCGATATATATTACACATATTTAAACTTTACAGAAACATACAGTCACTGGATGATGTCATGAGTGATGTCATTTGAGATGTCATAAGTGATGTCAGTGATCATGTCATGAGTGATGTAATATGTGAGGTCATGAGCAGTGCATTGCGGGGGCGCGAGTCATAGTTAGCTGAACCAACTCAATTCATGAAGCTTTATTCGGTACATGTAAAATGACCATAAAAGCACAAAGAAGAAGAAAATACATAATATAAATATTACAGGGTTCAGAATTCAAATCAGTAAAAAAATTCAATCAAAAATACATACAAATTATTGAAATAGCATACTTTTACGTGCATTAATAGACTGATTTAAAAATGTGCCAATATAAAAACAGACATCGACAAATTACAAGTTGAATATTAAACTCATAGCCTGATTAACTGTACGTATACCATATTTGACAAATAAAGGTTTCAAATAGGCTGTTCGGAAATTCATGTACAGTCTACAAAATAGTAAAAAATGCAAGGTGCTTTGTTTAGAAACGCCGTCACATAAACACGGCCCCGTCGGGTGTTTCTTAAGGTTCGGTTGGGCCACTAAATGAAGCGCTACCCGAAACCTTAGTCTGGTCAGCACAAACTTATGAGAGGGCCTAGTCACCAATGTTAGATAAGCTGGGAAACCTTCCTTTATAATATATTTACTGTAAAACGTGACAGTGAACAGAGATCCAAAGACCGAAGCCCGCTTCCTCGCTCTGCTAGTCAAAAATTTGGCTTTTAGCTCTGCTTTGGAGATTTGAGAAGCGGCGGTTCAGTCAACCAAGACATTTATATTAAAATTTTCCAAAAAACAATCAGCAACGAATTTAATCCAAGGGATATTTCGGTGTTTATCCAATAATAAACAATCCTCTATTATAGATCTATTAAGTGACTTTTCATCCTGAAGCCAGATTGAGCGCCAAGCCATAAGTGACCTCAGGGATAATAGATCATTAAAAAAATTAATATCCAGTTCCCGATGGATCAACTCAGAAGAGGCGGAGCCGGGTAAACACAGAAGCTTTTTTAAAAAGGTGTTCTCCTCCTTCTGTAAGTTAAGATCACATCTGTGACCCAAACACCTGTCCCTTATACAATGCTATTGCCTGGTATATTTGTAACATATCTCCGGTCCTTCTGTCCCCAATTTTTGCCGCAAATTTAAAAACACCATAGGAGTTTTTGGCCATTTTGCTGCTAATATTATGAAATTCATTAGTCCATTTTCTGTCTTTTGAGAAGGCTATACCAAGATAACAAAATGTATCTACTTGTTGCACCTTTTCACAGTCAATAAAAAAGGCATAAGTGAGTTTGCTTCTAGCCCCACAGGTCATAGTGTAAGTTTTCCCCTTGTTTATGGTAAGTTTTCTATCCTTAATAAAGGTGGAAAATCTATCAATCAGGCGCTGTAATCCACGCGGGGTTCGTGCAAGCAATACCGTGTCCTCAGCGTACAATAACACTGGCACAGAAACACCTTGGATCTTAGGGGCATCCGCATTTACATTTTTTTAAATAACGGCGATTTCATTAATAAACGATATAAAAAGGAAGAGGGCTAGTACGCAGCCCTGTCTGATCCCACGATTAACACCAAACTTGGGGGTACATTCCACATTAGTACCGTAGCGCACACAAGTTTGTAACTTTTGGTACAGCCTGGCAAGAAAAAAGATTATGCCCTCCGGGGCTCCAAGCTCTAGCAGTGTTGGCCATAGTAGGGAATGGTCAACCATATCGAAATCGCTACTTAGGTCTGCAAAGCAGAGGCATAATGTGCCATATTTAGCTTCCGTGTATTTACCGATCAATAAATCAAGGTTTATACACTGGTCCACTGTACCCCGGCCCTTCCTGAATCCATACTGGCTATCGGCCAAAATGGCCTCCCGCTCAACCCACTCTTCTAATCTAACCAGCATGACTCTACTCATGATCTTGACTGAGGTGTCTAGAAGAGAGATAGGGCGATAATTCTTTACATCTGCCCTACTACCTTTTTTATGTATTGGGATTATGATGGATTCCTTCCAGGTTTTTGGTGCCTCAGTGCAGACTGCTGCGTTAAAAAAAATAGCCAAAAGGGGACTCCACATCTCTGGAGCTGCTTTATAAACATCTATTGGAACCCCTTTAGGTCCCTGGGCTTTCCCCCCCTTGCTTGTACGTATACCAAGTTCTACTTCATTAACAGTAATTCCCAGAGATGTAATGGGCCACCTACCAGCGTTAGTATCTGTTCAGCTATCAGAGCCAAAAATATTTGAAAAATGCAAGACCCATCCATCGCTTGGTACATTGGAGGTTAACTCAGGTATAGTTTCCTCCTTAAGAAACGGGGAATTCACCGTTGCCCAAAATAGTGTATTATTGGATAATTCCGCCGCTTGGTTAAGAGAATCCCAAGCCTCTTGTTGTAGCTCACACTTCCTCTGTTTCAGGACTTGCTTGTACTCTAGTCTTAATTTGATTATAGGGCCTGGGTCCTTGAGCTTTTTGGCAAGTGCGTGTTTTAACTCAGTTAATAAGCTGGTGCACGAATGGTCAAATCAACCTGGTCCATTACTGTTCTGTTCCCGCATTCAGGAAAGAACCGAGCCGTGAGGGAAACGGCAAGACTGCGGCTCGAAACGACCCAGGGCAGGAGCGCTGCAGTTACCATCACCAACGCCACCGCCGAGAGGGCAGGACTTCAAGCCCCAGGTGCCCCGGCGGTCGCGGACGCAGCCTGTCACAGCTGAGCGCCCGGAGGCGCGATAAAGCAGTGGTGTGCCGAGCGCACATTGGGGGCGCATTCAGGAACGAACCGAGCTGTGAGGGAAACGGCAAGACTGAATGAATGAATGAATTTAGATTTCTAGAGCGCACATAGCTGCCCTGAGGCGTCCAAGCGCTAAGAATACCAACTGAGGTTAAAATCAGGAAAAGGAAGTGTCAGCTCCACTATTTACGTGGTGAACAAGAGCGTTTTCAGCTGTTTCCGGAAGGAGAGGATGTCGGGATTAGATCTTAGATGCTGAGGAAGGGCGTTCCACCTCTTGGCTATATTGTAAGAGAAGGAGCGGCCTCCGGACCTTGATTTCTTTATTTGCGGCACAATGGCTAGATTTGCAGAGGTGGAGCGCAGCTGTCTGGTGGGGAGATAGGGTGTGATGAGAGGGAGATTAATTGCTGGGCCAAGAGACCAGAAGGTCTGGTGTGCAATACAGAGTGATTTGAAGTTTACTCTTTCCTCAACGGGAAGCCAGTGCAGTTTCCTTAGTCCGGACTTTACTGAGGATCTGCGGGGGATTTGTAGAAGCGTTCGTGCTGCGCAGTTCTGTATTAGTTGCAGTTTGCGTAAAGTGAAGTCAGGAGCTCCGAGATACAATGCATTTCCATAGTCCAGCCATGATTGGATCAGGCCCAGAACCACGGTTTTTCTTGCTTCAAAGGGGAGTAGAGGTAAGATCTTCCTGATGACTCTCAGGATGCCGAAACAGATGGCAGAAAGTTTTGTTGCCTGTTGATCGAAGGACAGGGACCTGTCGAGCCAGACACCGAGGCTCTTAATGGCGTCTTTGGGAACAGGGGCAGGACCTAAGCTGGAAGGCCAGAGAGTGTCTATGGAAGATGGTGCAGTGTGACCCAAGAGCATGAGCTCGGTCTTGTCTCCATTGAGTTTGAGACAAGACTTGGTCATCCAGCTCTTGACCCTCTCCAGGCAACCAGCAAGATCTACACTCGCCGAAGGTCCCCCTGCCTGTGCCAAGGAGACCACCAGCTGAGTATTGTCCGCGTAGGTAACGATCTTCATACCATACGGACGGACGATCTCAGCCAGTGGCCTCATGTAGACATTAAATAGCGTCGGGCTCAATGATGATCCCTGCGGGACTCCGCATCCCAGAGGCTTGCTAGAGGAGGTGACATTGCCCTCATACACCTGGAAAGATCTGTCACTCAGGTAGGACCTGAACCACTCCAGAGCTCTGTCAGATATTCCGGTGTCCAGGAGACGCTGCAGAAGGATACCGTGGTTAACGGTATCGAATGCCGCGCTCAGATCGAGGAGGATGATTGCCACCGATCCTCCCCGATCTAAGATTCTCCTGGACTCCTCTGTGACTGCCAGCAGTGCCGTCTCGGTCCCATGCTTGGGGCGGAAGCCAGTCTGGGAGGGATCGAGCAGTTGGTTTTGCTCAAGAAAAGTTGTTAACTAGCTGTTTATATATTTCTCCAAGATTTTGGCTGCTCAAGGCAACAAGGAGATCGGGCGGAAGTTGTTGAGGTTCTTGGTGTCCAGGTTAGGTTTTTTGACAAGCGCCCTCACCATAGCCTGCTTCCGCGCTACTGGGACTGTGCTGGTAGAGATCGAGATGTTGAGTACTCCGAGCAGTGTGGGAAGAATGGTTTGAATAGCAGAGACTAGAACATATGGGGGTGCTGGGTCTCTAGGGGAGCCTGACTTCACTTGATGCATGAGGGAGGTAAGGTGATCCACCTCCAACTGGGGGAATTCCGCCAGCACCGGAGGGCGGTTGGATGTATTTTCTTGAGAGGGTCATGAAGATGCTTTAGTCAAAGCAGTTTGTTCTGTGGATGGGAAGGAAGAGTAGATGAGATTAATTTTCTGGGAAAAGAAGTTGGCCAGATCTTCGCAACGGAGCGGAGGGTTCTCAATTATAAGAGGGGGTGTGGGGAGGGTGGTGAGGCTTTTTACTATTTTGTAGATCTCTTTCGAGCTGGAGCTGGCCTCTGCGATCTGGTTTGAATAGCATAGGGATTGCGCACTTTTTATGTCTTTTTTGTATGTCCTGATGGCCTCTCTATAGATAGTTTTGTCTGCTTCCGCATATCCCAGTCGCCATTTACGTTCCAGTCTCTTACAAAAACGCTTTTTCTCCCGTAGTTCATTAGAGTACCAGGGAGCTGAGATTCTGGATCTTTTAAAAACCGTTTTCTTCAGGGGGAGCGTGGCATTTAGAGAATTTTGTATCCATTCATTAAATGTTTCATTGGCCTGTGAAGGAGTCTGACCGACTAGGGGAGTTGATTTTTGTAATTCCTGGGTCCACTGGGCCAGCGGGATTTTGGACCAATTTCGGGTTTCTTGGACTATAGGTGTGATGGGTGTAGATTTCTCAGTTGTCCATAGCAGCGGGACTAAAGTATGGTCTGTCCAAGGAAGTGCTATAGGGGAACAAGCCTTCAAATGTGGACAGTTGCTGAAAACTGGATCCAGCAAGTGACCTTTCGTGTGCGTAGGAGATGAGACCAGCTGAAGCAGCTGAAAAGCGGAAAAGTCCCCGATTAGTTTATTGGTGATGGAGTTATTGGGGTCATCAAATTTTTTATTGAGATCACCCAATAGCGTGAAGTTAGAGGGAGATAGGGCCAAATCAGCGACTAGCGGGGGCAGAGATTCATAGAACTGTTTGGGTGTGCCCGGTGGGCGATATATAAGTGTTCCAGAGAAACTTATGTTGGGGGAAAATTCCAGGGTAAAAGACATGCTTTCACATTCCGGGAAGGGATTGGGGGTACAGCGACAGGTGAAACAGTTTCTGAAGATGATGGCTAAGCCACCCCCTCTTTCACTTTCCCGGTCCTGTCTTACAATTTGGTATTCCTGCCCCAGAATTTGAACCAACTCAGGATCGGAGTGAGGGGTTAGCCATGTCTCAGTTAAAAAGAGAGCGTCCGTTTTTTTCTCGTCAATTAACAGAGAAAGCTCTGTGCAGTGTCTTGGAAGAGACCTGCAATTTAACAGGAACAATCTAAACAGTTGTTGATTTTGTGTGTGGGGTTCAAACCTGAGATGAGTCTTGCAGTCCCTACATTGAGGAGGTAGGTCGAGCGGGCCGTATTTGTGAGCACAGGTCAAGGTTACCTGAGAGTTGATAGTTCGGAGTTCTTCGGAGGTGTAATTCCGGATTTTCGTGAAGGAAGATGTAGGGGTTGTGGCCCCTGGTCCTGGCCCGTCGCGGACGGGCGCAGACGGGCTTGCCTTAGGCGCGCCTTCGGCGCGCAAATGGCGCGCCCGCTGCGCTCGTCCGCTGCGCTTCCTAGGGTTACACATTTTTATATGAGCAGAGGGACAACGCTAGGGGTGTGGCCTAAGAAGAGGGCGTGGCCAGCAAACTCGCCGGTAATGTCGGCGTGGTGTTTGTTCTCTGAACGAGGGTCCGCTGCGCGCTGGCAGGGAGGTGCACAGGTAAAATTCTACACAAAATAAACAACAGATAATAAAATTAGCAGCAGTTCGTCCTACTCCCGGCTTTCCGCCTCAGGAGGTATGCGATCTAAAGACGCTTGTATTCAGCGTTCTTTAAATAGGGCGGGCAGGGGGCGTGGCCTAAGAAGAAGGCGTGGCCAGCAAACTCGCCGGTAATGTCGGCGTGGTGTTTGTTCTCTGAACGAGGGTCCGCTGCGCGCTGGCAGGGAGGTGCACAGGTAAAATTCTACACAAAATAAACAACAGATAATAAAATTAGCAGCAGTTCGTCCTACTCCCGGCTTTCCGCCTCAGGAGGTATGCGATCTAAAGACGCTTGTATTCAGCGTTCTTTAAATAGGGCGGGCAGGGGGCGTGGCCTAAGAAGAGGGCGTGGCCAGCAAACTCGCCAGTAATGTCGGCGTGGTGTTTGTTCTCTGAACGAGGGTCCGCTGCGCGCTGGCAGGGAGGTGCACAGGTAAAATTCTACACAAAATAAACAAGAGATAATAAAATTAGCAGCAGTTCGTCCTACTCCCGGCTTTCCGCCTCAGGAGGTATGCGATCTAAAGACACTTGTATTCAGCGTTCTTTAAATAGGGCGGGCAGGGGGTGTGGCCTAAGAAGAGGGCGTGGCCAGCAAACTCGCCGGTAATGTCGGCGTGGTGTTTGTTCTCTGAACGAGGGTCCGCTGCGCGCTGGCAGGGAGGTGCACGGGTAAAATTCTACACAAAATAAACAACAGATAATAAAATTAGCAGCAGTTCGTCCTACTCCCGGCTTTCCGCCTCAGGAGGTATGCGGCTCGAAAAGACCCAGGGCAGGAGCGCTGCAGTTACCATCACCACCGCCACCGCCGAGAGGGCAGGACTTCAAGCCCCAGGTGCCCCGGCGGTCGCAGACGCAGCCTGTCACAGCTGAGCGCCCGGAGGCGCGATAAAGCAGTGGCGGCACCCAGACACCTAGCCAACCACTCATCCCTTCAGTAAGAACTCACAGTGCCAGACATAATAAGGCTGCAACTAGTTTGCAACCTAAAACAACTACATCTAATGTCCCGAGCATTTCACATCATGCCCGCCCTACCACTAGCAATCTAAACGATTCTCAGATACTAGCAAGATCAGGGTCTAACTTGGCGAGTACTAGCAACACCGGTCGGTCTAGAGACAGTAGACCCATAAAACATCAGGGACCTGCCCTGCACTTACCCCCTGATGCCTGTCCTTATGTTTTGGTTTTGGCAGGCATTCCATCACTTAGAGAGGGACAAGGCCAATCATGGGTTCAGCTCAACAACAAATGCATTGATTGGCTGACAAAGCACAAAGGTGTTGGCTATGATATATCAAATGAGATTGTCTCAGCCCGCAGGGTGTCGTGGGTAGACCCCTTATTTAAAGGCATTCAAGGTGACTGCATCGTCATTAACTTCAGGAACCCCGGCACAGTTAGATTTTTGCTAAATACAAACATGGTACGTCCAGGCCCGTCCACCGTCGTAATTCCACTTCCCCTAAGTTAATTTTATAGACCCCCACAAAGGCCACTACATCCTGCTATTTCTCCCTTTGGGTTATATAATAGGTTTGCACCCCTTTCAGATTTGGATACTTTGGACTGACCACCAGTTGTCAACCTACTATCCACCATAGCGACTGATCAGCCACCAGTGCCAGCGATTCAAGAATTAGTACCAACGACCACTGTGACTGTCTCACCCACCGTTGGGAATAAATTGTCATGTATCACAGCAACGCTAGGGCACAATTGTGACCTGTCACTTATGAGTTGGAATATAGCTGGCCTTAAGTCGAAATTAAAAATCAAAGAATGGACTAATTGGATAAAAAGGTTTGACATATTAACGATGCAGGAGACCTGGTGTACCACCCTACTCACACTAGAAGGGTTCTGCTGCCATAATCAAATTGTAGACGCCCCCCCCATGGGTCATCCAAGCGGGGGCCTTTCAATCTGGGTCAAGATGAAAGCTTGTGTGCAAACCAAATTGATTAAGAGTAACCCTAAATGTTTTATGGCCTTGAAATATACCAACAGGTCAAAGCTATGTTTAATTAATTTTTATAATAATGAGTTTACATCTCACCCAAATGATTTTTTTTTATTATTGTTCAAATTTATTGATGATGTGATTGTCGAGCAAAAACATGGAGTTTTTGATGGTATTTGTACTGGTGGAGACTTTAATGCTCACATGTATCGTAGCAATTATACGTGCAGGAGTGGAGAAGAATTGAGGGACCATCTTGCCCCTCGTCTCTTATTAAATGCTATGGAAATTGCCGGTACCGAGGGGAATAATGTCTCTACCCCCACATATATTGGTCAAGGAAGCCCCTCTACCATAGATTACATATTTGTCTCTCCAACATTGTGTGACATCTTGGAAAAAGCCGAGGTTGTTTGCTCTCCCTATAGCGACCATTACCCACTATTAATACAACTAAAAAACCACTGGATTAATCAAGATGAAATTAATAGGTTAACCGCAGCAAAAAACCTGGAAGTATCCACAGATGGGTTAAGGGTTGTATGGAAGGGAGCTGACAATAAGGGCATTTTAGCAAATGTGATTCATAAATATCCCACACTAATTATGAACTGCCTGACCTGTGATAAACCGGGGCACGTTATCATTGATTCCTTCTGTGAACTCTGTACTGCCATCAAAAGAGAGACCTCTAAACCAGCACGGGTTAATAGAACTAGTAACCCACGCTGGTTTGATTCATCGTGCTCCCGGGCTAATAGAGATCTGAGGGACGCTATTAAGACCATACCGAGAGACTTGGCACTTGTAAGAACATTGAGGGCCCGATATAAGTCTGCATTACGTACCCGCTCTGAAGCATTATTGAAGGATCATTGGGAGGCTCTTGTACATACTGCTGTTTTAAAAGACACCACAGGGTTTTGGAGGGAGGTCAAGGCCCTTAGATCGCTTGGTTCCAATTTAACACCTATTAATTGTAACATCACGGGGGATACATGGGCCGAGCATTTCTCTAAAATATATGCTGTATCAGAGTCCCCCCCTGAGATCATCTTCCCTGTCAGGCCTTTGAAGATCAAATTACACGAGGTCGAGGATGCCATATCAGAAAGTGCGGGCAACAAAGCCCCTGGCCCTGATGGTCTATCAATAGATCAAATTAAATCAGAAATTAGCTTTTGGGCACCCCTCCTTTGTAACCTTTTCAATAATCTATCTGATAACTCCATCCCAGATTCATGGTCTAACAGTGTTATTGTGCCAATATTCAAAAAGGGCGATAGATCAGACCCAGGCTGCAATCGCCCGATATCACTGATTGACAACACTTTAAAGGTTCTTGGGAGGGTACTTTTTAAGAGGATAAACAGCTGGGCCAACGATAACGATATCTTACACCAATGTCAGCTTGGTTTTAGATCTAATGTGGGCACTGTTGAACAATGCTTGAACTTGAATCTGTTAACAGCAAAATATACTATTGTAAAAAAGTCCCCCCTGTATTTTGGTTTTATGGATTTAAGTTCTGCATTTGATTTTGTTAACCGTTCACGGTTGTGGTCACTACTCCTTAAATATGGTTTAGACGATTCCTTGGTTTATTTTCTTTCCTACTTGCACAGGGACTTAAAAGCCCTTGTTCGTATCAACTGTGAGGGTGAGGTCTCCAAGGACATTTTAATTGGCAGGGGGGTCAGACAGGGCTGTGTGCTCGCCCCCCTGCTTTTTATTTTGTATATTAATGAGCTGAGCAACACCCTATGCACTTTAACCAATGATGTTCCAATTGTTAATGGCACCCCCATCCCCGCCCTATGGTACGCGGATGACGCGGGGCTAATGGGCCGCCCACCCAACGCCTTACGTATTTTAATTTCAGGCTTTGTTTCTTTTATGGCAGATTTGGGTTTGTCGACCAATTTTAATAAATCGTATATTATGAACTGCGGCCCTAAAAGATATAACATCACCACAATCAAATCTAGAGAAAACACCCTAAAAAGCACAAGCACTTTTCCATATTTGGGACTAGTTTTCTCAAATTCTGGATCCTGGCAACCACATGTCGTTTATGGGAGAAATAAGATTGGTAAATCTATCAATTCGGTTCTCTCCCTTCGTCAACCTAGACATGCCGATGTTGTCTCCTCCCTTATAAAGATCTACCGTAGTCAATGCCAACCTACTGGCACATATGGCTCAGAGGTGTGGGGATATTCTAACTGCATCTCTATTCAAACTGAGGAAAACAGATTTTGTCGGAAGGTATTGGGGGGTGTTGTCTCTGCGGCAACATATATTTGCCATAAAGAACTTAACCTACCCTTTATAGAAGACTTTATCCGTTCAAGACCAGCGCTTTTCTTGCTGAAAATTTGGCTTAATTCTTCGGCCACTTTAACGCGCAGTATGCTAACTGACTGCCTACAAAGTGATAGGTCTCACCATATTCCATGGTTGAACGCGGTTGAGAAAAGTTTGACTAGCGTGGGGTATGGCTCTCTATTTACTTCCCCTAACACCATAGACCACTCCCATAAGAACAAAATCAAAGGGGCTTTGTACAACCTTTACAATATGGAACGGATAAGACTCGAATATCTAAAGCCATCTGTCATTAAGTACTCTACCCTTCACAACTCTAATGTTGGTTTATCATTGTCACCACAGAGATACCTGCTTACCACATTAGGTAGATGGTATAGGAGTCTTCTGTTCCGTCTCCGGGATGGTAGTATTTGAATCTGTTAAATTTCCCTTTGGGATATAACAAACACCTCGATAAGCTGGACTGTCCATGTATGACGGGTGGCAAACAAAGCGTGGTGCATTTCTTCTTTTTCTGTAGTTTCTATAGGCTGTATACCACTCGTTACTTAATACCGTACTGTTGCAGATAGGTACTTAGAGACTTTAATCTGGCATTAAAAACCTTCCGAATGTTAAGGACAGACGAGGAGATATTTTGTGCAAGCAGCTTTCTTAAAGCTGCTGTCCGTTCCCGTGCTTCTATGGATCCATTAGGATGAAAAGAGTGAAATTGCTTTCTTTGCTTAAATTACACAATTTCTATTTTGCACATTTTGATGGGTGTATGTTTACGATTGGACATGTGGAAGCTCTCCTCTATATGAAATGATGTTTTTAAAAACTTTTATATAACTTTTGCACCATTCATCATTGGTTTTATTAATTGCGCTAATATGATGTACCTGTTGTTTTTACTATGATTCTTTTTAATGTATACTGTACTTTTATGGATGTATCTATTCCGAATAAAGATCATTTGACTTGACTTGACATTACTGTTCTGGGTTCTTTTAGGTCTGGTAAACCTGGCATCAATAGATTTATTAATACAATTAAAAACATATAAAACCCCTTCAAAATCCATATTGTTATCAAGAATAAGTGTGATGTCAATCAAATTTTCTCTAATGATAGAGCTTATTAATTCTGTGGCTTTCTCTCCTATCCATCTTAATCGAACGCCATTAGGTCTGTGGGGTTCCACGTTGTTAATTATGGTCCCTGTACCTACAGAGCTTCTATCCCAAAGAGAACAATCTAGGATTATATAATTATGATCACTAAGAGATGTGACTTCAATCCTAGGAGGAGCAAAAAAAGAGGTAATATTAGAAGAAACAAATCACATGGTCTATGACTGAACTGCTCTGCTTGTTCTTAAAGGTGGGAATAGACTGGCCCCTTTCATCCTTGGCAGGGTCCAGAATTTCCAAATCATAGCATCCCATAAACGTATGCAGCGTTTCACCATAGCTATTATGTCTAAAATGCAGGTCATCCGAACCATCATTATTGGTAACCCCACACACTTTTTGGGTTGACAATTCACATAGCGAAATATTAAAATCACCCACCCAAATAATATCGAAGAAAACACAGCTTTCTGCACTAAAATTATCTATTGCACTAGCCAAATCATTAACTACTGTCGTCCTGGTATTATCAAAGACATTATTATAGTAGTTCACTAACAGAATGTTACACCCTTGGTCATCAACGAGCCAGAGAATCTGTGCATGTGTACCTACAATCAAATATCTTTTTACTATGATTTGCCGATTGATAGAAACCAATATCAAAAGGCCTCCTTTAGCTCTCCCTGAGGCGGATGCTTGCTCCGCTAAATTATAAGAGACAAACAGCTCGTAATTAACATCTTCCCTGCACCATGTTTCCTGGAAGCAAACAATATCATGGCTGTTGATGAAACTCTTCCAGTCCAAAACATTCCCCTTAGACTTCAGTCCGGCAATTTTCCAGCTGACGATTGTAACACCTATAAAACCAACTCTTCTAACAGTATCCTGTACATCAGTAGCTTTTGTGTCATCTCCAGCCATTCCATTTGAAATATCCTCACAGGTACCAATCGCATTTTGATCGCCAGTCAAATTTAGCTCTAGGTGTATTTGCTCCTCACTTGATTCGATCACCTGTCTGGGCGCTGACACCTGTCTATCTGGAGGCACATTCTGATCAACCATCCGAACTTGCTCGGGATATGTAACCTCCTCACTAAATACGGTCGCCTGTCTACAGGTAAACACCATGTTATTTGTGGGCACACACACGTGGGGCCCATAATCCTTGGGGAGTCAATCATTTGAGTCCAGGGAACTTAGAGCTTGATACCTGTTTTGCGTTGAAACTTCAATGACTGGGCGATAAATCAGTGTGATTGGTCTATTTCTATTAGTCACTGGGGGTGTTTTAATTAGGTGACTGTAAAAGTAACCAAGTGGGCGCACACAAACACTATTCTCATTGTATAATAACCAGGCTGCTCTTAATAAAACAATGTTGGGGGTGTTTGAAATTAACAATGACACAATCACCCCTACAAGTCTTTCTAGAGTTTCCAATCCAGTTTACCCTCTTAGTGGATACAATCTGGTCAGAGTAAGCAATAGGAAACCCACATTGCCTATGCAGCCATGAGACTGTTTTATTTTTAAGGGAATCATGTGGTTCCTGCTGGTGCTGTCCAGAATGGTTTTCGATTGGTGGCACATTAGTTAAAACGACCACATACGGTGCACAGTCAGGGGGGAGGTTAATGAAACGACTTTTCTAAGCTTCTGCTAATCCTATTCTACTCTCAAGTGCTGTAGCAACCTGATTATTTTGACATGGTAATGGCGTAGGGTTATGCATAGCTATTTTGGTTATATTAGATCCTCCATTAGTTAAGTTGGATACATCTTCCCTAAATATAGCACCCTTCTCAACCGTATCCATCTCGGCACCCCTAGAACTTCCGGCACGATCAATATGGGAATTCAAAAGACCACCTAGTCTTAATACTTCAGCGGAGATGATATCAAATTTATGCACCAAAGGTTTGATCAGCTTTTCAATTTTAGCGTCTATGATACTGACTAGAAAATTAAGTTGCTCATTATCTATTTTAACAACACCATTCTTATCTGATAGCTCCAGGTCACCAGGGGTATTATTATGGAGTATGTCTGCTCTTTTTTTATTGCGATTCCCCCGTTTAATTTGTAGTTTCCTACATGCCCTCACTGCTCTAGGGGCAGGAGGGGTCTGTAACAAGAATTCATTAGAGACACCCAGAGTATCCTGTTTTGACTCAAGTTCGGCAGGCACAGCAGTACTCACATCAACAAGGTTAACTAGTTCACCACTATCGTCTAAAGGAGTAGTGGTCAATGCACTTGGAGTTGCAGGGGGAATATCAGGTGGACTCCCCCTACCTAGGGATTTTCTCCGATCATTATTGATTTTGCTGACCACTTTCACTAGATAATTATTCAACGTTGCTAAAGCTGGTGGAGTATTAAGGGCTTTCTGTTTTGACATTTTTGTCAATTTTTGACAATAACACCAAAAATAAAACTAATAAGTGTGAAAACTAGAACAAAGACTTTTATGAATTGTTTTAAAAAATATAAAGATAAAATCAGCTCATAAACCTATGGCTTTAAGGAATTAATAGGTAAAGCGGCCAGTCACAATCATAAGAGTCATAAGTATCTCACTTTATGGGTATAAACACCCTCTCCTACGATGACGACCAGGATTTGTGGCCCAGCTCAGCCTCGTCCTGCCCCTGACTGCCACAGAAAGTCCCGCCCTTGTCCGGGGCTTCTCCCGGCACTGCCCACGCGCGTCCCGCAGTGCGGGAGTTGTTCCGAGTTCTTAAAGCGCCTCCAGGCGCGTTGTGGCCGTCAAGGATGTGCGCCGCCCCCGGGGTTGTTGGGGCAAGTTTGTTGGGTGGTAAAAACTACAGCTGTTCCCCTCACGGCGTGGAGAGACCTGCCATTTCCCTCACGGCGCAAGAGAGAGAAGTAGCGTCGTTGCCGTTGCCCTCACGGCTCGTGGAATGCTGGTAAGAATTGCCCCCAGGAGCACTCGGCGCTACGAGTTCTTAAAGCGTCTCCAGGCGTTTTGTGGCCGTCAGGGATGTGCGCCGCCCCCGGGGCTGCTGGGGCATGTAGTTTGGTGGAAAAAACTACAACCGTTCCCCTCACGGCGTGGAGAGACCTACCGTTTGCCTCACGGCGCAGGAAAGAGAAGTAGCGAAGTTGCCGTTGCCCTCACGGCTCGTAGAATGCTGGTAAGAATTGCCCCCAGGAGCACTCGGCGCTCTGAGTTCTTAATGCGCCTCCTGGCCTGTTGTGGCCGTCAAGGATGTGCGCCGCCCCCGGGGTTGTTGAGGCATGTTGTTGGGTGGTAAAAACTACAGCCGTTCCCCTCACGGCGTGGAGAGACCTGCCGTTTCCCTCACGGCGCAAGAGAGAGAAGTAGCGTTGTTGCCGTTGCCCTCACGGATCGTGGAATGCTGGTAAGAATTGCCCCCAGGAGCACTCAGCGCTACGAGTTCTTAAAGCGCCTCCAGGTGTGTTGTGGTCGTCAGGGATGTGCGCCTCCCCCGGGGCTGCTGGGACATGTAGTTGGGTGGTAAAAACTACAACTGTTCCCCTCACGGCGTGGAGAGACCTGCCGTTTGCCTCACGGCGCAGGAGAGAGAAGTAGCGTAGTTGCCGTTGCCCTCACGGCTCGTAGAATGCTGGTAAGAATTGCCCCCAGGAGCACTCGGTGCTCTGAGTTCTTAATGCGCCTCCAGGCGCGTTGTGGCCGTCAAGGATGTGCGCCGCCCCCGGGGTTGTTGGGGCAAGTTTGTTGGGTGGTAAAAACTACAGCCGTTCCCCTCACGGCGTGGAGAGACCTGCCGTTTCCCTCACAGCGCAAGAGAGGGAAGTAGCGTCGTTGCCATTGCCCTCACGGCTCGTGGAATGCTGGTAAGAATTGCCCCCAGGAGCACTCGGCGCTACAAGTTCTTAAAGCGCCTCCAGGCGCGTTGTGGCCATCAGGGATGTGCGCCGCCCCCGGGGCTGCTAGGGCATGTAGTTGGGTGGTAAAAACTACAGCCGTTCCCCTCACGGCATGGACAGACCTGCCGTTTCCCTCACGGTGCAGGAGAGAGAAGTAGCGTTGTTGCCGTTGCCCTCACGGCTCCTGGAATGCTGGTAAGAATTTCCCCAGGAGCACTCGGCGCTCTGAGTTCTTAATGCGCCTCCAGGCGCGTTGTGGCCGTCAAGGATGTGCGCCGCCTCCGGGGTTGTTGGGGCAAGTTTGTTAGGTGGTAAAAACTACAGCCGTTCCCCTCACGGCGTGGAGAGACCTGCCGTTTCTCTCACGGCGCAAGAGAGAGAAGTAGCATCGTTGCCGTTGCCCTAACGGCTCGTGGAATGCTGGTAAGAATTGCCCCCAGGAGCACTCGGCGCTACGAGTTCTTAAAGCGCCTCCAGGCGTGTTGTGGCCGTCAGGCATGTGCGCCGCCCCCGGGGCTGCTGGGGCATGTAGTTGGGTGGTAAAAACTACAACCGTTCCCCTCACGGCATGGACAGACCTGCCGTTTCCCTCACGGTGCAGGAGAGAGAAGTAGCGTTGTTGCCGTTGCCCTCACGGCTCGTAGAATGCTGGTAAGAATTGCCCCCAGGAGCACTCGGTGCTCTGAGTTCTTAATGCGCCTCCAGGCGCGTTGTGGCCGTCAAGGATGTGCGCCGCCCCCGGGGTTGTTGGGGCAAGTTTGTTGGGTGGTAAAAACTACAGCCGTTCCCCTCACAGCGTGGAGAGACCTGCCGTTTCCCTCACGGCGCAAGAGAGGGAAGTAGCGTCGTTGCCGTTGCCCTCACGGCTCGTGGAATGCTGATAAGAATTGCCCCCAGGAGCACTCGGCGCTACGAGTTCTTAAAGCGCCTCCAGGCGCGTTGTGGCCATCAGGGATGTGCGCCACCCCCGGGGCTGCTAGGGCATGTAGTTGGGTGGTAAAAACTACAGCCGTTCCCCTCACGGCATGGACAGACCTGCCGTTTCCCTCACGGTGCAGGAGAGAGAAGTAGCGTTGTTGCCGTTGCCCTCACGGCTCCTGGAATACTGGTAAGAATTTCCCCAGGAGCACTCGGCGCTCTGAGTTCTTAATGCGCCTCCAGGCGCGTTGTGGCCGTCAAGGATGTGCGCCGCCTCCGGGGTTGTTGGGGCAAGTTTGTTGGGTGGTAAAAACTACAGCCGTTCCCCTCACGGCGTGGAGAGACCTGCCATTTGCCTCACGGCGCAGGAGAGAGAAGTAGCGAAGTTGCCGTTGCCCTCACGGCTCGTAGAATGCTGGTAGGAATTGCCCCCAGGAGCACTCGGCGCTCTGAGTTCTTAATGCGCCTCCAGGCGCGTTGTGGCGGTCTAGGATGTGCGCCGCCCCCGGGGTTGTTGGGGCATGTTGTTGGGTGGTAAAAACTACAGCCGTTCCCCTCACGGCGTGGAGAGACCTGCCGTTTCCCTCACGGCGCAAGAGAGAGAAGTAGCGTTGTTGCCGTTGCCCTCACGGCTCGTGAAATGCTGGTAAGAATTGCCCCCAGGAGCACTCGGCGCTACGAGTTCTTAAAGCGCCTCCAGGTGTGTTGTGGCTGTCAGGGATGTGCGCCTCCCCCAGGGCTGCTGGGGCATGTAGTTGGATGGTAAAAACTACAACCGTACCCCTCACGGCGTGGAGAGACCTGCCGTTTGCCTCACGGCGCAGGAGAGAGAAGTAGCGAAGTTGCCGTTGCCCTCACGGCTCGTAGAATGCTGGTAAGAATTGCCCCCAGGAGCACTCGGTGCTCTGAGTTCTTAATGCGCCTCCAGGCGCGTTGTGGCCGTCAAGGATGTGCGCCGCCCCCGGGGTTGTTGGGGCATGTTGTTGGGTGGTAAAAACTACAGCCGTTCCCCTCACGGCATGGAGAGACCTGCCGTTTCCCTCACGGCGCAAGAGAGGGAAGTAGCGTCGTTGCCGTTGCCCTCACGGCTCATGGAATGCTGGTAAGAATTGCCCCCAGGAGCACTCGGCGCTATGAGTTCTTAAAGCGCCTCCAGGCGCGTTGTGGCCATCAGGGATGTGCGCCGCCCCTGGGGCTGCTGGGGCATGTAGTTGGGTGGTAAAAACTACAGCGGTTCCCCTCACGGCATGGAGAGACATGCCATTTCCCTCACAGCGCAAGAGAAAGAAGTAGCGTCGTTGCCGTTGCCCTCACGGCTCGTGGAATGCTGGTAAGAATTTCCCCCAGGAGCACTCGGCGCTCTAAGTTCTTAATGCGCCTCCAGGCGCGTTGTGGCCGTCAAGGATGTGCGCCGCCTCCGGGGTTGTTGGGGCAAGTTTGTTGGGTGGTAAAAACTACAGCCGTTCCCCTCACGGCGTGGAGAGACCTGCCGTTTCCCTCACGGCGCAAGAGAGAGAAGTAGCGTCGTTGCCGTTGCCCTCACGGCTCGTGGAATGCTGGTAAGAATTGCCCCCAGGAGCACTCGGCGCTACGAGTTCTTAAAGCGCCTCCAGGCGTGTTGTGGCCGTCAGGGATGTGCGCCGCCCCCGGGGCTGCTGGGGCATGTAATTGGGTGGTAAAAACTGCAACCGTTCCCCTCACGGCGTGGAGAGACCTACCGTTTGCCTCACGGCGCAGGAGAGAGAAGTAGCGAAGTTGCCGTTGCCCTCACGGCTCGTAGAATGCTGGTAAGAATGGCCCCCAGGAGCACTCGGCGCTCTGAGTTCTTAATGCGCCTCCATGCGCGTTGTGGCCGTTTAGGATGTGCGCCGCCCCCGGGGTTGTTGGGGCATGTTGTTGGGTGGTAAAAACTACAGCCGTTCCCCTCACAGCGTGGAGAGACCTGCCGTTTCCCTCACGGCGCAAGAGAGAGAAGTAGCGTCGTTGCCGTTGCCCTCACGGCTCGTGGAATGCTGGTAAGAATTGCCCCCAGGAGCACTCGGCGCTACGAGTTCTTAAAGCGCCTCCAGGTTTGTTGTGGCTGTCAGGGATGTGCGCCTCCCCCGGGGCTGCTGGGGCATGTAGTTGGGTGGTAAAAACTACAGCCGTTCCCCTCACGGCGTGGAGAGACCTGCCGTTTGCCTCACGGCGCAGGAGAGAGAAGTAGCGAAGTTGCCGTTGCCCTCACGGCTCGTGGAATGCGAAAGTCAAACACCTCCGGCATAATGCTTTTCGGCTCATTAGCCTTCCTCAGATGCTGCTAATCCTCAGCTGAACCAACTATAATGGGGGAATGTCTATGGTTTTGCACGAATGAAACGTCCAACTAAATATAACGCCTCTGAAACCTATAGTTTTTTCAGTGAATATATATATATATGTCTGTGAGCAATGGCGGATGCCCGAAAAGTGTCAGATGTGGATACCCATACCTAAATAAAACTCTGTGCCAAAAGGAACGCTGGACTTGCGTGGTTTTCTCTGTCGTCCGTTCGGCGTGTTGGAGACTGCAGCTGATGGATATATATATATATATATATATACACATCAAACCCAAAAGTCTGCCTGCTGTAGAAGATGCCACTCAAACAGGTAATGTTTCGCCACATTTTCTTTATTGTCGGCAGCAACACGGGACCCCGGAACAGCCCAGCAAAATATCAAATTCCTTCCCGACGCGATTCATGTATAACACACTTCCTCAGGGGCTCTGGATTCAAAGTCAATTGTGAGGCACTTTCGGAGGCAACCTAAATATTCAAACTTACTCGGCCTCAGTGGGTGTGGTCAAACAAATGGCATGCTGGTAGTTGTGGTGCACGTCATGCTCCTCAGTGAGTGGCATCACAATTGCTTTGTATCATAAAGTTTTTTATCCAAGTGGATTGGGGCACAGTTCAAGTTGCTCGTGCTGCTGGCTTATCCCACAATAATGGCACATGTTTCCATTTGCAGGTCTGTCGTTTGACGAACTTGCTGGGATGCTGAAACCAGCACCGGAGCGTCTTCCGTGGCTCTGGCAAAGCCGCAAACATCAAACCCAAAAGTGTGCCTGCTGTAGAAGATGCCACTCAAACAGGTAATGTTTTGCCACATTTTCTTTATTGGCGGCAGCAACACGGGACCCCGGAACAGCCCAGCAAAATATCAAATTCCTTCCCGACGCGATTCATTAATAACACACTTCCTCAGGGGCTCTGGAATCAAAGTCAATCGTGAGGGACTTTCGGCGGCAACCTAAATATTCAAACTTACTCCGCCTCAGTGGGTGTGGTCAAACAAATGGCCTGCTGATAGTTGTGGTGCACGCCATGCTCCTCAGTGAGTGGCATCACAATTGCTTTGTATCATAAAGTTTTTTATCCAAGTGGATTGTGGCACAGTTCAAGTTGCTCGTGCTGCTGGCTTAACCCACAATAATGGCATATGTTTCCATTTGCGGGTCTGCCGTTTGACGAACTTGCTGGGATGCTGAAACCAGCACCGGAGCGTCTTCCGCGGCTCAGGCAAAGCCGCAAACATCAAACCCAAAAGTCTGCCTGCTGTAGAAGATGCCACTCAAACAGGTAATGTTTTGCTACATTTTCTTTATTGTCGGCAGCAACACGGGACCCTGGAACAGCCCAGCAAAATATCAAATTCCTTCCCAACACGTTTCATGTATAACACACTTCCTCAGGGAATCTGGAATCAAAGTCAATTGTGAGGCACTTGCGGCGGCAACCTAAATATTCAAACTTACTCCGCCTCAGTGGGCGTGGTCAAACAAATGGCCTGCTGGTAGTTGTGGTGCACGGCATGCTCCTCAGTGAGTGGCATCACAATTGCTTTGTATCAAAAGTTTTTTTATTCAAGTGGATTGTGGCATAGTTCAAGTTGCTCGTGCTGCTGGCTTACCCTACAATAATGGCACCTGTTTCCATTTGCAGGTCCGCCGTTTGACGAACTTGCTGGGATGCTAAAACCGCAAAAAACACAGTTGATGGACAGAATGTAGAACAATGTCATACATTCACCCCAGTACAAGGATCTGGGCCTAAATCCATCTTTTTTTGCACTCCACACCACCCTGGGTTAGACACTGGCTATATGCAAATCAGCTCTGACCCTGTGGATCATGGGAACAGTCCAGTCCGAACTACCAAGCCATGTCTTTCCCAGACCGGAATCAAGCATCCAAGGACCGGTTTCTGGCTATCAGCCTTCATCAGCCTGGATAGCTTGACTCCAGTGGTGTGGAGAGCCTGGGACTCAGGTCTGAGTATACCCAGCACACTCGGGGTGAAAATTGCAAAAAACACAGTTGATGGACAGAATGTAGAACAATGTCATACATTCACCCCAGTACAAGGATCTGGGCCTAAATCCATCGTTTTTTTTGCACTCCACACCACCCTGGGTTAGACACTGGCTATATGCAAATCAGCTCTGACCCTGTGCCTCATGGGAACAGTCCAGTCCGAACTACCAAGCCATGTCTTTCCCAGACCAGAATCAAGCATCCAAGGACCGGTTTCTGGCTATCAGCCTTCATCAGCCTGGATAGCTTGACTCCAGTGGTGTGGAGAGCCTGGGACTCACGTCTGAGTATACCCAGCACACTCGGGTGAAAATTGCAAAAAACACAGTTGATGGACAGAATGTAGAACAATGTCATACATTCACCCCAGTACAAGGATCTGGGCCTAAATCCATCGTTTTTTTTCACTCCACACCACCCTGGGTTAGACACTGGCTATATGCAAATCAGCTCTGACCCTGTGCCTCATGGGAACAGTCCAGTCGAACTACCAAGCCATGTCTTTCCCAGACCGGAATCAAGCATCCAAGGACCGGTTTCTGGCTATCAGCCTTCATCAGCCTGGATAGCTTGACTCCAGTGGTGTGGAGAACCTGGAACTCACGTCTGAGTATACCCAGCACACTCGGGGGGGAAAATTGCAAAAAACACAGTTGATGGACAGAATAGAGAACAATGTCATACATCCACCCCAGTACAAGGATCTGGGCCTAAATCCATCGTTTTTTTGCACTCCACACCACCCTGGGTTAGACACTGGCTAAAACCAGCGGCGGAGCGTCTTCTGCGGCTCAGGCAAAGCCGCAAACATCAAACCCAAAAGTCTGCCTGCTGAAGAAGATGCCACTCAAACAGGTAATGTTTCACCACATTTTCTTTATTGTCGGAAGCAACACAGGACCCCGGAAAAGCCCAGCAAAATATCAAATTCCTTCCCAACGAGTTTCATGTATAACACACTTCCTCAGGGGCTCTGGAATCAAAGTCAATTGTGAGGCACTTTCGGCGGCAACCTAAATATTCAAACTTACTCTGCCCCAGTGGGCGTGGTCAAACAAATGGCCTGCTGGTAGTTGTGGCACACGTCACGCTCCTCAGTGAGTGGCATCACAATTGCTTTGCATCATAAAGTTTTTTATCCAAGTGGATTGTGCCACAGTTCAAGTTGCTCGTGCTGCTGGCTTACCCCACAATATTGGCTCCTGTGATGGTTAGCATTGCCCTCGCTGCATCCTGCATTAAAGAAGTTTGGCAAATGACTTACCTGTTTTAGGGGTTCTCTCTGCAGCAGGCAGTGCTTTTTATGTTAGCTGCTCCGCCTGGGCCGCAGAGAGCCGTTTTTTGCAGAGACAAGATGTGCAGCGGGGATCCGATGCCTTCCACCACAACCCACTGTGGTTTAATTAGTGACATTGCGGTATCCACATGGGGGCTCACTGAAGCAAGACATGAGCACTTCAACTTCCAGCATGCCATGAGGGTGGCCACGCCCATATGGGCTGGATGTTATCATATTAAAGGAAGTGCTGCAAAACACCTGTTGTGGATGCTGATCCGGAGCCCATGAAGAAGTGTAAGGATCACGAAACGCGTCGGCTCAATCCAGACTATACTACTGTGATGGTTAGCATTGCTCTCGCTGCATCCTGCATTAAAGAAGTTTGGCAAATGACTTACCTGTTTGAGTGGTTCTCCCTACAGCAGGCAGTGCTTTTTTGGTATGTATATATATATATATGTATATATATATATATATATATATATATATATATATATATATATATATATATATATATATATATATATATATATATATATATATGTATATATATATATATATATATATATATATATATATATATATATATATATCTTGCACCAAACCTTCTAGATTCAGGAAGTAGTCGGGACACTCCGGGATACTTCAAAATAACTTTATTTGCAACAAGTGGTCACAAACCGACGCTTTTCGCCGTAAGGCTTTGTCACGGTAAGGTTTGCACATCGTACTTCCGTTTACATACGCCCAGTGATAGTGATAAACATAGGACTTTCACGGTATCCAGCAGTTGGAAAATACTGTCGCCATCTTGTAATGACTAACAACTTAAACTCATGGTTAGAGTTCAATGTATTTACAATTGTAAATTCAAACAGTTAATCTGAGTGTCAATATGCGTTTGTCTCGCCCCAGTGGGCTTTAATCACATCACATGTTCTTTGGCTTGATTACTGTTTCGTTCTAATGATTCAAATGTACATTTCCCATTGTTTCATAATCAAAATTGATTTTCCTTAAATATCAGAAGGTCTTGGTTGACGGTCAACAATATTATTTCTTATCAGAAACTCATGATTCGAAGTCCTAATGAAAAAAGAAAAATAACAAACGTGCTCTGAATACAAGTGCAAAACTACATTTACAGAAGAGAATAAAACCAATAAATATATCATACAGTTAAAACATTATAATTATTCAGTTATATACAGGAGGTCTCTAAAGGGCCACTATTTCATACCACTGACTTAATACCGTACAATTTATCCAAGATGGACTGCCAATTCCTCACTGGAATTGAGGCCTACCGGCATAAGAGTCTCAAAGTCTATTATATATTTAGACTCTAAGACTCTTAATTGGTGTTCTCTGTCCCCTCCTCTTCTTAGAGGTTTGATCGCATCTAAGACAACAAACGCTAAGAATTTGTCATTCTGTTTAAGGTAAGTCTTGAAATGGCGAGCCACCGGGTATAACTCATTATTTTTTCTTATTGCTCGTTTGTGTTCTAAGACTCTCATTTTAGCTTTCTTTTTTGTACTCCCAATGTACAGTTTTTTGCAAGGGTAAATTAAACAATATACGCAGAGTTCTGTGTTACAGTCATAGTTTCCTCTGCTAACAAATTCCCTATCACTGTTAGGTACTTTTATTTTGGAGCAATTTTTGCTGTTAATGCATGCTTTACAAAGCATGCAACATGAGAAACCTGACTGCGTATTAAACCGCTCATTGGTAGGTCTTACTGTCTGACTGCGACTCAGTTCGTCTTTTAGGGGCGTGCACCTCCTAAAAGTTATTTGTGGGGCTGTAGTATATACCTTCCCTCGTGCTGTGCCCAGCACGAGGGATTGCCTTCTCTTGTTTGTGTTCTGCCCCTCCGTTCGGTTCTAGCGCTCTGGGCAACGCTAGTCAGTTGCCCGGAGTCCTGGAGTCGAGCGGCGGCTTTTCCCTGTGGGTGTTTAATACTTGGAAATAAAGAAGATACTTACCTGCACTCTTGCCAAGAAATTCCACTTATTTCATTTGGCGAAGAGCGGGTGTCTCGAACCTACCAAACACCCACCAGGAGGTACTCGGCCTACTCCCTCGATGCCCGCCCTCCCACTCCTACCAGGTACTTCACTACTCTTCACGGACATCGCTTCTACCTGCTGTTCAAGCCGACGGTGCCCTGCTTTCCGGCGGATTTCCTTCATTTTCAAGCGGTTTGGCTTTCATGCTGACGGTTGCCTTCAGTGCTCGAGCTTCAGCCGGTGAGTGCCCAACGTTCCTCAGCGTCATTGTCCTTGCGCGTCATCAATTTCTACGTGGGTGTTTAATACTTGGAAATAAAGAAGATACTTACCTGCACTCTTGCCAAGAAATTCCACTTATTTCAGGGGCTTCATGTAGGCATTTATCCAGTACAGGATCTGTTTTTAATATATGCCAGGAAAGGAACTTTTAAAATTAACCTCACAAGAGAAACTGGATTCCTTTATAGAAAAATTACAAGCGCGTTACAAAGTACAGCTTGTTTCAAACTGTACTCACAGTATATTATATGAGGTAAGTAATACCTACTTTCCAAAACTGTGTATTCTAATCACTTTCATGAAGTGGAAGCCTGTCAGCATGGCATGGGTAAATGAGGATGGTCTGAGGTTGATTTGTTACGATGGGCTGGACTGGAGAAGAAACACACTTGTAAATATACACTTTTTTATACATTCCACAGTTTTAAATATGCAGCTACAGTTTATATGCATAGTTTACTTAGAACACTATGCTGTTTTTAATGGCCACTTTGTTCATGGACGTTTAGGGCTCAGACATGCAACGAAAGTAACAGGTGTGGTAAAATAAGGCGTGACAGTTAGAATTTGACTAAATAGCACACACTCTTATCCATCCGCACTGAAATGTTTTATCATGTGGCGCATAAATAAATCATTTTGAAATGACACTTACTGGAGGTGATGGCTTGTCGTTCAACAGTGCAGGCTCAGGGGATTGAGAGATGTTCAGGGTGGATTGTATGGCTGGGCTGCAAAAGGAAAACAAACACATTAGAATTGAGACTTGTGATCAGAAGAGTTACAAGCAGCAGACATCAGCATATTTGTAACTCTTCCGATCACAGTGAGTAAAGTCTGTCAACCAGCATGCAGGGGTTTCCTGGAAATCCACGCTCCTACAAAGGAGGCATCCGAAGGCAAGAGGGCAGAGGGGGTGGGGGAAGATTAACCCTTCTAATCAGCATGTAAAGAACTGGCAGCAGGCTGCGTATGTCTTTCCTAGGGGGGAAAGTGGGGTGGCGAGATGCAGTGTTTTGTAATAAAAAATTGCACTTATTAAAAATAAAACACAAACATACTGTGCACACCGGAAAGGGAGACGAGAAGGGATGAGGGAGGTGGTCAACTCAGATAACAGAAGGAGGGTCGGGAGCAAAGGCAACATGGACAATGGGTGGCGATTAGAGCTGTGCTTGAAATACAAACTGGAGGAAAGCCACTCCGCCCCCAAGGAGGCACCGAAGGCAAAGGAGCAGAAGGCAGGGAATCTTAACACTTCCAATTATCAAAGGAAGCACAGACATCGGGGTCCACATTTGTTTTCTAGGAGGAAGGTGGGGATGTGACAGGCCTGTGTATTGTAATAAAAAAAGTACTTTTTATTACTAAAAAATAAGGGTGAGGAGGAGCGAGGTTGTAAACATACAACAGGAGGGGAGGCAGCAAAGTCAAAATGAGAACAGGCAGCGCAGAGCTGGGACACAAGAAGGAAAGTAAGATGAGAACCTAAGGCAAAAGAGAAAGTAGTGCATCAACACCTTATGACCCATGTTGAAATAGTCCATGTAATAGGGTCAGTCTGCAGGGCGGGAACAATACAGCCAAAAGGCAGGACCCTGTTAAGGTTTTACCTACCAAACCAAATTAATTTTGAAAGGTTGCCTGAAGGAGCTAATGAAAGTGATGGGTGTGATGGAAGCCCCCAGAAAGATATACAACAAAAATGAGAAAATACTCTTTCTAAAATGGAGCTACATTTCCGACAAATTTGGTTTGATTGCGTACAGCGGTTCAGGCTGTAGTCATGTTCAAAATCCCTATGGGAATTAACTTGGGTATTATTTTTTTTGATCCACTCATTATCTTGGTCCCCGCTTGGCGGATCACCTAAAACTTAGTCATGCACAACCAGAATCACTGTCACACTTTTTTTATTTTTTTATTTTGTGAAGTATCTTCAACCCACACCAAAGATATAGGCAAGTCAAAGAAAGCTTTTCCTACGGAAACATTGTTCTAATATATTTCTTTGTTTCCCCGATCCTTGTTACCATTTGAGTCCTTGAGGCACCGATGTGTGTCCAGGAGAGGCTCCAGGCTCCCTCCATATATTGCCAGCACAGTTCCAGCTGAGGCCGAAGCAGAAAAAATCAATTCATTCACAGTGATGTGAAGAAGAAAAAGGAATTAATCTAGTAAATAAGTCTACAAAAATTGCAAAGCCATGGAGTAGTCCACAATTATATCAACATTAAGAAACGCCTTGCTCACCGGTAATATGCTGTCCCTATCATGTATAGGGGTGGACGGAATTTGCGTAGTTGTGTTACGCAAAGTTCAGCGAAGCGGTAAAAAATTTCTGCAAGCTATGCAGAAATCCGCAAGCATGCGGAATTGCTCGTTCTACCAATTCGTGATGCGTTTTTCCTGTGCAGGTACGCTGTTTGCATGCTCGGGGGGAAGTATCTCGCAAACTTGCCCATGAAGTTGCCAATTGGCGCAGCCATCTTGTTTCACTTGTCCCGCCCGCTCGTGATGCGTGTTTCCTGTTCGTGACCGCAGATGTCCCATGGTGCATCCGAATGACGTGTTCTCGATCGCACACTCTCGCGGGATCACGCGACCGGCTACTAAACTCTTGTGGCGCTCGCGAACGGTTAGGAAAACTCGTCGGCGAACGCAGGGATCCCAGTAAGTCACTATCGCGTGCATGAACACGTGTTTTGAAAGCGCAAACAAGGAAAAAATTCCGCAACACCATGGATCACAGAATTCTTAGCAATTCCGTGGAATGCGGAATTGCCAAAAGTATTGCGGTGGCCATCTTAACATCAGTGGAGTCATGGGGGGCCAACTACCCCTCCTGTAATCTTCAATACATTCCACACTTGGGGATTGCTGAGAGGTCTTTGTGGCCCCACCCCCTTTCTTCATCACTTTGCAAATATACCTCCTGGTGCAGAACTGGTTGGCAAATGAAGTCCACTTGGCTGCTGAGGGTCTTTAGTGGCCACAAGCTCTCCTATTATCTCCAGTAAGTTCCACACAAGGAGATTGCTGAGAGGTCTTCAGTGGCCACGCCCCCTTTTCCCATCACTCTGCAAATGCACCTCCCGGTGCACTGCTGGTTGGGGGATGAAGTGCAATTTACTCCATGGGGTCCTTGGGGGGAACTACCCCTCCTGTTACCTCCAGTAAATCGCACACAGCTGGATTGCTAAGAGGGTTTTGGAGGCCATTCCCCCTCTCTCCAACACTCTGCAAACGCACCGCCTGATGCATTACTGGTTGGGAGAAGAAGTCCACTTTAGACCTAATGCCCTCAGAAGTTCAGCAGAACTAATCCTCAAACCAGCAGCGTGAAAGGAGGCGCTATTGCAGAGTGATTCAGAAAGTAGGTGGGGTCTCCGGTGTTGTGCTTGTAGTTTTTTTTCTTTAATTGTTTTCAAATTATAAAGAAAGGGGGTAATTTGGCCCCCATACCTGAGCCTAATACGGCCTTGGGGACCCCATCCCCGGGATATGCCCCTTATTTTTTATACCTATAAAACACAGTGGTTGGAGGTGTGGTTCACACCCGTGCTGATTCTGGTCCCAGAAACCCCATCCCCAAGGGCTTGACCACAATACTGGGTGCCCTGGTCCACCCGGTTTCTCATGCTGGGGATGTAAGGGGTGTTTGAAGGCCCCCACAGTCACTGCCAGCTCTCTGCGTCCTGCAGGACCCAGCAATGCTTTTGGACAGAGGAAGCTGCTAAACATTCTGCTCCCTCTGTCCAAAAGCAATTCTTCTCCGCTTCATGCAAGGGAGAACACTTAACATGCTTTCACTTGTACAAAGCTGAGCTGAGTTTGTTATGGTTTGGCGGGAGCGGTGCACCCACCAAGCAATAGCAACCTGCAATGTCCAGGTGTACCCCCCTGGGGGGTTGTGGTCACCAGGGCCATCCATAGTTCCAGGAAGGAGTCCATGCGGCCTCCCTCCTCTTTTGTTGTCTGCCCCAGGTAGGTGGTGGACCCCAGGGTGATGGGGGCCATGTGCCCCCACATTCAAATTTGCAAAAGCCCCAGAGAATTGGCCTGTATTAAATAAAGTTAAAGTTCTGGGGAGGCAGTGGTGTCTACGTGGCCCCTGCAATATTTTCGGATTAACAGTGTAGAAAAAAGAGTTTTCCTTTCTGTGTAATTTACTATATCTAGGGCCAGATGTAGGTAGCCCTTTACCGATCGGAATCGGCCGAAAATACCGATTTTCGGCCGTTTCCGATCGGTAAAGGGCTATTGAGATGTAGGGGCACATTTTCGGTAATTTTACCGAATCGGTATCATTACCGAATCGGTAAATTTACTGATTCGGTAATATGTACCGATTCGGTAAAATTACCGAAAATGCAATGTAGGTAGGCAATGTACCTTGTGCACATGGCTTACAGAATCGGTATTTTACCATGGAATACAAATCCATGGTAAAATACCGATTCCGGTGTGCATGCACATGTGTGCATGCACACCTATGTCATGTGACAGGCAGACCTGCCCTTAGGGCAGGTATGCCTGCCACATGGCACCTGTGCCTGTTTAGGGGGTGCCAGGGGGTGTCAAAGTGACACCCCCTGCACCCTTGTGAAATTCGGTATTTACCGATTCGGTAAATACCAAATCGGTAAAGCCTATTGATTTCTATGGGCTTTGAAGCCCATAGGAATCAATAGGCTTTACCGATTCGGTATTTACCGAATCGGTAAATACCGAATTTTACCGATTCGGTAAAAGGGAACATCTGGATTCCCTACATACCAACCCCTCACATTTACCGAATCTTAATTACCGAATCGGTAAAATTCGGTAATTTTCGGTAATTAAGATTCGGTAAATGTTACTTGCCTACATCTGGCCCCATGACTCAAGACCATATTATGCAGTTAGAGTATTTTCATACATTTAATACAATATTCACAATATATCAAACATTTATCAGTTTTTCACAAAATACATAGTGTACATAAATAAAATACAATTAAAAAGAGGTCCTTTTGTCGACGCGTTTCGGTGTCTTGTTCTTATTTTGTAAACACCTTCCTCAGGAAATGTTTGATATATTGTGAATATTGTATTGAATGTATGAAAAATTCATGATACTTGGGCATTAAATGCCAGTTTTTAGAAAATAAAATCGAGGTAACATCTCAATATCTGTGTGTGGAGGTAAATGCTTCAGGTTCTACTCTAACTGCATAATAAGGTCTTGAGTCTAGATATAGTAAATTACACAGAAAGGAAAACTCTTTTTGCTACACTGTTTGTACTTCCCAGTCCTTTCTGGTACAAGGGAAACTCTCTCTTTTTTTGAAAAGATATTTTCGGATTAAGCCCCTAGGAGATGACCCTGTGCGGTCTGGGGGGTCTGGGAGGACCCTCCATGCAAACAAAAAAAATAAGCCCCGGGGGGATGGTGGTCCCCAGGGCAATATTCAAACACAAGATGGGGGCCCTTGTACCCCAAACATTATTAAAGAAATTTGCCCGAGCTGATAATGAACGACGCACAGTCATTTGAGATGTTGTCAACGATATATTCAGTGATGTCCCTGACCATGCCATGAGTGATGTAATATGTGAGGTCATAAGTAGTGTATTATGAGGGCACAAGTTATATTTAGCTCACTAACTATAGCGGCTGAATTTCTTGGGTTTTGTCTGAGTGAAATATCAGCCTAATTATAACGTTTTTTTCTGTGAATGTTACCTCCTTGTAACCTTTGTTTTTCTCAGTGAAATTCAAAAGATTTTTAAATGCTAATTCCTATCTATACCATCCCTGTAACCTTTCTTTCTTTTTGTTAAATTCCAAGGTTCTTTAGCTACTAGCAGCCTTTACAGAGCTGTGAAGAAAGGGGGCTGAGCCTCCACCCAGCTCTCAGGAATCCCAATGTGTAGGACTTACGGTGAAGGACTGGGTTATTTAAGACCCAGCGGTGCCAGGGGACAACACCCGAAACCTTCGTGGGTTACCTGTTCCGGCGTACAAATGACAGAGACACGGGACACTTCCTTCGGCGTCAAAGATTCGAGGTTTATTTACTGCAGGGAACACAGAAGTCACGACAAGTACAACACGTGCAACTTGGGGAGACTGCTTCAAATTGCTACTGTGGATCGCTCCTTTTATACAGATTTCTCCCATAGGGTTACATGGTACACAAAGGTTTACAACTCGGTTCCCATAATTATCCCCGAGAGGGGTCGCTTTGGTCACTTTGATACATCTAAGGTCCGGGGCATAAGTGCGGAAACATTTGGCGGTTCCCAACTGTAAAAACCCATCTTCCCACCATTAGTACATTCCAATCGGCAGTAAAACAGATCGAAGAAGGAACAAGAACAGGTGTAGAGGAAGATGGAAACAGTGGGGAGATCGGAAAGGGTGTAAAAGGGGAGGTATCAGGAAACACGAGCTACAGGCATCAAAGGGACGTGCCTAATGAGATGCACGGCTGAGACAATAGTCCGGCACGGCAAGATGAGCCTCGAGCGGGGCCATCTGCCTTACAGTATCATCCCCCTCATCATAAAGACAATTTCAAAGAACATGTGTCTTCCGCAAGAGTCTTGGGAGTCCCAGGGTCGCGAAGCGGACAGCGTCCGTTCGCTGGCTACCTGAGGGCAAGAAACAAAATGGATGCTATATCTAAGATGGAACCCGTGGGTACAGATGAAAAAACCCACGTAACAAACGAACGGTTTAGGTTAGCACAGCGAAACTGCGCACACCCACTAAACTCGTCATTTGCGGTGCATAGATATCAGACTCGACCATATTCGTACGAGTCGAAAACACCACTTACGATCGTCACGGAACCTCAGACGCTCCTTTTGCCCTCATGTAGGCAAGCACTAGTCGGAATCATACTCGATATTCATCAGACCATCTAGATGTTGCTGCAGCATAGCTCTGTCCAACCGAGTCCCCTTGGTAACAGGTGGCTGTCTTATACACGTTGTAGCACAGAGGCCACATAAGGCAGGACCACACTGCACACAAAGGCAACACGTGAACAGGAACACTACAACAACCCCGATGATCATCAGAATCTTCCAACCCCAAGTCGACATCAGGCCCCAAAACCACCCAAGCAGCGTCCAATCCCCTACGTCCACGTGTATGGATTCAGAGATCTTATGCAACTTTGAGATGGCTTGATAGACAGTCGGAGCGTTATCCGGAATGAAAATACAGCAGCTCGAATGGATCACCTTACATACCCCACCTCCATCTGCTAAGATCACGTCTAAAACCATACGGTTTTGTAACATCATAAGCCTATCCGCCTGAAGTTCTGTGGTGATATTACCAAGGGCACTGGTAGTAATATTAGCTGTCGATTCCACCACTCGAGTCAACTGTCTCAGGTTCCTACTATTAACCATAGGCCCCCAAAACGGGAGGAAACCCTTGAAAAAGTCTCCTGCCTCTTGACCGGCAGTGTCCTCTTCGCAAATCACGCCTCTCACAACTCTGGTTTTGTGATAGTCTGCATCTACAGTAAACGTCGGAGGCAACAGATTTGCGATAAAACATGAGCCCACAAAGTCGGAGGGCAACCATGCATACGCACGATCATGACAGACAAAGTATGTACCCTTGGCAGCCAGGAACACAGGGGACGAGACCATCGGCAGAATGTAATTCTCGGTGCAAGCACTCTCTCCAAGTCCGGCTTTCGATCTTCGGCCACGACCCATTAGACAGAAATTACCAATGTGGGGTACGACCCATATTGGAGGCGAGCTTCTAAGCTGCTTTTCACTCGTGAGCGCACTATACTCGACCTTACTCAGGACCCTATAGGCTTGTACCTCTTCCTCTGGGATGAGCGACGGCTCATAGATATCTCTATCTAAATCTTCTATCGCTATAGACAAAGGCTTATGATACGAGCCAGGGCCAAAGTAGGAAGAACGTGGCTCTCGACTGGGGTAAGAATCTAGTGCACTTCGAAACATTGTTTGAAATGCTCGAGCTGAACCCTGGGAACTATACGGTAAGACCAGATATGGAATTCCCTTATCCGTAGTATGTGGCATCAGCCCACACACCCAACAATTAGTAGTATTAACCACTAACTGGTGCTGATGAAGGAGCTGAATAAAGGAATTATTTCGGAATTCTGCACGTCTAGCCTGTTCGTGTTCAGGTAGGATATGAAAAGAATGAGGGGATGCAGTGGAGGTAAGTTTAGGATCAGAAGTAGGAGTAGGTATGGCAGAAGGTAAGAAGTACGACATCATGTAATACACCCCACCCGCCAATAGTGCAGAAACAGTCAGAAGCAATACGAACATTTGAAACATAAAACATTTGGTACGAATAAGTTGTTGCAACTTGAACCTTTGCGCCTGAGCTTCTTCCAAGTCCATCAGCTTTGAAAACGCCATCCCCTATGACCGTCCGCAACGTTTCTTAACGCACTTCGTTCTGTGTAGCAGTAGTCAATCCCCAGGAGTTCCCAGGAACCGACGGTCTTTAACCTAGCGTCAAGACCTACTAACCAGAAGGAAGTACACGCGCGGCCCTACGGCCTTTATTCACAATGTATGAAAAAAATGTCTCTCAGCTGTGGAAGCAAAAATACATATGGAACAAAACTCAATATATACAAAAATAATTACAATGATACGGGTGTTCAGACTTGATCGTGGAAAACGGGATAATGCAATTGTCAAGGGACAGAACGAAATTTTTTTATTTGTCCTTAGTGCTGGAACGCAAAAAGTATCGAGTTTTCCCAGGACGTGTATGTTCATCAAACAAAGGATCAGATGAAGGAACAGAGTCCTGTTGATCAGTCGAATGTTCTGGTCTTGAATCTTTTGATGACAAATGTTCAACAGTGTCTTTCTGCTGCACTGAGGATTCTCCGACAAGTTGTGCGTCGCTAAAAGGTACAAAAGCCAGCAATCCTTCGAATTCAGCTGAAGCAATGCCCCTCCTCACCCACGAGTCTGCCGGTAACGGTATAGGAACTTTCTTCGTATGGGTGGCATGCACCTAATTTTTCCGGCCCTCTAAATGGACGGCAGTTCTCGTGGCAAGGAGGACCTGGTAGGGTCCAGTGAAACGGGGTTCCAAGTTCTTCTTACGGGCAAAATTTCTGGTTACCACCCAGTCTCCGGGCTGGAGCTGGTGGCCTGGACCCTCCGTCTGCGTCGGCAATGCTTCGTAAACCTGTTGGTGAATTAACCTCAGTTTAGCAGTCAGATCATGAAGATAGTCAATCAACATTGGATATTCAAGACTGGAGAACACACCCGGTATAGGGACCCCCCAAACATTTGCAGGACGACCGAACACTATTTCATAGGGACTAAGCCCTACTCGGGAGTGTACGGTTGCCCTAGTTGACAGTAAAGCTAAGGGTAAAGCATCAGGCCACGAAAGACCAGTCGTAGCCTGAATCTTCGCTAGCTTTAGTTTAAGGGTGCCGTTATACCCTTCAACCAAACCAGCTGACTAGGGATGATTGGCGCTATGGAATTTTTGATTAATTCCAAGGCCCTTACATACACTCTTCATCACACTCCCCACAAACTCACTTCCTTTATCAGACCATACAATTTGAGGCATTCCATACCGAGGAAAGTATTCCTTCAGTAGGATTTTCGCAGTGGACAGGGCAGTATTGTCTTTGAGAGGGTAGGCTTCAATCCATCGGGAGAACGCGCAAACCACAACTAAAACGTATTTCAGGTTATTGCATCTCTCCATATGGATGAAGTCTAATTGTATCACCTCAAAAGGACATGAAGGGGGAGCAAAACTACCAGGAGGAGTTGGAGTTCCCTTACCAGGGTTGTACAACATACACACCATACAATTCTTAACCAACCGTTCAGCACATTTCGTGATACCATCATTCTTCCACACAGGGGATAGCAACTTACAAATACCTTTCGCACTGATATGTGCTAACCCGTGTGCCATTGTCACAACAGCTAGCACATACGCATCCGGCAACATCCATCTCTTATGTTCCAACAAATCAAC
Organism: Lissotriton vulgaris; assembly: GCF_964263255.1. Classification (NCBI taxonomy): domain Eukaryota; kingdom Metazoa; phylum Chordata; class Amphibia; order Caudata; family Salamandridae; genus Lissotriton; species Lissotriton vulgaris. The sequence goes on along the minus strand of NC_141697.1, from coordinate 1,086,893,656 downwards.
CCAACAACCATTCGCATCCAACTTTCCCGTACTTTCTTTCCACTTCATCTTTTCAGTCTCGGTGGCTTCATTCTGAATTGCTTTCACACTCTCGATAGTGTCCTCACACATACTAGTCTCTATAGGCCACCTAACCGAACTCGTCACATACATTCGAGTGCTAAGGTTCCGGGCAGTCTCCTTAGCAGTCTCATCCGCAAATGCATTACCACGACTAACATCATCCGTCACCTTACGATGTGCACTACATTTAACAATCGCTACCTGCTTAGGCAATGTAAGTGCATCCAAAAGATCATTCACAAGTTGTCCATGCTGAATCTTCGTACCATACGACGTCATGAAACCTCTCTCTCTCCGCAACCGTCCAAAACTATGGGCGACGCCAAATGCATATTGGCTGTCGGTAAACACATTCACACGTTTCCCTTTCGCCAACACACACGCTCTAGTGAGCGCAATCAGTTCTGCAGCCTGGGCAGAGTTCTGATTCAATCTTGCAGCTTCCACAACAGTATTCAACGTTACCACATCATACGCAGTCGTCACATCACCATTCGGCAATTTAAAACATGAACCATCCACATACAGAGTCCCATCGGGATCTTCCAAAGGAGTGTTTTTAAGGTCCACTCGACCTTTTGTTTCCTCTTCTGTTCTCAAATAGCAGTCATGGGCTGCTATTTCATCTGACTCTGTGCTAATTGATAATAAAGTCGCCGGGTTCAGAACATTGCAACGTTTTATCTGAATATGACTTGCCAACAATGTCAACTCGTACCCCGACACCCTCGCACTCGTCAAGTGCTGAGTTTTCGTACGATTCAAAAGAGTGTCAACTGCGTGCGGAACCATCACCGTAAGCATATTATCCATGACCAATCCTGCTGATTGTCGGATGGAGACCGCGGCTGCCGCCGTTGCTCTTAAACAACTCGGCAATGCTCTAGCTACCGGGTCCAAGGTCGAGGAGAAATATGCACATGGACGCTGCTTATCACCGAAAGGTTGCGTTAAAACACTCAACGCACAACCTTCCCTCTCGTGAACGTATAGTGTAAACGGCTTGCTATAGTCAGGAGTACCTAACACAGGAGCCAAACACAATGCGTCACGCAATTCAGAAAAACTCTTCTGACATTCGTCCGTCCATGGTAAAGGAGTTGAAACATCCTTGCACGTAAGAGCCACCAATGGTTTCGCTAACAATGAAAAATTTGGAATCCACTGTCTGCAGTATGACGTGATACCTAGAAAGGCACGCACATCTCTTTGGGTTTTTGGCACGGATATGCGCGCAATTGCTGCAATTCTTTCTGGGGTCAACCGTCTTCCCTCCTTTGACAATAAGTGACCTAGATAGGTTACTTCTTGACAACAATATTGGAGTTTAGAAGGTGACACCTTGTGATGTAAGTCACAGAGATGCTGCAACAATGATATAGTGGCAATTTTGCAAATGTCCTGAGTATCGGCAGCCACCAATAGGTCATCGACGTATTGGATTAAGGCCGCACCGGCCGGCAACACCAACGCATCCAGTTGACCCTTCAAGGCTTGACTGTAAATAGATGGACTTTCACAGTAGCCCTGAGGAGCACGTTTAAACCGGAAGCTGCGACCACCAAGAGAGAAACCGAAAAGGTCTCTGCTTTCTTCGGCAATCGGAATGCTAAAGAAAGCATTCTTCAAATCGATCACCGAGAACCATGATGCAGAAGCTGGAATCAGAGTCAGTAGCGCCGTGATGTCAGGCACAACAGGAAACTGAGGAATCACAATTTTATTGACCTCCCGTAAATCGATAACAAAACGATAAACAGGTGGTTTAGAGGGATCAGTACGTTTCAGAATGGGTAGTACAGGGCTATTGCACACGTTTCCCCGGGTCTCTTCGATAACATCTTTCTCGATCAAATCATAGATGATCGCTAACAGTGCTCGTTCACCATCAAGGGAGATACGATACTGGGGAATACGTGGCAATCGCACATTAGATTTCACATGAACAACATAAGGGGAGATGTCGAGCAGGCCCACATCATTGGGACCTGTTGCCCACAAAGATGCAGGAAGAGAACTCAATTCCGGTGGAAGCTTATCGAGAGATAGGTACATAGGAGAGACAACCCTCTCACCTAATGTAAGCTTTACTTCCGCGGGAGAACAATACAAAGTCGCATACAGACGTTTAAGCAAATCCAGGCCCAAAAGATTTTCACCACAACCAGTAGTCAAAATCAACGGAGCTTCAAGCTCACATGGCCCAATTGTAAGGGGCAAAGGGCGCGAAACTGGATTGCTAACGGGGGCGCCAGAGAATCCAACGGAAACATTTGTTAAGCCAGACAAAGGTGCGCCAGGGAGTTTCGAATGCATTATGGAACTTTTCGCTGCACCAGTGTCCAACAGAAAAGGCTCAACGACGCCCGATGTAGCAACTGCGACGTAAGGCTCTCTCTGATCAACCGGAACTGATACCACTCCCTCTCCTTGTCTTTGGCTGTCCTAGTAATTATGTCTTATGTATAACAAAAGATAGAGAGTAAAGGGATTTTATCCACTTGAGCGGACGGAAGGGTACTCCCGGTCCCCAGGTTCAATAGTCATATAACAAATATAAGGAGTACCACCAAAGGTGAGGCTAAACAGCCAGTATTGGTGGGATGAGACTCTGATTGGGAAGAAGAAGTCCTTCTTTGTTTTTAAGGAACCCCTCACTCACCAACCTGGTCGGTGACATGCTTCATCATCGGGGCCACCTTGACAGCCGAGTGCCGCCAAGGTGTGCTGCGACACCTGAAATACAGTGGAGCGGGTATGTGAGTGATGAATGTGAAAAAAAGGTCAGTGGGTTAAAAATTGTCCTGGTATGACTTAATATTATTTATTCTAAGGCTACTGGACAATATTAAAATAGTGTGTGTAGATACAATGAAGGCTTTAGTAGGACCTAGTGTATCTGAAGTATGTGATAGGTCTACATGTTTCAAACCATAGGTGGGAGTTACCGGTTTTTCTTCAGGACCATAAAAAATGAAAGGAGTTGGGTGGTCAGGGTACACTAACGCCCTGCCATACCTGCAACCCTCTCAGGAACCTAGATAGCAAGTTTGCTAAATGGTTAAAATAGTTTGCAACCGAGTATGGTTACAAAAAATGACAAAAATCTGTGAAAAAAGAATAAAGGGTTATGAGTCACAAAGGATAGTTTACATGCCTGTAACGTAGTGAAGTGACGTAGTCCGTTCTATCTTTGAGTCATTCCACAACCAGTATCAGCGAATTGTGCAGCGTGCGGTGTGCCCAATTAATTTGTAGGAACACATAGTTTCCTTAAGAAGCACACCTATCAATGTTGGTGTGATTGTGTACATTTAATTCTATGTTTAAACCAGTCATACACAGGCTACATAGTGCGTGCCTAACTCATGACTGATTTTTTATTTAGTGTCAGGAGATTGCCGACGTGGTAATATGCCAACTTGATCCAAAGTAACAATACACACAAGACAAAACAACACACGACATATATATTTGTCAGAAATTAAATAATGCTCACTTCTCAGTGGAGAAACCATTGCTGCACGGGGATTGAAGGGAGGCAGCAAAAAGCTCAAAAACGTATTCTGTGGAGTCAAGGGGAATGGGGGTAGAGATAGTATCAGAATACCGACTGTTCTTATACCTCCTTAGTGGAAGTAGTCCCAAAAAGGATGCGTTTCGTTAGCGCAGTATCTACTTACAGTTTTCCAGCATTACGAGTGCATTCTCACCTAGACCGCCCTTCCGCGTCCCGTGTTTCTGCAGAGAGACAGCGCCGAAGTTAAAGGCGGCTGCCATTACGGGCGCAGAGGGCGTGGCTGGGCGGCGCAGCGCGATGACGTCACGCGGTCACGTGGGCGTCGCGCGTGCGTCGGGTTGCCATGCCACCTAGGGTAAACAAATGTCTCCGTGTAACGGAGTTGGCCGCTTATGTGAATGGGCTGATTTTACAATGGAACTTGTAAGTTAAAAACAGGCGCACATTAGAGGGAAAAGAAGCACATTAAAGGGAAAAAAACGTGCAATTATTGTGCACCGATCAAGGGGGATGCTTACTAATACCTATTTGACAATCAGTGCTAATACAAGAAAAAAGGGGGTATATATCACTGTAAAAAGTCTCTACATTTGGGTAGATGTTCCTTATGGGATTGGAAGGGAAAATCTGCTAAAAAAAGGAAAGAAAGGTAGTTTTTCTCATTTCTGCGGATTGGTCATCGATGTGCCTGTATCAAATGACTGCATTCTACAGAATTAGTTTTTATGACAAATCAGTTTCCTAAGAAAGGACTGAGGCCCAGGGGATATTGTCATTAAGACCATGTTTGTTGGTAGATAGTCTGTACACCCATCTTTGTTCTTTTTCAAACAGGCGTTTCTGGATGTTCGGTCCAGCGGTGACTTGCTCAATCACTGTCCAAAACATATCATTTGGTGTGTAGCCTTTTTCCAGGAAGTGGTCTGTTAGGCGGGTAGCATTTTTCTTGCAGCGAATTGTGCTGCGATGTTCACAGATCCTTTGTTTTACCTTCCTGGTGGTCATTCCCACGTACCGTTTTTTGCAAGTACACTCAATCAAGTATACTACATTTTCGCTATTGCAGTTCGTGTGCGCAATTTGTTTCCAAGTTCTCCCAACCTCTAGATCTAGAGTCTTTGTATTTTTGGTTAAATGGCACACACTGCAGTCGCCACAGCGGAAGTGTCCAGTCACATCAGGTAGGCCCCAAGTCCTGGTGATGGAGGCTGTCGGTGGGTTCTTTTTCAACTTTGGTCTGGCGTTGACAAGAGTATCTTTTAAGCTTTGAGATTTTTTGAAGGAAAAGAGTGGTTTTTCCCAATGTAGATTTCCAGTGTTCAATATATTCCAATGCTTGTTAATGCTCTTAGTTACTTGATTCGATATTGAGTTGAAAGTAGTGACACAGGTCAATGGTATTTCTGCATCATTCCTGGTTTTCTCTTCAAGAAGTGCCTCTCTGGGTTGGTTCCTGGCCCTCTTTTGACATTTGCTTACTATTTTCTTAGGGTATCCACGGTTGTCTAATTTTTTTGAGAGTTCTTCTGCTTGTGTTCTATAATCAGACAGTTTACTGCAATTTCTACGCAGTCTTAGAAATTGTCCGTCGGGTAAGTTCTCCCTAAGGGGTCGAGGGTGGAAACTTTCAAACCTCAAGAGGTTGTTCTTTGAGGTCGGTTTGTAGTGGGTTTTTGTCTCAAGATGATTGCCCTCTTTCGTTATTACTACATCAAGAAAGATAATCTCTTTTTTGTCATGGCAACTTGTGAATTTGAGATTCATATCGCAGGTGTTGATCCAGGTTATGAATTGTTCGAGACGTTCAATCGGTCCTTGCCAGATGGCAAGGACGTCATCAATGTATCGCCTCCAGAAGGTTAGGTGTTCACGATATGGATTCACATCATTCAGGATGAATTTGTTCTCGAAATCGTATACATACATACCAGCTATGCTGGGGGCAAAAACACTGCCCATTGAAGTCCCCCCGGTCTGTAGGAAAAGTTTTCCTTCGAACTCGAAGAAATTTCGTTTGAGGGCCAGGGTGGCGCATTCCAAAATGAATGCCTTGGGGGTGTGGAAGGGCCAGTCAGTATTTTCCAGAGTGTTCCCCAGGACACGGATGGTGTCATCCTGGGGTATGCTTGTGTATAGGCTTTCGATGTCAAAGCTTAGGAGTATAGTGTTTTCATCAACCTCCACCTCTTGTAGTAGATTCAATAGGCTCTTTGTGTCTTGTAGGTAAGTGGTTGATTTTTGTACAATAGTTTTGAGAAAGAAGTCGCAGAATCTGGACAGAGGTTCTAATAGGGAGCCAATACCGGAGACTATTGGGCGTCCAGGGGGCGGTAGTTTCCCCTTGTGCATTTTAGGTAAAATGTAGAAGTAAGGTATCTTCCCTTCAGTGGTACACAAGTAGTCCGCTTCTTGTTTGGATATTGCTCCGTTAGTTTCTGCAATCTCAACTAGCTGACAGATTTCAGCTTTCAGATCGCCTGATGGGTCAGTGTCCAAGACTTGGTAATTTTTTCTGTCACTCAGAAGTCGGATGCATTCCTCGCGATAGGCAGTGGTGTCCATAATGACAAGTCCACCGCCTTTGTCAGCAGGTTTTATAGTGGTTGTTTCGCAAGCACGTAGTTCTTTTAATGCTGTTCTTTCCATGTTACTTAGATTTTGGTAACTGGAGGTAGTTTGCATTTTCTCGACATCATTGTAGACGGCTTGTTCGAATGTCACTATTTCAACCGGTGTTGCGTGTTGGGGTGGCATAAAGGTTGACTTCAACTTTAGTCCACTTTCATTCTCCACTCCACCGTCTCTCTGTTGGCCTTGTTTTTCGAAAAATGCTTTTAGCCTTAATTTTCTGAAGAAGCCGGCCAGTTCACAATGTAACTGGAATTTGTCAAGTCGTGCTGTGGGGACATATCCCAGTCCTTTGTTAAGAACATTTTCTTCAATATTCGTGAGTGGTCTTGTTGATAGATTTGTAACTAAGGTTTCGCACTGCTTGTGCCCGCTTTGCTCTTCGTTCTGTTGCTCACTGGGTCGTCTTCCTCCCAGTGTACTTGATTGGACTGTCTGTTTTTTCCCCTTCCTCTCCTGCCCCTGTGAAAAAAAGGAGGGCGGAACTGATTTTGTTGGAAAGGCGGAGGTTGAAAGTGTGGTTGGAAGGGAGGTTGCCATCCATACATCTGGAAGTTTGCTGGTTGGTTAAAAGGGTCTTGGAATAGTGGGGGGTGAAATCCAGGCCAGAAATTTCCTTGCCCTCTTCTACCTCCCCTTCCCCTCTGCTTGTTTACACTGGTATTGGATCCATTACTGCTACCTGATGAGACACTGGATGCATCAGAGTCAGATGTAGGTTTATCAGGTGGTTTGTAATCGGGATCTGAGTTGGGGTATGTTTTAACAAAGGAAAACCTTTTTAGGTCCTTTTGAAATTTTGTGACTTTTTGCTGGGTCAAGTTGTCTTTATATTCAGTTATCTCTTTATTGATTTCATCTAGTCTTCTTTTGTACCCAGTTATAGTGGCTTTTATATGTGCTTCCGTCTTTTGGATATCAATTTGGATGGTTTCAGACAGTCTCAACGCTGTTTTTAGTATTAGGACAATCCAATCATGCGTGCAGTGCCAAGCTATTAGTGCCCAGTCTTTTCGAAATTGAGCATCATTTAGAAAAATCCGTGGAGCATTTGTAACCAGAAGGCCCTTGGGTGCCATATTGTTCGTGACGTATTCTTTTAAGATGGTACCATGTAGTATTGTTCTTATGCGTTCCCTTTTCATTTCTGTGAGTTTTTCCCAATCGCCTGTTTGTGATATTGTCTGTGAGATGCTGGCATCAGCAAATCCAGAGATTTCGCCAAAAATAGCATCAATCTCCTCTGTGGAGTACGTGAGACCTTGGTTTTCTCCCATGGTTGAAACGAAATGAGCAAAAATATATAGTGTGTGTGAAATGTCTAACACATGGACTAAGGATCAAAGAAGGACAGGATAAACTCTCGCAGCTGTGCGCTGCCAAGACATATGTATAACAAAAGATAGAGAGTAAAGGGATTTTATCCACTTGAGCGGACGGAAGGGTACTCCCGGTCCCCAGGTTCAATAGTCATATAACAAATATAAGGAGTACCACCAAAGGTGAGGCTAAACAGCCAGTATTGGTGGGATGAGACTCTGATTGGGAAGAAGAAGTCCTTCTTTGTTTTTAAGGAACCCCTCACTCACCGACCTGGTCGGTGACATGCTTCATCATCGGGGCCACCTTGACAGCCGAGTGCCGCCAAGGTGTGCTGCGACACCTGAAATACAGTGGAGCGGGTATGTGAGTGATGAATGTGAAAAAAAGGTCAGTGGGTTAAAAATTGTCCTGGTATGACTTAATATTATTTATTCTAAGGCTACTGGACAATATTAAAATAGTGTGTGTAGATACAATGAAGGCTTTAGTAGGACCTAGTGTATCTGAAGTATGTGATAGGTCTACATGTTTCAAACCATAGGTGGGAGTTACCGGTTTTTCTTCAGGACCATAAAAAATGAAAGGAGTTGGGTGGTCAGGGTACACTAACGCCCTGCCATACCTGCAACCCTCTCAGGAACCTAGATAGCAAGTTTGCTAAATGGTTAAAATAGTTTGCAACCGAGTATGGTTACAAAAAATGACAAAAATCTGTGAAAAAAGAATAAAGGGTTATGAGTCACAAAGAATAGTTTACATGCCTGTAACGTAGTGAAGTGACGTAGTCCGTTCTATCTTTGAGTCATTCCACAACCAGTATCAGCGAATTGTGCAGCGTGCGGTGTGCCCAATTAATTTGTAGGAACACATAGTTTCCTTAAGAAGCACACCTATCAATGTTGGTGTGATTGTGTACATTTAATTCTATGTTTAAACCAGTCATACACAGGCTGCATAGTGCGTGCCTAACTCATGACTGATTTTTTATTTAGTGTCAGGAGATTGCCGACGTGGTAATATGCCAACTTGATCCAAAGTAACAATACACACAAGACAAAACAACACACGACATATATATTTGTCAGAAATTAAATAATGCTCACTTCTCAGTGGAGAAACCATTGCTGCACGGGGATTGAAGGGAGGCAGCAAAAAGCTCAAAAACGTATTCTGTGGAGTCAAGGGGAATGGGGGTAGAGATAGTATCAGAATACCGACTGTTCTTATACCTCCTTAGTGGAAGTAGTCCCAAAAAGGATGCGTTTCGTTAGCGCAGTATCTACTTACAGTTTTCCAGCATTACGAGTGCATTCTCACCTAGACCGCCCTTCCGCGTCCCGTGTTTCTGCAGAGAGACAGCGCCGAAGTTAAAGGCGGCTGCCATTACGGGCGCGGAGGGCGTGGCTGGGCGGCGCAGCGCAATGACGTCACGCGGTCACGTGGGCGTCGCGCGTGCGTCGGGTTGCCATGCCACCTAGGGTAAACAAATGTCTCCGTGTAACGGAGTTGGCCGCTTATGTGAACGGGCTGTTTAGCCTCACCTTTGGTGGTACTCCTTATATTTGTTATATGACTAGTAATTATGTCGTCAGTTCCCTGATCGACGTAATAATCATCTACATTGTACTGCGCAGATCGTCCTTGCGATGATCCACGTTGATCAAAACAATTATTAGAATTGGATGAATTGTCTGAACGATCATTGGGAGCACCTCGACCTCTACCACGTGATGTCTGCTGAGAACCACCACGACCTCCTCTAGATGTGTTACCACTATTACGCTCATCCAAAGCAGGACAATGGAATTTTAAGTGACCCTCTTGTCTACAATAGGCACACTGATTGTACCCTAACGGTGATCTCTGCGAAGAGGAGTCATTTCGCGATTGCGACCTATTAGATTGCGGCTGCAATCGATTACGTTGTTGCGAATCATTCTGATTCGAACGCGGAGGATACGCTTGCTGCAACAATACTTTTGTTTTAAGTTCTTTCGTCTTTTTATCAGCGCGGTCGTTCTCTTCTTTCTCTCTATTTTCGTAATACTGCGCCGGTCCCAATATTTGAGCCGAGGTAGAAACGGCCCACGCACTCTCAGAATTTTTTAGTTTATTGCTCAAGTCGGGCAATAAGTTAGAGACGAATTTATCCACAAACAACCGTTGACCACCCTCAGTACCCATATCCTGACCACTGTGGTCAATGAATGCCTCCTCAAATATCGTAAAGAAATCGGAGACACTCTCGTCTTTCTTCTGTCTACAAGCTGACAATTTGTCCCAGTTCACCCTCATAGCTGGCATAAGTGTTTTCATTAATGTAATTATTCTTTGAGGGAGAGCAGTAATAAGCTGTTCAGGCTTAGCCCCGCCAACTTGTCGCGTATCGGCCGCAGTAAGAGTAGCCCAATCGCCACCCAATTCGTTTGCATGATTTTCCTGATGAATCTTAGCCCATACCGGTTGCGGTACGACATTGCCGAACAGCATATCGATATCGGCAAGATTCATTATCGTAGCGTCTACAAGCTGCGACAATTCCTTATAGTACCCTGCAGGATTTTTGCGAGGGTCAGGTAAAGATTGCTTCACCTGTAAAACTTCTGATCGTTTCCATGGGAGATGTATCCATACTCTCTGGAAATGCGGCAGGATCGGTGGATTTTGAGCAGCATCACCTGGCATCCACACTGGTGGAACTTCAGCATAGGAAACTGACCAGACGCATCTAACTGACTCTCTACATTGTCAACGAACAAGGCTTGGGGTATAGGAGTGGGACGGAAAGATAACTACCGCTCAACAGCACGTCGAACGTTAGTATCCACTATCAGTCCGTTTGAAAACTGAAGTTGTAGATCAGACAAAGCGGTCAACACATCGTCGGGTGCATCGGCTGATATCTGATCGCGCAGAACCTTGCACATTTCTTCGAACACAAATCTTTGTGTCGGTACATTGAATTGACAGAATGTATCAAGTACAGCACGTGGAGGATTTCTAAGAGGGTGCGCCATCCAACCCATCGCCATATTATATAGCGCAGCGCGTTCCCTATTACCGGGAAGCTGACTACGTCTTTGAGGACCGTCCGAACCAGCGGACCCAAGAACAGGTCCAAGAGAATGAAAGAAACTAGCCGCAACAGGAGGAGTACGACTTCGAGTAGATGGAGAAGTATAACACAAAGGACTAACAAGAGAAGGGGTAGAAACAGAAGAAACGATAGGAGTTAGTAGAGCAGGAGCAGTAGCGGGAGCAGGAGTATGTGGAAGCGGAGGAGCAGTAGGAATAGCAGTAGGCAAAGGAGCAGGAACAGTCGGAAGAACAGGTGCAGGTTGAGGAACAGGTTGAGGGACAGGTACAGGGGGAACCACGGGAAGTGCGGTACCCTGTACATACGGAGGTGGCGACTTCATAAGATAAGACATTAAGGGATCCTCAACTGATTCTTCCTTCTTATCCGACTCCGTAGGCAAAGCGGGATAACATTTATCTATGGACATACGCTGTAGCCTATCAAACACTTCCTTTTCCTTATCCTCCTTATCGCGCTGAAACTGCTCTGCTTTCTTTACAATGGTAGCAACACCATCTCTCTGATTACGTTTAGTCTGTCTGATCTCTTTCTGTCGGGCTTCTTTGTGCCACAACCGAAAGGCATCAAACATGGCCGGCCTTGACTTTTTCTCAAACAATTTAGCCTCAAGATTATCTAAGATCGAGGTCTCAAAACTACCATGAGGTGGCCAACTAAGGGCACCATCTTTTTTGGTATAACGAATCCAGTATTTATTAAAAGTAATCGGGCCTAGCCCGTGCTTACTGTAGAGCTCATAAGTGGGAGTTCCAACCGGAGGTATCGGACACGAGTCCTCCAGTCGGGAATCCGTACCACAACGTCTGAAACAACTAAACAAAGTACTGCGACCAGGCATCTTGCACACTAGCCGAGTTTCACAAACGTCAAGTGTTACGGGATTTACCAAGTCCCAGCAAAGAGCGAAAACCCTCGGTTTTTGGCAACTGCAGATGTCAAATAATACAACAAAGAACCAAGTACTAAGAACCACAAATGCAATGGAACCATGCAACAACTAAGCAACCACAACTAAGGACTCTGGGAGCGACCCACAAATACTTAACTCAAAGATCGATGGCGTCACCAGGAAGGCCCGTCAATCGTCTCGCTGTACCAAGGTCTACGCCAGGCGCCAAAACAGGTCTACAGTCAGGGCAGCAGTCCGTCGCAGCCGTCAGGAGGCGGGAATCTTCGCGGGAAAAGTCTTCGGGCCACTTGTTTCGACAACAGGATCGATGAAGCGGAGTGCACCTTCCCTCGGAGATTTCACACGAAGTTCCTCACGATCGTCGGGCTTGGACCGGTACCACTGATGCAGCCCCACGTTGGGCGCCAACTGAAGGACTGGGTTATTTAAGACCCAGCGGTGCCAGGGGACAACACCTGAAACATTCGTGGGTTACCTGTTCCGGCGTACAAATGACAGAGACACGGGACACTTCCTTCGGCGTCAAAGATTCGAGGTTTATTTACTGCAGGGAACACAGAAGTCACGACAAGTACAACACGTGCAACTTGGGGAGACTGCTTCAAATTGCTACTGTGGATCGCTCCTTTTATACAGATTTCTCCCATAGGGTTACATGGTACACAAAGGTTTACAACTCGGTTCCCATAATTATCCCCGAGAGGGGTCGCTTTGGTCACTTTGATACATCTAAGGTCCGGGGCATAAGTGCGGAAACATTTGGCGGTTCCCAACTGTAAAAACCCATCTTCCCACCATTAGTACATTCCAATCGGCAGTAAAACAGATCGAAGAAGGAACAAGAACAGGTGTAGAGGAAGATGGAAACAGTGGGGAGATCGGAAAGGGTGTAAAAGGGGAGGTATCAGGAAACACGAGCTACAGGCATCAAAGGGACGTGCCTAATGAGATGCACGGCTGAGACAATAGTCCGGCACGGCAAGATGAGCCTCGAGCGGGGCCATCTGCCTTACAGTATCATCCCCCTCATCATAAAGACAATTTCAAAGAACATGTGTCTTCCGCAAGAGTCTTGGGAGTCCCAGGGTCGCGAAGCGGACAGCGTCCGTTCGCTGGCTACCTGAGGGCAAGAAACAAAATGGATGCTATATCTAAGATGGAACCCGTGGGTACAGATGAAAAAACCCACGTAACAAACGAACGGTTTAGGTTAGCACAGCGAAACTGCGCACACCCACTAAACTCGTCATTTGCGGTTCATAGATATCAGACTCGACCATATTCCGAGTCGAAAACACCATTTACGATCGTCACGGAACCTCAACGGGAGGTACCAAGAGGGCTTCTTGGTCCTCAAGGTCCCTCAGGAATAAATTCAACTGCGTCTTCAAAACAGTAGTGCACCTTGAGCCTCATTTGCAGAGTGAGGGAGAAAGGGGGCTAGGCCTGCTGTACTTTGTCCTTAATTTTTTCTAAAATGCTGTTGTATTTGTTAGTTGTGGAAAACCCAATCATTACGATTAATTTTTCCTACACTTAGAATATTTCTTTCTATGAATTCGTGTGTCGACTATGTTGCAAGCCTTTGTGGAAGTGAGTGCGAGGATGGAAAAGAATACAATGATTTCCTCCTGCTTCCAAAGAGCGATGACACTATTAGTTTAACAAAAGAAGAAACTTGGACGAAAGGGATAGGATGATGATCACCTCATAAGTGTATCCAATAAAAGTGAGAGTTTTGTAAAAGTGTTACATTAGGTGGGTTGGATTCTGAACATTTTGGGGTATATTTATTTATTTGAGAAAATAACTTGGTAGTAGCCGTTTCTATGAGAGGAGAGCCTTACTGCTGTTTTCTCTTTGCTACTGTGGGTATCCACTATTGTTGCAACTCCTGACTGAGACAATACTGATTACTTTGCACTTCATCGCCTGGTGATGTTGCTTAAGCTAAACCTATTCAGCCGAAGGGTTAGCTATTCATAACTATTGCATGCTGTGCATTAGTTCTCATTTATCTAGGTTTGTATGAAAAATCTAGATTGCATACTGCTATTGCAATTAATATGTTTCTTTTGTCTCTCCTTCTCTCCACTCATGCTTGTTATTGATGTATCTGTTATGATCTGTATTTTCCTATTGTGAATTTACCTGTTACATTGAACTAATAAAGATTCTTTGAATATTACTTATTGTACTACTTGGGGGGGCATGGTTAACCGCCAGATATGGGGACGGTTGTTAGAGAAGCTCTGCGCTGGGCCCAGACACCGAGGCACTTATCCTGCTGTATAGGGGACATCTGAGAGCCACACGCTAAGAAATGTGCAGCGGAGGCACTGCAGCGGCTACAAATGCTGAAACACTGAAGCTGAGAGGTGCGTAGAGAAACCCTGGGTGTAGTTGGCGAAGTCGCGCTACGCTTAGCTACGCTTAGCTACACGAAGTGCAGTTCACACTACGCAAGCTATGTGTACCTAAGTGAACTGCTTAGTGCAGTAGGGAAAATGATGTTCGCACTGATTGCACAGTGCCGGATGCTTGTCTGCACGGTGCAATCATTGCAAAAGGCATCTTCTCAGTGCAAGCGGTTGTTTTCTGCTGCTCAAGTAGATTTGTACTTGAGCGGCAGTTTTCTCAACACGGACTGGTAGTTTCTGATCGCAAGCAGTAGGGAGCATACGCGACCACTTGCAATGAGGAACCTGACCTCCCGGCATTGAGACTCTCACCAGGAGGTTTATTTTCCACGCTCCCGATCGGCAACTTGATGTTGCTGATCGCGAGTAAGGAAAAAGTCTTGCCGGGATGTCATTTTGCTCGTTCGCGGTCGCCAACTTGACTTTGAGGACCGTGAGCAAGCAAAAAATGCATACTACACTTTGCGTTTTTGCACTGTGCTACGTGCAATTCATGTATTGCGTAGTTGCGCAAACTACACAATTGTAGAGTAGTCCTACGCCCAGGGTTAGCGTATAGGAGTAAGCGCAATGTCAGTCTGAGTCACGAAGACGGGTGCAGCACCAGAGTGAGGACTAAATGTTGTGGGAGACCTGGACAGCCTGCATGCTCATGCCCGGGGAGGCTGTGGCGGACGGTAAGTCCTCCCTTCGCCCACTCTTTTAATTGCCGGAATGCCCGGGGGCACTGCATAACTTAGATGAGGACCGGCAGACCGATACGCAGGGAAATATAACCCGGGAAACAAAAGTGTGGGGGGACAGGCCTCAAGACCCTGAATCAGCGACATCTCCAAATTATCTGATGGAGCTGGGACATACCTGCGGCGAACACCAAGCACTTTGTGGAGTCTGCGATTTTGGGAGTAGAGGGTGCACTGGGATCACTGATGCAAAGTTAGAAGCAGTAGTGCAAACTGCTGGTGAAGACAGAGAACAACGCACACTGACTGGGCAAGTACTCCTCCTGAATGCAGTGGATGGCCGAAGGGAGCGCCGAGGTTGGTAACCGGCAGAATGAAGCTTGTGCAAGTTGAAAGATAAAGAATTATTCCAGCCTCACCCTCAGAAGAGATAGCTGCAAATAAGCCTTATTGTCCAGGACTTTGGATATACCTCTTAACCCCTTGTATGCTGATGACGAACCCCAGCCGTCATGCACTACGGTGCTCGTGTGCTGATGACGGCTGGGGTTCGTCATGGCCCGCCCCTGTTCTTTTGTTTACCGCACAGCGGCGGAAAAGGGCCAGCAGCGAAGGGGTTAAAGTCCAGGCTGGGAAGGGACTTACAATGAAAGTGAAGTATTAGATGAGGTGAGATTCTTGTGTGGTCACTGTCAACTAAGTGGAAAAATCTACTACTACAGTACGTGAAAGTGAGGAGCTTACCGCGCTGGCTTTCACAGACTGAGATGTGAGACAGCCAAATAATGTGTAGCGGCACCTCATGGTGGTGGGAGGATTAGACGGAAGAGACAGAGGGCCCAAAACATATCAGCGAATCATCAGCTAGGCCGCAGCATAGCAGTGCACTAAGCTCATAACAAGGAAGTACACCGCACTGGCACATGGGGGACAGAACTGAGCAGGAAATAGAAGTCGTGACTGAAGGAGATAGTTGTTGATCGCATATCTTGCACGCTCACAACCGAAAATGGGGCACACTAAGACTAAGCAACCAGACCCACCCATAGTGGAGGACACCGGAGTGCAAGACAGTTCAATGCAAGGGTCTGATCAAGACGCGATACCACCTATGGGAACAGAAGATCAACACAACAAACTCAAATTGATACTGAAGGAAATTTGAGAACTCGGGCAAGGCCATTAAAGCACAAATGGGCACACTGGCCATTAGTTTCACCCTCTTAAAAGCGGATCACGAAAAACTGGTGGATAAATTAACGTCGACAAAATAATCCTTAATGATCTTGTGGAGCAACAAAATGCTACCACCTCTCAATTGGAACAAATGCAACGACAACTGAAGGGGTTACAAGACAGGGTCTATGATGCGGAGGGAAGGTGCGGCCGCAACAACGTCCGCAATCTGGGAATACCAGAATGAAGCGAGGGATCTAACTCCACTCAATTTGTGGAACAATGGTTCAGGATCATGTTGCTGTGACGGGCTTCACTGACCTTTATAGTGTGGAGAGAGCACAGAGAGTCCCACCTAGGCCTCCACCCACTGGGGCGCCCCAGATCGATTATAGCACGCATACTAAATTACATGGACCGGGATACGATCCTGCACGCGGCACGCAAAAATGCTCTACTACAATTTTAAAATAAGCAAATATCTATATGCCCGGACTTTATTCTGGCAGACCAAAAAGCAAGAAATACCTTTCAAGATACAAAAATGACGGTTCAAGCCCACAAGGTGAAGTATGCAATGCTATTTTTGGCTAGATTGAAAGTTGTTCACGGACAGAAGATGCTGTTCTTCGATAACCCAGAGGAAGTAGTGGAATGGGCAGAAATCACTTTGATGGCAAACATGTCACAGGCCTCGTCGCAGGACAGCAGAGATTGGCTGCCCTGACTGCGCAGAGTCAGCACAACTAAAAAAGAGCACAGCAGGTGAGCTGCATCTAGTGCTGGGATCAACCCTTCATTGGAACTGATTATGGGAAATCTGAGGGACAAATTGCTTACAGCTCCCGCACTGATAGATCAAGATGGGGCTCATGTTGTTGAGACAGTGGATTCCTCGGAGGAAGATGATGCCCTCTCAGACTTGGAGAATAGCTTGGCGCTGTTCCCTCTGGTCACCCCGCAGACTACAAATGACTTTATAGGATAAATGTTATGCTGAACATATGAGGGTATATGCTGTAACAGATGAGTATGAGTTATAATGCGCTTTTGATACAAACTAATGTTGTCCCTTGTAACTATAAATGTAATGAGATAGAGCCGGAGCTCCCTGGTTTTGCGCAGCACGTTGCACGGCACTAATATGGCGGTAGCTATTCCCCCTATGGCGACAGAACTGTGTTATAGGTTTCTGTTGTTTCTGTTGAGTTTGCTTTTATTGTTTTGTCCTCTAGTGTTGTATCTGGGATCCTAGTATTTAGAGTTTTAGTGGGCTGTATTAACACAGACTCAGATGCAGGAGTTTTTTTATTCCGTCAGCATGAACAGATATGGCCACTAATCTTACCCCGGCATAAAAGACCGAATGGCACAATCTAGTAAATATATATACGCGTCATGGAAGGTGAGGAGGATGGGCTCAGTACATAAACAACATAGGGTTCTAGCATAGCTTAACCGTTAAAATATACATATAGTGTTTCTGCAAGAATCTCACCTCATGAATGCAGAAGGCAGTAAATTTCAGAAGAAGTGGAGAGGACAATTATTTCACACATCCTATTCCGCGTTCGCTGTGGGAGCGGCGATATCGATTAGAAGTGCTACCCCTTTAGCTGTATTGGAGCAAAGTATAGATTCCAATGGGAGATATGTATTAATACATGGAAAACTGAATGGGAAAAATATAATGATGGGGATATTTATGCCCAGAACTCAGAACAGGACAAATTCCTAGACATACTCTCTGTGGCGCTGATGGGCTGGGATGCCTACCCCTTGGTCATAGGAGGCAATTTAAATGGTACTAGACATAGGACTAGATAGATCACACCCCCTACTGCAAGGCAGAGGTTGCAGGAAACAAGCAGATGCTCTTAGGGAGTGGGCAACTGGCTGGAACATAGGAGATGCATGGCGCATTAAATACCCCACAAGCAAGGAATATTCCTTTTATTCACCGCCACACGGGCTACATACTCGTATAGACAGAATCTTCTGCTCTTTGCCTCTCATTGCACATGTAACAGACATCAGATATCTGGGCAAAACTCTCTCGGACCCTAATTCCCTTGAAGTTGAATTAATATGGGGTAGGATCCCAACGCCGGTGCCAACATGGAAGCTACACCCTTTGCTATTGGAGGATACAGTATTTCGCAGTTCCCTATCAACAGCGACTGTTAATTCTTTTTCAGAAAATGCGGACAAGCCTAGCATGCGTCAAGTGTTATGGGACGCATTGTAATCCAGGGGGTGGCAATTAGCACAAAGGTGGGGGCTCGCTCTGCCATAGTTAGCAAGATAACGGAACTTGAGGGCAACCTGGGATAATTAGAGCAACAAGTAGCAATAAATAATGCACATAAGGATGAGTTACAACAAGCACGCATAGAACACGAGCTCATGGAAGAACTCTGGGACATATTACCAAGCAATAGCGATAATTATCGCTATTGCTTGGTTAGAGACAAAAAATTTACCGCTGAGCTGCGGCGATTTTTATCGCAGATAAACCTTGGTATTACCAAGGTTTATCGCAAATGCGATAAAAATCGGCCGCAATGCATGAATATCGCAGAAAAGTCAGAGATATTCATGCATTACCAAGCTATTGCTCTTAGCCATGTTATCCACCTCCCTTTGGATAACATGGCTAAGAACTGCTCCGGGCAGGTGTTAGCTTGTGGAGATATTCGCGCTTAGCACGAATATCTCCAAAAGTTGGTAATAGGAGATAGCGATGTTAGCGACTGTTTCCAGACGCTAACATCTTGGCACGCCCACTTTGCATGTCATTAGTGATAAATATTACTGACATGCAAAGTGGGGTACAAGATGGTCGCTATCTCCTACTAGCTGTCGCTAACTGGTGTTAGCGACAGCTAGGTAATAGGGAGATAATTTTATCTTCACTTTCTTGGCTTTCAAGGCCAAAAAAGCGGAGATAAACCCCCTTGATAATATGCCCCTCTGTGTGTTGGATTACCATTTATATACCCAGAAACAACATGCAGAAGCAGATAGAGCGGGCTCACTCCTTGCTAGGATTCTCAAAGATGCACCAGCATAAACCCTATTCTGGAGATTGGTACTCCAGAGGGCACTGTGGTTCACATGCAATCAAAGAACAATGCAGCCTTTAAAAACGACTATGAAATGTTATATATGGCACCGGTGAAACCTAGTGTAGCGGAGTATGGCACTTTCTTTGAAGGGCTTATGCTCCTGCAGCTGTCGGCAGACAATCAGAAAGAATTGAAGAGACCAATAACAGAAGGGGAAATCAGAGCAGCAATCAAAGCACTACCCCGAAACAAGACTCCGGGTCCAGATGGGCTGCCAGTAGAGTTTTATGCAACATACCCGGTGTTGTGAGTCCCACGTCTGAGGGAGTTATATCAGGCCTCCTTAAAGGGGGGCTCCCTCCCTCTCACTGCACAGCAGGCAATAGTGGTGTTGCTGCCCAAACCGGGCAGGGACAGGACGGATATTGCTGGGTATCGTCCCCTTTCGTTGCTAAACACAGATTACAAAATATTGAATAAACTATTAGCAAAAAGAAACCAACAGTTTATGCCACAAGTAATACACATAGACCAATGTGGGTTTGTGCCAGGCAGGTGCACAGCAATTAAAATACGAAGATTGCACCAGATTATGACACATTCAAATGCAGATACTAGTACGCAGGGATGTATATCAGTGGACCTGCGCCAAGCTTTTAATTCCCTATATTGGAGCTATGTGCTCCGTACTCTCCTGCAGTTTGGTATCCTGGAAGAGTATGTGAAATGGGTGGCTCTATTGTACTCAAATTCTACAGCACGTGCGCGGACAGGGGCATATATATCACAGCAGTACATAGTAACACGGGGGACCTGGCAGGGATACCCGCTATCACCCTTAATATTCCTCTTGGCCCTTGAACCGCTAATTATTAAAATTCGCAATCTGGCAGACCAACATGGTGTATGGCTGGGAAATGACAAACACATTATATCTGCATACGGGGATAATTTAATCTTATACTTTGAACATCTCCGAAGCAATAATGAACCCATACCCGCAGTATTTATCATATTTCAAATACTATCAGGGCTCTCTCTAAACAAAACTAAGTCATACACATTCTTTTTTCCTGGTGCTCTACAGTCCGATCCACTGCAATTTGGCGGTTGGCAGTTCCGAACAGCGGAGTCTACTTTTAGATATCTTGGTGTTCAGATATACAGAGAAGAGAGAGACCTACTCAACGGTAATCTGACCCAGGCGATCACAAAGTTAAAAGCGCAACTAAAATTCTGGACGTCGCTGCTGCTGTCAGTGGAAGCTAAGACTGCTATCGCCTGAAAGGTATTGCTTCCTAGACTGCTTTCCTTCTTTACGAACTTGCCGCTTATAATTCACGTACATGTTTTTAAACTCCTAGACAATCTGCTGGTGCAATTATTATGGGGAGCAGGGCGCTGGCGGATAGGTTTATCAAAACTACAATTAGCTACAAAGCATGGGGGCATGGGAGTTACAGATTATAGAGCTTACTGTTATGCAGGTCAACTACAGTGGCTGGCATATTGGATTGTGGGCCACAACTTGCAGAAGATCCCTATGTCTCAGCGGAACTCGGATAAGGGAATGCTACACATGCATCTATTACCAAATAGCAGACTTCCATTAAATGCACCTCCACCACTGTGAGTTGCAGTGATGCACTGGAAAAAAGCACTGAAATATACCAAAAAGAAGACCCCTTATGCACCTAATATTCCGCTGCTGGGACTCCCTCTGCCGTTAGGGACAGTGACGCGCCAGGGTATATCTATCTGGGTAGAAGAAGGCATGAACACAGTTGGAATGCTATTCGCAGACCATACACTAGTGAACCATGAGACGTTGGTAAGGGAACAGGGAATACCGAACTCATTATTTCTTCTTCATGCACATATAGTAAAGTATTACGAGAAACAGTGGTCCGTAGGATTAGGTTATCAAAAAGACAAATGCAAATATAGACTCCAATCAGTACTATATTGATTCTTGTTTTCAGTACCCAGCCGGGCCTGAAATTTTATTTCAAAATGTAAACAGGTTTAAAAGACCATCAGAGAGGTCTAATGCAAACGTTGATAGGGTACAAGCCTGTACCTATCCAAAATTACACTCCAAAAGGGTTGAAAAAAATAGGCAAGAAAGCAAGGAAAAGAGGGTAAAGAATATCAGGCAAAAAGAACATGGGAGCCAATTGTCCCTTGCATCAGTAGCATATTTGCATGGCAAGTTCAGACAACAAATTCATGTAACAGTTTCAACACGATGGCAAGGTTACAGAATTTGGCAAAGTGTCGACGACGTTTCAATCCCCGGCTCCTAGTGAACTGGGATCATCATCAGGACATAAACAATGTTTTGCCTGTATGTGCTTTTTCTGATAAAAGTAACATTGAACAAGAATGGGAGAGAAGAAGAAAAAAGAAATATGTTTAAATATGGCACTAATTAAAGTTGTTCTTTACAGGTAAATTGCACAAATTGTACATTGATCTCATGCCATTGTGACGTTGATTTCAAACAACCTGTCTTCCAATGTGCCAATCTCATGCTTTACGGACTGGTGAGAGCCGTTTGTCCTATGCCGGTTCGGTTTTATGGCACCGTGAGTTTTTAGGCGCTAATGTGGTAGTGACTGCTGGTGACGCTTTTGACCAGTTGTGCCGTGGTGAAGACTCATGTGAAATTGTAGCAATTCAGGACATGCCGGTAGGAGTGCCTAATAAAACGAGACCGACCATTTAGGGCTGTGGTCAAGACATTATAAGACAATCTAAAAGTGTCGGAATCATGCATTGTGTGGGCGGGCGTGGCGAAGGTCTCTCTATGCCTCATGAAATTAGAAGTAATAAAGGTGAGTTGCACACCTTTGCAAACGATCCTCACGAGTCTCCTATGATGCTGGGAGAGAATGTGGGGTAGAGGCTGGTGCCTAGATAAAAAAGAATAAAATAAGTCTCAGGGCTTGAGTGAGTGTGCCCGTGGAATTGTGGCGAGTGGGACCAGAATGTTACCTCGATGTCCTGTTATAATGCATATAACATGGTGGCCATTGGTTCCTGAACCAGCTATGTGATTCCGCTGGAATTGGCCGGTATATTTAAGATAGACCGCTTGTGGTTCTGCGTTTGAAATAATTTCTGAAAATAAATAGTGGATAATTAAGGTTGAGGGAAGGCACCACGGGTTCGTGGCAGGAAGAGCAGACGCGATGACAGGAACCCTTACCTTCACGTCGAGACAGTGCTCCTTCACTCGCGATCCGAGCGAAGAACGGGCGGTGTGCTCAATGGCAATCCGCCGGCTTCCCGAAAATGTGGAAGTAAGCGTCAACGCAGAGACGCGTGTAATAACCATTCTCGGTCATCGAGGCAGGAGTGGGAGTGGCGAGAGGTCGGAATGGGAGTGGCGAGGGGGTGGTTTCCCGGTGGCGGCCATCTTAGAGTGGTTTCATTTGCGTGAATGTTGTGGGCATGTTTTTTCCAATAACCCTAATTCGTTTGTGCGGACATTACCATTTGGCACATAGTAACACGGCATTAACACCGCGTGAATTCAGTACCAAGCCACACAGTTACATGACATTATCAGCGCGTGAGATAAGCATAGAGGAGGGATTGCGAGGTACATCAAGGTTGTCCAGGCAACGGCCATCTTAGAATGGTGTTGTTTGGATAAGCCTGCTGATCGCGTTGTATCCCAAGCAATTCCAGTACAGATTGCGATGAAAGGACAAAAGAATTTGGCACATATTCACATGGTTATTAAACCAGGTTCAGTTTTTCTGTTCATTTTTAGACAAGGACGAGCAGTGGCAGATAAGATGTTAATAAACCCATTACATCTGATCAACAAGCAGAATTAACTTTTGACCCCATTGTGCTTTTTAGAAAAGTCATTAACAGTTTACAGCAATCCTGCCCAGTCCTCAGTCCGATTAAGACCATTCTGTATTGTATCCAGCAATATAATGTATTTTAGTTCCTCCTTGTTGAGAAGCTGAGCCATGCATCCTCCTCTGGGTGGTAACTTTAAAGCCTTCAGCACAGTCCACTTTAAATCATTTTCTGTGTGCTTTGCACTAGTGGAATGTTCCACAAGTGGGGCATTCTGGATTTGGCAGCGAATGCGGCTCTTATGCTGGCAGATCCTTGTTTTCACCTTCTGTGAGGTTTGGCCTACATACAATTTCAGACATGGACATTGGACCAAATATATCACATTGCAAGTGTTACAGTTTGACAGTGAGGAACTGGTAAAAGTGATGTTATTAAATACCCTGGTCTTTCCTTCAATAGTTATGTCACATACACTGCAGTTGCCACATTTCACATGTCCTACAATGGGGGACAGACCCCATATAGTTTCAAGTGTAGATGGTTGACTGGTACTAGGTAATGCGGCCCGGACTAAATGGTCCTTCAAATTTTTGCTTTTTTTGAAAGCGAATAGGGGACGCTCAATCTCTAGTGCGCCCGCATTAATAACAGGCCAGTGGCGGAGTATCATTTTTCTCAGTTTGTTTGACACTGGGGAGAACGTAGTAACACAAGCTATTCTTTCCTGTGGGGTTTTTTGATTTGGAGTCAGCAACGTTTCTCTCGGTCTGTACCATGCTCTTTTAAGGGCATTCTTGCCATAAAACCGAACCGGCATAGGACAACGGCTCTCACCAGTCCGTAAAGCATGAGATTGGCACATTGGAAGACAGGTTGTTTGAAATCAACGTCACAATGGCATGAGATCAATGTACAATTTGTGCAATTTACCTGTAAAGAACAACTTTAATTAGTGCCATATTTAAACATATTTCTTTTTTCTTCTTCTCTCCCATTCTTGTTCAATGTTACTTTTATCAGAAAAAGCACATACAGGCAAAACATTGTTTATGTCCTGATGATGATCCCAGTTCACTAGGAGCCGGGGATCGAAACGTCGTCGACACTTTGCCAAATTCTGTAACCTTGCCATCGTGTTGAAACTGTTACATGAATTTGTTGTCTGAACTCGCCATGCAAATATGCTACTGATGCAAGGGACAATTGGCTCCCATGTTCTTTTTGCCTGATATTCTTTACCCTCTTTTCCTTGCTTTCTTGCCTATTTTTTTCAACCCTTTTGGAGTGTAATTTTGGATAGGTACAGGCTTGTACCCTATCAACGTTTGCATTAGACCTCTCTGATGGTCTTTTAAACTTGTTTACATTTTGAAATAAAATTTCAGGCCCGGCTGGGTACTGAAAACAAGAATCAATATAGTACTGATTGGAGTCTATATTTGCATTTGTCTTTTTGATAACCTAATCCTACGGACCACTGTTTCTCGTAATAAATGATTGCCCAAGGTCCTTAGGTACTTATTTGGGTCCCCCTTGTTTTTGAAAATATACTTGAGCGCAAACGCTGGTTTGCAAGGGCTCTCGATTGTCCAAACCCCTAGTGGTTTTGGGTCCCCTAGTACCCCATCCTTCTTTATATCTTGCCATCCCTCACCCTGTAATTCTCTTATCCTCTCCCTTCCCTTCACTCTGCTGCACTATGTCAGGTCATGCACCACTTTATACAGATGAATACCTAAAACAACTCTGCTCTGGTCCATCCCTCCTGTCAGACAATTCAGAAATCCCCAGTCAAGAGAACACCACAATCCCGGAGCAATTAGAAAAACTCCGCAAAAAGCAAGTCCGGTTGCAACTAATGATATTAATGCTAACGGACTACCTGAAGGCAGAGGTAATTCCTGTAGGATTACAAGTCCGCAACGTGCCAGGAATCTTCACAGATAACCCCAAGTATATAACTAGCTTTAGCTACATTGGAACTACTTGTTCACGTCATTGGCTTGCACTAGGAATCGATACTGCTGTTGAGACACTGAAATCACTTGAAACTGAGATCTCGGATATTCTAAAACAGATCCAAGACTCAGGCTCTACTGAGGATAGTAAGAAACTCCTAGAACAAGTTGATAAAACGATTGCAGAATATCAGAGAATAGAACAAAATAAAAAGTCAAACAAAATCAAAAAAGATATAAAATCATACAATATAGAAGTGACATATCCTTATTTACAAAAGGACTTTTACACCAACCGAACATATCCTAACCCTCAACAGTACAGACCCTGGGGCAGGTACAATAGACGGAGAAATTTGGTAAATTTCTCAGAAACCTCAGCCGAATCCTCCGACAACTCGGACGCAGGCGAGGGCAGTAGTACAGCTCGAAGGGGCGGGTCACACCAGTCCGGTGGCACAAATCCTTTTTTACAGAGAGGCCAACAAGGCACACCTCAAAGAGGAAAAGTCAAGAAAACCCAGAGATGGGTCAACCCATCAGGGGAACGCCGGACGAGGAACAATTTCTATCAATGGTAGAGTCTCCGTCCGCAGCCATAGAAGCAATTCCAATTTTTAACATTTCCAATTACTCCTTAGGAGAAGACGAACTTTCTCTTCTCAAAAAAGGACTGACTTTTGTGCCCACTACCCCTCCCAACTATTTAGAACTACAAACTGAACTAATGATGTTCTTTAGACGGATCCGGTTAAAAGCATTCTTTCAACTACATCCTGGCCAAGAGAGTAATGCCCTAACCCCTTTCCGTCCACCATCTACTTTCTCTCCCACTTCAGGGATGATTCCCCCTGAAATAATCACCTTCGAGAAGTTGATATTGAAAGATTTTTCAATATTACAAAACTCTCATGCCTTCATTCCATACAATATTACGCTTAAAGAAAAACAGGCCATTACCACACTCAAAATGAACAACTCTCTGATCATAAAGAGTGCAGATAAAGGTGGAGGAATTGTTCTCCAAGATCTAGATTCCTACACTTCAGAAATACTAAGACAGTTGGATAATAAGGAACACTATCAAAGGTTAGCGTCCAATCCTACAAAGGAAATTCAAGAATTGATAAAGAAAATCACTATGGACGCACTGACTGAAGGGTTTCTTTCCAAAAAAGAGTATAACTACTTGAACATAAAAAGCCCCAGAACTCCGGTGATATATACTCTTCCGAAAATCCATAAGAGTCTCACTGCGCCACCTGGACGTCCCATTGTGTCAGCTTGTGGTTCCATTTTAGAGCCATTGGGAGCCTTCATAGACTTCTTCATAAAGGAGTTTGTCCCCTCCACTCCTTGTTATGTTAGAGACTCCATGTCCATGATTTCACTGGTAGAGAATTTACCCTTTGACCCAGCAACAGACACTCTCTGCACCATGGACGTGGAGTCCCTTTATACAAATATTCCCCAGGTAGCGGCCTTGAAGGTGATTCAAAAAACTCTAGACACACGCCCACGCCCTCATGCAATACCAACATCATTCATTTTACAGTTACTTGAAATCTGTTTGACGAGAAACTTCTTTACCTTTAATGGCCTCTTCTACCAACAGATTAAGGGGACAAGTATGGGAGCAATTTTTGCTCCTAACTTGGCCATACTCTTCATGAATGAAATTGAAACTGAGGTTATACTCTCGCCCTCCAATCCCTTCCACTCGGGAATTGGATTATCGCGCAGATACATTGACGACATCTTCATGATTTGGAGATGTGAAGTCAGTGATCTGCGCCATTTCCAACACTGGATGAACAATAATTGTTGTGGCCTCCACTTTACCCTCACATCAAATAAAACCTCCATTGACTTCCTGGATCTCTCCATTTTCCACCAGGATGGAGTTCTCTTGACGCGCCTGTTTAGAAAAACCACAGAGCGGAATACACTATTAGATTATTCCAGCAGCCACCCCAGAGCCTTACGGGACTCACTACCATTCTCACAGTTCCTGCGAATTAGGAGAAACTGCTCGTGTAGGCAGGACTACTTTAAAGAAAGTGCCATCTTAGCAGCCAAACTTAAAAAAGGGGCTACCCTAGACGCATTGTCAAGAATGCCCTTAAAAGAGCATGGTACAGACCGAGAGAACCGTTGTTGACTCCAAATCAAAAAACCCCACAGGAAAGAATAGCTTGTGTTACTACGTTCTCCCCAGTGTCAAACAAACTGAGAAAAATGATACTCCGCCACTGGCCTGTTATTAATGCGGGCACACTAGAGATTGAGCGTCCCCTATTCGCTTTCAAAAAAAGCAAAAATTTGAAGGACCATTTAGTCCGGGCCGCATTACCTAGTACCAGTCAACCATCTACACTTGAAACTATATGGGGTCTGTCCCCCATTGTAGGACATGTGAAATGTGGCAACTGCAGTGTATGTGACATAACTATTGAAGGAAAGACCAGGGTATTTAATAACATCACTTTTACCAGTTCCTCACTGTCAAACTGTAACACTTGCAATGTGATATATTTGGTCCAATGTCCATGTCTGAAATTGTATGTAGGCCAAACCTCACAGAAGGTGAAAACAAGGATCTGCCAGCATAAGAGCCGCATTCGCTGCCAAATCCAGAATGCCCCACTTGTGGAACATTTCACTAGTGCAAAGCACACAGAAAATGATTTAAAGTGGACTGTGCTGAAGGCTTTAAAGTTACCACCCAGAGGAGGATGCATGGCTCAGCTTCTCAACAAGGAGGAACTAAAATGCATTATATTGCTGGATACAATACAGAATGGTCTTAATCGGACTGAGGACTGGGCAGGATTGCTGTAAACTGTTAATGACTTTTCTAAAAAGCACAATGGGGTCAAAAGTTAATTCTGCTTGTTGATCAGATGTAATGGGTTTATTAACATCTTATCTGCCACTGCTCGTCTTTGTCTAAAAATGAACAGAAAAACTGAACCTGGTTTAATAACCATGTGAATATGTGCCAAATTCTTTTGTCCTTTCATCGCAATCTGTACTGGAATTGCTTGGGATACAACGAGATCAGCAGGCTTATCCAAACAACACCATTCTAAGATGGCCGTTGCCTGGACAACCTTGATGTACCTCGCAATCCCTCCTCTATGCTGATCTCACGCGCTGATAATGTCATGTAACTGTGTGGCTTGGTACTGAATTCACGCGGTGTTAATGCCGTGTTACTATGTGCCAAATGGTAATGTCCGCACACCGAATTAGGGTTATAGGAAAAAGCATGCCCACAACATTCACGCAAATGAAACCACTCTAAGATGGCCGCCACCGGGAAACCACCCCCTCGCCACTCCCATTCCGATCTCTCGCCACTCCCACTCCTGCCTCGATGACCGAGAATGGTTATTACACGCGTCTCTGCATTGACGCTTACTTCCACATTTTCGGGAAGCCGGCGGATTGCCATTGAGCACACCGCCCGTTCTTCGCTCGGATCGCGAGTGAAGGAGCACTGTCTCGACGTGAAGGTAAGGGTTCCTGTCATCGCGTCTGCTCTTCCTGCCACGAACCCGTGGTGCCTTCCCTCAACCTTAATTATCCACTATTTATTTTCAGAAATTATTTCAAACGCAGAACCACAAGCGGTCTATCTTAAATATACCGGCCAATTCCAGCGGAATCACATAGCTGGTTCAGGAACCAATGGCCATATGTGAGAAACGCGCGTCGAGTTGTCTCACAATTGTATTTTAATATTACTGAAGTAGATGAATGTATTGTTTTTTTACCATGCACATGATTTTTAGGAACTGTATTGCATTATGATATGTGTTGTTTGTTTTTAATGAACTGTATTTTTACTTGATCATATAGTTTGTCTTTCTATATGACTTTTATTTAACCCTTATTAAATATATTTTTGTATACAAGTTTAATTTTTTCGCTTTTCCTTTGCACCCACTGATTTATGTTAATTGGTCTCTCAACCTTGCTGATGTCCTAGGTTTTTACCCACATCAGGAACCAATGGCCACCATGTTATATGCATTATAACAGGACATCGAGGTAACATTCTGGTCCCACTCGCCACAATTCCACGGGCACACTCACTCAAGCCCTGAGACTTATTTTATTCTTTTTCATCTAGGCACCAGCCTCTACCCCACATTCTCTCCCAGCATCATAGGAGACTCGTGAGGATCGTTTGCAAAGGTGTGCAACTCACCTTTATTACTTCTAATTTCATGAGGCATAGAGAGACCTTCGCCACGCCCGCCCACACAATGCATGATTCCGACACTTTTAGATTGTCTTATAATGTCTTGACCACAGCCCTAAATGGTCGGTCTCGTTTTATTAGGCACTCCTACCGGCATGTCCTGAATTGCTACAATTTCACATGAGTCTTCACCACGGCACAACTGGTCAAAAGCGTCACCAGCAGTCACTACCACATTAGCGCCTAAAAACTCACGGTGCCATAAAACCGAACCGGCATAGGACAAACGGCTCTCACCAGTCCGTAAAGCATGAGATTGGCACATTGGAAGACAGGTTGTTTGAAATCAACGTCACAATGGCATGAGATCAATGTACAATTTGTGCAATTTACCTGTAAAGAACAACTTTAATTAGTGCCATATTTAAACATATTTCTTTTTTCTTCTTCTCTCCCATTCTTGTTCAATGTTACTTTTATCAGAAAAAGCACATACAGGCAAAACATTGTTTATGTCCTGATGATGATCCCAGTTCACTAGGAGCCGGGGCTCGAAACGTCGTCGACACTTTGCCAAATTCTGTAACCTTGCCATTGTGTTGAAACTGTTACATGAATTTGTTGTCTGAACTTGCCATGCAAATATGCTACTGATGCAAGGGACAATTGGCTCCCATGTTCTTTTTGCCTGATATTCTTTACCCTCTTTTCCTTGCTTTCTTGCCTATTTTTTTCAACCCTTTTGGAGTGTAATTTTGGATAGGTACAGGCTTGTACCCTATCAACGTTTGCATTAGACCTCTCTGATGGTCTTTTAAACTTGTTTACATTTTGAAATAAAATTTCAGGCCCGGCTGGGTACTGAAAACAAGAATCAATATAGTACTGATTGGAGTCTATATTTGCATTTGTCTTTTTGATAACCTAATCCTACGGACCACTGTTTCTCGTAATAAATGATTGCCCAAGGTCCTTAGGTACTTATTTGGGTCCCCCTTGTTTTTGAAAATATAACATATAGTAAAGTATATCAAGAATACAGGGGCACCGGGGGCGGAACCCCTGACTCATGAGTTAGTGCCAATGCAACACCTGATGGGTAATGGTAGTCACCTAACTCTGTGGCTATACCGTGGGATTCAGACATGCACTGCAGTGCCACTACACTTCGAGATAAATAGAATCCAGACATAGGCCATGAGTTAACGGATAAAGAATTAAAACTATTGCTGGAATACCCCGGGAAAGTATCGAGAAACCCAAACTTTAAATTTATTCAACTTATGATTGCGCCTCGTGCTTATCTGACCCCCACACATTAAGCAAGAAGTTTCCAAATGTTTCAGACGAATGCCCTCGATGTAAGCACGCCAATTCAAACTTTGTACATATGCTTTGAGACTGTCCACGGTTGCTCCATTACTGGGGTACGGTGCACACAATATTGAATGAGGTGGCTCCAGGGAGTGTCAGATGATCGTTTGAATACTATATACTAGGAATAACAATAACCATGCTGGGGAAAGGGGCAAAAGCACCATCGGTGCTTGACTGGTACAATGAAGTAATCAGATGGGGTAAAGCAGAAAGTGCTGAGATACAGAGGGAGGAGTAGGGGGCTGTGGAAAAAACTATCTCCCTAGACTGGAACACGATGTTCGAGGAATTTATAGCAACAGAAGTACAGACATAATAGTGGGGGAAATAACAGAAGGTAAAAGATGTTGTCGAGAAGTAAGAATTGGCGAACTGATGTCTCTACAAGGATATGTGTTATGATGGACGTCGTTTGCTAAATAAATGTCACCATTGTTACAATGTTGATACGCTGACTGTCAATGTGAATTCATACATGCATACCTAGATCTAGTGTGCCCCTGATTGAATTGTCATCTCTCTGCTCTGACAGCTGCCAGGGGTTGCCCATAGCCTCTGTTATCACTGAAGGCGTATCACCTGTAAACGAAGTGCCCCCCTCAGTGCTCCCTTGGACCCAGCACTGATCTCTCTCCCCAGTTATTATAATTGATAGAAGAGGAAGAATTGTTCTATCTCAAGGGAAGGACAGTACTAACTTACTGAGTCCTACAACTCATCCGCTCTTCCAGCCCAGTCAACCCACTGCCCAGGGGAGTATAAAACGTAAACTTTAAACCATTAGGGGTAAAGCTAAAAGATCAATAGCGATCCTGGCCCCTAAGTCTCCAAATAAACCTTTGGTGCCCAAAATGGTAGCCCCAAATTTGGAGACAGAGGCTACCAAGGCTTTTTACGAAATAATGACCACCCTGTTGGACACTAAATTGATCCCTATTCTGTAGAGGCTGACAGCGATCAAGAGAAGGCTTGCAGGGGGGCCCAAACTGACATTTGCATAAATCATATGGTTACAAGTGAACAAGACCCAGCAGCCAATCCCGGTCTAGGCATGTCCAAAAATTCTACCAAATCTCATGCAAACCCGCTGCTTGCAGAGCGACAAGCGGCGCAGTTAGTCCACGGGGAGACAGAAGATCAAAGAGGTACCCAAACCCCTAGTAGGTCTCAGGCAGTCCCTTTGTACAAGCGGGATCCTCAAATTATTGTAGGCCAGTCGGACGGCACTGTGGAACTAACAGGGGAGGTTTGTCAGAGCTTTAGCACTATTCATCTCCCACCAGAATCGACTCCATTTGTAGTGATCTTGGGTAATGTCCCGCCTCTTCGCCCAGACATGAATGAAGACTATAATAACCTGAAGAATAAGGTACTTCACTGGCTAACAACTAATCCCTCCGTGGATCCCAAGGTGGAATGCAGCATTATCATGGTGTATCGAGTGGCATAGGTTGGTAGTTCTAAAAAGGTGGGTGGTGGCGATTGTGTTATACTCAATTTTAAGAGGGCTGCTGTAGCTTAAAGAATACTATCAGGTGTTGCTTGTGTTGGCCAGTCAACGCACAGGTCTCTAATACAGGCACTCCCTCTGGGTTTCTTCTTTGGAGCGGAACCTCATGGGTATAAAATGGGGAACATAGACAGGGAACACTTACAAGCAAGATGGCCATATAAAAACCATGCAGGTAATAACTATGGGTATTCACATCCACTATATAGTACAAGTCATCCATGGGGTCCTCACTCTAACTCTGCTACGCCTCCCTCCCTAGCACTAGCTAATAGATTTTCCATATTATCGGGGCTGGAGGAATGTGATTGACTGGATACCTCAGATGTGTCCGTAGCAGAGCTGAAGAACCAACAAAGGGCTAACCTGACCCCGATGATTGAGCTAGAGATATTGCAAACGATTCCCACCCCATCACCACCAATAGAGGTGATAACCCTCGAGGTGGACAGTAATGTCATATCTTGGAATATAGTGGGTCTGGTAGACAAGTCTCAGGACCCTTTGTGGCATCAGTTTATTAAGCAATTTTTGGTAAACTGCCTGCAAGAGACCTGGTCAGTGGACTGTAATCTGTTTTTGGAGGTCTTTAAAGGTCATTTTGTCCCTGCCACTCCTTCAACTAGTGGTGGAGCCAAAGGAGGTTTGGTTATCTATATCTCCCTGTCAGGTACAAATCTGCCCCTCTTCTGCACAGGGCCTACAGGCTATTACATTCAAGAAAGGGAATAACAAATGACCTTGATCAACTTTTATAACCCACCAAACAGCAAAAAGGAAGGTAACATTGCACAGATGAGTCACTATTTAAGGAAGCTATGTGACCTAAACTTACATCCCTTGATGGTACTGGGAGACTTTACTACCCACCCCTGTAGTGAACCCAAGATCACAAACATGGGCGATAATGGATGTCACAGAATGAGGGGGATCTCTTTTCC
This sequence comes from Lissotriton vulgaris, assembly GCF_964263255.1. NCBI lineage: Eukaryota > Metazoa > Chordata > Amphibia > Caudata > Salamandridae > Lissotriton > Lissotriton vulgaris. The sequence goes on along the minus strand of NC_141697.1, from coordinate 1,086,860,947 downwards.
AGGAGAACAACAGATTCATTTACGGATAGGAACAGCTGACAGAAGTTTAGCTCTGTTCCTCATTCGGCAGCCGTGCCACACCCTGCAACTCCAGCCACAGCGTATCCACCGTGCAGGCGTCCGACGTACGGACCTTCCACGCAGGCGCGATTCAGAGCTTGCGGAGAATTCACGGCCGTGGCAGCTGTGGGGGGGGGAACGCTGTCTGAAATGCCGAGGCGGGCAGAGGACCAGCGGAGGACCCGCGGATTGGGCTGAGAGGACCCGTGAAGCCCGGTGAAAGGCGATGCTTGGGAAGTGTATCTTTGAAGACTCTGTGCCAGGCATGGGACCCGTAGCACAGAGCGTAGAGCCCCCGAGCAGCCCGGCGGAAGCAACCCGGTGGAAAAAGTGCTTTGGAGTGTTTGTGGCTCTAGGCTTGCCGGGGTTGCGTGGCGAAGGTTGAGTGGAGGCACCCGGCATTAGTCTTTTTGCATGCCGCCCTCTAAAAACGCGGGGACAATTCAAGTCAGCATTTGAACTATTAATAAGCACTTGAAATATTAATTTGTCGATGGTGGCAGGAGGATGATTGTGTGCAAAAGGCTGACAGAGGTAAGTGGGGAACTCAAAGGTGGAAAAGGTGTAATTGTTTCACCAACTGAGGCTATGTTTGTTTATTTTTAAACATCAGCGGCAAATTTAGTTCATATAATTTAAAGTCAAGAGTTGTAAAAGGAGCTGTCCTCCCCAGTAATTACGGGAGTCGGGAAAGTACCCCCCTACCAGGCCTCACCGTGTTTGCGCAGAGCACCAAGAGGGTCCAAAGAAAAAGAGAAGCTAAAAAAAATGGCACCGGCCAAAGTAAGAGCCCGCAAAATCTTAAACACTGGGAAAAAGTCTGAGATACCGGAGAAGGCAGTGGAACAGGCAACCCAAATTCAGCGTTAAGTGAGCTAGCTAGAAGGAAGAAACAAACTAACAGAAATGTCCAATCCTTGTTACTAACACCCAAATCTGCAAAGCCAAAAGTAACAAGGGGTGGCTCATCAGTATCGAACTCGATCAAAGACTTTTTGGAAGACACTTTAAGGGGAAGGATGTAACTAGTAAGAAGGCATGTGTAGTAGCAGATACAAACTCTGAGGCTAGGAGTGATGAGATCTTAACCTCCTTGAACCAGTCTATACTTAATTTATCTGGGGTCCCGCTGAATCCACGATTGTCTTCTTCGCCAAGAATGTTCCAGAGGTCAGTTGATTGTGGAATCGAGGACGAAGGAGAAGATATACCCACAAGTAGTAAAGAAATAAGCTCAAAAAATGTAAATGGAATTATGTCACAATCTAAGGAGAATGTGGATGTGGATGTGGATGTGGACTGCTCTTTTGGTTTAGGAATGACCAATTGCACTCACCACTGCATGGGCTTGAGGTTACAGGAACATCGAGTACTTCCATGCTTGAGGTTATGTGGATCCGTCAAAAAACCCTGCAGGGTCTGCTAGAGGTTTCTGTACTAAACAACAATCTTTTAAAAACCCAAGGGGAGCAGTCCAAAGCAATTTTGGGTGAGTTGTCCCAAATCAGAGGCTTAATGCCGGCTCTAGTTAGACCAATTGGTGGAGATCAGGAGATGGTAGGTAGTAATGAGGAGGAGGAAGATGAGGTAAGGGTCCCAATGTCAAAGAAAGAGGAACCATCAGTATATATATCCAGGCAACCAATGATTGTGAAAAAATGGGGTGAAATGAGATATTATACGAGTAGATTCCAGAGAAGGGAGGTTGTTCGCACAAAAAGATGTCTATCAAAATATCCTGTCAGGAAGTTGAGAAGAGGGGAAGGAGAAAAGAGGGAATTAGTAGGTAAAGAGAGGGAAAAAATACAAAGACTAAAGGAGAATAAGGTAAAGCCCACAAGGGCTGACGAACCATGCTGGTCTAGGGTTACGACAGATAAGGCTAATCAACTCGAATTTGAATAACAAGGAGGATATTGCAAATACTGTAATTGATTGTGAATTTGCAGGGTATGAAGAAGATGTATTTTCCGGAAATAGCTATAAAGCCCTAGCCTCCTCAGAATTTAGGGAGTATGATGAGGAGGGATTTCTTAGTGAAATCGACTAGGAGCATGGGTCGTCACACAGTCTATCAATCCTATCATGGAATGTAAATGGTTACAAGAAATTATCGACACAAATCGAGTTTGATAAAATTATAAAGAGTAACGATATCTTGTGCCTACAGGAGACATGGCTGTGTGACAATACCCTAGAATCCTTAGTTACAGAAGGATACACCCAACACTCCAAAGCAGCAAAGAAAAATAATATAGGGAGGCCATCAGGGGGTCAACTTACGCTGGTTTCCTCACAGATAGTTAGGAAAATTGAAAGGTCAAATTTACTTTGTAATTGGGCGTTGGGCTGCAGAATCCTACCGCAGAAGGTAGACCTCCGCTATGAAGGAATATGCATTATAAATGTGTATATACAGAAGGGAAAGGATTATGAATATAAGGGGAACTTGGGAAAATTAAAAGAAGATTTAGAGTTCATTAGCGTTAAGCATGAGAAGGACATAGTATTGGTGGTAGGTGATTTTAATCATAGACTAGATCCCCGAAGGGTGGATAGTTGGTATAAAGAATTCGTAGAATCCCACAATATTGAAGTAGCAATCTTTCATGGGGGGAGATTTCACAGCAGGACGAGACGTTCACTCAGTTAATGGGGTCTCTGGGGATGGTATGTGCAAATGGGAGATTTCAGCCAGACCGGCCAGCGGGACAGACCTTTGTGAGGGGCCAGCAACTTTGTCCAATTGACTATGTATTTTGCCAGGCTCGGTGTTTTGATTTAATTAAACATTTTGAGGTGATGAAATCGACAGGCAGTGACCACTTCCCCTTGAGGGTAGAATTACACATACTGAAAAGTGAAAATAGAGAGAGGGCTCTACAGGTCCACGTGGACTATCTAAAACGGCTAACAACCTGTATATCGGTTGAACATATAGAAAAGTTAAAGTTAATCCAGCAGTCGATCCCAACTGAAGAAATTCAACTTAAAGTAGGAATTCCTTGATTCAAACTAACCATAGGTAAGCTGGCGGACTCCCTAAAGAAGGTATTCAAGACAAAAAAGACAGGATTGGGTAGCCATGCTGTTAATAAAAACAGGAAGCCCTGGTTTGACGAAGAGTTCAGGGTAGCCAATGCACAGATAAGACAGAAGGAGAGAAGACTAAGGGCCATGTTTAAGGTGGACTTATACCAGGCACTTCAGCAACTAAGGTTAAAGTATAAAACATTAATTCGGAACAAAAAAAGGATGTATAAAGATAAGTTTGGGGCAAATATGCTGGAGGGAATTGAAACTAAAGATATGAGAGGGTTCTGGAAACTAGTCCAAGAAAGTGTGGGTAGGAAAACAGGACCCTGTTTGTATGGTCCCCGAAGATGACTGGGTAGGCTACTTGGGAGAAATTTATGGAAAAAGGCAGATACAAGAACAGCCAAGAACCAAAGATTGGCCACAAGTAAGGGATGATATAAAGGAATACTTTACCCCAAGATATATAATTGAAATTATAGCTGGTCTGAAGCTTACCCGTGCTGCAGGCCCAGATAACCTCCCGGCAGTGATAATTAAAATGAGACAAGAATGGTGGGTGGAGCGCTTTGCTAAGTTGTTCCTAGTAATCTTGGAAACAGGAACTATACCAGAAAGTTGGAAGGGCGCAATTATAAGGCGAAGTGTGGAGAAGTGTGGCTCACGGTGTAGAGCAGGCAGACCCGGAAGCTGAGGTCAGACCCGGGACCAGGGTTCAATTCCCGACGCGGCAGGGTCTTGAGCTCAAATGTCCACAGACTCGATAATTCTCGCTTCGGTGCCTGCTCTAATCATGGGTTCTCACTCTGCAACTCTGGGCATTAAGCTTGCTTAATCTTCACAATGGCCCCCCTGCGGCGGGATGCCTGGCTTTCACCTTGGGGATGCCCTGTAGGGGCTATCTGACAGGGAAAAGCCAGGACGGGTTCCCAAGGCAAGCGCCGGGAAACCTCCGGGTAGCTGTGCGCTCAATAAATGCAATAATAATAATAATAATAAGGCCAATACACAAAAAAATGCGTTCACTTTTTGCATAAATTTCCCCATGGCCACGGCAATATCTAAATAGGCCATTTCGGTCATCAGTGTCACAGCCTGGGTCTTGTTTTAATCTCATATTTCATGAATATTGGTTTTAAAAGCATAATACATAAGTTCAGGAACTTCGGGCAATCATGTTGAATGGGTAAAAATTCATCACTATAAGGAAGCTGCAAAGAGATGAACAGGAATTATGCAAACCAAGCGTCCCTAAAAACCCACCTATTAACAGAGCCATACCTTTTGGGAATACTGTCCACATATGAGCGGTTTCTGTTGACAAGGTTTCCTATTGATTTCTTTCATCTTTTATTTGCGGTTTCAAAAGGGTGTAGCAGAGGTCAGGTGTTAGCACCCTGTGGCTGCGACAACTTGTCTCCAAAGGATTTGCTATACTTCATGTTCCCCTGCAAATTCTATAAAGTACCTCAGAGAAATTTTTCACTCCCCCTTTTAAAGAGGCTTAATTTTAACCAGGTTCGCCCAGCACTTTTGTATTTGCAGTTGTTGAAACCTTGGAGAAACGGGCCTTATGGGCTGGGCGGCGCAGGGCACGCCTTAATCCCCGAGTTCACCTGCCTTGCAAAATACAGAGACACTAGACACTCCGTTGAGCGTGGAAGCCAGGTTTATTAGCTGCAGCTAAGCACAGTTGTTCTAGAAGTTACACTCAAGGTGAATTCTAAGGAGACTGCCACTTCAATCCGTGGCGCACAATCTAAGATAGGAAACACATTTATGGAGCTTCCTCCTTGCACATATAAAACAGACCAATAGGAAAAGTTGCAAAACAAGCTATCAGGTGTCTCAAATACGCCCATCTCTCAGACCCCGTGTGTATACCCCTCCCGACAAATTATTCAGTGATGGTGTCCACAATCCCCTCTTGCAGGTGGCAGGACGCAATTCTGTGCCTCAAAGGATAGTGGTGTAATAGAAGCATACAAGGAGAGAATAGCGAAGGCCAGTCGGATAAGATAGTATAAGGGAGGAATAGGAGAGGGCAAATAGTCGGCCGAGACAGGGATCAATGAAGCCAGACATGGATTAACGAACTCAGCCAGACTCTGACATCGGGTTTCATGAACAAGGACGATGGAGTTACTTTTTAACTGAAAGGACACGCAGCAGCTGGAAAAGCAAAAGCACATCGTTCGCCGTGCTGCCTGAGTGAGGGCAACACAAAATGGCGGCAGGACACAAAATGGCGGCTAGATACGGGACGAAATCCGAAATCGTAGAACCTCAACCTGACTGTATAATTTTTATTGTAGGGTATCTGAAATCACTGGTGAGAACCCGGGCCTGCTTTGAATATTAGTTACTTAAGGGGGAAGAGGTACACATAGTTCTAGTTATGCTTCCTGTATGTGTTTTATTTGATATAATGAAACATATTTATTGCATGTGTCATATTTTATTCATAATTCTCTATGTCTTAAGTATATGAATTCTATACTTTTTAATGTTTTTTTATGGAATGTGTATAATTACTGTGACGTTTATGGTCTTTACATTGTAAATCCGAATACAGTTTTATGAATGAATGAATGAGTGACTGTAGGATTCCTGGTGAAACTCAGCCTTGCAAAATTTTATTTAACAAGTTGATCTATTTATGACTGAAAATGCAAGCATTGTAAATGGGTAAACTTAGGAGGGGCTTAAAGTAAGACTGGAACAGAAAGATCCGATCAAATCACAGGTACAATAAAAAAAAATTGTGTAGACAGGTAACAGGTTTGAGAAGAAGCAAATACTATATCTGGCTTCGTCTGATTATTAAATCAGGTTTCCATGATTAAACAAATATCTCGCTATTGGCTTTAAATGGTATTCCACATTTGAATACTGCACTTAGGAAGTGATCTAGCAATGAAATATATGCAATATAAATAGTCATGGCACAAGAGCTTTTAGTAAGAGACATTTCTTACCCACCGAAGATGGAACACAGAATTGCTTGTTGAACTGAGAGTCCCCTGTATGTACATTCCTCTTGGACCTTTTTGCAGGGTTATCCCCACGCCTTTTGCCTTCCTCCTGTTTTGTTGGTTTTATGACTCTGGGCACTTTACCACTGCTAATCAGTGCTAAAGTACATGTTCTCTCCCCCTTAAACTTGGTATAATTGGTTTACAGCTATTTGGCATGTTTAATTTACCTGTAAGTCTCTTGTACAGCGGTATCCCATATACCAAGGGCCTGTAAATTAAATGCTCCTAGTGGGCCTGCAGCACTGCTTATGCCATCCATAGAAGTAACCTTTCAAACCTGTCTCAGGCCTCTGCCACTGCAGGGTCTGACAGCTCAGTTTACTGTCACAGTGACGTGTCATTTGAAAAGGTTGCTACGTCTGAGACTCCCCTTTTACTACGTATATGTCACCCCTGAGGTAAGCCCTAGCTAGCCCAATGGCAATGGTGCAACAAGGTTGCATTTGCATTTTGAATGGTCTTCCTGGGCTCAGAAAGTGAGAGGCGTTGACACTTAACATTTGTATAATCTGTGCCCTGCCCTCACACAAAGGGTTTGTTTACCCACTACTGATGTCTGGAGCCAGTGCAAGGGTGGAGGGAAACTCCTGGGACTGACCAGATCTTGCTGGAACCTTCTCTCACCTTCTAGAAGCCATGCCTCAGAGTAGAAGAAAAGGGGCTCTAAACCCACACCTTTTGAGCACTTTTAGAACCGGGGCCAAACCTCTGTCAGAAAGACTGTGTGCACTGAACAAAGGACTCAACTGGACTGCTCTTCTGCTTTTCCCTGCTACCTGCCACTGGCTGAGTGCATTAAAATACTCACTTGATGCTTTCTTGTTGGCCTGCTGCCAGAATCTCTCTGACTGTAGATTCCCTAAGGCACTGTGAGAAGGTTAGAAGGAACCGCCACCCCAGCCTCCTACCTGTTTGGATGTGCTGGCCTGACTACCTGTGTTGTGCCCCACAGCACTGTGTATTGCTCCTTGTGGATGTCCACAGAGAGTGCGGTCCTTATTTTGGAATCCCTTCACTACTCTGTCAGCGTAAGCTGTACAGAGCTCTCAAATATAGGTCTCGCTCCCGAGACCACTACCCTTGCCTGCTGGTACCTGGTCCCTGAGGAGGTAAACACTTGGCAGATCCTCATGTGGGGAAGCTCTAAGTGCTCTGGGTGCCGTGTGCATCAGCCGCTCTATGTTGGTCACCCTGAAGGGCTACAGAAGGCCCTTTTCTATCGATAACAAGTAGTTCATAGAGTACTATGGCTATTTTTAGTGACCATGTCTGTTCTGAAGCTTTGAGGGACCCTGGACCTGGGTGAGCATTCAGAGGGCTCACATGCTGTGTAGGATTGCCCTCGCACCCCGCCTCTGTTCTGAGACATGAGTGCTCCGAGGTGCCCAGCGCCATCCTTAGTCTCTGGAGTCCCGCAGGGACATCGGACAGCTCCCCCGCTTGTAGAAGAGGAGCGAGCCATCCACAACGTGAACCCCCAGACTGGGATCTCCCAATGTCATCAACTGATCCCTGCCGGTCGCTCTCTCGGTCAGCCAGACACGGGCAAGTCCCAGGAGGGCAGCTTGACTTTCTGTGCTTGGGGGCCATCTTACTAGGGCCAGCATTTTGCTACTGCACTTGGGGGGGCAATGATTCACCCCGTCATGACCCATACCTTGGGATTTTTGACGGGGGTGTTGCAATGCCAGTAAAAACTCTCTGGAAGTCCCCCAGTGCTGAATACTGGAGACCTGCAGGAACTATCTTAGAACATATAAAAGAAGCGCATGGGCACTTTTTTTCATTAATCAACTGCTTCTTCCCTCAAGTTGTGATATATGTAGGTTTGCATTGCTAGAATTGAACAGGATGTCCAACAGTGATAATTTCTGCGGTTATGCCCTGATGTTATGGATTATATCAAGTCTGCCTTGGAGTTGCCAGTATAAAAGGCATTCCTTCAGAGTATACTTTTATGGGCAGGAATGGTGTAAGATGACGTTATACCTACCACTTTCATAATGTGTGCAACCTATCAGTAGTGACTTGAGTACCCTAACTTAATGGTGCACTTCAAAAAACTCAACAATGGCTAATGCATAATCATCTGTTACTAAATACCTCAAAACAGAATTTCTCCTGATTACCCCCTGTAACCACTCGGCCCCTATGCAAAACAGATCATACAACTTTCTGCATTCAACTGCACCCCTCATATGGTGGACTCCGCTTGTTCTTCAGGCGTCACCCTGGAAAAAAATTCCTAACTATGCAAGTGCACATCAGTGCTACCATTAGAAGTGCCGATTATCAGCTCAACACTCTTAGGAAAATCAGCCTTTCTTACCTCCTGAGGACATCCAGTCAGCTGCCCAATCCTTAGTTTTCACACAATTGGAATATGGTTTGGTGACCCTAGCTGGGCTTCCTAAGACTAGGTTAGCTCTGCTAAGATTTACTCTGAATGCCTCTGCCAGACTCATCACAGGCTCCAGAAAGCATGATCATATCACACCTGACTCAATCCCACTTAACTGGCATTCCATTGAAGCAAGGATCCACTTCAAGATAGCCTGTCTGATGCATAAAGCTATTTACTTCAATACCCCGTGTCCCTGGCTAAAAAACTTGATCTCTGCGGTTCTTGTTCGTACTCCAATACTCTACTACTGATACCACCTAAATTCAACAACAAAAAACTTACAACCGTGCCTTCTACAGGTGGTTCCTATAATTTGGAATGCTCTTCCGCCGGAGATAAGATTCAACCCCTTGACTGCTTTAGTTAAAAAAATATGTCAAATGGCTACTCTTGACTGAACTTTATCAGCAATAGCCTCAATGATATTTGCAAGTCACTTCCATCTCTTGCTTGACAATTGTTTTACATTGTGCTTCAACATTTATTTTAGTGTCCTTTGGACATAGTGCTCTGCTAAAACTTCATGGCGCCTACTAATACGGCTGTTACCTGTTGATCACTTGTTACTTTTTCTTCCCCTTGCCCCCCCCATGTATTTTTTATGTTTCAGGTACCTCTTCTTATGTCTCCTTATTGTATTGTACTTGTGCTGTTTCCTCAAGTCAATGTTTGTTCTTTTGTACAGTGCTATGATACACATTTGGGTCTTGTTTGCGCTTCATAAAACTTTTCAAATCAATACATAAATTACAATTGGCTGAGTGGCAAAATGATATTATGATCTATGTGACATTATGACAAGTGCTTGGTGGCACAGTGATTTGTGTGTTTGTGGCCTAATGTGATTTTATGCATAATACAAAGGATATTTTTATATATTAGTGTGTGGTGTCTATTTTGTGGTGTATTCATTGTTTCACGGGTGTGTGTGTGTGTGTGTGCGTGTGTGGGTGTGTGTGTGTGTGTGTGTGTGTGCTGTGCAAACGCTTTACATGTTGCCTCTGGGGATAAGCCTGACTGCTCTGTGAGCACATGTTATCTTTAGTGTGTTACTTACTCGCCCTGACTAGAGTAGGAGGATCTGTCTGGCTTAGGTTTTTATCCTAGCCAACCAGAAATCCCATTTTGAACACTTCCAAAATCAAAATAGTATCCATGAAGCATGAAAACACTCATTCAATGCAGGAGAAGGGTCCAGCAGTATCTCTGGGCATGTGTTTGCAAGACTTTGACCCCCTGATTATCAGAGAATTAAAGAGAAAATTTGATGGCATGAATATACAATGTGGTCCTTACAATCTGTTTGAAAAGTACCAGGCAGGGGGCAACGGAGGCAAGATGGCAAATGAGTGAGGTCAGTCGTTGGTGGCCTACCCAGTGAGGGCGAGCTTCAGCTAAGTACAGGATACAGAAGACCTGAATGGTGCTCAGCCCGAACAGAATCACCATTACAAAGAAGTTTGCATTAACGGAGCTGTGCTTACCTGAGATTCGGCGTGGGGCTCTGGTGCTGGCGAAGATCGCAGAGCAGCTGATTGCTGGCTGCCGTGGTCTTGAGCAGGAATTGGCCCGGATTCAGGGAGTGAGTGGGAGCTGTGGAACCCAGCTGACTGCGAGATTAGAAACGGAGGTTATGGCTCCAAAGATGGGTCCAAAAGGAAAAGGAGGACAGGTGCAGCCCACCCAGGTGGAATCCCCAAGGCTGTCCCTGCAGCAGAGTATGATGGATCCTGATCAAGTGCCTGCCTCGTAGCGCAGGATCGACGGCAACGTAAGAGGTCATAAATGCTCAGGATGGGAGCCCCAGCCATCCCGGCCCACTACAATAATTGACATGTTCCGGGGCAAAGGAGCAGTTCAGCTCATGGTGTATCTAAGGCACAACTCTGCAGTACTTGCCCAGATAAAGAAGCTGGCTCAAAGGGGCCAAATATATCAAATGTCATTGGTAAGCCGCCGCTCGGTCAGGGGGAAATACTGGATCATGAGGAAATAGAGACGATTACACTACAGACACAAGGTACTATTTTGACTAATTTTGAAAACAAGGATGTGGATGTGGGTGAATCAGGAGTCACCAGTGGCCTAAAACACATGGAGTTATTGAATGAAACAGTGATACAGCAGGAGGAAATCCCGGGGCTGCTCTTACATTTAAGGGGGAAAGGAAAAGACCGCAAGGGGCCCCCTAAGTCACGCAGGATCTTGCAGGTAGGCAGGGAGAAGTATGTAGATTCAGAAGCAAATGACTTATATTCACTTTTGGTTGCTACTTGGTCTGGTTTGGGCTCAGGGCATGGGACTGACTCAGAATCAAGTGAGGAAGACAGTATCTCGGGTTTGGATATGGAAGGGAGAGGTAGGGATAGGATTACACCTAATAGAAAAACACATCTTTGTCCTGGGAGAACAGGTAACCCCCAAAAAAATGATCTTAGATGGGACTATTCTACGGGAGATCAATTGGTGGGGGGTTGAAATCAGCCTAATTTAGAAGAAGGGCCAGCAGGCTCCCCCTGCACTCTCCCAAGTCTAGAATCCATACTGCAGTGTGTCATGGCACACAGGGAAGAAGCCCAAGTGGAAAGCAAGCGCTCCCAGAACGCTAACCGGAAACTTCAGGGTGCAATTAGAAAAATATCCAGAACCTGCAATGATATAAGAGACCTGATGACGGAGCTTGAAACAAGGACAGCTGCACTAGAAGAGAATATTCCTGGTTAAAGAGGTCAGGCTACTGCACATGAGGAGCAACTCACTGACATTAGGTGGAAACTTGAGGAAGGCGAAAATCGCCAAAGAAGGAATAACCTGCATTTCCTTGGAATTCCGCAGGGGAAGGCATGCATTTTTATGGTCCAGCTTCTGGAGAAATCATTTCTGGAGCTGGTAGGATGGAACTGGGCTCAAGAAATACAAAGAGCACACCGAGTTCCCTTTAACATTCGACAGCCAGCTCGCCCAGATGCCAAACCTCGACCTCGTCCGGTCTATTTCGGGACATTTTTGTTGAGACAGAACGTGTTTGAAAAGGCAAGACCAGAGGCACAGCTGGCGGCGGATGGAGTTACATATTTTTTTACCAGGCTAGATTTCTGCCAAAATACAGAGGAGAAAAGATGGCGGCTGAGGCAAATGATTACCAAGTTCCAGGAGGAGGGGGTGCAGGCCTTTCTTCTTAACCCGGCTCGGCTGAAAGTTATCTGGAAATAATAAACCTGTTTTTTTATAACAGAAATTAAGGCCCAGGAATTTTTTAATACAGGGGGGTGAATCCTGGTTGGCTTTTTGCCCCTTGTCGCTTATTGACTGAACAGCTTAAATATTGTCTAGAGTGTGGTTTAATGATGTTGTTTAATTCAAAATATCTCTTTTACTTTGATTTTCCCTCTCTAGAAATTAGGATTAAACACAGCAATTCATGTGGGGTGGGGTGTTCATATGGGTCTAGGTATAATATTTAGGTGAGATTAAAACACATAACGGTGCAGTACAATACGCCATCACAAGGAAAAGGAAGGGGCCACCATTCATCACACACAGACCTAAAGAGGTCTGTTGCCTTACTCAGCAGGGAGGGGGAATGGGAGGATTGGGAAGAGTGTACAGGGGGAGTGGGGTTGGAGGGGAGGGTGGGTGAGAGGGGGTAGGTGGGGTAAAAATCAGAACATCCAGGAAAGCAAGGTAGTTGGAGAGAAGATAAGATGCACCAGTGGTAGCAGCTATACTAGAAGGAGGGCAAGAGAGAGGTTGAAAGTGCAATATAGGAAGCAAGGAAGCCGCAAGTATGGGCAGGCTGACAATATCCACAATTAATGTTGGTGGATTGAACGATAGGGGTAAAAGAAACAGGGCTGGGGATATACTCTGAGCACTTAGAGCTGACATTATATGTCAGCAAGAGACAAACATTCCTTGGCAGAAAACAGGGGCGACTTTTATACCGGGTTACTCTCAAGTTATTTGCTCATCGCAAACCACCAACACTAGAGGCGTGGCTATACATGCATCTTCGCGACTTTTACCTATTAATCGAGTTAAGGGAGATAAATGGGGCCGGTGGGCCATTGCTCACATACCTAATCAATGCACTATCTGTACAGTATATGGCTCCAATATCGACAAGGTAGAATTGTGGGTAAAGCTGGAGACGGAATTAGCGTCCTGGCCAATGCCTTTATTTATATGTGGGGACCTGAATATTCATTTAGATACTGGGGAGTGGGGTAGGGGAGGGTATACAGGGAGGAAACCTCGGGTCTATAAAGCCCTAAAAGCTCTTACTGAAAGCCATAGTCTGGTAGATATGTGGGCATGTTAAAGAATGGGGGATCCAGGTTTTACTTATTTTTCATGCCCACATAGGAAATATGTCAGACTCGATTACTTTTTGGCTTCAGCCCCTCTCGTAGAGGGAGCACAGATCAAAAGACTCCCTAAGGTCCTCTCGGATCATAACCCACTGGTAATGAGCATAGAGGTCCCAACACACATAAAGGGCCTTACGAAATGGACGTTCGATAAAAAACTATTAGCTGTAGAAGGTTTTATAGAGCACATCAAGGGGTGGACTAAACAGTTTTATGATATGAATAGATATAGTGCAACCCGAGAAACAGTTTGAGATGCATATAAGGCAGGGCTTAGGGGCTAAATAACGAGCATTGGGGAATTCCATCAGAAACAACAAAGGGACGAAATACAGGCATTGACAGAAGAATTGAGTTTGAATGAAAGACAACATATGGCTGCCATAGTACAGAGGCAGAAAGATCTACAAACTAGCACAGAGTTAAAAGTAATCAAGGTTAAGGCCAAAATTAATGGAATTTAAAACAAAAATTTAAAGATTTCAAACTGCTACACAGGATAACCACGAGTATGGGGAGATGATGGGGAAACATCTGGCGTTGCGAATGGAACAAATGGCGGTGGCAAATAATATTTTACAATTAATAGCGAAGGATGCAACAGTAGCTACAGACTTATCAGGAGTTTTAAAAATAATTACTAATTTCTATCAGGATCTCTATCGCTCCAGGGATTTCATATCTGAACGAATGGGGGTAGCAGTGGAGAACGAGACTGCACAGCTGCTTGAGCTAGTAGTAGATATTACTGTGAATTAGGTCCTTGTGGCGTTAGGGACGATGGCTTCAGGTAAGGCATCGGGCCCGGATGGGTTCCCGATGGAGAATTATGAAGCTCTACAGACAGAACTAATCCCAATATTGCTGGATCTGTTCTTATCCGTAGAATATAAGGGGATCTTGCCACGATCTTGATAGGAAACTAATATTGTGATATTTCTGAAGCAGGCAAAGGACCCGGAACACCCGGCTGCATATAGACCAATATCCTTAATTAATACTAATGAGAAACTTTATTCCAAGATATTAGCTCTGAGAATATCCAAGGTAATAGGGACTCTAGTGAGCCCATGGCAGCATGTTTTCATCTTTGGCAGAAGTACAACGGATCTCGTTAGAAGGGTTATCTCTTTCTTTCATATTGCCACAGCCACAGGGACACAGATGTCTTTGATATTGCTGGATGCGCAAAAAGCATTCGATAAAGTAGAGTGGTCGTACCTGTGGCAAAATTTTAAATCCAAGGGATTTGGTATGAGAATAATAACTGCCATTTAGGTGATGTATTTCGAGGCACACGCTAAAATTCAGCTAATGGGGACGGAGTCAGGCAGGATTAAGATCACTCGGGGGACGAGGCAGGGGTGCTCATGCTCCCCTATTTTATTTGCCTTCTATATAGACCCTTTGATCAGATCCCTGCTAGCAGATCATGCAATTAAACCAATAGTGACCATGGGCTATCACACAAAAGTACTAGCCTATGACGACATCGCAGTTGTTACCTCAGACCTGCAAAGCGCTATAGACAAGATGGAAAGGCTTGCAGTAGAATTTGGCAAACAATCAGGCTATAGCCTTAATACCGACAAGACACTAATTGTATGAACTAGAAATATACAATTCCAGGATCCATGTAGGACAGGTGCAGCTACATATATTTAGGGATAGTCATAACAGCCGAGGTCCACTCGACTTGGGAAATAAATTCAGCTCCTCTCTTTAAAAAAATGGAGACGGACCTTAAGAGACTGGATAACCTACACCTATCTATTACTGGTAGAGCAAATGTCATTAAAATGACGATGTTCTCCAAGGTGTTCTATTTATGTCAATGCATACCTGTGGAACCGGAGAATTCAATATTTAAAAAGGCAGAGGGAATGCTTTCTCAATGTATATGGGGCTATAAGAAAATTAGGAGATCATTAACATGTATGATCATTAACATGTAGGACTGCCAGCCCCCCCAACACCGGGGGGCTGGCAGTCCCTAATCTTCTATATTATTTCTGGGCGGTAACGTTGCCACACATGAGTATTTTATTTAGGCCTCAAAGCTGGGATCCGGTCGGGGTAGTGAAAGTGGACAAGGATACTCCGCCATCTATCTCTAAAATAGCAGTTGGTAAATCCGCTTCATGGTTAATGCTAAGGCAGCTGGAAGGCAGTTATTATAAGAAAACATGCAAGATTATGAGAGCCACCTGGAATATATGGCAAAAGTTTAGCAAAAACATGGAAATACCCAAAGATATACATTGCTGTGGTGCTCATTGGCCTTCCATGCCCCATTTTTTTATAATACAGGTTAAATTTGGGAAAAGGCAGGAATAAAACAGATAGGAGATATTGCCGACCAGAATGGGGTTGCTTCGTTTGAGGAACTCCAGATACGATATGGGCTAAACTCGAGCACTATTTTTAAATATATACAAGTGAGGGAGTTGATAAATAAGCTGGTCTTGCAACTCACTAACTTGGCTCGAATCCCGTTGTTAGAACCTTTAACAAAAAAAACAGATTTGGGTCAAGGAGGTGTATACAATATTGTTGGAGGCCACCCCGGATGACATCTGCAAAGTAGAAAGTGCATGGGCAGTTAAATTGGACAATCCAGACAAAATATTTGTAGGACATTAGAGCTCTCTAAAGAAATCTTTTTAAATGCAAACCTCAAAGCACAAACCTTTAAAACAGTGTTCATACTCTATTTTAGCCCAGGTAAACTTTGGGCGTTGGGGAAACGGGATAACAATAAATGCCCAAGGTGTGATCAGGGCCCAGCTGATATAACTCATATGTTTGCTGATTGTTGTAAATTGTTGGGCCTGAAGGAGGGTATTGAACAGTTTCTATGTCAAATTCTGGGGTAAGCAGTATCTTTAACATCAACCATGCTGTTATTTGGATTCGATAAAAAATTACAGCTAGAACCTCCTCAAGGCTACTTATGTTTTATGGCGACAGCGGTTTATCGTATTTTGATTGCTACTATGTGGAAGGATGTAGATCCACCAACATATCAGGCATGGTATGCTAGCCTGTATCATATATTTAATTTAGAGATAGCGCTGTACAAATGTAAAGGTCGGAGGGGGAGGGCAAGGGGCCATCAGATATGGGGTTTATTGATGCAAGAGTAGGGGAAGGGAAGGAGAATGTTTGGATATTTAGGATGTTTTTGTCTACCTCTAATATATGCCCTTATTGTCTGGTGCTCCCCAATTAAATTTTTTTAATTTAATCTTTTTTTTGTTTTCTCCTTCTTTGCTTTTCTCTCTTTTTTGGGTTCTCTTGCTCTCTCTTTTCGTTTCTTTCTGGCAAATGATTTAGTTTTTACTTGGAATAGGTAGCCACTGGTATGACACACATTAAGAATTTGTAATTATAAAAACTATAAAAACAAAATTAAAAGTACCAGGAAACCTGGTGTCGAGCATCGTCCAGCTGCAGATGGGCACTGATAAGTTTGCTGTTGGATCACCTTTTGCAAGGCATTGGTGCACCCAGGGGCCTGTCTGCTTTGCGGATGCACCACACCTGCATTTAAATCTGTGCTGCCAGTGAAAGCATCTGGCTAGCAGCAGAAGAAAAAGTTGTGCTTAATTTGAGCTGGTGGTTTCTGGTGTCCAACACCGGCATTTATTTGTCAGCACCGGCTCCAGTGACAGTCCACCACATGGAGGTGTGGTGTGTCAAATTTTGAGATAAGCACAACAACAGTATTTAATATGTAAATATACATTAAAATGAATAAAACATGTCACAGACACAATTAATATTGCTTTGGATGAACTGGGATAGTCTGAATTGTCACACATGTAGCAGTGCGATGGCTAGTATTTGTATTGGTTCCATCAGTGGCAGCTCTGGCAGGGGCAATGAGTGGTGCAGGCCGCAAAAGCATTTACTTTTTTACAAATTAAACACTGAGAAAAAGCCTAAGCTCCTCCTAAGGTGTCAGCCAGATAATTGTGTAGAGGGCTGGTGCAATAGAAATCCGAACAATACCTTGTGCACCAGACGAAAAAGAAATGGGCAAAATAGTAACATGCACAATTCTCAACTAAAACTGAACTACTCTGTCCAACAGAGGCACCATGAATACGGAGTAATTAAAAATGCCTACGTGAATTGTGTCCTGGTAAAGGTAGTAAGATTCTGTTTTTTTAACCCCTTCGATGCTTGTGACGGAACCATTCCGTCATCAGTCACAGTTGAACTGTGCTGATGACGGAATGGTTCCATCACGACCACACCTAGTTATGGAATGTCCAGCACACTGAGGAAATCGAGTCCGCACGGAAGGTGTTAAACAAGAACGACATGCCCCTCCCAAGTTTACAATTATACTGCCCATGGAAATTTAGACTACAACAGATGGAAATGCATAAGTGCCTTCAAAGATGTTGGCCACAAGCCAAATAATTGTGTGAAGATCCAGTAAAAAATATCCAGACTCACCCTTGAGGACCAGCACCAGATGCTAATCAAAATGTGCAAAATAGCAATTTGCAAAGTGCTCCACTATTCAGGACCTGCTATATTGCGTGGTAAAGTGGCCATTCTATAAGACTAGTAGGGTGTTGCGTTCCTTCAATCAAGCCCTGATTGGTAGTACCCAACTTCAGAAATCCAGGATGGGTGTCCACTCTTTTGACCATTTGGCAGCACTTTACTGGAATTGCCTTCCTCTGGAAATACGTCTTCTGGAGGACCTTCTCGTGCTCTGTAAGCATTTGAAAATGTGGTTGTACCCTCTTTAGGGGAATTTATCTGCAGAGCTTCCCTGTTTGGTTCTACCACCAGAAGTTCCCCTTGAGGATGATGTGTGCTTTATAAATCAAATAAATAAATAAGTAAATACTGAATGATTTAAAATACCTGCAATAATTTAAGAAATATTGAAAGTAAAATCCGCTCTCTGTGACATGTCCTTGTAAAGGGAGTAAAATACGGGTCTATTAATCTATAGTATTAGATTGAGGGGATGACGTTGTAATGATTTTTTCATTTTCAAAGTAGCAATATGATAGCAGATAACAATAGATAATTATTTTTGCATTCATTCCATTTCCCTGTCCCCCAATGGAGGACCCTTAATTAATAGACCCTTAGACTAAAAACATTTTTAGCACAACGGTATTGGAAACATTGCCCCCGGTTTGGTCAGGATTTAAGGGATTTTAAATTTCATCTTGAGGACTTGAATGATCCTAATATTACAAAACTTAGAAGCAACTTTGAATCTGTTAGTTTTATTCAAAAATGAATAGCCCCCCACATAATCAGGCCGTACTCAGGATCTTTAAATTCACCAATTTTAATTAGGTTTGATTAGATCGTCTGCTACCTGTCTTCTTTGTCTTCTTTGCTTTATAGTTAGGATAGACAGCAATTCTGTTCCACCTAAATTCCCTAGCACTAAACATAGATTCTGAAGGCAAGAAACTAGTAAACAAATTACATTTTTGTTTAGTTTGTGTTTTCCTAAAATAATTTACTCTTATGTTTCAGCCTCTAAATTGTCGGTCGCTAAATATCATGCGGCCCTCACAAAAGATTTTGGTGCATATTTACGAGCCGGTTTGCGTCAGGTTTGCACCATGCAATGTGGTACATATGAGGCGCAAAGCTTCAATGTGATTTCTTGAAGCCATTCAAGGCCTGTGTGCATGGCCTCGAGTGGCTCATAAACCTGGAGTAAAGCAACACAGAGCAAATCACTGCTATGCATTACTCTGTTCTAGTGAGACGTTCCATGGGTGTTACATGGGTGTTCCCATTCAATTCCCATGCTTTTTGATGCATTCCCAGATTTAACACTTTGTACTACAAAACATACTACCAACTGTGAGTTTTACTGATATTTAAGTGGTCAGAGTTCTCGACGCCGCCTGCAGAGTCTTTGCACATGTAAATATATGTTTTAATAGTAAATGTTCGAGGGGCACAGGGGAGTAGATGGGAAAAGTGGCGGATTTACTTCTAAAAGGGGTAGAGGGGTATTGAGAGGTTCAGAGAGAGGTTTAGGAAGAGACATCACCCACCCACACAAGAGTAAGCCAATTACTTCACTCTGAGAGTGGAGACAAGCAGTAAACACCGTTCTAGTAAGTTTACACTCAAAGTTTGTGAATCCAAAAAGTAGTAAACTTACTCCAAATGTAAACTTTCTCAAAAGTGTAAGTTGCCTTTGTGGATCAGGCCCAGAAAGTGTAGCTATCAAACGTCAGGTCTACTGACTTTGTCAGGGTGTCACCACAATAATAAAAGCAGAAATATATCATGTTATACCAATGCAAAACCATTAAAAGCACTCAGGATGGAACTATCTAACAATTACAATAATTAATGCCCAGGACCACCAGAGTGACTCAAAGGGATAGGTGGCTGGCCTCCTGTGTGAGCTACAGCAAAACAACAAGCTCCACTAACCCTGCCACTTGCTGGAGTGAGTGGGAGTGTGGTGTCCCCTCCCCCAACCCCCCCGGTACTGAACCTTAATGTGGTCTCCTCCTACCAAACCACAAAACATAGCACTTATAAAGTTTTGCAACAATAACTGCTCTAAGAACTGACAGGACAGCGAGACCTACCTGGAAGACCACTGACAGAGGTATATCACTGGTGGGATAAAGTTTACTGCAGCTCCTACTTCGTTCTTCTTCACAGCAGAAAATCCTTTTCAGCTGGACCTCTCAAGGATGAAATCTGACTTCTTGGAGCCCTCTTCAAATACAGCCTGCAGCTTTGTCCTGTTGGAGTATTTCGTTCTCCAGAAAAACTTCTAAATGTGTAGATGGAAATCTTTAACAGGCTTGACAAAGACCAGCACATCATCGAGGGTGAGATCTCCTAAGCGTGAGAATGCAGCTTTTTCTGCTCTGAGTTTTTCCCGCTATTGTCGACAGCTTCACTAATCACTTCATCGACAATCTCATCTCAGCAACAGTCTGCTGCTTGGCCCTTTTAGGACTTTACCTTTGCCAGGAAATCTTAAAAATGTCTTCTAAATCCAATCGTAAATCTTGTCTGGGGCAAACCTGATACCTGTCTGTATCCGACAATGCTCCATCGTGGTTGGAATCAAATTGTGACTTTGTCCCTGTCTAATACGACCTCATACCTGCAGTTGGTGCTTTCCTATTTTAGATGTATTTTAGGCCTGGTTGAGAACCAGGACACCAACACGCACTACTTAGTGTGTGATTTAAACGTTAATACATTTATTTGAAGTTTCATCAACAAGTCAACTTAAATCAACATAACATTATATCCATGTTACATTTGTTGGAAGCGCATATTAGTTAATCAACATATACAAGATTGTAATTGGTTCAGTGTTATACATCACAATGACATTGTATTTAATATCCACCCAATGCATTTCGGGGCGTAAGCCCCTTCGTCAGGGGTCTGTGTGTATAAAAAAGAGGAGAGGAGAAAAGAGAAAGGAATCATGTTACTAATGATGCACTGTCATCGATGTGAATGAATATTTACATTATATAGGTTTCTTACCGCAAACTAGGTGGAAGAGTATAGCGTTTTACATTTCTGAATAAGGAAAGGTATCATCTGTGGATAAGGGAAAACTGCATATAAGTATGGTGGATTTATGTGAATAGAATTGTGCGTTCAAGAACACTGGGTGAGAATTGGAATTACCTGTGCGCTTGGGTTATATGGGGCTGCGAAAACAACAAAGTAATGAGAGGCAATATTAGAACTGGAAGAATCTAGGCTGTTCACATAACAACAACGTGAAGTTAAGTTGATCATAGATTATTAAATGTATCAACAACCTCACCTGATATATGTTGACTTTAAATCAGGGAGCCTATGTGGGAAAAGGCAGAATTATGGTCAAAGAGTTGGCGCTTGTTTAGGGGTAACAAAGAACGGTTACTGCCATATGATGTCAAGGTTTACCTGCGAATCTTACTGGTAGCGCGTCGGATTCAGCAAGTGCTCAGAATAGTTAAGAGACCTGCCGGGAAAAAATAGTGTGCCTTAAAATACTGGCCAGCATATATTAAAGTGGAGTCGCGTTACGGTAAACGTGCTTTGCGTGGAGTTCCGAAGATAGCCTTACCGAAATAAAGTGATTGAGGGTCCCGTCTCGGCGTCTTGACTGGCGTGCGTGTGATAGCGGCTTGTCCTTCTTTTAATCGGAAGTCAAACTTCCGTGTAAAAATAGATGACGGACTAAATCACGGAATAACGCGCTGTGGATAGTGGGTTATCAAGGTTTAAAGTGTCGCCATTTATAAGGCGGATAAGTATTCCAAAACTCACTGCTAGTGAGTCAGTGTGTTACATCTGATGACATCTATAACATGTTATTTACAGATAGGCTAGCGCTCGGACGGTAACGTATTACTCCATATGAGAGTGTGTCCTAAGAAAGCATTCTGTTGAGATGCACAAAACATTATTAAGGAGTTAAAGCAATGCTGATGTGGTGTTCTAAAACCACTTTGTATGCTATGCTATGTTGCTCAGCGCTCGATTGGGTGATAGGTTGAAGATTTATGCTCTATGTGAGTTATGCGATAGTGAAGTGATCTGTGTAAATTGCTAAGCAAGAGAGAAATAAAGAGAAAATAAAGAAGAAGTAAAATCCTGAAAGTACAAGCTTGTCGATTCTTACAGCATAGGCATGTCCATAACATATGTGTGTGAGTTAACCATAATTCAAGGCTGGTAAACAGAGATGAAATGCATTTAATATCCTCTGCCTATTTACATTCTAGGACCAAAAATCATACTTTATAGTGGACTATCCCTCCGTATTGAATGAAGAAAGTGACGTGGTAGGAGCATGATGAGAACTGAAGTGTATGGCGACTAGTTTATGTAACTTAAAGATGAGATTATATTAAAGGGATGTCTTATTGTATTTGGTCAATTAGTGTTCTAGAATGCTGCTTAGAAATGTAAAAGTTTGCGGTCGTTTGATTCTTAGATATCTATAGAAAACATAACAAATCCAGTTTATCATTCAAACCATTCGGAATAAGGGTTTGCAATCGTCGAATCCAGTAGGTTTCTCTTTGAATTAAGGTTTTAGCGTTGTCTATGCCCAGTCTTTGGGGAACTAGTTCGATGATTTGGAATCTCAATTGGGCGATAGAGTGCCCTGCTTCAATCCAATGTTTTGCGAGAGGTGCAGTCAAATTCTTGTTTCTGATACGGCTTTTATGTTCTGTCAGCCTGAGTTTCAGTTTTCGGTCTGTTTTGCCGACATATATTAACCCACATGGACATTTTATGGAGTAGACCACGTGTTCGGAATTGCAGTTTGTTGTGTGTCTTAACTGGATTTTTTCGCCCGTGCGTGGGTGTAGTAGGGTGTCTCCAGTGATCACATTATTGCAGTTTTTGCAATTATAGCATTTTTGAGTTCCTTTGTGGGTCTTTTTTGATTTAGTGTCGTCAGTGATAGATTTATTCAGTAGTTCTTTGAGGTTCTGCGACCTTTTATATGCGAACAATGGTTTATCTTGAAAGAGTGTTTGGAAGTCTTGTTCAGCTGTTATGATTTCCCATCTTTTGCAGATTATCCTTTGAATATCTTTTGAAGCAGATGAGTACTTTGACACAAATACCATTCTTTTGTTATCGATTTTTGTCTTCTTTTGTAGTAGATTTTTCCTTGGTGTGCTTTTTACTTTTCCTAGATGTTCTTCAAGCAATTTATCAGGATATCCCCTGTCTAGGTATCTTTGCCTTTGTTGTTCTAGGCTTATCGTGCAATCAGTTTCATTTGATGATATTCTTTTAATTCTCATGAATTGAGAAATTGGAAGGTTGTTTATGAGGTGCGTGGGGTGGAAGCTCTGATAAAGTAATGCTGTATTTCTGTCCGTTTCTTTTTTGAACAATTTTGTTTGGATTGACTCGTTTTGTAGTTCCACAAGTACATCCAAGAATGGAAGTGCTGTATCACTGATGTTGTGGGTGAATTGTATTCGTGGGTTAGCTAAGTTCAGACTCGCAATGTTCTGTAGTAGTTCTGCGGTGGAGCGTTTCCATACGATGAATATGTCATCAATATAGCGCTTATAGTATACTGTGCCTGCTTGCCATGTTGGGTCTTCCAATATGTAGTCTAGCTCGAATTTCGCCATAAAGATATTAGCGTAAACACAGGCTCCTGGGAATCCCATGGCTGTACCTGTTTGTTGGATGTAGAAGTTGTCCTTCCATACAAAATAATTGTTCAAAAGACAGAATTCGAGCAGTTGTAGTATGAGATATTTTAATTCATGAGGTATTTCTGATCTCAGTAGTGCCCATTCCATCGCTTCTATCCCTTGTTTATGGGGAATGGACGTGTAAAGCGAGGTAACGTCAATGGAACAAAGTATCCAATCTTCTGTGTCAGCCTTTTTAATGTTTGTTAAACTCCTCAGAAAATCTGATGTATCCTCAATGTAGGTGGTCCATTTTTGCATGAATGGTTGCATGTGCGCATCTATGAAGATCCCCGGGTTTTCAAAAATTGAAGAGCAGCCTGACACGATTGGCCTGAAGGGAGGGTTTTCTAAGTTCTTGTGAACTTTCGGAAGAAAGTATATTTTTGGTCTTCGTGGGTGAGGTTGTTGAAGATAACGTTTAGTTGAGTTATCGATCCAATTTTGTTCCTCCGCTTTGTCCAAGATGTTATCCAGGTTTTTAGACATGTTCATAGTCGGATCTTGGTCTAGTCTGGTGTATGTTTCGGTATCGTGTACATGTTCGTCACCTTTTTGCGTGTAGAAAGTGGAATCCATTAGAACTAGTGCACCTCCTTTGTCAGCCCTTTGAAATGTGAGATCTTTGTTGTTAGCTAATCTTTGAAGAGCGCTGTACTCCGCTCTAGTGAGGTTTCTGTTTTTCCTTTTGAATTGAATGTTGTTCATGTCCGCTTTCACTAGAGTTTCGAATGTATCGAGAGTTTTGTGAGATATAGGTGGCATGAAATTACTCTTGGGTTTGAACCGTCTGTCTGTTTCCATGCTATCTGTAGCTGGGTTTATGACTGTGAAAAAATATTTCAGCCTCAGGACTCTCATGAATTTGAAGAACGCTACTTCCGTTTCCAGGGCATTCGTATGATACGTAGTTACGAATGTTGTGCCTTTGTTCAAGATCTTTTTTTCAAAATCGGAAAGAGTGTGGTGTGAAATATTTATTATGAGGTCTTGGTCTGACTTCTCAATCCTGTTTTCTTCAGTAACTCTCTGTCTTTCTCCCGTTGTTTTTCTCTTTCCTTGTCCTCTTCTCGATTTTTTTCTCCAGTTGTTATTGTGGAAGTTTCTGGGGGTTTGCTTGGCGGTGGATCCGTTACTAAAAAAGAAGTCGATGGTAGTCCAGTGACGGCGCTGTTGGAGTCGGAAGATTGGGCTGTAGGTTTTTGTGTTTGCGTGGTTGGTATTGGTTGCCTTCTTGTGCTTACCTCGCTGTCCGAAACTACGCTCTCATCCGAGGAGGTTGGTTGTTGTCTTGTGTTACTATTAAATCGTCGTTTAGCGTACACTTCTGCCCATGTGTAGGCTTCGTTTAATTTATAGTCGATGGTGTCACGTTTAAATTTACGTAGCTTGACTTCTTCTAATTCCTTGCCGTATTTATCCAATCGTGTGTTGATGTCTTCTAGTGTCCTACCCCATACGTCATCTTCAATTCTTTCCGATAAGTCACGTTTAAGGTTATGTATTTCCTCTTCTAAATCTGCTATCGTCTTAGCCAGTTCTTCGACTAGTAAAAGTATTAGATCAAGAGAGCATTTGTTGAGAATTTCGAACCATTTCTCCATGAACTTAGGGTTGTTGTTCAGTCTGTATAGCATGGGTCTTATAGCCAGTCTGAGTCCTCTGGGTATACGCTTAACTCGGTGACTGCTGATGACGCCAACCAAATTTACAAATTGATAAAGGAATCCAAAACTTTTGATGCACAAGGAGGTACGATTACACAACAACTCAAGCAATTAGAATACCTTACCAGACGGGAGCTAAACCAACGCCTGCACGCCACAACGCTTATTCAATATCACCGAGTTAAGCGTATACCCAGAGGACTCAGACTGGCTATAAGACCCATGCTATACAGACTGAACAACAACCCTAAGTTCATGGAGAAATGGTTCGAAATTCTCAACAAATGCTCTCTTGATCTAATACTTTTACTAGTCGAAGAACTGGCTAAGACGATAGCAGATTTAGAAGAGGAAATACATAACCTTAAACGTGACTTATCGGAAAGAATTGAAGATGACGTATGGGGTAGGACACTAGAAGACATCAACACACGATTGGATAAATACGGCAAGGAATTAGAAGAAGTCAAGCTACGTAAATTTAAACGTGACACCATCGACTATAAATTAAACGAAGCCTACACATGGGCAGAAGTGTACGCTAAACGACGATTTAATAGTAACACAAGACAACAACCAACCTCCTCGGATGAGAGCGTAGTTTCGGACAGCGAGGTAAGCACAAGAAGGCAACCAATACCAACCACGCAAACACAAAAACCTACAGCCCAATCTTCCGACTCCAACAGCGCCGTCACTGGACTACCATCGACTTCTTTTTTAGTAACGGATCCACCGCCAAGCAAACCCCCAGAAACTTCCACAATAACAACTGGAGAAAAAAATCGAGAAGAGGACAAGGAAAGAGAAAAACAACGGGAGAAAGACAGAGAGTTACTGAAGAAAACAGGATTGAGAAGTCAGACCAAGACCTCATAATAAATATTTCACACCACACTCTTTCCGATTTTGAAAAAAAGATCTTGAACAAAGGCACAACATTCGTAACTACGTATCATACGAATGCCCTGGAAACGGAAGTAGCGTTCTTCAAATTCATGAGAGTCCTGAGGCTGAAATATTTTTTCACAGTCATAAACCCAGCTACAGATAGCATGGAAACAGACAGACGGTTCAAACCCAAGAGTAATTTCATGCCACCTATATCTCACAAAACTCTCGATACATTCGAAACTCTAGTGAAAGCGGACATGAACAACATTCAATTCAAAAGGAAAAACAGAAACCTCACTAGAGCGGAGTACAGCGCTCTTCAAAGATTAGCTAACAACAAAGATCTCACATTTCAAAGGGCTGACAAAGGAGGTGCACTAGTTCTAATGGATTCCACTTTCTACACGCAAAAAGGTGACGAACATGTACACGATACCGAAACATACACCAGACTAGACCAAGATCCGACTATGAACATGTCTAAAAACCTGGATAACATCTTGGACAAAGCGGAGGAACAAAATTGGATCGATAACTCAACTAAACGTTATCTTCAACAACCTCACCCACGAAGACCAAAAATATACTTTCTTCCGAAAGTTCACAAGAACTTAGAAAACCCTCCCTTCAGGCCAATCGTGTCAGGCTGCTCTTCAATTTTTGAAAACCCGGGGATCTTCATAGATGCGCACATGCAACCATTCATGCAAAAATGGACCACCTACATTGAGGATACATCAGATTTTCTGAGGAGTTTAACAAACATTAAAAAGGCTGACACAGAAGATTGGATACTTTGTTCCATTGACGTTACCTCGCTTTACACGTCCATTCCCCATAAACAAGGGATAGAAGCGATGGAATGGGCACTACTGAGATCAGAAATACCTCATGAATTAAAATATCTCATACTACAACTGCTCGAATTCTGTCTTTTGAACAATTATTTTGTATGGAAGGACAACTTCTACATCCAACAAACAGGTACAGCCATGGGATTCCCAGGAGCCTGTGTTTACGCTAATATCTTTATGGCGAAATTCGAGCTAGACTACATATTGGAAGACCCAACATGGCAAGCAGGCACAGTATACTATAAGCGCTATATTGATGACATATTCATCGTATGGAAACGCTCCACCGCAGAACTACTACAGAACATTGCGAGTCTGAACTTAGCTAACCCACGAATACAATTCACCCACAACATCAGTGATACAGCACTTCCATTCTTGGATGTACTTGTGGAACTACAAAACGAGTCAATCCAAACAAAATTGTTCAAAAAAGAAACGGACAGAAATACAGCATTACTTTATCAGAGCTTCCACCCCACGCACCTCATAAACAACCTTCCAATTTCTCAATTCATGAGAATTAAAAGAATATCATCAAATGAAACTGATTGCACGATAAGCCTAGAACAACAAAGGCAAAGATACCTAGACAGGGGATATCCTGATAAATTGCTTGAAGAACATCTAGGAAAAGTAAAAAGCACACCAAGGAAAAATCTACTACAAAAGAAGACAAAAATCGATAACAAAAGAATGGTATTTGTGTCAAAGTACTCATCTGCTTCAAAAGATATTCAAAGGATAATCTGCAAAAGATGGGAAATCATAACAGCTGAACAAGACTTCCAAACACTCTTTCAAGATAAACCATTGTTCGCATATAAAAGGTCGCAGAACCTCAAAGAACTACTGAATAAATCTATCACTGACGACACTAAATCAAAAAAGACCCACAAAGGAACTCAAAAATGCTATAATTGCAAAAACTGCAATAATGTGATCACTGGAGACACCCTACTACACCCACGCACGGGCGAAAAAATCCAGTTAAGACACACAACAAACTGCAATTCCGAACACGTGGTCTACTCCATAAAATGTCCATGTGGGTTAATATATGTCGGCAAAACAGACCGAAAACTGAAACTCAGGCTGACAGAACATAAAAGCCGTATCAGAAACAAGAATTTGACTGCACCTCTCGCAAAACATTGGATTGAAGCAGGGCACTCTATCGCCCAATTGAGATTCCAAATCATCGAACTAGTTCCCCAAAGACTGGGCATAGACAACGCTAAAACCTTAATTCAAAGAGAAACCTACTGGATTCGACGATTGCAAACCCTTATTCCGAATGGTTTGAATGATAAACTGGATTTGTTATGTTTTCTATAGATATCTAAGAATCAAACGACCGCAAACTTTTACATTTCTAAGCAGCATTCTAGAACACTAATTGACCAAATACAATAAGACATCCCTTTAATATAATCTCATCTTTAAGTTACATAAACTAGTCGCCATACACTTCAGTTCTCATCATGCTCCTACCACGTCACTTTCTTCATTCAATACGGAGGGATAGTCCACTATAAAGTATGATTTTTGGTCCTAGAATGTAAATAGGCAGAGGATATTAAATGCATTTCATCTCTGTTTACCAGCCTTGAATTATGGTTAACTCACACACATATGTTATGGACATGCCTATGCTGTAAGAATCGACAAGCTTGTACTTTCAGGATTTTACTTCTTCTTTATTTTCTCTTTATTTCTCTCTTGCTTAGCAATTTACACAGATCATTTCACTATCGCATAACTCACATAGAGCATAAATCTTCAACCTATCACCCAATCGAGCGCTGAGCAACATAGCATACAAAGTGGTTTTAGAACACCACATCAGCATTGCTTTAACTCCTTAATAATGTTTTGTGCATCTCAACAGAATGCTTTCTTAGGACACACTCTCATATGGAGTAATACGTTACCGTCCGAGCGCTAGCCTATCTGTAAATAACATGTTATAGATGTCATCAGATGTAACACACTGACTCACTAGCAGTGAGTTTTGGAATACTTATCCGCCTTATAAATGGCGACACTTTAAACCTTGATAACCCACTATCCACAGCGCGTTATTCCGTGATTTAGTCCGTCATCTATTTTTACACGGAAGTTTGACTTCCGATTAAAAGAAGGACAAGCCGCTATCACACGCACGCCAGTCAAGACGCCGAGACGGGACCCTCAATCACTTTATTTCGGTAAGGCTATCTTCGGAACTCCACGCAAAGCACGTTTACCGTAACGCGACTCCACTTTAATATATGCTGGCCAGTATTTTAAGGCACACTATTTTTTCCCGGCAGGTCTCTTAACTATTCTGAGCACTTGCTGAATCCGACGCGCTACCAGTAAGATTCGCAGGTAAACCTTGACATCATATGGCAGTAACCGTTCTTTGTTACCCCTAAACAAGCGCCAACTCTTTGACCATAATTCTGCCTTTTCCCACATAGGCTCCCTGATTTAAAGTCAACATATATCAGGTGAGGTTGTTGATACATTTAATAATCTATGATCAACTTAACTTCACGTTGTTGTTATGTGAACAGCCTAGATTCTTCCAGTTCTAATATTGCCTCTCATTACTTTGTTGTTTTCGCAGCCCCATATAACCCAAGCGCACAGGTAATTCCAATTCTCACCCAGTGTTCTTGAACGCACAATTCTATTCACATAAATCCACCATACTTATATGCAGTTTTCCCTTATCCACAGATGATACCTTTCCTTATTCAGAAATGTAAAACGCTATACTCTTCCACCTAGTTTGCGGTAAGAAACCTATATAATGTAAATATTCATTCACATCGATGACAGTGCATCATTAGTAACATGATTCCTTTCTCTTTTCCCCTCTCCTCTTTTTTATACACACAGACCCCTGACGAAGGGGCTTACGCCCCGAAATGCATTGGGTGGATATTAAATACAATGTCATTGTGATGTATAACACTGAACCAATTACAATCTTGTATATGTTGATTAACTAATATGCGCTTCCAACAAATGTAACATGGATATAATGTTATGTTGATTTAAGTTGACTTGTTGATGAAACTTCAAATAAATGTATTAACGTTTAAATCACACACTAAGTAGTGCGTGTTGGTGTCCTGGTTCTCAACCAGGCCTAAAATACTTCATAAGTCATAGTCTGCAGGCTATATACCAACACAGCACACATACCGATCTAACGCTTTAAAATTGATCTAATAGAGTGCAGTCGCCCTTCCAAATTCATTTCCTATTTTAGATGTCATTTTTCAATAACAACTTTTAAGATTAGTAACTCCGGTTCTAATGATTGGATTTAATATACTTTGGTGTCATTTTATTAAAAAATACTCAATATTCCCAAATTGGTGTGGGATTTTTGGTCAGTGTTTTTAATTAATATAATTACATTTTGTGGGCTGCATAAATACATTGCCTCTAAGTTAAGCCTGAATGTGTTTGTGCCAAGATATCAGAGGGTTAACCACGGGTTAACTTAGTACTTTTTGCGGTTCATCCTGACATGGATTGAGGTTGTGTTTTGAGCAGGAGTGCTAACCGTCTCAACCAATAACCCAATTTCTTTCATAAGTGTTCAGTGGTGGGATCCAGTATTTGTGATGCGCACTGCACTCAGGGCCAAATTCACATAGGTAAACTGAGCCTTGAAGTCTAAGTTTCAAGGTAAACTTGGACCTGAAGCCCAAGTTTGGACCTGAAGTCCAACGGCCTAATTCACAAAGATAGTATACCAACAGTCTAAGTTTACCTTTGTGAGTTGGGCCCGTAGACTACAGACCTCAGCATAGACTTCTGGGATAGGTTTACATTTGTGATTCTGGAACTCAGTGACTAATGTAAAACCAAAAATTCCTGAAAATAATCTGATATCAAATTAGATGTTTTAAAGATTCTTCTTAGCAGTTTTTTGACAATATGTTCCCTTTTATTAAAGTAGGAAGTCAGGTATATTTTTCCCCACAACATTGTATTCCTCTGGTGGTGTTTCCCTCAAGTCTAGACTATTCTTAATCATCACTCCCTTATACATACATTTTTAAATAAGGGTTGGGATTCTCCAGAAGGTGGGTGCATCTGCATAATCCTAGAGTGAAATATCGTCAGTTCTCTCATACCCCAACCGGCGTGCACAACATTGTAGGATTTTCCAACATGGTTAATTCAAGTGGCCTGTTGAAAAGAATTCACTGAGAGCCAAATATCCACCCCTAACTGTCATGGTTATCATGACCCTTCCCTACAAATCTTCCAAGGAGTCCCTCCTGTACCTGGCTCTAGACCCCAGGCTACCATTTTTTGTTTAGGAAGCAGGGTGCTGTGCTAAAAGTAATTTACACATGCAGATTCCATCCCCACCCTTTATGCTCTCAGGAACTGGCCTAATCAATGGCTCTACTTTGTGGGTCGGTCTTTGGTCCAGTGGCTGGCCTACGGAGTAATTAACTTGCACAGTAGGGTTATTCAAAGGTCAGGCTCTAATTTGGATCCGAGTAAGAGAAAAATTATAAATCTTGAAGTCTCAAAAGGAGTGTAGATGTTTGGATCTGCAGTCAGGATCCTGATTTACCATAATATTGATGTTTCAACCTAGTCTTGAGGCTTAACGATGACAAAATAGATGTTTAGTGCAGATTTCTCCCATAGTATACAATGCAATGAAACACACACTTTTCAGTAATTCACAATTGATATAAATAATCACGCTTGAATGCCTACTCATATATAAGGCCTGCAGAGATAAACACCAATCCATGAAGCATTCCCACTGCAGCAGGCAACCTGTGAGCATAGAGCTAGATTAATAAGACTGCATATTTATTTATTATTTATTTTATTCGATTTATATAGCGCGTTATACCCTGGGGTCTCTAAGCGCTTGTCCAAGTAGCACCGCTGAATTCCTAAGTGAGCACAAACAAACAGATTTCGAGATTGGTACAGCCAGCCTTATAACCCTACCCAAGCTTCCTGCCATACGACAGTTTTCAAATTGGACTCCCTACGCAAATCGATCGGCAGGTTGTTCCATATTACAGGGAGAGTATTTGAAATCGCACGACCACCCACCATAGCTAATCTAGCGCGCGGTTGGGTGAGGCGAGAGGCATCAGCAGATCTTAATGCCCTGCCCGGTATATATGGAGTTAGACGGGTCTTAATGTATCCTGGGGCCTTACCATAAAGTGACTTGTGAGCAATGCATAGCCCTTTAAAGAGAGTACCCTCTGTCGCACCAGCAGCCAGTGTAACAGGCGCAAGAGTGGGGACGCGTGCGAGTTCCAAGGTCCTTTTCCCGCGTTCGTATCGCCAGACAGAACAACCCGCCGCCGGACATAGAGAGCCCTGCCGATTATCCTCAGGCAGGGAGATCTTTTAATACTACTCTCTTGTGCTCGATATCCAAAATCATTTAAAATACCGTCTATACTTTGGAACAGAAGACTCCATTATCTTGGGAGGCTATCCAAAGCGGCTCTTCGTTATCTGATTATATCACAGATCGTAACCTGGGCCCAAGAGATTGTACAACATATCAAAAAATAGTTACTAGCAACTGCTTCAAAAAGCCAATAGATATCCAGAAATACCTTGGAAGGAACCAACTGTTAATATCAATCAGCGTTATTACTTCACAAAGGGCTCCGGCTGGCGGGAATCAACTCTTTTACTCTAACTAATCAGATTCTACAACATCTAACTAATAAGAATCAAACAAGAGGCTGAAAACTGTATCCGATTATCTTCACAAAAGACCCCTATTAAATTTGCGTGGCTGCTCCAGGAAGAAGGCGCTGGCCGCCGAAACGCGCATAGAGACTCATTGTGCCACCTATCTACTAGAGATAATTTTTTAACTTGTGTTTACATTTAACTTCTGTACAATGTTTTTTACAAAAATGTGTTTTGTGAAATTTTAACCCGATTATTGTGTTATGTGACTGATTTGTTATACTTTTTTAATTGCATAATAAAATACCATGTTTTGTAGCCAGTTGTAGCCAATTGTTCATTTCTACTGTTATTGTGTTTTAAATATTAGTTGCCTAGGTTGTTGTTTTTCAAATATATTACTGTCCCTGACCTAGGAACTACAAGATCCATGTACTCAGGGGGTCCTTGTTAAATATACGTAGCTACATGGTTAGCCGCCTTCCAAAGTCTACCGTCCAGATCGTTGAGGAGAGCATCCGGATTCTTATCACCCGGGTTCAAGGGTGGGTTCGCTAGGAGATATGTCACCAATCTATCTCCATTGACATTTTTCCATTTTCTCACCACCCTCTGCCCCTCTACGGGTTTCCTTTTTTGTGTGATTAGGAGTTCTCCTTTCACAAGGTAGTGGTCCGACCAGACACAAGGCGTCGCACTCAGCGACCCCTGTGCCCGCAATGTCGTCCACACCAAGTCCAACATGTGTCCTTTCGCATGTGTAGGGCTTCTTACTTGTTGGTCTAGTCCTAGCGTTAGTAAAGCTTCATCAATTTGGCGTGCCTGCCCTTCCTTGGGGCTGAGTTCCCAGTGATAATTAAAGTCCCCTAGTATGACCATGTTGTTGTATCTTGAACGTAGATCCTGCACAAGGTTCACAAATAGATCTGGGAACTCCGACTTACCCCATGGAGGGCGGTACACCACCAAAACTATCAGACAGTCGATCCCTCGCCTCAGTTTGACTCCAAGTACCTCCGACCCTCCCAGATTTTCTGCCAGGATTATTTCTCCTTGCATCTGATCTTTTAAAAAGAGGGCTACTCCTCCGCCTTTCTTCTCACCTGTTCTATTGCAACATAGAACCGAGAAGTTTGCCGGTAATGCCGCCACGAGATCTGGTAGTGAGGTGTCCTCTAACCACGTCTCTGTGACTCCCAACACATCAAACTCCCCATCCTCCAGTAGGGAGTACACCTCGACGTTGTGTTTTTGGAGAGAGCGGGTGTTTAATAAGCCATAATGCATGACCTCTCCCTGGTGCGTTTGATGACCTCCATGCCCATTATCTGGGACCCTCAATAGACCTTCCTGTCGTAGTAAGGCTGCGCTCCCCTCCTCCAGAGGTATCTTACCACAGTTTAATAACATTAGCTTCGCTCTGGTGTAGATGACACGCCGGCCAGGGGCCCTGGCCCCGGGTCCCGTCTGGTCACTGATGGGCACAGATGGGCTCGCCTCTGGCGAGCCTCCGGCGTGCCCACGGCGCGCCCGCTGCGCGCGAACGCTGCGCGCATGCATGGGCCAGTTTAAATGGGCTCCTGTGAGCCTGTGGCGTCAGGCAGCAGCTAGCCTGCTGACCAAAATGTCTGCCGCAACCGGCACTACCACTGCCTCTCCCAAGATGTCCCCTCGTCCAGCAGTGCAACTAAAGGGCCGCTGTAACAGCGGTGAATTCTACGATTAGGGTGCAAGCAATGTCCTAATGATCCCCGTTTCCCCACAGTCATACGGCGCAATTAAAACGGCAGAAGCCGAAAAGGAAATAATTCCCTGAAATAGTATGGCGCAATTAAAACGGCAGAAGCCGAAAAGAAAATTATTCAGAACGTAATTAAAAACGCATCCAAGATTGCGTTATTGCGTTATTGTGCATATCACTTGCACAACCTGCACATGGGCACTTGTGTGCACATGTGTATATGCAACCAGCTCATAGTCTCTTACAAAAGCTGCCCAATAGCAGATCTTATCTTAAAAGGCACACAGTGGTGCTTAACAGCCTCAGTCGCTTTCAACAAAGCTCAAAGTGAGTAAGGCACAATGCGACTCGCTCACGGCAGAGGTCGAAAAACTGTAATGCAAAAAGCAAAAATCCAGGGTTATGAAACCCATTTTTCAGAAATACCTAGGGGAAGATTTACAAGCCCCTTGCAACACATTTATGCCGCCGTTGCGTCACTTCTGTGATGCAGGGGCAGCGTAAAACATGTGCCACGTTGGGCCTTATTTACAACATGACGCTTCTAGGGAGATGCGTCACGATGCAAAGTCCTGCGCCACGTGAAACATGCGTTAGGTTTCATGTGGGCATTCTGTCGCAGGGTGGGCGTTCTGTCGCAGGAACGCCTCATAAAAGTGACGCAGTGAAAGATTTCACTGAGTCACTTTTCTGAGGCCGCTGCGACACAGGCATAAGGAGTGGCACACTACGTTAGGTATGGGCGGCCCTTGTGCATTGCTAGAGTTGCGTCCCGCTTGCAAGGCGACTCCAGCAATGCGCTGCTCTTATGCCACAAGATACGACACACATCTGCCTATCCTTGTGCCACGTTGCGCCGCATTGTAAATGCGACGCATCCTTGGTGGCCCAAG
This sequence comes from Lissotriton vulgaris, assembly GCF_964263255.1. NCBI lineage: Eukaryota > Metazoa > Chordata > Amphibia > Caudata > Salamandridae > Lissotriton > Lissotriton vulgaris. The sequence goes on along the minus strand of NC_141697.1, from coordinate 1,086,826,088 downwards.
GGGAGACTTGCGTGTCGCATCTCTTCTGGCGCATCCCTGAGGATTTGCAGAGATGCGCCAGACATTGTAAATATGCCCCCAAAATTTGTGGAAAGTATTTAGATGTTGAAGATGACAATAAGTTTACAGTACATTTGTAGCAAGGCACGAATATTGTAATTAGATTTATTAGCACCTTGTGGTTTTGGATTGATTAACTTTTAAAACACTTAACAAGCAGCTTGCCAATGTACTTATTGGGGTTTTTAGCCCTCATTCTAAACCAACAACCTTCGCATTCGAGTATAGTTAACAATGCTGTTACTCAAAGGAATTGCAAGAGCCGGGAGAAAGAAGGCAGTTGTAAAATGTGATGTGGAAAAAACTTTCGTATTGACGTTGTTTTAGTTTCTTTTACTTGCTCTGCTTAACTTTTAGTACGGCTTGGCCATTGCTTCCACTCTGTTCATGCTAAATTAAAGATTTTAGTTGCTGCTTTTGCTTTTTCATTAGCTCTCGTGCTAAATCATCTGAGTACCTAATCAAGCTTCAGTTGTGTAGACTCTGACTTGGAACACGTCCATGAAGCCTCACAGCAAGAAATTAGATCTGGCCGGGCAGTGCAGACCAATCCCTAATTACTGCAAGTTGCGAAAATGTAGGCAATCAATAGAGAGAGGATAACCACCATCGCCCTGTATTAAATAGGCTTAAACCTACAACAACAAAAAAAGTAATCTGTGCCAAAAGATAACACCCTCACATCTGATGATAACGACTTGAAAAAAAACAATGTCATGTGTTTGCCAAATCGTAATTATTTTCAAATGAAACGGAACATTTTGACCCTAAATATTTATTATTGTTCCCCTTTCTCCATTATTTGATGTATACATTTTTAGGAGCATAAGAGGGAAAACTATTCCAGAGCAGGAAAGCATGAAAAGCTCCCAGGTCGATATTGTCATCTTTTATTTTTGGCAGAGACAGTGATTTTATATTTCTTCCTATATATACTTGAAATGTATGTGTGGCAGCAGAACAATTATGAGTGTATGTTATGGAGACCAATATAACATGTAGCAGGGGAAAGCAGTTCATGCAATTTCTAATTTCTTAAAATAGCTACAACTTTTCTTCTTTGACAAGTGGGATTTCATATGAAGGACAAGAGTGCATTGATCTTTAATAAAAACGTTCTATTTTTATAAAGGTCTGTTCACATTGCTTTTAAAAGATAGCGCATTTAGAAATGAGTGCAAAACATTTCATTTAATTTGCGATAGTATAATAATGAAACGAGTGTTACTGCAGTGATAGAGCTGTGATTTTTCAGCATATCCTTAGTATTGACACTATACATCACTATATGGGTTATAATTAACTTCTACATGTGGAGCGCCCTAGTCTTTATTTGTTCTTACTCCCTGGAAGAGAAGGTAAGCTAACCTGTAAATCATTAGTTCACTAGAGTATTGCTCTTCTGATTAATTCCACAAACTGTCTGCTTTTGTCCACTTGCCTGGTACAATGCTCCAGAAAACATGGAAGCAGTTAGGATGGAGAATTCTCCTTGTAGAAAGTATCAAAAATAGTGGGGGTCATTCGTAAAAAACTGGTAATAAAACAAGGCATGTAGCATGTATCAATCTGAAAATTTTCACGAAACCTAATTAAAGTCTGACTTATGCCGGTGTAATTTTCTGCTACAACATTGAAATAGTATGCCCTTGAAAATGTACTACCACTGTAACTTACTTTGAGAAGGACTCAACAATGTGGAACAAAACTATATCCAAACATTATCTACAACAGTGCACGACTTCCTGTGAACCAGATCACAACATTACTATATGACCTGAACACAATCTACTTCACAACACTACACAGACACCATGAGAGACCACCACAGCAGCCAGTCACCAATAACAACATAACCACACATACACACCGGAACACCATTTTCCCCTTAACATAAAAATGTATTCCGACAAACCAAACTCAGTACCATACAAGGCCTTAAATGCATAATCATGATCAACAAAAGTTCAATAGTAGACTACTTAATGTCCTCTTCACATATTTAGGCCCACACTGAGAAACAGAACAGAACATCACAGAGCAAAACCTCTCATTCAACGTCTTCCATGGTACTCTAATACTTCCAAGGAAATACCCCTCTATATGATAGCACAAGCACACAGTGGTACCACACAACAAGTTACAAACCTAACCTCTCACCAGACTCAATTAATTACACGCTCAACATCACTGAAGAAACACAGAGATACACATCTCATCAGAGCACCCAAGGGCACACTTCCAATCCACACGGACAAATGGAGATATACGTATTTTATCATTACCCCGTGAGATACGTATTCCCTTATGCGACACAACGCACAATTAACCTAACTTAAAGGTAGATATGGTACCAGTTTTGTAAATTATAATGTATGTGCAAAGTATCTGAACAATCTGATTACAAATCAATCCAATGTTGTATAGGAACACAAATTCATCTGCATATCTAAATTCCATTATTGCGTAGCAATTCACACAATATAATTACCAAAATCAGACATGGTATTTCCAAGATTAAATTAAAACTGTTTTGCACGTATTCACATCTTAAGAGAATCGTGCACTACATACCATAGAGCTACCTAAGAAGTAAATTGAATTGTAGTTTATCATACAAGGTAAACAATATATTATGGGGTCACCATGACCCTGTTGTGCAATGCATCCTTCATAATCTTGTATTAAAGCCTGTTTGGTGCGATTGCAAAATAATCAATATATGTAATTACTTTTGTTTCAATAAGAAATGGAGATTCATGTCATGCTGTCAGTCATTGGCAATTATTAGGTTTGCTGACACAGTGGGCTATGTAATCAGTCTGGCTATAATATGCCTTTTTACTTATAACAGTGAGTCAAACAATGTCAAGATATACACTGGCAGTTAATGTATTGTCAACAACAGCTTTGGCCTTTCTTCCAGCTATTTTAGAACAGGCTTTGGCTTTAAGCCACAACTTAATTTCAAACACATCCGTGCAACCCACACCAGGTGTGCTCAGCCGTTAGATAACTTGTTTAATAAGTAGTACTTGTTCCTCCCCAAACTTTAGTGATTAGTAAACAGAGCAGCATATAACTTTTAAAAGGCACAATTACACTTGTCTCCAGGGCTTAACAATGTCAATGCTATTGGCTCACATGTGTATACTCATTACTAAATAGGTGCCTTTTGTTTTTGGTCCAGAACCTACTCCGGCTGACGCGAAGGAGGATGGGGGCCAGCAGGAGTACCACCCTGTGAATATGAAGGAAAAGGGAATGTAGCAGCTGTTATTAGGGTGACAAGTAAGATAATTTCCTTTCTCAATGACAAGCGTTGCTGTAGGGTATTCCTTTCTTCATTGTATCTAAGCCCAGTTGCCGATCCAATTTAAATCTTCCACCGTACTGCCTACATTTCTGTCACTTAATCTCTGACATTTAAATCAATGGGTTAAATCAATGAGGTTTCTTTCCCAGTACACACTGCCCACCCTTATTTAATACCAATGACCATTGCACTCCATCTCATTCCCGCCCAGGACCTGTCAAGTTTGAACCCCAACATTTTCAAAGTTTCATTCTCTCTTGTGCCATATCCTTCTCTGGTCCATTGTATTCCTTTCATCAACACATGATGTGTGAGTTATGTGATCTAATCTGTTCATTGCCAAATGTATAAGTAGTAAAAGCCATGACAATTTTGAGCTTAACTAAAATGATTTGCATTCTAAACTGGAAGTAAAATATTTGTTGTGCTGTAATGAATTTGGGAAGAGGGTGTGGTGTGGGTGGGGAGTGGGTCTTGGGGCAGGACTTGGGAGTAGGGAAAGAGAAGAATCACTGGGATTTTGTATTGTTGTTATATAATTTAGCACAAGGCCACTGGAATTATGTGGGATTTGCTTATAATGATACATCTGCTTTAATTGCCACATAATCCACATCTACCACATAAATTGCAGATTTAAACAAAATAATATTTTGGTTTCTAGTTCAAACGGTTTACAAGTTATTAAAAATGCATCAACAAGTGTTGCCATGCAGTGGAATTCCCTATGCAAAGCTTGGCTGGTCACCTTTCTATTGCTTATCTGGTAGCAATGAGGTGCACCCACTGCCCAGACAGTATTACTAAGTTTAAAATTGACAAAACAATGAAGTAATACTCCTAAAAAATGTGCACAATTATGCTGCATATTTTGTTTTTTCTTTCCACATAATTTACTGCTGCATTATCTACTGCTGCATTATTTGGCACTCTCCTGCTGCATAATTCCATTGGCCTGCTTATGTGATAATGACTGTCCAAAAATCATGATTCCTCGCAAGGGTAGGCAAGATTATGTTGCATAATATATCTACATCAATATATATATCTATTACCTACTGGCGGTCGCCAGTAGGTAGTTGTAGTTAGGGCCAAGTTTCCATAGGAGGAGCATTTTTTGTTTTGCTTATAACTTTGGCGTCGTTTGATGAATCTTAATGACATTTTCCAAACAAATTCTTTGTCCATAGCAGCTCCTATGTGGACAGTTAGGTGGTAATTCATAAAGGGGGGCTGTGAAAAAAGGGGGGTCCCAAAACGTGTTTTCTCCATGCAATTTACATAGGAAACTTTAGGAAACTTTAGACAAGGCTACAGGTCGAACAGGTGAACAAAATGGCCCCAAATTTGGCAGGGAGAAGGGTCTTGGTCTAGAAAGCATGCTTTCGTTTATTTGGTGTAAATCAGTAGTATTGGAGAAATATTTAAATTTACAGATATCAATATTTGGGAATTCTGCCATCTGATTGGCTGAGGCATTACGAGCATGAGCTAGCTGCCTATTGGCTGCGAGCTGTTGCAACCAGAAAGTGTTGGCAGCCATTTTGTGATTCTGTTGACACTATTGAGGGGAAAAAAGGGTGAAAAGAGTAGGAAAGATGAGGATAGGAGCACAGTAACCTCTGTGGGGGAGTTCTAAGCGAAGTAGTCACTCCTACAGGTCTGTGCGGTGTTGCTCAGAGTGACATGGTGCTGAGATGAGATGCTGCTACACTCGGGTATGAAACCAAGAGCCTAAACTGTGAGCTCATTGCTGTAAAGTGCTGGGCTCTGGTCTTTGTAGCATATGTGTGCTGGTAGTGTTAGTAGGCGTTTATACCATACAGGGAGTGGGAAGCGAACTACTGACCACTACCGTGCGTTTATACTATACCAGAAGTGAAGTACTCACGGCTACCTGTGTGAAGACTCGGGCATCAAACCGAGCTGATTGCTGTAAAGTGATGGACCCTGGGCGCTAATAGCATACTGGCCGCTGTAGTATAACTGTGTAAGTAGTGTTAGTATGCGTTTATACTATACAGGGAGTGGGAAGCGAACTACTCACCCCTACTGGTCTGAAGACTCGTGGATGAAACCATGAGCTCATTGATGTAAAGTCATGTGCTCTGTGTAGTATTCCAATGTAAGTCATAGTAGAATGTTAGTATGTAATGCTACTAGAATGTAAGTATGTAATGTTAGAATGTGGAGCTGTCAGGAGGGGAACCTTAGGGAGTTTGTACACAGTGCTGGAGAAGATGGTTGCCTTGCTGTCGGCTCCTGTTGGTGGCTGTTTAAGCTGTCTTGTTTTCCTGCAATAAATCTACTTATCGGATCCACTGCTGTCTGCCTCTTCACTACACAATTTTGGCAACGACCGGGAGAAGGTAAAAAGAAGGTAGCACTCACCAGTAATTCGAGCTTGCTTGAGTTCTTCTGAAGACCCGTTTTCTTCGTGAAGGTGTTTTTACTCATTTCAGGGTCGTCTGCTCATTGAATTATGTCATTCGACCTCTGGTAGGATTTATATTTTTTTATTTTGGGCTTCCTCTGCCTCTTCACTTCACTCTGGTTGCTGTACTATATGTGTGCAAGTAGTGTTAGTATGCATTTATACTAATTCTGTAGTTATTTAGTAACCAATGCATCATGGTACTAGGGAGCCCCACCTCCCAGGCGCAGCTCATACAATGTCCCGGGGTGTGCATCTGCAGGAAATGTATGTTTGCTATTACAGGGCGGTTGCATGGCTTCCACCCTGTGATAGTAAATGCTTGTTTGCCTCATTGAAGCGAGAGGACAAAAACCTTGTATAACTTTAATAGAGCAGATCCGGATGGTAAAAATTGAGAAAAAAAAATGAAGCAAGGTCTCACCCGTTCATTTACATGATCCCCCTGGTGGGTAATGTTCTGGGTCCAATCCTAATATTATATTGTGGCACTCTGGACCTTAATCTCACATGTAAATTAGGCGTGGGAGGGCACAGAGACGGTTTGCAGCCTAGGGGATCGCCACGTCCCCGGGTATTGTTTACTAACTTTTCGGAGGGCTTCGAGGCCAACTCAAGTCCGCGATCGCCTTGTTTCAATGATTGTATAAGACAGTAAGTATGTGTTAGTATCTACATACATAAGTGATGTGTTGTGTGTATAAATAACTGAATTGGTGTGTATAACTGTATACATGAGCAAATGGGTATGTGATTGATTCTTTGCATGACTGACTAGGTGTGTGAGTAACTCTATGGATGAGTGGCGGAGTATGACTCTATGTGTAGGTGTATGAGTGCATATTATGGTGCTTTATTGATGAGTAACTGCATGTATAAGTGACTGGATGTGTGTGTAGACCTAGCAATTAGTGAGTGGTATGTAGTATCTGGCATTGTTGTGTGTATAGTTTCAAAAATAATAGTCTGTATTTTAGAGTGGGTTTATCAAAGTTTATATTAGGGCATCAGTATGTTCATCAGATTATCATGTGGATGATGTCATCAGTGATGTCATCAGTGATGTCATTTGAGATGTCATCAGTGATGTCATCAGTGATGTCACTGACCACGTAATGAGTGATGTAATATGTGCCATCATCAGCAGGGCATTGCGGGCGCGCTAGTTATAGTTATCTCAACGAAGTATAATGTAGTACTGTTTAGGGCCTCTTTTTGCGTGATTATTATGTTAGCATGGCTTATTAGACGTTTAAACACCATTTTACCTTTTGACAACAAACAAGTGGCGGATTTGCTAAATACGATCAGCACATCATAACATTTCTCCCTTGTTATACTCCTGGTTTGTATCGATTATAATTCTCTATTTGAGTGCAAATCTGATGTAGTGCTCATCCACCTTAAGCACAAATCAACGATCATCTACCCACTTAGAGTGTGATAGAATGTCATAAACATATCACAAACACATCAGTGCACATCCTTTTTAGTCTCTATTATCCAATAGGCAGTCCGCCTTATTAATCCAATGTCTCTTGTTGCCGTACAACCAGTATTCTCTCAGTCCACAATGGAAACGCACAGTATCCGATAGTACACAATTTTCTTTATTAGTTCTTTATCTTGTCACAGCCGACGCGCGTTTTGCCCTACGCGGGCTTTTTCAAGGCGAAAAACTTTTCAATTGAGAAGCATGTATTCTAAAAGTAGTCTAAAAACAGGTTGGCATTGTACCTCCAACCTTTCGTTTTCATAAATACGCATGTAGTTAATATGGTTCCTTATTATGGAGTCCATCCACATGTAATATGTTATTGCATCATCACAATGGTTGGAGACTTGATAAGTTCCATCGCCATACCGCGAGTGCTATTGCTGGAAAAGGTTGCCTCGTTCCGTTCCAAGGCAACCTTTTCCGGCAATAGCACTCGCGGTATGGCGATGGAACTTATCAAGGAACTTATCAACTTATTAACTGCGAAGACAGCAGTTGCAACATTTGCAGTGCAGCGGTTACACGTTACAAAAGACATCTTGGCAGCTATTGCTGCAACAGAGAAGGGAGGTAAATACCCTACAGGTTTCCCTTCTAAATACTCTTTATCATTTAACTCCTGATAAAGTTCCTTATGTGAGGATTAACGACGATGGTGACAGGTTATTACCAAATGCGGACCACAGGCAGGCTTTGATTACAGCAGCCAATGCTGGGATAGCTTTGGCGCATGCCGGTGTGTCAGCTACTGTTTCTCTTCTCCAGCAACAATATTGTCTGGGTGTGGCCTCAAAGGAGCGCTGATTCTAGAGCTATCATAAGGGATTTGCGTGTCTTTGTGGGAATTTTTGCGTGTGGTACCTTCCATTCGGACCAGGGTCCAGCGTTTGCCTCTAAGGCGTAAAAGGGTGCCATGGCGTCATTGGGTGTCCAGGTAGAATTTTCGTCTCCATACCGACCTATGGGTAATAGTATTGTGGAGCGGATGTACCTTGACTTAAAGCAATCCTTGACAGCGAAAGTTTTAGGTGCTGGTAGAGACTGGCTAACCCATCTCAATAGCGTTAAACGTGCACTAAATAATCTCCCTAGAATGTCTCTGGGTGGGCCGACCCCATACGAAATGCTCTTTGGCATCAAGATGTTTGTCCCAGGTCTTGATGGTCTAGACATGGCGGCGAGATCCGCATCCTTTGACGTAGATGAACATTCTAAGGGTGGGCGTAAAATCCGTTTCGCGGGCGAATTTGCGGATTTTCCACGATTTCGCGATCTGCGAATCTCGCGAAATCGCGGTAAAATCCGCAAATCAGCGGGGACGAATTTTCAGCCAAGCAAGGGTTACAGCAGCAGGTGCAAAAGTTGAACTTAATTTCTTTGTAACCTTTTACAAAAGGGTTACAAATAAATTAACTTCAACTTGGACACCTGCTGCTAATTGCTTCCTGGCGCCTCGTTGCCTACTTGCAACTATTCTCTGACCCTGGTCTGACCCTTGAAGCAGGGTCAGAGAATAGTTACAAGTAGGCAACGAGGCACCTATCCAAGGAATTAAACCTCATCAGGAAGCACTTACAGATATAAAAAACAGGAAGAAGGGAGAGGATGGCAAATACACCCATTTTGAGTTGTCAGGAGGGGTTAAACTAAAAGAGACCTTTACAGCACAATTTTCATATGCATTTTGCTAAAAATAAAAATCTGTATGTTCTGTAGGGGCAACTCAGGAATCTGGCCCTTCAGAGATCCGGCCTCTCTTTCTCTCGTTCTCTCTCTCCCTCTCTCTTTCCCTCTCTTTCTCTCTCTATATATCTATCTATCTATCTATCTATCTATCTATCTATCTATCTATCTATCTATCTATATATCTATCTATCTATCTATCTCTCTCTCCCTCTCCCATAAACGACTGCAAGGGTAACTTCACTATGCAAGCGGCTCGCGAAGACGCAAAAATCCCAGCGAACACGCAAAAATCCCCGCGAACACGCAAAAAAAACCCGCGAACAGGCAAAAAAACAAAAATCCCCAAATTCGCACAAATTTGCGAATTTTGCGGATCGCGAATTTGCAAATCCGCAAATTCGCAGATCGTGAATTCGCAAAATTCGCCCATTCTTAGAACATTCTAATGTTTTACAGAACCTACAAAAGACCAGAGACAGTCTTGCAAAGGAACACTTGCCCTCCACATCTGAAGCTTTGTTGCAGATTCCGGTAGTCTCCTGGCTACACCAAGTTGGAGAACTGGTCCGACAACAAGAAAGAATTTGGTCCTTCCTATTGAGCTCCGGTTGCCGTTCTTGGTGTGCAGGGTACAAGAACAGTCATTTTACCTCCTCTTCCTGGACAAAAGGGGAACAGGTACATTTCAATTGATAATGTCAAACCACACAGGTTGGCCGGTTCTCTATAGTATGACAGCTGCGGTTTCGTGTCCAGCAATGGTGCGGCCCCGGATCCTGTCGTCGGGCCTGATTTTGCCGTTGAAATGAGTCCACTAACAAATCCTTTCTTGAATCAACCTGTTGGTGATCCTCTTAATGACATTGAATATACTTACCCCACTGACTTGTCTATGCCTGATTTGGAGACCCGTGTGGCTAATCAATCCCGTTTTACATTTGACACTGGCTCTTCCACATCAAAGTCGCCTTCAAAAGTTTCGATTTTTGCTACCTGGTTTAAAAAAAAATGTTTTGATTCCTCCTTGGACTTACATTTGACTTGTACTTATTGCAATTTTTTTGTTCATGTCCATAGGATTTGGGGTATGTTTTTTCCGTTTTATCAATGGACCCTACGTTTAAGAAAGAACTTCAATTAGAATGATTGATGGAACTTTGGCTCCCCACTCCTCTTCGCACATCATGAAGAGGGACCAGACTTTTGTGAATATAACTGCTTGGCCCATGTTAGATGGGATTGTATGGGATGCTGTAAAGTTCCAGAACCATGGTCCCACAGAGATTATTAATGTTCCCACTGTACTCCGTGTTTCTATGCGGGATGTGGTTAAACAGAATATTCACTCTGAGGATTGGGACATTAAAACTGTAGAAGCTTTGTTTTCCAAATTTAAATATGATGCTGCTTTCGATGCTGAAGATTTATATTTGGAATCCGCAAATTATGGTGATTTGTACTGTTACTAGTATTTTGGCAATCACTTTCTGCATAGGACAAATTCATTTAGAAATATGGTTAATACACACACAGTTGGAGCACTGTCCCGCACCTGTGGAAGGCAGCTCGAATTTTTTGGGGAAAAGTGTTCCTATTTTGCAGATTTTTATCAATCAAACCCTAATGCATTTTATTTGAAGTTGACAGAGAAGTCCTCTTCCAAGGTTAGACTTAGCCACACTAAATTACTGTATTCGAAGTCCTTTATTGGCCAGTTGGCTGTTGGGGGCTATGATCTGTGGAAATATACTATTGATCTTAAATATGTTTGGGGTTCTAAAAGTTGGCAAGTGCAAGGCACTGAGGCTTTGCATCATGCTTGTCTCATCCCAAACCACATGTTGTTTCTTAATGACACTATTATACAAACCACATGGTTTGGATTGGCTACTTCTAAAAAATTAAATGCTCCTTCATTTCCTAATTTGGGTGACTTTCCCCATTGGAATAATTATACCAGTACTTCCCTTGGTGATTTACAAGCCATGTTTACAAATTCCTCTTTTAATGTTTCCAGCATTAATTCTAAAGGCTGGTTTCTATGGCAAAACAGTGCAGATTCCTGCCAGCACCATATTCTGGGTCTGGCCCCTGGCTATACAGAGGTTAGAGCTGATCCCCTTTTTCAGACTCAACATTCAGTCACCACCTATTCTGTAGGCAAATTGTGTCAGAGTTGGCTCAGACATTCATCTTTAGCTGCTGTTAAACTTCATTTATCTAAACTCACTGAAACCGTTGACTTAAATGATTTTGGTAAAGGACCTGCAGCAGGCAGATCGAAAAGATGGATATATGCTGCTTACAATGAGGCCTGGAAACTGTCACAATTTGAAGCTGCTTCTAGGCTTTGAGCTATTGATCAGGCCAATTTAGAAAAAGTGCTTGCCATTGTAGATAATAGCATTAACACCCTTTATTCCAGAATTTACACTTTGGATAATATTGTATCATCCGTGGTTGATATTGTGCAGGAAGTGTTTGCTGTACTGTATCATGGGCAAAGTCAATTGTGTTCTCTTATTCAGTTTGCATGGACCCTACAAACATTGAAAAATGGCTGTGTTCCATGGGATTACATGAACGCAGTTTATTATTTCTGCCTTTAAATTTGACTGTTAAACAGCAATTTATGTCAATGAAGGATGCAACGTTTTCACTGTTGCATATTGAAAAGTTAGAACCTTTACCTTTTTTGGTGGCAGAATCCAATTTGGCAGTTTGGCTCATCCATGGGTTAATAACTCTACCTTTTCCTCTTTTCAAATTTGAGTCCTGCATGAAACACTACGCAATAGGTAGGTTTGAGCCCCTGGGTGGTGCTTATCTTCATGATGTTTAGAATATCCCGTTCACATACAGGTGTTTGAGGGAGGGAAAGGAAGTTTAATTGAATGGCGAGGATGGTACCACCACACCAGATCACTCATTAGTGTGCAGAAATCTTCAATCGCACGGTTCTTGTAATATACTTGCACCGAACCTTGCCTGTGTTTTAAAGGGCACTCCAGTCCCTGCCATTACACCGACATTCACATTGCTTGCAAACGGTGTTTATTTATTATTAAATAATGAAGATTGTTGTGGGATGCAAGCTGGAATTCCTTATATCATTACGGTTTCTAAGCGTGTAGTTTGCTGTAAGAATGTGTTGTTCCCTCCTCTGCATGGCAGGCTCAAATTTTCCATCTGGCCCTCTATTCCGACATTGAAAGCAGAGTTCAACAAGATGAGTCGAATAAGAGCTCTTTTGTCCTAGAAGGAATTCCCCCTTACTGCTGCGCGTGAGACATTCGTCCTTGACGTTGCAAATACTCATACTGAAGTAAATGCCTTATTAAACACAGACCTGCTCCTGAATTCCGGTGCTTTGATTCACGCAATCTTAAATGCCTCATCGACCACTGGCCTGGCACATATTTTTAAAGTAGTATGTTCTGGCCTTGTGACCTAATTTCAAAATATATTTGGTGTGATCTCTGCATTTTTTCATTCGATTTTTTCGAGTGTCTTTGGCGGTTTCCCTTTGCTCCTGGCTTTAGGCGCAGGCATACTTCTGTTAATTTCTTTGTTACAAAATGGATGCACAGTCTGTGCCCAACGACGATCTGTCCCGGCTGCTCCACCTTCGTAACCGGAGGCTAGAATACTATGGATCGTTGCCTCTGAGTGTGGCGTATGGTTTATCTTTCCGGTTCTCATTCTTCACTTGTGTGCAGCCTGTTTTCCATTGCCTGGATTGTGGATTTGAATGGGCCCTGCATTTGTGTCTCTACAACCCGGTGTCTCCTGAACTGGATATTAATCTACTTATGGGTCCCTTAGTTTCTCATGAACTAGATTGTTCTAGTGCTGGGATTATGGCCTGCGCAGTGGCTCATGGGGTTCTAGGCAATTGGAACATTTGGACTGCGGCCAATGACTTTCTGGCATGCAGTTATCTTGAAGTAAGCCTGAGTTGTCCTCTGATGGTACTAGGGGCTCTGGCAATCGAGGAACATGTATGTTCATTCCCTTTGCTTAATTGGATGGCTGAAATGTTCATGGATGATAACAAAGACTTCCTATTGGAGGCAGTTGCAACGTATGGTGCTTATACGCTATTGGATTGAAGTACAGGTTTTTTTCTGCTTCATAAACACGTACTGAACTCGTGAATATTTTTTCTTTTAATGTCTTGATTTTTCCTTGAAGTTTTGAGGCCTTTTTATCACACCATTGCCACCCGTGATTGGTTTTACTGACTTGGTTGTTTTGATTCTGATTTTTTATTCCCAATTATCAAGTTTGGCAAAATTCCTGATCTTGGTTCTGTTTCATTCGGACTTGAACTCTACTCTCTATGAAGTTTGCCCCAGTTATTGTGCGTTCCCCGAACAAGTCATGAGTGATGTAATATGTGACGTCATCAGCAGTGCATTGCGGGCGAGCTAGTTATAGTTAGCTCAACTAACTATAATGTGGTATGGTTTAGGGCCTCTTTTTGCATGCATGTTATGTTAGCATGGTTTATTAGAGGATTAAACACCATTTTATCTTTTGCTTCTTTTTGCACAAAACACTGCTTAGCTGTTTTTGCAAATTAGCTTTCAAAAAGTTCTATACATGAGAAAAGGTTTGTTTTTCGACATCTCTAGACATACATTGTGCCCCCAGTCTGTACAGTGTGTGGTGAGCCACCAAGGTTATCATAACATGAGAGCCTGTTTATCGGCATGTCCGTGTAACACATACTAGACACAACATTTTGGCAGCTGCGAGCCAAGCAAGAATCTGGCGCCTTTATCATAGCACACTTGCCATAATTTCACACACTTGGAAGATTCCAGGAATGCAGAGAGCCTTGCTCATCCAGATGTAATTTACACCTACTGAGTGGACAGGTAATGGGGTCCCCCAAAACAAGCTCAAGAGACCTTCTTTAGTTTATAATACATAGTTCCTATACAGGGAGGGTGTTACAATTAGGCACTATATCACCTGTATGCACTATCATTGTAATATGGGTCCTCCTTTTGTATTTTATTGAGTTGTAAGCATGCTGACCATATTATTTTTAATCATATGTCTGCTTATGTTGACTAAGATACTGTGCAAGAGATCGCGTTGTTAAAATAAATATTTTAACCTTACTGTGTCTCTTTTTTACTCCTGTTGTGGACTGGCATGAGAGTATAACAAAAGAGTGTTCTCACTTCCCACCATTCCTGAGATGGTCCTAAGTCGCATGTTCTAGGTTGTCTATTCATTGGTTACTTTGCTATAGGACAAAGAGCTAATGTGACACTGATTGCTGATTGCTAGCTAGTTGGGGTTTCTATGTACTGAGGTGAGTTTCTGGTACACCACAATTCACTAATGTCCTATGTCTCTGTGCACAGTTCTGATATGAGCAGAAATCCTTGCAACAATAACTGGCAAATTTCTCTGGTTTTAAATGAGTCAAATGTCCAACTAACTATAACATCCCTATAACCTATGTCTTTTTTAGTGAATTTCAAAGGTTTCTAAAATACTAATTCCTAACTATAACATGTGTAAAACCTATGGTTTTTTGAGTGAATTTAGAAAGTTTTTAAATGTTAATTTCATATTTTAATATTGATAAAACCTATATTTTTTCATTTTTTTGTAATATTTCAGAACTCTATTATCTTTTTTAACTTAAAAAATTATGTAATGTTTTATATCTTGAAAAAAAAGATGTACCAGTAGTGTACCATGCTCCTTCAGCACACAAATCATCTCCGCCATATTGCTAAACTTGTAAATGATGCGCATTTCGTATTCAACGCTTTTGTGGCACTGCGTCCCGCGTAACTTATAAGGTTGCACCAGCCGCTACTTTGGTATGCAACGGGTATGCGTTACCAAGCCGTGCATTATGTTATGTACGTTTGGGGTCGTGTACGCTGCGCGTTACGTATGGGACAAGTGCATGCTGCCAGGCCCTGTGTTACGTCATAGACGTATGGTGTCGCGCCAGGTACACCATTCCTTCATTTATTTTTATGTCTCAAATCTATATCTAAATAAGTTAAAGTGTATATGAGAGCAAGCGATAATCTTAAATATTTTAAACATTTATATATTTCTAACTGTAGTAAACTTTTTTCTCAAAATCACGTTGGTTGCAGCCTCCTTGAGCGCTGGGTGCACGATTGCCATATGAACCAATCAAATGCTTTTTTTCAAGGTCACATAATTTCCCATTGTAACAGTTGGAGGACCCCACCCATTTTAGTCATTCTCTCTACAGCGTTTGATGAGAGACACCTCTTCTACTTAGAGAGCTTTTTTGAAAAGTTTTTTGCTGTGTACACATATCTTATATTACACACAACATGCAACAATCATCTTTGAACAATATTCATGGTCTGTACAGTAGCCTTCCACGTGTGATGGCCATGCACCTGAAACGTTACATCAAAAAACAAATGTGTGTTACTCGATGCCCCTAGTGTGTGTGTGTGCATTATTGTGCTGCCTTTCAGCCTTGGTATTGGTGGCTCGAAGGGGTATCATCAGCCACGGGCAGAGTGCACATCCTAGATCACATGTGACAAACAGTAAAGAGTAATGTGTAGATTTGTGTTGCAGTATGCTCTTTTGTCAGGCTTTACCAGTATAGTAGTGTGTCATAGGTGAGATTTTCAGAATCACATTTGACATGCATTACTTGACTGTAATGAGCATTATCACTGTGTATGACTTAGCCTCACTGCTGATACTTCCTCCATCCCAGCACATTCACATGTGTGAACTTCGCGATAGCAACACTTTCAGTATACCGCACATCATTGACATGCGTGTCTGCACATATCCACAAACTTGACAACGACATGTGATGTCGGCCATTCAATGTTTTTGGACAGCATCTCATTAGTGATAGTTGCCGCCCTCCCGGTACATGTTACATTAATGTAAATTGTGGATTGTGCGACGCTAAAACTGCAGCAGGGACAAACATGTAAGTACACTTCTTGGCCAGACAGGAACTGAACAACGCCCAGGTCCTCGTAATAATTATTCACACCCCTGCGCTGGCCTGGCGTACGCAAGCCCAGCCCACTTTGCATACGTTTAAATAGGATAACGACACCGCCACATGTCCAAGTTCTTCCACTCTACCTCAGGTGATATGGACGCATCCGCCTCACATATCACAATATGCAAAGCCAAAAAAGGATCCATGAGGTGTACACATCCTGGCAATCAAAACTCGATTTGAATTGTGAACACTGCTGGCCATCGTGTTTGGACAAACAACAATGACAGCAGGTGAGCAGTGGAGCATGGGTGCACAGGGGCTTCAATTGAGCGTGGTGTAGCGGGAGGGGTGGGGTGCATCAGCCTGTGTGGGCAGGTGCGAACAAGCAATGTTGCTGTGTGAATTGATGTGATCTCTGACCTCATTCAGTCACATCTTTGTCTCATTTTGAGGACCTGCTGGACCGTACTGTAGGCCTGAACCAGTGGGCAGTGCTGCCCTACAGTCACGTGGCGTTGGCTTTAGGGCACTATAGTGAGCTGATTACTTAGTGTACATGCACACAGGCTTGGCCACTGCATTGCACATGCACTTTATGCTTCTAGCATGCGCTCTGTTCCTTTGTACGTGAACGTTGGCATAACATATTATTTTTTAACCT
This sequence comes from Lissotriton vulgaris, assembly GCF_964263255.1. Lineage (NCBI taxonomy): Eukaryota > Metazoa > Chordata > Amphibia > Caudata > Salamandridae > Lissotriton > Lissotriton vulgaris. The sequence goes on along the minus strand of NC_141697.1, from coordinate 1,086,809,442 downwards.
TGTGTTTTCCCGTGCATTCCAACTCCTCTTTGAACAACGATTACCACTAACAGTTGGTAGATCCTACTTCAAGAAGGAAGGATGCACTTAACTGGTGTTGTCTATTAAGCTTGAAATAAACCTTTATTTACCTCATGACGTTTCCAGAATTATATTATTTCTCCCTTTCAGACACTGAGTTGGTTGCGCCAAAATAGGCGGAGTGGGTCTTCAGCCCATGAATATGCCCCAGACATTCTGACGCCTTCCATCGTGGTATCAAGACACCGTCCCCAACCGGAGACCTGCTGTGCCACCCTAAGAGAGGCACCCCGGAGTCGGAACTCGCATCAGCACGTCGTTGGACACATCGGTGGTGGCAGGTGAACAGTGAAGCTTCGGTGTGCAGGAGCTGCATTTGAGCACAGTGTGGGAGAAGGGGCTGGGGTGCAACAGCCTGGGTGCACAGGTGCAGGTAAGCGATGTTGCCGCAGATAATAATGTAATCTCTGGCCTCATTCATATCTCTGTTTCATTTCAAGGACTTGCTGGACCGCACTCTTTCTCGCGGACCCCAGTGTTCGAGACACACGAGTGACAGGAGGTGAACAGTGAGGGCTGGGTGCAGTAGGCCAACGCTCTGTCTTCTCCTCTCTCTGTTCTTTTGACTCTCCCTCTCACTCTCTGTCCCATTCTCAATTTCTTCCTTTCATTCTGACTACCTTTCTTTTTCTCTTGGACATGGCACATATACTTTTTTTTTTTGTCTTTGGTTTTGTACGCTGCTTCTGGAGGAGTCAATAAAGTTGTGTTCCCATTTATTTGTGTTCTTTTAATAAAGGTTATTTTTTTAACCAATAAATAAGTGAGTGTATGGGTCTTCTTTTTCTGACATCATTTGTCTGTAGTTTATTGTGAAAATCGGTGGTTGATAGGAGGTTATGGGGGAAAACATTTGTAATTTTGTGGTACACCTACCAAATATAAACCAACAGACTATTACATAAATGAAGCCTGGGTAATTCTACAACTGCAAGGGTTCTATGAGTGTATCACCTTATAACACCTTGAGAACTGCCCGTGTGATTACAGAACCAAAAAGGCACTGCCTAGGGCCACAGAGGCTTCAGGGAATGGCGAGGCCCACCCTGCATATTTAAATAAAGCCCTGGAGGGTGGCGATCCACGGACTTGAGTTGGCCTCGAAGCTTCCTGAACAATTAGTAAACAATACCGGGGACATGGCAATCCCCTAGGCTGTGAAAGGTCTCTGTGCCCTCCCACGCCCATTTTACATGTAAGATTAAGGTGCTGAGTGCTGCAGAGGCCCCGCAACATAATAATAGGATTGGCCCCAGAACATTACCCACCAGGGGGCTCATTTAAATGAATGGTTGAGACCCCGCTTCATTTTTTCTTTCTCCATTTTTACCATCCGGATCCGCTTTATTAAAGCGATATGAGGTTTTCCTCCTTTCACTTCAAGAAGGCAAACAAGGATTTGCTATCACAGGGTGCAAGCCAAGCTTCCGCCCTGTAATAGCTAACATAACTGTCCCGCAGATGAACACCCCAGGACATTGTATGAGCTGTGCCTGGGAGGTGGTGCTTCATAGGGCCATGATGCATCGGTTACTTCATAACTACAGAATTAATATAAACGCATACTAACACTACTTGCACATGTGTAGTACAGCGACCAAAGTGTAGTGAAGAGGCAGAGGAAGCCCAAAATCAAAAAAAATAAATCCTACCAGAGGTCGGATGACAGAATTTGATGAGCCGATGACCCTGCAATGAGTAGAAACAGCTTCAGGAAGAAAACAAGTCTTCAGCAGTACGCAAGCAAGCTCGAAATATTGGTGAGTGCTGCCTTCATTTTACCTTCTCCCGCTAGTTGCCATATTTATGTAGTGAAGAGGCAGACAGAAGTGGATCTGATAAGTAGATTTATTGCAGGAAAACAAGACAGCTTAAACAGCCATCAACAGGAGCAGACAGCAAGTCAACCGTCTTCTCCAGCACTGTGTACAAACTCCCCAATATTCCCCTCATGACAGCCCTACATTCTTACATTACATACTTTCATTCTAGTAGCATTACATGCTAACATCCTACTATGACTTACATTGGAATACTACACAGAACACATTACTTTCTAGCAATGAGCTCATGGTTTAATCCACGAGTCTTGAGACCGGTAGGGGTGAGTAGTTTGCTTCCCACTCCCTCCATAGTATAAACGCATACAAACACTACTTACACAGTTATACTACAGCAGCCAGTATGCTACACTGCCCAGTGCCCATTACTTTACAGCGATTAGCTCGGTTTGATCCCCGAGTCTTCACACAGGTAGGTGTGAGTACTTCGCTCCCCACTTCCGGTATAGTATAAACCCATGATAGGGGTCAGTACTTCGCTTTCCACTCCCTGTATGGTATTACGGCGCAAACTAACACTACTTCCACAGGTATGCTACAGCGCCCAGAGCCCATCACTTTACAGCAATGAACTCACGATAAGGCTCACGGTTTAATCCCAGAGTCTTCAGGCCAGTAGGGGTGAGTAGTTTGTTTCCCACTCCCTCTATAATATGTACGGAAACTAACACTACTTACACAGTTATACTACAGCGGCCAGTATGCGACACCGCCCAGAGCCCATCAATTTACAGCAATAAGCTCGGTTTGATCCCCGAGTCTTCACACCGGTAGCCGTGAGTACTTCGCTTCCAACTTACGGTATAGTATAAACGCACGGTAGGGGTCAGTAGTTCGCTTCCCACTCCCTGTATGGTAAAAATGCCTACTAACACTACTTGCACACGTATGCTACAAAGACCAGAGCACATCACTTTACAACAATGAGCACATAGTTTAGGCTCTCGATTTAATACCCGAGTGTAGCAGCATCTCATCTCAGCACCATGTCACTCTTAGAAACACTGCACTTTCAGGGTGGTAGGAGTGACTACTTTGCTTCGCACTCCCCCACAGAGGCTACAGTGCTCCTATCCTCCTCTTTTCTACCCTTTTTGACCTTTTTCCCCTCACTAGTTTCAACAGAATCACAAAATGCCTGCCAACACTTTCTGGTTGCAACAGCTCGCAGCCAATAAGCAGCAAGCTTGTGCTCGTAACGCCTCAGCCAATTAGATGGCAGAATTCCCAAATATAGTTATCTGTAAATTTTGATATTTCTCCAAAACAACTGAATGGATTTGCACCAAATGAACAAAATTCTGATTTCTAGACCAGGACCCCTCTCCCAGCCAAATTTGGGGTAATTCCTTTCACCCGTTCGACCTGTAGCCTTGTCTAAAGTTTCACATGGAAATTAACATGAAGAAAACACGTTTTGGGACCCCATTTTTTCTCACCCTCCCTTGACGAATCACCCCCAGACATTCAACATAGGAGCTGATATGAAAAAAGAATTAGTTTGAAAAATGTCATGAAGATTCATCAAACGACACCAAAGTTATAAGCAAAACAAAAAAAGTCTTCCTAAGGAAACTTGGTCCTAACTATAACTACCTACTTGCGACTGCGAGCAGGTAATATATATAGTAGGTAGTCATAGTTAGCACCAAAGTGTCTAATGAAAAAGCGTTGTTTGTTTTGCCGATTACATTGGCATGGTTTAAGGAATCTTCACGTAATTGACAAAAAAGTCCCCTTTTTTTTGTTTAAGTTTTGTGGTGATCCATCATGTGGGGCGAGAAAAAAAGGGGGTCCCATGTTATGTCTATAAGGATTTTCCATTTGTTTCAACACGACTACAACCTGAACCGCTGAATGGAATTACACGAGATTTTGCAAAAAGCTATATGTTGGTCAAGAAAGCGTGCTTTTTTGATTTGGTGTAAATCCATTAGGTAGTTTCAGAGATATTTAAGTTTCAAAAATATAGATATCTGAGAGCCTAAAATCTGACTGAAACCCTAGAAAATTGATTGGCTGCCAACCCTTAAACCAGAAAGTGTTAGCAGCCACATGATTCCCCCGCAGCCCCATGGGGCCGCCACCTGCCCAGGGTTTTAATTGTAATTGATGAGGGGGCCACATAGAGCCCATCGCAGCCCAAGGGACCACCACCTACAAAAAAGGGGGCACGCAATGCTCACTTCCTGGAGCGTTGGATGGCCCTCTGGACTTCCAGGGCTAGCTAATGCAATATCCAGGGGTGCTCATCCCCGGGATATTGCAGTATGCTAAGGCTTGGTAGGAGCACCACTCCTGCCAAACCATAGCAAACTCTACTCTGCTTTTTCCTCCAACCATTAGTGTGCTAGGATGAGCATTTGCAGAGTGGTAGAGAAAAGGAGCGTGGCCTCCAAACAACCTTTTAGCAACCCAGCTGTGGGCGACTTACTGGAGGTAAAAGGAGAGGTAGTTGGCCCTCAAGGACCCTCAGGAGTAAACTGATCTGCATCCCCCAACCAGTAGTGTGCCAGGAGGCACGTTTGCAGTGTGGTGGAGAAAGGGGACGTGGCCTCCAAAGACTTCTCAGCAACTCCTGCTGTGTGGGCCTTACTGAAGGTAACAGGAGGGCTTGTTGGCACCCAAGGACCCTCTGGAGCCAAGGTTACTTCTCCCCCTAACCATAAGTGCACAAGGAAGCGCATTTGCAGAGTGGTGGAGAAAGAGGGCGAGACACAAAAATAGGACTACACATGACTTAAACATGGTGCCATCTACTGAGGTAAAGCTGGTGACCATTTGCGGAGGGGTTGGAAAAGAAAGAATATAATCACCTAGTCATTTCCACATCCATTTACTTTACGTGTGACTTTGAAATGGCTATGATTGATATGTAGCTCCACCTACATGGGCAGACTATTCAATGAGTGTGGGACTTTAATACTTACATACCAGTACAGTTTGTTTATGGGACCAAAAAAACAGCTGGAAAATAGGAGCAGACATGGTTAGAAAGAGGTGGACTGACTAGGAGGGAGGGCGATACGGTGTTCTACAGAAAGCGGCGTGGGCGACCGATGACCTCAATGTAGCGCATGGAGCTCAAGTGTGCAATGGTGTTGGTGTTAATAGAGACAAATGATGGGACCCTCGACAACTCCCTGCCCCTCAACCACTCAAGTACACTAACATGAAGAGCAAGAGCAAACCACTTGAGCTCCCCTGGGCAGAAGTAGCCAAGAAGGTAAATCCATAATGGGGGATGATGGTGGTGGGATTGGTTATTTGAGGTGGCGAGCGATGATTGTGATACAGTCTAAAGAAGCCTAAAAAGAATACAAACACACAAGCTGATTGAGTGGGAGGAGGAAACATGAGCCGAAGATAAAACAAGCATTTGCAATGCAATTGGTCTCGCCTTTGGGACCTTATATGTATTTAATTAACTATGCAGCACATTACTTGGGTGCTGAAACATTTACTCTGCTTAAACCAATAAATATCAAAATAAAGATGTGCTACACTTTTAGTAAACTCTCTCTCTCCATGTTCACAGTTGAACGACTAGAACTCCCTGGTGTTCCTTCTTCCAAGTTCAAGTATGCTACAGCTATAACTCTGTTCCGGCCATAGGAAATACTACAGCAATTAACTCACCATCTGGGGGACTGAAGGAACCTCTGAATACCTCATCAGACATAACCAAAGCAATTAATGTTCAGGCAAATTACCTTCTGTAAGCTACTCAAGCTACATTAATGACCTTCACTACTACTTCTCAGACATCAAGCATATCTTTCAAATAGGTTCTGAACACCACACCACAAAGCCCCAGCCAGACATCAAATGTCTTCCCTTATGACCTAAAGATAGTTCTGAACTGCACTTCCAAACATCAACGAGAGATGGATTAGGATTCATATGCCCCACACCTTGTGCTTTCACAGGCCTCCTTTATATCCTACTCTCTGATGATCAAATAGGCATGATGCAGAGCCTTTATAAATGTGTTTTCCCCCAGGGTATCACATTGGCCTTCTACAGCGTCATACAGGGATGGTCCCTAGTACCTTTGGTTGGCACGATCTTTTAGGATGCAGGCATTCTTCAAAACATTCATACAATTATCATATTGCGATCCTTTATTGACCCCATGAGCCTCAGATCTTTTACAGTCCCCAAATCTGATGTCTCTTACTTTCATTGCGATATCCTCCACAAGAAACTGAAAGGTCTACACAAGTCCTTGCTACTACTGGTATTCCCTTGCTTCCCCATAGTCTCAAGCAGGCAAGAAACCACTTAGGTCCCCACTTCCAACATACATTCCCTCTGCAGCTGCAGCCCCACAACGAATGCCCCCACTGTCAGGCCTGTGCCCGTTTACCTGAAGTCTTTATGTAGTTCCACCCACTTCTAGCTCATTAGGACACCAACATATCACTGGAACACCCCAGAACTCCACATACTCCTAATACACAAATAACACTCCTAGCTACATCCTGAGATCTGTTGAGAACTCACAGTCTTAAAACCCTACACCCCTAAAACCATCGCTTGACCTCTGCGGTCCGACAGAACTTAAAAAGTACCATGTGCTCTTAATGCCCAAAAGATACACTTTTGGGACCCATGGAACTTATAGCAGCAGGTTTTTTTGCTTTTAGGATTCATGATTTCACAAGTTGGGGCTAACAGCGGACTCAAAGTTGAATCACTTAGGGCCCACACTGGACTGTATGGTGCACTTCTGCACCTTACATGGCTTTTGTAACCCTCTTCTGGGCCCTGCATAGGTGTCAGTGCTCTGGTGCTACGACATCCTCATACTCTCCTCCCCTTAAAAAAAACATACAGTCTCACCTGGCCTGCCCCTCATCAAGGCTCTGGTCGGTGATGACTATTATCTGCCACAGGATGTCCTGAATGTCTTGGTGCTGAGGCATGAGAGCAGCCCGACAAGCTCCATGTCCCCGTACTCTGGCTGCACCCGGGAGGCCATACTGGACAGCGAGGCATGCACCAACATCATCCCCCCATTGTACATAGCAGCCTGCACTTGCGCCCCATGGATGTTCCTGGTGCTGAGGCATGGCGGCTGCCCCGACAAGCTCCATGTCCCCGGACACTGGCTGTTCCAGGGAGGCCATACTGGATAGCGAGGCATGCACCAATGCCGTGCGCCAACATCATCCGCCCATCATTCATTGCGACCTGCATTTGCGCCCCATGGATGGCGCACACATGGCGACCCGTTACTTTGCAACTTGCCTGAAAATAATGCAAAACGGCCCTGTTTTGGATGCAGGAAATGAGCGAACGTGAATGGCACTGCATATGCGCGAGGCCGAGGCTAGACGGAGGTGGAGCTGCTGTGATGTCGCAGCCACACTGTGGCATAGTCTCAACGGACTACTCTTTTACCAAAGGAACAGGTATTTGCAATGCAATAGGACTCACATTTACGCAGACCTATTATTTTGGAAACAGGTTGTGGGCAGGCAAGAAGGCACGAACGAGAGTGCAGGGTGGTGGTGCAGGGGGCTTAGAAATCACGGGCTTGCGGAGGAAGGGGAGCCATGGGAAGAAAATAATGTTTAAAGTAAAGGGGCCCAGTAGCCATGGAAGGACACAAATGACGACATGGCCGTCATAAGGAGCGTCTAACAAGCCTAAAACCAATCAGAAGTCAGCATTTAAGACCTAAGCCAATTAAAAATTTGGGTGGAGAGTGTGCGGAGCTTCCACAGAGATTTCACGCCAATCTCAATACTGCAAGTGAGCAGCGCATTTGGAATTCTTCAAGTAATATAGCCAGTCTCCATGGGTGCAACATACCCAAAGGAGGGACACATGTGAAAGATTTTCCATACAAAAGAAAGCAGTTTTGGCCAATCCTCAAAAAAGTACGCAAGCATATGAAGAAAAATTAAGGAATTTCTCCGTCTACAAAAACTACATTCTAGGCCTACATCATATAAGGGCCCAACAAAGTAAAAGGGACCACAGTGATTAGACAATGCTGGACAAAATTTACAAAAACACAAAAAAAATAGGATTATCAACCCCAATCCTTCATAACTCAAAAATGTCCATTATTTCCTTATCTTATATGAACCTTCCTGCACCCATCCTACCTTAAAGCTCCAGGCCATCAGCAACAAATGCGCACAATGAAAGCAAAATAAACTTTATGGTGCCTGTAAAAAAAAACAGTTAGAAAAGAACGGCACTCAACTTACTTGTTTGTCCACAAATAAAACAGGTACCAATTTCAAAAGATAGATGATGCAGTAGAGATTACAAAGGAAGAGTGTTGCTTTTCCTACAAAATCCAAATTTCAAATATCCAATGGCTGAATAAAGCAGATGGAGGAGTCTTCAGGACAGGAAGAGGAAGCTGACACTAAATGTACAGTAGACTCACTCTCTATTGCACTTCCTCTGACTGAATGCATACTCCCGAAAAATGTTGCATTTAAAAGCAGCAGAGCAAACAATAGCCACTTGATTTATGTTGTTAACACGCGCTTGCAGTAAACGTTTACTGCTAATGGCACGTACTTGAGCGAAGTAGCGAAATGGCATTATTTCTAAAATTTGGCATAACAAGATTAACACCAAGGGGCAGATGTATCAAGATTTCATTTTGCGAATCCTAAATAGCAATTTTTTTTTAATTGCTATTTAGAATTCGCAAAATGGAATGTATGTAAAAATTCTCTATTTTTTAGCGATTCCTTAATATTCTTTATTTGCGAATTCGCATTTTGCTAATTCACAAATAAGGAATAATTTCCCATGCATTCCTATGGGCCAGGAGGCCCATAGGTATGATTGTGAACTAATTCTCAAATTGCGAATTCGCAATTTGCTAATCGCTATTTGAGAATTATTTCAAGGGTGCAGGGGTGTTTCAAAGACACCCTGCTGCACCCCTGAAATGTACATGTGTGTGCATATGGCGCACATACATGCCCTATGGGCATGTGTGTGCGTCACATGCCACCTTAACAAATGACAAATTGTGCTTTTATAAAGAATTTGCAAATTACCATCAACAACAAGTTGGTGGTAATTTGCGATTTCTTAACCAAAATTCGCAAATTGAAAGTGCTACATACATAGCATTTAAGGAATCACAAAATTGGGATTCCTTAAATGCTATGGCAAAATAAGGAGTCACAACTTTTTGCGATTCCTTAAATTGCGATTTTTTAATACATTCCAAAACATGCAAAAAGGCCGTTTGCGATTCGCAGAGGCCGGAATTTCGGCCTTTGCGAGTCGCAAAAGTCTTGATACATCTGCCCCTAAATCCCCCAAATTCGGCCAAATAGCAGGTGTAATTTAAATTTAGCCCAGGACTAGAAATTCCTGTAATTCAAATGTAATTTTCACAAAATGAAAGTTCGGAGATGATGTCAAAATATGCCAAATTATGCCAGTGTAAAGAAAATGATACCATGCTCTACTTAATGAGATTCATGTCTATAATCAAACCAGAGTGAACAGACAGTGGTGAGTCAAAAATGGCATGTGTAGCACACCTCATAACAATCTTGAGACTACATGCTTGCTACACACGATGCAGCTTGATGAAAATGTACTGTCCTCTCATGTATGCACAAATCATACATTCATATACCCACAAGTGTTAGCTTGAAGGACCAAGAGAAAGACTGCCAAAGGAAACAGTGATGCACTCATACCTACAGTGTGTAAGCCTTCTAAAGTCTTTATCTCCTTTTTGTGCAGGCCTGCCACAGCTTATTTTGAGGCTCTTAGATGCGAGCTTTGCTTCCAGGATGCTCATAGTGGCATTACAGAAAAAAGAGAGAAGGAAACATCTCTCTCCTGCCCACCCTACTTTTATTCAGCCAACGTGGCAGTGCAAGGTCAATAAAAGGAGAGTCAAATCAGATTATATTCTTTGCCTAAAGATTTTGCACGGGCTTTGTAAAGATTGCAAGATTTTTACAAAAGTGCCAATTTTGTGATTTGTTTGTTAATACTGAAACCTCAAAATCCTGAAGGGTCTGCTTAGGGGGGCTATGCTTGGAAGAAAGTCCCAGATTGCTTGGATGTTTAATGTGGGCTATGTGGTTGGAGCACAAGACACATTGTTATATTGTAATATGTTATATTGCAAAAGGAACAGTTTTTGCTAGTTTGCTAGTTCTCTTCTAGGACTGCTGAGTGACCACTGAGGTCAATGGATATTTGAGGTCAGGTCCTTTTCCTAGAGGTGATGTGAATAAAAGTGAAATATTATGAAGTTGATGGACATGTAGTAACTGTGTTAAAAGAGAAAAGGTTACACTCAACCATAACCATAACATGTAGCATGGGGGCACTAGGGAGCCCGGCAGAGAGATGGCAGCCACCTAGCGATACTCTGCCAGATGTAGAATTAATTCTTCATTTATCATGGCCATAGGGTGCAATTTTTCCATTCATCACCTAATTAAGCCTTATGGTGGGAACTGGAAGCTGCTGGACTCCATCTCCCCTGATCAGGGACTGCTGAAGAGGGGGGGTGTGGCTAGCCAGCCATCATGGCGGATGTGAGTCCCTAACGCTCAGACTGATATCCCCCTTCAATCCGACAAACTTATCCTGAAAGTGAGCAATCCAGGCTGGTAACAGGTGGGACCAGGCAGCGAAGGAATCGCTGTACCCAGAAAGCCCAGAATCGAGTTGCTTCGCCCCCGGTACTGGGGCTGCTGCGGTGAGTAAGGCAAGGGGCCTACCAACTGTGTGGCCACATGCGGATAATCCACAGAAGGGGGTGGCCGCCCGCGCTTAATCAGTGGACTTTGCGGCGTCGAAGAACAGCCATCCACATTGAAAACAAGTGGTACCAGACAGCTAGGACATCACTGCAGCCGGAGAGCCCCGAATTGTGCTGTTTCGCCCCCCGGGACTGCAGCCGCTGTGGCGAGGAAAGCAGGGGCCTACAAGCTTTGAGGATGTGCACGGGCACTCAAAGGTGGGAGACGGCCGCCCGCGCTGAAGCAGCGGCCCCTACGACGGCTGAGAATAGCCGGAGTGGAGCGACAGCGGCCTCCCCACAAGACCCCCAGGCCTGGAGAGGCAAGGCCATGATTGGAGCAACAGTCATAACTTTGCGGCGCTGCAATTGGGAACTAACATCGGAGGTGAGAATCCTGTGGAATACTAAACCCCTGGTGAGTTGGACCCCGATGTGGTGTTGCTGCTGTGGAGCATGGGTGACCAGTGTGCAACAAAACTGATCCCTGTGATGTGAGCCTGGGCCTCTGCGGAGACGCTGAGTAGCCTGGCGGTACAGAAAAGGCCGCAACGGAGGGGAGCGCGGATGGCGACTCACTACGGGGAATACGAACTGCATGCTAGTGAGGCCGCAGCATGAGAAGTGCTGGCAGATGCACGGTGTTCGCCGTGAGGGGCCTTGGCGGGGCTGCGCTGGTGCTAGTGAACTGAGGCGGCCTGTGGGAACATTGACCGGCTGCTGGGTGCGTGGCCTAGTGGAGCAAAGCAGGTGAATGCACAAAACCCCCAAAAATGGGGCATGAAAACAACACACTGATGAGGCAGACAACAGGCGCCGGGGATGAGAAGCTGGGGTGACCTGCCCCGTCATCTGCAGAGAGAGGAGGTGTGGGCTGAGGTCTGCACGTGGGAGTCTATTGCAGCCTAGGAGACGCTGATCCTCAACAAACTGTTGAGCACAGAGGAGGGGAGCAGAGGAGGTGCTGGGTGCAAGTAGAAGCTGCGCCCCTCATTCTCACACTCAAAACGATATCGCGGGCAACAGGAATTGGGCCTACACAGATAGCTGCCATCGGGGACATTTGTAATAACTACGTCGTCTTGCAGCTATGAAGAGCTGCAGTTTAGCGCCCTGCTAAACATACATTGGCGCTCCGTGAACTTCCTGAACTTCAGGAAGTTCACGGAGCCCCGTATTTGTGGCGGAGATTTGAACACGTCCAGTTGCGGGAGCATATTCCGGTCCAAATTAAAAATTTTGAAGAGAGGTGTGCCAGCTATATAGGATCTACTCTGCTTTGACAATTGAGCATCTGAGGCAGAAGAAACATGAAATAAATGAATGCCTATCGGCGAGACGCCTCCAGAACCCTCCTGAGTTCAGAGGCGTATTTCCAACCACAAATTAGTAACCACGAATCGATAACACGAACCAACTAAGTGTTTGAAGAGAGACGATATATACTGAAAACGAAATATCCGTGACCCCTGGCATCACGCAAGTGCACGTGAGTTATAATTTTATAACGGAGCCCGGGAGACATCAGCCCCTGGTGACTCTGTTCTTCTCGCCCTCCGCGATAGGAGGTCGCCCACCCACAACTGTTTTGTCCTGAAGAAGACCCGTTCTGTAAGGACCACTTTCCTACATATATTTTGGGTCGAAACGTAGACCATACAACAATCACCAACTCCTACCCCAATGCCAGACTTTAGCGGCTGAAGTGGAGTTTGGTTGTCTGCATCAGTTGTTTCTGGACTCTCTATGAGCCTTATGCTGTGGCCTTTGGCTAAAGGAACCACATGTACTTAAATTTTGAAATTGTGAATAATACCTGTCACTGAATGATTCAGATTATCCCTTTATCCTACCCCATCCTTGACACTTCCCTCACTTCACCCCTTCCCCGTTGTGAATGTGGGCACATAAAAATAAATTTTGCTACTCAGAGAAAAAAATGTGTTATGTGTTCTAACCAATGAAAGGCAATATATCCAAATCTGAATTAAACTTTTTTGCATCTAATAATTTTGCTTCTTGAAATAATTGTATATTTTCTCAATCAAGTCATATTTTGAATTATCTGTTCTCTGTCTGGTACCCCTTCCTTTTGTACTAGATAGTTACCCAGGTCCCTTTGACTTTAGTGGGTATAACCCTGTTCTTCTATAACGTTATTCCGGCCCGGCTGCGAGTGGTTGTGAAAGAAGGGACTAGCTTCTTTGACTCTCCTGCGGAGACATGGGACTGCTTTGAAGAGTCAGGCTGTGGACAGGCACAAGGCCCTCGGACCCGGATGGCGACAACCCAACAGGCAGGAGAAACAGGCAACGCGGGCCTCGAGGGACAGTGCGAAATGTGAAAGCAGAGACTGCGGCCCGAGTCCGGAGAAAATAAGAAGGGAGAGATAAATGCCATGGAAGCGGTCACAACCCTTGGATCTTTACACCCTAAGAACGCTTGGATTCCTACACACAAGACACGTTGGAGGTCAGTGGTTCTTCGTCACCATGAACTGAAATATCCGACAACCTCGGCCTGCCAGTAGTAACCCCACAAACTGCTGATGGTATCTTAGGTTAAAGCACTGGTGTGATGGACTCTTAAACAGGCAGCTCACACAAGTAGAACATTGATTGTTAACATGTGTTATTGCAGGAGGTGGGTCTGCTAGGTTAATAACCACACACACCCATCTCGGAGACAATGCAGAGGCACTATGCCCGCGACTGGCCACATTATGCAAATGATCAGAGGAAGTGAGTACACCTGAGATGGCACTTAGATCTGAACACTGCTGGTCTCGCACAGTAACCTGGGTGATAATCTAGATGGCATACTACATACACAGGAATGGGAGGGACGGCCACAGCAAAGCATTACCTGTTCGCGTAGCCCATCAGGCAACACACTGACCTAGTTTGTACTACTCAGTTGTATCAGAGGTTTGGTCAGACATTCCGCAATGTTCACCCCAGATGTTATGTAGTTCATCCATTGTTTTTTGCAGCAGGCCGACACACTCATATCTGCCCACGACCCCCGTGCACTGAGACACACCCCAACCCAACCTTGACGCCCCTTATGACTAAACACACTAGAAATGGCATGAGCTAACATAATCACATGGAACATACGTGGCATGCACACACTCTTGCGACGCTACTCCATATTCGCTTACCTCCAGAGACACTGGGTGGGAAATGCCCTATTGCAGGAAACACCCATGACACAGCCGGAACTGGACAGATTACGCAGGTGCTGGAGGAAACAGGTGTATGGCACGGTATACTCAGCACATGCAAGGGGCACACTAATCTGGGTGAGAGCGGGCACCCCGTTCATCTGTGCAGATGCAGTGATAGATCCTGAAGGCAGATACACCTTAGTGTAGGGGACACTTAACGGTCAATCAATATTGCTGGGCTCAATATATGCCCAGAATGTTGACCAGCCATCCTTCCTAACACAGTTGTCCACAATGCTAACTCCTTACGCTGGGCGCCCCTGGCTACTGGATGGGGATTTTTATTTGGTGCTTGATGTACACATAGGCAGATCCTTTCCACCTCTCCCGAAGATGCCAGCTGTGTCAAATGCGCAGGCGCTTACAGACTGGCTCCCACACTGGGCATTGCTAGTCATGTGGCATGTCCTTCACCCTAATGAACGTACATATTCCTATTACTCTGCAATACATGACCTACATGTACACCTGGATAGGGTGGTGGGCTCCCATTCCCTAATCCCTAATCCCACTAGTTGAGAAATCGGAATACCTAGGGCGGACACATTCTGATGACAACCCTATGAGACTCCAGCTCAGTTGGGAAGCAGATCGTCCCCCCATACCCACATAGAGACCCCAACCACCCACACTAGAAGACCCAGAATTCTGCTAATCATTGGGGACGGCTGTTCTTGCATATTTCAATCTCAATGAAGGGACAGCAAGTAATGCACTGGTGGAATGGGATGCCCACAAAATAACTGTCATTGCCTAGGGGGGCCACATGGAACATACCTAAACAACTAGCATATTCTTTCACTCACCTATAATCCCAAATACTCCAAAACGAACGTGAGGGAGAGGGTGGAGGCAGACATTCGGGCCACCTGGAAAGAATTCGGGCACAACATGCAGAACTCATGGAGCGATTGCGATGCCACAACTATATGGCTCACATGACTTGCACACATGCCGCCTGCTTGCCTGGCTGTTGAAACAAGAGAGTAATCACACCCCAATCGGAGCCATATGAACACCGGAGGGGACCCTGGTGTACACACAGCATGAGATCCATAAGGTGATGTCAGATCATTATGCACGACTATACCCATTCAGGAGATGCTGCTCCGGTCCTGAGCTGGAGAGATTTCTAAAATCTGTCCAGCTGCCCACAGCCTCAGAAACACATCAGAAGGTGATTATTAGTCCTCTCACTTTAGAGGAACTTGGGAGAAAAATGAATTATTAAGCCAATTTGTACAAACTAAATTATAATCACATACATAATCATATTAATCAAGTCTTTTACGTTTCATTGAAGAAAAAAAAGAAAGAAGGCGGAGAGCAGTCAATTATATAGTTGCATGAATTTTCCTTGTACCAGGTAACAGAATAAATAAGCAACAATTTAGATATACATTTTAAATATTATAATTTTTTTTTTAAAGAATAATCCCAGATCAAATTAAATTTGCGCGTGATCTGGGTAGTGCTTCCTCCATGTCATGTATTTGCCTGACTAATGCCCACCAATCCATTACTGTGGGAACTTTTGGCGATATCCAGACCCGTGCGATTGTGAGTCTTGCACAAACAAGCAAAATAGTTAAAAGATATTCATTATCAGATCTCAGATCCCTTCCCCCCATCAATATTTTCATGAACGTTAGTGGTGTTTGGATCCCCAATTGTTGCAGCAGAATATGTTCCACCTTCTGCCAAAATAGCAAAAGTTCTGGGCATGTGACAAACATATTTTGTATATCTGCCGCATATAATTCACACCTGGGGCATTTTGCCCATTCGTTTGCCTGATCATGAAGTGACCATTTTGCTATTCGATCCGGCGTATAATATAGTAAACAGATTGTGCGAAACTGTTGCTTTCACAGATTGGAGGAATGAACTACCCCAACAATTTTACTAAGTGCATGCAATATACTTTTAGCTGAGACTGCTATGCCCACAATTTTAGTCCAACGAGCAGCTATTCTGGGGCTATCCTCCAATTCATGACCACATAAGCTTTTATATGCTCTACTAATCAAAGATTTATCATTAGAGTCATATAAACAGTCCCATATATCTGACTGAGATAAACTCATCAATTTAAGATAATTAACAAAATAATCACAAATCTGTACATATTCAAATTGCATGTTATCTGTCAATGTATACACTATCTGCCTTTTTCCGACATCCATAAAACCACCATGATACTATAGGTCCCCTAAACATGTTACCCCATAGTTAGCCCAACGTTTCCCCGCCGGGTCATGAAAAATGCTAGGCAGCCCTGGGTTTCCCCAAAGAGGAAATTTGTTATTTATCAGTGTCAAGCCATACCTGAGAGAAATAGCACGTCTTAAATTTGACCCTTTTGTAATAATTCGGGTCGTTAGTTCTGAACAGAAACAGATTGCTCTCTAATGCCAACATAAATTTATGATAATAAGTACTCTTCTCAGTATGATTAAAGCTGCGAAGACGACCAAAAAAAGCAGACCAAAAATAAATTCTAAAATCCGGGAAATCTAAGCCTTCATTACTAAAGGGGAGTTTCAACAGTTCCAGGGTTTTTCTCGCTTTCTTTTAGCCCCAGATGAAACTGCCAAAAATCCCATCTAATCGTTTAAAAAAAGGCAGTCAATCGCAACGGCATAGATCTAAACAGTTACAAAAATGTTGGCAGAATCTTCATTTTTTCAATGTTTATATGCTCTATAATACCATTAGGTAATTTTGCTGTCTCTTTCAATAAGGTCTCGTAATTTAAAGGGATTATTCTTTCGATCTCTGCCACCATTCCTGCTTCTCACATATGTGGCAGTCGAACACACCCCCTGTATCGGAAGAGCAGATTTATATTTCAGCAAAATCTGAGTTTTATTGATATTCAGTTTGTACCCGGCTATCAAGCCGAACTCTCGTGCTTCATCTATAATCACTTGCATGCCCCCCCCCCGATCCGTTGAAAACACCGCTATGTCATCAGCGTATGCTAAGACTTTAAGAGAGTTGCCCCCAAGCATATAGGGACAAATTAGCTGCTGATTTTAAAGGGTTGAAACAAAAGACTCGATATAAAGAGCAAATAAAAGTGGTGATAGGGGGCACCCTTGCCGGGTGCCCCGAAGAATCGGAAAAGCAATTGATTGTAAGCCTGCATACACTATCTTGGCGCTATGTTTATCATATAGACCTTTTACCCACGTAAGATATTGCCCTTTTATGCTGAAGGCAACGAGTACGGTCCATAAAAAGTCCCACCCCACTCGGTCGAATGCTTTTTCAGCATCTAACAATACAATACCGAGTTGGATTGACTGTGTTTTTGCTGCTTTAAAAGCAGAGACAGCCATGTTCACATGTGCAGGTGTGTCTCTACCTTGAATGAAGCCATGTTGGTAAGGTGACACCAAGCTAGGTAGCACTGAAGATAGTCAATTCGCAAGGATAATACAAATATTTTTGCGTCAGCATTGATGAGCGAGATCGGCCGATATGACCCGCACTCCTTTGCTGATTTACCTTTTTTAGAAAGAAAATGATTTGCATTTTTCCCTTGAGTCAGGAGCCTTACCCTCTTCACCAATAAATCTTCTAACCTGACCGAGTGGTATCACTAGCTCCTCCATAAACCTCTCATAAAATTCCAAATAAATGGTATTGTCTCCCACTGCTTTACCCGATGGAAGGGAGGTAATTGCTAATTTTATTTCTTCCATTGCTTTCTCGCTAGCTAAAAAATGAGATGTTTCATTCTCCACACATAAGAAGGAATTATCTTGTATGTAATTAGATATTTCGTCTTGCTTAGGCTGGTGTTCCGGAGTATATAGCACTTGATAATAGCAACAAACTGTTCCAATATCTGTTTTGGACGTTCATATCATTTGTTGTCAGTCCCCTTAATCTTCTTTATAATTGTCTTGGCCCTGTCATCTGCTACTCTAAATGCTAATATCTTACCTATCTTCTCCCCTGACTCGTACTGCACCAGACAATATTTATTTAATTTCGCTATACTCATTTCCCTGAATGTTTTTTTTCAGTGCTTATATACGATCCACAAGGCTGTACCCCAACTCATCTACTTTTTAAAGATCTCTAGTAATTGCCTCAATGTGCTCATTTTCTGTCTTCCGTATAGCTAATATGGCAGCTTCCATTTTCGTCTTCTGCTCTTTATTTGGTCTCAAAATAAATTGCTGGGTAAAACCTCTAGTTACTGCTTTAAATGTATCCCATACTACTATGGGAGAGGCTGTCCCTATGTTTGTTTAAAAAACTCCTTAGGATGTGCCCTAGACTGAGTCACAAATTCTTCATCTGTAAGCAGACATCTGGCAAAGGAGAAAGATGAGGAGTTTTTATATTCAGGGGAGATTTTAAATGTAAGAAGAACACATTGTGATCTGGCATGACCCTCAGGCAGATTTCCATACTACTTGACCAT
The DNA here is from genome assembly GCF_964263255.1 of Lissotriton vulgaris. Lineage (NCBI taxonomy): Eukaryota > Metazoa > Chordata > Amphibia > Caudata > Salamandridae > Lissotriton > Lissotriton vulgaris. Next base: position 1,086,791,095 of record NC_141697.1, on the reverse strand, counting down.
AAAATGTTATTTGAAGCCCAAGCCAGATCAATTCTTGAATATAGCGTGTGAGGGGCAGATTAGTACGTATAACCTGCTATATTGGGATAAAGAGTCCTCCTAACATCCTTAATTACTTGCAAAAGCCTCAGCTCCCATATGGCTGCTTGTGTCTTCCGCATCCTTTGAAAAGCCCCACTCCGTGTAGTATCTACTCCATAATCCATTATACAATTAAAATCCCCCATCACCAAGCGCTCCCCTTCCCAATTTAATAATTCCAAAGTCACTGCTTCTATTATAGTAGGATCATCTACATTGGGGCCATATAGTGAACAAAAACTTATTTTTTACCAGCTACTTTCACTTGAGCGATAGTCCATCTACCCCTATTATCGGACAATGTCCTACAGATTTCTACTCCAAATGGTTTGCTCCTTGAGATAGCTACACCACAAATAGACACCATTTGTGCCGAGCTAACTATCACCTCAAAACCTAAATGTCTCAGAAAGCCTCAATCTTTATAAAAAAGATGTGTTTCTGACAAAATAACAATCTGAGGGTTATACATTTTTCCTTAGCCTCAAATTCAGACGTAAAAGAGAGCGATTGACGGTTCCTAATGATCTTCAGGCGGGCTGGTTCCTGTAAATAAGCTTGTGCCCCTATAGCTTTTAGGGGATCAATGAACTGTCTCAAATGCCAACGCGTTTGAGACAGAAGTCAGAGCGGAAAAAGATCAAGTAAGACCCTGCAGCTATCGGTGTTCGAGGACCCGCTTTTAATTAAACTGCTTGTCTCAGCAAATAGTTCCCAAAATATATCAAAAACAGCCTTGAATAGTGATCATCCTTTCGGTGTTGCACCAATGGGAGTCTGTGAGCCATCTGGATCTGGCAATCCCAGTCCCAGTCCACCAGATCCGGAAAGGCCTTCTGCATCATGTGCATGATTAATGTTCTAGAATCTGAGCCCTCTTGCCATTCAGGAATACTAAATAATTTTAAGTTTTGCCTTACTTTGCTTATTTTCCAACTCTTCAAGTTTGAGTTCCTGGCTCGCTATCTGATCATCATGTTGCTGTGTTAAGTTTACCACTTTAGCAGTGACCTCCTCCGTAGTGACCACTCTCTGCTGTAGCTCTGTTACCTCGCCGGTCATTTCACCAACTGTCCCTGTTACTTCCTTCAAGGATAGTTGGATACTAAGGTTATCTGCCCTAATCTGGGCAAACATATCTCTTGTCTCTACCCAATGATCTTTAGGGCTTGTAATATCAGGGAGAGTATTGGGGTAAAATTTTTCTCAGAAAGTCCTTTTTGCAAGTCCTCCCCCGGACTTAATAAGTAGGGCCGTTGAGGTGAGCCACGGAGCCGCATGAGCCAGGTACCGTCAGTGGTTCATTTTGGCCTGAATCACCCTCTCTCTCAGGTGTTGTACAGGCCTCTGAATCCAGGTCTGTTTCTGAACAACTTGATACTCGTACTGTCACACCAGACTCAACAACACTGACGACACTTGTAGCTTTACCTGTCAGCCCTACATCTGATAGCCTTGACATACCAGTTTTTATTTCTTCTTTTCATTGTACCCATATTCCCATTGACACAACGCTAGATATGCTCTGATTCCTATTTGTATCTTTTGAGTTTTTAACTTTTAGGCTCTTCTTTTTTTTTTTACTAATAATACAGGGGAGACTGCTTGCTCTACCCTTATATTTGTGTGGAATTACTGCCCTGCACCGTCATCATCAGTGACCCAATTTTCTTGCTCTCCCTCTCCTTGAATTATACCAGAGTAATGTCCAAAACGGTTAGCTGTGATGGAAGCCGCAGCTGCTGTGACTGTCTCCTCAGAATCCACAGCTAAGATGGGATGCTCCTGAGCTACATGCTCTACAGAAAGCGTGGTACAGCTATTCACCTCACCAGATGTTTTCTCCATCTCGCCACCATGCTAGTTAGTTTCAATAACATGCCCAGGCCCATTTGATACAGCATTTAGAGGTAAGATTGTTTTTTGTAACTCTGTAGACCAAATTCCTGTTGTTCATTCGTCTATCGCACTAGGTTGCTCTAGGTTGTCATTCTCGGCCCCCGCGATAATCCTCGTATGTAAACACTTTGCAAATTCTCAGCCCCCCCCTAGGTCAACTTCAATTTCAGTGAGCACTATCAGTTCAGAGCCTCCAGCTACCTTCTGATGCGCCACATCTTGATTAAGATTCCCATAGGTACTGTCATTATTTGCTTGCTCCAAACTGATTGAATTGGTGATTATTTCAACTAGCTTATTACTAGTTATTGAATCTGTATAGTTTTCTGGGCAAACATCTCTCTTGTCTCTACCCAGTGATCTTTAAGGGCTTGTAATATCAGGGAGAGTATTGGGGTATATTTTTCCTCAGAAAGTTCTTTTTGCAAGTCCTCCTCCGGACTTAATAAGTAGGGCCGTTGAGGTGAGCCACGGGAGCCGCATGAGCCAGGTGCCGTCAGTGGTTCATTTTGGCCTGAATCACCCTCTCTCTCAGGTGTTGTACAGGCCTCTGAATCCAGGTCTGTTTCTGAACAACTTGATATTGTACTGTCACACCAGACTCAACAACACTGACGACACTTGTAGCTTTATCCGTCAGCCCTACATCAGATAGCCTTGACATAACAGTTTTTATCCCTCCTTTTTATTGTACCCATATTCCCAGTGACACAACGCTAGATATGCTCTGATTCCTATTTGTATCTTTTGAGTTTTTAACTTTTAGGCTCTTCTTTTTTTTAACTAATAATACAGGGGAGACTGCTTGCTCTACCCTTATATTTGTGTGGAATTACTGCCCTGCACCGTCGTCATCAGTGACCCAATTTTCTTGCTCTCCCTCTCCTTGAATTATACCAGAGTAATGTCCAAAACGGTTAGCTGTTATGGAAGCCGCAGCTGCTGTGACTGTCTCCTCAGAATCCACAGCTAAGATGGGATGCTCCTGAGCTACATGCTCTACAGAAAGCGTGGTACAGCCATTCGCCTCACCAGATGTTTTCTTCATCTCGCCACCATGCTAGTTAGTTTCAATAACATGCCCAGGCCCATTTGATACAGCATTTAGAGGTAAAATTGTTTTCTGTAACTCTGTAGACCTAGTTCCTGTTGTTCATTCATCTATCGCACTAGGTTGCTCTAGGTTGTCATTCTCGCCCCCGCGATAATCCTCGTATGTCAACACTATCCAAATTCTCAGCCCCCCCCCTAGGTCAACTTCAATTTCAGTGAGCACTATCAGTTCAGAGCCTCCAGCTACCTTCTGATGCGCCGCATCTTGATTAAGATTCCCATAGGTACTGTCATTATTTGCTTGCTCCAAACTGATTGAATTGGTGATTATTTCAACTAGCTTATTACTAGTTATTGAATCTGTATAGTTTTCTGCTTCTAGCCTTTCAGCTGACTTTTTTGACTGCAGGTATCGCACTTCTTTCACATTCTCAGTCCCAGCGGCATCAGCCTTCCCTGCTAACTTTACACCCCCAGCGCCTCCACACTCACCGGCAAACGACTTGTAGAGCGAGTCCCTCTAGCTCGGTTCTTCTGTGGGGCCATCTGAGGCAGCAAAGGGGGTGCCTGTACCCGCAAAGCTGTCTCTGAATTGGTGCAATTTGTGACGCGCCGAGCCGCAAGTTGCGCTGCCTCGTAAGTGAGCAGCAAGCGATGCAAGCGTGGCGCACAACTTAGTCCAATCCTTGCCAGCGTCTGCATCCAGCATTGTAACTGTTAGCAAGGCTGTCAGGCGAATCCAATCGAGTCAAAACCCTGAATCGACCCTGAATGTTCCCGTTTCCCGTGAGATGAGTTTGGCTTCACTGCTTCACATGCAAGCTCTCATCCCCACGCACTGCTTTCCAATATTCAGCTTTGCCATTTCCCGTTTGTCACTGCTTTTCCTTTCTCGTACGTTTGTTCTGTTTAACATTGTTATGTTATGTTATGTTATTGAGCTTTTGTATAGCGTACAGCTACTCACAGGGAGTGTCCCGACGCTTTCCACCCTCAACTCATATTGAAATAACACAACACAGCTAAAAACAAACAACAGAACGGAACAGAAACAATGGGCAATAAAAACAGACTAGGAGTTAAAAAGCCAGGTCTTCAGGCCCCTCCTAAACTGGAGCAAATTAGCAGTACTCCGAAGAGAAAATGGAAGCAGATTCCAAAGCTGGGGGGCTCTGTAGCCAAAAGACCGCCCTCCAGCGCGGGCCTTCCTCACCCGAGGAACCACCGCTTTGCACAGAGCTTCCGAGCGGAGGGAACGAGCTGGACGATAAAAAGTCAGTCTCCGCTGCAGATATCCCGCTCCTGAACCATGCAGAGCTTTGTGCATCAGGGTCAAGGATTTAAACTGGATCCTCTTCCTAATGGGGAGCCAATGAAGCGACTGGAGCAACCCAGATGCTCGAGCTCGTCTCCCTAGACCAAAGATCGCCCGGGCAGCAGAGTTCTGCACCACCTGAAGGCGCTGGACCAGATAATCAGGAAGGCCGAGAAAAAGAGCATTGGCATAATCTAGCCTCGAACTGACCAGAGCCTGCACTGTAATCCTCCTGTGCTCCTCAGATAACAAAGGTAAAAATTTGCGGAGCATTTTCAGTAATCCGTAGCAGGTGCCGGCCAGGCCAAGGATGTGAGTTCGGAGCGACAGCTGATTGTCTAGCTTGACGCCCAAGTTTTTGGCCACCACTGAGGACTGTGCAGGAGGACTCATGTCGGACGGCCACCAATGCTGCCACTCAGGATCGGCAACGCAACCAAAAAATAAAATCTCAGACTTTCCTGAGTTGGCCCTCAGACCGTTCCGCTGGAACCAGTCGAAAACCAGCGCAAGGCAGTCCCGGATTCTCTCTCCCACAAACTCTTGATCTTTCCCGCATGTGAAGAGGAGTTGCGTGTCGTCGGCATAGGAGACGATCTGGGCCCCATACGCCTCTACCAAGGCCGCCAGAGGGGACATAAAGATGTTAAATAATGTGGGGCTCAACACAGAGCCCTGTGGAACCCCAACTCCCAATGGCGGCATCTCGGCGGAGCTCTGGGAAACCCAGACCGTCTGGCGGCGGCCTTCCAGGAAAGAAGTAAACCACCTCAGCACCGTCCCCCTCAGGCCGATGTCATAAAGCCTAGTTAAAAGCGCCTTGTGGGGGACGGTGTCGAAAGCCGCCGAGAGATCTAACATGACCAGCATGGCCCTGCCGCCGGCATCCAGAGTCTCCCTGATGATCTCAGTCACCTCTATCAAAGCTGTTTCCGTACTAAAATTAGGTCGGAAGCCCGATTGAGATGGATGGAGCAGATTATTGGCTTCCAAAAAACCAGAGAGAGCGCCATGAGCATGTTTTTCCGTAAGCTTCGCTAGTGCTGGTAACAGCGAGATAGGCCTGTAGTTCGCCAAGACTTCGGTGTCAAGGCCCGGTTTTTTTAGGAGGGGGATCACCATCGCTCTTTTCCAAGAGCTAGGGACCCGTCCCTCCCTCAGGGAGGCATTAAGGATAGGGTTGACCGAAGGGTTCACCACTGCCGCCATCCTGGCCAAAAATTTGGCCGGGCAGGGGTCAAGTGGCGAGCCAGATTTGAGGTTGGCCAACAACGTAAGAGAGGCCTCGCTGGAAACAGTAGGGAAGTCGGACAGCACTGCCACCGAAGTCTGCGGCAGTCCAAGGTCCAGCCTCGCACCACTCCCTCCATCCTGTTCCTCCACAAAGGTGGCCTGGATGGCCTTGATCTTATTTGTGAAGAAACCAGCGAGATCGCAGGCCCAAGCATCCGCCAAAGCTGGAGGGGGCGGATGGGAGCTGGGGATCGTAAACTCCTTCACAATATTAAAGATCTCCTTGCAGGAGTTCGCAGATGCCTCTATCCTCCTAGCCAGATACACCCTCTTGGCACCGAGAATGTCCCGATGGTAAGCCTTCAACACCGCCTTGTAGGCAAGTTTAGCCTCCCCATCGTACACAAGGCGCCAGGCCCTCTCGGCCACCTTGCACTGCCTACGAGCCACACGGAGCGCCTCCGTAAACCACGGGGCAGAATGCCGAGCCACAATGGCAGTGGTGTTCCTCTCGCATTTGATAAACGAGTAAAAACAAGTCACAAACTTCTCAGTGGCCACATCGCGGTACAGGTTTCCCAAAGATGGTGTCACTCTGCCATATTGCTCCTCCCCCTGTAAGAAAAAGGCAGGACTTTGGTGCAACATCTACACACCCTTTACATCACAGCACTGGAGGAACCCACACTGCCCCCATTGATGCGTGAGGCCTACCTGGTGTCCTGGCTCAAACCAGACAGGGACCCCACAATCCTGGGATGGTACAAACCCCTGGCATGCCTTAATGCGGATTATAAGATATTCGCTAAAGTGCTCGTGGAGCGATTAGCACTGGTGGTCCCTGAATTGGTTCACGGTGACCAAAATGGATTTGTGCCTAAGTGCAGCACAACACTGAACTTGCAAAGGTTTTTTAAGGTGGCGTTGGACGGTGTGCGGACGTGGCCCAGAGCGGGATGCCTTGTGTTGGACCTGGAAAAAGGCCTTTGATTGTTTAAAATAGAGCTATCTAGTGGCAGTGCTGTCACGATATGAGCGGGCCTGGGGTTTCTCCAGATGGTTGACCTATTATACAAAAATCCCACCGTTCGTGTACGGTTGGGGCCATACATTTCTGATGCCATTCCGATACGCAGAGGTACCAGGCAGGGGTGCCCGCTGTGACCCCTCCTGTTTGCACTGGTGATAGAACCCTTGGCAGTGGTGTTGCAAGCAATGTTGGAAATACCCCTGGGTGATGCGGTGCACCAGGGGTCGTTGTACACAGACGACCTCCTGGTCTACGTGAGAGACATAGAAAATATACCAGTCCAGCTGGCACAAGCACTGGATGACTTTGACGCCATCTCGGGACTCCGTGTAAACGCTAGCAAGTCCTGTATTTATGCATTCGGGGAGGGAAGCCAAGACCCGGGCTATTCTCTAAATGGTACAAGGGTGCATTTGAGGGAAGACACCTTCCTATTCCTGGATATCCAGATATATCGTCAACCGACAAACCTATTTGATGGCAACCTGGGAAGGGTCTTGACGGCCATCAAGTCACAGGTACACTTTTGGAAAACGCTCCCGCTAATGGTCACTGGCAGGGTAGCACTATCCAAGATGGTGATCCTTCACCATCTCCTGTATTACTTTGCTAATCTGCCTATATATGTTCCAGTGTACTTCCTTGCCACACTCACTAAATTATGCAGGGACTTCCTTTGGGGGAACGCTCGACACAGGTTGGCACTAACAAAGTTGTACCTGCCTACTGACCAGGGGGGTCTTGCTGCACCTTGTTTTGAGCACTACTATTTAGCTGCACAACTTCAGTGGATAGCCCGCTGGCTTGCAGATAGAGGTCGTGAAGACACTGTGACCACACTACCTCCCTGCTCTCTGTAGCAAATAACCAAACTCTTTCATCCAGCCACCAAAGCTGCAATGCCGGCGCCGCTCCTCCTGGCGGTGGTGTACAAGTGGTGCTACCGCCGTAGTCTGTATCTCACCAGAGCTATAGTCCCCTATGCACCAGCCATACCATTGGAGGGTTCCCCTAGTGGGCCCGGGGTACTTACATCTCTAGCACTCACAGAATGGCGCAAAGCCGACATACAGACCCAAGGAGATTTTTACCGGGATGGCCGCTTATACAATATGAATCCCTGGTTGAAGAAGTGGGACTGCCAACGGGGCAATTCCTGAGGCACCGCCCGCTGGTTGTGAGACTAACAGCTAGATGAGGGGGACATGACCACGGAGCCGAGCTAACACCTCACTACACAGTGCCTCCACATTATGGGGCGTGGCAAACACTTGGTTAGATGGTTTGCAGCTTCACTCCAAACACATGCATCGATAAGTCTGGATCCACTCCGCTGCAAATGGGAAGCAGATCTAGAGTGACAGCTGGAGGACAGGGAATGGGAAAAGATAATAAAGAGCCCAGTACATATACCCAGAAACATGAGGTTCAGACAAATGCAACTGTTCATAGTCTACAGAGCATATATTCACCTGAGACAATCTATAGATACATCCACCGCATAGATGCAGTATGTCCTCACTGCGCCGAACCAGGGGCTGGACAGACACAAGTGTTGTAGAGCTTAGATTACTTTTGTGAATCGGACCCTTAGTAGCCAATTGTGGTTGTGCGTCTTGAGCAGTCCATGCAGGGTTTACTGTGAGTGTTCGCATTATGAACTGTGTGAAATTTCTGTATATTTACACTAAATCTCAATATAGTGTATATTTATTTCTGCTTCAGGTAAATTAGCAGTATCAGGATGTGGTATGTATGCAGCTAAGACCGGCCATGTCGAACATTCTTTACTGAGCAGCCTGAGTCTCACGTGCTCTGTTATGTGTGGGAGGGCACCTTTAAACTAATTATTATGTGCTTGGTAAGATAGGGGAATCTCTATATCCTCATACAAAGTGTATTTCTAATGGTGTTTCATCTTCAATGTAAGTATGAAATACTTGTGCTTGAGCATTTTCAGCTGGACATTTAACCCAAGAATAGAACACCTCTGTTTTAAATGCTTTTTGTGCCTCAACCACAAAGGTAACATTCCCACCCAGAGCAGGGAAACTATAATGTAATAGTATTAGAGTAACTGACGCTGGACGAAACTACACTTTGCCAAATCCCACCGAACAGCTGTCAACCTCTCAGAACCGACGGCGGACGATGCGAAGCCCTCAGCAGCGACACCAGACGGCGAGAAGACTCACAAATTGACACATCATCTCTGGTGTGTCACGCATCGTACCAGTGCGCCAAGTTTTTCCATGGCTCACCCGCAGACTAGAACCATCTTGAATTTTGATGCTTTACTTCCCCTTATAGTCCAGATTCAGTACACCACTTCCCCTGCTTGCAGCAGAACTGTTGCATCGCATTCTCCAAGGACTCAAGAACTGAGGAATCACTGTGTTTTCAAGTGCTTCCCTTTTCTGCTGCTGCTTGACCTTGTATATTTGGATGCCTCTGCAGGTACTTTGGTGTAATATTACACATCCATAGTTTTCTATGGACCAAGTTAGTTGAAACCTTTTAAAGTCATATTTCTTTATGCGTATATTGGATTTTTGTTTGTTTTGGTCTTGTTTGGTGTAGATAAAGATACATTTTTATTCTAAACTGGTGTGGTGTCCATTTGTGAGTTTTTTCACTGTGTTACTGTGTGCTTGGGTACAAATACTATACACATTGCCTTTGGGATAAGCCTGTCTGCACCATGCCAAGCTACCAAGAGGTTGAGCAGGGGTTATCCTAAGTGTGTAATCCTCTTATTCTGACTAGAAGCAAGGGTCCCTACTTGGACAAAGATGAATACCTCTGCCAACTAGAGCACCCTTTTATAACACTACCACTAGTAATAAGGCCACAATCCCAATAAAAGGACCATCCAAGGACTCAATAAATTATTCCCTTGCTCAACCCTTGGTAGTTGAATGTGAGCAGGCAGGCTTAACTTAGGAGACAGGAGTGTAAAGCATTTGAACTCCCCAATACTGTAAATAAGTAAGACACAACACCACATTAACCCCTTGCATGCTCATGACGAGCTCAGCTCGTCATGAGCTAGGGTGCTCAGGTGCTCATGAGGAGCTGAGCTCGTCACAGCCTTTAGAACGCTCGCATGCTGGGCTAATTCCCCTGCTGTGCTGAACGTTCTAAAGAAACGGGTGTGGCTGTGACGAGCTCAGCTCATCATGAGCACATGAGCACTGTAGCTCATGACGAGCTGAGCTCGTCATGAGCATGGGGGCGCTGCGCGTGCCCCACCTCCCCCAGCACAGCAGGAGAATGTGCACAGCAGGGAAGAGGTTAAGATCTAACACCAGCTTATAGTAATAGGAAATATGTTTATGTTTAAAATGACACCAAAACAAACAAAATACAATGTACGGAACCAGTGATATGACTATTCATAGGTTAAAAGAAAAACTAGCGCTTATGTATGTATGCTATCCAGCGGGGTTCTTCTTTTGGGAAATGATGCAGGTGGAGCTCTTCTAGCCTTTTGCTTTCAGGAAGTCCACTCCTTCAAATTTCAGAGCAAGGCAAAGTCCTTTTTGGATTCACAACCAAAGTGTAGTCCTCTTTTGTGTAGTCTAAGAATCCAGTAGAACAGTCCTTCTTCCTCTTGTATTTTCAAGGCAGGGAAATGAGTTGCTGTGCAGTTATCCCATAATTATCCTGTGCTCTTCACAGGCAGGGCGGTGCCCCTGAACAATGGGGTCCAGGGTGCCATCCTCAGTTATGACAAATTCCTCCAAAGTGTGGTATATTCTTGACTTGAAAACACTATTCTTTAAAATTCAAAATGGAGAAACTCTCTCCTGGAGGTAAAGATCTGACGAAGCCATCCATCAGGCCAGGCTAACTTTCCCTAACACTCCCCTTCCAGCCCCTCTACTAATTCAATTAATGGGGCTCCTTTCTGGATTGGGGTGTAGGATGGGGGGCTGCCTGTGTCCTGTCCTAACTGTCATTCCCTTTTTTGAAGACCAGCTTGGCTACTCCACCCCCATTATGCCTTTTGCTCTGCAGCTGCAGATTTTCTCCCATCAGATATCCTTTATCTTTATGCAGGCCACTTTACACCTCATCAGGGTAGTTTGGTGCAGCCTGTGAAAGGAGAGGCTACTGGAAAGCTGGATTTTGGTTGAACAGAAAAGCAAGTTATATAACTTCTTTTCTGTTATAGTTATAATAAATCTAACCTAGTCAATTTGTTTGATTTATTATAACTATAAAATGGAATACTTTGAAGTATGTTTGTATCTCACTCCTGTAAATAGTTATACTTTATTAAAGTATTCCTGTGTTAGCCTATGGAGGCAATGTGCTACAATGGGGAACATTAAATTGGCAGATTTTCTCTCACTAGGGCCTATAAAACATCTTTTAAAATTCCTTCTTATTTTTACACAGCCCAGTACCCTGGGGGCACCTCGGGTAAACCTTAGAGGTGACATATATAAAATGAAACTACTTGAAGATGTTGGAAGTACTTTTAATTCGAAACTCAAATTTGCATATAATTTTGTTTTAGAAGCAGCCTGCAAAGCAGTTTCGCCTTTAAATCAATAGGTGGCAACACTTTAGTGCACACTTAGGTGCCTTAAATCTACTTGAACTCTAACTGTTCATGTCCTACCATATACTAGGGACTTACAGTTACGTTGTCAATGTCAATTGTATTTCTTACCTAATTACCATATATGTTTAATCAGAGCAAAAGCCATGGGTCTTGTTAGAATGGTGAAAAAGCAGCATTCCCCATTTGGGGTTCGTCCCCTTCAGCACTGCCAATATTATCTCTTAAGGATGATCCTTATTAATGTAAATCAAATATTCATTAAACTTCAGTTGCAATATGTTTATTTTTCAATTGTGGTATTTAATGTTCATCATTCAACCTAATTTGAAATTATAATCACTTGCATGATGAAAGTGTTATTTTATATCATCCCATCCCAATGCATTTCGGGTTAAGGAAGTCCTTTGTCATGGGATAGCAATTCTGCCTGTGTCAGTTCCAAGTTTGCCATAGCTTTGTTCCAAGGAGGGGTCTGGCTGACACACCTGCCACTCACCTTTATAAATATAAAACAACACTTTCATTGTCGCGAAACATGATAAAAGTGATTATAATTGCAAATTGGGTGGAAGGATGAACATTAAATACCGATTCAGAAAAGGGGGTGGTGATGAACAGAGTGTCTGAATTAAGCAGACCATTCTTACCCAGTCCAAAGATCAGGGCTTGATCCATCACCGTTATTTATCTCACTGCACCATCCCAGCTCAGAACCTGGCTATATGCAAATCAGTCTATCCCTGGCCCAGTGCATCATGGGAATAGGGCAGACTAAACTACCAAGCCAATTCTTTACCAGAAAGGAGACAAGCTACCGGGGACCGGTTTCTGGCATTTCAGCCGTCTTCGGCCCGGCTTGCTTGAATCCTGATGGTGCAGTGAGAAAGGGACTCATGTCTGAGTATACCCTGCCACACCTATAGTGGCCAAAAACGATTCAGAAAAGGGGGTGGTGATGAACAGAGTGTCTGAATTAAGCAGACCACTCTTACCCAGTCCAAAGATCAGGGCTTGATCCATCACCGTTATTTATCTCACTGCACCATCCCAGCTCAGAACCTGGCTATATGCAAATCAGTCTGTCCCTGGCCCAGTGCATCATGGGAACAGGGCAGACTAAACTACCAAGCCAATTCTTTACCAGAAAGGAGACAAGCTAGCGGGGACCGGTTTCTGGCATTTCAGCCGTCTTCGGCATTAAATACCACCACTCAAAAATTAAAATATTGCAATTGAAGTTTGATGAATATTTGATTATATTAATAAGGGTTATCCCTAAGAGAGAGGGATATTGGCAGTGCTTAAGGAGAAGAACCCCAAATGGGCAATGCTGCTTTTTCATTATTATAGCTTTAAACTCCATGATCAGAGAGTAAAACCCTTCATGCATGCTAAAACTGAGTACTATTTTTTGCAAGATTGGAATATTCAGGAGTACGTGATCCCTTTACTTGTGTCTCTTGTAGAAATAACCCAGGGCACAATTAGAGTCAGAAAACCAGCATCTAGTAGTCACAATGGGGGAGAAAATGTGGGGGATACTGCAAAAAGACCTTGTTTCTAACAATAATTTATTAGTATAAATTCAAATAGCAATTCACAAAATATTACCTCACACACTTAAATATATTCACTCATAAAATTACTCCACCATGGTCTAGTTTTATGTGGGAATGAATCCAATCCCAAGGGCAATGAGTGTATGTTTAAGGGTGAAGAAGTCATGGTAAATCAGAGAAGAACCCCAGATTTGTGAGCTTGTGATATCTGCCAACAAGTCTATGATCTATACCAACTATGGATACTGATTGAGATTTTGGGCCTTATTTCGAATTTTGAAATACATAGCACATCTCCAAAACCTTGTTGGAGAACTCTGTCCACCAATGTCGTATTTCCCTAAATATATTTTGAAGTGGGTGAACCTCTCTATTTTCAATGGCTGAGCCTAGTATGGATCATTTATTTTAAGTCTTTTACCAATACCCCACTGGATATTGGGCCTTTGTTAATAGACATCAGGGTGGCCATCAAATTACAATTGTATTGATATTATTAGCACTCCAAGGGCAAGTATTTATCATTAAGTTTAGCGAGTCTCAAATTGCGCAAAATTGTGACTCATAATTTGCGAATTGCCAAACTTAATGTGCAACAGTGTGCCAGACACTTTTTACGATTCCCAATGGAGTCGCAAATTGCATGCCTCATGAATAATAATGAGGCTGTCACAATTTGCGACCCCATTGGGAATGACTAGCACTCCCAGCGATGGTGGCATCCTGGGGTCAGCTGAACACCGTGTCTTTGACTGCTTTTAAAATGAAGCAGCCTGTTTTCCTTAAAGGATAACGAGCTGCATTTAAAAAAGAAAAATTTAACTTTTTTGTTTCATTTTTTAGGACAGGCTGTGGTCCCTTGGAAAAATAGGATCAGTACATTGGGCAGACGTTTTGTGCGGTCGCAAAGGGGCAAAGTTCCCCTTTGCGACCTCAAAAAATGGACCCACATCTGCGCTTAAATGAGGTAGATGGAACATTTGCCACTATTTAGTAGTTTTGGAAAGTGTATGATTTTCCTGCTACAGTCTTCAAATTAAATTTTTCTTCCTCATGCTTGGGACAACAAATACGTATGTGTGCATTTGTTTTTTTATTTTTTCTATTTTTTATTTAATTTTATAAAGAAGCACAAAGAACTACATGACAAAAGACTTGCAGATTACATTTTGGTATCATTTGAGGGATGCATGACATTTTCATCTATGGGAAGTCGATACAAATTTGATAAATAGGTTTCTTAAGAGGTGACTGTAAGAAACAGGACTAGCTATGCATCCAGCCACACTTGGGTTTATGGTATGTTCTACATAAATCGTCAATATAATTTTTTATTTATTGTTAGTCTATGGTGCCTGTGTTTGTCATTTCTTGACTTTGTGATCATGAGGGCAACAAGTTACCTGAAATAAAATAAGACAAGGACCGGTTTTAGATGAAGGATACACTTAGAAAACCTTTATGTGTTGCATCAGGGAGGCAAACTGGGGTGTTTCAAACCCTCTTCCTACTATCTGGCAAAAGTATAATTTGTGCTACCATGCTAATGGATACAAACCACAAAGCTCTATACAATAGGATTAAGGAATTAGGGCAGATGTGGTGGTCATGAGGCAAGCTAGTTAGAAGATCTCATTTAAACGGAAACTCAAGGTTCGGAACCTATTTTCATTACCTGCTATAGATATCAGGAAAAACTCTCAATCTAACTTGACAGGTGCAGCTTGTCAACAAGATGGATATAAGATGGTTTGAGTCCAGCAGCCTGTCATCTCTTCTCTCCTACTCACTGAAGACGCTCATGCTCAACATTTTTAACAAATAGCAAACAGTTTGCCCGGGGCATATTTTTCACCTTGTTGAATTAGATATTTGTGTTTACATAGATTATTTCTAGGCCTTTCTGAAGACAACTCAAGTTGACTAGGAGTCCTGATGGGAATAGTTTACAAAGTGCATTAGCAAGAGCATATATTGAGATTGAGCTTATTGTCTGCCTCTGTTAGTTGTCGGCCCTAAGGAAATGTTTAATATCTTCCTTTGTTTGGATCAGCCGTCCTTCAATCCCGAGGCTTTCGTGACCCAAGGGCAGCAGTACAGAAGTATCAATACTCGTTTGACTTGCTCTCTGGCCCTAGTCCAATCATGTCTGTCACATCATCCTGCTCAATGATCATTGGCGGCCGGCCTTGTCAAGAGCAGTAACACGAAAAATCTAATGATGTCAACATTCCTGTAGCTTTTTGAAGCAGTGAACCACTTTTGGCCGAATCTTCATGTAGGTGTCTTCTTAACTCAAACACTGTTATTCTGTGCGCTGCGTTGCATATTTCAGGGGAGTGAAGCCTGTTAGTGTCAGGAGATAGCCTGGATCCCTTCATCGCTTATATGACCTGATTTGATGTTATGGCCAAATCATACACCCAGAAACCAAGCCCGTTCCTTGGATATCTGAGCAAACATACAACAATTAAAGATGATGTAGAGGTGCTGACCTGATTGTGTCAGCTAAAACAGTGCTGGTCAAAGAAGAGAAGCTGCTCCTGTGCTTGTGAGGCATCCAAGGTAGGGCTGTGAACCTGTGTTGGTAGACTACATCAATGTACTTTGGCACGGCAGGGAAAAGAGAAAGAACAGACATATAGCCAAAGTGATATTCAATTATTAAACCTGCTCACCATTAGCAAGTCTCACATTAGTCTTGCCAACCCGTATAGCAAGTCTCACATTAGTCTTGCCAACCCGTATTATAGTTAATGGCAAAATCATGGCAGGGATCTGCATTTTCAAGAAACATAACATGCGCATTTCTATTTTCACCTAAAAATTTGGAGTTCGCTTCTTGCTGTTTCTATACTATAGGGCAGATTTACAAGCCCCTTGCGCCTCTTTTACGCCGCCGTTGCGTCACTTTTGTGACCCAGCGGCGGCGCAAAAGATGCGCCATGGTGCGGGGTATTTACAACGGGACGCATCTGGGAGATGCGTTACATTGTAAAGTCTTGCGCCATAAGGAGGCGTTCCGGGACACGGGGAGCGTTCCTGCGCAGGAACGCCTCCTAAAAGTGGCTGAGTTAAATCTACAAGATTTCACTCAGTCACTTTTAGGCCAATGCTGTGTCAAAACCCTGCGCCTGCTTTAAGCAGGCGTAAGGCTTGATGCAGCATTGGACAGATAGGGCCCCCCCGAGCCTTGCTGGAGCTGCATCGCGCTTGCGACGCAACTCCAGCAATGCGCCGCCTTTACGGCACAGATGCGTCACGCATCTGTGCCGTTTTTGCCCCATGGTGCGCCGCATTGTAAATGCGGCGCACCATGGGTGGCGGAGCTGCGGCGCACAATAACTGCCGCATCCCTGGGAATGCGCCAGTTATTGTAATTCTGCCCCAAAGTACCCAGTTAATGTTCCATCGATCTAGTCAGAGACACACATCCCTGTGTATTCAGTAATAACCATTAACATTTAGCGAGATTGCCTGAGCAAAACATCGTTAGGTAGGTAGCCTCCCACCATGTTCACAGCACCTAGACTCACCTTACGATTTGTCCCTGTGAACATAGTGTGTGTAAGTAATGTAAATATGTAGACCATATGTATTCATAAAAAACAATTTCTGCATTTTTCTCTGTTATTCATAACGTTTGATGTATTACAAAACCTACATTTCAAAGCTTTTTTCAGCTAACTACATATTGCTTTAACAGCCTGCCACTGGTTTACTAGGCACAGCTGTCGAATTGTCTTTTTTCTTTCACTGCTGTACACAGTTTCAGAGAAGTCATTACCCTCAGAGTCTCTCCTGAGACACAGGACACAACATTGCCTGTTACAATGAGACCGGGTCAGTCTTTCAGTGTGCTGCACTAGTGCGGCATGTCTCCCAGGAAGAGAACAGCTCAGCCGCTCAGCAAGTTATTCCACCCCAGCCTTTGTCCGTGACAGACCAGGCCAGTCTAAAGCAGGCTACACTCCTCCTAAGACAGTGGGGCCTTACTCATCACAATATCGAGGTCAATAACATTGGCCTTCACATATATTGACTCAACAAAATCGAATAACAACATACCATCGAGTAACATATATGGGGTAGCACAGAGTCCCTATTATTAGCTCTGTGTTAACATAACTTTGTGATATGTTGTTAGTCAATACTGTAGAGTCGATATACGTGCAGGTCGAAACTGAAACGTTAATACTGTGGTAGAACACCATTTGTCACGTCACATTCCCCAGGCTCAATGCGCACTGTTTAGCAGACTGCAGACAGGTTCCTGGCTGAGAATGCTACCCCAGAGCTTTGGTTGGGATGAAAGCCAATCAGAGCTCGGCAGCTTTATGCTGTACCAAGTCTCCGATCTGTACCTGCACTGGGTGTCTACATAGAACACCACATAAAGCAAGGTTCAAGAATTATTTCCGATACTGAATATATATCGATTACTGATGAGTGAATATTCATCAAGACTGCAAAGTGCCCATAGTGCATCAAGATTTATAATTACTTAGGGCCTTATGTATCATTCAAAATTGCGATCGCAAACGCTAAAATTCACAGAATTTCGGCATTTGCAATCGCAATTTAGCTAAGTGGAATGCATTTGCGATTCCCTATTTTGCGATTGTATTTAAAGAATCGCAAATTGAGATTCCTTAAATGCAATGTAAGAGGCCCAGAAAAAGTGCAATTTGGCCATATGTTATTAAAAATTACCACCAACTTCAAGTTGGAGGTAAATTGCGATTTCTTTGAAAAATGCACTTTTTTGCGTTTATCAAAGTGCCACATGGTGCACATACATTCCCTTAAGGCATGTATGTGTGCCACATGTGCACACATGCACATTTCAGGGATGTAACAGGGTCTCCTTTTGACACCCTGGCACCCTTGAAATTGCATTCTCAATTTGCGATTCTCTAAATGAGAATCGCAAATTGAGAATGTCTAGGCCCATAGGAATGAATGGGGAGGTATTCCTTAATTGAAAATCGCAATTTGCAATTTGCAATTAAGGAATATGTAGGATTTGCAAAATTATTTGCAAATCTTACATGCATAGCGTTTTGCAATTCTCAAAGAGCGATTCGCAAAAAATCGCTATTTGAGGATCGCTAAACCAAAGTTTCATACATATGGCCCCTTGTCAATAAAGATTGCATTTGATGGTGCTAACTTAAGTATTTTTGGCAACTTGGTTATTATAGTGCCCTATACATTACAGCAATATTTTTCATTCATCAGGGGAAGGTTCAAGCAACTGTGACATAAAACATTAAACATCCAATAGTCACTATAATAACTTCAGCATAACGAAACAAATAATTTGACATCTAGATAATGTACAATAGAAACTACATAATATAAACAAACCAAACATATAAGAGCTCGAGGTTCCATGTCTGTCTTCACGTCTCTTTGTGAGACAAGAGGTCTCCATGGTGTGAAATATTCAGTTTCTCCTTCTCTTTCCAATGCTTCTTTGAGTCATCTACAATGGACAATTCCTACACCAATGAGTCTCGAGTTCAGAGTAATTGATCAAGAACCAATGCTGCCTTGGTAACATATTGATTCACTACGAAGAGGGCAGAGCCAAATACTTTCATAAGCACCATATGCAAAGATTTCAAGTCTCTAACTTTACAAAAGAAAACACCACGCCACTGGACAATTAAAACTTTTAAAGGAGTTGGTAATGGTTCATCCCTGGGATCAAGACTTTTCAAATTTCAACTTTAAAAGACTGCAATTCAATTCCGTGTCAGAGACGTACGAAAATGTATCACAGAGGATCACTCTTCTACTTAAAACAAGTAGGCAACCAATCACAGCTCTACGTGTCATGCCTATTTTTATTTATTGGCAATTAAGGTTAAAATATCTTCACCTTCAATGTGGCCTCTTTGATGTAGAAGAAATTATACAATGATGGACAATTTATAGGTCAACATTAGCATATAGGCTTTGCACCTGCCATAATAAAAGATTAGCCCATAATGTATGCTTCGACCCAGTACTAGCTGCTCTGCAGACGGTTGCTAATTACTAACTGTAATAAGCTGGATATGCAATCTAGCAACTAAGCATTACTTTGCTGTTTTATTACTCAATTTGTAAGATTTGTAGGCTTTGTAAAGTTGTAACTTGAAAAATTGTACCAATAAGCAACAGTTATTAACTTTACAAACAATGGTGCTCTGTAATTAAAATGTGTATTCAACGACTTTTTTATGTCAAACAAATTCTTGTGGCCCTGTGCACTTTATCTTATGTTAAGAAATCTTGTTGTATGTTTTGACTTTTTCTGTGGATTTTAAAAGATCAATTTATCACTCATACACTTGAGCTTTTGTTAAAAGCTATAAATGTGTATGCCTCCTCTCTCCACCAACCTGCAAACACACCTACTGGCACATTGATGATTGGGGCTGGAGTGCCTTGGCTCCAGAAGGCCCTTGGGAGCCAAAAAGACCTCCTGTTACGTCCAGTAAGGACCACACTGTGGGATTGCTGAGAGGTCTTTGGAGGCCACACCCCCTTTCTCCACCACTCTGCAAACATGCCTCTTGGAGCACTTCTGGCTGGGGGGTGAAGTTCCCTCGACTCCAGAGAATCCTTGGGGGTTGATCATCCTTCCTGCTAACTTCAGTAAGACACACACAGCTGGATTGCTGAGAGGTCTTCGGAGGCCATGCCCACTTTGTCCACAACTCTGCAAACAGACTTCCTGGTGCACTACTGTTTGGGAGATAAAGCCCACATTGCTCTTGAGGGTCATTGGGGGCCAACTAACCCTGGTTACCGCCAGTATGTCCTACAAAGCTAGGTTGCTTAGAGGTTGTTGGAGGTTATATCTGTACCACTCTGCAAACTCTCCTCTTAGCATACTACTGGTTGAGGGGAAGAAGTCCACTTTAGTCCTGAGGCCCTCAGGATGCAAGGGGTCTTCATCCCCCAACCAGCAGTGCACCAGGAGGCGCATTTGCCCGGTTGTGGAGAAGGGGGCGGGCTTCCAAAGACCTCTCAGCAGTCCAGTTGAGTGGGACTTACTGGAGGAAGCATGTTGTCTTGTTGGCCCCCAAGGACCCTCAGTAGCCAAAGGGACTTTATCCCCCAAACCAGTAGCGTGACAAAAGCCATGTTTGAAGAGAGGTGGAGTAAGGGGACGTGGCCTCTGCCAAATTGCCAGGCTTTTTTCTCTTTTACTTTCTTTTTTTAGGGAAAGGGGGATGTGTAGCCCCCCTTCCCTGGGCAGATTTGTGTCCTGAGTACCCCATCCCCCAGAGCCAAGCATTTTTGGAATGGGGGTGGGCCACCTGGCCCCCTCTCCCAGGCCGATTCCAGCCCCAGGGACCCCAACACCCCATGGCCTGGCCTCTAGTGTGGGTGCTTTAGTCCCACCCAGGGCACCACCTCACCACGGATGGGGACTGCGGGGGATCCTTAAGGCCCCTGCGGTCCCTGCTGGCTCACTGCATCCTGTTAGAGCCAACATTGTATTTGGACAAAGGGAGCAGCTAAACATGCAGCTCCCTCTGTCCAAAAGCAATTCTGCCCCGCTTTGTGCAAGCAAGAGCTTTTTACAGGCTCTTCCTAGAATGAAGCGGAGCACCATTTGCTATGGCTTGGTGGGAGTGGTACTGCTGCCAAGCCCTAGCAGACTGCAATGTCCCAGGGCTGGACACTCTGGGACACTGCAGGAGCATGCCCTTGGGGTGGTAGTCCCCAGGGCCATTATTGGCTCCTGGAGGGTGGTCGTGTGGCCCCACTCCTTTGATATAATTTGATCTGGGGAAGGGGTGGTCTCCGGGGCTGTAGATGGTTTGCGTGGTCCTGCATCATTTACTTTTAAAGCCCCGGGGAGGTGGCAGCCCCCGGGGATTCGGGGTAGTTTGGGCACCCTGCATTAATTAGTATTAAAGCACTGAGGAAGTAGCAGCAGGGGGGTCCACATGCCCCCCCAGCATTCAAAAAAATAATCTTTTTATTAACATGCTCTGACCTCAGCAATGCAGAGAGATATTCAACACTGTATATTATGAGTTGCATGCTTTTCAGTTAACGTTTCCTAATCAATACACATGGAGATGAAGACCCATCCCCCCTCTCCCCCTCCCTCCTTCCCAAAATTACACTTTAGGTGCCACGATGTGCCCACCATGGTCCCTACACCTTTTCCCATTTCTTCGGGCACCCTCTGCTCTGATAAATTGTGTGTTCTGCTTGTTGACACCAGTCCAGATCAGAGATCCAATCCACCACTTCAGGAGGGGCTACAGTCCCCAAGTGTTTAACGATGTTTAGTTTCGCTAATCTTATCCATATGGTCACATAGGTGGGGCAAGTTTGTTCAGTCAATATCAGCAGCAGAAACCACTTGGGATCATGTGACACCTTTTTCCCAACCACCTCCATCACTATATTCCCCACACTTTGCCAATTTGTTTGTAGTACTGAGTATTCCCATACAAATGTAAAGAGGATCCCTCCTGCTCCCATCGCCTTTGGCATTGACTACTCCGGATATGTCCTATGTGATGTAATGTGGTTCAGGGATGGTATACCCTATGCAGGATTTTAAGTTGGATACGCCGGAATCTGGCACAAATTGCTACTTCCAGCAGTCCCTGTATACCCTCTGTCCGTCGTTCCTCATATATCTGCCTTAGATTGTTTTCCCTGCAAGCTCTTAATGTCCCCAAGGGGTAAGGTGAGTTATTGAGTAGTTTTCTATATATATATGAGATGCTTCCGATGGTCAATGGGTCTGTCAACAGTCTGTCTGCTAGAGGAGAAGCTGTTGGAAGTGGGGTCCCCTCTTGTATGTAGTTTTTAAGGGCATGTCCTAGTTGGAGATATCTCAACCATTCTCCTTGTCTCAACTCATGCTCTGTTTGCATAGTTGCAAATGTTATATAAGCCCTGCCTCTCCATACGTCCCTCAGTTTGTCTCAAGACCCAGTAGCTTTCATTTGTTCAAATTTTGCATCACACTCACTTTAGGGAGCTGCTTGCTGTCCCATAACAGGGTCATATCCGTTAACTTCTCTTCCCATCCTAGGTATCTGGTGCCCGCAGTCCATGCCTTAACTATGTTAGTGTGTGTGACAGGAGATCTCTACATCCCCCTTTCCCATAAAGGAGGAAGGGATAGCCGCTCTCTCCCATGCTTAGTTTGTCGACTCCGTGGGCCTGTTCCGCCATGTCCCCAAACACCCAGTCCTTAACACACACCAATTGCGAGGCCCAGTAATATAATTTATTATCCGGCACTGTTAGTCTTCCCTCATAAACTCCTCTCTATAATTTTCGTAAGGCAATTTGTGGAGGGCTCCCGTTCCAAATCAGAACTAGTCCGGGAGCTCATTAAGGGAGTTTTGAAGAGCGTACAAATATTGTGGAAGGGTCATCATTATAAATAAATCTGCACGACCCATCAGAGTGAGGGGCAGCGTTTTCCATCGTTCGGCGTCCGCACTGAACCTGTTCAGTTGTCTTTCAGCATTTGTTTTTTTGGAAGTCCAGGGGGTTTCTGGTAATATTAATCCCCAAGTTCCTAAAGCCTTCAGTTTCAACTGGGAGCGTACATCGATGTGTAAGTTTCGGGATGCCTCCTACCAAAGTGTAAGGCAGTAACTTGTCCCAATATATATGGTACCCAGAGTAGTCTCTGTAAATACGGAGGATTTGGAGTATTCTATCTACAGATTGCCTTGGCTTCCTGGCATTGAGCAGAATGTCGTCTGCTTACAAGGATATACTTTCTTTCCATTCTTCCCCAATTGGTATCCCCCATATCAGTGGGCCGCATCTCACCCATGCGGCCAAGGGCTCTAGGGTCACGGCAAAGAGCAACAGGGACAGAGGGTTCCCCTGTCTAGTACCCTTTTGCAATGTAAACACTTAGGAGGTATTTCAGTTGACCCTTACCCTCGCGCTGGGTCGGTAATATGAAAGCCACACCAATTTAATGAAAGCGTGTCTAAAGCCCAAATGACTCAGTACCATGAACAGGTAGTTCCATTCTATGTTATGAAAGGCCATTTTGGCACCTAAGAACAGTAGAACTGATGGGTGCAACTTATCCCTAGATGTTATATGTATATGTAGGACCTGGATTCGTTCTTGCAGGTTGAGCCTTGTGCTTCTATGGGGCATAAACCCCACCTGATCTGGGTGTATAAGGCACAGTCACCAAATGCACCAGCAGTGCCTTGACCAAAAATTCAGCCTCGTAATTCATCAGAGATATTGGCCTGTATGACCCACACTGTTTAGGTGTTTTTCCCTCCTTGGGAGTTACTACTATTATCACCTCTCTATAATCAGAAGGGAGAGCCCCAGCTGTGTTTGCCTCTGTGAACATCGCCAGCAAGTGCTCTGCCAATCTGTCTAATAAAGGTTTAAATAAATTGGTCGGTAGACCATTCAGTACCATTGCTTTCCCTGATTGTAACATGTGTTTAGCAGTCTTGAGCTCCTCCACTATCAAATCGCTGTCCAGCATTTCCCTATCCTTCTCAGGGAGGGTCAGCATTTGGATGACTCTCAGAAATTCCACACATTCCTCATCAGTTGTTGTTGAAGGGGAAGAGTAAATTGACTCATAGTACATAGCAAAGACCTCTGCGATTTCCTTACCTGTCTTGTATCTTTGACCCATCTCATCTATTTTTTTGGGGAATCACTTAGGCTCTGTTCGTTTTTTATCTAGCCATGCCAATAGCTTGTTAGCTTTGACTTCTACGTCATATAACCTATGTTGCATGGTGCGGGCCTGAATTCTAGCACAGTCCTTCAACAAGTCCCTAAACTCTTTTTGTTTTAGTTGCAGATTGTGTCTTTTATGTATATTGTTGAAATCTCCTTCTTTCACCATGGTCTCTAGAGAAGACACCTCTACCTCTAGGGCATGACATGTTTTTTTGTATAGATCACTCCTATGTGTGCCTGTGCCTGTCCTCTTATCACAGTCTTAAAGGCTTCCCAAAGTATTACTTTTTATTCAACAGATCCCACGTTTTCTGTAAAGTAGTGCTCTGCCCCTTTCTTTATGGTCACCTCGAATTTCTGATCTTTAAGGTACCATTTTATTTTCAGAGTAAAGGGTATATACTCTTTTTGTGAGTCTCCGAGAACAACCTCAACCGGGGATTGATCTGACACCCCTCTTGCTATATGGGTCGCCCCGTTAAAGACACCTAGGTCATGGGAGTGTGTGAGGACATTGTCTAGTCGAGAGATGTTCCCACAGGATTCTGAAACATGTGTATTCTGGTTTAATTCTGGGTGTTGGTGTCTCTATATATCACTGAGTCCCATGGCTCAGAGAAACTTTCCCAATGGGCCTAGGCGTCTCTCAGCCACCGCCCCTCTTAGGGTATCCAGCTCGCCTGAGACCACAACCTTCATATCTCCCCCCAATATTCTCAATAGTATATGGAAACAACATCTTACAGAGAATTCCCACCCCCTGGATCCCGTTGTGTAGCTAGCATGTGCATGTAGGAAGCATACATATCTATTCAATGCTTTGCACTGATTGCCAAGGAGGTGGGTCTCCTGAATCAGGACTATTTCTTGTATGTGTTTTTTAATAAATTGTAGCACCATTGAGCACTTGAAACCCTCCATTCAGCCCGTGACCATTCCATGACCAAATTTTAGGAGTCTGCGTTGACTTTCAGGGGACGTCATCAGTCAAGATTCGTTTACCATCCCAACTCCCCCTTCTTTCCATTGGGGATGGAGTTTAGCTGAAGTGTCATCCTGTCTAGCATAGCAACATTTCTGAACAATCTCCTGAGTCTCAACCTGTACTGTGTAACTTCTACTATTATAAACCCCTATCCATAAACTAATACCCGCCTCCCTCCTCCTGGCTACCCTGCTAAAGAGGTTGTGCCTATCCAACTTGTCAACTGGTAGAGCACCTGTTGCCTCAAATCTAACTTATATCAGAACACAATAGGGGGTGTCTGCCGCAAGTGCGTACCACTCAGTTCAAGCTGTGTGCTCAATCCTTGTTTTCAATTTTTGATAGACTAAGTCTCTCATTGACATGTTCAATATGTCTTGAATTGCCTTACTTCTAAATTCAGTAGTGCAACAGTCCAGGCATCTGTCCGAGTCGGGGCACATTATGCCAGTGACTCTGCCAGTTCAAGAATCCATACCGCTTGCTGTACCGGATCACTTCCCCCCTCCCCGAAGCTCCAGGGAGGTGTGCCTGCTCCCCAATGTGTTGGCCTCGATCCTTGTCATCCGTACTCTGCCTCGAAGCTCTTACTTGAGTTCTGCCTCCCGGATATCGCCTCTCTAGCCATTCCCATACCCATTCCTCCTTTGGTTTGAGGAAGTGCCATGTCTTGCTGTCTAATATAATTTTGAGTTTGGCCGGAAAGAGCATCATGTATTTGATTACCTTCTCGTATAGTTTTCTCTTCGTTTCTTCAAAGCTTCAGCACCTGGAGGGTCAATTTCAGGAAGAAACTGATATGAGCATTTTTTAACTGTATTCAAACTGTATTCCTCCTGCTGCTCTGGCGGCCTGGAGGATGGCATCACGGTCACAGTGGTTTAAAAGTTTTGCAATAATTGCCCTGGGATGGGGTCCCAGCTTAGGTGGTGGGATCATTGCCCGGTGCGCCCTCTCAATAGAGAAGAACTTGGACAGTCTTTTCAGTTTAAGTCTGCTCACTATAAAGTCCTCCATGAAGAGCTCCACATTGGGGCCCTCCACTCCCTCAGGAACCCCCACCACTCTAATAGTGTTTCTACGGGCCCTGCCCTCCTGGATTTCGAGCCTGGCTGTCATCACTGTGGTTTGGTAGGTTAATTTTTTTACTTTCCCCTCCATTCATTTTGTCACTGATTGTATCTGTGCAATTTGGACCGTAATTACCTTGCCCCTGAGTTTGAATAAGTCAGTGCGGATTACATTAACTTCAATTGTCACAGTGTCAATTTTCGGTTCTAGGGTACCTTTCAAATCCTTTATGGCATCCATAATGAACGTCAAAGAGGGCTCCTCTGTGTCCTCGCAGACTGCATGGGATTCAGGATAGTGCAGCTGTCCTTCTTGTTGTATTGCATTAGACTTCACCATTATGGGTTTGGGGACTTAAGGAATGTAACCACTTTTCACACCAAGATCTCAGCTTTTCAACTACCGGTCTGACTCTTCCTGTTGTGCAGGTGCTAGTGTACTCTTAGGGCCCCACTGTATGTACCTCTCCGCCAGTTGGACTGGGCACGTAATCTTGTCCCCAGTGCTCAGGGTCCTCACATCCTTCGCTGGACTACCCTGTGGCCCTCGGTCTTTTCAGGGCCAACCCCACCCAGGGAGAAGGGGGAGAATCCCCCCCCAAATCCCAGCCCGAGGCCTGGAAACATTTAACCAGCTTTCATCGCCACCCTCCTCTTGGCAATTGAGGGCGCTCTTCATCACAACAAGCACGGGGCCACAGATCGACTAGGTGAAAAACCTTGGGATTAAGTTAGATGACCAGCTCTCTCTATCTGAACAGGTTAACAACATTACTTCCTCCTGCTTTTGTACTTTAAAAGTCCTTTGAAAGATTTTACCTTGTATCCCCATGGCCCTCAAAAAGACAGATATTACGGCCTTGATACTGTCTAAAATTGATTATTGTAACACTTTCTATTTGGGAGCAAAGGAGAGCATGATACGCATATTATAGACGCTACAAAATGCAGCGTCACGTTTACTTCTTAAAATTCCAAAGTTTAGCCCCGTAAGCCAAGCCATTCGAGACCTGCACTGGTTACCAGTCCAGGCAAGGATTCATTTTAAATATATGTTCATTCTGCATAAGACTCTCAATGGGGCTGGCTCAGCCTACCTTAACTCACATATCAGGCGCTACACACCACAGCGCAAGCTTAGAACTGTAACTGCCTCTCTGCCAGTGGTTCCAAGGATAAAAACATTAAATTGTTGTGGCAGAAGTTTTCTACATCGGGCCCAGAAAACTGTGGAACACGATGCCCATTAATCGCAGGAAACAAACCAATCTGTTAATGTATAGAAAAGCATTGAGAACAAGGATGTTTGCTCACAAAGTTTAGCCGACTAGCCAGACTACCAAAAAAATGGTCAGCGGTTCTGCCCACTTAACCCTCCCGTACCTGAGCAGGAGACATCCAAGGATGAAAAAGTAGCAACAAGGGGTACCGAAGGGATCAATCCAATTTTAATTCTCAAACAAGAAACAGTTAATTATCTTGTGAATCAAAAATCAAACATGAAAAATATATATAAATTCATCAACACACATATGAGCGTACATCAAGGGAAGCACAACAACCGACAGTCTATATACAAAACATCACATATACATCATATACAAATATACATCACATTTACAATATCAACAAACGTTTCTATGTACCCTAAATACAAGATATATATATAAAAATATTTATATATGTCCTAATTCGGATCAGTGCCTCCACTTAATTTACAATAGAGTGCACAACACAATGGTAGTCCCAAAAACAAAGCACCTGGGGGTAAACACGTCAACCCAGTCTATATTTATATTGGTGCAAATCAGACAAAAATCATTAAAAAAAAATTTGAATTGTAACAGGGGACTCCAGTCGAGGAAAAAAGGTGTTGACGCAGTCGCGGTCGTGTTTTCAGCCAGATGATGTAGGCTTCATCAGGACAATGGGTACTCTATTCTTCTGAGTCCGGACCGATATTGGCGGCTACCACACAAAACCACCCACACGGGGTGGGGGGCGGGGCAGGAATCGCTTTCTAATCCCAGTATACGAAATTATTCCTTATATATATACAATGAGTCCACTCGGATGGGGCAAGAGGAAACAAGGAAAACAGGCGTGGCTTAAATCACACGTACTTTTAGAACGAGGCATCCAAATGGTGATAAGTTAAAAATATCCAAACTGAAAACACGCCAGGCAGAATGGAAATGGTGCAGAACATACTTGAATCACTCCTCTCCTGGCTGAGTACCCGGATAGTTCCCTTGAACAGACACTGGACAGCTAGCCCTAAGATGCCACGGCTTACACGTGCTGTATAAAAACCCACATTTCATTTCATTTCACTCCCTGCCCTCCAAGCAATGGAGCTCCAGTTCAAATTGTCACTGCCTCCCACACTGACTGAGACAGAGAAGGCCCCCAAACTGTATAATCCCATCCAGACCTCCATGGGCTGGAAGGGAACAACACGCCACCAGTCCAGATTCGCAGCTCAGGCCCTGGACCCCCATTGTCTCACTCACCGCCTGAGGGATGCGGACTTCGGCACATTCCTGACCAACCCCGCCTTGGATGGCCTACAGTTATCCTTTCTCACCACAGCTTCAGGGGTTGCCGCACCTCCAAGTGTCTCAAAATCAAGTGGCCTTTCCGCTGGGGGGGCTTTGTCGCAATCCAATCAGCAGCACTGGTCCAGGTGCTCCTGGGAAACACCACCTGCCTCACCTTCACGCTCGCCCCAAGGATTGCCAAACACCCAGCAGCAGTCCTCCAGTCCAAGCAAGATGAGCACTCCACCTCCAACCAGATCTCAACAGTGCTCCAACCCGAGTCTCTCCGCCACTCACCTTGGGCCTCCCGATCTCTCTCTTTCCAGCCCTTGTCGCTCCCCAGCTGTTTGATTTCTTTCAGTGCAGAGAGTACAAATACTCCGGCCCATGTTTCAGGTTGTGGCCCAATGGCCCTACATCTCGGCCCCGGGTACTCTGATTTTACTCCCTTCAGGTAATGCGGACCCATGGCTCCTCTGGTCTATATGAACGCCTGTGTTCAGGGCTACCGATTCTCATGTTTGGAAATCTAGGGTTCAACGGATTATGGACGGATGGCAGGATTATTTGTTGTTTAGCACGGAGCTCTGCTAAAAGTGGCCATGTTTGCTCCCAGCCACGCCACCACCCCTGCCTTTTATAAACATTAAACCCCTTGAATGTGGCAGTACCTGGGGCTTGGGAGCCTGAGAGACTCCCATATCAATAAAATAAAGAATCTCCAGGGAGGGAATAGTACCTGGGGTAGCGGGAAGGCCATACGGCCTGCCCCACATCTTTTCACAATGCAGCCCCAGGAAGGTGGTGGTCCCCAGGGCATATTAAGCCGCAGGCATTTAATTGTTTTTTTCACTGCGTATAGGGCAATTACACCATCATAGGCATCTTTATCACATATTTCACATTTTACCTTGGTACAACTGCATTCTCTTGCTCAAAGTGGTACACATGTCTGAATTCTGCTTTTTCTACCCCCCCCCTTTTTTTCTCTCCAATTCCCTCCACAGGTGTTGTCAGTTATACATATGATGACATGCATTCGATGCACACCAATAAATGTCATCAGACATGTATGTTGAAGTCCTGATGATGATCCTGCATTAATCATAGAGCGAAACGTTGTTGACCTTAAATACTCTGGCCCTTTAAATATGTTTATATGCCTTCTGGGTGCAGTAGAGTTCTCCTTGGTGTAAATAAGTGACCCTCTTGTGGATACAACTGATGGTCATTTAATGACTCATGCCTGTTTTCATGTTTTTAACACCCATTGAGTTTTAACCCAGTGGGGTTAATCTTCAACACATATATATGAGACTTCACCGACAACATTGTAGGAACTTAGAAAGACGCTGGAGGAAATCTTATTGCCCCATAGCTAAGCAATCCTACAAAGATGCCTTATCTATATATAAAAAGGCCATTATTGCTCGGAAAACATTTTTCTTTTCGACCCAAGTAGATAACGCCAGGAATTCGGCCAGAGAACTGTTCTCAGTGGTTACCTCCCTATCTACTCCTCCGTCGGGTCTCGGAGTTGAACCCTCCCAGCTGTTTTGTAATGCACTGTCCACTTTCTTTACCACTAAAGTGGCAGATATCTATGCATCTTTCGGTGGAGATGTAGGGGCTAGATCCACTGTCAGCAGTAAGGAAATACCCCATATCAACCACGATCCTCTCTCGTCATTTGCCAATACCACACAAGACCAAATTAGCAGACTTATCTCCATCACTAAGTCTGGATCCCCTTTGGACCCATGCCCTCCTGCAGTGATGGCTACTTTAAGTGAGGTGATCTCTCACCCACTTATGGAAATCTGCAACACTGCCTTTCATACCGGCTGTTATCCAGCCCAGTTGAAGAAGGCAGTGATTAAGCCTCTTTTGAAGAAGCCCTCCCTGGATCCTTCCGCCTTGGCCAGCTACAGACCCATTGCCTGTCTCCCCTTTCCTGCCAAAATTTGCGAAGCCCTGATGAATATACAGCTCTCAGAGTTCGTCGATACTCACCATCTTTTAGACGAAACGCAGTTTGGCTTTAGGAAGGGACACGGGACGGAGACTGCTTTAATAAAAGTGTCAGATGAAATCAGAACCATCATGGATCAGGGAGGTGCGGCCATCCTAATTCTTCTGGATCTGTCCGCAGCATTCGACACGGTCGACCATGCTATTTTGGTCGACCGTGTCACAGCTCTGGGGATAGACAGTTCGGCTAGAGACCTTATTTCATCCTTCCTGGCCGACCGTACCCAGACTGTCAAGTTGGGTAACTTCTACTCTCCCGTCTCTGCATTACCATGTGGAGTACCTCAAGGCTCCTCGCTAAGTCCCACGTTATTCAACATCTACGTAGCGGACTTAGCGAGGGTAATAAAGGCCTACGGGGTGCGTTTAACTTCCTACGCAGACGACACCCTTCTGGTGCTGGCGATCCATAAGAACGGCACAGCGGTGGCAGCCAATTTTCAGGAGACCATGCTTGCTGTCAGTATGTGGATGTCCTCCAACTGTCTAAGGCTCAACTCGGATAAAACCGAGGTTATGACCTTTGGCAACCTCTCCCCAGAATGGTCTTCCATCTGGTGGCCTAACCGGCTGGGCTCTCCACCCGTCCCAGTGGTTAAGGCGAGGAATTTGGGAGTCATCTTCGACAGCAAGCTGATTTTCAACCTTCATGTCAACAAGGTTGTCTCCTCTGCTTTCTTTATTTTAAAGAAAATTAAGAAATTGCTGCCTTACCTCCCCACTTCTGCCGGGAAGACCCTAGTTACCACCTTGGTATTTTCCAAAATTGATTATGGAAATGCCCTCTTTCTCAACACCCAGAAACTTGTGCTGTCAAAGCTACAGTCCATACAGAATGCGGCCGCTAGAATTCTCCTAAACATTCCTCGCCGTCAGCCCACTACTCTCGCCATTCGCCAGCTTCATTGGCTCAGAGTAGAAAGCCGAATCAAATTCAAGGCCCTCTGCATTGCCTACAAGGCAGTGCATGGCAGCGGACCCAAGTTTCTGACTGAGGCATTTCAGCTGTACACTCCCAAAAGACTGCTGAGATCTGCCAACACCTGCCTCCTACCTGTACCTCGCACCAGAACGGCAACTTAGGGAGACAGACGCTTCCTAGTGGCAGCACCAAAACTTTGGAACCTTCTGCCACCAAATATCAAAAATGCCCCCAACCTGATGAGCTTTCGTAGGCTCTTAAAGACGTGGTTGTTTGATCAGTGAACTTTATTATTGCGGTCCTGCTAGCTCACACATGCGCCGAGACACCCTTGGGTAATTGTTTGCGCAATAAAAAATTTCAAAAATAAATAAATAAATAAATAAATAAAAGTGTATTACATATCCATTTTTGATTACTCCTGGACATTATTCTTGTCTCCGGAGCATTGTTATGTAGTCACTAATTGTAGGGACCTTTGTTCCTGAAAATACTTACTACCCTTGGTCCCTATGGATTCTTGGTTTCCCTTGTATTTATTAACTAGAAATTGAAAGAGAGCACCAGCAACATATCTTTGAAGATATTATGCTGACCTGCTCTCTCCGCCCAGGACAATGCAGCACAGCAACTTTGGTTGCACAAGGTATTAGTATACTTTGCCCCTGGAAGTGTCACAAAACCTTTACTTCTTGCAAAACTTGTGAAATAATTGAAAGAGTTTGTCTGCATTTTTCAAAAAACATTTGTTGGAATGTGGTGCATTAGTAGGGGTAAGTAGGTGCCTGCAATTAGTAATAAGGCCACAAGCACAATGTAAGGCCCTTTCAAGGTCTCAATAAATTATTCTCTTGCTCAATCCTTGGTAGCTGGCTACGAGCAAGCAGGCTTCACTTAGTAGACAGGTGTATAAAGCATTTAATAACACCAATACATTAAACGAGTAAGACAAAACACACATTAAAAACTCAATACTAATTTAAAACTATAGGACATATTCCTATGAATAAAATGACACAAAAATGGCAATACTCCAATGTAGGGAACAGGGCAAATGACATTTTAAAGATTACCTCTTTTCTAGGTGTCTAAATACAAAAAGCTCCAACTTGGAACATCTTGTCACCTATGACCGGGACAAAGGCAACTTTTGATGGCAAATGCTGTGGAGTGCAGCTCAGACACACTGATTGGTAGGCCCTGGTCGAGTTTTTGCCTTCAAACTTAGTCGTGTATCTGAAGCTGGAGTCAATGACAACAGCTTGGTTAAGCGTGAGGCCCTGGTGAAATCCTGGAAGTCTTGTGCTTTGGAGCTCTCAGTGAGATGAAACTGAAATCCAGGTGGGTCATGGTTGAATGTTGGTGACTTGACTCTCTACAACAGGTTGGTCAAA
Source organism: Lissotriton vulgaris (assembly GCF_964263255.1). Classification (NCBI taxonomy): domain Eukaryota; kingdom Metazoa; phylum Chordata; class Amphibia; order Caudata; family Salamandridae; genus Lissotriton; species Lissotriton vulgaris. Next base: position 1,086,758,697 of record NC_141697.1, on the reverse strand, counting down.
TTATGAGCTTTTTGAAAAATTCTCAAAGATTCTCCAAACTTCTGGATCTTCTTCCAGATGGTCGTTTTCGGGCTTCCAAGTGTCTGCAACACCAATTCAAGGGTCTAGAAGCTCCGAGATGGTCCTTGGAATGTTGAGACAATGTCTCACAGAATGCATTTAAAAGGTCCCTGGATGTTGTCCAGCTGGGTTCTTCTTGGTGGAGAGGATGCAGGTGGAGCTCTTTTACTCTGTTGCTTTCCGGTAGTCCACTGCTTCTCTTCTTGAAGCAAGGCAAAGTCCTTAGGGCTGCAGTTCAAAAGTGTGCAGCAGATGCAGTCACTCAGAGTTTAATCCTTTGGGGTGCAGGCCAGATGTTCTAGCAGGGCAGTCCTTCTGCTTGTAGTTTTAGAGAGGGATCTGAGTTGCTGGCAAATCTCCCATATTTACTCATTGCCCCTGGGTGACAAGCAGTGGGGCACCCCTGACCAATAGGGTACAGTTTGAAACCCAGAAGTATGACAACTTCCTCCAAAGTATGGCATATTAATGTCTCAGAAAGCACTATTCCTTTAAAATCCAAAATGGAGGGGGCATGGCAAAGATGAAAAGTGGTTTGGACATGTCTGTCCTTGTCTCCCGACTCGCCGCCAACCCCTGTTCCCACCGATCAGCACAACAGAATCGAGACAGATCGCGCCCGTGGCAGAAATACAGTGGAAAGGCGAGGCTGGTCTGGATTCAATGCTGGCTGCCACGAACTACTTCCCGCGTCACCCAGAAGAGGTCATCCAGTAGCATTGCATGCCAGAAAGCTGAAAGATCTAGGCTGTTGAAGGTGCCTTACAGGGAAAACACTGCAGGGAAGAGTCGATCTTCTGCCTCAATAGGAGAGCGAGGTGAGGAGAAAGGGCGATTGGAGCCTGGGAGCAACAGCATCTCAGAAAGCTGGGTGCTGCATCTTGTACAGAGGGAGTGATTGGCACCGGGAGGACCTACGACTGGGCCCGGCCTACACTTGGAGAGCGGCGGTCCCTGGGGTGCTGCCCTGTACGAGCACAGGCTGAAAAAGAGGCAGGGGGTCTAGGAGTTTGTCAAAGTTACAAAGGGGGAGAGACTAGAAGACACCATGCCCACTATGCGATGTGTGCTTCGGGCTACCTACAGCCCCAGCACGCTTGGGCCTAGACAGAGGCAATTCCTAAAGATGAGAAGCGGCCCCCTAGGGAGAATCAGGGCCCGTCCGACAATCAGCTGATGCTGAACGCCGACTACGGGAGTAAGGGTAGAGAAAGAGAGTGACTGGCCCCTGCATCAGATATACCCCGTTTTTAGTTAGCAAAAGTTTTCAAGTGGCTAAACAACAGCGTACAATGTGAGATGACGGGGCAGGCCGGCAGACGCCTGTGTCCTTGAGAAGAGCGGAGGAGATTTGGCACTGAAGGGCAATAAGAGAATGAGCTGCCTGCCAGTAGTCAAACCAGACAGCATCCCTCAAAAGGGGCAACACAAGCACCACTGGACCTAACTGGCGGTACTGGAGTTCTCAGAGGGACCATGTTACTGGCCCCATGGATGCATAGGAAGTCAAAGCATGCTGGCACACCATAAGGTTAGTCAGCCATAAGCCCCCGGGGTCTGGGCAGACAAGAGCCAAGACACAGGGAGAAACATTGTGCCGGAATCTACACCAGACCTGCGCCTTGGAGATTTGGAGGACCGGCAAGGATTAGATGACAGGTATGGTTTGAGAAAGAGTGGGGACACCTACATGCAACAATAAACACTTGCTAGATGTAGGGAAAACAATATAGAGGGGAAATAAACAAGCTTGTTGCAAGCATCAATGTTTAAAGAACAGATATAGCAGGACATGGTACATTTAATCAACAGACTTAGTGCTTGAATATTATCAAAAAGTATATTTTATTTTTATTTTACTGATATTTTGTCATCTTTTCAAAAGTATCAAAAATATAACTGTGTATGTTTAAAATTCACAATGCATCAGAACATATTGTGACATATGAGACATAATCAAGTGAATACGAGAATAATACATATCAATACAGTTTACATATAATACAGCATTTTCTCTTATGTTCGAAACAGGGTCCAGATCATATATGGACAGATCATATAGGAACAGAAAGGAGGGTCGGCAGTAGATAGGACTATCGACCGCTGACCCTCCTTTCTGTCCATATGTGATCTGGACCCTGTTTCGAACATAAGAGAAAATGCTGTATTATATGAAAAATGTATTATGTAGAATTCCCTTATTCACTTGATTATGTCCGATATGTCATAACATAATATGTTCCGGTGCATTGTGAATTTTAACCATATGGAATTATATTTTTGACACTTTTGAAAAGATGACAAAATATCAGTAAAATATTAAAAATAAAATATATTTTTGATAACATTCAAGCACGAAGGGCCCGATGTAGGTAGGCCGTTACCGATCGGTAACGGCCGAAAATACCGATTTTCGGCCCTTACCGATCGGTATCCAGCCATCGAGATGTAGGGCAATGAAAATCGTCCAAATCGGTATATATACCGAATCGGAATAGTTACCGAATCGGAAATAATCCGATTCGGAAATACCCCGAATCGGTAAGAGAACGAATCGGTAACATACCGATTCAATAAAAATACCGAATCGGTACATGTACCGATTCGGTAGTGACACCGAATCGGAAAAAATACCGATTCGGTCCATGTATCGAATCGGTAGAGACAGCGAATCGGAAATAATTCCGAATCGGATAAACTACCGAATCGGTAGAGTTACCGAATCAGTAAATCACCGATTCGGACAGGGCAAAACTCATATTGAGATATAGGGAAGCATAGAAATACCGATTTTGGCTCAAAATTGGTATTTCAAAATCGGTATTTACCATGGATTACAATCAGGTGGTAACCAACTTCAACCTATAAAAATAGACCCAAAATGCATTGCAACTTGCAGGATGGTGGCTTTTTATGTCATTGCAAGGCGGCTACGGCTACAGCAGGAAGGAGAGAGGGAATGGCAAAGAGAGGAACAGGTCTACAGACAGAGGATCACCCTGTTCATGCTTACAGAGGCAGAGATCCTACAGAGGTACAGGCTGGACTCAGACACCATTCTGGAGCTCATCAGGGACCCTAAACCACTGTTGGACCACCCCACCCCAAGGGCACACGCCATCCCAGCGCACGTGCAGGTGCTATGCAGCCTACACCTGCTTGCGTCTGGCAGCTATCAAAGTGGAGTAGCTGCGGTAGGAGGGGTGACCCAGAGCAGCCTGTCAAGGTTTTTCCACACATTCCTTGACGCCATGATACAGAGGATGGACCAATACATCTCTTTCCCTGCAACCTACGCGGAACTGGTACAAACAAAAGCAGACTTTTACCAGATGGCACAATTTCCCCAAATCATCGGCTGTATAGATGGCACGCACATTCCGATTTGCCCCGCTGCTGACACAGAATACATATACCGCAATAGGAAGTCTACGCACACCATCAATGTGCAGGTGATCTGCAATGCGAAGTGCACCATCACAGACCTGGTCGCAAAATTCCCAGGGAGTACCCACGACTCCTACATTTTTCAACAGAGCGGCATCTATGCACGGCTGACGGCTGGCGAATTTGGTGAAGGATACCTCCTAGGTGAGACACATCATCAGACCCCCATAACACAAAGTAGCTATGTAAAATACATGTATGCATGTGAGTAATGTTACCCCTTTTCCTTCTGGGCGACAGTGCATATGCCCTCCGCTCATTCATACTCACCCCCTACCTCAACCCCTCTACACCCAGCCAAAGGAGGTATAACCGGGCCCACAAAAGCACAAGGAATATAGTTGAACGGACCTTTGGCATCTGGAAAAGCAGATTCAGATGCTTGCACAAGAGTGGAGGTGCAAGGCAGTATACCCCCATCACCTGCTGCAAGATCATAGCTGTCTGTGCAATGTTGTACAACCTTGCGGTTAAGAAGGGCACTGAGGTGGAGTTGTTAGACTACGAGGACCATGACGACGACGTTGCTGTGCCACAAACACAACCTGCTGGGGTGTCTACGCCAAGTGATGGCAGATACAGACGTGAGGAGATTACAGAAAACTATTTCTGAGTGAGTACAGATGCACAGACAGGTCAATGGATGTTAGAAAAAGAAATATTTAATAATGTTGAAACAACGTTACTGCACTGATGTGCAACAAAAGAAAATGTAAAAAAAAAGTGGGTAAATGTCAATTGTCCGGGTTGCCTCAACCGCCCTGGCAGTCTTATTTCTTGCTACGCTTAGCAGCCCCACTAGGATGTGCCTCACCCCCTTCTGCATGTCCAGCAGCCTCAGCTGAGCGCCTGCTGCTCCCGCGCGGCTCAGACACTGCGCTGGCCGGGCTGCTGCAGCTGCTGCAGTCCCCAGCCTCGCCCAGGTCCAGGGCTGGATTAACAACAGTGTTCGAAATGATAAGTGCCTCCATGGCGGTGGTAATGTGGGCCATGCCCCTAGTGACCTCTGCCGTGTTCTGGGTCAGGCTGGCCTCCATGTTTGCCCCACGTTGGCATAGCTGGGCGGTAGCAGCAGCAAGGCGGTTGATAGCCCTATTCTGCACGCGGGCATCCCTGCAGCGAGAGAGCTCGTATTCATCCATTTTTGTACAGAGCTGGGTGATGGCAGTGGTCATTCGCCCAAGACCTGTTGCAATGTCCTTGTTGCTTTCAACAAATGTCTTGAACCCCTGTGCCTTCTCTCCCATCTGCAGGTTATGCACCCACAACTGGCGCTGGCAGGCCAAGATTGATTTAGACTGCATCCTCTGGATCTTTACCATACTGCCCTCCAGCCCTTGAAACACGCGGCCCTCCTGTGCTGGAAGTGCACTGCTGGATGTTCTTCGCCTCCGGGGATTGCTGCTGTCCTGCTGTGTGGGCTGGGGTGCCACAGGTGTAACTGGGTTGCTAGCTGGGGCCTGACCCGCTGCTCCCTCGATGGGGTTTAATGGAGCAACAATTATACTCCTGGCAGGAGATGTGGCAGGTGCAGGGTGGCTCTGTGGTGGTGAGTTCTCCGGGGAGAACTGCAATGGGGGCGTTACAGATAGTCGGGGTGAGTGTGGAAATGTGAGGGAATGTCCAGTGTCTTCCTCATTTCCCAGGGCACTGCTGTTCTCATCCTTCTCCTCCTCCTGTGCTGGTAGACTGGTGCTTGGCCCTGCCACCGCACTGGCAGATGGTGCTGGTGCTGGTGCTTGAGTAGCTCCTGCTCCTCCGCCTGATGGTGCCCCTAGGTATAAAGAAGCATTTGTGAACTGAGTGCTGATGTATTACAGTCACTACAATTAAAGCATTGCACATATCATTTCAAATACTTTGATTCAGTTTTACAGTTCTGTTAATTATGCTTCTGCATTGGCATTTTTGCCTACTTCTGCTGACTACATTTACCATGATGCATTTCTCATGTCTGTTGGTAGCAGTACTGGGCTGGGGTTTGGCTGTGCATTGGGTCTAAAGGGGAGGTGTCTGGTAGGGTGTGTCAAGATGCGCATGCTTCTTACCTTGAGCTGTAGCTCTGGCTGAGCTATCCAGGTTCCCAACTCCCACCACACTCTCCCTCTCAATGGTAGTCGCCACAAGTTCCTCCAGGTCAGTGAGGGGTGGGGCCGGGTTCCTGCCTCCACCAGTAAGTACTGCCTGCTTCTGCAGCTCTGCCAGTTTCCTCTTTGTGAGGCTGCGGATATCGTAGAACCTCTTCTTGAGGTCGTCCAGGCTCCTGGGGGTGACACCAACAGCGTTTACTTTCTCCCCTATTTCACTCCACAGCCTCCTCTTAGTGCTCTCAGGAACAGTGAGGGACAGCCTCCCAAACAGCTGCCTGTGTACCCTCACCACCTCCTCCACCAACACTTGCAGCTCCATGGTGCTGAATTTTGCCTTCCTCTTGCGCTCTGCCTTCTGGCTCTCAGTGCTGCTTGCCATGTTTCACAGTGCTCTGGATTCTGTTACCACTGCTGCTCACTGTGAATGCTCAGCTCAGGCTGCCTCTCCAGAAAGTTCTAATGAGTTGCACCTGCCTGGGTAGCCACTCCCTGCTAGGGTGGGGGAGGGTGGTTCCACCTCATTGGCTGATGTCTTTGGTTTCAGTTTGACTTGCTTGCCGAATCGGCATTTACCAATTCGGTATTTACCGAATCGGATTTTTCCGATTCGGATTTTACCGATTCGGTAAATACCGATTCGGTATTTACAATGCGTTCCAATGGGCCTTTTGGCCATGGGGGTGTATTGCGATTACCGAATCGGTATTTGCCGAATCGGTTGTAGCCGAGTCGGTAAATTCCGAATCGGTAAATGCCGATTCGGTACGTATCGAATCACAATACCGATTACTACCGAATCAGTATTTTTCCGATTTTTTTTATCTACATATCATTTTCTGATTTCAAAATACCGATTCGGTACGATTCGGTATTTTGAAATCGGAAAATGCGTTTTACCTACATTGGGCCCTAAGTCTGTTGATTAAATGTACCATATCCTGCTATATTTCTTCTTTAAACATTGATGCTTGCAACTAGCTTGTTTCTTCCCCTCCAAGATGACAGGTATTGCATAACCCTGGGCGGAGTCGTGAAGTGAAAAAAATACTCCGCTGCACTACGAGGATCTCTGTGAGCGGCGGAGTACTGTAGAAAAATGCAGTTTGCGGTGATTGCACAGTGCCGGATGCTTGTGTGCACTGTGCAATCATTGCGAACGGCACCATGCACATCACGAGCGGGCGCTGCTTTCCTTTTCTGCCACTCTAGTAGATTTTTACTCGAGCTACAGCTTTCTCAACGTGAACGGGCAGTTTCTCAACACGAGCGGTTGCGAGCATGTGCAACCACTCACAATGAGAAACCTGATCCCCCGCATTGAGTAATCTCATTGGGAGGTTGATTTTCCATGCTCGCACTCGCCAACTTGATGTTGACGATCACGAACAAGGAAAAATCTTACCGGAAGGTTGATTTTCCACGCTCTGGCTCGCCAACATGACGTTGACGATCGCAAGCGAGGAAAAATCTCAGCGAGCTCCGCATTTTGCGGAGTGCGGGAAACTCTGCAAACTCCACAAGCGGAGCGGAGTACACCGTCCAAGCTAGGTATTGCACAATCGAAGAAGAGTCAAGGGAGAGTCCTACAGCCTAGCTGCAGTGGTGGTGCAGCTGGAGGAGTCCCCATCAGGCAGCAGCAGTACATTACCGGAGTGGATCATACCTCAGACCACTCCCTAATCATGGTGGCTGCAAAGGGGAAAAAAGAGCGTACACTGAAAGACATACTGACCAGACTCCCTTCTGTCTCCGGGGGAGGTGGGCAGGCGCAATAGAGCGGCAAACCTGATCAGCAGCCAGAGAAAACAGAGGAACAGGTTAACCGCACCTTCTTGGAGTCCCTGTTTGCTTCATTGCGTGAAGACATACAATATGTAAGACCATGAACACACGCGGAATGAGGAAGTGGAGACCCTGCAGCAGGATGTAATTGGCTTATGGGGCAACAGATAGAGCTGCACGCCCACGCTGAAGCCCTCGAGTACCACCCAAGGCGCATTATTATTCTTGTCAAAGGTGTACCATCGAAAGCAGAGGGCTTGGATATGTTCCACTACCTGAGGGAACCCTTCAAGTATATCCTGTGGTCCCCAAAAGACACAGAGATTAAAATTGACTGGGCGCACAGAATGGGCCTCCCGCTGCAATCTACAGCTCTGCCCCCGGACATCTTGGCTTACCTCACAGACTTCTAGCTAAAGGAACTGATCCTGCGGAAGGCATGAGAGAGGCAATCTCTTCCGAGGCCATACCCCAAAATGTTATCAAATCTTGGCCATGTTCACTTTGCAGAAAAGAAGGGAGTTTCAATCAGCTACTACACACTTGTAGAATTTAGGGATTGCCTACTCATGGGGACATCTTTTCCGTTTGATATTCCGGGGGAAAGGTAAATTGCTTCAACTCTGGTCCCTTCAAGAAACTTGTAGCATCCTTGGAACTGTGAACTCCTTAGACAAAGAGTCAGAGAGAGGTGATTCTAAGCCGCAGCAAAGGAGAAATCGGTGGGACCGGAAAGGTCACTCAAGAGAGAACAGTGCGAGGTCCGACCCTACCACTAGAGCGAAAGAATGTCAGGCGGACCTCATGTCACTGTCAAGGAAACAACGAGAAGTAGCTGCAACAAGAGACCCTTGCACAGGCATTTAATTTCATAAGGGGCGAATCTGGTGATGGGTGAGGGCTGCGGGGGGAGGAGGGAGACAAACGGGACATGACACATCCCCAATTTTTCTACTTTCCAGGGACTCGTCGACTCGACGAATTAGTCTTGAACTTATAATGACTGTTTTGAGTTTTTGGCTTTGTTTTTTTCAAGTTTGGGGGAAAACCAGTACTAATTTTAATGGGAAATCAGGAACACAGCAGGCATACACAGGGGGAGACTCTGTTTGAGGGGGCTAAAGGAGACTGGAGTCACTAGAGGTACAAAGGAGCAATCAGATAACTTTTTCTACAGTTGGAATGGCACCAAAGGTAATTAAGGTAGTTTTGCTTAATTGGAAGGGCCTCAATAATCCCATCAAGAGTAGGGAGGTACTTTCCTTCGTCGAAAACTCTGAGATAGATATTTGCCAACTTTAGGAGACTCACCTCCTTAGCAGGGACTGGCAACCCCTTAAAACATTGCATTCACACAGTAGTTCTTCTCATCTACCCTGACAAAAAAAATTAGCTATCCTGATAGCACACCGGTTCAAAGGGAAGATGGGCCCCAAAGTATCAGAAGTTAACGGTAACTCCTTGTATACTCTCTTCATATTGGAGGTCACATCCTGGGATCTCTATACACTCCTAACTCTAGTCAGGAATGGTTAGTTCGGACAGCAGTCTCAGAGGGGACGACCACACTGGAGCGCATGATTGTGATGGGGGAGATTTTAATCTCGATTTTGACACCGATAAGGATAGGTCCATTTCTAGGACTGATCAGGTGGGGTCCTGTCAAAGGGAGGATGCAAGTGGCTACAGAATATGGTGTTACTGGACCAGTGGAGGGAGGCACATCCTCAATCTACCCAATACACATTCTTTTCACATGCCCACAAAACATATGCATGACTTGATGATTTACTAAGGACCCGGGAGGTCCATCGTATCATGAGGGACATAGAGATAGATCCTTGATGCAGTGATCCTCACACTGGAATTTCCACTTCAGAAGCACCACCATGGGAACTGGCATCTTAAGGAGACCCTGCTCTACAGGCCTGCAGTCGTACTATAGCTCACAGTAGCTATACGCAATTATTTCGAACAGAATGACACTCCTGATATCACTATTTCAATGCTGTGGGAGGCTATGAAGGCTGAAGTTTGAGATGAACTTATAGAGATATCTGCAGCTGATAACAAAGCACGTAGAGAGAACCTGGACCAATTGACAGCCCAAGTCAAGGAACTGGAATGAATACACAGCCGCACAGGCACTATCAATGCCCTTACCTGTTGTTTTTAATACTCCTTCCTAAAAGTCAACCAGGTGGGGCTGTCCCAGAACGTGCGTGAAATTTGTGCTCATATTTTACCGCAGAGTGGGCAGGCTGCCTCTTCTATCTGGAAATATCTCCTTATGCGATCAGGGGTCGGTAGGCCCCATGAAGTACAAAGTATTTTATTTACTTGAAGCGTGCATTTCTGGATATTTTTGGTATTCTAGACAGTATATTGTCCCAGTCCTTCGCTAGAATTTGGTGTGACCAAGTCCCCTTCCCATTGGATTTGCAGTGACTCTGTATAAGCAGGATACTGCAATAATGGTTTCCTGCTGATAGGGCCATATAATAACAGCTCAGTTGTGTTGGGAGCTCTGTAGTTCATGTCTTCCAGGGCTTGCAAGTTGCTGCCATGAGTGTTCTGTGCAATAGAACATGTCTCTGGGGTAGTCTGAACTCTGCTCAAAACTCCTCAAATGGCAATAGCTCCATATCCCTGTATTGGTCACCCATTCTTGTTGCTCCAGCTTCTATCCAAGCCTCGCATGTTACTCCCATGTGGAAGTGCTCTTAACTGATGACATCACTGTTGATATCATCCACAAAATCACTAACTCACCCACTCATTCCCCCATAGAACATTTCATACACCCACTCCCACACAACCATTCACAAACCCATTCACACACCCATACCAGTACTTACACAGCTACTCACTGATTCATAGATCTAGACACAGATCCACTCACTCACCCATACAGCCACCCATACACCCACTCACTCAGTAATACAGCCGCTGACATATCCACTCATAAACCCATATAGCCACTCACTCACTGAGTCAGTCACCCATAGAGCTACTAACACACCTACTCACTCACCAATACAGTCAATCACACAACCACTTACTCACCCATACATTTATACATACACCCAATTTCTCACTCATACAGATAGTAGCACATACTTACTCAACTATACAGTCACTGACACAAGTACACACTCACCCATACAGCCACTCTCACATCACTCACCTATTCTGCCTTTACTATACCCAGTTACTCACCCATATACCACTGACACATCCACTCACCCACATAGCTTTACACAAAATCACTCACCCATATAGCCCCTCACACACACACTCACACTCTCATACAGCCACTGACTCATCTACTCGCTCATCCATATGAGCAGTCACACACACCCCTCATCAACCTCACAGACACTCAGACACCCATACAGGTACTCAGACAGCCAATCAATCACCCAAAGTGTCACTCATTTTGACAGCAGAATGTCACTCATAGGTCAACAGAAACAATAGAAATGCCACATATAAGCAAACTGAAAACTTGGCAGCTATGGGTTGAGGACACTGGGTTCAACCAAAATATAGTCATATGATGAGACTCAGGTAAGTTGCTAAGTAACTTATAAAAAGGAAGTGTCCCCAATAAGGCTAAACAATTGCTTACAGTAAGAAGAACAAAAGCATTCTAGAACACAGGAATACAGCCAACTCACGGTGCACACAGCTGAACATTTAAAAACAAAAACTAAGTAAATGTAACAATGAACAGTGCAAATCACCCCTTATGCCTCCTCGCAGTCAGACGTGTTCAAAAGAATAAGGCAAACCCGCGCTTACTTGTCTACCCGTTGGCACCAATTGTAGCAGCCCAGGATATCTTGTTAATGAGCAAATTTAAAAACTAATTTGGCTACTTAACAACACTCATGGGAGTGACAAATACCGTCATATATGTGCTGGTATAAAAAATCTGAGCATTTCTAGTATTTCTGAGCAACAGTATCCTCTCAAGTGAAAGTACATACTTTAGCAGCAAAAAACAATAATACCTGCGAAAGTCATATATATTTTTCTGGGAGGACCAATCAAGGTGCCCTCAAAAGTTGCAACTCAACTCATCTTACAGGATGTCAGTGGGAGCCATAAACGAATCACTGCCCTTCATGCCCCCTAAATGCAATGTTCACTTGTTAAGAAACACGAAACACATACGGTTACGGGTTACGGTACAAGGGCTGTATTGTGATCAATGTTTAGATTTACCCAAATTTGCCAAATATGTTGAAGTGACTGTGGAAGGAAGAGCATTACGAGCGACTGGAGGAGTCATAATGATATTTGTGATTCAATAAATGTATGACAAGTGGGGAAAAGAAAATATGAAATTCGTTATTGCCAGACTGAATGTTCTATGAAACGCTGGTTAAACTAGCAAACACGTGTTATCAACTTTAAATTCAGGACTTTGTGTCTCAAAATTTGGGTATGAATGTGCCGTTTCCATTGAAATAAACAGTACCCTTATTTAAATAAAATGATCCTTTATGGTATAAAGCTGACTGATTATACACCTTACAGTAATGGAAACTGGTGGGCCAATAGTAATGTTTGTGCTCTATTGTGCTATGTTCACCACGTTGTAGAACCATGTATGTTATAATTACCTAACCAGACGTCTCGAAAAAAGATCTGGCTTCGTTTATTATGAAAGTGACATAACATCCAGATTACATTATTTCAAATGTCATATTTTTTAATCTATGTGTGATATTTGATTGCTGTGAGAAATATTGCACTTTACAAACATCTAGTGCCAATTTGAGAGTAATTAGGAACCTGACATATGTTTTTTTTCTACACCCGGCACTGTAGCTCAGATTTGCAACAGATTTTTCAAATTTCTCGGAGTGAGGCATCGATTAAAATAAATATTTTTCACAGCCATAATATTCTGAATGCTGTGGTTGTGAGCCTCTCTATGTGGTCATAATGGCTAGGCAGATAACTCTAGGTGAAAAAGGTTTCTATAAGGTATGTGTTACTCTACCCCCGAGAAAATTACCTTTAAGAACATATTTCAGCACCGCTTGCATCTAGATTTCCACACTGTGCCCATATCCGCTTTTTGACTTTCTCTGGGTCGTGTTGTAAGTTTTAAACGTCTTCAAATGCAACGCCATTTTTTATCTCTCGTTTTTTTAGTTTGCAGACCTTAAAGGTGAAGAGATTTGCAGCTGTTTTTAATGAGGTGAATTTGGGATTGTGTAGCACTTCATTTTCTGTTAGTTAGTTCTGGGTGTTGTCCTAGTCATGCTCATTAGGCATTGTCGAAATATAACTGTGAGCCTTCAGAATTTTTTCCATCACACCTAAAGCAGATAGATGCTTTATATGTGTCTTTTCTCCTTCTTGCTTCAGAGCTCTTAATTTGAGAACATTAATATCGTCTGTTCACAAGATAGGTGCAGAAAAATCACCCGATTCTTCAAGAACATCGTTACTAATAAAATATCCAACATTACTATAACTGAAAAGCCAGTTTTTGATCAAAGTATCACCACCGTTGCTTTTTTTTTAACGTTTTCAGTTTTTTAAATTTGATCAGGACTTTACTGAGGAAGTTGAAGAAATAGCACAGGGTGGTGATCTTTCCCCAATTCTTTAGTACCTTTGGAGTAAAATTCAGGTTAATATCAATAACTCGCTTCATAAATGACTGTTCCCAAATCTCCAGTAAAAGCCAGCGAAATAATCTAATATTGAAAAAAACCAGGGGTAAAACAACTCCGGCAAACGTGTATGACAGTATTTGTTGGACCTTAGATTGTAGTGTGCCACACACTTTAAAAACAAGACTATACTGCTGAATATAAGAAATATCTGCTGCAAAGAGGGCCTACGGCATCTGACCATGTTACTCTGGTTAGTCATGTTATTGTTGGTGATCTTCTCCACAAAATTTCTCACTGTGGTCATCAGACACTCACCCAAAGCCCACAGACAGTGACTAGAGAGTGTTATAATTTAAATTACTTTTAGTTAACTGACCTAAAACTGTGTATATCGCAGTCACTTTGAATGACTCTTCCTGTCAATAAGGTAACTCAAAAAGAATCAAGTGGTATGGAAACCTGGATGCCCCATACCTTGTGGAGCTCACAGGTGGTATAGCTCCAGGGGTCCCTCTCCCGCGCTGGGCACAGGAAGTGGGCCCATAGCCTGAGAGCTCCTGATTGGGTCAGCAGTGTGGGGCCCCCTCCATGTACTTTGTATGGGGCCCCCTCAAGTTTTAATATGCCACTGCTGACAAGTAAGATAACACAGGATACTGTTTTATGGGACCATGGAACAGATACAATTGTTTGGTCTTAGGGGCTCTTATCCCCGTCTTAGTCCAGAATCTTTTCATGGGTTCATGGAGTAGAAGGCTGAGAACAAGAGAAAAAGCTTAATTTGAAATTTATTGATTTTCTGTAAAAAAACAGTTTTCCATATTTGTCTTAATACATTTTGCTTCTTATCTACGCTTCAGTAGAACTTTAGGTGCCGGTGTGAAAGTCAGTTAAAAAGACTACTACTGGAACGTTTTATACTGTGAAGCATCAAAGAAACGTCTATGTTTGACAAATACTCCTTCTTTCTAGAGTTAGAGTCTTTCCTGGGTTGAGAAGGAGGTATAACATACCCTACTACCGGAGAAGACTTCATCGACTAAAAGTTGAACCGTGCACCAAATAAAAGTGCAGCGTTTTGATCCACAAACGCATCCCCATCCAACTTCACAAGCACACTGCATTACCCAATGAATGTCAGAAAACCTGGGCCTGATTTACAAAGTCCTTGCATTGCCCTTGCATCACACAAGACAACCAAGGACATAAGTAAGATTTACTTAGCCACACAAAGCCACCTGCATGGCTCTGCCTGCTTAGCAAATCCGGAGTAAAGCAAGGAAGCTCAAATTGCTGGCTTGTATTACTCTGCACTGGGAAGGCGTTCCATGGGTGGAGCATCGCTGTTCCCAGACTTAGAAAGACTTGGAAACCTGGGAATGTGGCAAATTGGTGCAACTTTAAAACAGGTGTAAGAAGGAGGAACATCTTTATTTCAGCTCATTATTTCTTTTCCATTTTGAAGCACACGTAGAAATAGGATAATTCCTCAAAGGATTATTTGTGTGTAGAAAGGTGTCCCGTTCTCCATGAAAATAGTCCTGCCTGTAATGCAGGCACCATTGCACCATGGCCCAACGGTCCTCCCGTTAGCGCTAAGTAGCACTCAGTGGACCATCACAGGGAGAGAGCAGAAATACGATATATCGTGGTAGATATGGTGCTTTCCTGCTCTCTTCCTGTCACACTGCGTTACATCACTTTATAATAATCTATCAACTGAGGCTTCCTATCAGGGCATGCTTTGTCCTGCAATCAGGCAAAATTCCCAATAACATCATTATGTCAAATCATATAAATACGCCTCCATTCAAGGCAACATTAAAGCTACCCACCCGGAAGAGGTTCGGCTAGGCCACCCCTTCAAGATCTGTTCTAAGGTCTTGCAAGGTACTGGATGCTTATGAGTAGCTGGCACTAAGAGAACTTCGCTTTTTTATTGGTGCTCCTGCTACTAATAAACATAGGCGTCTTGGTTTTCTCACCAAGCTAGGGAAGTGCATGCCAAAACCAAAAAGGCTAAAAAGACCCAGAAGCATGCAGGGGGGAACTGTGTACTTGAGCAAATCGATAATCTTTAAGTTAAAAACAAAGAAATCTTTTTTGTTTGCTTTACAATAGAGGAAGGTTATTGGAGCATGGTCGAACAAAATGGCTGGAAGAATAGAAATATCAACCAAATGGTCCAGACAGGACCTATATGTAAGGATGTAGTCCAGTCTGGAAGAATGGCCATATTTTTTACTTAAGAAAGTAAAACCCGGTTGGCCCTCCTTCTTTACGCTCCATAGATCAACCAATCCAAGTTCATGCATCATATTAATCATTGTCCGGCGCATGCGTTGAGCTGTGACAGAGCGACTAAGATTAGACCTATCCTTGGAGGGGTTAAGAAGGATATTAAAATCGCCCACGCTTATAATTGGCAAGGTGACTTCAGCCAATATGGCCTGCATTTTAAGTAAACAAGCCGGATCATCAACATTAGGACCATAGTAGGACACTAAAGCTAATTCCACCTCCCCAAACATCACCTGCACCAAAATCCACCTCCCAGATTGGTCAGATAACTTGTTCTTAATGGCGCAGTCTGTATTAGATCTAAAAAAAATCGCTACTCTGTGGTTCTGTGAAAACGGGCCTTGTCTCGTAAGGTCATGGTCCCGTCACGATTTTGGTGATATTGTACCGTATTTAGTGAGTTCGGCTAATATAGAGTGAATTCGTCACGTGAAATAGAGAGTTCATTACCTATTTGGAGATTTCGTCTCGAACATGGGTTCCATTTTGTTTTTGAGTCTCCATTATGTATTGCCATCACGCAGGCCGACGAGTGTGGTCGAACGAACGAAGCGGCCTGGCCTTCATGTGTTTGTATACATTAACAGGGTCTTTCTTGACTCCGAGGTGAATTGCAAGGATCTGATTCCTTCACCTGAAACTGACCCTGCCAAGTCAATTTCTCTGGTTTGATCGTTGTCTGAGATTGCCAATCACTGTTCAGGACATCGTTAACTTTTAGTTTCCTTACACATGCCTTATCTTGCTCGCTATCAGTCATTGTTTCCTTTCTATGCTCTTTACTACATGCATTGTGCTTTTCAATTATGGGTTTGTCCGGCTTGTGAAGATTGGGTTTGGGACATTCCCAATGATTAACTTTGGGTTGGGATGTTGCAAACTGAGCTTTTCATTATGTGATACTTTGTTTGAGAATGTACCCCATTAGTAAGATTTTTGCGCAGTGGGAGTATGTTTGTAAATGTGAATATTGTGTATAAAAGGAGATGTCTTGCTCTACGAATTTGAGCAGTCTCCTGAAATACTCCATGCTGTATTTTTAGGATCACTGTTACTGGCTGCAGCTAATAAATTTGGTCTCTGATGCCACCCAGAAGTATTCCGTGTCTCTGTAAACCAAGACAGGTGATTTCGAAGACTTTGGGAGTGCCCCTGGCACCGCTGGGTTCTAAAAGCCCGGTTCTTCAACTCCTTTGTTGTGCACGGTTTGCTCTGAACAATGGAAACTCTCCACCCATTTATATTTTCTGAACACGACTTTTGCTTCCAGATAGCCTAAATGGGTTTCTTGTCAAAGAATAATTTGTGCGGAGGATTGTTCAAAATATTTCATTATTATCCGCTGGGTTCTAAAAGCCCCCACTTTATCGACCCATGCATGTCGAATGTGGACTGAAGGTTTTTGCTGCGAGGCTTCCCCTTTTCCGACGGCTACGAAGGACTGCTGCCCTGACTGTCGCCCTGTCTTGGACTCTTTTGTGATGACTTGTAGAGCGAGACGATAGACGGTCTTCTGGTGGCGTGACAAGACATTTTGGTTAAGTATACGTGGGTCGCTCCCACGACTTGGTTTTGTTTCTTGGGTTCTTTGATTTGGTTATTGCAATTACCAAAGCCGAGGGGCTCGTACATTTGCGAGTATATCATGTTAGATAACCCCTTGAATTTGAAGCTAGATTAGTGAGCGAAGATGCCTGGTCTTAGCAAACTTAGGAATTTGTTTTATTGTAGTTGCAACAGGGATTCCCGATTGGAGGATTCGTGTCCGATACCTCCGGTTGGAACTCCGACTTATGAGCTCTATTCAAAGCATGGTGTGGGTCCCATTACGTATAATGAAGTATGGGTCCGCTATACACGGAAAGATGGTGTCTTAAAATGGCCACAACATGGTAGTTTCGAAACAGATGTTTTAGATAATTTGGAAGTTGCACTATTTAGGAAGAAAGCCCGGCCGGCGATGTTTGACTCTTTCCGCCTCTGGCGTAATGAAGCCAAACAGCAAGAAATTAAGCAAGCTAAAAGAGATAGGAAAGATAAGAATATATCGATAATGAAAGCTGCTAGGCAGTTTAAAGAAGACAAAGAAGATCGTGCGATTGAGGTGTCGGATAGACAAAATTGTATGGCCATTGATAAATGCTATCCGGCTTTGCCACCTCTCCTTCCGAATGTGACTAAGGACCCTGAAAAGGATCCTTTGATGTCACATTTGTTGAGATTACCACCCCCTTATGTGCAGAGTGCTACGGCACCTCCACAACCTCTAGTTGTTCAACCCCCTGCTGTTGTTCAGCCACCCGTTCTTCCACAGTTGGTTCTCCCACCTCTGGCGCAGCCTTCTCTAGGGCCGCCAGGTTTGCTTACAGTTTTGCCTCAAACTCCTTTGCCTTCCTCTCCTTTACCTTCGACTTTCTTTGCTATTGACCCTATGTCTCTGTCGCCTCAAAACACTTTGTCCCCTGTCCTTATGTCAACTTCTTCTCCTTCTGCTCGAAAACGAATGACTGAGACTGTTGCTAGTCTTTTGTCTCCACTCTTTGGGTCACTGCATATGATCCCGATTTCGGAACGTAAGCAGAGTCGTAGTCAGCTTCCTGGTCCCGAAGAGCGGGCAGTGTTGGATCTTTTGGCTCGTAGATGGATTTTAAATGTTTCTAGATATGATTTACAAGCGGTCATGGATGTTTTCTTACAGTGGGATTCGCCTAAGCAAAGGTATGTTTTTGATGTAATGTGTTCTTTCTTCGTGAGGAATGGATAAATAATAAGTTGGGTCTGATTCCACAGGAAGTGCTTGATGTTCAGTCTGAATTTGCTAAAGGGACGATAGTGGGTCCCGATGTTGAGGAAGCGGTAGAGACGCTTCTTGCATTTAGGTGTAGACTTCCTTCTGAAGGACTGGGTTTTATTAAGACCCAGCGGTGCCAGGGGACAACACCTGAAACCTTCGTGGGTAACCTGTTCCGGCGTACCAAATGACAGAGACACGGGACACTTCCTTCGGCGTCAAAGATTCGAGGTTTATTACTGCAGGGAAAACAGAAGTCACGAGAAGTACAACACGTGTAAGTTCTGGGAGACTGCTTCCAATTGCTACTGTGGGTCGCTCCTTTTATACACATTTCTCTCATAGGTTAACATGGTACACAAAGGTTTACAACTCGGTTCCCATCATAAACCACAAGGAGGTTGCTTTCATGCTTTTAGGGCCCGGAACATAAGTACGGGAACATTTGGTGGTTCCCAACTGTAAAAACCCATCTTCCCACCATTAGTACATTCCAATTGGCAGTAAACAGATCGAAGAAGGAACAGGGACAGGTGCAGAGGAAGGCAGAAACAGTGGGGAGATCGGAAAGGGTGTAAAAGGGGTGGTGTCGGGAAACACGAGTTGCAAGCATCAAAGGGACGCGCCTAATGAGATGCACGGCTGAGACAATAGACCGGCACGGCAAGATGAGCCTCGAGCGGGGCCATCTGCCTTACAGTATCATCCCCCTCATCATAAAGACACTTTCAAAGGAAACGTGTCTTCCGCAAAAGTCTTGGGAATCCCAGGGTCGCGAAGCGGACAGCGTCCGTTCGCTGGCTACTTGAGGGCAAGAGACAAAATGGATGCCGTATCTAAGATGGAACCCGTGGGTACAGATATAGAAACCCACGAAACAGACAAACGGTTTAGGTTAGCACAGCGAAACTGCGTACACCCACTAAACTCGTCATTTGCGGTTCATAGATACCAGACTCGACCATATTCGTGCGAGTCAAAAACATCACTTACGATCATCACGGAACCTCACTTCTCAGTCGTTGTTCGAACCTGATCCTTCTGTTAGGAGAAAAGTGAAGCAGTATCGGATGAGAGGGGTTCTCCCTGTATGGAGAGAAGCAATTGCTGCTGATCCTAATAATGATATTGCGGCTGCACCGGCACATTTTCAGCGAGTATGGGTACATGTTCCTTGGAAGAGAGCTGAAGTCCTGGCTCTTAAGCAGACTTTGCCTGACCCCAGTAAAAATCCCGCTGGTTATTATAAGGAGTTGTCCCAGACAGTTGATGCGTGTATTATGAATTTAGATGACATAGATATGTTTTTGGGTAATGTAGTCCCTCAACCTTTGTGGGCGAAGATCCGTCATGAGGATAATGCAGTAGAGTTGGGAGATACGTGGGCTAATATTACTGCTGAAGATGGTCGACAGGTAGGAGGTGCTAAACCTGAGCCTTTAGTTGCAGAACTCCCTGGTAGGATCATTACGTTAATGAAAACAATGATACCTCCTATGCGTTTGAATTGGGACAAGTTAACAGCATGCAAACAGAAGAAAGACGAGAGTGTGTCTGATTTCTTCACTAGATTTGAGGAAACATTCATTGATCACAGTGGTCAGGATATGAGTACAGAAGGTGGCCAAAGGTTGTTTGTAGATAAGTTTGTCTATAATTTGCTCCCCGAGCTTTGTAATAGGTTAAAGGACTCTGAGAGTTCATGGGCTGTTTCTTCTTCGGCCCAGATATTGGCTACTGCACAATATTATGAGAACAGAGATAACGATGAGAAAGATAAAGCAGAGAAGATAACTAAGGAATTAAAGACGAAGGTACTTTTACAGCAGGCGTATCCGCCTCGCCATAATCAGCATCAGCAACCTTCCCAGTTTCAGCAGCCTCTACAATTTCAGAGATTGTTGCAGAAGCCTGAGTCTTTTCCTTCGCGAATTCCGCTAGGCCCTAATCAGTGTGCTTACTGTAGGGAAGAAGGTCATTTCAAGAATAGTTGTCCGGTTTTGCTACAGCGTATAAATGGTGTGTCTGGTCAGAGAGGTCGTGGTGGTTTTCAACAAGTACCTAGGGGTAGAGGACGTGGTGCGTTTCCTCAGAATGAACGTTTCTTTCCCCCTCAGAATTCTATGAATTGTTTTGATCAACAGAATGTTCCGTCTGTTCAGTATGCCCAGTACTATGCTGATGATTATTATGTTGAAAGCGAGAGTGCTCGCTTTAATGATAGCTTGGACAGCTATAGACAAAGAGAGGGAGTAGTGTCAGTTCCAGAAGACCAGAGTGGACCTTATCTTGAAGTGGTTACATCAGGTGTTTCAGAACCTTTTCTTTTGGATACTGGTGCGGCAAAGAGTTCTATCATGCACTCTAAACTCCCTGGCGCACCTTTGTCTGGCTTGATGAATGTCTCGGTAGGATTTTCTGGCCCCCCAGTTCGTAACCCGGTTTCTTGTCCTTTGTCTCTTTCTGTTGGACCTTGTGAATTGGAAGCACCTCTTAGTCTAACAACAGGTTGTGGTGAGAATCTGTTGGGTTTGGACTTGTTGAAGAGATTGCATGCAACATTGTATTGTTCTCCTTCGGTAGTACATCTTACGTTGGGTAAGAAAGTGATTTCTCCGATGTATTTGTCTAAAGATCGGCTTCCACTGGAATTGCGTTCTCTCCCTGAAACACTTTGGGCTACAGGTCCAAATGATGTTGGTCTTTTGCAGATTTCGCCATACGTTGTTACCCTCAAGGTGAATGCTAAGTTACCTCGCATTCCTCAATACCGAATATCTAGTGATGGAGAAAGAGCTCTTTTAGCGATTATCTATGATTTGGTTGAGAAAGGTGTGATTGAAGAAACAAGAGGTAATGTGTGTAACAGTCCTGTTTTTGCCTGTTCCTAAACGTACTGACTCTTCTCATCCACCTGTGTTCGGTTTGTGATTGACCTTCGTGAGGTTAATAAGATCGTGGTGCCACCGTTTCCTGTGGTCCCGGACATTACTGCTTTATTGACTATGATCCCTGCCTCAGCTACTTGGTTTTCTGTTATCGACCTGAAGAATGCTTTCTTTAGTATTCCAATTGCTGAAGAGAGTAGAGATATTTTTGGTTTCTCTTTAGGAGGCCGAAGTTCCCGGTTTAAGCGTACTCCTACAGGTTATTGTGAGAGTCCTTCCATCTATAGTCAGGCGTTGAAAACTCAGCTGGATTCTTTTGTTTTACCTTTTGGTGCGACTCTTATCCAGTATGTGGATGATCTGTTGGTTGCTGCTGATGATGAAGAGTCTTGTACAGAAGCTACTCTTTCTTTGTTATGACATTTGTCTGACCTCCATCATAAAGTGTCACTTTCAAAGTTGCAATATTGCTGCCAAGAAGTGACCTACTTAGGTCATCTCTTGTCGAAGGAGGGAAGACGATTGACCCCAGAACGTATACAAGCGATTGCGCAAATGACTGTACCATCCACACAGAGAGAAGTGCATGCTTTCTTGGGTATCACTTCGTATTGTAGACAGTGGATTCCGAATTTTACGTTATTGGCGAAACCCCTGTTGGCACTTACTCTTAAGGATACACCAAATCCTCTTCCTTGGTCTGACGAATGTCAGAGAAGTTTTTCTGAATTGCGCGATGCGTTGTGTTCGGCTCCGGTGTTGGGTACTCCTGAATACAGTAAGCCTTTTAAGCTTTGCGTGCATGAGAGCGAGGGTTGTGCGTTGTCAGTGTTGACACAACAGTTTGGAGACAAGCAACGTCCATGTGCGTATTTCTCGGCTACTTTAGATCCGGTAGCTAAGGCGTTGCCTAGTTGTCTAAGAGCTACAGCGGCAGCGGCTGTTTCTTTTCGACAGTCTGCTGGTCTGGTATTGGATAATACATTGATTTTGATGGTCCCACATGCAATGGATACCTTATTGAATAAAACGAAGACTCAGCACCTTACTAGTGCACGTTTGTCAGGTTATGAGTTGACGCTTTTGGCGAGTCATGTGTATATAAAGCGGCGCAACACGTTGAATCCAGCTACATTGTTGCCGATTTCTGTAGAGACAGATGCTCAGGAACAGCATGATTGTTTTCTCCGGACAGAGGAGGAAACAAAGGGTAGAATTGATATGAAAGATACTCCTCTTTCGAATTCTGATGGTACCTTATGGGTAGATGGTTCATGCTTTCAGCTTCCGAATGGCGATACGACTGCAGCTTATGTGGTTACGACTTTGCACACGATTGTTGAATCTGCACGTATTCCACAGAATTCAGCTCAAGCAGCAGAGTTGATTGCACTGACGAGAGTGTGTGTGTTGTCGAAAGGCAAGAGAGTGACTGTGTATACCGATAGTCAATATGCGTTTGGTGTGGCTCATAGTTTTGGACGTTTGTGGAGAGAGAGAGGATTTCTTACTTCTCATGGTACGAAGATTCAGCATGGACAGTTGGCGAATGAACTTCTTGAGTCACTTACTTTGCCAATGCAAGTTGCGATTGTGAAATGCAGTGCACATAGGAAGATTACGGATGTTGTTGGTCGTGGTAATGAGTTTGCGGATGAAGTAGCGAGAGAAACGGCGAAAGATGTGACGAGTCGAATGTATGTTGCAGGCCCTGCTAGATGGGTTCCGGAAGGGACAATGTGTGAAGATACAATAGAGAGTGTGAAATCGATTCAGGCAGAAGCTACTGAGAAAGAATTGAGTGTGTGGAGAGAAACTACATAAATGTTGGACTCGACTGGTTGTTGGATTGAGTTGTCGGAGCACCAGCAATGGTTGTTGCCTGATGCGTATGTGCTCCCAGTGGTTACGATGGCTCATGGTTTGGCTCATATCAGTTCGAAAGGGATATGTAAGTTGTTGGCTCCAGTATGGCCGAATACTGGAATTCCTAAATGTGCTGAGAATCTGGTGAGAAACTGTATGGTTTGTTTGATGCATAATCCTGGCAAGAGAACCCCAACTCCAGCAGGTCATTTTGCTCCTCCAACGTATCCGTTTGAGAATCTACAGTTGGATTTTATTCACATGGAGAGATGCAACAACCTAAAGTATGTCCTTGTGGTTGTTTGCGCCTTTTCGAGATGGATAGAGGCTTACCCCCTTAAGGATAATACTGCCTGATCGACAGGCAAGGTTTTGTTGAAGGAGTTTTCCCCAGGTTTGGATTGAAGAGAATGGTATGGAGTGACAATGGAAGTGAATTTGTGGGTCAGATTATGAAGAAAGTGTGTGCAGGTTTAGGAATCAAACAGAAATTCCATGCTGCGAATCACCCCCAGTCAGCTGGTTTGGTTGAATGCTATAATGGCACTCTTAAGCTTAAATTGGCTAAGATACAAGCGAGCTCTGGTCTTACATGGCCGGATGCCTTGTCATTGGCACTTTTGTTGACGAGGATGACAGTACATTCTCGTGTGGGACTTAGCCCATACGAGATTGTCTTTGGTCGCCTGGCGAGTGTTTGGGGTGTGCCGAGGCCAACTAAATATAGCAACATCGATTACCCTATGTTGGTTGATTACTTACATGATTTGACTGCTAAATTGCGTGTTCTTTACCAACAGGTGCACAACACCCTAACTTCAGCTTCTGTGGATTCGGGTCACCTGATTCAACCTGGCGACTGGGTCCTGATCGAGAATTTCCAAAGGACGAAGAACCTCGAGCCGAGGTTGATTGGTCCTTTCCAGGTTCTGCTGACGACTCGAACAGCTGTCAAAGTTGTCGGCAAGAAAAACTGGGTGCAAGCCACCCATTGCAAGAAGACTCCACTGCCCTTACCATATGACAGGTAGTCCAGAGATGGTCTTGCCAATTCAGAAAGTGAGAGAGTTTTGGAGTTTGTCCCCTTTAGTGATGCGCATTTGAAATGGACTCAGACGGAACGTGAGGATGATGAAGTTTTGCAAGAAGCTGTGCCTCCGCGGTTGAGACTCGATACTACCAATCCAGAGTTGCTTTTCAAGGATCAGACGGTGTCTGGTAAAGAACGTTATAATCTGCGAACCAGATTGGGCAAATAAAGATCGCATATTTTTTGGTGCATTATACTCTGTCAGACAAGAGACTTACTTTTTTGTCTTTTTCTTTTTCGAACCACCATCCGGGTTCAGCTGCAGGGTCACGGTATAAGTTCTTAAGGCGTGACCCGCGTATTGATGAAAGGTCTGCAGTTCTGGGATGTCTAGTACGCCTGGACGCACACTTAAGTGAAGAGGGAAAATTGCAGTAAGCAGCACGTTAGAGGATGGAGTCTTTTGTAACTGATAGAGTTGTTTAGAAAATGAATTTTAAGATGAGATTGTGTACATTGGTTCGTAACAAATGTTTTATTATATTGTGTTCTTTTGTGTTTTTAAGTATCTCATTGGTTTGTGTGGGTTGGATTGTATATGCTACATCACTGATTTCCGCACCTACCACTCAACCTATGCTTCCTTCTACTACTGTTTCTTTGCACCGATTCTATACGTTGCCTGAACATGAACAGATAAGGAGATCAGAATTTGTAAACAACTCATTTATACAGCTGTTGCATCAGCATCAGTTGATAGTCAATACTACAAATTGCTGGGTATGTGGTTTTATGCCTCATACGACAGATAGAGGTATGCCATATCTGGTTTTGCCTTTTCTTCTAATGGGTCTGTATGGGCTTTTCAGACTATGTTTATTTACGCGAATGAGGTATATCCTTTGCTTTCCATGAGAGACAATCCGAGCAATAGTGCCTTGATAAAGGGAATAGTAGATATGATCTGAGATATTGATGCATACAATGCTATCCATAAGGATGAGGCACAGGCGTATATTGGTTGTAATGTCACTGGATATAGCACTAGTTTGACAGAGAAGGAGAGACGGAAAAGGTCTCCCCTGATTTGGATCGTACCTCATCGAGGACACTTTTGTTTATGTGGTAATGGTCGAAATCCGAGAGCTCAGCTAAGTGAGAGTGTATGTGCTCAAACCTACGTTTTTGCATCCCAGACTTTTCCTCCGTTTGTGCCAGCTAAAGGTACATATTTTGTATGTTACGACAGAGCCTACACATGGTTGCCACCTGATTTTGCAGGCACATGTTATGTGGCGTTTTTGCTTCCCCCTACATACACGGCTGCTATGGATTATCACAAGACAAGATATGTTAGAGGTGTTTTCGATCAGGAAGATACCGCAGCACAGGAAGTAGGAGATTTTTTCAAGGGTTTCCTACCCTTTTGGGGTCCTATGACCAATAGCAGGAATATACGACAGCTTACGAGAGTGGTTGAGGCCACTATAAATGAAATTGCAGGTGCCCTTAGTAATATTACCTCTGAGCTTCAAGCGAATCACCTTATGACGTTACAAAACCGTATGGTATAGATATCATACTTGCAGATCGGGGAAGGGTAGGCAAATTGATCCAATCTAGTTGCTGTGTTTACATACCAGATAATGCCCCGACAGTATACCAAGCCATTTCCAGATTGCATAAGGTTTCTGAGTCTATTCATGTAGACGAAGGAGACTGGTCGTTGATTGGATGGTTTTGGGGACTGCTGTCCAAATGGGGATGGAAAGTTCTGATTTTCCTTGGTATGGTTTTAGCTATTCTCTTCTCCTGTTGTCTTTGCATCCAGTGTGCTCCCGCCGTTTGTAGTCTTTGTGCTACTACGTGTGTGCGGAGACCTGTCCCAAAAGAAGTAGAAAGTAACAGGATGATGCTCCAACAACACCTTGATGGTCTGATGAAGATTGATATAGACCTAGATTCTGAATAAGGTGAGTTTAGGTTATTGCCTACGTAATGGCAAAAGGAGGGACTGTGGTTCTGTGAAAATGGGCCTTGTCTTGTAAGGTCATGGTTCCGTCACGATTTTGGTGATGTTGAACCGTATTTAGTGAGTTTGGCTAATATAGAGTGAATTTGTCACGTTAACTAGCGAGTTCATTACGTATTTGGTGATTTCGTCTCGAACATGGGTTCCATTTTGTTTTTGAGTCTCCATTTTGTATTGCCATCACGCAGGCCGACAAGTGTGGTTGAACGAACGAAGCGGCCTGGCCTTCATGTATACATTAACAGGGTCTTTCTTGACTTCGAGGTGAATTGCAAGGATCTGATTCCTTCACCTGAAACTGACCCTGCCGAGTCAATTTCCCTGGTTTGATCGTTGTCTGAGATTGCCAATCACTGTTCAGGACATCGTTAACTTTTAGTCTCCTTACACATGCCTCATCTTGCTCGCTATCAGTCATTGTTTCCTTTTCTATGCTCTTTACTACATGCATTGTGCTTTTCAATTATGGGTTTGTCCGGCTTGTAAAGATTGGGTTTGGGACATTCCCAATGATTAACTTTGGGTTGGGATGTTGCAAACTGAGCTTTTCGTTATGTGATACTTTGTTTGAGAATGTACCCAATTGGTTAGATTTTTATGCAGTGGGAGTATGCTTGTAAATGTGAATATTGTGTATAAAAGGAGATGTCTTGCTCTACGAATTTGAGCAGTCTCCTGAAATACTCCATGCTGTATTTTTAGGATCACTGTTACTGGCTGCAGCTAATAAATTTGGTCTCTGATGCCACCCAGAAGTATTCTGTGTCTCTGTAAACCAAGACAGGTGATTTCGAAGACTTTGGGAGTGCCCCTGGCACCGCTGGGTTCTAAAAGCCCGGTTCTTCAACTCCTTTGTTGTGCACGGTTTGCTCTGAACAATTAAAACTCTCCACCCATTTATATTTTCTGAACACAACTTTTGCTTCCAGATAGCCTAAATGGGTTTCTTGTCAAAGAATAATTTGTGCGGAGGATTGTTCAAAATATTTCATTATTATCCTTTGTCTTCTAGGGCAACGAAGGCCATTAACATTCCATGACAGGAGCCTTATTTCATTCAATGCCATTGGACATTAAAAAGGGCGATGCTGAGAGGGCGCACTGCGGAATGGCTGGCTAAAGAGACAACTCCCACGGATGGATCGATGTGATAACTAATTAGTCACATCTTAGGCGTCAATTGCACCCGAAATTGGAAAATATGTGACCGGAGGAGGCCAGGAAGCAGTGGACGTAACCGGCACCTTGCTCTGCTGCCAAATCACGGTGAAAACATGATTACTAAATGGACTGGGGAAGCGGCAGAAATCGGGTAAGATGGCGACTGCCGCGATGCGGACATAAACGATCTGACACCAGAGCGCCCTTGGTAGAGATAACGATCGACAGCGCAGCTGGACGTGCGGAATTAATGTCCTGAGCAGGGATGTCAGTAGGGAAGATGTTAAACGCGGATGTAATTACAATGCCACTGTGCCACTAAATTAAGCTTTGGACAAACAAACATCCAAAATGGCAGCGCCCATTACATCGGCACATACCCCCGTGGTAAAGCGCGACATGCAAGCTCTAATTAGATCTTCAAAAAATACGAATCCTGCACCCTGGGTAGACTGCTTCCCTGCTTATGAAAGCGCAGACTAGCCGACCACTACACTGCTGAGGTCCGTGAACGAAAATCATCAATCCTGGGAGTTGGATATCTGACCTGCATACACTGCTGCACTGCGGGTACTCACGGACGGTGTATGTCACAGCATAGGGGGAGCAAATACCAAGCTGCAAATACGACAACTGGCCTACCCTGCTAAGTACACTGACTGGCAGACTACGTATAACAACATCTCAGCGCTGCTACTCCGGCAAATGGCGGACTACTGAGAACTGTGAGCGGCCATTTTGTGTTGGGGTGCTGGTGTGCTGCACGGCCTGTTGCTGGCTGGGTTGACTGTGAGGTACTGTCTGCCCTCAAACAGCGATCATTCGGAGGCGATCTCTGAGATATGGAAGACACGGGTGAACTCCCACGCAGCCTACATTTCCACGGCGACGGACATCCGAGGCGTATCCATCTCTACAACGCAATTAGACACATGACGCATTGCAGTTCCCATGCTCCATCGCTAACAGCAGAAGTGATAAAACATTGAGTTCCTAGGCTCAAAGCGCACAGATCGCAGCAACTGCACCGATACAAATGTGACTTTAGTGCGCACATCCCAAGTATAGCGTACAGCGTCATAACTGATCTCCTCATAGGAGAACTGGGAAGATCACTAGCTCATTTGATCAGCAGCCACCACCTGTGAACTAGAGAACTCCATTAAAGCGCTCTCATAAGGATAACCCACACCTATGCGATGGGGAAGCCAGACAAGCAACAGCCAAAGCTGACGTTTGAAGCGAGACGCTCAACTCGAGGCCCCATGAGTCAGGCAGGAACGGACGCAGAGACGGAAGGGGTGGCGGAAACTGGCATGGAAGGCATCCTGAAGGCAATTCAAACCAGCCTTCAGGACATCAATGGCAAGCTTGATAATCCTACCTGTCGCATGGATACTATGGCAGCGAGGATGGAGAAACATGGTGAAAGGCTGGATGACGCGGAGACCCGAATATCAGCCGTAGAAGATGAGGCACATACCAGTACTGCTAAATGCAGCAGGATGGAGAAAGTTTTGGAGGTACTCAGGAATAAAGCAGAAGATTTGGAGGCCAGATCGCGGAGAAACAACGTCCGCATAGTGGGAGTTCTGGATTCAACCAACGTGGGCTGTATGGAGACGTATGTGGAAGACCTTTGTCGGGAGATCTTTGGGGCTGAACATCTATCATCGATCTTCATCGTTGAGTGCACCCACCGCTCTTTGGCACCCCTCCCACCGCCAGGTACTCCACCCGGCCCATAGTGGACCGCATTCTCAACTATCGAGAACGGGATAGTATATTGCGGATGGCAAGGGACAAGAAAGATATGTCATACCAAGGCAACAGGCTAGAATTTTTCCCAGACTTCACAATGGCTTTACAGCAGGCCCGTAAAGAATTTGCAAGCGCAAAAGAGAAATTACGACGCCTGCAGGTGGAGTACGCTATGCTATATCCGGCCAGATTAAAAGTGTCGTGGGAAGGTAAAACTACGATACTCTCCACACCCAAAGCAGCACAAGACTTCAGAAAGAAAATTCATAGCCATCGGAGAGAGCAACGACAGGCCGATCACTCTCATGACTCAGAATGAAAATCTGTAGTTACGCTGCCACTTCTGACTCCACTGTCTACAAAAGACACTACTGTACGGCATAACATGGTCATGCCACATGAAGGGACATTCTCCATGGTTGATGACTGCTATTGATCAAGTGGTAAGTTGCTTCTTTGTATGCAGGATGCACACTGAAATACACTGCTGTTTGACATATTACTACGAACTAAAAGTGCACAGCCATACTAGGTGAACGTCACAGAACTGTGACCTATTTCCATATCATTGTGAATTGGAGCCGTTCTGTACTTTAAGCCCCTGGCTCTGGACTATGGGGATTGCAAAATATATCTCACTTACATGGAGACAATGGGAGTGCTCTGAACTACAGTACTTTCCTCGTTGTGAGGAGTGTCCTTGCTGCTTTGTCATGTAATGTGTTGCGGACTATGCTTCTATATGATCGTGGGTTGGATGTGTATCAACGATATGCACACACACATAATACCCAATGTAATTGCCTACTTGTCTGACTCCAACCGCAGAGGCACAGTGACACTAAATCTAGCCTCCTGCTACGCTACTGGGCCGGATTACACTCACATGTATAAATGGTACCGCTCTGTCCATGAATGAAGGTAGAAGGTTACTCGTTATATTACTGACCGCAGACAGAGAACTGGTGGACTGCCTAGGGGAGGATTAACTGCACTCCTTTTGTGTCGGGGGTCTATGCCATTGAGCCACCAATAAGGATTTGATATACTATACAATACAGTTATACATATGCCAATACTTTGCTAATGTGACTACATAGTTTAATATTGTTGATGCCTACGAGCGTGTTACGATTCGTCCACATCCATTAGATTGGATGGTGATGTGCACCCCACACAGGTTATGTGTTGTAGGGGGTTAAAAGTTAGGGAATGGCCTCAGCAGGTGTGGGCTGCTGATGTGGGTGGGGGGAGGGGGGGTTGGGGAAAGGTTTCGTTTGATGGACCACTGCATTTGAGACGCATTGCTGAAAGCCGAGATGTTACTTACCCATATGCTGTATACACTACGGGCACTACAATTGAACCAAATGCTGCAAACACTCGATCGTTGGGCTCATATGTACAAGTGATGGTCGATAATGGCCAACAGAACACTTGGTAAATCATCGTTAAATTTGCTCACATGGAACATAAGAGGTTTCACAAATCCTAAGAAAATAAGACAAATGTTCGCCTATATAGATAGATGGCATAATGACATTATTCTGTTACAGGAAACGCATATGGCCCCACACACCCCTACTAATATCGGCCGGAGATGGGCAGAACCTATACATAGCTCCACATACTCCTCCTACTCTAGAGGGGTTTCAATACTGGTAAAAAAAGGCACAAACTTCACGGTGGACATTGCTGTCACGGATAGGCAAGGGTGCTTTGTGATAGTCACTAGGACGATACGAGGGCAGCGAATGACGATATTTAACACCTATGGTCCAAACACTGATGCACCGGAATTTTACCATGAAGTATGGCAGCACCTACATGGTGTTTGTGATAGTAGTTTACAATGGGTAGGGGATTTGAATCTAGCGTTACATGACCAAATGGATTGATCGGGGAAGTCCACGGAAACTCACAGGAAGGCACGGTGAAAGTATTAGATATTATGGCTCAACTGCGTTTACACGACCTGTGGAGGGCACACAATGCAGGAGTAAGGGAGGCAACACACACTTCGGCTGCACACGGCAGTTGGTCCCGTATTGATTACTGGATAGGTTCAGAGACTGCTTTGCTTTGGACAACGGGAATTAAGCGCTCACCTAAAATGCTTTCCGACCACAACCCAATCATACTGACCCTTAACATACCGCACTATCTCCCACCTCCATACAGCTGGAGATTTAATGCCACCGCACTCATAGACACCGTTTTTGCAGACACAATCACAAAGGCTATCAAAGAATATTTTTTATTAAACGAGCAATCCACAGATGATCCATGCCTTCTTTGGGAAGCCTTCAAAGCCACTTTACAAGGGGTCTGCATGAGCACCGCAGTTGGGATATTATGGAATATATGAGCGCAACTAACGCGTTGTGAGACACGGCTGAAGATGTTAGAAGCCAAATATGAGCAAACACAAGGCACTACTGTACTAGAAGACATACAACAGGCTCTAAAAGAATATCTAACTTATGCTGACGATGAGGTCAAACACATTCATAAGCGTCCTACCGCCAGGAAGTTTGGGGAAGGGGGCAGACCAGGAAAAATACCTGCGTCCAAAATTTGTGAAGGACGCAAAACGCAAAATGTGATACAAATACGCACGGATGATGGCTCCTCATGCACTGACTCGCAGGGCATTTTGCAAGGTTTCGTAACACATTATAGCAAACTATATAGGTCACAGCCAGTAGCGACATCTGCTGAAATACTCGACTACTTGGAGGATGTAGCCATAGCATTGCTCTCTGACACGCAGAGAGCTTATTTATCCCTTCCGGTCACTGTAGAAGAGGTCACTGAAATTATTAAATCCTTACCGAATGGTAAGGCACCGGGACCTGATGGGTTCACATGTGAATTTTACAAAGCGCACATTGATTTACTGGCACCCAGATTGGTCGCAATGTTTGGGGCTGCATTTGAGAGAAACATCCTTCCGCAAATGCTGAGGGAAGCAGTGGTGATCGCACTCCTAAAACCTGGCAAGGACACCGAGGCATGTGACTCTTATAGACCCTTGTCACTGATTAACGTCGATTCTAAAATACTAGCTAAACTACTGGCCGTACGATTGCAGCCCCTTATGAGTTATGACCAATTTAGTCCGCCCAGATCAATCAGGCTTTATACCCTCAAGAGCCACCACACATAATACTAGAACGTTATTTGCCCTTTCCCATTATCTAACTCCCAATACCAAGGCAGTGGCGGTCATGTTAGATGCTGCCAAGGCCTTTGATTCCATTGAGTGGTCGTACTTGCTAACAGTCCTTAATATGATGGGTTTCCCTCCAATGTTCATTAACTGGATTAAACTCTTATATATACCGACCCGGTTGCTAAAATTCGAATTAATGGGTATGTGTCTGAAGCAATACCTATTGAGTGTGGAACCCGCCTAGGGTGTCCGTTGTCCCCCTTATTATTCGCTCTTGCCCTTGAGCCCCTCGCTTGTAAGGTCAGACAGCTACATCACCCATCGGCATTGCAATTCCCAAATAGACCACTGCATATCTCGCTATATGCGGACGATATGCTCTTGTATGTCCGTGACCCTGACCTACATCTTGCCACTTTACTGCGGGAATATATTAAATTTGGAGGTAAGTCTGGATTGCATATTAATTGGGAAAAATCCTCCGTTATACTGCTCACAGATTCCACCACTCAGCATGATACTGAATTCCCACTAGAATGGCAAACCGATCCTATAAAATAACTGGGCATATGGTACCACAGGGCCCCCGAAATAGTCATAAGAACAAATTATGGTAGGGTGATCACTTCATTAGAGGATAAAGTACACAGATGGATACAGCTGCCATTGTCTCTCGCTGACCGCATAGCAATTGTCAAAATGGTCAGACTACCAAAGCTACTTTATTTATTTAACAATATTCCGATTTTTCCGACTAAGGAGGTCTTCAAGCGGATATCAATGGTAGTCTCAATGCTAATATGGGTGGGTAAACAAGCGCGCGTGAACCTACACATTCTCACACTCCCATATTCAAAAGGTGGGCTTTGTGACGCACTACCCATCCCTTTAAACGCAATTATTACACACCGCCGACCGTCATTGCATGACAGAGATATCAATACTATTGACACTACAAATATGGCATGGCAGAGACTGGGCCGAATGGCTAATAAACTCCCTCTGTATGCTCCGGCATTACCTCTGCACTATCACCCTGGCAAATCGGTTACCAATGAAGAGGTGGGCATGGGGATGTTGCGACAGGCGGGAATAGATACCTTAGGGGATTTATATGCGAACTGGATATTTAAAACAACACAAGACCTGCCCTACATTCAAAACCAGACGTTACTGTTTCGCTTCAATTACTATAGATTACAAGGGGCAATTAAAAAGCTATATCCATGCTATCCTAACAAACCAGCGCCATTTAACACTTTACAACTCATTTTGACATCTTCTCTCCCTAGGACTACATATCCCACAATCCTCGGGGGGCACGTGATGCTAAGCGACACGCCCAGTCGAGGAAGTGAAATTGCTCTGGCAAGTTCCGCGCGTTACCTCCCCTTACAGCCAGAGGGACGCTGGAAGTACCGACGGACAGGTGAGAGACACGCTCTTCTTGCCTGTCTGTCAGTAATCTTAGAAGCAGGCTGCCATTGTGCGCGCTCGCCACCAGTATGCGCACTGAACAGTGAGTGCTGTCTGTGATTGCTTGTGCAGAGCGCGTTTGTTTCTATCGAGCGCTGCTGCCCCTTTGGAGAGTAGCCTCGCTACGCGGTGAAAAATACATTTTACTGTCACGATCATTGCTTGTGCAGAGCGCGATTGTTTCTATCGAGCGCTGCTGCCCTTTTGTAGAGTAGCCTCGCTACGCGGTAAAAAATAAAAAAATATATTTTACTGTCACGATCACGGCGCTACAGATTTCTGCCAATAATATTTGGATTCACACTCTGGGGCTTTGATTAATAGTTTGCGAGCTCACACGCGAGCGGTGATGATAAAGCGGCATTACTGTTGGTATTTACCCGCACTTTGTCTTCAGAATATTTTGTATCGCCCAGGTTGTAGAGCTGTTTATGAGACGCGTTCGAGTGTAAACGCTAGCAGACTTGATATGTGACTTGAACGCTGGAAGTCTCCCTGTGACTAATCCAGTCCTTCTACTGATTTTTTGTGTATTCCCTGAAGGATTGCGTGTCTGTCCATACATATTGACTGAGACACAGCCTCACAAGCGGGGATTCTTTCCCGGTGTCTCGTAGTGGCATTTTTTCAACTACTCAGGAAGACACGCATGACCAATTACAAAGCGAGGCGCAGGCGAGCCTTATGCTTCAATTTGTGATCAGATATGATTGTCCTGTATACAAGTACAATTGACATTGTACTCATTTTCCGGCCACCGGAGGTCTGGCCAGTGCCATATGATTAACTGCTGCCATAGCCTAAGTCAGGGCTACTTGGCCTTTTGACCTACTAGAAACACCAGTTAAAGTTGTGATTAAGTGTGAAGTCAGCCGCTCGCTGACGTGTCTCTGTATGTCTTTCTTTTTTCACTAGAGCGGTGCTTCAATTACCTGAGCTGTTTGCCAGGTGAGGTGAGGCAGTACTCTCCTGCGTAATATGGTAAGTGAGAGTCCTACTACATATCATATGAAGGTATTGTGGTTATATGTAGGAATAAAAGTACTACCTAGAGGATTGCTTTATAAATTCTCTTATTAGATAAGGTATACCATGAAAGTGTTTTGGATACCGTAGGTATACTAATTGTATGTTTTTCCTTTGTTGTCGACTATGTTTGCTCTCCACCGGACTTTACAGCTGGGAGAATGATCCTTCACTAATACCCAGGTGATACCTTTTCCTTTTTTATATTTCTTACACTACACTAGCAGTAGCGACACAGGTCCTGAGGAATGCAGTGGATACCTATGTGATCCGAAATCCTGCTGAAACATGTCGACCAACCTGTTGGTAGCTATTAGTTGAAACTACCAATTTCGCTATTTTTAATTCTTAGAAACTCTGAGGTCTGCAATAAATAATTTTTCCCCAGAGCTATCTAATTTTACAT
The DNA here is from genome assembly GCF_964263255.1 of Lissotriton vulgaris. Classification (NCBI taxonomy): domain Eukaryota; kingdom Metazoa; phylum Chordata; class Amphibia; order Caudata; family Salamandridae; genus Lissotriton; species Lissotriton vulgaris. The sequence goes on along the minus strand of NC_141697.1, from coordinate 1,086,723,766 downwards.
ACCACTACCTTGCACTTGTTGCACTTTTTCACACCCCCTCGCACTGCTTTTCAGTAGCCCCCTGCGACCCTGATATATCATCACTGGTCCTTATGCTGTCAGTTTTGACCAAACTAATATACCATCCTTCATGGTTAGAAGGAACCCACATGATGAAAAGGGCGCCTAGGAAGAGCTACTGATGGGTATTTTTCAAAAACCACGAATGATGTACCCTGTCTAGTGGACTATTGCTACTAGTTCCATCACATAGTCGTCTCTTGTGAATTCCATATCTTCTGACCCTCCACTATTATTTGTATTTTGTCCAGTTACCTTCGGGGAGTGTAGTGCTGAGTGGTCATTAAAAATAATCCCTGAGACCCAAATCTACTCTTATTTATTTGATCTTCTAATATCACACATTTGGTTTCCCGCCTCTATGCCGTGGCACAGGATGAAATAGGCAGTCACAACCACAAGCCCATGGAAAGATCGAATGCTGTGTTAGACGATCCACTTACAGAAGTGGAATGGCAAACGTCATGCAATATGATTCAAATGCTAACCCCTAATGGCAATCTCCGACTTATTCACTTTAAATATCTACATCAAGCATATTACACGCCCACAAAACTCTACAGATGTGGTCTCCGTACAGAGACACGTTGTACGCGCTGCAAGCTGGACCAGGCTGATTTTATTCACCTAGCATGGTATTGTGAGAAAGTACAGACATACTGGGAAAAGGTCACAACCATATTGATAGCGATTATTGGAGTTGACATTGATTGCAGCATTAAGGTGTGTCTGTTGGGACCACTGCCCAATGACGAGGTCTGAAACGTAAATTTTGCATGATAGCGCTACTATTAGCCAAACGACGAATTTCAATGTGTTGGGACAGCAAAAGTGTACCAAATACTAAGCAGTGGATCTGTGATATGTCGTATTGTCAAGACACACAGCGCACTTATGAGGAAGAACTGCCTGCCCGATCGAGACCAAAGGACTACTGGGTGTATTTAACAGACTACTTACGTGAGCATACTACTATATAATGGTACCCGTCAGCTTTTGCCTGTTGTCCTATTGATGTAGCATGTATATTGATGCAGTTTAATGCTTAAATGCAACTATCGGTTGTATCGCTCGGTTGATGAATTTAGTAATGTAATGGTTCATATTGGTTTATCTTGTTGCTATTGCCTGTATGGTCATGCTAAAACCCAATAAAAAAGTTTTTCTAAAAAGGGCGATGCTGGCCAATGAAGAGTTAATAACAGTTATTAAATCTTCGACTGTGGAGTACTTCGCTGAGAATCAGGGCTCAACATCATTGGAGTACGTTTGGGATGCGTTTAAGGCCCATACTCGCGGTGTACTCCTTAGCTGGATAAGCTCCAAAAATAGGGTAGAAAGGTTAGAACTAAAAAGATTGGAGAAGGAGATTTCTAGACTGGAAAGGGTTAGAACCAACTGCCCCCTGGATAATTTATCTCAAGTCCTCAAGGACTTGGAAGATCTTCGCTTTATATATAGGGATAAGTTGGATCAGAAACTTGAAGGCCAGTGGGTAGTCTATAATATGGAAAACTTCGAATATGGGGAAAAGGCAGGGGCCACCCTAGCTCGGAAGATCAAAAGTGATAGAGTAAGAAATAATATTAATAAGCTAATGGTAGACGAGATTGGTACAATTTCCTGTCATCAGGAAGATATGCAGAGATGTCTCCTGTCCTGGTTTTCCTCTCTCTATAAAGAAGACAGGGCTCCATCTATTGCTTCAATTCAAGTTTGGTTGGATAGTAAAGCCCTACCCAGCTTGTCGAGGAGGGGTGAGATTTGTTAGAACGTCCATTCTCTGAAGAGGAGATAAGAAATTGTTTAAAGAAGATCAAAAACAATAAAGCGGCAGGGTCAGATGCGCTCCCGGGAGAGCTATACAAAACTTTGGAAGAATTTATTGTGCCCAGACTAAGAGAGTTGTTTAACTTTATCCTCAGCCCTGAGGGTAGAATTCCCCCTCATGGAAGGAAGCAATAATTGTATTGATCTCAAAGCCTGGTAAAGACCCCTTTAGACCTGACTCATATAGGCCTATCTCCCTGCTGAATGCAGACTATAAGATCTTCACTAGCATTTTGGCAGGGAGACTTTGTAGGGTTGCTCCACAATTGATCCACGAGTATCAAAAGGGTTTCCTGCCTCGAAGATACATTCAGGAACAAACTCTTCAACCAATAGGTTGTATCGATCTAGCAGTGGCACGTCGGAACCCTTGACGGTAGCTGCTTATGATGCCGCCGAGGCATTTGACCGTGTCAGGTGAGTGTATCTCTGGGAGACTTTAAAAATAATGGGTTTTGTCTTCCGTTTATTAATGTTCTAATTAAATGCTATGAAGGGGCCTCTGCTGTTATCCTGCTTAATGGTTTACTGACACCAAGCTTTAGTATACAGAGGGGCATACGACAGGGGTGTCCTATCTCGCCCCTGCTGTTTGATATCTACATTGAACCTCTGGCTCAGGCTTTGAGACTCGATGAGAGGATTACGCCTTTTCGGGTTTCTGAGTTTAAGTGTAAGTTAGCCCTTTACGCAGATGACCTGCTGGTGTATACCAGTAATCCAGTAGAGGTGTTTCCCAGGGTAGAAAACTTCTCTGAAGAGTTTGGTCTGCTCTCAGGATACTCGGTCAATCCATCGAAAACTGAGGTTATGTGCTGGGGAGTTGAAGACTAGGTTGGGAGACACTGTGGGGAGTTTAGGTATTTGGGGCTCATTATAACCCATAATATCGAGGAGATTCCCACTATTAATCTGATGAAAGTATCTAAAGAAATCGACCATCTTTTCCTGAAATGGCAGAATCTCCCCCTTGCCATCTACGGGGGAGTGAACTTGGTCAAAATGGTCCTCCTGCCAAAGTTGATATTTTTGTTTGGGGCTATACCACTTGATTTCCCTGGGATGTTACTGGGAAACATTCAAAGTAAGATAGGGAGCTTTATATGGGCCTTTATATGGGCCAATAAAAACTCCAGGCTGTCATGGAAGAAGTTAAAATGGAGGTTGATTAAAGGCGGCCTTGCCTTCCCCGATATTTATTTATATTCTCTTGTTTATTCGTTACCTACTCTCTTCTCCCCCTACTTCCAAGTGGGGATTGATCTGGATGCTATGGTTCATTTTGAGGGACGTAGTACCGGATTTTTGTATAAGTTTGGTGCTCCCAGATTTTTCAAAAGGTACGATTAAAAGTAACGAGGTCAGCTCTCAGAGTGTGGCAAAATTTGAAAACAAAGTAGGGAATAAGATATTATTCCGATTCTGCCCCAATCTGGGACTCTCCAGGCCTCCCCGCCTGCCTAGATGACACCTTGGCTATCCCCATTAAGAGGGCAGGAATCGACATCTGGTCCGATTTAATATCACAGGACGGAGTTCATCCATGGGAAAGGTTAAAAGCTAAAACAGGAGGTTCCCTCTCCCGCTTCAAATACTTGCAAATATGCTCTTGGTTCACTGCTAAGAGAGACCTTATTGGCGGAAATTGGGAGATCGAGAATATCCTTCAAAATGTAAACCCCAAAAAAAAGGATGTAGGGACTTGGTATAGAGCGGTAATTGAGGCAGAGGAGATAGTTCTTCCTCCTCCTTATAAGGTATGGAGTGTTTCATCTTTGGAAGACGTCTCTGTTGATTTATTTTTCCCCTCCGTTTATAATTTATGTAAGTATGTTAAATCAGCTTCTTTAAAAAAAAATGTCTTTGTGGTAAATAGATTGTATTATACCCCTAAAAAAATTGCTAGATTTGTTTCAACATCAGCTCCTAAATGTCCTAGGTGCGGTTTAGTAGAGGCTGATGATATACATATGTTTTTTGATTGTATTTTTTAAAGAAATTTTTGGGGAAATGTAGGGAGGGCGTTGGAGGGAGTTTTTAAAGTTAGGATTAATCTTAATCTGACATTAGTTATATTAGAATAATTCTAAACACCAATTATCTAATAAGCGGACTGGTTTATTCCTGTGTTTGATATTAGTAGCCCGTAGAGAGATCTGCAGGCTGTGGAAAGATCCTGAGCCACCGCAATATGAGACCTGGTTAAGAGCAGTTTTGTGCATGGTGAGATTTGACCAAGGAGAGGGGAACAGCTAGGGGCCATTAATCACTTGGAGTACTGAAAGGAGGTTAGTCTAAGTGTACATGGTCCAATGATTACACCACGCCTCGCACAAATGAAGCTGGCCTGGTAGGCCTAAAAAGCAAATGCAAGAATATAGACCCAGGGCGCCCAGTTTGAAAGGTGGACTTTTCTATGCGAATTTGCAGATGCTTAAGGTGAAATAAGGACAATAAAAAGAAAAAAGAAAAAAGAAAAACAAAGAAATCTCAAACCCACCAGAGTCCACTGCCAGCCCCAACCTCAAGGTTACCATATGACTGGCTAGCTCTACAACACTTAAAAGCATTCCCCACATATTTAGGAAGTGCAATACACAAAATGTTAGGCTTGATTTTCCAAAACCAACTGGCACCAAGGTGATTAGTCCAGAATATCTGGCTACCTTGCGGATCCAAGGCTTTCCCGGTTTAGACCTCACTTGCAACAATAGATTTGCACCACTTCTACGTATGGCAGCCAACTCACATGTTGAGGAAGATAAGGAGGGAGTGGGTGTGGGGTTGATCAAGTACCATCTAAGGGGCAATCTAAGCCCAACATTGATGTCCTTATTAACATTAAAAACGTGAGAGCAGAAATTAAGGCTTTGAACTCTATAATATGTGAGCTCAAAGGTCATGTTGATATTCTCCTGGCAATCGGCGGGAGTGCAAACTCTTATTTGAATGTCCTGCTCCACGGATGGTGGTCCCTTTGTCAAGGATACACCTGCGGTCCTTGTAGGGCCACGCCAGCTTCTGCCAAGAGCTAGCACTGAAGGTTCAAAGCACAGCTTTGCAGAAATAGTTACTTCCAGTAATCCACTGAGGAAGTGGGTGGAGCTTCTGCGTATACTAAGGGCCCTCCCAAATATTATGAAAAAGCTTAAGGTAGAGAACCCTTGTAAAGCAGTAACCCTAGACAGCATCCAGTGAAAGAGGTGAGCCAAGTACCTACAGTCTGTAACAAGATTTATATGATCAAACTTCCGAAAAATATCACCCATCAAAGGTATAAAGGTGAGGACTTTCTTAGGAATAAACGAATCCACTGGACTGGGCATGTGAGAGGGTGAAGGTCGGTGATCAGGGATGATATTCTGCGAGTGAGAAGGCATGCGCTCCCCAATAGTCCCACACATTGTATAGTTCTGTCCCTGGAAGATAGAAGATTGCTCCATAGTCTAATTGCACTGGAAGCAAGAGTCTGTCCCCTACCAAGAACCAGTATTCAACTTAAGTACCACCTCCCTAACTGCCCCCAAACAAGTAGTAACCTCCCCATTGCTCCTCACCATGGCCAAGATTCAATTTAGCTTCAAATGATTGTCTGTACTGGTGTGATACTCGCCCAGCTTCTGCGAGTCAGCTAGCCTACTTAATACCAACAGGAGGCAGCAGTAAAATTACCCTTGGCCAAGGAGACTCATACACCAGGGGGCCATTTACATCTAGAGTGGAGTCTCCTGTGGGAGTAATACCTACTTCTCCTTGCCTTCGCCTGGCACATGTAGAAGCCCCAGCCTTAACATCCAACTCTCCTAAGGCTCCCTTGCCAAAGGATATATGTAAGCTCCAGATGCTGTTGTGGAACATGGCTGGGGCGAGATTGAAAATGTTATGCCTGCACTGGCTCAAATTCATAGAAGTTTCCGATATTTGTTTCCTCCAGGAAACCTGGAGCACTAATCCACTTCACATGCCAGGCTATGTAACAAACCACGCCCCATTATTTGTAGCAAACCAGGACTCCCTACATGGGTCTGTTAGTGTGGGTTAAGATAGAACTCAATTGTTAGGTTCCTGAGCTTGCCAGTAAGGAACTCGAAGGGCTCCTGGGGAAAGGTGCCTCCCACACCGCCTGATCCTAGTGGTTTATTTTGATGTGACATTTGAACCCTTGGTGTGGGAGTATGCCTGCAAGGTAAGGGAGATGATCTGTGGCTAGTTCCTCAACTTGACATACCCCTATTAAAAAATGTTCGCAAGTGGCACTACACTTGAATGTCATTGTTCTGTGGTTTGGGCTGAGGGCCACAAATGGGCAGACCAAGTCAGATAAACTAGGTACCAATACTTTCAATAGATCTAAGGGTATACGCTGTATTGATTACTTTCTATTTAGATCTGAGGTTATGGCACTTGCTAATAGACATTAAAGTAGGCACAAGTTTTGACAGAGACCATAAGCCCCTATGCTTGAACCTAAGTCCCCCTGGGGCGGGCCCCTTCACAGGTCTAGACCACATGTAACAACGAGAGAGCTCTATGCAACAAATGACAATTGCCGCCTTAAGTGGCAAAAGGTGATCCTGGATGAGAGCAAGCTCTAGTCAAATAAAAAAGAATTGACTGTGTGTACAATAGACTTTGCAGCCCTGCTTGAGCAACCGGAGGGCTGGATGCCATTGTACACAGCCACTTCATTTTCTTCAAGCAGTTGGCTGCTCACTTTGTTGATCCCTCACCCCCTCCGAACTCTAGTTCTAGGATAACTCAGCGGACTACATGGTTCAACCTCAAGTGCAGGAAGCTAAAATTACAACTATCATCTGCACTCAGGTCCAAAAACACTGACCTAGTATGAGACGTAAGAAAGTCCTATAAAAATGCCCAAGAAAGAGCTAAAGGGAGCGGGATGAGATTAGGAGGAGGCTTATAGGGGAGGCATGTCCCTGTCAAGATTCAAAAACGTGCTGCCTCATAGTGACAAGAGGAGATGCTAAGAGGTCCCCCCAACCAACAAATAACATTCCAATAGCCGCTTGGTATGAACATTTTAAGCTTTTGTATGTGGGACTGAGCCTGCTTGACCAGGCAATAACTCAGCTAGAATTACCCGTACTTATTTTAAGGAGCTCTTACGAGAAGTGAAATACAGTCCTATATTAATTCAATCACCCAAGCTAAGGCTCCAGGCCCTGATGACATCCCTGGCGATCTGTTCCTACATCACAGCGAAAATTGGTCATTTATATACTGCCCCTGTCCAATGCTATTGCAGGGGGTGCCCTTTATTCCTCTGTCATGGAAGGGAACCTAGGTGATTCCTATCTGCAAAAAGGTGATAGGTCATTTCCCATTAACTACAGACCCATTAGCCTCATTGATTTTATACAAAAAGTGGTATGCAGAGCACTCCTGGTCAAAATACAGGAAAACAACATCTTAACTCCCTTTCAAGCCAGCTTTGAGGTAAGACGGTAATAATATACCCGGAGATCAGCTTTCTCTGTCTTCTTTGGAAGACCGTAGTCATTGGTCGGGGAAGTTTATATGTAACTTTCATTGATTTAAAAACTGCCTTTGACCTCGTCCCCAGACAGAAGCTGTGTCAAGTGCTAACAGATATGGGTTTGCCGCCGGAGGTTTTATCCTTAGTTATTCGGCTCCATGACCAAGGCCAGCTCACTGACTCAATTGACGTTAGTAGGGGAATCCACCATGGGTGTTCTCTGGCTCCAACACTCTTTTCGCTCTACATGAATAGTGTTGTACAGTTTCCCCAGCAGGTGCCAGCAGATGCACCTATGCTGGGGAGAGAGAACATTGTGACGCTCCTTTTTTGGACGATACCCTGTTAGTGCAAAAAAATACAGAGGTGCTACAGGTACTGCTTATCCTATTCAGTGATTTTTGTAGCTTGAATGGTCTAGAGATTAATAATTCCAAAACAAAATGTTTGACCATTATTCCCCACCAATCCTATAAGGGTAGACTGACTCTGGGTGATTCCCCACTTGAGAAAGTTAGAACCTTTGGCTACCTGAGTATCACCTTAGCCGAAGATATGTCCTGGAAGCCCTATGGGGCCAAGTCAACATTGAAACCGATGCAAATAGCAGGGGCCCTGAGTAAAGATCATATAACTTGTTACAGTAAACCAGTGACAGCAGCACTGCAGATATATGATTCTAAAGAGGTGAGCTCAGCCCTATATGGGGCTGAATGTTGGGGCTTTTAAAGGATGGACGACCTCTCCAGATCTGTAATACATTTTTCAGGAGTTTAGTTCAGTTAGCACAGATCACAGCCCTTCATCCATTAAGGTTAGACTGGGGCAGAAAATCGATCGCAGACAAGGTTAAGCTATGTCCGCTTTTGTTTTGGCAGAGGATCAGGACCACCCCCGAGTTAAACTCATATGCCAAGTCCCTTGAGGAAGTAATTTCCCTCAACAAACAGAATAAGACAGGTTGGCTAAGAAACATAAAAAACCTATGAGCCAACATAGGGCTTAAGGGCTACTGGGAAAATAGGGACACAACTTCGTTCCCCACCAATGATCACATCACAGCGCAGTACTGGGACTGGGTAGCTCGGTCCACAGTCGTTAACTCTTATGAGGGATGGTTCCTTGGAAAACTATTTAGACACCATCCAGGCACCCATTAATAGTAAACTATATTTGCAATTCAGGTTTGGTACGCTTCTACTCAAATTACTTTGCCAGCGCCTGACATAACACCCCAGTGTCATCTTGGTTCTGTTTTTTTTGCACTGTTACAACTGAATCACCTGCAAATGTATTATTTGCTTGCCCAGCTTACTCATGCCCGAGAGCTAAGAGGCTCACATCTGTAATCAAGCAGCTGGGTACACACAATTTTGTTGAAGCTTTGCCTGCGAATACTTAGATTTAGCCTGTGCAGTCGCAAAGTTCATGGGTCATATGTGTGGTAACAGGAGGAAGCTGCTGCAATCAGGATGAGGAGAATTTTTCTTTTGAATTGTTTTTATGTTTTTAAATGTTCAAAGCAGCGTCAGTATAGCATTTTATCATGGATGAATCAGGGTTTTGTATTGGCAGCATTCCAGACTTACAGTGGTAACATGGCGGACCATTTTAGAAGATTGTGGCCTAGATGTATCAAGCCAAAGGCCGGAATTCGCAAATGGTCTTTTTGCATGTTTTGGCATGCATCAAAAAATCGCAAAATAAGGAATCCTTATTTTGCGATTCCTTAAATGCTATGTATGTAGCATTTTCCAATTGCGAATTTTGGTTAAGAAATCGCAAATTACCACTAACTTGTAGTTGAAGGTAAGTTGCGAATTCTTTTAAAAATGCACAATTTGGCATTTTTGAAGGTGGCATGTTGGAGTTCTGGACTTTTTGGTTCCGTCCAGAGGTGTCAGGGTACAACACCCAAAGACCCCGGAGTTCCACCTGCCTTGGTGCACAAATGAACAGAAACACGGGCTTCTCGATGGTGGCGTCAAAGACCAAAGGTTTATTACTGCAGGGACACAGAAGTCACAGAATCTACACACGGGCAGAAACTAGGAGCCTGTTCGATTTGTACAAAGTGGGTTGCTCCTTATATACTAAAAATTGTGCTCTAGGCAAATATTTCACATGTCGGTACATTCCCAAACCTTTGTGTCTCTAAACAATAAATATTTGACGTTACACAGGAACCGTCGATAAAATCTGATACCAAACATCTACGAAGAGGGGTTCCCACTAGTTCATCACAATCCCCTGTCAATATTGCATTCAGGACCCGGACCGCCTCATCGTAAAGTTCGTTACCTCCCCCTAATAAAGATTCAGAAAGAAAGAAACAGAGCCAGGTGTGGAAGATAGAAAAGTGGGATAAGGGATGTTTGTGGGTCGTAAATGGGCAAGGCTACCGGCTTCGGCCGCCTAATCATGATCAGGTACAATGGACACGAAGACCAGTTTGGCAAGACTGGCCTCGGGCAGAGGAGGCAGCCTTTGTCGAGTCATGCAGCTACAGCGTGATCTGGTTTAAGGTGCACGTGTCATGTAAGAGGTGAATCTCCGGCTAAGGCTACGTGTCCTTAATCAAAGTGGAGTGAATGAAATGATCAGAGGCTATTGCATATGTGAGGGCAAGGAAACACAAAATGGCGGCCATGATCTAAGATGGATGCCGTGGGTATATCAGAAATATGTCAATGGAAGGAGTGCTCTTGCTCGTAGCGTAGCGAAAACACTAGGATATACTAAATGGATCATTTGCGGTTCACTGATACCAATATTAGGTATTTTCGACAAACTTGAAAACACGGGTTCAAGTCGTCACGGAACCGTCACGGAACCTCAGACCCTCCTTTTGCCCTTACATAGGCAATTACTCAGTCTATGTCAGAATCTAGTTCTATGCTCATCAGATCAGTGACATGTTGTTGTATCATCATCCTTTCTCGTGTCTTTTCTCCAAACGCAGGTGGTTTTCTGAGACAAGTCGTAGCACAAAGACTACACAGAGCAGGACCACACTGGATAATCAGACAACATGAGAATAGGAATACTAGGATGACACCAATGACCATTAGAACTTTCCATCCCCACGCTGAGATCAGAGTCCAAAACCACTCCATGAAGGACCAGTTTCCCTTGTCTACATGAATGGAGTCCGAAATCTTGTGCAACTTAGAGATCGCCTCGTAGACTGTTGGAGCATTATTAGGAATAAAGACACAGCAGCTCGATTGGATCATTCTGCATACCCCACCTCGGTCTGCAAGTATAACGTCTAGAACCATACGGTTCTGCAACGTCATGAGCCTATCCGCCTGAAGCTCAGCTGTCAGATTGCTAAGGGCACCAGCAGTTTCAGTAATAGTAGATTCAACTACCCGTGTTAGCTGACGTATGTTTCTACTATTGGCCATAGGTCCCCAGAACGGAAGGAAGCCTTTGAAGAAGTCTCCAGCTTCCTGACCAGCGGTATCTTCCTTGCTGAAGACACCTCTCGCTACTCTTATTCTGTGGTAATCAGGTGAAGCAGTGTATGTCGGAGGCAATAATCGAGCAATATAACATGATCCTGAGAAGTCGACTGGCAACCATGTATAAGCTCTGTCTCGACAAATGAAATAGGTACCCCTAGCAGTAAGAAAGGCAGGGGAAGAGTTAGCTGGAAACACATAAGTCTCTACGCACTCACTCCTCCCTAGCTGAGCTCTCGGATTTCTCCCATTACCTTGCAAACAGACCTGACCTCGGTGAGGTACGACCCAGATTGGAGTTGAGCTTTTACGCTTGCTTTCTCCTAAACTAAGGCGATACTCTGAAGTATTCCAACTTAAATATACTCGCAATTCGTCTCTAGGGTATGATGGAGTATTATTGACGTCCTTGACCATGTCAATAATTCCCTGGACTAAAGCTTTGTTAGCAGAGTTATATTTAGTGGAACGTGGTGGACGTGGAGGATAGGTTTCAAGAGCATAAGCAAAGATGGTTTGGAAGGCCTGAAATGATCCATTATAGCTGTAAGGCAAAACCAGATATGGAATACCTTTATCCATAGTGTGAGGTATCAAGCCACATACCCAGCAGTCTGTAGTGTTAACTACCAGTTGGTGTTGGTGCAAGAGCTGTACAAAAGTGTTGTTGGTGAATTCTGAGCGTCTGGCTTGCTCATGTTCCGGAAACGAGTGAAAAGAGTGTATAGAGGAAACAGTAGAAATAGCAGGATCAAGGGGAGGTACTGTAGAAACTGGCACAAAAATCAAATTTATGCTAAAGACGATTCCACCCACCAATGTTGCTAAAACAATCAAAAATGTAACGGCACATTGCATCAAGAAACATTTGCTGTGAAGAATTCTATTAAGTCTGTTTCTGCGAACGTAAATCACATTCTTTCGTTGCAGCGCAGGAAGCTCCATCTTCTACAATCCGCTCGCGACCACTGATGATGTGTACGTAGATGAAAATGCCTCTATCAGCCCTGGGAGTTCCCAGAACCAACAGAAAGATCGACCTTGTGTCAGACCCCTGCAAATTCAAACTAGGCACACAGCCACGACCCTACGGCTACCCAGACGGCAAGGCAATTTTAAAAACAATAAACAATAGCAAACTTCCTGGCTGAAGGCAAAAGTTCAATATATATATAAATATATCAAAATCACAATATGCAGTTGCCTGCTTTATTAGTCCTTTTTATGGCTTCTAAGGTTGTATCTTTTCTTCGCTGGTACTGTCTGATCGGAAAATAGTGTATTACTAGCAGCTGTTGCAGAGTTTAAGTTCGCAGATAGCAAAGTTTCTTGTGATGCTGGAGACAAATGTTCAGTGTTCAAAGGAGTCCTTTCAGGAGGAGAGTCAGGTTTCAAAGTGTCAGTAATCAAATCGGCATCGCTGAAAGGGACAAATTTCGGAGTTGTTTCAGCTTCGGAGGCACCAATTCCCTTCTTCACCCAGTCGTCGTAAGGCAGCGGCAAAGGAACACGCTTTACATGAGAGGCGTGAATCCAATGTTTACGGCCAGCGACACGTACAGCTGTCCTCGTTGCCAGTAGGACCTGGAAGGGGCCGATGTAGCGAGGCTGAAGATTCTTTGTCCTCGCAAAATTTCTGACCACCACGTGGTCGCCGGGTTTCAGCTGATGCCCTGGACTCTCCGGAGGTTTTGGCAAAGCATCGAAGACCTGTTGATGAATAAGACTCAATTTAGCAGTCAAGTCGTAAAGGTAGTCTATCAACATAGGATATTCAATGGAGCACAATTGTTTAGGCCTTGGCACACCCCAGATATTTGCCGGACGGCCAAACACAATCTCATATGGAGAAAGCCCTATTCTAGAATGCACTGTTGCTCTCGTTGATAACAAGGCCAAAGGAAGTGCGTCTGGCCAGGCTAAACCTGTGGATGCTTGTATCTTGGCTATCTTAAGCTTCAGAGTGCCATTGTAACCCTCGACTAAACCAGCAGATTGGGGATGGTTTGCACTGTGGAATTTTTGTTTCACTCCTAGACCAGCACACACACTCTGCATAACTTTCCCTATAAACTCACTTCCGTTATCTGACCATACAATCCGTGGCATTCCAAACCTAGGGAAATATTCCTTGAGAAGAATTTTGGCAGTTGATAGGGCAGTGTTGTCCTTTAGTGGGTATGCTTCTATCCACCTGGAAAAAGCACAAACTACCACCAGGACGTACTTTAAATTGTTGCAGCGTTCCATGTGAATGAAGTCTAACTGAATCACTTCAAAGGGGCAGGAAGGAGGAGCGAAATGACCAGCTGGAGTTGGAGTTCCCTTGCCAGGATTATGCATCAAGCACACCATACAATTTTTCACCACTCTCTCTGCACACTTACTGATTCCCTCATTCTTCCAAACCGGAGCTAACATCTTACATATCCCTTTAGAACTTATATGCGCCACTCCATGCGCCATCGTCACTACTGCAAGCACATATGCATCAGGCAACATCCAACGCTGCTGTTCTGTCAAATCAATCCAACATCCATTCGAGTCCAACTTGCCCGTACTTTCTCTCCATACACGTTTCTCTTCCTCAGTCGCTTCTTTCTGAATCTCTTTCACACTTTCCATAGTGTCCTCACACATTCCAGACTCAGCAATCCATCTTGCAGACGTAGCAACGTACATTCTACTCATCGTGTCTCTAGCTGTCTGTTTAGCAGTTTCATCAGCAAAGGCATTCCCACGACCAACATCATCCGTGATTGCTTTATGAGCACTGCACTTCACAATCGCAACTTCAGTCGGCAAGGTTAGAGATTCCAACAAGTCGTTAACTAGCTGACCATGTTGGATCTTAGTCCCATGGGACGTAATGAAACCTCTTTCTCTCCACAACCGGCCAAAACTATGGGCCACGCCAAATGCGTACTGACTATCTGTAAACACATTCACTCTCTTTCCCTTAGCTAAAACACATGCTCTCGTTAGAGCTATTAATTCTGCAGCTTGGGCAGAATTCTGACTCACTCTTGCAGTCTCCACAATCGTCTTCAAAGTCGTTACCGCATAGGCAGCAGTCACATCACCATTCTCCAATTTAAAACATGACCCGTCCACGTACAGCGTACCATCTGGGTCGGACAGAGGAGTATCTTTTAAATCGATACGTCCTTTTGTCTCTTCCTCCGTTTTGAAATAACAGTCATGTGGCTCAGAATCACTCGACTCTTGATCAGTCGGCAACAATGTTGCTGGATTCAATACATTGCATCTTTTGATCTGAATATGACTCGCTAATAATGTCAGCTCGTAACCAGATAATCTCGCACTAGTAAGGTGTTGAGTCTTCGTTCGGTTCATGAGTGTATCCACTGCATGAGGAACCATGACCACTAGCATATTGTTCATCACCAAACCAGCAGATTGTCGAATGGAAGCTGCAGCTGCCGCTGTAGCCCTCAAACAACTAGGTAACGCTCTGGCTACCGGATCTAATGTTGATGAAAAATACGCACAAGGGCGTTGTTTATCACCAAATTTCTGTGTCAGAACACTCAGCGCGCAACCTTCTCTTTCGTGAACGTAGAGCGTGAATGGCTTGCTGTAATCAGGTGTACCCAATACAGGAGCTGAACACAATGCTTTTCGTAATTCAGTAAAACTCTCTTGGCATTCATCAGGCCATGGCACCGGACTTGGAACATTTTTCCCAGTCAAAGCTACCAACGGTTTTGCTAAAAGAGAAAAATTTGGGATCCACTGCCTACAGTAAGAGGTAATACCTAGGAAGGCACGTACTTCTCTCTGTGTGCGTGGAACACTCATCTGCGTAATTGCTTTTATTCTTTCTGGGGTCAACTTCCTTCCCTCCTTTGATAAGAGGTGACCTAGGTAGGTTACTTCTTGGCAGCAGTATTGCATCTTGGAAGGAGACACCTTATGATTTAAATTAGACAAATGATGCAATAACGAAATCGTAGCTGCTTTGCAAGTTTCCTTGTCATCGGCAGCCACTAAAAGATCGTCTACGTATTGTACTAGGGCAGAACCTGGAGGAAGGACAAAAGAATCTAGCTGACTTTTTAAAGCTTGACTATAAATGGATGGACTTTCACAATAGCCTTGTGGAGCGCGTTTAAATCTGAAACTGCGACCTCCTAAACAGAAGCCGAAAATATCCCTACTCTCTTCGGCTATCGGAATGCTAAAGAAAGCATTCTTTAGGTCTATAACTGAGAACCATGTAGCTGTAGCAGGTATTAATGTTAACAAGGCAGTAATGTCTGGCACTACCGGAAACTGCGGAATTACAATCTTATTAACTTCTCTAAGGTCTATGACAAACCTATAAACTGGAGGTTTTGTAGGGTCAGTTCGCTTCAGAATCGGTAATACAGGACTGTTACAGACATTTCCTCTAGTTTCTTCAACTACACCCTTCTTAATCAAGTCTTGCACAATCAATAAAAGTGCACGCTCACCTTCACTCGATATTTTATACTGGGGAATTCTTGGAAATTTCACATTTGCTTTCAAAGTTACTACATACGGTGGAATTTCTAGGAGACCTACATCATTAGGACCAGTCGCCCAAAGAGAATCAGGGAGTGAACGGAGCTCCGGCGGGAGTGCGTCCATTGACAAGTACATCGGAGAGGTGATGTTTTTACCCAGTGTAAGCTGTACTCCTTCTGGAGAGCAGTACAATGTCGCATATAGTCGTTTTAACAAATCTAAACCAAGCAGATTTTCATTACAACCTGTCGTCAAAATCAGGGGTGCTTTCAATTGGCACGGTCCAACAGAAATAGACAAAGGACCAGATATCGGATTGTACACAGGGGCGCCTGAAAAACCTACGGAAACATTTGTTGAGCCAGACAAAGGTGCGCCAGGGAGTTTCGCATGAATGATAGAACTTTTTGCGGCACCAGTATCCAACAGAAACGGTTCGACTACACCTGATGTTGCTACTGCGACATAAGGCCCACTCTGATCCACTGGAACTGATACTACTCCCTCTCTCTGTCCATGGCTGTCCTAGTACCCATTTTGTTGAAAACCCTCTTCTACTTCACAATAATCTTCAACAAGATATTGCTGAGATCTATTTTGCTGAACAGATTGTCCATTTCTTTGATCAAAGTGATTGGATGGACGATCATTAGTTTGTGGAGGCATAGCACCTCGTCCTCGTCCTCTAGAATTCTGCACAAAACCACCACGACCTCTCTGAGCTGCTGCTGCATTATTTTGCGCTAGGATCGGACATTCATTTTTATAGTGACCTTCTTTCTTGCAGTACGCGCATTGATTCCATTGATATTGAGGTCTTGATGTACTATAATCTGTCCTTTGGTATGAGTTCTGCTGCGTATTAGTCTGGTTCGTGCGAGGCGGATACGCCTGCTGCAAAAGAACTTTAGTTTTTAAATCTTTCGTTTTCTTTTCTGATTTTTCCTTCTCCTCTTTATCTCTATTTTCGTAGTACTGCGCAGTCGCAAGTATTTGCGCTGTCGTAGATACAGCCCACGCACTTTCTGAGTCTTTTAATTTATTGCATAATTCAGGTAACAAATTATGCACAAATTTATCGACAAATAGTCTTTGCCCTCCTTCTGTACTCATGTCCTGGCCACTATGATCCACAAAAGTCTCTTCGAACCTCGTGAAGAAGTCCGAGACACTTTCGTCTTTCTTTTGCCTACATGCTGACAACTTGTCCCAATTAACACGCAATGCGGGCATCAGAGTCTTCATTAGATCAATTATTCTACCTGGCAGATTAGCGATCAAAGGTTCGGGTTTCGCACCACCTATTTGTTGACCATCTGCTGCAGTGATAGCTGCCCAATCACCACCTAAAGCAGCCTGATGATCCTCTCTACGAATTTTAGCCCACACTGGTTGTGGAACTACATTACCAAACAACATATCAATGTCGGCTAAGTTCATTATACAAGCCTCAACTGTCTGTGTTAATTCCTTGTAATATCCGGCTGGATTCTTACGCGGATCTGGCAAGGCCTGCTTCACTGCTAACACTTCTGCTCGTTTCCACGGAATGTGTATCCACACTCGTTGGAACTGTGCTGGAGCACCTGCAATACCAGCATTATCATCACGTGGCACTGCTTCGCGCCAGATTGGAGGGACTTCCCTCATAGGATATTGGCGACTTAGCTTCATTTTACCTTTCTCTAAATCTCTCGGAGAACGAAGAGATGGATCATTCCTAAAACTTAAAATGAGTTCCATCGCTTGCTTTATTTTCTCACCCACTATCATTCCAGCAGCAAACTCCTTTTGAACCCTAATTAAATCTTCCAAATCTGATTCAACATCGTCTTCTTCTATTTCTTCACGTAACAACGAGCACATCTCATCAAAGACGTATCGTTGCGTTGGTTCTCCCCACTGCATAAATGTGTCTAACACATCTCTCGTACTATATCTTCTACCCTTCGAAATCCATCTGAGAGCCGTGGAGTCTAAAACTCCCCGTTCCTCAGTACTAGGAAGCTGACTCCGTCTCTGTACAGAGTCAGGAGTAGGAGTCTTAATCAGAGTTTTATATATAGGAGACAGCATATTAGTAACTGAATCAGTGATTCTTCGACGAACAGAAAGTGGAGTTAGTACACTCGCAGACATAGAGAATGCAGTGGAGGTAGGAATAGATGAGGAAGCAGTAGGAGTATCGAGGAAAATAGCTTCTGGAGCAGTAGGTACAGAGGTAGGTATAAGAGTTGGCAGTGTAGGAAGAGGAGGAGCTGTAGGAACATTTACATTCACCACAGGAAGTACAGGAACTTGGTTCTGAGGGACAGGAGCAGGAGCACCAGGTTGTCCAGCAACCGGCAATTGAACATTCGGGACGAGCGGAGCCGTAGCACCTTGTGCATACGGTGGAGGTGACCGTAACAGATAAGACAGCAGAGGATCGTTTTCGGAGTCCTCCAGTATCTTAGCCATTTTCGATGGCAAGGCAGGATAGCACTTGTCAATCGCTAAGTTATGCTCTCTAATGGCTACATCTATGACCTTCTCACACTCGTTAGCCTGCAACTGTTTAGTCGCTTGCTCTAGAGTTAACTCTTCTTGTTCTTTCTGTTCTTTCTTCAACCTTTTCATTTCTCTCTGTTTGGATTCTTTCCGCCAATAACGGAAGGAATCAAACATTGCCGGCCGGGCTTTCTTCTTGAACAATTTCGCTTCTAAATTGTCGAGAATCTCTTGCTCAAAACTACCATGCAGTGGCCAACTAAGGACACCATCCTTCTTACAATAGCGGACCCATATCTCATTATAAGTTATAGGACCCACGCCATACTTACAATATAAATCATATAGGGGAGTCCCAATCGGAGGAACCAGACAAGAGTCCTCCAATCGTGAGTCACTGTTGCAACTAAAACAAGACAACATTTTCCGACTTACCATTTTCAGTCCGGAACATAAAACAAACAAAACACGGAACAAATATGTGCACTCGAACCAAGAACTTAGGCCTACCAAAACGAACTGATGTATCGATACCCAAAACTAAACCAAATAGATTATCGTAACTAGAACAACCAATGATAATCTAACAAAACCAAACCAAACCAAGAACCGATCAAGGATTTTTAACAATCCTCACAAAGTAACCAGCTAGCTATCACTAAATACTTAACTGAGGCACTGAAGACGTCACCAAGAAGAAACCCGTCACGTTTCGCCGTACTAAGGACTGCACCACTTCGGGTCCAAGACAGGGCGACGGTCAAGGCAACGGTTCACTGCAGCCGTCCTGAACGGGAAACCCTCGTGGAAGAGAACTTTGGGCCACTTTTGCGATATGCCGGGATCGATGAAGTGGGGCGCCTCCCTCAGGAATCTTCACACGAAGCCTCTCGAACTCTTCAGGCTTTTGGACCGGTACCGAATGACGTCGCCCCACGTTGGGCGCCAATTGGAGTTCTGGACTTTTTGGTTCCGTCCAGAGGTGTCAGGGTACAACACCCAAAGACCCCGGAGTTCCACCTGCCTTGGTGCACAAATGAACAGAAACACGGGCTTCTCGATGGTGGCGTCAAAGACCAAAGGTTTATTACTGCAGGGACACAGAAGTCACAGAATCTACACACGGGCAGAAACTAGGAGCCTGTTCGATTTGTACAAAGTGGGTTGCTCCTTATATACTAAAAATTGTGCTCTAGGCAAATATTTCACATGTCGGTACATTCCCAAACCTTTGTGTCTCTAAACAATAAATATTTGACGTTACACAGGAACCGTCGATAAAATCTGATACCAAACATCTACGAAGAGGGGTTCCCACTAGTTCATCACAATCCCCTGTCAATATTGCATTCAGGACCCGGACCGCCTCATCGTAAAGTTCGTTACCTCCCCCTAATAAAGATTCAGAAAGAAAGAAACAGAGCCAGGTGTGGAAGATAGAAAAGTGGGATAAGGGATGTTTGTGGGTCGTAAATGGGCAAGGCTACCGGCTTCGGCCGCCTAATCATGATCAGGTACAATGGACACGAAGACCAGTTTGGCAAGACTGGCCTCGGGCAGAGGAGGCAGCCTTTGTCGAGTCATGCAGCTACAGCGTGATCTGGTTTAAGGTGCACGTGTCATGTAAGAGGTGAATCTCCGGCTAAGGCTACGTGTCCTTAATCAAAGTGGAGTGAATGAAATGATCAGAGGCTATTGCATATGTGAGGGCAAGGAAACACAAAATGGCGGCCATGATCTAAGATGGATGCCGTGGGTATATCAGAAATATGTCAATGGAAGGAGTGCTCTTGCTCGTAGCGTAGCGAAAACACTAGGATATACTAAATGGATCATTTGCGGTTCACTGATACCAATATTAGGTATTTTCGACAAACTTGAAAACACGGGTTCAAGTCGTCACGGAACCGTCACGGAACCTCAATGTGACGCACATACATACCCATAGGGCATGTATGTGCGCCATATACACACACATGTTAATTTCAGGGGTGCAGCAGGGTGTTCTTGAGACACCCCTGCACCCTTGAAATTATTCTCATTTTGCGATTAGCAAATTGCGAATCACAAATTGAGATGTATTTCACAATCATTCCTATGGGCCTCCTGGCCCATAGGAATGAATGGGAAATTATTCCTTATTTGCGAATTCGCAAATTGCGAATTCGCAAATAAGGAAGATTAAGAAATCGCAAAAAAATAGCCATTTTTTACATACATCCCATTTTGCAATTTCTAAAAAGCGATTCCTTAAAAATCGCTATTTAGAAATCGCAAAGGGGAATGTTGATACTTCTACCCCTATGCTTTTTCGAGGTTTTTGTTGTTATTGTCTCATTCGTACCAGATAGAGGATTGTTTAGCATGTGAATTACAAACCTGGCTCTAACCCCACATGGCCCAATGCTCTTGCCATGCAACTCAAGTGTTAACCCTTTCAAATCTTTTACATATGAGCCATATTGCACATTGCACTTTTATGGCCCCGCTATGTTACTCATTTTGTATCTTAATTTCAATTGTAATTTATTTTCCATGAGTAGTATTGTACATTGAACTTTTATGGTCATAGGACCAAAGTAACGTTTTTTAATCGAATAGAAATATTATGGTGACCATGCTGAAATGTTTTCACTAGGAACATCAGAAACAACATCTATGAAAATAAATAAATGTGACTCTGTTTGACGGTCTGCTGCAGCAATATTAAACAGTATGCATGAAAGAGGGATCCACTTTGAACAAGCTGGTGTCTAGGCTTCTGCTGGGTCCCAGATAATATAAACCTAAAGTACACAATTCTGTAAGTGATAGAACATTTGTTTCAAATGCATTAGCACTTTGTCAGCGTGGACATGAGAAACACAAAGCTAAATCCACGTTCAGCACATCGGTCATGATGTATAAAATGTTCATGTGTAAATCCTCCAACAGGTACTTGAGAAATTGTGTTCCACACTTTACTCTCTATGGGGCCGATCCACAGAACTAACCTGAGATAAAATCCTAAATTTACTACTTTTGGTATTCACAGAGGCATTTAGTAGTAGTAAAGTTAGGATTCTTAACTTTACTACTATTAAACTGAGACAAAATCCTAACTTTACGACTTTTGGAATTGAATTCCGAAAGTCGTAAAGTTAGGATTTTGTCTCAGTTTAATAGGACTAAAGTTAGGAGTCCTAACTTTACTACTACTAAATGCCTTCTGTGAATATCAAAAGTAGCAAGTTTGGGATTTTATCTCAGATTAGTTCTGAGATTCGGCTCCTATGATATCTAGATATTATAGAGAGTAAAATGTGGAACAACATTCCTCATTAATCTCTTCTTTCTATTTTCTTACATTTGTTCCAGAACGTGTTTCGCTAAAGGGCATCTCCAATGTCAAGGAGTTCTTTTGATATCTAGAAGTATTTGTTTCCTTGCCTGTGCTTCGATAATATTCTATCCTAACTAAATGATTGCATTACTTATTATGCTGCTCTCCAAATGAGAGCAGGACATGGCTACCCATAGTTCAACAGTTGCTAGGCCGGGAGAAAGCACGTCATTAACTCAGGTCCCCCTTCTCCCCATCCCATCCATCCCATCACAAGGGAGATGAACCATCTCACTAGACAGAAAATGAAAAAAACTGAAAAAACAGGTACATACTGCCTCACCCCCTTCCACTGGGGGATACTTAAGCTGTATTTAATAAGCAGTCCTCCTGTTATTTTATTGTCTGCCGACAGAATGAAAGGACATGGATTTGAAGTTGCCACTGCTAGGGTAGCTATCGATGTCGATCTCCACCGGCTGACATGGCAGCTGGGCGGGTGTGTCAGCCAGCAGGATTGGACGTCTACCTGTCTGCTGGGCTTGTGGGAAGACACGCAGAATGACAGGCAGTTGTTTTTTGGAGTTTCCCTTAGTGTTTTAACAAGCGGCTGTTTTCAGAGGGCATTACAACAATGAAGACGTATCTCCTGACTTCCGGCCTGCCTGATGTGTTTTGATGCATGCGCGCCGCATTGAGAGTGAGCGCAAGAGGGAGCCAGTCTTTACTTTTCTGTCATTTTGCATTACGCTAATGAAAAGTGTTATATATGGGCTTCGGGAGTGAGTATAGCACAGCAGAGAGTGATTCCATTGGTAATCAAGGGTCGTCTGATGTGCACCTCGGATCTTCAGGTACTACCGTGTTCTGATTCACCCTCAGTTCCAGCAGTATCTGAGATTTCGTGCAAAGGAGAGGTATTATCAGTTGAGGGTGCTCCCATTTGGCCTCAAGGCAGCTCCCAGGGTCCTCATTAAGGTGGTGGCTTCCTTGGTGGCATCAGATCATCTGCTGGTCATTCACCGGTATCCGTACTTGGACGATCGGCTCATCCATGTTCCATCGGAGCATCAACTCCGTCACAATCAGGTCTTTGTCTAACAAATTAATTAAGGCTCATGGGTTTCTGCTCAATTGGTAGAAATGTCAGTGAGGTCTGTCCGGGGATCGAACTTTTAGAGGGGCCAGGTTCCATATGGATTTGAAAGGAGTACTCCTCCCTGCCCCAAGAACTGCCCTCTTGGGGTCTCTAACCTCGAGGGCAATGGGTTGCCCCTTCCTTCAGGTCCGTCAATGGTTGTTACTTCTGGGATACATAGTAGCAGTTGTTTTTGAATTTCCTTTGACCCATTGTCATCTCCGACCTCTGTGGATTCATATTTCTTTATTTTGGAACCCAAAGTCAGGTAACTTTGAATATGTGGTGACAGTCAATGCGGAGGTCTTCCAGGTTCTTAGTTGGTAGAATATTCAGGAATCACTCTCCAAAGGTATTGCATTGCAGCCAGATACTCCATTGGTTCTCACAAAAGATCACAGTTCCTTTGGTTTGGGGGCTACCCTAGGGGGCAGGTCTCTGCAGGCACAGTGGTGTCTACAGGAGGGCAGGTGACGAGAACTGATGGCTGGTTACTGAGTTGTGATGGGTCAGGTTACGTTGGACTATCTGAACCATCAGAAGGGATTTGTTCCAGTTACTTGAATGCTGTGGTTTCCCTGCTTTTTCACTGAGGAGAGGTCTGTCTACAGTTTCTGGTGGTGGTCCACATCAGGAGTGTGGACAATGGGGTGGCAGATTCTCCCAGCTGGTTCTTTTCTCCTTCCCAGAAGATGTCTCTGACAGAGGGACACCATTCTTCAGCTGTGTGAGAGGTTTGGTGTGCCTTACTTAGACTTCTTTGGATCCCAACTCAATGTGCAAGTGTCCATATTTTGATCCCACAGACTGCAGGAGGAAGTTTGGGTGGGTGGATGCATTGACCCTTCAATGGCTGGATCAGCTGTTGTATGCATTCCTCCTGATCCTAGTCTTTGCCAAGTTGCTGGCGAGGCTGTTGGGGGAAGAGAGAATTCTACTAGTAGTGGCTCCATTTTGGTGCAGAATAGAACGGGGTTTGGGGCCAAGCACAATTGCACCTATCCTTAGTGAATCTTTTGTCTAAACAGGTTAGGTGCTATGTATCGGAGAGTCAAAAACCCCTAAATCTCCTAAGACACAACTGTCTCAATTTCCGCATAAAAATAACTTATTTTTCATATATACATTTGTAGATCCAATTTCATGAAAACAATGGCAGTTATATTAATTGTTGTAAATATACATATGAGATTTGTAGCCCTGAAGAAGTCCAAGAGGACAAAACGCGTTGGCTACGGTCTTTTATCCTGCTGGAAGAGAATGCATGAATAAAGAACTGCCATTGTTTTCATGAAATTGGATCTATAAATGTATATATGAAAAATCTGTTATTTTTATGTGAATTACAATTGAACCTAGAGTGCTGGACCATTGTGTGTTGCTAGTGGCTCCATTTTGGCCCTGGTGCTCCTAGTTTCCCAGGCTCACATTTCTGTCTATTCAAGTTCATGGGTGATTCAATGTTCTATCTCGCATCTCTGGTCCTCTTCCTTCCTGTCCCTACAAAGGCAGTGTCTCTCAGTTTGGACATTGACATAAGGGGATTGCAGAGTAAGGGACTTTCCAGGCATTTAGCTGTTACTGTCTAACAGTCCCACAAACCATTTACCCTGACATCATATGCGTAGCATTAGGATACTTTTCAGCATTGGTGTGAACCTCTCCAGTTGTCCCCTCTGGACTGTATGATTAACTGCTGCCATAGCCTAAGTCAGGGCTACTTGGCCTTTTGACCTACTAGAAACACCAGTTAAAGTTGTGATTAAGTGTGAAGTCAGCCGCTCGCTGACGTGTCTCTGTATGTCTTTCTTTTTTCACTAGAGCGGTGCTTCAATTACCTGAGCTGTTTGCCAGGTGAGGTGAGGCAGTACTCTCCTGCGTAATATGGTAAGTGAGAGTCCTACTACATATCATATGAAGGTATTGTGGTTATATGTAGGAATAAAAGTACTACCTAGAGGATTGCTTTATAAATTCTCTTATTAGATAAGGTATACCATGAAAGTGTTTTGGATACCGTAGGTATACTAATTGTATGTTTTTCCTTTGTTGTCGACTATGTTTGCTCTCCACCGGACTTTACAGCTGGGAGAATGATCCTTCACTAATACCCAGGTGATACCTTTTCCTTTTTTATATTTCTTACACTACACTAGCAGTAGCGACACAGGTCCTGAGGAATGCAGTGGATACCTATGTGATCCGAAATCCTGCTGAAACATGTCGACCAACCTGTTGGTAGCTATTAGTTGAAACTACCAATTTCGCTATTTTTAATTCTTAGAAACTCTGAGGTCTGCAATAAATAATTTTTCCCCAGAGCTATCTAATTTTACATACCACTACCTTGCACTTGTTGCACTTTTTCACACCCCCTCGCACTGCTTTTCAGTAGCCCCCTGCGACCCTGATATATCATCACTGGTCCTTATGCTGTCAGTTTTGACCAAACTAATATACCATCCTTCATGGTTAGAAGGAACCCACATGATGAAAAGGGCGCCTAGGAAGAGCTACTGATGGGTATTTTTCAAAAACCACGAATGATGTACCCTGTCTAGTGGACTATTGCTACTAGTTCCATCACATAGTCGTCTCTTGTGAATTCCATATCTTCTGACCCTCCACTATTATTTGTATTTTGTCCAGTTACCTTCGGGGAGTGTAGTGCTGAGTGGTCATTAAAAATAATCCCTGAGACCCAAATCTACTCTTATTTATTTGATCTTCTAATATCACACATTTGGTTTCCCGCCTCTATGCCGTGGCACAGGATGAAATAGGCAGTCACAACCACAAGCCCATGGAAAGATCGAATGCTGTGTTAGACGATCCACTTACAGAAGTGGAATGGCAAACGTCATGCAATATGATTCAAATGCTAACCCCTAATGGCAATCTCCGACTTATTCACTTTAAATATCTACATCAAGCATATTACACGCCCACAAAACTCTACAGATGTGGTCTCCGTACAGAGACACGTTGTACGCGCTGCAAGCTGGACCAGGCTGATTTTATTCACCTAGCATGGTATTGTGAGAAAGTACATACATACTGGGAAAAGGTCACAACCATATTGATAGCGATTATTGGAGTTGACATTGATTGCAGCATTAAGGTGTGTCTGTTGGGACCACTGCCCAATGACGAGGTCTGAAACGTAAATTTTGCATGATAGCGCTACTATTAGCCAAACGACGAATTTCAATGTGTTGGGACAGCAAAAGTGTACCAAATACTAAGCAGTGGATCTGTGATATGTCGTATTGTCAAGACACACAGCGCACTTATGAGGAAGAACTGCCTGCCCGATCGAGACCAAAGGACTACTGGGTGTATTTAACAGACTACTTACGTGAGCATACTACTATATAATGGTACCCGTCAGCTTTTGCCTGTTGTCCTATTGATGTAGCATGTATATTGATGCAGTTTAATGCTTAAATGCAACTATCGGTTGTATCGCTCGGTTGATGAATTTAGTAATGTAATGGTTCATATTGGTTTATCTTGTTGCTATTGCCTGTATGGTCATGCTAAAACCCAATAAAAAAGTTTTTCTAAAAAGGGCGATGCTGGCCAATGAAGAGTTAATAACAGTTATTAAATCTTCGACTGTGGAGTACTTCGCTGAGAATCAGGGCTCAACATCATTGGAGTACGTTTGGGATGCGTTTAAGGCCCATACTCGCGGTGTACTCCTTAGCTGGATAAGCTCCAAAAATAGGGTAGAAAGGTTAGAACTAAAAAGATTGGAGAAGGAGATTTCTAGACTGGAAAGGGTTAGAACCAACTGCCCCCTGGATAATTTATCTCAAGTCCTCAAGGACTTGGAAGATCTTCGCTTTATATATAGGGATAAGTTGGATCAGAAACTTGAAGGCCAGTGGGTAGTCTATAATATGGAAAACTTCGAATATGGGGAAAAGGCAGGGGCCGCCCTAGCTCGGAAGATCAAAAGTGATAGAGTAAGAAATAATATTAATAAGCTAATGGTAGACGAGATTGGTACAATTTCCTGTCATCAGGAAGATATGCAGAGATGTCTCCTGTCCTGGTTTTCCTCTCTCTATAAAGAAGACAGGGCTCCATCTATTGCTTCAATTCAAGTTTGGTTGGATAGTAAAGCCCTACCCAGCTTGTCGAGGAGGGGTGAGATTTGTTAGAACGTCCATTCTCTGAAGAGGAGATAAGAAATTGTTTAAAGAAGATCAAAAACAATAAAGCGGCAGGGTCAGATGCGCTCCCGGGAGAGCTATACAAAACTTTGGAAGAATTTATTGTGCCCAGACTAAGAGAGTTGTTTAACTTTATCCTCAGCCCTGAGGGTAGAATTCCCCCTCATGGAAGGAAGCAATAATTGTATTGATCTCAAAGCCTGGTAAAGACCCCTTTAGACCTGACTCATATAGGCCTATCTCCCTGCTGAATGCAGACTATAAGATCTTCACTAGCATTTTGGCAGGGAGACTTTGTAGGGTTGCTCCACAATTGATCCACGAGTATCAAAAGGGTTTCCTGCCTCGAAGATACATTCAGGAACAAACTCTTCAACCAATAGGTTGTATCGATCTAGCAGTGGCACGGTCGGAACCCTTGACGGTAGCTGCTTATGATGCCGCCGAGGCATTTGACCGTGTCAGGTGAGTGTATCTCTGGGAGACTTTAAAAATAATGGGTTTTGTCTTCCGTTTATTAATGTTCTAATTAAATGCTATGAAGGGGCCTCTGCTGTTATCCTGCTTAATGGTTTACTGACACCAAGCTTTAGTATACAGAGGGGCATACGACAGGGGTGTCCTATCTCGCCCCTGCTGTTTGATATCTACATTGAACCTCTGGCTCAGGCTTTGAGACTCGATGAGAGGATTACGCCTTTTCGGGTTTCTGAGTTTAAGTGTAAGTTAGCCCTTTACGCAGATGACCTGCTGGTGTATACCAGTAATCCAGTAGAGGTGTTTCCCAGGGTAGAAAACTTCTCTGAAGAGTTTGGTCTGCTCTCAGGATACTCGGTCAATCCATCGAAAACTGAGGTTATGTGCTGGGGAGTTGAAGACTAGGTTGGGAGACACTGTGGGGAGTTTAGGTATTTGGGGCTCATTATAACCCATAATATCGAGGAGATTCCCACTATTAATCTGATGAAAGTATCTAAAGAAATCGAGCATCTTTTCCTGAAATGGCAGAATCTCCCCCTTGCCATCTACGGGGGAGTGAACTTGGTCAAAATGGTCCTCCTGCCAAAGTTGATATTTTTGTTTGGGGCTATACCACTTGATTTCCCTGGGATGTTACTGGGAAACATTCAAAGTAAGATAGGGAGCTTTATATGGGCCTTTATATGGGCCAATAAAAACTCCAGGCTGTCATGGAAGAAGTTAAAATGGAGGTTGATTAAAGGCGGCCTTGCCTTCCCCGATATTTATTTATATTCTCTTGTTTATTCGTTACCTACTCTCTTCTCCCCCTACTTCCAAGTGGGGATTGATCTGGATGCTATGGTTCATTTTGAGGGACGTAGTACCGGATTTTTGTATAAGTTTGGTGCTCCCAGATTTTTCAAAAGGTACGATTAAAAGTAACGAGGTCAGCTCTCAGAGTGTGGCAAAATTTGAAAACAAAGTAGGGAATAAGATATTATTCCGATTCTGCCCCAATCTGGGACTCTCCAGGCCTCCCCGCCTGCCTAGATGACACCTTGGCTATCCCCATTAAGAGGGCAGGATTCGACATCTGGTCCGATTTAATATCACAGGACGGAGTTCATCCATGGGAAAGGTTAAAAGCTAAAACAGGAGGTTCCCTCTCCCGCTTCAAATACTTGCAAATATGCTCTTGGTTCACTGCTAAGAGAGACCTTATTGGCGGAAATTGGGAGATCGAGAATATCCTTCAAAATGTAAACCCCAAAAAAAAGGATGTAGGGACTTGGTATAGAGCGGTAATTGAGGCAGAGGAGATAGTTCTTCCTCCTCCTTATAAGGTATGGAGTGTTTCATCTTTGGAAGACGTCTCTGTTGATTTATTTTTCCCCTCCGTTTATAATTTATGTAAGTATGTTAAATCAGCTTCTTTAAAAAAAAAATGTCTTTGTGGTAAATAGATTGTATTATACCCCTAAAAAAATTGCTAGATTTGTTTCAACATCAGCTCCTAAATGTCCTAGGTGCGGTTTAGTAGAGGCTGATGATATACATATGTTTTTTGATTGTATTTTTTAAAGAAATTTTTGGGGAAATGTAGGGAGGGCGTTGGAGGGAGTTTTTAAAGTTAGGATTAATCTTAATCTGACATTAGTTATATTAGAATAATTCTAAACACCAATTATCTAATAAGCGGACTGGTTTATTCCTGTGTTTGATATTAGTAGCCCGTAGAGAGATCTGCAGGCTGTGGAAAGATCCTGAGCCACCGCAATATGAGACCTGGTTAAGAGCAGTTTTGTGCATGGTGAGATTTGACCAAGGAGAGGGGAACAGCTAGGGGCCATTAATCACTTGGAGTACTGAAAGGAGGTTAGTCTAAGTGTACATGGTCCAATGATTACACCACGCCTCGCACAAATGAAGCTGGCCTGGTAGGCCTAAAAAGCAAATGCAAGAATATAGACCCAGGGCGCCCAGTTTGAAAGGTGGACTTTTCTATGCGAATTTGCAGATGCTTAAGGTGAAATAAGGACAATAAAAAGAAAAAAGAAAAAAGAAAAACAAAGAAATCTCAAACCCACCAGAGTCCACTGCCAGCCCCAACCTCAAGGTTACCATATGACTGGCTAGCTCTACAACACTTAAAAGCATTCCCCACATATTTAGGAAGTGCAATACACAAAATGTTAGGCTTGATTTTCCAAAACCAACTGGCACCAAGGTGATTAGTCCAGAATATCTGGCTACCTTGCGGATCCAAGGCTTTCCCGGTTTAGACCTCACTTGCAACAATAGATTTGCACCACTTCTACGTATGGCAGCCAACTCACATGTTGAGGAAGATAAGGAGGGAGTGGGTGTGGGGTTGATCAAGTACCATCTAAGGGGCAATCTAAGCCCAACATTGATGTCCTTATTAACATTAAAAACGTGAGAGCAGAAATTAAGGCTTTGAACTCTATAATATGTGAGCTCAAAGGTCATGTTGATATTCTCCTGGCAATCGGCGGGAGTGCAAACTCTTATTTGAATGTCCTGCTCCACGGATGGTGGTCCCTTTGTCAAGGATACACCTGCGGTCCTTGTAGGGCCACGCCAGCTTCTGCCAAGAGCTAGCACTGAAGGTTCAAAGCACAGCTTTGCAGAAATAGTTACTTCCAGTAATCCACTGAGGAAGTGGGTGGAGCTTCTGCGTATACTAAGGGCCCTCCCAAATATTATGAAAAAGCTTAAGGTAGAGAACCCTTGTAAAGCAGTAACCCTAGACAGCATCCAGTGAAAGAGGTGAGCCAAGTACCTACAGTCTGTAACAAGATTTATATGATCAAACTTCCGAAAAATATCACCCATCAAAGGTATAAAGGTGAGGACTTTCTTAGGAATAAACTAATCCACTGGACTGGGCATGTGAGAGGGTGAAGGTCGGTGATCAGGGATGATATTCTGCGAGTGAGAAGGCATGCGCTCCCCAATAGTCCCACACATTGTATAGTTCTGTCCCTGGAAGATAGAAGATTGCTCCATAGTCTAATTGCACTGGAAGCAAGAGTCTGTCCCCTACCAAGAACCAGTATTCAACTTAAGTACCACCTCCCTAACTGCCCCCAAACAAGTAGTAACCTCCCCATTGCTCCTCACCATGGCCAAGATTCAATTTAGCTTCAAATGATTGCCTGTACTGGTGTGATACTCGCCCAGCTTCTGCGAGTCAGCTAGCCTACTTAATACCAACAGGAGGCAGCAGTAAAATTACCCTTGGCCAAGGAGACTCATACACCAGGGGGCCATTTACATCTAGAGTGGAGTCTCCTGTGGGAGTAATACCTACTTCTCCTTGCCTTCGCCTGGCACATGTAGAAGCCCCAGCCTTAACATCCAACTCTCCTAAGGCTCCCTTGCCAAAGGATATATGTAAGCTCCAGATGCTGTTGTGGAACATGGCTGGGGCGAGATTGAAAATGTTATGCCTGCACTGGCTCAAATTCATAGAAGTTTCCGATATTTGTTTCCTCCAGGAAACCTGGAGCACTAATCCACTTCACATGCCAGGCTATGTAACAAACCACGCCCCATTATTTGTAGCAAACCAGGACTCCCTACATGGGTCTGTTAGTGTGGGTTAAGATAGAACTCAATTGTTAGGTTCCTGAGCTTGCCAGTAAGGAACTCGAAGGGCTCCTGGGGAAAGGTGCCTCCCACACCGCCTGATCCTAGTGGTTTATTTTGATGTGACATTTGAACCCTTGGTGTGGGAGTATGCCTGCAAGGTAAGGGAGATGATCTGTGGCTAGTTCCTCAACTTGACATACCCCTATTAAAAAATGTTCGCAAGTGGCACTACACTTGAATGTCATTGTTCTGTGGTTTGGGCTGAGGGCCACAAATGGGCAGACCAAGTCAGATAAACTAGGTACCAATACTTTCAATAGATCTAAGGGTATACGCTGTATTGATTACTTTCTATTTAGATCTGAGGTTATGGCACTTGCTAATAGACATTAAAGTAGGCACAAGTTTTGACAGAGACCATAAGCCCCTATGCTTGAACCTAAGTCCCCCTGGGGCGGGCCCCTTCACAGGTCTAGACCACATGTAACAACGAGAGAGCTCTATGCAACAAATGACAATTGCCGCCTTAAGTGGCAAAAGGTGATCCTGGATGAGAGCAAGCTCTAGTCAAATAAAAAAGAATTGACTGTGTGTACAATAGACTTTGCAGCCCTGCTTGAGCAACCGGAGGGCTGGATGCCATTGTACACAGCCACTTCATTTTCTTCAAGCAGTTGGCTGCTCACTTTGTTGATCCCTCACCCCCTCCGAACTCTAGTTCTAGGATAACTCAGCGGACTACATGGTTCAACCTCAAGTGCAGGAAGCTAAAATTACAACTATCATCTGCACTCAGGTCCAAAAACACTGACCTAGTATGAGACGTAAGAAAGTCCTATAAAAATGCCCAAGAAAGAGCTAAAGGGAGCGGGATGAGATTAGGAGGAGGCTTATAGGGGAGGCATGTCCCTGTCAAGATTCAAAAACGTGCTGCCTCATAGTGACAAGAGGAGATGCTAAGAGGTCCCCCCAACCAACAAATAACATTCCAATAGCCGCTTGGTATGAACATTTTAAGCTTTTGTATGTGGGACTGAGCCTGCTTGACCAGGCAATAACTCAGCTAGAATTACCCGTACTTATTTTAAGGAGCTCTTACGAGAAGTGAAATACAGTCCTATATTAATTCAATCACCCAAGCTAAGGCTCCAGGCCCTGATGACATCCCTGGCGATCTGTTCCTACATCACAGCGAAAATTGGTCATTTATATACTGCCCCTGTCCAATGCTATTGCAGGGGGTGCCCTTTATTCCTCTGTCATGGAAGGGAACCTAGGTGATTCCTATCTGCAAAAAGGTGATAGGTCATTTCCCATTAACTACAGACCCATTAGCCTCATTGATTTTATACAAAAAGTGGTATGCAGAGCACTCCTGGTCAAAATACAGGAAAACAACATCTTAACTCCCTTTCAAGCCAGCTTTGAGGTAAGACGGTAATAATATACCCGGAGATCAGCTTTCTCTGTCTTCTTTGGAAGACCGTAGTCATTGGTCGGGGAAGTTTATATGTAACTTTCATTGATTTAAAAACTGCCTTTGACCTCGTCCCCAGACAGAAGCTGTGTCAAGTGCTAACAGATATGGGTTTGCCGCCGGAGGTTTTATCCTTAGTTATTCGGCTCCATGACCAAGGCCAGCTCACTGACTCAATTGACGTTAGTAGGGGAATCCACCATGGGTGTTCTCTGGCTCCAACACTCTTTTCGCTCTACATGAATAGTGTTGTACAGTTTCCCCAGCAGGTGCCAGCAGATGCACCTATGCTGGGGAGAGAGAACATTGTGACGCTCCTTTTTTGGACGATACCCTGTTAGTGCAAAAAAATACAGAGGTGCTACAGGTACTGCTTATCCTATTCAGTGATTTTTGTAGCTTGAATGGTCTAGAGATTAATAATTCCAAAACAAAATGTTTGACCATTATTCCCCACCAATCCTATAAGGGTAGACTGACTCTGGGTGATTCCCCACTTGAGAAAGTTAGAACCTTTGGCTACCTGAGTATCACCTTAGCCGAAGATATGTCTTGGAAGCCCTATGGGGCCAAGTCAACATTGAAACCGATGCAAATAGCAGGGGCCCTGAGTAAAGATCATATAACTTGTTACAGTAAACCAGTGACAGCAGCACTGCAGATATATGATTCTAAAGAGGTGAGCTCAGCCCTATATGGGGCTGAATGTTGGGGCTTTTAAAGGATGGACGACCTCTCCAGATCTGTAATACATTTTTCAGGAGTTTAGTTCAGTTAGCACAGATCACAGCCCTT
This sequence comes from Lissotriton vulgaris, assembly GCF_964263255.1. Taxonomy (NCBI): domain Eukaryota; kingdom Metazoa; phylum Chordata; class Amphibia; order Caudata; family Salamandridae; genus Lissotriton; species Lissotriton vulgaris. The sequence goes on along the minus strand of NC_141697.1, from coordinate 1,086,690,920 downwards.
CATCCATTAAGGTTAGACTGGGGCAGAAAATCGATCGCAGACAAGGTTAAGCTATGTCCGCTTTTGTTTTGGCAGAGGATCAGGACCACCCCCGAGTTAAACTCATATGCCAAGTCCCTTGAGGAAGTAATTTCCCTCAACAAACAGAATAAGACAGGTTGGCTAAGAAACATAAAAAACCTATGAGCCAACATAGGGCTTAAGGGCTACTGGGAAAATAGGGACACAACTTCGTCCCCCACCAATGATCACATCACAGCGCAGTACTGGGACTGGGTAGCTCGGTCCACAGTCGTTAACTCTTATGAGGGATGGTTCCTTGGAAAACTATTTAGACACCATCCAGGCACCCATTAATAGTAAACTATATTTGCAATTCAGGTTTGGTACGCTTCTACTCAAATTACTTTGCCAGCGCCTGACATAACACCCCAGTGTCATCTTGGTTCTGTTTTTTTTGCACTGTTACAACTGAATCACCTGCAAATGTATTATTTGCTTGCCCAGCTTACTCATGCCCGAGAGCTAAGAGGCTCACATCTGTAATCAAGCAGCTGGGTACACACAATTTTGTTGAAGCTTTGCCTGCGAATACTTAGATTTAGCCTGTGCAGTCGCAAAGTTCATGGGTCATATGTGTGGTAACAGGAGGAAGCTGCTGCAATCAGGATGAGGAGAATTTTTCTTTTGAATTGTTTTTATGTTTTTAAATGTTCAAAGCAGCGTCAGTATAGCATTTTATCATGGATGAATCAGGGTTTTGTATTGGCAGCATTCCAGACTTACAGTGGTAACATGGCGGACCATTTTAGAAGATTGTGGCCTAGATGTATCAAGCCATTTGCGATTCGCAAAGGCCGGAATTCGCAAATGGTCTTTTTGCATGTTTTGGCATGCATCAAAAAATCGCAAAATAAGGAATCCTTATTTTGCGATTCCTTAAATGCTATGTATGTAGCATTTTCCAATTGCGAATTTTGGTTAAGAAATCGCAAATTACCACTAACTTGTAGTTGAAGGTAAGTTGCGAATTCTTTTAAAAATGCACAATTTGGCATTTTTGAAGGTGGCATGTGACGCACATACATACCCATAGGGCATGTATGTGCGCCATATACACACACATGTTAATTTCAGGGGTGCAGCAGGGTGTTCTTGAGACACCCCTGCACCCTTGAAATTATTCTCATTTTGCGATTAGCAAATTGCGAATCACAAATTGAGATGTATTTCACAATCATTCCTATGGGCCTCCTGGCCCATAGGAATGAATGGGAAATTATTCCTTATTTGCGAATTCGCAAATTGCGAATTCGCAAATAAGGAAGATTAAGAAATCGCAAAAAAATAGCCATTTTTTACATACATCCCATTTTGCAATTTCTAAAAAGCGATTCCTTAAAAATCGCTATTTAGAAATCGCAAAGGGGAATGTTGATACTTCTACCCCTATGCTTTTTCGAGGTTTTTGTTGTTATTGTCTCATTCGTACCAGATAGAGGATTGTTTAGCATGTGAATTACAAACCTGGCTCTAACCCCACATGGCCCAATGCTCTTGCCATGCAACTCAAGTGTTAACCCTTTCAAATCTTTTACATATGAGCCATATTGCACATTGCACTTTTATGGCCCCGCTATGTTACTCATTTTGTATCTTAATTTCAATTGTAATTTATTTTCCATGAGTAGTATTGTACATTGAACTTTTATGGTCATAGGACCAAAGTAACGTTTTTTAATCGAATAGAAATATTATGGTGACCATGCTGAAATGTTTTCACTAGGAACATCAGAAACAACATCTATGAAAATAAATAAATGTGACTCTGTTTGACGGTCTGCTGCAGCAATATTAAACAGTATGCATGAAAGAGGGATCCACTTTGAACAAGCTGGTGTCTAGGCTTCTGCTGGGTCCCAGATAATATAAACCTAAAGTACACAATTCTGTAAGTGATAGAACATTTGTTTCAAATGCATTAGCACTTTGTCAGCGTGGACATGAGAAACACAAAGCTAAATCCACGTTCAGCACATCGGTCATGATGTATAAAATGTTCATGTGTAAATCCTCCAACAGGTACTTGAGAAATTGTGTTCCACACTTTACTCTCTATGGGGCCGATCCACAGAACTAACCTGAGATAAAATCCTAAATTTACTACTTTTGGTATTCACAGAGGCATTTAGTAGTAGTAAAGTTAGGATTCTTAACTTTACTACTATTAAACTGAGACAAAATCCTAACTTTACGACTTTTGGAATTGAATTCCGAAAGTCGTAAAGTTAGGATTTTGTCTCAGTTTAATAGGACTAAAGTTAGGAGTCCTAACTTTACTACTACTAAATGCCTTCTGTGAATATCAAAAGTAGCAAGTTTGGGATTTTATCTCAGATTAGTTCTGAGATTCGGCTCCTATGATATCTAGATATTATAGAGAGTAAAATGTGGAACAACATTCCTCATTAATCTCTTCTTTCTATTTTCTTACATTTGTTCCAGAACGTGTTTCGCTAAAGGGCATCTCCAATGTCAAGGAGTTCTTTTGATATCTAGAAGTATTTGTTTCCTTGCCTGTGCTTCGATAATATTCTATCCTAACTAAATGATTGCATTACTTATTATGCTGCTCTCCAAATGAGAGCAGGACATGGCTACCCATAGTTCAACAGTTGCTAGGCCGGGAGAAAGCACGTCATTAACTCAGGTCCCCCTTCTCCCCATCCCATCCATCCCATCACAAGGGAGATGAACCATCTCACTAGACAGAAAATGAAAAAAACTGAAAAAACAGGTACATACTGCCTCACCCCCTTCCACTGGGGGATACTTAAGCTGTATTTAATAAGCAGTCCTCCTGTTATTTTATTGTCTGCCGACAGAATGAAAGGACATGGATTTGAAGTTGCCACTGCTAGGGTAGCTATCGATGTCGATCTCCACCGGCTGACATGGCAGCTGGGCGGGTGTGTCAGCCAGCAGGATTGGACGTCTCCCTGTCTGCTGGGCTTGTGGGAAGACACGCAGAATGACAGGCAGTTGTTTTTTGGAGTTTCCCTTAGTGTTTTAACAAGCGGCTGTTTTCAGAGGGCATTACAACAATGAAGACGTATCTCCTGACTTCCGGCCTGCCTGATGTGTTTTGATGCATGCGCGCCGCATTGAGAGTGAGCGCAAGAGGGAGCCAGTCTCTACTTTTCTGTCATTTTGCATTAAACTAATGAAAAGTGTTATATATGGGCTTCGGGAGTGAGTATAGCACAGCAGAGAGTGATTCCATTGGTAATCAAGGGTCGTCTGATGTGCACCTCGGATCTTCAGGTACTACCGTGTTCTGATTCACCCTCAGTTCCAGCAGTATCTGAGATTTCGTGCAAAGGAGAGGTATTATCAGTTGAGGGTGCTCCCATTTGGCCTCAAGGCAGCTCCCAGGGTCCTCATTAAGGTGGTGGCTTCCTTGGTGGCATCAGATCATCTGCTGGTCATTCACCGGTATCCGTACTTGGACGATCGGCTCATCCATGTTCCATCGGAGCATCAACTCCGTCACAATCAGGTCTTTGTCTAACAAATTAATTAAGGCTCATGGGTTTCTGCTCAATTGGTAGAAATGTCAGTGAGGTCTGTCCGGGGATCGAACTTTTAGAGGGGCCAGGTTCCATATGGATTTGAAAGGAGTACTCCTCCCTGCCCCAAGAACTGCCCTCTTGGGGTCTCTAACCTCGAGGGCAATGGGTTGCCCCTTCCTTCAGGTCCGTCAATGGTTGTTACTTCTGGGATACATAGTAGCAGTTGTTTTTGAATTTCCTTTGACCCATTGTCATCTCCGACCTCTGTGGATTCATATTTCTTTATTTTGGAACCCAAAGTCAGGTAACTTTGAATATGTGGTGACAGTCAATGCGGAGGTCTTCCAGGTTCTTAGTTGGTAGAATATTCAGGAATCACTCTCCAAAGGTATTGCATTGCAGCCAGATACTCCATTGGTTCTCACAAAAGATCACAGTTCCTTTGGTTTGGGGGCTACCCTAGGGGGCAGGTCTCTGCAGGCACAGTGGTGTCTACAGGAGGGCAGGTGACGAGAACTGATGGCTGGTTACTGAGTTGTGATGGGTCAGGTTACGTTGGACTATCTGAACCATCAGAAGGGATTTGTTCCAGTTACTTGAATGCTGTGGTTTCCCTGCTTTTTCACTGAGGAGAGGTCTGTCTACAGTTTCTGGTGGTGGTCCACATCAGGAGTGTGGACAATGGGGTGGCAGATTCTCCCAGCTGGTTCTTTTCTCCTTCCCAGAAGATGTCTCTGACAGAGGGACACCATTCTTCAGCTGTGTGAGAGGTTTGGTGTGCCTTACTTAGACTTCTTTGGATCCCAACTCAATGTGCAAGTGTCCATATTTTGATCCCACAGACTGCAGGAGGAAGTTTGGGTGGGTGGATGCATTGACCCTTCAATGGCTGGATCAGCTGTTGTATGCATTCCTCCTGATCCTAGTCTTTGCCAAGTTGCTGGCGAGGCTGTTGGGGGAAGAGAGAATTCTACTAGTAGTGGCTCCATTTTGGTGCAGAATAGAACGGGGTTTGGGGCCAAGCACAATTGCACCTATCCTTAGTGAATCTTTTGTCTAAACAGGTTAGGTGCTATGTATCGGAGAGTCAAAAACCCCTAAATCTCCTAAGACACAACTGTCTCAATTTCCGCATAAAAATAACTTATTTTTCATATATACATTTGTAGATCCAATTTCATGAAAACAATGGCAGTTATATTAATTGTTGTAAATATACATATGAGATTTGTAGCCCTGAAGAAGTCCAAGAGGACAAAACGCGTTGGCTACGGTCTTTTATCCTGCTGGAAGAGAATGCATGAATAAAGAACTGCCATTGTTTTCATGAAATTGGATCTATAAATGTATATATGAAAAATCTGTTATTTTTATGTGAATTACAATTGAACCTAGAGTGCTGGACCATTGTGTGTTGCTAGTGGCTCCATTTTGGCCCTGGTGCTCCTAGTTTCCCAGGCTCACATTTCTGTCTATTCAAGTTCATGGGTGATTCAATGTTCTATCTCGCATCTCTGGTCCTCTTCCTTCCTGTCCCTACAAAGGCAGTGTCTCTCAGTTTGGACATTGACAGAAGGGGATTGCAGAGTAAGGGACTTTCCAGGCATTTAGCTGTTACTGTCTAACAGTCCCACAAACCATTTACCCTGACATCATATGCGTAGCATTAGGATACTTTTCAGCATTGGTGTGAACCTCTCCAGTTGTCCCCTCTGGACTGTAATCTGAATGAGATTCTGCAATTTTTATGGAAAGGATTAGAGAAGCCTTTAGCTGTTTCTAATCTATGTGCCCAAGAGGAGCTTTTAAGGCTTTTCGGTCCCCTTGGGGGAATTTGGCTGGTTGTTGTGCAGTTTTTTTTGTTCTCGCCATTTGGTTAAGCCTTAGTTTGCTTTGTGGGATTTGACTTTGGTTTTGAAAGCCCTAATTTCTGCTCCCTTTGAACCTGTGAAAATGGTTGATATTAAGTTTGTGACATTCAAGGTTGTATTTCTGGTGGCCATTACCTCTGCCAGGCACACTGGGGATTTTTGCCTTGATGGCCTGAGAACTTTTTTTATTCAGTTGAGATGATGGGTCATTCTTCATTTGGATTCCTCTCTTGTCCCAAAGGTGGCTTCCTGATTTCACATGAATCAGAAAGTGATTCTCCCTGCTCTGTGTGCCAAGTCGGGTTCTTCCACCGAGGACCTGGTCTTTGTTGAAAGTGAAGAGAGAGTTGATGGTCTACCTGGAGAAGACAAAGTCTTTTAGGAAGACTGACTTGTTTTTTGTTTCATTTGGTGATTTTTCCCAGGAGGACAAGGCGTCATCTTTGTCCACCAGTAGATGGATCAAGCAGTTGATTTCTCTTGCTTACTGTTTATCAGGGTCTCCTCCAGGTGGGGGTAAGGGGAGGTCCCCTGAGGGGTTGCTGCTACCTGAGCAGAATTGAAAGGGCTCTCCATCTTTGAGGTTTTTGAGGCAGCTACATGGACGTCCTCCAATACCTTTGTGAAGTATTACAGGGTGCAGAATATTTTATTCGATGAAAACAATTTGGGTTTGTATATTTTGCATTCTGTTGTTTCGAGAATAATTTACATTCTATTGCCTGTGTGAATAAATTTCTGTAGGGTGCTGCAATATTGGTGATGGTATCTTTGTGTGTTTTTTTTTCCCCTAGGAATGCCAGGTTACTCGGCTTGTGTTTTCTCACTTGTGATGAATGAGAAGAAGACAAGGGGGAACTGGCGGTAATGTCCTATCACATACCAGTAATTATTAATACTCCTGATTCTGCTGTCCTTGTCCCATTCATCACGCCCCTCCCTCCCTCCTTCCTGGACAGCTGGCCTTCTTAAGGTGGGGGCTTGGTAGTCCAGGAGGATTGTTGGCCTAGCACTGATTAAGTATCCATAGAGGGGGGGTTTGGGGCAGTATGTACAAGTATTCCTCTGTTCTTTTGTTTCTGTCTGGTGAGATGGTTAATCTCACTTATGAGAAATGGGACAAGGAAAACATGGCATTTTGCAAATGTTTACATTTTGTTACAGTAACTCTAAACTAACTCAGATCCTATAAGCTCCCATGCAGTTGGTGTTGTGTGCCTATTTGTCATTCAGAGACCTGGCAGTCCCGAAGTTCCTGCAATATAATCTTTATCACTTTTCATCACCATCACTCCTGCAGCCCCCAAGATGTTCCTGCCAAGCTGATTGGAAACCATGGAGAGCCATCTAAAGCCTCTGTGCAACCCAATGACATGGAGAGCAGTACACTCTTGGCTTCAATTCCCTCACAGTCTCCTCAGCCCAACCTACACCCTAACCACAATGCACAGCATGTTGCAATTAATTGAAGTTGATGTAACTGTAAGGTCAGTGTGAGGAGCTCTTGAAGCTGGGATAAGAAGCAAACACATTGCTGATGCATGGAGAATAAATAATGATGCAGCACTAAAAGCACTACAGAGACAGGTAAGCAGGAGCAGAGGCGAGTAAGTGGAGATAAGTGTAAACCAGTACCCATGAGTGACTGCTAAACAAACACATTGTAAAAACTTTGATGTGACTTCCATAATACTTGGCGGTACAGTTTGAGAAATGTTTTACTAGAACAGTGGTGTTTCTAAGGCCAGGTAATACACACAACTTCCAAATGTAGAATGGCTTATTTTGAATGCAAATGCTTAACATACAGCAGTTGCAATAAAAGGGCAAGTAAGTCTAATTATTTCAAAATGCATTTCAGACTTGCAAATGTATTATTAGTAAGGATTTTGGATATGCTATGCAGATGCAAAACAAAGGATTGTGGATATGAAGAAAGTCATTGAAATTAGCAGTCTGTATGTCTGTGTTGGGTCAGACTGTGCAATAAAAAAGTATAATCATTTGTATTTTGTGGCCCAGCAATTGCATTCAAATGAGATTTGTAGTTAGTTATGTTATCTGGTTTAATATAATAAAGTATTGGAACAAACCTCTGGACAAAAGAACACATAGCCATATACACACACACTCAAATAGATGCTTATATAGTCACTCACACAAACTCAACCTTTTGATCATACTCACACATAAACACGGTCACAGCCTCTCATCTATAGGCAATCACATATTCATCCTTCTGGGCTCTCTCTCACTTGCCTCTGTTTTTTTATGTCCCACTTTTCTTCCTCCCTTACAGACAGACATGCATATGTGCACACAAACAAACACACAGCCAGGCACACACGCACAACACATATGCATATAATAACACATACACACACACACATTTTTGACTTTGATGTAGATGGTTTTACTTTGCTGTCTTGATATCAAAATTAGGGATTTATATGTTTTAAATATGTGTGCCTGTATAGACTTTCTAGAAGATGCAAAGAAATGACTGTCCCTTTACCAACTATCTACCTTACAAAATTTTAATGATCATACCTGTTAGACCTGGCATCATTGGTGTGAGTCTCCCTTCTATTTTATCGGACTGCCTCCTCTGTTTTGATATGTTTTTGCTGGTGATTTGCTTTGGGCACTGTGCCACTGCTATTCAGTGCCACAGAGCAAGTGCTCCCTGTGTTAAATTGATGTTCTAATTGGTGATTCCATGATTGGGTTATTTGATTTACCTGTCAGCCCCTAATACAGTGCACCATGTGTGCCCAGGGCTTGTGAATCAAATGCTGCTGGTGGGCTTGCAGCACTGGTTGTGCCACCCACAGAAGCAGTGTGTAAAGTGTGTCTCAGGCCTGCCATTGCAAGGCCTGTGTGCAGTCTAGTACTGACATGTCGATTTGGCAAGTGCACCCACTTGCCAGTCCCTAAACCTTCCCTTTGCTTCATATTAGACACCCCATGGTAGGCCCAAAAGCAGGGTGCATTGTGAGTATAAGGTAGGACATGCTCTGGTGTGTGTAGCATGTCCTAATAGTGAATTACAGCCTTTTTCGTTTTTCACTTTTGAAGGCTACCTGTTTTCCATAGGCTAAAATGGACAGTTAGATTATTACATTCTTATAATCCTAACTGACTCAGGGAACATGGTAGAAATTCGAATTTAGTATGCCTGAACTCAGAATGATAAAATACATTTTTTAGTAAAGTTGGTTTTATTATTCTGTGTTTGAAAATACCACTTTAAGAAAGTAGGTATTTTCTTTCCTAACTGTCCAGGCCTGCCTCTGCTAGGTTGTGTATTCCTTGTCTGGGTTTGTGAGTGACAGGGCTGGGAGATTTCAGGAGACAGGATGGGGCAGCTCTGTGGTGAATAGAGAGAGCTGCATCTAGATGGGAGGGAGGAGTTGCACCTGGGACCTGAATAGGGCTGGGCCTTCCCTCTACAATGCTGGCTCCAACTCCTGTGGCTTGTTTGAGATCTCTGCCCTGCACTGTGAAAGGAAAGGAGGAATCTTGTCAACAAAGTACTCCAGAGCTGTATCTTCCCTCTCCTGTGCTGGCTCCACCTCCTGTGGGGCGGCTGATAGAAAGGAAGCATGTCGCCGCAGCAGTGGAAATTGTTGCATCGCCGGAGAAGCGAGCCTTCGTCGCATCTCCCTGGAAGCGTGTGTTCATCGAAGCTGCCTGCTGCCGCATCACCGGAGAAGCGTATCGCCATCAAGAGAGTCGCCATCGGATCACTGGAGAAGCGCGTTGCAGGGCCTGTCGTGGCTCCAAAGTACAGAGTCATCACAAGGCTGCCAGGGCGTCTTTGCATCATCATCGCATCGCCGCATCAAGGGCGCCATCTTCTCGCATCGCAACCGGATCATCGCATCGCATCAAGACGCCATCTTGCACACTGCAACGGGCCCGCAGGCCGAGAATCTACGCATCACCTGCGCACCGGTAAGGATTATGGCGCGTCCCCTACTCTGCGCAAGCATTGAGGCAGGTCACATCATCTCCCCCGGATCACGGAACCGACGTATCTCCCCTTTTGCGAGCCTTTTGTTTACTTTTAATTACGCATCCAAGTACTTTGTTGAGAACTTTGACGCATTTATCATCAACTTGAACTAAGTAACCTTGATCATGTTTAAAGCAATCTTAAGTGTAGTATTGTGGATTTTTGTCGTTTATGGTCTAGTGTTTAAGTCTATATAAAGAATACTTATTTTTATAAAACCTGGGTTGTGTCCGTCTGTAGTGTTTTCACTGTATTACTATGTATATTCGCAAATGCTTAACACACTGCCTCTGAGATAAGCCTGTCTGCTCGTGCCAAACTAACAAAGGGGTGATCAGGGGTTATTAAGGAGTGTAATCCCCTTATCCTCACTTAGAAGTAAGGGTCCCTATTTGGACAAAGGTGAATACCATTGCCAACTAGAGACCCACAGATCTAACAATGCCATATAGGTTTACCACCTACAACTCAAACTTCATCTTCACATTCTGACTCTTTTTGTAACAATGGTTACCTCATCTAATGCAGTCTGTTCAATAAAGGGGCCCTATTCCAGGTTCAAAATTGTTTACACTCAAGGTTAGGGAAGGACTGAGTTTATGGAATTCCTCTATGCAGAAATCCGTGGAGTTAAATAAAAACACTGTGAACTTTGTCCAACTCTGCGCGAATGGGCAGAGTTGTGCTCACTTACCCATTTGAACTGTTTGATGCGATTAGCACACTCCACGTAGCAATGTGCATGCGAAAGGCACCACCCAGTCACCTGCACATATGGCCGTTTTGTCATTCCTTTTCTGTGGATGCTGCTGGGCCTCCTGCTCAGTCCTAACAATATCCATGCCATCCTTACGTTACCCAACTCATCCTTCCCTGTTTTACATTTAATTTCCTTGGTATTTGTATTTGTGTATTTTATGTTTTTGCCTCATTTTCTATTGTCTGTGACTTTTTTGTCCCTTTATTAGTTCCCCCAACGTATCCAAACTTGCTAATTTCTCTCTCTGTAGTCTATTCATTCTCATCCTCCTTTCTTTCTCTTTTTTTCATATTTACCCAGTGACATTGCAGAGTGTGGGAGAGGTGGCATCAGTGGGGGTGCAGGGAACCACACACCCTGTGGGTGCTAGAGCTGCCATGGGGTGCAGCCTTTTGCAATTTTAACAAGAAGGATGTGCCTACACTCATTTGTTGTGTAGCATCACCTCCCCTCTATGCTAGCAGCAGGCCTGGGAGTGGGTACTGCCTGCAGGAGCATCAGCTGCTGTGGGGAAGTGTGCACTGTAGCGTTCGCCAAGGCACTGGGGTTCAGCGAGGCTAGAAGCAGCAGAGGCACCCCTGGGCTGACATGCTGGACTAGGAGACTGACCTTCTGGACCTGCTGGGCATCCAGGTTGCGGGGCTTAGTTAGTGCTAGTAATTAATTATTGCTTATTTGTTGTGTCCTGTCCTATCATGAAATTTATTTTTCCAAATAGCATGCTGCTCCCACTCTGAGATAAGTTAAGTTCACATAAAGTAACATTATGAAAATTATGTGATCCAATTTGAGCAAGCCAGGTGCTCGGTGCTACCTAGTACTGCTTGTTTCTGTAGGCGTTTGCTTGGGAAGATTATGTAAGAGGTTATGCTGACTCTCTATCCTCGTGTCACTAAGATAGTGGTACTGTGGTAGTAGTAGTAATATATTATCATCGAGTTAGCGTTCTCTGTGTCTTTCTTTTTATGAAGCTTGTACAGTCCCAAGCAGTCTTCCAGTAATGTAGTATGCAAAATATCCATATATGCATTGAAAAAGGAAACTGACTGAGTTGGCCATCAAAGTGGGTGCGATTTGTGAAGCAAATATAAAGTATTACCAAATGCAGTTTAGGAGATTTGGAATAGGCTTACGTAAGGTTTCCAAAATTAGGAATAAGTCAACTCGATAATACAGGTAGTCTGATTTAGAAAAGCATAATGTCAATATTTTGCTGTGTTTGCCTGTCAAAGTATTTTCTAGGGCGTCGATTCACAGAACTAATCTGAGATAAAATCCTTAACTTACTACTTTTGGAATTCACACAGAAGGCATTTAGTAGTAGTAAAGTTAGGGCCCAAAAATGTTAATGGGATAAATAAAAAAATAAATTAAAGTTAATATATTTTTTTAAAAGATCAATAATTGCAAATGTTAGTATGCGAGGATAAATATTAAATAAATAATAATAATAATAACAATAAACCAGCATATGTAAAGAGCGAACTATTCACCACTAAGGGTCTCAAGGCACTGAGGGCCGTTGGGAAGATTAAGAGACCTATTGCCCAGTCACATAGTGCTGGGCTAATCTGCCACCAGGAATCGAACTGTGAGCTAGGGGTGGGCGGAAGTCGCGTAAGGACTTTCGCGGAGAGGCATGTAGATTGAACCAATCTCAGTGCCTCTCCGCATATTTCCGTTATGCCACGCCTGCCCGACGCCTGTCCGACGTCCGCCTCCCGCCCGCCTCCCACTTGCCGTATTAAATAATATTTAAAAGCCTAAAATTTAATTTAAATAAAACTTATTGCGGGCGCATCCTTGCCTTTAGGCTTTTAAATATCATTTAATACGGCGGGCGGGAGGCCGGCGGCCAACTTCCGTTCTGCCCCCGAATGTGCGGAGATTTCCCTTGTTTCTCCGCCTTCTTTGCGCAAGGCGGAAGGGGCAACTCTCCGCACATTCCGTGGGCAGAACGGAGAGGTCTGCCCACCCCTACCGTGAGCCCTCTGTTCCAGAGTGGTCCCGGTGTTCTCGGTGGCCACTGCGCCACACCTCCAAGAAACCTATTGTGAGGCAAGGAGGCACAAAGTAAAAAATGCATGTAAATTAGAAAAACAGTTCATCAAAATCATATTCTTAATATGCATATACTACAATGATCCTCAAGCATGTTATTAAACTGACATCACTCATCCATCAATGCAACCCTATGGCAAAGGTTAAAAAATGTTACAGCAGCACATATATTCCCAAGTCAATAAATATTCCCTCATCTCTACACTTTTTGTACACAAAAAACGTGAAATATAAAATATATTTTTTTTTTATTTCCTCCAATGCTATCCCAGCCCTAAATGATTTTTTAAAACAACATATACCACAGAAACAGTTGTTTTATGCACCTAAGACAAGTACTGGCCTGGGCCTACTGATTGGATGGTCTGTTGCAGACTAGGCCGTATAGTAAAATAAATCACTATTGCACATTTAACAAAGAAAATGTGCAATATAGTTCCTTTACAAAAGACGAAAAAATATAACTAGTGCCTCTAACGAAACTGCAGGCCACCCACCACAACACATTTGAAGAATTGAATAAAAGGTACACACCCTCTATCTAACAAACAGCACATTTATACAAGAGCTTTTGAGCTTACTTGTGGAATCTCAAATGCAAAGTCCTTAAATCCATGGTATATATGCAGCAGCAAAAAAAAAAGTGAGTAATCAAGTGGCGGCTGGTGACTTATCAAAGTGGAGAAGCGTAAAAGTGTGGGTGAGTTAAACTGAATACGGTTAACCTTTGAAATGTTGATGAACAGATGCTATTTTCAGCAATTTAATAAATGTGGTATTAGGTGCTGCTCAAATAACATACAATTGTTGCTAATAATGACAATTTTATACCAATACCTCACCAAATGTACCTGCTTGAAATGTGTGGATGTTGGCGGATGTCTGAACATGTTCCTAAAATTATGTTTCTTTCCTTTTAAAATAAAGTCAGCTTAAGACTCAGAATGAAGGCATGCACACATGCAAATGGAGGGAGAAGGTGCAATTTAGGCTTCATTTAGTGACACTTTTTCTCTCAAGAAATACAAAGCTACAAATCCCCTAGTGAATTCAAATATATATTTTAGACATAAGGCTCTTATGGGATTGAAGGTTCAGCAAGTAGGGCTCCACTCTTAACCTATCACTCCATCTTCATGGGCCCGTTTGACAAGGTGTCTACACCTTTTCCCACTGCTGTTCCCAGGCAAAGCTAAATATTGTTTGATTGCCTTTCAATGGCCTGCTAAACTGTAGAGATTTGGCAAATCCTGTATGCTCCCAAGCTGATTATAAACACCACACTCTAAGCCTCATTACTAGGCCGGGTTTCCCAGATGCAGCAAGTGTGAAAATTCACAAGGCCTTCTTCCAGCCTTTAACAAGCATTTGTAATGCAATAGGTCTCCCATTCGTGAGAGTTTAAGCTATTGGCATTGTAAATGACTGCTTTTTTTCCATTTATGTGGGAGACCATGATTATACTTGCCAGGAGCCTGTTTGGATCCATCATTTACTTGCAGGGACGCTGGGGGCCTGGAGCTTGCTTTCTGCGATGCCCGCCTGCAGACTGCAATTCCCGCCATCCTTTGCGGCGCTCCACGCCGTGCACCGCATCATCGCGCCAGGAGGCGCTGAAAAGGGCGACCGGGACCCCGCTGCATGGGAGAGCGTGATTATACTTGCCAGGAGCCTGTTTGGAGCCATCATTTACCTGCGGGGATGCTGGGGGCCTGGAGCCTGCTTTCTGCGATGCCCGCCTGCAGACTGCAATTCGCGCCATCATTTGTGGCGCTCCACGCCGCGCACCACATCATTGCGCCAGGAGGCGCTGAAAAGGGCGACCGGTACCCCTCTGCACGGGAGACCATGATTATACTTGCCAGGAGCCTGTTTGGAGCAATCATTTACTTGCGGGGATGCTGGGGGCCTGGAGCCTGCTTTCTGCGATGCTTGCCTGCAGACTGCAATTCCCACCATCCTTTGCGGCGCTCCACGCCGCGCACCGCATCATCATGCCAGGAGGCGCTGAAAAGGGCGACCGGGACCCCGCTGCGCGAGACGCGCACAGGCGCGTGCCGGGCAAAGCCCGGGCCAAGGGCGGGCCCGTGTAAGCCCATTCGAGACCGTACGAGGTCGGGCCGGGCTCCCCCTTTAAGTCATCCTTTACTAACAATGTCAGTGTACCCTCGTAGCAGGCTTGAACTCAGATAAAGTGATTTCCATTTGGGCTGTTCATTCTTTTACAACAGTAAGCCTATTGGATTTGTTATCAATACCATGAAGAATGAATGTGCGAGAGGGAAAGGGAGGCTCTGTACAGCCAACTGGTAGTATTGTGGGCACCTTGGACCAGTTTTTGATTAGAGCTGGCTCAGTTCTTGCCCATGAAATCGCACTGACTGAAAGGCGTCTATCGCTTGATATTCAAATTGCAAAGAGGTCATCTTTGAGCGCTATAGCCTCCGCATACACCCTGGATCGCATTATGGCCACTCATATTGTGTCGATTGAAGAAGATGGAGATCTGGGTCTGTCAACTAATATATCAACAGAGGCACAAGGTGGACAGGGTATTCAGAATATATTGCCACTTCTAGACCCGGTTGTAGTGGGTATTGAAAATCCTCAAAGCCTTCCTCCACCACGTATTGCTACTAGATCTGCCCAACAGGGTAAACCCTGTATTCTTGTAATTAATCAAGACTCTTCGCAAAAAAGGAAGCGGGGTGGAGGGCCACAGAGATAGAAACCGGCTAAACAAAAGAAGCCAAACAAAGAAGGAGGGGCTACAGTACTTCAACCCCTTCCATTGGAGGACTCGCAGTCAATAAGGCCGAACATGTCCAGTACTTTGAATTCAACCGTTCTAGAAGATGTTTATGTAAAAACCTTTGATGCTATGTGGGGTAGACTGGAAAATTTGATCACATCATCTTTGTCCCCAATTCTGCACAGGCTGACCAAAATAGAGGACAGATTAATTGCCTTTTATTTAAACATTATGCAGAACGATGGAGGTTTGGAGGACCAGAGGATTAGGTCAGTGGGAAATGGGCCTTGTATTGCGGTACCCAGAAATCCCCCCCTCTCTGATTCCCTGGCAGTAAGGCAAATACCTGTTACTTCAAGTGTGGCAGGAAGGAATGTAGATGTTGTAGAAATAGATAACATCAACAGAGTAAATGGCACCGTTGAAGCCTGTGCCCTGGGAAGAGGGTTAAGTGGACCAAACGTGAGGCTTAGGGGTGTGGTCTCGCCTCGTTCCCCATTAGGGCCTCCGGCCCAGAAATTGCATCAGATGCTGAGGGGCCGGGATCATAGGGGGGCGCTAGTGGGCCCCCAGGTTTTATATCTCCCCTCAGCAGCTGCCCCATTGGTAGTGGTTTTACGGAATGTTCCACCCCTTCGAGAGGGCCAGATAGAAAACACAAGCAATTAATGGCTTAAACCATGCATTGGCTCTCTAATCAACTGAAAAATACGGGTTTGGTGGGTCCAGATATTTGGAAGGATATGATAATGGCTTCACAATGTCCTTGGATCGGGCAATCAAGGAAAGTAGGAGGAGGAGATTGCACAGTCGCAAATTTTAATAACAAGCGAGTTGTGGGATTTCTCTTGAATTGCCTGGGGGGTACTAATTTAGATTGTAATTCCGATAAAATGGATCTCTTACCACTGGGGTTTTTTTTATAGACCATACTTAACCCAGAATAGTTGGTGGATGCAGCGGGAACAAAACAATTATAGAACGCAACAGGATCTCAGCCAAAGATTGCCCTTTCTAAACTTAGAGAATAGATTTGCTCCGTTGTCAGGCCTAGACTGTTGCAATTGACTACACTCTTTAAATTCAATACCTTTGGCGAGTTTTGTCACTCAGCGACCAGTGTCCTTAGTGACCATCCCGCCCACGCAGTTGGATATTCTAGAGGCTGTGTGGGGGAGTCCGAGTAAAGTCAGCATAGTGACATACTAGAGTAGGCCTTTACCAGAGGGTGAGTTAAATTCTGTGAGTCGGCCACAGTCAGATTGCTTACAGATAATGACATGGAATGTGGCAGGGGCTAGGAACAAACTACAGGATTTGAACTGGTACAAAACTTTTGAGCACTGTGATTTGGTTTTAATACAGGAGAAATGGCTTACGGATGCTTTCTTTGTAAATGGGTTCAAGACTATTGCAACCAATGCAATCCCATCACAAGTAGGTAGGGATAGCGGTGGTTTAGCAGTACTTATTTCATTGTCTTCTAGGTTGATTTTAAAGAAATATTATACCAAGTCGCCGTATTTTCAGTTTTTATTTTTTACTATAGAAGGAATTCAGGATATAATACTTATTAATTTTTATAATAATATTTTTAATGCTTCGAGACAAGAGGTCATTACTTTGTTAGATAATGAATTGACGGACTTCATGAAGAATGTAGGACGGGATCGTTCCATCATTTGGGCGGGGGATTTCAACTTAGAACTATGTGATCACATAGCTGAAATTCAATGTGGCTACGAAGAAGAACAAGGTGGTGCTCTTGCACATTTTCCACATAATAATTACTGGGAAAACATTAATTTTGTCATGTCCAAACATAATTTAGAAAGTACAGATAAGATTCTACAAGGTAGTAGATGGGAAGATAGAGATAATATCTTTACCTTTGTAGGTGCAAGGTCATCTTCTTGCATTGACCATTTCATTACTTCACCAAATTTAAGGTCTTTGATTTTAGAATGCTTTATTGTCCCTAGCCTATTGAGTGATCACCCCCCAGTATTGATAAGTGTAAGTATTCGGGCTAGAAAATCATTTCTATCAGGCACTTGTGAAGTGGATATAAAAACACATGGGGAAAATGGGATCTCACTCAAATGGGCAGGTGTAGATCCAGAAGCATTTACAAATAGAATTTTATCAAAAATATCAAATTATATCGGCACTTGTTTGGACGATTCAAGTAGCCTTGATATTGTTAAGGCCTTCCAAATTATTTCTACTGTAATTTCAGACAACCTACGAAGAAAAAGCAAGAAACTTGTATCGCATTCCCTGAGGTGGTTTCATAAACTTTGTTCTAAATTGTATAGGGAATTAAAGTTGGCGCTCAAAATGATCCCACGTAATAGGGAGGGGATCAGCACATTACGAAAATTATATAAAGAAGCCCTTAAGAAGAGAAAAATTGAGATAAGGGAAAATGCATGGGAGTCTTTAAACAAGGCCGCAGAGCTAAAAGACTCAGTTCTCTTCTGGAAAACTCTGGATGAACCTTTTTTTAAAGATGTGCAATCAGCGAAGATTGATACCGTAGTGGCCCCTGAGGACTGGTCAACTCATTTCGAAGCAATTTTTAACGAATCCAAACAGGGTCTTTTAAAAGTACAGGATAATGTTGTCATAACTACATATAATATTAATTTAGAGAGCATATCTCAAGATGAAATCAGAACAGCCCTTAAGAATAGTGCAGTGGTAAGGCTACTGGCCCTGACGGCGTCCCAATTGATGTATTTAAGCATAACATGGACCTTTGGGTACCTATCTTGTTTAAATTCTTCAATGCAACAATAGATGGGGTGATACCGGCCACATGGGCGGAGAGCTTAATAGTCCCTATTTTTAAAAAGGGAGATAGAAGCTGTCCGAGTTGCTATCGCCCAATATCCTTGCGTGATTCAACGTCGAAACTCATGGGACGCATATTGTTGGCCAGGCTAGAGCTTTGGTCAATTGAAAATATTATATTATCAAAGGCACAGTATGGCTTTAGACGGGGCGTTGGCACAGTTGAGCAGTGCCTGAACTTGGATCTAATAATAGGAAAATATACCCTTGCGAGGGAGGGCTCCCTTCATCTCTGCTTTGTGGATTTATCAAGCGCTTTCGACTTGGTGAACCACTCAAAGCTATGGGAGACTCTAGGGGGAATGTGCGCCCGGATGATATTGTAAGTTTCCTATCACAGATTTACGCTCGGTTATTGGCAAAGATACGATATGGAATTCACGGGGAAAGCAAGAAGCACTTTAAAATTACCCGGGAAGTAAGACAGGGCTGTACTCTTGCTCCCCTATTATTTTCACTTTATATAAATGGGGTTGACTTTCTATTAAAGAATAGCGGGGTAGATGTCCCAATGATTGGTAAGGGGGCAACACCCCTTTTATTGTATGCCGATGATGCCGTCCTGATTTCAAGGACAGCAAACGGCTTACAGACCCTGATGGATAATTTTAATGGTTTTATGACAGAGAAATATCTGAAAATTAACCTAAGTAAGACACTGGTAATGTCCTGTGGTAAAGGGAATATTAAAATAAAATTCAATTTTATCAACGGGACACAGATAGAGAGAACGTCTACATTTTCTTACTTGGGGATCCTTTTTAACAGTAAGGGCGATTGGAAAAAGCATATAACCCTAAGCAAGCTGAAATTCGTAAAAACAGTGGAGGCCATATTTAGATTCTTCCAAAAAATCGGTAACAAGCCCGTTAGGGAGATTCCCAAGTTGTACGGAGCAAAGTGCATCGCAGGGAGTTGTTATGGGGGGCCCTATGGGGCCAGACTGATACTTCTCCATTACAAACTCTTGAAAACAACTTCCTTAGATGCTTGTTAGCTGTCCCCGATGCCACATATTCTGTTATTGTTCACAGGGAAACTGGATCCCCGTATATATGTGATTTAATAAGTATGGCAGCATTCAATTTATGGCATCAAATCTGGGTTAGGGATGTGACTAATTTTACAAGGGATATCATCTTAGATTGTATGTCTCAAGATGGCTGTAAACAAATTCCCTGGTTAAGTTACATTGTTGGTCTTTTAGAGGACTGCAAATTAACTTCAAATAACTTTATCCTGGGAGATGCTCAATATCCCAGTAAGGCTGAATTAAAAAGGAGATTGTTGAGTGTAAGGGCCGCTCATAGAGATGAGACCTTAAACACTAAGAAAAAAGTCATTTGTTATCTCGAGGGTCCCATGGCCACGGGTTTACAACCATATCTTGCCTTCGTAGCTAATGTACAACATAGATTTTACCTTACCAGGTTAAGATTGTGGTCCTTGCATTTTTATTTGCATTCCCTAAAAGGGTTAAGTGGTGCGCCATTTTGCCGAATTGTCCGTGTGATGGCGGGTCCAAACAAAGTACCCTTCACTTTTTATTGTTTTGTAAGTTTTATACTGAAATTAGAAAAAAACATTCCGTCTGATTTTCAAATCTAATTGCCTATTCACCTATAAAACTGCTTTTCATTATTTACGGTACTTAGATAAAGTTTCAGTTTGTAATGCTGTTATCAGTTATATACTGATGGCAATGAAACAAAGGAATGAACTAGGCTCATTTGGAAAGACTGAATTATGAAGCTACGTAAGCATATTTGTTTAGCTTTGTGCTTATTTCAATTTAAATGATGAACTGATGTCTCCTGATGTTTTTTGTGGACATTTTGTATGATCCGAATAAAGCTTGTTTTGACCTTTGTGTTGTTTTTTAAAACATAAATAAAGGGCATTGTCATTTACAAGCCAATAGCTCAAACTCTTACAAATGCGAGACCTAGTACTTTGCAAATGCTTGTTTAGCTTGCTCATTCACTAATGAGGACCAATTTTAGTTTGATGCTAATTTACCAATGCTTGAATCCCACTGACCAAAACAGCTCTTCCTATATTATATAGTGCGTATGATTTCTTGAAAAAATATTAGTCTGTTGAGACAGCTAAAGTTGCATAAAGGCCAGACCCAACAAGAGCAAGAAGCAAAGTGCAGCACGCCGAATGAAAGTGTGCATTTGGGTTTGGCCGTCCTGAAACTGTCAGCCAAACCAACATGTGTACTAAGCAGTGCCCTTCACTACTCCTCCCTGCTGCAACTGCTGCTATCAGTCAGGCTGGCCGCACCCCACCCTACTCAGCTCAGTTGTTTTGGTTGTCAGCCTACCGGATAAAAAATAAAATGATAATACAAAAAATGTGTTTGAATTTGCGGACAATCAGCAGTGAGGTGATGCTTCTCTATCCGAACAGAAGAGGTGCTGGTGGAGTGATCTTTCCAACTCCGAATCCAAATGAAGTGGGACCAGGAGATGGACAAAGCACTAGGAAGGGCCTACGGGACAAGAAAAGGAAGTTGGAGTCTCTTGTGCACTTCCTTCCTTCTGGAAAAAAAGTTTTTTAAAAGCCTTCTTGCACTAAAGAAACCACTTGAATGGTCCGTTGAAGAAGAATATCTCCTCGAAAACATGTTTAGGAGTACATTTAACTGCTTCTTGAGCAGAGAAGCTACTCAAGGTGCGTTCCTGTGAGACACTACATTGGCGCTATCGGGGCCAGAAGCTGTGTGAGTGAGCGTGCAATCCCGCGGGCACTCACTAGCGGACTGAGGGTGTTTTGGCGCTCGCTCACAAGCCACAAACCAAATTGTGTGCACGTGAACAGAAACAGAAACTATACTTTGCGCCGGATAGCAGAATTCAGGAACTTTGTGCTACGAATTTGGAAAACTCAATGAGCTGAGCCGAGTTTTTCACCCTTGCTTATTTACTATTCCCAAGCCAAATTTAACTAATATTGGATTCTTAAGGCATATTTAACAAGCCTCAGTGAATTTGTGTACCTGGTATTCACCTGAGACAGTGCAGCTCCTGGTAATGCAATGACTCCTTAATCCTAGGCCTCGGCAGAATTTTTCATTCCACTGCTTAATCAGGGGTAATTGATAATTCTGTGTTAGGCTTACAATGTGAAATTACTGATAAATTCCATTGTTCAGCCAGCAGAATTCACTAATTTAATTTGCAGTGTTTTTTTTAACATAGAGGGGCTGCTCCTTCTTCCTGGCTGTGTTTAGAGACCAATGCATACTCCTTGATGGTCTTACATACTTGGCAGCGATTAACTTGTAATCACTTTAGTATATGTAAGAGTGCGAGGTGTATGCAGTGGTATGCAGTGATTTCTAAACAATGTGGGAATAAGGAGCAATCCCTCAATGTTTAGAACCCGCTACATATCACTCAATACTCTTACAAACTGTGCAGTGATAAAAACCTTTAATCGCTGCAGAGTATGTCAAGGCACCCAGAGGCCGTGCTATCTTCTATTCTTAAGCAAAATGCATCCTTGCATACATTTTTCAAGACAAGGTGCATTTTGCATTAAAAAAATAACTCCAAATTCCCACTCAGGCCCACCATGGATTTTCACAGAATCTGTTGGAATTTTAATGTAATTCCTATGATTCTGCAGAATTAATCTTCTCAAATTCCTCCCACCCCTACTTGATTCTCTGATGGATGCTGGGCCCACCAATCCCTGGCATGATATGAGGATCCACTGCTGCTGCTTGAGTCTATGGTCCTTCTTAGGGGGCATAGATAGTTTAGAAGCTGGGGCAACTCATAGACTGTTTGTCACTGGAGTGTTGCAATGGTGAACAGGTCTTGAGCTGCTATGCATGCTGGATGGCATTTACCTGCGTAGGCATATAGTACACAGCCCAGAGGATTAGACCAGTGGTTACACCTTGACAATCCAAGAAGACGGTGACATCGTGTGCCCTCCCTATTTCTTCCTAACATGTATACCAGAGGTTGCCATGTCAGGACTGAGATTGATATCAGCACAAATCGATATGACTACCCACAAATGCAGCACAATGTCCTCGTAGGAAGGTGGCAACCATGCTGGAACCATATATAGGTGGAATGCCTCCTAAGAGATAATATTATTTTTATAGGTCTGTACCTGCAGAGATAAGAGATGTGCTGCTGCCAGCCCCGTTTCCACTGCTGCAGCCTAGTAAAGAAGCAGACTGAGGGAATATTTACTTATGTTTCACTGTTGCTGGGCTGTGTTTTGTGAAATGGAAAGAGCAGAAATCTGCCATGTCTTCTGAGATATGGCACACTTCTGCTCTCTCCTAACGCTGGCACCCTGTGTGCTGCCTAGTGCCAAAGCAGACACCCTTGCGTCATGAGTGTTTTGTGCATGAAGGGATATTTTCCTGCACAAAAACGATGTGCATAGAAAGAGGAAATAATATGAAGAAAAATTGATGATTCTGCTCGTTAAGCCATCCGAAAATGTATCAATTTGATGCAATTGCAGGTTTACAAACTTTTGTAAATATGGAATTGCATCAAATCCATGGGTGGATGTACCCATGGAATGCCTACCAGCTTGAAATTTAACGTAATGCAACCCCAGCCATTGTGCTTTGTTACATTTCTTTACAAAGTTGCACAAGGGGGCGCAAAATGCCCCTGGCATGGCTTTGTAAATCCCACTAAACCCTTTGTGTTGCCGTGCGTCGCCTTGTGTGACACAAGGACAATCCAAAGGGTTAATAAATCACGGCCTAGATATCTAGGGGCCCTCATCTGATGACGTGTTCTTCGATCTGGTAACCTTTAACAAGTACTCAATAACACTGTTTGTCAAATGCAAATGCAAATTCTGCCTACAAAAACTTGTATGTAACTTATTCATGGTGCTTATGCATTTGTTACTGTTCTTATGTATACTGTTCTCACACCCATTAGGGCTAGGGTGCGCTATTTACACTTAAAAAATAAATAAAAAATAGGGTGTCGGTTCTCCAAGCAGTTCTATAAAGTATATGATACATGATATACAATTATTTGTAAAATGATTAACCAAAGTTCTATTTTTTCTATTAACACAATTTTCATGTTTCCAATATATTAATGAGCTGAACAACTAGGTGTTTCAGTTAAATCTGTTTGCTGCTCTGTCTAAGCGTGTGGTAAAAAAATCACAACGTACTTGTATCCCTTTTTGCGAGGTTCTAATACTAGAGTCGACCAATTGTTTTAGAAATGCTTCCATCATTCATATTATTTCCATATTTTCCAATTTTAATGCGGATTTGTAGCTAGATTGAAGTGCGGTTAATCCCACTAAATGATGAGTAGGTATTTGCGGTGAATGCAGCTTTACCTGTCATTTTGTTCATACCACGCGGCTGTTTCTGACAGCATTTGGCATGAGACTGTTCATTTATTCATTTAGTGATGTAGCTGCAAAATGGTGGGATGTGTTTGAGTGCCATCATATTTCATTTCAGAAAATGCAGCTGCCATTTTGACAATGACAACGTTCCTTTTAGAGTAGGGAGCGTGACAGCTACTTTCTTCTGTGACAGCAGAGTGTCATTTAAACAGTACATACAGACATGTAGATTTTTCTCCATGATGAGCTTCCCTTCCCTCTCTCTCTGACTCTTCTGGTTGCTTATTGACCAGCTATTCATCAAGGAGATGCAGCTTTATGCTTTCTCGAGTGTTTCTTTAAAAAGACGTTTGATCATTAATATTTTTTTTAATCCGGCAATTAGTCTGCCTATGTCAAACAGATTAAACATGGGATGCGTGTTTCTGTCAGCAATATGTATTTCACCATATCATAACCTGGGTATAGTCTAGGTAATTAGACAAATCTAGCCCACAATTACAGGTTAGACTGTACGAAAATTTCCCACGCCTGTCATTTAAGGTGACATATATAGGGAGTACTCATAGAGAGTTCTATTATCTCTGCAAATCACGAATATGATGTGCATGTGCAAAGCGGTATGTGACCAACTGCATTAATAAAATGGGGTATTTTCTTTAGCTATTTTTTTTTTTAGCTAAGTCAATACGATGCTGTAGTACTAGCCCCCATTAGGAGATACTCCGCTCCAGCCTCATTTTAAAACCTTGCCAATCCTACCTAAAAAACTGTAATTGATGATACTGCACTTATTTGGAAGAGACAGAAATGGTATTTTGACTATGTTGAGGATAACCCACTGGTATTTCTAAGATTTCTAAGCACCCACTTATGGCTTTTTCTGTTTTCCTGCTTGCCGTCTTCAAGGTTTCCATGTAGTAGACAAAGTGTGATAAAATGAATGAAATGGTAACAGGGACCCAATTTACCGCCCAACTTGTTTTTCCTCTTACCATCCACAATAGGACAGTGTCAGTGATTGATAACTTAGGGCCTTGTATAGAAAGGGGCACATGCATCATGGTAAATTGCATTCGCAAATGGTGTGAATCGCAAAATTCGGCCATTTGCGAATGCAATTTCAATTTTTGGAATGCATCACCATTTTTGTCCTTTTTCAAAGTTCCATTTTACACACACACATGCCCTTGGGGCATGTGTGTGTGCAAGATGTACTTATAGACATATTTCAGGGGTGCAACAGGGTGTTCTTTGGACACTCCTGCACCCTTGAAATTGCATTCTCAATTTGCGATTCTCTAATGGAGATTCGCAAATTAAGAATTTCTTCACATTCATTCCTATGGGCCTCTAGGCCTATAGGACTGGATGAGGAGGTATTCCTTAATTGCAATTCTCAATTAGAGAATCGCACTTTAGGAATTTTAAGAAATCGCTATTTTTTTTAGCAATTTCTTGATGCATTGCAGTTTGCAATTCCTTAATTGCGATTCCTTATTTTTCGCAATTAAGGAATCGCAAAAAGCAATATTGATGCATGTGCCCCAAAGTGTTTTAATAGTCACAAACCCTCAGATTCAGTAAATCTGAGGATTTGTGATTGCTAAAAGACTAGAATTGTTATTTGGAAGGGGCATGTTTAGGGTGTCTCTTCCAATTGGTATGTAATAATGTTTTGAAAGCAATATCCATTAATATTTTATCAGACACTCAGAGGAGGTGGTAGTGCATCTGTACATTGGAAAGGGTCCCCAGGGGATCCCTTCCACTTTGTAAATGATAGCAAAATGTTTTTAAGGAATTTGCCTTTCGGGCCTCATTTACAAAGAGTTTCAGCTTTTGCAAACCCTCTGATTCAGTAATCCGGAGGGCTTGCAAGGCTAAAAGTTATTTTTTTAATATTCTAAACCCATGTATTGGTTCAAAAACGTTTTATGAATCATTAAATGCCTTTAGGAAAATATTAGGAATCACTATTTGGAAGAGAATGGTAAGGGCATCAATCCCAAATACCAGTTCCTTATGGTATGTATTTCGGGATTGAAATCATGACATGAAATATCAATATTTAACCACCAACACAAAAGAGGTGGTATGCCTAGGGATAAGAAAGTTGACAAAATGATTTTTAGAAGCAGGCAGTAGTCCATGGGACCACTGCTTACTCATAAAAATGTTATGTGTCAATTTTTTAAGTTTTAAAACACATTCTATTTTAGGAAAACAGGCTTAATCTTAATTAAAAAAAAGAGAGTTTTTGAAAAGCAATCACAGATAGGGTGGTCTGCGAACCATAGCAGGCCACCATCCATGTGACTGTAGCCAATCAAAGTGGGTCACAATTTGCCACCTATGCACATTAATGAGGTAGGTCAAATTGCTACCCACTATGATTTTGTATTTTGTGAACTGACCTATCAGTACAGAAGTTGTTTCGTAAAATTCAAATGCATTTGGTAAAAGTCGCTGTGTGAATTGCAACCCATTTTACCAAATTTGTTTTTTCTACTTGAAATATGGTATTCTTCAATGGAAAAATCCTAGGAAATTGCTATTTAAGACACTGGGCTCATAATTCATACCATTTTCCGATTTCCAAATAGCGAATCTGTAATATTAGCTATTTGTGTCCTTGGATGGACACATCATTTTATTAGAAAAGATTTTGAAGTCCAGTAAATATTACTATAATACAAATAAGGACTTCACTCCTTTGCTGCATACCAAAATATAAGCATGTTGTGTTTTACCATAACTGAATAGAAAAATAAATAACACTCGGTATCCATGTATCAGTCATCATTTGACAGAAACAGCAGGTTGTAGAAAGTATTCTGTGTGCCTGCATTGTTTCCTCGCGGTCTATATGCTATCCACAGCCTTTTGGTGGTGAGTTGATGAAGAACTTGGTGGAAGTGGCATGTCAAACACACTACTGGATCTGCCCCAATAATGTCTGCTGAAGATTTGCACAAAACCTTCAAGCAGCCTTGAACATTTACTGATTTATTAAAGTGCATGGCCTCTCTCTCAGGGTGTTCTAGGCGCATTCTGGACCAAGGTCAGAGGTGCAGGTGTCCTCCTGCCTTCTACACTGGGACAATGGAGCTTTCATCCCTGATGTGTGTCTGTCTTCTACTTGCGTTTTCGGAATGTGATGTGACTTTGGCGCTGAGATTGGGACACAGCCTTGGGCTCATGATGTACAGATGGTGATGCACACACACATGTTGATATGAGGAGCCAGGTGTCGTGCAAGGCTTTGCGCTGCTTGTGCAATTTTACTCCATCTCTCTCCCTCGCTCTTTCCCTCTCCTTCCATTGTTGGGCGCATGGCACATCTTCTTCTCTTGAGTTTAGTGATCCAGGCTGCGTCCTACGGATGTCCAGTGAGGACCCACTAGGTCTCATTCGAATGGTTGTTTTGGCATTTGTTTCTATGATGTGTTGTGTTGGTTATTGCATTGCTGTGTGACTGAATCTCCATTTTCCGGCCACGCATGTACTTTGATGTTCCTGCTTGTGCGACATTAGGCAGAATATTTGTTTTGGGATTCGTGGTGTTGGTGTGCAGTTCCTTGGTCTGGGGGTTGGGGGTGGGCCTGGTGGGGGTGGTTGCGGGCCTGGGTGTAGTATCGGTAAGTGCTGTGGCCCTCTCGGGTGTCAGTTCTGTATGTTCAATTGCTCCATGGCATCTGTTTGTCTTCAGGTGTGGCTGTGGGCTGTGCTCCCTTTTGTGGTGCAGGCTGTGGTCCAACTTTGCACCAGGTCAGAGTAGGTGTAAAATTTCTGCTGCTAACGTGCCTTATCAAGTTTTTTGTGTTCTTATCGCCGATCTGTCTGGTCATAGAGAATGTTGAGGTGTGGTGTTGATGCGTGTTTTGGCACGGGAACGCCTACTCTTCATCTCATTAGCGAAAGTTGCAGAGGTCCTCTGTGGCAATCTTTTTTGCGGCTGCTATCGCGGGTAAACTGGTGCTGTGGGCTGTTAGCACCAGCTTGTGAATGTTGGGGTACATTTATCATGACTTTGGCTGTAATAAAGTGCTGTTAATTTGGCAATAGCTCCTTGTGAATATGCCCCCTAGTTTATGACTAAAAGTTAATATTAGAAAATGCCCAAGGGATTATAAATCCTTCTTTCATTTAGATAATAACAATTATTGTGTCCGACTGAGGGTGTAGGACATCACATCTTATTCAAAAAGTAATAGCCAATGGACCTGTGCACACATAAGATCACAACATAGAGTATGTTAATATAGTAAATAGATGGACAAGAAATCGCCACGTCTTTTCTCGTTGTCTTTAATGCTTGTTTACACAGAGACCAGCCGACACGTGTTTCATCAGAGAACAATCAACTCTGACTCTTCATGGCCAAGTCCTAATAGATGGCATAAATAATCCCTGGACCGGTGATAATACCAACCCGGTCGGGGTCTGGTTAGGTGAAGAAACAATCGTAAAATTAGGGAAATGCAAGGTTTTCAGCTATTGAAACGTACTAAGAATTGCAAGTTCAATGACCACAACCAGTAGAAAACCTTTGTATATCAATCTAGAGTCAAGCGTAGTGTTATTCCACTGAATGATAATCAGTGAGCTCGGTGAAGCCGATAAGGGGTCTGGAAGGAACGGATGCGTCTAAAAGGAAATAGTTGTGTAACTAATGTTGTAGTCAAAGCCACTCATGGCACGAAATTGGTGTCTAGGTCATCTGGATAAGAAAGACCCAGTGTCTCTGCGTTCATCCACACAGTCCGGAAGCTGAGTTTGCCAGACACGTGTCGCTGGTCTCTATGCAAACAAGCATTAAAGACAACACTGAAAAACCTTATTCAAAAAGGTTGTTTCTTTCTAAGCAGGGCCCCATGAAGCATGAATGTCAACATATCTTTTAGAGTACTCACCAGAGATAATGCCTAGGCAGCGTGTTTAAACCTCGCAGGGTGGACCGGAGATTATGGAGGCCTTCTTCATTTTGAAAAGCATTTCCACAGTTCTTTAGTGCTGGCCCAGTTGTTCAATTAGATCTATATTTGTATTTCTGAAGGAACCAAAATATTTAATTCAGCCAAATGGAT
This sequence comes from Lissotriton vulgaris, assembly GCF_964263255.1. Classification (NCBI taxonomy): domain Eukaryota; kingdom Metazoa; phylum Chordata; class Amphibia; order Caudata; family Salamandridae; genus Lissotriton; species Lissotriton vulgaris. The sequence continues at coordinate 1,086,662,579 of NC_141697.1, read as the reverse complement.
CCCAACTTATTTTTTTCTGGCCTTTTGACTAGCAGCTTCCATTTTCTCCATGAGTTCTGGAGGTGTTGAGAATAAAAAGGCAAAATAAATTGGTAAGTAAATTGAAGAGGTATTACATGAAAAATACCCCTGAAGGAAGAGTCTTATGTTTTGGAACTACTTTACACCTTTGCACTGTATGGCTGTATGGAATCATGTGTAATGGTGTGTTTATTTAGGGTAATATGAAAATAAGGGATCACAAAATGTTGAATCTACTGACTCAATTCTACTCCTCAAAAGGTAATTTTATTACTATTGATGGGATATTGGCAATGTTATACCTCATCTTTGTACCGATCTGTGCATATAGTTGAACTGGCCAAGCTGTGCTCTTTGCACTCGAAACAAGCTTCTCTTCCCCTCTTTCACACTCTCTTAGCTAGACTCAATCGTGTTTGCAATGGATGAAACTTAGAAAGGCTAACGAGTGGCTGGCAGTCTTGACAAAAGCCACTGATGCTTTGGGAACTTACAGGAGCCAGACGTATCAAACCATATGATCGAATAATGATGACTGGGAGTGTCAAAACAGACACTGCGTTAGGAAGGCAGCAAGTAAATATATTAACACCCTACGAATAATTCACCATTTTTTTCTCCCCGGATACACCAAAAGGTAAACACTTACCTGGGCTAAAAGGTTCACTTACCAGCAGAACATTTTAACGATTTTGGGGGCCCTCGGCCAAATGTATTTTGGGGGGGGGGCCCTGTTCGGAACACATTTGAATTTATGATCCAATTTCAGCTCTTTCCCCTGGTCACTGACAAGGCACTGGCATACGTGTCCAGATTTTTAATGGGTTCAAATAATTTTTTTTATGGATGTGGTATGGAACATAACCACATTTTTCTGCACAATGTCTGTGATAGATTCTCACTCATTACCCACAATAATAAATTAACACAAAATTGTATTTAAAACAATCTGCTTAGGGGTTATGCAAGGTCAGTCAGGCACGATTCTCTGCAGAACAGAGCTGGCTCTATAAGGGGCCCTCTGAAATGCTGGGGCCCTGGGCCAGAGCCCACTTGGCCCATGCCTTAAAACGTTACCAGTTCAGAGGAGTAAATAGGATTTTGCTAAAACTGAAGAATCATACTGATTTCATGCACAACAGATGTATTTAGCAAAAGCAACATTCATTAAACGTGATACTTCAGACAGATATAATGTCATTGTTGCTTGCCATGACCATGCATTATTTTGTCTCAACAAGAGGGCACCCATTGAACTTTAAAAAAAAACAACAATGGAGGTTATTGCAGTTTATTAAATTACGGGTGAGGCGGTTATTACAAAACGTGCTCAAGTAGAAAGAGGCACTGTTTCACTTCCAATGATAAAATTCCATTACCAAAAAGTCATAGCCAAACATAAATAATATAACAAATAAATAGCTTAGCAAACATAAATCTCCTCTCTCCTCTTACCCAATCCCCTCTCCTCGCATTCCCTTCCCTTTTCTATACCACTGTAAGTAGGCTGCAACATCTAAGAACTAGACATGTTAAATATATCACTGAAAACTAAAGAGCTCTGATATCATTGCAGATAAAAAGTGAGTTATCCTTAATGAAAATGTAAATTAGTATTGATACTTGTTTATTGTTTTTATACAAACCTCGACCTGAGATTAGGTTTTCCAGACCCCATAGCAACAGCGTTGGATGTATTCCAATTTACCTTTTTGAGATGGAAACATGGTGGACTGCAAGCCACACAACACCTGCACATAACATGCCCTCTGAGTAACGATCAGCCCTTTGAGACTAACAGGTGTCTGTTGTTAATGGATTTCAAATCTCTTTTTCACCAAGAATACATACCATTATATATTTTATGACTTTATTAAAATCAACATCATATTGTGGTACAAAAACTATTGGTCTCAATTGAAATGTTGTGACGTAAGGCAACGCAGCAAGCATTCCTGATGCGCTGCTGTGCATTAAGAGAAAAGGTCAAGCATGCGCTGTGTCTACAAATGATGGGGTATGCCTGTCCTTTTTTCCAAGCTGGAGCACAATGGCCTGCCATGCACAAATGCAGGCACCCTTGCGCCATGGTGCAAGAGTGTCTGTGTTGTAGGGGGGGTTGTTTTTGTGCAGGAAGGGACACCTCCCTGCAAAAAAACAATAACAAAGGGTGTTTTCCTCTTTCTATGTATGCTACAGAATGCACCACACATAGAACAAGCATTTGCAATGCAATACGTCTCGCAATAGGAAAGTTTGAGCTATTGGTATTGTAAATGACAAATATTTTATTAATGTGTTGGTTTTAAAAATAGCTAAATTAATAGCTTTGGCATTTACAATCCCAATAGTTTTAATTTTCGCAAATGTGACACCTATATCATTTAGCTATTAGGGCAGGCAGAGCGAACAACAAGTAATGTTAGATTACTGTGCAAGGGCTGGAGGTGAGTAAGTGGATTGCCAAACCATATCACTAACTATACACAGTAAGCTCATAAAACATTTTACATGTGTAAAAGTTATTTTAATACAGAAAGCATAATTCTTTAATTCCTTTAAAAATAGAGGAAACTGACTTCACACTGCTTGCTGCTTACGAACTAAATATGGAACAAACTTGGCAGTCCCTCAAATTGAGAATCATCTTTCATATCTGAAAAATGTACAACATCTATTATCTGTCTACCCAATCATGTACAAACAACAAAAAAGGGAAGCATTATTTTGGTCTATGTTTGCCCTAGTTCAACTCTCCACCTTACATTTGCCGAAGAAAATGTTAAAATGAATTTGCCTTTTTGCTGCAGCAGTGCATTTTCTTTTCTAATGTGGATGTAAGAGCACTTCCGGGTACCCAACTCCATGAAGAGCTTAAGTGCCGCATCATCAAGGATACTACATGATTGCAGTATAATAACCCTGCTAGACGAACAAATATTTTCCTTTCAGTAACGTGATAATGTTGTAGCTTTGCTGAACTCTGGGTTTTCCAAAGAGGCGAGCCGGCTCTGATTATGCGGCCCATTGACTGCGAGCCCCCCTGTCCCTGGCCCACACCCTGCGGAGTGTTGGAGCATCGCAGGTGGCTGACCCTGGAGACTGACGCTGAAAGGCTGGCAGCTGAAGGCAGCCCAGGCCCAGCTGGAGCAGGGCGACACATCCGCAAGTAGCCGCGGATTGAATGGGGTATGAATTCTGGGCACGGAGGCCCTGCCTGTGGCATGCCGAACAGGTCACCCTGAGTAGAACAAGTTTGAGCTATTGACATTGCAAATAACAACGCCTTTTATTTTTGTTTTTAAAACATAAATAAAAGGCATTGTCATTTACAATGCAAATGGCTAAAACTCACAAAACTGCGAGACCTATTGCATTGCAAATGCTTGTACGCTTGAGAGCGCTTTGTTACCAGGCCGGTGCCCACCCGGCATTTGCCCCGAGTGCCTCGAGTGCACTTTATCTAATTATTTACGGGACCCGTTTTTAGGTCCTTTGCGAGTGCCCACCTTGCATATATAATTATATTTTAATTCGAGGGTGCCTACCCCTCTTGCCCCCGAAAGAAATTACCGCCGCTGCCCTGCTCCGTGAAAACCGGAAGTCAGGCACTTTTGGCCGAGATGGGGGCGGGGACTGCAATCCGGCAGGAAGTCCCGCCTGCCGCCACCGAGGAAGAAGTGAAGCCGGCCGACTGTTGGCCTCTCTACAGCCCAGGGCTCCCATGAGTTGAGGAGAGTCACAGCAAAACAGCCAGAGTGTTGCGGGGCTCCCAGGTGCTGGAGGGAGCCCCGGAAGTGAAGTCCTGCCCCCTCGTGCCACGACGAGACGAGACTGCCGCAGAGAGGAGCCCGATCCCCAGCAACAGCCCGGTGAGTGCCGGACCAGCACTGCAGAGGAGACACGGAACACGCCGAAAGAGCCTGGTGAGTGGGAGGGGAGGGGGGTGTACGCGCGTGTGTCTGTGTGTGTTCGAATGTGTCTGTGTGTGTGCGCGCGTGGGTCTGCGTGTGTGTATGCAGTGTGTGTGTGCCTGTGTATGGCTGTGTATGTGCGCATGCGTGAGTATGGAGTGTGTTTGCGCATGGGAATGAGGCACGAGAGGGGCGTGGCGCCTTGCGCGCCCACGAGGTGAAATCTGCGCTCTGCGCTCCTGCACCCTCTCGTGTCCACATTCCCAAAGATGGGTAACATTAGTTGTCTTGCTGACAGCATTCAATGCTTTCGCATTGAATGCTAGGTCAGCTCGACCTAAAAAGGTCAAACGTGGAGAAATAAAGGTATTTCTCTTTGTTGTACCTCACTTATGCCTCTCCTGGGGAGGCATAGGAATCTTACGCATTCCCAGGTTTACAAAACCTTGTAAATCTGGGAATGATTCAGATTCCATAGCTGTTGTGTGGGAACACCCACAGCAACACCCATGCAACACCCCTTTCGCACAGAGTGCAAGGCTATGAAAAGCCATGCAGGATGGCTTTACTTGGCCTTGTAAGTATGGGCAGGCGCACTGTGAGTCATAAAAGTGACTTACCGGCAGGGCAATGGACTTATAAATAACACTCTAGGTATGTTTATATGTATGAAAATAAACAAAATAGAGGAAATGAAAGATAAATAAAAACAAATTAGAAAAAGAATGTCAACATATTATTAGTATGTCGGAATTTCATTGCATGGAAAGATGGTACCAGTATCCACCTTTTAACCCCTCCATTCTTGCCTCTCACTGAGCTGTTTTAGCGCAAACAGGGTCTGAATGAGTTTATAAGGGGGCCTCACACTCTGGTTTCTTAGCAGAGCAACACACGTTTTTGTTCTGTATCTAAGAAAAGTTGTTCTCTGTTTCTGTGTTCAAAGGATAGCCAGCAAGCTTATATAACCAAGCTGTCTCCAAGATACCTTACTGCCTCTGGCCTTTGCGGAGGATGTTTACAGATTCTGTTTCCCAGAAGTCAAATATTTTCTCTTTGCCTTACACATGTTTGTACCCGGGTGAAATTCTAACTTATATTGGGGAGGTCAGAGCTCACATTGAATAATATGGAATGTAAGAGTTAGAGCATTAATCTTGTTGCACCTTCACTATACTGCATTCTATAAAACATTATAAATCATGTGAATACATATATAATTAATGCAATATCAAACTGTACTATAGCAATGTTACACAGTATGTACAAATGTGCAAACAATACTAAATGCAGCATGAATTGTTAAATATGAATTGTTCATTCAAATGAAATGAATAACATTTGAAATATATGAAATGCAATCGGGGTCCATTAGCAGAAAATGAAAAATGATGTAAACTTAAGACTTGATAAATCAAGTAAATATATAATAGAAACAATCGACCTAATATATATAATTGTTATATGTTTCTCATTGAGGTAAAATAGTGCACATCATTTTTAAATATGGTGAATATCAAAATCAAATAACAAATCTTTGCTTTGCTTTGCTTTGCTGCTTTTGTTTCTACCTGTCTGGATTTGCCTGCTGCCAGCCTACATCTTGCGGAACCCGCTCCGCAGGTCCCGCTGCGTGAGGAGTGTTGACTGCAGTGCCTTGAAGGGGATACCGAGGGAAGTACTTTCACGGGGCTGCGAGCGAGTGCGTGAGCTCCTTTGGGACTGCATTTCCCAGGAGCGCCCGCCAGCCCTGATCAGCTACACCTGGGCCGCTCTCCCCGACCCCTCCTACCCTTCCATCGAGCCTTTATCATCTGCTCTCGCTGAGTCGGCGAGTGGGACGCCTTGCTGCTTTTGTTTCTACCTGTCTGGATTTGCCTGCTGCCAGCCTACTTCTTGCGGAACCCGCTCTGCGGGTCCCGCTGCGTGAGGAGTGTTTACTGCAGTGCCTTGAAGGGGATACCGAGGGAAGTACTTTCACGGGGCTGCGAGCAAGTGCGTGAGCTCCTTTGGGACTGCATTTCCCAGGAGCGCCCGCCAGCCCTGATCAGCTACACCTGGGCCGCTCTCCCCGACCCCTCCTACCCCTTCCACCTATTGTGTTCACACTCCTTATTAAACCACTAGTACTCCCGCAGCGCGGGAGAGCGTGCGGGAGAAGCCCGGGACAAGGGCGGGACCGTCTGTGGCCGTCCGGGGCCGAAGGAGGCCGGGCTGGGCCACCCCCCTTACCAGTGACATATAACATCTCCTCCAGTAAGTGGCTTAGAAAAGCTGGATTTGATCAGCGATTAACATGGCAACGTCCACATCAACAAAATCTGCAAATAGCCATCTAATAACTCCTCCTGTAGAGTCTGGTCCACTGGCAATTGGCCCCTTAGATACATTTTTCTTTAATCGCTCACTTGTAATAGACAAAGAGTTGACCTTGGCAGAGAAGCGCGCAGAGCGTAGGCTATCAATCGAAATACTTAAGAATTCAACGGATAAGTTTTCAAATCTAGCTTACCCCACCCTGGTAACTCCCCTGTCATCAGTGAACCTGCCAGTTGCAAATGAACATTTTGAGGTTCAGGCCCAAAAACCAAACATGGATGTTGTGACAGAATTAAATAATCCTTGTGGTGGCAAAACCCTACCAGCACCGCTCACTGACTCTGGTGCTCAGGTTACATTGGCCCAACCCAAAATCGGGTCCAAACGGAAACGACCAACATCTGTAAGAAAATGTAAAAGGGTGGTCAAACCCCAGCAAAAACTCAGGAAGTTACATAAACTCGTGAACACAGGAGAGGTAGTTACTAACGAAACTCAAAGTACAGAAAGTGTTACACCTACTAATCTTGCCTCCTTGAATAGCCAGGACGGAGATGATAATCCTTGTACCGACTCCACTGTACCATGTAAAGATAAGGTGCACTCACTTGTAAATGTACTCCCTGAATTGGAAAAATTGTTTAGATCACTACTCACCCCTATTGAGGATAGAATTGCCAAGCTTGTAGATAGGCTAAACCACTTTGAACAGACAACATTAGACAATTTCTATTCTACAAAATCACTGATTAAAGCGAATAGGGTGGAAGCAAGCACAAACTCTCAGGTCCTAAACAACCTGTTATACAGGATAAGGGAAGAAACCCCCGAAATAGCTCTCCTTTACCTCCCAAACAGAGCAAACCTACAGCTAAAGCCATTGTAAAATCCTCAGATAGAACTGAGAGAGCAAATGTTGGTCCTGATTTACCCCAGTCGACCATAATACACCCTACACAGCCCACAATTCCCCCGACACAAAATCCACCAATCGCAACGAGTGCTGAGGCTACAGTGCGTCACCAAGCGGGAATAGTACCAACAACCGCAAACGCAATTAATAGCACGCAGATAGCTCAGAAAATTCCGGTGGGAGGGAATAGGGCTAACGCAGGTCTGCTGGTAGGTAAAACTACAGTACCGTCCCAAATAAATAACAAACAACAGGCGCCGAAGCCTGTCCCCCAATATGTCCCCCAAGTTCCCAAATCTATCCCACCGCCCTTGGCAAAGCCACCCCACAGAAAACCACCAATTAATCTCACCCCAGACTCCTTTCCCTACGTAGCAGTTCTTATAAATGTACCACCATTACCCCCAGGACAGAGAGAAACTTTCCAGATGCTCAAAAACAAGATCATGCACTGGTTAAAGGAAAACCATCCTCTGCCTGGCGACATCGACGGGCTAATCATAGGGGTAAGGAGAATAGATTGGATGGGATATACATCGAAAACCTTGGGTGGGGATTGCATAGTGGTTAATTTTCAAGACCCAAGGGTGGCGGGATGGATAACAAGGCAGGGATGGGGAACAAACAAGGGAGGTATCGGAATTGTAGACCTTACCTTTTTTTACCCCCGACCCACTAGTGTAACGACTAGTCTACTCAATGAACCCCTTATTCCCCCTACTGTATCATGGCCAGTCAATCCCTTACCACCTCCTCCTGTTGGTCATAACCATACCACATACACATATTACAACTCTCATGTAGGATGGCAGGAGCCGGGACGGGGATATTGACAAACCAGTACATATAGTATAGGTGGGAATATTACCGAGCCAAAAGGGCAATGTGATGTTCATGGTAATACAATTGTTACAAACCTATTGGTCAATAACATCGAGACGGGGGGTTTGGTTAAAGAAGGTGGTTTTAGACTGGGAACCCTAAATACAAATGCCAAGATAACATACCCAGCTACAGTCGATACGACAGTCGATCCAATAGATGACTTAGAAAGGCAGACTTATTCTATTGAAAGCCCTATGTTAGCCCAAGTGTTTCCATTGACTAACACTCGAGATGGGCCAGATGCTAGCATTGGTACGCTTTTTTCTTGGAATATTGCTGGGCTGGCCAGTAAATTGGATTCCCAATCCTGGGTGGACTTTATAAGTGGGTATAACATCTGTTGCTTCCAAGAAACCTGGGCTTGTGATCCCCTTTTTTGTTTTGGTTATTTGAACTATTGTATACCAGCGTCAAAAGGGGGAAGAGGGCGGCCCAAGGGAGGCTTAACTGTTTGGGTTAGACAGGACCTGCAGATCAACATCAAAATGCTGGACCTGGGAAATTGTGATTTGCAAGTATTAAGAATTTCCGTAGCAAAGGGTCAACCAATAGATTTGTATAATGTCTACTTGAGAGGTAACAACGTAACCAATTTACCCACCATTGAGCTGCTGTCTACTGCCATAGAGACTAAGTCCCAGGAAAGTGTAACGATAATTGTAGGGGACCTCAACAGGACTTTTGAACCTCTGGACTGTACAAATGACCTCTTGGGGAGCGAAGAGGATAATTTCTGGGGAATACCACCTCTATGCCTAAAACCTGTAAAGAGATGGACAAAAGAGATTTTATTACTGAATGGAATTTGTATGGAACATGGCTTAAGAGCACTGAACGGGAGGACTCCTGGGGACAAGGAGGGCAGCTACACTTTTGACAATGGCATCAACAGGAGCCGAATCGACTACATTTTGTGCAGTCTCCAACTGTGGAAAGGGGTTGTTGATATGACAGTTAGGCCCCGGGTTGAAAGTGACCACAACCCCCTCTGTGTGACTCATAGGTGGTGGAATACCGGTGCGGGTAACCCTCTAGTGATATACGATGAAACCCCTGTTATGAGTAATGATGAACGCAGGTTAAAATGGCCCAAGGTAGTGGCAAACGAGGCCACTATGACTTACATCAATAATGTTGTTGATTGTGCAATTTCCGCGATGGAAACAGCGGTTCCAGTGGTTCCAGGGGATAGTGGTATCACCGAAATCCACAATAAGTTATTCTCCCTCCTGAGACCATGTTTCTTTATTAAAAAAAGGAAAGGGAAGAAATCTAAAGAAGTGGGAAGGTGGTTTGATAGTCACTGTAGATTAGCACGATTAGCCCTGGGACAAGCCATAAGGAATAGGGACCGCGCTGCTGAGATAAAGAAAAGGGAACTGTACAAAATGGCCATCTATCGTGCCAAAAAGAATTGGGATGAAGGCCATTGGGCCGAACTAAAAGAGGCCATTGATAGTAAAGACCCCAGGGCATTTTGGAAAATCATCAAGTGGGGTAGTGGAGCCGGTCCTGCGAAGCCAGACAATAATGTAGCAGAGGAAGCTTGGGTTGATTATTTCAGACCACAGTATGCGGAAGTTAACCATCCTGTGGCAGCTGATAGTATAACACCGGTTTATGCAACCGACGATCTGTTCTCCCTTAGAGAAGCGGAAATTGCCATTGGTTCCGCGAAATGCGGGAGGGCGCCAGGTCCAGATGGCATTCCACCTGATATTTTTAAACACGATATGACTAGATGGGCGAGATATACCCTCCTTGTAGCGAATGCCCTAGCTAAGGGGGAAGTGGTCCCAGACCTCTGGAAAGGCGCAACCATTATCCCCATCCACAAGAAGGGTGATCGTTCACTGCCTGCTAATTATAGGCCCATAAGCTTAATAGCCACCATACAGAAAGTAGTTGGGAGAATGGTAACAAACCAGCTTATGGATTGGGTTGAAGACAACAACGCCCTTTCTCCATACCAAGCGGGATTCAGGCGAGCAACCAGTACCATCGACCAGGTCTTCCGCTTCACCATATTACGGTGGAAGATGGTTGTACTGGGAAGGGGCTGCCTGTACGTCGCGTTCGTCGACCTGCGGGCGGCGTTCGACCTAGTCCCCCGGTTTAAGCTATGGTTGGTTTTACAGAAGTTGGGGATTCCTGCTGATCTGCTAACATTAATCATGCGATTGCACGAATCCAACTTCGCTAGAGTCCAGTGGGGTGGAAGTGGGGAGACAACAGCGGACTTCCCAGTGGAAAGGGGTGTTCGACAGGGCTGTTCCATGGCCCCTTTACTTTTCTCGTTATTTATTAACGGAATCGTCGAGAGGATGTTGAAGGCTAGTGTTGACGCCCCATCGTTAGCGGACACCAGGGTTCCGATCCTGATGTTCGCTGACGACACTCTTATCTTGTCTAAGACCCCCATGGGGCTGCAACGTGCAGTAAACATTTTCGATGCTTTTTGCACAGAGCACGGGCTAGAGGTAAACGTGGGAAAAACAAAACTAATGGCTTTTTCCCCCGGACGCAGGAATTACCCCAAGGTAACCTTAAACAGCAGTAGGTTAGATATTGTCACGAAATTTACGTACCTGGGTGTACAGATCGCAGAGGGCATTGGCTGGACGCATCATGTGGATAAAGTGGTCTTAAAGCACCAGCAGCTTTCTGGTGCTTTAAGGGGGGAACACCGCAAATCCAAAACAAAACCTATAAAACCCGCATTAATAGTGTATGATGCGAAGGTTTTGGGTGCCACATTATATGGTGCTGAGCTATGGGCCTGGGATAGTCTAGCGGCTCTCCAGACCTCAGAGAACAAGTTTATGCGAGGGATTACAGGACTCCCACAGAGCACCCCCCTAACCCCACTGTTTTTGGAGCTAGGTAGACGCACCATTGTAGATAGAGCCTGATTGCGCCCAGTTCTTTACTGGAGACGCCTCTGGACGACTCCAGAAATAAGACAATATGCGGAGGGTTTTCTATGGATAATCAAGGAAGATATCTTCCATAAGATAAAATGGCTAAAACATCTGAAGTCCATGTTAGTAAACTTAGGGTTTTCAAATCTTTGGAATAACCCTGAGGGAGAAATCTTCCCTAGCAAAGAAGCCCTTAAAGAACAATACTGGGATTGGGTGGGTGGTAAGATGCTGAATGACACCAGGGCCGACTCTATGTCTGGTCGCTTCCTGGAGATAAAAATTCTTCCTGTCCTGGAAAATTACTGGGACAACATCACGGTACCAATGGACAGGAAACTTGTATTTCAGCTAAGATCAGGATCTATCCCCCTCAAGAAACTGACATCTGGTTGGCACAGACCCACCAATAACTTATGTCCAGCATGCGAAAATGCCGAGGAGAGCATAGGCCATTTTCTTTTCGTATGTCTTGCTTACGTAAATCCGAGGAGAAAATGGCTCTCGCCGGTATGTAATAACTTGGGGACACGAGACAGCGCAGTGGCTCTAAGAATCCTACGCACAACAACTCAGGATTCGATAGTCATAGGGGTAGCTAAATACCTGGGTTGGGCATGGGCAATTAGACGACGGTCCCTGGGGGGAAGCAGGTAACCAGGTATTCCTTTCAATAATGATTAATGTAATATTATTTGCCATAAATGGTTTTTATATGTAAATGTAGTATGAGCTGTACTCCAAGTTTAATGACTTTTTACTCTGTAATAATGTATTATTGTATAACTGTTTTGATTTTATGTGCTTTTATGAGAATTGTCTCGAATAAAGCTTATACAAACGTTAATAACAAATCAATGCAATATAAGATGCAGCCATAAAATAGAATAGTACAATTTTATTTCAGTACTAAAAGTTTGAGTTCGCACAGCATCTGATTGTTTTTTTGTTCCTAGCATGACATACTTCACTAATTGACCTTAAGGGTTACAATTAAGAGGAAGTTATGTTCTGGAAATGTATGGTATATGTTTGAGGGAAAACTATTTTGAAATGTCCATCACTTCTTGGGATGACTTCAATTTCACTAGTACAAAAAGTGTTAAAATAAAACCTTTTACACAACCTTTGGCCTGATTACGATGGCGAATCGACTTCTGTCCACCCACCATTGTCCCAGAGGATGCGGTCCGCCCATTTATAAGGCGGTGGTTCCTAATATGCAATTACGATGCAACCGCCACCACGGCGTTCTCATCTGCTATATTTAACATTGCAGCGGATGCTGCTAGCTGCAGCACCCGCCACAATGCTAAAAACGCACCTTTGACATTTCCCTGCAATACGTGGAATGCACCATGCGGTGCTTGCCACATGGTGCAGGGAAATGTAGGGGGCACCTTAGGTGCTCTAGCCCCAGGCCCAAGGATTAAGGGGGACTCGCACCGGGCCCCTGAATCCTTTTCCGTCTGCCGTTTTGTGGCGTGTTGACCGCTGCAAAACGACCGGCCGAAAAGGGATATCATAGGCCCTTAGAATGTTTATTGTTTAATTCAAGAACTCATAGCCCTTACATTTAAAACTAAATGAGGCATATTACCAAGCAATAGCGATAATTATCGCTATGCATGGTTAGCGGGTAAAATTATATCGCCGAGCACCGAGGATTTTTACCGCTGAGATACCTTGATATTATCAAGGTTTACCTCAAAAGCGGTAAAAACTCTGCGAAAGGCATGAATATCGCTGGAAAATCAGCGATATTCATGCATTATCGTGACAATGCTCTTAGCCATGTTATCCAGCTTCCATTGGATAACATGGCTAAGAACTGCTTTTGGCAGGCGTTAGCTTTTGGAGATATTTGCGCTTAGCGCGAATATTTCCAAAGTAGATAATAGGAGATAGCGATGTTAGCGACTGTTTCCAGTCGCTTACATCTTGGCATGCCCACTTTGCATGTCATTAGCGATAATTATCGCTGACATGCAAAGTGGGCCCCAAGATGATCGCTATGTCCTTAAAGCTGTTGCTAACTGGTGTTAGCGACAGCTAGGTAATAGGGCGATGAAATTATCACTGGTTTAGCGGGAAAAATTCCCGCTAAAGCGGCAATAAGGCCCTTGGTAACATGCCCTTTGTAATGGGAGTATAACCCCAAGGAGAATTAAGCATTTTAGTGATGTAACTTAAAGCATGTCAGATATAGAACAATTGATGACTGATTATTGACCTTTCTTTTTATCAATTAGAAGGGGCTGAATATTTAAATAGACAAGGACTTGCCGCCCCACACTACTATGAAATAGATATAGGCAGAAAAGTGGACCATACTCAAATAACATGTGGATAGTGGCAGGGAGGCAAAAAATCTTCCACCCACCAGGCCTTTGGTTGCAAAAAAATTATTTTATGGATTTGTTTATTTATGTGCACAATGCAGAGATGCATAATTGAGATCCACCTAGAGAAATCTGGGGCAGATTTATACATTTTAAGAAAATGCAAAGTAAAAAACAAACTTACTGTGCTGTATTCTGCTAAAACAATAATGGTGCAGAGCCATGTCTATTAAGATCGGTTTGTTGCTATCTTCCCCTGTGCTAGCACTCTGAAATGCTACCTTGCACTACATCCATACTTGTCCTGGTGTCTGTGTACTAGAAACCCACTCCTCTAGTAGAAATCCCTATGTCTAGATACATAAGGAAGTATCCCACACTGGATGTTAAATTAACAAGCATTGGAAATGCAATAGTTCTCGCATTTGTTGGAGTTGAAGCTATTGGCATTGTGAATGGCAATGTTTTGTACTTGTGCGAATAGGTCTTGTATTTGTTGGAGCTACGCTTACGCGAGTTTAAGCTATTGGCATTGTCAATGACAATGCCATTTATGTATGTTTTTTAAAATAAAAGCAAAAATAAAATGCATTGTTATTTGCAATGTGACTAGAGCAAATGTATGTAAATGTGAGACCTTTTGCATTGCAAATGTGTGTGTTTCTACTAATCCCTCCCTCCATCACAAAGTACTCTCCTTGTAGAAATATCTGTCCAGCCTTGAGCGCCTTGACTACACCCAGTAGCGCTACAAAGAGGAGGAGGGTGTTACAAACACACAAAGGATTGGGAAAAATAAACCCAAAGCAGTGATCAGTAAATCCGTGTAACCCCAGAGAGATGTAACAATTAAACTATAGGGCCGAGCAGCCGTTAGAGTCTGACTCTCTGACTTCCCGTGGATTGCATGAAAACATTATAATGTGTGTGTATGGGCTGCTGTAACTAACACTGTGCGGCTGAGATAACCTTCCGACTTTATAGGAAGGTTAGAGGGTATTTCACACAATACTGAAGTTATTGGTACGGGGTACCTTACCTGGAAGGACCCTCTCTCCTCGTACATTATTTGAAACACTGCGGCATGGTGGGTCACCTAAACGACGGGGTGCTTAGTCTAGAATTGCAAATAAAATGAACTTACGAACAAGTCAGTCTCTGCTCTGCACAGAATTGTAAACATTGAGTGTATCACCTTCAGGAAGTGTCTGTTACTCTGTTCTCAGCAGAAGTTCAAATAAAGTGGCAAAGCATGTCAGTGCAGGATGCCATGGGGCAGATCTACAATCACTGGTGCAAGAAAGTTACATAAAAAGGCATTTTTTGCTGGTCTGTTAGCACCACAGATCGCCATCCCACCCTCAGACTAGCACCACAGATCGCCATCCCATCCCAGGCTAGCACCATAGATTGCCATCCCACCTTACACGCAGGTTCACTTTAAGAATGGCACTGCTACTGTGGCAGATGGGCAGTGGTGCCAACGCCACCCCTGCCGCATAATAATTCAGCAGTGGGGGACAGGCTTGCTGGCCAGGCACCCCCTCAGGATGTTTTAGATGCAGATTTAGAAATCCAGCCAATTGAAGCAGGAGCTGTTCAACTGACTGTTGTTTTCCAATGTTTTCTGCGGCTTCTTGTGTTTTTATTTTTATGATGGATGCTGAACTGCAAATACTAGAATGCGAGGAAAGCCTTGAAAGCTGCACCATGTTCAAGGTACTTGCACCACATAGAACCCTGGGATAGCCCACTTCTGCGTGACCTAAAAAGGCCTGCAATGTTGCACTTAAGGCGGCACGATCGTCAAGGGCAGTACAGAGAGAGTGTGCTTCCCGTGGCCCCTCAGCACGGCCCCAGTATCCATATTTTCCCTGCTGGCAGAATCTCGGGCTACCAAAGGTAGGCGCATCTGGCTGGCACAGGTTAATCCGGAAGCAGAACACTGAACTGAGTGAAATGGGGACAGTGTCAAAGAGGGGGATGGGAAAATACGTGTTTAAAAAAACAAAATAATTCTGTCTGTATTATTGTTAGTCTTTTACCTTCAAATACCTACATATAAAATAATAAATACACTTTAAATGAACGATAAATATAAGTTCAAATAATGGATGGGAAATGCACTCTTTTACATTCTGCAACCTCAATTAGTTAATGTACTCTCCCTGCAGATACCTCCCTGCAGATATCTGTCTAGAATCTTGGTTGGCAGAATACTGGCTTTTATACTTAGATTGCTAAAGTTAATTTGTGTATAACCCAACATTGTTTTGTGGGGTTCTGTCAAGGCTGGAGGGTGACATTTCTGAACATATTTTGTGGAGGTTGCAGTGAAGGGGACGTGGGCGGTAGCTACCAGTCGTGCCCACACCTCCCTGCCTCCACCGTTTATAAATACCTCCTCTCAAAATAGCGACGGGTGTTCGAGGCATTGCCATGTATGTTGCTGGTGCCCAAGGAGGCTCTTGCAGCTGACGGGGTCCCAGACCCTGCAGTAGTGTAGCGTGGACAGCAGTGAGGGAAGGGGGCAGGGCCCCGAGGGCAGCCTGGGATGTAGTGAATAGTGGCCGGTGTTCGAGGCATTGCCATGTATGTCGCCGGTGCCCAGGGAGGCTCTTGCAGCTGACGGGGTCCCAGATCCTGCAGTAATGCAGCATAGACAGCAGTGAGGGAAGGGGGCAGGGCCCAAAGGCAGCCTGGGATGTAGTGAATAGCGGTGGGTGTTTGAGGCATTGCCATGTATGTCGCTGGTGCCCAGGGAGGCTCTTGCAGCTGCCGGGTCCCGGAGTCTTCAGCAGTGCAGCGTGGACAGCAGTGAGAGAAGGGGGCAGGGCCCCGAGGGCAGCCTGGGATGTGGTGAGGACGCAGAGGGAGTCCAGAAAGTTGTGGCGTTTTACTACTGGAGCGACAGGGGGGGCTCGCCAAGGTGTTACCTGGTATAATAGGAACAGCAACCGTGAGGCCAGAGCAGCATCACTGTACCTACCACTGCAGCTCTACAAGACCTACCGAGTGTCGTCACTGCATTACATTGACTCCTGGAGATGTCCCTGGAGTGGTGACATCACACAGCAATACCGCGTTGAGCCACTTGCAACTCGAGATTGTCATAAGGTCCTTCAACAACTGACTAAAGCCAACTCCCGCCAATGCTCTTGCACTGCAGCACTGGTGAACAGCGGTGGAAAAGTAGTCCTGACATGAATAGATAAAGCTGAGCAGCGGAACAAAACTGTAGTTGGTCGGTGCTGCTTCCTGCAAAACTGAAGCGAAATGGAAGTGACGCATTGGATCGCAAGCCAAGCATAAGTCCGCTATCAAAAGAAATGTCAGAGTAAACTAATGGCAAGCGGCAGGGGAAACTACCGGCAATAGGCGGAGTTTCACCCAACACATACATATTACTTGATACCTCATAGAGGCAGCGCATGCGCTACCTATGCAAGACCTAAAAAATCTTAGTGTTAGCGCCTCTTACCAGTAGGAGATAGTTTTTTTAATGCAAAACCTGGTCTGGTTATCTTAGCAGATCATGCTTTGTATCAAAACCTGTAGATGTTTGTGATGCCAAACAACTCTACAGAATGGCCCTCAAACAATTTCTTAAACTGAAAAAGGGCGCTATGAAAGACCATTTTGCCACCCAAATCAACAGAGCAAAAAACTCTTCAAAAACGCTCTTTAATGTTGTTAAAGACTTCATCAACCCTCCTGCTAGAGCCCCCCAAAATACCGCCAGTCAGGCCCTTTGTGAGGGACTCTCAGATTTTTTTCTAGAAAAAATAAATAAACTATGTGTCTCCTTCCCCACCGAGACAATCACCTCACCTCCTGCTCTCAATCCCCCTGAGTCCCCATCTCTCCTTGCATTTAACAAACTAAGCACGGACGAGGCCATTAGACTGCTCATCGCCTGCAAATCTGGTGCCCCCTCCGATCCTGTTCCCGCCAAAATCATGGGAGAACTGGCACCCTCATTGGCCTGCCCTTTCCTCTCCGTCTGGAATGCCTCCCTTCACCATGGCTTCTTCCCCACCTCCTGGAAGGAGGCACTGGTGATCCCCATTTTGAAAAAAGCAGACGCGGACCCCTCGATCTTCTCCAACTACCGTCCTATCTCCCTCCTCCCCAAACCTGCCAAAGTCTTGGAAAAAGCAGTTCAGCTCCAACTTACTGACTACCTAGAAAGCCACTCTCTGCTTCACGGATCCCAATCCGGTTTCCGAGCAGGGTTTAGCACCGAGACGGCCCTGTTAGAGGTGTCGGAGACCGTTCGGGAGTGTGTGGACAGGGGCGAGGAGGCCATGCTGGTTCTCCTCGACCTGTCCGCAGCTTTCGATACGGTCTCTCACCCCATCCTCCTGGACCGTCTCAGGCAGATAGGCATCGGTGGCACTGCTCTCGGCTGGATAGAGTCCTTTCTCTCATCCAGAAGTCAGAAAGTGCTACTGCGCCCCTACAAATCACAGGAAAAACCCCTGTCTTGTGGGGTGCCACAGGGCTCCGCCCTCAGCCCTCTTTTCTTCAATGTCTATCTGGCCCCCCTGGCGGACGTCGTGGAGTCCTACGGGGTCAGGGTGGTATCCTACGCCGACGACACTCAGTTGGTGTTTTCCTTTCGGGACCACTCGGACTCCGCATTTCTCAACTTCCGCCAGTGTCTGAATAACATCAGCAGCTGGATGACTACGAATCATTTAAGACTGAATGCAGATAAAACGGAGGTTCTGTTTTTTAATCAAAAAACCTCTATTCCCTCGCCTTGTTGGTGGCCGACAGCTCTTAATCCCGCCCCAACCCCGGTGCACTCGGCGCGGAATCTGGGTTTCATATTTGATGACTCCCTGTCATGTAAAACCCAGATTAATAAGGTTACCTCTGCCTGCTTCATGAAATTACGGATGATAAAAAAGATCCTCCCGTACCTTCCCACGGACTCCCGTCGCACAGTCACCCAGGCCCTTATCACGTCCCACCTGGACTATGCGAATAGCCTCTATGCAGGAGCCCCGCAGTACCTGATCGGCAGGCTGCAGATTGTCCAGAATGCTGCGGCCAGGCTGATCGGTAACATCCCTTACCGCCAATCTGTTTCTGCATATCGAAGGCAACTCCACTGGCTCCCTGTGGCCAGCCGCATCCAGTTTAAGGTACTCATCCTTACCTATCGAGCCGTCAACAACTCTGGTCCCACTTACCTGAAAAATCGGGTCTCGATATCCCGCTCCACCAGATCCCTGAGATCCAATGACCTCCGCCTCCTCATCTCGCCCCGCTTCAGACTTTCCAGAACCGGTGGCAGAGGTTTCGGTGTCATTGCTGCCAGACTTTGGAACTCCCTTCCTCTTGAACTGAGGTTCTGCCCCTCTGAAACCGTCTTCCGAGCCAAGCTCAAAACTTGGCTCTTCTCCGGACTCTAACTTCTTGCACCGTCCTTTTTCTTCTCTTCCTGTTTCCACTCAGTACCCCTGGTTTTTAGCGCCGGGACACCCCTTCGGGGGTAGCTGCGCGCTTTACAAACTCCATAAAATAAATAAAAAAAAAAATGACCTGCCCAGGAATGTCCCTCTTGATGTAAAATTACACAGCGCAGTGCAAATAGATTTATACACTACTCTCTACGCCAGAACCTGGAACAGGCAGCAGCACAGTGGGAGCGGAGCATCTGCAAAATAAAGTAGTGTGGTGCACAGTGCAGTACAGGGCAAAGCAGGTTGATGGCGGCAGATTGATGGTAGGGGCAGGGTGAGTCCCGATCCTGGGTTCTCGAGCCCCACACAGAGCCCTTAACATAGGCTCTTGTGCCAAGACCACACTCGCCGGTCCCGTTAAAACACACACCACACCCCATATT
The DNA here is from genome assembly GCF_964263255.1 of Lissotriton vulgaris. Lineage (NCBI taxonomy): Eukaryota > Metazoa > Chordata > Amphibia > Caudata > Salamandridae > Lissotriton > Lissotriton vulgaris. The sequence continues at coordinate 1,086,643,407 of NC_141697.1, read as the reverse complement.
CTGCACACCGCTTACAGCAGGGGTACTCATAGTACGGCCCGCGGGCCGGTGGCGGCCCCGCAAGCCTTCCCTGGCGGCCCGGCAAGCCTTGCAGACATCATACCAGTGTTCATTCTTTTTTTTAAAAAGAGTGTCTGAAAACTAAGTTACAGCAGCGCGACTCCTAGACTCTGCTGCTCTGTGGGGGCCGGCCGGGGGATTCCTGCCATAGTTGGAGTGGAGCTGCAGGGGCGCTAAGAGGTGAACAAGACAGCCTCATTAACATGCTAATGGTCTTTTAAAGACCTGTTAATGTGCTCAGTGCGGCTATGTGTGTGTGCTCCGAAGCTGTCTCAGCCCAGGCTGACACAGAGGCAGGGTGAGATGACAGAGGGAGAGGGAGGGAGAGGGAAAGAAAAGGAGACTAAGTGAGGAAGGGAAAGAGAGAACAGGTGAGGGAGTAAGAGAGGGAAGGAGGGAAAGGGAGGGTGGAAGCAGGGCTCAAGTCGGGGTACCACGCAGGTGGACAGCGTCCCCCACTTATTTTACCGGGAGCTCGATAACTGGTGCAAATGGAGCAGCACATTCACTGTTTGGCCTTTCTGGGGTGAGATTGGAGCTCATTCAGAACGCTGCTCATGCGCTGGCTTCTCTGATGCAATCGCATCTAAGGGGTGAGCGAGAGGAGGTAATGAATCTGATGGTGCAAGCCACCTTTCATGACATCACTTCCTGTTGTGACGTCAGCGTCCCCCCACTTCTTTTTTTAGGACTTGTGCCCTGGGTGGAAGGGAAAGGGAGGGTAAGGGAGGGAAAGGGACTGACAGTGAGGGAGTGAGGGATGGAAAGGGAGATTGGGTGAGGGAGTGAGAGAGGGAAAGGGTAGGAGGGAAAGGGAGGGAGGAAGGGAAAGGGGGGAGGGAGGGAGGGAAAGGGACTGACAGTGAGGGATTGAGGGATGGAAAGGGAGATTGGGTGAGGGAGTGAGAGAGGGAAAGGGTAGGAGGGAAAGGGAGGGAGGAAGGGAAAGGGAGGGGGAGGGAGGGAAAGGGAGTGACAGTGAGGGAGTGAGAGAGGGAAATGGATGCAGGGAAAGGGAGGGAGGGTAAGGGATGGAGAGAAAGGGAGGGAGAGAAAGGGAGTGACAGAATGAGGAAGTGACAGAGGGAAAGGGAGACAGAGTGAGGGAGTGAGGTAGGGAAAGAAATACCGGGTGAGGGAGGGAAAGGGAGACCGGGTGAGGGAGTGAGAGACGGAAAGGGAGGGAGGGAAAGGAAGGGAGGGAAAGGGAGTGACAGAGTGAGGGAGTGAGAGAGGGAAAGGGAGAAAGAGGGAGGGAAACAGAGGGAGGGGGACAGAGGGAGAGGGACAGAGTAAGGGAGAGTGAGAGGGAGGGAGAGGGAGGGAGGGAGACAGAGAGAGTAAGAGAGAGAGATGTGTGTATGCCGGGTCTGGTGGCTCAGTGGATGAAGGTGTCCGCTGCAGGGACCAGTGATCAATCTCATGGTCAGTTTTTTTTTGTTGCTCTAGCCCCGCCCCCTCCCCCACTGACCCCGCCCCCACTGGTGCGGCCCTCAGACACAAGCCACAGTGTACATTTGGCCCCCGAGAGAAAGTTTGTGAGTACCCATGGCTTACAGCATTCCGGAGAACAGTACTAGATCAATCTGCTACTGTTCCTGCCTGCCTGGGCCTGCTTTTGCTTTGCTTTGATTTCTTTCTGTCTCCCACCACTCTCCACCTCGCTCATGCTGATTGCTTTGCCTGGCTCCTTCTCACACCACACATCATGCCTCACTCCTCCTGCTTGTACCTCCCACCTGGTTCCCTTTCCAGACCTTTGGCAGATTTAGGCGGAGGTGGGCAGAGGAGACAGGCAGGTGTCTGAAGTTACAAGGTTACAAGGCAGATAGGCAAGGCAGGTAATAGCTAAAAGGGAAGGCAAAGAGGAGGTGGGGCGCCCAATCTGCAGAGGTAGCAGATACCAGCTTCTGAGAATGAGCCCAGGACCGGGCTGAAGCTGCCCAGTAAGGCCTGGGTGCGGCTTGCAGGGGGCCCGGGTGTGCCCGCTTGCATCTCCCTTTCCCCCTGGAACAAGACAACCCCCGGACAGTGCACAGAGTCTCAACCCGTTGACATGCGCCCCGATTTATAGCGAGGGCAGGGCAAGGGTCCACCACCACGTCGACTTCCTATTAGGACATAGCAGACGGCCGATGCCGATCTCGAAAACCGGAGGTGAGAGACTGGAAGAGCTTTGCAGAGCATTGGAGGGGACTCATCCACCTTGAAAACCCTCTCATCTTTTACCTTTTACCTCCATCTGAACACCCGGCCCCCTACTCCTGGAAACCATACCGCAGTGCAGAGAACCACAAAAGGGAACAAACGCAATACACAAAATAAAAATAAAAACCAGTAGTAGTATCAGAAGCAGAACCGAATGGAGAAAAACCAAAAAAACAAAAAAAACAATGAACAACAAGGGGCAGTATAAGGACACAGCCAACACCAATGTCAACACAGCGAACAACGTCAGGCAACCCCCCACAGAGTACTCCATCCTTGCTGTGCACCAAGTAGCTAAGAGTATTCCTACTGAAAAAAAACATAGACCCCAAAGATACTGAAGTCATTTTTGGAAACTGTCACCTTCTGCGCTAGCTGGACATTTTCACACTGGCTATGTAGGAGCTGTAAGTGTTTGTGCAAGTGCACAGTTAAACCAAGGAAAGCACAGAAACCTCCAAGGAGAGGAGCACAGAGGAAAACTAAAACATCAAAAGCCAAACATGACACTAAGCCAAAAACACGCAGCGACGAGAAGTAAAACAAAGGAAAGGACCGCACCATGTCCGACCATTGTAAGAAATTAATTCATAGCGCACAGGAGGGGAAGGTAAAAGGCATGTTGGAAAAACACTGAGACAACTAACCAGAGCCTGCGACCAGTGACATCTATAAATTTATAACACAGGTATTTCACTAGGAAAAGGGTCTGCACAGACGAAGTCACAGACCCTCAACTCTCGCAGGAAGATGGGCCAGATGCAATGTCCTGGACTCCTCTAGCCTTGAACAATTGAAAGTGCGAAGCCATCAAAGCCAACCTCAACCTATAGAAGCAAACCACAGTGGGAATGGTGGAGATGGTGGAGATGGCGGAGATGACGAAAATGGCTGAGATGGCTGAGTTAGCAGACAATGACGGAGAGGAAATCTGCACCCGGAAAACCATTATGGCTAAAGCAAAGGCTTATAACACCATTGGGAGAATGGGGAGCTCCCCAATAGTAACAGGGAAGATGACGGGAGAGGAACCAGAAAAAAAGAAAATATGCCGACCATATTAAGCTTCATCACATGCCAGGCATAGAGACAATAAGTAACAACAGAGGCCATCAAAATGAACAACCAGGAAGAAAACACAAAGGAGGTCAGGGAGGACACAGAGGATACAGAGGTGCAGGGCCCGAAACATACCAGTGAGTACATGCAAATGGTATGGCAAAATCTGGCAAGGATGCAAAATAGGCACCTACTTATAGTGGAAGACACAATCTCCCACCCAGGGAACTACCAGACAGACACACAACAGAATGGGTGGAAAGAAGTCCAAAACAGACCTGTTTGGCCGAAGCCTTGTGACCAATCACCAGACTCAAGCCCAGCTGACATGGCTAGCAAACACAAACGAAGAAACATGGAAGTGAAGCCAGGTCAAATATACTCAAATCACAACCTGCCAAACCAGACCTCAACAAAGCAAAAAAAGCCCTGGAACAGATTATAAATATCATAAACACCGCCCTACTAGTGGCTATCAAGACACTCACCTGGCAGTCGCACAAACTAGAAATACAAGTCGATTTAAAACACAAGCACACTCAGATTGTGCTCTCAATTGATGAGAAGATTAAAGTACTAAACACAAAAATGGACTGTCTGTTATACGAGAGCAAGAGCACTGCATGACCCATAGACAGCACAAATTATGCAAAGATTGAGAAATTAAGCTCACTCACTGACCTACTAACAACACTGATAAATCAATGTGAATGTATCCATGAAAGCAAACCACAGAACGAGAGGACTACCATCAACAATAGAAAGCAATAGAAAGCAAGAAGGAAAGAAGGAAAATACACCACTAGACAATGAGTGTGTACTATCATGACAAAAAACCCAAGAATCAAGAGGAAAAAAGGCCTGCCATGCAAGCAAGGGGATTCTACACTCATTGATTGCAATGCCTTTGCAATCTACCAATGAAGATTATGATTGCAATTAACCCAAACACAAGCCAGAGGCACTCAAATTAACAAGGCAGAACCAGAGTAGAAGACAACACAACTGTCGCGGAGAAAAAGAAAAGCATTCAAGGTCAACAAAAGAACATTCAAAGCTCAAAGAATTGCTCAAATAGATCTTCAAACTGAAGTACCAAGCAAACTGGTAAAGCAAGAGGACTCTATGGAAGCAATCAGCAGATCACCTAGAACTCCCGCATACTGAAATATATGAAAGGCCCATCACTCAGTTAGACACTCCATTAGGGAAGTCTGCAAACGTGGAACATCGTTTGACATCGGCACTCTCAACCCCCATATTCACTCCTGAATTATTCAACACGAAAGGGGCATGGGATATATTAAACAGATCTAACATTTTACATCTAACACACAATATACCATCCCTATCCTACCTCACTACAGCACACCTAATCCTAGTCAAATGCCAACACAACTAAAACAACAGCCAAAACGAATCTACACTAACCGAATGGCAAAGTGACAGAAAATTCTATGTGAGAGCAAACAATTCAAGGATTGAGGCATTTTAATCAATAAACCAACCATAAAAAAACACCTGTATTTGCTGTCGGGGACGGCAGGACACAACAATACCCCGAAGGACTAAATACAATCTTAAGGGGAATCCAAAAAATCACCTGCTCTTCTCTTGGGGAGGCATGATCAAAATCCAACTGTGTAGTAGCAGGAGCAAAAACCTTAAGACAGAGGAACAATTAATAAAACATCTGGAAAAACTTGACTGGGACTGGATCGCCACATCCCTTAAGACTAGAGGGCAGTCAAATTCCTAGGAAAGAGAGTGGAAAACAATTAAAAACAAATAATCCCCAAAAGAAGTGCACTACGGATAATTAAATGGAACGTTGCATACCTATACCCCTTATGACAGTCGAATAAATATTAGATTTTCTAAACACAGGAGATAATTTATGCATGCAACAAATGTAAATGACCTCCTCCATTCCTATTCAAGGGTTTCAAATCAGCTACACACCAGCACACAAAAAACACGTATTCAATAGACCAATGGTTGGCCTTGCAATCTATGTGAAATTAGAACTACAAGTGAGAATCAGAGAATGGTCAAATAACTTCTGGAATTTACTGGCAGTCAACATAAATGGCATAGCACTAGACGAAATGCCTAAGTCAATATCTTTGATAAACTTGTGCATAAATCCACAAAGAGACACAAAGCTGGCCATAGTGACGAACATAACAAAACATATAAAGGCATTTCTATACGAAAATCCAGGAGATCAGTGTATTATGCCTGTAAACTTCAATATCTGCAATTTAGACCAACTTGAAATGTCTCAAGGTGGCCAAGAAAGATTGATCCTCCAAGCATGCATCTGTGAATTCGAACTCGGTTGGGCAGTGCTAGTGGAGTCTACAGGGGGCACAATGACATACACTTACAGAGACATATCGACCTTAGATTACATCTTTCTAAGCAGGTGCACAGCCTACCAAGTACATCGGAGGAACGAAAGAGACCACAATCTGATTACCAGTATGAGTGTAAAGGTCCATAAAAACTTTAACCCAGCCGGCCATTTGTCTAAAACAAATGCGGGCACACTCACAAAAATTAAATGGGGAGCCAGTCACAATGACCAACTATGATGGCTGGAAACACACTATCGTACCGGGCCAATGGACCCATGAAGTAACAAAGAAAGGGCTGTGGTCCTTTGCTGGAGGAATGTATTATATTCCAAACTTCGTATATCTGGCACTTGGAAAACACCTCATGGTCTCAAATTAACGATATCGCCCTCCTTCAACGCTAATGCCAGTATTACCCTCTACAACAATGGTATCATCCTGATCCAAGCCTCTAATGCCAATCTAGCTATAATGGCCAATATCTTCCCCACGCTCAAGAAGGCGATCTCGGCTAATTCCAATGATGCCTAGCCTCACCCTGTCACCACTCTTGACTTAACCAGTCCTCTCCCCTCCACATCCGGGAGGTCCACACTCGCCCCAAATCACCCCCCCTTAGATGATCTAGGAACCTCGCAACTCCCTGTCAGACTGATCCAATTCACCAGACCTCCGATTCAGAACGTGGGAGAGACTCCTGGCTCCCACCTCTCGCCTTTCCCCAATCCGATACAGGTTAACTCCCAAGATCTGATCTGAGTTCCCTGTCACCCAATTGCCTTTGCATTCATCGAATGTTCCCCGCCATGCATCCCTCTTTTAACATCACCCACTAGGTTGGAGTCCGGGCAAGAGCACTCGACAGATCTTGTTCCACTAATCCCACTCAGTCTTTATGGGACCATCCCTAACTCTCAGGACAATGGTCCTTCTACCCTCTTACTCTCACCAATCCCTCTATCCTTACTTCATGGATCACCGCAAGTCCGCGATGTCCGGCTCCTCCCACAGGACTCTCAAAATATTGCCTTAGACCTCTCCGGCACACTTTGAATCCCCTTCTCTGCCGGAACTCCCCAATCAACCTTTACCCTTCTCACAACATTCAGACTTGAGGGCGCGCCTGGACGACTTATTTCAACAGAGCTGCACCTTCTCACAATCGAACTTCATGATTTGAAAGCCCTCTCAATTGAACACCTCCCCTTTATCAGTTTTCTCCTCACCCGTGCAAAGTTGCCCAGAGCACCTGCTAGTGACAGAACTCGTTGTGGTCAGCGTCCCCCACTCCCCTTCTTAAAAACCTTACCCTTACCTAACGCTCCCTCCTGTCCCAGAAGAACGAAGGCCCTCTCACTTTTAACAATATCAATGACCTACTCAATTCTTACTCACTTATCTTAGACACCGACATGACCGTTCAGAGACAAAGTCTAGCTATCCAGGCCAACCCGTACAGAGAACCCCCTCACAACCCAAGAGGCCTAAATAATGATAACCTTATGAGAGTGAACATCATACAGTCTCCTCCCCCTCCTACACCAGTGCATCTCAAATGGGTACTACTCAACTGCAGGTCAGCCAGCAAACACGCCTCGGACATATTCGACCTCATCCAACACAATGAGATAGACATCTTCATCCTCTCTGAAACCTGGCTTAATCCCGCTTCCACTCCTTTCCTAGACCTCTTAGTGCCTCCCACTCACGACATAATCCGCCTAGACAGAGCTTTGAAACTAGGTGGTGAACTAGCCTGTATACATCGGAGCACACTATCAGTCTCCCACCTGGATTCCTTTACGCCTTCGTCATGTGAATACCTCTGTCTCAATATCTTCAGTCACAACCATCTGGTGTGCAAACTACACACACGTTATCACCCCTCTGGGGATAGCCTCCCCTTCATCGAGCAGTTAATGGAAATCATCTCTAGCGATGTTGATTCTTCCATGGCCCAAATCTTCCCTGGTGATTTCAACCTTCACTGGTCCAACCTCAATGACCAAGCTGTAACATGCCTCAAATCCTTCATAATTGGTCATGATCTGATTCAACATTGTGACCAGCCAACACATAATAAAGGAGAAATTCTTGACCTCAACATCACCAAAGATCACACCATTACATTGAACACCATTACCCCGTGTGATTGGTCCGATCATCACTGCATCTTCTTTTTTATCAACTTTGAAGTCTCCCAGAGGAAGTCTCAACCAACTAAATCGAAGATTTGGAAAAGGGACCACAGAAATATCAACACAGCAGATCTAGCTACACACTGTATATCTGCCCTTTCTCCACAAGTGGACATGACTGAGGTACATGCACTCACTACCTTCTACAACTCTACTATCACTAGCATCATGGATTCCATTGCTCCTCTACAACAACAACAACAATGCCCCAACTAAAATGTCCAAACCGTGGTTCAACGTCAACTTAAACACGGAGCGCCACAACCTTTGGGCAATTGAACGATCCTGGAAATCAAATCCATCTTCGGAACAACTAATATTCCTTAGATCGGTAAGGAGTTCCTATAACAAACAAATCAAGATTGCGAAGGCCGACTGCTTCAGGTCCCAACACAATCAAGCAGCTAATCGGCCCAAGAAACTTTTTGAGCTGGTGAAACAACAATTGGTCGATACACCAAACTGCCCGGTATCTAGAGTCATCCCACCTTCATGCGATGAACTTGCTGCCTTCTTTGCTTAGAAATCCAGACTCATCAATATAGATCTTGACTCCAGGAAGACGATTTTGCTATCAGGTAGGCCTGCATCCACCCTGGCCCTATCTGAGAAAATCTAACCAACTAGCCGGAATACCAAGAACAATGCCTCCTGGAGCACCTTCACTTCCCTTAGTGAAAGAGACACTTACAAGATTCTTCAAAGCATCAACCCATCTTATCACTTTAGCGACCCATTACCACCGTCCATCTTCAAAGATCTGAAGGAGGTCATCACCCCCATCTGGACAAAGATTGTCAATGCATCTCTTTCACAAGGGACGATCCCAGATTGCCTAAAAGCTGCTCAGATAACACCTATCCTTAAAAAGTCTACAGCAGACAGTACGGATCTTAACAACTTTCGCCCTATCTCTAACATCCCCACCCTAGCCAAATTCCTAGAAAATTGTGTCCAATCACAACTCTGTGGACACATTGAGAATTTCCACCTCCTGGAACAACATCAATCTGGCTTCCGGAGTGGGCACAGCACAGAATCGGCTCTCACGCACGTTATGGATGACATTTTAAAAATGCTCGACCAAAATGAATCCTGCCTCCTTATCCTCCTTGACCTTTCCTCAGTGTTTGACACTGTTAGTCACAACAACCTCCTATGCATTTTGAAGCACAGGATGGGCTTTCTGGTGCGGTGCTGCAATTGTTCTTGTCCTTCCTACACCAATGATCCCAAAGAATTAAGGCGAACCACTCTCTCTCCCAGCCATCACCAGTATCCATGGGGGTCCCCCAAGGTTCTGCCCTATCCCGCATACTGTTCAATCTGTTCTTGGAACCCTTAGCTAATGCACTAAATTCCACTGACATTCTCTTCCATAAGTATGCCGATAATACACAACTCTATCTGAAAATCTCCTCCCTGAATAACCTCATATCACTCAACTCTACCCTAATAAATACTCAACACTGGTTAACTGAGAACTACCTTTGGCTGAACACCTCCAAAACAGAATTCCTTCTCATCTCTCCCCTGAATCGCATCCCCAAAATAGACCTTTCGGATGAACCACCTCACTGCCTTCAACTGCTCCCCCCTCATTGTTGACTCAGCCAGATCCTTCGGACTCGCCCTAGACAAGCACCTGAACATGAAAAATCACATCAGCAATGTGTGCAAGGGAGATAATCACCTAATGAGGATACTCAGGAATCTAAAACCTTTCCTACCACAAGGGGACTTCAAGCAAGTGGTCCAAGCGCTTGTTTTGCCCAGGATAGACTATGGCAGTGCTACTTTCTGTGGCCTCCCCAAATATACCTTGGCCCCACTAAGGGCTTCTCTGAATGCGGCGGCCAGATTGGTCACGGATACCATTGGAAACGAGCACATCTCCCCAGTCTTACAATCCCTAAATTGGTTGCCCTATGAAGCAAGACTTCAGCTAAAGATTGCCTGTCTGTCTCATAAAGCCATCCATTTCAATACCCCCAGTTATCTAGTGCAATAGATTGAATTATCTGGAGTGGGTAGACCTTCTAGGAGTGCTAACTCTCTCCTCCTGAAACCACATATCTTTCGCAAAAAGAGAATGTGTCAACGAGCTTTCTCCGGCTCAGCGCCGAAGATCTGTAACTCTCTCCCACAGGAAATATGCAGAATTTTCTCCAAGGTTGCCTTCAAATTGGAAGTAAAAAGATTCCTCATGAACAAGTACCTACCTTAAAAGGGTCTCGGATTGTCTGCTCTAATGCTCTGGACTTACACCCTATATCCTGCCTTGGGTATTATTCTGCTTTTCTAGTCACTTGTTTCCCTCCCAATTGTCCATGGTTCAATAATTATATATCCCTTTGTTGTCCCTTATGCTCATAACCTTTCTGTTGATATGCATATTTGATTTGCTTTGGTTGGATTCCTTTTTCAACTGTACTGCAACTATTGTAAAGCACTCTGATATCCTTTGGGATCATGTTCGCGCTATATAAAACTTTATAAATAAATAAATACTGTGAGATAAGCTCCATGAGTCATTAACTCACAAAATCAAAAACAATCCAACTGTAGCAAAAGAAGGTTGGTGGCCCCAAATTCCTGGAACACAAAAGAATATAGAGAGCAAAAAAAGTACAGACGCACTGCTTAACAGCATAGAAAGGAAAAAAACATAGCCACAGAAAGCAAGCTGAAAGAGGCCAGAAATCAAAACAGAAAAATTGCGTGGAGCCAAAAACATCAAGAAACTCAGGAAGAGTGGAAACACATATACTCCTTGCTTAGGCCCAGCAAATCCAAAGAATTCTGGAAATATGTAAACAGCTTTGTAACTACGTCATATAACAGGGAGAACGTTGTAACTGCAACCAAGTGGGAGCAGCACGTGGAGAACCTATATTTAGACTAGGACAAACCGAAGACCTTCCATAAAGATCAGCTGAAGAATCTCTTAGAAGTCTTGGAGGACAACACTATAACAGTAACCAGGTTAGAGGTATTAAAGATACTAAAAAATAGCGGTAGTGACGGGGCTCCAGGACAAAATGGCATACCAGGGATTATTTTTAAAGATGACCAAACATTCTGGGTGCCAGTGATGCTCAATTTGTTCAACAAATGCCTCGCCACGTCAGCCAGTAGCATGGAAGGGCTCAATCCTCTACCCAATTCATAAAAAGGGTCATCCAACTCAGTCAGAAAATTATAGTTTAATTGTCCTACTTGACATAGATGGCAGCATTTTTGCCAAAGCCCTCCTAAAAGAACTAGAGTAATGGAGAGCAGACAACAAAATCATACCACCCTACCAGACTGGGTTCAGACCTAACACATCAACTCTAGATATTATTGTCGCCCTCATCTACCTGGGCTCAAATGGGCGTGAAACAAATATTCCTCCATTATATGCCTGCTTTGTAGACTATAGTGCAGCCTTTGATAGCATTGACCACAACTTCCTGTGGAGCAAACTGGCAGGATGGGGCATCACAAAACAACTGCTCACAGCAATAGCAGCCTTATATACGGACACATGGGGGAGGATCAAGCTAAAAACTCACACACCACCGGATGGATCCTCACCAACAGAGGATTAAAGCAGGGGTACGCACTCACCCGACTTTATTCAACCAAGAGTTATTGAAAGGCAGAACCTTTCTACCTGCTAGGACGGAAAAAATTACCAATAATACAGTATGCAAATGATTTGGTATTGATGGACCAGACCCGAATTGGAATGAGTACGGCCCTGGACATATTACAGAAGTACAACACATGCAACACCATCCATGCAAATGCAGGGAAAACAAACGTCCTGATATTTGGCCAATGCCCTCTAAAACATCAACTGGAAACCCGGCCCACTAAATGTTGACAGAGACTCCAAGTACAACTATTTTGAAGTTTGGCTGATGGACACAGGGAAACAAACACTGCAGACATAGGCAAAAGGTACTAAAGCTGCAAAGATGGCATACGCTCCACCACAAGTTAAACAGTCATTCGGCTGAGGCCATTCAAGTTGTCATCAGGGCTAAACTTGTACCAACACTATGTTATGGCCATCTTTCAGATACTGGAAGGCTAACCAAGGCACTAGAGTGGAAACGCACATTATCATACAAGACGATATTTGTCATGCCAAGGTACACTCTGCGCTCTTTAATAGTCTGGAATTCAACCTTGTAAGCATGGACGTAGAATGCAAAAAAGGCATAATCAATTTCTATCTTCAGGTGAGACAGGCTGACCCTGAGTCCCTGCGGGGTGCCTTTATTGCAATGTTCTTTGACAAGAAAAGTGCCTGAGCTAAGTACCAAATACTAGATGCTTCAACAATAAATGTGGATCCGGCACTTTTGCAAGCCCTCCAAATCAGCCAAGTACAACTAAAAAGCAATGTAAAGGCACAAGATAAGAAGGCTTCGAGGGATCTGGACGTAAACAAAGCAAGAAGCATTAGAGGCGAGGAGGAGCTTGTAACATCCCATGAAGCCTCTCTTTGCCAACCATACTTGAGAGCAGCAATTGGAAAGTACGTATTCAAGAACATTCTATTAGATAGGAGGCTGACTGTGTTATGTTATGTAAAGAAATTTGTAAAGCGCTTGATTAACAGAGGTGTTTTGGGGCTGTCAGAAGAAGCAGGTGAGGGATGACTTAGATGTTAAATAGCTAGGTCTTCATCTCCTTCCTGAATGATGTTGATGAAGGAAAAGCTCTGAGAAGGGTTGGGAGGCTGTTCCAGAGTTTGATTGTATTGAGGACTATACCTCTGCCACCCCATTGCATCTTCTTAAATGTCGAAACAACTAGTAGATTGGAGTTCGACGATTTGAGTTCTCTGTTGGGTTTGTATCTTTTGAAAGCCGATCTGAAAAAGTCTGGCCTGAGTTATGCAGTCCTTTGTGGGCCAAGCTGAGGGCTTTACATTTAGCTTGACCGCTTATGAGAAGCCAGTGCAGCTTGCAAAGTCCCAGCTTAATTGAATGTAATTTGGGAAGCTCAAATATCAGACTTGCTGCAGGATTTTAGACTAATTGTAGTCGACTCATATGATTTTCTAAGATGGTTAGATAAAAACTATACACATCAGGGAGTACATAACACATTGGAATAACTGGGCCCTGGGTCGGGAGCAATGCAGGCTGTGTAAATACCACTCTGAATCAGTTGCCTGTATCGTATGTTGCTGTGCAAGCTTATCACAACAGAGACGCATGTTTCTGAGACCTATCTTTATGGAACATGAGATAAGATCATGCAAGGAAGCACTACTACTTATATGTACATATGTTACTCTAAACGTCTTAGCACAGTTCAGCAAATTCTTCACAGAAGCGAACAGACTACTAAGAGAGTCTTGATCATCAATGAGGCCCTTTCGCCAGCGTGAACTAACAATCCCATAAATCCTCTATGGATTCCTCTCTGGCCTGCACGTCAGAACCAAACAAAACTGCAGTACTTGAATACCGCAAACTCGAACAAGCTTGCACATGCCACTTGCCAACCATTTTACGACTCAGGTATTACATTTCTTCACCCATTGGCAAACTTGTACAGATTTAAAATTGTATTAAATTCTGATACATTTAGCCTTTTCACATTTCTTTTTGTACCAGCCATTCTAAAGGACAAAACAATTAGACTGGTTAACCAAATAAACACACCATCTTAACATACATATCCACACTAGGTTCTGCAGAAGAGACACTCAAAGACTGCCGATAGTGAACCAACCTCAAATGAACCTCCCACCAGCTTAGGAGTTTTCTCCCGATCTGCGGTCAGTCCTTTGGCATTCTCAGGGTGGTGCCTACGAAATAGGCACCACAATGGGAACATCAAGGACAGTGCCTGCATAGCATGGACTGTTGAAGTCCATGCCATGCTGGTACTGGTGTGCAAGCACACAGGGGGGGGATATGTTCCATCTCTCTGATTGCATCCATACGGAGTGAGGCACCATGAGTCCCTGTAGGGCCCTCTTTGTTTCCTCACTGACGCACTTTCCATTGCGCTCACACCACCAAGAAAAGTGTGGCGCTAAGGAAACTCGAAATATGCTTGGCAGGGCCGCAGCAGGCCTGACAAGCATATTGAGGACTCAAGTCTGCTGCACCACCACCAGTGATCTCTGAAAACTCTGTTTAGAACACCACTATGCCTCAGTTAGTCTGCCTGACTTGTAATACGCCCCTATGTCTCACAGTGAATCCATTTGCAAGGTAATCATTTTTATTTTTATCCTCATCTAATTTTACAGAGTCCCTTCTGAATTTGATGATGGAATTACAAGGCAACAGAAACACTCAATCAAATATTTCTCTTTTCCAGAATATTACTACTGGATTGACTATTAAACATAACTCTGAAATTGAAATTATCTGCACCCAAGAATAATAATATATAAATAAAGAGCACACTCTACTTTTTCTCTCTCAATGTCCTTTGAATAGATTACCTGGACTTCCCTGTAAAGGTCACATACAAACGCTAAAAGGGATTGTTATGTACTCTGCCACATCTCTAAATCAGCATTGGCCAGTGCAGGTAAGTGTGATTGGGCAGAGGGATGTCCACAGATGACAGAATAGGATTTATTTATTTTGCCCCATTTCATCGTCTCTCGATATCTGCCTGCCACGCCCCACTGTGCTACCTCCACTGGCTGATGCTGCTCTAAATAAACAGTGGAAGCAAATTACCCATGCTGTCTGCTCTTTTCCATGGCTGCTTTACCAGTGAATACTCTAACAATCTTCTAGCTCTGCTACAGTACTTTCACTTCATAAGATGTGCGTGTAAGACTTTTACATGGAGTCATTCTTATAGATACAGGGCATAATCCAAAGTGGATGTGGCTGTTTACCGGTAGTGCCTCAGGGGTACAAATACTGTTCCCCTCCTCATATTCTCTCCGAGGTGTGGGAAATCATTAGTTCTGCTCTTATGTTTCTGTGATATCTTTCTTTATACTCTGATGCAGTGCTTATGGACTAGAATAAGGCCATGGTAGTCCTGCTCTTGAAATGGTTTTTAGCTGATTTGTCTATTCTTAGCAATGTTAATCCTATTGCCATGCTCTCAATAAATGCTAAAATTATCACAAACGCAGTCAACTTCCAACTTTCTGGATTAGAGTTAAACTGCAGATTCACCATAAGTGCCTCGTTCTTTCTGTGATGAAGATTATCTTAGGTTTTTGTTCTATGTGGGTACTAAGAAGTTCATCATTCTGCCTGACTTTAGTATGACCTTTAAAACTGTCTCCTCTCCCATCTCAGTCAACATGAACTTGTTCTTTCATAATTCCTTTTTTAAAGACAGGTCCCAAACTGTTTTTGTTTCTCTTAACTGCAAAATGTCTTTATTGTGGGGGTCCATCCAGGTCCTCTCTTGGTGGCCCATTAGGATGAAGGGCGGACTTTGTCTGCCCGCCATCCCATCGTAGAAAGGGACCTCCTGCCATAAGGCGGGGGTCCCGTGGGGGAAATTAGGATGCGCCCGCCACAGTGGCGGGTGCATCCTGTATTTTTAACATTGCGGCGGATGGTGCTGAAAGCACCGTCCGCCGCAATGCTAGGAATACATGTTCTGCATTTCAAAGAACAACGTGACAGGCATTGCGCGGTGCCTGCCACGTTGTTCTTTGAAATGCAGGGGGGTACCATAGGTACCCCCCATGTGCACCCCCCACCCCCCTGGAGTCCCTGGTGGCCCGCAACCGGCACCCGCAGGTAGGCTCAGCATGCCTTTCTGTTGCAGCAATGCTGCCACGGAAAGGCATTACCCAGCGCACATTGTAATATGGCTGGCAGTGTCAAACAGACACCCCCACCATATTGAAACCTTATCCGCAAATGCGGCAGACGGTATTTCCGTTCGCTGCGGACCCCCCAGCCATAATAATATGGCGGGGGGTCATTCCTGCAAAGATAGCGGGTAGATCGCTCCCGCCAGGCCGGTGGTGGCTACCGCCGGCCTGGCGGGGGCGATCTTCCTGCCATCCCAATGGACCCCTTAGTCTCAAATTTCAACATTTACATCTTTCCAGGAACCACCCTCCCTCACTTCTTTGTATTCTCTTCTATGTCACATGCAGGCCATACTCACATTTTTGACATCTTCAGTAATCACATCTAATTGATTGAATCTGAACTTCAATCCTGCCTTTTGGAAGCCAAATTGTAGATACAGACTATAGGAAAGTGCCTCTTTTGACATGTTTAGCCCCTACTTTTTTATCTGGTGTTATTTCGAATTGAAAGTGCACTGGTCTCTGCGAACTAGGCTCCCAGTACCAGATCTCGTTTCCAAACCTTTACCACACTTGGCACCACTATAGCAATCCCTGTAAGTGCGTAGTAAATGGTACCTCTACTACCTTGGGCATGGGTCCAAAGAGGGTCCACTGGGGTTCCAGCAAGGATTGTGCCACCCTATGGACCCCTCACCAAGACCATGCACAATTCCGTTGCAGGCTGTGTGTCTTGGCGCAGAGAAAACTGAAGAGTCAACATAGCACACAGCCCTGTGTGCCATGCCCCAGTACACTGCAATCCCATTTGTGGACATTTCTACATTGGAAAGTGTAAGTGCACAGGGAACCCATATAGAGTACATGGGCTGGATACTTAACATTACGAGTTTCCTGGATCCATGATGGCTTCTTTGTACCCTAATATGTTTGGTACCAAACATCATGGGCCAGATGTAGGAAGCCTAATTCCGGTCGGTAATGGCTGAAATTACCGAATTTCGGCCGTTACCGACCGGAATTAGGCTTTTCATATGTAGGTGGCTACATTTCAGATTCTGTCATTTACCGAATCGGTATTTAAGAATTCGGTAAATTACGGATTCTTAAACATACCGAATCGGTAAATTAACGAATCTGAAATGTAGGGGGCACTCAAATGAGTGCTTTTCCCATTTTAGGATTCGTTATTTACCAGCAACTATAAGTTGGTGGTAAATAATAAATACCTTTGAAAATGCATATCTGTGCATTTTCAAAGGTGCCATGTGGCAGACATACATGCCCTTAGGGCATGTATGTGTGCCACATGTGCACCCATACAAAATTGAGGGGTGCAACAGGGTGTCAAAGTGACACCCTGCCACCCTTCAATGTTTACCCCCTTTTACCGAATTGGTATTTACCGATTCGCTAATTGCCATTCATTCCTATGGGCCTCCAAGCCTATAGGAATTAATGGTAATTACCGAATCTTACCGATTCGGTAATTTTTAACAAAAAATTACCTACATCCCATTTACCTATTCTTAAATACCGAATCGGTAAAATTTGGTATTTAAGAATAGGTAAATTGGGATTACCTACATTTTAATAAATCCTCACTGATGTGTTGGATTTATTAATAAATGCACATAGGAGACCCTTTAGGGGATCCTGCGAAAACCTACCAAGCACTGGTGTGGTCTCAGACAAGTCTTAGCCTGCTTGCCAACACCAGACATGTTTCTGACCTCATGGGGTGAGGGCCAGTGCTCTCAGAGGCCAGGTGCAAAGCTTGACCTGGGCAGAGGCGCTTCACACGTCCACCAGGATGGGTTGGTCTACCGAGGAGGGAACCTTCAACTTTGTAATTCAGCTCATGATCTCCAGATAGTGGTGGATGCTAACCACCCTTTCTTCCTCCATGTTTGGTGGGAAGAAAGGCAGGAAAATGAGTTAGATGAAGAGATGTGCTGAGATGCAGCCAGCACCACAACCCCTTAAGTTTAGCAGGCGATGTGGGCACTACTTTTGCAAACTCTCCATTTGTAGATAGTAGGAAAACAACCTGTCAGGTTTAGGGCAGTGCCTCTTTACACAGGAAGTGGTTACTTAGAGGATGTAGACACCATAATGTTAGTGTAGCGATTACGTGGTCAAGGGGGCTGATGCCCTATCATGCACGAAAAGTGCGCTGTAAGTCATTTCAGCCTGGAAAAACGGGAAGCGTCCCTAAGACTACAGATTCCAGAATGCCTTGGGGCCTTTTCAACAGACATAAGCCCCTCCTTTACAGGGGAAAGGTGCTTGTCAATTAACCTGCTTCCAGAGAGGAATGGCGGATGGTGATCCCCGCTGGATTCCAGCGTGAAGATTCAAGCCTCGTTAAAGAATTCCAGCTTTCTTGTTCTGGACCTGGTGAAACCCTGACCTCCGGTAATCGGAGCGTGTTCAAGACAATCGTCACGTATTACTGTGGAAGGAGAGCGGGCTCGCCTCCTTCACATCAATCCTTTTCCTGGAGATTTGTAAATTCCTGTGGAAAGAGAAGCCGCGATGCATTTAAACGCACGGAGACGCGTTTCAATGGCACGTGAGTAAAAGAAAGCATTTTACTGAGTACAACGTCTGAGAGCAAGACGCGTCCGGTGCATTTGCTTTCAGTATTAGTGGAGGGATTATTGCTGAGGAATTCCTTCGTGTTTTTTTTGGTCACAGCTTATTTTCGTTTCCTTTGGAGCATGTTTTGAAAGAGCAAAGCGATTGCTCTGAATTACGGACACGAAGTAGTACCACTTTTAAATGATTCATGGAACCAGTGTTGTGACTGCAACAACGCCTTGTTAAAAGGGAAGACAAAAACCCTTTTTCTAGAGACTTTTTATTGTTTAGGTGTTTGGCAGCATTATAAGGCTGTGCACCTTTTGGGAAAGTATTGTTTGCTGACATTAACCCTCGGAAATTGGGCAGAAGCTATCTCTGATCTCTTGATTAGAAATTACTTACAGAATATGAATTATTGCAGCTGGCTGTGAGACTTTGGTGAGTTGGAGGAGGGGACGAACAGTACTTTGTATAGATAGTACAAGTGAACAGAGAGTAATCTTCTACTTTGTCGCCCTTTTATGCAGTGTTGAAGGCCTTTCTGACACAGCGCAGAGTGTATACCACGCCCTTGTGAGGAACACAGAAACCACAGCCTCTTTATTATTTTATCCACTTCCCCTTTTCCCCCGGGGCACGAATTCACGCAGAGAGTATATTCTTCTTGGTTGGGGGTCGTGCCGAGAGGGATTGGGGGGCTTAGCTTCAGACATCGTCTCCGCTTGGCACAAGAACAAGGTTAGTGGCATTCTTTATTCTTGCGCTGCTGCCAATCCCGACAGTTAGGTAGCAAATTGGCTACGACCTGTCTCCCCCTTTAAAGCTCCTAAATTTAGTATTTAGGTGGCATCCAGGAACCTTGCAACTTAGATTCAATGGAACTAAGAAGAGCAATTAACAAAGAAGAACTGCTGACCAAAGACCTGCTGTAGAAAATTTGTGCCAAACAATGCAGCTGATTCCAGAACTCAACAATCATGATCTGCTGTATCATACTGCAACTGTGAGTCCTCCAAGAAACCTGGAGCACCTCCAACCTTTTAAAATTTGCAGATAACCTCCCTGGAGTAGTTGAGCTACTCCCCTGCAGCCTGCAAGCACTGAACCATAAAATCTGGTTTACCGATCTGCTGCTCCTCGGTATCTCCAACACAGTACCCAAACAAGAAGAGGTACAGCTGCTCCGAAGGGTTGCATCTGTTCCTCCACCAGGTAGGAGGACATCAGGACCTACCTGACCCATGCCATACCAATACCCAGGGCACCGGACCCCCTACACCGAAGACCAAATTGGACTCCAACTACCCAGGATGAGACACTCATTGATAGACTTTAAGAACCCTGAAACCCACTCTTTAAGGGGCCCAGCTGTCCTGAAATTGTCCCTGCAACCTGCCTGGCCCTGACAAAGAGGTCCATCTCGACGCACAACGCTTGGCTGCTTGGCCAGGATAACAAAAAAAACAGCTGTGCTACCATTATCTTGACCTGCTCCCTTAAATGGGACCCCACTAGACTTACTTTTAAGTCCTCCTGTGCAATGTGTTTTCAGGTTGCCCCTTCTTCGTATCGCGCCTACTACCAATGGCCTCAGTCGCCTGCTCCCGGCTGAATTAGGGACACTCACAAACTTCTGCTGCTTGAATTTAGGACCTGGTCTAGCTACTTACCCAAATCCAGAAGGTGAACCTCGAGAACCCAGTGGTGATTTTCTATGCTTTTACCTATTTTCCCCCATTGAACTCTATTCTGCGTAATTGTGCACAGCATTGATTTCTTTTGCAAACTTTGAAAATTCATAACTTAAAAAGTACTTACCTTAGAACTAAATTATTGGTCTGAAAAATTATATAAAAATAAATGTTATTTTTGCAAATTGGTCTCAGATTTATTCTTGAGTGTTTGCCTTATTCATTGCCTCTGTGAGTACCATAAAGGCTTAGCACTACCCTCTGATAAGCCGAACTGCTCACCTACACTATCACAAAGATAGCATCAGTATTATCTATGTGTACCTCTGTTTACTAATAGGTGAACCACTGGACTATCTGCACTGTGCAGATAGTCCAGAGAGCAAGCATCCTACAGAGACAAATTTGCATAGATTAGATCATGACAAAACAAAGCTAATACTCCAAGATTTTCTTTATTCATTTGGTCTTAGTCCATGTTGCGAAAGAATGAGTTACCTGATTGGCTAATATTCTTGGCGTAATTTTCAACCAGACTTCTAGGTTTTCTGAATGAGTTAGTTGAGATTCTCCTTCCTGCTTCTTTTGCTCTTGAATACCCTGCACAATTGCACCTCTCCTCTTTCCACAAAACAGTGATCCATAAAAATATCCCCTCGAGTAACTTGTCCTATTTTGGTTTGATGGCCTACATCATTCAATGTCATTAAGTCATCCGCAATGCTGTTACTATCTTTCTCTTGCTCGTTTCCATATTAGCTTTCATCTTTTCACTGCTGCCTGATGTTCACTGGCTATTTGTGGCTAAACAATTGATCTTTGAAGTTCTACTTTTCCACTTTTTCTTATACAAGGGAAGTACTCTCTATCTTCTTAACATTCTGCTTCTGCCAATTGTCTCCCAGTAACAAGCTTTAAGAAAGTCAAAATAGGTAGTAGATCATGTTCATTTGTTAAAGCCAAGCACATGAGTTCTCTTTGCACTAGCTGTGCAGCATTAGGATCTTTGACATAGCTGTTACCATATTTTAGGTTATTCCATCCTCCGACTTTTATCCTTCCAGCACCAAGGCACCCTAGTAGGGAAGGGGTGCATGTTACAAATGGTCTTTAATCTATTCATTCATTTGAATCCAGGCTGGACTTTATTAACATTGAGCCCTGTGGCCAAATAACGCAAACATTTGGGCATACTTGGAACTCAAAGTTCATTATTTTAGAGGCCAGTGTATTTTTACTTCTCACTATCAATAAGGACCCCAGGAGGGTGGCTAGTGGGACACAGTTCAGGACCCATCAAAGTATTTTAATGGTTTGATGGGACATAAATTATGGATTAATAAATTTCAGGTCCAATATCTCAAAACAAGCCAGTCACAGACAAAGTTTTCTTATTAGCAAAGAACCCAATGGAACCAAAGAAATCCAATAGATGCACATGCTAGAACAAATCCTATTACAAAGTGAAATGCATCATTAATGTAATAAATTTTGGGCCCGATTCACAGAATTAACTTAAGACAAAATCCTAAACTTACTAATTTTGATATTCACAGAAGTTAGGATTTTGTCTTAAGTTTGTCTTAAGACAAATTTAAGACAGACATAAGACAGACTTAAGTTAGGATTTTGTCTTAAGTCTGTTGTAATTGTGTTTAAAAATAATGTACATATATGTTTTTTAGAAGCCGGACTTTGGGTTTTTAGGGGTTAAGGGTAGGAAGATTTTTAAAATGTGAATATTTTATTTTACATTAAACGTAAATTATTTTCTGAGATGCAAATTAATACTGTAAAACGTATTAATAACCTATATATTAAATGTGAAAAATATATTTTATTGTACAGTATGTAAAATATTTGTCTTTTTATAAAAATGTAATGTGTAATATGTGTATTTTATTAACATTTAATACATTGTAAAAAAGGTGTATTTTTCAAAAATATTCAAAATTATAAAGTCATTAAAAAAAGTATGCAAAACTTTTAGAAATAGTGCCTTATTATTATTATGAAAAAGTAATCTACACATTTTTAGAATGGAACTATGATATGATATGATATGTTTATTATTGGAATACATTCTGTTTGTAATATATTTTTTATTTTGTTTAAAAGTAAGTTCAATATTTTTTGCTACTTTTATGATTTTCACTTTTCAAGTATAATTTTTATTTTATTTTATGTTTAAAACTTTAGGCTTATTAGTGAATATTATTTAAAGTATATTAAATATTAATAGTGGCAAATATTATTTGATAGGTTAAGGTTTATTTATAAATACACAGGTTTTTAGTTGGGGTGGACGATATATTTTGCTCGGCAGCTGAATTGCTTGAAATTTGGCCACTTTGTGTTGCACTTGTAATTCAAAGTTCTAGACAAATTCCACCAACTGCTGTGTGCTGGAGTTTTTTCTTGAGCGCAGCTCAAAAACACTAAGGGGTAACAAAATGCGGAACAGTCCACCAGGGGTGGGGTAGTCCCCCTCCTGCAATTAGGATGCCACTGTGGTGATACTATCGCCTATTCCCAGCATTGTGGCTCACAGCACCGCCTGCCACAATGCCGGGAATGCATGTTGTGCATTGGCATGCACAAGGTGACTGGCACCGTGCTGTGCTTGCCACTTTGTCCATGCGAATGCAGGGGGGTACCATAGGTACCCCCATGTGCAATCCTCGGGGCCGGATACAGGCCCACCAACAGCAAAGACTGCACAACTTTCCATGGCGGCAATGCTGCCATGGAAAGGCTCGTCTATGCCTTCATCATGATAAGGATTGCAGTGTCTTACAGACACCGTCACCATATTGTGGCAGTTTTCCGCCCGGTCAACGTGTCGTCCGGTGGAAAAGCAGCGGACAGTCTTCCTGCCCGCCGCGGACCCCCCAGCCATCCTAATGTGGCGGGGTGAATCATGGACGGATGGCAGGCAGACCACCCCGCCGAGTCGGTGGTGGCTACCGCAGGCCCGGCGGGGGTGATCCACCCACCATCCTAATGGGCCTCTAAGTTGCTGAGTGGGAGAGAGATTTGGCATCCTCTAGAGTGATATTCTGTCGCTAGGAGGCGACCTGGTGAGATTTCTCCAATGCTGTGGGTCGCATCTGTTCTCAGTCAGAAAGCTGTCACTCACGTAAAAAATCTTCTCGAGCAACAGCAAAATCAACCCAAGAAACAGCACCCTCTGGCATACCACGTTCATGCTAATTTTTCCGTGCAGAACGAGCTCCAGGTGCTAAATCAAAGTGCGAGTAGCATGACGTACCTGTTTCCACAGGTTCATGAAATTATGCTGAATCTCACAAATGTTTAGCGACTCTGTGGAATTCCACAGTGTGAACCTCCTATGGCTGCCCAAGCCTAGTTTTTTGTTTGGGTTATTTTGTTTTTAAGACGTTTTTAATGTATTTTGTAGATCAAAAAATATGTATAATTATGGAATATTTATTGTGTATATAAAACTTTAAGGGGCCCATTAGGATGGCCATCCTGTCGGAATTCAGAACCGCCCGCCATAAGGGGGGGGTCCCGTGGCGGGTATTAGGATGTGCCCGCCACAGTGGCATTTTTAGCATTGTGGTCGGGCGGTGCTCTCTGCACCGCCCGCCACAATGCTAAAAATGCATTGATTCATTTGCATAAACAAAGCGGCAGGCACCGCACGGTGCCTGCTGCTTTCTTTATACAAATTAAGGGGGGTACCACATGTACCCCCCGTGTGCACCCCCACCTCTCCTTCATTCTGGGGGCCTGCAGGGGGCCCCCAGAGTGAAGACCGCATGCCTGCATCGCCGCCGCGGAAAGGCACCTACAGACGCCCATCATAATATGGCTGGCGGTGTCTGATAGACACCGCCACCATATTATTCCTTTTCCGCACGGCCGCAAGATGACCGGGGCGGAAAAGCGACGTACAGTCTTTCCGTCCGCCGAGGTCCCTCCCGCCATACTAATATGGCAGGGAGAAAACAAATGTGGATTTCGGGCAGATTGACCCAGCCAGGCTGGCGGTGGCTACCGCTAGCCTGACGGGGGCAATCTGCCAGACATCATAATGGGCCCCTTAGTGTCCAGTTCCTTGCAGAAAATGTTTCCATTTGTAGGGGAAATAGTACAGCATCCTTTTAGTCTCTAACACCTTCCATTCATTTGTTTAGATTTGAGTGGGAATAGTAAATGTCACCTCTTTAGTGTCCAACACCTGCTCCAAATAAATTTGGATTGGAGTTGGAATAGTAAATGACACCCTTTTAGTGTCTACCAACTTCCCAAAAATTGGTTTAGATTACAGTAGTAATATTAAATGTCACCAAATTTGTTTTCGACACCTGCTGTAAATTGGTCTAGATTGCAATAGGAATAGTAATGTCACCCCTTTAGTGTTCAACACCTTGCTCAAATTGGTGATCATTGGCATGGGAATAGTAATAGTTGCCCATTGGTGTCCAGCAACTTTTCCATACTGAATTAGATCAGAGTGGGAATAGTAAACATCACCCCTTCTATATCACTATCCCCAAATTGGTACAGATGGGAGTCGGGATAGTAAATGCCACCCATTTAGTGTCCAACACCTTCCCCAAATTGGTATAGATTGGAATGGCAATAGTAAATGTCTCCCATTCAAACAACTTCCTCAAATTGGTTTAGTTGGAGTGATTATAGCAGATGTCTCCTCTTTACTGTCGAACACCTTCTCCAAATTGGTTTGGATTTGAGTGGGAAAGTTAATGTCAGCCCGTTGGTGCCCAACATCTTTTCTGAATTGGTTTAGATTGGAGTGGGAACAGTAATCCTCACCCCTTTGTGTCCAAGATTGAAGTAGAAATAGTAAATGTCACCACTTTGGTGGTGCCCAACACATTTCCCAAATTGGCACAGATTGGATTAGGAATAGAAATTGTCACCCCTTTAGTGTCCAACACATTCCTCAAATTAGTATAGATCGGAGTGGGCCTAGTAAATGCCACCTTCCTTAGTGTACAACACCTTCCCCAAATCAGTTTAGATTGGAGTAGGAATAGTAAACGTCATTCCTGATTCCCTTAGTGTCCAACAACTTCCTCAAATTAGATAAGATTTGAATGTGAATAGCAAATGTCACCCCTTTAGTGTCCAACACTTTCCCCACATTGGGTTGGATTGGAATGGGAACACCAAGGGGTCCATTCTGATTCGGGAAAAACCACTCCAAATAGCCATACGGAGCGTTTTTCCCGTACGAATCGTACCCTGCAGCGTCCCCGTACGTACGATGAAGTACGATTCGTACCAGGAGCAGGACTCCGTACGAATCCTACAAAGACCGTGCGACTCGAATCTCCGCACGATTCTCCCTCGGAATCAGCTGTACACGACATCCGTACGGTTCGAAGCAGGTTTTCCCGACCCAGCAAGTACGATTTGTGTCGGGTGCGCACCGTACGTCGCTTTTTTTAAGGGATCCCAAAATGTCCGGGGAAGCGGAGTTCGCCTCGAAACAAGTACGGAACGGCCCCCCCGGTACGGTGCATACACCCCATGTCTGCAGGAGTACCATGCGTACCCCTGCGATCATGGGGTGTATTCAGTGTACCCCTGCAATCATGGGGTGTATGCATCGTACCCCATGATCGCAGGGTGTACTGTACGTACTCCCTGCGATCATGGGGTACGGTGCATACACCTCAATATTGCAGGGGCATGCACCATACCCCTGCGATCTTGGGATGTACGCACTGTACGGTGTGGATGTGATTGTGTGGTTGTCTGTACGAATCGCCCTTACCTGACGTGGACTGTACGAATCGCGTCCTCATACCCCGGTCCGGATCATACTCGCCGGATCGTACAGCATGTTTACCAATCGTACGGTTCACTGTGAGGGTTAGTTTTGTACGGTTTCACCCTTGCAATTCGTACGGTTTGCGACCATTCGGATGGATTGATGAGATAAGGATCGTACTACGTGATTCGGACGTATGTGTACGATTCGTACGGAGAGGGCTCCGGATACGATTCGGACTGACACTTTTTTTCCTGAATCGGAATCGACCCCTAAATGTGGGCCCTTTAATGTCCAATATCACCTTTAAATTTGTTTAGATAGGTGGTGGGTATACTTAGCCCCTCATGTCGATGTTGGGCGGAAACTTTCCGCCCCACACTGTTTTAAATTTAGGATCCGCCTGACTTGTGTCGACAGTTCCGACCAAACCATTTCGATGCGACCGAACACTGTTCGGTCAGAGTCCCATTGACCTCCATGGGAGCCCCTGTTTCGCCCGTCAATACAGACTCCTACAAGGAAATGGGATGTGTGTGGAAAACCCTGCACCCTATCGCAGTCACCACATTGTGTCTGCCACACAGTACAGAGTTTACAGAGGGGTCCCTTAGGTACCGGTTTCTGACCGAGTGATTACGATGCTGATTTCCAATAGCCTTTCGGAGTCGGTCTGTCTGACATGAAAAGGCTGCTGGAAACTACTGGCAAGCCCCATTTGTCCTGCAGCCTCTGGTTTGGGCCTGAGGGGGTACCTAAGGGACGCTGTCCATAGAGCTGTACGATGTGGTCCCAACCGACATAAATTCTTCAAGAGACAGTCAGAACCGATTCGAAAACACCGTGCGGGTTACAATCCGGTCATAAACATCGTAATTGGTTGGGCAGATTGTAAACCGAACGAGTCGGGTTGAAGCGTTACAACACGTAAAGGAGATTGCAACTGTTGAGAGGATGCTTTCCGCCTGACATCGTAATGAGGCCCTAAATGTCACCCCTTTAGTTTACTTGTTACTGAAGACAGGGGTCCCTAGAACACGAATATTGGTGACCAAATCAACATAAGCTAAACCCCTTTAGTTTACAACACTTTCCTAAAAACCGTTTACGTCGGACTGTGATTGTTTAATTTGACCATTTTAGAAGAAAATACTTTTTTAATGCATTTCTATATAGTAAGAGTAGTTTATGTTATATATTTGGTATTGCTGGTGTTTAGAAACGTACTACAAAATGCAGTGAGCTGTATATTTCTAATAAATAACATTATAATTTGTGTATTTCAATATAGTAAAAACATGACAATTTTGTTTCTAATCTCATTTTTTCAAAATGTATTTAACACATATGTTTACATTTTTAAACATATTGGTATATAAAATAATTTTTTTATATTTTGAAAAATATATATTGCACTGTTTTTAATCATTAAATATACAATGTACATCATATTTCTATAGTTGTGTATGTTGTAGGATTTTAGTAGATGTCACTGTCCATATCATGAGTGATGTAATACGTGAGGTCATAAGCAGGGCATTGCGAGGGCATCAGCCTTTAGTTAGTTCAGGTAACTATAACTGCATACATTCAATTATTTTGCACATGTGAAGTCTGAGCCCAACTATAACATCCCTGTATCCTTTGTTTTTACAGTGACTTTCTAAGTTTGTTTAATTCTATTTCCTAATTATAACAACCCTGTCACCTTTGGTATTTTCACTGAATTTCTATGGTTTTTTAACTAGTAGTCACTTTTGCAGAGTGGGGGAGAAAAGGGGTGGGGCTTCCAACCAACTCTCAGGAATCCTGCAGTGTCTGACTTATTGGAAGTGACAAGAGGGCTTCGGGTCCCCAAGAACCCTCAGCATCCAAGAGGACTTTATCCCCCAACCTGCATTGTGCCAGGAGATGCATTTGCAGAGTTGTGGAGCAAGGGGAAGTGGCCTATGAAGACCTCTGAGCAATTCCACTGTTTGGGACTTACTGGAGGTAACAGAATGGCTTGTTGCCCCTAAAGGACAACTCAGCATCCAAGGGGACCTGGAGAAGCAGTGCACCAGGACACATGCTAGAAGAGTGATGGAGAAGGAGGGCATGTCCCCTTAGGACCTCTCAGTAATTCCGCTGTGCGGGACTTACTGGAGGTAACAGGGGGGCTTGTTGGCCTCCAAGGACCCACTGCAGGCAAGGTGACTTCACCTCCCAACCAGTTGTGCACCAGGAGGAGCGTTTGCAGGGTGGTGGTAAAAGGGGGGCGAGGCTTCAAGCAACTTGTAGGTATTTTTTGTTCCGATTTTTTCATTTATTAGGGGAGAGGGGTTGTGTGGTCCCATTTCCCTGGGCCATTTTTGGCCTCGGGACCCCATCCCCTGGGGCACTGCCTTCTTAAAGTTTTGTAATAAAGATAAATAGGTGGAAAGGGGCAATGTGGCCCCCCTCTTTTGCTGATTTTGGCCCTGGGGACCCCATCCCCTGGGGCCCGGCTCAATTGTGGGTGGCCTGGCCTCACCCAGGGCACCCACTCAACACTGATGGGGTCGACACAGGGAGCATGAAGGCCCCTGCAGTCCCTGCCATCACCCTGCCTCCTACTGGAGCCAGCATTGCTTTTACACATAGGGAGCTGCTCCCTGTGTGCAAGAGTAATATTACTCCGTTTTCAGCAAGCAAGAGCATTTTCAATATTGTTGCGTGCTGAAAGCAGAGCACAGTTTGGCATATCAAACAGCTATATCCCTTGCTTGAATTTGGCTCTGTGTGGTCCCTGGGGCTTTGTAGGTCCACGACCCATTCGTGTTGATTTTGGAAAAAGCCCCGGGAGTTAGTTGTCCATGGGGCTGCAGGGGGGTCCCCCCTCATCATTTAAAATTAAAGGTGGCAGCCTCGGGGCTGCGAGGGTTTTCCCCGCGGACTCACACTCTGTTCAAGCGTAAAACCCCAGAGAGGTAGCGGTCCCCAGGAGGAGGGGCCCATAAATCCCCCTCCTTTATTTGTTAAATGCCCCCAGGACCTGGCCCACCCAGGGGCTGATAAGTAATTGCAGAACCCTGTACTTTACTTTAAAAAAAATAATTAGCCGAGATCACTGGATCCAGCTGAATTTTTTTTAAAAACCTTTTTACGTCTTTTGGGACCGCCCCCAAAAAGGCCTAGGTAATCTGGGCACACCTACCCTGCCCCCTTCTCTAGTTTTAACTTTTTGGTGGGACTCAGCTTCAAGCTGAGTCCAAAGATGGCTGCCAGCACTTCCTGGTTTGAAGTGTTGGCAGTCAATCAGATCCAGGTGTGAGATTGGGGTGGTTGCAGATCCTCCTCCTACCCCAGATATATACATTTGAATTTCTTTTAATAACTCCATAACTACTGAATCGATTTACACCAGTTAATGAAAAGGTTGCTTTCTGGACCAACTGCGAAGTTTCTACCAAATTTGGTGAAATTCTGTTCAGCAGTTCAGGCTGTAAAGTTTAGTATGGAAAATAACATGGAAAATGTGTTTTGGGATCCCCCTTTTGCTCAATACCTGCTTTGCAGATCACCCTGAAAGTTTGAACACAACAGGTAGAGTGAGTTGCAAATTAGTTTTGAAGATTTCATGAGGATCCATAAAAGGACTCCAATGTTATTTGCAAATGAAAAAATTCTCTCTTCCTATGGAAACTAGAAACCTCATTAGGATGGCGAGAAGACTACCACCGACATGCTGTTGGTGGTGGTCCCGCTGCCATTTGTAAGGGCCGATCCAACCTCCACATTATGATGGCGGTCAGATTGATGGTGGTCGGAAAGACTAACCACCCGCCTGCCATGGTCCCAACATTCGGAATGAGTCTGACTGCCGGTCGGACCACCCTCAATCCACAGAATGGTGGTGGTAACTGCTAGGCACCACGTACGGATAAGGATATCATTTTTCACCTGTATTTTAGCGGCATTTAACCTGCCATGACCAGGCAGACAAAACGGACCTGGAGGCTGTAGTGGGCCTCCCTTCCCCCAGGTTCTCGGAAATGGATCTTGGGGAACACCTATGGTGCCCCCCTACATATCTGAGGACCATGTGGCAGGCACTGCATGGTGCCTGCCACTTAGTGCAGGGATATGTAAGCGTGGAAGGGTATGCTCAGACATGAGTCCCTTGCTCATTGCACCATCAGGATTCAAGCAAGCCGGGCCGAAGACGGCTGTAATGCCAGAAACCGGTCCCCGGAAGCTTGTTTCCTTCCCAGTAAAAGAATTGGCTTGGTAGTTTGGTCTGCCCTGTTCCCATGATGCACTGGGCCAGAGACAGACTAATTTGCATGTAGCCAGGTTCTGAGCTGGGATGGTGCAGTGAGCTAAAAAACGGTGATGGATCAAGCCCTGATCTGTTGACTGTGTACGAGTGTTCTGCTTAATTCAGATACTCTGTCCATCACCACCCCCTTTTCTGAATCGTTTTGTCCTCCATAAGCATGGAAGGGTATGCTCAGACATGAGTCCCTTGCTCATTGCACCATCAGGATTCAAGCAAGCCGGGCCAAAGACGGCTGTATTGCCAGAAACCGGTCCCCGGAAGCTTGTTTCCTTCCCAGTAAAAGAATTGGCTTAGTAGTTTGGTCTGCCCTGTTCCCATGATGCACTGGGCCAGGGACAGACTAATTTGCATGTAGCTAGGTTCTGAGCTGGGATGGTGCAGTGAGCTAAAAAACGGTGATGGATCAAGCCCTGATCTGTTGACTGGGTACGAGTGTTCTGCTTAATTCAGATACTCTGTCCATCACCACCCCCTTTTCTGAATCGTTTTATCCACCATAAGCGTCGAAGGGTATGCTCAGACATGAGTCCCTTGCTCATTGCACCATCAGGATTCAAGCAAGCCGGGCCGAAGACGGCTGTATTGCCAGAAACCGGTCCCCGGAAGCATGTTTCCTTCCCAGTAAAAGAATTGGCTTGGTAGTTTGGTCTGCCCTGTTCCCATGATGCACTGGGCCAGGGACAGACTAATTTGCTTGTAGCCAGGTTCTGAGCTGGGATGGTGCAGTGAGCTAAAAAACGGTGATGGATCAAGCCCTGATCTGTTGACTGGGTACAAGTGTTCTGCTTAATTCAGATACTCTGCCATCACCACCCCCTTTTCTGAATCGTTTTGTCCACCATAAGCGTGGAAGGGTATGCTCAGACATGAGTCCCTTGCCCATTGCACCATCAGGATTCAAGCAAGCCGGGCCGAAGATGGCTGTAATGCCAGAAACCGTTCCCCGGAAGCTTGTTTCCTTCCCAGTAAAAGAATTGGCTTGGTAGTTTGGTCTGCCCTGTTCCCTTGATGCACTGGGCCAGGGACAGACTAATTTGCATGTAGCCAGGTTCTGAGCTGGGATGGTGCAGTGAGCTAAAAAATGGTGATGGATCAAGCCCTGATCTGTTGACTGGGTACGATTGTTCTGCTTAATTTTGCAGAGTGGGGGAGAAAAGGGGTGGGGCTTCCAACCAACTCTCAGGAATCCTGCAGTGTCTGACTTATTGGAAGTGACAAGAGGGCTTCGGGTCCCCAAGAACCCTCAGCATCCAAGAGGACTTTATCGCCCAACCTGCATTGTGCCAGGAGATGCATTTGCAGAGTTGTGGAGCAAGGGGAAGTGGCCTATGAAGACCTCTGAGCAATTCCACTGTTTGGGACTTACTGGAGGTAACAGAATGGCTTGTTGCCCCTAAAGGACAACTCAGCATCCAAGGGGACCTGGAAAAGCAGTGCACCAGGACACATGCTAGAAGAGTGATGGAGAAGGAGGGCATGTCCCCTTAGGACCTCTCAGTAATTCCGCTGTGCGGGACTTACTGGAGGTAACAGGGGGGCTTGTTGGCCTCCAAGGACCCACTGCAGGCAAGGTGACTTCACCTCCCAACCAGTTGTGCACCAGGAGGAGCGTTTGCAGAGTGGTGGTAAAAGGGGGGCGAGGCTTCAAGCGACTTGTAGGTA
This sequence comes from Lissotriton vulgaris, assembly GCF_964263255.1. Lineage (NCBI taxonomy): Eukaryota > Metazoa > Chordata > Amphibia > Caudata > Salamandridae > Lissotriton > Lissotriton vulgaris. Next base: position 1,086,611,754 of record NC_141697.1, on the reverse strand, counting down.
TTTTTTGTTCCGATTTTTTTAATTTATTAGGGGAGAGGGGTTGTGTGGTCCCATTTCCCTGGGCCATTTTTGGCCTCGGGACCCCATCCCCTGGGGCACTGCCTTCTTAAAGTTTTGTAATAAAGATAAATAGGTGGAAAGGGGCAATGTGGCCCCCCTCTTTTGCTTATTTTGGCCCTGGGGACCCCATCCCCTGGGGCCCGGTTTAATTGTGGATGGCCTGGCCTCACCCAGGGCACCCACTCAACACTGATGGGGTCGACACAGGGAGCATGAAGGCCCCTGCAGTCCCTGCCATCACCCTGCCTCCTACTGGAGCCAGCATTGCTTTTACACATAGGGAGCTGCTCCCTGTGTGCAAGAGTAATATTACTCCGTTTTCAGCAAGCAAGAGCATTTTCAATATTGTTGCGTGCTGAAAGCAGAGCACAGTTTGCTATATCAAACAGCTATATCCCTTGCTTGAATTTGGCTCTGTGTGGTCCCTGGGGCTTTGTAGGTCCACGACCCACTCGTGTTGATTTTGGAAAAAGCCCCGGGAGTTAGTTGTCCATGGGGCTGCAGGGGGGTACCCCCTCATTATTTAAAATTAAAGGTGGCAGCCTCGGGGCTGCGGGGGTGTTCCCCGCGGACTCACACTCTGTTCAAGTGTAAAACCCCAGAGAGGTAGCGGTCCCCAGGAGGAGGGGCCCATACATCCCCCTCCTTTATTTGTTAAATGCCCCCAGGACCTGGCCCACCCAGGGGCTGATAAGTAATTGCAGAACCCCGTACTTTACTTTAAAAAAAATAATTAGCCGAGATCACTGGATCCAGCTAAATTTTTTTTAAAAACCTTTTTACGTCTTTTGGGACCGCCCCCAAAAAGGCCTAGGTAATCTGGGCACACCTACCCTGCCCCCTTCTCTAGTTTTAACTTTTTGGTGGGACTCAGCTTCAAGCTGAGTCCAAAGATGGCTGCCAGCACTTCCTGGTTTGAAGTGTTGGCAGTCAATCAGATCCAGGTGTGAGATTGGGGTGGTTGCAGATCCTCCTCCTACCCCAGATATATACATTTGAATTTCTTTTAATAACTCCATAACTACTGAATCGATTTACACCAGTTAATGAAAAGGTTGCTTTCTGGACCAACTGCGAAGTTTCTACCAAATTTGGTGAAATTCTGTTCAGCAGTTCAGGCTGTAAAGTTTAGTATGGAAAATAACATGGAAAATGTGTTTTGGGATCCCCCTCTTGCTCAATACCTGCTTTGCAGATCACCCTGAAAGTTTGAACACAACAGGTAGAGTGAGTTGCAAATTAGTTTTGAAGATTTCATGAGGATCCATAAAAGGACTCCAATGTTATTTGCAAAGGAAAAAATTCTCTCTTCCTATGGAAACTAGAAACCTCATTAGGATGGCGAGAAGACTACCACAGACATGCTGTTGGTGGTGGTCCCGCTGCCATTTGTAAGGGCCGATCCAACCTCCACATTACGATGGCGGTCAGATTGATGGTGGTCGGAAAGACTAACCACCCGACTGCCATGGTCCCAACGTTCGGAATGAGTCTGACTGCCGGTCGGACCACCCTCAATCCACAGAATGGTGGTGGTAACTGCTAGGCACCACGTACGGATAAGGATATCATTTTCACCTGTATTTTAGCGGCATTTAACCCGCCATGACCAGGCAGACAAAATGGACCTGGAGGCTGTAGTGGGCCTCCCTTCCCCAAGGTTCTCGGAAATGGATCTTGGGGAACACCTATGGTGCCCCCCCTACATATTTGAGGACCATGTGGCTGGCACTGCATGGTGCCTGCCACTTAGTGCAGGGATATGTAAGCGTGGAAGGGTATGCTCAGACATGAGTCCCTTGCTCATTGCACCATCAGGATTCAAGCAAGCCGGGCCGAAGACGGCTGTAATGCCAGAAACCGGTCCCCGGAAGCTTGTTTCCTTCCCAGTAAAAGAATTGGCTTGGTAGTTTGGTCTGCCCTGTTCAAATGATGCACTGGGCCAGAGACAGACTAATTTGCATGTAGCCAGGTTCTGAGCTGGGATGGTGCAGTGAGCTAAAAAACGGTGATGGATCAAGCCCTGATCTGTTGACTGGGTACGAGTGTTCTGCTTAATTCAGATACTCTGTCCATCACCACCCCCTTTTCTGAATCGTTTTGTCCTCCATAAGCATGGAAGGGTATGCTCAGACATGAGTCCCTTGCTCATTGCACCATTAGGATTCAAGCAAGCCGGGCCAAAGACGGCTGTATTGCCAGAAACCGGTCCCCGGAAGCTTGTTTCCTTCCCAGTAAAAGAATTGGCTTGGTAGTTTGGTCTGCCCTGTTCCCATGATGCACTGGGCCAGGAACAGACTAATTTGCATGTAGCCAGGTTCTGAGCTGGGATGGTGCAGTGAGCTAAAAAACGGTGATGGATCAAGCCCTGATCTGTTGACTGGGTACGAGTGTTCTGCTTAATTCAGATACTCTGTCCATCACCACCCCCTTTTCTGAATCGTTCTGTCCACCATAAGCGTGGAAGGGTATGCTCAGACATGAGTCCCTTGCTCATTGCACCATCAGGATTCAAGCAAGCCGGGCCGAAGACGGCTGTAATGCCAGAAACCGGTCCCCGGAAGCTTGTTTCCTTCCCAGTAAAAGAATTGGCTTGGTAGTTTGGTCTGCCCTGTTTCCATGATGCACTGGGCCAGGGACAGACTAATTTGCATGTAGCCAGGTTCTGAGCTGGGATGGTGCAGTGAGCTAAAAAACGGTGATGGATCAAGCCCTGATCTGTTGACTGGGTACGAGTGTTCTGCTTAATTCAGATACTCTGTCCATCACCACCCCCTGTTCTGAATCGTTTTGTCCACCATAAGCGTGGAAGGGTATGCTCAGACATGAGTCCCTTGCTCATTGCACCATCAGGATTCAAGCAAGCCGGGCCGAAGACGGCTGTAATGCCAGAAACCGGTCCCCGGAAGCTTGTTTCCTTCCCAGTAAAAGAATTAGCTTGGTAGTTTGGTCTGCCCTGTTCCCATGATGCACTGGGCCAGGGACAGACTAATTTGCATGTAGCCAGGTTCTGAGCTGGGATGGTGCAGTGAGCTAAAAAACAGTGATGGATCAAGCCCTGATCTGTTGACTGGGTACGAGTGTTCTGCTTAATTCAGATACTCCGTCCATCACCACCCCCTTTTCTGAATCGTTTTGTCCACCATAAGCGTGGAAGGGTATGCTCAGACATGAGTCCCTTGCTCATTGCACCATCAGGATTCAAGCAAGCCGGGCCGAAGAAAGCTGTAATGCCAGAAACCGGTCCCCGGAAGCTTGTTTCCTTCCCAGTAAAAGAATTGGCCTGGTAGATTGGTCTGCCCTATTCCCATGATGCACTTGGTCAGGGACAGACTAATTTGCATGTAGCCAGGTTCTGAGCTTGGATGGTGCAGTGAGTTAAAAAACGGTGATGGATCAAGCCCTGATCTGTTGACTGGGTACGAGTGTTCTGCTTAATTCAGATACTCTGTCCATCACCACCCCCTTTTCTGAATCGTTTTGTCCACCATAAGCGTGGAAGGGTATGCTCAGACATGAGTCCCTTGCTCATTGCACCATCAGGATTTAAGCAAGCCGGGCCGAAGACGACTGTAATGCCAGAAACCGGTCCCCGGAAGCGTGTTTCCTTCCCAGTAAAAGAATTGGCTTGGTAGTTTGGTCTGCCCTGTTCCCATGATGCACTGGGCCAGGGACAGACTAATTTGCATGTAGCCAGGTTCTGAGCTGGGATGGTGCAGTGAGCTAAAAAACGGTGATGGATCAAGCCCTGATCTGTTGACTGGGTACGAGTGTTCTGCTTAATTCAGATACTCTGTCCATCACCACCCCCTTTTCTGAATCGTTTTGTCCACCATAAGCGTGGAAGGGTATACTCAGACATGAGTCCCTTGCTCATTGCACCATCAGGATTCAAGCAAGCCGGGCCAAAGAAGGCTGTAATGCCAGAAACCGTTCCCCGGAAGCTTATATTTTTCCCTGTAAAAGAATTGGCCTGGTAGTTTGGTCTGCCCTGTTCCCATGATGCACTGGGTCAGGGACAGACTAATTTGCATGTAGCCAGGTTCTGAGCTTGGATGGTGCAGTGAGTTAAAAAACGGTGATGGATCAAGCCCTGATCTGTTGACTGGGTACGAGTGTTCTGCTTAATTCAGATACTCTGTCCATCACCTCCCCCTTTTCTGAATCGTTTTGTCCACCATAAGCGTGGAAGGGTATGCTCAGACATGAGTCCCTTGCTCATTGCACCATCAGGATTCAAGCAAGCCAGGTCGAAGATGGCTGTAATGCCAGAAACCGGTCCCCGGAAGCTTGTTTCCTTCCCAGTAAAAGAATTGGCTTGGTAGTTTGGTCTGCCCTGTTCCCGTGATGCACTGGGCCAGGGACAGACTAATATGCATGTAGCCAGGTTCTGAGCTGGGATGGTGCAGTGAGCTAAAAAACGGTGATGGATCAAGCCCTGATCTGTTGACTGGGTACGAGTGTTCTGCTTAATTCAGATACTCTGTCCATCACCACCCCCTTTTCTGAATCGTTTTGTCCACCATAAGCGTGGAAGGGTATGCTCAGACATGAGTCCCTTGCTCATTGCACCATCAGGATTCAAGCAAGCCGGGCCGAAGACGGCTGTAATGCCAGAAACCGGTTCCCGGAAGCTTGTTTCCTTCCCAGTAAAAGAATTGGCTTGGTAGTTTGGTCTGCCCTGTTCCCATGATGCACTGGGCCAGGGACAGACTAATTTGCATGTAGCCAGGTTCTGAGCAGGGATGGTGCAGTGAGCTAAAAAATGGTGATGGATCAAGCCCTGATATCGGGATATGTAACATGTCATTTCTATGTTCTGGGGCAGGTGCTGCAGAAAGCAGCACCCACCACAATACAGTGAATAGGCATTGCGACTGCCATAGTGGTGGTCACATCGTAAGTCGGTGTGTTGGACCGCCACCATGTAGGCAGGTGGTCCCCATTCTGAATGGATGGTGGACAGACCGAATTCCGTCCCTCATACTAATGAGGGCCTAAGGTCTTAACTATATCTGCCTACTGGCGAGTTGGTAATATATACTTGCTTGTTGCTGGAATGTTTAGTTATCATTTTTTACTTTAGACACATGTGCACTTTTGCTTGGAGAAGGAAAATGAAATAAAATAAAAAATATGTAGAATCCATCCACCTATGTGTGTGGTTTGTGTCATCTCAGTTTGCTTTGGTGGAAGGAATTCATTGGACAATGGCTATGAATGTGCATTATATATATGTATATATATATATATATATATATATATATATATATATATATATATATATATATATATATATATATATATATATATATATATATATATATATATATATATATATATATATATATATATACATATATTACCTACTGGCGGTCACCAGTAGGTAGATATAGTTAGGACCAAGTTTTCATAGGAAATCCGCAACATTCTATTCGGAATAACTTTGGCACAGGTCGACGAATCTTCGCAGAATTCTCCTAGAAGATGGCCGCTCCGCTCCGCTCCTATCTTGAAAGTTTCGGGGTGATTCGTCAAGCGGGGGCTGAGAAAAAAGGGGGTCCTAAAATGTGTTTTCCCAATGCAATTTTCCATAGGGACCTTTAAGTGAGGCTACAGCCCGAACTGCTGAAGGGAATTACACCAAATTTGGCAAAAAGGTAGAGTTTGGTTCGCAAATTACGCTTTTTGTGAAATGGTGTAAATCCGTTCAGTAGTTTCTTAGAAAATCAAAAGTAAAATCATAGATATATCTATAGACGAAATACCGTACGCGTACTGTCCGAGGGTAGTACGTGTACCATTACGAGCACGAGCTGCATGCTAATTGGCTGTCAACTGTCTGTCAACATTCCAATGCAGGAAGTGTTGGCAGCCATCTTGTACCTCGGTAGAACCGAGGCACAAGAAAGCAGAAAAAGAAACGCGAAAAACACGAAAAGGGGGCAGGGTAGAAACACCCTGACCCCCTATGCCTGCTCAGGGGGTCCCGCAAAGACCCCAAAGGCCCCAAAAATTATTATTATGTTGAATGATGTAATATGTGACATCATCAGCAGTGGATTGCAGGTGCGCGAAATATAGTTAGTACAACTAACTATATCGGAGGAATTTCAATGGTTTTGTACGAGTGAAATGTCCAGCTATCTATAACACCCCTAAAACCTATAGTTTTTTCAGTGAATTTCTAAGGTTTTTTAAATGCTAATATCTAACTATATCAGGCCTGAAACCTATGGTTTTTTCAGTGAATATATATATATATATATATATATATATATATATATATATATATATATATATATATATTCACTGAAAAAACCATAGGTTATAGACCATATATAGTTAAGAATTCGCATTTACAAAACCTTATTTTACTCACACAAAACCATTGAAATTCCATACATAGTTAGTTGCACTAACTATATATCGCGCACCCGCAATCCACTGCTGATGATGTCACATATTACATCATTCATGACATGGTCAGTGACATCACTGATGACATCACTGATGACATCTCAAATGACATCACTGATGACATCTCAAATGACATCACTGATGACATCACTGATGACATCTCATTTGACATTACTGATCACATCACTGATGATATCATTCATGTGATACTACGATGAACCTCTTCAGACTCTAATATAACCTTAGATACAATCAGTGTAAACAGACACTCACAGACTGTCACTCATCCATGGAGTTACTCACACACCTAGTCAGTCATGCAAAGAATCAATCACACCTCCATTTCCTCAACTATACAGTTATACAAACTTTACTTATTCAAACATATACTAACACATATTTACTCTCTTATACAATCCCTGATACAAGTTCACAATGATCCGTACAGCCACTCACACATTCACTGGCTCTTATGCACAGTTATTTATATATGTCAACTCTCACATGTACTGTGTTTTACATATGTACTTACTTTGACATGTAGCACTGAGATATCCATTCACTCACCAATACACTCATGCACACAGTCAACCGCCCATACAGCTGTTTCCACATGCACTTTTGAAACCATACATCTAGTGAATCAACTGCTCACACATCTATGCACAGAGTCATACACCTCCCAGCCACCCACACACACACTCAGTCTCCCATACAAATACTTGGGCAACCAATCAATAACCCATATAGTTACTCATATAGCTACTTATCAACACATGCAACAGTTTACAGAACAACAGACATAATGATGCACAAATTAAGACAGTTTAGTCACTAACCCATGCACTCAGTGAGACACATTTAATCACTCACTCATACAGTCAGTCATGCACCTACTAAATCCTTCATCCAGACACTTATACATCCACTCATTCTTCAATATGTAAGACATATTTTAACTTTACAGAAACATACAGTCACTGGATGTTGTCATCAGTGATGTCATCAGTGATGTCATTTGAGATGTCATCAGTGATGTCATCAGTGATGTCACTGACCATGTCATGAATGATGTAATATGTGACATCATCAGCAGTGGATTGCGGGTGCGCGATATATAGTTAGTGCAACTAACTATATATGGAATTTCAATGGTTTTGTGTGAGTAAAATAAGGTTTTGTAAATGCGAATTCTTAACTATATATGGTCTATAACCTATAGTTTTTTCAGTGAATTTTCAAGGTTTTGTAAATGCTAATTCCTAACTATATATGGTCTATAACCTATGGTTTTTTCAGTGAATTTTCAAGGTTTTGTAAATGCTAATTCCTAACTATATATGGTCTATAACCTATGGTTTTTTCAGTGAATATATATATATACATACATATATAAACATATATCATCTGTATATCTATATAAATACAAACATAAATGCATGCATACATATACATGTATGCATACAGATGCATGTTATTTACATGAAAGTTGAAAAAACACTAATAAAAGCAAAGCTAAAAAGCCACCTCATTACAAACAGAATGGCTTTAACTTAAACGAGGGCGAGATCTATTGCATTTTCAATGCTTGTTTACTTTGGTTCCATCAAGAAGGCATTCAGATGTGTCACACATTTGCCATAAATTCTGAATGTTAGCACTCTAGTTGCACATTAGATCACTGTAGTAAAGCTACTGCTCACCAGGGACGTCTGCTGCTGGTATTCAAAGTGCATGTTTCAGTCTGCATGTCAGAATTTTTTTAATGAAATAGAAGAGATTTGAGAAGTCACTCAAAATGATCCCTAATTTTTCTTTCTGAAGCACTAATCATACTTTCTATGGCAACATTAACCCCCTCATGTTGTTCCTTTTTAAATTGAGTGTTTTCAGACTTACCACTTCATTCCAATCAAGATGGCTTCTGGTGTGCCATACTTTTGTCATAAGTAAGACTGTTAGCGCTCTAGTTGTTCTTTAGAACACTCTGGGACATTCTGTCATTGGGGTATACTTGGGGTACATCTGGGTGATATTTGGGCTACATTTAGGCTCTTTTGTCTCTGGTGGCCATCTTGGGAGACTGTATGTCAGAATGTTTTAATGAAATTGAAGAGGGTTTGAGAAGTCACTCAAAATGTGCCCTAATTTTTCTTTCTGCAGCACTAATCATAATTCATATGGCAAAATATACCCCCTCATTTTGTTCCTTTTTAAATTAAATGTTTTAAGAGTTACCACTTTCTTCCAATCAAGATGGCTTCAGGTGTGCCATACCTTTGTAATAAGTAGGACTGTTAGCGCTCTAGTTGTTCTTTAGAACACTCTGGGACATTCTGTCATTGGGCTATACTTGGGCTACATCTGGGTGATATTTGGGCTACATTTGGGCTCTTTTGTCTCTGGTGGCCATCTTGGGAGACTGCATGTCAGAATTTTTTAATGAAATAGAAGAGGATTTGAGAAGTCACTCAAAATGTGCCCTAATTTTTCTTTCTGCAGCACTAATAATACCTTCTATTGCATAATATACCCCCTCATTTTGTTCCTTTTTAAATTAAATGTTTTAAGAGTTACCACTTTATTCCCATCACGATGGCTCCAGGTGTGCTATAACTATGTAATACGTAGGACTGTTAGCGCTCTAGTTGTTCTTTAGAACACTTTAGGAGGCTGCAGTAGAGCACAAAGGAATCAACTGACAGTCTCTGTCCTTGTTGGATGTACATGTTTTACTGAGAATGTCAGACTTCATTTTCACATGACTGAGAAAGATAATGTGAATTTACAGAAAATATGCTTTCAGTTTAGCTTATAGATCCCCTTCCAAACCACTGTGGGAAAATCATGAGATATTAGTTTTCTTTCAAACAATATTCATGATATCACAGCAGAAGGCTTTTTCACATGGTAAAATCACCTTATATAAAACACCACAATTCCTAAAACGAGTATGGTACCATCAACAAATGATTTATAATGTAACTAAAGTCCTAAAACCCTCTATTAACTACAATGCTTTTTAATGAGGTGCTATCATGTATATTGGTCCCAAGATGGCTGCCAACACTTCTTGGATGAAGTGCTGACAGCCAATCAGATCAGATGTGTGGTTAGGCTCCGCCCAGATATATATTTTTTTTGAACCTAAATTACTCAAAATCCACTGGAGCACATATATTGAGACCTAGCAAAGGCACATCGGGCTAACAGTCCCTACAATTTTGCCAAGTTTCGTGCAAATCCATTCAGCCGTTCGAGCTAAAAGTGAGGCCAACCGCCCTATGGAAATTAACATGGGAAAAACGCGTTTTGGGACCCCCCTTTTTTCTCGGCCCCTCCTTGATGAAACCCCCCCAAATTTGCAGGGGCTGCTCAGAAACAAAATGTTCCATTTTCCTGAAAATTTCAGCTAATTCCGTCCAGAAACGCCAAAGTTATTAGACATAGAATTTTCAAAAATCCCATAGAGAAAAAATCCTAACTATATATACCTACTGGCGACTGCCAGTAGGTAATATATATATATATATATATATATATATATATATATATATATATATATATATATATATATACTCAGAAACAAAATGTGCCATTCCGTCCACAAACGCCAAAGTTATTAGACATAGAATTTCCAAAAGTTCCATAGAGAAAAAATCCTAACTATATATACCTACTGGCTATCGCCAGTAGGTAATATATATATATATATATATATATATATATATATATATATATATATATATATGAAAAAACCATAGGTTATAGACCATATATAGTTAGGAATTCGCATTTACAAAACCTTATTTTACTCACACAAAACCATTGAAATTCCATATATAGTTAGTTGCACTAACTATATATCGCGCACCCGCAATCCACTGCTGATGATGTCACATATTACATCATTCATGACATGGTCAGTGACATCACCGATGACATCACTGATGACATCTCAAATGACATCACTGATGACATCACTGATGACAACATCCAGTGACTGTATGTTTCTGTAAAGTTAAAATATGTCTTACATATTGAAGAATGAGTGGATGTATAAGTGTCTGGATGAAGGATTTAGTAGGTGCATGACTGACTGTATGAGTGAGTGATTAAATGTGTCTCACTGAGTGCATGGGTTAGTGACTAAACTGTCTTAATTTGTGCATCATTATGTCTGTTGTTCTGTAAACTGTTGCATGTGTTGATAAGTAGCTATATGAGTAACTATATGGGTTATTGATTTGTTGCCCAAGTATTTGTATGGGAGACTGAGAGTGTGTGTGGGTGGCTGGGAGGTGTATGACTCTGTGCATAGATGTGTGAGCAGTTGATTCACTAGATGTATGGTTTCAAAAGTGCATGTGGAAACAGCTGTATGGGCGGTTGACTGTGTGCATGAGTGTATTGGTGAGTGAATGGATATCTCAGTGCTACATGTCAAAGTAAGTACATATGTAAAACACAGTACATGTGAGAGTTGACATATATAAATAACTGTGCATAAGAGCCAGTGAATGTGTGAGTGGCTGTATGGATCATTGTGAACTTGTATCAGGGATTGTATAAGAGAGTAAATATGTGTTAGTATATGTTTGAATAAGTAAAGTTTGTATAACTGTATAGTTGAGGAAATGGAGGTGTGATTGGTTCTTTGCATGACTGACTAGGTGTGTGAGTAACTCCATGGATGAGTGACAGTCTGTGAGTGTCTGTTTACACTGATTGTATCTAAGGTTATATTAGAGTCTGAAGAGGTTCATCGTATTATCACATGAATGATATCATCAGTGATGTGATCAGTAATGTCAAATGAGATGTCATCAGTGATGTCATCAGTGATGTCATTGAGATGTCATCAGTGATGTCATTTGAGATGTCATCAGTGATGTCATCAGTGATGTCACTGACCATGTCATGAATGATGTAATATGTGACATCATCAGCAGTGGATTGCGGGTGCGCGATATATAGTTAGTGCAACTAACTATATATGGAATTTCAATGGTTTTGTGTGAGTAAAATAAGGTTTTGTAAATGCGAATTCCTAACTATATATGGTCTATAACCTATGGTTTTTTCAGTGAATATATATATATATAGAGATGTCATCAGTGATGTCATCAGTGATGTCACTGACCATGTCATGAATGATGTAATATGTGACATCATCAGCAGTGGATTGCGGGTGCGCGATATATAGTTAGTGCAACTAACTATATATGCGAATTTCAATGGTTTTGTGTGAGTAAAATAAGGTTTTGTAAAAGCTAATTCCTAACTATATATGGTCTATAACCTATGGGTTTTTCAGTGAATTTTCAAGGTTTTGTAAATGCGAATTCCTAACTATATATGGTCTATAACCTATCGTTTTTTCAGTGAATTTTCAAGGTTTTGTAAATGCGAATTCCTAACTATATATGGTCTATAACCTATGGTTTTTTCAGTGAATTTTCAAGGTTTTGTAAATGCTAATTCCTAACTATATATGGTCTATAACCTATGGTTTTTTCAGTGAATTTTCAAGGTTTTGTAAATGCTAATTCCTAACTATATATGGTCTATAACCTATGGTTTTTTCAGTGAATATATATATATACATACATATATAAACATATATCATCTGTATATCTATATAAATACAAACATAAATGCATGCATACATATACTTATATGCATACAGATGCATGTTATTTACATGAAAGTTGAAAAAACACTAATAAAAGCAAAGCTAAAAAGCCACCTCATTACAAACAGAATGGCTTTAACTTAAACGAGGGCGAGATCTATTGCATTTTCAATGCTTGTTTACTTTGGTTCCATCAAGAAGGCATTCAGATGTGTCACACATTTGCCATAAATTCTGAATGTTAGCACTCTAGTTGCACATTAGATCACTGTAGTAAAGCTACTGCTCACCAGGGACGTCTGCTGCTGGTATTCAAAGTGCATGTTTCAGTCTGCATGTCAGAATTTTTTTAATGAAATAGAAGAGGATTTGAGAAGTCACTCAAAATGATCCCTAATTTTTCTTTCTGAAGCACTAATCATACTTTCTATGGCAAAATTAACCCCCTCATGTTGTTCCTTTTTAAATTGAGTGTTTTCAGACTTACCACTTCATTCCAATCAAGATGGCTTCTGGTGTGCCATACTTTTGTCATAAGTAAGACTGTTAGCGCTCTAGTTGTTCTTTAGAACACTCTGGGACATTCTGTCATTGGGCTATACTTGGGGTACATCTGGGTGATATTTGGGCTACATTTAGGCTCTTTTGTCTCTGGTGGCCATCTTGGGAGACTGTATGTCAGAATTTTTTAATGAAATTGAAGAGGGTTTGAGAAGTCACTCAAAATGTGCCCTAATTTTTCTTTCTGCAGCACTAATCATAATTCATATGGCAAAATATACCCCCTCATTTTGTTCCTTTTTAAATTAAATGTTTTAAGAGTTACCACTTTATTCCAATCAAGATGGCTTCAGGTGTGCCATACCTTTGTAATAAGTAGGACTGTTAGCGCTCTAGTTGTTCTTTAGAACACTCTGGGACATTCTGTCATTGGGCTATACTTGGGCTACATCTGGGTGATATTTGGGCTACATTTGGGCTCTTTTGTCTCTGGTGGCCATTTTGGGAGACTGCATGTCAGAATTTTTTAATGAAATAGAAGAGGATTTGAAAAGTCACTCAAAATGTGCCCTAATTTTTCTTTCTGCAGCACTAATAATACCTTCTATTGCATAATATACCCCCTCATTTTGTTCCTTTTTAAATTAAATGTTTTAAGAGTTACCACTTTATTCCCATCACGATGGCTCCAGGTGTGCTATACCTTTGTAATAAGTAGGACTGTTAGCGCTCTAGTTGTTCTTTAGAACACTCTGGGACATTCTGTCATTGGGCTATACTTGGGCTACATCTGGGTGATATTTGGGCTACATTTGGGATCTTTTGTCTCTGGTGGCCATTTTGGGAGACTACATGTCAGAATGTTTTAATGAAATAGAAAAGGATTTGAGAAGTCACTCAAAATGTGCCCTAATTTTTCATTCTGCAGCACTAATCATACTTTCTATGGCAAAATATACCCCCTCATGTTGTTTCTTTTTAAATTAAATGTTTTAAGAGTTACCACTTTATTCCAATCAAGATGGCTTCAGGTGTGCCATACCTTTGTAATAAGTAGGACTGTTAGCGCTCTAGTTGTTCTTTAGAACACTCTAGGAGGCTGCAGTAGAACACAAAGGAATCAACTGACAGTCTCTGTCCTTGTTGGATGTACATGTTTTACTGAGAATGTCAGACTTCATTTTCACATGACTGAGAAAGATAATGTGAATTTACAGAAAATATGCTTTCAGTTTAGCTTATAGATCCCCTTCCAAACCACTGTGGGAAAATCATGAGATATTAGTTTTCTTTCAAACAATATTCATGATATCACAGCAGAAGGTTTTTTCACATGGTAAAATCACCTTAGAACCCACCACAATTCCTAAAACGAGTATGGTACCATCAACAAATGATTTATAATGTAACTAAAGTCCTAAAACCCTCTATTAACTACAATGCTTTTTAATGAGGTGCTATCATGTATATTGGTCCCAAGATGGCTGCCAACACTTCTTGGATGAAGTGCTGACAGCCAATCAGATCAGATGTGTGGTTAGGCTCCGCCCAGATATATATCTTTTTTTGAACCTAAATTACTCAAAATCCACTGGAGCACATATATTGAGACCTAGCAAAGGCACATCGGGCTAACAGTCCCTACAATTTTGCCAAGTTTCGTGCAAATCCATTCAGCCGTTCGAGCTAAAAGTGAGGCCAACCGCCCTATGGAAATTAACATGGGAAAAACGCGTTTTGGGACCCCCCTTTTTTCTCGGCCCCCCCTTGATGAAACCCCCCCAAATTGTTAGGGGCTGCTCAGAAACAAAATGTTCCATTTTCCTGAAAATTTCAGCCAATTCTGTCCACAAACGCCAAAGTTATTAGACATAGAATTTTCAAAAATCCCATAGAGAAAAAATCCTAACTATATATACCTACTGGCGACCGCCAGTAGGTAATATATATATATATATATATATATATATATATATATATATATATATATATATATATATATATATATATATATATATATATATATATATACATCAAGGTTGCCCTCTTAGGAAATGCCACACAATTCAGGGTTAAAGCACAAATTACAGCAGGCAGCAGTTTAGTAGGCGGGCCGCAGGTATTTCATTTGCCATACGTGTTTCGAGCTGCAACCAGCTCTTGATCACTGCCGGCAATGAGGCAAGACGCGGGTTCAATAAAACATCTGTTTTATTTCACTTAGTGCCCCGCCCATGTGGGCGTCACAGATGATAGGCATGCTGGTCTTTGGGGCATTATTAGGAACTACCATAACCAACATGCCTATCATCTGTGACGCCCACATGGGCGGGGCTCTAAGTGAAATAAAATAGATGTTCTAATGAACCCGTGTCTTGCCTCATTGCGGCTAGTGATCAAGAGCTGGTTGCAGCTCGAAACGCTTATGGCAAATGAAATACCTGCGGCCCGCCGACTAAACTGCTGCCTGCTGTAATTTTTGCTTTAACCCTGAATTGTGTGGCATTTCCTAAGAGGGCAACCTTGATGTATTTATATATAAATATATATATATATATATATTTCAACCACTCCCGACTCTTTCTCCAGAAATCGGACTCTGACACACAGGTAAGCTTCACCATTAAGCTTTGGTTTATTTATCCGCTTGACGCGTTTCGGCACACCTGCCTTTCTCAAAATGGGAAGTCACATAAAATGAAACATTTTTAAACAGAGGAATGAAGGTCACATGATAATTGCCTAATAGATATGGCAAACAGACTATACATTTCTGTGCAACATAATATGTTTCACTGTGGCTAAACCAATAATCCAATAGTTAAAAACATCAGTACTAAATTGTCATGTATAATATACATATGAATGTGCTCAAATCCATTAATTACAGAAACCATGTCAAAATTACTATTATAGCATAGACAAAAGTTCATTTCCACCTCTCTGTTGCTTTTCTTTGATAACATCTCAATGTTATATATTTTTATATATATATATATTCACTGAAAAAACCATAGGTTTTAGCCCATATATAGTTAGGGATTAGCATTTACAAAACCTTAATTTACTCGCACAAAACCATAGAAATTCGCATATATAGTTAGATGCAATAACTATATATCGCGCACCCGCAACCCACTGCTGATGATGTCACATATTACATCATTCATGACATGGTCAGTGACATCACTGATGACATCACTGATGACATCTCAAATGACATCATTCATGACATGGTCAGTGACATCACTGATGACATCACTGATGATATTTCAAATGACATCACTTGTAAAATCACTGATAACATCTCATTTGTCATTACTGATCACATCACTGATGATATCATTCATGTGATAATACAATCAACCTCTTCAGACTCTAATATAACCTTAGATACAATCAGTGTAAACAGACTCTCACAGACTGTCACTCATCCATGGAGTTACTCACACACCTAGTCAGTCATGCAAAGAATCAATCACACCTCCATTTCCTCAACTATACAGTTATACACACCTTACTTAATCAAACATATACTAACACATATTTACTCTCTTTTACAATCCCTGATACAAGTTCACAATGATCCATACAGCCACTCACACATTCAATGGCTCTTATGCACAGTTATTTATATATGTCAACTCTTACATGTACTGTTTTACATATGTAGTTACTTTGAGATGTAGCACTGAGATATCCATTCACTCACCAATACACTCATGCACACAGTCAACCGCCCATACAGCTGTTTTCACATGCACTTTTGAACCCATACATCTACTGAATCAACTGCTCACACATCTATGCACAGAGTCACACACCTCTCAGCCACCCCCACACACACACTCAGTCTCCCATGCAAATATTTGGGCAACCAATCAATAACCCATATAGTTACTCATATAGCTACTGATCAACAAATGCAGCAGTTTACAGAACTACAGTAATAATGATGCACAAATTAAGACAGTTTAGTCACTAACCCATGCACTCAGTGAGATACATTTAATCATTCTCTCATACAGTCAGTCATGCACCTACTAAATCCTTCATCCAAACATTTATACATCCACTCATTCTTCAATATGTAAGACATATTTTAACTTTACAGAAACATACAGTCACTGGATGTTGTCATTTGAGATGTCATTAGTGATGTCATTTGAGATGTCATCAGTGATGTCATCAGTGATGTCACTGACCATGTCATGAATGATGTAATATGTGACATCATCAGCAGTGGGTTGCGGGTGCGCGATATATAGTTATTGCATCTAACTATATATGCGAATTTCTATGGTTTTGTGCGAGTAAATTAAGGTTTT
Organism: Lissotriton vulgaris; assembly: GCF_964263255.1. Lineage (NCBI taxonomy): Eukaryota > Metazoa > Chordata > Amphibia > Caudata > Salamandridae > Lissotriton > Lissotriton vulgaris. The sequence goes on along the minus strand of NC_141697.1, from coordinate 1,086,594,810 downwards.
GTAAATGCTAATCCCTAACTATATATGGGCTAAAACCTATGGTTTTTTCAGTGAATTTCAATGGTTTTTTAATAGCAAATATCAAAAGCTGTCAAATGTCAAGTACGTGATAGGTAAAAACTTTTTCGTGTTTATGCACGCTGATGTGCTTTGAACGCTGCCCCCCCCCCCCGCCCCTCTTTTCTCTTAGTAGTACTCTCTCTTTGCAGATAGTGAAGGGTAGTTAACGCAGGCCTTTACCCCCGTTGTAATCCGTCGTGCCTGCTTGTCTCTCCATTTGATTGATTGTTATCCAAGCATTTACTGTTTTACAATTGATTCTCTTTGGTTCATTCTCTATTTACAAACAAGCACAAAGTCGCAATACTCTGTTTAGTCTTTGCAGATAGTGAAAAATCGTGTAAAAAAATAAAAGTAATCGAGCAAAATCAGTAGGCCACTAATGGGATCTCTTTTTGACCTCGCTAAAATAGAAACATTAGGAACAACCCTTCTTGAGAAATACGAAAATAGTGAGATGAACTGAGCTCCACACCATGAGGGCTGCAAGACAGCTCGGCTCCGCCACCCACCCCGCCCAAAATAACGATAAACTCTATGCAAATATTATAAATATATACAACACACCAGCAAAGTAACAGGGTAAAACATTTTATTAAATAACTATTTACATAACTATTTTATACTTTTTGTTGCCTGATCCGGCTAGCTCAATCGATCGAGTATGAAACTCATAAACTCTGATAGCAAGCGTTGCTGCTGATGCTATGCAGACAAAAACTGGTTTTCAGTTTGTACATTCATCAAGATTTTTCCAAACAAGGCTGGTTGAGAGTTTGTAGAACGATAGCTTCAGATTTTCAACATACGGTGTGGTGGCGCGGACTGGGAGGGGGCGCTTGGCTCCTGCCCCCTCCCCAAGTCGTGTTGCCCTGGTGTGGCCTAAGATCGCCCCCGACATAGGCGGCCGGCTCCCGGGGTCCGGCGGAACTTTTTGCCTTTTGATGACTCTTCCATTCTGGACCTTGTCCCACAATCCGTTTGACCTGAAGACACGCTGTAGTGGGGCGCCCTCTTACCGTTTCAGTTGCCATTCCGCCCGCTTTTGCTACACTGTGCCTCTTCCGCCATTTAGCTGTTTACCGCCCGCTCTTGCGACTACAGCGTCTCACTCACCATGTAGTTGAGTTGCTCCCGCTCTTGCGATGCAGCGATAGGCGGCTGCCACAAGACTCTCAAAATGGTGGCCGGCTCTTCAGATTTGGGCGTGATCCACTAAAATGGCCCTGGGACACCTTGGAACTCGGACGCTTGTCTGCTAGGGCTTGGGCCCCATTCTCGAAAGCGTCCCCTGAGCCTTGAAGATTCTACAAAAGTCTTGGGGGCCCCCGACTCCCGCAGGCTTCTGGTGGGGAGCGGCTGCCATGATTGCTCGTGGAATGGCCACGACTGAGCTACGAGATGGTGGTGCTCTCATGCTGACGCCAGCTTCAGTCTAAAACATCCAGAAACACTGTAGACTACCAATTCGATCAGTTCCGGTAGCGCCCCAACGTGACCCGGTAGGGAAGAACTTGCCCTCCCCTCTTTGACTGATGGTTCTTGTTGCCTGTCTCTTCTGTTGACATTTAACAGAACTTTTTAGACTACTGTAAGGGGTTGTGTTCCGACCGCTGGTTGGTGGAGACATTTTGACTATATTCTGGACCTACATTATCGCGTAATGCCTTATATGACACGCCGCGTTAGCGCACCCGGAAGTGCTCCGGTGCGCGAAGTGCAGCTTCCCGGAAGCGATCCGGGGCGCGGCGCGTAACGTAAGCATAACAGGTCATGTGACTTGTTTATAAAACTTTTCATTGGTTCATTTTACTTTTGTTATTCTAATGATGAAAGGCTTGGTCATATGACCTAAAAATTACGCTTTTTATTGCTTTCGAACATTATTTTTTCTTAAACATATATGTTATAATGTTCCAGGCTAATGTACTTTCCCGGAAAATTTACAACTGTCCTGCAAGTAAAATATATTCCTTTTTTAGCAAAAGGGCGTTTCTTCGTCCCATGACGGAGCCGTTGAGCAAAAGATGCTCGGCCTGCTGTCTTAGTCGCCGATACGCCTGAATATCAGATTCTTATCGATCACTTTATGTTGCAGGAGTAAAATACACAACAGCCCTTGACCATTTATCTTAACTGCGTTCCTGCGTATTATACCTTTTATCCGTCATATAATTGGACTGCTTTATTTCACTTGCCTTTTACTGATTCGAAAACAGTGACTAAAATTAAAAACTTTACCAATGTAAATACTACTACCATGTTTTGTTTTAAAAACCTTTATTGTGAAAATGTCAGTATACAAATACGGGCCTATAACCACGTGGGCCGGCCACGGAGCAAACTGGAATCGTATATGATGAGGAAACATTTACACTGTAGAGGAACGTAACGAGCGGGCCATTAGGTTGCAAGAACTAAGGTGTCTAACAGTTGCGGAATCGGTGGACGTACATTTTGTAATTAAAATACGACAGGGCCACTTACAATAACATTTTCTAGATATACATTTGCGGGCAAGTACCATGGGTGAAGTTAATTCGAACTTACAAAAGTACAGTAATCAATAACACATCAGAACTTAATATCAATAAGGATGTCCAAATGTTCAATCAGTACTCGTCCCCGCCCGCCATGTGCTTCAAAACTGCATACGTATCTCGTTATATCAAGGTTGTTCAACCAGTACACAACAAGGAGTTACGAGTCCCATTTATACCGGCGCCATTTTGGGCGAGGCCGGGCAGGTCCAGGATATAGTCAAAATGTCTCCACCAACCAGCGGTCGGACCAGAACCCCTTTCGGCAGTCAAAAAAGGTTCAGTTAAATGACAACAGAAGAGATAGGCAACAAGAACCAACAGTCAAAAGAGGGGAGGGCAAGATCTAAAGCCATTGTTCTACAAACTCTCAAGCAGACTTGGATGGAAAAATCCTGAAGAATGTACAAACTGAAAACCATTTTTTGTCTGTATAGCATCACCAGCAACGCTTGAGTCAGCTTTGTGTGAAGCCGCCATTTTGATTCAATCAATAGCGTCCCCCTGCACACATTCAGGGACCTGGTCGTGTCTTCAGGTCAAACGGATTGTGGGACAAGATGCAGAAAGGAAAAGGAAAAAAGTTCCGCCGGACCATGGGAGCCGGCCGCCTATGTCATGGGCGATCTTTGGCCACACCAGGGCAATAGTGAAGCTGCAGCAGGTGCAAATAAGCTTCAGACAGTGTTACAAGCACTGCTCAGAACTCTCAACTATGGCACCCAACATCCAGGACTTGCCATCCGGATCTTGGCTCTCAACTATGGCACCCAACATCCAGGACTTGCCATCCGGATCTAGTCAAGTCAAGTCAAGTCATAAAATGTATATAGCGCACTACATACCCAGAGGGTTTCAAGGCGCTTAGGAAGGGGAGGAGGATTATTTGTCAAAAATCCACGTTTTAAGCTGCTTTCTGAACGCTAGGTGATTCTGGGTGAGGCGAAGGTAAGCGGGGAGTGAGTTCCATGTTTTGGCAGCCAGGTATGAGAAGGATCTGCCTCCCATGGTGGTCTTGTTGATGCGAGGTACAGTGGCGAGGGCTTGGCTGGAAGAGCGAAGTTGGCGGGAGGGGGTGTAGAAGGACAGTCGAGAGTTGAGGCAATCTGGTCCGATGTCGTAGAGTGATTTGTGTGCGTGGGTGAGCAGACGGAAAGTAATCCTCTTATTGACGGGTAGCCAGTGGAGGTCTTTAAGGTGATCAGAGATGTGTTCGTTGCGTGGGATGTCTAATATGAGCCTGGCTGAGGCGTTTTGGATTCGTTGTAGTTTCTTCTGGAGTTTAGCGGTGGTACCTGCGTAGAGGGTGTTTCCGTAGTCCAGTCGGCTCGTGACCAGAGCGTGGGTGACTGTTTTCCTTGTTTCGGAGGGGATCCAGCGAAATGTTTTTCTGAGCATGCGAAGAATGTTAAAGCAAGAAGAGGATACGGCGTTGACTTGTCCGACCTATTCACACATCGGTCCGCTACTGACACCACCTCATAAGCCAACGGGGCACCCCACGCCGACTTTCGGCGCAGCATTGTAGGATAGCCACACCAGTGCGGCAACTTGCTGGACACCACCTCGGTGCCATCCAGATCTCGGCGCGTTGTGCTGCCTTCGGTCTACTGTAGCCGCAAGTGCGGACGCAACTCAGCTGGATAGCGAGTGAAACACCAAGGGGCGCCCCACTGCAGCCGAGGAGCCTCCATCTTGGGGGCGACGCACAGCATCACATTGCTTTCTCAAACAGTCCCCACTGACTGACGCGACCTCATAGGCCAACGGGGCGCCCCACGCCGACTTTCGGCGCAGCATTGTAGGATAGCCACACCAGTGCGGCAACTTGCTGAACACCACCTCGGTGCCATCCGGATCTTGGCGCGTTGTGCTGCCTTTGGCCTATTCGCACATCGGTCCGCTACTGACGCCGCCTCACGTGCCAACGGATTTTCTACGCTTTTTATACCAGCGCGTAACGTAAGCATAACAGGTCATGTGACTTGTTTATAAAACTTTTCATTGGTTCATTTTACTTTTGGTTTCCTAATGATAGAAGGCTTGATCATATGACCTAAAAATAACACTTTTCATTGGATTAAAAAAAAATTTTTTTTCCTAAACGATGAAAGCCCCACCTTGTTTCTGGATGTTTCAGACTGAAGCTGGCGTCAGCATGAGAGCACCACCATCTCGTGGCTCCGTCGTGGTCATTCCGCGAGCAATCATGGCAGCCGCTCCCCACCGGAAGCCTGCAGGAGTCGGGGGCCCTCAAGACTTTTGTAAAATCTTCAAGGCTCAGGGGACATCCGAGTTCCAAGGTGTCCCAGGGCCATTTTAGTGGACCAGGCCCAAATCCGAAGAGCCGTCCGCCATTTTAAGAGTCCTGTAGCAGCCGCCTTTCGCTGCACCGCAAGAGTGGGCGCAACTCAACTACATGGTGAGCGAGACGCTGTAGCCGCAAGAGCGGGCGATAACCAGCTGAATGGAGGATGAGGCACAGTGTAGCAAAAGCGGGCGGAATGGCAACTGAAACGGTAAAGGGGCGCCCCAGTACAGCAGACGAGCCTCCACCTGGGGAGGCCCGTTCACGCCGCCTGCCCCCCCACCCCCGGGGCGCCCCACGCCGTTTTTCCGAGCAGCATTGTAGGATGCCAAAACCAGTGCGGCAACTTACTGGACATCACCTGGTTGCCATCCACATCTCAGCGCGTTCTGCTGCCTTGGGACTATTCGCACAACAGACCGCTACTGACGAGGCCTCCCCCCGCACCACCCGGGACGCCCCACGCCATTTTTCGGAGCTGCATTGTAGGATACCAAAAACCAGTGCGGCACCCAGGTAACATCACCTGGGTGCCGTCCAGAACTCAGCACGTTGTGCTGCCTTGGGACTATTCGCACAAAACACAGCTACTGACCATTGTTGCTTCTTTTTAAAAAAAATGTTTAAATGTATTTACTGTTTTTGTTGCGTTGTATATATTTATAAGTTATTAAAGTGTTATAATCCTACAACTTTGTTGAAGTGCTATATATTTTTAATGTGACACATAATTGTGAAGACTTTGATGTACAAAAAGGCATCCCTGGAATCTTTCGCTTCAGGCTCGGACCCACACACCCTCACAGTGAGAATCCCCTCCCCAAGCACAATACAGGATGGTTATCAGATAGTAGGCACGCGTGTGGTGTGACGGATCTCATGAGGTGGGGGCCTTGATCTACTGTAACTCCTTTGAAGAGGGGTGATTCTCTACAGCTGGGGCCATAAACTACACCTGCAGGACTAGGTGATAGTCTGGGACCGGCCTGGACAATCGGACACAGAGGAAGAGGAGTGTCAGAGGGTGCGGTAGTGAATAGGGTGAAAGGGAGGTGTCGGGCGGGCACAGGGTGTGATTCTCAGAGAAGAACAGCGCAGATGGGAGGAGGTTTCTGGGCCATGCATGAGAGAGAGAGCGGGGGTGACCAGTGCGTGGGGGAGATGCTTGCGAGGGTGGGAAGCCATGCTGAGGATCAGCGGCGTGCAGAGAGTGGATCTGGTCAAGGCATCTAAAATGGCTGCCGTGCTCAACAAAAGTGTGGCATTGCAAAAAAGGCAAGATGGCGCAGACAATGTTTATCAATAAGGATTAATTTATAACAATTATTTTTAACAAAATATTTAATCGCAGTGACAAAATAGCGGTCAACAGTTCCTGATTTCCATCGAATCGAACGTTAACAGACGTCACGCAGCAACAAAAAAAAAACGCTCACAAACAGCGCAGATGGGAGGAGGTTTCTGGCCCATGCATGAGAGAGAGAGCGGGGGTGCACGCAGCAAAAAAAAAAAATGCTCACGAACAGCGCAGATAGGAGGAAGTTTCTGGCCCATGCATGAGAGAGAGAGCGGGGGTGACCAGTGCGTGGGGGAGATGCTTGCGAGGGTGGGGAGCCATGCTGAGGATCGGCGGCGTGCAGAGAGTAGGTCTGGTCAAGGCATCTAAAATGGCTGCCATGCTCAACAAAAGTGTGGCATTGCAAAAAAGGCAAGATGGCGCAAACAATGTTTATCAATAAGGAATAGTTTATAACAATTATTTTTAACAAAATATTAACTCGCAGTGACAAAATGGCGGTCAACAGTTCCTGATTTCCATCGAATCGAACGTTAACAGACGTCACGCAGCAAAAAAAAAAAAAAAGCTCTGGCACAGCCGCTGGAAGACATGTATCAACATATATGAGCATCCTCAGCCACCCTCAGAAAACATAAGGGGTCAGGATACGTCTCCCGTACCCCCTTATACCTAGTAATTTAATTAAATCAAAACACAAAATGGCGAATTCACGTTTCGCTACCAGTTTGCGACCCGGTTCGCGAACCGAGAAGCGCTTCTACCGCGAAAAATCAAATTTCAATTATTTGCCCCACGGGACCCTTTAATAACCCCAACATCATTCCTAGGGGGTCAAGAAGGATCTACCTTGCCCCCTTTCATTAAATTCCCCCTTCGTTTTTCTCCTCCTCTTGTCTCTCGATCCTACCGAGAGACAAGATGGCGGCCGCACCGGACTGTTTAGAATGTTGACAGACACCGGAGAGCCAATCAGCTTCGCTACGCAAAGCTCCGTTACGCGAAAAGTACGCGATCTGGTGCGCTATCTAGGACGCTGTCACAGATATATCTGTTTTTTTAAACGTTAATTTCTCAAAATCCACTGGAGCACATATATTGAGACCCAGCAAAGGCACATCGGGCTAACAGTCCCTATAATTTTGCCAAGTTTCGTGTAAATCCATTCAGCCGTTCGAGCTAAAAGTGAGGCCAAAGGCTCTATGGAAAAATGAATGGGAAAAACGCATTTTGGGACCCCCTTTTTTCTCGGCCCCCCCTTGACGAAACCCCCCTAAATTTTCAGGGGCTGATCAGAAACAAAATGTGCCATTTTCCTGAACATTTCAGCCGATTCCGTCCACAAGCGCCAAAGTTATTAGACATAGAATTTTCAAAAGTTCCATAGAGAAAAAATCCTAACTATATATATATATATATATATATATATATATATATATATATATATATATATATATATATATATATATATATATATATATAGTTGTAAATATTTTTATAGCACAGGTTTTTAGTCAAATATGTGTATATATTATTTAATGTTTATTGCAATTATTTCTTTAACATAAAAAGTAGTTTTTTATGTTGAATTATGACAATGTGATTATATTGGCGATAATGTCTTAGTTGATATTGTGGGAAGCAATATTTTTATGATAGTATATGCATATTTATAGGTAACAATATATTTGTTTTCAATATTAGTAAAAAATTTATATTTTTAACAAAAATATTTGTATTGGCAATCTTTGTGTTTTTATTTGTTAGGTACAGGAAGGCAATTTTTTTTCTAACAAGATTTATTTTCCAATATTTTTGTATTTCAATATTGTGTGCACCTCTGTCAGTGCACATTCACCAGGGCCTGGTTAGCAGTGTCCGAGTGCAAAGAGTTAAACACAAATAACAGCATCGGTCCAAATAAATAGGGGGTACTCATGCTAAAAAAGGCATTTTCTTACACCTGTTATCCTAACATGCATACTTGTGATAATGTGCTGTCATAACAGTCCTAATATAGATGTTTTGTCTCTCCACCTTTCTTTCCTTTTAAAAAGTTTATAGCTTTGACATTCACAACTACAGTCCAGTGCAGTGATTGAAACTACATTACTACAGGGCAGAGTGTTAGGTACCATTTATATTGATGGAGTTTGAGCAGTGGTCAGGCGGGGCTTTGACAATGGGGGTCCTTTTTCTTTGCTTGTAAAAGCACCCATTAAAGCCTTGCTACACCACCGTTGAGAAAGCGATTATGTGCTAAAGGTGTATATGTGAAATTAATAAAATTGCAGAAGTGTGATTACGCAATTATACTTGACAAAATTGCTCCATTCTAAATGTGTGCATTAGCACAAAGAGTGTGGTGGTAGTAGGTACGGTCAAACAGCTCCAAAAATTCCTTTGCTCAAAATAATACAGTTTAGGGCATATGTACAAGGAGTTAACCTCGCCGTAGCATCAATTTGTTGACGTTATGGTGGCTTTTTATATCACTGTATTTACAAGTTGCAGCTAACCGCAGTTAGCTGCAGTTTTCCGGCATAAATGTGTGTTTTTCTGATCGCCTGTTCTGTTAGCGAGACTTAACGAAAATGAGGGAGGCGTTCCCATGCAAAAACAGCCACTAACCGCACTTTGCAATATTTACAAGGAATCCCTTGTATTGTACAAAACCAAACAAACTGCCTTTAAGTCTAGTTAGAGGCAGTTTTTTAAGATCAAAACATTGCTGGTCATAAAAATGGTGCAACCATTTGGGGCCTCATTTCAGAAGGTTGTGGTGCTGGACAGAGCTGCAAGGAATGGTGCTGTGCTGCCCTGTGACAAAACTACAGGGCAGGAATGTGCACCATCATTAATAAGCTAGGGTGCATTCCTGGGCCTCATTCATGAAAAGTGTTGCATCGCTGGGACAAAAGAGCACTGCAAAACGTTTCACTACGCCCTTCATGCGACACCATGGATGTGCTGTATTTACTGTACAGGGAAAAAACAACTGGAGTACTGTACAGCGCTCCATGTCGCAATTAATTACTGGAATCCTGACATATCTGTCAACACAAAAGTCACGCATTGCTCCAGTTGTGTCACGAGCATGGTGCAACTCCAGCAAGGCATGGAGCCAGCCTATCTCTGTGACACTGTGTCACCCTTTTGCCTGCCATGAGGCAGGTGTTAGGTACTGATGCAGTGGCGTCCGACAATTGTTGTAGTGAAATCTGATCGATTTCACTGCACAACTCCTATGAGGCTTTTTTGGGTGGGAACGCCCACCCTGCATACATCTGACCTGATGAAGGTATAATGTGGCACGGGGCTTCACAAGGTCACGCATATGTCTAGATGCGTCACTTTGCAAATACGCTGCAAATACGCAAATACGCACTGTGGTTTGGCCGGGCAGCAGGAGGTGCTGGTGTACTGATGTTGCAGATGGTGCATTTGCAGTTTTGACAGGTGCGGGGTGCAAGAGAATTCCACAGTATTGCTAGATGGCAGGCGGTGTGGCACCCAGGGTTGATGGCGAGGAGGGTGCTGGTGTCATAGTGTTGGAGTGTTTGGGAGGAAGGGTCCTTGAAGCTGGGCACGGTCCAGGGGTGGGTGGACATATGATCTGCCACTGGGGGCGCATCACCCACAGGTTCTAGGCATTGGCCTAACTTGACCCCTGGGACTCCTCCGCTATGCGTCCCACCTTCTCCTCACCTGGGACTCGACACTGTGGCATAATCCGCTGCATTCTCTACAAATATGTTTCTCGGCCAGTAGGAGCCTCAGCCAGGTGGGATTTCACAAGCTAGGGTACAGCAGTCGATGTCAAGTCTGCTGGGGAACCAACAGATGCAGGTGATGCAACAGGGCACCCTTAGATGTGAAGTTGCAGAGCTCCTAACCCACAAGTTTGGTGCAGCTCAGGGGCCTCACCCTCCACAGTGTCCGGCCAGCACAACATCCTCTGGCCTGTGATGCAGAGGGGCGCGGCCCACCATTGGTTATCTCCCACCGTGCACCCCGGTATAGCGGTGGCACATGGTAATCAATGCAGACCTCTCACCGTTGGTGAGCAGGAGCACCTCTACTGTTCACAGCTCCAATTCTCCATGTGACCTGGCATACTTCACCACCAGGTAAGGGTGATCGCCAATGCCTCAATGTCTACCACCACGTGACAGCAACTCCACAGCACCCCGCATCTCACTCCGGGGCCCAGATGCAGGCCCAGCGAGGCCTTTGGACCCAAGGTTGTGGTTGCCATGGTATTGCAACGAGTGTGCAATAAGTGATACATCACTGGTTTTGCCCAGCAATGTGCCTCTTCTCATGATTGTAGCCCTAGATTTCCTCTTCCCCTGGGACTTTGCCTGGTCATCTGGGCAGTTGGGGACCTGGGGGGGAGGTGTTGATCTGTGCTGCACTTAGCCCTGGCTGCTTCAATCTACATTCCATTGGTTTTGTTTCCTATTTTTCATTGGGGTGGAATTATAGGTTGCCTCTAGATTTTTGCCTCTCGAGGCCAAAAAACTCCAGTAGGGCTGACTAACATGAGTTTTAAGGCCGCAAATTGGCCTTTAGTCATTTTTCACCTGCGTAAGCCAGAATGTGTTTTGGCTTCACGTTAGTGTTAACAGCAGTTTTCACCTCAGCTACCTGGAACTATCGCCATGTAGCGACATTTTGTAAATATGTTGGTACCATGGCGATAGTTTTCAGTGGTACGTGATGGTAAGAAAATTGCCGCTAGCTAACGTTTGCGTTTTTTAGCAGCAGGTCTTGTAAATATCCCCCTTTGTGTTTGCAATTGCTCATATATTTCCACTTTGCAAAGTGACAAAATCAATTATTATTAATTTGTTAGAAATCCAGTGCAAGGGCAATTTAGGAGCGATAGGCTCTTCAACCCCGCATGGGCTCAAAGAGGGGAATCTACAACTTGCAGGCTATGCACCTACAAGAGGGAATCTTGGCTGCACCTTCTCTGCTGCTGTCCTCATCTCAACAATGAACGTCGGCGACTGCTGCATCCGCGACTGCTGCGTCCGATCTGCCTCAATCGGAGTATAAAAACATGCTCTGAAGTATCAACCTTGTGCTGGTCAACCACCAACACAATGACCCTAGCGAGACTGGCGAAATTCGTTCACCAAATAAGGTTAGCTTTAAAGGTCAATAACGAAAGTACTCCAACAAATGGGAAGCCCACGGTGAATGCAGCGGACTAAAGCTGAAGCGATTTGGCTACGTAGTACTATGACATTGCCCTTCCTGCAAGCCTTTTAAAGAAAGAAATGTCCCCTGCACAGACTAATTCCAAGGCATACAAGGTTGGAAAAATGCCAATCATATGGGACTCAGTCATGGGTGAGGTATCCTTTTATTTTTTTGCTTTCTAAAATGTTTTTTTCAGCTCTTTTTTCTTTCTTTTAATTGCCTAGGATAGTAACATACATTTGACCAAGCAAAGAAGCTTACAATCACTGTTCTTTGTACTCTTTCTTTTTACTGTAAAGATTTTAATTAATTGTACAGTTAATAATAAACTTTCACACTATCTCCTGGGAGAGTTAATAATGCAGTAAATGCAGTGGAACTGAGGCTTAGACGGGAGAGGGGTTCACTGCACCCCATTTATGGGTGTCCTGCACTATCTATCAAGCCAGGGAGCACAATGAAGCAAATTCAGGCTTCCATTAGGAACATTTCAACGTTGCTATTCCTCTGCCATCTGCGATGCATCCCTCCATCCATGTTGTGCAAGCTTACGATGTAGGGTGCACGCGCAATAATGCTGGTTTGAATTAGGGGCTTGTGCATGTGACGCAGAGAAAAAACGTTGCACAGCACAATTTATGCGTGGAAAATGGCCCTTGGACTGTACTTTTGATGAAGTGTCCTATCTTTATGGAGTTTTGAAAACAGTATTTATAAATCTAGCATATAAAATGAAGTTTTGATTTTTTTTCATTGGAAGGCTTTAAGCAGAATAAACAACTAATTACATTAATTCTTATGTTTAACGATATGAGACGTTTGCATAAATATAATTCCCTATTCAACACCAATAGACAAGGCTGTAACAATGTGAATGTTAATCTAAAACAGTTTGTTCAAACAGCCTCTGTGTTACATTTTGTCGACTGCTATGTAGTGCCCTGAAGCAAGATTTTTGGAGATGTCAGTTTGCAAGGGTCTATGATGTTATCTCACGGGCCGGAGCTATCACTGAAAACGCGCACAGTTTGCAAATGTCTGCAGTTTCTACACGTTGTAAACAAGAATCTGCGTCTATTTTCAGTCAGTAATAAAGTCTTTGTGTGTACCCCTAGGCTGTGCTGCAAGCGATCTCCACCCTAAGGGATACACCATATGTGATTTGAAAGAGAGGTGGAAACTTCACCATGTAGGTGCATCTGATGAAAGAAACCCACTGCTCAGGTGACAGGAGACTTTGAGTGACAGAGCTGCCGCTCACACATGACATCAAAACAGCCGAAACTCGGAATGGAAGAGAAGGGAACAAGGGGAAGACGTGGTTGGTTTACCTGATAAGTGCGGAAGGAAACATGATATTGTTGGAAGGAGCTAGAAATACTCAATCTAAAGAGAGTCGGATGTCTTAAGCCTCTGCAGCTATGGACTTCCGCATAGGTAACGGAAAGGAGAAGTCTGCTTATGCTATATCCTGCAGATAGATCTCATGAGAATGTGTTTGTCACTGGAATGTTGATAGTAAAACATGCAATTATGCATCCACTATACTGCCCTAAAAACTTACAAAGAGATGTTGCAAGTCTGTCAATGAGAAATAAGACTTGCAAGGGAGAAACATGTTCCGAAGTTTCTTGAGCAATCATATGGTCGGTGTCCAATAGATCATGCTCTCTACAGTGCTAGCATGTGTTTCCCTTGGTACACAATGACAATGGTCATGTATGTTATGGCATGAGGTGCAAACATGAATGCCCATTTAGACATGAATTACTAATGATAACTGTGAGGCATTTATTAGGTCAAAGTGTACCATTTGCCAGGTAGAATTGAAGTCCTGTGTTTGTGCATGTCTGGGATACAACCGTATAACTGCTTTACACTGTGACATACACATAACAGTACAGTGCAAAGAAAAAGGCCACTCGCTCGGTTGATCAGCTGCAGATGCACAGATGGAGGTCTGCTAGCAGTGACGGCTCACTGCCTTCAAGCAGGAAAAGAAAGGATAAAATAAAATGATAATAACGTAATGTTATTATGACTTTATTTTGTCCTCCGGATGTAGTAGCTTGTGTGAAGGGTCGGGGTTAGGACTGAAGAGCAAGGGAGGAGGGTACAGCCCTCCTAAGTGCACAAAGACTGTCTGGTCGGCCCTCTCCGGCCTCCTAAAACAGTCATGCGCATTTATCCCTGTTCTCCATGCAGGCTGCATTACAGCCAGAGTGGAGAACATGCCCATCCCTCCAGCCCCTGGCTGACCAAGAGCGTTGTGATTGGTCAGGGGAGTAGTGAGGGGAAAGGAATATGTCCCCGCATCACAGACGTGATAGTGACAAGAGTGCAGTAGAGGGGAAGCTGACAGGAGCATTCCCCAATGAAAAACATGCATCAGTTCAGTCTGCATGCATCACTGAGAAGCCACACAGTGTGAGCGCTCCCACTGATCCGAGACCCGGGGCCAAAGACCGGCATAGAAACTTTCCTGGGGTCTGTCAGTGACCTCCAAGGAGGAGGAGGGATGTCCGGCCTCCTACCCCCAGCAGAGAAGTGGGAGGAGGGAGGGTAGGGCCATGGCAGGAGGTGGAAGGTGATCCTGAAAGTCTTCCGGCACCAATGAGGAAGGGGAAGTGACTGTGTCACTGCAGCACCGGCCTGTGTTAAGCAGCAAACTATGGAACACCGGCCCCAAAGAAGGAGGCTGGCCGGCATACACTCCGCGGAAAATAGTGAAACTGATGGGAGTACCTATTAGGAGAACTAGAATACCCCACAGCCACAAGGACCCTCCCGGGTTGGGAACTGTCAAGCTGGCCTGCTGCTCGTTGCAGTGCTGCAGTGCCATGCTCTACCAGGTGCAGAGCACCCAGCACTTCTGCTGTGCCCCCTGCACAGAAGAGCCCTCGGCCATCTGTACGCCAGTGCCCCCTGAGTGTCCGGAACAGGTGCGAGAGCCAGGTTGCAGCCCAACTTGTATACTGCCCCATGGCACCCCCTGTGGCACGGGCTCAGCAGCCAAGTGACCATCTGCCAGGTCAGACCAATGCCCGCTCCCACATAGAACAAGAGGAGATAGAGAGGCTGTGCAGCCCCAACACAGCCATAAGTACTGCCTGAGCATCGGGGACAAGCCCTTAGAGTGCATGAAGGGAGCAGGGAGGGAGACCTACCAGCGGCCGCAAGCACTCTTCGCCCACAACCAAGCAGGAAGCTGGCTGTGTAAGGCACCGTCTCCCTGGAGGCAGGAAGAGCGGAGGTCATAAAAACCTCTGGTCGCCCCACCACAGTTGCTGAATAAGAGAAGCATGGGAGAGTGGCTGGGGCCCCAGGTCCCTATCAGACCGCCTGTGAGCACATTGGGTCCTGGGAACAGGTGAGCAGGAAAGAAACTCTGCCGGCTGCTCGTGTCCCGGCATCGGAGCAGAGACAGCATAACAAACAGGTGATCGGGGTAGTGCAGGGCTGAACAAACACCTGAGAGTCACATACCTAGAGTATCCATGGGTCTATACTGATTGTTCCGTACCCTGTAAACTCTGCAAGAGAAACTATACTGTGATAAGCATCGCAAAAGAAAAAGAGAAATCTTCAATAGATTCCCATCACTCACCAAACCAGGTGACATGCTTCATCATCTGGGACTCCTCTTTTCAGTCACACTAGTGACTCTAAGGGCTTCAACCTTATCATAGTAATAGGGAGCCCGAGGATGTTTTAGTATAGTTGTAAGCGCTACTACCAGATGAGAGTGATTGATAAAACGGGAACTAAGTGCAGTCCATGGGTGAAAAGTGAAGTTAAAATTGAGTTGTGACAGACCATGACTTTATTGATGTCTCTCACAAGTCAAATTAAAAGCAGTGAAAAAAAGGACAGTGTTAACAAATAACTGTCTAGAATATTAAAGTGGTCAACATGTTTCAGCACATATAGACATCATTCTGTCAGTGCCTTCGTCAGGACCCACCCAACGATTGCTACTGCAATGGTTTCAAAAGCAAGATAAAAATAATATCATACAAAATGGTTGGTGATGATACAACCAGAATCACCTATGTTTGTGTGTATACTTTCCTTCCTTAACAATCATCATAGGACTGATGGTGTCTATAAAAGAAAAAAACGTACATCTCAATAAAGTAAGTCCCCAAACAATACAGGAGTACTAGAAATTTACAAATATAGTGGCACCAAAGTTGCCATCTACTATACTTCAATATTGAATATTAAGCTTATAGTTCTTAGCTAGATGTTGCAAGGAAGTAACCTCACCTCACCCCGCACCAGCTCAGGAATAGGGGGAGGCACCGCTCTAAAAAAGTAAAAAGTAGAACCATAAATGAATATGTTCTTCTAACTTTTTATAGAACCTCTATCTATACTACTGTGCTTTCCATAACATGCATCCCTTGTCTGTCACACAGAGATTCATTAGAAAATATTTTTTCAAGACACAAAAGAGCCTATACCGCCGGAGCCCGGTAGTGCATGTCTGCAAAAAAAAGAACAGCTCAAAGGCCACTAGTCACAAGGTAGGGGAAAACCCAGTGCATGAGCCCGCTCACGTAGGACCTCCTCCCCAGGGCCATGGGACCCGCTAGAGTAGGACCTCGCACCCACTTACCAGATGCTTCTTAACACTCTGGAGAATCTGCAGCGCAGAACAAAAGAAACAAGAAGTGGGGTGGTTCGACCCTCCCCTTATAATTAGGGGAGAGGATGTAGCCTGAGGATTTAACTTAGGAGATCTCAGTTAAATCCATCATTCTTTTGCTCACCGTGCCACCCCAGTTTAGACCCAGCCATATGCAAATCAGTCTTGACCATGTGCCTCATGGTTAAGCATGGGCGAAATTCGCGGATTTCCCTGCGAAATCGCAACAAAATCTGTGAATTTGCAAATCTTCCTGCGAAATCGCTGATTCTTTTGCGATTTGCCCTGGAGTACTTTCTACTGGCTAATCCAGTAAGTTCTCCCTCATTGGGTAAATGTATAGTGCTTTTACTACACTGCAGCTGCGTAAAGGCCCAGAAGACGTGTCTCCAGAGACCATGTGTGCCTGTAACACAGGCACAGGCACACATGGTCACTGGAGACATGTCTTCTGGCCCTTTACGCAGCTACAGTGTAGTAAAAGCACTATGGGGCAGATTTACAAGCCGCTTGCTCCTCTTTTGCGCCTCAGTTGCATCACTTTTGTGACGCAGTGGCAGCACAAAAGATGCTCCATGGTGCAGAACATTAAAGCCCTGCGCCATCAGGAGGTGTTCCGGGGCAGGGGAGGGCGTTCCTGTGCAGGAACGCCTCCTAAAAGTGGCTGAGTGAAATCTACAAGATTTCACTTAGTCAATTTTAGGCCAATGCTGCGTCAAAACCCTGCTCCTGCTTGAAGCAGGCGCAAGGCTTGACGCACCATTGGGGAGATAGGGCCCCCCAGGGCATTGCTGGAGCTGAGTCCAGCAATGCTAAGAGATGCGTCACGTTGTAAAGCCCTGCGCCATCAGGAGGCGCTCTGGCGCAGGGGAGGGCGTTCCTGCGCAGGAACGCCTCCTAAAAGTGGCGAGTGAAAACTACAAAATTTCACTCAGTCACTTTTAGGCCAATGCTGCGTCAAAACCCTGCGCCTGCTTGAAGCAGGCGCAAGGCTTGACGCAGTATTGGGGACATAGGGCCCCACAGAGCATTGCTGGAGCTGCGTCGCGCTTGCGACGCAGCTCCAGCAATACGCTGCTTTTACGGCACAGATGCGTGACGCATCTGTGCTGTTTTTGCCACATGGTGCGCCGCATTGTAAATGCGGCGGACCATGGGTGGGGGAGCTGCGGCGCACAATAACTGGCGCATCCCTGGGGATGCGCCAGGTATTGTAAATCTGCCCCTATACATTTAGCCAACGAGGGAGCACTTACTGATTAGACAGTAGAAAGTACTCCAGTTGAGTAGAGGTATTGCACAAAACGGTGGCATCTTCGTGGACAAACACAGAGGGCGGGATTCATTCTGCCCCCTGTTAGACTCGTTTTTTGTGCCCTTCTGCCCTCTGTTAGACTCATTTTTCCCTTGTTTTTCTGCCCTTTTGCCCTCTGTTAGACTCGTTTCTTGTGCCCTTCTGCCCTCTGTTATTCCCTTGTTTTTCTGTCCTTCTGCCCTCTGTTAGACTCGTATTTTTGTGCCCTTCTGCCCTCTGTTAGACTCGTTTTTGTGCCTTTCTGCCCCCTGTTAGCCTCGTTTTTTGTGCCCTTCTGCCCTCTGTTAGACTCGTTTTTCCCTTGTTTTTCTGCCCTTCTGTCCTCTGTTAGACTGTTTTTTTGTGCCCTTCTGCCCTCTGTTAGACTCAGTCAGTCAAACAAGCTTTATTCGACATAGTCATAAAAGCATTACATATATGAATTTGATATATAAAAACAGAATTAAAATTTATACAAAGTTTAAAACAAGAAATTCATTATGGTGATAAAAATAATCAGGTTAAGATACATCAAGTATTCATGTATAAAGTGCATTTTCAAGAACCTACCCCTTTACATTTTTTGCTTCTGATGATCCAGGCCCATCCTAGATATTTCGCCACAGCTATATATATTACAGGGCTTGGGTTTGTACAGATAATTCTAGTAGCCACGATTCCACTCTGAGTGCCTAGTAATTTAGCCATGGGTCGCAGCCAGACTCTGTGCGGGGCAGAGTAGGCCGGGCACACAAAAAGTAAGTGGCTAACTGATTCTTTAAGATCTAGGCAAAATGGACAAGAGCTACTTCCACCATTTGACCATCTGGATGTGAAAGATCTGATAGGTATACTACCAATTCTCAATTGAAAGTAAAGTTTTCTGTCCAGTGGCTTCGTTATGTCATCCCAGAATGTCTCAAAACGAGTTTCATCCTTGAACTCCATAAACACCCCTGTTAGTGAAAGTGAGGGAGTGGTCCTAAAAAGTTTTGAAGATATCATCTCCCAATACAAGCCCTTGATGACCTTTTTTGATGGAAACACAGCATTGGTTGGATATTCCCATTTCTCCACCAGACCCAGCTCTCTGAGTACCGCTCTAATTCCAGAGAGCCATTTTATCCGGTGATAGACATCACTTCTAAAAATGTCCAGAAGTCCCTTTGCAAATTTTTCCAACTCTGGCGTTACCCATATTCGTCTCCAGTACAATACAGGACGGAGATTTGCAATAATCTCTATTGGTTTTATGCCTAAATCCTGTAAAACCGGGCCCATGGGGGTGCTGTGTGGGAGCATAACAAGATTACGTAGGAACCTATTTTCAGAGGTCGTTAGTTTACTTAGATCCCCATGTCCCCATATCTCAACCCCATAAAGTGATGCACTCACGGCCTTTGCATTGTAGACTTTAAATGCAGGTGCCATCGGTTTTGTCCGGGATTTTGCATGTTCGCAGGACAATGCGCCTGCGATTTGCCTATCCTTAAAGGTGGCCAGATCAACCTGTTCGTTCCATCGTAGGTCGTGCTGGATGGTAACACCTAGATATGAAAACGATTTTACTTGCTCCAGGGGTAGATTATTCATCAGGACTTTTCCTTTGAATGACTTGTGTTGGTTAAAAGTCATGAATTTAGATTTACAAACATTAATTTCCAGGCCATGGTCAGTGCAGTAAGTTTCAAAGATCCCAAGTGCCTTTTGGAGACCACTGGGGGTCTTTGAAATAATAAGACAGTCGTCGGCAAACATTAAAATTGGTATTTTAGTGCCTGCCAGAGTTGGAGCGTCAACATTTGCCTCCAGCAAAATCTTTGCAATGTTATTTATGTAGAGGGAGAAGAGGGTAGGCGCTAACACGCAGCCTTGGCGCACTCCTCTCTCTATAGGGAACTGGTTGGTAACATGTCCTGGGGAGCCCCATCTTATCTGGGCATAATTATGCTCATGTAATTTGACAATCATGGAAAGAAGAGTGGGGGGCATACCCATGTCGTTCAAGACAAACCAAAGGTTGGACCGTGGTACAAGATCAAAAGCTGCCCTCAAATCAATGAAGGCAGCATAAAAGCTACCACCCCCTAGTTGAACGAACTTCCAGTAGAGCATTGCGAAATGCAAGACTTGATCGACTGTACTTATGCAGGCTCTGAATCCTGCTTGGAGGTGGGACAAGATGTTCATCTCCCGCTCCCACTCTTGGACCTTATTTAATACCAGTCTGCCGTAGATCTTCTGGATGGTGTCAATTAGACTGATCGGGCGATAATTGCCTGGGAGCGATTTATTGCCCTTTTTGAAGACGGGGATTATTTCCGCCCCGTTCCAGGATTCGGTTATTGGGGATCCGCTGGCAGTATATGGCTGCGGTCAAGTCTTATCACCGCGCGGTTTGTAGAACCCGGGCTGAATACTACGCTCGGGAGTTTCGCAATAGTGGGAATCCTGTTAAAACCATCTTTAAGGCCCTTAAAGACCTTGTGGCAAGGCAGCCGGCCGGTAACTCCATCAGCTCCAATACTCATTGTGAAGCGCTGGCGGCTTTCTTCCTGGAGAAGGTCCAGACCATATATAGGGCCTTCCCCTCCTCCACTGCACAAACCAGTATGGGGTCTCCCATCCGGTTGGATCAGGTGGTGCTAGACTCTCTCCCCTCTCTCTCTTTGGAGTCTTACACGGCCTTGGCTCTCCGAGTTAAGTCGGGGTCGCCGGACGACCCGCTCAAGCCACCTATGTTCAGAGACCAGGTTTTTGCTCGCCCGGTTTGCGACTTAATCAACACGTCGCTATCATCAGGCCAGGTGCCTTTGAAATGGAAGCATGCGGTAGTAATGCCCATTTTGAAAAAACCATCTCTCGACCCTACAAAATCGGAGAACTACCGCCCGATTTCGCTTCTCCCGTGGCCAGCCAAACTCGCGGAGGCGCATGTCAACACCGCCCTCACTGGTCATCTGTCGCGTGCCAACATTCTGGACGACACCCAGAATGGTTTTCGGGCTGGCCACAGTACGGAGACAGCACTGTTATCTATGGTCGAGCACCTTCGGGTAGTTCTGGATGCAGGTCAAACGGCGGCGCTTGTTTTGTTAGACCTAAGCGCCGCCTTTGACACGGTCTCCCATGACATTCTCCTGCAACGTCTTGAGGAGATAGGGGTGATCGGCACTGCACACCAGTGGTTCCGTTCGTTTCTCAGGGATCGTTCCTTCTGTGTGGCATCCCCGCCCTACCAGTCCAAATGTCATCCTCTGTCTCTTGGGGTCCCACAGGGTTCCTCACTGAGCCCCACGTTGTTTAACATCTACGTGAGGCCGCTGGCTGAGGTTGTGAAGCTCTGTGGTATGACCATGGTGTCGTACGCAGATGACACCCAGCTAGCGGTCACGATCAGCGGGGACTCTGGGGTGGATGCCCCAAGATTCAGAGAAGGACTCAGGGCGGTGGCTGGTTGGATGACGTCCAACTGTCTCCAACTAAACGCCAAAAAACCGGAGGTGATGATCTTTGGGAAGCGGACGGACCTATGGGGAGATACTTGGTGGCCCTCTGAGCTGGGGCCGACCCCCACTCCGGTTGCGGAGATCAAAAACCTTGGTGTTTGGCTGGACCCTTCCCTCAACTTCGTTGGCCACACCAAAAGGACGGCGGGTTGCTGCTTTGGCATCCTGCGCAATCTGCGCCCTGCCCTTAAATACTTCGATGCCGCAACTCGTCAATTGGTGGTGCAAGCAACGGTTTTGGCGCGGTTGGACTATGCCAGCTCCCTTTTTATAGGATTAAACCAGGCTGAGTTAACCCGACTTCAAAGAGTGCAGAACGCTGCGGCCAGAGCGATCGTAGGTCTTCCTAGGTTTTGCTCGGCCGGTCCATCTTTGCGAGCCTTGCATTGGTTACCCGTTAGGCAGCGGATCCACTTTAAAGTTTTGTGCCTTTCCTTCAAAATTCTGAAGGGCCTATCACCTCCCTTACTGCACCAACTCTTGCGCCCTTACATCCCGGGCCGCACTCTGCGCTCGCTAGACCAAGAATTAGCGGTAGCCCCTCGGTTCAAACTCAGTCGGGTGGGGGGTCGCTCTTTTAAGGTGCGGGCAGCCGCACTCTGGAACGCTCTCCCTTTGAAACTCCGGACCTTTGGTGACCTGCTCTCCTTCCGCAAGGCCGCTAAAACTCATTTATTTTCTGAGCTTTGTTAAATCCTTCACTCCCCAATTTCTTAATAATTATTTCTGTTCCCCAGTTGTGTTGTGTTCGCCACCTTGTCGGTGCGCCGGGACGCTCCTTCGCTGGAGCAGCCGTGCGCAATACAAATAGCACTAACATAACATAACATAACATAACTCTTGGACCTTATTTAATACCAGTCTGCCGTAGATCTTCTGGATGGTGTCAATTTGACTGATCGGGCGATAATTGCCTGGGAGCGATTTATTGCCCTTTTTGAAGACGGGGATTATTTCCGCCCCGTTCCAGGATTCGGTTATTGGGGATCCGCTGGCTATCATGTTTGCCAGTAGTAATATGTACTTCCTCCAGAGTTCTCTATTGTTTAGGAAGATGTCGGCTGGGACACCATCTATACCAGGCGCCCTTCCAGGAGTGATAGAATCTAATGCCCGTTGGATGTCCATGATAGTAAACGCATCTTCCATACAGGGGGTATAAACAATCCCTTCTCTCTGTTCTACAGGTAGTTCAGGCCCTTAAGCGTATTGGGACCTAAAATGAGCTACCCAGTCATCCTGCGCTACCCAATTTTGGGGTTTTTCGGGGCTTCCTTCACAGCCCCATTTCAAAAGGTCCCAGAATTGCTTACAATTTTTGCGAGCGCTTGCCTCCTTAAGTTCCTCCCATCTTTTTACATCCCAGGCGCGCTTAGATTTTTGGATGATAGTTTTATACGCTCTCCTGGCAATGCAAATACTAGCACTAGACCCATTTTAAATGGCTTGACCTAGTTCCAGCCATGCTTTTGTACATTCTTTGTTATACCATCTTGGAGATTTATCGGTCATGTTTTTGTTCGAGTTATTTGGTTTAACAAATAACCCTTTTATTTGCAAAAAGAGAGTTACTTACGCTTTCTCTCTCATGGGTAAAAGGTTCGGCATTGGAACAGGCACTCAGTTCCATAGCAGCTTTTTGTAAGTTTTTTAAAATAAAGTCAATGTTTGACTGGTTTTGGGCAACTTTGGCCCACTTCAGGTGGCGCATGTCATTAGCCAATACAACGGGTTGAGAGCTTCCGCTGCTTGGGTTCTCTGTTATAGCTGGAGCATCCCAGTAAGAAGAGGTCATGCATAGGGGGTTGTGGTCACGCTCAAGGCGGTCAACCACCATCATATCCACCAGGTGGTGCCATAACTCAAGGTGGACTAATATGTAATCAATTCTGCTTTCTCGGTTGCCGCTCTTGGAAGTGACAGCACCCATCCGGTCTTTCGGGGTCCTACCATTGACTGCCCTTAGACCTTGGTTCAGACACATTGAATTAATTTGGATCACCAGGTCAGTCCATCTTTTCACTGGGTCCAGTTCTAATTTGGGAACCCCCCATTGGCTATCTTGGTCATCTACAAAATAAGAGTTGCCACCAGATAATGGTTCAAAGTTTACATTAAAATGCGCCATCAGGAGGCGTCCGGGGCAGGGGAGGGCGTTCCTGTGCAGGAACGCCTCCTAAAAGTGGCTGAGGGAAATCTACAAGATTTCACTTAGTCACTTTTAGGCCAATGCTGCGTCAAAACCCTGCTCCTGCTTGAAGCAGGCGCAAGGCTTGACACACCATTGGGGAGATAGGGCCTCCCAGGGCATTGCTGGAGCTGAGTCCAGCAATGCTAAGAGATGCGTCACGTTGTAAAGCCCTGCGCCATCAGGAGGCGCTCCAGCGTAGGGGAGGGCGTTCCTGCGCAGGAACGCCTCCTAAAAGTGGCGAGTGAAAACTACAAGATTTCACTCAGTCACTTTTAGGCCAATGCTGCGTCAAAACCCTGCGCCTGCTTGAAGCAGGCACACGGCTTGACGCAGTATTGGGAGATAGGGCCCCCAGAGCATTGCTGGAGCTGCGTCGCGCTTGCGACGCAGCGCCAGCAATGCGCTGCTTTTACGGCACAGATGCGTGACGCATCTGTGCTGTTTTTGCCACATGGTGCGCCGCATTGTAAATGCGGCGGACCATGGGTGGGGGAGCTGCGGCGCACAATAACTGGCGCATCCCTGGGGATGCGCCAGGTATTGTAAATCTGCCCCTATACATTTAGCCAACGAGGGAGCACTTACTGATTAGACAGTAGAAAGTACTCCAGTTGAGTAGAGGTATTGCACAAAACGTTGGCATCTTCGTGGACAAACATGCAGGGCGGGATTCATTCTGCCCCCTGTTAGACTCGTTTTTTGTGCCCTTCTGCCCTCTGTTAGACTCATTTTTCCCTTGTTTTTCTGCCCTTTTGCCCTCTGTTAGACTCGTTTCTTGTGCCCTTCTGCCCTCTGTTATTCCCTTGTTTTTCTGTCCTTCTGCCCTCTGTTAGACTCGTTTTTTTGTGCCCTTCTGCCCTCTGTTAGACTCGTTTTTGTGCCTTTCTGTCCCCTGTTAGCCTCGTTTTTTGTGCCCTTCTGCCCTCTGTTAGACTCGTTTTTCCCTTGTTTTTCTGCCCTTCTGTCCTCTGTTAGACTGTTTTTTTGTGCCCTTCTGCCCTCTGTCAGACTTGTTTTTCCCTTGTTTTTCTGCCCTTCTGCCCTTTGTTAGACTGCTTTTTGTGCCTTTCTGCCCTCTGCATCACCACATCATCACTCAGCGCTACCCCAGCATCACTCAGCACCACCACATTATCACTCAGCACCACCACATTATCACTCAGCACCACCACAGCACCACTCAGCACCACCACAGCATCACTCAGCACCACCACAGCATCACTCAGCACCACCACAGCACCACTCAGCACCACCACAGCACCACTCAGCCCCACCACAGCATCACTCAGCACCACTACAGCATCACTCAGCATCACCACAGCATCACGCAGCACGACCACATTATCACTCAGCACCACCACAGCACCACTCAGCACCACCACAGCATTACTCAACACCACCACAGCATCACTCAGCACCATGACAACACCACTCAGCACCACCCCAGCATCACTCAGCACCATCCCTGTATCACTCAGCACCAACACAGCAGCACTCAGCATCACCACAGCACCACTCAGCACCACCACAGCACCACTTAGCGCCATCCCAGCATCAATCTGCGCAACCATTCAGCAACAACTGGTTCAAATATGTTCTCTCAATGTTTCAAGCTTAATTACAAATGTCATAAAAAGATGTTAATATTTCACTTCTGTTCTTGGATTTCTGTCACAATAAAATACACTGAACATAATCTTCACAAAAGTTGTTTACAAAAGTTTAAGCTATTGCCATTATAAATTAAAATCACTTTTATTTAAGTATTAATTATTTAAAAAAATTAAAAGCCATTGTAATTTGTAATACCAATACATCTAAGTCACGTAAATACAAAACATGTTGCATTACAAATGCTATAGGTGTCACATTTGCGAAAGTTATAACTATTGGCATTGTAAATGACAAAGCTATTAATTTAGCTATTTTCAAAACCAACATATTAATAAAAAAAAATTGTCATTCACAAGACCAATAGCTCAAACGTTCCTAATGCGAGACCTATTGCATTGCAAATGCTTGTTTTTATATCTGTCAGTGCTTCCTGTTGAGGTTTAATTTTTGTGACAGGCGCCTCATTGCCTACTTGTAACTATTCTCTGACCCTGCTTCAATGGTCAGAGCAGGGTCAGAGAATAGTTGCAAGTAGGGAGGCTCCAGGAAGCACTTACAGGCTTACAGCAGCAGGTGCCCAAGTTGAAGCTAATTTCTTTGCAACCTTTTTGTAAAAGGTTACAAAAAATTAGCTTCAACTTTTGCAGCTGCTGCTGTAACCCTGTAAGTGCTTGGCTGAAAATGTGTCCCCGCTGGCTTGCGGATTTTACCGCGATTTCGCGAGATTCGTGGATCACGAAATAGCGGAAAATCCGCAAATTCCGCGAGCGGAACAAATTTTCAGCCCATGCTTACTCATGGTAACAGTCCAGACCGAACTGCCAAGCCAGGTACTCCCTGGAGTGGAAACAAGCATCCTAGGACCAGTTTCTGTGTATTACCCATCACCAGCCAGGCTAGTTTGAATGCAGTGGCACAGTGAGCAAGGGACCCAGATCTGGCCATGCCCATCCCACTTAGGGTAAAAAGTGCTAAGCAAACAAATAATGGACAGAATGCTAAATAAATCATACATTTATCCCCCGTCAAGAGA
Organism: Lissotriton vulgaris; assembly: GCF_964263255.1. Lineage (NCBI taxonomy): Eukaryota > Metazoa > Chordata > Amphibia > Caudata > Salamandridae > Lissotriton > Lissotriton vulgaris. The sequence continues at coordinate 1,086,569,102 of NC_141697.1, read as the reverse complement.
TCTAAGTTAAATCCATTGGTCTTTTTGCTTAGATCTTGTATTGCCGGTTGTCACTGGTAGTCACTGTAGCATGAAGAGTCTGCTTCACATTGGCAGTTGTCGCAGACAGCTGAGTTTACTCTCAAGTGGGCTGGTTTACTTTAGCAAAGAGGCCAAAACTGATACCAGCTAAGGGCAAGATCTAGGCAGACATCATTCAGGGTTCAGGAAATCACTTTAGCAGAAGCCAGCAGGTCTCAGGCAGGTCCAGTTGCAGGTTCAGGCAATCGCCAGGCAGCAGGTCATCTGGGCAGTTGCAGGGTGGCCTCTGGAGATTATTGTGTCCCTGTACCTAAGACAGGAGTTCAGCCAAATAAGCCTTTGAGTCACTAAGGTTAGCTTGGGAATACGGGAGCAAGTCCAATCTTCATTCATTGAGAAAAAGGCAGTCCTTAAGAAGGAGGTCAGCCCTTTGGGGTCAAGGCAGTCTTCATGCAGCAGAGCAATCATCTGGTAGCAGTAGAGCAGTCCTCTGGAAGCAGCAGGGCAGTCCTCTCGGGAGCAGGACAGGCTTCATGAAGCAGAGCTGTAATGTCCACAGGTTCAGGATTGTACTGAAGAGTGGCTCCGGAGATCCAATATTTAGGCGCCAGCCTTTGAAGTATGGTGATTACCTATACTTCCCCAACTTCTGGTACTGGAAAATTCTTCTCCTCTCCTGTCAAGACCAGCACAGTCACTGAAGCAACTCTACATTTGGCATCCTGTGCAGTGGGAATTAAGAACAAACTACATTAAGGTGAGTGTTCTGGGAACCAGCAACAATTTGGTGCTAACCTTTCAGGGTGATGTATTCCCCTTTCAGCTGTACAATTCTGTTTGGTAACAAACAAACAGAATGCTGGTCCTTGGCCTTCGCTATCAAGGCCTGCACACTGAAGCAAAGGTGAATGTGGGTACCCCACACAACGTGAATGAAGAGCCGCTTAAACAGAGAAGACCATTCTGGGGAGGTGATAAGAACTCTGTGAGACGTATACTCCTTGCAGCAGAAAAACACTTTAGTAACAAACAAACAGTTCGCTGGCCCACTGCTGCCACCTCAACCAAAGACATAAAGTTTCTTTGCTGCCTATCTTAAATGATCTACTCCTGTCCACCTATTTAATTCTTACAAAGAATAGGACCATGGTAGAGAAGACCAAGTTGGTTTAGTACACCACTCTATGCTTTAAGCGATGCTGCTAAAAGGCTCCTTCTTCCCTTACTTTGAAAACTTATTGGCAAAGGTGGTCTCCACCATCACCTCACGCTTTATCTGTTCTGTTATCACTTACCCTCTCCATAAATGCCTTGCCATATTTCCATTCGATCTCCTGCACCTTTCCCGGTACATGCTTTCCTTCTTAACTTAAGTCTTCATTGTAGGTGACGTCAACATTTAAAAAAAATGTACTTATTGATTTTGGTAAAACACAAATACAGCACTTTTGCAGTACAGTATACATTCTGGCTCATATACAACACCTAACTGGTATATGATAGTTCCACATCACAAGATTGCATTGTGAAGGAGTGAGGGATGTTAGGGGTGGGAATAAGGGGTAAAAAGAAGATTAATCGAGAGGTACAGCATGAGAGGAGGGGGGGAATACAAATGAACTACCCACTCAGTGAAGTCCGAACTCCTCCCTGTCTAAAGCATCCAGTTGTAATGTCCCTTAGTGGTAGAGCAGTCAGGCAAGGCATAACCTGAGGGGGAAAAGATGGGTGGAGCGGTTGTTGGGAGGTCACCACAGGGGGCAGACGCATCCACCACCTGTCTCCCTTAAGTCTGAGGTAAGTCACCAGGAGGGTCAGATGTCTTTACGGTGAATGGCAGGCATCAAATCCCAGTACGCCTCTAACAGATCCTTGCGTATGGCAGCATCCTGAATCCACGTTCTCCTTCTGGGTCCCTTCCACCTGCCCCAATGCATACCCACTCTATGTTTAGTAAGTAGCTGGCAGCTGGCAGACCTCTGGGTGGACCTATTTGATACATAACAGCAGCGTGACTAAGGGGTAGGGCTCCAGAGAATGTACGTTAAACTAGTCACATCACTAAACACTTCTTCCCAGAAGTTTTGCATCCGAGGGCAGTCCCATGCCCGGTAAACTGTGTGCATTCACCAACATTTGCAGCACGTGCCCAGACGTGTGATAGTTTGTGGTGAAAAAATGTAAAGTGAATCATGCGTAACATGTAGTTCACAATAGGGCCTTAGACTAAGAGCACTAATAAGTCCATTACAACCACGCCAATATCCTCCAACCAAACCTGATGGACAGAAGTTGCACGGATCGGTGCAGATGTTTGTGTACTAGCATAGATGCATGTGATTACCTTATGGGGAGAAGAGTTAGTAAGCAGCTTCTCCAGTACTACGAATGTAGGGAGTGCTGTCAGAAACATATCAGTGACCTACAGAGCTGATGATTGGCCATGGCGTCCAGGAAAGAGGGCAGCCAAGTCCTGAAAGACCTGCTGGTGGGTAGCAAATTCACCATTCGGGAGCACCGCTCCAAAGGAGGACATTCGCATCCGATGCAGATAAGCACACACCCCCGTTGGCAGTCATTAGGAGTAACGTGTGATCCAAGAGAGGAACAGAATGAGCAAACAGATGGTCAAGGTGAGCTCTTCTCTGCAGTTCATTCCATGCCTATACTGTGCATGCTGCGTTATCAACCTGGTGTCACACACCACAAACGGAGCCACATAAAGCTCTCTGGAGTGGGCACAGGGCCACATAGTCTACCTCAGGTGCAGTATGCGGCTGAAATTGAATAGGGTGTAGCCAATAATGTGCAAAGTGTGCCTGGGCACTAAGGAAATACAAATCCATTTCAGGCACCCTAGACCCCCCTGATTGAAGGGGAGGATCTGCAAGTCCCATGCAACCCAAGGCTGTTTGCCGACCCATGCCAATTAGTCAAGAGGGGAGCAGAATTTCAGTTGAGAGCAAGCCGATAATGGGAGTTGCAAATTAATAAGTATAGATTTTTGGGGAGTATGACCATTTTCGCTGTGGCCAATCTCCCAGTTAGAGACAGGTTTCAACTAGGCAATTTTCGAGCCATATCATTAATCTGCTGTAATTCTCATCCCACAGTTCCTCAATGTGCCTGCTGAGCCACACACCCAGATAGCGAAGAGGGTCACAGGCTCACATGAAGGGGAAATTAGAAAGTAAGGTTTGTGTGGCCCCCGTAAGGAGACACAAGATGGATTTTGCCATACCACCAAAGCGAGTGAACTTCTGCAGAAGAAGGTCTAGATTATTCGACGGATTTCTAATGTATAGTGTTAAATTATCCATATACATAGAGACAAGTGTCTGCAGTGGAGAGAACGCAAGCCCACGATGTGAATGAGGTTGCTGAAACCAGGCCATAAGTGTCTCCCTCACAATTGTGAAAAGAATTGTTGACAACAGACACCCTTGCAGTGCACAGCGAACTATTCCACAGGGAACAGAAAGCGTACCATTTATCGGTAAGCGCAGTGATAGGGAGTTTGTAAAGCAGACTGATCAGGCAAATACATCTATTATTGAACCAAAGGCTTTCCAGGAGGTAAAAAATATAGGGTCATTTGAGCTAGTCAAAAGCTTTGGCGACCTTCAGAAATATGGCTGTGACACCTACATTCAGATAAATTGTGTGGAGGAGGGCAAAGAAAATGTGCAGATTATGAGATGTCCTGTCTGTCCAGCATGAAGCCAGACTGGTCAGATGGGCCATGAGTGGCAGAAGGCGAAGAAGAACATATGCGCTGATCAGCTTTGGACGGAATATTGTTATCGAAATTAACCATGGATAGGAGTGTAAAGATTTGCAGTGCCTAGGGCCCTCATCTGGTTTAAAGGTAGTTACTATAAGGGCCTCACACAGGGAAGGAGGAAGTACACCAGTCCGTACAGACTCTTTGCAAACATCGAGAAGGTGTGGGGCAAGCAATGCCGCAAGTACCTTATAAAAGGAGGTGGGAAGGCGATCCAGTCCAGGGCTTTTATCTCCCAGTAGTTCTGCAATTACCTGAATAATTTCTTCGACCATGAAGGATTCCTTGAGGAAGAGGCAATTTGCGGTTCCATGATGAAATATCGATTACAAAAACATCGTCCAACAAAAATATCGTCACAAAAATATCGTTTACAAAAATATCGTCATCATATACTTAAACAAGGATTCACACAAATATCGATATTTTTTTATCGACTACCCTAATATCGTTAACACTTATATCGACTACATAAATATCGACTACTACATTATCGACATTCTTTAAAATAACATTACCTTCTACATTAATATCGACTACAATAACATCGACTACCTCTCTACTTATACAAATATACAAATAATATCGTCCTATTATTAACAACCAAATATACACAATACCTTTATATTATTCACATTTTTATAATTATTTAATGTTAAAAAATACTTTTCGCACATATATGTATTTACTATACCTATTATTTATTTATATATAAAAATACAATATCGTTTACTAATAAATACTTTTACAAACACTATCATACACTCCTATTGCATAATTTAAAAACACATTTCACTAATTTCTACATTTTAAAAATGTCATTCTATTAAAATAAATCACATATAATACATTTATTATTTAAATTCGCTAACAATTATTGATGCAACAAACTGTTCCCAAAATAACGGCTTTTAAATTCAAAATAATGTTCTCAACCAATGAATTTCAAATATATATAATTGAACTAATCAAAAGCTACCATTAATTAACTCACTACTATAAATACAATTACACACTTACCTTAATTTACCTTTTTTGGCCCAAACTTGGAGAAAAACGGTTACCTTGCTGAAGAGAAGAGAATACACCCCTACTACAACAACTACAAAACTTCATACTACAATTCAAGTAAGTGAAATCCCATTTCATTTATCAATCTAACCTGCCGAAAACTACCTAAACTCCCTAATGTAAAAACCTGTTCTTCTTTTCTGTTAAAATACAACTACAAAAACCTATCAACAACCACCAGAAAATAATAATCAAATAAAAAAATGAACTGCCTTATCCATGTCTACTTAGATAGCTGTAAAATAATTTAAACATTAGCAACGTAAACGTGCAATAGACTTCATATGTTATTAAGTACTATTATCCTAATACAATAAATAACACAAATAATTTTTTTTCAACAGATTATACAAACTTCATCCACCAATCTACAACTACACAACCAACATCTTCTACTACATCAAGTAAGTATAGTCACTGTATGTATTAAAAATCAGAAAGTTAAAACAAACAACTATAACACTAAATCATTTTTTTATTATTATTCTTTACCACTACTACAGAACATTAAAAAGAGAAACTCAAGAAAGAAAAATAAGAATTATATAATTAGCAGGAAAGCAACATTGTAAGTACGTGTTCACACTTTTTCCTTCTCATATACTTATCTCTATAAAAGTTTTTCACTTCTAATAAAAATACATATATATGTTTCCACAGATCTACCTTAGACATGGCAACTGGAGCTACTTTTATTACTTCTCAAAAAGGGAAAATAATGCTGAGCTACATGGGTTACACCTACACCCAAGAAAGAATCAAAGGGAATAAGACCCATTGGAAATGTAGTAAATATTACTCAAGTGCATGCTATGGTAGAGCAACTACTGTTGATAACAATGTTGTAAATGTACGTGAGCATAACCACCCGCCCAATGTAACAGAAGTCGAAGTTAGAGAAGCACTAGAGACATTGAGAGATGCTAGTACAGGCTCACAAGAAACAAGCACTAGTATTTTGAAAAATGTTTTAAGCAAAGTGCCAGAACATGTAACAGGACAGTTACCTTCAATCACCAACTTGAAAAGATTAATAGCTAAAACAAAATGTGCTTCTGATCCAACTCCACCAACCCCAGAAACTTTTCAAGACATAAAAATATATCCTGAATATACTATTACACACAATGAAGATAAATTCTTAATGTATGATAACCACAGTCATGAAAATTTTGTTTTACTTTTTGCAACAAAGAGCAATTTGCAAAAACTAAAATCATGTGAAACCTGGATGATGGACGGAACTTTTAAAGTATGTCCCAAACCTTTCTATCAACTTTACACCATCCATGGTGAATACCAAGAAACAAATATCCCTCTAATTTATACTCTGCTGCCAAATAAAACAAATTCTACTTACGTAGAAATTTTAACAACTATCAAAGAATTTACAGATAAATACTATCCACAAAGAATAATAATTGACTTTGAAATTGCCATGATTCACGCTATCCTTAAAATATATCCCCACACCTCAATACAAGGTTGTTATTATCACTACAACCAAAGTATATGGAGGCACTTACAAAAATGTACTTTAAGCATTGAATATTCAACAAACAGTAACTTTGCTTATCAGATTAAAAAGTTAATTGCATTGGCATATGTGCCAACAACAGAAGTTGCTAACTACTACAATTTACTACTTGACAGCCCTTTCTACCGCACCAATGAGAAAAAACTAACTCCCTTCTTAGACTATTTTGAAGATACCTGGGTGGGAAAATTACATTGTTCAGGCCACCACAGACAACCTAAATTTCAAATTCCATGGTGGAATGTGTATGCTAGTACAATAGCACAGAAAGCAAAAACTTACAACGCAGTTGAAGGATGGCATAATGCCTTCCAAGCCACTTTAGGAAGAACACAACCAACACTTCATAAACTAATCCAAAGCTTAAAAAAAGAACAAAGCTACCAAGAACTCAGAATAGAGCAATCTCTATCTAAAATCGGCCCTAAACTAAGTAAACAAACATTAAATATGTACGAATACCTACAGCAAAAAACCAGAATGTACCCAAGTATCGAAGGTCTAGAATACTTAGACCTAATAGCAAAATCCATCCTTTAACAAGCAATACCTAAAAACGTAGCAAATAATAAATAAAACATACTTTTTTTTCAATGTAGTTATATTATGTCATGTAATAAATAAATGTAATATATTATTACAAGACATAATAAAACAACATTAAACAAAATTGTACACTATAACACAATCCAACCCAAAATTAAAAATAATTATAACTTACGGTTCTGCTGCTGTAGAATATATTCCAACACGATTGTTTCCACAGGAATAAAACACAAATCAATCCATATAGTGTTTAAAAAACCCAACAAAATGGAAAAATACAACTGTTTTATAAGAGTCCCACGTCACAATCCTCTGGAGAATGGAACCATTAAAAACCCGAAAAATAATCACGAGAAAAAAGCTCCAAAATCCCGAAAAGTCAGGAAATATAATTAAACATTTACCTGTATTTAAAAAAAAAACTTGATAAAATCCATCTGCTCACCAAATTGAACACCTGTAAATAAATACAAGCAAAACCCACCCACAATACATACGAAATACACAAAGCCTACACATAGCATATAAAACATATGAAAACACCTGAAGTAATCCATTAATACAATACTAAACCTTGGTTTCATTAGAAATACCTAGCAAAGTACGTTATCCATAACGACCTGAAATAACACGTAATTATCACATAAACTGTAAATCACTACACATATCAACACGTACACACTACAACTAGCTCTCAAATACCTTAAAATGTAGTTAAAATTAATGTAAAATAAACTTACCTTCACCAACACGAAGCAGCTCCCAACCGCGAGGTTCCGTTTTCTGAAATGACCCAAACAACGATATCGATAGACTAAAAAGTGAAGTTCCAAAAACAAAATGGCAGCATAATAAAAACTAAAATAGGACTAAATACCCATTTTTCCCAAATAAAATTGTAATAAATAGCATATTTTTTTCCATGTTTACTAATAATTTTCTTATTATTGTGAAAAAACATATGAATAATGTAAAATATATAAATAATATTTTTAATATAATTATGTATTAATTATTTATTGTATATTAAAATATGTTTCTGATTGTTAAATATTTTTTTCTAATGTACAAAAACAAGCACTATTTTATGTACATATTTTTGGAAAATACAATTACATGTAAATTAATTAACATATTAAATTTTAATAAATAATATTAAAATGTAATACACTAAATACTGTATGAAAAACATTTATATATGGCAAATATTGCAATGTAATTTATAAACAAATAATTTGTTAAATTTGTAATCAAATCATATAAATGTTTGCATTAACAAATGAAAGTATGAATAAAAAATTATTCTACAAAACTAAATAACTATTTTACTTAATAAATGTTGAAACTTGTCATATGTATGTAAAAATGTTTTAAAAATTATTAATTGTTTATATTTTAAAATAATATTACAACATTACATATATTATTAATATTATAACTTTTAAATATTTTTTTTAAGAAATATAATGGACAGTAAACCATAATAATTTACTATTTTAACTCCAATCCAGCATAAGTCAGGGAAAGTACTGGACAGTAAACCATAATAATTTACTATTCTAACTCCTAAACAACATTAGTCTGAGAAAGTGCTGGACAGTAAACCATAATAATTTACTATTCTAACTCCAATCCAACACAACTCAAGGAAAGTGCTGGACAGTAAATCATAATAATTTACTATTCTAACTCCAAATATGACATTAATCTGGGAAAGTGCTGGATAGTAAACCATAATAATTTACTATTCTAACTCCAATCCAACATAAAGTCAGGGAAAGTGCTGGATAGTAAACCATAATAATTTACTGTTCTAACTCCAATTATAACATAACTCAGGGAAAGTGCTGGATAGTAAACCATAATAATTTACTATTCTAACTCCAATTCAACATAACTCAGGGAAAGTGCTGGATAGTAAACCATAATATTTTACTATTCTAACTCCAATCCAACATAAGTCTGAGAAAGTGCTGGAAAGTAAACCATAATAATTTACGATTCTAACTCCAAATATAACATTACTCAGGAAAAGTGCTGGATATTAAACAATAATAATTTACTATTCTAACTCCAATCCGACATAAGGTCAGGGAAAGTGTTGGATAGTAAACCATAATAATTTACTATTCTAACTCCAAATATAACATAACTCAGGGAAAGTGCTGGATAGTAAACCATAATAATTTACTATTCTAACTCCAAATATAACATTACTCAGGGAAAGTGCTGGATAGTAAACCATAATAATTTACTATTCTAACTCCAATCCAACATAAGTCAGGGAGAGTGCTGGATAGTAAACCATAATAATTTACTATTCTAACTCAAAATATAACATTACTCAGGAAAAGTGCTGGATAGTAAACCATAATAATTTACTATTCTAACTCCAATCCAACATAAAGTCAGGGAAAGTGCTGGATAGTAAACTATAATATTTTACTATTCTAACTCCAAATATAACATAACTCAGGGAAAGTGCTGGATAGTAAACCATAATAATTTACTATTCTAACTCCAATCCAACATAACTTAGGGAAAGTGCTGGATAGTAAACCATACTATTTTACTATTCCTACTCCAATCCAACATAAGTCTGAGAAAGTGCTGGAAAGTAAACCATAATAATTTACTATTCTAACTCCAAATATAACATTACTCAGGAAAAGTGCGGGATATTAAACAATAATAATTTACTATTCTAACTCCAATCCAACATAAAGTCAGGGAAAGTGCTGGATAGTAAACCATAATAATTTACTATTCTAACTCCAAATATAACATAACTCAGGGAAAGTGCTGGATTGTAAACCATAATAATTAACTATTCTAACTCCAATCCAACATAACTCAGGGAAAGTGCTGGATAGTAAACCGTAATAATTTACTATTTTAACTCCAATCCAACATTAGTCTTAGAAAGTGCTGGACAGTAAACCCTAATAATTTACTATTCTAACTCCTATCCAACATAACTACAGGAAAGTGCTGGACAGTAAACCATAATAATTTACTATTCTAACTCCAAATATGACATTAATCTGGGATAGTGCTGGATAGTAAACCATAATATTTTACTATTCTTACTCCAATTCAACATAAGTCAGAGAAAGTGCTGGAAAGTAAACCATAATAATTTACTATTCTAACTCCAAATATAACATTACTCAGGAAAAGTGCTGGAAAGTAAACCATAATAATTTACTATTCTAACTCCAATCCAACATAACTCAGGGAAAGTGCTGGATAGTAAACCATAATAATTTACTATTCTAACTCCAATCCAACATAAGTCTGAGAAAGTGCTGGAGAGTAAACCATAATAATTTACTATTCTAACTCCAAATATAACATTACTCAGGGAAAGTGCTGGAAAGTAAACCATAATAATTTACTATTCTAACTCCAATCCAACATAACTCAGGGAAAGTGCTGGATAGTAAACCATAACAATTTACTATTGTAACTCCAATCCAACATAAGTCTGAGAAAATGCTGGACAGTAAACCATAATAATAATGTATTTTAACTCCAATGATACTTAAATCTGTAAAATGCTGAACAGTACAAAAACACATTTAGGGTATTCTAATAAAATAACAACACTTTAAATATATATAAATAAAAATTATGATCTATGATACTACTAAATGAACTATTACTTTCTAACTGTACAATATTCTAATATTATAATAACAAAAAATAATATTAGTGAAAATATTTTTTTTTATTTAAATTTTATATTTTATTTATCTTTCTATTTTTTACATACTTTTTAATAATTCATACCATATATTATACAAAAAACACATCAAAAAATACTAAACAAAATACTTATTTAATTATTATTAATTGAGAAATTTCAATTTATAAATTATTTTCGCAAATTTTTAAATTTTAAATTTCAAATTTCGCATTTTTAAAATATTTAATTAGTTTTAAACATTATATTACATTAATCACACACTTTATTAGAAAAATATTACATAATATCTAAAATTGAAATCCAAGAAAACTAAATTTTCGTTTTCTAATTTAAATTTATTTAAATTTTAATTTGCATTTCATATCACTTATTATAAAATACTACCCACCCTTATCCCCTGAATCAACAACACACTGCAATTTTTTCAAAAATTTTAATTAAATCTTAACATTTTTATTTGGTTTTAAAAATTGAAATTTCGCATTTCAAATTTAAAATTTTAATTTAATTCTATATTGTTACTATTCTATACACATTATTTACACTACATTTTTAAATACCTACCCACCCTTATCCCCTATAATACCAATAACCCGCTCCTAGAATTTTTACTATTATTAATGTTATAAAAAATATTTTAAAACATATTAATACTAATAGACATTTTTTATTAATTATTTAAACATAATACATACTTTTAAACACTTATATAACACATTCTATTATTTTGTCCGTTATGGGTCTACCAAAATCCACACCTGCTTTTTCAATCCATATGGAACTGGGGGTAGGTTATATTGAAGACATGTTGTCCCTGGCGCCACTAAGGGCATGGATTAAAACTTGGCTCAATCCCAGCTTAACACTAAATCACAAGATTATCAGAGATTGTATGGGGCGGGATCGAGTGGCAGAGATTGAGTGGCTCTCATACATTAAAAAAACAGCAGGATATCTGGGCCGCCCCGACCTATATACTAACCCAGAATGTCTAAAAAAAGAGGATATTAGTTGGGTAAAGTCTGAATATACAAAGAAAAGGGAAGCTGAAAGAGAGTCATGCGAAATTATGAAGCCAACTGTAAGGTCCCATTTTTTGACTATTACATCTCTAGCTATCGAACCATATTTGGCGATAGTAAATAAACCTTTCCACCGGTGGCTTCTCACTAAATTTCGTTTCAATCAGGCTCACTTTCTGCTGGGTGAATATAGTACGTGGTGTAGGCCCCATGAGAACGCTCCCTGTAAGTGTGATGATTTCTCCGATCAGGATTCTTTGCATTTTCTCTTTTTTTGTCCCTTCTTTAGAAATGCTAGAGAGAAATTTATCAAGCCTATATTGAAAGATCAAAGGTTTATACAAGTAAAACCGGCTTTTCTGTTCCTACAGCTAATGGAAACACCTTTAATAATGTATGGGGTAGCCAATTTCCTTACAACGTCTATTCGGTCCAGACAAAAAAGACTCCGACCGCCGACTATTTGATTCAGCTCCCTGAAAAAGTCTTTACACGCTGTCAGGGTAGTGCTATAAATTGATTGTAACATAGATCTGTAAATATAACTGTAAATAGATCATTTAGCAAACTCATTAGTACAATCTGTGTAAATGCACTGGAAAACTTGAAGGAATCTATAGTCAGTGTAAATATGATGTAGCTGTATAAAATTTTTGTACATATATTTTGATTACTATTGAAAATTTGTACATAATGTCTCTTGTTTTAACGTTTTCTATGTAAAAATTTTTTTAATTCTTGTGGTCAATATTGGATGTATAGCATACTTTTATGATTTTAAATTAATCGAATAAAGTGTTTTGTTTTTTTTTTACTATTATTTTGTCGATATTATATACAGCGATATTTTCCTTAACGATATTCTGTTCAACGATATTTTATTTTGACGATATTTTTGTCATTCTAAAAAAACGATATTTACTACAACGATATTTACACCTACGATATTTTTTCTAGTCGATATTCTTACCTCGATATTTATGCTAGTCGATATTATCGGGTCGATATTCATGCTTTATACCCAATGTCCCTACTCTAGCCAAAGTAGCTGTACTGAGTCCAGGTAAGGAGTCAAGTGCCTTTGGGTTTGAAGAGTAGGCAGAGGAGCACAGATTAGTGTACAAGGGCACTAATGCATTGTTGTCAGTCTGTAAACATTGGTGGTCATCCAGCAGTTGACCACATAGTCACTTGGCCATAGTTTGTGCAGAAACAAGGCCAGAGTTTTACCAGCTCTGTCACTCTCCTCATATCTCTGGGTGCATGCCTCTCTCTCCAGATAGTGTGTCTCCTTAAGTGCCACCTCTTCATATTTTATGAGTTTTTCTAAGCATGGATGTGACCAGTTCTCTCTGACAGGGTTTGAAGTATCAAATCTCTATTGTGGGATTTCTGCGTCCAGGCGGAAAAGCTCTGCCCGAAGTGTCTTACGCACCCCAGCCTATTTGGCAATACATTCCCCTCAGATTACTACTTTAAATGCCTCCCACAGGGTAGGCAGGGAGTCTACTGAGGTTGTGTTGTGTTCAAAGTAATCTATAATGGCCTCTCGTACCTTGCTGTGGAACATCGGGTCTCACAGTGCCCTGGGAGGGGAGCCTCCAAGAAAATGCCCCCACGGCAGTGTTAGGCAGGTGGAGTTCTAGATGAATTTGAGCGTGATCAGACAGTATTCAGAGGAGATGCTGTACATCAGTGGTCCAGGAGGCGATGTACCTGGGGTGCAGCCAGAAGTCGATTTTGGACCAAGTGTTGAGGGTGCATGTTATGCAAGTTCTCTCAGTACTGTGCCAGTGGTGTGCACTCCATAGATCTGTAAGGCTGCTTTTAGTGATAATGGTTCATAGTTATGCAGCAGCTTGTGGTTGTGGGCTGCGTTACTCACTAAAACTATCAGCTCTTGTGTCCAGTACCACGTTAAAGTCTTCACCCCACAGGACAGCCCCTCAATTCATTGTCCCCACCAGTTGCCAGAACTCGGAAAAAAAGGGGAATCTCTTTTTTATGGCCATGCACTGACACAAGTATTATTGGGTGACACTGTAGAAGTCCTGCCAGGACATTGTAGTGCCCCTGTCAATCATAAAGCACAGCACATGTGCACCAGTAAACACCTCTGCAAAGCATCAACACAACACCCAACGCATGGCTTGAGTAGCAGGCAACGTGCTTAAGGCCCACCCAATATGCCCTCAAGTGCGTCTGTCAAGTGTATCTCATGCAGTAGGCAGAAGTTGATATTATGTAGCTATAAATAGGCTAAAACTTAATGCAATTTCTGTCTGTCATTCATTCCCCTAACATTCCAAGTTAAGCATGTAAATGCCACCATAGGAGATCATAGGGAGCACGGGAGGCGTCGATATTTGGCCAGGTGTATGAAGCATAGAAAGGATGCAAGGCTGAGTGGCCAATCAGGGGACATAACTTGTCAAAAACATATTTTTTGAACAATGCTTCAACTCATAATCCACCATCCCTCCCACCCACAACTCCCAAAGAAGAAGTGAGAAAAGCACCCGTTCCAAGGAGGTGTGAGGGCTGCCCAACACTCTCTCAGCATGGAAAGCCAGATATGAATGTACGCAGGGCATGGGGCAACTTACATGATCTCTGGCTGGGCAACGCAGTAACCCTGCAACAACTGGCAGAGGTCCGTGGGGTACTCCTGTTCCAGAATCCAAACTGGTAATTTGGTGTGATATACGCACTCCAGGACCAAAGGCAAGGCCTGCCACCTTGGAGTTGCCCAGTCCCCAATCTGTCGATCATTTTCACTAAGGTGGCCATTACCCAATCCTGGCTGAGGCAGGGCAGGCTCAGCAGCAAGGAGTCCTCTGTCAAATTTAGCACCTGCCTTCTGGTCTGTAAAAAGTGAGTTTTCACTCGTGATGTACTCTGAGTTTGGCAGGAAAGATCAGGGAGTACTTGGCATCTTTCTTCTGTAGTGTGTACTTTAAAAGAATAAAGTCACATCTGGTGGCCTGGACAATCAGGGTGAAATCTGGGAAAAAAGAGATCTCACTGCCCCAGTATTGTAGGGACTGGTACTCCCTGACAAGGTGATGTGTGGTGTCTCTGTCCCTATAGTTTAAGAGCCTCGCAATTATCAGGCGAGTACAATCCACCAGGACTGGGTGCAATCCCAGTGGTCTGTGTATCTGCTCAATGGTTATCAAGGGGGAGAGAACCACCCTGAAGACAGCGTGCAGCATCTATATTATGAAGTTCTCCATGCGGTCCTTGGCTGTTGATTCTGGGACTCATAGATTCCTCTGATTGTTGTAACACAACTGCACCTTCATGTCTTAATTTTTGTTGCATATAACTTCCAGTACTTTCTCCCCGGCTGAGCAGTGTGTATCTTCCACATAAGATGAGCAATGCTTGAGTTGGTGAAACCCGATTCTCGTGTCTGTCTACCTTCTCCTTCAAGCGGTCAAAGCAATCAGCTAGCATATCAATTTTCATATATATGGTCTGTAGGCTTTGTTTGAGGTCAGTAAACATTGATTACATTTCTAGCTTCTGGACCACACCTCCCCCAGCCTGGAAGCTTGATGCAGAAACCTAATGCATTGGGTTCATGGTGTCCCTCGTCCTGCATGATTCAAAGGGCAGCTTGGACTGCTTATTGTCTGTCTTCCCCATGGTGTAGGCATACACTCAACCAGACACAGGAGGAGACGTGGCTTAGGTGCCTGGGGGCAAATGGCAGATATGCCTCATCACTTTACTCCTGGGCGTGCTGCACAGGAAGGTACCAATGAGTTCAACTCAGCAGTCAAAGGAGGGTTTTGGAGGCAAGTCACACTCAAGCCACCATGCACTCTCTGGGTGAAGGCCCAATCTAGGGTGCAACTCCAGCAGTTGCAAACCCATGGTGTTCACTCTGGTTGACTATGTAGGGCCTAGGCAACAGGCCTCACCTCACCCTGTCATTGTCTGCATGGGGGGCACAAGCAGGCCAACGGCAGCTGAATGACTCCAATTCTCAGGAGTAAGTAGTAGCAATGATATGTTGAAGTCCAGCTGGCACCAAAGAGTTCAGCCACTTCCCACACAGTATTAGTCCAGAAGCAGGACCTCACCTGCACTCTCACCTCACTCTCAGGGCCAATCCACTGAACAGTAGTGCCTGTAGGGTAATGAAGATGAGGCTCCAGCAAAAGGTGCTGAATGGCACAATCAGGCAGTCTAGATCATGTAAGAGACACAGCCCAACTTCACTCCCAATCAAAATATGTGGAGGGCAGGCATGTTCTTCAGCAGCATAGGGGGCTTAGTCTGTAGGCCCACCTCATCTCAGGGAGCCAGCACTGGAGGGCACAAGCACGCCCATAGGAGAGGCCGGGACAGACACTTGAGGCAGCCTCCCGACTGCAGCTTACTGTGTACCATGACAAACAAGTCCCATGCCTCACAGCCCACCCCGGCTGATGAACTAGGCCAGGAAAGTGTGGCGTTTCACTCAGGAGGCCCACAAAGGAATGTGGGGCATGATCAGGCAGTCAATAGTGGGGGGCAGGTCACCGTCCCAGCGCCAACCAACCACCGGCCCAGGCAGCAGCACTTGTTTCGGGAGTAATCCAGTGTCTGAAGCCCCCCATGTGGCACCAAGCGAGGCTTGGTGCGCCTTTCATCTCCACTCACCACTGGGCAGCCACAAGACCCTCTGGAGCACCTGGCTTCCTCCACATGCCACTCTCACACATTGCTGGCCCCTACCGGGAACGGGCAAATGCCTACACATTCAGGACCAAGTTGCCCCTCTCCGGGGGAAATGACTCTGATCCTGGAACACCGTTTTTCTTCCTGGCAGTATCAGCAGGTGCAGGAGGGTTCCGGTCATCTCTTTGCATAAGCTGATGCCATTCTACTGCACAGATAAATGCTGAGATTGCCAATCCAGCCGGCAGAGCACCTTCAACAGGTGGCCATGTTGAGGCCAGACTAGCTCCGCCCCCTGACACCAACATTTAAGCTCAGAATATCTTGGAAACCTATGGCCAGAACATCAAGGGCATAGACACTCTTGCCTTTTCCCAGCTGGTTACTCGCCGCATATACTTACTTTGTCACAACCTCCATCTTCCCTTTTCCACTATTCCTAACCAACTCTTTTAGGAAGAGTCCTTCCTACCTCTTGGTGTGCCATATCTTAATCAAATTTACTGTGAAAAATAATCTCTGGAACAAGAATCCTTGTAGCTGCCTTGCACTTGTCAAGTCCGCTAGAAGAAATCTAAATAACGTTTGCCCAGCTCTGTTCACCCAAGCTTCCCATAATTTCCAAGGTCACCCTTTAACTTCTACTGAAGAACTCTTAGCTTATGTTGGGAAAAAACAGCTATGGATGCTTCTCCTCCCTTCTCATTACATCAGCAGATCTTTTAGAAGTTCAATGAATAGCAAACCAAAGACACGATCTCCTTAAGTGCCATGGCAGAGCTCTAGAAAGATGCTGCAATGTGCACTCCAAACTCTTTGTGAGAGCATCCCCCCTCCTTTCAGCTGGGATGTCTTCTATGCAAAATGTGTCACCTGAGCCTCTCAGCTCTTACCAGTCATTTCCTTACCTCCCTCACTTCTTTACAGTACTTCCGTTCCTCAACAATGAAAACATTCCTTTATTACACCCTCATCTAAACCTTTTCTAGTTCCCAAATAATCTCTTGAAATATAAACTTGATTCAGGCCTCCTATGCATTGCTAAAGCACATGTGACAGCAGTGCACAACAGCTCTCCTCTTTCATTGAAGTCCATGGCATCCTCAGTGACTTTCAATCAAACTTCAGAAGACAGAGAGTCCACACTCTTAAACATGCTATTAGCAGCATTTGACACCATTAATCAACAGGAACTCCTTTGCCATGTATATATTCTTTTTTCTTCCTACATAACTGAACTCAACAGGTCAATCTGGGTCCTTCTCTCTCGGACTCTCGGATCAGATGTAATCACCTGTGGGGTTTTGTAAGGTTCCGCTCGTTCTCCGGTGCTTTTCGATATTTGTATGATCTCTCTCACCAGACTACTAGGCTCGTAGGACAGTAGGTACTATGTGTATGCCTAGGACATGCTCTAACACATTCATGAATGCTTTGGTAATCCCTTAAATGTTATTCGCTGTATACCCCGGCAGCCTGTTAGAGGCAAAATACGGCTATGCCTGAATGGTAAGAAAACGAAAATTCTGCTTTTGGGATCTCTCTATCCCTAGTCCACCTTCACTTTCAGGTGGTGGCTTTCTTGGGTTCCAACACTCAACTAGTGAAAAAGATCACAACCTGGGTCTGCTCCCTGCCATGATTCCCACATGCACAGTTGCAATAGTCGTTAAATTGGCCTTCTCAAAAATCATGTCTATGCTTCAGCTAATCCACCTCACCTGCCTCCTATGTGCTTTGAATCGCCATGTTCTCTCAGCCCCTCCCCCTTTTGTCTCTCCACTGGCTAATGGCAAAAGAACATACTTTCTTCACATCTCAATGCTTCACTCATAAAGCTCTGCACAGCTGAGCCTCAGTCTACCTGTATAAGTTGTTTCTTTCAGACCTCCCAGCCAAAACCGCAGTCCTGCTAATCACAACCTATTCTTCTTACAACCAAACAGATAATAAGACATTTGGTGACAGGTCTCTAACATTCTTGTGGGTCCTACCTCTTTATTTCCCTTCGATTGCATATAAGTTGGGATCAAGACTTTAATAGAAAGTTGCATAAAAACGATCAAATGGACACTTCTTCTGCTGCTCTTGACTGCACCCGGCCTAAGGTGGTTAGACGTCAACAACTAGTCTATATTCAATTTGTGGCCCTCTGCTTTCTATCTATACCAAGACCTTTGTATCTGCTTTCCAATTCTCCAGGACTACCAGGTTGCAGTTTAGACTTGATTTTGGTGAACTGAATGGCACAAATGTTGTGAATGGCTGTAGTTTGTTGAACTGTTGACAGAGTGGAGAAGTCTAGCAGTGTTATATAGGTTATACATTTGTTGTAAGGAGGAGGTGGCTCTTTGGGGAATAAAAAACTGCCCTTCCCCACGACAACCACATGGCCTTATTACTTATGACATTTATGGAAGTTATGGAACAAGAATGACTGGAAAGAGATTCTATTTCCTTTGATTAAAATCTGGCAAAGTACCAAAGGGACTAATTATGGATTTTCATTTTGTCTAGTTAGTTTCAGGGAAATCATGCCAGGGAGTCTGCAGAATGTTTGGAGCCTGAATCTGCATTTTTGAAATGCGTATACTGATAATACCACTACTACTACTAATATTAATATTAATAAAAAATGATGATAAATACAATAACTGGAAACACAAAGGGGGGTTGTGCCCTATTGAGCGCTGGGTAGGACACCATACTATTGTGAGTAATAATTGAGGACCCAGTCGCTTTTTAGTTCTGCCACTTTTTTATTTTGAGCAGATTTTTTGTACACCACCGTATTTAATCAGTGGGTGTTGTAGTATTGTTTTTATGAAATAAATACAAGTTGCATCACTTGTGTGGATTGTTCTACTTGTCTGGGAATTTGCTTTGTCATACACAAGTGGGTATATCCTATGTACAATACTTACATTAAACAGTGTAAACAAACACTTATGTTACAAATATACAAAAAACATTTACGCTAAACAATTTGCACAATATACATATACATGGGGAAAGTGTGAACTGTACCCTACTAACTAATTTCAACACTAGACCTTTTTCGTAACTACTTTTTATATTTGGGGTCTAGTAGCGCAAACATGAAATTTCATGACTGTTAGATATTCGTCATAATTTGCAGTCTATTGTTCAAACCAACTTTGCGCTAATTAGAGTTTATTTATTCTTGTGAACCAAAAAAAACGCCGACGCGTTTCCAAGCCTGTGTGTTTAATCGTCAGGCTCTTCTTCAGGGAGTGGGTTAGGTGGGTACCTGTGTAAAAATAACATGGAATGTTTGAGAATAGGGCCTCTCTCTAACATTGAATCAGTACTCTTTGGATGGTTGCACATAATTTTACCTTTCCGCAGAGAATAGTTCTTCTGTCTCTCTGTGAAAGCGCTTCTGACTAGTAAGTCGTTCTGCAGAGGTAAAGGGCACATCATATATGCGTTCAATTTATTTGAACAGTGGGCCTCTTTTAATTTTAACTAAAATCGGTGATGGTGAAATGTCAGGACATCGTTTTACCTTTTTGATCTGTGAGCGCGGGTCTTCGATTGAAGTTCTATTTTTCTTTTTTCTTTAACCACGCTTCATTAGGTGCAAAAAACGGCTGGGTCTGTATCGACAACAAAGATTTAGGCAAGAGTTAGTTTTCAGTAATGGAGTCTTACCGGGGGTTGTTGTCTATGTTTAGCCATTGCTTACTTCGAATTTCAGCCCGCAGGCTGGCCGCTGCTCGTGCACTATTGGCGGCGTCTTGGTTTTCTCTTTTTAAGTTTTCTCGCATGTGGCTTAAAAAAACGGAAAATCGTTTTAGTTTTACGTTCCGCCTTATTGCTCATATAATCCCCTCGGTTGTTGTCTTACCTGAGGAGTTGTTCAAGGTTTCCGAAATCTTCCAGCCGGCTTCTGTGTTGAACGGTTAGTTACACAGTGCAAGTCACATGACTGGTTGGTTTTATTCTTGTCATGTGTTTCAGGGGTTGTGGGAGATGTAGTCCTGACCTATTTAATTGCTAGTGTTTTCTGCAGAGGGTGCATTAATATCTTTAAGCTTCTAGTTGTTCATTCAGTCCTGTATCCACGCAGTTAAACTTCATGATTAAATACGCTTCTCTCCTGATTAACAGCGTTTCCACGTTGCCTCCTCTTAATGGAGCTTTTATTCCGGAGAGAACCGACCACCTTAGATCTTTCTCTGTATGGTTTTCATCAATAAAATGTTGAACCATGGATGCAGTTGTTACTTTTTGTTTGATCCTAGAGCGGTGTTGTGCCAATCTTTGTGTAATTTGCTGGTTCGTTTTTCCAATGTAAATTTTATTACATGGGCACAATATTACGTAAGCAATATTTCTGCTTTTGCAGTTGGTGAACTCTTTGTGGCTCCATTTTATGTTGTTGTGCTCAAACATAGTCCCTTCTATTGTGCTTGCACATGCTATGCATGTGCCACACTTATGGTGTCCTTGCACTGGGCTTAAGTTCCATAAGGCGCCGAGGTCACTTTTTGCTTTTGATGTACCTAGATCTGCTCGTATTAGTTGTTGACCTAGATTTCTGTTTTTTTTAGCGCAAACATGGGTTTTGCAAATGGAGCATCGAGATTTGACAACAGATGCCAGTTCTTCAAAATTATCGATTTGTATCGATTTGTGAGTGGACCAAACGTTGTAACACATACCAACTGTTCTAATGTTTTTTTTACTTTATTGGTCAACAGCCCTTCCCTTGGTGTAAACCATGCACGTTTTGTTGCGTGCTTCAACATCTTTTTGGGGTAGCCCCATTTCATTAGTTGTTCACAGAAGATTTCTGCATGTGTTAAGTAATCTTCTTTTCTGGAACAGTTTCTTCGAATTCTTAGTAGTTGGCTATATGGTAGGTTCTCTTTTAAGCTTTTTGGGTGAAAGCTCCGATAGTGGAGAATGGTGTTCTTATCTGTTTGTTTTCGGTGTAGTGTAGTGATCAATTCTTTATTTTGGTGAAAGACCTCAACGTCTAGGAAAGTTAAGCGTGAATCGCTGTGTGTCATACTGAATTTGATATCCGGATGCCTGCTGTTAAGCCATTCATGGAACTGGGCTAGTTGTTCCGAGGTCCCATTCCAATGGCACCAGATATCATCTATATAGCGTTACCACTTTTGAATGTGTTCGCTATATGGATTGTTTTGATAGACAAATCTTTCTTCGTACAAGGCCATGAAGAGCACTGCCATCTCTGGGGCATAAGGACACCCCATGACAGTTCACTTCACTTGCACGTAGAAAGTGTCCATAAATCGGAAATAGTTTTGTTTTAAGGCCATGGTAGCCAATTCAATTATGAATTTTGTGGGCACTCTCTGTGGTTTTGGCCTGGTCTCTAGGAAGAACTCAATCGCCTCAAGTCCTTCATCTTGAGGGATCTGGGTGTACAATGAATTTACATCAAACGCAACCAACAGTTCTTTATTTTCATCAAATGGAAGATTCTCTACTTTTCTAATGAAATCAGATGTGCCTTTGATACAGGATGTTACATCACTCAAAAAGGGTTTTAAAAAAAGTCTACATATTTTGCTATTGGTTCTAAAACAGAGTCACACCCGGAGACAATCGGTCTTCCGGGTGGCTCATGTAGATTTTTGTGCACTTTGGGCAGGAAGTAGATCACAGGAGTGCGTGTTTTTTTTTTGCTCATATAATCAAATTCCTTTGGGCCCAATATGCCTTTGTCCAGTCCTTCTTTGAGTTTGATGAGAATTTCTGTTTGAATTCTGTTGGTTGGGTCTTCTGGTATTTTCCTGTACCATTCTGTGTTATCAATTTGACTAGTTGCCTCCTTTATGTATTTGTCTTTTTGCCAAACTACCAGGGCTCCCCCCTTGTCGGCCGGCTTGACCACTATGGACGTATCCTCACTGAAGTTTTTGATTGCTGCCTGCTGGTCTTTTGAAATGTTTCTTCTAAAGAAAGTTTTTTGTTGGCCTAACGTGAGTGATGACAGAACTGCATGCTCAAACGCCAATATTTGTTTGGGAACCATTTGTGCTGTCGGAGTGAAAGTGGACTTGTTTGATAAATTAGAAGGTTCTGGTAATTTTGTAGTTTCTTTGTTATGAAAGAAAGCCTTTAGTCGTATTTTTCTAAATAGATCTTGTGCCTCTATTTTAAGATTTATTAGGTCTGTGTTTGTCGAAGGAACAAATTTGATCCCTAATTCAAGGACTGATCTTTCGTGTATGGGAAGCTGTTTGGAAGAGAGATTAATAATCGAAGAATTTGTTATGTCTTGAAATAGTTCTTGTTGCGAGTTCTCATCTCCCATGCTTTTTGTTGGGGTTGGGGTTGGAACCTTACATGGCCTCTGCCTTCGCCTTTCTCTAAAAAAGAATTTGAACGTTTTGATGTACCTTCTCTGGAGTCTGGATCTCCAGAGGAATCTGAGGATGAACTCTCCGAAAAAGTGAGGAAACGGTTTTTAGATCTTCCTTGGTATTGGGAGAGGGCTCTACGGGATTCCTGTTGAGTGTAATAGTCTTCCCTTAAGTAGGGATAAACAGTTTCAAGATTAAATGCTTTACAGTCTTTTTCAAACTTGTTGATCCTATAGTTTATTGTGTTGTCCTTAAACGTTTGTAGTTCTTTTTCTATTTTATCTAATAGGGCTTTGGCTTCTAACGTATTGTGGTTATCATTGATTGCTTTACTTAAAGCATCAATTTCCTCCTGTTCTTTTGCACAAATTTTCTGAGCAGTCTCAACAGTGTGGACCATTAGGGGGCGTGGCTAGCAGCATGGCCGGCTAAGACGTGTCTGGCCGGAGCTCCGGCCGGGCTGCCAACTAATCCGACGTTTTTACCCTACCCCGGACGAAGGCTCTCTCATCAGGCAGTGTGTGCAAGCGCGCTACATCAGGGGCTTGCTTTGTGGCACCGACAGCGCCGTGGATCTCTCATTAATCCGCCGTAATCGGCACCAGATCGGGTGCGCTCGTACCAGGCAAGATGGCGGCGACAGCATAGGAGGCGGCCGCGGAAGAAAAAAGCAGACCGCGGAATCCTGACTAGGTGCGGGAGGAGAGCCGGCGGCGGAGCGGAAAGGCTGGGACCTGACCCGCGTCCCGGGGCAGACGAGTGGAGACCACGCAGTGCCGGGACCTCTGGGTCGGGCCCCGGCCGCCTTCACCAAGATGGCGGCCGCCTACGAACGGAGCCGGTAAGCGAACTCGGAGGAGTGGGGTAAACCGAGCCGGCGAACACCAGCGTTGTGCAGTAGCCTGGGGCAGAGAGCGGGAGAAGTCCGGACCTGCTTTCCCCCCCTCCCCCCCTGCCCGACGGTGAGGAGCACGAACGACCGGTGCGTGGAAGCTCCCTCGCCCCTGTGAGGTGGAACGGAGCGAGGCTTGATGCAGAGGGGAGCTCGGGGTGCGACATCCTGGAGGTGAGGCCACCCGGGGAAGGACCTTGTGGTGGGGGCCGGAGATTTTCACCAGGCTCGAGACTGTGCCATCCGCGTTGACTGCGACACCCTCCCCCCTCCCCCCCTGCACCCGACCCACCTGGCGCGTAGTACTGTGGTGCAGTGAGGCCCCCGGGGTGCGGGGACCGGCGGCGGACGGCGGCAGCGGACAGCAGACAGCGGCGGCCGCTGGCTGCGAGAGGGGACTGCATCTGGAACGGCGTGGTCCAGTAACTCAGCCCACTGTCGAGGAGAAAGCGGAGGAGCCAGGCCTGGGGGTGAACTCTGGACATCGAGGGCTGCTCCGTCCCGCGGACCGGACGCAAAGCACTACACAGCGGGTGGTGCGAGGAGGGATAAGCGCTATTCAGAGGACGGCGAGAGGAGCGACTCCCCAGCAGGCACCCCACTGCGGTCCTCCACGGGTTGGAGAGTACGCCTCTGCCACTCCAAGCACTACAGAGGGAACGCCACCCAGAGCAACTGGGGATCCGAATCTGACATAGAAGCTTCCCTGGTGGCTGGGAGGGGACGGGTCGAGGTGCTTCAACTGGGGACGTGTGGTGCACAAAACAACGGTCACACGACACTCACCCCCCCCACCTAGGAGCTACACCCGGACTAGCGGCTGCACCTGGAAAAGGTATCAACGTGCTGGGGACAGCGTCAGGGATACTGGCGCTCATCTACAACAAGTCGCAGACGTCAATAGAGATCACGCCAGAATCACAGCCGGTCCCACAGCGAGGGCAGTCATGGGGAAACAAGATCTGATCCCTAAACCAACGAAGCAAGGCCCCATGGACAACTTTGCTACATCAAGACAAAACGTGGACCAGCGGCCGGATACGCCTGGACCGCTCATCGAAACGGCAATGCTCCTGGCAGCCATCCAGGCATCTAGAAGTGACATCCAGGAATCGCGGGCTGCATTGGAGGTAAAAATCGAAGAAGTGGGCTCCGAGATCACGCTGCTACGCCAGGACGTTCGCAATTTAACAGGGAGAGTAACAATGGCCGAGAACAGAGTCACAGATAATGAGTCATCGATCACAGCGTTAAAGAAAGACATGGCAGAGCTGCAGGCCTCACATCGCCACCTGCAATGGAAGGTGGATGATGCCGAAAATAGATCCCGCCGCAACAACCTCCGCTTTGTGGGTTTTAGAGAAGGACTTGAAGGGAGGGATGTGGCCTCCTTCCTCCATGCATGGCTAAAGACTACTTTCCCCGCGGCTCAGTTCTCTACCTGTTTCGTTATTGAGAGGGCCCACAGGGCGCTGCTGGCCAAGCCGCCAGAGGGCGCGAGACCGAGACCGGTCATCGCGAGATTCCTAAACTATGCTGACAGAGACTTAATCCTTAGAGAAGCCAGGAAGCTGGGGGAAATCCGATTCGAAAATGCCACCATTATGATCTTCCCAGACTATAGCCAGGAGGTGTCAAAACAACGCCGCTCCTTCGACTCGGTGAAGATGAAATTACGTGCCTTGAAATTGGACTACATGCTCCTTTTCCCGGCGAAACTTAAAGTTATCTTTAAAGACAAAACCATTTTCTTCACGTGCCCGGAGGACGCCTGGCACTGGCTTGAGGAACGCCCCATTTTGAACAGTAGAGAAACAGTGGGAAGAGACGCCATAGACAGATCGCTGAGGGTAAGGACGCGATGGGAACAGCCGAAACCACAAAGACTAAGGTCCGGAAAGATCAAAGGGCGTAAACCAGCGACGCCCTATCAGACCCGCGGCACCAGCGGGAGGAGAGGGGGCAGATCGACGTCCCCGAACCACAACAACTCTATGTCGGGCTCCAGGTTCAGCAGCCTACGAAATGGTATCCGCTCGGAGGGCGACGAGGACGAAGACTCGGAGGGACGTGAATCCGGGGGAGACGGAGAGAACAGTCGTGCCGAATCAGTCCACCCCCTGGTCGCTGAGATACAGCTACTGGAACAGGGCTCATCGGGTCTGGGTCCCGCGGCGGACACCCAAGACTCGTACTCATGAACATGGACTTCCGGGGGACATTGAGATAGCAGCCCGGTACCGGGAACATGCAAGTTGACACGCCTTTATATGTTGTTTTTCTTGTTCTTTCAGTTGTTTGGTGTATGTTGGGAGGGAAAGGTGGGAGGGCGACAGGCCTTCTCCCGCGGATGGTTAGGTCCCTGGAAGGGTAGCGACTGGAAGGGGAGGGAGGTGGGGTGGGGGAGGTTGGGAAGACATGTTTTTTTTGCAATTGTGAGTTGGGGGAACAGGGGAGCTGGGAAGGGAGGGGGAAACAAGTTGAGAAACAGCGACTACATGCCACTACGCACCTTACACCACATCACCTCGGGAGCCCTACCTGGAAATATGAAGGGAACACACAATGGCAGATCCACTAGATCACACTCACACGGGTGACACAGGCGTCACAATATTATCTTGGAATGTGAATGGCCTTGGGTCAAAGATCAAACGGGGCCTAGTAAATGCATATCTAAAAAGGCTAGCGCCGGACATTATATCACTCCAGGAAACCCACCTAAGAGGCACTCAGTTCGTTTTTTTTAGCAAGAGGCAGGCACGTGGTGCTAGCGCACTTCGGTTACACGGCGGACTCCAGGGGAGCTGCAATCCTCGTTAAAAAATCCACACCGTTCACCATCACTCGTACATGGTTGGACCCTCAGGGGACGTATGCAGGAGTACAGGGAACATGGAGGAGGCGCAGGTACACAATCGTCTCAGTTTATGCCCCCCCAAAACTCCAGGCGCGCACCCTCACTGCAGTCACTGCTATCCTTCTAGACACGGCAGATATGATCCAGATAGTGGGGGGGGACTTCAATGATGTAATGTGTGCCACAAGTTACAGATCGGGGACCCCACATACAGCGGGACACGGCACGGCACTGGCTCGACAGATGCACACTTTGGGCCTCACAGATGTCTGGAGATGGCTCCACCCCACACAGGAGGCCTACTCCTTCTACTCCGGGGCCCACAGGGTCTTTTCCAGGCTGGATTATATATTTACTTCTAGGCAAGAAATCACGGTCAATGACTTAGCGGAATATAAAGCACGGGGAATCTCGGACCACTCCCCCCTGTCTGTACACTTGGGACGAGGAAGGAGGGAAACGACTATGGAATGGCACCTTGCGGCGTGGGACCTGCAAACACCGGATCTATTGAAGGGAATTAGAGCAGACATAAAGGTGTATGTGGCTGAGAATGAGGGTTCAGTAGAATCAGGGATCACACTCTGGGAAGCACTTAAGCTAGTCCTTAGGGATCGTATAAACAGCAGACGGGGGCGACCAGGAGGGAGTTACAACAGACGGTTACGAATGAGGAGGTCTCGATCTTAGCCCTCGAAGCAGAATATCACCATGGAAAGGAAGAAAAAATACTTAGGAAATTGCTAGACACACAAAGACACTATAGAGAACTTGTCACTGGGGAAGCACGCACACAGGCACTGGCGACACTCCACCGCCTATACGACGTGGGTGATAAATCTGGTAAACTTCTAGCATGGCTGAGCAAGAGAGAAAGGGCGGCACGTTGGGTAGACAGGATTGAAGTGACGGGGAACAGATCAGCCTGTACGGACGAGGCTATAGCAGAGGCCTTTGCTACGTATTATGAAGACTTTTATAGAGCTAGAGATTTGGGGGGCGAGGTTGAAGCCAACCACTATCTGTGCGACATGGAGGTCCCAACACTGTCCCAGGAGGATGCCACGGACCTGGAAGCAGAGATTACACTAGAGGAAATAGCAGAGGCAATAGCGTCCCTAAAGCCGGGGAAGACGCCGGGACCCAACGGCTTCCCAGCGGAATTCTTCAAACGTACGGCGGACCTGCTGCAATGCCATATTAAAAAGCTCTTTGTTGAGGCACTCCAAACGGCGAGCCTGCCACCTGATCTGGCCACGACCACAATTGTCCCTATACACAAGGAGGGTAAACCCAGAGACATATGTGCCTCCTACCGCCCGATCTCTCTCCTCACTATGGAGACGAAGATTCTGGCCACTGTCCTTGCTAGGCGCCTGCGGAGGGTAATTTCTGATTTAGTGCATGCGGACCAGTCTGGGTTCCTTCCAGACAGGGCAACCAAATGAAACCTCCGCCGCACACATAACTGGCTGCAGGAAGTCCGAGAGAGGAGCGAGCCCCATTGGTTCCTCTCATTGGATGCAGAAAAGGCCTTCGATGCAGTTCACTGGCCCTTCTTGTTTGAGACGCTACGGAGGTTCGGCTTTGGCCCTAAGTTCTTACAATGGATTAGACTCCTATACTCTGCCCCAAAGGCACGAGTGAGAGTTAATGGACGACTGTCACGCGAATTCCACATTAACAGAGGAACACGCCAGGGGTGCCCACTGTCGCCCCTTCTATTCACATTGACGATAGAAATACTAGCAATCCGGATCCGACAGAATCAGGGTATTAGGGGGTTCACCTGGGGAGACTCGGAAGCTGCCCAGGAAAAAATGTCACTATATGCGGACGACTTCCTGCTGTTTGTGACGGAACCGGATGCCACGATCCCGGTCCTGTTCAAAGAGTTGGATGACTTCGGAGCGAGAGCTGGTCATACTATTAATTGGCATAAATCGATTCTATATGACCCACAGGGCCGAGAGCGACGGGATTGCCTACCGGAACTCCTCATTCACACCACAGAGGGATTCCAGTACTTGGGGGTATTCATAACGCTAGACGAGATACTTTCCCTTAATAACAATGTGACCCGCATCATGGCTAGTGCGAAATTAGAAATGGACCAGTGGAGGCAGCTCCGGCTCACCCTATTGGGGCGCGCAGCACTATATAAAATGGTTCTGCTGCCAAAATTCCTCTATGCACTGCAAAATGAATATTACCCGCTCTCTCTTACAACCTTGCCTAAAATCCACGCGGATCTGCGAGCATTCTTATGATTGGGGAAACACCCGAGAGTAGCCTTAGCCACACTACAACGCCACCAGTACAGTGGTGGGATCTCCCTTCCTAACCTAGAGGCATACTATTGGGCAGAACACCTTACCCCGATAAATGAATGGTTGCATGCAGCAATAGATCACCCTACTTATTCGCTAGAAAGATCAAAATGGTCTCACACAAACGTTCTGTACTACCTATACGGAGGTCCAGGGGGAAACACCTTCTGCCGGCTACTAGGATCACGTTGACTGCATGGAACAGGGCGACCAAACGCATGGGATGGGACAAACGGCCCACCCAACAGACACCACTATGGCACTGTAAGTGGCTGGGTGAACTTAACAAACTGACAGGCTTTAGGCAGTGGGATGACATTGGCATTTCGACCATAGGGGACGTGATTGCTAGGGGAGAACTGAAAACATTCCACGCCTTACAGGGGGACTTTGGCCTACATAACACTCAGTATTACAGATACACACGGCTAAGGCACGCCTGGAGGGCACAGAACATCGTTCTGGCAGACATCCCAGAATACGCCCCGTTGGAGGGTAGGTTACTGCAGGAGCAAATAGGGAGGGGAGCGGTGTCCCTCACGTACAGAACGCTGACCAACAATACATTGGGAACCCTACAAGACCTGAGAAACAAATGGGAGGCAGACACGGGGGAGATGGAAGACCTGGACTGGGAGATGGTTCTTATGCACCCTCGTGAGGTTGCGATTAAGTCCAGACTCCGTCTCATACAGCTGAAGGTGTTGCACAGAGCCTACTACGACAGGGTGCGACTGTACAAAATGGGGAAGGTCATGGACACTGCATGCCTTAGGTGCCACCTACCAGAGGGGAATTTCTACCACATACTTTGGGGCTGTGAAATCATACAGGAGTACTGGGAGGACATATTTGGGGAATTGGATGAGGTCCTGGGAACTACTCTACCACGTGACCCAAAATTAGCTCTGTTGGGGTTGACGACCGAAGTCGACTTGGCCCGCCCCTTGATCATATTCCTAGTGCTGGCATTGGTGGTGGCCAAGAGAGACATTGCTCGGCGCTGGGGAGCGGCCGAACCGCCAGACTTAGAGGAATGGAGGAGAGGGCTTGACCTCTATATGGCGGCTGAGAGAGTGACATATAAAGCCTGGGGTTGCCCAAAAAAGTTCCGGAGAGTATGGACTAAGTGGAGGCAATATTACGGACTAGAGTGAACTCACATGGGATCTGAAGGGGAACTTTGTTACACTTGATGTTTGATACACACCTAAAGGTGGAGACGGAGAATGGGCCTGTTAAATGTCTTACTGTAGAACCCTGTTTTTGTCCGGTGGATGTAACTTTATCAGCAAAGGGTAGACGGACTTCGGGGTGGGGGAGGAGGACGGGCATGGTAGGAGCTGTTTTTAGGGGTTGTTTTTTCTCATTTATTTGCATTCGTAACCAGCTTTGGTTAAACTGTAATGTCGTTTTTTGATATGTGAGTAATCCTAATGAGCAGAAGAAAAGTTGCGGAACTGACGGATACTGGCTGAATGTTGAAGCCAGCCCGTGTCCTCATGTATTCTCAGATGATACGCCCAGAGCAACAATAAAAATGTATTTGAAAAAAAAAAAAAAAACAGTGTGGACCATTAGGTCCCTACTGCACTTGGTGGCAATATAGCTGAAACCTTTTTTGTATGCTGGGTCCTCTGTGAAAACCACTGGCACGTTCTTAACTTGGAGCCCCCAAGGGATGGTTCCTGATTTTAGATGTTGGAATAGGAAGTGCCCGTGTAGCTCTGTTCGAACGTGTTTTTTACTAAGGCGCATTAATTTCTCCGTTTCGTTTTGTTGTTAGGCATTTGTGCTCAATTTCAGTGATGAAAATGGAGAAGGCCCTGCAATTACGTTTTAGTATACTCTTCTGTGTATGACAAAGTTTCCTCCTCAGACATTATTTAATAGGCTGAGGGGCAGCCTATTTTTGATTTACTTGTAGCAATTCTTTTTTCGCTGACTTATTGTTGTACCCCGCGGAATAGTTACCGCTCACAACACTGGGAACACAAAGGGGGGTTGTGCCCTATTGAGCGCTGGGTAGGACACCATACTATTGTGAGTAATAATTGAGGACCCAGTCGCTTTTTAGTTCTGCCACTATTTTATTTTGAGCAGATAAATACAATAACGGCACACAACATAATACTATTATTAATAATAACAACAACAATAACAATAATAATAAAAATAATAATAATAATAACAACAACAATCATAATAATAATAATAATGATAATAATGATAATAATAATAATAATGTACCAAATGATAGGAAATTAATCTGTTAACTTTTTAAAAAAGATTACTAGACAACTTCTCCAAAATACTTTTTTTTTGTAAATGATGTAATTGAAATGACAAGTCAATATATTTTTTTTTACTGAATGCTCGGTTATTTTTGCAAGTTTTCCCCCATCTCATCCCCTTCCGCCTGATATCATCTTACTCTTTAAACTTGAATGACAACACTTCAGTTTTTAAACTTTCCCCTCTTTTGGAAACTCCTGCCTTTAAACGAAGCACTTATATTGCCCCTACCTCTCCAATCCCACCGCTGCCGTGGGGAGTTTAGACAGAATATCGAAATCAAAAATATAGTGAAACAAACTATTGTGTCAAGAATATCGAGAAGAACATTTTTTATAGGTACAAAAGGTTTTACTATATATAACTCCACATAAATGTACCTTCAAGGTACGTAGAAGTGGAGTTTCAATATTCTGTCCACGTCCCACCCCCTTGCCACAGTCTCGTGTTCCTTTATTAGCCCCATTTGTGTGTATTTACCTTTCTTGTACAATGTTTCTTTGCTTTGAAGCTAGGCTTGCACTCTCTAAATCACAAAGGTAAATTCATACAACATATATAATAAGATAATAACATAAGGAGCTTTTGTGCAATTCTTTGCACGATAAAAATATAATTAAACAAGTAAAAGTTCTTGCTTACAGATGGTCGATATGTTAATACCTCCAGGTGCATTTGAAGAGCCTCGTAACATAACATAACATAACATGTGTATTTGTAAAGCGCACGTTCACCCTTGGGTATCTTGGCGCTGAATAACAGATGTTTATTGTTACCCAACTCAATGGTACTCATTTTATCGACCTCAGTTGGATGAAAGGCTGAGTGAACCCCCGGGATTTGAACCTGTGACCATGAGGTCGAACACAGGCCCCTGCAATGGACGCATTAGTCCACTGAGCCACCAGACCCGGCTCAACACATTTGAATTATGTATGCCAGTTTTATTAAGAAAACAAATCACTTTGCGACCGTAGTACTAATAAAGGCTAAACAAATATTTATTTACCTTAAATATTAAATGAAAAGAACTGTTTATAAAGTTTGTCACGTGTATGTGCTCCTCCACACATCTTTATCAGCAAAGCCCAATGTATTTGTCAGAGTTCCTAAACTTGACTTATCAATTATGTATGTTGCTTGATGCTGTCAAATTGAGTTTTGTTTGTCTTCTTTTATTGTGTATTTCATCATTTAATCTGAATGTATAATTACTTACCCCAATCTGCTATGCCAGATTTTCTGAACATTAGTCTAATTAACTTAACTTGATAATTATGTTTCAGATATTCTAACAATATGCACAAAAATGTGTAGGGCATGCTGCCAGTTTAGCTGATTCAGACAGCATGTTCTCTCTGACACTTTATTTCAATTTTGCAAAAGCGAAATTAGCTTGCACAATCTATATTTATTAATAGTCTCTCCAAAATAAGATCTTGTATTGCTAATGGCATGTTATTCTAATAACACGTAATGACAATAATTATTCACATTGAGGTAGCAGACTAAATGGTAGGTTTACTTTATTTATTTTTCTATTTGCCAACAAATCAAGGGGAGTGCGTTTCACACAAAATGCAAAAATCTCCTAATTTCATGGATGTTTTAACGATTATCTGCAAATCTGGGATCGAGTACTATAGATGTAACCAGTACAGAAAGATAGGAAGACAACATAATCAAGCCTAAAAGTAGAGAACTTCGAACGAGATAATGTGGGGGCATATTATCAAGGGGGTTTATCTCCACTTTTTTGGCTTTAAAAGCCAAGAAAGCGGAGATAACATTATCTCCCTATTACCTAGCTGTCGCTAACACCAGTTAGCGACAGCTAGTAGGAGATAGCGACCATCTTGGGCCCCACTTTGCATGTCAGTGATATTTATCACTAATGACATGCAAAGTGGGCGTGCCAAGATGTTAGCGACTGGAAACAGTCGCTAACATCGCTATCTCCTATTACCAACTTTTGGAGATATTCGCGCTAAGCGCAAATATCTCCAAAAGCTAACACCTGCCCTGAGCAGTTCTTAGCCATGTTATCCAATGGGAGGTGGATAACATGGCTAAGAGCATTAGCTCGGTAATGCATGAATATCGCTGACTTTTCAGCGATATTCATGCATTGCGGCCGATTTTTATCGCATTCGCGATAAACCTTGGTAATACCAAGGTTTATTTGCGATAAAAATTGCCGCAGCTCAGCGGTAAATTTTTGTCTCTAACCAAGCAATAGCGATAGTTATCGCTATTGCTTGGTAATATGCCCGTGGTTTTCTTTCATTCTCATTTTCAGCCCATTCTATCGTTAACAGTAATAAGAAAGTTAGAAAGAGTGTATAAAGTACAGTTTGAATTGGTTTCAGTAGGGGCGTGATTTCCCCTTAGACTTTCAAGCAAGAACCCATTACCCCAAGCAAAGTTATGGTCACTTGGGCAGCATAAATTGATCACAATTCTTCTCAGCATTCAGATGCTGCAAAACATAACTGTAAGAAAGTGGATAATTTCTGGGATGGACAGTCACCCACTTTAAGGCATACTAACACTATCCTGTCAAGGTGCAGTCTAAACAAACATCACCAAATTACCCTAAGCTCCACACCCTGGTAGCTATGGCAAAGAGCAAACAGCACTAATTTAGGGCAATAGGATAAGCATGTATGCAGTACCAAAACAGTAATAAACTCACAACTCTAAACAATAAAAATATAAAAATGAATACAAAAAAAGTATGTTTTAGTGAACAAAATGACACCAAAACAGCAAATAAGGAGAACCAGATATTTGCAGTTTTAAGTAAAAATAGCACCAAAAAGCACTAATCGCCAATGATAATCTATGGAAGTGCTATACCAGGACCTCAGTATGATTTCAGGCTGCACAGGTCTAATTCGCCAAGTGGGTATCTTCTGCTCAAAGATTTTGCAAACCATTTTATAGAAATTAAAATCCTCCGGAGGGACAAGGCTGAAGCTGTATCCAAAGAAGCTTCATTGACACTGGACACCTTTTCTGTGAGTTCCCCCTGACAGATTAGAAAGTCTAGGAAGTCTAAAAGTTTCTTAAGTCCCAAAATTTCAGGGTTTCTGGAACGACTCTTCTGTGTCCCTTTTCAGCCTCCCAGGACCTTAGGGACAGTATTTAGGGGGTAAGAATCACTCCAGTATAGGCCACCAGCAAGTCCCTGTCTAGGTGTAGCCACACAAAAGGTCAGTGAACTGAGCCATGGAGTCCACTTCTTTGTCCTGAGTACCGTAGGGAAAAGGTCAAGCTTTTCAGCACTTTTCTCAGGTCACAGACAGCTGATCCAGTCTGTTTCTGATATTCGGCAGGTCCAGCTAGTGTTCTGAGGGTTCTTTGGGGTGCCACTTTTAGGGTGGGCACTAGTGGGTGAGGGGTACTCCTGAACAGTCCATAACCAATGGGAAAATTATCCCGGGAACAATAGTGCTCATTTTTTTAGCAGTTCCTGTGTGCCCAACTGCAAACGATCCCCCAGTGCCCCTCAGTCTTGAAATCCAAGGTGGGGCTTGTCTGTCCACCAGAGGTGTGTGTTTATGGAAACCAGCAGTATCCTTGCCTGTGTCCATACCAATAATTCAACTACAGACCCAATCCAATGGCGTAAAGATATATCAGTGACTCAGAAAGAGGGGCGGTCAAAACATCCTGCTCCCAGACACTCTCTTATACACGTTATAAGGAGGTGATGCACTGTACTCCGCCCACGTTAAAAAACACCTGTTCTCCCGGACAGCACCACAGAACAACACAAGTTGTGACCCAAAACAAAGGTTGGTCGCAAGAGTCCACACCTAATGTTGGACTAAGCTCTTAATAAAGAAAAAATGTGCGAGAAGCAAGAGACGCCTCACGGAAACACGACCAAACGGGGTAACTGGTATGCAATTTCCAGACAGGCCTCTGTCTCATCATCGGTAGTCACTTGCTTCTCAAAAGAAATAAGAAGAAAGAAAAGAGGTCTCCAAAACAAACAACATAAAATGTGACAAACAGTGGAGAGCAGAAAAATCTGCTGGTGACAAACACATATAACTGAGTGCCTAAAAACACACAGCACACAAGTCCCTTAACCAACTTTATTCATAGGGAGGTTATAGTGTGCTGTTTAAATTAAAAAGGATTGGATTGGAGTACCCTGTTACCTTTTCGAAATTGGAGCGGCGGGTATGACTAACTTGGCTGACTCCTGTGCATTACAGAACTAGTGTCCAAAAGTGGAGTGGCAACATATGAGTGCAGCCCTGATGAAACTGCTTAACGCATTATAGCAGTGAAACATGTCGGCACTGGCATTAGGTAATGGTATGCATGTTGAAGTCACTACACCAAACCTGTATTTTCGTAAGAAGAGCACGAGCGAACACCTTCTGAACACAGTCTATCAAACTGGAAATCCTGTAGTTAGAAGGTGAAGCTCGATCGCCCTTCTTGACGATTTGGATTACCTCTGCTCCCTTCCAGGAAGGTAGAATTGTGGCACCTGCTGCAATACCATTTGCAAGTGCTAGAATGTAGGTAGTCCAAATCTCACCATCATTAAGAAGAGCATCTCCCGATATGCCATCAGGTCCCGCGGCCTTGGCCCTTGTGATGGAATTGATGCTGGACTTGATTTCATCTCCTGTGAATAAATCAGCAGAAAATAAATGGAGATGGACAATGGTACAGGCTATACTATCAGCGTTAAGGGACTTGGAGTACAATGTTGAAAAATTGGCACCCCCCATAGCGACTAAAATTCAAAATTGCTTTGAGTCCTGTCTATTACAGGTGTCCCTGATTACCAACCATCAGTGCTCCTCCCATTCTCTCTTTTCTCTGGCCTGAGCTGCCTTATAAATATTTCTTACTTCTTTCAGCTCTGCCACGTTATTTGCCCCAACGAAAACTACCAGTTTACGTCTGAGGCTCCTGCGCTCTTTGTTATACCGGGCAAACAGTGACCTGGCCTTTCTGGTGGTGTCCTGGGTGCCTGATGGTTCTTTAAAGAGGGTGGACACTCATCAGCCCCCTACCCCAGCCCTAAGGTATGTGCCAGTGACAGACAGCTTTTCCTAGATTTCTGAACAGTAGTTGGGGGAGGGGCATCTCTGTCCTTAACTGATGGAGCCAAATGTGTAACACGCCGTGTCTGTACCTCTCAAACCACTTTCCAGACAACCCTCACCTGGTAACAAACTGGCCACATTTACCTTATCATTGTCATTCAGTGTGTAAAGTATTTCTGCTTCCTCAAGGGTGCATTGCAGCAGAAGATACTGGGAGAATCTCCTATATAGGAGAGTTAAATTGGTGTTGTCCAACTCCTTCGGCATCATTTTCTTATTGGCAAAATCTGATTGCCCCCTGTGGAGGATCTGCACATTAACTCCGGTACCATTGATCCAGGCGGGCGTTCCTTTCTTTTCCCCTGAGGTTTCCTTCCGGAACACCTGTAGTAGAAGCCCAGATTGATGCGATGTAGATGCCACTGTGATTTCCGCTCCAAAGCCAACCGTTACCGGGGCAGAATTCGCTTTGATCAACCCGGGATTGACAACAGTTTTTCCTCCTTGATGGCCTGTATTCTTTGGTCCCATCGCCAACGTTGGTAGCGATGTACAGCAACCAGAGTAGTGAGCTGCCTCCAGGAGTCTTCTGCAGGCAAGTAGCAATTCCGCTTGTCATTCAGTGATTTTACAGTAGCTCCTATAGGGCAATAATTCATGCGAAATTAAAGCTACAAGAATTGCAGCAATTTCCAACATCTTGCCCATTAATAGACGATGATTCTTTAATTAGCCTGCCATCTGGCCAGGGAGCTACAAACGACCATCACATGCAGTCGCCATCTTGCTTTCGATTCCAGGGGAAGGAGTGTCAGTGACTTCGAAGGCAAAAGTAGAGAATGAATACTTCATGAGACAAGAGCTTGAGGCCGACATTACATTACAGGAAGCCATAGAGGCACTGCATATGATGGCTTCAGGCAAAGCAGCAGGCCCAGATAGAATTCCTCTTGAGATTTATAAGCTGCTGCAATCAGAGTTATCTCCCCTGATGTTGGATCTCTTTCTGGGTGTCCAGCACAATGACCTTCCTCCCCAATCCAAGTTGGGTACAGATATAATTGTATTGTTAAGAAAAGGTAAACCCCCAGATGACCCATCCTTATATAAACCTATCTTTCTTATTAACTCAAATGCTAAGCTCTACTCGAAGATCTTTGCAGTCCACCTAGGATGGATTATAGGTAATCTGGTCACTACCTGGCAAAATTGTTTTATACCAGGTAGGGGGACCACGGACCATATTAGATGAGCTACAGCACTATTTGATATAGCAGCAGTCACAGGGGATCAGATGGCTATTATCCTTCTTGATCCTCAAAAAGAATTAGATCAAGTATCATGGCACTACTTATGGGGAATCTTACGACAAATGGAGTTCGGACCTTGATTTATTAAAGACATTAGAGCAATGTACAATAGTCCATATGCCAGGATACAGATGATGGCCAGGGAATCAGACAGAATGGAGGTAGCTAGAAGGACAATGCAGGGGTGTTCCTGCTCTCCTATTTTTTTTGCACTGTATATTGACCCATCTCTTGGACAAATACTCCAAAGTCAGATAATTAAACCAGTTTCAGTAAATGGTTATTGTACTAAGGTGCTGGCATATGCAGACGGCATTGCCATGATTACCTCCGACCCACAGAGTGCGAGTGCACAAGTAGAAATTTTGGCAGGGCAATTCAGAAAGAGGTCTGGGTAACTGCTGAATATGGAGAAAACACAGATAGTATGCACTAAGAATACTGTCCTCCAGGATTCCCGTAAGATTGATATGGCTGTGTATTATGGGATTAAGATTCATTTGAAGGTGGATTCTGGCCAATAAATATGGACCCTCTAGTTTCCAAAATTAGTACTGATTTGAGAAGAATGAATAAGCTACATTTATCAGTAATTGGCAGATATAATGTTCTCATATTAGTTGTATTTCCGAAGATTCTTTAATTACTTTTACCCATTCCTATAAGGGTGGAAGGTACTTACTTTAAGGATATAGATTCCCTGCTTTCTAATTTGATATGGCAATATAATAAAATAAGACCGTCTTAAAAATATTTGATCCTTCCGCAGGAAAAGGTTGGATGGGGGGTTCCAAACTTGGTATTTTGCTATTTGTCTACAGTGATCCAACAGATGGGAGTACTGGTTTTAGTAAGTAATCAGGAACCTATTGATACTCCCCATCTATATATAAGTTGACCATTGGAAAGGGTGCAGGAGGTGTATTACTTCGACAGTTAGAACCTGGCTACTACAAAAAACATGCTTTAAGTGCTTAAGAGCGGCGTGGACCATATGGAGCAAGGTTGGCAAATTGTTGAAGCTACCAAGATATCATAAGAATACACCTCTGTGGCATTCACCCCTCTTTCCTCCCTTGTTTTATGATGTGATGGGAAGGCAATTGGAGCAATCTGGCATAGTTAAAATTGGAGATATCTTTTCAACAGAGCAATTGGTTCCATTTTCAGAACTACAGGAGTGCTATGAAATAGACAACAGTTCCTACTTCAAATATGTGCAAGTAAAATAATTTTTTAAGCAATTTAGAGGTGATCTTTTACCTATAGATAAAATTCCTCTTTTAGAAGCTATTGTCGTAAAGATTTTAGGATAAAGCACAACTATATAATTTTTGGGGTGTTCCACGCCGGACAATTTAGAGAAAGTAAAACCTAACTGGGCTAGGAAACTAGGTGAAGAGGATACAGACCTTTACATGTCCACTGTAATAGGGAAGAAGATTTTTCTTTCAGCCAATTTGAAGGCACAACATTATAAAACAGCTTTTCAATTATATTTTACGCCAGCTAAATTATTTGGATGGGGTAAAAGGGAAAGTTATTATTGCCCTAGGTGTGGAGAGTGTCCAGCAGAAATTGTCCACATGTTCTATGAATGCGAAAAACTGCAACCCTAGAAAAAGGATGGAGGCCTTTTGGCGAGTGGTGTTGGGCCGGTAAATTGATATCAGCCCACTTATGATGCTCCTGGGGTATGACAATAAAGATCAATTGGAACGATCTCAAATATATTTTTTCTTTATTTCGTTTGAGGTTGCTCGGTCGTTAATAGCAACTTAGGGCCATATGTAGGAAGGCCATTACCGGTCGGTAACGGATGATATCGGCCATTACCGACCGGTAATTGGTTTTTCCTATGTAGGAGGCACATTTACCGATTCGATAAATAACGAATCGGTATTTACCGATTCGGTATTTACCGAATCGGTATATGAAATGTAGGAAGCACTTCAAAGAGTGCTTCTGGGCTTTAACCCTTTAATTGCTGCCGTCGGCCAACGGTCGTCACGAGCGCTACCTCCCCAGTGCTGCGCACGACCGTTGGCGGACGGGCCAGCATTTGTTCTCCGAACGTTCAGCACTGGGCGCTGAACGTTCGTCGCTGGGAACGGGTTAAAGATTCATTATTTACCACCAAATATTAGTTGGTGGTAAATAACGAATTCCGATGTAAAGGCAAATCTGTGCATTTACACCTGTGCCATGTGACAGACATACATGCCCTGTGTGTGTGCCACATGTGCACTCAAGCACTAATCAGGGGTGCAACAGGGTGTCAAAGTGACACCCTGCCACCCTTGACTTTTCCCCAATTTTACCGAATCGGTAATTACCGATTCGGTAATTGACATTCATTCCTTTGGGCCTCCAGGCCCATAGGAATGAATGGCAAATACCGAATCTTACCGAGTCGGTATTTTTTACCGAATTATTATTTACATAGCAATTACCGATTTGAAAATACCGAATCGGTAAAATTCGGTATTTTGAATTCAGTAATTTAGAATTACCTACATATGGCCCAAAATGGAAAGATCGAGACTCTCCCACTTACTATGCATGGTTTCCTCGCCTTTAGCATATTTATAACCAGGAAAATGCGTTATATAATTGTAAGGGAAGGAGATCTAAGAAATGGGGTAGTAAGATCTAGGGCCCTATGGCACTTTGGATTGCCGGAGTGATGGGGATTAGAGATGGGTTTTCCCCAGATTCCTTAAGTGGTGCAATTCAGACAAGGGGGATATCTCCCATTGGTAGCTAGAGATCAGAGTACTAATTAGATGGTAGATAGGATTTAAGATCTGGATCATATTTTACTCTGCATTTTGCAATTGTATTAATCGATTTTATGTAGAACTGGTTGTAGTGGGCTGGCCCTATTAATATCCAATGTCCTTTAGATATATATTTACATCTTTATTAGTGGTGTATGTTAAGATCATTTGTGACATTTCTTGCTAATTATTACCCTGTTTTAATGCTAATTGGCCATGTCATGAAAGATGTACCATGACACGAGTAAAAAAAAAGATTTTATATGCTGAGTTAAGTATGCACTGATTGCCGTGTGTATAACTTGCCTGATACACATGTTATTTGTATACGCAGTATTCTCTGATAAAATAATACCACAAAAAATATATATAAAAAAAAAAAGATAAGGGGAAATAAATACCAGCCAGAAAATTAAATGCTAGTCATTGCAAGTTAATTCCCAATGTTTCCGTTAAAAAATCTGGATAAAACTCTAGAGATCTTGTTTCCCTCAAACTAAATAGGGTGAATAGGGTGTCAGGCAAAAATGAAAAGCAGCATGGAATATATATAGTTTTAAAATATTTGACACATACATTTCAATATATATCAATAAAAGCACAGCATTGAAAAACAAATAGAGAAGTATTTTCTATTGAAGTGATAGTTTTCCAAAAATGAATCTAAAACATTCATGCTTTACCCCATTTTGCCAACAATGCCAATAGTAAACAAAGAGGCAAGGCCGTTGCTATATGAACCCCCTGGGTTGTCAGGGTTGCTATTATGAGTGAATATCATTACAGTTTATTCAATCAAACAGCAGGGGAGCTTTTGTACAGTTCAGATCCTGAAATCATGTATTTTGAGGTCCCCTTATATGTTATAATGATGAAAAAGAAGGGAAGGTGAAACAAAACAATAGCATACAATCACAAAATCTGGTCAGGTGGGTAAGTTGGGATTCATCCCAGGTTTTCAGGTTCCTCATTATGCAATTCAAATCAGTCACTAGATGTACATGCTTCACTTTCCCTGTTCCCACATTGCACCCCCTACCTTCACACAACCTCTATTTTGTGAGCATTAGAGTGGCCCTTGGTCACACCACAGACAAAATGTTTTGGCTTTTGGGAAAATGTTTGTGAGTTCCCTTGCGCTACAAACTTGTCCCACTTTAAAAGCAGAACTGAACACTGAGACTTCAGTACACTTCTGGACCTGTGGATACTCTGCCAGGAAGGAGGAGTACTGTGCTACCGAATGGACTGCTACTTTTCTGGACTGCTGTGCTGAAGGACTGCTGTCTGCAGTGCTGACCTGCAGCTCTCTTGCGTGGGTGAGACGACTGGACCTGCAACCTGTACCCAGGACCACCATAGTGACTATAATGGCGAGTATCTTATAACCAGCACAACAACTATGCAAATTTGAGTTCTACACTCCCAAGGGGTGCCACCCCAGCCCTGGATTGTGGGTCTGAAGGTAGTTTGCCAGCCCATCTGCAGATCCAGCAGAACTGACTCATCTCCTCTGCTGTATGACACAACTCTGAGCAATACCAACTCATCACTTATGCTGTAAAGATTCTTCCGGTGCAAGGAATCTGCATCAACCACATAGCCTCATCGGAACTGCTGCTGCATGACACATTCCCAACGCTGGCTTTCACATCACAAGCTCTTTATTGAAGGTAGCCTCAATGATGAT
Organism: Lissotriton vulgaris; assembly: GCF_964263255.1. Classification (NCBI taxonomy): domain Eukaryota; kingdom Metazoa; phylum Chordata; class Amphibia; order Caudata; family Salamandridae; genus Lissotriton; species Lissotriton vulgaris. The sequence continues at coordinate 1,086,527,141 of NC_141697.1, read as the reverse complement.
ACAGGACTTCACATCACAAGCCATGCAAAGTCTTTAAAACCAGCCAGTACATGTTGCATCCTTGTCGTAGGACTTCCCATCAGAAGCTTCTCTCGTCGGCAGCCTTCTCGCCAACAATGCACAACCTTGCATCCCAGTCTCACAGCTCCTCTGAACTGATGTTATGTGACACATCTTTGACTCGGCCTTCGCATCACATCTGCTATGAGACGCATCCTCAATGCTGCACCTCACAGCACTTGGTAACCAGGATTTAAGGTACCCTTGCTCAGTGGGACTAAATGAGTCCCTGTAGCCCTCCTGCACTCCATCACAGCTGGCCTGAACTTGTTACTTTGTGCCGGTCCAGCATGACCAGTAATCCACAGTTGACTTTTTGTTCTTTTTGCCTCTATTTTTACTAAAATCTTTAAACCTGTAAATTTCCTGTACTACTGATTGAAATTCTGTCTTTCTGGCCTTGTTTTATATATTAAAATTTACTCTATTTTCTAAGCTGGCCTGGGACACTTTTTTGTGTTTTGTTTTCACTCTGTTACTGTTTGAGGCTGTGCACAAATACTTTACACCTTTCATCTAAATTAAGCCTGACTACTCTCTGCCAAGCTACCAGAGGGTTGCGCGTAATTTATGGTTGCTTGTGACTTCACCATGACAAGAACTGTGGTTACTGCTTGAGACGAGTTTCACCCCTTCAACCAGAAAAACAATTTCTTGCAACCATTATCCCACTCCCTTTGCCTGTTGGATTAATGTTTATGAAGAGGTTTCTAAGCAGACTGTCTTTCCCTGATATATTTAGTCTTATGTGTTTGTTACTCTTATGGCTTTCACCCAGTTTATTAGAGACAGTGGTAGCTACATGAATGGGGAAATTATCAATGTATTGAGTGCACCTGCTTTACTTAGTGGGTCTACTGTAAAACAAATTATAACCAAACAAGGAGAAGTAGGGAAATTGAAATCACTTAAAAAGAAACAAAGGGGATCTTCCTTGAACGTGCAGTTAATGATGAACTAACGAATAGTACAGGACTAACCAGTGTACCTGGTAATATATAAAAATAAGGAACAGTGATTTGTCGGATTTATTTAATGGGAATATGTCACAACATGGCACATACACCATTATATTCGTTCTAAAACATATGTATTCAATGACACTAAATTCATAATGAAGAAGTCATTAAACACAGAAGAGTTCAGCATGTTTAACCAGAAACAGAAGATCGCAAACAGAACTTTTATTCTACAGCTAATTAGGACATGGACATTATTAGGGTCGATACAAGAAACAATTTATTACAGTCTTAGAAATGTATTTGTCAATCCATATTTGGTAATTATTTGCACCTAAAATTAAAAACAAACTTGTAGTTCATTTAAAAAAAAAAAATATCCATGTATCTAAACGTGATTCAGTATGCAGAGACAGGATGTAGCACCTCTGCCCCCCCATAGCCTTTAAGAGACGGGGATTAAAACTGCAATACTTACTTCTAGGGAAAGAATTAGGATTTGTGCAGAATCACACGCTTTCAGAGCGATCAAATGAAAGAATAATACATCATTTCATGGCACCATACATATTCTAACAAATATAGAGAGTGTAGGAGAGTAGGGTCTGCTATCCTATGGTCACCCCAAATTTTTGCTTTTTGCTTCACTGGTTTATGACTTAATGTGGCTGTGGGCCTGCTAATCAGACCCGCAGCCTGCTGTTCTCGCTCTAAATTACAGCCAATGCACCCTAGGTGCATTACGAATTGGAACTGGTTCACCTTATTGGCCCCTGTAACAGTGTACCCTAGGTACCCAGGGCATAGGTGTTTCCAAGGCCTACCAGGGGCTGCAGCATGTATTGTGCCACCCCTGGCCTGGCCTCCATATTTGACACAACTGACTGATCACTCAGCTGGGGTGAGTTGGTGTAATCACCTCTTACTTAGATATAGTATCCCCATATCTAACCTTAAACTGGACACATATGTTCCTATCAGCCACTCCTATGGAAGGCCTCTTCAATCCTGGAGGGAGAGTGCTTGGAAATATGTGAGATGGTGCTCTAGCACGAGCTGAGCCTGTCTGAAGCTGTCGGGAACCACTCCCTTAGCTGTTCCGGGATATTGCCATACCATATACTCTTAAGTGCATTATAATCCTCGCGGTGATATGCTAACTTTGGTTTGGCTTTATCAAAACATGTCGAGTAAGGTGTCATACGATTTGGAATACTATCCCCTCGACAGTTCTGTCGACAGGTATAGCATTCCACCCTTCTAGAGGGACACAGCATGTGTGTAGCCTTAACCCCGGTTAAAGTTAACCAGAGCCCCAGCATCACAAAATGGATGCTGCCACCACAGACACAAGTCTGACCTTCTGCTGCTGGGAGTCCTTCCAGCGAGGGAGGCTTGGACAAAGAGTTTCCTGCCTTGGGAGGTGCGAGCACCACCCCAGACAGGGTTTTGTGTATTGGGTAGGACAGGGATGAATAGATTGAGACATTCCCGGGGCACACAAGGTGTCCACGTGCATAAGCCAGTCCAAACCGGTCCTGGGACTTTCCAGACCCAGGCCTGGCGAGGAGCTGGACAAAGGAAAGGGGGTGTAACCGCCCCCCTTCCTGGTCCCACCCAGAGGAGGGACCAAGTAGGTGATCCACCCCTCAGATTGGGAATAAGAGTGGGAGCAGTGCCATTGCACAGGAGATCATCCTGAAATCAACTTTAAATGAAAAAGACGACTGGACTTCGACATTCTGCTGCACAGAAGACTGAAGAGAATCTCCCTTGTGGCCTAGGAGTGGCCACCCTGTGAATACAGGTACCAACCAGCGAATCGACGTCTGCTTTGCCGCCGCCTCCCGCCGGAGCCCGAGCCCAGAGCCTGACAAGACCCAGACTCCCAGACTTCTCACAGCCCGATCCCAAGTAGGTGATCCACCCCTCAGATTGGGAAAGAAGGGACCCCTGCAAAGAAGGGACCCGTGGAGGCACAGAGAGACGTGGGACTGGACATCTTGGAAGACACCGAAAAGCTGACTGCGCAGCATCAGAGGCATCCTCGATGTTGTGCTTTGGGGACTGAGAACCCCCACCACCGAGCAACCCTTGCACTGAAGATCAGCCCCCCAGCATCTCCACGATCTGCGTGGGGCCCTTTTGCATTATGCCACTCGACACGCCATCCCGGCCACTAGCCACGTGGTCAGCGGCCATCTTGGCAACAAAACCGAAGAACTATACTGCGGGTCTGGTTGCTCCAGACTTGCCCTCGCTCCTGTAAAAAGGAGCACCCACTCTGACCTTGCTGGTCCGAGAAACAAGCCTTTCTTGACTCCTGCGTGGCTTGCATTAGCCAAGGCCTGTTTGCTTAAATCAAGTTGCCAACACCGCCAACAGCGAGAAGCCTGCGTGGGACAGCTTGTGACCGACTTCTGGACGTCCTCGACCCCCGGTGTCCACGTGGCTGCAGAGAGAAGCTACAACTCAACGCCTGTTTGCACCCGACATCGCCTGGTTCCAATCTGGTTCCACGGTAGTCACTGGCTAGTGACTTTGAACATTGTCCCCTCTGCTTTCAGGTCTTCACATCTTCAGATCCATCCTTGGATCCACCGGAACTCTTCACATCGAGCCGCCTGCAGCATCTTCAGCTCCAAGCACCATCGACCAGCGTGACGAAACCCAACACTACTTCGACCCTATGCACCCGCTTCCTGTGGGTGAGGTAAATCAGCAACGCCGGTGTTCCTACAGTGGTACACACCTCTAGGGCCCGTGTTTCAAGTTTCAGCTTTCTAGGTCACTCGGAAGGTTCCGAACTAACTAACTTTCTAACTTTTACGCACCATAGACTTTGTATTGGTGAGTATGTGCACTTTAAATACTGCACCCGAGTGCCGCGGGCCTTTCCCGACTTAGTCACTGCTAGTCCCAATCAGCTTCTGCGATTCCCAAGGCCCTAGGCCTGTTTCATTTTAGATTGGTATCTCTTATACCCCTTTCTTAGTATATGGTTTAGGTGGCCCCTAGGGCTCATCCATATTGTGCAACTTTTGTGTATTTTAAACTGTGTTTTGTTTAACGCTTGTGCTTCTGTGCTCATAAAGAGTTCAGGGGATATTTGTAGTTAATAAATATATAAAGGTTTTCAATATATATCTGTGTGGTGTCCTTTCATGTGGTATTCAAGGGGGTTGTGTATGGTAATACAGCTGGCTTCACATGTCTTTCAGAGTTTAGCCTAACACTGCTTTGTCCATGTTACCACTAGGATAACTGGTCTATAAGGTTGACTTACAGCTGATCATCATAAGGGTTGTTTGGACTGATACTAGGTGGTTCCAGAATTGGAAACATCATATATCAGGCCAACTTCCCACATTGGTGAGCAGCGGATTGGGATCTGAGCTTGCTGTTGTTTTACCATTACAATCTTTGAGATTATCATTTGAAAGATCATACCTTTTAGGTACATATAAAACAAGACTAGTATACATAAGTTCTACTGAACTTAGTTGTTGTAGAGGATAGGGAGTAGCACACCCTGACTACAACTACTAGATAGGTTTAGTAAGTGAACACCAGTGTAGGTAGATTGCAACATATCCACCCACACTAGAGCAATGTCTGGAGCAGAGGGTTCCACTGGGAATGTCTCTGTTGAGAGTGACCCTCCAAGGGCACCATCCACATTTGCTATCTTTTCCTTTAAGGAATTAAGGCAGCTTTGTGCCTTAAGGGGTCTGAAGACAGGGTCTTCCCCTACTACAGACCACCTTGGAGAGATCTTAGACCAGTCTGAGACTCTAAAGACCTCTAAAGCAGACCCCACAGGGAATGCTGAAGGAGGCTCTCCCACTGAAGATGACAATGCAGATGCCCCTGTCCCTATAGTCCTAGTAGATGAGGAAGTCCCCATCACTGGAGCTCCTCAGGTAGATCCAGAGGAGGAAGAGGAAGAAGAGACAGAAGGGGGGAGCAGTGATTCTGATGATGGTAGACATTGCCAGGTGCTAGTCAGTAGGCTTAACCAGGCTAACTTAAGTATATTTGGGAATGAAGCAAGGATGACCTTGCCCAGGCACCCAAGTGGACTTAACCAGGGGCATAGGAGGAGGAGGAATCACTCAGGTGAATCCAATACCTCCCAGGCCTCTAGAGGTTCTCATGGTCACTCCAGAAGGGAGATGACTAGCCCTCAGAGAAGGGAGCATGAGGCCAAAATGAGAGAGGCTGAACTTAGGATCCAGAGACAAGAATTAGAAGTTGCCCTGGCCCAAGAGAAGCTTGCTAGAGCAAGACAGCCTAGAGAGAGTGGGGTAATAGAACCCACTGGTGGCAGCATTATCCACAAGGATAAAGACAGGTCTTTTGATAACAGAAACCTGAGTAAGATTGTGCCGCCCTACAAAGCTGGGGATGATATCCACAAATGGATGACTGCACTCGAGAGAGCCTGCAAAGTACAGCAGATCCCTCAGGAGCAGTGGGCAGCAATCTTGTGGCTCTCCTTTGAAGGTAGAGGCCGAGACAGACTCCTCACAGTTAGTGATGGGGATTCTAGAAACTACCTGGTCCTGAAGAGTGCTCTGATTGATGGGTTAGGCTTAACCACTGAACAGTACAGGTTAATGTTCAGAGATACCCAGAAGACACAGACTCAGGACTGGTCTGAATTTGTTGAGTGTGCCACTAAGGCTCTGGAGGGATGGTTGCTGGGAAGCAAGGTTGCAGACTATGAAGGATTGTATAATTTGCTTATGAGAGAACACATTTTAAATAATTGTCAGAACCAGCAGTTGCATCAACATTTGGTTGACTCAGATTTGACCTCTCCCCAAGAATTGGGAAAGAGGGCAGATAAATGGGTTAGAACCAGAGTTAAGCAAAAGAACCAGAATCAGAACCAGGGTGGTGACCAGAAGAAAACAGACCAGAAGGGTGGGGAGCAGAAAACTAAAGACCAGAAGTCTTCAACAGGGCCCCAAACTAATGCAGAGGGTGGGTCCCAAACTTCTAAGAAGAAGAAGAAAGAAGGTCAAAGAAAACCCTGGTGTAGTACTTGTAAAAACACCTCTCACTGGACAAGTGAGTGTAAAAAGGGTGGAGCCCCCAGCACTGCAGCCCCTAAGGCAACTGCACCCACTAGTACAGCTAGCAGTGCTGGTCCACAAACCAAGGGGGTAGTGGGTATCACCTTGGGAACTGAAGGAGATTCTGACCTAGTCAGAACCCTTACACAGGCTGTTCTGATTTGTGAGGGGGACATAGATTTGGCCCCTGCCATAAGTCCCAGTAATCTGGGCAAATACAGAAAGACACCTTTGATTATTAACAACGTGGCTCAAGCTTACAGGGACACATGTGCCAGTGTCACTATGGTGACACCTAACTTTGTGGACCCTGGACAATACATGCCAGGTGATAATTACCTGGTGACCAATGCCAGCAATGTCACTACTACACATAGTGTGGCAGTTGTTAAATTTTCCCGGGGAGGGGTAACTGGCCTAAAAAGAGTTGTGGTTAGTGCTGCTCTCCCAGTTGAATGTTTGTTGGGCAATGACCTGGAGAGCTCTCTATGGGCAGAAGTTGAGTACAGGACTCATGCAGAGATGTTAGGGATATCCTCACATGTCCTTGCTGTGACCAGGTCACAGGCCAAAAAGTGCCTCTCTGAACCTCAGGTCTTGGATCCTGGAACAATGGACCAAGCACCTTCCAAGAAGAAGAACAAGAGGGTAAAGGCTGTGCCTTCCCAACTGCCTACAAGTGAGGATCAAGCTTCACAGGAAGCTGGTCTTGAGACCCCTGAAGGAACTGTCTCTGAAGAACTTGAACCTGACCAGGTTGAGTTTCTGGGGACAGGGGGACCTTCTAGGGCAGACTTGGGGCAGGCTCAGTTAACCTGTCCTTCTATTGAACCCCTCAGACAGCAGGCTGCTGCTGAGGCTGCTGGGAATGCTCAAGGTGCCCATAAAGTGTATTGGGATGAAGGACTCCTTTATACAGAGGGTAGAGACCCCAAGCCTGGTGCAACCAGGAGGTTGGTTATACCTCTGCAATTTAGGGGTTTCCTTCTCACCTTGGCCCATTATATTCCTTTAGCAGGACACTTAGGCCAGAATAAGACCTGGGACAGGCTTGTCCCTCACTTTCATTGGCCTCACATGTCTGAAGACACCAAGGAGTTTTGTCGCTCCTGTGAAACCTGCCAAGCCAGTGGTAAAGCAGGTAGCACCACAAAGGCCCCCCTGATACCACTACCTGTGGTGGGGGTTTCCTTTGAAAGAGTGGGGATTGATATTGTAGGGCCAATGGATCCCCCTACAGCATCTGGGCACAGATTCATACTGGTGGTGGTGGACCATGCCACCAGGTACCCAGAGGCAATTCCACTTAGGACCACAACAGCTCCTGTTGTGGCCAGGGCCTTACTTGGAGTTTTCTCCAGAGTGGGGTTTCCTAAGGAGGTAATATCTGACAAAGGTGCCAACTTCATGTCAGGATATTTGACAGCTATGTGGAAGGAATGTGGTGTCAACTACAAGTTCACCACTCCTTACCATCCACAGTGTAATGGGCTTGTTGAAAGGTTTAACAAGACCCTAAAGGGTATGATCAAAGGATTACCTGAAAAGCTCAGGCGCAGATGGGACATCCTTCTACCCTGCCTTTTGTTTGCTTACAGAGAGGTCCCTCAAAAGGGGGTTGGCTTCAGCCCCTTTGAATTGGTGTTTGGGCACCCTGTAAGAGGACCCCTATGTCTAGTGAAGGAAGGATGGGAGTTACCTCTCAAAAAGCCTAAACAGGACATAGTGGACTATGTACTTGGTCTCCGCTCCAGGATGGCTGAATACATGGTAAAGGCATCCAAAAACCTTGAGGCTAGCCAAGAATTACAGAAAGCTTGGCATGACCAAAAGGCTGTCTTGGTTGAGTTTCAGCCAGGACAGAAGGTATGGGTGTTGGAGCCAGTGGCCCCAGCAGCACTCCAAGACAAATGGTCTGGACCCGATACAATTCTGGAGAAGAAGGGAGAGGTTACCTACTTGGTGGACCTAGGAACTCCCAGGAGCCCCCACAGGGTGCTCCATGTCAACAGACTAAAGGCATATGTCAACAGGGAAGACATGGGCTTGCTCATGGCTACAGGTGAGGGACAGGAGGAAGAAGAGAGTGACCCTCTCCCAGACCTGCTCACTCAGAACCCTGAGGGTGGCTCAGTTGATGGTGTAGCCTTAGATGGCAGCCTCACTGAACATTAGAAAAATGACTGTAGACAAGTTCTGCAGGCATACAGGCATATGTTCTCATTGACACCCAGTCAGACTAACTGGTGTACCCATGTGGTGGACAATGGTGACAGTCTTCCTGTAAAGAGCAAGATTTACAGGCAACCTGATCATGTCAGGGACTGTATAAAGACTGAGGTGCAAAAGATGCTGGAATTAGGTGTCATTGAGCCTTCAGAGAGCCCCTGGGCTAGCCCAGTGGTTCTGGTCCCCAAACCTCACACCAAAGATGGCAAGAGAGAGATGAGGTTCTGTGTGGATTACAGAGGACTCAATGCTGTCACCAGGACAGATGCACACCCTATTCCAAGGGCAGATGAGCTCATTGACAAGTGAGAGTACCAGGTTTTGGTGACATGAAAGTAGAATTCTAGGCAAAGTACTCTCACTTGTTAGTCCCTAAACTGATAAAAGTATTTATGAAATCACTTAATAAGGAGAATTACTTTGGTATATAAGAGAAGCTGTAATATAACTGCTGATTAGACCTACCAAGGATAATCAGGACTGCACCTCTAGAGCACAGTCTGTAATCACAACAGATTTCAAACATTTACCTTTAAGCTACTCACCCATGCATACAAGGCATTACACAATGGCGGACCTGCTTACCTTAACCAATACATGACATTTCACAGGCCCACCGGGAAACTCAGATCCAGATCCTTTGCTCTACCTACCACCCATCACATCTGCCGGACAAACAGCGTTGGTCACTCCTTATCCCATCTGGCAGCCAGGACTTGGCTAGACCTCCTTCTGCATATCAGTGCCTCACCATCTCTCCAGAAATTCAGGAAGGACCTCAAGACATGGATGTCCAACAGATAGGGGTACAGACAAATTATATTAGATGGCGCCTCTGGTGCAGCTGCGCTCTACACATCCTGATTGATTGATTGATTGATTGATTGAGTGATAGCGATGCCAATGCTTATCCCTGCTTTCTACTTCTTTAGAAAGGGCCAGGTTTTTTTAGCATTAATGCCCCAAAATATTTTTTTTTATTATATTGTATTATATCAACTGGGAATGTATATTTATAGTGATATTTGTATCCCTGAATTTTGTCAAATCTCATCCTTCCAGCTACAACCAAGACAGTCTATAGTGGATTGATTTTTGCAACAGATAGCCATTGTTTGCTTCTACTTTTTGTAAAGGCATCAAAATTTGGCATATGGTTTGCGGCAGAAACATAATGCTGAGAATATGCAGATTATGTACTTGCAAGTAATAGCCATGTGGGTTCATCATGCACGATGTTCTAGAAAACGAGACACTATCAACGATTTGGCATTCTGCTCTTGTGAAGATAAGCTGTATGTCCATGGGGGGATGTTGAGAAAATACCAACATACCTACCTATCAGGTCCACAGGGTCACTTTTAAATATCTGTGTGATAATTAAGGCATGTATGTGCACGTTCTGAAGTCAGAATCTGATTCAATTGCAACATACATCGTTTGCTGACCACAAATTTGGCCTGCACTCCCTATCGCTTTGTTGTTGCTGTTTCGAAATTAATTCTGCAATGACACCTGATGATGCACCTGATGCACATTGTACAGGTAAAGTCAGTGCCAATTTTAAACTCTTTATTAAAAGACTATGCCACATTACATTGGGGAGAGAATATGACACTAACTCACGAACAAGTATGGGTTCCTTATGAAGATCATGGGTTTGAGGCTATAGTATTCAAATGCTACCATGGCGATACATATTTGCATTATTTAAAGGGTAGACTGGAGCCAATCTAATTAGCTCACCCTTAGATGCTGCCGAAGCAGTTATTTCCCTGTTGGTCATGAAGAATTTAATGTGCCTTGGAAAGTCTTTATATAGCCCCTTGACATCCCCAGTTATAACCACTTTTTGAATGTTGAATGGTTTTAAGGAGAATTTGTTCTTGATTCCCCGTCTATTCAATAAAGTAAAAGGGGCAGATGCTCAGCTGCACAGGATGCGATGCAGTGTCCTCTATGCTTAGCATCTATGATGAAATCTGACTAAGTCTTTGCACTCTCCAGGATGTACACAGCACGAAGAAGTCATTTGAAATAATTCACAGAAATCATACATATTTAACGTTTATGAGGCAGGACCTCACTTGAAAATCCTTGAAAAGTACTGTAAATAAAGTGATGGAGGCATGCAAGAATCGAGAGACATTTCTGCATCTGCGTTTGCAAAATTACATTATGGCAGAAATATGCATAAATATTGCTCAAAACTGCCACAAGGAAATCTGGCCCTGGAGACCGTAATCCCGGAGACGGCTCCCTCTGAATCCCACAGCTGCTTCTCTCGAGGTGAGGCATTCTATAAGGGACAGCTAGCACTCGGCAAGAGGCTACAAGCTGTCATAATCATTCTATATTTTCTCCTCGATTAGTTGAAGCAACTATACTTCAGTGATACATTGCATTGCATGGCCGAGCAGAAAGATGCTTTATCTAAGAGGAATTGATGGCTAGGCATATTGGAGAATCTGCAAACCTTGAAGTAACTGTTGGACAATCAATAATGAAAAAGGAAACAAGAAGAACTATTTAAATGAGCTTATCATGCAATTGAAGAGATAGAGCAATGAAAGGGACGAGAAGACATTCTTGCATTTGAAAAATGACTTTATGGGAGCAATATGCATCAATATCGCTCAAAACATCCAAAAGGGACACATGCAAACCGATTTACAAAGAAGTGGGGCAACGCAGAGCTCTGAGAAAAGTTTCTGTGCTGCGTTATGTCACCAGGAGAGAGCAGAACTGTGCCATATCTTTAAACAAAAGGTGCAGTTCTGATCTGTCCGTGTCATGGCGCAATTTGTGCTGCCTAGTGCTAACAGAGGCACCCTTGCATCATAATGCAAGATTGTCTGCATTGTGTTCAGGATAGGTTTTGTGCAGGAAGAGGTACTGTTAGAACTGGGGGTCTCTAGTTGGCAGAGGTAGGTACCACTGTCCAAATAGGGACCCTTGATTCTAGTCAGGGTAAGGAGGAAACCCTCTGGGATAACCCCTACTCACCCTCTAGGTAGCTTGGCACGAGCAGTCAAGGCTAATCAGAAGGCAATGTGTAAAGTATTTGTACCAACACTCAGAGTAACACAGTGAAAACACCACAAACTGACTCCACAACAGTTTAGAAAAATAAAGGTATTTAATCTAAACTACACAAGACCAAAACAACAAAAATCCAACATACACAGTTCAAGAATATGGTTTCAAAAGAGTTCTTAAGGTTGCAATAAAAAGTTCTTTAGGTTGCGATAAAATAATCCACAGTTGCGTGAAAAGTTCACAGTTGTGTCCCGTTTTCGACACAGTACCTTTAGTTGCGACAAAGTTCCAAAAGCAGAAGCTGGTGCGGTGGAAAACAAGCGATGCGTTGCTCCTGGGACCCTGGGGAGACGTTTGCAACAGCCCCGCTGCAGCAGCGGGCGTGTTGCGACGAATACGGTCTGTATGGGGAGGAAGGCCACTTGTATGGATTCCAGTGCGTAGGTTCAGTAGAAAGTTTGTTCTCGCAAAGGCACGATGCGTAGATCTCGTAGGGGCTGCAACGATCTCCAGGGTGACGATGCGAGATCCAGCGGCGATCTCTCTCTCTCGCAGCTCCTCGATGCGATGGCTTCGGCGATGACTCTCGCAGGGACGTGAGGCGGTCCGCAAGCAGGCAGTGCGGCGATCTCACCCAGCGATGACAGGCTCTGTGACGACACTCGCAGCGATGGTAGGCTTCCAGCACCGATCGGGTGCGTCCCGCAAATGAAGGATGCGACGGCTCTGACAGCGGCAATAGGCGCTGCAACGATCTCAACCTTCGTAGCGGTGGGAATTTCCTCGCACTGTCGGGGATGCGCTCTGCAGCGAGCGATGCAATAACTTTTCTGTAGCAAAGTCTCTCAAATCTTAGTTTCCAGCTTCCCAGTACAGGTACAACTTCCAGAGGCACCACACATGGGCCAAGCACTCCAGGAAGGACACAACTCTCTCAGTAGAGCTCAGGGGAAGCTGGGGGTGAAGTCCTTTTGTTCCTGGGACTTCAGAACAGGGAGCCAGCTCTTCTCAGGCCCTTGGAGATCCCTTCAAGCAAGGGGACACAGCACAGCAAAGTCCTTCCCTCTCCTTGGCAGCAAAGCAACAGCATGGCAATCCAGCAGAGCAACAGCTGGACAATCGTCCTTCTTCAGTTTCAGCTTTCTCCTTGGCAGAGATTCCTTCTTGATTCCAGGATGATCTAATTTTCTTTTGTCAGGGGTCCTGTACTTATACCCCTATAAGTCTTTGTTCTCTTTGTGCATGTGGGCACTGAGCCCGGTCTGAACCAGTTCTGGGTGTTTCTTGAGCACTTTTTTTTCCTGGCTTCTCCTTTCCTTTCAGAGTGAGGGGCAGGGTCGTCTGTCACCCAGCTGGAGGTGGAGCCTGCAATGTGGAAGGCAGGCACAGCCTTTTCAGGCCCAGGTGCTATCTTCTCCCACCACTCAAGTTGCAAATGCAGTCATTCAGCCTAGGGCTGACTCAGCCAGCCTCCTGGGGAATCCCCAGCCCCTGTCACCACTCTCAAACCAGACAGTCAATACACAAACAGGCCAAGGCGCACAGGAAGGTCAGACAAGAGAACAGCAACTTTCTAAAAGTGCTGTTCACAAACACAGGATTCAAAAACAACCTTTCCTAAAAGATGTGTTATTAAATTCTGAGTTCAGGGATACTAGACTCTTATGTCCTATCTTGTTCCTATGGGAAGAAATGCTTGTAGCCACTGTAGCCAGCATCCCCCAAATGGAGCAAGATAGCCTTGCAATAGTGAAAAAACGAAACTGGCTGTAATTCACTACCAGAGCATGTCACCTGCACCAGTACATGCTCTACCTTTCACATACACTGCACCCTGCCCAGGGGGGTACCTTGGGCCTTCCATAGGGGTGACCAATGTGCACAAAAAAGGAAGGTTTAGGCCTGATCAGTGGGTACACCGACCAGGATGACATGGCAGTTCACAGATTGCACACAGGCACTGCAGTGGCAGGCCTGAGACACCATTTTGGGGCTACTCATGTGGGTGGCACAATCAATGCTGCAGGCCCACTAGTAGCATTTGTCATCACTAGCCCTGGCACACCCAGTGCACTTTACTAGGGACTTCTTGGTGATACAAATATGCCAATCTTGTATATCCAATCATCATAATAATTTACACAGGGAGCACTTACACTCTGGCACTGATCAGCAGTGGCAGAGTGTCCAAAGCATCTAAACCAGCAAAAACGAAATCCAGCACAACATCAAACATACAGGAGGTAGAGGGCAAAAAGACTGGGGAAACCACGCCAAAGAGGCCAGGTCTAATAGGTACCTCCTGCAAAGCTTTCCTTTTAAGGTATTTACTCTTTGTGTGTGTGCTATATGTATACATTAACATTCTGGTCTTTGCTCATTGCATGCTGACTCTTCTTACTGTGATACACTCAAGGGTGAAATAGATTTATTTTACCTGTCCAACTCTAGAGGGCTCTCTTAACAGACTGAAAATTAATCTAGAGTCAGTTGAGTTAACTGGCTCTTCACATAGCATCTTAGCATGGCTTGTGTCCTATAAGAGTGACACACTTTTAGGCAAGTGCCGGTCCATCTGAAAGGGCAATGCACAGGCGATTCCTTTCTCTCAATCCCTGGGAGCCCATCTTTTCAGTTCTATGCCTGTGAACATTTGATAAGGTCCTGTTGTGCAACCACTAAAGGGAAAATACAAAACAAAACAGTAAATGGAAAAACGAAATGTAGAAAATGTGTTTCAACTCATTTAACCCCATGGATTTATTTTATTTTGGACTACAATTTTTTTGCTTTTTTTACTGTCAACTCTCTTAAAATGAATTTAGGTACTCACCTCCCTTGTATGCCTTTTACAACAAACAGCTGGGCTAGAAGGCTTTTTTAAATTAGATGCCTATAAAAATGTGTGCCAAGTTTCTGAAAATGCATGTGGGCTAAGCAAGTAAGACTACCATCCTGCTCAGGCTGCTAGCTGTGCACAAGTAGCTTGTCACAGAAGAGGCCCAGCAGGAATTGGTCCTGACCTGTTGTAGTCATTATAATGTGGGTAAGCATTCATAGTGCAAGCCTGTGGTGCTCTACTGAAAATAATTGATGCTTTGCAATAATGGACCTTATAGGCAAAATCTGCACCAAAGTAAATTATTTACATATTGAAGTCTAGAGACTAGGTTAACATAACAATTGCATGGTAAACATGAATCCTGAGTGCAGATTTAATGTCACTTTTGGCCTATCTACACTCTTTGGTGCTCTTGCATTTTATTACATTTCTCAGTTTCCCTTTCTGGGTCAAGTCAGTTATTCTTCTGGCCAGCCAGATTATCAAAGGCCATTTTCCAATGACTATGTTTGTTCGTTGAAGAGGAAATTGTGGGGACGAGATCTGCTTGTTTTTTTTTTATACTGCTCTGAGCCTGGAAAGACTCATCTCAAGGAAAGAAAAGGAGAAAAAGCCAGACATCTGAAGCCAATCCCAGGATGGGCTGCCCTATATAGGTTCAGAGGGAAGGGACAAGGCAGCTGTGGTAGTTAGGGCTGTGGTTTAAGGCTCTAAGAGAGATATTTCAATAGAACACCATAAATCACATCTTTGAATATCACAAAATGTCTCAACATGCTCTTCAGAGGTGTGAGACTTTGTGAAGTGAAAATGTACCATTCTGATATTAGGCAAATGTATCTCTTTTTCTGAACGTTCCACTTTTTGCTTAAAACCCTCTGCACAGGGGAAAGGATGAGACAGAGAACAAGGATGTTGCTGGACTTTGAAGAAGACTGGATCCATGTTTGAGGTGTTGGCGCAACCTGGAATTAGACTGAATGGGACTATGTATTTAGCTCTCATGGGCCAGTTAAGCCAGCTCCCTTCTACCCTCTGAAAGACAGTACAGGGAAGGATTTGCTGTTGGGAACCTGGAGAAAAAGGTATCCCCTGTATCCTCTGAGAACTAGACCTGTAGAATGATACACCTCATCACAGTGATGTCCCATGACTTTTACCCCACACCAGTGACCTGAGAGTGGTTAAAGGAGGCTGCGGGACCTGAAGAGTTCAGGCAAGGAGGGTATTCTGGCTTTAGGGCTACAGAGTGCAGCTGAAGTCAACCTCTGACTAAAGAGAACACCAAATGTTGGACACATGAGTGGTCTGGGCTAGGATTTAAAGCGCAGGAGAGGAGACACCTCAAAGTCCTTCACCGGAAACAGAGAAAGAAGAAAAATAGTTATTTGATGCACATATGATCATTAGAAGCCAGGAGGCAGCAAATGGTCCATAGTTCAGCAAAAACTGCCCAACTGGGCCAGAGAAATGGAGGATAGCAGCTTGGTCCCCTGGGGGACCAGCTGGGACCACGTGATGGTCTGCTCAACAGGGTTGTAAAACTTCCCAAAGATGGACAAGGGCCCAAGAAGGACATAGATATGGGGCGAATGTGGTGTTGCCCCTTGTTTTTTAGGTTGAACCTGGGGACAAATATCTCCAATTGGAACTTGCTCAGATGAGACACAGGCAGGAGAAAAACAAAATGAGCACCACAGATAGTTTTGACCCCATGGACCACCATACGCATGGGGCAAAGAAGCTAGCGGAGACAATAATTTGGCCCTGCACCCTCCAAGTGTCTAAGGGGGCTGATGGACCCACTCAGACAGCTGGCAGGAATTGAACAGTATTCCTGCTCCTGTCCACACTGGTTGCAGGCAGGCAGGCAGAAGGGAAAGAAGCCAGTTTCTGCAGGGGCACCCAGGAGCAGGGCCAGGCATATGGGGAGCTAGTAGGAGCCAAGGAATCTCTGGGGCTCCTTGTGGCTCCCAATCTGGCCAAAATCAGGTTCCTCGTATGCTGAGATGAAAAAAGAATTAAGAAATCATTTCACCTACAGGATCATCAAATCCAGATGATAGCTTGGTGATCACCTCCTAAATCACGATGGTGCCTGATCAGCTGAGGTCAATAAGCACACCCTGTAAGCCCATACGTAGACATTTGAATAGTTGCATATTAGCCTGCTGATGTCCAGATTCAAAGAGGGCTGTGGCAAAACCAAAAAAAATAGAGGTATGTTCTGGGTCCTGCTAGAAAAAGCCAGAGCCCTCTTAGGAGCCCATTTTAACTTTTTCAATGTTTTTTAAATGCCACCCTAAGTGCCCCAGTGGGTCGAATTGGTGACATTTAGAGAAGGTCACACATTTAATAAGCAGTCCTGGAGCTAGGGCTTTTTGCCTGATGGCTCTAAAGTGTTGATATTTCTGGAAATGGGTCCGAAGTTGGAGTATGTAATATGCATACATAATTTACTTTCCTGTAATTAACTGAAATGTTGGCAATATTACGCAATATTGCAGGTAATTATATAACATGCAAATCTGTCATTTAGCATTACATATTAGCATGAACTGCATCCTCACATCGCCTTTGATTATAGAATCATTTCACAATAAAATCACTGTACAAAAAAAATAAGTACAGCAAACAACAAGGGCATTCTGCTCTTTCTGTTTTTTAATGTAAAGAGAAGTGTGTAATAGAGTAATATTTGGAATTTTAGAACTTTTACATATCACAATATTTATGAAAGTATGACTGTGTATTTTAGATGTAACCCAGGCCTAGTCCTAAGGCTTCTTTAAAACATATTTAAAAGTAGAAAATAAAATCTGTACTCAGTTTAATACATGTTGTAATGCATTATCTACAATGACAAAGTGAACAGTGAGTCACCGGGCAAACAGAAGAGGGTATGACTTCTGCGTCCAATGCGTATGAGCCACATCGCAGCTGTGTGCTAACCTCTGTCCCGACCCATAGGGCAAAAAAACGGAGCAATCTTCAGGGTTGGACGATCATTGTAAATTTAAACAGTGGGTAACTCCCTTTTAGAGGGAGGCCCTCTTTTTATGTAAACACAATATAGGTGTGGGGCAGGTATATAAACGTTTCTATTTCTGGTCCTGAAGAAGCACCGCAGATTAATTTCAGACCATAAAGGTGAGACACATGTTGATATCATCATATTTTATTGACACATGCTGAGCTACTTGGATACATTATACCCCTAAAGTAGCCCCAACCAATCTTGTTTTTTTAACCCGTTCATATTAAATAAAGAATTGATATCTCTTAGAGAAGTTCATTTATTTTCACTTTCACATTCACTCTCACCCTACACTTTTGAGACATCCTAATACTTGCACCTTTCTTCATTTGGCATCGACTATGAAAATATCTCCCCTGTTGTGATCCTTCGGGGGACCTGTAGAGCATTGCAATGCCGGCCTGACAAATAGAAAAACACCCAATGATGAAGCGTGACATCTCATGGGGTGTCTTAGGAGAGCAACAAATAGATCCTAGGATTCCCTCTTTACGTTTCACTTCCTTGTTTACTCTACTGATAGGAACAGTGTTTTTTTTAATATAGCTACAATTTCGGAGCACAGCCTTTAGAAGGCTCCTAGTCCCTCTATCTCCCTTAGTTTTGCTCTAATGTATCATAACTAGAAAAAAAGCATACTTTTGCACAAATGTTTTTGAACTACACCAAGGTAGTGTAGAGCAATGTTCCCATTCTGTGTCATTAAAACCAGTATGTTGAGTACTTGCTTTATGCAGGAAATGATGAGCGTAATGTTGAAAAGAGAACGTTTCATCGTAATTAGATGTACTTTTGTACATTTCATCAGCCGAGAAAGACTGCCTTAGATTTTCCATTTAATGTACTGCTTGTACATCTCAATCATTAGACATAGTACAAGGAATGACAATGTTGTTTAAGGATAACTTAAAAAAATACAGAATTTGTAATAAATTCAGTGGGGCCAAACACATCATACGATACAATAGCCCAAATAATTCCATCAGAAACTAAAACAGCTGAAATGTCCACCAGCGAAAGTCTCTTTGTTCATTGGTTGACGAACAGTATGGTTTAGAACCAAGTTCACCAGTTGTACTGCTGAGCATTCTGGGAGATAGCGTCCATTGAGAAGCAACAAAAGAACCAGGAAAAGTAACGCAATTATAATCCAAAGGTTTGACCATGGAGGAATAAAGTATGTCTTTTTCAGCCAAAGAAAGAAACCATGCAGTCTCATCCAAAACAATAGAATTGGCGTGCTGGAAGATCAGATGTATCTGAGGAAAAGTCAAAGTTTATGTAGTAGCCAGAGGCAGTCCGATCTATTTTTGGCAGCCTTTCATCTTTCGTGGAACTGGAAGATGACTGGATCTGTGATACATTGATGTAAACAGGATTCAAGTCATCATTCCAAATTTAAATCTGTGTTTCTGTATTAGTTCAATGTACAGTTTCTGTAGTAACTGGTGCAAGGGCTACTTCATTGTAACCCTGGGCAAAGCACTACACTACGCTCGTGTAGTTTGCAAAGTTTGCGCAAGGTCGCACTACGCAAACTGCACATAGCACAGTGCAAACACATGTAGCATAGTGCAGCGGTCATGTTTTGCTGCCCGGGGTCCTATATGTCAAGTTGGCGCCCACGAGCAAGCAAAATGACATCCTGGTGAGACTTTTTTCTCGTTCGCGATCAGCAAAATCAAGTTGCCGATCGCGAGCATGGAAAATAAACCTCCCAGCGAGATTCTCAACGCGGTGAGGTCAGGTTTCTCATTGCGAGTGGTCACTATGCTCGCGATGAGAAACTACCAGTCCGCGTTGAGAAAGCTGCCGCTCGAGTAAAAATCTACTCGAGCGGCAGAAAACTACAGGTCGCACTGTGCAAGATGCCGTTTTCAATGATTGCACAGTTCCGGATGCTTGTATGCACTGTGCAATCATTGAAAAGAACATCTTGCACAGTGCAAACAGGGTCCTACGCAGTTCGCGTAGTGCTATGCGTAGCTCGCGTAGTGCAAAGTGCACTTCGCGTAGCTACGCGTAGCGCTACTTCGCAAACTAAACCCAAGGTTACTTTATTGTTGATTACTGCAATGTACTATTAGGGAGAGGATGCTTCATCAGTTATTAAAGCTTCCATATGAACTTCCTGTATGGTGCTGAGAAGAGGAAGATCACTGCACAGGAGCCAATTTGTCTTATTTTCGAGAAGAGGCCACATAGTGTGGTTTAATCAGATCATTAGAGATTAATCTATTGTTTTTGCAGCTGGCAAGTAGTGAAAAACGTATAGTTCTGGTACCTTCAACTGCCAAGACAGGTGCTCGGTAGGATGGCCCAAATTATTTCTTTTTTACAATTTTCCTTCTGAACAAAGTCCCATTCCTCTGGATCCAGCCAGGCCTTGCCATAACTTCCTTCACTTCACCAGTGGTGGTGCGTTTTACTTGGAAGTTGCTTTGTATGTCCTTGAAACTATTTAGTTCCTGTAAAACAGGCAGGCATCATTTAGATCAAATGGTGTTTCCGAAGCCTCTGTGCTGAGACTGCGTAGAATGAGATTCAAATCATTACCCCAACAGTATTTCATAGGGAGTCCAAGCACCCAGGGATTTTCTATGCAGATTGTTAAGTGCCCTTTGGACCCCATATAGATAATAGTCCCAACTGCAACCTGAGTTAGGGTGGGCGTAAAATCCGTTTCGCTGGCGAATTAGCGAATTTTTCACGATTTCGTGATCTGCGAATCTCGCGAAATCACGGTAAAATCCGCGAATCAGCGGGGACGAATTTTCAGCCAAGCAAGGGTTACAGTAGCAGGTGCAAAAGTTGAACCTAATTTCTTTGTAACCTTTTACAAAAGGGTTACAAACAAATTAACTTCAACTAGGACACCTGCTGCTAATTGCTTCCTGGCGCCTCATTGCCTACTTGCAACTATTCTCTGACCCTGCTCTGACCATTGAAGCAGGGTCAGAGAATAGTTACAAGTAGGCAACGAGGCACCTGTCCAAGGAATTAAACCTCATCACGAAGCACTTACAGATATAAAAAACAGGAAGAAGGGAGAGGATGTCAAATACACCCATTTTGAGTTGTCAGGAGGGGTTAAACTAAAAGAGACCTTTACAGCACAATTTTCATATGCATTTTGCTAAAAATAAAAAGCTGTATGTTCTGCAGGGGCAACTCAGGAATCTGGCCTTTCAGAGATTCGGCCTCTCTTTCTTTATCTCGTTCTCTCTCTCCCTCTCTCTTTCCCTCTCTTTCTCTCTCTTTCTATCTATCTATCTATCTATCTATCTATCTATCTATCTATCTCTCTCTCCCTCTCCCATAAACGACTGCATTGGTAACTTCGCTATGCAAGTGGCTCGCGAAGAAGCAAAAAACTCCACGAACATGCAAAAAACCCTGCGAACACGCAAAAAAACAAAAATCCGCAAATTCGCACAAATTCGCAAATTTTGCGGATTGCGAATTCGCAAATCCGCAAATTCGCGGATCGCAAATTCGCAAAATTCTCCCATGCTTAAACCTGAGCCTCCTACCCTAGCTGTTAAAGACTGCTTCAAGTCCCTTTTTATTTCACTCCATGACCAAATTTCCATCGGGATGGTATGGGGAGAAATACCACATGGTCATGCTCAAACTTTCCATGACATCTTTGTAAGTCCTGAAGTGAAACGCCAGACCTTGTTCGGAATAAACTGTGCAATAAAGACTCACAGATACTTTATATCAGTTCGGGCATCAGCTGTCTGCTGTGGCCATAACCATAGTAATCGAGAGCAGGAGTCCACTGCCACCAAGATATACTTGTAAGCCCCATTTGATGACAAAAGCCCAGAATGGTCCAAATAAACACAAGCGAGAGGCCTGTTTGAAATCAGTAGAGGTATCTGTGGTGAACGTACCATGGTGGAACCCTTCATCTGCATGCAGATGCCGCATTTATGGAAACAGTCATTGGCCCGTTTATAGTGACCTTGTCACTAGTACAACCACTGTTATGTTATGTTACTATGGCCATATGTAGGAAGCCTAATTGCGCTTGCAAATGCTGAAATTCGCAAGATCGCAATTAGGGCAGTGTGCTATGTAGCACTCAAAAACCCACATGCAAAATAAGGAATCGCAAAATTTGTGATTCCTTATTTTGCTATTGCATTCAAGGAATCGCAAATTGCGATTCCTTAAATGCAATGTAGAAAGCACCCAAGTTGTGCAAATTTTGGCTTAAGGAATCGCAAAATACCACCAACTTTAGGTTGGTGGTATTTTGCGATTTGTTTGAATAATGCACTTAAGTAGGTTACCAGTTCGAGGAACAGAAGCCGCAAATTACGCGAGCATCGCCTTTGGAACACGGACGCCCATGAAGCGGATTCTAACCGCTCTATGAGTTTTTCTTCCAGACTGGGGAGAAGACAACATTTTACAAAGGGACACAATTTTGTATTTCCATTCATCACGGATCTAGGGCAGGGCGCGCCTTAGCGTGTGCGTACCACCCAGGTCCCTCTCTTTTTTCCATTGGTCCTGACGAAAACCTACAATCGCAAGATGGTTGAAGCATGTAGACCTGTATTTTAAATCACATAGCACACGTTGTTATTTTATAACACTACACGTCTTGAACACTGGAGTCTACCTAATTAGACATAGGTGTCACAGTTCTTTTATTAGGGTGTCCAGTCACTCAGGAATAAATTCTTGAAGTGAGTAGACACAATTCATTATAAAACTGCGCCTCCTTATGCGCAAACACGTGTTACCTGTAGGAACAATGTACCACAAGTTGACTATAAAGTCATTAGACATAGTCGTATATTTAACCATTATTGTTGTGACCCGTGGAAAAATGATGAACTAGACATACACACATTGAAACAGAAAGCACACACTCTATACTAGTGTCTAAAAAATCGAGTGGAGAGTTGTTAGTATGTAGAATAAACACAATAAGTGAATACATACTGGGATATGTAGGAGACAATGCTCCATGAGCCTCTAGAATGGGTGGAAGGGTGTTGCCACTGCATTCTGTTTGATGGAGACCAAAGTTGGGGAAGGAAAAGAAAAAAGAAAATAGTCGCTGTTCATTACTGGTGGCTAATGAGCGGCAAGAGGGTCTAAAAGGAAGCGTATCCCACTGGTTTGTCTGAAGTGGCTATGCCATACTTCCATTGAAGTCATCACTGCCTCGCTCAGGGTAACTCCATCCCACCGCTCCGTTGTGTAATGAGTCCACGGGGAGGGCTCTATTTATATTGCTGGCAAATGGCAGTTATTTCAGAGAACAATTGAACCTGTGTCAATTCTGGTTTTCACCCAGCAGTGTTTGCAGATCACATCCGGTGGCAAGGAGGTTGGTGACGAGCGCTAGAACGGTAACCTGCCAATAAGAGTGTCAAAAAAGAAGTGAGTATTGGTTACTCCCTGTTGTTGATGTACTCGTTATGAGGAAATTGAAACTTGGTTTAACTGTGTGACTAAAAAAGATCTTACATTAACGAGGCCAAATTAAACAATTAAAGGTTAGAATAAATAATTGGGCATATTGCACGATGGAGATGTTCATAATGTGCAGTACAATGGCAGTCTTTTTCGACCCCTACAGTACAGGGAGGTGTGATGAGATGTTCATGCGGCCGATATAATGGTGGAAATGGTCTTGGTGTATTTAAAAACAATAGTCCTGAAAAAGGTGCTATATTGTAAAAGTTGGCTCATAGCACGATGGTGCAGTTAGTGATCTGCGATACAGTAGCAATGTTTCAATGCCCGTTTGTTACGGGGTGGTGTGTTTAGATGATCAAGATGCCTATCCCCGACCTAACAGTGGAATAGGGCTATGGGGTAGTAAGGTTCCGCAAGGTGGTGGAGTAGCCTTGACTCCCACGGACCAAGGAGCAGTTTGTCATAAAGACACTGTTGTTTAAACAGGGCCTAAAAAAGTGATTACTTCATGATTCAAGACAGTTGTGCCCAAGGTATGTCGTCATTGATACCTGTTAAGTGGTGCCCAGATGGAACACCCATTGTTGTTTTTTTTCTAGTAGGCCATTCTCGTTGTCGAGTTGCTCAATTTTTGTCCATTTCAAATCGTTCACGCTGTGGGCCCTGGTTAGATAGTGAGCTGCCATCTTCGTAGTGCTCTCCTTTTGCAGCGGACATTGTTCTTGTGTTCACCAATGCAGATTCTCACTGGTCTCGACGTCTGTCGACATATTCCAGTCTGCACGGACACGTGGTCATATATATCACGTTTCTGCTATTGCAATTTTTGAATTTTCTTTGTTCCCAAACCGTGATGTTTTTACTCTTTTTGGTGAGGTTGAAAGTGCTACAATTGCTGCATGGGTAATGGCCTTGTACAGGATGGAGGGTAGTCTTTGGTTTAGTATTCGCACAATCCCTTACGGCTGTCACACAGGGCCTTGTATTGACCAGTATGTCCTTCAGGTTCCTGTCCCTCTTGTGGGAAAACATGGGTTTTGGAAAATTGAGACTCCCGCATTTTAGAATTCTCCAGTGTTTATTCACTAATTTGGACACTCGATTGGAGTGAGTATTAAAAGTGGTGACGCAAATGGGTCTAACTTCCTGTTCTTTTGCAATACGGCTTTCCAAGAGAGCATCTCTGTTATTGGTCCTTGCCCATTTCAAACCTCTTTTTATGATCTGTTCTGGATAGTTATGTTTCAGTACCTTGTTTTCCAAGTCGGAGGCTTGTTTTTTGAAATCAGTCAGTTTGGAACAGTTCCTCCATAGGTGGAGGAACTGTCCGTAAGGGAGGTTGTCCCAAAAGTGTCAGGGAAGGAAACTATTGTATAGTAACAGGCAATTATTTGCAGTAGGTCTGAAATGCCTGGTTGTTTTGAGCTTGCCAATGTTCGAATAGATATTCAAGTCACTGGTGTTGTTGTTTCTTCATTGGGCTCCAGGACTCACGGATTCCCGCTTTGCTACAGGATCCCTTATGCCGCCACTCCTCGCAGGCCCCGCTTCGTGGGAGCCGCTCGAGAAAGGACTCGTCAAAGGATTCAAGGGGGCGCATTTGAACAGCGCATCTGCGGATCAAGCTGGTGCGCAGAAGCAAGATGGCGGCTGCTACTGCAGCCGCGTGAGGAGCTGTTGCGTTTTCCGCCTGATTCCCGGCCTGACCTGGCTCTGATCAGCGTTAGTTCCTCTGCCGCTGAAGCCTCGCTCAAGTAATCGCTGGGAAATCAAAGTGGATTCGGATTGCGGTGTTCCGGTGCTCCGGTGAACAGACTCGGCGTTTCTCACGCTGCCTCTGCTGTTGCTCGATTGCTGCTTGGCAGGTGTGGCGGCCGGACGGTGCTGCATTCTAACCCGCTTTGAGTGAGGACGGGAGCCGCGGATTGCTGCTTGAGGGCGGTGGCTGGTGCTGGTGGCTGGTGCTTGTCTGCTGCAGGCGGAGACACGATTGCAGCATCTCTGCAGGAGAGGCGGAGGGCGTCGGTAAAGATCGAGGGAGCTGAGTTGAAAGCTCTCATTGTCCAGTGCTGCAACATTGTAGCAGCAACAGTAACAGTGGTAACAGTGGGACTGCTCGAATTGCTCAATTACATGTCTGGAGCCTGATTCAAACAAAGCGGTGAGCGGTCTCTACTTGTATTGAACTTTGATACAGTGTGGCGCTTTATACACATTCTCCACATTTGTCCTCACTAAGTTTCATTTGAGAATTTCAACACTGGATAAAGGCGTGTGGAGAGAAAACTAAAGGGGAAAAAAAGAAGGGGGAGTCAATTTAAAAGGAGATTAAAGGCTGAAGGTTGAGGACTTTGATTTTCTGACTCAATAAAAAAAAAATGTTTTTTATTTTTTTGGAAGCTCTCTGAGACTGACAATAGCTATGGCCCCCAAAGGTAGAGGATTAAAAAAAATGCCACTAACTTAGCTAACTCCGCAAATAACACGCCAGGATCTATAGGAGTTACAGAAAAAATGACAGCAGCATCAACGTCAGTAACGGCAAATGAGATTACTAAGGAGCCCATAATACCTGAATTATTTAGAAAGAAAAATACAGCCAATCTTTCTAAAAATAGCAGCAATGAGCACACTTCCTCTAAGGCTTTATCTGGTGCTACTTCTAAAAACCATGACGCAATTCATTCAGATAAATCTCCTGTAAACCTAGCAACGATAACAGATGAGGAAGGAGAAGGAGCTGGAATAAGAGCAGGAGCAGGAGTGAGTGATGATGCATTATCCGAACTTTGCCAAGCTGTTGAGGGAGTTAGAGTCTCGCCTAGACTGAATGAACAGCACGATGCAGACTCTGTTGAATCAGGGGGTCAATTTTTTTCAACGTCCGATGTGTCGATAACCTCTGAAGGAGACCCTGATGAAGAGCTACTTAGTGAGGATCAACCTCCTGTGGAAAACTGGGCCGATGACTGTAATCAAATTTCAGAAGAAGATTTACTTGGGTCTGATTTTTTATTGAATGAAAGAGCCCCAAACACTGTCCGTAGGATTAAAGAAGCTAAAACAGCTGAGAATCTAAGCTCTATTGGTCAACCGCAATGGGACGGGGCTGGTGCGAATGTAGCAACTGATCTTGAATCTCCAGAATTATTGGAGGGAGATGAGGAGGTTACATTGAAGTCGATATATAAACTACAGACCTCTATGTACAGAATGATTATGACTCATAGAGAGGAAACCAAAGCAGAGGGGCTTCGCACTCAAGGAGCTGTGCGTAAGCTCCAGAATGTTGTTCGTCGGTTGGCTAAATCCAGCACGGACACTAATCTGAGAGTACAGGAAACTGAGACCCGCATATCTGCGGTAAAGGATGAATTAACTATAAAAAAAACCTCAATTAAAGAACTTGATAGAACCAAAAAAGATGTTGATTGGAAATTAACCGACTTGGAAAATCGCGCTCGGCGTAATACCCTACGCATATTGGGAGTAGCAGAAAAAGCAGAAGGAAAAGACGTTCAACGGTTTGTTGTAGAGATGTTCTCAGATGCCTTTCGGGATCTCAAAGGCTGGGATTGGGATAAAGAAGTTATAAGAGCTCACCGTTTTCCTTTGAATCAAAAACACGATCAGGAGCCAGGAAACAAGAATCCAAGAGCCATTCTCACAAGCTTGCAGAATTACCTACTCCGTGAGATTCTATATGACCTGGCAAGGCCATCTAAAATTAGAAAAGGTCTGAGGCACGAATTCTTTGTACAACCAGATTTTTGCTCTGCAACAGTGGAACAACGATGGAGACTTAAGCAGTTAATGACAACAATACAATCTAAGGGGGGACAAGCCTTCCTCTTAAATCCAGCCAAGCTTAAGGTTGTGCATAAGGGGAGAACAGTCTACTTTGTATCGGAGATTAAGGCACAACAATTTCTAGAAACTATGCAATAATGAGTCATATGATAAAGGTTAATGATAACAACTATACTTAGATTCAGAGGCTGGCCCTCCTAACGGTGCTCTATCCTTATGTCTTTTTTCTTTCATCTTCTTTGTGTCAGAGGCATATTTTTTTTTTTCAGGTCGAACTGGCTCGGGCGGAACTAACAGCCCATACTCACTTACCATCAATGAGGGCAGTTGCCCTTACGCTTCTGGTGGGGTGGTGTTGGGGGAAGGGTGGGTTGGGGGGGTGAGTTGGGGGGGTTGTGGGTGGGAAAAAACTTGTTGTTTTGGGGTGCAAGGACATACAGCTGAAAGACGTTTTCATTCTAAGTTCATGATCCATTTAAGGCAGGTGTCGAACTTTGGAAATTTCTGTTATTTTTGTTATTATATGTTCAACTGTGCTAAATCACTAAAAGAATATAATGGCTAAATTGACGATATGTTCTATTAATGTTTGTGGTTTAAATGATAAAAGAAAAAGGGGTATAATGGCGCAGATGCTCAAAACCATGCGGTTGGATATAGTCTGCATACAGGAGACTCATATTGCTTGGTCTAATAGAAGGTGGTTAAGAGATCTCGGATTAGAAATCGTAGGGTGCTCTCGCCAGAGCTCTACAATAAGAGGAGTTGCTATTCTAAAGCGATTTGGATTGGGGGAAACTAAAAAAGTTAAAGAAGATTTATTAGGACGATGGGTCATTGCTGAAATTAAATTTGGAGGATTAAGTATTAGCATTTGTTCAATATACGCATCTGTAATGGACGATCCTACTGCTCTTAATCATCTAAGTGTGGAGTTAGCTCAATGGCCATCCAATGTCATATTATGTGGAGATTTTAATCTACATTTAGATGAAACATTCGATATCCATGGCAGTACATCATATAAAGGCAGGAAGAAGAAGGTATTTGGGGCACTTAAAGGAATAATTCAAGATTATAGAATGTTGGATGTAGGGTATGAGTAAAGGGGAGCAATGTGTGGATATACTTTTTTTTCTGCCCCGCATCAAAGACTCTTTAGATTGGACTACTTCTTAGTATCAAAATGTTTATATAACGAGCTCATTCAAGTGGAATATGATGTGCTACCAAAAATTATTTCAGATCATAATCCCATTACTCTTAAGTTCGAAGCAGTTACTTCTTTTACCCCCCGATCATGGTCTTTTGGTCGTAAATTACTGTATGATTCACTTTATATCGAACATATGAGCAACTGGATTCCGGAATTTTTTTCACATAACAGAGGCACAGCATCTGCGAAATAGTGTGGGATGCTTTTAAATGTGGGGTTTGGGGAGAAACACTGAGCTATTCAATAAGAAAACAAAAGGAGGATAGAATGCGAGAAGTATTAAAAATGAAAAATCTAAGAACGCTAGAGATTCAACTTATGCAGGCGTGTAATAAGGGATCATCTACTGAAAGTATTACAAAGGAACTAATGAACCTGAAAGTCAAGATTCAGGGATTTGCTACAAAGTTTGCTCAACAAGTTTCTACCTTTAGGAGAGAGGTTTATGAAGTTGGAGAAAATGCTGGTAAACATTTAGGGCTAAACAGAAAGCAACATTTGCCAGTATTGATAAAATAAATAACCTGAGAGGAACGACTGTTAATAAAATAGAAGATATTCTTAAAGTATTCAGTGACTTTTACTCTAATTTGTATACTGAGGATGTTAGGTTAGACTGCTCCGATCAGATGACCCAGTTTGTTGATTCAGTTTTGAACATCACTCTATCTAGCGAGGAGAAGGAGAAATTAGACTTACCATTTACGTGGGAGGAAATTGAACTCTCTTTAATGTCTCTAGCATCAGGAAAAGCAGCGGGCCCTGACGCTATCCCTCTTGAGTTTTTTAAACAGTTTAGGTCTGTCTTAAAAGCAGAATTGCTGGACTTATGCCTAATAGCGCAACAGGGAAGTGCCCCTCAATCATGGCACGACTCTATAATTACTGTGTTTCTCAAAAAAGGAAAACCCCCATTACTACCCTCTTCTGTTCGTCCTATATCTCTTTTAAACGCAGACAGTAAAATTTTCTCTAAAATCCTTGCAATACGACTATCTAACATTATCTCTTCCTTAGTCTCTACTTTTCAACACAGCTTTATTCCTGCTAGAGACACTGCTGATCATATTCGGCGAGTGATAGCGTTTCTGGATTGGTCCCAAGCAACTCGGTCTAATGTAGGACTTATATTTTTAGATGCTGAAAAAGCTTTTGACCGGGTTGCTTGGGGCTACCTCTGGGATCTTCTATCTAGGAAGGGACTAGGCCCTGGTATTATAAAAGCCTTAAAAACTTTGTATATTGCTCCTAAGGCGTGTATTCGAATTAATGGGCAAATTTCCTCGCCCTTTTCAATTACCAGGGGCACCCAACAGGGTTGTCCCTGTTCCCCTTTACTTTTTGCTTTTTATATTGATCCTTTAATTAACCGTTTTTTTAGAACAAAAAATTAAACCAATTTTTCTAGCCAATGTTAATTATCGAGTGTTAGCTTATGCGGACGATATAGTTATAACCACCACTGAGGTTCAGACAGCCCTGCCAGCGATTGATGATATCGCTAAGCAATTTGGCCTTTTTTCGGGTTACAAACTTAACCTGGAGAAAACACAAATTCTTTGCTCAGGAGATAAACCACCTTCAATTATCTCTACTACTCCAGAAGTTACATATTTAGGAATCAAGATCTCCCTACCCATAGAGAAGATACCAGAACGCAATGTAAATCCCATAATAATGCAAATTAACGCTTCATTACAGCGTTTAGACCACTTACATTTATCATTCTATGGCACACTGATTATCTTAAAAATGTTGATTTTACCAAAAGTACTCTATTTGTATCGTACAATTCCATTAGAATTCCAATTGCTCTGTTTTAAAAATTTAGAAAGAAGTACTTTTTGGTTGTTATTGGGTTATAAACGTCATAGAAAAGCATCAAAGAAAATGATATTGAGTAATGAACGTGGGGGATGGAATGTCCCTTATTTTCTTTTTTATTATTTTTCTGCCGTATTGCAATATATAAGTCCTTTAATCTTGGGAGACAGAGTAGAAGTGTTGAATTTTCAGACATCAATCTACGAAATGATTATGGGCGAGAAAGTCAAAGGCAGCTTTCTGAGGATTGTAGAGCCTAGTTACCATAAAAAACAAAATACAAGATACCGAAGGCGGCTTTTGGAGTCTGGCAAAAAGTTTGAAAAAAACTTTTGAAATTACGTAAACTAAACTTTTATACTCCCCTTATATCAAAGGACCTCTTTCCTGAAATTTTCTGTGATTTAATTATGTATAGATGGCAAAAGAAAGGAATATGCTACTTGGGAGATCTGTTTAATAATGACCAAATGCTTTCATTCCAGGATTTAATGAATATATTTTCTGTGGGAAGAAATGATTTCTTTAAATTTCTCCAACTACAAAGTTTCCTACAGAATCATCCTTTAATCCCCCCAGTTAAAGTCTCATTGTTAGAACTTTTGCAAAAAAAAACCCCGTATAGGAGTTATCTATTCAAGTTTAATTCAGGAATATAGAGATGATTTGGGACAATGTCAGCTGAAATGGGCTAACAACCTTGGTATACCTGATGTTGATATTTTGCTTTCAATTAATATGGCTGCAGATTGTTTAATAACAGGGATGATGAAATCTCAACATTTTATGTGTATTCATAATTTGTATTATACCCCTAGTAAAGTTGTTAAGTGGAGCACGACGACAGGTACAAACTGCAGTCGTTGCGGGTTATTTGCAGCTGATGAATTGCATATGTTTTTTCTTTGTCCTAAACTCTCTACGCTGTTTCAACACATGGACATTTTTTTATCTATTATTGTTAAATGTCGGATTAAGATAACGGCGGAACTGTTGTTACTAGGTATTGATCATACTGTTACTAGGTCAAGTTCAATTTCTTATTTTTTATTTCTTTGCATGGCTGCAGCTAGATCTTGTATTACTAAGGAATGGATCAGCTCGGATCCGCCGTCATTCTTTATGTGGCGTGAAAAACTACTGTTTATGTATAATAGTGAATCTGCTATATGCAAGTTAAAGGGGGTTAAAAAAAGAGCATTGGGGGAGAAAATCTGGGCACCAATTGCCGAATGGATTTAAATTATTAAGTTGTTAGACTTATATTGATATTTATGTTACAATACGATATATACTTTAAGAAAGATTTGTCTTATTTTATGAGCTATGTATTGCTGTATTTCCTTGCAATAAAACAATAAAATAATTTTTTTTTTTTAAAATGAACAGCGCATCTGCGGGATTAACTGACCCCGAGGCCACCGGTGGGACTGCGAGGACCAGCGTGCAGTGCGGCTGGTCATCTGCCGCAGCTGGTTCTCTTCCCGCCCCGGCCCCCACCCCCGCCTCCTGCCTGCTAAAAAGACTCTCTGAGGCAGCGCTTACTTGGTGTTGTCATTTCTTCATTGGGCTCCAAGACTCACGGATTCCCGCTTTGCTACAGGATCCTTTCTGCCGCCTCTCCTCGCGGGCCCAGCTTCGCTGGAACCGCTCGAGAAAGGACTAGTGAAAGGATTCAAGGGGGTGCATTTGAACAGCGCATCTGCGGGATTAAATGACCCCGATCATACTGTTTATTAGTTGTTATGGCGGCACATTGATTAAGGGGGGAAGGTTGGAGAGAAATCCTTTACCGGAAGTCTTATGGGTACATTGGATAATTATATTACATGGGTCTCTGTGGCATTGGATCACCAGATAAGTGTTGTTGAGAAAAGATTATCAACGGAAATATTTTCTAAACGGTCCTCTTTGGGCCCGATTCAGCATTGCACTATGCCTGAGAATCGCATTAGTCAACGGTTAAGTGATTTGGGTCTGCCTGAGTCCAGTATTGAACTAGACTCTCTTGCAAATATTCATGAGGAAAATAATTCATCAGACATACAGACAGTTAGTGCTGACCTAGTAGAAATTTCCACTAGTATATCATTGCCCCAATGCACTCCTGTCTGTCTCAAAGATGATTCACCGCCCTCATGTAACAGAGCGACAGGTAAAAGGAAAAGAAGAGGGGGTGAGCCAAAATGCAAAAGAGCTAAGATTTCAAAGTTAACGAAAAAGGGGGACAAGTCTATGGGTGCAGGGATCCATGCTGAGTCTGTTAATCCAGTGCATTCCAAACCCATACCAAAACCTGCTTTTGTTGCACAAGGTGAAGGGTCTCTGGTGGGGCAGGTTGAAGATATGATTAGATCCCTATTACTCCATGCTATCAAGAGCAGAGAACAGGTGGCTATTCGTTGTGCCTGAAAGAACTACAAAGATAGTATAGCCACAGCAAAAAAAACGTGGGACGAGCGGCACTGGAGTGAGCTAAGGGAAGCATATAGGACCAAAGATTCCAGGCTTTTCTGGAGCATTGTTAAATGGGGTAGAGGTGGTGTACCTGACTGCCCCGATAATAACGTCCCAGAGGAGGATTGGGTCAATTATTTTTAAGCCAGAATATGCTGAAACTTTGCCTGGCAGTGAGATGGAGGGGTTTAAGGCTGTGTATCCCGAAGAATTTTTTTTTAGTTATCAAGAGGTGTTGTTGGCCCTAAGTGCAGTGTCTAGGGGCAGAGCACCTGGCTTGGATGGGGTCCCGGCGGATCATTTTATTAACGATAGGGAACGCTGGGGTAAATATTCTTCTTTTTGTTAATGCTGTTGCTCAGGGAGCATTGGTATCATCATCTTGGAAGGGTGCAATTATTATTCCCGTATATAAGAAAGGCAACCGTGGGTTGCCGGGTACCTATAGACCCATAAGCTTGATTGCTACCATTCAAAAGGTGGTGGGGAGGATGGTGGTGAACAAGCTTATGGACTGTGTTGATGAGCATAACGCATTATCCCCCTATCAAGCGGGGTTTAGGAAGGCCACTAGTACAGTGGATCAGGTGTTCCACTTCACTTTATTACAGTGGCGAACTGTGGTGCTAGGCCAGGGCAGCCTGTATGCAGCTTTTGTGGATCTGCGGGCTGCCTTCGACCTGGTCCCCAGGTCTAAGCTGTGGTCAGTGTTGTGGAGCCTGGGACTACCGGAGGAACTACTGACTATGATTATGAGGTTGCACAAGGTGAACTTCGCTAAGATCCAGTAGGGTAGGCAGGGTGAGGTCACCGCCGACTTTCCGGTCAAGCGGGGTGTTCGGCAAGGGTGTGCGATGGCCCCCTTTTCTCTTTTCATTATTTATTAATGGGGTAGTAGCAAGAATGCTGTCTGTTAATGTTGATGCACCCTCGTTCTCGGACATTAAGATACCAATTTTAATGTTCGCAGATGATACCCTGATCCTATCAAAGACCCCGAGTGGCCTGCAACGTGCTCTCTATATTTTTGATGAATTTTGTGGGGAGCATGGTTTAGAAGTCAATGTGGCTAAAACCAAGCTAATGACTTTTAACCCCCATCGTAGTTTCCAAACTAAGGTGTTTATGAACCATCGACCTTTAGAGGTAGTCAAAGCTTTTACCTATCTTGGCATTTATGTAACTAAGATGGTCCCAGCATATTGATCTTGCGGCATTAAGGCATAGACAATTAGCTGGAGCCCTTGGGGCAGAGCATAGAAAATCAAAGTCTAGACCAATTGCACCAGCACTACAGGTTTATGAAGCAAAAGCCCTCGTCTCTGCATTGTATGGGGCTGAGCTGTGGGGATTTGGGAAGGTTCATTTAATGCAGAAGTCCGAAAACAAGTTCTTTAGGGCTATTACTGGTCTTCCAAAAAGCACCCCATTGCTCCCCCTTAGGTATGAGTTGGGTAGGAAGGCTGTAGAAGACTTGGCCAGGCTTTGCCCAATTTTATATTGGAGACGGCTCTGGACCACCCCAGAGCTTAAACATTATCCCGAGGGCTTTCTAGCAACGATAGAAGCTGATGTGTTCCACAGGATAAAATGGTTAAAAGATCTCAGAACCATGTTATGTGTGCTTGGCCTCCAATTCCTTTGGGATAACCCGTCAGGCATCCTTTTTCCTAGCAAAAAAACATTAAATGAGCTATATTGGGATTATATGGCCAAGCGGGACTGGTGTAAAACTGATGCTGAATCTATGACAGGTCGTTATTTGGAAGCTTTTTTTCCAAATGAGGGTAGGTGCTCTCCCTCGCAGGTCCTTAACTGGCATGTGGAGTGGTTCATCTAACACTACCTGCCCCACCTGTGGAACTCCAAAGGAAACTATTGGGCACTTCCTGTTCTCTTGTAGAGCCTATGTTGTCCCAAGGTGAATTTGGCTAACACCGGTCTGTAAAAATGTAGGCACCTTTAGTAGCTCAGTAGCTCTGAGACTTATCTGCACCAATACTTGTTTGCCATTAGCTATAGCAAAAGGTAAATTTCTGGGGTGGGCATGGTCTATCAGGCAGAAAGCTATAGCCGAGAGACTGCCTTTATAGGGATTGTTTTATTGTATCCATCTGAGTCACTGTCTAAATTTTAACCATAAGTATTTTTCTTTTGTTTTATGTTTCCATGTTTGGTAATTGATTTTTATCTGAATGAGGTACCTATTTAATGATGTTTTAAATGTATGTAGGTTTGTGCTTTTATGAGAATTACTCGAATAAAGCCTCTTTGAATTGAAAATTGAATTGAGATATTCAAGTCAGGAACACCAGATTTATGTTTGAGGTGGTGTGAGTGAACTTAAGAAAGGTGTTCTGTTGGTTGAGCCAGACCATGACTGCTCCAATGGATTCGGCGTCACCTCTCCATATCACTAGTGCATCATCAATGCAACGTTTCCAGATAATAAGTGGAACGGGTTGTCTTGGTGTAGTATCTTCCTGATTTCAAGATGATGTACATATAAACCAGCCAGACTGGGGCAAAGGTGCTCCCCATGCTGGTCCCGTGTTTCTCTAAATAGTACATCCCCTCGTACTGAAAAAGGTTTTTCTTTAGGTCCAGAGAAATACATTCCTTGACCACGTTATGAGGTGTATGGTATTCCCATGTTGCAGTGAATAATACTTCCTCTATAATGTCCAAGGTTTTGCCGTGAGGTAAGCTAGTACATAAGCTTTCCACATCAAGTCCCGGTAAGAGGTGTTTGTCTGGGTCAAAAAGGTAGGTATCTGTTTTCTGAACCAGCGGGCAGAGGAATGCGTCTGCAAACTTGGAAAGCGGTTCTAAAATAGAACTGATCCCTGACACAATGGGACAGCAGAGGGGATATTCCATATTTTTATGGATTTTGTGGATGGTGTAAAAATATGGTGTCTTGGGTGATTTTTGGATGAGAATACCGGCCTCCTTCCTGGATACCCAGTCATGTGCTGTGGCTTCTTCAACCTTTCCCAAAATCCCTACCCGGATCTCCTCTGTTGGGTCATCTTGGAGGATCTCGTAGTTCCTCCGATCCTCCAAAAGTTTCCTGCATTCGGTGTCATAATTGTGTGTTGTTTGAATTACAATTGCACCCCCTTTATCAAAAGGTTTTATGACCATGTTAGTGTTGTTGGCCAATTGTTGTAATGCTTCTTTTTCCAGTTGTGTGATGTTCGGGAAGGTTTTATTGTCCTCGCTTGGTATACTGGTCAGTTCCTCCATCATTGCTTTTTCAAAAGCAAGTAGTTCTACTGGTAGTGTGGAGTTCAGTGGGGTAAAGGTCGATTTAAGTCATAGTCCAGTATCAGATGTATGGTCCTCTGTCACTTCTGCAAAAAAGGCTTGTAGTTTCAGTTTTCGGATAAAATCTTTCATTTCTATGCAGAGCTTGAATATGTCCATTTTGTTAGTGGAGACAAAACCAAAACCTTTTTCCAGGACTGGTTTCGAGACTCTGTGAATACGCACTCTGTTATATTGACCACTAGTTGCCCCGCCTGCTTGTTGATGGTTGGTTGTTCACTGTCACTGTCATGCTCCTTGTCGATACCCTCGCTATATCCTCTGAATCTTTGCCCCAGTGGACCTGGTTGCGTCTCCAGTTCCTTTCTCTGGGTGGACCTGGGCGCACTCCTACAAAAGGAGTTGGTCCATAATAGTTAAATCCTTGTGGTGGCGGGTTCCTGTGTTGGAATGGTCCTCCAATCGGCGGTGGACCGTGCGTAAATTGGTGGTCCTTGGTAACTGCCCCAACCTCTCCCTCATGGTTTTTAGGGCCTCTGGTATTGTGTTCCTCCTCTCTCATTTCTAGGAGTACTACCTCTGTTGAAGTAGGAATCGTTGGATCCTGCGTTAGACAAGTCTTTGTCCGTCCCTTGTTTGTTGCTGATTTTCTTGGTTACATAATCCTCCCGTATGTAGGGATAGACTTGTTCATGGCTGAAAACTGCAGGGTCCTTTTTTAGTTTCTTGTATTTACTCTGTTTCAATAAGATTTCGTACTCACTCATCTGCTGGTTGAGTTCGTCCAGTCTATTCTTCAGAATAGTAGTTGATTGGTAGCTCTTCAGTTGGACCTCTAGATTTTGTATGTCGATCTTAAGTTCCTGTGCCAATCGGGTGGCGGTCTTGATGATAAGGACCAGCCAGTCCCGGGTACAGTGCCACGATATCAGTGACCAGTCCTTTTTGAATGATTTGTCATGCTGGAATATGAAAGGCTCATTCTGGACTATCAGGCCTTGTGGTGCAGCGTTAGCCCTGAGGTACTCTGTCATTATCAAGCCATGTAGTGCTGTTTTTATCTTGTTTCTCCTTAGATTAGCCAACTCATCCCAGTCTGCTTTGTTCTGACCTGGATCCATGCTGCTTAATCCCTCAAAAGGATTGAGGGCTGCCAACATTCTGTCAACACTTCAAGAACTAGGGGAGAAAGAGTGTTTACAGGCTGGATCCACCCTCCTTTCAACAGTCTAAGCAAACAGACCGGGGGTTACCAGATCAAGGACCTAGCTAAGGTGGCATTTGAACCCAAAACAAAATTGAGTTGGAAGGTCAGGTATTTATAGCAAGAAAGAGCAAATGCTTTCTTGAGTTCCCTCACTCACCGGGGGTTCCCACCGGTGACATGCTTCATCATTGGGGTCAGCTCAATCTGCTGTGGATTGAGGCATGCTTCGACCTGCGAATTACGTAGGAGCACTCAACAGGTGACTATGTGTGGTGCATTGTAGGTGGAGTGGATGGAAAACCTAAAAATACCTGGCTAGTGGGCGAAACTCTTTATTCTGGCTCCTAGTCGGAATTATAAAAACAAGGGGTACTAGACAACTAATTAACTATAATGAGATAAATGTTCCTAGCATTGGTCAACATGTTTTGATCCACCCCATGGCTCTTCTTCAGGACCACACAGGGCCAGCCCTGTGCATTCCACTCCTAAGTGACCCAAAAAGTGAGATAAATAAATAGTTTAAGTGGGAAGTGATGTGCGCGCACCTACTGTGTGTGCACTTTCATACATACGATTTAAACGCAATTGATTATAGTATCTGTAGGAAATAAAACAGAGCATACATCTGCCAGCCAGGATACTGGCAGGTTATGCACTTCATGCAAAACACAACATCTAGAGCACATATACGTGAAGTAAAAAATTTGGCGTTGTTTCCAGTGACTAATTGGTGGAGAAAAAACATGCTGCTGTCATCTCTTAAAGCGATCTTAAAGAATAAGTGTATTTAAAATAAAGACATAGACACCACGTGACAGCACACACATGTAAACCACAAAAAAAATATTCATATTGGGATATTACATACTATAAATGAGGTTCAGACTGGCCCTATGGTCTGGACCGGGTGAGGGGCTCGTATTCATACTCTGTAATTACGCATGGTTATAGGTGAATCATCGCTTCTATGTTGTCATTAGCAGACACAACAAGGAATACTTCCACTGAAGCTAGTCAATGTTGGGACGAATTAACAGAACTACAAAGGAATCAAATAAAAACTATGATTCATGCTATTTTGATGTCCGAGTATTTAAGAGCAAACACCGCCCCACGAGGACTGATAGTACAAAATAAACCCTTCATCTTTCAGCAGAAGACAGCATTCATAAAGGACTGGTCACTCACTTCCTGACACTGCACCAGAGACAGGTTAGTGCTGATCATAAAAACTGCAGTCACCTGTCTGACAAGATAACAGAGGAGATACAAACGTTGAAAATACAACTGAAGTCATACCGAACAGTGACGGAACTAAAAAAGCGTTTAGAAGAATTAAACAAAACAATGATGGACTTTGAGGTGACCCTTAAAGACACTAAGTACCAGAAGTTTAAAAAAGACCAGAAATCCTTTTCACATGAAAAGGTCTACCCCAACATAAGTGAGGACTACATACCTCCTGGCAGAAACCCAGGCAACAACTCACACGGACTGCTCCGAAATGGGTTCTGACAATTTTAGAACCAAACTACAACTGAAACAACAGCAACAGGAATTGCAACTATGGCAGAGTGTCCAAAATAGTGAATAAACACTGGAGAATTCTAAACTGCGGGAGTCTCAATTCTCCAAAACCCATGTTTTCTCACAAGAGAAGCAATAACCTGAAGGACATCCTGGTCCATACAAGA
Organism: Lissotriton vulgaris; assembly: GCF_964263255.1. Classification (NCBI taxonomy): domain Eukaryota; kingdom Metazoa; phylum Chordata; class Amphibia; order Caudata; family Salamandridae; genus Lissotriton; species Lissotriton vulgaris. The sequence goes on along the minus strand of NC_141697.1, from coordinate 1,086,488,968 downwards.
CCCCGTGTGACACCTGTAAGGGATCTTGCGACTACTATTCCGAAGGCTACCCTCCCGCCTGTACAAGCAATTGTAGCATGTGCAACCTCACCAGAAAAAGTAAGAATATCACATTCACGAATGGCTCAGTTTAGGAACAAAGAAAATTCACAAACTGCAAAAGCAGAAACGTGATGTATATGTTCACATATCCATGCAGACTGGAATACGTCAGAATGACGTCAAGACCAGTGAGGATCCACATTGATGAACACAAGAGCAATATTTGCTGCAAAAAGAGCACTACCAAGATGGCAACTCACTATCTAACCATGGCCCACAGCGTTGACGATTTAAAATGGACAATAATTGAGCAACTCAACAACGAGAATGGCCTACTAGAAAAAAAAACATAAATGGGTGTTCTGTCTGAGCACCCACTTAACATGTCTCAACGGCGACATACCTTGAGTACAACTGTCTTGAATCATGAAGTAATCACTATTTTCGGTCCTGTTTAAACAACCATGGGTCTCATTTATGAGGCCCCTTGCGCCATCGGAACTTCACTTTTCATGAAGTTCTGTGGCGCAGAAACCAGCGTGGTATTTATCAGGCAGCAGTACGCCAGTTTTTGTGGCGTACTGCTGCCTGATAAATATCAGTCCCTTTAACGCAGTGTACTGCGTTAAAGGGGCGTGCAATGGGTGTTGCTGGGGGCGTTCCCAGCAACATCCATGGCCTTTTGACACTGCCCCAGATTTACGAGAAATCGTAACTCTGAAGCAGTGCCAAAAGCTCACGCCTCCCCAGGGGAGGCGTAAGGAAGGCGCAACAGGGAGAAATGTCTTTATTTCTCCTCGTATTTCCTTTTTCTATGTGTGCTGCATTCTATAGCACACATAGAAAGAGGAAAAGCCTCTTGTGAATATTTTTGTACAGAAAGGTTTCCCTTCCTGTACAAAAATAATCTTCCCCGCAATGCAGGCACCCTTGCACCATTGTGCAAGGGTGCCTGCGCTGGCGCAGGCAGCCCATTGTGCGCCGGCGGAGGGGAAAAGGACAGGAATGCGCCGTATCTTATAGATACGGCGCATTTCTGCCCTTTTCTTTTGCCGTAGGGAAGCGCAGCAGGAAGGCCTGCTGCGCTTCCCTACGGCAAAAAGTCATAAATGAGGCCCCATGTCTTTATGGCACACTGCTCCTTGACCCGTGGGAGTATAGGCTACTCCCCATCAACCTTTTCCACTGTTAGGTCGGGGATACACTTCTTGAACATCTCACCATACCACCCGATACCAAAGGGGCGTTGAAACATTGCCACTGTATTGCAGATCACTAACCGCACCATTGTGCTATGATCTAAATTTTACTATATAGCATATTTTTCAGGACTATTGTTTTTTAGATACACCAAGACCATTTCCACCATTATATCGGGGGCCGGCCGCATGAACATCTCATCACACCTCCCAGTACTGAAGGGGTCGAAGACTGCCATTGTACTGCACATTATGAACAACTCCATCATGCAATATGCCCTATATTTGTTTTAACCTTTAATTGTTTAGTTTGGCATCGTTAATTTATGAACTTTTTTAGTCACACGGTCATACACGTTTCAATGTCCTCGTATTAAGTACATCAAAAACAGGGAGTAACCATTACTCACTTCCTGTTTGACACCCTTATCTACAGGTTACTGCTCTAGCGCTTCTCACCAAGCTCACTGCCACTTGATGTGATCTGCAAACACTTCTGGGTGACAAATAGCATTGACACAGGTGCAATCGTTCTCTGATTATTTGCCATTTGCCTGCAATATGAATAGAGCCCTCCCCGTGGACTCATTACACAATGGAGCAGAGGGATGGCGTTACCTTGAGCCAGGCAGTGTTCACTTCACGGTAAGTACGGCATAGCCACTTCAGAAAAACCAGTGGGATACGCTTCCTTTTAGACCCTCTTGCCACTCATTAGCTGCCAGTAATGGACAACGATTGTTTTATTTTTTATTTTCCTTCCCCACCTTTGGTCTCCATCGAACAGCATGCAGTTGCAACTCCCTTCCCACCTGTTCTAGAGGTTCATGGAGCATTTTCTCCTACATATCCCAGAATGTATTCACTTACTGTGTTTATTCTACATACTTAACAACTCTCCACTCCATTTTTCTAAACGCTAGTATAGAGTGTTCTGTTTCAATGTGTGTATGTCCAGTTCGTCAATTTTTTCTACAGGCCACAGCAATAATGGTTAAATATACAACTATGGCTAATGACACTATAGTCACCTTGTGGCACGTTTTTTTTCTTACAGGTAAAACATGTTTGCACGTAAGGAGGCGCAATTTTATAATGAATTGTGTTTTCTCTTTTCAGATTAACTTTTAGAATACCAATGGCTATTGTATAAAGTGCATGATCATTTGCTTTTTTCACTTTCCTGTATATATCACTAACTTCACTTCATTTGTTGCAACATAGTGAGGACTGAAGGGATCAGTTTCAGTCCTGATGAAGAAGCCCCAATGCTTTAAAACATGTTGACTTGATAAGGAGTATCCGCACATTACACCCAGCACATCTCCGACCCACTGTTTATAATAGTACCAACCCCAGTGACCTATTAAAGTTTTTTTAGTCCATGGGGTTCGGTCCTTTTTAATTCATCTTTTGCATTCACTCTTGACCCTTCCTCTCACTACCCCTACACCACACATAGTACTGAAAGATCAGTGCTCTTGTGTAGTCGCAGGTCGTAGCACGCCCCATCCTGCAGCAGGAAGACCCCTATGATGAAGCATGACACCAAGGGCCCTTTTGGTGTGTGAGGGGTATTTAAGCAAACTCTGTGTCGGTCCAACCAATGTAGGAAACACACCTTTTTTTACATAGTGAGAAACTCAATAGATACAATCCCCCTTTACAGGTGGATCCTTGTGTTTTGGTCTATTGTCACTAAGTGCATCATTGCAAGTTTTGGGAGTGCCGCCTCGGGTCTACCCCGCCGTCACACTGCCAAACTTGTGGTCGGGCTGCCCCATCAACACTAGATTTTCTCCTGTCGGTCTGGCTTTTGTTGATGTTCCCACTGTGGTGCAGTCAAAATGGGCACTGCAATGGGAACGGCAAAAATAGTTAGTGCACTGTATGGACTAAATATTCCATGCTGTGCATGAACTGGGGTAAATGCAAACATGGGGGCACATGTTGTGCCGACCTGCATACACCCCAGGGTGGAAAGGCACAAGGGAGCCCTGTAGGAGCCCTTTTTCTCCTCCCTGCCTTGGTTTTCATGGAGGAACCACGACAGTGGCAGAAAGGAAACTCGTAATATGTTTGGCTGGACCACCAAGCATATTGCAGCCTGCTGAACAATGCAACACCACCAGGGAATGGCAATACCCTGGTGGCGGCGGCAGGACACTGGTGGTCCAGCCATCTAAAATGTAATAGGGCAGTAGGAAGACCACCACTGCTGCGCACCACGAGTCCGACCACCAGACTGGTAAAAGAGCCCTCAGTGTTTATGTAGTCTCTGTAATTGTGCTACTTATAAATTGTTAACATTAGGATGAGGTGTGTATTTGGCTTATACTGGCCATGTTGCTTCCTCATTACTAAGGGAACTTAGTCTAGCATCTTCAGTTGTGTGTGGTTGGGTGCCATCAATCCCATCTCGGTGTTCTTGGTATGTTAACAGTATTTCTATTTCTTCATGTTGTGTGTAGTTATTTTAAACATGTATTTGTGAAATAGCCCTGTTGTAATGCCTGCTGCAGGGAATATAACTCACAAATAGAACACTTCTGTCCTATATGCTGCGTGAGCCTAAACAACAAAGGTAAGATCTCGAACCAAAAGTGTGAGACTATGTTGTAATAGCTTCTCAGTAACCACATGTTTGCATTTCTCTGCATTGTTAAGTGCTGTTTGGTCTTATTTGTAACACATTTTTTGAAATGGAATTCAAAGAGGGTAACATATTGAGAATGATCATTTGAAAAGTTCAAGCTTGAACAACCTACAGAAAATACATATGTGTTAACTATTCAGCTAAGGAGGATAGTCCCTATCACCATGGACATCTCCGTCTCTGTAGGATGGCCCAAAATCTTTCTTTGCCACAATTTTCCTTCTGAACAAATTCTCATTCCTCTGGATACAGCAAGGCCTTGCCAGGACTTCCTTCAATCCACCAGTGGTGGTGCGTCTTACTTGGAAGATGCTTTGTTCGTCATTGAAACTGTTTAGTTCCTGTAAAACAGGCAGCATCATTTGGATCAAATGGGGTTTCCAAAGCCACTGTACTGGGACTGCGAGGTCTGAGACTCAAAGCACTACCCCAAAGGTATTTCATAGGCAGTCCAAGCACCCAGGGATTTTCTATGCAGATTGTTAAGTGCCCTTTGGACTCCCATATAGATGATGGGACCAACTGCAACCAGAGCCTAGTACCCTAGCTGTTAAAGACTGCCTTAGGTCCCTTTTTATTTCTCTCCATGCCCGAATTTCCTTTGGGATGGTATGGGGAGGATAAAGCATGGTCATGCCCAAACTTTCCATGAGATCTTTGTAAGTCCTGGAGGGAAACGCCAGACCTTGTTTGGAATATATTTTGCCACTGAGTTTGTCTAATAAGACTCGCAGATCCTTTATATCAGTTCAGGCTTCAGCTGTCCGCTCTGGCCATACCCATAAGAATCGAGAGCAGGAGTCCACAGCAACATGAATATACTTGTAAGCCCCATTTGACGACAAAGGGCCACAATAGTTCAAATAAAAATAAGCGAGAGGCCTGTTTGAAATCTGGAGAGGTATCTGTGGTCAACGTGCCACGGTGGAACCTGCTCCCTAAGAGGTGACCAATGCAGATTGCGAAAGCTCTGAAAGATGGAACAAAATGTTGGGAGTATTTGGTGTCTCTGCCTGGATATATTCACTCAGTGCTACTCCCACTAGACAATCCATCAGGTTCCAGCGAACTATTGTGATCTCTGCTGCATAGTCCAGCATGGTGACTGCCCACTCACCACTCAGAAAAAGTGTCCCCAATATCTGCATCATGCCTGACCCTAAGAAGAGCTACTTTCTTCTTTTTCAATTGAGGTTTGGACGCTTTAGGTTTGTCTTCCTGTTTACTGATGCAGTCAGATGAGTCCTTATTTGGTTTCACATGCTCCTCCAAACTGCACTCTGACTGTCCAATATTATCATGGTTATGCAAGTCATAGTGTTTCTCAGTGGATCCCTGTGGAGGCGGCCCACCTCGTGATTTAATTTAGTCTTTGTTTTTCTTATTATTCCACTTTTTCTTTGTGGATGACTTGGGTGCTTGCTTAGAGTTATCCTTTTCAGAATTATTCTTTAGTTGTGGTTTACCAGGTCTGGCTCCCAAATGATCTCTCGCCAGTGTAGCATATGTTTCTTCAGTAATTTTAGACAATCTGCACTCCTGTTGTCCCAGAGCCAAATCCTTTAGATACTGGCATATAGCCAATGTTGCTGCTCCCCTTTTATGCAAGGGCTGCCCCATACTCATTCTGGATCTGTTTAAGCACTTCTCACAAAACAACTAATGAAGGGGTACTGTGTGTTCTTGTATAAACTGCTGCAAAGACTGTACTCCATGTGGTGCAGTCTTCCACAAGGGGGACATTCTCATCAACAAGCAAATTGTTAATATTCTTTGTTTTTCCTTCTGTCCCGTAAGGGGAAATACCGGTTCAAGCTAGCTTGTTTTTTTGCCATCCAAAATGAAAGCTCCTTTCATCTTGGGGGAACCTTACCAATTACTGCATTTAGTGTTTGTGGGCTGATGCCCGATGTAGCCAATTGTGGTTGTGGAGCTTGAGAAGTTTGGTGCAGTGTTAAGTGTCAATGTTGGCAATACAAACAGTGTCAAACATCTGTACATTGTCACTAAGTGCCTAATTGCAAGTTTTGGCAGTGCAGCATCAAGTCCACCCCACCACCGCACCGCCAAACCTGTGGTCGGGCCGCCCACCTCAATAGTAGGATTTCTCATGTAGGTCTGGCTTTTGTTGATGTTCCCACAGTGGTGAAGTCAAATGGGCAGTGCAATGGGAACGCCAAAAATATTTACTGCACAGTATGGACTAAACATTACAAGCAGTGCATGAACTGGGTGCATACAAAGATGGGGGCACATGTTGTGCCCCCCTGTATTCACCCCAGTTTGCAAAGGCACAAGGGAGCCCTGTAGGAGTCCCTTTTGTCCTCCCTGGCTTGGTTTTCATGGAGGAGGAACCACCATGAAAACCGTGGCGGAAAGGAAACTCGCAATATGCTTGGCTCAACCACCAAACATATTCCGTCCACCTGAACACTGCAACACTGTCAGGGAATGGCGATATGCTGGTGACTGCGGGGCACTGGCGGTCCAACCACCCAAACTATAATAGGGCAGGCGGAAGACCACCACTTCTGCGCACTACGAGTCCAACCACCAGACTCGTAAAAGAGCCATAAGTGTTTGTATAGTGTCTGCAATTGTGCTGCTGATAAATTATTACCATTAGGATGTGGTGTGCATCTGGCCTAGACTGCCCATGTTGTTTCCTTATTAATAAGGGAACTTAGTCTAACATCTTCTGTTGTGTGTGGTAGAATGCCATCAATCTAATCTCTGTGTTCTTGGTATGTTAAAGGTATTTCTATTTCCTCCTGTTGTGTGTAGTTATTTGGAACTTCATCTTGTACGTATTTGTGAAATAGCCCTGTTGTGTTGCCTGCTGCAGGGAATGTAACCCACAAGTAGAACACCTCTGACCTATATGCTTCTTGAGCCTCAACGACAAAGGTAAGATATCGACCCAAAAGTGTGAGACCATGTTGTGATAGCTTCTCAGTAACCACATGTTTGCATTTCTCTGCAATGTTAAGTGCTGTTTGGTCTTATGTGTAACACATATTTTGAAATGGAATTCAAAGGGGGTAACATATTGAGAATATTCATTTGAAAAGTTCAAGCTTGAACAACCTACAGCCAAGTACATATGTGTTAACTACTCAGCTAAGGAGGATAGTCCCTATCTCCATGGACGTCTTCGGTTAGTAGGTGTGTAGGATTCTCCAGGTATGCATGAGAGATCTACTCAGGCAATCCAATTAAATAAGAACCCAGTCTACGAGCGTTGGTACCACCATGTCATAAGGTTTCTGCTTTTCAGTGCAAAATGTTAGATTGTTGGACAATATAAAAGTTGGGATTGTGCCAAACTAATTCCATGTATCCCATCAGGATATGTCTGTCTATAGACCTGCTAGCTCACAGTTCTACCTGTTAAGGTAACAAATGATATGAGCAATCTCAGAACATGACAACCCTGACTTCCCAGGGAATCAAAATAACAGATGTAGAAACTTTTCGCTTAATAATTTGTGCTTACGAAGAGAGGTACAAAAGAAATGCATAAACTGGCTTTTTCAATATGTATTTATTAGCCTTTGTGATTCTTGGATAATTCATCCACTGCAATGATTAATAGACAAAAGCTCATTAAAATGTTTAGCAATGTAAGGACAGTGAAACAAATTAATGCTTGGACCATCATGCTAAAACAGTTTATATATGCTGGCATGTAAGTACTGGGTACAGTGTACTCCTACTATGCTTTCCCTAACCTAGTTGCCTAGGGCGGGTATTCTGCAAAGAATCCCCTACTGGATGATCTAAGTCCCACTTACCTAAAGGCAAGGTATGTAGGTTCCCCTCTTGGTCACAAGTTGGCCATCCCCCTTGCAGAGGGTAAACAGGAATCAAGTGGACTGAGACTCCAACAATAGCGAATACCTTGCAATGACAGTAGATTGCTCCCCTAATTCACTGAGACATTTATGCATTTATCAAAACATTATCCATGCTTCCATTCCAAGTCTTCAACCAGGCTGACATTGTTTAATGTCTCTGTGATAGCCCTCTCACCTCATGAACGAAAAATAAATAACAACATTCGCAAAATGTGTGTTCAGGCCTTGTACTGAATGTTCAAGGTGTCGTGATAGTGTACTTATGAAATGGAATTGCAAGAAAACTAGTCCTGCACTATCATTTAAGCAAATGTGTGTCAAAAGTCATCGTGTGAAAACGAAGCCAACTTCAGAAATGGGTACATGTAAAATGGCAGTGTTTTATCCTAGGCCTAACGTAGCCATGTGGAGGGGTCCAGTCTTCTTCCAGGTCAGAGATCAGCAGGGCAGCTCAGCAAAGCAGATGAGGTCCTCACAACAGTGAATCAAGGCAAAGTTGCAACCTTTACAGTCGCCTTTCATCCCAGCCCTGTCAGTCAGGCTAGCTGTGGGGGGTAATCAGTCCTTCGTGTGGGGGCAGGACAAACCCTATTTAGATGTAAATGTGAGCTTCCTCTCCCCCTTTCGGTCCAGGAAGAATATCACAATCAAGATGAATGCAGATGAGTCCTCTGTTACACCCACCCTTCCTGTGTTTGAAGAATGCACAAAGTATAAATGTAACCCAGCTGGAAGTGTATTGGAGACAGGCTGCAGGCATAGCAAGCAAAGTTAAGAGGAAAGAAATTTCTACTTCCTAAAAGTGGCATTTCTAAAATAGTGTTGTTAAATCCAACTTTAATACTACAGAGGATTGATCATTACAATTCCAATGATATGGAGCATGATTTGGCTACTACTTTCTAATTAGGAATTACAGCTTAAAAGTGTTTTGATGAATTCCCACTGCTAGCCTAAGAGAGGAGTGGGCCTCACAGTAGTGAAAAATGAATTTAGCTGTTTGTCACTATTAAGCCTGGCTAGTGTTCATGAAATTCTTCTACGTGGTTTACACATAGCAGAACTCCACGAAGTGACAAAAAAATTCAGCCAAGCTACTTGTAGCTATGCAAGCAGCGGAGTTGGTTACCTTGCGATGTTCACACTGATTTTTAGTGCTGGGTGTTTGTCCCACGCTGTAAAATCAGCGCAAACTGCATCTTGCACAGTGCAAGAGGATGCTGCTTCATTCTGCTGCCTGTGTAGAAGTTCTGCTCAATTAGCAGCTTCCTCAATGTTGATGGAAGGTTTCTCAACGCGAGCGGTAGCAACCGTCCGTGACCGCCTGCATTGAGAAATCTTGCTGGGTAGTGGACCAGCATCGATTTTCCTCTCTCGCGCTCACCATCTTACCATCTTACTGTTGGCTAGGGAGGAAAAACCTTTGCTCTGTGAGTTTTTCAGAATTCTGCAAGACTCTCGGAGCGTGAAAAACTCCTCAAATTCCACAAACAGAGTGGAGTTCACCATCCAGGCTTAGTTACAACCAGAACATGTAAAACACAATTTTACATGTCTTACCCTTTACCTACACAGCACCCTGCCCTTAGGGCTACCTAGGGCCTGCCTTACGGATGACCTATGTATAATAAAAGGGAAGTTTAAGGCCTAAAAAGTGGTTTTAAATTCCAAGTTGAAGTGACAGTAAACTATGCACATAGGCACTGCAGTGGCAGGGCTGAGACAGGAAGACTACTATGGGCCCGGATGCCCGCCACCCCTTCCACCACAAATCCTAATGGGAGGAGACAGACACAGTTTGAACTTTTGGAAGGCAGGGGGGCCTCACGACCCCCCCGGACGTATTTATTAAAATATGAAACAAAATTTAAAACTTTAAATTAAAAATGTTTCATGTATCATGTACAAATTCAACTTCCATTACATTTGATGAAGACAGGTATTCAGGCTAACCTTAACAAATCTCTAATACAAAGATTTCCTAACCGAGTCTAACATCATGACATAATGCATTGCATATGAATTTGTACATCCTAACGTTAGGGGCCAACGGCAAGGTCTTAACCGGTGTCAGGTCCCTATCACCAAATTCCCGCCCTCACGTGTGAGTGGCGCATGCGCAGAGGACTTTACCCTCGCAGCCAACTGTAACTTCCCTTGTCGTGGGGGCCCCCTTTCACTCAACGCCATCTTAAGGTCGTCCGAGTTCCCATGCAGGGTATCCTTAAGAAGGACAGCATGGAATACCCCCCTTTCCCCGCATTCTCTTCCGCCGGAGCGGAAATGCGGCCCCCGGGAAATTCTGGGGAGGGGCATATAGCCGTCTCCCCCTGGGAGGGGCCTATGGCCGTCTCCCCCTGGGTGACCCATCTGTAATGGGTGCTGCCCCCCCGTGGGAGGGGCGAGTGGCCGCCTCCCCCCGGCGCTCCCATCCACAATGGGTGGAGCCCCCCCTAGGGACCTTGAAATCAATGCTCACCGATCATGACCTTACCGCCACAGGCCAGATAGTTGACCGACTATCTGGCCCCCCCACACCTCCTATAGGTCATGTCTCCTCAACCCCACTAGCCAAGCTATCATGTCTCCTATCAATAAGTCATTCCCCACCCTGGAGAGGTGTACCCCATCATCAGAATAACAGTGATCACCCCAGAAGCACCCATGAGATATGCTTTGAAGATGAGCAGAGCGAAACAATTTCTCCATTTTATTGTTGACCCTCTTTACCGAATGGTTCAACGCTGTTGTGGACAAACCACCCCGCCATACCCTTCTCCTCCGAATCATGTGAGACCATGCCATTGTACATCCCGGGAGCCTTCTTGCTAACCAGCTAACTGCAGAAAGTATGTGCTCAACTAAAGCTCATCTGCCAAGTCTTACCAAGTCATTGCCTCCAATGTGCACTATGACTACAGATGGCGGTGACCTGTGGCGCCCATGGAAGGACACCCTGAACCCATATTCCTCAGATGTGTGGATCGCATCACCTGTCTTGAATATGTCCCCAGCACGCCTCACGTATGAGTGGCCCACGACCCAGACCACACGTCTTCCATTCCTTATGCCTGAAGTGGTGGTTAGCTGGTACTGGGCCGGTCCCAATTTCCGCCCTGCGTCACAGGCTTGTGAAACTGTAATCCAAACAAAAGACAACAAGCGTGAGTGCACTTCATAAGTAACTTACAACATGTGCAGTCGCACGTACCTCTTGAAACAGTTCGAAGACCAGCGGCCTAACTGCTTAACATTGTCTGCCTGCAGACCTTGAGCCGTAGCTTCTGTAGCGGCCTCTATCCTGAATGAATGGGTCCCAAAATCACTCGGGTCCAAGCCCGCCGCTGCAATCGTGATTGCCAGCACCCTCTGAAACTGAAACTTTGTCAACGGGGTGCCGTCCGTATGTCGCAGCAAGGCCCCACCCCCCACGTTGTCAACCTTTGTTTTAGGTAGGCCTCAACATGCCTCCCTGGACAACAGGGACTCCCTGGCGCGCGCTGCAACACAACGCTATTCCCCTGGGCCTCCTGGACCGTCTTTGACCTGGCTATCGGGATCAGCAGAGAATCCCCCCTTACTTGGATGTGATCCCTTGCCAGACCCCCTTCCGTATCTCTTTTGTTGACAGCCACCAGTTCGCTCACCCGCAGGGCCCCATAGAACACCAACGCGAATGCTGCCCGGAATAGTATGACCTCGCTAGGTGAGGAGCATGTCTCCTCTAGTTTAGCCAGCAAGGAGGTCAACTTGTCAAATCCTATTGGGTGCCTGTTATCCTTTCTGTACCCTTCTAAGCACCGCCAGCCGCGCAGAGCCTTCCTGACTAGAAAGGAGTCTGTCGGGTCCCTGATCCCATGGAGCTGAGCCATAAATGATATGGCGGCCTTATACCGAATTGCGGTTGCCGCCGACCGGCCTTCCTCATGAAGTGCCACTAAAAATTGGATAAAGGACTCCTCCTGACCCCATCTATGCTCCCCTGCCGGGCCCAAAAAGGCGCAGTACGAGCGGAACGCCCCTTCATAAGCTTTCCTTGTCCTGGGCGCTAAACTGGCTGCCACGAGGTTTTGTAGTCCGAGGCGCCGATTTGCCATAGTGCTTCGGGAAATGGCGCCGCCACTAGCTCCGCTGAATTGTACGTTTAATCTCAAGCATTTCAACACAATTTATTTCAACAATCGCAATATCCATTTGCAGCGTGCTGCCTGTTGATTAATGCACTCAACCACAGTCATGTTATCGGACCAAAACACCACCGAGCAGTCTCTGAACTCCTCCGGCCATGCCGACAGAGCCACCCAGATGGGGAAGAGCTCTAGAAAGCCAATGCTACTCGTCAAACCACTTGTTTCCCACCATGCTGGCCATCTTTGGGCCGACCAACGGTTTCGGAGGATCGCGCCAAACCCCACGCTGCCCGCCGAGTTGGTCCATAAGCCTAGCTCCGCCGACGAGGCCGGGGCTTTGCCCCAGACCACTCGGCCGTTGAAGTCCGCCAGGAATGCCAGCCAAATGAGCATGTCCTGGCGAACCTCAGCCGACAGTCTCGTGTTATGTTATGTTATGTTAATAACATTTATTAGGCGCAACAGCTGCCCCAGCGAAGGGGCGTCCTGGCGCCTGATCATATGCAACAACACAACAGATCAGAGCTGAAAAAAAGGGGATATTAGCTAACAGAGATGAACAGGTGGGTTTTGATGGCCCTTCTGAAGAGGGTCAAGCTGTTGAGGGCGTGAATGTGAACAGGAAGAGAATTCCATAGATCCGCCGCCAGCACACGGAAGGAACGTCCTCCCATCCTGCTAAGCCTGAACCTAGGCTTGTTCGCCAGATACTGGGCTTCGGATCTGAGGGATCGCGTGGGGACATAAGATGAAATAAGGCCTGTCAAGGCCGGGGGAGAAGAAAGCTTTAAGATCTTGAATGTCAGACAGAGAGCCTTGAATTTGATTCTCTGTCTGACCGGAAGCCAGTGCAGAGAGGCCAAGACAGGAGAGATAGAACATCGTCTCGGGAGGCCCACAATGGCCCGTGCAGCAGCGTTCTGCACCCTCTGAAGCCTAGTCGCCTCAGCCTGGTTGACTCCAAGGAGCAAGGCACTCCCGTAGTCTATCCGTGAAAGGATAGAGGCCTGAACCACCAGTTGACGTGTGGGAGGGTCGAAAAATGTGAGGACTGGTCTGAGCCCTCGCAGAATGCCATAGCAAGTGGCTGCTGTCTTCTTTGTATGGCTGGTAAAGGAAAGGTTAGAATCCAGCCATACCCCCAGATTTTTGACTTCGTCCACTGGAATGGGCATCGCCCCCAGTTCGAGAGGCCACCACTGGTCTCCCCAGAGTTCCGCCTGCTTCCCCACAATCAGGACCTCGGTTTTCTTGGCATTAAGCTGTAAGCAGTTGTTACGCATCCAGCTAGCCACAGCTATCAGTCCTGCCGGGAATCTGGGCGCAGTCACCTCAGGGTCCCCACTAAGTGTCACCGCCAGCTGCGTGTCATCGGCATACGATGTCATCGTAAGGCCATATTGCCTGACGACGGCAGCCAGCGGTTTCACATACAAGTTGAATAATGTGGGGCTGAGAGCAGAGCCCTGAGGGACTCCCAGTTCCAGAGAATGGTACGAGGACTGGCCAGGTGGAATGGCTACTTTAAAAAACCGGTCCGAGAGGAATGAGCGGAACCACTTAAGAGCCTTCCCGACAATCCCCACTTCCTCCAGACGCCGCAGCAAAATGTCATGAGACACCGTGTCAAACGCGGCGCTCAGGTCTAACAATAGGAGCGCCGCGGTCTGCCCCGCATCTAGCACTGACCGCAAATGCTCGATCATAAAGAGCAGAGCCGTTTCAGTGCTATGTTGAGCACGAAACCCATTTTGACTCTCGTCTAAGATGTTGTTACGCGAGAGGTGGGCAGACAGAATGGTATTCACGTGTGCCTCCGTGACCTTGGCAGTCCAAGGCAGGAGGGAGATGGGCCGATAATTCTCCGGGAGCAAGGGGTCAGCATTAGGTTTCTTCAAGATGGGCTTGACCACAGCCTGCTTCCAGGATAACGGAACCACGCCCTCACTAAGGGAGAGATTGATCAGCTCCAGAATGGGCTCACGACAGAGAGGCGGGAGAGAGGCGAAGAACTCCGGCTTCAGAGGGTCTGAGGGAGAGCCTGATTTAATTTTGAGGCTCAAAGTGTCGAATACCTCATTGGACATAGTCGGCAGGGTTGACAGGGTTTCAGACACCAGGACCTCTACTTCGCTAGGAGCATCCCCGGGGGCAGCTGGTGCGAATCCTCTGTAGATTTTCTGTACTTTCTCCACGAAAAAGGATGCCAGGCTTTCACAGTGCGAGTCCGTACAGATTTCTTGCGAGGTAGCCCTTTCCCCCATCAGGTCTTTAAGTACCTTGAAGATCAACTTAGAGGGGTTGGGGCTGTTGGAAAACTCAGCTGCGTAATATGCGGCCCGGGTTTGGCAAATAGCTCTGTGGTAGGACTTAAGCTGGGCAAAGTACAGCAATTTTAACGTGGAATCAAAAGCTTTTCTCCAGGCCCTCTCAGCTTGCCGGCAGGTTCTCTTAAGCTCGGCAAGAGTCTCATTATACCAAGGGCTACGATTTTTCGCATGACATTTTGCCCAACGCAAAGGTATGAGAGAGTCGAGGGCAGTAAGAACCCATTTGCAGAATTGTTCATAGCCCTGTTCTACATTCTGCAGTTTGCCTAGGGGTTGTGCCTCCAATAACCTCGTGCTATGGTGCCCTTCCTTGAGGGCTACCATGGACTGGGCAATGGATCGTGAGAAAGGGCGAGCCATTGGTATCACCCTTAATGTAAAGTTAAGCTGACCCACTGTTTCTGTAATTGGTGCAGTGTCACTATCTCGTTCCGGAGACACTGCAACAAGGAAGCCCTGAATTTGGCGATCTTCTCCGCCGGCAAGCGGAAGCAACCCTCCACGGAGTCTAGTTCTATGCCCAAAAACTCCAGGGAGGTAGTCAGCCCCACTGTCTTACCTGGCGCCAACGGCACCCCGAAACCCCGCATGAGCACGCAGAAATCCTGCAAGGCCCGTGCACAGTCTCGAGCGCCCGCTGGGCCGAGAAAGAGGAAATCATCTAGATAATGCATCACATGTTGGTGCCCTGTGGCCTTTGAGAACACCCACTCCAGAAACGAGCTAAACATTTCAAAATAGGCACACGAAATTGAACAACCCATTGGCATGCACATATCCATGTAGTATTTCCCCTGAAACGTAAAACCCAGCAAGCGCTGATCTTGGGGATGCACCGGGAGCAACCTAAAAGCAGATTCAATATCCGACTTTCCTAACAATGCACTGGGGCCTAAGCGATTCAACATTACCACTTCGTCTTCAAAAGATGCATACTTCACACTGCAAATGTCTGGATCGATCGCCTCATTGACGGAAGCCCCCTTCGGTGCCGACAAATTATGGATGAGCCTGTACTCCCCCGGGTCCTTTTTAGGCACCACCCCTAATGGGGAACATACAAAGTCAGCCGTTGGTGGGTCACCAAAAGGTCCTGCAACCCGCCCCAAGCTAACCTCCTTGGCGATCTTTTTGGCGGCAACCGCCGGGTTGTGCTGAACGGACAGTTGGTTCTTACATGAGAGGGCCCCCCGAAAATCACCCGCTGGGATCCTGAAGCCATGTGAGAAGCCATCTTGCAGGATCCCAGCGGGCGCATGATCAGGGTATCTGTTCAGCCATGGGGTCAAAGCCAGGATATCTACAGGCGAAGCTGTGGACTTCCGGGGCACCGTATCAATCCTGCTTAGTACCCCCTTTTCCTCTGGTACCATTGGCTCTGGATTGGCAGCTAGTTTTGGGGTGTGAGGTGTTGCCACAACTAGAGCACGCATGCCTGAACCTACACGTTCCTTGCGGCCTGCTACACGTCCCCTTATTGAAACCCAAAACACACCCCTCACTTATTTCCGTTCCCGCCCGATCTCGGCTGAGACTCCCCCCCCGTAGTTTGGCCGAAAGGGCTGCGACTGTTTCTGTGGAAAGGCCCTGGAGCCGTTTGTGCTCGACCCTAAACCACCCGTTGATCCCGGCAAGAGCTGGGCATGCAAGATACAGTATCCAAACAATCCCAAGTCAGTGTTTCATTAAACTCTTTCGCTTTTCTAAACGCCATGTCATACCCTTTCCATTCTTCTCCTCCATACTTCTCATGGAAGCTCGTGATCCTGCTCTGGTAACAAGCCAGGTCACTCAACAGTTCCGGTGTACATTCAGAGATAATCGCTACAAAAATAGAAAAGGCCCTGATCCAGTTCATCATAGACTACTCGACCCTGAATTCCGCCATTTTTGCCCGCCATACACTGGGGTGCCATAAATCCTTCTGAGTCTTGGCATATTCTAACTCTCGATGATCAGTCAACATGAAAACATGTTTATATATTTGTTGACCCACACCATCTCCTTAGTAACCATGGGAATATGTTGCGCCAAGCTTTCCCGCCTTGAGGGTACCGCGCCCTCCCCCAACATTGGGAGTGATCTCTTACCGGCTTCCGCCGCACCTCCAGCCGTGTCCGTGGACTTATTCTGGTTTTCGGCCATGACCACCTTCGGCACCTGTGGAGAAATAGAAGGCACGTTCGCCGCCCCAGCACCCCTTGTCTGCCTTAGCTGCTCTATAATCAGTCTAGCTTCTTCGGCCGGGTCTTCTACAGCCGCGGATCCCCCCGCTCCCTTCTTCAACCAGGGTAACACAGCCGCCAACTGAAGCGCTAGTTCAGGAGGCATTTGGTTGTCATCCAGCGGTGTAGTAACCACAGGGATTGGCAATCCCCCATCCAGTGTGGGTACCAGGCTGGACGCTGGTGCTACAGGGACCGGTGGGTCCTCCATCGGGACTGGGGCCTCACTAGGACCCGCTTTCGCCTTCTTCTTTTTCCCCTTATCCCCCCCTGGGGTAATGTTTGGTAAAGCAGGCCCTGCGATCCTCTTAGGTCACCCTGAGGGCCCCGCTTGGTCCTCAACTTGTTTCCTGAGGGCCGCTAGGCCGCGACCCAGCTGGTCTACTTTACCGAACTTCCTGTCCATCGCCGACACTTGGTTCATCAATGTGCTCAGCATTCGTTCCATCTCAGAGCTCTTTCCAGTCTTCTTACCAGGCATGTCCGTGTTTAACGTTAGCTCAGCCTGTCCTCGAGAAGTGACTTGGACTCTAGCTACGCCTTGACGACTGAAACAGAAAAAACAATGATTACACGTTCAAAAAACTGCAGCTTGTTCCCTTGAGGGCTAACGAGCGACGAGTGGTGCAGCCTTCAGAGCGCAGGAACAAGAGGATGCTTCCCCGGATTCACACGCCTTTTATCCAGCATTGGGAAGGCGGGGCCGCGACCCCATCCCGCCCATAGGTCCACGGACTTCCGGGCGGGTGTTTAGGACAACCCTTTTAGGCGGCGGGGGCGTGCTCCGACCACGCCGCTATGGGCATACCGACCGGGACACGCCCCCCGCCCGCAACGGTTTCCCGGGGGATCGGGGCACCCGGCCATACGTTCGGGGTGATCGAGTGGTCTCCCCTTTCCATTCTGTTTGTGGCACAATCAGTGCTGCAGGGCCAGCAGTAGCATTTAATTTACAGGCCCTGGGTATATGGTATACCATTTAACAAGGTAGTTACAAGTAGAATAAATATGAGAAACAGGTGTAAACCAATTATTCCATGTTTAGAGGAGAGAGCACATGCACTTTAACACTGGTCAGCTGTGGTAAAGTGCTCGGAGTCCTAGGACCAACAAAAAGAGTTCAGCTGAATTAGGAGGAGGAAGACAAAATGTTGTGGTGACACTTAAGAAACAGCCATTTTCCAACACTGGTTCACTTGTAATTGAGTCCATTGCATTGCACTGCTATTAGGAAATTACTTTACTGGACAGAGAAAAATTGAGCTTTTCCTATGTTACTGCTTAATTTGCTTCAGTACATTATACCAATATGTGTGCCGAAGAATTTGCATTTTTATCCTATGATTTGCATTACACAATGTCACTTTTAAGGTGAAAACTTTTTCTCTGACCTGCTTGTGTTTGAAAGGGAGATGCTATATTACTGTAGTTATTGCACTATACTGTACATTGTGCAAATTTAGAAGGAGGGCTCATAGAAAAAAAGAGTGATCGTGAAATATGATTTTGTTCAAAAAAACTTTTGGTAGTGATATTGAAGGGTACAGTTTTGTTGCTAGGTACCCATATGTGCATAGAGTTAAAATGATATCGAGAATACGTAGTTACAATACAGAACACACATGGTATGTATGTCATTATTGCTAGTGTAGTCGATATGTATGAAATTGAATCCGCTTCATTTTCACTTCAAGGTCAAAAATGTCGACTCGCATTCGGAAAAATGAGTTCAGTCTTGATCCTTGTGCAAACAGAAGTTGGTGCAGGCAGTTCTTAGTGCTGTAATTATCTCGCCCCCACAATTTTCCATTCAAAGATTTCGCCTGTAAAATCCACCCACAAATTAATGGGGGAAAATCTTGCATGAATGTGTCTCTGCGCCGCAAAAACAGTAATCGACTAGATAAATGCGACCACGAACAATGTACTGCGTATTATTTGTCAGTACAATAAATGTTTGCAATCAATAATATCTGGAAAATGTAATTTACAAAAATACACATTCATTTTTTAGGTATGATAATATTCTGATCATTGCAATAGTGACTTAATTTCGCCAGTAAACTGAGTATAAATTTTGGTTGGATTTATAACATCTGTGGATACATAAATGTATTTCTTTACAAAAATGGGATCTGGCAAAGCCCAATACTCCCTCCACTGCAGGGCACCATCATGAGCATATGATGACTCCGCCACAATTAGTCATGGGGATTTTCAAATTGCTATTTGATATATGTCATCAAGGTTCCGCCGTTCACTTTAAAGACACTGTGGGAGTTTAATGACGCTGTCTTTTGGACGCAATTTTATTTTACTATATTCTGCTTACTGCAGTCATTTTGCGATACTTTATACATGCACTATACGTTAATCAGTATTCTGCAATAATGAAATCGCCAAGTTAGCCTGTAGCTAGTAATTTATATCTGACAAAAATGAATGGCATCATGCGGATTGCCAATCTGCTAAAAAAAAAATCCACACATTATAAACCGACTATAAAAAGATTTTCTTTGCAGTATTAGGCAACTGTGCGTAGTTTACCGTTCCAACTTTTACCTAACCGAATAAAAGTAGCTACATATGAGCTTGCAATAAAATGTTTGCAATATTCATATTTATGTTGCTCTGGGAATTAATCTTAATATTTCACACAATATTTTGCAGAATCGTATTATTCTTGGTAATACATCACTCAACACTTTGGGGCAGATTTATGAGGCCGTTGCGCCTCTTTGCGCCGCAATAGCGTCACTTTATTTGACGCAACTGCGGCGCAAACAATGCGCCCTATTTACAACGTGACGCATCTAGGAGATGCGTCACGTTGTAAAGCACTGCGCCATAAGGAGGCGTTCCTGCGCAGGGGGGGGCGTTCCTGCGCAGGAACGCCTCCTGAAAGTGGCTGAGTGAAATCTATGAGATTTCACTCAGTCACTTTCAGGGCAATGCTGCGTCAAAACCCTGCGCCTGCTTGAAGCAGGCGTAGGTCTTGACGCAGCATTGTGCAGATGGTGTACCCTAGAGCCTTGCTGGAGCTGCGTCGCGCTTGCGACGCAACTCCAGCAATGCGCCACATTTCCGGCACAGATGCGTCACGCATCTGTGCCGTTTTTGCACCATGGTGCGCCGCGTTATAAATGCGGCGCACCATAGGTGGCGGAGCTGTGGCGCACTGTGGCGCACGTTAACTGGCGCATCCCTGGGGATGCGCCAGTTAACATAAATCTGCCCCTTTGTTTTTCAACCAATAGTTCTTCACTTAGAACTCAGACGATTAACCTGGGTCCGTTCCACTCTAAGACCACAAGAGTAACCAAGGGAGTCCCGAAGGGCTCCTGTCTGAGCCCTACTTTATTTAACATTTATATCACCCCCTTGGCGGGGTTGATGAGGACACTAGGATTCAGTCACATCTCCTATGCTGACGACACTCAGCTTCTACTCTTGTTTGATAGATCTAATCTCAACACCCAAGTTATCTTCTTGGAGGGCCTGAAGACTATTGCTGATTTGATGAGGGATAACCTCCTTCAACTTAATGCAGAAAAATCGGAGCTCATGCTGTTTGGAGAAGCAACAGTGAGCTGGACTCCTAGTTGGTGGCCCGAGGAATCGGGGACTTCCCCTACTACAAAGGAAGTGATAAAACATCTGTGAGTCTGCATTGACCAGAAACGTATGTTAGAAGAGCCATCACTACTGCGGGGGCATGTTTCCACACACTTAGCCGACTAAGGAGAGTCTTCCCTTTCCTAGCCCCACACAAAAAAAGTTGATCCAGGCACCAGTGTTGAGCCGTCTAGACTACTGCAATGCCCTGCTGGTTTCAGCCAACTAAGCTTCTTTAAGCAAATTTCAGGTGGTCTAGAATACTGTGGCCCGCCTTGTACAAATGCCCATCCCAGAATGGCTTCTGATCCCCTACTGCAACAACTACATTGGCTCCTAGTGTGGAAGCGGATCGGATTCAAAATTTGCTGTACTGTTTTTAAAGCTCTCTATGACATGGACCGCAACTAACTATCTAACAAACTTGTAAGGTACTCACCTTCTAGGTCCCTATGGTCAGGTCCTAAATCACTTCTCTGCATCCCACGGTTTAAAAAAGCTTGCATGGGTGGCAAAGCCTTTTCTCATTAAGCCCCTCTCTTTTGGAACCAACTTTCCATGTCCTTACATCAATGTTCAGACTACTTACAATTTAGAAAGCTGCTAAAGACCTTTCTGTTCTGAAATGTGCTTGTCTAGCTGTAGCTCATAATCTCAGTGCAGAGATACACCGATGGGGTGATTCAGGCGCTATATAAATGATAAAATATCACATAAGTATGTGCTATTGTCATGCTACTTGATAGATAGAGTTTCTTTTCAGTGTTGTTGGTACATCCTTAATTTGTGTTTTCAAGGAGGTCTCTCTGCCTTTAAGCAATAGTAATGGTTTGGGGTTTTTAATCATGAATGTTTATGTAGATGGTTCTACAGATGTAAAGCAAACAGGTTCTCTGCCTATTTTTCATAGATAATCTAAAGCTACTTCCAGAAGCAATAGCCATCCTGGAAAAATAATGTCTTTAATTGAAGTCTGGGAAGTTTTTTTAAATATTATTTAAAAGCTTTTACCTAATATTCATTTTGCTTGTTGATTAACCAATACATGGACATTTTGATTGCTTTAGTCTATGGTCCAAATATTTTCTTATTCTTTCAAGGCAAAATAGTGTTTTTAAAATCATGTAATACATACCTGCATTTAACTTTTCTATGTGATATAGTTAAACTTACCTGGCATTCCTTATTTTTTTAAATAAAATGTCCATTGGTAATATGCTAAACGTGTCATCCTTAGGGTGGTCCTCCCACAACATTTTGCCTGCTTACCTGCTCTTCTGCTGTATCATTTTGTTGGCAGAATAACTCTGAGCATTTTACCAGTGTTCACCAGTGTTGGAGTGCATGGGCTTCTCCCCTAAAACATGCCATTCATTTTTTTGGTAGTCAAAAATCTTGAACAGGACAAGGCAGGAGGTTGTAGCTGAGGACAGTTGTAGGAGGTTGGATACCTCTTTGAGATAGGACCACTGAACAGGATTCACTGCGGTAGAGAGGAACATTGTGCTACAAGCCGCGGTCAATCAAGCTGACCGGAGGCAGATCTTGGGCAGTTGACAAGCAGGTTGGTCCCAGTCTATCCTTAGTTCTTATAGAAGTTTTTAGCCATAAATTTCACCAGGTCCAGAGTTTCGGTTTTTGGCTATCTGGGCACCATTAGCACCATAACCGAGGATCCGTAACTGGTGAGACACCACTGGGGGCTTAGGTCTCACTCAGGCTGGGTCCAGCTGATGGTTCAAGATTGTTGGAGTCAATTCAATTCAAACAACTTTATTTCGATTCCAAGCAGGAGTCATAAAAGTATACATACATAATAAAAAAAATATTAAACAACATTCACAGTTGATATCTACACTTAAAACAAGATATTTTAAAAAACATTAGTCCGGTAGGAAGAAAATCATCACTGGGCTAATTTCATTGACAGGAAAAATTCCCCTTAACTAATATCCTATTCCCTTTTTTATATTTAATATCGGTTTCTAATCACAAGGGCCGATCTAATAAAATTCAGCACTGCATTGCAAATGGGAGGGGTTGACAAAGATAATAAGTGCTCATAACACTCTCTGTAACAACGGGATCCAAAGGAGACCAACACTAGTCTAATAATTCTGCTTCTGGGAACTTTATACAAAGCACAAAAGAGGGTTAGATGCACAGTAGTCTGAGTAACTATATTATTACAGGGACATGGCGGTAGGTTCTTACACCACCCACCATGTTTTGGGAAAGCAAAAAGAAAATGTAAAGTATTAAGACGGAAACGTGTTAAATAAAAACGCCATTGTGTGTGAATAATGTAGGTTTGGTAAAGGGGCCTTTGTAGTTTACCCCTTACATACATTGCATGCTTGCTACGAATTAGAGTGCCCAGAGTATTGCGGAAAGCAATTTTGGTCTTTGTTTTTGAATCCTTGCCGATTAATCCAGGGTAATCGAAAATATCACTTAAACCAATTTTATAAAAGTTATCCTTCACATATTGAAGTCAAGGTATCTCCCTAGTGTTGTCCAGCTTGAGGCAATCCTGTAAAATTCCATGGGTCAATTTTAGTTCTTCAGATTGCCAAACTTTAATCCATAGCAATAAGGGGGCCAGATGTATAATATCACTGAGAAACTCTGTGCACACCTCCGCGTGGCAAAAGGTGTTTGAAGTGCCTGTCTGAACTGCTAGGAGACATTTAATACATTTATTTTCCTGCAGCTGCAGTGTTTCACAATTGTGTGTGCCCCACACGCCAGCACCATAAGTTGCTACCGAGAAACATTTGGCGTTATATAGAGCTAATAATGTGGGTATTAGTTTTTGACCTAATTTACTCGCAAAGCGGAAAAGGCCCTCCGCTATATTTGATACTTTTTGGGCCCGCAATGCAATTAATGGTTCCCAATTCAATTTTTTGTTAAAAAGGTTTCCCAAATAATTAAAATTGTCCACTTTCAGTATGATGCAGTCCTTAACCCTATAAGTACGTGTTTTTGCATTTTTAGGGGCGCAGGTCATACCTAAGGATTTAGTCAAATTAACTTTTAAATCCAAATCCCCCATAAACAAATCAAAAGCATCCAGACAAAGCTGCATGCCATTTGCAGCAAGAGTCATTAAAACCGTATCATCCGCATATGACAGCATAGGGATCCTTCTATCATTTGCCTTTGGGAAATCAGCACCACATTGCAACAAAAAAATTTCCAGGCCATTCGTGTAAACTAAAAACAAAAAGGGAGCTAAAATGCATCCTTGCCGGACACCCTCAGTGGACGGGATAGGATTAGTTTTTTCTCCCCCAGGGCCATACCGCACACTTACTGTAGTTGCAGCATGTTGTCTACGGAGCAGGGATACCAATTGCTCCTCAAACCCCATCGACCCCATCATATGCCACAGCTTGTCCCTACATACGGTGTCAAAGGCACTGGATAAGTCCATGAGTGCCAAATGGATGGAACTATGTTTGGCACCCATGTACTTACCCATAATTAGTGCTAAACTCAGGCACTGCTCGGTGGTTCCCCTACCCCGTCTAATTCCATATTGGGAGTCAACAAAGGCGCGCCAAAATATTTCTGCCCATTAATTTACAGGTTGCATCAATTAAAGAGATCGGCCTGTAACAGCACGGATCTGACTTTTTACCCTTCTTAAAGATTGGTACCACTACTGCATCTTTCCAGGATCTGGGAATAACCCCCCTAACTATAGCTCTAAAGACATTTAATAAGAGAGGTACCCATACATCCATATTGCATTTATAGAAATCTAGCGGTACCGCATCAGCGCCAGGCGCTTTTGAGGCAGAACCCCTTGTCAGAGCCAACTTCACCTCAGAAAGAGTGAAAGACGCCCCTAACTCTTTAGCTGGGCGGAAAATCCGTTACGCTCGCGGATTTTCGGTAAATTCGCAATCCGCGAACGCTAGCAAATTAGCAAATTTACCGAAAATCCGCAAATTTGCACGCAGCGGATTTTTTTTTCTTGGTGATACAATTTTGCGACGCGCGGCGTTTACTTACCGTCATTCAGCGTTTGCCGAGTTGTTTTTCTCGATATTTTGCGAATGCTGCGCCATTTTGGATCTTGCTGCGGGATCCAGCGGGAATTTGGCGAGTGCGATTACGTCATCGCGGCTTGCCAAGTTGCACAGCGAGAGTTTGTCAACGCGAGTACGCCGTGATCACGTATTGCGGGACTTCGCAAATGCGAGCTTGTAGATGCGGCGAGCAGCAACAATCTCGCACTCGCGAAAATACAAAATTTGCAATTCTGCACAAGAAATCCACCAGCAAGCAGCATAAACCTTCTGGAAATGATGATTTTTATCTGAATACCTCCTCAGGTTGACATTTGCCTTCACTTTTTTTGTGAGGAGTCCATTTTGGGGAGGGGCGGTGGGAGGAAGGAAGTGCCCCACAGTCTTCAACTTCCTGTTCCTGTCCAGCAGGCTCCTCCCAGTGCTTTGTCCATCTCCTGGTCACTTTTCATTTGGATCTGGAGCTGGAAGGATTACTTTTTGTGGATGCTGCTGGATATTTGGATTTGAGGCCTTTTTAACTTTCTTTGGATCACTTTTGGATTAGAAATTTCACAAGTAAGTTTGTTTGTCGCATTACAGTTGCTGCAACTACAATTTTGGAATTTTCGATTTTTGGGCTGTTTTGGGGCCTTTTTCCCAGGGGTACTCAGTGGTGGGTGCACTGAGTCTTTCTCTGGGGTGTTTTGAATTTAAACATCATGGAGGGGCTGGATGGCTTGGGATTGTGCTGATTTTTCTGTGTTTTTCGATTTTTTGGGGTGTTCATGGGGACAGGCCATGTGGGTGGGGGCCATTTTGAGTGCTGGTACAGGCAGGCCATGTGCTGGGAGGCAAGTGGCTATTTTTAATGCAGGCAGTGTTGTTAGGCCTGCAACCATTTTGCCTAGTTTTCAACCTTTATGCCCAGGGGTAGTGAGTGTTGCATGGGCCTAGTCTTTCTGTGGGGTGTCTTGAATTTAAATATCATGGAGGGCCTGGATGGTTTGGGATTGTGCTGATTTTTCAGTGATTTTCGTTTTTTTGGCCTGTTGTTGTGGCCTTTTCACCAGGGGTAGTGAGTGTTGCATGGGCCTAGTCTTTCTGTGGGGTGTCTTGAATTTAAACATCATGGAGGGGCTGGATGGCTTGGGATTGTGCTGATTTTTCTGGGATTTTCGTTTTTTTGGCCTGTTGTTGTGGCCTTTTCACCAGGGGTAGTGAGTGTTGCATGGGCCTAGTCTTTCTGCGGGGTGTCTTGAATTTAAACATCATGGAGGGCCTGGATGGTTTGGGATTGTGCTGATTTTTCTGTGTTTTTCGATTTTTTGGGGTGTTAATGGGGACAGGCCATGTGGGTGGGGGCCATTTTGAGTGCTGGTACAGGCAGGCCATGTGCTGGGAGGCAAGTGGCCATTTTGATTGCAGGCAGTGTTGTTAGGCCTGCAACCATTTTGCCTACTTTTCAACCTTTATGCCCAGGGGTAGTGAGTGTTGCATGGGCCTAGTCTTTCTGTGGAGTGTCTTGAATTTAAACATCATGGAGGGCCTGGATGGTTTGGGATTGTGCTTATTTTTCTGTGATTTTCGTTTTTTTGGCCTGTTGTTGTGGCCTTTTCACCTGGGGTAGTGAGTGATGCATGGGCCTAGTCTTTCTGTGGGGTGTCTTAAATTTAAACATCATGGAGGGGCTGGATGGCTTCGGATTGTGCTGATTTTTCTGTGATTTTCGTTTTTTTGGCCTGTTGTTGTGGCCTTTTCACCAGGGGTAGTGAGTGTTGCATGGGCCTAGTCTTTCTGTGGGGTGTCTTGAATTTAAACATCATGGAGGGCCTGGATGGTTTGGGATTGTGCTGATTTTTCTGTGATTTTCGTTTTTTTGGCCTGTTGTTGTGGCCTTTTCACCAAGGTAGTGAGTGTTGCATGGGACTAGTCTTTCTATGGGGTGTCTTGAATTTAACATCATGGAGGGGCTGAATGGCTTGGGATTGTGCTGATTTTTCTGTGATTTTTGTTTTTTTGGCCTGTTGTTGTGGCCTTTTCAACATGGGTAGTGAGTGTTGCATGGGCCTGGTCTTTCTGTGGGGTGTCTTGAATTTAAACATCATGGAGGGGCTGGATGGCTTGGGATTGTGCTGATTTTTCTGTGATTTTCGTTTTTTTGGCCTGTTGTTGTGGCCTTTTCACCAGGTGTAGTGAGTGTTGCATGGGCCTAGTCTTTCTGTGGGGTGTCTTGAATTTAAACATCATGGAGGGCCTGGATGGTTTGGGATTGTGCTGATTTTTCTGTGTTTTTCGATTTTTTGGGGTGTTCATGGGGACAGGCCATGTGGGTGGGGGCCATTTTGAGTGCTGGTACAGGCAGGCCATGTACTGGGAGGCAAGTGGCCATTTTGAATGCAGGCAGTGTTGTTAGGCCTGCAACCATTTTGCCTACTTTTCAACCTTTATGCCCAGGGGTAGTAAGTGTTGCATGGGCCTAGTCTTTCTGTGAGGTGTCTTGAATTTAAACATCATGGAGGGCCTGGATGGTTTGGGAATGCGCTGATTTTTCTGTGATTTTCGTTTTTTTGGCCCGTTGTTGTGGCCTTTTCACCAGGGGCAGTGAGTGTTGCATGGGCCTAGTCTTTCTGTGGGGTGTCTTACATTTAAACATCATGGAGGGGCTGGATGGCTTGGGATTGTGCTGATTTTTCTGTGATTTTCGTTTTTTTGGCCTGTTGTTGTGGCCTTTTCACCAGGGGTAGTGAGTGTTGCATGGGCCTAGTCTTTCTGCGGGGTGTCTTGAATTTAAACATCATGGAGGGCCTGGATGGTTTGGGATTGTGCTGATTTTTCTGTGTTTTTTTATTTTTTGGGGTGTTCATGGGGACAGGCCATGTGAGTGGGGGCCATTTTGAGTGCTGGTACAGGCAGGCCATGTGCTGGGAGGCAAGTGGCCATTTTGAATGCAGGCAGTGTTGTTAGGCCTCCAACCATTTTGCCTAGTTTTCAACCTTTATGCCCAGGGGAAGTGAGTGTTGCATGGGCCTATACTTTCTGTGGGGTGTCTTAAATTTAAACATCATGGAGGGCCTGGATGGTTTGGCATTGTGCTGATTTTTCTGTGATTTTCGTTATTTTGACCTGTTGTTGTGGCCTTTTCACCAGGGGTAGTGAGTGTTGCATGGGACTAGTCTTTCTGTGGGGTGTCTTGAATTTAAACATCATGGAGGGGCTGGATGGCTTGGGATTTTGCTGATTTTTCTGTGATTTTCGTTTTTTTGGCCTGTTGTTGTGGCCTTTTCACCAGGGGTAGTGAGTGTTGCATGAGCCTGGTCTTTCTGTGGGGTGTCTTGAATTTAAACATCATGGAGGGGCTGGATGGCTTGGGATTGTGCTGATTTTTCTGTGATTTTCGTTTTTTTGGCCTGTTGTTGTGGCCTTTTCACCAGAGGTAGTGAGTGTTGCATGGGCCTAGTCTTTCTGCGGGGTGTCTTGAATTTAAACATCATGGAGGGCCTGGATGGTTTGGGATTGTGCTGATTTTTCTGTGTTTTTCGATTTTTTGGGGTGTTCATGGGGACAGGCCATGTGGGTGGGGGCCATTTTGAGTGCTGGTACAGGCAGGCCATGTGCTGGGAGGCAAGTGGCCATTTTGAATGCAGGCAGTGTTGTTAGGCCTGCAACCATTTTGCCTACTTTTCAACCTTTATGCCCAGGGGTAGTGAGTGTTGCATGGGCCTGGTCTTTCTGTGGGGTGTCTTGAATTTAAACATCATGGAGGGGCTGGGTGGCTTGGGATTGTGCTGATTTTTCTGTGATTTTCGTTTTTTTGGCCTGGTGTTGTGGCCTTTTCACCAGGTGTAGTGAGTGTTGCATGGGCCTAGTCTTTCTGAGGGGTGTCTTGAATTTAAACATCATGGAGGGCCTGGATGGTTTGGGATTGTGCTGATTTTTCTGTGTTTTTCGATTTTTTGGGGTGTTCATGGGAACAGGCCATGTGGGTGGGGGCCATTTTGAGTGCTGGTACAGGCAGGCCATGTGCTGGGAGGCAAGTGGCCATTTTGAATGCAGGCAGTGTTGTTAGGCCTGCAACCATTTTTCCTACTTTTCAACCTTTATGCCCAGGGGTAGTGAGTGTTGCATGGGCCTAGTCTTTCTGTTGGGTGTCTTGAATTTAAACATCATGGAGGGCCTGGATGGTTTGGGATTGTGCTGATTTTTCTGTGATTTTCGTTTTTTGGCCTGTTGTTGTGGCCTTTTCACCAGGGGTAGTGAGTGTTGCATGGGCCTAGTCTTTCTGCGGGGTGTCTTGAATTTAAACATCATGGAGGGCCTGGATGGTTTGGGATTGTGCTGATTTTTCTGTGTTTTTTTATTTTTTGGGGTGTTCATGGGGACAGGCCATGTGGGTGGGGGCCATTTTGAGTGCTGGTACAGGCAGGCCATGTGCTGGGAGGCAAGTGGCCATTTTGAATGCAGGCAGTGTTGTTAGGCCACAAAACACACTATTTAACGGAGGGTCTAAGGGCAGGTTTTACGACTCGAAACTGGACACATGCCCCTATAGTAACTTATAACAACAAAGAGTGTCCAGGAGTCGCCATTTAATGTTTTTACTCAAGACCTTTCAACAAGTGACTTTGTAAGTTAGACTGTGTATGCACTCAGATGTGAAGAGACATTCAACTACTCATATATACAACATGCAACATGGGTAGGAATTTTTCCCATCAGTTGCCGTTCTGTACCACCATTATCACATCATATGGGTTCTCCTTACCCAGGAGTTAGTACACAAGGTCAGTCACACTCTAACAGGTGTGAGGACTATGTGAGTGAGGAGACCGATGTCAATTGTGTATGTGATGGTATCAAATATGGTGTTGGATAAAATAGTTGTACACCTGAGGGGAAGCAGTGCAGTGGGTGTAAAGTGAAAAGTGAGTAAAATTGGTGAAACTGAGTAGAAAAGTGATTTATTAGTTTCTCTCAGACCCCAAGGTTAAAAACAAGTGAGAAGTAGATTTGACAGAATATCTACCGGCAAGTGGTCAACATGTTTCTGCATACCATTGGAAGATTTTCCTATGCATTCGTCAGGACCTAGATGGTGCTACTGCTTGCATTTAAATAAGTGAAGATAAAATAGAAAAATTTCACCTGAAAAGCAGGTGTAGAATCTCCACCACAGTCTACAAAAGTCACATAGGAGACAAAGAAAAGAGAAAAACATTACACGTATTAGAGAATGCACTCAATACATCGTGCTATTCTAGTGGTCACGTATTAACATTTAAACAGATATGATAACACTCACCCAAAACTTGTGGGGATGGCGCCTCACCTCACCTGGCAGCAGCTCAGGTAGAATAGGAGCACCGCTCTGTTTAGCAAGAAATAATCACAGGGACTCTCAACCGATTCCGTTAAAACAAGGCAAAAAAATATGTATCTCTGGTGGCGTGAGAGACAAATTGTGTGCGTTAAAAGTATCGCCGGTGCCGGACCAGAAAAGTTTTGTGTGTTCGGTCTTCTAACATTATAAGGCTACGGACTCGTAGCAGACAGGACTACCTATCTAGATTACGTAGCCGCACTCTTACCTCTTCGTCGGTGTCTCCAAGCGTCCCTCTGGGCTGTTCTGGGGAGGCACCGAACAAGAGAAAAGGGCGGGTATATGAGTGAAGCCAGTGTGGTGCATGATGGGAGTCGTAGTTTTTCAGATAACAAGGAAAACATGGAAAAGATGACTCAATGATATTATAATGACATCCACGGTATTGGTTCGTTTAGGCCATCCTTGTCACTGTTTAGTTTGTAGACCCATTTCTGCTCTATTCTAAACAGAAACTTTCCGACATCAGGGCAATGATCTGGTATCGTCGGCTGTTCGAGTATTGTCCATTTAAAATCACTAGGACCGTGGCCTTTTTCCAAAAAATGAGCTGTTAAGCGAGTTGCTTGTTTTCGACATCGAACAGTGCTCTTGTGCTCACCAATTCTTATTTTGGTTTTTCGGGTTGTCATCCCCACATATCTCTTTTCGCACGGACAAGTGATCATATAGATTGTGTTCTCACTATTACAGTTAGTGAACTTACGCTGTTGCCATGGGCGCATAGTTCCGATGTCCACACTGGTGGACTTATTGGTTTGTGGACATGCCGAGCAGTTACCACATGGGTGATGCCCTTGTACCGGCGGCAGGTCCCAAAGTGCTCCCACCTGTCTTGATGGTTTGGTTTTTGGTCGAGTGTGGACTAGGTGGTCTTTTGTATTAGGTCCTCTTTTGAAGGCAAAGAGAGGTGGTGGCAGAGTTTCTCCACTGGAGTTCAAAATGGACCAGTGTTTGGTTATTATTTTCCGAACCTCATTAGATCTTGTGTGAAAGGTGTTCACAAAGGTCATTCTGTTAGATCTTTCTTTCGGAATAGTTTCCAATAGGGCGTCTCTGTTATTGTTAGAGGCCCTTTTCTTCGATTGGCGGATGATTTTGGCTGGATATTTCTTTTCTCGTAAGTATTCCGAGAGTGTCTCAGAGTGCTTTTCGAATGACTGCTTGGTCGAACAGTTCCTCCTGAGCCTCAGGAATTGCCCAAAGGGCAAGTTGTCTCTGAGCGCTCGAGGGTGGCAACTCTCAAAGCTGAGACGAGCGTTGCGTGCCATGGGTTTTCTGTACAACTCTGTCTTCAAACCGTCTTCTGTGACCACTATCAAGAGATCTAAGAACGGTAGTTCTTTTTTACTGAACTCTAGGGTGAAGTTCAGAAATTCATTACAGTTGTTCAGCCATTTATGGAATTGTAAGAGACTGGCCTCCGATCCTCTCCATATGACAAAGATATCGTCTATGTATCGCTTCCAAAGGCGAAGCGATACATAGTGTGGGTTGTCTTGGTGCAGTATTTTTGTTTGTTCTAGTACATGGACATAAAGATTCGCCAGACTAGGCGCAAAAACACTGCCCATACTGGTGCCAGAGGTCTGGAGATAAATGGTATCCTCGAATTTGAAATAATTATCTTTCATTGCCATTTCAGCTAGTTCCATAATGAAGGAGACAGGAGTTGTTGTCTGTAGATCCCTTTCTTGAAGGATATTGCCCACCACTTCCAGGGTCTCTGTTTGAGGAATTGACGTGTACAAGGACTCTACGTCGAAGGACACAAGTAGGTCCATGGAACTATCAAAGTTTACGTCTGGAAGTAAACGTAACATATCTTTTGTGTCCTTGAGATATGTTGGCATTTCTTTGACAATTGGGTTGAGAAAGTGATCCACAAATGTAGAGAGTGGCTCTAGGACTGATCCTATGCCAGAGATGATTGGTCTCCCGGGTGGTGGTCTCTTCTCTTTGTGCACCTTGGGTAGGCAGTAGAAATAAGGGATCGACGGGTGAGAAGTACAGAGAAATTGGCCCTCTTGTGGAGTAATCCATCCTTGAGACGTTGCCTCTTCCACTAGATGGCTGATCTTGGTTTTTAGCCTTTCAGTGGGGTCGTCTTTCAGAGGTAGATAAGACTTACGATCTTGTAATTGTCTAAGACATTCTTGTCTGTAAGTTTCTTTATCAAGGATCACGATTCCACCGCCCTTGTCTGCAGGCTTTATGATGATCGATTCATTGGTTGACAATGACTGTAGTGCTAATTTTTCTCTGTTCGGTAGGTTTACAAAAGACCTTGGTTTCTTTGTTTTGTAGAGGCGTTCAATGTCTGTTTCAACAGCTTCTTCAAAAGTTTGAACCCTGCTTGGTAATCCAATCGTTGTGGGATTGAAGGTTGATGGTTTCTTTAGACCAGTGTTGACGACAGGGTCTATGTTCTCTCCAGGGTTCTGTTTAGCAAAAAGGTAGTGGAGTCGGACTTTCCGGAACAGTTTCGAGATCTCTATCTGGGTGTTAAATTGGTCACCTTCGTGGGTTGCCACAAAGCCAAGTCCACGATTTAGGAGTTCTTCCTCATCTTCGGACAGGTTATGGGAGCTCAGGTTGATCACGAGGCTGGTTGATCTGTTGTTGCACTCGTCCCCGCTCTGTCCTGCGGGATCTTCTTCCCATTCCTCAGATCCATAGTCGGTTGTTGCAATGGCGTCGTCCATCGGACTTGGGATCCTTGTCCCTGTCTTCTTCTCCCTCTGTTGGTCCTCTGGCCATACCCTAAAAAAGGCGGTTGTCCTTGGGTTTGCTGCATTTGTGGGGGGAAGAAAGGGGGTCCCATTTGGGGAAAGTTGGGGCCATACATCCATGGACCCGGTTGCCAAAACGGTTGGAACTGATTTTGGCCAAAGTTGTTAAAGTTGCCTCTGTTCCCTCTTCTATTTCCACGTCCTTTGTATGGTCGTCCATTACCTCGTTGTGATGTATCAGAATCACTGGAGTTGTCGTCAGAGCTTGAGGTAGCATAACTAGAACCTCTTCGACCTCCATTTTGGTTAAATGTAGGTGCTACATAGGAATCACTGGTGTATGGGTACACCTTCTCACTGGAGAATTTGGCTAAGTCCTTCTTAAATTTCTCCATTTTTGTAAAGAGGATGGATTCTTTGAATTCAGTATTCTTTTTGTTGGTATCGTCCTGCCCCGTTTTGTAAGCAGGGTTTTTTAGGGTAGCCTTGATTTTACCCTCTAAGAGTTGGATCTCAACTAAGATTTTATCAGCTACACGTTTGGCTGTTTTAATAATGAGGACTAGCCAGTCCCTTGTGCATCGCCAGGCAATTAATGACCAATCTTTTAGAAATTCCTTATCATCCATGAATAATCTTGGTGTATTGGTCAAGATTAGTCCTGACGGTGCACAGTTCCCATGTAGGTACTGTGCCATGATTGTCCCGTGCACTAAAGTTCTTGAGTGAGATTTCTTTAGAATCAAGATCTTATTCCAACCCTCGTCTGGAGTGTTAGCTGCGGGTGGGATGTTCCCCAATAGACTAGGATTGAGTGCTGGTACAGGCAGGCCATGTGCTGGGAGGCAAGTGGCCATTTTGAATGCAGGCAGTGTTGTTAGGCCTGCAACCATTTTGCCTACTTTTCAACCTTTATGCCCAGGGGTAGTGAGTGTTGCATGGGCCTGGTCTTTCTGTGGGGTGTCTTGAATTTAAACATCATGGAGGGGCTGGATGGCTTGGGATTGTGCTGATTTTTCTGTGATTTTCGTTTTTTTGGCCTGTTGTTGTGGCCTTTTCACCAGGTGTAGTGAGTGTTGCATGGGCCTAGTCTTTCTGAGGGGTGTCTTGAATTTAAACATCATGGAGGGCCTGGATGGTTTGGGATTGTGCTGATTTTTCTGTGTTTTTCGATTTTTTGGGGTGTTCATGGGGACAGGCCATGTGGGTGGGGGCCATTTTGAGTGCTGGTACAGGCAGGCCATGTGCTGGGAGGCAAGTGGCCATTTTGAATGCAGGCAGTGTTGTTAGGCCTGCAACCATTTTTCCTACTTTTCAACCTTTATGCCCAGGGGTAGTGAGTGTTGCATGGGCCTAGTCTTTCTGTGGGGTGTCTTGAATTTAAACATCATGGAGGGCCTGGATGGTTTGGGATTGTGCTGATTTTTCTGTGATTTTCGTTTTTTTGGCCTGTTGTTGTGGCCTTTTCACCAGGAGTAGTGAGTGTTGCATGGGCCTAGTCTTTCTGTGGGGTGTCTTCAAATTTAAACATCATGGAGGGGCTGGATGGCTTGGGATTGTGCTGATTTTTCTGTGATTTTTGTTTTTTTGGCCTGTTGTTGTGGCCTTTTCACCAGGGGTAGTGAGTGTTGCATGGGCCTAGTCTTTCTGTGGGTTGTCTTGAATTTAAATATAATGGAGGGGCTGGATGGCTTGGGATTGTGCTGATTTTTCTGTGATTTTCGGGGTTTTTGGCCTGTTGTTGTGGCCTTTTCACCAGGGGTAGTGAGTGTTGCATTGGCCTAGTCTTTCTGTGGGGTGTCTTGAATTTAAACATCATGGAGGGCCTGGATGGTTTGGGATTGTGCTGATTTTTCAGTGATTTTCGTTTTTTTGGCCTGTTGTTGTGGCCTTTTCACCAGGTGTAGTGAGTGTTGCATGGGCCTAGTCTTTCTGTGGGGTGTCTTGAATTTAAACATCATGAAGGGCCTGGATGGTTTGGGATTGTGCTGATTTTTCTGTGTTTTTCGATTTTTTGGGGTGTTCATGGGGACAGGCCATGTGGGTGGGGGCCATTTTGAGTGCTGGTACAGGCACCCATGTGCTGGGAGGCAAGTGGCCATTTTGAATGCAGGCAGTGTTGTTAGGCCTGCAACCATTTTGCCTACTTTTCAACCTTTATGCCCAGGGGCAGTGAGTGTTGCATGGGCCTAGTCTTTTTGTGGGGTGTCTTGAATTTAAACATCATGGAGGGCCTGGATGGTTTGGGATTGTGCTGATTTTTCTGTGATTTTCGTTTTTTTGGCCTGTTGTTGTGGCCTTTTCACCAGGGGTAGTGAGTGTTGCATGGGCCTAGTCTTTCTGCGGGGTGTCTTGAATTTAAACATCATGGAGGGCCTGGATGGTTTGGGATTGTGCTGATTTTTCTGTGTTTTTCGATTTTTTGGGGTGTTCATGGGGACAGGCCATGTGGGTGGGGGCAATTTTGAGTGCTGGTACAGGCAAGCCATGTGCTGGGAGGCAAGTGGCCATTTTGAATGCAGGCAGTGTTGTTAGGCCTGCAACCATTTTGCCTACTTTTCAACCTTTATGCCCAGGGGTAGTGAGTGTTGCATGGGCCTAGTCTTTCTTTGGGGTGTCTTGAATTTAAACATCATGGAGGGCCTGGATGGTTTGGGATTGTGCTGATTTTTCTGTGATTTTCGTTTTTTTGGCCTGTTGTTGTGGCCTTTTCACCAGGAGTAGTGAGTGTTGCATGGTCCTAGTCTTTCTGTGGGGTGTCTTAAATGTAAACATCATGGAGGGGCTGGATGGCTTCGGATTGTGCTGATTTTTCTGTGATTTTCGTTTTTTTGGCCTGTTGTTGTGGCCTTTTCACCAGGGGTAGTGAGTGTTGCATGGGCCTAGTCTTTCTGTGGGTTGTCTTGAATTTAAACATCATGGAGGGCCTGGATGGTTTGGGATTGTGCTGATTTTTCTGTGATTTTCGTTTTTTTGGCCTGTTGTTGTGGCCTTTTCACCAGGTGTAGTGAGTGTTGCATGGGCCTAGTCTTTCTGTGGGGTGTCTTGAATTTAAACATCATGGAGGGCCTGGATGGTTTGGGATTGTGCTGATTTTTCTGTGTTTTTCGATTTTTTGGGGTGTTCATGGGGACAGGCCATGTGGGTGGGGGCCATTTTGAGTGCTGGTACAGGCAGGCCATGTGCTGGGAGGCAAGTGGCCATTTTGATTGCAGGCAGTGTTGTTAGGCCTGCAACCATTTTGCCTACTTTTCAACCTTTATGCCCAGGGGTAGTGAGTGTTGCATGGGCCTAGTCTTTCTGTGGAGTGTCTTGAATTTAAACATCATGGAGGGCCTGGATGGTTTGGGATTGTGCTTATTTTTCTGTGATTTTCGTTTTTTTGGCCTGTTGTTGTGGCCTTTTCACCTGGGGTAGTGAGTGTTGCATGGGCCTAGTCTTTCTGTGGGGTGTCTTAAATTTAAACATCATGGAGGGACTGGATGGCTTCGGATTGTGCTGATTTTTCTGTGATTTTCGTTTTTTTGGCCTGTTGTTGTGGCCTTTTCACCAGGGGTAGTGAGTGTTGCATGGGCCTAGTCTTTCTGTGGGTTGTCTTGAATTTAAACATCATGGAGGGGCTGGATGGCTTGGGATTGTGCTGATTTTTCTGTGATTTTCGTTTTTTTGGCCTGTTGTTGTGGCCTTTTCACCAGGGGTAGTGAGTGTTGCATGGGCCTAGTCTTTCTGTGGGGTGTCTTGAATTTAAACATCATGGAGGGCCTGGATGGTTTGGGATTGTGCTGATTTTTCTGTGATTTTCGTTTTTTTGGCCTGTTGTTGTGGCCTATTCACCAGGTGTAGTGAGTGTTGCATGGGCCTAGTCTTTCTGTGGGGTGTCTTGAATTTAAACATCATGGAGGGCCTGGATGGTTTGGGATTGTGCTGATTTTTCTGTGTTTTTTGATTTTTTGGGGTGTTCATGGGGACAGGCCATGTGGGTGGGGGCCATTTTGAGTTCTGGTACAGGCAGGCCATGTGCTGGGAGGCAAGTGGCCATTTTGAATGCAGGCAGTGTTGTTAGGCCTGCAACCATTTTGCCTACTTTTCAACCTTTATGCCCAGGGGTAGTAAGTGTTGCATGGGCCTAGTCTTTCTGTGGGGTGTCTTGAATTTAAACATCATGGAGGGCTTGGATGGTTTGGGATTGTGCTGATTTTTCTGTGATTTTCGTTTTTTTGGCCTGTTGTTGTGGCCTTTTCACCAGGGGTAGTGAGTGTTGCATGGGCCTAGTCTTTCTGTGGGGTGTCTTAAATTTAAACATCATGGAGGGGCTGGATGGCTTGGGATTGTGCTGATTTTTCTGTGATTTTCGTTTTTTTGGCCTGTTGTTGTGGCCTTTTCACCAGGGGTAGTGAGTGTTGCATGGGCCTAGTCTTTCTGCGGGGTGTCTTGAATTTAAACATCATGGAGGGCCTGGATGGTTTGGGATTGTGCTGATTTTTCTGTGTTTTTTGATTTTTTGGGGTGTTCATGGGGACAGGCCATGTGGGTGGGGGCCATTTTGAGTGCTGGTACAGGAAGGCCATGTGCTGGGTGGCAAGTGGCCATTTTGAATGCTGGCAGTGTTGTTAGGCCTGCAACCATTTTGCCTACTTTTCAACCTTTATGCCCTGGGGTAGTGAGTGTTGCATGGGCCTACTCTTTCTGTGGGGTGTCTTGAATTTAAACATCATGGAGGGCCTGGATGGTTTGGGATTGTGCTGATTTTTCTGTGATTTTCGTTTTTTTGGCCTGTTATTGTGGCCTTTTCACCAGGGGTAGTGAGTGTTGCATGGGACTAGTCTTTCTGTGGGTTGCCTTGAATTTATACATCATGGAGGGGCTGGATGGCTTGGGATTGTGCTGATTTTTCTGTGATTTTCGTTTTTTTGGCCTGTTGTTGTCGCTTTTTCACCAGGGGTAGTGAGTGTTGCATGGGCCTAGTCTTTCTGTGGGGTGTCTTGAATTTAAAAATCATGGAGGGCCTGGATGGTTTGGGATTGTGCTGATTTTTCTGTGTTTTTCGATTTTTTGGGGTGTTCATGGGGACAGGCCATGTGGGTGGGGGCCATTTTGAGTGCTGGTACAGGCAGGGCATGTGCTGGGAGGCAAGTGGCCATTTTGAATGCAGGCAGTGTTGTTAGGCCTGCAACCATTGTGCCTACTTTTCAACCTTTATGCCCGGGGGTAGTGAGTGTTGCATGGGCCTAGTCTTTCTGTGGGGTGTCTTGAATTTAAACATCATGGAGGGCCTGGATGGTTTGGGATTGTGCTGATTTTTCTGTGATTTTCGTTTTTTTTGCCTGTTGTTGTGGCCTTTTCACCAGGGGTAGTGAGTGTTGCATGGGCCTAGTCTTTCTATGGGGTGTCTTGAATTTAAACATCATGGAGGGGCTGGATGGCTTGGGATTGTGCGGATTTTTCTGTGATTTTCGTTTTTTGGCCTGTTGTTGTGGCCTTTTCACCAGGGGTAGTGAGTGTTGCAAGGGCCTGGTCTTTCTGTGGGGTGTCTTGAATTTAAACATCATGGAGGGGCTGGATGGCTTGGGATTGTGCTGATTTTTCAGTGATTTTCGTTTTTTTGGACTGTTGTTTTGGCCTTTTCACCAGGGATAGTGAGTGTTGCATGGGCCTAGTCTTTCTGTGGGGTGTCTTGAATTTAAACATCATGGAGGGCATGGATGGTTTGGGATTGTGCTGATTTTTCTGTGTTTTTCGATTTTTTGGGGTGTTCATGGGGACAGGCCATGTGGTTGGGGGAGATTTTGAGTGCTGGTACAGGCAGGCCATGTGCTGGGAGGCAAGTGGCCATTTTGAATGCAGGCAGTGTTGTTAGGCCTGCAACCATTTTGCCTAGTTTTCAACCTTTATGCCCAGGGGTAGTGAGTGTTGCATGGGCCTAGTCTTTCTGTGGGGTGTCTTGAATTTAAACATCATGGAGGGCCTGGATGGTTTGGGATTGTGCTGATTTTTCTGTGATTTTCGTTTTTTTGGCCTGTTGTTGTGACCTTTTCACCAGGGGTAGTGAGTGTTGCATGGGCCTAGTCTTTCTATGGGGTGTCTTGAATTTAAACATCATGGAGGGGCTGGATGGCTTGGGATTGTGCAGATTTTTCTGTGATTTTTGTTTTTTTGGCCTGTTGTTGTGGCCTTTTCACCAGGGGTAGTGAGTGTTGCATGGGCCTAGTCTTTCTGTGGGGTGTCTTGAATTTAAACATCATGGAGGGCCTGGATGGCTTGGGATTGTGCAGATTTTTCTGTGATTTTCGTTTTTTTGGCCTGTTGTTTTGGCCTTTTCACCAGGGATAGTGAGTGTTGCATGGGCCTAGTCTTTCTGTGGGGTGTCTTGAATTTAAACATCATGGAGGGCCTGGATGGTTTGGGATTGTGCTGATTTTTCTGTGTTTTTCGATTTTTTGGGGTGTTCATGGGGACAGGCCATGTGGGTGGCGGACATTTTGAGTGCTGGTACAGGCAGGCCATGTGCTGGGAGGCAAGTGGCCATTTTGAATGCAGGCAGTGTTGTTAGGCCTGCAACCATTTTGCCTACTTTTCAACCTTTATGCCCAGGGGTAGTGAGTGTTGCATGGGCCTAGTCTTTCTGTGGGGTGTCTTGAATTTAAACATCATGGAGGGGCTGGATGGCTTGGGATTGTGCTGATTTTTCTGTGATTTTCATTTTTTTGGCCTGTTGTTGTGGCCTTTTCACCAGGGGTAGTGAGTGTTGCATGAGCCTAGTCTTTGTGTGAGGTGTCTTGAATTTAAACATCATGGAGGGGCTGGATGGCTTGGGATTGTGCTGATTTTGCTGTGATTTTCGTTATTTTGGCCTGTTGTTGTGGCCTTTTCACCAGGGGTAGTGAGTGTGGCATGGGCCTAGTCTTTCTGTGGGGGGTCTTGAATTTAAACATCATGGAGGGCATGGGATTGTGCTGATTTTTCTGTGTTTTTTCGATTTTTTCGGGGTGTATAACTGAACTGATGTTCCTCTGTCTTCCATTGCTTTCAGGTGCACAAGCCTCAAGAGAACCACCAGTGCCAGGAAGAAGTCCTGCAGCGGTGTGTGTGTGCAGCATAACTTCACGCGACGTCACGTCTGGCCACAGACAACTCTGCAACTCGTGCAACTGCGGCCTGCTGTTCTGACCTGCTCTGAAGAAGATGGCCCCAAAAAAAGTTCTCCGTAGCTCCTCTAGAAAGAAAGTTGCCAGTAAGGAGCAGAAGAAGCAAGTTACCAAGGAGGCTGGTGTGCCGGCCGCCGCGTTTTTTGGGTGTAAAAAAAAAAGTACGCCTGCAGCAGCAGCGGGATCTGCTGGGGACCAAGCTGGGAGCAGCACCCCCGCTCCATTGGGCTCAGTGCCTCCACCACCACCACCACGCCAACTTAAGTCCAAGCCCTTGAGTGCTGCAGAGACAGTCAGTGTACTTCTTCAATCACCATCGACCAGTGATGTTGGCTCATCGCAAGAAAGTAGCAGCAATGTCCCTGAATCAACACAGGTTGTTGTAACTCATCTGACAAGTGTTGAACAACCACAGCCGCAACAACAACCCCATGTGCAAGTACAAGCCCAAGTACATGTGGAAGGAGAGGCAGCGCAAGGAGATGCGCAAGCAGAGGTGCATGGAGGGTCACAAGTGCCCACAATAGTTGTTCCTCCCGAAGTAGGGGCACTCATGAAATCGACAATCAAGCCGAGGTATCATTTGAGGAAGCCACTCCTCCTGATGATCATTCATTGTCTTCCACATCCCTAGCAAGGAAAAGATCAAGGGGGGTGTCTACATCTTCTTCAAGCCCACCTCCTTCTGATGAACTGGATGAAAATTGGGAACCACCACGGCCGTCTGAGAGTGAGGCACACCATGATCTGACAAAGGTACTTAAGCGTAAAAGGAAGGTCGTCGAAAGACTCATAGTTATGGAGTGTGATGAGGCTCAACAAGAAGTGGCGGATACTCCTGCTGATGAAGACTCTCACGACGACGATGCAGTCATCATAAAGGTCACTGCAGCCCCAGCGTACATGCAGCAAAAAGACATTTGACATTTTGACCCTAGCCCGAGAAGCTGCTGAGCGTGATGATGTTGTCGACAAGGAGGCAATGGAAGAAACACCACAATCATTGGAGTTAACTAGTACACCAACACCTACCGCTTCCATATTTCTTAGTCGCCAGAAGGGACCTCCATCCACCTCGACCTCAATTAGTGGTGGTGAAAGTGCAAAACGTACTGAAGTTCGGCAATCCACATCCTCCACTTCATCTGGCATTAGCAGCAGGACCACCACCACCAGTATCGCCGCCTCCTCCGGCCCCCAAAGACATTTCAAGTCCGCAGTTTGGGACTTCTTTAGTGTTTGCCCAAAAAAGGAAAACTTTGCTATTTGTAGCATTTGTAGTTGGCAGTTAGTCATGGTAAGTTTGGTTCCAACTATGGTACCGGAGGCCAGAGAGGTCATCTTGAAAGAAAGCACGCTGTCAAATGGTTTGAGCACCTACAGGCGATCAAGGAAGCCCAAATTGCACGTAATGCTGTTTCATCTGATGATGACGAGGAGGAAGAAGACGTGTCAAACACTTCACTTACACCCAGTACCCCTGTCAGAAGCACACCCCATGTGAGCCACACTAAGAGTGTGGGAGAGAGTGAGACACCAATGCGAAAAAGTTCATCAGCCAGCGTAACTGGGTCGAAGATATCATCGTCATCATCATCCCGTAAATGCTTGGTCCAGGGCAACATTAAAAAGATGCTGTTTACAGAAGCGCAATATGAACGCAACCACCCACTGACGCGTCTGTATAACACTAAGCTGGCTAAAATGCTAGCTCTGGACCTTCTCCCTTTTTCTTTTGTAGAAGGTGTTGGTTTTCTAGAATTAGTGGCAGCTCTCTGCCCTAAATGGAAGGTTCCTAGCCGGTTCTATTTTGCCAGAGTTTCGGTTCCAGCACTACATGAAGATGTGCTGGAGGTGATTGGGGCAGCTTTGCAGAAGAGTGCTGTTTACACTATACATCTGACAACAGACATGTGGACCAGTGGCGCAGGCGCTGATTACATGTGCATCACTGCACACTGTTTTTTTTTTCAGGGGTTAAAGGAAAGCAAAACGCAGGTGTTGACCCGGACCAAGTTTTTAAAGCTGCTCGGAAACATGCAACACTAGCCATGTTTGGTTTGGAGAAACGTCACACAGCACAAAACATTTTGGATGAGTTTAACACAAAAGTCCTTGACTGGCTGTCCCCAAAAAAACGCCAGATTGGTTATGTTTCCACGGATAATGGCGCCAATGTAGTTAAGGCCATGGAGCTGGGTCAGCATTTCAGAGTGCCGTGTATAAACCTGGTTGTCAAAAAATTCTTGAGTGAGAAAGACAGTCCAGCGTACGAGGTAGTGGACACCTGCCGAAAAATGTGCAACCATTTCAGCCATTCTTTTAAGGCCCGGAAGCATCTGAGGAGCCTGCTACATGAACTTCGAATGCCAGTGAAAGCACTCATCCAGGAGGTGGCAACACGTTGCAACTCAACCTTCTACATGCTTGAGCGTCTGTATGAGCAGTATACGGTACTCGATCACTATTTCTTAAAACAGGGTACAGCTCAGAAGGACCTGAGGATGGGTGCGGCGCAATGGGACATAGTTAAAAGCCTGACAAGCATGCTTCGTCCTTTTGAGGTCTTCACGCCTGCAGTCAGCAAGGAGGACTGTAATTTGGGAAAAGCTATTCCATTGTTGTACATGCTGGAGCACCAACTGAAGGAGGTGTCTTCTGTGTTTCAAAAAGATGAAAAAAACAATGACCCTTTTGTTTTGGCGGAGAAATTATTAGAGCGCCTACAAGGTGATGAACGTCTTAAAATGATCCACTCACACCAGCATTACATTTGTGCTACTATTCTGGATCCACGCTACAAAAAGGTGCTGGCAGGCCGAGCATTCTTTCCTTTTGCTGATGAAGATGTTACAAAGTACAAACGTTGGCTAGCCTTGTCAGCCAAGAGGTTTGAAAGAGAACGGCAGAAAATTGATGGAAAAGGCAGTACATCAGCATCAGCATCAGCAGGCCATCCCCAGTCAAAACAATCCACTTCT
The DNA here is from genome assembly GCF_964263255.1 of Lissotriton vulgaris. Lineage (NCBI taxonomy): Eukaryota > Metazoa > Chordata > Amphibia > Caudata > Salamandridae > Lissotriton > Lissotriton vulgaris. Next base: position 1,086,446,657 of record NC_141697.1, on the reverse strand, counting down.
GCACCTGTGGCTGTGGCACAAGTGACCTCTCAGCCGTTAAAGACACCGGCAACCGGATCATCTGCACCAGACACAACAGTAACATTGGATGCTGAAGAGGATTGGCTAAATCGGCTTGGGTTTGGTTCTCAAAAGGTCACAGCAAAAGCTAAGCAAAGTGGAGGAACCTTGGAGGACCTTGAGTCGATGGTGCAGGACTATCTGAATGACTCAACGGAGGTCTATGTTAATGCTGAACCATTGGCGTATTGGCATGGGAAAAAAGAATTGTGGCCACAGCTCTCCAACCTGGCTTTAAACTACTTGTCTTGCCCACTCGCAAGCGTGTCTTCTGAACGTGTTTTCAGTGCTGCTGGTGGCATTGTAACTCCCAAACGGAGCCGCCTCTCGCCCTAAAATGTGGAGAGGTTAACAATGATCAAGATGAATCAGCACCTCATACCACCAGATTATAGAGTACGAGAAAGCACGCCGGATGAAGACGAGGTGGACAGCAACGTAGATGAGGGAATTTCTTCTCTGTCATGTGACAGTGAGCTCACCCTGCCTGAATTCGCAGAGTATGATGACGAAGCCTTATTCTTATTCCTGGACCCTGACACTGAGCCCTGAAAATGAGACAATGAATCAATAACTTTCTTTTTCGTCCTTATTCACTTTTATTCCTGTGTGTCTGTCTTCCTTTGTTGTGCACAGTTAATATAGTTCAAACTTTAATCACCTAATCACAAAAACAAGCCCATCAGCAGAACTGTCTTCACTTGTTTGCTTATTGATTTGAAGGTGCCGCAGTCTGCATTCCTCAGGTTCACAAGTTCAGAAGAACATGCTCCTCTATCCTCCTCCTCCAGACTCCTATTTTCCATCAAAGCAGAGGACTGGATTACGCCCAATGAAGAAAGACTCAGCACTTGTGGGGGTGTTCTACTTCTTTGCGGGTGAGTTGACGGCTCTGGGGCCATTCTGGGAAGCTCCAATACCGGATAAAAGTGGTTTGGATCAAATTGGAGGAGGACATTTTTTTGTGTTTTTGCTGACTTGCTTGCCTTTGAGGTGCTCTTTGGGGGGGTTCCGGGTGTTTGTGGGTGAGTTTTGGGGTCTGGGAGCACTGCTGGGACACTCTAATCTTGATTGCATTTGCTTTTCAGGAAATCCATGCTGGAAAACGGGAGTTATGGCCTAGCTGCACAGCGCGTTTGGACCGAAGGATAAAAGTGGTTTGGATCAAATCGGAGGCGGAATTTTTTTTGTGTTTTTGCTGACTTGCTTGCCTTTGAGGTGCTCTTTGGGGGGTTCCGGGTGTTTGTGGGTGAGTTTTGGGGTCTGGGAGCACTGCTGGGACACTCTAATCTTGATTGCATTTGCTTTTCAGGAAATCCGTGCTGGAAAACGGGAGTTATGGCCTAGCTGCACAGTGCGTTTGGACCGAAGGCTGAGAAATATTGTAAGTATGAGATTTTCCTTTTTGGCTGTTTGGGGGTGTTGTGCTTTTTGGCGGGTGGGTTGGCGGGTCTTGGGGCATTCCTGGGAAGGTCTAATACCGGATAGAAGTTGTTGGAACAAAATCCACAATGATTTTTTTTTTGCTATTTCAGACATTTTGCTCAATGTAGCGTTTTCGGGGGCCTGTTTGGGGGGCTTCCTGGTGTTTGTAGGTGGGTTTCGGGGTCTGGGAGCACTGCTTGCTATGGATACTTTAGTTTGCAAGAGGTTTGAAGCAAATCCATGGTGGCAGAGGGCAGTTAGGGCCTAGCTGCAGAGCGCGCGCGGAGTGATTTGGGAAATTGGCAGAAAAATGACTAAGTCCCCATTTTTGTACGTTTGCTTTTTGGCTGTTTGGGGGTCTTCTACTCGTTTTCTCCTGGGTTGATGGCTCTGGGGCCATTGCTGGGAAGCTCTAATACCGGATAAAAGTGGTTTGGACCAAATCGGAGGCGGAAATCTTTTTGTGTTTTTGCTGACTTGCTTGCCTTTGAGGAGCTCTTTGGGGGGGTTCCGGCTGTTTGTGGGTGAGTTTTAGGGTCTGGGAGCACTGCTGGGACACTCTAATCTTGATTGCATTTCCTTTTCAGGAAATCCGTGGTGTAAAACTGGAGTTATGGCCTAGCTGCACAGCGCGTTTGGACCGAAGGCCGAGAAATATTGTAAGTATGAGATTTTCCTTTTGGGCTGTTTGGGGGTGTTGTGCTTTTTGGCAGGTGGGTTGGCGGGTCTTGGGGCATTCCTGGGAAGGTCTAATACCGGATAGAAGTGGTTGGGACAAAATCCATAAGGAAAAGCCTTTTGGCACTTTTTGTAACTTAGGGTTCGTTAGGGTTAGCCCTAGAAGCAGGATTGCATGTGTTTAGGGGTGTTCTAGATTTTTGCAACTGAGTTCTGGGGTCTTAGAGCACTCATGAGAATGTGTAATTTTGGTTGCAAGTCATTTGAAGAAAATCCATGGTGGGAAAGGGGGGATTTGGCATAGTTAAAGAAAGCCTCTGCCACTATTCTTAACTTAGAGCTCGTTAGGGTTAGCAGTATTTCTATTGCATGTGTTTGGGTGGGGGGGTTTTCGAGTCTTGGAGCGATGCTGGCTATGGATACTTTTGCTTGCTTGCAAGTGGTTTGAATACAATCCACGGTGGGTAAGGGGGTATTTGGGCCTACTTTTCCTTTGGAAGTACGTTTTGTCACCAGTTTTCTGCTAGGCCTCGTTTTTTTAGATCTGGGGGTCTTCTACATTTTTGCGATTGGCTATAGTAAGGGTCTGGGTGGGAGCACTGCTGGAAAGGTCTAATTTTGTTCTAAAACACAGTTTACAGTACACCTAGCTTGAGGGGAAAGATCCGCTAAATTAATTTGCCCATACTTATTTATCCATCAAAAGGTGACTCAGACAGAGTACGCACTTTCAAAAATGTTGTACTGTCTATTAGGAAAATCAAAGTGTGACTTTTTGCACTACACAGCGTACATACCTTATATTTATTTATCAGTGCTGTTTTTCGTTCAATAATTACAGGCCGGGTTTCAGTCTGTGCAATGGGGAAAAAAGGATGGAGTCAGGCTTCACATTAGCAAGCCGCAATTCATCATCCGCCAGGCAGGCATTGGACAGGGTGTCTTCTGGTCACCAACATTGATGGACAAAGCGTCAGCTGGAATGGAGGAGTGCCGCTAATAAGAGGAATTGTTTGCTGCATGCAACTTACTTACCAAATTCAACAGGACAACTAAAACAATACAGATACAGTATCCATTCTTTTCTTCTATGAGTGTGTGTGACTGCAATAATTGGATCTCTCTCTGCTTCTAAATTGATCCCTACAGCCATTCTATAGGTTTACTTCGGCTATTTTTTAAACCTAATTTAATGTAGCCCTGTACTGTCGCATTCTGTCATTCACGGTTGTCGAAAGTACTACTTACTTTTCAGTAACAATGCATTCAGTAGTGCATGCACTTCCTTTATGTCACGTAAAAGATTTATGGTTAGCTTTGTACCCCAAAATTTCTTTATGTTCAATTATTGTTTGTCCATGCTGTGCTTTTTTTTTTTCTCTCAACAAAACCTACCCAAAAAGAAACCCCCATTCCCATCCATTTTACAAACCCTAACCCTCTTCCCCCGGGCTGTGTGGTTTTGCTTGATGTGTGACTAAATGGCATCAATAATTCAACACACTTACTGGGGAGGATAAGGTCATAGCAACAGGCTGGTGAAGGAATCCGAGGATATATTCTAGACTTACTCAGCTTCAGTACTATTTCTTGTAGTAGTAGCCAATGTCAAAGAAATCCTACACAAGTACAAGTTATACTATCAATACTTTACCATTTGTTAGGCTACATTGTGTCACTGTTCTAGTCTATTGTACTGTCACCTCTATATTCTCTATCGTACCGTTATAATGCTAAAGTAAGGACAAACCAGGTTTCATTTTCTATTTTTTTCCATAGCCAAGCGAATGCCACTGTGTCACACCACTAGTACCACCGCAATAAGGAGGAAATTTCATCCGCCCTGGATTGCCAACCTTAATCGCCATTTCCCGTGGAGCGAGCCCTGGGCCTAGCCCTACTTTCAAACACAAATTACAGGTAAGATAAGCGTTTGGTTGGAGGTAGTATAATGGAGTATTAGGAGAGACGAGAGATTGACGGTAGTAGTACTAAAGTCCTAGGACTTTTCAGGAAAACAAATTTACTGTTAAACCCTCAAAAGCAGTAAAAAACAGGTATGGTCAGATAAAGTTTCAAAAAGTATATTTTTATAGCCCTAACAAAATAATCTCCCACAAGACCCTCCCTAACCCCAACGATTGTCCTTCAAAAGTCCCCAAAAAACCCAACTCCCAATTCCCACCCCCCAAAAGTCTCTAAAAAAGGGGCAAGGGACACTACGGCAGGGTGCTGTTGACTTTAGCAGCCAGGGCATCATGCTCCTTGCGGAGGGTGACATGTTCGAAGCGGAGGCCCTCCACCAAGTTCTTATAGCTTAGGACCTCCTGCTCCAGGTAGGACAGTCTGAGGCATAAGCGGCGCCGGCGTGCCTTGCAAATCCTGTGGGGGGCAGCTGATGTCTTTGCTGCTCGGCGGTGGCGTTTGGCTTTGGTAGCCCGGCTCCGTACCGCTGGAGCACTGCGCTGGCTGGCAGCCTGCACGAAGGAGGATGCAGCTGTCCCAGTGGATGTTGTTGTAGTACCAGACTGCGTCTCCTCCTCCTCCAGGGCCACCAGCCGCTGATATTCAGCGAAAGTGGCATCCAGCCTCCGTTGCCGGGCCATTCGAGCCAGCTGCCTCCTCCTTGATGGTCTCTTGGATTTGGAAGGAGCAACTATATGAAGAAAGAAAGACATAGTCTGTAACCAATGCTCCTTAATTAACACAAAATGATTGAGCAGAAAGATGTGTCACAGTACAAGTGGCAAATTGAAAGCACAGTACATAACTATTGAGGACAGTATCTTTGTAACCTCCGACTTCTTCATCCTTGCTCTAACATTAGTGGGAGTTTAAGGAACAAATTCTACGAGCACTATGGACTTCCATTACAGTCGACTATGACAGTACACCAGTCTTATTCTTCTTCTTCTCTCTTGTTTAGGAAAATTGGTACGTTATCTTATGCAAGCCGGCATAATGCCAGCGCAGTGAACTTGCACCCAAGAAAAACAGACGCACACCATGGTGAGTGAGACAGACTTGCGTTACTGTACCGGTCCAGTACATGCAGGCGGTGAAGCTCTTACTTTTCTATTACGGGTGGCACTGAGAATACTCTGTTAAAAGGGCTACTGCTTAATTAATTTAGCTTTCACCCCATAGTGCAAATGAGTATTCGAAAAGGAAAATGAAGAAGCTAAATAATCTGATTATCTATCACTTCACATGGGATGTATTTGATGACATATGGGATGACTTTAGGTGCTTTGCTTATTATTGAGTGAACAGTGATACACCCACACATGAATGACGTACTACTACTAAACTAAAGTTATTAAGAGAGGTAGGGAGTGTCCACCGTAATAACCGGATATATGCTGTGCTTGCAGTTGCAATACAAACTACTGCTACTATTCATGGTAGTATTTGGACAAAATTACAACTTCTTTTCCTTGCCTTTCCTACACTGGAACGGACGTGCGGGTGCGGTGTTACATGCTCTTCAAAGTAACACTTAGTTCATCCAGTGACCGTCTACTCTCTCTAGATACACATATGCTATCTAAGAGTCAGATAGTACCATGAATGATCCAGGCATCCATCCATTTAAAGTATATGCACACATACAGTTTCTGTTTCACCCACCCAGGCTGTTCTCCTTCCACCCATCCTTGCTTCATCATTCACCCAGCCATGCACCATACCATATTCTTTCCTTCCCAGCCACCTCGGGGACCAAGCAAACACATATCATTCTTCTTTGCCAGTCATCATTACATTTATCGTCCTTCCACACTTACTTACACCCTTCTTTCGCTTTTTGTTCATCCCATCCATCAAGTTCATCTCAGATCTGATTGGGATTCTTCTCGCCAAAAACTTCACAGCTAAGTCGAAGTACATTTAGAGGAGGCTACTACCTGGTTTATTTATAATACACTAAGCATGGGCGAATTTTGCGAATCTCGCGTTCGCGAATTTTGCGGATTTGCGAACTCGCAATCCACAAAATCCGCTAATTCTCGCGAATTTGCGGATTTTTTTTTTGTGTTCGCGCGGGTTTCTGCCAGTTCGCGAGGGTTTTGTACAATTTTGCAAAACGCGAACTTACCTGTCGGGTCGCAAGTTTCGCGAACTTGTTGTTTCTATGTGTCCAGCCTGTTTGGGACACTCTTCTTCATCACTGCCACTCTCTGTCACCACTGCCACTCTCTGACTACTCATGCCACCCTCTGGCCCACCCATGCCACCCTCTGTTTCATCACAGCACCCTCTGGTTGTCCAGTCAGTGTACATTATTGTGGCAAAGCAAGCACACCTTCCCTGCCTCAAGTGACCTGAATTAATTTGGGGCTGATTAATGTGTCACAGAATATTTTTTTAGCTGGCACCTGCTTCCTTAGTGCTTCCTGATTAGTGATCTTTTGCACTTGCTAAATGCTTTCATTGTTGCAAAATTAGTTACAACACCTGCCCTGCCCCAACTGACAATAATGAATTAGGGGCTGATTAATGGATTTGAACTTCCAGCCTGGCTCCTGCTTGTCTCCCTTAGCTGTAATTCAGGACCTTTGTGGCATATGTGTAACTATTCTGAGGTTCAGAGCAGGGTCACATAATAGTTGCAACTAGCAACTGAACTCTGGAGGGGCCCCTCAGGAAGCACTACAGGAAATGGCTACTAATGATGAGCCTGAACTTTTGAACCTCGTAAGTAGTTTCAGTTTTGCTAAGATCGTATTTCTGTAATTTTGCGCTTATTCGCGGGGCGCGAAGTTGTACTGGGAAGCCGCGAACTCACGCGAACAGTGCGAGCAAGCCATAAAATCCGCTGCTTGCGGATTTGCGGATTTTGCGGGAGATTCGCGAATCTCGCGGATTGCGAATTTACCGAAAATCCGCAAAATCCGCGAGCGAAACGGATTTTCCGCCCATGCTTATAATACACCCTTGCAGAAAGCACACTCTGCAGTCTTCAATCTCAATAAGTAAGGAATATATAGCTTACCTCTGCCCGCCACCACCGTGTTATCCCTCACAGAATTGTCCGGCACTTCCTCCGCCTCCTCCCCAGAGTTGTCCTCGTCCAATGCCACCACCACCTCCGCGCTGGCCCCGCCTCCAGATGTTCCACCTACAAAGTACATTTAATAATGTTAGAATACACCACTCGCTACTATATAATATTTGGTCTAGGAGGAAGAAAGAAATGTGAAAAAAACAGTATACAATTTAATAATTTGTGACTGTCTACTCTAAAGTAAAAATGTCCCTTTGTCCAGGGAAGGCTGTTGTCTTGCTGCACTTTTTGGCACAACTGATGAATGCTTGCTTTTTATTTTTAACACGCACCACTTTTTCTCCTAACAGACAGAAGCTTGACTTCTAAGAACACGAGCAGGATCAAGTTCAAACCAGGTGAGAGCTCGGCTCGACCACAAGAAATGTGTCCAATTAATCGTCAGCACTAAGCACTTTTCCATTTTCAGTTAAACGTTTACTTTTATGACAAACTTGATTTTAATAAATGTATTTACTTTTAATAAAGTTTTTAAACTTAAATAGACTCTGTGGTTTTTGGTCCTCCAGACTAGAGTGGATGAGCTAAAGGTTTTGCAATTTTTGCAAGCATGAGTCTGTGCCTCTGACATCATTGGGGATCAATCATCAGTGACTTTGGGAGCTAAATGACTCTGCCACACTATCTAGTCAGTAAGGAGATTGGGGGTTCAACTACAAAGTCTGTTATCACTGAGGTATGTGGAAAGTCTAACAGCACCTATTATAATTGATAAGCTAAGCAATGCAATATTTAGTGTCCATAGTTCTGTTTGTACAGATTTGTCCCTGCAACAGTAGTAGAATGGATTGTCTTCCTATCCAAACCAAAAGTAAAGTAGTATCTTATTCTTTCTTGGTGGTCATTCACCTTTTTATTTTTGGCAATTGTCAAAGCATAAACATTTAGAAGAGTTGAAAAGACATTATGGACAATCCCAGAGGACTGCACTCAGTGCATAGAGCTATTGCTGACTAGAATGGGAGTCCAATGGAATTGCCAAATGTGCAATCTTAGTTAGCTACACAGACAGACTAATAAGAATAATCTAGTAATACCACACAGAGTCATAGTCGAGGCAGGATAAGAATTTAGATCCAGTCTACAAGAAGCGCAAAGACGATTTAGAAAAAATCGAATGAGGAACGCTAGAAAAAAATAAGTACTCTATATTAAAATTAAAACTTACTGGGGCCAGCAAAGGAGCCCTCGCCTGCCTGATCCTGGCCTGCATCCTGAACAGCACCCTCCTCCTCCTCCTCCTGTGTCCTCCTCTTGCCCCTGGGGGAAGCTGATGTACAACATGAAAGAAAGAAAAACAGAAAACATGGATGATATTTGTCAACCAAATCAAACATTTCAAAAGAACTAACAAAATATTTTGGCGAAATAGCAAATAGACAACTATTCCACGGGATATATTATTGACCAATCTCCTGTGGTCTACTACGTTATTAGTATTGCTTGATTTGCGGACTGTCGAATTGGAAACTTCTTATGTAACTCACTAAATAAAGTACTAAAAAGGTTTGCCTAGGATTGGCAGGCAGCAGTCTGCAGCACGCGAAGTGACAGCCAAAGTCCATCGTGATTGCAGATCAGCAACAACACTAAAGTTTCCTAGTACATTAACCAGTCATTAAAATACTCAAACTATCAATCCACCACCACTATTTCTTCTTATCACCATGTGTACAACGGAAGGACTGGACTTGAGTCTGTAGGGGCTGATTTAGAAACCCCTTGCGGCTCTTTTGCTCCATTGTTGCGTGACTTTTGTGACGCAGCGGCAGCACAAAAGAGGCGCAATGGTGCGGCGTATATTAACAACGTGACGCATATGGGAGATGCATCACGTAGTAAAGCCCTGCGCCATCAGGGGGCGTTCCGGCGCAAGGGAGGGCGTTCCTGCGCAGGAACGCATCCTAAAAGTGGCTGAGGGAAATCTACAAGATTTCAATCACTCACTTTAACGACAATGATGCGTGACTCAAACCCTGCGCCTGCTTGAAGCAGACGTACGGCTTGATGCAGCATTGGGGAGATAGGGCACCCCAGAGCATTGATGGAGCTGCGCCATTGTTGCGACGCAACTCCAGCAATGCGCCGCCTTTACGGCACAGATGCGTAACGCTTTGGTGACGTTTTGGGCCCATGGTGCGCCGCATTGTAAATACGGCGCACCATGGGTGATGGTGGCATGGCGAACAATTACTGGCGCATCCCTGCTACTTTGCAGGGATGCGCCGGTAATTAAACATCTGAACCTTAGTGTGTAGCATTACGCAGTTCTTTAAACAACACTCATACATAATTTCACAGGCCAATGAAATGAACACAAAATCGAAAACAAATAAGCATAGTAGCAACACTACTGAGAAGGAGAGCAGTGCACCTGAAATGCACAGAAGATTTTGAAATATAATTTACCTACAATGTAATGAACAGCATTATTGCTCTTGGTAAAAAACAAAAATTTGCAATATAATAATACAGCAGGAGAAAACAGAGTAGTAAAGAAATAGCTACTACTATTCACCAAGCCCGGGGTTCTCAAGGCCAAGCAGGTCGAGCAGATCTCGTTCACGGGTCAGGACATCCGTCCAGCGGTGGTTGGCCTGGTTGTAGGTGCGCCGGACCCGAGAGTGGTGGTACATGGCCCGGCACACCTTATCCCACCGCTTCCGGCGCTCCCGGATCCCGTACCCGACACCGATCCTGCAGCCTGCCATGATGGTCCTGGGGAGGCGGCGCTGAACATAAAAAATGAGTGCGGCCACCTCCTCCGGGCTAAAGATCACCCTGGGTACAACCTGCTCCCCCCTCAAACACCCGCACGGGAGCCGGGCACGGGGTGCGGGACCCTTCCCTTTCTCGGGATGCTTCCCGGCTCCCTTCACCATGGTCTGGGCGGAAAGGAATAAAGAAAATAGAATAGGGAAGAGAAGAAAAGAAAAGCGTTTAAAAAAGTAGTTTAAAATTAACCAAAAGTAGCAGTAAACACAAAAATATAGGGCTAGAAAAATAAAGGGATAGATGATAAGTAAAATAGATAAAAAAAAACTTCAAACAAGCAAAGGATGGCAGAGATTTAGAGAGGATACAAGAAGCATGCCCAGAACCATAGCAATGAATGAGAAAAAGATGGCCGCGCCCGTTCACGACCGCGCGGGTACGTTCGCGCAAGATTTTCCTCGAGAACACTTGCAAAATTGTACTGGCGAGCCGCACACTTTGCGAGATTACACTTCGCGCCCGGAAACGGAAATACGTCATGCAAACAAGATGGCCGCGCCCTTGAACGACTGCGAGGGTAACTTCGCGCCTTGCGCTACAAGCGGGTCGCGAAAACGCACAAAACCTTGCGAACTAACACGCCGCAAAAAAACAAATCGCATATTCGCACGAATTCACGGCTTCCAAATCCGATCTCGCGCGTGTTCGCGCCCCGCGAATCCCGCGAAATTGCAGAAAAACGAGTTTTGCAAAACTGAAAGCACTCGGCAGGTGCAAGAGTTCAAACTCATCATTAGTAACCATTCCCTGTAGTGCTTCCTGACTGGGGCCCCTCCAGAGTTCAGTTGCTAGTTGCAACAATTGTATGACCCTGCTCTGACCCTCACAGCAGGCTCATAGAATAGCTACAAGTAGGCCACAAAGGTCCTGGAAAAAAAATTGCACTGCAACAGAAAGCAAATTACTGATAAGGAAGCAGGTGCCAGACCTGGAATTTTAAAACAGTGACAGATTAATAAACTAACCCCAAATTAATTCATGTCAGTTGAAGCAGGGCAGGTGTGCTTGCTTTTCCCCCCCATAATCTACAGTGATGATGAACCAGAGGGTGGCATTGATGTAACAGAGGGTGGCATGCGTGAAACAGAGGGTGACAGTGGTGAAACAGAGGGTGCTGGGAACCTGTGATGATGAACCAGACGTAGAAACAACATAGTCGCGACTGTTGCGAGCCGACAAGTAAGTTCGTGATTGCGAACTGGTACCAAACCCTCGCGAACTGGCAGAAACCCTTGCGAACACAAAAAAAAATAATCCGCAAATTCGCGAGAATTCGCGGATTTTGCGGATTGCGAGTTTGCAAATTCGCAAAATTCGCGAACGCCAGATTCGCAAAATTCGCCCATGCTTATCAAAATCCTCTATTCCCTGTAAGGTTCCTAGGGACACATCTTTAGGATTAAAAATGTTACTGTAATGGGCAACCCATTCATCTTCTGATATTTGCACCTGCATTGACTCGCTATCCTCGGTTTTTAAAAATGGTTGATTTATTACTTTCCAAAACAGGGTATTATCCCTCATGTCTACTGCTTTCTCCAAATCTTCCAAAGCCTTTGATTTTAACTCCTTTTTTCGTCTGTTTAGTGCCGCATTGTACTTTTTCCTGGCCGCTCTAACCAAGTCTCTGTCAAGTGGCACTTTTCGTAAGGCTTTTGCTAGGCTGGTTTGGGAAGCCGAACATTCTGCATCAAACCATTTAAAACCCTTCCCTTTATTTCTACCTGCCTTCTTCACTAGGTGTGTAGCTACATCACCCAGGGGAGTTTCAAAATTCTTAATAATACAGTCAGGGTCAGTCTTGGGATTCAAACACAATACTATCACTCCGATATTTTCCTTAAAAATATCCGACTCTAGTTTGTCCACATTTACTTTATCCCATCTTAGCCTGACCCCCTGATTTTTGGTATACTTTATTTGATGATCAGTATGATCAATATACCGATTTTTTCTGGGGGCAGGGACAAAGCTCACAATTAAGGGATTATGGTCACTAGCCGGGTTTGCCTCAACCTTAAAATCAGTCACCAAATCCACATAACCCATAGATACACTAATAAAATCAATTGTACTGACTCGATCCCCTAGCCCCTGAAATGTTGGAATACATGTTTTAGTTGAAAAACTGGACATGTCCAGAATGCATAGGTCATTATTAACAATAATACTATTTAAAGCATTCCCTTGACTTGAGTGAGTAAAATGGGCCAAAGGCTGATCACTATGATCAAACAACCCACATACATTTGATACACTGAACTTGCAGAAGGTACAATTGAAATCACCCACCCAAATAATAAAAAGTGGGAAAACTGTATTTGTTAATTTAACAATCTCCTCCTGTAACATTTCCATAACAAACGTTTCATGGTGATTAAACACATTATAATACCAATTTATCAAAAGGACAGGGGGAAAGAATATACCACTAACCATAAGCAATTGATACCAGGTGGATTCGGCTAGTTGTTTCACCTGTATTTGGTTCATTTTTACAGCGATGGCAGAAAGGAGTCCCCCCTTTGCCCCCCCTGACTGCGAGGGTTCTGCCTGAACGTTCCATGATTGGAAACCATCAAAACTTGCTATACCAGAGGACCACGTTTCCTTTAGACATACTAAATCAAAAGATTCAATAAATTTCAACCATGCAGGGTCTTGTAATCTCCGTGATAGACCCGCTATATTCCAGGAAATCAGACAAACACTTTTGTTTTCTAGCCGTTTGTACACCTTCCCTGGTATAGACATTTTCCCCAAAGGGATTTGGTCCCCTCCCTCAAAACTACAGGGTTGGCATCCTTAACCGTCTCCAATTCGGAGTTTTCAACACTTTCATTAGGTGCTTTAATATTCATGTGACCAACAAACTCCCTACTTATATGAACCAGATCATGCACAGCATCATTTCGTATTATGGTCTTTCCTTTAGCCTCATTTATGTATGAAATGTCTGTGTTCCTAGCCCCAACCTGCTGCTGAGACACTACTTTATCCATATTTCCATTAACCATAGTGACTGTAATAGCGTTCTCCGTTTGATCTTTAAACCCCCTCCTAATAGAGCAGGGCCTATGGAGTCAGTCCACTCCTTCCAGGCCCATAAGGGGATCAAACTGGTTTCTTAGAGGCAGGAAATGTGGAAAATGTGGATAAGGAAAGAGATGCTGCCCCCTCCCTGCACCATTTAGGCCAGGCCAACTACCCCAGGAGGGTGTCTTTACAATCGGGAATGGTTGTTATTCACATGGGGGTAAAAGTAATGTAAACTAATAGACTGTATGTCCCCTGCACGAGCAAACCTAGGTGTCTTACAAATAAATTCAACTGCCCAAGGATCCTGAAGGTTGACAATCACGCAGTCACCCTCAAGATCCTTGGAGCTATGCCCCACCCAGGGGACCCTTCTTACAGCCATGATGTCAGTCCTCATACCCTGAGGTAGACTCCTATGCTTATTGAGCATTTGTTCCAAGTTCAGGGACCCCTGTTAAAATGACTGTATAAGGGATTGATTCCGGGGGTAAATTAACTAAGGGGGCGTCTTCTTATATGCTTGATTGACAGTTGGGGTAATAACAGTAGGGGTAATAACAGATGGTTGGGTGAGACCCTGCATTGGAGTAGGTACTGTCCTTGGGACATTTGATACCGTGGTCGATGGTTTTGGGGCTGATAAAACATTTTTAGTAGCCAGATTCACCGGGGCCCCTAGTTTAGTTTTGTTATCAGTCTGTTTTGGAGGGTCAATTCTACCTTTTGGAATATTCCCAGTTGTTATTACCTGGTCCAATTTCAGTGTGTTCCCTTTTGCCAATTCTTCTAATCTATCCAATTTATCTGTAATTTGATTCAAACGATTTATCATTGGCATCACCAAAGATTTAACCAGTGCTTCCATTTTTCCCACAATGTCCACACTTAAAGGTTCCTGTAGAGAAGGCAATGCTGAATCGTTTGAGTGACCTGTTTGATTTACACTCTCTTCTATCCTGTCTAATATAACCCGCTGAGTTTGTTTTTTTGGTTGCTTAGTCACCCTCCTTTTCCTACCCTTTCTATGTCCTCCCCTTCTTCTTCTTGTCACTATTTCTACATTTTCACCAGTTGAGGTTTCATTCTCGGGTAGAACCAGGTTAATGACTGCCTGTGATTGGGGTACATTACGTAGACATGATGCATCAGTATCAGCCACATCCTTGTCTATACCTGTTTGTTCAAGGAACACATTTTTAGGGGTGGAGGATAAATTTGGAGGTTCGGATGAATAAGAAGCTTCAACTGTTACAAGGTTGTTAGATATAGGAGCATTTTCCACCACTACTCCGTCCCGCTCCATATCTAGAGTACATCGGATTGGGCTGGTAATAATTAGCGGGGCCAAGTCCGCTTGTTCGGCCGGGGTTACCGCCATGCTGATTACACCAAGAGAAGATCTTTTACCTGTCACAATATCAATTGAGAGATGCCTTTCTGCAAGGGCGATTTCCTTTTCTATAATTTTTGTTGTTCTTGTAAAAAAATCGTCAAGTGTACCATTTACTAACCCGGCCTTAGTTTTGATGGAGACTACTCTTGTTTTCCCTGAGCGCAAATCCATTTTAATATTTTAACCAGAGGGGGTCAGGATTTACACAAATATTTCTAATATGCGACTCCTATAACAATCCAATATAACACCATAAACACACATAACACAGAAGCCAGAATATATGGCCCAACCCAACCTCGACCGACCACGGACGGCCACAGACGGCCCAGCCCTTGTCCCGGGCTTCTCCCAGTCGCTCCCGCACAGCGGGACTGGCAGAATACTATTATAGGGTTTGAGCCTGAGGGGAGGTCCAGGCAGTCGTTTATGCAAGGTTCAAACAGAAGGACTGGCAAAGAGCGTTGAAGACAGGTTCCAGGCAGTTTATCAGTCTTTCTAGGTGCAGAAAAGTAGTCTTGTGGAGGACATAGCAGACAACAGCAGCTGGCCGTCCTCTGAGTGTCCTGCCACAGGTTCAGTAATTGAACTGAGGAGTGGGTTTGATGCCCCTATTTTTATATCTGATGCCTTCTTTGAAGTTGGGAGACGTTTCTAGAGGTTTCTCTTTGAAGTGCTTGCAATTTCCTGACGCCCCTGCCTTTGCTCCAAGCTGGCTGCAGAGACAATGTTTAGTTCACAAGCCCTTTGTATAAAGCCATGGCACAGCCTATTCAATTGCAAGTGGGGCTTTGACCAGTTCTACCCCCCACTTAACCTGTAGGTGTCCCATTCAGGTACACCTAATCCCTCTATTGTGTTCATGTGTGGGAGAAATTCACAAACAACTGTCAGTTATTCCCAGTCATGGGACCCAGGGGAGGCTGCAGGCACCAAATGGCCGGAAAGAAAAAACTTTCTAATTGTGGTATTTTGAAAATTGTAATTTAAAATCTGCCTTTACCATCAAATAGGATTTTTAATTACAGTTCGAAGACACAAAACATGAAATGCTTATGTGTCCCCAATCAAAAGTCAGTCCTTATTAAATGTAGTAAGGCAACTCAAAATTATCTCATGGGACAGACAGGCCTCACAATAGTAAAACACAAATATTTTGACTAACAGCACATGTAAAATGTATAATTTATATACATGTCCAACCTTTCAATTACAATGCGCCCTGCCCTAAGGGTTACCTAGGGTCTATGTTATGAGTCACTGTGTCCCCAAAACCAAACTGTACCTGACTGATGAACACATAATTAGGGCTAATCTAGTCCTGGGTTACTTGTGTTCTGGTTCTCCAGCACAAAAAGGAGGGGTATTCCACCATCTTCTTTTCCAAGTCCCCTTCTGATGATTAAGACTCCACTTGGATGCTACCTTAGTCTGAGACATGCAAGGAGATGTAAGGTTACTGAAAACCTTAGAGTTATGGATGAAGAGGATAATGATGACCACAACTCAGCCATCATGGATGTTAGCCCTGCCCTAGTGGAGACCAATGATACCCCATCTCAACCTGCTGTGAGGGATGTGAAACAGATACCACCACCACCATCTTCCATCATTGCAAGGCCCCTGTGACCTACATCCACAACTACCTCAGTGTGGCAGGCACTGCAGGGAGTGGAAACATCAAAACAGCCAGTGACCACCACTTCTTCGGACATTGGCAATGGCACCAGTGTCAGAACATTGCCATATGCTCCATTTGCAAAGCATGCGTTTGTCAGGGTAAGCTTTGTACCAACTATGGTACCAGAGCGCAAACACATTCACACAAAAAACACGCAATCCATTGCGAGGCGCACCTTAGCTAAAGAACTGTAAGTGGTAATCGTGTAGGCGGTGAGAGCAGGAAATCTGATCAAACCACAGTGGAAGGTGAAGAAGTGGTTGATATTTTTGTTATGGAAATCAGTCCTGTCCCCAGCAGTGCAGTAGCATCACCCATATCAGCAACATCGCAATGACACAAGACTTGAAGTCAGGTCAAGACACCGGGGCAAGAGCATACAGTGACTGGCCCACTGACATGCACATTGAGCATACCACCTTTTGCTCCCAAGAATTCGCCAGCATCAGAGGCACCCAAAAAGAAAAAAATCCAGGCTAGGATTCCTGGCATGTTTAGGCAGGAGTGTCAGTATGAACATAACCACCCAATGGCACATTTGTACAATGGGAAGATTGTTGTGGAAGGACTGGGTTTTTCCATAATTTGTGGCAGCCATCTTACTGAAATAAAAGGTTCTCAGCCGACCTATTTTGCCAGAGTTGCTGTTCCAGTGCTATCACATGATGTGCTGGGATTGTTTGGATAGGCTTTACAGCAGAGTGCTGTTCACACTATCCACCATACGACAGACAAGTGGACCAGTCGCCAAGCCACTGATTATATGTGCATCACTGCACACTTGATCTCTTTTATGGGGGCTAAAGAAATTATATCTGTAGGTGTTAACTCTGCTGAAATATTTAAAGGCTCCTGGAAGAATGTAACAATAGACATTTTCGCCATGGAGAAATCCCATACAGCTGCACATATTTTGGATGACTTTAACAACAAGGTATCTCAATGGCTACGATCCAGAGGGATTAAGATTGGATATGTTGCCACGGACAATGTTAGTAATATAGTTAAGACCATGTCAGATGGGGGCTAGTTCAGGGTCCTGTGTTTCGTACACTACATTAACAACATTGTACAGGACTTTCTCAAAAAAGAAGACCAGGTCAGCAACTTACTGTCCATCTGCAGAAGAATCTGCACACATTTCAATCATTCTTTTAAAGCCTTGAAGCAGTTCAGGATTATTCAACGGGATAATAGAATGCTAGTTAAAGCACTCATTCAAGAGGTGCCAACACATTGAAACTAGGCTTATTAAATGTTGCACTTGCAATGTCTCTTTGAGCAGTACAGACCAATCAATGAATATGTCATGCAAAGAGCAGATTCAACTGTGAAAGGCATGATCATTGAGATGGACCAATGGGGCCTAATTAAATGCAGAGATGCTTCCTTTTGAGGTTTTCACATGGGAATTCCGCAAGGAGGACAGCACCATGGGCCGTTGTTGCATATGCTACAGGGACAGCTAAATGAGGTGTCTGAAATGTATGCAGGTGTGGATGAAGAAACGGATGCTTATGAGTTGGTGGAGAGCTAAATGCTTTATTTATCTGTTAATTCAAGGCTGCAAAGAGACATTGTGTCTTCCAAACGTTACATTTGTTCACAATTTTTGATTCACAGTACAAACAATTACTGGCCACTTTCTTTCATTTTTCAGATGGGATGTTTCAAACTATAAGTCGTGGATTGCTGAGCAAGTCAGTGACCTGGAAAAAGAACAACTGAAAATTAGAGGCCCACTCCAGGGCAGAAGTTCTGAAGTGAAGCCTTCAACTTCCATTGAGTCTGAGGGCAGTGGTGTTGGCTCACAGCACCCAAAGACAACAACAATACCAGAAACAACAACAACAGGAACAGGAGCATCAACCCAAAATCTGCATTTGATTGGTTCCAAAGGTAGGGCTTAAGTCCAGTGCAGAGGAGAACACAAAAGAGCTCGAGCATGTTGAAGCACCAATGACTATTGAGAGGATGGTCCATGTCTATCCAGATGACTCAACAAAGGTCTACCTGGATTGAACCGCAGTGGTGTATTGGTAAAATAGGCGCCAGCTGCCAGTGCTCCTCAGGCTGGCAATAAAGTATCTGGCGTGTCCAGTAGCCAGTGTGTCTGCTGATTGTGTGTTCAGTGCAGCTGTTGCAGTTGTCACAGTGAGAAGGACCAGGCTCCCAACACAAAACATGGAGAGATTAACCATGATCAAAATGAATCAATACTTTATACCACCAATTCTACCATACCTCAACAGCTACAGGAGGAAGATGAGAGCAATTGGTCAGGCTCAGGGCATGGGGTGTGTTAGCTGGCCAACTTCTGAGCAAACCATCTGAGCTTGAGGAAAAACTCTGCTTCCCGGCCTACTGAGTAGGCCTGGGCCACAATAAAGCTTTCTATCATTGAACTGCTTTGACAAAAATATATATATAGCTAAGAGAACATTATATTATTTTGTTTGTTTTTTTGTTTGTGCTTGACAGACTAATGGAGCCCCAACATTTGAGACACATGTATGGCCAGATTTGAGTTGGACCAATGTGCAATGAAGAAGCCCCCTATTCACTTCAAGGGCATTAGTGAGACAATGCCTGCCTCTATCCCCTACTTATCTTTTTTCATCCCCTAGCAGGACTGCCCCAGAATATAAAATTTACATGGCTAGCCAATGTGTGCTGTGTGAAATCCAAGAGGAACAGAAATGTACCACTATGCTTGAATTGGAACAGGTAAATAATGCACCAATAAGGGATTTATGAGTTATTGTTTATGACTATTGAGATGATTCATGTGATGGCAGACAGTGAGGGTGGGTGTTCCACTATAATTTTAAGCTTGATTGTATTTGTGATGATTTACAATGTTGATGGCCTAATGAGTGATCCTTTCCTGAAGGTGATTTTTTTCCTTCCACTTTGACACTTAGCGAGATTTGTTTGCCTGATCCACACTGCTTAGTTTTCTGGTTCACACTCCTGAAACAAACCTCCACAACCTGTCTGTTTAGCTAACAAACAGAAATCTAGTCTACTCCAAAAAATTACTCAATGTTCTCTTGTTGTTCATCAATAGCATTTCACTACAAATCAATCGCTCTCATTTGGGTTGGGAGTCAGAAAGGAGTTGAACATATTCATTAGTTAGAGTGAAGGCGGACACCCTGTCCCCAGTAAATGACCAATTTAGCCATTCAAAAACTAAACTCCAAACTCTATTGGTCCCCAACTCTCAACATTTCCACTCTCTACCACCCACAACAAGTCCCACCACCAAAATAAATAAAGGGGGTTAAATGGGCACTAGACATAGTGGGCCACAAACTTTCTGAGGTACCCCTTCATCTGTTCCTGCTTTGCTTCTATGCATGCAAGCCTCAACAGGCTGCGGCATTGAACGGTGCGGTCTGAAAATGAGAAGGGTAGCAGTGGTGGAATGACGGTGGGCTGCTGCCAGCGAGCTACAGTCCTGGTGTTGCTTAGAGGCTGGAGGTGCTGGCAGCTGGCTGGAGCCCTGGGCAGCTGCCTCCTCCTCCTGGGCCACTAGCCTCTGGTACTCAGTCCTTATGACCTCCAGGTCAGCTATATCCTGCCAAGGTGGACCGGCAGGAGTAGCTATATCAAGTAAGAAAAAACAAATTGCAAACAATGCTCTGTGCAAAATATTTGTTTAAAATTATGTAGTGGTACAGTCACAGTACCTTGCTGGTCCTGTAAGGCCATTCGATTTTGATGTGATTAGAGTCACAGCCATTGCCCACACATGCCTCAAAGAAAACTAAAGGCAAATGGCAAATACACTAATGGTCTAAACGGAATTACAGCAGAATAAACAGTACACCAGTTTTAAAAAACAGTATTTTTTTATTTTGAAGGATTCCTAGTAAACAAAATTAAACAGACACTTTGGTCTCAAGTGGTCGGTCGGACAGCTCACCGCTATCATGTCAGTCAGAAGATCGCCATAAAAGCAGGCTGCTGTCAGATAGCTGCATTAGGATGTGATCGTCAGGCTGGCAGTGCCTGAACCATGTCGTGCATGGCACACAGTGCATGGAGGTCAGTGGGGGCACTACATGTACAGACAGTGGCCCTATTTGGGGCCCCAATATCCCTTTACAGGCTGTCAGAAATGGATATCCAAATCCCGTTGGTGATGCCTGGTTCAGCACCGCGGCCATTCTGGGCCATTACTCTGATCGCCGCTGCCCCATTGGGATCTGAGATCCTGGCAGAGGCAGCGGTCTGAACTCAGAGAGCTGTGGTCCAACTGCCAGGATTAAAATGTTGGGGTCGGATTGAAGACCTGTCAGCAGTTGGACCGACGGCCTGTTGGTGGTTGTCCATCCGCCATCAACATGAGGCTCTTTGTGTGGAAAAATAAAAATATAGACACTTATCTCATTCCAATCGCCCTGCTCTTCTCCAAAATGCCTTTTAATTTGATCTTGACTGCATGTCAGATGAATAATAATGAATGATACACGTCATGTTCAAAATCATGCGGACATCCTGTCTGCCATCGGTGAGAAAAGTGATCCCCTGCAGTAAAGGGAAATGATTGAGGAATGGGATATAGATTGTATTTGGCACATCTGTCATTGACTATCCCATTTTCAAAATTCAAGGCACTAAGAAAAGGAAACCTAACTTACTCTACTGAAGGTTAACATTATGGGATTATTAGACTGTTTTACTACAGATTAGTGGGGTGTCACTGATCATCATCATGTGCTTAACCTTTGGCTAGTGAATCACTATGGTTGACAAATGGTGAAAAGGAAAAACTTGAACAGGGGTAAATCCGTTAGCCATGATGAAATATATCACTTGGCCCAAAAAAATGTGGTGCATTCCAAGAATGGATTTTTGCCAATTTCTTGGAAGGCTGTGAAAGAACTTAGGAAAGAATAAAGGAGTGAAGTACTTTTGGAAGAAGATCCGAAGATGGATTGCGTTCTATTTACAACTTCAGAAGACTTTAAAAAATGACATATTAATGAAATATGTATAGCTTTTTCTGTTGCAAAATGGTGCCATCAAGTTATCCGTTCCCAACTCTTTGTTCTGGAGTTGTTCTGACTAACATTTACCTAAGTCCACCCCAGAGCGTGAAATATTAAATAAATGGCCCAATACCAACAGATACCAAGAAGGAGATAAATGCTTCTTAGACACAACACAATCAGTGTCAGAGTGGATTTTGTACTCATTTATTTTCATGACAAGGTGACGCCCAACAGAGTGGCTATCCAAAGATCTGTGTGACCAATAGGAAGCACTGGAACGCACATAGTGACATGAATGTGAAAAGTAGAAAAATTATCAAGAATTTCCTATCCAGGTATGGACCTAAGAGAAGTAAACAACCCTGCATCTCCCACACTTAGGGCTGAATTTGAATTACCACTTTTATTCCACAGGTGAAGCTCATCTTTGATAGAGATTTGTAAATCCACAAAGTTAACACATTCAAGAGTGGTATTTTTTTGCAACTGTGTTATCAGCTAGTGGAATGTTGATGTTGGAATGCCATTGCTGAATCTCATGTAGGACCGTTTCACTGTGTGACAGTTGGAGCAAGTCCTGAGGAGAAGATGGCAGTGACTTCTTGTGTTGTAATGTGTTGCTTATAAACACACTTAAGCCCATCTTATCATTGTTATTGATCCTTCGCCATGACACAGATTGGCGACAAAAAGAGGCCACCATAAAGAATCCACATAGTTCTACTTATGAGAATCTGAAGCGATGCTCTGCCGTTTATGACCACCCATAACCCAAGGTGAGCCGGGGGGTCGCATACACGTTGGGGTGCTTCAAGTTAATTTTCATCAGCACAGTGATCGAAGGATGATGTGTAGTTTTGGGCAGAGCCGCTCATCACCATCCTCCAAAACGCTATACTGCTTTTACGAGCGCTATTGAAGCATCTGCCACCTTAGGGGAAACTAGTTGCATGACACATAACATTACAAGTTAGGGCTCCAGCTTTTTATATTGCTTCACTTCAAGTCACCATTTTGGAAATCTAGTGTGCCAACTTCTCATGTCGCTTCACGTAAAGCTGCCATTTTGGTAATTTAGAGGGATATTTATAAGCCCCTGTTGCCATGGGAACATCACTTCTTGCTATGTTTGCGTGATGATAGGGGCTTTGATTTATTTACAAGGCAGCATGTCTTAACTCTGCTTTGTAAATAAGGCACCCTTTCACACTATGCTTAGCGTGAAAGGAGTGTGCAGTGGGTGTTGTGGTGGGCATTCCACTGCAACACCCTATGATTTTGACTCTGCGACTCTGCCCCCTGTTACAAGGACAGAGTAAACATGAGGCAGCGACAAAAAAAGACAGGAAAAACCTGGTCTTAACTTGGCAAAACGAGGAGAAATGCTTTATTTCTCCTCACTTTTGCTTTTTGCTTGTAAAAGCAAAACGCCTTGGATTGTTTATGTTCAGGAATATTACCCTTCTTGCACATAAACAATCTTAAAAAAGAAAAAAATTAAAATTTTCATGTGTGCTGCATTTAGCAGCACACATAGAAGTGACAACACTGCATTTAAATAATGTTTATGTGCAGGAAGGGGGACCTTCCTGAACATAAACAATCTCCCCATGCATGCAGACACCCTTGCATTCGGGTGCAAAGGTGCATGCGTTGGCACCACACAACTAAGTGTAGCGCCAGCGCAGTGGGAAATGCAGGGCTGCACCATATTCTTATAAATATGGTGCAGCCCTGCGTTTCTGAAGTGGTGGAGCCTATCGTTAAGCGAGGTAGGCAAACACACACTCCACCAATTCTGTTGTAAAAATACCCCTCAGTGTTTCAGTTTCTCAAGTCGTTTCACATCAGAGTCTTGATTGACTTTAGCCCTCAATGTCCCAGCTTGCCTTTCACTCTAACTATTTATATACTGCCTTTTTGCTTTGGAATAATACATGTTTCATTGTAAGTCTTTGTAACCATTTACTTGGCAGCAAGCAGTGTGTCCTGGACTTATTGAATGACAGTGAAAAGCACACAATTTCCTTTTGAAGGAGGAGCATGTTATGGGTCCATTGAATGAAATTCTCGGTTACTTGGGAGCATATCATCAAGGGCCTGAAGATATAATTATCAACACTTTAGCCTCCGTTTTTGAGCGAAAAGTGGCAATAATTATATCGCATTATTTGCAAGGACATGCTAACGCATGTTTCCTTGCTTCAACTCCCGTTTTGTTCACACCTTGCTTTGAACCTCTAATAAGATGCAAAGGAGGCGTGCCTAAGAAAACACCATGGGAAAACATCGCTACCCCAGGTTTGTGATATCATCAATGAGGGGTAGCGATATTTTAAATACTGTTAACCATGCCTTAACGCAGGAATTTAACATCTGTTCCTGACTAAGGCACAGCTAACATGGGAGGTGGATTATGGTGATACGACCACAGGGTCGTATCACCAAGGCTATCTCCATTTTGGGTTCAAAATCGCTGTTTCCAGCGATGTTGGCATATTTCTCTGGAATATTATCGCCCTGGAGTTACACATTTTTAATAACGCATTACCAGGGCGATAAATTCCTGCGATGGACGGCGATAAATAAACAGGCGCTAAGTGCGCTTTGTGTTTATTTATCGCCGTCCTAATAAATATGCCCCCTAGTGTTTAATTTACAGCATAGCAGATAAAGCGTATAGTGTATGTGCATCTGTTAGATTTGCTTAGCAGCTTGTCATTAGATCTAAATATAGATAAATAAGGCTAACTTAAATTTTAGCGCTTTTTATCTTCATGGTAATACTAGTCATGTATTCTGTGAACCCACTTGTGCCATTTCTTGATTCTCCTGATAATCTGGGAATTCCTTGGAAGTAATGGTTTGATGCATCCAAATGTATCTAGGCACATGTGTAGCATCATGTTTCGGTGCAGAAAGGAAAAGCTTTTTACTTTTACATTTACTGGGGTTTGAAGGTAGGGAGGTATTTAAACATCTGCTGCACCTAGTAGTAGCTGAGGATTTGGACGAATACCAAAAAGTGGCAAAAGAATTGGAAATTAGTTTTGACATCGAACTCCGTGTGGTAGATCTGAGGCATAATTGTTTCAAAAGATCACAAATGCAGAATAAGAATGTGGACATTCAGATTAGCATGTTAAGCAATGCCACTTTGGGAAGTTCACCAACCAATTGATTAGGGAGCAGAATATCAGCCACTGCTCAGACAAACAGATTCAGCAAAATGGACAATGGACACAATGGACAAAACATCTCTGAAAGAGACAATTAAAACAAGGTAGCTTAATGTCTTGAAGACACAAATGTCTCTTAAAGAGTTTAATATTTCTACAAGAGAATGTACATGACATTCAAAGTAGCCAACCTGCATGTAGAGAGGTCAAAAATATTGAAAAGCATTTCGTTTAATGTAGCAACATATGCTTTAGGTGTGGTAACAACCCTCATTGCAGAGAAGGTAAAGGGTGCCCAACCAAGAATGTCTCATGCAAAGTAGGGTTGTTAGGAATGAGATTCCTAGTTGGCTGAGCTATGCACCCAGGCCAGGCAGGAACTACCACTCTAGTCAGGGTAAGCTTGATACACAATAAGATAACCTGTGCTCAACCTCTGGTAGATTGGCACTGAGCAGTCAGGCTTATCTACAAAGGTAATTTGTGAAGTATTTGTCTATCACGCACACACAGTAACACAATGAATGCAGCACAAAAAGACTCCACACAGGTTTAGAACAATAGAGTATATTTATCTGAGTAAAATAACACCAAAACAACACAAATCCAGTTAGCAGAAATTGAGATACACATTTTTCAAGATTAAATCAAAAATAATGCTTAGAAGTTACTAGCAGTCAAAAGGTTAATTTAGGTTGCAAGAGACCGGAGTAAATCCACAGTTCAGGCTGACTGGGATCAAGGGCAGGCCAGTTCCAGGACACAGACAGGTGTCTCTGACAAAGTACCTTGGATGGAGAAAAGTGTAGCTGTCAAAGACTTGAGGCGAGGAGTCGAGGAAGTCAATCGTCAATCTGTGGGAGGAGGTGACCAATCGTGACAATCTGCACCGTCAGTGGAGGCTTCGGTGTTGAACCCCTTTGCGATGCAGATGCTGCATTGATGTTTATCCTCACTGTCTGTTGGCATCAAGATGTGCTGTAGAATCTCTGTTGTCGAGTGGCTGCTGCTTCATCGTTGAAGTCGATGTGTCTGTTCTGATCAGGGCAAAGTCACAGCTGCATCAATGTTTAGGATGAAAAAGTTGCAGAACCTACTTCTGAGGCCAGAATTTGGAAAGGGCACCTCAGGCAAGAATAGGAATCACAGAAGACAGAGTCAAGCAGCACCAGCAGAATCGTAGGAAGTCTTTTGTGTCCCTGAGACATTAGGAAACAAGAGTCAAGCCAGCAAGGCCTTAGACATTATTTGGAGGGAAATTAGAGTCCTTATAGTAGAGTCAGGGAGCAGCAGGGCAAAACAAGCAGAAAAACAGTCCTTACAGAAAAGCAGTCCAGCTGAGTCCTTTGAGCAGTACAGCAGTCCTTCTGATGGAGGTTCGCTTCAAGATCCAGTAGTGTCTGATCTTGGGGAGGTCAGAGACCGAGTAGTTCTACCCAAAACTGCCTTTGATATGGGGGGGGTGACTTCAGAAAAACTCTCTGAAGTTCATAAGGATTCCTTTAAACCCAGTCCTGTCTGCCAGGCTAACTCTGGGGGATAAACAAGTGCTTTGTGTGAATACAGGACACAGCCTATTCAGATGAACGTGAGAGCCATCACTCCCCCTTCCTGTCCAGCAAGACCCATCAGAATACAGATGGGTGCTCAGAATGCAGATGAGCCTCAGCTTTTTGTGTTTCTGATTGTCTAGAAGGAATTCACAAAGTGTGGCTGTCACCCACCCCAGACAAGTATTGGAGACAGGCTGTCAGGCGCAAAGAGAAGTAAGTACATAGAAATGTCCACTTTCTAAAAGTGCTTTTCTAAAACAGTAATGTTAAATCCAACTTCACCAGTAAGGAGGATGTTTCATTACCATTCCAAAAACATATCATCATCATAGAAATCTTAATTTCGGCACTATGCCATAAAAGATACACAACATATACATACAGTAATTCATGGTAAACAATTTCAAGTCACGAAGCAAAAAAGGAGGATATTCTCAAGTTTCTAAAAAGGTACAAAGTGGCGGGCAAAAATTATACCACGCATAATACAGTCCAGTGTAACAAACATAAGTTATTACAGGTATAAAACAATACAACTAATTCGCAGTCCAGTTCATATCAAAATTGGGTTAATCAGGAACCTTCGCTTGCGCCACATTGCTACCAAAAATTGTGACACAGCAAAAACAATTAGTCTAGTTGTGTCTGTTTTAGGAACTCTAAAAGCATGCATACAATGAATAAAACCCAAATTCTTGCACAGGGGTACTAACCAATACTTCCTGGGCTTACAATAAGTGGGACAGAAGAATAAACCGTGTAGATCATTTTCCCTGTCACAGTTACACCCAGGGCATATTTCCACAGCTACTGAAGACCACCTGTTAGTCAAAGCTCGCAAGGGTAAAACACCATATCTCCACTGAATATACAATTTTCTCGCTAAGACAGGGTAAATTTCATCCATGAATTCTTCAAAGAAATAAAAATCTTTGACCGTTAAAAAAGAAGCAGTTAAGGTGCCAACTTTGGAATTGGTCAAAGCCGCAGTATGTTTAGTTTCATAGTAAATCCTCGTAAGGTTTTTTCGGGTGATCATTGTAGAACCTTTCTCTGGGTCAGACCATAGTACATGAAATCCTAACCTTGAACATTCATTTTTTATAAATCTGAGCCATGGAATTTTCCCTGCCACAGGAAGAGTCAGTAATTCTACCTATAATGTATGAGCTCCGGTGTCACCCAGAGCCTGCGCCAAAACCTTAAAGGTTTGAGGGCTAGGACCTCATTAATGGGCCTAAGCCCCAGATCAAGCCTTAAAGGCAGGAGAGGAGTGCTAGATGGTAGGGCAAACAATTGTCTTATAACCTTGTTTTCTATCCTCATCATTTCAGTCCTGCATGAATATCCCCAGAGTTCCCCGCCATAGACGATCGCCCCCCTAACTTGCGTCTTATAAACCTCTAAGGGTGGAGCAAGCGGTTTATTAGAGGAAGTATTAGATAATTTCAGAATACCACCAGCAAGTTGGGACAATTTTAATTGAGACTTGATTTGCTGAGGGCCACACGTCAGGTTATCGTTAAAGGTGACCCCTAAATAATCAAACGTGGAGACCCTTTCCAGGCTAGATGTGGATATTCATGAATTTGGACGGGTTGTTACCGAGGGGTTGAAAATCATAAACTTTGTTTTGAGCGGGTTAATCTCCAGGCCCCTACCTCTACAAAATTTCTCAAATCCATCCAATATACGCTGGATCCCCATCTGGGACTTAGAAAGCAACAGGGTGTCGTCAGCAAACATAATAGCTGCACCCTGTTGCCAGCCAACTTTGGGGCATCATTATTCTGTAGTCCATTCAAATGCGAGATTACCCCATTGACAAAGAGGCAAAACAGGGTCGGTGCAAGCACACAGCCCTGCCTTACCCCCCTTCCAACGGGAAATCTCGACGACAATACACCATTTTTCTCACATCTGACTTGGGCAAAATTCGCCTCATGGAACCTCATCAATATAGTCAGAAGTGGGACTGGTATACCTAATTCAAGAAGAACAGTCCATAATTTCGTCCGTGGAACCAAGTCAAAAGCCGAGCGAAGGTCGACGAACACCATATAAAGGCTGCCACCCTCTATATTCACTGTTTTCCAAAACAATAATGATAACCGAAAGATTTGGACTATAGTGGAGGTGTTCTTTCTAAACCCCGCTTGGTATGGGCTAAGGACTGTGTGCTCCTCCATCCAGTCCTGCAACCAATCCAGGATTAACCGGGCAAAGATCTTCTGGGGGACATCTATGAGGCTGATGGGCCTGTAGTTGGCTGGGAGCAGAGGAGAACCCTTTTTGAAAATGGGGACTATCTCCGCGCCCAGCCAAGTACAGGGCACCGCCATGCCTGCCAAGACCGCATTAAAAAGGATAATGAAATATGGCCCCCATATCCTCGGTTCCTGCCTAAAGAGATTGCCCGGGAGTTTGTCAAGACCTGGGGCTTTACCCAAGGCCAGTTTGGAAATTGCATTGGATACTTCAGTAAGCTTAAAATCCGCCTCCAGCTCTTGATGCTGAATAAAAGCTGGGTGTACCATTAAAGATTCCTGAGCATCTAGCTGGTCCACACTTTGGTACAAAGCCCGAAAGTGATTTTCCCAGGCTTCAGGCGCTACATTTGATTCAATGGCCGGTTTTGGTTCTCCCGAGCCATGATTTATTATTGACCAGAATTCCCAGGAATCTTTATATCTTAACGCAATGGATGAGTTAGCCCACTTCTCGTAGTCCGACTCCTCCATAGCGCATTTTATCAGCCCTTTATAATGTATTCTCTTGGCTTTAATTTCAGATTTATCGATATTCTCTTTTATGGCCTGTGTCAGTTGGGACTTCGCCATCCTACAAGCTGCGTTGTACCATGAATGCCGCCTAGCCCCTTTACTCTTCATTGTTTGCTGAGGATTGAATACCTCCGCCAAGTTGGATACCAAGTCCAAATGGAGAGCCAGGATTTTAGTGAAATAATCAGGGGGTACTGGTTGCGTAATTAGCACTTTAACCTCAGTGAATAAGGGGACAATCCAGCTATAGAGTTTAAAAAGTTCTTCCGGATGGTCCACAAATTTGTTCCATCTGACTCTACGCTTATCATCAGTAAGAATAGTCTGTCAGAAGGATCCCCAGAGCCCAAGATGCTGCTCGTGCTAAAACTCAGCGTGCCCAGCTCCAGTATTAAGCAGTTGTGATCGCTCTCTGCTAGCGTAACTACATGTAGATCTACGACTAATGGCCATAACCGTGTTTCTGCCAGGATATAGTCCAGACGTGACGACTGGCCAGGTTTATTAAAAGTACACTTAGCTGGACTATCAGAGGGGGTACGACCATTACAAACTCATAAAGAATGGTTTCATGTTAGAGCCGTGATCTGATTGGCTAGAGGGGACCACGCTCTAGGGGATGGGGCCTGGGTCAAAGGTATGGACCAATAATCATCTTCTGCTACTAAGACATCATCATTCAAACCCTCTAGGGGTTCAAAGTGACAGTTCAGATCACCCCGACCAACAAATAAGTATCACTCTGGAGAGTGTGCAAGAAGTCGCACAGTTCTTCTATAGTCCTAGACTCACTGGTTAAGCTCACAGGGCGGGAGTAAACATTAATGAGGGCAAGCTTCATATCATTAGGCCATGTGATACCACACATTGAACATTGTTGGAATGTGTTGCTATTGTCGTGGCAGTACATCCAATATGGGAACCAACCCACACGGTGAGCCCTCCCGATGGACGACCTCTCCCTCCCCAGAGTGTTGGCACATGGAATGAAGCAAACCCCTCCCAGGACTGCTCTTCGCGAGACCATGTCTCTTGAAAGAGACACACATTGTTACCATCTACAAAGGAGCCCCAGTCAGGACAAGCCAATTTGTTTGGGAGACCAGCCACATTCCATGACAGTATCTTAATTGTGCCAGCCTTCCTCCCTGACTCCGTGCTCAAGATCTGCTCACTCTGGCCACCTGGTGGAGATCCTGTTGCAGCTGGCATGGGGCCCGATGGTCTACCTACCACTGATTTATTAAGCAGGTGCTTAGATGGTATATTTAGCACGAGTTCGGGATTGGTTGCAATAGGAGTTAGATGGATAATATGGGAGACAAGGGGAGCTATCTTCAGCGTATTTTCTCTAACTCTTTTGTTACTAGAAATGTTTGAGCAATTCCCTCTTGTCCCATTACATTGTTCACCCATCATACTCCCTCTAGTTGGCCCAATAAGATCAACCTCCTTGTGCAACAGTCAATCAACTGAGTCCAAACAGCTATATCTATTTTGGGTACAAATGTCAAATGGTACATGGACAGCTCCATACCTTTCCCTGATATGACCAACTCCTGCACCAGACCCCACCGTCTTCCAGCTCAGATCAATAGCTGGCCTTTGACGGGAGTGGCCAGGGGGATAAAAGTACGACAATGGCAGGGATTGTATTTCCGACCCAGAATCAGACTGCTCCCAACCACATATGTGAGATACCGTACGAGTATCTCTGAAATTAACCAGCACACAGTCTCCCTTGATATTCTTTGCCCTGTGCCCAACCCAGGCCACCCTTCGCACTAGCAGAATTTCACTGCAGATATAGGCTGGGAGCGGTCTATTTCTGCTCAACCAATCTATAACTGTGTTTTTTAGGGACAGACGGGACTCCTCTCTGGTTTTAAGATGTTCGGGTACCCCGGCTAGAACCACAACATATGGGCTCGAATCTGGGGGCAAATCAATTCATGGTCATGGTTGTATTTGCCAGATCCCGAATAACCAAAAAGTCCGTCCTGTAGCGACCGCGATGTGTCCTTCCGCCAGGCGACCACGATCTGAGGCTCGTATATATTTTTTTTTCACCATTTGACAACATTGTCTTCATGCCATCCTGGTAATCAGAGCTAGCTGTGTGCTATAGTAATGCGGAATGCAAATTGAGATGAACCAAGGATCACGTTATTATTAACAAAGGTAGATAGTTCCATGTTGATGACTTTTCTATTACCTTAGAGGGGAAAAAAAGTCTTGATATTGGTCTGTAGTTGAGGGTGTCATTGGCATTCAAATTGTTCTTTTTCAATAGGTTGATCTCGCTCATTCAGAACTTTGTCCTCAACCACACTTCTCACCTTAGACAACTAAGTCCGAATGCTTTGGTACACTTAAGCGAAGTACCCTTGTTAGACCTGTCATCCTTAGGGTGGCCTTTCCCACAAATCTTTGCCTTTACCTGTCATTTGTGCTGATTCGTTTTGTTAGCCTCAGGACTCTGACCACTTTATCACTTCTAACCAGTGGTAAAGTGCATGTGCTTCTCTCCTAAACATGACAACATTGCTGTATACCTGATTGGCATATCTGCTGTACTGGTCAGTTCCTTGTAAATTTGTATGCTATATAACCAGGGCCGTTACTCAAATTCTACTAGAGGGCCTGCAATACTCAGTGTGCCACACACATAAGTAGCCTTTCAAGCCTGTCTCTGGCCTGCCACTGCAGGGCTGTTGGTGCAGTTTACTGCCACTTCGGCTTGGCATTTAGCACTCAGGTTTTCAGGATTCTACCCTGGTAGTAGCAATGATATTCTGCTGGTATTCTTCAGATTATGACCTTTGCATGCGTCTCACCCTGTCACATTTATATCCTATTTAGCTGGGTTTGCCTTTGGGTTGGGTGCTGTATGAGAGTACATACCAGTGACTTGATATTGCATGTATATTTTGTGGTTTTTACCACATCTTTGCCGATTCATGTTTGAAATCACATAAAGACCTGCCATATGGGAAATGGTAGGGTTTCACACAAAAAGTTTATTGTTTCATTTAATTAAAACCATAACAATACATTTTTAAAAATCGATTACTGAGATCAAGGCTCTTAATATTTTAACCACATTCTCTTTCGTTAGATCTTTTTTTTTTTTTGTTTAAATATGAGCATTTTGGTGAACATAATATACAAGTTAAAAGAAAGAAATGGTCATGAAACTATTGTTAACACATATAAAATGTGGTTCCAAGAGTTCTGGTATTATTCTTTGTTAAGTTCGAGAGGGCCTTTATTAAGTTCAAGAGAGCCCTCTTCCACGGAGGCCACCGACATGTGTCCCTTATTCAGGCAGAGTACCAGATTATAGTTCAACGCTCGAGCATGAACCTGCATGAACTTTAGTAATAGGCAGTTCAGGCGGGTGTCTGTTGGATTTAGGACTGCCATAATCGCCGATCTGCACGTTCTAATGCCTCGTTCATTCATGGCCTTTTTTAGAAAGGTGGCTCGAGCGTGGGCCAAATTTGGACAAATGCAAATGAGGGTATGGTGTCACAGAAAAAGATAAGTGTGAAATTCATGAGTTTATGCTGCTGTGTTATGGTAACTCTCCCCTGACATCACAATATACGAATAATATTTGTCAACACGTTTCAACTTTTGTGGTGCATGCCTGTGCAGTGTCAAAGAACTGGCCAAGGAGGGCATCATGTAGCTGTAATTGGATTGCACGGTGTGTATATTTCTGAAGGGGTCCCACAAAATATGTTTGCCACAGGGACCCCATAACCTAGCCAGGTCCATGGAGGGCCATCTATTTGCTGTGTGATCGATAGAAGAGTTACCGTGAGTTGCATCCATGATGGCCTCAGTTTTGGATATTTTCCATCAGGTACAGCAGTGGCAGGACATGCAAGATTGGCTCCATGGCAGTACAGGGCATATATAGCTGTGTACATGTCAGTTTCAGCCTTTTATCCCTCCCTTTCCATCAGCTAGGATGTGGTGATTGATCCACCACAGGAACATCAGCGGTCGAGCACCTCTTGATTGGGTGGGCGGTGTGACTGAAGTTCCGCCCTCCAACAGATGATTTTTGCTTGGCCACTGCAGTCAAAATATACCGGTGTTGGCGGCGGTGCAGTGGCAGTATCTCGTCTAAGTAACCGCCTGCATTGTTATTGGGGAGTCAGACCAACTACACCTCCACCGACAGAACGGCGGTTTCCAGAAGCCAAACTTGTAATCAGATGCTAGTATGATGCGCATGTATTATTGGGAATGTCATATGTTTTTCTGTTGTTTTTTTTTAACAATTTTACAGGTTTTTGTCTAGGAATGCGTCCTATAGATATTGGGAGTTTCTTATTGTTTTTAAAAAGGAAATCACTTTTGTTTTATGATAAACTAATGTTTTTTACTTAACTTTTTTTATTTCTGAGTTACCTGGGTGCTTCTTTTCTTTAAACATGTTTTTGGCCTTTTTATGGTTCCAAGATATTTTGGATTGCTTTGAAAGATATCTATTGGGTTTGTTTTATTTTTGCATATTTTAGGGCTTTTTATACTATACTTTTACCATTTTTAGAGGGATATCATTTTTGTCTGTGTGGAAAATCTGCAGGTACAAAACAGTATATCTTATTTATTTTATTTATTTTGGATTGGAGATGGTATATTGTATTGTTTGTGTAATATGTGATTTATATTTTAAAATCTGTGTTTTATGCATTTATTTTATTTGATGAATTGAGTTTGTTTTCAGTTGGTGAGGTTTACATTTTTTGTTTAAAAATCAGTCCTAATTAAAATGTGAGTTTTATTTAAGCTTTAGGCTGGCGTAATAAAAAATAATATGTTTATTATTTGCATAAACAAATGTTAGTTTACATTTTGTGACTTTTTTGGGGACTTTGGAAGGTTACTTTTTATTTTCTAATAGGCTTTTGTCTATTTTTTCTAAGTCATCTATTCCTTTGTTGTTTATGAAGAGTTTGACTTTAAATTTGTGCATATCTTGTATTCTGTTTGCTTGTTTGCTAAGTATAGGCACAATTTGGCTAACAGATTGCTTTATTCATAGTTTTGGTAGCCTTGCTCTATGTGCAATGCTTCTATAAATGTATACAGAGTGTAGATTGGGTGATGTTAGTGGTTGGCTTAGTTTTAGTCTGGATTTATTTTCCAATTATGTCATTCTGTGTTAAACACATATTTAGGTGTTGTTTATAATGTATGTCATATAGTTTGATAGTTTTGAAAATAATTATATCATTTTATAGAGACATATTAAGTCTGCTGTCTAAATCGTTGTAGTTAACACACATTTTATTTTGGGTTGTATTATTATGATTTTAATTATATATTTAATTCATGGGAATTGTAAATATTTTGGTAATGTAATATGTTATATGTAATTTAAAAACATGTATAAAGTATTTTTGATTACTGTGAAATAATGGTTTTACATAAAAAGTGATTCATTTATATTTATCAATGATAATGCCACTATTATGTCTATATTATCGGAGGCGATATTTAGTGAATCAATATTTTCGACCCATCATATGTTTATTTAAAGGTGACAACGTTTTTGCTTCCAATATCTGTATTTTCGTTATAATTAAAAATCGATATTTTTAACAATGATAATTGTGTTCTCAATATTTGGGGTTTTACTAGTTAAGTGTAGAAAGTCAATATTTTTGTGATTGATATTTATTTTCTGGTATTTTTATGTCGTAATATTGAATACATTGATATTATGTCAGTTATCCCTTCTTATAGCACTACATGGCTCACTTCTGTAATGTTTAAGCAATCTACCAAATGCATGTTACTATTACCCAATTTAATGGTACTAAATGTTCTCAATTCAGATGGATGGAAGTATAAGTCAGTCTCACTAGAAGTTTAACTAATGCACTTCAGACCACTGCATGGATCAGTGGCCAGTTCCTATTGTTTTTGATGGAATTGTTGAAAAGTGTGAGAAAGCAGAATATTGGTTAAAGTAGATGGTAGTCCACCACAAATAATAATGTCAGCATGCGTATAGTAATGGTTTCAGTAATTTAAACCTGAGCTCAACACATTATAGCTACAGCACAGAGCAGACAGTCACATAAGCAGACAGCAGTTTTGCCACTATTTCTATTTAAAAAGTTAAAAATTCATATGTTTGATTCTCCTTATTAGATTTTTAATGCTGTTGTGTCATTTAGGTCATTAAAGTATTTTCTATTTTTATAAATTGTAGTGGGTTTTTTAATGCGTTGTGTTTTTGACTTTTTAACTGTTTTGGTAGTTCAACATGCTTTAAACAGTTCCTTAAATTAAGCCTATATGCTGTGCGTTACAGCTACCAGGGATTTAGTGACCCTTTCAAGAATAGTGCCAATATCTCTTGTAGTGGACCACCCTCCACTCCATATAATAAACCACTGTTTCCACTCATTTAGATGCTGGTCATGAGGTTGTATATAAACATGTGAACTCCTATTTCCGTGTTCCGTGTCGCTGGCTGGAAGTGCGACCTCCCAGAGGGATCCTGCTCTCATCATTGACTCCTGACCCCTGAAGGCATTCCAAACCTCGCCGGACCCGCTTCGCGGGTCCCGCAGCGCCTGGACATCTAAGGCTGCTGATTTTGGAGAGTTTGCAGCGGAGGAGCGGGCAGGCAGAAGAGCCGGCGGGGTCGCGAGCACAGGCAGGGACTCCAGTATCCAGGAGCCCCTGCGCGCCCATTCCTCACACCTGGGCTGCTCTCCCCGCTGGCCACGCCCCCGCTTCAGTGCTAGAAAACCGGGTTGTACCCTTTGACCCGTGGATCACCTGTGAACTGCTATTTCCGTGTTCCGTGTCGCTGGCTGGAAGTGCGACCTCCCAGAGGGATCCTGCTCTCATCATTGACTCCTGACCCCTGAAGGCATTCCAAACCTCGCCGGACCCGCTTCGCGGGTCCCGCAGCGCCTGGACATCTAAGGCTGCTGATTGTGGAGAGTTTGCAGCGGAGGAGCGGGCAGGCAGAAGAGCCGGCGGGGCCGCGAGCACAGGCAGGGACTCCAGTATCCAGGAGCCCCTGCACGCCCATTCCTCACACCTGGGCTGCTCTCCCCGCTGGCCACACCCCCCCTGTCCACCAACCAACGATAGCCGCTACCAGCGTATAAAACAGACCATAGTTCCCGCTGCGCGGGAGCGCGTGGGAGGGCGCCGGGAGAAGCCCGGGACAAGGGCGAGACCGTTCGAGGCCTAAGAGGACTGGCCTGGCCCACCCCCCTTGGTTCGCGTCATTGTGAGTACACTCCCGGAACTGTAATTGTCTCACACCATGTGCACACGGGGCAGTCGCAGCAAGACTGCAATGGGGTTGAGTAAGCCAAGTGGGACTTTGGATGATTTCCTTGTGAAAACAAATTTGGCAATTGACGCCGAAATTACTAAAATGCAGAAGAGGGTTTCAATTAAGCTAGATGCTGCGCGTAGGCTTTCTCAAACCTTTGCAAATTCCCAAAAATCTTTTTTGGGAAAAATTGCGTCTGCTGCATCTCCACAACACGTTTCACGCCCTCTCCCTCTGATAATTCATGCCGACATTCACCATCCTCCCCCTTCCTCTTCCCTTCCATCAGAGCCCATATTCACTTTAACCCCCATGCCCTCTAAACCTTCTGAGGGACACGTGCCCACCGGACCTGGAACTACCATTATTTTGCCGGACAGCCCTGACCCCCCCTCCTCTGTAGTCAAAAGCAAAAATCTAGATGGCCCAGCCCTGAAAAAGAAAAACAACGCAAGATCTGCTTACGCCCGTAAAAAAGCAAAAATTGCAAGGCAGCAGTTTTTCAATCACAGAAGAACACTACCCAACACAGGGGAGCTCACACAAATATCAAATTCGGTCACCCAGTTAACAGGGGGTGATAGCGAACACAGCCATCCTAACATCGCTCTCGCCCCTGCTTCAGAGCACCTCCCTGTCTGTGGCGAGAACTTAAAAGGGGGAGGGCAAAGCGAGTCAGGGAGGGATAAGGCGGGTGACGATGAAGACTTTCTCAACACAGTCTGGGTTACTTTAAAACAACTACTGTCTCCTTTGGAACTCAGACTTTCACGTATTGAGAATCATCTTCTTGAGATGGATAAGACCTTGGTATCCCTGGCCACTCTTAGCCTAAAACAACTGGAAGCCACATATCCCCGTATCACTGAGGGTGTCCCCCAGGACGGCAATGATGGCATCCAACCGGCTCCAGACCCTAACGCTGCTTCCCCTGCTCCTCCAATCTTGCCCCCAGCTCTGCCCCCACCACTACCAAAATCTACTCCAATTCCCAAACCTTGGACAATTTCAAACGTTTCTGTTCCCCCATATCAAACCCATCAAAATCAGAGATAAAAGCCTCCAAAAAACAGACACAGCCCAAACTATTCCTAGGGCAGCCCACAAGGCGAATAAGATTACAAGCCCTCTTCCTCAGCGTACAGCTAACCAACACCAAAGTCACCAGAACTTTCGTGGAGGCTACATCGATCTCCCCCCTGATGCCGGGCCCTATGTTGTCATCTTGGCTGGGGTACCTCCACTCGATTCTCATTCTGTGGAGACCCAGTGGTCTCTAAAGAACAAGGTGATATATTGGCTTAACGTCAACAGGCAGCTCCCTAACACCACCAGGACCAGGGTCCTAATGGTCAGACGAGTCCCATGGGTGGGTCGCACTCATAAATCCATACCTGGAGACTGCATTGTGGTCTCATTTGCAGACCCCCATACAGCTCAACTCATCACTACATGGGATCCATATGAGACTGACCAATCTATTGTCACCAGACCCCTTACCTTCTTTTACCCTCCTAAACAGACTGCAGAGCTACCTGGGGCCTGGTCAATAGCCCACAATCGCAGATGGAAAGGCCAGGGGCACGGCTGGCAACCCACTAACAACTGGTGGGAAGGAGCACCTACTATGAATAGGTTTGAGTGTCTAGACCAGGTGGATTGACTGGGAACTACTGTTCCTCCATCCCCTTCTAGTGCCCATAACCACCCAATAGATGCCATTAAGAACGATAAATTATTGCCCACTTACAAAAATTCAAGCCTAATGGGGGTAGATCAATCCCTCCCTGAACAGCATGCCCTTCCTGTACAGGCCACACAACAGATAGAGATGGCACATTCCCTAGATCCTAAAGATATAATGGGGAACGAGGGTCATCTTTATCAGAATAATAGAAACTCAATGCACTCTCTCCTATCCTGGAATGTAGCAGGCTTGGGTAGCAAGATCACCCACAAACCGTGGCTGGAGATCGTGCAGAAGCATGGCATCCTTTGCCTGCAAGAAACCTGGCTTGTAGAGGAAACCCATATCCTGGGCTACCGAACATTTCACTCACCCGCTGTTCCATCGCCCCAGGGTCGCAATAAGGGGGGTCTGTGCATATACATCTCGAATCTAGGGGATGTAAAAGTATATAATTTCCATTCTGATCAGTACTTCCAAATTATTTTATTTAAATGGGGCACCACACAAAAGGTGATACTAGTGAATTTTTATAATAACATGCCAGCTAAGGAAGTGGAATTGATCTTGAACAAAATGATCCATCATATCCACAAACTGAGAGATCAATGCACGGGGGACCACATAGTACTGTGGGTGGGAGATTTCAATTGTGCCATCTGTCCGTCTTCTGAGTTAGGCTTGTGCGGCCTTTCAGACCTCGGGGAGGATGGTCCTTTGCACTTCTCACACACCAATCTGGGGTCTCTTCTCAACAACATCATATTCACTTTTGATCTCACTTTTATCAACCAGGCATGCTCCCCCCCGGTTCCCTTTGCCCCAACATATAATGGAAGAGGCTGTGAAACTACATTCGATTTTGCACTGATATCACCCACTAATCCCAATTTTATAACTTTCTGGGAAATTGGGGATGACCCAATGAGCGATCATTATCCTATCACCTTCGGGGTAAAGCTGACAGAGGGGAAAGTAAAGCAATCTAGCGGGACTCTTTATCCACTTGAGGTCACCCTAACTAAGACCAATGGGTATGTAATAAAATGGGAGAAAATGAACCCTACAACTTTCTTCCATAATTTCATATTGTCCTGCTCTACAGACATATTTGTCTGTTTAGAAGAAGACACTGACCCAAAGGCCATCATGGTTGCCTTTTCTAACATTCAGCGACACATAAAAGATGCACTAACTAGGAGTCACAAAGAGAATGGGAAGCACACACGTGGGTGGTTTGACTCCAGGTGTACAGCTGCTTTGAAAAACCTAAAGAAAGCTCTATCTGCTATCCCAAAAGACAGGGCTCAAATTTGCCAGGCGAGACGAGAGTATAAGCAGGCAATTAACCAGCAGAGGGCGACAATGAAGAAGGAGGCCTGGGAAGCCTTGGGGGAAGCCGCTAGGAATAAGGACACTAATCTCTTTTGGAAAGTCATAAGATCTGTATATAACTCAAAAGACAGTGACAATTCCATAGACGTAGCAATAACTGAAGAGCTCTGGGTAGAACATTATGGCAACCTTTATACCAACAGCCAGGGTGACGCCTCGAACCAACAAAAGGCGATTTCATCCTTGGATAAAATAACTGAGGATTACCCACTAAGCGCCCCCCCCCAGCATCCCCCTATCCAATTGAACTGGTTTTTACCACTCTGGAAGTGGAAGATGCCCTTAGGGAAAGCCCGTCAGGGAAAGCTCCCGGCCCTGATCACACCCCAGTGGACGTCTGCAAATCAAATCTGGATTTCTGGGTTCCCCTGTTAACCAACGTATTAAATATGGGAAACAAATGTGGCTTTATTAACACCTGGTCAGATGCAATTGTAGTGCCCATTTTTAAAAAGGGAAACAGGGACGATCCTGCTTGCTACCGTCCTATATCGCTATTGGACGGACTCATGAAAATCGCAGGAAGGATCGTCCTTAAGAGGATTCAGTACTGGGAAGCAGAGAAAAAGGTCATCTCGGAACTCCAATATGGGTTCCGAAAGGGATTAGGGACACAGGAACAATGCTTAAACCTGTCTCTATTGGTCTCCAAATACACTGTGGCCAAAAAAGGGGACCTGTTCGTTACCTTTGTTGAACTTAGCTCCGCATTTGATTGTGTGGACCACGCGCAGCTCTGGTCAACATTGGAACACATTGGGGTGGATCCAACCATTATCACATTCATAAAAGAATTATACAGAGATGCCGGGGCTAGAGTGAGGTTCGGGTCCCAGGGGCAATGTACTCAAAAATTTGCCATAAATAGAGGGGTTAGGCAAGGCTGCATACTTGCGCCCCCGCTGTTTAGTTTTTACATAAACTCCATCGCAGAGAATCTAATAAACTTGCCAAGCGACTACCCAGCTGTCAATGGTAGGCCTGTACCCATTCTTTTATATGCCAATGACGCGGCAATTATGTCTAGGACAAAGGTAGGCTTGCAGAGAGCTGTAACTGAATTTTCATCCTACATGGGTAAAAGAAACCTGAAGTTGAATATCTCTAAAACTTTCTCCATGTCCTGCTCCCAAAAAAACAAGAGACCACAATGCTCAATATATCTGGAGCAGCAAAAAATTGCGATCACGGACAACTTCTGCTACCTGGGCGTTGTTTTTGATAGGAGAGGAAGGTGGAAATATGCAGTATCAGCCAGGAAACTCGCCTTCAGCCGTGCCATAGGGGCCCTACGAACCTTCGCAGCCAAAATTGGGGGTAAACCTATCACTGAGATGTTACAGATCTACCGGGCAAAGTGTATAGCGACGGCCACCTACGGAGCAGGTTTATGGGGCTTCGATAATGTGTCCTCACTACAAACCTGCGAGAACATTTTTATTTGCTACTTACTAGGCGTGCACAAAACCACTTCGACTTTTATGACCCACATCGAGACCGGCCTCAAATACCTCAGTGACATTATAAAGTTATCACCTTGCCTGCTTTGGCATAAAATTTGGACTACAGTGGAATGCCAATTGAACAGAGACCTCATCAAAGACTGCTTGACTTTGGATGGCGCATCAAAAGTCAAATGGCTACGACACGTTCAGACGATGTTCTCTAACATTGGACACCCCGAATTTTATGATGATCCAGAGTCTTTAGAAACCTTGTCTAGGCCGGCCCTCAAAAAACTTTTAATTACACACCTAGAAAGTGCCAGATGGAACACTGAGAAACTTAAAGGCACCACCTTGAGCTATCAGCAAATTACCCCCACCGAAGGTCTACAACTTTATCTCAGGATTGAAACTGCACCCTACCCTCGCATGCTCCTTACTAGGCTGCGCCTAGGGATCCTCTTTCGCATGGTCACTTTCCCAAAACAGAACGATTGGGCCTCTTTGAACCTAATTTGCCCATGCGATGATCATTCAACACAAAGTAACATCCATATCATGTTCTTTTGTAACCTGTACACCACCCCGAGGAAACTGTTCCTTTTACCACTACTTAAACGCTGGGGGATAAGAACATGTAAAACTGCATATTTGAAATTACTGTTGCTAGATGACGAGTATGTTATCTTTGTTGTTTCTCGCTTTTTAATGTCAGTGATGAAATACAGAAACTCAATGACCTAAGTATCACACGTTCAAATTAACTAAACACTGCAATATGAGGCCTTTCGTCCAAATGTCTACTGCAGACTTTTAATCCTTGGAAAAATGTTTTATATATTTTTTGTAAATTTTGCTTATGTGAAAATTGTTTTTTAGATTCATTGTATAAACTGTATTTGTACGCTTTTATGATTTTCTGATAAATCGAATAAAGCTTATTTACCTTACCTTACCTATATAAACATTACTAATCATTTTAGAAACATTTGCTGGAAAGAATAGCTTTTTAGTTTGAACGATTTTATATCCTCAAAAATGTTAAATATTATTTAAAAGAAAAGATTTTTTGGACGTCCATGTCACATTCCATTTGACAGCTGAATATAATAATATCAAGTGCCCTCTATATAAAAACATACATCTGGTGACCATTAAATATTTCAATACAGGGCATAACATTTTCTCATAACAGGCTTGCTCGAGATTTAGCCTGCTCTTCTACATTCAAACATTAACAGCAATTACATTTTAACCTTACAGTACAGGTTGCCAATGTGTCCTAGTATCTAAGTTTTGTTAACCCCCAGTCGGTGTCCAGCAATATTTCTGGCATCTCAAAAAGTAAGTGTTAACTTGGAATAAACCCAGAGAGCTTTGTTTCTTTGGGTCAGGTCAGACGCATGTCAACACTTGGGAGAGAAGTGCCTCAGATAGCCACCACATGCACATATTTTGGTTTGGATCAAAATATGCAATAACCTTACTTGTAAGGTGTGATCTGTTAGCACGATCCCTGAGGAGATCAGAGTTGTCATGTTCAGTGGTTACCAGAACCATTTTCAATTTGCCTAAGTTTAGGGGTGCTCATGGTGGCACTGTGATCTACCTGGCCTACAGGACAACACATCCTGAGGGGGTGCATAGAATCAGTCTGGCACCAGCCTAACTGTTATGCTGTCCACAAAAGCTCAGTTCGTACTAAAGGGTGGAAACTACACAACATGGTAATGTCAAATATGTCAAAATCTATCCAGCATTTAAACAATATGGGCCTGATTACTAGTTTGGAGGTCTTCAAATGGACTGCCACCATGGCGGTCCAAGGGAGACTGCCAAGCTTGCGGTGAGCCTGCCCTCCGGATTAGGACTTGATTCAAGGATGGGTGAGCCATGCGGCGGCAGTCTCATGGCAGCGGTCTTTTAGGCTCATAGGAGAGCCTAAGAAGAAGAATGCTGAAGTGACAGTGCCTACTGGACATTCAGGCATAGTGTGACATGCACCATGTTGGGCGTGCCACACAATGCAGGAACGAGGGTGCAATTCCAAGGAAGCCACAACATGTGCCCCCTGTATGCAACCCTAGGCCCTGATTCGGCCAGGAGCCCATTGAGGACCCCTTACAGGCATGTTTGCCACCCTTTTCATGGCAGAATACCCGCCACCTCTGTGGTACCTGCATCAGCATCACTAGCATATTCAGGCCCTTTGCTGACTGCCGCCGCAGCTGGATCCTTGATCTTGGAAGAGGTGGCAGTTTTGTGTCAGTTCCACCGCCACACTCATAAAACAGCAGAGGGACCCGCCTTGGTGGTGATGGTCAGAGCGCCACTGTAAGTATGGTGGTCCCAGGACTGCCAAACACATAATAAGCCCCTAAGTATTGGGTTTGTCTATAAATGCTGTCTGAAAGCTCTTTCAAGCAAAAATATACCCCGTGCTGACCTGTAGCTCCCTTCCTCGTTTTGAACAGTACAAGTGAACCTGGAGTCCCTAGAAAAGAAAATACGGCTAAATAATCTGGAGCATGTTGATTGTGTTCCTATAGAGGTGATCTAGTTAGAAATGAGTATCACATATCTGTTTGGTGCTGCTCAAAAGATTGAACACTTTAGTCAAAGGGAAATCCCTGGGTGTACACTAAAGTAGGTGCGTGTTATGTTACTGTCTGCCGGAGAAGAACGCGGCAGAGGCGCAGACAACTTTCTGAGCAGAACATATCCAGTTCCAAAGCAAAGAAAAATCGATATATGCCCGTTCATGAGAGCGTTTTAAATTATATAAAGATATTTACACATTTTGAAAAAAAAAATTGACTGAAAGAGGGGATCCTAGCCCACCTGATCATAGAACAGGAGAAAGACTTTTTTATTCTGAGAAGTTTCATCACCCCGGAGGTACAACAAAAACCTACAGTGATTGTCTGGAGAAGGTTTCCTGACGGCTGTTTTCCTAGGGGAATCTTACAAGATTTATGGGAAATTTTTAAATAAA
This sequence comes from Lissotriton vulgaris, assembly GCF_964263255.1. Lineage (NCBI taxonomy): Eukaryota > Metazoa > Chordata > Amphibia > Caudata > Salamandridae > Lissotriton > Lissotriton vulgaris. Next base: position 1,086,403,177 of record NC_141697.1, on the reverse strand, counting down.
AGTCTAGAATCCGGTGACCCCAAAGAGACGGCATGTTCTGATGAAGGTGTTACAACATCAAGTATTATAACACCGAAACGCGTCGGCGCATTTGCTACTAGAATCCAAACAAGGTCAAGGAGGTAGCAGATATCCATGCATTTTTGATACTGTCTACTGTACCACCAGCATCAAAGAAAAGACCAATGGATCTATACTAGTAGTGGCGGGAGAATATCAAGGCCACAGTGGTAGGGGGTTTGTGAAAAGGATCCAATCGTTTTTGTGTACTGTATAAGTGTTGATCATTTTTTCTCCTTTGTTACATAATTGTGATGATTGTGATATTATGTTCTTTTATGTGTAATGAATTGTTATTAATTTTTTATTGACATTTTATTGTACTTGTTCAAAGAGTTTTCTTTGGATTTTTAATTTAGTTCTCTGTGATAGAGGTTTTAATTTTATAGAAACATTAAAGAGATTGTGAGCGTTCACTTTTAGTGTGGAACTCCTTATCTAATGTTTTATTTTTATATGAATTTTCCCCTTAATGTACCTATAAGGAACGTTTGTATGATTGGTTAGAACCCATACAGTAACATAACACGCACCTACTTTAGTGTACACCCAGGGATTTCCCTTTGACTAAACTGTCACTGTACCCTGTTCCCTGGTGATAGTGGGGTACTCTCTCTTGTGTTTACACAAAAGATTGAACACTACATAAATGATACACCAATTTACTCAATGATGGTATGTGGTAGAGATTCAAGGCCTATAATAGGCATAGTGGGTCAGTGGGGATTTACATGCACTAGTGACGGGCTTCGATATACTAATGCTTTGAATTGTCCTTGTATCTTTGAAGGTGACACAAGGGAAAGCAAGCCCTCAAGTCAGATTTACTAACCACACAAAAGCCACCTTGCATGGCTCCTAGTTGACTACTAAATCTAGAGTATTACAAGACTGTGCAAGTCACTGCCTTGCATTGCTCTGTGTTGGGAAGGCATTCTATGGGCGGAGTATGGGCATTCTCATGCATCCACCCATGAATTTTGGCTCATTCTCAAATTTATTTAGAACAGTAAACCCGGGAACGAATCAAAATGCCATGCCATCCCAACAGATTTATAACGATGAGAAATATGAATGTTTATTTTTCCTTGATATTTCCTCCTTCTATGGGTGCTGCATTCTGCAGCATTTAGAAATAGCAAAATGCCTCTGAGAATTGTTCTTTGTGTAGGAAGGTGTCTCTTCTTACACAAACGCAATTCACATTCTAACACGGGCACTTTTGATTCATCGTAAAAGAGTACCTGAGTAGGCGCTATGAAGCACTTACTGTGCCAGTGCTGGGAGAGAGATAGAATGCATGCTATCTCAGTAGGTAACGGTGCATTCCTTCTCTCTCTCTGCCTACCATGCAGCGAAGCAAGTTGTCTTACTGCATTGCATGATGTTTTAGTAAATCTGGGCCCAGGTATCTGACTAAGAAGCCTGCAGTTGGAGAAATGTTCTCTGAATCAACCTGTTAGAGTAAGTAAGTTCTCACTGGGCAGACACATATTCTGGCTAACTTTAAATCCGCCAAACTCTACTGTGAAATTGTTAAGTGTGGGATGTTTCGTTTTTATCTCAACTTCCCAGTAGCTTCAGACTTTCATGGGAATTGTTGTTTGCCTCAACTAGGATTTTTTACTTTTTATAATTGGAAGGAAATACCTAGTGAATGTATAGGCCCTGAAAGAATGAGGATAAAATATGGCTAATTTTGTTTTGGATGCATTAGGACACTCACGCATTCATTGGGCTATGTAAACTGCTATCTTAACTTCTGAAGTGGTAGTGTTGAATAAAAGACAGGCATCTTTTAGGATGCTGTGTGATTTGATATCAATTTAAAAAACAGGAAGTTCACAACATATGTGTTGTCCGCTTGCGTGGAGTAAGGGCTAATTACAGGATATTCCTTCGGGTGACATATTCTAAAGTATAATTTGTGAATGATTTGACTTTTTATTGCAATAACAAATTATTGGATATGTTTCTCGATTTTATGTCTGGTATTTTTGCTTTCAAATGTATAAAATGATGCAAAAATAAATTGAGGCAGCCACACAAATACTTGTAAAGATGCAGCAATGACCAGTGATGGTCTTGTTACGTTATTATTCACCTTAACTTAAAAACTAGCAATTACCACCTCATTTAGTGACATACACCAAATTATATTTGATGAATAGGCATCCTGTCTAGTAGTTTTTAAGGCTTTCATGCTATGCTTCACCCAATCATTATCAAATATAGTCGTAAACTCTAGTCACACTGCAGATGAAAAGAAGGTAATGTCAACTACTGAGACTTTCACTTTATCCCTCTCAAGTCTTTTTGACTTAGCCTTATTCGAAAACCTATGCCTCAGAGATAACTTGGTAACTTTTGAACATGAATCCAGGTCACTATACAGATCAGCACATCCAAGCTTCACACACACCGATTGTACATAAGAGATCCATGGAATCGCCTGGGCCACATGCAATTGGCGACAATCCCCAAGATCAATTTAGTTAAGGTTGTTTCCTCCCTTCTCCATATGGAGTGCCAGAGTAGAAAATATGCCATATTAAATGTACCCATTATGTAAGGGGCCCGAAGTTCCTTATCAATTATAGCATTTGAACAATTTAGTGTGACAGCCTAGAGATTTTTCGAAAATGCATCTTTTATGGACTGAATGGCTTGTACATTCTGAATGCCCTAGATTCCAGCCCCATATATGGCAATTGCCACACATTTAGATGCATAGAGTTTTAGGATTTCGTTAAGTGGTTTGGAACCAAACTTTTTACAAATCTGAGTACACTGTGTATGGCCTGTTCAAGCAGGACCACCCAATTTGCAATCATAGGTTTCCAGACATATTTATCATCAAATAGGATTCCAAGATACAAGAATGTTGCTGGCTCCTCACTCTACTCCTATTAATAATATGTACACGTCTTCTCCTAGGCCTTGCTCCACATATTGTAAAAGTTTTAGAAAACATTAACTTGTAGATCAAGGTTGTGTAGAACGATGACATAGTCATTTTTCAACTCTTGGAGCCCTCAGCCTATTCGTGAAATCAACACTGCATCCTCTGCATAAGAAAGAATTGGTAGGGGACTGGAGCCAACATAAGTTGTGTCCCGCGATCTTGATTTCAATACTATTTCCACCCTGTTCGTATACAGAGAAAAGAGGCCAGTACGCACCCTTGTCTTACTCCTCTTAAAATTTAATGATTGTCTCCTCTATTCCTAATTGTGGTGTGATGATCCAGAGTTTAAAATGTGATTACAGTCAAAAGCTGCAGACAAGTCCATCAAAGAAAGAAAGATTGTGCCCTTATTTGCAATAATGTATTCCCCAATAATCAAGGATAAATTCAAGCCTTTGTCCTATGTCCCCAAACCTTTTTTTTTTTTGTAAAAGAAATTTTATTAAGGGAACAGAAAAACAGAAACAATAGAAAGGAAAGGGGGGATGAAGACACATGAATTGCAAATCAGAGATGTACCCACGCAGGGGTCAATACAAAGAGTCCAGGCAGCAGGAAACGTGCATGAAGGGCTGAGCAGTCTCAACACACAGGGCAGGAATACTAGTGCAAAAAAGAAAAAGTGCCAAAAATGCAGCTCGGGAGAGTGTCAAGCCCCCTGAGAAGTTCGGAGGGGAAAGCCTGCATGGCATTGGGCAAGGCAATGCAATTCAGAGGCTAGATCGACCAGGTCCATGCACGCCTCCCCGCAGTGCGGCCTCAAGAAATCCAGCATGATGTGCAATATCATAAAAGCAAATCGTCCACATCCCCTGTCAGAAAGAAAAAGCAAACCCAAAAAAAGAACCCCCCCCCCCAGAGACTCCAACCTCCCCAGTGCGCCCACCCCCCGATGGTGGCGGCCAGACAACAACCGTTCATACAGGCACGGATCACACTTGAAACAGATGTAAGGCACGTATAGTGGGCGGGCATACCGCGGACGGCAACCCACGAGAAAGAAAGCGGACCAGTGGGCCCCATCTGAAAGCAAAATTCTTAAAAATGTTCCTAAAGATATCTGCCATCCGTTCCACACTCAGCAGCCTCCAAAGTCTAGCAAAGGGGAGAGAGTCGGGGAAAGAGCCGGGGCCTCCTTCTTTTTCCATGAAGCAGCCAGAGTGAGTTTGGCCGCTCCCAGGCAGAGCCAAAGGATGTGCTTGTCGGCCCTGGTTTGGTGCTCCAAAAGCGGGTCCCGAAGGCCAAGGAGCACGAAGCCAATGGAATCTGGAACCGGGTAGCCCAGGATCTCCCTAATATGAGATAGTATCTCCTCCCAGTAGGGGCGTATGATGGGGCAGTCCGACCAGATATGGCAGAAGTCCCCCAAAAGTCCACAGCCCCGCCAACATCTGTCAGAAGCTGAAGGAAAAATCCTTTTCAATCGGGTCGGATATAGATACCAATCTAACATGGTTTTCATATGTGCTTCCCTAAGATCGATCGAATGATTAAATGTGTGTAGATCGCGCCAAAGATGCGACCACTCTGCGTCGGAGATGTCTCTCCCCAGGTGCCTTTCCCACAACCCCATGTACCTAGGGCGAGGTGAAACAGCCGTGGTTAACAGCAAATCGTAGAGAAAGGAAATCACCCCCTTCATGGAGGATGTGCGAGTAATGTAGGACTCGAAAGCTGTGGGAGGCCTCGTGGCAGCGTCCCTCACCTCAGGAGACAGTGCCCAATGCAGCAGCTGGGCATGTCGGTAGCGTTCAGTAGGCGGCACACCATAATCGCGCATGCAGTTGTGGAAGGTGAGCGGCTCATAGCCATGAAACAAGTGTGTAAGTGCATGGCAGCCTCCCGCCTTCCACCTATCAAAGGGCCCCTCAACTAGCGCCGGCGGGAATGCAGGATTAAAGTGAATAGGTGTGAAGGGGGAAGGAAAGGACGTCCACCGCTCGTCATGAGAGACCGAGTCCCAGACATTCAGAGTGGTGCTAGTAGGGGTGCTAATGTATGCGTTGCGAGGCCGATCCCCTTTCGCCTTCCAAACCAGGTCCCAAATAGAGCGCCCCGCCACACTTCTGTCCATGTGCAACCAATGCTTCTCCGACTCCATCTGAGTCCATTCAGCCAACACCCGGAGTTGCGCCGCTTTATAGTAAAGGAGCATGTCCGGCAGGCCAGCCCCACCCTTCCTCTGAGGTCGGCGAAGCGTAAGACAGGAAAGTCTGGCACGGCCCCCTTGCCAGACGTAACGCAGAATCATAGTTTTCAGTCGCCGAAAGAAACCCCCGTCCAAGGGAATGGGGAGGGCTTGGAAGAAGTACAGAAGCTTGGGGAGCAGCGTCATCTTGACGGCATTTACACGCCCAAGCCAAGAAATGAACATAGGCTTCCAGCGAGTCAGCTCAGCCTGTATCTGAGACAGCAGAGGAGGGAAGTTAGCTGCATATAGGGTGGCGACGGAAGAGGTCAGCTGGACCCCAAGATATTGAATGGAGGAGCCCGCCCAGGCCAGGGGAGTGAGCGGTCGGACGCGCTCTACTTCAGAGGGCGGAAGCGTGAGATTAAGTATGTATGATTTGCCGGGGTTCACACAAAACCCCGCAACCGCTTCGAATTGGGACAGCACGTCCTGAACCCGCGGAAGGGAAGTCCCGGGGTCAGCTAGCGACAAGGACATCGTCACCAAACAAAGATATTTTATGCTGTTCCCCCGAAAAGGGAAGGCCCACAATATCCGGATCCTCACGAACCCTAATAGCAAGAGGCTCTATGCTAAGTGCAAAAAGTAAGGGGGATAGGGGGCAGCCCTGCCTCGTGCCTCGAGAATGACCAAAAAATGGAGAGACATGGCCGTTCACCATGACCCTCGAGCGCGGGTCGTGATAGTTGGCCCGGAGCATAGTTATAAACGTGGGGGAAAAGCCAAAAGCCTGTAAAGTGCCAAAGAGAAAGTTCCAGTCCACCCGGTCGAATGCCTTTTCGGCGTCAAGGCCGAGCAGGACAGCCGGGATCCGAAAGCGTTCGGCCTTCTCGATCAGGTGAATTAGGCGTCTAGTGTTATCGTGGGTCTGACGACCCTTTATAAAGCCCGATTGATCCGGATGAATGAGAGCGGGCATAAGATCCTTAAGTCGAGCGGCCAAGATAGAAGAATACAACTTAGCATCAATATTCAGGAGGGCAATGGGTCGATAGGATTCACACCTGGAGGGGTCTTTCCCCGCCTTGGGAATTATCTAAATCATAGCCTCCGCCATAGAACCCGAGGTGTGACCCTCATCCCTCATGGTGTTGAAGAGGAGCACCAAACGGTCTCCCAACTCGGACGCGAACGTCTGATAAAAGGAGGCTGTATAGCCGTCCGGGCCCGGTGCTTTATGCGGCTTGAGAGACCGAATGGCAGAGATTACCTCCTCCCTAGTAATCGGGGCCTCCAGAAGGTCATTCCATTCCTTGGAGACCTGCGGTAGCGCTAGGTCCTCCAGATATGCTTGTTGGGCGGGCGGCACCAAGCGGTCCGCCGAGTACAGAGCAGCATAGAAGTCACCAAAGAGCGCTGCCTTATCCGCGTCCTTGTGTTCCACTACCCCGGAGGGGTTCCGAATACCACCCACATATTCTCTCTCATGTTTATCACGCAGCTGCCGCGCTAAGTGCTTCCCCACTTTGTTGCCCTGAGCGTAGGAGAGGCGCCGTAAGCGCAATAGAGTATATTCTGCTCGGTTATTATAATGCGCCCTGAGCTTCCCTCGTACCGCCGCTAGAGGGCGAAGCGTCCTTCTAGAAGGATTCTGCTTATGTGCAGTTTCCAACGTGGTCAGTTCCGCTTCCAGCGCCTTCCTGTCCTCCCGACGAAGCCTATTCAGGGCGGAGTTCAGAGCAATGCATGTACCACGTGTCGACGCCTTGAAGGCGTCCCATTGGGTAAAGATCGAGGTGTCGCCAGTCTTATTCAGCTCAAAGAACTCCCCAATGGCCGCCCGAAGCTTCTTGCAGGATTCCTCATCTCGCGTGAGGGATGCCGGGAAATACCATTTGCGATGAGGGGACGAATCAGGGGCCCAGTTCAAGCATGTCGCCAAAAGGCTATGATCCGAAACTGAAAGTGGATAAATGTTGCTATCGCGCAGGTCACCCTGTAAAGATTGATGCACAAAAATATGGTCGAGACGGGAGTATGTGTGGTGAACATGTGAATAGAACGTGTAGTCCCTAGTGCGGGGGTGGAGGGAGCGCCAGCTATCAATAAGGCCCAGACTTAACAAAGTATCGGGCAGCTCCGGGGAAAAGAGACCCGTCTCAGTCCTCTGTTGATGCGAACAATCAAAATCTTTATCCCAAACCAAGTTGAAATCCCCCAGCACAATCAACGCTCCCTCCCCAAAGTCCCCAATCACATTCAAAAGAGTCTCAAGGAACCCATGCTGCCCCGTATTCGGAGCATAGACCACCACCCATGTGCAAAGTTTACCCATGAGCATCCCCTTCACCATCAACCACCTCCCTTCTTTGTCCCCCCGCACCCCCACAGGTTGAAACTGAAGGGCAGATCGTAACAAAAGTGCTACCCCACGGTGCTTAGTAGTGGCAGATGATTTATAAATCAGGGGATACTGCCTGTGCTTGAGCCTGGATTCATCTTTGCGAGCCAAATGAGTCTCCTGCAGGCCCACCACATCCAGTTGATGATCTAGAATATATTTCCAAATCTTTTGACGCTTCTGAGGCGAGTTAAGGCCTTTAACGTTCCAAGAGCCTATCGTAACAGGCAACATCGAGACCAATCTCCCCACCCAGCTCTTCCAGTAATGCAACCCAACTCTAAAGACAAACCAGACACACCACAGCCACACCAGGTCCCAATCCACCACCATCGGGGTCCCTCCCCAACAAGCCCACCGGAGCCCTCAGGAGCCTCAAAAACAAACCATAGAGAAAGGAAAACGAAAAGTAGAGAAAATACTTTGAAAGTCAGACATGACCGTAAGGGTCGGGGTTAGAAGACCCAGGTAATGCCCCCCCCGATTCCAGGGCCGGGGTGACCCTCCATCGGAGAAAAGTCCCACAGAGTACCTGAGGTGGTAGAGCCCCCCGGCTCCCACTGGCCGCTGATGATGGGGCCTAAGCCGCCGAGGAGCTGTCCACTCGGCTCGATTCAGTCACCTGGGCCACCGAGGCCAAAGCATCTCTCCTCTCAGTCTGGCTCGCTGACGGGGAAGGCCCCTCCGCCGTGCGCTGTCGGCCCGCTCTCTGCCAAGGCGGGGATCGGGAGCGGCGACGTCTTCTCGGTGAGGCAGTAGCGTCCGCCGAAGCAGATGTTTCCTCCATTCCCAGCAAGTCCCTGGCGGCCGCCACAGTCCGCACCTGCACCAGTCTATTTTGCCATCGGAAGATTAGCCGAAAGGGGTGACCCCAGGAGTAGGACACCCCGTGTTCCCTCAGGAAAGCCGTGATTGGGCGAAAGTCCCGTCGCTTCTGCAGGGTGGTGGCCGCCAGGTCCTGAAAAAGTTGGGGGCTGTGTCCGCGGAAAAGAAAATTGTTAATGTCCCTCGCCTTCCGCAGGATCATCTCCTTTGGCTGAAAGTCGTGGACACAGACCAGGATGTCGGGGGGGCGGCGAGCGCGCGCGGCGCGGCAGGCCCACCCGATGTACCCTGTCCAGCTTGACTTCATCGCGATCGTCCTCCGCCAAGATGTGTATAAAGAGAGCCTCCACGTATTCCCGCAGATTTCCACCGTCTCCATCTGAGGGCACCGCTCTGATTCGGATGTTGTTGCGACGGGACCTGTTTTCCAGATCCTCGCAGTGGGTCTGAAGATCCAGATTCTGCTCACGAAGCTGGAGCAGGTCCTGCTGTAGCTGATGGACATCCCCACTGAGGCCCAAGTCATGATCCTCCAGGGTAGCTACACGCTCGCCAATGCCGTCTACATCACGACAGACTTCACGGAGGTCGGAGGCCAGTTGCGCTTTCAGTTCCGTGATATCCTCCTTGATGGAGGAAAAAAGCTCGATCAGGAAGGCCTTCGTGACCGGGCCATCAGCGTCGTCTTTGGTCGGCGACTTGCTAGGGCCTGGGGGCGAGCCAGACGCCCCATTCCCGGGACCTTCCTTCCCCGGTTTATTCAGGCGATTCCTCGTCGACATGGTGCGACGTCCCAGTGCCGATGATAGGAGGCAAGATGGCACCACTTCTCCGATCGTTCGCCGATGACGCTGTCCAGCAAGGCCCCAGACAGGACGGCGCCTCCTTGTCACCTCCGTACGGCGATAATTGCCAGCTAGACCACTGGAACCGCAGGCGGGCTCGTCACAGCGCCAATGTAGGGGACACGCACAGAAGAGCTGCACTCGGTCACCAGCCAAAGTCTCGAGTCCCCTCTCGCAAAGGGTCGAAGCCGCCCAGACAAAGCCCCGTAGGCCGCTCCGGAGCAAGTGCGTCACCAAAGTAACACCTCGGCCAAGTCCGCCGTCCCGTGTCGTAGCTCGACGGGAGAAGGGACAAACCAATGCAGGGCGCCTCAGGAGACCCAGGAGAGTCAAAGCCGGGGCTTAAATCGCCCCAATACCGCTAAACAAAGCTATGAAGGGCTCGGGGTGCCGGAGGAGCTTGCAGGCACGTCTTACTCCGTCGCCATCTTGGCCACGCCCCCCCAAACCTTTTTTAAACCATACTGTGTATCTGTGGAAATATTATTTTCAATGGCCCAGTTGTTGTAAATAAAACAGCGATAATGTTAAGCATTCGCTGAAGACATGCTATTGTGTCTTCAGTATAGTTTTTCCGCTCATACTCGTATTTACGGCCGGACTCCATTTTGTTTTCTGGCCTCCATTTTGTAGGCTACATTGTGCCATGTGCTGGCCACGAGGCAAGTCCTACCTCACTGACTGTCACCCCTGGAGTTTGCCCAGCAACAGGCTATAAATAGTTCCAGCCTATCTAGCGCATGCCCAGTACGTGTAACATCTGTTTCTGTTTAGAGGGGATCGGAATGTGCATTCAGGGGGCTTCATGAACCGTTAACCCCACCCATGTATTGATCATGTTCAAGAAATGTCCATATATGGTTGTAAATCATACTTTTGAGCTGTAACCGCCCACTTATGAGCCCCTTCCTTGGTGTATAAAAGGGGACCGCATGTCCGAGTTCTTTGTGCTACCTTGTACAATACTGTAGAGTGTTGTGTGGGCTGTAGTACCACCTTTAAAGGTTTATTAAACTATGTCTTTGTATTTCCAGTTTCCGTACCAATTTCTTATGTAGTCTGAGGACTTTGCGTACAGAAGGGCGAAACTTTCGCATTTACAGGCCTGGCTGAGGCCTGAATTCATCATTGGCGCCCGTCACGTGGGGCTCATCGGCGACTCGGATGCTCGAAGGACTGGTCGTGACGAAGGATTGGAACCTTGCCGGGGACGTGATCACTGCCAGCGGCGCCTTTAGTCCTGGCATCCTGAGGTACTCTTCCTTCCCTTCTGATCTGACCATCTGGGTGGCGCCGGTCATCGACTGAGACCTCTTCTGTCGGTTTGCCGCGTAGTGGCCGTTTGGCCGAATTCAGAACTTGGCAGTTGGAATCTGGACGCTCTTGACTGGTAAGAATCGTTGTACGATACTTGCCCCGAGCCTTTGATAGTCTTGACTGGCAAGGCAGTTTTAGGATACGCTTGCCCCGACTAATTTGTTTTGATTGATGATGACTAGTCATTTTGAATGAGCCTATGAGAGTGATATATGAGTTGCAACCCATATAGGCGGGCAATGTGGGGATTTTTCTCCTGATCTATGAATTTGAACGGCGCAACGTTTTAAGTGCCATTTAATTGTAATATTGCATATTCTGCATTATTTTTAAGACATGCCTGTTTTTAGCGCACTTCGTAAGTGGTGCTGCTGCTTTGGGAATGACCGGTTGGTACTTGAAGACTCACAGCCGGCTCCCCCAGAGGGGACGCCGAATAGGGATATGTATGTAAAATTTGGTCTTTCCCCTATAATGTACAGCACGTTGTGGAGGAAATATACCAAGAAGGATCCTGAGTTGCGATGGCCTATGTACGGATTGTTTGATTTGAGGAAGATTGAGTATGTGGAACAGTGTATGTGTAAACGGAGAGTGCGACAAGATATGTTTGAATGTATACGAATGTGGGTGAAAGAAGTGCGAGAGCGTGAGAAGCGTGAGCAAGCACTGATCAAGAAAGAGCAACGAAAGAGTGAGCGTGAGAAAGCGCAAGAGTTGATAAAACGTGAAGCTAAGGAATTAGAAGAAAAGCAGGAGAAAGAACGGCGGTTGCAAATATCTGGCCAGTATTCTGTTCGCCAGCCACACTATCTTGTCCTTAATAAATCGGATGATGATTTTGTGTTACTAGATTGTTTGCCACCGCCTTACGCTGGTCCGTCCGCCCCGAATGGAGGAGATTCAGATTCTAGGCCGTCCGATCAGAAGAGGGATACGTGGTCTATGTTATTGGCCGATCGTATGGCTGATCTTCGTAAGATTGCTTATCGGGTCACCAAAGATACTGTGTCTTTAACTGATGTGTTAACAGAGCTTGAGGCGTGGGAGGATAGGGAAAGATTGTATTTTGCTAGTTTTCTTTCTGATGAAGTGGTGTCCGCCTTTCGAAAATATTCTGATGTTCTTGAACCAGCGTATGTGATAGCTGATGCAAAAGAACTGCGTAAAGGTATTTTTCTTTCTTCCCAGGTGCCCAATGCAGTTCGACGGCTCTTTGCGTTGTGGGACGAAATGTTTCGACTCCGAGAAGAGGCATGGAAACAGAAGGCGAGCGACGAGGCCTCGACCCCGGCTGGCGGTGGGAAGCAGTCATCCATCTTTTATTCAGATAAGATTGATACAGTGCATGCTAAACCGATGCGGGAGGCAGCGCCTTTGTACGTTCCCCCTAAGGGAGCGGGTACTAGTACGGATAGGGGATCACCTGATGCTCAAGGGTATTTTATTTATAATTGGGTATATACTCCTTGGAATAGAGCAGATGTAATGGCATTGAAAGCAGCATTACCCGATCCCCGAAAGAATCCCGCAGCCTTTTATGAGGAAGTTGAGGGGGCTTTAAATTCCTGTACTATGACTTTGACCAATATTGATTTGTTTTTCGGGCTTATATTGCCACCAGATATGTGGAGGTCAATACGAAAGGTTGATGATCTTCCGATATTTAAAGCTCGGTGGGCGGATCTTTAGGATGAGGACAGGGAGAGAAAACCAGCGCAGAAGCCGCCCCAATCGAGTTTTAGATCTCCCCGCTGCCATAGTAACTAAATTGAAAATGCTTATCCCCCCTAAAAAGATTGATTGGACTATGTTAGCATCCTGTAAACAGAAAGTAGATGAATCCGTATCGGATTTCTTCACACGGTTTGAGGAAACATTTCATGATTTCAGCGGTCAGTCGCTTACGGACGACACGGGTCGACATCTCTTTGTTGATAAATATGTCTCAAATCTATTACCAAGTATAGCAGCTCGATTAAAACCGAGTGAAAGTTCTTGGACAACTTCGACACCAGCATCTCTCCTGACGATGGCTCAGTATTACGAGCGTCAGGAGTTAGAAGTGAAAGGGAGTGAGGAAAAGAAAGCTAAGGATTTAAAAACTAAGGTTATGTTAGCGCAAGTATATGGGCCACCTCGTAGAGGTAACGAGCGGGGTGGCAGGAATTTTTCTACCCTTCCGTCAGTTCGTACTGATGTGGCTCGGGATCAATGTGTGTATTGTAAACAGAAAGGCCATTGGGCGTGCGACTGCCCGGTGTTAAGTGCACAGCGTCAGGAGCGTGGGCAAGGGTCTGTGAGGGGTAGAGGAAATTTTTCAGGCCCTCGATATAACACGAATGACCGAGCTAAGTTTGACTCCAATGTGCGATCCCGAGATGGGTCCAATGTTTTTTATCGACGAAATCAGTACCAAATGTCTGAATATGCACCTCCCGAACAACATGATTCTCAGTATGCATAGGATTGCGTAGGATGGGGTAAGGAACCAGTTGAAGTGCCAGTAGATCAGAGGGGTCCTTATGTTACAGCGCACGTTTTGGGCTCCACTGATTCCTGGTTGATACAGGAGCTACTCGTAGCGCTTTGTCCAGAAAATTGGTACCGAGGGCTCCCCTGTCTGGCTCATCGATTACGTCAATAGGGTTCGATGGAACTCCTTCTGTTAGCCCACTGTTACAACCCCTTGCACTTTATGTAGATCAGTTTGCTGCACCATGCCCATTCCTACTCTCCCCAAACACTCCTGATAACATCGTCAGCCTGGATATGCTCAAGTATTTCCGGGCCACGATACGGTGCTCCCCTGAGGGAGTCCGTGTTATTTTGAATGACAATTATCCATCAATGGAGAGGGTATACATGATTACTGTGGAAGCTGCCTTGGCCTCTTTACCTGAATCTTTGTGGGCCACATCCGATACCGACGTGGGACAGATGGTTATTCCTCCAGTGCACATTAGTGTAAAGGAGGGAGCTGTGCTGCCGCGCCTGCCTCAGTATCGGATTTCACAGGAGGGGGAGGAGGCGCTTATACAAATAGTGCAGGATTTGATTAAAGCAGGAGTGGTTGAAGAAGTCTCATACAATGTGTGTAACAGTCCTATCCTACCGATTTTGAAAAAAGACACTGACACCAGGATTTATCGATTTATTATCGATTTGAGGGAGGTTAATAAGGGAAGCTTTCCCTGTTCGCCTAGCCTAGCCACACCACGCCACACCCTCGCCAGACCGAAGCAGTCGAGCAGGAAGCGGAAGCCGAGCAGGAGAGCAGGAGAGCCACGGAGAGCGACGGAGCCACGGAGAGAGCGCTATACAACCGCCGCAGGACGACCGCTTCCATCTACCAGCGGTAACCGGCAAGCGGGAAGTGGGAAAAGAGCGAACCGCCACGAATCCCGTCCCCCGCCTGGGTACACTGCGGAGCGGAGCCCGCGGGGGGGAGGAGACGCGAGCCGGTGAGCCGCCAAGAGTCACATAAGTGAAGAATCCCGTCCCCCGCCTGGGTACACAGCGGAGCCCGCGGGGGGGAGGAGACGCGAGCCGGTGAGCCGCCAAGAGTCACATAAGTGAAGAGGGGCATAAGTGAAGCTGCAGCGGAGGTGTCCATCGCCCGCCCCAGCCCCATTTTAGTGCAAATTACCCTTTAGCGCAAACTACCCATTAGCGCTAACTTCTATTCAGCGCCAGCACTCCGTAGTACCCTTCAGACCCTAAGCAGACTTGGACAGCTAGCTGGAGCAGCAACCAGCAGTGTCTGCAGGGAAACAGGGAAATAGGAGCCTACAATATTGTAAGGGAGGCGCCTAAAGGCATCAAGGCAGGAAGGAAGAGCAAAGTAATTAAAAGCATAGGTCCAAAAGAAGCCTGGATCTACTGTGAAGCAGGAGATCTACCAAAATACGACAGAAAGGGCAATTGTGGCAAGGACAGCGGAAGGAAAACTGGCGGAAGGCTCCTAGGCAGAACAGAGGTAAGTGATTAACTTGAAATAAAGAAATTTAATAATTAAGTGTAACACCTTCATCTACATAACAGCTCTTGTACCTAGCAATGGTCCCCAAAAGAGGAACAAACTTACGTACAGGGGACGAACAAGGGAGGAGTAAATTAATGGAGGGCTTAAAATCTCTGGAAGAGAGCCATGAAAGTCAAGTATCATCCTTGGACAATAGTAAGGGTAAAAGAAAGAAAAGAAAAGTTAAAAAAGCAGCGAAGAATGCACAGAAGGCAAAAAGAGGTGGCAATCAAACGAATAACAAACAGAAAGTGAACACGGGAGGGACAAAGTCCATAAAGGATTTTGTGGGTAAACACTATAAATCATTGAACCCAGCGATTACATCGGAAATAGATGAAGAAATAGTGGAAATTGTCGGGGAAATCGATGGAAACCCTGGCAAATCGGACGAAAGTCGAGGACAGCTAGAAAAGGGAGGAAACCACGAAGAAGTGAGCCCGGATAGCAAAGAGGAGGGGGAGAACCACATTACTATAAATCTAACTCTTCAAAGCTTAAATCACCAAATCTCGGCGCCTCGTCTATCATCATCTCCCAAACTGTTCTCTCAGCTGTCACTAAGAAACGAAGATCTTAGGGGAAATGAAGATCAGAACCAGAGTGATATCTGGGGAGGTGCGCCAGATCAATGCCAGCAGCTCTATCGATTGCAAAAATCATCAATGCATCAAGAGAGCAAAAGGTCTAGCAACCCAGTAAACCCTGTCAGAAACACAATACAGGATTCAGCGATCTCGGAAACGCCTACATCTTCGCTGATAGAGGTAATCTTGTTACTCCAGAAGGCATTACAAGGAATCCTGGAAGTGAGTCTCTCAAATAATGGTCTGATGAAAGCGCAAAAACAACACCTAAAGAAAATAGAAGAAGAGCTAGGAGAAATAAAGAGCAAATTGCCAATCAAGGAAATGACAATGGATTTAACCCCATCAAGGGAGAAAAGTGACATGGTAATAATAGAAGAAGAAAGTAGAGTATCTCTGGGAAGAGACCCCCAACCCGCAAAACAAACAGCAAAGGAGGCAGAAGAGTCTGCAGACAATGTATATATATCAAGAAGACCCATGTTGATAAAAAGGCGCAGGGGGTATGTTACATGTGGGGCCACGACCAGGACTGGAAAAAACAGGCAAGTGAATCAAGTAGGGAAGAAAAAAGGGAAGGTAACAGTGACGGGGGCGATTCAGTCAGGCTTGAATGCATCAGCACCAACCTTTACAACAATTAGACCTACGCAAGTAGAGACAAAAGCCCCAAAGACACCAAGGACCCCGAGAGTACAAAGGAAAATGCAGAGATGCAAGGAGGCAATCGAGACCCTCCCTTCCATCCGTACGATGAAACAGAAAGTAAGGCATAGGGACGAACGAGTTATAGAACAAAGAACAGTAAGACCTCAGGTACATGAAGAACCCAATACGAGAAGGAACGGACGGCAAACGGGGAGACCAACTTCCTATCAACAGGCGTTGGTAACAAACACGTATCTTACCGAGAGAGATAAGAACAACTGGTTATTTCTGGACCCAATACCTCCCGGGAGGAAAGAGAAGCTGACAGGAAATCCAAGACCCCTAAATAGGGCACGGATTCTGTCTGCATTTGAAAAATGCGACAGCCTGAAAGGGATCGGTACTAAAGATCTACAGCATGTCGGCTTTGTAGAAAACAGGTATGGAAAGGAGATAACAAAAATTACCCTCCATTCAGGCCTGGTAAAAAGGGCAATCCAGAAAGCCTCAATTGAGATAACTCAACAGGGAATAAGGATTATCCCAGAGAGGGAAATAAAAACCTCCAAAGATAATAACTTCTTAAATCACCATGCCGGGCTTCAGAAGAGACAAGTGATTCTCTGTAGAGAAATGGAAAAGGATTTAAGCCGCCTGAACGTCGTAATAGATAACACAAGGAACGACCTCATGGGGCAACTGGTCGTCACATAGTAACCCAATGGGAGAAGGTAACTCAAGTAATTTGCTGGATATGGAGGAAGTAGGCGCTCTGAGTGACGTTGAATAGGATGGAGGGGGGTCGCAAAATTTAGGTCTCTTAACCTGGAATATAAATGGGTTAGGCAATGAGCAAAAACGTGAGTATATAAAGGAAGTCATAAATAAAGTGGACATTGCCTGCTTGCAAGAGACCTGGTTATGCGACAATACCCCTACATTTGACGGATACGCCCAGATACAGCAGTCAGCCATAAAGAAAAACCATGGACGGCCCTCGGGGGGGCTGCTGACTTTGATATCAACAAAAGCGATGAGGGATTTTGAAACGTTGAATACAAAATGCAAATGGGTACAAGCATGCAGAATTGAACTTATGAAGGTGGATCAGAATTATAAAATGTTGATTTTAATGAATGTATACATGCAGTGGGATAACGGGGAGGAATATGAAAGGGAAATGAAGTGCTTTAAAGAGGATGTAGACAGTATTTTAGAAAAATATCCCGCAGAGACAATAATGATATTGGGGGATTTTAACCATAAACTAAATCCAAAAAAAGCAGATCTATGGAATAGGGAACAGTTAGAGGTTTATGGAATAAACCCGGCTAAGTTCCCAGTAGGGGAAATCTCGAAACAAGATGTTGGTCTTGTACACACCCTAGGAGGTAGAGGCTTTCATTGTGTAAATGGGAGAATGGAGACAGACTCCCCAGCAGGAAAGACTTTCATCCAAGGGCAACAGAAATGCCCAATTGATTATATATTCTTGCAGGCCTGGAATTTCACCCAGATCAGGGATTTTAGGCTAGAACAAAAAGATGTGAGTGATCACAAATTCCTGTATATATCAATGGCAGGGGGAAGTGAATTACAGAGAGAAAGGGTGATCTCCCAGGAAGTTGAGTATCCCAAACGGGTGACGACACGCCTAACTGAGGAGTATATGGAAAAATTGAAGGCTATGCAAATTAAAATAGTACCGGAAAATTGTGAGAATAAGAAATTGGAATGGTTCACAGGGAAATTAGAAGAGGTGGTCCAAATGCAAAAAGGGTATATAAAGAAAAGTGCTGGCTAGAACTATTAGAAGCCATAGAGAATAAAAATCTAAGGCAATTTTGGAGATTAGTAAAGTCGGTAGCGGGAACACCAGATGGAGAACTGAACTGTGTGGTGAGTGAGGCCGCATGGGAAGGGTACATAGGGGAACTATATGGGGTAAGGACTTCTAGAGAGGTGGTGGAGCATAAAGTATGGCAAGAAATCTCAGATGATTTATTACTACAATTTAACGAAGACTATGTTGAGCGCACAATAAGAGAACTCAAGTTAACTCGGGCAGCAGGTCCGGACAATCTTCCTGCTATAATTTTGAAATCCGAGGTAAAATGGTGGGCAAGATTTCATGCCAAGATGTTCCAGGTAGTCCTAAAAGAAGGGGTAATGCCACCAACCTGGAAGGGGGCAATAATTAGGCCAATTCATAAGAAAGGGAGCAAAGAAGAGCCACAAAACTATCGGCTAATCAATCTGCTAGATATAGGCGAGAAAGTGTTCTCTAAAATTTTGTTGAAACAATTGAATGCATGGGTAGATGAGTTTCAAATAATACCCACAGAACAGGGGGGATTTAGAGCAGGCCACTCTACAATAGACCACGGATTTGCACTATGGGCGATGGCGATGAAGTCGACGGAACAGAATGGCAAATTATGCTGCTGTTTTGTCGACTTCAGAGCAGCCTTTGATTCGGTGGATCGGGCCTGCCTATGGGAGCTATTAGAGAGGCTGAAGATTCCCAATGATCTACTCACTATAATAAAAGAACTCCACAGGGAAAACTGGGGGCAAGTAATTAAGGATAAGGTGGGTTCCTTAACACCAAAAATACCCATAGCGAATGGTCTAAGACAAGGCTGTGTGTTGGCCCCACAGCTCTTTTTGATCTTCCTGTCAGACCTCCCGGCACATCTAGAGGTAGAGGGCAGTGCCAGCCCCAAAATGGATGGCAATAAAATACCCTGCCTATTGTACGCAGATGATCTGGTGATAGTAGACCAGACTGAGAGGGGCCTACAAAGGAAGCTTAACGCCTTCAAAACATACTGTGCCAGAAAATTCCTAACAATCAATTTAGATAAAACGAAAACCCTATGCTTTGGGAAAAAGATAAGCAAATTTACTTGGTATATAGGCAACCTCAAACTGGAGACTGTTAATGAATATAGATATCTGGGTTTGTGGTTCGATAGAGCTCTAAATTGGAACTCCCATCTGGATACCCAAAAAGCTAAGGCACTCTCATCCATATGTGGTCTAAAAAGGTTTAATGGGGTATATGGAGAGATGTCACACCGACCTATGCTGAGAGCTTTCGAAGCAATGATACCTTCTCAAATTTTATATGGCGTAGAGATCCTTTATTTGAGCGGTAAGGGGTCCTGGGACGTGATAGAGGGGAATTGCTTAAAAAGACTCTTATCCCTTCCTCAATCTTCGATGATACAAGCCATCAGGTTAGAAATAGCCTCAAAATCCTGGAAAATACAAACCCAGTTGGCTGTGATTAGATTCTGGAAGAGATAGGAAGACCCCGAAAGCCAAAAAGTAGCATATTGGTGTCACAATGAAATACTGAGAAGCGAGCTAAAATTGGCAAAAGTCTGCAGGAACAAATTGAAAGGAATCTGCAACTCACTTGAAATCGATTGGGACCACGAAACGCTGCAGGTCCTAAGTACCAAAGGGGAGCTGAAACAAAGGGGGAAGGAAGTTTCTAAAGCGATTGATATTGGCTATCTAACAAACAAAAAATCAGTGGCGCATATGCTAAATGCCTGGCCCAACGAAAACTGGTTCCCCTACCTTGATAGACTACCTAACCGCGGGTTCAGGCAAGAGATCCTGAGGTGTCGAATTGGGATTAACCCATGGATAATAAATAAAGAGCTCAAAGCTACAATTCTAGACCAAGAAGGCCGCTGCAAGTGTAAGTTGAGAACTAAGGGTGACTGGCCGCATATTTTGCTGGACTGCCTGTTTCTCCTAGAGCAGAGAAAATTATGGCTGCGCCCAGTTTTCCTAAAATATGGAATTAAAACAAGGACACAGGCAGCCAGCCTCCTAACAGAAGTACCCTTTATTGACATCGCAATTGCCCTAGGGAAATTTTTAAAGGTGACCCAGAGTGTATTGAGAACCAAGGGAAAAATGTAGTACTGTATGAAGTTTTACTGACTGAAACGGTTACGACGGTAAGAAAAGTGAATAGGTTTTTAATCTTTATAATATGTTTTAAGGCATTTGTAACTTTTAACGGTGATTAGTATTTTATAATTGGACTTTGTATTTTTGGAAATGAAATGCAGAATTGTTTTAAAGAATAACTTTTAAAAATAAGGATATGTATTTACTGTATACACCACCCTTATGCCGTTATGCTCACTGCTTGTTTGTTTAAAGACTACGGTCATAATAAACATAACTTGACTGACTGACTGACTGAGGTTAATAAGATTGTGATACCTCAATACCCTGTGGTCTCCGATATCACGACACTTCTTACTTTGGTCCCACCAACTGCAACAACGTTTTCTGTCATAGACTTGAAGAATGCTTTCTTTTCGATCCCTATTCATCCTGACAGCCGATACCTTTTCGGATTCACTTTGGATAATAGATCGTACAGATTCTGTAGAGTTCCTCAAGGCTATACTGAGAGTCCCAGCATCTATAGTCAGGCATTGAAACAACAACTAGATTATTTTGTTTTACCTGATGGTGTGGTGCTTATACAATATGTCGATTACATTTTGTTGGCCGCCGACACCCCTGAGCAATGTGAAACATGCACTTTGTCTTTACTCACATTTTTGGCATCCCACAATCATAAAGTATCGAAGAAAAAACTGCAATATTGTAGACCAAAGGTAACCTACTTAGGTCACCTTTTGTCTAAGGAGGGGCGTACACTCACGTCAGATCGTATTCAAGCTATTTTAGACACACCAGTACCCTCCACGCAGAAAGAAGTCCGAGCCTTTTTGGGTCTCACCTCCTTTTGTAGACAGTGGATATTAGGATTTTCACACATAGTTAAACCACTGTTAAGTCTGTTGACAAAGGATACCCCAGTTCCCCTTCCATGGACAGATGAATGTGAGAATGCTTTTCACCAATTGCGTCAGGCCCTTTGTTCAGCACCAGTGTTAGGTACCCCTGATTACACGAAGCCCTATACATTGTATGTGCATGAGAGAGATGGATGTGCGTTATCAGTGTTAGTGCAGATGCACGGCGATAAGCAGCGCCCTTGTGCATACTTCTCGGCAGTACTTGATCCTGTTGCCCGAGCATTGCCTGGGTGTTTTCGCTCATTTGCGGCGACAGCTGTGTCAATACGCCAGAGCGAAGGGATAGTCTTATCTCATAAGTTGTTGGTATTGGTCCCCCATGCTGTTGATGCCCTTTTGAATCAGACAAAGACGCAGCATTTAACTAGTGCTCGTCTGACAGGATATGAGCTGACACTGTTGGCTCCTCACATAACTTTGAAGAGATGTGCAACGTTGAACCAAGCTACATTGTTGCCTTTCCCAGCGACCCAGCCTGAGGCACAAGAGACGCATGACTGTGTCTTTGTGACCGAGGAACAGACAAAGGGTCGCATTGATTTACAGGATACGCCCTTTGCAGATGTGGATGGAGAGCTGTGGGTGGATGGGTCCTGTTTAAAATTACCAGATGGAACCACCTCCGCAGCATATGCAATCACCACATTATACACCGTAGTGGAGACAGCACGCATACCGCAGAAGTCAGCTCAGGCAGCAGAACTGATAGCATTGATACAAGCTTGTGAGCTTAGTACAGGATTATGTGTGAATGTTTATACCGACAGCCGCTATGCTTTCAGAGTAGCGCACGATTTTGGTCTGCTCTGGAAGGAAAGGGGCTTTTTGACATCACACGGGACTCAGATTATGTATGGAGAATTAGTACACTAGCTTTTGACTACACTGACACTCCCTAAAAGAATAGCCATAGTAAAATGTAGTGCGCACAAGAAAGTGACAGATAAAATGGGACAAGGAAACGCTTTTGTAGATCGAGTGGCACGAGAAACTGCGATGCAGCCTGGTTCCACCTCTATGTATGTTGTGAAGTCACAAGCTGAACGGTGGCATGATGCTAGGTAGAAGGTATTAGAAATGAAAAAGACTGCTACTGAGAAGGAACGAGAGCAATGGTCCAAAGATGGAGAACTGGACGATGAGGGTTGTTGGAGGAATAAGCAGATGGATAAATGGAAGTTACCCACAGCCTTCGTACAACCTATGGTTCAGATGGCACATGGGCTAGCGCATGTTGGAGCTTCGGCGATCATGAAATTGCTCACACAAGTATGGGAGCATTCAGAGATTGCTAGCATAGCTAAGAGAGTGGTACAGATATGCATGATTTGCCTTAAGTACAATCCGGGAAAAGGGACATGAACTCCGGCAGGAGGATTTGCAACACCCACTGCACCTTTTGAAGTATTGCAAATGGATTATATTCAGCTGGAACGCTCTATTAATCTGAAGTACGTCCTGGTTGTGGTTTGTGCATTCAGTAAATGGATCGAAGCATACCCTACTAAGGACAATACTGCAATGACTACTGCTAAGGTGCTTTTGAAGGAATTTTTCCCTCGTTTCGGTGTTTGTAGATTGCTGTGGAGTGATAACGGGCCCCATTTTGTGGCGGACGTTATTCAGTATGTCCTGAAGGGATTGGGCATTATGCAAAAGTTCCACGCCATATTTCACCCGCAATCAGCAGGATTGGTGGAGAAGTACAACGGCACTCTGAAATTAAAAATTGCAAAAATACAGGCTTCTACTTCTCTAACTTGGCCAGATGCTCTGCCTTTGGCGTTGTTGTCTATCAGATCGGTACCACACTCTCGGACAGGCTTAACGCCTTATGAGATTGTCTTCGGGTGCCCCATGAACATATGGGGGGTGCCCAAACCGAGTTCAGTGTATGATGTACCTTGTTTTTTAATGAATGGCTATTTGGCACAATTAACTGATAGCTTGGTTTCTATTCATCAACAGGTTCGAGAGGCACTCCCTGATCGGTCCACAGGAGAAGGTCATAATCTCGGGCCTGGTGACTTCGTCCTCGTGAAAGCATTTGAGAGGTCGAACAGTCTGGAACCGAGGTGGTGTGGCCCTGAACAAGTCCTCCTAGCCATGAGAACAGCAGTACGAGTGACGAATCGCAAAAATAGGATCCACTCGATCCATTGCCGGAAGGTGCAACCTGACCTGGTGGAGCCTGCTGTACTGACTGACCATCGAGATATCCTGACTACAGAGAGAGGCCGTGCTGTGGTACCTGACGATTCTGAGGAGTTCTTCCCGGACCAGACAACGCCTGCATCGAGGAGATACAATCTACGACCAAGAAAAGAATCTGCAATCGTATAAGAAATTGTCAGAACGGTCCCTAGGTTTGTGAAACGGAGAGCCAATGAGGCAAGGGAGGGGGATCAGCCATGCATTAGAGTAGTGACACCCGTCTTGGCCCGATGGTGAAAAAAACAACGGCTACCTCAGGGGTAAGAGTTCTGACAACACTTTAGATACAGGAAGATACTGTGTCCTTTGTTCAAGATGGATAAAAAGAAACTTTTTGGTTCTATAGGGTTTATTCTCGTTATAACAGTCATCGCTACAGTCATGTGGTTTGTTGAGGAGAAAGCTCCTGCCCGTGAACTGTATGTTGTTTCTACTCCCGTTCCTGATGAGCACTTCTTCAATACACTCCCTTACCAAGAGTTGAAGCATCGACAGTCTTATTTGAATAACACCTTTATACAGATGTTGCATCATACCCACGTTGCTACAAATGCCACAGACTGTTGGATATGTGGGATGATGCCAGCGCACCAAAAGAAAGGGGGAACACCGTTCATACCACTTCCCTTTTCGCATAATGGCTCTTGTAGAGTATGGTACACTCTGCTTTTTGCTACAAGGAAACCTACTGTAGGACGATTGATTTTCAAACTGAACAAAGAATGCCATCAAGATAAAGACGGTTATCCACAAGCCAACTGAACTATATGGGAGTGGGAAGAATATCGACCGGACAATGCATCAACCCCTTATTTCTTCACGAACACCAGAGACACTGTTGGACAGGAGAAATGTGTGATCTCTGTGGCCCAAGCACAAGCTGATTTATGTGTACAAAGTGTAGGCCATATTCCTGTAGGTGTTAGTGATTGCATTGTCGTTCTGAACATTGATGGCTTGAACAACAGTACTTTCATAACACTTATTTTGTATGTGGGAATAAGGGTTATTATCGATTACCAGCCGGATAGTCTGGAGTATGTTATGTATCATTTCTATTGACACCTGTATTTCTGACACCTGCATCATATCATAAAGATTTGAAATTGTTGAATAATGTAACTGTGAACAGATTTAAGCAGACTTTATCCATAGATGATGTGGATCAGACAGATACTAGTCTGCAACAGTATATAGATTTTAATTTGGGATTGTTTTTCTTTGTGGGACCAGCTCTGAACAGCAGAAAGATACGGCAATTAACAAGAGTAGTGGAAGCTGTGACAAATCAAACTGCAGCAGCTCTGGGGAACCTTACTGAAGAGTTACAGATTACTAGAGTTGTTGCATTGCAGAACCGAATGGTCCTTGACGTCATGTTAGCAGATAGAGGTGGGGCTTGCAGAATTATCGGAAGTAGTTGTTGTGTCTTTATACCCGACCATACTCCTTCTGTGTACAAAGCTATTAATAAGTTGCACAAAATTGCAGCTGACATACATCAAGAAAATGGGTCTTGGACGTTCTCCGGGTGGTTCTGGACCTTAATTTCCACATGGGGTTGGAAGGTTCTTACTGGACTATGCATAATTGTTGCCATATTGTTCACCTGCTGTGTATGCATTCAATGTAGCCCTATGATATGCACGTTATGCATTTCATTTTGCGTGCCCAATAAACAAACTGTTGCGGATGCTGCCCATAAGGAAACTATAGCTAGAGAGATAGCGGATATGATGAGCATCGATATAAACGATGAGTATTTAGATTATCCAAGGAAACCGAATGTCTTCAGCAAATGCTGAAAGGGTCGTCTGTTGTAAATAAAACAGCGATAATGTTAAGCATTCGCTGAAGACATGCTATTGTGTCTTCAGTATAGTTTTCCCGCTCATACTCGTATTTACGGCCGGACTCCATTTTGATTTCTGGCCTCCATTTTGTAGGCTACATTGTGCCATGTGCTCGCCACGAGGCAAGTCCTACCTCACTGACTGTCACCCCTGGAGTT
The DNA here is from genome assembly GCF_964263255.1 of Lissotriton vulgaris. NCBI lineage: Eukaryota > Metazoa > Chordata > Amphibia > Caudata > Salamandridae > Lissotriton > Lissotriton vulgaris. The sequence continues at coordinate 1,086,378,287 of NC_141697.1, read as the reverse complement.
TGCCCAGCAACAGGCTATAAATAGTTCCAGCGCATGCCCAGTACGTGTAACATCTGTTTCTGTTTAGAGGGGATCGGAATGTGCATTCAGGGGGCTTCATGAACCGTTAACCCCACCCATGTATTGATCATGTTCAAGAAATGTCCATATATGGTTGTAAATTATTCTTTTGAGCTGTAACCGCCCACTTATGAGCCCCTTCTTTGGTGTATAAAAGGGGACCGCATGTCCGAGTTCTTTGTGCTACCTTGTACAATACTGTAGAGTGTTGTGTGGGCTGTAGTACCACCTTTAAAGGTTTATTAAACTATGTCTTTGTATTTCCAGTTTCCGTGCCAATTTCTTATGTAGTCTGAAGACTTTGCGTACAGAAGGGCAAACCTTTCGCATTTACAGGCCTGGCTGAGGCCTGAATTCATCACAGTCCTCCAATCTATGCACTAATATGTGCCCCATCAACGTCATTGTTAAATCCAAGAGGTATATAGGCCTACAGTTCTTTTTAGAGACATTTATCACCTTTTTTTTAACATACGTGTGTTCTTTCTTTAATGATAAACATTGCTTTCCAATATTTGTCACAGTCTAAGCAAACATTGACAGAACTGAAATATATATGTAGAATTTAAAGTATTTCATTTAACATTTTAACTTAAAAACTCGGGGCCCATTTATGAGGAATTGGAGTAAGGCAGCGCCACAAGTCTTCTTGTTGCGCTGCTTACGCCAACGTAAAAGGGCAGGACTGTACCATATTTACTGAATACAGTGCATTCTTGTCCTTTCCTGCTGCGCTGGCACACATGACACCATGATGCAAAAGTGCTTCCATTGCAGGCAGGGTTGTTGTTGTGCAGGGAGGGGCACCTTCCTGCAAAAAACAATTCTGAGAGGTTTTGTCCTAGTTCTATGTGTGCTGCAGAATGCAACAAACATGGAAAGAGGAAAATGAGAAGAAATTAACACATTTCTCCTCGTAATGTCTGCTCTGGGTAGGTGTAATGTTTTGGCATTGCCCCCGGTTTAAATGATTTTGTAAATCTGGGGCAGCATCAAAATCCGTGGGTGTTGGTGGGAACACCCACCACATCGCCCATGAAACAACTTCTTGACACAGAGTAAGGCAATGTAGGCATTACCTTACTCCATATCTATAAGCACTTGCAAAGCCATGCAGGGTGGCTTTCTGTTGCCTCATAGATAAGATTGAGGGGCATATTACCAAGCAATAGTGATAATTATCGCTATTGCTTGGTTAGAGACAAAAATTTACTGCTGAGCTGCGCCGATTTTTATCGCAGATAAACCTTTGTATTACCAAGGTTTATCGCAAAGCGATAAAAATCGTCCGCAATGCATGAATATCGCTGAAAAGTCTGCGATATTCATGCATTACCGAGCTAATGCTCTTAGCCATGTTATCCACCTACCATTGGATAACATGGCTAAGAACTGCTCAGGGGCAGGTGTTAGCTTTTGGAGATATTCGCGCTTAGCGCAAATATCTCCAAAAGTTGGTAATAGGAGATAGCGATGTTAGCGACTGTTTTCAGTCGCTAACATCTTGGCACACCCACTTTGCATGTCATTAGTGATAAATATCACTGACATGCAAAGTGGGGCCCAAGATGGTCGCTATCTCCTACTAGCTGTCGCTAACTGGTGTTAGCGACAGCTAGGTAATAGGGAGATAATTTTATCTCCGCTTTCTTGGCTTTTAAAGCCAAAAAAGCGGAAATAAACCCCCTTGATAATATGCCCCTGAGAGACTTGCGACACAGGAGCGTCAAAAAAAGTGTTGCTCCAGAGGCACAAGCCTCTCATAAATAACCCCCTAAATTCGATTAGAATATGAAGTGCATCTTTGGTGTTTATGGGCCAAATCTCATCCTAACTCTACCAGGCACGTGAAAAGGTTCCCTGAACATTCAGTGATGTAATTACACTTCCAATTAACATTGCAAAATACATTTACGGTGCACACAAATGCCTCTTTTGTATTTGTCTAGCGAATAGGGAAAGGGGGAGCTCCTTTACCGCCACAACATAGAAGTTATAAAAAAAAAACATTGCCTTTCCCATAAAGGGCTGCAGTGATCTAAAACCGAACCTTTCGACAGCACTAACAACGTTAATAAAAAAACATAAAACACAGCTGTCAGGCTTGCCCGCCAGCTTACACTAAGAGACACGACCAAGAAAAAGAGCTCTTTTCACCTGCATGCATGTTCTAAGACTTTCAGAATTTAAAAGTAATCAAAACTGACAGCGAAAGATTATTGGTGGAAGTGCATTTTCTGCTCCAGGTGAAAGAAAAGTGTAATTTATCAGAAAATTGCCAAGTCAAACATCAGTAATGATCAGCTTGGAGACGGGCGGGCACGCCGCAGACAGAGGGCATTTATTTTGTACTTTTGCTCTGCATGGCTAGGTGATGTGCAGCGCTGTTAACAAGAACCTCGGTGTGTGACAAAAACCAAGAGCCGTCGTCAAACATCCCAGAAACAGACGTAAAATAGTATTATATGTTTCAGGCCGCAAGTCGTTTGCTTAAGCTATCTCAATACCTCCAGGCTCAGTTCACATAAGAGTGCATATTATCGGCACACTTCATTTGCAATTGAGATGACTGGAATTTCTTACAGTGGCAATCTTCTCGTTCGAGTTTCTGTAATTTTTCGAGAGGTTGAGTGGCTTTCTTTCAAAGTTTTGTAATTTAACAGAAACTGGGTAACACTGAAATGAATGATTCAAGCTAAGGCGAATCTGCTCAACTTTCTGCTGGACAAAGGTTAACATAAATGTAATTGATATTGAATCATAAAATCTAAAACTGATCGCTTGTCCTGAAAAACATACGTTCAGCAAAATATTAGCAGTGCATTTTTAGGGCCATATTTAATGCACAAAGCTGTAATCTGTGGGGCCGATTCACAGAACTAACTTAAGACAAAATCCTAAACTTACTACTTTTGATATTCACAGAAGTTAGGATTTTGTCTTAAGTTTGTCTTAAGACAAACTTAAGACAGACTTAAGACAAACTTAAGACAAAATCCTAACTTAAGTCTGTCTTAAGTCTGTCTTAAGACAAACTTAAGACAAAATCCTAACTTCTGTGAATATCAAAAGTAGTAAGTTTAGGATTTTGTCTTAAGTTGGTTCTGTGAATCGGGCCCACTGTCGCTAGATTTGGGCACACTTTTTGAAACTCCTGTAAATGTCGATAAAACTTTTCAATTTTGTAAAAGTTACAACACTGTTTGTTTTTCCCATGTATGCGAAAATCATGACGTTTTTTTACAATTTTTACATCACATATCATACATGAATAAATGAACCAATGAATGAATGAAAGTAAATTCATAACTCCTTCAACAAGAAGCGTCCCAGGCCCTGCTCAGACAATTGTAGCAGGACTAAATTTATATCTCAAGAAACAGAAAAGTCTCCAAATGAACCTTGAACATACTTTAGTCAGAGGGCCGGTCCTAGGGCAGTGCGACTGGTGCTACAGCACTGGCTGCTGACTGCGGGCCTGGGTACTGTGGGCCTCATTTATGAGGCCCCTTGCGCCATCGGAACTTCACTTTTCATGAAGTTCCGTGGCGCAGAAGCCTGCGTGGTATTTATCAGGCAGCAGTGCGCCAGTTTTTGTGGCGTACTGCTGCCTCATAAATATCAGTCCCTTTAACGCAGTGTTCTGCGTTAAAGGGGCGTGCATTGGGTGTTGCTGGGGGCGTTCCCAGCAACATCCATGGCCTTTTGACACTGCCCCAGATTTACGAGAAATCGTAACTCTGAAGCAGTGCCAAAAGCTTACGCCTCCCCAGGGGAGGCGTAAGGGAGGCGCAACAGGGAGAAATGTCTTTATTTCTCCTCGTATTTCCTTTTTCTATGTGTACTGCATTCTACAGCACACATAGAAAGAGGAAAAGCCTCTTGTGATTATTTTTGTACAGAAAGGTTTCCCTTTCTGTACAAAAATAATCTTCCCCGCAATGCAGGCAGCCCATTGTGCGCCGGCGCAGGGGAAAAGGACAGGAATGCGCCATATCTTATAGATACGGCGCATTCCTGCCCTTTGCTTTTGCCGTAGGGAAGCGCAGCAGGAAGGCCTGCTGCACTTCCCTACGGCAAAAAGTCATAAATGAGGCCCCAGGTTCGCAAGCATATTACAGTTATAGAACTACATGCTGCTGCCTTGTTGATTGCCTCCAGTAATTTTCAAAAGACACAAATGATAGACGGAATTCAGAACAAATCAAATATTCACCCCCAGTCAAGAGATCTCGATTGAATCCATTGTTCTTCTGCCCACCATGCCACTCCAGTTTAGATCCAGCCATATGCAAATCAATATTGACCGTGCTCCTCATGGGAACAGTCCAGCCCGAACTGCCAAACCAGGTGCTCCTTGGACCGGAAACAAGCATTCTGGGACTGGTTTTAGGGTATCACCCCTCATCAGCTAAGATAGCTTGTGTACAGTAATTTCCAGGCAACAATAAAAATGTCAAGATGACTCTGGTGATTTATGTTCTTCCTTGAGAGAGATCAGAGTAAGATAGCGCAGAGGGTTAATATGCCTGCTGCAAAGATTGTGCACCATGCATATCACAAAGTGCACATAACTAAACATGTCAGGGGAATAGTCCTTTTGTTAAAGAGATCAATTAGGTATTTGCAGTTTATAAGTTAAAATCCTAATATCGAACAGTGAGCTTTTAACTGCCATCAAAGAGATGAAGGTAAACTACAAGGTGTTGTGTTTATATCTAGGACCCTAATTCGATATTCCCGATTTATGCCCTTGTGAGGTTATAATCAATAATATCCTGATAAAGGCATAAGAATCAGATCCATATTCAGTTTTAGCCCATGCAGTCCAAAGCACAGCACGGCTACTCCCATTGACTCCTAGAAAGCACAGCGCGTTCTTTAAACAAGCCAAGCCTCCAGCAGCCCGGGAAATCCCCCCTCCTTTTGTTTTGATTTGAACAAGAACTCCTGAATTCCAGAAAGAACTGTTAGTTCTTAGTGACGTCTTATGTCCAACCTTACGTCAAACCCGGCACCTTTCCGGTATAAATATACCAACAGTTGCCTTAAGCAAACACACAGTGGTTTGGAGCAGAGCGGCCATCTACTTGCCCAAGAGCCCAGCTGATGCGAGAGCCCACGGAAGCCGCCCCTCCCGATTGACGCACTGAGAGAGACGCTGTCTTTTTCTCCAGCCGAGAAAATCCAGCTCCGGTGTTTCCAGCCTACCCTTGCAAGTTGCTGGGATATCGAGTCCTGAGGAAAGAGATACCAGACCTCCCACATTCTATTACCAAGGTACGGAGCTGACTAAACCCTGAAGAGAATTCTTGATGCAGATTCTTGGCAAAATAATCTTAACCAACTTAACTTAAACTGCTACTTACTTATCCCTTCCCACGTATTAGGCTTAGGTCAGGTACACCGGGGTAGGCTTAGTTAGAAGAACCAGTTGAGTACGTTAGTCAATGTATTTATGTATGTATATATTTTATCCATTTTAAAGTATCATATGGCTAAGAAACCATATCAATGCTTTTACAGTAATATTTTATAATACTACTTTTACTGTACGCACTTTACTTAACTTTAAGTATTGCAATTGTGGCAACTCATTTCTATTGCATGAGAAAGAAGACTGCTCAATAAATAACACCTTTGTATTGAAAACGCCTGTCTCTCTATTTCTCTGCACTCTGGTGAAACTAAGTATGCACTGCTGACTGAGTGGAATAGCTGTCTATTGTTTTCACAGGACTCTAGAGATATACTCTTATTCTGAGGGAGCAAAGTTGTCATGTTTATGCGGTTGTCGGAAGCTGAATCCCTTCTTGTCTGAGCCAGGGGAGCTTGTCCCTCCCTATTCATTCAAGAAAGTTTCCAGTGACCTCTGAGCTAGCTGGCGCAAACCTAAATTAAGTTTAACGTAGTCAGTAGAGACCTAGATGACCTCAGTCCTACGTCTACACTGCTGTTTATGTTTATCCAATGCGCAGAGCCTATTGGGAAAATAGGAACTACACTACAAAGGTATAGATTACAGCGCTATGATTGTTTTCCCATCTTTCATTATCCAAATGTTGCAAAAAGGGTTCATTTAGGTAGAAACCAATTTATATTATTAAAGCGAACCCCCAACCATGGTGTTTTGTTTTGAATTTGGAGTTTCTGCTTCTCCTGACCAAGCACTCTTAAACTATGCTGCCTACCAGAATGGATAACATATGAGCCCTACTCCTTGTAGTCCTCTGTTTTATGTAACATTTCCTTTATGCTGATTTACACACCTTTGATTGATTGTCTCTTTGCAATGTGTGTGTGATGTAAAGTTCTCTGACACCATACACTGGTATGAGTGGTACTATAAAAATGAGAGAGTAGTTATGAAGACTTGAGGGGCACTGTGAAAGGGTGGGTGTGAGGGAATACGTGGCAGAGGTGGTCATTGGGGGGCACCAACAAACATTGTCACACCAGGCGCTGCCGGTGCTTAAGCCAGAACTGCATGCAGGTCAATTCAGCAAAGTACCATGGGTAGCGGAAGTGACATCACCCATCCTTTGATCTTCACTTTAACTCACACACACATTCTATTGTACATACTCACACATAAATACACTCACCCACAAGCACACACACAACATACATTTAAAAGCATTTTGTGCTCATCTCCACAGCCTGGTAGGGTTATATTTCAGCTTATTAATCATGCACTTTTAGTGTAATAAAATAATTGACAGAATACAAAGAGAATGCAGCACCAACTGATTTACTGAGTTCATGGCACTTATTTGGACATCCCTGAGCACAGGGGTCCCAATAGCAGTTCTAGGGATAGCAAGGAGCAAGACAGGGGTAGCAGCTGCAACCCTAAAATTACATTCATGGTGCCATGTAGGACAGCGATCTGCCACCTGCTCTGGCTTTATGCACTTTAAATATGGATAATATTTTTTGATTAGCACGCGGAGCGTAGTGCCCTTACAGGGAAATATTTTTTTATTTTTTCCGGAATATATTGAGGACCGTTATTGTGAAATGCCCTTTGTATAATCTTGATAGCTTTGAATTTGATTCTCATTTGGAGGGGTTAGCAATGCAGTTGCTTCAGACCCTGCTGAATAGACTGTCTTTTTGGGATGTTTAAGACCAGGTAGGCTGCTGCATTCTGTACTCGTTATAGCAGGATAACCAGCTCCTAATGTTTCTTTCATAAAATGGTTCCAAGTTAAATATAATTAATAGAAAACATGTTTGATTTCTTGTTCTGAGTATTTTCATTGTGCCCAAAGACTTTCACAAAAGGTCGGCTTGCAGAGAATTGTTCTACATTTCTAGGCTGCTAGGGCTCAATTACAGTGAACGTTTTCTTGATATTTAATGAAAGTTGGCGGCATGCCAAATATGATATATGAAGATATCATCTCATACATATTTTATTTATTTATTTTATTTATTTAAGCTTATATCGCGCACAGCTACCCACGCCAGGGATAGACTATAGAAGAAAGGAGGGTGCATCACCTGACTTGAGGCCACAACCGACTATTGGCCACGCTTAGTAAAAAGCAGAGTCTTCAGAGCCTTACGAAGCGGAGTAGGTTGGTCTCTGATTTTAGTGCCAGTGGGAGGGAGTTCCAATATTTAGGGCCCAAAGTAGAAAAGGAGCGGCCTCCCATTTTTGTCAGCTTCCATCTTGGCACTGTGAAGTTGCCAGTGTCCGATGACCATAGTGAGCGCAGGGGTCTGTAGGGTTTTACCAGCTCTTGAATATAGGCTGGGGCGCTGCCCCGCTTGGCCTTGAACATGTAACAGAGTGCCTTGAATTTAACACGTTCAGGGATGCTCAGCCAGTGAAGGTCATGCAAGGCGGCAGTGGCTGAAATGCGTCTAGGGATGTTCTTTAGCAGGCGCGCAGCCGCATTTTGCACAACCTGAAGCACATGTATGGTGGCTTTATCTGCGCCCAAGTAGAGAATGTTGCCATAGTCCAGGCGTGATGTTACAAGTGCCTGGACTACGGTTCTGCGGGAGGAGAGGGGGAGCATCCACAGAATCTTATAAAGCCACCGCAGCGTTGAGAAGCAAATGGCTGCAACCTTAGTAGCCTGTTGCCTCATAGTTAGCCTGTCGTCAATAATGACACCCAGGTTACGAACTGCAGTAGATGGTGTTGGCGCATTTCCCAGTTCGATGGGCCAATGGCGGGGACCCCAGAGATGTTTGTTCCGACCTAGAATGACCACCTCGGTCTTCTCCCCATTCAGCTTGAGACAGTTTCTCCGCATCCAGTCGGCCACAAGAATGAGGCCCGACTTGAGTGCGGAGATATTGTTCTCGTCTCTCCCTGATAGGGAGAAGACAATCTGGGTGTCATCTGCGTAGGAGAACAGGGTTAGCCCTGCCTGTTCAACTATGGTTGCCAAGGGTTTAACATAAATATTAAATAATAAAGGGCTAAGGATTGAACCTTGGGGAACGCCGCGGGTAGATGGGCAGATGGTGGAAGCTGCTTTAGAAGAAAACACTTGAAAGGTTCGGTCGTTAAGGAAAGACACCACCCAGGCCAGGGCCTGGCCTGCCACATCTAGAGATTTCAGAAAGTCAATGAGGATGGAATGCGACACGGTGTCGAAGGCTGCGCTCAAATCCAGCAGGATGAGCGCCATGGTGTTTCCCTGATCGACACCGTGCCTAAGACTCTCTGTTACCCCCAGGAGGGCTGTCTCAGTTGAGTGCCTAGGCCGAAAGCCCGACTGAGAAGGATGGAGAAAAGCAGTGTTTTCGACCAGTTTAGAAAGCTCGGAATTTATATGTCTCTCCAATATCTTCGAAAAGATAGGCAACAAAGATATAGGGCGAAAATTGGTGGAGTTGGAAGAATCTGCACCCAATTTTTTCAGTAAAGGGACAACCATGGCGTGTTTCCAAGGTTGGGGGACATGGGCCTCACTCAGAGAAGCGTTAGTAATTTGATAATGATGGGGTGAGTGAGGGGATCTAATTGTTTTAGTATTTTGGCCGAGAGAGCGTCCGGTGGGGAGCCCGATCGCACACTATTTAAACAGGAGACAAAGGAAGTGGCATCTAGAGGCTGCCAGGTAGTGATTACTGCATCAATGGCGGTATTCTCCGGTTCCTGGACCATATCAGGGGCAGTGGAAGTAGTCCCTGGGAGTGTAGTAAAATGGTCGTAGATAAGATCAACTTTATTTATAAAGTAATCTGCTAAGGACTGACACTGGGTGGCATCAAGTGCCGGAGGGGGAGGAGTAGAATTTGCACCAGTCAATTTTTTAACAACGGAGAATAGCACCTTTGGGCAATTTTGTGCATCAGTCACTGTTTTTTTAGTGTAATCTGCTTTAGCAGTTTTACAGCTATTGTGGTACTTTTTCAAGGCTTCTTTTATATGACTTTGCGTGAAGGGGAATAGCCTTGTCTCCATTTACGCTCCAAGGTCTTACATTGTGAGCGGAGGCTTTTTAGTTGTTCCGAGTACCATGGAGCCGGGGGATGGTGTGAAAGTGCGGATTTCGATGTCATTGGTAGCGCCAAATTGACAGCATTGGTTAGCCAGAGTTCAGTGGCGCAATTGAGTGCAGCAACTGGTAGTTCAGCGCACGGGAGTATTTTGATCAACAGCTTATTGAGTTCTGGCATGTTGATCTTCCCCCAATTCCGAGCTGGCCTCGCAGTTTCCACCTCAGGTCTTATTGCTGTTTCAGCCATATCTAAGGAGAAGGGGACAGCTAAGTGGTCGGACCAGGCAATTTGTAGGGCTTCACGAGAACAGTCTAAGGACAGATTGGACAGAATCGGGTCCAGTAAATGACCGGCACAATGCGTGGGACCTGTGTTTTGAAGTTGAAGATTAAAAGCTTCCAGGATGGAGAGAAGCTGATTTGTGGTCGTCTAGATGTATATTTAGGTCCACTAAGATCGTAAAATTCGACGCTTTAAGCATTACTGGAGCTAAGAAATCCGGTAATGATGTTATCCATGAGCTCGCTGTCCCAGGGGGACGGTATACCAATAATCTTGACAGCGTGAATTGGGGGGTAATGGACAATTTAAATAGGGCTGATTCACAATCTTTTTGAGTGGCATCTACCAATTTACAAGTGTATGCATTCTTGAAAATAATTGCAATTCCACCACCCCTGCCAGAAACTCTATCCTGACGAAGAATGGCATAATTGGAGGGCATAGCATCTGCAATATCCGGACCTGAGCAGTCCCTGAGCCACGTCTCGGTCAGGAATATCGCATCAGGTTGATTTTCAACAAGAAAGTCATGGATATTGTATCTATGTTGTGGCAAGGATCTGCAATTTATGCTCCAAAATCTTAAAGGGGGGCGAGTGGAAGCTGTCCTGGAGCATACCTGTCTCTTTTGTCTACCTTGATGTTGGAGGGATCTGCATTTGGTAGGAGTTTTTAATGAGAAGCTGCAGCGAGGACAGCTGAACTTATGAGGCGGGAGAGGGTAGGTGGAGCAGTTATTATTGGGAGCACCACGTAGCGCATATAACTCTTCGAAAGAATATGTGAGAATCATGATGGATATAGTCGCTTTACTCACCAGAAGAAGAGTATGCCAGAGCCCAGAGCCCGGCCCAGCGCGGACGGGCGCAGACGGACTGGACTCTGGCGTGACTCCGGCGGGCATCCGGCGCGTCCGCAAACGCGTCCGCTACGCGGAGAGGCCTTTCCCTTTTTTAAAGGAAGTCTAGAGCGCGTCACGGCGCAGCCCGACCCAATATGGCCGCTGTCCTGCCCTCGCCTCCCCGGGACCAACTCTCAGCGTCAACACTCAGCTGAGAGTGGCCCAGGCGGCAAAGGGAGGTGAGGAGACAATTACAAATACAAGCGCTTATTAAAATCAAGCGACAAGGTTATTAACCCACTACTTTAAAACGAACATAAAAATGCTTATTACTTCAAGCGTAGCGTAGCGCTGCTTGCAGTCAAGACAGGAGAAGAGCGTAAGAACCTCCGGCTTTCCGCCTCAGAGGGTGAAATGCTAATCTGTGCCCAGGAAGTGAGCCCTTTTTAAAGAAGTCTAGAGCGCGTCACGGCGCAGCCCGACCCACTATGGCCGCTGTCCTGCCCTCGCCTCCCCGGGACCAACTCTCAGCGTCAACACTCAGCTGAGAGTGGCCCAGGCGGCAAAGGGAGGTGAGGAGACAATTACAAATACAAGCGCTTATTAAAATCAAGCGACAAGGTTATCAACCCACTACTTTAAAACGAACATAAAAATGCTTATTACTTCAAGCGTAGCGTAGCGCTGCTGGCAGTCAAGACAGGAGAAGAGCGTAAGAACCTCCGGCTTTCCGCCTCAGAGGGTGAAATGCTAATCTGTGCCCAGGAAGTGAGCCCTTTTTAAAGAAGTCTAGAGCACGTCACGGCGCAGCCCGACCCAATATGGCCGCTGTCCTGCCCTCGCCTCCCCGGGACCAACTCTCAGCGTCAACACTCAGCTGAGAGTGGCCCAGGCGGCAAAAGGAGGTGAGGAGACAATTACAAATACAAGCGCTTATTAAAATCAAGCGACAAGGTTATTAACCCACTACTTTAAAACAAACATAAAAATGCTTATTACTTCAAGCGTAGCGTAGCGCTGCTGGCAGTCAAGACAGGAGAAGAGCGTAAGAACCTCCGGCTTTCCGCCTCAGAGGGTGAAATGCATATTGTTTACAAACATATTCCTCCATTTAGTGTAGCGGTTCTGTTTAATAGTCCAGTCTGGTGATGTCTCTGCTGACAATATTTACGCTACAAAATTCATGTCAGGCACACACCAGATACATTTTAATGCATGGACAAAGTGAGCAATAGCCAGGGCCAGTTCACTGACAGAATATCCGCCCTCGAAATATCAAGGTAAAAATATTGGGACCAAAATATCGAGTTCGAAATGTTTGTAATCCCATACTCATAAGGGTACAAACATTATTGAGAGAAAAAATATAAATGTCATCAATATCATTGTAATAAATACCGTTTTCTAACTATATATAAAATAAAATGATAGATTTTATATATTAAATAGTAATATTATTTAATAAAAAATAGAATCTATATTTCAACACATAAACTTGATTAAAAAGTTAAGCACATATATAATATTTATATATATTTGCCTATTTATATACTTAGAAACAATTATTAAACTAATACTTTTAATTCATATTATACTTTCAGTGTTTTTCATAATATAAAAAGAGATATTAATATCTGTATATACATAGACATATACCAAAATCATATAATCTTTAAAACACAAAATATGTTAATTAAATTAAAAAGTAAAAACTTAAAATGTGTTCAATTTGGTACAAAACAATTACACATTAAAACATAAATAATTAAAAATATTATAATTTTAAATCAACAAAAACATGATACTGTAAATTATAAATTATTAAAATATATTATGTAACACATACACTATTCCCAATACTATTTATACAAAAGAACACAAAATATTATAGTAAATATATTATTATTATTATTAAATTTCTTTATTCGGTATTTCATGATAGAAATCCATAAAAGCATTTTTATACACATTTTACCATTAAAATAAAAGGAAAATACACCTTTTAAAAATTGAAGTTTTACAATAAGATGGGAATGGGTACTTAAAAATAGTTCAATTCTGTTTACATTTGATAAAGTTCGTTGTGTGAACAGTTTCCTCACAGGTTATTTCTATGTTTAAAAACACATTCATTTTGAATAGTTAACCATATGGTAGCAAGTAGCTTCAGAGTCCAGAAATTGAAGGCGTAGCATTGCAGGGTGACACTGTCTTAGGTCCCACAATTTCAGCAATGGTGCCAGCCAAATTTTGATGGCGGGTGGATTGCCCCTGCCAGGCCGGCAGTAGTGACCACCCGGCCAGCAGGGGCGATCCACCCGTCATCCACACAGCAAAGACCCCTCGCCATATTATGATGGCTGGGGGGTTCACGGCGGAAGGTTTAACAGTCCGCCGCTTTTCCGCCAGTCGACGAGAAAACATGGGTAATATGGTGGTGGTGTCTGCAAGACACCGCCATCAATATTACGATCACTGCGGAGATCAGCCTTTCCATGGCGGCGATGCTACCATGGAAAGGCATATGGTCTTTGCCTTTGTGGGCCTTTGTGGGGCCCCAGAAAGTTGGGGGGTGTGGGGTGCACATGGGAGGTACCCCCCTGCTTTGGCATGGACAAAGTGGCAGGCACCGCGCGGTGCCTGTCACCTTGTGAATGCCAATGCACAACTTGCATTTCCCGCATTGTGGTGGGCGGTGCGGTGAGCACCGCCCGCCACAATGATGGGAACAGGGGATGCCACCGGCACGGTGGTGGTGGCATCCTAAACGCAGGTGCGGAACTCAACAACCCTTGAGGACCATCCCGCATTCCGTTACGGTGGCGGGCGGACTTTGTCCACCCACCATCATAATAGGCCGCTAAGTTAGGTACAATTTATAAATCTCCCACCAGTAAAAGCCACAGTAGTGAAAGTTTGTGATTGCGGATAGGTAATTTTTACTATAACCAATCTAGCCAGTACAACAGTAGGGAAACTGTTGATGTGGAGGGGTAAAATGTACTATTTCCAATCCAATAAGTGCAACAGAAGGGTAAGTGTTGGATAGCGGAGGAGTAAAATTTACTATTCCCTCTCCAGTCAGTACAATATCAAAAACAAACAAAATATCTTGAACAAAATAAAATTATTTCAAAAACAATCTAAATAAAGAAAAAAATATACATATTTTATAAACAAATAAAAATATATTTAGCGCAAAAAATGTAAAAAGAAACATTAAAATCTCAAACTTATTATCACAAATACCTTAAAATATTATTATGAATAAAAATACTCAGTACATACATTTCATTTTCTAACTACCCACCTTATAATCCCATAATATCCACAACCTGCACCCTACACCCAACCTACAGAAGATTTTTACACTATAAATATTCAACAAACTAATTATCATTAATTAAACAATATACCCTATACAAAACACACAACACGCTCATAAAATGTTACAAAAATGTACACAATTAACATAATTAATTATCAAAATATTTAATGACTATTAACTACAAAAATAATTATTAATTACTTATAATTAATGTACTTCCCACCCTGTACCCCAACAAAACCCACAACCCACATCTAAAATAAGAAAAAACATTCATTGCACAATTAACAACATGTATCAACAATTAAACAAATATTGATTAAAAAAGAAATGTCAATTGATTAAAATTGATACCCTTCCCACCCTTTACCCCTATAAACCCTATAACCCACACCTAAAATTAAACTAAAAAAACAGAATTACTCAAATAAAATAAAATTGCCAATTAAATAATGAATAGTATTTAGCAACTAATTAATAATTAATTAAAATTGATTTTCCCCCACCCGTTATCCCTATAGACCCCAAAACCTGCACCTAAAAGGAATTTAATGAAACAATTTACATAATTATTTATCAATGAATTAATATTAACACCTAATTAATAATAATTAAAAATAAATTAATTCCCTCCCTTTATCCCCATAAACCATACAAACCACACCGAAAAATAAATAATTACACAAATAACATAACTAATTCTCAATTAATTACTTTGGGGCCTATTACGATCTTGGTAGGAAAGACTCTGGCCTTAGGTCAGAGGCTTTCTGACAGATTGTCGGTTTCAAATCTGACCGGCTGATTAGAATACATCCGGTCAGAACTGAAATAGACCCGTCGTTTCGGCTGGATTCCACGGGCTCAAGAGCATGTTAACAAGTCAGAAGCCGGCCAGTTATCCATATGGATGGCTTACGATTAAGCATGAGCGAATTTTGCGGATCTCGCGTTCGCGAATTTTGCGGATTTGCGGATTCGCAATCCGCAAAATCCGCGAATTCTCGCGAATTTGCGGATTTTTTTTTTTTTGTGTTTGCGCGGGTTTCTGCCAGTTCGCGAGGGTTTTGTACAATGTCGCAAATTGCGAACTTACCTGTCGGGTCGCAAGTTTCGCGAACTTGTTGTTTCTACGTGTCCAGCCTGTTTGGGACACTCTTCTTCATCACTGCCACTCTCTGTCACCACTGCCACTCTCTGACTACTCATGCCACCCTCTGGCCCACCCATGCCACCCTCTGTTTCATCACCACACCCTCTGGTTGTCCAGTGTACATTATTTTCGGCAAAGCAAAGCACACCTTCCCTGCCTCAAGTGACCTGAATTAATTTGGGGCTGATTAATGTGTCACAGAATATTTTTTTAGCTGGCACCTGCTTCCTTAGTGCGCCCTGATTAGTGATCTTTTGCACTTGCTAAGTGCTTTCATTGTTGCAAAATTAGTTACAACACCTGCCCTGCCCCAACTGACAATAATGAATTAGGGGCTGATTAATGGATTTTAACTTCCAGCCTGGCTCCTGCTTGTCTCCCTTAGCTGTAATTCAGGACCTTTGTGGCATATGTGTAACTATTCTGAGGTTCAGAGCAGGGTCACATAATAGTTTCAACTGGCAACTGAACTCTGGAGGGGCCCCTCAGGAAGCACTACAGGAAATGGCTACTAATGATGAGCCTGAACTTTTGAACCTGGTAAGTAGTTACTTTCAGTTTTGCTAAGATCGTATTTCTGCAATTTTGCACTTATTCGCGGGGCGCGAACTCACGCGAACAGTGCGAGCAGTGCGAGCAAAATCCGCTGCTCGCGGATTTGCGGATTTTGCGGGAAATTCGCAAATCTCGCGGATTGCGGATTTCCCGAAAATCCGCAAAATCCGCGAGCGGAACGGATTTTCCGCCCATGCTTACTTACGATGCACAGTTTTCAACAGGCTTTCTGTGCCGGACTTTCCAACATGGAAAGCCTGTCGGAAAGTATGTTTAGGGGCCCTAGAATGCCCCCTTTCTGTTTGCGGCCTCTGGTTTGGGGAAGAGGAGGCGAATCCTTGTTGATCACTGCACCTTGTGGAAGGCACCTTTAGGGTGTGCAGGGATTAACACAATCTCCAATTTCTCCATGGTTTATGGCTGAAACACAAGCCCCATGGAGAAATGGGAGTATGTGAACTCACCATGGGGCCGACTACGATGCGGTCTGAAATTGCTCCGATCATCGGATTCCTTTCCGACCGCCTCATTATGACTGAGGTGGTTGGCAGGGAATCCGAAGAGCCATTCCAGCTGGGTTTTAACAGGCTTGGAGAACCTGTCAGCTAGTCAGATTGTGGCCAGTATTCCCTACGGCGGTTCTTTCCGCCCTAGGAATTATGATGTTGGGGTTTGGCAGCCTTTCTATTCCAGCCTTTAGGTGCCTGCTACCGGTAGCAGGGATGAACGGCAGTGGCTTTGGTCGGTCCCACGACCAAGACGATGTTGGGATGAGGAAACTCTGCCCGACATCCTAATAGGGCCCCATGTGTGGTTGCATCATAATACCGGTGTTGTGACCGTAGGTTGGTCCCGAGACTGTGTCTGTGTTGCCCAGACTCAAGTCCGCCAACTTTGTAATCGAGCCCTTAATATTAACCAACCAACTTGGATCCGGGGAGTCTAACGGATAACGAAGCATCTGGATACTTCTAGGTAAAATTCAGTCGGATTCCCATTGAATTCAATGGGAGCCTGTGTTCCGACCGAATACACAGACTCTCAGTGAAGTAAGGGATGGATGGGGAAAAGTGGGCACACCATGGTACCAGCCACACTATGCATGGTTTGAAAGGGGGTCCCATGGGTACCCCCCACAGGTCCAATTCAGAAGGCCCAGGGCGAAGGAGGGCCTTCTACGGGCCCCCAAAGTCAGATTCTGACTGCTGATCTGAGTTGGAACAACCGATTTGGAAGGTCTGTCCAAATCTGACATTGTAATCACTTGTTCGGAGAGCTTCCAAGTCGTTCGGAAATGTAGCTGGAAAAAAACCCACGATTCAGCTCTGAATGACTTGGACTTTCCGAATGCGGTCTGGTTCAGATTTGGAACCAATCCGGAAAGTCTGAACATCATAATTGGTTGTTCAGAAAGGTTTCTGAATCGGTCGGAAACAAGGCTTCTGAATCAGATTCGGCAAACCTGAATACAATTCAGAGCCCTTTAGAAGATCATTGTAATTGACCGGTAAATATTAATTTATACAAATAAATTACTCCCCACCCTTTATCCCTATAACCCCACAACCCAAATCCCAAAAAAAAGAATTTACTGAATCAATTAATTATTATCAATTTCCAAGTAATATTAAATTAATTAAAAATACATTTTTTCCCACTCTTCATCCACTAAACCCCACACACTATACATACAATGTATATAACAAAAATTATTAGCACAATTATTATTATTAAATACCAATCAAATACATATTATTAAATAGAAAACAATCAAAAATGTATTATTATTAAATTACTTCCCAACCTGTGCCCCTATAAAACCACAACCGCTATGGAACTAAAGAAAACAACATTTAATTTAATAACTACTAATAATCTAACAACTGTATTTAAAAACATGAAAAATAATTATATCAAAAAATTACACCTATACATTCAGAATATATAATAAAATCCATAACAATAATTTAAAAATGATAATATAAACACCTATGTTTTTGCTAACAATATTATTAACTTTGATATTTTACAAAATTGATGTGACTTACCGATGTTCTTTACATCAATATTCTTGCTGAAAATGTTTCCATACCACGATATGTTACACTTGATATTTTGGTATAACGATATTTTGTACTTAATATTTTGACTAAATACCTCCAAGGCCCCCAAGTTCAACACCCCCCTGTCAATAACTCCAGTGTGGTGATGTCTTTGTTGACAATATTTATGATACAACATTTATGTCAGGTGATGTTCTGCCAAGGAAATTCTGGTACTACATCAGAGGCAAATGAGGCAATTGATACTATTTGAGGCCTCGTTCAAGGCATATATTAGCTGTTTTTGTGTGATTCAATTCCTAAAAAGTAGAACATACTTTACGACTTTTTGGCATTATGCTAGCTTTAATTAACACAAAGTTGGTAATGAAATAAAAAATATTTTTGTACAGGGGCCCCCAAAATATGTCTTGCCTAGGTCACCAGAGATCCTGAAGATGACACTTTACCATTTGCAATGCAGTAACATCTTTTTTTGAGCAAAAGCAAAGTTAAATTGCAAAATAAAACTCTACATGTATTATCCATTAGTAGCAGAACATTTTATACTGATTACCCACTGACTGGTTCACATTTACCATGGCGATCACATATGTAATCAAGACTATGAGCCTCATTATGACTTTCGCCCGACTGCAATCCTGTCAGAAATGGGATGCCCCGACTAGCTGTTGGCGGTCCGGCCATCCGGATTACAATGCGCCCACCTCCATGGTGGTCACAATCTGTATCATTTGTATTGTGGCATGTGATGCGGGCTGCACCACATGCCGCAATACATTAAAACACATTGCAGATATATCCCTGCACCATGTGGCAGGCACCATGTAGTGCCTGCCGCATGGTATGTAGGGGGCACCGTAGGTGCCCCCCGCGGACCATATCCAAGGGCCATGGGGAAGGAGGGCAAGCAATGGGCCCCTAAATCCATTTCCGCTAGTCTATTCATGGCAGGTTAACCGCCATGAAACAGCTGGCGGAAAGGGACATTGTAATCCCTACGGCGGTGCCTGAGCAGGCCCTGCCACCATTGAAGCGATTCAAGTCCGTCCACTGGTCCGATGGGCTCATATGTATGGGGGTCAGTCTCCCCACCCAACCCCTATATCCACCCACCATCATAATGCGGTCTGCAGACATGCAGGGTCCAATAGTGGTGGGACTACCACCAACGTGCTGACTGTGGTGGTCCCACCGCCATCATAATGAGGCCCTATATTCTCTGTGGTGCTAATTACAGTATCAGATGACTGCTTCCATGTGCCCTTTTGAAACTAAACTCCCTCAAAACGGAATTCATCTTAATCGCCCCCCCTAACAAAACTCCCACTATTCTAGATTGGCTGAAGCACTTAACAGCTCTCAAATGACAACCTCTCATTGTCGACTCAGCGTAATCGCTAGGGATAACGCTTGACAGCAATTTAAAGATGCAGACGCATATCAGAGCTTCAAAAAAAAGGAGACAGCTTCCACCTGAAGACCCTGTAATAACTGAAACCCTTTCTGCCAGCCTTCGATGTCGAACAAGCAGTTCAAGCCTTAGTAATACCTAGAGTGGAATATGGGGGTGGTAACCTTATGCGGCCTCCCAAGGTCTTCGACAGCTCCACTAAGAGCTACTATTAACTCAGCTGCGAGACTCATCACGGGTTCAAAGAGAAACTCTCACATATCCCCTGACATCAGATCCGTCAACTGGCTACCATTTGAAGCTAGAATTCATCTTAAAATCGTTTTTATGACTCACAAGGCCCTATTCCACAATTCTCCGCACTACCTAGCTCAGAAACTGGAGCTCTCTGCTGGCAGCAGAGCCTCCTGGAGTGCCAAGTCACTTCTTCTAAAACCACAACGATTTGCCAAGAAAAAAAACTATATTTGTTCATTCTCTTTTATGGTTCCTAGGATCTGGAACGCTTTGCCCACTGAAACAAGAACGAACCCTTCCTCTACCTCCTTCAAAAAAGAAGTGAAAGCGATGCTCATGGCTCAATTCACGTGAACTCTGGCCGTTTGCTAGTTTCTCTGTATATTATACCTATCTATGTCTCGGTGCTCAATAGTTTTTTGTCTTTCAAGATAGCTGATCTATACATGTATAAGTTATGTATCGCTGTTTCACCTATTTCTTGTTTTGTTACATCTTGTATTCTTCTTACAATTGACTTGTATAGCGCTCTGATACTCGTAAGAGTCTTGTTCGCGCTATATAAAACCCTCAAAGAAAGAAAAAGAAAAAAAGAGGATCTCAAGAATAAGGCCTGCACAAAGTGTGGGATATTGCACTGTTATATCCCAAAATGGATAGTGTTATGTGTCCCATGTTTCTTTTGAACATCAGTAGATCCTACATTTTAATAACTTAAAGGCTGATTTAGAGTTTGATGGACGGGTACCCTGTCACATATGTCACAAATATCACCCTGTCTTCCTTCTTACAAGTGCATTAGGATACAAAGCACTTGAAAGAAGGAAGACAGTATTACCGTCACATTTGAGACCGGACACCCGCATGACAAACTCCAAATTCGGTCCTTTATTTTTGATTCGCTATGCTTCCTATTTCTATTTTCTATTTTACTATTCTGAACCTGCAATTGACTTGTTTAATCACATTTGTTTAAATTTTTTGTACATTGATTTTGAAAACGTTACGCTAAAAACCTAACTTTCCTGAAATGATTAACTTCACGAATGCTGCAAAGACAAAGAACGGGAATACATCTCCTTGCTTGAACATAAGGTATGTCACATTAGAGCAGTGAACCTCAAATAGGGTCCGGGGGTCTCATGCAGCACTCCTGACCTTCACATGCGGCCTCCTGGCCAACAGAGGAACTGGGCCTCTGATTCTCGACTCAGCACAAATAACCAGAAATATGTTAAATAAAGGGGCACACATTTATTTACAGCTTAACTGAAGTTAAAGGAAGTAATTAATGCGTAGTTCCCCATTTAAACGTAGGATCGTCTTCATTTATTTTTCAAGACTTGTTGCAACTGTAAAAATATGACAGTCTCTTCAGAATTCAAAACATGTATTTCACTAAAATGCTGAAGTGTTTCCTCTTATATCAGTGCAGTGAGATTTATTTTCTCCAAAGTGATACTGTGCATCTTGAAGTTATGTATTTCGAAGTCCTATTATATGTGATAATGAAAAGAAGTGAAAGTGAAATAAAAAAAAAAAATTCTACGACCACACAGTTTGGTCAAGTGGGGAAGCCGTGATAAATCCCAGGTTTTCTTGCTTTATAATGTGCAATTAAGCCATTATATGTACATTCTTTGCTTCCCCAATGCCCACCTTATACCCCCCCCCCAACAATGCGGCCCTCGATCATCACACTACTGGCATTCTTTTTGGTCCCCTGGAAAATGTTTGTGAGAACCCATGCATTAGAGGATAAACATCCATCAGTCCTACGAAGCCATTTATAATATTTTCACTTGGGCAAATATGGAACATTTCATTGCGTGGAGAACATGTTCCAAGTTATACTAAATTCTGAATCATTTTAGTTGGCTGGCACCCATGGCAGTGGAGGAACTACTTAAATATTTTGGCCCTTTTTGCTGCCCATGTATGTGTTATTTGTGAGACAACAACACTTTCAGTATTATTGCAATTATGAGACTTGTGATAAATGTCGACAGATCAAACCTGCTAATATTTATTGAGAGGAAAATGGCCAAGATTTAGGGGAAATGCAGACATTGGTGCGGTAAGCACCAACATCCTCACGTTATTCCTCTAAAAAATCCTAATTGTATGGCATTTATTATTTCCGACGAATTCTTGCTCAGCGGAGACGGATTTTATCAGGTGGAATAAAGATCACACCAATATCTGGATCGCTTGTAATGAGGGGCTTAATAGGCACCTCAAACATATTTTAAAGTCCTGCTTCTGTAGTTAAGACAAAAATACTGTGTCACACCATGAGACAAAACAAGCCACAAGAACTGGCTTAAAGTCCTACTCTGAAAAGCCTGAAGCCTAGATCGTTTTTAAATCTGTATTATATCTTGAAGGTGTGATATCCTACAAGGTTATAAAAGTACAAAGGCTGTAATGAACACGCTGGTGTAGATAATGGACAACTGTCAGCCAGACATCA
Organism: Lissotriton vulgaris; assembly: GCF_964263255.1. NCBI lineage: Eukaryota > Metazoa > Chordata > Amphibia > Caudata > Salamandridae > Lissotriton > Lissotriton vulgaris. The sequence continues at coordinate 1,086,356,413 of NC_141697.1, read as the reverse complement.
AAAAGTAATCCCACGGGAATTTACAATTTCACAGAACACAAAAAAGAAACTTGCATTTTCTGCTTGCTGTGTGACCCGCTTGATCCCTTCCAGTAAGCCTCATGTCCAGACCAATGGAAACTAAGACTTGTCATCATTCTGGCTGAGCCACTCAAAGGTCACACAGCAATTTATGTACTTCGAGAAGGCTGAACAAAATGCCATTGCTCCAGTTCCCTGAATGAAAACCACAAAGCTGCGTGTCATAATGATATCATTCTCAAGGCACCATCCAAAGAGCAAGGACGTAGCAAATATATTTTCCAAGCTGAACTGGATCACAGTGTATCATTCCACAATCACTAAGCGTTCAAGACCCTAATTTAGGGAAATTGGGCATCCAAACCACTCGCCAAAGGCTTTCCATAGCACATACTCTGGGGCAAGATTTGCAATGCTTGAAGAGACTGACAAATTAACCAATGTTTGGCAACCATATTTTATTGCATCCTTCTTCTGGTAGCCCACATCCGAGTAAAGAAAATAGAATGCACATTCATAAGCCAACAATACAAAAGCTAATATCAATGCTATTAAGATAGGTTTTGCAGAAACCTGACAGTAAAGACAGTTTGAAATGTAAGAAAAATAATTGAAAATTGCAACATAGTGTGCATAGGACTAGACGAAATTAAAAAATAACAGCATACACAGTATAAATGTTCCGACAAACTCAAAAGAACAAGCTGCATCAGAAAATGCAAGCACACAACATCTCATAAATTAGCGCTGCTACCAAACACATCTGCATATTTTCAGAACAATGTATTGGAGCACATTGGGTCTGAAAATAAGGTCACTACACCCTCAACATTAATCATGAAGCACTAATCCATCTCGTACACAGAAATTTTACTATCATCAAAATATTATTCTGCTGACAGAGAAAGAAGTCAGGATTGAAAGGGCTCCTAAATACAGCTGTATCAGCCAGGCATAAAAAGTGAGCAAAAGGAGTTCTGGTAGAAAGAGTAATAATTTGATTATGCAACAAAGGGCGGGACAGCAGAATATTGATTATGGTTGCATATTACAAACAGTAATGGGTTTTTTTCCGGAGTAAATTGTAAGGCGTCAAACATCTCAGAGACAAAAAAAAGGTGTAATATGTTTTTTTAATTAAATTGAATACATTTGATGTTTTTTAATATAAATGATGTTCTGACTTAACAGAAATGTTGATAATATACTTATTGTCAAGCTTATGTGTTTTTAACGTAAACCTGGATGAAATTGATTAATAAAGTTACATACTTTTTTGCAAAAAAAACAAAAAGAAAAGTATTAAAAAACACTGAAGCTATCAACCTCAGTGGAATATATAGGATAGTGTAAGTCATTGCTTCCATTTTATTGTTAAGTATAGGTTTACCTGTAGGGCAGTTTTACGTTAAGGAAAAGATTTGGATAAGTGTCAGTATTAGCTTTAGAGTGTGCTAGGTCTAAGCTAAGAGGAGGTGGTTGGTTTATTGATAGGTATAGGGTTAGTGTTGTGTAAAGCTGAAAGGTAAAGGTTAAAATTAGGAGTAGATAAGGTTCGGATGTTTTTGGTTTTCATGATGAGTTTTAAAATAAATTAAAGATTTACCTATGATTTCTTTATAATGGAGAATCAACCTGAATGGAAAAATAAGGTCAGATATGGAAGCTTGAATTTTGCGACCAATAGCACTTCATTACAAGTTTGGTGGGCCGGGGTTCGACAATTGCCACACATGCTAAATACCATTGTCACTGGATGAGATATGTAGTACATGTGGTAAATACCTCCTATTCAGAGATTTTAACCTGCAAATGAGACATAACATGCAGAATCCATATTAAACACACTGAATACCGTGTTTTGCCTTTATTATGAGATTTTTTCTCGGACACAATTCAAGATATTTGACCAACCAAATCTATTAGGATACTAGAGTGAGAGTCTGAGTTTGACAATTATCACACAACTCCTAAGGATAAGAATTTAGCTCTGCACTTGTAATGGGAACTCTAGATGTTTTCTCACATATCAATTAAAATGTAATTTGTGTTCCTACAGAATAACAAGCATCAATTAAATTTAGGATAGTGGGTAATATGTTTTGCTGTTGTGCTTTAGTAATAAGAAACACGCAAAAGATGATGGGAGTCTGCTTGCAATAATACTTTATACAATAGGACTTTAACACTGCTAACCAGGGCTACAGTGCTTGTCCTCTCACCTTTAAACATGATGAAATTGCCTTACAAATAATTGACACATTGAATTTGCTTGTAAGTCACTAGTAAAGGGGTCCTACATGTACCCAGGGCCTGAGTTGGAATGCAAATAGTGGGCCTGCAAGATTGATAGTGCCACCAGCTTAAGTAGCCTTTCAAACATATTTTGTGAGGACTTGTAGACCCGATCTTCCTCCTCCTTACCCTAATGCCTATTTGATTTTTCCCAGGTTGTCGGTTGGAGAACTATTTGACACTCTTAGGGACTGGGTCAACCCTTCTTATAGATAAACTAATATTGTGCTGAATCCACTATTTTCCTGTTGGTCGTATTTAGTATTCAAATGTTATTGTTTTGAATATCCGAGCAAGAAAAAACCTAGGTCTGAGCTTTAGCTTGTTTATTTAATTCTTCGTTAAAACATAGCATTTGCAGGTTCTCCTGCATCATCTTCATACTAGGGTTGTTGCATACAGTTCTGTTTTCCTGCGAACACGTGTTCCACCCCTTCCAGTACCTGGAGGGCAGAGGCTTTCTCAAGGCTGTAGATGTATTCCAACCATTGTTTAGTGATTGACATTTATTGTGTGCTTCACACCTCATGTGAACTGTGATATTGGAAAGGTTTTCATTGACCTAATTCTAATGGTCGTGTCTGTGCTCAATGAAAGGAAGGGATGTGCCCATATCATCATAAAAAATAAAATATTAGAGTTTAAGAAATATTAAAGATAGAAACAATTAAAAAAGGGGATTTGGTTGTTTAAATTGAACTTAGAGTTTTAAACAAAGGTTCCATATAGGGATAAGGTTAAGTAATGTCCATTGGCATTCTAAGAAGTCATTAACTTTTTAACGAGTATTCTTTAAATCATGGTCCTGGGTATGTCCTGGTTTTAGTTCAACCTCTAAGTTAGAAAAAAACATGTGTGGGGATACATAATAATAGTTATAATCAGTTGCTGAGGAGTCATAGTAGTAACATGTCACATAGCATGTTGGCAAAACCACCCACTCATTTTCCCCTAGCAGCATGATTGGGGAGTCAGCAAGACTTGTCATGCCGGGAAGCATGGAGAAGAGTGGATATTTTGAGAGCAAACTACTTATGGCGGTAAGCTCTCAGTAGTAACACACTATTTGGGGTCATATTGGGAGAAAGAGATGTAGGAAATTGCAAAAGAAAGGCTCCGTTAGGTGAGCTGTAAGTAAACATGCAAGACGCCTGGTAAGGTGACCAGCCCACTGCTAACAAGTGTGTAATTGCATAAACATTTATACTGCTATCAGGCAATGTAGAGGTACAGTGCAGGCCTTTTTAAAAGGGATCTCAGATTTAGAGGCTCATGAAAGGTATACAAAAGGCAGTAATGGTGGTAGCTCTGTTGATACTGATGAAATGCTTATAATGGTACACACAAATGAAATTGCATCACTATTATCAAATTTGCACTTTAAGAACTCCCCATCAACCCCGACTCAGCAGTACGTGATCAGGCAGGCTCTACAACCTGAGGCTGCGGTAACTGAATGACAGGTCACCGGTGGGGTGGCACGTAGATGGCACCAAATGCGTGAATGGGAAACTCAGGTCCATCCCCACCAGATGAGCACAGCTACCAAACAATGGTTCATGGAATTTGGCCCCAATAAAGCACACATGGCCAGAGAGGTGCATACATTAAAAAAAAAACATAAAGTCAACTGTCAACTGGAGTGAAAAAACACACAGCCAATCAGGACAGAGCACGAAGAGTACATGCAGTAATCTTGCGCCCTCATACCGGACATCCAGACACATTACACACTGGCCCACATTGTGTCCAGGCAAGGTTGAAGCCCACCTGGATTTGTTATCAGGGACCTTTCTTGATTTATGTGTGCACAGACAAGGTCCACATTTTTTATCAAACTAGGATTGCTGGATGTACTTTTATGACACTCAAAACTGTGTAAACTTTGCTCGGATTTATTGTCCTTTGAGACAGTCCTCAGACCCGTTTATGTAAGCTGTACTTCCGGCCAATTTAATAAACCATCTGTTCCTGTTTTGCCAAATACCTCTTGTTGTTTTTCTTTTTCAAGGTAAATTCATATTCAAGCAACATTTTGGCAAGCCAGCCAGGAGAGATTAGTACCTCGAGCCCGACTGCAGCTGAAGGAAAGGAACCCTGCCTGGATGGATTCATATATGATTAGAAGTTCTACTGAATCCATGGGGTGGAGGTCCATCCTGAAGCTGCTGTCAGAGGATAAGAGACCACATGTGATCCTTAGTCCCCAGCATTTGGCTTATTGGCAAACTAGTAAGAAGCACAAAAATTTACCCTGAGCGCCCTACCATTGGCATAAATGACATGCTACCTATTTTATATTCCCAAACTGAGTAATCACAATGCAGCCTCAGACACATTCCAGCAGAAGTCTCCTTTTTCGATAGTCAGCATGCTATGAAGGATAAATTGGTTGTCAATTGGACCACTGGGCGTGACAAAGATGGTACGCTTGCCCTTGGGTGTGATACAGGATTGAGGCCTCATCGCTTGCACCACGGGACATGACATAGATGGTACACAAGGGCGCTGCTTGTGATATAGGGCAGGAACCTTAAACTTATGCTTTAGTCAAAAAGAGTTTTCCCAGTACTACAGGTCTCTTAAACACTGTTGGGATGTGAAAAAAGTGAGAGGTGCTGTTCACTTGGACTGCTGGGCATTACACAGCTGGTCCGCTAACCCCATGGGTGTGAAAATGGCTAAAATATGGAAATTAGTGAAAGATTTAGTTTGAGAAATAATAATTAGCTTGTGTTTGACCAAGAGGGGCTTGTGGTTCTTTGAGTTATTTCATTTCTCTGTTTAATAATTTTGTATTCTTTATCCCAGAGCCCATATTAACAGAATACCAGACCTGTATAGCATGCAGACCATCCCCTTGACACAGGATAGCATGTGCTAGGAGTCGAATAAGGTATTTTTAACATAGTTATCATTTTTTATTCTGTAAGGTTCTTCTTATAGACGTTTTGAAATTGATGCATGGTAATTGTTGATGTGATGATTTAATACTGTGGAATTTATAGAAAAATACAAATACAAATGTATTTTGTCTGAATATTGTGTTTAGTCAATGTCTCAATTTTCTATATGAAGGTTTTGCTTTTTTCATAATCGTTCTTTCATAGCACAGTAAAATCTACTTTTTGCTGCCAATTTGATGACAATTTAACAATTGCACTTTCTGCCAGGTTGTGACCCTTCAAATGCATTGCTATTTTGTGTTTGTGAAACATATATCTATTAATGCATCTGTATAAAGTGGTGAGCTCATAATAAGTATTTAGGACCAGCAAGCCCCATGTATAATATTTTCCCCAACACCAAAGTAGAACTTAAATATTCCCAAAAAATGCCAGAAAAACGAGGATGTTTCTGTCCCTTAAAAAGTACCCAATCTATCATGGAGTCACCATTAAACACATGCAAACTAGGTTCCCCACCCAGACAAAAACATTTAACAAATATTGCCACATATGGAACGCACACACTAAGGCACAGGCATGTCATTAGCCAGAAGAGGGAACCTTCAACACTAACATAATCAAACACACGAGGGCACACATCCGAAATAAATACACAGGACAGAAGAGAAACACTCTTAGAACTGTAGGCCGTCTTTGAGGCTGCCCAGGTCGTTAATCCTATCCCACATGCAATACCAAAGCGTCCACACCTGCCTTGCCCTATGAAGGTATAAATGTGCTCTCCCCGATGTATGCATTAGGATAGACCAACCCACCATTTAAGGGGGCCGGAGGATACTGTTGTATAATCGACCCTTGTCGCCAGAAAATGTTGTATAATCGACACAGGAGACAGCTTTCATTGGAGTACTTGTGTTTATTCGTTAGGTAATAGCGAAGAGAAAAACCCAACAGCAGTGCTAGGCTCTCTCTCCTGCCACTGGCTGTGTCCAGAACGCTCAGCTCGCAGGCACGAGAGGAAGCTGTCATGAGCCCAGCACGAGACATGAAGTAGCAGATAGGAAATAATTATAACACGTACCCTACCAAACAATGGAGTGTTAAGTCTAGACATGAGGGCCTGACAGGCCAGCAGGCCCGGACACTACCCCAGTTCAGTGCTAGGACTCCCCGAAGCTAGACTCCATGTCTGCTTTGTTTGGCCCATAAAGTCCCAATGTTGGGAAGAACACACACTCCAACTGGGTCAAGTGAACACACTCTGGTAACAGGGAGATACATAGTTGTTCTGGGTATTGATACAACTAGCAGGGGTGTGGAATGGTGTTCCATTCATATGGGATCTGACGACGAGGTGAGGTGAGTCTAGAAACTATGAAACCTGGGGAGACCATAACTGAGATTCCGGATAGAATGAGGGACCAGTGTGGACTAGAGACAGGACAGTCAAGGACTGACACAGACCAGCTATTCATGTTCTTTTAAAACATCCTCAAAAAAAGGTTACCCACTGAGGTACAAATCAGTTTGATACCAAACCCTGGTAGGAGATACAGGCCCACATGCTGCACCATTATAAAGAGAAACAAGAGATGGACAGGGAGAAACAAGAGCAGACCCAGAGAGACACAGCTAGGTTGGTCCAACACAAGTTGAAAAAGACTGCCCTCAAGGGAGCCACGTTGGTCACAAGTGTACAAATGGCACCAGTCTTGAAGGGGGCTACACTGCAAAACCCCAGAGGGACCCAACCTAACTTTATTGGCAGGAGTCAGGGAGGCTGGCAGCAGCCATACATCAGAAAATGTTACTTTTGTCATAGTTTGGGCCAGATGGATGATCAATGCTGGCTAAAAGCCTACATACACAGAGTTCGAGAGACATGGTCAGTCCCTCAAAACCCCTATCCACAAAACCAAAATCAGGGGGGTCCGAACCACACACAGTCTCATTGAAGTCAGCCAGCTACTGCACTGCTGCAATAGTGATCAGGTAGTTGGGAAAATGCATGGCAGCAGCAACAACATACAGGGAACCTAGTCCAGCAGACACTGGGGCCACAAACATGGCAGGAAGGGATAACTGTCTGGGAAATCAATGCTTTCACACAAAAGTAAGACTCAAATATGCAGTAAGCCAAAACCCTCAATAATGAACCCTCCATTTTATGCACACCTCACAATGCACCGTAATTCAAAAGAAGTACCAATGAGACAATATTAGGAATTCAAGCCTGTACTTGCATTGGGGAAAACCCAGGGATGCTGGACCTGGTTTGTTGATCAGGTATCTTCACTAGACTCTGCCATTCCAGGTGCCCGTAGAAGCCTAGGCCCCACTCTGCTGCTGATTACCCAGGATGGGGCTGGCTGACCACACCCCAGAGGGAGGGCAGTCTGATGAGGGGAGGGCAGGGTGGTTCCCGACCAGTCCAATAAAGCAGGCACCCAAGCCCTGCACTCATAAGTCAAATGGGATGGGTTCCAATAATCAAACTGAAAGGACCCCATTCTTGGGCCCCCAACCTGTGATCAAAATTCCTTCATGGTGTGAGGTTCCAACCATGCCCCCAAAAACTCAGAGGCTCTAGCCAATGGAGGCCCTCTTTAAGTTTCAAAATGGAGCTGTCCTGTAGTGCTGGGAGCCATGGTTCCCATTCTCCCGGTATAGTGAAGACCCCATCACCTCCAACTCATAAGATCTCCATGCAGCAATGTTGTCTCCTCCCTTCTCCCTCAAAACATTCCAACAATCCATATGCCTTTTCACCAGGTTGTGCCTCTTCAGAATAACAAAATCAGCATGTCGGCAGTTAGGGGGTTCCTGGCCACAGCTGGGAACTGCTGACCCAACCATCCAGGAAAAGAAGAGTCAGAGAGAGATGGGGGTCAAGGGGGAATGGAGAGTCTGCAAAGATCCATCACAGCTCCGCACAGGATTAGAAGTCGAGAATGTGCTGAACTCCTTATCAAGCCTAGCAGTCAACCAACACCACAGCTTTACACACCATCTGAAAGTGACAATAAGCTCAATCTCAGACACTGCAATATCAGACACACACGGAGGCCACAGGACAGCTTTCTGACCACCTCCATTCTCTCCTGATAAAATGGGATAGCCAAATCATGCAAGATCTATGGGAGCACCCAAAAGGCTTGACAAAAAGAAGCCTAAATTTAGCCCAAAAGGACGTTTCGGGGAGAGGGCCATAGTCAATACACCTTGCACCAAAGGGAGGGTAACGTTTCACGCTGCATGCTGAGACTATAGTAGCATACATGTGACCTCAGGGCACATTTTGATTGCTACCTAGATTCATTTGTGGCACATCCCCTTGTATACATCGCCCCGCACATGTGTAGGTCAGAGGCACCATCCACACCAATAGCACCTCCCATCTACATCTTAGTGAGAGGAGCTGATGACACCTCTGGAACACTAGCTAAGATTGATGACACAACATGTTCACGAGATTACTCTGTTAAAATGTTGCACCAACTTAACTGCCAGCTAGGCATGGAGGGGGGAGGCGTGAAATCCCATACAAATTAAAAGGCCCAACAACAACTAGAAATAAATGCATCCCATGAATAATTAGTTTGCAAGATAAGATACCCTGACTGAGGCACCTTCCAGTGCCTAACTAAAAATGATACAAATGAATGGGGAAAAGACACACCTCTAGAACAGGAACCCCAATGGAAAATGAAGGCACATGCAATAATGTACTGTTTTTTCTTAACTAACAAAACAAACATAGATTTTATTCAACAGGTTGGCAATTGAATACCTAAGTGAACTGACTTTTCAGCACCCACATTAGCATTCCAATAGGATCTATAGTGCGCAAAATAAGGACTATGAACTGTACAGAGAACTTTTACCTCAAACTATTTGACTAAAGACACTCCTAACTGCCAGAGGATTACCAAAACCTCCATTAAATCCAGTCCCAAGACCTGTGCAATGTTACATAAGGTATGCATTGTTGCACTTCTACATACCCTCTGTTTGCTATGTGTGTTTCCGCATCCAGTTATTATCAAAGCACTGCCTAGTCTGATGGAGTTTATCCTGAAGCTATCTCCACACTTGAAGTGGGACCTCTCCCACTTCACTTATATTTACACCAAATCCAACATTAGCATTCCACACCTAATACATAGTGCCCTATTACACAACATATGGTATCATTATATAACCACTGTGGGCTCCAAGACACCGGCCAGGTCACCTTAGGTTTGTTCACTGATATCCCACACAGTAGATGCAGACAGGCTTTATATGTCCCAAGAGGTAGCCCCTGAAAAAGCAAAATGTCTTTTCCACCTATATCTATCTAGGATTAGGGCTAAGATACAACTCAACAGAGTAGAACACCATAAAATAGTAGTGAATCTGACACAATAGAAGACCAACCCTACAACATTGTAGCTTTGCACCGAGCCTAGCAATATTCAAACAGAGGCAGATAGGATGCGCAAGGGAGACACTATAGGGGAGGATACTGTTCGACCCAAGACATTCCAGAAAAAAGGTTCTAGGAAGTAGTTAAACCGGGGAGGAAGCAAGATGGCGACTGCGTAGTGGTTGTATGCAGTACTAGTGAAACAGAGCTGGTTATTGAATGAGACCTCATCGGTATATTTGATTGCAGAGTGAAATACTTCTACTTGAATGGCACATTAAGAACAAAAACTACATGCTGGTGCTGTTTACTCACTGGATGTTCTGCGCCGGGACAGCAAGCCTCGAAACGTCCAGGATCTGGCTGGGGCGAGTGCTTGGCGGAAACCTGACGCGTCAGTGGCGGCTAAGCAGGCGGAGTCGAGCGGGAAGACACAACGGAGGAGACATGGCTCCAAAGGCAGCGGCAGGCGCATCAGCTAAGGCGGTAGCGGCAGCTCGCAAGAAGGGGGCTGCTGCTACTGAGTCAGCGGTAGCAGAGCGGCCCGCTATTGAGCAGAGCGGGGGCGAAACTCCGCTGAAGCTGTGGATGCCACTCTTGGAGGCACAGCAGTGAGGACCCGGCAGGGGGCAACATCGATCACTGAGATGTTCTCACGGAGTGAGAGAGAACAATGCGTGAAGGGAGCAGGCGAGGAGGGCTCAGCCCCGGCAGTGGATCCACAGGGAGCATTGGTAGGGGCACAGGTACAGGAGGTGGATGTGGAGGAGCATTGTGCACCACAGCCAGAGAATGTCGACAATAATCAAGGTAACCCAGAAAGCCAAGCTGAGAGTATCCCAGACATAATGAACTTGATGCCCCTTACAGCTGGCACCAAGGGGGTTAAGGTGGACGGAAATGCCGGCATCAGCAGTATGGGGATGGCCGAGGCAGTGGCATCGTGTAAGGACCTATCCCTCCCACAAAGAGAGAATCAGGTGGATCAGTCTGATCAGGCAATATTGGTAGCGGAGGAATGCCGCATTCTAGGTGGGGGAGAGATCGGAATACAATGCTCTTCTGAGGCCTGCCTGGAGGGTAAAGAAAGAGAAAAGGAAAAGGAAAGGGTGGAGTTTGAAAAGGACAAAGACCCTAGTGACTGCTTTTTCTCTTTTTCAGAAGTGGCTGAATGGTCTGAAGAAGAGCGTAGCTCGTCCCTGGGGGGTAGCAATTTAGACTCAGAGAGTGACCTCGAACATGACCTCCCTGTGACGGCTAAAAAGCCTGCTACTCAATCAAAGATTCACGGACACCCTACAAGGGATCTAAGCTGCGATCACTCATCTGCTCTGCCGCTCCAGAGGAACCCTAGCATCAAGAATATCACAACTCATCCCCCGATATTGGAAGCAATCCATCAGGCAATTCTGGACCATAGGGAGAAAACGTGCTTGGATAGTCGTAAATCCCAAACGGCAATGAGAAAGATGCAGGGTATGGTGAGGAAGTTGTTTAAGGCATGTGGTAATGTAGGGGACAGAGCCTCAAATCTTGAGGAAAGGATTGTCGCAACGGAATTTGAGGCCGCTGCGGCCTCCACCAAAGCGAAGTCCCAAAGCGCTCAGGTCAAGGATATCCAGTGGAAGCTGGAAGACATGGAAAATAGGTTGAAAAGAAACAACCTCAGGGTGCTGGGGATACCAGAGGTAGTGGAGGGATCCAATGTAATTGCCTACATGATCAATCTATTTAAATCTGCCTTCCCGAGCTCCCGGACTGGAATTGGGCGCTGGAGGTGAATACTGAATGTCTTAAAATTAGGATTTTTCTCAATTTAGTAGTAGTAAAGTTAGGACTCCTAACTTTAGACCTCCTAAATGCCTTCTGTTAATACTGAAAGTCTTAAAATTATGATTTTTCTCAGTTTAGGAAAAGTAAAGTTAGAACTCCTAACTATAGGACTGGTACCGTACACACAGATGTCGTCGAAAAGTTTAGCTAAATGGGGGAGTAACTTGTCTAGAAAGGCTTTATAAAATGCTACATAGAGCCCGTCAGCTCCCGGTGCACTGCCAGAGCGCACTGCCAGAGTGCTTTGACATTGCCACTTCCCCGGATATAAACCTTAAAGGTCTCCCAAACAGTTTGGAAACTGTCCACAGAGCCAATATTAGCCTAAAAAAAGACATCTATCTCCTCCGCCAGTTCGCCCCTGACCACTGGGTCAAGCAACGAATAGGGTGGGAAGCGCCAGGTAAAGGGAGGAATCGATTTCTTGGGGGACTCCAGCACCAGCAGCAGAGGGGAGTGATCTCATAACGTCCTAGGCAGTACCATGCAGGAACTAATTAGGCCATCATGGAGGAGGAGGCCAAGCAATAATCTATTCTGGTGTGTATGTTGTGAAAAGCAGAATAATGAGTGTATCCCCCCTGTTCACGGTGCCTAAACCTCCAGACATCTTCCAAGTCTAGCGTGGTGATCGCCTGTTGTATCGCCTGCGCCGCCGCAGAGGGCCTGCGCAGTGATCCTGCAGACCTATGCAGGGCTGGGTCTAATACGAGGTTCAGATCTCTTCCCCACAAAAGTGGTGCCGCAGGGTAAGTACGCGCTACAGCTGTCACTTTTTGAAAAAACTCTGGTGAATTATAATTCGTGCCATAAACATTAATTATCAACAGGTCAAGTCCCATTCCCGCACAGTGGGACACGACAAAGCGTCCCTCAGGATCAGCAGCCAAAAGTGTCTGGGTGAGTTTAGATCGAGGGTTAACCCAAGTGAGCACTCCCCTGGCGTGGGTCGTGAAGCCCGCAGCAGCTATGTTACCCGCCCAGCCCCTTCTAAGCAGCATTCCACTCATGAGGGGCAAATGCGTCTCCTGTAGGAGAGCAAGGTCTATCAGTTGTCGCTGTAAATAGTGCATCACTTTCCTGAGCTTGCGGTGGTCATTCAGGCCACACACAATCCATATGAGAGCTCGGAGGCGGGTGGAGACAATTAGCTTTGCTGCCCAGCGTAGGAAAAAGGTGATAGCAGATAATGCTAGGCTGAAAGTCCAGCTGAAGAGCAGCATGGGGAAGATATTCTGCTTGGAAGAGAAGGGAGGGAAAGTCAACCGAGGATTAGCTCTATTAAAGGAGAGATTCATAAACATTTGGCCCAAAAAGATGCCTCCGAATTTCAAGCCCAAAGATGTAAAATGTAGGAAACAGGAGAACAGGCTGGGAGGGCATTAGAACTACGGATTAGACAAGGTACCACTAAGAATGTAATAATCAGCATTCAGGAGAATGGTCAGGATTATGAAGAACCATCGCATATTCCGAAGGTTTTAAAAAACTTTTATCAAGTGTTATATCAGAAGGAGATGTCTGTAGATGCACAGGGGGATCTGGGGGACATGGGCACTAAACTCGATGAGTTATAAATAGAAACATTGGATAAAGATCTGACAATTAATGAAGTACTTGAGGCACTCCAAGAATTAGCAACCTGTAAGGCTGCAGGGCCTGATAGTATCCCATTGAAGGTGTATAACTGAGGTAGCCCCAATGCTCTTGGATTTATTTAATGGGATAGTAGTTACAGGTGAAATTCCTGAGACATGGAAGGAAACAAACATTGTAGTGTTTCACAAGAAAAGAAAGCCAAAAGAAAATCCTGGGTCATACAGGCCAATAAACGCGTACAACTAAATTTATGCTAAGATTCTGGCTAGCCGGTTGGGGAGGGTCATTTGGGTATGGTCTCCCATTGGCAGCATGGATTTATCCAAGGTCGTGGAACAACTGAGCATATAAGGTGAGCTATAGCCCTGTTTGATTACCATGCTGCCATGGGGTGGGGGATGTCTATGATCCTCCTCGATGCGGAAAAAGCTTTTGACCGCGTAAGATGTCAATACTTATGGGGGGTATTGGACCGTAGAGGATTTGGACCATAAATCCTGAATGCCCTCAAAGCCATGTATCGAGATCCAGTGGCTAGGGTCCAGCTCATGGGTGAGAGCTCGGGTAAGATCTATGTAACAAGGGGGACACGCCAGGGGTGTCCCTGTTCACCCATCTTGTTTGCGTTATATTTAGACCCACTGATCAGGCAGATTCTGTGTAAAAAGGAAATTAAGCCTGTCATCACAAGTGGATTCAAGACAAAAATATTGGCGTATGCCGATGACTTGGCAGTTGTCTCCACGGAACCCGTCTCAGCCATGAGTATATTAGTTGAAATTACAAAGGAATTTGGTGGGCAGTCAGGGTATCGGTTGAATGAGGGCAAAACCCAGATTATTTGTACCAATAACCGTGAAAGTAGACCCTAGATGTGTGGAATCTGCAATATATTTAGGAGTAACTGTTAATTCTGCGACAGACCGGATCATTGAAGATAACTACACCCCACTGTTACAGTCAATTGAGCAAGATCTTAAAAGAATGGATACATTATATCTGTCATAAACAGGGAGGTCTAACGTGTTGGAAATGATGATGCTCCCTAAAATTTTGTATTTGTTCTGTGCTATCCCGCTGTTAATAGAAGAGGGGCTATCAAAGTCAATTGAAGTAATATTTATGGGCTTTTATGACAATATGGTAAGACTAGACGCTCATTAAAATTTATGTCCCTTCCCCAAGCTTCAGAAGGCCTAGGAGTTCCTAATGTAAGGTTTATCCAATGGGCGTACTTGTGAACCCAAATGGCAATTTTATTTGATCCAGCCACAAATGAGTCATATGTGCCATATGGTAACCAAAATCTCCCCTCCATTTATGAACTGCTATTAGGGAGTGAGGCTGTGGGGATTCTGTTAAGGAAAACAGATCGACAATATTTCAAGAAAATGCGTTACAAGATTATGGGTAGTGTGTGGGGGCTTTGGAAATTGATACAAAAAACATTAGTGATATCGGAGATCAACTGTCATACACCACTGTTGAAGTCAGGGATCTTCCCAAATCTAAGTATCGAGAGATGTTGAAATGTTGGGAGCAGAAGGGAATTTGAACAGTGGGTGATGTTATAGAGGGGAATACTATGATGAGTTTTGGGGCTATCCAACAAAGATGTGGTATACTCAGTAACCAGAATTTTAAATTTATCCAGGTTTCACAAACACTTAAAGCTTAAGCTAAGGCACCCCAGTTCGCTTTTGGTGATAGAAATAATTTATTGGAGTATCTATTAAAAGGTGATAGTAGGATTAAAATTGTTTACAGGATATTTAGGACTGGGGTTCAAGATGACTTGGAAAAAAATCAGGTCTCTTGGTCTTTAAAACTCGATGATCCGGATGTGAACCTGGATTAAGCTTTACAATTAGATAGGAGGATTTTACGGTCCTCGAATTTAAAAGCGCAACATTTTAAAACATTATTTAATCTTTACTTTACACCTGCAAAATTATTTGATTGGGGTAAAAGGGAAGATAACAGCACCTCCATGATAATGAATACCTACTATCAATGCTCCAAGTTTGCTTACACTCAGCTTGTCGGTGGATGGCGTCCCCTCTGCTCCTTCATCACCATACACGCGCTGACCCTGGTAATTCCCAGACAAGATCTGTCATAGTTACACCAACAGTCACTAAGGCAGAAGACAACAAATCTGTTGTATCAGGCTCATGAAAAAAGAACTGCTTATTGATTTGTCTGGGCTCAGTACAAGGACATTCCAGATTAATTCGGAGTGTTATTCTGACACATAAATAAACACATGGGCGTCCATACACTTCTTCACATTACAGACAAAAGTGAAAGCCCACTGGTTAATCAATCAATCAATCAATCAAGAAATTTGTATAGCGCGCTACTCATCCGGAGGGTCTCAAGGCGCTGGAGGGGGGGGGGGTCCGCTACTGCTCGAACAGCCAGGTCGTCAGTTGCTTCCTGAAGGAGAGGTGGTCTTGGGTGAGGCAGAGGTGGATGGGGAGGGAATTCCAGGTCTTGGCTGCCAGGTAGGAGAAGGATCTTCCTCCAATGGTGGTTCTTCGGATGCGTGGGACGGCGGCGAGGGCGTGGTTGGTCGATCGTAGTTGGCGGGTGGGAGTGTAGAAGGTCATGCAGTTGTTGAGGTACCTGGGGCCCAGGTCGTGGAGGGCTTTGTGTGCATGGGTGAGGAGGCGGAAGGTGATTCTTTTGCTGACAGGGAGCCAATGCAGGTCTCTCAGGTGTCTGGAGATGTGGCGGGGAATGTCCAGGATGAGTCGTGCAGAGGCGTTCTGAATGCGTTGGAGTTTTTTCTGCAGTTTGGCTGTGGTTCCGGTGTAGAGGGTGTTTCCATAGTCTAGTCGGCTGGTGACAAGAGCCTGGGTGACCGTCTTCCTGGTTTCGGTGGGGATCCATCTGAAGATCTTTCGGAGCATGCGTAGGATGTTGAAGCATGAAGATGAGACGGCGTTGACCTGTCTGGTCATCGACAGGGAGGAGTCCAGGATGAAGCCCAGGTTGCATGCGTGGTCCGTTGGTTTGGGTGCGCAGCCTAGGGCCGGGGGCCACCAGGAGTCATCCCAGGCAGATGGTGTTGATCCAAGGATGAGGACTTCCGTCTTGTCTGAGTTCAGTTTCAGGTGGCTGTTCTTCATCCACTCGGCTACTTCTTTCATCCCTTCATGTAGGTTAGTTCTGGCGGTGGCGGGGTCATTGGTGAGGGAGAGGATCAGCTGGGTGTTGTCAGCGTAGGAGATGATGTTGAGGCTGTGTTGGCATACGATGGCTGCGAGGGGGCTCATGTACACGTTGAAGAGGGTGGGACTGAGTGATGAACCTTGAGGAACGCCGCAGATGACTTCAGTGGCCTCAGATCTGAACGGGGGGAGGCGGACTCACTGGGTTCTTCTGGCGAGGAACAAGATGATCCACTCCAGTGCCTTCTCTTGGATTCCGACGTTGCTGAGGCGTTGAACTAGGGTGCGGTGGCAGACAGTATTGAATGCTGCTGAGAGGTCCAGGAGGATGAGGGCCGCTGTTTCCCCATTGTCGATTCAGAAAAGGGGGTGGTGTTGAACAGAGTGTCTGAATTGAGCAGACCACTCTTACCCAGTCCAAAGATCAGGGCTTGATCCATCACAGTTTTTTAGCTCACTGCACCATCCCAGCTCAGAACCTGGCTACATGCAAATTAGTCTGTCCTTGGCCCAGTGCATCAGGGAACAGGGCAGACCAGACTACCAAGCCAATTCTTCACTGGAAAGAAGACAAGCTTCCGGGGACCGGTTTCTGGCATTTCAGCCGTCGTCGGCCCGGCTTGCTTGAATCCTGATGGTGCAGTGAGCAAGGGACTCATGTCTGAGTATACCCTGCCACACCTATAGTGGCCAAAAACGATTCAGAAAAGGGGGTGGTGATGAACAGAGTGTCTGAATTAAGCAGACCACTCTTACCCAGTCCAAAGATCAGGGCTTGATCCATCACCGTTTATTAGCTCACTGCACCATCCCAGCTCAGAAGAACCTGGCTACATGCAAATTAGTCTGTCCCTGGCCGAGTGCATCATGGGAACAGGGCAGACCAGACTACCAAGCCAATTCTTCACTGGAAAGGAGACAAGCTTCCGGGGACCGGTTTCTGGCATTACAGCCGTCGTCTGCCCGGCTTGCTTGAATCCTGATTATGCAGTGAGCAAGGGACTCATGTCTGAGTATACCCTGCCACACCTATAGTGGCCAAAAACGATTCAGAAAAGGGGGTGGTGATGAACAGAGTGTCTGAATTAAGCAGACCACTCTTACCCAGTCCAAAGATCAGGGCTTGATCCATCACCGTTTTTTAGCTCACTGCACCATCCCAGCTCAGAACCTGGCTACATGCAAATTAGTCTGTCCCTGGCCCAGTGCATCATGGGAACAGGGCAGACCAGACTACCAAGCCAATTCTTCACTGGAAAGGAGACAAGCTTCCGGGGAACCTTTTTCTGGCATTTCAGCCGTCGTCGGCCCGGCTTGCTTGAATCCTGATGGTGCAGTGAGCAAGGGACTCATGTCTGAGTATACCCTGCCACACCTATAGTGGCCTAAAACGATTCAGAAAAGGGGGTGGTGATGAACAGAGTGTCTGAATTAAGCAGACCACTCTTACCCAGTCCAAAGATCAGGGCTTGATCCATCACCGTTTTTTAGCTCACTGCACCATCCCAGCTCAGAACCTGGCTACATGCAAATTAGTCTGTCCCTGGCTCAGTGCATCATGGGAACAGGGCAGACCAGACTACCAAGCCAATTCTTCACTGGAAAGGAGACAAGCTTCCGGGGAACGGTTTGTGGCATTTCAGCCGTCGTCGGCCCGGCTTGCTTGAATCCTGATGGTGCAGTGAGCAAGGGACTTATGTCTGAGTATACCCTGCCACACCTATAGTGGCCAAAAACGATTCAGAAAAGGGGGTGGTGATGAACAGTGTGTCTGAATTAAGCAGACCACTCTTACCCAGTCCAAAGATCAGGGCTTGATCCATCACCGTTTTTTAGCTCACGTTGTCGAGTAGGGTTCGGATGTCGTCAGTGTCTGCGATGAGGGCAGTCTCGGTGCTGTGATTGGCTCGGAATCCAGACTGTGAGTGGTCGAGGGATTCGTTCATCTCGAGAAAGGCAGCCAGCTGTCTGTTGACGTTCTTCTCGATGACTTTGGCGGGAAACGGGAGCAGCGAGATGGGGCGGTAGTTCTTGAGGTCGGTGGGATCTGCCGATGGTTTCTTCAGGAGGGTGCTGAGTTCGGCGTGCTTCTAGCTCTCTGGGAAGGTGGGGGTTTTGAAGGAGCAGTTGATGATGTCCCGGAGTTGGGTTTGCGGTGACGGAGTCTGCCTTGTTGAAGACGTGGTGAGGGCATGGGTCGGTTGGTGATCCGAAGTGGATGGTGTTCATCGTCCGGATGGTGTCTTCGGTGTTGACTGGGGTCCAGTCGCGGAGGGTGGTGGTGGGGAGCGTTGGTTCTGTGGTTGGGTGCGTGGTCTGTTCGCTGAAGCTGTTGTGTATGTCTGCGTTCTTGTTGTGAAAGAGCTTGGCCAGTGAGTCGCAGATGTCTTGTGAGGGAGTGATGTCGTTGTTTCCGGCGCTGGGGTTGGAGAGCTCATTGACGATGCTGAAGAGCTCCTTGCTGTTGTGTGCGTTGTTGTCTAAGCGTTCCTTGAATGCCGTCTTCTTGGTGGTGTGGATCAGCTGGTGGTGTTTGCGGGTGGCGTTCTTGAGGGCGGTCATGTTGTCTGTGGTCGGGTTCTTTCGCCAGGTTTTCTCGAGGGTGCGGCAGTTCTTCTTGGAGTTTTTGAGGTCGCCGTTGAACCACGGGGCTTTCTTGCTTCCGGGCCTGCTGGGATGGGTTTTCAGGGGTGCGAGGTCGTGGGCGCAGTTGGTGATCCATTGTGCAAGGTTGTGGGCTGCTTGGTTGGGGTCCGATGATCTGGCGGGAGGGTTCTGGTTCAGTGATGCGGTGAGCTGGTCAGTGGTGATCTTGTTCCAGTTCCTGCGGGGAACCTGTTGCGGGAGGTGGTGAGTAGTGTTCTTTCTGAAGCTGAAGTGGACGCAGCTGTGGTATGTCCTGTGAAGTCCCGTTGAGTGGCTGAAGGAGATGAAAATCAGGTGGGAGATGCTCAAGATGATTAACAGCACTGAGCTCCTCCTTAATGTGATCATGGAAGAATGAGAGCCATCCATCGCCTGGTGATGCAACATCAATATGTGGTAGACTTCATGACTGTAATGGAGGGAGGGATGGGCGCCAAGATCGGTGCATCCTGCTGCCCGTTTATCCCAGGTAACAAGCTGGATAACCAAACTCTGACTCTTGCCATCCATCATTGCGCCATTTACAAAAAGACATGCATGAGGAGGGAGGTGCCCCTGATCAGGCATGGTATCATGGCTACCAGGACTGTGCACATTACTATTGCCCCTTCTCAAATTTTTATTTCTCATCTGTGTTTTCCTACAATTGGCGGTTTCCTGTTGTAAAAACGTAGGGCCCGATTCACAGAACTAACTTAAGACAAAATCCTAAACGTACTACTTTTGGTATTCACAGAAGTTAGGATTTTGTCTTACATTTGTCTTAAGACAAACTTAAGACAGACTTAAGTTAGGATTTTGTCTTAAGTCTGTCCTAAGTTTGTCTTAAGACAAACTTAAGACAAAATCCTAACTTCTGTGAATACCAAAAGTAGTACGTTTAGGATTTTGTCTTAAGTTAGTTCTGTGAATCGACCTCGTAGTCTACAAATTAGCTAAAATGCAAGTAAGTAGGAAAATAGTATTAGTCAAAACTGAAGAACAGCATACCCCCAATAATGTGACTGCCATGGAGTTTGGGATGGGTAATGTAGTTGAAAATTCAGCATGAGGGAGGAATGTTGATATTGATCAAAACTATGTCAATGCTTATAATAGTACACTTGCATAAACAAATGAAATTGCATCACTATTATATAAGTTGTCCGTCATGAACTCCACATCAACCACAACTCAGAAATTTGTGATCAGGCAGGATCTGCAACCTGGACCCTAAGTAACTGATTGACAGGTCACAGGTGGGGTGCCACATAGCTGGCAGACAAAGGCAATAGCTGAAAATTCAGCGCCATACCACAGATAAGCGCAGTGACACTACAATGATCCAGGGAAATTGGCCCCCTCAATAAAGCACCCATGGCCAGCTGGGTGCGCGCATTTCCAAAACTCCATAAAGTCATATTACACATGGAGTTAGGAACATGCAGCCGATCAGGAGCCAGCACAAACAGAATGCGCAGTCATCACATGCCCCTCATGCCATACATCTTGACATATTACCCACTGACCCACATTGTGTCCACACAAAGTGAAGACCGACCTGCATTTGTTATGAGGAAATTTTATTTTAAGACTTCACAGACAAGGCCCACATTCTTTTACCAAACATGGATTGCCAGATGTGCTTTTATGACACCCAAAACTTTATAAAACTTGATCAGATGGATTGTACTTTAAGACAGTCCTCAGACCGTTTTCTGTAAGCTGAACTGCCCGCCAAAGTATTAAAATAAACAAACTTTCCTGTTTTGCCAAACGCCTCTTGTATTTTGTTTTTTCAAGGTATTTTTGAGCATCAACCTTTTCATAAGAGTGCAATTGAAAGCAAAATTACTACTTAGGAGACTTGTGCAATGGTATTGCTGACCAATACCTGTGCACACACAGGCATTAAGCTGCTATCAAGTAATATGATGGCACAATTCTAAATAAAGTTAAGGAAGTCTGTAGTAAGGTACGTATGCCAAGTGTACAAGAGACAGTGTAGCAGATATCTTATGCATAGTGGTGTGGTTAAAAAGCATGCATGACTACCTGTAAAGCTTGTGGAAAGTATGCCGTAGGCGGTGTTACTTACGGTGTGGGAGCCGACTCGGTATTAGATGGTTGAAATCAAATATTGAGAATTTTAACAAGAGCATGCAGTAGCATGTGGCTTTTTTGGAAGACCTTACAATTCTAAACAAAGTTAGAGAGATTGGGTGCATATGCCAGATATACAAGAGGCTGTTTTGCTGATCTCATACGTAGTAGTGCAGTTCATGGGCAAATGTGCCTACCTGTAAAGCTTGTGCGATGTATGCCACTGGCGGTATTACTTGCGATGTAGGAACCCACACATTTTACATAATTATAAATATGTTGGGGGCAGTAAAGGCATTCAAATGAGAACATGGGTTGGCATGAGGCTAAAGCCCTAGGAGCCTGAAGGCTCTTGAATCATACCTATATTTGGGTCGAGAGTCAGCAGAAAAGCATCTTTCTCTCTGGTCCATGCAAACACGCTGCCTCCTCCTCCAGCGTCGATGTCAGCATTCACAACAGGCACCATTTTTAAAGGATATCATAATCATACGTTTTTCCCACTTTTGTGTTGGAATCACAGTCCATCAACCAAGATTGTCCATGCCAAATTGGAACAGTAACTACAAAAGTGAATTTAGGGGTTTATGCCCATCACGGCTATGCTACTCAAGAATATTATTTAAAAATGGATTTGAAAACAGTTTTAAATGTTATAATTTATGAGGATTTTGGAAACAAAGAGGCTAATCCTGCCTTTTGGATTATGTCAGTTATAGAATTGATGACACTAGATTGCGTCGGTGGTCTAGAGCCTGACAAAGGTTTTTAGGAAAATGGACTGTCTATGGTTCCCTCAGTTAGTCTGCGCCAAGCTATATTTAAGGGGTGGAGCCTCCTAAATTCAACCTCCTAAATATGAGTTTAGGAAAGCAGTCAGTTGTTTGAGGGGGTATGGGAGGATCACAGTGGGCTCCCTACCATGACGTAAGTGTGACAACAGGAGAGATCCACACCGAACGGACCATGAATCAAATAGCACAGTAAAACTAGGTTACTTCTACCAAAAGTCTTCGATTGAGAGGTAGGTCTTCTCCGTCTTCTCATCTATGGTTACTCAGCACTAACTTCTTGTAGTATAGGGACACAAACGCATAGCCCTGATGAATGCCTTGGAGTATTAGGCTAATAAAGGCAGAAACATTTCAGCATGACATTTATCTTCATTCAGTGATGCAATGAGGTTATCATACCAATATATGCCTCCTGTTTTTATCCGTAGACAATTTTTAATAAATGTATGATATCACTTTAAAAAAGGACATTTATGTGGTTTATCATAAGGTTTTTTAATCAAAAAACTTGATCATAGTATTATCCAGAAAAGATAAGAAATATCTAAGAACTCCCTCAGGACAGATACTGAGTGAGGTTGAGTCCGCCCTGGTAGTACTACCTTACCAGGGTGGGACGAAGTGGCAAAAGATGAAGCATGTCACATTACAAAGTGAGCTAAAGAATGGTGATGTATTCAACCCAGATCTGTGACTGGGGGTGAGTGTCTGTCTATCATCTCCTTGTGTTTACATTATGTGAGTGAGCCATCCTCGTCCAATTCTTGGAATTGCCTTGACACTGGGATAGGAGTAGGTAGCAACAGTAGACAGTAGGGACATTTTACATTTGCTTGCTTTTTCACTGAAAGGCAACTGGGCTCAGAGCAAATCCCAAGGGTGTCACACCATTTTGTAGTATTGTATGTGAATAAGGGCAGGTGTGAGCCCACTAATGCCGTTGATCTCTCCCCTTGTGTGATATAGTTGGTTTCAGTACGGTCTAAGTATGTATCACAATCAATGGGGAAGTTCTGCATTTTATTTAGTGCATGTTTTACTGTGTTGAACTTCATGATCATATTACTTTCCACTTTTCTTAGGGAGGTTTTGATGCACCCACCAAGAGTTTTTTGTTGTTTTTGAATCCCTTAGAAGGTAAAGGTCTCTGAACAGGATGATATTTCTCAAAATGTTCAATAAGCGGTAATTACAAATCTAAATTTTGTATATTGTGATAATGTTTTTAGATCTGGTATTTTGATGGTCTGATGGTGCTTTCATTATAAATTTTACCACAGGTGCAGAGTATATTGTAGACCACATATGTAGTGTCACTATTCCTGAAAATGGTGTTCACAACTGTTTATTATGCAGACTTTGGTTTTGGACTCTCCTAGTTTACAAATTGAACTGTACTACAGTGTCAGGACTGGAGAAACATGTTATTGATGAGCAGGATGAGGTGCAAATGATTTCAGTTTTGGAAACGGAAGTAGTTATGTTGTTATGTTATGTTACGAACTTTTGTATTGCGCACAGCTGCCCCAGCTAAGGGGCGTCCTGGCGCATGGCAAGAAATAAGCAACACCTACAGGGAACATAACAGAAAAGGAGACAAAGGCAATTTATTCAAACAGCAAAGTTTTTAAAGCTTTACGGAAAGCTAAAAGATCATCAAACAACCGCATCTCAACAGGAAGAGAATTCCAAAGCTCAGCCGCTCTGACCCGGAAAGAGCGGCCGCCGACCCGACACAGCCTGTATCGGGGGATCACCGTAAGAGCTTGACCCAAAGATCTCAGGGACCGGGTAGGCACATACCAAGACAAAAGGTTCGCAAGAATTTGAGGACTCCCACCCCTCAAAATCTTGAACGCCATACACAGCACTTTAAACTGGATTCTTGCCCTGATAGGCAACCAGTGCAGTGATCTCAAAGTGCCGGAGATGGAACATGTTCGGGGTAAGCCAACAATGGCTCTCGCCGCGGCGTTCTGAATGCGTTGGAGGCGGGTAACCTCCGCCACATTAGCCCCTACCAGAAGCGAGCTGGCATAGTCCAGGCGAGATAACACTGTAGCCTGGACTATCAGCTGCCTGGTGCGATGGTCAAAGAACTTCAAGACGGGACGCAGCGACCGTAGTATGCCAAAGCAACAGGCCGCAGTTCTCTTCGTATGGCCCACAAAGCTGAGGGAGGGATCAATCCATACTCCAAGGTTCTTTAATTCTGTGACCGGAATGGGGGCCGGCCCCAGCTCCGCAGGCCACCATCTGTCCCCCCATAGTGCCGACCTCCTACCGACGATCATGATCTCCGTTTTCTTTGCATTGAGCTGGAGACAGTTGTTCTTCATCCAGCTCGCCACCGCCCTAAGTCCACTCTGAAACCTGGGGGCATCCCGGTCCGCATCCCCGCTGATCGTAACCGCTAGCTGAGTGTCGTCGTTATATGAGACCATGGTCATGCCCCATTGCTTGACGGCCTCAGCCAGCGGTCTCACGTTAAGATTGAACAATGTGGGACTCAGCGAGGAGCCTTGCGGCACCCCCTGTTTCAAAGGATAGAATTGGGACTGGAACGGTGGGATAGCAACGCTAAAGAAACGATCGTCTAGGAAGGACCGGAACCACTGGAGGGCCAGACCACTCAGCCCAATCTCCTCCAGGCGATGCAATAGGATAGGATGCGAGACAGTGTCAAACGCGGCGCTCAGATCTAGTAAAATGAGCGCCGCTGTCTGCCCCGCATCCATCACCATGCGAAGATGTTCAGCCATGGAGAGAAGGGCGGTCTCCGTGCTGTGCCCAGTACGGAACCCGTTCTGGGTGGGATCCAAGATGTTAGCATGGATGAGGTGGGCCGAAAGAACTTTGTTGACATGGGCCTCCAATACTTTGGTCGGCCACGGGAGCAAGGAGATAGGCCGATAAGTTTCAGGTTTCTCTGGATCCAGGGAAGGTTTCTTTAAGATGGGAGAAACCACCGCCCGCTTCCAACTAGCGGGTACCGTGCCTGACTCCAACGAGATATTGATCAAGGAGTGTACATGGCCCGGCCCACAAACGACTGATCTCTAAAAAGAGTCGGTCTAAGCGGATCAGCGGGGGACCCTGATTTAACCTTCTGAGCCAGGAGGTCAAACCCCTCAGATGTCAAAGGGGGCAGCACGTGCAAAGAGGTGTCTCCATAGATGTTAATCAGAGACTCAACTGGAGGCCCTGTATAAGGGAACGTCTTGTAGATGTTTTGGACCTTTTCCAGAAAAAACAAAGCAAGGGCCTCACAGTGAGTGGTCGAGCCAGTCGTCGGAGCACAGGCTCGCTTTGCTAGCAGATCGTTCATCACTTTAAAGATGGATGTGGATGCATGTCGAGGACTTAGAAAATAGGAGTAGGAGGAACAACCTCCATGTTTAGGATATTCCAGAAGAGCTTGAAGAAATCAACACAGTTTCATTTTTCAATATTTGTTGTGCCCAATTAGTTGGTTTACCATCCTCTACAGTGCTGAATATACAAATGGCTCATTGCTTGGTTCGGGGTCCTCAACTCTCATCTTCTTCACGGACGCCCAGAGTAGTGAATATTTACTGACTTACTTAAATCTCTTAATGCAGCAAAGTCCAAGAAACATTTCCCCTGACAAGGAATTAAGATTTTTATTTCACAAGACATTTCAAAAGATAGAGTGGCTAGAACAAAGGAGTTTTAGATCTCCCACCTCAACTTTGTGCTTTAGGTGGCTGATTTGAACTCTTCCATCCATGCCTCTTCAAGGTTACATTTCAAAATAAAACTTCTTCCTATACATCACCTGCAGATCTTCGTGACTTTCTGCGTCTTCATTTCATCAATTCAATGGATAATGCTGGTCCCCCTACACTTTTGATACACTATTACACTACTCTAAACCTTAAATTTGTGCCAACACGACCTCCTACACTACCCAAATACCATTGCACTACCCTAGAACAGTACCCCAGCACGAGTCCTTACACTAGACAAACAACACTGCACTACTCTAAATTCTAATTCTGTAGTGTTGCAAAACCATAGTGACTGTTTATGTACCATGTAGTAATCTATTTACTAAAGTAAAAGTGAACCAATTATGAATCACCTCAGTGTCTTTCCTTATCGTAATGTGATAATTTACAAAATATGTATGTACTCATAGACTGCTTCAGGTTTTAGTGTTATGGAGTGCTTCAAACTGGTATGCATTATGTATGTAGTGCTCTTACAACTTTCACTGTTCTGCTTCAGGCCTACAACTTTTTAGTTAAAATGTATATGAAATGTGTTTGTATTGTAATAAAAATGAATATTTGTTTTACGTTTTAATAAGTACTTATATATGTTTATTTTTTACAGATACTGTTTATCATCGTTAAAATAAAGTTATCATGCCGCAGGAAGAAAGACGCATAAAACGTCAGAAAAAGGAATTTGATTTGAAAAAAACTCAACCACAACCATTGGAAGACCAACATAATGTGAAGAAAAAGAGAACAATTTCTGGAAAGACTTCAAAAGACTTCATAAAAAAGATTACTAGACTGAGAAACAAGCACAAGAAAAAGTGCAAAGAATATGAAAGGCAAAAAAGGCAATGTAAAAACAAAGGATACAACTTATAGTAAAGGAAGAGAAAATCAATATAAAGAAATCCGCCCAAAATTATTTTACAACAGAGTTGTGAATAACTTACTGAAAGACACAAAAAAATATAGAAAGAGAACACAATTTTACAAAAAGAAGAAGCATATTGAATCTATTGTTGAAAAGGCTTTTGAAGTAAAGAGATATCTCTTCATTTTAGAAGTGAAGAGAATTCGATCATTAGATAAACCAATACATTTAATGAAGGCCAAAAGTAAGAGAAAAAGAATAATTAACAAAACTAATTTTTGTGATATGTTTTTAGGACAATGGAAACAGTTCAAGTTCTGAGCCTTTTTTAATGAAGAGAGTTATTTACAGAGCAATAATTTGTTGCATGCAGTTGACACCAGTGGTTGAGCTTATGAGGTTCGAGATGGTTGTCCAATTGAGAAAGAGCAAATGGTTCCTAGAAATGCGAAGAAGTGATACCTGATGAAGTTCTAGACAGACGTCCTAAAGCCTCAGGGTACACTTGGGATTGTAGTAGTATTTTTAGTGTACCACAAGAATCTATTGAAAAATTACGCAATTTCTTACAAGCATATAGTAAAAAAAGTGTTAAACAAAAGATTAAAGTGTTGCAAGGACTAGACCCTTTCAGAATGAGAAAACATACTGGTTTGCAAGGTCATTCTCTGGCTTGTCTTTCAAGGAAAGTATATCAAAGTGTTTTTCACCATTTCAGGATGTTGGCAGTACATCATACTCAAATGCGGATGTTAGTGAGAAGATTGTGTTATGCAAAAAGTTCAGCGCTAAAATTAAATGAGTTGAACAGTGCTCTTTTGCGAGGGTCAGTATTAGATGTGAAAAAGATTTGTGATGATATTGAGTTTTGTTACTTTGGTCCTGAAGAAGAGAGT
This sequence comes from Lissotriton vulgaris, assembly GCF_964263255.1. Lineage (NCBI taxonomy): Eukaryota > Metazoa > Chordata > Amphibia > Caudata > Salamandridae > Lissotriton > Lissotriton vulgaris. The sequence goes on along the minus strand of NC_141697.1, from coordinate 1,086,329,137 downwards.
GAAGAAAGTCAAACATTAATAGGAGAAAATGTTGCAGAGAATGTTGAAAATAGTTGTACCAAAGATTTTGAAAATTAAATTACAAAGTTTAAGGCCACATTTTTCTTGTACTTGTTGTTGCCGAACTCACTTCTAAAATCAGACTAGGAGTGTTGTTCTGTATTTAAAAAGTGAAAAAGAAAATAATGATAAGTGGAAGGAATTTGCAACTTATTTGTTGGTAGAGAATAGTTTTGATTTGGGTTCTGATCAGTGTACATATTGTTATAACAAATTTGATGAGAATAGAGAGCCTGCTAGAGCTGTGCATAATCATTTAGAGTTGGTTGAAATTCCTCCAGAACTGACAGATCTTAATACCTATGAGTCTATTCTCATTCAATGTGTGCACTTGTTTCAGGCTATTGTTCATATGGAGCATAAAACAGGTAAATTGCCTCCTTCAGATTTACAAAGAGGATTAAAAGGAAGAGTTGTGTATTTACCATTAGATTTAAAGAAAAATATTGAAACTATTGATGTAGAGAGTGTAGAAAGTGAACCTCTAGTTATTCTTGTTAATGGTGTGCCAACTAAGAATAAGACAATCTGGCAGGAGTTAGTGGATGTTAGGAAAGTGCAAAAGGCAACATTGTATTTGATAAAAAAAAAACAACGCATACCATTAGAATGTTTATATAGGAGAAGAAGAAATACCTTTAGAAGAAGATACTGAAATGTCTAGTGGACAAATTAAAAAAGTGGGCATGTTAAGATGTGAAGAAATCTTTGAACATTATAGTGTGCATCCACTTCATTCAAAAGAAGTGATGGGAAACACAATTGATTTGTTCCAAATGAAAAAGGCACAAGGAAGTCACATGAGTGTATGGGAAGAGAGCTTGGAAGCTTGTTCTTTTCCACAGTTGTTCCCAACTGCAAAAGGAGGACAATATGATGAACGTCCTGTGCAGATTCCTGCATCTGAATATCGGACAACAAGATTATATGCAAAAGATCCAAGATTTCGACAATGTATCCCTTATATATTTCATCTATTGTTTGAAAGTGACTTGTCTGGACTTTCATATGCAGTCAACCGTATTCTAAAATCTGGAATACATCTGCAAAATGTATCTGTAAAAGATTTTATGGATTAAGTGCACCAGAGAGATGATCATCTAGAATCTCAGCTCATTAATCTGATGGCATGTCAGCGTGGGACTAAAGAATATTGGTACCATCGTCATGGAGAACTGAAATTTATGCTACGGAACTCAGGAACTCCAACATGGTTCCTTACCCTAAGCTGTGCTGAGTACGCTTGGGATGATTTGCTAGAATTTATTCGAGAGGCAAATTCCAATATAAAAATATTGAATACAAGACACCTGGAGAACTGTGCTCTTTGGATCCTGTTAATGTATGTGGGTATTTCAGTCATAGATTTGAGGCTATGATGTCTTTTATTTGCAATAAAAAAAATCTTGTCTTGGAGAAGTTGTGGATTTCTTTTGGAGAACGAAGTATTAAGCAAGAGGTGCTCCTCATATACATATGCTGTTATGGATTAAGAATATCGTGTAGAGGGGTCTACAAGGGATTCAGTGGGATGAAGTATTACTTAGTTGGTTATACGATATAAGAAGTAAGTCATAAGATCAAACTCATCTGTGTCCACAGTTAATTCCAAGAAAAATAATAAGAAGAAGCACACGGAAAAACCTGATTGTACTGGATGAATGTGTATTTCGAAATTTCATATTTTTTAAAAACATGAGTATACGGGTATGTATATTCAGAAAATAAATCAGTTGCAAATAGTCATTAACAGATGTCTGATTATTTAACAACAAAAATAGTTCATAACAATCATCAGCTCCTTTAAATGAAAGAGTAACTAGAAACACAATGTAAAAACGTTACTCAAAGTTACAAAAATTCTTTTGGAGATGATGTTCAGGTCGACGTTTCGGTCTTTGCAGCATGAGTCTATGAGACCATCATCAGGACATTAGATTATTGCAGGAAAAACCCTTTTTCATGAGAAAAGGTGGATATATAATTTGATCCACTAGAAGTGACTTTTCTAGCCAAGCCGCAGAGTTATCTTCACGCGGTTTCCAGATGCTGCCGGACTCCTTTTTCTTCACGAATTACTGCAAATAACTTTTTGAACCGCGGCGGCTTGCACCCGGCTCTATGCGTCGGGTACCTCAAAACAGAACATTTGATTTGTTCGTGTAGGACCATAGTTTTTAAGATAACTCTGCGGCTTGGCTAGAGAAATGTCGACCTGTACATCATCTCCAAAAGAATTTTTGTAACTCATGTTTTTAAAAAATATGAAATTTTGAAATACACATTCATCCAATACAATCAGGTTTTTCCGTTTGCTTCTTCTTATTATTTTTCTTGGCATTAACTGTTGTTGTCCTGTGGACACGGATGAGTTTGATCTTATGACTTACTTCTTGATTTGAATTTATAACCAACTAAGTAATACTTCACACTAAATCCCTTGTAGACCCCTCTACACGATATTGTTCATTGCCCATACCTACAAGGGTTTATTGGGTGTCCCATTTATCCTTTGGAGTTATGGATTAAGGACGCTCCCATATTTGGAACAGATGCGGATCATATCAATCAATCAATCACAACATTTGTATAGTCATCTTTGCGACATACCATCACAAGAAAGTCTCCAAAAAATACTTACAAGTTAAGAAGAAATGAAGAGTCAAAATACATAAATGACTACAACCCAGTTATTTTGTCCATGTGGAATGCTAACATGGATATTCAATATGTTGCGGACAATTCCATTGCTGTTGCTCGATATGTAACATCTTCCATTACAAAATCAGAAAAGACAGAATTGAAAGAAATGTGGGAAGAGATTTCTCACAAGAAGACACTGAGTAAGAAAATATACAGTTTCAGTTTGAAGATGTTATTGCATTGAGAAATCAGAGCATATGAATGCTCAGATCGGTTATCATCGGCGAGTCTGTACTCAAAATATAGAAGAATCCTTAATGTGAGTCTAGGCCTTGCAGCAATGCTAAATCGGGTACTGAAATATGTTCAAGAAATTTAATATTTAGCAGAAACTGATCCAGAAAGTACAGATATTTTGAAAACGAATATGTTGGACACATATTACCCAAACAGAAGTCATCATCTTGAGAACCTGTCTCTCTATGAAGTGCTGCAAAACAACACTTTTAAACGGAATACTACAGAGAACAGCAATGATGGAAAATATGGAGTCATTGGTTCCGAAGGATGTTTGGTGAAACAAACAATAGGAAATTTGATTAATCACAGGAAGCTGAGTTGTGACACTGCTAATAAAAGGGAATTTTACTATTTAGCTCTTTTACAACTATTCAAACCATGGCGTTCAGAACTGGAATTACTTGGAGATTTCCAGAGCTATGAAGATTCCTTAAATGCTTGTAAAGATAACATACAACACAGTTCTTTTGCAAATTATGTGAAAATGTTGAACGATGAAATTGATCAAGAAGCTACAATTGCAGCTGAGATTGTTAGAGACAGCTCTCAAGACAGTCAACGTTCCGCTGAGTCAAGATCCAATTGTTGAAAACTAAGTAGCAATCGCCATCAATTAAGTGGAAACAGCAATGTATCAATCTCAAGAAGATGTAAGAAATTTGGAAGAACAACTAAATGTTGAGCAGAAAGAAATATATGCGCAAGTGAGGCAAGAGATTGACCATGGGTTACTTCATGAAAACAAAGAGTGCTCATGCGGTCATTTCAACCTATCTGAGTGTACATGAGTGGACCAACTGGAACAGGAAAAAGTTTTTTTTATTAAAGTAATTACAAGTTATCTACAGAAAACAACTGAGTCACATTTGTCTTGTGTTGTCACTGCTCCAACTGGGTTGGCAGCACACAACATAAAAGGAATTACTTCACATCGTTTACTAATGCTACCAGTATAGCATGAAAACAAATTGGAATACCACAAGCTATTTAGAGAAGCTTGCTGTGAAGTTTCAAGAGTCTTGAAGAAAAATAAACTTCTCATTATTGATGAGGTAAGCATTGTCTTAAACGTAATGCTTGCCTTTGTGCATTTAAGAATGCAGCAAATTCTTAAAACAGAGTATGACGTATTATTTGGAGAAAAACACGTCATAGTTTTTGGAGATCTACTGCAACTGACTCCTGTAAAAGGACAACCAGTTTTTAAAACACTTGCGCATGAAGACACGAGAAAGTCTCTGGGTAGTGTTGGAAACGTGAACATTTGGCATATATTTGAATACAAAGAACTCATTACACATATGGGACAGGTAAATGATGTTGATTATGGAACTTTTCTTCAAGATGTAAGAATTGGACTACTGACTGAACATGGCAAACAAGCTTTGCGGACTCGATTACTTTCCAATGTAGTTTCTGAGAAAATATACATGAAAATTGCAGATAAGAAATCTGTAATCTCTTTAATGCCAACACTGCGTGAGTGTTCTATATTCAATGAACAACTTTTGAAACTGGTAAATGAAGAAATAATAAAAATGGAAGCCATCGATAAAATAGAACATGAAGGAATCACTATTATTTTGACTGAAAAATTGAAGATAAAATTGGCTTCTTTATAAAAATCAATATCTAAAACTGCTGGTTTAGAAAAGAATCTATATGCATGTAGGAACTGTAGGATAATTTTAAGGCATAATTTGGATGCAGAAAAAGGTTTAGTTAATGGAGCAATGGGCAAAGTTGTAGATTTTGTTAATTATCAAAATAAAGATGGTATTGAATTCTTAAAGATTAAATTTGATCAGATTGAAGAAGTGAAACAAATTGGTTGTTGTTCTGTTCATTTTTTGCTTGTTAAAGATTTATATGTCCGTAGAAAACAGTTTCCATTTTCTCTGGCATAAGAAGTGACTATTCATACATCTCAAGGTTTAAGTGTTGACAGTGCTTTGGTGAACATTGGAAATTCTGTGTTTAAAGATGGTGTGGCATATGTTGCTTTGTCCAGAGTCAGAACATTATCTGGTCTGTTTTTGATTGATTTTGATGATACCAAGATTACTGCAGATGCCAACTGAGTCAAAGAATACAGTAGGTTAAGAAGAACATATGCTCCTAATTTAGGTCAATATCTTGTATTTGAAAAGCGTGTGGTTGCTCAAAAAAGAAGGTATGAGAATATCTGTATTGAAGGTGTAGAGAAGGGAAAAAAACATGAAAATGTTGTTATTGCAAGCAAAAAGAAAAAGGACACTGTTGAAGAGATTGTTGGTTTTCAGTTTGAAAACAGTTCTGGTGTCAACTGCTATGCTAATGTAGTGATGTAGTGGTCAATGTTGTTTTTTTTCTTGAATGTTTGCAGCCGCAAATTATGGAGAATCGGGAAAAAAGATTTTGTTCCTTGTTACGTTCTCTTTATGAAAAATTGAGAACAGATAAAAGTAAAATACAAAGTGTTTTTGATGTTCGTAATCTTTGGGTTGCATTTTCGGGTTCTACATAATTTACACAACATATTCAACAAGATGCTCAGGAGTTTATAATGTATATGCTGACAGAATTAGAAAATGAAGGTGTAGACATAGAGAATATGCTTGGCCTTTGTTATAAATGGGAACATCAATGTGAAAATTGTATGAATACATGTAGCACTAATGTAGACGGTGAAAGATTTTTATATTTGACATTACCGGACTGTAAATCAGTGTCTTTCAGTAAATTTGTTAAAGCTGCAAACCAAAACATGGAATGTAGGCAATGCAAATGTTACATTCTTTAGCATATTTCTTCTATGTTCAATAACACCTTGCCAAGTGACATCACGATGTTCCTGAGCTGCCTGTCCATGCACCATGTTTATATTCCAATGACATTCTGTATTCTGAAAGGGTGGTTTAGAGAAACAGAGCCAGTTGCATCTGGATCTTGAAGCATTGAGACTACTAATGCTGTGCTGGATAATAAACATCAACTTATCTCATTGAATCCTGTATTTATTCTAACAATTTTGGCGACGAGGGAGAAGAACCTATACACACTCCAGTCATTTACCAGCACAGGTATGGAGTGTTTCATAAAAAATATTTATTTAATGATATCTGTGCATTGATAGCACCAGCAGCAGTTTGCAGTACTTTAATCTCATTAATCGTGCACTGATGGCACCTCCGGCTGTTTTAACATGGATTTGGATTAATTGGAGAAGATTTACATTCTTTTAATGTTTTGAACTGTTACATCGCTCGAACAGCCTTTGTTAAGATGCTGAGATTGGAATTTGGATTACAATTTAATATTTTCATTCGATATCGCATTGAAGGGAGAAGCATGCGATAAACTTACATTTTATTTTATTTGACTTGTGCTATGCAGTTTTGTTTGGATTCATCCAGCTCGTGTTCATGATTCAACTATTGCTATAATGCCGCTATATTGACATTATCTCCTACTTTCGTTAATCAAGTGGCTCCTTTTAATTTTTTTTGGCGCTGCACTCTGTGCACCAAGATTGTGGCATCATTCAAGGTAAACTTACAGTTATTTAGTTGCTGCTCTCGGCAGGGTTCCAGCAGCAAGTTTGCATTTTTCAGACCCGGGAATTCCACAGAGAGGTCCATGGTGACAGAGCTCTTCGGCAACGTTCGTCACTACGGCTTGTCAGCGCGTAAATACGTCAAGCTTCGTCAGCATGTTACACGTTAGCGTGTGACGTCACCAGCGGCCATTTCAAATCACCAGGGTAACTTCAAACAAATAAACACTGTGATTTTCGTGCGTTTAAATGCATTTGACAAGTATTTACTGCATGGAAATTCATGGCGATTTCTTTTATGGTGATTCAAGTACCAATTCGATAACTAGATACTACGGCAATTGTTATTTCAGTTCTATAAGAAGGATTATTAATGGTATTTTCTCACAAGGTGATATTTCAATTTTATTAAGTGCTTTGGAGTTTAAAAAAACGATTTTAACAATTTTAAAGTTTTAGCATATTAAGAATAATTTTATTACAAATTCAACTCGTTAATGGTACATCTATTTATATATTTTTTTTTAAAAAGAAGAACATCCAGTAGAGTGTGTTAACTGTGTTTGATATTGTTAGTAATTATATTTCCTAATACAATCTTAAACATGCAATTTGACCCCCCAGCAACGTTTTTGCAATCCAAAGGTGATCCCCCAATGCCCTGGGTGAGATGGAAGGAGGAATTTATAACATACATGAAGGCTATAGATGGTGAATGCATGGGGACGGAAAGAAAGAAAAGCATTTTCCTACATTGCTTAGGATCAGAGGGGCAAGTTATTTTTAGATCCTTGCCTCAAATTACCTCGCAGAGTGATGGAAGCAGTGATAATTTAAATGTATATAATGAGGCTTTGTTAAGAATAGAAAAAAGATTTAAGCCTGTCACAAGTATTGCTTTCAGCAGATTCAAGTTCTATACCAGTGAACAAAAAGATGATGAAAGTTTTGATGAATTTCTTACAGGATTAAGATCTTTATCTTTGCATTGTAATTTTGGGCTGTTAACGGATGAAATGATAAGAGATCAAATCATAGTGCATGTTAAGGATAAAAAATACAAGAAAGATTATGAGTTTTAGGAAATCCTAATTTGGCTGAGGCAATTTCAGAAGCAAAGGCATTAGAACAGTCGTAAAAATGGATGGAGGCTGTCAAAGACAATGCAAATAAAAAAATGGCAGAGGAGGAGGTTTGTTATATTAAACCAAAAAATGAGAACCAAATGCAACAACGACCTACACGTTTCCAACACAACTATAGAGGAAGTTCAAACACTAATATGTACAGGAATGTCCAAGGGTCAACACGGAACAATGCGGTTTGTTTTAGATGTGTCAATAAGTCTCATTCAGCATCATTTCTGGGTTGTCCTGCAATTAACAAAGAATGTAGAAACTGTGGTAGAGTAGGGAACTTCACAAGTGTATGTAGGGACATTAGACGAAATGTAACACCCTCCAAAGGTGCAGTGTCATGTGTTGTGGAAAATGAAGTAAACATATTATTATTATTATAGAGGCTTTTGTAGCGCGCTCTGTTACTAAGAAAATAGTATCCTGGCGCGAGATGGGTGAGAGGCAAAGCAGAGTAGAACCGGTGAGATGAAAAGGGGGGAGACCCTATACAGTGATGTTAAAAAGGTGGGTCTTCAGTCCCTTCTTAAACATAGTAATGGATGGGGCTGTCCTTAGATGGAGCGGAAGGGTGTTCCATGCTCTCGCCGCTCTGACCGAGATGGATTGGCCACCAAGCCTGCTGTATTTGAATTTTGGGACAGTCATTTGGTGCAGATTAGTTGATCTGAGAGGGCGGTTGGGAACATATAGGGAAAATCTTTTCCTCAAGTAGACTGGGCCGGTTTGATGGACAGCTCGATAAGCGAGGACAAGGATTTTAAATAAAATCCTGTGGGCAACTGGGAGCCAGTGTAGGGTGCGGAGAGGTTGACGGACACTTGAACTTTTTGGAATGTTAAACAAGAGCCGTACAGCGGCATTTTGAATAACTTGGAGGCGGTGGATCAGATAGGCAGGTAGGCCACAGAAGAGGCCATTCGCGTAATCCAGTCTGGATAATATGAGGGCGCGGATGACAGTCTCCTTGGCCTCTCTCGGGATATCTACCTAACATACCTAATCTTGTACATGAAACAGACAAAGTGGATAGGGGTTTTGTTGTTTTCATTTTTGATGGAGTTCCTGATCGTATTAGGAAATCACCTAATAGTGATTTTAGAGTTTGTGGAGTGGACATAGTGTTAATGGTAGATTCAGGGTCCCCGTGGACAAATATCACACATTATTATTTTGCAGAGAAGTTGAACAAACAATTGTGTTTAGAGAATATAGTACCATCTGATATTTTGGGTAAAAGTTTTAAAGGCAATCAGATTGAGGTTGAGGGTTATTTTGGAGTGAAAATCTGTTTTAAGCATAGGAGTACTGATATTAAACTGTACATCGCAAGGAAAGGGGTTAATGTCCTGGGATGGCGTGATCAATATAAGAGCAAAATAACCAGTCACTTTATGTGATGATACACTATAAAATCAGATTGCCACCATTGGTGACAATGATAACTGAAATGATAAAGAGAAGAATTTGGTGAACAGTTACAAGAATGTGTTTTGTGACAGGTTAGGGAAGTTAAAGAATTTCTCTCATAAAATTGTTTTAAAGGAAAATGCCACACCTATCAAACAAAAAATTAGAGGAGTTCCAATAAGTGTAAGTCAAGAATTGAAGGATATGTTAAAAGAGTTATCAGATGAGGGGATTATTGAAACTATGGAATCGGCTGAGTGGGTTCCCCCCATCGTTTTGGTCCGCAAGCCGGATCAAAAATTGAGAGTGTGTGTAGACCTCAGAGCTCTTAACTCTAATATTGTCATAGACTCACCCATTGCCAAATATTAACGAAGTTGTGTCAATGTTTGAGGGAGCCCAGATATTTTCAACGTTAGATTTGCGATCGCCATATCACCAAATAGAACTTAAGGAGGAGTCAAAGAAACTCACGGCGTTTATTACGCAATTTGGCCTATACCAATATACGAGAATGCCATTTGGCCTGGCGTCGGCGGCGTCAGTGTTCCAAAGAGTGATGTTCCAAATATTTACAGATTTGGATGAATATGTCAAATGTTTCCAGGATGATATTTTAATTTTCTCAAGGAACTAAACTGATCATGTATTTCATTTAAAAGAAGTTTGCAAAAGGTTAGAGAGCCATGGTCTCACAATAAAGGCACATAAATGTAAACTTTTCAAACACACAGTCGAGTATTTGGGTCACAGATTGTCTGGAAATGGAATTGTTCCAAAGAAGACTAACGTAGAAGCAATTGTTAAAGCCCCATCACCTATTAATAAGGATCAGTTGTTATCATTCACAGGTATGTGTGAATATTACAGTAAGTTTGTGGAAAGTTTCGCGACTAAAATGGAACCATTGCAGGCTTTATTACGACAAAATGTAAAGTATGTGTGGTCAAATGAACAACAGGAAGCTTTTGAATGTATAAAGAAGGATATAATTAATGCTCCTACATTGAAACCCTTTAGAATGAAAAAAGAGTGTATAATCACAGTGGATGCCAGTTTATATGGTTTAGGGTGCACAAAGAGAAAGAAAAGAGGAGTGGAACGTGGCTTTTGCCTCACGCACATTGAACGAGTGTGAACGGAAATATGCAGCAATTGAGAGAGAATTACTCGCGTGTGTGTGGGCAGTGGAACATTTCAGGTTATATGTGTGGGGTTGTAGGTTTATCCTTAGAACAGACCATAAACCGCTAGTTAATATATTGTCCACAGGTGGCGTTTGGCATTCTACTGTCAGAATTGCGAGGTTATCATCAAGATTGCAGGAGTACAATTTTAGCACAGAGTATGTTCCAGGGAAGAAAAATGTTACTGCCAATTTTCTATCTCGTCTGCTGTGTGAGCAGGACAAGGTGGATGTGGTTAAGGAAGGAGAATTTATTGTGACTATAGCTGATGTGATGGGTGAACAGTTTCAAGAGATTACAGAGGAGAAGTGGGACAGTTGTTTAAGGATAGATGAAAGGTGGAGTTCCCTTAAAAAATACATAATGGAAGGATGCTTAAAAATTTTTTATTTAAAGAAGAGCTTTTACCATTTGCGAGGGTAGTGGAAGAATTGGAATGGGAAAATGGTTTCCTGTTTAAGTCAGGCAAATGTGTTCCACCACAAGGTATACAAGATGTCATACTTAAGTTGGCTCATAAGACACATCCGGGTATATCTTCTATGAAGAGGTTGATTAGGAGTTTCTTTTGGTGGCCTGGAATGGATGCATTTATAGATAGGGTAGTAAGAGAATGTAAAGAGTGTGTGTCGAGTGAGAAAATGCTAAGAACTAATATTCCACCTTTAAAGGTTGTTTAGTGGCCAGACATGCCGTGGCAAAAGTTAGCCGATGATATTTCAGGCCCATTTAAGAATATACCAGAAAATTCACAATATGCTTTAGTGTTGATTGATTTCCACTCAAAATGGCCAGAAGTAAAATTTGTACCTAATGCCACCACAAATGCAGTGATTGTTTTTTTTAAAGAGATCTTTGCTCAAGAAGGTTGTCCTTCTATGTTAGTCACGGACAATGGAGTGCAATTGAAATCAATAGAGATGGAGAATTTCTTAAAGGAACATGGCATTACACACAAGTGTACATCATTATATGAACCACGTGAGAATGGCCAGGTGGAACGGTTTAATAGGGTGTTGAAGTCATATATAACAGATGTGGTGAGAACGCGTGGTGAATGGATGAATGAATTAGGAGAGAGATTGTGGGTTTATCGGATTACACATCATACAACAACAGAGCTTAGTCCATTTAAACTACTCAAACGAAGAGATCCTGCTTAAAACATTTGTCCATGGTGGTTTAAGAACAAGTGTCAAGGTAAACTGGACATTAAAATATGTGTACATGATACAGCTAAGAGAGTAGAAGTGAAGCAAAACAAGACCATGAGTTGGTACAATAAAAAATGGAAGGTCAAAACTCATAATTTTGTTGTGGGGGATTGGGTAAGGATTATGAGACCAGGCCTGATGATGAAAGGGTCATGTAAACTTGGTAAACCTATACAAATGAAAAAAGTGTTTAGTAATTCTGTGATTACTCAAGATGGAAAATTTTGGAATGTAAGAAGAATTGCTAAGTGTAATAATTTTGTTTCTGAATCTAGTTATAGAAATAAACCCAACACAGATGTTTTAGGACAGAATGTTGATGACACAGTAGCTTCAAGGCTCAATCAAAATGTTCGTGTAAGAAATAAACCATCTAGGTTTAGTGATTATGTTTGAACATTATGTTTGTTAATGGATGCCACAAAAAATGTTCCTAAATGGCTGTACTGAGTACTGCCTTTACATGTACACTGCGATCAACAGAGTTTACTACTTGATACCAGGAGCGCATCAGTACTACAGACAACATAGAATTTAGTCTCGATTTGTTTAAGGCAGAGACAACTGTACTATGCCCTCAGATTCTACTTTGAATGTAAATTTGTTTTTAGTATCTGTGCTGAAAACTGCCTTTAATCAATTCTCCGCTCTGTAGAGTTGACAACTAGATACCACGAGCGCCAGCACTACAGAAAACATTCAATACAATGTTCATTCATTTAAAACAGAGACAATTGCACAATGTTCTCAGATTTTCTTAAAGTTTGAACAGTAGGAAATTCAACCTTCATTTATTTAATGCAGAGACAATTCTACTATACGTCTTCACATTTTGTTTAAATAAGTGTCAAAAAGCATTCCTATATGTCTGTGTCAACAACTGCCTTCAATCTACACTGCAGACAGCAGGGTTCACAACTTGAATTCAGTTTCCCATTTAATCAATCAATCAATCAATCAGTGACACTTATAAAGCGCGCTACATACCCGTGGGGTCTCAAGGCGCTGGGGGGGGGGGGGCCGCTACTGCTCGAACAGCCAGGTCTTCAGCTTCTTCCTGAAGGAGAGGTGGTCTTGGGTCAGGCGCAGGTCGGTCGGGAGGGAGTTCCAGGTCTTGGCGGCCAGGTGGGAGAAGGACCTTCCTCCTGTAGTCGCTCTTCGGATGCGGGGGACGGCGGCGAGGGCGTGGTTGGCTGATCGGAGGTGGCGTTTGGGAGCGTAGAAGTTGACTCGGCTGTTGAGGTAGCTCGGGCCTTGGTCGTGTAGGGCTTTGTGTGCGTGGGTGAGGAGGCGGAAGGTGATTCTTTTGTTGACGGGGAGCCAGTGAAGGTCTCGCAGATGTCCGGAGATGTGGCTGGTTCGTGGGATGTCGAGGATGAGTCTGGCTGAGGCGTTCTGGATCCGCTGGAGTCTCTTCTGGAGCTTGGCGGTGGTCCCGGCGTAGAGGGCGTTGCCGTAGTCCAGTCGGCTGGTGACGAGGGCCTGGGTGACGGTCTTCCTGGTCTCGGTGGGGATCCACCAGAAGATCTTCCGTAGCATGCGTAGGATGTTGAAGCATGCCGAGGAGACGTTGTTGACTTGCCTGGTCATGGAGAGGGAGGAGTCCAGGATGAAGCCCAGGTTGCGTGCATGGTCTGTCGGTTTGGGTGCGGTGCCCAGGGCGGGAGGCCACCAGGAGTCGTCCCAGGCGTAGGGAGAGGAGCCCAGGATGAGGACCTCCGTCTTGTCCGAGTTCAGTTTCAGGCGGCTGGTCGTCATCCACTCGGCTACCTCTTTCATCCCTTCGTGCAGGTTGGCTCTGGCGGCGGCGGGGTCGTTGGTCAGGGAGAGGATCAGCTGGGTGTCGTCGGCGTAGGAGATTATGCTGAGGTTGTGTTTGCGTACGATGGCCGCGAGGGGGCTCATGTAGACGTTGAAGAGGGTGGGGCTCAGAGATGATCCTTGGGGGACGCCGCAGATGACTTCGGTGGCCTCTGACTTGTACGGTGGTAGGCGGACTCTCTGTGTTCTCCCGTCGAGGAAGGAGGTGATCCACTCCAGCGCCTTGTCCTGGATTCCGACGTTGCTGAGGCGCCGTACTAGGGTGCGGTGGCAGACCGTGTCGAATGCCGCGGAGAGGTCTAGGAGGATGAGGGCCGCTGTTTCTCCATTGTCCATCAGGGCTCGGATGTCGTCGGTGGCGGCGATGAGGGCGGTCTCGGTGCTGTGGTTGGCTCGGAAGCCGGACTGTGAGGGGTCGAGGGATCCGTCTCGAGTACACTATGAACAGCATTCAAGTTAGCCTTGATTTATGTAAGAGAGAAACAATTTTGTTAATGGATGCCACAAAAAATGTTCCTCAATGGCTGTACTAAGTACTGCTTTCAAATGTACACTGCAATCCACAGAGTTAACAGCTTGATACCAGGAGCACATCAGCACTAGAGAGAACATTGAATTCAGTCTCAATTTATTTTAGACTGAGAGAATTGGACACAACTTGATTTATGTAAGGCAGAGACAATTTTGTTACTGGATGCCACAAAAAACGTTCTTCAATGGCTGTACTAAGTACAACTTTAAATGTACACTGCGATCAACAGAGTTTACCGCTTCATACCAGGAGCGCATCAGTACTACAGACAACATAGAATTTAGTCTCGATTTATTTAAGGCAGATACAATTGTACTATGTCCCCAGATTCTGTTAACTGTACAAAAAAGCATTCATCAATGTTTGTGTCGAGTAGTACCTTCGATCTACATTGCGGACAGTAGGGTTCAAAACTTCAATTCAGCTTTGGATGTAAATTTCTCTTCAGTATCTGCGCTGAGAACGGCCTTCAATCAATTCTGCGCTCAGTAGAGTTGACAACTATATACCAAGAGCACCAGCACTACAGAAAACATTCAATACAATCTTGATTTATTTAAAACAGAGACAATTGCACAATGTCCTCAGATTTTCTTAAAGTTTGAACAGTAGGAAATTCATCCTTCATTTATTTAATGCAGAAACAATTCTACTATATGTCTTCACATTTTGTTTAAATAAATGAAAAAAGTATTAATCTATGTCTGCCTTTCAATCTACACTGCGCGGGGAATGTACAAGCTCAGCACCAAAGATACTACTTACTCAGTGCACCATAAATCATCACAAGGAAGAGTAACCAGTTTTATGTCACAGTGAGACATTCTGTCCCTTTTAAATGGAATTGATGCAGAATTCAATCGACAAAAGACATTACTTCAATTACTGTGCCTCCCCCAACCACACATTATCACAGAGTACGTTCAAGCTCAGCGCCAAAGGTATTACTGACTCAGTGCACCAGAAATCATCACCACATGACCGTATTGAATGAGATGACTTATTTAGAAAAAAATATATCATACTTTTTGGAGATATACTTTAACTTACTTCTGTGAATGGACAACCAATATTTATTAGAAAAATTAATTTTAAAGACTTTGCTACCAATGCGTCCTGCTTCGACCACGCATCATCACAGACTCCACAAAACATTGTTGCTTCAGGTGCCACTAACTCGTTCCACCACTTATCATTGCTGCTTTCACACACACTAAATTACTAATATTATGCAGCTGTAATCAATATCACGTAGTCATGAGCTCTTGCTAACCGCTGCCTATTGCCATCACCACATGGCCATATTCAGGCAGAATTTAACTGATTCCTAATTCATTACGCATAAAGTGTAGTACCAAATAAAGTAACCACCCTCAAACCTATGCAAAATTGCCAATTGCCCTTACTAAGCCAGAATTCACAACACAAAAAACATTACTATCAGTACGTCCTGCCCAGACCACACATCTTCGCAAACTCCACAGAACCTTGTTGTTTCAGGTACCACTAACTCAGTGGAAACCACACTAAGTATAACACCTATTTCAGATTCTGATTCAAACTCAAAGCTCTTTATCGAGCCTTTTTGTTGTAACATCTACCCCGCCCAAAGGCAGTAGAAAATTTGCGCACTTGCTGCCTTTCTTGGCTGGGTTTATCAATTATTGTTCAATTTCGTAATCTAATTCAAAGTCAAGGCCCTTTATGGAGCCTTTTTGTTGTAGCTACTACCCCGGCCAAATGCAGTGGGAAATGTGAACACTTGCTGCCTTTCTTGGCTGGGGTTATCAATTATTTTTCATTTTCATATTCTGATTCAAAGTCAAAGCCTTTATTGAACCTTTTTCATGTAGATACTACCCCGGCAGAAGGCAGTGGGAAATTTGCGCACTTGCTGCCTTTCTGATTCAAAGTCATGGCCCTTTATGGAGCCTTTTTTGTTTTAACTACTTCCCCGGCTGAAGGCACTGGATATTTTCCACACTTGCAGCCTTTCTTGGCTGGGGTTATCAATTATTATTCTATTTGGATAATATTTATCACAATATCTGTATTGATACAACAGGGAAAAATATTGAAACAATTGGTGTACAAAATGTTGAAGATGAACCTCTAGTTGTTTTAGTTAATGGCGTTCCTACTAAGAGTAAGAAAATCTGGCAAGAATTAGTGGATGTTAGGAAAGTGAAAAAGGCAACGTTGTATCTGGTAAAAAATAATCAATACAATAAAAATGTGTATTTGGGAGAAGAAGAAATAAGTGTAGAAGAAGATAGTGATTCCACATCTGGACAAATTGAAAAAGTAGATGAGTCCAGAACTGAAGAGATCTACGAACATTATAGTATTCATCCACTTCATTCCAAAGAAGTGATGGGGAATACTATAGAGTTATTCCAAATGAAACAAGCAAAGGGAAGTCCCATTAGTGTTTTATGGGAAAAAGCTTGGAAGCTCGTTCTTTCCCTCAGTTTTTTCCAACAGGGAAAGGAGGACGATATGATGACCAACCTTTGAAGATTCCTACATCTGAATACCGGACATCAAAGTTGTATGCAGAAGATCCAAGATTTCGACAATGTATTCCGAATTTGTTTCATCTTTTGTTTGAGAGTGACTTGTCTGGACTTTCTTATGCAGTGAATCATAAATTGAAAACAGGTGTACATCTGCAAAATGTTTCTGCAAAGGAATTCATGGATAAATTACAGCCGAAAGATGTTTTGGAATCTCAGCTAATTAATTTCATGGCATGTCAGCGCGTTACTAATGAGTACTAGTACCGTCGCCATGGACAACATAAATGTATGCTAAGGAACTTAGGAACTCCTACATGGTTCCTTACTCTAAGCTGTGCTGAATATGCTTGGGATGATTTACTTCAATTTCTTCGAGAAGCAAATCCAAATATACTAAATATTGAATACAAGACACCTGGAGAATTGTGCTCTTTGGATCCAGTTAATGTATGCAAGTATTTCAATCATAGATTTGAAGCTATGATGTCTTTTATCACCAATAAAAAAATCCTCCTCTTGGAGAGGTTTTGGATTTCTTTTGGAGAAAGGAGTATCAAGCGAGAAGTGCTCCTCACATATGCTAATATGGATCAAGGATGCTCCCAAATTTGGAACTGAGTCAAATGATACTGTACTGTCTTTTATTGAAGAATATACTACATTTGATATACCCTAAAGTACACAAGATAAGGACTTAAGACAACAAGTCTTACGATTCCAAAGCCATCGTTGTGGGAAATACTGACACTGAAAATGCTAATCTAAGGACAAGTTGTATACCAAATGTCGTTTTGGATTTCCACGTCCTGTAATATCGAAAGGAAGAGTGAACAGTTTTATGTCATCTTTGTGACATACTATCACAAGAAAGTCTCCAAAAAATACCTACAACTTAAAAAAGAAATGAAGAGTCAAAATACATAAATGACTACCAACCAGTCATTTTGTCCATGTGGAATGCTAGCATAGACATTCAATATGTTGGAGACAATTCCATTGCTGTTGCTTGATATGTAACATCCTACATAACAAAATCAGAAAAGACAGAATTGAAGCAGATGTGGAAAGAGATTTTCGACAAGAAGAGTCTAAGTAAGAAATTATATAGATACAGTTTGAAGATGTTATCTCATCGAGAAATTGGAGCGAATGAATGTTCAGAACGCTTATCATCTGCAAGTCTTTACTCCAAATCTAGAAGAATCATTTGGGTGAGTCTAGGTCTTGCTGCAACATGAAATTGAGTACTTAAAGATGTACTTGAAATTGAATATTTAGCTGAAAAAGAGCCAGAAAGTATATGTATTGTAGTGTATTGGTTCATAACACATCCTATTCCAATTGTTGAAAGATCCCTCCTATTTTATTCATTCTAATTTGACTTTCTAAGAAGAACCATCTCTTCTGAGAATCCTGTCAAATAGAAGGAAGATCACCATAATAACACCAATGGACTCATCTTCCAGCTATTCTTCAGAAGGAGATTTCATTCCTGAAGAGCCTCCAAAGAAGAAGAAAGAAGCTCTAATTTGGAAGTTATTTACTTTCCCTGAAAGGCAAATAAAAGGTTAATGCGCCATTAGTAAACTGTAAAATTTGCCAAACAACTCTTTCAAGGGGTGATCCATCCAAAAAATACTCCTTTGGCTCACCAAGTATGATGCGATAGGTGAAGAACCTGCACCCCAATAACTTTGCTCAAGCTTCAACAGGAAGGTTACAGGAGAACCCACCTGCTGGTGAACCAAGCACGTCAACTGCAGCAGCAGCTTATTCAGCAAGCAGTCAACACCCACAGATTGATCCTGATTTCAGTAAAGTTAACATTCTATGCATTTATTGCGATGAACTTTTGTGTTACGGGGAACAGTCTATCAACCTGATAAAACTTAGGAAGCAGGAGCATCGCTATCCACGACATTAGTTTTTTTGACATTATCTTGTCATTAGTATCAATTACCCCAGCCGAAAGTAGTGGTAAATTTGCACACTTGCTGCCTTTCTTGGCTGGGATTATCAATTATTGTTCAATTTCATATTCTGATTCAAAGTCAAGGCCCTTTATCAAGCCTTTTTGTTGTAACTACTTCCCCAGATAAAGGCAGTGGTTAATTTGCACACTTGCAGCCTTTCTTATTTTTTAGATTATTCATCTACCACTTAATCAACACATCATCCACACACACAGACATCTACTTACAGCCTTTTTTGACAGAAGCTATCAATTATTATTTAATTTCATAGTCCTATTCAAAGTGAAGGCCCTTTATCGAGCCTTTTTGTTGTAGCTTCTACCCCGGCCGAAGGCAGTGGGAAATTTGCACACGTGCTGCCTTTCTTGGCTGGGGTTATCAATTACTCTTCAATTTCATATTCTAATTCAAAGTCAAGGCCCATTATCGAGCCTTTTTCATGTAGATACTACCCCGGCAATAGGCAGTTGAAAATTTGTGCATGTGCTGCCTTTCTTCGCAGGGGTTATCAAATATTGTTCAATTTCATATTCTGATTCAAAGTCATGACCTGTTATCGAGCCTTTTTGTTGCAGCTACTACCCCGGCCACAGGCAGTGGGTAATTTTCACACTTGCAGCCTTTCTTATTTTTTTACATTATTAATCTTCCACTCAATCAACACATCATCCATGCATACACACACCTACTTCCTGCCTTTCTTGGCTATGGTTATCAACTATTCTTCTATTTCATATAGTCGTATTCAAAGTTTAGGCCCTCTATGGAGCGTTTTTGTTGTAGCAACAACCCTGGCCAAAGGCAGTGAGAAATTTGCCTACTTGCTGCCTTTCTTGGCTGGGGTTATCAATTATTCTTGGATTTCATATTCTGATTTAAAGTCAAAGCCCTTTATTGAGCCTTTTTGTTATACCTACTACCTCAGCCAAACACAACACGACATGGCAGGACTATGAAAAACATCTAAATCTACAGCACTACATGCCAAAAAGAAATGCTTACTGTGTGAGTGACAATTTCCATCTGTAAGATATAAGATCTGTCAATAGAAAAGAAACATGTTCTCAGTGAAGTAAAATGAGTTTTTGTGATATATTGAAACTATTTTCACAACGTCTCTACTGTTGTTTGTTGTTACAGTGTTTTTTTGCTCCTCACGTTCAATATTTTAAGCTACACTGCAACTATTTTCACAACTTTATTACTGTAATATCGAGGTTCGTTGTGCTCACATAAAATATTTTGTGATACCTTGAAACTATTTTTAAAACTTGTTTACTATAATATCAGTGCTTTCATAAAACATTTTACGATACATTGCAACTATTCTAAAAACATCTTTACTGTAATATCAGTGTTTGATTTGGTAACAGAAAATAAATGTGATACATTGTGCTGTGTGGTTCACTACAATATTAAAACAGAAGTGTGATAGTGTTTGCTGGAAGTGTAAAGATACAGACTGGGGTATTGAAGGTATAAAACCAAGTTTGACGGTGCATGAAGAGTGCATATATAGTCTATAGGGGTTTGAAGCAGTCCATGCCCTAAGGCCCACTTTGCATCATGAGTACTTCAGTACAAGCTGAATGATTACAATTCTGCAAGAAGAGTGTCTCAAACCATTATTATTATATAATAATACATTTATTCTTGTAACATATCATAATTTATTAGAGCTTCTAAAATAATTTCATCATGTATTTCATTTTCCTCATTATCAATTTCAAAACTCATATGATCATACTCAATGTCATCTAATGCTTCCACAAAATCAGCATCTAAGATATCTGCAGCATTCATATCTTCCTACTAATTCCCGCTATTTGTAAAAAGAATGTTTAGCTCTTCTATAACACTGTTACTAATTTCAAAACCATATTCCAAATTGTTTTGTTGATTTTCCATACTGAATTTATTATGTTGTAGGTCCTTGTACAAAAACATAAACGCTTCATTTTATCCTTACTGAAATATCAGCATATGTGATGCTTCTCATAAAATACATTAAATATTTATCTTGGAAATGAAGCAACAATATTTTGCACTTGAGTGTATATTATTTTGAAAACATTCGAAAAATAATTACAATAAAGACAGTGTCAGTATACATTGTGTCTAGTGCTTTATTGAGGATATACAGGAATATGTTACCTTTGATTGTAATGACATACAAACCAAAACAAGATAAAACACTGCAACTAAAGGACATTACATAATGGTACAAAGTATGTCATTGGAATGTTAGGTATTAGGATAACATACACAACTCACATATAAAATGATTTCAGAAACATGATACTTTTTCGATGATAAGGATTAGTAATGTCTTTCCAAGAAGATTTGAATATTTAAAAGGGTAAAGTAGGAGGCTAAGAACAGAGGTAAGAGGTTACATCTCAGGATGCAAGAATGGATGAAAAGGATGGTTTAAGGTCTGCAGTACAATGGCCAGTGGAGACGGTTTGAGGGCGGGTACTCTCAAGGTATTCTATAATGTGCAATAAGTAATGAAGATACCACCACACAGAATGGGCAAGAACAGATAAAATGATGGATTGTATGTGCTTGGACTATGATGAGAATACACTGTAGGAGGACGGTCAAGTGCAAAGATTAAATACTTAAGACATAGTAAACGAGGTGACATCAAGGGTCTGGAGGGTCCAAGAGTGGTGGAGGCTGGGTTTCTTAATCTGTGTCCTACCTACCTTGTTGCAAACTTAAAACTGGCCGGACTGAATTGACCTGGGCTGTATTTAGAGTAGGGGAAGGAGATTCATTTCACACCTAAATGGGCCTGGTCTGCCTAGTACAATGCTGTTTTAACCTCCTGCCGGGCAGCTACAGCAGAGAGGACAGAACTGGTTTTGGCTGGACAAAGAGCTTCTCTGCCACCAATTAACAAAGACATTTTTGCTATAAAACGTAGGGCCCAGACCCCTGAACTTTAGATCATGTTTGGACTTTGCCATGGAGAAGAGCTGGAAGAAACTGGAGGAGGAGTACTGCTTCTTTGCTGTGTGCTGTCTAGGTTTGGCCTGCAGTAGATATTTTTGCCAAGAAGAGGAACTGTGTGTATATCCTGCTTGAGAAATTATATCCACGGTCTTGGAAGTGGAGCTTGCTCCATGTTCAAGTGGTATCAGGAACAGCAAAGACCTCGCCATCTGTCTGGGCACCGTCTCTGGAACCACTGGTTTCAGTCACCGCAGACGAAAAGTTCAGCCGACTCTGTCACCGAGTCCATCACAGGATTCTGTGTCCTGAAGGGCCAGCAGAAATCACAGCCACACATTTCACACCGTGTCCTGGGTCTCACAGTCGCCTTCTTGACAATCGTCACCGAGCCATTGCTCACACTGCGTCTTGTGGGCACCGCATTCCACACCGTCTTGCTGTACCCTGCTTGGACATCACCAACACAGTCACTGATCGATCGGAAAATCAACCGGCTCTGTCGCCTGCACCGCAACCTGCCAGCACTGCATCAAGCACCGCCTCACCCTGCATGGTAAGCCTTGACCTCACTGACTCCATCTGGACAATCAACACCAAGCTGCTGCCTGCACCGCATCATGAGGGCATTGCACCCTGCTTCACCATTTTTGCAACGCAACCACAATGGGTGCCCCAAGTGGGTCGCAACAGTGTGTCGGCTACAGCGAGAAAAGGTACTGTTTTCGAGTCTGTCTTCACTTTAGCTGACCCTGCGCTGACACAGTCAGCTGGAATTGGTAGTCTGTCATTTTCACCCTTGTGGTAGCCCCAGATGAGCTACAGACTTGGAAGAACTGTGTCCTCCAGCTATTTTTGCAATTCCAGCTGATTTAAAGGTTATCTTTAGGGATGGGCGTAGTTCGCGAGTAGCGCTACGTGTAGCTACACGAAGTGCACTTTGCACTATGCCAGCTATGCGTAGCACTACACAAACTGCGTAATACCCTGTTCACACTGTGCAAGATGCAATTTTCAATGATTGTACAGTGCCGACAAGCATCCGGCACTGTGCAATTATTGAAAACGGCATCTTACTAAATGCAAGCTGTAGTTTTCTGCCGCCTGAGTAGATTTTTACTCGAGCGGCAGCTATCTCAACCTGGTCTGGTAGTTTCTCATCGGGAGCGGTCGCGAGCATATGCGACCACTTTCAATGAGAAACCTGACCTCCCCGTGTCAAGAATCTCACCTGGAGGTTTATTTTCCACGCTCGCGATCGGCAACTTGATGTTGCTGATCGTGAACAAGGAAAAAGTCTTGCAGGGATGTCATTTTGCTTGCTCGCGGTCGCCAACTTGGCGTTGAGGACCGCGAGCATGCAAAAACTGACTGCTGCACTACGCTACATGTGTTTGCACTGTGCTACATGCAGTTCGCCTAGTGCCAAGTAGCGCAAACTTCGCAAACTACGTGAGCGTAGCATTGTGCTTTGCCCAGGGTTAGTTATCTTCCAACCGTAACTATTTTTAAGATATTATATGGTGGATATGTCTTTGTAGTTTTTGGTATTATTTGGTTTAGATAAAGTTTAACTTATTTTTCTAAACTGGTGTGGTGTCCATTTGTAGTGTTTTCCCTATGTTACTGTATGCGTGCACAAATGCTTTACACACTGCCTCTAAGATAAGCCTATCTACTCCTGCCAAGCTACCAAAGGCGTGAACAGGGGTTATTTTAGAACTGTATCCCCATTAACCTGACTAGGAAGGAGGGTCCCTACTTGGACAAAGGTGGAAACCATTGCCAACTAGAGACAGCCATTTCTAATAATGACAGGTGAGGCTACTTTACCACTATTGACCTCTCTATCTGCTCCTGCAGGTTCCCTCACATATGATTTGATCTTCATTTCTCCTATCAGCCAGGGCCTCTCATTCCTCCCCATCTTTCCTTATGTGCTTCTTGTTCCCTAACGCATTCCAACTACAAATTCTCTCATTCCTCCCTTTCCATTTCACTGGCTTCTTTCTAATTTCCTCTAACTGGGACCTCCTATTGTTCCTGGCTCCCACTTATCCCACTTTCCTCTATTTGTTCCTCATTACCCACTAGTAACTATCATCTCACATTTCCCTTCTGCTTCTTATTATAGTCCATGGGACTGAATATGTTTTTCTTTTTTTGATTCCTAGAAACAGATAGCAGTCCATATTGAAGGCTCTCTTGCTTTTAATATGGTTCATGGTTATTTCGTTTCTACATAAATAGGTTGGATGGCAAAGGACCCTTAATTACAGTCCTTCCTTCTTTCCATGTCATAGAAACCAATGAAGGACGATAATAGATTCTCTTGCTTTCAAGGGAACTTTCATTACAGATTGCCTTTCATTTCATTGTCTAGTCGTTATAGTCCTATGGTACTTGTCACTACTTCATTTCTATAGTAGTCATGCTTCTCTGTAC
Source organism: Lissotriton vulgaris (assembly GCF_964263255.1). Taxonomy (NCBI): domain Eukaryota; kingdom Metazoa; phylum Chordata; class Amphibia; order Caudata; family Salamandridae; genus Lissotriton; species Lissotriton vulgaris. The sequence continues at coordinate 1,086,305,404 of NC_141697.1, read as the reverse complement.
AGTCACTTATTATTTCCTTTTATGTTAGAACTTCCAAAGTAGCTAATGCCGGTTGAGCCTTAATTTCCATTCAACTCTGTTTATTCTAGAAATGTGCACAAATAGAAATTAATCAACAATTTATGAGATTAATGAAAAAGACGAAACTAAATATCTTCGAATGTTTTGCAAGTCAGAAACTAAACTTTTTACAGCAGCCTCCTTTGCTTAAACCTATCATTGCAACTTTATACATTGTTAACTGTGCTAATTTGCTTTCATTCACTAGTTTAATACATTACTAATTTAACCCCTTGTATGCTGGTGACGAACCCCAGCCGTCACGCTCCGCGGTGCTCGTGTGCTGATGAAGGCTGGGGTTCGTCACGGCCCGCCCTGTTCGTTTGTTTACCGCACAGCGGCGGAAATGGGCCAGCAGCGAAGGGGTTAAAAAATACAAGCTAAGAATGATGGGGGAGACAAAAGATGTCTCATTGAAAAGGTTTGAGTATATTCAAATTCAGTAATAGTCCAACCTAAAACAGGCAATGCCATAGATGTTCAATCCTCCCCGTCCTCCCTTTCTTGCATCTAAATTGATAGCCCATGTAGTAGCAGATCTACTAAATTGAATGCAATTCTACGCAGGAAGACAACTTGCTGCGTGGTGTGAAAGGGAGAGAATAGAAATGCTCCAAATTTACTAAGATAAAGAGCATTTCTGCTCTCTCCTTGTTCTGGTGCACTGTGTCCTGCATAGCGCCAACATAGGTCAAATTGCAGCAAAGTGCAAGGGTGCTTTCATTAAAGGCAGATTTGTTTTTGTGCAGGAAGAGAACCTTCCTTCACAAAATCAATCCTTGGAGGCATTTTCCTCTTTCTATGTTTGCTGCAGAATATGGCACATGTGGATTATAGGAAATGACAAGGAGAAATAAAGATACTCCTCCTTGTTACACCCTTGACGCATTTCTAGGTTTACTAGCTGTATTTAATCTGGCAATGCATTAAAATCCATAGGTTAATGCATGGAAATACCCATGCTCCACCCTTGGAAAGCCTCCTAAGAAGACATGTAGCATAATACAGCAGAAGGAGCTGTGTTGCAGTACATTTCTCTGCAAAGCCACGCAAAGAGGCTGAAATTGTTCTAGTGTGGCTGTGTAAATACTACTGAAACCTTTGCTTAGTGTTTACATCATCTTCATGATGCAAGGAAAATGCGAAGGCTTCACCAATCTGGGCAATAATTTTTACATTTATTGGCTGAGCTCGGCTTATTCCAGCCATGCTACCAATCAAACTACTCTGGCACAAGATTTAATACAGTCCAAGAATGTTCATGCCACTTCCACATGTGAAAAATTGATTGTCATAGACTCATAGATTTTTCATGCCCTGTTCAGGTTCTGAACTTCATACAAGCAGTTCTTTACAATAGACCTGGCAAAGCTCTTCCTCTACTTTGAATCTTGCATTTGTTTATTGCCACACTTGAGCTCTTCTTTTTTCCATAGTCATCCTTCATGTTTTGAATGATCCATCATGCATTTCATTAACTATTGAACTCTCTGGAATATTGGATAAACTACAATTTGACTGAAAAATGTCTGATCACCTCCATAAAATACCTTACCTCTCCCAGCAGTGGATGTTTTAAAGCCTTTCTTGTTTGTCTTTGAGAATCCTCAAGGAAATGGTAGCAGGCTGAACTAAACAGAAGTTTGACCTTTTCTTCATACATGTGTCTACCACCACCACATCTCTTACTCTACACTCTATGTTTCACATGGTATTCCATGTTTTCAAGCTTGGTCTCCTTGACCACATGTATGCCATCCAATAGTTCAGCTTTTAAATCTGGCTTCTCAGCACAGGTTTCAGCGATAGTATTTGTCACTATACTTATAAAAGATTTACAAATAGTTGGCTTCCGTAGAGTAAACGTAGGTTAGGTTCTGAGACGGCAGACCAATTAAAATACTCTGCCCTCCCACAACCCTCAATGCAATTCAATTTACCAAAACTTCAACAGTGGATAACAGTGAAAAGGGAGCAGGAATAATGGTAGTTCAAAGAGAGGACTGGACTTACTTGCGTTGGAATTGTCTTGGTGCTTCAAGCAAATTGTTTTCTCAGTATCCCTTGTTAGGCATGAGGACCTGGGGAATGAATTGACTAAAGAGAAAAGAAGAAAATATGTTATGCAGATGTTTCACAATGGAAGTAAATAGTGTATACAGCAATGAAGTAATGTAAAGGTGTACCAATTTCTTTGGTAGATAGTTCAGAGGCGAGCCTCTGCTCCTGTCAGGCCAGGATATCAGCCAGAGACCCCTAGACACAATAGCAAAAAAAACATGTAACCATGAAGGACACACATATTTGGGCTTAGGTTTGTGATCTGACCCAGAAATGGTTAGATGTTACATTGAGAAGCAGTGCTTCTCCCTCTTAAGACATCATTGCTGCTTTTTGGTGACAGACAGCAAATTGATTTTACTGAAGTTTGGATTGCAGTAAATCTTTATGGTTGCTTTTTGGGTTGTTTAATGATGTTGTAGCAGCCATGACTAATATAACTGTGATGCTTGTAATTGTAGCTTGCCACATTTGTGGATGTTATCCATATCTACAATAGAGGGGAGATCATCCCTGGAAGGAATACAGTAAGTTAATATAGGCAAATTCAGCTAGAACTGTCCACCTCCTTCAAACATTCAGGTGATCCATAGGGAAGCACTTCAAGTACTGTTATAATAATAATTATACACAAATGTAAAGGAGATTAATCACTGAACCGAGGATAATTCACATGATAATAAATACAATATGCTACCATTGTAGGCGGAAAATCAAACGTGCCACCCCTGAATTATGATTACAAATTACATATATCAGGCTTCTCCCTGAGTCTTCTCTGATAGCCCCACTTTCAGGGATAAGTGAACATGAAGGAATTAATTGAGGTGAGTGGTGGGCCTTAATGTCTAGATTGTACTAAGTCATTATATACTGGATAGGGTTTATTTTTATTATATTGTTTGTGTTGTCCTCCAACTAGAATTTTATTCACAAACTAGATGTGGTAACAGTGGATCTAACAGACCGCATGACATTTTAGAGGTTTGAGGGGGATTGGCCATAATTCCAACTCCTTTTTTTCTACATATATTATAAAGTGGTACGTATCTGAACGAGGGATATTTCCTTTTTACATCAATGCGATTGATTGTGGCAACATGTTGTGCTGGGGTTGAATGGGAGTTGTGTGGCTTCCGTGCTTAACACTTGAAATATCCACTCAAGTGTGCAAACTCTGAACATATATGGCTTAATGAGTGTTGTTCATAATATGATGGATACAGAGGGTTATGTACAAATGAATTTGGGCCTGATTTAGGTCTTGGGGTATGGGTTACTGTATCACAACGGTGAGGCATATCCAGTCCGTCAAAATATAAACTCTATTATATCCTATGGGATTTATTTTGGCAGATGGGATATCTCTCACCGTTGTGATGGAGTAAATCGTCTGCCAAGATCTAATTCAGGTCCTTTTTTCCTCTGCATTTTGTCCATGTGATTTGTGTTTATGATATACTTGTACTCGATATTCACTGGGTACAATCCTGAAGCTGTCATTTAAAAAATCCTGAAAGGCAACATAGACACTGCATAAGCTAAATGGCATGACCACATATTTGAAATGTCCGTGTTCTGTATTTATTAAATGCTGTTTTGCACCAATTTCCTCTCTGATTGTCACCAGGTTATAAACTCTCCTCAAGTCAAGTTTGGTAAAGATCTTTTCCATCTTGACTTGGTCCAGAAAAATGGAGGTATAGGTGAGGTAGGGTCTGTTTCTGATGATAATTGTGTTGAATTCTCAATGTTCCATAAACAGTCAGAAGTACCTGGGTCAGAACTTCTCATGAAGATGGGGATCCTGCTGGTGACATGGAATGTCCTCTGAAAAATATTCCTAGGATTTCTTTCAAGTACTGACACAGTATAGTACTTCATCTTTTTGTACCCTAAGGGGATAAATCCTCATATTCAACATTGGCTTGCCAGGAATTATTTCAACAACACCATGGTAATCCATCCAGAATCTTTGGTATAATGCTGTTACTATATCCTCATAGTTTATTTCTGATACTGGTAGAAGTGCAGGTAAAGTAAAAACAACTTAGGAGTAATGGTCAAGGAAGGTGTAAATACATTATTTGTAGGTAGTTCTCTGGCTACTCAAAGCATAATGGCTACCTCCTATGGCTCCAGATGCAACCAAACAGTGCCTCTGCTACCATGGAGAATCAAAGGCAAATACGGGCAATTCCCAATTGATTTGTGGGTTACTAACTCCCATCCAGGTGGTCCCCAGAACAAAAAGTAAAGAAGTGGAATTTATTATGTCGAATTTGATCTATTCCAAATGCCCTGCTGGAGCTGCCATGAACAGAGGGTTGGTTTCTTTGTAATTTCTCCTGACGATAGTGTAGTTCTATCGATACCCATAATCTTTTTGGGTACGCTGTTTGCTACACAAGATGTCTGCACCACATCCTGAAAATGATAATCCATAAAGCATCTAGAAGCACCTGGGACCACGAACGTGAAAAATGACTGAGGTCCTTGGGGTGCTATAATTATGACTTGAAGGTGGATGGTGGATGTTAGACGGCAATAAGCATGACATCTGAAACTAATATCTGTTTCAAGTATGCTGTACACCCACTCATTGCTTAAGTCAGGATCACAACAGGTTGGCCAAGGCCTAAGAATAATGTGTGGTGATCATAAAACACATCAGAGAGAGAGCTTCTACTGGTAGTTGTACTGGGCTGCTCCTCTATGTTCCATGCCCCACACTCTCACTATGGGGGGTTGAGATGAAGACTGACTGCTTTAGGATCCCCAAGCCCCTTGCAGAAACTCAGCAAAGTGAATGTAAGGGACTCCAGGCCATACACGGGGAAGCTGAGGCCAGTTGGAGGGGTTCAAAGGCCTAAAATGCTCGGATATGCAATTGTGAGCTTTCCTTCACAACACCAGATGTACACAAGCTGCAGTGTTCCCCATGATGAAAAGGGCTAAAACCTGTGGGCATCACAATCCCTTACATCACTATGCAGTGGAGTGAGATATACCAGAAGCACAGGAAGCCACAGACCAAAGGACAGGCATCACCAATGTATGTCAAAACATCGACTGCAGTGGTACGAGGCCATCAACTTGGGGAGTTGGAATACTTAGGAGAAGAGGGTATGGATCTAAACCCCTCCTAAGATTTAATGAACAGGCAATCCTGCTTACTGCAGCTCAGATCCTCATGTTCAGCTTCATTATCAGTCACATACACCCCTCACATTCACAAAAGCAGAACAAGAGTTGTTTGTTCTCCTACAGCACACCCAAAACATAGAACGGCCTCCGATAACACATCAAAGTCTCCTCCAGATTTATTTCGTTTAGCATGGAGCTGAAAACCTGGCTCTTTTAATAACTCTGCAGGGACCACATATCCACACGCCTGCTCAAGTGCCTGGATAAGCTCACAGGTGATTAATAGGTACTACAAATCGACATAACATAATGTTACAGACTGGGTGGAACTTCATTTGGAGCCAGCTAACAGGTCACATGGTGTAGGTGAAGGAAAGTGTTTTTTAGTAGGTGGAGGTGTTCACCTTCAGTAAGTAATAATACCACAATTACTAATAGGTCCAATCAAGTCTCAATAATTTAATCCTTGCTCAACCCTTGGTAACTTGTAAAAAAAGCAGTCAGGCTAAACTTAGGAGACAGGTATGTGTAAATCATTTAATATCACCAAAACAGTAAATAATTAAAAGACACTACACAATAAAAATCCAACACCAATTTTTGAAAATAGTAGAGGATACTTGTACTTTAAAATGACACCAAAACTCCAATGTAAGGAACCAGAGGTATGAATTTTAAAGATTAATTCAAATATTGTGCTTTGTAGAGCCCAAAAGCTTAAAGCGCCACTCACAGCAGTCTGGCTGCACTGTACTGGGACAAAAGTAAAAGTTTTAGTCCGCCCTTGATGGAGCAAACGTCGGATAGGTGAGGGTTAGGAACCAGTCAAAAGTTTACCTTTGGACTTAGGGCCTGATTTATATCTCGGCAGACGGGTCACTCCCTCACAACGTGACGGATATTTCTTCCGCCGAAATATAAATCCCATAGGATATAATGATGCAATCTAAATTAGGCCTGAGTCTTTTTTTGCAGCTTTTCTCTCAACATAGAGTCCTCGAGTTTCTCAGAGCCAGAGTACAATTCAATGACGGCAGCCTGCTGCAGTGTAATGCTTCGGTTAGTCTCTGGAAGTTTTTGTCTTCGATGGTGAGGGGCTCCGGAGCCTTCTGTGGTACGAAATGGTGCAGTCAGGCAGATTCACAAGTCGACGATGCTGGCTTGACTCTAGATGACGAGCCAGTCTCCTCCTGGATCTTTTTAGAAAAATTTTGTTTAAAGTTTCCAAACTTTAAAAACAATGTTGGTTCCTTTGAGGAGAGAAGTGTCCAGCAGAACCAGCCAAAGGTTCGGAGACACTGGATTGCTTCTTCAGGGCTAGGAATTATTCTCCCACAATGCACCCGTGCAGATCAGGAAAATCCAGTTGTAGCTGGTCAGCTGAGATAGTCCCCTGTTTGTCTGCTGCAAGTGACTTATTTCAGCACTTCTGTGCCTGTTACTGCTCAGGAGACCGCTGCACAGTCCTGACTTTGTGAAGCCTTGTGAGTGCATCAAGTGCAGTCCTTCTGAATGCAAGCTTTCTATGATCTAGTCCAAGCATCCATCACGGCATTCCGTCTTCTTCTGCTGTTCTAGAAAGTGTTGTGAGGAGCTCCTGTAGCTCTCCAATATTTATTCTCCATTTAGGCTGACAATAGAGCAGACACCCCAATCAATAGGGGTGAAGTTACTTCCCTCTGCTATGACAAATTCCTGCGCAGAGTGGCATATTCTTGACCCGGAATGTATTGTTCTCCCAAAAATCAAAATGGAGAAATTCTCTCCTTTGAGTGTGTGTCTGTGTAAACCAACTCAGAGGTGTGGCTAACCTCTAACTACAATCGCATTCCCGCCCTCTCCAAATCTAATTATGGGGGGCTCCTATCTGGCTGGGGATCAAGAAAGTGGAGGCTGGCCTGGGTCCTGTGACATCTGTTCTCCTCTCTTTAAATTCCAGCTTATCTCACTAGGCCCCTTGCAATCCCTGGCTTCTCCAGGGAGCAAATCTCCTCTCACCAAATGGCTGCACTGTTGCAGCTCCAGGCCTCTTCACATCTACTCAGATAATCAATCAATCAATCAAGTAATTTGTAGAGCGCGCTACTCACCCGTTAGGGTCTCAAGGCGCTGGTCTCAAGCTAGCAGCTTGGCTCAGGCTATGGCAAGCTGCCTAATCAGAAGAGGCTGCTACAGGGCTGCTTGAGGTAACTTCAGGATAGTGAGTTCTAAAACTATTTTTCTGTCATAGTTATAATACATCTGACCTTGGAACGTTGTTGGATGTATTATTTTGATTTAATCAAAAGTTAGACTTTATTATGTTTGATAAAGCCTTTCCATGTTAGCCTATGGGGATAGCAGCATTCCCCTAATACAGCATATATAGCATATTTAATATTTTCCCTGCTTTTAGTTTTTATAACAAGGCACCATACACCATACCCTTGGGGCACCTAGGGGTGACTTAAAGGTACTAAAACATTTGTTTTGGATTTTAGAAGTACTTTTAATTCCAACATTGAACCTGGAAAAAATTGTATTTTAAAACCAGCCTGCAATGCAGGTCTGGCTTTAAAATGACAACAGACACCACAGCATTGTGCACTTAAGTGCATTAGGATCATCAGTGTCTCTTAACGTACATGACCTACCATATACTAGGGGCTTACAGATAGGTGGTCCCGGCCAATTATCATTGTATCAATGACCATCTACCTTTAGAGGACAGAGCTCTGGCCCTGGGTCTGGTTAGCAGAGCCCAGGAAAACTTTCAGATTCAGTAACCACCAGCATCAGTCCAAAATAATGCGGGTGGTCAGGGCAAAAAGGAGGAATTTCCTATTCTAGACAATATCCAATCTCAGCCGGGCATCTGCTCCCCCCATGTGCCTCCTTGTTGCAGGGTGACCAGATGTGCTGCCCGAACCTTTTGGAATTTTCGGCCCTACCAAACCCTATGCATGACCATTGAGTATATGAGGCCCTGCCAAACCCTAGCATTGATGGGTAAGTAAGATGCAAAACAACGAAGACTGACTTTAGAATGGAAGAGAGGTCCAAACTCCAAGGAGCTCTCAGCAGACCAGAATAATGTGCTTATGGCCTGTCAGACACAAGCCTTTTTGATGTTTTACATGTAAGAGATATTCTTTTGAAAACTGGGGCCAGTTTGCCCGAGACAGAGCATTTACATCGACTCCTTCCCTAAGCCCTGGATGACATGAAAGAATGCTTAGACAAACAGTATAAGTATACAAAAAGGGGTTAACCCTGTGTCCCTCAGAACCTGGGTAAGTATATGTGTAAACAAAGATGGTTCTGTCGGGTAAGAACTACGTTGATATTAAATGCTCTAAATGAGTAGCAAGGACATTTTAAGGCAACCTATGAATTCAAACCTTGAGATACCAAATAACTAAAAAGGAAGAAACTTTGTATCGATACTTTATCTTAAAGCATACAAATGAAATCGACTCCAAAGTACGTCAACGTTTCTACCCTGGCAGTGCCCCAGTGGGAGGTCACGACGGGTCTTCCACAGGACGGGAGGGGGTGTGTGGGGAGGTTGACAGCCTAGAACCAATAGGATGTATATGTGAGAGAGGTTGCCAGTAATGCTCTCAAAGGAGATGCATAGCTATGAAAGGGGCTACATTATTCACCCTTGCGAGCCGGATAATTGGTGGCCTTGTGGGTGTGGAATGTTGAGTCACAACTAAAAGAGAGAAATGAAAAACCAGAGATTGTAGTGGGTCGCAATATGCGGGAAACAACAAGTATGCTAACCACAGTTAGAGGAACATTACTCACCCTCGGTGGGCCAGGGAAGTCGTGGCCTGGTGGGAGTGGAGAGTGGACTAGACAAATAGTCACCACTGGAAGGAAAAGGAGTGGTAATGAATGCCAGAGCATAGACATTGTGTCTAAATACAAGGAGTACTTCAAATGAGTGAGTTGGAGACATGCATATGAAACATGCAGTGATTTAGATCCCTGTGTATTTAGGGGGATATGCAAGTGGACTGGAAACCGGGCCATGCTTAATCGGATGAATTTAATCTATAGAGCGGTGAATGAAGGAACATGAAATGGTAAAGGAACAATTCAGATGGGCTAAATGCTGAGCAATAGTTTACCCTGTAGGGCAACCATGGGTACCGGAAAGCACTGCAGAATATTAATGCGCACACGAGCGGTGAGATGGAGACCCGAGTGATCAGGTGCGTGGTCCAATTGAGGTAAGCGCAGTGTGGAGCGGCACAGGGAGGATAAATAATTAGGCGCTAGGAGCGGCTAGTGTGCCAGAGCGAGTTAAGACATGCGAGTAAGTGACAGAGAGCCCAGCCTCGGCGGGATTGAATAGGCCGTGTGTTAGCGCGGTTAGTCGGCACGAGTAAGTGATAGAGAGCCCAGAGATTAAAAAAAGGCCAGAGGATGTTCGACAAATAGAATAATAATCGGATGTGTTGAGGCACACCTGTATGAACAAGAGTCTAATTCAAGAACGGAAAGACGTGCTGCAGTACCGTCTTCCATCTGGCATCAGTCATATCCCGGGCTCCACCCTTATCCGCTGCCTTGATGACAATGGAGTTGTTCTGTCACAGTTTAGTCAGTGCGAGCCTCTCTTCTTTTCTGATGTTGTGCTTAATGTAACTTCTTTCATTTACACAGTCCATCACTTCCTACATCACTATTTTCTCAAAGGCTAGTATCCGTTGACTGATCTGGTACGCACCCGGGGTAAACGTGGATGGTGGCTTAAATGGAGTGGCCGATAGTCTTGGTTCATACGTGTTCCTACCAAAGTAATATTTCAGACTTACTTTGCGAAAGAATTTCTGCAATTCCAGCTACGTCATGAAAGAGTCAGGTCTGCTCGATGGGACGGAGGATAATACCTTAATGAGTACATCCCTTTCTGCAGTGGTCATCAAGTGGTTTGAGAGGTTGATGACAGGGTCTGGTTGAGTTGCAAGGATAGAAGTTCTGACCGCCATGGGATTCTCAGGGTCTGCCATGCTAGGTGCCATTTTGGTGACCTCTGGCCGGGATGAGCACCAAGGGCTCAGGTGGTCTTTGTAGAATCTCTTCTACCATCTGTATGTTTGCCTTCGCATGGAAATCTCCCTGTGCACTTCTGTTGGGAAGAACCTCACTCGTTGGTTCCCTCTCTTTGCTCCTCTCCCTTTGTTCCATCCTCTGGGCCGGTCCCAGCCTCGGTCCTGGCCACAGCCTCGATTGGGTGGGTGGTAGCCTGATTCTAAAAAATGCTGCTGCTGGCCCTGGTTACCTTGTCTGCTTGTGGATGGTCTGTCTGAGTCCAATTCTGATCCACTTCCAAAAGCGGAGTCTGAGAAGGTGTGGAATAGTTTGTTCCCCTGTCTACTCCTGTTGGTGTAGAATCCTTGCTGTAATATTCGTCAGCCAGTTAGAAATATGGAATCTTCTTGTCGTAGGTCCTAATATCCTTCGCAAGCTTGTCAAGTTTTTTACTGAGAGTGGTAGTGTTGAATTCTGTGAGCACCTTCTCAGTCCTCTCTAGGGCATCTTTGGCATTCGTCAAAGCACTATCCTCTAGTATCTCTCTCTTCAGGTCAGCTATTTCTTGCGTGAGTTTCTTCACATATTCAATGGCCGTTTCCACCCCTAACACCATCCAGTGTCTTGAGCAATTATTGGCTACAAAGCTAAATCCCTCTCTAAACTTTGGGACATCAATAAAGATGGCCGGCTCGTTTCTGACCTGCAATCCCTTAGGAATTATATTAGCCGAGAGATACTTAGTTAATACATGTCCATGTAGGCGAGACCTTATTAGTTTCTTCTCTAGACGTTCTATTCTTAACAGCTTATCATTCAGTGTGGTATCAACTGATATGTGGTCAAAATAAGGAGTATCTAATTTCGTACTAGGTTCTGACCGCATATCAGTTGATACCACACTGAATGATATGCTGTTAAGAATAGAACTTCTTTCCTTGCATCTCAACCGGACCCTGTCATCAACCTCTCAAACCACTTGATGACCACCGCAGAAAGGGATGTACTCAGTAAGGGACTATCCTTCGTCCCATCGAGCAGACCTAACTCTTTCATGACGAAGCTGGAATTGCAGAAATTCTTCCGCAAAGTAAGGCTGAAATATTACTTTGGTAGGAACACGTATGAACCAAGACTATCGGCCACTCCATTTAAGCCATCATCCACGTTTACACCGGGTGCATACCAGATGAGTCAACGGATACTAGCCTTTGAGCAAATAGTGATCCAGGAAGTGATGGACTGTGTAAATTAAAGAAGTTACATTAAGCACAACATCACAAAAGAAGAGAGGCTCACACTGACTAACCTGCGACAGAACAACTCCATTGTCATCAAGGCAGCGAATAAGGATGGAGCAGTGGTAGTGCAGGACACGTCTGATTATATAGAAGAGATTGAGACACAACTGGGTGTTCGTAAAAGTTAAGAAGGATGATCAGAACCCTAACAGAAGATGGTCCACACAGAGGCTTCCTCAGTGCACCTGAGAAAGAATTCTTGAACAGGCAGGACCCCAGAATGCCAACCATCTATACCCTACCCAAGGTCCATAAAGGCATGGAGAAACCCCCAGGAAGACCAATTGTTTCTGGTTGGGGGTCAATTCAGGAACCTGTCAATCAATTTGTTGGTCACTTTCTACAACCCTGGGTCCTTGAAACTAGGTCATATGTCCGCGACTTGATGCATATTATCCAACTACTTGAGGATCAACCATTTGACATTGACTCACAATTCCTAGTGACCCTGGATGTCGCATCCCTTTACACATCAATTCCCCAGTACAAGGCGATAGATGTGGTTAGATCAGTATTGGACACAATTCTACTTCCAGTGCAGAGAAGTAGTGATGGGGTCTACCTATGCTCCCAGATTGGCAAATATCTATATGAACGATTGCGAAGATCAGCACTTTTACTCGTATAACAACCCTTTTATTGACTGCATCGCAGTCTGGAAGAGATACATTGACAACGTCATTATGATCTGGTCTGGCTCTGAAATTCGTCTAAAGGAATACTACAGAAACTCTGTGAATAATCAGCCATTTTTTACCTAACAGTGACACCGCTTCCCCATTTAAAGACAATAGTCTACCGAGTGCCTAGGAACTCTGTGTTTTACCCAACTGTGAGCACGAGCTTCACCTCTGCTCTCTATAGTATTCATATGGCCACACCTTGTGCAGCCTTGACTTGCGCGAACAAAGTGCCTCTAGCCCTCCCCCACCCACCAGCTTGTAAAGTTCACTGCAAAGGTTTAATCTACCTTTGTGTCTCATGCTCCTAGCGTGTTACAGAATGACGGTCCACGGCGCCCCTGGTTGCCAAGCAACGCCCCTGACGCCCTTTGCGTACACGAGTCAGACAATCACGTCACCTACTACATAACCCTAGGGTTACATGCAGCCCGCGATCTGACTGATGCCAGATGGAAGACGGTACTGCGGCCCGTCTTTCCATTCTTGAATTAGACTCTTGTTCATACAGGTGAGCCTCAAAACGTCTGATTAATACTCTGTTTGTCGCACATCCTCTGGCCTTTATTTAATCTCTGGGCTCTCTATCACTTACTCGTGCCGACTCTAATAGTTTTACCGCGCTTACATACGGTCTATTCAATTCCGCCAAGACTGGGCTCTCTGTCACTTACTCGCATGTCTTAACTCGCTCAGGCACACTAGCCGTTCCTAGCGCTTAATCATTTATCCTCCGTGTGCCGCTCCACACGGCGCTTACCTCAGTTGGACCGCGCACCTGATCACTCGGGTCTCCGTCTCACCACTCGTGTGTGCATTAATATTCAGCAGCACTTACCGGTACCCATGGTTGCCCTACAGGGTAAAATATTGCTCATCATTTAGCCCTTCTGAATTGTTCCTTTGCCATTTCATGTTCCTTCATTCACCGCTCTATAGCTTATATTCATCCGATTAAGCATGGCACGGTTTCCAGTTCACTTGCATATCCACGTAAATACACAGGATCTAAATCACTGTATGTTTCATGCGCATGTCTCCAACTCACTCATTTGAGGCACTCCTTGTATTTAGACACAATGCCTATGCTCTGGCATTCATTACCACTCCTTTTCCTTCCAGTGGTGACTATTTGTCTAGTCCACCTCTCCACTCCCACCAGGCCACGACTTCCCTGGCCCACCGAGGGTGAGTAATGTTCCTCTAACTGCGGCTAGCATACTTGTTGTTTCCCGTATATTGCTACCAACTACAATCTCAGTTTTTTAATATCTCTCTTTTAGTTGTGACTTAACATTCCACACCCACAAGAACACCAATTATCCGGCCTGCAAGGGTGAGTAATGTAGGCCCTTTCATAGCTATGCATCTCCTTTGAGAGCATTACTGGCAACCTCTCTCACATATACATCCTATTGGTTCTAGGCTGTCACCCTCCCGCACCCACCCCCTCCTGTCCTGAGAAAGACCCGTCGTGACCACCCACTGGGGCACCGCCAGGGTCGAAACGTCGACGTACTTCTAGGCTCAGAAATTACATGATTCCTTCGAATTTAAGATAGGAATTACTGTATCAATAACCCTCTGACTGCCCAAACTGTATATATGCCCTCACTGTATATATTGTTCACAATTTGAGCACTACAAGAACCATTGTCACTAATTTCACTCATCACTCATGTGTAACTTTCGTGTTGACAGTATTTACTTATGTTTGTTTACTTTGGATATCATTGAATTATTCAATTCGGATAAAAGTAACAATATAAAGGGATTGTTTCATATTTATTTCTTTGGAGTCGATTTCATTTGTATGCTTAAGGATAAAGTATTGATACAAAGTTTCTTCCTTTTGAGTTATTTGGTACCTCAAGGTTTGAATGTATAGGTTGCCTTAAAATTTCCCTGCTACTCATTAAGAGCATTTAATATCAACGTAGTTCTTACCCGACAGAACCATCTTTGTTTACATATAGACAAACAGTATAGGCTCATAGACATGGCTGAACATCGCATCTCGGACAAAGAGGATGATGCAGCAGAACAGACAAAAAACCACAAACATAGCTACAGATGTAGTTGAGAACATGAAAGCTAAAATAAAGACCTAAAGGTGCAATCGAATAGAATTTAACTCTGCACTATTGGGGTCCCAGAGATCATACCCTTGGGATGTGTTGAAGGTTACGTTGAACAGTCGCTATCTGTCCTAGTCAGTCATGCAACCTATCATCAGTCTTTGTACCTGTATGTGAACGTTTCGCTCTTGCCCTGTCTCGTCCCATTGTTGCCAAATTGCTTAACTATAGAGATTATTATAAGAGCCTGAAATTGGCAAGGGACAGAAATAGTGCACAACACAAGGGTGATTACTCTACCTTTCTCCTTTTTTTCCAGACTTCACTCAGTCTGTATGAATTGCAAAGAGAAAGTTTATCCCCATGAAGAAGAAACTCCACTATCTGGGAATCCAATACATCAGGTTAAATACAGCCAGATTACAATTCACACCACACACAAGAGCCTATGTATTTGCAGATCAAAATGAGACATCCACTATGCTACATAAATCAACCTAAGCTATTTGGAGTCGAAGGAAGGAGGCAACAAGCCACTCACTAGCTTGATTATCAGTATTGAGAAGTGATGTGAAGGTTTTTTTGGTTGAAGCAGCATGCTGGATTCTGGAGAGGTTCAGAGCTCACTTACTTAATCTGCCTCATCTGGAATCCATATCCGCTGGACAATGAGATTATGGATAAGTACACTGTCTTTTTTAAGGACTCCACCTTGTGTTGTTTATTTTGTGTATCCAGGTTGTTAGTATACCATCATCTTGCTGATTTCCTTATGTTGGCTGATTATATTTTGCTCATGTTTAGATGTCAAATTCCATTTCCATGTAAGGATGCTAATTGCAAAATACTACTACTCTGGCCAACCCCAGCACCGAGTCTGTAGCTTAACTGTTATTGCGGATGATGCATGATTCCTTTCTGTTACAATAGTAAGAGAAATATTAAGGGCAAAGTCATCAAGAATTTCAGCTCAATGTGGAAGAAGGAGGCTGCATTGGGGCCCATTGGAAAGACGTGCAGAATGACTACATGATGGGATAGACATTGGTGTACGTAGAAGTATTATCAGTAGATTCAAAGATACAGTAAAGTGACAGGATAGTGGAGGCGGATATTGTGGGTGGCCTTGATGCACATTGAGGTTGATGATATGGAATGTGAATGGCTTTAACCAGCTATTGCAACGCCTACCAGACCTGTCACCACATAGCATATTAAACTTTAAGTAGATATGGCATTTTGATAGCAGTCAGAGCTCTTACAGATATTTATTTTCCTATGCTACTTTTTATTGAGGAGTGGCCATATTTTTAAAAGAGGGAAGGACATTTAGGAAACTCGTAACTGTCTTAGACAGGACTTCCACTATCTGACATTACAAGGGATCCATGGCACAGCGCACAACATACTTACAAATAAATATGGCATGACCTTTGATGACCGTGACTTTTCTCCAATATAGTCAAGATGTTTTCTGCTCTCTCCCAGTTCTCCATTATATGGGGCACAGACTTCATTTTCACTGTGTAGGTCAAGTTAGATAGTGCAGGCAGTGGTGTGAGTACTAGGGGTGGGCGAAACTCAAAGAGTTTTACTCCGTGAATTCCACATATATACAAAGTCTGTGGGATTCTGTAGAGTTTTGCCCACACCCAATTCACCCTGACTAGTCCTGACGAGGTGTTGAAATGGCCGCAGTTTACATGAACTGCACAAAAGTAAGCAGCGCACGTCACAGAACAGCAATAGGCCTTCATTCGTACATATCCTTATCATGCTGAATTTGAAAACATTTACAAATAGTTTTGCATTGCCTTTGTTTTCAATTACTTTGTCTTTATGGCATTGAAACCCCCCTGCATCTTCTCCCCCTCCCATGAAGCAGTAATCAAATTAGCAGTATTGTTTGAGATGCTTCTGTCACAAGCACCACAGAGTAACTTAGGACATACTTTGAACATTTAGCTGTGGGAATTATGCATTCCTTTCTCTTTGTCATATATAGTTGTAGCCATGGTCAGACGCATGCAGTGCTAAAGAAAAATATAAGTAAAGCAATTAAATGGGCCCTCTCACTATCTATAGACCCTAATCCATACCCTGGCATTTCTCTGCCCTGCCCAAACCCCTACTCCTCCCATCACTGGACTCTGGTGCTCACTCGTGTCTTTAGATGGCCTCCGCTCTCCTGCTCCATCTCATGTCACCAGTGGAGGCTGAGTACAAGTAATTATCTCTTGTATATGGGCCCTCAGCAAACCACCCATTAAAGCACAACCTCTTCCTCCCAAATATACTTCTTTTCATGGCACTCTTCATTTACTATCCCTAAAAGCAGCGCTGTTAGTATATGTAGTATACATCACCAAACAAAACACTACAATACCGCCTCTGTATATACCGCACCTCATTGCACTGCTTCTCTTGGTTTACATCCCATCCTTGCACTGTCCTCTTAAGCTGTCCCTCACTAAACTCTCACTACTACACCATTAGTATAGCCTCGCTCACTATATGGCACTCTACTTAGTGTGCCACCATTCCACCCTCTGAGTATATCACCTCTCAACATGCAACCCTTTATTATACTGGCCCCTAGTATACCGCCTCGTAAGAGGCAATCCCTTCATATACTTCCTAATGCTTAATGTTTAATGCAATGCTGTGTATTAAGTGCATAATGAAATGTGCTGTAACATCTAATAATACACTCACACCTATCTTGGTATACCACCTTTAAATAGGAATGGTTTTAGTATAGCGCCCAGAGCAATCACTTCTCTCATACCTCTCCTACATATACTTTGCTCCTACATTTTCCAGCCTGCCAAGCATTTGACCTTGTCTTTGAGACAGGACAGTTGCACCTCCTCCCCTCCATGAACAGCCTGCATATCAGCACCACAAACTCAGCACACAACCTCAAAGCAATACCCCTCTATGCATGACAACCCTCTGTGTCTTGGCCTGTTCACACACCCCAGCATGTCACAGACCCTCCATACACCCTTCCTTGCCACGGCCCCTCCATACACCTCTCCATACCATGGCCCTCTTCCACATAGTGCATTGTTTCAGAAGTGCTGACCTGCCATGAAGTGGGGGAGATGTTATGCCTTTTTGCAGTTGGAATACTAACAATGGTGATGTGCTTTTGAAAGAGGTGACAACAGAGCCTACCTTGCACCCTCCCCTCTCTCCAATTGTGTGTCTCCCCTCCCCAACAGCTCACTATCTTACCTAGCATGACTCGCATGTGCCTTAGGCGGGTCAAGAAAATTTCCTTTTATGGGTCGATAACTTTCAGTGTAGATTTCGTGAAGTCCGCATGGTTCCTTATGGAGAACCTACAGCAAGCAGAAGGTAGGTGACCTGATGTAGGAGGCTCCACCTAGGGGCTGCAGGTGCTGTGGGTGAGGGAGCACACACCTGCTCTTGGATTCTGCCTCCTCCGCTGTGACTGTGTAGAGCTTTTGAAAGAGGTGACAACAGAGCCTACCTTGCACCCTCCCCTCTCTCCAATTGTGTGTCTCCCCTCCCCACCAGCTCACTCTCTTACCTAGCATGACTCGCATGTGCCTCAGGCGAGTCAAGAAAATTTCCTTTTATGGGTCGATAACTTTCTGTGTAGATTTCTTAACGTCTTCATGGTTCCTTATGGAGAACCTACAGCAAGCAGAAGGTAGGTGACCTGAGGTAGGAGGCCCCACCTAGGGGCTTCAGGTGCTATGGGTGAGGGAGCAAACACCTGCTCTTGGATTCTGCCTCCTACGCTGTGACTGTGTAGAGCTCCGTGGCTGCCCGCCCTGCTCTCAGCTTCCTAAACCCAAATGAAAGACTATCCACAATGGTAGTGCAGTCACACAACTTTGGTAGCCATTTCGGGATGACAGCACAGACCGCTGTACATACAAAACAGAGGCTATCACGAATATTTTTTTCTTTAGAAAAAAATTATTGTGTCTATGTTTTCTAATTTAGCAAATTTATTTTAGTCTTAACTGAATAGTTTCAACATGGTTTCCTCTTGCATGACATACAGTTCAACAATTTCCAATATCAATATTCATTTTCTAAGGCCATAGCTACTGTATGTGCCTCTCTGTCCCTTCTTGCAGGCTGTACTTAAACAAGGAACTCACAGTTGCTGCAGGGCTGATCAAATGATTGTGCTGGGGGAGCAGCAGAATCAATTATTAATTCTGCCAGTAACGGCTGCTGCTGCTCTAACGGCAGAGTGGGGGAGTGGTTGGGGCAGTCGGACTTGTGACAAAAATTAGGGGAAAAAAAATTACCTTCACCTGACAGGTCGCCGCTCTTCTCCTTTCTGATGAGGTTCCGGATCTCCCCTTTGGCCAATCCCAGAGCTTCTCTCATGTATAAAGGAAGTGCTGGTATTGACCTGAGCAGGCATGTTTTCCACTCCAAAAGGGACTGGGAGCGTATGCCTGCTATTCTTTTGAGCCAGGAATACAACTCGGGTTGGGGAGATCTCAGTGCGCATGACGGTATGGCTGTCCTGGGAGAACAGCCAAACCAGACCTGAATCTAAAAATGAGAAGACTTTAGGGATACGGAAGACAGGGCATGTAAATGTTGATGAAAATATTCTGCTTGAAAGCAATATGGAAGAGAGGAATGCCTGGGACACACTCTTGCAGGGCCATGAAGGTGGGCTGAGCTTCATTTGTAATGAACACTTTAATAATTACTTGGTCAATTACTCATCCATTATCTAACAATGATCCTATTTGTTTCCCAACAAATGAGGACAAGCTCTTCCAAAATAGCCTTTCTTACCACAATAATGACATGACCCTATCTTGTGCCCTTTTCCATATTTTCTTCAATGTAGGATTTATTATATCAACTTACTTGAATCTATACTTATGTTATATTTTCAGCCATTTCCATCATTGGCATTTCCAAATATTATGCAGAGTGAAATCAATCAATGTCTATTTCGATTCATCACTAACAACAACGTGTCTTTAAGGTCTTCTTTTGAGCAAATAGAATGGGAATTCAGCTGGTTTGTCCAAACATGCAGCTTCTGAAGACACTTGAAAATAACAGATGTATAATATAAAGTCTATCTAAACTTGTCTGAAAGTAAGTAACCTGAAATGACCTTCTGCTTGGCCTATTGCTTTCTAAAAATGTTACAGAACTGGGTTAAAACTGATCTCAAATATTTAAACAAGCACTCTCATTTGAAATTAATGGGATGGCATAAGTGATAGCATCTTTCATCAGATACAAAAGAACAAAAGCTACCTTGAATTAAGTGGTAGCAGAAATCTGCAGCCAAGCTGACAAATGAATTTGCCATTCAGATAAAAATGCCTTGAATATTAGTGGATCACCTCCCAATTTCTTTGGCTGTAAAAGTGGTAAAGAATATAAGGAACAGTATTTTCTGCAACACTGGTCAATGAATTAGATTCTGATTTACTACTAGTAGCCATGGCCATTGCCCTCATTAGGCTGGACCTAGTGGTTGGTACCTATATCTGGTCATTGCAAGCTATCACAAATTCCCTCACTTGGTGGGAATATCTACCTCCTCTTGGATCTTTTGGATGGCTTCTGTCATAGTCTGTAGTGGATTCTAAGATGGTTGCATGATGTGCCTGGCAAACTATCTGGTTCTGAGAAGGCAGTCCCACTGGTAATCCTCTGCCCT
This sequence comes from Lissotriton vulgaris, assembly GCF_964263255.1. Taxonomy (NCBI): domain Eukaryota; kingdom Metazoa; phylum Chordata; class Amphibia; order Caudata; family Salamandridae; genus Lissotriton; species Lissotriton vulgaris. The sequence continues at coordinate 1,086,285,366 of NC_141697.1, read as the reverse complement.
ATCTGTTTGCAATTAATACCTAACAGGGTTTTGATTTGTTAAATTTCGACTAGAGGTTTTATTTTTATTCTTGATGTTTGCAAACATGTTCGCTCTTTCAAGATTTAAAGTGGTTTCTGGAACGGTGTTTTGTGACCATGTATTATATGAGATAAAATACCTTGGGGCGTACATGATAAGGATATTGCAAGTCATCTTGGAGTTCTAAAACGTTATAAAGGAACTTAGCCTTCGGCCTTGTTCCTCAATAAGGTTATGAAACTCCCTGGTGACTTGCATTATCCTTGTAATGTATGGCAAGGGGGACTTTATCCCTTCATATAATTTGTGATTTCCCTCAATATTTTGTCAAAAACAAGGTGATGCATGAAATGCTGGAATTATTCTCTCCCACTGGCAATCAATCCGGCTACACCCAATTCATCATTTTGTGCCAACCATGCCACTTCAGTTTGGATGTATGCAAATCAGTCTTGACTCTGCTCCTCATGGGAACAGTCCAGCACGAAGTGCCAGGTCAGGTCATCCCTGAACCAGAACACAAGCAACCTAGGGGCAGTTTCACTCTTGTTAGGGCTCTTCAGCCAGGTATTACTTGGCTCCAATAGCACAGTGAGCTCAGGACACACTTCTGGATTTATCTGGCTGCTGGACCTGGCCCTCTCTGCAGGGTCACATCCAAACATTTTGCCTTTTACCCTTCATTGTTTGCTAAATATAATTTCATTGGCCTTAGGACTTTGTGTACTTTTCCACTGCTAACCAGTGCTAAAGTGCTTGTTATCTCTCCTGAAACCATGGTTACATCGGCTTATACCCAATTGGCATATTTGAATTGCCTGTATGTCCCTTGTAGAGTTGGTATACAATATACCCATGGTATGTACATTAAATACTACCAGTGGGCCTGCAGCACCTTTTGTGCTACTCACTTAAGTAGCACTTTAAATCATGCCCCACGCCTGCCAATGCAGCCTGAATGCATTTTTATACTGCTATGACAACTTGCCATTTAAACCCCCCTGCGAAGTCTTAAACTCCCCTTTTATCACAAATATGTCACCACAAGGTCGGCTCTAGGTAGCCCATAGGGCAGGGTGCTGTGTAATTAAATGGTATGACATTAAAGCTTAATTTTAACTTATCCTGGTAGTGAAAAACTCCTAAATAATGTTTTTATCACTGCAAGGTCAACCCCTCTCATAGGCCAACATTAAGTATTCCTTATTACATTCAATAAGATGTAATTTCCAATTGAGAGCTGTTAGCTATTTAATGTCTAGTATCTATGACATTGTAATGATCAACCCTCTATACTGGTAAAATCAGATTTTTCATAACAATTTTGAAAATGTAACTTTAAGAAAGTTGCCATTTTTCTGCCATTAGACTCTTTGTGCCTCCAACCTATCGTGGGTCACATGACTAGGATTTTGAGAATTCTTCCCAGCCAGTTACACAATAGAGAGATTAGGTGTGCCTCAATTGGTCATCTGCTGGCAGGATGATGGGCGGAGCTCAGCACAGCCCCACTTACAACTGAATAGTCTGTGCTCTGCTTCCACAAAAAGGGCCTAACAACCCTTTATTGCCTTTGCAGCCAGCTTGGAGGCAGGACAGGGGAAGTCAGGAAATTCCATGCACTTCAAAGAACCTTTCCAGTAGCTTCTCCCACTTTCCAGAAGAAGGGCACCAGGGTATACAAATGGGACATTCAGACCCACTCTTCAGTTCACTAATAATTTTTGATGTGGTATGATATGACATTATATGATATGATAAAGGGAGCAGCCACTTATGAATGAGCATCTTTGTGCTAGCCCATCAACAAACATAGTAAACCATCACCTAACACATAAGGCTGTAATATGAAGAACCGTGGAAAAAAAGGAGAATCTTGAAATCAGTAGGCCAGATGCCTACAGCCATCATCGAATAGAGAAAAAAGCCAAGGTTTGAGAAGTTTCCTAAATTTTGTTTCATTGTTAGTTAATCTAAGAGGGACAGGTTGCTGATTCCAGATATTGGACCCCATTACAGAGAGAGATTTTCTCCCTTTGCTTTGAGTCTGAAAACAGCAAATTACCCTAGGAAGATTTCAAGATTCTTGAAGGCTTGTAATGTTTAAAATGGTCACAGAGATATAAAAGGCCTGTGCGGCAGAAGGCTCTGAAGAACAAAGTTAGAGTCTTTAAAATAATGAGTTGATGGACTGGAAGCTAATGCAGTTTCCTACTTCTCTAAAAAATTGAAATATTCCATGGTATTTCCAGAACCAATCTGACTGGGGCATTTGGATCACTTGAAGTTTATGTATTAGATGTTTACTAATTCCAAGATGTAAGCGATTGCATTAGCCTAATTGTGAAGTGATGAGTGCTAGTACTACAGTTTTCTTTGCTGTCAAAGGAAGTTACTAAAATAATTTCTTTAACGATTTGGGGGAAAAACAAGTACCGGAAACAGATACCACTTGGGAGTAAAAAGAGAGTGAGCAATTGAATTTACTGCCAAGATTGCAAGTCACTTTGATTGGAGAGGGAGGAGATGGGGGATTGTCAATCCTCTCCAACTGAGGAGATAATAAATTATCCTGATCAAATGAAAGAATTTCCATCTCGCAAGTATTACATTTCAGGGAAGTAGGTTCCATCAAGCAGACGATAATCAAGAACAGTTTTTAAAACTGGGCTTGGAACCACAGGAATATTTGTCTAAAGAAAAGACAATTAGGTATTCTCATCAAATTATGGGGATGCAGTACCAAATGAATTGACAAGAGACATAGGAGGAAATAAGTAAACATTGAAAAGAGTCGGACTCAATGCCGAGCCCTGAGGAACACCAAAATCCACAGTTTTTTTTATTTGTGTAAAACTGACCAATAAAAATAGCCTGCCTCTTGTTCTGAAGAAACAACTGTAACCAGGTCAGGGCCTGCAAGCTAATAGCAGACCCTCTTAGTCATTGGAGAAGAACTGAGTGAAATATGGTGTTTAACGCTGAGGCTAGGTTTAAAAGAATCAAAACAGTGTTTGACCTTTCCCCAACATAAACTTGATTGCTTCGGGACTTTTAGCAATGCTGTCACTGTAGCCTGCCGAGTCCTAAACCCCGATTGAAAGGGGTGAAAACGGCTGGACTTTTTAAGGAAATCCATTCACTGGACATTAACCAAATAGTCTAGTATCTTAGCTTGGGCAAAAAGAAGAGAGATGGGTCTAAAATTGGCTAGGATGTTTTGGATCAGTAGTGGGTTTTTTAATAGTAATTTGACACCCAGTTTTCATGAATGTGGCACTAGAGCAGAAGAGAGGGAGACGTTCAGAATGTACCTGGCTGAAGAGTTCTAACTAGGGCAAAACCTATCCTAAGTTGCTTGTGTTTTGGTTCCTGGAGGACGTGGCCTGGCAGTTTGGGCTGGACTGTTCATTTGCGGAGCAGGGTAAAGACTAATTTAAAAATGGCAGGGTCCAAACTGGGGTGGCATGGTAGGCAAAAACCGATGGATTGTGATGCAGCCCTGAGCACTTACCAGTGGCTGAGATTAATTCAAGCATTCTATCCATCTCCTTTTTGTTTTTGCATTTAATGTCCTAAATGGCCCCTAGGTATGTCCAGACATGGTTCCCAGATTCACGAGCCACTGGAACCAAGCTATTCCTCACTGAAGATCCCTAATTAGGACAACATTGGTCCTAGGTTGATTGTGTTCTGGTACGTAGAGGGCATAGCTTGGAAGTTTGGGTTGCACTTTTCCAGTGAGGACCAGGGTCAAGACTGATTTGCATATGGCTGGGTCCAAAATCTGTTGGAATGTTGGATGAAAAATGATGGATTCAATTCAAGCATTCCACCCATCACCTTGTTGTTTTTAGATTTAACTCTATATTTTCTCAGTATTACTGTAGAGAAATGGCAATATGTTTCCCCAGTAGTTAGCCAGACACAATTGTGTACCAATGTTGTCAGCCACTCTCCTTTCATTTTTTTCTGCAAATGTTCTGACTTGAAATTAAAAAGCCAAAAAAGCGGTGATAAAACTATCGCCCTATTTACAAGAGGGTGCTAACATGCATAATCGCATGTTAACACCCTTTTTCCCCGAAGCCTCCCTTTGCATCTCTAATGAGATGCAAAGTGGGCGTCACTGGGTGTACCCCGATGGACTACATTGTAAAATATTGCTGATGTTCACATCGCAATATTTACAAGGCAGCCCACAGGATTTTAGCACACGTTAGATTTTGGTGAAAACTGTGGTTTTCACCACAATCTAACGTCTGCTAAAATCCTGACTTAGCTATCCCTAACATAGGGGGTGGATTATGCTGATACAACCACAGGGTCGTATCAGCAAGGTTATTGACGTTTTAGAGGGAACATCGCTGGAAAATCAGCGATGTTCTCTGCAAATTGGCGATTTCCCCACTTTCGCAGGAATTTTTATCGCCTTGGAGATACGTGTTGCTAATAACGGGATATCTCCTCGATAAACACCTGCGATAGCCGGCCTTAAAAAAATTAGTGCAAACAAAACAGGTGATGGACAGAATGTGGATCAATGTCACACATTCACCCCAGTCCAAAGATCTGGGCCCAAATCCATCGTTTTTTTGCACTCCACACCACCCTGGGTGAGACAATGGCGATATGCAAATCAGCTCTGACCCTGTGCCCCATGGGAACAGTCCAGTCCGAACTACAAAAGCCAAGTCTTTCCCAGAACGGAATCAAGCATCCGAGGACCGGACCGGTTCTGGGAAGGACATGGCTTTTGTAGTTCGGACTGGACTGTTCCCATGGGGCACAGGGTCAGAGCTGATTTGCATATCGCCATTGTCTAACCCAGGGTGGTGTGGAGTGCAAAAAAACGATGGATTTGGGCCCAGATCTTTGGACTGGGGTGAATGTGTGACATTGATCCACATTCTGTCCATCACCTGTTTTGTTTGCAATTACCGCCATAAGTGCGCTGGGGATGCTCAGACGTGGGTCCCAGGCACTCCACACCACTGGAGTCAAGCTAGCCGGGCTGATGAGAGGTGTTACCTCGAAACCGGTCCGGTCCTCGGATGCTTGATTCCGTTCTGGGAAGGACATGGCTTTTGTAGTTCGGACTGGACTGTTCCCATGGGGCACAGGGTCAGAGCTGATTTGCATATCGCCATTGTCTAACCCAGGGTGGTGTGGAGTGCAAAAAAACGATGGATTTGGGCCCAGATCTTTGGACTGGGGTGAATGTGTGACATTGATCCACATTCTGTCCATCACCTGTTTTGTTTGCAATTACCGCCATAAGTGCGCTGGGGATGCTCAGACGTGGGTCCCAGGCACTCCACACCACTGGAGTCAAGTTAGCCGGGCTGATGAGAGGTGTTGCCTCGAAACCGGTCCGGTCCTCGGATGCTTGATTCCGTTCTGGGAAGGACATGGCTTTTGTAGTTCGGACTGGACTGTTCCCATGGGGCACAGGGTCAGAGCTGATTTGCATATCGCCATTGTCTAACCCAGGGTGGTGTGGAGTGCAAAAAAACGATGGATTTGGGCCCAGATCTTTGGACTGGGGTGAATGTGTGACATTGATCCACATTCTGTCCATCACCTGTTTTGTTTGCAATTACCGCCATAAGTGCGCTGGGGATGCTCAGACGTGGGTCCCAGGCACTCCACACCACTGGAGTCAAGCTAGCCGGGCTGATGAGAGGTGTTACCTCGAAACCGGTCCGGTCCTCGGATGCTTGATTCCGTTCTGGGAAGGACATGGCTTTTGTAGTTCGGACTGGACTGTTCCCATGGGGCACAGGGTCAGAGCTGATTTGCATATCGCCATTGTCTAACCCAGGGTGGTGTGGAGTGCAAAAAAACGATGGATTTGGGCCCAGATCTTTGGACTGGGGTGAATGTGTGACATTGATCCACATTCTGTCCATCATCTGTTTTGTTTGCAATTACCGCCATAAGTGCGCTGGGGATGCTCAGACGTGGGTCCCAGGCACTCCACACCACTGGAGTCAAGCTAGCCGGGCTGATGAGAGGTGTTACCTCGAAACCGGTCCGGTCCTCGGATGCTTGATTCCGTTCTGGGAAGGACATGGCTTTTGTAGTTCGGACTGGACTGTTCCCATGGGGCACAGGGTCAGAGCTGATTTGCATATCGCCATTGTCTAACCCAGGGTGGTGTGGAGTGCAAAAAAACGATGGATTTGGGCCCAGATCTTTGGACTGGGGTGAATGTGTGACATTGATCCACATTCTGTCCATCACCTGTTTTGTTTGCAATTAAAAAAATTAGTGCTACGCGCGCTTTGCGATAGTTATCACAAAGCGTTGCTAATACGCCCCTAAGTTGTTTTCTTTTTTCAAGAAATCAGGCTTAGTCTCCTCTCAAACGTTTTTACTGGCCAATGCTCTTCTTCCCGAAGAAGCATACAGCCGGGGATATTGGAATAGACAGTCTGCAGTGAGCTCAAAGTAAATGAGCTATTTGGGTTACCTCAAATATGTGTCCGCTGAAGACCTGCAAGTTAAAGAGCAACATTTTTAATGTTCTGCAGGTGAATATCCAATAAAGTGATTTAAGTTGGAGTAAAGTTCTTTTAGGTAAAGTTTGACTGGAAGAGCAAAATGAGCAAAATGTGCATTGGCCAAGTTCGATTTGGATATAACTTTCTAAGATATGAACAGCACTATGCTTCTTGCTACCTTCTTTTCCGAAGAAATCGAAAACTCCTGCGGGGTGATATTGTCTTGGCAACAGCAACAAAGTAAAAATATAGATCTAATAGCCTCTTTGAAGGTGCATACTGCACATTTTCGTGTCTACAGCTTGAAGCTTATTTCCACATTTTATTGATATATGTTCAAAAATATAATTCTACTACATTCCACTCTTACACCTTTTTTCAAAACCTGTGGTTTATATCTGAAAAAAAGCTGCAGAGTATCAGGAGAGAGGCAATATTACACATTATGCAAATTCAGTATTATGCACTTTTAAATTAAGCACATATTCTTGTATGGATAATGTGAAGCACAATTCATCCTTGTCTCGTCTTCAAAGTCTCTAGGAAATTCAATAGAGCCCACAATCTGATTATATGATTCCAGACAGATGAAGAAAGATAACTGAATAAAAAATGCTGAAATTGAACATTCATGCAATACATTTTAGACTCCAACCAGTGGATGCTTTTCTGGTACATGTGTACCGGTATTTAATTTTAACATCACTAGCTGCAGTCTTTTAGAACTTTTGCTGTACGAGAATTTGGGGCATTTAATCTACTTACAAGTTTATATCAGCAGATCGATTGAAATCACTTTCAGTATAAAGCAAATGTATTCACTAAATTGCAGACATTATTCAACCTTCCACGAAAAAAGCATAGCATTATGAACATCACAGTCTATACTCTGCAATAAAATAGATGCTTTCTTTGTTCTGAAAAAGAAAGGGCAAATTGAGATGAAACAAAGGTATTGAGATGAAAGGCAGTTTATATTAAAATAGTTGGTTCTTGGAGCAAACATGAATCCTCCATCTACTAAATTATGTCAAGTTATAGGTAGAAATAGCATATGTATAATTCATGCGGGTTAGTTTGAAGTAGAGCGCAAAGAAGATATAGCCAGTTATCAAGGAATTGCAATCAACAATCCAATCTGTAAGTAAATCTGTCTTTATTACATAAATGACTCAAACTGCATGTTAACATGTGATAGCCTATTCACAAAGTGTGCTTACCGGAAACACTTAATTGCATGGCTAAATAGTAGTAGGAGCCAGGATTTGCACATTACTGCTAATTATGGCACGACAGAAATCAACTATTTTGATCTCCTGGTTAGTCAAAGAAATGGCACCCTATACACTACAATGTACAGAAAACCAACAGACACATTTGTTTTTAAAACATAACAGTCATTATTCCCATGTCCTGAGAGACAACCTGCGGTTTGGCATATTTCTATGCCTATGGCATAGTTGTCATCTTAAGGAGGATAACTTTAAAGTGGCAGAAGTACTTGAACTTTTGGAAAGGGAGCACCCTAAGAAAATCATCTCCTGAACCATGAAGAGAGCAGGGTTCTGCCCGGAGAGAGCTTGTTGATCCCAAGACAGGGAGGAATCTAAAGACAAACTTCTGATGCAGGGCATATTTTCACCTGTTAGCACCAAAGTCAAAGGTTTGTTTTGAAACATTTCTCCCTTATTCAATATACATGTGCAGAACTTTCGTTATTTGCTTTCAAATGCAACAAAAATACCAGAGATGATGTTGTGAGGGACTATAGTACGGTGAGAAGTGGTATTAATGCGTTATGGGGATATGACATGTTCCAGGGCATTTATTTATTTATTTATTTTATTTATTTATTTAAGAAGCTTATAGAGCGCACGGCTACCTCCAGCGGGGGTGTCCCGGCGCTAAGACTACTTGTTTATCACAGAGGGGGTTGCCTAGTTCATGACTATCTGTCACAAGAGCAGGTCTGCAAAAGATTTGCTGGCTAGTGCTTAGAAAACAGCCATGTTTTCAGTTTGCGACGGAAGACTTGTTCGGATTTGTTCGGCATTGTAGATGTGGAGGGTGTACGACCTGCAATATTACCTCATACACATAGAACATTCAACTTAAAATCGTATTCTAACTTTAATACCCTTAATGTGATGTACATCATCATATGTACTTGCGTGAAGTTGTCAGTGGGACAAACGTCTCAAATGGTCAAATAGCGCATCACCCAACACAGGAGTCATGTCAGATACAAAGTCCTCCATTTTGTTGAATGGGGCATGTAGTGCTGTATGCAGTCTAGTAGCTGTGATGGGAGGAGTTTCGGGGCTGAGGGTAGAGGAGGGGCAAACACAGGAAAGGGGCAGTTAGAGTAGGGACAGGGACACAGAAGGAAGCAGTTAATAAAGCTCCTACAAAGATAATATATTTGTCTGTCATCTTTGAGTCACGACATGACAACTGGCGACGAGGGTGGGATCGGTGTGTCTACCACCCACAGAACCCTGCAGGAGCGTCCCGTCCCGAGCAGCGTCTGGAAAAGAGAAGTGCTGCTGTGAAGAGTGAGGCTGCCGCCTGAATCGAGAGGCCAGCAGCAGGTGACCCTATTCCCCAGTCAGGCGACGGTGTGGAGTCCAAGAGGAGCCGAAATAACAAGCGCTGGGGCGCTTGAGAGAGAAAGAGCTCGATCACGCTAAAAACGCGACTCACGCCTGATGCGTGCAAGTTGGCACGCACTGAAAGAGCAGAAGTCGGGAGCCCACTCCGACTCTGCCTGCCATCCCAAGTAGTAAAGGATTGCCCCTGACAGTGAGTACTGCCCCAAGAAGGCCTGCTGACCAGTGCCAACGAGCGTGGTGGAAAACGGAGCTCGAGTGACACACGACATTGGGATCTCACCCCCTATGCGTGAGACTCGGCAAGTTGTCGCCGAGAGAGCGCGGGACCTAAAGAAGCAAGGTGGGAGCCCACCCCAACCTTACCTGAACGTGGCAGCTGTGGAACAGAGGTGGAGACCTGGAGAAGTACTGCTGCCCCTGAGACCGGCTGCGGGTGAGTCCTGTTTGAATCGGCCCTGGTTAGAATGAACAGAGAGGAAGTCTCGTGTGAATTGAGATTTCAGTGACGGCGGCCATCTTAGAGTCAGGCAGCTGAGAAGGACACCCCTGTGAAGTGCATGGGCGGCCATCTTGAAGTGAGGCATCTCCAGCGTGAGGCAAAACAAGCATTGGAAAGACAAAAACAAGCAGTGGAAAGACAAAAACAAGCATTGGAAAGACAAAAACAAGCATTGAAAAAACAAAACAAGCACTGGCGAATGCAATTAGGAAACAACATATAATAGTAGAAAGGGTGACTACTGCAGAAACAAGCACTGGCCAGTGCAAAGGCGAGAAGAAGTCAGAATACAAGCGAGTTGCTGAGACGTCAGCCCAGCCATGTCGAATTCACCCACCAGGAACGGAGGTGGTGCAGCAGCGGCCGCGGCTGCCCCGGTCGCGCCCATCCTCTCGCATCTACGCCCCCCGGAACCATTGACCCTGGTGGCGGGCAGAGGTATGGGTCCTCGGTGGCAGGAGTGGCTGGAGGTTTTTGAGGACTACCTAGAGGGGTCGAAAGTCACAGGAGACAGAGACAAACTCATTGCACTCCGAAACCTTGTTGGAAAGGAGATTGGGAAAGTAATAAAAGAATTACCGACGGATGACAGAGGGACATACGACAAAGTGCGAGATGCACTCAATAAGAGGTTTGTGCACAAAAGAAATGTGGACTATGAGAGGTACGTGTTCCATCAGGCATGTCAGGACAAAGATGAAATGATGAGCACATTCATTTCACAACTGCGCCGACTGTCGCAGTATTGTAATTTTGACTCATTTTCAACAGAGGATGCCATCCGACTGAGAGTCATTGAAGGATGTCATTCAGAAACCCTCCGGAGGCGACTGCTGAGAAAAAGCCATGATCTCGACGAGATTGAGGAGATGATGAGGGTATATGGCCAGGCAGAAGAGCACACAAAAAACATGGAGACCGGCAAGGGGGAAAGAAAAGAGCAAGCCTATTGGACCCAAAGCTCCAGTGGTCAAAGAAGGCGAGGTGATCATCAGAGGAGGTCCCGTCCCGCGTCCAGACACACACACCAAAGTCATCGATGCTATGACTCAAGAAGAGGAGAAAAGAAACCGAGCTATGCCAAGCAGTCAGAACGTTCGCGGAAATGCTACAGATGTGGCTATGACTTTCCAAACACAGACACCTGCCCAGCGAAGGGCCAGCAGTGCTGGAAATGTGGGCGCATGAACCACTTTGAAGTAATGTGTGGAGTATACAACAAGGAGAGAAGGAGTGAGACAACCAGATCTCGACCAGAAGGCCAGCGACATCATGTGAAAGCTGTACAAGACCGAGCACCATCGTCGTCCGGCTCGTCACACTCCAACAAAGAATCCCACAGGTCCCAATGGACTCGAAGGTCACAATCGAGGGAGTCGAGGTCAAACTCAAGAGAGACGACATACACGGACGAATACATCTGCATGGTAGCTGACCCCGATCAATTAAAGAAGTATCCTCCGCTGGACATTGCAGTAGGGACACATGCCACCAAATTTGTACTAGACAGTGGGGCATCATTAAACTACATGCCTGTGACCGAATACAAGAAGATGAAACCACCGATGGCATTGAGTCCCGCACATGTCAAGGTGTTCACCTGGATGGCGAGAAAACCACTTCCCTGTCTGGGCAAGTTTGCAACAACACTCAAACATGAATCCATGGTAGTACAGGCATACATTCATGTCATTGAAGGACCAGAGGCTGACTGCCTCCTCAGCCTGCCCACAGCAGAGAGACTCAGACTAGTAGAAATATTATACCGAGTACACGATAATCCAGACATTGTTCGGAAATTCCCAAAGCTGTTCAGCGGTCTTGGCAAGATGAATAAGTGTTTGATTCGATTACACATAAATGATCAGGTACGCCCCGTTGCCCAACACCTGAGGAGAGTACCATTCCACCTTCAGCAGGCGGTGGAAGACGAGATCCAAGAATTGCTTCAGGCAGATATCATTGAAAAAACAGATGGTCCCACACCATGGGTATCACCAGTTGTGATCGTTCCCAAGAAAGGCACCCCTGAGAAAGTAAGACTATGCATGGACATGAGGCTCCCCAACACAGCCATAGAGCGAGAGAGACATCCAGGGCCACATCTGAGCGACATGATAGCGGCATTAAATGGGGCCCGGGTATTCTCTAAGCTGGACCTCAATAAGGGTTATCATCAGCTTGAATTACACGAGAAATCAAGGTACATCACAATGTTCGCAACCCACCTAGGCCTTTTCCGTTACAAAAGACTAAACTTCGGAATTTCCTCAGCAGCCGAAATATTTCAAGAAGTGATACGACAAACCATCCGACACATCCCGAATTCACTAAATTACAGCGACGATATACTCGTCTACGGATCAAACACAGAAGAACACGACCAAGCCCTGGATCGAGTGTGCCATGCTCTCCTGGAAGCGAACCTAACTTTAAACAAAACAAGTGTGAATTTCATTAGTCCACCCTCAAGTTCTTTGGTCACGTGTTTTCGGGGGCAGGAATGAAACCTAACCCTGAGAAAGTCACCGCTCTGAACACCACCAAAAGCCCTCAAGACGTCAGCGACGTCCAATCGTTTCTGGGAATGGCCAGCTACTGTTCCAGATATATCAAGGACTATGCAACAATCAGCCATCCACTTTGTGCCCTCATGAAACAGGGGCAACCGTTTGTGTGGAGCCCTCAGTGCGAGAGAGCCTTCCAAGAGATCAAGCAAGCAGTGGAAGCGGCGGACAACTTGGCCTATTTCAACACCAGGCAGAAAACAGAAATAACCGTAGACGCCAGTCCAGTTGGTTTGGGCGCCATTTTAGCTCAATATGACAATGACACTGAACAGCGCCACATTGTGGCCAATGCCAGCTGCAGCCTGTCTGACACCGAAAAGGCTTACTCTCAGCCCGAGAAAGAGAGTCTTGCGGTAGTGTGGGCCTCTGAACACTTCCATGTGTTTATCTTTGGTAAGCACTTCACCATGATCACCGATCACCAAGCACTGGTCACCATCTTCGGCAATCCCAAAGCCAAGATGCCGCCCCGCATTGAAAGATGGGGTCTGAGACTGCAAGAATACACCTTCACCATCATTCACAAACCCGGGAAAGGTGAGAACCCAGCGGACTATATGTCCAGACACCCGCAGGCATCTCACGAATCACACCCATCGATAGCTGAGGAATATATCCACTTTGTGGTAGAAGTAGCCCGACCACCGGCAGTCCCAATAGACGCGATCAAAGACGCCACGGCACAAGACAATATCTTGCAAAAGGTAATGCGCCGGTTGCGCACGCACCGTTGGAGACTTGAGAGTGAGGATGAAGCAAGCGATCCTCAAATACGCCAAGAAATGCAAGCTTTCAGACACGTCAGTGATGAACTGTCAACCACCTCAGAGGGGCTCCTACTGAGGGACCATCGGATCATAATCCCGAGAAAGCTACGGCAAGGAGTGGTCAACCTAGCACACGAGGGTCATCGGGGAGTAGTTGCCACCAAGAGAGCCTTGAGGGAGAGGGTCTGGTTTCCGCAACTAGATCAAATGGTTGAGCTCACATTGAAAGACTGTCCTCAATGTCAGCTGGTAAGATCCGGAGAACCTCCAGCTCCCCTTCAAATGACTCCCCTCCCGGAAGGGGTATGGCAGGAACTGGCCATGGACTTTTATGGGCCCCTCCAATCAGGCCGATATGAGGTGGCCATCATTGACGAGTACTCAAGATTCCCGATAGCTCGTTTTGTGCCCTCCACCAATGCTTCCAGCACGATCGCTGTTATGGACGAGGTGTTTGCTGCATGGGGTGTTCCCAAAGAGCACAAAAAAGACAATGGCCCACCGTTCAACAGTCATGAGTTCGATGAATTTGCGAAGCATCTAAACTTTCGACATCGAAAGGTTGCACCGCTGTGGCCGCAAGCCAACGGCACCATTGAGAGATTTATGGCCACACTCAAGAAAACCTTCCAGCAGGCCACGCTAGAGAAAAAGGACTTACAGACAGCCCTAAACAAAGTGCTAAGGGCATACTGGACCACTCCACATGCTACCACTGGGAAATGCCCTGCCACCCTTATGCTTGGGCGGCCTATCCGAACAAGGATCCCGACGTGAGATGGAGCTCTGGCAGCAGTGACGCCGACCCGCACCCATCAAGAAACAGCGAAAGCGGATCGAGCTGAGAAAACCCGGATGAAGACATATGCGGATGCTAAAAGACGGGCAAAGTCTCCCTCTTTTCAAACCAGAGATTGGGTACTAGTGAAACAAGAACAGACCAAGAAAACTGATTGTCGATTCAAGGATGAGCCTTTGTTCATCACTCAGCAAAAAGGCACCATGATCACTGCCGAGTCTGACAAAGAAGAATTACTCGGAATACGTCTCATTTTCAGAAGTGCACATCAGGCCTGAAAGAGGCGCTCGAAAAGGACATAGCACTACGTGATGGTGGTGGACAAAGTCAACATACTCCCGTCCTGAGATGTGAAAGGCCACTGGAGAGTGCGCCTATAGACTCTCGACCATGTCTCAGACCACGACGAGACATAATCAAGCCAAAAAGACTGATCGAGGAAATGGACTAAGAATGACTCCAGTTTTGGTGCTCTTTTGTTAACAAGGGGGGAGATGTAGTGTTGCATGCAGTCTAGTAGCTGTGATGGAAGGAGTTTCAGGGCTGAGGGAAGAGGAGGGGCAACCACAGGAAAGGGGCAGTTAGAGTAGGGACAGGGACACAGGAGGAAGCAGTTAATAAAGCTCCTACAAAGATAATATATTTGTCTGTCATCTTTGAGTCACGACATGACAGGGCACACAAAGGATCACATTTCTTGGCAGGTTTAGGAGATGATAAACCTTGACAGCAGAGAAGGAAACATCTCAGCACTACTGAATTGGAAAGAATACAAATGGATGGATCTTTTGGACAGCACCAGAGTGGTCAGACTCATATTAGTGACACACGGAAACTCCTTGCTAAATGTTGAGTACACATGCCACTTTTTTAACTAAGATGACTCCATCGACTGCATTAGTGGTTGTATTTTCTTTCAGTGATGTTCATGATGCAACACTCGCAGAGCGTCTATTAGTTATTGCATGAATATTTTTTGCTTGTTACGTAGTCCTTTTATTAAGACTACTAGGATGCCTATACCTCCGGTGTTAGTGAGTTACTCTGATTTGGTCGAATAGCACAACATTAGCCTCTATTGATGGGATATTTTTGCTCTGACGGGAGAAGCGACCCATCCAAGAAGGCAGTCTACCATTGCAGAGACAGTAGGGCAGATAACAAGATAACACAACAACGCCTGCGGTATTTTACCTCTGTCTCACCTCATGGGAATATTGATGATGTGCATTGGGTAGGTAGAAGAAGAATTATGATTTAGCCTTTTCAATAGGTTGAACAGAAGCTTAATTCCAGTATATATGTAAAACCCATCCACAAGCCTCCTTCCAGCCATGTGATCTTGCAACAACTGCCTAGGAAACTGGCAACCTTGACCAAAGAGAAAAAGAACTGGGAATCATTCTTATAAGATGCACATACAAAGAATTACAATTTACATCATACAGACTGCATGAAGACTTTCAGAAAGTAGAATACCACAAGCAGTGAGTTGGATTAGCTCCAAAGCAAGAGGGGTGAGTTGGTTAGCTTCATGCCATCGATCATCTTTTTAAGGTTGCCTGGGATAGTCAAATTGATTTTGCCTTTGTTTAATTTGCCCTAGATTGATTCCCGAACAATTCTGAGTCTTTGTTTTAAATGTTGCTGCCTTTAGGACCGACACTCGCTGGCATGGCATTAGTGGTCCACAAGAGGTATTTGACCCAAAAGGTTATTTGTTTTCGTTTTGTTTTGCGAGATCGCACATTGCTTATTGCTTATGGCATAGTGGGCACTGTCGACATGACTAAGTGGTGGTTTTCATTTCCTCATCACTACATTTAAGTTTCATTGCTACTATGCATGAGAGTTGTTGCATTAAACTTATAAGCATGACTTTCCTCAGACGTTGTTGACATTCTTTTGCAATACAGGTATCTTGATGAGGCTCTACCGTGTTATCTTCTTATACCTAGTCTCCTGGCATGCTAACTGGTGGTACACTGGTTCCTGATCCCCTCTTAGAGAACAGGCTTGAAATCAGACATTGAATGGCAAGGTAGACGAGTGATAATTCCCTCTGTGTTTGCATTTACCTTTAGATAAGTTGTAAGCCTGGTGGTTCTTATTGACAAGCATGTCATCACACTAAGCAGTCAGGCTTAATTTAAGAGGCAATGTGATGAGTATTTATGCAGCACTTAAACAGTAATGAAGTGAAAACACAACACTAGAAATAATCCACACCAATCTAGAAAAAATAGAGTAAAATTGAATAAAAATTTAAAAACCAAAATAACAAAAATCCATTTAGTAGAGCCGGGGATATGCCATTTTAAATTTCAGATATATATAGCAAGTAAAAGCATGAAGTGCAAATCATGGTCGTCTGGTTGTGCTAAACTGGGGGAAAGTTCAGTCTGTTCTGAATGGAGCATGGCCTGGATACAGGAACCAGGTTAGAGTCACTGAAAATGTTACCATCTCAAAGCCAGGCACGAAGAGTCCCGTTCGCAGTGGACGAAGCCTCAAGGAGTGGAAAGAGCATTGCAGATGGTGGTCACTGTAGCGTGAAGCGCAAGTTTGGTATAATGGATGGTCGTTTCTGTAGTTCAAAGATCCTGTCAGAGTAGCAGCTGGTTGCGTCTGGAGCTACGCGAAGACAGTCAAAATGGAATGCCATTGCTGAGGCATAAGAGCAGATCTTGTGTTACTGACCGTTGCTTGTGGTTGCTATAGTGCAACCACTCTGGTTCACTGGAACTTTGCATTAGTGTTTATCACCAGCAGCAAGATCCAGGGGAATAGGGTACTAATAAACAGTGAAATGACAAGGTATCCCTTGGTGAGAAGCAACTTTAATGTAAGCCCATATATTGGTACCAATACCTAACACATATACTTCATGAACAACAAGATTTGTTTAAAAAAAAAGTTTTCACAGTTTATTAAAATTACATTGACAATACAGTAAATTATTTAAAAACGCTGCAGAACAATTTATAATTTCATTAAAAACATCAGCAATACATATCACAATTTTATGTATCTAAGACAATTTTTCATGAATCAACTACACCACACATTAGATTTCAAAAGAACATTACATTTCAAAACACAAACTAATTATCGTGCTTGTCAACTATAGACAACAAAAGAACACAATAAGAGAGACAGACATAGACACTATTGTCACTAAGATTGCACATCAAACAACGACCGATATTTGACTGAAACCTGGACTTGCTAAAAGGGTCCTGTCTACAGGAATTAGTTTGGTCTCGTGATTGTGCCGGTATAAGCGTTGACGCATTTCGATGGTTCAGTAGATATATACCATCTTTTTCAAGACTGTTCGATGTGTCTCTCATATTTAATGGCACTGGGTGGTTACCATTTAAATAATATCCTTATTTCAAGTTATTCTATTATTTCATTTACATCTCTTCTATTTTTGCGAGTATCGGCATCTATTGTGTGTTAAGACTTAAAAGCATGTTCTTGCTTGTTGATAGCCGGCACATCAGCAAATTGATTATTCATGTGTATATTCCTCTTATCTGTGTCACTTATATGATGTATGAAATAAGTGGAGGAAATTACTGTCCTGGTTAGAACAGATACATCAAAATAGAAGTTGGGTCCTGGAGTTAAAATGTTTTTAAATGAAACTAATCAGGAGGGATTCTGAGATAGGTGAGGAATCAAAACCAAGACATGTAAAATTTCAATAAGCATTTCCAACTTTTTAAATACTCTGTACACTGCCTGTTTAGGGATTACCTGGGGGGGCCTTTATGTATTAAAAAGGAAGGTTGAGGCTGAGCTAAAGGGTTATTTTTCCAAGTTGAAATACCAGTTCATAACTGTATACAGGATGCCATGGCTTAAAATGTCTATTTAAGGTGGTGGCACAATAAGTGTTGCATATCCACTAGTAACTTTTAATTTACAGGCACTAGGTATGTGTAGTATCAATTTACTAGGTTATTACAAGTAAATTAAATTTGCCAATTGGGCGTATGCCAATTGTATCATGCTTACAGGAGTAAGCATTAGCACTTTAGCAGTGGTTAGCAATGGTAAAGATCACAGAGTCCTGAAAAACAGCAAAGATAAATTGAGAAAACCAGGAGGGGTGAAAGCAAAATGTTTGGGGGACTACCACTCAAGGGTGTCAGGTCTAACGCTAGTGATGCCACTAGATGCCACACTGACATTCAACACTCTAAAATGTGCCTATATATTTGCAGTCCCGGATAGAATGGGCTTTAGTTCTCAACACAAAAATTGGACAGGACTCCTTTACAACCAACTAATGGCCGGGGTCAGGCTTAAAAGAGTGCAGTCCATTATATTTGAATTAAAAAGAGGTGCAAGGCAAGGTTGCGGATTATCACCCATGATTTTTGCACTTATACTCCAACTACTGGCTGTGTTGGGCATGCAGAATCGTTTGGCCAGACACCTGCAATGGAATGATGCATGGGAAGATCTCATCCCTTTATGCAGATGATGAGCTGCTTTATGTGACAGTCCGTGTAAAAGCAGTATCCAAATTGATGTAGATACTCAGAAACCTCTGCAAAATACTCCAGCTATAGGATAAACTGGGGCAAGCCTCTAACATAGTCATGTATGTGCGAGATACTATAACTGCCCTTTAAATATAAGATGCTAATTGCAGACAATTGGTTCAGCCATCTGGGCATATATATAACCAGGGTGAAAAAGCCATTCCTTGGACAAAATCTTTACTCGTTGATCGACAAATTTGAATGGGACATTCATCATTGGCAAGCTCAGCACTTTCACATCTGGGCAGGGCAGCCAAACTTAAAATAAGTCTTTCTCTAGATTTTACATGCACTGCAAAATACACCATTTTGGGTTTCCCTGGACCTCTTCAACAAAGTAGTGGGTTAACTGCGGTTGTTGCCTTGGGATGCACCTCCACTGATGTGTAGAGTGTATAATGGAGAAATTGCCCTGCCGAACATACCAAAGTGCTAGTAGGCATCCCAATTTTCAAAGATCAACAATTGGATTTTCACCGCACAAGTTGATCCAATGGTAGGAATTAACAGATATTTGACGGGCATAGAAGATACCTTGTGGGTGGTGCTATATAGAAGGGTGCATCTTTATGACCTACTCACTCATAAAAAAGATAGTGGTCTCAACTTGGTCGGGGATCACAACATATCTGGGCTAAGGGAGAAATTTGCTGAAGAAACACCGTTATGGGATAGTGATGTGTTTTTCGAAATTGGAAAATTGAAGGCATCGCCAAGTGGTACCAAATAGGCATCAGTAAACTAGATGATCTAGATGCAAAGGGATCTGATTCCCCTAGTGACTCTCTGGATTGAGTACCAATTAAAGCAGACTTAAACTTACTGATATCTAAAGTTTGGGCATGCTCTGGTATCGCACACAAGAAGGGATTGGAATTATGAGGAATCCTTGCCTTTCAAAGACGGAGCGCTTAAGACACCTTGACCAAAGGAGCCATATTATTTCTATACAAAAAGATTATAAATATTTCCCCCAGTTGTCTATGGAACATTAGAGTGGCCTGGGCGGGGGATATTAGGGAATTCGAAGAAGTGCTGAAGTCCCAATGGGGCATAACAGTACAACTCACGCCATACTTTTTAATGGTCCTGCTACTCTAGAGTAACCCTACTTAAGGCAGAGAGTGTTGAATCAGAAATGTACATGAGGGGGTGCTGACAGGTGGACATTTTCTTTCACAGGGCTACTGGAGGTGAAATCACAGAATGTGTGGCTCAAGTAACAGGAATGAAATTGGATAGCTCTATTCAACTATGTATGTTGAATGAATAGGGATCAGGTGCAGTCCCCAAAAGTTCGACAATATGAATGTCCCTTGGCCTATTTGTTACAAAGTGCAACATCGCTAGGAAAGGGGGTGTAAGTGAACTGGCAACCCTCAGCAATTGAGAAAAATATACAGACTGGTGCATGCTGGCAACAAATGTGATAAATTAGGTTTGTGGTTGCCCAAAGACATGAGAGAAGTATGAAATTCATGGGAACCTATCAAAATCCTTCAATGACTATGGCGACTATACACTGACTTGCACCCTGAACAGGAAGGCTTGAGGACAGAGAAGGGACTGGTATACAGTGGTATTGTGGGCCACAGCCATTGAAAGGAGCCAAACAGATTTGTGTCCCATTCCAAATTTGAATTGTCACAAGTGGTAAAAAATAATTTCCTTCTCTGTGAAAAAACTAGGGGTGGGCAGAATTTGCATAATCGCGTAACGCAAAACTCTGTGAAAGCGCCAAAAATCTCCACAAACACGCGGAAATATCACGATGACGCGGAAGGGCTTGCCCCGCCTGTTCTCGATGTTTTTTGCGTGATCGCGTTGGCAATGTATCGCCAACTTGCCCATGCGGTTGCTAATGGGCGCGCCCATCTTGTTTTCACTTGTCCCGCCTGCTCGCAATGCTTATTTCCTGTTCCGGGTCACGCATTGCATGCTCCTGCCTGTTCGCGATACGTATTTCCTGTTCGCGATTCTTTCTGCATGTTCAGGGGGGAAATATCGCGCAAACTTGTCCATGCGGTCGCAATGGGAGTGGCCATCTTGTTTTACACTCTATTGCTATGGTTCTGGGGCCTGCTTTTCAATCCTTTGTTTCAGGAAACTTTTTATGGATCTTTTTTATTTATTATCTCTTTCTCTACTTTCCTGACTCCATATTTTTGGTTTTTGTCTACTTTTTGTGTGCCTTTTAACTACTTTTCCACTCTTTTTCTATTACCTGCTATTTTCATTTCTTTTACTTACTTACCCCACAAGGGGTGCAGGCAAGGGCCTTATTTGGGGAGGCAGAGTTGGCCGCACTGTTTTTTTTTTGTGTAGCGCCACCTCCCCTTAACTCTGGCAGCAGACCTGGGTCCGGGTACGGGCTCCGGGAGCCTCAGCACCGGTGGGGATAGGTGTGGCGTGCAGTGTTTCGCTGCTCTGGTGTCCGGCGCACCCATAACCAGTTGACGCACCGGTGATCTGATATCCTGGACCGGGAGCAGGACCTGCTGGACCTGCTAGGAGTGGAGGTCCCGGGGCTTGGTGAGTAGCTATTTAAATATTACTACTTTGTGTCTGTTCATCTGATCTGTGTTATATATTGTGAATATATATTTTTTTCCGACCAGCTAGAATGCTGCTGCATACATTGCAGGTAAATTAAGTTTAAAATTCTTCTGTGATTGTTATGACACAGGTGCTCTGCGCTACTAATCTTAATTGTTTGCAACTTTGCGTTCGCTTAGTGTGATTATGTAAGAGTTTATTTTAGAGAACTTAAGTTAGGTAATGCTAGAGTGACTCTGATCCTTCCTTTATCCTGTCACTAAGAGATAGTGGTGGATTGATACTTAGGTTTAGTTACTTATTAGTATGAGTTGGTAATTTTTCAGTTATCTGCGTGATGCACCCTCTGTTACGTCACGTGCTGCTGAGTGTCGCCTACCCCAGTGCTTAGTAGAACCTTTTGTAGTTTGTTCAGTGAGTGGTAATAGGCTTAGCACTAGCAGAACATCAGCAACAACCAACCAACAATTTGGTGCATTAAAAAATGTAGGCATTTATTCTCCATTTATGCATTTTTAAGGACTTAAAGAAGTGAAAATGCAGACCTAATGAACAATTGGCACGCCTGGAATAGGTGAGCTAGGTCAGGTGGTACTTAGGCTAAGTTAGTATTCAGGTTTTTTCAGGTTTCAGGTTTCAAGTCTTTATTTCGATTTTTGACAAATCATAAAAGACACATTAAAATACGGTAGTAATCGAACAATCAAAATTTTTAAGCAAAAAGACTGTTTGAAAATGAGAAAAGAACAAACATCAATGAACTGATACTAAACGCATTTAGAACAGACCAATAAAAGGGAGAATGAATAAAAAAAAAGCATTAAATATCAGTTAAAGGAGAACCTGAGTAAAATTAAAAAAAAAAAAAAACCGAGTTATTTTAGAAATACATTACAATTCATATTCATTATCGGTGAACCATTTCTTGCTTAGTGTGCAAAGGATGCAGATGGAAAAATCTAATAACAAGTGATTTAACCGGATACATATTCTATCAAATAACGAAACAATGTGAGTGGGCCCCGGGAGCTATAACATGTGTTTTAGCCTTAAAAGCCAGGCCCAGCCCAAATATTTTGCCAGACTTACAACAAAGAGTTCGGAGGTGTTGGTCTTTAGCGCCCAAATGGCTTCCGCAGATGATTTAAATGGTAATCTTTGAAACAGAGGTTTTAACCATTTCTTTCGAGGTACAGCATATCTAGGACAAGCAAAAAGAAAATGTCCCTCTGATTCATTATGACCTGGGCAACATTTACAGTCGGTTGATGACCCTGTGGACCATTTGTTTGAAAAAGAGTTCAGAGGCAAAGACCCCACTCTAAACAGGTGATACAGTTTTTTGTCTAGCGGTCTGGTTATTACATCCCAATAGGGCTCTCGCAAAAGGTCAAGTTTAAATATTAGAAACCTGCCTGTAAGACTGTTATTTTTTTTTGTTTTTTTTTTTGTGTAAGACATTTATTGCACATTGTCATAGAAATAGTACAAGCATATCGCCTACAACCTAATAAGGCCGGCTGTCCATGTAACCAAAGAACCGAAACAGAAGGCCGTCCATACACAGCCCATCAGCCGACAACCATAGGTCCGGCGGCGCAGTTTCTGTGCTGTTGTAGGCTTATTAATTGACAATGCATCAGTATGGTATATATGCTCTGTCAGTCTCACGTTTTTCAGTTTTTGTTATTCCCCGTCAGAACCCCCGTAACCTAGGGGAGTGACATAACATCAAAACAGTAACCCCCTTTAATACTCAAATTACTGTGTCACAACATTCTCCCCCCCTCATTGCCCCATCATGTATCTCACAGAGTAATAGATGACCTGTAGTAAGTGTGTGCTCAGCACGTTTCATTATCAGAAGCCACTGACACCAGGTATTGTCTGAAAGGTTCCCAATAGTCTCTGGGGCGGGACCCCATAGGCAGCTCCTCCTCGTACGTGACCAAAGTATCTCTGCAATAGGTCAAGTCCTCTAGCCAGTTTTTCACCTTTGGTTTCCGCTTACTGTTCCAATGTAAGGATATTCTCCTCTTCGCCATCAGTAGTGCGACCATACACAGTTTGCGTCGCCTCGCTCTCAATTGTGGCACCAACCCCAGTGGGCAAATTTTAGCTGTGCATGGTAAAGTGGCCCCCAAGATAGTGTTGATAGTCTGTACCACCTGATCCCAGTATTGCGCCACCGCATCACAATGCCAAGCCAAGTGTAGGAAATCTGCGTGTTCCTGACCGCACCTAGTACAGTTGGAGTTGTCCCTCAGACCATATCTATATAGTCTTTCAGGCGTATGGTACATGTGGTGTAAATATTTATAATGGATCAGTCTAAGATTTCCATTTGGTGTCAGCATCCCCGTTAGCATGCAGGAAGCCTCCCATTCCTCTTCTGTGAGGGTGTCCCCCAGTGCTGTGCTCCATTTTTCCCTGGCTTTTGTAGTGTTACCCCCGAAGCTAGTTTGCGCGCTGCGGTACAGTCGAGACACCAAGTGAGATGCCGAGGGGGTGGTGAGGACGAGTTTCAGCGGTTCAAGTGTTTGTGGTTCTGCTGGGAATGTCTGAAAATGTTCTTTCACCGCCCTCTGCAATATGTAATAGTTGAAACTAAACAACAGGGTTGGATTTTGGATGTATGTCAGTTTGTCTAGCGTTATAAATTGACCATCTTTATACAAATCGCCTAGGGTATCTATGCCAGCACTTTTAAGAAGATCCATTCCCACCTGTTCTTGTGTGACAGATAGTGCCGGGTGGTGAGCTAAGGGGAGTGTTGGGGCGTAGATTGGTGTGCATTGTGCCTTCCTACTTAGTGTCCTCCACGCTTCTACCGTGGTGTTCACTGGGTTAATGTCGTGGTCGTGTAACCTGGGACGTTTATGTGTTAGAATACATGACAGTGGGATGGGATCAGCGTCCCCTTTTTCTACCGCTACATGCGTTAGAAACGGAATCTCATGAAACCAATAATGCGCGAATTGCGCCTGCGCGCACAGATAGTACAGGTAAATGTCTGGCACCTTAAAACCCCCTTTTGCGTATGGCAGTGTCAGAGTTTGTAGTTCTAGCCGAGCTTGTTTCCCCGCCCAAATTAAGGTGAGCATGAGGGATTTTATGTTACGAAACACCTCCGCCGGGGGCTTGATAGGTATGTTATTGAAGAGATATAAGAATTTAGGCAGGAGTACCATTTTCACTATGGCGAGTCTGTCTGCAAGTGATAACGGTAGCCCAATCCATCTCTTGACCTTATCCTCTAGCGCCGATATGGTTCTCCCGTAGTTGGTGCGGATGACCAGTTCCGGGTCTCTGTGGAACCAAATGCCCAAGTATCTCGTCGGCTCTTCTTGCCATTCCAAGGGGTAGTCTAGCACCATGGGCTGGGTACCATCTGTCAGTGGGAGTATGAGGGATTTGCTCCAATTGATGTGGAGACCGGAATAATGGCCGAATTTAATGTATTCCCGCAGTAGCGGGTTGAGATTCGTCTCTGGGTTTTTTACGTAGAGGACCATGTCGTCAGCGTACAAAGCTATGTGTATGGGCCGCGTGGGCAGCTGAATAGCTGAATAGTGGTGGTGTTGCCGTATTTTACACGCCAAAGGCTCCAGTATGAGGGCAAACAGCATTGGCGATAGAGGGCATCCCTGTCTAGTGCCACGCTTGATGTCTATTGGGGCTGATAGATGTTTGTTCACCCTTATGCATGCTGTCAGGCCCGAGTACAACATTGTGATCCAGCCAATGAACAATGGCGGGAATCCCATTCGGATTAGGACCGCGAGGAGAAAGGGCCAGTCAATAGTATCGAATGCCTTGGCCGCATCCAATAAAACTGCCACCGCCTTTATGGTTGGGGCCAAGTAGTGTGCCAGGGCAAAGAGGGTGCGAGTGTTGTGGGTGGTCGACCTATCTGGAATGAAACCAGCCTGGTCCGGCCTTATGAGTAGCGGCATGAGCGGTTTTAGTCTGTCCGCTAAAATGCTCGCTAATATTTTAGTGTCCACGTTGATTAACGAGAGGGGGCGGTAGGAGTCACAGCTCTCTTCGTCTTTGCCTGGCTTCAGGAGAGCGATGATCAACGCCTCTCTCATTGATGGAGGAAGCGTTTGGGCCTCGTGCGCGGTTTCATACAAATTCACCAAATGTGGCGCTAGTGTGTTGGCATATGTTTTGTAAAATTCTATGACGAAACCATCCGGTCCCGGCGCTTTGCCGTTAGGGAGTCTTTTGATGGTATCTATAACTTCTTGTGTCGTGATAGGCCGTGCTAAATAGTTTCTGTGGCCGTCTGCCAGCCAGGCGATCTCCACGTCAGCCATGTATTCCAATATCTCCTCCCGCGGTATTTGTGTCCTTGCCTCGTATAGTGCCCCATAGGTATCTCTGAATTCTCCCATAATGGTCTGGATATCATGTGCGCGTGTGCCGTCTTTAGTTCGTATCGCCGTTATGTGCTGTGGTGCCCTGCCTGAGCAAATCTTTTCTGCTAGTGCTTTGCCCGGCCGTCCCCCTTCCCCATATCTCCTAGCCGTTGTCCTCTTGAAGATGTATTTTAGTTCATCGTCAGCAAATGTGTTGTACTCCGATAGTAGTACCTGAATGTCACTCAGTAGTGCTGTGTCGCCAGTGTTTGTGTACCGCTGCTCCAGTTCCTGGATCATCTCCTCCCTCCTTTTTAGCTGGTGACGGATGTCTTTTAGTATACCCGAGGATGTGCTAATGCAGACGCCCCGTATCGTCGCTTTAAATGCTTCCCACAGGAGGCACGGGTCCTCCGTAGTGGGGGAATTCAGCTCAAAATAGTCCGTGATTGCTTTCATGACAGTGTCAACGTATAGCGGATCACGCCAGGCCTGCGCATTAAATCGCCAGGTGTAGGGCAGTGGGACATAGTGTGGGATACGTAACCTTAGGAGCACTGGGCCGTGGTCTGATAGCGTTCTCGGGAGATGTGTTATCTGCTCTACCCATGTGATAATATCCTGCGTGGCCAACCAATAGTCCAACCTGGACCAGCTCCTATTCGCCGCATTAACGTGTGTGGCTACCTGTTCCCCTGGGTGCAGTATCCTCCACATATCGCTTACATGTAAATCAGACATCGCATCTAGCAGCATTTCCCTCGCTTTGGTATGTTGCTCAAGTGTGTGTGGAGCTCTGTCGAGCCCGTCGTGGAGTGTGACGTTAAAGTCCCCCCCCCATATTATATTGTCCGCCTGAATATCCGCTATTCTGTGCCATATCTTTTCGAAAAAACCTGCATCGTCTACATTCGGGCCATAGACATTCACTAGTGCCATTCTTTGCTGCCTCACCTCGCCCACCACTATTACATATCGTCCCCCTGTGTCGGTGTACACGTCTTTGATTTTAAAGTGAGTCCCCTTCTTTATTAAGATACTGACGCCCCGTGAGTACGTCGAGTAGTATGAGCCAGTGGTGGATTCCGCCCATTTGTTCCCCAGCCTGGAAGTAGTAGTGGGTGCCATGTGCGTTTCTTGTAGAAATGCCACATCTACTTTAAGCCTGTTAAAGTATGCAAACATTTGTCTTATCTTTCTGGGATTCCCTAGTCCCCTGACATTCCATGTTAGAAAGTTGAGTGAGTCAAAACGTGCCATTACCATGAGGTCGGTTGAAAGCTTATGCCGTGCGAGCTGTGTGGCCTTCTGTCAAATAGTGCTCTTTTAACATTATCTTTACAGGCAACAAGCGAGGTCGCAATGTTTCTCAGACACAGTGTGAACATATGAACCATACTCAGCTTCCCTGCCCCCCCTCCACCCACTTCAGCACCCAAACTTTGCCAAAGCCATTCCCCCCCGAATTTCAAAACTGTAATCAAACTTGTTTTGGGGTACACCCTCCTGGGGGTGTCGCCCGAAGCACACATCTCCATCCACATAGTGGATGTGGACGGGTGCGGTTTTACACAATGACAGTGTTGAATTTGTACACCCTCCTCTTCCCCTCCCGTCCCCCCACATGTGTTTAGGACAATCCGTACTTCCCCTGTTTCCCTTCGTGGTTTCAAGCACTCATATACATTGCCACCCGCCCCAGAGTCAGTGTTTCGGGACTACACAAAGGTGGCGCATTTAGTATAGTTGCTGTCCGCACGCCCTGATGCAATCATCACATGGTCCTTGTGTGTGGGCCCATCCACAATGCTCCCCAAGTGTACTCACTGCGTTACTGCCAGACATGGCCCCCTCCTAACGTTCGCCTGCAGCAACGTATGCACCCTCGTGGAGTGCAAATCATAGTCTTGTGCCAAAGGAATCGTCCGTTTCCAGCAGCCATCTCTGAAAAAGAAACAGTTCAGTAATCCGCATAGTGTCGCCATTCGCGTTGTCAGTCGTTGTCGCTCATTCTGCCTGCATTCTCCCGTTCCTGTCGGCGTTTGGTAAGGGTTCTGACGTAATCTTGCGCAGCTTGCACCGTCGTGAGTACCACCGGCTTGCCATCTGCTAGGATTTTAAGTTTTGCTGGGTATAGCATTGCATACCCGATTTCCAGCTCTCGAAGTTTCTTTTTCACGGGAGCGAACCCTTTCGCGCCTGCTGCACCGCCATGGTATGATCAGGGTAAAACTCCAGCGTGTTGCCCTGATGGTTGATAGCGCCTTTTTCCCTTGCCAGTCAAAGTATAGTATCCCTGTCTCTGTAGTTAAGTACTCTGGCAATGATTATTCGAGGTGTAGCCCCTGGTTTTGGAGTGGGGGCCAGGGAACGATGCGCGCGTTCGATCAGGAAAACCTCGGAGAAGCTCCCAGCGCCGAATATATCCTTCAGCATGTTCTCCACGTACGTCTCCATCCTGCCGGTGTTGGTGGATTCCGGCAGGCCCGAGATGCGCACGTTGTTTCGGCGTGACCTCGCTTCCTGGTCCTCCACCTTCGCTTTCAGGGTTTCCAGGGTCTTTTCGATGGCACTGCATGTTTTCGTGGTGTCTTTGGAGTGATCTTCCACCGCGGAGATCCGTTGTTCTGCCTCCACCAGTCTCTCCTCGTGGTTTTCCAGTTTGGCCATCAGGGTGTCCACCCGTGCCACGACGTTGTCCATTTTGTTATTCATATCCTGGAGGCTCTGTTGTATAGCCCGTAGTACCGTCTCCATGCTAGCCCCCAGTACCTGCTCTCCGTCCGCCTCTGAAGCAGCTCCTGTTTTCGTCGCTTGCTTCTTGGTCTCGAAGGGCAGTTTCGATTGCTGCTTGTCAGGTTTCCCCATGGCACCAGGAGATACAGCAGGGCTAACAACCTGTGGGCTCGTTGGGGTCGCTGGCTTGATCGCCGTCTGTCTGCACCGTAGTTGTGCACCGACCACCCCCAGCGCCGTGGGTCTATTCTTTGGATGGTTCGCCGAGCCTCATACTTGCTCAGCACGGCGTTCGGTGCGAGTGTGCCCTGTGTGCCCTGCGTTGTTGTAGCTGCTGTGGGATCTTGTCACCACTGGGGTACCCCCTGTTGTGTGGGCATGGACCTGTGGGAGACGGTGGTCCTGTTTCGCGCCTTTCGAGTCAGCAAGCGGCAGTGCCTCAGAGCCTCACACTGCGCCACGCTTTCCGGTTCACCCCCAGCCGCTCTGCTCTCCTTTTTACTATTGCTTGCATGCAGTTCAGCGTGTCTACACCGGATCCCACGCTGTACCAATGTTATAGGGCGCCATCAGCGTCTTTTGCGGGTTCGCCGATTTTGCGTGTCACCGCCGCCGCCATTTTGGCCGCCCTGGAACGCATATGCTCCGCTGCAATTTCCCCACGCAGATCAAGCATTTCGTACCTGATTTTCGCCAGCGCTTGGTGCACGTTGTGGACCGGTTAGGTTCCGTTCCGCCTGGAGAGCCGCTGGGGGCGACACCGGTCATTCGTGTCCGTGGTCGCTACGATCGCGCTCCGCCATTTTGGATAGCCTTGCAGCGTGGTGCGGTTTTCCGCCGATTTCGCCTCCGTGCCTCACTCCATCTGGCTGTTACTCCTACATCACGGAGTCGGGGCTTTTAGACGTCCATTCAGCCACTTTGCGCAGTATTTGGGGTAGGTTAGGGGCCAAGGGTGACGATTTTACCGCTCCCGTCCGGCGGAGCCGACTAAGCAGCCAGCCATCCCGCAGTGCGCCCTCTAGCGCCCCCCGCCTGTAAGACTGTTATTGCTAGAGAGTGCAACTCTTTTTAGACGGATCAAGGCCCAGTACAGGGATTTAAACTCGTGTTTGGAGGGGAAAACATTGGATTGGGGGGATGACCAAAGATGTTCTAAGCCCATATCAGTGAGGATGGTTTTTACAGCAGAAAACCATGGAATTTTCCCGCATCCGGTGATAGACCTGACTTCAGCCAATTCTTGTGCAAAAAGAAACAGATCTGGAGACGTCCATATACGTCTCCACAGGGCCACTAGCCTAAATCTAGCCATCTCGTTGATCGGAGGGCACCCTAGATCCAGACAGAGGGGAATAGAGGGGGTCGACTGTGGAAGACCTACTAAGTTACGAAAAAACGTACATTGGGTTTTGAATAAGTTAAGCAGGTCCATATAGCCCCAAAGATCAGCGCCATAAAGAATGGCGGTGGAGATTTTAGCGTCATAGATCCTGAGGACAGGGAGAACCCGCTTGGTGGTCGATTCTTTTTGCTCTTTTATGAGGCAGCCAGTCAACCTTGCAAATTTGAGATGTTGGATGTTAGTTTGGTCTTTCCATCTCAAACGGCTGTCAAGGGTAACCCCCAGATAGGTCATGGTATCAACTTGCTCGAGGTTAACTCCGTTCAACCTCACGGAGCTCCGAACTGGGTGATTTTTAGTGAAAACCATAAACTTCGTTTTCCCCACATTTACCGCCAGGTTGTTAACAGCACAGTACTCCTCGAAGCGGTCCAAAGCCCGCTGGAGTCCGCTATGTGTTCTTGAGAGGAGTAATGTGTCGTCGACGAAGATGAGAAGGGGGAATCTCATCCCAGCCAACATTGGGGCGTCAGTGGGGGTATCCATGAAGAATTTAACAACTTGGTCAATAAAAAGGAGGAAGAGTGTTGGGGCCAGGACACACCCCTGACGGACACCTCGGGTTACGGGAAATGTTTCTGTCACTTTTCCCTGGCCACCCCACCTTACCCTCGCGTAGTTATCCTCATGGAATCTAATAATGAGGTCTAGTAGTTCTGGTGGACATCCTAAGTTTTCCAGCACACCCCACAATTTGTCCCTTGGTACCAGGTCGAAGGCGGACTTCAGATCAATGAATGCAGCAAAGATGGTACCGCCGCCGAGCCAGACCACCTTCCAATAGATCAGTCAGAGTCTAAACACCTGATCTATGGTGCTTATCCCCGATCTGATACCAATTGGGGTCCCCTTGTTGTTGGTCCCTCGCTAATATCCCCGATCTGAAGCCCGCCTTCATGGGAGATAGAATGCCCGCTATTTCGATCCAACCCTGGACCCGTCCCAAGACCATGCGTGCTATGATTTTTTGTATAGAATCGCTCAAACTGATGGGGCGGTAATTCCCTGGCATGGACTTGTCACCCTTTTTATAAATCGGGATTATCTCAGCTCCCTTCCACGATTTCGGGACCGTGGCTCCGTGGCTAGGGAGTTTGCTATCATGGTTATATACGGGAGCCACAGGGCGGGGTTGGATTTGAATAGATCCGCCGGTATCAAATCCATACCAGGGGCTTTCCCTCGTAGGGTCAGGGCCAGGGCCAGCTCGGCCTCAGCAACTGAGAAGATTAATTTTTCCCCGTGAGGGCTCAACGGGGGTGTCCTGCCCAAGGGATTTATAGCTTTGGGGTCATCGGCTCTGAATTGGGCAGAGTAAAATGATACCCATTCATCAAGGGGCACATTGTTAGCCGGGGTGGAGGAGTCCGGGTTATTCCCCCATTTAACTAGATCCCAAAACTTTTTTTGGTTGTTTGAGGTGGACGCCTCCAGAAGATCGGACCAGAACCTATCTTCCCACTCCCGTTTAGATTCTCGGAGGGTTTTCCTGTAATGGAGCCTGGCCGCCTTAACTGCGACCATGTCCCGTGATTTAATAGATGAGATGAGAGCCGAATGTGCCTCCCTGCATTTTTTATTGTACCATTTCTGTGGCAAGGGATTGGTTTTAGTAGAAGCACTTCGGCACGGGAGGGAAAGTAGGGATTTTAACTGGTCGAAGCATCTAGTATGTAGATTCATAACATTGTTAGCCAAACCCGAGTTTGCCCCCATCAGATCAATTTTCAACATCTCATTATAGACGATATTGGCCACTGAATTAACATTGTCCCATAAAGATTTGTCCTCCATGACCCGGGACCATTTCAGTCTCCTCCTATTGTTGGTTAGTAGAACATCCCCTGTATGAGAGGTGGTAGACTCCTCTTGTCTCTTTAAGCCTGGCAGTTTCAGTGATAATGACAGCGGGTTGTGGTCGCTTTCCGGGCGCTCTAATACTGCCATGCCAATTAATAACGGCCAATGTTCCATATTTAGCAAGATATAGTCAATGCGGCTCGGCCTCTGCCCACTGTCAAAGGTACAATTGGCCTCTTTGTCCGAGATTGAGCAGCCATTACATGCACGAAATCCCCTATTTAGGCAAAATGCCATCCAGGACACTGCCGGCTCTGTTGCTTTTACCCTCTTAACCACTTTTAGATCGGGGATGTCCCAAGCAGAGTCCTCAGCCATGCTCCAACTGTCCCCCATGTCGAACAATGGCTCTATGGTGCAATTTAGATCTTCAGCTAGGATAGTGACATTCCCACTGCCCATTTCAGAGATTTTGTAGTCGATGATGCTCAACAATGGCGGGCTTCGACCACCGGGCAGGCCTCTAGCGTAAATGTTAAAAATGTGCACATCTCGTTGGTTGTCTTTGCTTAGTTTAATTTGGAGGAGGTCCGGATGCTGGACAGAGAGCTCAGTTGGGTGGAGACCCAGTGACTGTTTCACCCAAATCGTCAGACCAATAGAGGCACACCCTTTGCCCCCTTTAATCGCAGGTTTAAAAAAGTTAATGAAACCCAGCTTGTAGACTGGCTCAGTTGCCCAGGTTTCTTGCAGCAAGATGATGTCGTAGTTGTCCACAAAGTTCAACCAGTCAGTAGAGGCGAGGCGGGCCTTAATTCCTGCTATGTTCCAGGACAAGATTTTCAGGTTGTCATTCAATTTGGCCAAAGGGGGAGGTTGCAAAGATGAAGGCGGCGTAGCTGCCTGTGGATACCCTCTATCATTTTTAATCTCAATGAGCTTGACATGGTCTATAGGAGCTATAGGATCATCATTAGTCAAGATCTCTTGGGCATCTCTATGGAGTGGTAGACTGGGTGGCCTAGACTCTGGGCCTCCGCACACAGCTTCTGAACTGTGGTAAATAAAATTACCGGGACTATTTTTCTATACATTAAATGACAATAAGGATAGCTCAATAAATGAGAGGCAGAGTCTGTGATATCTGAGTCATACGGGCTTTAATTAAGCGTCTCGAGACACTGGACATCGGGTTCCATCACCACTAAGGTTCAGGAAGGGATATTCAACATTTTATTAACATCACACATTATATATAGTAAAACTGTACAATTGAAATGAATACAGTAGGCGTAACAAGTGAAAAGAGAAGAGATAAGAACACATGGGCGTAAAAGAAGGTGTGTACAGGGGCGTACACGAAGGTGTGTACTGGAAACGTCACAGAAGTGTCATAGGTGGGTGGATGCATAGAGAGATTCTGCAGGGTCAGCAGAAACCTTTACCCTGGGTGCGTGCGCAACTGAGCATGACGTGGTATAGACATGTAACTGGGGAGAGCTGGGGGCTTGACTTTAGCACTAGTAGAGGAGTCTTGGTGTCTGGGATGGCAGAACGACCTGCACCTATAGCATATCTGGTATCTTATGTTTGGAGGATGTGTTGTCTGAAGTAAAAGGTCTCTCGGGCAGAGGCCGTTCAATATTGAATGCTAGTGGGTGCATACGTGTCTTGGTGCAATGCGCGGGGGCCATGGGCCTACCATGGTAACGGGTTCGGTAAATCACTTGCAAGGAGACAGGAAGACCGGGCCCTTCGCCCTGCAGCCGGGAACATGTTTACCTATTTTACTAGACTGGAATGTGTTTTCGCGGAGGCTGAGCAGATAACTGTAGGCAAAATACTGTCTTGGCAGGCAAGCCAGGCCGAGCCGGGCACCGCTCGCTGGGCAGGAAATAAGGTAGAGGTCAGGGATGCATACCTAAACTGCAGCTTTCAGAGACAGAAAAGACTCGGAGCCTCAATTAAGGGCCTGGCTCGACTGAGCCAGAAAAACGTGGAAAACGTGTGCTTAGCGTTATTTAAAAGTGCACCATGTAAATGCATTGGAAACATAGGCTTTGAAGCTGAATTATCGTTTCGTTCATGGAGGGCCTGGTAGATGACATGTTAACGTTGGACGCAAATGCAATTGCGTCTTCATGGCGGACACGGGAAGGGAATTACATGACATACATGGGGCACGGGTGCATGGATAGGGTGCGAGTGGGGGACACACTGGATACCTGAAAATTTCTATTTCCTCATTCCCTCCTTGGCCCCTACTGCGCCCTTTAGGATATGTCTATTTTCATGAGACCATCTATCTGTTCATATAACATCATTTTCTCATCTTTCTTCATTCGGGAACGGGAACGTGAACGTGGACGGGGAATACAAGACGTGGCGCACAAGCCGCAAATCGCTGGCCCACATTGCAGACAGAGACAACAACTGAATACTATGAGCAGTATTATTCCTAGGAATGACAGTACTTTCCATCCCCAGGCTGATATCACACTCCAGAGCCAACCAGACCAAGTCCAGGAGTCAGGATTCAGGTGCATCTGGTGAGCTATGTTATGAAGCCTTGTTATTGCTTTATATACTGACGGTGCGTTATTAGAAATAAACACACAACAACTAGATCCGATCACTCTACAAGCCCCGCCCCTATCGGCCAGGATGACGTCAAGGACAAGGCGGTTTTGAAGAACAACAAGTCTCATAGCAGACTGCTCTTCGGTCAGGTTACCTAAAGCAAAAGTAGTCTCATTCACTACTGCTTCAAGAGTTCGTGTTAACCTGCGTATTATCTTACTGTTTTGGACGGGACCTATGAACCAGAAGAATCCTTTAATATAATCCTTATACTGGTCCCATGCTGACTCAGAATAATCAATACCAGGAGAAAGGTCTCTCTTATATCTTAAATGCACAAGATGGGTATCTCGATGATAATTGGATG
Organism: Lissotriton vulgaris; assembly: GCF_964263255.1. NCBI lineage: Eukaryota > Metazoa > Chordata > Amphibia > Caudata > Salamandridae > Lissotriton > Lissotriton vulgaris. Next base: position 1,086,251,225 of record NC_141697.1, on the reverse strand, counting down.
GGGCTAGAAAAACAGGTGGTAATAGGAATGCAATATAACACGTTCCATCCCAATCTAATGGCAGACGTACATAAGCTGTCTGACCACAAATGAAATAAGAATGGCGGGAAGCTTTGAAAGTAGACTTTCCTTTATCACTGAATTCGACCACAGTATTACAATCACGGTGTCCTAGATGTACTGAACCATTCTTTCTAACGCATAATTCACCTTTCACTTTTAAAACTGTAATAAACGGCAAGTCTGAATTAGTCTCGGACTGAACGTTCAGAATCATGAGACTAAGGGAAAAATTTCCTAATCCATACACTTCATTTTCTAGATCGGTCCCTGTCCTTTGGGGAAGACCTTCCTTGTCTGGGAAACATACTTTATTCATAATTGTGTTCAGGTTCCCCCATATCCAATTGCCTTGGGAAACCTTGGACTCACTGTCTAAGGAGGACATTAAAGTAAACCATGCCCCGCACGAACCATTATGTGTAAACGGGTAGGGAAAGAGGGGCAGATCACTAAAAGTGTGCTCTATAGTGTCATTGAAAGAAGTATGTACATGTGAACCAAGAGGAGGAAAGAAAACATGTAACGTCCAGCTTATACATATGATCGTAATACTCAGAAAACACATAAAAAGCAATGTAATGATGCATCGACTATGTAGATAATTACAGTATTTCATTTTCTTGACTTTCTGTCTATCTCTCTCACTATGTGGGTCTATCTCATACATGTCAGAAACCTGTCTAACCGCTTCACCCGAGGGGGACTTAAACAATTAAACGCTGTCTGACTTACTAGACCTTAACTTTGTTTTATACTCCTGTTGCGGAGTTTTCTCTAACAAGGGGAGTTTAGTGTCGGTATCTGAATCGGGGCAGTCCTTGGGAAAAGTCTCTGGACACAGTCCATGAAAACGCTTGATGTGGCTGGAATGGAGCCACCCTTTTCTTCCCTCAACCTTCACTGCGGTCCTCGTGGTCATCAACACCAGTTTCGGTTCCTTCCACCTGGGCTCCAGAGGGCTTGAGCGGTCGAAGTTTCTTATGCAGATCAGGTCTCCCGGAACGATTTCATGCGGTTTTACTTGGGTGTTGTCCGGGAAGGCAGCCGCGACCTGTGAACGACAAGAGAGTAGTGCAGACATCAAGGAAGCCAGGTAATCTGTCAGCATATTACTATCGACATCAGTTATCTTACGCGGCATAGGCGTACCCCACATATCTGGTGGTCTGCCGAAGACTACCTCATAAGGAGATAGTCCGGTTCTGGAATGAGCTACCATACGCATGTAAAAGAGGGCAACCGGCAGGGCTACCATCCGATCTACACCTTTTTCTGCACAGACCTTCGCTAACCGTGTTTTCAGAGTCTGATTATGTCTCTCGACGAGACCGGCTGCTTCGGGGTCTCGTACGCAGTGGAATTTCCACTGGTATCCTAACAGGAGTGATACCTGTTTCATGAGTTCGGACGAGAATGGCTGTCCATTATCTGAGTACACGACACGGGGCAAACCGTATCGCGGGAAAAATTCACGAACCAACTGCTTGGCAGTGCTTACAGCAGTGTAATCTGGGACTGGGTAAGCTTCTGTCCATCTGGAAAGGGCACATACAACTACGAGAACATACATGAATCCTCGGCATCTGTCCATCTGGATATAATCCATCTGGAGGACTTCAAAAGGATGGTCAGGAGGATGAAATCCACCTTGTTCCACGGGAATGCTTTGCCTGGATTGAACTGACAACAGATCATGCAGGTACGCACTTTCTGTTTTGCTGCTGCACGTAAATGCTTGTTAAACCAAAGGTTCTGGATGCTATCTAACATGGCTTTTTCTCCTAAGTTTGCTGGACTATGTGCTGTATTAATGATAACTTGAACCATAGAGTCGGGGAGAAACCATGTGGCTTTTCCCTTCGTCATCCATCCCTGATCTGTCTGGACCCCTCCTTGTTCAGTCCATTTCTTGATTTCGTCTGGAGTAGCATGTGACTGTATGTCGAGTACATCTTGTGTGGGATCCCTGACCATCATGCAATGCGTCAGTGGAGTTACTTCAGTCTTTGTCATGTCAGTCGGAATGTCTGTTTGAGTCTGAGCTGTGAGTTTAGCTGTTCGATCTGCCAGGTCGTTACCCTGGGAAATAGTGTCAGTAACTTTAGTATGTGCTTTGCACTTCATGATGGAAATGGCTGTAGGCAAGTGTATTGCTTCTAATAGAGCTTGAATGAGGGGACCATGCTGGATCTTGGCTCCATGGGAGGTCAGGAAACCTCTCTCTTGCCAGAGAACACCGAAGTCGTGTACGACTCCGAATGCATACTGTGAATCTGTGTATATATTTACTTTCAGGTTCTTGGCTCGTATGCAGGCTTGGGTCAGAGCGATGAGCTCTGCTGCTTGAGCAGACAATGTGTCCATACGATGTGTTTCTATGACTTCAGTTTCAGTGGTCACTGCATATGCGGCCACTAACTCTCCTGTACTTGTTCTCATGCATGAACCATCCACATAAAGTGTCAGGTCTGGGTCAGGTAATGCAATGTCTGTCAAGTCTTGTCTTGGTTTCGTAATTGTGTTAATGACTTCCACACAGTCATGTGGTGTAGGGTCTGCTGTGCTCGAGGGTAACAATGTAGCAGGATTTAGTATGTTGCAACGTCTGATCTCTATGTGTGGTTGAAACAGTGTCAGTTCATATCCTGTTAATCGTGCTATGGTCAAGTGCTGAGTCTGTGTCCTGTTTAAGAGAACTTCCACGGAGTGTGGAACCTGTACTGTCAGAGGATGTCCTAATACTATGGAATCGCTTTGTCTGATAGCTAGAGCTGTTGCTGCAACTGATTTTAGGCACGCAGGCAGAGCCTGGGCCACTGGATCCAATGTACTAGAAAAATAAGCTCAAGGCTTGTGTTTTCCTGCTTGATCTTGTGTGAGAACAGATTGTGCCATCTCGTTCAGTGACAAAAAGTGAAAAAGGTTTGCTGTAACATGGTGTCGCTAAAACAGGTGCTTGACATAAGGCTTTCTTCAATTCATCAAAAGCTTGTGTATGTTCCTGAGTCCAAGGGAGGACAGTCAAAGTCGCTGCCTCCTGTGTTGTCAACTGTATGAGTGGCTTGGCTAGATATGCATACTGAGGAATCCATTGTCTACAGTAAGAAGTGAGGCCAATGAAGGCCCGTACTTCCTTTTGTGTCTTGGGCTGTGGAAGATGTGCAATTAACCGAATGCGGTCTGGTGTCAGCTGTCTACCCCTCTTGGACAGCAAGTGTCCAAGGTAAACCACTTGCTGGGCACAGAATTGTAGCTTCGAAGGGGACACCTTATGCCCCTTTTCGGCCAGAAAAAACAAGACTGTCAGTGATGCACGTTCGCAATCTCGTTCAGTTCGTGCTGTGATCAATAGATCATCAACATACTGGAGCAGGGCAGTGTCAGTAGGCATGTGAATACTGTCTAGTTGTCGTTTCAGTGCTTGGCTGTAAATACTAGGGCTTTCTGTGAACCCTTGAGGAGCACGTGCAAATTTGAAGCTTCGGCCATTTAAACAGAATCCGAAAAGATACTGGCTTTCCGGATGGATTGGGACACTAAAGAAGGCGTTCTTGAGATCGATTACAGTAAAGAACGCTGCTTCGGAATCCATTGCAGTCAATAAAGAAGAAATGTCTGGGACCACTGGGTACTGAGGTATTATGCATTTATTTAATTCTCGAAGGTCAATCACCAGTCTGTAGACCGGTGGTGCATTAGGGTCAGTTTGTTTAAGAATCGGGATGATTGGAGAATTACACACATTGGAGTCAGTTTCTACAACCACTCCTTGAGCAATGAGCTCGTCAATAATTTTCAGTAAGGCTACTACAGCCTGAGGTGGTAACTTGTATTGTCGGATTCGTGGCAGTATAACTCCTTGTTTGAGAGTAACACGGTATGGTGTAATATGCATACAACCTACATCAGTTGGACCTTGCGCCCATAAATGCTTTGGTACATTCTGTAATCGTGGATCAAAATCTCTTAACACATAATGTCCTTTAAAATCACGTAAAAACAATCTCACTCCTTCCGGAGAACAACAAATCACTGCCCCTAGTGCTTTCAACGTTTTTATACCAAGCAAATTTTCTGGGCATGATTTCGTAAGTAACAAGTCTGTAGTATGAGACAATGGACCAACTTCTAGGGAAACGGGCTTTGACACTTCGTTAACAATAGGCTTTCCTGAAAATCCCAGGGAAACATTCTGTGAGCCTGAGAGGGGTGCCCCTGGAACCTCGTCATGACTGATGGTAGTTCTGCTCACCCCTGTGTCAATCAAAAATTTTCTGTCTTTCCCTAATACCTGACTATGTACATAGGGACCCTCTTGATCTACAGGAACCTCGATAAGGGGCAAGCCAACCTCCCTCTCTAGGCTGTTTCATGAGTACTGTTGATAATCGGGGTAATCTGACTGTGCATACTGGTACATTTGTTGCGTGACATGTTGTGTGGCAGCAATGGGTTGGGGTTGGGGTACAGCTACTGTCTGTTGTGCGTTCTGTGGTGGTTGCGTGTTCTGCGGAATGTTCTGTGGAACATGTTCTTGTCTAGGTGGACGCGGTCTTTCTTTCGTTTTGCCTGTAGCTATATTGTGTCTCAAAACGGCACATTCGTTTATATAGTGACCTGGCTGTTTACAGTAGTTGCAGTTCCCTTTAACAGGAGCTGCAGAATGACTGGACGGTGCCATACCCCTCTTCTGACTGTCAGCTGGAACTGACTGAGCAACTAGTACTTTCATTTTCGTATCTTTAATACGTCTCTGTTCATGTTCGTGTTCCTCTCTAATTCGGTTCTGGTGGTACTGTAACATTTGTAACATTTGGGAAGGGCTATTTGCTTGCCATGTACTCTCGACTTTCAGTACTCTATTTTTAACTTGTGGTAGGGAATTCTCTCCTAATTTGGTCACAAAAAGATGTGGGTATGATTCACTACTTGTTTTCAGGCCGCTATTAATAATAAAACATTTTTCGAATCTGGAATAAAAATCGCTAGTGTCTTCGTCTTGTTTCTGTTTGCAGGCTGAGATCGCATCCCAGTCTTCCTTTTTAGTGGCTAGTAATCTTGGCAAAACCTGTACTAATAACTCTGGTAATGCTTTAGCTTTTTCCCCAAGACCAGTACCAGGAAATCGTGTATTTTCCTCGTGTTCCAATTCTGCCCAATCAATCTTTTTCTCTCCCACCTCCCATTCTTTTTCTTTGAGCTTTTCGTAAATCCCTGCAGGCAACAGAACTTTCAACATTTTAATAATATCGGGATACGTATACTCCCCCATGCGGAGCATGTCTTTTAATTCACGGTGAAACCCTGCTGGATCTTTATCGTGACAGGGTACTAATTTTTTCATTTCCAATAACTCTATTTTCGTTAAGGGGGTGTACACAAATACTCGTTCAAGCTCACCGTCTGTCTTTCGGACGGGATGAACTTCTCGTAAGGGATTCTGTCTGTCTATGTAAAAGGTTTTCCTTACTGGGGGTGGAACGGGAACAAAATGTGGAGTCAGGAAAGTCATGTACTTGTGTCGCTGTTCGAGAATGACATTAATTAAATCGGTACCTAGGCCTCTCCATCTACCTAGGAGTAACTCTTCCAATATATTATATAGGGGACCTGGATCAGAATGCTGACTTTCATACAATGTAATAAGATGTTGAATCATGTACATACTAGCTAGTCGCTGTTCGTCTGGGGAAAGATTCAAAAACGTTTGCGCTACTGAGTCATCTTTATATACGCTAGTATTGCCAGCCCATTGGACTGCTGACCGGGCTAGTTCCTGTTCATGCATGGTACTAAGTTCACTGTAACCTATTCGTTGTTTCAGTACTTTATCAGTGGCTTGGAATAGATGTTCAAGAGAACATTGTTCTGGTATGGGAGAAAGAAAACGTTTCTTGCATTCTGGGCGTATGGGTTTGTCAAAGGGTCTTGCCCTACCTACGTACGCTATTCTACCTGCACTTCCAGTTTCTATATCATCGTCTTCTGAGACTTCATCATCAGCTTTCTCGGCTTCTCTCGCTGCTTTTTCCCTTGCGTGTATGTCTAGAATTTCTTTACGAATCTTTCTATACATGGATTCTATACAACCTTGTTTACTATGTTTACCATCAGCTATGTTGTCACTCCATTTTATCAGGACTTTCATCTCTTCTTTGCTTTTACCTGGCTGATCTTGTTCCCTTATCAAACAATTTATCAAAAACTGTAAGATCATATTTTGAATCTCCACCTTCCTGTGTTCCATGGCCTCGTGAATACTTTCTGGTCTCTCTCCTGTTCTAATAAAGTGGTATATGTTGTCTAAATGTTCTCTCATATCTGGTAAAATAGTCAAATAGTTTGTAACACGTCGTATACGTATTGAATATAGTATCATCTGGTCTTCGCCTGGTACTGGATTATATCTGCAATCAGTAAGGTACTGCTTAAGGGCTGCATATGTAGTTACTTTTGGTGTGCGTTGTAATGCTGCTTCTCTTAGTGTGGTTCGTTTAACTTGAGGCGGGGTGATAGGGATACCTCCTACTGCTCCTCCTGATGTGTGATCGTCAACCATTACTGGCTGTGCTGTTGCTGGTGGTAATGTAGCTGGTAAAGTAGGTGTAGGTAATGTAGGTTGGCCCTGGGTTGCAGGTGGATTAAAAGGATTGCCAGGACCAGTGGCAGGAGCAGTGGCAGGAGAGACAGTGGGGGGAATCGTGTCTTGAACAGGGTTGTGAGGATGAATATTTGGAGGAGGAGTTCTGTTTGCATATTCTGGGACAGTGTCATCTAAGTAAGAAGAAAGGAAAATATCCGCTGCGGTCTGTTTATGACGGAGTTTAGTTGGAACCAGTGGTGGCGGCAAATTACTGGGTACTTCCGGGGTAGCCTTAGGTAGGCCCTCGGCAAGAAGGGGATACATGCCTTTAATAAGGGCATTTCTTTGTCTGTCTAACTGTTCTGCTTTGACTCGTTCACCTTCTTCTAGTAGTTCTCTTTCTTTAGCTTTTTCGGATTCTTCTCTGCTTTTCTCTGCTTTCCTAATTTCTTTCTCTGTTCTTCTATGCGCTTCTTTACGCCACAATTCTATGGCATCTTTCTGGGATTGTCTGGCTTTCTTTTTCCAAAGTGCTTCCTCTACTCTCATGATGCATTCAGCATCCCATGTCCCTGAAACAGGCCATCTATATTTCTCTTCCAGATCCTTGGTGTAATCAACCCATAAGTCTAAGTACAGTATGGCATCTAAGCCATGTTTATGGTACATAAAATGTCCGGGAGTGTCCCTAGGCGGGACGGGAACTGCTTCTTCGAGTATCCCTTTCCTAGTTCCTATCTGACGTAATTTCGAGAACAGCGGCATGTTTGAACTTACTTGAGCTTGAACACAATAAACACAGTAATGTATAGCAAACAATCATTCATACCACGACATAAAACACATTAAAACAATTCGGACAGATACTACCTGATACATAGAAAAACACAATTCTGAAATCTCGAGAAACAATACTAGAATACTGGATTACTAGATGCACTGCTAAAACAGTACAAATATACCGGTCCCATAAAGAGACACGTCATACCGTATCCACCTAAGTGAACACGTCTGGACCGGATCTGTGTACCCAGACCCGTCTTGACCGGGCACAAATCAATGAACCCGTCTATATGCGTTCCCAACAACGGTACTCACCGGGAAGCAGAACTGAAGGCCTCGGAAACTCGATACTGGACTGGACTGGACTGCTACGGCATCTGGCTGCTACTACGCATGCGCTTCGGAACAGGTGGGCCTCCAGATACCTCGGACCTTGCTCTCTCTGCTTGGGCTCTGGTCGGGACTCTCTGCATTCCTCACCGCCTCGTCTGGATGCCGGACCGCAGTCTCCGTCTCCTCCGTGGGCCTGAGGGAGATAGCAGGAAAACCCGCAGGTGTGCACAGGAGTCCGTCACGGCTGTAGAAGGGGTCGGGGCCTGCGTTACATCGCCGGCGCGTGGGGAAGTGGAGGGGTCCCTGTTCGGCGCCAGATTATGTGGTAAATAAAATTACCGGGACTATTTTTCTATACATTAAATGACAATAAGGATAGCTCAATAAATGAGAGGCAGAGTCCATGATATCTGAGTCATAAGGGCTTTAATTAAGCGTCTCGAGACACTGGACATCGGGTTCCATCACCACTAAGGTTCAGGAAGGGATATTCAACATTTTATTAACATCACACATTATATATAGTAAAACTGTACAATTGAAATGAATACAGTAGGCGTAACAAGTGAAAAGAGAAGAGATAAGAACACATGGGCGTAAAAGAAGGCGTGTACAGGGGCGTACACGAAGGTGTGTACTGGAAACGTCACAGAAGTGTCATAGGTGGGTGGATGCATAGAGAGATTCTGCAGGGTCAGCAGAAACCTTTACCCTGGGTGCGTGCGCAACTGAGCATGACGTGGTATAGACATGTAACTGGGGAGAGCTGGGGGCTTGACTTTAGCACTAGTAGAGGAGTCTTGGCAGGCAGGCCAGGCCGAGCCGGGCACCGCTCGCTGGGCAGGAAATAAGGTAGAGGTCAGGGATGCATACCTAAACTGCAGCTTTCAGAGACAGAAAAGACTCGGAGCCTCAATTAAGGGCCTGGCTCGACTGAGCCAGAAAAACGTGGAAAACGTGTGCTTAGCGTTATTTAAAAGTGCACCATGTAAATGCATTGGAAACGTAGGCTTTGAAGCTGAATTATCCTTTCGTTCATGGAGGGCCTGGTAGATGACATGTTAACGTTGGACGCAAATGCAATTGCGTCTTCATGGCGGACACGGGAAGGGAATTACATGACATACATGGGGCACGGGTGCATGGATAGGGTGCGAGTGGGGGACACACTGGATACCTGAAAATTTCTATTTCCTCAGAATTACTGGGTGGATATGGGCTCGCCATGCTGTGCCCAATAAACTCATGGGCTACTGCTTTAACGGGGGAAGGCTCACTGGGTGAGCCGTGGAGTCAATTGATGGCCTCAAGGTCAGAAAGGGGGCCAAAATAATTAAAAAGGAAAGGGCGCTGGCGGTCGAGAGGGGTTAGTGCCAAGGGGTGTCTTATGGCTGGAGCCTGACGAAATAAGGGGTAGGGTTGGGGGGGTATTTGCCTATGTGGGTAGAAATATGATAGGGCTAAGGTTTGTACGTCCCCGTCTTGCAAACCTAGGTTCTCTTCGGATGGCATCTACCACCCATGCATCTTTGAACGAGATTAAAATGCAATCTCCCTCCATGTCTTTGGTCCCATGACCCACCCAATCTACTCTTCTCACAAATAGTATCTCCGTAGGAGAGGAGGGTGGTAAGGGGCGGTTTTTATTTAGCCAAAAGATGACTTTATTACGAAGGTCCCCAAATGACTCCTTACTGCCTGGTTTTAACGGGGCTACACCTGTCAGGACTATAGTATGTTGAGCTGCTTCGAGTGGTAGATCAACACGAGGGGTAGTTAATCTTTTACGTCTCCCCTCCCTGTGGTTATTGGTGATAGTGCGTTGGTCTCTATGTGTACTGGGGGAGACAGGATTTGTAATAGGTTGTGGGGGGGGTCCCATACTTTGATGCCCACCAGTATTTTGCTTGTCCATAGATTTTGACTTGGGTGCCTGTGTGATGGTGCTAGTGGCTGGTTTGGAAGATGTGATTTTTAGCTTTCCCCCCCCATTAGGCGTGATGGTGATTGGCCCTGAGGTTTTGTTAGGTGGTGGTTTACTCCTTGCCATGTTATTACTAACAGGGGCCTTAGTGGCTATTTGTGTTTTGCTGGCACCCGTATGGTTAGTGCCAAGTAAGATTTGTAACATAGCATGGTTTGAATTGGTTATAACCTCCATGCTATCAATTTTTTAGGTCATGAGCCTTGTCCGCTCCAAAACAGGTAGTAATAAAGTTTTGAACATGGCCTCCATTTTTACTAACAAAACTTCGTCGCTATTAAGGCACATGGGGCAAGTGCTAAAGGAACCCAAGGACGAGAGGGAAGGGCATAGCATATTGGCAAATACAGAAGGGTTTAGAGTGTCTGGAGGAAGCTCAGACCCCTGACTCCATTCGTCTTGGGCAACATTTGTTTTAGGGATTTTCCGGTCTCTCTCCCTCGACAATCTGGAAACCAACTTTCTCTTTTTAACGTTAGGACCAGGATTGGGTGCAGGGTGGTTTGTGATTTCGGCAGGATTAGAGTTATTAAGGGGAGGGTATCCAGAAAGCTCCTGGGATCGAGCCCCCCACTGTTCTGTGAATCATCCCCCTGACTGCATTGAGAGGCATCTATACTGTACCCTTCTTCCTTCGAGATAGGGGCTGTTGGACTCACCCCTACGCTTTCTAGATGGACGATAGCGTCCGTGGAGGAAGTATGGACACAGTTGTAGGCAGCATGTGGTGCAGGGGGTGCAGGGGAGGTAGAAGTGGCTAGAGCCCCCAGTGAGGATCGCTTGCCACTAATAAGGTCTATTAAGAGTCTATTCTCGACCATGGCAATTTCCTTCTCCAGGATCCCAGTAGCCCGTGAGATAAAAGCATCAAGGGGGCCAGATACGACTCCCTTGGTGGTGTGGATTTGCACAGATCGTTCTTTGCCTGACCGCAGCGGCATTGCGAGGGGCACGGGTGAGAGAATCTCACAAAAGTTTTAGGCTGTCTTTGCAACACCAAAGGGCAGGAGATGTAAGCGCAAAGCCCGCCGCCTACCTTGAGGACCTCCGATTGGCCAGGGGGGGTGGGCCTAGGCCGGACTCTGCCGTACTCGAACGGCCTCAAACGGCCCGCTCTTTGCCCGGTCTTCGCCCCGGTCGCTCCCGCGCAGCGGGTTCTCCACCCTGTGGAAATAGGGGAGGGCAGGGGGCGGTGCCGGCAGGGAGAGCGGCCACAGGTGATGCACGCAGGGACTCCTGGTCACTGGAGTCCCTGCTAGGCAGCTCGCAGCCCCGCCGGGGTCCAAGGTTTGATGATGAAGATGAAGATAGGCTCCCCCTCTCTTCCCGCACAGAGAGAGTCACGCTACGTAGCGGGACCCGCGCAGCGGGTCCGGCAAGGCGTTGCAGGGCAGGGCACACGAAGGGCACACGAAGCTCCAAACGCCGGTGAGTTCAGTGGAAGATTCCCACAAGGCAAGGGAGACGCTGACTTTTAAAATCCGCTTGTCAGGGGCGGTGCCGGCAGCAAGAGCGGCCACAGGTGATGCACGCAGGGACTCCTGGTCACTGGAGTCCCTGCTAGGCAGCTCGCAGCCCCGCCGGGGTCCAAGGTTTGATGATGAAGATGAAGATAGGCTCCCCCTCTCTTCCCACACAGAGAGAGTCACGCTACGCAGCGGGACCCTCGCAGCGGGTCCGGCAAGGCGTTGCAGGGCAGGGCACACGAAGGGCACACGAAGCTCCAAACGCCGGTGAGTTCAGTGGAACATTCCTACAAGGCAAGGGAGACGCTGACTTTTAAAATCCGCTTGTCAGGGGCGGTGCCGGCAGGGAGAGCGGCCACAGGTGATGCACGCAGGGACTCCTGGTCACTGGAGTCCATGCTAGGCAGCTCGCAGCCCCGCCGGGGTCCAAGGTTTGATGATGAAGATGAAGATAGGCTCCCCCTCCCTTCCCGCACAGAGAGAGTCACGCTACGCAGCGGGACCCGCGCAGCGGGTCCGGCAAGGCGTTGCAGGGCAGGGCACACGAAGGGCACACGAAGCTCCAAACGCCGGTGAGTTCAGTGGAAGATTCCCACAAGGCAAGGGAGACGCTGACTTTTAAAATCCGCTTGTCAGGGGCGGTGCCGGCAGGGAGAGCGGCCACAGGTGATGCACGCAGGGACTCCTGGTCACTGGAGTCCCTGCTAGGCAGCTCGCACCCCCGCCGGGGTCCAAGGTTTGATGATGAAGATGAAGATAGGCTCCCCCTCTCTTCCCGCACAGAGAGAGTCACGCTACGCAGCGGGACCCGCGCAGCGGGTCCGGCAAGGCGTTGCAGGGCAGGGCACACGAAGGGCACACGAAGCTCCAAACGCCGGTGAGTTCAGTGGAAGATTCAGGAATCAGAATGAAACATTGGATTAGTGTTGATAAATAATAACTAGTCGGTCCGCGAATCCCCCAATACTACTAGTCGACCAGATTAGATAGGTCAATTTTATTGCAATTGTTGTTTACATTAATGTTTTTTTGACCGTCTTTTAAACATATTTTATTTGTTTCACACCAATCATCAATGTTTGTCTCTTTCTTTCTTATATCTTTTATGATCAACACCCAGGGGCAAGAAGACGGGGTCGGAGTCAGCGGGAGCAGTTTAACACCAGGGACAGGAGGACCAGGACAAGGACTCTGCTGCTGGCCCCAGTAAGTCTTCCTGGTTTTAATAATAATACTTCTTATTCCCTAACTTTTACTGCACCGTATTTTTTCAGAACTATTGTTTCTGTTTCCTGATGCTATTTTTTACCAATTACCTTCGAGCTGGGCTATCTGTTTCGAAATTCTTGATATCCCTGCCTCTAACTGCTTCTACTATGACTCTCTGTACTAATACTATTAGTCGGTCTGTAGCTAAGCTTGCCCAGTTGGCCACTCTTTATATAAAAGGTTTTAATTAAAACTCAGACTCACCAGTAGCTCTAGCCATTGAGTGCATACATTTGGGTTGTTCTCTTCTACTACTTAAAGTCTTCTTAATCTTGAGGCTTTCTTAATCTTTTCGACAAGTCCCACCAACAAAATGACCAACCAGATTTTACCATATTGATGGGATAGGACATACTACTACTGTTGTAGGGATTTTGCATATACAGAACTTTTCACAAGAAAATAGGACGTTGGTGATGGGAGGTTGGACCTTCCTCACACCTCAATCAGAACCCACCACAATCCCCTGCCCGACTAGTTATAGTAGTCTCTCATTATTATTAGCTCTCTGTAGCCCCCAAAATACCCAATGAGTAGACAACCCAGAACATAACACTCCCGACCTCTAAGTCATTCGCTCACTCACTTGTGTAAGTCCACACCAAATACCACAGAGTCTATGTAAGTTCAAAAGGTTTCTTTTCAACTGACAAGCTCTGTATGTTGTTCTATAATGCAGCACCAACAGCAAAATGCATAAGATTAAAACAATAAACATTGTTACACTTAGTTACACTTACACAACTACAAGTCCATAGAACAAAGTCAAAAAAATGCGAAATCATAATAACTGAACAGTGGTGGAAGCACCACTCTCCCCTTGGTAGGAATATAGTTTATTTAAAATTATAAATGAAGATCTCTGAGCAAATTCTGGGGACCCCTAACCTTAGAAGAACCTAGTACTGATTACATCATAAACTCTACAAAGCTCTGGTTTACAGAAGGGAATCTTCCGTCTTTTATGAGATGCTACGCCTTAGTATATTGTAAGTATTTCTTAGTCGTGCCAAAAAGTGTAGCATTTTTTATGGATAAGCAATATGGACTAACACCAGAACTCCATAACAAAGTGGCTTGTTATGTTTGACCTTGTTCTCAGCGCTTAGACAGTAGCAGTATGAGCTCATGTGGGCGCAAAGGCGTCTTACACAACAAGCTGCAAGGTAACATGGGCAAAAATAAAAGACACAAAGGTAAAATGGTTGCATGGCTCGGGCTAACTAAGCAAAGACTAGAATGACCCTACTCTACTACCTGATTTGTACTAGTGATGTATGTTGTATATGTATGTATTAACTCATTTTTAGGTCTCGCTAGAGCCAGCACATGCGCTAGATTAGCCAAACATTTTGTAAGCAGGTTTTTCAAGTGCTATCAAAGGTGGCTTTTGCCGGCCACCAGATTGCTATTACGCGCACACTTTCAGCCAATGCATGTTTAAACTTGCAGCATGAGTGCATGCTTGTTTTGTTCTCGTTGTACGTCTGCATCATTGGAGAGGCCAAGCACAAAAGAACCGCTGGGAATTCGTGCTCCTCTCTTAAATCATTGATTATACCTCAGTGCATGGTGCATCCTGCAGCTTTCCCCGGCCTGCATGAAATTTCAATGTCCTTTTTTAGCTTCTTTGCTGCTGCCGGCCGCTGTGAACCGAATGTCCCTTGTATTTTTCTGCTCCATTTGTTGCACGGCGTCAACCTTTCGATGGTCTTGGCAGCCATCTACAGGTCGGAGGCAGGCAGCAACATCTGCTGAAGGAGGAGAATCCGGTATTATGCAGCACTAACCCCTACCTCACCCCCTACATAATCTGCATATTTTTTCGGGTGTGGCCACAATTCTCAACTTTTTTTTATTTGACTGGACTGCATTGGATCGTCATTGTAACTACAATATCCAACACAAAAACGTAAACTGGGTTTAATGCTTTGCTTTTCCACCCTCTCTTTGTAGCACAGTGAGTGGAAGCCCTTCTCGCCGAACCTTGGGAGCCTTCGAGGACTGTTATTTTTTTCAAAAGACAGCAATAATCTCTCATTTTCAGTCTCGGGGCTGGAGAAACCCTCCCCGAACCCGCCACCACCTGGGAAACCTTACTTGCCGGTGCCGCATCACACACAAGCCGGGTGGCTGCAGTGCAGCCGAAGCCCCCATGAGCATACCATGGCCGAACCCCATGCTCGTCTTACCACGCTATGGGAGGCCGCGGACTGGACACAAAGCACAGCCAAACCTGGATGATCCCGCCAGCACCTGCTCCCCATATGCCTTCAGCCCCAACCTGGGCTCGCCCAGCCATCCCAAGAGTTCCAGCTTTCTGCAAGGTGTCGCCTCGCGTATCGGCAACAACCTGCTGCTACAGCCACTGGAAGGGGACCGCACCTTCCTTGCCGTGAAATAGCACAGAGGACAACAGCTGCTCTGCAAGGTGAGTGTGACCCCCGCTTCCCCCATTGTTATTGAATGATGAGCATTCGTGTGGTCATGCTGGGCATCAACATGGCCAGCCGCCCCCAGTGTGTGCAGAGGCGACCTGGCTATTTGTAGTTGTGTAAAATTGTGGGGCTGCGAAAGTGAGGGAGTCTGTATATTATGAGACCGGAAATATTATACATATGTATTCGCAAGTCAGTTCCACTTGTGTCAGTGGAGCGTGGCCTGTCACTTCCATAGCCCGATTTTTAAAAAGCACTGGCCTGTTGAAAACTGCAAGCATAACTTTTTGCTGTTAGCTCTTGTTGGGGGAGAGCAAAAAATATGTTCGCTTCTGTAGTGCGCTCACATTGGCAGGGCGGCTCAGCACTTTGTTCTCAAGAGTACTCTTTCCACCCAGTCCATAGGTACACCAGGCATCACTAGGGCCAGTGCATGCCAGAGGTACACTGGTCTCGTTGGAGTACTACAGAAGCCTGGTGGGGGCAAGATGGTGATTCTTATTTCTGCCAAACCTTGTGCAATATTTGCTTAAATGCTGCCATGTATAGGTTGTTTGGGTTGGGAATGTATCACTCCCATGCATGGCAATTTTCCCCAAGCTTTCCACCAGCTTCTCCAAACACTGTGGCCCTTTGCTAAGTTCTCAATGTTTCCACACAGATTGCACATGCTACCGTGTTTTGACCTTGCATTGAGTTAAACCAGAACAACTCCACAGTCCTAAAGCGCACACGTTTACAGGAGTTCTGCAGCGCCTTGTTTCCCCCCCCCATGTGCCCGGCTCCCCTTTGTTTTCAGTCACTAGATAGGGCAGCTCCAGCCACCCGCCAATGCCACGTCCTCCGAAATCCACCAGGCCTCGTGGTGGTAATTAAAAACAAAGGCCTGGGGGGGAGGTGGCAGCCCGCACGTGAGTGCTTCTTCTTTGTGTCCCCTTTTGGGGGCGGTGTTTGGGTGAGCACCCTGCAGGATGTGGCAGGAATGCACCTCCGGAGGTTGTTTTATGGCAGCAGGTGTGCGCTTGTTGGGCGAGGGGTTCGCCCACGAGCTATGAAGTTTAAGACAAGCTTATTTCCAGGTTCTGCACTTAAACTCCAAAAACAGACCTGCTATGCACAGGTGACGCAAGCACTTTGTCTTTGTGATGTTCGCCCTGACCTAATTCATGCAGGTTTATACCACACATGGGCACTACGCTCTTTTGTTGTACTAATCCAGTCACACAGTTGAGTACAGCAACCAATTTTGAACCAGAGGCGTTTGACCACGAGGCCAACATTTACCCACCTGCTTCGTACATTTACTGATGAAAATAGTTGTGTAGAAGTAAAAGCGGTGAAGAAGCACAGTGCCACAAAGACCTGATGCAGTGTTCAACGTCTGAATGACGGTCCGGGAGGTGAATTGAACAATGCACTTTACTACATGCGGTAATAACACCTACATAATCTACCGCCAATAGTGTTTAAGCCCGACTCATTTTACTTGATGTAAATATTGGACCATTTGTGCTCCCTTGCATTGTAGATAACACGTGGGTGAACAGTAACACGAAAACACACACTTTCTGAATGGTTCATGTAAAAATTACTTAAAACGAAAAATCTATGCAAAATAACAGGCTATATAGAGTGTGAACATCTTGACCATATCCCATTACAGAAATGTAGCTTGAATTCACCCAGTTATGTCTAAACTAGTTTGGCACTTGGCTTTTTCCATTTTGAGTGCAAGTCTAAATTTGTAGTGAGTTAGATGGGTCGAGATGCTGGCTGTTTACATTGAGTCTTCACATGCCATGTTCTGGACTGTATGAATTGTGTGACTTCCTTTGCTCCCCAACAGGGAGCCTTCAGTGGAGAAGCGCTATTGTGAGCATATTATGGGACTCCACTGAGCACCACCAAGCTTGTCTGCACTCCTTAGGAAGATTCCTTCGCACCTTTTTCTACACATTAACGTTCCGCATGAACCCCACAAAGCGTCTTGAATTCCTTCACCAGTAGGACATATGCCCCCTTTTTTTTTGCACTGCATCGTTTTTTTTGTTAATAACTCATTGCCCCACAAGTTTATCGCCTAGGTGTGCGGCTAGGCTGGCATGTGGAACGCACCCCAGTTCGGGCAATTAACGTCGTCCGCGTGAACGAAGGAACTCCCCCATCCACCGCCGTTGTAGCCCCATTTCCCTGCGGTCACAGGTAACAACGGCTAAAGTCACCTTGCTGCGCCCCCTGGATATCCTGCCCTTTTACGTGCGGCTTAGTTAGTATCACTTCCAGAAACAGTCTGACATGTGCTCGCATGGGACACTGGCCGGCTCTGTGGCGAAGGCCAAGAACAAAAGATGCGCTCATCAGCGAGGCATGCGGAGAAGAGCCCTGCCCTGTGATCCAGTGGACCTGAAGCAGTGGCCTGCAGAGGGGCGAGCGCCCTGGTCTCCGGTACGCAGAGGAGTATCTCGGGCGGTCAGCGGGCCTTTCTGGTGCTTGGACCAAAGACCGTTAATGTGGTGCAGCCGAGAACCCTCAGCAGTGCAGCCATCAGACTATTTTGTGCTTGAAGCACCCTCAGTAGATGCAAGTGAAGCTGCACCCACCCCTCCCCTCAGCACCATCATGTGCTTGGAGCATTCAGTGCAAGCTAGTGAAGCTGAAACTGAAATGTACTCAATAAAGGAATGGCAGGAAGACTCAAAGGTAATTTGAGTAAGCTATATTTTAAGCTTAGCAGAATACCACTGGAGTGCGTCTATCCTCCTTGAAGTCCGAGTTGCCAGTGTCAGTTACCAGCATTCGGACTTCAACAAGAGATAGCAAGCACAAAAATGCACATTCAATTATATACAAGAAATGCAAACATAGTGAGCGCATGCAGTAACTGTAAGTACTTTAAAAGATACACAACAGCGTACCTACAAGCATGTGAGCAAGCGCATGCCCAAAAGCTGAGGATATGATAAAACAATGAAGTACATGCAAGCACGTTCAGTGAAGCAAACCAGCTCTCATTACAGAAACCCCTCAGTGCAGCTAGCAGGTCATCGCGTGCTTGTGGCACACGTGAGCGCAGCCGCACTTAACCAGGCCCCTCAGCACACCTCCTGATGCAAACTAACAGATCCCCGCAGTTCTGTGGATTGTACTCTGTGTCGCATCACCAGCAAGCCGTCTCCATTATGGTACTGCAATACGTTCCTTTAGCCGTGGTGTTGGGCCTGACAGTCTGGCGAGGACTCGCAGTACCCACAGACATAATAGCATGGTTCTTTAGACGCTTTGTAGTATGGTAAGGTTAGTGTATGGAATGTGTATGATGTTTTCACATGGAGATTCTAGAATGTAAGCACTTCGTCGTGCTGTGGTGTACGGAAGCAGTCGTGAGCCCACCTGGAATAAAGTTCTTGTTTCATCCTTACACATGTGACGCTGCTCAAGTTTGCCCCATTATGTGTTCAAACACTTTGGTTTTAAAGGTAAGCAAGCCACCAGTTTATTGGCCAAGGAAATGTGTGGTTTATGTAGTTCAGCTTCAACTGGTACTCTCCATATTGTCTACTAGACTCGACACACTGACCATTTCGAGAACGGGTAGGAAAACACATTACTGAGTCCATACCCAAGACTGACGAGAATAAGCTCCGCAAAAAAAAAGCATTGGCATAGCCAATAGGTCTCGCTTTGTGGGCCGTATAAGTATTTAGTGATGCAGCAGAATATCCTTGGTGCAACAACACCAACTGTTCATGGCTAAACACTTATATGTCCCAAATGCGAGAACTATTGGCTATGCCAATGCTTTTTCAATCTTGCTAGTGAAAAATAGGGGGAGGTGTATATGACATCTAAAAAATGTGTAATGTTTTTTCTACGCATACTACCGACCACCAGTGCCGGGGCCAGCAGTGAAGGCGACACGGCTGCTGAGGGAGAAGATGTAGCAGTTGTAGAAGGAGCTGCAGGGGGTGAGCCAGCAGCAGTGGCAGGCGGTGGTAAGTTAGATTCCTAATCCTTACTTATTGACATTACACTCACAGCAAGGGTGTACTGTATACTGTACTGTTGAGACTTACTAAGTAAGAAGTTGTTTTGAATGGTTGAATACACCCTTTACTTAGCATTAGTAAAAGCATTAGCATCGGGAGTTTTGAGTAACCAATGGCCTCTTCTATTTGACTTCAACTCAGCTGTGAAAGTTTTATGGAGAATACTAAAAGTCAGATCAGATGACCTAGGTGGATGAGTTGAACGAAAAGGGAAATAAGGGTGGAATGAAGAAGGATGGGCATGATTCAATATTTATTAGTGACAGAGAAGGAATCCTGGGATGCATTCTTTCATAGGTGGCTGACAGGAATCAGATGCATGGTTGGTTGAATGCCTAAAACTACCACAAATTTTAAAGGCCAAGGATGTGGGAGGATAGATACATACAACAAATCTTATGTGCTGTACTTGCTAGTGCTACCGTGCTTCTATGTGTAGAATTAATTTGTCTTACTGCTTTGCTAAGAGTATATTTCACAATAGTTTTGTTTTCTCTTCTTGATATATAGCTACTTCTTCCAAGGGGAAACCGGACCGGAAGGAGTTGGCAGCAAAGGCTCGGTGCCAGAAGCTGGAGGCCATACAACGGGAATACCGTCGGCTGGGGGTTCTGGCAGGGGAGGAGGCAGCAGCAGCTGCAGCCTCCTCCAATGTCCTGGGCTCCATCCACCCCCCTCCAGTGTTACGGCACCCCTGTCTGGCAGCCACCCGCCGCCTCCCCTCTTTTAACATCACTGTCTATCCCCATGGCAGCAACTGCCGTGCATTGAAGCGCCATGTTGCCTTGATAGAGGAGCAAGTATGTGTCCTCCAGGAGAGTCGGGCCCGCCAATCATAAGACCCTGTTCATTGCCCCTTTTTTATTTCTTCTTTTGGTGGGTGGGAATCGGGCGTTGGGGTTTCTTTGGACAATTGGACATCCATTTAGGCGTTACGGACATTGGTTGGGGTTAGAGTGAGGGGTGGGTTAGGTGTTGTTGTGCACACGTAATCAGTGGCTTGGCATTGCAACTGGTCCACATGTCTGCTGTCAGGTGGATACTGTGAACCGCACTCTGCTGCAAAGCTTATCCAACCAATTCCAGCACATCATGATGTAGTGATGGAACAGCTACTCTGGTGAAATAGTAACGGCTGGGAACCTTCCGTTTAGGGCAGATGGCTGACACAAATTCAAGGAAATCTACCCCTTCCACAAATGAAAAAGGGAGAAGGTCCAGCGCTAACATTTTAGCCAGCTTTGCATTGTACAAACATGCTGTTGAGTGGTTGCGTTGGTACTGCCCCTCCAACCTAAACATGCTCTCAATGGTAGGCTGGATTATTTTCCTTTGTGGTGCAGTTGTTTTCTTGAAACCCAGTTAGACTCAATGACGCACTTTGTTTCATTGCAGTATTCGGTCACCATGGTGTCTCGTCTGACTCTGAGTATGGCTTTTACTGCAGTGCCACTGAGATGTTGATGAGGGCTTGGGCGGTACCACTACACTGCTGGGGACAGGGCTAGAAATGTTTCCCTCTTATTCACCTTCCACCGTGATAATATCTTCCCCTGATTCTTCATGCTCAGCAACAACGGGTTGAGTTTTACTTTGTTCTAAGCGAAGAAGGTGAGCCTCTCACACGATATTGTGGTGTATTTTAAGATGACTTGTTTGGCCTCTGGTATCATAGTTTGTACCAAGCTTACTCGGCCTAACAGCATGTTGACAAATTGAGCATATAGCAATGTTCTCCTCCTTACTGCTAATCGAAAAGAAGTCCCAAACTGGGGAGGAGAACTTTCTGGCACTGCTGGATGTGCCACTTTCAATATCAGATGAACTGGAGGGTAGGTTTGAAATGTGACTCTGTGCAGCTACACATCTACCACTACCTACTGAGGTGGTGGTTGAGCTGGATGTAGGTCCCAGCCGGGCCTTTGCAAATGCAAATATGGAAGCTGGAGGTCATGGTGGTGTTACCTGTGTTGGTTGTATCCATGCTACATCCCTTCCAGCCATTTTAGATAATGTTGGTCTCCATCTCCTTTGGGCCGGGAGTGATGTTTATGATTACTGGCTCATCATCATCATCCCCCTCTAGTACATCTACCTCCATACCTCTAAGGCTTTCTGGAACCTTCCTTTTCACTAGCCTTGTTTTGTGGCATGCATTACTCTCAGACAGAGCTGGTGGCTTCCAAGTGGCATCTCGATAATCAGAAGTGGGGCTGGAAGAAGAAGATGATGGACTAACCCTCCTTTTCTTTGCTGGGGGTCTGGAAGACAATGAGTCTTCTAAAACAGTGGCTTGCTCCACTTTGTCTGCAGGAAGCTCGGTTTCTTGAAATGCCCCTACTTCAGGAGGAACAACTACTATTGTGGACTGTTGTTGTGGCTGTTCTTGCGGCACACCAGTCGTGCTAAGTGCCACTTCCATTTTCTGTTTCTTCTTCTTGTCACCGGCAACTTTCTTGGTACTGGTAGAAATGGTACCTTTCTTTGGGGCCATCTTCTTCAGATGTCAGGCAGGGCGCAGGTGCACAAGTTGTAGAGATGTCTGTGGTCACACGAGGATGTGATGCGGTGCGCAACAGGACTTCTGTCTGGCAGTACAACGGGTGATGATGATACCTCCTCCTCTGTCTTTGTGTGCACCTAAAACAAAGAAGCCAGTAGAAGAATATCAGTGAAACGTTGCTTTGTTGTTGTGGTTCAATTACTACTAGTACAAACAAACAAATAAAAGTCATAGTGTAACCATTTGTGAGACTTTGTCAACAAGGGCTATGGTATATTACTTTGTGTACACACTACACTCGCAGGAAAGATAGGAGAGAATAAGAACAACAACCAAAGTACAAATGTAATGGAAGTGGAACCTGTTTGTCATTACATTATGTGATCATCACATCATACAGGGAGCTGCTGCTAGCAAAGGGGATGGATGCAAGCAGTAAGCCAAAGAGGAAAGCCATGCAGGCCTGTTTGGCAAAAGCAGCACACTAATAACTCCCATCAGAAAAAGCCACCAGGCACATGAACACTCACAAACCACAAGCAACAAGCAGGAGGCCTGGGAAACAATGTAATGACAAAAGGATGCATCCTAAACCAAACTGCTTTGCCTTTTTAATCAATAAAAATCAATAACAAAAATCCACAGGACAAATGCAGGCTTATTGCAAAAAAGCACACTGCCTTTCTTCAAAATGGCCACCAGCCTCATGGCCAGGCCCACAACAAGAAGCCTAGGCCACAAAGGAATACCATGAAAACCTATATGGCAAAATCAGCACACTAATAAGTTGACTCCCACCAGAAAAGGCCACCAACCACATGGACACTCACAAATCACAAGCAACAAGCAGGAGGCCTGGGAAACAATGCACTGACAAAAGGCCTAAAATAGCCAGGCAAAGGATGCATGCTAAACCACACTGCTTTGCCTTTTTAATGCAATAAAATGCAAAAATGAAAATCCACAGGGCTCAACAAGGTCTGCAAGGTACACACCAACACACCACACACACACACAACAAAGGAATCTATTTAACACACACCCAAAAACAGAACTACCCCCCAAAAACACATTTTGCAACTCTTATCAATGCCATCCATGCCCTAAATGATGTTTGAAATACATTCAACGCACACCAAAGGAACAGTTGCTTCATCTTGCACCCACCCATGACTAGCTCTGGGCCTACTGGCTAGTGGCTACCCACAACAATTTGAAAAAAGAGAATGATAAGTACCAAAATTGCAGTTGCAGCAACTCCGATGCCCCCAATCAAACACACAAAACCAACTTCCTTGTAAAATGTCAAATTCAAAAGTCCTCAAATCCAATGATAATGATGCAGCAGACACAAAGAGTGATCTTTCCAGCTCAAAATCCAAAGGAAGAATGAACAGGAGATGGACAAAACACTGGGAGGAGCCGCTGGACAGGAACAGGAAGTTGGAGACTCTGTGGCACTTCCTAAAAAGGACTCCTTGCACACAAAAGGACAGCCAAATTTCTTTATGAGGAGCTTTTTTCAGCCAAATCATCATTTACAGAAGGTTTTATGTGGCCAGCGATATTATTCTTCCCCAGATTGAAAATTTTGCGTGTTCGAGATTACGAGCTTCACCACACTTCTGCCGGATGTCGATGGCATGTCCAAAATAACGTGTTTGCGATCTCACGCTCTCTGTCGTGGAGGAGATTGACGTGTTCGCGACCTCACACTCTCTCTCGCCATGGAGAATGATGTGCTCACGATATCAGACTCTAGCGGTGTCTGATGATGAGGCGAATTACGTGATCGTGATTGCGAACTCGCGCGGAATACCGCGACTGGCTACCAACATCTCGTGGAGCACGCGGACGGATCTGAAAACTCGTCGGCGAATGCAGGGATCCCGGTAAGGCGATCACGCGTGCGAGAACACATTTTCAATACGTGAATATGAAAAAAATCTCTGCTATGCTGCGAATCGCGGAAATTATGACATTTACGCGTTCTCTGCGGTACGCAAAAAATTTCAAAATATCGCAAATGGAATTTGACGCCCACCCTTAGTAAAACACTAAAAAGAAGATTATTTTGAAAAAAAGTAATTGGAGGGTGACTTTGATTGGGACTAAATAAAATAGGAGAATTCCTGCCAGAATGGCAGTACCAAAATTCCGTCTGGAACTAATACGCTCATGCAACCCTATTTTTAGACGTTTGTTAAGACTGAGAAGGCTGATTTGTTTTCAAGGAGTGCAAGAAAGAGTGTTCAGATGTTGCAACTTTAGAGATGTGAGGGATACAGGTAAGGTTAAAGTCAGTCATGAAATGTAAGGATTTTACATTGTTGAAGGTGAGAGGAGGATCCATTTAGATTCAGTGAATGCAATAGGATTGTTTCGATCTTTTTTTGCAGATGTTGAGCGAAAGAGGAATTCTATTTTCTCTTGTTTAAGCAGTTGAAAGTACCATTTCATCCTTTCTTTCTTTCTTTCAGAAACTTTTATTCGATTGACATTTAGTAAATCATAAAAAGTACATCATAAAATTCCAGTGTATTATTCAAAACACAATATTATAATACAGGTAAAAAACGAAATGTTTGTTTAAAAACGTTTGATAAAACCATTTTACAAGTTAATTCAGGTAAACATGGAATCATGAAGACGATAACCCAATTTTACAGCGTATTTTTAAGCATGATTTTAAGTAAAGAGCTACACATTTCGCTACATGTTGTGAGTATAGTAACTGAAGTGCCAGATAAGCTGGCCGACAGGTTCTCAACCCCATTGATCGAAGAAGTGGGATAATCCAGAGCTTGCGAGGTTGCTCATAGTAGCGACAGAACAAAGTTATGTGGATGTCGATTGAGATGATACACCATCACACGGACATTTGGTCAGGTCATGAGACCAATTAGACTCAGTGGGGAAGGTAACAAGGCGGAAAAAAGAATTAAAACGAAACCTGGTTAGAACAAGTTTTTCGTGGTTAGATAGGAAAAAAGTTAAATAAGGCTGAATACCAGGGGAAGTTTGGACCATTAGGATCTGCACATTTGTTGGTTTAGATACTTCGTGAGAGAGGCGTAACTCTCTGAGATGGTTTAGAAAGAGATTTTTCAGAGCGCTTCTACTAATATCAGATGTTGAAGAGGGCTCAGTGAAGTAAGATGTGCGGTTCAAATCCTTTAGAAAGTTGGAAACATACAGTAACCAAGGAATTTTTTTCCAACACGCCAAGGATAAGCAATCAGATATTAGAGAACGGGTTAAATGGCATTGGGGTTTATTCCAAATACGGTGCCATAAGAGAATCGGCTGACATCTGATGTTGTCAATTAGATAATCGATGCCTAGCTCGATGTCGCAGCCGTATATTGGAGCACTTTGGGGAAGTGCCAATAGGTATTTTAAAAACCCGTTTTGGACCTTTTGTAGATCATCTATGGGAGCGTAGCCCCAGACGCCTGCACCATCGGTTGCTATGCTGTGACATTTTGCGTGATATATTTTAAGCAACTCGGTTGGGGCTGGTTTACCAAGTTTTCTTGAAAAGGAAACAAGGGCTGAAGTTGCTCTCTGATAGAGCAACTTTTTGCTTGCCACTGCTTGTTTCCACGAAAACTGATCATCCATTAAAATGCCTAGATAGGGATATTCCCTGGCACGTTCCAGTCTAACTTGTTCTATAACAATAGGTTTGGGATTCTTTGCCTTGGGACCAATGTGCATGACAAAGGTTTTGCTTTTGTTTACTTTTAACCCCAAAGAGAGCATGAACTGGCAATATTTATCTAATTGTTTTTGCAACTGGATTAGCGTCCTTGCTAAGATGACAGAGTCGTCCGCATAAAGTAAAGCGGGAATGGGGCGATGGTTAATGGATGGAAGGTCCTGGCTCCTTGCTAACATGGCCGATTCCAGCCCGTTGGTATATAAATTAAACAAGAAAGAGGCCAGGACACAGCCCTGTCTGACTCCTTTATTTACTGAGAATGACGGTGATAACTCACCGCCGATTCCGTATCTCACACACTCTGTAGCGTCGGAGTAAAGCTCACAAAGGAATTTAATGAGAGGGGGATCAACCCCCAATTCGCTAAGAATGGACCACAGCCTAGAGTGTATCACGCAGTCAAAAGCTGCGCTGAGGTCGACATACACTAAGTACAAATTTCCTCCTTTTGCCCCAGCATACTTGCCTATTAAGAGGGTTAAATTCAATGCCTGTTCAACAGTGCCAAGCCCCTCCTGGAATCCATACTGGAGATCGGTCAAGATGTTGTTCCCCGACGCCCAATCCTGGAGACGTTCCAGGATCAGTCGTCCTGCGACTTTCCCCACAGAGTCCAGGAGAGAGATGGGCCTGTAACAGGCTGGGTTGTTACGTTCCCCCTTTTTGAAGATAGGGAGCAGGATGGAAGAGGACCAGGAGTCTATTAGACCAATTTTGGAGACTGCAGCCATCACCTGGGCGACGATGGGGGACCATAGTTCTATGTTATTTACAAAGATATGAAGTGAGACTCCATCAGGACCGGGAGCCTTACCGGTTTTGGAGGATGTTAGAGCTGAATGACCTCAGTTAAGCTAAAATGAAGTTCGATGGGATATACTTGTGCCTTGGTAAGATCATTTACCGGCTTGACCATTGTTGTAGTATCAACTGGGGAGCCGCCAAAAATCTTTGAAAAATGGGTCACCCATTCATCAGCCGTCACGGCCACATCTAGGTGCTGGGGAGTTTTGGTATCAACCAAAAAGGGTGATTTAACTGTGCGCCAAAATTGGGAACTGTCTTTACTTAGACAGCTCTCATGTAATTGGGCCCAGAGGTTTTTCTTTAATTCCTTTTTACGGTTCTGTTGGGCCATTTTGTACTCCTTTCTGAGTTTAGCTATCTCGACTGTGTCTCCCTTTGGATTATGTAACGCCTTTTTTAGGGCGGATAACGCTTTACGACAGATCGTGTTAAACCATCGGGGAGATTCCTGATTACCTGGTTTATGATGGCGGTATAATTCAACCCGCATAACTTTTAAAATCTCCAAGAAACTGGATAAAATCAGCTGAGGTGGGGACTCCTCTGCCAGACAGTTGTTAATCCAGGGAAGGGCTTTGGATATAACATTGCTAGTGATTACTACAGGATCAACTTTGGACCATTTCATGGAAAAGCCGTTGACTTTGTCCATAGCCAGAAATTGCTGGGTTAGTAGGCTAGTCCTAGTAGGATGAAAAACATCTGTGTCAATTAACAAAGTGATACTATTTGGAAAGTGGTCACTTAAAATATCGGAGCCTGTGTTAAACTGTTGGAGTTTGCCCTTTAGTATTTGTGAGCATAAAATGTAATCAATGGTGCTTGACAAGCCCCTGCCGTGAAATGTGGGTTTAAATTCGACTGGTGGGTCCACGAGGTCATTAGCATACTCCAATTCCAGGGAAAAGAGACTATCGTTCAGGGTATTGCCTAAATGCGTGTGCGTAAAGTGAGTCAAAGGGCAGTCGTTTTCATCTAGAAGACCGCAAATGCCTTTCATATGGTTGGTACACAGAGGAATATTGAAATCCCCCCCCCAAATCACATAGCATACAAGTGATGGGTACTTATTTCAATGTTAATTTATAAGAGAGGAGATTTCAGTTACAGTCTTTGCACATTCAGCGGGAAGGAGGTTATTATATAGGTTCATAAAAAGGTGTAACATATGTTTGTTAAATACAACCATTATAATTTGAAAGTTCGTAGTGGCATGTAAAACAGTTATTTTGTTTAATGGTAAGTTATTTGAAATATACACTGCTAGACCTCCCTTAGATCTGCCATGTGAGGTGGTGCTAGCTGGAGTTTGGAATGTTTTGTAACCCTGAATATGTATGGGCTCTATGGCCCAAGTTTCTTGTAAACAGACTATTTGGTGTGTGTTCACTATGTCCAACCATGATTTAAGATTTGACTTTGAACGGAGACCCGCTACATTCCAGAATAGTACTGAAAGCGTTTGGAAAGTGGAAATTGAATTTCTGGTATTCGACATGACATCGGTAGATGGAATTCCTGGGCGAAGAGAGGAGTGTATTCATGGGGCAATAAGATCAGTTGCAATATGATCATCATTCTTAGAGAAGGTAGTATGTGCAATTGAGGATATTGAGGTGGGTACTTCCGCTGTAGCTAGAGTACCATCCGTAAGTGATAAGGTCGGGGAGCAGTAGAATGGTTTTGGTAGTTTGAACCCAGCAGTGGGGGGTCTGCGCTTTCCTGGTTACTGTTAGGTGATGGTCAATCCACCATTTCCAAGCAGTCATATCTTTTTGTCAATGGGGCGCCTCTCCATCCAAAGATTGGAGCAGCGTCTCTACCCCCGTGACCCGGACGATCAGCCCAGTCACGTCTTCTATTCCAGTTTCCTACCTGGGCCCAGTTCCACCCAGGACCAGTATTATAGTGATGAGTTGGAGGGTAGAAATATGAGAGTCTTTTGGTGTCTATCCCGTCAGATGTAGGTTGTGAACCCCAGGAGCAAATGTGCTCAACCGTGTGGGGATCCTCAAAATTGACGATAACACAATCACCCTGGATAGTTTTTGGCTCTTTACCTATCCAGGGGACCCTGCGGACCATTGTGACTCTGTTGTCGGAATAAGGGGGAAGAGGCCTATTGATAGATAGCCAATGTAGAACTTTATTTCTTAAGGACCAGCCCGGTTCCTCCGAGTTTGTGTTTAACTCAGGAACCCCGATCATAATGACAACATACGGAGTAGCTTCTGGAGGTAGGTGGATAGAGTGACCACCCTTCCTCCTGTTCTTATAGGTGGTATTTTGAAACCCTGGTGTCTTTGTTTGTAAAGGGGCCTGAGTGGATGGGGGAGCTGGAGTGGGTGGGGGAGCTAGAGCTTTTGATACAGCAGGGCCTTTCTTCACGACTGTAGGTGAAGGTTTTTGTTGTACAGCTGCTGCTGTGGTAGCCGGTTTTGTTACTGCCGCCCCTTCTTTGGTATTTTTGAGGTTAGGTTTTTGGGCCGCGGTGTGACCGGGAACAGAACCCTTGTTGGTTTTTAGGGCTAAAGTCAACACTTCTATCTGCTTTTCGATTTTTAACAGGGTAAGTTCAATAGGTTGCACGTAAGATTTAATTAATACCCCCAATCTGGTCAATAGTTGGTTATTCAAGCCGCAGGTTTCACACTCACTTCCCACATTACTGTCAACACTATGGTTGGCCGTGGTAGTGGAAAGGTTTATTATTTCTGTGGGTAAGGGGTTTGGCTCTTGCTGAAGGGGAGCAGCTTGACTGGGGGACTGGATAGTGGGTAGAGCTTGGTGGTTAGGTTGTGTCGTAGTTTGGGTCTGTTTGCGGGTTTTTTTTTGTTGGGGTTTCATTTTTTTCTTTGGTATCGCTCCCTCCCTTAAACCCCTGTTAGTAGTTGTGGTGGGGTCGTCCCTATTCGGGCTTGTAAAAAGAGCTGGGGTTCTCTCCAAAGACAAGGATGACTGTGATGGCTGTGAGGCTGATAGCTCAAGGGATACTGACAAGTCCACAGTACTTCGTACAGTATGAGAGTCAGCGTGTTCGTCCAATAGTGCACCATGTTCTAGGGGGCGCAAGGGAGTTTTGGCTGCGGCTAATAAGCCCAGCGAGGAGCGTTTAGCCATAGCCAATTCCTGCGAAACCCTCCATTCCAGCAGGAGAACACCTTGGTTAATAGCGTCATTTGCCCTGGAAATAAATTGATCGATTGTGCCGGTTGTCTGAGCAGCACGTAGTGCCTTATTGCTTCTAGTACCTTTGGGAGACATACTCAGGATGTTAGGGCCAAAATGTGGGAATTACAAAATGACAACAGGTGTACAGTGATGATAAAACAGTTAGAATGATACAGTAATGCAAATGTCAATGGGGTGGCCCTGTCCAGTCTTACCCGGTCTTTAACGGGCTTAAACGGGCCCGCCCTTGGCCCGGGCTTTTCCCGGCGTCCCGCGAGACAGTGGTAGGGACGCTTCTAAGCGCTTCCTGGTGCTGACAGGTGAGGCGGCTCACTGCTAGGGCTTCTGGTGATTGTAGTCCGCCCCTCGCTGGTCTCCGCTCGGCGGCCCCGCTCCAGATGGACGGAGAGCATGGGGGCGGCGGGAGACAAGCGGGCGGGTCCGCGAAATACACAGAGGGTCCGTGGAAGTTTTAATGGCTTCTGGCGTCAGCAAGGGCAAAGAAGAGTTCCCCCTCACAGTGGTGGTAGTGACGCTTTTAAGCGCCTCCTGGCGCTGACAGGTGAGGCGGCTCACCGCTAGGGCTTCTGGTGATTGTAGTCCGCCCCTCGCTGGTCTCCACTCGGCGGCCCCGCTCCAGATGGACGGAGAGCGTGGGGGCGGGGGGAGACAAGCGGGCGGGTCCGCGAAATACACAGAGGGTCCGTGGTAGTCTTAATGGCTTCTGGCATCAGCAAGGGCAAAGAAGAGTTCCCCCTCACAGTGGTGGTAGTGACGCTTTTAAGCGCCTCCTGGCGCTGACAGGTGAGGCGGCTCACCGCTAGGGCTTCTGGTGATTGTAGTCCGCCCCTGGCTGGTCTCCGCTCAGCAGCCCCGCTCCAGATGGATGGAGAGCGTGGGGGCGGCGGGAGACAAGCGGGCAGGTCCGCGAAATACACAGAGGGTCCGTGGAAGTTTTAATGGCTTCTGGCGTCAGCAAGGGCAACGAAGAGTTCCCCCATTTCATCCACAACTGGAGTGAGGCATTTTCTTAATATCAATTTCAGCCTAGTTTAGTTGTTTATTTATAATGGCCACATTATGCCAGTGTTTCAAGTTCCTGTAGTCTGTTTAATCTGAATACTGATGCAGGTTGGCATCAGTCTTTTTTTCAGGATTCGGCTAGGAGACTCCATGTAGAGGTAGAATAATGTTGGAATTTTAATAAAACTTTGAAGAGTAATCACCTGTTTTGCATCTAGTTAATGAGGAAAGCTTAAAAACATTTCAGGCTGTTCGTGGTTCCTTCACTGTGATTAATTTACTGTGTTCCAACTCACCGCTAATAGAAAGGTTACCCACCACAAGGAACTATCATGGAAAGGATTCAACGCATGTTCTGAATTTGCACACATCCGACTAAAATGTGGTGGTTGGTTTCTGCTGAATTGAATAGAGTCTTCAAAAACATGTCCTACGTGTTTACCAGGGCTACCTCTTGGATTTGGCAACTCCAGTCCTTGATCACACAATATCAGCAGGTGAAAAAAAAGTTTGACCAATGGAAAATGGGATCCGCATTACAACTCGAAGAAAGTAATTATAAAGTGTATAATCTAAGAGAAACTTTGCCTAGGATAGTGATTTTTGTAGGAGATAATTAAACTGACAAACCTTATAAGATTAAAAGTGTGATATAAAACCTATAATTTGGAAACGTTCGAAGGATGATAGCATATTCAAGTTGCAAGGCTAGACTGGTCTTGCTACTAAATTATTTTCATAATTAATTCCCTTTCAATCTGTAAATCAAACGGTTTCGTTCTGTTATTAAGTGAAACATATGTCAGAACTCCTCAGTTCTGTGAATCATTGAAATTAAAAAAAAAGCCTAGCTATGGGTAAAACTACATATTTAATGTGCATATTTCCAAAGCTACACGAAAGCCACCTTGTGAGGTACTATGCATGTGTTCCTATTTCTATGGGCAGTTTTCGAATGATGAATAGAGAACAATATCTCTTTTTCGGGAAACGACTGTTGTCTGTTGCAATGCTGCTGCCTTTGATCCGTGGTCTGAAAATTAGACTATTTTATTGAAAGAGTCCCTCAGAATATAACCGATTCATGCAATTTATTTATAAGAAGCAAGGATGGTGTGAGTGAGATTCCCCCATATTAAGTATGACTTGTTTTTCATTTACTTTGAATCATCTTCCTTTTGAATTATGCTGTAATATGAGATGTCCTTTTATCGCATATGGAACTCGGTTACAAAAAGACTATTTCTGAAAAAAGGCAGTGCTCATGAGCCATAGTTTAGCATCATCAAAACTCAAAACAGTGATAGCTTAGTATTAAATTGACATGAGGAAGTTTTTGTTCATGCCTTAACTTAATTATGGAGACATTTAAATGAATTTTGGATTACAAATGTGAATCATTGTTCACCAAACAAAATGCCTCATTTCAAGTCATTGTGTGAGTCCTTAAAAAGCATATTGTGATTTCTTTTTTGAATAACTATGAAAATAACACAGACTCAATAAGATAGCATTCAGAAAGATGTTTAAAAAACATATTACGTTTTTCACAATTATTTTTACCAAACAGGGTAGTGATGTGCTTTTAAAGCAGGTCGCGGAAGCTGAACTCTGCATTACACTTTGTACTGTAAGTAATTGAAGTGTTGTGTCCCCATTGAGTCTCCGTCCAAGTGTGAGTCACAGTGCTGCGTTTTAGGTCTTCTTAATTTCTATCTGTGAGCAGCTCAAAAGATATTTCTATGTGGTCATGAACATTAAGGGCCTGATTTAGATCTTCGTGGACGGGTTACTCCGTCACAACTTTGAGAGATACCACGTCCACCAAAATATAAATCCTATTGTTTCCTACGGGATTAATATTTTGACTTAAGTCCTAAAGTTGCTTTTTTGTAATTTTCTTGGGTTTCTGGTAGTATCATTGTCATGTAAGAACCAGTTTGTGTAAATATTCTGATGGCCTTTTTTGTGCCTTTAATTGTTTTTTTCAGTCAGTCTGGTGTATAAGATCAAAACACCTAGAAAGTTAAATGGATTACCACAATATTTTTTATCATACATTCCTAGTCAATGACTAAGAAAGAAGCTGGCCATTGCACACACTAAATCCCCACCAAATGTGAGATATTGAACTGACAGCACAATACATTTTATAAATTGTGGCAAGCAAAAAGAATGGATAATATTGGGGGCACGTCAGGTCATCATGACACCAAATCGTATGACAAATGCTGTGGATAATAAGTAGAAATATAAATAATAACTTTTAATTTTAAAAACAGAATATTTAGTTTAATGCATACTCAATCTTTCAAACGAAAACTACAGAAATACACTACCAGCGTCACACCCAGTATTTGGAGTTAGTAGTTAAACTAAATGTATACAGTGAACAATCCTGAAAAACAGCTTTATTTGATAGTGAATATTGTCTTTATATTTCTGTTTTCATTTCCATAATCCTTCAACAAGTATCATATTATGGGCCCCTCTGTGCTGTTAAGCCGCTTACAGACTTTTGTGAATCAGTGGTCCATTACCTGAATAAAATACAAATATTTGCTTCTATCTCAGTACAATAAAAGGTGAACCTATTTGAATCTCCATTAGTTTCCAAACTGACTCAGATGCAAGTGGGCCCAAATACTGCATTATCCTTGGCCATCAGAAACTGGAACAAACCAAGCTGAACTCAAACATCAATCATGGACACCCACTTTTTCAAAAAACTGTTAAGAGTCAAGGTGGCAGACTGCAAAGGCAAAGTGAAAATTGAGCAGCTACAAAAAGTAACAATTCAGTCTGAACTGACAGGCCAGGTACCCTCTGTATTGGAAAATGAAGGATTTCACATTGGTACACCTCATTAGTGCAGGTGAAGCCTACTCTTACAGAACAACAGGCATGGTATGCAGTTCTGGACATCAAATGTGGCATCAAAATAAAACTTATGCCGAGCTCCTTTTAAGTGACCTCTTACACTTTACATGACTTTGTCACTTATTTTAAACATCTCCTCTTTATTCCTAGTCTGTTCTGGCGACGTAACATTGTTTTATTGCTATAACACGGCACTGATAAATGTGGGTCATTGCTGTCTCCATACCTGCCCCTGTTTCATACAACACATAGATGGTAAATTCTAACTCTTTATTTGTAATTTGCAATAGTCTGCCATGCAGCATGAGGTCATCAAAATTAGTGATTGTCTTCTGCAGCAAGATGCCTGTCAGCGCTACGCTATGCCAAAATTCCATAAATTAGGTCCTAAGGGGCAGATTCACAAGCCCTTATTGCCACCACAATGACACTTTTAGTGACGTTGTGATGGCGATTGGAGCTTTGCCTTATTTACAAGGCAGTGTTAAGACACTTAACGTGGCTTAACACTGCCTTGTCAATAAGGCCCCCTTTCACGCAACCCTTAGCATGAAAGGGGCAGGCCATGGGTTTTGTGGTGGGCGTTCCACGCAACACCCATTAATTTTGATGCTGGACCCTATGTTACAAGAGCAGGGTAAAATAGGAGGCAGCCTCAAAATTAAGACCAGGGAAAACTTGGTCTTGAGCAGACGAAACAAGGAGAAATGCTTTGTTTCTCCTCCTTTTTGCTGTTTTCATTTGTGCTACCTAGGGCAGCACACACGGAAAAAGCAAAATGCCAATTTTCAGGAAGGGGGACCTTTTTTTTATTTTAAAAAGTTTTTATTTTCCAGTGTCGAAAAAAATAATACAGAGGTATGACGTTTACCCCCCCCCCTCCCCCCACCACCCATCCTCCTTCCCACAGTCAGTGAGTCAGTGATATCAAAGAATCCATGGCACAAAAAGAAGAGAAAACATTGATATATATGGCATGACTGAAATGTCAAAAAAAAGAGTAAAGAGTGCTATTTGAGGAAGAGAAAGGGCAAAGGCGAGCATCCAGCAATGTAGAAGAAGGAGAAAAAAAAGAAAAAAAAAGAACAGAATATAATGGAGGTAGAAAAAAAAGAAAACAGGCAAAGAAAAGAACACAGGCCAGGTTAACTGTGGCTGCTCCAACCATGATGTTAACATTTCCCACACTTCAAGGCCCTTTTTTCGAGCTTTACGATCTTTCCTGGCATAGACGGCTTTCTCTAAATGGTACGTTGCGACTAGCCTAGCCAGCCACTGAGAGAATGATGGGGAATCGGTATCCAACCATGCGGAAGCAACACAGATCCTCCAAACTAACATTGCAAAGAAGGTTAGTCCACCAAATGTAATCCTAATGATTTCTGACTGGGTCCCCAGCATGATGACTGTGGGAGTAAGGACAATAGACTGAGTGGTGACTTCCCGTAGCCATTCCTGTACCTTAAGGAGGATTGGAGCAAGTTTAGGACAGGTTGCAAATATGTGAATTGAATCAGCGCCAAACTCCGAACACCGGGGACATAGTGTGCCTTTGCCAGCATCCCACTTGGAGATCTTACTGGGGGTAATGTATAGGAAAACGATGGTTTTGAAGTGTTGTGCCTGCAACTTGGCTGAAAGCAAAATGTTTTGTGAGAGTGCTAAGGAATTGAAAAATGTACTATGTGGAGCTTCAAGTTTGATATGCCATTTGTCAGATATTTTCTGTAAATTCTCTGGGGTATGTCTGTTCAGTATGCTAGACAAAAGACCTATCCGAGGGGCCGTGGTGTTATGTAATGTGTTGAGGAGTTCCACTTCCGCAAACCCTGCGGTGCCCCCAACCTTTCTAGAAAGAAAATCACGAATGGAGATATACTTAAAGGCACCTTGGCTTTTCAGACCATATTTAGATTGTAGGTTTATGAATGTTTTAACACCCTCGATAGTAATGAGGTCACCTAATTTCCTGTGCCAACCTGAAAGGAAGGACCTACCGAAAATAGCGGGAAGATTGTAATTTGTAATAATAGGAGAGTAAAAGTTAAATCTTCCCAGCCAAAATATTCTGCGGATGTTGCAAAAGACCTTATATGAGTTCATTAAGGTCTTGAATTTCACATGATTGTAATATCCGAACAAAGTCTCTCGGAGGAGACAACCCCAGTGTTCTTCACCCAATAGGATGTGAAAAGGGGAGGCTAGCCCAGATGCAGAAGAGAGAGGGAGTTCCCGCACCAGCTTGGAGCTGTATTGCATAACTGAGGCCCAGTAGTACAGAATAATGTTGGGGAAAGCCCACCCACCCCGATCTCTTGGAAGAGATAGTTGCCTTACAGCCCGCCTTGGTTGTGAGTAAGCCAGCCGCGGTCCGTAGTGGAAGTACCTGCAGGGCGGTGACGTGGGACGGGGAGGGGCAGGGTGGGGGGGTAGTAATGTATGGATTGCGGAGCTTTTCAGGTAAGTAAATATATAAATAAATAAAACGAATTTCGTTGCGCGCACTGCATCGCATTTGGGGATGCAGTGCACACAATGAAATTCGTTTTATTTATTTATGTGTTTACTTACCTGAAAAGCTCCATAATCCATACATTACAACCCCCCACCCTGCCCCTCCCCCTCCCCACGTCACCGCCCTGCAGGTACTCCCACTACCGACCGCGGCTGGAGTAAGCCCAGATAATCTGCGTGAATATTTGCTGGAATCTCTGCAGATTGGTTTTGCTGATTTCCAGGGGTATGGTGCGAAAAAAGTAAAGGAGTTTAGGAAAATATGTCATTTTTATTACGTTGAATCTACCAACAAGGGTCAAGTGTATGTTATCAATTTGTTTAGGGCTTTCTTGGTATCTTCAGCGAGAGGGACTAAGTTGTCAGTTACAATTTCACCAATGTTGGCAGATATAAGGACCCCCAGGTATTTAGCCTTTGGCACTACCCTGACATCTGACCAAGGGCCATATGTATCATCAAACTATTTTGCATTTCCTAAATAGCGAATTTTAAGGAATCACTATTTAGGAAATGCAAAATGGTATGTATGAACAAAATAGCATTTATTTTGCGATTCCTTAAGCTTCCTTAATTGCGAATTTGCATTTTGGGAATTCGCAATTAAGGAATATTTTCCAATGCATTCCTATGGGCCAGGAGGCCCATAGGAATGATTTCCAAATAATTCTCAAATTGCGAATTCGCAAATTGCTAATCGCAATTTGAGAATTTTTTCAAGGGTGCAGGGGTGTATTAAGGACACCCTGCTGCACCCCTGTAAATTACATGTGTGTGCATATGGCGCACATACATGCCCAATGGGCATGTATGTGCGTCATATGCCACACTCACAAATGCACAGTTGTGCATATTTACAAGAAATCGCAAATCACCACCAACTACAAGTTGGTGGTAATTTGCGATTCCTTAACCAAAATTCGCTAGCCAAAAATGCTACATACATAGCATTTAAGGAATCGCTAATTTGCGATTCCCTAAATGCTATGGCAAAATAAGAAATCGCACAAGTTTGCAATTCCTTATTTTGGGAATGTTTCATACATCCCAAAACATGCAAAAAGGCCATTTGCGATTCGTAAAGGCCGTAATTCTGCTAATTTTGGCCTTTGCGAATCACAAAAGGCTTCATTCATATGGTCCCAAGTGATCTCTTTGTTTATAATTATTTGAGTTTTATTTTTGTTCAAAGCGTAGCCCGAGATTTTCCCAATTTTTGTGCCACTAGCTCCAGAGCCAGTATGGGGTTCTTAGGATCTGGGGAGGTAATGGCCAGGTCATCCGCATAGGCCATAATTTTAGTGTTGGTATCTTGGCTATTTATTGCTAGGATGGCAGGGTTCCTTTCAATTTGTTTGATGAATGGGTCTAGGTAGAGGGCGAATAGCAGAGGGGAGCAGGGGCAGCCCTGCCTAGTGCCCCGGGAGATGTTGAATTGGTCAGTGAGTTGCCCATTGATGGAGACACATGCCGTAGGTTTTAGATATAGAGCCTGTACTGCCTGTGTGAGTCTAGGTCCAAAACCCATCGTGCCCATGACGGCCCACAGGAAATGCCAGGAGACCCGGTCAAATGCTTTTTTGGCCTCTAGTAAAGTTAGTAACATCGGGTCTCCTGTTACCTGAGCGGCGTCAAACAGGGTAATGGCCTGCCTAACGTGTTCCGTGGTGCCTTTTTTTTTGGGATGAAGCCATGCTGCAATTCTGAAACCAGGGGCTGGATGACAGATGAAATTCTAGATGCCAATATTTTAGAGAAAACTTTGGAGTCACAGTTGATAAGAGTGATGGGTCTATATGAGCTCATCTCTAGAGGAGACTTACCCTTCTTAGGGAAAATAGATATTCTGGCATTGGACCAGGAGGCAGGAAGAGGAGCCCCATTAAAAAAGAGGTTACCACGTTAGTAAAGATTGATTTAATTTAAGGGGCAAAGATCTTATAAAATTTTACAGGGATGCAATCCACACCTGCGGCTTTCCCATCTTGCAAGCTGGCTAGGGATTCCACAACTTCATCCCAAGTAGGTGTGGTTTCAAGCAGCTCGCTGTTATCAGGGTTAAGCTGTCTAAGACTAATCTCGCTTAGGCAACTAGCAATCTCGTTTTCACTTGAACCAGTCGTAGTGCAGTTCTACACTGTATACAACTTGGTGTAAAATTCCTGAAATCCCTGCAGTATTGCGTTAGAGTCGTTGGTCTCATTCCCTGTAGCCAGCTTGATTGTGTGTATTTCACTACTTGTGGACTGTTGCCTGATCTTAATGGTCAGGTGGTGCCCAATGTGGTCACTGCACTTGTAGTTTTTTTCCCGTAGGGTTGCCCACTTGGCCGCAGTTTTTTCCGCAAAAACTGCTCCTATTTCTGCTTTAGCTAGAATGACCTCTTTTTGCACAGTTTTAATATCCTGCCCTGCTTTGACCATTTGTAACAAGTTTGTTTCCGATCTCCTTAATTTCCCCAGCAAGTCGCTAATTAGCAGCTTCTCCTTCCTGTTCTTCCTGGCTGAGAACCTTAAAGTTTCACCCCTGATCACCGCCTATAGTGTGTCCCAGAAAATCATTACTGAGGCAGTACCAACATTTATTTCCAGGAATTCCTGGATCCAACTTTGCATATGCGCCTGGTAGTCTGCATCTTGTAAAAGGGGTTTCTCAAAACTCCATCTCTGAGCCTCCTTCCATTTCCCCAGTCCCTTGATGTTTAGGATGAGGGGGTTATGATCAGACATAAAGCGGGGTGCAGTGTCTATGGTACATTTGCTAAGGAGTGAAGATGAAACAAAAAAGTAATCTAGTCTAACAATAGTGTAGTGCGGGGCAAAGAAAAAGGTATATCCAGGTTATGTAGGATTTAAACTAGCTCAAATATTGCTTAGTCCATAGATCTGGGTTAAGTTTACTAATGCTTGAAAAACTTGGGGTTTTTGGCCTTGATAACCCCATTTATTGTCAATTTTCCAGCTACTGGGCAGATGTATATTGAGATCGTCACATTGGATAATTGGGGTAGGCCAATGAGCTAACTCCCCTGAGACCAAGTTGATGATCCCTGGGTCGTTAACGTTGCTACTGTACATTGAGCAGAGGGTAAAGGAAGGGTTAGAGGGAAGGTGGCTTTCTGTTATTACCCATCTGCCCAGTGGGTCTGATTTGACACGAGGATTTCTAAGAGATAGTTTTCTATCAACCATAATTCCTACTCCCTTTGTCTTGGCACCCTGCGTTGTAGCCCCCACAACTTTAAACCCTAGTGTGCCCAATAGATGTTTCTGTGAGCCCTATATGTGGGTCTCCTGGAGGCAAATGATATTGCCCCTAGAGAAAGTAGACCTTGGGCGACATTTTGCCTTTTTGAGGGGTCATTCAGACTGCAGATATTGGTAGAGACAAGCCTAAGTGAATCTATCTTAGCCATCTAAGATTTGTAAAAAAACATTTAGCCTCACCCAAAGTCCTAATAAGTGAATACGAAAATATATACTTGTCAAAAAGTGCCCTTATAACTTCTGTGCCATTTTTGAGACCATCCTCCCTCCCCCCGACCCCCCTTCTTCTGAGCAATCAGGCATAACCTGAGTGATGGTGGTCAGTCATGAGCCCCGGCTGTCGACCACGCCAAAGCAAAACCAAATTGAACTTTCATTAGGCTAGTGACCCTCTAGTTTTCCCCATATTTAACGGGGAGGAAGAGAGAAGTACTTAAAGAAATTACGAAAGAGGCAATCAGAAAAAAGAAAACAAGAAGCTACCCACTACATTAGTTTTGAGATTCACAAAGAGCTGCAGTGATGCAGCCATAGTCCCGGCCCTTGGAGACTCGAAGGGTTATAGAAGCTATTAGAGCGAAAGAGTGAGCACAAAGAAAAATAGTGAGGGTATATTTTGCTAAGCTTTTCATCCCAAGCTGTTCCTGGCTTTCAACTCTTCCAAGTATTCACCAGCTTTTATTTCAGACAGGAAGACCTTGGTGCCCCCGTTAGATATTACTTTAAGTCTAGCGGGGTTCATTAAGTAGACTTCAGCTTCCAACTGCTGGAACGGGGAAATCAGTTGTCTCAGGCACCATCTCCATTCTACTGTCTGGTGGCAGAAATCGGGTTTGGCGAAAAATGTAATGCCGTTGGCCCCTTTCTTGGAGTTAGGGCGAGTCTGATCATAAATTAACTGCCTGAGAAGAAGGTTGCCAAAGTAGACCAGGACTACCCTTGGCTGCCCCCAGTGGAGTTGCCGCTGTTGTGCTGCGGTCTTTTGTTGAAGGGGAAGCGGTGTGCCCTCTGTACCTCGCGGTCCCAGTCCCATCCCTGTTGGTCGGGAAAGGAGTCCTGTAGAAGTTTGACAGTGAAGCGTCTGGGGTCGTCTCCTTCCTTCCCCTCCGGAATACCAAGCAGGCGGAGGTTTTTCCTGCGCTGGCGGTTTTCCTGATTCTCCATCTTAGACATAAGGTCTACCAGGCAGCAAGTGTTAGACTTGCTTTGTTGCTTGAATGCCACAGATTCAGTTTCCAAGTGCTCCGTTCGTGCTTCCACCATGAAGACACAGTCACTTATATCGGTACAGGTTTTATTCGCTGATTTAGACCTCCCTGAAGTTTCTTGGCAGCGTTTTTACCTGCGTGGTTACCTGCCCGGATCTCCTCCTGAAACTCTTTGATGGAAGCTAAGATGGACGCTAGGGAGGGTTCAGCTGTGTCTGCATGCGGGCTTTTTGTTGTTCCCCCCCACTGAC
Organism: Lissotriton vulgaris; assembly: GCF_964263255.1. Classification (NCBI taxonomy): domain Eukaryota; kingdom Metazoa; phylum Chordata; class Amphibia; order Caudata; family Salamandridae; genus Lissotriton; species Lissotriton vulgaris. The sequence continues at coordinate 1,086,210,913 of NC_141697.1, read as the reverse complement.
TTGTGCTAGGGTCATCTTCATCCAGAGGATAGGACATTTGGGAGTCTGAGTAGTCCCATTTCAACTGGCTGCGCCGCTTACTCTTGCTTCTGGGCTTCTTTGGTCGTTGGACTGTGCCAGTGTCCTTGTTAGAGACCCCGCAGTCTCCATCACTAGCGTCGGACCCCCCTCACCGAAGAGGTTGGTGTGCTGTCAGATACTGAATAAAAATGCTCGAGCACGGTTTCCGGGGTCCAGGGGGCCTGCGCTCTAGGGGAACTTTAAGTTCTGAATAAAGTTTGTTGTACCTGCCATCTGTGCTTCAGGTGCTCTGAGCGGAGTGTCAAGGCTAGCAGAGTTGGGAACATCCCCTGTTTCCTGTGTTGTGGAGGGCAGAGCTGGAAGAGCTAGTTGCCTAGTTGCCACATTTAGGAAATTGATGGCCGGCGCACAGAGGGGTGTGCTTGAGTTAGTAGTAGAGTAGGATAGCCCAGCAGAGGGACGGTTGGTGCAGTTGATGCTGGTGTCAGGGTCAGTGCGTGATATCCCTCCAGGCCCATTTTTAATCTGGGCAGTCTCCTGGCTAACCGCTAAGCAGGCTATCTGTTGTAAACCTAGTGCAGGCACTGATGTGGTCGGCAGAGTTGGTGGCAAAGTTAGTGGAGCTGTGGGAGCACCCTCAGCGGGGAGCATAATAGACTTGGGAATGGTACCAGAGGGATGTGCTCTGGCTCCCATAAACATGTTTGCTAGGGGGAGGTGCGCGGGTGCAGAGTCTTTTGTGTCTTTTAGCAGTCCGCCCCCCCTGCTTTACCCATAATTTTTTGCTACCACTGACCTCTAGTTTGAGTTTTGTCCCCTCTATAGATGCAGCATCCCTGGGTTCTTTGGGCTCGGGGATGGCTGTTGTCTTCAGTTTACCGCCTTTCCGGACCCCCGAGCACTCGTGTCGAGATTGTGGCACTTGCAAGGCAGAGGAATCAGCTGCTGTGTCTTTTTCCAGCCGAGTCCGTGGTTTATTGCTGGGGCAAAAAGTGCTTTGAGAGGCAATGTCCTGATAAGGGCAGCAGTAAATCCCAGAGCGGGCCAAGCGGGAGAATCCAATGAATATGCGGCAATGAAGAAAGTATTTTTGCTGGTTGCCTCGCTGAAAATATCACTTCCGCACCGAGATCGCGGAATCTCAGGTCCGCCTTACGGCAGCCGCAACATACTCCGTGTTTTCCAGACCGGCATTGCAGGATGCAGAGCGGCTAGTCGATCATGCACACGTCTGGCGTGAGCAGCCGAGCCGCCCGATCACTCAAGCTGACTCCATCTTGCTCCTAGGATTGATGATCTAAGGGCCCCGGAAGGGGGACCTTAGTGCACATAAACAATCTTAACATCAACACAGGCACCATTGCACTATGGTTTAAGGATGCCTGTGTTGGTGCTAGGAAGCTTAATTTAGCGCCAGCACACGGGGAAATGCATATTCTAGAAAATGTAATGCAGCCCTGTGTTTCTGAAGAGATGAAGTGTGTTGTTAGCCTGTTTGGCTTAACAACAAGCTTCACCACTTTCTTGTAAATATGCCCCTCTGTGTCAAGATTAAGCAGAAGCTTTATATCTCTGCATCCCTACTCTTGGATTTCTTTAATTCCTAGAGAAACTGTATTTGCTTGCATTGAAAATGTTTTCAGAAAACCTTATTCCTATTGAAATCAATATTATCTTTTAGGCAGCTTCATTTTTCTTATTAGAAAGGGAATATCACGTTATGAATTATTTCAGATTGCTTTGGCATGCTTGATAGATGTGACTGAGATAAAGACTTTGCTTCTGCCAACAAACTCTGACATAATGTTGGCCCTTACTACATGTCATAGCAGATTCGTGTCACTTTCAATACAATTCAGAAATGTGTCATCAAATGTTAAACGTATGAAGTTCCCCAGTTTTCAGAATCAGGATAGCTCTTCACACATACATACTTATTTTCACAGTTAGGATTAAAATCCATGATTCAAATTGCAATTATATATTTCTGCATTGGCTGCTAAACAGTAACTGGTAGTGTAGCCAATAATCCCCCCCACCCCCGAGTTACTTAAACCAGCATAACGGTAATTCCATGGGGGATTTTATTTATTCATTTATTTTATATAGCAAAGACTGACATTGCACCAATTCAGGAAAAACCTCAAAACCTCTTTGAATGACCCCAACGTGTCGTGGTGAGCCTCAGCTAGGCCTACCATTGCTAGGTTTTCGCCCTTACCTGCACAAAGTCCTCAGGCCAATAGGAAGAAGTTGGCACAGTAACTGAAATATCAAACAAAGTACTTTATTAACCTCAAGAGGTGGAACTACACTCACACAACACCCTTCGGTAGTGTATGAAGTAGCACACTGAACAGAAGGAACATGCGCCATTCAAGTAGAGAACAGAAGGTTTACATACATAAAGGGTCATACAGAAATGCACAGTAAACAGTAGTGTGGAGCTTAGCAGTTTGCTAATCGCAGTAAAAATACCCTGACAGTTACAAACTAAGACATATGTGAACAGTTACAGTTTCCTCCACCCATGTGCTGAGTAGCAGAACCAAAATATAGTCTGTCTATGAGTTGAGTACAAGAGCAAACAACAGAAAGGAAGGACAGAGCACATGATGAGCACATGGCAGACAAGGTGGCTGCCGAATACAAGATGGCTTCAGCTAAATGCTAACCCTGATCGCTGCCAAATTACAACAGACAACCCTTTTAGCATTAGCTGAAGACATTTGTTCATTTGGGGTAATCTCGATATGCATCTTGTATATTAATGTTCATCATTTCAGTAACCTCTTTATTTAGCAGGGGTTGGTCTTTTATTTCTGCAAAATTTCGCTTAGCAGGTGTACAGGCAGAAATGCAGACAAAGCAAAGCATTGGACTAGAATGTGTACATACACAGAATGTAAATAGTATCATTAGTATTACACATAGGATGGTCAACAGCTTCCAGCCCCAGGCAACAATCAATGTCAAAAACCAGCGAGCAAAAGTCCAAGTGCCAGTCTCTGGGTGAATTTCAGCAGCAATCTTATGCAGTTTAGAGTTTGCAGCGAACACTAAAGGAGAGTGATCCGGAATGTAGACACAGCAGCTACTACCGATGAGTGCTACACTCCTCGTAACTTGCAGCTCTTCTGTAATGTTCCCAAGTGCCATATCTGTCTGATAACTTTCTGATTGGTAACAGCTTCCACAGCACAAATCAATCATCTTGTCTTTCTGCTGCTTAATGCAGCACCCACAAAGAAAAACAAGCCCAATTGAAATCAACATATTGTTGCAAGGTGCTGTCACTCTGGTCCACCTCATCAGTACTCGTAGTCCTCTTGTATCTGTTCTTAAAAATGTAATTATATAGTATAAAGTCCTTATGATACAATGCAGGTGCCAGAAACATAGGGCGCAACAGAAAGGACACATAGCACACTCTAGACCATCCAACAGGTAGTTGGCAATATCCCTTGTTACCGCAGACAAAGTATGTATTATGTGAGGATATAAAACTACTGGTATTGGCACCTTCAATAGTCAGAACCACAGTTCACTCACTTCTCCCCACTGGAATTCTCCCAACACTACCTATACACAAGTCTGCCTTAGCTCTGGTAACATAAATCACAAATGGTCCATGTTCTTAATAGTTCTCATATTTTGGAAAATTTATGGCATGGAAATATTCTCAGGTTGATACTCCTCTCATTCCCATTTAGTCCCTTCAGCTTGAGGATAACCTTCTTCATCTGGATAGCACACTTTATTGAGATGATAATTAATCCTTCCTACTGTCATCCTCAAAATGTTTGCTTTTGCAGAAGCAAACAAAAGTGCAAACCAGGCTTGGCAAGACCTATTATGCGAGAAAGGAAGAGGAATAAAAGGTGTTCCTCCTTTCTTCTGGTGAGCAGGTGTCATCCCAAACACCCAACAGTCAGTAGTATTTGTGGCATTGTGAGTGTGATGCAGCATCTGAATAAACGTTTTGTTCAGGTAGGATTGTCGATGCTTTTGCTCATGGTGAAGGTAGCATAAAGTAATGATGTTCAGCTGGTACTGCATTAGTAGCAATCAGCAGTTGCCGAGCAGGAGCAACTTTCTCAACAAACCAGGTTGTCACTGCTACAGCTACCATAGCAACAACAAATCCTGTAGCAGAAATTATCTTTTTATTACAGATTTTAGCAACAGTTGATCTCCCTGCAGACATGAACACTTTGTCGTCAAAACAATTGTTGGAGCTCTAAAGTCGTGGGCAGCTGTTGAATTCTTCACTGTAGGTCAAGACGGGTGTCACTATGTAGGACTGATCCCCCCCTTGCCACATCAGCGCCGTTTCACCGAACCAGTACGGAGCTCAACCAGTCTTTTTCAACTATGCAGACTCTTTCCTCTGTCTCAGTTGGTATCGGGATATTCCAGGGATCGTGTGGTCTGGGAAGACGTCCTCAGATTTGTCAGATGACATGGCATGGCCTTTCTCCGTGTCCAGAATCTCTCGATGGTAAGTCAGCACAGCAAGTTCCACTAAGGTAGGCGACACTCAAAGTCAAAATGTATGTTTATTATGACCGTAGTCTTTAAACAAAGCAGTGAGCATAACACAATGAGGGGTGTATACAATAAATACCTATACTTATTTTTAGAATGATATTCTTTAAAAAGCTGTTCTATATTTCATTTTCAAAGGTACAAATTCCACTTATAAAACACTAAACACCAATTAAAAATTACGATACCTAAAAACATGTTATAAAAGTTTAAAACCTATTCATGTTTCTTAACGTCGTGCAAATTTCAGTCAATAAAAATTCATACAGTACTACATTTTTCCTTGGGTCTCAGTGCACTCTGGGCCACCTTTAAGTATTTCCCTAGGGCAATTACAATATCAATGAAGGGTATTTCTGTTAGGAGGCTGGCTGCCTGCATCCTTGTTTTTATTCCATATTTTAGGAAAACCGGGCGCAGCCATAGTTTTCTCTGCTCCAGGAGAAACAGGCAGTCCAACAGAATATGCGGCCAGTCTCCCTTGGTTCTCAACTTACACTTGCAACAGCCTTCATGATCTAACATTTTAGCTTTAAGCTCTTTGTTTATTATCCACAGGTTAATCCCAATTCGACACCTCAGGATCTCTTGCCTGAACCCGCGGTTAGGAAGTCTATCAAGGTAGGGGAACCAATTTTCGTTGGACCAAGCTTTTAACATATGCGCCACTGATTTTTTATTTGTTAGATAGCCTATATCAATCGCTTTAGAAACTTCCTTCCCCCTTTGCTTCAGATCCCCTTTGGTACTAAGGACCCGAAGCGATTCTTGGTCCCAATCGAGCTCCAATGATTTGCAGATTCCTTTCAGTTTGTCTCTACAGCCTTTCGCCCATTTTAGCTCGCTTCTCAGTATTTCATTGCGACACCAATATGCTACTTTTTGGTTTTCGGGGTCTTCCAATCTCTTCCAGAATCTAATCACAGCCATCTGGGTTTGTATTTTCCAGGATTTTGTGGCTGTTTCTATCCTGATGGCTTGTATCATTGAAGATTGAGGAAGGGATAAGAGTCTTTTTAAGCAATTCCCCTCTATCACGTCCCAGGATCCCTTACCGCTCAAATAAAGGATCTCAGCGCCATATAAAACTTGAGAAGGTATCATTGCTTCAAAAGCTCTCAGCATAGGTCGGTGTGACATCTCTCCATATACCCCATTAAACCTTTTTAAACCACATATGGAAGAGAGTGCCTTAGCTTTTTGGGTATCCAGGTGGGAGTTCCAGTTTAAAACTCTATCGAACCACAAACCCAGATATCGATATTCATTGACAGTCTCCAGTTTGAGATCACCTATATACCATGTAAATTTGCTTATCTTTTTCCCGAAGCATAGGGTTTTGGTTTTCTCTAAATTGATTGTTAATAATTTACTGGCACAGTATGTATTGAAGGCGTTAAGCTTCCTTTGTAGGCCCCTCTCGGTCTGGTCTACTATCACCAGATCGTCTGCGTACAGTAGGCAGGGTATTTTATTGCCATCCATTTTGGGGCTGGCACTGCCCTCCACCTCAAGATGTGCCGGCAGGTCAGACAGGAAGATCGAAAAGAGCTGTGGGGCCAACACACAGCCTTGTCTGTAGCACTCGCTTGCAGTGAGTGCTACAGACCCAGTTCTTCCTGTTCGTCACTCGAACTGCTGTCCTCATCGCTAGGAGTACCTGCTCTGGTCCTCGCCACCTGGGCTCCAAGCTGTTCGAACTCTCGAATGTCTTCACCATCACATAGTCATCGGGCCGGAGTTCGTGGGCCTCACCTGTGGACCTGTCAGGAAAGGCTTCTCGAACCTGTTGATGAATAGAAATCAAACTATCAGTCAACTGTGCTAAACAGTCACTCATCAAAACACATGGTACATCATGTATGGGGCGTGGCTTAGGAACTCCCCAAATGTACATCGTCTCCAGAATACCACCTCATATGGTGTAGGTCCAGATCGTGAATGCGGCACCGACCTAATGGACAACAATGCCAAGGGTAACACATCAGGCCATTTCAAAGACATGCAAGCCAGTATTTTTGCTAATTTTAATTTCAAAGTAGCGTTATACCTCTCCACCAATCTTGCTGATTGTGGGTGGAAGACTGCATGGAACTTCTGTTTGATCCCTAATCCGTTCAGGACATACTCAGCAATTTGCCCAATAACATGAGGTCTGTTGTCACTCCACAAAAGTTTGCAAACACCAAATCTAGGGTAGAATTCCTTTAAAAGCACCTTTGCTGTGTTGAGAGCAGTATTATCCTTTGTAGGGTATGCCTCTATCCATTTCCTGAAGGCACATACACCACTAGAACATACATCAAGTTGTTGCAACGTTCAAGTTGGATGTAATCCATTTGCAAAACTTCAAAAGGTGCGGTTGGTGTAGCAAATCCTCCTGTAGGAGTCTGTGTCCCTTTACCAGGATTGTACAGCAACAGATCAATCAGGACTGTACTATCTTTTTAGCTGTCCCGGGAATTTCTGGATGCTCCCTAAGTTGCGTAAGGAATTTCGTTATTGCTGAAGCTCCAACATGTGCCAAAATCATGGGCCACTCGAAAAGCATAGCAGCTACCTGTGTAGATGTTCACACACAAATCAGTACTAAGTTCACACGCTCATGTCAAAGGTATTAGCTCAGCTGCTTGAGCTGACTTCTGTGGTATACGAGCTGTCTCCAATACTGTCTGAAGTGTTCTAATTGCATATGCAGCTGAAGTTGTGCCATCTGGTAACTTCAAACAATACCCATCAACCCAAAGTTCCCCATCTACATCTGAAAGGGGACTATCTTGCAAATCGACGAGACCCTTTGTTTGTTCCTCAGTAAAGAATATACAATCATGAGACTCCTGTGACTGAGTCTAAGTCAATGGATATGGCAACAAAGTAGCTGGGTCCAGAGTTGCACACCCCTTCAGGGTAATATGAGGGGCCAACAGTGTCAATTCATATCCTGTCAAAGGAGCACTAGTCAAGTGTTGCGTCTTAGTCTGGTTAAAAAGGGCATGGACCCCATGGGGTACTAGCACCAACAAATGATGTGACAAAACTATCCCTTCACCCTGACGTATGGACACAGCTGCTGCTGCAACTGAACGGAAACACCCAGGCAATGCACAAGCAACAGGATCAAGAACAGCTGAAAAATATGCACAGGGACGCTGCTTGTCACCGTGTGTGTGCACTAAAACTGACAATGCACACCCATCTTTCTCGTGTATATAGAGTGTAAACGCCTTCATGTAATCTGGAGTGCCTAACACTGGTGCAGAGCAAAGAGCTTGATGTAACTGACAAAAAGGATTCTGGCATTCAGTCGTCCATGGAAGGGGTATTGGAGCGTCTTTAGTCAAAAGCACCAACAAGGGTGTAACAATGTGTGAAAAACCTAACATCCATTGCCTACAAAAAGAAGTAAGACCAATGAATGCACGGACATCTTTCTGAGTAGAAGGTACTGGTGTGTCTAAAATTGCTTGAACGAGATCTGGTGTAAGTGCACTTCCCTTCTTAGACAGTAGGTGACTTAAGTAATATTGTAATTTCTTCCATGACACTTTGTGGTGGTGTGAAGCAAGAAAGGAAAGCAAAGACAAAGTACATTTTTCACACTGTGCAGGAGTATCGGCTGCCAACAAGATGTCATCGACATATTGTATGAGAGCCACTCCTTCAGGCAAAGTGAAAAAATCAAGTTGTCTTTACAATGCTTGGCAGTAAATGCTAGGGCTCTCAGTATAACCAAAAAAAAGGATGTCTGCCCTATAAAATTAATTTAGATGGCTCACAAGGAGTCCAATAATTTTTTAACTTCGCAACATTAAGCTCACCACATTTCACGGCCAAACCACCTGATTAAGCAGAAATATATCAATTTTTATTCTCTTTTTTTAATAAAATATCTTTACAAGTGCATAATTAAATATAAATTCATATGGCAAAAATTCAATCTCATAAAATCTTAATAATAACCCCACATTACCCATTCATCTTTCATTCAACACCACAAATTCGCTCCTCTTACATATGGTCACACATTCTAGCAGCCAAATCCAAATTTGAACATTTCATATAACATCCTCAATGCAATTCCCAGAGTGACAAACTGAAGAGGTCCTGCAGTGTCTTCTCAGCAGAGCGCCGGAGACCCAAAGTTGTAATAGCAGGACAGGAAAAGCTCACTGCATACACGACAAATAAATAGGCTAGAAGACCTCAAAGGATATCATAAATCATGAACTTGTTTATCTTTGATACAGTTCAGCCTTGATAATTTATCAAAGTATTGAAATAAAGAAAATGTGTAAATTTTGCTGAAATATTGTGAATTCATGATGTTAAATGGATGTTTTTTGTTTACCACAGATTGGTTGTTGTTTTGACATTGTCTGCCCCCCCATTTCCCCTGTGTGAATGCCCTGATGAAGGTGCGGCCGTAGATCGGGCCTGGCACCGAAACGTGCGTTGGCGTTGTCTTTTCCTGTCCTACTATTACAACTTTGTGTCTTCGACTCTCTGCTGAGAAGAAACTGCACGTACCTCTAGGAGAAACATACAAAGGTGCGTATCATAGTCTTATCTGTCTCAGAAGCTAAAGCCTGTGTCACGCTGGTCTGAGATGTTTGTGCAGCTGCCTCTGCTGCCTTTTCCTCATCTCGCAAATGGACTACTTCAGTACCAGCAGTTTAACCAGACGTCTGATTGAATCAGCCACCTGAGAGAAGACAAAAAGACCATCACACATTTGCTTAGAATCATCTGCTATATCATGAGGCTCTAATTCATCAGAATATTTCCTAAACCGTTCAATGACCTCTGTGGCAAATACCTCAGTAAAATATATTTGCTCCCTTTCCTGCCAACTTTTCATGTTATCTATAAGTTCAGAAGCAGGAGCAATACTACGAACGGCTTTGTGAGCAGCAGATCTAAGGTCAGACGCATGTTCAGCCGTCAACATAGAACGAGTTTCCGGTGCCTTATCCTGCTCTGAAGAAGAGTCCCCATCTGACTCATGAGGAGCAGACGGCAAGGTATACGGAGGCGGAGATTGGTCTAATAAAAGGGAATCATCTTGTGGCTTATTAAGGATAGGATAGAGGGGTCGTCAAACAGCGTATTGGCCAGCTACCTGCAAATGACCTCCCTATCTTCTCTCTCTTTTAGTTCTTTCATTTATTTATTTTTCATTTCTAATGCTTTCGCATGAATACTTTTTCGCTGTTCTTTTTCGATCAAGGCTTGGTCACGCTTCATTTGTTCACGCACTTCTTTCTCCCACATTCGTACACAGTCAAACATATCTTGCCTAGCCTTTCCCTTAAACATAGATTGTTCCACATACTGAATCTTTCGCACATCAAATGACCCATGCATAGGTCAAAGCAACTCAGGATCCTTACTAGTATATTTATTCCGTAACATGCTGTACATTATAGAAGAAATACCATATTTAATGTACATATCCCTAGAAGCGTCCCCTCCGGGGGGGGGGGGGGTTGTCTTTTATCGAGTCGTAAACTTGTACCATCACAAAAGCAACACATTCTACGACGTGTGCTAGAAGCAGGCATGCCAAAAATAGTGCAGTATTATACGCAAAGTAGCACTTAAAGTAAGTTGTACTTTGTGCCATTCAAATCTTATACAAAGCAGAGAAAATTCTCCTCATTACCTGCCTATGCCATTTGCAATTTATATATATCAAAATCCCAAATTGGCCAATACTAATTTCAAACCAAACAGCATGCGTGGCATCAACAACCTTACCAATACCAAATGTCCAGATTCCAACTGCCAAGTTCTTGAATCGACCAAATGGTCACTGCACGGCGAATAAACAGAAGAGATCTCAGTCGAGGACCGGCACCACCTGCAGGGTCAGATCAGAAAGAGAGGAAAAATGCCGTGGTTGCCAAGACGCGGGTCTCCTCAGGCAGCGATCGTCCGCAGTTAGATTCCAATCCTTCATTTCAACCATTCCTTCAGGCATCTGAGTCACCGATGAGCCCCACTGGTTGGGCGCCAATTTGTCGTGGTGAGCCTCAGCTAGGCCTACTAGTGCTAGTGGTTCACCCTTCTCTGCACAAAGTCCTCAGACCAATAGGAAGAAGGATCAGGATTCAAGCAAGCCGGGCCGAAGACGGCTGCAATGCCAGAAACCGGTCCCCGGAAGCTTGTTCCTTTCCAGTATAAGAATTGGCTTGGTAGTTTGGTCTGCCCTGTTCCCATGATGCACTGGGCCAGGGACATACTAATTTGCATGTAGCCAGGTTCTGAGCTGGGATGGTGCAGTGAGCTAAAAAACGGTGATGGATCAAGCCCTGATCTGTTGACTGGGTACGAGTGTTCTGTTTAATTCAGATACTCTCTCCATCACCACCCCCTTTTCTGAATCGTTTTGTCCACCATAAGCATGGAAGGGTATACTCAGATGTGAGTCCCTTGCTCACTGCACCATCAGGATTCAAGCAAGCCAGGCCGAAGACGGCTGTAATGCCAGAAACCTATCCCCGGGAGCTTGTTCCTTTCCAGTATAAGAATTGGCTTGGTAGTTTGGTCTGCCCTGTTCCCATGATGCACTGGGCCAGGGACATACTAATTTGCATGTAGCCAGGTTCTGAGCTGGGATGGTGCAGTGAGCTAAAAAACGGTGTTGGATCAAGCCCTGATCTGTTGACTGGGTACGAGTGTTCTGTTTAATTCAGATACTCTGTCCATCACCACCCCCTTTTCTGAATCGTTTTGTCCACCATAAGCGTGGAAGGGTATACTCAGATGTGAGTCCCTTGCTCACTGCACCATCAGGATTCAAGCAAGCCGGGCCGAAGATGGCTGTAATGCCAGAAACCGGTCCCCGGAAGCTTGTTCCTTTCCAGTATAAGAATTGGCTTGGTAGTTTGGTCTGCCCTGTTCCCATGATGCACTGGGCCAGGGACATACGAATTAGCATGTAGCCAGGTTCTGAGCTGGGATGGTGCAGTGAGCTAAAAAACGGTGATGGATCAAGCCCTGATCTGTTGACTGGGTACGAGTGTTCTGTTTAATTCAGATACTCTGTTCATCACCACCCCCTTTTCTGAATTGTTTTGTCCACCATAAGCGTGGAAGGTTATACTCAGATGTGAGTCCCTTGCTCACTGCGCCATCAGGATTCAAGCAAGCCGGGCCGAAGACGGCTGTAATGCCAGAAACCAGTCCCTGGAAGCTTGTTCCTTTCCAGTATAAGAATTGGCTTGGTAGTTTGGTCTGCCCTGTTCCCATGATGCACTGGGCCAGGGACATACTAATTTGCATGTAGCCAGGTTCTGAGCTGGGATGGTGCAGTGAGATAAAAAACGGTGATGGATCAAGCCCTGATCTGTTGACTGGGTACGAGTGTTCTGTTTAAATCAGATACTCTGTCCATCACCACCCCCTTTTCTGAATCGTTTTGTCCACCATAAGCGAGGAAGGGTATACTCAGATGTGAGTCCCTTGCTCACTGCACCATCAGGATTCAAGCAAGCCGGGCCTAAGACGGCTGTAATGCCAGAAACCGGTCCCCGGAAGCTTGTTCCTTTCCAGTATAAGAATTGGCTTGGTAGTTTGGTCTGCCCTGTTCCCATGATGCACTGGGCCAGGGACATACTAATTTGCATGTAGCCAGGTTCTTAGCTGGGATTGTGCAGTGAGCTAAAAAACGGTGATGGATCAAGCCCTGATCTGATGACTGGGTACGAGTGTTCTGTGTAATTCAGATACTCTGTCCATCACCACCCCCTTTTCTGAATCGTTTTGTCCACCATAAGCATGGAGGGGTATACTCAGATGTGAGTCCCTTGCTCACTGCATCATCAGGATTCAAGCAAGCCGGGCCAAAGACTGCTGTAATGCCAGAAACCTGTCCCCGGAAGCTTGTTCCTTTCCAGTATAAGAATTGGCTTGGTAGTTTGGTCTGCCCTGCTCCCATGATGCACTGGGCCAGGGACATACTAATTTGCATGTAGCCAGGTTCTGAGCTGGGATGGTGCAGTGAGCTAAAAAACGGTGATGGATCAAGCCCTGATCTGTTGACTGGGTACGAGTGTTCTGTTTAATTCAGATACTCTGTCCATCACCACCCCCTTTTCTGAATTGTTTTGTTCACCATAAGCGTGGAAAGGTATACTCAGATGTGAGTGCCTTGCTCACTGCACCATCAGGATTCAAGCAAGCCGGGCCGAAGACGGCTGTAATGCCAGAAACCAGTCCCCGGAAGCTTGTTCCTTTCCAGTATAAGAATTGGCTTGGTAGTTTGGTCTGCCCTGTTCCCATGATGCACTGGGCCAGGGACATACTAATTTGCATGTAGCCAGGTTCTGAGCTGGGATGGTGCAGTGAGCTAAAAAACAGTGATGGATCAAGCCCTGATCTGTTGACTGGGTACGAGTGTTCTGTTTAATTCAGATACTCTGTCCATCACCACCCCCTTTTCTGAATCGTTTTGTCCACCATAAGCGTGGAAGGGTATACTCAGATGTGAGTCCCTTGCTCACTGCACCATCAGGATTCAAGCAAGCCGGGCCGAAGACGGCTGTAATGCCAGAAACCGGTCCCCGGAAGCTTGTTCCTTTCTAGTATAAGAATTGGCTTGGTAGTTTGGTCTGCCCTGTTCCCATGATGCACTGGGCCAGGGACATACTAATTTGCAAGTAGCCAGGTTCTGAGCTGGGATGGTGCAGTGAGCTAAAAAACGGTGATGGATCAAGCCCTGATCTGTTGACTGGGTACGAGTGTTCTGTTTAATTCAGATACTCTGTCCATCACCACCCCCTTTTCTGAATCGTTTTGTCCACCATAAGCGTGGAAGGGTATACTCAGATGTGAGTCCCTTGCTCACTGCACCATCAGGATTCAAGCAAGCCGGGCCAAAGACGGCTGTAATGCCAGAAACCGGTCCCCGGAAGCTTGTTCCTTTCCAGTATAAGAATTGGCTTGGTAGTTTGGTCTGCCCTGTTCCCATGATGCACTGGGCCAGGGACATACTAATTTGCATGTAGCCAGGTTCTGAGCTGGGATGGTGCAGTGAGCTAAAAAACGGTGATGGATCAAGCCCTGATCTGTTGACTGGGTACGAGTGTTCTGTTTAATTCAGATACTCTGTCCATCACCACCCCCTTTTCTGAATAGGAAGAAGTTGGCATGGAAACTGAAATATAAAACAAAGTACTTTATTAACCTCAAGAGGTGGAACTACATTCACACAACAGGACACCCCCGCGCCGCACGGCCACCAGCTGTGTGTGTGCCCCTTGCCTCGCTGCTGCCCATAGCCTTGCCGTGACTGTCTCCGTGCCCCTACGCCGCATTTTGCGTGCGTGTGTTTCCGCCTTCTGTATCAACCTTGTTTTTGTATTTGTTTAGTTTTTTAACTGTTTCCTTCATCGTTCGTCCATCACCACCCTGTTTTATCCCAGGATTGCTTTTACTGTATTTTTCCTCGTGCGTGTGTTCTTAGCTGCATTGCTGTTCAGCCCCCTGTGCCCGCCCCGCTCCCCGCTTCCCGCCGCCGTCCTATGGCCATGCCCCCTTTCTGTTCTGTACCCTCCCCGCTCCCGCCTCCCAGCTGCTCCTCCCTCCCTCCCCCTTGGCCATATATGGCGACCGCGCGGCGCAGGTGAGTGTGACCTGTTCCCAGGACACCCCAGCGCCGCACAGCCACCAGCTGTGTGTGTGCCCCTTGCCTCGCTGCTGCCCATAGCCTTGCCCTGACTGTCTCCGTGTCCCTACGCCGCATTTTGCGTGCGTGTGTTTATGCCTTCTGTATCAACCTTGTTTTTGTATTTGTTTAGTTTTTTAACTGTTTCCTTCATCGTTCGTCTATCACCACCCTCTGTTTTAACCCAGGATTGCTTTTACTGTATTTTTCCTCGTGCGTGTGTTCTTCGCTGCATTGCTGTTCAGCCCCCTGTGCCCGCCCCACTCCCCGCTTCCCGCCGCCGTCCTACGGCCATGCCCCCTTTCTGTTCTGTACCCTCCCCGCTCCCGCCTCCCAGCTGCTCCTCCCTCCCTCCCACTTGGCCATATATGGCGACCGCGCGGCGCAGGTGAGTGTGACCTGTTCCCAGGACACCCCCGTGCCGCACGGCCACCAGCTGTGTGTGTGCCCCTTGCCTCGCTGCTGCCCATAGCCTTGCCGTGACTGTCTCCGTGCCCCTACGCCGCATTTTGCGTGCGTGTGTTTCCGCCTTCTGTATCAACCTTGTTTTTGTATTTGTTTAGTTTTTTAACTGTTTCCTTCATCGTTCGTCTATCACCACCCTCTGTTTTAACCCAGGATTGCTTTTACTGTATTTTTCCTCGTGCGTGTGTTATTCGCTGCATTGCTGTTCAGCCCCCTGTGCCCGCCCTGCTCCCCGCTTCCCGCCGCCGTCCTATGGTCACGCCCCCTTTTTGTTCTGTACCCTCCCCGCTCCCGCCTCCCAGCTGCTCCTCCCTCCCTCCCACTTGGCCATATATGGCGACCGCGCGGCGCAGGTGAGTGTGACCTGTTCCCAGGACACCCCCGCGCCGCACAGCCACCAGCTGTGTGTGTGCCCCTTGCCTCGCTGCTGCCCATAGCCTTGCCGTGACTGTGTCCGTGCCCCAACGCCGCATTTTGCGTGCGTGTGTTTCCGCCTTCTGTATCAACCTTGTTTTTGTATTTGTTTAGTTTTTTAACTGTTTCCTTCATCGTTCGTCTATCACCACCCTCTGTTTTAACCCAGGATTGCTTTTACTGTATTTTTCCTCGTGCGTGTGTTCTTCGCTGCATTGCTGTTCAGCCCCCTGTGCCCGCCCCGCTCACCGCTTCCCGCCGCTGTCCTACGGCCACGCCCCCTTTCTGTTTTGTACTAACCCTGGGTGAAGAACTACGCTCCGTTTGCGAAGTTTGCGGAGTTTTGGCAACTCCGCGTTCCGCGGAGTTCGCGTAGCTGTCGATAACTCCGCTATCCGGTGCGGAGCGTAGTTGTCGCGCGCTAAATAACATTATCGCGTGCGCGGCAATGGCTTACCTTGGTTCTGCGTTCGCTTTTTCCCGGTCGCGTCTGCCACCATGTTTGTAAACCCTCCCGTGCGACTGTGCGAACGCGATAACGTCATTGGAAGCGCGATAAAGCCATAAGGACGCGCGAGTGTGTTTGTTGGTAAGATCGAGTTGCCGAACACGCAGAACCTGCAATCTTGCACAGAATAACTCGCGAGCATGTTAAAAGTTAAACCATAATAATAAATTACCATTTTGGTTAGCAAACAAGTGAAAAACCCCTCAAAGTTGTACCTTTGGATGTATTTTTTGGGGGGAAGGAGTCCTCTTTCTGTTTCTACTCTATTTTTGAATATTAAGGAGGAAGGGCTCTGGAGTTTACAACTTCCTGTTCCTGTCCACCAGGCTCCTCCCAGTGCTTTGTCCATGAGGTGGTCACTTTCATTTGGATTTTGAGCTGGCAGGATCACTTTCTGTGTGTGTTGGCTGCATTACTGCTTTTTTTGGATTTTACTGAGGAGTTTTGGATTTTGAATTCTCTTTTTCAAGTAAGTTCAGTAATGTATGAGTGAGTATGATGTTGTAGACTTGTGTTTGTTTGATTTTAAATTTTTTAACTACAGTATTCATTCCTTGATTTAAATTATTGATGGGTGCCTATACTTTTATGAGGTCCCAACTTGTATTTCTTTTTAAATTTCACCCAGGCTACATAGAGAGGTACCCATGGGTAAAATCATAATTCTGTGTTTAAATTTTTATTCAAGTTTGTAAACAAACATCATGGCTGGCATTGGATTATGGTCATCATTATGCAATAGCAATGTCTGCTGTGGAATTTCTGTTTGTGTAATTTAAAAGTTTTTTATTTTTTTAAGCCAATAGCTGACCCTAGTACTCCATGTAGTTAGTGTGTAGGCATGTTTGAGTTCATTGTAATAACTTTCTGTGGTTGGCCTGGCCATGTGTTGTTGGCGGCCATTTTATGTTTCCCAGCCACTTTGCTCTTGCCATAGGCCTCCAAACTTGTGGCCTACTCTGCCAGTAGGCCAGAGGTACTAGTCATAGGGTCATGAAAGGTAATCAACTGTTTTTCTGGTGTACCTCTAATTAGAAAATCATGGATGGACTGGTTTGATTTAGAAAATCTTATGTTTATGTGTGGGGTATGTCAGGTTTTGGGTGTCTGTCAATTTCTGCCATTAGGTAACCCTAGGAATACAGCTCGGGTAGTTTTGGTAACGTCGCACCGTGTGAGAACGCGACCTTACCTTTTTTGTCTTGTTCGCGCGCTCAATGTACTGGCTCGGGAACGCGATAACGACTTTTCACTCGATTCGCGTTGCCGAACACGCCGATTTTGCATTCTCGCGAACAATATGTCCCGAGTTGCATAAAAGTTCCTCGGAAATGTTTAATGTGTCCCCTGTGCTACAAAAAGTCCTCATTTATGTGTTATTTGGTTGTAGTTTTGTCTTCCTGGAGCATGGGCCACTCCCAGTTCCTTTCTGTCCTCTATGTAATGATTTCTTGTTTATGGTTGGGGTGACCAATTTGGGCGGTGGTGTGTTCATTTTGTGAAGCTAAGCATTGTCCCTTTGGCATAGGCATTTATTGTCTGTCTTCTCTTTCTTTTCATGTAGTGGTGAGGGCCATTTTGTGTGTACTTACTTCCTTTGTGATGATTCTGCTATGTTGTTGTTGGTGGGCAGGCCATGTGGTGGCGGCCATTTTGTGTATGCTTCCTTTGTGACTGATTTTGCCATGTTGTTGGTGGCCATGCCATGTGGTGGAGGCCATTTTGGGTGCATCCTTTTTCCATGTTGTTTTTGGGTGTCCCTGTCCTCCTGGCCCTATGGAGGCGGCCATTTTCTGTGTCCTTCCCTGGTTCTCTTCTTTTGCCATAGCCATCCAAGGCTTTTGTAGGTACTACTACTCACAGCCATAGGTGCATTCAACTTAATCAACTATTTTTGTGGTGTAACTTTAATTACACCGTGTATGGCTTTGGATTGCTTCACATTTTTTGTAATGGTGGTACTTTCAGCTTTTGGTTGCTTGTGTGTAGCTAATATGGCACTCCCTGCCAGTAGGTAACCCTAGGAATACTGCTCGCGTACTTTTGGTAACGTCGCACCGCGTGAGAACGCGACCTTACCTTTTTTGTCTTGTTCGCGCGCTCAATGTACTGGCTCGGGAACGCGATAACGACTTTTCACTCGATTCGCGTTGCCGAACACGCCGATTTTGCATTCTCGCGAACAATATGTCCCGAGTTGCATAAAAGTTCCTCGAAAATGTTTAATGTGTCCCCCTGTGCTACAAAAAGTCCTCATTTATGTGTTATTTGGTTGTAGTTTTGTCTTCCTGGAGCATGGGCCACTCCCAGTTCCTTTCTGTCCTCTATGTAATGATTTCTTGTTTATGGTTGGGGTGACCAATTTGGGCGGTGGTGTGTCCATTTTGTGAAGCTAAGCATTGTCCCTTTGGCATAGGCATTTATTGTCTGTCTTCTCTTTCTTTTCATGTAGTGGTGAGGGCCATTTTGTGTGTACTTACTTCCTTTGTGATGATTCTGCTATGTTGTTGTTGGTGGGCAGGCCATGTGGTGGCGGCCATTTTGTGTATGCTTCCTTTGTGACTGATTTTGCCATGTTGTTGGTGGCCATGCCATGTGGTGGAGGCCATTTTGGGTGCATCCTTTTTCCATGTTGTTTTTGGGTGTCCCTGTCCTCCTGGCCCTATGGAGGCGGCCATTTTCTGTGTCCTTCCCTGGTTCTCTTCTTTTGCCATAGCCATCCAAGGCTTTTGTAGGTACTACTACTCACAGCCATAGGTGCATTCAACTAAATCAACTATTTTTGTGGTGTAACTTTAATTACACCGTGTATGGCTTTGGATTGCTTCACATTTTTTGTAATGGTGGTACTTTCAGCTTTTGGTTGCTTGTGTGTAGCTAATATGGCACTCCCTGCCAGTAGGTAACCCTAGGAATACTGCTCGCGTACTTTTGGTAACGTCGCACCGCGTGAGAACGCGACTTTACCTTTTTTGTCTTGTTCGCGCGCGCAATGTACTGGCTCGGGAACGCGATAACGACTTTTCACTCGATTCGCGTTGCCGAACACGCCGATTTTGCATTCTCGCGAACAATATGTCCCGAGTTGCATAAAAGTTCCTCGAAAATGTTTAATGTGTCCCCCTGTGCTACAAAAAGTCCTCATTTATGTGTTATTTGGTTGTAGTTTTGTCTTCCTGGAGCATGGGCCACTCCCAGTTCCTTTCTGTCCTCTATGTAATGATTTCTTGTTTATGGTTGGGGTGACCAATTTGGGCGGTGGTGTGTCCATTTTGTGAAGCTAAGCATTGTCCCTTTGGCATAGGCATTTATTGTCTGTCTTCTCTTTCTTTTCATGTAGTGGTGAGGGCCATTTTGTGTGTACTTACTTCCTTTGTGATGATTCTGCTATGTTGTTGTTGGTGGGCAGGCCATGTGGTGGCGGCCATTTTGTGTATGCTTCCTTTGTGACTGATTTTGCCATGTTGTTGGTGGCCATGCCATGTGGTGGAGGCCATTTTGGGTGCATCCTTTTTCCATGTTGTTTTTGGGTGTCCCTGCCCTCCTGGCCCTATGGAGGCGGCCATTTTCTGTGTCCTTCCCTGGTTCTCTTCTTTTGCCATAGCCATCCAAGGCTTTTGTAGGTACTACTACTCACAGCCATAGGTGCATTCAACTTAATCAACTATTTTTGTGGTGTAACTTTAATTACACCGTGTATGGCTTTGGATTGCTTCACATTTTTTGTAATGGTGGTACTTTCAGCTTTTGGTTGCTTGTGTGTAGCTAATATGGCACTCCCTGCCAGTAGGTAACCCTAGGAATACTGCTCGCGTACTTTTGGTAACGTCGCACCGCGTGAGAACGCGACCTTACCTTTTTTGTCTTGTTCGCGCGCTCAATGTACTGGCTCGGGAACGCGATAACGACTTTTCACTCGATTCGCGTTGCCGAACACGCCGATTTTGCATTCTCGCGAACAATATGTCCCGAGTTGCATAAAAGTTCCTCGAAATTGTTTAATGTGTCCCCTGTGCTACAAAAAGTCCTCATTTATGTGTTATTTGGTTGTAGTTTTGTCTTCCTGGACAGGCCATGTGGTGACGGCCATTTTGTAGGTACTTCCTTTGTGCATTTATCATTGGCCTCCCTGCTTTTGGTCTGATCTGATAGTAGGCCAGAGTCCCAGAGGTGGTAGTTACTAGTTAGCGGGGCTGCTTTATGTAGCTGTTTCTATTTGGTCTATTTAATTACCATCATTACGGCATGTGTGTATGCCATTGCATTTCCAAGTTTGTTGTCTGGGCAGGGGGGTAGGTAACTTTTTTGTGTGTGTAATAATTTTATGGCTTGTATGTGTTTTTGCAGTGAAGTTTTACAAACTCTTAGCCATGGGGTATTTTGATTTTCCTTGCATTAACCTGTCATGACTCATGTGTAGCAGGCATCCTCCTTTTTCTGTCCATATTGGTATATGATAGGCCTGCTTGACTTTATTATTGGTTCTTTCTGGACTTCATGTGGCTGGGAGCTGTGGTGCTCGTAGTATTAGTCTTCTTTTTTGTGTTTTATACATTGGCCTGTGTGTCTTTCAATTGTTCATGTGTTGGCTTACTGCTTGTTTGACTGACGTGTTCTGTCTTCTTTGCTTGTAGGTGCACAGAAAAAGACTGAGGAGGTGCTGGCTGTTTTCATCCATCGCCCGTTCAACTGCCAGACGGACGTCCTTCAATTGTACGCCACGTGTGGTGTGTGACTCATCTGACCACACATCTCTGCAATTTGTGCTACTGAGTGCTGCTGTGTGCTGACATCAGAAGAAGATGGGCCCTAAGAGAGCAGGTACCAGGTCCTCCACCACCAAGAAAGTTGCTGAGAAGAAGGTACAGAAGAAGGAAGTGTCACTTAAGGCTGGTATGGACCCCCAAACCTTTTTTGGGCCCCCAAAACGTACGCCTGCAGCAGCGGTGTCCGTGGTGCAAGCTGGAGCCAGCACATCCGCATTAGCGGGGGCAAGCCACCAACCCAGGGCCAAGCACATGAGGGTCGAAGAGGTAGCCGGCCTAGTGTTACAAAGCAGTGATACTGAGCCTGAACTTAACTTATCGCTGTCTCAAAGTAGCACACAATCCACGCAAGATGAAAGTGCTCAACAACCGCCGCCAGCAGTAGATGTTCAACAACCACAACCACTTCCCGCAATAGTAGTTGTTGAAGAACCACAGCACGCTATAGTACTTCCTCAAGAACAACAACCACCGTCTCCGCACGCAATAGTGGAAGTTGTTCCTCCCGATGTCGGGGCAGTTCAGGAAGTAGAGCCTCATTCCGAGCAAGAAGAAGAGGAAGCCACTTCTGGAGGTGATCTACTGTCTTTAAATTTACGAAAGGAAAGGAGGGTTAGTGGCAGTGCATCGAGTTCTTCGCATAGCATCCCTTCAGATGACCTTGATAAGGAATGGCATCCACGACGAAGAACTGAGCATTCAAAGGAGAGACATCCTAAGACCAGGCTGGGAAAAAGGAAGGATCCGTCAAGGCTTGAACTTCCGGAGTTCGATGTAGGTGAGCAGGATACTGATGGTGATAAAGACGGGTCTGACACTGACAATGTCATCATCACAAGCGTTATTCCTGGTGCAGAGGATGTAGAGACCAGCATTTTCACCCTATCCAGAAGGGCTGCGATTAGTGATGAGCAGGTAGCACGTGTAACTCCTACACACTCAGCGCCCAAAGTAACACCAGCTCCCATTTTTGCATCAGCGAAGGCCCGGCAGCGTGCGACATCCAGCGCAAGCGCCACCTCAACAGAAGGAGGTAGTGGCAGTACTAGTACTGAACTGTCACATAGGGAAATTCAACAAAAAGGCTCCAGTTCATCCGGCATTGGAAGTGGGTCCTCCTCTTCCTATGGCAGGAGACAAAAGTTTAGCTCCCCAGTCTGGGATTTTTTTACGGTTCACCCGCATCAGGAGAACATTGCTATATGCACCATTTGTCACACCAATGTTAGTCGTGGTAAGATTGGTACAAACTATGGTACTGGAGGCCCAACGACCCATATGAAAAAAACACACACAATTCAATGGGAGAACCACCTTGCAAGCTTAAAAGATGTAAGCACTGGTGTTGGTGGGGAGGATACAGTACTACAAGGTCCACTCATGGAAGAAGAGGGAGACGATGACCTTCTATCTGGGAGTGGTACACAAATGAGCCCTGTCGCCAGCACTGGAGTGGTGCAGTCCAAATCCTCAGCATCAGCAACTTCTCAGTGGCACCAGAGTCAGCCGGAGACACCAAGGGCAAGGAGTGAAAAGTCTGCGTTGAAAGGTGGTCCGTCTAGCAGAACAGAAAGAATTACCAAGCAGCTTACCATTACTGGCATGTTTAGGCAGGAGGGAAAGTACAAGCGGAACCACCCAACAGCACGTTTGTACAATGCGAAACTTGCAAAAATGTTGGCACTCGACCTTCTCCCATTTTCATTTGTTGAGGCAGTGGGATTTCGGCAATTAGTGGCAACACTCGCCCCAAAATGGGACGTTCCCAGTCGCTACTATTTTGCAAGAGTTGCTATTCCAGCACTACACCACGACGTGCTGGGATTGATTGGGAAAGCCTTACAACAGAGTGTTGTCCATTGTATCCACCTGACAACCGACATGTGGAGCAGTCGCGAAGCCACAGCAGATTACATGTGCATCACCGCACACTGGATCTCTTTTGCAGGTGTGAAAGACAAGTTAACCTCAGGCCTTCTTGACGTTGCTGGGATTTTCAATGACACTCGCAAACATGCAACTGTAGCCATGTTTGGTATGGAGAAAAATCATACTGCTGACAACATTTTGTCTGACTTTAACAGCAAGGTCTTTGAATGGCTGAAACCAAGAGGCCTTAAGATTGGTTTTGTTGCCACCGACAATGGCAGTAATGTAGTGAGGGCAATGAAAGATGGACAGTATTTCAGGGTACCCTGTTTGGCACACTGCATTAACTTAGTCGTGCAAGACTTTCTGAAAAATGAACTCCAAGTCAGCACCATACTGACCATCTGCAGAAGAATATGCACGCATTTTAACCATTCTTTCAAAGCGCGGAAGCTGCTACGCGTCATTCAGCGGGAGCATAATTTGCCAGTCAAAGCACTGATCCAGGAGGTCCCAACACGTTGGAACTCTACTTATTTCATGCTTGAGCGTCTCTTTGAGCAGTACATACCACTGAATGCTTATGTAATGTCAAGAAGATTAGTGGATCCTACTGTTAATCTTAAAACCCTGACCGTTGAGATGTGGCAGTGGGACATCATTAAATGCTTGACAGAGATGCTACAACCTTTTGAGGTGTTCACACGTGCAGTTAGCAGGGAGGACTGTACTATGGGCCAAGCCATCCCATTGTTGTACATGCTCGAGCAACAGCTGAAGGAGGTCTGTGAAACATACGAAGGTGACGAAGAAAAAGTTGATGCATGTACCTTGGCCAAGGCCTTACGCAACCGCTTATCTGTAAATGCAAGGCTTAAAATGATTGTGTCAGATCCAAATTACATAACTGCAACAATCTTGGATCCACGGTACAAATTGTTTGTCAGCAGTAGCGCAGTCATTCCTTTTTCAGATGGGGATGTTGCCAATTACAAAAGTTCCATAGCTGTGGAAGCTAATGATTTCGAAACTGAACGGCTGTTACTTAAAGGGCTGCCAGTGCCAGCCCAGGACAGTCAAAGTACTCCAGGCCATCCTCCTGAGGCAAGTTCATCAGAGCATGAGAGCGGTGCGTCCGCTTCCCAGCAGGCACCAACAGTACCAAAAGCAGCACCTACACGATCTGATTCAGCAGACACAACCAAAAGCATAACTGCTTTTTTTCTACAGAAGGGGATGGGTAAGTCAGTTGCTGTTGCAAAGGGGACAGAGGAGCAGCAAAGCCGAGCACCAATGAACACTGAGCGGATGGTTCAGGCCTATCTGGATGACACAACAGAGGTGTTCATGGAGCAAAGCCCATTGGTCTATTGGTATGAAAGAAGGAGACAGTGGCCAGTGCTGAGCAGGCTGGCGATAAAGTATTTGGCTTGTCCTGTAGCCAGTGTCGCCTCTGAGCGGGTTTTCAGTGCTGCTGGTGCCATTGTGACATCGAAAAGGACCAGTCTCTCCCCCAAAAGCATCAAGAGGCTGACAATGATAAAAATGAATCAACACTTCATACCACCAGACTATACTGTACGTGAATCAGAGCAGGATGAAGAAAGCGAGCCCGAAGAATTCATCACTGCTGGGTTACATGACCTACTGCTGTCCGGACCCACAGAGTTTGAGGACGAGCACCTCTTCCCTGACCAATAGGCTTTTAAATTGTTACTTTTTCCCTTCTTTTATTTGTGTTATTTATTTTCTTATTAAAAATGACTTTCGGGTGCAAAACTGCTAATCTTAAAATAAAAAGCTCAACCAAATCCATCCCCACCACTCATTCTTTTAATGTACCTACTGGAGTTGCACACCTGTGCATTTATTTTCGCTGTATCTTTTTTAGTTACCTCCTGGAGTTGCACGCCTGTGCATTTATGTTCCATGTTGACTGCACTCCTCAGAGTCTTGCTCCATCTTCTTGACTCCCACTCAAGTCAATACAATTCCATCTTGGCAGCCATACATTTGATGTTGTAGATGGAGTATAGTACAATAACAATAATGTAGCCTCTAACAGTCCCTCCATAACAAGTGAACCGTACATGACTACAGCCATCCTCTATTTCATTTGAAATCTGCAACTCATAATAACTGCCTTGCTGAGTCTTACTCTTAAGGCTACCACCTCTGTCTGCAGGCATTCAGAGACGACTCTTCTGTGTCAAAAGAAACTTGAGCAGGCATCCACAACTGAAGTCAACTTGTTGTGACTCGCATTACAAAGGCTCGGCAGCATCTGTGATCAATCTTCTGACAGTGAAAGAGAAGAGAAAAACAGGTATAAAAATGAATGATGCCATGCATTGCATTGGATGTATTTTTTTCCTGACTCTGAGCTAATGTGCATGGAGTTGAACTATACTAGTAACTTCAGTTCAGACTCACGTGATAGCCAATTTTTCCATGTTATTTACTAATAATAGAAATTATTTACGCACTTGTGTTCCTACTACTACAGATGCAGTCAGGACTTAATTTATCGTAGTCACTCACTACAGACTGAGTTGCTGATGATAATGATGGTGACCAACATATCTTTGCTGTCAGGCAGTTGGATCTGAGCTGATTGATGCACGATGTTTCTTGGAGTGGAATACAAGGTAATAAATAAATACAAATAAGAGGCACAGCACAGTAGACCCAGGCTACTACATGTTTGTGCACTGTGCTGTGGTAGAGTACAATAGTGGTATGATTGATGACTGAGAATGACGCATTGATTTTGTTGATTAATTTTGTAAATGCTAGGTTGCTTTTTCAATTTCATTCACCTTTCTGTGGCTCTGTGAAATTTTTAGGGAAATGCAGTTTGTATAACGGGCAAACCTGTGTCGTCGTGGGCCTGTTGTTGTGTGCTGGCTCCTGTCTTTTTTTGTACTTCTAGATTAAAAATGATATGCAACTAGTAGACTTATACAAATTGTATCCAAGCCGCCTCAGTCTGAAAGTCCTCTCATACGACTACTCCTCTTGTATTGTTTTTTTATCTTCACTGTATTACAATTTGTTTAGGTCATTCACATTCTTTTGTATTTGCCTTTTCTTTTTCAGGCTGGACGTCTTTCACCCACTGCTTTATAGTATGAGCATCAACTCTCACCCTTACCACAAATCCTCATCATCAAGCAATTGGATTGCGGGAAACCAAGAATGATATTCAGCGTGTCCTTTTCTTACGTTCATTGCTTACAATCATTGGCTAGCGGATCAACATCATAAATCATCATCTTCATTGTTTTACTTTTGTTGTCTTCAATCTCCATGCGTACTGTTTTTCTTTCTCAAACCTTTCCCAAAACCCCCGTACCCATCCATTAAACAAACCCTAACCCTCCTCCCCCGGGCTGCGTGGTTACATTGAGGTGTGATGTTTCTTACATTAAATATACACCAACAATTTGATCACGCGCTTGCTGGGGCAGATGTGGTGAAAGCAACAATAGTGAAATGTCAACAAGGCATGGCCAGGATCTTCTGCGGCTTCCCAACTCAAGCTCTGTGTATAACGCCAAATAATTTACCATTAACATCAAACAACGAATGCATCTAATGAATTGGCGTAATTTTTTGGGTTTAAAGTTTAAAGCATTATGATTTAGAAAAGTTTGACGTTGCCGTGAGTACTACAAGTAAAGTTGAACTTCTTCTTATCTTCTCTTGCACTTAGTTTCCAGTCCCCAAAACCATTGTTTTGTTTCAGTTTAGCAGTTGCAATATTGGGTCACCCATGCAATGTACTGTACTTACTTATACTACCCCCACATTGTCTGTCACGCAAATGACTGCCTCTTTCTTTTTGTCTCTAAATGCTACTGGCAGGATCTGTCTACTACTACTATCACAGAAGTTCTGATTCTGAACCACAGAGGCTTCTCCATTGTCTTGGAAATCAAATGCAGCCCTTGCAGTGCCACACTTCATCATAAATCATTCATCATCTCATCATCAGCAATCACAGGTAAGATAAGTTTGCAGTGAGGTATAACGCAAGACAGACTGGTCGTTCTTCTAATACTACAAATATAACTCGGTGAGGGTTTACCGCATCTATCTGTTTGCATGTTAAAGATGTGGGCAATATATTTTTTTATTAAAAAGCACTGTCCACCGACCTGCATGGCCAAATTAAACCTTGCGAGGTTGCACAACGTACATTATTTGGTGAAACACTCCCCCCCTCAAACCCCCCAAGAAACGAAAATGAACTTCAAATGTTTTCTTTTCAACATAACTTTGTGGCTTGTTTATTTTTAACATAATATAATATATAACTAAAGATCATACAAAAATAAAATATATATAAATCTTACACCACAGCTGTCCCTACCCGCCGCCCCTAACCCCAACCAAATTCCCACGTTCAATGTAATGTAAAAAAAAGGAAAAACCCAAGACCCAATTCCCACCCACCAACAAAAGGATTGAAAAAGGGGCAAACAGGGTCCATCTCATAGCCGGCGGGCTTTTAAGTGTTGATCCACCAGGATCTTTACACGCTCCTCTATTTGTCTTTTGGTCTGACTACTTTGAGCCTCCAGCCTGGCTACCCGGAGGAGAATTTTTCTCTGGAACTGGCGGCACCTACATTGGCAGCCATGTTGTGGTGGGGGGTGGACGATGCTGGGAAAATCTGGCGGCGGGCGGCTGCCTGACCACGCCGACGTACTCCTGCAGGCTTGGGGGCCGGGGCATTGGAAGAGGCAGCAGCTGCTGCCGCCGCCTCCTCCTCCTCGGCCTGAGCCACCAGCCGGCGGTAGGCCTCCACGATGGCCTGCAGTTTCCGCTGACGGGCCCGGACTGCCAGCTCCTTCCTCGTTGGTTTAGAAGGAGTAACTATAAAGAAAGAGACAGCATTGTTGTAATCCAAAATCCCAGCAAATCAAGAACACAAAATGTATCCAACACATAGTGGGCGGCACAGTACAGTAGCAATAGCAAGCAAGCTGAGTACCAAAAATGTTGTTTTATCTATCTTGAACATTCTACGCCTTATATACTTCATTTGTCTGAGTTTTTGGCACGGCATTATGCCTGCCCTAGTAACATAGCATGGGTGTACTTCAACGGTCACATACGAACACCTGTCTTTTTCATATCTCGTTTTTTTATATCATATACTCTGTGCTTCCGGGAAAAGTGACAGTCTCAAACTAACATTAATTAATAGGGGCCAGCTAGTACTAGTAAATGTCTCCTCTAGAGACTATCATTCTTTATATCGCGCAACAAACGTTAGGTGGTTTGTGTTTCGCCAGCAACGACCCGGAATCCATCCAGTCGTCCCCTCCTTCCCTTGCCTTTGGGTTTAACCAAAACACCGCTGCCGACACTAGTATCCACTATCCACTAACAACCGATATTGGATGTGTCTCCCACCCACGCAGGCAGCTGTGCTGTTTTCCCCTTTCTATGCTTCCACAACAACCCACGCATCCAACTGCTCTCAAACACCTGCATTGCTGATTCCAAAGTATCCTTCTATATTATATGATTGGAGCTTTTTCCTTGCTCCTTTCATCATACTTAAAATCAATCTCATGTTAATCCATCGCGGTCATGTAATGTTGTGGATAAGACTTTTTTAGTCTGCCACCAACCTTTCACAGCTGAGTTGTAGTCACATAGAAGAGGCCTGTATAACTTATTTTATCAATTCTCGCCGGTGGTAATGCTTTTGCTAAGCTTGGTAATGACAACGGTGGCGTCATATATTGTCCAGTAGAACTTCAAGTTCATTATAAATATCAGAGTACAGTGAGGAAGTTTTCCCCACCCACCAAGTAATGCGGATCACTATTGAATGTAACTTACCATCGCCCACCGTTGTTGTCTCCTCCCCCGCTGCTGCTGTAGGTGCCTCTGGTGGTCCTCCATTCCCCTCCGGGATCGACTCTGCTGACGCCGTTGCAGCGCCGCTGCCCTCGTCGGCACTGGTGGATGGTACCGGTTCTGCAAAAATAAAAATAAGTAATTAAGTACACCTTTTTAGATGGATGCACAGCCCCCATTGTACTTGTTCACCAAGAACGGAGTTCTGCAAAACAGTTAAGTACAACGTAATCAGTAGTAGTCCACATTGCCTAGTACAGCAGAGTAAGTAACACACTACACATATTAGCATTTATTTGGTATGGTATGGTACCCAAGCTCATCTCATCTATACTGCTACTCTAGTCCTTGGAAAGTTAGACTGAACCATGTAACCTAACCAGTTTGTACATCAATGACATGTCTACAGTTTTGCGCATGCTACCTCACAGCTTGTTGCGCAGTACGAGAAGACACCTTTGAGGCCACATGATAGTTCAAAGCATACACCTGAAGAGTTTTGAAAATAGAAAGGCCCGTATTTACTTTTTGAATGTGGATTGTGGAATCGAGTTTCCTTACAGCCTCAGGTTACACCTTTTTTTTAGCATGACAGCTAAAAAGTTGAATAAATGTATGTAATGTTTTCATACTGTCTAACGTGCACCACTTTTGTCATTATCTTTCGGCAGATGAGAAGATTTCCTTCTACGAAGCAAAGATTTCCAGAGCTTACCAAAAAGAGGCATATGCAACCAGTATACGTTCAATGGTGAGGGGTCTCCGACATTTCCCACATTTCCCTATCGTGCACTGGTAGCTGTACAAATGTAGATTACTTTTTATTCAGCCTTTTTTAACTCTGGATTTTTTCTGGTGGCCCTGCCCTTGACGTATTTCACAGAACAACTTAAAAACATTGATGTTACTTACTTAGTTACTTCTAACAAAATAAAGGTTTTGAAGTACCACATTGACTCGGAAGTATATTTTCAGTGTCTGTTCTCTTGTAGACTTACACGAGAGAGTGAGCAAAAGGGGGTTAATTAGGTTATGGATTGTGTAATAAAAGCATTTGGCATCTTCATATTGGGGTTCAGGAATGGGGTAATTGAATAATTGACCAATGACTGAGCCCATATAGGTTGTCGTTCATTGAATTGTGGGTTCCTCTGAGTTCTGTGACTGAGGTGTAAGACTGTAAGTAAGTAAGGTCCAACCTGCCTATCAACAACAACATCCAATTTTGGGGTGCATACATAGTTATGTATGTGACTGCATAGAAGAATACCCGCAAGAGTAGTAGTGGTATTCATTACTAACGCTTACAAAATAGTAGACCAACATCTGGATGCATACTTGGTTGGTGTCAATTGGCAAAGAAGAGACATTACAGAGGAAAAAGCATAAGACAGGAGTGGACCCTGTGCCTTCCGCTATTCGATCACAGATTTTTTGAAAAGATTAATACCTTAACTAAAGTGTGGGCAACAGGGCAAGCTTACCTACAGACAGTCTAGTAGTAGCACAGAGAGTCATAAGAGAGGCTCTTTCAAGGAACAGAAAGGCGGGGACAGATAGTAATACCCAAAATTTTGAAAACATAAAACAAAAACAAGCATTTGTCAAAATTTAGTTAGGTGAAATGTCATTAATCGGTTGGAAAAAAAGCTCCGTTAGAAAGTTAGGGAAATATCATTGTTCCAAAAGAAAACACTGTTGGACTTACTGGGGACAGCAGCAGGATCCTCAGTAGAGGAGCTCTGTGCCTGTGGTTCTTCGCGTTCACCCGCCGACTCGGTCCCAGTCTTCTGCTTGCCCCTGGGTTCTGTGGTTCATGTAAGAAATAATAAAACATTGAGTGCTGTGAAACATAGACAGCATTTCAAAAACCACTGCTACAACATTAAAAGAAACAAACATTGGTCTACCAAATGACTACTGCCTTGCATGATTCACTGACTAGTGTACTTGGAGAAAACAAATCAAATGTTCCATAAACATTCTGATTGCAGATTACTAAGTAACACAGAGGCAGTAAGACCTGAACAACACCACAGATTCAAGAATGGGGTAATCAATCAATTATCTGTAAGTAGCCATTTCTTTTTCATTTTTTGCCAGCAAAATGCATAGATCACAAGGAGGAGACATGCTTAACTTTGTGCATACTAACTAACACGAAATTGTAAGTTCATGGCATCATATTTTGATTTGCTACTGACTGAATGCTACTGCTGCCCTACCCACTCAATAAACAAACTACATCAGTTCTATGGAGGGCTGAGGCAGGGGCGGCTCTAGGCTCATGGTGGTCCTGGACTCCTGGCCAGGGAGCGTAGGTGGGGGGCCCGGAAGAGGAGGTCGGGGCGGAGCACGGAGGCCAGTGAAGAGGGGGGAGTCAGGGTGTTTGGAAGTGGAACAGAGCCGGAGGCACCAAATCCCTGCCAGGGGCCGCCACGCAAATATGTATCCATCCTCTGAGGATTATTAAATTAAGGATATATATTGGTGGGGTGGCCCCTGGCGTTTGGTGGCCCTGTGCAGTTGCACAGCTTGAACATGACTAAATCCGGCCCTGGCTGAGGTAAGAAGAACAAAGTAACTTTTGCATTCATTGCCAGAGGAGTATTCATGCAGAAGAGAAGGCCGTGAAAAAAAAATGATACAATATGCATTGCAAACACGTACAATTATCCATCAACGGCTATTTCACTGACGGACAAAGGAAGGACAAGACTCTATTAATAGCATTAACTAACTTCAGTTCTCTACAATAAAGAAAATCTCACACCAATAAACAGCAAAAGCTAGCGCCAAATTGAACACGCAAGAGTCAGTGAAGATGAAGAAGCGCAGCATAGACCAGTGTCATACAATTACAGTAGATATAATAACGGAATACATCGGAAATGTAACTAGGAGCACCAGTCATCGCGTTACTTATTCAGCCAAGATTTACAAAGATACAATAACAATACTTATACTACTATAGAGATATATTATACACACACTTTTTTTTTTTGGGTAGCCACTCACCAAGACCCACGACCTCGACGCTAAGCAGGTCCAACAGGTCCTGCTCCCGGTCCAAAATGTCTGCCCAACGGTGGGTCAGCTGATGGTGGGTACGCCGGATACCGGAGCAGCGGAAGACTGCCCGGCGCACCTTCACCCACCGCCGGAGACGCTCCTCAATATGGTGGTAGCCGGAGCCGGGCCTGCCACCTGCTGCCAACATCAAGGGGAGGTAGCGCTGGATAAAAAACACCAGGGCAGCCACCTCCTCCTCCCCAAAAAGTTGGCGGGGCCTCACCCCTAGGGGGCGCATTCTGCCGCAAGGCAGCCTAGTTTTTTGGGGCACTGGCGCCTTGCCCTTTGAGCCGCCGCTGCTGCTGGCGCCCTTGACCATGGTTCTGGGTGGAGGGTAGAAGAAAACTAAAAGTTCAAGACAAAAAGGTAGGGGAAAGAAGAAGCAAGGTAAAAGAACAAGAAGGAAGTAAAAAGCAATAGAAAAGTTGTAAAAGTAGAAATAAAATGAAAAATATAAACCTAGGCACAGAGAGAAATAGGTAATAACTAAAGAAAGTTAGAAAAAGTGGGTAAAAAGACAAGGATTAAAGAGATTTTAACAGGATGCAAAAGTAGGCCCAAAACCATAGCCAGAGTGTGTGATCCAAGATGGCTGCGCCCATCGCGACCGCATGGGTAGGTTCGCGCGATATTTAGCGCGATCACGCACTTTTATAGTGCGAACGAGAAGATGAGTTCCCGAACATGTCTTGCACAACGCGACCACGTTAATTGTGACCCGGAACAGGAAATAAGGGAACGCAAGCAGGCGGGACAAACCTCTGGGGTAATTTAGCGCGCTAGCCATCCCGAGCATGCAGGCAACGCCCCGAACACGTGCACCGCGCTGCCGAAGACGAAAAACGGCGCGCGAACGGGCCCAGCAAGCAACTCCGCATGGTTGCGGAGCTACGCGTAGTTCGCGGAGTGCAACTACGTCTTCGCGTAGCTCCGCGGAGTCCGACTCCGCGAACTACGCCCAGGGTTATTTTGTACCCTCCCCGCTCCCACCTCCCAGCTGCTCCTCCCTCCCTCCCACTTGGCCATGTATGGCGACCGCGCGGCGCAGGTGAGTGTGACCTGTTCCAAGGACACCCCCGCGCCGCACGGCCACCAGCTGTGTGTGTGCCCCTTGCCTCGCTGCTGCTCATAGCCTTGCCGTGACTGTCTCCGTGCCCCTACGCCGCATTTTGCGTGCGTGTGTTTCCGCCTTCTGTATCAACCTTGTTTTTGTATTTGTTTAGTTTTTTAACTGTTTCCTTCATCGTTCGTCTATCACCACCCTCTGTTTTAACCCAGGATTGCTTTTACTGTATTTTTCCTCGTGCGTTATTCGCTGCATTGCTGTTCAGCCCCCTGTGCCTGCCCCGCTCCCCGCTTCCCGCCGCCATCCTACGGTCACGCCCCCTTTTTGTTCTGTACCCTCCCCGCCTCCCAGCTGCTCCTCCCTCCCTCCCACTTGGCCATATATGGCGACCGCGCGGCGCAGGTGAGTGTGACCTGTTCCCAGGACACCCCCGCGCCGCACGGCCACCAGCTGTGTGTGTGCCCCTTGCCTCGCTGCTGCCCATAGCCTTGCCGTGACTGTCTCCGTGCCCCAACGCCGCATTTTGCGTGCGTGTGTTTCCGCCTTCTGTATCAACCTTGTTTTTGTATTTGTTTAGTATTTTTCCTTTTTCCTTCATCGTTCGTCTATCACCACCCTCTGTTTTAACCCAGGATTGCTTTTACTGTATTTCTCCTCGTGCGTGTGTTCTTCGCTGCATTGCTGTTCAGCCCCCTGTGCCCGTCCCGCTCCCCGCTTCCCGCCGCCGTCCTATGGCTACGCCCCCTTTCTGTTCTGTACCCTCCCCGCTCCCGCCTCCCAGCTGCTCCTCCCTCCCTCCCACTTGGCCATATATGGCGACCACGTGGCGCAGGTGAGTGTGACCTGTTCCCAGGACACCCCTGCGCCGCACGGCCACCAGCTGTGTGTGTGCCCCTTGCCTCGCTGCTGCTCATAGCCTTCCCGTGACTGTCTCCGTGCCCCTATGCCGCATTTTGCGTGCGTGTGTTTCCGCCTTCTGTATCAACCTTGTTTTTTTATTTGTTTAGTTTTGTAACTGTTTCCTTCATCGTTCGTCTATCACCACCCTCTGTTTTAACCCAGGATTGCTTTTACTGTATTTTTCCTCGTGTGTGTGTTCTTCGCTGCATTGCTGTTCAGCCCCCTGTGCCCGCCCCGCTCCCCGCTTCCCGCCGCTGTCCTACGGCCACGCCCCCTTTCTGTTCTGTACCCTCTCTGCTCCCGCCTCCCAGCTGCTCCTCCCTCCCTCCCACTTGGCCATTTATGGCAACCGCGCGGCGCAGGTGAGTGTGACCTGTTCCCAGGACACCCCCGCGCCGCACGACCACCAGCTGTGTGTGTGCCCCTTGCCTCGCTGCTGCCCATAGCCTTGCCGTGACTGTCTCCGTGCCCTACGCCGCATTTTGCGTGCGTGTGTTTTCGCCTTCTGTATCAACCTTGTTTTTGTATTTGTTTAGTTTTTTAACTGTTTCCTTCATCGTTCGTCTATCACCACCCTCTGTTTTAAACCAGGATTGCTTTTACTGTATTTTTCCTGGTGCGTGTGTTCTTCGCTGCATTGCTGTTCAGCCCCCTGTGCCCGCCCGGTAAGCATGGGCGAATTTTGCGAATCTCGCGTTCGCGAATTTTGCGGATTTGCGAACTCGCAATCCGCAAAATCCGCGAATTCTCACGAATTTGCGGATTTTTTTTTTTGTGTTTGCGCGGGTTTCTGCCAGTTCGCGAGGGTTTTGTACAATTTCGCAAATTGCGAACTTACCTGTCGGGTCGCAAGTTTCGCGAACTTGTTGTTTCTACGTGTCCAGCCTGTTTGGGACACTCTTCTTCATCACTGCCACTCTCTGTCACCACTGCCACTCTCTCACTACTCATGCCACCCTCTGGCCCACCCATGCCACCCTCTGTTTCATCACAGCACCCTCTGGTTGTCCAGTTAGTGTACATTATTGTGGCAACGCAAGCACACCTTCCCTGCCTCAAGTGACCTGAATTAATTTGGGGCTGATTAATGTGTCACAGAATATTTTTTTAGCTGGCACCTGCTTCCTTAGTGCTTCCTGATTAGTGATCTTTTGCACTTGCTAAGTGCTTTCATTGTTGCAAAATTAGTTACAATACCTGCCCTGCCCCAACTGACAATAATGAATTAGGGGCTGATTAATGGATTTGAACTTCCAGCCTGGCTCCTGCTTGTCTCCCTTAGCTGTAATTCAGGACCTTTGTGGCATATGTGTAACTATTCTGAGGTTCAGAGCAGGGTCACATAATAGTTGCAACTGGCAACTGAACTCTGGAGGGGCCCCTCAGGAAGCACTACAGGAAATGGCTACTAATGATGAGCCTGAACTTTTGAACCTGGTAAGTAGTTTCAGTTTTGCTAAGATCGTATTTCTGCAATTTTGCACTTATTCGCGGGGCGCGAAGTTGTACTGGGAAGCCGCGAACTCACGCGAACAGTGCGAGCAGTGCGAGCAAAATCCGCTGCTCGCGGATTTGTGGATTTTGCGGGAGATTCGCGAATCTCGCGGATTGCGAATTTACCGAAAATCCGCAAAATCCGCGAGCGAAACGGATTTTCCGCCCATGCTTACCGCCCGGCTCCCCGCTTCCCGCCGCCGTCATATGGCCATGCACCCTTTCTGTTCTGTACCCTCCCCGCTCCAGCCTCCCAGCTGCTCCTCCCTCCCTCCCACTTCGCCATATATGGCAACCGCGCGTACGCGCAGTGGTCACGCGCAGCGGGCGCACCGATTGTGCGCCGAAGGCGCGCCAAAGGTATGCCCCTCTGCGCCCGTCCGTGCTTGGACCGCGCCCTGGTCCCCACCGACGCAAGACGAACCGAAGGATCTACGACGCCGCCGCCCTCAATGCACTCAACACCGGCCGAAACCCCGCCTGCTGCAGAACCGCTCCCAAACTCATCCACGGACCCTTCACCTGCACTGCCTGCAAGTTCACCTGCCTCCGAACCTGCACTGCACCCGCCAAGCCAAGCACCAGCAACCATCACCTCAAGTGCATCCTGCTCAACACCCGCTCCGTCCACAGACACGCCGTAGAACTCTGGAACCTGCTCGACACAACATCACCAGACATCGCGTTCCTCACTGAAACTTGGATGAATGCCTCCTCAGCCCCCGACATCGCCATCCCGGACGGATACAAGATCGTCAGGAGGGACCGCATCAACCAGACCGGAGGAGGCATCGCCATCGTCCACAATAACACCATCCTCATCACGACCGACGCTGATGACACCTTCACCGCCGCCGAGCACCTCCACTTCCAGATCCACACCGACCCAAAGACGACCCTCAGAGGCACCCTCATCTACAGACCCCCGGGACCATGCACACAATTCAGTGAAGACATCACGGACTTCATCAGCCCACACGCCCTCCCCTCTGCCGACTACATCCTCCTAAGAGACCTCAACTTCCACCTGGAGAACATCAAGGACCGCAACACCGTCGCCCTGCTGGACAACCTCGCCAACCTCGGACTCAAGCAACTGGTGAACACCCCCACCCACTACGCCAGCCACACGCTTGATCCCGTCTTCTCATCCAGCAAGCACATCACCTTCAAGCACTCCACTGGACTTCACTGGACCGACCACAGCTGCGTCCACTTCAGCTTCACGAAAACCACTACCCACCACCACCCACAACAGCTTCCCCACAGAAGCTGGAGCAAGATCACCGCCGACCAGCTCACCACCTCCCTCAGCCAGAACCCACCTGCCAGCACACTGGACCCCAATGAAGCTGCCCGCAACTTCACGCAATGGCTGACAGCCTGCGCCGATGACCTCGCACCACTGAAGAACCCTCCCAGCAAACCCAGAGGCAAGAAGGCCCCCTGGTTCACCAACGAACTCAAGAACTTCAAAAAGACCTGTCGCACCCTCGAGAAAGCCTGGCTACTCGACCGGACCACTGACAACATGACCGCTCTCAAACACGCGACCCGCAAGCACCACCAGCTCATCCGCACCACCAAGAAGAAATCACTGAAGGAGCGACTGGACAACAACGCCCACGACAGCAAGGAACTCTTCAGCATCGTCAAGGAGTTCTCCAACCCCAGCACCGGCAACAACGACATCACCCCCTCACAAGACCTCTGCGACTCCCTCGCCTTATTCTTCCACGGCAAGATTGCCAAAATCCACAACAGCTTCGGCACACCATCCTCGCACCCAACCGTCAAACCAACACACCCCACCACGACCCTCCGCACCTGGACCGCAGTGACCACCGAAGACACAGCCCGCATGATGAACACCATACACTCCGGTTCCCCGACTGACCCCTGCTCCACCACGTCTACAACAAGGCCGACTCCACCATCGCACCCCAACTCCGAGACATCATCAACACCTCCTTCGACACCGCCACCTTCCCAGAGAGCTGGAAGCATGCTGAGCTCAGCGCCCTACTGAAGAAACCTACAGCGGACCCCACCGACCTCAAAAACTTCTGCCCTATCTCGCTCCTCCCTTTTCCTGCCAAAGTCATTGAGAAGATCGCCAACAGACAGCTGGCCGCCTTCCTCGAGATGAATGGATCCCTCGACCCCTCGCAGTCCGGGTTCAGAGCCAGCCACAGCACCGAGACCGCCCTCATCACAGCCACCGACGACATCCAAGCCCTTCTCGACAACGGGGAAACAGCGGCACTCATCCTCCTGGACCTCTCCGCCGCGTTCGACACTGTCTGCCACCGCACCCTAGTCCAACGCCTCAGCAACACCGGCATCCAAGGGAAGGCACTGAAGTGGATCATCTCGTTCCTCGCTGGAAGAACACAGAGAGTCCGCCTCCCCCCGTTTTGTTCCGAAGCCACCGAAGTCATCTGCGGCGACCCGCAAGGATCATCACTCAGCCCCACCCTCTTCAACATCTACATGAGACCTCTCACAGCCATCGCACGCCAACACAACCTCAACATCATCTCCTACGCCGACGACACCCAGCTGATCCTCTCCCTCACCAGAGACCCCGACACCGCCAGAACCAGCCTCCACGAAGGGATGAAAAACGTCGCCGAGTGGATGAAGAACAGCCGCTTGAAACTGAACTCAGACAAGACAGACGTCCTCATCCTTGGACCATCACCCTCCGCCTGGGACGACTCCTGGAGGCCCCCAGCCCTGGGCACCGCCCCCAAGCCAACAGACCATGCACGCAACCTGGGCTTCATCCTGGACTCCTCCCTCTCGATGACCAGACAAGTCAACGCCATCTCCTCTTCATGCTTTCACACCCTCCGCATGCTCCGCAAGATCTTCCGATGGATCCCGATCGAAACCAGAAAGACGGTCACCCAGGCCCTCGTCACCAGCCGGCTGGACTACGGAAACACCCTCTACGCCGGAACCACAGCCAAGCTACAGAAAAGACTACAACGAATCCAGAACGCCTCCGCCCGACTCATCCTGGACATCCCTCGACGCAGCCACATCTCCAGCCACCTGAGGAACCTGCACTGGCTCCCCGTCAACAAGAGGATCACGTTCAGACTCCTCACCCACGCACACAAGTCTCTCCACAACCTGTGCCCCAAGTACCTCAACGACCGCCTGACCTTCCACACGCCCACCCGCCAGCTACGGTCCGCCAGCCTCGCCCTCGCCGCCGTACCACGCATCCGAAGAGCCACCGCCGGAGGCAGATCCTTCTCCTACCTGGCGGCCAAGACTTGGAACTCCCTCCCCACCCACCTTCAGCTGACCCAGGACCACCTCGCCTTCAGGAGACAACCCAAGACCTGGCTGTTCGAGCAGTAGCGACCCCCCTCCCCCAAGCACCTTGAGACCCTCCCGGGTGAGTGCGCAAAAAAGGAGTTAGGTCATGTGGGGCTGAGGGGGGGGGCTGGACCATTTAATAAAGGAACATACACAAAGAATGTCCCCTTCTCACACTACGTACAATATGATTTAGATAAAGAAGACCAAATAAATGAATGCATTGAATCTGGTCTGGTACATTTATTTATACCTTTTTACTTATCTTTTGATAGAAACTGATTTTCTCCTGAGGTTCTTAAAGGAAAGAACTAGGACAACACATTCGATCTTATTCAATTAGTAAGAAACATTTCGAGCTCACGAAGAACATCAGGACAACAATAAAGGAAAAACATATTACAAGATACATCCAAACAAACATGTACAAAAATATATTTTAAGAAATTCAAAAAACACATTGAATTATTTCATTATTCACATTCCTATGAAGACAAAAAGTTCAACAAGAGCAACAACGCCTTTATCTCCTAATACAAATCACTAAATGAAATGATTGGCTCTTGTTTGATTCGCCGACGCATTTCGGGTTAGAGTAATTGCTCCCCCAACCCTCATCAGGGCTCTGTTACTGATCTGTATAGGATGTAAAAAATGTGGTTTTAATGGCAACCCTTTCCTTTGGCCTCTTTCTAACTATTAACACCATTTGGACCACATAGTCTTTATATACGGTAAATAGTGACGCAGCCTCGTTAGAACACGAGATTGTACCAAGATTAAGGTAGGAGACACGGCGTGTCTGCATGTAAGGCACAAATGCCCAGTGCTATGATAAATGGGATTAAAAGCCCTTATTTGTCATTTTGTCATGTAGGAAAAAGGCAAAAGAGACACAGATACTCCTCCTCTCCTCCACACAGCACCATTACCGCAGACAAAGGTATGAAATTCTCAATTTTTACCCATCTAGTCTAGGACTAGTTTTATAAAAAACAGAACCTACACACAGTAGTATCTTGTGATTATCCTTTTAGAACACAAAGTGCACCAACTGCTATTTGAAGAAAAGCGTTCCCACTTTTTGACGGAAGCTACCAATGGTCACCTGCATAAGGAAATACAGGTATAAAGACTATGTGGTCCAAATGGTGTTAATAGTTTGAAAGAGGCCAAAGGAAAGGGTTGCCATTAAAACCACGTTTTTTTACATCCTATACAGATCAGTAACAGAGCCCTGATGAGGGTTGGGGGAGCAATTACTCTAACCCGAAACGCGACGGCGAATCAAACAAGAGCCAAACATTTCATTTAGTGATTTGTATTAGGAGATAAAGGCGTTGTTGCTCTTGTTGAACTTTTTGTCTTCATAGGAATGTGAATAATGAAATAATTCAATGTGTTTTTTGAATTTCTTAAAATATATCTTTGTACATGTTTGTTTGGATGTATCTTGTAATATGTTTTTCCTTTATTGTTGTCCTGATGTTCTTCGTGAGCTTGAAATGTTTCTTACTAATTGAATAAGATCGAATGTGTTGTCCTAGTTCTGTCCTTAAAGAACCTCAGGAGCAAATCAGTTTCTATCAAAAGATAAGTAAAACTGTATAAATAAATGTACCAGACCAGATTCAATGCATTCATTTATTTGGTCTTCTTTATCTAAATCATATTGTACGTAGTGTGAGAAGGGGGCATTCTTTGTGTATTTTCCTCCTGGGTGAGTAGCGCGCTATACAAGTGTTCTGATTGATTGATTGGTTGATTGATTGATTGATTGATTGACACAACACCCTTCGGTAGTGTATGAAGTAGCACACTGAACAGAAGGAAGTTGCTCTGTTTACACCCACACAGGGGTTCAGAAGAAGGCGGTACAAGTAGAGAACAGAAGGTTTACATACATAAAAGGTCATACAGAAATGCACAGTCAACAGTAGCGTGGAGCTTAGCAGTTTGCTAATTGCGGTAAAAATACCCTGAAAGTTACAAACTAAGACATATGTGAACAGTTACAGTTTCCTCTGCGCATGTGCTGAGTAGCAGAGCCTAAATATAGTCTGTCTATGAGCAGAGTACAAGAGCAAACGACAGAAAGGAAGGACAGAGCACTTGGTGAGCACATGGCAGACAAGATGGCTGCCGAATACAAAATGGCTTCCGCTAAATGCTAACCCCGATCGCTGCCAAATTACAACAAACTAACCTGTACCCCCCCAGCGCCTTGAGACCCTCATGGGTGAGTAGTGTGCTTTACAAACCCCTGATTGATTGATTGATAGCGTGGAACATGAACCATGGCCATCAGAGCACTTTACAATAAAGCAGAACACATGAACAAAAAATTGAAACTATACATGTAACATTAGAGTTGGAGAGAGCACCAGGTTATTCTCCTCCTGAGGTAGAACGCTTCACATGTTTTTATTGTAAAACATAGCAGTGACAAACAGGTGGTAGAGAACCACGAACTAGACAACAATCATTTGTGCTGATTGAGGTTATTCTAAACTTGACGTGAGTATTAGGGGATAGGAGCAGGTTAAGCCCGGTGTCGTTCAAGGGGAAGAGCTTTTAGGTCTTTCTTGAATATGACATGACATGTGGTCAGGCAGAGGCTAGGCAGGATTACAACCTGTTCTTTTGTTGCACTCTGAGCAAAAATCAGGAATTGCCATTAAATTCCATAGTTATTGCTCATTCTCTATATATTTCAGTTAGGGACTTCACCAGCCTCAAATTAAAATGTAAAAACATTGAGCAGAGATGCCTCATATCTTCTAATTCCTGTGGGGGCTGTTGGTTTCCATTACTGACCGCATCGAAATTAAAAGTCCACTCAAAATGAGTGCTGATTTGTTGAAATGTCTGCATTTGTATTATTTAGATTGATATTTTTAAACAATTCTGTGCGCACCATCGTCTGTAATTGTTGCTCCTCTCTCTGCTTCTTAAATGTTCTTGAATTCAAAAAGCAAATGCTCCTTCTGCATTCAGGATGCTTCCTTCAGATGTGAGGCTTCTTCTCTAGTCCTCAGATTACAGTCATTCTGGCTGTCAGTCATAATGCGCTGAGTTGTGATGAGTGTCTTAATTTCCACTTGATCTCTTGACATTGTTTTTACACCTGCCTTCACAGCCGAGCAACACGCTGACGTATGAGCAGGAGCTAACGGGGCCACTCATTCACACACACACACACAAATGAAACAATCTAACAATGATTTCTCAAATTAAAATTTGTGAAATGATGCTCAAAAACGCGTTCTTTTCAAGTTCATAATATGCCCTTCAAGGTCATAGGCACGGCGAGTCACTTTATGGAAGGATAATAATGATCCCATTGTTCGAAGGAAATTCAAAATCCGGAGAAGGCACAAGCTTAAACGAGCGAAAACTGCGGATTTCCGAGTCACGGGGTACAATATGCTCTTGGTTTCATAATTACAAAGAGGTCATTATGACAGCAGATGGCACCTTCTCGTGCCAATGACCACAATGCATCACGATGCTCATTTTCACCACAGCCTGACACGTTAATGGCTTGTTATCGCCATATTAGATATGGTGAATAATAACGACGGCCATCATAGTACAAAGCAGATGGCGGCTTCTGATTTGAAAGTGGAAAATGGCACCGTTTGCTGAACCATGTTGCCGATGCCAAGGTGTTTGCAACCTCTCTCGCGAAGTGATATGCGTTGCAAGTTAAAAAAACGTTCTGAACTTCAGTAATGTCTTGATAGACAAATAGACATCAATGTTTTAGCAATTATTTCTACTTTAGCTATGTTTATACATATGCACTGTCTGACAAAGAAGACGTACAGCAAGTGATGCTCTTCTATATAAATCGAGCGTAACTTTGGTGAAACATAACATTTGTAAGGTCGGTAATTCTCCAAACTGTGAAAAAAGCAGCGGAAGTGACATCAGGCATCTGTCTTTGACCTTCATTGGCCTCTCATCATTGACCGCGCACGTCCTCTCACCTCTTAATAGCCTTCTATAACTCATGGAGTGCAAGAGAACACGCAAAATGTGGAAACTGCTGTAAATGAGGTAGGCTTTTGACAATGCTCCGGCCAGGACACCTTCAGTCGTTTATCGGGAAGGGAACTCATTCATCCTTAGACTTTAAAGACGGAGATGGAAAGAAATAGCGAGAGAAATATATAAAAACACCGACAACGTGAAAGAGCAGGGCTGAAAAACTCCCCACCTAGAGTAGTATGACGAGACAATAGTAGCTCCGGCAGCCCCCGTGGTGTGTGTTTGTCTGTTGGGGGGGGGGGGGGTGGTTCAAGCTAATTTGGTACGGAGCATGAGGCCCCCCTCCATTTACTTTGCAGGGGGGGGCTTCATGATTCTTTACACCTCTGCGAGACAGGATATTGGAAGAAAGAACTATGAAGCAAAAACTGTGAAATCAAAACTAGCCAGCCTTTGTATTTTGCTACCATGGCATTTAGAGCTGGCCCCTAAGAAAAATGCTGAATCCTGCACTTACTCTTTCTTACAAATTACACTTGGAATCATCTGCTTTCTTTTTCTGTCAAAAGGGATGGACAGTGGAAAGCAAGTACAGTCCTGGAGCACTTTGTTGACAGGACTTCTTCTCTTGTTTCAGTGTTCAGGACAGAGACATCAGCCACTCCCCAGGAGGTGGAGCAAGCATTGTGGAAGGCAGGCACAGCCCTATTCAAGGCTTAGGTGCAACTCCTCCCTCCCTTCTAGACACAGATCTCTCTATTCACCAGTGGGCTGACTCATCCTTTCTCTTAGAATCCCCCAGCCCTGTCACTCACAAAACCAGACAAAGGAATACACAACCTAGCAGAGGCAGGCTTGAGAGGTTAGGCAAGCAAATATATACTTTCTAAAAGTGGTATTTGCAAACACAGAATGTTAAAACCAACTTCACTAAAAGATGTATTTTATCATTCTGAGTTCAGGCATACTAAAGTCGAATTTCTACCAGGTTCTCTGAGTCAGTTAGGATTATAAAATGTAATAATTCTAACAGCCCATTCTGGCCTAGAAGAACAGGTGGCCTTGCAATAGTGAAAAACGAAAATGGCTGTAAATCACTGTTAGTACTTGCAACACACACCAGGGCTTGTCCTACCTTATACTTACAATGCACCCTGCCCTTGGGCCTACTATAGGGGTGACTGAAATGAAGAGAAGGGAAGGTTTAGGGACTGGCAAGTGGGTGCACCTGCTCAGTCAGCATGACAGTACCAGACTGCATGCAGGCTCTGCAATGGCAGACCTTAGACACATTTTATAAGGCTGTTTCTGTGGGTGGCACAACCAGTGCTGCAAGCCCACTTTTAGCATTTGGATTTACACGCCCTAGGCACACTCAGTGCACTAGACTAGGGTCTGACAAGTAAACCAAATAGCCAAACATGGAACTACAATTTACAATGGGGAGCACTTGCACTGTGGCACTGGACAGCAGTGGCACAGTGCCAAAAGCATCTAACACCAGCAAAAATACACGAGGCAACAGCAAAATATGGAAGGGAGACCCACACCAATGGTGCCAGGTCTAACAGGGCATATTTTCAAAAAAGTCACAGAGCGCAGCAAGTCATCTTGCTGCGCTGCGTGACAGGAAAAGGGCAGGAATGCACCATATTTAAAAGAACACAAAGTGTTCTGTCCTTTCCCCTGCCCTGAAGCACAATGGGTTGTCTAGCGATAACGCAGGCACACTTGCACCATGATGCAAGGTTGCCTGCGTAGGATACATGGTTGTTTTTGTGCAGGAAGGGACCCCTTCCTACACATAATTAATCCTGAGAGGCTGTTTCCACTTTCTATGTGTGTTGCAGAATTAAACATACATAGAAAGAGGAAAAAACTAAGAGAAATATTAACATTTCGCCTTGCTACAGCTCTCCTTGGGAGGCGTATCTTTCTGGTGCATTTCCAGGTTTACCTGATCTTGTTGACCTGGGAATGCGTCAAAATATATGAATGTTGCATGGGAACACCCACACAACACCCACACAACACCCATGGAAATGCCTCCCTGGTGCAAAGTAATGCAAGTCACTAATTTACGCTGCATTACATTACTTGTGATTTATGAAGCCACAAAGTGCTACACAAAGTGGTCTTGCAAGGCTTCATAAATCTCTTTTTTGAATTGTGTCGCTCTTGCACCACGTTGCGTGGTGCAAAACCAATACACTGTGACTTGTAAATATGACCCTTAGTGTAGTTAAAAAATAGTAGAGATGTGTGGCAGTTACATTACAACATATTTCCATCTTTCCTGCTTATTGAGAGTAATGCACTAAAGTTTTCTTGTCAATCATTGCCTAAGGATATATGCAGTTTAAGAAAAAGGCATGCATTAATCAGATCAGTTATAAATCAAATTATGCATTTTGTCTTTTAAGTCTTAAACTATGACTTTCAAATTTCATAGAACACATACTGAACAAACTTTCACCTAATGCCCCACTCTGAATGTGAATCAAAAGCACATGAATTTAGGGTGCCATGTAAAAGAGTTATTTTCTGTTCTTTCAGAAACATGCCAATGCCTGAGGAATTAGTCACTGTTCCACTCCTTGTTTTCCAGATCACTTAGCAATAATGAAAGGACCTAATTTATTGGGCTTTGGCATAGGGCTGCACACCAAGTCACCATTTTGACATGCTAGCGCCAAAGCAGGCACCTTTGCACCATCTCCTGCGTTGCACGGGAGCCAGTGTTGTCGGTAGGACTGTTTTTGTGCAAGAAGGAGCACCATCCTGCACAAAAACAATCCTGTCTCCTTCTATGTGTGGTTCAGAATGCAATACACATGGAAAGAGGAATAAATGAGGAGAAATAAAGTTATTTCTCCTTATTGAGCCTACCCTGGGAAGGCA
Source organism: Lissotriton vulgaris (assembly GCF_964263255.1). Lineage (NCBI taxonomy): Eukaryota > Metazoa > Chordata > Amphibia > Caudata > Salamandridae > Lissotriton > Lissotriton vulgaris. The sequence continues at coordinate 1,086,166,019 of NC_141697.1, read as the reverse complement.
GAAGGTTTCTGCAATTTCCAGATTTACATGGTTTAGTAAATCTGGAAAAGCATCAAAATCTATGCATGTTGCATGAGAACACCCATCAAAAAGGCCATAGAATGCCTCGCTAGTTCAGAGTAAGGCAACGCAGTGATTTGCACTGCCTTGCCTTACTCCACAGCTACGAGGCCATTCGAAGCCATGAAAAGTGACTTTGCATGACCTCATAAATATGATTTTTTAATTCATGCTGCTGGAGCTTCACAAAATGTGACGCTCCGGTGGCACAAGGGACTCATAAATTTGTCCCTAAGTTTCCAGAAGAGGGAGTCATGTGGCATGCGCTATATTTATTGCTGCCCAATCTGGAAATTGTGTTTTTCATAGGTTTGCTGCCTGCAATGCCTGGTTGATGGGATGCAAAACATCAAAAGGTGGCAATACTAATGCATAAACAACTGTATTAAAATAACTTTTCAGTCATCTTGGACAGTGGCTGCTACCTGCTGGAATAAGTTGAGCTAGTAGCTTACGGAGAAATCAGGGTCATGGCTGGCTTTGGGTCTCATGATAATGTTAAGTAGCAAATCTGAAGTGTTTTCTACCTCTATCCATGCACAACATTTATGATGTGCTTAAACAAAAAAAGAGTCATGCAATCAAACTCCGCAAATCTCTGTGGTAGTTTAAGTTAAGAGTAATACAATAGATATCCCATATTTGGAAATATTACTGGCGTCATCTAAATACTGGTGCAAGAAAATAGTATGTGCATAGTAGACCTATGAACATCTAGATTCTCAATGTATACATTGACTAGCATGGTTCACACATACAATATTGAGCTACTATCTATTAAGAACAATATGTTGCCATGGGGCTAGGTTAGGCCCAGGAAGAAAAACTACCATTTTGCCTGTACACAATTCTTAAGTTGCCTTTGTTTCTAAGCAATGACTTTTGACACACATTTGCTTGCATGACAGTGCAGGATTACTTTCTCTGAAACCACATTACTTACAATTCCACTTTGTACAGTACACTTTTACAACACTTTGAACCTTTAGTTGAAGGCCTGAGCACACATTATGCAAATGTTGTTGTTTGGTATTTGTATATATATGTAATAAAATCCTAGGCAGTCTCAATAGTAGACAACAAATTGTATGGACCCAGTGGTAATAGGAACAGGCAGTACAATTTAAAAATAAACAGAGAAACATTAAAAAATAAACATGTTTTTATTATAATTGATAAAAATCATATAAAGAACAAGAGAGTTGAATTTATATGACAGTACAATAAAATTATGTGCAGTTAATATATACATAAACACAATATACAATCTTTATATATAAAAAATATATATATGGGCCACCATATAGAGTTCAGTGGTGCCCACAACCAAAATGAAGAAACAGTACTCGACGCGCGTTTCGGCGGAAAACGCCTTCTTCAGGAGCCACAAAATTAAAATTACTAGCCACAGGATATAGCGACAATGAGATCTTCTAGGGGTAGTAAGTACACACTGTACCTGTTAGAGAAGATGCACAATATCCTTGATTGAAGTAGTACGAATTAGTAGCAAAATAGTCCCAGGTCGTAAATAGCGATGTGTCACCTTACGTAATATCTCACGGGATTAAGAGCTGGAGGTAGGTCCCGTGTGTGCCACTACTGAGTGCCAAGGTATGGTGCTGTACAGACACTAAAGTCAATGTACGTAGTTGTTGTTACTTGGAAACCACTTGTTGAAAGGATAAAAACAACGAGGTATCAGTGATTTGCAGGATAATAACTGATAAAGAAGGCACGGAAAGGCCAGGATATGGCGTGCAGGGATGCCAAGATTTGGCGTGCCGTCGATCGAAGTATTCTATTATCCTATATTAAACTTTCATTGAATGACATCATTATTCCTATATCTGATGATTGGGATATTGATACATTGTGTGAAATGGTACATGATCTAGGGCATTCTACTGTTTGTATTCATGATGAACTGTACAAAGGCACATCTATTTATAATACAATATTCTGTTTTCAACATTACGTCCATAATGTTTTGCATAAAGCCAGTACTCCACATACTGCTTTTAATTGAATGCAATGGGAACATTGTCCTACACCACCACGTAGTAGTTCAAAAACATTTGCGCAGAAGTTTGTTTATTTTTCCGGTTAAGATACATTAGACCCAGTGTCTTGTTCTTATAAGCTTGCACCATAACCTGCAAAGAAAAATATGCTAACAAACACCAAGCTGATTTATTGTGCTTCCTTTTTTTCCCAGTTACACACACATTGGTTTGAATTTGGATGGTTACTATTGATGTTAAATCAAATTGTGGGACAAGAGTTTGGCTGGAGCTGTGGAATGTGGCTTTGTTTAGAGCATGCATTTTAACACCATCGCTGCTAGGGAGATTTTCCTCCGGTGCTGAACTCCCTTGAAATCCCATTGTTCATGACGAGCTCAGCTCGTCATAAGCACATGACCAGTGTACTGCATGACGAGCTGAGCTCGTCATGAGCAGCGAAGGGGTTAACACAACAGATGATTTTCTTGAAGAAAACTGTGAAACAAACATCATATCTTGGTTTAGCTAAGAAAAAGAATTTGAACACAGCACATATTCCCAAATTCGCACGTTTTGAAAACTGGCAGCAGTTTGCAAGATACAAGGAGGAAACATTAGACCCTAAGTTACACAATGGCACATACAATTCATCAGACACCAATTAGAGGGCATGGTTAGTTTGGCCGAATGTCAAGGATGGTTCCTCGGTAACACTTTAAGATCAGCAGGCCTGAACTGCATTATGTGCAGCCTGAACACACGGGGGTGGTACCACTTACAGTTTTGGGAAGTTGTGTCTGAATTGGCTAAAAACCTCAACATTGTCTGAGGTGAAACAACACTTGTCCCTTCTTTCTGATGACCTGGAACTATGGGACTTCATGCTAGCTCCTTGAAACCGCATCAAAAATACTTCTTGTACGCAATATACAATGAAATATGAAAAGTTTCTCAGCAGGAAGCTGCTCAAAGACTGTGCAAGATTGACAGGGTTTATCTAGAAAAGGTTCTAGCTGTTTTTCGAAATGGCATGAATATCTTGTCCTCTAGAATGTACCCCCTGGCTAATATGGTGGCATCTGCAATAGGCAATATAGAATATGACGTGTGCATTACATAATGGGCAGTCTAAACTTAGTTCCATGCTGCTATTGAGTTGGACATTTTAGACATTTAGACGTTCTGGTCACTTACCATGGCAACATATTAATGCCACAAGCCTGTTTTCACCATATCAACTGAAAACAAAAATACTCATGGCATGCAAAGATGCAACATACAATATGTTACACATAAAGAAATTAGAGAAGCTACCATTTACTGTTGCTGAGATGCTTTCTGCAGATTGGATAATCCACATGTTCAATACTTTGTCCTTTTTACATTTTATTTCCAATACTGCTTAGAACGTCATCAAGTGGGCTGATATGAAGCATTAGGGGAAGGGTATGTACATGAGCATTTGGAATTACCTTTTAAATTCCGATGTCAGAATATGGAAACTGAAGTTCTTCTCAATGGTTCCGTCAGCAATAATGCTTTAAGTGGCTTCTTAGTGTGGAAGGAAGTTTTTCACCACAGGGCTTCTTATACGTCCATAGCAAACTTATCTTATTACTTTAAAGGTAACCCAGTGGCCGTGGTTCATCCAGTTTCAGACTAATTTAGAATGGGAGTTATTTAATGTTGTACGATCAAGTCTGCTGTGGTATGAGACCTGGCTTAACTTATCTTGCCACAGTTTCTTCCATGGTTACTTGCTATATACAAGTATTGCTTCCATCTGCCCGTACAGTTAGGGAGGCGATGCTACTCTTTCAGAACAATATGATCTTAACAGCTGCAAAGGAGACATTTGATCTTCAAGTTGCAAGGTCCTCTTAAGAGATAAAGTTGCTACTCCACACTAATTTCCCACAACATTTTGGTGAATTGGTGCTCCACATTTTTTACATGTCTCATACTGCATGTGTGGCACACTTTAAAAAAAGAATGTAGACTCTGGTTTGTTTAGTACTTTCCAGTCTACGGAGTCATTTCATCATTCAGTCACTCCATGCTCTGAAGTGTTTTTGGAGGTATTCTGCAGGTCCTGTTGCTGATTGTTGGGACTGTGATTTTACTTTTTTTCATCCGCAATGGATGTCCCATCTCGAGATCACAGGGAACTGGCAACACCACACGTGCCCTGTGTCATGAATGCATAGTACAATGTTTTGCTGCACCCTTGCTTCAGGAATTAAAGAAGCATTGGTTCTTATCAAGCCTGTGTGGCTTCACTATGTGGAGCCTGTATTCTGTTATCTGCTGTGCACTTTTGGGTATGCCTTGGACTTGTGCCTAGGAAGCAATCGGCTCAGCCGGTGGACATGGACGTACTGGTGAACCCTTAAAAGCCCATTTGTATCATTGTCCTTGGGATTTACCATTGCTTCCGAACACATTTTGTGAGCCTTACTTGGACACTTCTGCTCCTGGTGAGTAGTATCTTGGCTATGGATCTGCACATTTTTCACTGGCTATGGTCACTCCTCTAGCAGCTGCTGTGAGGGTAGGATGGGAGCATGTTTACTCCATAAACCTGCTCCGAGATGCGTCCTCAGGATCTTCTTCTGCTGTTGTTGTCAACAGAAATGTTTTGTCTACCTCTCGGAACACATAAACAATTGTCTATTTTTTTGGTGGGTACTTTTTGATTCGGACTGTTATTAAAATTCTAAATTCCTTTATAATTTTATTGTATTCATTTTTATATTTTCAATAATGGCTTTCTGTATGCTTTGGTTTTCAAAAATTATAATAGCCTTTTTTAAAAATAATTTTAGCATCTTTTTTAAGAACATTTGCTGTAGCATTGTTCTGGAAAGCTTTCTTATTATTATATAGCTTAGACGACTCATGTCTGAGGAGTGGGTGCCACGTGGCTAGGTTAGGCTCAGGAAGAAACACTACAATTTTATATGTACTTGTTTCTTAAGTTGACATCTTGTCAAGATTTTTTAAACACAGTTGCTTGCGTGACAGTGCAGTATTAGTTTCTCTGAAACCACATAGCTTACAATTCCAGTTGAAACGTACAATATCATGACACCTTGAACATTTAGTACAAGGCCTGAATGCATTGTGCAAATGTTGTTGTTTGTTATTCGTCGATGAGGCAACATGGCTATCAAAAAGACAATATATATTGTCGGTCCGACTGAAGCCTCGACATGGAAGCATGGATGATGTTATTATAAATACACACAAATTTCCGTGCTCAATTTAGAGGAGAACTATGGTGTCATTCCAAGTTTGTCACTGTGTCGTAGTCTCAGCTTGGCTGGTTCCTTTTGACCCTCTGTGGCTAGGGATGTTCAACTTTAACAGGAACAGGGAACTACATACTTTGCCTTCAAGTAATGGCGAGTTAGATCATCCAGCAGGGGAGCCTTGGCAGAACGTCACCCTAGGCAATAAGGTTAGGGAGCGTATTGTAGGAGTACACTATACCTAGTATTGTATGCCAAAATATATACACTATTTTATCACAATGTTGGAATCATATTATTCTTTTCACTGTTCATATACGGCTACTTACTTTTATTTGCTTCTCTTTAATAATCATTGCAGTGCATATATTTTATACAAGAATCACAATTGTTCAATAAATATTGAAAATGCCCCTTTTCATATTTCTTGTGCAACTTTCTGAGTGAGCATGAGTAACAGAGTGAAAAGGTTCTAGATCTGTTACCACAATTCCTTGCAGTGTCATGTCATGTTCTGATGTTGCCCAAAACATTTATTTCCATACTAGTTTCAAGGGTACATATGGTGGCAGTGTGAGCTAGCAGGCATCTAGGCCAACATATCCTGAGGGGGAAAATGGAATTAGTCTGACACCATCCCAAATACCTTTTTAGCAAGGAACCTATAGAAACATACCATCATACAGGTATCTAGACATCCTTTTCTTCAAGGCACAGTGGACAGTTTTGTTGGCTGGATGCACCAAAGAAGGTAAAATAAGTGCAGGCAGCCCTTTGAAATGCATATGTTACCTGCTCTACTTACCCGAGACAGCAAAACAAAACATGGATTCAAGGATCATCTGTAGATCCAAGATGTGAGTTTCTGCTTGATGCACAACAATTGTGGACATTGAATTTGAATCAAATACTTCAAGCAGCCACCTGAGCCCTTCTAGGCGCTGATTGAGCACATAATTAATTGTCAATATCAAGGAAAGCTACTCTTACATCTAGAGAGACACAAAAAGCTCAGCCACACTGAACTTGCTGAAACTCTGCTTTAGGGAGAAGGTGGAGGAAGAACGCAAGGCCTACTGAAATCATTCACTGCAGCAGAATCAGCTTTGCTGGCTATCTCGATCAAAAGAGTATGGTCAAATCATTAAAGACAATCCAATGTGAGGAATAACGAATCTGCTTGCTAAAACATACACCCAAATCATATCTGTTCCTGTGCAATAAAAATTGAGATGCTGGCCAGTTGTCTGTTGCATTGTATTTTTAGAAAGTCAAGAGGTAAGCGGGATCCTCCAAAGTTTACAGCTTTTATGACACCTGCTTATGGTCTCCAACTTTACCTGTTAGTGGGGAAATGTATGTTTGTCCACCATCAGAAATCTCTTGCCGACAGCCAGTCTGCCCATGATGCCCACAGCCTTCCCTTAGGTGACTCCTGGTATCCGGCTTCTTGACAGTCCACTGTTGTGGCATTTTATACCAATTTCCAGCACTGTCACACATCTCCTCCCGTAGATTCTTACATTCAGGAAAAATACTAGAAAAACTAGAAAAAACTAAGTTATATCTCAATCTTTCTATGGCCTATTTTATTGCTAGACAGCCCTTCCTAATATCTCTAGGAAATAACTTTCTACTTATTAAAATAGTTGGCTTGTCTTCTCCTTTCTGAACCTCGTGGGAATGTATGGCCCCTAAACATACATTGTTTGCATCTGTTTTCAAAGTGATCATTTTCAAAGTGATCATTTTCATAAAATCAGGTGACTGCAGAGTAGGTTTAGAGGAAATATGTGTTTGAAGATGTTTCAAAGCTGCCCTGGCTGTACGGGAATAATTTTCTATCTGTCTATTTGTATTTCCCTTTTTCAATAGGCCAGTCAATAGAGTAGCTATTTGTGAGAATTGAGGGATAAACCTATGGTGGTATGCGATAAGTCCCCGGAGAGCTGCAATTTTCTTTCACGAAAAGAAAAATAAAGTCCTTCAGTGGCTGCAACCTTCTCCTTCAGAGGTTTTATATGATCACCTCCCAATAAATAGCCTAACTACTTTCCCCCTTGGTTGCTGAGTCTTGCTAAGGTAAGCCCCAAGGTGTCCCATAAATAATATCTATTGTAAGAAAAGGGGTAACGAAGTGGGATTCCAAGTCAAAAATCTTGTCAGATTCAAAAGACAAATTCAGTAAATAAATCTATACTATTTGGTTTATTAACTTGACAGCAAAAGAAGTTCAGTGGTCTGTAACTATCTTTCATGGAAAACTTGTACAGAAAAAAAAGTCAATTCTCTTTGTAGCTACTTCAGAGGTAGCAGTTTGATATAGTTGTATCATCTTTGGATACTGGATGGTGTAGTTTACTATAACCAAAATATACTTGTACCTTTTGCTGGAAGGAGCCAAATGGCCAACCAAATTCATCACTATGCGCTGTAGTTGTATTTCTATAAAAGTCATAGTTTGTATGGAGAACTTAGGTGGTTTATAGGCATTTGTCTCCTGACTACAATATTTTTTATCTAAGCAGACATCCTAGACTCAGTAAAATTGTTCAGTATAACTGATTTCTGTTTTCGTAGCTCCGAAGTGCCCCATCAACTCTGTGTGGGCTAGAAATAATATATTTTCACATAATGGCTGTGGTACTAAAAGTTATGATGGACTTTCCTTATCACTTCTCCTATGCAATAATCTGTCCTTAATTGGAACATGTGATCATACCTCAGAGACTTCCTCTGTCCACTGATCCTGTAAGCAGGAATTCTGAAGTTCTTAATCCCTTTTTTGGGACCCATTAAGTCTATATTTCCTTTATTTGAGGTAAATGTAAATCAAATTTCCAACACACCTGTTTTCTTCTCTTGCTTTCTCTATCTTTAGGTTTTGTAGCTTCTGGGTGACTAGAGGATATGTATACCCTGAGAATGGAGCCTCCACCATCCAAGAGTTATCTAATTCTGGTATAGACAATTTGAAAAGGGAAATACACTGCAGATATTTGGTCCCTGAGATAAATAGCTCAGATACAAATGACCATTCCAGAGAAACGCAAGTACTCGCGCCACGATCTTTGCAGACTTGCTCCCCCCGTCAAGGGTTTGCCTTGCCCACGTGCGGTTCCTGATTGTGTTCTGGCCAAATGCCCCAATTGTGGTTTTCACCCCCACCCCCCCTTCTCCCATGTTCAGTCAATAACGCCACTGTCACTAATATTAGGGCGGACTGATCAATGCTAGATCTGTGGTGAGGCATGCCGCTGATGTTTATGAACTACTGGTGGACGGCCAGTTGGAGGTACTGTTCCTCACGGAGACGTGGATGACCAGTACTTCCGCTCCCAGCGTGGAACTTGCTGTCCCCAGGGGTTTTAAGATAGCTAGGGTTGACCGACCCCTGGGCAGAGGGGGTGGATTAGCAGTTGTTTTTAGGGAGGGGTGGAGCTTTGCTTCTGAGCCTCCGATTGCGGGTGTAGGGGGTGAGGTTCTTCACTTTTCTATAAAAACTTCCCCCCACTTCACCTTAGGTGGATCTCTGATCTACAGGCCCCCGGGCCAGGCTAATCACTTTTTGGACTCCCTAGAGGAATATATAGTGCCGCGGGCCTTAGGTTTCCCCAAGTTTCTTTTGGTCGGTGACTTAAATATTCATATGGATGTTCCTGACTCTCCTGAAGCCCGTAGGCTTGGGGAAATTCTCGAGCTTGCTCAGCTCAAACAATGGGTGACCGCTCCGACGCATGCGGGTGGTCATCTGCTCGATCTGGTTTGCTCCAACTTCCCCATTCAGTCTGTGATCGTTGAAAAAACAACCTGGTCCGACCATGATCTGGTCAGGTTTACGTGGGAGAGGGCAGAACCTAGTCTCCCACCTCCCATTTGTCATCCTCAAAAGATCAACCTGCCCACGTTCAGACAGGCCTTGTCCAGAACCCGCCCAAAATCTAAGACGCTTCTGGACGATGCGGTCTGCGAGTTCAATGAGTGGGTACGGCAGGCGGTGACTGCCTCTACTAAGCATACCAGGCTAACTAGAGCCAGACGCTCTCCCTCTCAACCTTGGTTCTCCCCTGAACTGAGGGAGATGAAATTGGGGTGCAAAAAACTTGAACGAGCGTGGAGATGTGGATATAGCGCTGAGGCCAAGTCCGCTCTACGGCTCGCCCAAAAAGACTATTATGCAGCCATCAAGGTAGCTAAGGGGAACTATTATGCAGGGCGCATCGCTAAAGCAGATAACAACAGCAGAGAGATATTCGCTATTGTTAAAAGCTTTGTGTCACCTGTTGCTGATGCTGTTTCCCTGCCGTCCTCTGCGCAATGGTGCGAGGAGTTGTCCACCTTCTTTATCTCTAAAATAGCGAGGATTCAGCAGGACCTTCTAGCGGCTCTTCCCGCCGACTGCTTAGCAGCCGACTTGTGTCCTTCATTGGGTCCATGCCCGGGACAGCAGCTGATGAACTTCGCACCAATTGCGGAGTGTGCTGTTCTCCCTCTCCTCCAGTCCCTGAAATCCGGCTCCCCAGCCGATCCGTGCCCAGCCCGAGTGCTTTCGGAGGTGGCGGAAATAGTCTGCGCTGAGATCACGCAGATAGTGAATCTCTCCCTGGCCGCAGGCAAGGTGCCTCTAGTTTGGAAGCAGGCCAAACTTCTGCCGCTTCTGAAAAAAACGGGACTGGATGTGACGGTTCCCGGGAACTACCGTCCCATTTCCCTTTTACCGGCACTCACGAAAATCTGTGAGAAGGTGGTTCTTCAACAACTGGAGAGCTTTGTTGAAGCCTCCAATGCCCTCCACCCTGCTCAATCGGGCTTCAGGGCTGCATACAGCACCGAGACGGCGCTGGTGGAGATGACCGAGGCAATTCGGGACTGCCTAGACGGAGGTGGCAGAGCGGTCCTAATTTTATTGGGCCTCTCTGCCGCGTTTGATACCGTCCCTTATGAGCTCCTCCTCGGCCGGCTGTCTGCCATTGGTTTTGGGGGGGTTGTTCTAGACTGGCTGTCCTCTTTTCTGTCTGACAGGACCCAGCAGGTCTGGATGCCTCCCCACGCCTCTGAGCCTAAACCATTACTTACAGGGGTCCCGCAGGGGTCCACTCTTAGCCCCTTACTGTTCAATGTTTACATCACCCCCCTGGTTTATCTAGCGGAACAGTTTGGGGCTAAGATCATAGGGTACGCAGATGACACCCAACTGCTGTTCACCTGGCCAGACGATAATCTGGATACGTCGGCAGTCCATCTGTGTTTGTCCTCTGTATTTCGCTGGCTAACGCAGGCCCAGCTGAAGTGCAACGAGGACAAATCTGAAGTGCTTTTTTATGGTTCCTTCCCCACCTCGTTCAAGAACACACTGTGGCCTCCCAACATTCCTAGCCCGAAAGAGATGGGGAGACCTGCCAAAAACCTTGGCATCTGGTTCTCAGAGGATCTCAGATTCGAAGACCATATTAAAAAGCTTACAGGCACCTGCTTTGCCACTCTGAGAATGCTCCGCAAATTTTTCCCCTTGCTCCCTAGGGATGCTAAGGAGACGGTTGCTCGGGCGCTCATACTGGCAAGGTTGGATTATGCGAATGCACTGTTCAGTGGCATTCCGGCCTATTTGGTGAAACGCCTGCAAATCATCCAGAATGCGGCTGTCCGTCTATTACTTAACATCCCTAGATGGAAGAGCGTCCGCGCTGAAATGCGCACGCTCCACTGGCTTCCGGTTGCACAGCGCATCCTGTTTAAATCTCTGGTGCTTGCGTTTCGTGCAACTCACAATCAAGGCCCCCTGTATTTGAGAAAGAGATTTACCAGTTATGCCCCTGCACGCACCCTCAGATCTTCCACTCTGTTCAAATTGTCCCTTCCCCGTTTCAGACGAGCTAGACTCGGTGGCCAATCGATCTCCGTGATCGTGGCTCGGGCCTGGAACGCTCTCCCTCTCCATCTGCGCTCTACGTCAACAGTGGCTGCATTCAAAAAACACCTGAAAACACATTTGTTCAAGAGTGCAATCTAAGATGACTTCTCGCTGTTTCGCTGTCTACCTCTCCCCGTACCCGCGCCAGGATACTCTCAAGTAACGGAGCGCGCTATAAAATGGTTTATACATACATACATACATACTGTTGGACCTGACAGCCTTGGGGTGGTCTTCCCTTCAACTTTTTGCCTTTGTCCCCTACTTCCCCGACCTCGTTGTTGCTGGTATTAAGACTGCACACTTTACCACTGCTACCCTGTGCTAATGAGCTAGTTCGCTCCCCTAACATGGTAATATTGGCTCATACCCAGTTGGCAAACGTAATGTACTTATACGCCCCTAGTAAAGTGCACTACATGTGCTCAGGGCCTGTAAATTAAATACTACTAGTAGGCCTGCTGCACAGCTTTTGCCACCCACTTAAGTAGCTCTCTAACCATGTATCAGCCCTGCCATTGCAGAACATGTGTGTGCAGTTTACACTGCACACACTAGCATAATAAACCTTTTGCCAGGTTGAAACCTATCCTTTTTATACACATGCCACCCCTAAGACAGGCCTTGCACAACCCAGAGGGTAGGGTGCATTGTATTTAAATGGCAGGATATGTACATTTAGTTTTTACATATCCTGGTTGTGAAAAACGGTCATATTTGTTTTTCAATGCTGCAAGGCATATCTCTTCCATAGGATAACATTGGGATTACCTCATCAGATTTTAAAAGTATTTATTCCCATTGTGAGAAGATAAACCCTTCAAGTCTGGTGTCTCTAAAAATCACAATTTACAATCCAAACTTATTGTGAAGTCGGATTTTAAATTGCAATTCTGAAAATGTCACTTTTGGAAAGGTTTACCTAACACGGGGTCAGGCTCATGAAGTCAGTTAGTCTGAGCCACCTTAAAATAACACAAATTCACCAATGCTAAACCTGACTTAACCTTTTAAATTATAAGTAATCTATAGAAGCTATACTTAATAAAAGCAATCAATGTTTAATCTGTTTTGCAACATTATACAACACTTTCACTTTCTGTTATTTTTGTCAGACATAAAGGACCAAGGGCCAGATGTACGATGAGAATTAGCATGCACCAATGGGTTTGCAACCCGTTTGCAGATGCTACTTCTGATGGGGCCATGCACAAACACTATTTTGCGACTCAAAAATTATTTGCGACTGGAAATTTAGTGTTTTGCGACTCGTTATTAGGAAGGGGGGTTCCCTTCCTAATAGCGAGTTACAAGCCATGTACCAATGTTTTGCAACTGCAATTGCAGTCGTAAAACACTCACAAATTACCACCATTTTCAAGAGGGTGATAATGCAGTCACAAATGGGAAGGTGTCCGCAGGGGACCCCTTCTCCTTTATGAATGGGTCTGTAATATTTCCACTACCTGCCCTTTAAAAATGAAACTAAACAAAAAGGTTTCATTTTTTTTTAAATTGCATCCTGTTTTCCTTTAAGGAAAACAGGCTGCATTAAAAAAAACTGCTTTATTGACAAACAGCCCCAGACATGGAGATCAGCGGAGCCCAGCAGGCTACCATAACTGAGGGGGCTAGCAATTCCCAATGGGGTCGTAAATTATGAGTGGCTCATTAATATTCATGAGCCTTGAATTTTGCGACCCCATTGGGATTCGCAATCAGTGTCTCCGACACTGTAGTCCATACTAATAATATAAAGAGAGAGCCCAAACCTTTGAGGCGGGTAATCTCAGGAACCACAGCACCAATCACAACACCCAATACAGCGTTGGAAAGGGCAGTTGCAGCAGAAGGACATAGGCTATACAGACGCACACCATATACATTTAAAAGGTAAAAGAACCGTGCCAGCAAAGTAGTCTCTTGTGGGCGTGTCTGTGTTGTGCTGTGGGCGTGTGCTGGGGGCGTGACAAACACTGGGGGCGTGTGGTACGTTCCACCCTTCATGCCATGTCTCATATTGTGTGCTAATCCCACACTGCTCCCTTTAAATACCCCTGCACCCCATGATCATAACCCACCCTTACTCCTTAAAATACCCCAACACCCTTAAACACTAACCCATCTTAACCCTATAAATATACCCTGTACCCCAAAACCCAAACCTATCCCTAAACCCTAAAAATACCCCTATACCCCAAAACCCAAACCTAGCCCTGAACCCTATAAATGCCCCTGTACCTCAAAACCCAAACCTACACCTGAACCCTAAAAATACCCCTGTACCCCAAAACCCAAACCTAGCCCTGAACCCTAAAAATACCACTGTACCCCAAAACCCAAACCTACCCCTGAACCCTAAAATTCCCCTGGACCCCAAAACACAAACCTAGCTCTGAACCCTTAAAATACCCCTGTACCCCAAAACCCAAACCTACCCATGAACCCTAAAAATACCTCTGTACCCCAAAACCCAAACCTAGCCCTGAACCCTAAAATACCCCTGTACCCCAAAACCCAAACCTACCCCTGAACCCTTAAAATACCCCTGTACCCCAAACCCCAAACCCACCCCTGAACCCTAAAAATACCCCTTTACCTCAAAACCCAAAACGATATCTGAACCCTTAAAATACCCCTGTACCCCAAAACCCAAACCTACCCCTGAACCCCAAAAATACCCCTGTACTCCAAAACCCAAACCTAGCCCTGAACCCTAAAAATACCACTGTACCCCAAAACCCAAACCTACCCGTGAACCCTAAAATACCCCTGTACCCCAAAACACAAACCTAGCCCTGAACCCTTAAAATACCCCTGTACCCCAAAACCCAAACCTACCCCTGAACCCTAAAAATACCCCTGTACCTAAAAACCCAAACCTATCCCTGAACCCTAAAAATACCCCTGTACCCTAAAACCCAAACCTACCCCTGAACCCTAAAATACCTCTGTACCCCAAAACCCAAACCTAGCCCGGAACCCTAAAAATACCCCTGTACCCCAAAACCCAAACCTAGCCCTGAACCCTAAAAATACCCCTGTACCCCAAAACCCAAACCTAGCCCTGCACCCTTAAAATACCCCTGTATCCCAAAACCCAAACCTACCCCTGAACGCTAAAAATACCCCTATACCTCAAAACCCAAAACTATATCTGAACCCTTAAAATACCCCTGTACCCCAAAAACCCAAACCTACCCCTGAACCCCAAAAATACCCCTGTACCCCAAAACCCAAACCTAGCCCTGAACCCTAAAAATACCACTGTACCTCAAAAACTAAACGTACCCCTGAACCCTAAAATACCGCTGTACCCCAAAACACAAACCTAGCCCTGAACCCTTAAAATACCCCTGTACCCCAAAACCCAAACCTACCCATGAACCCTAAAAATACCCCTGTACCCCAAAACCCAAACCTAGCTCTGAACCCTAAAAATACCCCTGTACCCCAAAATCCAAACCTACCCCTGAACCCTAAAATACCTCTGTACCCCAAAACCCAAACCTAGCCCTGAACCCTAAAAATACCCCTGTACCCCAAAACCCAAACCTAGCCCTGAACCCTTAAAATACCCCTGTACCCCAAATCCCAAACCTACCCCCTGAACCCTAAAAATACCCCTATACCTCAAAACCCAAAACTATATCTGAACCCTTAAAATACCCATGTACCCCAAAACCCAAACCTACCCCTGAACCCCAAAAATACCCCTGTATCCCAAAACCCAAACCTAGCCCTGAACCCTAAAAATACCACTGTACCCCGAAACCCAAACCTACCCCTGAACCCTAAAATACCCCTGTACCCCAAAACACAAACCTAGCCCTGAACCCTTAAAATACCCCTGTACCCCAAAACACAAACCTACCCCTGAACCCTAAAAATACCCCTGTACCCCAAAACCCAAACCTATCCCTGAACCCTAAAAATACCCCTGTACCCTAAAACACAAACCTACCCCTGAACCCTAAAATACCTCTGTACCCCAAAACCCAAACCTAGCCCTGAACCCTAAAAATACCCCTGTACCCCAAAACCCAAACCTAGCCCTGAACCCTAAAAATACCCCTATACCTCAAAACCCAAAACTATATCTGAACCCTTAAAATACCCCTGTACCCCAAAACCCAAACCTACCCCTGAACCATCAGCAGTGCACTGTGAATCGGAGCATTTCACAGGCCTGTCACAGATAAGAAATGCTATCAAAATGAAATCCTACAAAACAATATACTACTGGCCGGCGGCAATTCATACCCGGACAACGTCGGCACGGGCTGCTATCAACAATGAAATCTTAAACCAAGGACTTATAGAAATTGAAGACTCACTGTATCTATTAAGCGAGAAGTCCTTACAAGATTTCAGCCTGCCGCCAGCGGTCCGAACTAACCTAACTGGATACCACAATATCGCTACCGCACACAATATTCCAGAGCTAAATAACTACCTTGCTCAACACTTGCCTAACTGAGTTCCCGATCAACAACTTGCCTACAACACCATAGTTGATAGTGTTGAAAGAAAGCAAGGCAAACTATTGTTCATAGACGCCTCCGGTGGCACAGGAAAGACTTACCTAATCAACCTCATACTTGCCAAAGTTCGATCTTCTGGGAATTTGGCTCTAGCTGTTGCTTCATCTGGAATAGCTGCCACTTTGCTAACAGCTGGGAAAACAGCACCTTCTACCTTTGAACTGCCTCTAACAGTTTCCCTTGAAAGGGATTCAACATGCTCTATTTAGAAAAACGGACCTTTGGGGACACTGCTTCAAAATGTGTCTTTTATCATGTGGGACAAATGTACAATGATACTGAAACCATTGCTGCCTGGCCTTTTTTTACCTGGACAACGTCGGGACGGCCGCTAGTACATTATAAATTGCACCTCACAATTTGTGACTCGGAATCAAGCACAAATTATGAGGCGCAATTTACAATGGTCGTACATCCGGTCCCAATTACAGAACGAATCAGAAATGTTCTTCCATCCTACCAACAATTCATACAAAACAGGGGATACACACTGAAATAAATGCATACTAATACATAACTGATGCACAACACAAAGAAAACAATTATTGCAATACACAAATAGATCAGTTAATCTATTCACAAAGTCCTGAGCAAAAACTGATGAAAAAAATTGGTTACAATTACACCTATAGACAATTCATAATCCTTTATGGGGTTCTCCTCAAGACACAAAAGTGATATCTACTGTACAAAAATAAACACGGAATTGCTTATTATTATCATCAACATCAAACTACGGTGGGTCTAAAGTCATTCAAAAACACCAGAAATTCCAAGAATTACCTCAGGAGGTTTGGAACATGGGCATTAATGTACTGATCGGGAGAGGCGTGGCTAGGCGCCGATGTAAGGGGAAGCGAACTGCGGAGCTCTGTCTATTGCTTCCCCTTACCAGTATTTATCCTGATGTCATAGTGGTGCTCCTTGCTCTGAAACCTGTAGCGGACACACTGGTGCCAGCGGCGAGCGGCTGCAGAGTGGTGGCGGTGCTTTACAAGTGACAAAAACGCTGATTATATCCCCAAGAGCTCTGAGTGCTGAAGAAGCAAAATTTTGGCTGGGTGCTGATGCAGCAACAATTATCGTGCGCCAACGGGGTAATTTCAGGCTCGCAGTGAGTACCGCTTGGCGTTTGGCGCTGCTTGGCAATTGTGGAACCGGCATTGGGGAAGAGTGGAACCCCGCTGTCTGCTGAGCGGTAAGCACGCGCCCCTGACCGGTGAGATGAAACTCATCCACAAAGTGGTGGTAGTTGCCGGCGTTGGCGAGCCCTGACGGATGCGGCAGTGAGACGTGAATTGTGGAACCACAGCTCGAAGGTGACAGCTGTCGACCGGACCGACTTTACTTGGCAGCTTGAGAAGGACAGGGGCCACCCTGAACATTGTGCTGCGGTGGTGTAGTAGCAGTGGGCAATGCTGTGCTGGGCCTGTGCCGAGTAGGCCCCTGACCAGGACTGTAATAAGAAGAGGAACAGCTGATTCGGGGCAGGTGAGAGCTCACTTGGCCTGCTTGGGAGCTGGTTGAAAACTGTAAGGTATGAAACTGAACTCAGACAAGACGGAAGTCCTCATCCTCGGCACATCCATCTCCGCCTGGGACGACTCCTGGTGGCCCCCGCCCTGGGCCCCCCACCCAAGCCCACGGACCAAGCACGCAACCAGGGATTCATCCTTGACTCCTCCCTCACGATGGCGAGACAAGTCAACAATGTTACTTCCTCCTGCTTCAACACCCTCCGCATGCCCCGCAAGATCTTCCGCTGGATCCCCACTGGAACCAGGAAAACGGTCACCCAGGCCCTCATCATCAGCCATCTGGACTACGGGAACGCCCTCTACGCTGGGACCACTGCCAAACTACAGCAAAGACTCCAGCGTATCCAGAACGCATCAGCACGCCTCGTCCTGGACATCCCCCGACACAGCCACATCTCTGCCCACCTGAGGGACCTGCACTGGCTCCCAGTCAGCAAGAGGATCACGTTCAGACTCCTCACCCACGCACACAAGTCTCTCCACGACTCAGGCCCCGAATACCTCAACTACCGCCTCATGATCCACACGCCAACCCGCCAGCTCCGCTCCGCCAGCCTCGCCCTCGCCACCGTCCCACGGATCCGCAGAACCACCACCGGAGGAAGATCCTTCACCTACCTGGCGGCAAAGACTTGGAACACCCTCTTCAACCACCTGCAACTTACCAAGGACCATCTCTCCTTCAGGAAGCACCTCAAGACCTGGCTTTTCGAGCGGTAGCGCCCCCCCTCCCCAGCGCCTTGAGACCCTTGCGGGTGAGTAGCGCGCTCTATAAATGTTTTTGATTGATTGAATGATTGATTAATTGATTGATTGAGGAGGGCATTGATACCGCAGCACGGTGCTGCATTGCTTGGGAGTTCAGCTCAGGCTGTCAGCGCCAGTTGGTCGGTACCTGTGGAGGGTTGATTCCCTACGCTGGTGTCTCACTCCGACAGCTAATGTACATGGAAGAGGCCCTTGGAAATGGAACTCAACGCTGACAGCTTGTGGGCATGGATGTGAGTGTTGATCATATTTCCTGTGGTCTGACTGTGCAAACTGGCCCACCCTATTGCTGAGCTCGGTGCCTACGCTTGGAGATCCTTGCGGATACCACCACAAAGACCCTTGAGAACCTATATAGCCGCTAATAATAGGGAGGGTGTCCAGAAAGAAAGGGTTTGCTGCGTTGCAAGTGGAAGACACAGGGCCGCACACGGATGATGAGAATGAGGTGGCGGTGAGGTGGAAAGATGCCGTCCTGGAGGGTCCCACTCTGGTGGACATCATGCAGGCAATCACTTCTTCGTGAGAAGCTCTCGAGACAAAGATGGATGCAATAGGGGCAGACCTCACTCTAATGAAGGACGACCATTGTAAGCTTAAGGAGCGAGTGAAGCTTAATGGGAAAGCCTTGGAGGAGGTCCCAGAGGCAGTCACAGCACTACAGCATTCGCTGAATCTACTGGAGGTCAAGGTCAGGGTGCTGGAAGCGAGAGCGGAGGACAGCGAAGGGCGCTCCCGCTGGAACAATCTGCGCATTGTGGAGTGAGAGAGGGGGATGATGCAGTGCAGTTTATGGAAAACTGGATTAAAACGGAAGTGGCTCTGGAGGGGCTCTCCTCCTTCTATGCACTCAAGCAAGCTCACAGGGTCTCAATTAGACCAACCAACTCTGGGGCCTCTCCTTGGCCGTTGGTGGTGCGGCTGCTTCATTACTGAAATAGGGATCACATCTTGCAGCAAGCCTGAGAGAAATGGAATTTGCAGATCGGGAATGCCAGGGTGATGATCTTTCCGGACTCTCAAACAGAAGCTGTGCTAGTTGCTAATTCCCTATGCCATGGTAATCCCGGCACGTCTCAGGGTGGTTGACAACACAGAGACTCACTTCTTCACTGCCCTGCAAGAAGCAGACACGTGTAGCAAGTACTTTGTCGCTAAGCAGTGCCCAGCGGGCATCTGGACCTCCTCCACGATCTCTGAGGTCTCCCACACGACAGGTTGCCAGCTTGAGAGACACAGGGCAGTGCAGGCCATTGCGGAGATTAGGTAGGGAGAGGCCAGTCCAAACTCGACGAACAGCGAGCATGGCATGAACAGATCTGAAAGCTCCCGACCCCAGTAGCACACACAGAGACTCTGAGATTGAATTGCCAGATGTCACACCCCAAACAGCGGATGGCAAGTTGCAAGAGGAATGGTCCTTGTGACGATGGGGGCTGACTGTTGAAGAGGCTACCAAAATGTAGCGGCAGCTCACTGGCACCAGAGCAACTGATGGGGCCACCACCTACATTATGTGGTGGGGTTAGCCGGGGGGTTTCTGCATCCCACAGGGCCAGCCTACGCCTCTTCACTTTTTCGTAACTTGTAGTTCACCACACTAGTTTAAATGGGGACTTGTTGGTTGGAACCTGTCCTGGGGAGGGGGGGTTGGAGAGGTTTGATTGGTGAGGGGGTTTAGTATGGGGCCAGGCATGTCGCTATGGGGAGGTTCAAAGAAAGGCTGACACGGTTCGAGCAATGGGATCCCCCATAGACATTAAATGCATCTCCTGTAATGTCAGGGGGATGCACACAATTTTGCCTTGTCATGAAAAACACGCGTACCTAGTGCAGAGAGGGGTGCAGATTGCCCTGTTACAGAAAATTCATTTGATGATGCAGAAGGAAGGGATCGCATTGCAGAAAAGATGGAGGGGCAGGTGTTTTAAACTATGTATTATGCCTATGCCTCAGGCACATTGATCTGGGTGCAGGCAGGAGTTGCTTTTCAGAGTACCAGGCAACTGGTAGATCCTGATGGCAGGTATGTAGAGGTATCGGGGTGTTTAGACGGTAGGGATATAGTGATAGGGAGACTTTATGCCCCCAACGTGGACCAATCTACGTTATTTGCACATCTCTCAAGGATGCTGGCAACCATGCTGATAGGGTTGGTACTGTTGGGGGAGACTTTAATAGTATTACTGATGTTGACCTGGACTGATCTCACCCACCCCTCCCAGACACTCCCATACATAGGCTTGCAGCAATCAGACGTGACTGGCAGCAACACTGAAGGTTGACAGGCACCTGGAGGGCCCATCATCCAGACGAAAGGGATTATTCCTACTAATCTGCATTGCACCAACTGCACGTTAGGTTGGACTCAAACCTATGTTTCCCAGACGTACAGGGTGGGGTCACACTCAGTGAATTTTTGCTAGAACGATTTCTGATCATAACCCGTTGTTGTTGTCCTTAGACTGGCTACGGCTTAGACCTACTATACCTAGTTGGCATCTGCGCCCGGAGGCATTGGAAGACCCAGTGTATCGGGACACAATAGGTTCCGTTATCAGTGATTATTTTTAGATAATGCCGGGACAGCGACAAGTTCACTTATTGAATGGGACGCCTTTAAAACTGTTGTTAGGGGTCGCTGCATTGGAGAAGTGGTGGGAGTGCGGATTGTGCTGCTACGGGAAGTGCAAACTGCGGAGCACAGGCTCCGGGAATGGGAGAAAGAGAGACCGGAGCAAATAGATAGGCAGGCTGATCTTCTCGCAGCCCGAGAAGTCCTCGCTATGCATGTAGAAAAGCTTGCTGCTTCGATTATAAGGCATACATCTCCCGAGCCCATACAGAACGTGACAAATCTGGGGTACTGTCGGCCTGGATGGCTAATCCTAGGTGTAAAGGAATAACACTTTTGGAGCTGAGGGGACAAGGGGAAGAGGTATTTTACAGTCAACAAGATATCAATGCTCAGTTATTGGAGTATTATGCTTCCCTCTCCCAGATTAGACTTGACCCAGGGGCTGAGGATGAGATGGGTTTCTTGGTTGGTGTGGAGCTTCCTATGGTTGATGCTGAAGTGCCAGAGGAACTGGGCAGGGAGGTGAATATTGGGGAAGTTTGTAGCGCCATCAAACATATAGGATGGATGGGCTCCTGGTGGAGTTTTACTCTGCATACATAGATGTATTGGCTCACAGCTAGTGGCACTGTACAACAAGGCAAAACAGGAGGTTTGTCTTCTTGCTTCAACGAGGGAAGCCATAATTGTCCCACTGTTAAAACCTGGTAAACCACCTGAGGACCGAATTGAGTGTTAGCCCCTAGCCATGCTTAACTTAAACTATGAGGCGGCGCTACAGGGCGCACTGCGGAATGGCTGCACCATAGTGCTGCTCCGCCAGAGCACTAATCCGAGCAAAAAGTATGCAAATGGCCCCTAAAACAACGCAAAAAGCTTAAAAACGGATGTCGGAATATGCCTGCTGTAAGAAAATGAACATGGTTTGTGAGTCCATGCGCAAATCAAGGCAAAAAAATGTGTCATCTGTACGCGGCTTGATTTCCAACGGCCGTGACAAGATGGTGGTGCGCACAGCGACATATCCCGAGCTGTACTGATTAACCGACCTCTGGAGCAACGGGGTAAATTACTAAACTGGTGGTGTCTGCCGACGACTCTGAAGAATGTGTAGAGAGCAAAACTCGCCAACTGAGAGAAAAGTGCAAAAGCAATGCGCATAGCAGCGATATACAGAACACTGCCATAATTGCCTGTGAGATGTGTGATTGCCATACAGCTATGGGGCTCTGATTTTAGAGCAGCACAAATTTCAACACACCGGATGCCAATAGCAGTTGCCTGATAATCTGCCTAGACAGCAGCATATATGACACAAGAGGCACAGACGGTAGATGACTTAACCGCAACCAATGGAAGAGAGTTACCGATAATAGCGGCCATTTTGTCCAGATATTTACTGCGCAGTAAAATTATACACCCCTTCTGAGACTACCAATGCGTACCTCTACACAACTAGTAGCTCAGCAAGCAGCAATGGACGGTGTCCAGTGAAAGCCATTGTAGCTGTGGAGGAGCACAAACCTTTCTGCCGGTTCATTACCAGTGCAGGGAGAGCAAAATAAACCAAAAATAAATGGGAACCACGCACCATCGGCTAAAAGTGCAGAGTGGATCTACAGAGCTACCCCACCACAACAGAGTCTACAATTGAGCCTACGGCAGAGCGAAGGGCAATGACAGGATCAGTGTGCACACCAGCAAAGCACCGTAGGCAACAACTACGTACACACGTACTAAGCTACTACATGCAAACCAAATAGGGTCTGTAACGGAGCAGAACACAACTGCGTACATTCAGGACATTAGGCATAAAGGTAAATGCAATAAAAGTGCTGGGATTGACCCTGTGTTTTGTGGCCTAGACTCAGACATACTCCAAAAAACTGTGCCCTGTGAGTTAAAAGGCATATTTGACCTACACCTGTGCCCCAAGACCCCACCTCAACACCTGCAAATAACAAACCTTTAAAAACAATGGGAAAAACAGATAAGCAGCATCCAATAAATTCTTTTGATGCCCTCCGGACGCTAAGACTTACCTCTGCTCACTAGACACAGAACTTGACGCAGCTCCAGCTCAAGATACAGCTATGGAAACCGCACTTCAAGCTATCCAACAAAGTCTGCAAAGTATAGATTGTAAGATTGACTCCTTAAGTAATAGAGTGAATAATATGGCAGCCAAGCTCGATAAGAAAGGGGAACGATTAAACGCAGTAGAACAGAGGCTGTCAGCAGTAGAAGATGAGTTGGGTGCCACAACTAAATGATGTGCAGAAAGGGAGAAACTACTAGAAAGTATCAAAAATAAGAATGAAGATTTGGAATCAAGATCCCGCCTTAACAATATACACGTAATGGGAGCACCGAAAAGTACAAACACTGGGTACTTAAAAAACTATGTAGAATAGATGCTACAAGATATGTTTGGTGCAGACAAATTTTCACCCTTGCTGGTCATCGAGCGCGCCCACAGATCACTGGCAACGAAACCTCCTCCAGGTACTCCTCAAACGCCCCATCAAAATCTCGCATCCTGAACTATAGGGATAGAGATACAATTCTGAGACTGTCACGGGACAGGCAAAACATGCAATACCAGGCAATAGTATATTATTTTACCCAGACTTTACCATCGCAGTGCAAATGGCATGTACAGAATTTCTATTGGTTAAGAAGAAACTACGAGAA
Organism: Lissotriton vulgaris; assembly: GCF_964263255.1. NCBI lineage: Eukaryota > Metazoa > Chordata > Amphibia > Caudata > Salamandridae > Lissotriton > Lissotriton vulgaris. The sequence goes on along the minus strand of NC_141697.1, from coordinate 1,086,142,669 downwards.
ATGGAAATAAAATACGCAAAGCTATACTCAGTGAGATAGAAGATTGTACATGAGGATCAGACCAAAATATTCACAACGCCAAAAGCTGTGCAGGACTATTTGAAAATTACCACACCGAGACAAAAATCCTCAGTACATGAGCAGTCATCACTACAGTCAGAGGGACACAAGTGCTAAGTAAGGATACCGACCACAGCTGTTGTAGGAGCAAGAGGTGCAAATGGCAGGATGGATGCCACAGATGACTTGCTCTGAACTCTGAACTCTGACAGGACTGTGCAAACACCGAGCTAAAATATGTAACAAGCAGACACATTGCAAGAAACTATGGCGAAGAGGGCCGAGCAGGGCATATATTAGCACAAAAAAGAAGTAAAGATTGTCAATCACACAGTCACCAAAATAAAAGATAGCCAGGGGGTCATGCACTATGATACTATAGGCATGCTAAAAGCTTTTATGGACACATATAATGAAATGTATACATCTAAGGATACAGCTGATGCTGATGAAGTTATGGAATACCTAGAAGACATAGCTATACCATGGCTATCAAACAACCAAAAGGAATACTTAGCACAAACAATCACGAGAGAGGAGCCACAGGATGCCATTAAATCTATGCCCAATGGTAAATCCCCAGGATCAGAAGGGTTTACTGGAGAATTTTATAAAGAATATATGGAAATAATATGTCCCTATTTAGCCGAAATGTACAACGATGCGTATGATAAACAAATACTTCCACCTACATTGCAAGAGGCGTTATTAATAGCATTACTAAAACCTGACAAAAAGCCAGACCAATGCATATCATATCACCAATTGTCATTGATCAATACGGATACGAAGATTCTAGCGTAAATTATAGCACAGAAGTTACAACCCCTAATGACGACTATTATACTACCAGACCAACCAGACCAAGCAGGCTTCATACCTACAAGATCCACCTCCCACAATATACACACCTTATTCGCTCTATCACACCAACTCAATCCGGAACTGGAGGCAGCAGCGATATTACTGGATGCTGCCAAAGCTTCGAATCAGTTGAGTGGGAATACCTTTTTAGTGTCCTGATTAAAATGGGCATGCCTCTGAGTCTCCAACATTGGATCAACATTATATATACTAAACCAATAGCGCGCATAAAAGTAAACAAGCATATATCAGGCCCAATACACATAACTCAAGGCGCAAGACAGGGGTGCCCACTATCACCATTATTATTTGCAATCGCACTGGAAACTCTAGCCTGCAAAATTCGGCAACAACACAAAGCCACAGCCCTACAAATCCAACAGCGTCCAATTATTATTTCACTGTACGCGGATGATATGCTATATGTGCATGAACTAAAGGTGAACTTAATGCCTCTCTTGCGGGAATATATTAAACTTGGTAGGCACTCGGGCCTCCAGATAAACTGGAGTAAATCACCTATCATTCCACTTGCGGAAATAACCAAGCCTCACACAATAGAACACTCACTTGAATGGCAGGCTGAGCCTATTAAGTACCTACGAATTTGGTTTAATCGTGACCCAATCACATTAATAAAGACGAATAATGGAACAGCTATCACCAAACTAGAAGAGCAAGTAGAAAATGAATTTGCTCACCACTAACTCGCTGGCCTGTCCGCTGCTCCTCACGTCACCGCTCCTCCCCGTGCCATGTCCGCCGCTCCTCGTGGCGCTCCTGGACGCCGCTCCTCCCCGCGCTCCTAACGTGAGCTCGCATGTCGCGGCCGGCGCTACATCAGAGGGACCACTTTTTTTTACTGTAAATTTTTTAAATCGGGTGTGTGGATTGACACTGTGGTTCCCGAGTTTACCCGCCTCAAGGGCTGAAAGTTCTTCCTTTATTATAGTATTATAGATAGATTCCTAGGACTGTTTGTGAGCATGGGTAAGTGTGTTTGTATTTTCCACAGACCAAAGTACCATCAAGTAGGGTAAAGCGCCATCAATTAGTATACATCATGGCTCTTTTTTCAACTCAAATGAGGCTTATTGTATTAGTCCTCTTTTTGTTTTCCTGTCCGGCCCCTGTGGTAACGTGTAATGTAGTGTGTATGTTTTTGTAAGTATAAGGAGTGTTATTCAAATGTGCATGTTTTCCTTTGAGTGCCAGGCCCCATTATGAATATGCGGAATTTTGCGTCACATAGTATACAGCATGCCTCTTTTGTCAATGTAATGAGGCTTATTGAATTCCTTCTGTTTTTGTTGTCCTGTGTGGCCCCTTTGCTCACGTGTAATGTAGTGCGTCCTTGTTTTCCTGTCCGCCCCCTGTGTTAATGAGTAATGTAGTGCGTCTCTTTTTTGAAGTGTAAGGAGTGGTATTTAAATGTGCATGTTTTCCTTTGAGTGTCAGCCCCCAAGCATGAAGTTGCGTAATTTTGCGTCAATTAGTATACAGCATGCCTCTTTTGTCAATGTAAATGAGACTTAAATGAATTCCTTCTGTTTTAGTTGTCCTGTATGGCCCCTGTGCTAACGTGTAATGTGGTGTGTCTCTTTTTTCAAGTGTAAGGAGTGTTATTTAAATGTGATTGTTTTCCTTTGAGTGCCAGCCCCCCTGTTCAACCTGAGATGTTGCGGAGATATTTGTAATCTGTCTGTTGTTGTTTGTTTAGCAATTAAAGCGAGGGTTCTGAGCACGGCTTTTTACTGACCCCTGCAACAACGTTATGCAAGTGGAAAGTGCCATAAATTAGCGTACTTTATGCCTCGTTGTGCAATGTAAGTGAGGCTTGTGGAATTGGCCCCTGCAATGTAAATGAGGCTTGTTGATTTGTCCTTGTATTTTTTTCCCTGCCCGGCCCCTGTGCAGGCCCCTGCATCAACGTTAGACGTGTGTTTAATTTTTGGGAAAATGGGCTCGAGGCTTGTTTAAATCGCCCTGGTTTTTTTTCCCTCCGCGAGGACTGAAAGCAGCCTCGAGGCTTCTTGAATTAGCCTTGTTCTTCTTTCCGTGCCCTCTGACAATGTCTTTTTGAAAGTGTGTGTATTGTAGCGCTTTAAATGCAGTTCTCTGTATGTTCACCGCGTTAGTGCCTCTGACAGCAATAATGGTCCGAGACCGAGTGCGTGAATTATTCCTTTTTTCGTTTTTGTATTAATCACGTGCGTGTTGGAGCAATGGTTGAAGGTTTAGCATATTTCTCGTTTCAATTGCTGTGGTATTTTAATGTTAAGTCGCGTGATTGGTTATTTGGGTGGAAGGCGCGGCCAACAGTGTTTGCGTTCGTTCATGTTGCGCCATTGGATGCTTGTGCAAGGCTTGCCCAACAGTGACCGCCTTGTGAAGTGGGCTGTGACTTGTGTTACTGCGTCTGTTGTCTTCCCGAAGCCGCGCCCCTTTGTTTATGCTCCGAACCCTGATGAATGTATGGCGTAGTCAGTGAGTACTGAGCCCATTGCACAGACATGTTTAGTTCCACACATGTCAAATGTCACCACTGTAATGCTACAGAAGTCGATGTTTTCAAAAGGTGTTTATGTGTCCACTTACACCTTTCTTGCTGAAGTCGCTGTGTTTTGTGTGTGCTTGTGTGTGCTTGCTGAAGCTGTGTTTTTTGTGTGTTTGAGTGCTTGAATGGGCTGTGTTTTGTGTGTGTTTGAATGCTAGAAGGGGCTGTGTTTCCTGTAACCGAGTGAAGTGTGATGTATTTTGGGACATGCCCCTTTGGCAATGTTACCGCCCACTGAACAATGCCCACAAGGAACTACTTTATCCAGAATGTTGTTTGCCCTACGTAATGTATATGTTGTAGAAATGTATAGCCTATGTCCATCTCCTGGACCTCCCCTTTCCAACGCTGTATTGGGTGTTGTGATTGATGGTGTACTTCTGAAGTTTACCCGTCTCAAAGGTTCCCAGTTCTCGCTTTATAATAGTAGTATAGATATTGCCATGACACCTCCAACACCAGTATTCCAGCAACTAAAAACACTTGTAACACGATTGATTTTGGCTGGCAAACAAGTGCGTATCGAGCTTCAGACACTGACTCTGCCCTACTCCAAGGGAGGATTCACTGTGCCAGACCTAATTCTATACTATCTCTGTGGGCATGCGCAATATGCACATTATTGGTTTCACCCAGTACTGTATATGACCCATGTGGCAGTGGAAGAAGGAGACGCCCACCCTATACTGCTCAGTAGTATCCTTACTCACCCTCGCCCACACCTAGAAAGAAATGAAATAAATACTATACGTACGACTAGCTCAGCATGGCACCGCATGGGTAACTAACACATACACTACCATTATATGCACCGGCGTTACCACTGAGACATCATCCGCATATTTCAGTATCACAAGAAAAGATTGGTTTGAACCTACTACAACAAGTGAGAATAGATACAATGGGAGACAAGCATAACAATGTTGCCTTTTTGGACAGCACTGACCTCAGGTATATCAGCAACCAATCGCTGTTATTTAATATTAACCATCATAGAATGAAAGGGGCAGTTAAGCAGTTATACCTGGATTTTCCTGTCGCACCATCGACACTACTAGCATTCCAAATGATTATCACTGACCCAAATGGTGCGCATTTAGTCTCCAAACTATACAAGTTGATACAAGAAGACATGGCAGGGAATAATGAAAAAGCTAGGGAAAGATAGAATACACATTAGAAACACCATTAGATGAGACTGAATGGAAATCTTGTTGAGCACTAACGCAAATTCTGACTCCTAATGGAAACCTGAGAATCATACATTATAAATACTTGCACCAAACATATCATACTCCCCATAAGCTGCAGAAATGCGGATTAATGGAAGATGCGAGATTTAAGAGATGTGGGTCCGACAATGCAGATTTTATCCATCTAGCATGGCACTGCACAAAAGTTCGAGAATATTGGGCAGAAGTAATGAATATCTTAAGTAAAATATTAGCAAATACACAGATCTGCCTTCTAGGCTTGGTGAAACACCTGTGCTCTGCGAAGAAAAAGTTATGAATTATAGCATTGTTATATGCGAAAAGCCGGGTCTCTATCTGTTGGGATAGTAAAAATAGTCCAAACAGTAAAATTTGGTAAAAAGACATGGTGCATTGTAAGGACACGTTGAAAACCTATGAAGAAGAGCCTCCCTCTGGCTCAAAACCAAGGGACTATTGGGCACCCCTTTTGCGCTGGCGATGGAACCCATGGCTGTGCACGCTAGGTCTGCCCGTTACTATCAGGGGCTGGTGGTAGAGGGACAGTTACAGGACATTGCATTATATGCAGATGACCTCCTACTGTTTCCGGCCCACTCGGGGGAGGTCATATGAGAAGCCAAGGAGCTTCTAGGTGTCCTGGGGAGAGTTGCTGGGCTTAGGGTGAACTGGGCCAAGTCGTGTCTTATCCCCACACGATCGGGTAGAGCCGTATCTATGGAAGCTGAGGGTGTGCCTTGGGAAATTAGATGCTCACACGCCTTAAACTGACGATCTTACCGGCCCTGCCATGAGGGAAACTGCCAGCGTACCTTCATTCCCTGATTTCCTCTTGCTCCTTGGGAGAGGGAGAGAACTATCGACCAGTAGAGACGCGGTCATTCCATTCCTGCCATGAGGGAAACGGCATTGGCGCACTACACCTCCCAGGGTGCCTCACCTGGCGCAGGCTGACAACATCACCGGAGGGCGCCACAGGCCATCATAGGCCATCAAGGATGGAGAGCTTACTGCTCCCATTCCAATTATGAAGCGGTGTCTGCCAGGGATATGTCCTTTCCCCCACTCTTTTCAGTTTATATATCAATGGCCTAGTAGATTGTCTGCTGGCTGAAAAATACCTAGATGCACCCAAGTTAGCCTCTCGTCTGATTCCGGCAATTATGTTTGCCGATGATACGTTACTATTATCTAAAACACCTTTGGGGCTTCAGTTATCTGCAGAGAAAGAGGGTTAGAAATTAACCTGCAGAAAACCAAATTCATGGGGTGAATGTATGACATTGTTCTACATTCTGTCCATCAACTGTGTTTTTTTCGAGAACCAAATTCATGGCATTTAATAGTTCTAAGAGCACACACCTCAACCCCCTATTATATGGCAAAGCCCTTGAAAGAGTTTCTTTCTTTATTTACCTGGGGATTACCATTACGGGCAAAATGGATTGGGAGGCACACATTAAAAAAAATCCCTAAAACTGGCTCAATCATCAGGTGGGATCATGAAGGTCTTCTGTAAGTCCACCTTGAAACCAATTAGCCTGGCTATAGAAATCTACTAGGTGCAAGCCCGGGGGGGGGGGTACTATACAGGGCTGAACTATGGGGCCATTCTGTTCCCGAGAACTTGCCACAGGTAGAGAACAACTTCTTAGGGCATTTGTTGAATATCCCACAGAGTACCCCGTTAACTCCCCTTCGATTAGACTTGGGGCTTATGGCAATATCAGAAGTACTGAATCTTAAACCTTTAATGTATTGGCGCCGTTTGTGGGTAAACCCAGAACTTTCATCTTATAGAGAAGAACTTCTAGAGGTAATGAATCTCCAGGGGGCTGCTAATCTGCCATGGCTAGCCTACATCAAAAGTACGTTTATTAGCATGGGGCTAAGGGAATTCTGGTTTGACCCTGAGCTTGCCTGCTCCTCAGTATCTAGGAAACAACTGAAGACCTACTTTGAGGAGCACAAATTGGCTCAGCTTCATAGCTGCCCACAAATAGGCAAGTTAACCTCAGCATTCCTAGAGATAAAAGACAGGTACTTATTTGAGCCGGCCCTAGATGTTATTAAACCAGCTGCTGCTAGATCCCCCTAGACTTACAAATGGTGCGCCAGTGTTGGTACAGACTAGCCAGGTTCTGGTTTTAACCTGGGCTGCTATGGGAAATCACAAGGGCATATTATCAAGCTCATTTTCGCCGCTTTAGAGGAAGTTTCCTGCCGATAAAGCAGCAATAATTTTATCCCCTGTTCTTGATAATATGCCCCTCAGTGTTATATTTTTTCAATTTATTTGCACAGAGGATTTAAAAACAAAAACTGGAACCGACAAGGGACCATAAGAAATGCGGGTGGAGAGAGTACACCAAGTTCAGTATTGTGCATTGGGGAACAAGGTTGATGTAAAACATATCCTTACAGTGAAAAGGCCTGAACAGCTATTTTCACAGTCACAGGGTTATCTGTTCCACAGGAAATCATCAAGATACTTTGATAAAGTTATCTCCCCATAGGAACCAAATAAAAAGTTAAATAATACATTTAAAAAAATATTTTTTAGAAATTCAGTTCATTAATAAAATTGGATTTGTAAAACATATTTGACAAAAAATTACCTTGAGCATTCCTGAAGCCTCTATAAGCCCATTCACCTGAGCTTCCAACTGTCCCTCAAGACCTAAATGGCTCCTTGTTTAGGTGGGAACTGTTTCCCAGAACTGAGCCAAAAGTCCTGGGGGGAGGAGGTGTCATGTTTCTCTGAAAGGATGCCTATTTGGGAGGTGCAGAGAAATATTATTAAATCGAAAGTAGCCTGCTCTGTCACAGGCAGATGTAGCTAATGCCTGGCCTGCCCACTCCATTGTCCATGTAGCCAGCATGGCACCATTCCCAGTGGGAGAAAAACTGTCCAGAATTAGTTTTGAGTGACTACAAAGGAGGGGTTGCTCATTTACTTGGCCACTCCCCTAAGATGGACACAGGAGCTCTGATCAAGGAAAGAAAGGATCTGCCATTTTTGAAAGAGAAGAGCACTATAGGATTGTTTGCAGTACGGCATACAGTACCTTCTGCAAATATAGGTAAGATTACCCCCAGGTACTTTTTCCCCATGGATAAAGGAAGGACAAAGAGTCATCTCGATACAGAAGGAGGACTGCATCTGCTATTGTGACCTGTAAGGAGAGCTTGAAGGGTTAGACCTATTCCTATTTCTACCTAGGACAGAGAAGTGGAGTCTGTGGGTGTTTGGCTGACCTCCTATTAAGTTCTAGTTTTGCAAACACTGCAAGAAGACCCTTTTCGTGAAGGAGTCCAGTTGACTAGTTTTACCTGGAACTGTACTAGACACTGCTAATGGGTTCAATTGAATGAGGCCTGCCCCAAAGTGCTGTTCGCGAGGTCCTAGAACCCATGGCTGATTTCAGAGTGTACTCCTTCTGCCTAACCCTAAAACCTGAAACATAACACCTTTTCAAGGGTTTTTGCATCAAGAATTGACATAAGACAGGGACCATCCTGCCACGCCGATCTGCAGAGTTTGCATTGGTGGTGGGCCTGACTTCACCGCAGCTCCGGATACACCCTTGTCCACACCATCAAGTCTGATTTAGCAGGACCAATGCTGATGGGTGACATCAAACCCTCTCCAGCTACATCCCAAAGCCTTGCTGCATTGAAGGAGTCTCACTTCCAGTGAAGAGTACAGTTCAGAAAGTAGAAATCTTCACTGCACCTGATACCAAGCAGTATCCAATTGACATTGACGATATCCTTGGCATGAAATCGAGACTCTTCCCACTCAGAGCTTTTCCCACCTTCACGGCTTAACTGAGGCCTAGTCCTTCGGCACTCCATTATTGGTTCTTTAGGTGATTCACAGTGGAACTTCTCCCTCTAGGTGCGACACTCCCTTCCCTCTTTGCCTTTATCTAAAGGTTTTCAGGGTTTACTGTGTAGTTTCCATTAAGATGCAGCATGCTCCTTCCCATTCTCTTAGCACAAGCAGGCCTGATTCACCAAGGACCTCTACACTTGTGGCGGTTGCCCCACAGTCATGGGATGTCTCTGGACTCTGGGCGAAATCTAGGCAATGAGAATTCACATTGCAGCGATTCTACCAGAGTGTGGGGACTTCCGCATGACTGCGGTGCCTTTGCCATGAGTGCACAGGCCCTTTGTGAATCAGGCCCACTGTCTCTGGGGCATGGGGCACCCTGGAGTCACTCATCAGTACTTGGTTGGAGTGGCAAGGGCCATGTTGATTCTTCCCATGTCGATGGATGGGTTCACTGAGTATACATGGGGCGCTCTCCTGCTGGATTTGGACAGCAGCCACCACGTAACTGTTCCTTCCAAAAAGCTGCTGCAAGTACAGGTGATTGTGGAGGTGGCCCTCTTCGAGGCATGTATGTCATTTGATGTGGGAGGTCATGGAAGCTTGGGCAAACCTGGTCCTGGTGCTCAAGTATATCTCTAGGGGTCATTTGTGCTGTAGCCTCCCGGGGCAGAGTTTGCAGGCAGTCCTTTTCTTCCAGTGTGAGTCCTTGGAACCTTGGCAAGCAGACACTCTTTTCAGCACATATGGCCACAAGGCATCAGCCTTTTATCTTTTGAGTTATGCAGCCATGGGGCATTTTTCGATAGTGAAGAGTCATCTACTCATCACAGGGCACCTTAGGAAACCCCAGATTTGTTATTCATTTGGCGCTGATGCATCTCCTTCATTCCAGCGGCTTGGCAACAACGCATCGCTTTGTTGCTTCTAGCATCTTGACTCCATCAATGACGCATCTAAGTTACTTTGCAGTGGGTCAAGGCTGGTTCCTATATCCGACCCATGCTCCATCGCTGTCAGCCTGAACTTTTGGATTTACCATGGTCCAGCATGACCAGCTATCTCCAGTTGCCGCTTTCAGCTTTTATGCACTAAGTTTAAATGTATTCTTTAAAAATTCATGACTCCAGTTATACTTATTGCATTTTTGTTGTTTTCGGTCTTATTTTGTTTAAAAAAAAATATAAGCTATTGCTGTAACCTGGTGCTGAATATTTGTGTGGTGTTTTCACAGTGTTACTCTTTGAAGTGAGCACAGGTTAATTTTTGGAGTCTATCTGACTTACCCTGACTAGGATTGTGGTTCCTGCTTTGACAGGGTGCATACTTCTGCCAACGAGAAACCCAACTTCTGACACGATAGCATAGCCAGGAGCAAACTAGGGTATTTATCTCTGTTTTGAGTGCACCCTGTAAGAAATTGGGCATTTTTTCATTTCGTTTTTAACATAAAGATGCAGCTGGAGATGACAGATTTAATTTGCGGTTTTAAGGAGTTGTATCGCTGTTCCCTAACATAATTTCCGTGTTATCTGCGTTTAGTTCAAAGAAATTGTTCCTCATCCACTCCAAAATGTAAGGCATTGTGGCCCACATGCATCAAGGGTTTTTGGAGTCGCAAACGGTGCGATTCCTTAAAATCGGCCGTTTGCGATTCCAAAATCCATTTTTGGAATGCATCATACATTTTCAGAAATCGCAACATTTTTGCGATTTCTAAAAAACCGATTGCTTTCAAGAAATCGCAAATTTGAGATTTCTTAAAAGCAATGCATGATTAGTTTTAAAATTGCGAATTCGCAATTAGGGTGTCAAATTTACCGAGTGGTTGAACCACTCGGTAAATTTGCAAAAAGTGTTAAAAACGCAGCAAATGCATTTTTTAAACATTCATGTTACGGACACACATGTCCTTAGGACATGTGTGTGTGCAACATGATGCGAAAACAACATTTCATGGGTGCAGGGGGGGTTCATTTGAACCCCCCTCACCACCCTTGAAATGCAATCAGGATTTGCGATTTTCAAAGTGCGAATTCGCAATTCCCATTGATCCCTATGGGCCTTTTGGCCCATAGGATCAATGTGAATTGCGAATTCGCACTTTGAAAATCGCATAATATTTGCGATTTGGTAGAAATTGCGATTTCTACCAAATCGCAAATAATTTGCGAAAATATTCATGCATCCCGTTTTGCGAATTCTAAAATGCGAATCGCTATTTTTCGCACTTTAGAACTCGCATGTGGGCCAGAATTTTGCAAATTCTATTAGGAGGTGGTGGAGCCTTCCAGACGGAAAATGAGTTGTGAATCATTTACTTAATTGTAAAGCTTGCAGTCTTTGTTTCCCAACTTCTAACATGGTTGATACTGCTATTAATATGCCTATGTAAATCACTCTGTTGCCGCTGGGGTCTGATTGATGCTATATAAAACGCATAAATAAATAAATACATGCATGCATGCACACATACACACACATACATACAAACATACATTCATACATATGTACATTAAAAAAAAGGTTTGTGCGGGGATATGCAAAGATTTCTGAGGAAAAATATAATAAATGTTCGTGCTAGAATACTCATTTACATTAAAATTTAATCTTATCCCATTGAATTACCCTTTGTAAACACTACAACATTTTATTTTGAAATGAAGCATTTTTTAAATCTTACCCCAATGAATTGCCCTCTGTAAACACTACAACATTTTATTTTGAAATTAAGCATCATATGCCTTTGTACATGGTCAGGGTTACCTTAATATGAAGACGACGTCCATTATAGCTCATTGTCTTTCTTGGTGCCTTTATTCTCAATTGAATAGTTGGGAACAAATGCCATAAAAATGTCTTTTGCTAAGAATTGAAATATTATATTCATAAAACGTATTTATTGGCTCTGCAGGCCATGCTGCAAAACACTCTCCCTATGTCAGGCCAATTGATATTCTCTTGTTGTTTGGAAGGAATCTTAGCAGAGTAAATCTTTTTGCTTTATTGTACATCTCGAAAACAGAGGCTTTGTTACCCCATAGATAAGATATACTCGGAGAGGCCACCATAGTGCAAGATAAGATAATGGAATAAGAAATGCACAACCCTTCTTCGGATCAAATATTGCTGTTCTGCTTTCCATGTGCGAGGATGCCACTTCAGGGCTTAAGACAGTAGAAGGCACTATGGGGAAATAATGAGCATGTGAATCTCCTGACGTGGTTATCAAGGCTACAGGCTGCAGGTCAGCAGTGTTAGGTGTTTTCAAAATAAAACACATTATCTTTCAACAGTTTTTGAAGCCCAATCACTATAAACAGGTCATTTAAAAAACGTCCCTAAAGGGACGAAAAAAAGAAAAAATGTACTTATAGTCACTCACCGCAAGTATCTCCTGTAATTGCAATGTTCTTGAGTTTTCAGTAATAGAAAATAAAGTAGTTTAAGCCCATTGGGCCCATTCAAAAGCAAATTATTTGGGGTATGCAGGTCTCGACTACGACTGATAAAAGCAACACTATCAGGCACACTATTCCTAATGCAATGTAAAGAGGTTTCAGGAAACTTAATACAATACGTATAAACTAAAGCATGTTGGTTTGTCAGTGAAATATCTAGAAGCTCTCTAACACGTCATGAAAGAGTTCTAAACTACTTTGTGTAACTATGCAACCCCATGTATGACGTTGATGGACATCCATTAGCATGAATGTCGGATTATGGATTTGGTTATTAACTGTTATAACAGCAGTGGAAAAGTACAATCTCTTTTTCAACTGTTCTTATGCCTCCAAGGGAAGGCTCCCTCACCTGGGTCTACAGAGATGAAAGAAAAGGAGTGGAATGGTAGGTGATGTTTTTCCATCTGACCTGCCTTTTTCCATCTTTGTTGTGTCTTCAAAGATCCGCAAGAGATGGGAAAAAGACAAACACCACTTTTTCCTGTCAGTGTTGGTCTGTTCACTCAAACGGAAAGAGCAGGGGTCTCCAAACCGGTCCTGGAGGGCCGGATCCATGCCAGATTTTTAAAATAACTACATGTATCTCAATGGGGATATCCAAAAAATATGGCATGGATCCGACCCACCAGGACCGGTTTGGAGACCCCTGGGAAAGAGGATTCCAGGTTGTGATAACAACAGAGTCTGTCAGTGTGGCACCAGCTCTCTGCAGTGAAGGAGAACAGAGATGGTGTTTACGCGTGCGGAAGATGCAAAGTGTGACGGGCAAGGATAACCGGACAACCGGTGTTGTTTTTTAAAAATAAATAAAGGGATGAGTAGAGGGAGGGTGTTTCTGCGGGCGACGTGGAACGGTGGCAGTATTGATTTTCTTTCAAAGTTGCCCTGGGCAGGGGGAGGTTGGTTTGAGGATGAAGTGAGTGGATGGCAGCATGACAAGAATATTTTGTACATTTGTTAGGAGGAGGTCACTAACAAAGGAGATGGTTGATATGACAGAACATTGTTATTATCAGATTACAATGGGGGGGACTTCCTCCCTGCACTTCTGCGCCTATCTATCTGTTCCGACTTCTAGGGGAACAGGATTGGGTGCAAAAAGAACATAAAATTATTGATCGGTAGCTATCCATAATTGGATGTTTCCACTTCCAAATTCCATTTTACATCATGAACAACTCAAGATTTGCTCTCTATCTATTCGATCAGTTCTGTTAAGGACAAAAAAGCAATTATTGTTTTTAATGTTGGAAGACATTTGGGATCTCATTAAAACATCCCACAGGTCTTCAAAGAAAAGTCTACTCACTAGTTTCAAAGTCAGACAGAAGGAATGTTTTCCCTTCTTCATTTATATCATGTAAGTGAGATACATCAAACACAATAGCAAGGAAACTGTTTCCTAAACAGACCCTAGCATACACATTTTCTCATGTAAGCCCTATTAAACCTTCCTGTAACCTCAGAGTAACAATTTTGCCATCCTATATTTCAGAACCTGCCCAGCAAGAGCTCTCTAATAGTCAATGTTACCTATCCAACTGAGGATGGAATGCTGTTCAAAGTACTAAATGGATGTGACAGACTCACAGGAGCTCTACATGGCTCCACTTGGCTTGGAATTATTGATATAAAGGAAAGCCATTGCACATAAATGAAATTGAATCAAACTGAATTTGCTTCAGGATATTTTCCTCCATGGTCCTTCAACTTTCCGGTCATGATATAGCTAACAGGTGAGGTACTGGCACCTAGAATGAGGACCATGGCATATATCCTGCCATGCTTTGAAGGACACATTGGCCCTATAACAGATGCAGGACATGATCATACCTTAGCAGAGATAGGACGATGGGAGCTTCCAGGCTCCTGAAAAGCACAAGTGATGCAGATGATGCAACAGGTTTATTGCCCACTCTAGGGCCATGCTTCTGCACTGATCTGGTTTTCAGTAGTTGATGCAGTTTGAGCGTTTCTCAGCTGGTCATTCACAGAAGGGCATACGTGGGTATCCAAAGGCAGATATTCTTCCACATTGAGGTATTCCACTTATATGGGATGCCAAAGAAAATTAACAATGGTTTCTAGACAATGTCAAACATTGGGAAACATTGGGTAAATCTAAAGGTAAAACGTCGGCCTGGGAGACATTTTAACTATGCCAGAGTTATTGAAGTAATTCCAGTAATTATGCATAATGTGAAATTCACAAAATTATGGGATTACGCCATCTTGAGTAATTAAGAGTAATTTGGGGCACATATCCGGCCACAGGAGCACAGGAACATTGAACTAAGAGAGAGCAAGTGGATGCTGGATATTAGTGTTCATGTCCATATAATTTCATGCTATTTTCTTAGTGAAAAAAATGCATTTTTAGGTCCATTTTAGATGCGAGGGTGCATTCTGCACTAAGCAATTAATAAGGTTTCGATTTATTATTTAGCAGCAATTATGAGTAATTGCACCACAGAGAATTTTGTCAGGTATGCCCACCCCTTGTAAAAAGTCAGGTCAGCAAATAGCATTTCCCGTCTCATCTCATACTTGATTAGACATAGTATTGTCACCCAATATTTGTCAATTAAAGATGGGAAGCTAGAAGTAGGCCTTAAATAAAAAAAACACTAATACATGATCCCTTATCAAGGCTGGATTTCTAAATGGATAATGATCAACTTAGCATTAGTAGTTACACATTCAGAACACTCCAATGTTGCTTCAATCTTAACTCTCCTATTTCTTTTTCTGTCATATTTCATATTCTCAGTATGATCAAGAATTTGGGAGGACATCGAAGCCCATCCTAATGAGATGACATTATGCAAAAGCAGAGTTTATGGGGCCCATTACAATGTTGGGCGGATCACCACCGCCATGGTGGCGGTGGCGATCTGCCCGCCATTAATTTCCGCCCGCCACCCATCTCCCCCCGCCATATTACTATGGCGAGGGGGACCGCGCGGCGGACGTAAACACCGTCCGCCACTTTTCCGCCCCGGTCGCCTTGCGGCCGGGGCGGAAAATGTTTAATATGGTGGCGGTGTTTATGAGACACCGCCAGCCATATTATGATGGGCTCCCTGACATGCTTTTCCGTGGCGGCAATGCCGCCACGGAAAGTCATGCGCAGACTCCCGTCGGGCCCCCTGGGAGTCCGGGGGGGGGTGCACATGGGGGTACCTATGGTACACCCCACATTTCAAAGTGCAACATGGCAGGCACCGCGCAGTGCCTGTCATGTTGTGCTTTGAAATGCACAGCGTGCATTTTTAACATTGCGGCGGGCGGCGCTTTATGCACTGCCCGCCGCAATGATAAAAATACAGGATGCGCCCACCAGTGTGGCGGGCGTATCCTAATGCCCAAGGCGGGACCGCCGCTTCTATGGTGGTCGGTCCCGTTTTGCACGAGAATAGCGGGCGGGCAAAGTCCGCCCGCCATCCTAATGGGGGCCTATGTGTCCACCAACACTGTAAATAAGCATTATGCTTACCATCTGCAAGATCAGACCACCAGGATTTCAGAACATGTGACACTGTATTAAGCAGTAAAAAAGAAAATGGGGGCATCATTTAAAAACAATAATATGCAGGGATCAAACTTGCAATACTTACTTTTTTGTAGGATATGCCTTGTTTAATGTTTTTTCTAATCCTGTAAATATAGCTCAACTAGATGGAGCATCTTTACTGGCCAATTGACAGGCCCAGACAAGATTTATGATGAAAGTTCTCTTTTATTATTCAAGAGCAATGTTCTTGCTGACACAGACATTGGTGGTAGCTCAGAGCTATGTGCACCGGACAGACCGGCATGGCAGGTGAACTTAGTTGAAAAGAACTGCCTTCACGGAGACTGTAAGGGTACATAATAGGTGTCAGTAGCACGAATCTGAGACTAGAGATATTGGCAGTCTTATTTCTATAGTTACTGAAGAGACTGGAGCATATTTTTCAAAACTAACTGGAGGCATCTTATGCCTAAGATCTCCAAATTTTGATAACAGTAGACTGAATCTTAGTAAAAATAACCAGGCCATTATTTCACTCTTAGATGAAGTCTGCAAGATCACAGTATTTCTCTAATAAAAACTTCCTGCATCAGAATATCTCCTCTCTAGCTCATACTTTTTGAATCTGAGGTAAATAACGTGACAGTCAAACAATGACTCAATTCTGACAAACAATGGATTAACAGGGCCAACCAAGGAAACAAAATAGACCCTTGATATTGACAATACATGTAAGTGAACTGATATGTAGGCATCTGTGGTTCCAAGTTGGTTCTGGGAACCTGATTACCTCATGCTTGTCACTACATTCCCTTCTCAAAGTCATTTGTTATGATCCAATGGGTCATTTTGATTTCAAATATTAGATGCAAAGTTGTAGTAATAAGAAATGTAACAAAACATGGTGAATGCAAACACATGGAGAGAAAGGGTTTAAGGTGTGTTGTATCCCTTGCTTTCTGGACCAGCTGTTAAGTAGAAGCACACTTACCAACAGTGAATACCAAGCACCTTCATAGCTCAGTTCTTTTAACTCTCTCCTGCTGCTAATTACAACTGTCTGACATTTGGGAGGATGAATGCTAGATCTGACATTGTCCATTCAACCTTTATAAATGGTAGAACTATAAGATATTATGAAGATCACTGGTCTTCTTTCCAGTCCTGGTACCGTGAATGATTGGTCAGACTAGGGAACTATAGCTTGCTATTGGTGCTCTAATTAATCCAGGTGTGATTCAGTACAATTTAGGAGTACGAGTAGCCTCACTGAGAATTCAGTTGGCTGCTGTTAAAAGCTTTAAAAATCTATGATGAGTGTTGGTGGCCATTGATGGGCTTGGATGTCAGAATTCAAGAGTTCAGAGGAGCCTGTCCTGAGTCATTAACTGGCATACATTTTTGAGGGATATTAGCACATTTTGGCCCCAGACACCTTATCCTAACTATAACTACCTACATATATACAAACAAGTCCTGGCATAAAATCCTCATAATACAAGAAGAAAACCAGTGCCGTGGCCTTAGTTTTTGCTCAGTGTGTTTTTATTGGCAACGAAAACACCTGAAGCGTCTCAAAGTTACTCCACTTATTTCAGGTGTCTGTATAGTCTTGCTATTCTGTGTCAGAGTTCAAGGATGAAACAGAGTGACTGATGTTGCAGTGCAAAACAATAAAAGTGTGAAAAAATGTGTATTCAAATTGGGTGAGAGAGTACTGTAAAAGTTTATTCTGGTGCTACTCACTCCTCCAATATTAAAAAGTCAACTGCAGTTTATGAGGATAGCTGCCTAAGTGTGATGAGAGGTCATCACACCTGACTGAGTAGATGAAGGCTATTCCATCGTGTCCTCATCCATCAAAGGCAGGTGTTCCACTCTTTGGTCAATAGGGAATCCCAAATGATGAAGGGCGGTTCAGTGTGGTGACTGATGGGTATCCTTTACTGACCCTTTTTGAGGTCTGGAAACTAACCTGAGGTTCAGGATAAATATAGTGTACGTGTTTGGTGTTTCTATCACTTGAGGCATCTTGTTTAGACCCTTTGACACTTTTGTGTTGTTAAGTCATAGTTATTAATAGACAGTCGTCTTCCCATGTAATGTAATTCCGCTTGCTCAAAAAAATTATTGGTGTCCCTTATATGTGACGGAAGGGCTGTGACGTATGGTCTCAGAAAATGATCCACATACTTGGATATATTTTCCACCATGCTAACAATAGAAGAAACGATGGGCCTTCCTGGGGGTTCCACCGGATTTTTGAGGATTTTGGCCATTAGATAAAACAGAGGTAGTCTTGGGTAGTCTTTTTTCAAATAATTAAATTCGCACTTTTGTAGAATGCCTATTTCACTCCATCCACTTAGATGGTTCCATATTTGAATAATACTTTCTTTGTATTCTCTGTCATTACTTTTTGTGTAAAATGTTGTATCTTCTAGCTGTTTCAGGACTTTTTTGATATAACGATTTTTGTCCCAAATAACAATATTTCCTCCTTTATCGGTGGACTGGATGACAATATTTTCATCACTGGCTAAAGATTTTATTATCTCCCTTTGTGCATAGGTGAGGTTCTGTATTTGGTATTTTCTTTTGTTGTTTCTTTTGCCCAATTGTATCAGCTCCTGGGTGACAGTGTCTTCAAAGGTATTGATATTGTCATGTGATATATTACAGTAGAATACGGACTTCGGTTTAAAATGAGTATTCACTGATTTGTCCCTGGGTAATTTCTATCCCTTCCCAACTATTCATTATCTCTAGATTTGTCTCGATCAATAGTATCTTGTAGGGTAAAAAGTGCCTCAGCATCTTTTATAGTCAGGATCTGTTCGGAGGTACTATTGCTCGCTCTGTTATGTTCCAAATCTCTTCTCTCCATCTTCATTTGCTGTTTGGCATTCTTTAGTTATTTAGTTTTTTTAATTTCATCTTCCTTGAAAATTATTAATAAATCAATTCTCGTCTCGGGATAACTAAAATGTTCTGTTGGACAGAATGAGAGGCCTAGGCATAAAGTCTGTTTTTCGAGGATACTCAGAGGGCAATTAGATAAATTAACTACTGTTTTATTTACGGTAGCTTCATCCATCATGCTTGGGTCTTCGGATCTGCTTTTTTGTTTCCCATTGGTCCTTTTCCATATCCCTGTCCTCTTCTGCTTCCTCTGTTGGTCCCGTTATCTTCGCCGCTTGTTTCTTCCTGGACTCTTCCTTGGCCCCTTCCTCTCTGTCCTCGTCCTCTTCCCCGAGTCTTGGAAGTGGGTGTCACACTTAGTATTTGCCTCCCTGTTCCCAGGAGGTGGTATTCGTCTAAAAAAGTCATCTGCCCTTTACCAATTTCCTTGCCTAATGTTTTTTCTTGTCGAGGAGCAGGATGGATCATCAGTGTCACTACTTGTTATGGAGTCTGTATCACTTGTGGCTGCTGTCATATCTTCAATTGTTTCCCCTTGTGCCAGTTTTTCGTGCATGTGGTCATATTTATGACTGTATGTAAAGCATGTATATTCAGCTGTATGAAAAAAATATAAGATACATCACTTAAAACGAAAACCATCTCACAATTTTTGACTTGTAGTACAAGACATGGAGTGTATGTCTTAGAGTGCCTATGCCAACTCAAGTATATGGGGAGTACCATTGTTGTGACAAAAAAGAGAGTATTGGAACATTTAAGGGCGATTACAAACAAAGATAGCCACTATCCTGTGGCGAGACATTTTAAAAAATATCATTTATCCAATAGCTTTCTGCTTATTTACTATGTGATAGCACAGGTACAGAAGACCCCATGGGCTGGCAATAAAGTGTTACACCTCAGGCAAGAGGGAATCCTGGCATATCATAGATCTCCAATCGAGAACCCCTGGAGGCCTGAACATAGACGAGTTATTGGCAATATTTAGAAGAGACCTAGATTTTATTCTTTGTAGAATGGATACTAAATGTGAATCTGTTTAACATGTAAAAATAATGGGCATGTATTGTTGCTTATGTGCTGACTGTTTCAACTAAGGATTTTAATCTGATTTTTTTAATTATATTTTTTACTTTTCACTAAAGAGGAAAGGAAGGGGCCTACTCCTGGGAGGAGATGCTGATAGAGGTCGCCTACCCTTTTCTTCGGGATTATGTCATTGTGATTCAATAAGCACTTGTTAAATATGTTTATTTGAACATTGTTTTAATTTAGATGCCCAATTGCTTTTTGCATTTTCAAGGCTGTTGGAGTATGCAAACACAGGGTGTTTGATATTCAAAACAGCCAATGTCTAGCGACCAAAATATGAGTGCACATATGTGGATCGTACCCTGGAAAGAGACAAATCATCTGCACTTGCGGATGAGGCATTGTTTTAAATCCCATTAAGAATGTGCCACTAAGGCGAGGAAATACATAACTTTATAAATTGTGGAGTATGATGATTTACTGGTCTCTACATTCAACATGCACTTGACTACTGTTAACCCCTCCCATGCTCATGACGAGCTCAGCTTGTCATGAGCCGCGGTAGCCGTGTGCTCCCACAACGCTCACACGGGGGGCTAATTCCCCCGCTGTGCTGAACGTTCCACAGAAACGGGTGTGGCCGTGACGAGCTCAGCACGTCATGAGCACAGCGCCACCGTGCTGGGTGACGATCTGAGCTTGTCACGAGCACGGGGTGCTGTGTGCATCCCCCCTCCCCCCAGCATAGCGGGGGAATCAGCTCCGCAGGCAAGGTGTTAAAGAAGTATTCCATTTCAACAATTGAGTAAAATGTAAATATGTAAATCCTACAGTAGAAATGTAAGACAGGGTATGAAATTTAGGATCAAGAATGAGGTACTATACGTGAAAATATGTAAATACTGCAAGTTAAGAAGAATTTCATCGAGATGATTCAGGATCACTGAATGCAATCTCGGGTATTATACCTGAAAATACAGGACCTATGACATCATATGCGAAAATTTCAGGAAAAGCTAATTGCATAATACAACTTGGCGGTATAAGTATCATAAAATGTGCTATGCTAACACTGTGTTTTATAATTGTAATATACAATTACAATATGGCCCCTACATTGATGCAGCAATCTATGAGTGAAACATGTGTAGTCCTACTTTCATCATGTCTATACTGGAACATGTAAATATGTGGTTGTTTTTTCAAACCAATGTGTGAGCAAGGGGACAAGGGTCTCCGAAAAGCATAACCTGGAGGAATAAAACTCTTAAGCTGGTGAAACTTTACCCTGAGTGAGCACCTATTTGGTAAAATATTTGACATACACATATATATATATATATATATCTCATTTCAAAATGATCCTTTGCCACGATGCGCACAACTGCGGGTGCTCTGCAGAGGGGCCGGACCGTGGCCCATTCAACCAATTCAATCCAAAGATGAGGCAAACAGGTAGGGTAATATCACCAAATACTTTATTTACTCCATGCTCGGACCAACAGGTTTCAGCCTAGCAAAGGCTTTGTTCACGGTAATTGGGCATGTTTCTATGTCTTCTATTTATCTCAGTTAGCTATTAGGGTGCTTTCTGGGACTAGTAGTTCATTGCAATATACAGTGTAAGAAATTTGCGCATTGGGGACGCTGCTGCTACATTTATCAACTCTTTTATATTGTACAGATTATTTAAATCAAAATCTGATGGCTGCTAAATTCGCGTTGCATTATTTAAATGCGTAAATTACATTGTTGCCATGCAGGGCTTTACAACCGCGATTTACAATTATGTTGACCGGGTATAGTACCCATAATAAATAATTGTGTATACGTTATCTATCAAACTAACCATATTAGCAATATTGGCAATTGTATACAAAATATTACAGTTCATTTAATCAGGGTATAGTACCCGGTTAGATAGTGGTCGTCGCCTCTGTTGTGGTTCAATCAGTTCAATTCAGATGGTAAGTTATTCAAGATGCACATAAAGCTCCTCATCAAAGTTCATTCCTCTCGGTACCTTGGTTTTAAGTCTAATGATCAGTTTAGATTCAATTTGTCGCAA
Source organism: Lissotriton vulgaris (assembly GCF_964263255.1). NCBI lineage: Eukaryota > Metazoa > Chordata > Amphibia > Caudata > Salamandridae > Lissotriton > Lissotriton vulgaris. The sequence goes on along the minus strand of NC_141697.1, from coordinate 1,086,121,133 downwards.
TTTTCGTAGTCGACTGCCACCTCTTACATTTGCATCCAACATGAAGATACAATAGTAAGTCATCGCTCTCCAATCACTGTTTTGACAGTTAGCCATGTGCTTGGCAGTAGCATATGCCATGTCTTTATTTTTTACCGCCCTTATATGCTCCAAAATTCGATTTTTGAGTGCGCATGTTTCAGCCTAGCAAAGGCTTTGTTCACGGTAATTGGGCATGTTTCTATGTCTTCTATTTATCTCAGTTAGCTATTAGGGTGCTTTCTGGGACTAGTAGTTCATTGCAATATACAGTGTAAGAAATTTGCGCATTGGGGACGCTGCTGCTACATTTGTCAACTCTTTTATATTGTACAGATTATTTAAATCAAAATCTGATGGCTGCTAAATTTGCGTTGCATTATTTAAATGCGTAAATTACATTGTTGCCATGCAGGGCTTTACAACCGCGATTTACAATTATGTTGACCGGGTATAGTACCCATAAAAAATAATTGTGTATACGTTATCTATCAAATTAACCATATTAGCAATATTGGCAATTGTATACAAAATATTACAGTTCATTTAATCAGGGTATAGTACCCGGTTAGATAGTGGCCGTCGCCTCTGTTGTGGTTCAATCAGTTCAATTCAGATGGTAAGTTATTCAAGATGCACATAAAGCTCCTCATCAAAGTTCATTCCTCTCGGTACCTTGGTTTTAAGTCTAATGATCAGTTTAGATTCAATTTGTCGCAATTTTCGTAGTCGACTGCCACCTCTTACATTTGCATCCAACATGAAGATACAATAGTAAGTCATCGCTCTCCAATCACTGTTTTGACAGTTAGCCATGTGCTTGGCGGTAGCATATGCCATGTCTTTATTTTTTACCGCCCTTATATGCTCCAAAATTCGATTTTTGAGTGCGCATGTTGTACTCCCAATATATTTGGAACCACATTTACATTGTACCACATATACAACATGAGTTGATGCACATGATATTTGTCCTTGAATTGTTGTTTGTTTTCCACTCGGTTCATCATAAGAGGTTTTGTTTTGGCCAATTTTACAGGCTTTACAGACATTACATCTTCGGAATCCATTTTGTTGATCTGTTAGCTAATTGTTTTTATTGACACTTTGTTTTCTTATAAAATGGCTCTGTACAAGTAGATTTCTTAGAGATGTTGTTTTTCTGTAACTGATCAATGGTCCTTTTCCTGCCATCTTCCCTATATCATGATCCCCTGATATAAGATGCCAGTACTTCTGAATTTTATTTCTTATGATACCGCTCTCCTTGCTAAATGTCATCACAAATCGAGGTGGTCCTTGACTATTATCTTCTTTAACTTGTGGAGCAAGTATCATTGTTCGACTTTTCAAATCCACTCTCTTTTTGCATTTTTGGAGTATTTTATCACTGTATCCTCTTGATTTTACCCGTACTGAGGTTTCACTAATTTTGGTTTCCGCGTCACTTTCTTTGGTACAGTTCCTTTTCATGCGAATGAACTCGCCGCACGGTATACTGGATAACAGATGTTGAGGATGAAAACTAGTCCTGTGCAGGATGCTGTTTGTAGCTGTTTTTTTTCTGATAGTCAATCAATCAATCAAAGCATTTGTATAGCGCGCTACTCACCCGGAGGGTCTCAAGGCGCTTAGAGAGTGGTTTGTATTTGATAATTTTCAATGAATACAGTGAGGTCTAAAAAATCAATTTACTTTTTGCTAATGGAATGTGTAAACTGTAATCCCACTTCATTGTTATTGAGTTTAGAAAAATAGGAGTTGAATTCTGATGTTGAACCATTCCAAATTGCGAACAGGTCGTCGATGTAATGAACCCATAACATAATTTTGTCCAGATCTTCTTGGTTGGTGGGGTCCCAGGTTATTGTTTTTTCCCACCAACCCATAGTGACATTGGCGTAATTTGGTGAGAATGACATGCCCATAGAAGTACTGCACTCCTGCTTATACAATTGATGATTGAAAATAAACACATTATTTGTCAAACATAGATTAATCATTTGCATAAGCATTTCTGTATGTTTTTTCTCCTCTACGTTCCGTTGTTTGAGAAAGTAGGCACATGCATTGAGTCCTATGTGGTGTTTTATCGAAGTTTATAATGACACCACATCAATGGTTATTAATAGATAGTTCTTATCCCATGCTATATTTTGCAAGATTCTCAAAAAATCTCCTGAGTCTTGAATATAGGAACTCATGCTTTTCTCAATAGGTCCAAGAAAGACATCTACGTACAGAGAAACATTTTCATATAGACTTTCACAAGAGGAGACAATCAGTCTCCCAGGTGGATCAATGAGTATCTTATGAATTTTGGGCATAAAATAGATGGTAGGAATTAATGGGAACTCCATTTTTAGAAATGTTTTCTCTTCCTCACTCAATAACCCCTCCACTTGCCAGGTATCTATCAGTCGATTGAGTGTAATGTCATCAGGTTGATGGGATTAGTCTGTAATTTACTATAGTTCGTGATGTTTTCCAATTGGCGATTTGCCTCTTTTAAATAGTCCTCAGTATTCATTAGGACGATATTCCTGCCCTTGTCAGCCGCTTTTATGATTAGCTTGATGTCTTCATTTAGAGTTTTGATAGCATTCCATTCTCCTTTAGTCAGGTTTTCCCTGTATCCATCTTTAGTTTTAACATTATTTAATTTTTCCAGTTCTTCAATTACTGCTTCTGAAAACATTTCAATACGGTTACCGGGAGAAAGGGTGGGACAGAAGCGAGATTTCCTTTTCAGACCGCTGTCAACCCTTTGATCAGTTCTAATTTCAAGATCTTCAAGTAATTGAGTGCCAGATATTTCTGTTGCCACCGGTTCATACAGTAAGCCGAATATGTTTTGGAGATCTGGAATTTCTTCAATTTGCCAGTTTGATTTATTACCTGATACCTCCTTGTTTGTTGAGCATGGAATTTAGACAGTTTGAGCTTGCGTATATATTTATACAGATCCATTCTTACTTCCGTTGGGTTGAAATGTTTTTCAGGACAGAACGATAGACCTTTGTTTAGGAGAGATTGTTCTTCTTTTGTAAGAACATGATCCGATAGATTGATAATCAAATTTTCTATTTTCTTTTCCTTAGGGAGTACGCTCTTTTTTCTCCTTTTGGCTCTTCTGGTTTTCCTTGTTTTCCGGATACCGCATTGGAGCCTCTTCCGCGATTCTGATTTTGCGATGTTGTTTTGCCGCAGCCCCTTCCTCTGGACAAAGATTTGTCTAGATTCCAGAGCCGCACTTCCTCTAAAAAAATCCCGGCTTGTATTGCTTGCTCCACTATCAGAGCCTTCAGTCTCACTTAATCCTGATCCACTGATATTTGTTGTGGATTCTGGAGCTTGTTTGGCAGGGAAGTTTTTTTGTAAATGATCAAATCGTTTTGCAAATGTTAATATTCTGCCAAGTGCGTAATCTTTTTCATCCCTTTGATATTTTCGCTCTTTGCGTTCTTCAATCTCTGTTCCATCTCTTTCCTCAATTTCATTGCCTCTTCTTTATTTATTTGTTTGATCTTTTCTTCCAGTTCGTCAATATTAATTTTAATTGCTGAGATATCCATTATTACATGTTTGATTAGTATCCTCATCATATTTAACGAACATTCTGTGTTATTTTCCACCCAGTCCTCGATGAGTTCTTTTTTGGTATCTGGATGTGGGGGAATCGTAAAAATCCTGAGACCTCTCGGTATTCTCCTTACTTTGATGTAATTCTCTAATTCAATAATTTCCCAACTTTTGTTGATCTCCTTTCGATAAAGTTTTTCAATTTGATTGAAAAGTTGTTTCGCCACATTAATAACTGGTATGTTAGTACCATTAGCGTTACTCGCGCCGGGTGTTTCCTTTTCTTTATGTTCTTTACTTTTGAACATCTTGATGGCTTTCTCTGCGCGTTTAGCAGCTCACGCTTCCATATTGATTTAAATAACACAGAGCGTCCCCTTCTGCATAAAGACACTTCTAACCGAGCTTCCTGGAGTTTATAATCCTTAAGTTGTTACTGTACCAATCCCCAAGTCAGTTCTGCTAACCGTCGTTTTTAATCACGATCTCAGTTATGTTCTGAAACTCTCAGGGAAACATATCGCCAATTGCTGCGCTTTTCAAAGTGGCTCATATTGCCACTCACCTACAGACAGAGAACCGCTGCTTCCGCGATGAACTCGATACTCAGGTGTTGTGCTTGAATCCTTCGTGATTTCAGCAATGGCGGGCACACTGTGGTTCATAATTCACATCATTTCAAAACGATCCTTTGCCACGATGCGCACAACTGCGGGTGCTCTGCAGAGGGCCCGGATAGTGCGCCATTCAACCAAATCAATCCAAAGATGCGGCACACAGGTAGGGTACTTTCACCAAATACCTTATTTACTCCATGCTCGGACCAACGCGTTTCAGCCTAGCAAAGGCTATTTATCTCAGTTAGCTATTAGGGTGCTTTCTGGGACTAGTAGTTCAGTGCAATATACAGTGTAAGAAATCTGATCACTGCTAAATTCGCTTTGCATTATTTAAATGCGTAAATTACATTGTTGCCATGCAGGCGCATTTAAATAATGCAACGCAATTTTAGCAGCGATCAGATTTTGATTTAAATAATCTGTACAATATAAAACAGTTGATAAATGTAGCAGCAGCGTCCCCAATGCGCAAATTTCTTACACTGTATATTGCAATGAACTAATAGTCCCAGAAAGCACCCTAATAGCTAACTGAGATAAATAGTAGACATAGAAACATGCCCACTTACCGTGAACAAAGCCTTTGCTAGGCTGAAACGCGTTGGTCCGAGCATGGAGTAAATAAAGTATTTGGTGCTATATATATATATATACATATATATATCGGCACCAAACCAAACTTTCCATCAAAATAAGGCGCTGACTCCGTGAATTATAATCCAAACGATGTTTAATGGCTCATTTGCTGCATAGACGCGTTTCGGCGGCTTGCCCCCGCCTTGTTCACTACATCTGCATTGTCATTTTGTTACACTTTAAATACACATGAAAGTTACATGGTTGCTCAGGTGTTTGATGTGGTACAAGTTTCCATTGGCCCAGGGTTGTTATGGTTACATGTTTAACCCTCATGTGTGGACATAGAAAAGTTTCATGACTTGCATATGTAACATCATGTCAGTCTTTCACCTATGTTTATACAACTTGGTAACGCTCATTTGAACCACAACGCCAAGCGGTCCCATACATTCATTGTTACATGTGTTAACTTCACACTTGTATAGTTCATGAATTTGAGAACACTTAAAGTAAATACCATAAAATAAATAAATTAAATTAAACGTGCATCCACACTCTTTCCAAGTCTTATGTACTCGTGTATTGTCTGCCATTAGTTAAATGGTAACTGCTGGTTGCGCTAGTGGCCAGTAATGGTGATGCTGGAAAATTCCTCCGTGATCACCCATGTGCGGACATGCTTGCAGGACTAATGCGAGGAGTACAGACCCAAGTAGGTTGTGCGGCTCCCTCGTGCACGTGCCATAATCAAAGTAGTATACGTTTGATGATATACACGTATAGCAGTATTTTCACTGTCTTTTACAATCATTCATTACCCCATCTCTAGCGTCAGCTAAGTAAATTGCTATACGTAAAATTCATGTTAAGCATATACATGCCGGCGCAGCTCGTTAATGCAGTACTTAACAAAAATGGCTTTCTCTCTTCTCCAAGTGGAGTGTTAGCTCGCGACTTGTTTTGGTGTGATTAGTATGGTGATAAAGAAAGTTCACAAATTAAAAGTGATTACTAGTGCTATTTGTGATTAGTTACGTGGAAGGTGATTTAGTTGCTGTGCTTGTGGTTAAAATCAGTTTTAAGTAGTAGTAGAACAGCAGATGTTAAAGAATGGGTTTCAGAGGGATGGGAAGGGTACAGACTGAATCATAGGTGTACGTTCAGGGCTTCATCCGCGTTCAATCCGAACGGGATTTTGGAGTTCAGAAGGATTATATATCTGGACTCCAATCGGCGTAGGGCTAGTTTACGATTGCCTCCTCTCGCATTTTTTGGTACACTGTCAATGACAAAGTATGTGAGATTCTGGGCATTACCTTCATGTAGCTGGTTGATGTGCCTTGCTACCGGGTAAGTAGGGTCTTTGTTCACTATTGCCCTCAAGTGCTGCAATATTCTGACATGTGCTGGGTGGATTGTGGAACCTACATATCTCTTGCCACAGACACATGTCAGCACATACACCGCAAATTCGGTTTTGCACGAGTATTGTGCTCTTATGGTGTATGGTTTGTGTCTGAATGGTATACTGACTATGGTGGTATTGATCCCATGGTTGCAGGGTTTGCATTTGCTGCATTTTTTGAAGCCTTTTTGGTTCTGTAACCAATTTGGTTGCTTTTTGATTGCTGGGGCATTGCATACCAGTTCACTGCGCATAGACTTAGCTTTTCTATAGGTTAACAGGGGACTTTTGCCCACCACTTGGCCAATGGTAGGATCGTTGTGTACTAGTGGCCAGTGTCTCCTAAGGATTTTGCGGAGATTTGCGTGATGCCTGTTGTATCCTGTTATTAGCCTAGGTGGCTGTCGTTCATTTATTACAGGACTATTCTTGTTTTGGGGAGGGAATATGAGTTCCTGCCTAGTTTTGTTTTCACACTTGGCTTCTGCCCCCCTACAGGTATTCTCCGTATATCCCCTGTTCTTTAACCTATGAAAAAGGTTCTTTTTTGCTTTAGACAGTTCTTCTTGTGTGCTACAGTTCCTAGTCATCCTAAGGCATTCAGCATATGGGATAGACTGTTTCAGAGGTGTCGGGTGAAAGCTTTGCGCGTGTAAGATCGTGTTGCCTGCTGTAGGTTTCCTGAATGTGCGTGTCTGTATACCATTATTCATCACAAACAACTCAACATCAAGTAATTGTATAGTATCACGATTAGTATTACATGTGAATTTCAAGTTCAATGCATTTTCATTCAAATCCTTGGCGAATTTTTCCGCACTTTCAGGACTGCCCTGCCACAGAATAAAAATGTCATCGATAAAGCGTTTGTACATTACAATGTTGTTGGTTATTGTTTCTGCGTGAGTGACTTGCAAGACTTTCTCCTCCCACCAGCCCATATGCAGATTCGCATAGCTGGGGGAGAAGCAAGTGCCCATAGCAGAACCCTGCATTTGTTTGTAATGAAGTTTGTCAAATATGAAGGTGTTGTTGGTCAGACACCATTCTGTCATTTCTAGGATCATGCGGGTATGTTCGAAAAGGTTTATTGGTCTTTTTCCGAGGAAATGTTTCAGGGCATTGAGGCCATCCTTGTGTCGGATGCTAGTGTACAAAGATTGTACATCTAGGGTCATGAACAAGTAGTTGTCTTTCCATTCCACATCATAGATTTTGGCTAGGAAATCGCCTGTGTCTTTCAAATAGGCAGGTAGAGCCCTCACCTCCGGTTGTAGGAAATGATCTATGAAAATACTTGTCTTTTCAAATAGACTCCCTATTGCAGATATAATTGGTCTGCCTGGTGGTACACTGCTGTTTTTATGAATTTTGGGGATTAAGTATAGTTGAGGGGTTACTGGGTAGTCGTTTTTCAAGTACTCAAACTCATGTTTGCTTAACAAACCCATGCCTTTATATATATATATATATATATTACCTACTGGCGGTCGCCAGTAGGTATATATAGTTAGGATTTTTTCTCTATGGGACTTTTGAAAATTACCTACTGGCGGTCGCCAGTAGGTATATATAGTTAGGATTTTTTCTCTATGGGATTTTTGAAAATTCTATGTCTTAGAACTTTGGCGTTTGTGGACGGAATTGGCTGAAATTTTCAGGAAAATGGAACATTTTGTTTCTGAGCACCCCCTGACAATTTGGGGGGGTTTCATCAAGGGGGGGACGAGAAAAAAGGGGGGTCCCAAAACACGTTTTTCCCATGTTAATTTCCATAGGGCGGTTGGCTTCACTTTTAGCTCGAACGGCTGAATGGATTTGAACGAAACTTGGCAAAATTGTAGGGACTATTAGCCCGATGTGCCTTTGCTAGGTCTCAATATATGTGCTTCAGTGGATTTTGAGTAATTTAGGTTCAAAAAAAGATATATATCTGGGCGGAGCCTAACCACACATCTGATCTGATTGGCTGTCAGCACTTCATCCAAGAAGTGTTGGCAGCCATCTTGGGACCAATATACATGATAGCACCTCATTAAAAAGCTTTGTAATTAATAGAGGGTTTTAGGACTTTAGTTACATTATAAATCATTTGTTGATTGTACCATACTCGTTTTAGGAATTGTGGTGGGTTCTAAGGTGATTTTACCATGTGAAAAAACCTTCTGCTGTGATATCATGAATATTGTTTGAAAGAAAACTAATATCTCATGATTTTCCCACAGTGGTTTGGAAGGGGATCTATAAGCTAAACTGAAAGCATATTTTCTGTAAATTCACATTATCTTTCTCAGTCATGTGAAAATGAAGTCTGACATTCTCAGTAAAACATGTACATCCAACAAGGACAGAGACTGTCAGTTGATTCCTTTGTGCTCTACTGCAGCCTCCTAAAGTGTTCTAAAGAACAACTAGAGCGCTAACAGTCCTACGTATTACAAAGGTATAGCACACCTGGAGCCATCGTGATGGGAATAAAGTGGTAACTCTTAAAACATTTAATTTAAAAAGGAACAAAATGAGGGGGTATATTATGCAATAGAAGGTATTATTAGTGCTGCAGAAAGAAAAATTAGGGCAAATTTTGAGTGACTTTTCAAATCCTCTTCTATTTCATTAAAAAATTCTGACATGCAGTCTCCCAAAATGGCCACCAGAGACAAAAGAGCCCAAATGTAGCCCAAATATCACCCAGATGTAGCCCAAGTATAGCCCAATGACAGAATGTCCCAGAGTGTTCTAAAGAACAACTAGAGCGCTAACAGTCCTACTTATTGCAAAGGTATGGCACACCTGAAGCCATCTTGATTGGAATAAAGTGGTAACTCTTAAAACATTTAATTTAAAAAGGAACAAAATGAGGGGGTATATTTTGCCATATGAATTATGATTAGTGCTGCAGAAAGAAAAATTAGGGCACATTTTGAGTGACTTCTCAAACCCTCTTCAATTTCATTAAAAAATTCTGACATACAGTCTCCCAAGATGGCCACCAGAGACAAAAGAGCCTAAATGTAGCCCAAATATCACCCAGATGTACCCCAAGTATAGCCCAATGACAGAATGTCCCAGAGTGTTCTAAAGAACAACTAGAGCGCTAACAGTCTTACTTATGACAAAAGTATGGCACACCAGAAGCCATCTTGATTGGAATGAAGTGGTAAGTCTGAAAACACTCAATTTAAAAAGGAACAACATGAGGGGGTTAATTTTGCCATAGAAAGTATGATTAGTGCTTCAGAAAGAAAAATTAGGGATCTTTTTGAGTGACTTCTCAAATCCTCTTCTATTTCATTAAAACAATTCTGACATGCAGACTGAAACATGCAATTTGAATACCAGCAGCAGACGTCCCTGGTGAGCAGTAGCTTTACTACAGTGATCTAATGTGCAACTAGAGTGCTAACATTCAGAATTTATGGCAAATGTGTGACACATCTGAATGCCTTCTTGATGGAACCAAAGTAAACAAGCATTGAAAATGCAATAGATCTTGCCCTTGTTTAAGTTAAAGCCATTCTGTTTGTAATGAGGTGGCTTTTTAGCTTTGCTTTTATTAGTGTTTTTTCAACTTTCATGTAAATAATATGCATCTGTATGCATATAAGTATATGTATGCATGCATTTATGTTTGTATTTATATAGATATACAGATGATATATGTTTATATATGTATGTATATATATATATTCACTGAAAAAAACATAGGTTATAGACCATATATAGTTAGGAATTAGCATTTACAAAACCTTGAAAATTCACTGAAAAAACCATAGGTTATAGACCATATATAGTTAGGAATTAGCATTTACAAAACCTTGAAAATTCACTGAAAAAACCATAGGTTATAGACCATATATAGTTAGGAATTCGCATTTACAAAACCTTATTTTACTCACACAAAACCATTGAAATTCCATATATAGTTAGTTGCACTAACTATATATCGCGCACCCGCAATCCACTGCTGATGATGTCACATATTACATCATTCATGACATGGTCAGTGACATCACTGATGACATCACTGATGACATCTCAAATGACATCACTGATGACATCACTGATGACAACATCCAGTGACTGTATGTTTCTGTAAAGTTAAAATATGTCTTACATATTGAAGAATGAGTGGATGTATAAGTGTCTGGATGAAGGATTTAGTAGGTGCATGACTGACTGTATGAGTGAGTGATTAAATGTGTCTCACTGAGTGCATGGGTTAGTGACTAAACTGTCTTAATTTGTGCATCATTATGTCTGTTGTTCTGTAAACTGTTGCATGTGTTGATAAGTAGCTATATGAGTAACTATATGGGTTATTGATTGGTTGCCCAAGTATTTGTATGGGAGACTGAGTGTGTGTGTGGGTGGCTGGGAGGTGTATGACTCTGTGCATAGATGTGTGAGCAGTTGATTCATTAGATGTATGGTTTCAAAAGTGCATGTGGAAACAGCTGTATGGGCGGTTGACTGTGTGCATGAGTGTATTGGTGAGTGAATGGATATCTCAGTGCTACATGTCAAAGTAAGTACATATGTAAAACACAGTACATGTGAGAGTTGACATATATAAATAACTGTGCATAAGAGCCAGTGAATGTGTGAGTGGCTGTATGGATCATTGTGAACTTGTATCAGGGATTGTATAAGAGAGTAAATATGTGTTAGTATATGTTTGATTAAGTAAAGTTTGTATAACTGTATAGTTGAGGAAATGGAGGTGTGATTGATTCTTTGCATGACTGACTAGGTGTGTGAGTAACTCCATGGATGAGTGACAGTCTGTGAGTGTCTGTTTACACTGATTGTATCTAAGGTTATATTAGAGTCTGAAGAGGTTCATCGTATTATCACATGAATGATATCATCAGTGATGTGATCAGTAATGTTAAATGAGATGTCATCAGTGATGTCATCAGTGATGTCATTTGAGATGTCATCAGTGATGTCATTTGAGATGTCATCAGTGATGTCATTTGAGATGTCATCAGTGATGTCATCAGTGATGTTACTGACCATGTCATGAATGATGTAATATGTGACATCATCAGCAGTGGATTGCGGGTGCGCGATATATAGTTAGTGCAACTAACTATATATGGAATTTCAATGGTTTTGTGTGAGTAAAATAAGGTTTTGTAAATGCGAATTCCTAACTATATATGGTCTATAACCTATGGTTTTTTCAGTGAATTATATATATATATTTTTCTCTATGGGACTTTTGAAAATTACCTACTGGCGGTCGCCAGTAGGTATATATAGTTAGGATTTTTTCTCTATGGGACTTTTGAAAATTCTATGTCTAATAACTTTAACGTTTGTGGACGGAATCGGCTGAAATTTTCAGGAAAATGGCACATTTTGTTTCTGAGCAGCCCCTGAAAATTTGGGGAGGTTTCGTCAAGGGGGGGGCCGAGAAAAAAGGGGGTCCGAAACGCGTTTTTAACATTGAGTTTTCCATAGGGCGTTTGGCCTCACTTTTAGCTCGAACGGCTGAAAGAATTTGCACGAAACTTGGCAAAATTGTAGGGACTGTTAGCCCGATGTGCCTTTGCTGGGTCTCAATATATGTGCTCCAGTGGATTTTGAGAAATAACGTTTTAAAAAACAGATATATCTGTGATAGCGTCCCGGATAGCGCTCCGGTTCGTGAACTTTTCGCGTAACGGAACTTTGCGTAGCGAAGCTGATTGGCTCTCCGGTGTCTGTGAACATTCTAAACAGTCCGGAGCGGCCGCCATCTTGTCTCTCGGTAGGATCGAGAGACAAGAAGAGGAGAAAAAAACGAAGGGGGAATTTAATGAAAGGGGGCAAGGTAGACCCTTCTTGACCCCCTAGGAATGATGTTGGGGTTATTAAAGGGTCCCGTGGGGCAAATAAAAAAATATTGTTTTTTTGCGGTAGAAGCGCTTTCCGGTTCGCGAACCGGGTAGTGAACCGGGAGGCGAAACGGGAATTCGCCATTTTGTGTTTCGATTTAATTAAATTACAAGATGGAGGAAAAACAATGTGAGAAATGGGTATAAGGGGGTACGGAAGACGTATCCTGACCCCCTATGTTTTCTGAGGGTGGCTGAGGATGCTCATATATGACCCACTCTCTGCACGCCGCCGATCGTGACGTCTGTTAACGTTCGATTCGAAGGAAATCAGGAAGTGTTGACCGCCATTTTGACACTGCGAGTAAATATATTGTTAAAAATAATTGTTATAAATTAATTCGTATTGATAAACATTGTCTGCGCCATCTTGCTTTTTTTCCAATGCCACACTTTTGTCGTGCACGGCAGCCATTTTAGATGCCTTGACCAGACCCACTCTCTGCACGCCGCCGATCCTCAGCATGGCTCCCCACCCTCGCAAGCATCTCCCCCACGCACTGGTCACCCCCGCTCTCTGTCTTATGCATGGGCCATAAACCTCCCCCCATCTGCGCTGCTCTTCCCTGAGAATCACACCCTGTGCCCGCCCGACACCTCCCTTTCACCCTATTCACTACCGCACCCTCTGACATTCCTATTCCTTTGTGTCATATTGTCCAGGTCGGTCCCAGGCGATCACCTAGCCCTGCGGATGTAGTTTATGGCCTCAACTGTAAAGAATCACCCCTCTTCAAAGGAGTTACAGTAGATCAAGGCCCCCACCCGAAGAGATCCGTCACACCACAGGCGTTCCTACTATCTGATAACGATCCTGTATTGTGATTGGGGAGGGGATTCTCACTGTGAGGGTGTGTGGGACCGAGCCTGAAGCGGAAGATTCCAGGGATGCCTTTGTGTACATCAAAGTCTTCACAATTATGTGTCACATTAAAAATATATAGCACTCCAACAAAGTAGTAGGATTATAACTCTTTAATAACTTATAAATATATACAACGCACCAAAAACAGTAAACACGTTAAAAAATGTTTTTAAACAGAAGCAGCAATGGTCAGTAGCGGTCTGTTGTGTGAATAGTCCGAAGGCAGCACAACGTGCTGAGTTCTTAGCGGCACCCAGGTGATGTCCTTTGCTTGCCGCACTGGTTTTGGTATCCTACAATGCTGCTCCGAAAAACGGCGTGGGGCGCCCCGGGGGGGGGGGAGGCGGCGTGAATGGGCCTCCCCAGGTGGAGGCTCGTCTGCTGTAGTGGGGCGCCCCTTTAGCGTTTCACTTGCCATTCAGCGGTTTTCCGCCCGCTTTTGCTGCACTGTGCCTCGTCAGTAGCGGTCTGTTGTGCGAATAGTCCGAAGGCAGCACAACGCGCTGAGATCTGGACGGCACCCAGGTGATGTCCTTTACTTGCTGCACTGGTTTTGGCATCCTACAATGCTGCTCCGAAAAATGGCGTGGGGTGCCCCGGGGGGGGGAGGCGGCGTTAACGGGCCTACCCAGGTGGAGGCTCGTCTGCTGTAGTGGGGCGCCCATTTAGCGTTTCACTTGCCATTCAGCGTTTTTCCGCCCGCTTTTGCTGCACTGTGCCTCATCTGCCATTCAGCTGTTTACCGCCCGCTCTTGCGGCTACAGTGTCTCGCTCACCATCTAGTTGGATTGCGCCCACTCTTGCGGTGCAGCGATAGGCGGCTGCCACAGGTCTCTTAAAATGGCGGCCGGCTCTTCGGATTTGGGCCTGGTCCACTAAAATGGCCCTGGGACACCTTGGAACTCGGACGCTTGTCTGCTAGGGCTTGGGCCCATTCTCGAAAGCATCCCCTCAGCCTTGAAGATTCTACAAAAGTCTTGGGGGCCCCCGACTCCCGCAGGCTTCCGGTGGGGAGCGGCTGCCATGATTGCTTGCGGAATGGCCACGACGGAGCTACGAGATGGTGGTGCTCTCATGCTGACGCCAGCTTCAGTCTGAAACATCCAGAAACACTGTAGACTATCAATTCGATGAGTTCCGGTGGAGCCCCAACGTGACCCGGTAGGGAAGAACTTGCCCTCCCCTTTTTTGAGTGATGGTTCTTGTTGCCTGTCCCCTCTGTTGTCATCTAACGGAACCTTTTTGGATTGCCGAGTGAGAAAAAAAAAGGTGGGGCTTTCATCGTTTGGGAAAAAAAAATGTTTTAATCCAGTGAAAAGTGTTATTTTTAGGTCATATGATCAAGCATTTCATCGTTAGGAAACCAAAAGTAAAATGAACCAATGAAAAGTTTTATAAACAAGTCACATGACCTGTTATGCGGCTATGGGCTATAAAAAGCCTACAAAATCCGTTGGCCTGTGAGGCGGCGTCAGTAGCGGACCGATGTGCGAATAGGCCGAAGGCAGCACAACGCGCCGAGATCCGGATGGCACCGAGGTGGTGTCCAGCAAGTTGCCGCACTGGTGTGGCCATCCTACAATGCTGCGCCGAAAGACGGCGTGTCCAGCTGAGTTGCGGTTAGTCTTGCTGCTACAGTACGCCGAAGGCAGCACAACGCGCCGAGATCCGGATGGCACCGAGGTGGTGTCCAGCAAGTTTCACTGGTGTGGCCATCCTACAATGCTGCACCGAAAGATGGTGTGGGGTGCCCGGGGGGGGGGGGGAGGCGGCGTAAACGGACCTCTTCCGCCTCCCCAGATGAAGGCACCTCATCTGCAGTGGGGCGCCTCTTAGCATTTCACTTGCCTTCCTGCAGAGTTCTGCCCGCTCTTGCGGCACAGTGCCTCACCCTCCATCCAGCTGAGTTCCGCCCGCTCTTGCGGTACAGCGTCTCGCCCGCCATCCAGCTGAGTTTCTCCCGCTCTTGCGGTACAGTGACTCGAACGCGCCGAGATCCGGATGGCACCGAGGTGGTGTCCAGCAAGTTTCACTGGTGTGGCCATCCTACAATGCTGCACCGAAAGATGGCGTGGGGTGCCCGGGGGGGGGGGGGGGGAGGCAGCGCAAACGGGCCTCTCCCTCCTCCCCAGGTGGAGGCACCTCATCTGCAGTGGGGCGCCTCTTAGCGTTTCACTCGCCTTTCAGCTGAGTTCCGCCCGCTTTTGCGGTACAGTGACTCACCCGCTATCTAGCTGAATTGCGGCTACTCTTGTGGTGCAGCGATAGCCGGCTGCAACAGGACTCTCAAAATGGTGGCCAGCTCTTTGGATTTGGGCCTGGACCACTAAAATGGCTCTGGGACACCTTGGAACTCGGACGCCTGGGTGCTAGGGCATGGGCCCCATTCACGAAAGCGTCCCCTCTTTTGACTGATTGTTCTTGTTGACTATTTCTTCTGTTGTCATTTAACGGAACCTTTTTGTACTGCCGAAAAGGGTTCTGGTCCGACCGCTGGTTGGTGGAGACATTTTGACTATATCCTGGACCTGTCCGGCCTCGCCCAAAATGGCGCCGGTATAAATGGGACTCGTAACTCCTTGTTGTGTACTGGTTGCCCAACCTTGATATCACGAGATACGTATGCAGTTTTGAAGCACATGGCGGGCGGGGACGAGAATTGATTGAACATTTGGACATCCCTATTGATATTAAGTTCTGATGTGTTATTGATTACTGTACTATTGAAAGTTCAAATTAACGCCACCTATGGTACTTGCCCGCAAATGTATATCTAGATAATTTTATTGTAACTGGCCCTGTCGTACTTTAATTATAAAATGTACGTCCACCGATTCCGCAACTGTTAGACACCTTAGTTCTTGCAACGTAATGGCCCTTTACGTTCTTCTACAGTGTAAATGTCCCCTCATCATATACGATTACAGTTTGCTCCGTGGCCCACGTGGTTATAGGCCCGTATTTGTATACTGACATTTTCACAATAAAGGTTTTTAAAACAAAACATGGTAGTAGTACCTACATTGGTAAAGTTTTGAATAATAGCCACTGTTTTCGAATCAGTAAAAGGCAAGTGAAATAAAGCAGTCCAATTACATGACGGTTAAAAGGTAGAATACGCTGGAACGCAGTAAAGATAAATGGTGAAGGGCTGTTGTGTTTTCTACTCCTGCAACATAAAGTGATCGATAAGAATCTGATATTCATGCCTATCAGCGACTAAGACAGCAGGCCGAGCCTCTTTTGCTCAACGGCTCCCTCATGGGACGAAGAAACGCCCTTTTTCTCGAAAAAGGAATATTTTACTTGCAGGACAGTTGTAAATTTCCCGGGAAAATACATTAGCCTGGAACATTGTTAGTGATAAACTGTAAATGCATCTGGGTCCTTTACTTTACAAGTCAGAGTGAGAAAAAAAAAGGTGGGGCTTTCATCATTTGGGAAAAAATAATGTTCGAAAGCAATGAAAAGCGTTATTTTTAGGTCATTTGACCAAGCCTTTCATCATTAGAATAACAAAAGTAAAATGAACCAATGAAAAGTTTTATTAACAAGTCACATGACCTGTTATGCTTACGTTACGCGCTGCGCGCCGCGCTCTGGATCGTTTCCGGGAAGCTGCGCCTCGCGCACCGGAGCACTTCCGGGTGCGCTAACGCGGCACGTCATATGACGCATTACGCGACAACGCAGGTCCAGAATATAGTCAAAATGTCTCCACCAACCAGCGGTCGGAACACAACCCCTTTCAGCAGTCCAAAAAGTTCTGTTAAATGACAAGAGAAGGGACAGGCAACAAGAACCATCAGTCAAAGAGGGGAGGGCAAGTTCTTCTCTACCGGGTCACGTTGGGGCTCCACCGGAACTGATCGAATTGGTAGTCTACAGTGTTTCTGGATGTTTCAGACTGAAGCTGGCGTCAACATGAGAGCACCACCATCTCGTGGCTACGTTGTGGCCATTCCGCGAGCAATCATGGCAGTCGCTCCCCACCGGAAGTCTACAAGAGTCGGGGGTCCCGGTGACTGTTGTAGAATCTTCAAGGCTGAGGGGACTCTTTTGGGAATGGGGCCCATGCCCTAGCAGTCAAGCGTCCGAGTTTCACGGTTGCCCAGAGCCATCTTTGCAGGCCAGGCCCAAGTCTGTGGAGCCGACCGCCATTTCGTGAGCTCCGTAGCAGCCTCCTGTCACTGTACCGCAAGATTGGGTGCAATTCCGTTGGATGGCGGGTGAGACGTTGTAATAGCAAGAGCAGGCGCAATTCAGCTGGCCGAGTGAAGCGCTGGGGTGTAGCTGAGAAACCTCCACCTGGGGAGGTGGGGGAGGCTCGTTCGCGCCGCCTCTCCCTTCTACTGCACCCCACGCCGTCTCCTGGCGCAGGTATATGTGATGGTCGGACCAGGGCACCGCAGGACGTGTCTTCAGGTCAAACGGATTGTGGGACAAGGTGTGGAGCAGGCGCAATTATCTCGGCGGCCTCCGTCAAGTGGTTCAGGGAGGCACCGCATCACATTGTTTTCCAATGCAGTCAGGTCCACAAACAGCCCCCATTTACTTTGAGAATAGTGAAGCTGTAGCAGGTGCAAATAAGCTTCAGACAGTGTTACAAGCGTTGCTCGGAACCCTTAACTATGGCACCCAACATCCAGGACTTATGCCATTTGTGCAAGGCAGTGACATCGAAGCATCTCAGGGACCAAGCAACATACCATATACAGAGTCCTTCCCACAACCTCTGCCTTCCTTCTTACCTAGTTATTGTTCTTTCACTCCCACTCCAGGCTTTTAGTCTGTGGATGGAAAACCATGAACCTACACTCACCTATGAAAATCTTACTATTGATGGTTTATTTTGAGCCCAAAATACAAAGGCTTGTTTGGATCGATGTTGGACTGCCATGTAAATAGTTATTTAATAAAATGTTTTAGCCTGTTACTTTGCTGGTGTGTTGTATATATTTATAATATTTGCATAGGGTTTGTCGTTATTTTGGGTGGGGTGGGCGGCGGAGCCGAGCTGTCTTGCAGCCATCATGGTGTCGAGCTCAGTTCCTCTCACTAGTTTTGTATTTGTCATGAGGGGTTGTTCATAATGTTTCTATTTTAGCGAGGTCAAAAAGAGATCCCATTAGTGGCCTACTGATTTTGCTTGATTCCTTTTGTTTTTTTAACGATTTTTCACTATCTGCAAAGACTAAACAGAGTATTGCGACTCTGTGCTTGTTTGTAAATAGAGAATGAACCAAAGAGAACCAATTCCAAAACAATAAATGCTAGGATAACAATCAATCAAATGGAGAGGGAAGCAGGCACGACGGATTACAACGGGGGCAAAGGCCTGTGTTACCTACCCTTCACTATCTGCAAAGAGAGAATACTCCCAAAAGAAAAGAGGAGGGGGGGTAAGGGAGGGCAGCGTTTAAAGTACATCAGCGTGCATAAATACGAAAATGTTTTTACCTACCACGTACTTGACATTTTACAGCTTTTGATATTTGCTATTAAAAAACCATTGAAATTCACTGAAAAAAACATAGGTTATAGACCATATATAGTTAGGAATTAGCATTTACAAAACCTTGAAAATTCGCTGAAAAAACCATAGGTTATAGACCACATATAGTTAGGGATTAGCATTTACAAAACCTTAATTTACTCGCACAAAACCATTGAAATTCGCATATATAGTTAGTTGCACTAACTATATATCGCGCACCCGCAATCCACTGCTGATGATGTCACATATTACATCATTCATGACATGGTCAGTGACATCACTGATGACATCACTGATGACATCTCAAATGACATATATGTATTCCCACGTTATAGTTAGTTGCACTCACTATAACTTGTGCGCCTGCAATGCACTGCTGATGACGTCACATATTACATCACTCATGACATGGTCAGTGACATCACTCATGACATCACTGATGACACCATCCAGTGATTGTGTGTCTTTCTGAAAAATAAATATTAGTGAGTAATATTTAAATATTTAATTATATGTATTAGTGTTTCACTTTGTGTATAAGTGGCTGCATGGGTTGGTGAGTAGCTACATGTGTATGCATATGGGTTATTAAATGTTTTTTTAATATCAGTATGAGCATCTATATGGTTTGGTGGGGGTATTACTTTTTACACATAGATGCATGAGTGACTGATTCTGTGTTTGTATGTGTTTTGAAGACAGCATATGTGCAGGACTGTATGGGTGGATGAGTGTGTATATGTTAGTGAGTGAATGACTGTCTCAGTAGTGTCTTTATCAAAAACTATATATGCTTTAATCTAGTATATGTGAATATTGATGTATATAAGTGAGTACATGTGAGAGTGAGGGATTGTAAGAGTTCCTGTTTAAATTAGTATTTGTTTCTATAAGTGATTGTTTAAGAGAGTAAGTATGTGTAAGTTTCCTTAGAAGTAAAGTGGTAGTGTGTATATATATATATATATATATATATATATATTTGCTCCAAAAATCCCCTCAAACAAAGAAGGAAGCGGCCGCACACTCGTGGTGTAATACAGCAGTTTATTAACACACAAACAGGATGCGTTTCGGCAAACGTGCCTTTTTCCCCTGTGTCAACACAAACAAAGAGGCTCCCGCCATTTAAAGCATTCACACAAGGGTAAAAAAATTTTCCTCATTTGCCTCATTGGTTTCTCCTTTCGTTCTCAAGGGTTTAGTTCATAGACATAGAGAGCTGACAAAAACATCAATCCCACTCTGGGGGCCATCTTAGAGTTTGTCTATATACAATATTCACATGGAGCATATGTCTCTATCGTCACTTTTTAATCAAATGAATAAAGTTTCATTACTTCATGATTTCAAATTATTCTACTAGCTCTCAGTCCTATTATTCATATACACAGTTATATCTATCATTTTAATTTGAATGCATGACGCATAATTGAGCTGTGGATGGGCATCTAATTCATACAACTGAGAAAGTGTTAAAACAAAAACATAATTAAGCCATAGAAATTCACTTAAAAAAAACAAACGTTGCTGGGACATTATAGTTAGAAAATAGAATTTGAAAAACCTTAGAAATTCACTTAAAAACATATATATATATATATATATATCTAAATATATGTATATTACCTACTGGTGGTCGCCAGTAGGTAGTTATAGTTAGGATTGTTTTCCATAGGAAATCCTCAACATTCTATTTGAAATAACTTTGGCCCTGGTTGAAGAATCTTAGCGAATTTCTCAAAGAAGATGGCTCAGTCCGCTGCGCTCCTTCTCTGAAAGTTTGGGGGGGATTGGTCAAGTGGGGGCTGAGATATACGGGGGGTCCCAAAACGTGTTTTCTCCATGTTATTTTCCATAGGACCTTTAGACTCGGCTACAGGTCGAACGGCTGAATGGATTTATAAGAAATTTGGCAAAACTGTAGAGTCCGGTTCGCAGATTACGCTTTTTTGGGAATGGTGTACATCCGTTCAGTAGTTGTTGAGAAAATTAAAGTTAAAGTCAATTATATATCTATAGGCGCGCACGCGTGCGCGCACCCAAGCGGCTGCGCGTGAGTGGAATTTGTTTTTGCTGCATGACGTCTGTTAACGTTCGATTCGAAGGAAATCAGGAAGTTTTGACCGCCATTTTGTCACTTCGAGTAAATATATTGTTCATTTCAAAGCGTTGAAACATGGAAAGGGGAGAAGGTAGAGATTGTCTTGCTGCGTAGGTTTTCTCGGGGTGTGCAGTAAGGCCCTTAAACGCGAAAAGATATAATTTTCTTTTTTTTTAAAGTTACGGGGTGCGCGCACCCGGTCGCGCACACCTATTCACAAGAGTGTGAAAATGGAGATAAATCAGAAATTTGAGTGCTTAGATATAAGGTGGCTCTGAAAAGAGCCCTTGTGTCAATTGAGTGCTTTCTGCATTTATAAGTAAGTACCGATGCAGAGCCTGATGTTGCAGAGGAAGATTCTGTTTCCCTCATTCGTGAAATGAACACCGTCTCTCCTATAGACGTCTTGCATGTGGTATCGCAAGTTGTTGTGGTAAATAGAACCCATGCTATAATCTCTGAGGAAAGCAGAAACAGATTTATTTACATGTCTCCTTGCTTTCTCAAATTGTGCACAATGTTGATTGGACCAATTCCATTTCTGTCTTTGGCATATATTGGAATATACCAAGGCAGATCGAGGAAAAAGTGTCATCAATTGTCGAAAGGTGTCTTTTAGAAGCATTTCCAGACCTACCCCAGTGATTGTGCCTAGATCGTTCCCTCCACAGTGCACAATTATAAGGTCTGGTTCTGGGAGATGCATAAAAGTTTTCACCAATGGAATCAATTGGTGACATTTCAATCATCTTTTGCCAATCCATGTTATGTGTACATTTGGTAAGCCGAGGTTGCAAATTCGTCTGCTTACTGCATATTTTTCACTCCAGTGAATATAACTGTGTCCTATTAGCCAGACCTTCATTTTCAAGGGATTTGTAGTCGTCCTCCGATCGGTTCTGGAAGTGGAATGGTAGTTAGAAATTGAAAGTCAGGATATAAAAAAAGGATGAGGCTGGGTGTGGTTAAAAAAATAAAAATGATTGGTTGATTGTAATAAGTGGAGATTGAAGAGTACGTTGCATGTTAATGTTTATGTTAAACGAAAAGTACTATTGGGTGTGAAAAAAAAAGACATGTAACAGAGCTGTGGATTGGCAGGTGTTTCTGGAGGGAAAACAGTCTTCTTAGTTTGCTGTAGAACGTTGAGACATGAACTTTTGACCTGTGCCTTCAGCAAGGTGCAGAATGAGGTGTTACCATGGAAACAGCCGGAGATGGCAGTTGGTGATGGGTGACTCTCACATGAGACTGAAAATATTGTGAAGGACAACCAATTGAAATGTAAATTTGATTTTACAATTTTGCGTGAGGAAATGTGATTGGCTGAAGAGAGTTATATGAGTGTGTATTGACTGGATATCTGTGCCATTGAATTTTGGTTGCAGTGATAGTAGCATTATTCAGAGTTCCACAAACGAATATCTGTTTTGTGACTTTCACTGTTCTACATCGTTCAAAGCATTGGTAAAGGTAAGTGTGTAACTGTTTGTTTTGTTATGTACCGTATAATATAGTTTAATCACAAACAATGATTAATTTTCCATGTAAAAACACATTTTTGGCTGTCATAATGTGTTGTATTTCTAAAAGTAATTTCTTCCATTTAAATGTTGAATACGCAGTAAAAAACATTTTTAATAAAGAGAGTAATTATTTTTGAAATTTTGAAGCGTTTATATATAATGAGAGAAGTTGTTCAGGAAGTGAAGAAATGATATTAGCAGAGAGACAGATAATGCAGAAAGAGAGAGAAATTGTAAATTACTAGTGATACCGTTGTGAAAAAATGCTAATGGTTAATGAATTCGTAAACTTTTTGTCAGTCGACAAAATTTCAGGCTGGTTGGTGGCCGTGGCCTGCACTGGTGGGGGTGGGGCGAGAGGGACGGGGAAGGGGGCTAAAGTGGTAATGATTAAGGTATTCACAAAGTTTCTGTTAGACGTCAAAATTATAGTGCGGTTTCTGGTCGCCGTTTGCACTGGTGGGGTGAGGGAGGTGGTCGAGTGAAATAAAATGAAAAGTTTTGACCATGAGGTTGTACAGAGATTTGTGTAGTAAATGTGTTCGTACATTGAGGTTGGAAACGGAGTATATAAATATCTCTCTCAGTCCTGCTGTTTGACTGCATCTTCATGTCCCTTCTGTTTTCAATCTCCTTTGCCCTGTGTTATCTTATTGTCTGTGTGTGTCTGCCTTCATTCCGGGCTGAGGAAGTTTGCTGTGGAGGCACACACAGATAGTCCTATCAAAGTAATTGGAACGTTTTCAAAATAATAATTATATAATTGCATTGGTATTTTTAAAGCGCTACTGAATGTTTTCTTTCACAATTACCGCTTGGTTGCTTTCTCAGAGTAGAGGGTATGTCGTATTTCACTCTTTGGTGCCTCTGCATCTGACTCTGTTCTCTGGTGGCTGGCGGAGAACTGTTTGGTATTGTGGAGATGAAAGGGTGATAAGGAGAGAAATACGACATAGCGTCTGGCCTGTAGAAGCGTGGGAGCAGTGATAAACTCTGAGTGAAGCGGAACTGTGGCGGTGCTCGGTAACAGTAAAAAAAATTTTTTAACAGTGGTATAACTGTCTGTACGGTGCGCGACCTACTAAGAAAGAGTTCACGGGACGTAATTGGCTTGCAGGTTCTAGTATCAGTAAGTGAGGTTGAGAAAAGAAAACATTCAGGGCTTTATTTATGAAGGACTTGCGCCACCGGTGCGTCACTTTTTCCCATTTTAAAAAATGAGGCAGCGGTGGCGCAAGGTCTTCATAAATAAGGTCCTCAGTTACTACAGTTGAGGTTATGTGGAACCCATGAATAGTTTTTCAATATGAAATCATTTCAGTTGAGATTATGGATTAAAAGAGCAACCGTGAATATTTGAAATGTTTATTTAGAAATGTACTGTTTTAAAGGCAAATCATTATGTAATATGAGTACAGAAATTGCAAAAAACACAGTAATTGGTATTGTCAGTAGTACATGGAATACAAACGCTATAGTTGAAGAAAAATGAATATAGTTGGAAAAAAACATTGTACACTCTTATAAGGAAGTATATTATATTTTAATAAATGGAAGAAGGTCTCTGGCCTTTCAGTTTAGGAACGATATATGAAAATGCAAGTGGTTATACATCATTACTTTATCAATCAGCTGTCTACATGCGAAGCACTATCAAGTTTCTGTTATGTCACTGTGTGAGGGAAAAAAAAAGGCACCAAAAGCGACAAAATGGTGAGAGGTGCATGTATGTAATCTGTTGGATGCTGCGCAAATCACTATTGAGGAGAACTACTGTATTGAGATATCTTTTGAAGGTTGCAGTATTGCATTTGAAATACAGCACAAGTAACAATGGAAATATTGTTGAAAGAACATATTTTTCTGTAAAGTATTTAAAAAAAATAATTTTATAGAAAATTAAAGGAGCAGAGGCGTGTGAGGCGGAAATAAGCAGTTGACATGCGAAATGGTGTTTACAGTTATAAAAAACTCGTTTAAAATTTACACATTAATTAGGGCACATGTAGCATATATTAGCAAGTTTTGCATCGAGTACGATTGAAATAACCTTAGATAAGATATGCAATAGAATTGTTGAGATTAGACTGTAATAAAATAAAGTTGAAAATCGAGTAGCTGAAGAAACAAATGTAGTCCACATAAAAGACCAAAATTTAACCAGCACGAAATCTTAATGTCCACTGTTATTAAAGCCAATAGGTCTGTTCTTCATAAGAAAATATGGAAAAGAACGTGAAGAATATAGGGAAGCAAAAGGAAATGAGGACGTCAATGGCTTGCATAAGAGTTTTCGAAGCATTGTTTAGGCAAAATAGGTAGCTTCTGCTTCTAACAGGAAATCACTTTTATCATTTGAAAGTATGTCAGCTATCCAATGGAAAAGTGTAAAGCAGTACTCATGATCTGTTATAATTGGAGCCTCTTTTATTATCAGAGGGCAGCTCGGTGGGTTTTCGATGTAGCTCTCTGTTAGGAAAGAGTTAACCGTCCATTGTGTAGGCAAAATAGGCAGCAAGTGCTTCTAACAAAAAATCACTGTTATTATCTGAAAACATGTCAGCCATCCAATTGAGAAGAGGAAAGGAGCATTCATGATCTGTCATTATTGGAGCGTCTTTTACCATCAGAGGGCAGCTCGGTGGGTTTTCGATGCAGCTCTCTGTTAGGAAATCTGCGCCGCTGCGAATATATTCCAATGACCCAGAACTCCTTGTATCGCTGCAAAGGCCATAAACCCTCCGTTGTAACAAAGCTGTTCATGATCAAGTAACGGATTCATGAGGTGATTGTAATTCGCTTCAGGAGGTACCAAATTGCAGAGACATAAATCCAGGGCCCACGTGAAATCACAGCTCAGGCAATGAAATACAGGCTGCACACAGGTGAAATACGAATATCGAAATGATAATCGATATGAAGTATTCAAAGTTGAGAGTGCTAAGGTGCCGTAGTAGAGAAGCATTCTCTGTCGAAATTGTTCTAAGTGGTCCGGCTCGTTTGCGAAGGCAGGAGGGACATCCATTTTGAATTTACCAAGATGGTAAAGGAAACGGCGCAGCACTGCCGGTTGTATAGCAACTCCACAGAATTAGGTCGCCGGCTATGCAGTGGAGAGGAGCAAAATGACTTGATAAATTTTCTAGGAGTCTAGTCACTTAAATATTGCTTAGTAGTTATCAAAAAAGTAGCCTGTCTTGAAGTGGAGGATGCGTTAAAAAATAAGGGAGTCATTTGAGCAAGTTGTAAAGCAAGGTCAATTTTTTTTTACACCAATGCTGTTTTCTGTGAATGTTAGCTTAGTGAAAGATATGTGTGTGAGCAGATGCTACGTTCAGTTTTAAATGTGACAATGGAGCTCTTGTTCATGTCTTCCGATTCAAGGTCGGTATTCGCTGCCAAATGCAAATATCAAGAAACGCATGCGTGGGGTAGATAGTCTACATTCTTAAAGGAAAGCAAATGGAGGGTTATTTTTACCGCGTTAGCATTGTCGTTTAAAAAGTTACAGTGATTTTCATTATATGTTAAGAAAGTATCACTGATGAAGACTGAAAATAAATCCTTAAAAATAACAGGGACTGGTGTATTTTAGAAAAGGTGTGTAACATTACATGAATTGTAAATAAAAAAATAATGTAATTGAAAGTGTATGGTTTAAAAATGAAATGTAAAGGTTTATAGTTCACGTTTTGAAAGCGGTTCTAGAGGGCCAGATGCATGATAGATTTAAAAAAAATACTACATGTTTTTCAATAGTATTATGTAAAAAATATGTGTCTTTATGTACTATTTAGATTATCTGCCTGTTGCCTATTCTTTGAGTTTTAGTAATCCTGTGTCTTATAAGTTTACCAGGGGCGGTTTGAGGTTCATGTTGGCCTTGGGCAGGGAGGGTAGGTTGGGGGTTTGTAATAGGGGGTCCGGGTGGGGTGGAGTGCGGAGTTTAGTGAAGAGGGAGGGGGGGGGGGTTAGGGTGTTTGGTAATGGAGCAGAGTCAGAGGACGCCAAATTTCTGTTATGGGGTGCCATGGAAATATGTATCCATTCTCAGAGGTTTATTATATTAAGGATATATATTAACATGGTGGCTCTTGGGGTTTTGTGGTTCTGTGCAAGTGTACTGCTTGCATGTATATAATGCTGGCCCTGTAGTTTTTGTGTATGGACATGGGGCGTTATTTATGACGGCCTTGCGCCACCTGTGCGTCACTTTTCCCATGCTAAAAGTGACGCAGTGGTGGCGCAATGTTTTCATAGATAAGGCTTTTGTTTTTTTGTGACTTGGCCTTTTAGTTTTGAAAGCCTACTGTTGTAGGTGCATGAATTTTAACATGGGGAAAAGTGACATATCTGTGGCACAATGCTTTTATAAATGAGAAATTTTGTATTTATTTTTAATGGAGAGGATTTTGGGAAACTTATTAGTTATGCTTGTTCAATAACTTTACCAGGGGCGGTTTGAGGCTCATGGTGGCCTTGGACAGGGAGGGTAGGTAGGGGGTTTGTAATAGGGGGTCTGGGTGGGGTGGAGTGCGGAGTTTAGTGAAGAGGGGGGGGGTTAGGGTGTTTGGTACTGGATCAGAGTCAGAGGATGCCAAATTTCTGTTATGGGCTGCCACGCAAATATGTATCCATTCTCAGAGGTTTATTATATTAAGGATATATATTAACATGGTGGCTCCTGGTGTTTTGTGGTTCTGTGCAAGTGTACTGCTTGCATGTGTATAATGCTGGCCCTGTAGTTTTTGTCTATGGACATGGGGCCTTATTTATGATGGCTTTGCGTCACCCGTGCGTCACTTTTCCCATGGTAAAAGTGACGCAGTGGCGGCGCAATGTTTTCATAAATAAGGCTTTTTTTGTTTTGTGACTTGGCCTTTTAGTTTTGAAAGCCTACTGTTGTAGGTGCATGAATTTTAACATGGGGAAAAGTGACATATCTGTGGCACAATGCTTTTATAAATGAGAAATTTTGTATTTATTTTTAATGGAGAGGATTTTGGGAAACTTATTAGTTATGCTTGTTCAATGCTATAATGATTGTATATTGTGTAGGAAATAAGTTTGTAATAAGTTAATAACATTTTATTATTTCCATTTTTAGAGTGTTTGGTGCCTGTAAGGATCAACCTGCTATTTGAAGTTATATATTGAGAGTATATATTCTTTTTTTCAGGTGAGTTCCTTTTTATGCTTTGGCAATTTCTGTGGGTGGTGATGAAAATAATAAAGAATAATTTGTAAATGTTTTGAACATAATTTTATCTTAAATTTTTCACATGTGGTTCTATCTGCTTATACTACATTTGTTTTTTGAGATGTTCTCCATTGACAGTTCAAATTATGTTTTAATGAGCTTGGGATATGTGTTCTTTTGCAAGGAGTTCAGATTTAGAAATCATTGGAGTATAATTCTTTCAGGTTTCTTTTAATTAATACTTGTGAAGTGCTCATTATTTTTGAAATCTTGTTGTATTATGTTTGGCAGTGTTCCATTTTTATTTACAGAGAGGTATTATGATATGGATCTAAATGTAATGCTCATGTTTCCTGCATATCTGTGAATATACCATGTATAGGTACTTTTTTACATATTAATGTAGAGCTTTATTATGAGGTGGTTGTTCATGGTAAGTATGACATTTTGCATATGCTAAGACATTGACATGGTGAGTATACTGTTGTAATATAAATGGGACTGTCTCTGTGGGAAGTAGTAATCTGTTAAGTGAATTACATGCTTTGTATAGTGTGATCCTTTTCTTTAGAGTGCATACATTTATATTGCACTTTGTAGTGATGAAATAAAAGAAATGAGTCTCTAAAAATTTTTGCCCAGGTAATGAATATTTCAAATATCTAGAAAATCTAAAAATAAATTTTACAGTGAAATGTCTTTTATCAACAGTAATTATTTAATTTAAAAAAAAGCACAGTGTCAATGTTTAGAGTTATATTGCCAATTTCTTTTTCAAAACAAGAGGTATGTGGTATCTTACAATATATAGAGTTAATAAGTTAGAGATTATAAAATTATCTGTAGTTTAAAAATTAGTAAAGGTAGTTTTCAATTATACACTTATGGACAAAGATATAATTTAGTCTTTATATTTTTTTAAAAGGATAAAGAAGAATTTATTAAAAAAATACAATGGAGAATTTTTACAGAAGAAAATTAAGTTCATTTTGATATAATAAATGAACTGATGGAGGAAATATTAGACGCGGTTGTTGGAGAGGAAGCGGATGAAAATGATTATTTTATGGACATTTCATTAGATTCAGCTTATTTAGAGCTGATAGAAGATGAGGACAATGGACTTGAAGAAGTCCCTGATGAACTGATGTTGGAAGTTCTTTTAAATTATGAACTTTTGAATAAATAAAAAAAAATGATAGCAAAGCATTCGTGATGATAGTTTTCTTGATATATTCGTCGATGAAGTGCTTCATGAGAGTGATAAGATATGTTCTCATGAAGTGTAAAAGTGATTGTAGAAAAAAAGATTAAAACACTTATGATGACCGATAGTTCTTGAAAAAAGTGTACTGTTTGTATGCTTTAAAAATTTTTTTTAAAAATTGTCTATAAAGTTTAAAGAAATATAGAGTCTGATAAATTTACAAGGAAAATTCACTACAGGATTTACTACTTTGTTCAGAGATTTTCTGTTATTATCTGTATTTTATTAGAAAATGAATGTGTGGTTTTAATTTGTACGGTATATGCTAGTAGTGAACTATAATATTTGTTATTTTTGTGTCTTACAGATTCACAATTTCATCAAAATTTTAAATTAAGATGCCGACCAGAATTGAAAAAAAGAAACTCTACAAACGGAGTTATAGTTTGAAGAAGAAAAGTACAGAATTATTTTCAAAGAATGAGAGGACGGATACAAAGAAGAGTGCTCCTGGTAAGCAAACTAAAAAGGTTTTTAAAAGCATTTTGGGAAGGAAAAATGTAAATATTGAAGTTCAGAAGGAGAAAACGATTTCACCATCTAAAAGAAGATCTGGAGTCAAACAAAGTACTA
Organism: Lissotriton vulgaris; assembly: GCF_964263255.1. NCBI lineage: Eukaryota > Metazoa > Chordata > Amphibia > Caudata > Salamandridae > Lissotriton > Lissotriton vulgaris. The sequence continues at coordinate 1,086,092,012 of NC_141697.1, read as the reverse complement.
TTACTGGAATTAGGAAAGATGAAAGTCTATACAGTAAAACCCGGAGCAATCAATTCAGCCAAATCAGGAAGCGTATGTTTTACAACAGAGTCGTTTTGAATTTATTACAAAAGGAGAAAGTTTCTAAAAAAAGATCTGTTTTTCTTTAAAAAAAACTATATAGAGAGGGTATCGTTGAGCGCGCATTTGAGACAAAAAGAAAATTATTTATTTTAATACTTAATAGAATAAATATTTTAAATAAGGCGATTCGAGTTTTCAAAGGTAAAAGTAAATGGAAGAGACATATAAATAGGAGTAATTTTTGTAAAGTGTTTTCTGGGAAGTGGATGCATACTTCAACTTCTGAGCCATTTTTTAATGAAGAGAGTTACTTTCAAAGTAACGATCTGTTGCATGCAGTTGACACCACTGGTCGAGCGTATGAGGTGAAGGATGGTTCAGCAAAGGAATTTATGGATAAAGTGCAACAGAAAGATAGTGTTTTGGATTCTCATCTAATTAATTTAATGGCTTGTCAGCGGGGTACTAATGAGTATTGGTACCGTCGTCATGGAGATTTGAAGTGCATGCTTAGAAACTTAGGAGCACCAACATGGTTTTTAACTCTAAGCTGTGCAGAGTATGCTTGGGAAGATTTAATTGAATTTCTTCGGGAGGCGAATGCAAACATTGAAAATATAAACTACAAGACACCTGGAGAACTGTGTTCATTAGATCCAGTTAATGTTTGCAGGTATTTTAATCATAGATTTGAAGCTATGATGTCTTTCATTACTAACAAGAAAAATCCGCCTATTGGTGAAGTACTGGATTTCTTTTGGAGAAAAGAATATCAAGCAAGAGGTGCTCCTCATATTCATATGCTGCTATGGATTAAGGATGCTCCTAAATTTGGAATAGACTCGGATGAGACTGTACTGTCTTTTATTGAACAGTATGCCACTTGTGACATACCTAATAGTAGCACTGATAAGGACTTAAGAGGAAAAGTGTTACGTTTTCAAAGTCATCGCTGTGGAAAATATTGTCGGCGAAAATTCAAATCAAAGAGCAAATTTTACACCAAATGTCGCTTTGGATTTGCACGACCGGCACTTTCAAAAGGAAGAGTCAACAATTTGATGTCATGTTTGCAACATAATTTCAGAAGGAGGTCACCTAAAAATACGTACAATTTAAGAAGAGGTGAAGAATCGAAATATATTAATGACTATAACCCAGTCATTTTGTCCATGTGGAATGCTAACATGGACATACAATATGTTGCAGACAACTCTATTGCTGTGGCTCGATATGTAACATCTTACATCATGAAATCTGAAAAGATGGAACTGAAGGAGATGTGGGAAGACATTTCTCATGAAAAGAGCCTGAGCAAGAAATTATATACGTACAGTTTGAAGATGCTGTCTCATCGAGAAATTGGAGCATATGAACGTTGTGACAGATTATCATCAGCAAGTCTTTATGCGAAATCAAGGACTATTCTCTGGGTGAGTTTGGGCCTAGCAGAAACACGAAACCGTGTTCTGAAACCTGTGCAAGAAATTGAGTATTTAGCCCAGAAAGAACCAAACAGTACAGACATTTTGAAAACAAATATGTTGGATACATACTATCCAAATAGAAGTGCTCTGCTTGAAAACATTTGTCTGTATGAAATACTTCAAAATTATACTTTTAAGAGAAATGTTACGGAGAATATTGATAAAGGTGTACATGCTGTAATTGGACATGAAGGATGTCTGGTAAAACAAAGAAAAGGACACTTGATAAATCATCGGAAACTGAGTTGCGAAACACCTGATAAAAGAGAATTTTACTATTTTGCTCTTTTGCAACTCTTTAAACCATGGCGTACAGAAGAGGAACTACTTGGAGACTTTGATAGTTATGAAGATTCATTCAACGCATCTAAAAGTAGTATTGAATGTCCTGTTTTCAGCAATTATCTCCAAATGTTGAATGACGAAATAGAGCAAGAAGCGACAATTGCAGCGGAGATTGCTAGAGATAGTTCACAAGGTAGTCAAAGTTCGGCTTCATTAAGTCAAGATCCACTGGGACAACCAATTATTCAAAATGAAGCAGCCACCGCCATGGATGAGGTGGAAAGCGCAATGCAGCAAGGTCAAGAGGAAGTAATCGACTTAGAAGAATTAAAGAAGCAGTTCAATGTTGAGCAAAGACAGATATATGATGAAGTGACAGAGCACATTGAGCATGGCTTTCGTCATGAGAGAAAAGATTGCTCATGTATGTCACTTGAACCTATTCGATTATATGTAAGTGGAGAAGCTGGGACTGGTAAAAGTTTCCTAATTAAAGGAATTACTACATATTTACAGCAAACAACTCAGTCAACACTGTCGTGTGTTGTTACTGCTCCAACTGGATTGGCAGCACATAATATAAAAGGTTTTACTTTACATCGTTTGCTGATGCTGCCAGTTGAACATGAAAATAAATTACAATATCAGAAGCTATCTGGAGAAGCTTGTTTTGAAGTTTCTAGAGTCCTTAAAAAAATGAAACTTCTTATTATTGATGAAGTAAGCATGGTCTCCAATTTAATGCTTGCTTTTGTGCATTTACGAATGCAACAAACACTTAAGACAGAGTATGATGTGTTTTTTGGAGGTAAACATGTCATAGTTTTTGGAGATCTACTGCAGCTAACTCCTGTGAAAGGACAACCTGTATTTGAAACTGTTACACATGAGGAGACCAGAAAGTGCCTGGGCAGTATTGGAAATGTAAATATATGGTCACATTTCAAATATACTGAACTGATTCAAAATATGCGACAGGCAAAGGATACTAAATATGAAAGTATTCTTCAAGATATTAGGATTGGAAAATTAACTGAAGATGCGAAACACACTCTACGAACCCGATTACTTTCCAAGCTGTTTCCTAATGAAGATAATGTTTCTGAGAGAATATATAGTAAAGAGGTAGCAGATAAGTCAGTGATATGCTTGATGCCAACTCTGAAAGAATGTTCAGTTTTTAATGAGAAAATGTTGAATTTAGAAAATCAAGAAATTAAGAAACTGGAAGCTAAAGATAGAATAGAGCATGAAGGTAGTACTATTGTTTTGTCTGAAAAGTTGAAATTAAAATTGGATTCTCTTCAAAAAACTATATCTAAAACTGCTGGTTTAGAGAAAAATCTGTATGTATGTTTAAATTGTCGGATAATTTTAAGAAGAAATTTACATGTAGAAAGAGGATTGGTAAATGGAGCAATGGGTAATGTTGTTGGTTTTGTCAAATATACCAATAGAGATGAGATTGAATTTTTGAGGATAAAATTTGATGGGATTGAGGAAGTTCAACAAATTAGTCGATGTTCAACTCGTTTTTTGCTTGTGAAAGACTTATATGTCCGTCGTAAGCAATTTCCAATTTGTTTGGCATATGCAGTGACTATACATAAATCTCAAGGTTTAAGTGTAGATTGTGCTTTGGTAAATATTGGAAGCACTGTATTCAAAGAGGGCATGGCGTATGTTGCTCTATCGCGAGTTAGAACTTTATGTGGACTTTATCTAATTGATTATGATGAGACAAAGATTAGTGCAGATTTAAATTGTGTGAAGGAGTATAATAGGTTAAGAAGAGAATATGCTCCAAGTTTACCTCAATATCCTTTAATTGAAAGGTGTATAGTTGGTCAGAAAAGGAAAAATGAGGACAAATGTGCTGAAGTAGTCGAGAAACGACGAAAAAAAGATGTAGCTGTTGTTGGTAGCCGTAGCAAAACTGTTAGTATTGAAGAGATTGTTGGATTTAAGTTTGAAAATAGGTCTGGTGTCAACTGCTATGCAAATGTAGTAGTTAATGTTGTTTTCTTTCTGAAAAATGTTAAGGAACAGATTATAGAAAATCAGGAGCATACATTTTGCTATTCTTTAAATTCTATATTTGAAATGTGTAGTAGTGGTGAAAGTGAAGTAGCACGTGTTTCAGAACTAAGGAATGTTTTAGACATATGTGCAGGACTAAATACATTTTCTCAGAATATTCAGCAAGATTGTCAGGAATTTATCATGTATATGTTTACAGTTTTGGAAGATGAAGGTGTAGATATTGATAGTCTTTTTGGGCTTTCTATAAATGGGAACATAAGTGTGATAATTGCTCATTTTTAAGTAGTACTGAGATACCCAGTGAAAATGTTTTATATTTGACATTACCAGACTGCAAAGAAGTGCCTTTTAATAAACTAGTTAAAGATGCGCATCAGAACATGGTCTGTTCTCAATGCAAGTCTGAAATGTTATCAACTTTATTTATCCATAGATACAGACAATATGTAATTTTAATGTTTCAACGAAGCAGAGCTGATGGGAGTAAATTGTCAACTTTAATTAAAAATGTTGTGGCTTCTCAAGTTTCTATTTCTAGAAGAACATTTGTAACTGTAGCCATTATTTTTCATGAAGGGCCATCTACATCATTAGGACATTATACAGCTTATTTGAAGTGTGCTAGTGGCTGGACGCTTTGCAATGATAGCCAATTGACTTTTAAAAAACGTTTGCCTTTTGCCTTAAGTAACTCTTATTTGTTATTTTTGGAACCCAAATTTCAGTAGAATGATTTGCTGTACGAAGATGTATATTGTAAAGATCTGAAACTTACTAGTTTACAAATATCATGTAAATGAGGGTGTACAAATCTATAAATGAAATTTGTGTTTTGCATAGTGGTAACATCAGGTACAAATTTACTTAATGTTTGATGGTATAAAATATGGTACAAATTTTGATTGTGAAAGTACAGAAAACAATAGATAAGACTAAGATTAAATAATTTCAGAAAAAAACTACTTAACTCATAGTATTTGGCCACGTGGAAAAATATGAGAGAAGAAAATGAGTACTTTTGAAAATTATTTCAAAACTTATATGGACGCAAGTGTTTGGGAGAGGTATTTAAAAGATAATGAGTTAGCTTATACAATTTGCCCACGCGGAAAGGTATGAGAGAAGAAACTGTGTCTTTCAAATACATTTTTTATAGGAGATTGCTGCACGGGGCTTTGTTGAGATATCTTGAAAAATAAGTGGTATACTTTATTTAGCTTGTAACTGTGGAAGATGTAGTGTGCTTACTCAAGAAATTGCGAATTTGAGGAAAACATTTAAGACATGTTTTTTTCAAGTATTTATAATATGTATGCAGATTTTGTATGGGTTTTTTAAACACAATCATTTTGATTGTGTTTTTTTTCCCCGCTGTTATATGATGATTAATATTGAAATCACTCTTGATAGTGAAAATCAATGTATTCTGAGGACAGCAAAAATAAATCATTTAATATGTTGTTTACTTATTTTGTTACATTGCATTCAGAAATATGTATTATAACAGATTTTTTTTTACTCTCCTCCACAGATATTATATTTATAAGGTAAGTTTAATTAATAATATCTGACAGTTTTCTTTGCATCTCTCTTATTGTTTCCTATTGTTTTTTCTTTAAATAATATACTTTATAATCTTATTTTTAATTTTCTTCCACAGGTGCTACGTTTTAATAAGAAATTAAATTTTGTTTTCTTTTTTTTAGGTAAGTATATATAATAAAGACATTTTTACATCATTGTGTTATTTATTTCTCTATCCTTCTTAAAGCAATGTCATCTTTTATATTGAACACTTCCACATAGGATTGGGTGCATTGTTAGAAGGTATGCTTTAAAAGTGATTTAATAAAATGAGCGACATTTCACTGAGTGAGTTTAGCAATAGTGATATATGAAAACAATGATGGATATGATATTAAATGTTACATGGTGTTCTTTGCAGGACTTTAAATCCTGTGTTGCAGTGCCAATTCTGCCTCAAGATTAGGGGGCTGGGGGGCTTAGTGGTACTTGTATGGTCATGATAGAGCTACTCCTTTCTGAGCCATGGTTCAGGTGTGTTTATGATAGAGTGGTTCCGTCATGGTTCTGCTTAGTGAATAGAACGTGTCAAGGAAGCGCAATGTTAGTGTTGTGCATGCACAGCGGCAAGTTCATCACAAATGTTGTCCGTCCTGAGGACAGCTGAGGCAATGCTCATGATGGAGCAGCTTTGTGATGAGTATGGAAGCATTTAACAGCTGTTAAAAAAACCTGAGGGGTCTCTATAAAGACGAGATATGTGTGTCATTCTAAAGCCCTGTATCATAAAGAAGTGTTCCTCTGAAGTAATGCGTCTTGAAAGTGGCTGACTGTAATTTATGAGATTTTACTCAGTGACTTTCTGGGCCATGTTGTTTCAAAATTGTGCATGTGATTGAAGTAGGCGTAGGTCTTGACGCAGCAATTTGAATATAGAGGTATATTATCAAGGGTGTTTATCTGTGTTTTTTTTGCTTTAAACGCCAAGAAAGCAGAGATAAAATTATCTCTCTATTACCTAGCTGCTGCTAACACCAGTTAGCGACAGCTAGTAGGAGATAGTGAACATTTTGGGCCCCACTTTGCATGTCAGTTACATTTATATCTAATGAGATGCAAAGTGGGCGTGCCAAGATGTTAGCGACTGAAAATAGTCTCTAACATCGCTATCTCTTATTACTAGCTTTTGGAGATATTTGCGCTAAGCGGAAATATTTCTAAAAGCTAACACCTGCCCTGAGCAGTTCTTAGCCATGTTATCCAATGGGAGGTGGATAACATGGCTAATAGCATTAGGTCGCTATGCATGAATAATGCTGACTTTTCTGTGATACTCATGCTTTGCAACGATTTTTACCGCATTTGCGTTAAACCTCATTAATACCAAGGTTTATTTGTGGTAGAAATCGCTGCAGCGCTGCGGTAAATTTTTAGTCTCTAACCAAGTAGAAGGACTACTACATACTTGAATATTGTTTAGTGCTTATTTTCATTGAGACCGTCACAGAAGTTCAATGGATCCGAGACGCTGTTCTTGTGCATCTTGGCGACTGCCAAGCCGTTGTAGCAGTGGGAGTCAAGCCTCTCCAAGGGGTGCAGCGTAGCTCCTTTTGATGTTTACAATTGCAGATAGCAGGGTACAGATGTCCGTGAAATTTATGGATGCTTAGTCACAGTAGAGTGTACGTGGTGCTCTTAGCACCTCATTACGACACACAGGGGAGCCACGTTGCACAGTTGGAGATCAGAGACTTAGGAAATAAAACTTTATGATAGCAAGGGCTCTAAGCGATACAAACGCCCGTTCTCGGTGTAAAAAATATCACCGCTATTGGTGGTATTTTCTACGGTGTTAGTGCTCGAAGGAGAATAGTAACATATATGTGAAAGAAAATTCTGTAACAGGCTCAGCATTTCACATTATCGGGTGAAAACAAAAGTTGTTCTCACATAGCAATAAGTCCCTTGTAATTAAGGGACGGAGTGTATCTAGTGTTATTTACTACACTGCTATGTGAACGATGTCGAATGTTTCATAAGAGGAGGCTTTAAAAGTTTTTCGATAAGCTAGTTTTCCAGGGAAGTGGGTGCAGTGTTCCGTGTAAATTGGAGAATAGAAACTAGTAAGAACCAATTGGAAGTGTTGTTTTGAAGTCACATGACTTGGCATGCGTGTCTCGATGCCTGTACGCGATAGGTGGGTGCGCGCACCCGGTCGCGCACTAAAAGAAAGCGGCGAGAAAATATCAGCTAATATGCTCTTGGAGCTCGTTTTGGTACAAAGAGTTAGTTCTGAAAAGAACAATTTTTTTTTTTTGGGGAAACAAGTGTTATGATGCTTTTGATTTCTTAAAGTTGCTACGACATTTTTCAGTATGTCATACTATCAAAATAAAGTGAAGACATTTTTACTTTTCTTGGAGCATTTATGACTCTCAATTTTGAGTTTAATTAGAATAAAGCTTTGCTCTCCGTATACAAGAAGTTTTCCACAGTTCTTGCATTTCATGAGCACGTTCGCAAGATGTGGTCTCAAGTCCATCTCAGCACTCGATGGAGATACAGGTCGTCCTGCAGAAGATGTGCTGGTCACTTCTGATGGTAATAGCGTGGCCTTCTTTTTTCTTCTTAAAGGTGGTCGCTCATTTCCTTCAGATTCCGAAGATGAATGCGGAACGGCAGCCATTTCAGCAAAGTCTTCGGGAAGATGTTCGACGTTGTTCTCTCTTGAGAGTAGAAAAGAAAGTGATGGAAGTGGGTGGAGTGCTGCGTGTAAATTCCAGAATAGAAACTACCAAGAACCAATTAGAAGTGTTGTTTTAAAGTCACATGACTTCACATGCAAGTCTCAGGTCCTGTACGCGATAGGTGGGTACGCGCACCCGGTCGCGCACTAAAAGAAAGAGGCGAAAAAACATCTCATAATATGCTCTTGGAGCTCGTTTTGGTAGAAAGAGTTAGTGTTATGATGCTTTCGATTTCTTAAAGTTGCTACGTAATTTTTCAGTATGTAATACTATGAAAATGAAGTGAAGAAATGTATCTTTTCTTGGGGCATTTGTGACTTTCAATTTTCAGTTTAATAAGAACGAGGCTCTGCTCTCCATACAAAATAATTTCTCCACACTCGTTGCATGTCATATGCACCTTCGCAAGATATGGTCTCAAGTCCATCTCAGCACTCGATGGAGATACAGGTCGTCCACCAGAAGATGTGCTGGCCACCTCTGATGGTAATAGCGTGGCCAGGGCTCTTGTCGATGCTTTTGCATAATGCTCAGGGTGCCTTTGTTTAACATGCCGCTGCATGGTATGTATAGAAAAGGAATATTTTCTATTTGGATTTCCCCTTGAGAGCTCCGAATTGCATATCGTGCAGGTTACTTTTGGCGCATTCACTTTCTTTTGATCTTCAGGATAAGTGAAAAATTGCCAAATGAAAGATTCCTTTTTTCTTCTTAACGGTGGTCGCTCATTTCCTTCAGATTCGGAAGATGAATGCGGAAGGGCAGCCATTTCAGCAAAGTTTTCCGGAAGATGTTCGACGTTGTTGTCTCTTGAGAGTAGAAAAGATTGTGAGGAAAGTGGGTGGAGTGCTTCGTGTAAATTCCAGAACAGAAACTACTAAGAACCAATTGGAAGTCTTGTTTTCAAGTCACATGACTTTACATGCGCTTCTCAGGACGTGTAGGCGGTGACACTATCTAGTTACAAACGTGATTTGGAAGTAGCGATGTTCTTCACTGAAGTTTAAAAACGTGAAAAGAAGTGAATTCAAACACATACGGATTTCACATATTTTTAGAGCTCGATTTAAGTATACAATTATTAAATTATAAAACCTTTTATATTTTTTTAAAAAAAATATTAAGGTGTGTACAACCAGTCACGCACGAATGATTAAAAAGAAATTCGGCTCCATTTCATTAAAAGGTTTATATGAAAAAAAAAAAGCCTAGGTTCAGTGTCTTTAACGTACTATAAGTTCTTTCATTGGTCTATGAAGAAATTGATTAGGTTTAAATTGGAAAGCTTTCATGAAATAAATAGGTGGTTGCGTGCACTCGGTTGTGCACGTAAGATTGGTATGTCTATATTTATTTCAGGTATATCTTTCATACTTAGGAACTAGCATTCAAAAAACCTATGAAATTCACTGAAAAAACCATAGGTTTTACACACGTTATAGTTAGGAAGTAGCATTTGAAAAACCTATGAAATTCACTGAAAAAACCCTAGGTTTTACACATGTTATAGTTAGGAAGTAGCATTTAAAAAACCTATGAAATTCACTGAAAAAACCATAGGTTTGACACATGATATAGTTAGCTGGACATTTCACTCATATAAAACCAATGAAATTCCCCATTATAGTTACTTCAGCTAACTATAACTCGCGCGCCCGCAATGCACTGCTGATGACTTCACATATTACATCACTCATGACATGGTCAGTGACATCACTCATGTGCAAGAGGTCGGGACTTGACAGGGTGCACGAAAATGCCTGCTCGTGCTCTTGGACTCTGATGAAAGGGAAAGCATCCCTGAAACGCGTAAGCCCAAGGGGGGCACCATAACGGGGTGAGAAGCAGCCTGTTATTGAAATAAAAGTAATGTTTACTTACCTGTGGAGGAGTGCGGCCTCGCATCTGTGGGAATTTTGTAGCAATACATTCGCGGCGCCTTCGGCCGTGGAGGGAACGCACCAGCCTGGAAAGAAATGGATCTGCGCAATGAACTTTTTTCACTTGCGGACAGCGAAGCAGGTACTTTAACTCAACAGGCTACGTCTCACTCGGGGGCTTAATGGTGAGCTAAAGAAGTGGCCCCTTTAAAAAAGCACGAGCAAGAAACCCACTGGAGGGTCAAAAGGTGCGTGAATTGAACTGCATGTCCCAAGAGCCTTCAAAAAAGCGGAACACCGGAGGAAAATTAATTATGCAAATGTGCAAGAGGTCGGGACTTGACAGGGTGCACGAAAATGCCTGCTCGTGCTCTTGGACTCTGATGAAAGGGAAAGCATCCCTGAAACGCGTAAGCCCAAGGGGGGCACCATGACGGGGTGAGAAGCAGCCTGTTATTGAAATAAAAGTAATGTTTACTTACCTGTGGAGGAGTGCGGCCTCGCATCTGTGGGAATTTTGTAGCAATACATTCGCGGCGCCTTCGGCCGTGGAGGGAACGCACCAGCCTGGAAAGAAATGGATCTGCGCAATGAACTTTTTTCACTTGCGGACAGCGAAGCAGGTACTTTAACTCAACAGGCTACGTCTCACTCGGGGGCTTAATGGTGAGCTAAAGAAGTGGCCCCTTTAAAAAAGCACGAGCAAGAAACCCACTGGAGGGTCAAAAGGTGCGTGAATTGAACTGCATGTCCCAAGAGCCTTCAAAAAAGCGGAACACCGGAGGAAAATTAATTATGCAAATGTGCAAGAGGTCGGGACTTGACAGGGTGCACGAAAATGCCTGCTCGTGCTCTTGGACTCTGATGAAAGGGAAAGCATCCCTGAAACGCGTAAGCCCAAGGGGGGCACCATGACGGGGTGAGAAGCAGCCTGTTATTGAAATAAAAGTAATGTTTACTTACCTGTGGAGGAGTGCGGCCTCGCATCTGTGGGAGTTTTGTAGCAATATATATATATATATATATATATATATATATATACTACTCATGAACGTACCCCCTAGAGTGTCCGCCAAGCCTGCTATCAAGGCTCGGCACTGGCTCCCAGTTCGCCAAAGGGTGGAATTCAAAGCCATGTGCACGGCCTATAAACTGATCAAAGGCTCGGGACCTGCAATCCTCAGCGGCCTGGTTACTCCATACAAAGCATCCAGAGCCCTACGGTCCGAGAACGAGCACCTAGCTAACATCCCCAAATTCAAGAGGACTCGCACCGGAGGCCGACGCTTTTCTGTAAAGGCGTCCACTGGATGGAACTCCCTCCCACGTTCTCTCAGACTGGAGCCCAGCTATCTGGTTTTCAGAAAAAAGCTCAAAACCCTTCTGTTTCCCAATAAGCCCTCTGCCCTTCTCCCTCTCAGTAGGATACAAATCTCTCACAGCGCGGGGATGCCCTCGGGTCACCAGGCGCTTTACAAGTCGCTAAATAAATAAATAATAAAATAAATAAATATATATATATATATATATATATATATATATATATATATATATATATATATATATGCATATATATATATATATATATATATATATATATATATTCACAGAAAAAACCATAGGTTATAGTGGATATATAGTTAGGAATTTGCATTTACAAAACCTTGAAAATTCAATGAAAAAACCATAGGTTATAGGCCATATATAGTTAGGAATTAGCATTTACAAAACCTTATTTTACTCGCATAAAACCATTGAAATTCCATATATAGTTAGCTAACTATAAGCGCTAACTATATATCGCGCACCCGCAATCCACTGCTGATGATGTCACATATTACATCATTCATGACATGGTCAGTGACATCACTGATGACATCACTGATTACAACATCCAGTGACTGTATGTTTCTGTAAAGTTAAAATATGTTTCACATATTGAAGAATGAGTGGATGTATAAGTGTCTGGATGAAGAATTTAGTAGGTGCATGACTGACTGTATGAGTGAGTGATTAAATGTGTCTCACTGAGTACATGGGTTAGTGACTAAACTGTCTTAATTCGTGCATCAGTATGTTTGTTGTTGTGTAAGCTGCTGCATGTGTTGATCAGTAGCTATAAGAGTAGCCATATGGGTTATTGATTGGTTGCCCAAATATTTGAATGGGAGGCTGAGTGTGTGTGTGGGTGGCTGGGAGGTGCGTGACTCTGTGCATAGATGTGTAAGCAGTTGATTCACTAGGAGTATGAGTTCAAGAGTGCATGTGGAAACAGCTATATGAGCGGTTGACTGTGCATGGGTGTGTTGGTGAGTGAATGGATTTCTCATTGCTACATGTGCAAGTAAGTACGTATGTAAAACACAATACATGTGAGAGTTGAGATATATAAATAACTGAACATAAGAGCCAGTGAATGTGTGAGTGGCTGTATCGATCACTGTGAGCTTGTATCAGGGATTATAGAAGAGAGTAAATATGTGTTATTATATGTTTGAATAAGTAAGATGTGTATAACTGTATAGTTGAGGAAATGGAGGTGTGATTGATTCTTTGCATGACTGACTAGGTGTGTGAGTAAGTCCATGGATGAGTGACAGTCTGTGAGTGTCTGTTTATACTGAGTGTATGTAAGGTTATATTAGAGTCTGAAGAGGTTCATTGTATTATCACATGAGTGATGTGATCAGTGATGACAAATGAGATGTCATCAGTGATGTCATTTGAGTTGTCATCAGTGATGTCATTTGAGATGTCATCATTGATATCATTTGAGTTGTCATCAGTGATGTCATTTGAGATGTCATCAGTGATGTCATCAGTGATGTCACTGACCATGTCATGAATGATGTAATATGTGACATCATCAGCAGTGGATTGCGGGTGCGCGATATATAGTTAGCGCTTATAGTTAGCTAACTATATATGGAATTTCAATGGTTTTATGCGAGTAAAATAAGGTTTTGTAAATGCTAATTCCTAACTATATATGGCCTATAACCTATGGTTTTTTCATTGAATTTTCAAGGTTTTGTAAATGCAAATTCCTAACTATATATCCACTATAACCTATGGTTTTTTCTGTGAATTTCATTGGTTTTTTAATAGCAAATATGAAAAGCTTTAAAATGTCAAGTACGTGATAGATAAAAACATTTTCGTATTTATGCACGCTGATGTGCTTTGAACGCTGCCCCCCCCCCCTCCCCTCTTTTGCCTTTGTTAGTACTCTCTCTTTGCAGATACAGAAGGGTAGTTAACGCAGGCCTTTACCCCCGTTGTAATCCGTCGTACCTCCTTGTCTCTCCATTTGATTGATTGTTGTCCAAGCATTTAACAGAACTTTTTGGACTGCTGAAAGGGGTTGTGTTCTGAACGCTGGTTGGTGGAGACATTTAGACTATATTCTTGACCTACGTTGTCGCGTAATGCGTTTTATGACACGCCGCGTTAGCGCACCCGGAAGTGATCCGAGGCGCGGCGCGCAGCGCGTAACGTAAGCATAACAGGTCATGTGACTTGTTAATAAAACTTTTCATTGGTTCATTTTACTTTTGTTAATTTAATGATGAAAAGCTTGGTCATATGACCTAAAAATTACGCTTTTTATTATTTTCGAACAATATTTTTTTTTCAAACATATGTTATAATATTCCAGGCTAATGTACTTTCCCGGAAAATTTACAACTGTCTGGCAAGTAAAATATATTCCTTTTTCGAGAAAAAGGGCGTTTCTTCCTTCCATGACGGAGCCGTTGAGTAAAAGAGATTCGGCCTGCTGTCTTAGTCGCCGATACGCCTGATTATCAGATTCTTATCGATCACTTTATGTTGCAGACATGAAAAACACAACTGCCCTTGACCATTTATCTTTACTGCGTTCCTACATATTATACCTTTTATCCGTCATGTAATTGGACTGCTTTATTTCACTTGCCTTTTACTGATTCGAAAACAGTCACTAAAAGTAAAAACTTTACAAATGAAAATACTACTACCGTGTTTTGTTTTAAAAACCTTTATTGTGAAAATGTCAGTATACAAATACGGGCCTATAACCACGTGGGCCGGCCACGGAGCAAACTCAAATCGTATATGATGAGGAGACATTTACACTGTAGAAGAACGTAACGAGCGGGCCATTAGGTGACAAGAACAAAGGTGTCTAACAGTTGCGGTATCGGTGGACGTACATTTTGTAATTAAAATACGACAGGGCCACTTACAATAACATTTTCTAGATATACATTTGCGGGCAAAGAGTTACGAGTCCCATTTATACCGGCGCCATTTTGGGCGAGGCCGGGCAGGTCCAAGATATAGTCAAAATGTCTCCACCAACCATCGGCCAGACCAGAACCCCTTTCGGCCCTTTATGTTACAAGATGATGTCTTCCATTCAGAAAATATTGGTGGCAGCATTTTGAAAGGAAACAGAAACAGCCGTTCTCCTAGTGAGTTTCACATTGTTACATTTAGGAAGAATGTTGAAGAGTAGTATGTGGAAAATCTGAAGCCATTTTTCTACAAACTCTCAATCAGACTTGGATGGAAAAAAAAACCTGAAGAATGTACAAACTGAAAACCAATTTTTGTCTGTATAGCACCAACAGTAACGCTTGAGTCAGCTTTGTGTCAAGCCGCCATTTTCATTCAATCAATAGCGTCCCCCTGCACACATTCAGGGACCTGGTCGTGTCTTCAGATGAAACGCATTGTAGGAAAAGAAGCAGAAAGGAAAAGGAAAAAAGTTCCGCCGGACCTAGTGAAGCTGCAGCAGGTGCAAATAAGCTTCAGACAGTCTTACAAGCACTGCTCAGAACTCTCAACTGAGGCACTCAACATCCAGGACTTGCCATTCGGATCTTGGCGCCTTGTATTTTTGTTTTGTTTTTGATGGAAGGGAAAGAACAAAAAACAGACATTGAAAAAGGCTCAACAGTGCAGGGCGCCTTGTGCTGGTTCCGACCTCTTCACACATCGGTCCGCTACTGACATCACCTCATAAACCAACGGGGCACCCCACGCCGACTTTCGGCGCAGCATTGTAGGATGGACACACCAGTGCGGCAATTTGATGGATACCACCTCGGTGCCATCCAGATCTCGGCGCGTTCATTCATTCAATAGCGTCCCCCTGCACACATTCAGGGACCTGGTCGTGTCTTCAGAAGAAACGCATTGTAGGAAAAGAAGCAGAAAGGAAAAAGCAACAAGTTCCGCCGGACCTAGTGAAGCTGCAGCAGGTGCAAATAAGCTTCAGACAGTTCTACAAGCACTGCTCAGAAATCTCAACTGAGGCACTCAACATCCAGGACTTGCCATTCGGATCTTGGCGCCTTGTGCTGGTTCCGACCTATTCACACATCAGTCCACTACTGACATCACCTCATAAGCCAACGGGGCACCCCACGCCGACTTCCGGCGCAGCATTGTAGGATGGCCACACCAGTGCAGCCACTTGCTGGACACCACCTCGGTGCCATCCGGATCTCAGCGCGTTCGAGTCACTGTGCCGGAAGAGTGACCGGAACTCAGCTGAACACGCCGTCTTTCGGCGCAGCATTGTAGGATGGCCACACCAGTACGGCAATTTGCTGGACACCACCTCGGCGCCATCCGGATCTCGGCGCGTTCGAGTCACTGTACCGCAACAGTGACCGCAATTCAGCTGGACACGCCGTCTTTCGGCGCAGCATTGTAGGATGGCCACACCAGTGCGGCAATTTGCTGGACACCACCTCGGTGCCATCCGGATCTCGGCGCGTTGTGCTGCCTTCGGCCTATTCGCACATCGGTCCGCTACTGACGCCGCCTCACGTGCCAACGGATTTTCTACGCTTTTTGTAGCCCTATGTCGCATAACAGGTCATGTGACTTGTTTATAAAACTTTTCATTGGTTCATTTTACTTTTGGTTTCCTAAAGATGGAAGGCTTGGTCATATGACCTAAAAATAACACTTTTCATTGGTTTAGAACATTTTTTTTTCCCAAACGATGAAAGCCCCACCTTGTTTCTGGATCATTCAGACTGAAGCTGGCGTCAGCATGAGAGCACCACCATCTCGTGGCTCCGTCGTGGTCATTCCGCGAGCAATCATGGCAGCCGCTCCCCACCGGAAGCCTGCGGGAGTCGGGGGCCCCCAAGACTTTTATACAATCTTCACGGCTGAGCGGACGCTTTTCGAGAATGGAGCCCAAGCCCTAGCAGGCAAGCATCCGACTTCCAAGGTGTCCCAGGACCATTTCAGTGGACCAGGCCCAAAACCGAAGAGCCGTCCACCATTTTAAGAGTCATGTGGCAGCCGCCTATCGCTGCACCGCAAGAGTGGGAACAACTCAACTACATGGTGAGCGAGACGCTGTAGTCGCAAGAGCGGGCGGTAAACAGCTGAATGGCCGCCACCTGGGGAGGCCCGTTCACGCCGCCTCCCCCCCCCCCCCCCGGGCCGCCGCACGCCAATTTTCGGAGCAGCATTGTAGGATACCAAAACCAGTGCGGCAGTTTACTGGACATCACCTGGGTGCCTGTCGTACATGTTGTGTCAGCCATGTGACACTGGACACAGACCGCTACTGACGAGGCCTCCCCCCGCACCACCCGGGACGCCCCACGCTGTTTTTCTGTGCTGCATTGTAGGATCCCTAAACCAGTGCGGCACCCAGGCGACATCACCTGGGTGCCGTCCAGAACTCTGCACGTTGTGCTGCCTTGGGACTATTCGCACAACAGACCGCTACTGACGAGGCCTCCCCCCGCCCCACCCGGGACGCCCCACGCCAATTTTCGGAGCAGCATTGTAGGATCCCTAAACCAGTGCGGCACCCAGGCGACATCACCTGGGTGCCGTCCAGAACTCTGCACGTTGTGCTGCCTTGGGACTATTCGCACAAAAGACAGCTTCTAACCATTGTTGCTTTTTGTGTTAATAAATGTTTAAATGTTTTTAGTTTTTGTTCTGTTCATTATCGTTAAAAGTTAATAAAGTTTTATAACCTTACTTTGTTGGAGTGTTATCTATTTTTTGAAAAACGGGTGAATGGGGCCTTGAATCGGGTTATTGTCATGTGTGGGCTTTGGAAGTGTGCTGCTGCAGGATCGGACATTTCAAACTCAAATGCACGTTCTTTTTCTTACCTTTCCGAAGCATGGAGCGCAATAGCAGGCAGAGAAAGGGTGATGCACGTGTTGAACACTACCTGACCTGGCAAGTTGCTGGCAGTGCCCCCCCGCCCGCTCCTGAAAGAGGGCACACACACACCGCCGCCCCGAGTACTTCAGAAATCTTTAAAAGACCATGCGCTTGTTCATGAGGCTTAAATGGTTTATCACCTCTTCTAGAACCCCTACATCGACCCTCTGACGTTTCATGGAAAAATTACCATGTAACACAATACCAAGCCCTATCAGCTGAAACCCCCAAGGAATCGTGGGGCATATTATCAAGGGGGTTTATCTCCGCTTTTTTGGCTTTAAAAACCATGAAAGCGGAGATAAAATTATTTCCCTATTATCAAGCTGTCGCTAACACCAGTTAGTGACACCTAAAAGGAGATAGCGACCATCTTGGGCCCGGCTTTGCATGTCAGTGATACTTATCACTAATGACATGCAAAGTGGCGTGCCAAGATGTTAGCGACTGGAAACAGTCCCTAACATCGCTACCTTCTATTACCAACTTTTGGAGATATTCGCACTAAGCGCGAATATCTCCAAAAGCTAACACCTGCCCTGAGCAGTTCTTAGCCATGTTATCCAATGGGAGGTGGATAACATGGCTAAGAGCATTAGGTCGATAATACATGAATATCGCTGACTTTTCTGCGATAATAGCAAGGTTTATCTGCGATAAAAATCGCCGATGTGCGGCGATAATTTTTGTCTCTAAACAAGTTATAGACAAAAATTATCGCTAGTTGTTAGTAATATGCCCCCGGGTTTTTGCTTGCAGAAATCGGGAGGCGGGAGACTAGCACTGAAATCAGTACTCACACGCCTGAATCAGGAGAATTGGCATGTCTGAATTCTCTACAGCTGGGGCCATAAACTACATCCGCAGGGGTAGGTGATAGCCTGGGACCAGCCTGGCATCTAAAATGGCTGCCGTGCACGACAAAATTGTGGCATTCGAAAAAAGGCAAGATGGCGCAGCCGCTGGAAGAGATATATCAACATATATCAGCCTCCTCAGCCACCCTCAGGAAACATAGGGGATTAGGATATGTCTCCCGCACCCCCTTATACCTAGTACTTTAATTAACGAAGCACAAAATGGCGAATTCCCGTTTCGCTACCAGTTTGCGGCCCAGTTCGCGGCCCGTGAAGCGCTTCTACCGTGAAAAATCATTTTTTTTTTATTTTCCCCACGGGACCCTTTAATAACCCCAACAACATTCCTAGGGGGTCAAGAGGGGGATACCTTGCCCCCTTTCATTAAATTCCCCCTTAGTTTTTCACCTTTTCTTCTCTCTCGATCCTACCGAGAGACAAGATGGCGGCCGCTCCGGACTGTCACGCAGCAAAAAAAAAAAAAAAGCTCACGCACAGCCGCTGGAAGAGATGTATCAACATATATCAGCCTCCTCACCCACCCTCAGGAAACATAGGGGATTAGGATACGTCTCCCGTACCCACTTATAACTAGTAATTTAATTTACGAAGCACAAAATGGCGAATTCCCGTTTCGCTACCAGTTCGCGGCCGCGCTTCTACCGTGAAAAATCATTTTTTTTTTATTTTCCCCACGGGACCCTTTAATAACCCCAACAACATTCCTAGGAGGTCAAGAGGGGGATACCTTGCCCCCTTTCATTAAATTCCCCCTTCGTTTTCCACCTCTTCTTCTCTCTCGATCCTACCGAGAGACAAGATGGCGTCCGCTCCGGACTGTTTAGAATGTTGACAGACACCGGAGAGCCAATCAGCTTTCTGCGCGCAAAGTTCCGATAAGCGAAAAGTAAGCGGACCGGATCGCTGCCCAGAGCGCTGTTACAGATATATATCTTGGTTTGAACGTTAATTTCTCAAAAACTACTGGAGCACATATATTGAGACCTAGCAAAGGCACATCGGGCTAACAGTCCCTACAATTTTGCCAAGTTTCGTGCAAATCCATTCAGCCGTTCGAGCTAAAAGTGAGTCCAACCGCCCTATGGAAAACTCAATGCAAAAAACGCGTTTTGGGACCCCCCTTTTTTCTCAGCCCCCCCTTGACGAAACCCCACCAAATTTTCAGGAGCTGCTCAGAAACAAAATGTGCCATTTTCCTGAAAATTTCAGCCGATTCCATCCACAAACGCCAAAGTTATTAGACATAGAATTTTCAAAAGTCCCATAGGGAAAAAATTCTAACTATATATACCTACTGGCGAACGCCAGTAGGTAATATATATATATATATATATATATATATATATATATATATATATATATATATATATATATATATATATATATATATATATATATATATATATATATATATATATATATATATATATATATATATATATATATATATATATATATATATAACAGCTCCAAATTCCTGCCAATACCCGGCCGGGTTCAGGAAAAATAGCACTCACGAGCACAGCAGTATATCAGCAAGGGGGTTTATTTAGAACAAACGCGTTTCGGGAGTGAACTCCCTTCATCAGTATTCACATCGGAAAAGCAGTATGCGGCACCATTATCTATGTTTGTGCAAATAATCAAAACAAACAAAGGACTTTGCCACTAACGCAACATTAAGCGCCATCTTAAAGTGTATAATACAAGCAATTACTGCATCGAACTGCTAACTAGTCAGTTACACCAATGATAAAGCCGTGTATCGGCACAGGTACTGTTCTCAAAAATCAACCACATTTAAATGAATGATCGGACACTAAATAAATCCGAACCGTGTGGGCGTGAGAACAAATCGTTGTGAAACACAACACAATCCCTTGGTAATTGTCACATGATGGATGTGAACAAATCAGGTCAGGTAAATCTTGCCGTGGATCGGCATTTGCAGCCTCACAGGGCTGCCAAAATAATGGTGTGAATTTAAACAGAAGCAGTTCTTAAAAGCAAGTGTGAATAATAATTAAGGCGCAGCTACAATCATAAATCTGTGTTACCTGAAATGTCAAACATGTCAAAAATTCATACTGTACTGTTCCACATACATAATACTGTAATCCAACATTATCAACCCAAGTGAGAGGCCAGTTCTTCTCCCATATTCAGACCTTTAGGCACCTTGGTCTCTAGATCTATGATATATCGAGACTCTAATCTCCTGAGTGTAAGAAGTCCGTTGCCTCCTCTCGGATTCTCCCCTACCTGATCCAGGCAGAAGTACCTCAAGAGATTCCTGTCACTGTTGTGTCTAATGGCAAAATGATGGGCCACCGGATACAAAAAGTCTTTATTAACGATGGCCCGCATATGTTCCAATATCCTTAACTTAACAGGATTGATGGTGCTTCCGATGTACCTTAACATGCAGGGGCACACTAGGCAATAGACGGCATGGTCAGTGTGGCATGACATGAATTTGTTAATTTTCTTCCCACCTTTGCAGCCTGTAACCTCATAAGTGAGTGTTCTTTTGCTAGCATAACAATCTTTGCGTTTTCCGCAAGGGAAAAGGCCTTTCGCGTCCTTTAAAGTGCCCAGTTTTTTGTCCATGGGTTGTAAGTAACTATGGACTATTTGATCGCGTAGCAATCTCGCCTTTCTGAATGTTATTAGTGGTGCATTGGGAACATCAGGCCCTACAATTTGGTCGGATTTTAAAATATGCCAGTGCTTGGACAGAATTGATCTTAGTTTAAAAGAGTCCGCAGAGTAAGGTGTGATCATAAGAAATCTTCCCTCTGTCGTGGGGCCTTGCTTTTTGACAAAAAGGCTGGTACGGGGTACCTTCCTGACTTTGTTTAAGGTGTCTTGGAGAAGATTGAAGTTATATCCTCTCATTAAGAATCTCTCTAAACTCTTGTTGGCTGCTTTTTCAAAGTCCTCAATCTGACTGCAATTGCGTTTAAGCCGCAAAAATTCCCCGTACGGAATATTGTTGATAAGTCTGCGGGGGTGACTGCTGGAGGCGTGTAATACGCTGTTTCCCGCAGTAGGTTTGCGGTAGAGTTGGGTACAAATGCGTCCATCCCTGACACTCACTTGCAGGTCCAAATAATTGACCCTTTCCCTGTTGACTTCGCCAGTGAATCTCAAGTGGTATTCATTGTCATTGAGTATTTGTATGTACTGATTGGCTTCATCGATCGACCCGTCCCACACTAGGAACAGGTCGTCTATATATCTGCTCCATGCCACCACTTTGTTGTTCCAAGTGGCATGCCTGGGGGCCCAGGCTACCTGCTCCTCCCACCAGCCCACGAATAAATTCGCGTAGCTGGGGGCGAAGCAGGAACCCATGGCCGTACCAGACAATTGGCGGTAGATAATGTCCTGAAAGAGCAAAATGTTATTATGCAAGCAAAATGCAAATAATTCCAATAACAGTTTGTTATGCATTGCATATTTGAGTTCTCTTTTGTTTAAAAAGTATTCCACTGCATGGAGTCCCTGTTCGTGGTCTATACAAGTGTATAAACTTGTGATGTCCAATGTGATCAGTACATATGATGGTTGCCAATTCAAGAGTTCCACTTTCTCAATGAAATCCGTAGTGTCTCTGATGTATGACTTCAAAAACAAAGCAAAACTGAACTTAGAGAGGTTCTCAGTCAGTCCTCCCATGGAGGAGATGATGGGTCTCCCTGGGGGGTCAAAAATGTTCTTGTGAACCTTGGGGAGGTGATAGAAACAAGGTAAAATAGGGTTACTTGTCTTTAGAAACAGATATATATATATATATTCAATGAAAAAACCATTGGTTTTAGGCCATATATAGTTAGGGATTTGCATTTACAAAACCTTATTTTACTCGCATAAAACCATTGAAATTCCATATATAGTTATAAGCGCTAACTATATATCGCGCACCCGCAATCCACTGCTGATGATGTCACATATTACATCATTCATGACATGGTTAGTGACATCACTGATGACATCACTGATGACATCACTGATTACAACATCCAGTGACTGTATGTTTCTGTAAAGTTAAAATATGTTTTACATATTGAAGAATGAGTGGATATATAAGTGTCTGGATGAAGGATTTACTAGGTGCATGACTGACTGACTGATTGAGTGAGTGATTAAATGTGTCTCACTGAGTGCATGGGTTAGTGACTAAACTGTTTTAATTTGTGCATCATTATATCTGTTGTTCTACAAACTGCTGCATATGTTGATCAGTAGCTATATGAGTAACTGTATGGGTTATTGATTGGTTGTCCAAGTATTTGTATGGGAAACTGAGTGTGTGTGTATGGGTGGCTGGAAGGTGTGTGACTCTGTACATAGATGTGTGAGTAGTTGATTCACTATATGTATAGATTCAAAAGTGCATGTGCAAACAGCTGTATGGGCGGTTGACTGTGCATGAGTGTATTAGTGAGTGAATGGATATCTCAGTGCTACATGTCAAATTAAGTACATATGTAAAACACAGTACATGTGAGAGTTGACATCTATAAATAACTGTGCATAAGAGCCAGTGAATGTGTGAGTGACTGTATGGATCATTGTGAACATGTATCAGAGATTGTATAAGAGAGTAAAGTAAATATGTGTTAGTATATGTTTGAATAAGTAAGGTGTGTATAACTGTATAGTTGAGAAAATGGAGGTGTGATTGATTTTTGGCATAACTGACTAGGTGTGTGAGTAACTCCATGGATGAGTGACAGTCTGTGACTGTCTGTTTACACTGATTGTATCTAAGATTATTATAGAGTCTGAAGAGGTTCATGGTATTATCACATGAATGATATCATCAGTGATGTTATCAGTCATGTCAAATGAGATGTTTTCAGTGATGTCATCAGTGATGTCATTTGAGATGTCATCAGTGATGTCATCAGTGATGTCACTAACCATGTCATGAATGATGTAATATGTGACATCATCAGCAGTGGATTGCGGGTGCGCGATATATAGTTAGCGCTTATAACTATATATGGAATTTCAATGGTTTTATGCGAGTAAAATAAGGTTTTGTAAATGCAAATCCCTAACTATATATGGCCTAAAACCAATGGTTTTTTCATTGAATTTTCAAGGTTTTGTAAATGCAAATTCCTAACTATATATGGCCTAAAACCAATGGTTTTTTCATTGAATTTTCAAGGTTTTGTAAATGCAAATTCCTAACTATATATCCACTATAACCTATGGTTTTTTCTGTGAATTTCATTGGTTTTTTAATAGCAAATATGAAAAGCTTTAAAATGTCAAGTACGTGATAGATAAAAACATTTTCGTATTTATGCACGCTGATGTGCTTTGAACGCTGCCCCCCTCCCCTCTTTTCTCTTAGTAGTACTCTCTCTTTGCAGATAGTGAAGAGTAGTTAACGCAGGCCTTTACCCCCGTTGTAATCCGTCCTGCCTGCTTGTCTCTCCATTTGATTGATTTCATGAGGGCTGCAAGACAGCTCGGCTCCGTCACCCATCCCGCCCAAAATAACGACAAACCCTATGCAAATATTAAAAATATAGACAACACACCAGCATAGAAAAAGGGTAAAACATTTTATTAAATAACTATTTACATAACGTTGGTTTATAAGATGATGTCAGTAGTGGACCGATGTGTGAATAGGTCGGAAGCAGCACAAGGCGCCAAGATCCGGATGGAAAGTCCTGGATATTGGGTGCCATAGTTCAGAGTTCTGAGTTTGAGCCTTTTTCAATGCCTGTGCTTTGTTGTTTCCCCTCCATCAAAAACAAAAAAAAAATATAAAACTGTGCAAAAATACAAAAAAAACAAAAAATGTTTACAAAAGCAGTGCTTGTAAGACTGTCTGAAGCTTATTTCCACCTACTGCAGCTTCACTATTCTCAAAGTAAGTGAGGGTCGTTTGTGGACCTGACTGCATTTGAAAACAATGTTATATGGTACCTCCCTAAACCGCTTGACGGAGGCCCCCGAGGGGCGGTGTGATGACACGGACTCGGAGAAGACGCTTGGCTCCGACCCCCTCCCCAAGTCTTATAGCACTGGTGTAGCCTGAGATCGCCCCCGACATAGGCGGCCGGCTCCCGGGGTCCGGCGGAACTTTTTGCCTTTTGATGACTCTTCTATTCTGGACTTTGTCCCACAATCCGTTTGACCTGAAGACACGCTGTAGTGGGGCGCCCCTTTACCGTTTTAGTTGCCATTCCGCCCGCTTTTGCTACACTGTGCCTCTTCCGCCATTCAGCTGTTTACCGCCCGCTCTTGCGACTACAGCGTCTCGCTCACCATGTAGTTAAGTTGCTCCCGCTCTTGCGGTGCAGCGATAGGCGGCTGCCACAGGACTCTCAAAATGGCGGCCGGCTCTTCGGTTTTGGGCCTGGTCCACTAAAATGGCCCTGGGACACCTTGGAACTCGGACGCTTCCCTGATAGGGCTTGGGTCCCATTCTCGAAAGCGTCCCCTCAGCCGTGAAGATTCTACAAAAGTCTTGGGGGCCCCCGACTCCCGCAGGCTTCTGGTGGGGAGCGGCTGCCATGATTGCTCGTGGAATGGCCACGACGGAGCTACGAGATGGTAGTGCTCTCATGCTGACGCCAGCTTTAGTCTGAAACATCCAGAAACACTGTAGACTACCAATTCGATCAGTTCCGGTAGCGCCCCAACATGACCCGGAAGAGAAGAACTTGCCCTCCCCTCTTTGACTGATGGTTCTTGTTGCCTGTCCCCTCTGTTGTCATTTAACAGAACTTTTTTGACTGCTGAAAGGGGTTGTGTTCCGAACGCTGGTTGGTGGAGACATTTTGACTATATTCTTGACCTACGTTGTCGCGTAATGCGTTATATGACACGCCGCGTTAGCGCACCTGGAAGTGATCCGGGGCGCGGCGCGCAGCGCGTAACGTAAGCATAACAGGTCATGTGACTTGTTAATAAAACTTTTCATTGGTTCATTTTACTTTTGTTATTTTAATGATGAAAAGCTTGGTCATATGACCTAAAAATTACGCTTTTTATTTTTTTCGAACATTATTTTTTTTAATATTCCAGGCTAATGTACTTTCCCGGAAAATTTACAACTGTCCTGCAAGTAAAATATATTCCTTTTTCGAGAAAAAGGGCGTTTCTTCGTTCCATGACGGAGCCGTTGAGTAAAAGAGACTGGGCCTGCTGTCTTAGTCGCCGATACGCCTGATTATCAGATTCTTATCGATCACTTTATGTTGCAGGAGTGGAAAACACAACTGCCCTTGACCATTTATCTTTACTACGTTCCTACATATTATACCTTTTATCCGTCATGTAATTGGACTGCTTTATTTCACTTGCCTTTTACTGATTCGAAAACAGTGACTAAAAGTAAAAACTTTACCAATGTAAATACTACTACCGTGTTTGATTTAAAAACCTTTATTGTGAAAATGTCAGTATACAAATACGGGCCTATAACCACCTGGGCCGGCCACGGAGCAAACTGAAATCGTATATGATGAGGAGACATTTACACTGTAGAGGAACGTAACGAGCGGGCCATTAGGTTGCAAGAACTAAGGTGTCTAACAGTTGCGGAATCGGTGGACGTACATTTTGTAATTAAAATAAGACAGGGCCACTTACAATAAAATTTTCTAGATATACATTTGCGGGCAAGGAGTTACGAGTCCCATTTATACCGGCGCCATTTTGGGCGAGGCCGGGCAGGTCCAAGATATAGTCAAAATGTCTCCACCAACAATCGGCCAGACCAGAACCCCTTTCGGCCCTTTATGCTACAAGATGGTGTCTTCCATTCAGAAAATATTGTTGGCAGCATTTTGAAAGGAAAGATAAACAGCCGTTCTCCTAGTGAGTCTCACATTGTTACATTTAGGAAGAATGTTGAAGAGTAATATGTGGAAAATCTGAAGCCATTTTTCTACAAACTCTCAATCAGCCTAAGTCATGGGCGATCTTTGTCCACACCAGGGCAATAGTGAAGCTGCAGCAGGTGCAAAAGAGCTTCAGACAGTCTTACAAGCACTGCTTTTCTAAACATTTTTTTGTATTTTTGCACAGTTTTATATATTTTTTTTTGTTTTTGATGGAGGGGAAACAACAAAAAACAGGCATTGAAAAAAGCTCAACAGTGCAGGGCGCCTTGTGCTGCTTCCGACCTATTCACACATCGGTCCACTACTGACATCACCTCATAAGCCAACGGGGCACCCCACACTGACTTTCGGCGCAGCATTGTAGGATGGCCACACCAGTGCGGCAACTTGCTGGACACCACCTCGGTGCCATCCGGATCTCGGAGCGTTCGAGTCACTGTACCGCAAGAGTGACCGGAACTCAGCTGGTCACGCCGTCTTTCGGCGCAGCATTGTAGGATGGCCACACCAGTGCGGCAACTTGCTGGACACAACCTCGGTGCCATCCGGATCTCGGCGCGTTCGACTCACTGTACCGCAAGAGTGACCGGAACTCAGCTGGACACGCCGTCTTTCGGCGCAGCATTGTAGGATGGCCACACCACTGCAGCAATTTGCTGGACACCACCTTGGGCAACAGTGAAGCTGCAGCAGGTGCAAATAAGCTTCAGATAGTCTTACAAGCACTGCTCAGAACTCTCAACTATGGCACTCAATATCCAGGACTTGCCATTCGGATCTTGGCGCCTTGTGCTGGTTCCGACCTATTCACACATCGGTCCACTACTGACATCACCTCATAAGCCAACGGGGCACCCCACGCCGACTTTCGGCACAGCATTGTAGGATGGCCACACCAGTGCGGCAACTTGCTGGACACAACCTCGGTGCCATCCGGATCTCGGCACGTTCGACTCACTGTACCGCAAGAGTGACCGGAACTCAGCTGGACACGCCGTCTTTCGGCGCAGCATTGTAGGATGGCCACACCAGTGCGGCAATTTGCTTGACACCACCTCGGTGCCATCCGGATCTCAGCGCGTTGTGCTGCCTTTGGCCTATTCGCACATCGGTCCGCTACTGACGCCGCCTCACGTGCCAACGGATTTTCTACGCTTTTTGTAGCCCTATGCCGCATAACAGGTCATGTGACTTATTTATAAAACTTTTCATTGGATCATTTTACTTTTGGTTTCCTAAAGATGGAAGGCTTGGTCATATGACCTAAAAATAACACTTTTCATTGGTTTAGAACATTTTTTTTTCCCAAACGATGAAAGCCCCACCTTGTTTCTGGATCATTCAGACTGAAGCTGGCGTCAGCATGAGAGCACCACCATCTCGTGGCTCCGTCGTGGTCATTCCGCGAGCAATCATGGCAGCCGCTCCCCACCGGAAGCCTGCGGGAGTCGGGGGCCCCCAAGACTTTTGTAGAATCTTCACGGCTGAGGGGACGCTTTTCGAGAATGGAGCCCAAGCCCTAGCAGGCAAGCGTCCGAGTTCCAAGGTGTCCCAGAGCCATTTCAGTGGACCAGGCCCAAAACCGAAGAGCCGTCCGCCATTTTAAGAGTCATGTGGCAGGCGCCTATCGCTGCACTGCAAGAGTGGGAGCAACTCAACAACATGGTGAGCGAGACGCTGTAGCCGCAAGAGCGGGCGCAACTCAGCTGGATGGCCGCCACCTGGGGAGGCCCGTTCACGCCGCCTCCCCCACGCGCCCCCGCCCCCCCGGGCCGCCGCACGCAAATTTTCGGAGCAGCATTGTAGGATACCAAAACCAGTGCGGCAGTTTACTGGACATCACCTGGGTGCCATCAACATCTCAGCGCGTTCTGCTGCCTTGGGACTATTCGCACAACAGACCGCTACTGACGAGGCCTCCCCCCGCACCACCCGGGACGCCCCACGCCAATCTTCGGAGCAGCATTGTAGGATACCAAAACCAGTGCGGCACCCAGGCGACATCACCTGGGTGCCGTCCAGAACTCTGCACGTTGTGCTGCCTTGGGACTATTCGCACAAAAGACAGCTTCTGACCATTGTTGCTTTTTTGGGTGAAAAATGTTTAAATGTTTTTACAGTTTTTGTTCCGTTCATTATAGAGAAATGTTAATAAAGTTTTAAAATCTAACTTTGTTGGAGTGCTATATATGTTTAAAAAATCGGGTGAATGGGGCCTTGAATCGGATTATTGTCATGTGTGGGCTTTGCAAGTGTACTGCTACAAGATCGGACATTTCAAACTCAAATGCACGTTCTTTTTCTTACATTTCCGAAGCATGGAGCGCAATAGCAGGCAGAGAAAGGGTGATGCACGTGTTGAACACTGCCTGGCCTGGCAAGTTGCTGGCAGTGCCCCCCCCCGCCCGCTCCTGAAAGAGGGCACACACACACCGCCGCCCCGAGTACTTCATAAATCTTTAAAAGACCATGCGCTTGTTCATGAGGCTTAAATGGTTTATCACCCCTTCTAGAACCCCTGCATCGACCCTCTGACGTTTCCTGGAAGAATTAGCACGTAACACAATACCAAGCCCTGTCAGCTGAAACCCCCGAGAAATCATGGGGCATATTATCAAGGGGGGTTATTTCCGCTTTTTTGGCTTTAAAAGCCAAAAAAAAAGAGATAAAATTATCTCCCTATTACCAAGCTGTCGCTAACACCAGTTAGTGACAGCTAAAAGGAGATAGCGACCATCTTGGGCCCCGCTTTGCATATCAGTGATATTTATCACTAATGACATGCAAAGTGGGCGTGCCAAGATTTTAGCGACTGGAAACAGTCCCTAACCATCGCTATCTCCTATTAACAACTTTTGGAGATATTCGCGCTAAGCGCGAATATCTCCAAAACCTAACACCTGCCCTGAGCAGTTTTAGCCATGTTATCCAATGGGAAGTGGATAACATGGCTAAGAGCATTTGCTGGATAATGCATGAATATCGCTGACTTTTCAACGATATTCATGCATTGCGGCCGTTTTTTATCGCATTTGCGATAAACCTTGCTAATAGCGAGGTTTATGTGCGATAAAATTCGCCGATGTGCGGCGATAATTTTTGTCTCTAAACAAGTTAGAGACAAAAATTATCGCTAGTTGTTGGTAATATGCCCCCGGGTTTTTGCTTGCAGGAATCGGGAGGCGGGAGACTAGCACTGAAATCAGTAGTCTCACGCCTGAATCGGGAAGGTTGGCATGTCTGGATACTCTACAGCTGGGGCCATAAACTACATCCGCAGGGCTAGGTGATAGCCTAGGTCCGGCCTGGACAATCGGACACAGAGGAAGAGGAGTGTCAGAGGGTGCGGTAGTGAATAGGGTGAAAGGGAGGTGTCGGGCGGGCACAGGGTGTGATTCTCAGAGAAGAGCAGCGCAGATGGGGGGAAGTATATGGCCCATGCATGAGAGAAAGAGCGGGGGTGACCAGTGCGTGGGGGAGATGCTTGCGAGGGTGGGGAGCCATGCTGAGGATCGGCGGCGTGCAGAGAGTGGCCCTGGTCAAGGCATCTAAAATGGCTGCCGTGCACGACAAAATTGTGGCATTGGACAAAAACGCAAGATGGCGCAGACAATGTTTATCAATAAGGATTCATTTATAACAAAATATTTACTCGCAGTGACAAAATGGTGGTCAACACTTCCTGATTTCCATCGAATCGAACGTTAACAAACGTCACGCAGCAAAAAAAAAAATAAAAAGCTCACGCACAGAGCAGTTTTTAGCCATGTTATCCAATGGAAGGTGGATAACATGGCTAAGAGCATTTGCTGGATAATGCATGAATATCGCTGACTTTTCAGCGATATTCATGCATTGTGGCCAATGTGCGGCGATAATTTTTGTCTCTAAACAATTAAAACGAAGCACAAAATGGTGAATTCCCGTTTCGCTACCAGTTTGCGGCCCAGTTCGCGGCCCGTGAAGCGCTTCTACCGTGAAAAATCTTTTTTTTTTTATTTTCCCCACGGGACCCTTTAATAACCCCAACAACATTCCTAGGGGGTCAAGAGGGGTATACCTTGCCCCCTTTCAATAAATTCCCCCTTCGTTTTTCACCTCTTCTTCTCTCTCGATCCTACCGAGAGATAAGATGGCGGCCGCTCCGGACTGTTTAGAATGTTGACAGACACCGGAGAGCCAATCAGCTTTCTGTTATCCAATGGAAGGTGGATAACATGGCTAAGAGCATTTGCTGGATAATGCATGAATATCGCTGACTTTTCAGCGATATTCATGCATTGTGGCCAATGTGCGGCGATAATTTTTGTCTCTAAACAATTAAAACGAAGCACAAAATGGCGAATTCCCGTTTCGCTACCAGTTTGCGGCCCAGTTCGCGGCCCGTGAAGCGCTTCTACCGTGAAAAATCATTTTTTTTTTATTTTCCCCACGGGACCCTTTAATAACCCCAACAACAATCCTAGGGGGTCAAGAGGGGTATACCTTGCCCCCTTTCATTAAATTCCCCCTTCGTTTTTCACCTCTTCTTCTCTCTCGATCCTACCGAGAGATAAGATGGCGGCCACTCCGGACTGTTTAGAATGTTGACAGACACCGGAGAGCCAATCAGCTTTCTGCGTGCAAAGTTCCGTTTCGCGAAAAGTAAGCGGACCGGATCGCTGCCCGGAGCGCTGTTACAGATATATATCTTGTTTTGAACGTTAATTTCTCAAAAACTACTGGAGCACATATATTGAGACCCAGCAAAGGCACATCGGGCTAACAGTCCCTACAATTTTGCCAAGTTTCGTGAAAATCCATTCAGCCGTTCGGGCTAAAAGTGAGTCCAACCGCCCTATGGAAATTAACATGGGAAAAACGCGTTTTGGGACCCCCCTTTTTTCTCGGCCCCCCCTTGACGACCCCCCCCCAAATTTCCAGGAGCTGCTCAGAAACAAAATGTGCCATTTTCCTGAAAATTTCAGCCGATTCCGTCCACAAACGCCAAAGTTATTAGACATAGAATTTTCAAAAATGCCATAGGGAAAAAATCCTAACTATATATACCTACTGGGGACCGCCAGTAGGTGATATATATATATATATATATATATATATATATATATATATATATATATATATATATATATATATATATATATATATATGGATTGGTGTCAGTACAGCGCGTTGTGTTACAACGCATTCCGTTACAACGCAGATTTTACAACGCGGGATCCATTACAACGGATGTCATTACAATGCATGGCATTACATCGCAGATGCTATTACAACGCATGGCATTACATGGTAAGTATAGGTAAGTATAACTTTTTTTAAAAATGTTATTTAGTTTATTGTAATTAATTTTTTTAAAATAATTTAATTAAAAGACATTTAAAAATTGTCATTAATTTAATTTAATAAAATAAGATCTATTTAATAAATGTAATTTGATTAAAATTTGTAATTAATTTAATTTAATTAAAAAAAAGTAATTAGTTTAATGTACATATTTTTTATAAAAAAATTAAATTAAATTAATAATATTAATTTATTTAATTTAATTAATTTAAATAAAAAATGTAATTAATGTAAAATAATTAATGTAATTTATTAAATATATTTTAATTAATTTTAAAATGGTAAATATAATTTAATTATCCCTAAACCCAAACCCTACCCTAAAACCTAAAAACACCCCTGTACCCCAAAACCCAAACCCTGCCCTAAAACCTAAAAACACCCCTGTACCCCAAAACCCAAACCCTGCCCTAAAACCTAAAAACACCCCTGTACCCCAAAACCCAAAACCCTGCCCTAAAACCTAAAAACACCCCTGTACCCCAAAACCCAAACCCTGCCCTAAAACCTAAAAACACCCCTGTACCCCAAAACCCAAACCCTGCCCTAAAACCTAAAAACACCCCTGTACCCCAAAACCCAAACCCTGCCCTAAAACCTAAAAACACCCCTGTACCCCAAAACCCAAAACCCTGCCCTAAAACCTAAAAACACCCCTATACCCCAAAACCCAAACCCTGCCCTAAAACCTAAAAACACCCCTGTACCCCAAAACCCAAACCCTGCCCTAAAACCTAAAAACACCCCTGTACCCCAAAACCCAAAACCCTGCCCTAAAACCTAAAAACACCCCTGTACCCCAAAACCCAAACCCTGCCCTAAAACCTAAAAACACCCCTGTACCCCAAAACCCAAACCCTGCCCTAAAACCTAAAAACACCCCTGTACCCCAAAACCCAAACCCTGCCCTAAAACCTAAAAACACCCCTGTACCCCAAAACCCAAACCCTGCCCTAAAACCTATAAATACCCAAACACCCCAAAACATATACCTCAGTACCCCAAAACATATACTCCTATACTCATACTTATTTAAAAAATCACTTAAATTAATATATTTAATTTATAATATTTAAAAACAAAAATAAATATTTTTTTTATAATTAATAATAATTAAATCAATTAAATAATATTAAATAAAAAAAAAAAAAAATTAAATACTTACCAATACTTACGATGTAATAGTATGCGTTGTAATAGCATCTGCGATGTAATGCCATGCATTGTAATGACATCCGATGTAATGGATCCCGCGTTGTAAAATCTGCGTTGTAACGGAATGCGGCGTAAAAGTTGCGTTGTAGGTGTTACATACCATATATATATATTACCTACTGGCGGTCGCCAGTAGGTAGGTATAGTTAGGATTTTTTTCAATGCAAAATCTCAAAATTCTATTTGGAGTACCTTTGGCGCCGGTTGACGAATCTGCCTGAAGATTTCCTCAAATTTGCCTCGCGGAGCTCCGGTCCTTCCTTGACAGTTTGGGGGGGATTCGTCAAGCGGGGGCCGAGATAGAAGGGGGATCCCAAAACGTGTTTTCCCCATGTTAATTTCAATAGGGCGGTCAAACTCACTTTTAGCCCGAACGGCTGAATGGATTTCCACCAAACTTGGCAAAATTGTAGGGACTGGTAGCCCGATGTGCCTTTGCTATGTCTCAAGATATGTGCTCCAGTGGATTTTGAGTAATTTAGGTTAAAATAAATATATATATCTATAGGCGCGCCCCGGTACACCGGGGAGCGCACCGGGCGTGCAACGCGACTTGCGCACGGAAAGTTGATTGGTTCACGGGTGTCTGTAAACAATCGAAACAGTCCGGAGTGGCCTCCATCTTGTGTCTCGGTAAAATCGAGACACAAGAGGTAGCAAAAAAAGGGGGAAATGACTATAAGGGGGCAGGGTAGACCCCCCCTGACCCCCTAGGTTTGATGTGGGGGCTATAATAGGGTCCCCCGGGGCGAAAAAAAAAAAAAAAAACGATTTGCGCGGGGGTAGCGCCCGGTACGCGCACCGGGGAGCGGACCGGGGAGCAAAGCATGGGGAAAACCCAGTTTATTCACTGTGTCACCTCTACGACCCTTTCTTGCGTCAATACGTCCCTTTTGCATACATTACACCTGACGTAGGAATAATGTGGCGCAGGGGCTTACAAAGTGACGCATCTACCTAGATGCGTCACTTTTTAAATATGACTGAATAAGGTGCATTATTTACAGCACTGGTGCATCATAAAAAGTGACGCTCCGGTGGCGTTAACGTGACGCATGGCCTCATAAACGAGGCCTTCAGTCTTCTACTCATGCATCATACTAAATTTATGACGTATTATGTTGGAAGTTCTTACAGATACGTCAGTATTTCAGACGTATCTGTAAGCGCAAAAGTGATGCATTGCTGGAGTGTGTCTCAAAAATGAAACAACTCCAGCAATGCATCCTTTCACATGGGGCCAGGCCCCATGTGAAAGGGCCTGCACGCCTTCTGTGAAACAGGCGTAATATTTGGAAACAACAGCGTCATAAAAGTGACGCAGTGATATCTCATAGATTTCACTGCGTCACCTCTACGACCCTTTCTTGCGTCAATACGTCCCTTTTGCATACATTACACCTGACGTAGGTATAATGTGGCGCAGGGGATAACAAAGTGGCACATCTACCTAGATGCGTCACTTTGTAAATATGACTGAATAAGGTGCATTATTTACAGCACTGGTGCGTCACAAAAAGTGACGCACCGGTGGCGTTAAAGTGACGCATGGCCTCATATATGAGGCCTTCAGTCTTCTACTCATGCGTCATACTAAATTTATGACGTATTATGTCGGAAGTTCTTACAGATACGTCAGTATTTCAGACGTATCTTTAAGCGCAAAAGTGATGCATTGCTGGAGTGTGTCTCAAAAATGATGCAACTCCAGCAATGCATCCTTTCACATGGGGCCAGGCCCCATGTGAAAGGGTCTGCACGTCTGCTGTGAAACAGGCGTAATATTTGGATGCAACAGCGTCATAAAAGTGACGCAGTGATATCTCATAGATTTCACTGCGTCACCTCTACGACCCTTTCTTGCGGCAATACGTCCCTTTTGCATACATTACACCTGACGTAGGTATAATGTGGCGCAGGGGCTAACAAAGTGACACATCTACCTAGATGCGTCACTTTGTAAATATGACTGAATAGGGTGCATTATTTACAGCACTGGTGCGTCACAAAAAGTGACGCACTGGTGGCGTTAAAGTGACGCACGGCCTCATAAATGAGGCCTTCAGTCTTCTACTCATGCGTCATATTAAATTTATGACGTATTATGTTGGAAGTTCTTACAGATACGTCAGTATTTCTGACGTATCTGTAAGCGCAAAAGTGATGCATTGCTGGAGTGTGTCTCAAAAATGAAGCAACTCCAGCAATGCATCCTTTCACATGGGGCCAGGCCCCATGTGAAAGGGCCTGCACGCCTTCTGTGAAACAGGCGTAATATTTGGAAGCAACAGCGTCATAAAAGTGACGCAGTGATATCTCATAGATTTCACTGTGTCACCTCTACGACCCTTTCTTGCGTCAATACGTCCCTTTTGCATACATTACGCCTGACGTAGGAATAATGTGGCGCAGGGGCTTAGTAAGTGACGCATCTACCTAGATGCGTCACTATGTAAATATGAATGAATAAGGTGCATATTTACAGCACTGGTGCGTCACAAAAAGTGACGCTCCAGTGGCGTTAAAGTGACGCATGGCTTCATAAATGAGGCCTTCAGTCTTCTACTCATGCGTAATATTAAATTTATGACATATTATGTTGGAAGTTCTTACAGATACGTCAGTATTTCAGACGTATCTGTAAGCGCAAAAGTGATGCATTGCTGAAGTGTGTCTCAAAAATGAAGCAACTCCAGCAATGCATCCTTTCACATGGGGTCAGGCCCCATGTGAAAGGGCCTGCACGCCTGCTGTGAAACAGGCGTAATATTTGGACCCAACAGCGTCATAAAAGTGACGCAGTGATATCTCATACATTTCACTGCGTCACCTCTACGACCCTTTCTTGCGTCAATACGTCCCTTTTGCATACAATACACCTGACATAGGAATAATGTGGCGCAGGGGCTTACAAAGTGACGCATCTACCTAGATGCGTCACTTTGTAAATATGACTAAATAAGGTGCATTTTTTACAGCACTGGTGCGTCACAAAAAGTGACGCTCCGGTGGTGTTAAAGTGACGCATGGCCTCATCAATGAGGCCTTCAGTCTTCTACTCATGCGTCATATTAAATTTATGACGTATTATGTTGGAAGTTCTTACAGATACGTCAGTATTTCAGACGTATCTGTAAGCGCAAAAGTGATGCATTGCTGGAGTGTGTCTCAAAAATGAAGCAACTCCAGCAATGCATCCTTTCACATGGGGCCAGGCCCCATGTGAAAGGGCCTGCACGCCTGCTGTGAAACAGGCGTAATATTTGGAAGCAACAACGTCATAAAAGTGACGCAGTGATATCTCATAGATTTCACTGCGTCACGTCTACGACCCTTTCTTGCGTCAATACGTCCCTTTTGCATACATTACACCTGACATAGGAATAATGTGGCGCAGGGGCTTACAAAGTGACGCATCTACCTAGATGTGCCACTTTGTAAATATGACTAAATAAGGTGCATTTTTTACTGGACTGATGCGTCACAAAAAGTGACGCTCTGGTGGCGTTAAAGTGACGCATGTCTTCATAAATGAGGCCTTCAGTCTTCAACTCCAGCAATGCATCTTTTCTTACCCTTCCACACCCCCGTTGCTTTTCAACATTTTCTTTGAATATCAACATTCCACATATTCACTCTTCTTCGCCTTGCTTTCCTTCCCAACACTCACCTTCTTTCAGTCCCCCTACTTCACTTCCTTTCTCCTCTCATACCTTTCTGTTCTTTCTTACTCATTTTCCTTTCCATTATCAATGCACTCCATTTCACTTACTCTTTTTCATTTTTTTAAGAATATAGCTCTTTGATGAGATTTGGAGGTAGTTCTGAAAAGAACTTTTTGTTTTCTTCTTTTTTCAAAACAGGAACAAAAACAGGGAATGGAAACTGCTCAACAGAAGCAAAAAAAAACAAAAAAAATTAGGGGTGTGAACGGCAGTGATGGTTCTCCAATGCTCGAACCATGAGCTGGACACTTTGCTCCCCATAGGTAAGGAGTTGATTGCAGTATCTGCATCTCAGGACACCATTGTTAAAAGCAGGTTGAATATTTGGCACGAGCTCCTGCGATTGCCCCCTCCCAGAAGTAGTTGCTCCTCCAGTGGATGTAGAGGCCCCATCACTGGGAACCTCTTGTGCCAGAGCCCTGACACTTTCCCGGGCAAAATTCTGGGGGTGCCTCCTCTCCACATGCCGGATCATCGTAAAGTTCCCAAAAGAGTATTTTTTGGGGGGGTCACCCCGTGACAGGACTTGTTTGCAGATCCTGCACTCCACTTTTGGAGCATTCACCTTTTTCTGGTTAGGTGGTATTTTAAAAAAAAATTCATATAAAATGCTCCTTCACCTTTGGCTGAGGAGGCTCTTCATTGATGAATTCAGGCTCTTCATCACTGCTGGATTCTCTGGCAGCCATGGTAAACCAAGAAAGATCCAGGAGCAAAAAACAGGTCTTTCAGTCACAAAAGTGAAAGATGAAGTGAAGGAAATGGGTGGGGATTTCTTTCTTTGTAAAAAAAACTGTTAGCAACCAATGAAAAGTGTTATTTTAAGGTCACATGACTTGACGCGCTGACGCTGCGCGCACCGGAGCGCTTCCGGGTGCGCACATGCGGCGCGAACGTAGGCGCTTCTGGGGCGCATACGTGGCGCGAACGTAGGCGCTTCAGGGGCGCATATGCGGCGCGAAAGTAGGCGCTTCCGGGGGCGCTTATGCTGTGTGCCAACGTGACGTCTTCATAGTTTCACGGAAATGCAAAATCATTTTCATTTCCTTATTAAAAAAAACTGCTTTTATTTGTATGGTACGAAATGTTTTGTGTTATTATTAACTTTTCATTCATATTTTTTTCACGAACGAAAGTAGCCCTCTGGTTCCGCTGCCTGGAGAACTAACCGGAGCGCGCACCCAGAGCGCCCCAGGAAAAAATGATAAAGAAAAAAAAAACTTACAAATTAATACTTACACAAAACAGCAAATTTATTAAAAAAACATAGGTTAGAAACTCGATATAGAAAGGAATTAGCATTTAAAAAACCTATGAAATTCACTGAAAAAACCATAGGCTTCACACCAGTTATAGTTAGGAATTAGCATTTAAAAAACCTAATAAATTCACTGAAAAAACCATAGGTTTCACACCAGTTATAGTTAGCTGGAAATTTTACTGACATAAAACCATTGAAATTCCCACGTTATAGTTAGTTGGACTCACTATAACTTGCTCGCCTGCAATGCACTGCTGATGATGTCACATATTACATCACTCATGACATGGTCAGTGACATCACTCATGACATCACTCATGACACCATCCTTGTGACAGAGTGACAGACCTCCTTTCAGTGTAATGTAAGCCTTGAAACACATATTCAAAAACAGTATTTAACATTTTCAAAAAAATGGAGATACCCATACCAGTTACAACAAACAATTCAGTAATTCCACCATCTATATACACATCCACTCATTCACCAACAGTTCTATATAGTCACTCATACATATACTCACTCATCATATGTAGTGATACACCTATACATCCTGTTACACA
Organism: Lissotriton vulgaris; assembly: GCF_964263255.1. Taxonomy (NCBI): domain Eukaryota; kingdom Metazoa; phylum Chordata; class Amphibia; order Caudata; family Salamandridae; genus Lissotriton; species Lissotriton vulgaris. Next base: position 1,086,053,921 of record NC_141697.1, on the reverse strand, counting down.
CCGACAGTCATCCAAAAGTTACTCACACACATACTCACACATGCAAATAAACTATTGAACATCAATTTATTTGCATTTACAGCTATACACACACTCCCACCCTACTTCTAAGGAAACTTACACATACTTACTCTCTTAAACAATCACTTATAGAAACACATACTTATTTAAACAGGAACTCTTACAATCTCTCACTCTCACATATACTCACTTATATACATCAATACTCACATATACTAGAATAAAACATATTTAGTTACTGATAAAGACACTAGTGAGACAGTCATTCACTCATTAACACACACATATACACACTCATCCACCCATACAGTCCTGCACATATGCTGTCTTCAAAACACATACAAACAGTGAGTCAGTCACCAACCCATGCAGCCACTTATACACAAAGTGAAACACTGATACATATATTTCAATATTTAAAAGTTACTCGCTAATATATGTATTCACTAAGATACACTTAATAAGGCAGTTAACAAATCATTTTTTTAGAAAAAAAACATCCATTTAGACACTTACTTAAACATTTATTCTTCCATCGACCTTTTTCATATACATATATAAAACATATTTATTATTCAGAAAGACACACATTCACTGGATGGTGTCATCAGTGATGTCATGAGTGATGTCACTGACCATGTCATGAGTGATGTAATATGTGACGTCATCAGCAGTGCATTGCAGGCGCGCAAGTTATAGTGAGTCCAACTAACTATAACGTGGAATTTCAATGGTTTTATGTCAGTAAAATTTCCAGCTAACTATAACTGGTGTGAAACCTATGGTTTTTTCAGTGAATTTAATAGGTTTTTTAAATGCTAATTCCTAACTATAACTGGTGTGAAACCTATGGTTTTTTAAGTGAATATATATATATATATATATATATATATATATATATATATATATATATATATATATATATATATATATATATATATATATATATATACATATATATATATATATATATATATATTCACTGAAAAAAACATAGGTTATTGACAATATATAGTTAGGAATTAGCATTTACAAAACCTTGAATATTCACTGAAAAAACCATGGGTTATAGACCATATATAGTTAGGAATTAGCATTTACAAAACCTTATTTTACTCACACAAAACCATTGAAATTTCATATATAGTTAGTTGCACTAACTATATATCGCGCACCCGCAATCCACTGCTGATCATGTCAAATATTACATCATTCATGACATGATCAGTGACATCACTGATGACATCACTGATGACATCACTGATGACATCTCAAATGACATCACTGATGACATCACTGATGACAACATCCAGTGACTGTATGTTTCTGAAAAGTCAAAATATGTCTTACATATTGAAGAATGAGTGGATGTATAAGTGTCTGGATGAAGGATTTAGTAGGTGCATGACTGACTGTATGAGTGAGTGATTAAATGTGTCTCACTGAGTGCATGGGTTAGTGACTAAACTGTCTTAATTTGTGCATCATTATATCTGTTGTTCTGTAAACTGCTGCATGTGTTGATCAGTAGCTTTATGATTAAGTATATGGATTATTGATTGGTTGCCCAAGTATTTGTATGGGAGACTGAGTGTGTGTGTGGGTGGCTGGGAGGTGTATGACTCTGTGCATAGATGTGTGAGCAGTTGATTCACTAGATGTATGGGTTCAAAAGTGCATGTGGAAACAGCTGTATGGGCGGTTGACTGTGTGCATGAGTGTATTGGTGAGTGAATGGATATCTCAGTGCTACATGTCAAAGTAAGTACATATGTAAAACACAGTACATGTGAGAGTTGACATATATAAATAACTGTGCATAAGAGCCAGTGAATTTGTGAGTGGCTGTATGGATCATTGTGAACTTGTATCAGGGATTGTATAAGAGAGTAAATATGTGTTAGTATATGTTTGAATAAGTAAGGTGTGTATAACTGTATAGTTGAGGAAATGGAAGTGTGATTGATTCTTTGCATGACTGACTAGGTGTGTGAGTAACTCCATGGATGAGTGACAGTCTGTGAGTGTCTATTTACTCTGAGTGTATGTAAGATTATATTAGAGTCTGAAGAGGTTCACCGTATTATCACATGAATGATGTCATCAGTGATGTGATCAGTAATGTCAAATGAGATGTGATCAGTGATGTCATCAGTGATGTCATTTGAGATGTCATCAGTGATGTCATCAGTGATGTCATCAGTGATGTCACTGATCATGTCATGAATGATGTAATATGTGACATGATCAGCAGTGGATTGCGGGTGCGCGATATATAGTTAGTGCAACTAACTATATATGAAATTTCAATGGTTTTGTGTGAGTAAAATAAGGTTTTGTAAATGCTAATTCCTAACTATATATGGTCTATAACCCATGGTTTTTTCAGTGAATTTTCAAGGTTTTGTAAATGCTAATTCCTAACTATATATGGTCTATAACCTATGGTTTTTTCAGTGAATTTCAATGGTTTTTTAATAGCAAATATCAAAAGCTTTAAAATGTCAAGTACGTGGTAGGTAAAAACATTTTCGTGTTTTAAAGATGGCTCTGGGCAACCGTGGAACTCGGACGCTTGACTGCTAGGGCATGGGCCCCATTCCCAAAAGAGTCCCCTCAGCCTTGAAGATTCTACAACAGTCACCGGGACCCCCGACTCCCGTAGACTTCCGGTGGGGAGCGACTGCCATGATTGTTCGTGGAATGGCCACGACATAGCCACGAGATGGTGGTGCTCTCATGCTGACGCCTGCTTCAGTCTGAAACATCCAGAAACACTGTAGACTACCAATTCGATCAGTTCCGGTGGAGCCCCAATGTGACCCGGTAGAGAAGAACTTGCCCTCCCCTCTTTGACTGATGGTTCTTGTTGCCTGTCCCTTCTGTTGTCATTTAACAGAACTTTTTGGACTGCTGAAAGGGGTTGTGTTCCGACCTCTGGTTGGTGGAGACATTTTGACTATATTCTGGACCTGCGTTGTCGCGTAATGCGTCATATGACGCGCCGCGTTAGCGCACCCGGAAGTGCTCCGGTGCGCGAGGCGCAGCTTCCCGGAAGCAATCCAGGGCCCGGCGCACTGCGCGTAACGTGAGCATAACAGGTCATGTGACTTGTTAATAAAACTTTTCATTGGTTCATCTTACTTTTGTTTTTCTAATGATGGAAGGCTTGGTCATATGACCTAAAAATAACACTTTTCATTGGTTTCGAACATTTTTTTTTCCCAAATGATGAAAGCCCCACCTTTTTTTTTCTCACTCTGACTTGTAAAGCAAAGGACCCAGATGCATTTACAGTTTATCACTAACAATGTTCCAGGCTAATGTATTTTCCCGGTAAATTTACAACTGTCCTGCAAGTAAAATATTCCTTTTTCGAGAAAAAGGGCGTTTCTTCGTCCCATGAGGGAGCCGTTGAACAAAATAGGCTCGACCTGCTGTCTTAGTCGCTGATAGGCATGATATCAGATTCTTATCGATCCTTTATGTTGCAGGAGTGGAAAACACAACAGCCCTTGACCATTTATCTTTACTGCTTTCCTGCGTATTATACCTTTTAACCGTCATGTAATCGGGCTGCTTTATTTCACTTGCCTTTTACTGATTCGAAAACAGTGGCTATAATTCAAAACTTTACCAATCATAGGTACTACTACCATGTTTTGTTTTAAAAACCTTTATTGTGAAAATGTCAGTATACAAATACGGGCCTATAACCACGTGGGCCGGCCACGGAGCAAACTGTAATCGTATATGATGAGGGGACATTTACACTGTAGAAGAACATAACGGGCGGGCCATTAGGTTGCAAGAACTAAGGTGTCTAACAGTTGCGGAATCGGTGGACGTACATTTTATAATTAAAGTACGACAGGGCCAGTTACAATAAAATTATCTAGATATACATTTGCGGGCAAGTACCATGGGTGACGTTAATTCGAACTTTCAATAGTACAGTAATCAATAACACATCAGAACTTAATATCAATAGGGATGTCCAAATGTTCAATCAGTACTCGTCCCCGCCCGCCATGTGCTTCAAAACTGCATACGTATCTCGTGATATCAAGGTTGGGCAACCAGTACACAACAAGGAGTTACGAGTCCCATTTATACCGGCACCATTTTGGGCGAGGCCGGGCAGGTCCAGGATATAGTCAAAATGTCTCCACCAACCAGCGGTCGGACCAGAACCTCTCTCGGCAGTCCAAAAAGGTTCCGTTAAATGACAACAGAAGAGATAGGCAACAAGAACAATCAGTCAAAAGAGGGGACGCTTTCGGGAATAGGGCCCATTCCCTAGCAGGCAAGCGTCCGAGTTCCAAGGTGTCCCAGGGCCATTTTAGTGGACCAGGCCCAAATCCAAAGAGCCAGCCGCCATTTTGAGAGTCCTGTTGCAGCCGTCTATCGCTGCACCGCAAGAGTGGGCGCAATTCAGCTGGATGGTGGGCGAGACGCTGTAGCCGCAAGAGCAGGCGCAACTCAGCTGGATAGCGGGTGAGGCACTGTGCCGCAAGAGCGGGCGGAACTCAGCTGGATGGCGGGTGAGGCACTGTGCCGCAAGAGCGGGCGGAACTCAGTGGACGGCGAGTGAAACGCTAAGAGGCGCCCCACTGCAGATGAGGTGCCTCCACCTGGGGAGGAGGGAGAGGCTCGTTTGCGCCGCCTCCCCCCCCCCGGGCACCCCACGCCGTCTTTCGGCGCAGCAATGTAGGATGGCCACACCAGTGAAACTTGCTGGACACCACCTCGGTGTCAACTGGATCTTGGCGCGTTGTGCTGCCTTCGACCTACTGTAGCAGCAAGTGCGGGCGCAACTCAGCTGGACGGCGAGTGAAACGCTAAGGGGCGCCCCACTGCAGAGAGGCCCGTTTGCCCCCCCCCTCCCCCCGGGCACCCCACGCCGTCTTTCGGCGCAGCATTGTAGGATGGCCAGACCAATGCGACAACTTGCAGGACACCACCTTGGTGCCGTCCGGATCTCGGCGCGTTGTGCTGCCTTCGGCCTATTCGCACAACGGACCGCTACTGACGCCACCTCACAGGCCGACGGATTTTGCCGACTAAAAGACAGACCAAAGCAGCCCATTGTTGCTTTGAGATGGATGTTGCAGCAGGCTGCCATGTAAATAGTTGTTTAAAATGTTTTTTTTTAACGTGTTTACTTTGTTGGAGCGTTGTATATATTTATAAGTTATTAAAGTGTTATAATCCTACTACTTTGTTGGAGTGCTATATATTTTTAATGTGACACATAATTGTGAAGACTTTGATGTACAAAAAGGCATCCCTGGAATCCTCCGCTTCAGGCTCGGTCCCACACACCCTTACAGTGAGAATCCCCTCCCCAATCACAATACAGGATCGTTATCAGATAGTAGGAACGCGTGTGGTGTGACGGATCTCATGGGGTGGGGGCCTTGATCTACTGTAACTCCTTTGAAGAGGGGTGATTCTTTACAGTTGGGGCCATAAACTACATCCGCAGGGCTAGGTGATAGGCTGGGACCAGCCTGGACAATCAGACACAGAGGAAGAGGAGTGTCAGAGGGTGCGGTAGTGAATAGGGTGAAAGGGAGGTGTCGGGCGGGCACAGGGTGTGATTCTCAGGAAAGAGCAGCGCAGATGGGGGGAGGTTTATGGCCCATGCATGAGAGAGAGAGCGGGGGTTACCAGTGCGTGGGGGAGATGCTTGCGAGGGTGGGGAGCCATGCTGAGGATCGGCGGCGTGCAGAGAGTGGGTCTGGTCAAGGCATCTAAAATAGCTGCTGTGCACGACAAAAGTGTGGCATTGGAAAGAAGGCAAGATGGCGCAGACAATGTTTATCAATACGGATTAATTCATAACAATTATTTTTTACAATATATTTACTCGCAGTGACAAAATGGCGGTCAACACTTCCTGATTTCCTTCGAATCGAACGTTAACAGACGTCACTCAGCAAAAAAAAAAAATGCTCACGCGCAGCCGCTGGAAGACATGTATTAACATATATGAGCATCCTCAGCCACCCTCAGAAAACATAGGGGGTCAGGATACGTCTCCCGTACCCCTTTATACCCATTTCTCACATTGTTTTTCCTCCATCTTGTAATTTAATTAAAACGAAACACAAAATGGCGAATTCCCGTTTCGCGACCCGGTTCGCGAACCGGGAAGCGATTTTACCGCGAAAAATCATTTTTTTTTATTTGCCCCACGGGACCCTTTAATAACCCCAACATCATTCCTAGGGGGTCAAGAGGGGTCTACCTTGCCCCCTTTCATTAATTCCCCCTTCGTTTTCTCCTCCTCTTGTCTCTCGATCCTACCGAGAGACAAGATGGCGGCCGTTCCGGACTGTTTAGAATGTTGACAGACACCGGAGAGCCAATCAGCTTCGCTTCGCAAAGTTCCGTAACGCGAAAAGTACGCGAACCGGAGCGCTACCCGGGACGCTGTCACAGATATATCTGTTTTTTAAAACGTTAATTTCTCAAAATCCACTGGAGCACATATATTGAGACCCAGCAAAGGCACATCGGGCTAACAGTCCCTACAATTTTGCCAAGTTTCGTGCAAATCCATTCAGCCGTTCGAGCTAAAAGTGAGGCCAAACGCCCTATGGAAAAATGAATTGGAAAAACGTGTTTTGGGACCCCCCCTTTTTTCTCAGCCCCCCCTTGACGAAACCCCCCCAAATTTTCAGGGGCTGCTCAGAAACAAAATGTGCCATTTTCCTGAAAATTTCAGCCGATTCCGTCCACAAACGCCAAAAGTCCCATAGAGAAAAAATCCTAACTATATATACCTACTGGCTATCGCCAGTAGGTAATATATATTTATGTATATATATATATTCGATTTGGTGAACTTGCCTTTTTAAATAAACTTGCCAAAAGAAAACTGGGACTTGCGTGGTTTTTCCTCGTTGCTGCCTGCCTGGTGGTTCTGTGGTGAAAGACTTCTGTTTGCGCATATATATATATATATATATATATATATATACATATATATATCACAGAAAAAACCATAAGTTATAGTCCATATATAGTTAGGAATTTGCATTTACAAAACCTTGAAAATTCAATGAAAAAACCATTGGTTTTAGGCCATATATAGTTAGGGATTTGCATTTAGAAAACCTTATTTTACTCGCATAAAACCATTGAAATTCCATATATAGTTATAAGCGCTAACTATATATCGCGCACCCGCAATCCACTGCTGATGATGTCACATATTACATCATTCATGACATGGTTAGTGACATCACTGATGACATCACTGATGACATCTCAAATGACATCACTGATGACATCACTGATTACAACATCCAGTGACTGTATGTTTCTGTAAAGTTAAAATATGTTTTACATATTGATGAATGTGTGGATATATAAGTGTCTGGATGAAGGATTTACTAGGTGCATGACTGACTGATTGAGTGAGTGATTAAATGTGTCTCACTGAGTGCATGGGTTAGTGACTAAACTGTTTTAATTTGTGCATCATTATATCTGTTGTTCTACAAACTGCTGCATATGTTGATCAGTAGCTATATGAGTAACTGTATGGGTTGATTGGTTGTCCAAGTATTTGTATGGGAAACTGAGTGTGTGTGTATGGGTGGCTGGAAGGTGTGTGACTCTGTACATAGATGTGTGAGTAGTTGATTCACTATATGTATAGATTCAAAACTGCATGTGGAAACAGCTGTATGGGCGGTTGACTGTGCATGAGTGTATTAGTGAGTGAATGGATATCTCAGTGCTACATGTCAAAGTAAGTACATATGTAAAACACAGTACATGTGAGAGTTGACATATATAAATAACTGTGCATAAGAGCTAGTGAATGTGTGAGTGGCTGTATGGATCATTGTGAACATGTATCAGAGATTGTATAAGAGAGTAAAGTAAATATGTGTTAGTATATGTTTGAATAAGTAAGGTGTGTATAACTGTATAGTTGAGAAAATGGAGGTGTGATTGATTTTTGGCATAACTGACTAGGTGTGTGAGTAACTCCATGGATGAGTGACTGTCTGTTTACACTGATTGTATCTAAGGTTATATTAGAGTCTGAAGAGGTTCATGGTATTATCACATGAATGATATCATCAGTGATGTGATCAGTCATGTCAAATGAGATGTTATCAGTGATGTCATCAGTGATGTCATTTGAGATGTCATCAGTGATGTCATCAGTGATGTCACTAACCATGTCATGAATGATGTAATATGTGACATCATCAGCAGTGGATTGCGGGTGCGCGATATATAGTTAGCGCTTATAACTATATATGGAATTTCAATGGTTTTATGCGAGTAAAATAAGGTTTTCTAAATGCAAATCCCTAACTATATATGGCCTAAAACCAATGGTTTTTTCATTGAATTTTCAAGGTTTTGTAAATGCAAATTCCTAACTATATATGGACTATAACCTATGGTTTTTTCTGTGAATTTCAATGGTTTTTTAATAGCAAACATCAAAAGCTGTCAAATGTCAAGTACGTGATAGGTAAAAACGTTTTCGTGTTTATGCACGCTGATGTGCTTTGAACGCTGCCCCCCCCCCCCACTCCCCTCTTTTCTCTTAGTAGTACTCTCTCTTTGCAGATAGTGAACGGTAGTTAACGCAGACCTTTACCCCTGTTGTAATCCGTCGTACCTGCTTGTCTCTCCATTTGATTGATTATTATCCAAGCATTTACTGTTTTACAATTGGTTCTCTTTGGATCATTCTCTATTTACAAACAAGCACAAAGTCGCAATACTCTGTTTAGTCTTTGCAGATAGTGAAAAATCGTGTAAAAAAATAAAAGTAATCGAGCAAAATCAGTAGACCACTAATTCGATCTGTTTTTAACCTCGGTAAAATACAAACATTAGGAATAACCCTTCATGAGAAATACGAAAATAGTGAAATGAATTGAGCTCCACACCATGAGGCCTTTTGAAGAATCTTTCATTCTGGACCTTGTCCCACAATCCGTTTCACCTGAAAACACGCTGTCGTAGGGCGCCCCTTTACCGTTTTAGTTGCCATTCCGCCCGCTTTTGGTACTCTGTGCCTCTTCCGCCATTCAGCTGTTTACCGCTCGCTCTTGCGACTACAACGTCTCGCTCACCATGTAGTTGAGTTGCTCCCGCTCTTAAGATTTGACCGAACTTTTTGGACTGCTGAAAGCGGTGGAATTCCGACCGCTGGTTGGTGGAGACATTTTGACTATATTCTGCACCTGCATTGTCGCGTAATGCGTCATATGACGCGACGCGTTAGCGCACCCGGATGTGCTCCGGTGCGCAAGGCGCAGCTTCCCGGAAACGATCCAGAGCGCGCCGCGCAGCGCGTAACGTAAGCATAACAGGTCATGTGACTTGTTAATAAAACTTTTCATTGGTTCATTTTACTTTTCTTTTCCTAATTATGTAAGACTAGGTCATGTGACCTAAAAATAACACTTTTCATTGGATTAAAACATTTTTTTTCCCCAAACGATGAAAGCCCCACCTTGTTTCTGGATGTTTCAGACTGAAGCTGGCGTCACCATGAGAGCACCACCATCTCGTAGCTCCGTCGTGGCCATTCCGCAAGCAATCATGGCAGCCGCTCCCCACCGGAAGCCTGCGGGAGTCGAGGGCCCCCAAGACTTTTGTACAATCTTCAAGGCTGAGGGGATGCTTTCGAGAATGGAACCCAAGCCCTGGCAGACAAGCGTCCGAGTTCCAAGGTGTCCCAGGGCCATTTTACTGGACCAGGCCCAAATCCGAAGAGCCGGCCGCCATTTTAAGAGTCCTGTGGAAGCCGCCTACCGCTGCACCGCAAGAGTGGGAGCAACTCAACTACATGGTGAGCGAGACGCTGTAGCCGTAAGAGCGGGCGGTAAACAGCTGAATGGCGGATGAGGCACAGTGTAGCAAAAGCGGGCGGAATGGCGACTGAAACGATAAAGGGGCGCCCCACTACAGCAGACAAGCCTCCGCCATGTGCTTCAAAACTGCATATGTATCTCGTGATATCAAGGTTGGGCAACCAGTACAAAACAAGCAGTTACGAGTCCCATTTACACCGGCGCCATTTTGGGCGCGGCCGGGCAGGTCCAGGATCTACTGAAACATAAAAAATGAGGCTGACGTCTCTGAAGCAGTTCACGAACAGCAGGACATAGCAAATAAACATGAACTCTCTAAAGCTGTTAACTCACTGCAGAACAAAACAAGTGAACCTGAAACCTCTGGAATAATTGTCGCTCAGAAGAACAACACACAAAACTCTGTAGTGTCTGTGGAAAGTAAAACAGAAGGGCACTGTAGTTTCAGACACACTTAACACTAATGACTTAACAAAGATATCGTCTGTCTATGAAGCAGCTGTCACAAGGAAATCCCTAACGCATCAGCATTCTCGGAAGAGGTTGACACAGATAACATTTTAAGGAACAAAGAAAGACCTGTTCACTCTTGACACCCCAGGTGCTGTGTATATTGCACTATAGTGCTGCATCGACAAAACGGGCAACCCTATTGATGTGGATTTTTCATTATTGATTATTGTAAAGAAATGGCGACTCCCCCCTTTAGCAGATTAGCTAAATGTTTGCGTAATTTAGGCATAAAAGTTATATTATTGTTGTTGTTGTTGTTATCGTTATAGTTCTGGTTAATTTCAAAAAATTGTTAAATATATTTACAGTTTTTGTTGCGTTCGTTATATTTAAATATTAATAAAGTTTTAAAATGTAACTGTCTTGGAGTACTATATTTTTTTAAAAAATCGGGTGAATGGGGCCTTGAATCGGGTTATTGTCATGTGTGGGCTTTGCAAGTGTACTGCTACAAGATCGGACATTTCAAACTCAAATGCACGTTCATTTTCTTACCTTTCCGAAACATGGAGCGCAATAGCAGGCAGAGAAAGGGTGATGCACGTGTTGAACACTGCCTGGCCTGCAAATTGCTGCCAGTGCCCCCCCCGCCCCGAGTACTTCACAAATCTTTAAAAGACCATGCGCTTGTTCAATGGGAAGTGGATAACATGGCTAAGAGCATTTGCTGACTAATGCATGAATATCGCTGACTTTTCAGCGATATTCATGCATTGCGGCCGTTTTTTATCGCATTTGCGATAAACCTTGCTAATAGCAAGGTTTATGTGCGATAAAATTCGCCGAAGTGCGGCGATAATTATTGTCTCTAAACAAGTTAGAGTCAAAAATTACCGCTAGTTGTTGGAAATATGCCCCCGGGTTTTTCCTTGCAGGAATCGGGAAACGAAAGACTAGCACTGAAATCAGTAGTCTCACACCTGAATCGGGAGGGTTGGCATGTCTGGATACTCTACAGCTGGAGCCATACACTACATCCGCAGGGCTAGGTGATAGCCTAGGTCCGGCCTGGACAATCGGACACAGAGGAAGAGAAGTGTCAGAGGGTGCGGTAGTGAATAGGGTGAAAGGGAGGTGTCGAACGGGCACAGGGTGTGATTCTCAGAGAAGAGCAGCGCAGATGGGGGAAGTATATGGCCCATGCATGAGAGAGAGAGCGGGGGTGACCATTGCGTGGGGGAGATGCGTGCGAGGGTGGGGAGCCATGCTGAGAATCGACGGCGTGCAGAGAGTGGCCCTGGTCAAGGCATCTAAAATGGCTGCCGTGCACGACAAAATTGTGGCATTGGACAAAAACGCAAGATGGCGCAGACAATGTTTATCAATAAGGATTCATTTATAACAAAATATTTACTCGCAGTGACAAAATGGTGTTCAACACTTCCTGATTTCCATCGAATCGAACGTTAACAAACGTCACGCAGCAAAAAAAAAAAAGCTCACGCACAGAGCGGTTTTTAGCCATGTTATCCAATGGAAGGTGGATAACATGGCTAAGAGCATTTGCTGGATAATGCATGAATATCGCTGACTTTTCAGCGATATTCATGCATTGTGGCCGATGTGCGGCGATAATTTTTGTCTCTAAACAATTAAAACGAAGCACAAAATGGCGAATTCCCGTTTCGCTACCAGTTTGCGGCCCAGTTCGCGGCCCGGGAAACGCTTCTACCGTGAAAAATCATTTTTTTTTATTTTCCCCACGGGACCCTTTAATAACCCCAACAACAATCCTAGGGGGTCAAAAGGGGTATACCTTGCACCCTTTCAATAAATTCCCCCTTCGTTTTTCACCTCTTCTCTCTCGATCCTACCGAGAGATAAGATGGCGGCCGCTCCGGACTGTTTAGAATGTTGACAGACACCGGAGAGCCAATCAGCTTTCTGCGCGCAAAGTTCCGTTTCGCGAAAAGTAAGCGGACCGGATCGCTGCCCAGAGCGCTGTTACAGATATATATCTTGGTTTGAACGTTAATTTCTCAAAAACTACTGGAGCACATATATTGAGACCTAGCAAAGGCACATCGGGCTAACAGTCCCTACAATTTTGCCAAGTTTCGTGCAAATCCATTCAGCCGTTCGAGCTAAAAGTGAGTCCAACCGCCCTATGGAAAAATGAATGGAAAAAACGCGTTTTGGGACCCCCCTTTTTTCTCAGCCCCCCCTTGACGAAACTCCACCAAATTTTCAGGGGCTGCTCAGAAACAAAATGTGCCATTTTCCTGAAAATTTCAGCCGATTCCGTCCTCAAACGCCAAAGTTATTAGGCATAGAATTTTCAGAAATCCCATAGGGAATTAATCCTAACTATATATACCTACTGGCTATCGCCAGTAGGTAATATATATATATATATATATATATATATATATATATCCAACGGTTCAAATATATTATACCACGCTCTATGAGTCCCGAAAACACCACACAAATCAGCAGGGTCCAAGGGTGTTTATTAACACCTACTACATGTTTCGGCTTCCACGAAGCCTTGATCACGTAAGTGCAGTGCAAAGCATGCAAAACATAAATACATTTCAAAAGTGCCGTAAACATAAACAATGGACAGTGGTCTCCAGTTGAAAATCATGGCAGCCATCTTAGAACAGTCAATATACAAGTTTGTAACACAATAGATATGAGTTTAAGTCAATAGAGGGACACAACAGAATGCATTAATAATTGAAAAAAGTAAAGCCATTGTCGCAGGGAACAATCACATCAGGGCTCAAGAGTGTAGGTGCACTGAAAAATGAATGAGCGCTGACAAACAGATTATGGCGGTAGTCATGGTAACACCCAGGGCAGGGTCGCCGCATCTCGCTACGCGGCACAAGTGATCGTCTAACGAGAGATGGTTACTGGGTCAGTGTGCACCAGTACTACGTGTGGACCCAAACAAGTGATGTGATGTTTCTGTCATTGATGTTGAGAAGATCAATAAAAAGGGAGCCTTCTCTCCTTCCTGAAAAGTGAGGTATGTATCTTGTTGTCTATGATGTCAATCCTGACATCTAGATACTCAGCCTTGGTTTTGCTAATGGTACTGGTCAATTTGATGTTTCTGTCATTGATGTTGAGAAGATCAATAAAAAGGGAGGCTTCTTCGGAAAAAAACCAAGCCCCGGGGTGGTGGTCCCCGGGGCTTGGCAGGGTATTTGAGCTCCCCCCACTCATTTAATACACAAGCCCCAGGGGCTGGCAATCCCCGGGGCTGCGGAGGCCGTGAGCCCCCTGCAAATACTTTGGAAAAGCCCAGGGGTGGCGGTCCCCGGGGCTGGGGGGCCCCATTACATCATTAACATTGCCCCCGGGATTTGGCCCACATGGGGGCTAATTAATAATGAAGCACGGGAGCCCTTGCTGCAGTATTTATTTCTGCGTCCGGATCCACGGTTTCTCCCCTGCCCCCTTTTCCTGTTTTCACGCTTGTTTTTCTGTCTGGCAACATTTCCTAGTTTGGAGTGTTGACAGCCAATTAGCATGCAGCTCGTGATCGTCGTGATCGGCAGTGTGCGCGGATCCTGCGCACCTCTAGATATCGATATTTTTTAAATTTTGATTTTCGCAGCAACTACTGAACGGATTTAGACCATTTCACAAAAGGGGCTTGTTGGACTTGGCCCTTTTTGCTGGGTCACCCATGAACTTTTTGGCTTCCTCCTTTATTTTGCCTGACCTGTTTTTTGGGGGTTTTATGACTCTGGGCACTTTACCACTGCTGATCAGTGCTAAAGTGCATATGCTCTCCCTATTGTAAATTGATATATGGAGTAGTGATTCCATGATTGGCTGGTTTGGTTTACCTGACAGACTCTAGTACAGTGCACCAGGAGTGCCCAGGGCTTGTAAACCACATTCTGCTGGTGGGCTTGCAGCACTAGTTATGCCACCCACAGAAGCAGCCTGTAAATTGTGTCTAAGGCCTGCCATTGCAGAGCCTGAATGCAGTCTGGTACTGTCATGCTCACTGGGCAAGTACACCCACTTGCCAGTCCCTAAACATTCCCTTTTCTTCATATCAGTCAGCCCTATGGTAGGCCCAAGGACATGGTGCATTGTAAGTATAAGGTACAACAAGCCCTGATAAGTGTGGCATGTCCTAATAGTGAATTACAGCCATTTTCGTTTTCACTATTACAAGGCTACCTCTTCTCCATAGGCCAGAATGGGCTGTTAGAATGATTACATTTTATAATCCTAACTGACTCGGAAAACATGGTAGAAATTCGAGTTTAGTATGCCTGAACTCAGAATGATAAAATACATCTTTTAGTGAAGTTGGTTTTAACATTCTGTGTTTTCAAATACCACTTTTAGAAAGTAGGTATTTGCTTGTCTAACCTTTCAAGCCTGGCTCTGCTAGGTTGTACATACCTTGTCTGGAGTTTGAGTGAAAGGGCTGGGAGATTCCAGGAGACAGAGTGAGTCCGCTCAGTGGGGAATAGAGAGATCTGCATCTAATTGGGAGGGAGGAGTTGCACCTGAACCTTAAATAGGGCTGTACCTGCCTTCCACAATGCTGGCTCCACCTCATGGGGAGCGGCTGATGTCTCTGCCATGCACACTGAAAGAAGAGAAGGAGTCCTGTCAACAAAGTGCTCCAGGACTGTATTTGCCTTCCACAATGCTGGCTCCACTTCCTGTGGGGCGAATGATGTTTCTGCCATGCCCTGTGAAGGAAAGGAGAAGTTTGGTAAACAGAGTGCTTCAGAACTGAATTGGACTGGGCAAAGTCCCCTCTCCCCTCTGAGAACAAAGGATTTTGGGGTATAAATAGTGGGACCCTGATTCCATGAAATTAGATCACTTTGGACTACAAGAAGAAACCTTTACTGAGGAGAGGAACCTGAGGAGAGACTATTCACAAGCTGAAGTGCTGCTTGGGGGATTGGCCTGCAGCGGGTGCCTTACTGCCAAAAGAAGGAGAAAGTAACTTTGTGTACTTTGCTTTCAACTTATGAAGGATCTCCAAGGGCTTGGAAAAGAGCTTGCCTCCTGCTGAAGTCTCAGGGACAACAAACTTCACCCCCCAGCTCCCCAGAGGTCTTGTGGAAGTGCCTGCTGCCGTTTTGGGCCTTCTGAGGAACTGCAAGTTGCAAAGAGCTGGAAGCGCAACGAGAGCGAAGCGTTTCATCGTCACTGCTACTGCCGTCGCACTTCTGAACAAGGGTGTCGCCGCTGGAGATGTCGCCCCGCACCGCAGCAAGAGAAGCTTGCCGAAATGAAGAGGAAGAGTGTCGCCATCGCTGCTGCCTGCCATCACACTTCTGAACAAGGGTGTTGCCGCTGGAGTTGTCGCACAGTGCCGCATCAAGAGAAGAGTCTTGCAACGGGGTAGAAGCGTGTCGCCGTCGCTGTGCATTGCACTGCATCGAGGAAAGGGCTTTGCATCTCCGAGAAGCACGCCGCAGTCGGAGCTGCTGCAGTCGCATTTCTGAACAAGGATGTCGCCGCTGTAGTTGTCGCATTGTTCAGAAGCTTCATGCATCGTGGGAGAAGAGTGTCGCAGTTGGAGCCGTTGCCGTCGCACTTCTCAACAAGGTGTTGCGGCTGCAGTCCACGCATTGACCTGAGAACATCTCGCATCCACAGAGAAGCGTGCCGCATCTGGAAGATCTTCACGTCTTTATTTCTTTGCACCTGAACTTTGCGGCATTTCCCTCACTGCAACATTGGTGCATTGACGCAAAGTGTTGCATCTTAAGAACTGAATGTAACAAAGCTAAATCTACCATCTTAAAGTAACAGTATTGTGTATTTTTGACGTTTATGGTCTTGTGGTAACTCTATATAAAGTATACTTATATTTGATATAAAACCTTGTGTGGTGTCCATCTGTTGTGTTGTCACTGGGTTACTGTAAGTGGTCACAAATGCTTTACACACTGCCTCCGAGATAAGCCTGTCTGCTCATGCCAAGCTACCAAGGGGGTGAGCAGGGGTTATTTTAGGAGTGTAATCCCCTTATCCTGACTAGAGGCAAGGGTCCCTATTTGTCACAAGTCCCTACTTGTTCCAACTAGAGACGCCCAAATCTAACATTGGTAGTCAGCGGTGAGGATTCTGGACTTGCATTTGTGACTCATGTACAGTGATTGGTGAACACTACTTAGTGAGTGCAGACCGTAACGCAACCACATACTTTTTGGTAGATTCCTTTTTGGAGTTTTACTATTTTTGAGAGATGTCTAATTCAGTGTGTTCAGGAGGAAGGAAAGCACCTTCCCCCGCAGGTAGCAGTGCTTCTGGCAAGAGTCTGCCTCCAGAGAAGTTGGAGGACAGAGAAAGATGCAAAAGGCACAAAATGGAAATAACCAAGTTCAAGTTAAATGGGCAACTGGAGTTAGAAAATAAGAGATTAGACCTAGAGGAAAAGAAATTGCAGTTTGAGCATGACTTGATAATGAGGAAGCTTGATATGGAGCTCGAGAGGCTTGAGGCCATGAGTGTCTCAGCCCAGCAACAAGAAATGTGTATAGCTCAGAGATTGAGCTTTGCTGAGTTGGAGGTGGAGTCCAGCTCATATGGTGGCAACAAAACTGAGGTATCCAGTGCTCAGGGAGTAGTACATACACCCAGCGATGTGCCACCTGACTTGAAGGAGGGGGTTAACATACACCGGGAGGTTCAAGGACATGAGGTAGCTCCAGTAGTATGCAGTGTCCCTCAGGGGAATATGGTAACTGGGCCAGGGGTTCATGGTCCTAGTGGTGGGAGGGACACTCTACTGACTCTAGATGAGAGGCGCAGGGAGAGGGGTTCCCCCAAAGTTGAAGTCCTGGTATGTGAGTGTGAAGACCGCCCAGAACAGTGTGGGTAGAATAACAGAGACAGTCAGGTACTGTCTTGACAATCTCAGAAGAGTGGTGTTGAGTACGTGTGCGAGTCACTGGATGGTGAGGTGAAGGATAGTTTGGATAACCCCTGTGGGGGACTATGTGATCCAATTGTGGGAGAGCATATTGTAAGCCCCTGATTTCCAGAGCTATGCCAACACCTGTTGGAGAGTGAGTTCTCTGACCCCAGGGTGCTCACATTGGAGGCAGACCTTTTGGTGGATTCCAGAGGGTCTGGAGAGGCATTTGGGGGTGATCCTAAGAGGAGTGGCTCAGGTATCTTCCAACCCAGAGTGGTGGAAGTGGTGCAGAGTAGCCCAGCTCAGTCCCATTGTAGTGGAGGGGTGTAGGGACTCACGTCCTGTCTCAGTGGAGAAGGAGTGAGTGTGGGGCTATTTGTCCCCAGGTGCCGGAAACCCAAGCTCAGGGCCTGGAGGGTTCTTTAAGGGAACACCATGTAGGGAGCCTAGGCTGTCCTGATGGGCCGCCAGTTGAGGGGGATCCCCTAGTGTCTGGTGAGCTGGGAGTGTCTGTAATCAGGCCTCCTTCAGTTCTGGTGTCTGGCAGTGCCGCTCCAGTTGAGAGGGTACAGAGGTCCAGACTGAGGGGTGAGAGGGGGAATGAGTCTCCAGTGGAGGAACCAGTGGGTCAGGGGCCAGCCGGAAGGGCTGCGTCATCAGTGAATGACCAAGGTGACACTACTTCTGTCCTGGGGATCGTCACGCACTGTCAGGTGGACAGGGGTTGGGAGATCTGCGCCAGGCAAACTGTCACACGACACCTGAGCTATGTGTCACCCTCGGGGGAGCATGCATGCTCCCAAGGAAGTCCTGGTTTGCCAGGCAAGTGTTCAACCGCAGGGTTTGATCCCTGGTTTGGGATGGTAGGTTCAGGTGTTGTCTGACCTGGAGGAAGGGGCAACTGTAATCAGTGTCCTGACCGAGGTAGCTTCTAGGGGAACTACTCCAGTTGGGAGGGTGCCGTGCTCTAGAAGGGATTGCAGAGGGACGGAGCTCTCGCCCCTGACCCCGGTGCAGCCCAAGGGTCTAGACCCTGGGTTGGAGGGCCAGGTTCAGGGTATCTCCCCTGACCTGGAAGCCCAGTTGCAGGATAGAACCCCTTAACTGGTGGGTGAATTGTGCAAGACACCTGCTACAGACACCCTGACAATTCTGGAAGCTCCAGGTGGGAGGGTACAGAGCCCCAAGGAGGAGGCCCGGGTGTGGGAGAGCCCACCCCAGTCTCTGGTCCAGCCACCGGGTACAGGCCTAGGGCTTGTGGGTCAATACCAATATGTCATACCTGACCTGACAGGAGGGAGAGTGGACAAAGGGTGGCAAGCACCTGAGGCTACTGCTCCCTGCTCTCTAACGCCACAGACGTTTGAGAGCCCCGAGAGGCATAAGGCCTGGGTCCTATTCCTGGCTACTGTCAGTGGCCACGGTGACTTGCTGTCTGTCTGTTGGGACACACCTGTGAGCAAGTTAAAGTTAGATGCAGCACAGGTGGTGTCCACAGGTGAGGAGAAGGGTTCCCCATGAGTTAGCATGGTGGGCCCTGAGAGCATGGACAGAGGAATTTAAATGGGTTTAGATTGGCGAAGAGCTGGAATATGCCCCTGTTGTTGCGGGCCAGGTCCATGTTATATCGCCTAAAGCAGGGAAGCCCATCCAGGTAGGGATTGGTCTACCCTGCGTTTTGGCTGAAAGGGGGTTGTGTTGGACTTGCCCCTTTTTGCAGGGTCATCCCTGAACTTTTTGCCTTCCTCCTGTATTTTGTCTGACCTGGTTTTGTTGGTTTTATGACTCTGGGCACTTTACCACTGCTGATCAGTGCTAAAGTGCATATGTAAGGGGTAGTATCCCTACAACGAGGGTCAAAACGTCGACTACCAGCCACAGCACTTGATTGGAGTGTGACTTTGTACACCTGTCATTTATGATGCCATACTAATGTTATATATGATTTCAGATTAATTCCGGCAAGGCTCCCCTGGGAAGCCATTTTCAATTGTTGAAAGCAATTTACGATTGGATTGCCACTTGACCTACCCACACCTTTCCGAACACTGCACTACCCCCTTCCCCTTCCCCTTTACAGTGGGCACTGTTAAGATGTGTATAATTTATTTACATGTATATACACCCTAAAAATGAAAAAATACAGTGAAAAACGTATTTACACTATTTGAATAAACAATAGTATTCCAGAAGTAATTTGGTTAAAGAATGTTATTCATATAATGTAAATGATTTCCAATAGGTCTGGGACCACTCTTTCTATAACACGTAGTCTCAGGGACAACAGACTACACCCCCCAGCTCCTCAGAGTTCTTGTGGAAGTGCCTGCTGCAGTTTTGGGCTTTCTTAGGAACTGGGTGTCGCAAGGAGCTGGAAGCACGATGCAACGAGATCGAATCATGTTGCCATCGCTGCTGCTGCCGTCACACTTCTGAATAAGGGTGTCGCCGCTGGAGTTGTTGCACTGCACCGCATTGAGAGAAGCGTGATGCAATGAAGAGGAAGTGTGTCACCATCGCTGCTGCCTGCCGTCGCACTTCTGAACATGGATGTCGCTGCTGGAGTTGTCGCACTGCACCGCATTGAGAGAAGAGTCTCGCAACGAGGTAGAAGTGTGTTGATGTCGCTGTGCCTGCCGTCGCACTTCTGAACAAGGTTGTCGTGGCTGGAACTGTCGCATTGCACCACAATGAGGAAAGTGCCTTGCATCCCAGAGAAACGCGGCTCTGTCTGAGCTGCTGCCGTTGCATTTCTGAACAGGGATGTCACCGCTGTAGTTGTCGCATTGTGCGGAAGCTTCACGCATCGTGGAAAAAAAGTGTTGTAGTTGGAGCTGTTGCCGTCGCACTTCTGAACAAGGGTGTCGCCACTGCAGTCCATGCATCGAACCGAGAAATTCTCGCATCCCCGGAGAAGCGCGCCGCATCTGGAAAATCTTCATGTCGTTATTTCTTTGCACCTGAACTTTGCCGCATTTCCCTCGCTGCGACATTGCTCGTCGTGGAAGCACAACGCAAGATAAGGTACATTGGAGCAAATTGTTACATCTTAAGAACTGAACTAAACTAAGCTAAATCTACCATCTTAAAGTAACAGTATTGTGTATTTTTGTTGTTTATGGTCTTGTGGTAAATCTATATAAAGTATACTTACTTTTTATATAAAACCTTGTGTGGTGTCCATCTGTAGTGTTGTCATTGGGTTACTGTATATGGTCACACATGCTTTATACACTGCCTCTCTTCTTGTGCCAAGCTACCAACGGGGTGAGCAGGGGTTATTTTAGGCATATAATCCCCTTATGCTGCCTAGAGGCAAGGGTGCCTATTTGTCACAAGTACCTACCTGTGCCGACTAGAGACCCCCAAATCTAACAGTATTCTTTCTGAACCAAGGGCTACCTTTTTGGCAAATTTGGTGTAATTACGTTCAGCAGTTCAGGCTGTAGCCGTGTCTAAAGTTTCCTAAGGAAAATTGCATGAAGAAAACCGAAAAATCGCCACACTGCAAGCTGGCGCTGCCAAAAATCCAAATGACGAGGAGTGGACCCTTCAATTGCTGGTGCAAAAAAGTGCTTTTTATTAAATTTGTGCCAGCGCGCCCACCATGACGCGTTTCACCTCAAGAAGAGGCTTGATCACATGACAAACTGCAAGCCAATAGGCAGACTATTTAAAGTGACATGACAGTGCAAGACGACATATTATAGACATGGACGAAATACTGTGCAAAATTGCGTCAATGGAACCAATAAATAAATAAATCAGTATTGTACCAAATTTTAAAACAGCCTGTATATACATAGCAGCAAATCTGTAAAATGGCAATTTAATATATCATAATAAAAGCAAGAACATGTAACAAATAAATATATGCAATATATATATGTATATTTATATATATATATATATATATATATATATATATATATATATATATATATATATATATATATATATATATATATATATATACATACATGTATATATATATATATATACAAACACATATATATTGCATATATTTATTTGTTACATGTTCATATCATTTTAGAATTATAAAATAGATTACAATTATTAGTTTAATAATGTTTTTTAAAGTAAATATATATATCTTAATAGTTATATATATGTTGAACTTTTTTAAATGACGTTTATTCGTCATATTTGTTAAAATGTGAACTGAATTGAATTAATTGTTTTTAAAGAATTGTATTCTTTAATATATTTTATATTTATTAATTTATATATGTATATAAAAACTGATATTGTCTGCAAACATATTTAAGTCATCTACATTTTATTACAATTATACATTTAGGATATAGTTATTTGGGTCACAATATTTTTGTATGGGGATATTTTGAGTATTGATATTTTGTCAGTGTACCTCTTTTGTCTTTCTTAAATGAACTGCGAAAATGAAGATCTAATGGGAAAAATGAAAATTACCAATAAACAACCTACTATCCATACAGAGCTGAAAACACAAAGATGGGCTAAGGTCACCTCACCGATTTGTTTCAGC
This sequence comes from Lissotriton vulgaris, assembly GCF_964263255.1. Taxonomy (NCBI): domain Eukaryota; kingdom Metazoa; phylum Chordata; class Amphibia; order Caudata; family Salamandridae; genus Lissotriton; species Lissotriton vulgaris. Next base: position 1,086,032,140 of record NC_141697.1, on the reverse strand, counting down.
AACGCTGGGTGCTAACCGACCCATGCTTGGTAGCTGCCCCACCACTGCTAACAATCAGTTTAAAGTCTGGATCCTGGGAGCACTGGACTCCATAACAAAAGTGGTGGACAAAAAGGATAGCAGAACCAGTCTTACAGCTGATTGGTTTAATGAGGAGCTGGCCACGCTAAAAAAAGCTGTAAGCATTTTCAGCACATTTGGCCTATGTCTTATGATCAGACCAGTAAGGAGGTGTACCGATCTGCCCTAAAAATGTATCACTGTCACATCAGGCAAACGCAGCGTTAATTTTACGGAAATAGAATTGAGTTGGCCCAAAAATCCTCTAGGGAAATCTTCTCTGTTAATAAAGCATTAGCATCTCTGAATTGAGTATCTGCAGTAACGTTATCATCCAAGGAAAGTTGCAATGCATTTGCAGATTTTTTCTACCATCTATTTGTACTTCCTGGAGGCAGCTAGAAATGTTTACTATTGTGATACATGGTTTGAGCCTTCTATGGAGGGAGACCACCTGCTCCAGTTCAAACCTATTGATGAGGTTGAGCTGAAGGGGTGCATGTCTTTCAACAAGTTGGGATCCCCTTCTGACTCGGCTACCTCAGGTATCTTGTAGCATTGTATGAAGGAACATCTTCCTGTATTTAAAGGATTGCTGAATAGTTCCTTTGAAGCTGCCCAGGTACCTCTTAACTGGAAACCGATGTTGTAACTCTGCTAAAAAAGCCATCTCTCGATCTTTCTAAGCCAGAGAATTATAGGCCTATGGCTCTCCTCCCTTTTTTATCTGAAGTGGCTGTAAAATACATCATGACGTATCAAGAGAGAGAGAGAGGACCAGATAGCAAGTCTGAGTCCCCAGGGGTATTTATATGTATCAAAGAGAACTAGCTACTTGAACTCTAAAAGGTCATGTCCAGTGGCACCGGTTGGGTGTCTTTATGAAGCCCTCACCCACTAACCAAGTTGGTGGCATGCTTCATCATCGGGCCCACCCAGTGACACCTAATGTGTCCCGGGTGTGCTTCAACGCCTGATTACAGCGGAGCAGGTATCTTACTGAGAGTGCAGTGTAGTGATAATGGTGAAGTGAGATTAAAACGGCTTGACAGGGGTCCCAGTGCCCGAGGGCTAAATTACATTTTAATAAATGGGCTCCTGTCAGCGGTTAAAAACAAGGCAGGATGGATGTGATGGTGGCGAATTACAACCTCCTACATCCGGTGTAGGTCGACATGTCTCAGCCAGTGCCTTATGTTAATTCTGTGTTTTCTCAGGACCATTTGCAAGTGTGGGTGCATATAAACATTATAAAATTAAGTGAGTGTAGCAGGCTATGTGTCGCACTCACTAAGGTGCTATAGGTGTTAAAGGGGGGGATTCCCTCCTCAAGCATTCCTGGACAAACAGTATTTATGACAAAGACACAACATGTATAGAGACAGTTTTTAGCATGTAGCACAACTCAATAAAAATCAATAAAATTGCCGTTTGTAAGTGCTGCATGTGGAGGCTACAGGCAGCAAAAGTATAACAATACTGGTGGTACTGTTAGTGATAATAATCGGTTTCTAGATGTCATGGTGATGCTAGAAAACGGAAGCTCACACGCATTATGTGGAGAAATGGGCGTAAGGGCAATGGTTCTCACGCTGACGATTGGCCTGTGATGCTTCCAGAAGTGGGTCGGCAAGGGAATGACCCTGGAATACAAACCTGGGACCACTGGCTGTTAGGGACCTGTATGGGAAGAAACGCTTACCAGGGCGTATTGTCGGTAGGGCTGCATACTCACAACAGTCTCAGTCAAGACCTGCGGGATACCTGTGTGCCGTCCTCGAACTCCGGAACCTGATTGGCGGTTGCGGTCGGCTTTTATGAGTGAGTTAATTGCCTGCACCTGTGGGGAGATAGAAATGGGGAAGAGACTCGCCGAGTGGCGTGTGAGCTGCGCATGTGTCTTACTGAGACAGCCGAAAGGAGAAGCGTGCGAGCTGCGCATGCGTCTAGCTGGAACCACCGGGGTTTCTCGCGCATGTGCAGCAGGGCCGCATGCCCAAATGTCAGAGTAAGGAGTTTGCCCGATATGGTACAGTATATAGTGCTGTGCGGCAAGGGAGTATATGAGCCGTATGAACAGGCGGTTCAAGGAGCTTGGGCTGGGACAGCCGGAGGTTCCCGAGCATAAGCATAAGGGCCACAGTGACATAATGTGTGAGGTTTACGCAGCATGAGGGGCCTAGCACATTGGGCCATGTGCGCAAATGATTCGGTGAGCTCGTCAAGGTGGCATTGTTAAAAGCGGATGGGGACACTCAGATAGGTTATGATAGCTTTCGGTTTAAGTTTAGGCAGACCCGTGGGGAGGCACTCAGTCCGTGGCGTAACAGGTGTAGAAGGATAATGATGTCACATGGATGTTTTATGGGTTAAGGGAGTTCCATGGGATAGCGTCATTGAGGCCATCCTTTTGTAAAGAAAGACAATAGATCCAGCGTTGTTCCTTATTCAGGAGTTTTCTTTCATTGTTTTCTCCGCTGTCAGGGAAATGTACGATAACTGTCTAATGAAGGTCATTTGTAGTGTGTTTAAATCGAAGGAAGTGGTCTGTGAGTTTGCTCACATTTTTCTTGCATCTTATAGTACTCCTGTGTTCGACCAATCTGGTGCGTACTTTACGTGTGGTCATGCTGATGTAGCGTAGACCACATGTACAAGTCACCATATAAACTACATTTCGTGAGTTACAGTTGGCTGTGTGACCGTTGGGTCCAGGTTTTACCTGGTTCTAGATCCAGTGTTTTCTTGTGCTTAGTGAGATGGCACATGCTGCAATCATTGCAGGGGTAGTGACCTGTCACTTTTGGGAGCCCCCAGGTGTTGTGGATAGTGTTTACTTCCACTCAGGTCTGTGTTTTGGGACGTGTGGAGACCTGTTGGTCCTTGAGGTTGTTGGCTCTCTTGTACGCAAACCGATCTGCCCTAAAATTCTATCACGGTCGCATCAGGCAAACGCAGCGTTAATTTTACGGAAATAGAATTGAGTTGGCCCAAAAATCCTCTAGGGAAATGTTCTCTATTAACCCCTCCCATGCTCGTGACGGAACCGTTCCGTCACGAGCCTCGGGTGGGGTGGGCTGTGCTGGTGACTGAATGGTTCCGTCACGGCCCGCTCGCCGCACCTGCGCGGCCCGAATTCCGCGCTTGCGCTGACGTTCTAAAGAGTGGGCGGGGCCATGACGGAACCATTCTGTCACAAGCACAGCTCACCCGCGGGCCGTGACGGAGCGGTTCTGTCATGAGCACGGGAGCGCCGCGCGGCCCCGCCTCCCCCTTAGCACAGCGAAGGGGTTAATAAAGCATTAGCATCTCTGAATCGAGTATCTGCAGTAACGTTATCATCCAAGGAAAGTTGCAATACATTGGCAGATTTTTTCTACCATCTATTTGTACTTCCTGGAGGCAGCTAGAAATGTTTACTATTGTGATACATGGTTTGTGCCTTCTATAGAGGGAGACCACCTGCTCCAGTTCAAACCTATTGATGAGGTTGAGCTGAAGGGGTGCATGTCTTTCAACAAGTTGGGCTCCCCTTCTGACTTGGCTACCTCAGGTATCTTGTAGCATTGTACGAAGGAACATCTTCCTGTATTTAAAGGATTGCTGAATAGTTCCTTTGAGGCTGCCCAGGTACCTCTTAACTGGAAACCTATGTTGTAACTCTGCTAAAAAAGCCATCTCTCGATCTTTCTAAGCCAGAGAATTATAGGCCTATACCTCTCCTCCCTTTTTTATCTGAAGTGGCTGTAAAATACATCAACCAGCAACTGTCAGATTTTAGTGAGGAAAGGGATCTTCTCCATAGAACACAATCCGGTTTTCACCCCATTATAGCACCAAGTCAGCTCTTCTGTTAGCCTCTGAATCCATGCGCCAGGCAAAGGACAATGGGTACACTGCAACTTTACTGCTACTAGACTTAAGTGCGGCCTTCGACACTGTGTCGCACGGTCGCCTCTTGGAGTGGTTATGAGGTCTCAGCATCGCCACTAAACCCCTTAAGTGGCTGTCATCTTTTTAGGGAAAACTGCTACTACCAGGTCCTCCAGAGGCCTTTCTGCTCCAAGGTGGTTCCTTTGCCTCAGGGAGTTCCACTGGGCTTTTCGCTGAGCCCTACCCATTTTAATTTGCACATTCACCCCCTGCCAGACATCATTGTGCAACATGGCTTTTAAATAATATCCTACCCCGATGACACTCAGCTGATTATTACCTTATCCCATAATTCAGCTGTTGCTGCCATGGCTCTGGGAACTTGCCTGTCTGAGGTATCCAACTGGATAGACCTTAAATGTCTGAAGTTAAATGCAGATAAGACGGAGGTCCTGATTCTCAGCAAACAACCTTCGATTTGGTCCTCAGTGTGGTGGCCAGAGTCCCTGTGCCCTTTTCCTCAGCCTAACCCCAACGTTAAAAACCTTACCATCTGGTTTGATGATACACTCACCTTTCAGAGTTAAATCAGAGACTTGGAGGTCAAGTGTTTTGGCATTATCAAATCCCTCAAATTCTTTATTCATCTCCTCCCATTCTCAGCCCAGAAAACTGGGATCCAGGCTTCAGTGGTCTCTCAGGTGGACTACTGTAACATCCTATACCTGGGAGCGTCCTAGGCTAGGATCAATAGACTTCAGCAAGTAAAAATGTTGGCAGCCCTCCTGCTGCTTAAACTCCCCAAGCATGCATGTATGGGCAAGGATCATCAGAAATTGCACTGGCTTGTGGTGGAAAGCACCTCTCTTTTAAGGCCTTGCGCTACTGTTATAGGATCCACAGTAAGGCCGAGCCAATGTGTCTCCACACTCTTCTTACTCCCTAATCACCTAGGAGGTGCCTCAGATCTTCGGAGGCATTACTTATGCAAGTGCCCAGAATCTAGAAAGCTCACAGTGGCGGAATATAGTTTTGCTTTCTTGTCTTGAAACTCTGGAGTTCCCTCCCGCTGCAGCTCTCCAACAGAGAAACTCAAGATTTGGCTTTTTTAGGTTCCTCCTTCCTCTGCTTCTTCAACCTCCCTCAGGCAGCTCAGTGCTGGGACACTCCTTACAGTGGTTTAATAAATACAATCTGGTTAAACCTAAATACAGTTGGGGAAAGTGTACTCAAACCTTGGTACCAGTGGAAAAAGCAGTAGGCAGTTCCTTAGAGACATATGTGTTAGGTTGGGGCAATAAAAACTATTTTAAAAGCAAGATAAGAATTCAATACACTTTCTAAACCAACTTAAGTATGGAGAACATTTAAATGAGCATAAATATGCCAAACAAGTAAAATCAAATAAGTGGAACTGGAAATAAGAATTGTTATCTTTTAAGGCAAAAACACCTAGAAAAATTAAACCCCCATTGAAATAATCAGTGCAAAGATGACCAGGGCTTAGTTTGGATTGCAGGCAATGGCCCTGAAGTAGTTGTTGGAAACACCAAGTGGGTCATCACAGTCAAATTTCCCTTCTTAATGTAATCACATTTTGTAGTTCAAAGACCAGCAGGGCAAGATCCAAGGCAGAAGCCAGAGAAGTCCCTCAAAGTTAGATGCATCATTATCAAGTTCTACTGAAATTATTGAGCTTGGAACCAACATTTAAGAGTGGGACGAGCCTGGTGATTTTCCTGGCGTAGGGTCTGCTCTCCCTTGGAAAACCACAGGGCCTTGTCCCAGTCCTCTGGAGGTAGACAAAAAGGACTATGTACACCCTTTCTCAAACTACTTTAAACCTTTTTCCTGTTCACTCCTGCAGGCCCGAAGTCTTCTGTGCAGGCTTCTAGTTTCCAGTTCCCTCTTTTACTCCAGGGGAACTGTTGGGTACAGTCCTTTGATTTCAACTGAGCCTTTTACAAGTTAGGAGTCCTTGTACTTTTTGTTTTCCTGTAGTGGGAAAAGAAGAGGTTAGCCACTTGACCCTTGGAGAGCAGCTGCAGTCCCTTTGTGTCAGCTGAAGGCAAGTGCCCATTTATTCCAGCATGATTTCTTTTGTGAGAGTTTGCTTTCTCATGTCCACATTTATTCTGAAGGGGTGGTGGTGAATGGCAGTTTTAGTCTGTGTAGTAGTCACTTACTGGAGAATGTTTACTACCCAGTCCAGAACCCTTTTTGACCTATGCCCACCTATTTTTGCATCACTTCCTTATTGCTTCACTGTGAAAACTCCTAAAAGACCTCCATCCAAGATGGTTAAACGTTTCTTCTATCAAGAGGGTCCGACCCTGGCAATTCTTTAACCACTATTCGCCATCCTCCTTATCTTATGAGTGGGATATTGTCAGCCCCATCTGGTACCTCTTAGTCAAAAGAGTATGTGTGATGGCTGTTCTTTCTTTGGCCATCTGTACCTGCCCTTTTTCCAAGTGGCTGATCTCTGTTAAATGGCCTGTGTCAACAACACCCTTTATTTCTTGAACCCAGAGGTCATGATATTGTCCTCTGGAAAGACTGTTGTTATCTTTCAGCCAGTAGTGTGTATTGGGCATCTGGAGTGACACATTGTGAGATAGTCTCAAGAACGTGTGATAATTATCGCACAATTAGCTTAACGCAACTTTGCACATCGCAGTCTATCGCAACAAAATAACTCTGTGTTAACAATGTATTTCCAACCCGGTGGCACCAGGCGATAGTCTCACGATAATGTGCCAAATGACCGGGTTAAAATTAACGCAACGTAGAAAAAATGCAAAACGTGAAAAAACTTGCAATGCCCCAAATCGTGATACAAAAATCAGTGATAACCAGCAACAGGCCTGCAGTTCCCACGCGTCATGTGGGAAAATGCACTATAAAAGCAACAAAAAACACACCAAAACCCCCAAAAAACTGTAGCAACATGGATGCACCCGGACCGAGTGTGGAGGACAACTCGAACCCCACAAGCCCCTCAGAGGAACAGCCAGGAACCCCGTGGTCCGGGAAGGACAAAGAGAAGAGGAAGATGGGGTTCCGTCGGTAGGAAAACCGGAGCATCATCACGGAGGTGATAGAACACTATCAACAACTGTTCGTCACCTCCACTGTGTCATTGGCAACAAATTGGAAATGTTGCAGTCCTTCGTGAACAACCTAAATGCGGTCGGAGTGTTGAGGAGGTCAATGGAAGGTCAAGAGGCGCTGACATGATGTGAAAAGCCAAACCAAGCAGAAACTCGCTGCCAACAGGAAGACAGCAACGTCGATTGGAGGTGGGAGTCCTGCGCTACAGGAGGAGCTGGATGAGCTGGAGGAAATGGTAGCCACAGTCAAAAGTGTGGAGACGGTGCAAGGAGTTGGGAGTCCAGACACAGCTCGATATGACCTGACCCAACAGCAACAAGGTGAGTAACAACCAAGGACTGGGGGTATGGGGGAGATGGGCACAATGGCACACAAGCACAATTATGTGTGGCACACTGCACACCCACAATGAATGTAGAACATGTCCCTGATACCCTTGGCACACTTGATGAGTACAGGCCTCAGCAAGACCTGCAAGTGCGAAAAGGGTTCGCCCTTCTGTACGCAAAGTCCTCAGACTACATAAGAAATTGGCACGGAAACTGGAAATACAAAAACATAGTTTAATAAACCTTTAAAGGTGGTACTACATCCCACACAACACTCTACAGTATTGTACAAGGTAGCACAAAGAACTCGGACATGCGGTCCCCTTTTATACACAAAAAAGGGCTCATAAGTGGGCGGTTACAGCTCAAAAACATAATTTACGACCTTATATGGGCATTTCTTAAACATGATCGATACATGGAGTTAACGGTTCTTAAGACCCCCAAAGGCACATTCCAATCCCCTCTAAGCAGAAACAGATGTTACACGTACTGGGAATGCGCTAAACAAGCTGGAGCTATTTATAGCCTGTTGCTGGGCAAACTCCAGGGGTGATAGTCAGTGAGGTAGGACTTGCCTTGTGGCGAGCACATGGCAGAGTATAGTATTTAAGATGGACGCCAGAAAACAAGATGCAGTCCAGCCGTACTTTCAAGTATGAGCGGTAAAAATACAATGAAGACACAATAGCATGTCTTCAGCGAATGCTTAACATTATCGCTGTTTTATTTACAACACACTGCAGCACACATAGAGACACCAAGTAGGCCCCCATCCTCTATGTGCAAAAAGGGGACCCCCTCTCTATTACCAATCCCACAACCTACTCATGCACATGTGCTGAATCCAGCAAAGCAGCGTCTCTGTGAGCCACACTGACAAGGCAAGTGACACTGTATGACCGATAGCAAGGCTGCAGTCAAAATACATGACATGGTGCACAACATGACACTGAGGTGGCCCCGTGTGGATCACATCCTCAAAGTAGCAGGCCACACCCTGACACATCCATGTGCACATTCAACCCTTGAAGTCAACAACACATCTGCAGACAAACAATGCACACGCGTACAAAAAACATCCTGGAGCACAAATGACCCAAGTCGCCAACATCTCAGCACTGTAAAAGAACACAAGTCAAAGGTACAACACCTCAAAGGGATAAGGGGATGCTAAATCAGAGCTGCAGTGGCGACTCTCTCACAATGCAGCACACACACATAGAAATCACAGCACATCAACACTGATGACAATGTGGTACAAAGTGCAACACTTTCATTACAGTACAGATGACACAACTGGTGCAGCTTGTGCATAGAAACTGGCCAATCACATCTGGCATTGCAGGAAACTGTGAGATGATAATGTACGAGTACAACCTCACATCCATCATGTAGTCTAAATGTCCAGTGTCTCCCATCAAATAGCCAGCTCCTCCAAAACAGTCACAATGTACATTGTCATGCTTTTTGTCTGTAAACATGTGCAATGCGTCAACATACATGGAACACACTGTTAACTTGCATCACCACTTTACATTGCGGAGGGACAATCAACACCTCCTGCAGAGCAGACGGGACATCTCTTCAGTGATGATGAAGAGGAGCCCCTGGTCATCTGCCCAGACACCCTCCAACGGCTCGTGGATAGCCTCTGCATCCCACTTACAGGAGCAGGGCAGCCCAGCTGCATCGAGGTGACCCCTCCCCCTGCACACAACACACAGCAGGAAGCACATACCACCACAGCTGTCTCCCAGGACCACCATGACCAACACATGTAATTCCAACTCCTTGTGTTAGGGTGCCAAGAGAAGATGGCTGATCGGCTGCGGGTGGGGTTCAACCTCATGGCAGCCAAACTAGATGCCATACGTGGGTGTCTCAGTCCCATCAGGAACCACTTACAGTCCCTAACGGACACCCACTGCCCGCACCATGCTCTCCAACAATCCTTGGTTGACATCGCTGAGGCCATTACTTGGATACAAGAACTGTCTAGTCAGAGAGATTCCAACGATGACTGCACAGAGTTGGCACGGATGCGTAGGATGATGGAGACCATGGAGCCGATACAGGCTGGAAGGATGGCAGCCACGGCTGAACACCAGTGAGATGTAGCTGGGATCTTCCATGCCTTGCAGATCCTCATCTTGCCATTGCTGCCACAGAGCCTGTACCAGATAACTGCTGCAGGAACTCAACACACACATCTCCGCCCCTTATGTGTCTTTGGCACACAGTGATGCAGCCATAACACCACCACACACACCTGACACAGAAGACATATCAGAGGACTAAGATGTGGATGGTAATGACTCTGTGTGCAAAAGGAGGTTGTAGCATTCATCCCCACCACATGGCCTATTCCTGCTTGGTTCAGCTCTCTGCATCATGCCCTTGAACAACACCTTCCACTGTCCCCCGAAACACTCTGCGACATTCACCTGGATCCTATTATGGACTGCCATATCTGCTCTGGTTACCAATGACACAGCAATCAGGCTGCAGACTGAACTCTTCCTCTTCAGATTAACTTATCATTCAAAAAAGGACTCTGGTTGGCCCTCCACTGGGCGACCATGTGATTTGTGGAATTCATGGCCATGTACTGCTTTAGCTCCAACATACTACAGAATGTAAATAAAACATTCCAAATTACACAGATGTGTCAAGTCTATGTTCAATCAAGTGTAAAAGTGTGGATGAATGTGGTGACATTGATTGAACTAAAAGGTACACGCTGGGAAATGACATCAATGCGCATGTTTAACCGTGACGTACATAGCCAATTAGATGACTGTGAAGGTGTGAACTAGCTGTAGCCTCATTGCTCATGAACAACAACCTTGCAACCCCCGAACGTAGCCCCACGTCTATGCATTAAATAGAGCAGTGTGTAAAAATGTCAAATTCGGTAGCAGGCCCAAAGTAGTGTCCCCCATCACATGTGAGAACAGAACATCTCTTTACATACCTACTCACACTCAATTGTGTAGACAGATCTGTTTTAATGGATCACATTGATCCACATGGCAAGAAGTTGGACACCATACTCATATTGCTGAAGACATGTAAGAGCACATGTCTACCAGCAACTATCTCAACCACAATGTATGGCTCACAGAGGTGGAGCTGTCAAGAGGACTAACCCCCAAGTGAAATGCGTCATTCAGTCCCTCCCTGTGTACGGACAATGCTCATTAAGGCACACAATTTGTCATTCTAATTATCACTCATCACAGTTGAACACTAGTGAAGTTGCGTAGACTTTATTAGCATGTGCATGTCAGTATGGGCAATACAAGGGCCACAACATACAGACTAATGCTTTAGACAGAAGTAGGCAGCATAGAATGTGTAGAGGTGCAAGAAATGAAGAGGCAAAATGAACACCATTCATTACGGATGGCAACGGTCTCAGCCCACCTTGCCTGCTGGACGAGTCATGTGCTGTTTGGCGTATGCTCATTGCCCCGCGTCAGGGGACACAACTCACAACCCATGGGATCTGCATAGTGCTGTACCACTGGACTACGCTGGCTGTCTACTCTGCTTGAGGGCCAACAGGGGGCTCACACACAAGTCATAAACCAGTTCAGCTACCGTCGTGTTGGGTAGACAGACATCCATGGGCCACTCGGATGTGCATGATCAGCAGTAGAACCAGGGCTGGATGCAGGTGACGTATGCAAGATAGAAGCTCAGATGGTAACCGATGTGCAACACTGCCAGTGGCAGTGCCCCCAACAAATGCAGCATAGGTGCATGGTACAGTTCCACATGACAAGGGGTGTGCATGTGCCTGGGATGTCATGCCATTGCATTGATGGCTCTTGTAGAACCGGCACTCTTCTGACCTGTGGCAGTTATGTGGATGATATGCCACAGCTCAGAGCAATAAGTCGTATGTGTGTGCAACATTTGGACATTTGGGTTATTGTGTGCGTAAGTGTCAAGGGCATCCCATGCAGGAGTACCTCAAGCAGGGACTTATGTGTGTGGGGTGTGGATATGTTGGTCTTTCATTAGCTCTGTGCATGGTATGGGAGTTGTCATCATCTGCTATGGTATCTCTCTCAGGGGTGCAGGCCGCATTCAAGACGAAAGTCGGAGGTGCAGATGTCCTTCCGCCTTATGTATTGAGACTAGGCCTGGGCGGAAAGTTCTGTTCCGCTCGTGGAATTTGCGGAATTTGGGTAATTTTGCGTTCCGCGGAGAACGCAAAATTGCCCAAAATGCTGCGTTCCGCTACTTCGCAAAATTTTTTGCTTGTTCCCGTTCTTAAATGCGTGTTCACAAGATATTTCCCCTTGAGCACGCAAACAGTAGAAAAGCATCGCAAACAAGCAATTCCATGTATTCACTGAATTTCTGCGTGTTCGCGGAGATTTTTTACCATTTCGCAGAGATTTGCGTAATTCGATTACGCAAATTTCACCCACCCCTAAATTTGACACAAAGGAGCTTTCATCCCTAATGTAAGTATGACTACTGCTTACATTCTGGAAATGTGATGTGGCTTTTGCGCTGCAATTTACGCCAGACCATAGGCTTGTGGTGCACCAATAGCGATACACACAACAGTTGGCATGTATGAGCCTTGCGCTCCTTGTACACTCTCTCTCTCTCTTTCTATCTCTTTATGTCTCTCTCTCTCTCTTCCTCCCTCTCTCTCCCTCTCTCCCTCTCTCCCTCTCACCCTCTCTCTCTCCCTCTCTCTCTCTCTCTCTCTCTCCCTCTCTCTCTTTCTCTCCCTCTCTCCCTCTCTCTCAATCTCTCAATCTCTCAATCTCTCTCCCTCTATCTCTTTCTCTCTCTCGCCCTCTCTCCCTCTCTTACTTTCTCTCTCCCTCGCTCTCTCGTTCTTTCTCTCCCTCTCTCTCTCTCTCTCGCCTCCCTCTCTTTCTCTTTCTTTCTCTCACTCTCTGCTCTTTGATGAGCGCATGACACACCTTCTTATCTTGAATTTTGTCTTGCAGGCTGTGACTTACAGATTGTCCTGGGAAGACCAGCCATGACTCTTCCAAATCGTTGTATTAAGTTAAATTGGAATGAAATATTTAGTTTGGAATTTCATCGATGAATGAATGATTCTCCTTTTTCTGACCACACATGAATGTTAATTACTGTAATTTTGCGACATCAGGCGAATTGTTTTGTTCATGATTTTGTAAAGTTGATGTGAAATATTTTTGTCTGTGGGGGGGAGCCAGGGTAGGGCCCGGGGGGATCCTGGGGTTGGTGGCGGTGGGTGTTGTGGGCCTCTTGGGTGTCCGAGCTGCATGATTAGTAGCTCCATGGCATCTGTTGTTCTTCAGGTGTGGGTCTGGGCTGGGCTCCCTTTTATGGTGCAGGTTGTCGTCCGACGCAACACCAGGTAGGAGCAGGTGTTAAATACCTGCTGCAAACGCACCTTATCGCATGTTTTGGGATGCTATCGCCGATCTGGCTGGTCATTGAGAATGTTGCAAAGTTGTGTTGTTGCAGCTGTTTGCACGGGAATGCCTACTCTGCATATCATTAGCGTTAGTTGCCGGTGTCATCTGTAGCGATGATTTTTGCAGCTGCTAGTGCAAGAAAACTGGTGATATCAGCTGTTAGCACCAGCTTGTGAATAGGGCGATAAATGTAGCTTGTCTCCTTTCTGGTGAAGAATTGGCTTGGTAGTTTAGTCTGCCCTGTTCCCATGATGCACTGGGCCAGGGACAGACTGATTTGCATATAGCCAGGTTCTGAGCTGGGATGGGGCAGTGAGATAAATAACGGTGATGGATCAAGCCCTGATCTTTGGACTGGGTAAGAGTGGTCTGTTTAACTCAGACACTCTGTTCATCACCACCCCCTTTTCTAAATCGTTAGGGCGATAAATGTATCACCACTTTGGCTGAGATAAAGTGCAGCTAACTCAGCAATAATTCCTTGAGAATATGCCCCATTGATTCTAAACAAGTTTTGGCTGAGGCAGCAAAACATACACATGATTCTAGCACCTTCCTAAGAGGGAGATGCTAGTAAAGATTTTAGTCACATCAAGCTCTTTTCATGGCAAATGTAGCCTAACCTACACTACTTTGAGTATTTGCTCAGTGCTAGAATAGACTATTCCTTATTTGTAGTATGCAATCTTTTATATGATAGGCACCCAGCCCGGTAGGTTTGTGAGATAACACTTTAGGGGTGACTTATGAATATACAAAATATGTTTTGCTACATGTAAAGGTACTTTCATTTTCATTTAAAACTGCAGTGCATTTAAGCTATGCCTGCAGATGTCATTTAAATTCTACTCCAATATCGCAATGTCTGTGCTAACTTACATTAACCTTACAGGGCAGTACAGATACTATACTAACTACAATAGGGGACAGAAAAAGTAGAAAAATCAAGGCATCTTTTTTTTAAAATTCAGGATGGAAAATACAGGTAGCATCTATTTCAGCTAGCATTTCTACATAGGCATGAAGGCAAACTTTATGGGGACTATTTACAAGGAGCTTGCATCACCCCTGCATTAATTTGTTTGACGCAGCGGTGGAGCACTCCTTGTTCCATATTTACAAGGCGACACATTGGGCATAATGCACCACTTTTCTCTGTCCTGCGTCATATTTTTTCTGCACGAAAACTGTCAGCGTCAGGTAATGTTAATCATATACAAGGCTGGCATTCCCCGTAGGATCCAATGCAGAACTGACACATTCATATTTACAAGTTTTTGCGAAAGTGACGCATCGTTGGCAAATGATGGTCAGAGTTCAAAATGCATTTAAATCCCTGTGCATCGTAAACCCAGGTGTAAAAATGATGCATTGACATTGCTACATAAGCAGAACATACCCAGAACACTTTGGGAAACTCAACTATGCCATGCATCTACTACTACTGCAGCTTGGAGCAGGAATAAGATGATGACCCCACCACCACCTCCACAATCACCATGGAGGCAGCACAGGAGAACGGAATGGACATACTGGCAGAGGATAACCCTCATTGATCTCAGGGTGGAGGAGGGTATCACCCATTACAGACCCAGGAGGTCTGCCCTGCTCATGCACCAGACTTCATCAAGGCTGTAGACAGCATCCTAGAGATGCAACAGAATGCCTCTGCAGGCCAAACTGATAGCAACACTACACATCTTTGCATCTGGATCCTTCCAACCCACAACAGGCACGCAAAGGGCCTTTGCAGTGGCCACATCCAAACTGTGGAACCAGTTGCCCTTAGAGCTAAGATTTCTGACGTCAGAGCCTCTATTCCGGAAAAAACTCAAGACCTGGCTTTTTTCCCTGATGTAATCTACCCTCTCTTTTCCACATCCCTCTGACTCTTTCGAGATAATGTCTTCAGCGCCGGGACACCTCTGTTGGAGGTAGCTGAGCACTCTACAAACTACTAAATAAATAAATAAATAAACAGCCAGAGTGGCAGGAATATCACAGCCCTCCTTTCCGGCATGCCTACCCTCTGTCCTGGATGCCATCATAAGCCTTGCACTCCAGTACCACATGTTCCCCAACACATAGCAGAAACAACTGTTAAACAAGCAAATGATTCTATGCCATTGCTGGATTCCCACATGTGTTGGGGCCAATGGACTGCACAGATGTGTAACTTGTCCCTCCTGCGGTCACATCCCACCTGCACTGCAATAGAATGCACACACATTCCACTGACATTCAGGGAACAATGGAACATCTGGTGATGTTCATCAATGTGCTGGCAAAGTTCCCTCAGAGTGCTCATGATGATTACATCTTCAGATATTCCATCAGAAATGAGTGCTTCCAGAATGGGACACATTGGAATGGCCTACTGGTTGGTAAGTACATCTCAAGCACATGACTGACCTCATGACAGTAAATTATGTGGAACAAAATAATCATATTTGTGTTGGGGAAATAAGACAGTGCATACGCAGAAGTTGTGGGCCTTAAAGTCACAAATGGTAAGAACTAGTAAGCCACTGTGAGCCTCACGTGCAAGAGGGCTGTACTGCTGTAGCATCATTTGCCATGATGCACTGGTGAAACAGTTTTCTCAATCATATCTATAAGGCAACGCATAGTCGACCTGTGTGCACTTGCATGGCCTTATACATATGGACTAAGGCAAGGTAGGGCAAAGTGCTGCATTGCCTCATTCTGCATCAAGGATGTGTTCTATTGATCTTATGATAGGTTTCCCCATGCAACACCAATGTGAATTGATACATTCCCAGAATTACAAGGACCTGGGAAACCGAAAATTCGTGCCTCCCCAGGGATTGTGTAACAAGGAGAAATACCTTCATTTTTCCTTGTTATTTACTCTCTGTTGGTCATGAGGCATGTCAGAATACAACTCATGTGGAAATGAAAAAGGTTTCAAACCTTTGGCCTTTGTCAGGCCATATGTACCATGAAAAACTACAATAGACATCATGTATACACACCTGTTATACCATGTGCACTCCATTTTGTGACATACGAACCAACTCTATCAGTCCTCCAAGGGTTCTGACTGCACAGCAAGGTAGACCTTCATGCAGAAAGTATGCCTCATAAGACAGCCAGCGACATATTCACTGTTCCTGTAATGGGCCTGTCTTGAAGCAATACTGCCCATTGTCTGGCAGTGCAGGCTGCAAACACAGGATACTGCATCATTTTGAAAAATATGTCTGACACTGTGCTCAATCCGTGAGGCAGTGCTGTTTTGAGAATTTTCCAGTTGCACTATACAGTGCGAGACTCCCACATATATCTCCCATACTGTCATAACAGTGGATACAGTGAACTGCCATGTGTAAAATATCATGTCCCACAATGACATGCACTCAATAATCTCTCCATGGCAGTAGCCAATGAACAACAGTGCCTATTACTATGAAATGTAAATATGCATGAATGAATGAGACATCATCTGCCCTGCATAAAGTTGGTAAAGTCTGACATGTATTACTTCAGAAATGCCAATAGCAGTCACAAACAAACATTAAAGAGGAGTGTGAGAGTTGTGTCTCCTCAATTTTTACCTGACTCTTCATACTAGGACAGATTCACCAAGTTCATGGAGTTGGAAATCCCAACTATTAGAAATGGTAAGTCTAGGGATGGGGGGGTAGGACTGAGTGTGGTGGAGGGTTTTGGGGTTGGGGGGTTGGGGCGGGGGGCAAAAAGGGCCAAAAAGACAAGATAAGATTTAGGGTGTTTAATTTTTTAGATTGCAGATTGCAGACTCGTTATAATGTTGGTTTCACAGAGCTGGGCAGAATGGTTAAATCTTTTAAATATCTACAATGTTTCAAATTAGATGTTTAGCATGGAACATTTCCGGCTTGAATAATAAAAATAAAAGGAGCCTGGTGTATGAGGAGCTGAAAATGTACAACCATCATCTGGTCATGTTGTCGGAAACACATATCTGTTACAAGGATAAGAAATTACTGGGGCAACTGGGCTATGAGGTGGTGGTATGTACTATACCAAACGCTCCAATTCGGGGGGTTAGGGTAGTAATTAAAACCGCTTCGGATAATGGAGGTAGACGGGCTATTGCCCAAATGGAGGTGGAAAATGGTAAATTTGTTTTTTGCGCTATTTATGGGTCTAACACTGATGAACCACGCATATTTGATTGGCTGAACATTGAATTACTTGCTTGGGAGGGGGAACTGATATTGATGGGGGATTTTAACTGTGTTTTGAATTACGATCAGTATGTAACTAAGAAAGGCTTATTCCGACGTATGCGTAAGACCAGGGCTGCAATTTTGGAACTAGCTCTGATACATAATGTTAAAGACGTATGGAGGAATTTACATCCTGGCCTACCTGGCTATACATATTATTCTCCACCTCACAAATTGTGCTCACGAATCGATATGCGGTACAAAAGGGGGTGGTGATGGACGGAGCATCTGAATCAATCAAACACTCACACCCAGTCAAAAGATCTGGGTTTAATCCATCACCGTTCTTTAGCCCACTCTGTCACCCCAGTTCAGACATGGCAATATGCAAATCAGTCTGACCCTGTGCCTCATGGGAACAGTCCAGCCTGAACTGCCAAGCCATGTCTTCCCTGGACCGGAAACAAGCTTCAGAGGACCGGTTTCTGGCATTCCAGCCGTCTTCAGCCTGGCTTGCTTGAATCCAGTGGCAAAGTGAGCAAGGGACTCATGTCTGAGCATACCCTGCCACACTTATGGCGGCCAAAAGCGGTACAAAAGGGGATATGGCCTGGGCATCGGACAAAGTCATTGAATCAGGTTACATGGAGATCTGCCCAAGAGTAACGTCTGATCATAACCCTATATTTTTCTCATTTAGCATAGTTCAAAAGACACTGGAATCTAGACCCTTTACGTTCCCTAGATATTTATTAGCTGATCTTGCATTCATAGGAAGACTTAAGGCGCACATTAAAGAATATATTGAACTAAATATTAATACTGCCCCACTACTCTCGGTTTGGGATGCTTGTAAGGCCTCTATCAGGGGAGTTACACAACAATATATATTTAAACAAAACACAGAGCGTAAGAGTGAGATCAAGAGATAGCTACATCGAATATTTCGCTATTTGAAAAACAACTTGCTGACTCACTCAGAATCGGGGGCTAGGTACGCAACATATTGCTGAATTAGAAATGAAGTTAATTACTTTACATTCGGCACTAAAATGTTCGTTTAGGGAGAGAGCTAGTCTCAAAATAAAGAAGTACAAACTGTCTCAGTATGAGTGTGGGGACAAAGTTGGAAAGGTCCTGGCTTATAAAGTTGCAGACGATCGTGCAACCACATTAATTAAATCAATCAAGGGCCCCAATGATACTCTATATACCCAACCAGCGCAAATATTGGAACAGTTTGTTTCATACTATGGAAAGTTGTATAGCCCTGAGTGCTGTCCCAGCAGGGCCCATATACAAAGGTATATCAATAGGAATCTGCCTGTACGGGAGTACTTAGATCAGGAATGTATCGATCGTTTGGAGGAAGAGGTTACACTAACGGAACTGTGCCTAGCTATCAATTCTCTTCCTTCTAATAAGGCGGCAGATGAGGATACTCTTCCTATAGAACTTTATAAAATTTGTGCGGACAAACTTTTACCACTCCTTTGCTTAGTTATTAATCAAATTGGTGATACTGGTGTCACCCCTGATTCATGGAAGACTGCCAAAATTATGTGTTTCTTAAAAAAGAAAAAAACACCCAAGGACTGTGGGTTGTATAGACCCATTTCCCTGATTAACGCGGATGCAAAAGCTTACTCTAAAGTGCTTGCAACACGATTGGCTACTTTTATGCCAAGGCTTGTTAATGATCAACAACATGGCTTCGTGGTAGGGAGGTATACCACCACTCACGTCAACATGGCTATAACTGCTTTCGATGTGGCGGCTGCTAGTCTCACCCCACTCGGCATGGTACTCTTAGACGCAGAGAAGGCGTTCGACCGAGTGGGGTGGGATTATCTGTGGGGGGTTCTGAAGCAGTTTGGCCTGAAGGGTCGTTATATGAGAAATATACAGGCTCTTTATAGGCACCCTAACGCCAAAATAAGCTATGCTGGGATATTGTCATCTAACTTTTCAATCTCAAGGGGAACTCGGCAGGGATGCCCGCTGTCACCCCTGCTTTTTGCTCTTTCCATGGAGCCATTCATTAATGCTCTTCAAATGCAAACTAAAATTGAACCCTTCCGGCACCATGATAAAACTCTTAAAATCACAGCGTACATTTATACGACAAATGTGGCGCATGCTCTGGTAGGGATAACTGATCAATATTATAATTTTGGTCTTATTTCTGGATACAAACTAAATTTAAACAAAACCCAAGTTATAATGACCCTCCAGTGCAGGGTTTATGTCAGGCTGCGATTTATTTAGGAGTAAAGATATCTGCTAAGAGAGAGAGTGAGATAAATGCACTCAATTATGATACTTTACTCAAAGAAGTGGTTGTCCTTCTGAAAAAATGGCATAAGATCCCTCTTAATCTCGCTGGTCGATTTGGAAAACATGGCGGCCGCTAGCTAGAGCGACGCGCACGTCCTGACGGAGTCTCCAGATCTGATGCCCCCACCTTGAGAAAAAACGTACCCGGTCGCGTGCGACATACCTGTGGTGGATCTGGCTGTCCGAGGGGGTCGGAGCGGTGACGAGATTTGTGCTTGCTGATCGAGTGTTTGGGGCTTCGTTTTGGCGTCCTTTTCCTTCTCGGCGGCTCGGCGGCTCTGCGATACACCTGGACGCCGCGGTGAGAGCCGTCGATGTGCTGGGGGCGGGTCTCCTCCCCCGTGCCCTTCCGCTGGAGAGAGGCAGCCATGGAGCTGCGAAGAAGCCGGAGGGCGGCCACACACAGCTTCTTCGCGAGAAGAACAACCTCTGCAGCCTCTACAATACGGTGCGGTAAGGAGGGTCACCAGGGGGAAAGTCTTCCGCTTAACGTGTAGCTGAAGGAAAAAGAGGTTGTAATATCAAACTCTAATAACACTCACAATGCTGTAAGCTGAAATGTCGACCTTCTTAGCCACAAATGCATAGATATAGATACTGACAGAAGCCTGTTGGTAGTAGAAAATCAAGATATAAGCCCTGTGCAGATCGCTTAAAAAGACCTTCACCCGGTTCCTACCCCAGATCTGACTGGTATGAAGAGAAAACTGCAAGCCCTCTCCTGCGTAGTCCTAACCCAGGAAAATAGCAAAGCACAGCCCCAAGAAAAGAAGGTAGGAATGAAGAAGGGACTCACCGGCGAAAACCAGGGGAAGCGAAAGGGAAAGGGAAAAGGGAAAGGGTGTAAGAAAGATAAAGATCTAGGAATTGGAGACATAGACCTGGAGCAAGAACTTGAAAGGAGTCCTGAAAGGGAAACTGTCACAGAGTCAGAGGCTGAAACTGAGTCAGACTTACCACAATCTCTGTGCCTTAAAGCGCTGAGGAGAGAAAAGAGACACCAGACATTGCATACCACTAAATCAGAAGTTGCGTGACCAAGCAACAGCCCGAAAGAGCCACCTCATAAGGTAACTCAGAGCAAAGGTAACTCCAAAAAGACCAAAGCTTCCCGGATTACACCCTCACTGAAGTCCTACTTTAAGATCCTACCTCAGGTCCTTAATATTAATCAAGAGTCCCAGGGCCTGAATATCACTCAGGATTTCAGTAGCGGAGGTAGCGGAACAGGAAAATAGAGCAAGGATGGGTGATGCCATAAAACAGAGCACAGCAACGAAGCCCCCACTAGACCACCCAGCCACTAACTTAGTGGAGACAGAAACTGTAAGCATAACAAAAGATTCGGATCTGTGCTCAGGGGGTAATAAAGAAGACAGCGAAGATACTCTCCAACATATACTTCTTAATATGAGAAATGAGATCAAAAGTGGTTTTGAGGAGTCAAAAAAAAGTTTCTCTGAATCAAAACAAAACCAGTCTGAGATTCGGGCTATGTGTGAAAACTTGGAGACCAAAGTGGATGGGCTTTTTCTAAGAACCGGGAGCCTAGAGAACACAGTAGGTGAACTTAAAGGAAAGCTAGAACACGCAGAAACAAGGATCCTGACTCTCCGAAGAGAGGGAGAGGCAGTTAAAGAAGGGTTGAATCTCTAGAAAAATACTCAAGGAGGAACAACCTGAGGATTTTAAAAAATCCGGATGGAAAAGAGGGAAGCGAAATCAAGAAATATGTTGCGACCATTCTTAAAGACGCCCTTAACTTGGAGGAGTCTGTATCAGAATTGGAGTCAGACATAAAGAGGGTACACCGTGACCCCTTCCGTCTCAACCCTGGTACAACCAAACCCAGAAAGATCCTTGTAAATTTTCTAACTTATGCATTGAAGGAAAAGATACTGAACTTGGCACTCAAAGCCAAGTCATTGAACACTTCAGACTTCTCCTTCGAAGTCAGATCAGACCTATCCAAAACCACATTAGATAGGCAATGGGAACTAGGACAGCGGATGGAGAAATTTAGAGCTCTGGGAGCTACTGTACAGATGCGATTCCCCGCCTTCTTGAAGGTTATGTTTAACAACAAAATGTACAACATCAAGATTCCTCTCGAGGCGGATGAGCTACTAGTCTCTATCAGCGAATTTGCAAAAACCCCTTGACATCTATAATAATTACATAAAACAAAGGGGGGAATAAATTAGTGTTCCTACAAAGAGAAATGGAGAAAAATAAGGGGGGGAAAAAGGGGGAAAAAAAATATAAAATATATAACACAAAATATTAAAAAAATTGGAAAAGATACTAATAGGGTGATAACAAAGCAATAAGGCAATAGAAACAAAAATGTCACTTAAAAAGAATAACTAAAGAGTTTAAAGTTGCCCCTAATAGTAAAAAAAAATAAAAAACCTTTAATTACTCTTTGACTTAAGAGCTGATCATGATTCATTCTCTCTATGACTCACTCTTTATCACACGTCATCTTAGCAATCTAAATAAATAAATAAATAAATAAATAAACACACCACCTACACAATATTGAGTATATCGACCGACCAACGAGACAGAGCGGGCCCCAGACGGGAGCACATCAGAGACGATAACCTGGCAAGACATCTGGCCAGAGTAAGTTGGGGGGGTTTCCAGGGGTGGGAGGGGGGAGAAAGCACAAAAAAGTCCTCATATGCTAAACTCTAAATTTTTCAAACTCAATGATCCAATGGTGCGCTACATTAAATGTTTGGTTGAAATAGAAAATAATAGACAGACAACTAGCAGGACGGCAGCAGGGCATTTGGATGGTAAAATTAAATGAGAGACAT
The DNA here is from genome assembly GCF_964263255.1 of Lissotriton vulgaris. NCBI lineage: Eukaryota > Metazoa > Chordata > Amphibia > Caudata > Salamandridae > Lissotriton > Lissotriton vulgaris. The sequence goes on along the minus strand of NC_141697.1, from coordinate 1,086,009,986 downwards.
TAGATTTCTGTCCTGGAACGTTAATGGCCTGCGCGTACGAGGGAGAAGACATAAAATCATGCAGTATCTCAGAGACTCACCCGCGCAGATCATAACGATGCAGGAGACACATCTAAATAAACCGGAGATTACGGATGTACTAAAAAAACTGAAATGGGTCGATAAATTCATAAGCACAGACCACAACGCCAATATTCGCAGAACAGCCATCATCTTTAAAAAGGAAGCAAGGGCTCAGATTGCGGATTGGAAGACGGATTCGAGCGGTAAATGGATGATAGCTAATGTTCAACTGGACTCAAGGCGATTTACCCTAGTGAGCTACTACGGTCCTAATCAGGATGACCCTTCTTATTTAAATATACTACAGAACCACCTGATCACCATCACGGACCCAATAATATGGATGGGAGATTTCAACCTAGTGTTAGATCCAAAATTAGATACATTTCCTAGTTCCAGGGCCGTAGTGCATAACAAAATGAGAGATACACTCCGGAGCTGTATGTCTAACCTGGGATTAGATGATCTTTGGAGACAAAGAGCCGGGAAAACCATTGGTGTCTCCTTCCACAATCACAAATATAAACATAAATTGCGTATTGGTTACGCCCTGTTTAGCTTTTCTTTAAAAGACTCTATAAAAAACTTAATATATCTACCTCAGCATATGTCAGACCACTCAGCCATCCTCTTCTCGTTAATGTTAGATCAGGAACCCACTCTTGCATCATGGTCCTTTGACCGTATCATCTTACTAGAGGAAGAGGAAAGAGAACACCTCATATCTGAAACCGCCTCCTTTCTAGAGTGGAACATAGGCTCTGCCTCCCTGGTAAGTGTATGGGAGACATGGAAAGCTTACATAAGGGGCTGTATTACTAACAGGGCCTCTTACAGGAAAAAAAATACAGAGAGGAGATACTAACAATAGAGCAAGATTTGACCCGATTGGAGTTGGTAGATCAAGCTCCCTCAGTCAATCTAGAAAAGAAAATAGAACTAAAAGGCAAATTAGAATCATTATTACAGGAGAGACTGAATAAACGATGGCAGGCCAGTAAACTCTCTCACTTTGAATATGGCGAATCGGCAGGGAAGCTACTAGCCTGGAAAATAAAAGCTGATCAGACTAGAAACCATATAAAAGAAGTGAGAGTAGCTGGAGAAACGGATAATAGGAAGACTGATCTCGAAATTGGTGAAGCCTTCAGTGCTTTATTTCAAAACATATACACAGATGAGATCAATGTTAACACTGAGGAAAGATCTGAATGGCTAGATAAGGAAATCCTTCCAAAGTTAAACAGGCTCCAAAGTGAGAATCTTGATAAAGAGATAACTGAGGTGGAAGTTGAAAATGCTATTAAACAACTAAAACAGGGGAAGGCTGCAGGACCGGACGGTCTTCCGGAGAATTATACCGGGTACTTAACTCTACCCTCACCCCAGCTCTAACGAATCTATTTAACAATATATTAATAAAAGGTGAGACACCACCTAGTTCCTGGGGAGAAGCAAATATAGCTCTAATATTAAAAGCAGGTAAAGACCCAGTAGATTGCGGATCATATCGTCCAATCTCGCTTCTCAACAATGACTATAAGATCTTCTCGTCAATTTTGTCTGCACGTTTGGGAAGCTAGATTGGAACAATTATCCATCAAGATCAAAAGGGATTTATTAGAGGCCGACAACTGGCTGATTTAACATACGACTTAGTCGGAGCCATCGATATCGCCTCAACCTTTTCTTTACCCCTCGCAATCATGACACTCGACGCAACAAAAGCTTTTGATAGGGTTAACTGGTCCTATCTAAATGCAACCATGGAAAAATTTCAACTTGGTCCTACATTTTGCAGAGCGGTAGGCCTACTATATAACAACCCCAGAGCCTGTCTGTTAATCAACGTCACATGCACAAATCCCTTCAAAATCAGTAGAGGGACACGGCAGGGGTGTCCCCTTTCTTCCCTCCTATTTAATTTATATGTGGAGCCATTTGCTCAGTCTATAAGAGAAGATATCAATATCCTGCATTTCTCTTTTTATGGATGGGAGAAGAAAGTCGGACTTTATGCCGACGACATTCTCTTCTATACAACGGACCCGGCCCAGGCATTTCCAACGGTCATTAAAAGGGCGGAGGAATTTGGAAAATACTCAGGCTAGGAAATAAATGCCGGAAAAACAGAAATAATGACTTGGAATATCACAAATCTTCAGCTTCCGGTGAAACCCTCAATGATATACCTGGGGATAACAATCACCAAAGACCTAAATCTCCTGACCCAAAATAACCTAGATCGGATCTCTTGCGAATCCAAAACATTGATGAAATCCTGGTCCTTTCTCCCTCTTACCATCTATGGGAGAACCAGCCTAGTTAAAATGACCATTCTCCCCAAATATACATTTATTTTTAACACCATCCCATTAATTTTTGACACCAAGCAACTCTCAAAATGTCAACAAAACATCAATTCATTTATTTGGGGCTATAAGTCAAGCAGGCTGGCATGGAAGGAACTGAGAAGGAGAAGAGAAAAGGGAGGACTCGCCTTGCCAGATCTGGAATACTACGCTTGGGCCTTCCATCTGACCCACTCCAGGATGCTACTTAAGATCCCGCTAGACAATGCAATATGTTTAAAGCAATGCTATTGGGCTCCGACCTTCCACTGAATGGCTTTCTATTTAAGTTTGGACACCAGAGATTTTTTAAAATAAGTTAGGCTGAAGACACTATATGGCCCCATAAAAGAATGGACTCAAATTAAATCTCAGGCTGGGATAGCATATTTCTCTAACTACGCACCGATTTGGGATTTACCAGGGTTCTCCCCACAATATACTGAGATGGTTATAACGGTCCTACTGGAAGCAGGAATATTACGATGGGGTGAGTTAGTGGCAGGAGGATCCCTTATGGAATGGGAAACATTCAAGGACAGGGTAACTTCACGACTCTCCTGGCTTGTGTACATACAACTGTCTAGCTGGTTGCGAACTCAAACTAAGAAAAAAGTCAAAATGGGAGGATACAGCTCTCTAGAAAGCAACCTAGTTGAGAAACCCGCCAGAGGCAAGGAAGGTGCGCTGTACTACTGGAACATCATGGAGGATGGGGTGGGCGAGTTTACCCTTCCGATAAAATTGTGGGGAGGAGAGGGATAACCCCAGGCAGAAGACAAATGGCAGAATCCTTCACCCTTCTCTACAAAATCATAAAACCAGCGTGGCTGAGGCGCAATCAACTCTTCACACTACATCGGGCGTATTATTCCACCAAAAAACTCTCGAAATTCCAATCCGGGAAATGCTGCAGTAAATGCTTCTTCCCAGCAGCCTCAGACCTACATATGTTTTGGGAATGTCCGAACATCGCCACTTAGGGGCAAGAATTCAAGACATCACTTGAATCAATTCTGAGAATCTCTATCCCACTTTTATGGTCTTTAATTATCTTTGGGCTAAATGAGAACATCATGGGATTAGAAAGAGAATTTATATACTATGCTATTCTACTAGCAAGAAGACAAATCTGCAAAAATTGGGTCAATATCAACTCCCCGACTCATGCAGAGTGGTTGTCTTCATTATATGCAACATCAAAAGTAGATTTAGCTATAATGTGTAGCCCTCGTACTGCAAGATTCTGGAATCTCTTGATTGAGTGGAGACGGAACAGTTAACGTACCCGGGGTTTCTTTGGGTTTTTTTTTTCCCCGGTTCCGATGATTAAGCCTAAGTCTCCATGTCCAATGGGAGGCACCCCACGCCATATTGTTATTGGACTATCAGCCAATAAAAGGCTTGTATGGAGATAGTCCGTGCGGGGCTCTTCATTGCTGAGACATCATGTCTGCCTTCCTGGAAATTATAAGATCATTCTCTGGTCTCTTGATGATACAGAGGCGACTGGGTCTTGCGGTTGGAGCGCCCCTGGATCGACTAAGTGGCTAATGATGACAAAATAAATAAATAAATAAATAAATAAATAAATAAATAAATAAATAAATAAGTAAATACAAAATAAATAAAAAAAAAAGATCCCTCTTAATCTCCTAGAGTGAATTAATCTAATTAAGATGAACATTTTGCTGAAATTTCTTTATCTTTTTAGGTCTATTCCTTTCCGCGTTTATAATTTGTTTTTCAAAAAACTAGATGGCATTTTCAGCTGTTTTATATGGGGCTATAGGAAGCCTCGAAGATCGATGCTGCTATTGAAACTCCCTCTTGATAAGGGTGGTCTTAATTTCCCTGATTTTAGAGCTTACTTTTTTGCGTCTTTCTTGGGCCGACTCCGCAGTCTGTATGCTGTAAACAACCAATTTTTCTTTCATCAATTTATGCTTGGTAGAGACTCGAAACAATTATTGGTACAAGACCCAAATTATTTTAAACGTGTTGAATTTAAGATGGCGAAGGATGCAGTATGCATCTGGAACCTGATATTGATCAATTGTAGTGCTTCCTTTTTTCATACCGATCTGCCACTATGGGATAACCCAGGGCTTCCTGGTATTTTTAGTGACAAAGCTGGGCGAGACTGGGCCATTTATGGTATTAAGACACTAGGAGATCTATATGGCACAGCAGGCTTCTTACAGTTCGAAACCCTGAAACTTTTGTACAAACTACCCGAATTTATGTTCTATAAATATATTCAAATAAGGGATTTTCTCATTCGTAAGATGAGTCTGAAGGAAGTGACTGGATCAGAAATTTGGACATGTTTTTATTCGGGCAATAGGAAATCACTAATTAGTGTGGGTTATAGGTGTCTTAGTCAATATAAAATAGATGATTGTCCTAAAATGGCTCTAACATGGTCCACCAGATAAGGATTTAATGTAACAGCCCAGAATATTTCTGCGGCATTAGTTAACACACATTAAGGGGTTCAATCTTCTAGTTTAAAGCTCCAATCTTACAAAACTATATGTCACTTATATCACACTCCACAAAGAATTTTCAAATGGTCACAAAACAGTTTAGTTAGCGATCGTACTAAATGTCCTAAATGTGGCCTGGGGGCAGCAGACCTCATACATATGATTTTTTCTTGCCCATCATTAACTAACTTTTGGACAGCAATCGAAAATATCTTACTCCAAAAACAACTGATCAATTCTGCATTATTGGCCGCGTCAGTTCTATTGGCTATACACACTACTAATAGTTCTAACAAAGATTTGTTAAATATTCTTTTGTCCTGTACTAGATTGGTTATAGCCAGAGTCTGGATCTCTGAGAAACCTCCTCACACGATTGAGTGGTGGGCTTTGGTTAACGAGATTCATACCATGGAAGGGTCACTTGCCAAGATTAGAGGTACTAAAGCAAAGGTGAAGTTTGCTAAGACATGGGGTAATTTTTTGTGAAATTTATTTTGCTATTGACTGTGGTTGTTCGGGGCGGGGGGATCTCCCTTTTCTTTTTTAGGGGGGCTTTAATTGCGGCTAAACAAGTTAACTGGAAATGTAAAGTGATTGCATTCTGTATACTGTATATGTCTGTATTTTCTTGCTTTGTTTTCCTTGCAAATTAAGATTGTTTTTGCCTTGGCTTGTCTGTCAATAAAAAATTACTAAAAAAAAGAAATGGTAAGTCTATCACACTGGCCAGTATACATATATGTGTAGTACAGTGTCAGTCATACCAAAAATGAAAGTGCTTGTATGCAAACAATATTAGGACACATCCCTTACTGTTTGCAAAGTATATGAGTCATTCAGGACACATAACAGAATGTACATGAATGTGGGCACATCAAACATAATGACCATTGACTGATTGTTCCCCTCCTGTCTTTCAGCTGACCAAGGATATGGTCTGCAGCCATGGTTCATGACCCCACATGCACATCCCCAGACGGATGCCCAGCGGAGTTACAACCATGCACTTTGCAGGCACTCTGTCATTAGTGGAGTCCTTAAGTCAGACTTTCGCTGTCTTGACATGTCTGGAGGAAGATTACTGTACTCTCATACAAGTTGGCTGCATTCTGCACAACATATGTGTGAGGTCCAATATCCCATGAGGTGAGGGAAATGAGGACCATGAAGGCACAGAGGATGATGATGAGGATGATGAGGACAAATTGTACCCTCACTTTCTAGGGCATGGAGGAGAGACCAAATTCTGATGACTTCATTTTAAATACATGAGCCACATCAAGGGATCACAAATATATGGATTAAATGAAAAAAGTCTTAGAAAATGACAAATAATGTATGAACACTACCATTGTTTAAGCAATCATACTTCATAATTACTGTAAACTTCAAAATACTCACTTCACAGATACTAGTAATTGGCATACAACAAAGGTATGTAACAATGTGTACCAACCAGCACTGGACAACATCTAGTAAATACAACATCCTGTTCCAAATGCAGGTCAATTAGGAAGACAGACACCAAAGAAAGATTTCAGTTTGGCACAGTTTGGACAGTTCATGATAATGTGCTCTTTTGCAGTGCAATGACCGTCACAAATCCAACCACTATCAGAATGCTAAAGAAAATAGTCTGCAATGACAGTATGTGTTGTACAGCTTGCCATTTGTACAGTCTCATACTTGTGGAGGATAGCAGAGTTAACTCTTAGTCTGATTACTATAAACTGAGGGCCTAGTATGTACATGGGTACACAGTCCAACCCTTAAGTCTACATCTGCTACATCAATGTCTGCAGGCACGTATTAAATCCATTGTGACATCTCAAATGAAACCTATAAATGAAAAATGTTCAACTGTGCCAGTCCAAGAATGACTACCTAGTATATATACCCTGGCTAAAATATGTTACTAGCTGTTTTTCTGAGATTTTCAACATTAATGTTGTGGCCAATCCCAGTGCCTCGTTATTGATTTCTAAGTCTGAGTTGAAGACCAAATTTCGGGCCTTTTCTGCGAGGAAACGAGCTGTTGCCAATGGATCTTTATCTACTGTAATATTTTACAACAGTTATTCTATTGCCGAAGGCTTCCCCATTTATTTAATCAGGGTGACTAGGCCATCACATATGTTTGTGCTATCCAGACTGAGGTTTGGTATAGCACATAATTTAGTAGCCCTACCAACTCTTAAGAAACATCCTGTGGGTCCTTGTATGTGCGATGGTGTAACCAAACAAAGCACTATGCACTTTCTCTTGATTTGTAAACTGTATTTGAATTTTCGTACCACCTATCTAAAGCCCATGTTTCTTAGGTATGGTGTACGTACAGTTACACAGGCTATGAGTCTTATTTTTATTCTGCAATTTGTCGATGTATGTTTTTTTACTGCATTGTTTTTAACTAATTCCATTAAGGCCAGGAAAATTATGTGTTTTTAAATTATTCTGTCTGTTATATTTTGGTAGTCTTTTTAAAAAAAAATGTGCAGTATTTATTTTATAATGTATATGCTTTGTGCTTTTGTGGTCATTTTTTATGCACCAAATAAAGCTTCATGACTTGACTTGACTACCTAGTAGCAATGCTGTCCCACCTGCCCAACTAGGCAATGGGTTCACTCCTACGAGTGCATTTTTGTGTGAGTGTGATTTTAAAAACACAATATAAAGAGACAGATTATTAAACATTTGCCCAGAAGCAATAACTAAAGGCGAGGTGAATCCAGCCAAGGTACCATGCACTGATGCATTCCAAGTCATAGTGGCAGATTGCGTCTATAAATGCCTATGTGACCTATACCTTCACCCAATCTGACATCAAGTTGCATTATATTTCCATCTGCACCGTTCTGCACATAAACGATCTATAGATTTATTTTCCAGGGTCAATTTGTGCTACAGAATCCAGGGCACATGGAAAAGGAAAAGCCAGGGGGATTTCCAAAATTCCACCCTGGCATGCCTCTTCTGGGGATGTGGAAGTGTTTTTGGACTGACCAGGCTTACGTGAATATGATAACCTTACCATGGTCAGAATCTATGGGTGCTGCTTGTGAACACCCACTGCAAGGGACATGCAACACCTCCTTCATGCAGAATATAGCAATTCAGTGCTTTATGCAGCTTTGGCTAACTCACCAATTATGAGGTCATACCAAGGCATGCATAGTGGTTTTACATTGCAGTGTCAACATGAGTGAGTTTCCTGCACCCCCAACTTGAAAAAAAATACTCTCCTGTGGGGCAGAGCCCTTATATATTTGCACGCCTCTGTCGATCACCCCAGAACACTCATGGCTATATTTCACACCATTTCATGTCATGTTTGCATCACTGTTGTTGCTCTTCCATGACACTATACACCAATAGAGAAGTTAAAAGCCAGGCAAGGGGCAATCTGTACTGCCTTTTATGGAATAGAAAAAGAGGGTAATTCAAGTCAAAGGCTTGTACTGCATTATGAAACATTTCATCTTGGAAGCATTCCATGGGGGAACATGGATGTTCTAATGCATGTATTCATGGATTTCATCCAATCCCAGATTTCCAAAAGTATGTACCCCAGGGATTGCGTGATTTCTCCACGCATCACGGAGGATGGCATAATGACGAGAGAAATATGTTTGTGACCTTGTTATTTCCTTTAGCTATGTGTGCTGCAATCTGCAAACACAAGGAGACGATGAACGGAGTGTTGAAACTTTTCAGACACTCAGCCCCAGTCACAGATCTGGGTTGAATCCATTATCTTTCCTTAGCTCGCTTCACAACCTTGGTTTAGACCCAGATATATACAAATCAGTCTTGACCCGGAGCCTCATGGGAACAGTCCAGCCTGACCTGCCAAACCCGGTCTTCCTTGGACTAGTAGCATCCTGGGACCAGTTTCAGGATAGCACTCCTCATCAGTCAGGATAACTTGAATCCAGTGGCAAAGTGAGCAAGGGACCCATGTTTGGGCATACCCTGCCAACTTAGGTCAAACAAAGCAAACACAAGGAAGGCGGGTGCAGGAAAATGTGTTATATGTTTAGAGTAAGATTAGGTAAAATAAGCTAGTTTTTATATTTTTTATGATTAGGTAGTTTAGTTTATGTAGCATAGTTTAGTTCAGGTGAAATCTAGGTTAGATAATTATGTTAGTGTACTTTAGATAGTTTTAGTAGTACAAAATAATAGAAATGTAACTTATGAAGTAGCTTAGTATCTATCTTTAAGTCTAACAACTAATGGATGATACCACCAGTGATGTCATGTGAGATGGCCTCAGTGATGTCATCAGTGATGTCACTGACCATGTGATGAGTGATATATTTGAGGTCCTAATCTCAAATGACATTACTGATGACATCACTGATAACATAATCCAGTGACTGAATGTTTTCTAAAAGTTTGAGTGCCAAACATATATACAAAGGTGCTGCAAAAGTTACATTTTGCATACTTTGTGTACTACTGAGTATACTGTTTCTAATATATATTTTGTGAGTGGGTCTGTGATTCTGTATATCTGTGTGTGAGTGGGTGCCTAAGTAACTGGATCTGTGAGTGGGTGTGTAAATGGCTGTGTTGGTAAATAAGTGGGTGTGTGCATAGCTGTATGGGTGAATAAATAGTTTTGTGAGTAGCTGTATGGTTCAGTGAGTGGCTGTGTGAGTAGCTGTATTGATGAGTGAGTGGGTGTGTGAGTCGCCGCCATATGGGTGAGTGAGTGGCTGCTTGATTGGATGAATGGACGTGTGATTGACTGCATGGGTAACTGAGTGGTCATGTGAGTAACTGGCTGTGGAACCGGCTGAATGGGTGAATGAGTGACAGTTTGAGAGAGTGTTTGGTTAACTGAGTGGGAGTGGCTGTATTGGATAGTAACTGTAGAGGGTAAGATGGGTGATTGAGTATAGATATGAGTGCTTGTACAGTTGTGTAAATGGGTATATAGGTGGTTTGTGGAGGTCTAAGAAGCTCTGTTAAGAGGTTATGTGCATTAGTGACTATATGTATGAGTAGCTGCTCTTATGAGTAAGTGGCTGTGTGAGTGCCTGAAATTTCACCAGCTAGTTTCAGAAAAATTGCACTGCTGGATGCTTCGGGGAGATTATTTGCAAAAGGTATACTATGTCATCTGCCACAGTGGGCCCATGACCGGAATATTATACCACCAGAACAAGCTAGTTTTAGCAAAAACCATAGTACCTTGGACAATATTGCAGTCGTTCAGACCATTGTAGTGAGGTATGTTTATACGGCATTCATTAATTTCTCCACGGGGTTTGACAAAGTGGATTGCCAAATGTTGTGGAGAAAGCTCCTTCACCTTGGTATACCACACCACCTTTTGGGTATTATTATAGAATTACACACAGATACCTGGTGCCAGTTTTTGATGGGAGGTTCACTGGGGCTATTGTGTAGGATCAGAACATATAATAAGCCTAAGCAGGGCTGCCTGCTGGCCCCTCTTTTGGTTTCTTTGTATATATCTGATCGCCCCGGCGTCTTGAACTCAGTGAAGGGGATGCCCCCAGAATTGGTACAATGTCAGTCGTTTCTTTATTAAATGCAGAGGGCCTGGCAATTTTTGATTTAACACCCATTGGTCTGCAATGTCGGCTGGATGCCCTGACTAAATATGCACAATCCCACTTTTTGAAAATGAATATTGCTAATAGTAAGATCTTAGTCTTCCGCAACAAAGGGCTTAGAATAAAGAGATGTTTTGACTGGACGTTGGGGCCTGAAAACTTGGAATTGGTTGATTTGTATTTATACTTAGGGTAGGTTTTTTTAAAAAACAGGGCAAGATCTAGAGCATATCAAACATTGTGTTAGCAAGGTTGTCTCCCAGGCTAGTGCATTAAACAGAATCTATAACACTTGTGGGAGACGCCATTTTGGTCATGTTCTGTCAGTCTTTAAGGTTACAATTCCCCCTTCAATAACATATGCTGCTGAGGTATTGGATATGAACCATTGGCTTTCCTTTCATAATGCTGATGCCCAAATCCTGCACTAAATATGTAATCTAAACTCTCTGGCTACCCCACATGTTTTACGACTGGAATTTGGTTTAGTATCCTCATATAGTTTGTCCTTGGCAGCAGTTCTGAGGTGGGGTAACTCCCTCTGTTGGGGTAGGAGGGTACTCTTAGGGCTGCCTTGAGAATAACATTTTGGATAAATTGAAAGAACAATCAACATTCTTTAGCTCCTTTGCACAAACAAATGATTCTTTTGGGCTCAGCGTGAATACTGACTTCCCCATGCCAAAGTCTGTATTAAAGCTGTTTATAAAGAAGTCTGTAACCTCTATCAGTCTGGCTAGAGACCTAGCTTTAAGTCAGTCTAAGTCCCGCAATGAGGTAGTCTGTGGGAGTGCTTTGGGGAATAAACCACAGCTTTACTTAACTTGGAATCTACCTCACGGGATTAGAAGACTTTTACTTCTATTGAGAATCAACTTGTTGCCCCTAAGAGAAGTTACAAATATTTGGGATAAAATACCAAGAGAGGAGAGAATTTGTGATATGTGTTATTTTCAAATTCAAGATTTTAATCATGTGCTATTTGTGTGCACGAAGTTACAAAGGGCCAGGCACATGTTTTTAAGATAATTTTTTATCAAATTTAATATCCATTCTGCCAAGGAGGCCCCTTCATTTGTTTTTCCCTACCAAATGAAACAGTGTTGCTATAGGATATATAATTTTTTTTAAATGTTTCTGGCCATTTATTAGGACATGTCTTAATTTATTCTGTATGTCGCAACACTTGATGGATGGATATTTGATTGTTTACATATTTTAATATTTCTGTTCTTGTTCCATAGGAATGTTTTAATCTATGCATCCAATCATTTATTTCCTTTTGCAGGCCACACAGTATGTTTGATAATAGTCTTTTCTAGTAGAAAGCAATGTATAAAGGAAGAATTTTGTATTGTACGTAAAGTATTTCTCGTTTCAATTTGTTTGTGTATTTTTGTTGACCTCCGTGGGAGTTCCATATCAGAATAAATTCAATTGAATTGAATTGATTGAGTGGCTTTGTGAGTAGGTGTATGCGTAAGTGAGAAGCTGTGTGAGTAGCTATATGTGGGATTGAGTAGGAATATGAGAGGCTATGTGGAGGAGTAAGTTGGTAGGTGAGTGATTTATGGGTGTTTGAGTGGGCATATTAGAGGTTGGTGTGTGAGTAGTTCTGTATGTCATCAGTGATGTCTTTTGAGATGTTATCAGTGATCTCATTAGTGATGTTACTGACCATGTAATGAGTGATGTAATATGTGAGGTCATAAGCAGTGCATTGTGGGGGCATACCTTATAGATGGCTCAGGTAACTATAACTGCCGAATTTCACTGGTTTTATATAAGTAAAATGTTAGCTTAACTATAATGTCTCTGTAACCTTTGTTTTGTTCATTTAATGTTTAAGTTTTGCATTTTTTTTAAATTTCCTAACTATAACATCCCTGTAACCTTTGATTTTGTCAGTGAATTTCCAAGGTTTTTTCAATTCTATTTCTAACTATAATGTCTCTGCATCCTTTGTTTTTCACTGAATTTCTATGTTTTTTAAAATGTATTTCCTAATGTATTTTTTAGTGCCAGTATCAGGGTTTTTAGTTCTGCCAGCTATGCGGTGCAGTCTCCTTGGGATTGCATGTGTGTTTTATCAAGTCTGAACTTTCTGTCATGCATACACCCTTTACCGATTCCACAAGCCTCAAAGTATTGCTTTTTAGATCCTAAGGCGGGCTGAGCAGATTCGTCAGTATAAATGATCCATTCACACTGATCGAGAGGTAGGATTTCATTCGGGAGAGGATTTTCTTGTTTGGACTGAAAAAATGCTTGTGTTTTTAGTGGAGGATCATATCTGTTATCTACATCTGTTGCAGTGAGAGAATTAGCCCAGTGTATCCATTGTGGATGCAGTGTGTTTGCATTTGGAAAGCTTGCTTTGAATATAGCCTCTAAGGTTGGTACTGGAGTCACAACAATTATGTGTTTCCCCTGTGTTAGTGCTCTTTCTTTCACAACAGTAGTTTGCACTTCTGTCAGTATCTTTTTGGTGGATGCAAAACACATTTTACCGTTCATGCACAAAATGATTTGTATGCTATGGGTACCATTTCACCTTTATTGCAGGTGATGTAAGTGTATCCTGATTGACCCACAACTACACGAATCACCAAATTAGTAGTATTTGCATGAGTGTGTAAGTGTTTAGAAGCTGTTGTATCAGCTTGTACCGAACAGAAATTTTCTGTGTGTTCCTGTGTCCAATGTTGGACTGAAAAATCAGGTCTGATTAGGTCGTAGAAAGGTTTAACCCTTTCAGTGTAATTCAAAATGTATGTTCTGCCAAAATGTATGAATCCTAAGATGGATTGTAAGCCTTGCAGAGTCTTTGGAGGTTAGAGCTGCGTGCATTTTTCTGAAAAATTAGCTTCTAGGCTTTTTCCTTAAATTGATAGCTCATATCCCAAAAATAGGACATTGAGGTGGGCACATTTTGATTTCTTAAAGGTAAATTAGTTGTTTGAGTTGGTGAACCCCAGAATTGTGTTGTTCACCCTCTTAAAGTGTTCCAATAACTACTCCTCCATCAGATAAATATCATCTATGTAGGACAATCCCTCCTCATCACAATTTTGAAGTAACAATGTAATTCTTGCTGAGAAAAGCCTGGGCTATCATTGTAGCCTCCAGGCAGTCTACAGAAACGGCGTTGAGTGCCTAGGCCCTAGAATGGGCCTAGAATGCTGACAAATATCTGCTTTCAGGTGCTACATTTTGACAGAAGATTGCATTATTAATATCTAGTGTTACGTTGAATTTTTTACACACAATGCTATTCAATAATGCAGCACTATGTGCATTTTGTACTGCAAATGTCCTCATGCATGTGTTTAAATGCCTGTAGTCTAAAACTTGATGGTGTTTCATTATGGGAAACAAAGGATTATTCATGGAAGAGGTGCAGTTTTCTATCACACCTAGTTACTCAATTTGATCTAATATCTCCCTGACTTGTCTCTTTGTGTCATGTTTTATAGAGTATTGCCTTTGTGGAATAGGAGGAGATTTTAATGGGATTTCATGGTGAGTTGACTCAACATCCCACCCTACATGATTGCGGTACACCCACTCCTGCGTTTATGAATTTTTAATTGACTCAGGAACGAGGTAGGAGGAAGCTGGTAAAATTGTATCTTTCCCCTTAGGGCACTCCATAATGAACTCAGGCGGCTAATCTCTTTCAGCCAAAAGAATGTTGTATCCATATGTCAGATTCTACCAAAAGAGACTTTTCACTTTCCTGGGTATTTCCCCCTCCATTTGGAGCGTAATTTGGTATAAACGATGTGGGACACGTACCCTTGTATCCGATGTCCTCACCATGATATGTTTATTCAACACTGCTGTTACCAGAAAATCCATCAGGTTCTAGCGAGCTATTGTTACTTCTGCTGCGCTGTGTACCATAATCAGAACACATTCCCCTTTCAGAAGAGGAGTCCTCAGTAACTTGGGCATTTCTTATTTTAATGTCAGCTATCTTTTTCAATTGAGGTTTCATTTTGGGTTTATCTTCTTGCTTGATAATGTATTCTGAAGTGTTTTGTGTCTCCTTTTGTGACTCACTCTTCTGAGCAGTTTTCTCCGAGTGTGTGTTTCTGAAAGGAATGAGTGGAACGTGTATCAGTATCTTGATACTTGTCAGTTTAAAAAAAAATATTATCATGGTTTCTAAGATTGTATCTTTTTTCAGCAGTCTCCTGTTGAGGAGACCCACCCCATGATCATGATGCATTCTGCTTATTATTTTATGTTTGCTTGTTATCCCATTTCTTTTTAGAAGAATCAGTGCTTGCTTTGAGTTATCCTTTTCAAAATTACCCGCTACTAGTGGTTTCACAGGCCTGGCTCCCAAGTTATCTCTATCCAGCAAGCATCAGTTAGTTTCTTTGAAAATCTTAGGTAGTTCTCGCTCCTGTTGCGCAGGAGTGAATTCCCTCTGGCGTTGGCATGTAGTCATCATTGCTGCCTCCCCTTTTTATGTTACCTAACACAACTGCTGATACCTGGGCAAAATTGTCCATCAGTTTAATCTCTAAGTCCAGGGCAGGTTCTGTCCTGTACTCATTCTGTATTTGTTTTAATACATCTGGTAAAACTGCTATTGAGGGGGGTACCATGAGTTCTGGTATAAATTGCAGTGAAAATATACCCCAAGTGGTACAATCCTCTATCACAGGAGCCATCCACATTGGCAAGCAAATTGTTAGTAGGCTGTGTTTTTCCTCTGGGCCCGTTTGAGGAAATACTGCTTCAAGCTGTGCTATTTACTGTGCTATCCAGAACAGAATTTGCTCCCGCTTGGTGGGCCTTCTTCCAATATTCATGTTCAGCGTTGGTAAGCTAACATTTTTTGTAGTCAATTGGGCTAAACAGCTTGAACCATTCACGTAGGTTGAATTGTAAGTGTTCGCATTACGAACTGTGTAAGGTTTCTGTGTAATTTTTCAACATTGCTGGAAAGTGTATGTAATTCTGCTGCTGACATTGTATCAATCTCTGGTAGCTAGGACTGGCCAGGTCCCTCATTCTCTTCTGAGTGGACTGAGTCTCACATTTATTGTGGTATGGGGAGGGTGCCTTTACACCAATTATTAAGCTCTTGGTACGTTAACAGCACTGCTATGTCCACGTATGGAAAGTATTCTTCAGGTGTGGCATCTTCAATTTATGTATGAAAAAGCTGTGTGGGTACAGCTGCTGTTGGGATTTTTGATCCAAGAATAGAATACTTCTGTCCTGAATGCTTTGTGTGCCTCTATCATGAAGGTAACACCTCTGTCCATTGCAGGGAGGCCCTATTGCAATACTTCCATAGTAATTGCATATCTGCAATTTTCCGTAGTGTTAAGAGCAACTTCCTGCTCTTCTCCCCCTGTACCCGCTGCTCCGTCTCTTCTGATAGACATTGTGGGAGGAAGTAGTAAGGAAGAGAGCGAAGGTTTTGCACAGTGTGGGATCTATAATCCTTCAAGCTTGAAAAACCTACAGCCAATACATAAGTTCTAGCTTCCCACTCCAGACGTCTCTGGTTAAATATGAGTAAATGTCTCTGAGAAAGCATGACCAAACTACTCAGATTTAACTGGTAAATTAGAAACAAACCAATGCTGGTGGCTCCATGTCGTGTAGTGCCTAAAAATACATAGGATCTGTACATTTGTTCGACAACATAAACTGAGGGATTGGTGTCTAGACAGTTTTTTATTTTTTATTTATTTTCCTAACTATAGCATCCTTGTAACATTTGGGTTTGTTAGTGCCTTTCAAAAGATTTTTTCATTCTATTTCCTAACTATAACGTCTCTATAACCTTTCTTTTTTTAATGAATTTCAATGGTTTAGTTCCTAAATGCCAAAAGGAATCCTGCCCTGTGTATTTATCTAAGTACAGGCCACAATTTTGTGCAATACCTCTACCTAACTGGAGCACTTTCTACTGGCTTTTTAGTAAGTGTTAACCCATTGGGTAAATGCATAGTGCGTTTCCTAAACTACAGCTGTGAAAAGAACACTGGGTAAATGTCTCCAGTGATCTTGTGTGTCTGTAACTTTTCCAATGGGGTTATTGTTCAAGTGTCCTCAATGTATAACTTTATAAAGTAGAATTGCAGAGAAAGTACACTTGGCTGATTTGTACTTACCAAAGTCATCAGGAAACAAGTTGGAGTGGACTTTTAGTAAGCTGTCAATCATCCTGAGAAAAGATGTTGCTTATCACTAATTTATATCCAAGTGTAATGCATGTAATCATCTAAGTGTGTTTTCTTTGCATTTCCACCATGAAAAGTTATCTGTGATGAAGGTGTTTGCATCCTTGCATTTCTCTACATTGCCTTTTGAGGCTAGGATTCATCTTAAAATTGCATGCATGTCAGGCCCTTCACTATAACACCCCTCTGTACCTAGCTTGAGAACTGGAACTTTCTGATGGTAGCAGATCTTCTAGGAACTCCAGCGCCATGCTGATAAAACCTCAAAATTCCCCAAAAAAGAATGGCATCTTTCAAAAAAGAAATGAAAGCTTTATTGATGGACGCCCTTAATTGATTGAATCTACTCCCACCAGCTACCATTTTTTTGGGGTTCGGCTACATGCAGGTTTTGCTCTTCCTCCACAGACTTTCTCTCCCTGAGTGATGCTTCTACAATGTATTTCGCATTTGATCGTATGACTTTGAATATGTCCATTACTTATGACTGTTTTCAACATCTATATTTGTCTGTTGCTCATATATGCTCTTCTATTTCCTTTTGCACTGGTATGATTATTGTTTTTTCATTCTACTCCAGTATCTTGCTTATCACTGTTGTTACTGACCTTCAAACCCTTTGTGTCCTTCATAATCCGTAAAACACTCTGATACCTGCTTGAGTCATGTCTGCGCTATATAAAGCTTTATATATATGTATATATAAATAA
This sequence comes from Lissotriton vulgaris, assembly GCF_964263255.1. Classification (NCBI taxonomy): domain Eukaryota; kingdom Metazoa; phylum Chordata; class Amphibia; order Caudata; family Salamandridae; genus Lissotriton; species Lissotriton vulgaris. The sequence continues at coordinate 1,085,992,567 of NC_141697.1, read as the reverse complement.
ATAAAAGTATACAAGGTGGGGCCAAACTGGCAGGGTTTCTAGGCAAGTTTACATACTTCTAGGGCCTCATTTGCTATATTTTGTTGCACAGCAGAGCACCATGCCTTCCTGCTGTACTCCCGAGTATCAAAATAAAAGTATAGGATTGCGCTGTTTACACAAGGGATGGCCCAGCACTCATCTAATAAATCATGTAAATGGAATGTATTAATACTCCACATGTTTTGAGTCTTAACATTCAAATAAGAATATATTAAGATATTTCCAAAAGTAAAGAAACACTGATGGATATTGATTGCAGTTAGGAAAATCTTTATTCTTTTTTCAATTCCTTAAAATTCATAATCGCCAACGCGTTTCGTCCTCATACAGACTTCTTCAGGGCTTTGATATAATCTATGTTCTTTATTTAGTTTTAAAGAATTCTTTTATACGATCCGTTTGAGTTTTTAGAACAAGACAATATGCTACGAAAACACAAAATACGTGTATTCGTGTCGCTCCTCTGGAACTAACAGGATCTAGCTTCTATTCATGTTTTGGATTGAATTATTTGGGCTATGTATCTCCCCTCATGCGTATCTATAAGATACGGCGCATTCCTTTCATTCTCTACCGCGCCAACGCACGAACAGCAGCCGTGTTACAATATGCAACAGTGCCTGCATTGCAGGGATGATAGTTGTGCAGGAAGGAACACCTTCCTGCACAAAAACAATCATTAATTGAAATGAAATGAAATGAACTGAAAATGGGATTTCTAAAGCGCATGGCTGCCCGGAGGCGTCCCAGCGCTAGGATTGCACTAACAACTGAGGAGGGAAACAGAAAGAGGGAAGGGTGTGCACGGTTTATTGTGGGAAAAGGTGAGTTTTATGTAACTTGCGGAATTTGTTGTGATTAAGTTCAGCGTGCAAATGGGTTGGTAGGGCGTTCCAAGATGTTGCGGCTGCAACTGAGAATCGGCGTCCTCCAGTTCGGGATTTCCTAATTCTGTGTACCGTGGCCAGGTTGCCGTGGGAGGAGCGCAGGGACCTGTTAGGTTTGTATGGGAAGAGCATGATTTTGAGCAGAAGGGGACCCTGACCTTGTAGAGCTTTGTGAGTTGTGCATAAGGCCTTAAACTTGACCCTTTCACGGATTGGCAGCCAGTGAAGTTCCCTCAAGGCAGGTTTGGCTGATGTTCTACGGGGGGTGCCTGTCAGGAGCATTGCGGCGGCATTTTGGGTTCTCTGCAGAATGTTCATAGTTGCTTCAGGGGCTGACAGGAAGAGGGCATTGCCATAGTCTAGTCTAGATGATATCAGACCTTGTATGATGAGTTTTTGAGAAGGTGCTGGGAGCAGAGGAAGGATCTTCCTGGCCAAACGGAGTAGGCCTACGCAGGTACCCGCTGTTTTTTTGCATTGCTGCAGATAACAGCATGCATAGAAAGAGCAAAAAAGAAGAAGAAATAAAAGTATTTCACCTCATTGCACCACTCCTATTCCTCCCCTGGGGAGGTATAGGATTTGACTCATTCCCAGCTTTACAAAACTTTGTAAATGTGTCAGGTTCCATGGATATTTGTTTATTAAGTTTATGTTTATGTTTATGTTTATTAAAACTTTTATAGCGCGCTCTATTACCACGGGGTATCCTGGCGCGGTGAGTAATTTGACAGCAGGAGTGATGGATCAAGCCAGAACGATCTGTTAGAGTGGAGCATTAAACAGATGAGTCTTAAGTTCCTTCTTAAAAACAGTAATGGTCGGCGAGGCTCTAAGGAGCAAGGGGAGGGCATTCCAAGCAGAAGCTGCCTTAACTGAAATTGATTGACCTCCCAATCGGGCGTATTTGTATTTAGGAATGGTCAATTGGCATTGATTGGCCGATCGTAAGGCACGGTTGGGAGTATAAAATGAAAACCTTTTCTGCAAATATGTCGGTCCCTGGCCATGAACTGCTCTGAATGCCAACACAAGAATTTTAAACAAAATTCGGTGTGGAACTGGGAGCCAATGCAGACTTCGTAAGTGGCTTTGCACACTCGACCTCCTGGGGAGAGAGAAAAGCAGACGTACTGCAGCGTTTTGTATCACCTGAAGGCGATGAACCATGTACGCAGGTAGGCCACTAAATAAAGCATTAGCGTAGTCGAGCCGAGATAAGATCAGGGCTCGAAGAACAGTCTCCTTGGCTGCCCTGGGAAGAAGAGGGAAAAATCTTCTCAAGGCTCGCAAGGTACCAAAGCAAATGCCGGTCAATTTTTTTATATGATCCGAGAACTTCAGATCCTGACCGAACCAGACCCCCAAATTCTTGGCTGGGCCTCCCATCACACTAGGGCAGGGCAGGTCCGGGGGCCAAATCTGATCCTTGAAGTTGTCAGGAAAAGAGCCAAAGAACAGGGCCTCGGACTTGTCCTCGTTGCACTTAAGTTGGACCTGTGCAAGCCACCGAAATACTTCCGACAGACAATACTGGACTGCTGATGGATCAGACACACCCTTAGGCCAGGTGAATAACAACTGAGTGTCATCTGCGTAAGCTATTATCTTGGCTCCCAGCTGTTCCGCCAGATAAAGTAGAGGGGTCATATAGACGTTAAACAATAGAGGGCTTAACGTAGAACCCTGCGGAACTCCAGTTGTCAGTCTCTTCGGGGCCGAAGAGTAGGGGGGCATCCAGACCTGCTGAGTTCTATCACTCAAAAACGATGACAACCAATCAAGGGCCAACCCTGAAATGCCGACGGCTCGCAGTCTTTCAATAAGCAAGGCATGGGGCACCGTATCGAAGGCGGCAGAGAGGTCCAATAAAATCAGGACCGCTCTGCCACCCCCGTCCAAGCACTCTCGAACTGCCTCCGAGACCTCAACTAGTGCTGTCTCGGTGCTGTAAGCCGCTCTGAACCCTGACTGGGCAGGGTGTAAGGCGTGGGAGGACTCAATGAAGCTATCCAGCTGTTTAAAAGCCACCTTCTCGCACACCTTCGCCAGAGCTGGCAACAGTGAGATGGGCCGATAGCTTGATGGCATTGCTGGGTCTAAACCAGCCTTTTTTAACAGAGGGAGCAGTTTTGCCTCCTTTCAACTTCTCGGAATCAAGGCCGTAGAAAGGGAGAGGTTAATGATTTGAGTCACCTCTTGATTAATAATATCCGCTATCCCTCCCAAAACCCTGGCTGGGCAAGGGTCTGAAGGAGATCCGGACTTTAACGCTGCCAGGATTTGTCGTATGTCCGATTCCGAGGCCGGCAGGAAAGCAACAAACTGATCCTCTAAAGATCGTCTATCCGATAATAAAAGGGCAGATGGAATCAAAGAGGACTTTTGAGCCACTTCTAGGTCCAATTGAATTTTTGCAATTTTGTCCGTAAAGTAGCAAGACAATTCTTCACACCATTGTGCGGAAGAGGGGAGCCGGGGTTGGGCAGCACAAGGAGATAGAAAATTTTGGACGATTGAGAAGATCTCTTTGCTGTTGTTATCCGCCTTCTCGATTCTGTCCGAATAATACCTGCTTTTGGCTGTCTTAATCGCAGCGTAATAGTCCTTTTGAGCTGCGCGTAAGGACTTCTTTTCGGCTGGCAGATAAGCTTGTCTCCAGACTCGCTCTAATTTCTTACAGAGCAGCTTCTGCTCCCGCAGAGCATGCGTAAACCATGGTTGTGAGGGTCTTGATCGCATCCGACGGACACCCCCTGCATTAGTGGAGGCAGCGGCACCATTCGCTATCCAAAGATTGAATGCGTCAACAGTCGCTTCCAACTCCATCGTTGGAACCGGACGGGTGTCGGAAAGGGACTCAGATAGGGACACCAGATTGATCCGTGGGCGATGTACCAGAGAAGGAATATTCCTGAGATCCTCATCTAACTGCCAAGCGAACTTAATCAGGCAGTGGTCGGACCACAACATAGGCATCGGGGGGGACAGACTGATGTCAAAGTTGGTACATACCAAGTCAAGAACGTGACCTCCCGCATGTGTGGGAGCATCCACCCATTGAGAGAGGTGAGCCATGCTAAAAGTCTCACTGAGACGAGTAGCTTCAGTGGTATTCTCAGAATCCACATGAATGTTAAAATCGCCCAACAGTAGATAACGGGAGAACCGTAAAGCTCGTGGCACGATAACCTCCTCCAGGGATCCGATAAAATTTCCAACATAGCCTGGGGGGCGGTACACTAACGTGCCACCTAAGGTAAAATGCGGACTAAGCTCCAAGCAAAAATGAAGAAGTTCTGCCTCTTTCATGTCATCCAGACGTTCGCAGGTAAGAGTCCAGTGATCCCGATAGATCACGGCGACCCCTCCACCTCTTCCCACATCTGCTCTGCGATCTGCTCTGCAGATCCTAAAACCACGGGGGATAGCTAACTCGACTACCGGTGAACAGGAGTCGGTCATCCAGGTCTCGGTGACAAAGAGTAGATCAAAATCATTTTCTGCTAATAGGTCAAAGACCTCAGCCGTATGGCACACCAGTGATCTAGCATTGATCAGGCCCGCCTGAATGATCTTAATTAAATGAGCTATTGAGTGGCGAACTCCCACTGCAACACCCATGGAACGCCCCTCTTAGGCAGAGTAATGTGTGAAAGGAGCCCATGTTAACAAGGCCATGAAAAGTCATGCAGGGTAACTTTATGTGGCCTTGTAAATATGGGCAGGCACACTGCATCACCAGTACATCTAAAAAATTGATGCACCGGGTTGCAATGGGCTTGAAAATACGGCCCCTATGGGCTTATATCCAACCCACTCGTGCTGCTGGTATGTTACTTTTTCCATTATTAAATGTTGTGCACTGGCTGCACAAGGGGGCTTATATATAAGCCTCCTAGTTTTTAAAAGTTAGAACATGGTCTCTGGTCTCAGCAGCAGATGACTAGAAAGAACCCCCTCTTCACAGAGACTAAATGAGGTATTGTGTTTGAGAAAAGCAAGGATGTAAACACCTTCATCACGGATTACAAATAACATTTTGTTTTATTATGGGAAGAAGGGTTGATTGATCTCCCCTCCCCAAGCCGATTTCGACTGGGTACCCCTAGGGCACCCAATGTGCAGTGGGACCGCTAGGGTACCCTCAAGGTCCCCATTGTCCCTGCCGGCTCCACACCCCCTGCGGGAGCCAGCATTGGTCTGACAGAAAGGGGACTGCTGAATGGCAGTTCCCTGTCTATCAGAGCAATGTTTTCATCACTTTCCCTTCATGCATATTTGCGTGCTTGTAGGTAAACAGATGAAAACTGTGCTTACTTTAAACCGGAGCTGTTTGACAGCCAGAGTTGTTTGCAGAAAGCAGAGTTATGTTTGCTTTTGCTTGGTGGGACCTGCCAGCTACCACCAAGCAAAAGCAAACAGCTATCTCCTGAGAGTGGGCATCTCTGGAGGTAGCAGGAGCTTGCTCTGGGGGTGGTGGTCCCCAGAGCCATCCACAAGACGCCAATGTAGTATTTATTACCAGGAAGGTGGTGGTCATCGTGGGTCTGGGACAGACCCCCGACATTAATTTTAACACCAGGGAGGTAGCAATACCAGAGTTCTGCGGGGGTGCTGCTTTAATTTTAGGTTTAGCTGCAGGGAGGTGGCGATTGCTGGGGTTGTGCGGGCCCCCTGCATTAATTTTATGTTTAGCCCCAGGGAGGTGGCCGTCCCTAGGACGGGTCCTTAGGGCCTGCCCCTATACATATTGGGCATGCCATATACATATTCCCAGGGAGGGGGTGGTCACTGAGGCTGTGGGAGGGCTGTTTATTTGAGAGTTGCCCTGGGGAAGTTGCAGTCCCCGAAGTATTTTTAAGCCCATGGAGCAGGGCCTTATGCACTGCCTCCTTTTTGTAACAACTCATACCCCCGGGACCTGGCCCACTGGGGTTGTTAAACATTGCAGAAGTGCAGTAGCCCACACTTCCTTTTTAAACATTTTTCTTCAGGATCCACGTATCCAGGGCGACTCCCACCCCAAAAAAAAAATCAAAAAAGCTTTTTGCCCACAGTGGGTTCCCTGCGGCACCACCCCCACCCCCAAGAGGCCTAGAGTGTCAAAGTATTTCTTCCCGGCCCCTTTCTCTTTTTTTTTTACACTTTTTTGTGGGACTCAGCCGAAGTGTTGGTAGTCAGTCATATTTCAGTGTGTGGTCTGTCGAATCCTCTGAGGATCTGGGTTCCTATATATGCATTGGATTTCACTTAATATTTCGAAACTACTGAATGAATCTACACCACTTTACAAAATGGTCATTTTCTGGACCAACAGCTACCTTTCTCTAAATCTCTATAGAAATTAACATGGGGAAATGCATATTTAAACCCCCCCCCTTTTCTCAGCCCCGCTGAGAAAAGGGGGCAGAGTAAAGGGTGACAGATCACTATGAAGCTTTCAAGATAGCAGCTGAAGTGTGTAGTGAGGAAGGTTCATCAAATAGCACCAAAGATATTAGCAAATATTTTTTCCCCCTGCAATTTCCCATTAAGATTTTCAACACCACTACAGCCGAAACATTGAATTTGAGCGAAAGTTAGATCTTGGTCCAGAAAGAGTGCTTTTTGTAATTTGGTGTAAATCTGTTCAGTAGTTTTGAAGTTATTAATGAAAAAGATTCATTTATATCTAGAGACGTGGAACCGCCGTGGTTCACCTTAGTAGATCTGCTGGTCCATGTGCCAACAGCAATGCCATGACTGGTTGACCACAACCAGCCGCCATTATGTCAATAAGGACACTGTCCTGAGGGGGTGTGAGGTGGAATAGGAAATAAGCGTCAGGTATCCTGACCCCAGGGGATTGATGGAGAAGTATGTGAGCAACCCATCACAGAAGAAGAATGTTGGAAATTTTTTGGGGGAAGGTGTGCAAAGATTCACATATTCCCTACGGCACCCAGCAAGGCCCACTGTGCGCATCAGGGGTGGACACGTGAATCCAATCTACAATTACAAAAAAATACACCCACTCAAAGGCCCATTCACATACTCACTCTCACACCCACTCACACATCCATAGAACCACTCACACACCACTCAGAGACCCATACCACCACTTACCCACTCACACAACCATACGGCCACTCACACATCAACTCAGAGACCCAAAGAACCACTCTCACACCCTCACACAAACCCATGCAAACAATCACATACCTGTACAGTCACTCAGACACCCGCTTAGAGACCCAGATAACCACTCTCACATCTACCCAAACACCCATGTAACCACTAACATACCTGTACAGTCACTCTCACACCCACTCAGAGACCCAAAAAACCACACACAGCTACTCACAAACCCTCACAGTCAGTCATACATGCACTCACATACCCACTCAGACATTCATACACCCAAATAATCACTGACACAGCTACTCAGAGACCCAGGAAGCCACTTACCGACCCACCTAGTGACACATACAGGCCTTCCCATATCCAATCAGAGACCCAGAGTACCACTCACATACACATTCACAGACCTACAGAGGCACTCACTTACTCACACACCCAAACCCTTACAGCCATACATACACCCATTTACAGACCCAGACAGCCACTCACACACCTCCTCAAATACCAAAACAGCCAGTCACACATGTCTTTACACACCCACTAAACACTCACATACCCACTTACACACCCACTAAACCACCCAAACACCCAATCACAAACCCAGGTTACTGGGACACTATACAAAGGAAGTAGCATTAAAAAAACATACTGAACCATACTGAAGAAAACAAAGATTACAGGGATGTAGTAATTAGTAAATGGCATTAAAAACAGAAATTCACAAAAAACAAAGGTTACAGGGACATTATAGTTAAGAAATAGAATTAAAAAATCTTTAAAATTCACTAAAAAATCTAATTTCACAGGGACGTTATAGTTAGTTTCAGATTTACACACACAAAACCATAGAACTTCAGCAGTTATGTTGATAGTTATCTCAAGTAACTATAACGTGTGCCCAAGGTTACTATAACTTGTGTCCTCATAATTATAAATAAAGGTCATAATTGTTTTCTGGAGTCACTCAAAAATATTTGTAGCATTTCTAATGCTTAGATTGTACTGGTGCTATCTGAATGTCTGAATGGGAGAGAAGGATGGCTTTATGGATGTAGAGGCAGCATTAGTGTTGGGCAGAACTATCTTAATTCTCTCTACCGCAATGTCTTGTAATTACGACACAATTGCTCATTATTATGTGTAATTGAGTAAGAAGCATAATCTAGCATTTGCCACTATTTTCTTAGTGCAAAATGTGGCCTCATGTTCAAAATGGGCAAGAGGAAGAAAATAACACTGAATGCTACAAGAAATGAACTGCAATAGCCTCTGGCCCATCGCTTCCCTCTTAGTTCATTGCTTCTGTGCTTCTATGGTAGGATGTTTGCCCTAAATTACCCAAGCTGACATGATCACATAATGTTAGCAATTTCACATCACAAGAGTAATTACTGAAAATAGTCTGATTTATCCTGTGTAATTAAACTTTCTCACAGGCCAAGGCATGATGCAACCTGCATGTCGTTTTTTTATATAATCTAGATACCAATAGGATGATTTGAAAAATTCGAAATCTCAGTTGGTCTCAGAAAGACCTGCCTAATGAAAATGAATTAGATAGGCCACTATGTGCTTCTCTTGCGATAGACTATGAACACAGGGATAATGGCTTGCAAGGGAGAGGAGACGACAATCCAGAACTCACAATCCCTACTGAAATGTTTTTTTAAAGCAGCCAGGGTTCTTGAAAGACACATGTTTTGTTTTGAAAAACTGTTTCTGTTTTGGAAGACATTGTCGGGACCCTGCAATGGTTGGAGACATCTTATACATTGCATGCAATAAATCACAAGCCTTTACAAAGCGGTCCTTACATGAACGCTTTGTTACATCATAAACCATGACAACACAATGGTACCCTGGACCACTGTTCAAACCCCCAAGGCTGCCCAATTTGTTTAATAAAGGGGAAGAGTTGAGTTCAACATAACTCCTTCCCCTTTGCACGTCAGTTACTAATTCTTTTGTGGTGACAGTAACTTATCGATAGTCATGTGGTTACAAACCATTGATACATATCATTGTGAATCAAAATTAGGAGGGGATGTCTCTTTCACATCCTCTTCAAATTGGGATTCTTTATTAGATTTTAAGGTTTCAAATCCTTGAATTTTGTAAATGTTAGCATTTGCCACAGCAAAAGGGCTTTGTTCATCATTTTTCATATGCTATTTTTACATCTCAAGCGTCACTTTTAAATGAATGTGGTTTATGCCTTACTTACTCAAGATATTGGGCCTTATTACGACGGTGGAGGGACCGCCAACAACCGGTTGTGGTGGCAGTCCCTCCGCCATTGTAACTGGGATGTCCGCCCACCAGATTAAAATGGCAGTTGGATATGTGGTGGTCGGAAAGACCAACTGCCACAGTCCTGACGTGCGGATGTGATCCCACTGCCCATCTGACCTCCCTGTAGAGCCTGAATGGCAGCAGTGCCTGTAAGGGGATTATAATAGCCCTTTCCTCCAGTCGTTCTGCGGTGGTCAGGCCTCTGCAGAACGGCTGGCAGGAACAGATTTGGGGGTCCAAAGCAGGCAGCCCCGTTATCCCCTGGACAAGGGACATGGGCCCTGTGGGGCACCTATGGTTCCCCCCTAAATATCCCTGTACCATGTGGCAGGCACTGCATGACGCCTGCCACGTAGTGCAGGGATATTTTAACACCCTATTTTTTGTATTGCGGCGGGTGCTGCAGACTGCATCCCCACCACAATACAAAATATAGGGACTGCGACTGCCGTGGTGGCGGTTGCATCGTAATGCAGTGTGCGGGACTACTGCCTTGTAGGCGGGCCGTCCCAAATTAAAACAAAAGGGCAGACTGACTGAAATCCTTTGGCCATTGTAATCAGCCCCATTGTATACACACCTTTGAATGGAAGACAAACATAGGAAAGTGAAGCAAACTTTAAAATGAATCATCTTGGTGTAAGTGTAAGCTTTCTTTGTCAAATCTGTTGCTGTTTAAGCAAATAAAAGGACACATGTATACCTTGTTGAAATTCTGGGAATACATTTGTTCTACCTTCTTTCCATTAATTTGTCACACAAATCATGGCACATCCACAGAGCTACATCACTCTTCTCTGAACAGACATTAAAACGACAAAACAATCAGTAATGATATTACTTTGCTCATTAAGGGCATGAAAGAAATCTAAAATGAGTATTGGCATGCTACTTTCACCCAAGAGATTTAATTTACATTCCATCTCCTTTAATGTAATGGAAGACTGAGTGGATTCAAGACCTATGACTGTGAAACGGTACATTTAGTTTTACACTTCATCAATAAAATATTTTGTCAGGCAGAGGTGGAACAGGGCTATCCTGATGTTATTCTTCTCATATTTCATGCAGTCTGGCAACATTTTATAGTACTACAAAGAAACCAATCCTAATTTAATGGGGAAGTTATTAATTAAATTAAGTATATATTTACAAATATTGTGCACCAACAATTTCAAATTTTCATGATATTTGCAAGCATTAGGATCTAACTGTTTATTGTATAACGGTATGCAAGGAAAAGTAGGATCCACAGTGGCCAAAGATTTGATTTTAAATTCTATAAAAGAGTGATCATATTGTCATATGGTACAAGTTACTTTGCAGCATGCTTTTTATTGTTTTCAACAACCACTTAGGAAAAAACTCAGTTCTCAATTACTAGAGGCTTGCTTCATGTTTGCAGCATGCAACACGGTACATGTGTGAGGCAAACCTCTAAGCCAGATTTTAAAGCCACGCAAAGCTACTTTGCGTTGCTTCAAAAATTTGGTGTAACGAACCCAGCGCAAATTGCTGCTTGCATTACTCTGCCCTGGGTAGGCATTCCTTGGGCATTGTTTGGGTATTCGCATGCAATTCCCATGGAGTTTGATGCATTCCCAGAATTACAAGAGCTTGTACACTCGGAGATGCACCAAAAAGGTACACCTTCCCAGGAAAGGTGTAAGGAAATATCTCTATTTCATTCGCCAGCACACATAGAAAGAGTAATATGCCTCCCAAGATTGGTTTTGTGCAGGAACGTGCCCCTTCCTGCACAAAAACAATACTGCATGCATCACAAGCACTCTTGCACTATGGTGAAAGAGTGCCTGTGTTGGTGCTAGGCTGTGAAAAGGACGGCAGTGCAAAGGAAAAGACAAGAATGCTCTGTATTGCCTTAAATACAGTGCATCCCTGCCCTTTCCATGTCACGCAGTAGAGCACAGCAAGGTGAGTTGGTGCACTGCACTGCGTGACTTCCTTATAAAAGAGGCTCTCTGTTTTCAAATATTAGGATGGACAGTGCTGATAACCGAAAGTCACTTGATTAGTTATTCCACAAAAAGGAAATGCATATGAACTGATACAATTCATTAGCGGCATTACTTTAAGATACATTGTTCATACAGATCATAATGAGATCTATGTCCAAACTGCAATTCATAATGCATTGTATAGTACAACAGATGTACTACTAGCATGCTCCAAAATTCTACTCAGAAACCTACATAAGCACATCCAACCTCAGCCTCTTCTATCTCCTTTTGGTGTGGAGATTCCCACCCCAACTATGAATCTCCGTCCACATAGGTATACTTTTTAGTAGTCAATGGGTGAACAGAGAGAAGTGGATGGAAACTAGGAAATATTTATTATTCAAATGAGAGGTGTTTAAGGAGGAGTAATGAGGGGTTTAGGGATGATCAAAGTAAGAGTAAGCCCATTCCTTTTTACAAACAGCACTTCTAAAGATGCTAGAGCCAAAAAAGACCAAAAACAGTCACAAATGTACTTTGGCCCAGAGCTGAAGTAAATCCAGTACCACACAGGGCCAATCATTGGTACTTCAGCTCCCTTCCGTAGAAAATAGTGGTGGAAGGGACCATGTTAAGGTAAATTACACTGTTTAAACTAGCTAAAATTAAATCAATTTAATGAAATGTAAAATAAATAAACCTTTTTAATTGACATTTAACACAGTTTAATAATCTTTTCTCAGTTTATATGTTTTAATACATAATAAAACATACATTGTTTTTACATCTGGTGGGAGTTTATTAGTATTTCAACTTCAGAAAAATATTTTTAAATTAGATAATTATATTTAAAATAATTACATTTTAATGGCATAACATTTTACATTGTTTTAGAATTTAAAAAAATCTACACAATTTTTCAACGTTAATATTTTAATTTAAAATATTTATTCACTTGATTTTTACTCTGAACTGGGCTGGCAAAGTGAGCTAAAGAACTATGATGGATTCAACCCAGGTCTGTGACACGGGGTAAGTGTCTGAAAAGTTTCAGCACTCCTTCTATTATCTCCTTGTGTTTGCTTTGTTTGCCCTAAGTTGGCAGGATATGCCTAGATGTGGGTCCATTGCTCACTTTGCCACTGGATTTAAGCTAGCCTGGCTGATGAGGGGTGTTACCCCCAAACTGGCACCAGGGTGCATGTTTCCAGTCTAGGGAAGACCTGGCTTGGCAGTTCAGGCTGAACTGTTCCAATAAGGCACATGGTCAAGACTGATTTGTATATAGCTGGGTCTTAACTGGGATGGTGAAGTGAGCTAAAGAACAATGGTGGATTCAATCCAGATCTCTGACTGGGGGTGTTTCTGAAATGTTTCAACGATCTGTCCATCATCTCCTTGTGTTTGAATTGAAATGTAGTATTAGTCACAAAAGAATTTCATTATTCCATTCTGAATCCAATGGTCAGATGGAAATGTTTAACAGAGTGGTAAGAAATGTCATCCAATTGGCTGTAAAAGGGCGATAGGATTGGAGGAAAGTGTTGCAGTTGGTTTCATTGGCATAAATGACTATTCCTAATTCTGTAGCATTGATGAGCCCTTTTGAATTGCTATGGAGATGCAAACTAAGTATCAATCAGGTTCCGTGGTGGTTGAAGAAAAAGAAATTAGGTAACATTGTGATGGATAATGAAGAAATCGGGAAAGTTGTTGACAGTGACACGCATAAGATGAAATATAATATGAATAAAAAGAGGTATGCCTTTAGTGAGTACAAGGTCAGTGTGGGTGACCTTGTCCGTCTCAAAATAAACAAAGCCATGGGAAAGGGATTAGAATGTTGGTCAGATCCTGTGCAAGTCAATGAAATATTTTACTGAGTGCTGTGCATATAGATGGCGGTCCTGATTTCGCGAAGTATGGTGAGCATTGTGGCAATGTGTTCTCAGATGTGCCTGAGAATGGGTACAGGAGAAAAGTAAATAATTACATGGAAGTTTATGTTCTATCACTGGTGGACTTCACAAAAATGATGTTGATCCTCCAAGTTCATTAATTGGTGGTAGGAGGTTGTGTCTGGAATCGTAAAAGAGTGACATAACACGCAGATTACCAGATAGATTTTATGATTTTGTTCTGTAGTGAATTCCTCAGTTTTGTTTGAAAACATTTTGGCTTTCAGTTCTTATTTTGTATTTCAGTAATTATTATTTATTGTTTTGTTTTGTATAAAGGTGAAGATGTGTTATTCATAAGTCCTTATTGAATGATGCGTTACTGTTAGTCTTGTATGTATTTGCAATGTGGGAGCATGGGTTGAAACTGTGTGGGGAGGATAAAGGGAGCGGGCAAATGTTCATTGGAATTCAGTTGCTAGAACAGACTCGGGACAGATGCTTTGGTGCTTATTGAGCATTAAAGTTTTATGGGTATACACACATCATTTTTGTGGTATTATTGAAGTGTACACACTTAAACTACAAAGTAAAGAAAACAACTCCCACCCAACCTTTATGCTTTCTCTGTAGGCTTACAACAGCTCTGTGGACTACCCTCTGAATGCAAACAAATCAAACAACTGATTATATGAATGTCTATATTTTATTATATAATTCAATTGATTCTTATTTTTATATATAAAGTTATTTTTATATTTCTCTGATTATACAAAAGTTAAAAGCAAATTAATAAAACCACAAAACATTCATAAGTGCATATATACAATTGTTCAATTTGGACATAGATGTCACATTTGTCAGAATACATCTTCATAATTTGTGAAAAAGTGCATGTATATTAGAACATATAGTGTATCACCTGAATCGACCACACAATCATCCTGACCTTTCACACAGCACCATACTAGCAAACCCACATCACATACATAGACTTCCCAGCCAGAACTGGCATACACCATTGGAGATCATGGAGAGAACATTTCATACGATATCCGTGATTATATTGCCGGCTGGGGTTGCACCGCAATCTGGTCAACTCATGTTTCAGTGGAGATTATAAATTGTATACACCTTCATCAGGACCATCCTTTTTAAAATCTTTAAAGGTGAGTAGGAGTGGATCTGTAAACAGAAAAGATAACATTTTTCTTGGAGTGCCCCATCACAAAAGTTTTTTTTCTCCAATTATTAATATTATTTTGAATACACCCCCGGGCTTGCTTTTGTTACATTTTTGGGGCCTCTAAGGCCCCCCCAAAGGTATGAGGAACGCCACCCCTGGGGCTCTCGTTAATAATAATCGCAGGGGGCACACTGCTCCCCTCAACCCCGGGACCGCCAGCACTGGGACTTCTTTTTTTTTTAAATATACGTGTGTGGGGGAGCTAGAGCCCCCACACGCCCTGGAGACCGCCACCACCTAATAACAGACCTCTGAGCCCCGGGGACCACCACCTCCCTGGTGCTGTTCAGATGTTTTGAGGGTACCATGCGCCCCCCCTCCTGGAGTCTGTAATGGCCCTGGGGACCGCAACCCTCCAGGGCCGCTCCTGCAGTGTCCTGGGGTGCCCACCCCAGGAACTGCAGTTTGCTATGGCAGGGCGCCCTGTCATAGCAAACTGTGGTTTTCATTTTGGAAGAGAGAGCAGGAAACCTGCTCCCTCTTCCAAAATTCAAACCAGATTGCTTTTCCACACGGGGAACTGCATCTTACAAGCTCCACATGTGAAAAAGCAATGCCGGCTGGTACTGTGGAGAAACTGGGGCTCCCCATGGTCCCCCAACGAGAGGCCAGACCCCGGGGATGGGGTCGCTGGGGCCAGGAGTGGCCAGGGAGGGGGGCCACGCAGCCCCTCCTCAACAATAAATTCTTAAAAAACGAAAATACGTAAAGGCCGGCCCCGGGAGATGGGGTCCCCAGAGCTATTCATGCCTAAGGAGGGGGACCACGCAGCCCCCCTCCAAATATATATATATTTTTTAAAACAGTGGCCATGCACCGGGAAATGGGGTGCCCGGGGCTAGAAGTGGCCCGAGAGGGGGGCCACGTGACCCCCCTCCCAAATAATAATTAAAAATTAATAAATAAATAAAGCATGCAAAGGCAGGCCCGTGGGGGTGGGGTCACCGGGGCAATAAATGGCCTGAGGAGGTGGGCCACGCAGCCCCCTCCATAATAATCAAAAAAAGTTGGGCCATTCCCCGTGGGATGGGGTCCCCGGTGCTCAGAATTGGCCATGGGATGGGGGCCCACGCGCCCCCCTTCCAGTTAATATATATAGATATATATATTTTTTTAAATGAAGGTCAGGCCCTGTAGGATGGGGTCCCAAGGGCCCAAAAATAGTATAAAAAAGGGGGGCCACACAGCCCCCCTTCCAAAAAAAGTCTTAAAAAAACAACTCACGATCGTGTCGGAGGCCCCGTCCACTCCCAGGCACAATCTGCAAAGGCGCCCTGTGCCACGTTTTAAGTTGGAGAATTAATTCCCCTTCAATACTGGGGGTCTCTGGGGACCAACTAGCCCACCAAGTACCTCCTGTAAACGCCACAGGTCTGCGTTGCAAAGAGGTGGGCCACACCATGCCCCTTTTTACACCTGTCTGCAACGCAGGTCTGTGGTGTCTACTGGAGGTTCCTGGTTGGCTAGTTGGACCCCAGGGACCTTCAGGATTCAAGGGGACTTCATCCCCCAATTTAAAACGAGCCACAGGGCATGTTTGCACACATGTCACCTCAAGCCCCACCCCCTCCCTTCACTACTGTGCAAACCCGCCCCTGGTAAGTTGTAAGTTGGGGAATTAATTCCCCTTAAAAACTGGTGGTCCCTGGGGGCCAACTAACCCACCTGGTACTTCCAGTATGCGCCATGGAGCTGCTTTGCAGAGCGGTGTTCAGAGGCCACGCCCCTTTTTACACCTCTCTGCAACTCAGCTCTGTGGAGCTTACTGGAGGTACCTCGTGGGCTAGTTGGACCCCCAGGGACCCTCAGGATTCAAGGAGACTTAATCACTCAACTTAAAATGCGCCATGGGGCGCGTTTGCACAGTGGTGAAGGGAGGGGGCGGGGCCTTAGGTGGCATGTGTGGAAACACGCCCTATGGCGCGTTTAAAGTTGGGGAATTAATTCCCTTCCAATCCTGAGGGCCCCTTGGGGGCAACTAGCCCACGAGGGGCTTTCAGTAAGTGCCACTGCACTGCACTGCAGAGAGGTGGTCTAGGGCATGCCCCTTTTACACCTCCCTGCAACGCAGCTCTGTGTCGCTTACTGGAGGTACCTGGTGGGCTAGTTGGACCCCAGGGACACTCAGGATTCAAGGGTACTTAATCCCCCAACTTAAAATGCGCCATGGGGTGCGTTTGCACAGTAGTGAAGGGAAGGGGTGGGGCCTGAGGTGAGATGTGTGCAAACACGCCCTGTGGTGCATTTTACATTGGGGAGTTAATTCCTCTTCCATCCTGAGGTTCCCTGGGGGTCAACAACCCCACCAGGTACCTCCAGTAAGCACCACTGCGCTGTGTTGCACAGAGGTAGGCCAGGTCACGCCCCTTTATACACGTCTCTGCAACGCAGCTCTGTGGTGCTTACTGGAGGTACCTGGTTGGCTAGTTGGACCCCAGGGACCGTCAGAATTCAAGGAGACTTAATCTCCCAACTTAAAACGGCCACAGGGCGTGTTTGCACACATGTCACCTCAGGCCCGCTCCCTTCACCATTGTGCAAACGCGCTCCGTAGCGCATTTTAAGAGGTAGTTTTATTCCCCATGCCCTATTATGTACTAGGGCCTTACAGAGGAGGTCATGCTAATCACAGGGGTATCCCAACGCATAGGGTTCCCTAGTGTATGTAGGTGTTTTCACTGTAATCTAAGTGTCTTATAGCATAGCACTGGCTCTAGGCCTGGTTAGTCAGAGTCAGTTACCACCAGTACCCATCTAAAAAAGTTGTGGGCACAGGATGATTTTTGAACAAGGCCTCTTTCTGCTTCTCTATTGGTTCTTTCTGCACATGTCTTGCTTCTTCCTGCACATTTCTTCATCTTTGTGGATTTCTGTTGCTTCTTTCTGCATATCTTTTGCTTCTTTCTGTGTATATTTTCTTCTTTCTTCACATGTCCTACCTCTGTAGGCATAGTTAGAAACTATCATTTGAAAAACCTTTGAAATTCACTGAAAAAAACATAGGTTTTAGGCATGTAATAGTTAGAAATTAGCATTTGAAAAACCTTAGAAATTCACTGAAAAAAACATAAGTTTTAGGGAAAGTTATAGTTAGTTGGACATTTCACTTGTACAAAACCAGAGAAATTCCCCATTATAGTTAGTTCAGCAAACTATAACTTGCGCACCCGCAATGCACTGCTGATGACGTCACATATTACCTCACTCATGACATGGTCAGTGACATCACTGATGACATCATTCATTTGATAATTTGATGCATCTTCTCACACCCTAAAATAACCTTTGATACACCCACTCTAAATTACAGACTGACATTCTCAAAACCATAGACACTCCAACAACAATAACTTTACACACACACACATCCACTCACTCACCCATGCAGTCACTCATACTTATGGTCACTCAGTACAGGACTATCATATGCACTCACACACCTATATAAACACTCACATACCACCACTCATCCATAGAGGTACTACTCACACACCTAGTCAGTCATGCAAATAATTAATCAAACTGCCATTTACTCACCTATACAGTTATAAACACACCAGATAAATCACTCACACAAATACTAGAAAATTCTTACTCTCTTATACAATCACTGATACAAGCACACACTCATCCATACAGCCACCCTCACAATCACACACTCCCACGTATAGCCATTTATATACTCCAACACACATATATACTGCCTTTCACATATGTACTTACTCACACATGTACCACTGAGATATACATTCACTCACTAACACGCCCATACACACACTCAGCCACCCATGCAGTCCATCACAGATGCACCCTTGAAACCATGCACTGAGTGAATCACCCACTCACACACCTATGCACAGAGTCACACACACCCCACCCACATAAACACTCAGGCACCCATACAGATACTCAGACAACCAATCAATAACCCATATAGACACTCATGTAGCTATTCACAAAACCATGTAGCTGCTTAAACACCAACAGACAGACAGATACAGACAATCACACAGTTTAGGCACTAATCCATGCGTTCAATAAGATACGTTTAATCGCTCACTTATAGAGTCAGTCACGCACCTACCAAATCATCCATTCAGACACTTATACACCCACTCATTCTTCAATATGCCTTTCTGGATATATATTAAACATATTTAAACTTTACAGAAACACACAGTCACTGGATGATGTCATCAGTGGTGTCATCAGTGAAGTCATTTGAGATGTCATCAGTGATGTCATCAGTGATGTAGTATGTGATGTCATCAGCAGTGCATTGCGGGGGCACGAGTTATAGTTAGCTGAACTAACTATAACGGTGGAATTACTCTGGTTTTGTATGAGTGAAATGTCAAACTAAGTATAACTTTCCCTAAAACCTATACTATTTTCAGTGAATGTCTAAGGTTTTTTAAATGCTAATTTCTGACTATAACGTGCCTGAAACCTATGTTTTTTTCAGGGAATATATATGTGTGTGTGTGTGTATATATACATATGATTGTGTGTAAGCATGGGTGAATTTTGCGAATCTGGCGTTCGCGAATTTTGCGAATTTGCGAACTCGCAATCCGCAAAATCCGTGAATTCTCGCAAATTTGCGGATTTTTTTTTTTTGTGTTCGCAAGGATTTCTGCCAGTTCGCAAGGATTTCTGCCAGTTCGCGAGGGTTTTGTACCAGTTCGCAATTGCGAACTTACATGTCGGCTCACAGCGGTCGCGATTATGTTGTTTCTACGTCTGGTTCATCATCACAGGTTCCCAGCACCCTCTGTTTCACCCCTGCCACCCTCTGTTTCACCCATGCCACCCTCTGGTACATCAATGCCACCCTCTGGTTCATCATCACTGTAGATTATGGGGGGAAAAAGCAAGCACACCTGCCTACTTCAACTGACATGAATTAATTTGGGGTTGATTTATTAATGTGTCACTGTTTTAAAATTCCAGTCTGGCACCTGCTTCCTTATCTATAATTTGCTTTCTGTTGCAGTGCAATTTTTTTTCCAGGACCTTTGTGGCCTACTTTTAGCTATTCTATGAGCCTGCTGTGAGGGTCAGAGCAGGGTCATACAATTGTTGCAACTAGCAACTGAACTCTGGAGGGGACCTTGTCAGTAAGCACTACAGGGAATGGTTACTAATGATGAGTTTGAACTTTTGAACCTGCTGAATGCTTTCACTTTTGCAAAACTCGTTTTTCTGCAGAACAGCATTACAGCAACTGTAATGCCCCAAACAAGCTTATATGAGAAAGTTGATTTCTAATCCAAAAGTTATCCGAAGAAAATCAAAAGGCCTCAAATCCAAAAAAGTGCAGGCAAATGTCAACCTGAGGAGTTATTCTGATAAAAATCATCATTTTCAGAAGGTCTATGCTGCTTGCTAGTAGATTTCTTGTGCAGAATTGCAATTTTTGTAATTTTGCGAGTGCGAGATTGTTGCTGCCCGCCGCACCTACATGTTCGCAATTGCGAACTTACACCGCACGGCGCAAAATTGTATCACCAAGAAAAAAAAATCCGCTGCATGCGAATTTGCGGATTTTCGGTAAATTCGCGAGCGTTCGCGGATTGCGAATTTACAAAAAATCCGCAAAATCCGCGAGCGGAACGGATTTTCCGCCCATGCTTAATTGTGTGTGTGCGTGTATATATATATATATATACAACACGAAAAAGCGGCGTGCTTCTGCCTCTTACACGGCGGGCGCTCGACAGGATCGCCAATCCTTAAATAAGTCAGAAAACTGGTATGATCCTATTAGTAGAAACCAGAGTCGAGGCCCCAATTGTGTTCTCAGTGCTCAAGGTTTATTTGGCAAAAAGATAAACAGCCCCAACGCGTTTCGAGGTAAGCCTACCTCTTGGTCACGGGTGGAGTACCATCATTTCACCATTCTTTTAAAGTAAACAACGAGATGCATTTCGTCATGCATCACGTGCCAATAGACATTGAAGAGATACTGCAATCAGGCTACAATGTATCAGTGAGTTTGTTTTCACAGTAGTTTCGTTTGTTGACTACTATCCCAACAATATATACAACATGCATATTGGCTTTGCAGTTAAGTATATCGGCACCTATTAACATCGTGTATCACATTTATCTAAATGAAAAAATAAATGTCAGAAAATATATCAATGCCTGTTCAGTATAAGTTGTTTTCAAAGAAAATCTCAGCCCAAGTGGGCTTTTAACCTCCACAATATTGTTCATAATGTTGAGTCCTAATTCTGCCCAAGTGGGCGTGCAGTCCTTTCCTGAAAAAAAACGAAACAAACCAATTTCAGCCTGTGTATTCTCATCATGTACTGTGCAGATAACTTTAACAAGTGCTAAAAAAATTTTTTTACCTTTCTTTAAAAGATTCTACATTGCTACAAAGACGCGACAGAAATCACTTAATTCCTTAAAATTACTCATACAAGTGTACTGCTAGTTCTTCTCCAAGGTTGTGCCCAATCGGTTGAATGGTGTTATATTTAATTATATATTTGGACTCTAGTTTTCGTAACTCTAGCCATCTGTTTCCACCTCTCTCTTTATTTTCCACACAGTCTAGCACTGTAAATGTCAGCAGATTGGGGTTCTGATTATGTACTGCCGCAAAGTGCCTTGCTACTGGGTATTGGTGGTTCAGGTTCTTTATTGCTCTTAGATGTTCTAATACTCTGAGTTTGGCCTGCTTCGTGGTGCACCCAATGTAAAATTTGTCGCATGGACAGTGTAGTGCATAAATAGCATGATCAGTCGTGCAGCTAAGATGTTTGGTGATCTTGTGTGCCTCATGGTCTTTGGAAATCACTATTGATTTGCAATTTTTGCTAGTCTTACATGCTTTGCAACGTTTACAAGGAAAAAATCCTTGTATTGCATTTGTTTTGGGACATTCTCTGATTAATGTCGTACTCAGTGTGTCCCTTAATGATTTTGCTTTCATGTAAGTTACTGATGGTGTTTCATGTATGGCCTCACAAAGATCTTTATCCAATTTCAGTATATCCCAAAATTTCTGTAAACTCCGTCTCACTTCCCAGGACTGACTGTCATACCGGGTTATGAATCGGATTTTGTCATCTGTAGGACGTTCTTTAGGGATCAGAAGTTCCTTTCTTTCCTTCTGATCCACCTCTCTTTCTGCCTGGTTGATGATTTCATTGGAATATCCCCTTTCACGAAATCTTGCTATCATAAGTGCTTTTTCCTTTTCATAGTGTGGCCCTGTACTACAATTTCGTTTAGCTCTGGTCAGCTCTCCCAAAGGGATGCCTCTTATAAGTGTAACAGGGTGACAACTTTCAGCGTGTAGGAGACTATTTCCAGCTGTTTTTTTGCGGAATAAGGAGCTTGTTAAAACCCCATCCCTCACCTCAAGATTGACATCCAGGAATTCCAATTGAGTCTTGCTCATGCAGCTGGTAAATTTCAAATTGAGACCATTGTTATTGATGATCTTTTCAAATTCCTGAGCTTGTTCGCGGGTGCCCTTCCAGACACAAAAGATGTCATCAATAAAACGGAGCCAGAGGACGGCGTGGGTACTAAAGTGGGAGATGTTACTCACCACTTGCTCCTCCCACCAGCCCATGAAAAGGCCAGCAAAGCTGGGGGCAAAGCAAGTACCCATCGCCGTCCCCCGTATCTGTCTGTACATTTTTTTTATCAAATATGAAAAAATTGTTTTCAAGACATATCTGCATCATATGCAGTATCATGTTAGTGTGGCCCCAGTGGGAGATAGATCGTTCCTTAAGAAATTGTCTACATGCTTCAAGCCCCAGATTTTGGGGAATGCTTGTGTACAAGCTGACGACATCAAAACTGATCATCCAGTAATCAGAGTTCCATGTAAAGTTGTTAATTTTTCTGAGGAAGTCAGATGTATCCTTAATATAGGATGGTAGAGACTGGACTAGTGGTTGTAAAAAGTGGTCGATGTACCTTGAGGTTTTTTCTAATAAACTACCCACTGAGGAGACAATCGGTCTCCCCGGAGGTTTCACCAAATCCTTATGCAACTTGGGCAGTAGGTACAGTGCTGGCACCATGGGGTATTTACACAACAGGTATTTATACTCCTCATCTTCAATGATACCACTAACTTTCCATTCAACAAGTTTATCAAAAAACATTTGCTTCATGTTATTGTATTCTAGTCTCGTGTTCAAAACATAGTTTTCTTGGTCATTAAGTTGCCTGTACCCTTCCTCCAAATACATCTCCACAGGCCACAGTACAACGTTACCACCTTTGTCACTGTTCCTGATAATTATATCAGTCCAGCTTTCCATCTCTTTCAATGCTAGGAATTGGTTATTAGTTAGATTAAGTTTGAGTTTGGGTCTTCTTTTCTCAATTTTACGCATTTCATCTAATACCCCTTGTTCAAAACTATCGATATAAATATTAGCAATATTAGGTACAAATATCGACTTAGGTCTGAACCCGCTGGCACTGCACATATTAGTCCTTTCAGATTCCATCAAATTAAGCAGAGGATCTACATTCACATTTTCACAACCTGCTAATTCCTGAAAGGCTTGTAGTGTTTCTGCGTCATTCGGGGTTAACATGCTAGGTTTATCAACCGTATTGTCCTTTTTTAGTCTAATTTTACTCGCAAACCATTTTTTAAATTTAAGCTTGCGAGTGAACTTGAACAGATCAATACGTGAGTTAGTAAAGTTAAATCTTGCGGTGGGACAAAATGACAAACTATATAAATGTATATATATATATATATATATATATATATGAGTTGAGCACTTTTCAAAGAAAAGAGAAGCGGCCACGCGGGGAGTAGGGAACAGGTAACAGTTTTATTCAGGGGTCCAGGTAATGGCGGATGCATTTCAGCTTGAGAGCCTTCTTCAGCGCCTTCCTCCTAAACGAAACAGTCCCAAATGATTTCCTTCCGTGATTAAATATCCGCAGGCACTGAGTTCCCTCCTCCTAACGCCTTCTGCGCAGTGTTTGAAGCCCGTGTTGGATTTAGCGGACTCCAAGTCCCAGTGTGCACTGTCTCGGCACAACTTGGTTGCTGGTGTGGGGGAGTGGAGAAAATGTAGTTTGTGCCTGCACCAGAGGGCGGGGTGGTCGATGGACGACGAACATCACAGTGCCTGTCCCGTTTTCCCTCTGTCTGCAGCGCCCTTCCTATATATATATATATATATATATATATTCCCTGAAAAAAATATAGGTTTTAGGGAAATATATATATGTTAAGGTGTATTGAAGCATGAGTGGGTGGATGAGTGGGTCAGAATGGATGATTTAGTAGGTGTGTGACTGACTGTATAAGTAAGTGATTAAATGTGTCTTAATGAATGCATGGGTTAGCGACTAAACTGTGTGAACGTCTTTATTAGTCTGTTAGTTGGTGTGTAAGCGGCTGCATGGCTTGGTGAGTAGCTACATGAGTGTCTATATGGGTTATTTATTGGTTCTCTGAGTATCTGTGAGGGTGCCTGAGTGTCTTTGTGGGTGGCTGGGGGGTATGTGACTCTGTGCATAGATATGTGAGTGGTTGTTTAACTGGCTGTATGGGTTCAAGAGTGCATATGGAAACAGCTGTATGGGTGGGTGAGTGTTTGTATGGGTTTGTTGGTGAGTGAATGGATGTCTCAGTGGTGCATGTGTGAGTTACTACATATGTTTTGAAGCAGTATATGTGAGTGTTGGAATATATAAATGACTATTTGTGAGAGTGAGTGATTGAAATAATATCTGTATGGATGAGTGTGTGTTTCTATGAGTGATTGTTTAAGAGAGTAAGTATATGGTAGTATCTGTATGAATAAGTGTGGTGGTGTGTGTATGACTGTATAAGCAAGGCAATCGATGTGTGGTTTGCATGACTTAGCAGTTGTATGAGTAACTCTTTGGGTGAGTAGCAGTGTGAGAATGTCTATTTGGGTATATGAGTGGATATATCAGTGGCTGTATAGATGAATGATGGTGTGTATGAGTGACTGTATGGGTTAGTGGATGGATGTTTGTGTAGACGTATGAATCAATGAGCAGGTATGTACTAACTGATATTGGTCTGTCTATGGTTTCGTAATTGATGGTCTGTATTTTAGAGGGGGTGTATGAAAGGATTTATTTGGGTATGAGGAGGTGCATCAGATGATCACATGGATGATGTCAGCAGTGATATTATTAGTGATGTCATTTGAGATGTCATCAGTGATGTAATATGTGACGTCATCAGCAGTGCATTGCGGGGGTGCTAGTTATAGTTAGGTCAACTAACTATAAATGACAAATTTCTATGGTTTAATGCAAGTGATATCTCCATCTAACTATAACGTCCCAGAAACCTATGGTTTTATCAGTGAATTTCTAAGGATTTTTAAATGCGACTTTCTAACTATAATATATATATATATATATATATATATTACCTACTGGCGATAGCCAGTAGGTATATATAGTTAGGATTTTTTCTCTATGGAACTTTTGAAAATTCTATGCCTAATAACTTTGGCGTTTGTGGACGGAATTGGCTGAAATTTTCAGGAAAATGGCACATTTTGTTTCTGAGCAGCTCCTGGAAATTTGGGGGGGGTTCGTCAAGGGGGGGCCGAGAAAAAAGGGGGGTCCAAAAACGCGTTTTTCCCATGTTAATTTCTATAGGGCGGTTGGCCTCACTTTTAGCCCGAACAGCTGAATGGATTTCCACGAAACTTGGCAAAATTGTAGGGACTGTTAGCCCGATGTGCCTTTGCTAGGTCTCAATATATGTGCTTCAGTGGATTTTGAGAAATTAACGTTTAAAACAAGATATATATCTGTAACAGCGCTCCAGGTAGCGCTCCGGTTAGCGAACTTTTCGCGTATCGGAACTTTGCGAAGCGAAGCTGATTGGCTCTCCGGTGTCTGTCAACATTCTAAACAGTCCGGAGCGGCCGCCATCTTGTCTCTCGGTAGGATCGAGAGACAAGAGGAGGCCAAAACAAAGGAGGAAATGAAGGAAAGGGGGCAAGGTAGACCCCTTCTGACCCCCTAGGATTGATGAGGGGGATATTATAGAGCCACGGGGGCCCCCAAAAAAAAAAAAATCCGATTTTTTCGCCGTAGAGACGCGTCTTGGTACGCGAACCGGGCAGCTAACCGGGCAGCTAACCGGGAAGCTAACCGGCAGTGTAACGGGAGTCTGAGGAGTAGCTGATTGGCTGTCAACATTGTAAACAGTCCGGAGCGGCCGCCATCTTGTCTCTCGGTAGGATCGAGAGACAAGAGGAGACCAAAACAAAGGGGGAAATGAAGGAAAGAGGGCAAGGTAGACCCCTTCTGACCCCATAGGATTGATGAGGGGGATATTATAAAGCCAAGCGGGGCCCAAAAAAAAAAAATCCGATTTTTTCGCCGTAGAGACGCGTCTTGGTACGCGAACCGGGCAGCTAACCGGACAGCTAACCGGGAAGCTAACCGGCAGTGTAACGGGAGTCTGAGGAGTAGCTGATTGGCTGTCAACATTGTAAACAGTCCGGAGCGGCCGCCATCTTGGCTCTCGGTAGGATCGAGAGACAAGAGGTGGAAAAAAAAAAGGTGTAAATGAATGAAAGGGGTAAGGCAGACCCCTCCTGAACCCCTAGGATTGATGAGGGGGCTATTAAAGTTCCCTGCGGGGCAAAAGAAAAAAAAAATTGCGATTTTTCGCGGTAAAGGTGCTTCCTGGTACGTTAACCGGGCAGCTAACCGGTAGCGTAACGGGAGTCCGACATATTGTGTTTTTTGAACGTTTGTGATATGTGCACGTGTGGATTTTGTCTAATTAAGGTTAAAAAAATATATATATATCTTTAAGCGTGTTCTGGCGCGCTTACGTTTTGGGTTTGGTTTGCGCTGCAGAGACGATACGTCACGGTTATGCGATGCAACATGAGGCGTCTCACGGGCTACGTGATACGTCACTTAATAAAGAATATATTTTACAGCTATAGATATTAGCTTTTAAAAAACCAATGAAATTCACAGAAAAAACCATAGGTTATAGACCATATATAGTTAGGAATTTGCATTTACAAAACCTTGAAAATTCACTGAAAAAACCATAGGTTATAGACCATATATAGTTAGGGATTAGCATTTAAAAAACCTTATTTTATTTGCACAAAACCATTGAAATTCCATATATAGTTAGTTGCACTAACTATATATCGCGGACCCGCAATCCACTGCTAATGATGTCACATATTACATCATTCATGATATGGTCAGTGACATCACTGATGACATCACTGATGACATCTCAAATGACATCACTGATGACATCACTGATGACATCTCAAATGACATCACTGATGACATTACTGACATCTCATTTGACATTACTGATTACATCACTGATGATATAATTTATGTGATAATACATCTTCAGACTCTAATATAACCTTAGATACACTCAGTGTAAACAGGCACTCACAGACTGTCACACATCCATGGAGTTACTCACACACCTAGTCAGTCATGCAAAGAATCAATCACATCTCCATTTCCTCAACTATACAGTTATACACACCTTACTTATTCAAACATATAGTAACACATATTTACTCTCTTATACAATCCTTGATACAAGTTCACAATGATTCATACAGCCACTCACACATTCACTGGCTCTTATGTTCAGTTATTTATATATGTCAACTCTCACATGGAGTGTGTTTTACATATGTACTTACTTTGACATGTAGCACTGAGATATCCATTCACTCACCAATATACTCATGCACACAGTCAACTGTCCATACAGCTGTTTCTACATGCACTTTTGAACCCATACACCTAGGGAATCAACTGCTCACACATCTATGCACAGAGTTATACACCTCCCAGCCACCCACACACATACTCAGTCTCCCATACAAATACTTGGGCAACCATTCAATAACCCATATAGTTACTGATATAGCTACTGATTTAAACATGCAGCAGTTTACAGAACAACATAAATAATGATTGCCAAATTAAGACACTTTAATCACTAACCCATACACTCAGTGAGACACATTTAATCATTCTCTCATACAGTCAGTCATGCACCTACTAAATCCTTCATCCAGACACTTATACATCCACTCATTCTTCAATATGTAAGACATATTTTAACTTTACAGAAACATACAGTCACTGGGTGTTGTCATCAGTGATGTCATCAGTGATGTCATCAGTGATGTCATTTGAGATGTCATCAGTGATGTCATCAGTGATGTCACTGACCATGTCATGAATGATGTAATATGTGACATCATTAGCAGTGGATTGCGGGTCCGCGATATATAGTTAGTGCAACTAACTATATATGGAATTTCAATGGTTTTGTGCAAATAAAATAAGGTTTTTTAAATGCTAATCCCTAACTATATATGGTCTATAACCTATGGTTTTTTCTGTGAATATATATATATATATATATATATATATATATATATATATATATATATATATATATAATATATATATATATATATATATATATATATATATATATATATATATATATATATATATATATATATATATATATATATATATATATATATGGATTAAACCCAGATCTTTTGACTGGGTGTGAGTGTTTGATTGATTCAGATGCCCCGTCGATCACCACCCCCTTTTGTACCGCTTTTGGCCGCCATAAGTGTGGCAGGGTTTGCTCAGACCTGAGTCCCTTGCTCACTTTGCCACTGGATTCATGCAAGCTGGGCTGAAGACGGCTGGAATGCCAGAAACCGGTCCTCGGAAGCTTGTTTCCGGGCCAGGGAAGACATGGCTTGGCAGTTCAGGCTGGACTGTTCCCATGAGGCACACGGTCAGACTGATTTGCATATAGCCATGTCTGAACTGGGGTGGCAGAGTGGGCTAAAGAACGGTGATGGATTAAACCCAGATCTTTTCACTGGGTGTGAGTGTTTGATTGATTCAGATGCTCCGTCCATCACCACCCTCTTTTGTACCGCTTTTGGCCGCCATAAGTGTGGCAGGGTATTCTCAGACATGAGTCCCTTGCTCACTTTGCCACTTGATTCAAGCAAGCCGGGCTGAAGACGGCTGGAATGCCAGAAACCGGTCCTCGGAAGCTTGTTTCCGGTCCAGGCAAGACATGGCTTGGCAGTGTGGGCTGGACTGTTCCCATGAGGCACAGGGTCAGACTGATTTGCATATAACCATGTCTGTACTGGGGTGGCAGAGTGGGCTAAAGAACAGTGATGGATTAAACCCAGATCTTTTGACTGGGTGTGAGTGATTGATTGATTCAGATGCTCCGTCCATCACCACCCCCTTTTGTACCGCTTTTGGCCACCATAAGTGTGGCAGGGTATGCTCAGACGTGAGTCCCTTGCTCACTTTGCCACTGGATTTAAGCACGCCAGGCTGAAGACGGCTGGAATGCCAGAAACTGGTCCTCGGAAGCTTGTTTCCGGTCCAGGGAAGACATGGCTTGGCAGTTCGGGCTGGACTGTTCCCATGAGGCACAGGGTCAGACTGATTTGCATATAGCCATGTCTGAACTGGGGTGGCAGAGTGGGCTAAAGAATGGTGATGGATTAAACCCAGATCTTTTGACTGGGTGTGAGTGTTTGATTGATTCAGATGCTCCGTCCATCACCCTCCCTTTTGTACCGCTTTTGGCCGCCATAAGTGTGGCAGAGTATGCTCAGACACGAGACCCTTGCTCACTTTGCCACTGGATTCAAGCAAGCCGGGCTGAAGATGGCTGGAATGCCAGAAACCGGTCCTCGGAAGCGTGTTTCCGGTCCAGGGAAGACATGGTTTGGCAGTTAGGGCTGGACTGTTCCCATGAGGCACAGGGTCAGACTTATTTGCATATAGCCATGTCTGAACTGAGGTGGCAGAGTGGGCTAAAGAATGGTGATGGATTAAACCCAGATCTTTTGACTGAGTGTGAGTGTTCAGATGCTCCATCCATCACTACCCCCTTTTGTACCAACAGTAGTACGTATGGCACACGTATTGCACACATGAAGCCATCTTGATTGGAATAAAGTGGTAACTCCTAAAACATTTAATTTATAAAGAAACCGAATGAGGAGGTTCATTTTGTCATAGACAGTATGATTAGTGCCTCCAGAAAGAAAGATTAGGCACATTTTCAGTGACTTCTCAAATCCGTTTCTATTTCATTAAAAAAACTCTGACATGCAGACTGAAACAAGCGCTTTTAATACCGGCACCAGACTTCCCTGGTGAGCAGTAGCTTTTCTACAGTGATCTAAAAAGCAACTAGAGTGCTAGCATTCTGAATTTATGGCAAATGTGTGACACATCTGAATGCCTTCTTGATGGAACCAAAGTAAAAAGTGAAAATATTTCCTACTGGGGAGACTGTAGTAAATGAGGAAATTAGGAAACTTCATAACAAATGAGTCTCCCAAGATGGCCACCAGAGACAAAAGAGCCCAAATGTAGCACAAATATCACCCAGATGTAGCCGAAGTATAGCCCAATGACAGAGTGTCCCAGAGTGTTCTAAAGAACAACTAGATCGCTAACAGTCTTACTTATCACAAAAGTATGGCATACCTGAAGCCATCTTGATTGGAATAAAGTGGTAACACTTAAAACATTTATTTTATAAAGGAGCACAATGATGGGGTTCATTTTGCCATAGAAATTATGATTTGTGCTGGAGAAAGAAAAATTAGGGCACATTTTGAGTGACTTCTCAAATTCCCTTCTATTTTATTAAAAACTTCTGACATGCAGACTGAAACATGCACTTTTAATACCAGAAGCAGACTTCTGTGATGAGCAGCAGCTGTACTACAGTGATCTAGAGCTAAATGCATCAAGGGTTTTTGCATTCGCAAACGGTGCGAATCGCAAATTTCGGCCGTTTGCGAATGCAAATCCCGTTTTTGGGATGCATGAAGCATTTTGCTATTTTCGCAATTTAAGAAATCGCAATTCCATCGCGATTTCTTAAATTGCGATTGCATTGAAGAAATCGCAATTTTGCGATTTCTTAAATGCAATGCCTGATTACTTTGGAATTGCGAATTCGCAATTTGGAAGGGGTAAATTAGCATGAAGTTGAACTTCATGCTAATTTACCGAAAACTTTCAAACATGCACTAGTTGCATATTTGAAAGTTTTCATTTACACACACACATGTCCTTGGGTCATGTGTGTGTGTAAATTGCACTTACAGTTCAATTTCAGGGGTGCAGGGAGGGGTTCTTTGACCCCCCCTGCACCCTTGAAATTGCATTCACATTTTGCGAATCGCAATTTGAAATTCGCAAAATGTGAATGCCTTCCCATTCATTCCTATGGGCCTTTTGGCCCATAGGAATCAATGGGATTTGCAAAATCGCACTTAGGAATTCGCATAATATTTGCGATTCGGTAAAAATTGCGATTTTTACCGAATCGCGAATATTATGCGAATAAAATCATGCATCCCATTTTGCGATTCCTTATTTGCGATTCCCTAAAAATCGCAAATAAGGAATCGCAAAACCTTACAATGATGCATGTGCCCCCTAATGAGCAACTAGAGTTCTAACATTCAGAATTTATGGCAAATGTGTGACATATCTGAATACCTTCTTGATGGAATCAAAGTAAAAAACTGAAAGCATTTCCTACTGAGGAGACTGCAAATAAATCTCCCAAGATTGCCACCAGAGACAAAAGAGCCCAAATGTAACACAAATATCACCCAGATGTAGCCCACATGTAGCCCATGACAGAATTGTGCTAAACAATTTTTATTTGTTGTGTTTTTGCAGTTTTATATAGTGCAGACTTGTCATGTATTGGAGTGCTTTACATGAGCATTGGCTACATCACAGAAGAACAAATTCGTTTTGGTTTTAGACATGGGAAATCAAGTGATTTGACCAGAATCACAGAATATCCAGTTGAAACAGAAACTCCAACCTGGTTCCCGAGTAGCAAAGTCTGCAGCTCTGGAAATAACACCACATCCTCTCCCCTAAGTGAAACATTTATTCAAGTGGTCAACTGGATAAAAAAACATAAAGATAAGAAACAATATAAAAGTGCTTTGTAGCTATTTGAAAAGTCAGAAAATATTTCCTCATTTTAGTTTTTTAGAGCACTAACCATAATTGACGGCAGGTAGGAGGGTGCAGAGGCAACAATTTCACCACACTGGGAAGGCAGGAAGGGCAGTGGCAGCACAACAAACTATGAAGGGCAGTGGAAAGGGGGGCAGGGACAACACACCAACAATACAGGACTGGCAAGAGAGGCTGTGGCAATATAATAGAACATTGTGGGCAGAAGGAAGAGGCAGTGGTAGTACAACCATGCATGCCAACAGACCCGATTCAGCCAGGAAACGTCCAATGTTTTTAAGCCCAAATGGGCTTTATTTTATTTGTCTCCTGTCTACAATCTCCCCTTTTTCAATGTAAGTCAAATGGGAAAATCAATACCCCAGTTTTTTTCAAAATCTCCCTCTTACCAAGTATAAAATGTTAGCAAGTATGGTACATTGGATCATGGAAGGCAGGAGGAATTGGGGTAGGGACACAGACTTGGACAGCAGAGGGCAGGAGGGACATGGGGAGGTGCACCAAACTGACCCAACAGGGCAGGCATCAGGGTTTGCAGCAGCACAATACACCACACAGGGCATGCGGGACAAGAGTGCAGCTGAACAATCAATTTAAAGCAATAGGGAGGGGACAGGACCATTCACATGGACAACAGAGAACAGAGGGAAAAGAGGCAATGGTAGCTAGCTGGCCATAATGGACAGACAGGAGAGAAAGCTGCAGCATAACAGACCATAAAGGGCAGGAGGGATGGATCAGGGGCATAACAATGGAACAGACAAGCCAGGAGGAAGGGTATAGGGGTCTGTACATGGAAATAGAGGGCTGGAAGCAAGGGGGCAGGAGTAGCAAGATGACCATGGATGTATTGCAGGATGGGCACTAGAAACAAGACACACCATGGAGAGCAATAGTGTGACTTTGATGGCATACACACAGACCATGCAGAAAGGGTGGGAGAGGGTCAGGGGTAGCTAGCTGACCACACATGGAAGGTGGGAGGGGCTGTGGCAGCACAGACGACCATGCATGGCAAGCGGGAGGGTTAGTGGCAGCACAATGGCTTTGATGGGCAAGAAGGAGGGTGCAGGGGCATACAAAAAAGACCATTGAGGACAGAAGGGAGGGTCAGGACCTGACCCTCCCTTCTTGCCCATCCTCCAAAGAAGAGAATTCAGGGGAAGGGTCCTCACAATAGACCACGCGGGGCAGGCAGGAGGAGCAGTTGCAGCACAACAGACCATGGATGGCAGAAGTGTGTGGCAGTAAAATGGACCCTGTAGGACAGGAGGAAGGGGATAGGGGCATGGAATGTGGACAGTCAGGGTGGAGGTGACAGGGACAGGTTACAGTCATCTGACAATGCTAGACCGGTGGGAGGGGAGTGGCAGCTCAACAGAACACTCAGAGTAGATAGGAGATACAGGTCCATGGAACATGGTGGCTAAAAGGATGGAGCAGGGGCATGCCCACAGACATCGGAGGGCAAGGGGAAGGAGAATAGGGGCAGCAAGCTAAGCACAGAAGATAAGCAGGAGGACAATGATGGGGCATAAAATTGGGCAATGGAGTGCAGGAGGAGTGGACTGGTACATCATGCTAAATGGAGGGCAGTGGCAGCACTCAGACCATGCATGGCAGGAGAGAGGAGGCTAGTCCATGGATTCAGACAACAGAGGATAGTGAGGAGGTGGATGGGACAGCAAGCTAACTGCTCAGAGAAGGCGGGAAGGCCAGTGGCAGAACAATGGCCACACTGGGCTGTAATAAGGGAGCAGGGACATAGACTTGGACAATAGATGGCTAGGAGGAGGGAAGGCAGGAGTAGCAAGCTTGGGCGGGGCAGCACAATGCCAGGCTTTGCTTCAAACCCCCACCATCCATTGTCATATGCATTTTACTTAACGTAAAAAAAAACTACACATTTGCTGAAAAAAACAAAGATTACAGGGACGGTCTAGTTAGACTCAGATTTCACTCATACACAACCAGTGAAATTCAGCAGTTATAATTACCTGAGCTAACTGTAACTTACGCCCCCGCAATTTACTGCTAATGACCTCAGGCATTACATCATTCATGACATGGTCAGTTACATCACCCATTACATCTCAAATGAGCTGTGAATGCAATGGAACTATAATCGCTAGAACTTTATTTAGGGATAGTGTGTGTATATTAACACCCCTTTGGTTTCTTTTCTTTTGTGTAAGAACCATTATAATACGCAATGTGCCCAGATTAATATGGCCGATAGCCTTTCACTTTAAAGTAATATGTAGTCCATTGTTTATTTTAATGTTTGCAATCCTAAGTATGTTTATTATGAATAAGTCATGTTATCGAACATACAGGTATGGCGGTCACCGGGCAAGATATGATGAAATGACATTGTGTGCATAATAACACTTGTTTTCTTTTCTTTATTGCATCAATTCCTGAATTTTCACATTGTGATCAGGCCAATATGGCAGCCAGCTTTTTTGATAAAAGTAATATGTAGTCCTTTGTTAATGTTGGCAACTTTAGGCATTGTACATTTAAGTAAGTATGCTACAATGACGTATGGTATCGTTATCAAGGTTCTCACGAGCCGAAATGTGTGAATCACGTCTTTTGCAGAATAAATACTTCCAAACTACAACCTGAGTGCTGATTCTTTCCTTCCTTGTAAGAGCGAGAGGAGATTAAATACATAGATATAAAATTCACGAAAAAAACACAAGTTTCAGGGACAGTATAGTTAGAAATTAGCATTTAAAAAACCTCAGAAATTCACTGAAAAAAACACAGGTTTCATGGAAGTAACGTGCGCCCCCGCAATGCACTGCTGATGACGTCACATATTACATTACTTATGACATGGTCAGTGACATCACTGATGACATCCCAAATGACATCACTGATGACATTCTCCACGTGATCATCTGATGCACCTCCTCACACCCTAAAATACAGACTACCATTTTCGAAACCATGGACACACCAATACTAGTACAGATACAATATTCTGTGCACTATACATGCACACATCTAACCAGCTACAAACTATTGATACGCTCTTCTAAATACCCAGTTAGTACCTATGCAGTGTAGGAATCCTCCTATCTGTCCCATGCATTTCTCCAACCACCCATCCAGCACTAGCTACTTATCCTATTACTCCACTAATACCTAAGCACTTATGAATTCCCTATACACTGTTTGTAATACTGTAATTATTCTAGTTACTAGTCATGAACTTTGGAATAGCCTAGCTACTAACACAAGTACAGCTATATTATTTAGTGCACTTTCCAAGCAGACCTCTAACTAGCTACATACTATTGATACCCAGTTAGTACACTTGTAATATAGGAATCGTCCAGTCTTTCCCATGCAATTCTTTAATCACTTATCTACCATTATCTACTTATCCTATCACTCCACCAATGCGTAAGCACCTATAAATTAAGTGTTCACTCTGTTTGCAGAACTGTCATCATTCGAGTTACTAGTGGTATTCTTATAAAATGACCTAGGCACCAACACAAGGACACATACAATATTCTGTGCATAATCCCTACAAATATCTAAGCAGATACATACTATTGGTCCACTCCATTAAATACTGAAGTAGTACCCATGCAGCGTAGGATACCTCCTGTCAGTCTCATGCAATTCTTCAATCACCCATCCAGCACTATGTTCTTATTGTAACAGTCTGCCAATATCTAAGCACTAATGGGGCAGATTTACAAGCACCCTGCGCTAACAGTACGCCACTTGTTGTAAGGTAGTGATGGCGCCAGGCAGTCCTTCTTATTTTCAAGGAGAGGAAAAGCCACCCTGCATGGTTTTTCCTCTCCTTGTAGATACGACCCCTTCATACACAGAACTTTGCGTTGAAGTAGCGTTCCATAGGTGTTGTTGTGGCTGTTACCTCGGAACACCCATAGAACAAAACACATCTCCAGATTTATGGGAAATTGCAAATCTGGAGATGTGTGTGAATGCTGCGCCATCCTAGAGTTTGTGTAACAATGCGCAAAGAGGAGAATTGTGTTAATTTCTTCTCATTTTTTCCTCCTTCAATGCATGCTGCATTCCACAGCATACATTGAAAGAGGGAAATGCTGCCATGCAAGGGTGTCTGTGTCACCGCATGGCATGGCTGCAGTTTGTGCAGCTGTGCAGAGGGAATCACAGAGGTGCAGCATATTCATGTACATATGTCACATCCCAGTACTTCAGAAGTGCCACCGTGCAGTGCAGCTAAAGAGCTTGCAGTGTCACTCTGCAGTACTTCCTTCTAAATCCTATACATATATTCAACCAAACTTTCACACATTACCTTGCAATTATAGTTCTTTCTTTAACCAGATAAGGTAGTTCTGATAGAACTTTTTTTTCTTTTGTATTTTTTGTATTTTTTCGAACAATGTTGT
Organism: Lissotriton vulgaris; assembly: GCF_964263255.1. Taxonomy (NCBI): domain Eukaryota; kingdom Metazoa; phylum Chordata; class Amphibia; order Caudata; family Salamandridae; genus Lissotriton; species Lissotriton vulgaris. The sequence goes on along the minus strand of NC_141697.1, from coordinate 1,085,956,624 downwards.
ATTTTTTTGTGTTTTTTCAAAAAATGAACAAAAAAACCAAAAAAAAAGGAAACTTTTGGAATTACTTATCATTTTAAAAACAACAAAAAACAATTAACAACGATGGTTGCGTTGCGCAGCACAAACTGCATCCACCGACTGCTCACCGAAGCATATTAGTTTCTTGCTCGAGAAAGGCGAATTCTGGTTATAGTTAGCTGGACATTTCACTTGTACAAAACCATAGAAATTCCTCCATTATAGTTAGTTCTACTAACTATAACTTGGGCACCCGCAATGCCCTGCTGATGATGTCACATATTACATCATATTACATCATTCATGACATGGTCAGTCACATCACTGATGACATCACTGATGACATCTCAAATGACAACACTGATGACATCACTGATGACATCATCCACGTGACAATCTGGTACACCTCATCATACACTAGTATAACCTTTCATCACTGACTGTAAAATACAGAGTACCATATTTGAAACCATTGACACACCAACACCATTTACTACATACCCACTCACTGATTCCTAAGTCTACACACACAACTTCCCATTCAACAACAGAATCACTTATACATGCAGTCACTAATTAGTAGAACTCTATTAAATGCACTCAAACACATATATAGACATTGATAAATAAGCAGTCATCTTAGTCGGTTATGCAGTCATCCTACTCACTCATGAAAAACATTAATCACACTTACATTTACTCACTTACACAATTATACACACAACATATCATTTATTCAAACACATAGTAACTCATAGTTAATGTGTTAAAAAATCACCATTACAATTATACACTCATTCATATAGTTACTCTCACAATCACTGACTCTTACATATAATGTAATGTAATGTATGTGTCTTGTAAAGCGCACTGCTGCCCTGAGGCGTCGTGGTGCTGTAGACCGCAGGGGAACCCGTCCTGGCTATCCCTGTGAGATGGTCCCTACTGGGTATCTCCAAGGTGAAACCAGGCATCCCCGGCAAATGTGGGGGGCCATTGTAGAGATGTGGCAAGCTAATGCCCAGAGTTGCCGAGTGTGTTCCCTGGTTAGAGTAGGCACCGAGGCGAGAATTATCGAGTCCGCTGACCCTGGTCCACGACCCTGCCGCGTCGGGAATTGAAAATTGGTCCCGGGTCGTTCTCTGCTTCCGGGTCTGCCGCCTCTAACCAGTGAGCCACACCACTCCATGTATATACACCAACTCTTGCCTTTTATTTCTTTACTTTGTTGAAAATGTACAAGTAAAACATATGTTCACTCACCAACAGACACATAAATACACTAAGTCACCCAAACAACTATTTCCACATGCACTCTTAAACCTACACACCTAGTAAATCAACCATTCACACATCTATGCATAGAGTTACTCACACCCCATCCAACCACACACAATTCAGTGTCCCATACAAATACTCACCCAACTAATCAATAACAAATATACACAATCATGTAATTAGTGACCAACTGATGCAGCATGCTATACAACAACAGAGACAGTTATGCACACATTCACATAGTTTAGTTACTAATCCAGGATGGCCGAGTAAAAACAGGATGGGCGACTTAAAAGAAAAGGCATGGAAGAACCTTACTGAAGCAGCTGAGCGTAAAGATATTCGCAATTTCTGGATGGCAGTAAACGTTCCATTTCCTAACAGCAATATAGTTGCACCTTCAATTGAGGTGGCTATTGAGGAAAGGGTATGGGTTGACTTTTTTAGTAGCGTTTACTCTACACCGAGGGTAAATGGAGTTACGACCCAAACCCATGATACTGATGGGGAAGACCAGCCTTTTTTGCCCATCGAGTTTAATATTTCACTTCAAGATGTTAAGACTGTGATTAATGAAAGTAAGAGTGGTAAGGCTGCTGGCCTCGACGGGATACCTATTGATCTATGTAAATCCAATGTAGAGGTCTGGGGCCCAATCTTAGCTAGAGTCCTACAAGCTTGCTGCGCTAAAGGTTTTATAAACACCTGGTCCAAATCAATCAACGTTTCTATTTTTTAAAAAAGGTGACTGTAAAAATCCTGCGTGCTACCGTCCAATATCATTGTTGGATTCCTTAACCCCTTCGCTGCTCATGACGAGCTCAGCACGTCATGAGGCACACTTGAGCTGTGCTTGTGACGAGCTGAGCTCGTCATGAACAATGGGATTCAAAGCCTCCCAACACAGGAGGGGAAAAGCCATAGCAGCCAAGGTGTTAATGAAGGTAGCAGGCAGGATAGTTCTAGACAAATTGCAGACATGGATTAACAATGAGGAAATTTTAAGTGATGTACAGTACGGTTTTAGAGCCGGGGTAGGAACTAATGACCAGATTTTAAACCTTAATATTTTATAGGTAAGTATACGCAGGCCAAAAAAGGGAACATCTATTTGGCCTTCGCAGACCTCAGAGCTGCTTTCGATTGTGTTGAACATAATAAACTGTAGGGGGTTCTTAACGAACTAAAGGTTGATCCCGTTTTAATTCCGTTTTTAAAGCAGCTATATTCCGAAGCTACAGCAAAAGTCCGTTATGGAATAGAGGGCGAGTGTACAGCCCCATTCAAGGTAGAACGGGCGGAGGCAGGGGTGTGTCTTTTAGATACTAATGCCCTGGATCAGGAGTTGGTGTCACACACCAGGGACCCCACAATAATTAATATGCGACCAATATCATCCTTATTATATGCTGACGACGCGGTATTAATGGCCCGTACCCAGATTGGCTTGCGGAGGGCTCTTACCTTCTATCCCTGTTTTATGGATACGCTGGGCTTAAAATTGAATGCTAGGAAAAGCTTTGTAATGTCATGTGGGAGGGGAAAAATAACCAACAAAAGTTATTGGGCAGGAAGGGATAAGGTGGAAATAATCAATTTGTTCAGCTACTTGGGAATTTTATTTGATAGATGTGGCTCCTGGGCCCCAGCGGTTAAAGCCAGGAACTTACTTTTTATGAAGTCTACTGCTGCTCTAGCAAACTTCTCAAAGAAACTGTGGAAAAGGCCTCCAGAAATTTTAATAAAAATCTATCAAGCAAAATGCGCAAGCATAGCAGTGTATGGGGCTGGAATATGGGGTTTTCAAAACAGCCTTTCAATCCAATGCATGGAAAACGCCTTTTCAAGATTTGTTTTATCAGTCCCAACACGTGCCCTGGTTTTTACCTGTCGTGTTGAATTAGGGCTGGATTATATTTCCGATTTAACTAAGGCCCAACCTCCACTGCTTTGGCACAGAATCTGGTCTACAGAGAGTACAGGCCTTAATGGAGAAATATTAAAAGACGCAATGAGCCTAGAAAATGCCCATAAGATTACAAGGCTAAATTACATTAAAAATGTTATGCATGATATTGGTTACCCGGAATATTACACAACTCCTGATATCATGAAGTCTATCAGTCGAAAAGCTTTGTATGAACCATTCGAAAAAAACTAGGCAAACCCTCAAGCTGGTTAAACCTACTGCGGCTTTACATCAAATCATCGTCATTACGTGTGATATTCAGCCCTATCTGATACATGTTATGGACATGTATGACAGATATCTATTGACCAGATTTAGATTTCTTACCTTCCATCGTTTGATTTACCTCCCTTTCATAAATGATTGGTCAAGGGAACTCTGCTGCTGTCCTTGCAATAACATCTCTGTGCAGAGTACTATACACACAACTCTGTTCTGTAAGTTTTACAGTAGTGAAAGGAGCAGATGGTTAATACCCCTATTGAAACAGGGAGGGTGGAGGCAATGCCGCTCAGCCTTTATGCACTTACAGATGCTGGGTCGTTTTTACTGTATTGAATCAATGGTGGGCTACTTAAAGAGTATGATGAGGGCCAGGAAATCTTTTAACAGTTAAACCGATGTATTTGAAGTGTGATGGCCCTCCTAATTGTGAAATGGAGTAATTCGGCTAGCTTTGGCTAAACAGGGAATTATTGCACTTGCACCTTTTAAAGGTTTGATAAATCGCCTGCAACAACTATGCACAAATGAATTGTCTATGTTTTTATTGATGATGATGTATTTTTATATGTGCTTTTATGATTTTAAATTCTAAAATTGAATAAAGCTTGTTTTCGTTCGTTCGTTTTCTAATCCATGTATTAAGTAAGACACTTTTAATTACTCACTTAAACAGACAGTCAGACAGCTACTAAATCCTCCATTCAGACAGTTATATATTCACTCAATCTTCAATACACAGGGCCAAGACTGATTTGCATATGGCCATGTCTGAACTGGGGTGGCTTGGTGAGCATAATATCGATGGATTAAACCCAGATCTGTGACTGGGGTGAATGTTTTGCCATTGTGCACTGGAGTCAAGCTATCCTGGCTGAAGACGTCTGATAGCCAGAAACCGGTCGGGCTGGACTGTTCCTATGAGGCACAGTGCCAAGACTGATTTGCATATGGCCATGTCTGAACTGGGGTGGCTTGGTGAGCAAAATAACTATGGAATAAACCCAGATCTGTGACTTGGGGTGAATGCTTTGCCATTGTGCAACATTCCGTCCATCATCTTGTGTGTTTTGCTGTTCACCCTATGTGGGAAGGGTATGCCCTGGGTCCCGTGCTCACTACTCCACTGGAGTCAAGCTATCCTGGCTGAAGACGGCTGATAGCCAGAAATCTGTCCTAGGATGCTTGATTCCGGTCCAGCGAAGACATGGCTTAGCAGTTTGGGCTGGACTGTTCCCATGAGGCACAAGGCCAAGACTGATTTGCATATGGCCATGTCTGAACTGGGGTGGCTTGGTGAGCAAACGATGGATTAAACCCAGATCTGTGACTGAGGGTGAATGTTTTGCCATTGTGCAACATTCCGTCCATCATCTTGTGTGTTTTGATATATATACATAATACATATTTAAATTTCAAACTAAACCGCATTCACATATTACATCATTCATGATCAGTGGTCAGTGACATCACTGATGACATCACAGATTACATCATCCAGTGACTATGTATTTCTATAAAATGTAAATATGTTTTATATATATATATAAGTTGCACAATGCACTTGCAGTGAATCAGATTTCAAAACATGTAAAATAATGCCCACTAACGATCAAATACTGCATGAACATTGCGAGCAATGACTGTTTCTATGTCTATGGAAAAGTCGATGTAAACAAAATACGTCATCAGGTTGCTCCGACCATCGAGTGGCACTTGTGTATATAAACTGTCTATTTTGAATACAAAGGTGTTGTGACCAAGGCGGCTTGTGTCCGTCGAAACGCGTTAAGCCATTCATGCAGGGTGAATAAATCCCTTTTCGTGAAGCCCACGGAGTCAGTGTTTTTTTTCTAATCTGGACGAGTGAAGGTTTGGATTTTATATATATATATATATATCTGATACAGACATTAACACAGTTTAGGTTGTCAATTGGTATGTAAGCCGTTGCATGGGTTGGTTAGCAGCTAAATGAGGATATATATGGGCTATTGATTGGTTGTCCGAGTATCTGTATGGGTGTCTGAGTGTCTGTGTGGGTGGGTGGGGGAAGTGACTCTGTGCATAGATGTGTGAGTGGATAATTCACTGAGTATATGTGTTCAAGTCTATTTCTGTGAAGGGCTGTATGGCTGGATGAGTGTGTGTATGGGTGTGTTGGTGAGTGAATGGATGCCTCAGTGGTACATGTGTGAGTAACTGCATACGTGAAAGGCAGTATATGTGAGTGTTGGACTGTATAAAAGACTATATGTGAGAGTGAGTGATTGTGACAGAGCCTGTATGGATCAGTGTGTGCTTGTATTAGTTATTGTATTAGAGTGTAAGTATGTGTTAGTATATCTTTAAATAATTGAGGTTTATGTGTTTAGCTGTACAGGCGACTAAATGAATGTGTGATTGATTATTTCCATTACCGACTAGGTGTGTGAATAACTCTATGAATGAGAGTCGGTGTATGAGCGTCTGTATAGATATGTGGCTGGATATGATAATGCTGTATTGTTGGCTGACTGTATGTATGAGTGACTGTATGGGTGAATGAATGGATGTGTGTTTAGACCTAGGAATTAGTGAGTGGATATGTACTAACTAGTATAGGTGTGTTGATGGTTTCAAAAATTATAGTCTGTATTTTAAAGTGGGTCTATCAAGTGTTATAATAGGGTCTGATGAGGTGCATCGGATTTTCACGTGGATGATGTCATCAGTGATGTCATTTGAGATGTCATCAGTGATGTCATGAATGATGTACTATGTGATGTCATCAGCAGTGCATTGCGGGGGCGCGAGTTATAGTTACCTCACCTAACTATAACAGGGGAATTTCTATGGTTTTCTATGAGTGAAATGTCCAACTAACTATAACGCCCCTGAAACCTATGGTTTTTTCAGTGAATTTCTAAGGTTTTTTTAAATGCTAATTTCTAACTATAACTTGCCTGAAACCTATGTTTTTTTTCAGTGAATTTCAAATGTTTTTGAATGCTAATTTTCTAAATATAATGTTCATTAAACCTATATTTTTTTCTGTGTTTTTTAATTATCATCCCATTCTCAACCTGGTAAAAACTGCAAATCTCACCTCTTTTCCATCGATACCTTCTGCCAATAAATCGCCACAAACGAGAGCCACAACTAACTAATGATATGCAAAGTAGAGGTTCCCATGAAAAAAACAAAACACACCACTTCCCCATATTTTCAAGGACCAGCCAAATCTGCAATATGATCTAAAAAGCAGGCGATAAGCTGAGTTAGCAGTAACAAATTAACATCAACCTTTAACTGGTGTAAGGAGGTTGACTATCTACTGCGTGAATTGAACCCAACTTACAGCCATATCTAAAGACCAACATGTGATAGAGCTACTGATCATGCAGCTCTGACACCCAGCAAGGCCACAACACACAGTGCCACCACCACCAGAACCTCCCCTCGGACAACCCCCCTACTACCACTAAAGCAGCGCAAACCAGGGCAACGGACCTTCTCAAAACACTATGGCCCCTCAGCCGCACAATAGCTGAATGTGGGGCGATGTGGCATCCAACTATCTATGAAGGAGGAGAGTCACCCATCAATAATAATGCACACAATGCCAAGTGTAGCGGTGATGTGCTGGACAGACCTCACTGTGCAGAGCACAAACCTCTCCATGTGGAGATATACTATTGATACTTGTAGTGTAGCACACAGTGGATGCAACCATGTTACCTCAGGCAGTGGTGAAGATCTCGGTTTTGTAGCTGTGTTGTCCCTCCTGGAAGCGGAAGCGGAGTGGGCTGGTGCAACGCAGGCCACTCCACCGTAGGAGTATGAATAAATAGGCCAGGCCCTGGGCCTGGGTCACTTGTGGGAAGACTAACGAGACTGCTAGAGTGGCCACCCTCACCCTAGCACGTGGCTGCCACCATGACTGTGGGCCCCCTCCACACAGGCCCCCTGCAAACCCAGCGGCACAACACCACAGACTTATGTCTGTACAGACTACTGCCTTTGAACAACACTGCGGACAGCTGGGCACACAATTCAGATGCAGTGGCGATTGCAGATGCCGCAGTCCAGTAGGCAAGACACGTTGCTCCTAGTGCGGCCCGCACTGACCATGCATGTTCGATGGCTGCACACACGGTGTGTGCTTCAGGTGCCACTAACTCACTGCACCATAAGTCATCACCACGTGACCTTATCAAGGCAGAATTCATTAGACAAAAAACATTGCTACCAGTGCGGCCCACCGGGACCACTTATCATCGCAGGGTGCGCACACGCTGAGTGCTCCAGGTGCCACCAATTGTACAGCTCAACTAAGCGCCACGTGGCTGTCCACCCATCCGGACCACTGCCTCCGCCCTACACTTGGGTTAGCATGGTTCACAATTAAAGATTTTTTATTTTTTTATCCTCATTCTGCAATAGTAGGTATACGGAGTTTTCGGGGACCCGCTTCTCTGTTCTCTGTTCCTTCACTGCCCCTTTTCCGTTTTGAGGAATGGTTTGGGGAGTTTCCCTATTATTTAGTTCAGAGGGGGGGTCCCCTTGTTTCCATACTACATTCAATAAATGTATCCTTCCTGGGGGAGCTGACCAACCAAGCCACTCACACAAGCACTATGCTTGCTTATTTATTGCCATCGCATAATCATTGGATTTTGCTCTCCTTGATATACAGTGTAAATCAATCTTAAAGGACAGATTGAGAGTCCGCCCATATTTCCCAAAAGTTGTACTTCTTTTTGGGGCTCCCTTTCCTATCCATCTTGTTTATCTTTTTACATAGGTTACCCAATCTCAATGTAACAGGGGAACTGAGCTTATCACAGATGCCAGCTGAAGGACTGAATCACAAAATGATTTTTCAATAATTATGTAGTGTGTGTTATGAACAGTTTGCATCCAGGCATGCAGAGGGACAGCTGCGGCCCGCCCGCTTGACTCACAGACACAGTACTATGAGCCATCTTTGTCATTGTGGCTATCCCTGCCCTGTTCCCTCGTACGCTACGCCACTCTGATTATGTTCCGAAGATGGCCCCACATAGCTACCTGTCACAGGCGTACTCGCTGTTCGTGTGCAGGTCAGTGATCTAGTTCTCAACATCTCACGGCCACTCCCTGAGGGCAGGTTGGCACACACACCACACCCATCCGGCACATGCATCACAGGCCATGTGACCACGCAAATACAATGGATCAACAACATCACATCCTTTATTGCCGGTGCTGACTGGATGGCGGACGCTACACAGAACTTAATCATAAAGAGTTCAAGAAAAGTTGTGCAGAAGGTTAGTTGCACCCTGAACTGTATGGTCATCACGAGCCTACCACCACGTGGTGGGGCCTTCAGATGCACAGGGTTAGTGCCACCCGAAGCTCATGTGGCCATCAGGGGCCTACCACCACGTGGCACAGACTTGAGTTCCACAGGGTTAGCGGCATCAAAAGCTGATGTGGTCTCCGCCACTGATGACTCAGAGTTCAGCGACATCCGTGAGATCCATGGAAAAGCTGATGTGGTCTCCACCATTCATGACTAAGGACTCAGCGACATCTCTGAGATCCGCTGAGTTTTGATGGGCACGTGGAGTGCCCACTGCTGCACACTCCGCAGGCACCATGCAATTATTTGCTCAAGGATGCACAGGGGTGGCAGTGTCTCTCTCTCTCTCTCTCTCTCTCACTTCCCTCTCTTCATCTCTTCACTCTCTCTCACTCTCGTCATTCCTTACCTTCTATCTCTCTCTTCCTTCTCCTTTTCTCACTCCCTTTCTTTCCTTCCCTCTCTTTTTCTCTTTGGCTTTTTCTTCCTTCTCTGTTTCTCAGTGTTTCACTCCTTTGATCTCTGCATTACACACATCCTTATTTTGTGCTTTATTTTCCAGGCTCTGTCGTTGACATCCATGGTCCCCAGAGGAGAGTTCCACCTTGTTGTTTTGTATTATTTTTGCTAAATTTTGTTTATTAGTTTATTTTTTATATATATATATGTTAATAAAAAATAAAGTTGGAAAAAAATAATAATAAAGTTTTTAGTTGTTTTCTTAATTGCTGTGTGACTCTTTCTTGTTCTTATTACTGTTATTTGGTGGTGTCCACCATTGTCTTGAATTTTGGGGCAGTTATCGCTGGAATACTGGTGATGGCTACAGTCTTCACCAACCTCTGAATAGTGTGCTATATTTATCTCAACTTTAGTTGCCTTAAAGTGCTGATAACGAAATGCAGAGTAGCCGTTCCCGTGCAAAAAGACACAAGGTGTACCTTTGAGATTTATTCTAAATACTTAAATCCTGTATTGAATTGCACTGTAGTAGTGGGTGAACTTACAGTGAACACACAAAATCAATGAAGAGATCTCATTGTTTTTATATTGATAGGGAATAGTGTGTCAGGTGCTGGATCTTGATGGGATACACTGCCCAGTTCATTTATTGTTCTGCACACGAATAAATCACATCACAACTTTCACAACAACTGTAATGCAAAACAAATTCTGGCAATAAGCAACGATAGCACCAGGGATTTTACACCTGCTTTCTGCTGGTGTTAAGCAGGACGACTACCTGCAGCAGGAAAGGGAACACAGCCAAGAGCCACACCGGAACACCCACAGGTGCCATTGTGGGAGGGAGGAGCAGCTGTTTGGCAACGTATCACACAGTGAACCCGCCCATGTGCCACATGCTGGGCATCTTATCTATGATGACCAGGGTCGCAGACATCCCATAACACCCACGACCGGCCTTTGTTTGCATCCTGTATGAATGCAGCTGGAGAAGTTACTGTAGGGATGAAAGTTTCTTTGTCTGAGCTATCTTGCGCTAGCAGATCTACTGCTCCGAGAAGGAACTTGAAAGTGTCAAACCGTTGACTGACATGAAAATATTTGCATCCGTCTCCCATACTACGCACTGCCCGATTTGAGAACAACGAGTACACATCCCACACTCAAAAGTCCTTTGTCGTAGTTAGCGTGCGTGAAATGGCCTTCACACATACTCCCACCACACCTTTGCCCTGCACCCATTGCACAAACACCCGGCTCATTGCATCAAGCTTTGCCATTTCATCCACAACACTGACACACGGCAAGCCAGTGCAGCTACAAGCAGAGCCACTGACATTGCGCAATGGCAGGGCATCCCAAACACATGGTCAACTCCATTCACGTCCACCTACACCTTGCATGTCTGTTGCAGGTCCTGGGTGCACTTTCTTTGGCAGTACTGTGGATCACTCACCGGCTAAGCTTCTGCATTGCGGACATCAACTGCGTTCAACATGTATTGCAATGTCGCATGTACCTATACGTGCATGGACTCATGCCTCTCCAACTAGTGGGTAGCTGACACAGATTATGACGGGTGTGTGTACCCCCTGTTGCCCCACGACCAGGCGTGTCATGGTGATGGCCGTTTATGGCATGCATGGATTTTTAGCATGCATGTTGGGAACTGGGCCTGGGAGATTGCATGTGTTGTAGTATGCAGTGACCAAATTGACCCACTTCCCGATTCTGCTTTGGTGCACGTTGGGTACAGTGGTTAGAGTCAGCACATCTGGCCCGGTCACCTGATGGATTACAGCGATGACATGTCAAATATTGTGGCCAACCATCACTCATTAGAGATAGTGGCTTACGCAGCTGCACTTGCGTTCATGGACGAGTGACAAGGTACCTGCAACCACGACTTGATGTGCCACATTGCACGTGTCCCGCAGCATCGTTGCATGTTGTATATCTGCTCACATGTCTCAAAACAACAGTGGACATGACTGCATTGGCGTCAAATTATGTCCGAGGCATGGAAAACCAACGCTGCTTGACACTGACGTGTATTGGTGATGGACTACCCAGAGGTGAAGATGGACCTTTTCCAACGTTCCTTATTTAGGCATGCTGCTGCATTTGTCTGCATATCGTGGCACTACTCTTGGCCGCACTGACACACACTTTTTTTTAATAAAGTTTCCACATTTTCCTTGTCTCCAAATGGGTTTGTACCTATGCGTTCTCATGTGCCTCTTTTGTACTGACGCTTTTGGGCGCTTAACTGCCACAGGCGAGTACATTTGTATCCTGTGTTCGATTGTGCAAATGTTTGTTTGTGGACAACATTGTGCTGGATGTTAATGTACTCTGCTTCGTATGTGTGTGTGCTGCATTATGTGTGAGATGTCCCTTCATGTGAGTTTTTGTTCACCCCTCTCCCTTTCAGGCACTGTGGTTTCCACTTCTATGCTCGTTCAGTGGTGTGATGTCGGCAGGTTGTGTCACTTGAGCTCCTTATTGGTGTGTTTTATTTTGGCCATTGTTTGTCTATACTTGTGCTGCACTTAATTTTGAATATGTGCCATTGTGCTTATCTCCCCCCGTCCCCCCACTCCCTGCTTCTTCCTCTTCCTGGTGTTGTTGTGTCTGTAATTGTGTTGCTCCACACATAAATACATGTAATGAACAAATTAGAATAGTTCCTTGATTCTTTTAGGTTTCAAAACTTCTCTCTATTGGTTTCTTTTTAATTTTCCATATAAACAGTTTTTTTAATATTCAAAAACACATAGAAGTCAGAAGTGCAAAGTATTCTATCAACACACTTTATAGAACATTCTACAACACGTGCAGGTTAAAAGTTCATCAATTTTTTTTAAACCTAACAATATTTTTTTGCAACATTTTCTCGAACATTTAACAGCACATGCAGGTTAATAGTTCACGATTGTTTTAAGTTCGAACAGTGCCTTTCAAATGCAAGTAACAATAAACAAAAATCTATACCAATACTGCTACCTATTAAACTTCTATTTGTCAATGAACCTATTGAAGAGGCACTTTCTTATTATGCAAAGATATTGGCCGTACGTCAGGTTTTCTTTTAAATTCCTAGGGTGATTACTCTGAAAATGTAAAGCTTTGTTTCGGTCTGTTTGTTTTTTGAATAATGTTGTCACCAAGCCTCCTTCTGACGGATATACCTCTACATCTAGAAAGGGCATTTTTGTTTTCAAATAATTCAGACTGAACTTATTTTCCTTTGTGCGATTATTGAGCCAGTCATGGAATTTCATTAGATCTTCATTGTCACCAGTCCATACTAACAAGATATTGTCAATTTAGCGACTGTAATTGGCGATGTATTTGCCAAAGGGGTCATTTTGATAAATATACTTCTCTGCATATTTTGCCATAAAAATAAAGGCCAGCTCTGGGGCGAATGGACATCCCATAGTAACTCCCTTTATTTGGTAAAAAAGTTCCCCATTAAAGTTGAAGTAGTTTAGTTTCAGGGCAAAACTTGCCAGTTCCATGATGAAACTTGCGGGGACTTGGGTTAGTTTTTCTCTGCTTTCCAGGAATGACGCAATTACCTCTAGCCCTTCTTCTTGAGGGATCTGGGTATACAAAGATACCACTTCTAGTGTAACCATATAGTGTATATTTTCTACAAATTCAATAGTTGTTAATTTATTGATAAAGTCTGTAGTATCTCTCAGGAAGGATTTTACTTGAGGCATGAACGGTTTGAGGAAAAAGTCAACAAATTTGGAAATCGGTTCCATTAGTGAGTCACATCCGGAGACTATGGGTCTTCCGGGTGGCGATGTTTAATTTTTATGCACATTCGGAAGCACATAAAAAAGTGGAATCTGTGGATTTTTATTTTTCAAATATTCATATTCTTGTTTGCCCATAAATCCTTGTTTGAAGCCTTGCTCTAGCATTGAGTGTAGTTGGTCTTTTTAACTCCATAGTTGGGTCCTTGTTGATTTTGCAGTAGCATTGGCTATCACTCAATTGTCTCAGTACCTCTGATGTATACTCATTTGCATCCCAGACAACTATAAATCCCCTTTGTCTGCCTGTTTTATTATCACTGTGGTATCAGTCTTGAGATTTTTCAAGGCATCCATCTCGGGTTTCGATATGTTATATTGTACCCATCTTTTTTGTTTTTCCATTTCGGTTATTGCTGATAAAATTGTTCTTCCGAAGGCAATCACCTCTTTTGGGACTTTGTTTGATGGAGGACGAAAGGCAGATTTTTTTCTCAGACCTGTTACTTCCATAGTTGGAGTGAAAGGGTTGTCAGAAAAGAATGTCTTCAGTCTGAAAATTCTATTGCCTCTGTTTTGAGTTGTACAAAATCCATGTTTTTAGAAGGAACAAAAGATAGTCCTTTTTCAAGTACACTGCTTTCCCCTTTCGTTAATACTTTCTTTGACAGATTGTATATAGGTGACACTCTGAATTCTTGTAGGTTTGTCAATGGGTCGACATTTCCCATGGTTGTTGAGTGTATCTTGAACGGCCCCGGCTCCTTTGATTGCCTCTCCCTAAAAAATGAACTTGTTGGTGTTGTTGTTGGAATGAGCCTCTTCTATTTGGATTTTTTCGTAGATCACTGGTTTCTCCTTCACTTCCACTGGAGGAGTATGAGGTGTCAGAGAATGTTATGAAATTATTTGAGGATCTCCCCAGAAAATCCTGGAGATGTTGACGGGATTCTGGTCTGGAATAAAAATCTGACTGTAGATAGGGACATACTTTGTCAAAAGTAAAGTTCTTTTTATCCTTCTCAAATTGATTTGACTTCTGGTTGATCGTATAATTTTTAAATTCTAACATCTCCTTTTCGACTTTTTCTTAAAGAGCCTTCGAATCTGTTATCAGTTGGTTTGATTTAATTTCAGATTCCAGAATCTCTATTTCCTTCAACTGCTGCTTGGATATCCTCTGAGCGGTCTCAACTGTCAATACCATCAAATCTATGCTACATTTGGGGGGCCGATTCCGAATCGTGAAAAACCACTCCGAATAGCCGTAAGGAGCGTTGTTCCCGTACAAATCGTACCCTGCAACGTCCCCGTATGTACGATGAAGTACGATTCGTACCAAGAGCAGGACTCCATACGAATCGTACAAAGACCGTATGACTCTAATCTCCGTACGATTCTCCCTCAAAACCCACCGTATGCGACATCCGTATGGTTTGAAGCAGGTTTTCCCGACCCAGCAAGTACGATTCGTGACGGGTACGCAACCGTACAACGCTTTTTTTATGGGAGCCCAAAATGTCTGGAGAAGCAGAGTTTGCCTCGAAACAGGTACGGAACGTCCCCCCCGGGTACGGTGTGTACACCCCATGTGTGCAGGGGTACCGTGCATACCCAGGGTTCATGTGATGTACGCACCGTACACCATGATCGCAGGGTGTACGGTGCGCACACCCTGCGATCATGGGGTACGGTGCATACACCCCATGTTAGTAGGGGTACGCACCGTACCCCAGCGATCATGGAATGTACAGTGTGTATGTGATTGTGTGGTTGTCTGTACGAATCGGCCTTACCCTATAACTGACAACTTAGGCCTGCTATTTTAGGGCCAGGTAACGGCAACTCCCGGACCCTCGCGAAAATTTATTCTCCACACAGCTGTGGTGCAGCAGCCAGACCATCTGACTTTACAGCACAGAGCTCTCCCTTTGATCACCGGCTCTAGCGACAGCTCAGGATAGCACCATATGACTCTGGGCAATAGCTCACTTAATTTCCACGCTGGCTGACCTGTACGAGTGACTAGTTTGCACTTTACAAATACCGGATTGATTCAAAACGGCGAGATTGAACTTTACACTCCCTCTGTAGCACCCCCCAATCACCCTACAGACATCACACTGTTTAAAACAAAAGTTCCTCCTAGTACGTATGCACACATGCTGACACTACTTGGACAGGTGTGCCGCAGAGGCCAAAAGACATGAGTTCAGAGCACAGGGCTCAGTGTTTAATCCCCTCCTCCGGCAGCAGCTCAGCTCAGCACCATGTGACTCTGGGCAGTAGCTCACTGGATCTAAACGCTCTTCGCCGGAATACCCTTACTAAGGCACTGAACGAATCTTATATCATGGGGAAAGCCCAACCATATCTAAATGAAGCACTAGGGGCCCAGGCCCGTAGGAAAATTCTTTTTATGAGACTAGTGGTCTTCAGAACAGCGGACCTCAATCCTGAATGGGCATGCGCAGTTGGTGCTTCCTCTTGTCGCCTCTGCAATTACCAAAAGGAATCCTGGCTCCACTTACTATGTTGCTGCCCCAAACTATTCAAACGAGCGACAAAGGATGCTTCACCCCATCTTCAGAAACCTTGGCATTAGAACATGCAGGGAGGCATCAGATTGGTGCTTCTCAGAAACAACAACCCACTCCCTCGCCAGAGCAGCAAAATTCATTCATCACATCAGACTGACCCTAGGTGCGAGTGCTTTACCATAAGTACGAACAATATAGAGGCAGAAACAGGCAAACAATGTGCTTCAGTAACAATCGAAAGTCACTGAGGAGCCAGCCCAATGATCTTCTGCCATCCAAGAGCTAAAGGCAAAAAGGGACCTGGCAACACAGGACCGGACTGCCAGAAATTGGGCTTGAAAGACACGCAGTTCGGCGGGGGTGGGAGGCGGCAGGGGAGGGTAAAATATGGGGGGGGTGGGATCCAACTTTTAATTATTTTTATTTTTTATTTTTTTTAATTTGCTTTATTTCATTTTATTTTTTTAGCATTTTATTTTATTTTTACTGTAATGATTTTAAATAATTGAGCAGTCAACAATAAAAACTGAAAGTAGTGTCCATTTGAATTCTATTTCAGAGCGGTCTGTAATGGATAATGCCCTTCCTCCCACTGTGTTGCAACCTCAGATTCCATTAGCGTCCCATCTAGTATTGCAGCTGACTCCCTACCTGCATTATCCAAAAGCCTGAGAACTAATTTTCAGCATCCACAGCAAAACCAAAGGAGATTGGGCAGATTTCAGATTTCAGTAGCGGCAGCACCCCAGGGTGCCTCCAGAATCGATCTACTGCCTGAAACTAGCCCATATTTGGTAGTACTCACAGGGATACCTGAAATAAGTAACCCAGTTCAGGAATCGTTTTGTCTTTAAAAAATAAAGTGACCCACTGGTTTAACATTAACAGATCACTACCCTCTCATATCACCAGTGAAATATTGATGGTACGTAGGCTCTCCTGGGTGGGTCATAGTCCTAAAACTACTACAGGTGAGTGTGCTGGATAATTTTAGGGATCCTCGAACTGTGGAGTATATCTGTAGCTGGAATTCTAACAGTACCGGGTCTACCATTCAATTCCTTCCATTGTCTTTCTTCTATCCTTCTAAAGAATTATCAGATTCTGGAGGCGATTGGTCCCTGGTTACGCACCGTGGCAGAGGCAGACTAGAGAGGGGCTGGCACGGGCAAACACCCGCACAGTGCTACTAGCCCATCTACAACCGGTTTAGTAGCCTGGACATGGTAGACTGACTAAAGCTGAGTAATCTGTGTAATGTCTCATTTTCTCAACATATGAGCTCCGCAAAGTTGGATGGAGTCTCGGAATTCCCTAGCACTGGTTCGTCTACCATGTCAATTGATCCCCTGACTTACATCCAGGTGCCTGATGGGGTGAATGGCCTTGAGGGATCGGGGAGCCCAGTGTTGTCTCATATAGCGCAGCCTCCCATTCGGGACCCTTGCCAAGGAGGAGCCATGGATAGTGCTGTAGTACTCAGCAATGCTATTGCATTTAGGTCGATGACAGTATTATCGTGGAATGTGGTGGGCTTGAGGCATAAATTAAACTGCACAGAGTGGGGGTCCCTGGTGGAACAATATGATATTTGTCTCTTTCAAGAGACCTGGGCCAGGGATGAACACTATAGAGTGGGATTTGCCACATTCCATGTTCCTGCTAGGTGGGGAGGGAAAGGACGACCCTCAGGTGGCCTTACCATCTGGGTCGCTCTTCATCTTGGTTGCATGGCGGAGAATTTGGTCACTTACTCTGATGATATACAGTGTATAGTCCTCAAATGGTCAAATTCTTTTAAACTAGCCATTGTGAATTTATATTCTCGTCCTGTTAGTCTGGCATCTGAGTCTTCAACCATTGACGCATTATCCAACTTCCTGAGTACACTGCCTAGTGATTGCCACCTTTTTGTGACTGGTGATGTGAACTGTCACTACGAGCCACTTCTGGGGATGAGTGAGGGTGCCCTTATGGGCGAAGATGATTTTTTGGCTATTCCACCTTGTCAATCTCCACGCCCAAAATCCTGATCCCCCTTGGCGATCCAGATCATGGCCCTTACCTTAAACAACTCCCTAAGGGCTTGTAACCGGTGCACATCGTCCGATACCCCATCGACCTGTACTTTTAACAAGAGGGGTCAAGAATCCCGTTTGGATTACATCATGGTTGAAACAAGGATGTGGTCCAAAGTTATTGACTTCAGGGTAATTCCCATGGCAGACAGTGATCACAATGCTTTATCCTTGGAAATGGTTTTTCCGGGCTCGATGGTTACTCCAACTCCAGATTTGAATGAAGCAGGTGAAGGGTTGTTTGTATCAAATAATAGACGCAGGGTAAAATGGGGCAAATTGTTGGGGTCCTCAGATGATTTAGCTAAATTATATAGTCGAGTTCTCCCTCGATTATTGGAGATTGTGGCCTTAATTACTCAAACCTCAACCGTAGATTTCCACGGAACATTATGGTCTATTCATTCGGACTTGGCCTCAAGTCTTGCAGAGGTTCTTAATCCCCAGGTCCCGGTGAAGAGGAAAAGAACACCAGCATCGTCCTGGTACAACTCAGCCTGTAGAAAGGCTAAGGCGGTGCTGATTCTGGCAGTAAAGCCTGCTAGTAATACTTCTAAAATTCGTGCTCTGAATAAGTGCTATAAAGAGACAATGGGTAATGCAAAAAAAGAATTGGATATGGATAGGTGGTCTAATTTGACCACTGCCCTGGAATCAAGGGATGCCCGCAGATTCTGGACATTAGTCAGCACAGGCTCAGGGGAACCAAAACCAGCAATAGAACCCAACATTGAATCATTGGTTTGGGAAGCACATTTTAAAACTCTATATTTAGATGACCATGTAACAGATGGTCTGACAGTACCCGCAGTTTTAATTAACCAACATGATACATTAGAGTTTACCTTGGGGGAGGTACTCCATGCGATAGGCAAGCTTGCAGTGGGCAAGGCTCCGGGACTTGATAAACTCCCGGGGGACCTTTTTAGGCATCAACCAGAGATTTGGGGCCCATATCTGCCTATTATTTTTAATGCTGTCCTGAGAAGCATAGAGGTACCCTGTACTTGGCTGGGAGCGGAGATAGTCCCGATTTATAAGAAGGGCTGTCCTCTGCTCCCAGCCAATTACAGGCCCATCAGCCTCACAGATGTTCCAGAACAAATCTTTGCACGGCTCATTCTGGATCGCTTGCTGGAATGGATGGAGGAACATGATGTTCTAAGCCCTCTTCAGGCGGAGTTCAGGAGGAACATGTCCACCATGGACCAGATCTCTCGCCTGATACTTTTGTATTGGAAAACGGCAAATATCAAGGGTGGCAGCCTCTACATGGTGTTCCTGGACCTCCGGTCCGCGTTTGATTTAGTCCCACGGGGTAAAATTTGGGTTTTTTTTATTGATCTTATTATTGATCTTTGGGTTCAGCCACAAATCCTGCATGTGCTGATGAGGTTACATGAGGGCAATTTCACTCAGGTTAGATGTGGTGGGAATGGCCCGCTGTCACCAAGGTTCTCTGTTGGTAGAGGTGTGAGACAGGGCTGTGTCTTGGCACCGACCCTGTTCTGCCTCTACGTTAACAGTGTTATTTCGCACCTGGACAATATCCCCAATAATGACGCCCAAAGGTTGGCATGAAGGAGGATTCCGGTGATCATGTTCGCTGATGACACGCTCCTCCTTTCCAAGTCCCCCATGGGAATCCAACGCGTATTGAATGGCTTTGTGGACTTCTGTCATAGTCGTGGCCTTGAGATAAATGCCAATAAAACTAAATATATGATATTCAACCACCCGGCATCCACCCGCCCGAGTCCGACCCTGAGTAGTGTGAGGTTGGAAAGGGTTGTGACCTTTCAATATCTAGGGGTCACTTTACATGAAAAACTTTCTTGGGGACCCCAACAGGTTAAATCCTAATTGAAATTGTCACAGCTGGCGGGTGGTATCCTCAAGGTCTCGAACACACCCACATACAAGCTAGTGAGCCCAACCTTGGAGATTTACAAGACCCAAGCAAGGGCAGCTGCTCTCCATGGTGGGGAGTTGTGGGGGCATTTATGTGGGTCTGCTATTGCCACGGGGCCATTTGCGGATACCATCTGTTGTGTAAGAAAGCACTGTCTTACACAACAGATGGTATCCGCAAGTGGCCCCCGTGGACTCCAAGACATTAGCCAGGTTGTGCTACGTCTGTTCATTGATACTGCATGTAGCAGGTGCAGATAGGCTTTACTTCATCCAGGAGGTCGCACCCTCGAAAAAGCAAAATGTCTTCTTCACCGCTACCTATGCAGGATTAGGGTCAATATACAACACAACAAGGTAGAACCCCACAGAGTAGTAGTGAATCTGATGAAATAAGGGATGGGAGGGGCACCATAGTGAAGAAAACTGTTTGGCGGTAGCAAAATCACTGAACAAATGCACAAACACTTCCAGCCCTGTTTAGATATTTAGTACTAGGGTAGCCCTTAGCGTATCTGAGGCAGGCTTCTTTAATAACAAATGGACCCCAGACATGGAATTTCAGAGTAGAGTAATAATAAAAGGGAAATGAGTCTATTAGGGGAGGGTGTAACAACAGCTTAGATACCCCATATCAGGAAACTTTGAATACCAAGGTGGGTGGATATACTTGGCTAGAAGGGAAGGATCAATCCCTTATTGCGGATACCATCTGTTGTGTAAGAAAGCACTTTCTTACACAACAGATGGTATCTAATATTGTTTGGGTTAGTGGTGCTTGTTGCATGAAAGGAAGTTGCATCAGTTAGAGAGATTTCTGTGAGTGCGGCGGGTTTACCTACACTCAGCTCATCTCAAGATGGCATGGCCTCTGCTCCCTCATCACCATACACATGCAGACCCTGATCATTTCCAGAGAACTGTCGGATTTCTATCATCATCCGCTGAGGAAGAAGATTACTCTATTGCATCTGGCATGTGAAAAAAGATCTGATGATTATTTTGGCTGGGCGCCGTACAGGGATATTCCAGAAGATATCAGACTGTTCTCTGATGCAGAAGTAGCAGCAGGTAGGTCTATACCCTTCTTCGCCTTGAACCGAGATGAACCTCGAGCTCAAGCAGTTGGTAGCAGAGTACAGTTCATGTCACATGCAATAATACCTAGCCTTAGTTTAGAAATACACATGTCCTTAAAACCAAAGCCCAAACTTGAGGATTGACAGAGTTGCAGTTTGGAAGGTGGTTGCACTGGTAAACCTGTGAGTATGAAAAGGGAAATGCACCCTTATTGTCTTTGTTGAGATTTTGTCCTATTATTGTGCTTCAGAATAAGGTGTGTGTAAGTGCTAAATGTTTAGCAGCTAAATTGGTTATCGGACTCAAGGTAGTGTAAGATCCAGAAATAGGGAAATGAACAGGTAAAGTTGTGTTGAAATTTGTCTGCTTAGATTTGTGGTGCTTATTCATTAGTTACCATCGAATCTCAGAATTGAGTTAGGGGATCTAACATTCTGATTGCACTAATATTGTTTGGGTTAGTGGTGCTTGTTGCATGAAAGGAAGTTGCATCAGTTAGAGAGATTTCCGTCTAGTTGAGATTTCATTTGTGTGTGAATAAGTGTAGGGAAGTTGGAGATTGTTAAAACCTTATTTCTTATTGATTCTTGTATGGTTGAAGTACAGGAGAAAGAAATTGACATATACAGAATCAAAATATTGAAATTGAATTTGAACATTGTACATTCAGTGTTAAATGAAATGTTTAAAAACCCTTAGAGATTTGATGAGGGGTGATGTAAGAGTCCTAGGGGCTCCTAATGATGGCGGGGGACCTGAGTCCTCCCGCCATCGTTGCTTTGATTGGGACCGGCCGCCAGACTTGCGGCGGTCCCACCACTGCAATTACGATGCGCCTGCCATATAGGCAGGCACATCCAGGGCATTTAACATTGCAGACGGTACTGCTGGCTGCAGCACTGTACGCAATGTCAAAATGTCATGCTGTGCATTTCCCTGCACTATGAGGCAGGCACCATGCGGTGCATGCCATGCAGTGAATGGAAATGCAAGGGGTACCATGGGTACCCCCCAGTGCAGCAGCACCTCCCCCATCACAGAGGGGGCACACAACGGGCTCCTGAATCCAGCGTCTGCCAGACTTTCCATGGCCGTTCCACCGCCAAGGAAAGGCTGGCTGATGCCAGCATTGTATTCTGGTGGGCACCAACACAATTTCCCAGGTCCTATTCACTCTGCCAGGCAATCATAACGATTGCCTGTGGCAGAAGCGAGGCGAGCGGTCTTTGCGCCCGCCACACTTGCGGAATGATTACCCCTCCATCCTAATGTGGCAGGGGGAAATAGGCATCAGGATGGCAGAGGGCCTGCTACCGCACAGCTGGAGGTGGCGGGCCTTCCACCATCCTAATGAGCCCCCTAGTTAGAGTAGGTGAAGAGACACCATTGGAGGGTACACCAGCTTCATACATCACAACAGATGTTGGACTACATACATTTCTATGACTTAACTGCTCGTGCAAGATGACTGAAAATAAGGGTCCATTGAAATTTCCACAATATTGCATATGCAATGTAAAGGTAATTGAACCTATGAGGGAGGAATTGTATGAGATGAACCCACCTCCTAGACCCAAACTGTATGACACATTAAATGCATGGGAAAGAGCAACTGAAACACGGAAATGACGAAGAAACTGCAAAGAAAACAGACGCTGATCCAGGGGGTGATATTCTGGACGCTTTATTGGCATTGCGTCTACAACCTTATGTGAGACCCTACAAAAAATACTGATAGTGATACAAATTCTAGTGCTACAGTGTCTACAACCCCTGTTGAAACCAGTATAATTCGGAATGAGAGACCATTTCCAGCACTTCAATTTGCACCTATAGCTGGTGAAGGGGTTAATACGATAATAACTCCATGTGTTATTGCTTTGATTGTGACTGTTCCTGTACCAGTGCCATAAGTTTTGACAGCAGAGACATTCACTTGTGACTACCCAAATGAATATTGTCCCGAGTCTTGATGCTCAACAGCTGTAGGGGGATTAGCTGCAACAGGGTTCACATTGAAATGGCAGATTTCACAGATTGTTGCCTGGATGGCACCACAAAATGTTCAGTCATCAAAAGTAGGAAGGAAAATTGTTTATTGACACCTATTTCACAGGGATAGGCAGGACAGTTTGAGGATGGAATTTTTCCTCCATGGTTTGAACGGACTTCAGGGATTTAGAGAGTGGAGAGATCAGATAGCGCGCTATATAAATTATTTGACTTGACTTGACTTGACTACCTGCTAGTCAAGAAAAATCAAGACTTTTAGATGTGTCGAAATTATAGGTAGAACTAGTGGAGATTACTAAAGGTTGTCTGGAAATTTCAGATTTAGCTCCTAATAAAAAAAAATAACTGATATATTGGAGTAAAGAAATCGCAGTGCAACATATCACAGATTAACAGAATTGGCAGGAAAATATGAAGTGGAGCTTTCAAAGAGTGTTCCATTGCTAAGAATGTTAAGGGCACAATTTGATAATGAACCTATTGTGACAATGACATCTTCAGGGATGAGGTTACATATTTCAGAACTGGGAAAATGCATCAGCAAATGGAGGCATCTTGACTGATTAGAAAGCAATTAGACAAAGAAGAGGGGAAGAAAAAGAAACCGTCAAATGCAGCAGAAACCAATAGCGAGCTACCACCAGCATCTCCAGATGAAGATGAGGGGCCTGATTCACAAAAAAGTTATCTGAAACAAAATCCTAACTTTACGACTTTGGTTATTCACAAAAGGCATTTAGGAGTAGTAAAGTTAGGAATCCTAACTTTACTACTAAACTGAGACAAACTCCTAACTTTACAACTTTCGGTATTCACATAAGGAAATTAGGAGTAGTAAAGTTAGGAATCCTAACTTTAATACTCCTAAATGCATTTTGTGAATACCCAAAGTCGTAAAGTTAGGATTTTGTTTCAGATTACTTTTGTGAATTTGGCCCGAGGCATTTAAATTTCCAATGAAGATATACCAGATGGAAGATATATGCATGTGCCATGGAATAAAAGTGATTTTCCAACATTTATGAACAAGTTTCTGAAATTGAAAGAGAAATTTCAGAGTGGTATACACAATTTGACAGATTTATCAAAATTGTAAAGGTTTTGTAGAGAGGTTTGAAAAGTTTCCTTGACATTGTACTGCCATGTGATTTGTGGGCTGAGTGTAGACTAGCCATACAATGGCCACGTTTTGAACATCTGAGTGATGTGCATAATGACAACAACGATGAGGTGATTACCTTTTGGAAACGAACCATTAAAGTGATATTAATTGGCTGAAAATCCATAGAACTGCACAAGAGGTAAAATGATCAGTGCATGCTTATTATGAATAATTGTTACAGGTGATTAAACTACACAACAGACAAGAAAATCCTGATAAAAATTAGTAAGCCCATACAGCAAACCGTGGTTTTTGGCAGACAAAACCATTATATGAGATCCTGAGATTTGCAAAATACTGTAGTGATGAGCAAGAAATTAAGGAGAAAAGACTGAAGGAGAAAGTTATGCTTGTACAGACAATATTGGCACAGAAAGGATTTCAGAATCAGTCATTTGCAGGGAACATTCATGAATGCAAGGTGTTGGTTTTCAAGCTGGAGGATAGGTTGCCCAAGAAACAGTGGGTGTTTCACATGGTAAAGGTAGATGCTTTTCAATTGATCCAAATTCTGGGATAGACATTTCAATGTTGGAGAATTCAACTCCTTGTCATTATTGTAACAAAGCTGGGCATTGGAAGAGGGAGTGTAGACAGATACCTAGTAGTAAAATCTTTATTCGGTTTCATTATTACAAAGAAAACCATAAAAGTTTACAAACATTTTCATAAAATTTAACATTGCTAATGGATATTCAATTCATTAAGAGAAAAAGTCATCATTACTTTATCAGAAAGGTTAGGGATTATTATTTTGAAGGTTTAGCCTGTGCTTAAAAATGCATTTTAAAAAGGTGCTAACAACTTTACAAACGTATGCAGAGTTTAAAAATTGTATCCGAAGCATAGCAGGGCGGCATCTTCTAAGGTGAAAAGATCGGAGCAAAGGGATTAGCCAAAGTTTACGGTGTGCAGAGTAAAATTTGCAAATCAGTACGGTGTGCATTGTTGACTGCTCTGATAGTTCATCACATGGGCAGGCAGTTAGACATTCTTCCCAACTGTTTCTTTTAGGGAATGCTACCACCCTATGGAAAATGTTCAACCTGAATCTCGTAAGTAGAAAACGTTCAAACTGTGAGTTTACATAGGTTAGGTATGGTTCCATTTCCAGGGTGGTCTTGGCTGCTATGGAGTGCTGTACGGATGGTTTCTTAATCTCCACGGTAATACGTAACTCTTCGAAATGGCTCAGCGCCTTTGCCTTTAGTTCTTTTTTTGTTATTTCGGCAATGGTTTCGGGATTATGATAATACTCCGCCATTCCTAGGTCTGTGAAAAGTTTTTTTACGTATATGAGCCAGTCTATTTTTTCAGCACAGTCTAAGGTCATGCAGTCCGTAATAATGGCTTTGGTGAGGGTTTTTTTTGTTGAGACCCATATTCGGCGCCAAAGAAGTACGGGTTCGACTTTAGCCAAATCTTCGATGTGTGGTAGTCCCAGTTCTGCATGACAGGCGCAAGTAGAGACTCTTTTTCGAACCGCAAGCAAGAATCTCGTAAAGATATTCTCTGCTACCTGGAGGGCATTTGTGTTTTAGTGTCCCCATAGTCCTGCCCCATAGAGTGCGATGGAGTGGCACTTAGCTCTATAGATCTGAAGTAATTCAACCGGAGGCTTTTTCCCTAGCTTTTCGGCAAATTTCATAAGAGCAGCAATAGAGCGGAGAAGTTGGTGTTTACGCGCTTCTATGGCTGCTCTCCAGTTGAGCTTCTCGTCTATCATAATCCCTAAATAAGGGTACTGGGGGGTGGTTTCCAGCTTTTCATTGTTAAGGAAAATGGCTTTTCAATGTTTCCTGACTTGGCCAGCAACCATAACATAGGTTTTTTTTATGTTTATATGGAGATCTAGGTCGCTCATGAATTTAGCATAGCTGTTCAGGGACTTTTGAAGCTCACGTGAGTGCGTGCTAAGAGCACCGCGTCGTCCACGTACAAGAGCGCGGGCACCAGTCTATTATTCACGCGGGGCAGGTCCAAACCCCCCCTCAGCATTTCCACCTCGAGACCATTGGTGTAGAGGGAGAAGAGGAAGGGGGCAAGGACGCACCCCTGCCTGACCCCACGCTCTACGGAAAAGGATTCCGATAATTCACCCCGTACTCCAAAACGCACCCTGGAAGAGGCGTTAGAGTAAAGTTCTCTTAGAAAAGTCACGAGAGCCTCATCTATTCCCATATTGGACAGCACCGACCATAATTTTGCATGGGAAACGCAGTCGAAAGCCGCGGAAAGGTCAACATAAACCATGTAGACCTTCCTGCGCTTTGCCGACACGTATTTTCCCAACAAAAGGGCCAAGTTCAAGGCTTGTTCCGTTGTTCCAAGTCCCTCTCGGAAGCCATACTGGATATCCGAGAGGGTCCCGGTATCGTCTGCCCAGTCCTGCAAACGCTGGAGTACCACTCTACCCAGTACTTTCTCCAATGAATCGAGGAGGGAAATAGGTCGATAACAAGTCACCTCCTCTCTATTGCCCTTTTTAAAAATGGGTACCAGTATTGATTGTGTCCAAGAGGTAAGTAGGCCACACTTCATTGTTGCGTTGAACACCCTGGTTATAATAGGGGCCCACAGGTCTAATTTAAACTTGAAAAAATCAACCGGTACCCCATCCGGGCCTGGGGCTTTTCCACTCTTGCTAGCGTTAACTGCCGCAATTACCTCGTGTAATTCAATTGTCAGTGGAATTGGGAATGGTTTATCCTGATTTGGGCTAAAACTTCTACCTGTGGGGGCTACTGCCGGGGTTTGTCCGAAGATCTTAGCAAAGTGATTGACCCAGGTTTGGCCCTCAATAGCCACTTCTATGCTAGGGTGGTCATCTACGTCCATCAGGAAAGGTGCTTTTACCACCTTCCAAAACAGATCGCTGTCTTTATTAAGTGAACTTTCATGCAGCTGATCCCATAGGGCCTTTTTTAGCTCTTCTTTTCGCGCCTTACACACGAGCCTATATTGGTTCCTCAAATTCCTAATCTCCTCCTGATTTCTTGTTGTTTTAGATAATGCTCTCTTTAAGTTTCTATGGGCAGCGGTACAATCTGGGTTAAACCAACCTTTTTTTCTTTCCTTAAACCCTTTCTGATTCCCGGTAAGGCATTCATTTACTTTAACTAATATTAGTTTAAAATGGGTTATGACTTTCTCTTCGCTGGCCTCAAGGTCTAAACAGTTCAATATTGCAGGTTTTGCTTCAGTTACCACCTTGTTTGTCAGCTCATTAGGGTCGATCTTTCCCCACCCCAAAGTGTAGCCATTTGTTTTTGTGAGCTGTATGTTGTCCTGGGTAAGGGTGGAAATTAAAGTCTGGGCTAGTGGCTGGCCTTGTTCCAAGATTAGTTCAAAGGCTAGGGCCGAGTGGTCGCTCAATGTATTGATTTTAACTTTGAAGTTTGTGGTCCTATTTACTAGGGTCGCTGTGATGAGGATATAGTCGATAGTTGTTTCACAGCCCCTGCCGAGGTAGGTTGGGTCCAGTTTCCCAGTTAAGGGATTAATTTGGTTTAATATGACTAGGTCCAAGCTGGACATAGTTTCATTTAACAAATCACCCACCACTGAATGACTAAAGTGGGTTATTTGAGCTTCTGAATCGCCTCCCATCCCACAAACAGCGCTGTTAGGCATCATACAGGGATGATGGTTAAAATCACCTCCCCAGACAATGCTTGCGGGTTCCAGCCCTAGTGTTAGTCTCGTGCCACTAGTCAGTTTCTTACAAAGGGCCCCCAGCATTTTTGTTCTCTCTGTTGCCCCTGTATTATCGTATAAGTTAACGAGAATTATTGTCCTCTTTGTCTTGAAGACCAGCTTTAGGATTTGATAGTGGGGTTCTAGACTAAGTACTGTGACTTCCAGACCTGGTATAGTGTTTGATATGTAGATTACCAGCCCACCTTTGGGTCTTCCATGGGTTTCTGCAATCCCTGCTGAGAAGTAAGTTTTGTAGCCTATCAGGTGCATTTCTTTCGTGAGCCAAGTCTCCTGAAGGGCCAAAACTTGACATTCTTTAACAAAGTCTTGGATACTTCCACCCAGAATTTTATCTCGGAGACCCGCAACATTTCAGAACATTATTTGGGTATTTTCTGCTCTCCTGGAGGGAACCTGTCCTTTATTTGACCTATCTTCCATGTCCCTTACGGCTATCTCTGAGTCTATGTTAAGTTCCCTATGAGTTAAAATGGGGGTCATGTTTGATTTACTCCGTCTGATGGGATCTTCCACCTCCCTCGGATTTGTTCCATTCAATTGGGTCAGTTGGAGTTGACCTTTATTACTGCAAGTTTCAGCTGGGATGCCTAGGATGGTATCGTCCAAAGGAGTATCTTCTTTTGTCATGTGGGGTTCTTGCAGCGGAAATTCATTGCTGGCAAGTCAGTCTATTCCTTCTAAGCCACTCAGCGTTGAGAAGGGGTTGAATATTGGTATGTTGTAATCTGGGAGTATCGGATGGTAGTTGTTGTTAAACAAATTATTCTGATAAGGATGAGGATAAGGTGACTGCGGAAGTTGGTTTGAGAAGTGATTCTGAGTGAATTGATAGCCTACTTCTCTCCACTCTGGGTGTTGCCTTCTAATGTGATGGTGAGTTGGCTTGTTTATTAATTCCCATGGGTAGAAGTAGCTGACATAATGTGTCGAAATGTTGTCCCCCACTGTAGCCTCATACCAATCACCTATGGTTCCCACCACCCTATGATCCTTAAAATTGATGATTATCACATCCCCCCTTTTGTCTTTCGGCCTTGACCCCACCCAAACAGCCCGCCTTACTGACAGGATTTCTCCATTAACATGTGCAGGGAGGGGTCTATTCTGCTTCAACCAGTAGATAGTTTTGTTTTTTAAAGCGTGGTAATTTTCTCTGACGCCTTCAGCTAATTCTGGTACTCCTGCCATAATGATTGTATATGGTGCAGATTCAGGAGGTAAATCAACTACCCTGCGTCTAAATCTTTTTGTGCACTGTGGTGACTGCTCGTCCGGCTCTCTAGTTGGTATGAGGTTCGTAGGAGGATTAAGGTTGGTGTTTGGTATGGGGAGGGTTCTTTCTACAGGATTCCTCCCTGTCGTGTTGTTACCCCTTGCAGTTGCTTTCACCCCATCTTTTACCTGATTGCTGTTGAGTGGTTTTGGATTTTCATTATTTATTGTTTCTTTTGAGCTTTTGGCCACCGCTTTTTTCCCTTGCGTTGTTCCAGGTTTCAAGGACGCACTACTGGTAGATGGTTTTTCCAGTGGTAGAGCGTTTTGGCCTGTGGGGTTTTGTGTAGAATGTTTATGGAATTGTGGCGATAATTTGGTAATGGCCGCAGTGTTATCTATTAAATGTTTGCCCAAATTTTCTAAATGGGAGCTTATTAGTCTTGTTCTCTCCAGAAGAGGAAGCATAAGTGCCTTCACTATTACCTCTATTCTGGAGAGAAGTTCAGCCTCCATTTCAGGAAAAAGTCCTGTCGTGGTGCGCGTTTTCTGCGCCGTGCTGGGCATGGGGGGTGTTGTGGGAGAGGGGGTTGTGTTCAAGATGGTAATTGTGCTTGAGAAGGGGGGGGGGCGGTTGTCTCTTTCGTTTCTTTTTTTTTTTTTTTTTAAATTTTTTTTAGTCCTCATAAGTGCAATATTTGAAGTAAGGAGTTGTCGGGGCCCCTTTCTCTCATTGAATCTTACCCTTCACTGTCCTAACATAGGGTGTGTGTAACTGGACAGTTCCCCTGGAGCGTCAACTATGAGAGAGGAGGGTCCCCTTGTTTCCAATACTTTGTAGAAGGATTGAGTACGGGGGGGTGGAGCTAGCCATTATGGCTACTCAGCAGGCCTTCTCCTGCGTTTCCATTGCTTACACATAATCATTGGACTTATGTAAACGTTTGTCGTATCAATCACACAGCCAGTTTTACATCTTGGATACCTCCATTATTTAATTTGCACCTTGCTGGTAATTTTCCCAGATTTCCCAGAACTTGAGTTTTTTTCTGGGGGCCTTTCTTTTATCAAGTCTATAGGTTCTTAGTATGGAGTTTAACCAATCACTATGAATTGGAGGAAAAGAGC
This sequence comes from Lissotriton vulgaris, assembly GCF_964263255.1. Taxonomy (NCBI): domain Eukaryota; kingdom Metazoa; phylum Chordata; class Amphibia; order Caudata; family Salamandridae; genus Lissotriton; species Lissotriton vulgaris. Next base: position 1,085,926,729 of record NC_141697.1, on the reverse strand, counting down.
TTACCCAGTTTATACAAATTTCTCTCCTTGCAAGCAAAATTAATAAAAAAAGGAGATTTTCCTGGAGAGTAGAAAGCTTATCAAATGCATTTGAGCTCCTCACCCCAAAGATAATTAAGTCGGTACTTACATTTAGATGTCTTCCTAACACCCCATCCAAGGTCTTACCCACATCATTCCAGAAGCCGTCGAGAAGGGGGCACTGCCGAAACATGTGTAGATCGTCGGCTCTTTCCAGCCCACATTTGGGGCAGGCCTTCACCGTTGACCCAGCAAACTTCGATAACTTTTTAGGGGTCCAGTAGGCTCTATGAGAGGTGAAAAGATGGTTTCTCTTTAAGGCAGCTGAAGACAAGATTGTCCAGCATTTACTCATAGATACTTGCCATTGGTTGTTTAACTCCGGCGTCGGCAGATCTTTCCCCCATACTCTCTCCGGAATCCTGAAATCTTCCTCTCCTCCCAGAATCAAGGCCCAATACCAAAGTGTGATTTCTTTATGAATAGTGTCTGTTTTCTGCATTTCACTTTCCAGGGAAGGGTTCCCAGATCTAGATTCTTTTAATGATTTCGACCAACCTGAAAGTTGATAGAACTTGAATTTAGAAAGTGTGCCCAAAGTCTTGGAGGATAGGATATTCCACTCCAAAAGGTTGTTTCCAGACATCAGTTGACCCCACGTGGTTAGACCAGCTGCTTTTATAGGGAGAGCTAGTTTGTCTTTAAGGCACTCAGGGGTGCCAGGAGAATCCCAGATGGGGGCCAGGTCGCTATAATAGGGAATGTTTAGAGTGCATCTTATGCTAAACCACAATTTGGCCGCGGATTTCAGCATCTTTAGTTTAATTTTTTTAAAGAACTTCGGGTGTCCGAATTTATATAGAAAGTGGCTGGTTTTACCGGTCATAGTCTGGAAATACAAAGGGTAGCAATTAAAAACACATAGGAGCTTTCTATTAGATTTAAATTGGAAAGCTCTACAATAATCATAGAGATCAGGGCTTGCAATGCCCCCCTGGATTTTTTTCCTTCTTAACTTGTTCCAGGCAATTCTAGGATTTTTTGAAGACCATATGAAGCTTGTGATCTCGCTCTGGATTTTTTTTAGAGTTATTTTATTAAATTCAAGGGGGATAGCACCAAAGATGAAAGTAAATTTTGGCAGGATTGACATTTTAATTAAGTTCGATTTGCCTTGAAACGACAAAGGGAGACCCCCCCAAACTTTCAATAATCTTTTAACGTCCTTGTCTATTCTTTGGAGATTTATATGGGTGACTTTGTCTAAGTCTTTGACTAGGTCTATACCAAGATATCTAATTTTATCTTTGTTATGGGGACTAATAAAGTTGTCGTTCCAGGTCATGGTTTCAGTCTTGTTTTGATTGACTTGATAGCCAGATATACTCCCGAACCTGGTCAATGACTCCTCAGCTGTAGTTAGTGCCCCCCTAAGGTTATCTGTAAAGATCATAAGATCATCTGCGTAAAGCGCGATTTTTTTAGACCAGTCTTGAAAAGTAAAAGGAGAGATTAAGGGGTCTGATCTAAGACGTTCCGCCATCGGTTCTATAAAGAAATTAAACAGGAGAGGCGAAAGGGGGCATCCCTGCCTAGTTCCTCTCTTTATCTGGATGTTTGGGGTCAGACTGCCATTTATTAGGATTTGGGCTCTCGGAGAAGTATATATTTTAGAGACCACGTTTAGTATGTTTCCCCCTAAATTAAACCTTTCCAAAACTCTGTTTAGGTATTCCCAGTTGACTCTGTCGAACGCCTTTGCGGCGTCAATGGTAATTATCGATAGAGGGGTTTTCTCATTGGATGCAATATCTATGGTGGCAAACAACTCCTGCGTTAAATCTTGTAGTTGTCTTCCCGGAATGAACCCCTTCTGATCGTTGTTTATTAAGAGCCCTGCTATTTTTCCCAGTCTCTTCGCCATAATCTGCGTGAAGATTTTATAGTCGCAATTAAGGATCGAGATAGGACGATATGACTCACATTTTCTTGGGTTTTTGCCCTGTTTTAAAAGGATGGTAATTATTGCTTCATTCCAAGAATCGGGAAGATTAGCTTTATCTACAAATATTTTATTCAGCAGTGAAGTTATAGGTGAAATCAAGACCTCTCTTAATTTTGAGTAAAATTCATTGGGAAGGGCGTCTGGCCCAGCTGCTTTACCATTCTTAAGGTTTTTTAATACTTCCTCCACTTCCTGAGTTGAGATTTCCACATTTAGTTCCTTTCTCAATTCAGGTGTTAAACTGGAAAGATTTAGGGGGTCTAGGAAGTGATCTATTTCTTCCAAGTTAGGATAGCAATCTTCATTATATAAATCAGAAAAAAAGGAGAAGAATTCTTGTTTTATTACTATATCATCAGACCCATTCTCTACAATGTTTCTAGGGTCGACACAAACGACTTTATTCCTAGTTTGTTCTGTCTTCGTTTTCCAGGCAAGAAGTTTGCCACATCCTTCTCCATATTCGTAATGAGCTAGTTTGCTTGCTTCCCATTTTTCTCTCACTTTATTTTCTAAAATTTCAGCTAGGTTTTCTCTTTGGTTCATTCTGATCGCCTCTAGATGTTCTTTAAGAGCGGAAGATGTAGCTGCATCTATTTGTATATCCAGATTTTTAATCTTATCTTCCAAGATTGAAATTGATTGTTTTAGGCCCTTTGATTTGTGCACCGCCAAGTTACGAATATAGCCTCTTAATACAGCTTTATACGCATCCCAAGTGATCTGTGCAGAGGTACCTTCTTTATTTTCCTCAAAGAAAGTGCTAGTTCGTGATTTTAACTGGTCAATAATCTGGGGATCTAAGAGAATTGTGCGGTCCAGAGTCCATCTGAAGATGTCATTATTCGGCTCTAATTTCATGGTGATCTGGACTGCTGAATGATCTGAGAGATGGGCGGGGATGTGTTCTACGATGACTGTTTTTTCAATCAGACTATGGTCCACAAGAAAAAAGTCAATTCTTGATTGTACTCCAAGTTTTTTGTTTTTAAAAGTAAAGTTGTTCTGATTGTCTCCTTTTAATTTCCAGATATCAACTAACCTCAAATCTCTTTTATAAACCCCCAGTCAGTCTCTCATTTTCGGCAAAGTTGTTTGTCTTCTTATGGGGAGTCGGTCAGTTTTTGGGTCAAGGATTATATTAAAGTCACCCCCTAAAATTATTGGAGCAGGGACCAGGAGTAAATGAGAATATAGTGATTGTAGGGGGACCGGATCATCCGAGTTAGGGCCGTAATACCCCACCACTGTTAGGGCGTTGTTTCGAATCCTTACTTTAGCCAGGGCCCATCTCCCCTTTGGGTCCGCTTCAAAAGCTTCCACTTTGACATTCAGAGATTTTTTAAAAAGGATGGCAATGCCTTTGATAACACACTCCTGGTTGGTACAGACATATGAATCGACCCAGTGAAGTTTTTTCACGATGTCTTCCCACTCTTTTTTTAATAAGTGAGTTTCTTGAAGTATTATTATCTCGCTGTCTACCGTTTTTAAATATTCTAGTATTCTCCTTCTTCTACTCTTGATTCTTAGTCCATTGACGTTCCAGGAAATAATTTTAACTTGAGAATTATCTTTATTCATTTTATGTGGGTTCTTTTATTTTTGTTTTTATCTTTTGGGTGCTCCGAGTTCTCCTTCTGTTCATTCTGTTGCTGCTGAGGACTATTTTTCTTTTTTTTTTCCCTAGTTTGCTCCCGTATCCCGTGCATATTTTTTATATTTTTTTGTTTCATTAAATCACTAGTGTACCTATAAAAACGAGGTAAATTAAAAGAGTCCCCCCCCCCTGGGAAAACCTCCCTTTCTTCTTCTTTGGGCTTACTAAAGCCCTCTTTGAGCTCCGTGCTTGACAGACGTGAAAAGGAAACATGAGGCGCCAACTAGTTCCTCATCTGATCTCGCAGTTGTTCTAAGAAATTTTCGGCTTCTTTGATGTCTTTTATGTTATGCATTTTGTTTCTCCACATTATCCTTAGAGATGCAGGAAATTTCATCTGGACTGAAGCGCCCAGAGCTTTCAGCTCCGGCATCAACTGCCCCAGCTCCCACTGCCTGTCTTGGGTAGCCTTGGAGATATCTGATCTGATCCTAAAGGACCAATCGTCCTTGTTGTGAGAACCACTTTTTATTGCTTCACTTAGTAGTCTTTCCTTGATGGAGTATGTTCGAAAGTTAATTAGAATTTTTCTTGGGTTCTTCCTCTCCTTACTTCTACCAAAGGGGTCTCTGTGAACCCGCTGTATGTCCTCCTCCAGTCCTAGGTCCTTGCACCAAGGGAAATACTCCTCTAGAAGTGCGATAATGAATTTTTTGATGTCCGTACTTTCTCTGCCTTCCGGAACATTTAAGACTCTCAGGTTATTACGTCTGGAGTGGTTTTCTAGCGTCTCCAGCTTATCTGCAAAGGTTTTATCATTTTCTCTTAGCTTTCTTATTTCCTTTTGGTTGGAATCCACTCTCCTGCATAGTGAGACAACCTCCGCCTCGACTGCCGTGACTCTGTCTCCAAGGGCATTTAGTTTTGTGTCTAAGAGATCACAGGCTACCTGTATCTTGCCTTGATTTCCCTCCGAGATTTCAAATCTGGACCTCATTTCAACCATCATTTTCTCTAAAAAGACTTCAGTGGAGGATTTTGTCGGGAGCTCAGAGTGAGACTGGTCTGAGGTTAAAATAGGGGTCTCTGATTGAGGCTCAATCTGAATGGAAGGAGGGTCTTGGGGGATTAGAGGTTCATCTTCCGTTAAAGACGGGGGCAGAGTAGACATCAGGCTGGCTAAGGTTTGGGGGGGGCTATAGTTGATACAAGGAGGGGCTCCGACCTTGGGCTCAGCTCCACTAGACACTTGAATGATGTTAAGCTCACCGTCCTTCTTTCTCTTTTCTTCCTGTTTCTGTTCTTGAATTTTAAAGAGGGATCTCAAAGAGGGAGTCACTTTGATTTTAGGGGGGTCAACCCCCTCTCGTAGGTCAGTAGGACCCCCGGATTTTTTGAATGTCTTCCCACCCTTAGCCTGTACCTTACAGGCTTTCCTGGTTTTATTTTTAGTACTTCGAGGAGGAGGGGGAACCAAGGGTTTTGTACTTATGGCAGGGTTGGACTTTAGAAATTGCCTGTTCCTTAGACAGTATGTTGATTTTCCTGAGCAATCAGAGGTCTGCCCCGTCACCTCCGGGACCTCCGGGATATCAGAAGATTTTTCTACAGCCCCACGACCCCCCTCTTTGATTGAAGCACAGGAGAACGCCCCGGTGTCAGTATCAGAAGAGCAATCCCCCTTATGTAATTTTTCCACGCTCACACTTTCACAATTGCTGTTTGCTGTCTGTGCCTTATCGGGACCTTTTGCGCTGCACCCCGCCTTCAGGATCCCCCCCTCGCTTACCCGGATCATATGTTGCGTAGAAGAGGTTTCTGTGTTCTTCCCCTCCGTGTCTGCAGTCAGGAAAGAATTCGCAGCGAGCTCCGAGTCATGCCCCACTGCAGTCAAGTCAAGCCTTACTGCTGTACACTCAAGTCCGGGACTCTTGCGGAGACCAGCAGCATTAGCGTAGGGTGTGCTGCCTCCACCTCCCTTGCCCCGGAAGAAGACGGAGATTCTCCTTGCAGCCCTCCGGCAGTTTTCTGTAGCTTCAGAGGCCGCCTCCCACCGGCTGAGGAGAGACAGGAACACAGAGCTCGGCTGCAGCTGCGGCGCCCGGTTCTCACGTGAAGCAGGTAAGGAAAGCAGCGTCTCTGCACGGCAACCCCCGGACCCAATAATCATGTCCGTGAGAGCTGGGGGTAGGAGGGCGGAAAGAGAAAAATCCGATTCCTCTTTCGTTTCTTTGGATGATTGTTTATTTGTTCTAATGGAGGTGGAGGGGAAACAGAGAAATTGGGGGAGCTAGATAGTCTAGATGTATTAGGGCTGACTAGAAGGATTTCAGGGGCTGGATCTGGTTCGTTACTGGGTGTGTGAATTATTCCGTCTCTCACCTCATTTCCAAGAAGCGCAAGTGAATCAATGTCAATAGAGGGAATGATGGAGATCTGGGAATCAGAAACGTTCACATTTGGTGAGCGGGCTTTCCCAATCAAACCTAGGGAAGAGCGCTTACCAGTTAACAGGTCCATCGATAGGCGTTTTTCAGTATCCGCTATTTCTTTTTCTAAGACGATTGTGACTCTTTTAAAGAATTGATCGATAGTTCCTGTTACTGGCCCCTTCGATGAATTTACAGTTATATTCTTGGATTTTGCGTGGTCCGAAGACATGGTTGTTCAGGGGTATATTGGATGAGGAGCAATGTCTAGTACGCCGTAAATTGGTAGGAAAGTCCTTGCTGGTAGCAGCAGTAAAAATTGACACTTACCAAAGAATAGGCGTTAGAGGGGTGGCCCGTTCCGTCCTTGATCGTCCTTGGACGGCCACAGACAGTCCCGCCCTTGTCCCTGGCTTCTCCCGGGCTTCTCCAGGCGCACTCCCGCGCGCTCCCGCGCAGCGGGGACACGTCTACCTTTAAATAGCAAATAATGTGATTGGCGGGTGGGAGAGCAGCACAGATGATCGGAATAGGGCGCGCAGGGACTCCTGGTCCTCAGAGTCCCTGCTGGTGCTCGCAGCCCTGCCGGTCAATGGAAGACAGCCCCCTTGGCAATACTGCTCCGTTAGTTTTAGCCGCGCTGCGGGACCCGCGAAGCGGGTCCCGCGAAGCGTTGCTTTTGGCTGATGCAGGCTCCAATGGAAAGCAGGGCAGAGTCTAAAGCTACTCTGTGCTGGTCAGCGTTTTGGCGTCCAAGTAAAAATCCCACTTGCTTTCTGAATAAGCAGCCCTTTAGCTCCGTGGGTGGGTGGGCGGGGCCAGCAGGGAGAGCAGCCCAGCTGATCGGAATAGGGCGCGCAGGGACTCCTGGTCCTCGGAGTCCCTGCTGGTGCTCGCAGCCCTGCCGGTCAATGGAAGACAGCCCCCTTGGCAATACTGCTCCGTTAGTTTTAGCCGTGCTGCAGGACCCGCGAAGTGGGTCCGGCGAGGCGTTGCTTCTGGTTGATGCAGGCTCCAATTGAAAGCAGGGCAGAGTCTCAAGCTACTCTGTGCTGGTCGGCATTTCGGCGTCCAAGTAAAAATCCCACTTGCTTTCTGAATAAGCAGCCCTTTAGCTCCGTGGGCGGGTGGGTGGGGCCAGCAGGGAGAGCAGCCCAGCTGATCGGAATAGGGCGCGCAGGGACTCCTGGTCCTCGGAGTCCCTGCTGGTGCTTGCAGCCCTGCCGGTCAATGGAAGACAGCCCCCTTGGCAATACTGCTCCGTTAGTTTTAGCCGCGCTGCAGGACCCGCGAAGCGGGTCCGGCGAGGTGTTGCTTCTGGCTGATGCAGGCTCCAATGGAAAGCAGGGCAGAGTCTCAAGCTACTCTGTGCTGGTCGGCGTTTCGGCGTCCAAGTCCAAGACCAAGATACCTAATAGAGTAAGTGAAGATGAACAAATGCAGTGGGCAAACGGAGCACACATGCAGAATATTCGAGTTCAAATGCCTGCGCAAAGAATGCAAATGTCAGTACATTTACAAGTTCCTATGATGACGGTTCCACAAGTCCCAATGACCCCACAGAACATGGGAAATCTGAGATTTAAAATGAATCGGGTACCAAGAGCAAACCCAGACCCTTTTAAAAAATGTTACCCATTCCAACAGTTCCCCATGTTGGAAAATGAAAGTTGTGACTCTGAAAATTCCCCATGAAGGTGCCTGAGGGGGAGGAACATTGCGTCTTAAAGGTAGACCAAAATGGATTATTTGTAGAAGGATAAGTTAATGGTTTACAAGTGTCATTTCTGATTGACACCAGAGCATCCTGATCCACTGTTAGAACAGCTGAAGTGCCAGACCTACCCCTATCGGGAAAGAAGATCCAAGTTGAAGTAGTTGCAAATAAAAAAATGACAAATCCGTATTCAGAGAAAGTGTCTGTAAAAAAAAGGGTCAAATGGCTATGGGATTTGAAGGATCTTATGTTTAAATTGGGCCTAGCCGAATCCTGGGAGAATCAGGCCCTTTTAACTAAGGTAGAGCTAAAAAAGATCTACTGGACCTGGGTTAATCACCAGCTCCTACATCACTCCAGGCTTGGGAGATTAACTAATGAATTTCTCCACCTCAAAAAAGTTGGTTACCAGGAGCCATAGCTAGATTTTATTAGAATCCATAGAGATAGGACATTTTACATGCAGTTCTGATTTGGGTCCTTAAATTTAAATTCCACGCTTGCACAACGGGAGTCAACAAAATACACCTCAACTCATTGTCCGTGCTGTGAAACCCAGCAAGAATCGGTAGCCCATCTATTATTTGCATGCCCTGCTTACAAACAGGCTAGGACAAAATGGCTTAAGCCAATTTGTGCCCAACTGGGAACAAAAAACCATCTAGTGGCACTTCGCATTTTGCTAACTGATGCCTCAAGGCCTCTGTTTGTTTGTGGAGTTTGCAAGTATTTGGGTTGTGTATGGATTATCAACTCAAAAGCAAATAACAAGGTAGTAGGTCCAAAGATGTAGCCAAATAACTACTGTTGGAGCTGTCTTGTTAATCTTTGATGCTTAGCGACATGCCTGAGATATCTGAAATAGAAATCGTGTATTTTACCTTGTAAGGGCAAATTAGTATTTTGGTAAAGTATGTTTACCCCTAGGATGGCTAAAAAGTGTAATGTTTTAAATCTCTGCTTTTAATCTTTTAATATTTTTATGCACTGCCACATTTTTATACTTCTTTTATGATTCTGTAATGCTTTTATGATACTTGCTATCGAATGAAGCTTATTTGATGGAAAATAAATTACATTGAAGAAATTCATCAGTTTTTAATGTGATTCTAGTCCTGTAAACCCACTAGGAAGACATCTTTTGTGCAAGTGAAATTGCAATATTTACTTCACAATAGAGGGTGTTGAATTCCAAATGCATGATGAAGATGTTGTAGTTAAAATGACCCAACATGGAACAACTTTAGGATTGTACCGAGTGAGATGAAGTGAAGATTTACCTCTGAGTTAAAAGATACAGTAAACCCAGAAGAAAGCATATTGGACTGATTAAAAGTGTAGAACCTGTCCAAATTGCAGTAAAACCAAATGAAATTTTCCCAGGAATGCCACCTTATAATTTGACGCCAGAGACAATTACAGGAATAACACCAGTGATTGAGAGCCTGCTATGACGGAATTTTAAAAGAAATGTTTGAAGCTGTTGCAATCACCTATTATGAGTTTATAAAATCCCAATGGGAAATATTAAAATGTACAGGATCTTTGAAACATTAACAGCATATTTGTTCCATGTTTTCTCATGGAACTGAATCCAGCAGCAATACTTTTCCAGATTCCTTGCACTGCAGAATGTTTTATGGTTGTGGATCTCTGTCAGGCTTTCTTCTCTATTCCTGAACATGAGGACAGTAAGTACGTGTTCTCATTCATGTTTAAAGATAGAGTTTTGGCATGGTGTTGAGTTCCATAAGGGTATACAGAGAGTTCATCAATCTTTAAAAAGATCTTGAAAGAGAATGTTGAAACTCTACAGATGCCTTGCAGTACAGTACTTGTGCAGTACATTGATGACTTACTTGTGGCATTACATACACAAGAAGCTGGTAAACAGGATGATATTACATCAATAAATCATTTGACTAAGAATGGGCATACAATTTCTCCAAACAAACTGCAAAAATGTTAAAAATATGTTTTTGGAAGGTGGTTTATTGATAGGTGCAGGTAGGTACCTACAGCTAGTAAGAAAATCACAATCACAAAAAGGTCAAGCCTCAATAAATTGATCCTTGCTTAACTGTAGGTAGCTTGGCTCACAAGCAGTCAGGCATAACTTTGAAGACAGGTGTATACTGCATTTAATATAACCAATTTAGTAAATAGGTAAGGCACAACACACAATAAAAATCATGTTCCAATTTATGAAAAAACCAAATATTCTTTATCTTTAGAATGACATAAAAACAAGAGAAATCCAATGTAGGAAATTGGAGATATGAATATTTAAAGATCACATAGAAATATGTGCTTTCTAGTACTCCCGAAGATGAGGCAGGGCTAATGGATGTAGCCTGCCATCGTTGACTGTCTGATTGTAGATACGACTATATTGTATTGTATATATATATTGGGGGACAATAGCGAAAATCTGCCGAGTGCAAGGCAGGAACCAACTCACCTTCAGGACGACTGCTGCTGGGCGCTGGGCTGCTGACGCCGCTGTTACCTCCCGCTGCCGGTGCCAATTACCATCTCGGCTGCCGAGAGGAGGAACTACGGTTCCCAGCGTCCCTTGCAGCTGCAGATGACCACTTCCTGTCCCGCGCACCAGGAGGTGCATAAAATCACGGAGCTCCCTCGGAGGAGCGGGGACAATAGCGAAAATCTGCCGAGTGCAAGGCAGGAACCAACTCACCTTCAGGAGGACTGCTGCTGGGCGCTGGGCTGCTGACGCCGCTGTTACCTCCCGCTGCCGGTGCCAATTACCATCTCGGCTGCCGAGGGGAGGAACTACGGTTCCCAGCGTCCCTTGCGGCTGCAGACTACCACTTCCTGTCCCGCGCACCAGGAGGTGCATAAAATCACGGAGCTCCCTCGGAGGAGCGGGGACAATAGCGAAAATCTGCCGAGTGCAAGGCAGGAACCAACTCACCTTCAGGAGGACTGCTGCTGGGCGCTGGGCTGCTGACGCCGCTGTTACCTCCCGCTGCCGGTGCCAAGTACCATCTCGGCTGCCGAGGGGAGGAACTACGGTTCCCAGCGTCCCTTGCGGCTGCAGACGACCACTTCCTGTCCCGCGCACCAGGAGGTGCATAAAATCACGGAGCTCCCTCCGCGTCGCGGACGCGCGCGGACGGCGCTGGGCAGAGGGCGGGCCGTCTGTGGCCGTCAGTGGTCAGCTGTGGTCGGGCGGGCCACCCCTCTAACATTGCCATCTTGATTGTGGTGAGTTCACTTCAATTACCATGGAGTCTGCTGATATAGTTGCTACACAGGATGATTTCCCATTCCCCCCTCCCACATTTGAGTCCCTACTTGAAAATGCACTTAACTTGGTCTCTAACGAAATAGCTGATACTGAAAGAAGAATGTCTTTGAGCTGTACCAACAATATTACACAGCCAATATCATTGTCAACTTGCCCAAGAATCCCATTATCACCAGCTGTTGTAATTACAAAACCGGTACTGGTACCCACACTCCCCGTATCCCTGTTGACAGAAGCTGCCTCCACTATTACATTTGCCTCCCAGGAAGATGTTAATATCACTGGAACCATGGAAGCCAATAATAAACAGGGAGGGGAAAAACGCAAAAGAGGTACCGCCAAGCCAAGTGCCAATAAAAGGAAACAACCACTAACTAACAAGAGTCAGCCCACGCCACAGAGCCTGTGGAATAAACAAAAATCTTCTGGGGCACAAACTATTCATGTTGTCGATAAAGACTCAGTGGATGCGGATGACATTCCCACCGCAACCACTAGTAACTCAAGTGGGAACTCTAATACGATATGGACACAAACCACACTAATGTTAGATAACTATAATCTCTCAAAACAAAATGGAAACCTTATAGAAACTATAGTTGACACTATTTTTAATCGACTAGAGAAGCAAATGATCAAACAGTTTAATAACGTTTTTAAAAGACTTGATAGATTAGATAACCTGGTTAAAAACGAAGAAGTAAAAAGAAAGGGGACTGTTATCCTGGATCAAATTAGAGCTGATCGTCTGCTAAAAGAGCTTGAGTCTGTAAGCAACACTCTGTCACAGAAGAAGCAGGAAGCTTCCACTTTACTGGGTGGGGGCCCCAGAAACCCTGGATTATTATCACCGCCTATTGTACCACCGACAATTCAACCCCGACTTGTCAATGGCGGGAAGAACTTGGCGAAATCCAACTTACCTTCCAAATCTACCCCGAATAGCTGCCCCCCCGTTACTACTAACGCAAATACCATCAACCACAATAATGGCTCCACCCAACCGACAACAGCAGCAAGGTCAACCGCTGATAACAACAAAGGTACCGGGCAATCTGGGAAAGGTAGGCCTTTTAAACATCAAGGGCCTGCCCTACATCTGCCACCGGATGCTTGCCCTTTTGTCCTGGTCCTTGCAGGTGTACCACCGCTGAGGGAGGAACAGGGGGAATCGTGGGTACAATTGCGAAATAAATGTATAGACTGGCTAACCAAGCACAAAGGTGTCGGATATGATATTTCGAAAGAGATTCTATCGGCCCGCAGGGTGTCTTGGGTTGGGCCTCTATTTAAAGATAAGGAAGGCGACTGCATAGTTCTCAATTTTAAAAATCCTGGTACTGTAAGATATCTACTCAATAGAAATAACAACTGCTCTGCTATTTCCACTGTTGCAACCATGTTACCTCTGAGTTATTTTTACAGACAACCTCCAATGCAATTTCGGTCACCTTTAATGCAATCTCAACCACCTCCAATGCATTTTCAGCCACCTCCTATGCAATTTCAGCCAGCTCCATTCCCATTTAAGATGTTCAACAGATTTGCACCTTTGTCGGATTTGGACATGCTAGACTGACCGTCAGTGATCAACCCAGTTGAACTATCTTTGGTACCCATCTCTGAACCTCAGGAAGTTCTACAACTCCCGCCGCGGACTGTAGCTAGTCAAAAATCCCCAAACCACAGAATGTCTGTCCAGGATTCCGAACTATCCCTCGTAAGCTGGAACATAGCGGGTCTTAATTCTAAACTGAAAATTAAAGAATGGTCAGATTGGGTCAATGACAACTGTGACATACTGATGCTACAAGAGACTTGGTGCACAACTATGCCTACAATGGAGGGATTCAGCTGCTATAACTTAATGGCATCCCCTTCACCTATGGGTCGCCCTAGTGGGGGCCTATCTATCTGGACTAAAATAAAAACCGGGGTACAAACTAAATTGATCCCTACACAGGGTAAATGTTTTATGGCTATGAAGTATACCAACAGGATGAAACTATGTATAATTAATTTTTATAATAATGATTTTGTTACCCGCCCTAATAATAATTTTTTGAAATTATTTAATTTTATCGATGAAATTATGGAGGGGCAGAAGCATGGGTCCTTTGATGGCATTTGCATTGGAGGGGATTTTAATGCCCATATGTACCGCAATAGCCCATTGTGTAGAAATGGAGAGGAGCTGAAAGACCATCTAGCCTCCCATGACCTATTGAATGCTATGGAAATTGCAGGAACAAGTGCAAGCAATATATTGACTCCTACATATATTGGCCAGGGCTGTGCTTCCACAATAGACTATGTGTTTATCTCTCCGACAATAAGCGATATAATTTTAAAAGCAGAAGTCATCTGTTCCGTATATAGTGATCACTATCCACTTAGAATATACTTAAAAAATCTGCAGTTCACGAAGGATGCATCGAGAGTAGAGATTGGGGCACAAAATCTGGCATTATCCACTGATAGATTAAGATTAATATGGAAAGGGGTGGACAACAAAGATATTTTAGCTAGAGTTATCAATAAACACCCAACGCTAGTAGAGATTTGTCTGTCGCACAATAGTCCAGGCAATGATGTGGTTGTTGCCTTTAGTAATCTTTGCAGGGCTATTAAAAAAGAATCTTCTAAACCAGCCAGGCCTAATAAAGATCATGGCCCCTGCTGGTTTGACTCTTCCTGCTCTAAGGCTAATAGGGACCTGAGGGCGGCCCTAAAAACCAACCCAAGGGACGCCCTACTTGTTAGAGACCTAAGATCAAAATATAAAGCCACATTACGCATCCGATCTGAGGCCCTAGTGATCGATCATTGGGAATCTCTCACCCGTACTGCTACATTAAAAGATACGACAGGTTTTTGGAGAGAGGTTAAGTCCCTCAGATCCTTTGGTTCAAACATCAAACCAATTAATTGTAATATAACTGGCGAGGCGTGGGTGGAGCATTTCTCTAAAACTTATGCTACATCTGGCATTTCTCTAGATACTGTCCCCCTACCTAATACTGCCGGATCACTGAACATTTTATTATCCGAGGTCGAAGATGCTATAGTTGAGAGCGCCAGTAATAAAGCTCCCGGCCCGGATGGTCTTTCAATTGATCAGATCAAATCTGAAATTAATTTCTGGGCCCCTTTATTATGCAATTTATTTAATAACTTAACTGACAGCTCAATTCCTGAATCATGGTCGAATAGTGTCATCGTACCGATATTTAAAAAAGGTGATAGGATGGATCCTGCCTGTTACCGTCCGATTTCACTGATCGATAACACGCTAAAGGTCCTTGGAAGGGTAATTTTTAAAAGGATTAGGAATTGGGCTGAGGATAATAATGTTTTACATTGCAGTCAACTAGGATTTAGAAGTCATGTGGGCACCATCGAACAATGTCTTAATTTGAACTTGATCATGGCCAAGTATATTACTGTAAAAAAGTCCCCGCTTTATTTGGGATTCATGGATTTGAGTTCTGCATTTGATTTTGTTAACCGTTCTAGTTTGTGGTCACTTTTACTTAATTATGGTTTGGATGATTCACTGGTATATTTTCTTTCTTATTTACATAGGGATTTAAAGGCCAGAGTACGTATTAATAATGAGGGCGAATTATCCAATGACATTTTTATTAGCAGAGGAGTTAGACAGGGCTGCGTACTCGCCCCATTGCTTTTTATCCTATATATTAACGGGTTGAGCAGCACTTTGAGCAAGATCACCAAGGATGTACCAATTATAAATGGTTCCCCCATTACTGCCCTACTTTATGCGGATGACGCAGTATTAATGGGGCATACACCTAATGCTTTACGTATTCTAATCACTGGGTTTGTTGCTTTTATGTCTGATTTGGGTTTAAATACTAATTTTAAAAAATCATTTATTATGAACTGTGGACCTAAAAAATATAACATTACCTCAATTAAATTAGGTGACAACACTTTAAAATGCACTAGCACTTTCCCTTATCTAGGGTTGTTATTTTCTAACACAGGCTCATGGCAGCCACATGCTGCCTATGCGAGAAATAAAATTGGCAAGTCAATTAACTCAATTTTATCTCTCCGACATCCCAAACAGGCTGATGTCACTACCCCACTCCTCAACATCTATCGTACTCAATGTCAACCAACGGGGACATATGGAGCAGAAGTGTGGGGTTACTGTAATAGCACGTCTATTCAGTTGGAGGAAAATAGATTTTGTAGGAGGGTGCTGGGGGGAGTCACTTGTGCCCCCACATTTATCTGTCACAATGAGCTTAGGTTGTCATATATTCAGGATTTTATTAGATCCAGGCCCGCGCTTTTTTGGTTAAAAATATGGTTAAACCCAGCGGCATCCCTAACACGCAGCATAATATCCGACTGCTTACTATGCGAAAGATCCCATCATGTACCTTGGTTAATTGCTGTTGAGAATAGCCTGCTGAGCGTGGGACAGGGCTCTTTGTTTAGCTCCCCTAACACCATTGTTCATGCTCACAAGAACATTGTCAAACGGGCATTGCTTGACTTATATAAGGAGGAACGGATGAGATCTGAATTTGCTAAATCTGCTGTTATTAAATATTTGCCCTATGCCGATTCAAGCAATGATAATTTAAATAAGCTCTGTAGATATCTGTCAATCCCGATAGGAAGATGGAACCGGAGCCTTTTGTTCCGATTCCGGGACGGAAGCATTGTCAATTTATTAAGCTTCCCCCTCGGCTATAATAAAAATTTAGAACAGTTGGACTGTCCCTGCTCTGAAGGTGGGAAACAAAGTTTGTCACATTATTTTTTCTTTTGTGGTCATTATAAATTGTATACCCGCCAATATTTAATGCCGATTCTCCGCAAATACAACGAAAGGGATTTTACCCTGGCATTGAGAATTCTACAAATGCTGTCAACAGATGAGGCAATATGTACTGTAAGCTGCTTTCTAAAAGCCTGTGTGAGATCAAGGGCAAGCATGGAACATGCCTGATGGACTACAGTATTTTGTTACTGAACGCACACTGCACTTTATTATTATGATATATTTTGCACATAGACTCAATCGTATGCTTGCCTGGATGTAAATGGCTATCTTAGGGAGAGGATAAACTGAAACCTATGATTAAAAATATCAGTACATTAAGATCCTTTTTATTATGTATTATGCACTTTATGCTATAAATGCTGCTTCAAACCTTATTGGGAAAGTTTTGTTTTTATCTAATTTTTAAATATATGTTTTTATGTGCTTTTAATTTGTTTCAAACTGTATGTACTTTTATGGATGTACCAAATTCCGAATAAAGATCATTTGACTTGACTTGACTATATTGTTCACTACCGCTCAGACTGCATTGAAATAATTTTTCCCCAAATGGACAGCAGCTGCATTCTCCCCACAGCCATATTTTTAATGTAAAATTGGATGACTCTACCACAGACAGATTGCTGTGACATGTTTTCGCTCTGTTTGCATTCAGATCCTGTGGTATAATTTCCAGGTTTTTCCTGCATTGTGTTCTCTTTTGGGTCCCTATGTAGGTAATTTCATTGTGGTCACTTTTCTGTGCTGTTCACTTTTTGATGGTGCATTTTGGTCTTATAAGGTGTCTCTTATTATATGGTACTGATGAGACCCCATATTCTATAGTGGGTCGAAACATCAACAATACTAAACTAACCTCACAATTCAATCCTTTGAATGGAAAGACTTGCCGTAAAACTTTGTGTACACCAAATTTAGGTAATTTGTCTTGGGTGCTGGAAATCCTTGTTTTTATGTTTGTATGGTCACAATTCTTTCTGTAAGTGTTTTCTTGAGTTCTGTTCTATATAGTATATAAAATATTATATATATGGTTGTGTAGTCTTCCCTAACTGCATCTCCCATATTTTGATATATGTGATTGTACTTTCTATATTTCAGTATACTAATTTAATTTTATCCAAAAGTAACCGTATGTTTTATAAATAATGTGTTGGTGCTTAAAAGCATAAAGGGCCAACCCGGGACATTTGATCACACTTGAGCAGGACCAAGTCAAAGTTTCAGGCATACCACAATGGAGCGCATGTTGGATATGCGGTTTGTTTGGGGCTGGTGAAAATTTTATCTTCTCACTTAGTTACATTTTTGGTTCTTTTTTCTCTCAACGTTGAGTGATTCTCCTCAGAAGGCAGGCTTGCAGTTCAATGATGATGGCTTGCTTCAGGCCTCAGTGATTCCTAGAAGACTTGGTTCTCTTCATCAGCAATGAAGAGGTCTAGAGCTTTAAATGGGGCAAACCTGAAGTTCAGGCCAAGTCGCGGTTTGATGTAGCCAGCTTGACTCTCAATGACAGGTCGGTAAACGTATGGAGCTCTTTACCAAAAACTCTCAAATTATTCAAACCATCTTGATCTTGTAACACCAGCTTAGGCTCCAGAAGCTCTGGGCTGTTCCTTGGAGAGCTGGGACTACAATTCCCAAAATGCATCCAGTCAAATCCTTAAAAGTACACTTGATGCTGGTCAGCAGGGCTCTTTTTGGTGTAGGAGATGCAGATGACTTCTTGAAGCTCTTTTGTAGCTATTGATTTTAGGAAATCTATTCCTTAATATTTTAAAGCAAGGCAAAGTCTTATGAGACGCCCAGAGTGTGCAGCAGGTGCAGTCCATCAGAGTGCAGCTCTCTCTTGATGTGGACCAATGGTTCAGCAGGATAGTAATTCTTCTCTTGATCTTTCCAGGCAGGGAACTGAGTTGCTGGGCAGCTCTCCCATATTTATCAAGGCTTCTGGGTTGGTAGAAAGGGGGGTACCCCTGAGCAATTGAGTGCAGGATGGTACCGTCTGTGATAACAACTTCCTTGGAAGTGTGAAATAATGTTTTCCCTGAAAGCACTGTTCCACAAAAATGAAAATATTGAAAATCTCTCTTGGAGGCTGGCTGGCTGGCAGGCTGGCTAACCCAACCTACAGGTGTGGATACATTTTCCTTACACTCCCCTTCCAGTCTCTCTCCTAATTCAATTACAGGGGTTCCCCTATGGCAGGGGGTGCAGGAATTGGGGATGGGCTGGGTTTCTATCCTCACTGTCTTCCTCCCTTTAAAGATTAGTTTGGCTACCCAGCACACTTCACGTCCTGGAACCTGCTGCTACAGATCTCCTCCCAGCACATGTCCCCTTTGTATCAGCTTAGACCACTTCACACCTCATCAGAACATAATAGCTTAGCCTTTGAAAGGCTGGTCAAGCATAAGAGGCTGCTACAGGGCTGATTTTAGGTAACTTTAGGAAAGCATTTCGTTAACTACTTTCCTGTAATATGTATAGTTATAATAATTCCAACTATAGCTACTTTCTGGATTTACACAGCGGAAGCGCTCTACAGAACTGATTAATCCAGGGACCTAACCTGCATACCTTGAATTTTTAATGTTATTACATGAACTTTAAGCTATTTGAAATGTATACAACTTTTCCCCAGACTGTATGATTCTTGAACATAATGACAAGCCTTGAGAAAGCCCTGGCTCAATTACCCACATAAGGCAAAACACGTGTGGGCTGTTCCCTTTTCTCAAAAACCTTTTCACAAAACAAGCTAAAAAGAGTGAAATATATTCATAAAGCGGTGTATAAAAATAAAATTACTATCTTCACTCAAACCTACTTGGACTACTGTGCTGTGTCAAAAAAAGGAATCATCCTATTGGATAAAACAGATCAGCTGAAAAGGAGGAACATATACTTAGACCCTTACCTCCACATGATCCTTTTGTATCACCTCAGGCCACTTCAGACCTCATTGGAACAGAATAGCTTAGACTTTCAAAGGCTGGTTAAACATAAGAGGCTTCTACAGGGCTAATTGTAGGTAACTCTAGAAAAGCAGTTCTAAAACTACTTTTCTGTAATACGTATAATTATCAGAATTCAAACCATAGCTACTTGCTGGATTTATTATTATTTTCATACTTTGAATACATATTTTAGCTCACTCCTGCCAAAGGTTAGTCTTTATTAAAGTTTAACTAGATCCTTCCCATGTTAGCCTATAGAGCTAATGTACTGCAATGGGGAAAAATGAAAGGCGGTTTCCCCCTCACCATTTCATATAAATATCTTTTATAATGTCCCTTCGTATTACAACAATGCACCCTACTCTTGGGGCACTTGAGTTCTCTATAAAAATAGGGCAGTTTAAGACTTGGGAAGTACTTTTCATTCTAAAGTCAGATTTGGACATAGATTTAATTTAAAAGCAGACTGCAAAGCAGGCCTGACTTTAAATTGTCAGTTTGCACCACAGCATTTAACACGTAGTGCATTAAATTAGGTAGGTTATCAGTACAAATTATAATTACACCTAATTGCCACATGCCCTTTAAACAGAACACTTGCCCTGGGCCTGGTTAGCAGAGCCCAGCGAATCAGAGTCAGTAACCAGCAGTATCAATCAAAACAAGGGGGTGATCAGAGCAAAGAGAATGACTTTCTCATGGAAGTCCAGTATTTGGGACACATAATTGGGAAGCGAACGAGAAAGGTGTCACAAGTGAGTGGAAACAGTTTTGACTGTGAATCCGCTAAGAGCTCAGAGAGAAGTCGGAATGGTCCTGGGAATGGTTGGCTACTGTAGACAATGGATAGCAAATTTTTCCCTGACGGCCAAGCCTTTACAGAGGCTGATACACAAGGATGTGCCTGATCCACTTCTATGGGACAATGATTGCCTGAAAGCTTGCCTAGAACTCAGCGAAGTATTTTCATGCACCAGCACTAGGAATGTGTATTTTGCAGTTAGAGGGAACACTAGGCTCTCTCAGTGCTAACTCAGATGCAGGAAGATTCATGAAGACCCATGTCAAATTTTTGACGACTCTTGAACCCTATTGCCACAGGACTGCATAGCTGCCTTAAAGTGGTTGCAGCAGTTGGTGTCACTAGTCAATGATGTGAGAGCATAGTTATAGACAATCCTCTTACAGTAATAGTTCCTCATTCAATAGAGATATTGCTCACCCAAACTAAAATCCAGTATTTGACAAACAGCAGATTCACAAAATATGAACCGATAATTGCAGCTGAAATGATTTACTCAGGAGATTTTGCATGCTGAATTCAGCTACCTTATTGCCCACTCTGAAAATGAAGTTGAAGGGGATGAGGTTGAGCATGATTATTTAGATGTCACGGTCTTATGCACCAAGCCAAAACCAGACATAAAATACAAACTCGTGATGAGCCTGATTATGTAATTTTTATGGACAGCTCATGTTTGAGAAACAATTAAGGAACTCTGAGAGCAGTCTATGACATTTGATTGATTCAAGAAGTGGTAGACGCTTCTTGAGAATGTTGCCTTTCAGCCTAAATGACAGTGACTATATTTACAGCTAGTCAATATGGTGTGGTCCATGATTTTGGACAGTTATGGCCTCAGAAGGGGTTTATGACATCTTCAGGGTCCTCCATTCATCAAGGGGAATATGTGAATAAATTGCCAAATGCATTAAAGCTGCCTCCAGTAATTGAAGTTGTAAAGTGTATTGCCCATAGAAATCACAATGATTATTTTACAGTTTGAAATCGACATGCAGATGAAATTGCCCTTCTGCACTCGTAGGTTAGATATTTAATGGAGATTAGAAAAATGAATCTGATGAAGACACTACCCTCTCTATGTTGCTGTCATCAGCTAACACTTGGGAAGAGAATAAAAGATTGCAAGAAGTTTTCAGAACAGCAAGGTTGAATAAGAGCTGATTGTGTTCCAACACAAAATAGAGAACAACATTTGGGTTTCCGCTAATCGAAGACCTGTGGTGCCAGATAGTTTGCTGCTTCCTATGACACAACATTTACTTGGTCCTGCACAGATCAGAAGCGCTTTAGCAGAGGGATTGTGGCACAGACAAATGTAGACATAGGAACACACATAACCATGAGTTGTGTGGGAGATCAGGTGGACCATTCAATAGAATGCAGTTGTACTTTATCAAAATACCCGTTTGGAATGGGCTGAGCTATGTATTTCCTGGATATAGTATGCATTTTGTCTCGGTCGGTGGAATCTTACACAACATGGAAAAATGAAAGTCTCACTGTACCTAAACTGCCTTTGGATGAACTGATGGCATGGGGGTTAGGCTTTTCTAGGGTCACCCAACGCATTCTTTCCAAATTATGAGGTCCTTAAAATGCAGTGTGTGGCTTTTCAAGTGGTATAGAGTTTACACTGTAGCAATCATCCTCAGACTTCAGGAATAACAGTGAAGGTGAACAGAACCTTGAAGTCCCGATTAGCTAAAGTTTGTGCTTCTACCTCTTTGAATTGGCCAGATGCATTACCAATGGTTTTGATCAGTCTTTAAAGTTCTCCTGACAGAAGAGCAGGATTATCGCCTCAGAAAATCCTCATGGGACGAGCAGCGAGACTGCCTGCTGTGCCTGCAAATGTACTAGTGAACATCACAGTTGACATGATACTCGATTAGTGCAAAGGACTGGTTGACATGGTGAATTCTGTTCTTGAACACATTTAAGCTGTTACTGCCAATCCACATCAGGAAAGGTGCCATGACCTTAGCCCTGGTCACTGGGTTTTGGTGAAGAAGCATGTGAGGCAGTCCTTATTAGGACCAAGGTGGAAAGGCCCCTACCAAGTTACTCAGATCACATACACTGCTGTTAAATGTGCTGGAATATATAATTAGGTCCATGCATCACACCCTCAGAGAGTAAGGTGTCTGCATGAAGAAATAGTGTTCTTTGAACCAGTTCAGAGAGCACCAGTGATAGCACATTCAGAAGAATGAGAAAGGGGTGAAATACAGCATGATCTCACACCAGTGCAAGTTTCTGAGTGTTAGATTTGGGGGTCTCTGGTTGGCACAGGTAAAGAATTGTGACAAGCAGGGACCCTCTCTTCTAGTCAGGATAAGGGGATCACCCTCTAAAATAACCTCTGCTCGCGCTTTAGGTAGTGTGGCGCAAGCAGGCAAGGCTTATCTCAGAGCGTCATAGGTTAAGCATTTGTGCACACATACAGTAATTCAATGACAACACCACACATGGACACAACACTAGGATTTTTATAAAAATAAGTATTCTTTATATAGGGTTAGCACAAGACCAAATAACGTTTAAAGGACCACAATGTTATCTAGTAAATCAGCGTCTTTAAAAAAGTGTTTCTTCTTATTCTGTGCATGTTGCACACGCTTGTCCGACTCTCCCGGGACAATAAACAATGTCTAAAAGGCTGGCACAATCGTTGTGGACCTTCCGGCCAGAAGCGTGCGCACCGAGGGTGCGAGTTGGTGGAAACAGTACCTTTTTGGGGAGAGTCCGGCTCATAGGCGGCGTACCGGACATGGAACTGCCTTGACGAGTGTGAGGTTCCGTGAATTCTGAACCTGGGTCATAAAGGTCGTGGTTCTGTTACTATTTTGGTAACAGCGAACTGTAAACAGTGAGTTCAGCAAGTATGAGTGTTTTCGTTATGTTACACACATGGATTCACTATGTATTTGGAGATTTCATTCTGAACCATGAGTTCCATTTTGTGCATGGCAGCCATTTTGTGGTTGCCCTCACATAGGCCGATGACTTTAGCTGACTCCTGGATGACCCGAGTGAACTGACCCTGTTGCCTGAAGCTGACCTTGTTAGACCAGTTCCTTGACCAGTAGCTGATCAAGATTAAGGATCAGAGCACAGGAGATTGTAAAGTTTGGTATGCACATACACACTCCCTATCCTACTTCTCATCTGTTTCTGTTCCTTCTTTTATGGCTTGTTTTCGATATGGGTTGTGGTCTTTTATTATGGGTTTGTCTGGCTTGTGTAAAAAGGAATGTTGGGCTTTTTGCCTGCTTGCAAAAGCTAGGACTGCCCCTTACTTTTATGCTGAGTTTTGTAACCCTAAGCATATAAAAGGCCTCTGTTCTCTGTATTCCTCAGACTGCCTCATTCAGTTGCTAAGGCTCCTGGGTGACATAGTCTCACTTATTGAAGGTTTAATAAAGATGTCTTTTCATATTTCAGCTGCTGTGCCAAGTCCTTTTTTTCTATTAGTAAGTATTCCCTGAGAATGAAGATTTCAGTTCTTCAAATGGCGCGGCCAACGTGGGCTTCATCAGAGAAGTGACTTTCTGTGGGAGTGATCTTGTCAGAGGACTGAAATCTACTGAGGAGGACAGAACAGGATTCTACTAAGGAGGTACTCTGTGCACAGGGATTCTGGAGATTTTTTGTTTCTGCAGCCCAGTATATTTCTTATCTTCCTGATTTTGATCCTCCACATGATGTCACTCCTGACTGAGGACCTTTTTGGCATGAGTATTCTAAAAAAGACCGGTAGGTCATGTAGAACTTGGCAGCTAGAATTTGGATAACCTTTTGATTAGTAAGAATTAGAAGTACAAGTGGGTCGCTCCCACGACTTTGTTTGGTTTCTTGGTTTTGATTTGGTTGTTGCAATTACCAAAGCCAAGGGGTTGGTTTCTTGGTTTTGATTTGGTTGCTGCAATAACCAAAGCCGAGGGGCTCGTAAATTTTGCGAGTGTATTGGTAGAGATAACCCCTTGAAGTTTGAAGCTAGATTAGTGAGCTATAAGATGCCTGGTCTTAGCAAATTTGGGAATGTAGCTTTGGAACTTTGGAATTTGTGTTGGCCAACTTTGGATTTGTATAGGTTTGGATATGCGGATTGCAATTTGTGAAGGCAGGTAATGAGGAGATATTTCTCCATTTGGTTTAGTTGAACGGTGCACGTACGAAAAGTACCTTAAGCGCTACTTTGATTATAATACTTGCGTATTCCGCAGTATTTTTGGCATGCCTGTTTGTAAGCTCACATGGAAAAATGTGTTGCTTTTTTGGGAGGTACCATAGTGTGATGTGAAGTAAATTAGCCGGCCCCCCTAGCGGGAAATATCTAAATAGGTTTAGATTTACAAACATATTTCTTCCTTGGTGATTTTGTATCCCCAGGGAATTAAAATATGACATAATTGTCAAAAGCCAAAACTACGTCGTTCCTTACCTTGAGCAGAGACTGAAGATCTTGAACGACGTAGAAGTTTTTTCGCAGAGACGCAAGGGACCAACTTCCCAGAAATCTAACTATAAACTTGCTGTCTTAAATTATTCACAGCTAGAATAAACTTAGACTTTAGGGAGGAGGGCCGGTACTGGACGAGATGGGATGGTGAAGGGGTTTTCACTGCCGACCTGTGGAATAACGAGTAAATGATATTTACTATGGGTCTTTTAATTAGTTATCCTGGCCCCCTAGATCCCTCCTCTTGCCCTAAAGAGTTAATTCCCCTAAACCTTCTCTTTCTAGTATCCTACCTGCGATCAGTGCCAACTGTCCTTCGTCCAGTATTTCTTGTCGTGGGTTGAGTGGTTGTCGAGGAGTCGTGAAGTGGAGTAGAGGAAGTCCTTTGAAGAGGCGTTGACGTCACGCTCTCAGGAACTAAGGAGAACAAGAGGTGATATTACTAGATATCTATAACTTGTTTAGTCTAAATTCCCCTTCTTGACTCGAACTTACTTGACTTATTTGAAAGATGAAAATTGAAGGTGCAATCCTATTTTCCTTTGTGTTCAAACCTGTTGCAACACATAAAAGATGCACCTACACTCTTCCAATTAACTCCCCAAAAACTAGAGCATATACATATTATAAACATTGACCTTCAATACCAAAGAATTACTCAATACAATGTACACATTTGTAAAGTTCACAGACTAGAAGCACAATCTGAATAAACCAACTGGTCAGTTCTCAGTTGTTCTCAAATAAGAAACATAAAATGAAAGTTATTCATCCTGCATCCTGAATTGTAAGTAGTCTCTGTTTCCTAGAAATAAAGTTCCCAAGTCCTTGCTTGTTCTTTCTTTCGTTGGGCGCCAAAATTAGAAGAATCAAAAATAACACTTAACTTGTGTCTTGTCTTCTCTTTCAGGCTTGCTCCATGGAAATCTTTTGATGTCCGATTACTCTGGGCGTGGCTGGTGGCGAAATCCCTGGAGACGCGAGGAAACCATCAGCGCGATCCTTCAGGGAAGCGAGCAGGAGGCAAAGCGCTTCAGTAAACTTGGGTGCGGTTTAAATAGGCAACCGCACCCAAAGATAACGTGCGCACGCACGTGTCTGCTTTCCGAAAGCCGAACGCGGCTTTCAGGAACAGCGTCTTTTCCCTCGCGTGCGCACACAAACGGCAGAGGCTGCATTCCGAGGGCTGAACGCGGCTCTCGGAAATCAAGCTCACTCTTCTGCAAGCTTTACACTTTTCTGGGTCTAAGGAAGGAAAGTCTATTTAACGCTTACCATAAGGAAAAAGGAAAAAATATACATAAAAAACACGGAATGCATTCTGTTGAATTCACACCTGAAAGTACTCTGAAATCACACTAACATTGCCATTGAGGTGCTGGTGCACGGGACAGGGGTGGGTTTTATGAAAACAATTAAGCCCCTGATAAACACCTAATCAGGAGGTCGAGGTGAATCATGACAGTACTCCCTCCTCAAGATCCCCCCCAAAATGGGTGGGATAGGTTTTGGTTTATCTGGATGACGAGCATGGAATGATCTTACAATTCTAGGGGCATTTTTCAGATTCTCCAAAGGTTCCCACGATCTCTCTTCAGGACCGTATCCCTTCCAATCAACCAGATAAAACAATTTCCCTCGAATTCTCTTGGAATCTAAGATTGATTTCACCTCGAATTCAGTGTCTCCATCGATTATTAAAGAGGATGGGGGCTGAATTATTCGAGTTTTTGGATGAAAGGGTTTGACTAAAGACACATGAAATACAGGATGGATTCTATATTTTGTGGGAAGATTCAGTCTGACAGATACGGGATTTATAACCTTTTCAATAACAAAAGGGCCAATAAATCTTGGGTTAAACTTGCGATTTCCCTTAATTCTCCGATTTTTGGTGCTTAACCAAACCTTATCTCCAGAAGCATAAGATGGTTGTACAGTTCTGTGTTTGTCTGCAGATTTTTTCTGAGATTCCTTTGCTTGTGCAAGTTTGAACGCTGCTAATTCTTGGATTGAGGATAGTTTCGAAACATAACTGGTAATGGCTGGTACGGTATCTAGTGTCTTTATCTCCTCAGGGAAACTTTTGGGATGGTAACCATAATTACAAAAGAATGGGGACATCCCCAGAGAAGAATGATTCACGTTATTGTATGCAAATTCCAATTGACTGAGTAAATCTGACCATTCTTCCTCTGCACTTGTTAACATACAGCGAATAAACTGTTCAATGGTCTGATTAGTGCGTTCAGTTAAACCATCCGTTTGAGGGTGGTAACTTGAAGATAGGCGGACCTCCATGTTTAAAAGAGTACTCAAATTCTGCCAAACTCGAGACACAAACTGAGATCCTCTGTCGGAAATGACCACCGAAGGAATACCATGTAATCGAATTACATTTGTCATTACCAAATGAGCTAGTTCTAAAGCAGTAGGTAATTTCTTTAAGGGAACAAAATGGGCCATACGTGAAAACTGGTCAACTATGGTCAGGATAGTAGAGAACCCCTTTTTGGTAATAGGCAGTTCCACGATAAAATCCAAAGAAATAGTGTGCCAAGGTTGAGGTGGAATTGGGAGTGGGGTTAACAGACCACTAGGAGCTTGATGTAAGGGTTTGTTTTGAATACAAACACTACAAGTTTCAACAAAATCTTGTACATCCTTAAACATGGAAGGCCACCAAAAGGTTCTTTTGATTAATTCGTATGTTTTCATCGCACTAGGATGAGCAGTCAAAGAAGTATTATGGTGGAAACGAAATATCTCTTCCCTGATCTTCACAGTGGGAACAAAAACGAGATCTTGCATGAAAATCAAATCATCTCTTTGCTGAAGAAGAGGGTACTTCTTTTTCCACTCTTCAAGTCCTTTAGAAGTTAGTTCTCTTTTGATATCAGAAATCACTGGACAACAGGATATACTAGCTTGAAAGCGAGAGTTAGGAATTACTGGTTGACTTTCTTGAGAAGATTCTGTTTGTTCAGTTAAATTGTACCCAATTCTAGATAAAGCATCTGCCTTCAAATTTTCTCTTCCTGGACGGTACGTGATCACAAAATCATAATCATTAAAAAACATTGACCACCTCAACTGTCTAGCGGATAAGGCTTTTACAGATCTTAATGCTTGAAGATTCCTATGATCCGTGTATATTGTGACTGGATGTCGAGCACCGAGCAGGTAATGACGCCATTCTTCAAAAACTGCTTTTATGGCTAAAAGTTCTTTATCAGCTATGGCATAGTTCAATCCAGCTTCGGAGAGCTTCCTGGAGTAGAAGGCTATGGGATGCATTTGGCCAGTGTCAGTATGTCTTTGTGATAGGATTCCCCCAAGCGCCAACTGCGAGGCATCAGCTTCAACAATGAAAGGCTGACTGGGGTCTGGGTGACTTAAGATGGGAGCGGTGGTACATTTTTTCTTCAATTCCATGAAGGCCAATTCAGCCTGATCTGTCCAGACGAATTTTGCTCCTTTACGCAATAATTTGGTGATAGGAGTAATGATCTGGGAGAAATCTTGGATGAAACGGCGGTAGAAATTTGCGAAGCCCAAAAAGCTCTGAACCTGTTTCACTGAAGAAGGGCTAGGCCAAGAATTTACAGCCTCCACCTTCTTGGGGTCCATTTCAATACCGTTAGGGCTGATGATATACCCAAGAAAATCCACTCTAGAAACGTGAAACAGGCTTTTCTCCAATTTTACGAATAAAGAGTTGGAAAGCAATTTTTGAAGAATAGCCCGAACCTGCTGTACATGTTCTTCTTCTGAGTTGAAAAAAATCAAGATGTCATCTATGTAGACAACACAACATACGTCTAAGAACTCATGTAGGACTTCGTTTATAAAAAATTGGAAAGCAGCAGGGGCATTACAAAGTCCGAAAGGTATCACCTGGTATTCAAAAAGGCCGAATTTGGTTCTGAATGCTGTTTTCCATTCGTCACCTTTTCTGACTCTAACAAGGTGATAAGCCCCGCGCAAATCCAATTTAGTATAAATAGTGGCCTTTTTAACTTGATCTAGTAATGTAGGAATCAGAGGTAAAGGGTACCTGTTCTTAATGGTCACGTTATTCAGAGCCCTGTAATCGATGCACGTGCGCAATTCGCCCCCTTTTTTAGGAATAAAAAAGAGAGCCGAAGACACAGGCGACTTGGAGTGTCGGATGAACCCATTAGCCAAGAATTCATCTAGGTATTCCCTAAGGTGTACATTTTCTTTCTCAGTTAACGCGTAAATTCTACTACAGGGCAAGGTTGCTCCGGGGACTAGGTCTATCCTGCAATCAAAATCCCTGTGAGGAGGAAGTGTGTTAGCCTTCTTTTTATCAAAGACGTCGGAAAGGTCGGAATAAACAGAAGGAACCCCCTCAAACATTAAAACACTAGTAGATTCAGTGCAAAAGTCATGTCCTTGAATAACATCCTCATCTTTCTTTAAAAGAAAGCATTGATCTAGGCACTGAGAGGATCTGAAAGTCAAAGTCTTGGCTTCCCAGTCTATCTGAGGATTGTGTGAAACCAACCAAGGAATTCCCAATATTAGTCTGAATTGAGGT
This sequence comes from Lissotriton vulgaris, assembly GCF_964263255.1. Lineage (NCBI taxonomy): Eukaryota > Metazoa > Chordata > Amphibia > Caudata > Salamandridae > Lissotriton > Lissotriton vulgaris. Next base: position 1,085,898,070 of record NC_141697.1, on the reverse strand, counting down.
GCATCGATTAAGTCAAAAGTTATCCTTTCCCTATGGATTGCTGAACAATCCATTTCTAAAACCTCAGATTGTTTACTGATGGGTCCGGATGTTAACTCTTTCCCATCTACTGCTCTCACTATCTCTGGATGATCCTTTAGGACGGATTTGAAACCTAACTGAGAGAAGAAATGAGAGTCTATAAAATTTCCTGTTGCTCCTGAATCAATGACTGCTTCAACTCTTTTTCCAGGAGAGGGGGAAAATAAACTCTTTAATTCTACTATGATACAGAAGTGTTTACAACTAGATGGTGGAGCAATAGAGGCCAAATTAGCAACTGAACTCGACAAACTGACCTCTTCATTAGTCGAGTTTTCTAGTTTTCCGAAGGCTGCTGAACTGCCGCAATGTCAGAGGTTCTAGTTTTACCTTTAACGGGACGAGTAGGACAATCTTTAACAAAATGACCAGATTTCCCACAATATAAGCATTGATTCATCTTTCGTCTCTTATCTTTTTCTTCCTTAGATAGGGGACCCCTAACCGTTCCTATTTGCATAGGTTCCGCCGCCTCAATTCTAGAAGAAACCTCACGAGGCGTAGAACCTCTTTCCTTGACGAATATCAATTTGTTGTCGCTCTTTCCTTTTTCTCCCTTTCTTTCGATTATTCGGCTATTCAGTTTTACCACTAAGTCTATAAAATCAGTAATATCGTCAGGGGGTTCCAGGATTTGAGTCAACATATCTTTTAAATCGTCCCTCAAGCCTCTGTAAAAAATAGAAACCCTCTTATCATATGGCCATCTTGCCTCAAGAACTAAACGATTAAACTGAGAAATATAATGGAGTAAATCTGAAGATCCTTGTTTCAAACCTAACAACTCGTTATCAGCAGATTGAACAAAAACGTGTTTTGCGAAGATCTTTTTTAGAGCTCGCTCAAAATTAGCCAAATTGTAGAGAATCGGGTCATCACTCTCTACAAAGGGAATTGACCAAAGGGCCGCATCTCCTCCAAAATAAGATAACATAAAAGCTATCTTGGATGAATCATCCGGAAAGGCCGTTTTCTTAGCCATAAAATGTAGATGGCATTGTTGTAGAAATATCGAAAACTTATTACAATCTCCAGTAAACCTTTCAGGAGGTGCCAATGGAGTGGGCACAGGGGTTACCACCTGAATTTGAGTGGATGTTCCGGATTCGGAAACAGGGCTTTGAAAAGTAGCGGGTGACAAAACGGGCTTCCGTTGAATGGACTCCTGTAAAACTGACGTATCCCTACGTAAGGACGTGTTCTCATCTCTAAGATCCTTCAAAATAGCTGCAATATCCTGCAAAGTTATTTGGTCCATTGCGTCTGGGCGAAAATGTATTCGTCGGCTTTGCCTTCTGTCAAAAGCCAAAACTACGTCGTTCCTTACCTTGAGCAGAGACTGAAGATCTTGAACGACGTAGAAGTTTTTTAGCAGAGACGCAAGGGACCAACTTCCCAGAAATCTAACTATAAACTTGCTGTCTTAAATTATTCACAGCTAGAATAAACTTAGACTTTAGGGAGGAGGGCCGGTACTGGACGAGATGGGATGGTGAAGGGGTTTTCACTGCCGACCTGTGGAATAACGAGTAAATGATATTTACTATGGGTCTTTTAATTAGTTATCCTGGCCCCCTAGATCCCTCCTCTTGCCCTAAAGAGTTAATTCCCCTAAACCTTCTCTTTCTAGTATCCTACCTGCGATCAGTGCCAACTGTCCTTCGTCCAGTATTTCTTGTCGTGGGTTGAGTGGTTGTCGAGGAGTCGTGAAGTGGAGTAGAGGAAGTCCTTTGAAGAGGCGTTGACGTCACGCTCTCAGGAACTAAGGAGAACAAGAGGTGATATTACTAGATATCTATAACTTGTTTAGTCTAAATTCCCCTTCTTGACTCGAACTTACTTGACTTATTTGAAAGATGAAAATTGAAGGTGCAATCCTATTTTCCTTTGTGTTCAAACCTGTTGCAACACATAAAAGATGCACCTACACTCTTCCAATTAACTCCCCAAAAACTAGAGCATATACATATTATAAACATTGACCTTCAATACCAAAGAATTACTCAATACAATGTACACATTTGTAAAGTTCACAGACTAGAAGCACAATCTGAATAAACCAACTGGTCAGTTCTCAGTTGTTCTCAAATAAGAAACATAAAATGAAAGTTATTCATCCTGCATCCTGAATTGTAAGTAGTCTCTGTTTCCTAGAAATAAAGTTCCCAAGTCCTTGCTTGTTCTTTCTTTCGTTGGGCGCCAAAATTAGAAGAATCAAAAATAACACTTAACTTGTGTCTTGTCTTCTCTTTCAGGCTTGCTCCATGGAAATCTTTTGATGTCCGATTACTCTGGGCGTGGCTGGCGGCGAAATCCCTGGAGACGCGAGGAAACCATCAGCGCGATCCTTCAGGGAAGCGAGCAGGAGGCAAAGCGCTTCAGTAAACTTGGGTGCGGTTTAAATAGGCAACCGCACCCAAAGATAACGTGCGCACGCACGTGTCTGCTTTCCGAAAGCCGAACGCGGCTTTCAGGAACAGCGTCTTTTCCCTCGCGTGCGCACACAAACGGCAGAGGCTGCATTCCGAGGGCTGAACGCGGCTCTCGGAAATCAAGCTCACTCTTCTGCAAGCTTTACACTTTTCTGGGTCTAAGGAAGGAAAGTCTATTTAACGCTTACCATAAGGAAAAAGGAAAAAATATACATAAAAAACACGGAATGCATTCTGTTGAATTCACACCTGAAAGTACTCTGAAATCACACTAACATTGCCATTGAGGTGCTGGTGCACGGGACAGGGGTGGGTTTTATGAAAACAATTAAGCCCCTGATAAACACCTAATCAGGAGGTCGAGGTGAATCATGACAATAATACAAGACAAGGATCCTTTGTTCTGCGAAGTTTTATGAACGTAGATATGCAGAACGATTTTGTTTGGTGTTCTGCTAGCCAAAGCTAGTGAATTGAGTGTATTTTTGCTTCTTGGACATACATCAGTCTGTTGGGCTGTTTTTGCAGTCTTTTGAAACACAATTGAGAAGCGTTTCTTGTAAATATGACTTACAACTAATATTTACAAATGGTTTGGTTTAAATACAGTCTGTGGGCTGCCCTTTGTTTTTTTTCTGAGTATTGATATGTAGGTTAAATATGTGTTTACATATCTATGTGGTTTTCATATTGGTGCAAACTTCTGTAAGTAAATAGCGATGGCACTATTCACGAAATGCATTGCTAAAGCGCGCTGTATTGTGTGTCCTGAGTGTTTTGACCCCTTTCTGTTTATGTCTGAAATGAGCTCAAATGTGTGTTTGTGGTTTTTTATGTTTTCAAGCTATTAAGCAAAATGTCTAAATGCTTAAAAAAAACAATAAAGTTAAACATTCACATTCACTAGGAATCAAAAGGCCTCAAAAAAGAAATTGGTTGTTTTATAGAAAAACAAACTTATAGCATTTTTTTACTTACATACATTGATTTAGAAATTTCCAGGCAAACTCTTCAGCTGAAGTAAATTCTTGCTGAACTCAGAAGTATATTATAGAACATGCATTGATGTGTTTTCGTTTGAAAAAGACTGCCATTTATGCTCATGTTACAATGCTGAGAGATAAGCTAAATAAACAGGAGTATTTACTTAGCCAGGATTTTGTCCTCAGTTAAACATGGGTGAATTTTTTGCATTTCAGAATGTTTTTTTCAAAAGGTTCCAAAACTAAGGTTCATTATTTTGTATTACAGGAAGACATTCCAATTAAAGGTTTCCTCTCCTTAAGCATTTTTTTTTGTAAGCATATTCTTGGGTCTGTTGCTAATTAACAATTGTCCTTTTTAAAAAAAAAGATAAAAAGTGGTGCAAACATTTTGTCATGTTATAAGTTAGGCTTCTGTGTTTAGGCTTATAAATGAATGCGTCTAAAATGGTAGTCAAGGGATGCAGCTCGCTTTTATATGTGGTATTATCAATAATGATTGGGTTTATTAAAAATAATTATTAATTATGACAAATAATTATTAAAAATAAGTGCTACAAAATTCGTTTTTTACTATTCATGAAGCTTAATGCTCATACTGTGACCTCCTAGCATTATAATTTAATTTAAGTTGTGCTAGCCTGCATAATGAGGACATAAGCATATGGAATTTTACTTAGCGCAGGCATAAAAAACTCATTTTTCTAAAGATTTACATGGGATATGTCTAATGTCCAATCTCTGCAATTTGTAAAGAACATTCAGAGGATGATTAATATGTAACACAAATATAGGATATTTATTTTTAATTGCCCTTAATATCGAAGTCGAATTTGGGTAAAATAGACATTTAAAACAGCATTCTTGCCATTTTTAATAGCTTTAAAGAGCTTAAGGCTTCAGTAAATGCATACATTTAGGTACAATACAAATTTGCAGGTTGTCCCCATTTGGGTTTACTTTTAAATGGCCCAGTGAGATCCAATTAAGTTTGCTGAAATGAGTACCATTGCAACAAGCATTTGTTCTAAAAACTGGTATGTGTGTTATTAGGTTTTGTGAATTATTCACAGTAAATGTAGTTTAATAATTTGGGAATAGAAATCATTTTTTTAGCGCCTAAAGAGGAGAATTTTTTTTTCAAAATAGAGTGAATTATTGCAGGTTAGGAGGAATCAGGAAGGCCTTCTGTCTTTGTCAGCCTCACAGTGAGCAGAAGCTGGGGGCTAGGAAAGCTGCAGAGGCTCAAGTTGCGCTGAGATGCTATCTTTAGTTACGCTGTAAACAATGGAAGAGGCTGTCATGTTGACATTTATGACCTTTTAAATTAGGGCCTTGTCTCTGTGGAATGCAGAATAACCTTGCTAAACGGGCCTCTAAAAGGTGGGGTTTCTGGTTTCTCCGTAAGAACATCAATAAAATTAAAGAACTTAATTCCAAAGAGACAATATAAAAAAAGGGTTTCTTTCAAAGTCCCAACATCGTGCTAAATGCTCTGCAGAACTGATACATATGTATCTCTGTTCTGGAAAAATATTGTCCGCTGGTTGCTTTATTTGACAGAAAATAAAGTATTGCATTAAGTCTTAGATAGAAAATAAGACAACGCTTTTTATTGAAATTTTGAAGGCTACATGCCTAAGGGAGAACAATTTGCCAATTGAGAATTCTTTTTTACAGTGGAGATTGTGGCACAAGGCTAACATGGAGTGTCAGTGACAGAATTTTACTTTTGGAAAGTTAAAATGGATTAATGTTGCAAGCTGACTGACAAGATGGTAACAGTTAAGTAATGGAAATTTATTTTTGTGTCTGTTTATGTGTATCATGTTTTGTCTTCTGATTAAAAGTTATAATTGATATTCGTTTGTTATGAGAAATGTTCCTCTTTTGTGTGTTGTGTCTTTTTTTTTGCTTCTGCCTACAGATCATTCATGGATTGTTCTGGGTGATTTAAGGCAGACAAGACACGTGAGTTTGGTTGGTTGAAAGGAGATGTGTTTTTTCATAACTCCCTTGAAAAAGAAATGTTCATGTATTTTTATGTTTGTGTATTTGGTCATATCATGAATTGTTCTTGCTGGTCCTGTATGTTAGAAGAGAGACAGTAAAATTGTATTTGACATCAGATATCCACTAACTGGTGATATGCTGTCAAAAATGAGGGTGAAAATTTTAAACCTGACAAATTAAGCAGGCCCGAATATTGTTAGTACATGACCTGATGTTGTGCGTCACCGCTCATTTATATATGCTATTGTTTTGTCTATGCTTTTTATGCTTGATATACAGCAAGTATATCTGATGGCTTGCCATGTGCGTTTTGTGTGTTTTTTGTTTTTTTGCATGTTTTTGTTTTACGTTGCTGCTCTTGATACTATTACAAGTTTACCTGTGTTGTGAAGGGATATACATGATGATGTGTATCGCTCCACAACAGTTGGGTTGATTTGCTAAATTCCACAGATATGATATTTTCATTTTGTGAACACGACACAGACAACACTTCACCAGTGTATGTCAAATTTGGCTATAAATAGTATTTAAGAAAAATAAAAAAGATATAGAGGATCAAAGTGTGTCACAGTCACTTACTGCCTCTTCCCTTAAAGGAACAGGCAGCCCTACATTTATGTATCCTGATTGGACGTAAGGATAAAATTATAGATCTGTGACTCTTGTACATGGTGACCTAATTTCTATATTACATTACTCAGTTTTGTTCTGCTTCCTAAGTAGTGTATGGCTTTGTACCATAAAGGAAACCAGGTTTCATTTTTTCCCTGAAGAAGGAACTGAAACATTTGCTAAAGGTTACCGTATATGGTTTAGCGGCCAGTGGTAGAGCTAACTTTTGAAAACTATTGTGATTTTTTTTTTTGTGTATCACTCATACTCTTGGTATTGTGTCACATGCTTGACTATCACCCAAGTAATTTCTTGTTCTTCCTATAGATTTTTCTTTTGTCGCTTCTCCCCTGACCAATGTCGCATTGTATCTAGTTATTGGGGATTTTAGCTGTGTCCTAGTTCCATTTCTCTTTTCCGTATTTCCTTTCACCAGTCAGCTTTTCTTATTGTTAGTGTATTGTTCAGGTTCACACTTCCAGACTGCAGTAATGTACGAGAAACCCCCATATTATGTATAATTCCCTTTTGTATGACCAGACTGGTTTTTAAGAATTTTCTTTAGACTTAATCATGTCGCTATCTACCCTTAGAAGATGGAGGATATGCTCTCACACGGAAACCCAATTGAAAAGCCTAGAGGCACTGTTTTGCCTACTGCCTTTTTATTTGTATTTCTTTTTGAAAATGACAGTGTATTCTAGACCAGAATTGTCCCATGGTGTGTGGCCACTCCGTTAAAGATCGCAGGCCACCTGTTTGCAGTACCCTTGTTATACAAGGAACTGTTTAAAGCATCGCACTTGCTCCATCAGACGGCATTGGACATCACAGAACCAGAATGTCAGTGCAAAAGAGCGCCTGTTATGTGCTGGTAACCTCTGACAGCGTGCAGTCCCTTGAGCCCCTTGGCCTGAGTTTTGGCCACACGCACCCCCCTTTTCCTTTGCTCCAACGGAAGTGCAGTGCACCGGCGGATCCAAGATTGGCAAAAGGCACTACATTCTGGTGCCCATGAAAGAGCAGCCTGTGCGTCCTCTGACACTGAATGATGAGTGTTGGAGCCTGAGAATGTTCCCGGGTCTGCACGAGATGAACTGTGCCCATGACCAATGAAGAGCACAATATCTTTAGTATGTGCCGCAGAGGAGAGATACTGGTGCACTGCATTGAGACATTGAGACTTTTAAGTGAGCTATGAGTGTTTGCCAGGAGGGCACTCCAACGGATACTGAGGAGCACCATTTACATGAAAGGCCTGAATGAAGAGGCCCATGCGAAAGTAAACAACAAAAGAAGATTTGATGGACAATAGAAGCCTGCCAGAGAGGCTTTTGAACGGACTCTGGGCATAGTTGGTTTCACAAGAGGTTTCCGTGTGTTTGTATAGACTAGGTGTTAGGAGACATATTGTTATTGTTCTGCTGGCATTATTTTAAAGTAGTATTCTGTTTAGTAAAAGCAGAATAAAGTCAATTTTCTGTGGAAAAGTATTCCCCTTTTTCACCTCAGAGCATTGATGAGGATCACCACTGTTTCACCTGAACATAGAATAAGTTACTGAAATGCATAGGAGCCATAAAACGTTACTAGATAATTTTAGGATTTGCTTTCTGCTTAGGGTTGTGAAAAATTATAATTTTGTTTGTAATAGAGGTCATTACTTTCTCCTGTTGTCTATATGTTGTCTATATGTTCTTAATAACGTGTTTTCTAGTTTTTTTAAGCATGACATTGTCTTTTATGGGTTGGATTGTGTTTTTTGCTACCCAATTGACATCTGTACCCACCTCCCAACCTATGTCTCTTCCTACTACTACTACTTCTTTGCATTCTTTCCATACTTTACCTGAACATGAACTGGTTAGGAGGTCAGAGTTTACTAATAATTCCTTTATACAGCTTCTGCATCAACACCAGTTAGTAGTGAACATCACTAATTGTTGGCTGTGTGATCTTATGCCACCTACTACAGATAGAGGTATTCCCTATTTGGTCCTGCCATATGTGGCCTTTGTGATACTACATGCGTAAGGTGACCTGTCCCGAGAGAGATGCTAAGTAATTGGATTATGCTCCAGCAACATCTTGATGATCTGATGAATATAGACCTGGATTCAGATTGACATGAGTTTAGGTTATTGCCTATGTTAGGGCAAAAGGAGGGTCTGAGGTTCCGTGAATTCTGAACCTGGGTCATAAAGGTTTTGGTTCTGTTACGATTTTGGTAACAGCGAACCGTAAACAGTGAGTTCAGCAAGTATTTTCGTTATGTTACACACATGGATTCACTATGTATTTGGAGATTTCATTCTGAACCATGGGTTCCATTTTGTGCATGGCAGCCATTTTGTGGTTGCCCTCACATAGGCCGATGACTTTAGCTGACTCCTGGCTGACCTGAGTGAACTGACCCTGTTGCCTGAAGCTGACCTTGTTAGACCAGTTCCTTGCCCCGTAGCTGATCAAGATTAAGGATCAGAGCACAGGAGATTGTAGAGTTTGGTATTCACATACACACCCCTTATCCTACTTCTCATCTGTTTCTGTTCCTTCTTTTATGGCTTGTTTACGATATGGGTTGTGGTCTTTTATTATGGGTTTGTCCGGCTTGTGTAAGAAGGAATGTTGGGCTTTTTGCATGCTTGCAAAAGATAGGACTGCCCCTTACTTTTATGCTGAGTTTTGTAACCCTAAGCATATAAAAGGCCTCTGTTCGCTGTATTCCTCAGACTGCCTCATTCAGTTGCTAAGGCTCCTGGGGGACGTAGCCTCACTTATTGAAGGTTTAATAAAGATGTCTTTTCATATTTCAGCTTCTGTGCCAAGTCCTTTTTCTTCTATTAGTAAGTATTCCCTGAGAATGAAGATTTCAGTTCTTCAAATGGGCGGCCCCTCTGCGTGGTGGTCCCGGCTCGTGGTGGCATCTCTGAGCGAGGCGCAGAGCGGGGGGGTCACAGGGATGCGATGCGGGCGATCCAGGTCTCGGCAGAGTCCGTGACGCGGTGCGGCGTTTCGAGCCGTACCTTCGGTACCTAAAGCGGGCAGCCCGGCACTTCGGCAATCAGTACGAGACGTATTGGGCAGATTTCAATGCGGCGCGGCTTCAGGAGCTTAAGAGTGCGGTGCGGTTCAGTACGCTGGAGAAAGGCTTTCTAGTCCGTGACGGCCGATGGCAGTGGCGGTGCGGCTCAAGCACGGGGGAAAGTGGAGCACGGTGCGGTTCGGCCCAATTAAAGTACAGCTTCAAGATAGGCGGAGACACATGGTGCAGGGCGGCCACAGCACAGGCTTCCTGGCGGCAAGGGTTGTGAGGCGCACTCAGCGACAGTTCCAGTGAGGCACCAACACAGGCAGTCCAGCAGCTCTTAGGTAAGGCAGGGAGAGAGTCCAATGGTCCTGGGATTCTGCTCAGGGGGCAAGCTCACACACATGCCCTTGGAGATTGTTCAGAAATGCACAAGTTGAATCAAAGTCACTTCAGGCTTTTCCTGTCCGTCTTGCAGCAAGGCACCCACCACAGGCCAGTGTCCCAGGTCAGAGACAGTACTCCTCCATGCAGCTTTTACAGGTCCTTCTCTTCCGGCAAAGGTTCTTCTTGCCTTAAACAGGGTCTGATTTCTTAGGAGCAGGGCTCCTACCTTCATACCCAAACTCCTTTGTTCTTTCAGGCTGGGGGGTCTTTACCTAATCCAGTCCAGTCCTTGAGCACTTTGTTTTGCAGACTCTGGCTTCTTCTTTCAGTGTGCAGGGCAGGGACATCAGACACTCCCCAGGAGGGGGAGCCAGAATTGTGGATGACAAGTACAGTCCAGGAGCACTCTGTTGACAGTCTCCCCTCTCTCTTTACAAGGTGCAGGGCAGAGACATCAGACGCTCTGCAGGAGGTGGAGCCAGCATTGTGGTGGCAGAGCACAGCCCTATTCAGAGCCCAGGGGCACTCCTCCCACCTATCCTGGTGTAATCTCTCTATTCACCACCTGGCAGACCCAGCCTGTCTCCTGGAATCCCCCAGCCCTGTCACACACAGAAACCAGACAGCAGATACACATCAGAGCAGAGGGGGGCTGAAATGGTTGGTCAAGCAAGTACCAGCTTTCTAAAAGTGGTTTTTGCAGACACAGGATATTAAAATAAACTTTACTAAAAGTTGTATTTTATGATTTTGAGTTCAGGCATACTAAACTTGACTTCCTACCATGTTCCCTGAGTCTGTTAGGAATGTATGATGTAACAATTCCAACAGCCCATTGGCCTATGAGAACAGGTAGCCTTACAATAGTGAAAAACGAAAATGGCTGTAATTCACTATTAGGACATGCCACACACATCAGGGCTTGTCCTACCTTATGCGTACAATGCTCCCTGCCCTTGGGCCTACCATAGGGGTGACTAATATGAAGTTAAGGGAAGGTTTAGGGACTGGCAAGTGGGTGCACTTGCCCAGTCAGCATGACAGTGCCAGACTGCATGCATGTTCTGCAATGGCAGATCCTAGACACATTTTACAAGGCTGCTTCTGTGGGTGGCACAACCAGTGCTGCAAGCCCACTAGCAGCATTTGTAGTTACAAGCCCTGGCACTCTGGTGCACTTTACTGGGGTCTGACAGTAAACCAAATAATCTCTAATAAAAGAGAGAGGGACCCAAACACCAAAGGGATAGGGTACCAGAACTGACTGTATGTCAAAATGAAATTCCCTTTGGGCACTTTAGTTAGAAGACATCCAATCTTATAGACAACTAGACATATATACTTCAATCAAACAGACCTGTCACTTGGAGCAATGCAGTAACTAACAACACAATTCCGTAAAAACAAATAAATTCAGTATGCACAGTTTATTCATATATTTAAAAACAAGTTAAAAAACATGTTAAAAAACACAGATTGAATTAAAATAATTCATATACAAAAAATCTGCCTAAACTGTTCCTAAAACTAAAAAAGGGAGGTACAAAGTAAAGGTTAATATTCCGCAACAGTCAGAATAGTCCTTGCTGAATGTATATTGCACTTCTCCCTTTGGTTCAACGCGTTTCAACGGACAATTAAAATATAGCCGCCTTCATCAGAAATATATTAGCTGTCTTCCCAAAAAAACCTCTGAAATTCAAACAAAAGTGTTTTAGATTTCTGAAACGTTCCAACACAATCCTGCACATAACACTGAAATTAAGAGAAATACAGAATTCATGTCATATAAGCATTGCTCCTAGGTTAAGTGCATCATACCATAATACACTTATCGACAGTATGGTACCTCCAAAAACATTAGTACCCCTCATGGAGTTAAGGACTTCAACAAGTTTATATTTCCATTACATGACTAATACATAGGCACATAACCGTATATACACATTAAAGAAAACACATTTATTTGCAATAGTTCATTTCAAAAAATGTTAGTGTACTTTGCCACAATAAATACAATACTCTTAAATGTTTCGACTTTAGAACATTGTTTTTTATATGTTGATCCATAGGCATATATGCCTACTATACTTGGCAACTCCTTATGGTTCATACTGGCTAGCTGTATGATTGTAATATCCCCACTGTAAAAATGAAGACACAGTGAGGAATGGTCTTAACTCACGCGAGGAGTGGGAACGTATTATTGGTGGAAAGTAGACTGCCATATGTCAGTTACGCATTCTGAGTTAAGTACTCTGAGTACTAATGTTTTTGGAGGTACCATACTGTCGATAAGTGTATTATGGTATGATGTACTTAACCTAGGAGCAATGCTTATATGACATGAATTCTGTATTTCTCTTAATTTCAGTGTTATGTGCAGGATTGTGTTAGAACGTTTCTGAAATCTAAAACACTTTTTGTTTGAATTTCAGAGGTTTTTTGGGAAGACAGCTAATATATTCCTGATGAAGGCGGCTATATTTTATTTGTACGTTGAAACGCGTTGAAACCAAGGGAGAAGTGCAATATACATTCAGCAAGGACTATTCTGACTGTTGCAGAATATTAACCTTTACTTTGTACCTCCCTTTTTTAGTTTTAGGAACTGTTTAGGTTGATTTTTTGTATATGAATTGTTCCTTTTTTATATTGTCTGTGTTCCCAATGTTATTTTAATTCAATCTGTGTTTTTTAACTTGTTTTTTAAATTGTTTTTTAACTTGTTTTTAAATATATGAATAATCTGTGCATACTGAATTTATTTGTTTTTACGGATTTGTGTTGTTAGTTACTGCATTGCTCCAAGTGACAGGTCTGTTTGATCGAAGTATATATGTCTAGTTGTCTGTAAGATTGGATGTCTTCTAACTAAAGTGCCCAAAGGGAATTTCATTTTGACATACAGTAAACCAAATAAGCCAATCATGGAAACCAATCAACATATATACTTTATATAGGGAGCACTTGCACTGTGGCACTGGATGGCAGTGGCACAGTGCCATGAGCAGCTAACACCAGTAAAACACATGAGGCAACAGTAACAAAAAAATGGAAGGAGACCCACGCCAATGGTGCCAGGTCTAACAATGAGATATCGTAAAGGGGTGAGAAATTACAGTCTGACAGGACTGTTTGAGTTTCACAAAGACAGTTGAATGACCCAGATAAAGGAATGAGTGTGAGACAAGAAGGACAAACCTGGAGATTCGAATGGTCAAATGGTAAAAGATGATTGAGATAAACTGGTCAATTGAAAATATACTGGCAATGATCATTGAAGAAACAGAATCTACCAGTACAAGTGACACAAAAGAGGCTCACCATACACTGAAATGATCTAAAAGAGCAAGAGTGCCCTGTGAAAGGAATTCATCAGCTTTGTGGACCTACTGTTCAAGAAATGTACCGAATGGGTCAAAAACAAGTCCAGATTGATTGAGCTCTGAGCTGTTTAATCCCCCATGATATGCCACACTGAAAAAACGCATTCATGAAAGCAAAATATTTGAAATTAATATTGCAATTAAGAACTTGACGAAAATTAATTTTTAAACTTGGGAGTGGAAACAGATTCAATGACAAGTAATTAACTGTGTTAAAGTCAAGAACTAAAAGAGACTGATATAATACAAAAACTAATAAAAACAAATTACAATTATTCAAAAGAATTTTATAGGTCCAAGTCTACAGTAGAAGAGTAGGGATAGCACATTTGGAAGCAAACGGTGTAGGGTTAAAGATGACGGAAGCAGGAACTCAGGGAACTTGCCTGGGATGCCCTGAACCAAGCATCGGTACTACGGGACAGTAGGCTGTTTTGGTCCACGGTTAACAGCCCTTTCCTTGCCAATGAAGAGTTTCCCAAATTGTCAGCGCAGGTTAGCGAAGCCAATTGGGTTTCCCATTTTTCTGGTATTTTTAACCCACCCGGGGGAGACTCTGACGGTCCTACTATTTCGATGTCTGATACTAGGATACCTTTGGATATTACCCTATCAGAGGTGGTTATCTCCCTAAGCCAGAGCAAAGGTGGAAAGGCACCGGGACCCGATGGGGTACCGGTAGATCTGTATAAATCTAACCCCAGTCTCTGGTGCCCACTCCTGACCCAGGTGTTTAATGCATCAGTCCTGGAGAACACCCCTCCTACTTGGAGTGAATCCCTAATTCTACCTATTTACAAGAAGGGAGATAGAGGCGAGGCAAATAACTATCGCCCTATCTCCCTTCTTGATTCCTCCCTGAAGATTATGAGTAGGGTTCTCCTTATAAGGTTGGAGGAGTGGGTTGAAGAAAATAATATCATGGCTGAATCCCAATTTGGTTTTCGCAAAGGCTTAGGGACTACAGAGCAGTGCCTTAACCTTGACCTCCTTATAGGGAAATATACGAGAGCGAAACAAGGGTCCCTATTTCTCTGTTTTGCCGATCTCTCGAGCGCCTTTGACCTTGTGGACCATGAACTCTTGTGGTGCACTTTACTGGCCATGGGCGCTCCCCCGGCAATCATTCACTTTCTGGCTTGTCTCTATAATAGGCTGTCGGCCCAGATACGTTTTGGTCCGTCGGGTGAATGTACTGAGAAAATCAGGGTTAAGTCAGGCATAAGGCAGGGCTGTGTACTGGCCCCCCTGCTATTTTCCCTCTTTATCAATTCCATCGAATCTGAACTCAAAAAGGTCCAGGCTGATTCCCCTCAAGTCGGTGGATTTCCCGTACCAGTTCTGCTTTATGCCGACGATACGGTGCTTCTCTCGCGTACTCCAAATGGGCTACAGAAACTTATGAATACTTTTTATGATTTTATTAATGCGAGGAAATTGAAAATAAATAACACCAAGACCTTTATTATGGCCTGTGGTAAACTGATGAAGTCTGTTATGCCGTTCCATTTTAACAATCATAATATTGAGGTAGTGGATAGGTTCTGCTACCTCGGTGTTACCTTTAACAACAAGGGGACATGGTCCCAGGAGATCTCAAATGTTAATGGTAGAATGGCCAAAAGCTCATCTGGTATTTTTCGATTTGCTGCAAAGCTAGGAAGCCATCGTATACCTGATATGGTCAACATTTACAGGCATAGATGTGCGTCTATTGCTCTGTACGGCTCTGGTATTTGGGGCTATAGTCAGCATAGGGCACTCCAAAATACCGAGAATGGGTTCCTTAGAAGATTGCTTTGCCTACCTCCCTCGGCACCTACTGCACTGTGCCATAGCGAAGTTTGTTTAAATTATCAGACTGATCTGATGGGATTAAGACCCCTCATGGTATGGAGGTCAATATGGGCTAAAGAAGAGACTACTTTTTCTAGGAAGATTATCACCGATTGTTTGAAGTTGGACAAAGTCCTTAGGATTCCCTGGCTAAGCTATGTCTCTTCTACTTATGGCAAGGTATTTAATTTTGACATCATTAAGGATCCCTATTGTGCCATTACTATATCGAAAAAGGAACTTAAAGATGTTTTCATCCAAACTAAGTCTGATATGCGTAGGGTAAAGTGTACTACCATGTCTACCTATGTATTTTATCACACCACTAAACCTGAAGGAAAGGGCATGCCTATGTACCTTAAATTCATAACCAAGCAGTCCCATCAGTTTGTTCTGACACGACTCAGACTTGGTATAGTACATAATTTAGTTGCCTTCCCTGAGATGAAACTTCCTAGCCATTCCCCCTGTCCTTGTGATGGTCAGACTAGGCAAAGTACTCGGCACTTCATGCTTATCTGCCCACTCTATATGCATCTTCGCCGTCTCTATCTCAGACCTATGTTTTTAAGATTATCAGTGTATACTATTACCCAAGCCATGGAATTATTATTTGCACTTGACTCTGCAGACACCTGTTTTTTTACTGCTACTTTTTTACTCAAAGCCATTTCTCATAGGAAAAGTCTGGTGTTTTAAATCTTCCGAAATTCTTCATTTCTGAGCTATTGTTTTTTTATAACGTTTGTATTGTGTTTTATTGTACGCTTTTGTGATTGTTTTTAATAGTCGAATAAAGCTTGAAATTGAAAATTGACTCACAAACAGTATTGTACATAAAACTCAATGAAATAACACCAAGCCAACTTTTGAAAAAAGAAAAGTTTTGCTTTTTGCACTGTGGAAATTAGGGTAGAAAATTAAATATGCTTGCTGCTATATTCTACCCAACGATTTGACTGTAGACAAACATGTGTTTCCTTATCAAAGCTAAATGTAGGGTCATTTTTGGTGTCACTTTGATAGTTGTACTAATAACAATCATAACATTGTTAGTTGGATTTAATTTTACACCAAAGATAAAGATGTCTGTGTCTATACCTGAAACTGCAACATCTACACACACAATAGATAAAACAAAATAGGAAGCTTCATTTGCAGATCGTTCAAAGGGAGAATTTTCAACTAATGTTTATTCTAGGTTAGTTCAAGAATACACACACAAATATGTTGCCAAAGCCACATTTCCGCTCATTTAGCTTCTTCAGCAGCGTGCTGTCACATGCAATTATGTGCAGCATACTGCTTAGCTTATTTTATATTAAATAAATCCAAATGTCGGAAGCCTCACGCACCCACATGTGTTGAGTGTAGTCAGGTAATTTGGTGATAGGTGCAGATTGGTATAATATCCTGACCACAAAATATGAGTGAATGAAATAAATCTGCACTTTCCTCCTCCTGTGGAGAGTGTCTCCAGTCTACACTCAATCCAATGAAGTTTCAATAATTAAAATTGTAAGCCGAAAAGTGTTTAGGAAATATTAATTTACTTTCTTTTTTCATAATTCATCTCGTAGTGTAACGTTATATATTTGGTGCTTGTGAATAGTGTCTTACTAAATAATAATTTGGAAATATACAGAATTGTAAGGAAACTGGTTACTGTTAGTGAGGCTTATCCTATAAAAAACAACTGTAGTCCATACTTTCATTTAATCCTTTCAGGCAAACTGAATACAAGCAGCTAAATTGAGTGCAGACTGGAGATGTTCTCCAAAGGAGGAGGAAAGCGATGGTTTATTTAGCTTATTTTATAGATAGGAAGGCTTTTAATATTATTTTTCAAATCAGGATATGATTCTTTCAAAAGTACCCCTTCAGAAAAACAAGAATTTACACCCACAGGAAAAAGACCAAGACCTTGCATGGTATTTGTTTAGATTATACACTGTTATATATACTGTTAAGGCATGCAAAAAACAATTTGACCAGTTGGAAAAGACATACATTTTGACATTATGGTAAAGGAAATCTCACATATTTCATAGTAAAGACAATGACGACACTTATACAAATATTTGGATGTAAGAAGAAGATGAGAAATAAAAAGAAAATGGTATATTAATATCGAAATTAAACCTCACACAAATGGAAATTATGTGTTTAGAAAAGAAGAAATCAATTTAGAAAATGACACATTGGGATTATTATTTGTGAACACACAATTGAAGTTTTGGGAGGGCCTGTTCAAATTCTTACAGAGAAAGAAGCATTTGTTTCAGGGGCTTATTTTTTTGTGGACACAATGCTTATTTCCAGTTACTAGCTGATTAAGAGGGTATTTTCTCTTTAGCTTTACTATGTCCTAAAATGTATCATGTAAATGTTATTGATGCTTTAACCATGACATCATCTCATAGAAAATCATACCACCTGTAAGAGTAGTTGTAGATGACGATAAGATTAGAAAACTGCCAACAGTGGTGGAAAAATTAGCAACAACTACATTGGGTGCTTTACTGGCTGTCACCCCAACACAGAATTAGTGGCAGTAGGTCAATGGTTTTACAAGCTCAATTTGCTTTATATATTCTACTGGCAGAGAAAGGTGGGTTTACAAGACACTGAAAGCACAGCAGTGTTCTTCATACATGCCAGAAGATAGAAGAATTTGCAAAGAACATTTCTGAACTGAAACCTGAAATTGAATCATTAGAAACTGCTGGTATAATAAACAAGCATTTGCAATGCAATAGGTCTCGCATTTTAGAAACGTTGACCTATCTGTATTGTAAATGACAATGCCTTTTTATTTTTGCCGGTGTTTTTTAAACACATAAATGAATGGAATTGTCATTTACAATGCCAATAGGTCAGAATTTAGAAATTGCTAGACCTATTGCATTGCAAATTCGTGTTTACCTATGCCCGCGTAGCTACCAGGGTGCACAATTACATGCTGTAACAACCGGATTCTCGGACCAGATAGAATCAGCTCACCAGAGCACCACCAACCCAGCAGAAACGTAACCACCTCCCTCCTTAGGACCTATTTATAACAGGTATCTATGTCTCCTACCCAAGGATGGGGAATTAGCAATATACATGCCTAAGTCTTCTACAGTACCACACTCATACCATATAGTCTCACGGCAACTCAGACCCAGACTATTCTACCCTAGGGCAGTTCTGATTACTTACCATTACACACTGACTGCAACCAGTGCTCGCTCAGGCCACAATCCTGTGGGTACAGGCATCAGTATCCCCCCTGATGCCCTCTCTTTTTCCTTACAAGCCACAATCCTGTGGGTATAAACACCAGTGTCGCCCCTGGTGCTCTCTTACTTCCCTTACAAGCCACAATCCTGTGGGGATAAACACCAGTGTCCCTCCTGGTACTCTCATTAACGCCGCCTCACAACTACGATCACTTTCCTATGAATACCGTTAGCTCTTCATGTTGGGGAATCTCTCGCTATTTACTAGAGGTACAATTAAGCATGGGCGAATTTAGCGAATCTGGCGTTCGCGAATTTTGCCAATTTGCGAACTCGCAATCCGCAAAATCCGCAAATTCTCGCGAATTTGCGAATTTTTTTTTTGTGTTCGCAAGGATTTCTGCCAGTTCGCAAGGATTTCTGACAGTTCGCGAGGGTTTTGTACCAGTTCGCAATTGCGAACTTACATGTCGGCTCGCAACGGTCACGATTATGTTGTTTCTACATCTGGTTCATCATCACAGGTTCCCAGCACCCTCTGTTTTACCCATGCCACCCTCTGTTTCACCCATGCCACCCTCTGGTACATCAATGCCACCCTCTTGTTCATCATCACTGTAGATTATGGGGGGGAAAAGCAAGCACACCTGCCTGCTTCAACTGACATGAATTAATTTGGGGTTGATTTATTAATGTGTCACTGTTTTAAAATTCCAGTCTGGCACCTGCTTCCTTATCTGTAATTTGCTTTCTGCTGCAGTGCAATTTTTTTTCCAGGACCTTTGTGGCCTACTTGTAGCTATTCTATGAGCCTGCTGTGAGGGTCAGAGCAGGGTCATACAGTTGTTGCAATTAGCAACTGAACTCTGGAGGGGCCCTTGTCAGGAAGCACTACAGGGAATGGTTACTAATGATGAGTTTGAACTTTTGAACCTGCTTTCACTTTTGCAAAACTCGTTTTTCTGCAGAACAGCATTACAGCAACTGTAATGCCCAAAACAAGCTTATATGAGAAAGTTGATTTCTAATCCAAAAGTTATCCAAAGAAAATCAAAAGGCCTCAAATCCAAAAAAGTGCAGGCAAATGTTTAACCTGAGTAGTTATTCTGATAAAAATCATCATTTTCAGAAGGTCTATGCTGCTTGCTAGTAGATTTCTTGTGCAGAATTGCAATTTTTGTAATTTCGCGAGTGCAAGATTGTTGCACCTACATGTTCGCAAGTGCGAACCTACACCGCACGCCCCAAAATTGTATCACCAAGAAAAAAAAATCTGCTGCGTGCGAATTTGCGGATTTTCGGTAAATTCGCGAGCGTTCGCGGATTGCGAATTTACCGAAAATCCGCAAAATCCGCGAGTGGAACGGATTTTCCGCCCATGCTTAGGTACAATACTACAATATTATAGATCACACAATAATAGCCAAATTATACGATGTACAACTTATTCTCTATTTCAAGGGCTCCTCTCTCCCTCATTATTCAGTTACCATTTACCTGATCGGGGGTAGCGTCCGTTCGTGAAACAGTGCCTGACTAGAAGAACAGGTTACCTTTACTATACAAGAACAAGAGGCACATGCTGGTTCACTAAGAACTGGGGAACTTTATTTATAACAATAACAATAACAATAACAATATAACACTATACTATAACATATAGCCTGAAAAGGAAAATGAAAGGTTAGAATGTGTGCACGTTAATAAGAAAGGGTCGACGTCACCTTATTAATATGAAGTCTGGACTCAGCAGTCATCTGGGTTCCCTTCTCGTCTGTGCCTTGGCTCGTCTTAGGGTCACACCTTTGCAGTCACGGATACACGTCTGCACCGCTATGCTCTGTCTCCTCCGCTTCCCTCCAAGTCACTGGAATCGTCCTCTTATCAGCTGCTTTCTCTCTAGCTGTTCTGTACTACTCCTCTCTCCTCTCAGTCACGGACCATCTTCACTTCTCGGCTTCGATCTTATAACTCAGTTTCTGCCACTCTGGTATTCGTTCCCTCAACTAACTGCTTCACTCTGTATGCTCTGATCTTAATGTCAAAGCTCGCCAGCTGCTCCAACTAAAATAACTTTAATCTTTCTAAGAGAGTATCAGCTTCTCGGTCTTTCTCAGACTTCAAAATGGCGACTGCCTGCCTTGGAATAATTAATGGCATTGATGCTAACGACTAGCTGCCGCCTACAGACTGACTCACTACCTCATGCTTTCACTAATATGGAAGCTTGTCCCTTCATGGAAAGTTACGGCCAGTAACCTGCTGCCCACCAAATTCTTGTACCTCCCCGTACCAAGGACACGTTCTAAGCCGGCCGGCCTGATGTTATGTCTTCAGAATGGAGAAAAATACAGTCTTTCGATAAGGGCCAGCCTGAGCCGGTTCTCTCCAAGCGAACAACACCTCGTAACTAAAACATTACATTTGACCTAGAAGCATCTCAAGCTGCCGGGGCAGAAAGAAAGATGGAGTCTCTCCCGTTTAAGGCCTACAAGGCCCGAAATAAGCATAACTCCATGGAAAGTATACTAACACTCTTACAGAAGGATGGATTATCACTAGTACTAATGAATCTATCCCCTAACATAAGTTTATAAGCCCTGATCTAAAGAAAAGGGTACAGAATTATATCAACACGCCTTGTGAATAGGCTCTATTTATGGTTCTAATCCTTCCATTAGAATGATAGTAGACTGAAGTCACCTCCAATCACCTTTCCTCAAGGAAGGGCCGAAAAAGTCGGTCAGAACACATGCTCAGTCTTCTCTTCAGAGGTACTTCTAGTCTGTGTAACAGACTCTTGGAATAACAAATGAAATAAATTAAAATACTACAGTCCTGATTCAATGAGGAGTATATAAGCCGGACACACTTATCTTTTGGTAAGCTGTGAAAGGTATGTCTGATCGAGTGTAAGAAGAGGCAGGTGAGAGCACGAGCCTGGAGAACGATGTGAGAGCAGGAGCCTGGAGAGAGAGTTCCCCTTTTTTACAAGAAGCCAGGCAGATTACAGAAGTACTCTGGGATACAGCCACCTGAACTGAAGCTCTGCAGAGAAGAACAATAGCTGATGGAAAGGGCACACAATCTGAAACTTGGAGCCATCACACATGCAGAGTGCATCCCAGGTGGGGGAGGGCTGATAATATGGAAAATGTGCATTCGTAGCAGAACACTTTGCATGGATTTGAGAGGTGAAAGTCTCCTGCTCTGGGAGGGAAAATATGGGACACTGTAAAGGGGGAAAGTTTACCTTACCATTTGGAAGCATTGGATATATATCCTACACCAGATTTCCTTCCATTAAAATGATAGTAGACTGAAGTCACCTCCAATCACCTTCCCTCAAGGAAGGGCCGAAGAAGTCGGTCAGAACACTTCACCCTTGACTTTAGGCTACTAATCATTTGCTAAATGAAACTAACATCTGTAGAGGAATAATATGAAAGAAAACTAACTGATCTATTTCTCGTGCCAAATCTACAGTACTGGAGTAAGGAAGGAATGCACGGAATAAAGCAGCAAATAGCTACTAAAATGCTAATAGTAATCATAATACCCCCTAATATTTGTCGTAGAGAATGTAAGTCAGGTAACCAATTGAAGAGCCAGTCAAACCAGCCCTGGTCAATGTGTTTTCTAACCTCTTCAGTCAAGTCATGAAGTTTGTCAATATGAGCCTGAATGGATCTAGTATGATCTGATAAGTTGAAACAACAAAGGCCCTCAAAGTCAGAACAGTCATGTCCATGCTTGAGCAAAAGATAGTCAATGGCAGCCCGGTTCTGCAAGATAGCTCTGCGTTCACCCTGGGCGTCTAATAACATGTCAGATAGAATTGTAGAAGTATGTTTGATGGATTTAACCATCCAGCAGGCCATTTTCCCAATAGATTTAGCATTGTAAACTGCTAAAGCTGAGACACCAATAATTGAAAAAGCTAAACTAAGGTATTCGGATTTGGAATATAAATGTAGTGAAGAATCACAATCTTCATGTAACATCACAGCATCACGAACAACACGGGAATATGTATTAGGATGTGAAGAAAACATTAATAGGCTCAGTCTAGTGATGGCACAAGGTCCTCCAGAAATGTTTGCGTGAATGTAGGGCCAGGAAGTATTACCACAAGAGAAAAGCCATCCAGAAGGTAACAGCATTGAACGATAATGGCTAGGGGTAACTACTAAACTCTTACAGGTCATATTATTTCTAACAGAAGTGCATGATTTCGGGGGTCTTCGGGAACACAAAGTTCATTCATGAGCTGAAAAGGAAGTTGCTGCTTTCAATTTTAAACGCACACATTCAGTAATTGCATTGGGATCACAGGTAAGGAAAAAACACAAATCACCTTGGGTGATATTATATGTAGTTATTTGGGAATGAACCGGTGGTATTGGATCTAAAATTACAGTACAGAAAGGACAATATTCGTGGGTGGCGAAATCACCAAGGATAACGTTGGGACGGGCATTTGATATATTAAAGATATGGGCTAGAGTTTCCAGCGAAGCAGGGACAGCAACCAAACAGGTCGCTAGAATGTCAGTCACCAAACGCATCGGTGTTAAACAGAAATGTGGAGAGTTGGTAACTCGTTTAGCTAAGGTAGTCCAAAAGTTAGATGATGAATCCCACACAGCAAAGGAACGCGGTACTCGGGTTATCGAATCAACCAATGTCTGTGGGTTCCCTCCTCTCCTGATGTAGCGGACCAAAAGGAGTCCAACGCCGATACATCCTGCAGCAACAGTCCAGAGAATGATCTGAAAGAAAATCAAATACAGGCATTATTCATTCTCGTAAGTAACATTTGTCAGCCGGGACAGCTTCCCAGCTATCTTTCCCTGGTCTCATGACAAGAATCGTATTATCATGACCGGTTGCAATAACTTCAGCCTGTTCAGGGGGATTTTTAGACGATTGCACCCACACTCTCGCTCCTGGATTGTCTGTGGAGCCAAAACCTTTTTGTCCTCGTACAGTTAGCAAAGTTGGGGCAGTGCCTTTCTGAATCTCACCACTGAAAACAGGCATAATTAGCAACTGAGCAATTCGGTCAGTTTTGTGAATTGGTAAATCAACCTCACTGCTATTCAGCAGGAGCACCTTAACCTCTCCCTGATAATCTCTGTCAATGACTCCTCCGAGTACTTGAATGCCTTTTAAGGCCAGCCCCGATCTAGGGGCAATCAGTCCAAAAATTTTTCAGTTGGTATACAGACACCAACACCAGTCTCAATGATAACTCGATCTCTGCTTTTTATGGTAGTGTCATTCAAGGCATGCAGGTCCAAGCCTGCGGAACCTGGGGTTGCTCTGCATGGAGCTAATGCTCCGGGGGAAATTTCCCAGTACAGTACAGTATTGCCAATTGAGTTAGGCTTAGCATCAATAGCTGGAGGAAATAAACGCATTAATGGAGATTCAGCATTCAAAAAGGGACGATTATTCAAAATTAACAGTGCTTGAAACAAGTAATCTCTCCAATTTTTATATTTATTGTCAGTTAATTTTCGTAATTGATCTTTCAGCAAACCATTCATTCTCTCAATAAGACCTGCTGCTTGTGGATAATATGGTATATGAAACACCCATTCGATGTTATTCTCCACACAAAATTCCTGCACCAATCTTCCCTTAAAATGGGATGCATTGTCAGATTGAATTTGAAATGGAACACCATAATAGAGCATAATCAATTCCAATGTTTTAATGGTATTCACTTGAGTATCTCGCTTACAGGGAAAGGCCACTAAAAGGTCACTGTATGTGTCAACAATGGTGCAAACATATTGGCAGTTTTTACTCATAGGGAGTGGACCAATATAATCAATCTGCCAAATTTGAGCGGGCAATTTTCCTCGATGTAAATGTCCTTTAACAATTTAGGGTACTTTTCGTTGTCTAGAATGTTGACAGATAGGACAATGCAATATTGTGTCTTTAATCAAATTTAAAGGAATATAAATTCCTCGATCAGCGGCCCACCTGCTAGTGGCTCTCTCTCCAAAATGTCCTGCTTTCTGGTGGGCCCATTTCGCCAATCCCGCCAAATCAGAATCTTGCATGTCCACCACTGCCTCAGCAATTTTAGATTTCTCATCTGCAATGTTATGAAAGAATTTGTTAAGGGAGTCTATCGGTGTATGAGCATCCACAAGAAAGATTTCAACAGTGCTTTGTGGGAGCATTTCCCAAATTTCTTGCCATAATTCTTTTCCCCACAGTTTTTTAGAGTGCAATTCCCAAATATGAGAATGCCAAGTTGGTAGCCAAACCGCCAGTTCATTCGCAGTGGACCAGGAATCAGTGAAAATGTGGCATGTACCAGGTAACTCTTGTTTCAAAACTTGATAAACAGCATATAATTCAGCAAATTGACTGCTCTTTCCTTCACCAGTTGTACTCAACAATTTTTGTGTGATGGGATTATAGGACACTGCCTTCCAGTGTCGTTTCTCTCCTATGTACTTTGCTGAACCATCCGTAAACCACACATGGTTTCTGTCCTCCGCGGACAGATCATCAAATGGCTTACCCCACTTAACAGGGGATTCCTGTACTACAGGTACGGAGCAATCACTCCCAGTCTCAATCGATGGCGCCTGCGCCACTTGCTCATGTAATGATGCTACACCTTTCGGTCCCACACGTGCCCTGTCTTGTATGTACCATTTCCACTTAATCACACTCGCCTCTAGAGCATGTCCAATTCGATGAGTTTTCGGTGAACTCAAAACCCACTGCATAATAGGAATTTCAGGTCTCAAAATCACATCATGTCCCAAAGTTAATTGCTCGGTATCCACCAGAGCCCAGTAACATGCAAGCAACTGTTTCTCAAAAGGTGTATAACGCTCACCAGCATCGGGTAACTTTTTAGTCCAGAAACCTAATGGTACTTTATTTTTGCCTTGTTTTTGCCACAAACTCCAATTTGCATAGAGACCTTGCACGGACACATTCAAATCCACATCACCATCGCACACAGGCCACAAATCCAAAGCATACTGAATCGCTTCTTTTGCCAAATTAAACGCATCCTGCTGTAGTTTACCCCATTCAAACACATTCTTCTTATGAGTGACTTTGTATAGAGGGGCCAATATCTGACTCAAATGTGGAATATGCTGACGCCAAAAGCCAAATAAGCCAATAAAGTTTTGGGCTTCTTTCCTATTTCTTGGGACTGCAAAATCAAGAATTTTCTGCTTCACTTGTGGAATCACCTCCCTGTGACCTTCATGCCAATTAATGCCTACAAATTTTACATTTTGAGATGGACCTTGCAATTTATCGGGATTGATTTCCCAACCTTTTTTGCGTAAGCAATCACTGATTTGATCTAACTGGGTCTGGACTTGGTCTTGTGTCTCACCTTGAATCAGAATGTCATCAATATAGTGACATATCTGAATTTGCGGGTGTACAGGTACTTCAGACAAATGTTCCGCCACCAGCCGGTGACAGATCGTAGGACTATGTACATAGCCTTGGGGAAGACTTCTAAACGTCATTTGACGTCCACTCCATGTAAAACTGAATTGTTCCTGACACTCGGGGGCAATTGGAATTGAAAAGAAAGCATTGGCAATATCAATAGACGCACACCATATACCTGGATGTTTTTGAATTCTTTCAATTAAAGTAATGATGTCTGGTACTGCAACAGTCAAAGGGGGTGTATGTTTATTCAATTTGCGGTAATCAACAGTCATGCGCCAAGAATTATCACTCTTACGCAAGGGCCAAACGGGATTATTCCAAGCAGAAGTAACCGGAGTTATAACTCCTGCATCCACCAAATCCTGAATCGTAGCACTAATTTCTTCATGGCCACCTGGGATACGATACTGCTTTTGAGAGACAGCCTGTGTAGCCTGAGGAATTTTTATAGGGGGCATTCTTAAACGACCAACTCGTACAGGCCTGGACGATATATAATTTTTACTTCCAAATTGATAACAGCCGTCATCTAAATGCAATGTCATTCCTTTCAAAATGTCAATTCCAATTATGTATTCCAGAAGTGGCACAACTAATACAGAATATTCTTTACGGGAATTCTACCTATTTTCATTTCAAGTGTAGTTTGCACTGCAGGGGTTTCGTTTCCACCTAAACCAGTAATTGTAAAAAATTGACCTTTAAATTTCTTTGATTTTCCATGAATAAGAGTGGCCTCCGCTCCCGTATCTACCAATGCTCGGGTCCTTTGGATATTACGATGTTTCCAAACCAAAAAATGTCAATATCTACATGGGGTCTATTATCTTTGTGAGCCCACCTGCGTACTGGAGCTTGACCTATTTCCTAGTCATTTTTACTGCGTTCTGTTAACCAGGACAAATCAGGGTAAATGCTCTCATATTTCTTGGGTGTTAAAACATCATGTTCATATCCATCTCCATGATGAAATGGATTCCTATCATCTGTATGGTACTGTGAATTTCGATCAGAGAGTCTGTGTCGATCCTCCCTTCTCCTCAACTCGGGGGACTGATCCTTTTCATCCCTATATCTGCTGTTAACACGGTGATCTCTCCCCCTTTCTCTTTCCCCCTCTCGCCCTCTCTCTTTTTCACGGCAAGAGGACACATCACGCTCATGCCGTCGTTCATCATGAAGTGCAGAATCATCACAACGTCTGTCGTCTCCACTGTCATCAGAATATCCACGATCACAATCATTCTTTCGCACACGTCGGGCACCCTCCTTCCGATCCAAACCACGCTTGCGAAACATGTCCCACAAGCGATTATTAGGTTCACCATCAATCTCTTCCTTTTTCACACCATCAGCCAACAGTGCAAGAAGCATATCACGTCTAGAGAACTTATAATCTCCAGCAGTACGACCCTCGGGTCTGGACTGTCTCTCAGGTTTAAACCAGTCACCCAACTCACCAAGCTGACGGACAGATTCAAGCACCATAGACAAAGGATTGCCAGTTTGATTAATCAACAAAGTCATCATAACCTGCTTATAAGCAACAGGGGAAGAACGGATAATGCGATTGCGCACAGAAGATGTTAACAAACCATCCAACAATCTGTCAGCCGTACTCAGAAAAATAGCAGTTTTCATCACCTCCTCTTTCAGCCGTTGCACCGCATCGCGCAAGGTGTACCATGGCTTGTCATTCACAGGCCAATCAGATTCAGTAGGGTATTTGTGATTACAGCCATCAGTCTCTAACTGGAGCAGACTAGTCTGGCCGACACCATTAAAATTCCGAAAATGATCTTGCACAGTAGAATCGGAACTCAAAGAACAAAATTTCAAGGCATCTCCTGCATCTAACATGATACCAGCAGCGCCCAACTCATAAAGGCGCACCATCCATGTAAGCAAGGCCTCACCAGGCCGTTGTCAAAATCGTTGCAAAATGTCACTAACTTCCTGTTGAGTAAAATCCTCTAAACTATCCAAAGGAATACCATTTGGATTACCAGGAGCTTGTTGTAATTTCGGTCGAAAAGCTGGATGCGCAGAAACCTCCGGGCGAGCATCAGAAGAAGCCCGATCCATAGATTTAGAGGAACAATCTGAATGAGAAACGTCATTACAATGGGAAGAGCGACCACGGTCACCGGAATCATCATGTTTGTCACAAGAAGCAGATTTACAGTCACGACCGGAGCGAGAAGACTCGCGCCTGTCTGACTCCTCAGCCGAGGAGCCAGAATCATTTGAGTCCCAGATATTACCATCCCATTCATCGGGGTTCCAGTCCAGTCCGGCTTTCGCCACGACCAGACGCACTTTTCGTTTACAAACACGACCACGGCAATTCTTATATTTGTATTTCGCAATACGAACAGCAGCCCTTTCGGCTATCGTCTGATAAGTTTCAAGTTTGTCGGCAAGCAATTTATTTTGACATCGCAAAAGAGTATGAGCATTTTGCACTTCAACAAACTTTTC
Organism: Lissotriton vulgaris; assembly: GCF_964263255.1. Taxonomy (NCBI): domain Eukaryota; kingdom Metazoa; phylum Chordata; class Amphibia; order Caudata; family Salamandridae; genus Lissotriton; species Lissotriton vulgaris. The sequence goes on along the minus strand of NC_141697.1, from coordinate 1,085,870,146 downwards.
TTCCATATCCACATATTGTTTCTGCAATTTTAAAAATTTCTCATGTACAATCCTGTATGCGGTTAAAACAATCCAACCTCTGCGTCCTAAAATAGGAAGCTCATCACCCTTCACTACTGGCGCTTTCTGCAAACAAGTAATCACATTAGCCGGCTCTGCCAGCTCCAAACAAGAACTCCAATTTTCACTCAAACCAGTAGAATCGGCCCACTCACGGGCCAAGGCCTCGTAAGGCGTTGATTCCCAGCCGGGAATTTCCATAGGCAATTTGAAAGTAGATTTCGATCTCCGCAAAAACATGTTGACAAACCAAAAAGATATATACAACTATAAACAAAGAATATACAAAATAAACCTCGTACGAGCCGAGTGCAAACCAACAAGATAGAAACAATACAGAGCACACAGGCTTCGTAAACAGTTCGTGACGCCAGATGTAACGACCGGATTCTCGGACCAGATCGAATCAGCTCACCAGAGCACCACCAACCCAGCCGAAATGTAACCACCTCCCTCCTTAGGACCTATTTATAACAGGTATCTATGTCTCATACCCAAGGATGGGGAATTAGCAATATACATGCCTAAGTCTTCTACAGTAGCACACTCATACCATATAGTCTCACGACAACTAAGACCCAGACTATTCTACCCTAGGGCAGTTCTGATTACTTACCATTACACACTGACTGCAACCAGTGCTCGCTCAGGCCACAATCCTGTGGGTACAGGCATCAGTATCCCCCCTGATGCCCTCTCTTTTTCCTTACAAGCCACAATCCTGTGGGTATAAACACCAGTGTCCCCCCTGGTGCTCTCTTACTTCCCTTACAAGCCACAATCCTGTGGGTATAAACACCAGTGTCCCCCCTGGTGCTCTCATTAACGCCGCCTCACAACGACGATCACTTTCCTATGAATACCGTTAGCTCTTCATGTTGGGGAATCTCTCGCTATTTACTATAGGTACAATACTACAATATTATAGATCACACAATAATAGCCAAATTATACGATGTACAACTTATTCTCTATTTCAAGGGCTCCTCTCTCCCTCATTATTCAGTTACCATTTACCTGATCGGGGGTAGCATCCGTTCGTGAAACAGTACCGGACTAGAAGAACAGGTTACCTTTACTATACAAGAACAAGAGGCACATGCTGGTTCACTAAGAACTGGGGTACTTTATTTATAACAATAACAATAACAATATAACACTATACTAAAACATATAGCCTGCAAAGGAAAATGAAAGGTTAGAATGTGTGCACGCTAATAAGAAAGGGTCAACGTCACCTTATTAATATGAAGTCTGGACTCAGCAGTCATCTGGGTTCCCTTCTCGTCTGTGCCTTGGCTCGTCTTAGGGTCACACCTTTGCAGTCACGGATACACGTCTGCACCGCCATGCTCTGTCTCCTCCGCTTCCCTCCAAGTCACTGGAACCATCCTCTTATCAGCTGCTTTTTCTCTAGCTGTTCTGTACTACTCCTCTCTCCTCTCAATCACGGACCATCTTCACTTCTCGGCTTCGATCTTATAACTCAGTTTCAGCCACTCTGGTATTCGTTCCCTCAACTAACTGCTTCACTCTGTATGCTCTGATCTTAATGTCAAAGCTCGCCAGCTGCTCCAACTAAAATAACTTCAATCTTTCTAAGAGAGTATCAGCTTCTCGGTCTTTCTCGGACTTCAAAATGGCGACTGCCTACCTTGGAATAATTAATGGCATTGATGCTAACGACTAGCTTCCGCCTACAGACTGACTCGCTACCTCATGCTTTCACTAATATGGAAGCTTGTCCCTTCATGGAAAGTTACGGCCAGTAACCTGCCGCCCACCAAATTCTTGTACCTCCCCGTACCAAGGACACGTTCTCAGCCGGCCGGCCTGATGTTATGTCTTCTGAATGGACAAAAATACAGTCTTTCGAAAAGGGCCAGCCTGAGCCAGTTCTCTCCAAGCGAACAACACCTCGTAACTAAAACATTACATTTGACCTAGAAGCATCTCAAGCTGCCGAAGCAGAAAGAAAGATGGAGTCTCTCCCGTTTAAGGCCTACAAGGCCCGAAATAAGCATAACTCCATGGAAAGTATACTAACACTCTTACTGAAGGACGGATTATCACTAGTACTAATGAATCTATCCCCTAACATAAGTTTATAAGCCCTGATCTAAAGAAAAGGGTACGGAATTATATCAACACACCTTGTGAATAGGCTCTATTTACAGTTCTAATCCTTCCATTAGAATGATAGTAGACTGAAGTCACCTCCAATCACCTTCCCTCAAGGAAGGGCCGAAAAAGTCGGTCAGAACACATGCTCAGTCTACTCTTCAGAGGTACTTCTAGTCTGTGTAACAGACTCTTGGAATAACAAATGAAATAAATTAAAATACTACAGTCCTGATTCAATGAGGAGTATATAAGCCAGACACACTTATCTTTTGGTAAGCTGTGAAGGGTATGCCTGATCGAGTGTAAGAAGAGGCAAGTGAGAGCACGAGCCTGGAGAACGATGTGAGAGCAGGAGCCTGAAGAGAGAGTTCTCCTTTTTTACAAGAAGCCAGGCAGATTACAGAAGTACTCTGGGATACAGCCACCTGAACTGAAGCTCTGCAGAGAAGAACAATAGCTGATGGAAAGGGCACACAATCTGAAACTTGGAGCCATCACACATGCAGAGTGCATCCCGGGTGGGGGAGGGCTGATAATATGGAAAATGTGCACTTGTAGCAGAACACTTTGCATGGATTTGAGAGGTGAAAGTCTTCTGCTCTGGGAGGGAAAATATGGGAAACTGTAAAGGTGGAAAGTTTACCTTACCATTTGGAAGCATTGGATATATATCCTACACCAGATTTTTGAAAGGATAGATTAAACAGTATGCTGAAACTGGACACTGAAAAGGGTGCATACTTCTAACATAAGGATGCGACAGAACGGTTGCATTTTTGTAGCACTCTATACTACACACATTTTATAGCACTTCTTGATGAGGTGTCAAATGCTTCCAGGAGGACTAGTAAGGGGCTAATCTGTTTGTTGCCAATGGGTAACAAAGTGTATAAATTTCCGAGGGGCCTATGCGGTAACTGCATTATTTCTTCCCTGGATGGGGGGGGCACCTGAATGTGTGTTGGGACGGTCTCCGGGGTGACCAGAGGCTATCAGTCTAGCTGATTCAATTCTCCCGGCTGCTTCCCTAGCACAAAAGGCGCATGTTTTAGAAGAAACAAAAGCAATGTGTCAACAAATGGATTTGTGCGCAATAAGCCTAAACACACCTCATAAAGCGCTAGAGAGTAATCTCAACAGTTGAAAGCATTACAAAAATCACTATATTAATTGCTTGGTTCCACGCGAATATCTGATAGCGTTATACGACTGCCAATAATATAGATGCTGTTATGAACAAAAACAAAGTGGGTGGTTGACTAGCAACTCAAGTGCTATGCATTGATCGCTGCTACAAATATGTTTCTGCAATTACCCAAACACTCTCATATATCCCATGCAGGTGACTTGAAATCGTTTAAGCTTGGAAAGAGATCCGAATAACCAAACAAAACATTGCACACTAAAACAAACTTCAACATTTTGTTTTTAAAGCTGTGTCTGAACAAAGGGCACGTCCAGTGCCTCCCACGGCTCAGAGATTAAAATGCAATAAGGAAAGATAGTTAGAGCATGCAAATGAGCTCTGTGTTGCAGGGGGTGAGGCTGCAGCACCAGGATAAAGGATGTTTGTGTAAGGTGCTTATTTGACAGACAGCAAACAAAAACGAAAACAACACCTTACATCAGTGTGGTCCTTTGACTGCACTGCCAGCAGCCTGGAGAGGTGTGCGGGGAAGTGAGAAAGACAGGGGCTGCGCAGTTTGCAGCCTGGGGGGTCAAGAAACCCAAGAGAGATACTAACCAGTGCACTTCTCCAACCTTGGCATTCCACTGACCCCGTCCCCCGAAAGCCTGCAGTGAGACTCGAGAAGCTGGTGGCATTACCACCTTACGTGCTTGTGAGGCGCTTCAAGGCTCCCCTTTCACTTATTTCACAGACAATTGTCACAGTTCACGCGCCAGTCCTGAGGTTTCACTGACAAGAGCTCAGAAATCACACATTATAGACTTGAAAGAGCTGTAGTGGGCCTTGGGTTCCCCAGTAACAAACAACTTTTCACAATGTACCTGTGTGGATCACAAACAACAGCATGACAATGCATAGGTTTAAAAAAGTTTTAAGAAAAGAATCTGTAACACCCCTTTCCATAATAAGAGGGCACGTGGAGTGGCTGTATTCAATTCCAAGATTCAACGCCGAGAGTGCAGTCGCAGCACATCCGCAGACCATGCCTACAGTCACTGCATTTTCAACCTATTCAAGTAACCTTATTTGGAACAAACTTCTTCATGCAATCACGAAGTAATAAGTGTGGTGCACCCACTCGTCAGACTGGGCCCACGTGCTTGCAATCTCCACAGTCGACTTGATCGTAAAATCTCAGAGCGCACTGTGGGTTAATGTCACCGACCCTGTGCAACCCTTCCTCTTAAAAAAAAAAACACCTGAAGCAGATCACCTTTCTTCAGAGAATAACGTAGAGAAGTTTTGTGACACTCAGTTCAGCCTGAACGGGTGTCATGTTAACTAAAGAAAACAAGGCGCATGCCTCTTGCTGTGGGCTGAGATGGCACAGAGTGCGGTGGCAGAAAGCATCAATTAAAACAAAAAAAGGAATCCCTAAACATAACAAAGCGGGAGAGATCTGAGATGGTCCTCAGTACCACAACACAAACATCAATTATTTTTGTTAGAACCCAGTTAATGCCGTCAGTAGTGCCTGAGACAGCACAACTATCCATCTGTTTCCACTGCACTCACTAACCCACGCACACAGCACAGTCATGAAAGAGGACGTTGGAAAACTGAAGCCCCATCACACAAGGACCCGATTTTCGCTGATGTAGCAAACGGGAGTGCCGTATCTCCTGTTGAAATAAGCATGCACAAACCTATCCAACAACAGGGAGGCACCTTGAGGCCTCGAGGGGTGTGTGAAGAACTATATGGATAACCCTGGGAATGCAGAGTGATCCTTGTGATCAGGGCCAGAATACAAAGCAGCGCAAGAAAAACTTTTTTTTAACTTTTTCGTAGGCAGCACAGCACGCTGCCTGTGCCACATTGCTTACGAAAAGTGTATACAATTGAAAGAAGCAGCCACGGGCAGAAAGAAGCAAAGTAAAACAAGTTAAACAAACGGGACATGAGCTGAAACAGATGGCACACTGTGTGCAAATAAAATAAGTGTGAGGAGAGTCTACAGTTACAGACGCAGGGGGTGATCTCCAAAATAAACAATTTAAACAAATACGGCGTGAGCAGAAACAGATGGCACACCGCGCGCAATTAAAACAAGTGTGAGCGGAGCGGACGAAAACTGTAGTTAGGCGCCGCTGCTTCTGGACTACACGGAAGTTACTATCGGATCAACAGCCAACAGAAAGCAAGATAAGAACAGCAATGCCACAGTTAAACCAATCGCAAGAGGTAAAACAAATCACGGAGTTTTAGCTAACACACAGATTACTTTATGTCTCGCTGAGACAGCGCATCAGCGCAGGCGCTGCCAAGGCGAGACCTAAAAATGATAGCAAAGGAGCTTCAGCTGTTGGCAACTGGTTGGGGACAGTAGGAGGAGTTTTTAAAGTCATTTTTAAACATTTACTGTTTATAGGTGCTTGTTTGCTAACTTTATATGCTGTATATTAAATGGTTAGATGCTGTCTGAACAAAAGAGAGAACAGAGAAAGAAACTGAATTTTTAAGAGAATTAGAATTAGGAGATGAAAAAGAATGTGGAATGCAAAAAAGTGAGGGAACATCGAAAACATAAAACTGAAAAAGAAGGCTAAACAGAGAGTGAGAGTATTGAGTAGGAATCTGCTTTTGCGAATTTAAATATTTTAAAAATACTTGAATAAAAAATAAATGTGCCAAATTTAAGTTAAAAAATGAAGTCTGTTTAATCCAAATATTGGTGCATGCAACCAGACTTAAAACCTGTATGCCTGTAACCTGAAAATATAGTAAGGATTTTAAAGTTGACATGCTTGGAGGTGCAATGTTTCAACGTGTAGGCCCATTAATACGGAAATGCTTGTTTTTCGCTTTAAATAACAATTGTGCAAGTAGTCTCTCTTCTTTTTTCTGCATACATTGCATTTTCAGAAGCTACTTTTGTATTAATTAATGAATAGTCACGTGTTGTATTGGACAATTGATAGTGAGGTTCACACTATAAGAACATGTAGATGATAAGGAGGATGATTCATGAGATGAAATTGCAAACAAGAAAAGATGTGTCTGCAATATTCAAGGACACATGGTTGAAAGACGATTGTACTCTGGTGAGAAGATGGGGACTAGATGTGTTCACAGGTGCGTGCTGACATTTTATTGGTCAACATGAAGAAGAAAGAATATTATTGTTGCAACACAGAAAATATGTGTTCATATTAGTGCGTGTTCCTAGACTAGCTTCAGATTCTTCAGATTTAGGGTAGGGCAGATTCGTCCACTTTATTGATGCAGAACAGACTGCTTGAGTTTTAACTCATCTTTTCCTTAGACTGAAAGTAGCAACTCATTCTGTTCCTTTTTCATGACTCTCTCTGAGAGGAGACTCAATACTGGGTGTCCTATACATCTTTTTCTGTGAAGTCTTAGGTATTCCTTGATCTGCTATAGTTTAATCTGAGAAAGCTTGTTGGTTAATTTTGTTAAAGCCTTATGCTTATGCTCACATCTTCCGTCACAAATCTTCATAAGATTGTGAGCTGACACCTTACATCCCTTTCGCATTTATAACGACCTAGCTTATAGTAGGGATTTTTCTTAATGGAATGCACTTGTTACATGTATTGTATTAAGGATTTATTCTGATTGACTAAATTGATCCATCTAATTACTAAATATTGATTGATTGTTACCCTCTACTGATATCTCTAGAAAAAGATTTAAAAATAAAACGCTTTCACTCAACTAATATTATTGACTGAACTAAAAGTAATGATAAAAGATAATGCTGTATGTTGAGACTTATCTTTTACGTCTCAGATGACAACAAAGATACCAATGACCTGATATTACTCAGGGTTCTTTCCGTGGAGTAAGTGAGGAAGCAGCCTCCATGCTATAGTACCGGTATAACGAAATTTACACTGTAACCTACAAACAATGTGTTGGAATATTTTGCATGAGCTCATAATGAGCCATTACCACATAAATATATATTCAGTTGACTTATTAGTATTTTTGAGCCCAAATCTAACCAAAAGGCAGAGTAGCACTGTCGATGATTAAAGACAAGCATAGAGTCAACAATTGTTGGAAGAGAAAACTGGGTTTTGGATGGGTAAAGCATTGTGATGTTGTATTGTTTAAAAAGTTGAGTCTTCAACTGTATACTAAATTGGAGCAGCGTTGGGTCGGTTGTGAAGAATACGGAGTTGCTGTTCCATATCCTTAGTGCATACATGGAAATGCCCTGCTGTCATTTTTTAAAATCTTTTTTTACACTTGTTAGTGAGCAGTCTGTTGGTGTCAAGGCTGCAGGTATGTTAGGAAGCAACAGAGCTGACAATATCATTTGAAAGATAAGTGGGGTGCTGTTAATGATGGCTTTCTAAATGATGCAGCTGGTATTGAAAACGGTGCAGCCAGGAAGGGGAGCCAATCATGGTTCACCAGGGTGGAAGTGATGTGATCATATTCCTTCATGCCCTGGATGAGATGTGTTGTTGAATGTAGGTTGCTGCTAAGAAGTATCAGTGCAGAGTCTGGGAGGCTATGGAGTAGGGCATTATCGCTATTAGGATGCAAGAATATAAAGGAATGAACAGCAGTCCTTTTGCACTGTACCGTTTTTGTTGTTCTGGGCAAAAAACAGTAATTCTGTCTTGGTTGAGTTTAGTTTTTGGCAGATGCTATTAATCCAGGCCTGAATGATGTGTCTGGACGTCTTAAACAGAGAAGACGTTTAAGTAGAATTGCATATCATGGACATGTCTTCGTGAGTCCATGTAAAGGTTGAATACAACACGGGAGAATATAAAACCTTGGCAGACTCCACACGTGATAGGGATCTTTTGTGGTCTCATTGTGCCCATGTGAACAAACGGGTGCTAGGTGTAAAGGTAGAAGGAAAACCTGCAAAGGACATTGCTGGTGAATCCAATTGGAGATTTCATGGTATCTATTAGGGTGGGCTGGTCAGCTGTGTCAAAGGCTGCGGAGTTGTCTTTCAATACCAGAAGGCAGGGGCCATCTTCATCCGTGGTCAAATGCCATCATAATAGATGTGTAAAGTAAAGTATTTTATTGTGATGATTATTTAAAATCTTACAACATATCACACATAAAAGAAACTTTTAAAATATATGTTACAAGATAAATAGATGTGTAAAATAGTGGTCCCCATACTACAGCATAATCTGAGGCCAGATTTGTAATTGTGCAGGAGATGGTTAGCACTGCTACGATCTTGGAGTTTAACATAGACTGTTTTTTTAATGATCTTGCCAATGAAAGGTAGGTGAATGATGGGCTGGTAGTAGGTGAGGCCATCAGGGTTTGGTGTAGGTTTCTTTAGGTGTGGGAGGATCTGGCGTGTATCGAGAGCTTCTGAAAAGATGCCTTGTCTGATAGAGGCAATGACAATGGTAAGTAGGAATTAGAGAGAGTCTCCAGCAAGAGCTTTGATGAAGCTCATTAATTTTTATTTTAGGGCTGAGTGCCTATCCCCGTTAACTAGAATTGTACTGCCTAGTGGAGGGAGAAATGATGTTGTCCTGGGAGAACATATTGGACAAATGATGAAATGCCTCACTCTGACTCTACTCCATGCATTTCACAGCATCACCAAAAGTAAAGGAAGAAAATAGAACTTTGTTAACAATGGCACACATTTCAGGCATTCCAAGAGAAAATGATTCATGCTATATCCCTCCTTTCTACCCCTTACCATAATTGTATCTTTCCATTATGAGTGTGAACAGTTTTTTGGCAGATCAGATATGTGAAAAGGACCAGTTATATCCTTGTTCTAAAGATGAAATTTCAAAACTTTTTGAAGAGTTGCTCTTACCTCTAAAATTAACTATACGGGCCCTCACTGGATTTCCTCAATGATGCTTTTAAGTAAACTCGATAGAAGAGTGGAGCATAAATGTTATATATAAAAAAATGGTCTTAAATGGTCGACCCTTTCATTGTTTCGACTGTGTCCTTTTTACAACTGGGATAAAAAGGCTGGTGGATGAAGGAAACATCAAAGAGAGAGCCTGGGGCTAACAAGCACACTCGCATGAAGGTACACATTTTTTCAAAAGTACAAGCTTGAGACCATGTCTCTCTGTGAAACCTGTCTCTCAGCATTAACCGTTTTTATGAAATGTCACATCTAAATACGTGAAAAAGAGGAGCAAAAATGCTTCAACTTGTTCTTCTTTCAAATATGCTAAAAGTGTTCTTGTACCTCACCTCTTAGCCACAGTGCCATATTTCTGAGCAAAATAACGGATAAAAACCATGACATTCTGCAGGCATCGAAAAATATAAATGCTCCTCGTTTTCAGAATAGATATGAAGCTCTCAAGTACTTAAAAATCTCTGGATTCAAAAAGTAAAATGTCAGGAACCATAATGAACACCTTTGAAGTTATCATTATCGAGTGACATTTTATTCGAATGGGAGCTGAAAAGAAATAGGTCATGTATTTGCTTGTGGTCCTTGAGGTTGCATGTGAATTGCAATGCAAATCCCCTATTCAACCATCCGTTCTTTATTTCCATAACAGTGGCTAACATCGGGGGCATCCAGTAGTGAACGCAATCAATTGCAGATACTTAAGTGTGAAATGTTAATAATGATCTTGCAAACTATTCTTTTGTAATGTACCTATTCAAATCTTTGCATTGAGAAAATATGATTAATTATTTTCAGCGTCTAATATAATTATGTGACATTTTATTTCGCATACATAGTCAACAAAACATGTTATCGGATTAAGATTTCTTTAGTCAGGAATGGGGGAAGAAGACATGCAGAAGACAAAAGTGGTTGGGTGGTAGAATGTTTGCTGTTTGCCACTTTTTAGTAAATTGCAGTTGAGGACCTTTCTTGATACGGTGGCTGAGGCCCAAACAATAAAACCTTTTGAAGTTTTTTTTATTCGACATTTTCTTTTTCAAATTGTTCCCAGAATAATTATTGTGTGCTCTTTACATTATATGGTTATGAAAGTGCTGCAACACAAATAGCTGCCTTCTGTTTCCCCGGTTTCATGATTCGTAGATTCTATTTGGTACATTTGATAATTCTGTGCCCTGAAAAATGTCTTAACATAACTTTGTCACCCATTATTGAATGTTTGTTAGATGGTGAGTGCGTGGTTTGGCTGTGCCACTTGGACTGCTTATAAATCATTTGTCATACTGTTCTTTTGCTTTGCACATCACCGTGTTTGTGAATTATCATCACTTTTCAAAATGTGTGAGAGATGCCCTGTGCTTCTGGTTCCTATGTGTGCTCCCATAAATGGTTGTGAACTGATTAATTCATACTGTTAAAGTTTTCCTTGGTCATGGTAATTTTGACTTGCTAGCATACACGATCTTTGAATATAATCCTATTATTTTTTGCATTTACCTGCATTCAGCAATATTATGTAAAAAGATGCCTTGCCCCTCAAGTTTCAAGATCATTAAAGAGAGAGAAGGAGAATTACCACCATCTCTACTCCCATACATCCACAATCACATTAAATTGAATGGCGGACGTCAAGTTTGATGGGTGGCGTAATTTAAAGAAGGATCCTATCCACAGTCAGGATTATACATAGCCTAACCAGGCTCACTATGATGTGACAGCTCGTATATATAATATGCATCTCTAATGGAGGTCGAAAGATAATAATTTTAGAAAAACAATGCTATCATCCCTAGAGATCCAGATGATAGTTAAGAGCTCCAAGAGCTTGGTGTCTGTACTATACTATGGCCATGGGGCCATGGGAGAGGGGACAAAGAGACTGTAGGAGGCGCACTGATGCAGTTGTTGCATCACCCAGAGGGTAACCAATGCAAGGGAAGAAAGGGTGTCCTATCCACAACCCAGAATCAGCCTGCAGGCAGGTGCAGCCATTCACTGCCAGGGATTGCATCAGCTGCAATGGAAACAAAAACGAATTCAGTAAAAATCACACAGAGAGGGCAAACGTCAGGGGGAATCGCATGCAAAGATGATCATTTCTTACAGTTTTTATTAACTTAACAGTGGTTTGATGTCATTTTAAAATGTCGCAAAACGGAGTGGGAAAATGGGTTTGATCCTTTTATACAAACTTCCTAAAGATGTTTGTATTTTCACAAGTTTTGATCCGACAGAAACATTATTTTTCTTATACTGATTACAAGTTAGGCAGAGTGAAATTAAAGTATGCTTTCACTCTGCCTCCTGATTACGAGTTGTTAGGTTTCCAACACCCCCGTTTTACAAGGTGTGGGTGAACTTGACTCTTTTTACTGGTTGGACAATTGTCACTCTTCACTTTCATTGTGCCGTCATGTTGGAGCACCTGCATATAATACAAGAAATGTGTGCTTTTTGCATCCAAAGAAATGCTTATACAGTGAAAAAAAAATCACTGTATAAGTACTGTGCAATGGTTGGTATGATTTGTTTAGCAAAGGAAGCCTTGGCCTAACACATCCTCTGAGGGAAACATTGGTTGTTATTTCTCTAATTTGCCCTGGTTCCCAAGTGTTGGAAAATGCCTCACTGAAGGGTCACCCCAAACTTTTTGCTGTTCTCTTTTTCTGACCTCGTTTTTGTTGGCTTTAAGACTCTGATCAGTTTATCACTGCTAACCAGTGCTAACATGCTTGTCCTCTTTCCTCTAAACATGGTAACATGGGCATATTTAATTTTCCTATAAGTCCCTAGTAAAGTGCACTCCATCTGCCCAGAGCCTATAAATTAAATGCTACTAGTGAGTCTGCAGCAGTGCTTGTGCCACCCCCTTAAGTAGCCCTCTAACCGTAGCTCAGGCCTGATACTGAAGAGCCTGTGTGTGCAGTTTAAACTGCCACATCAACCAGGCAAGTTACACCTTTTGCCAGGCCTAAAACTTCCTTTTTACTACATATAAGTCACCCCTAAGGTAGGCCCTGGACAGCGTGCGGGTAGAGCACAGTGTATTTAAAAAGTAGGACATGTTCTTTCAAGTTTTACATATCCAGGTGGTGAACAACTCTTAAATCCATTTTCAATGCTGGAAGGCCTATCTCTCCCATAAGAAAACATTGGGATTACCTTCTTACATTTTATTAGTGTAAATTCTAATTGGGAAAAGATAAGACCTCCAAGTCTGGTGTCTCTGGAATCACAATTTAAAATGACAACTTACTGGTCTTTTGAACCTACACTTCAGTACACTACTGGACCGGTGAAGAACTCTGCCAGGAGGAAGGACTGCTCTGTTGCAAGAAGGACTGCCACTATGCTGGATGCCTGCTCTGGAAAAACTACTTTTCTGCTGACTCCTACCCCCTGTCTTGCTCAGGAAGGACTGGATTCACCTCAGTTAAACCTAGAGTGACTTCAAGGGCATGCTGGCTTGCCCCCTTTTCTAAGTCTCAGGGACATCAAAGACATGTCATTCACCTGGCCAACACCACCTAGCATTTCCTTGCTGCAGGCCATGCCCTGCCAAGTGGTGTTAGACTTTTGGTGGTGTTTTCACTGTGGTACTGTTTAAAGTGTTTCACAAATTCTTTACAAATTGCCTCTTACGTTAAGCCTGATTGATCTATGCCAAGCTATCAGAGGATGAGCGCAGGTAAATTAATGATGTGCACCTGACTTTCCCTGACTAGGACTGTAGTTCCTGCTTGGCCATGGTGCCTACCTCTGCGAACCACAAACCTCATTTTTAACATTGGTGATCAATAGTGAGGTTAGGACTTGCGTTTGTGCTGTACCATACAGCAACATGGTGTACACTACTATTCCACATCTAAGACCACTACTAGTTTTAAATTCTGTTTCTTCTCTACATTGGTAATTTTTCCAAATTTGAGTCCTACTTCACCTTCACCAACTTAAAATTGTTTTTGTTGTTGCACTAGTGATCCTATTATCAAAATGTCCATAGATCTCAACGACTTAGCCTGCTACACTGTGGGGGCTGAAAAAGACCCAAGGGTTACCCAAAGTGTGATGATCAGATAGCCCTTAAAGCCTGGGAGGAGGTCCACAGAATGCAGTATGTACCTGAGGAGGAGTCTGAAGAGGGCCACTTCACCATTCTAGACATCCCAGGGCAATGTAAATAAGTAAGTAAGTAAGTATTTTATCTAGCATTGTTACTTAAAACCATTGCTACAGAGTATCTCATGACATTTCATTTATAAGTTACAATTTAAAAAAAAGTATAAAACAATTTGCTAAAAATCTGTAAAATCTGTACAAAATAATTGTTTAGCAGCATCCGACTCAGTTCTTAATGACTATAATGTTTTTCTGTCCAAAGGTCGCGACCAGTGATTTTGTGGCATTCTCTTCTCTACTTGTCTCAAATATTTTACCAGGCGGCAGTTCCGCTGTGTGTCCCCTGGTGCAAAGCATGCCAGCACGGCCTCCCTCCATGTGCGGATGCCTCTCTGCTTAAAAAGTGTCTTTAAGAGCTGTTTCCGTTCCTGTGTTAGTTCTTTGCACATACAGAGTAGATGCAGCATATCCTCTTGTGCTGTGCCACACAGGTGACAGATGGAGTCGAATTGGTTTTTTAGCCAATGTGGATAGTGCTTTATGCATGGTAGCAAGCCAAGTTGGTACTACAGGATTTGTATTTTAATGGATTTGGCAAACCCTTGGCCTAGGTATTGTGGCACAGTAGGAGAGGTATAGGAGCTCAGGATCATCCAGCTGTGCGATCTTCTGGATAGGGCTGCCTTGTCTTCAATCCTGGATTGGCTCTTTACTGTTTTCTTTGTTATTTTTTTGAGAAGGCAGTGGCTTATAGATGTTTCCCAAAGCTCGAGGAGCTCCAGGGTGGTCAGGCTTACTAGTAGGTATTTTGTTGCTGGTGATGTTTTTTCTGTTGTAGTTCTTACCACAAATACCAGTTTAGGGTACCTGGTTTTGATTTTCTTAATTTATCCCAAAAAATAACTGTTGCACCTTGTCTGGCAAGGGTCTGTTTTTGAACACCAAACTCGAGCCTAATCTGTACTGGAGAGACTCTTGTTGGTAGACTAAAGATTATTCTGGACACTTTTTCAACCACACCATCCACATGACATGACGCCCAGCTCTGGTTCACCAAAGATCTGAAAGAGCTGAAACTTGCCCTCCATCAGACCGAGCGCAAGTGTTTATCAGAATACTGCCCCCGCAAGGAAATTACCTTCCTGACTGCCCTTAAGAACTATAAATCCGTTATTTTAGCAACCAAAACCGAATACTTCTCTGCAAAAATTCTCAATTCCTCTAACAAGGCTAAAGAGATTTTCGCCATCATTGATGAATTAGCCAAACCGGATCGCATCTCCATTAAACCACTGTTATCACAGCCTCTCTGCCACTCCCTCAACAGCTATTTCTTTGAGAAAATTATTAAGATCAAAGCCATTACTCCCACACCTGCTCTAATCTCCAATTCGGGCACCTGTCCTGGAAACCCCTCTCTCTTTTTAGATTTTCCTTTAATGACCAAGGAAGTTTTCTTTTCTCTCCTTAGCAAAGTCTGTTCTGGCTCTCCACAAGACATTTGTCCCTCCCATATTGCTCGCAAGATCTTCCTTAATCTCCCGGACCCTGCTATTTCTCTCATTAATAACTCTCTTACATCTGGGGAGGTTCCCCTTTCTTTCAAATCGGCTGTCGTCTCTCCCATTTAAAAAAACCTGGAGCTGACCCTGAGGCGTTGAGTAATTTCCGCCCTATTTCGCTGCTTCCCTTCTTGGGTAAAATTCTGGAGGCCTTTGTAACAAACTGTCTCAGCTCCTTTGTGGAATCCGCCCATTTTTTAGACCCCCATCAAGCATGGTTTAGGCCTCCACACTCGACCAAGTCTATTGCCCTGGCAGTTCATGATGAACTCAGAAAGGGGGCCGATTAGAACATCTCACAGGACTTGGTGCTCCTGGATTTGTCGGCGGCATTCGATACCGTTGACCACACCATCCTTCTTGATCGGATCGAGAACACCGGCATCTGGGGCACCCCACTCTTGTGGCTGACATCATATCTCCAGGACCGCAATCAAGCAGTCTGTCTTTCTGCTTTCACCTCAGAAAAGAAAAGCCTTGCTTGTGGAGTCCCTCAGGGCTCCTCTCTTTCCCCTTTATTATTTAATTTGTACATCTTCCCCTTAATTTTTGAGCCTCAGAAGAGATCAGTAGTCGTCTTCAATTATGCGGATGACTTACAGCTCATCTTTAGTATTTACTCCTCCCCTTCCCCTATTGCTAATGTCCAAACTACGGTGACCTTTATCAGTAGCTGGATGAACGTTAATCAGCTCAAGCTCAATCCCGACAAGACCGAGCTGGTCTTGACAGGGCCCCCAGGGAATCCTGCCCTCCCTCCCTTGTCAACTCTGTAAAAAGTCTTGGAGTTACTATTAGTTGTGACCTCTCCATGAGGGCCCAAATTAAATCAGTGGTATCAGTTTGCATCTTCCACTTAAGTCGCATTAGGAAAATCAGTAGATTTCTTTCTTGAGATGCCCTTGTTCAAGTCATTCTGGGCTTGGTTATATCCCAGATTGACTGCGCTAATGCACTTTATGTTGGAATCCCTGCCCATCAACTGCATCAACTCCAACTTATCCAGAACCAGGCCGCCAGACTGGTTTTTGGCCAGCCCAGGTCCAGTCACACCACACCCCTACATAGAGCCTCCACTGGCTCCCTGTGGCCCAGCGCAGCCTCTTCAAACTTGGTTGCCTGATCCACAAGGCCCACTCCCTGCAAGGTCCCGCTTTTATTGCCTCCCTATTCCACCGTTATACTCCCTCTCGTGCTCTTCGATCTTCGGGCACTAACCTACTGTCCACATCCAGTCCAGTCGCAGGAAACACGGTGGCTTGCGCTTTTCTTCGCAAGCTCCACTCTTTTGGAACTCTCTTCCTCTTACTCTTCGTTTAACCCACTCCTAATCCAAATTCAGGAAGGCTCTGAAGACCTTGCTCTTTTCCCAAGCTTACAGTTAAGTGGTCATACCTCTTGCATGCTCCCAGCCTGTCCTCAAAGCGCCAATAAACCGCTGGTGTACGCGCGCTATATAAGTCCTTGTTATCAAATCCTCCAAGATTTTGGAGTCACTTCCCCTCTGTGCCTTGCTCCCGTAGGTTATTGTAGGCTGGAGTTTTTGCCCGTATTTCTTCGACCAGTGGGGCAAGTGGAGGGCCTCTCAGTTTGAAATTAAGGAAATAAGGTTTCTCAATGAAATTGCTAGGGCTGTTCCCTTCTTTTTCATTGTGTGCCTTTGGGCAGACAAACGCCCCCCTTTGTCGATGATCACCCCCCAGATATTTATATTCTTTTAATGAGTCCATGTAGATCTTGCCCCAAACCCAGACAGTTGTTTTCCTGGAATTCTTTTTGATTGTCATAGTTTTGGTTTTCTCCAAGTTGATGTTCAGATTATTTTTCCTCCGAGTAAACAAATGTAGTGTTAAGAAGATTCTGTAGACCCACCTTCATTTGGCTGATCAGAACTAAATCGTCAGCATAGAGCAGACATGGTAGAGCTAGATTTCCGGCTTTTGGAGAGTGTGAATTGCTGGCGTTTAGTACGGGATAAGGTCTGCAAGAAATAGGTTAAATAGGGTAGGGGCCAGCACGCAGCCTTGATTGAGACTTTTTGTGTTGGTATCTTCCTTGATAATGCTGACCCATCCCCCAACTTTACTTGGATCCAGGTTCCAGTATGCAGATTAATTAGCAGGTTTAGTAAAGTCTGTGGTATGCCCCAGCCAGCCAACCTTGACCAAAGTCTGCTATGGTTCACGTGATCATAAGCGGCCCGGTAATCGACAAAGCATCAGTGTAGTGGCATGTTTGTAGTCCCTGCCTTATCTATTAACAGGGCCTTTGTGATTATGTTTGTTGGACAATGTAGAATCCTGTGTATTCCTGACCTCAAAATCAGAGCCCCAAGAGTGTGATGGCCCTGAGAAGGATGAGGAGGAGAAAGATGAGTGGGAAAAAGGCTCTAGAGGAGAAAGGGGACCCCACAGAGAGGGAGTCCCCTGCTGGATCTTATGCAGGAAGCAGTGTCTCCTCCCAAACCCTGACTCTGAAGACGTAGAGGACAGACAGGCTAAGAGGTACCTGAGGCTGCAGCTGGCTGCAGAGAAGAGAAAAGCTGGTTAAGAGGTACCTGAGGCTGCAGCTGGCTGCAGAGAAGAGAAAAGCTGGTGCTGGGAGAGCCTTGAAAGAGAAAAAGACCTGGCTGGCTCTTGAATTGCATCTCAAAGAGCTGGAATTGAAGGACAAACAGTTGGTGGAGTCTAGCAGAATGATGACAGTCAGCAATACTACAGTGCCAAGTGGAGAAGAAATGATCCATATTCCCATGTTATGTTATGTTATGTTATGTTAATATTTATTTATTAAGCGCTCGTACGCCCAAGGGCTTCATGGTGCTATCGAAGGGAACATAACACAAAGTAAAACTCAGCAGTAAGCCTGATTGAACAGCCATGTTTTGAGAGCGTGTCTAAAACTAAGAAGGTCTGCGCTCATTTTTAAGGAAAACGGGAGCGAATTCCAAAAGGTGGCTGCAAGATGGTCAAAGCAGCAGCCGCCAAGGCATTTTCTTTTAAGGGGCGGAACAGCCAGTAAAGTTTTATGAGCAGAACGAAGATTTAGTGAAGGGTTATATCTAGAAACAAGGTTTTGTATAAACTTCGGGCCTGTATCCTGTAAGGTTTTAAAAATAATACACCGAGTTTTAAACACGATTTGCTGTGCCACAGGCAACCAGTGCAGTTGTTTCAAACCAGGTCTGATAGACTGCCACTTTGTTTGTCCAAGGATAAGCCTGGCAGCTTGATTCTGAACAAATTGGAGTCTTTTTTGCAAGCCCGCTGGAAATCCCAAGTAAAGACTATTTGAGAAGTCCAGTCGGGACAAGACAAGGGCAATGGTAACCTGGATAAGAGCAGCCCGCGTAAGGAACTGGGCTATTTTTCTTATTTTCTTAAGTTGAAAGAAGCTGGCAGAAAGTACAGTGCCAACTTGTCCTTTCAAGGAAAGATCCAAACTAAGTATAACTCCAAGGCTTTTAACCGAGGACGATATCATAGGTGGAGCCCCCATGCTAGGTGGCCAGAAGCATGGACTCCAACTTAATTCACTTTTCCCAGGCAAGATTAATTCTGTCTTGCCTGGGTTAAGCTTCAGATGATTAAGGCTCATCCATCTCTGTATGTGTGTCATGGTGTTTTGAAATTCCACCACAGAATCTTTGGTGTTAAGAGGGAAAACGAGTTGGAGATCATAGGCATAGTTATAGATGGTAACTTTAGCATTCCTTAGAGAGTATAGTAGTGGGCGAAGATACAGATTAAATAATAAGGGTGACAGTGATGATCCTTGCGGCACTCCGCTTGTGGTGGGGATAGTGGGGGCTGTGAAAGGGCCTAATCTTACTGATTGCGTGCGTCCTGTAATAAAGGAGGTGATCCAACTTAAAGCAACGCCCCTGAGGCCGGCTTGTTCAACACGGTTGATAAGAATGGTATAATCAACCGTGTCGAACGCTGCCGACAGATCAAGGAGAACTAGGGCCTGGTGGATGCCTTTATCGGCATTCCGCCTTAGAGTGTTTTGAACCGCCAAGATCACAGCTTCCGTTGAGTGACAAGGGCGGAAGCCTGCCTGATTGGATTCAAGATATTCAGAGTTTTCTATAAATTTGGACACACTTGTAGAGACATGGGCTTCCAAAATGTTTGATGTGTAAGGTAACAGAGATATTGGTCTGTAATTTATCGGATCGTGTGAGTCTGCTCCTGCTTTTTTAATCAATGGAATAAGCAGGGCTTTCTTGAGGCAACTAGGCACTTTGCCCTTTCAAAGTGAGCCATTTAGCAGCTGAAGAACGCCCTGTGGAATTGCTAACCCCACCTCTCTAAAAATTTAT
The DNA here is from genome assembly GCF_964263255.1 of Lissotriton vulgaris. Lineage (NCBI taxonomy): Eukaryota > Metazoa > Chordata > Amphibia > Caudata > Salamandridae > Lissotriton > Lissotriton vulgaris. Next base: position 1,085,850,920 of record NC_141697.1, on the reverse strand, counting down.
CGGGAGTACAAATGTCATCAGGTGATCCAGATTTAACCCGTGCACAAAGATCAGACAAAATTTTTACATCAACAGGGGGGAAGGTTTCTAGAGTAAAAGGATTATGATAGACATCATCCAAAGGAGGGGGGGGCAAGGAATTTAAGATGCTCTGCTTTATAGTAATGATTTAATTTTTTTTAAAAAACATTCAGCGAGTTGCAAAGGTCTTGTGTGGGAGTGACAAGAGGGGTGGTTCTATCACTGTTACTAAGATCATTCACAATGTTAAACAGATCTTTTGTCTTGTTCTGTGAGTTCAGAATTTTCTCGGAAAAGTAGTCAGTTTTTTGTTTTAGAATAAGTTTTTGACGGGCCATGCAATAATTTACTTTATCTTGTAATAAGTACCTAGTCCTCCACTTCCTCTCTTTTTGATGCACTTCCAATTTTAAGATCTTCAGTTGTGGAGTAAACCACCTATGTGCGTCATTGGGGCGTGAGGTGGGGAAGTTCACGTGGGGTGCATAAATATCAGCTTCCCGTTGTATCCAGCGTGAGAAGACTTCTTCAGTGACATCGATGTCTTTGGTCATTGGAGGGAGGGTCGAGGCCAAGGTGTCCAAAAAAGCCGGTGTATCAATGCCCTTCCATTTCCTAATTTTTCCACCCACTTGAGATGACTGTTTTATGCCTCTGTCGATGGTAAGTGTAAAGTATATGAGGAAGTGATCAGACCAGATACAAGGAGTTATGGAGGAAATGGATAAGAGAAGATTCTGAGACCATATTTGGTCCAAACTATGCCCTTTTTCATGGGTAGGAGAATGGATCTGTTGAATTAGATTCAGATCTAAAAGTAAATCCTTAAGTTCTGCTGCTTGGGCATCCACCTCAGTAGCATCAAACCAAAGATTAAAATCCCCCACCAGGACAATTTTAGAGTAATTCTTTACAAGGGAAGCCATTTGTTCTGCCAATAAAACAGAAAAAGTAGGCATAGCTTGAGGGGGGTCGATAAATTAAAACTATTAATAATGTTCCACTATCAGTATCAGTTTTAAAAACAATATTCTCCGAACTAGTCAGGACAAGGGGTGGGAGTAAAGTGAACTTGTGGGTGTTATGAATAATGGCAGCCACTCCTCCACCATTTTTTCCTAAAGATCTAGTAACATTTAAGATATAATAGTCAGATGGGACAGCAGCCAAAATATCTGGTAATGAGTCCTGGTTAAGCCAAGTCTCAGTGAGAAGCATGATGTCAGGTTTCTCAGATATCAGCAATAGAAAAATGTCCATTTGATGTTTGACCATAGACCGCGTATTAAGATAGATACAGTTGAGCTTGGTCTGTGGTTCTAAAGAAGGTTGAGGACGAGTACATGAGCCAGAATAGATAGCAGTACCAGCTGTGTACTTATATTTAGAAATACCATAAAAGTAGGTGCGTTTGAATACATGCAGGGGTATTGGCAGGCAAAGGTGATCGGGGGTCTTAAAATAACCAGGTCACGGGAGGAGGAAGTGTGTATTTGGGCATATGTGTTGGCCCCAGGCCCCTGCCGGCCGCGGACGGGCGCAGACGGGCTTACATTAGGCTACCTACGGCACGCCAACGTCGCGCCCGCTGCGCTCCCGGATGCACAGTGAGTTTTAAGCCCTGCCTCCCAGAAGAACTAGACTGCTAGCTCCGGTCCAGCCCAATCAAAGATAGCGCCTTGCCTCGCCCTCCACGCAAACGGCACCGTCAGCTGCGGTGGAACGGGGCGGGGTACAGTTCAAAATATACAGCTACACAGTGCACAAAATTGGTAAGTGATTTAAAATATTTAGTATAAAATAAGAGACAGCCACCGACATCTAAATCATGCCAGTACTGTCTTGCACTATCAACAGGGGACTGTGCGCGGTATAACGCTGGATATTACTGTCGGTCGGTTCCCACAAAGAACCTCAGTTGCTGCCACCAACCTTGAGTCCTCGAGGGGCCCTGGGCTCTGGATCGTTTTAAGCCCTGCCTCCCAGAAGAACTAGACCGCTAGCTCAATCAAAGATGGCGCCTCGCCCTCCACGCAAACGGCACCGTCAGCCGCCATGTAGTTGGTGCCTGACTTCATGGAGAGGGATGATGTACACAGGTGGTTTTAGGCATTTGAGGTTACTCTAGAATTGCACAGGATCCCTAAGGAGCATTGCGGGATGGCATATGGAGGCACATATCTAGAGACAGTAGGGACACCCTACTATCCCTAGAGAAGGGGGAAAGGCTGAGATATCCCATTATGATGTACTCCCTTGTCAAGAAGTATGGATTCACCCAAGAAGAGTATATGTTGAGATTCAGGGGCACTAAGAAACTATCTCACCAGTCCTCTGAGGGTTTTGTGAGTTGCTTTTGCAAGTGATTGGATGGTTGGGTGAAGGGTAGTGAGGTGAACACTTATGAGGACCTTTACAACTTCATGGTTAAAGAGCACATGTTCAGTAACTGTTTTTCAGAGTTAGACCAACACGTGATTGAAAGCAAGTTCACTGACCCCGGGGGAGCTTAGATAGAAGGTAGACCTCTGGGTGAGTACCAGAGTGTCTGAGAAGACATTGGAGAGTGTCTGTAAGGAGGGTGGCTCAGGTTCTACCTTAACAGAATGAGAGGGAGATATGTTGTGACCCAGACAGGTCCCAGTATGGGAAGGGTAAAATGGGTCCCATGTCCCATCTAAGAGTCTGAAGAGATGGGGGTGGGCAGAGACCCATATTACCCTATTTCTAGGCAATGAGCTTGGATTGTTTCCAAAGGGGGCACACATAGTGGGACTGTGTCTGCACCAAGAGACCATCAACTGGTAGGAGCTCCACTGTGTCAGGAGAGCTGAGTGGGGAAGATGCCACAAGCATCCTGCCAGTTCTGCTTTCTGGGGGTGCCACACCATAGCAGAGGATACAGAGTCCCGGATGGAGAGGCAAGATGTGGAACCAGTTCACAGTGGAAGCACCAATGAGTCTGAGGTTGCTAGCTCCGAGAACAGAGCACCTCAGGACTGACCCTGATGAGGCCACTTCTGACCAGGGGGTAGCATCATGCACTGTCACAGGGACAGAGGGCTGGGGACCAGCCCCAAGAAGACTATTTTTTATTAATTGTATGTATTTAAGTGTTTAGTCAGTAAAAACCATTACACAAACAGGCAGACTATTGCACGACACATGGAAGTCCTGGCTTGCCATCCCATGTTCAGCCTAAGGGTACATACCCTGGGTTGAAGGACAAGATTTAGGATACCACCCCAATACTGGTGGGAGGTGGAGTGGAAAAACAGTGCAAGGTACCTGAGGCTACTGCCCCCCACTTTGAAAAACCACGGTGGTCAGAGATCCCTGGCTTGCCTCGGTCCTAATGTTTTAACACTGGCAGCTGTCAGTGGCCTCTGTTGGATATTGTCCTTATGGACAAAATTCTCCTAGGGTTGGGAAAATAAGTCTGGTCCATGGGGTGGAACGAGCCATATCACTTTGTTGCCCATGGTGGTATTGCCTGCTTCCTGGGATGTCTCTGTGAGCAAGTTAAAGGAAGGTGCTGCACAAATGGAGTGCACAGATGAGATGAAGTATTCCCCATGTGTGAGGCCAGTGGCCCTTGAGAGTATAGACAGAGGGATCCAACTGAGTTCAGAGAGCAGTAGAACTGGCAAGTGCCCATGCAGTAGAGGGACATTGTCCATGTTCCTAAGGGTAGTCCATCAAGGTATTGATTATTTTACCCTGGCTTTAGGATGGAGAGAGTTCGTGTTGGAAAAGGGCCCTCTATAAAAGGACACCAAAAATATTTTGCCTTCCTCCTTCTCTTTTCCTGACATTATTTTTGTTGTCTTTAGGACACTGAGCACTTTACCACTGCTAATCAGTGCTAAGGTGCATGTGATCTCTCCTTTAAATATGATAAGCCTGGCTCATACCTAATTGCCATATTGAATTTACATGTAAGTACCTAGTAAAGTGCACTAGATGTGCCCAGGGCCTAAAAATTGAAAATCTACCAGTGAGCCTGTAGCACTGCTTGTGCCAGCCACTTAAGCAGCACTCTACCCATGTTTCAGGCCTACTCTAGCAGAGCCTGTTTCTGTAGTTCTCAGCTGCCATGTCGACCCGGCAAGTTAAACATCTTGCCAAGCCAGACCTAAACCTTCGTTTTTAATGCATATCAGCCACCCATATGGTAGGCCCTGGGTAGCCCATGGGCAGGGTGCAGTGTATTTAAAAAGTAGGCCATGTACTTTTATGTTTTACACTCTTAAATTTGTTTTTCATTACTGTCAATGTTAAAATCAAGGCCCAAGGAAATCCAGGGATATCTGACCTCTGTGGTGTTTTAAAGTAGGGCCCAGTAGCCTCAGGTACTTTGCACTCCATTTCTACTCTACCTCCTACCTGTTCAGGGGAGGTTTCCTGAATCTTGTCCTTCAACCCAGTGTCTGTACCCTCTCCCATTGCATAACATTGGGATTGCCTTTTTGCATGTGTAATTTCTGATTGGAATGAGATAAGACCTCCAAGTCTGGTATTTCTGGAATCGCAATTTAAAATCACGACTCATGGTGAAGTTGGATTTTAAATCACAATTCTTAAAATACCACTTTTAGAAAGTTAGCATTTTCTTACTTTAGCGATTTGGTGCTTTCCGCCTATTTCCAATACATGTCTGTGGTGAGTGACAGGTCAGCCTCGTGCATTCCCTCTAGACAGCCACTCACAAAGGTGTTTAAGTGTGAATGATGGGCCATCCATATCCTGATTTGCCATTGTGGGCAGGATGGGAAGGATGAGCTGGGCACAGACTCACACTTACACCTGAATGGGCTGTGTTCTGTCCCCACACAAAAGACTGCTTAACCTCATGCAGTGAGTCTGGAGCCAGGGCATGAAGGGTGGACCTCTGTGCACTTCAAAGCTCCTCTTTGAAGTCTCCCTTATGTCAAAGACACCACTGGGTATAAGAACTGGACTACTGACCCTTACCTTCAGTACACTACTGGACCTGTGAAGAACCCAGGAGGAAGAACTGATGTGCTACTACAATGACTGCTGTTTTGGAAGAACTGATTTTCTGCTGTAATGCCCTGCTGCCTGCTACCCCCTGTCCTATTGAAGAAGGACGGGACCCATCTCATTTTAACCCAGAGTGAATCCAAGGCCAACCTTACTTGCTCCCTGGTCTAAGTCTTAGGTTCATCAAAGACTTCTCATCAATCTGCAGCTGCATCTGAACTTTGCTCGCTGTAAGTCCTGCCCTGAAAAGTAGTGTTAATCTAGTCCTGGGCCCTTGGAAGTGGGTGTAAAGTGCTGAAACTGCCAGAATCCTCAAATTGAGGCTGTTGCGCCAATCGGAAACAGCGCATTTCCCTGGATGCTGACACATCGCCACTGCTGTACGGATAGCATACATTGCATCGTTGACTGTGCAGCACATCGTCTCCAGTTTTCAACGCATCTCTGACCTGGCGTGGCTCAGCGCTGACACATCTTCTTCAACCCAGTGGTTTGACAACTTTGCATCGCATCCTTGCTTTCCGCATCATTCTTGACTCTGTTGATGACGAGTCTAAATCACTTTGCAGCGGGCAAAGGCTGATCCATGTATCCGACCTGCACTCCGTCACAGCCATCCTGAACTTTTGGATTTACCCCACTCTAGTACAACCAGATAGCTCTGGTTGGCACTTTAATCTTTTAAGCACTACAGTTTCTTTTAATCTTTAAAAATTCATAACTCTGGTTACACTTATTAGATATTTGTTATTTTAACCTTGTTGTGTTCATTGAAATTTAAGCTATTTTTCGAAACTGTGGTGAAGTCTTTCTGTGCTATTTTCACTCTGCTACTGTTTGAAGTGTTGACAAATACTTTGCACATTGGCTTTTAAGTTAAGTCAGACTGTGCTGTGCCAAGCTACCAGACAGTGAGCACAGGTTAATTTAAGGGATGAACCTGACTTATCATGAGTAGGATTGTGGTTCCTGCTTGCACAGGGTTTATACCTCTGCCAAATAGAAATCCAATTCCTCACACCAACAATAAAGGATTGCATCTATTCTGTATATATAGCCAATCTGAAGTTAGTGCTTATTAAATGTAATAAGGTAATCCAGGGTTACTCAAGGGAGAGGTAGGCCTTACAACAGTAAAAGATACATTTAGTATTTTTTAATGCCAGGACACATATCCTATGGCTTAAATATATAGCACCCTGCCCCATGAGCCTTTAGGGCCTACCTTGTTGGTGACTTATGAGGATTAAAAAAGGCATATTTTAAAAAATATAATTAAAGTGGGTGGCACAAGGAGTGCTACTGCCCACTAGTAGAACTTAATGTACAGACCCTGGACACAGGGAGTATCAATTAATAGTTATATCTTACATATGCCAATTAGGCAGTGGCGGCTACTCGAGGGAGTGCTGGGGGCGGTGGGGTGGGGCAGGGCAGGGGAGGAGCAGGGTGGGGATACTAAACTCTGGCATACGGCCGAAGAGAGTTAAGTAAAGAAATAAATACAAAAAATTACATTGCGGGTGCTGCAACGCGAAATGTTAATGCAGCGCGCGCAATGAAATTAATTTTATTTATTTATTTATTTCTTTACTTAACTTCCTTTGGCCATATTCCGGAGTTTACTACCCCCCACCCTGCCCTTCCTCTGCCCCGCCCCACCCCACCGCCACGCAGCACTCCCTCGAGGAACCGCTACTGCAATTAGGTGTTACCATTTTTGAGGGAGAGTGCACAAGCACTTCATGTTAAACAAGGATAAAGTCCTAATGCCAACAAAAACAACTTCAACAGAATTCAGAAGTGAAGGCATATGGTTTTGGGGAATATCATGCCAAGAATGTCAAGTTAAGCAGGCATCATCAACTGCTTCTCCTAAGCTACCTGTGCTAGAAAAAAAGTTCCCTTTCTCTTGCCTAGTTCCTCTTTGCCTTCCTCACATCCCCACCCCACCCTCAGACCAGCCCATGCATTTATTGCATGCTCAGAACAGGTGGTAAATGTAAACTCTTGGAGTGTCAAACACAATGTACTTTTATGACTGAGTAAACAGACTCACCTTGGAATGTTGCATTTCTTAGGGTGCAACTCATAATTGCACAACCTTGGGGTGATTTTATTAGGCAGTAACAGTAAACTTCCAGGTAATCTTACTGTGGTCCTATTGTTGTACAACTCGTAAGCAGGGTGTTAGTGACATATATACAAGTGGGTTTTTACTATGTGTTAAAAGTACTTTCCTTAAACTTGTGTAATTGCAGTGCTTTAAGATGAATTCAGATAGGCCAAGGAAATGAAACTGAAGTCATGTTTTCTAGTCACATGAGTGGGATGTGTAATTGTGTCATTTAAATGTTAAGCCTTCGGTGAACTCCCTGTACTCCAAGCACTGTGTGTGTGAAATTGGGTTATAGGTTGAGTTGGGGGTTATCTCTTTACAAGCAGCAGCCGCAATACTGTCAGGTTGCACCCCAAAAGTCACAACAGTAACCTGTCCTTAATTCTCTGGTAGCTAGGCACAAAAGCAGTCAGGCTTAACTTGGAGGTAATGTGTAAAGTATTTATGCAGCACATAAACAGTAATTACTTTACTACAAAGCAAAAGAAAAATCCCACACCATTTTTTAAAACTACAGTGTATTTGCATACATTTTTTTCACCAAAACAACAAAAATCCAATCAGTAGAACTGGAGTTATACATTTTTGAAGTTTCAAATAAAACAGAGTGCCTAAAAGATCAAAGCTCCAACTTTAGGCATCTAGTTGTGCAAGACCGGTTCAAAGTAAAAGAAATATGACTAACTGTGATGGAAGTGAGTTGGATACAAGAAGTGCATTGGGCCTGGTTGCCGATTATCTTCGAGACTTAGAATAAATTTTGAAAAAACTGCTCTGGGAAGGTAAAGTTCAGCGGGACAAGGCTGCAACAGTGCCCGAGGAAGAGGTGTTGTCATCAGAGAGTCACTGGACAAATCACCGCAAAGATTTTTATGTTCTGACTTAGTCTCTTTTTTAGACATCAGGATGAGGCAAGAGGCTGTAGCTGATGAGGGTTGCATGGCTAGATACATCTTGGGCAAAGGAACGCTGAACAGTATTTGCTTCTACTCAAAAGAAGGTAGCAAGAGTTAACACAAAGTCAGGCCAAAAAGTGATGCACCTTGGATGGATAAACAAGCAGGCTTGTCTTCGGTCATCCCTGCAGGGACAATGCAGTGGTGACAGGTCCTTTGGCAGAGCACAACTTACTCAGTTGCAAGTGGAACTGTGCCCAGCTCTTCCCCGCATCCTGCTAGTTATTGGCCCATTTAGACACACCTAATCCCTCTATTGTGTGGCTCTTTGGGAGGAATTCACAAAGTCCACCTGCTAACTACACATAGTCATTTGACCTAGGACAGGCTGCAGGCACTAAATAGCAAGGGCAGGAAACCTTCAGTTTTTTAAAAGTGACAGTTCCAAAATTGGAATTTAGAATCTGACTTTACCATTAAAGAGGAATTTTAATTCGAATTTCATGGATGCCACAAATGAAATGCTTTCCTGGTCCCAATCAAAGTTAGCACTAACTAAATGTAATAAGGTGATGTAATGGTATCCTATTGGACAGGTAGGCCTCACAGTAGTGAAAAATGAATTTAGTGGGTTTTATCTACCAGGATGTGTAAAACCTAAAAGTACATGTCCAAATTTACAATTATTATTATGATTATGATTATTATGATTATTATTATTATTATTATTATTATTATTATTATTATTATGTTTGAGCTTGTAAAGCGCACTGTTACCCCGAGGTTTCCTGGCGCTGTGTAACGCTGGGGAACCCGTCCTGGCTTTCCCTGTGGGATGGTCCCTGCTGGGAGTCCCCAAGGTGGAGCCAAGCATCCCCGGCATTGGAGGGGCCGTTGTGGAGATTAGACAAGCTGATGCCCAGAGTTGCCGAGTGGGACCCCTGAATTAGAGTAGGCACCGGAGCGAGAATTATCGAGTCCGCTGACCAAAGTCCACGACCCTGCCGCGTCGGGAATTGAACCCTGGTCCCAGCCGACTTCTGCTCCCAGGTCTGCCGCCTCTAACCAGTGAGCCACACCAAGACACCCCGCCCTATTGGCTATCTAGAGCCTACCTTTGGGGAAACATATGCAATAAAAGGTAGTTTAGGAATTTGCGGATTTGGCGGATTTGGCGGATTTGGATTGCGCTCGTGAAAGTTAAGGATACAAAGGCCTCTATCCAGTATCACAGCTGATTTTCGTTGGTAGATTTGGGAAGAAGGCAGGCACGCCTGCCTAGCCTCGACAATGCTCACGATTGTTTTTGGGCTGATGAAAGAGTCACTGAATTTGAGCTTCAACTAGTTCCAGCGACCATGTGTGTGTTACTATGCAATCGCCCCGAAGGGAGCAGGGGTCCCTTGAGTGAGCTGAGCTGTCCATCATAGTGGGTAAATGGCGGGAAGACGGTGTATACCGCGAGTGTGTGAGCGGGACCAAACGTGCGGGGCTTCCATGCGAGTTCACAATCATGCCTCTTGTGTGTATAAATGGTCAGAGATCGATCAGAGCAGCAGATCAAGAGAAAGAAGCTCCTGGTCACAGGAACAGCACGAGGATTGCGCTCGTGAAAGTCAAGGATACAAAGGCCTCTATCCAGCATCACAGCTGATTTTCGACGGTAGATTTGGGAAGAAGGCACACCTGCCCAGCCTCGACGACGCTCACGATTGTTTTTGGGCTGATGAAAGAGTCACTGAATTTGAGCTTCAACTAGTTCCAGCGACCATGTGTGTGTTACTATGCAATCGCCCCGAAGGGAGCAGGGGTCCCTTGAGTGAGCTGAGCTGTCCATCATAGTGGGTAAATGGCGGGAAGACGGTGCATACCGCGAGTGTGTGAGCGGGACCAAACGTGCGGGGCTTCCATGCGAGTTCACAATCATGCCTCTTGTGTGTATAAAGGGTCAGAGACCGATCAGAGCAGCAGATCAAGAGAAAGAAGCTCCTGGTCACAGGAACAGCACGAGGATTGCCCTCGTGAAAGTCAAGGATACAAAGGCCTCTATCCAGCATTACAGCTGATTTTTGACGGTAGATTTGGGAAGAAGGCACACCTGCCCAGCCTCGACGACGCTCACGATTTTTTTTGGGCTGATGAAAGAGTCACTGAATTTGAGCTTCATTGCATTAATCGAGGTGGCTGTTAACAAAGGCTTGCCTGATGGTCTTTCTGGGGTCGATGTGGATCCATCTGAAGAGTCTGCTGCACATTCGGAGGGTGTGAAAGAAGGAGGAGGCAACTGCATTGACTTGTCATTTCATGGAAAGTTGGCTGTCTAGGATGATGCTGAGCTTGGTCTGTTGGTGTGGGTGCTGATCTGAGTTCTGCCAGCCACAAGCTGTGGTCCCATACAGAGATGATTCTTCCTAAGATCTGAACCTCTGTTTTGGCGTAGTTGAATTTGAGGCAGCTGTCTCTTATCCATATCACCACATTAGTCATGGCATTGCAGAAGTTGGTTTTGGTGTTGGAGGCGTCCTCAAAGCATGAGAGAATTAGCTGAGTGTCCTGAGGGTAGGAGATTATGTTGAGTTTGTGGGATCTGACAATGTTTGTGAGGGCGGTCATGTAGATGTTGAATAGGGTGGGGCTGAAGGATGATCATTGGTGAACGCAGCAATTGATGTTCTTGGGTGCGGAGGTGAAGGGGGCAGTGGAATTCTATGGGTACATTCTAAAAGAAAGGAAGTGATCCACTTGAGGGCGTTTTGCTGTATGCCGATGTTGTGGAGTCTGTCAATAAGGTTGTGGATAGAAGATGATGTTAAATGCAGCCGAGAGGTCACAGAGGATCAGGGCCACAATTTGTCCATGATCAAAGAGAGTTACGAAGTCATCTGTGGTGGTGATCAGTGCTATGGTTGGCACAGAAGCCTGATTGAGAGGTGTCGAGTAGGTGGTTTTGATCCAGGTATTCGGTCAGATGTTGGTTGATGGCTTTTTTGAATACTTTGGCTGTGTATGGGAGCAGGGATATTGGTTGGTAATTTTTTAGGCTGCTGGTGTTGGCCGAGGACTTCTTTAAAAGGAGTCTGACCGCTTCATGCTTCCATAGATATGGGAAGGTTGCTGTGGAGATGGAGGTGTTGAGGATGGTGGGGAGTTCTGCGCTGATTGGGTTGGCTCCAAGGTTGAAGAGATGGTGGGGGCAGGGCTCATTAGGAGCCCTGGAATGGATGGATGACTTGTTGGTTTTGGTGGTCTGAGCATTGAGGAGAGACTAGGTGGATATTGTTCGGCTGGTGTTTTGCTGGTTGGTTGAGGTTATCGAGGCAGAGAGGGGGTGGGTGTTGATGTAGTTATAGATGGTGTTTTCACAAGGACAAGGGAACCCAAAAGGCATACCATAGGGACCTTGGGCAGTATCAATTTACAAAAGACAGTGGTCCCTACATGTGGACAGGATGACAAAAAAACAATAATCATACACCTAATAAGTAGTATGTTTCTTTGTCCAGCCGGACAAGAATTTTATTTTAAATGATCAAGTTCTATCTAGATCTAGTACGGCAGTCTGATGGGGGTGATCTCCACCCCCATCAGACTGCCGTACTAGCCAGAGCGCTCCGGCCCTCACAAATTGAGCCATCACGCTCTTCTCGTGGCGATTCCATACATTCCTGATGGAAGCCCTGGACATGTTTCTTAAGTAATGCGATATTAGGCATTGTGTTAATAATTGTTGAACAAAACAATAATGCTGATAATTCTCGTTCTGATTATGATGTCATAATTTAAAAAGGCATCGAAACGTCGTCGACAAAAAACCCCATATGCACTATGATAATGCTATATTGTTTGATGCAATGGTACAGTTATGTTTAAGAGATTAAGTCTGTAGCACTGAACAATAGTATACAGACAGATTTTCACTTTGCCTTTTGGCCATTTCTTTATTTTTTTGTCCTGTATGTGGTGGGTCACGGCTGTGCCCACTTGTTATCTTGGTCTTAAAACTCACTTTATGAACTTGATCATTTAAAATAAAATTCTTGTCCGGCTGGACAAAGAAACATACTACTTATTAGGTGTATGATTATAGTTTTTTTGTCATCCTGTCCACATGTAGGGACCACTGTCTTTTGTAAGTTGTTATAGATGGTGGAAATCTTGCTGTAGAAGTAATCTGAGAGAGAGTTGCAGAGTTCTTGAGAGGGGTGGATGTGTTCCCTGTGGCTGTTGAGCTGCAGTGGTCTTTGACGATCTTGAAGAGTTCCTTCATGTGGTTACCTGAGGTGGCCATGATGGCTACTCTCTTGGTTTTCTTTATGCACTTGTAGTAGTTGCTGACAGTTGCTTTGTAGGTGGCTCTGTCTGAGTGGTCCTTGGTGGCACACCAGCACTTTACAAGTCGGTAGTAGTTATGCTTGGTGGTGCTGAGCTTCGGGTGTGCCAGCTGGCTTGTTTTGAGGTTTTTGCTGGTTTGAGTGGGGCAACTCTGTCAATGTATTTGTTTGATCCAGATGGAGATGTTCTGGATAGCTTGTAAAGGTCTGCTGAAGTTTTTTATTATGTGGTGTAGAGGTCTTGTGTCCATGGGGTCTTGGTTAAATTGCCCCAGCTGCAGTGGGGGGTGCTGTGGTGCTTAGTGGAAGTGGGCTGGGTGTCAGAGATAGTGAGGTGAACAATTGTGTGGATGGTCCTGTTGAGTTCTGTGATGTGGGTGAATTTGATTCTGTTGCTGGCGGGGAAGATGTGTCAAGTGTGTATCTGGTGTTGTACATGGGTTTGGTAATCAGTTGGGTGAGGCTGATGTTGTTGAGTTTGTCCAGGATGGTGATTGAGTTGACGTCATTGGGGTTGTTGAAGTGGAAATTGAGGTCCCCGATCAGGATGTAATGGAGAAAATTGATGCCACAGAGGGCAATGAGGTTTGAGATGGCATTGCAGAAGGGTGGTTGGGGTTCCAGGAGTCTGTAAGCGAGAGTGACTCTTATCGGGATCTTCGCATCAGTTTTGTAGTCAGAAACTTAAGGTGTTCCATAAGAGTAGGCCTCTGCAAAAGAAACTCCACCATGTTACGCAGAGCTCCACAAGCAGCGGAGTGCATTCGAAAAATGCTTACTGGGATTTTCAGCTCAGGGTGTTTGTCCGCACTGTGCAATCATTGTGAAAAACACCATGTACAGTGCAAGCGGGCACTCGTTCCTTTCTGCCGCTCAAGTAGATGTTTTACTTGAGCAGCAGCATTCTCAACGCAAACGGATGGTTTGTCACCGTGAGCAGTCGTGTGCATTCGCAACCCTTCGCAATGAAAAATCTGACCGCCTGATGTGAGAAATCTGTCCAGGAATTTGATTTTCCATGCTCGCCAAATTGGCGTTCATAAATGCAAATGAGGAAAAATCTTGCCGGGAGGTGTTTTTTCCTTGCTCGTGCTCACCAACTTGACGTGGACGACTGTGAGAGAGGAAAAATACGCTACGCTACACAGAGTGCAGATTTTGGAACCCTGCGAGCTCTGCGTAAAATGGAGTACAGGAAACTCCGTAAACTCGGCGAGTGGAGTTTACCACCCAGACTTACATAAGAGACATTGGGTCATCATTGGTGATGGAGCATCTGATGGTTTCTTTGAAGATAATGGCAATGCCCCCGCCGTGATGGTCGGTACTGTTTCAGTTTATCGTCCTGTAGCCATTGGGAGTGGTGGTGGCAATGCCGGGGTTCAAGGACGGATTGAGCCACATTTGGCCGCCGAAATTACATCAGTGTAGGCAGAACAGACAGGAATGCACCATATTGCTTAAATATGGTATATTTCTGCCCTTTTGCTTTTGCGTAGGGCAGCAAATCAAGGTGCCTTGATGCACTGTCCTATGCCAAAATGCCATAAGTGAGGTGCCTGGTGTCCTAGCACTCACCACTTCATGGCAACCCCTCCCATCTACCACCCACCATTTTTAAACAAACCTAATATCTTGTAGCCCTACCAAACTTCATCAGCTTCACCAATCCCTCCTCTCCTTAATATTAAAAAAATGCTGGTCTTAACACCCACCAACACCACTCTCTTCATTTACCTTCTCCTTCCTACCCAAACTAAAAAATAAACCTGGGGCCTTATTTATGAAGGCCTTGCGTCAGTTTTGCGCCGCCGGTGCGTCACTTTTTGTGACACACCAGCCTCTTTGCGCCATATTTAAAAAGTGACGCATCTAGGTAGATGCGTCACTTTTTAAACCCCTGCGCCACCTTATACCTGCGTCATGTATAATGTATGCAGAGGGGGCGTTCCCCCACAAAAAGCCTCGTAATAGTGACGCAGTGAAATCTATGAGATTTCACTGCGTCACTTTTAGGACGCTGTTGCGTCAAAATCTTGCGCCTGCCTCACAGCAGGCGTAAGACTGATGCAAGCCCTTTCACATGGGGCTTTCCCCATGTGAAAGGACGCATTGCTAGAGTTGCGTCACTTTTGTGACACACTCCAGCAATGCGTCACTTTTGCGCTTACAGATACGTCAGAAATACTGACGTATCTGTAACTCCTTGTGACATGATGCGTCATACATTAAATATGACGCATCAGGAATGTCGTAAGGAGTGCGCAGTGAAAAGTGACGCATCGCTGTTTTCACGCAGCGATGCGTCACTTTTCATAAATGAGGCCCCTGGTGTCCTGAAGTCACTCACACCACCCACTCTAAAACTCCTCCCGCAGCCAGAAATAAAGAAAATGAAGTGCACCCTAAATATCATCCCCAGAATTTCAATGACACAACAACATGCTGGAAAAAATATTTTAAAAAGTATGGACAATTAAACAAGTCTAGATTTTTGTATACCTTAAATATGTACCTATGTAGAACATACATTGTGAAGGATAATCAAAGTAGAGATTTAAGAATAGTAAAATTATATGCACTTATCTTTTTCAATTTGTCCCTCGATATTCCGTCCTTGATGTTCTTGTACCATGATATTCTCGAGGTCAATATTCAGCAGTTAAAAAAAAAACTGGCCTCCTGCTACTCACCCCATCCTTCAACTTCGACATTTACCCTTTCCCTCCCAGCCAATTTTCTTTAAAAAAATACACTGGGGGAATGAATTTCCTCTACAAACGCCACTTTCTTCTCAATCCTCACCTTTCTCCCCCTCAAATGTCAAAACAGTACCTAGACTGTACCCAGCAACCCTCATCACTTCCTGCATCTCACCTGTGCCTCTCTCTTACGCCATGCTCTCTGCTCTCATTGTGCATAGGACAATATAGGTACTCCACTGACAGCCCCTCATAGAGCTCTCTCAGCCAAGCTTTGAAATTCCTGTTGCCGTGAATCTGCAAACTCCCTCTCTGACAGAGGATCGTGGTGGTTAGCAGAGGGTATTATAGTGCTTCCCCTTGTGTTGTCACAACAGTGCGGAAAGGCTTTCGGATGACACTGCTGAGTGTAACTTAGTAGCAACGAACAGCTTGATATAGTCTAGAAACGGGTATTGATGATACTGGCTCTTCCCAAGACCATACTTAAGACTAGGGATTTGATTTCAATTTTCCCTTGGAAGCATTAGTTCCTAGGCATCATGTTCCGTTTTCCAATGTGCCTGAAAGGGAGACTTGCTGGATGTGCGGATTGGCCTTGAACAAAACACAGATCACGGTATTGCACCCCATTAGTTCCTCCCCATAAGGCCCTCTGCAACAGAAATGTGGTAATTTTGATTGGGCTCAAAATCAGTAGTTATACGGTTTGCCATTCAAAGGCTACATTAACTTAAATGTGCAATGCTCCTATATTTATAAAAGAGTAGTAATTAGGATGACATTAATGTGTAGTATTATATGAAAACAATACCCAAAGTGATCATTTGACATATTGTTGCTTTATTGATATCTAGCTCTGAAGGCAGATTCTGCTGTTAAAACATTTTAAAAGATGCGAAGGGAGTTATATAACATGATAACAAGTTGCTTCTGTGTTCAACTGGATTACAGGTTGTACTTGGTTATAGAATATGATGGCAAATATTTGCCACGGTTTCTTTCAGCCCTGATCGTTAGTACAGCTAAAGAATCCATCACTATACACTCTCTTCGGACGAGTCCGTCATTTTTTACTTAAATATGTTGCACATTTTCAGTGTTTCTTTGTGGCCACCTGCCTAGATAAATATGCGAGTTTTGACCCCAAATGATACACTGAGAATGTTCAAATTAAAATCATCTATCTTCCCAGATTCAAAGCCTGCTTGATAGCTAGCCTGGCATTTAAATAGAACGTGACATGGGCTCTGTATTGTGATTCCTTTGGTTATATCAAAATTAAATGAAGCAAAAACAGAGAAAATTCTGGTTTAATTAAAGATGCCCTACTAACTCATAAATTATACAATATCTATCATGTTGCAAACTATAAGCAGGATATTAAGCGTCAGAATTGCAGAAGATTCCAAAGGTTACTTTAATTTTATGAGGATGAGAAAAAAGATTCGGGATATGAATGACTAATTACTCAGGTTTTCAAGTCTCTTGATTAACTAACATTAGTATTCAACATTTTACCAAACTTTGATCCAACATCTGCACTGCATCATGGAGAAAGAAAATAATATGTAAACAAGCGGCTTCTGCTTGTTTCAAAATTACATTTTCCAGAAGGAGCATGCGATGCAGCATGCATGAAGGTGAGTAACACAAAAAACCTGCTTCCCGCCCATAGATTTCACGTTTCCAAATTTACCAATTCTGTGAATGAAGCTCCATAGATTGGTAATAGAAACCATGCATATTGCCTTTGTTCTTAGAAAGAGTAAACAGTATTGACATACCTTCAATGAACGATTTCCTATGAGCCACCTGATGAAATTGTGCATTTTAAAGGCTTGTATGTATTTGTAGTTTTCATAGAGATCTACATGACCCATTCTGAGTATTTCCGAATACTCGATGGAATACAGAATGGAAAATGGAAGAAAGTGAACGTTTTCATCCTGTCAGTGATGGGAGGGTTCCAGGTTGATGTTCTTCAAATTCTGCTTTTGGTTTGTTAGGGTAGAGACAATAATAGTGTCCTGCTTGGAATGTACCTGGGAGTCACATTCATCAACTTTTAATCATACAATGTAGCATTTAAATCAGGGCCGGCTCTGGGCATTGTGACAGGTGCAGCCGCACTGGGCGCTGACCTGTGGAGGGGTCGCTGCCCACAGGGGAGGGGCGCTGTGTTTAGCAATGACTTATGATTGGAGAGATGACGTTGGTAGTGTGTGAATCCGAGGAGGCAGTCATGGGGTGTGGGGACGCCAAAATGGTTGTCGCACCGGGCACCATCAGCCCCTGTTCTAGATCCAAAGCTATGCCCTAGCCATTTCTTTTCTTACACCAAATGTGGGGAAATCTTACAATTTGAATTGTTATGGTTATTTGTCATTTATAAATTTAGCTTTAGTCTGGAGCCCAGACCATAGTAGATTATGGACTCATAATTACTAATGTTCTCTACTCATATGAGTATATAACGTTTTAAATCACACCCTGCTGGGGTTTGCCTTGGCAAAGTGATTCATATGGAATCTGAATGCATTGAAAAATGACCTAACGCCTAAGTACTGGCCAAAGTATTCAGTGTGGTAATGTCTGTTTTTGATTTTCTTCCTTTCGGCCTGTTATTTGCAAAGCCTGTTTCGAATCATAGCGGGAAATGATTACCCTGATCTGAGTGTCGTCAATAGGTAGCATATCTAGGGATGTATTCACTTTGACAGTACTCCTTTCCCGTTTAAGAACCCTTACTAGGGAGTAGGAATAACTCATAATATTTCCTTGGCATTTTTACTATACAATATTATAAATCTCAGCGAAGACGTCACCGAGGTGGGCATACATTTACACTCTCTGCCATAGGCAGTAGCCTTTTAAGATTGTTGGGTGCCTGCACAAAGAGTTCCTCGCTCCTGCCCACCTTTCAAATTGACACTGACACCAGCATTGAAGAATGGACTCAGCTGACTATAGCTGCATCCATGAAACCTTGCACACACCCACTGGGATGCACAGGATGTTTTGTGTCATGGACTAGGAAAGGCTGGTCTTGCAGAGTCCTTTTGCCAGGTCACGGTTCTTCCAGTGCTCAGATCACAGTGTTTTCCTTCACAGAGTACTATCAGAGTGCTTGTTGCAGCTAAATGGTTTGCTATACAGCAGGATTTGATGAACATCTTCCATAGTCACTCAATATAAGGACAAGATAAGGACCTGGAAGCGATTTCTCCTGCATTGATTATATCATTGCGAGGCTTAACTAGTGCAAGGAGTGGTCAAGGACCTATGCTCTTTCTTCCTTGTGGATTGGACAAGTCTCTCTTTAGTGTCATCTTTGATGCAGTCATTGTTTGCACATTTTTTCTTTGGCTTTAAAGAGTGGGAAACTGGGGTAGGGGTTTTGGCAGATGTAGAAGTAACCTGTTACTATAAATTACAAAATGTAGTCACTATTTGCTAACATGTTAATATATATTATAAACTGTAACTAACTATTATGAACATTTTGTGAAATGCCTTTCTTATATCGAAGAAGAATGATGAGTTTGTTTTGCAGAATACATATTTATTATTCAGGATCCATAACTAGTTAGACCAAACGTTTCTAGAAATTATGAAAATAGTAGATTATTCATAAGCTAAGGATTAGTAGGCAAAGGTTAAAAAAATGCTGTTGGAAAAAGTAGCAAGTTGCAAGCATATACAAATTATTGTAATAACTTAAGCATATGGAAAGGCTTTAATTAGCTCTGTACTTAAGCCTTATATAGGCTCTGCACTCACTTTCAGTGGTTACAAAAGATTTTTTTTATGTTTGAAAAGCTTTATTCAGAAAATATTAACAAACATAGACATCAGCAAGAACACATCTAAAATATGATCAAATGTAATATGAAATACAAGCAATGTTGACATCAATATTTAAGAAACAAACAGCATTTTATAGATTTTGTAAAAGAGGAAAGGAAGGGGGAAGATAATGGAAAGATGGGGGAGGAAGGGAAGGGGAGGAAAGGATAAGAAATAATCAAGTGATGCATAACTATTAATCATCAGATATTAGATAGTAATGCAATTATGAATAATGGCATATATATAAAGAAACTGAATAAACCATACATATAATTCAATATGAAAATTATGTGACAAGATGCCTGTACAAAGGACAAGAAGATAGAGATTCAAATGTTCAAGGAGGTTTAAAATTCTCTGAATTGACACATAGAGATTTCTTTAAGGCCAAACGATCTAAATAGAAGGTGAAAGGCAACCAGAAGAGATCTGTATTACGAATTGGTTTACAGGAGGAGGCAAAGGCAACTTCCAATCTGTGAAAGTGACAGAGATTATTCCACCAGCCTTGTAAGGAGATATTGGTGGGGGACTTCCAATTAGAGGAGATATGTTGAAATGCAAGAGCGAGCATGAGGTCAAAAAGTCCATGTGAATGAGCAGGAAGGTCTAAAGAGTCAGAAAGACTACTCAAGAAGAGAAGGGTATTAGAATTAGAAACATTAAGCGTGAAAATTTGTGTAAGATAGGACCAGATTTTGTTCCAGAATCTAGACACAACAGGACAGAGAAGAAAGAGATGAAGAAGGTCAGCATTAGGAGTACCACATGTCCAACATTTAGAGTCAGACAGGGTAGAGGTTGAAAAACGTGACAAAGAAAGAGGAGAGAAATAAAATTGATGATATAAAAAAATAAAGACTGAGTAAGAGAAGCGTGACCATAGCTTATCCCAGAGAGCAACAGACCAAGTGCAATCAAGATCCATTTCCCAAGAAAGTTCTAGTTTAGTTTTAATACATTCCAGATTAGGGGAGGTGACAAATTTGTAAATAAGAGACGCTGTAGGAAGAGAAGCGAGAATTTTAAGGAGAGGAGAACTGGGCACGGGTAATGTGGAAGATGGTAGAGAATAATAAAGGTCAAGAATGATTGCCATGAAAGTGGTGAATTTCTTCAGAAAAGATCGAGGGCAATGAAATAAGAGTTGAAATTGGGGAAAAGAACAAGGTAAAGTTCCATCAAAAATGTAATTAACCCAAATAATACCCTTTAATCTCCAAGCATTCCAAAAAATAGGTCCGTTATTTAATAGGATCAATGAGTTATACCAAATAGGGGAATTTAAAAAAGATTCACGTGTAACAGTAGTAGGGAAAAAGAGGGGTTTTAAAATAGAGGACGTGTGTTTGAATAAGGGGAGTGAGGTATGGGGAGATTTGACAGAAAAGCGTATAATTTCATCAAATGAAAAAGGTAGTAATAGTGTCCGCTCAATAAGTAGCCAAAGCGGAGCAAAAGGGGAAAATTCTGAAGAAAGCCAACTTGAAGCTTGACGCAATAAAAAGAATAATGATAAAGACGGAAATCTGGAAAGTTGACTCCTCCATTAGCTTTGGATTTCCAAAGAGCAGCATGGGAACTTCGAGATTTTTTATTCTTCCAAAGGAACTTTGAAAGAGAAGAGTCAATTAATTTAAAATAGTACGCAGGAATGTGAACAGGTAACATAGAGAAAGTGTAGATTAGAGCTATCATCATTTTAATGGAATCTAAACGACCCCACCAGGAAAGAAACAAAGGATTCCAGGTAGAGAAAGACTTTTCAATACGGGACAATATGGCAGACATGTTTAGGTTAATTGAAGAAGGGATAGAGTTAGAAAACCAAATACCTAAGTATTTGATCTTTGAACTGTTCCAAGCAAAACCGGTAGAAGAAAATAGATGGGGAAGACAGGTTTTTGTTAAAGGAAGGATTTCGGTTTTATAAGTATTAATCTTATATCCAGAAACCTGTGAGAATTAGTTGAATTCAGATAATAAAGGGGGGACAGATATCTCAGGATCAGAAATGAATAAAAGAATGTCATCTGCATATGCAGACAGTTTCAATTGATTATCTTCATACGGGAAGCCAGAGATAGATTGATTGTTATGGATAGAAGACAAAAAGGGTTCAAGTGCTAAAACAAAAAGAAGTGGGGATAAGGGACAACCTTGACGTACACTGCGTTAAAGAGTGAAAGATGAAGAGATCTGACCATTCGCAAGCACCAAAGCTTTGGGTGCTGAATATAAAAGGGAAATAAGGGATATGAATTTAGAACTAAAGCCATGCCATCGTAATGAGGTGAACAAAAAAGACCAGTCAACTCGATCAAATGCTTTTCTTGCGTCAACAGAAATAGGGGCAAGAGGAATTGAATGAGACGAGGCCTTATTTAACACGTTAAGAAAAAGGCAAGAATTATAGGAAGTAAGCCTCCCCTTAATAAAGCCACATTGTTCCCTGCCAATAAGATGGGGCATAAAAGGATCTAAATGTAAAGCAAGTAATTTAGCGAATTATTTGTAGTCTACATTAACTAAAGAAATAAGTCTATAATTCTTACAGAACTGAGGATCACGACCCTCCTTGTGCAAAAAAACGATGGATTTGGGCACAGATCTTTGGACTAGGGTGAATGTGTGACATTGATCCACATTCGGTCCATCACCTGTTTTGTTTGCAAATTCCGCCCTAAGTGCGCTGGGGATGCTCAGACGTGGGTCCCAGGCACTCCACACCACTGGAGTCAAGCTAGCCGGGCTGATGAGAGGTGTTACCTCGAAACCGGTCCGGTCCTCGGATGCTTGATTCCGTTCTGGGAAGGACATGGCTTTTGTAGTTCGGACTGGACTGTTCCCATGGGGCACAGGGTCAGAGCTGATTTGAATATCGCCATTGTCTAACCCAGGGTGGTGTGGAGTGCAAAAAAACGATGGATTTGGGCCCAGATCTTTGGACTGGGGTGAATGTGTGACATTGATCCACATTCGGTCCATCACCTGTTTTGTTTGCAAATTCCGCCCTAAGTGCGCTGGGGATGCTCAGACGTGGGTCCCAGGCACTCCACACCACTGGAGTCAAGCTAGCCGGGCTGATGAGAGGTGTTACCTCGAAACCGGTCTGGTCCTCGGATGCTTGATTCCGTTCTGGGAAGGACATGGCTTTTGTAGTTTGGACTGGACTGTTCCCATGGGGCACAGGGTCAGAGCTGATTTGCATATCGCCATTGTCTAACCCAGGGTGGTGTGGAGTGCAAAAAAACGATGGATTTGGGCCCAGATCTTTGGACTGGGGTGAATGTGTGACATTGATCCACATTCGGTCCATCACCTGTTTTGTTTGCAAATTCCGCCCTAAGTGCGCTGGGGATGCTCAGACGTGGGTCCCAGGCACTCCACACCACTGGAGTCAAGCTAGCCGGGCTGATGAGAGGTGTTACCTCGAAACCGGTCCGGTCCTCGGATGCTTGATTCCGTTCTGGGAAGGACATGGCTTTTGTAGTGCGGACTGGACTGTTCCCATGGGGCACAGGGTCAGAGCTGATTTGCATATCGCCATTGTCTAACCCAGGGTGGTGTGGAGTGCAAAAAAACGATGGATTTGGGCCCAGATCTTTGGACTGGGGTGAATGTGTGACATTGATCCACATTCGGTCCATCACCTGTTTTGTTTGCAAAGTAAATGAAGCAAGAGATCACTCAAAGGTAGTTAACAGCTAAGCTCTCTAGAGAAAATAAGTGGTAAAGTTCCAAACAGGCATTGTGATAGAAGCTATCGTGAAAGAGACAGTGCCAATAAGATGTAAGAGGCTGTATGACCAAATACGCAATAAAAAATGGTAGGCAGTTTGAGAGTCAGGCATGTGCTTCACACAAAGCTCCGTTGAAGAAAGAAGCCGTTACGATGAGAAAACTCACATATGTTGAAGCAAAAATACAGTGCAGGTCAGAGAGGCAGGATAAAGTGAGAACAATAGCATTCCTAGGCATTAGCGGTTATAACCAGCATAAACCTGATAAAATAATCCAAATTGAGCTTTGAAGATTATCCAGAACAATAAAACAACATGAAAAGGGGGTCTGGAAGCATCGCGAAGAAGAACAATAATTAATAGAGAGGCTCACTGTACTTCAGGCATTCCGAGTGTGGTAAACGGCATAACAGCCGAACGCGCATCTAAAATGGCGGGCGCGCTGAGGTGAAAAGAGTCGAGGCCAAAGTTCGTGAAAGTGCTTCCCGTTAAGGGAAGAGACGCAGCTCACCGCAGGCACAGCATCTTCCAAAACAAAATGCGGGCAATGAAAATCACCACAAGTAGCAGGAAACTGGCCGGAAAGCTCGAAGTCGGTCCTATTGCGGTGGAACGAAACCCGGATGCGGCCATCTTGTTTGGCGCCAAAGCCACGCCCCCGTTACAAAAGATTTTGAATGAGCCATTAACAATTGTGATTAAGTAGAATGAAAAGGCATGACAACCAGTATTTTTTTATATTTAAATACTACCACGACTGAACTTGCATTGGGTTTAGTGACTCCTCCATTTTCTACTTTTTGTCCCTGATATCCTCCACCTGTGCTCTAATATCACACCGCTTTTGCAAGAGTTTTGCACACTCTATGCCAAACTGCTCCATTTCCTCTAAAAAAAATGCGAGTAGTTGAAAAGTGTTTTTCATAAACGCACACATACGAGGGATGATTTTGACATTATTATTGAACTAAAGATTGGTTCTTGAAGAGAGGATTCAACATGATGTTGCAGTGTCACCATCTGGTGGTGAGGCAGCAAGACAATGGTGGATAAAGCTGTCAAACTTCAAGCTTTACACTGTGGGAAGTTTGATGTGAGAATGAGGCACTGAGGGGGTACTTGGTGACATTGTTTTGTAAAATAAATGGTGACGCTTATGAAAAATGAATGAGCATATCGCCTCCATGACTCCAGGGACCCAGCAGCAGACCACAAATAGATGAATGTTTATTGCTACACAAACAGTGTAACAAATTTACATTTGAGGCTAAGTAAAATTGAGGCACAAATAGGTGAATCTAACACAAACCACCAGTTGGAATCCAAATCTCTAGCACAGGAAAAGTGAAGCAAAACGGATACCGCTGATATTGCTTTTACAGATGCGAAATCAAAGTTTCCTTAAAAAATGATAATATGAAACAATCGTATGGAATTGAAGGACATTGAGTGAACTAAAAGTAATACCTTCCTTTTGCACCTTTATCATCATCATCATCATCAAAGCTTTATTTCGATATGCTTCTATCTTAAAAGCATTTTACAGATTATATAAAAAAGCACCATTCATAATAATTGCACAAAGAAATCATAATAAAAATCTTAAAAGACATCTCTCAAAGGATGCAAATTACTTTACAGAACAGTGGAATACCTATTCTACATTTAGGACAATTCGTAAGTTACATTCCTGAGAAATTCATTTGACATAAACATTCCATCAATAAATAACAGCTCAAAAAGATAAAAACCCACAAGGGAAGTTAAAAGTGAATTAAACTATCTCGGCTTTGATGGAGCTTAAAACAAATTTAATAAGAATCTTCAGCCTGGTCATAGCGTTTTTAATCTTATCACCCAGGCCCAGCTAAGGAATTTGGCCACACCGCAAGCAAAAGTTGTATTGTTTTCTGCTCGCAAAATTCTAAGTGCTTCGTGGTGGTTCCTAGTTCCTAATTGCCAACAAATGGGTTTTAACCATCTAGTTCTTGGTTTATAATAGGCTGGGCATGCAAAAAGGAGATGTTGGTAGCTTTTAACTACTCCTTCACTGTGCGGACAAGTTGGAACTGTTTGACGGAGAGGCTTCCATTTATTTGTATATTTGCGAATGGGAAGCCTACCCAATCTGAACAGAATGAAAAGAGCCCTATCCCTGGGTTTCTGAATAAAATCTAAGTAGGGCTCCAAACGGGTCATCTGCTTGTGCTGACAAAACTCGTTGGCCAGTCTGCCTGGGCTGGGATTTCTATTTTCCTGGCTCTCGACCCATGCCCAGTAGGCTCCCTTGATATCTAACTTGGTCAGCGGGGCCCCTGACTCCTAAGCCGCTTTGAATCCCAATGCTAAAAGAAACCTTTTTGTATTTGTTACTTGTAAATAAAGAAGGGGTTCTGCCCACATCACCCTCCCATACCTGAGCAAGGGACATCAAAAAGATGAAAAAGTAGAAACAATGGTACTGAGGGATTAATTACACATTTAATTTGACCCAAGATATAAGGAATATTCCTGTTCTGTACAAATGCATGTAATAAAGTCACTATTCACACATATCAATGTGTCACAGGATAAAGTGGCACACACAAAAAAAATATATTAATCCTTCTACAGAAAACACAATCATATATATACAAATCACAAATACAATATATACATAACATATACAACAGTGTACCCTAAAGAAATATATATACACATATACTTCTCAAAGTCTTCACTCCTAATTTCGAGTGATTTTTGTATTTGTTAGCCAACTAATCTCATGGGATCCCTCAAGGTTAATCACTTCTCTTAGGCCGTCGGCGTATTTAGATAACTCGGGTGTACGCCAAAGACGAGGCCAGTATAGAAGAGGAGGTAAAGTAACAATATCCTTGATTGAGCGGCGTCCCAAGTCGCTCAGTAGTGGCTTAGTGGCGGTTCCCTGTGGGAGTGAGACCAATTCTCTGAAGAATTTATTTTCCGCTTTTACAATGACATCAATGTTGTCCAAGCCTCAAAGCTCAGCATCGTATAGTGCTGAACCGATGGCCCTGGCAACATAAATCTCAAGGGCAGGAGCAATAGGCCTAGATTTTGAAGCACGATGTTCCCTTCCTATCACACCCACAACTCGCTTGTGATTCAGAGGCATTTTGTTAATATGTGGTCGCAAGCCTAAATTGTCTGAGATTCTAAGTCCCAGGTAATGAAACGTTTTGACGCACTCTAAGGATGCCCCATCGAGTGTTAGGGTGGACTTAACAGACCTACTGGGATTAAAATAGAGGAGCTTTGTCTTGGAGGTATTAATTACTAAGCCCCTCAAATGGCAAAAAAAAAAAACTATTTAACAGTTTCTGCAGTCCGACAGGGGTTTTAGATATTATTAAAGTGTCGCGTCCGCGAAGAGTAAGGCAGGCACCTTATCACCCACCAAAACTGGGACATCAGCATTTATTTCCAATAAAAAAGAAACCACCCCATTCACAAAAAGCGAGAAAAGGGTGGGGGCCATAACACATTCCTGACGGACGCCTCTATTGACAGGGATTTTATCTGTTTTCTGTTCCTGTGAGCCCCACCTAACTCGGGCGTAATTGTCCTCGTGCATATGGACCAAAAGACTTAAAATGGACTGGGGGAACCACATCCCCTGTAAGACCAACCATAGGCGATCTTGAGGGACCAGGTCAAAGGCAGTCTTTAGGTCAATGAAGGAGAGATAAAGACTGCCCTTGCCAATGGTCACCACTTTCCAGTACAAAAATGGCCAGCCTGAAGACCTGATCGACTGTGCTTGTGCATGCCCTAAAGCCAGCCTGAAATTGTGACAGGATATTGTTATCCCTGGCCCAAGAGAAAATTCTCTCCAATAGGTCTCTGCCAACCACCTTCTGACCAGCATCTATAATGCTGATGGGATGATAGTCGGCAGGATCCTCCCTGGGGCCCTTCTTATAGATAGGAATTACTTCCGCCCCCTTCCATGAGTCAGGGACGGGGGCCCCTTCCAGGAGAGCATTAATCAAAAGTGCAAAATATATTGCCCATTTTTCAGAATTTGCATGAAATAGATCGCCCGGTGGGCCATCTTGGCCCGGGGCTTTCACTGGGACAATCTTATTTATGGCGGCCTCTACCTCGCTTGTCACTATGGGATCAAAAGGTGCAGGGGAGAAGGAGGTTGGGGGCGACAAGGGAGCCCTCGACCCTCGGGATCATCATCTCCCGCATAAAGTTTTTTAAAGTGGTCATGCCACTCCCAGCCGGTGATATGGTTCGGAATCTGGTCTGAGTCCCGTCCATTGGATCTCCTAACCAGGCTCCAAAACCGCTCACCATTCTTGGACAGACTAGCAGCCTTTAGATATGTCCAATTTGATTCCTCACAAACCCTCTTGGCCTCTGCCATAGCCCGCCTATACTCCCTTCTGGCCAGTCGTACCTCAATAGTATTATGGTTTTTAATAGCAGATATCAGGGAAGTCTTTTTCCGTCTGCATTTCTTGTTATACCATGTTTCCGGTGGTTTACGGACCATAGGGCGCTTGTTGGGGAGAGAGGACTCTAAGAAAAGGGAACCCATCTGGTCAACAGTTTCAATATAGGTGGCTCCAACAGCTAAGAACCCATCCTTAGCCAGACATGCTGTTGATAGTTTAGTAGTCTGATCACTCAGAATATCCTCTAATGCTTGCATTTTCCGTTCATTTACAGCTATGTTTGGCCATTTGACGAACCTCTTACAGTTGGATGGTAAAACCTCTTTTATGGACATCCTAGGGCCAGTGTTGGGACAACATTCCTTACTAGGCCATAAATCCATCATAGAGAGGCATAATGGGTAATCACAATAAGCACCTCAGTCTCCAGGACTTTTTATGGCAATAGAGTGCTAGGTCCACACTAAACCTTGCCCTGAATGCTTTGTTGCTGGGTAAGCTAGCTTTAGAATCTGCAACTTTACAAGGTACGAGCATGCTCTTGCATACTGAAAAGGCTGCTGGTCACTGTTACTGTGAAGAAGTTGGTGTAGACACTAAAATATATCCTTTATCTGTTCGTATTTTACACTAAACCATTTAAATTGCTTTTAGTTTGTAACATACAATACGTTGGAGATGTAATTACTGTTTAAATTAAGTTGACACATTCTTAAGTCAGGCTTGACGCTGCTATAGTAAGCATAAACTGAAAAGGATGAGGGTTTTAAGAAATTGAAGATTTTACATTGTCAGTGTTATTAAGCAATAACATCTAGAGATTTACAGCACTATCCTGCACCAACTTTGGTGGAACACTCCGGTAATTAAGCAAGTAAGCATGTTCCATGAACTGCATTTACCATAATGCTAAGGGGCAAACTGTGCTGGTAGGTGAACCAGTGTGCTCCCATCCCTTCCTGAACATCTCAGCATTGTTAACGCAGTAACTTTTTCAAAATATTCTGCAAGATGGTAGATGTAAAGTGTTAGCAAACTAGAAATGCCTATAATATGCAACTACTATAGAAAGCCCCCAATTCTGTTCTTATAGGTGGACAGCTGCATCTGTTCCAATCGTTGAACAGTGAAGTAGAAAACACTATCTTATCAAATGATATACATGGATACAAACATGACTACTAGGGGTGGGTGGAGTTCACGGAGTTCTGCACGAGGAATTCAGGGAAGCATCCCCAAAACTCTGCTCTAGTTTGTGGAGCTCCACACATGAGCTTAGTTGCTCTGCACTGTATACTGGCAGAATCTGCATAGCCCAGAGACCCGGCTCCAAGGCCCTCTTCTCAGCCACAGCAGTGCTAGGCCTGTACCGGTTTCCTGCTCCCTTAGCACCAGTGGAAGCATTGCAGCCCCTGTCAACGCTACTCCCTGCCTTGGCGATCGTGCAGCCACCTGGCAGGCACCCACTAAGGGATCTTGTCTGCCATCCACCTCGAACTCTGGATCTAGCAGCCTCTCTGCTGCCCGCTCTCATGCGATTCTCTGAAATGTTGAGTGGGATTGATTGGTATACAAACCGGAAGTGCTGAAACCTGCACATGACGACTTCCATTAAAGGTAAAACATCAACAAAGGTAAGGGACAAGCCCTGCTGCTGGTGTGCAGGTGCGAGTGCGTTTTTGCAATATGCCATGTGTGTGAAAGCTGTGGGGATGCTTATAAGCAGCATGTGTGCGCTAACCTGCTGAGATGTGTGCGAGCTGCCAAGGTGTGTGCAAGGTGCGGGTGTGTTTGTGTGCATGCAGTAAGTGTGTGGTGTGTGTGTGCAAGGTGCCGATGTGAGTGAAAGCTGCAGAGGTGCATGCAAACATCATGTGTGTGCCAAGCTGCTGAGGTGTGTGCAAGCTGCAGGTGTGCATGCAAGCTGCTGAGATGCCTCCAACCTGCCTTTTGAGAGTTGCCGAGCCGTTTGCAAACTGCAGGTCCGTGTGCAAATTGCCATGTGCGAGCTGTGGATGTGTTTGCAATCTGCAAAACAGTGTATATAAAATTACTGGATTTTGTGTGAAGCCTGCTGGGGACTGTGTGCCACCTGTCAGGCTGTGTGTGAAATCCACTGCACATTATATATAATTCTGGAGTCACCATGCAGTCCCACATTATGGCCAATGTGTGTGACCCACTTGGGTCTGGGTGCCACATGAGAAGGTGACTAACAGGAGAAGGAGCTGCGTAGCTGCTGCACTGTCTAATACTATAGTGCTTTGAGTGGGAGTAACCATACACGTATTGCTATTGCATATACCCACAGCGTGTCTCTTCCAAATGTTTATGAGAAATTATTCACATATTGTTTGGGCCTGTGTCATATTTGACTTATTCAGCTTATAAAAAGTACTGTATTGGGGTTCTTATTAAGAGGTTGAGTTTACAGTGCTCGGATGCCCATGTGTCTTTTACCACTGCTGCTGTTACATGGACAAACAGTTTACGAATGTTCTTAAATATGCATTCACTAGGAGTGTCATTTAAATGGGAACATAAAGAGTCACTCAAATGGGTAGCCGATAAACTCTGGTACGCGGTGGAGTGGAGTTTTTTGCCAAACTTCACACTCCAAGCGGAGCGCAAAGTAGTAAAAACTCTGTGAACTCCGCTGGCAGAGTGGAGTTCACCCCCCACCCTTAATCACTACAACAGGTACAGTACACTAAATATGTAGGAAGAGAATGGATGTTGGCCACATTTCTTTTCCCAGAACAAAGTTATTTTCTGTGTGAAAACATTACTTAGTGTATCTGTTCCAAATGGATTTTGCCCAATTTACCAAGACTTGTAAACCTGGGAATGCCTCAAAATCGTACACCTTTACAGGGCAGGTGCAACATGGATTAATATCTTCATTTACCTTTTCAGACACTCACCCCCAGTCACAGATCTGGGTTGAATCCATCATTGTTCTTTAGCTCACTTTACCACCCCAGATTGGACCCAGCCCTAAGTTGGCAGGGTATGCCCAGGCGTGGGTCCCTTGCTCACTTTGCCACTGGATTCAAGCTAGCCTGGCTGATGAGGGATGTTACCCCAAAACCGGTTCTAGAATGCTTGTTTTCGGTCCAAGGAAGACCTGGCTTCACAGTTCGGTCTAGACTTTTTCCATGAGGCACAGGGTCAAGAATGATTTGCATATGGCTGGGTCTGAACTGGGCTGGCAGAGTTTGCTGAAGAACAATGATAGATTCCACCACGATCTGTGACTGATGGTGGGTGTCTGAAAAGTTTTAGTGCTCTGTCCATCATCTCCTTGTGTTTGCTTTGTTCGCCCTAAGTTGGCAGGGTATGCCTAGACATTGGTCCCTTGCTCACTTTGCCACTGGATTCAAGAATGATGAGATGGGCCATGCGGAGGAGACTGGAGTGAGAAAATAATGCTTTTCACTTTTATTTTGGTTTGTTAAGGAAGGCAATGGACATTTATCACTAGTCTTCTTTAGAAGGAGAGTTGGATTAATCGAGGGGAATAGGAGGCTCTCAGATAGACTAATCATGGAGAGAAAACACCATTTCTAAATACGTTCATTGGAGTGCCAATAACATTATGTATGCTTCGATAAAGTAAATGAGAAGAATCTTTTGGAATCCAGATGTTATTTTCCATGAACATTCATAACTATTTCTTTATATTTCTGTGTACAAATTACTGCTATTGTCAAATATAACAAGTAAAAGTGCTATTTCACTATATCCACAAAGCTCTAATCTTCATTGCAGAGTGGACATAAATATTATTTTTCTTTTGTATTATATGAAGCACATGTGATAACATTTTAAGTTAAAGTTGTCAAATCGCCACTTGTGTTTGCAGTCATTATGATCAGTGATGAAAATCCATCTTTATGCCATGTCCTCCCCATTGTGTTCCCTCCACTTCTGATATGTGGCCAGTAAAATCCCCCTGCTACATGTCTAAAATATGAAAACACCATTGTTTGCTTTTAAATTACCATCTTTGTTTTCTTTGGTGAGGCAACTGTAATTGTGCGCAAAGGGTTTACACATCTGCACAAACTTGAAACATGGATAAATTGTACATAAAAGTCTGTGTTGTCTAGGATGCTACAACAACAGTGACTCTTTATTGGTGTGACATAAGAAAATAAACCTAACCGAATCAAGGCTTTCTGAATCATCCTCCCGATGCCTAGACATACTTGTCCCACCAAACTATAACCTTATAAGACTAGACAGGCTAAACAAAATGGGTGGAGGAATGGCCTGTATCCACAAATCAGACATCACCCTCTCTAAAGTTCTCTCAGACCCTATCGATTCATGTGAATACCTGGGGCTATCAGTATGATTCACAGACAACCAACTGTTCAAATTACATGCATTCTACCACCCCCCAGGCAAAAACTTAATTTTCATAGACCAACTATTGAAAATTATTACAGCAAACTCAGAACCTCAGTCCAATTATATTTTCCTAGGAGACTTTAATCTTCATTGGAACAACATCAAGGATAATCAGGTCAATATTCTTAAAGAATTCCTAGCCGACCACTCACTAGTGTAAGCCTGTGCACTGCCAACCTAGTCTAAAAGTGCTACATTGGACTGGATCATCACCAATTAAAGCACGGTCCAATCAATTTCCATCGTCCCTTGTGACTGGTCTGATTACCACATCATCACTTTCCAAATACCATCCACTAAAAAGAAAACAATCTCACAACCAGTCAAACCAGAGCATTGGGTTAGAGACACTAAAGGTCTGAACTCGGAGAGTCTAACAACACTCGGCGAGAGTGATCTTCAACCCCCTAACAAACTGACGGATGTCAGTGAGCTTATGGATCATTACAATCGCACGTTTCTAAAATAATTGACAATATAGGCCATCTAAAACCTAAAAGAATTCAGGTCAAAGATAAAAACCTATGGTTCAAAGTTTCACTTAATGAAGAAAGATGGAAACTCAGACTTACACAATGGAAATGGATACAAATTCCATCATCCCCCCACCTAAAACAATTAAGAAAGACCAGGATAACCTACAATAAAAGCATAATTAAATCAAAAAAATATTTTTTAGAAATTAGCTTGATGACGCAAAGAACAGGTCGAGAAAACTCTTAGATCTATCAAAAAAACAATCTTACACATTAGCCAAATCCTACCTACTAACTTCTAAATCTGAATTGAACTGTGAAGAATTTACAACTTTCTTTGCGGATAAGGCCAGCTCACTGGAGAGGGAACTCCAGAATACCGCTGACAAAGCCTTTGAATCTAAGGAGTAAACAAGTGGAGAATACAGCCCTACCTGCACAAGCAATGGCCAAAAATAATGCTCATTGGTCAAACTTCAAACTATATGACCAGCATGACACTGCTAAAGTCTTACTAACTTTGAAACAGAATAACCAATACTATGACCCTCTTCCTGCTAAATGCTGGCCCACATTCATCCATATGGTCATCCCCTATTGAACTAAGATAATGAATGAATCCCTAGTCCAAGGATCTTTTACCGACTGTCTAAAAACTGGACAGGTCATCCTTCTCTTAAAAAATATACAGAGAACCCCTCGGACCCAGAAAACATTCGGCCGGTAACAACCATTCCCTTACTAGCCAAAGTACTAGAAAAATGTACTCAGCAACTGAATCAACACAGTACTGAATTTAAACAACTAAACCCCTGCCAATCGGGGTTCAGATCAGATCACAGTACAGAAACAGCAATTTTGCACATAGTAGATACCTTTCTGCTTGTTCTTGACTGCAATGAAATCTGTCTCCTGGTCCTTCTTGACCTATCATCCGCATTTGACAATGTAAACCATCCCAAATTATTAGACCACTTAGAGAATAGGATGAGCTTATCGGGAACAGTCTTGAAATGGTTTTATTCCTTCCCAGAGAACAGATTGCAAAGATTCCTGGTGAACAATAAGCTATCCTCTCCATCCCCGATTCAAATTGGGGTTCCACAAGGATCATTTCTATCCCCTTCACTACTCAACCAGTACAACAAACCATTAACAGAAGTAGTACAACAGACTAACATTTCCTTCCACATATATGCAGAAGACACCGAGCTGTATATGAAGATTTCATCACCAGAAGAGATCAACATAATGAACAAAGCACTACAGAGAACTGTTGAATGGCTAGGTGACAATCTCCTTAAGCTTAACTCACAAAAAGACAAATTCCTTCTGATCTCCCCTCCTAAAAGTTCCACCAGGATTAAGGAATGGACCAAAATGATCACAGCGCTAAATGGTACCCCAATTCTAGTAGACTCAAGTAAGTCTCTTGGAATCCCACTTGATAAATAATTAGATATATGTGAACCCACATCAACACAATGGTAAAGAAATGCCTGTTTCCATCTGAGTTACTTCAGAAAATTCAAGCCGTTCATCGAGTTAGGTGATCTCAAATTGGCACTTCATGCACTGGTCATATCAAGAATTGAGTACGGATAGGCAACTCTATCAAGGCTGCCTACGATTTCTACAACAAGGGGTGGTGAGGGACAGAGTCTCTGAATTAAACAGAATACTCTCACCCAGTCAAGAGATCAGGGCTAGATCCAACACCGTTTTTTAGCTCACTGCACCATCCCAGTTTCAGAACCTGGCTGTATGCAAATTAGTCTGTTCCTGTCCCAGTGCATGATGGGAACAGGGCAAACCAAACTACAAAAGCCAATTCTTACACTGGGAAGGAAACAAGCTACCGGGGACCGGTTTCTGGCATTTCAGCCTCTTCGGCCCGGCTTGCTTGAATCCTGATGGTGCAATGAGCAAGGGACTCACATCTGAGTATACCCTTCCACGCTTAGGGTGGACAAAAATATTTACAACAAGGGGTGGTGAGGGACAGAGTCTCTGAATTAAACAGAATACTCTCACCCAGTCAAGAGATCAGGGCTAGATCCAACACCGTTTTTTAGCTCACTGCACCATCCCAGTTTCAGAACCTGGCTGTATGCAAATTAGTCTGTTCCTGTCCCAGTGCATGATGGGAACAGGGCAAACCAAACTACAAAAGCCAATTCTTACATGCACTGGGCCAGGGACAGACTGATTTGCATATAGCCAGATTCTGAGCTGGGATGGGGCAGTGAGATAAATAACGGTGATGGATCAAGCCCTGATCTTTGGACTGGGTAAGAGTGGTCTGCTCAATTCAGACACTCTGTTCATCACCACCCCCTTTTGTAAATCGATTTTGGCCACTATAGGTGTGGCAGGGTATACTCAGACATGAGTCCCTTTCTCACTGCTCCATCAGGATTCAAGCAAGCCGGGCCGAAGAGGCTGAAATGCCAGAAACCGGTCCCCGGTAGCTTGTCTCCTTTCTGGTAAAGAATTGGCTTGGTAGTTTAGTCTGCCCTGTTCCCATGATGCACTGGGCCAGGGACAGACTGATTTGCATATAGCCAGATTCTGAGCTGGGATGGGGCAGTGAGATAAATAACGGTGATGGATCAAGCCCTGATCTTTGGACTGGGTAAGAGTGGTCTGCTCAATTCAGACACTCTGTTCATCACCACCCCCTTTTGTAAATCGATTTTGGCCACTATAGGTGTGGCAGGGTATACTCAGACATGAGTCCCTTTCTCACTGCTCCATCAGGATTCAAGCAAGCCGGGCCGAAGAGGCTGAAATGCCAGAAACCGGTCCCCGGTAGCTTGTCTCCTTTCTGGTAAAGAATTGGCTTGGTAGTTTAGTCTGCCCTGTTCCCATGATGCACTGGGCCAGGGACAGACTGATTTGCATATAGCCAGATTCTGAGCTGGGATGGGGCAGTGAGATAAATAACGGTGATGGATCAAGCCCTGATCTTTGGACTGGGTAAGAGTGGTCTGCTCAATTCAGACACTCTGTTCATCACCACCCCCTTTTGT
This sequence comes from Lissotriton vulgaris, assembly GCF_964263255.1. Classification (NCBI taxonomy): domain Eukaryota; kingdom Metazoa; phylum Chordata; class Amphibia; order Caudata; family Salamandridae; genus Lissotriton; species Lissotriton vulgaris. The sequence goes on along the minus strand of NC_141697.1, from coordinate 1,085,815,901 downwards.
AATACGATTTCTACAGCACCCCTAAAAGCTTAACTCAATGCAGCAGCAAGACTTATAATGGGATAAAATAAAATTGACCACATCACTCCACATCTAAAATTGCTCAATTTGCTACCGTACAAGGCAAAAATACAGCTAAAGATTGCATGTATTACACACGAGGCAATGCACCACAAAACCCCACGTTACCTGTCCCAGAAAATTATGTTGTCAGGAGGCAGTAGACCCTCCATGAGGTTTCAAAGATGTTTTTACTGAAACCAGCATTCTTCCGTAAGAAGAGAACATACGATAGAGCTTTCACAGGAGCTGCACCAAGGGTTTGCAATTCGCTCCCATCGAATATTAGAAGAATCACCTATGCTCCACAATTCAAAAAGGAGACTAAGTCCTTTCTGATGGGTAAATTTCTCCCATAACAACCATCAGGCCACACTAAGATTGTTCTGAGATCTGCAGACAACAAGTCGATACGCTACATTCAGCTGTTCAAGTAGGCTACTGTAACCAGGACTAAGACCTGCTAATCACAGTACAAAGAAACTGGTCATTGCACAAACCAGTTTACCTTCTTTGATTGACCTCTAATGGCTATACTCGGCCAGGTTAGATACAGATAGACCCTATAACTGTCAACGGGTATCTTGTCTATGGACAAGTACCTCGATCAATCCACATGTATATTTGATTAGACTAGCACTAATATAACCGGTGTAGATAGTTAGGATATCAGTAGTGGTCTTATCTTGAAATGTAATTTTGATATAGCATGTTTTACTGTAACCTAGTGATTTCTTGTATTCTTCAGTTTGTGTGGTTTGGGTAAGGTTAAGCATATGTCAATATTATTGGAATACGCATACAGGTACTTGACGTTAGAAGAAATTCTTTTGCTGCAGTGTGTTAAAAAAGACAATTTCACGATAAACTACATCATTATGTCTTGATATGTACAAAAGAAGAAAAATTGTTCTACTCATTAAATAACAGTGTTCACAATAAAGTGCATCATTATGTCTGGATAAATACAAGATTTTCCAACTCGTTAATAACCATATTCCCAGATTCAATGTCCGCTTTTTTTAAGAGTGAGTCAATCATGGTTAAAAACTTTACCCTTCGACAAATTAAAATATTTGATGACCCCCCCTGCCTACAGGTACGTATATTGAGCTGTTTTAAGATTGATTTTAAAAGCATTTTTCTAATTTCACTGACTGCAGGACAGACACACATCACGTGACAAAGGGACTCCTTGTGATATCCACATAATCTGCAAGTTGCATTATCATATTTCCCTTTCCAGCTTGGTTGCAAGTACTTAGTTTCGTATACTCCAAACCGATAAAGCATATACTTCTTTTTTAGAAACAATCTGAAGTGAGCTGCTAGATAGGCTTGCGGTTTTAATTTTTCATATGAATTTATCACTGTCCAGGAGTGTCGTCTTTTTACCATTGTGTTTTTTTCGTCTAGGAAAGATAATTGTTTTGCGGAGCCATTGTATACTCTGTTGAACGCCACCCTCTCCATCTTGCTGTCCCATGCCTCTTGAATGTCCAGTTCTACCAGAGCAATTCTTAGATATTCACCCCATGAACACTGGGTTTTTTGATCAAACTGGGCCCTTGTTACTGTCCAGCATAGATTGTTCAGGGTACCGGGTTCCGAAGAGCGAAGTTTCCAACATAATTTCACAAAAACAGATTGCCTCTGGAACTTCTGATTTTGAAGTCCAAATTCCAGGTGAATCGGTGCTGGTGACGCTGCTCCCTGGAGATGAAAAACAGCTTTATACACTTTTGTCTGTAAATCGTTTACAATTCCGGATTCCCGACCGTGCCATGTTTCTAATCCGTAAGCCATTGCTGGAAGTAATTGTGCTGCCAATGTTTTTAAAAGATGACTGTAAGCTGGGCAACTCAATTTTATTTGTAGCTGTTTGTATGCAAAATTGAAAGTTTGTGCTTTTGCTCTTATTGTACTTTTTTGATCCTTAAAGGACATACATCGCCCTAAATTGATAGCCAAATACTTATTGCTGCCTACTTCCTCTATTTCCTTACCATTGGCAAATAACTTACATTTTCTTTTGGATCTTGGGCCTACTAAATGCACCACCTTGGTTTTTTTCCTGTTTATCTCCAGCCCCTGTTGGTCGAGGTAATTAGTCAGGTGTCGATGACTCATTGTAATCCAATAGGAGTTTGTCTTAAGACCACTATGTCATCTGCGTATCGCAGGTACTGTATGTGGTCCTGAGCCAAGTTCGGGGGAGGGCCATTTACTTCTGACAAATGGTTGTCTAGGTCTGCAAGGTGCAAGTTAAAAAGGCTCTGGCCAAGCCACAACCCTGTTTTAGGCCGTTTATTATATTGATCTTAGATGATGCTATGCTGCCATCTCCCCGCTTAAGCCGGGCCCAGGTTTCGCTATGGAGGGATATTATGAAGTTAATTCGCTGTTGTGGTACTCCCCATCCTTTCAATTTTATCCATAGTTGTTGACATGAAACTCTGTCAAATGCTGATTTTAAATCTATATACCATACAAATAGACCTGATTTATTCAAAATAGCTTTTTCTGTAAGGAGTGCAATTGCTGCCAGGTTTGTACTTGTACCCATTCCTTGCCTAAAACCAGTTTACTATTTGGGAATTATACCTTCCTCCTCCATCCAGTCCTGTAGATGTAGTAGTGGATAGGAGGCATAGCGTTTTGCATCAACATCCGTCAGGGCAATGAGCCTGTAATTGCTAGGCTCATTACGATTTCTGTTTTTATATATTGGATGGAATATGCTCCCTCTCCAGGAATTAATGATCTTATTTTGTGAATACAAATAATTAAAGAGCGGAGTAAGAAACTTTGCCCAAAATTCTGCATCGTGTTTGAAGATTGTGTTTGGAAGTCCATTAGGACCTGCAGCTCCCTCTGTTTTCAATTGTTTTCATTACTCTTTTAGTCGATTGTTGTCAGGTAAGATGTTTGAGGCATTATGCATTAAATCCTGTACACTATTTTCAAATTGAACCTTATTGTGGTGGACTAAAATTTCTTCACATTGTACTATTTTCCCTCGAAGAGGGGTCAATGTCAATGTTTGTGTTGTTTTCCTCCAGCAGGGTGTCTGGCCCAGGTTCCAATTTCATCGACACTTTGTGGTTTATATTATTATATACATTTTGTATATGTATTTCCCAACTTTTCTCACTTATTCCTGCTTTTTGCGACATTCCTGTTCCCTTAGTTAACTTGTTTATTACTGTGAGAAGTTGGCCTGGTATACGATGCTCACTAGTTCTAGTGATCACCTTGTACCATGCCAAGCAACCCTTATGATGATTGGTTGTAAGTCAACCTTATAGACCAGCTATCCTAGAGGTAGCGTGGACAAAGCAGTTTTAGCCTAAACTCTGTAAAGGCATGTGAAGCAAGCTGTTTTACCATATACAATCCCCTTGAATACCAAATGAAAGGACACCACATAGATATATATGGAATATATATATATATTTATTTACTACAAGTATCCCCTATACTCTTTATGAGCACAGAAGCAAATGCGTTAAAACAAAACACTGTTTAAATATACAAAAGTTGCACAATATGGGTAGGCTCTAGGGGCCACTCAAACCATATACTAAAATAGTGGTATAAGTATCACTAATCGAAAAGGAAGTAGGCCTAGGGCCTGGGGAATCGCTGGAGCTGATCGGGACTATCAGTGATGAAGTCGGGAAAGGCCCGCGGGACTTGGGTGCAGCGCTTAAAGTACACGCATGCACCAATGCAAAGTCAATGGTGCGTAAAAAGTACAAAGTTACTGAAAAGAGAACCTTCCGGATGACCTAGAACCTAGCAACTTGGAACATAGACACTAGAGGTGTAATGCTACACAGGAGCACCGGAGTGCCAGAGTTACCTCACCCACAGGAAGCAGGTGCATATGTCTCAAAGTGTGTCGGGTTTCGTCGCGCTGGGCTATGGAGCCTGTAGATGAAGATGCTGCAGGCGGGTCTTCGAGGAGAGTTCCGGTGGATCCAAGGGTGGATCTGAAGAGGTGAAGACCTGAAAGCAGAGGGGACAATGTTCAAAGCCACTAGCCAGTGACTACCAAGGAACCAGGAGGGAACCAGGCGATGTCGGGTGCAAACAGGCGAAGAAGTGAAGATTGTCTCTGCAGCCACGTGGACACGAAGAGGTCGAGGACATCCAGGAGTCAATCACGAGCTGTCCCACAAAGGCGCTAGCCGATGGCGGTGTCGGCTTCTTGATCGGAGCAAACAGGCCTTGGCTAATGCAAGCCACGCTGGAAACGATGCAAGCTTCTCACTCGGACCAGCAAGGTCAGAGGCTGTTCCTTTTTACAGGAGTGAGGGCCTGTCTGGAGCAACCAGCCCAGCGGTGTTGATTTCGGATTTCGTCGCCAAAATGGCCACTAGCCCACGGGCCAGTAACCGGGTGACGCGTCGAGTGGCAAAATGCAAAAGGGCCCCACGCAGATCATGAGGATGCTGGGGGGCTGCTCTTCGGTGCAGATGCTTCTCGGTGGTGGGGCTTCTAAAACTCGAAAGCACAGCATCGAGGGTGCCCCGGGTGCTGCGCAGTCAGCTCCTCGCGGATCTTCCAAGATGGCCGGTCCCACGTCTCTCGGTGCCTCCACGGGTCTCTTCTTTCCAGGGACTGTGGATTGGGCTCTGAGATGTCTGGGAATCCAAGTCTTGTCGGGCTCTGGGCTCGGGCTCAGGCGGGAGGCGGCGGCAAAGCAGATGTCAAGTTGCTGGATGGTGCCTGTATTCACAGGGTGGTCACTCCTTGGCCACAAGGGAGATGCTCTTCAGTCTTCTGTGCAGCAGAATGTCGAAGTCCAGTTTTCTTCTTAGTTTCTAGTCGAGTTCAGGATGATCTAAAGTCTTGGGACACAGCTCCTACTCTTATTCCAAATCTAGGGGCCGGATCACCTGCTAGGTCCCTCCTCTGGGTGGGACCAGGAAGGGGGGTGGTTACACCACCTTTCCTTTGTGCAGTTCCGCACCAGGACTGGGGCTGGAAAGCCTCAACACCGGTTTGAACCGGCATTTGCACAGGGACACCTTGTGTGCCCCACGCATGTCTCATTCTGTTCAGCCCTGTCCTACCCATTACACAAAATCCTGTCTGGGGTGGTGCTAGCACCTCCCAAGGCAGGAAACCCTTTGTCCAAGCCTCCCTCGCTGGAAGGACTCCCAGCAGCAGGAGGTCAGACTTGTGTCTGTGGTGGCAGCATCCATTGTGTGATGCTGAGGCTCAAGTGTAACTTTAACCGGGGTTCAGGTTATGTACATGTCGTGTCCCTCTAGAAGGGTGGAATGCTACCCCCGTCGCCAGGACTGGCGAGGGGGTAGTATTCCAATTCGTATGACACTTTACTCGACATGTTTTTATAAAGCCAAACCAAAGTTAGCAAGTATATGTGAGGATTATAATGCACTTAAGAGTATATGGTATGGCAATATCCTGGAACAGCTAAGGGAGTTGTTCCAGACAGCTGCAGACAAGCTCAGCTCGTGCCAGAGCACCATCTCACATGAAACCAAGCACTCTGCCTCCAGGATTGTCGAGGCCTTCCATAGGAGTGACTTATAGGTTAACATGTGTCCAGATATGTTAGATATAGATATACTATACCTAAGTAAGCGGTGATTACACCAACTTACCCCAGCTGATTGATCAGCCAGTTGTGTCAAATATGGAGGCCAGGGCAGGGGTGGCATAATACATGCTGCAGCCCCTGGTAGGCCTTGGATACACCTATGCCCTGGGTACCTGGGGTACACTGTTACAGGGGCCTATAAGGTGAACCAGTTCCAATTGTGTATGTACCTAAGGTACATGGAGTCCATTTTAAGGAGAGAGCAATTAGCCTGGGGCCCTGAATAGCAGGATCCCAGGCCAACTAAGTAAAAAACCAGCTAAACACCAGGCAAAAAGTTTGGGGGTAACCATAGTCAGATATCCACCTTCCTACAATTACGCCCAAGAATTCACAACTGTTAGGCAATTTCATTGCCCAGAGAAATTTTTCCCAGAGCTTTTCCTTACGTTCCTTTTTTGCCACTCTACACCTCTCTCTAAAGTTCTTCCTCATGTCTTTAATATTGTTGTTCTTAGCCGGCTTTCCAGATTTTACGGCCATAAATACTTTTCTCGATTCCCTTGTAATTTCCCTTTTTAGGTTACGCAGCTGTATGTCGAACCGCGGTTCATAAGTTCCATTTTGTGGACCTTGACGTCCCGGTACAACAGGAAATTTATTTAGAAGAAATTTTCCTAGATGTTCCTAAAAATCTTCTAGTGACTTGGTACACAGTGACCCACCATTGTTTATGAATTTTTTTACAGCATCCATTATTTGTGAAACAGTCGTACCACACTATTTTAATTTCTTCAGATTGTAAGTTACTGCGATTTCTATTAAAGCAGTTATTTACTTGACGTTAAAGAATTGGATATTCGCTGACTTTGGAGGTGGTGGTAATGTAAAGCGCACTGACACCCAAATTTTGGGTCTTGTTCGCGCTATAGAAAACACTGAATAAATAAATAAGTAACCGAAATTAACTCTTAAAACAATTATACAGACTTTATGACACTAAGGGGGATATTACCAACGCTTAGCGATATTTACCGCTAACGATGCTTAGCAAAGAATTTTTTAACGCTAAGCATCGCCGGAAATTATCGCAGAGATAACTTGCTATTAGCAAGGTTTATCTCAGTAGTGATAAAAATCCTCGCGCTAACTGCCAATTGAGAGATTATCTCTGGAAAACCAACGATAATCTCTATAAGTTTAGTGTTAGCTTGATAATAGGGGCTCACAAACTTAGCCATGATATCCACCTTCCATAGGATATCATGGCTAAGTCAGGAAAATACTAGGTGTAAAAAAAGCAGTGCTAACCGCGGTTAGCGCAGCTTTTTTTATCACTAACAGGGTTAGCGAAATCCTTGATAATAGGAGAAATGTCGCTTAACAACATTTCTTCTATTATTTTTCTCTGGAATGCCCCCTTTGCATCTCATTAGAGATGTAAGGGGAAGCTTAGAGAAAAGGGTGCTAACATGCGAATTTGCGTGTTAGCACCCTGTTGCTAATAGGGAGATAATTTTATCTCCGCTTTCTTGGCTTTTAAAGCCAAAAAAGCGGAGATAAATCCCTTGATAATATGCCCCTCTCTGTTTTTTACAGTTAGCTATTTTGTCTACCCAAACTTTAAATATGGTTTGGGAAAAGCTAACTATTTCTATGCTAAAAAACCCTATAGCTCCCACCTCAATGTAATACTGCACATCTTTCTCCCAAGAGGATTCAGTTACATGATTTTATAGGAAAACTCAAACAAAGAATTACAGAAAGGAAAGGGAACTAGTTCTACATATCAATATCACTCATCCTTGTAAAAGCAAGACACAAAAAAGTGTCTATTTTAATAGATTTGCAATCATCGGATAAGGGATGCCACTCACAATATGGAATAGGAGCATTGTGGGACCTACAGGGGAGGAATTATTTTCCATAATTCTTGGTAGGTAGAAAACATCCGGGCTTGAGAGAAGTTGGAGAAGGAAAAGGTGAACAGAAGGCATGCAGACTTTTAGCATTTACATTTTGTTGCCACAAATAATTCTTAGTTAGCTGTTGTAGTGAAGCGCATTTCTCAAATGGGTAATGCGTCACACGTCTTAAAACATTAGGTGTAGAATGTGCAAGTGCTTTAGTTTGATTGTCTCAAGGGTTTTGACAATCACAGTCTGTTTGTTCTTTCAAACTCCTCTGACCACTTTGAGGGAAAGGGTCACGCAATAAAAATGAAAACTGAAATACTTCTGTGAATGCTTCTCTGAAGGTATCCCGTCTCACACTGGATTATAATACTGGGTGTCTTTTGCATGGGGCTTGAATTTGTTGAAATATAACCCTTCTTCAAGAATAATGGTAGCAAACACCTACCGTTCCCTAAAGACCATGGGGCAGATTTATGTTGGTAATGTGCCACGCAACTATGGCGTAAACGTGGCGCATCCCTACGACCCATTTACAACGTGACGCATCTAGGCAGACGCGTCACGTTGTAAAGCCCTGCGCCACTTGTGGGCGTTCCGGCGCAGGGTGGGCGTTCCGGGGCAGGTGCGCCTCGCAAAAGTGGCTGAGTGAAATCTATAAGATTTCACTCAGTCACTTTCAGGCCAATGCTGCGTCAAAACCCTGCGCCTGCTTGAAGCAGGCGTAAGGCTTGACGCAGCATTGGACAGATAGGGCAGCCCCGAACCTTGCTGGAGCTCCGTCGCGCTTGCGATGCAACTCCAGCAATGCGCCACCTTTACGGCACAGATGCGTCACGCATCTGTGTCGTTTTTGCCCCATGGTGCACCGCATTGTAAATGCGGCGCACCATGGTTGACGGAGCAGCGGAGCAAAATAACTGGCGCATCCCTGGGGATGCGCCAGTTATCATAAATCTGCCCCCTAAAGACTGAGGTCTCCAGGACCAGTCAACATGTTTCATTGTACAATAGAATGTCTTCCCTGGAACTGAGGGGTATGTACATTACTGAAGACAGAGGTAGCTAAATCCACCTGGAAGGTGACCAGTAGACCAGTTAAAATATTTTTCAGCCTGTTAATATAAAATATTTCTCCAGTGTCTGCAGAATAAAGAATTCCTGCATGGTCATGGAGGTTGATCTACTGGAGATAAATGTCATGACATTTGACTTGCCAAAATGGAGCTGTTGAGAACCTGCCTACATTTTAAACCTGATGTCTCCTCCTTATGATTAACCCTGGGCGTAGGACTACGCTACGCTCGTGTAGTTTGCGCAACTAGGCGCTACATGAATTGCACGTAGCACAGTGCAAAAACACGTAGCGTAGCGGGCATTTTTTGCTTGCTCGTGGTCCTTAACGTCAAAGTGGTGACGGCGAGCGAGCAAAATGACATCCCGGTGAGACTTTTTCCTCGTTCGCGATCAGAAACATCATGTTGCCGATCGCGAGCGTGGAAAATAAACCTCCTGGCGAGATTCTCAATGCGGGGAGGTGCGGTTTCTCATTGAAAATGGTCACGTATACTAGGCTGCATTGAGTAAACTGCAGCTCGAGTACAAATCTACTCGAGCGGCAGCAAACGACCGCTTGCACTGTGCAAGATGCCGTTTGCAATGATTGCACAGTGCGGACAAGCATCCAGCACTGTGCAATCAGTGCGAACAGCATTTTCCCCACCGCACCACGCAGATTGCATAGCTATGCGTAGCTTGAGTAGTGCTAAGTGCACTTCGCGTAGCTATTACGCGAACTACGCCCAGGCCTACTTATGATGACTTTCCTGAACTCTTGAGGACTTCTAGATATCCTTAAGAAAATGAGAGAATATTCAAATAAAGATTGGCCTACAGTAATCTTTGGAACTGCATTTCTCAAATGATAATTTAGTGTCCATTTCCTTAGCTGCACCCAATCGCACCGTTAAGGGACAAATCTCTTGTTTGGCTGCAAGGTGCGGTATTGTCAATATGAAGGAACTGTTGTAAATTGGCAGCGATCAGGGTTAGCATTTAGCTGAAGCCATCTTGTATTCGGCAGCCATCTTGTCTGCCATGTGCTCTGCGCTACTGCGCTGTCATTTACCCTTTCACTCTGCTTATAGACAGACTATATTTAGGCTCTGCCACTCTGCACATGTGCAGAGAAGACTGTGACTGTGCATACACCTGTTCTAGTGTGTAAATGTCAGGTTATTCTTACCAGAGTCAGCAAACTGCTAGCTCCTCCCACTTGTTGACTGTGCATTTCTGTATGATCTTTTATGTATGTAACCCTTCTCTTCTGTACTTGTACCGCCTTCTTTTGAGCCCCTGTGTGTGTATAAAATGACCATGCTCCTTCTGTTCAGTGTGCTACTTCATACACTACCGAAGGGTGTTGTGTGAATTGGTTCCAACTCATGAGGTTTATTAATTAAAGCTTTGTTTTATATTCCACTTTCCATGCCAACTTCTTTTCTATTCGTCAGAGGACTTGTGCAGAGAAGTGTGAACCCCTAGCACTGGTAGGCCTGGCTGAGGCCCACCCCGACAGAACTATCAAAGAAAAGGATAATGATAACTGCAAAACAATGAAAGTTGACCCCCTTCAAGTAATGAAGTCTGAGAGGCTTGCCTGATTGTCCACTATGGAAGTAATCATCTTACCTGTGTTTATCAGCGGTTATAATGCACAAGTTTAATGTAAGAGAAGAAAAGAGGTTCGGGCAAACTCACAGTTAATAATACCTAATAACAAACTACTAATAAAGTATAGCTCTCTGAAACAAATACAGCTGACCAGGCCACCTACAGCAGTCTGGTTGTACAGCTCAAAATTGTGAGATTTAGAGACTCAAGCGATAAAAAGGCTGAGGCAACAGGAATTGTCCTATTCCTTGAACCAGACAAAGGGTATGGGAGAATGTGTAATGGAATGAAGTAGAGAACATATGAGTATCATAAGCTACAGCACTTAAGCACATGCAATCAGTAGAAGATCATAGTGTTAAGAGTACACAACTGCAGAGATCAAGCCATTGTCTGTATGGGCAGATGACATGTGTATGTCTTATGCAGAAGAGACAGTTATTGTTTAGACGGATATGATCAGAATATGAGTTACAACTGCCAATTGCACCAGAATGGACAACATCAGTAGTACTGCAATAAATAACCAGGCCTAGGACAGTCTCCAAGGGTAGAATGACTAGCTTTGGTAGGCAATTTTGCAGATACTAGAGCCAACACCAGGTTACAGAAACAGACTAGGCAAAAGCAAAAGGTTTTGGGGTGAATCTGCCAAAAGGGCCAAGTCCAACACTAGAGATCAGAGGTAGTTTGTTACCTAACATATCTGCTGATGGAGTGAGGATAAGCTGTGGAGGCTAAGTTAGTGATAATTGGTCATGTAACTGATGCTTAACATTCTACAAAAGCAACTATTTTGGAGGAGAACAAATACAGCAATTACGTGAGTAAACACTACCCACAACCTACTATTAAAGTATTACGTATAAGGACAAGGATAAGCGTGGGGCTACTGGAAGACACTTAATCAACAATCCAAAACTTTATGCTTTAGTGATAGGGCATACATGGTAATAATGTACAACACGGTTACCTACAGTGCTTATTGTAATAGAGTACATGTGTGTCCCACTCTGAGCAGTCTACATTGAAGAATACAGTGGTAAGAACATGTGCTTCTCATGGTGTCTGCCCACTCATAGTCAAATTCAAATAAATTCAAATTCAAATTCAAATAAAGCTTTATTTCGATATAAAATTTCATACCATAAAAGCATACATTTAAAATACATCAAAAGCACAGTACAGATTTCACTATATTTCACAAAAAGCCGGTATCATTACAATTTTGGATGAAGAAAGGGGAAATAATGATCATATTCATACACAAGAAATACAATAAATACTTTAAAAAAATTATTTAAGATTATGCGGTTCAGAGAGCCCTATGAGTTAAAACATTTTTTAAAAAGATATATACAGTCAATTCATTGAATTTCTAAATTTCAGCAATAGTTTCAAAAATGTTATTAGAGTAAAAATTATTTTCGGGGTTTCCATCCTTTGTAGTTTAAAAAACGCCTCTCTACAAGAACGGATCCCCCACTCTTTGAGAAGTGGTCTTAACAAAATTTTTCTGTGAACATGATAACATTTGCAGAATAAAGTGCAGTGCAAGTTTGATTGGAGGGCCACATCATCACAAGGACAGGGCAAGATTTGTCTCGACCAATCATTACAAGATGGAAATATGATCAGTCGAAAAAAGGAACCCATTCTAAATCTGGATAAAAGCATTCTAGCGTAACTATTAATATCACTGTTAAGATATAATTGTGGACCCCGCTCAGGAGTTATATTTTGGTAGGCTAGGACAGACTTTTTTAGTTTCTCCGTCTTCCATCTTTTATTCTCTAGATGGTCCATAACCATTTTGCGTAGCCCTTTCCTTGATATTGATTCCATGGTAGAGGGGTTCTTGAAAAACTCTGGATGACCAATGTCACTCATCATATTTTCAACTGTCAATAGCCACTTAACACGCTTATCGCCATCCAATTTTAAACAGTCGGATATGATGTTACGGTTAAAGGCAGTTTCAGTGGTCAGCCTGAGCTTAAGCCATAGAAGGATGGGTTCCGTCATAATAATGTCTGAAATGTTTGCAAGGCCGAGTTCTATATGTATAAAATAGTTTGGAGTCGATTTTGGTACCCCTAAGAGGTACCGGAGAAAACGATTCTCAGTCTGTGGTATACAAAGTACTGAATCGATTCCCCACACCCCTGAACCATAAATGGCCGTAGACACACATTTGGCTTTATAAATGAAAATCAACTCTTTGACAGGTCTTCCACCAATTTTAATTGCAAAGTTCTGCCAGGCACCAATGGCCTTGGAGAAAGCTAATTTTCTTGCTAAAATAGCTTGTTTCCAAGTGGATTTACGATGAAAACAAATCCCCAAGTACGGGAATTGTTCTGTAATCTCTATTTTTTTGTTATCTATGAAGACAGGGCAGGGTATTATCTTAGTTCCCTGTCGACAAGACATAGAGTAAGTTTTACTAATGTTGACCTTCAGTCCCTTAGCCCTCATAAAAAGAGTGAACTTAGAGACTGCCCTCTGAAGGCCCAGTCTGGTCTGCGATAACATTGCGGCATCATCCGCATATAAGAGGATGGGGACAGGGGAGCCCTGCACAACCGGGTAGTCATAAGGAAAGCTGTTGAGGTGATCACCAATTTTATCAATATAGAGTGAAAAGAGCAGGGGTGCCAAAATGCACCCCTGTCTTACCCCCCTCCTAATTGAAAATCTTGATGAGCACTCTCCCTGTCTTCCAAAGCGAACCCTCGCTCCAGCATCTTTGTATAATTCTTTAATAAAATTTAAAATAGAAGGATCCAGATCGAGACTTTTAAGGGCAGCCAAAAGTTGTTTGTGTACAACACAATCAATTGCTGAACTTAAATCTATAAAAGTAAAAAAAAGGTTCCCTTTTTTTGCTATGGTGTATTTGGAAATTAAAAAGATGTAAATGAAGGCTCTGCTCAACCGTCCCCATACCTTAACGAAAACCATACTGAAAAATCGAGAGGATATTCGGTTCCTCAATCCAATTTTGCATACATTTTAAGATGATACGCCCTGCTACTTTCATTAGAGCATCGATCAAACAGGTCGTGCCTGTCCCCTTTTTTAAAAATGGGGACCACTATAGCTTCTGACCAAGTTTGTATTAGACCATGGGTATTAGCACAGTTCATCACTAAAGCTAACACTGGGGCCCAAAAATCTAGATTAGCTTTAAAAACATCTACTGGTATGGAGTCTGGACCCGGTGCCTTACTGGCTGGGCTTTTCCTAATAGCCAGACTCACCTCTTCACATGAAAAAACAAGGTCCAACGGGAAATTTTTCATGTGAGATTCGGAGATAGGAGGAGATATAATGCCACCCTCAGGAGCAGTAGATTGTAGCTCCTGTCCATCGTACAAATTTTTAAAGTGAGCGACCCAAGTATCCCCGTCGATGGGAAGATCTATCATTTCCGGTTGGTTGCCTCGCCTAAAGGGGGCATTTACTGCCTTCCAAAATGCTGTGGCATCTTTATTTCTTGAGGCAGAGATTAGAGTTTCCCAGGCCTTTTGTTTCAAGGCTTTTTCTCTGTTCTTAATAGCCTTGCGATAATTACTTCTTGCCTGTCTAATAGCCTCTATAGATCGCGGGGTGTATGTAACGCCTTTTTCAGATTTTTTAAAGCAGCGGTACGTTTATCAAACCAACCTCTCTTATTATTAATTCCAGATTTAGGTTGCCGTGTCAATAGGGATTTAAGGATCTGCTGAATTTTGTTAAACAAGTCTAATATCATAGTCATTTCCTGCTCTCAGACATAGTCTGATGGCTTTTGGCTATTTATGCTTGATTTTCCTTGTAAATACGAACTTATAAACAACATAGAATCTACATGAGTGCTGCACAACTTGTTATTGTGATTTGTCACTTCGATCTGTGAAAAAATAGCTTTCTTATGAATAAAAAAATAGTTTCCCTTTTAGATTCAAGAATGTTATGAGATCGGGGGGGGGGGCTAGAGGGTGCATAAGTAAGTTGGCCACACTAGCATGAGGTTCTTGCAGCTCAGGTATCTTAAACAATAGTATCCTCCTCTTATGCCTTGAAATAGATCCTAAACACACAACGCAGTTAAATCGGAAGACTGCTGCTAGGGTCTGAAGTCGGTGCCACCAGCAACATCGACCCAACTGCTGAGCTCCCAACATGGCGGCCACGCAGACTGTCTAACAACCGATACCACTTAGAAAGTGCCTCAGAACTCTGCGGAAGGGTGAGAGAAGTCGTAGCATTGTGAATTGTAGGACCTGCTCATGAAAGAAGCTGCAAACGCTCCAGGGGAGGGGTCACTGGTGCGAATCGCTCCAGCGCACCCCAGAGATGCAAGCTACAAAGGCATCAAGCTGCAGCCGATGTATCCGATAGGGGCTCATGCCCTCCACCACTGATAACAGTGACTACCTCTGATAACAAACAAGATAGCAGGGACCGTAGCAGACGTGGCATAGCAAATGTGGTGAGTGGGGGCTGCTTCGCTACACAGTGCTGCACCGAGGGGCGGCGGCGTGCCCCCTTCCTTCCATCCCCCCTTGCCCTGAAGCCTACCCATGCTATGCCACACCAAAAGTCCATGCCCCTAAACCTGTTGGCTAAATCTGAGGGTTGTGGGCCACGAAACTGACAGCAAGTCTCGCAACGGATCAGGTTGTGCCAGCCGCCCCTCCCCCTGCTTCAGGGTCCCGTGAGTGGCCTGGTTCTCCCAGCTGCAGTATGGGCACCGACCAAGAGCTTTTCAAAAGTACCTACATACCAGAAGCCTACCCACGCTCAGCCACACCAGGAATACATGACCTAATACCTGGTTAATTCTGATAGTCATGAGCCATGAAACAGACTGCGAGCCAGGCTCCCATGTGCAATGCTGACGGTGACCAAGCACTTTTAAAAAAGTTCCTGTGCCGGCTGATACGGTCAATGTGGGGTACTCACCAGAACTACAGCAAAACCCTTGCCAGGCATCACAAAGTCACCCATGCAAACTGCACTACCACTCTAAAAAGACACTGACAACAAACCTACCTGCACCCTATTTGGCCGTGGAAACGCCTAATCACCTGGATGGACACCAATCTGCATGCACTCCAAGCTCCAGAGCCCGTTCCCATCGCGGTCAATGACGAGACAACCCCCACAACACCTCCTATAGTGACAGCAACTGGAAGCGAACAGGGCAGCGTAAATGCCAAAACCCACTATTGCGGATCCCCCACTCGATGATCACAATTGGTAATAAATGCCATCCTCTGCTGTGTGGCAGAACCTACAGTTGCTAGCACCCAGGCACTCAAGACCACAAACTCTCTAAGCAGATGGCACCTACTAATTGTCCCACAAACTCCTGTGGAGCTGGCCACTGACCACTTTTTGGCAACCTTGCAGGGCAAGCGCTCTTAACCTTGCCACTGTCCCAACGATGGAAGGCACACACGCGCTCCTCCTGTCACTAATCAATCTTTCCCCCCAAACCGCTCTGCCGCAAAAAGCCGGAAACATCAAAACATAGAGTTCATCATGGGAAAGACAGATGGGAGACAAACCAAAATACTCTTTGAGGTTGGAAGTCCTCCAGAACCCAGATCGATGCACCGAAGACACTGCAGGCACACCCATCACAGGGGCGTCCACTTCAACAGAGGATTTAAAGGAGCTTCTCCTTACTATGAATTCTAGCCTAACCTCAATAGAAGCCAAGAAGGACTCCATGTGTACACATCTGGATAATGTCACACACAATCTCGACCAGCATGAGGAGAGCCTTAAAGACACAGAGCAGCGCACTTCGGAACTGGAAGATACTACCTCGGAAAGAAAGGAGAAACTGCTTAACACGGAGAAAGTCCTAAAAGTGATAGCTGCCAAAAATGAGGAATTGGACTCTAGGTCGCTAAGAAACAACCTTAGAATCCTTGGTGTCCCGGAATCCACAAACACGGGCAAGATGGAGGAATATGTCAAACACCTACACACTACGCTATTTGGCAGAGAAGCATTCTCCTCTATGTTAATAGTGGCAAGGGCACACCATTCACTGGCCAACTGTCCTCTGCCAGGAACCCCCCAAGGCCAATAATCACGAGAATATTAAATTACTGTGATTGCACTGCCGACCTCCGACTAGCGAGAGAGAAACAGACGCTGTCATTTGAAGGCACAGGAATAGCCATATACCTGGAATTTACCATGGCGGTCCAGGAATCCCGCAGAAAGTTTCTCCCTTTCAAGAAAAAATTCCAACAGGCAAACATTGCATATGCCATGTTGTTTTCTGAGCACCTAATAGTCAAATTTCACGACAAGCAACATTTTTTTACCAACGCTCAAGATGTCAATGACTTTTTGAAATCCTTATCCAAAAAACCCGCGAGACTATTGTCTCCCTCAAGCCCAAACACTGCCGCTGCTGCTCTATTAGCTAAAGAATGACAGAAATCTTAAGGTATGTTTGCTGACCGTCTGAAAATGCAAATTTGTGCGGACGACATGGGACATACACGCTCCAAGCTGAGCCTACACAGTGGAAGATATACCGGCACCGGCGATGGCACAAAATTCGATATACGTGCACCAACTATCCCACAATGAATCAACGAAACACCCGGCCATATTAGACATTAAACTTGCCCCTGAGCACCCTCATACCACCGAGGAAACTCTGTGTCACCCTTTAGCCTCAACCAATGGGAAATCCCCAAACTGATTTGAATCTTTATTGTCACAGGAGTTGTCACATGCTCCCCTGTTGGAAGCCTTGTTAAGGGGTCGATGGGGTGGGGTGGGAGGACATACGCCACAGCAAGATTGGGCAGCTGATGTGGGAGAGGGAGGGAAGGGAAGTTATTTCTATGCCACTTGACGACAAGCCGACAACTCGCCACAATAACACAGTTCGACCACATGAAATGACCACGACGCCCACCGCACAGATTAAATCGAACTCTTGAGATGAGCAGCCCTAGCCCCCCCTAGTCTCAACATCTTAACATGGAACGTGCGTGGCCTAGGTAACCCCCTCAAGCATAGGCATATACTAGCGTACTTAGACAGACATAACGTACACTGTGCTATGCTACAAGAGACACGCCTCGGCCTGCTGCCTCTTCCACGTTCACATCCCGCTGGGTGACACATCGCTACTTCTCCTCGTATTCCACGTATGTAAGAGGCACTACAATACTGATCAAGCATAGTCTCCCCTACACCGCTATTGGCTTGCACACTGATCCACTAGGACGATACTGCGTTTTATGGGGTGTATGGCCTCCCAGTCCATAACATTTGTGTGCTGCTACGGCCCTAATGTCGACAATCCCAAATTCTATCATATCCTGTGGGGGAAAATCCTGGACATTGGCTCTACGCATGTGGTCTGGGGAGGGGACTTCAAAATTACATTGGATCCGTCTATGGATCGTTCACACCCGCAACCGCACCATTATTCAAATGCCTAAAGCTATTTTAAGAATATCATCAAGGACCACGGATTTGTAGATGCCTAGCATAGTTTTCACCCCAGCGGTGGAGAGGGCACCTGCTATTCAACAGTACACTCCTCATAGTCACTTATTGATGGGTGGATTCTTTCCAGGGGCCTGACACCGTGGCTAACCCAAACCACACACTTGCCACATACCTACTCAGACCATTCCCCATGCTAATAACTCTTTCTCCCCCTGTGAGGAGTCACCATACAGGTTTTAATGTCTTCCCACTCATGCACTGTTAGATCCTGTTTTCAAGGCTGAGCTGGAACAAGAGATAGAGGACTTCTTCCCACGAAACATGCAGTCAGTGACACAATTCTCCACTGCATGGGAGAAGTTCAAAGTAACTATCCGCAGAATATGTTTTGCCAAGGGAGGAGGGATAATAAAATAAATTCGGAATACACTACTAGAAAAAGACCTAAAATGCCTAGATGTCCAAATGCAGAGTACACCTGCCCCAGAGTTGCAAGAGCAAATGAGAGAAACAATAACCGGATATCAAAAAACTGCGGACAGCGAGTGCAAATTACTGGAGGTATATCACCAGGCCCGACAGCATAGGGAGGGAGAAATACCGGGTAAAGTGCTTGCAGCAATAACCCGACCACCTATATTCTCAAACACCATACTTGAAGTAATTAATGGAGAGGGCCACTTACATAGAAACACCCCAGTCATCTCAGCTACATTTCACAAATTTTACAGCACATTATATAAATCCCACAAACGCAGTCAGTAGACATTGCCCCTTTTTTTAAAAATAGTGCAATAGTGTGGCTGGGTGAAGCCCAGAGGGAGTTTCTCCTGGCAGACTTTGAGGACGATGAGAGAAGAGCTGCGATCATGCAACTACTACCTGGCTTAGCCCCTGGCCCTGACGGCCTCACGGCCAAATTTGATACAACATTCTGCTCCACCCTCATCCCAATTCTTTGACACGTTTATGAAGAGGCTAGGGATACAGGGGTCCTTCCCCAGACAATGCGCAAAGCACTCATAATCTCCCTTCTCAAACCAGGTAAGTCTGCTGACCAGTGCGACTGGTACAGGCCGCTGTCCCTCATTAATATTGATGCTTAAATCCTAGCCAAAATCATAGCGAATCGCATCAACACCCTCATGACTGCCCCGGTATTGCCTGATCAGTCGGGATTCATTCCTGGCAGGGGAATGTTGCATAACCTCTGCACCGTATTTGCCATCCTACAGAACATTGACCTTGAAATAAGCATGGTAGCTGTCTTTTTGGACGCTATCAAAGCCTTCGATTTCCAGGAGCGGGACTATCTGGCCTTTGTTCTTAGACGGATGGGATTCGCCATACCCTTTCTGGCTTAGATTCAGTTTCTTTATAGGAATTTACAGGCTAGCATACTAATAATGGCACCTGCTCTCCCTCTTTCAACACAGCTAGAGGCATAAGACAAGGGTGCCCTTTGTCGCCCCTTCTCTACGCTCTCGCGATAGAGCCACTAGCAGCTAAAATACCCGATCATCATCGAGAATATGCCCTCATCTATCTCGAGCGACAAATTCTAATCTCATTATATGCCGATGATCTCACCCTATACCTCCATAACCCAGAAGACAACCTTAACCCGATACTGCATGTACTCATACTGTTTGGGAGATTATATGGCGTTAACATAAACTGGAACAAGTCTCAAATATTTCCTCTTACTGCTGCAACTACCAGGTTTGAACCAGTCTATCCTCTCCCCTGGTGTGATGGCACAGTTACATACTTAGATATCGTGGTGACAAGAGATAGAGAGGAACTGATGAAAGCCAACTACGGGCGGTGCTAGATCGCCTGACAGATAAGATTACTAGCTGGATTGCCATGCCAATCTCAATGGCCAGGAGAGCATCGTTAATAAAAATTGTAATCCTTCCTAAATTATTGTATCTATTTATCAACTTCCCCTACACCCCCAGTAGATACTTTTTTAAAACCCTACAATCCCAACTCATCCATCTTACCTGGGGTGGTAAACAGTCTAGATTAAAATGGGGAACCCTCACTCACCCATTTATTGCCGGAGAATTTGAAGTTCCAGATATGGAATTGCACTTTAGTTGTGCACAGGTCAACTACGCCGCGTACTGGATGGAACCACCGCCCTACATTCCCCACCTAGCTGTGGAGAATGGACACATGGCCCCAACTCCCTACTCAGCTTATCTATGCTCACCCACCACCCATAAACAAGACGCCTTTACCACAGTCGACTGCACAAACACTGCTTGGAGAGACCTAGCCAGCCACCTTCAAATGAAACATAATGTATTCCCCCTGCTGCCTCTCCAAAGTAGATTAGACATTTCTGTTATACAGGAGGGAGCATGTCGACAAATGCTCCAGAAAAATCTTGGCCCTGACCTGGGGTGATCTATACATAAACTGGAAGTTTCGCACATGAGAGGAATTCTTCGGGGATAGCTCATCCACTTCTCTAGAACTCTTTATGTATGTCAGACTCCGGGAAGACATGAAGACCCTTATCTCAGGTTTCCCACATGAACCTCCCACCATGGCCCCACTGCATGCCCTGCTCCACAAGGCCAATCCCACACATGTTATATCTATGATGTATCAGACCACCCAAGCATCAGCTCACATCCCTTCTGCACACTCACATTGGGAAGAAGACTTAGGCCGCCCCATTACAGATAACCAATGGTCTTACTGTTGCCAACAGACTGGGAAAATATCCCCTAGCAGCAGGCTACAAATTATCCACTATAAATACTTGCACCGCCTATACTACATGTCTACAAAATGTCTGCGCTTCCACTTGAGAGACACTGACTGCTGCAACAGATGTGGTAGAGGGTTCGACTTTTGACATCTTGCTTGGGACTGTTCCCCTGTCTGGTGATACTGAGCTGAAGAACAAGAGGCGCCTGATCAGATGACCGGACTACACATACCCAATGCTCCACTTATAACATTACTAGGATATACCAAAGAGCTCGATGTCCAGTTCAGGAGGTAAATATCCTTGGCACTCTTGCTGGCCAACCGTAGGGTAGCCTGCAGGTGGGGGAGAGGGAGAGCACCCAAATTTAAAGAAAGGTTAAATGACCTCATATTTTGTCAAGAACAACTGAATACATATGCTGAACTATTGCCGCCATCATCCTGCCCACGAGACATGTGGGACCCTTTGAAACTATACTTCCTGGCGCAATCAGAAACAGCTGAGGTCGAGGTAGCCGAGATAGGAAACGACTGAATGCAGAATCCTAAAGGTGGCGTACAGGGGCCGGCTGGGACTTTGGCTCATCTGAAACACAGATCTGAAGTAATTTGTTGCAATTGGGACTGTACGCTATTAGAAACTGCATCATGTCACTGCTTATGGCATTTTTTATTAATATGACAGTGATTGTACTGGCTATGTCCAGTGGGATTTTTTCACATGTTCATAATGTTATGAGATCACATTTAATGTAACATATCATGACGTGTGTTTGCAAAACATAATTGGGCCACCCTGGCGGTGAATAACAGATGGTACTGATATTATCAACCGAGGAAGGTTGAAAGGCTGAGTGGGCCGACAAATTTCAACTTTGATAAAAAATCAAACACAAATCACTGGAGAGGACCCATTGGTCTACAGAACAACTAGCCCCAGCTATATATATATTAATTATGTCTCTGTCATCTATGAAAAATTACCAACTTGCTTAAAGCATTGATACAGATACACAGAGGCGAAACACAGGTGGAGCACCACTTGCCTAACCATCCACAAGCGAACCTGCTTTGGCCTTGAAATCAATTCAGATATTTAACACTGCTAAGTCTGAAACTATCATTTTTGAAATATGAAAATACCTGGTTCAAGCAAAATAAGGCTTTTGGCCCCATAAACATGGAATGCTGTAATTCAAACATGCCTAAAACTCCTGACACCTTTGTTTAAAACAAGCATGCACGTCACCATTGAGTCTCACCATAAAACTTTTACCAACACACTGCACCAATAACCGGTAATGTAAATCCTCTTCATACTCAACATTCGATTACTAATTGTTATAAGTCATTTTGTAAAAGTACTTCCAAAACTATCATCATCTAAGGTCTGTGGAGATGATAGGCCATTTCTCCTCAAGTTAGTGTTTGCTACGGGATAACTTAATTTTGCATTCTTTATTGAAAGTGAGTGTTTACAAATTTTCACTCACAATTTTATTCATTTTTATGAATCAATATATATCAATTACAATTAGGAAAATTGCAATTAATAACACCTTTATGGACTGCCCATGTTTTGAAATAGAAATTTAAGTTGATAATTTGTGTAGCTACTGTATGAGCGTGTGTTATTTTGTGAAGGAAAAAATTATTGGTGTTCATTTGACTCCCAACGTTTTGTCAGTCAAAGATCGAGACCACCTTTCCAGGACCCAGTGGTTCTGCTACCATTAAACCAGTGGTATTGTGTGTCACAAAGTGTTTATAAAGTCTGTGGATAACTCTGTAGCGCAGATAACTAAGCGATTAAATGTGGATGTTATCTAACATGTTGTGTTAACACTGAGTATAATGTTAAATTGACAAGTACTTATGGTAGAAAAACAACTGTGTGAGGTGGCTTTTCGAGTACTATAAAAGCTATTCCTATTCGTCTTCCTTTGGGGAGGGAGTTATGGCCTGAAGGTACTATGTGTGAAGTATGATCTCCAGAACGATCCATAACTTTTAAATTTCCAAGTATTTTCTGTTACATTTTATAACCCCACTTGCACCCTATGTGTGTCTGTTTTTTAGTTTACCACAATGTTATTTTAAATAAACATTATGATATTTTGACTAAAGCTAATCCTAACTTCAATTTACCTGTGTTATATTTAATTACTGTCTGAAATTGTTTGATGATATAGTACATCCAACTTTTATAAAAATAATTCCCTCCACAGTGAGCGAACTAGTGCTGTGCATATTTTTGTACATGCAAATTGGAAGTTGGCATGCATTGTCTGGCTGCTTGCCGTGGCCCTTTGATAAGCACTGCACCCAGTTCACCAGAGGCCCTCAACCTCGCTGCTCATCAATTTAGCTGACCATACAAGAGCCCTTCGATTTTGCTTCTTTAGGTCGAGCATTCGAGACCTCTTGTATATACTTTAGTGTATACTTATATGTGTATGTAATTTCAGGGCTCTGGAGATCAGGCCTAGGACTTATCTGCTTCTGCTTAGGGACTCTTTTTTCTTTTCAACTGCCTCTACTTAACTGTCTTGATAGAAAACGACCAGTAAAGAGCCCTTAAACAATAATATTTTTTTCAAATCTTGTATTTTCAGTGATATGACCACCGAAGGCCCTGATTTTATATTAAAAACAGAGCTTTGGACAATACCATTTCCCACTGAAAGGCAATATTTCTCTCCATATGTTCCCATACCTGGTGTGTCACGCAGTTTGGTGCTTACTTTTCCTCCATGTTAAAGAACAGTAGATATTGCAGCACGCAGGCTACTGTGCTGCATATAAGGACCCAAAGGCAAGACCGATTGGATTGTTTTCAAATTCTTTATTACATTGTTAAGGGTTTGTGGACCCTTCCATTTGGTTCAGATAATATTGCAGACTTCTGTACCCTTTCCTGTGGTGGAAGGATATATTTAATTTGAGACAATGAAAAAAAAACCAGAATCCACTGAAACTTTTTAAACTACTTGCAAATGCGCCTATGAGTTGGTAAACTTGAAAAGAGTCCTGACTCAATTCCTGGGAATACTGGTTCTACAGACTCAGGTTTGAATCAGTGACCAAGGCACGTTTAAAAAAAAAAAGAAAATGATTTCATCATCTGCAACAAACCACCAAACTTACGTTCTTCCCCCTGCATTCTCTGAAACACATTATTTAATGGAAATTGACAGTTAGATGGGTCCTGCGACCAACTCCCAATGTACACATATGAAGGTCATGCACAGTAGCATAGTATTAAACAAAGGTTAGGTTCAAGAAGTAGTTGAAGATGGTACATGATCAAAAAATTAACTGGAAAAAAGATTGAGTGAAGTTATGGTTAAATTTATATTTAAACGTTATGTTTGGTTAAAGAAACTCAAAAAGTCACTGTTAAAAGCACAAGTGAAGTCCAGATATGGTTGCAAATTCAAAGCTAAAAGCTTTGGACTATTCTTTGACTCAATGAACATCAACGTCTTGAGATAATACTTGACAGGTCAGTCACATTTATATGCATTGTCAATGAAGCTTTGTTAGGCTATCGTTTATTTGCTAACCTAGCACCTCACCTAGTACTTGTAAACCTAGTAGATAGGAGGACCACAAACATTCTCACATTCTGAGTTCCTAGTGATCCTATGTGTAGGCTTCAGAAAGAAAGTCTGTCATAAAAATGTCATTGCGTTCCCCCTAAAATCTTTGATTTCTCCTAAAGATTTTCAGCATTTGTTAGACGCAAAACCTAAAAACAATGACAGTTGCAGGGTATGGGGAATAACACAATCATAACTCCTCCAAAACAAACATCATAGAAGCTGCTGAGGGGGCTGCAGCACTGAGGCTAGGGTATTTCTGAAATCCAGGACTTGTCCCCAGAATGTGCTGGACATTTGCAAGGGAGAGTGAGTTCTGTGGAAAGTTATTTTAAGCAATGAATTGGATTGTATGACTTGCACTAGCAGTTCAATAAAAATTGCCAAGAGCCATGCGGTGTTTTCCCTTGGGGACAGGTCGCAATTGCTGATCATGACAGAAGGACATGAAATAAATGCTGAGATCACTGGATAGGTTTGAAGGCCTTGTCCACTGGGTGCTGGCTCTAGGGGTGCTGAGGGGTGGTTCACATCCAATGCAGACTGGGAAAGTCTTTGAACTATAAGTGTGTTGAGTGAAGAGCCTGGCAAAAGGCCACAATCTACTGCTAAAGCTCATCGAACACCACTGAATCAGCCTCAGGGTTCAAAAACCTTTTAAATGCACTTGACGGCCCGTGGAAATCATCTCAGTATCCTTAAAGCCTGCTTGATATTGCCAACGACAGCAAAGTAAATCAGAATCAAGTTTATTTGCATAGTTAATTAAAACCATTGCATACAGTAAAACCAAATAAATACTACAAGGTAAAAAAATATAGGAATGTAAAAATATAAACATCTCAGACCGGCTCTAAAAACCATTAGCATTTTTAACGTTAAGCAGTGCGTTCTAAATTTATGCAAAAGATCCTGCGATTAAAGGGTCCTTATACAAAGAGGTTCTGTGCAGTCAAACTAGAGGTTGTTGTATGTTCTTAGGTGTGGCCCTCAGTAGCTTAGCATCATAGCAGATCGGCCACAACCCAGGTCTTAATCGTGGTTTAGTTTGAAATGTGTTTCCATACTGCAGGCATAGTTCCAATGCGGTTGAAAATGAGTCCGAAAGGATGGTCTTTGTTGGAACATGTTCCCAGAGATAGGTGGAATAAGGAGGCAAATCATTGTTTGTCTTACGCGTTCTTGAGCTGTTTTTGTTCGGCTATCATTAAGAATTTTACTAGTCGGCAATTTAGCTGGGTATTTTCTGGATTTAGACATGCTATCACAGCTTGCCTCCTAGTGCGATTGCCTTTCAGATTAAACGTTTTTTAGGAGGTTCCACCGTGCTTGGATCATTTCTCTGCATAGGCAGATTAGATGTAGTATGTCGCCTTGTTTAGCATTGCACAGTCTACAGGTGATTTGTGCTGATGGCCTTTGCCATGGTGGAAGGTGCTGAGCGCAAGGCAGAATTCCCAATCTATACCTCATAAAACTCATTTTTGTTGCCTTGGGGTACCCCTGATTGAAGTATGTTTGGGGACTATGGGCCCGATGTAGGAGCCCTAATACCGGTTTCGGCCGTTTCCAACCGGTATTAGGGTTTTCTAATGTAGGAGCATGCTTTACAGAATCAGTATTTTATCGAATCTGTATTTACAGATTCGGTAAAATTACCGAATCGGTAAATACAGACTCAGTAAAAATACTGATTCTGTAAAAGCACATGTAGGTAGCACATCTTTGAGTGCCGCAGGCCTTTCAGATTCGGTATTTTACCACCCAATCCAATTGGGTGTAAAAATACCAAATCCAGGTGTGCATGCACACCTGTGCAATGTGACACACAGACATGCCCTTAGGGCATGTCTGTGTGCCACATGGCACACAAGTCCGGAATTGGGGTGCCTGAGGGTGTCAAAGTGACACCCCCTGCACCCTTGCAAAAATCGGAATTCACAGAATCGGTAAATACGATTTGGTATTCACCATTGATTCCTATGGGCTCCAATGGGGGATACCGATTCTGTATTTACCGAATCGGTAAATACCGAATCTTACAGATTCGGTATTTACCGATTCTGAAATACCTACATGTGCCCCCTTCTATTTTACCACTTCTTAAATACCGAATCGGTAAAATTCGGTATTTTAGAAGTGGTAAATTAGAATTACCTACATCTAGCCCCAAATGCTTTGTATGTGTTGAGGGTCAGCCATGCTTGAGCTCTGTTTGAAAAGGTTGCCTTGTCTTTCACCAATGAGATTTGTTTAATGGTCTTCCAAACCAATTTTTTGAAGTTGTGGTAGTCAATTTGGGCGTCCCATATCCCCTTGAGTTTGCTGCGATCCAGGGCTAACTGGATATAGTCTCTGGCTTGGAAAATCTCCCTGTGCTGTAAATCATGGCACGTAAACTATTATGGGGTAACCCAGTATCCCTCAGAACCTGGGCAATACAGTTTAGTGTATACAATGGTTCTGTCGGGTATGAAACCTAATTGCTTCAAAGTGTAAATTAATTATTCCAAATTTAAATTAGCCATAGGTTATTTCAATCAATACTCCATTTGAAAAAATTATTAAATGCAAATCCAAATCTAAAACAGATAGGGTAATTGTAGATTTTAATCTTTGAAATATTTTTCATTCATAAACACCCTGCGATAATGCATACAGGGTAAATCAGCAATCAAATATAATTTACAGTGAACGGCGCATCAAAAACAATGAGTGCGATGTGACATATTTAGCACAAGTGACATAAAAATGTCAGGGACTAGCAAGGCGCCTACCTAAAACTTTATTAAACTACATCTCCCAGAAGTCTTGGTAGTGGGAGTGGTGTTATAAAGGAGGGGTGGGACCACCTGACCTTGTTCGTGATTTGTTTTCCCACAGTGTTTGTTTGGTTTTTTCCCGTAGCTGATGGCGGCACTCGTCTGCTTTAGGATTCTAGCAGAGAGAGGCCGGTTATGCAATTGAACCTTGTTGACTCGGCGAGTGGAAAAAAAAGACGGAAACGCGCATTTTGTATCTGACTCGGTGTTCCCGAGTTGTGCGCGTAAGACGATTCCGTTCTCAAGATCCAGAGAGTTATCTTTCAGCAAAATATCTTCGAGGCTGGAAGGAAAGGATTGTTAATAAGGAAGAAGAATCGTGGCAAGTACTGTGAGTAAAAAAAGGCCGCGTGACGATCAACGCGTAGCTTTGGTTGAGATGTAATGTACTAATTTTTGCCTGCCAAATAGACAACTCGGTGATTTATTAGGCGCGGCTGCGTCCTGGAACAGAGTTCAATTTGGGAGTAAAGAGAGCGGAGTGTGTTGGGGCGGGCCGTTCTGCGCACTACCGCTACGAAGAACGGCACTAGTGTCTAGCAAGTCAAGTGCCAAAGCGGAAGGACGTGGGTTCTCTACTCCTTGCCGTGTTTGGAGTTTTTGTTATTGAGAACTTGGTGCAGGTGCCGGTTGAGAGCGGAAGACAGTGGCAGAACGATACGTCTTTCCGTGTCTAAAAAGGATTATTCTGGATATTTTATTTTGGAACGTTTCACCATTAAATAACTGGTTTTGTTTTGAACTCAAGGGTGGAAGTTACTCAGTTCAACACGATTATAATTTGGGCACTGACCTATCACAAGGCAGGGTACGTGCAACCATAGCAGAGAGAAATTGCAAGTTGCTAACAGTGGAATATGAAAGTAATTATTGTTGTTATTCCATAGGGACTAGCTGTTTGGTTATTCCTGGGCTATACACAGGGAGGAAGTGGAATACCTGGCACTCAGAAAGGTGAATTTTTTAGTATACTTAGTGAGAATGAAATGAGAGTAGTTTTATTTCATGTGATTATTGTTAACCAGTATACGTGTTTTCTTGTCTTTCAGCCATCCCTTCCCAGCTGCCCCCTTCCTTTCCCTTCCTTGTTCAGTTATTTTCCCTCGCCCTATCGCTCGAACCCACTGTGTTTTTTGTTACCAGTGTGTTGGTGAGATCGGGAGGTGGAGTTGTATGTACATCAGCTGGATCCTGCAGCGTGGAGTCTGACAGAATCACGAACCCACGAATTGCATTCTGCCTGATCCAGTTGGGGTACATATGGCCACCTTGGATGATGTGTTGAGGGCCCTGGTTTTGGTCCAACAAGAATTGGCAGCGTCCAAGGCAGAGGCGGTACTTCTTAAGGATAGGGTTGAACAGTTATCAAAAAATCCTTTTTCTTCAGGTTCTTCTCAGATTCAGGTTACCGTTCCTCCCCCTATTCCTTTAGCTACCCCAGAACGATATGGGGGGGACCCTCGTAAAACCCAAGCTTTTATGACTCAAATCATGCTCCATTTTTCCTGTAAACCAGCCTCCTTCCCTACGAACCATTCCAGGGTGGCGTTTTCTATCTCTTATCTAGTGGGGGACGCGGCCAATTGGGCTGTCCCTCTGGTAAAAAGAGATGACGCCATGTTGTCCAACTGGACCGCGTTCAGGAACGAATTTGAGAAAGTATTTGACAGGAGGGCCACTAATTTCAGCGCAGATAAGGAGTTATTATCCCTGCGTCAGGGTAGGAGTGACTTAATTACTTATCTAACCACATTCAATCGTTTGATTGCAGAAACTGATTGGCCGGAAGGTAAAAGAATGTCCCTATTTTATCAGGGTTTGAGGGATGAATTGAAGAACGCGGTGGCCTACATAGATCCTCAACCCACCACTTGTGTGGATATGGTGAACTTGGTCCTGAGATTGGATGGAAGGCTGACTGAGCTGAGTGGGGATAAGAGAAAATGGGACAGAGGTTACAATAGTATAGGGAGTTCCCCTCCTAGAGCTCTAGAGACATCGGCAGAAGGGGCAGAACCTATGGAAATAGGAGCTATTAGATCCCCTCTGTCCAATGAGGAGAAAGAAAGCAGAAGAGTACACGGTCTTTGTATGTACTGTGGCAAAAAAGGGCATTACGTGCGTGAATGCCCTTTTAAGCCCCAAAACCCCTCTAGTTGGAACAAGAATAAAAGAATAGCTGCTTCCACTATGGGAAGGGAGACAGACAACATGTTAACACCTTCATCCCGAGAGAAAGTGATACCTGATTGGAGACTCACTTCCCTATTATCACCTGGTATAGGAGTGAATGAGTCGCACCTGGTTCTTAATATGTCCTTAGAATATGAGCAAAAAAGTCACCAAGTCAGGGTTATGCTGGACTCGGGAGCCACGGGTAATTTTATTGATAATGGGTTAGTGTCTCGCTTAGCTATACCCAGAGTACCTAGAGATATACCAGAGGAGGTGTTGGCAGTAGATGGACAGCCTATAAAATCGGGTCTAATAGTTGAGAAGACAGCTGAGGTAATGTTGTCAATAGAGGGGTCAGAAGGGAGACATGTGGAAACGCTAACGTTGAACATCATAGAAGCTCCCCAATACGAAATCATATTGGGGATGCCGTGGTTTACGTACCACAACCCTTCTATAGACTGGAGGACTCGAACAGTACATTTTTTATCTGGGTATTGTCAGAAACATCTGGTGTCTTATGCATCCTCACCTTTAGCGGGGGTCGCATGTCAGTTCAGAGTGGCCACATTGGCCAAGAAAGAGAGGTCTAGTAAGAAGGTGGGTTATAGTCCCCCAGGAATGTTCCCCTTCCTAATTAATTCTGGAATTGAGGCCTGTACTTTACTGGATGATATTCCGTCTGATCTTCAATTTCAGCCATCAGTTGAGGAAAAGGTTTTAATACTGCAGAGGGCTCACAATGGAGTGCAGGAATGCTGGTACAAGGTTAAGGAGGAATACAGGCAAAGGGTGGGCTGTTCCGAGGTGCCTGCTCCTGGGAAGGTGCTGTCTTTTCGTCAAGGGTTTCCTGCTAAGCCTGGCCCTAGAAGGCGCTAGGGACGGGGACATACTGTCAGGGACTAGCAAGGCGCCTACCTAAAACTTTATTAAACTACATCTCCCAGAAGTCTTGGTAGTGGGAGTGGTGTTATAAAGGAGGGGTGGGACCACCTGACCTTGTTCGTGATTTGTTTTCCCACAGTGTTTGTTTGGTTTTTTCCCGTAGCTGATGGCGGCACTCGTCTGCTTTAGGATTCTAGCAGAGAGAGGCCGGTTATGCAATTGAACCTTGTTGACTCGGCGAGTGGAAAAAAAAGACGGAAACGCGCATTTTGTATCTGACTCGGTGTTCCCGAGTTGTGCGCGTAAGACGATTCCGTTCTCAAGATCCAGAGAGTTATCTTTCAGCAAAATATCTTCGAGGCTGGAAGGAAAGGATTGTTAATAAGGAAGAAGAATCGTGGCAAGTACTGTGAGTAAAAAAAGGCCGCGTGACGATCAACGCGTAGCTTTGGTTGAGATGTAATGTACTAATTTTTGCCTGCCAAATAGACAACTCGGTGATTTATTAGGCGCGGCTGCGTCCTGGAACAGAGTTCAATTTGGGAGTAAAGAGAGCGGAGTGTGTTGGGGCGGGCCGTTCTGCGCACTACCGCTACGAAGAACGGCACTAGTGTCTAGCAAGTCAAGTGCCAAAGCGGAAGGACGTGGGTTCTCTACTCCTTGCCGTGTTTGGAGTTTTTGTTATTGAGAACTTGGTGCAGGTGCCGGTTGAGAGCGGAAGACAGTGGCAGAACGATACGTCTTTCCGTGTCTAAAAAGGATTATTCTGGATATTTTATTTTGGAACGTTTCACCGTTAAATAACTGGTTTTGTTTTGAACTCAAGGGTGGAAGTTACTCAGTTCAACACGATTATAATTTGGGCACTGACCTATCACAAGGCAGGGTACGTGCAACCATAGCAGAGAGAAATTGCAAGTTGCTAACAGTGGAATATGAAAGTAATTATTGTTGTTATTCCATAGGGACTAGCTGTTTGGTTATTCCTGGGCTATACACAGGGAGGAAGTGGAATACCTGGCACTCAGAAAGGTGAATTTTTTAGTATACTTAGTGAGAATGAAATGAGAGTAGTTTTATTTCATGTGATTATTGTTAACCAGTATACGTGTTTTCTTGTCTTTCAGCCATCCCTTCCCAGCTGCCCCCTTCCTTTCCCTTCCTTGTTCAGTTATTTTCCCTCGCCCTATCGCTCGAACCCACTGTGTTTTTTGTTACCAGTGTGTTGGTGAGATCGGGAGGTGGAGTTGTATGTACATCAGCTGGATCCTGCAGCGTGGAGTCTGACAAAAAATGGTGACTTATATACAAGGGAGTGAGGGCAGGGTTGGGGGAGGGGGAACAAGGAAAAGGATTTTATAGGCCAGTTTTGGTATTCGATTTTGATTAGTCCAGTATGCCACTTCAGTTGGCTTTTCTTAACAGAATTTTCTCAACTGGTCCAATGGTTTTATAACGTCGACGTTTCGACCCTATGGACGCCCTATTCGTGGGTCTGATGTGGGTCTTCTTCAGGACATGGGACAGGATGGGAAAAGTGATGTGGCGCCTAGGGGCCCCTTGTTGATTGGACCCAGGAAGGGTAATGTTAAACAATCACCGGTTGCTTTATCAGGCTCTTTAGGGAGTAGAATCCAGATATTAGAACTTGTATATTGTATATTCTCTCTTCGTAGGAATGGGAACTCATGGGTCCCTCTGTTTTCTTAAATGCTCCTCATTGGCAAATACTTGCAGCAAATTGTAAGCGATCTGGCGTCAAGAACAAAGTATCTGTCGGGAGGGCTCACTCGCGATCAAGTTCTGTCTGTTCAGCCTCCGAAAGAATCAATCAGTAATCCGTAATCACACGGATTACTGATTGATTCTTTCAATTTGAAATGAGTTAAGAGGTATTAAACCCAAGGTGATTCAGTAATGTGTGACCCAATTCCCGTGTGATGTGGGCAGATGATTCCATTGACTGTTTTCCAAAAGTGACTGCTGTTATTACTTTTTATGTCGCTTAGCAATTTTACCCAGTGATCATTCACCCATTCTCTGGTGATGTGCCATTTCAATCTTTTTAATTTTGCCCTTTGTTCTTTCAAGGTCGCTCATTCAATGACATGCCCAGGAGATTTCCTTAGGTTGCGGAGAGCTAGATTTATAATTTTTTTGAGAATCTTAATCTGTGCTCGATGTCCTTTCGAGATGTTATTCTTTTTCCGAATTTTCTGCGCCTTCTGTTTTTTGCCAGTAGGGTCTTCGTATTGTTCTATTAGTGAGTCAGTGAATTGTTCCCAGATTTCAATTTTGTTTTCTGGACTGTCAGCTAACTGATTGAAAAGTTGGATTGCGGCTTCGGCTTTGGTGATTGTATTATTTGTAGTGCATTTGATTCGCCTGAGGTTTAGAGTATGTATAGACCCCAGAGATGCATCAGGCCTGATCATTCTTGTTGCCTTAGCTGTTATGTGGAATTCTTGGGGACGGTGATCGCTGTCACCTTTGTCCCCCATTCTGAATCCGCCAATATGTTGGAAGAGGCCAAGACTTGCAAACGTATAATGCAAGATTGAACTAGTTGTTACAGAGTAGTGCGAATCGACTGGTGGAGTGTCGTCCGGAAATCTACCATTTAAAGCTCAGAGATTTAAATGTTCCTGGTCTTCTAATAATCGGTTGATGCACCATCTCCTCTTCTTGTGCTGAGGGGCATCCTGTGTCGGAATGTTAGAGATTCCCGTTTGTACTGCTGCATCTTCTCTCTGAGACGAGCCTATGAGGTATTAATTTAAAGTCCCCTCACAAGATTAGCAGCGGGTTTTCCAGCTCCGTAACAGTATTTGACACTTGGTTGACAAGCTCTGTGGCGTCTTTTGTTTTTCGTTTGGGATGAATGTATGAGTTAAACTGGGACACCTCCGTTTCTTCATCCTCAATAATAATGGAGATTTTAACTGCTAATGTTACATTTTTGATTTTGGGCCAATCAAGGTTGCTGCTGCTATGCTTGTGGTTGAGACGTAGGTGGCCAGCCACCCACTGCTATGGCCAAATCTGACGGTCCTTGTGGCTGATGTGGCGAAGCACATGTATCCTTCAATTTGTATTGGGTCCCTGAGCCAGGTTTCCTGAAGAAGGATTATGTTGTAGGCCGAGACGTAGTTTAGGAAGTCTGGGTTGCCTATTTTAGCTGCTAGACCATTTATGTACCATGAACAGACTCTAATGAGGGGCTTTTTTGGTCTACCTTCAATTCTGACTTGTGGATCGGGTCAGTACTGCTCTATGCGTCTGATTACGGTACGTGTTATTGCTTCTTTGTTGTGTCCCTGATTTGTTGTGGCAGGTGACCGTGCTATTGATTCTTGTTGTTCCCAATAGTTGCTGAATCTCCTTTCACTAGATCTGCCACGTGCTCCTTTAAGGATGCAGTTTAAGGATGTTTGGTTCACTTTTTGACCATTGTTTTCGATGATTAGTAGTGGGGCTAGGTAAGCTGGATTTTGATATGGGGATATTTCAATACCCCATTTTTGAAAAGTGCTCAGTTCTGCCAGAATTGATTTTGTGATTCTGCTGGAGCTCCACGTTGTTTTTGTGGCCTCAAGGCTTTGGGGATTATTGGTGCATTTAAACTCTATAGATATGAGATTTGTTATGTCTCTTGGTTCTGTTTGGGACAGACCACTTAGTGATTCTTTGTACTGTGTGTCCTAGAAGTGCATGCATATCCTTTCTTTTCATTTCCGTATACAGATTTGTTTGGTGTAGCCGGGAGATTTTTGGTTTGTTCATGAGTCTGTAATTGTTGTTGATTTAGAGTGATCACTAAGTTTGGTGTTCTTAGTTGATCAGTTGTTTGTCTTTTCACTTCATCCTGTTGTGATTTTGACGTGGTTGGGTTTTTATTTCTGTTTAGCTCTTCTCTTTCCTCGTGTACCCTAGTTGGTGACGTCTGGTTTTGGGGATGTTCAGGGTCCAGGCAATATTTAGAAGTTGTTGATGGAGAAGGTTCTTGAATTGATGGAGTGCTTGCGTCCTCTGGTTGGATTTCTTGGGTTTTGTGAAAGTTTGAGAAGATGGGAAAATAAGAAGTTTTATTGGTGTAGGGCTTTTGGTTACGACCTTTCCTTTTTTGTTGGCGGCGTTGCTTTGCGTTGAGTTTTGGTGCTTCGCCATTATAGGGACTCACGCAGTTGCTATGGCCTCGTTCGCACTGCCCGTCTGGGGAATGACTGCAGAGAGATTACTTGCTGTTCCCTCTGCTGTGTTTGGGATGTCCAGCCTTGTTGTCATTATTGTTTTTTTGGATGTTACATTTTTGATCTCCTTTAGTATGCCGCTAAGCATATGGGGCAAGATGGACAATTTTTCGACGACCTGATCGCAGCTGCATTTTAGTTTAGAATGTGTTTGGGCTCTTGCTATCAGGCCGTTCAGGTTTCCCAATTTTTCATCTATTCCGCCAGTTAAAACTGCCAAAGTGTTCAGTAATGTTAACTGAATTTCCATCTTTTCTGATTGAAATTGCAGGGCGTGAACAGCCAGTTGGATTGTGTTGAGAAGAGAGGGCCAAACGCCAGTACTTTGGTCCTTTCTTAGCTCACTGTTATTGGAGCTGTTATTGATCTGATCTGTAGGGATCGATTGATTGGAGGGTACTTGGGGCTAGGCACCCTGTGTTCTTGCACCATTTTTAGTTCTTTGTCATGGTCTTGATCTTGTAGGTAGACTTCCAGCATCTCCTCCCTGTCTTGGATGTCTAATTGTGATGTAGTCACCCTCCTTTCTCCTTTCTGTTCTACGTCAGCTGTCCCTGGATCCTCTATTTCGCCTCTTTGGTGAGAGGAGAGGCTCCCTTGAGTATGTAGTAGGAGGGTTTTTATTGAGTTTTTGCTTCTTGATTCAGTTCCCTTGTTAAGGTTATTCTTATGGTTGTTGTGGTTGCCACTATACGTACCATTGGTTGTGCTGGTGGAATTATCGGCACTGATTTGTTCTTCAGCCGAGAACCTAGATTGCTCTTTAATGGGGCTCTCAAAGGAACTTTTGTTGTTGGAGTAACCTCCGTCACTGGCTTCATATTGCAATAGTGGTTCAAAAGTTTCTGAGATTTCTGAGGGATCTTGTGTTGTGCGATCTGCGGGCTGACTTCCTGGGGAGGGACCTGCCTTGTTGACTGGTTCCCGTTGAGGAGGATCCTAAACTCCCAGGCATAGCTACAGTTGTTATTCCAGTCAGACCTGTCGTAGGCCCACCAGGTATTTGAGGGATATTTAGGGTTTGATGTCTCTCCTGCTTCTCCTGCGATTGGGCCAATTTGGCGTCCCCAGATTCTTCAGTTGAAGTTGATGCGTATGACCATAAAGGCGACATCGGAGATTGTTGGCCTGTTAGAGCAGCATTGCTTGAGTAGAGAGTCGACCCGATATCCTTTAGGAAATGGAGCTTTGTGTTGATCTTGGGCTTGTTAGAACACATGGCGCTGATTGGTCCCGTTCGCAGTACAGTGTCAGTATGGTCCTGGTCAGTGAAGATGAGTTCTGGTTCCGGGCTGTGCTGAGCACTGGAGGTTTGCTTTTTTGGTTTTCTCCGCTTTGACCTGGGCGGCATGGGCGGCATCGCCTCTCTTATTCTCCCAGATCTCATTCAGTGTTTTTGCCTCTGGTGTGGTTTCATGACGAACTATTGAGAGACACAGTGGAGGCAGGCTTACTGATAAGTTTACTATAAGCCAAAAGCTGCGACGTCACCTGTTTGGACCTATTAAAGCCACTCCTTTATGCAGCTAAGACCACGCTAAGACCGCGTTGTACTCGGGTGGGAGAGGCGATCCAATCCAGCCCTTTGCTTCATCAACAGCGACCTGCTCCCATTCCTTTATGAGGAGTTACC
This sequence comes from Lissotriton vulgaris, assembly GCF_964263255.1. Classification (NCBI taxonomy): domain Eukaryota; kingdom Metazoa; phylum Chordata; class Amphibia; order Caudata; family Salamandridae; genus Lissotriton; species Lissotriton vulgaris. Next base: position 1,085,780,104 of record NC_141697.1, on the reverse strand, counting down.
GGCTCCCGCTGCTGATGTAGCTTATCCCCTCTGTATCCGCCGCTCACCCTCCCCTTCTCCGCCCCCTGTTAACCACTGCCACTGCCAGGCGACGTCGGGGGAAATTGTGGCAGACAAATCACCACAGGAGTAACAAGGGCAGGAGGTCTGGAAGTCTGGTAATTGTGGAATTGTGTGACCAGAGGTATACACCTGTTACAACGCATTCGTTACTCCGCACTACCATTACAACGCGACTTTTACAACGCATACCATTACAACGCATTGCGCTGGGGGGCGCTCTAGGATAGGGAATAAGTATAATTTACTATCCAACACCTTCCCTAGGGTCCACGGGGACTGGAGTTAGAATAGTAAATTATACTTACCACTATCCAGCACCTCAAAGCGCTATGCGTTGTAATGGTATGCGTTGTAATGGTCGCGTTGTAACGGTAGGTAGTTGTAACGGTATGCGTTGTAACATGGTACATCCGTGACCAGACTGTGAGTAGGCTGCATGCTGTGAGGAGGAGGCTGTGAGAGTCTGTAAAAGGCTGTGGGGGGCCAAGGAAACGCAAAGTTCTGAGGGCACTCTCACACTTTGATCCAGTGCTCCACCGCTCCCCCATCGCAGCTGTGAGCCCAGCTATGCAAGGGGCAAGGGGCAAGAGAGCAGAGAGGGAGCGAAGAAGGTCAGAGAGCCTGCTGCGCCGTTGCGCCGCTGTGCTCACCTTCACTCACCTCCACTGAAGCCCTGCTCCGATCGCCCAGTCACTCCAAACATTGGCAAGACTCCCGCCGCTCCCCCTACAAAATTTCGGGAGCGGGGGCACGTAGGGCAGGGACGCAGATGCTCAGGGCTTGGGGTTTTGACCGCGGCGTCTCTTGGTGTCTCAGCAGCGTCTCGCGGCATCTCTGGTAGCGATAGTAGTGTCTGCTGTGCTTCCCTCCTGCTCTGCTCCGGTCTGCTCCGATCCGCGAGATTGCGGCGAAATTGCAAACCCGGACTGGCTCAGTTTGATTGTTGTTTCTCATCCCTGAGGCATAGTGGATCCTGGGGTCTAAAGGGATTGATCAATTACAGTGATGTTACTGAAAATAAGGATGCTGATGTGATATGTGATGGTGATGGCTCACATATTGACATCTATGATGTCATTTGTGATGTCAGATGAGCAGTATATTCAGGGAGCTCTGCTTCCATTTCTTGCCACAACTAATGAACTACACTACACTCATTAATTGAAATATTTTTCATACTTAACATGGCCCATTCATGTATATTACATATGTCATGCCAGTGAAAGGTTAAATTGCATATTATCACCACGGTACTGGATGCATGGATCTTCAGTTACATCAGTTTGTGTCCTGGTTCTGTGTCAATACATCAACAGCATGACCTAACCAACCATATATGCATGTACGCAGAGAGAGATATAGTATTTGGTACCATTTCCGAGATAGGAAATAGCTTCATGGCACACTTGAGGATTCTCGTCTGTGTGAGCTCTTGTTCCTCCTAACGCTCGACAATGGCAATATGGAGCATATTACTCCAAGGTATTTATGCAAATATGCTTAGTATAATATGTTATTTATTACCTCTGTTGAGAGTAGGTAGTGGTTGTGATTATCTGGAGGCTAATCATAATATCCTTGGCCTATCTGCATAAAGGTTTATACCATGCTGTTTGTATTAGGAAGAATATTCAAAACTGAGGCAAGAGGATTATGCACAATAATAGACTTTTAAGGGCTTCATGTTTAAGAGCATTCTTCTGTAAAACTCCTGTCTCCGATAAGTATTGAATTCTGCAGAGAAACACAGACCGACTATGAAAGAATACCTGACAGACTTATATCTGCTATGCAACTGACCCATGCTGCGTCCATGAATGTGCAGACCAATCCATATTATATTCAAAGCTGTGACTCTACGTACAGCAGCACATTGGTTAAATGATGCGCATAATATGCACAGGAATGACATCGGCAGCCGTCATGGCAGGCTCGGCGGATGGGGGAAAGGCACGGGGTCACAGATTGTGTCACTTGGATGAGTGCGAAATAAAAAAAAACATAAACTTACCTTGAGGCCGGTCTCATGTTGCTGCTCCTGCTCTCCTGTCTCTGACTACAGGAACAGCAAGCCAGCAGCCAGTCTCCTTCCCCTAAGCAAATCACAATGCTGCAATGCGCCATTGTGATTGGTCTAAGCGCTGTGACACGGGGCTCAGCTAGGGGCTGGAGAGGTGGGCATGTTCTCCATTCAGGATGTAATTCAGCCTGCATGGAGAAGAGGGGGGTGCACATGACTGGTTAAACATTCATTGCGCACTCCTCCTCCCCTGCCCTGCACCGTGAGCAGAGCAGACCCGCCCGCAAAGCAGCAGAACTAGTCACGAAGCATAAAATGATAATTACATAAAGGTATTATCATTTTATGCTTCTATTCTTCACACTACTTATAAGCAGTGGGGCGACACTCCTGTGCCATAGCAGAGGAGTTGCACCTGAATGAAAAATAATTAAATACACCACAAAACCTCTTGCTTCTAGAAAGGAAACCCTTCTCAAGGAAGCACGACAATATAACAAATCCTACAGATGGTGTTTTTTGCCCCATATTTATATATTATCTGGTTAGTAAGGCCAGTACTACACCCTGCAGAAAGCGTAATAACAGATACCACAACCTTCTTCAGAACTGGCAGGGACACTAGCCCTCTTCTGCCATTTATATTTATTTTCCTGGACTTCCTGTGTAATATGTATACGATTTTTGCTGCTAACAAAGAACAGCACAAATTGAGCAATGATACTCAGTGAATTAGTTCAATTATATATTGAAATGCATTTTTTGTAGTTTATTTTTTAAAGAGCCTTGCACAGCTGGTGGTTTAGGGAAGGGGTGGCCAATTAATGAAAAGTAACATGCTTTTCAAATAGGCATCGACATATTGTATGAAGGACACAATGAAGCTGCTGCCTGCAGCGATTAAATATTAGCCCGAAATTTTGAGTTAATTTTCCTATTATATTCCTCATTTCATGGCTATATGTGTGGCTGCTGCTGTTTGCTTAGTTGCAGCAGAGGACAGAAAATCCCTGCGGGGAATCGTAACTGCCAGAGAACCATTGTCACTTTTTTCTTGTTTTTTTCTACAAACGGGAACATTCTAATTGTGGTTTTGATGTTTGTCCCTCATGAATCTATCTGTGTGGCTAAACTTCGGATGAAAACATGCGGATGTGACGTCGTGCTGTTAATCTTTTAGACCCTCAAACATACCATGCTGTGACATTGTGTGGCACAATTTAAAATGATACTTTGTGCTGAATAAATACAGGCACTGTGACAGGTAAAGACCTGCTCGACCGTATGAAATAACTAGATATACCTCTAACTAAAACACAGGAACTTGACAATAGAATAATAAACACCAGAGTGTACAGGAAAAGGCTGCTATAAATCACGTCAGTGTACTGTCACCTCTAAGCAGAATCATCCTTCAGGAGGTCACATTATGCTTTTTTTTAAATCTCATAATCTACAGGGGAAAAATCTGCCAATGTGAAGGATTTGTTCTGAAACTGCGGTGCTACCAGCGAACTCGTTAATCAGAAGATTTTCATTCAAAGGAGTCGTTTTCAATTCTTGCAAAAGAAAAATCTAGTCAGACAGTCTCGTCGCTAAGGTCTAGCAGTAAAGTTCAGTTTAGAGCATAAGGGCTGGTTGTTAGTCTGTTCATCTTGGTCCCCGAAACCGCATTCATCAGTGTGTTGCACACACTCTCGTACTTTTAAACTGAAAGAATTGTAAATGTTGTTTATTTATTTTCGGAGGAGAGTTCGGGTGATGGATGTGTGTTCATTTTGATTTAAAAATAAATTCATGACGTAGATGCATTTTTTTAAAGATAGTTTTTTGCTTTTTGATCAAGAAAAGAAAACAGTTACAATATGAATAGAGTCATACAAAGCAGTACAGCAGACCTAATTGTTGGTACTGGGCAGCATTCCTGAACATTTATATATAGTTCATACTATATTATACATAATCCAGGCTACATAATGGCCACTTTTATATGAATAAGAAAAACAAATGAAAATACCAAAAAACCTCACCACCCCCGAACTGCCACCCGCTGTCCACGTCTCAGAGAAAACTGTAGTCCAGCCTGTGGGACCATTCTGGAAGTCTAAAGGGTAGTCGCATGTCACCTGTATATATATCTTTAGGTTATGTCAGTTAGGGGGCAAATTCATGGTGGCACATCGCCATTATATGAATAGTGATTAGTGTTCATCGTCATTTTGGGAGTGAAACTTCTCCAGTAAATTCTCCCTATAGGTTGTTTACGTAAACCACAATATTCCTGCCTGCGTAGCTTTCAACCATGCCACAGGTATATCTTCCTCCCACCAGCATGAGACAAGAGGTGCTCTAGAGAAATTCCAACATAGGGGCATATTCTCAAGGACTTATCACAATTTATTGGCTCTCTATCACGGCAAAAGTGGCAATAGGTTTATCGCCCTATTCACAAGCTGGTGCAAACTGCAGATATCGCCAGTTTTTTCCATCAATAGCTGTCACAAAAACATCGCCACGGACGAGAGCGACAACTAACGCTAATGATTTGTAAAGTAGGCGTTCCAGTACAAAAACACACAAAAATACTTCTTTGCAATATTCTCAACGACCAGCCAGATCTGCGATGCGATCTATAAACAGGCGATAAGGGACGTTAACAGCAGGGATTTAACACCTGCCTTTTACTGGTGTTAAGCAGGACGACAGCTTGCAGTATGAAAGGGAGCCCAGCCCATAGCTACATCTAAAGACAAACACATGTCATGGAGCTACTGATCTTGCAGCTCGAAGACCCAAGAGGGCCACAACACCCACTGCCACCACCCCCAGCCCCCCCTCCCCCAGACAACCCCCCGGACTACCACCGATGCAGCGCAGAACACGAAAGCTGACCTTCAGGCATGGCCCCTCAGCCACACAATTGCAGAATGTGGGGAGAGGTAGGAACTAAGTATGTGTGAAGGAGGCAAGTCACCCATGAATAAGAATGTACACAATGCTAAGTGTGGTGTTGATGTGCTGGACAGACTTCAGGATGCAGAGCACAGACATGTCCATGTGGACATATACTGCTGGTGTTTGTAATGTTGTGGACCCAGTGGACACAACCATGTTACCTCAGGCAGTGGGGAAGACTTCAGTCATGTAGCTTTGTCGTTCCCCCTGTAACCGTTGTTTGTGTTTTTTGTTGCCGCTTTCATAGTGATTTTTCCCGCCTGACTTGTGGCACTTGCAGGCCTCGTGCTGCTTATTGCTGATTTTTTTTATCGCAGTTGTGCCCATCGCAAAATTTTTCATGTTCGGGTTGAGATTTTTATTGCTGTCCTGGTAAGTTTATTGTGGACATTTGATGTGTTATTGGGTAACTATTGCATGTTACCGCCGTGTTATGAATACGACTAACATGGAGTTATTTTGCTGAGATAGACAATATGAAACAATTGCGTTAACCTATTTTGGCAATGATTATCGCACGTTCTTGAGAATATTCCCCATAGTGGATTCTGTCATTTTGCCAGAATGAGTGCCAGGTTCTCAAATCGAACCATGGTGTTAAAATTCTTTGGCCTAGGACATAGACCCAAGAGGCAGGATTCCTCAATATCCCATTTGGTAGACCCTGTAAATGCCAACAGTGTGTCCTTTATGCCTCCCATTAAGATATCAACAAAAGACATGTCTATAACATATGTAACATATCTGTAGTGTCTGCTTTAATATCTAGGGCAAGTGGGAGAGGCAGCAAGGAATATCCTGTGAAGTTTCAATGCTGTCAAATATTCTCTGTGTAAGAGTAAAAACTGAATACATTTGAGGCGGGCTTTACGGGCTACCACACTTGGATATTTGAGGAGAAAGTGACATTCTTTATCATTTAAAGCGCAATACAGTTCTGCTTCCCATAGCTACTGGTATGGTCTGTGTGCCTAGCAGTGTTTCGAGATGAGAATGCATGAGATTTTGCATGACTGACTTAGAGGCCAGACAGGTCACCAAATATCTGGAGGAAATTAGATATAGATGTGAGATCTATTCCCAAGTTACAAGTGTAAATGATCAAGTCATCCGCATAAATGAAGTCAGCATGGATCTCATGCCCTTGTGCTATGCCTCAGTCTCCAGCTATCTGATTGAGCCCCTGTGCCCGAGATTTCATTGTCAGAACGAATGAGAGGCAAAAGTGGACATCCTTCCTTGTCCCAAAGGATATTGGCTACTGTAACAAGATAAGTCTTCCTGTTCAGACTCTTGCTGGGGAGCTAGTAGATAGGCGTTTGACCTAGTGGATTTAGGAGGGAGGAATATCAAATTTAAACAGTGTTGAGAATATATCATCCCACCTGATGTATCGAATGCCTAATGGAGATCTACGGATAGGCAGTCCGCCGTTGTGCTGTGTTCTTGAGCTACCTCCATAACCTGGTACAGTCAACATATAATCAAAGAGGTAATATGCTGTGTGACAAATCCACATTGGTTAATATGTATCAACTCGGAGAGCAAGGAAGAGATGTAGTCGTCACACTAGCACTTTACTTAATATCTTATATTCTGTGCTTAGAAGGGATGGAGGTCTATAGGAAGATAGGTCCTCCGAGTTGGGTCCAGGTTTATGTAGGGCTTGGCATGTGGATGGTGGTATTGAGCCCGCGTAGAGGGTGATATTATAAAATCATGCCAATGGCAGAATTATCCAGGAGGCAAACGTGGCATGAATTTTAATGGGTAAAACATCTATCCCAGGTGTTTTATTACATGCTATGTCCCCAGTGTCATTCCGCAGTGCGCCTGGTATTAGAGGGGTTCCCAACTCTTCCCTATGTAGGAAGAGATTTGTGGTAGTCGCAGATCATGCAGGAAGCGTTCCATGTCACCAGATGCTTGGCGCACAAGCTTCATAGAGCCCAGTGTTAATATCCAACTGGGTGGTGTAATGAGTATTGGAGGGCATTATCTCTGAAACAACTGCGTTAGGAGATGGTAACGGCCATATCAGAAAGGGCCAATAGTGAAACTGATTTATCACCTTCTGTGAGTAATTTCCGTGTGTATGCATTATAATCTATAACCCTCAGGTACTCCAGGAGTTATGCAAATACTTGTCTTAAAAAAATGTTATTCAAACCACAAGTATAGTAACCAATACATTGAGCAGAAGAAAAACATGCCTATGAGGAAAAGAAAGAATTAAGCAACAAATCCTCTCAAGCAAAGAGTTCCCACCAATAGAAGTATTAAGGGAGGGGGAGAGAGAGGGTAGGAAGGGGGAATGGGGGAAAAGGGGAAGGATGGGAAATGAGAATGGGGCTTATCATCATGTGGTCAGTTAGGGAACACATCAATAAAGCAAAGGGAGATAACAATATTGAAATAAGTGCAATAAATCAATGTGTGCCTGTGGGGATACATGGAAGCATCACAAAAGATAAATGTGTCGCAGGATCCCACTCACTGTACTACCATATCATGAGGAGGATACCTTTCGAATTTTGAAGGTCATCAGTAGGGCTCACATAGGCTCTCATTATGATGTTGGCCGGAAAGCCATCTGACAACTCGTCAGAGGCTTTCAACCTGACATCATAGGTTTCCATCCGACCAGCATATTATGATATTGGTGGACTTTGGGGGCTCCTAGCAGGGCACCCTTCCCCTCTGGCCATCCGCTATGTGGCCTGGGGTGCATCTGTGGTACCCCCTAAACTCCCTGCTGTTGGACTTGGCCCTTTTGGCAGGTTCACCCCAAAACTTTTTGCATTTTCCTGGCCTGTTTCTGTAACCTGATTTTGGTGATTTTAGGCCTCTGCGCACTTTTTCACTGTAGGTCCAGTGTAAAGTGCGTGCGCTCTCTGTGTATGTGTGGTGAGAGTGGCCTGCCCTCCCATAGGAATGCATGGGGAATATGTGTGACCATGGTAGTTCCTGATGTGGTGGGGAGTGCAGGGTCGAGTTTGGTATGTGTGAACTCGTGTGATTAAATGCTGCGCATAGATGCGCACAGATTTATTGTGTCTAGTGTGGAAGTGCCACTTTTAGAAGATGGCATGTCTGTGCAGTGAATGTGAATTGACTGTCTGGCTTGTGATTGGCTGGAGCTGGCCGGTGTGCCTGGCTCCAGGAGTCAGGATGGGTCTGCCCCGGTGGTGAATGGAGAGATCTGCATGTTGATGGCAGGGAGGAGTGCACCTTAGACCTGAGTAGGTCTGGGCCTTCCCTCCACAATGCTGGTTCCACCCCCTGTGGTGTGTCTAATGTCCCTGACCCACCCTGTGAATAGGCTGAGGGGCTGAGCAAAGCAAAGTGCTCCAGAACCCACATCTGGTTCCCCCCTTGCCTGTACCTGTGGAAAGAAAGGATTTATGTGTATAAAAAGGGACTGTGACCCAATGAAAAACGTTCTTGTTTTCTAACTTGAAACTACCAGGGGCGTGCTGCAGCTGGGGCCCAGGGGAAGGTTTGCCTCCCTGGGCCCTGCCCAGCCCCTGGATGCCCTGGAGGACTTCTTTTGGACCCTCCTGCCCTCTTCACCTAGGAGGACCTAGTTGCTGGGGCCCTGTTTGCTTAAGGGGCCATTTCTGGGCCTTTGGGGTTGTTGTGCCTCCCAGCGCCTCTGGAGCGCTTTATTTTCATTTATGGGCAGAGCGCTGTCGTTTTTCCAGAGGGAAGCTCTCCTGCCCCCTTTTTGTTCCCAGCGCGGATGCCCACCCGCTTTTTGCAATATTTTTATTGCGCAGGTGCCCACCCTGCGTCGCTCCGATTTTTAAATATTTAAATACAGATACCCACCCCGTGTATCGGAGCCAAAGCGGGTGCCCACCCTGCTTCTACTTTTACTTTGATTTCGAGGGTGCCTACCCCTCAGTTTGGTTCCGCCAAAATTGCCCCGGCAGTCCCCCCTCAGCCACCCCAGAAGTCAGGCAACGTTGCCTGTGGAGGGGGCGGGCCGTGGCAGGACCGGAAAAAGGAAGAAGGCCGAGGAAGGTCCTCCTGCAGCCCGGGGCTCCCGTGAGCTGAACAAAGCCCCTGGGCCGCCAGCAGAAAGCCGCCCGAAATGTTGCGGGCTTCCATGACCAGGAGGGAGCCCCGGAAGAAGATTGCCATCCCGGAGCGTGAGGGCTCCACAACCGGAGTCCCGGTTCCAAGATGGGGGACCGGGTGAAGACTGGCATCAGGAGACAGTGGGGCTCTCGTTAGGAGAGAGAGCCCTGCCTGAGTCGTGCTGACAATGCCCTGGTCCCAGAAGAGGGACCGGGCGAAGCGGAGACCGGCAGCGTCCAGAGAGCCGGTGAGTGTTGACAGCTGTGGGGGGGAGATGGCGTCAGAGTGTCCCCGGGTGCTCAGCGGGCCGCTCCAATGTTTTGCACAGTGGCAGCAGGGGCGCATCTAGGGTGGCCCTGGATGGCAGTGGGCCGCCCCAATGTAGTACTGGTGATTCCCCAAGCCCGAGGGCTCCCACGATGGTCCTATTTATCTCACAGGCCCCAGTGAGGGTCCCGAGGGCCAGAGGGGCCCCTGTTTTTGCCCCTGAGCGCCCCAGTCCTAGGGGACATGTGCATTTTCAGAGCTCTGGGTGGCTACCACCTGTTTTTGGCCACAGTATCTTTTTCAGAGCCAGAATGCTCCAACATTTGGGGCACCTTTTTGTTTAAGGAGCCAGTGGGCTCCTGAGGCGCAGTTGATGTTAGAGCCAGATGGCTCCACCGCCCCTAAGCTGTTCCTAGAGCCTGGAGGTCTCCACCGTGTTGCTGATGGTGTTCAGAACCTAGAGGGCTCCAACCTGTGGTGCAGTTTGTTTCCAGGGCTTCTGAGAGCCCTTGCTGCAGTTTACAGATCCCAGCTGCCCAGCAAGTAGTGGGCAGATGCACCGTTTAGGTCTTTCTTTCAAGGGGACATGTTCTTGGTGAACCCAGTGGTGAGATGCACTCTCTTTGCCCCTACTTTGGCCTTCCACAGCTGTGCAGCACCGGAAAAAGGAAGCCAGCTGAGGGAGGGCCTCCTGCGGCCCGGGGCTCCCGTGAGCTGAGGATAGCCCCAGGGCCGCCTGCAGAAAGCCGCCCGAAATGTTGCGGGCTCCCATGACCAGGAGGGAGCCCCGGAAGAAGATTGCCATCCCGGAGCCGTGAGGGCTCCACAACCGGTGTCCCGGTTCCAAGATGGGGGACCGGGTGAAGACTGGCATCAGGAAACAGTGGGGCTCTCGTTAGGAGAGAGAGCCCTGCCTGCGCCGTGCTGACAATGGCCCGGTCCCAGAAGAGGGACCGGTCGAAGCGGAGACAGGCAGCATCCAGAGAGCCGGTGAGTGTTGATGGCTGTGGGGGGAGATGGTGTCAGAGTGTCCCCGGGTGCTCAGCGGGCCGCTCCAATGTTTTGCACAGTGGCAGCAGGGGCGCATCTAGGGTGGCCCTGGATGGCAGTGGGCCGCCCCAATGTAGTACTGTTGATTCCCCGAGCCCGAGGGCTCCCATGATGGTCCTATTGATCTCACAGGCCCCAGTGGGGGTCCCGAGGGCCAGAGGGGCCCGTGTGTTTGCCCCTGAGCGCCCCAGTTCTAGGGGGCATGTGCATTTTAAGAGCTCCTGTTGGCTCCCATCTGTTTTTCGCCACAGTATCTGTTTCAGAGCCAGAAGGCTCCAACGTTTGGGGCACCTTTTTGTTTAAGGAGCCAGTGGGCTCCTGGGGCGCAGTTGATGTTAGAGCCAGATGGCTCCACCGCCCCTAAGCTAATCCTAGAGCCTGGAGGGCTCCACCGTGTTGCTGATGATGTTCAGAACCTAGAGGGCTCCAACCTGTGGCGCAGTTTGTTTCCAGGGCTTCTGAGAGCCCTTGCTGCAGTTTACAGATCCCAGCTGCACAGCAAGTAGTGGGCAGCTGCACTGTTTAGGTCTTTCTTTCTAGGGGACATGTTCTTGGTGAACCCAGGGGTGAGATGCACTCGCTTTGCCCCTACTTTGGCCTTCCACAGCTGCGCAGCACTTAGTGCCAGCTGCAACGTTAAGGTTTTGGCGCAGTGGCGCAGCCTTGACCTTCCTGCCTAGGCAGGAGCCCTGACTCTCTGGACATAGGGCTTTTGAGCCCCCCCCCCCTTATTTTATATGGCCAGTTGGCCAGGGGGATGGTTACATTTACAGGGCAAGGCTCTAATGTGATTTATGTGCTGAAGTGATTGTGGTGCTAGGAAATGTAATGCATTTAGTATGTTTCACGCACCCTGTTTTGGTACCTCTAGATATGGTTTATGATTATGAGGTTGTTTTACCTACGTAGGTTTGTGTTAGTGAGGTTATGTTTCACTCTGTGATTTACGCCCCTAATGTGAGTTTTACTTAGGAGGTAGGGTCTAATGTGTTTTGACTAGTGAGAAGAGTACATAATGTAATATATGTTACAGGTTGAGGTGGAGTACAGTGATTACCAGTGGCTTCTGGTGTAGGTTTATGGTCTATTTTTACTTGCACCAATTTCTGCTAAGTGTTAACCCTGACAGTGGCGTATGTGGCCCTGTCCTGTGTAGATAATCCCTTGTGAATATTGCCCATGCCAGTTGGCATAATATATATTGTGTGATTACGATCTGATGTGTTTTGAGAATATAAAAGGTATTTTTATATAACCTTGTGTGGAGTTCCTTTTGTAGTGTGCCTGGGATGTTGTTGCTGTGTGCGTGTGCAAATGCTTTACACATTGCCTCCGGGTTGAGCCTGTCTGCTCGTGCCAAGCTACCAAGGGGGTGAGCAGGGGTTATCTTTGGCGTGTAACTCGCTTGCTCTGACTAGACTGGTGATTTCTGCCTGGCTTTGGCGCAAGCCTTAGACAACCAGAAATCCCAGTTCTAACACCTGCACATCCATTTTTCCTTGCAGCTTGTGTTGCAGCCCTTTTCCGGCCTCGGCAAAAGCTACAATAGAAAAATGGATGCTAATACTGCGGTGGCACCACTAACAGTCCAGCAAAATTCCATCCCAGTACGGTGTCGGTAGGACCCTTGTCTGACCAACATCCTAAATAGGCCCTAAATGATGGTAGCTAGATCTCTCCGACAAAGTAAGTGACAATCAGAATAGCATCAGGCTTAAAGTTAATTGTCTGCATTTTGTGATGTTACAGAGGGAAAAAGAGCCATGCTGGCATTGGAATCCGAATCAGAAGCTACACTTGCTGCACAACTAGAATGGGCCAACAGCTGCTGTGTTTTAACCAAGGATACTGTTGCTAAAATGGCCCGCCTGCCCTCCAGTGCCTATAGTGGCGTGGGGACCTCTCTAGACATCATTGTTCAGGTGAACCCACACCTTCTGAGACAGCAGTTCTGATGGAGGAGGACGAATTGCAGTAGGGTAGTGCTGTTCCAATCAGTCCCATACGGCCATCAAATAACTCAGTGCATTGATCATAGATGACATTTAACCATGCGGGGAACATCAGTGCATAGGTGAGTCCTTGTATCCTAAGTTGTTTTTTGCCAGCCAGGAAAGACGCCCGGTTGCACTGGACTGATAACATGTAATACGGGAAAAGGAACGTAGTTGTGTTGTCCATGTAACCCTGATGAAACGTAGGAAGTACGCAATATCTCTCCCCCATAATGGGGCCCCCTCAGGGCTGTACTCTACACTGAAAATAGCTAGCCTAAACACCCGCTCGCTCCACTGCCACCATGTGGAAGTTTACAATCTGCTTCAAGACAACAATATAGATATATTGACCCTTTCAGAGACTTGGATGGGCGAGAACTCGATGCCTGACATCATTGCCGCTCTCCCTAGCGGCTATGATGCTATATGGCATAACCGCCCAGGAGGTGCACGGGGGGGAGGGGTGCCGGTCCGTTTTAAAAAGGCTCTGCTAGTGGAAAGACTGCTATCAGAGACAGTCGATCTAGCTGATTTGCTTGGGGTAAAGGTCACCTTGAATAACTCTTGCTGGGTGGTGCTATCAGTTTATCGCCCACCTAACTCAACCCCACTATTCTATGATCTTTTTGGTCCCATTATGTCGGACTTATGTACCCGATATACGAAAATCTTAGTAACAGGAGATTTTAATCTACATTGGGATAAGTCCCACTGGGACCTGCCTAAACGCCAATTGGACACCATGATGTCAGCTCTAAGCTTCAAACAACTTGTGGAGGTTCCCACACACATCAAAGGTCATGTTCTTGACCTCGTGTGGACCACAGACCCAAATGCGGCCCTTAAAAACGTTGCCCCATGCATATGGTCTGACAATCATTTAGTATCCTGCGAGGTACGCATTAACGACCACATAAATAACTTACCGCCGGAAGTTAGGAGAACCCGTAAATGGACAGAGGTTGATTTGATAACTCTGACCAAGGTGCTCTCGCCAATGGATCAGTCTTTGGGCCCGGGACGTAGTCTGGACCGGGAATACGCGGATTTAACGCGGAGCCTGACTCAGGCTATTGATCAGATAGCACCAATAAGAACACAGCTAATAAAGGGACCTGGTAAAGGGGCTCCATGGTTTACGCCATCATTGAGGGACCATAAAAGGAAGCTTAGAGCATTGGAAAGAGGGTGGAGAAAAACCAAGCAGGACACAGCTAGGAACTTCTACCGAAACTCTCTTCACCTATATAAAAAGTCTATTGCTCTAGCTAAAGCAGAATATTATGAGTCCCGCCTAAGCAAGGCAGCTAATGTCCAGAGAGAGACCTTTAAGATTTTGTCGGAGCTGAGCAAAAAACCCGAAAGCTCCCAGTCTCCCATAAACTGCAACATCTTCCAGGGATACTTCTTGGAGAAAGTGAGAACCATTATCCAGGAAATAAAGAGTGGCATGGCAAATGGGATGGCTATACCCACAGCCCCTCATAAACCGGCTGACTGTACTATCGCGCTGTTTCCAGAGATTGATATATTGATTCTGGAGCAGTTGATGGGTAGAATCAAATCCGGCTCCCCAGCAGACCCGTGCCCACCCATTGTCTTTCGGGTAGCTCGCCCCTTATTGGAGGAATGTATAATCTCCCTCCTTAACAGATCCTTGGAAACAGGGTATCTACCAGCTGAACTTAAGGAAGCACGTGTAAGACCTCTACTGAAGAAATCAGGCGCAGACCCCGCAGTGCTAAAGAACTGCAGGCCTATCTCTCAGTTGCCATTCCTCTCAAAAATACTGGAACAGCATGTATTAAAATCCTTGTCCATGTACCTGGAGTCTCACCATCTACTTCATGAACGATAGGCAGGGTTCCGAGCTCATCACAGCACCGAGCTGGTGATGCTCTCAGTGCTGGATGAATTGAGAGGCATGGCTGACTGTAACAAACCAAACGCCCTGATTTTGTTAGATCTTTCAGCCGCGTTCGATACCGTCAGCCATGCCCTGCTTCTGGATAGATTGAGTGACTTCGGGATCAAAGGCCTGGCCTTCAGATGGTTGCAATCCTTCCTCTTGGGAAGGACCCAAAGGATACAACTGGGGGACGAAACATCTGAGGTGGGGACTTTAGAATGTGGGGTGCCTCAGGGCTCGGCCCTGTCCCCACTTCTATTCAATCTCTACCTGCAACCTCTGATTGCTTCCTTGGCAAGCATGGGCTGTAGAGTATTTAACTATGCGGACGACACGCAGCTGTTGCTGAGTGTCGATAACACAAGCGCCGCACAACTCCAAGCCCAGAATATTTTGAGGTACAGTGTACAATGGATGACGGAAAATCTTTTGAAAATCAATCCAGATAAGACCGAGGTATTGGTGATTCCATCTACCACCTCACCATGGTGTGACCTCTACTGGCCTGCGCAGTTAGGCCCGGCTCCAAAACCTAGCTTGAATGTAAAGAGCCTGGGGATCAAACTGGACTGTGATCTATCAATGGCCAGTCAGATCTCTTCTGTGGTGGGAAGCTGCACTAATATCATCCAACAGCTACGGAAGCTAGCTCCCGTCCTTTCTCAATCCATGATGCGCTCAATCGTAGCAGCCACTGTTATCTCAAGGATAGATTACGGTAATGCTCTCTATCTCGGCCTGCCGAAAACCCTGACCAATAGGCTACAGGTCGTCATGAACGACGCTGCATGACTCATTTTCAGGCTCCCAAGACGAACTAAAGCATCTCCCTTTGTTACAGAGCCTGCACTGGCTCCCTATCAAAGAGCGAGTGGAATTTAAGAATCTGTGCACAGCTCACAAGGCAATCTACGGTCTGGCACCCACCTACATTAAAGATCGCTTGGTGGTGTACAGTCCAATGAGAATTCTTAGATCGTCAGATTCTCAGTTATTGGTCTGTCCCCGGTACAAACTTGTAACCAAGGGAGGGAGAGCCTTCTCTGTATTAGTCCCCCAGTTATGGAACACGCTACCTGAGACGCTGCGCAGGGAAGGGAACCTCCTACGGTTTAGAAAGGGGCTAAAAACACTGCTGTTCAGAAGAATCATGAGTGCTATATAGGCCAGTAGATGCCTTTTCTTCTGTGATTGCCAAGTTATTGTTCTTACCACCGATTTCCGAGCGCCTAGAGACCTGCAGGTACTATATCACAGTTTATTAAATTGAGAATGTGTGCAACAATAAGCCTTGGAGGTGCACTGGGGCGGAGTGTCAGTACTACATGTGCCCTTTGACACTGCGAAAAAGGGGGAAAGGCACTGCGGGCCACTTCCGTCTTGATTCATTATTTAATAAACAACATAGCTTTGGACCCTTCAGCCCAACTGGCAATCCAATAATGGACACATTATTGCAGCATGCTTGACCTTCAGTATCCTCTGTTCGGTCATGCAGGACAAATGGTTGTTCACAGAGGTCAACAATAGCAGCAGAGTGTGATGCCTGTTGGAGGGCAAACGTAGATAAGGATTTTTCAGCAGGCTTGACTGTATCTGATCATTTCCGCTGATCATTTCTCAGCAGGCCTAAATCTACTGCTTGTGTACCAATGCAGTGCTCAATTGCAGCTCTTGAGTCATATATTTCTCAGAGAATGATATCCAGTTTGTCAGATGGAGGGTCCAAAGTTGTGGGTGAAATACAATTCTCCAGCATGTGGGTGGATGTGCCGTCTGACTGACGATGTCGGGATATCACAAGGCCCGGCAGCATCGACATTCTATTGCACTTGTTACTACCCGTGATAGATGCTAGTATGCGTTGTGGGAGACACTGGGCACTTGTAGCAATGATGATAAATCGAGGTAAGTGTGAGACACACGTATTCACTATGGAGCTGCCCTCAGCAATCAGTCAAATCTCATATGGGCTGATCAAATATATCAGACACGTAGCTGGTTACAAGCTTATCAAACATGTTGAACAAAGCAGGTAGTATCTTTGGTGCTTAGCAACACCCCCACCTTCTCATGACTAATCTGTATAATACTACACTATCTTAAGCTGATTCTGAGAGGTTGTGGCGTAATGACCAGAGCTGCTGACTTTAGAGCTGTGGAACCAAGTTTAGTTCTTGGCATTGGCTCAACATCCTGTGATTCTGGTCAAATCACCTAATCTCCCCATGCCTACAGAAAAATATCTTTGTGTAATGTAACTGGTGCCCTTATAAAGTGCTCCAATTCCTTTAGGACAAGTTTGTGTTATATAAAGCGTTGAAACAAAGACTTCATTATAAAGAGTAGTGCTAACACTTACTTAAGTACTGCACCCATTCCAAAGAGCTGAGTCACTCAGCTCTTCAGTGGATCGATATAGGTATGGATTCACTGTGTTGTGTCAAAGGGAGAGACCCGAGCAGCACCATCTTCAAAGATATGACTCTGTTTCTCTCTCCCTACGATGAATTTTGACTGCTTTTCCCACACACAAACACACACCCTCGCACAACAGCAACTGAACACATCACCACAGCCATATTCAACATAATAAAATCAAACCAAAAACACACCACCACAAAAGCACAGTAACACAATCTACAAACACGAAATAACCACAGTTGTATTGTTGTGTTCGTATGCTGGGGTGGTGAGTTTAGCATGCTGTGCAGTTTTATTTTTGAGCAGTGTTCATTAGTATTCATTGGGTTGTCATGTTCTTGTTTTGTTGCAATGTGTTTGAACATTCTATTTTGGTGTAGGGTGGTATATTTGTTTGAGTTATTGGTGAATTTTTGTGTTATGCTGTTTAAAGTGCTGTGTTGTTGTTTTGGTGATGATATATTAATGTTGTGTTATAGTTCAGTTACATTGCTGTGGCTTGAATGCAACTTATCAGCCTAAATATGCACACATATTCTTCTTACATATTACCTCTTCCAGAAAACATTTTCCAAATATGACGGCAACTCGTTCCTACATCAACCACTGGCTTACCACCGAGGACAAATAACAGCTTAAGCCAAAATGGTTTGTGATCCATCAGACAAATGGGGGGGTCATTACGATGGCGGTCGGACTTTTGTTCGACCGCCATCGTTGCGAGGCTTGAGACCAGCCGCCTTTAATATGGCCGTCCCGCACATGTGATTACGATGCGATCGCAACTGTGGCAGTCACATTGCATATCTTTAACATTGCGGTGGGTGCTGCTGACTGCAGCACCCACTGCAATGTTCAATTTACACTGTTTGCGTTTCCCTTGCACTACGTGGCAGGCACCAGGCGGTGCCTGCCACCTGGTGCAGGTAAATGATGGTACCCCCCCCAAGGCCCACCGACCTCCCCCCAGCATTAGGGGATCCCGCAGCAGGCCCCCAAATGCAATCCCCTCCAGCCTGTGAATGGCAGTTAAACCGCCATCCACAGCTGGCGGAGATGAAGCATCCTAATATGGCGGACAGTGCCTGTTAGGCACCCTCACCAATCTTGGTATGCTTTCCAGGTCTGCCAGGCAATCGGAATGATTGCCTGTGGCGGACCTGTGGTGGAGGAACTTCCCGACCACCAGCAAACCGCCTCCATCCAAATTTGGCAAGCATAGAATGGCCTCAAGTTGGCGGTGAATCAGCCACCGGCAGACTGCCGGAGGCGGATTCACCGATATCGCATTCAGGGCCATCGTTTTTATTTTAGAAACATGACGTTTGCTTTAAATATCACTGATCATCAAAGATAGATATTTTATTATATGAGCCATTTCTATGACAACATGCCTCTTCTAAAGGTTTGTAACAGCGAGATTAAATAAATTAGCAATTAGATGACTTAGGGCCAGATGTAGGTAAATCCGATTTACTGACTCTTAAATGCCGACTCATACCGATTCGGTATTTAAGAGTCGGTAAATTGGAAGGAGGCAGATGTAGGTAAAAAATTACTGATTCTGTAAGAGTCAGTATTTACAGAATCGGTAAATACCGATTCTGTATTTCCCATTGATTCCTATGGGATTTGAAGCCCATAGGAATCAATGGGAAATACAGATTCGGTATTTAACGATTCGGTAAATACCGAATCCTGCAAGGGTGCAGGGGGTGTCACTTTGACACCCTCTAGCACCCCAATTCCGGACTTGTGTGCCATGTGGCACACAGACATGCCCTAAGGGCAAGTCTGTGTGTCACATTGCACAGGTGTGCATGCACAGATGTGCATGCACACCTGAATTCGGTATTTTACCACCTAGTGGAGAAGTGTGGCTCACTGGTTAGAGCAGGCAGACCCTGAAGCAGAGGTCAGACCCGGGACCAGGGTTCAATTCTCGACGCGGCAGGGTCTTGAGCTCAAAATGTCCATGGACTCGATAATTCTCGCTTCGGTGCCTGACCTAATCATGGGTTCACACTCTGCAACTCTGGGCATTAAGCTTGCTTAATCTCCACAACGGCCCCCCGCGGCGGGATGCCTGGCTTTCACCTTGGGGATGCCCTGTAGGGGCTATCTCACAGGGAAAAAAGCCAGGACGGGTTCCCAAGGCAAGCGCGGAGATACCCCTTCGGGGGTCGAATCTGGCGCTATATAAGAATATAATAATAATAATAATAGGATTGGGTGGTGAAATACCGATTCTTAACACCTTAGATGCGGCACAAATATCCCTTCCCAGTGCTGCGCTGTCCATTGGAACTAGTGCTGAATGGACGTCCAATGGATGAGCGCAGCACTGGGGAGGTAGTGCTGCCGTCGGCCAGCGCCCCGACGCAGCACTTAAGAGGTTAAGGGCCTGTGGCACTCTTAGGAGGGCCACCTACATGTGGATATTCCAAATCGATGAAAATATACCGATTCGGTATTTTACCGATTCTGTAAATTTACAGATTTGATAAATTTACAGAATCTGTAAAATATAGGCCCCCTACATCTGGAAACCCTAATACCGGTCGGTAACGGCTGAATTCGGCCGTTACCGACCGGTATTAGGGCTCCTACATCTGGCCCTTAGTTTTCCGTACTCGAAAACAACGCACATGGAGGAAAGGGCATAATCTACTACTTTGAAAACAAATGTCATGACTGTAGTGCTACGCATTCTCTGTAACTATTGCTGATTGGTTGTCTACAGTGATTCAGCTTATTATACTCCTATTACCTTTTGAAACGTCACAAGTTGATATTATTGTATTTGTCTCCTATTTATAGTAATGGTGTAGAGTAGTTAGACGTAGAAACAGGTCCCGTTAGAACTATATAGGTATGCTTTAAAAATAGAAAGGTGACTCGTGTGTGCAATAGATATCATTGCTGAAAATGCGTGGCATGTTTAGTTATTGTTAAATACATTCTACATCAATCAAAAAATCATAATGATGCACGTAGCTTTTCTTGTAATATTTTATACAAATGTTTGCCCTTCTAATGGTTAATGTGGGAAAATAGTTCCTAAACATATTTCTTTAATTGATTTCATTTTCTATTTCTAGTGAAATTCTATTTAGCCAGTTGAAAACGACCTCACTGTTTTGGTTTTAGCTAAAAGATAATTCATTAATTTCAAATCAAAATTATATTCTCTGGTTTGGATATAAATGGCCTCAAAATAACTAAAGAATACTATAACAGACTACCTAAAAGGGATGAAATATTCAAAATTGAACAGTTTTTTAGACCATTTAACCCAAAGTGTCACCTTAATATATTTCTTTCTCCTTTTTTCTCGTTTTCACGTCTCATCCTTTCTGTGGGCTCTCCTATTCTGCATCTATGGGCTGTATTATTGAGCCACTTAGCTACAGAAATAATTCCGCTGAAAAGTCACAGTGTTCTGTGGATACCGGAGGACGTCAAATGAGGCACATGGAATGTTCCCAAAACTCAATGGATGTATAGTAGTCTCACTACTATGTTGGGAAATAAATAGTTGCTTGAAATCCACCACCATTTCCAAATTGGTCTCCATCACACTGGGGAATGGGACAGCTTGGGACTTTTGCAGAAAGTCATTTAGCATTGTCATGCCTATCACATATGCCATGGTATACTGAAAGCAACAGTTATACAACTGAATAGATCTGATGGAGAAGCCACAGTTTGTATGAAAGATTTTCTATTACCATTCTCCTCAAAATCAGTCTGCAAGTCAGGAACTCCACCTTTCCCCTGCACTATGCTATTGCCCGCGTGCCTGTCTTGATAGTTTTCAATCGTTTGAGAAAACAACAATCTTCAAAGGGCATCATACAAAATGCCCTAAATGGGGTGGATCATTGAAATTGCAGCAGTCCTATGGTGGACAGGATACCTGCTAGAGGTTTACAACAGGGAACAATCTGAAACTCAATTCTAGGAACCCAAGCAATTTCCCTGACTAGAAATGAGGCTGGGGAACCAGCAAGTGAATGAAACAAGCCATCCTCCAATATACATCCGTTGACCCTTTACCTGCCACATCTAAATGAGTCCTCATATTTTCTGTGCACTTCACGATTTCATATATAAATGCCTTAGCCTTTCCTCTTCGATGTGAAATCAGACAAACACCAGAACAGTTCATTCTCTTCTATTCAAGTGATTGTGAGAAAGAAACTCGACAATATGACAGCAGGGCACAATACTGTTTGCCAGTGGAGATCGCTCAGGTTGCACTACAGTCATTGTTTTTTTCCACTTTTCAATTCTGTGCCAATCTGGGGTTGCCTGTGTTTTCATTTGGTGGTGAGCCTGGACTGGCAGTTCGGGGCTGAGCTGTTTTTATTGCAAAAGGACTAATGATGAGCTGCATGTTCCTGATCTCTGTCCCTGGTGTCACCAGGGGCGAAAAACGATGAAATAGAATGCAGCCTCAAATGATTGCCCTTGGCTGAGATTAATTTAAGCATTTCTTTCAAGCATTTCCAATCGATTCGTTTTTAATTGTTTACTTTCGTTAACCAAATTCCAAATGACTGAGTGTACACCAAAAACTCCCATCCTTCGTGAGCAGTTTCATTGTAGACCTGCAGGTCACACATGCTGCCATGGACATGGGCATATTTTCATGTTGGTGTAATATGTTTATTGTCACAGTTCACCAATACAAAACAAATTTAGGGGTCCCAAATATGTGTCTGGTTTAGTACACTTTTTTTGTAGTTTGTATTTAATATTTGAGCCATCACAGAAATAACCAATGACTGCTAAACACGGGGTAGGCATTTAAATTTCATACGTGGGGAGTATTGAAGAGGGGGCGTGGCCTGACACCAATATAGTAAATTGAGAGCTGCCGGGCGCCCTGCAGAACCCCACCATCCGGTGCCATCCTATAGTTATCCTGGGCCTTTTTCACCTGAATGGGGCATGAATGGTTCGTGCCCCACTCCTGCTGCCCCGTGAGCCAGCCCTTTTGCCCCCCTGCCGTGGATTGAGACGGGTACCATGGGTCCTGGTGAAAGCACAAAAACTGGCCCCTGTGACCACTATTAGGGAAGTCAAATACAACAACCATCAGGGTTCAAAGGACCCCTTAGGGCTTTGGGCTCCGGTCAACCTGCATCTGATGCACTGATAATACCTACGCCCCTTGTTGAGAAGTCACACGAATGTTCAAAATGTTAAACTCACCTTTATTTTAATTGTGAACAATGACTTCACTTCCTTCCACTACTTCAAGTAAGTGTATTCTAGGCGTGACTTTGCTTGACTTTAAAAGCAAGCAGCATGCCTCTAAGAGATTACTGAGCAGTGTTTATCTCATAATTTGTTTGTGGTTCTTTGGAGAATATTTTTAAACTTAATTCACAGGGTGCCCATCGTGCGAGCTAAGAAAATTAGCATTTTACAGAATACAAATTTATAAAAATTGGCCATGCTATATTTTTTAAGAAATGTGCAGAATTTTATGTCATATGTAGGTGACATTAATTATAAGCTGTTATTAATAACAATTATCCGTTGCTGTGGTTGTCTGTGCCCTTTGAATACTAATGAGAACGATTCACAATCCAAAGTGATTTAAAAAATGCCGTGGCAGCATAACGTCTTTCTGGATTTAATTCGTGATTGCTCGTTTTGCTGTTCCAGGAGTATTTTTAACATTTGTTTTTGCTACTTATGTGTTTCCTGGTGACTTCTCAGTGGGCCTGAATGATTAATGTTCGTACTGGTATTAGATCTGTTCTGTATTTTCAAGAGTATCAACTTAAGCTCTTCAGGCTGACCTTGCTGTGTGAGTTTTCATTTAGTTGTTTGGTACAAGAGCAGCTGCAAAATGAAAATGTATTAGAAATATTTTGCATTTTCATGAGAATCAAGTTCAGCTCAAAAGACCGACCTTACTAAAAGGATGTGTGTTTGGTGCACGAGCAGATGCAAATGAAAATGGCTGTTTGTCTATCTCTCTTGTAAAAATGCGTATCCATATATTACTGAGGTTTTCCAATCTGCTAGATGTATTCTTGAAGCATCCTCTCAAAAGTTCAGTTAGAGGCTACGTTGGTTACATGTAGAGGATGTTTAGGGGCCAATACAGAGCTCAAATGTAATGTTGGCGAACAGAATCAACTCTGTTTGCCTGGTGGAGTACTTTAAGTCCACCTAACAGAGATTACTCCGCTCACCAAATTTATGAATGACTGCCAAGCTGGTAGTAATTTATAAAGCATTGGCCAGAACCGCCGTCATGGTGGTTCCTGTCAATGCATTTTCTCTTTTGGAGCATTTATTTTCACATCCTCTTACCACTAGGTTGGGCAGTGAAAACTGACTTGTATTTTTGCCCATCTAAATTAGGTAGGCAGACTGACAGGTAAGGCTCGGCCAGCCCTTACTTCGCAGGGCAGTCTGAGGTGATTAATCATGGTGGAGGTGGGGTAATCTCCACCATGATCAATCCTAAAGTGTGTCTGCATATACATTTGGTGGGCGGATTGCATTATTAATGTTAAAAAAAACTCCGTTGCCACAGAATGCCCTTACTGCCAAGAAATAAAGTGGGCCCTTAGAGTTTGGCAGCCAGTGTTAGTGACATCATCATTGCAGTAATCTACTTCTGCCTTTTTGAGGGGGCTGTGCACACCAAATTTAGAGATTTCAGCCAGCCCAGTGGGCATTAACAGAAACTGCGTCACAGGAAAAAAAATTGTGAAATTAAAACTAGCAATGACCCCTTCACCATGTAAGTTTTTACTCGTGTTGTGGGGGTCATTTTAGAGCAACATTTTAGGTGATGGTTTATAAAACTAAATATTGGCCATATGTCCGCCCACTCTAAATCAGGTGGGAGGATACATAGCCAAACCTCCAAAGGCCTTCACTGTATTGGGCCATCGAAGGGGTATGCAAGTGGCGGAAACAGACCAGTTGCCATCTTCAACATACTAAAGGACTGCCTGTCTGTAAATCAGGCGGGCGGACCATCTTCTTTTTTGCACTTCCTGGCCTATGTCCACTAGATGACTTCAGGTCATCATTACTGTCTTAGCAGCATACTCCAGAGAGGGATTTGCTGTTCATTTACCTACCTGTCTATAGCACACATCACTATGCATGGCAGCTGAAGAGAGATCTCTTCATAGAAGTTAAACTCATTTATATTCTTAGTATGTTAGTTGACTGGTGGACAGTGGTAAACTCCATGTCTGTATCAGAAACAAGGATGGCAATAATGTTGGCTTTCACTGTGGTCAATCCTGAGCTTCTGAATGAACCTTGCAATTTCATTTGCTGGTACATCGCTTTGTTATGCCAAGTCCACTTGGAATTAGCCTTAGAGTTTATTATAATGAGAAGTTATGAAACAAATAAGAGTTGACAGTCACGTTCCACCTGACTTGAATATTTACCTGGAATGGCGCCGGTTGCTTACAATTTGATTTATTTTGATTACTACAATTGTTCATCGCCATTAGTCTGGGACTTTCTTTATGAGCCCTTGACAAATTAAGGGATTTGTTGGACTTGAAAATGATTGAGCCCCTGAAAACTTACATTGAGCAGACAGCCTCATAAATATCACATACCAGTTTGTGGTCACAGGAACTAAAGGGTTCATTACGATGGTGTAACGATAGGCACCACCGAGCAGGCAGTGGCGACCGTCACACCATTGTAACAAGAAACACCCCCGCCATATTATGATGGCAGTGGGTATCGCACCAAACGCAACGTCTGTCTGTCCCTTTACTGCCGGTCGGCAATCGTTACGATTGCCGGCCGGGTGGAGCTGGGCCAGTAATATGGTGATGGTGCCTAGCAGGCAGCGCCAGTCATATTATGCTGTGGGTGTTTTCAAGGCCTTTCCATGGTGGCTATGCCGCCATGGAAAGACTGGCGGGAATTGGCTTTGGGGGCCTGTTGCGGGCCCCGGGGGGTTGGGGGTGCACTTGGGGTCCCTGCAGTTCCCTGCACCAGGGGGCAGGCATGCGTGGGGTCTGCCACGTGGTCCAGGGAAATGCTGTACATGCCCTGTCACCATTGCGGAAGGTGCTGCCGCCAGCAGCACCATCAGCAATGGTACAAGGGCAGATGCGCATCCTAATTGGGCCGGTGTGACCGCCGCACGTCTGGCGGTCAGTCCTACCCCCGTTATGATGTCGGGCAGACTGATGTCCGTCTGCCATCATAATGAGCCCCTTAGCTCCCCATTTGTTATTTTTTTACTTTAGCTCAAGTATCACAATCAAGGCAAAACTACAACCCAGAGATGTTCGTCCTTGGTGCAGTGAGGCCATACCAAAAGCAAAATACCACCAAGCAAATATGCTTGACATAAAATACTATCTCATTGACCGGGGCTTTCTCTGCTATTTAGATCAAAGGTAGAAGATAATTCATAGTATACCACCCATAATGAAATGTTCTTTAGAGTGACATATTTCTAAAATACATTGCAAAACACAAACAACTGAACAATCAGGGAGAGCCACTTTTGAAATCCATTTCACTTGTGATTGAAGTAGCATTTCCTCTACCAAGGTTTGTAACGAATCCATAACCACTCTTGGGAAGGTCTTACTAGCAATATCTGTAGGACTAATCTTTCATTCGGGCTTCATAATTTTCCATTTCTTTCTTCTGGATAGGTATAATTGTAATAAGATACCAAGAAAGAGAACTCAGAGTTCCTGAAAAATGCAAATTGTTTAAGCTTTAATTGGTGTCAGCCTGTTGTACGGGGCCTTTATAATCTCTTCTGGGTTGATAGTTGGGATGCACCTTACCTTTTTCTATTTTAATGCATTAATACTTAAGGTAAAATATTTTCTTTACCAAATATTAATTCTCTATCTCTTGACCGTTCTTGAGTGCACATATTGAGTTTGCATTTGAAGGCGATAATCAAATGCTGCTGGTATCAAATCCTAGGATTTGAAGATATTAGTGCTTACCTTTTACCTCAATCTGCTATGGGTTATGCTCCTTCTCTTTACTTCATTGGACGGAGAAGATCTAAAACCTTTAAAAATCTGCCTAATGTATGAAAATTTGATTCATTATACATTTTGGACCTCTTGTAGAAATCCCCATCAAAGCAGTAAATTCAATGATTGTGTTGTCTACATCCTCAAAACGCAGCTGCACACCTTATTATCAATACACTAAGGTAATCAAATATTTTACCCACATTGCACAAATTATACCTGATATCAGTTAGACAAAAATTCTCTTTCAAGGCATTGGTTCTTGTGAATAGAGCCCACTATTCTCCTATTCCAGAATTCTTAACACATAAATTCCCTTATTTTTTCTAAACTTTCACTCCAGTCTGAGTCTGAGTTCCTAATATCAGTTTTCAGACTTTGCATGTTTAAGGTGCACTGCAGGTGACAGATCTTTTTCAACTGCACTGTGACCATGGAATTCTCTCCCTTTTCATCCAAGAACGGAACCTAATCTTGCTTAGCTACCTACTCTTCCTTACAGTCTCTTCTGTCTTATCCTACAAGAACCACATCCGCAAACATCAAAATCACAAACTCAGTATACTCTTTTCCTTTGCTTTTTGTTTGACACCATTGCTGGAAGGTCTGTCAGCTCCCATCCTTTGCATGTGTTCCCCCTAAGTTTCTTAATATCACTTTTATTTTTTACAAAATATTCTCCAGGCATAGGCTGAAACTTAGCACTCCAAAATAGCCGAGCATTCTTTCTAAACTTTTTTATGGGTGTTGCTCTTCTAAAAACGAGGAAGCCAATAAATACTCTGTCCTTATTTCAAGAGGAAAGGTAATTTGCTGAAGATTTTCTTTAAACACCTTGAGGCTAACTCACAAAGGTATTTATAGTTAGTAAATTTACACATGTGCACTTTATAGTAAATGTAGGGGCATATTACCAAGGGCATTATCGCCGCATTAGCGGGACTTTTTCCCGCTAATGCGGCGATAATTTTATCGCCCTATTACCAAGCTGTCGCTAACACCAGTTAGCGACAGCTGGTACGCGATAGCTGGCATTTAGGGGCCCACTTTCAATGTCAGCGATAATTATCGCTAATGACATGCAAAGTGGGCGTGCCAAGATGTTAGCGACTGAAAACAGTCGCTAACATCTCTAACTCCTATTAATAACTTTTGGAAATATTCGCGCTAAGCGCGAATATCTCCAAAAGGTAGAGCCTGCTAAAAGCAGTTCTTAGCCATGTTATCCAATGGAAGGTGGATAACATGGCTAAGAGCATTGTCACGATAATGCATGAATATCGCTGATTTTTCAGCGATATTCATGCATTTCGTAGGATTTTTACCGCATTTGAGATAAACCTTGATAATATCAAGGTATCTCAGCGGAAAAAATCCCCGCTGCTCGGCGATATTTTTTTCCCGCTAACCAAGCAATAGCCATAATTATTAAGACATCAAAATAAAATATTTTATTTAACAATATTTCCAATAGCCCCCCATTTTAAGTCCCTGCCTCCACCTCCATTATTTTCTATGGGAGAGTGTTACAGTACCAGTGATTAGCAATGTTGTACAGGACGTACTCCACATTGGAGCTGGTCCAGATTTACTATTGCTTTTTGTCTTTTCGCATTATAGTAATTTTAGAAGAGCAGTTTGTAATTAGGAATGGGCTTATGCTTTTGGGACTGCATGCATGTCTTTTCTAAAGCCCCTACCTGCCCTCTCCTTAACCTAGCCTTACTCCTCCCAACCCACTCCCATTCAGTAATAAGTATTCCTAATTTTCCAGCCACTGTGGCCTGTCCCTCCCACATTTACTACTAAAACTTAGGCATAGATGAGCGGATAACTCTTCAGTAGGATCAGAGGTCTTTGCCCAGAGAAGGTAGGAGAGGCAGAAGCACAGACCTCCACACGTAAGTTAGTGAATAGAATTTTAAAGTACATGAGTTGCACTACAGTGTTAAAAATAAAACTGCAACAAAATGCAGCTTGTGAATATGCCCCCTTCACTCCATCGCAATCAACTGATAGAGGAGTCACATTCCTATTTAGCTTTGGAGCTGGAGTAAAGCAAAATATTCTTCCCCTTTCTCTCCTGCAGCCAGTAATGTTGTGGACTGAGGATTGTGGCATAGGTAAGAAAGAAATCGGTACACAGACAAAATATCGATTTTTAAATATCGATATACAAAAATATCGAAGTTTAAATATCGATGGGACAAAATATCGAAGGTAAGTAATATCGACAGTCTTAATATCGATATTAGTATGATATCAGTAATATCGAAGTTTTAAATATCGATGTCAATAATATCGAAATAAATAACTTCGATGTTACTAATATCAATTTTTAAATAAATTTAGTGTATATTATATTGTATTTATTATGTTTTATTATTTATTTTTAATGTAATTTAATTAAATATTGTCTTTTACTTCTGTAGCGGGTTGTGGGTTTATAGGGGAATAGGGTGGGAAGTAATTTAATTATGTTAAATTAATTATTAATTAGTAGGAATTATTAATTAATGAATTGAGAAATAATTTTTAATTAATTTTAATTAATTGATTAATTGATAAATATGTTCTGTAGCGGGTTATGGGTTTATAGGGGAATAGGGTGGGAAGTCATTTAATAATAATTAATTATTTAATATATGTTTGTACATATTTTAATTAATAATTATTTGGTAATTAATTTATATTAATTAGTTAATTATTTAATACAATTTTGTACATATTTATAATTATTAATTAGTTGGCAATTAATTAATATTAATTATTTAATTACATTAATTATAGTAAATTTTTTATATATAATTTATTGTCATTCTTAAGTAATTAATTGGGAACAATAATATTAATTATTAAATTAAATTAATTACAGCTAATGGGATAATATATTTACTTTATTGTTATTGTTAATTAATAATTAATTGGTAATTAAATAATATTAATTAATTTTGGGTAAAGGAGTATTTTTAGGGTTCAGGGTCAGTTTTCAGTTTTTGGGTAAAGGGGTATTTTTAGGGTTCAGGGTCAGTTTTCAGTTTTTGGGTAAATGGGTATTTTTAGGGTTCAGGGTCAGTTTTCAGTTTTTGGGTAAAGGGGTATTTTTAGGGATAAGGGTCAGTTTTCAGTTCATGGGTAAAGGGGTATTTTTAGGGTTCAGGGCCAGTTTTCAGTTTTTGGGTAAAGGGGTATTTTTAGGGTTCAGGGTCAGTTTTCAGTTTTTGGGTAAAGGGGTATTTTTAGGGTTCAGGGTCAGTTTTGGGTTTTTGGGGTACAGGGATATTTTTAGGGTTCAGGGTCAGTTTTGGGTTTTTGGGGTACAGGCGTACAGGGTAAAAACAAAAAAATATTACATTAAATCAAATAAATAACATTAAAAAAAATTACATTAAATTATTAAGTGTTTTATTTATTTTAAATGTATATGTATTAGTTTTAATTTTGTTTTAATATTTGTATTTATTATTTGTAAAATTATATGTATTTTAAAATTATTTTTACATTATTATTAATACATTTTAAAAAACTATATTTTTGATTCCGATATTTTTGTACTACGATATTATTTTTTCGATATTTTTGTACTTACCTTTATGAAGATAGGATTCCGATATTTTTGCTGTCGATAGTTTTGCTCCGATATTTTTGTATTTCGATGTTCTGTCTGTCGATATTATGTCAGACATTCAAAGAAATCAGGTAACAACATTGCTACACCTTGACTTACCCTTCAACTCACTTCATTTTTGACAGAAAAAGTGTTCATAAAAATATTGATCACATCTAATTATAGTATGGTAATACAGTGCATGAATAAAACACTTGACATCCCACTGAAAGGTTTTGCCTGTTCTCATTTTCTATACAGGGTCTTTGGTTAGTTGGAAATAGTTGACTGAATATGGTGCCCCTAACTCAGGCTGGTGTAACAAGGAGGAATATATATATTTCTCCTTGTTATTTCTATTTGCATGTGCTGCAGAAAGTGTCCTAATTTCTGTATCAAACAAACAAAGAGGAAAATGCATCCAAGATTCGTTTTTTTGTGCAGGAAGCTACACTTTGATTCACAAAAACTATCTTGACAATAGTGCAAGCACCCTGCACTATAGCTTAAGCGTGCTTGCATTTGCCCTAGACAGTCCAAAGTGTGCCAGTTCTGTGAGAGCGCAGAACTGCTCCATTTCTCTGGAAATATTGTGAAATTCTTCTCTCGGTCCCTACCGAGCTTGAAAGGTTGTGAGCTTCAGGCTATTAGATTCTAATTAGATATAGGTTCCACAATACAAGCACCATCAGCATAGCAAACGTAAGAGTAGATTTAGGAGACAAGTCTCTCTGTCACGTGATGGCCATCTTCACCTACCTTTCATCCTAGTTCAACACTAATGTAAGGCAAAACAGTGGCAACGAGATTCATGTGTTGTATGACATAATAATATCAGTATGGTTTGAAAATATTCAAATATCAGTAGGTAAAGCACCTGGCAGCTTCCTTCTACAGATACACATAGCACTAGAGGAGCCGAAGATATTGCAGCCGTATTGCATAGAATGCCTCTAGATGGCCAGCAATAAAGCCCATGTAAAATGGGCAGTTTCAATAAATAATGGGACTTGCATAATGAGGGCAGTCAGATATGTAATATGTCATGATGGGAAGTGAATAATTCACATTGTATTTAACTGTGAATTGTGTTATCCACTTTATGAAAATCAGAAAGTTGATGGTGGTCTCTGCTCTGCATGATAGAGGGTTAGTTTAATATGATAGAAAACTCTGAAATAAATGGTCACTCCAAATACAGGGGCCCGCATAACACACATTGACCCAATTATAATCTCTATCATGTTTCCATGACTGAACACTTGGAACTGGGAGTTAGGTATCTCCATCAC
Organism: Lissotriton vulgaris; assembly: GCF_964263255.1. Taxonomy (NCBI): domain Eukaryota; kingdom Metazoa; phylum Chordata; class Amphibia; order Caudata; family Salamandridae; genus Lissotriton; species Lissotriton vulgaris. The sequence continues at coordinate 1,085,749,420 of NC_141697.1, read as the reverse complement.
AACTGGCACTTGTATACCTCATTGTTGAGAAACCCAGTGATATATGATGGAAATGGGCAATATATTGAAGAATATTTTCACCTAAATGTGGGTAAGAGGGTGTGCCGGTGAGGAGTGTCTGGGACGTCATCTAAGTTGTCATCCAAGGTCACGGTACAGCTGAAGCTGCCAATCTTCTGGGTGTCCCCAAACTGGAAGTCCAGACAATTGAACAGGAAATCTTGGAGTTAGAACAGGAGATGGTGGGAATCCAACACAATAGAACAGATGCAAACTCAATGGTGCTAGAAGGTGGTTGCATACGCATTATAGTAATAGATCTGTATTTGGCATTTACACTGGTAGAACAGATATTAAGTTAATGGAGATAAGGTAGGCAAGCAACTGGTCAGGCTGTTGTGAGGGAAATAGGAAAATGTATATGTTATGGAGATAAATACACTCTCAGGCAACAGGCTGGTTGAAGATATGGCGAAACTGGAAACATTTTGCCTTTTCAACTGAGATTTATTTTCCAGGACAGCGTGTCCAGAATGCCGAAAATGAGCTTACCTTGGTGAGGTTCAGCTTCCTGGGGTGACTGCAGTTTGAAGGGAGGCTGTGACTCTTCCCATACAGATCATGGAGGTCACTGAAGCTGGATGAACCTCTGGGCCAAAAAAAATCATCACCCAATGTTATAAATTACTTTTAGGTAAGTTGGTACCTAAGTTAGTAGCACAGTGTAATCATTGTGCAGAATGAGGCTCCATGGCTTTCTCAAAGGGAGAATCTGTTGTATCTGTTCTACCTCAGCAGGGTAAGGACAGACAGGGGTGTGTCTCCTATCACTCCAGTATGCTTCTGAACAATGATGCAAAATTGTATACTAAAATCCTTTTGGGCTGCTTAAATGAGATTTTTTCCATTCCTGGTCCACCTGGACCCAGAATCTGTTCGTGCAGGGCTGGCAGACACACAACAACAGTAGGGCTATCATCCACCTAATCTAAAAAACATAACATAAGAATGTTCCTGTAACTTGTTTGTCATTTAGATGCACAAAGTCTTTCAAGCGGATGGACAGGTCCTTTTTGTGCCTTGTATGAGAATTGCCTTTCTTTTTCTCTTTATGAATATTTTTCATTATATAAGTCCCTTGGCCAATGTAACACTAATTGACTGGGCTTCACAGGGTTTAGGCTGTACAGGAGAACCAAACAGGGTTGCCTCTTGTCCCCTTTTATTTGCTGTTTTCATAGAACTCCTGCCCTGCTGGATCCCTCAGTCGGGAGAAGTAGTGGGAATCAAGGTTGGCTCCTGGGAATATAGACTTTCTATGGAGATGATGTGCTGCCAGAATCTTCTCTTTCCACAATGACAGCCCTCCTCTGCATGTTTATTTCAGTTTCCAGCTACAAAAGCAGCTATGGAAAAACTGAATCCTTGAGTTTGACTTTACTGGATGCCGAGGTGACCTTCTTATGCTGCAATTTCCCCTTTTGTTGGGCCAAGATTTTCATTAACTACCTGGCCATGCTGGTGACCTAGAATCCAGATAGCTATTTTAAGCAAACGTACTCCTGGTACTACCTGCAATCTGATGAGACCAGGAGTCCTGGGTTACCTAATGTTATTGTGGGTGGGAAGTATTAATGTCTTTACAATTTATGTTCTCCTGTGCTTGTTGTACCCATTCCAGGCCCTTCTATTTTAGGTAGCGATGGGACATTTTCAGTAGATTCAACTATTATGATTTATATGGGGGGGTAGGGAACCCAGGGTATCCTAAAAGCTCCTAATGGACAGCAGAGAAGAGAGTGGACTCGCACAGACTAACATCCCCTTGTATTAATGTGCTTCGCAACTGAGAATAGCCGAGACACATGGATTATGCCATAGCATGTAGACATTTTAGGAACTTGGTCTTGTTAAATAGGAAATGTAGGTCCCTGAACTCCTACTTGAGTACAGGTGGGTACCGCACTGCATACCTGAGACACCTTGGTGGGGGGTGTGGCCTAGTGTCATATCAATCGCCTTATACTCCCATTCACTATACTTCACCTCGGCTCTAGAGGGTCAAGAGATTGGAGAGTGGGATTGTAGGATGATTTTTCATATGATTGAATCCGCCATACCACAAACAATTCCACAGTGTAAAACAGAACACCTATCAGAGATGGAACAATTACACTATGCACATTCCTGACACTGGATCATGAATCTTACAATCCGATCAACCATTCTCAGAGATGAAACTGCACTTTGATTACATTTCCCTGACTGGTGAGCACAAAAGGTGCCATATCTAATATGTTTCCAGTGCTGTTTGCACCGGGGGCTCCCAGAGCATGGTCACACAATTAGAAAAGAGAAAGGCCTCCAGACACATAAATATAATAGAAACAGTGGGAAAGGCTAGTCAGAGACATACACTCTTCATCCAGGTGAGTTCAGTTCTAGGTACGGAAATGCATTACAAAACATAGTACACCTTGCTCTATACTCCATCACGCATGCATCAAACCCTCTGCAATGCAAGCTCTAACTTCTGTAGGGGCTGTAATATTAGAGGTGATGAGATGCACATTGGTTGTCAGTGCCCTCTAGGTTTCCCCTTCTGGGATGTAGTCCCTACATCACTAAAATAAATATTGGGTTACCTGACTCCCTTTACTTAAGAGGTTAAGCTGAGTGGATTAAGACCCATTGAACTTAAATAGATGATACCCTACAATGACTGGCATATGAGGCTCTAGTGACTTGAGGCTGCTGAATTAATTAATACTTTCAACTGGAAAAAAAGGATACCCCACTGCTATCTCAATGGTACCACAGGCTGTGGTCTATTTTAGCTCTAAAACAGGTAGCCAATAATGTCAATGACACTCCCTTGCACTTTGAGGCTAAATGGAAACCGGTATACAAGATTATGTATAAGGATCTCCCAAGCAATGTGTTCCATTCAAGATGGAAATCTCAGAATGTATGTCCCTAAGAGTCTGTTGACATTTTACTTGTGGGTAAATATATATATAGTTGAACCGAGTTATTTCTTTCCAAAGCTTTGCATAAATAGACCTATAAAGTTAAGTCCTGCAAGATAAAATGCAGCATTCTTGTTTGCATATGGAATTACATGTGAAGAGATCATTCAAGACATAGATATCTGCTTGTCCAAACTTTTCCATCTGGATGATATTCACTATTTCTGGGTGAAAATGAGCACTCATTTATTGGAGTACACGTGTATACTCCCTTGTATGAGGGTGTGCAGTCTCTCACAACCATTAAAGTAGTACTGTTAACTGTTCACATAGATTTTAGGCATAGACCTCCGAGTGGAGATATGCACAGTTGCTATGAAAAAGTTTGAATGCAAGCAAACAGAGAACGTGCATTCACCTGGGCTAAATCACACACACCTTATACACATTCACCCTTCAAGCAGAAACATTTAACCCTCACCCGAGTCTGGCTCTTTTCCATGAGTCCATATGAACTACAAAAAGACTACCTTGTCCAAAAGAGCTAAAAAAGTAGCATATCTCACCTTAAGGTGGGATAGGCATTCCCCATACTTGATCAAGCTATCCATATACATACACTACACTAATAGACACTTATGTGCATTTAATACAAATATATTCCAAAATACATTTAACATTTCTTATAGTTATATTATCAATTTAAGACTAAAGGAATTATTCAAAAAAAAAAAAACAATGAAAATTAAAAAAAAACACACAACTGTATTTAACATCCCCTATCAAAAACAATCAGACTCCTCGTCCATTCATCTCCACAATCACTCAAGTACTATCATTCATCACACCATATACAGTCAATCTTCCTTTAAATCTACCTTACACATGTGGAAAGTTACATATACAGGAACAGGAAGTCAAGAGACGAGAAACTAAGGTGTAAGACTACAACAGTACAATTTCAAAATGCATTTATTATACACATTAAATTGAAACACAAATTCTTTACATTTATAAAGAGAACATGCCAATTAATCGCTATCTTCACAGATTGACACAAGTATTGTGTGTATTCAAATAATTCTCTCCATCTAGGCATATTGGGCCTCATTCACAGAACTAACTTAAGACAAAATCCTAAACTTACTACTTTTGGTATTCACAAAAGTTAGGATTTTGTCTTAAGTTTGTCTTAAGACAGACTTAAGGCAGACTTAAGTTAGGATTTTGTCTTAAGTCTGTCTTAAGACAAACTTAAGACAAAATCCTACCTTCTGTGAATACCAAAAGTAGTAAGTTTAGGATTTTGTCTTAAGTTAGTTCTGTGAATCGGGCCCAATGTCCTGATGTTCCTGCTGTAACCAGCACCAATGCGCATTTCAGTGACGACCCAACTTCGGGTTACACCTTCTTCAGGATGCTAAGGCAAGATGTTACCGGATTCAAAGTGGCACTGAGTAGAGTGAAGTGAAGCAGTAAAGTAATAATCCTACAAATAAATAAAATGATAGCTAGGTCAAACAACTATGAAAAAAATCTGTAAACATCCAGTAACTTGGAGATCATATCAGCCAAAAAAGCTTGCAAAATGACTGATTCTACCTGCAGGAGGTAGAATCCAACAGTATCATCAAAAACATTTGTTATGCACCAAAACAAGCGTCCCCACAAGATAGATAGAAAATTGAAAATTAAAACAGAAAGTGACACCTAACAGTATCAATCCAGAACATTCTCTATGCAACTAAGCATGTGTCCACCGAAGACCAATAGAAAATTAAAAGTGAAGGTTACCAAGCATAGACAAAGAAAGGCTAAACCAGGTGAGCATGCCAGGAAGACCATTGGTGGTAGATAGTCCCATATACCACAGGGATAGAAATAAACAAGGAGAATCAAATAACCAAAAAGAATTCAAGGCTTACATGTCTATCTATCTAGAGAGGTTATGCATCGGTATGATAGTCATTCAGAAGAATAATAGATGTATGGTCCCATAGGCAACAATTTAATAAAGGTAACTCAACTCTAGAGGAAGAAGGCAGAAACAAAAAAGTTCAAAAGACAGACTTTCCTTAATACACTAATCATAGGAAATCCAGTGACAAAGGAGGAACCATAGCTCTGCGTAGAGTCATCTTTAACTGAGTTGATGTATACATATTGTCAGAAAGCCCTATGACTCAAGATAACTTGTGGTGTAGATCATCATTATGAACCTCTGCCGGGCAATAAGGGATAAACCTCAGAGCTGATACTAGTAAGAATGGACAAACAAAAATAAAAATAATGCTGAGAATCTCACTGAAACCAAGGGCACCCGCTAAACAAGTATAGATTAACCTTTTTATAATTGTAGAAAATAGTAGTATGTGGCACATATGGGCAAAATATACAATGCCCCTAGTTCATATACAACACAACAGACTCGAGCATAAGGAAAGACAGCGCAAGCACGGGAAAACATTCCTAGCTTAAATACTATCAATATCCTCGACAGGCATCCCTGCCCACAAGTACGGAGTAGCAGCCTGGGATTATTAATCTAATCAACGCACAAACAACTTGTAAGTAAAACAATTATGGTGCTGATCAGCAGGCGAATCAACGGACATCTATTATTGTGTCCCAGAGTTGAAGAGTCAAACGTTTGGACTGCCGATTAAATGCACTGCCCAATGCCGCCGAAGACAACGAAAGCGGCTACATGAGGTGTGTATGTGTAACTGGACAGCTAGCCCAGAAAAGTGGCCTCCACCTTACAAAGGGAGCCTATTAATCTGTAGCAGATGGATTACTAATTAACAAATGATCTTTTTAGGTTGCCCTGTAATTTGAAGGAGACAACATTTAACATTCAACATTCTACAAAACAGGAAGTGTGCCCAGTGTCGAACCTATGATAAACTAGGCTATAATAGAAAGATACATACCTATCACCCACATAAATTCTACATAGGGAAATTGGTGTGCCACATACGACCCGGTCCCTAGTGCATAAAAGAAGAGAAATGAACATCAACCTTTTTTCTAAAGCACCATAACTAGCAATTGATATATATATAAGGTATCAAAGAGGAATACAACTGGTTTCTCACAATTTTGCTCTCACTATAGTATATAGTCTCAAAATAACTCAAGCAGAATACATATTTTAGATACGGGGCAGAGGAATACAGAACTTCAGATATAGAGAAAGGGAGGCTACAGGGCATCCATACTAAAACCTATGGGGACGTCCATACTAATATCTGCTGTGGCAGATTTTCGTTTAATCTCTGTGATCCAGCAGTTCGGTACTAATAGTTTTCGAATGACAAGACCCGATTTCCATTACCCAACAAGTCCCTTCAAGCTGGGTTAGTGTTTTTAAAAACTATTCTAATTTACCAATTTCCATTTAGTACTCTCATTTCTAATATACTAAATTTGGTGATGGAATCTTTATATGGTTGATTACACTTGGCAAACCAATACTTGTATCAGATCACTCATAATCTAGAATAAAAACACTCCTACTAAAGACAGACTCTTTTTGTAAATGTATAATGTTTATCCAAACAATGTGAAGTAATGCTCATCAGTATAGGTACACACAGTAAAAATCATAGGTCATCACAAGGCAAACAAAATCGGAAGAGAAAATGACAAATTTATATTTAAGACAATGCATAAAGGAGTGGATAGGCGAAGAGAGAAAAGATTCAAAGATAAAATACATTTGCAAATGAATATGCAAATTCAGATTTCAGATTATACTAACCCAATTAAGAAATAATAACTACTACTCTCTGGCCATGAGAGCAGTAAGGGCCCCTCAAGAGGATAAGGGTGGGCGTAAAATCTGTTTCGCGGGCGAATTTGCGGATTTTCCACGATTTCGCAATCCGCGAGTCTCGCGAAATCACGGTAAAATCCGTGAATCAGCAGGGACGAATTTTCAGCCAAGCAAGGGTTACAGCAGCAGGTGCAAAAGTTGAACCTAATTTCTTTGTAACCTTTTACAAAAGGGTTACAAACAAATTAACTTCAACTTGGACACCTGCTGCTAATTGCTTCCTGGCACCTCGTTGCCTACTTGCAACTATTCTCTGACCCTGATCTGACCCTTGAAGCAGGGTCAGAGAATAGTTACAAGTAGGCAACGAGGCACCTGTCCAGGGAATTAAACCTCATCAGGAAGCACTTACAGATATAAAAAACAGGAAGAAGGGAGAGGATGGCAAATACACCCATTTTGAGTTGTCAGGAGGGGTTAAACTAAAAGAGACCTTTAAAGCACAATTTTCATATGCATTTTGCTAAAAATAAAAAGCTGTATGGTCTGTAGGGGCAACTCAGGAATCTGGCCCTTCAGAGATACGGCCTCTCTTTCTTCCTCTCGTTCTCTCTCTCCCTCTCTCTTTCCCTCTCTTTCTCTCTCTTACTATCTATCTATCTATCTATCTATCTATCTATCTATCTATCTATCTATCTATCTATCTATCTATCTATCTCTCTCTCCCTCTCCCATAAACGACTGCATGGGTAACTTCGCTATGCAAGCAGCTCGCGAAGATGCAAAAAGCCTCGCGAACACGCAAAAAACCCTGCGAACACGCAAAAAACCAAAAATCCGCAAATTCGCACAAATTTGCGAATTTTGCGGATCGCGAATTATTCGCAAATCCGCAAATTTGCGGATCACGAATTCGCAAAATTCGCCCATGCTTAAAGAGGATTTGAAGAGGCAAAGACTAAGTCAGGAATCAGTGAAACAGGAACAGTCCGCATCAGAATAAGAGACAGCAAACAAGGCCTCTCCTACCCAGGTAGGACAGTAAACCGACGACAAATGACGATCTCACCCCAACAGTTTGTCAAAGTGTCTGCCCATTACCCCTCCATCCAGTCAACTCAATTATTCCCTAAAACCCAAATGTCCAACCCACACATGTATCTAAGCTAAGGGTTTTCTCCAAATTTGATTAATTAAGGACGGGGGTGTATTGTCACACCACTCTCTGCATGTCCATCACACTAAATGTCCCATTGTTTTATATACTCTCATATCAACTTCCATCCCAGGAAATACAAATCTGAGCTTGTGTCATTCTTCTCTTCCTCTACCCTGGTAATGTATAAAACGTGGTATATCTTTTTGTGCCGATTGCGCTTCTGCAGAGGAAGCTTCCCTCCGCTTGTCTCATTGTTCTTTCATAGGAATCTAGGCAAGTACTCAGGATTCGAAGACCGAAATCATGCTCCACCTTCCTCTTTGATCTCAAATGTTCATCTTTAAATATATTTTATTTTCTTGCATCTTTTTAACCCATTATTTGTCATGCAAAATAAAAAAACATGCTTCTATAAAAAACAAACACAAACATTTATTATTCACTTGAAATGCTTTTTCTCCATGCACCACCCCAATGCTGCATTTATCCATTTGCAACCCATGTTAATTATTACCTTTCCCTAGCAGGCATTAATAACATGCACAAAAGCAGCATTAGTCCTTTTTATTTTTGTTAGTCAAAAAGCATTGCGGCCTACTTTTAGTACTTCAGTACACGCTTGCGCAGTAGCATCTTCCCTCATGTTAGGCCTCTTACCGCATAATTTTCACTGCACACGGTTAGTAAATGTTACTGAGTGTTCAATCTGAACAGGTTTTATTTATGAAAAAACCCTGCTCCATCAATCACCTCTTTGAAAGCGTTTTAAGCCATCACCAAAATACCCACCAATATTAATAATCCCTTCTAGAAAGCAGATGTTCTCTCCTGTTTTACCATCATTCAATCTAAATCCTTCATGACTTCATAATAATTTCCTTTAATAATTCTATGTTTTCTCTCTTTCTCTTTCTTGCTTTTCTTGTATTATCAGATGTATCCCTTTTGCTACACCACTTATAGATTAAGAACATCATTAGTATTGCTGTAGCCACTGGAATAATAGGTGTTAGTATTCTCCCTAATACACTATGTCCAAAGGTAGAAAACCAATTAACCACTGAGGAAAATCTCTTACAAGGTTTCTCCCAAGCACCATCACCCTTCAATTCAGACAAGTCTTGATGAAGGTTTGTAATATTTTTGATATTCATCCATTGTCACCCACAACAGCAGTCTTACAAGACCCAGTAGTTGGTGCCCACTATATTTGACTTTTTCCCTGTTCAAGCATGTGTTCAACACTTTCAACGACTGTAGCTTCAGACTCTGCATCTTATGTTTCTTCAGCTTCTGGCTATTCTCGCCTCTCCATCAGTTGCTGCTCTTCTTCTTGTCTTTCAAGTGGACTTGGGACTCTTCTTGTATGACTTGCGTGTATCCAATTTGGTCAGCCACCACACTTCACTGCTGTCGTTGTTACCAGTATTATTTGGTAAGGTCAATGCCACCTAGGTTCCAAACACAACGCTCTCACATGCTTCTTCACCAGGATCCACTCACCTTGACTTAAATCATGTGCTTGTTCTGTGTTGTGGTTGCAATTTCTTGAACACGATGAGACAGAGAACACACACCACATCAGCTAAACCTTTGCAATAATCAAGCACTAGATCATCAGTAATATTCATTAGTTGATTTTCTGTTACAATTGGCTGTCTCATTGCTCTCCCCATTATAACTTCATGAGGTGATAATCCAGTCTTTTTTATCAGGAATGCGTCTCTTTTTTTGTTTTATATTTCATTATTTGCAGCTATTAAAATCAAAAATAAATAAACAATTCATCCAAATAAAATTACCATTAATATACATGATTAATGCCCATTAATTAACATACATACAAATCTATACTTATGTATATGAAAGCTGACTTTGCATGTATACGGGTGTGCATAGACCTAGTTCCCACTCCATATTTCATAAAATTTCCTTAAGGCTCCTACTCTTTGCAAATATAGCTTTTCTTTCAACTTGATGCGAGACATCTTTGCCAGCCATTGCAAAAATGTTGGAGGGTCAGCCTCCTTCCATCTTTGCAAACATATTGTTGTTGTAGTATTGGTAAGGCAAGTGTATTAGTCATTCCTAAAAGAGCAGTGCTTGGTTTGTGCGCTAGATTTATTTCAAGCTAGTTACCAAGCCTCTGATACATCTGGTTCCAAACTTTTGCAAAAAACGGACATGCAAAACAGATATGGAGCCAGTCCACAATAGATGCTTGCATCTAAAACATGCTCCTGAAATAGAAGTATACATTTTAGAGAGTTTAAAATAAGTATAGTAAAGGTTCCATTTGTAAAGAAAAGCCATACGTTAGCACCCCATATAGCTTCATGAGCCCAGGTGTTATAAGCTCTCCATGTTTGCATATCCAGCCTACAACCAATGTAGTTTTGGATCATTAGTAACGTTTTTGGCGTGGTTTTAATCTGAAAATAGCTAAGTAAAACTTTGCACCAATTGCCTAACCCTTGGCTTTCCTTTACATAAATGTTAAAACTGATCAGATCTGCTTGTGAATCTGAGAAAGGTTGAAAGCTTCTTAAAAACATCCTAAACTGAAAAAATTAAAAAAAATGTGAAAGTGGAAGTCCTGAATAGGAATATTTAATTTGATCCAAGATTTAAATTGATCTCCTACAAAGAGATCCTTAAAGCAAATACTACTGAACTCTCCCAGGCTGATATGTTTTTAAGCTTATTTGAAGACCTATCCCTCTACTTTTAGAGATTAGCATTTCTAAACGGAAAGTGGTAAACTGATATTCCTGCTTCAAGTGAAGAAACCTATCAGAAATTATTTGATGGCCTTATATCCATTTGCCTTGGGAGCCCAGATCACGTCTGCTAAGTAACCTTATACACAAATCAAAATGTGCAGCTTGGTAATATTTTTTTTAATGAGGTAGTGCAAGTCCACCCTCTATTTATTTATTTACAAAAGGATGGAAGGAAAGACATAAATCCAATATTGACAACAAGTAAGAATGCAAAACAGGAATAATCACTTAATTAAAAGACAAATGAATCAAGGATAGTAATACAATAAATAGGTATATAGCAGGACTAGGAAGGGGGCACACAATTCAGTTAAAGAAGAGCAGCATCATATGATGGTAAAATGGTTGTAGGATCAATGACTTCGAGCAAGTGAACCTAGCCCAATTAAGGTAGGAATTTGTTCATAAGGAATCTTTTGGCTTCCAGTTTGAAGGCAGTCGTTGAGGACATTAGACATATTTCCGGTGGAAGACAGTTCCATATCTTTGGGGCAGCCCCAGAGAAGGCTCGGGGACAAGTTCTCTTTTTGCTAAGGATGAGTGGTTTCAAGAGGAAAGTGTTGGTGCTTCTTGAGGCTCCACCACCACAGGATAGCTCAAGCTTTTGCGCTAGGTACCTGGGAGTTTTGAAATGCAGGGCTTTGTGCGCCAGAATGGCAATATTTAACTGAATTTGAGTGTCTTAGGGCACCATTTAAGGGATTTTAGGACTGAGATATGTTCTCATTTCGTTTGGTACCTGTGACCAGACCAGCCGCAGCATTCAGTGATGCCCTTAGTGCAGCCAGGGTGTATTTGGGAAAGCCATAAAGCGAGGCACTGCCGTAGTCTAGCCTCGGCAAGACAAGTGCTTGGACCACCTGCTTGAAATCCTTTTGTGGGAGGATGGTTTGATATTTCTAGGTGTCCTCATCAAGTGATTAGCTCCCTTACACACATTGCTAATATGATTTTCCATATACAGGTGACTGTCCAGGGTGATTCCCAGAGATTTGCCTAAGTCTATGATGAGAGGGATGCAGTGAGACGATTAAGCCAAAGGTCTAACTTGGGGATGTGGTTCGGAGGAGGGATGAGAAGAAATTTGGTTTTGGAGGTGTTGAGCAGGAGATGGTTCTCAGTTAATCAAATTTGAGTAGACGTTATGGGAGTGTTGAGTGAGATTATTTTCTCCGGGGATAAGATTTTCAAATGAAGTTATGTGTCGTCCGCTTACATCTTGAAGAGAATGTTCGAGGAATTTAGTGACATGCCACTGAACAGTGTGCCTGTGTCAGGACTGAAAGTGCACACCTATCTCTCTCACAGCAGAACAACGCCAACTCTTTTACATAATCTGGCATTCCCAGTGCAGGTGCTCGACATAGACTATCTCGAAACTCCATAAAAGCCTTCATGCTTTCTTAATCCAATTGAATTTGATTGACTATAACTTTGTGAGTCAATCTCTGTAATGGTTTAGCTCTTAGTTAAAAAACACAAATCCACTGCCTGCAGTATCCAACATGCTCAAAAACATTCAAACTTCTTTCTGTGTTTTGGGAGGACCAATTTGCAAGATCACAGCAATTCAATCTTGTGATACTTTTCTGACTCCTTTTTCAATATTATGTCCCAAATATTGTACTTCTTTTTGACAAAATTGTGATTTTGCTGGTGACACTATGAGCCCACCTCCTGCCAAATGGTTCAGAAGAGCAATTCTTTCATTCACACAGGGTTCTCGTGTCTTTGATGCCACCAATAGGCCATTATTATATTGCACTAATACTGAGTCTTATGGCATAACCAATGACTCCAGACACTTTTTCAGAATTTGATTGAAAATCCAAGGACTCTCTGTGTACCCTTGAGGAACTCTGCACCATGCCAAAACTATGTCTCCAAACCGGAAAACAAAATCAATCAATCAATCAATCAGGACACTTGTAAAGCGCACTACATACCCGTGAGGGTCTCAAGGCGCTGGGGGGTCGGGGGTGCTGCTACTCATCGAAGAGTCAGGTCTTGAGCAGTCTTCAGAAGGCCAGTAGTTCTTGGGTCTGCCGTAGATTGATGGGGAAGGTGTTCCAGGTCTTGGCGGCGAGGTGGGAGAAGGATCTGCCGCCGGTGGTCGTTCTTCGTATGCAGGGGACTGTGGCGAGGGCGGCAGAGCGGAGCTGGCGGGTGGGGGTGTAGAAGCTGAGTCGTCTTTTGAGGTATGCTGGGCCGGTGTTGTGGAGAGCTTTGTGTGTGTGGATGAGGAACTTGAAGGTTACCCTCTTGTTGATGGGGAGCCAGTGCAGGTGTCTCAGGTGGGGTGTTATGTGGCTGCCGCAGAGGATGTCAAGGATCAGACGTTCTGAGGCGTTCTGGATGTGTTGCAGTCTTCTCCGGAGCTTGGCCGGCGTTCCTGCATGGAGGGCGTTTCCGTAGTCAAGCCTGCTGGTGATGAGGGCCTGTGTGACTGTTCTCGTTTCAGTGGGGATCCACTTGAAGATCCTGTGGAGCAATGGGAGGGTGCTGAAGCAGGTTAGGGAGACAGCATTGACCTGCTTGGTCATGGAGAAGGTGGACTTGAGGATGACCCCTAGGTTGCGTGCATGGTCGATGGGTGTCAGGGCTGTTCCTAGTGTTGTCGGCCACCAGGAGTCATCCCAAGTTGAAGGGGGTAGAGCCTAGGATCAGGACCTCTGTCTTGTCCGAGTTCAGCTTCAGTCAGCTGTTCCTCTGTGGCATTGGAGTGGATGGGGAGACGGTGGATGCTCTGTGTTCTGCCGGAGAGGAAGGAGGTGGTCCAGTCCAGAGCCTTCTCTTAGATCCCAGCATCGTGTAGGCATTAGAAAGGCCATCAAAACCCATCTTTTTCAATAATCTGTCTTCTCTGTGCACCTTCACTCTGCATCTGGTCTGCTCGCAGCGCCGGGACGCCCCTTGGCTGGGGCAGCCGTGCGCTATACAAATTTCCATAACATAACATAACATAACATGTTCGTAGTGTGCGGTGGCTAACCACTTCGAAGGTTGCTGAAAGGTCCAGGAGGATGAGGACCGCTGTTTTTCCATTGTCTAGCAGGGTCCTCATGTCGTCGTTGGCAGTGATGAGGGCAGTTTCAGTGCTATGGTTGCTGCGGAACCGGGACTGAGACAGGTCGAGGATGCTGTTCTCCTCGAGGTAGCGAGTCAGTTGTTTGTTGATGTTTTTCTTGATGACCTTGGCCGGGAACGGGATCAGGGAGGTGGGCCAGAAGATCTTGAGGTCCTTGGGGTCCGCCTTGGGCTTCTTAAGTAAGGCATTGATCTTGGCCTGTTTCCAGCTTTCCAGGAAGGTTGCTGTCTCGAAGGAGATGTTGATTACATTCCGGTGATGGGTTGCGATGGCTGTGCTGGCTTTGTTGAAGATGTGGTGTGGGCATGGGTCTAATGGTGATCCGGAGTGGATGCTGTTCATGATCTTGCTGGTGTCCTCGTCGTTGATGCAGGTCCAGGAGAGCAGGCGGTTGGTGAGAATGGTAGTCGTGGTGGTGGATATCTCCATGGTAGTCAGGGCGGTGGCAACATTGAAGCTGTTGTGCATGTCGGTGATCTTGCGGTTGAAGAAGGTGGCCAGCGAGTCGCACAGGTCTTGCGAAGGTGGGATGTTGTTGGTGTTGGAGAATTCCTTCACAATGTTGAAGACCTCTTTGCTGTTGTGTATGTTGTTGTCTAGGCGGTCTTTTAAGGAGGCCCTCTTGGCGGCTCTGATGAGGTGATGGTGTCTGCGGGTGGCATTCTTGTGGGCTGCGTAGCTGTCCGGTGTTCGTCGCAGAGCCAGTTCTTCTCCAGTTTTTTTGGCATGTTGGTCTGGAGGCCTTGAGGTCTTCGGGGAACCCGGTGGCTTTCTTGCTGGTGTGCCTGTTGGAGGGTTTCTTGAGCTGGGCAAGGGTGTTGGCGCAGTCGTTGATCCACTGTCTCAGGTTGTGGGCGGCGGTGTTGGGGTCGGCGGGTGGCCTCAGGGCAAGGGTGGTGGCTATCTAGTCTTCGGTGACCTTGCCCCAGCTGCGACAAGGCAACTGTTGGGTGCGGTGGTGTGTGGTAGGCTTCCTGAAGGTGAATGGATGCAGTGATGGTCCGTCCAATGGGATTCGGTGGTGTGGTTGAAGGAGATGTGAGGGCTTGCGGAGAATATGGGGTCAAGCATGTGGCCGGCAGAGTGGGGGATGAGCTGTCTGAGTCCGAGGTTGGCGATCATGGTGGTGGAGTTGGTGTTGTTGTTGTTCTCGAGGTGGAAGTTTAGGTCCCCGAGGAGGATGCAATCCATGGAGGCGAGGGCGTGTGTGCTGATGAAGTCGGCGATGGAGTCGCTGAACTGTGGATGGGGTCCGGGGGGTCTGTAGATTAGGGTTCCTCTGAGAATGGTGTTGGGGTTTGGAAGTGCAGGTGTTCGGCGGTGCTGAAGGTGTCATCAGTGTTGGTCGTGACTCTGAGGGAGTTCCTGTGGACGATGGTGATTCCTCCTCCTACTCCATTGGTGCGGTCCCTGCAGGTGATCTTGTAGCCTTCCGAGATGGTTATGGTGATGTCGGGTGTTGAGGAGGGGTTCAGCCAGGTCTCCGTCAAGGCGGCGACGTCTGGGGAGGTTGAGTCGAGAAGGTCTCGGAGTTCAATGGGGTGTTTGCAGGCGGAACGGGTGTTGAGGAGGATGCATCTGAGGTAGTTCGGCTATTTCCTGGGCGGAGGTTGGCAGGGCAGATGCTGGGGAAGCTACAGTTCTGGCAGGTGAAGGGTCCTTAGGTGCGCTTCGGGTGGCCTGGTAGCAGCTGTGTTCTCATCCAGAGTTGAGTGGGGGAGGGTTCTGGCATTGTAGCGGAGTCGGGCATCATGGGGTTCACGGGGGCCAGGGGTTCTTGTGCTGGGCGTGGTCCAGGCGTGGATGGGCACAGACCAGCTTGCCTCAGGCACGCCTTCGGCGAACCAATGTTGCGCCAGTGGCGTGGCCGCCCAGTGGCTGCCATATATGGGGATGTGGGAGGGAGGAGCAGCTGGGAGGCGGGAGGCATGGACAGCGAATGGGCAGTGAGGGGGAGGGGACGCAGCAGCAGGGATGGGAGCAGGGAGGGCACAGTCAGGGGCAGTGAGGGGGGAAACAAAAGGAAAAAAGAGGTAGAAATCGGGGAACAGAAGGTAGCAGAAGGACAAAGAAGGCAAAAAACGGGCAGAAATCAGGAGCCTACCACTGGCCACCAGGGATGAGGCCCAGGTGGTAGCCTGCAGGTGGAGGAGCGCCTCGACTTCTACAACAGCGGCGGCGTCAGGGCACACCGGGCGGAGCTGTGTGGTGGGGGAGCGACCTACTAGTAAGGTCAAGGGTCACAAAAATATATTGGCTATCCAGATGCAAGGGTACCGAAAAAAAATCATGACACAAATTAACTACTGTAAACCAATCTGCATCATAAGGAATTTGGTAAAGAATCACTGCTGGATTGGACACTATTGGACAACAAGGTCTTATTACCCTTGCGCAAATCGTGTACAATCCTATACTTTCCACTAGGTTTCTTAATTCCCATATTTGGTGAATTACAAGGACTCCCTAGTATCTCTCTCAGAATACTCCGCTTAATTATTTGCTCAATTACAGGCATAACTCCTGCAATAGTCTCAGGACTCATTTTGTACTGTGGTATTTTCGGAAAGTCTGCTCCCTCCTTAACCAAAATCTGAATAGGATCAACACCATTCATTAATCAATAATCTTTCCCAGAAAAATCTCATCCATCAGCTGTCATTGTGTCTCTAAATTCAACAGGCACATTATTTACTGTAAACAAAGGATATAAATCATTAATTTCTGTCCCTTGTTTTGCAAACATAATTTTAAAAGAAACCTCCTCATTTGGTGTCTGAAAAGCAATACCATTCGGTGTACAATAGATGGGGCAATGCATTTTTCACAGTAAGTCCCTACCTAAAAGATTTACTGGACTTGAGTCACAATCCACAAACGATGCAAATCTTTAAACTTCCCAATATGAACCTCTATTGGCTTAGTCACTAGTGTCTTAATATGCTTATTTGAGACTCCTACAACTTGGACAGTTTCTCCAGAGAGGGGTAGGTTTGGAGTCTCTGCTGTTCTCATAGTAGAACGGGTAGCACTAGTGTCTACAAGGAATGTAATATCATTACCTACCACTTTCCCAACCACAAAAGGACCGGACTGATTTACCTCTAGAGATGCGCCAACAATGTACTCTTCATCCGTCCCCCTCAGGCACGGTCATTGAGATGAATCCGAATCACTCTCAGAACACTGCAACCAGTATTGCAAAGCCATTTGCACATTTTGATTCTTACCATCATGTTCACCCACGTGAAAACCAGCATCCACATTGTATCTCTGTACTTGAGCATTCACATTATTTGACATCGGAGCTTGAGGCACTTGTACTTGTTGTACCTTTGGTGTAACTAGCTGTTGCTGCTGTAGTTGTTGTTGATTGACAACCACCTCATTCTGCATCTGTGGATTGAAATGTTGAACCCTTCCATTGTTTCCTTACAAGGACTTACACTTGTTCCTCCAATGTCCGAACTGACCGCATCCATAACACCGAAATCTCTTTTTCATCTCTTGTTTATTACCCTTACCTCTACCCTTTCCCTGTAACTGCACTTGAACACCTTCATTTGTTATAACATTAGGTACCTGACCATTTTGGAAATTCTGATTCTGCCCTTTCGTCTGAAAACCTGTTTGTGAACCATCAACAAAACTCCAATTTTTCTGCTGTGCCATCTTCACCTGTGCCCACATGACTTTCTCCTTTAGTTTCTTATGTCTTGATTCAATAGTATCACTGCAGTACTTTACATACCTCAGTATCTAATCCACTGGCTGAATCATATTGTTAATCTACGGTTCAAATCCAAACACAAACCTAAAGACAAAATGGCCCATATCTTTGTCAGTTATACTTTGAAAACCACTATACTGTTTAAACACTTGTAAAAGCCTTTTGTAATAAGCATATACTGATTATTTCAGCTCCTTTGTCGTCCTGTCGATCTTAACCCAATATACTTCCTTCGGAATAATCTTTCCTTTAAAATAAGTAATCACTTGATTATATTTTTTCATTACTTTTTCTGAAGGTGCTCCAGTTTTAATATCTCTAGGATATTCATCTTTTGGCCAGTCAACTGCAATCTTACACTCAGTCGATAAATCAGCTGGACCCACAATATCAAACAAGCCATCCAAATCTTTCAATAAAACGTTTGAAACTTTTACAGATCTCTATACCTGTTTCTCCCACTCAACAGGTTTCCCTGTTAATTTAGGAAACTCATTTGTAAAAGACAATATATCCTGTCTTGACCAAGGAATATGAACATATTTGCCACCTGGAACTTCTCTCATGGGATATATCATTTCAGGAGGCTCTGTCTCTGTCTCTTTTAACGGAAGAAAAGGAGATGCGGTCACACCCTTACTCGTAAATGCTACTTCTTTCTCGTCCATCTACCTTTCCATCGTTCTACGTCACCCCATCTTTTCCGAGTATTTATCAATTCCTTTATTTGCAATCGTTTTTCAGAAGCATTCAAACTCTTCAAATCCTTATCACTGAAATCCAATCTATACGTCTTTTGTAAAGCCTTAGACTTCTCAATATCCACTCTATATTCTTGTATAGTTTCCGCTAATCTCTCATGCAGGTTTTTCGCTTTCAATGTAATATTCTTACACATGAATAGCAACTCTATAACCTGATATTTGCCCAGTCTCTTTAGAATACCTGTACCAATAATCTTTTCTTCCAGATCTACCTTTAATCTTCCTGAATCCATTCTTGATCTGAATTTATCAGGTAGCATTCCCCTTATTCATTCATCCAATTTCTCTGGCGAAGGTCCCACTGAACGAGAACCCCTTGATATCGAATTTGTTTCTCTCGCATTCTGCAATAGTTTTTTAGGATTTATCTGAACACTTCTTTTTGGGGTTTCAATCACATTTTAATTTACTGGATGATCGATCAATGACGTACACGTCTAGTTTGCCTCTGATCCACCAACATTCCTAACACCATTCACCGGAACTGTCAATGCATGTACCATTGAAATATTTTGACCCTCCCTATACAACAGAACTATAGGACCAATCGTCACTGGGACTGACAAAATTTCTGCATTTCAACTCATCTGATACATTTTCTGAGTCAATTCTTCTTTTGCTAAATTAAGCATCTAAATGTCTTTTTTCTGTGCAGTTTGGAGAACCTGTGAAACCTGTGGACCATGGGAAGTTTCTATTTCAGTCATTGGTGCACTTGGAATAATCCCTTCCGGACTCTCCTAATACGGTGGAGGCCTTTTCATTAACATCTCTTCAAGTAACTCATCCTCAATTTCATCCAGATCCATATCTAATTCTAATCTTTCTATATTTTTCTTTTTCTCTTTGCACCAGCCTGATCCACAGCAACCATTACTGGATATAATTCATCTAAGATGACATCTTCCCATCCATCTCTTGATTTGAGCATCCCACTTAGCCTCTGAAAACCATCCCATCATATTTTTGTATTTTAATCCATTCCTTTCTCTCTCCCTTCTGTACCCTTCATAATCCCATTCTTCCAGTGCCTCATACTGCATAGGCCTAGGATTTGGTTTCAAGGAATTCACTCATCTTCTCAAGTTCTCCAAAATGTTCACATTAAAAGTACCATGTTCTGGGATAGCTAACACTCCATCATCCTCTGTATACCTCACCCAGTTTTTCAGCCATGTACACGTATGATACTCACATTCTAACATCATAAACGATGCAGGCGATCTTGGAGGAGGTACAGGAATTCCCTCTCTAGTCACAATCGGTTTCAGAAATCCTGAATCGCTTTTATCAACATTATTTTTCAACACTCGCTTTTCTTTGCTTAATATCTCAAAGAAACAAGGAAATCCTTCTGTATTTCTTCTCACTCTATTGGTTCACACTCATCCAGTACCAGCGCGACTCACACTAACCAACCAATCACAGCACAATACACACCGGCTTTACTGACCAATGCCAGCACGGCCTTTTATGACGTTAGTTTTACTCGTACTACTGACCCTCCCTTCACAAAATATTATGGCAATGTAAAACAATGTCTTGAACAAAATTCTTATTAGAAAGAACACAAAATGCTTACTTTGTCTGCTCCACTAATAATGAGATAGTTTGATAACTCAAAAAGATTCCTTTTACTTCCAATAAAATAACGACCAGCATCACTCTACTCCCAAACAAGTGAAAAGAGGCCTTAGTACTCCTCTGGGGATTAGGCCAAACATTCGAAGAGGACTTTTTCTTAAAAGAGGTCTTGGTACTCTGCTGGGGATAAGGCCAGAATTTCAGAAGCGGACTTTCCACTATTTCAAACACTCTCCTTATAACAGAATAACAGCCTGATTCATCAAGGTGAGTATTTGCTATTCCTTAATAGCGATTATTAAGGAATCGCTATTAAGGAATAGCAAAATGCTATTCACCAAGAAATTGCTAAATAAATTGCGATTTCTAATTATTCCTTAATTGCGATTAGCAAATTGCTAATCGCAATTAAGGAATATCTCCCCATTCATTCCTATGGGCCTAATAGGAATGAATGGGAAGACATTTCAATGTGCGAATCGCAATTAGCGATTCGCATATTGAAATTGCGATTTCAAGGGTGCAGGGGTGTCCAAAGGACACCCTGTAGCACCCCTGAAATGTATGCTACATATGTGTTGCGCACACACATGGCCCAAGGACATGTGTGTGTGTAACATGAAACTTAGAAAAATGAATTTAAATGAATTTTTCTAAGTTTCCGCTATTTACCACGAGGTTTGACCTCGCGGTAAATAGCGGGAAATTTTTGCGAAATTCGCAAATTAAAAATGTTTCAAGAATAGCATTTAAGGAATCTCTAATAGAGATTCCTTAAATGCTATTCCTCGCAAATATGCAAATTCTTAAATAGCGATTTTTGCATTTGGGATGATGAATCCCAAATGCAAAAATACCGCTCGCAAAGGGCCAGATTCTCAGAATCTGTCCCTTTGCGACCGGATTTAACAATGATGAATCAGGCTGTAAGTCCCTAAAATAACATCAATAGCATTTCACTGTTCGATATTACAACAACAACAGACAAAGTACTTCCAACGTGTGATACTTTTCCATACTACTTGTCTTGCCACAAGGCTTAAATAACATCCCGGGATCTTAGGTAACTCCATATCCATACTTCTAGACCATTTAAAGCAAAGATACTAACTTTTCATATTAGTAACCAAAATCATTAAATTAACCATTCATTTGCCAAATTAACAAATATAACCATCAAATTCTGCTACCAAAACTGATCCAGCTATCCGGGACTCATAATTTTCTAATGACATGGCCCGATTTCCATTACCCAACAAGTCCCTTCACGCTGGGTTAGTGTTTTTCAAAACTATTCCAATTTCAAACTATTCCAATTTACCAATTTCCATTTAGTACCCTCATTTCTAGAATAATGAATTTGGCAATAGAATCTTTATATAGTTAATTACACTTGGCAAACCAATACTTGTATCAGATAACTCATAATCTAGAATTAACACACTCCTAATAAAGACAGACTCTTTTGTAAATGTATAATGTTTATCCAAATAATGTGAAGTAATTCTCATCAGTATCAGTACCACAGTACAAATCATAGATCATCACAAGGCAAACAACATCAAAAGAGAAAATGAGAAATACATATCAAAGACAATGCATAAAGGAGTGTATAGGCGAAGAGACAAAAGATTCAAAGATAAAATAAATTTGCAAATGAATATGCAAATTCAGATTTCAGACTATACTAACCCAATTAAGAAAAGGAAATACTACTCTCTGGACATGAGAACAGCAAGGGCCCCTCAAGAGGATTTGAAGAGGCAAAGACTAAGTCAGGAATCAGCGAAACAGGAACAGTCAGAATCAGATTAGGAGACAGCAAAAAAGTCCTCTCCTCATTCAGGTAGGACAGTAAACCAGACGACAAACGACAATCTCACCCCAACAGTCTGTCAAATTGTCTACCCAAACCCCCTCCCTCCAGGCACCATAATTATACCCTAAAACCCAAATGTCCAATCCACACATGTATCTAAGCTTAGCGATTTCTCCACATTTGATTGGTTAAGAACGGGGGTGTATTGTCACACCACTCTCGGCATGTCCATCACACTAAATGTCCCATTGTTTTATTTACTCTGATATCAACTTCTACCCCAGGAAATAACAATCTGAGCCTCTCTCATTCTTCTCTTCCTCTACTCTGGTAATGTAACAAACTTTGTATATCTTTTTGTGCTGATTGCGCTTCTGCAGAGGAAAATTCCCTCTGCTTTTCGCATTGTTATTTCATACAGGTCTTGGCAGGCACTCAGGATTCAAAGGACAAAATCATGTTCCACCTTCCTCATCGCTCTCAATTTTTCATCTTTTAATACATTTTATTTTCTTGCATTTTTATAACCCGTTATTTGTCATGCAGAATAAAAAAAAAAAACTTCTATGAAAAACAAACACAAACATTTATTATTCACTTGAAAGGCTTTTTCTCTATGCACCAACCCAATGCTGCATTTATCCCTTCCCAGCACAACCCATGTTAGTTATTACTTTTCCCTAGAAGACATTAATAACGTGCACAAAAGCAGCATTAGTCCTTTTTATTTTCGTTAGTCAAGAAGCCTTTGTGGCCTACTTTTAGTACTTTAGTATGTGCTTGCGCAGTAGCATTTTCCCTCATGTTAGACCTCTTTCCACATAATTTTCACTGCAAATGGTTAGTAAATGTTACTGAGTGTTCAATCCGAGCAGGTTTTAATTACACAAAAAGCCTGCTCTCTCGCTTGTTTGAATGTATCTAAAAGAAAGATTAAAAAAACTCTCTTTTGTTGCAATATTTCTTGTCATCCATGCCCTCACTGGTCCAATCTTCTCCATGACAGTCCATCTAGGAGTGTCCCTGATCAAGCCAATGTTGAACTAATGGAACTACTACCCTCTAAATGCGGATGATGGACTTATGTTCTCCAATTCTAAATCTTATTTCCCTGCCAATCTCTTCCACGTATACCTAACCACGTATACCTAACCACAGGGACATAGAATGACATATACAACATTAGAGGTCCTGCAGTTTGTCATGTCCCATAGCTAGATGGTCCTATGTCCAACTTTAACTTGTTTGACATTAACCACATCTGTGATTACCCTTAATAGGGTTAGTCCCTGTGATAGATCTCTGGCAGAAATGCTCTTGTGCTTTAGGTCTAGCTCTCACTAAGAGACTTCTGAAGTCCTGGTTCTCCCTGACGGCAAACAATAGTTTAGGAAGTTTAGGTTCGACTGCCAAAAATACACTGGATCCCATCCCATCTCCATATTACCCCTTAAAGAAAACATCCTTTCCACCATGCAGCCTGATCTACTCTATGGCCTGCCTGCTCTGTCAAATCCCATCTTAAAGCACACAAAACGAAGACACCTCTATCATTCCGCTGCATTAAACCCACCCATGTCACACTGTCCTCATCTTCTAAAATAGACACAAAATGTACATGTCACTCATATACAGCTTAAACTCCAATCTTTCAAGAAGTAAACTGTTTATATTAAGCTTCACTGTAGCAAATCTGCCATTTTTCATGATCTCTGTGTTTGAGTGAGGTGTTAATTCTGCTCAAGCAACATCCACAATACCTGTCAGGATGACCCACAAACGTTACAAAATTTACCTGTACCTAATCCTTTGGTAACTTGGAACAAAGCAGTCTCTGGCTTAACATAGAGGCAATCTGGAAAGAATAACTGCAGTACACAAATAAATTGAGAACACAACAGGACAAAAATCCTACACCAACTTAGAAAAATAAAGGAAACTTTAATATATTTGTCACCAAACCCACCAACACCCAATCAGTAGATCTGGAGTTATGAATTTTTAAAGTTTAAGGCAAAAACTAGCACCTAAAAGGTCAAAGTGTGAACCATGGACATCTAGCTGTGCAAGACTTGGTGAAAGTTGAAAGATATGGCCAACTGTTATAGAGCATGAGTTGGGTACAAAGTTTGATTGGTCTCAGTCGGTGCTTACCTTTGAACTTAGAAGAAGTTTTAACACAATGTTTCGGAAAGGGTAACATTTGAGTGGGGCAAGGCTGCAGGTGATGTCCATGGAGGAGGTGTTGTCGTCGGGACACAGCTGGTTGAAAACTCAGTGAAGGTTTCTTCGTTTGGACCTAGTCTCTCTATTGGAAGCTGAAAATATCCAGCAGGAAGATCCTGGTGGGTGTAGCCAATGAGAGTTCCAAGAGAGCTAACACCCCTTTAACGAAGGACCGCTGAATAGGTTTTGCTGCTGTGGAGAAGAAAGTAGCAGAAGCTGCAGCAAAGTCAGGCAGATTGGTCCTGGTCTACTCAATACAAACTAGAGGAGTGCTACTTGGAGGATTAGGACTCACTCAGGTTGGGTTGAGGTGCAAGTACAAGATGGTTGGAGACTTTTCTGTACCTGCAGCCCTGATCAAGAGGCGGGCCTAGTATCCCTTGGAGTCACTCTGATAGTCCTGGGTTCAGAAGTAGAGCAGGGCTCAAACAGTGGGGAGGCCTCCGAGGGTTCAAGGAAGGCACCGGGAAGAAAAGCAGTCCTTGCATATGCAGCAAAGCAGTCTTGTATAGTACACAACAGGCCACAACAACAGCAGACCTCTAAGAGTTTGTCCACAGGTTTAGAACATGATCTGACAGCAGGCTCTCGAAGTCCTATTTTTATAAGTGGTGCCAATTGAAGCAGAATTCTAAGCCTGGGCGTAATTTGCAGAACTCCACAAAGTTACAAAAAAACTCTGCGAAGTTCCGTTAGTGGCGGAGTGCAATGCAAACTGCAGTTTTTGCTGATATTTCTGCCGCTCTGGTACAATTTCTACCCAAGCTGCAGCTTGCGCTCACGAACTTACCGTTCACCATCACAAGCGGGGAAAAAGCTCTGCTGTACATCACGAAGCAGAGTTTTTTACACTCCGCAGGCTCCGCGGAGTGCAGAAAACTCTGCAAACTCGGCGAACGGCCACATCACCCAGTAACTACAAGACCTACACTGGCTCCATGTAGAGAAGAGAGTAACCTTCAAGCTACTCACTCATGCCTACAAATCCCTCCACAACACCGGACCCCTATACCTCAATGAAAAAGTCCCCTTCCACGTACCCAAGAGAAACCTTCGCTCCACCAATCTCGCCCTCACCAAAACCACACGCATCCGCAGAGCTGGAGCAGGCAGAAGAGCCTACTTCTTCATCGTGGAAAAGACCTGGAATGAGCTCCCACTCAACATCAGATGTTCCAGCACTGCACACATTCAGTAAGAACCTAAAGACCTGGCTCTTTGGCTGGTCTGGAGCTGCACTACATTCCCCCCTACCCAGGGTCTTCAGACCCTCATGGGTGAGTAACTTCACAAATCCCTGATTGATTGATTGATGTATGCTTGCAGAGTTTACTTTATTTTGTTCACTATCCTCCATGACGCATTTCGGCCAAGCCTGGCCTTGATCACATAAAACATAGTATTTAACAATATACATATATTCACATTTCATACATAATCTATTGATAACTGAACAGATAATTGTTAGAACCAAAGAGCTTATGAGTTCTGTGCCATTTATTAATAATAAGTTGTTTCTACTTCAAAAGGAACAAAATAAGACTACCAGAGTTATGCTGATTATATTTACAGATATTCTCATGGATGTTTCCCCTTTGGTATAGCTGTTAGACTGAAATAGTAATCATATAAGAGCAAGATCCCAAGTGGTCCTGCCTATGACATCATATAGTCTAATCAAAATCCAAGATGGCTGACAAATATTAAAAAATGCCCATGTTGGATCTAGATTGTGATATCATAAATATAAAACCAAATTTGCCGCCAATAAGGGCACTAGGAATAAGTAGTATACACTAAAGCAAAAGTAAACTTATAATTTGCATCCGTTGTATCCTTTCAACACATACTATGAACATTTGGAAAATATTTCTATTGTAACTAAACAACACAAGACTATATTAAACCCTTACATCATTTCCATGTTATGGAACAATGATGATCTAGTTTGTATACTGTCTTAGTCTTGATACCAATTTCCACTGCAAAAGCAAAGGGAGGATTGCCTTTGAACATTTGCATTGATTTAAGCACAACTGTTTGCACCCACATCAAATGAGTTGTGCAATTGTGTTGGATTGTGCAATGTGGTATCATTACTCTATCAATCTGCTTCAAGCACCAATCATTTAAACTTGTTAGTTTGTGTATGGGCAGTAAAACACCAAACCTGGCCCTCTTGGTACACAGATCTATTACAAATGTTAAAGAAAAGCGTATTGTGTAGGTGAGACTTTTTCAAGAGTTCTGTTGTCATTTGCAAATATGAATTTTTTGAGCATCGTTCATTTCATGAAAGTGCAGCTATACATTAGTACAATGAATCTCTCAACAATTCCGAAATAAACTCAATCATAGAACTTTGCCGATCTGACAGAGGAATCTCTGACAGAATATCGACCGACAGAATATCGACCTACAGCAACATCGACGCTGGAATATCGAAGGCCAGTATATCGACACCCTATTTACAACATGGTAAGTACAAAAATATCAAAAGTAAAATATCGTAATTAAAAATATTGGTTTTTTTTCTGTTAAAAAAAAGGTAAATAAAGTAAATAATACTTATAAATAATACTTATAAATAAATTAAAAATATTAAAACATAGTTAATAATGTTTACAATTAATAAATAATACATATTTAATAATAAAACTTTAATTAAAAATAAACATACAATATATAATATATATACTTACTTAATTACAATATTTTAATTAATTATAAATTGATAACAAATACCATAAATTACAAATACATCTACACACATAAAATAATAACATGAATAAAAATAATTAATTATGTTTAATAAATTTAAAAAATGAAATATACTTTCAATATTTTAAAAGTTAAGTAAATACAACATTATCTAAAATAATAAAAACATATTAAATACATAAATAAATAAAAATACAATTTAAAGTCCCAAAAAACCTACATTAATGAAAACATTGGATAGCGTAGAATGTAAAATTACTGTTCCCACTCCAGAAAATCAAGCAGTTGGGAAAGCATTAATTATCATAGGGGTAAAAATTACTATTCCCACTCAAGAGAGTGCAAAAGTAGGGAAAGCGTTGGATAGCGTAGAGGTAAAAATTACTACTCCCACTCAGAGAGTGCAACAGTAGGGAAAGCGTTGGATAGCGAGTGGGTAAAAATTACTATTCCCACTCCAGTGAGTGCAACAGTAGGAAAAGCATTGGATAGAGTAAGGGTAAAAATTACTACTCCAACTCCAGAGGGTGCAACAGTAGGGAAAGCGTTGGATAGCGGGTGGGTACAAATTAGTATTCCCACTCCAGAGGGTGCAACAGTAGGGAAAGCGTTGGATAGCGTAAGGGTAAAAATTACTATTCCAACTCCAGAGGGTGCAACATTAGGGAAATCTTTGGATAGCGTAGGGGGAAAAATGACTATTCCCACTCCCAAGAGTGCAACAGTAGGGAAAACGTTGCATAGCGGGTGGGTAAAAATTACTATTGCCACTCCAGTAAGTGCTACAGTAGGGAAAGCATTGGATAGCATAAGGGTAAAAATTACTATTCCAACTCCAGAAGGTGCAACAGTATAGAAAGCGTTGGATAGCGTAAGGGTAAAAATTACTATTCCAACTCCAAAAGGTGCAACAGTAGGGAAAGCGTTGGATAGCACAGGGATAAAAATTACTATTCCAACTCCAGAGGGTGTAACAGTATCGTTAATTATTTACAATTAAATTATTTCCCACCCAATTCCCCTATAAACCCACAACTCGCTACAGAAATAAAAACATACATTAATTAAAATTAATTTATAATTCCTAAAAATTAATAATTAATTTTGTATATTTAAATTACTTCCCACCCTATTCCCCTATAAACCCACAACCCGCTCCGGTACTAAAACATAACATTTACTTAAAAAGAACATTATTAATATATAAAAATAAAACACATATAATTTTGAAAAATTTAAATACTTAACAAAAACATATTACACATACAAAATTAAAAACAAATATCGATATTAGTAACATCGAAATTAGTTACATCGATATATATGCTATCGATATTGCTAACTTCGATATTACTTACATCAATATAAATAAATTTGATATTCCTTACCTTAGGGTTGATATTCTGTTCAACGATATTCTTGACATCGAAATTCTGTACCTTCGATATTTGCAACACGATATTTGTGTGGGTCAACAATTAGGACTCGATATTTTGACTGTTATCCTGACAGAACTGTAAATGCAGGAGTAGTAGCAGATAGTACCATCCAGGTGACTTAAGCTACTTTCTTCCCTGTCCCATGAAAAACCGACGTGGTGTTGCAACCTTCACAGCATAGAAAAAGGGCAGAGAATCACATAAATCAACGCCTAAGCTTGCTACAATACTGTGAGCTGGTATGTAGTGGAACTGTTTTCCTGTAACAAATGCTAACCGCAGTTCTTGACATCAAACGTTTTCAGAATTAGCAATTGCAAGGACGAGGACATCAGTATCTACTGAATCATTATTTTGGAATGACCTTCACATGCTGCATGGAAAGATTGATGCGTAACTTGTGTGTCTGCTTCCTCATAATTGCAAGGCAATATCACTTTTTAATTTGGAATTGCAACTTTGTCCTGGCAGGTGACAATCAGTTGCTTTCCTTTGATGTTTATAGGTTGCACATGCCTACTCAGTAAAGCAAACAACTCTGGGCCTGATAACGAATTTGGCAGACAGGGTTACTCTGTCACAAATGTGACAGACATCTCACTGCCCAAATTACAATCACATTATATCCTATGGAACTTGCAATACGGTGGTTGGGATATCGGCCATCTTTGTGACGGAGTATCCCATACCCCAAACTCGGAATCAAGTCCTCTGTCTTGTTTCCAGCTCTTCTAAAGAAACTATGCCAATCTTTGGGTACAAGAGTGTTAGATGTGACTCAATTGCAAACACCCTCACCACATTTTTCTCTAACACTTTGCTTGATGCTTCCAGTAATATATACATCTCACACAAGTTTCAATCATTTCACTTTCCTAGTTTTTATGTAGGGTATAAAAACTGTTGGAATGTAATCATCAAATGTTTTGCAAGACTAAGAAGGTAGCATATTTACTATAGCTGCACCATCTCATATATGTGCATCCACCTCTGGAGCAGTGTTGTGTATAGTGGTACTTCGGGAAATACAGTCAAATAGCCACAACTTCTGTCCTTGTCTGAGTTTTCCATTCACAGATATAGATGGCAGAAAAGGCTCATTCTTATGCTTGAAAAATTCTTCCAAATTACCATTTCTTCTCTGACAACCGATATATAATCTAGCCAACAGATTGCAATAACTTTTAAAAAATGAATCGTTTGTCTTTGGACTCAGAGTTTTTACACAGACTGGTGCAGAGTAATTGAAGTTTGTTCCTTGTATTGAATCTGTTATGTGCTTCGAACACGTTTGCAACACCTCATGAAAATATAAGTTAGGTTAATATCTACCTAATCCAATTAGAAAGCTCCCATATTTATTTATGGAGTTGTCTAAATTAAAGGTTACTTTGATAAGCCTTCCTCTGCAATATGTACATGTATCAACATTCATTTGATGTGCATGATTTAAACAGGTTATGTGGAAAACCCTGAATATAGCATCCGCTTTTCCTATGGTAGTGATATCAGCTTGCACTAACATAGTGGTCCAGTATATGATATGTGTAGTGGGGGGACTGGATTCTCTGATTGAGATGCCTTCAGGGAGAACGTGGCATTTAACAGGGGCTCAGCCTAGCAAGAGGAGATTGTGTAGAATGGAACTGGCCTTTTGATGCAGAGATGTGTTTAAGGGGGAACCTGTATGTGGATAAACCTACTAAAATAGAGTTTGTGTGGTGTGTACTGGACTTTTAATCTGGCTTTGTTTAGGTCTTTTCCCATCTTGCCCCACTTCACTGGAACAAACGTCCTTTGTTCATCCTTGCATGTCAAAGTTCACCTAGCTGTTTAAATGCCACCTCTACTTAATGCCTGTTTTTCAAGTGCAGAGATCAGTGATGGCAGGTGCAAGTAAGAGTAGCGTGGCGGTGGGGCAGGGGGATGGGGTGAGTCGACAGACGACAACAAGAGAAAATAAAATGGAAAAAAGTCAGCAATCTGGCGAGCACTGGGTAAGTGTTTTTCTTTTTTATATGTTATTGTCCCTCGTCTTTGTCTGTCAACTCCCCCACTCCCCAGCCCCAACGCCCCACGGCTCTACTTGCACAAGCCATCACTGGCCGAGATGTCCCTTCGGGGATGAGTTGTGCACTATATTATGTTTCGAATAACATAACGTAACATTAGGCAGATAGATGTATGTGGCCCACCATTATATGCTATATGTAGTGGGAGGCTGCAGTCTTCGAACTGAACAATTTTAAGGGATACATTTGCATGTAGATGAGGCTCAGCATATTATTAGCTGTTGTGTCCAGTGGGGAACTGTATGTAGAAGAGGGTTGGCTTAGTAAAAAGGTGAAGTATGTTGTACTGTACAAAAAGAAAAACCCACATTAATTTTCAAAGTCTCTTTAACACATTCCTTTCGCACTGGACTGAGCTCTTCACAGACAGACCTGTACCCCACCACACACATTACATATTGAATCAACAGGTATTATAGAAAGGTCTGTGAAAAAACGAGCATTAAATGCTTCACAGAGAAATTCATTTTCTCTCAGGAGGCTCTCTTAAAAGCAATACAATTTGTGAGCTGTTTGCTTGGAAGATATATATCCAGGCAGAGGCCTTTTCTGTTTACCCCCACATATCTTCGTTCTATGCTGAGCATTCCAGTAGAAATCAAATTAGTGTGGGTGCTTTAATCTGTCGGCGATCTAAGGCGGGGACAGAAACACAGGGGTCAAGAGCAAGCTGTAAACATCAGGTATTAGGACAAGTAATGCAATGTTGGTATAGGGAAACTGGAAGTAGGATTCAGAATATAGAACTTGATGATGTACACAACAGGCAATGGCACAAATAATGCTCTGCTGGTGCAGGTAATAACAAAGAAATTCAGAAAAGGGTCAGAAATCTAAAACAGAGCAAGGAAATTAGGGAAACCACTGCCAACTCAGTGAATAGGTGCTCAAAAGCCCATGTGGGAAATTCAAAATATAAAGTTGGAAAAGGCTAGGCAGAAATAAGATGGCCCTAAAGCAAGGAAAACATATCAAGAACAATGATGCACAGGGCAGCCACAGAAAAGCAGTAGCAGGCAACAGGACTTCTCTCAGGATTACAAAGGTTCAGAAGTGCAAGCAACTGGAGAAGAAAGTAGGTGCTCCCTGTAATGGTAATTGAAGCACACATTATGAATGCAGAAGCCAGTCTTAAATCCCTTATTCCAGCTCATAGACACAAACAGTGATTGGAACTCAGAACATGTGAGCTTGCTGCAGCACAGTATAGATGAGAGCAGTTAATTTCCCTCCTCTAGCTCTCTGCCTGAAGGAGCGCATTGAAGTTCCAGGAAGCTACCAGTGGGCAGAACAAACATTTACAGAAAAAGAAGAATCGAATTTTGTTTCTGTAAATGGCACAAATCCATGGAAGAGAGCACATTGGCATTCCCAATTTGTTAACACAGTGTTAAATATATAATAAGATTCACATAAAATGCCCCTCTGCAGTACTATAATGCATTAGGAGATAGTAAGTAAACCCTGGAATGTAATCTGGATTGGATCAGATTTCCAAGAGGATTTGCAAAGTCTGTAAATGAACAGTGAAGTGCAGCACAGGTTCCAAACCAGTCTTCACAATGGAAGCAGGCTCACAGAACATCTTCAAGTAGTACCACTCGATGAAGGGATCCTGTTACTCACTTCGATTGAAAACTTCTGCCTCTCTTTGGAAAAGGAATAAAAAAACGTGTATGCCCCTTCCGTCCCGTCGTACAGGCTCCCACCCATCATACGGAACTTCTTAAATGGCTGAGCAGTGTAAAACTCAATGCATGCATAATGTGCATGCACTCGGGGCAGACAAATCAGGCACAGTACTGGGTTGGTTGATCCAGAAGAACCAGACTTAACCCCCTATCACCACCGCCATAAGGAGAGGGTTTGACACCTTGAATAACGTGAAATTCACAATGCCTTCACTGCCCACTACAAGATGATGTATGGGTCAGCCATCTCCACAATGCCTGAGGTAATGCATACCTGACCCAATCCCCATTCAGCGTATCACTTAGACTCAGCAGCACAATCTCAATCCTCCCATTACCGTGGTGAAAATTAAAGATGATATCTGCTCTTTAGCAATGGGAGAACTCGAGGCCCAGATGAGCTAGCACAGGAATTTTACTGTGCCTTGTCTAATCTTCTTGTGTCACGGCTGGTAACTACATTGTGGAGGGAGAACTTCCCTCATTCCTATGAGAAGCCCTGTTAGTCTCTATACCAAAGCCAAGAAGGAACACTGAGATCTTAAATTCATATTGGCATCTAGAAATCATTAACACCCACTATAAAATCTTAAGCAGAATTCTGGCTGACAGGGAGCTCCTGCTCTTGTCCCTTATGGTACATTGTGATCTGAACGGTTTTGTCCTTGGGCGTAGCACCTCCAAGAACACCCACAGGCTCTTTCGCATCATGAATTTCAGCCTTCGCACATTCCCCCGGTCGGCCTGTTTTATGCTGAACCAGGAGAAGACGATTGACCCAATAAACTGGACTTAGCTTTTATATTACTTTGCTGTATGAGCCTGCGTGAGCAGCACCCACTGAGGCTCACACAACTCCTTTACATATGCCCAACTACGAAAGTATGCATAGGACACTATATAGAGAGTGTCTCAATTAAACTTTAGTTTTGGTCTTAAGTTTAACTTAAGACCAAAACTTAGGTTGAACTGAGTCAAAGTTTTGGTCTTAAGTTTAACTTGAGACCAAAACATAAGTTTTATCTGGGACAAAGTTTTGGTCTTAAATTAAACTTAAGACCAAAATCTAAGATTAACTCAGACAAAATCCTAACTTTACTATCCCTAAATGTCCTTTTTGAATATCAAAAGTCGTAAAGTTAGGATTTTGTCTCAGCTTACTTTTGTGAATCGGGCCCATCGTCTTAATGAATCCTCCCTGATGCTAGTGTTGGATGTAGTAATAAATTTGCACATGAGACCCTTTTAGAGGGTCCCCTGAAAACCTACCAAGCACTAATGTGGTTTCTGATTTGTTTTCACGAGCCTGTCCCTCCCAGACATGTTTCTGACCTCCTGGGCTGAGAGCCAGCACTCTCAGAGGACAAAGAAAAAGCCTGCTCTGGGCAGAGTTGCTTCACATCTTCTACAGTATGGGTGGCATTCCGGGACGGAAAACTTCGAAGGCAATGCTGCCTTTGAAATCCAACCCAGGAACATCCAGATAGGGGGGGAGGCTAAACCCCTTTTCCTGCTCCACCTTTTGAAAAGGGAAGGCAGGAAAAATATTTAAAAATTCCACCATCTTGGAATAGAGAGAAAACCTCCCGCTAGTGAAGAAGTGGTCACTAGAGGGTGTAGACACCCTGATGGTGTTGACACCTTGATGGTAGGTAGCCCATTGGCTACTATCTGCCTTCCCTTGTCACACGCCTACATTTAGTATTTAGGTGGCACCCCGAGACCTGAACATCAGACAAGTAAAAACCAGCATAAAGAAGACCCACTTCTCAAAAACTGAAGCCCTGCTGCAGACAAAAGGTGCCAAGCCCTGCCTGCTGCCTGCCGGCTGCTGCTGTGTCATCCTGAAACCTGAAAGGACTCCTACAACCCCGGAGCACCTTCAGCTTTCAAGAAATCACCATGAATCTCCCTTGGAGTGAAGGAGTCAGTCCCCTGCACAAAGCAGGTACCAATCCTAAGAAGTTTGGTTTGTCGACTTGCTGCTCCCCAATACCTCGACCCAGCACCAAAGCAAGAAAATGTACAGCAGATCTAAAGGGTCGGACCCCCAGCAACAAACACCAAGAAGAAGAGTACACTCTGGACTCCTGAAGCACCAGAAGCAAACACCCATCGAGGGAAGTCAAGACCCCTCAGACGGGCCTCCCCACAAGAGGTGGCGATTTCTTCCAGACTGCGCCTCGTTCAATCAAAATCTTGCATAGAGTTTACGTCTCTGGGCCCAGACTAGTTTGAATGGCAAGAGTAGATAATGGGAAATGTAGGAGACAATGTGGTCAATTAGGCACATTCATGTACATAATATGGGAATGTGGGAGTGTTCAGAGATATTGGAAGAAGATACATGACTTTATGAGCGAGGTGCTAGACTCTGGTATACAGCCTGAAGCCAAAACTGCCTTCTAAATGTGTGGGAGCCCACTGACTTCAATAGTATAGACAAACTATGGGTTACACTAGGTCTAAAGATGGCGAAAGGAAACATTGCACAGTTGTGGGGGGCAGAGGCATCGCCAAAACTTAAGGCCTGGAAAGCGGATATGGACTGGTGTAGGATTAGCAAAAGAACAGTATACATTGCACGTGGATGCCCCAAAAGGTGGTCCGCAGTGTGGAGTAAATGGAGTGCCTACGGGGGAATTTATGTGTCCCACTGGTTGTCCCCTCCTTTGAAAAACCAACGACTCCGTAAATACTGTAATCTACTTAGTTTTCAGTTGAATGTACTCTGTGATCAAATGTATTCCATCCTATGTTGTCGGATAATTTTCTTGTAACTATACTACAATGTCGATCATTCTTAATGTTCAATATAAAGATTTATAAAAAAAAGACACCTGAGACCCACTTCCTGAATGGCCCAGCTCTCCTGAGATAGCCTCTCGAACCAACCAGCCTGATTCCAATGGTCGCCTTACTCTTGTGACATCTTCCCTCCGAGGAGCCCCGCCGGACTTACCTGTAAGTCCATCTGTGCATTGCTTTTTCAAGTGGTCCCCTTTTCATGCTGAAACTTCTTACCTGGCCCCGACATTGACGTAAAACAAGAAAGTGATCTTTATGAAAGCATTGCCTGAATTTCTATGCATTTTTCTACTTTTTCTCTATTGTTTAATTTATACTGCACTAACACATTCACTCCAATGTAAATGGCAGAAAGTGACATGTGCACAACCCACACACGAAGAACTACAATTGCTGCACACAATGGATACTGAGTGACACCTGATATGATGGACCACTAAGGGGCTGTTGACTAACACTTCTTGATGCTAAATGGTGTAATGGTCTCACTCACCGCTTTATGATTTCGAGAAATTCCTGATTGAAACTTATACATACACAAAGCCTCCCTAAAGCAAGAAAAATAAATTGATATTTCCTGTTTGCCAATGCCATCTACCCACGTTGCTACTTAAGATGCACCTATCTATAGCCCATGTTATGGTCCTGTCAAGAGTTGGCTGGTTTCTGGTCTGCAGTCTCACACCACTGATAAACATGGTATGGGCACGGCACCTTCCGCTAATGGGAGATCTGTGTCCTGGAGGTCTTTCCACACTATAACAAACAGAAGGGTCTCTTCAGCTTTTTCGATCTAGCCATTGTACTCGTGATCTTATCAACTACACTTTTCTGGAAAAAGGCATCACCCCCGGCCATGGCAACATGGTGGCAAGGGGTGGTGACCTGGGTGGATGCGGAGAGTGTGCTACTTTGAAATGAAGTATCCCAGGGCTCCATAACTACTTGCGTGTGCTGAGTTCGGACATGTCTCTTAAAACTTTTCACACCTACCCAATTTATTCATCAGTACAACAGAACCCAACTGAGGGTTCCTTCCCAAAGCTCATGGGGAGGGGCAGGTCTACCCTCTCTTTGTTATACAGAGATAACATGGTCTGTTTTGGCATTGTGACCCTGCTCTGATATGACTCCTACAGCATGCCTGTTACACGAGCACCTCCTCAACATGCACTCTACATATCACACTCCACTCAATGCATTCTTAATTTACAGCACACCTACTTGCTTTAAAGCATCAAACAACTGGCATAGATGACCTCAACATGAATCTTCCAGAAGACAGCCCTCACCAAATTAATCATCTGCACCTGTTACTTGCTCTAAGCAATTTGAACTCAATCTTTATGAACATTCTAAAACATCTACTAGATGACAGCCTCATCAGATTAATCATCTGCACCTGTTCTTTTTTATATATGCAATTAGAAGGTGACATTTGTGAACATTCTAAAGCGCCTTCTAGAAGGTAGCTTCATCAAGTTAGTGCTGCACTTGTTCCTTGTTGCAAACAACTACAATGTGACCTTTATGAACGTTTGAAAGCAGTCTTATTTAAAGACCATCCATACTCCTCCCATTTGCTTAGCCTCTTCACCTGCCACTTACCCGTTTCCCGGGTTCCAGGACTCTGCCTGGCCAGCTCCCTTGATCCTCCCATTTGGAGCTCACCACAAAGAATATGTCTCACAACAGGATGGAAAAAAGACCAAGAAGAAAAGGAGAGACGCTTCAACAGACTTGATTGGTACCCCGGGCAGAGCTCATTCGCAACATCATGCTGCAAACAAAGGTAACCAGTGTTTTTGTTCATCTTCTCATACTGTTGGCAGGGCTCTGCCAGAGAGGACTTGGGTGAAGCGAACCCCGTCCAAATTTGCTCATGGGTTTGATACTAAAGACAATCTAAATGAAAACAAAACAGCAACAAAACTAAAGGTTGGTTGAGATTCGAAAAGCTTTTGTGAGGTGATACCTTAAGAGATAGAGTTAATACTAGACTAAAGTACAATTATTTGTTTATAGGTACAATATCTGCCTGTACCATCGATCAGACTATTGTGATGCCTGCTGCAATGTTCCTGTTGAGTAGATGATCCAAAGCATCTTTGACTCTACACTCTCTCTTCATCCCAACCCCCTTCCCTCTGGGATTTGCCACCCTAGCAGTGTTACCTCCTGTAAACCGAGTGCAAGTCTTGGGTTGCAAGTTCTTAACTATATGTCCCTGTAACCTTTGGTTTTATCAGTGGTTTTCAATGATTTTTTAAATAGTTGTTGGGTTTGTAGAGTGGTGGAGAAACGGGACTGAGCCTTCGATCAGTTCTCAGGAATCCTGCTGTGCAGGACTTACAGGAGTTACCAGGAGGGCTTCTTGGACCCCAAGGTCCTTCAGGAGTAGTGTGGACTTTATCCCCAATCAGTAGTGTGCCAGGAGGTGCATTTGCAGAGTGGTGGAGAAAGAGGGCATGGCCTCTGAAGACCTCTTAGCAATCCCGCTGTGTGAAACTTTCTGGCCGTAACAGGAGGGGTAGTTGGTCTCCAAGGACATCCTTGGGTGCCAACTACCCCTCCTGTTACCTCTAGTAAGTCCCACACAGCAGGATGACTGAGAGGTTGTGGGGGCCACGCCCCCTTGTAGCGGTGGACCTCAGCAAGGCCTACCAGTGCTAGGGCTTCGCCCTTCTCTGCACGAGTCCTCAGACCAATAGGATAGAAGTTGGCACAGAAACTGGAATAGAAAACAAAGTATTTATTAAACTTCATGAGGTGGAACTACATTCACACAACACCCTTCGGCAATGTATGAAGTAGCACACTTAAAGAAAGGAGCTTGTTCCATTTATACCCACACAGGGGCTCAAAAGAAGGCAGTACAAATACAACAAGAAGGTTTTTAGGTACATATAAGGTCATACAGAAAATGCACAGTCAACAAGAGGGAGGAGCTAACAGTTACTAATTCTGTTGAACACATCCTGACAGTTTCAGACTAACAGCAGCTGCATGGACAGCTGCGAGCTCAACTGAGCATGTGCGAAGCAGAAGAAGCTAAATATAACCTGTCTCTAGGCAGATTCCAAGAGCAAACAACAGCAAGGTAGGACAGAGAACATGGCATGCACGTGTTAGCACATGGCAAACAAGATGGCTGCTAGAACTACAAAATGGATTCCACAAAATGGATAAGATAACCTCTAAATACAGGATGGCTTCTGCTAATGCTAACCCAATCACTGCCAAATTACTAACAGCTGATCATTTTAGCATCATCCGAAGACATTCGTTCATCTGAAGTAATCTAGATATGCATCCTGTACATCGATGCTCATCAGTTCAGTGACCTCTTTATTTAGCATTTGTTGGGCTTTCATTTCTGCAACATTTCTCTTGGCTGGTGTACAATCAATGATGCTAACAGAACAAAGCATAGGACCACAATGTATACATATACAGCATGTAAATAGTATCACCAATAGTATACATAGCATAGTCAGTAGCTTCCAGCCCCAAGTAATAAAGAGTGTCCACATCCAATTTGAAAAAGTCCATGTACCAGTCTCTGGATGAATCTCTGCAGCAACCTTATGTAGTTTAGAGATTGCATCATATACTGAAGGCGAGTGATCCGAAATGAAAACATAACAGCTGCTGCCGATGATGCGACATGCACCACCTCGATCACCCAAAATCACATCAAGTACCATGCGATTCTGGAGTGCTACAATCCTTGCTCCCAAGTGCCATAGCTGTCTGATTAGTAACAGCTTCCACAAATCTAGACAATCGTCTTATTTTCCTGCTGTTTAATGCAGCACCCACAAAGAAAAACAAGCCTAAATTAAAATCAACATTTTGTTGCAGAGTCGTGTCAGTCTGGTCCACTTCATCCATACTTATTGTTCTCTTATTTCTGTTTTTGTAAATATCGTTGTACAGTCGGAAATCACGATGATACGATGCCGGTGCCAAAAACACAGGGGGCAACAGGAAGGACACGTAGCATATGCCAGACCAACCAACAGGTAGTTGATAATATCTCATGTTGCGGCATACAAAGTAGGTATTATGTGAGGCCGTAAAACTGCTATTATTGGCACCTTCAATAGTCAAAGGTACAAAGGTACAAAGGTAGTTTATTGTGATGATTATTTAAAAACTTACAACATTCCACACAAAAAAATGTAAAAGTTATATTTCAGTTTAAAATCATATAAAATATCATAAAATGAACTTTACAATCCATTAAGTATTTGCATTAGTTACGTCTCCGAGTTTCCTTTTAACTAATAGTAGGAACTTTATAAAGGAGGAGTTTAAAATGATATTATTTGGGATCATACAATTCATCACGGCCTGCCTGCATGAGCGTATGCCTCGTGACTCGAGATGAACTTTCAGCAATGTTTTTCTCTCTTGAAGGAGTTCAGGGCAAATACACAGAAGGTGTTGGATGTCTTCCTCACTCCTGTTGCATAGTCTGCATAACGTTTGGGTTTCTTGAAATTCCCATGGGGGAAGATGACATAGCCCTGGTATGGATCCGAATCTTGTTTTAAGGAGCACCTGCTTGTTTTTTTCCGTCCGGGGTTATCAGATATTGTTGTATCTCCTTCTTTTTGTAACCGTTTAGCACGATCCAGGCGTGTTTCCTCTTGGTAAGGGTAGCCTAATCCTTTATGATGGATAGGTGGGCTGGGGTTTTATTACTGATTTTCTTGAATGACGACTTGGTTATATTCGTTTCCCATATAGATATGACCCAAAACTCATTGATTGCATCTCTAAGATATAGAGCTGCAGAAGAATTAGTATCCTTATTTATTTCTCTCCATAAGAGCATCGATATCTCGTTTTTCTGGTCACTTTTTATTTGATTCCAGACTTTTATAAAAATGGCCTTGCCTAGCGAACTGTTGATTGGTTAAAACAAACTCCAACCTAACTTGCGCCGGGGAAGCGTTCACTGGGAGATGAAATAACACTCTGTATATTCTGGTTATGATTTTGTTCAAAATATCACTGTCTTTACCCATTAA
Source organism: Lissotriton vulgaris (assembly GCF_964263255.1). Taxonomy (NCBI): domain Eukaryota; kingdom Metazoa; phylum Chordata; class Amphibia; order Caudata; family Salamandridae; genus Lissotriton; species Lissotriton vulgaris. The sequence continues at coordinate 1,085,709,750 of NC_141697.1, read as the reverse complement.
AGCTTTGCTGCCATGAGCAATAGTGGGCAGGAGTTTTGCACCAACAATGCTCAGGAGAGGACCATACGTCAGGGTGGTAAGCGACTTCTGCACAATTCTAAATGCAGCAGCTAGTGCGTTCGCTTTTCTTTGAGCGTCACTCTTATGTAGCTGGTAATTGCCCTTTGAATCAAATAGTACGCCCAGGTATTTATAAACCTCTACTTGTTCAAGCTCTATGTTGTCCATGAACATTGGCTTTTGTGTTTCAACTTAGCGTTTTTGGCAACTACCATAATCTTGGTTTTGGTCTCGTTTATAACCATCCCATTCTCTTTAGAATAGATATAGGTCCTTCTCATTAAGCGCTGTAAGCCCACTTTTGTGTGGCTCATAATTATGACGTCGTCCGCGTACATCAAGCTTGTGAGCCTCTTGTCAGCTAGTTTCGGGGATGCGCATTTTCCTCGTCCAATATTCCTGGTAGGTCCGCAAGAAACAAATTAAAAAGAAGGGGGGCCAAAACACAGCCTTGCTTCAGACCTTCATTAGCTGGGATCTCCCTGGATAGTGTGTGACTGTCACCCATCCTCACACTCACCCATGTCTCTAAGTATAAGAGGCAAATTAGCTTAAGTAAGGGGACTGGAATTTTCATTTTTTCTAATTTTTTCCAGAGTAATTTACTGTTGACACAGTCAAATGCTGATTTAAAGTCTATAAAACAAAGATACAAGGGTTGTTTTGATCTAAGCGACTTGTTCATAAGTAGGATGAGAACCAGTATGTTAGTGGTAGTTCCTAAACCTTGTATAAAACCTGTTTGGTTTAAAGGCATTATTTTTGCTTCCGTCACCCAGGCAGTAAATTTCATCAAAATTATTCTGGCAAATAGCTTGGCATCAGTGTCTTGCAATGTGATCAGTCTATAGTTTTCTGGAAGTGCCCAACATCCTTTTTTAAAAATTGGAGTTATTAGGGATATGTGCCATGACTTGGGTACTGTTCCTGTCCGAGCGACTTCTAAATACAATTTTTCAAGGTACATTGCCCATAGTCTGGGTTTTCTTTGAAGAGCGCAAACGGTATCCCATTCGGTCCAGGAGCACCGTTCTTCTGTTGTTTTATGAGTTTAATTATCTCTTCTTTTTCTATATCTACTTGTGTATCCATGTCACAATCATGATAAGTAATGTCATTCACTTTGTGAGATTTACGCCCTTGTTGGATTTCCAGAGAGGTTGTATGTAGAGAGTCTTGATTCAAGTGTTTACTCAAGAACTTGTACCATTCCTGCTCTGTTATAGGTGATGAGACAGCTTGCTTGTTAGGTCGTGCAAGACCATTGATAATATACCAGCAGTCTCTTGAGTTCTTCTTGTTACTTGCGTGGAATATTTTTGCCCAGATTTCTTGTTTTGCTTTGTTTTTCACACCCCATATCAGTTTTTTCAAATTCAAATTTATTAACTTTAACTTTCCAATCATTTCTGCGTTGACCCCCGGTTTCTTAGTTAATCTGATAGTCCTATTACGTCTTTTTCAGTAACCTAATTGTATGCGGTAGGATTAGAAAAGCTTCATTTTCCTTCTTGGGCTCTTTCCCGTTTTTAAACCTATTTGTTTTAGTTTGACTTTCTGTATTAGTCAACATCCCAATCATATTTTCCCATTGCTCAATTACTGTTTTTGATGCAGTGTCATTCAGGCATTTTACCAAGATCTTTTCTACTTGGTCGTTCATTTCCTCTTTATTACCAGTGTTCCAGATCAATTTTTTGTAGTTAATAGTACCAATATGTCCTTGGACCGTCTGATAGTTTTTTTGTTAGATATTCCAATGTCCATTAGTATTAACTGCTGGGCATGGTCACTTTCAATTACTTTATTTAGTTGGTATTAGATGATGTTATGGAACATATATAGTGATGTCATAGTGTAATCAATCCTCGAGGTTGCATTGTGCCCGAAATAACTGTATCTTGGTGGGACATCCGTTTTAATTCTCCCATTAAGTATTCAAAGACCCATAGCTTCCATGTCCTTTACGAATTTATGTCCCGTTTTATTAGTGTTGCTGTTATTATCAATCCCTATATCCTGCTTAGGTATTAGCCATTGGTGGTTTTGGAGTAGCGTGGTCTCATCTCTTAGGTGAGGTGACAATAAATTAAGATTGAAATCCCCGGGTATAAGAAAATCTGCTTTCGGATCCTCCAACATTTTATTGATTCTAACGTTGTTCAGGGTTCCACATGTTGTCTCCCTACTCTTATTGGTGGGCAGTATATAGACCGTGATCAAATATAGTGTTCTAGGATTTTGAGTGTTTATTTTATAACTCAATTTAACCATCAAAATGTTTGAGTCATCTATCTCCACTTGCTCATGCTCGATGTGCAACGCATTAGAAATGAATATTTCCTGCCCCCCACTGGCTCGCCCGAACCTCTGCTCTTTCTTTGCGCTTTTGTAATAGCCGGCATACCCATGTAGCATAAATGGATTAAGTTCCCATGTTTCCTGCAAAGCTACTATGTCTGGATTCCCACTATAGAGTCGATTTGCGCATTACGGATTTTCCCCCTCAAACCATTAATGTTCCACGAACATAATCTTAATCTTTCTTTGACTTCATTGTTGTCTCCTATTTGTGTTGGAATACCATGTCATTGTGACTGGTATTTATGGAGTGCCATGGTGATCCATTTATCGTTTATTTCTAGTTTTCTTTCTACCTCGTTTTGGGAAGTGGAACATACATTTTTTACCGGTGATCTGCCTAGTGCATTTTCTAAGACTGATACAATCTTTGTCCCTACCAATAAATGTTTTGGTGATGTATCAGCTTCTATAAAAGGGGTAGGGTAAACCTCTGGGGTTTGTTTAGTTAGTATTATGCCCCAGGATTTGAATGTCATTTGTTCCTTCATTATCTGTTGAGCTATGAGTAACGATGTTAGTGAGATTAAGGTTGGAGTCTGGATGTTCTGTTCATCCTCCATAAACTGTACAGAGATAATATCTTCACTTGTAATATTGTTCAGTGAGGGTATGGATTTGAAAAGTCGAAGTAGATTCCCTCGATTTAAGTATGTCGTGTCTACCTCTAGAGTGGAATTCTGGTGTAAATATAAGTTTCTCGCTAGTTTTTGGACTATGTCGAATAGCTGCCTCCTTTTTCCCGATTTGCTTCCTTGTGTAGCTGATTGTTTTATTCCCGTCCCTACTTTTAATCTGCAGATTGTCCCTTTCAGGTGTTGGTTCAGGACTGTTTTCTACCCTCCGGGCTATGAGGACCCTATGTTTTTTTTAATCTTCCTCCGTGCCAACCTTGTTGTAGGAAGCAATCCTTCTTTCAATCTGATTAATAGGCATGGTTTCATTCTTTTTGTTAGAGTTGTAAATGCTGGGCTCTATTTCATCTTTATTTTGGATTTCATCTTGAATAGATACTATTTGCAAATTGTCTGGTATACTGTTTGTTAGTTGTACTTCCCATGCTCTGTTGTCTTCCCGTACCGGCATTTGAGGACTGGACTGACCACAGCTGCGTTCACTTCACCTACAACAAGCCAAAACCCATCAACCACCTCCAACCAACTCTGCAAAGAAACTGGAACAAAATCACCACCGACCAGATCTCCTCATCGCTCCTTCTAAACACCCCAGCCCACTCTTCTAACCCAGACCAAGCCGCCGCCAACTTCACCCTATGGTTATCCAACACCGCCGACACCTTAGCACCACTGAAAAAACGTCAAAGCAAACCTGGCAGCAAGAAGGCCTCATGGTTCAACGATGATCTTAAGAAGTCCAAGAAACTCTGCCGCTCCCTTGAAAAGGCCTGGAAAAAAGACCCAACCACTAGCACCAAGGACGCCTTCAAAAACGCCACCCGCACTCACCACCAACTTATCCGAAAGGCCAAGAAAACAGCATTCAAGGATCGACTTGACAACAACGCCCACAATAGCAAGGAACTTTTCAACATCGTCAAGGAATTTTCCAATCCCTCGGCCAACTCCAACGACATCACCCCCTCTCAAGCCCTCTGCGACTACCTAGCCTCATTCTTCCACAACAAGATTGCAGACATCCACAACAGCTTCGACAACCTACCCGGAGACCAACCCACCCAACCATTTGCTGAACACTCTCCCCCCGTGAACACCCTTAATGACTGGAACCCAATCTCCACTGAGGACACTATCCGCCTGATGAACTCCATCCACTCAGGATCCCCCACAGACCCATGTCCTCACCACATCTTCAACAAAGCAGACTCCGTCATAGCACCGCACCTCCGAGACGTCATCAACTGCTCCTTCAACTCCGCCACCTTCCCGGAAAACTGGAAACACGCCGAACTCACCGCCCTTCTGAAAAAACCCACAGCGGACCCCACCGAACTCAAAAATTACCGCCCCATTTCGCTCCTTCCATTCCCGGCCAAAGTAATCGAGAAAGCTGTCAACAACCAACTCGCCGCTTTCCTCGAAGCCAACAAATCCCTCGACTCCTCACAATCTGGCTTCCGAGCAAAACACAGCACCGAGACCGCCCTCATCGCAGCAACGGACGACATTCGAACTCTACTGGACAATGGAGACACAGTCGCCCTCATCCTCCTCGACCTCTCTGCAGCATTCGACACAGTCTGCCACAGCACCCTTTTACAACGCCTCAGTAACATCGGAATACAAGGAAAAGCACTTGAATGGATCACCTCTTTCCTCACCGGAAGAACGCAGAGAGTCCGCCTTCCACCATTCAAGTCCGAGGCCACTGAAGTCATCTGTGGCGTACCCCAAGGGTCCTCACTCAGCCCCACCCTCTTCAACGTATACATGAGCCCCCTCGCGGCCATCGCCCGCCAACACAACCTCAACATCATCTCTTACGCGGATGACACTCAACTAATCCTTTCTCTCACCAATGACCCCAGCACCGCCAAAACTAACCTACACGAAGGAATGAAAGAAGTTGCCGAATGGATGAAACACAGCCGTCTGAAACTGAACTCAGATAAAACAGAAGTCCTCATCTTAGGTACATCCCCCTCTGCATGGGATGACTCTTGGTGGCCGGAAGCCCTTGGAAAAGCACCCATCCCGACAGACCACGCACGGAACCTAGGCGTCATCCTGGATTCTTCACTATCAATGAACAGACAAGTCAGCGCCGTATCCTCATCCTGCTTCAACATTCTTCGCATGCTCAAAAAAACATTTCGCTGGATCCCCACCGAAACCAGGAAAACTGTCACCCATGCTCTGGTCACGAGCCGACTGGACTACGGAAACACCCTCTACGCAGGTACCACCACTAAACTCCAGAAAAAACTCCAACGAATCCAAAACGCCTCAGCCAGGATCATATTAGACATCCCACGCAACGAACACATCTCTGGTCACCTGAAAGACCTCCACTGGCTACCCGTCAATAAGAGAATCACTTTCCGACTGCTAACCCACGCACACAAATCACTCTACGACATCGGACCAGAATGCCTCAACTCACGACTGTCCTTCTACACCCCCGCCCGCCAACTACGTTCTTCCAGCCAAGCCCTGGCCACTGTACCTCGCATCAACAAGACCACCATGGGAGGCAGATCCTTCTCATACCTGGCTGCTAAAACATGGAACTCACTCCCCACTCACCTTCGCCTTACCCAGAACCACCTAGCATTCAGAAAGCTACTTAAAACATGGATATTTGACAAGTAATCCTCCTCCCCTTCCTAAGCGCCTTGAAACCCTCTGGGTATGTAGTGCGCTATATAAATTCCTGACTTGACTTGACTTGACTTGTCAGATGATTTTGGATTTGGGCCATTTGTTGGTTGTTTTTCAAAAATAGGGAAGAAGTTCTTTTTATCTATCTTTTTATTTCCTGAAGTAGATAGTGTCAGATCCTCAGCTATGTTGCTTATAATATTCAACTTTGGTTTCTCATTTTTTCTTGCTTTGCAGAGTTTTTTCTTTTGACGTTTTGACATCTTAGAGTAATCATCTGACTCAGTGTCACTGTGGTTTTGATCGTTTTTGGCGGTGTTACACAGTGTTTCACACATAGTTTCCTTTTCCGGTAGAGCCTTTACCTGGGGGAATGGAAGAGTGACTATGTCACCAGGTTGTTTTGTTAACTGTTGTGGATCTTCGGCTTGTAGGTTATCCACGTCAACCCCAGTTGCAGATTTTTCCATTACCCTCATACTGTCCATGTTCGATTTAGGTTTATCCTTACTAAGTTCAATATTTCTTTTTGTGTCTTCTATTATACTTGTTAGTACTGCTGGTAGGATTGATAGCTTGTCCATGATAGGAACATAGATGCAATCAGAGGTTGTTTTTTTGTGTTCTCTTTGTGCTCTGATTATCAAATCATTTAATTGGGCAAGTGTGTTGTCGATTCCCGCCACATTGTTTGCCATAATTTTTAACAGGTCAATTTGAATGTTCATTTTATTTGATTGGTACTGTAGGGCTTCTAATGTAAGGGTCGATGTTTGATAGAAAATATCCCAGGGTTTCACTACGTCGTGTTGTTTGCCTCCTAGTTCTGTATTTTGGGCAGTTTCACGCTTAGTTTGATCTTCAATAGTCAGTACCACTGTACACTCAATCCTTCCTACTGGGATTCTCCCAACATGGCCTATACATAAATCTGCTTTAGCTCTGGTCACAGAAATCACAAAAGGTCCATTGTTCTTAATAGTTCTCATATTTGTGAAGACATATGGTGCCGAAATATTGTCAGGTTGATACTCTTCCCATTCTCATTTAGTCCCTTTAGCTTGAGGATAACCATCTTTATCTTGATAGCATACTTTATTGAGTTGAAAGTTAATCCCACCGACTGAAGGCTTTCCAGAAGCAAACAAAAGCGTAAACCAAGCTTGACAAGAACCATTGTGCGAGAATAGAAGAGGAATGAAAGGTGTTCCTCCCTTTTTTTGGTGAGCAGGTATCATCCCACACACCCAACAGTTAGTAGTATTTGTGGCATTATGAGTGTGATGCAGCATCTGAATGAACGTAATATTTAAGTAGGATTGTCGATGCTTCTGCTCATGGTAGGGAAGCGTAAAATAATGGTGCTCAACTGGCACTGGAGTAGTGGTGATCAAAAGCTCTCAAACAGGAGCCACTTTCTCAACAAACCAAGTTGTTATTGCCATAACCACCATAGCAACAACAAACCCTACAGCACAAATAATCTTCTTAGCACTAGGTTTAGCAACATCAACAATCGATCTTTCTGCAGACATGATCAGCTCGTCGGTGAAACAATCGGTGGAGCGCTTAGCCCTGGGCAGCCGTTGGTTTCTTCACTGAGGGTCAAGACGGGTGTCACTACACTATGCAGGACTGATCCCCCCCTTGCCACATCGGCACTCCGTTTCACTAAACCAGGGCGGTAGCTCAACCAGTCCTTTTTGACAACGCAGGCTCTTGCCGTGGTCTCAGTTGGTATCGCGATGCTCCAGAAATCGTGTGATCCGGGAAGACTTCCTCAGATTCGTCTGGTGGGATCACTTGGTTTTTCTCCGTGTCTATAATCTCTCGATGGTCAGTCAGCACAGCAGCTTCCACCAAGGTAGGCGACACACGTTTGCAGTGTGTGCTATGGATCCAATTATTTCTGTTTGTCATTCAAACTGCTGTCCTCGTAGCCAGTAGCACTTGCTCTGGTCCTCGCCACCTCGGCTCCAAATTGTTCGACCTCTCAAATATTCTGACCATAACCTGGTCACCAGGCTGGAGATCGTGGGCCTCACCTGTAGATCTGTCAGGAAGAGCTTGTCGAACCTGTTGATGATAGAGATCAAACTGTCGGTTAACTGTGCCAAATAATCATTCATCAGAACACAAGGTACATCATGTATGGGGCGTGGCTTAGGAACTCCCCAAATGTTCATCGGTCTCCCAAACACCACTTCATATGGTGTAAGTTCAGATCGTGAATGTGGCACCGATCTTATGGACAACCATGCCAGAGGTAGTGCATCTGGCTATTTCAGAGACGTGAAAGCCAGTATTTTCGCTAATTTTAGTTTCAGAGTAGCGTCATACCTCTACACTAATCCTGCTGATTGTGGGTGGAAGATTGCAAGGAATTTCTGTTTGATCCCTAATCCTTTCAGGACATTCTCAACAACTTGCCCAATAAAATGAGGTCCGTTGTCACTCCACAAAAGCTTGCAAACACCACTTCTAGGGAAAACTCCTTTAGAAGCACCTTCACTGTAGTGACAGCTGTATTATCCTTTGTAGGGTATGCCTCTATCCATTTACTGAAGGCACATACCACCACTAGGACATACTTAAAGGTATTGCAGCATTCAAGTTGGATGTAATCCATCTGCAAAACTTCAAAAGGTGCAGTCGGTGTAGCAAACCCTCCTGTAGGAGTCGTTGTCCCCTAACCAGGATTATACTGCCAACAGATCAAACAGGACTGTACTACTCTCTTAGCTGTGCTGGCAATTTCAGGATGCTCCCAAACTCGTGTAAGCAATTTCGTTATTGCTAGAGCTCGAACATGTGCCAGCCCATGTGCCATTTGAACCATAGGTTGTAAATAGGCTGCAGGTAGTTTCCACTTATCCATATCTTTGTTGCGCTAACAACCCTCATCGTCCAATATTCCTTCTTTGGCCCATTGCTCAAGTTTTGCTACCGAAGCAGATCTCTGTACATCTAGCACTTTCTCTCTAGCATCATGCCATCACCCAGCTTGACACTTCACTACGTACATGGATGTAGTGCTCCGTTGCATCGCAGTCTCATGAGCTACGCGATCTGCAAAAGCATTACCTTGTCCTATCTTATCAGTCACTTTCTTGTGTGCACAACACTTCACAATAGCTATCTTCTTTGGATATGTTAGTGCAGTCAAAAGATTATGCACTAATTCTCTGTGAATTATCTGCATCCCGCGGGACGTAAGAAAGCCTCTTTCCTTCCAAAGCAGGCCAAAATCATGGGCCACTCCAAAAGCATAGCGGCTGTCTGTATAGATGTTCACACACAAGTCAGTGCTAAGTTCACACGCTCGTGTTAAAGCTATTAGCTCAGCTGCTTGAGCCGACTTCTGTGGTATGCGAGCTGTCTCCACTACTGTCTCAAGTGTCGTAATTGCATAATCAGCTCAGGTTGTGCTGTCTAGTAACTTCAAACAGGACCCATCAACCCACAGTTCCCCATCTACATCTGAAAGGGGCGTATCTTGCAAGTCGACGCAACGCTTTGTCAGTTCCTCAGTAAGGAATATACAATCATGAGGCACTTTTGATTGAGACTGAGTCACAGGCTATGGCAACAAAGTAGCTGGGTTTAGAGTTGCACACCTCCTAAGGGTATTGTGAGGGGCCAAAAGTGTCAATTCGTATCCTGTCAGGCGAGCACTAGTTAAGTGCTGCGTTTTAGTCTGATGCTAAAAGGGCATCTACTGCATGGGGTACTAGCACCAACAGTTTATGTGACAAAACTATCCCTTCACTCTGACGTATGGACACAGCTGTTGCTACAACTGAACGGAAGCATCCAGGCAATGCACAAGCAACAGGATCAAGAACTGTTGAATAATATGCACAGGGACGCTGCTTGTCCACGTGTGCCTGTACTAAAACTGACAATGCACACCCATCTTTCTCGTGTACATAGAGTGTAAAGGCCTTCATGTAATCTGGAGTGCCTAACACTGGTGTAGAACAAAGAGCTTGACGTAACTGATGAAAAGCATTCTGACATTCATTTGTCCATGGAACCATGGAAGGGGCATTGGAGTGTCTTTAGTCAAAATAGCTAGCAGGGGTTTAACAATGTGTGAAAATCCTAATATCCATTGCCTGCAGAACAAAGTCAAACCAATGAATGCACAGACATCTTTCTGAGTAGAAGGTACTGGTGTGTCTAAAGTTGTTTGTATGTGATCAGGTGTAAGTGCACGACCCTCCTTAGACAGAAGGTGACCTAAAAAGGTTACCTTTGATCTACAATATTGCAATTTCTTCTGTGACACTTTATGGTTGAGTGTAGCAAGAAAAGAAAGTAGAGACAAAGTACAATTTTCACACTGCTCAGGCGCATCTGGTGGCAACAAGATGTCATTGACATATTGTATGAGAGCCACTCCTCCAGACAAAGTAAAGGAATCAAGTTGTCTTATCAATGCTTGACTGTAAATGCTAGGACTCTCAGTGTACCCTTGAGGAATTCTACAAAATCTATACGATTGATTATTCAAAGTGAAGACGAACAAATATCGGCTAATAGGATGAATAGGAATCGAGAAGAAAGCATTCTTCAAATCGATTACAGAAAATGTAGTTGCTGTTGGAGGAACTAGGGTAAGTAATGTCGTTATGTCCGAAACTACAGGGTACTGCAGTACTACAATCTTGTTGACTTCTCGCAAATCAATGATGAATCTGTATATCCTAGTGTCAGTGTCTTTTTTCAAGATAGGAAGAATAGGACTGTTGCAAACATTGTAAGGAACTTCCTCCACAACCCCCACTTTAATCAAATCATGGACAATGCGTATAGGTACTTCTTACCCTTCTTGAGAAATGTCATATTGCGGCAATTATGGCAATGAAGCACCCTCCTTGACACTAATATGCACTGGTGGGATAAATATTTGACCTACATCCGTCTCTGAAGTAGCCCACAAAGTACTAGGAAGTGAAGCTAATGCAATATCCTCTTTAACAAGACAAGATCTCTCAATCACGGGGTAGTTGTCATTTAAAATAACACGTACACCTTCAGGAGAACATCGTATTGTAGCCCTGAAATATTTTAGCATATCAAGTCCCACAATATTGTCTGGTGTGTTTGGAGAGAGCAAAAACGGACAAGGAGAAGTAAATTTATCAACATGGAATGCAAGTGGCTGTGATAGTTGGATAAGGGAAGGTGTTCCATCGAAACCTATTGATGTAATGGTTAAGCCAGAGAGGAGAGCCCTTGAAACAAATTTTTTAGATAAGGCGCTACGAGTAGATCCTGTATCAACCGGAAACTGATCAGTAGAAACCAAAACATGTGCTGTAACATAGGGACCCTTCTGATCTATTGGAACTTCAACTGATTCCTTACCCCATCCTAGGCAATCCTATGCATAAGCAGAATCTTTAAAATCAGACGGCACATAGTCGGACATTTGATATTGGTTCCGTCAAAAGCGTTAAACCCATCCTGTCCACGTGTATTAGAATCAAACATAGCACGATCGTCCTTGCTTCCTCTAGACCCTGAATATCCTGAATGAGTTCTCATTTGTCCCACGTGGATACTGCTGAGCACGCAATGCTGGACAATCAGAAGCTCCATCTCCAAATTCCCTGCGGTACGCACACTGATCAATGGACAAATTCGAACGAGTATAAGAAGAAAAAGATGAGCCATAAGATCCACTTTCACCTCTATCATTACTTCTATCATTTCCACTAGAGGGCGGACCATAGGCCTGAGCTAACATAACCTTGCTCTTCAATTCCTTAGTCATCATTTCCCTTTGCTTCTAATTCCTGCCGTTCATAATACTGAGCCTTAGTGAAAAGAGAAACCGGAGAAGAGGTAGTCCATGAGCTTTCACTGGCCTTTCACAGCTATTCCTGGCAACAGGTTTTTAACATATTTTTCGATGAACAGATGCCTGCCTGTGTCATCTGTCAATGACTGGCCACTAAAATAGTGGAATGCCTCCTCAAAGCTTGTAAAAAAGTCAGAAACCGATTCATCTGCCTTTTGCTTAAAAGACGCTGATACAGTCCAATCTATCTTTTTAGGGGGAATAATCGTTTTTAACTTAACTAATATGGCTGCGGGAAGATCTAAAATTAACTGACATGGTTTCTGTGCAGGTTCCCTCTCTACATCCAGTCGTTCTAAATCTTTCCATAATGCCCCAAAAGTCGCATGATCATCAACCTTACATACAGTTCTCCACATATCAGGGGGAAAATCAATCCGAAAAACAGGTCAATATCAGGCAGAGTCATAGTACAAGAACTGACAGCACCCTCAACTTCCTCATAAAAAGCCGCTGGATTTTTCTGCGGATCGGGCAATGCAGTTTTCAGAGCCATAACATCTGCTCTATTCCAAGGAGTGTAAACCAAATTATAAATAAAATAACCCTTTGCATCAGAGGAAGCTTTATCATCACTCGTACCCGCTCCTTTAGGAGGAACATACAAAGGTGCGGCTTCCCGCATAGGTTTCGCATGAACTATCATAGTCTTATCTGTTCTGAAGATAGAAGCTTGTGCCACGCCGGTCTGAGGTGTTTGTGCAGCTGCGTCTGCTGCCTTTTTCTCCTCTCGCAAACGGACTGTCTCAACATGTAATTTAACCAAGCGCCTGACTGAGTCAGCCACCTGAGAAAAGACAAAAAGACCATCACGCATTTGCTTGCAGTCATTTGCTATATCACAGGTTCCAAATCGTCAGAATGTTTCCTAAATCGTTCAACAACTTCTGCGGCAAACACTTCTGTAAAATATACTTGCTCCCTTTCATGCCAATCCTTCATGTCATCTAAAAGTTCAGAAGCAGAAGCAGTACTACAGGCGGCTTTGCGAGCACCAGATCTAAGCTCAGCAGAATGCGCAGTGGTCAACATAGAACGAATTACTCGTGCTTTATCCTGATCTGTAGGAGAATCCTCATCTGACTCATAAGGAGCAGAACAAAAAATATACGGAGACAGAGAACGATCTAATAACAAAAAATCATCTTAAGGGTTTATTCAGAATAGGATAGAGTGGTCGCCGAACAGAGTATTGGCCAGTTACCTGTAAATGGCGTTCCCTATCTTCCCTCTCTTTTAGTTCTTTATTTCTAATGACTTCGCATTGATGTTCTTTCGCTGCTCTTTTTCAATCAAGGCTTGTTCACGCTTCATTCGTTCACGCACTTCTTTCTCCCACATTCGTACACAGTCAAACATGTCTTGCCTAGCCTTTTGCTTAAACATTTGTTGCTCCACATACTGAATCATTAGCAAATCAAATGACCCATGCATAGGCCAACGCAACTCAGGATCCTTACGAGTATATTTATTCCATAATGTGCTGGACATTATAGAAGAAGTACCATACTTAATATACATGTCCCTATTAGGCGTCCCTTCCGGGGGAGCCGGTTGTGCTTCATCGAGTCTCAAATTGGTACCACTACAAAAGAAACACATCCTACGAAGTGTGCTGGAAACAGGCATGCCAAAAAAAGTGCAGAATATGCAGTATTATAACCAAAGTAGCACCTAGGGTACTTCTTAGTACGTTGTGGCATTCAAATTAATTCAAAACAGAGAAAATTCTCCTCATTACCTTCCTATGTAAATTGAAGTTCATATATTAATCCCATACAAATCCAAGTTGGCCAACACAAATTCCAAAATTCCAAAGCCACAGTAAGCGTTACTAAACTACCTTACCAATTCCAGGCATCAAAAACCAACAGCAAGTGTTTCATAACAACTCTTATCAATCACTTGGTGTCCAGGTTCCAACTGCCCAGTTCTCAAAATCGACCAAATGGTCAGTGCACGGCGAATCAACAGAAGAGATCTCAGTTGAGGACCGGCACCACCTGGAGGGTCAGATCAGAAAGGGAGGAAAAACGCCGTGGTTGCCTAGACGCGGGTCTCCTCAGGCAGTGATCGTCCAAAGCGAGATTCCAATCCTCCGTTTCGACTACTTCTTCGGTAATCCGAGTTGCCGATGAGCTCCACGTGTTCGTCACCAATTTGTAGTGGTGGACCTCAGCAAGGCCTACCAGTTCTAGGGGTTCGCCCTTCTCTGCACAAGTCCTCAGACCAATAGGATAAAAGTTGGCACAGAAAGTGGAATAGAAAACAAAGTATTTATTAATCCTCAGGAGGTGGAACTACATTCACACAACACCCTTCGGCAATGTATGAAGTAGCACACTGAATGAAAGGAGCTTGGTCCTTTTATACCCACACAGGGTCTCAAAAGAAGGTGGTACAAGTGCAACAAGAAGGTTTTTAGGTACATATAAGGTCATCCAGAAAATGCACAGTCAACAAGTGGGAGGAGTTAACAGTTGCTAATTCTGGTGAACACATGGACAGCTGCAAGCTCAACTGAGCATGTGCGAAGCAGAAGAAGCTAAATATAACCTGTCTCTAGGCGGATTTCAAGAGCAGACAACAGCAAGGTAGGACAGAGCACATGGCACGCACGTGGTAGCACATGGCAAACAAGATGGATGCCAGAAATACAAAATTAATTCCTCAAAACTGATAAGATAACCTCTAAATACAGGATGGCTTCTTCTAATGCTAAACCAATCGCTGCCAATTTGCAACACCCTTTCTCCACCACTCTGAAAACACGTCCCTTGGTGCAATGCTAGTAAGTCCAACATAGTGGGATTGCTGAGAGGTTTTCGGTCACCATGCCTCTTTTCTCCACCACTCTGCAAACGTGCCTCTCAGCACACAACTAGTTGGGAGACTAAGTCTTATTGACTCTTGAGGGCATTTGGGGGCCAACTACCCCTCTTGTTACCTCCATTCAGACCCATAACAGCTAGATTAATAAGAGGTCGTAGGAGGCCATGCCCCCTTTTCCCACCACTCTGCAAACACACCTCCTGGTGCAATGCTCGTTGGTGGAAGAAGTCCGAACACTTCCAGGTTGTAGTGTTGGCTGTCAATCAAATTTTAGTAGGATCCCCGAGTACACTGCAAGGGCTCGCGTCTCCAGATATCTATGTTTTTTAACCTTACATATCTATGAAATTACTGAATGAATGTACACCAAATCACAAAAAGCACTCTTTCTGGGTTTTGTTAGCGTTCTGCCTAATTTGGTGTAATTCCGTTCAGTAGTTTGTGCTGTAGTCTTGTTAAAAAAAATTAAAACTCCTGTTGGACATAACATTGCGAAAATGCGTTTTGGAACCCCCATTTTTTCTCACCCTCCACTTGATGGATCACACTGAAACATTCAACATAGCAGCTGAACCAAAAAAGAGGAAGTTGTGTCAAAATTTTGTATAGGTTCTTCAAGTGGCTATGGGCAACAAAAAAAAAACTTTTCCTATATATAACCATCAACAATTCAGGTTTTCAGTTAATTCTTTACTTGAATTTTGCAACACTGGTCTACAAATCATGGCTCGCGTCTGTTTTAATGTTACTTGGACACCAAAAAGCATCTATGGCTGAAAGCATCCGATTAGATATGGCATGCCAAATGTAATTGAAGCATATACAAGTCGAACTCAATACTCATTTTTAATTGCCAGCTTCTATCGGTGTTGCCACATTAAAACGTGTGCATAAAATGTACAACACAACAAGCAGAGTGGAATGCAGTAGAAGACGTGTCAAAGTTTTATTGAGTTTTATGTTCATTGGTCATGTGAAAATAAAATACCCAAATGGAAAGTGAAAAAAGAAAATGAAAACCGCTGTGAAACCTTAACTGTGATTCATTTATGGAAAGGCCACCTAAAGCATGTGTTATTTTAGTGGAAATGTGTATTGTCGCTTGATGGGCCGCAGGGAAATGCTTCAGGGCTCATTTTGCCCTGGGTTATGCACAGCAAAGAGCGAGGAACGTTTTCCTTATGATTATAGCCCTTAATGGTCTTTGGGGCCATCTGAGGAATAACAAATACACAATGTGATGTTTGCGGCCGACTTTTACGAGGCGAGATGTGATGTTTTCACGTAAGAGCAATTTACTGCATCCGACATTGGACTGAATTGTAATCACACAAAGGAATATTGATTGTTTTCACTCACGTTTCCCCATTTCACGCATATCTTTCAAAAGCACACCAAGGCCTAGCTCTCCCTGAGCCCTGAACGTATTTTTCAAAGGTAGTGAATTAAAAAAGTGAATATCTCCTTGCGCTAGTAATGCATTGAACACCTACTTTATTCAAAGAAAATCAATTTCTTTTTTTTACAGAAAAGCAATTAAACAAGCATGATTAACTAGGACTCTGCCTAAAATTCTTCAGTGTATAATATTTCTTTTACTTCTAATGAAATTGTCGACACAGTCTTTGAAATGGCTTTTTTTGTATTCAGCATCTTATGTTTCTAATAATTGAAGTATGTTCGCGTTATTAGATCATGCAACCTAGCAAGCCATAACTAGGTCCAATCCGAGAGCACAGAGAAATGTGTTTTCGTGTTCATTATTTCAGTTTATACATCGTTTATAGGGGCTTTTTTGTTTTCTTGTTTCCTGTTGTGCAGCCCAGTTTCTCAGTAGTGGGGTGATCAATAAACATGTGTTGTTTGCTAAGGTTTTCATTCCTCCAATTAGAGATAAGAACGTGAACATGTCTTTTTATTATGAAAAGCCCACATTCGGATTGGGCCTTGCCTGACCTACTGATGCGGATCTCTCGGTGCGGAAAGTCGGAAACCAGCAGGAAATGTTAGTGTTTTTTTATGTTACAGATTTCTTTTTTTAGTTCAGTAAGTTTTTATTGAATTTTTAAGAAGGAAGTAGTACATAAAGACATACAAAAAAGCGAAGAAAATTCATTAAAATACAAAGAAGCGAAAAAGAATAATCATAAAAATACAGTCATCAATAAAATGTATCGCAACATAACAAAATTTGTCATTCAAAGGAATGTTACAGATTTCTGAGCTCTGATGAAAACGTAGACCATTTAGGGAACTAGGATGGAATGAAGCACACCGCTGAGTTTAAGCGGCAGTTGTGCAATCATTTTGATTAGTCAGTTCTTTTTTATAACCAATGTCATCTGTTATGCCTTGCTTTGACAACATACTTTTCATTAAAACAAACAAACAAAAAAAGTATGGAAATCATTGACATAATTACTGTACTGTGCTATAACGTAAGTATCGTCTGTGTTGTATTTCTTCAATTTCTGTTTATTCCCCTCTGACAGTGGCTATTTTTTTAAATACATTTATTTATTCGTTTTTTATAGAACTCAACTATCAGTAAAGAAAAATCAACAAACAAAAGCAGTCAAATACAACTACAACAAGTTCCTTAATGCGAGATTACAGTGGAATACAAGGCAAACGTATACATCAAAAGGATCATCACCCTGATAAAAGTGATTCTGAGTAAGACATCCAGCTTCCCCATTGTCTATCATGCTTCTCCAGGCACCCTCTGGCTTGATAAACACATTTCTCTGGCTTGACAGCAAAGTCCCTGCCCCTAGTTCATTCCAGAAAGAGCGGAGCACTATCACCAGTACCAGGTAATGTCCCTCTATGCCATAATATGGCCCACTCCCACTAGCGGGTGGACGCTGCAGCCCCCCCCCCCAATGGGTCGGACAAGTATAAAAGAATCAGCTTCAGGTCCAAGGGGACTGTGTGTGACGTGGGAGAAGGTAGTGCACATGTGTGATCAGTAGGTTGGTACAGTGGGAAGTCCCAAGCCTCATGGTAAAAGGAGTCCAATGGGTGCCTGCACATCCAGTATTGCAGTGTTGTCATTCTCCCCGTACCATGTAGGCACGAGGGGCAGTAATATATGCGGTGGAGATATTAAAAATGGAAAAAGTGGAGCGTCATCGATAACGCTAAGGTTTTAGGGGCCATTTTGTCCTCCACCCAGTCCTCATCATTCAAAGTGCCCAGGTTGTCTTCCCAGCGCTCCTTGAGAGTAGTCATGGGGTCTGAGCGTTATTCACTAATGTGCGTTAGACGTGGACACACTTTTCTTAAGATATAACTCAGGCAGATGAGTCTTGAGGGGATTAGACTGAGAGAGGGGCTTTGGGAGCTGCTCCTGGGAGGCTTTAAAAGCATGTTGCAACTGCAGGAAACAATATTATTGTGATGGATGCATTGTGAATGTGGTGGCCAGATGCTGAAAGGCGCACATCGCCGAGCCCTGCCAATTGTCTCTTAGCATTGTAATGGCAGTGGGGTCCCACACCCTGAAACCCTCGAGCACTGCAGAGTTGGAAAGCCAGGAACCAGACCAAAGCGACGTCACTGCCGTTGCGAGCCCTTGCCATCAGCTGTTGTTTCTGAGCAAGATCGCCGGGGTTCTGCCCCCTTTTCATTCACCCCCCAGGGTCGACTATTTTCAAAGTTGAAACAAACTCTTTCATCAGTTTTTTTTCAATGTACATACACACCTTTCTTGGGGACAGTACTGTTTTTGCTGTGAATGATAGTCTCAGAGTCTCTCATGACACACTGCCAGAGAGCGATGCCAATGCATGCCATTTCGTAAACCTGCTGCCAGTGGGCAGGCCCAGAGCCTTCCGCATTTGCAGGGCTGACGAGCTCGCAACTCTAACTCCTGTGAGGTCATCAGTTCGGCAAAGACATTGCCTAAAGGACCAGTGTCCACCACTGTTGACATGGGGGTAGAATTAGCCTTGGGCATTATAGACTTAAGCTATGTAGCAATAGGGCTTCACGTCAGTCATGGGGTGGAGAGGATAGTTACCCCACACTTTCACAACTAGGGGGGACATAGGGTGGTGGATCTGATGGGTCCCGCCCTGTGAGGAGTTGACAAAGGGTGTGGTAAAAGCTGCAGGCAGGCTGGTAGACTGATAAATCGACTCTGCACAGTTTGACATCAGAACCTTTGAAGACACACTGCGTAGACTCGATGTATCTGCTTCCCACGCTAGCTGTTAACTGCGGAACCATTTGCACACCATTACTTGAGCTACAACTCCGGTGGTGTCAATGTTTCACTGTGCCTGCACTGGCATCCAGGAACTGAGGAGTAGTGATAGTCCTGATGGTTCCCTAGTGCAGCCCCCAACCCTGTGAGTGGACCACAGCGCTTCACCAAGCGCGGTAAGCAAAAAAACGTTTAGCAAGTATTCAAGTTCTGGCACCTGAATTCACTAATTCTGTAAAGAAATACATTAAAAAAAACACAGGAACTCAGCCTCTGCTAAATAGGAGTCCATACTGAGAGAATTACTACACAAAGTATTTGTTTGTTTTTAGCTCTATAGGAAATGAGCTCACGAATTGTGAGTGCCAACCCCTCTGCCCTCTGGCCTCTCAGTAAAAGACAAGACAGTGAATCAGGGAAGTATAGGGGGCAGGTGGAATAGGGGAATATGCAATGCCTACACTTTTGAAGTATCCTGTATACCATTATGATTAGAAAGGGTGAGCTCACAGCTTCTTACCTACCTTATCTACTTTTTTTTAGAGTAGTCTACATCATTGGTGCATGTGAGAAGAGCAATGTTCACTTGATATAGCACCATATACTAAGCGCATTATTGGATGGATTATTTTCAGGCGTGTAATAGGTGTCTTGTTACAGAATCGAACCTTGGAAGAGCTTTAATAATATAAGGAGGCGTCTCTACCCTTGTGCTGAAGTGTGTGTCCTACCATTATGTGCAGCCACCTCCGGGGAGCAGATGAGGGGGTAATGCAAAATGAAGGCCCCCCAACAATGCAGATTTGGAAGAGGGGTCCTTGAGTCTCCCATATCTCAGAGATGTTCATTGAACTTGGGTTAAATGACGGCCCCCAGAAGGATTGTGCGGCTATTAAAGGGATGGCATTACCCTGCACGAAAGTGACTGATGGGTCTGCTTTACACCCCTTGGGCAGACCCAGCCTCTGAGGCACATTTCTCAAGAGCTATTACACAAATCTCTGTGCGTAGCCACCTCTATGGTGCAGACTTAGTCCCTGGTCCTACTATAAGGCCAACCCTGAAGCTTCTTATATTGTTTAGCGACGCTGTGGCCAAAGATATCTCTATTCAGTGAAGTAATTTACTTGTCTATGGCCATGTACATTTTTATGTCAGTGCAGCAATTGCTGGGGGGGCTTGTGGCGCCAAGGAGTGGTGTACTCTTCCCAACACAAAGCAAGCACACAGAGAGACGAGGCGGGCAGCCAGGAAGTCAGCCAGGTATTCAGGAAGTGTTCTGGGCACAGCCCCTTGGATCCCTCGGGGAATCCCACAAAGCAGAAGTTGCACTGCCAGGCCCGGCCCTCTGCATCCTTCGTGCAGGCCTCCAGTTCAACAGACGTCATCACGAGCCAGTGGACTGTGGATACCAGTTCATTGAGGATGTCTCCAAGCCCTAATACTCACTTGTCAGTCTCCCTGACTCTGTCCACCACTCTCCTGAGGTCCTGGTGTAAGACTGAGACCTCCACACCAACCTCACCAATCTTTGTCTCCAGCATGGGGCAGTTGGTTCGAATAGCTTGAAGTATAGTATTGTTGCTATAACGGGTTGTCTGGAGTGGGCTGGTAGGGCCGTCTTGGGTCCCTGGGTAGTTGTGGTGGGGGACGTATAGTTGTAAATTTAGGTCTGGGAGTGAGCAGCAGAGGACTTGACATTGCCCATGACGGAGCTCAAAAGGCTTTGCTAGTGGGTCCACTGCTTATAGGGCACAGAAGGTGGAAGCACCTCAGTCTGGCTGTCTAGCCCCCCCGGATAGAAGAAACAAAAATGGGTTACAGCACAGGCAACAGTGAACATCGAAGGATGTATGACGAGGCTGAGTGAGCCCTCAGTGAGGGACGAAGGGTGGTTGTACCCACACGGGTGAGCAGAGATCTGCACCGCAGGGAGGCAGGCACCTGGTTGGCATGCTTTAACAGCGGGGGCCCCAGGAATATTATAGACATTTTCAACTGGGAATGGGGGAGTCAGGATGGGTGAATCACGCCAGACAGAGTGTGTTTGTAAAGCCCCGAGATGGAGGATTCTCCAAGTAGTAGTTGTGGGTGTCCCTCGTGGTCCAAGTCTACAGAGCCCACAGATTTCCCAAGCAGCCAGGGCAGGTGCAAGTCACTGTGCAGGGGTGAGAGCAGGCTAGGAGTGTTGAACCAGGCAATGTGAGTCTCACTTGAGTCGCTCAAACAGTATCTCATTGAAGGTAAACATAAGGGAGGAGGTGATTTGCAGCCAGGTCCGTCTGGGGTCCCCTAGGAGGCACTAGCGCAGTCGGAACAGCAGGTTGATTAAGGGCTCCTGTCGGAGGCAGCACAGTTCCTCCACATTTCCCCCAGGGTCTTGTGTATAGTGCCCAGAGTGCACATGGGAAGGCCCATCACCTAATACATTTCCGAAGGCGCAAAACATTGAACAGGTGAGCCGGGCCCACAGAAGGGGCCAGGTTTCATTGGCAAGGAGAGAGGTTTCATTGGAAGAGGGGGCCACCTCTTCTCACCCGCCTCTCCTAAGGCCTGCTGCCAGGACAACGAGGACCCACCCCGACATGAGGGCTGTAGGCCTGGGGCACGGCCATAGCAATTTACTCGAATGGAGATTAGCAGTGAGCTAGATGTGTGTCAAGGCTCTCCCTGTGCACCGACGCATGATAATCTGGGCAGCAGGGTGTGCCACATCTCCCCATGGCCCGCTACCAAAGTAACCTCTGAGCTGCAGAGTAGACCAGGACAAGGATGCTGCTCCCTCTGGCATGCAGCTGGAAAGAAGTACGGCCTTGGTGGCCAGCAGGGATGTTCAAGTTGCGTCAGGGTCCCCTCTGTGTCTTCAGGATGCCGTGGTTTGGGTGGATATGCTCCGAACCTCCACCAGCACTGAGTATGGTGGGTTGCCGGTGTAGGAAGGCTGAGAGCTCAGGCGAGAGCATCCACCATGGTGGCCCAGTCGGCTGACAGCATATTTTTCATGTTTGGGGGACTTCTCCTATGAAGTTAATCTCTTTTCTAGTCACTGACTAATACAAACAGTGAAACCTAATGCTTACTAAGAAAGAAGCGACAATGTCATTTTTACACATTTCAAAAAAAAACGTGATTACCGTCTCAGTTGATGCTTGAACAGACTTTGAGCCAAACGCTCTTATACTGAGAGTGATGCACTTACACACATAGTTATGAAGCCGCAAAGGCTACAAGAACTGGAAAATCCAAAAGGTTTAGCTTTTTGGCAATTCCTGTTTTGCTTGTCATGGTTTTTGAAAAACTTTATTGTTCAGGAAACTGCCGAGCCTTTATTCAATCTGAAAAAAATGGCTAAGGGCAAAAAAATTCTGGCCTCAAACACGCACAAGTTACCATGGTACACTTGGCACTGAAAAGGAACTACCATGTGTGTGGGTGTGCTCCTTGTGAAAGTGCAAAAAACAGAAGATGGATGGAATGCTGAACAAATCAAAAATTCACCCTGTCACATATCTGGGTTTATGTCGTCATTTTTTTTCTCACCACGCCTCCCCAGTTTGGACCCATCCATAAGCAAATCAGCCTTGACCCTGCTCCCCATAGGAACAGTCCAGCCCGAACTATCAGGCCAGGTCCTCCCAGCATCCTGTTACTGGTTTCGGGGTATCACCCATCATCTGCCAGGCTAGCTTGAATCCAGTAGCACAGTGAGTATGGGACCCACATCTGGGCATACTCTACCCACTTAGGGCAAGAAAAGCAAAAAAGAACAGATGATGGACAGAATACTGAACAAATTAACTGATCACCCTAGTCACAGCTCTGTGAGAGTGCAGCATGCCGTAACTCGAAGTTAAGTCAGTCAATGGCTGAAGTGGGCTAAAATTGTCCCTTGGGGCATGCTGGAGTGGGTGGTCGAAAAATATGAATGATTCAAGCACAGACAAATGGGTGAGGTGTGGCTGAAAACCCCTATAAGTAACTAAGTTATAGATACTTTTAGTAAAATAAAAATGTATTGGCCAACACAGACCTAAACAAGCATTGGCAAAACCTCTATGTTTGGCCCTGGCTTGTAATCTTTTGGCTTCTCTAGACTTGTTAAGACTTAATTCCAAGAGAGTCAAGTAACTTCAAAGCAATGTGTCAGCATTAATGGCAAAACTTTGCAACACTACACACTTATGCGTGCAGACACACTGACTGCCGTTTTGGACTTATTTTTTATATACTTTATATCAAAAACATTAAAAAGTTGCCAACTGTGTGTGCACAAGCTCGTGAATTGTTGACCGTCTTGAAATACTTAAACAAAAAGCCAATAGGTTGGGCTATTTTGTAAGTGAAAGTGAGTGAGTTTGTTTTTGTGGTATTTTTTTTTTTTAAATAAGATTTTATTTGGTGCATGGTAGGAACACATCAAGTAATCCTCTGACATCCAGAGGCAATCACTAGAACAAGTTATCACGAGCTTTGACATGCAAACAGTTTCATATGTATATAAGCAGTCGAATTAATAAACAAAGAAATGCATCATTGTACAACCCCCCGCCCTCCCCCACCTACCCTCAACTCCCCCCTCCCCCCGCGCGTGCCGCTGCTCACTCCGTCCGTGTCGTGCTAGGCGCGTTGCAATGTCCGACATATCATAGGCCATCCGGCTGTTAGATTAGTTGTAATACATCCTCCTCTGGAGGCGGGTCCAGGTCCAGGCCCGATAGTCCGCCCACTGCTTCCATATTTTGTAATGCTTGAGCGGGCACCCCCTTGCTACATACACAGGTTGTTCCAGGCATATACAAAAGTCCATTCCGTTCTGCCAAGCCATGAATGAAGGAGCACGGGGCGCCTTCCAAGATCTCGCAATGTCCCTTTTGGCCAAGGTCAGCCCCAACAGTAGCAAATGGCGCTTATACCGATTGCCCCCCACTCCAGCCAGCACATGAAGGAGAGCCATTTAGGGTCTTTCTGCAGCTCCCAGGCCAGAACCTCATTCAAACATCAAAACACTCTGTCCCAGAACCTCTGGAGAACCCTACAGTCCAACACTGTGTGTAGCAGCATCCACACCTCTGTGCTGCATCTAAGACAATCGGGGGATGCTATCAATCCTGCTCTCCACAAGCGCTGTCTAGTGTAGTAAGTACAATGAAGGTACTTGAATTGTATCAGTCGCAAGCGCGTGGAGATGGCTGCTCCCCTGGGTCCCTCCAGCGCCTCCACCCAATCCTCCACCTCTAGCTCCCCAACATTCTTCTCCCACTGGGTACTGAGATGGGCAAGGTCTGAAGCACTGTGTCGTACAAGGGTTTGGTATATGCGGGATATCTTTTTATCCGGCAGTTCTCCCATAAAGACTTTGGCCTCAATAGGACTAGATTCTGGTATGTCTTCCACTCCCTGAAGAGACGGGGTCAGAGCGTGACGGAACTGGAGGTATCTATAGAATTGTGTGTGTGGCATTTTGAACTCCTCCCGCAACATGGCAAAGGACTTGAGCACTCCCCCAGATATGACATTGCCCAACGTAGAGATGCCTATCGCATCCCAACTACGGAAGCCCACCAGGGCCGCTAGCTGAGGTAATCTTCCATTTTGCCACAAAGGGGTCTCCAGCGCCTGGACATTCTACCAGCCTACCCCGTGCAGGGCCTGTCGCCATATCTGAAAGACCACCTGCAAGACGGAAGGCAGGGATCTCCGAAGAGATGCAGAGTATAGCAGCATGTGCAGGAAGGCAGAGGCCATGAGGGCTCGTTCCACCGCATACGCAGGATCTCCCCTGTCCGCGTACCACCAGTCGTTCAGTACTAGAAGGTGGGATGCCTGATAATAGGACAGTATGTCCGACGTGGCAAGGCCTCCGGTATAAGTGGAGCGAAAGCAGGTCCGCAGCGTGACCCGCACTGCGCCCCCCCTCCCACAGAAAGCCACTCAATGCCGCATTCAGGCGCCGGAACCAAGATTGTGGAACGAACGCCGGGTGATTCTGTAATTGATATAATAAGCGCGGGAGCGCGACCATTTTAAAAATGGCAGATCGGCCCTGAATGGAGAGCGGCATCCTGGCCCATGCCTTAAGATCTTCTCGCGTGCATGCCCAGATAGGGGTAATATTATGCTCCATGGCCACGGACGCATCCTCCGTGAGGTACACCCCTAGATATTTCACTCCATCTACGGCCACCTGAATCCCGTCGGCTCACTCACCAATTGGTTGCGGGCCCCCTAGAGTCCAGAGGGTGGACTTCCGGGGTTCATATAAAGACCAGATGTTTCTCCAAAAATTTGGAGGATCCGCAGAAAGCGAGGCCCCGATCGATCCAAAAAATAGCACATCATCGGTGTATAGGGCTATCCTATCCGCCACACCAGTCGACCACTGAAAACCACTCAATTGGGCATCGATCCGCACCCATGCCGCAAGGGGTTCCATTGCGAGTGCAAAAAGGTACGGGGAGAGGGGGAACCCCTGCCTAGTTCCCTGCTGGATACTAAAAGAACGGGAGATTCCTCCGCCCACACGCACCACTGCCGTTAGATCCGTATATAGGAGCAGTATATATGCCAAGAAGCGGGGGCCCAAGTTCAGACGGCCCAAGAGGGCAAATAAATACGTCCAGCTCAGGGAGTCGAATGCCCTATCCATGTCCGCCAGCAGCAGCGCAGCCTGTTCTTCCAGACCCCGCCGGGCTGAGATCGCAACTTGAGCTCGCCTGATGTTATGCCGAGTGGCTCGCTGGGGCATAAAGCCGGCTTGGTCCGGGTGGACCAGGTCCGTGATATGGGGCTTGAGTCTGTTGGCGAGGGCCTTTGCCAGAATCTTGGCCTCGGTATTAAGCAGCGAAATAGGTCGGTAGGACTCGTGTCTCTCCGGGGAGGGCCCTGGCTTCAAAAAGACTACTACCTCCGCATGTCTCCAGTCCGGAGGAAGCGTACACTTCTCACGTGCCTCTTTGATAACTGGTCGAAAGTGTGGTGTCAACTGCGTCGCATTTTGTCAAAAAAATTCGCTCGGGAACCCGTTCGGACCCGGTGCCTTGCCCAGGCTCAGTTCGCCCAGGGCCGTGGCCAGCTCGTCGTCCGTCAGTGGCCGGTCCAGTGCATCGTGAACCTCATCTGAAACGGCCCTCGGTGGAAGATCATCTATGAACCGCTGTACCATTTCGGCATCCAGGCACTCCCGGGGCGCATACAAAGTCTCATAGTAGGAGGCAAAGCTACCCGCTATCGCACCGGGCTCCAACAGCGGCTCCCCATCCGGGGCAACTATCTGGGGTATTGGCTGCGCATGCATAATGCCCTGACACAGGCGATTAAGCATTTTACAAGACTTTTCGCACCATTGGTGAATACGGCTTTGCGTGGCTAGCCAAGCCTGGCTGGCCTCGTCTAGTAGTATCGAAGTATATTGCTGTTGCGCCAACACTAGCTGACGTCTCTCTCATTCTCCGTCTGCCCCTACGCTCTAGGTCCTCCAATTCCGCCTCCCGCCGCACCAGGTCCCTACGCTTCTCCTTCCGCGGCGCTGAGCACCACGAGATATCAAGGCCCCGCATAGTGGGCTTCATGGCCTCCCACAGTACTGGCGGAGATGCCACCGAACCCACATTGGTGGATAGGAAGTGCGCAAGTTCACAGGTAATGTGGGCATGATAGGAGGGCTGCATTAACTGCCAAGGCAACAGGCGCCACCTGAATGGCTGCCTGGAGCGCCCCGTGTCGATCAAGACAGAGATCTGAGAATGGTCCGACAGTGCCCGGGGCAAGATTACCTGCGGAAGGAAGATGTAGTCCAGGTGCGAGAACGAGTCTCGCGCAGAGGAAAAGGATGTGAATTCCCTGCTCGCCCCTCGTTTGTATCTCCAGGAGTCAATCCAGTCTAATCCCATGACCATGGCTTTCAGCCGAGACACCTGCCTCTCCCTCCCGGTCGCCTCGCCTGCAGCGCTCCGCCATCTATCACACGATACGTGCATGACGTCATTCCAGTCCCCCCCACAATAGATAAAGCTGTAGGCATATCTACCCATAGAGACATCAGCCTCTCCACTAGGGCCCATTGCAGTGGGGGCGGCGCATACACACTACCAATGATTACCACCTCACCTCCAATCTCACCCTGCACAAACACATACCTGCCCTGCGCATCTAGCCACGTACTTCTATGAGTAAAGGGGACTCTACGATGGATCAGCATGGCCACCCCTTGCGACCCCCTCATGAATCCTGAATGGAAGGCCTGCGTGAAGCCATTGTGCTGAAGACATAATGCCCTATTGCCCAATATGTGGGTTTCCTGAAGTAGTAATATGTCAGTTCCCCTTTCTTTTAGCCCAAGCAAAAACAGCCCCTATCTTCACCTTGTCCAACATTCCTCGTACATTCCAGCTCAGTATGCGTGACCCACAGGGACCTAGCCGTGAACCCCCAGCATCAGATGACATTTGTGTAAAGGCATATAACTTATATATGTCGCGCCACAGGCAACAATAGCAGCACTCATCACGGATCGGAAGCAGCACAATAAGCACAGACCCTTTCCCTGAACCAGAACAACCCCAAACCCCAACAAACCCCCCCCCACCCCCCACCCCACACCTCTCCAACATGGAAGCACCTGTCGTGGTCGGGGCGAGTTCCCTGCCCCAACTGGGAGCCTGGGAGCACCCCCTCTAATGGATCCCCTCAGCACAACCCATGTCAAACTAGGCTGTGGCTCCCAGCCAAGCTAAAGCGCCCTGGTCAACGATAACAGTTAAGTGGATGGGCAATTGTTCCTTTCCCCCACAGTCAGGGCACATCGTCAGTAGCCTCCTGTGACTCCTTGTCCTTGCGTGTTTTGGACCGCGATTGTGAGCTGCGATTCGATCGAGATCTGCCTCGGCGCTTACGCTGGTCTTCAGGACCCCTACCCGAGGGGCCCACGGTCGTGGAGTCAGACTCTCTGCCTTTTGCCGTGTTGACCCGCACTCTGACAGTCTCGTCCGTCCACTGAAAGATGGCTTCCGGGGTGTCAAAGAAGAAAGTACGGAACTGGAAGACAACCCGCAATCGAGCCGGGTATAGCAATGCATAGGGCAGTTTCAGGCCCCGGAGGCGGGCCTTGGGCGCTGCGAAGGATTGTCTCTGCTGCTGCACCAACTTCGTGTAATCCGGAAAGCAAAGGATATGAGAGTTCTCAAACATAAGTCGGCCTTTCAATCTCGCCTGTTTCAGGATAGTGCAAGGAACTCTTCAACATCGATAAAGAGCTTTCCAACCCCAGCGCAGGAAACAACGACATCACCCCATCGCAAGACCTCTGCAACTCCCTCGCTTCATACTTCCACAACAAGATCGCGGACATACACAACAGCTTCAACAACCAACCAACGCACACCATGACCAAACAACCACCCCCCACCACCACCCTCCACGCCTGGACCCCGATCAGCACCGAAGACACCATCCGCACGATGAACTCCATCCACTCCGGATCACTGACCGACCCCTGCCCTCACCACGTCTTCAACAAGGCCGACGCTGTCATCGCACCCCACCTGCGAGACATCATCAACACATCCTTCGACACCGCCACCTTCCCTGAGAGCTGGAAACACGCCGAACTCAGCGCTCTACTCAAGAAACCAACAGCGGACCCCACCGAACTCAAGAACTACCGCCCCATCTCGCTCCTCCCGTTTCCAGCCAAAGTCATCGAGAAGACCGTCAACAAGCAGATGGCCGCCTTCCTCGAGATGAACGGATCCCTCGACCCCTCACAGTCCGGCTTCCGAGCCAATCACAGCACCGAGACCGCCCTCATCGCCGCCACCGATGACATCTGAGCCCTGATGGACAATGGAGAAACAGCGGCCCTCATCCTCCTAGACCTCTCCGCGGCATTCGACACGGTCTGCCACCGCACCCTAGTACAGCGCCTCAGCAACATCGGAATCCAGGACAAGGCGCTGGAATGGATCATCTCCTTCCTCGACGGAAGAACACAGAGAGTCCGCCTACCACCGTACAAGTCAGAGGCCTCCGAAGTCATCTGCGGCGTCCCTCAAGGATCATCTCTGAGCCCCACCCTCTTCAACGTCTACATGAGCCCCCTCGCGGCCATCGTACGCAAACACAACCTCAGCATAATCTCCTACGCCGACGACACCCAGCTGATCCTCTCCCTGACAAACGACCCTGCCTCCGCCAGAGCCAACCTGCACGAAGGGATGAAAGAGGTAGCCGAGTGGATGACGACCAGCCGCCTGAAACTGAACTCTGACAAGACGGAGGTCCTCAACCTGGGCTCTTCACCCTCCGCCTGGGACGACTCCTGGTGGCCACCCGCCCTGGGCACCGCACCCAAACCGACAGACCATGCACGCAACCTGGGCTTCATCCTGGACTCCTCCCTCTCCATGACCAGGCAAGTCAACAACGTCTCCTCGGCGTGCTTCAACATCCTACGCATGCTACGGAAGATCTTCTGGTGGATCCCCACCGAGACCAGGAAGACCGTCACCCAGGCCCTCGTCACTAGCCGACTGGACTACGGCAACGCCCTCTACGCCGGTACCACCGCCAAGCTCCAGAAGAGACTCCAGCGGATCCAGAACGCCTCAGCCAGACTCATCCTCGACATCCCACGAACAAGCCACATCACCGGACATCTGAGAGACCTTCACTGGCTCCCCGTCAACAAAAGAATCACCTTCCGCCTCCTCACCCACGCACACAAAGCCCTACACGACCAAGGCCCGAGCTACCTCAACAGCTGGATCAACTTCTACGCTCCCAAACGCCACCTCCGATCAGCCAACCACGCCCTCGCCGCCGTCCCCCGCATCCGAAGAGCGACTACAGGAGGAAGGTCCTTCTCCTACCTGGCCGCCAAGACCTGGAACTCCCTCCCGACCGACCTGCGCCTGACCCAAGACCACCTCTCCTTCAGGAAGAAGCTGAAGACCTGGCTGTTCGAGCAGTAGCGGCACCCCCCCCCCCCAGCGCCTTGAGACCCTACGGGTTTGTAGCGCGCTCTATAAGTGTCAATGATTGATTGATTGATAGCGTCTCTGTCAGCATAATTCAGCAGTTTGGCGATCACGGGACGAGGGCGTTCTCCCACTGGAGGTTTCTGGGTCAAGGCCCGATGGGCCCTCTCTACCACGAAGCAGCGTGAGAGAGTGTCGGCCGGCATCCACCCCTCCAGCCATTGTGTTAGGAAACGCTCGGCATTGCCCTTTTCGCAGTCTTCTGGAAATCCCAGGAAGCGAAGGTTACTGCGCCTGGCACGACCTTCCGCCTCCTCCGCTCTCGCCACCAATCCTTTCTGTGTTCTCTCAAGGGCAACAACCCTCTTCTTTAGGGTAGTCATGTCGTCTTCTACGGCTGAAATGCGCGTTTCCGTGCCCGTTATGCTTTCCACGGCGTTTCGCAGGTCCTGCCGAAGGAGCATAACATCGGAGCCAACTGCCCCAATCTTGGCATCTAGGACGTCCCTGGACTGAGTGATCGCGGCCAAGAGTGCAGCATTGTCCGGCACCGGAGATGGCGCCCCCTTCGCGCCAGCGGCTTCAGTAAACTTATCAATGGGGCCCTGTTTGCCTTGGCTCCCACTTCCACCCCGTGTCATGGTGTTGTGACGTGGGGCCTTTCACCTGCCGTTCTCAGTTGAAGCCGCTCAACCGGCGCCACCTGCCACCAGGTACCTCGCGACAAGATGGCGACTCCCGGGAATAGTTCACTCTCTGCGGTCCGTGAAGAACAGCCTTACCCCCAAGCTAGCTCCCCAAGATCTCCAATCATCAATATGCGGTCCCCGGGTCACTCAAGACCCACAGCGGCGGCCAGCAAGCTCCGGCCATGCCTTCCTCCTAGTTGGGCCCGGGTCTCGCAGCGGATCGTCGTTCAGGAATGCGGGCAGAGGAGAGCCCGGGACCCCACTTGACCCCCGATAGGGCAATGTGGTACTGTGACCTCCCCGCCTGCCTTCCCACCGGGTACCACTCTGACCCGGCTCTGCAGCAGTCTCTCGCCGGGCCCAAGACAGTCACTCGTCAGGGCAGCGCAGCTCTCTCCATGCCAATGGCGGCCCTCCGCGCGGTGAAAATGGCGGCCGCGCTTCCCGGCTCTCCTCGCTGCAGGGATCCGCCAAGCCCACTTCGCAGCTGCCGCCCGCAGCGTCGCCCGGCGGGGATCGCTCTCCCGGGGCCCGGAGCCGTCGATCCACAGCAGTGCGGGCGCTCCAGCAGCACTCGGCTCGGGCACCCCAGCAACTCTCGGCGCGGCCCTTCCTGCCCGGTGGGACACTCCGAAAATCGAGGCCCCGGCTTCACAGGCCGCACCAACCAGCTCGCCTCGCGGTTCTTCTCCGGGGCGCCTCACCGCCTCAGGATGCAACGCAGGCGGCCCCAGCTGCAGATTTCAAGTGTCCCGGGATCCAGAATTGGGACAAAGTGTAGGGAGCCTCGATAATCGACCAGGGCTAGGATATTTAAGCAAGGATGATGATCGGCTGGTCGGAGCTCCGGCTCTACACGACCGCCATGTCGCTGGCTAAGCCACCCCCTGTTTTTGTGGTATTTAATCAAAAATCCTCAGTGCCAGTCAAGATTTCCACCTTTCAAGCAAAAAAAGACATGGAGAAAGACTGTTCCCTCCTGTCCAAATTATGAACAATGTCCAATGTAGCAATAACAAATGGCATTTGACACAGTTCACACTATGCTGTTTCCTCAATCTTTAAATGCAATGTAGGTTGTATGTGCAGATCCACCTGCCCTACTATCGTGCATACATATGTGCTAGAAATGGGGTCTCTAGTTGGCAGAGGTAGGTACCTTTGTCCAAGTGGGTACCCTTGCTTTAGATGACCCCTCTTCTCACCCACTTGGTAGCTTGGCACGAGCAGACAGGCTTATCCCCAAGGCAATGTGTAAAGTATTTGTACCAAATCTCACACTAACACAGTAATAATACCACAAATGGATACCACAGCAGTTTAGAAAAAGAAAGTATCTTTATCTAGACTTCAACAAGACCAAAATGACAAAAATTGAACATACAAGTATTAAGAACAATTACCTTCAAAAGGTTTTAGCAACTGAGTCCATAGAAAACTTTGAATGCATGATTTCTTGCAAAGTACCTGTTGTTGCGACAAAATTCACCAAGCCAAACAGCCGCAGCGATGGGAAGCGTTGAAAAACAAAGAGATGTGTCGATTCCTGAGACCTTCATGGATGAGATGCCACAGTTCCGCTGGTGTGTCGGGTCTGGTCTGTAGGGGGAAACAATGCATTGATTCTGAGATTACTCCGATCCGCGGGTGATGTTGGAAACTTGCAGCACGGGGACGATGCATGGAAATCCGGAATGCGTCGGTGAATAATGCAGCAGCATCAAGCGGTGCTGCAGCGATTTCTTCTGCCTCGATCCCTCAATGCGTCGAAGCATGCAGCAGTAACAGGAGCTGCGTCGGTTTCAGCAGTGGTGGGGCAGTGCAGGGAGATTTTTCTTGCACTATTGCAAGAAGAGCGACGTGTAGATTTTCTTGTTGTTGCCTTGCTTTCCAGCTTCCAGTAGCATAAACAACCTCCAGAGGCCACACATAGCCACAGACACAGACACTCTTGACAGGTCAGAACTCCCAGCAAGGATGTTCCGGGGAGCTGGGGGTGAAATCTTTGTGTTCCTGAGACTTCAAAATAGGAGGCAAGCTCTACTCAATCCCTTGGAGACTTTCCTAAAACAGGGGACACAGTACACAGCAAAGTCTGTCTCCTTTCCTTGGCAGAAACAGCAACTGCATGCCAATCCCAGACACACAGCAAGGGCAGTACTTCTCCTCAGTTTCTGCAGCTCTTCTCCTTGGCAAAGGTTCCTCTTGATTCCAGAAGTAGTCTAAAGTTCATGGGTTTTAGGTCTAATATTTTACCCCAAAATGTCTTTGTTCTCTTTGTGAAGAGAAGTCCTGTGCCCAGTCAAAGCCAGTTCTGCATGGCACTATGCAAGTGCACAACTAACTCCATTGTCAGTTTGATCTCTGGCTCCAGACACACCACAGAGGGGCGGAGCCATCATTGTAGAAGGCAGACACAGCCCTATTTAGGTGCAGGTGCTACTACTCCCACTACTCCAAATGCAGATCAGGCCTATTCAGCCTAGCGCTAACTCATCCAGACTCTATGGAGCCACTGCACATCCCCAGCCCCTGTCACTCCAAAGCCAGACAGTCAATACACATCCTAGCAGAAGCACACACGATGGCTAAGCAAGAAAATACCTACTTTCTAAAAGTGGTATTTTCAAACACAGAATGTAAAAATCACCTATCCTAAAAGATGTATCTTTAGGTTCAGGCATACTAAACCTTATTCTCCTACCTGGTCCCAATGATAAGTTATATGTATAAGATGTTATAAATTAAGTCCTATGCTTTCCTATGGGGATCGATAGCCTTACAATAGTGAAAAACAAAATTGGCAGTATTTCACTATTGGGACATGCCACACACATCAGGGCGTGTCTTACCTTTCACATACACTGCACCCTGCCCATAGGGGTACCTTGGGCCTACCTATGGGGTCACTGACAATGTAAGAAAAGGGAAGGTTTGGGCCTGGCAAGTGGGCGCACTCGCTAAGTCGACATGGCAGTTAGCAAACGGTGCACATGCACTGCAGTGGGAGGCCTGATACATCTTTTCAGGGCTACTTGTGGGTGGCACAATTAGTGCTGCAGGCCCACTAGTAGTATTTGATTTACCAATCCTGGAACACTCAGTGCACTTTACCAGGGACTAACCAGTAAATCAAATATGCCAATCAGGGAGAATCAATCATAATAACAATTTACACAGGGAGCATGTGCACTTTAGCACTGATTAGCAGCAGTAAAGTGCCCAGAGTACTAAAACCAACAAACACAGGTCAGGAATAAATAGGAGGAAGAAGCAAAAGGTTTGGGGATAACCCTGCAAAAAGGGCCAAGTCCAACAATATCCCCCCTTGCCATCTCACACTGAAAACAGGCCACACTCAGTAGTTCTAAGTCATGCTTTGATCACCCCCGAGTTTAGGAGTGGGACTCATCTACAAACACTAGCATGGAGAGAGGAGGGAGAGGGGCTTATGATCCCCCACCTAATTTCTAAAACTATCAGTGTGCAGAAACACATTGCACACCAAAGTGAGCTCTGGTTGCAGCAATTACTGAAAGCGGTGTCCCCTAAACACCACCACATAACCATTGGTAAACTTCAGTGGACACATTTATTCTTTGACTGGAGTATTGATAATAAGCATTTAATGAATTCAGAGCATTGCATGTTTATGAACAGTCAGAAAAATTTCAAATGACACTGAATGCCAGTTATTTGCTTCCATCAGCATCTTCTTTGAATTTAGCAACGCTCCAATTAAAATAATTAAGAGGGTCAATGCCTAGGATCAGACTTATCTACTCCTTCATAAAACTAATTCCAAATCTTTCAAATAAACATACGTGATGTTTAGGAATATTCGAAATTAGGAGCATTACAGTAGACAAAAAGTCGCTAGTTAATCCATAGCAATAGTTAATCAATAGTACATCTAAATCAAATATTATGAGAGGATCATCATAAGGTATACCTCCAAAGAAATAGTGATTTTGTGTGTTTCTTGCATTCCAGCCATTGGATACCTATCAACTTCAAATGAATTCACACCATGGTTTATAATGAATTGTGAAGTTACATCAATCAGTAACTACATGTGTTCATGGTTATTCTTTGTATTTATCATGCTCTGCACATTCAAGAAGACATAGAACAGGAAATGAATTGGAATGCAATTGTTAGGCAAACACTTTTTTGTATGTTGGAACATTGAGTGAACTTGTGAATGAGTATGGGTTATGAGAGGTGTGTAAGATTCGATTGTATTGTTTAGAGCCATATTCTATTTATATTGATGTATATTTTATGATATGTTGATTTAAATATTGATAATAAAATATTTTTGATATTTTTCTATATTTGTATGGTCATGAGCTCTGTCTAATATTAATAACTGTGTTAGATAGTTAAGATATCAGTTGCCTGAGGATTTACACTAGAGATACCTCCAAAGAGAGCAAGCAGCTAGATCTAAGTATAGTTCAACAAAAAGACCAACACAGAGTTTAAATTAAAAAAAGAGCCAGGAAACACTAATTATAAATCAAAATACAAACTAGCATAGAGTCTGCACAGCTAGAAAGGGACTGTGGTGCAATTTGTGCTGATTTCATAATGCTAAAAACAAGCGCGATCAGCATGACATGAAGAATTCTGCCTGCTCCTGGAACTCTGCGGAATCTTGTGAAGTTTTTAGTAAAACTCCACAAGCTCTGCCCACTCCTAAATAAAATACATTTAAAAATACCAACTTCTAATGCTTATTTTTGATTGAGGTGTGCACAGCAAATGAAGGAAATAACATGAAGTTTATGTAATGCAGATATACAATATAGAGTTTAACTAATTATTTCTCCCTCTGTTGCTTAAATATGAATTTACCTGGAAAAAAGCAAGACAAGAGGCATTTGGCAAAACAGGAACAGTTGGTTTGCTTAAACACAGTGGCCAGAGTACATCATACAGAAACGGGTCTGAGGACTGACTCAAAGTATTGTTTTGAGCACCTTTATATATATTTCTTTGAGCATCATAAAACAATTCATAGATCCTGTATAGGGAGAGGAATATGGACCTAGTCACTGAGCCATAAATTACTCACACATGATGAAAAATGCAGGTGAGTCTTACCCTTGCGTGGACCTAATGAGGGCCAGTGGGTAATAAGTCCAGATGTTCTGCTTGGGGAGAGCGTGATCACTGAATGTACTGTGTGTGCTATGACCTGATTGACTGAGTATTCCTAGCTTCATGTGGCATTTACCATTATGATGTTTTGTGAAAGCGCCCCTCCAACCATGTGCGTCTTCCTGTGGGCAAACTCATGTTTGAACAAGCTTGCTGTGCAAGTGAAACACGTTACTGGATTAAAACCGTCTACTGGTGTGGTAAAAACCTCTGAGTGATCACCCTATTTGAACTGGTTTTCGCGACTTCTGCCCGGCATGCTCCGCTGGCTCTGGCGATCCTCTGCTGAGGGCAGGCGCGGGAGGTGCCACGAGCAGTGACAAAGTATCAGATGTAATGTCGAGACTTAAGCGCCTAGAGAAATTGAAATGCAGCAAATTGTCAAAGTGGTGGGAAGCAAAGTCCCTCCAAAGATATTTGGAAGTTAAAAGGATCCCTAGAGGTCTAAGAATCCTGCTAGCCCCCACGTACGAGGACCTAAATCCCAATATGTTATTTTAGTGGGCAGATAATATTCAAGAATCTTCCCGCAGAATGCTCGCAACAATAAATAAATACGCAGACATTGATCGTGCAAAAATATTGGAGGAGATTGGTCAAATAATCAAGATGTTAGACAAGGAAACAGACCAAGAACCAATAATGAAATTTATGATCGAACGGTGGCAATACTTAGAAGTATTGATCAAAGAATGAAAGCAGAGAAATTCATGCGAGAAAAAGGCAATTATGAAAGAGGGCAGATTTATACAGTCGCCAAAATATTCAAAAATGTGCGAAGGCATTAAATGAATGTGGGTGCAAAATTAACAGTGGAAGCGCAATCGGGCCTCAGCAGCCTACAAAGCTCAGAAATTGAGACTTCAGCTGATGAACGACCAAGTCGAATTATGGGCAATAAAATACCTTCAGTCCTGGATGAATTCGTTTTTTTACAGGAAGAAAGGAGGTTCAACCTCCTCCCCAGAACTATGACAAGTTACGCAACACCCGAAAGGGGTAGAGGCAAAGGAAGCAGAGGCGCAAAGGGGAAAAACAACAGCAAGGTAGATGACAAAATCAAGAAAAAGTAAATGATGAAGTGCTCACATAAAGTCAAATGTCAGTAGTTAATTTAATAACGATCCTGCTGTCTAAAAAGGAAGAAACAATTCTGCAACTAGGACTCTCCTATTGCCCAATTTGACTATGTTTCAAAGAGAATTGACACTTTCAAATATATACGGATGCTTAAATTGAAAAAAACACTTTGCGTTAAACCCAGGGAAATACAGAATACCACCAGTTCAGAGGTTACCTGGAATGTAAGCAGAGTCAAGGAGTTGGAGCAAATGGACACAGCCAGTGCTAATGATGAAACTACTATACCAAATGTAAGATCTATCAAAATTGAGCAATTGCCAAATGAACAAGGAATTGACATTGAGGCCAGTGAGACCACAAGTTTTAGACCACATTCCAGATTTATTCCCATGTCCATGAGAGACTCAATTGATGTCTTCAATGACTTAGTAGTCAATGATTTAAAGAATTTGGAAAAATGTACTGGCGTAACATTTAAAAAATGGTCACAGCAGCAAAAAGAGTGTATGGCCCTTTTAGGAAGTTATCAGGAAACAATGATTGCATAGTGCAGAATGCAGATAAGGGCAGGAACATAGTCCTGTGGGACAGGCAGAGGTACCTAGATGAAGCAAATAAACAACTAAACAACCGAGTCAAATATGTTAGAGTATCCTCGAATGCCATGTCAGCCAGCCATCTACAATACAATACTCAATTGCAAGGTTAGTATAAACAATGTCTAATTACACGTGATGAGTTGTTGTACCTTAAGATCAATAATCCTGGTTCTTGTATTTTTTATTAATACCAAAGGTAGATAATGATCTTAGCAACCCGCCGGGCAGGCCCATTATTTCGGCCATTGGGAACGCTTTAGAAAACACCTCCAAATTTATTGACTGATTTCTCTGCCCGTTTGTTAAGTTATTACCATTGTTTACACAGGATACAGGTGATTTTTTGAACGGCATTTATGATTTACCATGGAAAAAAGACATGCTATTATTGACTATAGATGTAACTACGCTCTATATGAGCATTAGGCATGAGGATGGGCTTAATGCAATAAAGCATTTCTTAGGAACTAGACCCATCACATTGTGGTCTCATACACAAATGCTGACCTCTATGGTTGAAACCTGTTTAAAGAACAATGTTTTCCTCTTCAATGGGGAACTGTTCCACCAACTATGCGGTACTGCGATGGGCACCTGCTTTGCCCCAGAAATGCGTATTTGCATATGGGCTGGTAGGAGGAGCAGGTGATCTGGAAGCAGTACCAAGAGGATTGGTAAAATAATATCTTACACTGGAGTCATTACATGGATGACTTGTTTGTCATCCGGAAAGGCACAGAACTATCCGCTAGGCACTTCATTAAAAAACTACAAGTTAATAGTTAAAACCTACAGTTCACAAGTACAATCAGTAATAAGGCAGTGAATTTCCTTGATCTAACAGTGTATGAAGATTCTAAATTACACACCAAGATCTACCGAAAACCAAAAGCTGGAAACACGTTGCTTCACAGAACTAGTTTCCATCCCAGTAACCTGATTAGGAATATACCCTATGGGGAGTATTTGAGAACTATGCATAATTTCAGTGAACTAGAAGTTGCAAACCTAGAATTACGAAATGTAACCTCTCATTTTAAATCTAGAGGACATGGTGAAGAATGCATTGCAACTGCAATACATGAGGTTAAAAGTAAAACAAGAGAAGACATTTTGTTCAAAAAAATCTGAAACCAAAAAAGAAAAGAAAAAGAAAAGTGATGAAGCAACATTGAAAGAATGTAGAATAAAAACAACTTTTAATAAACAACATGGCCAAGTTAGAAACATCTTGTCAAAACATTGACATTTAAAATGTAACAAACCAATTTTGAGCAAAATAGTGTCTTGCAAACCCTTGATTACATTCCGGAGGGCAAAATCTTTTAAACAAATGCTAGTTTACAACATGGCACCTAAACCGGTAGTACAAAAAACAAAATCAACATGGCTCCAACGTAAAGACGGCTTTATTAAGTGCTTGAAATGTAAAGCGAGTTTGCATGGGAAGAATACAACATCTTTTGTGACAGGTTGCTCAAAAATCTAGAAAAAAATAAAAGGGCAATACAACTGTAAAACAGAGTTTGCTGTGTACGTATTGAGGTGCCCTTGCAATCTTCAATACGTGGGCAGCACAATTCTTCCGGCACATAGAAGAGTGCTACAACACCTTTGAGTGATCAAACATGGAGATAAAGCATATTCAGTGGCTTGGCACTTCGAAAAATGTCCCTGTAGTAATGTGTCAGGCTTAACATATTTTGTCATAGACTCTATCGCTCCCAATGTAAGGAGAGGTGACAGAGAGAAAAGTCTAAGAAGATTAGAATCTTGTCACGTATTGGAATTAAATACAAGAGCCCCTATGGGCCTCAACATGGAAGAAGATTTATATACACATCTGTGATCTCTCTGTGCACTTAATGTGAATAGTAATTTGAAAAAATCATGCAATAGATAGTCTCTCGTAAGTCTATGTTTTAATAATTTTAGTGTTTTGTTAGGGAATTTTATTTTAGTTGATCACTTTCATCACATTTGCACTTTGATGTGTAGCACTATGAATTAACATTATGGAAGTGGTTGAGACACAAAATATGCCCACTGGGACTGAATTAGCAGCGTGTGAGACAAGGAACAATACATGCCCACTTGGGCGGGTAGTTTTTATTGTGGACTACATTGGTAAAGTCCTCAGTAAACACTGATGTTGTATAATTTATATTGTATTATAATTTATAATTGAATCAAACTGAATGTAATGATCGAATGGTGGATAATACCGCCCCTCTTGTTAATTTGCGATCGCACCAATTTGTGTTTGTAACCATATCGAGTTGGCAAACTACGAGTACCTTCTCCATAATACTGATTCAGTAGTTCTACACATGATATGTCACATGCACAGCATTTAAAAATAGGTGATTTTGACAAAGCATTGTTGGTGAGCAAGCCTGCTGGTTCAGGCGAAACACGTCCAATCAGCCGACAAATAAAATCTTAAGGATTTGTCAAGACATGGCATCACAATTCCTTGGTTGCTGAGTGCTGAGGAGTGTGTATTGAAATATATATATATATATATATATCAACAAAGTTCAAAAGACGTAAACACGCTCTCAGAGTCCCACACAAACACCGTACGCCGAGTCCAAGGGTGTTTATTAACACAAACTACATGTTTCGGCCTGACAAAGGCCTTGCTCACGTTAGTGCCACTGTTTGTGCATACAAAATAAATAGAGGTATCACAAGAAGGTATGGACATCGAAAGTGGACTGGGATGAAAGTAAGGTCAAGTGAAAACAGCAGACATGTTGGAACAGTCATTGAAAGGCACATAGTCAAGAAATCAAAACATTTGCAATAGCATGTTTACAAAAACGCGTAGCACATCGGTTATCAAACAACCTGTATGAAATAAAATGTGAAATAAAACAGGAAGATGTCAAAATCGTGTCAATCCAAAGTTACTAATATGCCACAAAAAATTTATATATATAATAATCTTGGCAAAAGGCTGTAAGGAAATAATATCATCCAGAGATTAACACGTGCAATACACCTGAAAATCAATCACAGCAAGAATGGCTGAACAGGTCCAACTCTGGAAATGCCTCACAAGGAAAGGGAGGGAGAGAAGAAAAGGGCGAATCAATTACCAGGAGACACGAATCCCTACCATCCAAGCAAACTGCCCGGTTGGAGAGAAAGTGACACAGTAACCAGGTAAAATACCACCATGGCCACTAAATGTAGAAATCAACTAAAGTGCAATACACTGAAGAGGAACTACAGTGCAGACGCGTGACTGACTGTTCTTACTTGTATGTAATGTCCCAAAACCCACAAAGCAGTCCAGAACCTTCTAGATGAAAGCCCAGAATGGGCGTTTTCTTAAGTGATGGTGAAAAAATAACAGTCAGGGGGCTGGAGCAGAAGTGCTGTGACGTGACCCAGTCCCCACCTTTACACCTATAGGGAAAAGGAACAAGATGTTAGATAACATGATAACAAGTATGTATGCACTATAATAAACAAACAGCCATGGAAAGGTGCAGAAGACGAGAGAAATAAATAGCATGAATACAGGTAAACGAACAGTATCAACAGGATAAACAGATCAATGGGGTTAATTATCTTTTAGATGAACCGAGAGTTCCTCATCAAAGTTAAGTCCCCCGGGGTCTTGGTCTGGAAATTAATGATATGCTTAGATTCCTCCTGTCTCAACTTGAGAACTCTGTTACCACCCCTGGGATTCTTGTTGATCTGTTCTCAGATAAAGAATTTCATGAGTGCAGGATTGGAGAAATGGTACTCACTAAAGTGTCTAGCCACAGGATACCTAGCATCACAATGGACTATGGCACGATAGTGTTCCAAAATACGTTTTTTGGCTTGGGCAGTTGTGCTCCCAATGTACCAAAGTCCACAAGGGCAAACTATCACGTAGATTACAAACATGGTATTGCAATTGAGAAATTGGGTAATCTCTCTTTTAATACCGTTGTATTCTACTCTCTTGACCAGGGTGCTGTTTTTACACGCCTTGCAGTGACTGCAAGGGAAAAACTCTTGTATCCCAAGGCCTTGAGATGTATATATTTACCTACTGGCGGTCGCCAGAAGGTAGTTATTGTTAGGACCTACTTTCCATAGGAAATCCACAACATTCTATTTGGAATAACTTTGGTGCCGGTGGATGAATCTTTGCGAATTTCTCCAAGACAATGGCCTGCTCCGCTCCGCTCCTTCGCTGAAAGGTTGGGGGTGATTCGTCATGCTGGGGCCAAGAAAAAAGGGCAGTCCCAAAACGTGTTATCCCCATGCAATTGTCCATAGGGACCTTTAGCCAGGGCTACAGCCCGAACGGCTGAACGGAATTTTACCAAATTTGGCAGAGAGGTAGAGTTCAGGTCGCAGATTGTGCTCTTTGTTAAATGGTGTGAATACATTCAGAAGTTCCTGAGAAAATCAAAAGTAAAATCATAGTGATATCTAGAGACAAAGTACTGTACGCGTACGGAAATCCGTACAATTACGAGCAAGAGCTGCATGTTGATTGGATGTCAACTGTCTGTCAACACTCCAAACCAGGAAGTGTTGGCAGCCATCTTGTGCCTCGGTAGAACCGAGTCACTGGAAAACAGTAAAACAAAGTTGAAAAATAAGGAAAGGGGGAAGGGTAGAAACATCCTGACCCTCTAGGCTTGCTTAGGGGGTCCTAAATGGATTTATATGCCCCAATTATTTTTTTTTAAATAAAAAATCGCGGGGTACGCATATGGTACTCGTATGCGGTGGAAAAGGAAAAAAACGAGAAGTCCGTTTTATTCCTAATTAGCCCCCGGGAGGCCAAATATCAGGGGCAATTTTTTTTGTCATAATGGGGGGCCCAGAGGGGTCCCTTTGCCTCAAGGATCGCCATCCCCTGGGGCGTTAACTATATGTATGCGGGGTGGCACATGGCCCACCCGGGGACCGCCATTCCCTGGGGCCTCTTTTTATTTAAAAAAAACTGTGTGGGGGGTTTCAAGCCCCCCACACATGCCCCGGGGACTGCCACCTCCCCGAGGCTCTAATATAGAAAATAGGGGGATGGACCACCCAGCCCCAGGGACTACCACCCCTCGGGGCTTTTGAATGTTGGGAGGGAGCCGCACGGCCCCCTTCCTTGAGCCTTTGATGTCCCTGGGGACTACCACGTTTCAGGGCCCGCTTCTGCAGTGTTCCGGGGTGCCTACAGTGCCGCCTTCTGCAGTGCCCGGGGTTACGAAAAGCAATGGCAGCTCCCGAAGGACGCGGGGAGCTGGCTGGGACGGTGGGCTTTGGGGCTTATAAAAACAGTTCTTTTCAGAACTAACTTTACTGGTCATAAAAGAGCTATTTTTTTATGATAGTATGTAAAACTTTCTTTTTTTTCTGCACCAGTTGTACTCTCTGCGTGTGTGCAGCCTCGTTTCCAAACCCACGTTTCTTTGTTTTTCTTCAAGTTCGCCAAGCAAACATCTCCTCATTTCAGGCATTACATTTTCTGCTTTTGTCTGCCGGTCTCGCTATTTTTATTATACCTGTTACTTTCAATTTACCCCCCACCTATCTTCTCTGTGATCCATGAGATTTCCTGCCACAGACACCACAGTGTTTGTCCTTGGCTTCCGATCTTATCAGACTTGGTCACACGCATACCTAAAAACTAATTTGAATCACGTATGGCATAGCCATTAGAACGTGTGACCGTCACCACAAGGCCATTACCGTGCTTATGCCTTTATCATGCGTGGTAAATGTATAGTAGTTATAAAAGCATGCGTGGTAAAGGCATGCGTGTTAAAGCCATATGCGTGCTAATGAATTTGTGGTGACGGTCACGCCTGGTTATGACCGCATTGTAATGGCTGTTTACCCCAGGACACTGCAGGAACCGGGTCCAGGCGTGGCGGACTCCAGGGCATCGGGCGGTGGGCCACGCAGCCTCCCTCACACAATAAAGAAATCTCCGGGGGGTAGTCGTTTTCGTGGTTTGAGGGGCGTCATTGAGGTCCACACAGTTAATTTTTCAGGGGGTAGGTTTGCAAGCAAAAATGTCGCAAGAGGTTTGTAAATATTGTACACATTGTTTTGTTTTACTTTGATTTCCTTTCTATGTTGTAGTCCATCCAGAGAAAATATAACTTATTTTACAGCCAGTACTTTTCAATCCTACTGTCAAACATCTTACTAAAGTACTTCAAATATAAATATTATTTTTGTTGTGGACCGCCCCCACCCCCAAAATAAAACAAGTATATAGTTTTTTTAATTAACTTTTATTAAAACAACAATAACTGTAAATGTAACTTAAAGATAACATGATAAACAACTCGAAAAATAACTTTATTAAACAGTATTATAAACAAATTGTGATGTGGACTCCAAAAAACGTTGGGTAGGTAATCTGCAAAACAAAAAAGAAAAAAAGAGTTTAAAGTTATGTAGATGTGACTAAATAAGGTGAAGCATTACAAGTGAAGGTAACACTACGATTTTACGTGTGCAGTGTGCCTAGTATATTTCACTTCTGTTATAGTCCCGCGTTCAAGTGGTGTCTATATGGAAGTGCCTACTGCGTTACTGACACAAAATTGGCACAACGGGATTGTAAATAGGCCGATTTATTTATAATGCATTGGAAAGGAGGCATTGTATATCTAGGCCGCTGTGCTTACCTTGTATTAACACTGCGCCACCAGAGTTCACAACTTTAATTCAACTCTGCTTCTACACGTCAGCAGTGTCTATAAGTTTAAAAGAAAAAGAGAAATGATGTCACAGAGAGTGAGAGAGAGAAAGAGAGAGAAAGCAACATTAAAACTGTCTTGCAGAGTCTGGAGTTGAGATTTTTTCTTCAAAAGTCAGACGCAGATTTACAAGCTCCTTGCGCCACTATTCCCATGTTAAAAGTGACACAAAATTGGCGCAATAAGCTTGTAGATCTGTTTCTCAGACTGTTGTAACCTATCTGTTGTCACTGCTCGGAGGTAAATATACATTTCTACACATTCAAGCTGCTGCACACTACCCACTCTCTCCCTTCACAATTTTTTTGTTGTTGTTTCGGAAACACAATTCTTTGCTCAGCTAGTGCCATTGCCGTGATTGAAAGAGGGTGCTCTACGTGTGGAAGAAGCCTTTAGTGTAACCAAGAGAGTTCACCACTTCAACTCAGATAAGGTT
Source organism: Lissotriton vulgaris (assembly GCF_964263255.1). NCBI lineage: Eukaryota > Metazoa > Chordata > Amphibia > Caudata > Salamandridae > Lissotriton > Lissotriton vulgaris. The sequence continues at coordinate 1,085,665,448 of NC_141697.1, read as the reverse complement.
TTATGCAGCAGACTGGAGATAGCAGTGTCCAACACTTAAAAAAAGAAAGAGAAACGATGTGAGGGAGTAAGAAAGAGAAAGGGAGAAAAAAGGACATTAAAATGTGGGAGAGACACACACGACGGGGGCGGGGGGGGGGGGGTACCTGAAGCCAGAGGCGCAACCACAGTCAAAAATATGGGGGGGGGCTAGAAAAAAAATTCGGGGGGGGCTTAACTTCAAGCAAAAAGAAGAGTGGAGCTGCAGGGGCTGTAAGCGGGGGGGAATCAAAGCCTCATTAACAAGCAAAAAGTCCTTAAAAGACCTGTGCAGTACTCGGGTGCGACTGTGTGTGGGCCTAGGAAGCTATCTCATCCTATCTGAAGTCCCCTTAGCCCAATGTGTGTTTTGCGCCCCTGCTGCACACTACACATTCTCTCCTTTCACAGATAACTTGTCGTTCTTTCGGAAACAAGCTTCTTTGCTTACCTTGTGCCCTTGCCGTCGTCCTTGTTACATAATCCATCCTGAAGGTCTACATCTAAAAGATATTAAAAGAAAGATGTTATGATTGTTACTATATTAATTTGGAGTTAGATAACATTGCGCTATTATACACGTTCCTTCTCACATTTCTACGAACTGTTTGTATTGGTAATATTCCGGACATTTCAGTGATTATAAAAATGTTCCTGCTATTGGGAAAAAAATGTATACATGTAAATTAATACACTATATAGAAGTGCGTTTTTGAAATACTAAGTCGCGTTTTTGTATCTAGTCTGCTACAACCCTTTGACTCCATCCGATGCGTACTCAAGCCTCACTGCTCACCTTTTCGTGGAAAAGACACCTTCTTCATGATGAAGTTCCGATCTCCAACAAAGAAGTCTCATATATGGTTCCGAGTCTTGATAGCTCTATGGCTAACAACATACTCCTGCTCCCATCATCATCATCGCAGGTTCTTCACCCGCTCAGTGGTTCAGGCACCACTATCTCAGTGACCAAAGAAGCCACGCATGTAGTAGTGGGCCCCTTGTTCGGTACTTTGGGAACAACTCTAAAATGGCATACAACACGTGCGCTCTGTCTTTTATATACATAGGGTCACGTGTGTAGTGACAAATGCACTGAATGGGTGTGGTGTGGTTGTATACCAGCCATGAGGGAGAGTGTGTGTCGATCTGACAACTAGACCTGCAACTAAGAAATAGATGCTGCATAGGAGGTCAATAGTAGGGGTGGGCGGAATTTGTGTAGTTGCCCTACGCAAATTATCCCAAAATTGCTCTCAATCTCCGTGAGAACGCAGAACTTTCGCAAAGACACAGAGATTGCTTTCCCGCCCGTTCGTGATGTGTTTTTGCATGCTAGCAGAGAAATATATCTCTAACTTGGCCATGCAAGTCGAATGACGTGTTTGGGATCGCAAACTCTCGCGTGATAGCACGACAGGCTATCAACAATCCAACATCTTGTGGCGCACGCAAACGGATAGGAAAATTCATCGGCAAACGTAGGGAGCTGGTAAATCGTTACCCCGCATGCGAGAACGCATTTTTAAAGCGCAAACAAGAAAAAACCTCCGCTACGCAGCAGATCGCAGAAGTTTCAACATATCTGCGTTCTCCGCAGAACGCAAAATTGTCCAAACTTCGCAACTTTGGCGAGCGGAACAGAATTTTTCGCACAGGCCTAGTCAATAGCCTCTTCAAGAGCCGGGGGACAGGGTCACGGTGTGAGTTGCCTGTGGCAAAGGAGACCCCAGCCCTTTTAGGGGGTCAGGTCTGGCCAATGGGGGGAGCAAGAGGAACATGGAGATGGTACTCTTGTTTGTGGGCAGGAAGGCAGCTGGTACAGATCTTGTATTGTCCACCACCACTAGGGACTGCTCACTTGTGGCAGCCTCCAAAGATGATGTTGATGAGACAATGGCTTTTGTTGCAGTCCTCTTAACCTCTGTACCACCGGGTTCCTCAGTGTCCATGGTCTCAGCACCTGAACCTCAGTGGCCAGCTGCTTCCCCGCCAATGTCCCCATTGTCTGCTCCTGAAGGTACTGTAAAGACATATACAATAGCGTATTTGTTTCTTTGTAAATTGAAGTGCTCATGAAGTTTTTTCTCTAATTCTTTTCCAATTTTTCAGATTTCATCTGCTTCATGTCTTTCAAACATTGGTTAATTTTCATCATTATATCATGCATGTAGGGAGATTTTTCAGAAAACATTTGGTCCCAGTTTTGTAATTTACCATTATGGGCAAATTTTGCGGATCTGTGGTCTGTGAATTCGCGCGAAATCGCAAAAAAATCTGATTCGCTGATTTTTTTGCGATTTGCACTCTACTCAACTGGAGTACTTTCTACTGGCTAATCAGTAACTGCTACCTCGTTGGGTAAATGTATAGTGCTTTTCCTTCTCTGCAGCTGCGTAAAGAGCCAGAAGATTTGTCTTCACTGAGCATGTGTGCCTGTAACTTTGCCACCACTCCAAAAGGTGCTCAGGTCCCTTGTTTGAGCTGTCCATCATAGTTGGGAAAGGGCGGGAAGACGTTTGATACCGCTAGTGTGTGGTGCAGGGCCAAACGAGCGGGGCTTTCATGCGTGTCAATATGCCTCTTGTGTATAAAGGGTCAGAGAGCGAGCAGGGCAGTAGGTGAGGAGAAAGCAGCTTCCTGGTCACAGGAACTACACGGGGGTTACGCTCGAGAAACTCAGGGATTCAAAGACCTCCCTTGAGTATTACAGCTAAGTTTTGACAGCAGATATGGGGTTAAAGCACACTTGCGCAGCCTCGACCGTGCTCACTGATGTTTTGGGCTGATTAAAACGTTACTGAATTTGAGCTTCAACTCAGGCACCTGCTTTATTTATATCTGTAAGGGCTTCCTGTTGAGGTTTAATTTTTGGCCCACAGGAAGCACTTACACAGTTAAGGCAGGTGCCCGAGTTGAAGCTAACTTTGTAACCATTTTATAATGTTGCCTGCAAGCTGCCAGAGTTGAAGTTGCCACTTGCAAGTAAGCAACTTCAACTCTGGCAGCTTGCCGGTGCCATTCTAAAATGGTTACTACTTAACCATTGTCAATTCTCTCATGGCATTGTTTAACACCTCTGAATGATTCTGATTTATTGTTTAAAATAGTAAACCTATATCACCACAATTGATGCAAAGCAAAAATAACCTTGTACAGTGAGTACAAGGAAGAAAAGAGCTATGAATCAATGTATGTCAACAAATACTGCAATGTTGTACCAATATTTGTAGAAGCTGAAAGGCAATTTCCTGTGTTTGGGCATTTCGCAATGGTAACATTTGTAAGTATGGGTGAAATTTGCGAATTCGCGCTACCCGAATTCTTGCAAAAGCTAATTCGCAGTCTGCAAAATCCGCGAATTTGCTGATTTTTGATTTTTGCATGTTCGCGGGGCTCTTTGCGTGTTCGCAGGTTTTTTTTCTGCGCGCCGACCGCAAAGTTACCCATGCGGTCATACATGGGTGCGGCCATCTTGTTCGCGTTGCGTATTTCTGTTTCCGGGCGCTAGTTGCATGCTCGCGTTGTGCACGGGGCGCGATTGCGTGGTTGCGTGCGTTTTTGCATGCTCGCGGGGGAAATATCGCGCAAACTTACCCACGCGGTCGCAATAGGCGCGGCCATCTTGTTTTCCATTCACTGCTATGGTTCTGGGCACGCTTTTTCCATCCTCTTTTAATCTCTGCAATCCTTTGTTTCTTTGAACTTTGTTTTAATTTTTTTTACTCATTATCTATCTTCTTATTTTTCTACATCTATATTTTGTGTTTTTTTCTACTTTTGGTTACTTAAAACTACTTTTTTAACTCTTTTCTTTTGTTTACCTTTTATTTTATTTCTTTCTTTCCTATTTTATTTTCCTTTCCTGTCCAGGACCATGGCAAAGGGAGCCGGGAAGAACATCAAGGGGCAGGGTCCCGCCCCCCGTACCCGGCTCCCTTGCGGTCGCTTAAGGTGGGAGGCAGTAGTAGCCCGGGAGAACTTCAGCGGGTTGGAGGTGGCGGCACTGATTTTGTATGTCCAGCGCCACCTCCCCAACACCGTCGCGGCAGGCGGCAGGCCGGGTGCCGGGTACGGGCTCCGGGAGCGTCGCCAGCTATGGGGGAAGGTGTGCCGGGCCATGTATCAGGAGTCTGGGGTCCGGCGCACCTACAACCGGGCGACGCACCAGTGGTCCGACCTCCTGGACCGGGAGCAAGACCTACTCGACCTGCTTGGAGTCGAGATCCCGGGCCTTGGTGAGTAGTAGTAGCTAGTATTTAATCACTACTTTGTTTTCTCCTGCTCTGTGTTATGATATTGCAATTTGTTTTTTCCGAAGAGCAAGAATGCTGCTGATTACATTGCAGGTAAATTATGTTTCAAAAGCTTCTGTGATGGCAGGTGCTCCCTGCTCACTGGTGGTGCTACTATGCTTACTTGTTTTCAATTTTGTGCTCATTTGGCCTGAGTGATTATGTATGAGTGAGTACTTTATCGAACTGCGCAATGCTAGAGAGACTAGTGACTCAAATCTAGTCCTTCCTTTGTACTCCTGCTGCCACTAAGAAGAGATAGTGGTGGATTGATAGGTTGAGTATATTATGACTAGTTATTTAGTAGTATGACATTTTTTAGTGGTTTGCAATCATGATGATGGACTGTGTCTGTCACGTCGCGTGCTGTTGAGTGCTGGCAGTCATAGTAGAACCTTTTTTTTGTTGGTTTAGTTAGTGGTTTACATAACTTTCCAAGTAGACTGTCTGTGAATCCTGCAATACTCTACTATCCTCCTAGTTGACCAGATCAGATAGGTCAATACATGTAGTGCAATTGTTGGTAATTTGTTTCCTCGAAATAATTTTAGATTGTGGTCAAAGAAATCAAATATTTCAAAAAAACAATCATCCATATTTGTGTTTATTTCATGATCATCAGCACCACCTCCCAGGGGCAAGACGACGACAGATACGCCGGCGGAACAAGGTGGGCAGGATCGGTCCTCAGAGGTCTCTTCTGCTGGCCCCAGTAAGTTGTTCTGTTGTTAATATTAATAATTATAAACTCTAACTTTTACAGCACCTATTCATTCCAAACTGCTTCCTAATTCTGTTTTTTACAAAATAGTCTTTGATCTTCTTGTACACTGTTTCTACATTCCTATCCTGCCTCTACTATCACTCTCTGTGCTACTACTATTTACTATTATTATTAGTCGGTCTGTGTAGGTAGCTAAGCTTGCCCAGTCGGCAAACGGTGTTAAACAAAACTCTGATCCAGCATTAGCTCTAGGCACTGAGTGCAGTCCTCTGGTTTGCCCTTGCTGTCTATTCCAGTCTTCTTAATGTTAGTGCTTTGACAATTCCCAACAACAAAATGTCAATCTCCACCAAGAATAAGCTAGTAGTTGGATTTTTGATTTGATAGGAGCACTATTCTGCACATACAGAAGTATGGACAAGAGAAATAGGACATTGTTGATGATAGGTGCAGTTTGACTTTCCACATACCTCAGTCAGAACAGAAGTTGAACCCCCAATCCCCTGACCGTCTATCTAGTGTGTCTGACCAATGATTATACGACCCAGAAGAACAGAAGAAGACTACAGAGTCCTGACCTATCAGAGTCACAGAAGCATGCTTGCAAAGCGCAGTAGGTCAACTACAAACCCTTCCCTTCACTCACTCGTGAACAAAAACCACACAGTGTATTTTAGTTTTAAAGTTTTATTTTCAAATAACAAATACAAAAACAATTTCTTTATTTTTAATAACGCAGTATTCCCAGCAAGCAGTGGTGATAGATGACGTTAAAGTTTAAACACCCTTTCCTAGAATATACTTCAACATAACACATCTAATTATTATAATAACTGTACGGAAGCCCTCACCTTGTTTGAACTTCAAGTACTGGTGGTGATGAGTAGTAGGTGGTGAAAATTGAAAAACTCTTGTTGGCAGAAGGGCAATGGAATCTTCTGTCTGTAATTAGAAAATGGTGCACGTTAAAAAGCAAGCATTCATCAGTTGTGCCAAAAAGTGTTGCATGTCATGGCTAAGCATATAAAAAGTTAACACCCTCCCCAAAACCGTCACTTTTTTTCAGTCCCAAATATTTAAAAATTGAGGGGGAGGAGCTTAGCGCGCATCCAAGATGGTTGCGTGAGCTGATAGCTCCCGAAACCCTCGCCGCCTCCTACATCTATCCTGTCACGGATCCTGTTTCCAACAACGGGTTATTGTAGCTGTGACACTCCTGACCTAGATGGCCTTTTTCAAAATTTGAATCGGACGCCGGACACCTGAAATACTCCGTCCTGAAGCCTGAAGGCCTATACCGTGAGATATCCAGGGACTTGGGCATCCGAAACACCCTGGGGATAGTTGAACAACAACGGCGGATGGAAGGAGATAGCTACCCGGGTCTACTTTCGGTTTCGATTTTTCCTGCCCACGACGGCTGGGAGACGACTGTCCCCTGATCTAGCAGGCCCATGAGCTCACTTGCTTAATTGCTCTTTGCCGGCGCCCAGCATTTTGTTTTTTTGCTGTCTCTCTCCGTGGGGAGCCATTTACAGCAGGTCCCAAAAGCCCCCTAGGGGCGCAGAGCCCAACATGATGGGCAAGCCTGACAGCGACAAACAGACGACCAAGAACACGTCTCGGGGTGGCATTACTCAAACCACCATTATGGACCGATTTGCGCGCAACAAGGGTTCTCCCAGCGGAACTGGCAAAAGTTCGGAGGACCTTGGTGGTGGCCCCCTGAAACGGAGGAGCTGACTCTTTGAGATGTGATGGGCGCCATTGCAAGCATGAAGTCATCCATGGGCCAACAATATGAAACTTTGGCCACCAAGATTGACACAGTGGCTGTGGATGTCAGTTTGATTAGGGCGAACTTGGCTAAGACCATCGAGAGAATCAAGTCGCTGGATATCAAAGCTGCCAGTCTCACCACCGACGTTTCCGATCTCCAGACCGAGGTCTGGACCTTACAAACCTCGAGTGAACAGTTTGCCCGCTGGCTCAAGGATTTTGAAAGCCGCGCTAGGCGCAATAATGTTCGCATCGTCGGAGTTCCGGAGACCTCAGCCGATCAATCGACGGATCTCCTTGTGGAAGACCTGATTCTAAACCATCTCGCCCCTAAGGGCCTCAGTAGCTTTTTTGCGCTGGAGCGTGCCCATAGAGTTCCGGGTGGAAGACGCAAACAGGGTGCTACACCACGACCCATAATTGCGAGGATCTTCAACTTCAGGGACAGGGACGCCATTTTACAGGCCTCGAGGACCAAGGGCCCCACCAAATTTGAGAATGCATCCATCAGCTTCTACCCCGACTTTACTCAATTGGTGCAGAAACAGAGACTGGGATTTACCGGGGTGAAGCGTAGACTGAGAGATCTGGGCATGAAGTATGCCATGCTCTTCCCTGCCCGACTACGTATCGAACATAATGAACGTGTGCTATTTTTTGATATGCCAGAGGTGGTTAGTGACTGGTTGGACACTTTGTCGACGCAACGGGACAATGCGGAGCAATCCAGAGGCGCAGAGGGAGGCCAAGAGGACCAGGAGGAGTGAGGAAACCGGCGTGTGCAACTACCATACCACGTTGCGGTGGTTCGTTTTCCTTTTGGGTCAATGACACTTTCACGATGCAAACCCTGGGGCGGCAGGGGGATTGGGACTTTTCCTCCTCCTGGGGTGTTCCTTGTTCTTCCTGTAGATTAGTTTTCTAGGGTAGGGCGACAGGCACACTGCAAATTGGGGTGGTTTTTTGTACTATCACAGGGGTGCAGGGTGGGGGGATGTGTGTGTGGGCATTTTGGGGGGGTTCTTTCTTTCTGTTTGAATTGTTTCAGAGGCTGCGCATTGTTGCATATTGTGATCTGTGTTTCCTTCCTGGGGTTTGGGAGAGCCCGCCACTACTTATGGGAAGGGGGATAGGGGGTTGAGAGTTTTGAGTTGGAATGTCAACGGCTTGGGGGACAAGATAAAACGGGGGAAAGTACTTCAATACTTGAAACGCCACTCCCCTGACATTGTATTATTGCAAGAAACGCACTTGGTGGGGAACACGTTTCATGCTATGAATCGGAGGGGCTACAGGTTGGTTGCACACTTGGGGTTCACCTCGGGATCCAGAGGGACCGGTGTTATGGTCCGAAATTCCCTCCCTTGGAGATTGATGACACGGTATTGGACAATAGGGGACTGTATGCGGCCATTATTGGTAGGTGGGAGGGGAAGGCGATCTACATCCTCTCAATATACGTTCCCCCAGGTTTACAGACCACTACGTTTGCCGACCTGGGGAAACTGGTGTTGGAGCTTCCCAAGGGGATCTTGGTGGTTGGAGGAGACTTCAACTCAGTTGTTAGCGGCTCGGAAGATCGTCACCCTCGGAGAGCTCTCACGCAGTCGCAGTCCTGCCTTGGTGGCTACTTGGATACGTTTGGAATTTTTGATTGTTGGCAGATGCTTCACCCCGGGCAGGCTCAGTACACCTTCCACTCTGGGGCACATGGGAGCTTGGCTAGACTTGATTACATCCTCATGCCTGCAGCCCAGGCTGTATCGGTGAGAGAGGTCCGACATTTGCCCAGAGGCATCTCGGATCACTCCCCGCTATGGATACTCATTGATCTCCATCTGGGTACCGGGGACCGGGTCGCCCCGATCAATCCCTGGCATCTCCGTCTTCCGGAAACCAGGGCTGGGGTGGTTAAGGCTGTCGACCATTACTTTGCCGAAAACGAGGGATCGTTATCCTCATCTGTGTCCCTGTGGGAAGCTTTTAAAACTGTTATTCGGGGTCAGACGCTGTCACTGATTGCCGGTTTAAAGAAACGCCATAATGAGGAGGTTGAGCAGTTGGAATCTGACATCTTTGCTCTAGAGGCAGATCTTGAATCCGGGGTCACACGAGATAAGGTACATGTTTTGAAACTGAAACAGTCTGACTATAAAGCTTTGGTGACGAATGCTGCGAAAGCCATGAGTTGTGAGCAACAGGGCAGTTTGTATGATGTGGGCGATAAGGCAGGAAAATTGATTGCATGGTTGGACAAGAGAGAAAGACTGAATCGAGTGGTGCTGGTTGTTGAACGTGTGGATGGTGTACGTGTGATAGATCCACTGGAGATCGTGGAAGAGTTTGCCTGTCATTTCAGAGCGGTGTATGCGCCGGTCTCTGATAGGCTGGAGGAGGATTCGCATCTTTTGCTCAGGGATATCGCATTGCCTAGCTTGTCCGACTCTGACAGAGAGCTTATGGAGGCGGAATTTTCCACCGATTAAGTAGCGCTCGCTATTCACTCCATTCGCTCCGGGAAAGCTACAGGCCCGAACGGCATACCCATCGAGCTGTACAAGTTGTGTCCGAACAAAATGGCGCCGTACCTTCGCTCGATGTTCTTGGAGTCCAGGGAGAAGGGTTCACTTCCCCCAGACCAGAGATTGGCGTCTATCGCCGTAATAATAAAGATGGGAAGCCCCGTGAGTTGTGTACCTCCTATAAACCCATTTCACTTCTTAATGCCGAACCCAAGATCCTGGCAAAACTGTTAGCGAATCGATTGATTAAAGTGATTGGGGACCTGGTGCACCCAGATCAATCTGGCTTTATTCCAACCCGCAACACTGCGTTGAACCTACGTCGTCTACACAGCATTCTGGCGAGGACAGAGACGTTGCATGAACCGGCCATTTTGGTTTCCCTAGATGCCACCATGGCATTTGATACAGTGGAATGGCCGTACCTATGGGCGGCTCTTACGAAGTTTGGCTTCGGACCGGTATTCATTAGCTGGGTCCGGCCACTTTATGAGGAGCCCCTGGCTCAGGTGGTCGCTAATGATAGGGTCTCGGCATCTTTTGTCCTCGGGAGAGGTACGCGACAAGGGTGCCCCCTATCCCCGCTGCTCTTCGCTTTGGCTTTGGAACCCCTGGCCGCCTGGTTGCGATGGGAACCATCACTTAAGGGTATCAGGTGAACCCCCGACTTTGAAGACCGCATCTCATTGTATGCGGACGACATTCTCCTTTATCTCACTTCGCCTCGGAAATCTCTGGGTGTACTGTTCGATGTCCTTGGCTCCTTTGGTAAGAACTCTGGTCTAGTGATCAACTGGAGTAAGTCCTGTGTCTACTCGCTCACAGACGATACGCCTCTCGTGCCGTGCAATTGCCGATACAAATCTCGCCTTCCGGCTTCAAGTATTTGGGTATATATATACCTCGCAGGATCCTGCCGTTAGGTATCAGCGCAACTTGCTCCCCCCGCTTTTTCGTTTGAAAGCCGATGTGAAAGCTTGGTGTAGGCTGCCGCTGTCCCTGGTGGGCAGGGCAGCTCTCTTCAAAATGATGTCCCTGCCTAGATTTTTGTATGCACTCCAAAACACTCTTGACCTTGTGCCCACCAGCTATTTCCATGAGATCGAGAGCCTCCAAAGAAAGTTGTTGTGGACCGGACGTGAAGTGAAGTGAAGTGAAGGGGTTTTATAGAGCGCGTCTGCTGCCCGAGGGCGTCCAAGCGCTAGTAGTGGAAACAGATTCTGAGGGGGGAAAGGAGGGAGCAGGAAGGGATAGGTAGGAGGGAGCAGGGGGGATTAGTTTCTGAATAAGAATGTTTTGAGTTCTTTGCGGAAGTGCAGGAGGGTATGGTTGATCTAAGTTAGAAGGGAAGAGAGTTCCAGAGTTTGGCAGCGTTCAGAGAAAAGGACCTGCCTCCTGCTCTAGCTTTTTGATTCTTGGGACTACGGCGAGAAATGCATTCGTGGAGCTAAGGGTTTTACCGGGACAGTAGGGGGAGAGAAGTGAATGATTAATTTCCGGGCTCGCTCTGTGAAATGCTTGATGTGATATGCAGAGAGCTTTGAACTTTATTCTCTCTCTGACGGGGAGCCAGTGGAGAGATTTGATCCCTGCCTTGAATGACTCTCTGCGAGGGATCTGAAGGAGAGTGCGGGCAGCACAGTTCTGTGTTCTTTGCAATTTTTACAACACGTACTCTGGGGCTCCTAAGTATAGAGCATTGTTGAAGTCCAGCCTAGATTGTACAAGGCCCTGGATGACCACTTGCTTGGCTTCAAAGGGTAGTATTGGGAGGTTTTTTTTCAACATTCGGATAATCCCGAAGCAGGTTGCAGCTGTTTTTGTTGCTTGAGTATTTAATGTGAGTTTGTTATCTAGCCAAACTCCTAGGCTTTTTATATTTTCCTTGGGAGTTGGCATTGGTCCCAGGCTTGCGGGCCACAGCTGGTCGTGGGCAAGCATGGGCGAATTTTGCGAATTTGCGATCCGCGAATTTGCGGATTTGCGAATTTGCGATCCGCAAAATTCACGAATTTGTGTGAATTTGCGGATTTTTGTTTTTTTGCGTGTACGCGGGGTTTTTTGCGTGTTCGCAGGGTTTTTTGCGTGTTCGCGGGGATTTGTGCGTCTTCGCGAGCCGCTTGCATAGCGAAGTTACCCATGCAGTCGTTTATGGGAGAGGGAGAGAGAGATAGATAGATAAATAGATAGATAGATAGATAGATAGATAGATAGATAGATAGATAGATAGATAGATAGATAGATAGATAGATAGATAGATAGAAAGAGAGAGAAAGAGAAGGAAAGAGAGAGGGAGAGAGAGAACGAGAGAAAGAAAGAGAGGCCGGATCTCTGAAGGGCCAGATTCCTGAGTTGCCCCTACAGAACATACAGCTTTTTATTTTTAGCAAAATGCATATGAAAATTGTGCTGTGAAGGTCTCTTTTAGTTTAACCACTCCTGACAAGTCAAAATGGGTGTATTTGCCATCCTCTCCCTTCTTCCTGTTTTTTATATCTGTAAGTGCTTCCTGATGAGGTTTAATTCCTTGGACAGGTGCCTCGTTGCCTACTTGTAACTATTCTCTGACCCTGCTTCAAGGGTCAGAGCAGGGTCAGAGAATAGTTGCAAGTAGGCAACTAGGCGCCAGGAAGCAATTAGCAGCAGGTGTCCAAGTTGAAGTTAATTTGTTTGTAACCCTTTTGTAAAAGGTTACAAAGAAATTAGGTGCAACTTTTGCACCTGCTGCTGTAACCCATGCTTGGCTGAAAATTCGTCCCCGCTGATTCGCGGATTTTACCGCGATTTCGCGAGATTCGCGGATCGCGAAATCGCGGAAAATCCGCAAATTCGCCCGCGAAACGGATTTTACGCCCACCCTTAGTGGTGGGAGGAGAAGGGCTGAGGATCATAATCTCGGTCTTATCACCGTTGAGTTTTAAGGATGACTTTGTCATCCATCTTTTGACATCCTCCATGCATGCTGCCAGATTAAATTGGGGGAGCATGCTGCTTTTCTGTGTCAGGGAGACCACCAGCTGGGTGTCGTCCGCTTACGATATGATTTTGATACCGTATTTTTGGACGACCCCCGCCAGTGGCCTCATGTACACGTTAAACAGCGTGGGACTCAGTGAGGAGCCCTGGGGCACACCGCAGTTTAGGGGTCGGCTTTTAGAGTAAGAATCGTCGTCAAAGACCTGGAAGGTTCTATTGCTGAGAAATGAACTCAGCCAGTCTAGGGCGTTTCCTGAGATGCCAAGATCGAAGAGTCGGGCTAGCAGGGTTTTGTGGCATACTGTGTCGAATGCTGCGCATAGATCGAGGAGGACCACTGCCACTGTCCCCCCTCGATCCAAGATCTTCCTAGCTTCTTCTGTAACGGCTAACAGCGCTGTTTCTGTGCCGTGTCTAGGGCAAAACCCTGTTTGGGAGGCGTCCAGTAAGAGGTTCTCCTCAAGGTAGTTGGTGAGATGGAGGTTGACGTACTTGTGGTAATGGTTAGAATTAGATGATGCGGTTATGATGCAGTGGAATTGCATCAATGTGAATGTTCCAATTTAAACCAGTATTTGTGGGTTTGCTGATGGTTGCTGTACTTGACTTGTACTGAATAAAAGTCATCTTAATTCAACTTTTTGAGTGGATTACTACATATTTTGGCGACGAGGACGGGAGGGATCAAATTGTTAGATGTACAAGTAACAAAAGACTAAGAGAAAAATGATTATCTAAAGACCCTACTTTAGAACAAGCTATTAGAATTGCTAGAAGTATGGAAAGTACTGACATGTGGGTCAAAGAAATTGATAAAGGTAAAGGAGTTTCTGGAAATCCGGTTGTGGTACCAAGCAAGGAAACTGCTGTGGAAGTCAAAGAAGTAAAGAATGAAATATATAAGAAACCTCAAATAAGAAGCAATGAAAATGGATTGACCAAAACAAGTGATAAGAGACCCATAATTTGCTATAGGTGTGGATGTCCGGGTCATGTAAGTTCAAGCTTTGCATGTGGAGCGAGGAATGCAACATGCAGAATATGTGGAAAGGCTTGTAGATCGAAGGGATACACTAAAAATGCTAGTATTAAAGAAATGGAGAATGGCGAAGAACAAAAAGAAGAGTTGTTTCTTCCTGTTGAAACTGTGGAAGATCCTTCACAAGTTATTGGGTCAGTGGAACACTATGATTCTGATGTATCAAAAATTGGTGAGGCTTGCACGAATTTAAAAAGAGAAAGTACAACAAAGTTAGAGAAACCTCACTGTGAAATTGCTCTGGGAAAAGGAACTGTAAGTCTTTTGGCTGACTCTGGTAGCCTTTTTACCTTAATTTCAAAAGAAACTTTCATAGAAAAGTTAAATGGAGAAATGAAAGATCTATTACCTGCGGATATGAGAGCTGTAGGGTACAGTGGATCAAAAATTAATATTCTTGGAATGCAATGGATGGACATTGTTTTCAAAAAGAATGGGGTCCATGGAAGAGTGTATATTACCAAGGAAGGATCTCATTTGCTCGGATGGCGTCATCAGAAAGACTTAAATATTGTACTCAATCCAAATGCTGTGGAACCTGTAATGATTATTGAACAAGATGTGGATAATGTATCTTCTGGTGGGGAGTTGGACAATGAATGGGGTAAAAAGTTAATGGAAAAGCATTCTCAGGTATTCTCTGACAAATTGGGTATGTTGAAAGGATTTTCACATCGTATAATTAAAAAAAAAATGCTAAGCCAATAGTTCATAAGGTTAGAACAATACCACACATGATGAGGGAACCACTTAGCAAAGAGATAGATAAGCTGTTGGAGGCTAAAGTTATAGAACCAATTGAATCATCAGAATGGTTGTCCCCAATTGTTGTCGCACCGAAGGAAGGGAACAAAATTCGTTTATGTATTGATTTGAGGGATTTGAATCGTAATATCTGGGTAGATAGACAACTTTTACCGAATATTGGAGAAATGTTGGGTAGAATGGGTGGAGGTTGTGTTTTTAGTGTGCTCGACATGTCATCCGCTTATCATCAAGTGAATTTACACCCTGACTCACGACCTTTAACATCTTTTGTGACTCCTTTGGGGGCATTTAGGTACTGTAGGATGCCGTTTGGGTTGGTGTCAGCCTCAGCCGTATTTCAACGCATTATGCAGATGATTTTTAAGGGAATGGACAGAGTGTTGTGTTTTCAAGACAGCATTATGATTGTAGGAAGGTCATTTGAAGAACATGATCAGTTGATGAATGAAGTGTTGCGTAGAGTTTTGGAGCATGGTTTAACAATAAAAAAAGAGAAGTGTCAGTTAAGGTTAAGTCAAGTTAATTATTTGGGTCATCAAATATCAGCAGATGGTATAAGACCAAAAGGTAGTATTGTGAAAGCTGTGAGGGATGCTCCATCTCCCACTAATAAGGAACAGTTAAAATCATTTTTAGGTCTCGCAGAATATTGTGCTAAATTTGTGCCTAAATTTGCTGACTTAGTGGAACCTATGAGAGTTCTTTTAAAAAAAGGAGTGTTATTTGAATGGAGTGTTGGATGTCAGGACGCGTTTGTTAAGGTAAAGGAATGTATTTCAAAGGCTCCGTCATTAGGACATTTTGACTTTAAGAAAAAGTCCATTTTAGTCACAGATGCAAGCAATGTTGGATTGGGGCGGTGTTGATACAGGTGTCAGATGGTAATGAGACCATCATTGGGTTTGCTTCACGTAGATTGCAGGGAGCAGAGAGATCGTATTCTACCATAGAGAAGGAAGCACTGGCATGTTGTTGAGGGATAACACACTTTAGGTATTATTTGTGGGGGTTGCCATTTGTGGTAAAGACGGATCATAAACCTTTAGTTCATGTTTTTAAAGGAGGACGAGGTTTGGATGGAAGTGTGACTCCCCATATATCAAGGTGGTTACTATCGGTCTTAGATTACAATTTTGTGGTGGAATATGTGCAAGGAAGTAGGAATGTCATTGCAGATTGTCTTTCTAGGATGCCAGTAGAGGATGATATTTATGTAGAAATTTTAGAAGACTATGTGGTGAATATTGACTGTGAATTCGCTGTTAGTCAAGTAGAGTGGAGAGAAGCTTTGGAGTTGGATATGGAATACAAGAAGGTAAAAAAATTGATTATGAATTCTTGGGATGGATCTAGTGAAGAGATTGTACATAAGCAATTTATATCTGTTAAGGATGAACTTAGTTTGCAAGGTGACAACATTTTAAGAAGAAATAGGATAGTTCCACCAATTTTGTTGAGGTCAAAGTTGTTGAGAATTGTACATGAGGGACATCTAGGTAGGAGTCTGACTAAACAAAGATTGAGAGAATTTTATTGGTGGCCAGAAATGGACAAGAATGTGGAAGATCTTGTGCGTGATTGTCATGCTTGTAGCAATAGTGATAAAGTGAAGATTACAAGGGAACCTCCGTTGAGGTGTGTGGAATTGCCCATGAAACCTTGGGAGAAATTAGTCTTGGATGTTTTGGGTCCAATTGACAAATTGGGTTGCAAATAATCGGTTTTTGCTAGTGTTGGTGGATTACCATAGCAAGTGGTTTACTTGCGAATCAATGGGGCAAATTTGCACTTCAAATGTGATTGCATTTTTGAAAGAAGTTTTCCTGGAAGAAGGGGTACTCAAATCTCTCATAACTGACAATGGTGTTCAGTTAGTTTCTTCAGATAGGACTAGTTTTCTTCTAAGTTTGGGCATTAGTCATGAGAGAGTGGCTTTGTTCCATCCGCAGGCAAATGGACTTGTAGAGAGGGTCAATAGAATGATAATGGATTCTATACAGCTTTCTTTGGCTAATGGTTTATCTTGGAAATATGAGTTACGAAGAATGATGTGGGGTCACAGAATTACATCACATTCAGTTACTGGAGTTTCTCATTTTGTGGCTTTGAAGGGAAGAGAACCAGGTACTAAGGAGTCTCCAATGTGGTTGAAGGAGAAAAATCAAGTTTGGGTTGATAGGGAAAAGATGAGATCGAGAGCTATTGATTGTCAGTGGCGCAACAAGATGGAATTTGATAGTAGGAGACATGTTAAGGATTTAATTTTCAAAGAAGGTGATTGGGTTGTTGTGAGGAAGTTTGGTTTTGTAAGACAGGGTGAAAGTAAGTTTTCTCAGCCACATAAAGTTGTTTCAGTTAAAGGCTCTGTGGTTGAATTAGACGATGGGAAGAAATTGAGTTTTGGTAGTTTGTGTAAAGTAGCTAATTTGTAAGTATGTTTTAATGCAATGCAAATTGTGAATGTGATTTATTTGTAAAATAGTTCTTTGATATGTATTGTACTTTGCAAAGAAAAAAAATGTGTTACATTTTCTAATGTTTTCTTATTTTCTTTCTTTTTGATTCCATAGGGGGGAAGATATGTGGTAATGGTTAGAATTAGATGATGCGGTCATGATGCAGTGGAATTGCATCAATGTGAATGTTCCAATTTAAACCAGTATTTGTGGGTTTGCTGATGATTGCTGTACTTGACTTGTACTGAATAAAAGTCATCTTAATTCAACTTTTTGAGTGGATTACTACAGTACTTCTCCAGTATTTTGCTTGCCCATGGTAGCAGGGAAATTGGGCGGTAGTTATTAGGGTCTGCTGGGTTGAGATTCGGCTTTTTTAACAATGCTTTCACCATTGCTTGTTTCCATGCGGGGGGACCACCCCTGATGAAATAGAACTGTTGAGTAAGTCCAGGAGAGTAGGAAGAATAATTGGGTTGACCATATTCATCATTTTAGGGGGTGCAGGGTCGAGGGGGGAGCCAGATTTTACCTGAAGTGCAAGCGATTTGAGTGATTCCAGGTCTAATAATGGAAATTCACTCAGGTGAACTTGCGCAGGGTGTTCAGTAGCGCATGTGGGTTGTGGTAAGACAGTTTCTGAGTTGGGAGTTGCAAATGAACAGTATATTTTATTTATTTTTTGGAAGAGGAATTCAGCTAATTCGTTACAACGGGAGATGGAGTCAAGGGTTGTGATTGTAGGTGGGGGAATTTTGGAAAGGGTTTTAACTACCTGATACATTTCTTTGGGTTTGGACCTAGCTGCCATGATTTTCTCATTGTAGTAGATGGATTGAGCGGCGTTTATTTCTGTTTTATAGGCTCTGATATTTTCTCTGTATCTTTCTTTGTCGGTGAGGGCGTATCCCAGGCGCCACTTTCTCTCCATTTTTCTGCACTGTCGTTTTAATTCCCTGAGTTTGTCCGAGTACCAAGGGGCGGTTTCTCGGGCTCTTTTTAGTTTGGTTTTTCTTGCGGGGAGGATGGTGTCAATCGAGTCCTCTAACCATTTGTTGAAGGTTATGCTGTTTTGTTCCGCGTTTTTGGAGAGGATAGGTTTGGAGTTGGAGAGAAGGCCAGACCACGCCTCTAGCGGAAGTTTCGACCAATTTCTCATCTTCCGTGTTGTGGGAGGGGGGGCAGGGTGGCGTTCTTTGCAGACCAGTTAAGAAGGATTAGATGGTGATCCGTCCAGGGTAGGGGAGTAATGGAGCCGACTGTTAGGGTGGGGCAGTTGGTAAAGATTGGGTCAAGCAAGTGACCTTTGTCGTGAGTAGGCGCCTTTACTAACTGTTGTAATTGGATCGCAGCTAGACTGGAAGCGAGCTCGCTGGCGGTGCAGTCGATGCTGACATCAAAATGAATATTGAAGTCGCCCAACAGCGTGAAATTCGAGGAGGACATGGCAGTTTCTGCAGCAAGCGAAGGTAAAGAGGAGGGAAAGTTGTTCAACGGGCCTGGTGGGTGGTAAATAAGAGCACCTGTTAGGCTGTCGTTAGGAGTGAGCTTGAGGCAGAAGGACAAGCTTTCACAGTCCGGGATTGGGTCAGAGGTGCAGTGGCATTGATAGATAGATTTATAGATAATGGTGAGGCCTCCTCCTTTCCCGCATGGGCAGTCCCGGCGTTCGATTCGATAGTCCGATGGTAAGGCTTGAATTATATCTGGGTCGCAGTCTAGGGGTAACCAGGTTTCGGTTAGAAAGAGGACATCGGGGGATAGTTTGTCTAGAAGAAGTGAGATTTCTATTTTGTGTTTTGGCATAGACTTGCAATTTAGAAGCAATAGGGTAAAGTTTTGCTGTGGCTGCTTAGGTTGAGTGGTTTTTAAGTTAGCATTACAATGTTGGCAGTAGGTGGGAAGATTAAGGGGATGATATCGGTGGAGGCAGCTATCCTTCAGGGGGGTTTCCATGTGAAAAGGGTGGCAGAGTTATATTGCATCCTATAAGAAGTATCGGGGGGGTGGCCCCTGTCCCCGGCCGGACGCGGACGGGTGCAGACGGGCTTGCCTTAGGCACGCCTTCGGCGCGCAAACGGCGCTCCCGCTGCGCTCGTCCGCTGCGCTCGTCCGCTGCGCTTCCGGTAGATGCACATTTTATCGTAGAGGGGAAGATGCTAGGAGGGTGTGGCCTCGAAGGGGCGTGGCCAGGGTGCACGCCGGCGATGGCGGCAGCTAAGGTATGTTTTGCTAAAGTCCGCTACAGCATTTAAATTGGCTGTGCAAGTGAGCAAAGTGCGGGCTACTGCCCCAAGAGTGGCTTGAATAGTGTGAGGTTAAAAAAAACACAAGTAATCAGTGACTTTCAATTTTTAAAAAGCGACACAGCTACTTCTCCAGGCTTCCGCCTCAGGAGTGAGTTTTCCCCGGATTGCCTTGGCTAAGCTCACACTGCCTTGGTACGATGGCGGCATAGCGTTGGCTGATATCAGGCGTTACAACTGGGCCTCTCAATTGTGCTCGGTCAATCATGCACTGTATGGCCCAGTTTCTAATCTGGCCTTTGCCATGGATAAATGGTTACTTCCGGGCGAGAATTACTACAGGGCACTTTATTCCAGGCGGTCGGATAAGACGTTAACTGGGCCCACCAGGTAGCGGTGCGGATCTAGTATAGTGCTAATGCAGCTATGGGCTGGTCAGACACTGTCACTCGAGCGACTCCACTTTATGTCTCTGAGAAGTTAGGCAATTTGTGGACTACCAAGGGCTTTGAGAAATGGGACCTAATTGGTATCAGCAAGGTGGGGGATCTTTGGCAGAAAGATAGGATAAAGACTTTTGATGAGCTACAAATTGAATATACACTTAGCGATCAGGAATACTTCCGGTACTTACAGGTCCGATACGCCATTGGCTCAGTCTTCCCGACCGGCACCCTCATTCCGGAATCCTCACCCCTGGAAGACAGAGTGCTCGACGGTCACGTCCCGGACAGCACGATCTCTCTTATATATAAGAAACTGATAAATGACCGTACAGACCTTCTTCTACAGCTGCGTGAGGCCTGGACCAGCGATGGCCTGGAACTGGACGATGAGGATTGGCAGGCAGCGATATCCTCTCCGAAGGAGGTGGCAATCCCGGCCCGTCTGGTGAGTCCGCAGAGGATTTTCCGCCTCCTCCGGGCCGGAGGTGGCTTCCCCCGGCCCGGAGGAGGCGGAAAATCCTCCATCATAATGAGGCCCTAAATTAGTTTTAAAAATAGCGAAGAAACTTATCAAATAGCTGGAGGGATGAATTTGAAGTAGAGAGAAACCAAACACACAGAGTCACACTCATAGAAGTTCACAACAATAACATTATTTAAAAGATAAGGAGAAGTGAAGAGGATACTCTAACTGTATGTTGTAGTTGTCCTGTTCAATTTGGGAAGTTGCATGCATCCAGCAATTTCTCTTATTCGCAGTACTCCACCATTCCATCTGACGCTCCGTCGATCAATCTTGGTGACCAGACACACTGTCCACTGCCTGCCTGGCGTATGCGGAATTGCGGATCGCTAATGGTAAGCCTGAATCAATCATTTTTCCCATCGCACAGGGTAGAAGCCGGCCTGTAATTGTTGATGGAAAAGCAGGAAGTGATCCTAAAACACCACAGAGAAAAAATTATAAGGTACGGTGTGCAGTGCAAAAATAACACTCAGTTTCAGAGGCAACAGTATTACTTACAAGCATCATTTGTAAAGTGCGTACTCTGAGTCTCCTTTTCAAGGATAGTAATTAGCACACAGCAGGCCAGAGCCATGCAGACGGTCAAGGCAGGCACCACTGAGTGAAGCAACCTGATGTAGCATACCTCTTTGACACAGACAGACAAAGCATATCTAATTGTATGCAGCAAGCCACATAGCCGCAATTTTACATGAACTGCTGTCTGGACTTTGGCATAACAACACTACACTGGCTCGACCACTCCATACCATGACTAGACAGACATGTAGTTCTGCTGTAGTTGTTGTTGACTGGTTTACCTGTTTGCCACTCACGAAATGGCCATAGTTCTTCTGTAAACCGACGATGATGATCCATCCATCCCAGTGAGTGACAGTAAAGAAAAAATATATTATGTAACTTTGATCACCAAGACTCATCATCATCATGGTATATTGGCAAACTCAATGTTGTTCATGCAGTCACAGTCTACACACACAGTGAGTCCAAGGACATTTTTCAAAATAAAACATGCATTGTAGTGGCCCCTGCAGTAGAAGTAGAATTTGAATTAAACAAGGTAAAAAAACAGAGTAGACTTGAGTTACATTTAATGTGTAAAAGATTAAATAATTACAGAAGACATATGATGATTCATTTCATGCACAACAAACAAACAGCAATTGCTTTTATCAGAGCCAGACAGCCAGTGCTATCCACTGCATGCCATCTCATTACTCTTTACCTGTTCCACTTTTTGCCCGCATCTTGTTCTTAAAGTGGAGGCCCACAGGGCAGCCTCTTGTGTCAATTTCAGAAGTAACTGTCAGCAATCAGCGTATAGTCAGTAATTCCAGTCCCACTTCTTTTGAGGGGACTCGTCTACGAAGCGACAGTTTCTTCATTCTGCGTAATCCAGCCATCTGCCTTGAGGGAAATGGATAGGGGGAGTCTGGAGGAGGAGATTAGAGGAGCATGACTCAGTTGTGAACTGGTGAACTTCAGGATTGCAGACAGCGGCACCTTCAATAGGAAAATAAGATGATGACAGTGCTGCTGATGGATTTGATGTGATTAGAGTTTTGCTGTTGTAAAAGTTGCAAAACAAAGAAAGACACATAGGAGTAAAAGTGAATAAGGAGTCAGGACGAAAAAAAAAGGAAGTCAGTTTCAGGCCTAGGTGTCATGGAAGTAAAGCTTGTCCTCAAATTCTGCGAATTGAGACGGAGTAGGTCAGCTAACAGAGAAGAACTTCCGTCACCTAAGTCGGTGTCCTCTTCTTCCTGCGTGGATTCACATATTTTATAATCTGGTGGTATGTAGTGCTGATTCATCTTGATCATTGTTAACCTCTCCACATTTTTGGGGGAGAGGCGGGTCCTTTTTGAAGTTACAATAGCATCAGCAGCCCTGAAAACACGTTCATAAGACACGCTTGCGAGTGGGCAAGACAAATAATTTAGAGCCAGCTTGCCGATCATTGGCCAGTGAGGCCTTTTCCCATACCAATGCACCAATGGGTTGTGATCAATGTAGACCTCTGTTGGGTCATCCAGATAGGCCTGCACCATCCACTCAAGGACTCCCAAGGCTGCTCCACTTTGCGTACCATCTGTGGCCTTTGCATCAGCACTGGAACGAGCAAACCCTTGATGAGTTATCCAATCCTCTTCCGACAATATTATGGCTGGGCCTGGTGCAGGTGAGGATGGTGATATGGTTGCTGGTGTAGGTAAAGGCTGTGAGAGAAAGTGACTGCCTTCGGCCACAGAAGTGGACCTTGACTCCAGATGGCCTGCTGATTCAGTAGTTCTTCTACCGGTTCCTTCAATTTCCTGCCGCTCTTTTTCGAACCGATTGGCTGACAGAGCTAGCTAATGTTTGTACTTTGAAACATCTACTTCAGTAAAAGGAATGAATGCTTTGCTGGCCACTGCCTTTTTGTACCGTGGATCTAGAATAGTGGCACAAATGTAATGTTGTTCTGTATGTATTTTTTAAAGCTTTCATTGTCAACTAGGCCGGTTAATAAGCTCTCCACCAACTTATATGCGTCTTGCTTGTCAGTATCATCTTTGAAAGTTGAAGACACCACCTTCAGTTGGTGCTCTAGCATGCGCAACAATGGGATAGCTTTGCCCAAAGTACAGTCCTCCCTGCTGATTTCACGCATGAAGACTTCAAAAGGACGAAGCATGTCTGTCAGGTGTTTAACTAGGTCTCATTCCTCCAACTCTAGCCTCATGTCTTTCATAGTAGAACCCAGTGCAAAGACATACTCATTGATTACCAAGCACTGCTCAGACAGACGCTCAAGCACGTAGAAGGTTGAGTTCCAACGTGTAACCACCTCCTGAATGAGTCCTCTGACTGGCACTCTACGCTCATGTTGAAGTTTCCTCAGCTTCTTCTGGGCCTTAAAAGAATGGCTGAAATGTGTGCAGATTCTTCGGCAGGTGGTCAGTAACTTGCTGACTGTGTTTTCTTTTTTCAAGAAATCTTGAACAACAATGCTAATACTGTGCGCCAAACACGGCACTCTGAAATAGCCACCATCATTCATGGTCCTAGCTATATGACTGCCATTATCCATGGAAACATAACCAATCATGCGCTTTCTTGGATCAGCCATTCAAAGACCTTACTGTTAAACTCCTCCAAAATGTTTACTGCAGCATGAGATTTCTCCATGGCAAGCATGGCTACTGTTGCAAGTTTCCGACTAGGTTGAAAAATTGTGGCACTGTTAACACCTGCAGATAACTTGTCTCTAACCCCTGCAAAAGAGACCCAGTATACAGTGATGCACATGCAATCAAGGGCTTGGAAACTGGTCCACATGTCTGTTGTCAGGCGGATAGTGTAAACAGCACTCTTCTGCAAAGCTGCCCCTATCACCTCCAGTACATCTTTATGTAGTGCTGGAACCGCAACTCTGGCAAAATAGGTCCGGCTAGGAACGTTACATTTAGGGCAGACTGTTGCCACAAATTGTCAAAAACCCACCCCTTCCATGAAAGAAAAAGAGAAAAGGTCCAGCGCTAACATTTTAGCCAGCATTGCATTATAAAGACGTGCCGTTGGGTGGTTGCGTTCCAATGGTGCCTCCGACCAAAACATGCTTTTAATGGTGGTCTGGACCATTTTCATATGTGATGAGGATGCAGACCTCTTCAACCCAGTTAGGCTCATTGATGTTTTTTTCGGATTTGTGTCTCTACCAGACTACTGTGCCTCCTTGATGTTATTGGGGTAGAGAAGGGTGTGGGCGCTACCACTGCAGTGCTGCTGCCAGTGGTTCTGTGTGTACCAGAAAAAATGTCTCTCGGTTGTTTACCTCCCCCCTGCACGATCAGCTCCTCTTCGTCATCAGATGCAATATCAATATCTACATTTCGATTTGTACTTTTGGCTTCCTGGATCTTACTTAGGTGCGCCTCTCACTGGATAGTGTGGTGTTTTTGGAGATGACCTCTCTGGCCTCCGGTACCATAGTTGGTACCAAGCTTACCCAACTAACTACATTTTTACAAATCGAACAACTAACTAGGTTTTCCGTCTTTTTGCTAACACTAAAGAAGTCCCAAACTGGGGAGTTGAGATGTCTGGTAGTGGTGGTGGAGGTGCTACTTTCAATGCCAGATGAAGTGGAGGATGGGCTTGTCCGAATTTGACTCTGTTGTGCACTTAAAGTTACAGCACCACTACTTGAGGTAACGGAGGTCGAGCTGGATGGCGGTCCCTGCCGGCCTTTCTGAAGAGAAAATATGGCAGCTGTAGGTCGTGTTGGTGTAGTAGTTACCTATGTTGGTGGTGGTACCAGTACTACGGCGCCATAATCCCGCTCAGCAGCAATTCGGGATAGGGTAAAAATGTCTGTCAGCTGCATGCCCGCTGGGGCTGAAGTGACGACTGTGATGACTGGGTTGTCATCGTCAGACTGTTCATCACCAGCAGAATCCACCACTTCTACTTCTTGTTCGTCGTCATCACCCATAAATGAAAGCCTTGCGGGAACCTTCCTTTTAGTCTTAGCTACCTTTGTCGGCTCATGGCCTGCCTCCCTCTCAGACTGCATTGGTGGGTTCCAATCAAGATCAAGATCATAAGAAGGAAGGGGGCTTGAAGAAGAACTTGTACTAGCCCTCCTTGACCTTTTTCTTGCTGGGGATCTGGAAGACAATGGATCATCAGGAGGAGTGGCTTGCTCGGATGATACCTCCGCTTGAATCTCGATTTCCTGATGTGCCCCTACTTCTGGAGGAAATTGTGCCTCTCCATGCGCCTCTCCATGCGCCACTCCATGCACCTCTACTTGCACCACTACTTGCACCTCTACTTGCGCCTCTAGTTGTGCCTCTCCTTGCGCCTCTCCTTGCGCCTCTCCTTGTTGCACCTGTGGTTGTTGTTGCGGCTGTGGTTGAACACTCGTCAGATGAGTTACACCCTGCTTTGATTGGATGCTCCTTTTTTGCGATGAGTCAACGAAAACATCCCTGGTCGATGGTGATTGAGCAATTAAAGTGGCTGCCTCTGGGGCACTCATGGCCTTGGGCCTAACTTGGGATGGTGGCCTGAGACCAATGAAGCTGAGGTGCTGCTCCCAGCTTGGTCTAAGTATGGGCGAAATTTGCGAATTCGCGGTCCGCAAATTTGTGCAAAATGGCATAAAATATCTGCGAGTTTGCAAATTTTCCTGCGAACTCGCGGATTTTTGTGACATTTGCTCAAATATGTGACCACGTGTGCCTGTAACTTTGCCAGCGCGCCAAAAGGCGCCGTGGTCCCTTTTTTTTTTTTTTTTTTTTTTTTTTTTATTGTTGGCAAATTCAAATCATAGAACAAAAATATGCAACATTAGTAAAATGAAATGATATAGTATACATAGGTTACAAGGTACATTTATAAATAAATATAATCAAAGCTCTATTACAAAGAAAGATAAAACCATGAAGAAATAGAATCCTAGAAAGAGGGAGAGAATGGGATCAAAATCACTTAGAGGCCCTATATCTAATTCCTCCTTTCTTGATTATACCACCTAGTAATAGGTTCCCAAATCTGTGTTCCTATTGCTCTCATTTTTCTACCTCTTGTGGCATATATTGAAATTTCTTGTTTGTATATTGCTATAAAGCGACTAAGCCACATATTAAAGGTAGGGGGCTCTGTATCTTTCCACCTAGCTGCTAGGATTATCCGTAACACGGCATATCCCCAAAAAAGTACAGCTTGTTCTTCTCTATTGTGTTTCAGAGAGTCATCATGACCCAATAAGAGCAATGATATAGAATCATGTATTCGGCGGCCAAAAATTTGGGTCCAAAATTCCAATATCATAGATTTAATTGTGACCAGCGTGGGGCACTCAGTAAACATGTGTAGGAGATTTGCTGATGGTTGTTTGCATCTAGGACAGTTATCGTCATTCCTAAGCCCCCATGCGAACAATTTAGCTGGCGTATAATACAAATTATAAATGATTTTATAATATTGAGCCTTTAAGTTGGAGGCTATAAAAAATCTTGTTGAGAGAGCTAAAGAAAAATCTATGTCCACATTAGGATTAGCTAATTTTAAGGCCCAAGATTGTTCCGTGCGCTCTAGATCATCCGGGGAATTGGCCAAGAGTAGCTGATATATGGCCCCAATTCTGGTAGATTTTTTCCCTAAAATGTCAAATAATGGGATATTATCTGGGGGAATTTTAGGTTTGGTATTGTGGATGATAGCTGATATTTGATAGAATTTTAAAAAGTCATTTGCGGGGACTTTATATCTCGTTTGAAAAAGCTCAAAAGAAAGTGGGAGATTATTTCCGAAAAAGTCTCCAATTGTTTTAATGCCTAGGAGCTCCCACCTCTGAGATCCACTATCATTAAGGATATTAGAAAAAATTTTACATTGCCATAGCGGTGTATATTTTGTATATGTCGAAAGGCCTAGATGTTTACCAATGGCTTTCCAAACTGAAAGAGCGTCTAAAACAGTCTTAAATTTAATTTTTTTGTAATAAGATGTTTCAACCTGCCTTAAAAAAAGTCCCTTATGTTTTCTACCTAAGCTGAGCTCATATATTGATGGTATATAAGGAATTGTAGAGGTTGAGCCTCCTGATTTTGCAGTCAAAAGAGGATCCATATATTGCAATAGTGATGACCAAAAGTATAATCTTAAATTAGGTAAAGCTAAGCCGCCTCTACATTGAGGAAGTGATAGAAGGGGAAGGGCCCGCCTTATTTTTCCATAACTCCACATAAACTTTACTATAAGGGAGTCTATAATCTTTATAGAGTGTGCTGTAGGTAATAGAGGGATTGCTCTAAACAGATATAAAACGCGCGGGAATACGTTCATTTTAATGTAGTTGGCCCTACCTATGATGGAGAGGTGTAGACTGTCTACCCTTCTTAGATCGCTTTTGATTTTATCAATAAGGGGAGAATAATTAATATCACAAATATTACTTATCTCTGTTGAAAGTATTACACCTAAATAAGTGGCCTGATTAACCCTAAGAGTACTTTCATACTGAGTGTTACTAGTAGCCAATACCATAGTCTTATCTCTATTCAAAGAGTACCCTGAGTACTTCCCAAAAGCTTGGGTAATTGCCTCAATTTCATAGATTGCTTCAGACGGTTTAGTGGTTATTACGGCAATATCATCCGCATATGCCATAACTTTGGTGGAAAAGGACCCTGTAAGTAATGGATGTATGGATGTTGAGGTTAGTAATTTATGGATAAGAGGATCTATATAGAGTGCAAATAGAACCGGAGAGCATGGGCAGCCCTGCCTTGTACCCCTCTGAATCGTAATAGCCTCCGACTCATTTCCCGCTATACAAATTTTTGCGGTGGGGTTGGCATAGATAGCTTTAATGGCACTGATAAAGGCATTTCCGAAATTTTTACTTTCCAGGATGTTCCAGAGAAATTGCCAAGATACTCGGTCGAATGCCTTTTCGGCATCGAGGAAGATCATCGACATCTCGCCCCCCGTAGCACCCATGATGTCAAGTAGGGTTATGGCTCTACAAGTGTGGTCTGTAGTGCCTTTACCGGGTATAAAGCCGTGTTGCCACGGGGATACAAGCCGTTCGATGACTCCACTCAGACGATTAGCAAGTATTTTGGCGTAAAGCTTTGAGTCGGAGTTGATCAGAGATATAGGCCTATATGAGGAAGGCAGATGGAGTGGTTTACCCTTCTTATGGAAAATTATTATATTTGTTTGTTTCCAAGAATCGGGAGGAATTGCGTGATATTGAACTCCTAGAAACAAATCAAGCAGGAAGGGAGTTATCTGGTTACCAAGGATTTTATATAAATCAAGTGGGATTTTATCTGGTCCAGCCGCCTTACCGTTGGCCATCTCAGCTAATGCAATCTCCAGCTCAATGATCGTAATTTCTCTGTCCAAATGAATCTTATTTTCTTCATCGATATTTTGATTATTAATATGGTCTGGGAGCCAATTATTTAGGAATGTAATAACCTCACTATCAGAATGTGAGATATCACTGCTATAGAGTTTTTGATAATATTTATGAAATGCTTTAACAATATCTTTGGGGGTAGTATACTCATTTCCCTCGAATTCAATCTTTTTAATATTACTCAATGATTGCTTTTGTCGTGTGCGTAATGCTAACTGCTTCCCCACATTCTCCCCTGATTCATATAGTCTATCCTTATTGGCTTGATAGGTTTCCGCAGCTTTTTGAATTAACTTACTATTAATCTCATTTTTCAAAATCATGATTTTTTTAAAGATTTTCCCAGGGTCAGCGGTAGAATCGACTTGGCCCCCGCGAGACAAATTTAACAGGGAAGCATGATGGGCCTCAAGATTGGACAACTCCTGCATCATTTCCAAATTGGACTGTTTTTCTGACTTTCGTTTATTAGCAACAAATGAAATGGTCTCTCCTCTCAATGCTGCTTTAAAACAGTCCCAAACTATAATACGTGGAGCACTGAACTGATTATAGTCAAAGAAAGACTGGGTCCATAATTTAATATACGCTATGTATTCTGGATTAACCAATAGCCTCCTATCAAAGGTCCATTGTGTTACTGGTTTAACTAAATTAGATGTATCAAAAATAAAAGTCAATGCATTGTGATCAGATAAAGTTTTCGGTGATTTAACTACTTCTATTATATCCTTACGGTTAATGTTTGACATGATATAATCAATTCTAACATATTTGTTATGGGGGAAAGAGAAATATGTGTAGCCAGCCAAATTTGGCCCCCGGAGTAGGCCCCAGACGTCAACTAGGTTGTGACTTTTCATCATCTGATCCAATGCTGTATATACCTTTGGCTTGCGCCCTTTATAGTTTCGAGATAGAGAATTCCCAGAGGATAGCCCTATGTCGATGTTAAAATCTCCACAAAAAATCAGGGAACCAGACCAGGAAGCCAGCTCAATTTCGAGCTCTCGAAAAATGGCAGGGTCATCCAGATTTGGGCCATAGATTGCACAAATGGTGATATCCAGCTGGAGCTGAATTATAACCCATCTGCCGTATTTATCTGCTGATATACGAGTTGGGGGGCCTATTATAGGTTTAGCGAAGATAGCTACCCCTCTAGTTTTAGATGTTTGAGATGTAGCTGCCATTAGGTTATAACCAGGTAATTTAAGTAGGTTCCTATCAGAATGTGCAATATGTGTTTCTTGGAGACATAATATATCAACAGGATTTTGTTGTATTAGTTGAAATAACTGAGCCCTTTTATCTTTATGATTGAGGCCTGCCACATTCCATGTACAAAGACTTATTCTCCCCATAAATTGATTTGAAAGGCTAACCCGACAAACTTTAAACACCCATTCTCCTTAGAATATATAATACGGTTTTGGTTTTCTTTAACATTTCTGTAGTTTTTACTCTTAATACAACAACGACTATGACCGAATTTGCCAATTTTTCTTTTTTGGTTCCCCCCCTTCCCTCCCCCCCTCCTCAACCCCCTCCCCAAGGTCTTCTCCAAGACCTTACCCCCCCACCTCCCCACGAACTCCACCCTATGAGGCATAACAGACTCTCACTAGAGTCTATAGTGATGGAGAGACACCCTGTGACCGTGCCTTATCATTAATTATGAATATTTCAAATAACACATATGTAGGCTAGTGAGAAGGGTATGTAAGAGAAAAAAAAAGAAGAAAAAAGGAAAGCGAAAAACATGCAAAGCGGTGAAAAATATAAACATCCTAGAGCCATGCAGTTCCCAACAAGCCATGCGAATGGAACCCTTGAATGCTAGGAGAAAGGTACATTATGCCATAATATATAATACAGCATATTCTAGTCCTACTCTAAGCGAATTATCCGAAAAGCATTAAAGTTGGTGTTAACTTAGGAACTTGGGAACTGCAGAACAAGGCACACCATCCGGTGTCGTAACTAAAGTCAAGATGACCGATGTATTTTTAGGGCTCCTAAGGAAGAAACTAGGTCAGGCTATCTAAAAAAGCCTTTGCTTTGATCTCGGAGGAAAAAAATTTTACCTGACCATTATACAACACCTTGAGTATGGCGGGATTATTCAAATAGACCTTAGCTTTTTTGTCCATAAAAGGTTTGATTAGCTGACGGAGGCGCCATCTCCGCTCCACAGTTGTGTGGCAGAAGTCCGGTCTGACAAAGTATGAGATGTCGCCTCGGATCCGATGAGCCTCAGGTCTCGCTTTTTCTGCAATGATTTGGCGTAGCAAAAAGTTACCAAAGTAGACGAGGATCGCCCTAGGGTATTTGCTTTGCGAGTTGGTAGGCCGTAATGTAGAAGGGGTTCTGTGGACCCGTTGAACTTCCAGATCCCAGTTCCATGAAGATAACTCAGGAAAAGTGTCTTTAAAGAGTTGAATCATAAAGGTGCGTATATCATCCCCTTCACTTTTTTCCGGTATTCCCAGTACTCGAAGATTATTACGGCGCATCCGGTTTTCCATCTGTTCAAGCTTCCACCTTACGTCAGTCATCTCGGCGTCGTGAGCATCAACCTGCTCTTTCACCACAACTGCTTCCGCCTCAATAACCACAATTCGATCTTCCATGTCCGACATTCTTGTATTGGATGCTGCAACTGTTTTTGAAAGTTTGCGTACCACTCCTTGTACCTTTTGTAGAGCTTGTTGTGCTTTCCGTCCATCCTTGGATGTTTGCTCTCTGTGTGACGCGATTGCCTGCAACACAGTATCCATTACCGCAGTTAAGGTTGTGTTTTGTTCTTTTGAAGAAGAAGAGGCCCCATAAGAGCTGGAAGCTAGTGCGGTTGTGCCTTCCCGGTGAGGACCTGCTGGGATATGGTGGCTTCTTTTTTTTTTTATCACTGTGTGCTTTCCGGTTGAGGCTTCTCCCAAAAGCTCATCCGCATCACTATCTTGAGTGCTGGAGCTGGTGCCGGTATGCAGGTCGGATAGAGAGTCTAATTCAGAGTCTAGGTCATGGTGCCACCCTGGGTCCTCACGGCCTTCAGATATAGTGTAAAATTCAAGAGGTTCCACATCTGTATCAGACGCGATTCCTGCCCCACCTTCGTGGTTGGGCCCAAGCAGTGTTAGGTCATCAATGTTTCCTTCCCCAACTGACGCAGAGACGCCTTGGGTCTCAGCAAATGTCTGCGTTGATGAGGGTGATATTAGCTTGTCTTCCTCATTATTTAACAAAGTCAATTGAATTTTAGGTTGAGGAGCAGTGGATGTATTTGTTGCACCGCTTACATCGCTTATAGCAGTAACAGAAGCTGCTGTGTTAGAGGTAGAGGTGGTTGCTGTGGGCTCAGAACGTATTGTTTCTGGTGCTTCAGGTGCTTGAGTTTGTGTTTGCACAATTGTAGTTTTTTCCGTTGTAGCTACCTCTATCATGGCCCCCGCTGGCGTTTCTGCTGTAACAAATGAGCACTGCTGTGCTGGCGGTGAAAACGGGTCAGCTATAGCTACGGCAGTAGCTAATTGTAAAGAGCTTGCTAAAGAATCCAAATCCGCTGGTAATTCAGAGGCTGCTACCTCAGACACTATTGCCGCGGTTGGCGAATCCGAGCCAGTTGGTGTTACTGGCGGAGCTGCAATCAGCGCTCCGCTTGTTGCGTGTTGTTTGGAAGGGGAGGGAGCAGCCCCGGCCGGCGTTTTGCGGAGCAAGTCTACAACTGAAGGACCTGGCCCTGGAGTGTTGATATTCTTAACAGATCTCTGCTGTTTTGGGTGTAGTTGAAGCTGGGCCTGCCCCCCATCTGATCCGGCAGCTTCATCCGTTTGTGACCCGGCACGTCTGGCAGCAAGTTTCTGGTCTCGTAGCGCTTGTTTAGCTGCACGGGTCTTCGAGGCAGCAGAGGCCGCCTCCGCTGCATTTTTTGGAGCCATCAGCGGTTTTGTATGGAAATGATCGGTACCAGAAGTGCAACAGGACTGTTGGTGGAGCCGAAAATAAAGTCTGAGCACCGTGAGGCCAATTGCAGACGCGATGAAGTGAATTTGAGAGCGCGGCTGTTGAGGTAAGCGCAAAGGGTGCTCGGGTGGTTTAAAACAGGCGCCGCTCATTATTCATCTTGCAGGTTTTGTCCTCTACTGCTCCAGTTATTCACAGCAGTTCTTCACAGTTGTACACAGTTGTACATCGCATTTTCGCACGGTGAATTCAAAGGTACCGCATGGGTATCACGGGATTCTACCCCTCCACAAGCCCATTCACTGACTCAGGCACGGGAGAGTGTCTCACAGCGGACTAGTGAGCCGCCGCCATCTTAGCCCCTGGCGCCGTGGTCCCTTGAGTGAGCTGGCCATTATAGTGGGGACGGGCGGGAAGACGTTTCAAACCGCTAGCGTGTGGTGGACAGGGCCAAATGGGCTGGGCTTCTATGCGAGTTCACATGCATCTTGTTTATAAAGGGTCAGAGACCGAGCAGAGCAGCAGATGAGGAGAAAGCAGCCCCCTGGTCACAGAAGCTACACGGAGATGGCACTCGGGAAACTCATTGATGCAAAAATACGTTTGGCACAGGACCCCAGAATTCTTCAGATGTCCAAGGTAGCTCTGCTGCGCGTGTTGGAACAAAGCCATTCTGATCCTGCTCATTGGGTTCAGGCGCATGCAGCTGCTGCTGTTGGACAATGTCCCATCTCATAATAAACTGCCCCACACAGGCATATGCTGGCGCTGGGCAGTAGGGTGCAGTGGCATGCGGGTGCTCCACGCCTGGTACATGCGCATACCTGTGCCAGGGGGGACACGTGTTTATTGGTGCTGTGTAGCAAGTTATGACTTTACATTTTGACTACACCAGACGGTGGTACCACCTACATGGATCAGGAGCATCCAGGCACCAGACTTCATGGTGCAAGGGCATAATGGTGCTGTGTGGTACGGGTATATATGTACTGGGGGCAGGGGGGCACTTAGCAAAATGTGTGCTCACACCCAGAGGGCTCCCAGGCAATTGAGCACAAATGATTTTCACACTGAGAGGGCTCCGGGGCAGGTCAGCAGCACGGGGGCTCACACCCACTGGGCCCCGTGGGCTCACAACCCCTGGGCAGCTCAGCAGCACGGGTGCTCACACCCACAGGGCTCCCGGGCAGTTTAGCAGCACCCCCCTCTGGTTCATCACTGCCACCCTCTGGTTCACCACTGTCACCCTCTGGTTCACCACTGTCACCCTCTGGTTCATCAATGTCACCCTCTGGTTCATCACTGCCATCCTCTGGTTCATCACAACACCCTCTGGTTCTCCTCGGCCACCCTCTGGTTCACCACTGCCACCCTCTGGTTCATCACTGCCACTCTCTAGTTCATCACAGCACCCACTGGTTCACCGCTGCCACCCTCTGGTTCATCACTGTCACCCTCTGGTTCATCAGTGCCACCCTCTGGTTCATCACTGCCACCCTCTGGTTCATCACAACACCCTCTGGTTCACCACTGCCACCCTCTGGTTCACCACTGCCACCCTCTGGTTCATCACAGCACCCTCTGGTTCACAACTGCACCTTCTGGTTCATCACAGCACCCTCTCGTTCACCACTGCTGCCCTCTGGTTCACCACTGCCACCTTCTGGTTCATCACAGCACCCTCTGGTTCACAACTGCACCTTCTGGTTCATCACAGCACCCTCTGGTACACCACTGTAGATCATGGGGAGAAAGCACACCTGCCCAGCCTCAACCGTGGGCTGGTTAATGTGTTACTGAATTTGAGCTTCATGTCCGGCAACTGCTTCCTTATCTGTAAGTGCTTTCTGTTGTGGTTTAATTTTTGTGACAGCCTGGAGCATTGTGCCATACTTGTAACTATTCTCTGACCCTGCTTCGAGGGTCAGAGCAGGGTCTGAGAATAGTTGCAAGTAGGCAACAACTCTGGAGGAGCCGCTCAGGAAGCACTTACAGGGTTACAGCAGGTGCCCAAGTTGAAGTTAATTTTTTTGTAACCAGTTTGTAAATGGTTACAAAGAAATTAGCTTCAACTTCGGAACCTGTTGTAACCCTGTAAGTGCTTCATGTACTTCAGTTTTTGAAAGTCCGTCCCGCACGCGATTTTGCAGATTGTTCTGCAATTTCACGAGATTCGCGGACTGTGAAATTGCAGAAAATCCGCAAATTCCGCGAACGGAACGGATTTTACGCCCATGCTTAGCTTGGTCCCCGGTGGGCACCGCTGCAGCAGGCGTAGTTTTTTGTTCCCAAAAAAAGTGTCTGTGGGCACACCAGTCTCCTTGGTAAGTAGTGCCACTTGCTTCTTCTGCTCCTTCTTACTGGCAGTGGCACTGGCAACTTTCTTGGTAGAGGAGCTACGGCCACCTTTCTTTGGGCCCATCTTCTTAAGATGTCAGAAGAACAGCAGGCCGCAGTAGCACGAGTTGCAGAGATGTCTGTGGCCGAATGTGACGTCACGTGACGTTGTGCTGCACACACCGCAGTAGGACTTCTTCCTGGCACTGATGATGAACGATGCAGATGATTGATTCATGGTTCTCTTTCTGCACCTAAAAGCAAAGGAAGCCAGAGAAATAACAGTTAAATAAATATTGCATATTCTGTGCTTCAATTAATATTTGCAACTAGGCATTTATTATTATTACTACACACCCAAAAATGGAAAGACCAAAAATAAAAATTGCAATTATTTCTAATCAAAAATTGATGTTTACATTGATAGAAGAGAGACCCCACAGAAAGCCTTGGTCCATGCAGCACTGAGTACACATGGCCAGGCCCCAACACCACCCCAAAAAATCGAAAAACACACACAAAACACCACAATCCAATGCCATCCATGCCCTAAATTATGTTTAAAATATTCAAGAGATCCCACAGAAAGCCTTGGTCCATGCAACACTGAGTACCCCTGGGCATAATGGATGAAAGCAGGGCAGACTGGGTGCAGGCCTATGGCACAAAGCACACTGCCTGGCTTCAAAATGGCCCCTTGACTCCCACCCACATTGCCAGGCCCTGCCTGGACCAGGCATCAAAATGGCCCCCACCCACAAGGCCAGGCCCCAACACCACCCCAAATAATCGAAAAACACACAAAAAACACCACAATCCAATGCCATCCATGCCCTAAATGATGTTTAAAATATTCAAGAGACCCCACAGAAAGCCTTGGTCCATGCACCACTGAGTACCCCTGGGCATAATGGATGAAAGCAGGACAGACTGGGCGCAGGCCTATGGCATAAAGCACACTGCCTGGCTTCAAAATTGGAGGAAATTCACTTAGCAGGTAAGTAGTGTTAACATTACTTTTTCTTACTCAGTGGTGGCTCCTGGATCCAGCACGGATGCATCTCCTGTAAACAGTTGAAGAATGTGTTTAAGTCTTACAGGTAATTTTTAAGGAATATTTTTAGTTTGTGAAAATAGACACTTAAAAACTTTTCTGGTGAAAACCAGACAATGGATTCCTATGGAAGGAAATACAAGTGACTGGTAAGTACAGTTAGAATTACTTTTCAGGAGCAGTACTGGGCTCCAAGAAGCAGCACTGAGGTCACTCCTGATAACAGATGAGTAAATCGGAATTCAAAATTCTGCTGATTTTATAGGAATTTTATAAAGTTAAAAAATGATAGCCAATGGAAGGAAATTCAAGTTACTGGTAAGTAAGGTTAGAATTACTTTTCAGGATCAGTACTGGGCACAAAGATGTAGCACTGAGGTCTCCCCTGATAACAGGTGTGTACATTGGAATTCGTTGTTCGGCTGATTTTAGGTGAATATTTTAAAGTTCCTATACTATACACTTAGAAGAATTCCCAAGTGAAACCAGTTAATGTTAGCCTATGGAAGGAAATTCAAGTTACTGGTAAGTATGGTTAGAATTACTTTTCAGGATCAGAACTGGGCTCAAAGATGCAGCACTGAGGTCTGTCCTGATTACAGGTGAGTAAATCGGATTTCTTTGTTCGGCTGATTTTAGGTGAATATTTTACAGGTCCAAAACTCCACAATTAGAAGAATTTCCAAGTGAAACTACTCAATGTTACCCTATGGAAGGAAATTCACTTAGCAGGTAAGTAGTGTTATTGTGACTTTTTCTTACTCAGTGGTGTATCCTGGATCCAGCACTGGTGCATCTCCTGTAAACAGTCGAAAGAATGTGTTCAAGTCATACAGGCGATTTTTTAGGAATATTTGTAGTTTGTGAAAATAGACACTTAGAAACTTTTCTGGTGAAAACCAGACAATGGATTCCTATGGAAGGAAATATAAGTTTCTGGTAAGTATGGTTAGAATTACTTTTCAGGGTTAGTGCTGGGCTAAAAGAAGCAGCACTAAGGTCACACCTGATAACAGGTGAGTAAATCGGAATTCGTAGTTCGCCTGATTTTACAGTAATACTTGTACATTTCAAAAATCAACACTTAAAAACTTTTCTGCTGAAAACCACACAATGGACTCCTATGGAAGGAAATACAAGTTACTGTAAGTACGCTTAGAATTACTTTTCAGGGTCAGTGCTGGACTAAAAGATGCTGCACTGTGTTCTCTCCTGATAACAGGTGAGTAAAACGGAATTCCTAGTCCAGCTGATTTTAGGGGAATATTTGTACAATGGTGAAGGAAGGAGGCGGGGCCTGAGGTAACATGTGTGCAAACATGCCCTGTGGTGCGTTTTAAGTTTGGGAATTAATTCCTCTTCAATCCTGAGGTCCCCTGGGAGCCAACTAGCCCACCAGGTACCTCCAGTAGAGGGTGCGTTGCAGAGAGGTGTTCAGAGGCCACGCACCCTTTTACAACACTCAGTGGCGCTTACTGGAGGTAGCTGGTGAGCTAGTTGGCCCCCAGGGACCCTCAGTATTGACAAGGAATTAATTCCCCAACTTAAACCGCGCCACAGGGCCTGTTTGCACACTTGTGAACTCAGGCCCCGCCCCCTCCCTTCACCACTGTGCAAACACACCCCGTGGCGCGTTTTAAGTTGGGGGATTAACTCCCCTTGAATACTGAGGGTCCCAGCGCCACAGTGCTGCGTTGCAGAAAGGTGTAAAAACACCGCTCTGCAACGCAGCTCCCTGGTGCATACTGGAGGTACCTGGGGGGCTGGTTGGCCCCCCAGGGACCCCCATTATTCAAGGGGAATTTTTTCCCCATCTGCAAACGTGCCAGGGGGCGCATTTGCAGAGTGGTGCAATAAGGACGCGTGGCCTCCGGCCCGACCCCGTTTTAAAAAAAAAATATTTATTTTGTGATGGGGGCTGTGTAGCCCCCTTCCTTTTTCTTTTTTGGGGGCCCTTGGGACCCCATCCCCCAGGGCCTCACCCCCAAATTAAAATTTTTTAAAAATATTTACGGAAGGGGGCCGTGTGGCCCCCCTCCGGTGGCCAATTCCGGGCCCCGGGACCCCATCCCCCGGGGCATGGCCACATTTTTTTGATATTTTTATGGAAGAGGGCAGCATAGCCCCCCTCCTCAGGCCACTTAAGGCCCTGGGGACCCCATTATTTATTTATTTAAATTTTTTTATGGGGGGGCCACGTGGCCCCCCTCCCGGGCCACTTGTAACAAGGTATGGGTGAATTTTGCGAATCTCGCGTTCGCGAATTTTGCGGATTTGCGAACTCGCAATCCGCAAAATCCACGAATTCCCGCGAATTTGCGGATTTTTTTTATTTTTTATGTTCGCACGGGTTTCTGCAAGTTCGCGAGGGTTTTGTACAATTTCGCAAACTGCGAAATTGTACAAAACGCGTGCGAACTTGCAGAAACCCGTGCGAACACAATGTGCCCAGTAGGGTATGTGCCTCTTGTGTGAATAAAAGGTCAGAGAAAGATCAGTTCAGCAGATGAAGAGAAAGAAGCTCGGGTATTGCGCTCGTGAAAGTCAAGGATGCAAAGCCTATCCAGCATCACAGCTGATTTTCCACGGTAGATTTGGGAAGAAGGCACACCTGTCCAGCCTCGACGACGCTCACGATTGTTTTTGGGCTAATGAATGAGTCACTGAATTTGAGCATCAACTAGTTCGAGCGACCATGTGTGTGTTACTATGCAATCGCCCTGAAGGGCGCAGGGGTCCCTTGAGTGAGCTGCAGACCTGTGCCCAGCCATGCAACTATTTTACAATGGCGCCAGCAAGCTGCCAGCGCCGTTGTAAAATAGTTACAAAGTTAGCTTGCACAGGAAGCACTGAGATAAAATAAAGCAGCACCTGCTTCGTTTTATCTAGTGGTTCCTGTGCAAGCTAACTTTGTAACTATTTTACAACGGCGCTGGCAGCTTGCTGGCGCCATTGTAAAATAGTTGCATGAGTGGGGGTTC
The DNA here is from genome assembly GCF_964263255.1 of Lissotriton vulgaris. NCBI lineage: Eukaryota > Metazoa > Chordata > Amphibia > Caudata > Salamandridae > Lissotriton > Lissotriton vulgaris. The sequence goes on along the minus strand of NC_141697.1, from coordinate 1,085,627,398 downwards.
AACTTTTGAACCCGTTACGTTCGCAGATTTTTTTATGCGGATTTTGCGGGAAATCCGCAAAATTCGCGGATTGCGGATTTCCCAAAAATCCGCAAAATCCGCGAGCGTAACAGATTTCCCGCTCACACCTACTTGTAACCTCGGGGACCCCATCCCCTGGGGCTGGTCCTCTTCGTTGGGGACCGTGGGGTCCCCAATCCCCCCACGGTCCCGCCGGCTCCCCGACTCCTGCTGGAGCCGGCATTGCTTTTCCATATGGGGAGCAGCTAACATGCAGCTCCCCATATGGAAAAGCAATCTGCTTTGCTTCATTGAAGCGAGAGCAGGTTTCCCTGCTCTCGCTTCAATGAAGCAAAGCAGTTTGCAATGGCAGGGTGGGATCCGTGTGGCTCCCACCCTGCCATTGCAAACAGCAGTGTCCCGGGGGTGGGCACCCTGGGACACTGCAGGAGCCTGCCCTGGGGGGTGGCGGTCCCCAGGGCCTGTACAAGGCTCCAGGAGGGGGGCTGCACGGCCCCCCTCCCACATTTGTTTGAAGCCCCAGGGGTGGCAGTGGCTGGGGCTGGGGGGGCCTCAGAGCCACCCCTACCCAATTTTTTGTAGCCCCAGGGGTGGCGGTCCCCGGGGCTGGGGGGGCCTGAGAGCCCCCCCACCCACATTGAATAAGCCCCACGGGGTGGCGGTCCCCGGGGTTGGGGGGGCCTGAGAGCCCCCCACCCAAATTGAATAAGCCCCGGGGGTGGCCGTCCCCGGGGCTGGGGGCCCCTTTTGGCCCCCCCATAACAATTAAAACATTGCATCTGGGATTTGGCCCACCTGGGGGCTAAATAGCAACGAAGCGTGGGTTTTAAAAAAAATTAATTCGTTCAAAATTCACGCTGGGTGCACAAATCTCGCCAATTTTTTAAAACAAATATAATGCTTTTTTTGGCCCTGGGGGTCCTTGTGGGACCCGCTGAGCAGGCCTAGGGGGGCAGGGTATGTCTACCCTGCCCCCTTTTCGTGTTTTGCAGCGTTTGTTTTTGGTTTCTTGTGCCTCAGTTCTACCGAGGCACAAGATGGCTGCCAACACTTCCTGATTTTGACAGTTGTCAGCCAATTAGCATTCAGCTCATGCACGGCAGGGGGCTTGTAGGCTGCTCTTAGGGTACGCTGACTATCTGCGGATCTGCCGCGCCCATAGATATATAAGTACTTTTGAATGTCATTTTCCCAGGAACTACTGAACAGATTTACACCAAATAAGCAACAGGCATGATCTGAACCAAGGACTACATCTTTGCCAAATTTGGTGTAATTCCGTTCAGCCGTTCGGGCTGTAGCCGTGGCTACAGGTCCCATGGTAAATTGCATGGGTAAAACACGTTTAGGGACCGCCAGTAGATAATATATATATTTTTGTATTTTGGTAATGTTGAAGTCCAAGAAAACGGAGACACCGCACAGGGGATGATAATGAAGACAAGAAATAGGTGGCTCTGCTGGTAGCCCTGAACAAAGGACCCAAGACAATTGTTGATGGCTGGGGATATGGTTATTAAAACTAATGAAAGAAAAAAGATGTGCACTACAGAAGTACAGAATTATTCATAAATAGGAAGGAAACCTCAATTTATAAAATCAAAGTGTGATCTAGAGTTGCTGCCTATGACAATAGTCGAAGGTCAGATATTCGCAGGGAATCCGCTTCAAAATAAATCTTTTTATCGATAGGAAATTCTAATATGGTGTACGATTATTTTTTAGTGCAGGATTGCTGTTGTTAAGTTTGAAAAAGCTGTATTCTCATATCTATTCAGGTTGATATAATACACACGTGATGCTCAAAGGACTTTGTAATGGAAATTACTTGCACTATTATTCCTAATATGTAACCTAATGACTTGCATCTACTAATTTGAGTTTCAGCCTTCCAATGGATGACCTCTCTCTTCTATCTCAGTAGCTACTTTTCTTTCTTCTGACTTAGATGTTCCTTCCACTCTGGGAGCTCAGTGCACTTGCAGTCCACTGTCCTTCAGGTATGGCGACATATGCTCACTCGATTAGCTTTATAGATTATCTGTACCTTACATTTGATTATGAAGTTGTGGCATATATATATTTCTTTTCTATAATTTAATTACTCCGTTTCTCTAGACTTTGATATTATTGTGCCATGAATTTGCTCTCCCTTTTCAGGGTTCCATCATGCTAAATGACTTTATCTCAAAAGGTTATATAGCTTCTGTATTCCGACAGGTCAATGGCCTCACATTAAAATTTCACCAGACAGGCTACTTCCAATTGTGATATTGTCTGCGACTGTGTCACATTTCAAGGACACAAATGCACCACAAACTGAATTCCGCCACTGTATCATGTTCCTCTCTTGAAAAAAGCTCACAGCGAATCTCAACGCATGTGCATTTCGTATTTCTTTCCTTTTTTTCTTTTTATGCCAATAAGTTCTTGCATAGTTTGCATGTCGGTCTCCTGCAGCAGACTAGATTGACAGAAAATGTATTGTGGGACAGTAAAATGATGACTGACAGGCATGTCCTCCTAGAAGCATTCTACTATTGGTATCTTGAATGGCTTCTAAACAGGATGTCTGCCCTTGCGTTAGATTTTCACAGGGTATAATTGCACGTAAGTTTGTAAAGCTACACAATTTCGGTTAATTTTCAGAACCTTTTATGAAGTGTCACGTTGTTTTCCCACTTTGGCCCATCCGTACTAAGCACAGACCGTTAACACATTTGAACATTAGCTCACTGCAGTAGAGCATATTTGTGAGGCTGAAACCATATTTATTAAGAAAGCTTCAGACGTGACGTTCTCTCTTGTGTTCTTCTAGTGCCCCCTCAATGCATTATCGGATTTGCATTTGGATTTACTCACTATTCAGTTATTTTTGCATTTCCATTGACATGAAGTCAATTATGTCAACATTCCAATGTTCCAATGCTTGTTTATTTTGTTTATTGAGTATTGTCAATCGTGTTTCGTGTTTTTTTGCATTCACCAGGGAAGGAACGTGCTATAGAAGATGCTGCTTATATAATATTATTTAAGTGGGTTTTAAAATTGATGTAGACAGAGACTCTTGGTTAGCCACAAACGTATTATCACATCACATAACCTAAGAAAAAAATAAAATTCATTTTCAAGTACTGCCCAAGAGAAGCATCTTGGCTTAGAAACCAGTTACAGTGAAACTAATGAATAGCTCCAAGTTTACTTCACAATGAAGAGAGTATTACATTGCCAGCACGAAGAAAAGCCATTTAAGAGATCCATAAAAGATCCATAACAGGCCTGAGAAAACAACTGCAACATCTCTACGCCAAGTCGCCATAATTACTGTGAAGAGCTGTCTTTGAACCGTGATGCTTGTACAGGCAACTGTCTCCTAGTCAGTATTTACTGGAAAATGAGCCGGGGAAACCGTTCAATGAAATTCCTGGCGCCAAAAGGAGTGATCTTTCTGTATAATTTATCCATCCCAAGACGCACATATTTGTCTGTTATTTATATAGATAATTTAGGATTGGATTTGTAGTGCATAAAGTCATTAACAATTAAAAAAGCATCTGTTTAAAAAGCCTGAAATCTTTTCTGCAGTCTCTTTTTTTAACTTGGCAATAAACACAATAGCTGAACAATATGCGTATAGTACTTTAATTACAAGGCTCTTTAAAAACATCAGTACATGCACAACAGGCTAAATATTTTTTAAACTATGCAAGCTTACGTTTATCCCAAAGTATATTTTCAGAAGAGGCAATGGTGCTACATTTTGACTGCAATTTGGTGCAGGAAAACCCCCCATGCAGTTTGCTATTCTGTTGCTGTAGACCCAAAAAACTAGTCAATCTAACCTATAGGTTGTCCTTGTAGGTTAGATTGTCATAATGTTGGCATGGGTGAATATGATGTCAATAAATAGCATGATATGTGCAGGCCCGACACAGCATTACTAATAAATGCAATGTCAACGTATGACATAACCTGTGCCCGCATAACAACGCCAATACCCCTAAATGCAATGCGAATGTATGCCATAATCTAGCCCTGTATAACAATGTTGTTACTAGTAGAAACAATGTCGATGTATGTCATTTTTAAGTCGTGCATAACTATGTCAATATCAGTAAAGACAATGTCAATATAAGCTATGACAACTGAATGCACAATGTTAAGAATGTTGATAAAAGTGATATAAATGGCAACCATATTATTTTGAGGAGTTCTATTGAACTTGCATCATTGCTGTCGGAGTCACCCAATGTGAACTCTCCATCAACTCCGGGTCAGAAATACATTGTCAGACAGGTCCTGTGACCCCAAACCCATGCCTATCGAGTGAAAGGTAACAGGTGGGGTCTCACTTAGCCCAATGACAAACGCATATCCAGGGAAAACTCAGATCCACCCTACAGATAGATAGTCACACCACACACAGGTCCCAGGAAATTGGCCCCAGTGCAACACGTTTGGCCAAAGGCTTGTTTTCCCCCTAAATCCCACAAAGCTAGATACCAAATGTAGATAGAAACACTCAGCCAATCAGTCACAACATGCACACCACACATAGTGATCACCGTTCCCCACACAATACATTTGGATACACACACACTGCCCCACTAACTTTCCCGCAGATCGCGAGCCATCTGTGTCCTCAACAGATGCTAAAAACGTATTCAATTATGACTGAGATGCCTTTCAAGAATGCAGAAATAGTTTTATTGTACCTCACAAGAGATATATATTGTCAGCTTAAACGTGAACACTGGGAGACTTTTATCAGACGCATTTTGTTGAGACTCTCCCGGCCGCTGTGTTTAATTAAACCAACTTGGTCCTGTATTGCCAAAAACCTCTTGTCTTTTAACTTCTTTAAAGTAAATTCATATCCTAGCAACAATTTCCTTTTCTACGGTTTACAATTTTATAATAATGTCAGGGAGATTGTGTTGTAAAATGAAGGGCCTCATTTAGGAGGAATTGGTGTAAACAGGGCCACAAATCTTCTTGCTGCTCTGCCCTAAGCCAATGTGAAAGGTCAGGAATGCCCCGTATTTATGAATTACGGTGCATTCCTATCCTTCACCCCTGTGCTAGAGCACACTTTGCTGTCTATGTAGGCACCCAAGCACAACATTGTAATACCTCTTTTGCAGGCAGGATCATTCATGTGCAGGATTGGGCACCTTCCTGAGCGAAAACCATTCAGAAAGGGATTTTCCTCTTTCTATGTGTGTTACAGAATGCACATACTGAAAGAGGAAAAAAATAGAGGAGAAATAAAAATATTTCTCCTCGTCACCCCTACTCTGGGGAGGCATAATGGTTTGCCACTGCCCCAGGTTTACGTGATTAAGTACATCTGGGGCCGCATCAAAATCCATATGTGTTGCATGGGAACACCCACTATAATGCCCATGGAACGCCTCCTTAATGCAAGGCAGGGACTTGCGCTGCTTTGTCTTACTCCATATGTATGTGGCCATGCAAAGCCATGCAACATGACTGCATCATAGATATGATTGAGAGGCTTGCACCACCGGAGCATCAAAATAACTGTCTCTCTGGTGGGCCAAACCTCTCATTAATAAGCCCCCAAGTTTCCTTTTCAATATAAAATCATGCTCTGATTAGCACGTTAAAAATCCACCTTTCTACAAAACCTAAGTACCTCTGACCTAAGTCGTAAAAGTATAAATGAGATAAATTCGCCCCCCAAGAAAATTTGTATCTGTGACTCTTAGCAAAATGAGAAATATTTCTATTTCACAATCAATTGATCTACACCATACATTTTGTGTAAAGTCAGCACGTCGATGTGTGTCCACAAAAGTGCATGGACATTATGTGTAAAATTAGCCCCAACGTCTTATGTTCCCAGTGGTAACATTATTGAACGGAGAATGTATGATGTATGGAAGACACAGAGACTGAAGAATCAAATGTGAAACTTATGCAATGTGTTGTATCTTATTTATTGCAGCGCATTGGTAGAGTTCACACACAATAAGACACCAAAAACAACTAAAGTGAAGAGAGAGGAGTCTTAAGTTTCTTAACAAAATAGAAAATGGAAGAAATTTACTTCAAGGGTCTATTGACTGGCAAGAATCATAAACCTGGAGCAAAACAACTGGGCTGGTTCAATAAAGATTGTACAGAAGCCTTGTCTTCACTAAAACATGCCCTACAAATAAAACCAAGGGAGCCGGAATTAATTAAGGAAAAGCTACATCATTATAAAGCAATGTTAGCATTAAGGAAAAAATAGTTACAAGATGGGGGCATGGCAAAACCTAGATATGGCCGCGTCCACTAAAAATAGTAAATTATTGAGGGAAATTATCAATTGTCCATTTTTAAAGAACGATTCTATACCTGCAGTTACTTCTAACGTCAACTGTAAAGCATGGATAGAACACTTCTCCAAAGTTTTTAATTCAGATGTTTTGTCTACAGATACCTCCGGTCTATGGCCAATCATTCCTCTATCCATTACCCTAACTGAGGTCCAGGCAGGACTTGATAAGAGCAATGGCGGCAAAGCTCCCGGCCCGGATGGTGTGCCCATAGACCTATACAAACACGAGATGGATTTGTGGGCACCCATCCTGACACGCTTCTTCAATGCAGCAGTTGAATTTGAACTTCCCAAGACCTTGGGGCAATCAATTACTGTACCGCTCTTTAAGAAGGGCTCGAGGTCAGAGGCATGCAACTATCGACCCATCTCCCTCCTTGATTCATCGATAAAAGTATTAAGTAGAGTTCTCTTAGAAAGACTGGAAACATGGGCAGAAGAAGAATCTATTTTATCACCAGTACAGTATGGATTCAGGAGGGGGATTGGTACGATGGAGCAATGCATTAACCTCGACCTCATCATTAATAAATATACAACAGTCAAATATGGAAGCCTTTTTTATGTTTCGCCGACCTTAGTTCTGCTTTTGATTTGGTTGAACAATCATTATTATGGCCCATTTTAATAGACATGGGCGCACCCAAAGAGATCATATATTTCCTTGCCAGACTATATGATACATCAACATGTAAAGTACGCTACGGGATGGTCGGCGAGTGTACTCCTTACTTCAAAGTTAAAAGAGGAATAAGACAAGGATGCGTCCTAGCACCACTTTTGTTCTCCCTGTTTATAAACGAGATAGATGCGACACTTAGAACATCCGCGGCGGATTCGCCACTAATTGATGGTAAACCCATTCCAATTCTGCTCTATGCAGATGATGCAGTTCTTTTATCGCGTACGCAAAATGGTCTGCAACATCTCATTGATAACTTTTCTACATTCATAGTCAAACGAAAACTGGTACTTAACAAAAGCAAAACGTTTACAATGGCATGTGGGAAAAAAACAAACAAAATAGGACTTTCTTCCTAGATAAAGTCAGGCTAGAACCTGTTAAGAAATTCTGCTATTTAGGGATAACCTTTTCCAGAGACGGGGGCTGGAACAGCGAACAGGAATGTGTACAGCTAAAAATGTCTAGGAACACCAACAGCATCTTTAGATTTGCAACCAAACTGGGGAACCACAGAATAAAAGAAATGATCCATATTTACATTTTGAGATGTCTGTCATTTGCACTGTACGGGGCAGGATTGTGGGGACCTAACATTAACAGCTGTAAGCTGATTGAACTTCAGGAAAATCTTTTTCTGAATCGCTTACTATGTACCCCGGCATCCGCTTCCATCGAGATCATACATAGGGAAGTGGGCTTACCCTATATTTGAGATTTAGCCACCTTACGTCCACTTTCCCTATGAAGGTCTATATGGTCCAAAACCGAAACAGAATTCCCCCAAACTGTAATTAGGGACTGTTTAAAACTGGAACATCATATGCGTATTCCCTGGTTTAGGCACATCCGGTTTTGGTTCAAGTCAGTTTTTGATTTTGATCATTTCCATAATCCGGAACTAGGTGTCCCTTTCTCTAAAAAGGAGTTAAAAGATCTGTTTTTGGAAAATGCAGAGAAGACTAGGGCCGCAAGATATGCAATCCAAAGCACATACGCATTTTATAATGAACACAATGATAAATCAGGCCTTCAACAATACCTGACAACTGTTACCAGAAGGTCCCATCGTTTTGTATTGACACGGCTGAGATTAGGTACTGTGCACCACCTTGTGTCTTTTCCCCATACTGGAAAGAACAGTGTTTTGCCCTGCCCATGCGACGGGACATCTAAACAGAACAGCTGCCATTTCATGCTTTTCTGTAAATGTTATATTTCCTTAAGGAAATTATATTTAAAGCCTATGTTTTTAAAATATAACAAAAGAACTACTACAGATGCTTTGCGGCTAATGTTCGAACTGAACAGTACAGATATATGTTTTTATGTAGCTACTTACATTTTAAGATGTATTTCTAGTAGGAAATCGATCATTACATGATCCAAAATAATTATGATTCCTCTGCAATTTTAACAAATTTGTATACTGTCTGTATTGGTTTTAATATTGTTATTTTTACTACATTTTTAAAAAATTAGCAATTATATACCCAATATGAAATCTGTACTATTACTACTCATAGGTGTCTTCATAATTTTACATTTTAAATTGGATTTATGTATTCTGACACCATTTTAATGTTCTGTGGAATCAATGTATTAACTTACCAGTAAGATGTCCTGATTAAAATGACGCAAATTTGCACTTTCAAAATATGATTACATTTACCCTTCTTGATGAGACATATGTTTACACTCTTGTTTAGTGTGGTAACTGTGTTTTTAAAGCTTTAAAATGTAAAAAAAAATCCTTTTATTCTGTCTGTTTGCTACATGGTTATATTTTATATACCGAATAAAGCATTTGAATTGACAATTGATTGACTTCAAATCATCTGTACACCAGAAATAAAAAAGGATTTGCTACTAAATGCAGATTTATTGAACCGAGTGGTAACAAGAAGATTGGAGGACAACAGGTGTTTAGATCGTGAAGGCATGAGCATGCATAAGCTACTTGACAAAATGCACGTTATGCAAAAACTAAAGAGTACTTACTGCCTACAAATACACAAAAATGAAGTAGCACCTCTAAATCCATAATCAAATATTTGAACTATATTTGAGGGGCACAGCTTTATTAATGGCAATATACTTTTTTATCTATCTGTAATACATTTTGGAACATATTTGGTTTGAGGATTTTTTTAATGTGTTTGTTAAAGAAATTCTCTGGGGTCTAAATTATAGAGAGCGGAAAAAAGTGAATATTTCATTTAAAAGCCGCCATAACTACTTTCCCATTTGTAATACAGAATACCAGTGCGTTAAAGTCCACCAGATTTGAAAGTGAGATATTGTATTATCTTATTTGAAACAGATTGATTGACCTTGATATTTGGAAACCACAAATAATTGATGTTTTGTGTGCATGATGGTATGTATAATGTCACCACTTTAAGTATTTGGAAACTACACTTCTGATTGTTCATTTACCCCAATCCAACAAATATTGGCATCACTCTGGCCTTCACCACCCATTATAAACAATCAATGACAATCCTCCCACATTTCAGTAAGTGGGCAAGATATATATTATTTTTCCCTTCGCTGATTAGACCATGAATTATTGCTCCTACAATAGATGTTCTAAATATATAATTAAGGATAATGATTACCCCACTTAAAGAGTTGACAAAAATATTAATAAGTTGGGGAAAATCAACATCTCCTCTACCATGGACTTGCAAGAGGACATTGAAAGGTAAAACTGACTGAAATGCATCAGGTTTCATATGCTTACTGGGCGGGAAATGTGTTTTCTAGCTTAAACGAATGACATTTATAATTTAAATCCTGACTCACAATTCTGTCATTCGCACATTAGCAATCTGCTGACTCGATTATAATAATACTAACAGACTGTAAAGACTCGCGAAGAACAGACCAAAGAAATGTTTTAATCTAATAAAAACTACCACCAATGCCCCTTCATCTTCAAACCCACCCCCATAAAGCAGCGGAATTTCTTCAATTCTTCGATACAAAAGTGAATTCTCTCCTCGACCATAATTCACATCCAATCCTACAGGAGGAATGCAAATCTAAAGGCTCCTGGCACAGCTTTGATGTCATAACCAATGGCACCTTCATCAAGAACATTTTAAAATAAAAAATTCAAGCCACTCTTTAGACCCTGTCCCAAGTGACCTTGCAATGAATCAATAAATGAATGAATGAAATCCCAAGATTTGTATAGCGCGCAGCTACTCCGTCCCAAGTGTCCCAGCGCTGACAGTTCACATGTGCATACAGACCGTTATACCTACACGCCCCCTTCTGTTCCAGTCTGATCAACCTCTTTCTCTGTCAAGGTTCCTTTCCTGAAGTCCACAAAATAGGCCAGGTGGGCCAACTACTGAAGAAATCCTCTGCTGATGTGAAACAATTTTTGGCCTATCACCAGCCTCCCTTTCCTGGCCAAAATAACTGAAAGATGTGTAGATGAGCAACTCACCCAACATATTAAGGACAATAACCTTCTGAATACATTTCAATCTGGCTTCAATCAGCATTGCTTGAGATTAGCAACAATGCCCTCTGTGTCCTTGATTCAGACAGCTCCTCCCTCTTGATCCTGCTGGCCGCTCTACAGCCTTTTTGACACTGTAAACCATCACACACTCCTTAAGACTCTTAAACAAAGAATAGGGTTTGAAGGCATAGTTCTTAACGGGTTTGAATCATACCTCATGGGCAGATCTCAGATGATCAAAACTGAAAACGTTCTCTCTACTCCAAAGGCTGTGGATCCCTAAAGGCTCTATCCATGCTCCCACCATATTCAATCTTTACATGGTACCATTAGGTGATCTATTGCAAAAGTGTGGGATCCTTTATCACCTCTATTCTGATGACACTCATCTCTACCTCAAGATGTCCTCTGCACACAACACTTCACTCATCACCATCACCCTCAACTCTATTCAAGAATGTATGACATCTCACCACCTTAAATTAAATCCCTTTAAAACCAGATTCATTCTCATCTCAAACTCAAATTCTCTACCCCCTGTGCAATCATGGATAGAAAATCTGAACATTCTCAACTGCAAACCTACCTTGGTAGATAGTGCTAAATCCCTAGGAGTCATCCTGGACAAAAGACGTAACCTCCACTCCCAAAATAACATGACCAAGAATGCATGCTACCAACTATACCTTCTCAGGGTGATGCATCATCTCATCTCAGACAAGACCAGAAAAACATTGTTCAATCTTTTGGTACTCCCCAGACAGGATTACTGTCATTCTTTCCTTGCAAGCCCTCCCAAGATCCACCTCTCTCCTTTAAAATCCATCATTTATTCGGTGGCATGCTTTGTCCATGTTGCCAAAAGAAACAACTATATCATACCTTTGCTGATCACTCTTCACTGGCTTCCCATTGAAGCTAGGTCAATATATAAGACTGCCTGTATCACCCATAAAGCCATTCACAACTCCACCCTTTGCGACCTAGCAAAGAAACTTAAAATTTCAGGTGGCTTCAGACCCTTACGTTATGTTGAAAACCTACTTATCTCAGGTAATGCAACTCGAATTCGGAGCCCACTTCCTCCAAACCTCTGCACCACCTCTCTTTCCACTTCTTCAAAACTGACCTTAAATCTCTTCTCTTCCAAATACAGTTTCTTAAAAAATTCTCCTCTCCTAGAGCCCCCTACGAAAGCCCCTAGCATGACTATTTCATGACACACACGGTGGAGCTAGTTCAACATTCCGCTTCAACTTTGTAAATTTGTAATATGTAATTTTGCAACCCTAATTGCTCCAAATTTTGTGTTCAATTTGTAATATTTCGTTAATATTTAATTTGTAAATCTGAAACCCTCACCATAAGTAACTGTAGCATTTATATGTTTTGTCACCTCTACCACATTACTTGGAATTTTTAATGTAATGTACTTAGCTCTATCATAAAGCACTCGGACACCTCAGGGTAAGTTTGTGCTAAATAAAATTGCATAACTAAATAAATAAATAAGTGCAGATGTCCCCAATGTAGGGCTACATACCCTGGCCTAAAGGAGGTGATATGCCAGATGAGGCCTCTTAAGCTTGAGGTTGACTATTTTGTAACTTAATCTATGTATTAGACTAGAAACAGTTATGAGCATCATAGACCTTGGTGGTTTTTATGGGGGTTAATCCTATCTCTTGCTCGCTTGCAGATTCCATTTGTTCTCTACTTTAAAGGTACATTTCTAGTGCGGGGAAGTGAGGCCCTGTTTATCAGTAATGTTTGCCAATCTTAAAAGATCTATGTGTTAGCCTTCTGCACTAATCATTCTCAATCCCAGTAGCCAAAAATAAGAGAGATGCTTAAAAGGTTGAGTTGGGAACTTCTCTAAGAGATCAGAGGAAAAGAAAGGCTAATTCCTTGCATATTTCCATCACAGCCAGCCGTATTAGAAATGAAATGGGGCTTAAAAATAATGCTTTGATGTTTTTGAGAACCTGTATCCACTACTGCAATACATTTTGTTTTAAAATAAGGTCTTTATTGAAGATGCAAAAAGTTTTATAACCCAACCCACCCCCACTCCCTCACTCCCCATCCAAGCCAGCAAGGATACAAATCAAACCAATTCAGGCAGGTAGATACAAAACAATACATCAAAGAATAAAGATGATAGTAAAATTAACAAGGATTCATCTCATTCCATAGCCATTAAAACATTTCCAACCGACTATTCATATAGAAAAGCCCATGATCACATAGAGCCCCAATATCAATCTCCTTATTCTACCCCCAATTGCCTTAACCTTCCATTCTCAAGATATGTCTCCATCCATTCCCTCTTTGGGGCCCAAATTTACAATCCTCTTTTCATAGATCCTCTGCCTTTCCACACATACACTGCTATTTCAATATGATAGCTATAAGCCATACCAGACATTGATTAAGAGATGGAGAAACAGGATCAAACCAGGCTGTTGCTAAACACAGCCTTAATACTGCTATAGAGAGAAACATAAAAGTTTGAGCTGGTATGATGATTGTCTCTTTTTGTGCCCCTAATAAAATCAGTTGAGGTGTACTCGCAATCCGAAGACCCAATTTAGTTTCTAAAAATTGACTTATACCCCTCTTTGAATTTCCCAGGAACAGACTTTCTGCAAACAGTTGAACTAAGTCCTCCCCATAAAACTGACAGCACAAACAAATTGTGCCGGATACTCCTCCCCATTTGAATATTTTAACAGGTGTAATATAAAGACTAAACCATGTTTTGTAATGCTGGGCTTGCAGATTGGCAGAGAGATTAGTTGAATGAGCGAGATCTTGAGAAAAGAGACCATCCCCATTCACCGTTTGTAATGCCCCTTGCCAGCGATCCACATGATTATCCAAAATGAACCCCCATCCTTTAATTTATCAACTTATAAATGGCTCCAATTGATGGCTTTCTCTCATTTAGCAGATCTAACAAATTGACTCTGGAAAACCCATCCTGACCACCTCATTCTTTCCCTATAAAATCCCTGATCTGCAAAAATGTGAAAAACTTGTGATTCCCTTAATTTAAATTATTTTTAACAACTTCAAAGGTAGATATACCGTTATCATCACAGAAATCCCCAAGGATCAATGATCCTTGCTCTTTCCAGCGTCTAAAAGGGGGATCATGAACTATATCTGGCAAAAGAGGATTATCTTGGAGAGTTGTGTAAAAGCTAAAGCAGCTAATCCTTATTTTCTTTCTGACACAAGAGCAGACCCGATGTGTATGTAAGAGCATCATAAACCTCACTTTTTTTCTAATATCCAAAATCTATTGGGTGAAACATGCTCCCCCAAGCCTCATCCCCAATTGCAAGTTGATAACATGTGGGAGTGTAATTAGAGGCACCACACTCCTTGCCTTTGTCAAAAAGCAAATCATTCATCTGTTGCAACGCCATGGGCCAGTAATAAAGTCGAAAATTTGGCACTGCCCAAACCCCCGTTCCCTCGATAGGGGCACAAACGTAAGCGCTCTCCGAGGTCTGGAATAAGCCTACAGGAATCTCCAGGTCATTCCATCCAAAGCCTTAAACCAAGAAATATTCACTTCCAGGGGTATTGCTAAGATTTGGGGTAAAAACATAATTTTGATTAGATTACTCATCTCAATCAAAGTGAGCCTAAGATTATTCCACCTTCACATCTCCATCTTAGTTTTACTAATCACAGGGTCTAGGTTACAGTAAAGAATGTTATCTATATCAGCAGTAATATCAACCCCAGGATACACTGCATTCAACACTACTTGCCTATTGTCACATTGAACATTACTGTATCTACGTCTTATCCCAAATAAGTTGATAGTCCACAATTTGACCAAATTGGCCAACCCCAAACTCGATTTCCTTTACAGCCAGAGTAGTATCCAGGGTAGCTATTGCCAAATCATCTGCATATGCCAGAATTTTAGTTTCCCGCCCTCTCGTACAAATTGGCAAAATTAAAGAATTACCTACAATTCGCTGAATTAGTGGATCAATATCAAGGGCAAATAAAAGGAGGGAGCAAGGACAACCCTGCCTTGTCCCTCGTTGAATTACTACTGTCTCTGACTCTTACCTCATTAAGGAGATTTTAGCAATAGGATTCATATATAGTATTTTATTCCATTTAATATATTAAGGCCCTAGTCCTTTTTTAACCATGATGGCCCATAGTTATGGCCAGGAGAGCCTATCAAACACCTTCTCGGCATCCAGAAGTATTAGTGCCATAGGGTCTCTTGATATATAAGCCACATCAAATTGGGTAATTATCCAATGAATATGATCTGTTGTTCCCATTTCGGGATAAAACTGGTTTCTGCAGGGGACGCAATCTTCTTATACCAGATAGCCGCATAGCTAGTAGTTTGGCGTACATTTTGGTATCTCAAATAATTAAAGTGATGGGTCAAAACGACCCGAGTTCTAACACAGACTTACCCTTTTTAGGAAACACCTAGATCTTAGCAGGGGCCCGCAAATTGGGTGGAGCGATACCATTTTTGAATACACAGGAGTTTCTCTAGAATATAATTATTATGGATTGTGCGAATGTTTTATAAAATTTCTCTCGGAATGAGATCAGTCCCAGCTGCCTTACCGGATGCTAAGCTAGATACATAGGATGTAACTTCTATTGAAATGGGTTGCTCTAAAAGCTCACAATCCTCTTCAATGAAAACTTCTTGGATATCAAAGTCCAAATATGCCCACAACTCTCCAGCTTTTACCAGTATATAGCCCCTGATAATATTTCTGAAAGGTAGATCGTATCTTATCTGGATCAGCATTGATTCCTAGATCCGTGTCACAAACTTACTTATAATGTTACCAGAGGTCACCTGTTGTCTTACATGCTAGCATTTGTCCCACACTTTCATTATATTCATATGTTTTATGTTTCCACATTGTATATTTATCTGCTGCTTTCTTAGCCGATAAATCCACTTTCACATCTTTGGCTAATATGACTCGGAGTTGGGTATCCTCACTCCCTAATCCCCTTGACACAGCTTCTACCAGGGCTGTCTCCGCCACAGATAAAGCATGATACAGTTCCTGCAAATGTTGTTTCTCCTTTATTCATCTGGTCCAGCTAAAGCTCGAAGTTTCCCCTCGGACCCCTGCTTTAAATGCATCCCATGTTAGACTCCTGGAGGTACTCCCTATATTTTCATCCATAAATATTGTGATTCATTTCTTCATATGATCAACGTAGTCATCATCTAACAGCAAGGCCCTCTCAAATGACCAGCCTCTAACAAGGTGCAGGATTGAGAGTATTTCTAGCTTCAAAACTAGGGGGTTATGGTCCTCCTTTAGTGGAGATATAGATGGTGCTATATCGGTCCTGCAAGTTCCCAGGGGGGACTATCCACTTGTAACGCAAGCGCCACAGTAGCAAGTGCGGAGGTATCAGACCTACCAGAATCTTTACGATTCAGTAGAATGATTTTCCCTGCAAACATTTCCAGTATTGAGGGATGCCTCTCCTTCAATACCCCTGGAGCAGTCAGTACAGACTTCACTTCAGGGGGTTCCCGCTTTGCTTTGTCAGTAGAAGCATCCGGTTTCCTAGCAGTTGCCACAGGGATTTACTCTCTACTTCCACCCAGGGACTAGCTTCTTGCTGTGAGTGACAGCACATACAGGAGCTGATGCCACAGGCTGCGCCTAATCAATTGTCAGTTGATTCCCTTTCAGTGGCATTGTCAGACTCCCTAGGTTCCGGATCTGGGCGTAAAAACCACTGAAGACGCCGACCACGCTTAAAGCCTGTCGAGCAGCCTCGAATGCCCACCATGAAATGTAGGCCGCTCAACTATGTCCTTACCAGAGTTGGACCAGTTTGTACACCTAATTAAACTCCAGCATTATATATTCCTCTTCATCATACAATGGTAAGATGGTCAGAGCTGGAGGAGCAGCTGGCACGGCACACTACGCAGCCGCCATCTTGCTCCCCATCAAAGCCTATATTATTCAACTGAATATGATTTCCTGCCATACATTTAAAGTACAAAATTAGTTTCCCAGACAAACAACAATCCTCTCATCTGACCACAGTCTCAGGGAGATGCATGGTTGAGGTTCTAGGGATAGACCATTTTGTTATAGGGTTATCTGTGGAAAACAAAGCTGTGGCTTAGATTGCCTAAGAAAATAACCTGTTATATTAGGTAGGGTATGAGCATTGTACAGTAACCTCTAACCTGACATGAAAGATTCCTGATGACAGTCTCACAGAGCAGTGAGGACCATTTTGCTTCATCCCCATGCTGACTCTCAGTCTGAGAGTCTATTTGTGTTTATCCAGCAATTTAATGTATGTGGTTTCATAAAATCCCTGAAATGTGGCCATTGAAAAAGTAAGGTGCACATACCCCTGAGAATCTGAGAGGGACAGTGCTGTGCGGTTATGTATGGATAAAGGCTGCATCTCAATATTAGTGTCGACTAGTAACTTTTGGCCCAGGAGCTTGCTACACTATATGGACATGCCTTATTTGAAATATGGAAAATTTCGATGCGAATAAAAGTATAACAAATATATCCTGGGAAGATGTAGCAACTCACGCTTCATTTGGCTCTGCTGTCAATTGCAGAAGGTAACTTGTCCAGTGTATAGTTTACCCAGAAATTTCTATTCTCCCTGAATTATTTCTCGCTTGTCTAGTTTCAGATTCTCATCGCTCTTTAAAGATCTATGACACACTTCTCCTTAAATCGATAGCAGGTTGTCTACAGAAGGCATGATGCATGTGGGAAGGTTGTCAACTGTAACCACAGCATGAAGCTCCACCATATGTAAGCCATTTTACCTAGTATTATGTATATTGAAGAACTTGTTCAGATAGAGGCTCGGTGGATGTGGTAGATACTTGCATTTGTGCTACAATTAGATTGAAGGAGCAGGGCATCAGCTTCATAATCCATTTTTAGGCTGTGGCTGAGTCAGGAGCACTGTCCTTTGTCCTAACATGCTTTTTTTTCATTAACATGTGAAAGAATAGTAAATGGCTCTTTATTGCCCAGTTAATTAAAACATATAGTTAAAACATTAGTTAGAATAAAAAAAATTCAACACAAAGGCTATTCAGCTGCAGGTTAATGTCACGTAGCAAACATTGATCCCCATTTAAAACCAGTGCAATTAGAGTAGCATTATTGCTGAATTAATATTAATGCCTAGTCACAGAAAAAGTGCTAAGTGCATTTAGCTATAAAAATAGGAGCATGGGTTAGAACACTTAGGGGCATATTCACAAGTAGCTATTGCTAAATTAACAGCACTTTATCACAGCCAAAGTCGTGATACATTTTCCTCCCCATTCACAAGCTGGTGCTAACAGCCCACAGCACCAGTTTACCCGCGATAGCAGCCGCAAAAAACATCGCCACAGAGGACCTCCGCAACTATCGCAAATGAGATGCGAAATAGGCGTTCCCCTGCTCAAAAGCCACGAAAAAACCACACCTCAACATTCACAATGACCAGCCAGATCTGCAAATAGAACACAAAACACGCAATAAGGATCGTTAGCAGCATGAAATTAACACCTGCTCTGACCTGGTGTAAAGTCGGGCCACAGCCTGCACCACAAAAGGGAGCCCAGCCCACAGCCACACCTGAAGACAAACAGTTGCATGGAGCAACTGAACATGCAGCATGGACACCCAAGAGGGCCAGAACACCCACGACAACACCCCAAGGACCATCCATCCCTGGCACCCCCGACCAAAGACATGCCAAATCAGCTGCACCTAAACATGTATGAAATAATCTGCCTGATGTCGCACAATCACAACTGGTGACATGCATGTGTCATCACAGAAATGAGCATCACACATTCACTTATGAAGCAAACAATGAAACTTTATGGTCACAGCCAGTAAGACAAAAAACATGATGAGAAGGTGTGTCCTGTGCACATCAAAGGACAGAGAGAGAGCAGAGGAGAGAGAGAGAAGAATAGATGGGGAGTGAGAGAGAGAAGAACCGAAAAGAAGAGAGAGAGGGGTAGAGAGAGAAGAAGAGAGGGGAGATAGAGAGACTGCTGCCCCTGCGCACCCAAGCCACACTGCTCACCTGCTTCCAACGGTGTTTCTCCAACCACTTACTGGTACGTACAGCAGTACACCAGGTCACACATCAGAGTCAGAGCCGTCATCTGAAACAAAGTCCAGATACATGAGGGGAACAGAACACACACTTGCACGAGACAATATTGCGCGCCCGCACATGCACACCCAGGCAGAGGCACGCCAGCCACTCCCGCCACACATCGGAGCATACCTGTCCATGTAAATGAGTGTAGTGGTATTTGCATCTCATGTCTGGTGCTGGGTCTTGATTACTCCATGACATAGGACATACCAGGGCACCCACCACTATTGCAGTCTGCAAAACCACTCAGCCTAATGGGTGCCACTAACTCTGTGAACCCAGAAGCAAGGCCACATTGCGGTAGGCCCACGCAGCCCGCTGACTCAGCCCTACACTGTGGTCCAGCAAGTCACACAAATCCTGAGCAGCCCAGACCGCTGGGAGGTGGCATCATCGCAGGCTGCACACCCGCTCAGCAGCTTAAGGTGCCAATGACTCAGTGCACCCAAAGTCACCGTGCCATGGCGGGGTGTCTGTGCTAGCCACAATTCAGCATGCGCCACAAACCCTGTTCAACCCCAGTCAGCGTTCCTTGGCATGGTGCCTGTGCTGGACGCAATGCAGCGTATGCCACAAACCCTGTTCAACCCCAGTCAGCATCCCATGGTGGAGTGCCTGTGCTGGCTGCAATGCAGCATGTGCCACAAATCCTGTTCAACCCCAGTCAGCGCCACGTGGTGGTAGGCCCGTGCCGGCCTCAGGGCCTCAGGACCGTCATCCAGTCTGCACCGCAGAGGGGTTTGTGACGTCGTCGGCCCCTTATATTTGTCGATCACATGGCCTGTGATGCCTGTGCGGATGGCTGTTCATGCAAACCTGCCCTCAGGGAGTGGCTGTGACATGCTGACAACTAGACCAGTGACCTGCACACCCCCAGCGAGTACACCTGCGACGGGTAGCAATGAGGAACCCCGCTCATGGCGTTAGCAGAGTGGTCTGGCCTGCCGTACGCTGGAACAGTGCAGGGCTTGCAGAAATAACTTGTGGGCAATGGGCATGGTTCAGACCATGTCTGGACAAGGAAGTGGCTGATGCGTGTCTCTGTTGTGGTGTCCAATAGACCCATTACACAAATTGGTATGTAGCACCCTCTGACTGGCATCCCACAGGATGAGCATCCTTGATGCTAGGGAAATCACTGTCCCTACATTCATCCACACATACATACATGAATGATGAAAGACATGACACAGCAGTGCTTCACTGGATGTTTATTGCACATCCAGTGTAGTTCTGCAGCGGTGCAAGGCAATGCCAAGCACACTACACAATATGGGCCCATGGAGGGCCATCCAGAGTCCATCCAGGGATGACAAGTCATGTGGAAGAGGAAGGGTGCAGTCCGCAGTCTGGTCACTGTGTCATTGGTCTTCAATAGGATGTGGCAGTCCATGTCGCTGTCCAAGGTGAGTGCATCTGAGTGAATCGGGGGTCAGTTGAAGGTCATGAGGACCAAGCGGAAAGAGGCCAGGTGGTGGAAATTAATGCTACTGAGTCCTTCTGATCACAAGCACATCCACGTCCTCATCTCCAGATGTGTGCTATGTAAATGTAAATGTAAATGTGCTTCGATTTATATAGCGCGATTTAACCCAGGGGTCTCAAGGCGCTTGCTTAGGGAACCCGTCCTGGTATTCCCCTGTGAGATACCCCGGCCGGGTATCCACAAGGTGAAAGCCAGGCATCCCGCCGCGAGGGGCCGTAGTGGAGAATAAGCAAGCTATTGCCCAGAGTCGCAGAGTGTGACCCCGTGAGTCGAGTAGGCACCGGAGCGAGAATTGTCGACTCCGTGGAATTTTGAGCCCGAGACCCGCCGAGGCGGGGTATCGAACCCTGGTCCACGGCCGATATCAGCTTCCGGGTCTGCCGCCTCTAACCACTGAGCCACGCTTCTCCACCTTCTATGGCCCACCTGTGCGTGTTGCTGTACCAGCTGTGGCACTGTGTGCCACTGACACATCAGGGGCCGGAGGTGGATTGTTGGCTGCATTGTGTGCCACTGACACATCAGGTGCCAGAGGCAGAGACACACTAGGGGGCGGATATGTGGATGGTGTGGGGGCAGCAGCATTCATCATCACCATGCCTTGTGGCAGCAATGCCATGATGAGGATCTGCAGGGCATGGTAGATCCCAGCTATATTCCACTGATGTGCAGCAGTGGCTGCCATCCTTTCCGCCTCCATCCGCACCATGTCCTCCATGAGCCTCCGCATGTGTGCCAGCTCATTTCTGGTATCGCTGGAGCCACTCTGAGTAGACAGGTGTTCTTCTCTCTGCATCATGACTCCAGCGATGTCAGTCAAGGCTTGTTGGAGACCATGGAGTGGGCCTACACACCCAAGGATGCTTGCCATGATGCTGAAGCCCAACCGCACCTGCTCTGCGTACTCCCACTGGCACTCCAGCACACAGCGTTGGAAGGCCATGTGTTGTTCCTGGGGGTCTTGGGGAGTGTTGGGAATGTGGGTGCCACCTGTTGGGTGCTTTGGGTAGTGGGTGGGGTCTCCTCGATGTAGCTGGGCTGCCCTGATCCCGGAGGTGAGTGGCAGATGAGGTCAATGATGTCTTGGATGGTTTGGGTATCGATGCTGGTGATGTCCTCCTCATCATCAGTGAAGAGTGGCTGGGACTGCTCAGCAGGAGGTGTTGACAGTGCCCCTGGGATGTGAAGGGGAGATGTTGTATTACAGTGTGTCCACATGTGTGTAGCCGCATGGTACATGTTGACATTCAGACAGCATGGCATTGTACATTGTGACAGTCTGTGGATCTGGGCGAAGACCCATTGTGGGTGTGCACAGTGCTCTACTTGATTGTGCATGTATGGTATTGTGCCCATCTCCACCCGTCCCCCCAGTACCTGGTGGTCACTCACCCTGTTGTGGTTGTGTAGTGTTGTGTCAAGCAGTGTCCGCTCCCCCCGACTCCAGCCACAGTCTCCACACTGATGACTGTCAACACCAGTTCCTCCATGTCATCCAGATCAAGCTGTGGCGCTGGGCCTCCACCTCCAGTCTGCGTTGCTGCCTTCTGGTTGGCGGAGAGTTTTTCCAAGGTCCACCGCTTGATGTCATTCCATCGCCTCTTGACCTCGTCCATTGTCCTCTTGTGTTCACTAACAGCATTCACCTTGTCCACAATGTCCCCTCATATCCCATTTTTGGTGCCCAATGACACGTTGGAGGTGACGAACAGTTGTTGATAGTGTTCCATCACCTCTATGATCCTGTGCGCCTGCGGACTGAACTTCGTCTTCCTCTTCTTGTCCTTGCCCTTCTCTGTCCCTGAGGTCCCGGGCTGGTCATCCAGGGTGCTTGTGGGGTTGTACAGCAGCGGGCCTTAAAATTGCCGCACCTTAGTCCCAGTTCCAAATAAATATTGGTAGATGTGCTGCCAACCCTGACGTATGCTGCTGAGTGACGTCACTGTGTTACCAGATCATAGAACATTTTAAGGATAGTGGAGGCGCACAATCACAAAGTCCAAACAGGCAGAGTTTAGATGAAAATGATTCCTTCTTTATTCATTAAAAATTGTAGAAAAATTCATTGTTTCAATCAGGCAAGAATCAGGCTGATTCTTGCATGATTGAAACAATGAATTTTTCTACAATTTTTAATGAATAAAGAAAGAATAATTTTCATATAAACTCTGCTCGTTTGGACTTTGTGATTGTGCGCCTCCACTATCCTTAAAATGCTTGTGGGGTTGTATTCATCCTCTGCGCCTGCTCTGGCTGCCTCCATGGTACTTGGGTGTTTGTTCAGTTTGTGTTTGGGTGTTTTTTGCTACTTTTATGGTGATTTTTCCCACCTGCCAGGAGTGTGTTGCAGGCCTGGCGCTGCTTATCGCTGATTTCCTCATCGCGCTTTGGCCCATCGCCCATCGCAGGTTTTTTGGTGTTGGGGTTTGTGTTTTTGTCTCCATCGGGGTGGTTGTATCGTGGACATTGGCCACAGTTTCAGCAGACTATCGCATGCTACCGCCGTGTTGTGAATTCCACGTTTTTACGCGATAGGCTTCGATGTTGAAAGTTGCGTTATGCTACTCTTGCGATAGTTATCACACCTTCTTGTGAATATACCCCTTTTGTCAAAGTGTATGGGACATGCATTGAAAAAAGTGGATGGGTGCTGAGATGCGGGCTGGCAGCTGGTCATAAAATGAGATTCAAAGAGCATGTAAGTGCTTGGTGTGCATTTAAAAACCAGGGGTTAAATGCATAGCAGTGTAAGTGCAGATAGACCATAGCTGCCAATGATTAGTAGCGTGAAAGACAAGTAATAGAAATTGATGGCTGGGATAGTATGTGGGAGAAGGAAATAGCTGGACGACCAGACATAAAACCCTATTGTCATTTTATGGATCGAATGCTGCAGGTGTGGACATTATTAAGTGCCCATGCCCCGTGGTGACAGCATGGACAGTTAAAATTCGGCCAGGTCATACATTTCAGGATTTTCAAGAAGAGCATTACATCAATCAAACCCTTGTTGGCAGGCTATAAGTCTCTGCCTGAATGTACAAGTTCCGACTCTTATGAAGTACTGTTTCAACTGCGCTCTCCGCTCTAGCAATAAGGGGAAGCAGGTGCAGACAATGTGACAAATGTCTTCGTTTCGGTAGTGGCAGAGCAGGCAAATGGTCTCAGTAGCTTTTCTTCTCTAGACCTGCAGATCGCAACATTTGGAGAAGCAGCTTAGCCAATAGTTTTGCCTTTAGACCAAACAGTTCACTAAGATATGGTTGAGACTTTAAGATACTGTATGAGCTTATGGTTAGACAGGTATGTGACATTTTTGACAGCAGTGTTTTATCGTTAAGAGAGGAGAGCTTTTTTACTATAGAATGTATGGTAATGAAAGTTGGCTGGGTAAGAGATAAGGACAAAGGAGCCTCTGCTTGAAATGTCATTAAATCAGATTCACACAGTTGTGCGACTGAGTGTTTCCTGGGTCGGAGATGGCTTTGCAATTGATGGTGCTGAGTGTGGACCTTGGCTCATTTTTCACCTTGCAACAGGTTTAACCTGCAGAGTGACTGTTTACATTCCGTCTCCAGAAGCCAAACTCTGGGTGTATTTGATCCGGTAAGGCATGACGTGGAGATTAAACACCCGCTGATATGTGACAATTATGACATTGTCTATTATTTTATCAGCTCTCCCTTTAAGAGCCTCCGCACCATAAGTTATGGAAGGAACATGTTTAGCAGCTATGACTTGCAGAAGTAGTTGAAGTGACAGGCCTTTAGGGGAGTTCCTTAAGGAGCAGAATCCAGATATAGGGGAGTTGCTTTTCCTTTGTATTGAGCTGCACTGCTTGTTAAAAAATCCACTTGAATCGAAGATTTCACCTAAGTACTTGTATTCTGTAGCGTTTTTCAGGGCTGATCTGTTCAGGTAGAAAGTGGGTGGCAAGGTTCTTCTTTTGTTGACTAACATGGTCTTTGTTTGGCTGAGGATGACTTGGAGTCAGGATTTCCCACAAACATAGCTGTTGCATTGATGAGTCATTGCAGAGTAAAAGAATGGATGGTGCTAAGATGCATCCTTGTTTGAGGCCATTGTATGTAAAGATGTTTCTTGAAACTGACTAATGCACCTGAACCCAACCTCACCCTATTCCATGTGTTAGTATAGAGTAGTTGAATGGCACTAAGGTGTTATGGGGAAATTCCCCAATATAGGGGTCAATTCCGAAACCGATTGGAAAAGGAACTTACCGACACGGATTCGAAACCTAATGTACAACACCCACTATCCTGTGCACTATCTCCACACATGAATGTAAATAAACTCACTATTACACTTTACTTGCCTCTGTTGTGATTCGAACTTGGTATGTGTCATGAAGATGATGATCTGCTAAAGAACACAGTGCATGCATGCTAACTACTATAGCTATGTGATTACAGTTATGTGAGTCATATTTATGTAACACATTTGAGGGACACACACCACTAGGACACCACTACACATATTCACCAAGGCCATGTAACCCATTGCCTACAAAGATGTTGCCCAGAAACACAGTGGAATGCACAGACACCACACCTATCCACAGTCAGTGGTAACACGCCCACAGGTGAGGTGAAAAAATGTCAGTCAGATGTATGAAGACAGACTACACACATAACTAAGTAAAGCACAGGTTCATTACATATCAGCAACATGTTTATTACACAACAGTTGCAAGGTAATTCCACGTGACAGTGGGCACACTGTAACCAAGTGTCGAAGAATCTAGGTTCAGGGGTGTGTGGTACATCACTTGATGGGAATCGACAACTTCCACCCTGGGGTTGGATTCTGGGTGTTGGGGGTCAGAGTTGACCAAACAACAGGCAAAGTACCCTAGGGAGGACAGGCATGAGACACAGTCAGAAGCACAGCAGAACAGGATAGAAATGCAATACACATGCACAAAACATGTCACAAGAAACCTACACAAAAACAAGTCAGCATGTCAACACTATTGTGGAGTACAGACCATCTCACAGGACACATCACTGCATGCATCCAGTCAAGTAGCACACAGACAAACTCAAACAGCAACTGAGCAGCACCAACACATTTCAGGCTAACTCAATACATTGATATTACAATAAACTCAGATTCAGGTGAAGAGGTTTTTGATGAGCTGTGTGCGGACGTCATCCTCATCCTCATCATCACTGGCATCGTGGCCCAGCCCAGGATCCTCAACAGGTGGTGGATGTAGGTCATCGTCATCCTGGATGAGAGGCATCTTCTTCCGCAGTGCCAAGTTGTGTAGCATGCAGCATACTATGAAAATGTTTGCACACCTTTGCATGCTCATATGGGAGGGCCCCTCCAGGCTTGTCCAGGCAGAGGAAGCGGCTTTTCAGGAGACCAAAGGTCTCCTCAATTACTCTCCTGGTCCGACCATGTGCCTCATTGTAGCGCATGAGTTGCTGTCAAAGGGTTCCTGAGGGTGTCAGCAACCACGGCGTGTTTGGGTATCCAGAGTCTCCTATATACAAAGAATTGCACATTAGATAAGTTTTGAAAGAGGGTGGAATACAACATTGCCAAACACGCACAATGGCAAACAGTCAGTAGACACCGACAAGCCAGGCACGCTGGTTTGGCATCTGTGACATCATTGTCGCAATGCGACTACTCCTCATGATATAGGCATCATGTGCAGAAACGGGTAAACGTACACACACATGTGTGATACACATGTCTGCTAGACATACCACCAGAGCATTGATGGAGTGGAAATGTTTCCTGTTCTGGTATGTCTGTTCATGTGCCCGTGGTGGTACCAAGGCTACATGTGTACCATCAATAGATCCAATGACGTTTGGCATCCTCCCCAATGTATAAAAAGCTTCCTATATGTCAGTGAGTTGACCAGGGTTCGGAAACTTGGTGTACAGGTCAAGGAAATGCAACATCCCCTCCAAGACATCATGAAGCACACGGATGAACATAGTTTGTGACATCCCACCAGCAGATGCCACAGTGTACTGGAAGGTACCAGTAGCAAAGAAGTGCAGGACTGCCATCACCTTCACCTTAGGGGTCAGTGCTGTAGGGTATGTCCGGCTAGGTAGCAGATGTGCGCTAACTGCTCCACCAACAAATCAATCAGTGGCCGGGTGAAGCGGTACCGTCAGATGAAGTCACGTTCCAACATGCTTTCAAGGTCTGGCAATGGTCTATGGACACCTGGTGCCCTGCAGTACAGAGATGGACAAAAGAAGATTGTGTATTTATTCACCCATGTGGCAATGACCAAGCAAAATATCACATGTGACATAGCAATACACAATGAACTGAGGAGTGTGCTGTTGGGTATTGGCACATATGTAACCTTCAGGCCCATCATCTCACATACCAAGTGAACATTTGTACATAACTTCCATGGAGAGCAATGGCAAATCATTAGGCGGTGTCACAGTACCTATGTACTGCTGTCAGGTTAAAAAAACACACCACAGTGACAAGTGAGGACTGATGTCTCCCAGACATAACATTTCTATGCCGGGCAGTTACCCATGGTCCCTGTATAGCCACATGCACACTGGCATGAGATGGCGTATAATGTACACCCCACAAAAACTATGAGTCCCACTGGTAGTGGCCCCTGTTGTCTCTGCAGGCCATAGATGGACGCCTCTGAGACACACAGACAACATCAATGTTGAGGCACAAACCACATGGATGTGGAGACTGACTCCCATTGGCCACATGGAATCAGAGACATCTGAGACACAACATGCACACAGACTGTGGGAGTACATCAGAATTGTGGCTATGGAATTTGCTGTGACATAAATACCATCCCACCATGGACCCAGGGTGTATGTGACAAGTCATACACATACCCAACCTGTGTCCATGACTCATGCCCATAACTGAACATTTGCACATCACAGTGGTAATATGCACAATACACAAAGGATTATGTCCCCATGGACCCGTGCCCAGCCTGGGAGTGGCTGCGGCAAAGTGCCACACAACAAACCAAATGTTGCCCTCCATACACATACAGGTAATGCAGCCTTACATGCCATGGGATAAAGTGTTAAGAAACAACAACCAAATGCCAGTAATGCAATTTACTTCTGTCACAATGCTGTCATGAAGTGCAAGAACGTGTGACATAAGATAATGCAAACGCTTTTAGGTAGGGTTCTTTCCCTTTTTCTCTCTCCTGTATATCTAATGAGATTTTTGCTAAAGAAGAAGAATTTGAGGTTTAAGAAATTCTGTGTTTTTGATTCGTAACCTTAAATAAATGGATTGATTCAAATGAACAATTGTTTCGAAGAACTAGTTTGAGTCTGGTCTTCATGACAGAATTGTGACGGAAGTAAATTGCAGTACTGGCATTCGGTTGTTGTTTCCTAATTCTAAGGCTTCGCCTTACTGCAGATAAGCCAAACCTTCTGTTGGTTTACGCCATGGGATAAAGTGTGGCACATGCTTTGGTGTTGTATGTGTGCAGCTGAGTCCCTGGCAAGTTATTGTGTGTGGAATCCATCAGCAAGTCACACCAATGTGAACCGACGCGGGTGACTTCTACAGAGACGCATCGTGCAGTTGTGGACTGAGCCGTGCACACGTCTTGGACATTGACTACAATGTGATCCGACGCAGGTGACTCAAATGCATAGGTGTCGTACAGCATGGACCGAGATGTGCGAATGCATAGCCCATAGAATTGTATGGAGACAAGTGCGTGTGGATTTTGAAAATACGTGTCGTACAGTTAGTTGACCGAGCCGTGCGCACTCCTTGGCTATGGACTGTCATGGAGACTGACGTAAATTCAACTCTTGTACGAGTCGTGTGCTGGAAATTCAGTTGGCTGCCTACAACATTGTTGCAAATCCTAGGGTGTCATCAAGGTGAAATTGTGAATGATGTGGAAGATGTGTACGAGTCTAACAATTCCATGGATTGGCCATAGAATGCAACCATGTTGGACCTATCACTTAGGAGAGATGGCACAGATTCGGCTTCAGCAGCACTGATGTAAGGCAAGTTTGCCCCAAGAGAGCTCACTTACCTGCACTACATGCCACTGCTGCTGTCTCTGCATCCTCTGGCTACTGCTATGACACGTACTCTGGAGAGAGCCCCAGCCTTCACAGAGGAGGAGAACCAGGCCCTGCTGGAGGGGCTCCTTCCACAGTACAGCAAGCTGTGTGGGAAACCAGGGGAGCAGGTGAGTGTGCAGTCCACTGCCTTCCTAATTGTGCAAGTTGTCTGACTAACAGTACTAGCAGTGTGTATACCAGTGGCAAGCATATGCACTGAGTACTTTCAAGCCCCAACATGTGTAGGTACATGTGATGAACAGGTGTCCTGCTGCTGAAGTGCAGTTGTGCAAGCTTTTACTTACCAGGCAAAGTGTGGAGTCTGTGGACTTGCTTCCACAGATCCATGTAGGGCAGACATCAATGCTGAGTGCCCTCTATGCACACACCAGTCTGTTGACACAACTGGTGTCGTACATAGAGGGCATGTCATCGGGCATGTCTGCCCTACAGAGGACCAATCCGTCCATGGCCTCCTCCCTGACAGCAGCAGTGTCCCTCCTCCAACAGTTCCTCACCCCTCTTGCCTCTGCCCCATCCACAATTCCTAGCATCCTACTTGTCTTAAGCATACACACACCAGCACAGTCACCCAAACACACAGACACGAACAGCACACAAATACCCAAACCAATGTCCAAACGTGCCCGCAAGCAACCTCAGGGGACTGATACCACACTCACAGGGGATGGTTTGCAAATACACACACAGGCATCCCCAACCACTCCGCAGTCCTCCGATCCCTCTCCCTCCAAGAGCCCTTCCCTTGCCTCACCTGGAACCCCATCTCCCAAAAAGCTTGTTGTATGTGACCTTGGCCTCTTCCCCACCAATCCATCAGATCCAGGGTACAGGGGGAAGAGGAAGTCCCCACACACAGAGGGGAGTGCACCTCAAATCCAGACATCCTCCCCCAGGTGCAGGCAGACTGAGGCCCCTACCCACAAGTCCCCCTATCCCCCGAAGAGCAAGACCCCACCCCCACCCTGCACTTCCACTGCACAGTCTCCTTCCTCCATCCCCCAGGCCACCACTCTACAGGTTCCCCCGCCGCACCCTGACCCAGGTTCCCACACCCATAGATACACCATTCCCAAAATGCTTAGGTCCTGCCTCCTGCCACTTGCTCTTCCACCACCACCACCACCCCCGGTCAGCCTGTTTGTGCCACTGGTGTGGGGACCGTGCCCCCCCCTGTCCTGACGAACTCACCTGAACCCCATTCCACTCCCATGGAGTAAGGCACTGCAGTGGAGTCCACAACCACCCAGTCTGACTTGGGCACTGCAGTGGGGATCCTGTCCAGTACATCTGACCTGCTCACTGCAGTTGTTCCGGCACCCACCCCATCAGACTTGTGCCCCACAGTTGTGATGGCACACACCATGTCAGACACCTCTACTGCAGTTGCCAGTGGCTCTCCTGCACCCACCACCCCTTCAGTGTCTCCTTCTGCTGAGCCCTGATCCTGTCGATACGATGACTGGCCTGCCCCCATGAAAGCCCCTCGGAGTGGATATCCCCTGTTGTTAGTCGTGCAGGCAAGCAACGGGTGACAGGTGTCAATCACACCCTATTTTGACTTTGGATATGACTGGACATTGGCCTTTGTTTTTTTATGGACTTTCCTTTTGAGTTTCTATTTTTCTGAATAAAGCATTTTTTGTATCCTTGTGAATTTGATTTAGCTGTACATTATGTTGATGGTGTTTACCATGACCTTGCTGTAATGATGCAGGATTTTCAATGTTGAATACCGAGGTGTTGATGTGATGTACTCCATGTGGTCCATGAGATATGTATCCTGTTCTGGTCAGTATCCATGTCATCCTTTGCATCTAACTGGGTGTGTCCTGATTAACTAATTTTGCACAGGGATGTTAAAATTCCATTTGCATAGTCACATCTGTGACTTGCACCCATGCACATATGATGTGCTTCACAGTGTCCAATTTGTTTATTTTCCCGACTCTGGGCCCATCTTCACTGGACATGCAGGTGTGGGCATCATTGCTATAGGAGTCTATTTTATGTAATTTATAGGTGTCGTTTGTATTCTATCTTGTATGATTGTATTTCTATGGATTGGCCCTTTTATATTTTTATAATGTTTATGTATTGCTTTTAAAGATATGTTTTATATCGAAATAAAGCCAATTTTGACTGACTGACTGGCTATAGGAGTCAACTGGGTTCTCTGTGCAACTAGCTAGACATATGTATTGAGTATGTGCAGATGACTTAAGGGACACTACCATGCCCAGGCTGATGTGACTATTGCCTACATCGGGTGGTAAATGATGGTTGACTGAACAAGTGTTGTGCTGCAGTCGAGGCCAGCAGCTTTAGTGATCATAACCCGGTCATTATCACAATTGAAGGTTTTGATTTTAACTCGTGCCCAAAGAGATCTGACATCATGGAAAAAGCAGTGGGCCAGGGAAGAAGAATCAAATGGGCCAAAATCGATGGGGATAGATTTTACAAAAAATTACTAACAGAGGCCTCAGCTGCAATAGATAACTGTCTGGACCCAAGTGTGTGTGGTGCTCGGGTGGTCAGGGCATTCGAAGAAATTGCGCACCACGTAAATAACTCTTTGAAGACCACTGGGTCTAACAAAACGTATTCAAACCCCCGCTGGTTTGATTCGAATTGCACCAGGGCGCTCAAAAAATTGAAAGATAGCCTCCACTCCAAACCAAGGGACAAGATCATGGTGGCACAGAACAGAGCTGAATATAAAAAAGCTCTGAAGAAACGTAAGCAAAGCCTACAAAATCAAGCCTGGGAAGATTTAAGGGAAGCAGCCGAAAGGAAAGACTCTGCAAGCTTCTGGAAAGTGATTAATTCCCCATGCTTCCAGGACCAAGGGGCACCAAAAATTATAAACATCATCTTGCCGGAACAATGGCAGACCCACTTCCAGGGACTATATAACCATTCAAGTCATCTAACCCAGGAGGATGCACCTAGGGATCATCAGCCGGCCAAGTTGGACTTCTCCCTGAAAGAAGTTGAAATGGGAATAACTGGGCTCAGCAAAAACAAAGCCCCGGGTCCGGACGGTATTCCACCAGACCTATACCTAAGTAGACCCGATCTGTGGGCACCGTTGCTCACCAGGGTACTAAACGAGGCAGTGGTGGCAGGACTGCCTCAGTCCTGGTCAACGGCGACCATAGTTCCAATCTACAAGAAAGGGAACCGCAATGACCCCCAATGCTATCGACCCATCTCGCTCATAGATGTGACAGCAAAGGTACTAGGGCGTGTCATTCTACAGCGACTACAAGACTGGGCCGAGGAGCACCAAGTCCTCTCGGAAACGCAATACGGCTTCAGGAAAGGTAGATCTACCACCGATCAATGCTTAAACTTATACCTCCTGATAGCCAAATATACCATCGCTGGGAAGGGGTCCATTCATATGGGGTTCATGGACCTTTCAGCGGCTTTCGACCGTGTAAACAGGAGCAAGCTTTGGGCCATGTTATTAGAATTGGGGGTGGACCAACCACTAGTAGACACCCTGCAAAATCTCCACCGGAACACCACTGCAAGTGTGAGGTACAACCAAGAGGGAAATAAGACCGACCCCTTCACTTGCTCGAGTGGAGTAAGGCAGGGATGTATCCTCGCGCCCTTCCTTTTTTCCATTTATATCAACTCGCTGGAAAAGGATCTCCTTAAACTCAAGGTGGACTCACCTCAAATCGGTCATCGTGCGGTACCTGTACTACTCTACGCCGATGACGCGGTTTTGCTTGCCAGAACCCCCCTAGGACTGCAAAAACTGATTGATGGGTTTGTCATGTTCATGGATAAACTAGACCTGGCCACCAACCTGGAAAAATCTTACATCATGTCATCAGGGCAACCAACAAAAGGGTCTTTTTCCTATTACATTGGGCTACATAAAATAGACCAGGTCAAGACCTTTTCATACCTGGGGGTACTATTTGACCGTCACCTCACTTTTAAACCCCTGGTAGAAAAGCATTCTATGAAACTGGCAGCCTCGGTAGGAGCCATCATGGGGTACGGGCAAAGACTAGGAAAATGGTCCCCGGAACAAATACTGAACCTATATAGGTCAATCTGCTGTGCGAAAGTATCCTATGGCGCAGAAGTGTGGGGCTTCCTGGATAATAAAGTACAGCAGATCCAGACTGAAGAAAACAAATTCTTGAGGATAATTCTGAAAGTCCCGCAGAGCGTATCGGCCCACATCATCCATGAAGAAGTAGGAGAAACCTTCATAGAAGACAAAATTAAAATCAAACCTCTCCTGGCATGGGTCAAAGTATGGACCAACCCAGAGGCGGCCCTAACAAGACAAATCATAAGGGACTGCCTCAAAAGAGATAAAGGGCAAACCATCCCCTGGCTGAAATACGTCAAGAAATCTCTAGTAGAAATTGATTGCTCCAACTTCTTCACATCCCCAGACTCCATCACACCCGAGAGCAAGACCCTGGTGAAAAAACTCTTCTCCGCACAGCTGAAGTTGGCAAGGGCCGAAAAAGAAAACCATAAACCCACTAACCTTCTCTATAATGAACTCACAGTGAAGCATGGCATGGAACCTTATTTAAGGGTCATGTTTAACGCCCAGGATCGCTTTGTCATGACCCGCTTCAGACTTAACATGCTCCATCACCTCCTCGCGGTCCCGGCTGGGTTCACTCACACTGTGGAGGAGAAGGGTACCTGCGACTGCGACCACAGGTCTCCGCAGGATACCCTTCACTTTGTCTTACTGTGCCCATTGTACACCATGCCAAGACGCAAGTTCCTGGTGGGGATCTTGAAAGACCTAAAGTTTAAACACGCAAGATTGGCCTTGAGGTTCCTACAGGAAGCGGAGGATGCTTACACCCTTTTTTGTACCATAAACTTTATTCGAATAGCAATAAGACTGAGGAACACTAGAGAAACTGGCCCCTAATATCACTCGTCCCTTTGAACATTTAAACGGACGACCCCCCTGTCTTTTTAGAGTGTCAGATCAATTTTAACATTTATACCTTTTATGGAAATTCGTTGATGTTTTTTAAATATTTTGTGTGTTTTTTGTATTTGTGCTTTTATGGTGTCTTTTTAAGAACCGAATAAAGATTATAAATTGAAGTGTTGTGCTGACATGACTGTGACCTGCTGGAACAGGTTTGGCACAGCTGTGCTTCCACAGGAGTTGGGTCCCCTCAAGCGTGTGTGTTGTTCTGTGATATTGCCGGGGCCCATGGTGTGTGTTGTGTGGGCATGTCTGTGTGTGTTCCCCTCCCTTTTTGACATTGGCTGTTTCCTTGATATGTTTGTGCTGGTGATGCTTGCTGAGTTGTCCAGTGTTCATCACAATCATTATCTGGGGATTCCAGATATGTGGGTTCATGACACACTACTGTTCATGTATGTGTCATCATTGGGATTTTTTTTTTACAAAAAGGTGAGCAACCCAATATACCCTTGCGGGCTTGGGCAAGGTTTGTAAGAGAAAAGATGGCCAGCAAGGGGTTTTATTTATCTAGGTTATTTACAGCACTGTTAGGACTAAACAAGACTTAATCATAGTACCTAAACATGAGTTGAATCAGTGGCTGTTTAAATTCAAATAAAAATCATATGATGTTACCACACTAACATCCAAATTTAGCAAAAATGCTCAATGAAACACGAAACCAGGAAATATTGTCAAAAAGTTATTATTAAGCTTCGAGACAAAATATATTAATATCTGTACAAAAGCAGTGAGCAATCATAAAAATAGGGTGCATACATAGATACAATGTGGATATTAAGGTCTTGGTTACTTTTCCTTGGACATATCCAGATTTAAGTCCAAACTGTTACATCACAGTAGTTGGTTTTAACTCAAAGTCAGATGGAAATCAAAAGATGACTTGAGACAAACTAGGCAGAATTGGACTGAACAAGTCGACGTTTCGGTCTTATTATGGTTACTCCTAAGACCATCATCAGGACTATACAAGTGGTATATACAGTTGATGACCCTTTTTTTTTTTTGTAAGTAGAGGCGGTGTCAATGGAGGAATCTTGGTGGCACCGGTACTCACGAGTAGTGGCAATACGGTCGGGCGCAAAAATGAATCAATAGCCCCAAGCGTACACTTGCACCGAACGTCCATGTGGTACGATCAAACGCGATGGGTGATCGTACCACATGGACGTTCGGTTGCAGACTTCTTTCCAACTTCAAATCTGGCACAGCTGATCTTCAAACATAAGTGGACTGACTGTCCGATCTAATTCACTGCTTCGCTTAACTCGTTGCAAGTGTACGCTTGGGGCTATTGATTCATTTTTGCGCCCGACCGTATTGCCACTACTCGTGAGTACCGGTGCCACCAAGATTCCTCCATTGACACCGCCTCTACTTACAAAAAAGGGTCATCAACTGTATATACCACTTGTATAGTCCTGATGATGGTCTTAGGAGTAACCATAATAAGACCGAAACGTCGACTTGTTCAGTCCAATTCTGCCTAGTTTGTCTCAAGTCATCTTTTGATTTCCATCTGACTTTGAGTTAAAACCAACTACTGTGACGTAACAGTTTGGACTTAAATCTGGATATGTCCAAGGAAAAGTAACCAAGACCTTAATATCCACATTGTATCTATGTATGCACCCTATTTTTATGATTGCTCACTGCTTTTGTACAGATATTAATATATTTTGTCTCGAAGCTTAATAATAACTTTTTGACAATATTTCCTGGTTTCGTGTTTCATTGAGCATTTTTGCTAAATTTGGATGTTAGTGTGGTAACATCATATGATTTTTATTTGAATTTAAACAGCCACTGATTCAACTCATGTTTAGGTACTATGATTAAGTCTTGTTTAGTCCTAACAGTGCTGTAAATCATTGGGATTTGTCAGTTCTGAGTGGTGTTGATGTGGTCATACGCAGATGGTACACAGTCAGGGCTCCCCAGGGCACTTGCTTATTCACAATATCATGTAGTTGCCCATAGGTGGTACCTTTCAGTGATTGGGACATGTGTATGTGTGTGTGACTGCCCACGCTCATCAGGTTCAGAGGTGCAAAGTTGGCAGGTTTCATCATGTGTGCCTTGAGGTGTTCGTTAGCTTCTTCATTGTCCTGGGACTGTGGCAGGGATTCCAAAGTTTACTTTAGATTTGACGTCATGGCCATGTACCACATACTGTGCAGTATGTCTGTCATTGACGTGGTTGTAGACTGTCCTTGTGTGACGAGTCTGTGCACCTTAGATCCTCCCAACATCACCTTGTTTATTGCGGGTGCCTGTGCAATGTTACCTGTCCATGTGGGCTTCACTGATGCACATTGGTGCAGTTCAGGGTGTGTTGTGTTGAGTTGGACCGATGTGAATGTTTTCATGCCTGTGTCCCTACCACCCTTTTGTCCCTGGTTGACGGGCCATGCTGAGTGATTTGTGTTTGTGTAGGTGTGATGTACATTATTGGCACAGGACACATGTCTGAGTTTCCCAGCTTGAACGACATCTACCTTTGTCATCATAGTGGACGTTTCATGGAGGCTTGTGTCACCCAATGTATGTTCCCTGGGGGTAGTGCTGTTGGGGCTCTGTCTATTGCTGCTTTAGTTGCTGTTGATTCAAGCTTGTGTCACATGTGTCTGTTGGGATCCCTCTCATCTTACAATGCCTGATTGACCACTGAGGGGTGCCCAATCGATGGGTTACTTTTGTATGGCACTGTGTCACCATCTGTGTCATTGTGGTTCTGCCCCCCTCATGTGTTGTGTAGTTGCCTGGGGATACTGAGACACACACATACACATGTTGTGTGTGATGTGCAGTGTGAGGTTGCCTGTTTGTGTGTGTGCATCTGCACCAGTGCATTGGTATTGCTGTTGTGGGCAATTTTCTGGATGTTGTTTGGGTGATTTTCCCTGCTGTCCCTGTGAGTCATGTCCCGTCATTCTGCACATTTATCCTGGTTGTTAGGTCCCACTGCTGCCATGGAATGGGATTTTGTGACCTGACACCTACAGTCTACACAGGATGTATTGATTTGTGTGTCTATTTCCAATATGTGTATATGCATTATGATGGTCACTTCTGCTTTTGTGTCATTGTACACTGTCTGCAATGTAAGCCCCCAGGGGGGGTGCTTGTCTGCACATGGCAGAGAGAATGTTTTGTTTTGACAGCCCTGTTTGCCTCACCACATCTCTGTGGGTGTTTGACACAACCACTACTTTGCCACAAAAGTGTTTCATGTGTTGAGACCAGAATCATACATGCTGTTTGGTATTTGCTGCTTTTACCATGATGACACGTATCTTTTGGTCACTGTGATGATGGGGGGTTTAGTCCCATTACCACAATGCTCAACGTTTGCTGTAGTTTGTAACCACACAATGTACATTGGATCTACACAGTGAGGGGGGTTAGAGCACATTGACACAGTGCTATTGTGATGCTTGTCTTGTGTACCCCACACTCAGTTTTTGATCACCCATGTGATGGTAGTTACAGTGTATGTTCTAACTCATATTCACTGTTAGGGGCATTTGTCAAAGACTACACACTGTTGTCATGATGTTAGGGGGGATGTATTTTGGTGGCATACCTGAGGTTGATGTATGATGGATGTGTGGCTCATCGCCCATCCTATGGGTGGTGGTGTTAATATTGCCAGTCACACAGCCACATATGGGTGGGGGTGGCAGTAGTTATGTTATGTTATGTTAAGGTAAGCTTATAAAGCGCTCTGTCACCGTGGGTTTCCTGGCGCTGATCTGGTGCTGAGGGAGGCAAGGGAGATTAGCCAGATTGTGGGAAGAGCCATGTTTTTAAAGATTTGTGATAGGCAACAAAAGCCCTATGGGTGTGGGTGGCCGTAGTGATAGGCAACATAACCCCTATGGGTGGGGGTGCCAGTAGTGATGGGGCATGGGTGGCAGTAGTGATAGGCAACATGCCCCATATGGGTGGGGGTGGCAGTAGTGATAGGCAACATAACCCTTATGCGTGGGGGTGGCAGTAGTGATAGGCAACATAACCCCTATGGGTGGGGGTGGCAGTAGTAATGGGCAACATGCTCCATATGGGTGGGAGTGGCAGTAGTGATGGGCCACATTGCCACCAATGGGTTGGGGTGGCAGTAGTGATAGGCAACATAACCCCTATGGGTGGGGTGGCAGTAGTGAAGGGCAACATGCCCCATATGGGTCGGGTGGTAGTAGTGATGGGCAACATTGCCACCTTTGGGTGGCAGTAGTGATAGGCAACATAACCCCTATGGGTGGGGTGGCAGTAGTGATGGGCAACATAACCCCTGTGGGTAGGGGTGGCAGTAGTGATAGGCAACATAACCCATATAGATGGGGGTGGCAGTAGTGATAGGTAACATAACCCCTATGGGTGAGGGTGGCAGCAGTGATGGGCAACATGCCCCGTATGGGTGGGGTTCACAGTAGTGATGGGCAACATTTCCCCTATGTGTGGGGGTGAGTGGGGGTGGTTGTGTTGCTAGCCATGCAACCCCTATGGTGACCTATTGCTAGTGGACAGGATATGGACCCCCTGGGTGTGTGTGACATTTGGCGGGTACGAGTCCTTTGTTTGTGTGGTGGGTGTCTGACCTACCGTCTGTTCTGTTCACGTCCATTCCCCTGATCCGGTCATAGATGTACAGTACTGGTATGACCTGCGTGATGGGATTCATGATGCGTTTGTCTCGTACACGCTGCTTGTCCATCTTGTAGCTGTGTATTGTGTTTTAGTGTGAAACGTTCCAGATTTGCAGCTTTCCCAGATGCTGTGACATGCTGTACGTGGCGACCCGTCCGGCACGTAGGAAGTATGCATTGTGCTTGACCTGCCGGAAATTGCAGTGATAATGGTACTGTGTGACTCAAATTATGAGTTTACGATCAAGCTCGTACGGAAATTGTGGATGGAGTCGGTGCATACGTGCCGGTCAGGAATTTGGCACTTTTACGCATTGTACTTCTTCGCCCGGACGGCACGGCTCTTGGAACGTTTTGGTTGTGAGGTAAGGCTACAGAGAGCTGTCTGCCCGAGATCGGAATCGGCCCCTTAGTTGTTTGGATCACAAGATGTTATGCTGGACTGCATCAAAATTTAAACAAAAGTCCAAAAAGCACAGATGCAAATTTGGTATATTAGCAGGGTGAGCATTAAGTTATTGATTACTGTGCCAGTGTCCTTGACGAACCTGGTTTCATTCAGCAGAATCAGTGAGTTTCCCTCAACCCAAAATAGTAGATTTGCCAGCAGGAGCTTGGCAAAATATTCTAACTCCTTGTCTACGAGAGTGATCAGCTGGTAACTTGAAGGTGTTGTGTTCTTCCCAGATTTATATATCGGAGCTATACTTGACTCCTTTCAACTGGGATGACCTGGTTAAGAAGGGCATGATTACACAAGGAGAACAGTTGTTTAGCCCAATACTGGGGATTCTCTTTAAAAATCGTCACAACGCCCAAAGACAATTATTTTTTCCAACTCTTCCGGGAGATTTGGATCTTGGGGAATATAAGTTAGTAACTTTGTTTCATGTGACCCTTGGCTTGTCTTGGAGCCCCCAAATATCTGTATATGTGATGACCAGCAGGCTTAGGAGATGTTCGAGGACAGGTGGGCAGTGAAGGGCCAGAGGCGAGATTTACTAGCCTCCAAACCTCCATAGCATCTTTCCTTCCAGTGGCTATAAGAATGTATTGCCAGTACCGATCTGACTCTGATTTAGCTGACTCCCACGTAGCTTGTTTGTAAAAAATTCTCAATTTTGCCAGGCTCGCCCTACATACTGTTAAGTTTGAGCTGCTTCGCTGCAGCCGCAGGGTGTTGTTCAACTTCTTTTTAGCTGTGATGAGTTGGAAGCTAGGCCCATTGTTCTAATATGGTAGAGGTCATTTTGCGAGCCAGCTCCCATTTGCTCCTTGTATTAGCGTCAATCTATGCAACACATCCTGGTGTCCAGTGCAGCCTCCGGTAGCTGATTGTGGAGCCTGAGCCATTGGCCAGCTGGACTTGAATTATAAATTGGCGAGTGTAGATTTAACAAAATCCTCTGGGGTTGGTGGTTACTTTCCAGATGAGACTCAGTTTATGAAACAGGAAAAGGGACACAAAGGTATAGTCGATGATAGAGTTGGTCGTTGCTGAATGAAAGAAAGCCTGGGCTGGAATATAAGGACGAATGAAACTGTTAAGGGCTAAACCCACGGTGCACTACCTGATTGGTCAAGGATTGGCCCCTACTATCCTTTCTCAGTGTACATTGCTGAAACGAGGGAACATGCCGGATCTGATCATGAGTTTCAAGGATTTGGTCGCATGTTACTGGCTGCAGCAGGTCAATGTTGAAATCAGCTGCCCTCATGCTAAGCAGAGTAGGGTTTAAAGATGTATGAACTGAGATGAATGCGAGTATGGTGTCCATTGTTTCCTTTTTCTTGGCAGGCATTGGGTGGATATATAAACTAATGATCAGCAAAGGCTGTGCTCTCACTGGGGAGTGTCCTGAGAGCTTTACAGCTTGCAAATGTTGATGGTCAATGAAAAGCAAGAACCCCGAAAGGTCGGCCTAGTGTGTATTTTGACTGGCAGTTTGCTAAAGCCGAGAAATGCTGGTAAATTTAAAGCCTCAATGGCCCAGGTTTCTTGGACTATTGCCAGATGTAAGGGCTTAGTTTAGTCTATAAAATGTACTTCTTCAAGTTTGTTTTGGAGACCCTTGATGTTCGGTGAGCAGACAAAACAGCGTGCAAAACAATCTCCAGATAGTCTGTCAGCAGGGTTGTGTTTTTGTCGAAGATTCATGTGCCTGTTAATTTTAGCAAACACGGGAGCCATGCTCATTCAGAAGATGCCTGTTGTATTTGGCTTTGTAGGTGTTTGGCCTTATTGTTGCTGTTTAATTGCATGTACAGGCAAGTTGTTGTGGATACCCGAGTGGCTCCATGCCCCTCTAAGGACTGATATGTCCTTTTTTTTTGTTCAGATAAGCGGATGTTTCTTGCTTGCTCCAGCATCTCAACAAGGTTGTGAAGAACACACCATGGCTGGGGTAGATGGAGTTAAAAATGTCAGGTAAGCTATAGCCTCATGGCAGGAGATCTCGATATCCCACTGAGTAAAAACGGATTTTTCCACACACACCTGCATGGCCAACAGGGAGCTGAACCAGGTGTAGACTCCTCCATGCCAAAGCCTTATGACCTTAAAAAGAAGGCTGTGTTAGTGTCCGAGGACCTTATGTGCCATAGAGAAAGAATTTCTTGAGACATCCTTTGAGAAAGTCATTCTATTTTCCCTGATCACCACCATTTTTTTAACTGATACAGATAGTAACTGACTCTGACTGGAACCTGGGCTCTGCTAATCAGGCCCAGGGTCAGCGCTCTGAATAGTAAAGGTATACCTGTAAGTCCCTGGTATATGGTAGGGCATGTAGGTTTAGAGGCCCAGCAGTTTGAGGGACTTAAAAGTGCCTTCCTGTGTAGCCTGCTGTCATTCTAAAAGTCAGCCCTGCTTTGCAAGCTGCTTTTAAATTGAAAGTACATGCACATTCAATTTTGTATTTAAAAGTATTTCCAAAGTATTAAACTACATTATGTTTACAGATAATTCACACCTAAAGCCTACCCTAGGTGCCCCCATGTTAGAGTGCCATGTTAAAATAAGCAGGGACACTTTAAAATATGTGCCCTGGTGAGGGAAAACTACCAATTTTCTGTTTTCCTCATTGCATTATTTTAGCTCCATAGTCTAACATGGGAATACTGTAATACGGTGTAACTACTGACAAGAGTGAGCTCAAATAATATTTCAAGGACTTAAAAGATTGGTATGATAGATATGACACATTTCCACAGTTGAATGTTTCATAACTAATAGCGAAAATAAGTTATCAGACTTTCTTTTCTGGGGTTGGCAAAATACAGCCTTCTAGCGGCCTCTCCTGATTGGGCAGCCCTTTACAGTCTTAGTGGTACGTCATGACACACCAGGAGCAGTCTCCTTGGAGCATTACGGAGATACAGATAATACATAGTCCAATTTGAGTACAGGATTGATGTACGTGGCAGCCTTGGATGCCAGGAAGTATAGGGATATCTGATCCCATTAATATATGCAGCAACTTCATTTATATGAAATATTGGATTTGACCTTAGTAAGTCAGTGATATACATCACAGATGAAATATGTGCTGGCAGGCTAAAGTATCACTTTTCGATGTATTACAAGCCTGAGAATAAGACTGGCTCTAGTATCACCTTGGATGTGTTGCAAGATTGAAAATAAAGTGAAGAGCATATCTAAACACCTCTTGTGGACATTTGCATATTGGACATTTGCTCAGGACAACCTGTTTTGTCTGTAGGAGGCTTTGTCTCTACTTTGGAAATGTATAGTGGTTGTTTTTCTTATATTTTGAGCATTCCTCAATTGATCATTGTAAACTATAAATCTGATTTTGCGCAGAAGTCAACCCACCCACCCTTCGATTGTATTCTTAACAATTTTAGCCAAATTACTTCGATGAGGTAATACGTGGCCTGCGTAGAGACACAGGTTATCTGGTGAGGGTTCTCTGCAGCTGCAGAGAACAGGCCAGGAAAGGGGCTGGGTAAACAAACTGGATTCAAAGAGAGTGAGGGATGTGAGCCAGGGTTGGCACCAAGCGGGGTCCGGGGCTTTCTTCAGGGCTAAATTGGACCCTACATGACCTAGTTATGTTTCTCCATTTACTACACATGCTCACTACATTCACACGTATACTACCAGATTGCTAATTTCTGGTCTGTTCAGTCAAGATTCTTCCATCCAAATAAATACAAATGAAAAATTAACATCACAATTGACAGTGATGCACACATAGGTATATTAACATAAATGTGTAGGTGCCAGAGCGATAATATAGACATAATCTGTATGTAAATCTAGCCAAATTGCCATTATGGTCGCATTGTGTACAACCGAGTGTATACTGCACACAATATCAGCCCTATTCATGTGCAAGTCCAACATCTGAATCCAGTTTCAGTTGCTAAGTGCATAATATAAATTAAAGTTTAGACTAGGTTAAGCACACCCATTACTCCCATAGTCTAAAATAGCCTTACCCTAATTAGGAGAAGCTTCATCCTTATGTAGGAGGGGAGAGGGAGGCTTGTAAATCACACTTTATAGCCACACACAGATGAAAAATCACAAACGTATAGAAAATCCGTTAGGCACCCGCATTTGGTAAAAAGCGGTAAAGTGGAATTTGAGTTGTTCCATATTCCCTTTGGACTTACTTTACCAGAGCTCACCCTCATTAAGTCACCTAATGTGTTTTTCCAGACCTCCTCTTGATAAATACACAATTAACATAATTATCAATTAGATAATTAATGTCACAATGTAATAAGTAGTTCCCAATAAATGATTTCTTAATTAACTTTCCAACTTATAAACGTAAAAACCCAACAGCCCGCACTTGACATATAGCTTAAAAACTTAAAAAAGATCTTACTTACACTATTTACATCATTTATTATCAATTAAATAATTAATAATAATGTAAACTATTTATTAATTAATTATAATTAATTTACTTCTCACTCTGTTCCCCACAATCTGCACCAAAAACACATCCTTAATAAAATTGAATTACATAATTTACATAATTAAGTATCAATTATTAACAATGCAAATGAATTAATAGTTAATTTTATTAATTAACTTCCGACCGTTTACCTCTATACATCTTGCAACCCACATCTAAAACATATCTTACAAAATAAAATAAAAACTATTTATGACATAATTTACATAATTAATGATCGAATTGAATAATTAATAATAATTCAGCAATCATTAATAATTAATAGTAATTAAATTGCTTCCCATCCTATAAACCTACAAATACCCACAACCCGCTACACCACAAAAAATTGCAATAAACAATTACATTAAATGAAAAAACAACAAAAATTGTATAAACTTTATTAAAAATCATTAACAATATTTATACAAACACTTTATAACATATACAATTAAAACATATACTAAAACACACAATTGTTGTTGAAATTGTATTCATCATTTTGATGCAAAACAAAAAGGTAACATACAAATCACATTGCGGTCACATCAGAATCAAATATTAAAACAACGTGAATACATATGAGCGTCGAGATGGTAGCGACAGATTACCACAATCGTGCTCAATCAAGGTGGGTGTTACATTACAGCCATGAGGTACATTCAGACAGTGGAATAATAAGTTAGGTTGCATAAGTTAGAAGAACCACTGTGTACCCTTCTCGCATGTGCTGGAATATGGAGGTCAAAAGCACAGATATACACGTTGTAGCGTGATGGGATAGTGATCTGGTGCCTAAATGAATGAAGTTGGCGGCGAGAACTGTAGTGACAACTATTTGTTTGGGTGAGGTTAAGGATGTATGTGCGGTGGTGAAGTGTGAGCTGTTATTT
The DNA here is from genome assembly GCF_964263255.1 of Lissotriton vulgaris. Classification (NCBI taxonomy): domain Eukaryota; kingdom Metazoa; phylum Chordata; class Amphibia; order Caudata; family Salamandridae; genus Lissotriton; species Lissotriton vulgaris. The sequence goes on along the minus strand of NC_141697.1, from coordinate 1,085,583,609 downwards.
CAGTAATAGGCAGATGCCCATGCTGTGAACGGGGCCCAGATGCAGTTGGCATCAGATCCCAGTATGCAGTGAGCTTCTCCTGGCAGTAGGTGATGTCCTTTATCCACATGTTGATGCTGGGCGCGCTTGGTGATCCCCAATGTATTGCAATGCAGTGCTTGGTGAGGAGGAGCATCATGTCTGACAGGCGGCCAGTATCTGGAGGGACGTCAGCTACATGACCTTGGAGGGCTGTTAGGGGAGTGCAGGCATGTGGAAAACCCATCACTTTGTGAATGATATCTAACACCTTTCCCCAAAACAGTGAAATGGGGCCGGAAAACTATGCTAAATGTAGGAAGGAGGCTTGTGTTTCCGCACAGGGCCAGCATGTGGCATTCGGTTGCAGGCTCATTTTGTGTAGTTGCAATGGTATGCGGTATAGCCTATGCAGGTATTTGAAATGTATTAACCATAACTTATAGTTGTGAGAGAGGCGTTTGAGTTGAGCACAACAAAAGGTCCATTGTTTGTCAGTGGGTGGTTGGTCAAGGTCCAAGGGCCACTGCGCCTGCACATTGGGTATCATGATCGGGTGTTATGTTGTGTGGTATTATAGATGTGGGTTATTAGCTTCTTGGGTGATGGATTCGATGGCATGTTTTCCAATGAGAGTAAGGGTGAAGGTGCAGCGGGAAATGAGCAGTTAGCTTTGAGTTAGTGATAGAGTGGCAGTTCAAGGGGGGTGTGTTCATTCTGAAGTTTGTGGCTGAGGTAAGAATTAATTGGCTGGATATAGGTCAGCAAAAATGGATAGCCCCATTCGATGGGCTCTTTGGGTGGAGCCAGCATATTGCAATGGGGGAAGCTATGGTGGTGAGCTAGTGGAGTAGACGGGGCGTATAGTAATGGAAGTTTTGCACCCCATCAAAGTCCCTCCCATGCCCAGCGTAAAGTTTCCACTGCATTAATTTCTGCATTGGGCCTTTTGTAGATGTACTAAATAGCAACTGCTACATGGGGTTGAAATGGGGTGGGGTGGACCCAATAGTGGAGGTATTGAGCCTGATCGCTCAGAGCGTAGAGTTCAAAGTTCATAGCCCCAAGACTTCCCTGTGTCAATGGTAGGGTCAGGACTTCCCAAGAGATGTGTGGTTGTTTACCTGCCCAGACAAGGGAAACTAGAAGGGAGCATAATCATCTGAAAAAAGGCCTGTGTGAGAGGAAGGAGAATATTGGCAAACAGATACAGAAATGTAGGCAGAACTATCATTTTAGCAATTGCTATCCTACCAGTAAGTGACAGAGGCAAATTTGCCCAAATAGAGATTTTGCTCTCCAGCCAGGTGATAAGCTGATCATAATTCAAGCGCCAGAACTCTTGTAGCTTTCTGGAGAGCTATATCCCAAGATATTTGACCGCTGTATCCGTCCAGGTGAGCGGAAATTTCGAGGTCCAATGTCATTGGAGCCAGAGATAAGGCAAGGAGGGTCGATTTGGACCAATTAACCTCTATGTCTGAACATGCCTCCGAAGAGGAGAATTTCATGCAGCCCGGGTTAAAGTTAATTTCAGGCTTGCAAACGTATAGTGTGATGTCATCTGCATACATTGATATAATAAAACCCCTACCAGTGAGGCCAAGTCCCCTGGCTGTGTGTTGTTGATGCATACGGTCCACTAAAGGCCCCATTGCAATCGCAAATAGTAAAGGGGACAGTGGGCACCCCTGTCTAGTGACTTGAGCTACTGGGAATGGTTCAGATACCAAGTTGTTAACTTTGAGTCTGGCAGCTGGGTTAGTGTACAGCAAGCCGATAAGTTTCAAGAAATTTGGGCTTATGCCTATTCTGGGGAGTATGGTGAAAAGAAACGGCCACTCGAGGGAATCGAATGCCTTTGTGGCATCTAAGAATGCAGCGAGCACAAGGAGGTTGTGGTCTAATTAGTGAAGTATGGAGAAAATGGTGCATAGGTAATGTGAGGTCGATCGCCCGGGAATGAAGCCAGGTTGGTCCAGTCTTGCGATGATGGGTAGGAGCGGTTGTATTCTGTTGGCTATTGATTTGGCTAGTATTTTCACATCTATGTTAACCACTTAACGCAATTTCGGAGCAGTGCTGCACTTTCGCAAAATGGGCTGGGCCGCGTCGGCCGTTAGCCGACAGCAGCACTAGCGAGGTAGTGCTGCCGTTGGCCAATGGCTGACGGCAGCACGCAAGGGGTTAATAGGGGAAAGCAGGCTATAAGAATCACACTTATTTGCTGCTCTATTTGGCTTCAAAATTGGAACAATCACCGCCTCTCGCATTGTCGGGCGAAGGTGGCCTATGTCGAGGGATTCTTGATACACTTCTAGTAGGCATTGAGCAAGTTTGGTGGCATAAGTTTTATAGAATGATAGGCCATCTAGGCTGGGCGCTTTGTCTCCAGGTAAGCTGTTAATAACCTCTTTTGTAAAGGGCACGACTAAGTATTTGCGGTGGGCGTTACTTAACCAGACCAGTTAAATGGAGTCTAAATTGGTCTGGAGCTCTGAGTGAGGGCCATCCTTGGTCATGGTATAAAAGGGATTCATAGAATATTCTCATTCTGTCTAGGGTGGCAGACTGCCCACGTGCAGGGTTGGAATCATCTTCCAAGAGCTCTGTGATATAAGCAGAAATGCGTAGTTGTTTGAGTGTGCAGGCTAAGGCTTTACCAGGACAATCTCCCTCCTCGTACCTGCGGGCTCTGGCATGTTTCCCCAGGAAGTTAGTTTCGCAGAGCGCCTAATCGTCATATTCTGAATTTATTTAGCAAATGCTGGTGAGGTGCGTCTTCAGACCCGTTTGGAAGTATAGTGTCTCTGCTTGTCATTTTTCCTTCTCTATCCATTCCAGGGTGGAGCAAATGGATTTTAACACCTTGATTGTTTGATTATGCAGACACCACGTACAACATTTTTGAAGGCTTCCCATAACATGGTAGAGGAATCTACAGATTTGACGTTTATGGTGAAGTATTGCAGGAGTTCCTCACGAACCTCCTCCCTAAATACAGTGCCACACAGTGCAAGCAGTGGTAGTGGCAACTAAAGGCTTGCGGCTTAGTTACTGGTACAGATCAGGTGAGGTGGACCGGAGCGTGGTCGGACAGTGTGCTAGTGGTCCAGGTGGCTACATCGTGTGTGATCATCCAGTAATCCAGCCGGGACCAGGCGTTATGGCAGATTGATATGCACCTGCCCTCATGGGTGTCTGAGTGCCAGATATCAATTAGGCTGTAGTCCAGCGTGATGGAATTGAGTACTTCAGTAGTTTTGGGGTGTAGTTGCCTGGAGTTCCCTACACGATCTAAGGAATCCTGCATGACAGCATTAAATCGCCCCCCAAACAATTGTATCCTCCTCAAGCAGAGTTATCTTGGACCATATGGCTTCAAACAGGGCCAGGTCATCGAAATTAGGGCCATAAACGGCCACTAGGGTCATTGGTGTTGTGTGCAGAGTACCTTTCAGTAGCACGTATCGTCCCTCAGTGTCGGCACATGAGTTAGTTGTGGTCTAGCCAATGTTGCGGCTGATAAGGAAGGCAATACCTAGGGCTTAGTTAAAGTATGTGGCTGAATGGATCTCCCCGCAATATCTATTGTGTAGTTTAGGATCCCTGGCATGCATAAGATGAGTTTCTAGCAAGAAACAGATATCTATTTCGTGTCTAATCAAAAAAAGAGTGTGTGAGTCTCGCCTTTCTTTGGTTGTTCAGACCGCATATGCTCCAGCTTAGGAACAATACTTTTGGCATTTGGCGTGATGTGTGACGAAGCGTGGGGACTGCCAGCTAGTGATGAGCGGTCTGTTGGTTAGTTGAAATGTGGCATCGCTTTCTGATCCTGTATGTCGCAAAAAGTGGTAGGAGCTATGTCTCTTTGCACAAGGTGGAGATGATAGAATGGTAGACCTTAAAGTGACTTCAAACATCCAACCGTGCATGCACAAAATTGTGCACCTCCCCCTCCCACTCCAACTCCCCAATTAGGCTGAGAGTCCCTTACCTCCCCTCCCAGACATCGCCAAACCAAGAACAGAAGGTATAAACTGCCCTGCACGAGAGGCAGGGTGGCCGGGTGTATATACCAACACAGAGGGGCAAATACAGATCGCAAACAACAAGCAATAATTGTACAAATGGTAGGACATTGGCTACTGGTATATATTGAAAAGTTAACAGAAGGGGTAATGGGCACAAGGCGCAACAGCCTTTAATTTTCTAACATGGTCCCAGGGTCAATCATTGTCGCTGAGTTTATCCGCTGCTTTCGCTTCCAGAGGTGTTCGGGGCGATGTTCACCCTGGACAAATATGTTTGGCAAATTTAAGTGCGGTGAAGAAGTGTTTTTGACCGTCGTGGGAAATCTTCAACTTTGCTGGCAAAAGCATTGCATAGGGGATTTCAGCGCGTTGGAGGAGACACTTTGCGGGCAGAAATTCTTTCTGTGCGCTTGTACCATGGGAGAGAAGTCTGGAAATTTGGAAATGTTATTGCCCTGGTGGGTGATGGGGCCATGCTCTCTGACTGCTTTTAAAACTGAGTATCTGTTGCAGTAGTTCAGTAGGTGCGCCATAATAGGCCTGGGTGTATCACCAAGGGGCGGCTTGGGCCCGAGCGAGTTATGGACGCATTTCACCACAAAGACCGCATAGAGTGCTGCCTAGAGAAAATAGCGAAGCATAGTCTCGACAAAAGGCTCCATTTTTGGAATAGCCGTGGTTTCCGGAATGACAGCTATGCGCAAGTTGGTGCGCCCAGACTGCGCTTCCAAATGTTTGTTTTTTGCTTTAATCGCTGTGAGAACTCTTTCCATGTTAAGGAGATGTTCTTTGGAGTCAACCTAATGCTCATGGGCTTCTTCAGCATGGTTCTCAAGGGAGTCCAGTCTGGATTCATGAGTATTCACTTGACGCTTTACCATGTCTAGTCCTGCTCTCAGAGCGTTGAGTTTACTGTCCATAGACTTAAGATTAAAGCGGACCTCCAACATGATGGCGCGCAGATCCTTGTCTTGTTTGTAACCAGCTTGGTAGGGTTCATTGCAGTACTGACTGCTTGGGGTAAGTTTTCCCCATGGCGTAAAATGTGAGAAGCGGGCAGGACAGTTGAGGTGGTGGGGACAAAAACACTGTAGGCATTGCTTCAAGATATTGCGTCTACGGGAAGGGGCACCAAGACAACCGCAGTTCCAGCTGGGTTCTAGGCCTGTTGTCAGGCGGGAAAGCACCCAGGAGGCCAAGCCAGGGCCACCGTAAAACCGCTAGGGAGAGAGGACAGGCGGGCAGTAACTCTAGGGTTGACGGGATGTAGCACCACCCAAGGAGCCACACTCCCCCCCAATCCGGCACCTTGAAAACCCTTGCCAGGCTCCCCACAGCGCTGAGCCCCGGGGGCTACATATTCCCAACCGGGCCCAGAGCAGACACTTGGCTCACAACTCCCAAGGATCTCCAAGCGGCTGTCACCTCAGGCGGCAGAGCCCCCGCCAGCTAGTACCCGGTATAAGGAACAAGGGGCCCTGTCCTACTCACATGATTGCAGGTCACATCGTTTGGGCCTCCCAGCTTTGCTACAGGGTCAGGTACCGCAGTGTAGAATGGCCATCTCTCCTCAAGGCCCAGCTGTGGCTGCCACTGCCACTTGCGGTCTCCAAAGCGACGCACATCTGCTCCTACTGTGAGGCCCACCGCAGCCGCTGATGATATGCGGGGCCTCCACAGCAAGTGTAATCTTCCCAGGCTTGTCACAGGAAGTCACCGCAGTCAGGAGCACCGCCAGCCTCCACATGGGCCACGATAATTACCAGGCTGCAATACCGGCCAGCGGCTCACTCCAGAGGGCAAAGTGCCTGCGCCAATCCACCCAGCACAGCCTCCTCGTGGCAACAAATGGAGTGTGGGGGGGCCCGGCCGGGAGGGAGTCTCAGCGACCTGTGTTTCGGTCAGCAGGAGGGGCACAGAGGTGGAAACCTCTGTTAAGGGCGCCTCGCTCAAGGCCTGCCCCGGCCATGAGAGTACTCTGCTACACGATGCCCGTAGCCGCCGTTCTGGATGACCAGTCAGCCCAAAAGAGGCATGGCCATGCTCCGCTGTTTGAGCAGGGTCGAGCCCTGTGGGGTAGGATATTCAGTCACCTTGTTTGAAGGAGGATAATGCGCCCAGCCGGCAGAGCCACTTTAGAAGGCGGCCATCTCGCTGCACAGCCGAGCCATGCCCCCCAAAATACAAACAAATATTTAAAAATATATATTTTTAATAGTAATATTTTTTTAAGCAATATTAACAACATAGATATTTAGTAAATGATATTAACAAAATAGGTACCCAGACTGAGGTGCATCCAGTGAACTCTCAATGATTTGGTAAGGTGCATTATAGGAATTGTAGTTCTAAACTTCCAAAGACCACCTAAGATCTTCTAGATCATTGGATCTGGGTTTTGGACACTTTGAAACCTCAAGAGGAACTTCAGGCAGTTTGGAGACGTTTGGAGCAACTTTTGGAAATGATTCCATATGGTGACCGACCCATCGACAAGAGTCAAGCTGCTGATGTCAAACCATGACTTGGCCTGGATTTCAGGTTCCCTCCATTGAAGGCTCCAGAGCTCAAGACTACCAAAACTTCACAGAGGCCTTGCTCTAAACTAAGACGCTGTTGCCGACTCGAATACTTGCTGAAGAGGAGCCGTGCTCGACTACAAGAGAAAATCTACCAGAAAACTTTCAATGCGTGAAGGTAACATTATTACTAGGGCCTTCTGCTTAGTGTTTCTGACCAGGGCTCCATTGCGGTCAGCCTCAAACTTTGACTTTGTCCCGGCCAAGTGTGACCAGATGGCCCAAGTTAGTGCTATATGTTTTTAAGCACTCAAAAGTGCTTATTCTTTAACAATTCACAGCTCCAGTTTTCTCTATTAGATTTGTGATGTTTTGGTGTCATTTTAATCATTTAAATATTTCTTATTTTTATAAGTGGGTTCTGGATTTTTATTGTGTATTATGTCTTACTTTTTCAAGTATTGCTGTTTTCAAATGCTTCACACACCTGGCTCCTAACTTAATCCTGTATCTTTACAGTCAGCTACCAAAGGTTGCGCTAGGGGCTAATGCATTGAGACCTTGAATGGACCTTATATTGCATTGGTGGCTTCATTTCTAGTGGTAGGTACACCCTTACTCATATCAATAATCCACCTTCCAACACATCTGGCACATTGAGCCTCTGTTAATGATGTCAAATTGACCCCGCGATTTGTATTTTGGGGTAAAGGTCAACTTTCAGGGGCTTTCAGAGGCACCGAGGGTCTACAAAGGCGAGATAAGGGTCGCTCAATCAGCTCACTTTGCCGATAAAATCATGGCAGCTAAATCCAAACCCAAGGAAATTTTCCACTTAGTGAAAAAATTAACTAAAGTGGCTAGCTCAACCGTACCTCCTGCTAAGACTCGAGCCCAATGTAACGATCTAGCAGAATTTTTTCATAAAAAAGTTACTCAGATCTACTCCACGTTGTCATGGATCCAAGAGCACATGACCAGGTACCACTGAGACAGTCCCCCCTCCCCCGGACCGGGCACTACTAGATGAATTCCCCCCTCTGGATGTAAAAGCTCTTGACCAGCTAGCTCACCAAGTAAAATCAGTATCCCCACGTGATCTAGCTCCACCAGAGGCCATGATAAAGGCGAGCCAGGCCACCCTGCCTGTAATACTGAACCTATTAAACGCTTCCATCTCATCCTGCACCATGCCCATTGCTTGGAAGAAAGCCATGGTTCGGGCTCTGCTCAAGAAGCCAAATCTCGACCCAGAGGATCCTAGCAGCTACCGTCCAATTTCGCTTCTCCCCTGGGTCAGCAAGATTCTTGAGAAGCACATCAATGTCCATCTGATGAAGTTCCTCGAGAACAATTTGCTACTGGATACCACCCAGACAGGTTTCAGACCCAGACATGGGACCGAAACTGCTTTACTGGCGGTCACCGAAGAAACCCGAAGGATCCTGGATCAAGGAGGATCAGTGGCAGTGGTCCTCCTTGACCTAAGTGCTGCCTTTGATACGGCCAATCACGCCACCCTGTTGAGCCGCCTATCTGATATAGGAATAACAGGCAATGCACTTAGATGGCTCGAATCATTTCTGAGCAATAGATCGTTCCAGATTTTTGACTGTGATACGGTGTCTGCCAGCAGATCATTGAGCTGTGGGGTCCCGCAGGGCTCCTCCTTAAGCCCTGCGCTATTTAACATTTACATGAAACCACTGGCAGAGGTCGTCCAACAGTTTGGTATTAAGATCATATCATACGCTGACGACACTCAGCTAGTGGTTTCCTTGGTGCAGGAAGGCAACAGACCACCTTCATCTTGTCTTATGAAATGCCTGGAGGAAATTAAGGAATGGATGACAACGTCCTCCCTAAAGCTCAATGGGGATAAAACGGAGCTGATGCTCCTAGGACCAACATCTCCAGTACCATTCAATTCTCTCTGGCACCCATGCCTGGGCACTCCCCCAACACCTAAAGATGACATAAAGAGCTTAGGAGTATGGCTTGATAAGACCCTTTCTTTCAACACTCAGGCCATCAAATTGTCTGCGACCTGCTTTGGCCTCCTCAGAATGTTGAGGAAAGTTCTCCCGCTTCTACCTATGGAGGCCAAGCAGGTGGCAGTCCAGGTTCTGATCCTGTCCCGGTTGGACTTTAGTAATGTCCTTTACCTTGGTGCCCCGGAATTCACACTGCAAAAGCTCCAGGTAGTCCAGAACTGCGCAACTCGCACCCTGTTGCAGCTGCCTCGCAGACAATTAGTCAAATCCGGACTTAGCAAGCTGCATTGGCTACCGGTTAGACAGAGGGTTGCCTTTAAGGCAATGTGCATTTCCCATCAAGCTTTCTGGCAGACGGGACCAGCAATCAGCCGCAATCTAATAACTCACTACCACCCGACCAGAAATGTCCGCTCCTCTCAGGCCCTCCTAGCCTCAATACCCAAAGTAAAAAGAGCAAGAGCTGGTGGCAGGATGTTTGCTCTAAACGCTGCCAAATTGTGGAACTCTCTCCCTCCTCAACTTCGATCCAATCCCAATCTGCTGTCGTTCCGGAAACAAATAAAAACCTTCCTGTTCACTACCCCCTGTTAATTCTTCTGGTTGATTCCTTTTAAGTGTTCTGTTATCACTAGCCTACACTAGCGCTTGGAAGCCCCTGGGCAGCAATCGCGCTTTATAAATTCACTTTTCATTTCATGACTATCTGTGTGCTGGAAGATGCACTGGTGACTGTTAATGATTGGAGCTTCAAAGAGACCATCGTGGTAGGCCTAATGTCAGTTTTTGGTATGGGGGAGAAGCCTTGCGGGAGCGAACTGGACAGCGGGCTGAACAATGTGTTAAATGGCTGATTAGACAGCAGAGATTCTCTCTGCTCAACCAGGGCTGGTTGTTGTTCTTGGCAAAATCCATAGGGAGTGAAAAGCAGACTGCTTGTCCAACATGAGCCTCTTGCGTATTGAGTTTAGCTGCCACAGGATTGGCTGCTTCGCCAGGATTTGATTTTTGGGCTGACCCTAACGGGAGAGCCAACTCAGGAGATGGCTTGTTGCGAGTGGTAAAAAGGCTTGTTTGCGATAGAGATGAGGTTTTGGGGTTCAAGGTGGATGGAGGTTAAGTCCCTTGGCGAGGCGTCTTCCATTGATAGTTCATTGACAGGGGATCAGCTCTTTAAGGTTGGCCAGAGGTGTTATACATTTGGTCAAGCTGCATAGAACGGGCGGCCTTTTGTGCAATTCTTCCTGGAAGCACAGAGGTTGGTTTAAGGCTATGAGAAGCCTATCTGATGGACTGTTGATGCATTATGGTGCACTGTTGAATTGTCTTATTTGAGGGCCCCTGACATTAAAATGTGTTAGACGTGTCATCCTTCGGGTGGTGTTCCCCCAAATATGTTGCCTCTCCTCCATTTTCTGAAGTTTTTTTGTTGGCCGCAGGACTCTTTGCACTTTACTACTGCTAACCAGTGCTAAAGTGCTTGTGCTTCCACCCAAAAAACTTGGTCAAATGGGCATATCTAATTTTCTTATAAGTCCCTTGTAGAGTGGACCTATAAATTAAATGCTACCAATGAACCTGTAGCACTTATTGAGCCATCCACTTAAATAGCAATTTAACACATGTTCCATGCCTCCCATTGCAGCCTGAATGCAGTTTTAAACTACTATGTCAACTTGGCATTTAAAACCCCTTGCCAAGCTTTAAACCCCCTTTTATTACATAAAAAACACCCTAACTGGGATATAGGATAAAATGGGATCCCTTATTATCTTTTATAAGCTGTAATTTCTAATGGGGAGCAAGTGACTATTTATGTTTGGTGTCTATAAAATTGCAACAATAAAGCTGTTTTATTGGTAAGGTTGAATGTTTCATTTTAATTGTGAAAATGGCACTTTCAGAAAGTTAGCATTTACCTGCCTGTAGGCCGCTCGTCTTGGGTCAAAAAACTGGATGTAACTGATGGACTTTGAGAATTCTTCTCAGACTGTTTACTGAAGGCAGCACCTATTTTCATGCAATTTCTACCATATTAGGCACATTTGACATTTTTCAACACTTAATATTATTCATGTAGGGACAGCACAAGTCTGTCGCATGTGAGTAGGGTAGGGATCTGTGCACCCGTCCTGAAGAAGAAGCTTTACGCTTCGAAACATGTCGACGCACACAGGAAGTTGTTTACATTAAATACACAGACAACCTCCATCACACCCTTTTAATAATACCAGCACAGAGGCATAATAAAACTTTTTCTTAGTCCTCACATGCCAGGTATATTTTAAACAAACACTCATCCTTTCTCTTCTGACCCTACCACTCACCAACCTCACACACCACACATAGGGATTACATCTGTGCTCCCGCGTATCCATTGGTTAGTAGCACGCCGCGTTCCGTAGAGGGACGCGAAGACCCCAACGATGAAGCATGACACCAAGGGCCCTTTTGGTGTGTGAGGGGTATTTAAAAAACACTAAGTGCTTCCCACCAATGTAGTAAACACTCGTCATTCTAAAACCTGTTTTCCCTTTTCACCTATCATACGTGGGTGTATACCCAAATTACCCTCCTATACCTGGGTATGGGACGGAAATTTATACAAGAAAACATGGTATGAAGGACAAAATACAGAACAATATGTGAGTAGAGTACATTTAATTACCCTTTCCACAGTTATCAAAACATATTAGTGACACACATAAACAATGGCACCTAATTAATGAGGAAGGTGAACTTTTTTACACACCACAACATTCTATACATCAACAGAAACAGTAATACATAACATAGTATCCCTACAATATTATTCTCACTAGTGTCCCCCCTAAACATTCTGGGAGAACCACTTAGTCAAAGTGAACCACCTAAGGCTTTTTAGACTAATTATCCTAGGTCTAGTGTGACCACCACATAGTTCCAAAGATCACTATAATTCCAATGACTCTCCTCCTTAGAAGTGTCGACATGACCATGTTTCGGTCTTTTCTTCTTAGGTCTCCTCAGGGCAGTTTTTGAGAGTGCCCCGTAATTGCACTGAGAAAAGTGATTATTCAAAAAATGCATGATTCTGCAAGAGAAATGAACCACAAGAGGGTACCTTAAAAAATTGGTAAGGGGAGCATTAAAGAGAGCGTGGTACACTCCACTCGAATATCTACTTACCCCTAAAACCACACAAGAATCAGACCAATTGATATGCGTACTCACTTTCAACCCCAAGGCGAATAAAGTAAAACAAATCATTCTAAGGAATCTGAGGCTAATAGAACACCTGAGTATTCCTAAGCCCTTGTATGCTTTTCGACGGGGGATGAACTTGAGTAACTACCTGGTAAAAGCAACACGCCATCAATCGTCACCAACAGACCTGAGAGGTCTATTGGGGTTGCCAGCGATAATAGGACATTACAGGTCCCCGAACCTGTTTTGCCCGTCCCTGAGCACCCAGGCCTCACTGCTCACCTGCGAACACCGGCGTGTGTCAAAGAGGGCCCACCACGTGCCGGTGCAAGCTCCAAGCCCGAGGCCCTGACCTTGGCAGCCTCCTCAGACATGCAAGGCCTCCACAACACTGGCCCACAGTACGCCTTTCTCGTTGTTGTACTCCACCGGCATACACAACAGACAAGTGGGTCACACATTTGGTACTCAGACTTGATTACACTATGACAGAGTACCTATTTTATGGCAGAGTTTATATCATTATAGTCCCTTTGATGTGGTGCCACCAACACTGTGTACAGCATTCCAAGCACACATGTCTGTGGACACCTTCCAATGTCCCCTGTAACACTTCACAAAATTCTCCTTGGACATCAACGAGGACATGCTCAGCTCTCGTGGCCCTATCTCAGTGCATCACGAGTCACCGTCCCGAGGCAGTGTGCCTGTGCCGGCTGCAGTGCATCCAGGGCCACTAACTCTGTGCAGCTCAAGTCATGGACCCTTGCTGTTTGAACTTTGAAATTCTGATTGTCTAATCAATCACTGTTGAAGTTGTTGCCAGCACCAGACAACGCTTGAGGGGTGACTTACACTACCCAAAACCTATCCCGCACAGGCATCACAGTACATGGGACCCTGGCAATAAAAGGTGCCGGGCGCAAGTGCCCATAGCCAGTTCCACAAACCATCTAATTGTGTCTGTGTGGTAATTATGTATGCATGAGGACCCCGGGCCATACCACATTACATTGTGATGTGCACAGTGGGCGCAACCTTGTCACCACAGGCAGTGGGTTAGACTTGGGACATGTAGCTGTGTCGTACCCCCCTGTGAGTGTAAGAGGAGTGGACCCGCGTATGGCAGTACAGCGTAGGGGTGTGGTTATTCAACACATGGCTCTGGACGTGGTTAAGTTCAGGCCTTGCCAAGGAAGTTACTAATGCGTGTGTCTCTGTTGTGGTGTCTGAGCCACCCGTCCAGCAATAGAATGTTGCTTTGCAGCATGCCCCCGGAGTGCGGGGCTGGCTGAGGGGTAAATGAGGGAGCGTAAGCCCACTCGGGGTCCGCGATCATACATGCCAACTGTTGTGTGCATCACTATTACCGCAGCATCAGAAAAAGGTCTACCCTCAAATGCATGGCGACTTCAGCCAGGCATGAACTATACATCTGTGTTCACCCTGTCCTTACCATTGGCCTTCACACACGTGGCGGCCCACCTTCAATGTACAACATCACAGTGTCATTGTCAGGCTTGTGTACCTGCGCAGACATGCATGACAATGGTGCGCCATAGGAGTGCAAGAGATGCAACCGCGCTTCGCACACTGGTAAATAGGCTCGGGGGGAGAGAGGAGCAGCAGTGAGGCTACCTAATACACATTGATGCACCTCATTTGCAACAAGCAGGACATGTCACACAGGAATCACTAAGTCACAGATATTACACACCAATTATCTAGTGAGCCTGCCAACACATAATGCAGAACCTACTTTTGACTCATGTCTCTCTGCACTGTCACAAGTGATCAGGCATATGCACTCTGCGCTTGGATGACGACACCCATCTGAGTCCCGAACACACAGGCCCAGAGGCAGTATAATTTGGCCCACAAACGCACCAGGGGCATCGTGGAAATGCACATTTGGGGTGTTGAAGTCACGTTTCGGGTGCCTGACATCACAAGTGGAAGGCTCCTGTACAGCCCAGACATTGCAAGATTACCGTTGCATGTTGTGTGTTGCACAACATATGTGTACGCAGCAATGCCCCATGGATAAAAGTGCCAAAAGTACCGGACGATGATGATGAAGATGAAGCAGGTGGACCACACCCCAGTGCAGCCGCAGCAGGAATAGCCCGTAGGAACACTATCATTGACAATATCTTCACATGAGCACATCACATTGTGACAATCCTTAGCAATCATGGGACAGTACAATATGACCACAGGCACAGCATGTGCAAAGAAATGCATTCCAAAACACATTCCCTGAGTTCATGTCACTCATATGTATACATTCCTAAATAAACAATAAATATGTCCTGAGCTATTATCCTAAGCTTGACATGTAACTTGCTGTCTAAGTATAAACATTGGTTTAAGTAGAACATTAAAGTTTCATCCAGTCCCAATGCATTTCGGGAATTATCCCTTCGTCAGGGTCAATGTAAGAAATAATAAACATACTTTGAATTTGAATGTAACCGGCATTCAGCATAATAATGAACTCATTATTAGGTACTGGTCTTCATGAACGGTGTGAGTTCTTATTTTACCAGAACGTGAACTGAACAGCCGTTCAACAGCTGGATAAAACTTGTTCTACTTGAACCAATGTTAATGCTCAGACAGCAACTTACATGTCTAGCTTAGGATAATAGCTCAGGACATATTGATTGTTTATTTAGGAATGTATACAGTAAATGTTTGAAGCAATGAAATTTTGAAACAAAGGCATCAAATTAAAATTGTATGAGCAAGCAAAAAAAAGTATATTTTAGTTTATACAGGCAGATGGAGTTCCGCCTTTGGTAGTGCGGGAAGGGCCTAGTGACGATAGTCACTAGTTGTATGCATTTCACGTTTAATTAGAGGGCAGCTCCCTCTATCCCACCCAGCACACCCCCAACAAAATTGAGAGATAAATAGTTTAAATTAAAATAAATGATTAAACAGGTGTGCACTACACAACCCAATTTCTCTACTCATCTGTATAGGCACATTACTCTGAAAAGTGTGAGTGTGACATGTAGTGCAAAAAATGTCATAATTAGTTCATGGATGATGGGTGTGTCACCTCTGTGCAGAGAGGCTTTTAGGGTGTCACGTATTGGACCTGCCAGTTCTGTGTGTCACAGTTAGTGCGTAATCCCACTCTTCGGCATTTCACATGTGTCTCACATCATTCCATTTTGGCTGTCATTTGTGACCTACAAGCGACGACAGGGCTCCTTTTGGGCTCAGATTTGTACCCCCATGATGCAGGGATGCACCCTGTGACTCAAGTCCCACAATATGGCAGCATGTACTTAAGTGGGAGTCACTGCCCCTACATTCATCCATGCTTACACAGTTGATTGATCATGGACATGACACATCTGTGTGCAGGAGGTGTTGATTGTCCCTCTGCAATGTGAAGGGGAGATGCAGTTTCACAGTGTGTTGTTCCATGTATCTTTCCGCATTGGCGCAGTTCACATGTAGACTGCATGTCAATGTACATTGTGACTGTTTGTGAGGATATGCCTATTTGATGCTGGACTATGGTCATTTGTTCCACGTTACGGAAGTGGGGTTGTGCTCGTACAATGTCATCTCACCGTTTTTTTACTCTGCTTTTATGGTGCCTTTTCCCGCATCACGCGCTGGGATTTGCAGGCCTGTCGCTGGTTTTTGCTGATTTTTGTATTGCGATTGGTCTCATCGCAACTTTTTGGGCGTTCGTGTTTTGCATTATTGCAGTGTCGCGTTGACTTTATCACGGACATTTGACACGCTATAATATGCCTATCGCTGTGTACCGCCGTGTTGAGAATACAACGTTAACACTGCGCTATTTTCCCGCTATAGACTGCGGTGTGAAGATTTTGCAGTAATTATTACACGTTCTTGAGACTATCCCCCAATGTGTGAGACACTTGCCATCTCCTTGAAAACAGATCTCTTCAAAGAACAGTGCCATCCCACACAGCAAAACCTTACCTGTTACCCACCTAATTATGACACATATTGATTGGTACTACTGGGCTTTCTTCTCCTGGTCAGCACGCTGTTGCTTTCCGGCTAGGCTTGCACTATACAAATACCATTACATAAATAAATATATGCATTAAGTGTGTCCTTCAAATTAATGAAGACCAATGTATCCATGCAAAGTTATTTGCATCAGTTTAATTTAAATTCACGGATGCTTTCCTATTTTTACTTTAGTTTTCTCAGACGGCTGTATTATTTATTCAGACTGTTGTTTAGTTAGTTCAAACATGAAGTACAAGCATATAAAAAAGAATCTCCCCTCATGATACTTTGGTTTTCACTTACACCAATTGAAATCTGGATAGCAATCATATACAAGTAACGGTGCTTTTCCCAGTGAATAAGCGCCACAGGTTTTAAAACTTAAACCAACTGTTGGTCTGTAATCTAACAGATGCTGCATAGAAAATGTTGAAGAAGAACAAGCATAATATTTTATCAATCATTTGTTGTGAAGATAAAACATTGAGCAGCATTACAAAAGGATTTTACCCTTCTGTGCCCCTACGGGAAAACCTTTGGAAAAAGCTGCAGGATGCAATTTTGCCCAAAGCCACATTGTTGCTCTGATTTCAAGTCAGATATTGTAAAACCGTCGGAAAGAATGCTTCCTGTCAAAGATGTCAGCAACATGCAGAATGAAGGGCATGTTGTTCTTATTGATGTGTTGATGCAGTCTACTTCAATGGCGAATAAGTGGATAACAAAGAGACTAAGGGAAGAATCAGTTCAGACAAAATCATACACGGAATGTTATTCAAACAGATTGCAATCCCCATTTCTTATTTTAAATTTAGATATTGTGAAGATATTTACACTCCTTTTGCCTTCTCAGAACCCAAGTATGAGGGTGCAAAACAACACCAATGTTATGGGTACTAAGCCCTGTAAATATGTGTGTATCTCTTGTCAAAAATACTATGCGAATGCACAATATTGTGGAAGAAATGTTTATAAAAAAATGAAAAACAACACTTTGTATTCTCACTACAATACTGCCAGGAAGAGAGGAATAGCATGACAAGGTTTAACAAAGGCTCCACATGGCACATTGAGGGAAAGTTAGCACTTATTGGTACATCCTTTCAAAATAGATTGCTGAGGCCAAGGGCAATTTTCAATGAAAGCTATTAAGAAACAAACATTTCTTTTTTCAAACTGTGTTGTTTTGTGTTTGATGATCAGCTGCATTATTCTGATTATTTCTCAGTAGAGCAGACTATGTTACTAACAATTATTTGAGAAATGTAAAAAATGGTTCTTGGAGTTTGTACAGAGCATGACCCATATCAGGTCAATCTATTTGTGTTTGCACAGTAGAATTTGACAGTGGTAAAACCAGATAGTGGTATTTCAATATTTAATTCATAATGCAATCATTCGAAGTACCACTAGTTAAAATGAAAAAGTGTCTCGTTAGAGATACCGTCCACATGCTTTGAAGTACAATTGCTAAGGAAATATGAGAGGAGATCACACCGCTCATTACCATTCATAAAGTTTGAGGAATCCAGTAGCAAATCATATTGATCGTACAGGAACAAATACAGATTTTGATAGCGCCATCTAATCATTAACAACACATTCAAGGAATGCTAGGAGCACACCTTGAAATGTAAGCCATTTATAGAAGGTAAATGGAATAAGAAAACAGAATAGCCACAGAACTCCACACTTTATCTTCTGGGGTCAAGAAAGGATACAGGTGTCCTGGATTTCTACAACACAAAGCAACACCTTATCTAATTTTCATATTGGAGCATTGCAAATAACTGCAATTGTGGAATGAGATCGACGGTCTAAACTTTGACACGATGCTTGGAATTCCTGAAATAAACATAAAGAGACAAATGTATCTTCCTGTACATACACAGATATGCACACACACACACACACACACACACATATATATATATATATATATATGCAGAGACTTTAACTGCTGGGTGTATGAACTTTCAGTTAAGCAGGGGCGTCTGAGGAAGGCTCACGCCGCAATGCATAACGCCTCACCTGCTAGCAAATAAAGAACCTCTCCTTCCAGTCCTCGCTTGTGGCTCCTTCTTTCAGTTTTCACTGGAGGTGGATTGTGATGTTGTTCGTGTCGTCCAGAGATACGTCAAGGAGCTCCCGTTTCGGAAAGTTGGCTGCCTAATCCTGGTGCCTGCGCAAGCAATTTATCTCGTCAAGTTATTGACATTTGGCAGCCCACCCACAGCAAAGCAGGAAAGCACGGGACGTTTGCGCAAATGGCAGTCTGTGATTTCACGGATGGTGTTTGGTGCCTTGTTACCGACCCACGACCTGGCGGACCTGTACCCTGCAGGTTGAAGCGGTACAGCGGGGACTCAAGGGGTTCCCATCCTTTTAAAAAACTGAATGAAGCTCGCCGAGCGCTGCAGACGCCTGAAAACACAAGATTTCCACTTTGGTTTCCCCACGTATTTTCAGCCCAGGTATGAAGAATCCTGGGAGTTGTAGTGTTTGCTATTCTACACTACAACCAACGATCACATGGTTGGGGGAGGCGTGCTCCTATCAATTAGGAAGAGCTGCAGAGACTTTAACTGCTGGGTGTATGAACTTTCAGTTAAGCAGGGGCGTCTGAGGAAGGCTCACGCCGAAATGCATAACGCCTCACCTGCTAGCAAATAAAGAACCTCTCCTTCCAGTCCTCGCTTGTAGCTCCTTCTTTCAGTTTTCACTGGAGGTGGATTGTGATATATATATATATATATATATATATAGATAGTTATATATATTACCTACTGGCGGTAGGTAGTTATAGTTAGGATTATTTTCAATAGGAAAATCGCAACATTTTATTGGGAATAACTTTGGCGCCGGTTGAGGAATCTGCCTGAAAATGTCCTCAAATTTGCCTCACAGCGCTCTGGTCCTTGCCTGAAAGTTTGGGGGGGATTCGTGAAGCAGGGGCCGAGAAAAAAGGGGGGCCCTAAAACATGTTTTCAACCTCACTTTTAGCCCGAATGGCTGAATGGATTTCCACGAAACTTGGCAAAATTGTAGGGACTGGTAGCCCGATGTGCCTTTGCTATGTCTCAAGATATGTGCTCCAGTGGATTTTGAGTAATTTAGGTTAATAAATATATATATGTCTATAAGCGCGCCCCAGTATGCGCACCGGGGCGCTAACCAGCGCGCTATGCGAGTTCGTGCGCGGAAACCTGATTGGCTCTCGGGTGTCTGTCAACATTCCAAACAGTCCGGAGCCGCCGCCATCTTGTGATGGGAATGACCAAAAGGGGGCAAGATAGACCCCCTCTGACCCCCTAGGTTTGATGTGGGGGACATAAAAGGGCCCCGCGGGGCAAATGTTTATTTTTTTTTCGATTTGCACGGGGGGAGTGCACGGTAAGCGCACCGGGGAGCAGACCGGAGAGCGTACCATGGGGGAAAAAGCATGACAGAGTTTTTTTAAAATGTAGCCTTTTTTTATAAATTGGAGGTAGTTCTGAAAATAAAAGTTTTTTTTCTTCTTTTTTTGTTTAATATTTTTTTATTGTTTTTTTGAACATTTTTTACTTTTTTTGGCTTTCCTGAACATTTTTATATTTTTTTTGTATTTTTTATGGGGAGAAACAAAAAACAGGGAATTATAAACGGCTCAACTGGAGCAAAAAAATAACGGGAAAAAAATTAGGGTTTCTTCAGGCACTTGTGGTTATCACCAGCAATGTTGATGAGGATAATACTCTGCTCACCACAAGTAATTGTTTTGCCACAATATATGCAAACGAATTTGAAATCACCAAACTTAGTTTGTATATTTGGAACCATCTGACTTGCCTCTGGACCCGATGGAGTGGGTTCTTTGGTTGTTGAGGTGCTGGCAGACGATTGTGGAAGGTTTCTACACAATTCTCTCACCTCTGCTGCAGAATAGTTATTGGGGTGCAATCGTTGCATGTGCCGAATCATTGTGTGATTCCCAAAAGAATATTTTTTTGCAGGGTTCCCCCTGGATAGTACAGCGCCACAGATGAGACAAGTCACCTTTGCGGCGTTTACCTTCTTTGCACCCCTTGGGATTTCAGAAAAACTCCCATATAAAGTGCTCCTTAGGTTTATATGGGGCATTGTCTTCAGGCAGGAAATGCCTTCTCTGCCTTCTCTCCTCCTCCTCCTCCTCCTCCTCCTCCTCTTCTTCTTGACCACCAATGTGATGTTGTGGTGGTCCTTGTGGTGGTGGTGGTGGTGCAGATGCTTCAGCTGCTGCTGCTACTGTAGCCATTTCTCTAACAATAGAAGCAGGTCTTGCTCACTCAAATAACAAAGTGAGAATGAGGAAAAAAGGTGGGGCTTTCATCATTTGGAAACCAAAAGTGTTCTGAACCAATGAAAAGTGTTATTTTCAGGTCACATGACCTGACGCACTTACGCTAAGCGCCCGGGGCGTGCCCGGGGGCGCATAGCGTAAGCGCGTCAGGGCGCCCTGGGGCGCTTACGTATCGCGATCGTATGTGCTCCGGCGCTTACACCGTGCGTCATAACACGCATCACGCGGCTACGCGATACGTCACGATGATGTTTTCGTTCGCGACAATAGCGCTAACGGGGCACTCACCGGTACGTGAACCGGGGCGCGGCAAAACTGTGCTTACCGGTAAGCGCATCAGTACGCGCCCCGGGAGCGCTCCGGGGCAAAAAAAAAAATATATATATATATACATAAAAAAATAGTATTACATAAATATACAACATAAAATTCATTATAAAAAATATTACATTTCATACCAAAAGAGATTTGCTAATAAAAAACCTTTGAAATTCACTGAAAAATCCATAAGTTTCACACCAGTTATAGTTAGCTGGAAATTTTACTGACATAAAGCCTTTGAAATTCCCACGTTATAGTTAATTGGACTCACTATAACTTGCGCGTGCAATGCACTGCTGATGACGTCACATATTACATCACTCATGACATGGTCAGTGACATCACTCATGACATCACTGATGACACCATCCTTGTGACAGAGTGACAGACCTCCTTTCACTGTAATGTAACCCTTGAAACACATATTCAAAAACAGAAACTAAAAATGTTTTAAAAATTGAGATACCCATATCAGTTACAACAACCAATTCAGTAATTCCACCATCTATATACACATCTACTCATTCACAAACAGTTCAATATAGTCACTCATACATATACTCACTCATCATATGTAGTGATACACCTATACATCCTGTTACACACCGACAGTCATCCAAAAGTTACTCACACACATACTCATACATGCAAATAAACTATTGAACATCCATTTATTTGCATTTAGAGCTATACACACTACCACCTTACTTCTATTGAAATGTAAACATATGTATTCTCTTAAACAATCACTTATAGAAACACATACTTATTTAAACAGGAACTCTTACAATCTCTTACTCTCACATATACTCACTTATATACATCAATATTCACATATACTAGATTAAAACATATGTAGTTACTGATTAAGACACTAGTGAGACAGTCATGCACTCACTAACACACACATATACACACTCATCCACCCATACAGTCCTGCACATATGCTGTCTTCAAAACACATACAAACAGAGTCAGTAACTCATGCAACTATGTGCTAAGTAATACCCCCACCAAACAATATAGACACTCATACTGATACTAAGAAAAACATCTAATAACCCATATACATACACATGTAGCTACTCACCAACCCATGCAGCGACTCATACACAAAGTGAAACACTAATACATATATTTAAATATTTAAACATTACTCGCTAATATTTATTTTTCAGAAAGACACACATTCACTGGATGGTGTTATCAGTGATGTCATGAGTGATGTCACTGACCATGTCATGAGTGATGTAATATGTGACGTCATCAGCAGTGCATTACACGCGCAAGTTATAGTGAGTCCAACTAACTATAACGTGGGAATTTCAATGGTTTTATGTCAGTAAAATTTCCAGCTAACTATAACTGGCGTGAAACCTATGTTTTTTTCAGTGAATATATATATATATATATATATATATATATATATATATATATATATATATATATATATATATCATTGTCCTGACGTTATTGCCACCATTTACTTAATTAATGTATTTTGCATTTTATGTATTCAATTTTCCTTTTGCAACCAATATACTGATTTGATTTGTTTTTATTGTTACACTCGCTTCAAACACAACTTGTCGCAATGTATTTGTACAGATATGATTTACGTCAATTTGAGTAATGTTAACATTATTTCACCCAGTTTTCTTTAATTTGGGGGAAATTTTGTTGTCTCTGCACTTTGGTCCATACCAGTGTCTTTGTCAGATGGAACGTGAATTGCAAAGTCTGTTTTTCATGTTTTTCAACTAGCCATGTGATCTGCTTACACAGGATTGGTAGATGGTGTATTTAAATTTTTATTGGGTCACTAATCACCCGGTTCCAGTGAGCAAGGCGACTGCGTTCGCCGAAACCCGTCTGGATTTTTTTCACAGCAATTCACTTGAAATATTTCTTGAAATAAAATACCTGCTTCAAGAAGAAGAAACCAAATTGTCCGTTTCTCTGTCGTTGCGGATTGCAAACTGGGAGTGTTTGTTTCAAAGCTATTCAGGGAGGTTTGGCTTGGCGCCTCCCCTCAACGGACCCCTCTCCAGTCAGAGGCTGCGCACCATTTCCAGGCCGTTTGGATTTGCAGTTCCTGTGGAGCTTTGTGGTGTGCGGCCCCCTGCCCGGTGGAAAAGAGAAGAAACGAATCCCGCTTTCTTCACAGAGTATGCCGCGGAAGATCGGAGGACTTGTACGCGGTATTTTCAAGTTGGTGAAGTGAGTCCGGATCCTCGTCAAATTGCCATTTCGGCAGGAGGGGTGGTATTCTTTGGTGGCAACAGGTGTGTTTTCGCGGCGATGAACGGCGGAAAGTTCAGTAATTATAAACACGTGAATAGAACTGCTGTGTGATTCCAATATGGATGAAGCTTTTAGAAATCGAGAGAGGGCTGCGGAGGAGCCCTTTCTTAATTTACAGGCAATAGGGAAAAAGACTGGGCAAAACACAGATACAGTTGTACAGAACCCTGATGTTAAAAGCCTTTTGAAATTACTGGAGAAACATCTCAAGAGTGAGCACACTAAGTGGTGGGAGGTAAAGTCTCTCGAAAAATACCACAAAGCCGGCCAGGTGCCGAGAGGCCTTAGAATCATGTTAGCACCCAGTTTTGAACGGCCAAATCCGTTGTTGCTAAAGGGATGGGCCGAAAGCAATCTCAATGCCTCAATGAAACTGGTCTATCTACTCATTAAATATGCAAGGATAGATAGAGAAAAAGACCTCCAAGAGATAACACGGGTACAAAGTGAGCTAGATACTATCACCAATGACAGTAACAAGGAAATGATAGAAAAAAACATTAAGGAAACGTACACAAGAAAAGACAAACTTGAAGAAACGATTAAAACAAGAAAGATTTGGAAATTTGCACGTGATAAAAATGACTATGAGCAAGGGCAGGTGTTCACATTTGCAAGGAAGTATGACCAGGTCAAAAAACAAAAGGTTTTTACCTAGATGGGCACACAGATTGGTCAAGTAGCAACAGATGATCAAATACCGGCAGCTAATGCTGAAGCCTCGGGATCAGAATCCAGTTCAGTAATGAGTGACACGGATTCGGAGACAAGCAATGGTTCCAACAGTGTGTCCAGGGCTTTGGGTCCTCTTTCCTATGCTGAGGAAATGGATTTTATCAGGTAACAAAGAAATCAATCATTACGTTTGAGGAACCCAAAACCATTACCAGCCACGAAAGGAATCGCACAAGGAGGGAGCGACGCAAATGCTCAAAACGCTCAAGGAGGAAGTCAGTTGAGAAAGAAAAATTGGCGCATAAAGTAACATCACAAGAACAGACGATCATTAATTTGACTGACATAGTTCTTAACAAAGCTGAATTACAACTTTTGGCGCTAGGTTTGAGCTACTGCCCAGAGAGTAACTTTAATCTGGTTAAAACACGTTTAGATGTATATAAATTTATTCGAAAACTGAAACTCAAAAAATATTTTACCATCAAAAATCATGGTCATGAAAAACCTCCGGTCCAGACACCGGCTATGAGGACAGCACTTACGGCAGGAGAAATTCCATTATTAACAACTTTACATGCATTACAGGGAGGAAGAAGCCATATGTAGCACGCAAACTGTAGCTCAACAAGAAAATATTATGGTCTCCTCACCAGGGAATAGTCCATTTAAGGCTTCATCGACCTTTGTTCCAATAATGTCAAGAGATGCCGTAGACATTTTTCATGACCGCATCACGGAGGAAATCAAATCTTTGTATAAAAAATCGTGTAATTCGAATAAATGTGGCAAAAATAAGGACTATTTTCAGCTAATGGCCAAACTTAAGAACAATGATTCAGTTGTGATTAACAATGCTGATAAAGGAGGCAACATTGTTATTTGGAATAAGGAACTATATAGAACAGAGGCATTCCGACTATAAACATGCATTGTTGAAATGGCAGCGAGAGGGTCTTATCAGTAAAGACAAATTCAAGTTTTTATTTAAAGAATACCCAATTTTGCCAACTTTCTACTTGATCCCCAAAGTTCATAAAGGATTAGACCCACTGCAGGGTAGACCTATCATTTCGGCAATTAACAGTACTTTTGAATGCACATCAAGATATGTAGACTTTTTCCTCCAAGAACATGTGACATTGTTACCAACCTTTTTACACGATTCCAGAGACTTTTTATCTAAGTTACACAATGTACAGTGGGCCCAGGATTATTTGTTTTTAACCTTGGACATAGCCTCGCTCTATACTTCCATCAAACATGAGGATGGTCTCCATGCTGTAGAATTTTATCTTAAGCATAGGAATGCAGAAATGTATCAACATAACAAGATGCTTTTAGAAATGATACAATGGTGTCTCTTCAACAACATGTTTTTATTTGATGGAAATGTATATAAACAAAAACAGGGTGTGGCAATGGGGGCATGCTTCCCCCCCAGCTATGCATGTTTACGTGTAGGCTGGTGGGAGGAGCATGTCCTCAAAAAACAGCACAAGGCACTTTATGAACAGCATGTTATGCATATGTGGAGGTATATAGACGATGTTTTTTATAATTTGGAGAGGCAATGAGGAAGAAGCAAGAATGTTTGTGGAAGCCTTAAATGTGAATGAACTAAATCTCCAATTCACTTCACACATTGATCCATTAGAAACCACTTTTTTGGATATTAAAGTGGTAATTTACAAAAACATTATTGAAACTAGTCTATATAGAAAACCTACTGCGGGCAATACACTTTTACATGCCTCTAGCTTTCATCCCCACCATACTATTGCCAGTCTGCCCTATGGGGAATTTTTGAGAATCCGTAGGGCATGCAGTACTGAAGCAGCATTAAAAGAAGCACTAACCGCTGCCAAATGTAGATTAGTGAACGTGGCTTTAATCCTCACAAGCTTGATTTGGCAATTAAAAAGGCCAATAAAAATGACCGGTCTGAATTGTTGAAAATGATGGACATAACAGATGTTATGATTGATTCCACTACTAGGACCAATACTGAACCTGTGAATTCCTGTGGATTGATTACAACTTATAGCAGACAGTCACATTCCATTCAGAAAATAATTAACACACAAAGGCCAATAGTTCTCACTGATGCTGATCTACAGGGAATAATACCTAGCAGACCCAATTTTACTTATCGCAAGGCACACTCTATGCGGAGTGACCTTGTTAAAACTAGCCCAGAACTTCACAACAAAAGCAATTGGCTATCATCCAAAAAAGGCTTTTTTAAATGCAGCACATGCAGGGCATGCAAGTTTGGCATTAATACCAACTGTTATTCAAATGCTTTCTCTGAGGTTCCAATTAAAATAAGTGGACATTTCACTTGCAGAACCGACTATGCCGTTTATGTTTTAAAATGCATTTGCGGACTCAGATATGTAGGAAACAACAAGCTTCAAGTTCATGCTCAAATTTTGCAGCATTTGAGGGCTACAGTCAATTCAGATTGTACATACCCTGTTCCAAGACATGTAAAAACAGAACACAATAACAATCTTAATGTTCTGCAGAATTTCGTGATAGACAGTGTCCCACAGACCAAAAGGGGAGGCAACAGGGAAAAGACCCTCAGACAATTGGAAACAAGGTATATCATTGAACTAGATACCAAGAGTCCGAGAGGTCTTAACATCTGTGAAGATTTACATCACTACCCATAGGGCATGTTTTTAATTTGGATATGCTTACCTGTATACTGTTTAAATGTGTGTATATATATGAATTATTTGATTTTATGAGGGTACTTTATTACAGTGAATATTTATTGGGTTTTCATGGTCTTTTTAGCTATGATGGTTTTTATGTCGGTTTTGTGGTCGGTTTATGTGCGTTGAGCCATGAATTTATGAAACCTTGTTTTGTGAATTGTTGGTTTTATGCTATTTATTGACTTGCATTTCCAGTTTCATTAACTGTCTCTGGAATGACCTGGGATTCAATATACCCTGATAAGGCTTGTGCTTTGCACTTTATGCAAATTCCGTTTTGCCATTTATATTTGCACATATTTATACGTTTGTCATCTTTGCCCACACACTTTTGTATTAGGAAAAATATTTTTCAATCAGATATTTATTCCATATATTTTTTTTGATACCCAGATGAATTATCATTCATTTACTGCCGTTACAGAAATTTTCTCTTCTACATACAGTCGCTCTCTCGTCCCAACTTTTCTAACCCCATGATACCAAATATGGCTGGATTTGGTGGACATTTTATAATTTGTCCAACACATACAATCTCTTATGATTTTTGTAGGGGTTAGGACATAGGGCAATTTTTCAATCAATACCAAAATTGCCAAAAAAGTTCTTATATACGCACTTTAGCACTTTTTGCAGATCATGGTGTAGATAGGGTATGAGCCATGTTTTGAGATCCAATAAATAATGAATGAAAGGGATAGTTTTTGGGTGTAGTTCATCAGTGCAATAATAACTTACTAACAATATATGGAAAATGGCAATTTCAGGTATACAATTTAAAATGACGTATTATGCAGTTATCATTGTCCTGACGTTATTGCCACCATTTACTTAATTAATGTATTTTGCATTTTATGTATTCAATTTTCCTTTTGCAACCAATATACTGATTTGATTTGTTTTTATTGTTACACTCGCTTCAAACACAACTTGTCCCAATGTATTTGTACAGTTATGATGTACGTCAATTTGAGTAATGTTAACATTATTTCACCCAGTTTTCTATAATTTGGGGAACTTTTGTTGTCTCTGCACTTTGGTCCATACCAGTGTCTTTGTCAGATGGAACGTGAATTATAAAGTCTGTTTTTCATGTTTATCAACTAGCCATGTGATGTGCTTACACAGGATTGGTAGATGGTGTATTTAAATTTTTGTTGGGTCACTAATCACCCGGTTCCAGTGAGCAAGGCGACTGCGTTCGCCGAAACACGTCTGGATTTTTTCACAGCAGTTCACTTGAAATATTTCTTGAAATAAATTACCTGCTTCAAGAAGAAGAAACCAAGTTGTCCGTTTCTCTGTCGTTGCAGATTGCAAACTGGGAGTGTTTATTTCGAATATATATATATATATATATATATATATATATATATATATATATATATATATATATATATATATATATATATATATATATATATATATATATATATATATATATATATATATATATTACACCTTTCACTATGTTAAGATAACTACTAAGTTGAGAATAAATATGGTTAAAGATAGAGTTTGTACTTGACTGATGCAAACTGAAAACATAGG
Source organism: Lissotriton vulgaris (assembly GCF_964263255.1). Classification (NCBI taxonomy): domain Eukaryota; kingdom Metazoa; phylum Chordata; class Amphibia; order Caudata; family Salamandridae; genus Lissotriton; species Lissotriton vulgaris. The sequence continues at coordinate 1,085,555,952 of NC_141697.1, read as the reverse complement.
AACATTATTAATATCCTGTGACTCCATACTCTGAGCAACATATCAACATATTAAAATGTTAATATGTTGTAGACAAGAGCATTAACATGTGTATACAATGAAATAAGCCTATAACTTCAGACATCGTCCTTTACAGGAATTTAATCAGAATATAGAACCTCAAATAAATGCAAAACATATTCAAAAATTAATTTCATATGGCACATGACTTCAGGATACTCTTCTGCGTGTCAAAAAGTCGACAATGGGATCCTCCGGGAACCAGAGGCTTTGATGCTTGAAAACCGAATTCATGTTGTGAGGTTTGCTGCAGCAAACTTGTGGCATAAGTTGCCTAGCAAGGACTCCAAGCACAATAGGATCCAGAAGTGAATTGATATCTGATCCAAGATGGCTGTTTTCTCTCTAGATGTACAAGGGTTCAATGTCAATGTCCTACTATGCTGCATGTTCTCTATATGTGTACAGCTTATATACTGTAAGCTTCCACACTCTGTACCGATTGCAATCACATGACACATTAAGCCTTGCATCTAGACATTTAATGCATTTTGGGCTCATTGAGCTGTTCTTCTGGAGCATCAAACTATTATATGTTGTAGTTTTTATTCCTAAAATGAAAAATGTAATCATTAATTAATCATATGCTGCAATTCTATGTTCAAGCATTTTGATCTGTGACCGGCATGTGGGCAAGAACAGGGGCATTAGGAGTTCATGAAGTCAGATTTCGGTCGATGGATGTGCTGTATTGGATGAATGAAAATGAAGGCCCTGACATTGATCTTGGCAGTAATAGCCCTGCCGTCATTTTTTCAACAAGTTCACCACCCACCTACTTGGCTGCCTGCATGCTCAATTTAGATGTTAGTGGGTCAATGTATGAAAGACTGCCAGAGACCCACCAACTCCACCAGGAATCCTCACCCGAGTCGAAGGCGCTGTAGCAGGGATTCTGCTGCTACACAGAACAGTACACAGAGACTTAGAACCTCAGTGAATTAGGGTATGCCATAACTCACCTTAGTATCCAAAATCCCCTACCAGACTAGCAATCAGTGTCTCATTGGTACTAACAAAACCCCAATGATTTAGAAAACCCAGAACATGGACTTAGAACACCTCAGGAAACGTGGAACACATGAACACTCTTTCGTTATTCTAACATATCAATCCAGAACGAGGAGTCAATGAGGACACGTGCGCGTTTGAAATGTTTATTTCTAATGCAGTGTTCTCAAACGCAGTATCTTAGCTAATACAAGCAAACATATTATAAAGATCAAGGTCAACAGCATAGTTACTATTCCATAAAATGCAAAGGATGAAAGCATGTTAAAATGCTAAAGGAACCAGGTCTAAATAGAATCTCGGTTCACCCTCCCTAGCTAGTATATTATATTATATCTACAGAACGTCCCTTTGGGTTTAGAAAGGCGAGCCCAGACCTTTGGGTTCAGTGGAAATGGATCACATCATCTCCTGTACCAACACTCTGCATTTGGATATTCATCAAGTGTGTGTCCTGCTCTGTGCAGTGTATTATTATGCGTTCCTAAAACCAAAGTTGGCCAAAGCTGCATCAATATTATGTCTACTCTGTGCGCTGATCAATCCAAACAATAAGCGCTGTGTTGAAATAACTTTGAAGGCCTCGGCACTCACTGTACAGACATAGCTTACCAAGCAAAACTGATATTATAAGCAAACATGTTATTCTCGTGTAAAGCAAAATACCTAACTAGGCGAAAAGCATTAATAACAAAATGTGTTGTGTGCAGAGGCAGCAGGAAAGGTAAAATGGCGTTTAACTTCTAACCAGCCTATGCTAACTTAACACAGTGCAAGGTGAAACCAATACACAAGACAGCACCATAGGCAGTAGCGGCTGTTAGCGGGAGTCCAGCTAAGAAGACCATTGCGTTAATCACAATGGTCCTCTTCAGCTGTAAATGAATCCTCTCATCTGCCCAAAATGCAGAAAAGAAAAAAGGAGGAGGTCAAACCTCTTTGCATGAATATAGACACAGGTGTACTTGTGGGACTGGTTAACACGTCCTTGGAGGAGATGTCAGTGCCTGCCTCCCCAATTCAATCATCTGGGAGTCAAATACTTGAACAGGGCAATGGAGAGTGTTCTATGATGTTCCTTCTACTATGTCATAAGGGAGGTCTACTGATAGATCCAGAAGCTCCCGTAAAAATCAACAGTGTCATTGATGATGATGAGGAGGTTGTACTGGTGGAGGACGTTACTCTGCCTGACATTTATCTTGGCTTAAGACAGAGGGCAGGGGTATTTTTCTGCAGGTTGTTCCCCAGTTAACACCTATGTTAACAAAGGACAATTGAACACAAATCCATCTATTCGTCGCTGTCTGGTCCATCTTTGCCAACCTTTATAGTAGCCATTCTTCCCTCATAATCAATTTTTATTCCCAAGTGAACAGTGGAATATGAGCCGGTGTAATAATGGAGGAGGAGAAGAAGACAGCTTTTTAGGAGGCATGCCATCAGGTACTTTGTTTTGCATTGAAAACGTTCTATCTTCTATTTTTCACTATTTAGAGAAACTTATGTGAAGTTCAGGTTATGAATTTATTGGAGGTGCTGAATGTTAATAATTGTGGCTCAACTAAATCTAACACAAATGTTGATAATGTAAATAGAAAGTTGAAGAGGAGGTCAACAATAGCGGGCACCCCCAGAAGGGGCCAGGAACACTTTTATACAAGTTAGTAAACTATTACACCATAAGGTTTGTGGAATATAGATAGGAATTATCCTAGAATCAGCTATGGTGGAGATATTCTCCTTGTTTAAAAAAGGGCCCAAAAAAGGGAACATGAAAGTTTGTAAAGAGAATGTGTTAGCATTAGAATTAGAAACTGAGGTTGACGGTGGTTCCAATTCCATTACTAATTTCGTTGATATGCAAAGATCAGTCCCTTGTTCTATCAAGTCAAAGAAGGTGCTTGCAATACAACATTTGTCAATAGTTCAGCTGGTTGATATAAAGAAGCATAAAAATTAAATACTCAGAAGAATCTCTAAACGTTAAAGAATTTGAGACTCCTTGGCTGTTCTCCTACGAAGGCTTCTAATGAGGAGGTGCGATTGATAATTGGAGGCATAACCTTGTGCCTTCCCCATATGCATTTGCATTATGAACTTGGTAATCTCAAGCTGGAACAGAGAGTTGGAGCAAATTTAGTCATATTCGTAAGACCTTCAAATTGATCCCCCCCGACTGCAGAAGGACCGTCACCCACATACTCATAACCAGCATACTGGACTACGGAAACACCTTCTATGCTGGATTCAATAAAATTCTTGTACACAAACTCCAAACCATCCAGAACGCAGCAGCTAGACTTGTCCTGAGTACGCCGCACCAAAAGCACATACCTGAACACCTACAAGGCCTCCACTGGCTCCCCATCGAGAGGAGGATTACCTTCAAACTCCCCACCCACGCCTACAAATCCCTCAACAACGCCAGACCAAAATACCGCAACAAGAGATTATCCTTCTGCATACCCAAGAGGAACCTCCACTCCACCGACCTCACCCTGGCCGAGATCCCCCGCATCCGCAGAAACAGAACCGGTGAGAGAGCTTTCTCCTACATCCCAGCAAAAACTTGGAACAAGCTCCCTGTGAACATAACATGCTCCCCGACCCTGCACATGTTCAGGAGAGACCTCAAGACCTGGCTCTTCGACTGCCCCGGAGCTCTGCCCATCCTTCACCCCCAGCACCTTGAGACCCTCACGGGTGAGTAGCGCACTTTATAAACCCCTGATTGATTGATTGATTAAAAACATTTGTTCCTCCTGTTGTGTCTCCACCAGCCCAATGTTTCCCAAATATTGTATTGAATTCTCAATTTGCTCAGGCAAAGACACGGAGTGGGTGGGGCTCTCCTGAAAGTATGTTACCTTCATGTGCTCCTGATGCCGAGGGGTTGAAAAACAGTACTGCTCATGTAGATTTATCTGGCTTTATGAAAAGGGATATTCTTCAACCAGTTAATATAAATCTGGGTAACCTAGTTAATCAGCCCCTGTGTATTCATAACAAGTATGAACAAAGTACCATACCAGTTTTTGACAATAAAACCCATCCCTCGCTAAACCCCGGAGTAAGGTTTTTTGTTCATAGGACGATTGAACCATTAAGGGGGAGTGTAGAATACATGGATTGATACTTGAGCAGAGCTTAGAGCCTATTACTTTAGATATTATATTATTATTTGCCGATGGATCACGTCCAGTGAATAGAGGCTCAAATCTAAATTCTTTTTTGCAGATAGAGGCATTAACAGGGCCGGACTGACTACCGGGCAGTTTGGGATGCTGCCGAGCTGGGGGCTGATTTCACTGTGGTTGGGGCTGAGTTCGTTCATGGAGACCAGCGTGTGCTTCGAAATAATTAAAGAAAAATGAATTTTGCTTAGCACACGCAGGACTCCATGCACCAAATCAGCCCCCAGCTCAGCAGCATTCCAAACTGCCCGGTAGGCATTAAGGTTAGTAAAAAAGTATTGACATCAAAAATGTGTTTACTCACTCAACTGCATCAAAGCCATATACCAGAAAAACCATTAGCTCATTGGTTATTGCAAACTTGGTGGCACATTTACGAAGACATGACGCAGCTTGGCAATGCAAGCAATTTAGCAGCAGTGTGCTGCATCATTTAAAAAATGCATCTTGGTGCAAAGGTGCCTGGGTTGCAGGGATAAATGTTTATGTGCAAGAAGGGGCACATTCCTTCACACAAACAAACATTAAAGGCAATTTGCTACTTCTTTTTGTACTGCCGATTGCAGCACACATAGGGGGATATTTTGAAGGGCATTGCTCAACAGGAGCATCTCATTTTACGAGGCTCTATTGGTGAAATACCCTGTTCCATATTTACTAAGCATCACTAAGCCACTTTGCATGGATTAAATATTGTACCCTTTTACGCAGTTTTCTGTGTCAAAGGGTCATGCAGGGGGTGTTGCTTTGGGTGTTCCATTGCAACACCCATTGCTTTAGACACTGACCCAGATTTACTTGGATCTATAATTCTGAGGCAGCGCCAAAAACTAACGGTGTTAGAGTGGCGCAACAAGGGGAAATACTTTAGAGCAACAAAGACTGTGAAGAAAGCTCTTTGGTCTGGGTGTTCTGTACCATTGTTTAAGGCTCATTATTGATCTTCTTTGTGATACCTGGTGCCAGATTCTCATAGGAGGAACTCAAAGTCTTTCCCGAAAGGTTACAACTCAAAATGGTCTGAAACAGGGCTGCTTGTTGCCCCCCCCCCTGTTGTTCTCCCTCTAAATATATGATCTACCAGGTATTTTAGGTTAGGTGCAGTGTGATCTGCCAAAAATTGGCAATATGTCTTTTGGCTGTCTAATGTATGCTGATGATGTGGAAATATTGGACTCCACTCCCTTTGGCTTACAACATCGAGGTACTGCAGTGATGAAGTTTGCAGAAGCCCACTTTCTAAAAAAAAAATATATCTAAAATATTTTGACCTTTTGTAACAAAGGTACAAGAACAAGGGGCAAATTTAACTGGTACCTAGTGGAAGAGAAATTAGAGAAAGGATACTCATACCTGTATTTGGGTGAACTCTTCTCCAGTAATGGGTGGGATGATGGTAATGTTAAACATTGCTAGAGTGGGGCCCACTACCATTTAAATGCCCTTAATAAAATATATAAACCATGTGGAATACGTCATTTTGATCATGTTTTGTCAGTTTATAAGGTAAAAATCCTTTTGCCTGTGAAGTGTTGGATATGTGTTGATGCTACTAATTCAAGGAAATATAATTTTGTATTTTCCGCCAGATTTGGGGTTTGAATACACTGGCAGCCTCCTATGTGCTCCACCTGGAATTAACATAAACTTTCATTCTGGTAATTGTTGGAATTTTGAGATCGGGAAATCTGCGTTTGGGAAAAGAAGGGGGAACACTCGATGCAGCCCTTAAGGGTAAAATGTTTGCCACTTTGTCACTGGATTCAAGCTAGCCAAGCTGATGAAGGGTGATAACCCGAAACTAGTCCCAGGATGCTTGTTTCCAGTCCAGAGAAGACCTGGCTTGGCAGTTCAGCTGGACTGTACCATTGAGGCACAGGGTCAGGTCTGATTTGCATATGGCTGGCTCTAAACTGGGGTGGCTAAGTGAGCGAAAGAACGCTGATGGATTCAACCCAGATATGTGACTGAGAGTGTCTGAAAAGGTTCAGTGATCTGTCCATCATCTCCTTGTGTTTGCTTTATGCGCCCTAAATTAGCAGGGTATTCCCAGGCGTGAGTCCCTTGCTCACTTTGCCACTGGATTCAAACTAGCCTGGCTGATGAGGGGTGTTACCCTGAAACCGGTCCCAGGATTCTTGTTTCTGGTCCAGGGAAGACCTGGCTTGGTAGTTTGATATGGACTGTTCCCACGAGGCACAGGGTCAAGACTGATTTGCATATGGCTGGGTCTGAACTGGGGTGGCGAAGTGAGCTAAAAAACGATGATGGCTTCAACCCAGATCTGTGACTGGGTTGAGTGTCTGAAAAGTTGCAGCGCTCAGTCCATCATCTCCTTGTGTTTGCTTTGTTTGCCCTAAGTTGGCAGGGTATGTCCAGATGTGGGTCCCTTGCTCACTACGCAAATATATTAAAGCTGTCTAGCTGATGAGGAGTGTTACCTTGAAACTGGTCCCAGGATGCTTGTTTTCGGTCCAGGGAATACCTGGCTTGGCAGTTTAATCTGGACTGTTCCCATGAGGCACAGGATCAAGACTGATTTGCATACGGCTGGGTCTGAACTGGAGTAGCAAATTGAGCTAAAGAACGATGATGGGTTCAGCCCAGATCTGTGACTGGGGATGAGTGTCTGAAATTTTCAGTGCTCCGACTATCATTTCCTTGTATTTGCCGGATACAGCTAGTACCACTGATTCCAGAGTGAATAAGTCACACTTTTCCCAAGAGCCCTTTTGATTATTCTCTTCAGATGTCATGTTTTGGAATAAAGACCCATTTTGAGAATGATGCCACAGTGTCATAAAGTCACACTGGGTCCTACAGTCTCACTGCTGAGTTTGCTCCATCGAAACTGGGTGTGATGTTACATTGCAAAGGCCAAAGATAGTCTAATAGGGCCAACAGTTCCCACTCACTCACACCAAAACCAAAACTCCCCCAACTTTCTCTGATCCCACTTCTGCTACAGGTACAAAAGACAGCATGCTGCTCTTGCATTGATTGACACCATAGCACTCTTTACCAAGTCTCAGGCTGTACATCGGCTGGTGCCCGGATCATACCCAACCCTGCTGCCACTGCTGATCCATCGTAATACTAGGTTAGTGGGGGAGCATCTCCCAATCAAAACAAGGACCACCAACTACACCCAAACTTCAGCAGCTGGGCTAGGGGGCGGTGCGCTGCAACTTCCACTGACAGAAAAACTGTTCAATATGTACACTTTGCCCAGCTCCTCAGACCCACCTAAACAAATCCACCTACGCACTGCAGTTACTCATTGTGGAGTTCCTTCCATGAATGTGGAACCCCCACCACGAATGCAGAGGTCTATTGTCAACTGGCTCCAAAATTTCTAAATTTCTTGTAAAAGGCGAAAATAAACTAATTTCAGGGGAAATGTTCTTCTATTGGATGGTTTGTACTTGATAAACTACAATTAATGTGGATGTTTCTATGCAGAACACCATTGGGTCCTACATATTGTTTACAAAAATATCATCTCGTAGGGTGTGCATTTTCCAGTTTTAAGTCCAATGGGGCGAAATTGTTATAAACATTATTTAGGATATGAAATTCTGAAAGCAATATTTTGGCATTCTATATTAAAAGTAATTATAGTCGGATTCTTCTTGTTTAACGTTTTGTTTTCAAAGATTTGTTCACAGAAACTATGTTGTCCCGCAAACATTTTACGTAAGTGAAATTAGACAAAGATAGTAAACTAAGAAAACGTTTCAAACTGGGTGAAGTGCATTGTTTTCGACCTTTGCCCAAATCAGAGGGGCTAGTAAAAAATGTCACTCTCCTACATTTCAGAAAGTGATGGCGTATGAAAGGGAAGAGCAGAAAGTAGGTGAGGAAATGGAATTGTATGAAAATAAACAAAAAAGTAATTGTGGGATTAAAATTAAATAATTATATCAATTGACATAGGACTGTAAACTGTATAACTCATCATAGACAGGTTCCGGTCAAACTCTTATGGAGTGAAAGAAAACTTTTCTAACAAACTATCAATTTATTAACCCTCGAAATTAAGTACGGATACTTTCACATTTCTTTTAAAAAGCCCAGAAGTCTGCAAGCTCCACTGCAAACAGGAGTAGGTAAACTTTTAAAAATGTGCAGTGAAAGCCCTCAAGACAAACATATTTGCCAACATCCTTGACAGATGTTCTTCAAAATATAATGTTTGAATGGGCATATAAACTAGGTTTCATTTTTGTAAGTATAGAAGATCTTTAAATCTAGAAAACAGAAGGGGTTGAGAACCCATATGTATATAATACTTTGATGGCAGATTCTGTTACGCTGTGCTTCATATGTACCGTCACTGAAAGACTCAGTACCTTGCTTGTATAATGATTCATTCACTGAATGGCTCACTGTGAGAAAACAGGACTTATTGCAGCTGTCTCCCCACTTTTTGCCCCCATCAGACTACTAGACACTGGTTTTCTGACTCTGAGTGTGCCCAGGGCTCTGCTAACCAGGCCCAGGATGTGTGCTCTGGTTAACAGTAAGCATGGGCGAATTTTGCAAATCTCGCGTTCGCGAATTTTGCGGATTTGCGGATTTTTTTTTTGTGTTTGCGCGGGTTTCTGCCAGTTCGCGAGGGTTTTGTACAATGTCGCAAATTGCGAACTTACCTGTTGGGTCGCAAGTTTCGCGAACTTGTTGTTTCTACGTGTCCAGCCTGTTTGGGACACTCTTCTTCATCACTGCCACTCTCTGTCACCACTGCCACTCTCTGACTACTCATGCCACCCTCTGGCCCACCCATGCCACCCTCTGTTTCATCACAGCACCCTCTGGTTGTCCAGTCAGTGTACATTATTGTGGCAACGCAAGCACACCTTCCCTGCCTCAAGTGACCTGAATTAATTTGGGGCTGATTAATGTGTCACAGAATATTTTTTTAGCTGGCACCTGCTTCCTTAGTGCTTCCTGATTAGTGATCTTTTGCACTTGCTAAGTGCTTTCATTGTTGCAAAATTAGTTACAACACCTGCCCTGCCCCAACTGACAATAATGAATTAGGGGCTGATTAATGGATTTGAACTTCCAGCCTGGCTCCTGCTTGTCTCCCTTAGCTGTAATTCAGGACCTTTGTGGCATATGTGTAACTATTCTGAGGTTCAGAGCTGGGTCACATAATAGTTGCAACTGGCAACTGAACTCTGGAGGGGCCCCTCAGGAAGCACTACAGGAAATGGCTACTAATGATGAGCCTGAACTTTTGAACCTGGTAAGTAGTTTCAGTTTTGCTAAGATCGTATTTCTGCAATTTTGCACTTATTCGCGGGGCGCGAAGTTGTACTGGGAAGCCGCGAACTCACGCGAACAGTGCGAGCAAAATCCGCTGCTCGCGGATTTGCGGATTTTGCGGGAGATTTGTGAATCTCGCGGATTGCGAATTTACCGAAAATCCGCAAAATCCGCGAGCGAAACGGATTTTCCGCCCATGCTTAGTTAACAGGTACATGGTAATTAGGTGTAATTGGTACTGACAACCTACCTTTAAGTCCCTAGTATGTGGTAGGGCATGTAGCTTTAGTGGCCCAGAATATTTAATGCACTTAAGTTTGCACTGATGTGGTGTCTGCTGTCATTTTTGAAGCAGTCCTGCTTTGCAGGCTGCTGTTAAAAATAAAACTATGTCCAAATTTGACTTTGGAATTAAAAGAACATCCAAAGTCTTACACTACCTTATTTTTACACACACTTCACCCCCAAGATCTACCCTAGGTTCGTTTTAGTAATAAGCAAGGACTTTTTAAAATATGTTTTACTGCCCTGGTGAGGGAAAACTGGCAATTCCTTGTTCCCATTATAGTGCATTAGCTCCATAGGCTAACATAGGAAGTCTTTATTCAAATTTAATAAAGCTTACCTTTTGACTGGAGTGAGCTAAAATAAGATTCAAAATGATAAAATAATAGTTACAATAAAGTCAATAAATCCAACAAATGGGGGGCGTGGCCAAGATGGCGGAGTGAGGAGACGCTTTCGCTCGGAGCTCCCAACCCGATCTGGGCCCTGAGCCTTTTGAATAGCTTGTTCTCCCCCCATCGGCATAAAACCGATTGGGAACGGTGCGGGAACCGGTCAGGCTGTACTAGACCCGCAGTACAGCTCTGGAGTGGCCGGGGGCCCGTAGTCTGGACTGCGGTACAGAGCGACGCCAAGACCGGAAGAGTAGACGGATGACGGCTTAGCCGGGGTCGAGCAGGGCTCTGTCTCCGAAGCTCGCAGAAGTCAACGGTGGTACAGTGGAAGGAAGTAGGGGGCACACCTGGGTGCCACGACTGTGCTGGGAGGCCCTGAGAAGCGCCTGCAGCCCTCAGGAACAACCCGCCCCTGGTGGTCGGTCCCGTCGCAAATCGAGGCCGCGGCTGTGGCCTAGCTGACCGGAGGCCCTGCAGGCCGGAAGGGTGGTGTCGCTGGAAGCGTAGGCGGACTAAGGGCCACAGCGACGAGGATTGGAACCGAGACCCTCCAAAGGCTGCACCGGAGGTGTCGGCTCCTGGGCGGCTGAGCCTGGGGACGGACAGTGAGACGCCCGGAGGCTGCGCCATCACCGGAAGTGGAGCAACAACCTGCAGAGGCGCGAAGAGCCGCCATAGTTGCTTTTGGAAGTAGTGACGAAACCGGCGGATTTCGGTGGTGCGCGGTGCCCTCGAGAGCCGCGCCACGGATGGTCGGCTTGCCGTGGACAATAGCAGCGGTCGCCAAAGAAAGAGCTAGGTGCTAGGACTTGGATTGCACAGGTCACGGGAGGGTCCCTGCATTTGCTCGCTGTGCGGCCGAGGGCGGATAGTGGTTCCCGGGCCGCAGAGTACATTCCCAGAATTCGAGGGTTCAGGAGGAGCACCTTGCGGCAGAGTCATCAAAGCAAGAAGAGGCAGGTGGGACCGAAGCCCGGATGTCTGGCCGGTGCGGTGCCCGTACTTGACGGAGCGGCCTTGGGGACAAGATGACGAGCCAGAAGGACAATAAACGGAATGACCGCACGCTCCCCTAGATGCTGGGCAGGTCTCAGACTAGGGGAGACAGAAATCAACCGTCGCCGAACGCGGCGAGTTGCTATCACATAGCAGGAGGCGGTGAACCCCCGGTCACCAGATCCTTCCTGGAGTCACTTTTTGGCACACTAAGAGACGATTTTCAAACGCTGAAACAGGAGGTGGCCGGGAAAGTCAGTGAAATCCGAAGAGAGGTGGACGGACTAGGTGAGAGGGTGGCCACGGTGGAAAGCTCTACACAGAGACAGGACGAGGAACTCACACAGCTACAACAAGAAGTGTTGCTATTGAGGGACCAGCAGATGGACCTCCAGGCCCATAATGAAGACCTGGAAAACCGCTCTCGTCAGAATAACATCAGGGTCCGGGGAGTGCCGTCGACGGAAGAGGGAACGGATGTGGCGGAGCTCTTCAGAGATATATTGGGTGAAGCGGCGGCCTTTCCGGTACGGATTGATAGAGCTCACCGAGTGGGCCCTCAGAGGTGCGCAGCAGCCCCACCTCCGGACATTTTGGCTTTTCTTCCTGATTTTCCACTGAAAGAACGGATCATGGCGGAGGCCCGGAAAAAACCTTCGATGACGTTTCGAGGACACCCTGTGGCCTTATATCAGGACCTATCTGTGATCACCCTCCAAAAGCGGAAGGGTTCAAAATCGCAACAGACTTCTTGAAACAGCATGAAACGCCTTATTCCTGGGGTCATCCTTTCCGCCTTATTTTCAGGTGGAACGGTGTGTTACATCAATTGAGGTCCCTACAGGACACGTGCAAAATACTGGGGATCACCGCGGAGGTCTTAGCCATGCCGCGCAGGAGACGCGCCACAGAGGACGGGTGGCGCAGGGTCTCGAGGCACAGAACGTCAGCGGCATCCCTGCGTCCGAGCTCGCCTACCATCAGGGCTGATATGGCGAGAGCCATCCAAGAAGCCTCCAGAGACGCCGTGGTGCACGATGGTGTCGCGCTAACAGCGTAAGAATGCTCTGGGGGGAGAACGACTTTGCATTACTGTTCTTGCTGGCTAGGGGCCATGGAGGGTGGGGAGGGAGCAGAGGGGGGAAGGGTGTGGCTGGACGTCCGCTACGATACGTTACCACGGACTTGTCCGAACAGGACATGGCTGGGATAATTTTTCTGAGGGTGTTGGGGGTTTGGTTGTTTGGGGGGGGAAAGGGGTGGAGGGGAGGTGAGGAACCGAAGGGGGTTTAGGAGAGGGAGAGTTGGGGAGTTTGGGGACAGGGGTGTGGGGAGTTGGGTAGGGGACAGGGTGGGTACAGTCCGTTCAGTGTTCTTGATGAAGCCATGGTGCCCCGAAGGGGAACTGGTGACAGCTGTGGCCCACGGACCCTCCCTCACTGTAAAGGATCCAATGCTTGTTTTGTTCTGTTCTGATTCTCTATGGCGCCCCTTAAGGTACTGACCCTTAATGTTAAGGGGCTTAATAACCCTGTCAAGAGGAGGGCAGTCCTGTCCCTGCTAGAGAATACACAGGCTGACATATGTCTTCTACAGGAGACCCATTTGCTTGCGCGGGACTGCCATAGGTTACGATCCCGCACATTTCCCACGCAGTTCTTTTCTTCGTCCATCACCAAGACGGCTGGGGTGGCGATATTGGTGTCTAACTCCTTTAGGGGGGAGGTACTACACAAGTTTGCAGAGCAGAAGGGGAGACTCTTAGTGCATAGATTCAAACTAGGGACCCTGACATTTACTATCGGGACAATTTACTGTCCGAATGAACATCAGGATAGCTTCTTTCAATCAGCATTAGTGGATATAACAGCATCCCCGGACAGGCACATAATTTTGGGTGGAGATCTGAATGTGGTGGTTGACTCGGCTGTGGATAGGTCGGCCCAGCGTTCCCCACAGACAGGGGAAAGGTCACAAGTAGTTAAATCCCAACTGGTGGACTTGGATCTTCACGATCTCTGGCACCACTTGCACCCCACGGATCAGGACTACTCCTTCTACTCTCATGCACACAAAACATACGCCAGGCTGGATCACCTCATAGTTACCGGCCCAGTCTGTGATCTAGCTACGACGTCGAAGATGGGGGTCATCTCTCTATCTGATCACGCGCCGGTCTCGGGGAGTTTCTCTCTGCCGGCGGATCAGGCCCCCCGTGGGGTATGGCGCCTCAGAGACGCTCTTTTACATAAGAAACCAGTAGTGCAAAGGGTTACGGCGGCGATTAGGGACTTCCAAACGCATAATGACAATGCAGACACCTCGGTGGCGACGCAGTGGGCCGCACTTAAGGCGGTGGTCAGAGGGGAATTCATCGCGGTCTCCTCGGCGGAGAACAGGGAATGGAGACAGAAACAGGACGAGTGTACGCAAAAAGTCAGGGAACTGGAAGAGGTGCACCACCGTACAGGGGCCCCCAGGATTTGGAAACAGCTGAAGGCAGCGAGGAAGCTCCTGTCATCCCTGGACATGGAAAGGGCGGAATATGCAGCACTACGACTGAAACACGCTTACTACACGGGGGGACAGGTGTGGCCGTCTTCTGGCGAACAAACTCAGGGTGGCCCACGAACGCCATCGGGTGAAGGAGATTGCGGCGGAAATGGCAGGCTGGTCGCGGAGGATGTTCAGATAGCCGAGGCCTTCCGTCAATTTTATGTGGAATTATACACTGGGGAGAGCCTGACAGCGCAGGAGTCAGAGGACTACCTGGACTCAGTCACCCTTCCGTCCCTAGAAACATCTCAAGCGGAGTATCTCAAAAAGGATATACGGGTTGAGGAGGTGATTGCTGCCATCTCCAGGCTTAAACATGGCAAGGCCCCTGGCCGGGACGGCTACACAGTGCTCTTCTACAGGACATTCAGTGCCACGTTGGCCCCTATACTGACTAAATTGTTTAATTCCTTCTCCGAGCCAGGGGCGATCCCGCCGGATCTCCTGCAGGCCACAGTATCGGTCATACCTAAACCAGGGATGGACCGAGCCCAATGCAGCTCGTACCGCCCGATCTCTCTTTTGAACGTGGATTTCAAACTTTATACGGGAATTCTGGCGGCACGCCTAGCGCTCCATTTGCCGGTTCTGGTGGAGTCGGACCAGGCAGGCTTTGTCCCCGGGAGACAGACGGTGGATAACACCAAGAGGGTAGTACATATTCTGGAGAAGGCTTCCCGGATTCCCGGAGAAAGAATGCTCCTATCGGTTGATGCTGAAAAGGCGTTCGATCGGGTGCACTGGCCCTACTTGGAACGGGTTATGGCGAAGATGGGCATAGGTGAAAAATTCCGCACCCTGGTTTTTAATTGCTATCGGTTCCCGTCGGCGGTGGTGCGGGTAAATGGCTGTAGCTCTCAAAGGTTTTGCATTGAGCGGGGCACCAGACAGGGCTGCCCACTGTCCCCACTCCTTTTCGCTATGTACATGGAGCCCTTCGCCCAGAGAATACGAAAGAACTCGGACGCGATTGGAGTGAGGATGGGGGGATATATTCACATGGTTAGCCTCTATGCGGACGACGTGATTCTGACCTTAGAGGAGCCGAGGCATGCTCTGCCTGCGTGCATTGACGAATTGGAAGATTTTCACGGGTGGCTGGATTCAAAATTAATATGGGGAAATCAACGGCACTGGACATCTCCCTGACTCCTGCAACACGACGGGAGTTGCAGGACCTCTTCCCCATGCACCGGTCGGCCCACCAGGTCCAGTACTTGGTTATCCTGTTGGCACCTACATTGCAGGACATGGTGAAAGCCAATTATACAGCTTGGACTGGAAAGATTAAGGAGGAACTGGGGAGATGGAGTAAGGGCTTGATATCGTGGCTCAGGAGAGTGGCAGCGGTTAAAATGACGGTCCTCCCACAGATCTTATATCTATTCCGGGCCCTACCGTTGCAGCTGCCTAAAGGCTGGCTCCAGCAGACACAGTCGGTGCTGTCCCGTTTTATTTGGCAAGGCCGCAAGCCTAGGATGAGGAGGGTTCTCTCCACGTTGGCACCGGAATCGGGGGGACTGGGGGTCCCAGATTTGCACAAATATTTTCAAGCGGCGCAGCTGAGATACCTGGTCGAATGGAGCCGATGGGAGTCGGACAAGCACTGGTTGTTCCAGGATCAGGCAGTGGCGGGCCGCCCCTTACAAGAGGTGCCCTTTCTGCGTAGGGCTCATCGCCCCCCCGAATCTCTACGCGTCATTTGTAACGCGGGTTCCGCTGAGGGTGTGGGATGCTACTAACCATGCACACGAGCTGACCACGTTCCCCTCTCCGTTCACACCTATTGCAGACAACCCGGACTTTACGCCGGGGATTACCCAAGGTGCTTTTGCACACTGGCGTGCTGCCGGTTGTAGGACCCTCTTTCATGTGTACAGGGCCGGACGGAGTTCTCCCCTTCCGGACTCTCAAGGAGGAGAATGGTTTGGCTGAGACAGATAGGATGCGCTACTGGCAGGTGCGACACGGGGCTTTGCATCCACAGGTGCGTGAGTTGGCAGACAGGAAATTCTTGCTGTACGAGAAATGGTTAGTGACGAGAGCCTCGGATACTAAGCTCATCACAGATCGTTATAAAATGTTACAGCCTCCCCCCACACACTTTCAAAACCCAGGTAGGGAACGCTGGAACAGGGAGCTGGGAAGAACATTGACGATTCAGAAAAGGGGGTGGTGATGAACAGAGTGTCTGAATTAAGCAGACTACTCTTACCCAGTCCAACGATCAGGGCTTGATCCATCACCGTTATTTAGCTCACTGCACCATCCCAGCTCAGAACCTGGCTATATGCAAATTAGTCTGTCCCTGGCCCAGTGCATCAGTGGAGAAGTGTGGCTCAGGGGTTAGAGGCGGCAGACCTGGAGCTTGAGTTCGGCCCGGGACCAGGGTTCAATTCCCCGCCTCGGCGGGTCTTGGGCTCAAAATTCCACGGACTCGGTAATTCTCGCTCCGGTGCCTCCTCGACTCACGGGCTCACACTCTGCGACTCTGGGCAATAGCTTGCTTAATCTCCACAACGGCCCCTCGCGGCGGGATGCCTGGCTTTCACCTTGTGGATACCCTGCCAGGGTTATCTCACAGGGGAATACCAGGACGGGTTCCCTAAGCAAGCGCTGAGATGCCCCAGGGTAAGTCGTGCGCTATATAAGTTTCATTCATTTCATTTCATTTCATCATGGGAACAGGGCAGACCAAACAACCAAGCCAATTCTTCACCAGAAAGGAGACAAGCTTCCGGGGACCGGTTTCTGGCATTTCAGCCGTCGTCGGCCCGGCTTGCTTGAATCCTGATGGTGCAGTGAGCAAGGTACTCATGTCTGAGTATACCCTGCCACACCTATAGTGGCCAAAAACGATTCAGAAAAGGGGGTGGTGATGAACAGAGTGTCTGAATTAAGCAGACCACTCTTACCCAGTCCAAAGATCAGGGCTTGATCCATCACCGTTATTTTGCTCACTGCACCATCCCAGCTCAGAACCTGGCTATATGCAAATTAGTCTGTCCCTGGCCCAGTGCATCATGGGAACAGGGCAGACCAAACTACCAAGCCAATTCTTCACCAGAAAGGAGACAAGCTTCCGGGGACCGGTTTCTGGCATTTCAGCCGTCGTCGGCCCGGCTTGCTTGAATCCTGATGGTGCAGTGAGCAAGGGACTCATGTCTGAGTATACCCTGCCACACCTATATTGGCCAAAAACGATTCAGAAAGAACATTGAGCCATAAAGAGTGGGACCAGATCTCATAACGCGCACGACACTCTGCATACCATATAGGACTAACTGAAACATTCACTAAAGTGTCTACATACTGGTATTACACTCCGGAGCGGTTGCATGAGATGGATAGGCATATTGATAATACCTGTTGGCGGGAGTGTGGGCAACCTGGTACACTGACACATGTCCTGTGGGAGTGCCCGTTGTTGAGCCTTTACTGGAAGGAGGTGCTAGAGGAGATCGACACCCACTTTGAGATAGAGTTGCCCCGCTTCCCAGCATACATCCTGTTGGGCCTGCCTAATGGGCTGATGTATCCACTTAAAGCGCGCAGGGGTAGACAAATTGCCATAGCATTGGGCTCCGCCGTTCAGAACATTCTAATACACTGGCGGACCACCACTGTTCCATCTATCACGGGTTGGCTACATAGATTATGGCATGTCGTGGGCATGGAGAAATTATCACTGATGATGGCTGGGGACGTAGATCAATTCGAGGAGTTGTGGCAGCCCTTTCATGCACTACTGGCCACCGAGTTCAGGGAACTAACATGCCCGAGGTACCTGAGGCTCTTGAGACTGACACCACCTCTGGACTTCACCGCTTAATAACCACAGACCAGATAGGGCTAGGGGATAGGGGTGTGGGCTGAGCTCAGAAGGTTTAGATAGACAAGACACTGGACGGGGGTACTGGGAGGGGGGTAGGGGGGAAAGGGGGGTGGGGGAGAGTGTGGGGGAACTGTTTCTTTAAAAGAGGAAAGGGAACAGAGACTTCATTTCTACCTCAGGGTGTTATTTAATGTGATGTGGATGGAAACTGAGCTCACGCAGCCTCTACTGCATTTGCGGGACACGTAGCATTATCTTGAAGATGGGCTCCCGGGGTTACAGCACAAATGTTATTGCCTGAATGTCTTTCTTATCTGTGTACTCTTTCAATAAAATACTTTAAACTTAAATCCAACAAATGTACAAGGTTAGATTTATTTTAACTATTCCAGAAAAGAAGTTATAGAACTTGCTTTTTTGAAGTTGTCAAATCCAGCCCTGTAACAGCCTATTCTGATTGGCCAACCTTTGACAGGTTAACCTACGTTGCTCTGAGGAGGTGTGAAGTTACCTGGGCTGAGCCAAAGGAGACAGCTGGTGGGAGGAGATCTGCAGAAGCAGCTGCCAGAACAGGAAAGGGGCTGAGAAGCCAAACTGGACTTCAAAGGGGGAAAGACAGTGAGGACAGGAGCCAGGTCCAACCCCATTTCTTGCACCCCTGATGAGATGGAAGCACCTGTAATTGAATTAGAAGGGGGGCTGGAAGAGGAGTGTAGGGAATAGTTAGCCATACCTGTGGGTTGGGTTAGCTACTTCTGTACCTACAGGAGAGATTCACTCTATTTTGATTTTTGTGGAACAGTGCTTTCTCGGGCAAAGATATGCTGCACTTTTAATGAAGATGTCATCAAAGCAGGTATTTACAACAAGGGGTGGTGAGGGACAGAGTCTCTGAATTAAGCAGAAAGCTCTCACCCAGTCAAGAGATCAGGGCTAGATCCATCACCGTTTTTTAGCTCACTGCACCATCCCAGTTTCAGAACCTGGCTGTATGCAAATTAGTCTGTTCCTGTCCCAGTGCATGATGGGAACAGGGCAAACCAAACTACAAAAGCCAATTCTTACACTGGGAAGGAAACAAGCTCCCGGGGACCGGTTTCTGGCATTACAGCCGTCTTCGGCCCGGTTTGCTTGAATCCTGATGGTGCAATGAGCAAGGGTCTCACATCTGAGAATACCCTTCCACGCTTAGGGTGGACAAAAATATTTACAACAAGGGGTGGTGAGGGACAGAGTCTCTGAATTAAGCAGAAAGCTCTCACCCAGTCAAGAGATCAGGGCTAGATCCATCACCGTTTTTTAGCTCACTGCACCATCCCAGTTTCAGAACCTGGCTGTATGCAAATTAGTCTGTTCCTGTCCCAGTGCATGATGGGAACAGGGCAAACCAAACTACAAAAGCCAATTCTTACACTGGGAAGGAAACAAGCTCCCGGGGACCGGTTTCTGGCATTACAGCCGTCTTCGGCCCGGTTTGCTTGAATCCTGATGGTGCAATGAGCAAGGGTCTCACATCTGAGAATACCCTTCCACGCTTAGGGTGGACAAAAATATTTACAACAAGGGGTGGTAAGGGACAGAGTCTCTGAATTAAGCAGAAAGCTCTCACCCAGTCAAGAGATCAGGGCTAGATCCATCACCGTTTTTTAGCTCACTGCACCATCCCAGTTTCAGAACCTGGCTGTATGCAAATTAGTCTGTTCCTGTCCCAGTGCATGATGGGAACAGGGCAAACCAAACTACAAAAGCCAATTCTTACACTGGGAAGGAAACAAGCTCCCGGGGACCGGTTTCTGGCATTACAGCCGTCTTCGGCCCGGTTTGCTTGAATCCTGATGGTGCAATGAGCAAGGGTCTCACATCTGAGAATACCCTTCCACGCTTAGGGTGGACAAAAATATTTACAACAAGGGGTGGTGAGGGACAGAGTCTCTGAATTAAGCAGAAAGCTCTCACCCAGTCAAGAGATCAGGGCTAGATCCATCACCGTTTTTTAGCTCACTGCACCATCCCAGTTTCAGAACCTGGCTGTATGCAAATTAGTCTGTTCCTGTCCCAGTGCATGATGGGAACAGGGCAAACCAAACTACAAAAGCCAATTCTTACACTGGGAAGGAAACAAGCTCCCGGGGACCGGTTTCTGGCATTACAGCCGTCTTCGGCCCGGTTTGCTTGAATCCTGATGGTGCAATGAGCAAGGGTCTCACATCTGAGAATACCCTTCCACGCTTAGGGTGGACAAAAATATTTACAACAAGGGGTGGTGAGGGACATAGTCTCTGAATTAAGCAGAAAGCTCTCACCCAGTCAAGAGATCAGGGCTAGATCCATCACCGTTTTTTAGCTCACTGCACCATCCCAGTTTCAGAACCTGGCTGTATGCAAATTAGTCTGTTCCTGTCACAGTGCATGATGGGAACAGGGCAAACCAAACTACAAAAGCCAATTCTTACACTGGGAAGGAAACAAGCTCCCGGGGACCGGTTTCTGGCATTACAGCCGTCTTCGGCCCGGTTTGCTTGAATCCTGATGGTGCAATGAGCAAGGGTCTCACATCTGAGAATACCCTTCCACGCTTAGGGTGGACAAAAATATTTACAACAAGGGGTGGTGAGGGACAGAGTCTCTGAATTAAGCAGAAAGCTCTCACCCAGTCAAGAGATCAGGGCTAGATCCATCACCGTTTTTTAGCTCACTGCACCATCCCAGTTTCAGAACCTGGCTGTATGCAAATTAGTCTGTTCCTGTCCCAGTGCATGATGGGAACAGGGCAAACCAAACTACAAAAGCCAATTCTTACACTGGGAAGGAAACAAGCTCCCGGGGACCGGTTTCTGGCATTACAGCCGTCTTCGGCCCGGTTTGCTTGAATCCTGATGGTGCAATGAGCAAGGGTCTCACATCTGAGAATACCCTTCCACGCTTAGGGTGGACAAAAATATTTACAACAAGGGGTGGTGAGGGACAGAGTCTCTGAATTAAGCAGAAAGCTCTCACCCAGTCAAGAGATCAGGGCTAGATCCATCACCGTTTTTTAGCTCACTGCACCATCCCAGTTTCAGAACCTGGCTGTATGCAAATTAGTCTGTTCCTGTCCCAGTGCATGATGGGAACAGGGCAAACCAAACTACAAAAGCCAATTCTTACACTGGGAAGGAAACAAGCTCCCAGGGACCAGTTTCTGGCATTACAGCCGTCTTCGGCCCGGTTTGCTTGAATCCTGATGGTGCAATGAGCAAGGGTCTCACATCTGAGAATACCCTTCCACGCTTAGGGTGGACAAAAATATTTACAACAAGGGGTGGTGAGGGACAGAGTCTCTGAATTAAGCAGAAAGCTCTCACCCAGTCAAGAGATCAGGGCTAGATCCATCACCGTTTTTTAGCTCACTGCACCATCCCAGTTTCAGAACCTGGCTGTATGCAAATTAGTCTGTTCCTGTCCCAGTGCATGATGGGAACAGGGCAAACCAAACTACAAAAGCCAATTCTTACACTGGGAAGGAAACAAGCTCCCGGGGACCGGTTTCTGGCATTACAGCCGTCTTCGGCCCGGTTTGCTTGAATCCTGATGGTGCAATGAGCAAGGGTCTCACATCTGAGAATACCCTTCCACGCTTAGGGTGGACAAAAATATTTACAACAAGGGGTGGTGAGGGACAGAGTCTCTGAATTAAGCAGAAAGCTCTCACCCAGTCAAGAGATCAGGGCTAGATCCATCACCGTTTTTTAGCTCACTGCACCATCCCAGTTTCAGAACCTGGCTGTATGCAAATTAGTCTGTTCCTGTCCCAGTGCATGATGGGAACAGGGCAAACCAAACTACAAAAGCCAATTCTTACACTGGGAAGGAAACAAGCTCCCGGGGACCGGTTTCTGGCATTACAGCCGTCTTCGGCCCGGTTTGCTTGAATCCTGATGGTGCAATGAGCAAGGGTCTCACATCTGAGAATACCCTTCCACGCTTAGGGTGGACAAAAATATTTACAACAAGGGGTGGTGAGGGACAGAGTCTCTGAATTAAGCAGAAAGCTCTCACCCAGTCAAGAGATCAGGGCTAGATCCATCACCGTTTTTTAGCTCACTGCACCATCCCAGTTTCAGAACCTGGCTGTATGCAAATTAGTCTGTTCCTGTCCCAGTGCATGATGGGAACAGGGCAAACCAAACTACAAAAGCCAATTCTTACACTGGGAAGGAAACAAGCTCCCGGGGACCGGTTTCTGGCATTACAGCCGTCTTCGGCCCGGTTTGCTTGAATCCTGATGGTGCAATGAGCAAGGGTCTCACATCTGAGAATACCCTTCCACGCTTAGGGTGGACAAAAATATTTACAACAAGGGGTGGTGAGGGACAGAGTCTCTGAATTAAGCAGAAAGCTCTCACCCAGTCAAGAGATCAGGGCTAGATCCATCACCGTTTTTTAGCTCACTGCACCATCCCAGTTTCAGAACCTGGCTGTATGCAAATTAGTCTGTTCCTGTCCCAGTGCATGATGGGAACAGGGCAAACCAAACTACAAAAGCCAATTCTTACACTGGGAAGGAAACAAGCTCCCGGGGACCGGTTTCTGGCATTACAGCCGTCTTCGGCCCGGTTTGCTTGAATCCTGATGGTGCAATGAGCAAGGGTCTCACATCTGAGAATACCCTTCCACGCTTAGGGTGGACAAAAATATTTACAACAAGGGGTGGTGAGGGACAGAGTCTCTGAATTAAGCAGAAAGCTCTCACCCAGTCAAGAGATCAGGGCTAGATCCATCACCGTTTTTTAGCTCACTGCACCATCCCAGTTTCAGAACCTGGCTGTATGCAAATTAGTCTGTTCCTGTCCCAGTGCATGATGGGAACAGGGCAAACCAAACTACAAAAGCCAATTCTTACACTGGGAAGGAAACAAGCTCCCGGGGACCGGTTTCTGGCATTACAGCCGTCTTCGGCCCGGTTTGCTTGAATCCTGATGGTGCAATGAGCAAGGGTCTCACATCTGAGAATACCCTTCCACGCTTAGGGTGGACAAAAATATTTACAACAAGGGGTGGTGAGGGACAGAGTCTCTGAATTAAGCAGAAAGCTCTCACCCAGTCAAGAGATCAGGGCTAGATCCATCACCGTTTTTTAGCTCACTGCACCATCCCAGTTTCAGAACCTGGCTGTATGCAAATTAGTCTGTTCCTGTCCCAGTGCATGATGGGAACAGGGCAAACCAAACTACAAAAGCCAATTCCTACACTGGGAAGGAAACAAGCTCCCGGGGACCGGTTTCTGGCATTACAGCCGTCTTCGGCCCGGTTTGCTTGAATCCTGATGGTGCAATGAGCAAGGGTCTCACATCTGAGAATACCCTTCCACGCTTAGGGTGGACAAAAATATTTACAACAAGGGGTGGTGAGGGACAGAGTCTCTGAATTAAGCAGAAAGCTCTCACCCAGTCAAGAGATCAGGGCTAGATCCATCACCGTTTTTTAGCTCACTGCACCATCCCAGTTTCAGAACCTGGCTGTATGCAAATTAGTCTGTTCCTGTCCCAGTGCATGATGGGAACAGGGACAGACTGATTTGCATATAGCCAGGTTCTGAGCTGGGATGGGGCAGTGAGATAAATAACGGTGATGGATCAAGCCCTGATCTTTGGACTGGGTAAGAGTGGTCTGCTCAATTCAGACACTCTGTTCATCACCACCCCCTTTTGTAAATCGATTTTGGCCACTATAGGTGTGGCAGGGTATACTCAGACATGAGTCCCTTTCTCACTTCTCCATCAGGATTCAAGCAAGCCGGGCCGAAGAGGCTGAAATGCCAGAAACCGGTCCCCGGTAGCTTGTCTCCTTTCTGGTAAAGAATTGGCTTGGTAGTTTAGTCTGCCCTGTTCCCATGATGCACTGGGTCAGGGACAGACTGATTTGCATATAGCCAGGTTCTGAGCTGGGATGGGGCAGTGAGATAAATAACGGTGATGGATCAAGCCCTGATCTTTGGACTGGGTAAGAGTGGTCTGCTCAATTCAGACACTCTGTTCATCACCACCCCCTTTTGTAAATCGATTTTGGCCACTATAGGTGTGGCAGGGTATACTCAGACATGAGTCCCTTTCTCACTGCTCCATCAGGATTCAAGCAAGCCGGGCCGAAGAGGCTGAAATGCCAGAAACCGGTCCCCGGTAGCTTGTCTCCTTTCTGGTAAAGAATTGGCTTGGTAGTTTAGTGTGCCCTGTTCCCATGATGCACTGGGTCAGGGACAGACTGATTTGCATATAGCCAGGTTCTGAGCTGGGATGGGGCAGTGAGATAAATAACGGTGATGGATCAAGCCCTGATCTTTGGACTGGGTAAGAGTGGTCTGCTCAATTCAGACACTCTGTTCATCACCACCCCCTTTTGTAAATCGATTTTGGCCACTATATGTGTGGCAGGGTATACTCAGACATGAGTCCCTTTCTCACTGCTCCATCAGGATTCAAGCAAGCCGGGCCGAAGAGGCTGAAATGCCAGAAACCGGTCCCCGGTAGCTTGTCTCCTTTCTGGTAAAGAATTGGCTTGGTAGTTTAGTCTGCCCTGTTCCCATGATGCACTGGGTCAGGGACAGACTGATTTGCATATAGCCAGGTTCTGAGCTGGGATGGGGCAGTGAGATAAATAACGGTGATGGATCAAGCCCTGATCTTTGGACTGGGTAAGAGTGGTCTGCTCAATTCAGACACTCTGTTCATCACCACCCCCTTTTGTAAATCGATTTTGGCCACTATAGGTGTGGCAGGGTATACTCAGACATGAGTCCCTTTCTCACTGCTCCATCAGGATTCAAGCAAGCCGGGCCGAAGAGGCTGAAATGCCAGAAACCGGTCCCCGGTAGCTTGTCTCCTTTCTGGTAAAGAATTGGCTTGGTAGTTTAGTGTGCCCTGTTCCCATGATGCACTGGGTCAGGGACAGACTGATTTGCATATAGCCAGGTTCTGAGCTGGGATGGGGCAGTGAGATAAATAACGGTGATGGATCAAGCCCTGATCTTTGGACTGGGTAAGAGTGGTCTGCTCAATTCAGACACTCTGTTCATCACCACCCCCTTTTGTAAATCGATTTTGGCCACTATATGTGTGGCAGGGTATACTCAGACATGAGTCCCTTTCTCACTGCTCCATCAGGATTCAAGCAAGCCGGGCCGAAGAGGCTGAAATGCCAGAAACCGGTCCCCGGTAGCTTGTCTCCTTTCTGGTAAAGAATTGGCTTGGTAGTTTAGTCTGCCCTGTTCCCATGATGCACTGGGTCAGGGACAGACTGATTTGCATATAGCCAGGTTCTGAGCTGGGATGGGGCAGTGAGATAAATAACGGTGATGGATCAAGCCCTGATCTTTGGACTGGGTAAGAGTGGTCTGCTCAATTCAGACACTCTGTTCATCACCACCCCCTTTTGTAAATCGATTTTGGCCACTATAGGTGTGGCAGGGTATACTCAGACATGAGTCCCTTTCTCACTGCTCCATCAGGATTCAAGCAAGCCGGGCCGAAGAGGCTGAAATGCCAGAAACCGGTCCCCGGTAGCTTGTCTCCTTTCTGGTAAAGAATTGGCTTGGTAGTTTAGTCTGCCCTGTTCCCATGATGCACTGGGTCAGGGACAGACTGATTTGCATATAGCCAGGTTCTGAGCTGGGATGGGGCAGTGAGATAAATAACGGTGATGGATCAAGCCCTGATCTTTGGACTGGGTAAGAGTGGTCTGCTCAATTCAGACACTCTGTTCATCACCACCCCCTTTTGTAAATCGATTTTGGCCACTATAGGTGTGGCAGGGTATACTCAGACATGAGTCCCTTTCTCACTGCTCCATCAGGATTCAAGCAAGCCGGGCCGAAGAGGCTGAAATGCCAGAAACCGGTCCCCGGTAGCTTGTCTCCTTTCTGGTAAAGAATTGGCTTGGTAGTTTAGTCTGCCCTGTTCCCATGATGCACTGGGTCAGGGACAGACTGATTTGCATATAGCCAGGTTCTGAGCTGGGATGGGGCAGTGAGATAAATAACGGTGATGGATCAAGCCCTGATCTTTGGACTGGGTAAGAGTGGTCTGCTCAATTCAGACACTCTGTTCATCACCACCCTCTTTTGTAAATCGATTTTGGCCACTATAGGTGTGGCAGGGTATACTCAGACATGAGTCCCTTTCTCACTGCTCCATCAGGATTCAAGCAAGCCGGGCCGAAGAGGCTGAAATGCCAGAAACCGGTCCCCGGTAGCTTGTCTCCTTTCTGGTAAAGAATTGGCTTGGTAGTTTAGTCTGCCCTGTTCCCATGATGCACTGGGTCAGGGACAGACTGATTTGCATATAGCCAGGTTCTGAGCTGGGATGGGGCAGTGAGATAAATAACGGTGATGGATCAAGCCCTGATCTTTGGACTGGGTAAGAGTGGTCTGCTCAATTCAGACACTCTGTTCATCACCACCCCCTTTTGTAAATCAAAGCAGGTGGCACCTTGCACCCTATTGAACATGGGTACCCCCTTTTTGCCAGCCCAGAAACCTGGATAAAAATGGGAGAGCTACCAAGAAAAATCACTTCCCTGCCTGAAATATCAAGAGTCGAAGGATCCCTGGTCTGTATCACAAGAGGACTGCACTCATAAGGACTGCCCCTGCTACACACTTTGGGCTTCGCAAAAGAGGAGGCTGCCTGGCTTCCAGTCGATTAAGGAGTTGACTCCCTGGAAGAAACAGGCCAAAAAGAGCTTCAAGAAGTCAACTCCATCAAGAGAAGTCCAAATGACCAGCTTCACTTGGACGTTAAAGGATTTGGCTAGGTGCATTGTAGGAATTGTAGACCCAATCCTCCTAGTGGTGAATCAGAGCTTCTGGACCGTAGGAGGGTGTTGTGGACCCTCAAAGCCCCAACACAGACATTTTGGAAGAAGATCCCTGCCTGGAAACATCAAGAGAAGAATGAGTGCCCTCGTGAACCCCTGGTCTTCACCAAGAGAGGACCTGGGCTCAAAAGAACTGTACCTGCTGCACACTCTGGGCTTTACAAAAGAGGACTGTGCCTTGCTTCAAAAGTGTAAGTAGTGGACTCACTGTAAGCAACAGGTAGAAAAAAGCTTCAAGAAGTCATCTGCATAAACTCCACCAAGACAAGACCAGCTAAGCAGCTTCATCTGGACTGTAAAGGATTTGACCAAGTGCATAGTTGGGATTGTAGTCCTAAACATCCAAGAGGCAAATCACAGCTTCTGGACCCTTGCCTGGTGTTGCGGACCCTCAAAGACCCAAAAGAGACATCTGGAGAAGAAGGACTGTCCTGCTGGACCCTTGGACTGCACAAAAGGGGACTGCACTCATAAAGACTGTTCTTGCTGCTCTCACAAGACTTCACAACAAAATGACTTTGCCTGTCTTAAAGGATAATGAGTAGACTCTCTGATCAGCAACAGGTACAAAAGTGCAGAAAGGGCTACCAGCAACATCAACAATAAGGGCAATTCCAGGTGACAAGTTTCACCTGGATTTTACTTGGATTGACCATGTGCACTGTGGAAGTTGTAGTCCCAGACTCTAAGAGGCAAACCAGAGCTTCTGAACCCTTGGCTGGTCCTCCGGCCCACTTTTCTGCATCAAGAAACACTTCTGGAAGTGAGAGTAAAAGTTGGGATGGCCTGGATTTTTTTCTTTGACCTGGTCCAGCACACTGTTTTCAATCTTTTGGGCGCTATTGGCTTCTTAGCACTAGTTTTACTTTTAATCTTTAAAAATGTATATCTCCAGTTCCCTATATTACTTTTTTTGTCATTTTGCTGTCATATCGAAGTATTTCCTATTTTTATAAACTGGAGTTATATTTTTACTCTGTGTTGGGTCTTATTATTTACTGTGTGATTATATTAAATGCTTCACACACCTGTTTCCTAAGTTATGCCTGACTGCTCATGAGCCCACCTACCAAGGGTTGAGCATGGAATCATTTGTTGAGACTGAACTGGACCTTATATGTAATGTAAAATGTAATGTAAAAAGGATTTGTAGAGCGCTGCGTTCACCGGGCGATTTCTTGGCGCTGATCACTAACCCAGGGAGAGGCAAAGGGGGGAGAAAGAGGAACCTTATGTATAAGCACCACGGAAAAGGTGAGTTTTTAGGAGAGACCTAAAGTGAGGGTAGGAGGAGGAGAGTCTGAGGTCCAAAGGTAGAGAGTTCCAGAGTGAGGGGGCCAGAAAGGAGAATCTAAGGCCTCCGTGCTTTTTACGCTTAAACCTAGGTGTCTGGAGGAGAGCGTGATGGGAAGAACGGAGGGGTCTGGGGGGGGCGTACGGGTGGAGAAGAGAGGAGATGAAAGAGGGGCCGATGCCGGCCAGGGATTTATGGGTAAGGCAGCCAAGTTTAAACTTGCATCGTTCCGACACAGGGAGCCAATGAAGGGCTTTGAGGAGAGAACGGACGTGGTGATGTTTTGGTTGACGATAGATTAGGCGGGCGGCCTGATTCTGAATTAACTGAAGTCTCTTTAATTGGTATTGCGGAATGCCTGCATAAAGGGCGTTGGTGTAGTCGATCTGGGAGATGACTAACGCCAACAACGCCAGGGTGAGTGCTTCAGTGGTTAGGAAGTGAGCTATTTTTCAGATTTTTCTGAGCTGATGGAAGCAGGAGGATACTGTGGCACTGACCTGGTGATTCATGGAAAGATCCTGTGAGATGTAGACCCCCAGGCTTTTTACTTTATCAGCGGGACTAGGGGGGGCCAAGGGAAAGGGGCCAGAAGGTAGAGTTCCAGGGATTGGCTGGGCCTCCGACAAGAACGAGCTCCGTCTTGTCGGGGTTAAGCTTGAGGTGGTGAGCACCCATCCAGTCGCTGATATGACAAAGGGTGGACTGGAAGTCCTGGGCCGCTTCCTGCGAGTCAGGATTGAAAATGAGCTGAATGTCATCTGCATAGTTAAATGCAGTGACATTCCTTCCCCGGAGGGAGCGGATCAGGGGGGTAAGGTATAAATTAAAAAGGAGCGGAGACAAAGACGAGCCCTGTGGGACTCCGCAGGTGAGTTTCATCCTATCCGCCGAGAATTGGGAGATTCGGACAGATTGGTGGCGGTTCGTCAGGAAGGAACGAAACCAGTCAAGGGCCGTCCCTCCAATACCAGCCTCCTTGACACGGCCGACCAAGATGGAGTGGTCGACCGTGTCAAAGGCTGCCGACAGGTCCAAGAGGATTAAGGCTTGGCTGGTGTTAGAGTCAGCACCTCTGCGGAGTTCCTCCATTACAGAGAGAATGACCGCCTCGGTCGAGTGGGCTGGTCTAAACCCAGCCTCTTGAGGGTCCAGGAAGTTGGAGTCCTCAATAAAGGAACTGAGGATGCTGGTGACATATGACTCAAGTACTTTGCTAAGGTAGGGAAGGAGGGAAAATCGGACCGAAGTTGGCCATGATCGTAGGGTCGGCGCTAGGTTTCTTCAGGATAGGTACTACTTCCACGTTCTTAAACTGACTGGGAACCTCACCGAGCAGAAGGGAGTTGTTCAGGAGGGCCAGTGGAGGGGTGAGACAGGCTGAAAAGGCAGCCCGGAGAATCGCGGGGGGCAGCAGTCTGTGGGGGAACCAGAAGAGACTTTATTAAGCAGAGTGATGAAGACTTCTTCTGATATGGGGGGAACTGAGTCAGAAAATGAGGGTTAATAGAAGGTGCAGCCTCAGTGAAGGGTATAGCCGGGGGAGTGGAGGAAATGCTATTTTTGATTTTGAGAATTTTTTCTATAAAAAAACAGTTGAGGGAGTCACAGAGTGCTTGAGACGGAAGAGGTTTAAGGGTTACCCTGTCCGAGTGTGAGAGCTCATCTACGATTGCAAAGATATCTTTAGATTTCTGCGCGGAGTTGAGGATTTTGGTGGAAAAGTAGGCGGTTTTAGCGGCTGATATTGCTAGTTTGTACTCGCCCAGTGATTTTGACTGTATTGCTAGCTGTAGGTACCCACCTGCACCTACCAATAAACAACCGCCCAGCACTCACTCCCTAACTCATTTGCTTGCTCTCCCAGTTTTATTCACCAAAATAAGCGCTCATGTATTTTCTTAAAGTTGCCTTTTTAGGAAATTTGCCTTTTCTGCGTAGTCACCTGGGATTTTTTACCTCTTTCTGGAACCAATTTCTGCTGGCTACTGTGCAGTGTTACCCATGCTGAATAGGAGTAAAGTGTTCTCCCTTTAAAGATGGTTAAAATGGGCTTACTCCTAATTGACGCGTTTAGCTTGTGTATATGTCTCTTATATATAATATAGAAAATGTACACAGGGTCTGGAAGTTAAATCCCACCTGTGGACTGCAGTACCTAGTGTAACATACAGAAAGTGGGCCTGGAAAACAAGGCTTCAGGCATGTCATGTATAACCTGATTGCAGCCGCCTAAAAGCCTGCTTTGAAGGCCTGCCAAATTCACCCTTTTAACTGATAGGAAATATTAACACCTTGGCTGCTAGGTGTTTTCCCCTCCTGTGCTGCAGGCACCCACTTTCCCATTGTTCATGACGAGCTCAGCTCGTCATCAGCATCGAAAGGGTTAAAGGACCCCAAAGCACTTCTATCTGCCTTCAAGTTAGGGTTCATAATAGTTAAGAGTGAATCGTGTGGTATTTGAAATGCATTTTCCCAGAGTGTTTAGGAATAAAACAGCATTATCAATATAGCAAGCACATAGGAAAATTCAAATGATAGATTATACACTTTAATATGTAACCTTTGACCTGTATCATTGACAGACTATATTCAAAGGCATACCTAATATTTATTTAACCTTTAATTTAACTATTACATCAATTTCTATCCAATATATTAAAATGTAACTTTAAAAGGTTACCTTTACCCTTCCTGAAGCTTCTGGGTACAAATTTTAATTAGCTTTCAGCCACTGCCCAGTTTGTATTTGGCCTAAATGAGTTGTAAAAGAGGTGCATTTTTCCTCTGGCAGGAAAACCAGTTGGGGTGCACTGAGGAATTGAACTTCAAAGTTGTCTATCCTGTCATATGTAATTGTCAGTGTACACCTGCAAAGGCTCAAGTCAATGTCCCCCCATTCAGGCTAGCACCAAACCCAGTGAGAGGAAGCTACCCTAAGAATTGGTTTTCAGTGACCTCTGATGAGGGGACTGTTCATTTTCCTGACCCCACCTCTGCAAATGGGAGTAACACTTTCTCCTTCTTGAGTGAGGGGAACTGTTTGATTGTTTGCAATAGGGCAAACAGGAACTACTGAAAAAGTAGATAGGTTTTTACCCCATTGGCTAGGAAGGAGACAGGGGTCACTCATGCCCATTAACTAATGCCAAGAATAAAGATGACACCCCAAGGCAACCATCCATTTTAGAATTGTTCTGAACCTGCAGAAGATGACTAGGCCTGCTGACTATGACCTGAAACGAGCCCTGAATGAGTGGACCTGCTACACCTTGTACAAAGGACCGAGACATGGACTCTAAAGTTCAGTTGGGTGATATCCTGTGTGGCTACAGAGAAACAAAAGGCTGAAAAACACTGCTTTCATGAAGAGCCCAGCTGACCAGTGACAACTGGAACTGGACTGTACTTTGCTATTGGTGTCTGTCTGACACCCTGAGAGCCTCTTTGTCCCCTTCTCCTGAAGTCCTTGTGGCATT
Source organism: Lissotriton vulgaris (assembly GCF_964263255.1). Taxonomy (NCBI): domain Eukaryota; kingdom Metazoa; phylum Chordata; class Amphibia; order Caudata; family Salamandridae; genus Lissotriton; species Lissotriton vulgaris. The sequence continues at coordinate 1,085,524,723 of NC_141697.1, read as the reverse complement.
AGAAGTGTACTAATGTGGTTGTTTGGGCAGCACAAGATAGTACCGAAACATTTGAAATCTTTTCCTGTAGGGCTTTAGTGGAAACCAGTGGAAAAAGTATCAGACTGGCTGTTTCACATTGGTGGAATGGATTTCAGATTCATCCAACTCAAAGATAACTGCATTGTTGCGTGCTTATCTAGGATCCTGATCGATACTGTGACCTTATGCCCCTATTCGGCTATAAATCCATTTATTCCCTATATTGGCATAACCGTTCAAGTGCGATATTCAGAAAGTCATCTCTGGCCTCACACGAACAGAGCCACATTCCAGAATAGTTCTCTGCCACTTCCTTTGCAACCAATTAGTGCAATGACAGAGCAGAATTCACTATCTGAGATTCCTAGATTAACACTCCGAGTTCTTCAACAAGATAAAAACTCAGCAAACCTGGAAATCCCCGCTTGCTGTGTTTTGATTAGTAATGAAACTCTAATGAGCAACTGATAGCTATCACTTCCTAGTGACATCTTTAATTGACGTCTTATGTCCAGCAAACTTACGTCAAACCAGGCACCTGTCAGGTATAAATATTACCAACGTTGCCTTAAGCAATGAGCGTTCCTGTTGCTGCAGCTTGCTGCCCGTCGCCTGAAGCTGCTGATACCATTATCGCTGCTAAAGCGAACAATGGTGTGGTGTAACTAGGAGCTGAACAGCCGTCCCTCTGCGAAGAGCCCAGCAGATCCCAAGCTGCCCGCGGACGCTGTCCCCCCTCCTTCTCCTCTACGCGCTGAAGAAGAGACGCTGCCTTTCTCCTGCAGAGAAATCCAGCTCCAGCGTTTCTAGTCTGCCCTCACGGGTGACTGGGATACCGAGTTCCCCCTGAAGGAGATACCAGACCTCCATCATTCTATTCAGAGGTATGGTGTTGACTAAATCCTTAGTGAGAATTCTTGAAGCAAACCTTGGCAAAACCAACTTAACTGCAGCTACTTACTTACTCCCCTCCCAAGTATTAGGCTTAGGTCAGGTACACTGGGGTAGGCGTAGTTAGAAGCACCAGTTGAGTATTTTAGCCTAATGTATATATGAATGTATATATGTTTTATTACTTTTAAACCATTGTATGGCTAAGAAACCATATCAATGCTTTTACAGTATTATCTTGCAATACTTATCTTACTGTACGTACTTTTTATCATAACAAGTCTTGCAATTGTGGCAATACATTTCTCTTGTACGAGAAGAAAGACTGTTCAATAAATGTTAACCCTTTATTGACAAACGCCCGTCTCTCTATTCTCTACATCTCGTGAAAGTAAACTGCACTAACCTGACTGAGTAAAATAAATGTCTATTGTTTCACACGACCCTAGAGATTGACTCTTGATCTGAGGAGCAAAGTTGTCATGTTGCACGGTTGTTGGAAAGCTGAATCCCTTCTTGTCTGTGCCAGGGAAGCTGATCACTTACTATGCAGAGAAGAAAGTTTCCAGTGACCTCTGAGCTAGTTGGTAACACAGCCAATTAAGTTTAGCATAGTCAGTGGAGGCCTGGAAGATCCGCACTTCTACGTCGATACTACTGTTTATGTTATTCCAATGCGCAGGGCCTAGTGGGACACTAGGAACTACACTACATGGCGCCCAAACGTTTGGTAAGGCGATAAACTAACGCAAGACATTAGAGCAGAGGTCTTCAAACTTTTTGATGCCGAGACCCCCTTGTAAAACCTTTTTAGGCGTAACGACCCCCTTCCGACAAGTTTCTAGAAACTGGTACTCCTCATCATCAACAACTATTGACAACCATAGTGTGCCTGTTAGACCTCATCACATTCATCCATCATTCATTCATCCACCCACACTTTCACATATCCATCCATCCATCCACCCTTTCATCCTTCCATCCATCCTTTATCCATCCACCCTTTCATCCATCCATTCACCCATCATTCATCCACCCACCTTTTCACACATCCATCCATCATTCATCCATGCAACCTTTATCCATCCATACATCCATCCTTCATTTATCTACCCTTTCATCCTTCCATCCATACATACATCCATCCTTCATCCATCCACCCTTTCATCCATCCATCCTTCATCCACCCTTTCATCCATCCATCCTTCATCCATCCACCCTTTCATCCATCCAATCATCATTCATCCACCCATCTTTTCACACATCCATCCATGCAACCTTTTATCCATCCATCCATCCATCCATCTACCCTTTCATCCTTCCATCCATACATAGATCCTTCATCCATCCACCCTTCCATTCATCCATCCATCCTTCATCCATTCACCCTTTCATCCATCCATCCATCCATCCTTCATCCATTCACCCTTTCATCCATCCATCCTTCATCCATCGACCCTTTCATCCTTCTGATGTAAATAAATAATTTACTCTCTTAATTTCTATGCAGGTAAGTACTTAATCAATAATAACTCAGATCGGGTGAAAAAAAGACAGAGTCCGTGGTGTTAGAGTTCTAAGGGTTTTATTCCTTAAAAAGGAATGGTCATGGCCAGGATATCATGTTCTGACCACCACACAGGGTGTCAGAAGGGATAGATGAGCGCGCTAACATTTTATTAACAGTACATAGCTTATATACTTATTGTACACCATTGAAAACAGTATAGAAGGCGTAACAGCTGAGAGAAGACAAGATAACAATATACACGTGGTACATGTGCGTAATCAAGAGGCGTGAACTAGAGGTGTGTTCTGGAAACGTCACTGATAGGTGTCACAAAGGGGTGCTACTAACAGAAAATGTGGCAATGTCAGCAGAAATCGGAAGCTTGGATGCGTGCGCAGCTGCATGACGTGTAATTGGAGGGGTGCAGGGGACTTGACATTTACACTGACGGAAAGAGACAGAAGTCTGGCATGTCAGATCAACTTGTGCTTCTATCATATCTGATATCTGATGTTTAGGAACTAAGCTATCTGGGCGGAAAGGTCTCTAGAGCAGAAGCTATTCTATACTTGCTGTGAGTGCGTGTATAAGCGCCTGAGTGTCTGTATGAGAAGCGTGGGGGCATGGGGCCTTCCATGGAAGCATGGCAACGAAGCTATGAATTACTTGCACAGAGACAGGTCGGCCCTTTAGCCCTGTAGCTGAGGAAGGATGTTTACTGAAGCTAGCAGGCAGGAATGTATTTTCGGGGAGGGAAACAGATAACTCGAAGGTTATAGTCAATCTTGGCAGGCAGCAGGCTGAGCCGAGCGCGAGGGGCCGCGCTGAGAGTAAGTCAGAGTTCACGAGTACGGGGGCTGCCTGGGCAGAGATTTCTCGGAGTCAGAAGCCAGAAAAGAGGCTCGGTGGCAGAGATTCAGGGCCTACTTCAGCCAGAGCTGAAAAACGTAGGAGTACACTACAAAAAGACGTTGGCATAGCATACTTAGGAACGGACCATTCGACCCATTCATGGTGGGTCTGAAAGAGGACATGTTAACGTTGGACGCAAATGTATTTGCGTCTTCATAGCTGACACAGGAGGGAAGTTACATGCACTTTAACTCGTACATGGAGACGGTGGGGTACTCGCTAGGGAACACAACTTGACCATAAAATTTATATTACCTCATTCCCTCCTTGTTCCCTACGGACCCTTCATGATATATAGATCCTCATAAATCGATCGGTTTGTTCTTGTAACATTATATGTTCATCTTTCTTTCTTTGACTGTTCGAGAGACAACTGGAATGTTCAATGCACGAGGTGGCACACAGTCCACATATCGCTGGCCCACACTGTAGGCACAGGCAGCAGCTGAATACTATAACAAGGCCAATGCCTAGGAAGGATAAGATCTTCCATCCCCAAGCTGTTAACGTTGTCCAGAACCAACCGGACCAAGTCCAGGTGCCTGGATTCTGATGTATCTGATTCGCAATTTTATGCAGACGGGTAATAGCTTCATAGACAGATGGTGCATTTTGTGGGATGAAAACGCAGCAACTTGACCCGATGACCTTACAGGCTCCACCTCTATCTGCCAAGATGACGTCAATAACAAGACGATTTTGAAGGACAACAACCCGCATGGCAGATTGCTCCTCTGTTAAGTTACCTAAGGCGGAGGCAGTTTCATGTACTACTGCTTCAAGTGTTCTAGTTAATCTACGTATTAATTTACTGTTTTGGACAGGTCCTAGAAAGAAAAAGAATCCTTTATTGAAATCAGTGTACTGTTCCCATGCCGTTTCTGTGTAGTCGACAAGTGGAATATCTCTTTTGGGTCTATTCGGTACTAGATTCGTATTTCTATGGTAATCTGGAGGAGCTAGAAAAACAGGTGGCAGAAGGAATGCAATGTAACAGGTACCATCCCAATCAGGAGGCAAACGTATGTATGCGGTATGACCACAAACAAAATAGGAGTGACTGATAGCTTTAAAAGACGATTTACCATGATCACTGAATTCGACCACAGTAGTGCATTTACTATGACCTACGTGTACTGAACCTTTCTTGCTAACACATAATTTACCTGTGACTGGTAATACTAACATATGGGGCAGAACTGGAGCATCCTCGGATTCTACAGTAAGGATCATAAGGCTAATTGTGTAATTACCTAATCCATATACTTCATTTTCTAGATCAGTTCCTATTCGAGTGGGAAGTCCCTCTTTATCAGGATAACAGACGTTGAACAGGACTAAGTTCAAGTTTCCCCAAACCCAGCCCCCATCGGAAACAGCAATATCAGGATCTAAGGAATTAATTATTTTAAACCATGCCCCACAGGAGCCATTGTGAGTGAACGGGTACGGAAAGAGGGGCAGAGCTCCCTTGTAATTCTGGTAAGGAGGGAGTCGGCCACATATCCAGCAGTCGGTAGCATTATTTGTCTGATGGGAGTGGTGTAACATACTAATGAATGTATTGTTGCGCAGCGCAAGTCTGTAAGAGAGTTCATGTGCAGGAAGTTCACTAAAAGTGTGTTCAGCAGAGACATTGTAAACAGATTGTTCACGCCTGAAAATAGGCCAATATATAGGTAGCAGAATGCTGGCAATAATAATTAGAATACTTAGAAAAAACATTATTAACAACGTCACTATACAGTGACTACGCAGTGATTTGCAGTATGTACGTTTCTTTGCTTCTCTCTCTCTCTCTCTATCTCGATCTAGGGGATACATGTCAGAAACTATTTAACCGATTCACCTAGGGGAGGACTTAAACAATTAAACTGTCTGACTTGCTAGATCGGAGTTTCATACGATATAGTTCTTGGGGAGTCTTTTCTCGTTCGGTAACGGTAAAGTCTTTTTCCTCAACACAGTCTTTGGTGGGGGTGGACGAGTCAGAGTCCTGTTTTAGTCCGTTTTTTAGTTCATTGCAAAGTTTGATGTGACTCGTGTGGACCCACCCCTTTCTCCCCTCTATCTTCACGGCGGTCCTCGTGGTGAGAAGGACGGTCTTCGGTGTTTTCCAGCGGGGCTCCAATGGATTTTTCCGGTCGAAATTCCGGACGAGTACCAGGTCCCCAGGGCGGACCTCATGCGCCTTTACATCGGTGTTGTCAGGGAAGGCTGCGGCAACCTGTGAACGACATGATTGGAGTGCAGACATCAAGGAGGCAAGGTAATCTGTCAACATATTGCAATCAACATCAGTTATTTTCTTCGGAATGGGCGTCCCCCACATATTCGGTGGTCTGCCAAAGACCACTTCGTACGGGGATAGCCCTGATCTTGAATGGGCGACCATTCTCATGTAGAATAGTGCCACGGGCAGGGCGACTATCCAGTCGACCCCCTTTTCCTGACAGATCTTTGCAAGGCGGATCTTTAGTGTCTGATTATGCCTTTCTACAAGGCCTGCTGCTTCGGGGTGTCGGACACAGTGGAACCTCCACTGATATCCTAGTAAAAGGGAAACCTGTTTCATCAACTCGGACGAGAATGGCTGTCCGTTATCTGAATACACGACACGGGGCAAACCGTACCGTGGGAAGAATTCACGAACCAACTGTCGGGCAGTGGTCGGAGCAGTGTAGTCTGGAACTGGGTATGCTTCGGTCCAGCGGGACAGAGTACAAACAACTACAAGGACATATTTAAAACCTCGACAACTGTTCATCTGGATATAATCCATCTGGAGGACTTCAAAAGGGTGATCGGGAGGATGAAATCCACCTTGTTCTACAGGGACACTTTTACCTGGATTGAACTGACAACAGATCATGCAAGTACGCACTTTCTGTTTTGCTGCTGCTCGTAAGTGTTTGTTATACCAGAGATTCTGTAAACTGTCTAACATCGCCTTCTCTCCTAGATGTGCCGGGCTATGTGCTGTGTTTATCATGACTTGAACCATTGAGTCAGGGAGAAACCATATAGATTTTTCCTTCGTTATCCAACCTTGATCTGTCTGAATCCCTCCTAGTTCAGTCCATTTCTTTATTTCATCTGGCGTAGCATGTGTCTGAATGTCAATTACGTCTAGGGCGGGATCTCTAACTGCCATACACTTTATCGGTACTATTGTCTTTGTCACATCAGTAATCTGGATGTGAGTCAGTGCTGTATGTTTTGCTGTCTGGTCTGCCAGGTCGTTACCCTGGGAAACAGAATCTGTAACTTTAGTATGTGCCTTACACTTCATGACTGATATGCCCGAGGGCAAATGTATTGCTTCTAACAGCGCTTGAATGAGGGGACCGTGTTGAATCTTGGCCCCATGAGAGGTCAGGAAACCTCGTTCTTGCCAGAGGACTCCGAAGTCGTGTACAACTCCGAAGGCATAACGGGAATCAGTGTATATGTTAACATTTCTGTTCTTGGCTAGAATACAAGCTCGGGTCAGAGCGATGAGCTCTGCTGCTTGAGCAGACAGTGTGTCAATACGATGTGTTTCTTTAACTTCAGTTTCAGTGGTCACGGCATATGCGGCCACTAATTCTCCTGTACTTGTTCTCATGCATGAACCGTCCACATAAAGTGTCAGGTCTGGATTTGTCAATGGAACATCTGTTAAATCTCGTCTAGGCTTTGTTACTGCATTAATGATTTCTATACAATCATGTGGGGCTGGATCTGTCATAACTGTTGGTAATAGTGTTGCGGGGTTCAGGATACTGCAGCGTCTGATTTCTATGTGTGGCTGAAATAGTGTTAATTCATAACCTGTCAGTCGTGCTATAGTCAAGTGTTGAGTCTGGGTTCTGTTTAACAAAACCTCTACAGAATGTGGTACTTGAACTGTTAACTGATGACCTAAAACAATTGAGTCACTTTGTCTTATTGCTAATGCTGTTGCTGCTACTGACTTTAAGCACGCAGGGAGTGCTTGGGCTACTGAATCCAATGCACTAGAAAAATAAGCACAAGGCTTATGTGAACCTGCTTGATCTTGAGTGAGGACAGACAACGCTGTACCATCACGTTCTGTAACAAAAAGTGTAAACGGTTTGTTGTAACATGGTGTTGCTAAAACTGGTGCTTGGCATAATGCTTTCTTTAATTCTTCAAAAGCTTGTGTGTGTTCCTGAGTCCAAGGGAGGGCAGTCGAAGTCGCTGCCTCCTGTGTCGTTAACTGGATGAGTGGCTTGGCTAGAAATGCATACTGGGGAATCCATTGTCTGCAGTACGAGGTGAGGCCTATGAAGGCCCGCACTTCCTTTTGTGTCTGGGGTTGTGGCATATTTGCAATTAACTGAATGCGATCGGGAGTGAGCTGTCTCCCCACTTTGGACAGCAAGTGACCCAAGTACACAACTTGCTGAACACAGAATTGTAGCTTCGAAGGAGACACCTTGTGTCCCTTGTTGGCCAGAAAGTGTAGAACTGTCAGTGATGCTTTTTCACATTCGGGCTCACTTCGTGCGGTGATCAATAGATCATCGACGTATTGCAGTAAAGCGGTGTTAACTGGCATTTGAATACAATCTAGTTGTCTTTTCAGTGCTTGACTATAGATGCTGGGGCTTTCTGTGAATCCTTGAGGTGCGCGCGAAAATTTGAAACTGCGTCCATTTAAACTGAATCCGAAGAGATATTGGCTCTCTGGATCAATAGGCAAGCTGAAGAAGGCGTTCTTGAGATCAATTACAGTAAAGAACGTTGCTTCTGAATCAATAGCAGTCAATAGAGAGGAGATATCGGGGACCACAGGATACTGTGGAATAATGCATTTATTCAATTCTCGAAGATCAATCACCAGCCGATATACTGGCGGTGCATTGGGATCAGTACGTTTAAGAATCGGAATGATGGGTGAATTACAGATATTGGAGTCGGTCTCGACGACCACTCCTTGGGCAATGAGCTCTTCAATGATTTTCAGTAAAGCCACTACAGCATCGGGTGGTAACTTATATTGTCTGATTCTGGGTAATACAACACCTGCCTTGAGTGTAACGCGGTATGGTGTAATGTGCATACAGCCTACATCTGTTGGGCCTTTTGCCCACAAGTAATCTGGTAAATTTTTCAATCTGACATCAAATTCACGCAGAACATAATGACCCTTGAAATCCCGCAGAAAGAGTCTAACTCCCTCCGGGGAACAGCATATTATAGCTCCTAGAGCCTTCAATGTTTTAATTCCTAACAGATTTTCTGGACATGATTTCGTGAGTAACAGGTCTGTAACACGTGATAATGGACCCACAGCCAGGGGAACTGGTTCTGATACCTCATTTACAATAGGCTGTCCTGAAAAACCCAGGGAAACATTCTGTGAGCCTGAGAGGGGTGCCCCTGGAACTTCATCATGGCTTATTGTAGTGCGACTTGCCCCTGTGTCAATTAAAAACTTTCTGTCTTTTCCCAATACTTGACTGTGTACATAAGGACCTTCTTGATCTACAGGAATCTCAATAAGAGGCAAGCCACCTTCCCTCTCTAGGCTGTTTCATGTATATCGGGAGTATTCGGGGTAAGCGGACTGGGCATACTGGTACATCTGCTGTGAAACTTGCTGAGTTGCGGCAATGGGCTGTGGCTGTGGTACTGCTACGGTCTGTACTGGAGTCGAGGAAACATGCATAGGCTGTGTACCCTATGTATTCTGTGAAGACTGATGTTGGTTATGGTCTTGTCTAGGCGGATGCGGTCTTTCTTTAGTTTTACCTGTCGCTATGTTATGTTTCAGAACTGGGCATTCATGTACGTAGTGACCTGGCTGCTTGCAATAATTGCATGTCCCTTTAACGGGAGCTGCAGTGTGACTTGTCTGGGTCGCACCCTTTCTGTGACCATCGGATGGGACCGTCTGAGCTACTAACATTTTCATCTTTGTGTCTTTCATGCGTTTTTGTTCCTGATCTTGTTCTTCTCTGATTCTGTTCTGATGATATTGTAACATTTGTAACATCTGTGATGGCGTATTTGCTTGCCATGTACTCTCGACCTTGTACACTCTATTTTTGACTAACGGTAAGGAATTCTCGACTAATTTTGATACAAAAAGATGCGGGTACGACTCGCTACTTGGCTGGAGGCCACTATTAATAATAAAACATTTCTCGAATCTTGAATAGAAGTCACTAGTATCTTCATCATGTTTCTGTTTACAGGACGATATTGCATCCCAATCCTCTTTTCTAGTTGTCAACAACCTGGGCAGGACCTGTACTATCAAACCTGGTAATGCTTTAGTTTTGTCCCCAAGGCCTAACCCTGGGACCCGTTTCTTTTCTTCTTCCTCTATTTCTGCCCAGGCAATCTTTGTGTCTCCCACCTCCCATTCCTTTTCCTTCAGTTTCTCGAATATACCCGTAGGCAATAATACCTTCAACATTTTCATGATATCATCATACGTGTAATCCCCCATTAGTAACATGTCTTTAAGCTCTCTATGAAAACCTGCAGGGTCTTTATCATGACACGGTACTAGTTTCTTCATTTCTAACAGTTCTAATTTAGTCAGAGGCGTGTGTACATACACGCGTTTCAAGGTTTTATCCTCACCCATAACAGGGTGCACTTCTCGTAAGGGGTTCTGACTTTCAATACCACCCCCGCATTGCATGTGGTACATTTTCCTTTCTGGAGGTGGGGCGGGAACATATTCAGAGCTTACAAAGGTATCATATCTGTGTCGTTGTTCTAGAATTATTTGAATTAATTTAGTGCTTAGACCTCTCCATCTATCCATCAGTAGTGCTTCTAGTGTCTCGTGTAAGGGACCTGGATCGGAATAATGTTTTCTGTATTTAATGAGAAGGTGCTGAATCATATATACACCTGCTAATTTCTGTTCGTCGGGGGAGAGGTTCAGAAATGTCTGCGCTACTGTGTCATCATTATATATGTCTGCATTTTCGGCCCATGATACAGCTGATCGGGCTAGTTCTTGTTCATCCATAGAATTGAGTACATGGTACCCAACTCGATCTCGAAGCCTTTTATCAGTTTCCTGGAACTGATGCTCAGCAGAATTCGGATTTGTTAAGGCAGAGAAAAAAACTCTCTTGCTCTCCGGACGGATACCCTTCCTAAGGTAAGTTCCCTTACCTACATAGGCTATTGTTCCTACATTTCTTTCGGGTTCTTCCTGTTCTTCTTCCTCCTCGGAGGGAGCCTCTTCTTTCTCTTTCTGATGTACGGCTATCACTGCTTTCCTAATTTTCTTGTACATAGAGTCTATGCAATTCTGTCTGTCATGTTTTCCATCAGCTATATTTTGACCCCACTTGTTCAATGCATCTAATTCACTCTGATCTGTTCCGGGCCTGTCTCGTTCTCTTATTAGACAATTTATGAAAAATCGTAGTATCAGCGCTTGCATGCCAACTTTCTGTTTCTCCATGGCATCCTTAATACTGTCAGGGTCCTTTCCTGTCTGAACAAACTCATATATTCTGTCTAGACGCTCCTTCATTCCTGCATAGCATAACAAGCTATCAGTAGCAGATCTTAACCGTAATGATGCCAATATCATTAAATCGTCCTTTCCGGGTACTGGATCATATCTGCAAACTGACATGTTTTCTTTTAATGCGTCAAGGCGGGATGAATTAGAGGAGTGGGGAGACCTGTACGTGAGAGGACTCTGCATATCTCTGAGATTGAATCTGTGAGTTGGTGGCGGGGTCTGAGGACCCGCGGTCGCACCTCCTGAAGCGGACGCTTGTACATTACCTCCCTGTGGAGTCTGTATCTGAACTTGAACTTGTCGTTTAGGTGGATCAGGCAAACGTGGTTTCGGTAGGTCAGTTTTGAGTACGGGAAGTGGCGGGGCTGGCGGAACGGGGGAGGTCTGTTGCGGTACCGGCGGAACGTGACCTGGGGGTGGAGTGCCACCCCCGTCCCTGTCAGTAGGCAGGGCACGAACAGGCAGATTGGTGTAAGCTGGTGCTACATCGTCTAAGTATGAATTTAGGAATATGTCTTTAGTAGTCTTGAGCATTACTTTAGTTGGAACTAATGGTGACGGCAAATTTTTCGGTATTTCTGAAATGGCGTCAGGTGTACCCTCGGCCAAAAGATACATGTTGTTCACTTTGCTATTTCGGATGCGATCTATTTGTTCTGATTTTACTCGAATTCCTTCAATAACTAATTCGTTTTCTTGGGCCTTTTCTGATTCTTTAAGTCTGTCTTCTCTACGGAGTGCTCTTTCAGCACGTTTATGTGATTCCTTACGCCAAAATTCTATGGCGTCTTTCTGAGATTGTCTGGCTTTCTTTTTCCGTAATGCTTCTTCTACCTTTATGATGCACTCGGCATCCCATGTTCCGTTAACTGGCCATCGGTATCTTTCCTCTAGGTGCTTGGTATAATCGGTCCATAACTCTAGATACAATATGGCGTCTATGCCATGTTTGTTATACATGAAATTACCTGGAGTGTCCCTAGGGGGGATCGGAATTTCTTCCTCTAACATCCCTTTCCTAGTTCCTATCTGCTTTAACTTGTTGAAAAACGGCATTGTGCCTACTTGATACTGAAATGCTCGATCCTTGATACTTAATTCTGAATGTAACTATTTATACAAGAAAACACAATAATGCACAAGGAAAACAATCACATTCATACCACGACATTAATCACAAAAACATTTAAAATATAGATGACTACCCCACTATACTAGATGTACTGCTCAACAGTACAGATACACTGTTGTAACAGTGCAAAAATTCAGAAATTCGGAATACTAGATATACTGCTAAACAGTACAGATACACTGCCTAAAAACAGTGCAGACCGGACTTGCGTACCCAAACCCGTCTAGATACGACCCAGCAATGGTACTCACCGGGAAGCACGGAAACAGAAGGCCTCGGAAAACTCGACTGGACTCGACTCGATACTTCGGAAAACTTCGGAAAACTTCGGGAATTTTCGGAAAACTTCGGAAACCTGGTGGGCCTCTTGACACCTCGGACCTTGCTTCTTTCGGCTAGGCTCTGGTCGGGATCCTCCGCACTCCTCACCGCCTCGTCTGGGCACTGATCGCAGTCTTCGTCACCTCCGTGGGTCAGAGGGAGATGCAGGAAATCCTGCCGGTACGCGTATGTTCCTTCTAACTGATGGCAGGGGACAGAGCTTGCAATGCGCCAACCGGCGCGTGAGGTGGGGGAGGGGTCCCTGTTCGGGCGCCAAAATGATGTAAATAAATAATTTACTCTCTTAATTTCTATGCAGGTAAGTACTTAATCAATAATAACTCAGATCGGGTGAAAAAAAGACAGAGTCCGTGGTGTTAGAGTTCTAAGGGTTTTATTCCTTAAAAAGGAATGCTCATGGCCAGGATATCATGTTCTGACCACCACACAGGGTGTCAGAAGGGATAGATGAGCGCGCTAACATTTTATTAACAGTACATAGCTTATATACTTATTGTACACCATTGAAAACAGTATAGAAGGCGTAACAGCTGAGAGAAGACAAGATAACAATATACACGTGGTACATGTGCGTAATCAAGAGGCGTGAACTAGAGGTGTGTTCTGGAAACGTCACTGATAGGTGTCACAAAGGGGTGCTACTAACAGAAAATGTGGCAATGTCAGCAGAAATCGGAAGCTTGGATGCGTGCGCAGCTGCATGACGTGTAATTGGAGGGGTGCAGGGGACTTGACATTTACACTGACGGAAAGAGACAGAAGTCTGGCATGTCAGATCAACTTGTGCTTCTATCATATCTGATATCTGATGTTTAGGAACTAAGCTATCTGGGCGGAAAGGTCTCTAGAGCAGAAGCTATTCTATACTTGCTGTGAGTGCGTGTATAAGCGCCTGAGTGTCTGTATGAGAAGCGTGGGGGCATGGGGCCTTCCATGGAAGCATGGCAACGAAGCTATGAATTACTTGCACAGAGACAGGTCGGCCCTTTAGCCCTGTAGCTGAGGAAGGATGTTTACTGAAGCTAGCAGGCAGGAATGTATTTTCGGGGAGGGAAACAGATAACTCGAAGGTTATAGTCAATCTTGGCAGGCAGCAGGCTGAGCCGAGCGCGAGGGGCCGCGCTGAGAGTAAGTCAGAGTTCACGAGTACGGGGGCTGCCTGGGCAGAGATTTCTCGGAGTCAGAAGCCAGAAAAGAGGCTCGGTGGCAGAGATTCAGGGCCTACTTCAGCCAGAGCTGAAAAACGTAGGAGTACACTACAAAAAGACGTTGGCATAGCATACTTAGGAACGGACCATTCGACCCATTCATGGTGGGTCTGAAAGAGGACATGTTAACGTTGGACGCAAATGTATTTGCGTCTTCATAGCTGACACAGGAGGGAAGTTACATGCACTTTAACTCGTACATGGAGACGGTGGGGTACTCGCTAGGGAACACAACTTGACCATAAAATTTATATTACCTCACTTCCATCCATCCATCCTTCATCTGTCCACCCTTTCATCCTTCCATCCACAAAATTCACCCTTCATCCATCCACCCATCATTCATCCACCCACCTATTCTGTGCCTCTCTCTCTCAAAAGGAATGCTTGCCCCTATACTTCTGCTAGTAAACGACAACGCAGGTGGTGCATAAATGAGATTAAGGCACCTATTTCCGGAACATATGTTCAGTGAAATAAGTTTACATTGTACATTGCTAGCCATTATTACATAAAATGTTCTTTCTGAATGCGTACTTGTTCTGCATATCCAAAGTTACAAGCATACTTAACAAGCACACCTACACATTTTGACTAGCTGACGATAGTCTTGAAATTATGTTTACAAAAATGAACTGAGAAAAAATATATATTTGTACTCACCCCCTAGTAAAGTGTTTTGAACATCACATTTAGTTACAACAATCAAATACCACATTGAATAATTAGACCCCGTAAACAACTGCCCTCAAAGTCTGCAAACTGACAGAATCTGCGACCCCCTTCCCAGGACTCCACGACCCCCCTGGGGGTCGCGCCCCATAGATTGAAGACCTCTGCATTAGAGTAACTCAGTCGTGCATATTTCACACCCCTTTCTCCCGTAAATACTTCAATAGACGTCTGGAGTGGGTGAAAGGTTAAAATCCGCCCGAACTCAGTAGGAAGAGATTCTTATGTAAAGCTCTGGTTTATTCAACGTTGAAGGATACAGTGTTCCAAAATATTGTGCATCTAATCTTTGTCTCCTTGGAGACCTACTCTGCAAACCTTGCATTTATACAATGCCAGGAGAAAACGGAACCACTTGGGCCGCAGTAGATGCGACTCAGCAGGGTCCCGAACACACAGACCCGGATGCAATTATCATCCCGGTCCACTTAAGAAAGTCTGTAACGTTAAAACTTATAGAAAACGGACTGACACCTAAAGGTGGTACAGTAATTTTCGTGATAGAGGCTCACGAATATCGGCAGACAGAGGTATTCTATTCATGGATAAACTTTCGAGCGGCAAACGCTACAACAAAAGAGTTTCACTATTACAAAATAGAGGAACCTCCGGAAGAGTACGCTCCTTTCGAGGAGACTGAAATCCCACTAAAATTCTAAGAGCACCTGCTCTGGTTTAATGGTGCCCTAAAACATAATGATCACATTACCAGGCTCGGTCCACTAGGTAGACCAGGAGCAACGTGGCCGGTTCTAGCCAGCTACACACCACACCCGGACATTGGAAAAATGTCAAAAGAAGAACTCTTATTTAACATAGGAGAATTAACAAAAGCGTATAGAGAGTTAGTAAAATTATTTATTAAAAATAATTCAAACACTCCTAAAAAGAGCTGGGATGGAAATAAACAATCCACTCCCAAGGAAAAAGTTTTCCAGTCCAGAGGAAGGTCTCCTCGACGGAGGGAAAGAACTCCGACTCGAGAACACCAGTCTCCCCAGAGGGAGACCTCTGAGAAAAGATATAACCTTAGAAATAGGGATAATTTGAAAAAACCTGATAGATATCAAAGTATTGATACACGTCCCTCTCGATCTTTTTCGCAGAAATCGGAAAGAAGAGGACGGTCAGACCCAGGAGAGCACACCAAGTCCAAAGACAAGGAACCTGCTCAGAGTAAAAAATCTAAATTTTCAAAAAAGAAGGTAGCCAGTATTAGAGTAATCAACCATGCCGAAAATACTGAGGACACAGTTGAAAAACGGGGAGTGGGCATTGACAATGTTGGACAGTGCAGCAGAAATCAGTATAGCGCGCAAGATCTTGATGAGTCATCTGGAGACAGTGGACACGAATGAATACATTCAGGTTGAAACTGCCGACACCAGACTTAGCGAGCCCCATAAAATATACGAAATAACATTGCGTATAGAGAGTGATAAGACTAGGAAAATAAGAGGTCTATTTTGGGATAAGCTCTCAAAAGGCTATGATATTCTGTTAGCTGAAAAAGATTGGCCCCCAGAGTTTGTCAGGGAGTGCCCTCATGGCGAAGAAGTAATTATGCCTGCCTTCTCGAATCACGTTCCGATTCACAAAAAATATACATATGCAAGGAAATGGGCAGTAGCCCAGGCACCGGCATTATATAAAAATCATGTAGGATGGGATGAGGACTCTCCTCCTCACAAAATCCAATTAAAAAGTGAACCAACTGCCCAACGGCAGTATCCCATTAAGCAAGAAGCTAAAAAAGAAGTCAGGGAGATCTTAGATCAACTTGAATACCAGGGGGTGATTGAAACATGCACCTCTCAAATGAACAATCCTTTGTTTCCTGTCTCCAAGCCAGACAATTCATATCGTCTAGTTTTGGACTACAGACACCTTAATACATGTTGTAAAACTTTTGCAGTACAAAACTCGCATAGTGCAGCCCTAATGAATAACATAGTTAGGAAAAAATATAAAACGACATTAGACATATCTAATGGTTTCTTTTGTCAAAACATTGCACCGGAAAGCAGATATTTGACCGCTTTCTCAGCATTTGGGTCGCAGAAAAAATTCTGTCGACTCCCACAGGGGTTCAAGAACAGCCCAGGACTATTCTCAGCTAGGGTAACAGAGTTACTACAAATATATGATGATGAGGCATTATCTTACGTAGATGATATCTATCTCACAGACGACGACTTGGATACTCACTTGAAAAGAGTGAACACCATTATACTTGGGTTCGCAGCAGAGGGTTACAAATTCAACTTTAAAAAGTGTCGAATTGCCCATCTGACAGTACTATTCTTAGGGTACGAGTTATCAAGTGAAGGGAAAAGCCTAGCGGACAACTTCTTAGAGAAGTGCGCTGTACTCCAAGCTCCAAAAACGCTGAAGAATTTACAATCCATACTAGGTTTTCTGAATTTCGGAAGAACTTACATTCTAAATTACGCAGAGAGGGTTAAACCTCTCTACGAACTAATTAAACCTGATTTTAAACAAATCAATTGGACTCAAAAACACACAGAAATTTTGAGATCACTGCAAACAGACATGTTAGCAAAAACTAAATTAGATACATGTGACAACACACGCGATCTTGTAATCCGAGTCATCCCAGGAAGATGCGGATTCACGTTCCTAACCTCTAATGAGGGAGAAAAGGTACCTATTTCAATTAAATCTCACTTGTACACACAAGCAGAAAAAACATTCAGTCTCACAGAAAGAACTGTGAAAGCAGTGCAAATCGCATTAGCATTGAAAGAGAACTAGCACATGGTAAAAGGATTAATATCCTCACAGCGGAATCCGCCTTCGAGGCGCTATTCAGCCCAGTAAACCTGCCTACAGTGTCACTGGATCCGAAATGGATACAGTGTGTAGATTCTCTAGGAGCGGAAGATGTGAAATACTATTTCGCCCCGCAATTCGAAGAACTGAATGATTTAGAATATGAAGAAGAATATCCTCTGCCAATCGAAATTCTGCCTCTCCCACAATACGCCTGTATAATCTATACAGATGGATTTGTACAGCATTTCAACGTAGAGAGAAAATCCTATGATGCAGCATGTGCGATTATTAAAGGTCGTTGGCTGTGCGGTAAATTCAGACCGAAAGTAACAAAAACTGAATCTGTAAGAAACTGTTCGGTTCAGAGAACTGAAATCAGATGTTTAAAGATGGCGCTCGAAAATGCAGAACGTGAATTCCCGACACTTATCGTGTGCGATTCTCATTTTTGCGTCAACTCTTACAACAATAAATTGCAGAGGTGGATTAAAAACGATTACAAAGATGACACAGGTGCCACAATAAAGCATAAAATGCTCTGGAAACAGGTAGCTCTTTTACACAAAGAACTACAAAAGACTCACGTGATTCACGCACATAGTCTTCAACGTGATGGCGTTCACGTTGCAGGGAATTCATTGGCTAATACAGCCACAGCGGAAGCAACTAAACCGGCTTCCGTAGCCACAAAAAAACGTACAGAAAAATACATAAACGGGGAAACCATGCTGGCAGTAAAAACGACCGTAAAAGGCGACTGTGCAGCACTGCCCGTGAACTATCCACTCAATTATGCATACGTAATCGATGCAAACTCCGTTCCTTTTGCTCGAAACCCTGGAGTGGGGGACAGAGTAATTCCAAACAGGAGCAGGAGGGGCTTCCTCTTACTGGAAGCACACATGGGGTTGGGTCTGAGACATCAAACAATTAAGGATTCTCTGAAAGAATTACAATCAGAATACTGGTGGCCAGGAATGAGCATAGATATTCAATGTTTTGCTCAAAATTGTGAAGACTGCAACAGAGATCGCAGTAATGAACAGGCCAGTGTAGTTTCAGGATCCCTGCTAGACAGCATAAGGCGGTCTATCTGCGCAATCAAAGAAGAGAAGCGCGTCCCATTGTACACAGTTAAGGCTAAAAACACTTAAAAAATGAGGCCCCCAGCGCTCGGCTAACGCTAGAACGGTTATAAAAGATTTGCGAGTCTTTATCGGCACAAACGCAATTACCACATTCCATTCTGACCAGGGTCCTGCTTTCAGCTCTCGAGCTTATAAGGAGGCCATGGCCAGCATGGGAATTGGGTTGCGGTATTCTTGTCCGTCGCACCCCGAAGGGAATAGTGTGGTAGAAAGAAAAAACTGTGACATAAAGCAATCTATAACAGCGAAGGTATTAGGTTCAGGCGCTGGGTGGGTCTAACATTTCATAAGTGTCCAGACTAGTCTTAATAACTTGCCAAGAAATTCTCTAAAAAGGTTTCAGCCCATACGAACTATTGTTCGGAATTAGAATGAACATTCAGGACCTCGATAGTCAAATGTCAGTGGTACAAGAAAAAACAACAAACTTTGACATCAAAGATTGTTTGGCTGTTTTACAGGAACTGAATGAAACAAGAAAATCCTTAAGCAACATAAAGTTAAAGCAACAGCCAGATACCACTGACGAGGCACCACAAGCAAGGGCCCCAGCAAGGCCTGTCTGGATTCCAAAGATTGGGGATCTAGTCAGAGAAAAGATCGCGGTGAAAAAGGAATTTGGGCCTTCTTACAGAAAAGCAGTACCTGTCTTGGCAGTCACCGGAACAAGATCAGTAGTACTACCGCCCCTTGCTGGTAAAAAGGAGAACAGAGTTGTGTCCATCGACCTGGTAAAACCACAAGCATGTGGCCTATAATCAACAGTAGGCCCAGTGGACTCCCAAGAAACAACAGAATACCCAAACTTGCAACAATCCAAGAGGTTCAAACTGAAAGACTAATCACATTCGATCAGCCTGCAGTGCACGGTGAAGGACTATGCAATAATGCCATGGAACTCGTGCCTCTTGAGACACAGATTGAAACAGTTTGTCAAGAAACAACACCAGTCTACAATAATGTGGCATCAGAATCTGCTACTGAGAGACAGATTGAAAGAACAATCCCAACAATTGACAGAACTGCCTCTGGTTATTTCATCAACTTCGACAACTTCTCTGAAGATCAAAACGACCCCGAAGTGATGCCAGAAACAAAAAAGACTTTAAAAAAAAAAGCAACAGAACTCTTTCATCAACTAAAAGAAATCTACCTTGTTTCCCCTTGGTTAGGGTTCTGGTTCGGTCTAGGTGTATTTTTCCTCCTGCTTTGGCTCATCATGGTACTTTGTTTGGGAAAATTCATTGAGGGAAAATATAGTACAATGGACACAGCAAGTCAGAACATCAACCTAGTCCTGAAACCACACAGATCATCCCACGTGAAGAAAAGAGAACTGTCAACAGTAAATGTCACAGCAATTCCAATACCTGGTGGGGTAGTATGGGAGAAAACTGACTATGAGATCTATGGTCCGGTCGAAATCCTGAAGTATCCTCATCAACTGAAGGTTTCATTAAGTGACTTTGTAAATCCTAGTACATTCTCTGATGATTGGGACTTTAACAGTATTAATGACATGATGTCTGATTTAGTAATGTCAGCTAGATTCACAGATCATGATTATTTACAAGGTTCATCTAGTTATGAGCAATTATTCTACTACACACATTATGGTGATCATTATTTGCATAAATCTGCACAGCCTAGAAATGTTTTTATGTATAATCAATGGGAACATTGTGCTACACCACCTAAAAGCAGTTCTAAAGCATTTTTTGAGAAATTCAAATACTTCTCAGGGTTTAACACCAGTAATGCAGAAACGTTTTATTACAAACTGTTAGATAAAACAGGAATGAAAACAATGCTGACAAATTCTAAATTGATATATTCAGAAGCATTTTATGACAAAATGATGACATTTGGTTTTGATTATTGGAAAAATAACATTGAAACGAAAACCATTTGGGGTACAAAAGATTGGCAGCTACAAGGCCTTGAAGCACTATTTAGAGCCTGCATGATACCAGAACAAATGATGTTTTTAAATTACACAATACACCAAACATCCTGTCCTGGCCTAGCTAAGATCAAAGACCTTAAAAAACCGTCTATTCCAAAACCAATACCTGAGAATGCAACTACAGATATTGAGTTAGACGTTTCCCAAATTTTAAATTTCAACAGAACACATCCTGATTGGAAAAAGTGGTTAATCTGTCCTACTGACACAAACAGCTGTCAAGATAGATTCCTGAATAAAACCCAGGGGTTAAAAATGGCCAGACTAGACCCTAGATACTCCCAGAGACAACATCCAGGGATAATAACAACATACAGTGTAGGGAAACTCTGCCTTGAATGGCTAACATCATCCACACTGGCTGAAATTAAGCAACACTTGTCTTTACTAAAAGATGGTGCTGATTTGCGCGATTTCATTCTTGGACCACGCAAACAGCGTCAAAAGCGTTTCATAGCGACCAGTATCTATGCTGCCTACAACGAAGCTTGGAAAGTCAAACAAATTGAAACAGCTGAAAAAATACGAGAAATTGATCGTATTAATTTGGAGAAATCACTTTCTGTAGTAGACAATGGGTTAATGACTCTGTCTTCCAGAATATATTCGTTGGACAATATTGTATCCTCTGCCTTTGATGTGATAGATAGAGACTTGCTAATGTTACAACATGGCCAGTCACAATTACGTTCTAATATACAACTAGGCTGGACGCTGCAAAATCTTCGTTCAGGCTATGTGCCTTGGCGTTTAATCAACACAACATCATTATTTTCCATTTTTAACCTTACTGATAAACAGATCAGTTTGGCACAGAAAGGAGCAGACTATACAATCCTGAGCATCGAAAAACTTGAGAGATTACCATTGACAATGTCAGAGAGTCCTGTCATTGAATGGATAATACACGGAATTATCACTATTCCGATAACAACTTTCCGATTTAAAAAGTGCCTTGAATACATACCTACTGGCCAGTATGAACAATTGGGTAAAGGATATGTAAAATCAGAATGGAAATTCTAACAACCTTTCATGCCACCAGCTTGTCACACCTGCAACTCAGATAGAGCCCTTCTTTATGCAACTTGCTAACGGGAGTTACATTCTTAGAACGGATCACAGATGTTGTGGCCTAATGCCAGGGAAAAGTTATCTAGTAAGTGTAACATCCATGGTCAAATGCTGTATGCAGGCATTGTTCCCGAGCGGGCTTGCAGACACAGTGACTCCCATCTGGCCTCGTCTGAATCTCTATTCTATACGAATTGATACTTTAAGCAAAATGAAGTCTGTGCTTTTACAGACAACAGTGCCCATAACGTCATCAAAAGAGACGTATGATCTTCTAGTTGCAAGGACAGCTACTGAAGTTCATGAACTTTTATCAACAAATTGCCCCGTGCATTTCATAGAAATGCTTAGCCAACTCCTTAACATGTCTAGTGCCACAGGCATCCCAGGCATATTTAAGACGATTTTTACGGGACTACTAACACCCTTTCAAGCAATTTTGGGAATCGATCCTAATTTTGTCCACTCTGTTTTTGGCGGCATACCCTTATTTTTGGGACTTGTAGCAGGGATTTTATTTTTGACCGTCCTGCTTCGTTATGGCAAGCCAAAGCTCAGACATAGCTCCCATGGGAATGGAAGAGACAATCCTAGCAATGCGCTACCGGGACAGGATAACTAACGTCCTTGGATTGGCCAGGCTGAGAGATCTAAACATGACCTGGTTCCTTTCATTCAGACCTATATGGCAGAACTGTATCTTACCGGTACTTCGATGTATGCTATGCGGAGATGAGTGCGTGTTGGACATCTGTCTTTCACTTCCATCAGCAGTACCAATGGACGTTGATACTTTAGTCAGTCCAATAACGGCTCACGCATTGTGTTGTCCCCAGCGGCTACCAATCCTGATGACGGCATTCGTTGAGACTCCTGTGCTACGACTAGGTGGTAACAGTGGAGCAAGTGACAAAAGCAACATCACCCAGGTACAACCATCTTTGAGCATTGCTGATCCTGCCTATGATGACAGCAATCATTCTCACACCTGCCAAGTTACAGCGCTTTCGAATTTGGTTGAACTGTCACCTGATTTTGTAGACCAATTCTTTGAGAGCCTGTCTGATATGATGTTCTCACCCGAACAGAAACAATAACTTTAGAAGCTTTCCGACACACAGCGTTCCCATGAACTCTGAATTCGGCCTTCAGTTTTGATCAACAAAAACTGCTAAAAGCGTTGGAACTCTATTTCCCCGTTCAAGCATTAATTCTTTTGAATTGAACACTTTTTAATATTGACCCCTTTTTTGGCACGAACAATTCTTTGCTTAAGGTAAAAACTATTCTTAGTGAACAGAAGCTTCAACTTCTATTTCTAAACACATCTAGAGACATAACAACCTCACACCAGCCTCTAGCACATTTATTGCAATGCATTTATATGTGATGATTTATCTCGCCCTTCTTCTGTTTCAGAGATACTTCATGTGTAATTCTTTTTGCATAATCGTTCATTGATTTCATATGCAATAATTTTTTTATGATTTCTATGCTTCAGAAACGTACAGTACCTAAATTTCACGTATTACAATATACGCCTATTTCGAATGCATTTATGTATTTTGGGGTGGGCAATGTTACACATGCATCCTATTGCTCTAGTTTTAGTAATTTGGTGGACATGAACCCGTGGAGTGGGTGTTGCGTGCTTATCTAGGATCCTGATCGATACTGTGACCTTATGCCCCTATTCGGCTATAAATCCATTTATTCCCTATATTGGCATAACCGTTCAAGTGCGATATTCAGAAAGTCATATCTGGCCTCACACGAACAGAGCCACATTCCAGAATAGTTCTCTGCCACTTCCTTTGCAACCAATTAGTGCAATGACAGAGCAGAAGTCACTATCTGAGATTCCTAGATTAACACTCCGAGTTCTTCAACAAGATAAAAACTCAGCAAACCTGGAAATCCCCGCTTGCTGTGTTTTGATTAGTAATGAAACTCTAATGAGCAACTGATAGCTATCACTTCCTAGTGACATCTTTAATTGACGTCTTATGTCCAGCAAACTTACGTCATACCAGGCACCTGTCAGGTATAAATATTACCAACGTTGCCTTAAGCAATGAGCGTTCCTGTTGCTGCAGCTTGCTGCCCGTCGCCTGAAGCTGCTGATACCATTATCGCTGCTAAAGCACGAACGATGGTGTGGTGTAACTAGGAGCTGAACAGCCGTCCCTCTGCGAAGAGCCCAACAGATCCCAAGCTGCCCGTGGACGCTGTCCCCCCTCCTTCTCCTCGACGCGCTGAAGAAGAGACGCTGCCTTTCTCCTGCAGAGAAATCCAGCTCCAGCGTTTCTAGTCTGCCCTCGCGGGTGACTGGGATACCGAGTTCCCCCTGAAGGAGATACCAGACCTCCATCATTCTATTCAGAGGTATGGTGTTGACTAAATCCTTAGTGAGAATTCTTGAAGCAAACCTTGGCAAAACCAACTAAACTGCAGCTACTTACTTACTCCCCTCCCAAGTATTAGGCTTAGGTCAGGTACACTGGGGTAGGCGTAGTTAGAAGCACCAGTTGAGTATTTTAGCCTAATGTATATATGAATGTATATATGTTTTATTACTTTTAAACCATTGTATGGCTAAGAAACCATATCAATGCTTTTACAGTATTATCTTGCAATACTTATCTTACTGTACGTACTTTTTATCATAACAAGTCTTGCAATTGTGGCAATACATTTCTCTTGTACGAGAAGAAAGACTGTTCAATAAATGTTAACCCTTTATTGACAAACGCCCGTCTCTCTATTCTCTACATCTCGTGAAAGTAAACTGCACTATCCTGACTGAGTAAAATAAATGTCTATTGTTTCACACGACCCTAGAGATTGACTCTTGATCTGAGGAGCAAAGTTGTCATGTTGCACGGTTGTTGGAAAGCTGAATCCCTTCTTGTCTGTGCCAGGGAAGCTGATCACTTCCTATGCAGAGAAGAAAGTTTCCAGTGACCTCTGAGCTAGTTGGTAACACACCCAATTAAGTTTAGCATAGTCAGTGGAGGCCTGGAAGATCTGCACTTCTACGTCGATACTACTGTTTATGTTATTCCAATGCGCAGGGCCTAGTGGGAAACTAGGAACTACACTACAGCATCTTTGGAAATAAGTATTGAGCTCTATTCTGCGTTGGGACCTTTCAGCAAGAAATCTTCGAATCTCCAGCAGGGCTAGCATGCTTTAGATATCCAGCCTTCTGTTCCACAGCGGGGGCTACAATTTCAGCTGCTGCCTGCTCTGGGAGAATGTTTCTTTTCATAACATAACAAAGTCTCGTTCTCCAAACAGTGGTTCATGGATTCATTTAAAGAACTCAAGTTAGGGTGTATAAAGTTTTAGCGTCGCTGTCGTATCGAGTACACCCTTCGGCCAAAGCGGCCTTTCTGCGCAGCCCAGAGGGACTTTTCTGTTGTTCGTAGCTTTCTGTCCCCTTACGCCGAACATATGAGCCTGCCTATCTCATCACAATGGTGTGAGGATCTTTCTACCTCTTTTACTGATAAGATCCAAAAGATCCAAGATAGCCTAGGGACGGTATCCCGGGAGCAGAGGAATTTTCCTTTTCTACCGCTCCCTTGCTCCATAGCACCTACCCAGTTTCTAACACAGTTCCGGCCTGCTGAGGGGCGGGATGTTTTAGCCATCCTTAAAACTCTGAAATTAGGATCTCCTTCGGACCCCTGCCCGGCTAGAGTCCTGGGCGGGTTGTCCGAGGCTGTACATCTCGAGGCAACATCTATTATCAACTGCTCGCTTCAATCGGGCACCTTCCTCCACTAATGGAAGCAAGCCAAACTCCTCCTTCTTCTTAAGAAACCTTCTGCTGATCCCTTCATTTCCTCTAACTACCACGCCATCTTTCTTTTACCGGCCTTGGCTAAGGTCTGCGAAAAGGTGGTTTTTCGGCAACTAGAGGAGTTTGTTGAGTCCTCGGGGGCTCTCCATCCTGCAAATCAGGGTTCAGGGCATCCTACAGCACTGAGACAGCGCTAGTTAAAATGCTGCTAAGGCTGAAGAGCAAAAGGCGCAGAGATGATTGATGGAATACAGAGCAAATCAAAGATTCACCCCCAGTCAAGAGGACTGGGTTAAATCCATGGTTCTTTTGCTAACCACTCCACCCCAGTTTAGACCCAGCCATATGCAAATCAGTCTTGACCATGTGCCTCATGGGAACAGTCCAGCCCGAACTACCAAGTCAGGTCCTCCCTGGACCAGAAACAAGCACCCTGGGACCGGTTTCAGGGGGCATCACCCCTCATCAGCCAGGCTAGCTTGAATCCGCAAGCACAGTGTGCCCGGGACCCAAGTCTGGGCATACCCGGGGCACTTACGGTGAGAAAGCACAAGATGCACAGATGACGGACGGATTGAAGAGCAAATTAAACATTCCACCCCAGTCAAGATATCTGGGTTAAATCCATCATTATTTTGCTCACCATTCCACCCCAGTTTAGACCCAGCCTTAGGCAAATCAGTCTTGACCCTATGCTTCATAGGAACAGTCCAGCCTAACCTCAGAGACTACAAAGATGATGGACCCTTGCTAAGCTAAGCACCTGAATATCTATCCCCCATGTAATATATAAACCCTTAAGTTCAAACAAGGGTGCTGTGTGCACACTGAATGGCACCCATCATCACTGTGCCCTTTCTTTATACTACAAACAACCGCAAAGGTGCACCACAAATTTTGTAACAAATGATATGTCTTGACGATGTTGGAATTCTTCTTCAAAATCTTTATTTTTCAAAATATTCAGTCAAACATAAACAGCCGACGCGTTTCGTCCCAACCTGGGACTTCTTCAGGGCTTTGAATTAGTCGGACGTCGCATGCTCGGGAGAGGTATAAAAGCGTGGTCTTGGTATCACCTTGCCAGCTACAGTGTATCCTGTTAAGTTACGTTGTTCCATACGGTGTTCTTTTTTTGTAAGTATGCTAGCAATCAGATGGCAATGCTGATATCAAAATAACTCTGTTCACTTTGCTGTGAAAGCCGTATTTCAATCCATGTACTGAATTAAGTGTATCAACTGTGTTGGACTGGAGG
The DNA here is from genome assembly GCF_964263255.1 of Lissotriton vulgaris. NCBI lineage: Eukaryota > Metazoa > Chordata > Amphibia > Caudata > Salamandridae > Lissotriton > Lissotriton vulgaris. The sequence goes on along the minus strand of NC_141697.1, from coordinate 1,085,498,418 downwards.
TCCTGTAAGTCCTATGGAGGAGGGTGTGGGCACTGTATCCCAGCAGGCCGTTGCAGTCAAAATCGGCCGGCGTCCATCCACATCCCTCGTCTTGACCAACACCCGCAGCGACGTCGCTGCGGGTGTTGGTCAAGACGAGGGATGTGGATGGACGCCGGCCGATTTTGACTGCAACGGCCTGCTGGGATACAGTGCCCACACCCTCCTCCATAGGACTTACAGGACCTCCAGTCCAACACCGTTGATACACTTAATTCAGTACATGGATTGAAATACGGCTTTCACAGCAAAGTGAACAGAGTTATTTTGATATCAGCATTGCCATCTGATTGCTAGCATACTTACAAAAAAAGAACACCGTATGGAACAACGTAACTTAACAGGATACACTGTAGCTGGCAAGGTGATACCAAGACCACGCTTTTATACCTCTCCCGAGCATGCGACGTCCGACTAATTCAAAGCCCTGAAGAAGTCCCAGGTTGGGACGAAACGCGTCGGCTGTTTATGTTTGACTGAATATTTTGAAAAATAAAGATTTTGAAGAAGAATTCCAACATCGTCAAGACATATCATTTGTTACAAAATTTGTGGTGCACCTTTGCGGTTGTTTGTAGTCCAGCCTAACCTCTAATGCCAGGTCCTCCCTGGACTGGAAACAAGCATCCTGGGGCGGGTTTTGGGGCATCACCCCTCATCACCCAGGCTAGCTTGAATCCAGTAGTACAGTGAGCCTGGGACCCATGTCTGGTCATACCCAGCGCACTAAATGTGAGGAAGAAAAAGACGCACAGATGTTGGACGGAATGCAGAGCAAATCAACCATTCATACCCAGTCAGGAGATCTGGGTTAAATCTATCATTCCTTTTTTTCACCATGCCACCCCAGTTTCCACCCAGCCATTTATAAATCAGTCTTGACCTTGTGCCTCATGAGAGCAGTCCATCCTGAACTGCCAAGCCAGGTCTTCCCTGGACCGGAAACAAGCATCCTGGGACCAATTTCGGGGCATCACCCCTAGCTGGAATCCAGTAGCACAGTGAGGCACAACAATTGAGCACCAAGTGGGCTGCTGCATGTTGAATTGCCTTATTGGCGCGTGCATATAGGGTATTGCAATAGTCCGATCTAGAGGTGACTAGGGCTGCTGTAACAGTTTTTCTAGCCTTGACACAGAGAAAATCAAAGAACATTTTAAAGGATTTTATCAACTGAACAAAATGTGCAAAGTATTTAATATCATCAAAACAGGTAATAAGTAAGACAACTTACAATCAAAATCCAACAACAATTTATACATATAGGAAATATTTACATTGTTGAAATGACACCAAAATTACACAAATATAATGTAGGATACTGGAAATATGGCCTGTTAAAAATGTAAATATAAAAATGTACTTTCTAGTGCTTATAAGCAAAAAGTGCCACCAGGGACATCTGGTCGCGCCTTATCGAAACGAAGTTAAAGTTTCAGGCCGACTGCAATGGAGCGCAGGCCGGATACGTTGGAGTAGTTGGGGCTGGTCAAAATGTTACCTTTACACTTATGGGCCGATTACAATCCCGTTTGGAAGGACTCCGAATCGGATTTGGGTTTGCTGAATCTGATACAGAGCCCTTGTTTCCGCCGAATTACACCCAGTTCCCAATGACCAATTACGGTGTCTGTAAACCGGTTGGGCTGTCTGAATCGGTTCTGCAAGGCTGTTGGCTAGATCAAGTGTTTAAAGCCAAATAGATCAGCTCAATGGACTCGTTTTGCTGATCGATTTGAACAGCTGTTCCAAATCAGTTTCTCTGGAATGAATTGGTTGCCAGAATTGGTCTTTGGGGGCACGTAGTAGGCCCCCCCACTTTCATCTGGGGCTCTCTGAATAGGGCCCGTGGGAATACGCAAGGGACACCCTTTCCAACCATGCACAGTGTGGCAGGCATCATGTGGTGCTGCCACAGGGTGCAAGTTTTCCTTCAACCACCCCTTTCTTCAAAGGGAGCCTTTGTTCTCGTTCTGTACACAGGCTCCCATTGAAGTCAATGGTAGGCCAACCAAATCGTATCTGTATGCATCCAAATTGATCGGTCGGACTACTCCAATCTGAGTCATGCAGAAAGAAGTCCAGAATCAATTCGGTATTAATGCTTTCCAAATAGGATCTTAATCAGCCCCTTAGTAGCTTTTTTGGTAAGCCTGGGCAGAGTTTGCGGAGTTCTTCTTCAGGGAACTCTGCAAAATGCAAAAATAACTACGCCTGGCTATGTGGAGTGTGCTACAAGCGGTGGAGTGCATTAGATAAATGCTGTTTGCAGTGGTTTTCAGTACCAGGTGTTTGTTCGCACGGTGCAATCATCACAAACAGCACCATGCACAGCGCAAGTCGGAGCAAGCGGGCACTGTTTTCTTTCTGATACTTGACTAGATCTTTTACTCGAGCAGCAGCTCTCTCAATGCGAATTGATGGTTTCTCAATGTGAGGGGTTGTGAGCATACGCAACCACTCACAATGAGAAATATGGCCACCCATGTTTAGAAATCTCACTGAGAGGTTGATTTTCCATGCTCGTGATCGCCACATTGACGATCGCGAATGAGGAAAAATCTCGTTGAGTGGTGGATTTCCTTCACTCGTGCTCGCCTCCTTGAAGATGACGAGTGCAAGTGAGGAAAAAAGTCTGTTACAAGGAGTAACGTTTTCCAGAACTCTGTGAGCTCTGTGTACCTCTGAGTACAAAAAACTCCACAAACTTTGTGAGCAGAGTTCACCGCCCAGACCAAAGTTTTTGGGTTCTTTTCCCTCGACGTCAAGCGAGTCTCCTGAGCAAGATGGGTAGCAGTTAGAAGACAGCGACCTGCTTCAGGGCAAGACCTCGGTGGTTCCTGGGGGTCTTTGTTCTCATCATCTATGGCATTGAGCTCTGGAGCATTCCGCGGTAAAAACCTGGATATCACCCCGATTCGAGGTTCAACATCGCCGGCTTGACTCTCATCGACAGGTCAGTCCCCTTATGAAGTTTTTACCAAACATTATTCAAATGTTCTCAAAGTTCTGGATCATCTTCAAGAGGGTTCTATTGGGGTCTTGAAGGGTCCACAACATCACCTGCACTCTCAAGGCTTCTCAAAAGAGGGCTTTGCCTGTCTTAAAAGGCAAAGGAGTGGATTCCCTGATCAGAAACAAGAAGAAAAGTACAGGAAGATGACACCTGCATTAACTTCCACAGGACAAGTTCAACTGACTATCTTCAACTGGGCTTACTTTGATTGACGGGGTGCATTGTGGCAATTGAACAACACAAGATGCAAATCCGAGCTTCAAAACCCTTGTCTGGTGTTGTGGACCCTTCAGGACCCTTAAAGGAACTTTCAGAAGACAGATGTTTTGCATAACTCTTTGGAAAATGCTCCATAAGACAATGACATTGACAACAAACATGAAACCGGCAATGTCAAACCTTGACTGGGTGACCGTGCAGGTTAGTCCTGCGGAAAGATCTAGATCTCTTCAATGTAAATGGTGAAGACAAAGACCTCTGGAACTCACCAAGCCGTTGCACTGAAGCAAGCTGCCTTCATCGTACCGATGAATTGTCAAAGCAGATCACTCAACATCGAAAGAAAAACATAAAAAAGTAACTTAATGCAAAGTTAAAAACTTGACCAGCTCCAGCCACTCAATGTATCCGACTCATGCTCCGTTGCGGTTGGCCTGAAACTTTGACCTGCATGACTAGATAGCAGTGGTTGGCGCTTTTCACTTTTAGGTGCTAAAAAGCAAATTTTTCCATTTAATCTTTAAAATGTTAAATATTTTGTTGTCATTTTAAAAATAATTGAAAGAATATTAATAAATTAGTTTGGGATTTTTATTGTGTTTTGTGTCTTACTTGTTTACCATTTTGGTGATGTTTAATGCTACATTCACCTGTCTACTAAGTTAAGGATCATCAGCCAAGCTACCATGGGTTGAGCAAAGATTAATTTTTTGAGACTTGACCAGACCTTATTTGTGATTGTGGTGTTACTACTGGTGGTAGGTACCTACCCGCACCTACTAATAAACCACCTTCCAGCAGGGACTTTTTTAAAAATATACTTGAATGGAATTTTGAGTTCTAAACATATTTTTAAGCTGAAACAGAATGTAATTAGTATGTGGTGTACCTGTGAGCATTTATGTATGAACAAATATAATTACGACCCCAGGAAGGTCAGACAATGTGCCTAAAAACCTGGGAGTTTTGTACATGTTTCTCATCATTTTACTGAGCACATTCATCCTGAGAATTTTATTAAGACTGATATTTTTTGCTTACCTACGAGGTAATAATTCCTCTTTAAAATATTTTTAAAACATTACGGTGCAAGTATGATTTCAAAGGCTCCAGAAGGTGGCACACAGCCTCAGAAGAAAGTCCACATATGTGAACAGGCCTGATAAATTACAAGATAAAAAGGAGCCACATCAACCCAGTCAACAGCAATAATAATTACAAGAATCTAGTAGACAACAAAGAAAGCAATATTCATTTCCTGAGAGAAGGATGACCAGAGAAAGTTTTGTATTCAAAGAAGCTGTGATTTTTATCTGTAAAGGTTGTGCAACATAGACAGACGTCTTCAACATGTTCCCTATTAATTTGAGAACAACTAATGAGGATCTATTTTAATTGAACAAAATATACCAAGTATACCAAATATTTGTTTATTGATGGATCTTGTTTTCTAATCAATAACGGTGTAACGGTTTAAATAGTATTAATATTACACATCTTTTTATAACCCACGCAATAGTATATTTGGTTTATGGGAACATTTAAACTACTTAAATGTTTTTTAGATGAATGTGTTAAACTGTATTACAAATGTTTTAATGTAATTTAAACTCCTGAGTTTTAGGTCAGATAACATATCCATATTTTCTAATGTAGAGACACAAACTCTGACCTTTATAAAGAAGCAGAACAGATCTAAATATGAAAGTGTGTATGACAAAGTAACAATAAAAATTCCCTTATCAAGTATTAGGCCATTTCCATAAGGATGACTTTCTAATAGTTGATTAATATTGGAGTTACTAAAAATGCAGGAGTCTTGTGCCCTTCTTGGATATTTTGCTGTGACAATGCTGAAGCAGTACCATTCGCTGTAAAGCCCCCATCAGTAATAGAGTGGGTAGGGCTGTGATTCAGTTCAGTTCAGTTCAGTTCGTCTTTATTCGATAATTTGCAATCATAAAAGACACAATACAATCATAAAAGTGTCATAAAACATCGTTTGGATATGAATAGGAAGAAGGAGAGAAGTACAAAAATGTTGTTTCCTAAAAAATTGTCAATTATAAAAGACTAGCTTACCCGTCGCGTGTTGCTGCGATCTCAGAAGAAAGGAAATTTACAGAAACTTGTTATGATAACATTTAATTTTCAATGTGTCATTTTTATTGAAACTTATTCCTTTTAATATGGAAAACATTTTAAAGTGTTGTTTTAATTCTGTTTATTTATTTGAGTGCTTGTGGATACACAGTATTTTTTGCTTTTCCGTCTGGTGCGTACACAAATAAATCGGAAGGTTTTATGACGCGTGAGCTGGACACATACAGTTGCCAATGTGAGAAGCACGGATTCTCCAAATCTAGTCCACACACTTCCAGCGATTGTCCTTGTGCTTTGTTGATGGTCATTGCAAAAGCGAGTCGCATAGTAAACTGTAAACGGTCAGTATTGGAAAGATTATGAGGGCTCTGGGGATATTTTTCCTTTCTTTTTTTTGCCAGAAACCTTCGCGGCAGTGTACTTAACAACTTCCCAAAGTTTCATGGCGATCGGATGAATGATGTAGTAATGCATAAAGGACAAACAGACATACTTTCATTTTTTTATATATAGAGGATAAAAACATATATTTTATTTTCCTTATCGTGCCCTAGAGTCATACAATTCATTACAAAATTTAAAATCATTATCGAAAAAAATTCCTAACAATAACCTAACAATTAATATCCAAACCATAAAAAATTTGTAAAAAGTAGTTCAAGAGAAAGTCCATATAGAAGACATTTTCCTTAACATTCTGTCATAAGGACAGTCCACTTTGCCAGATATGCATAATTAGGTAGAAAAGAAGGTTACTGAAGCAGCCTCCAGATTAATTCTTCACAGTGCCCAAGTCCAGCTGAGAAATTTCACCATGGCAATAACTATGTCTTCACAAGTGTTTGTTACCAGAATGCGCAAAGCTGTCTTACATGATCTGGTGTTAAGATTAGAGCACATTGGCTTAAGCCACCTGTGACGCGGACCCTTATATGCTGGGGACACAAACAGTACATGGGCTATCAACTCTACCAAGGATGTGCACGTGGGACAGTGAGTTGATGTCTAAAGGATTGTTCCACTTTGACGTAAAGGATCTTAGCGGAAGGGTGCCCACTCTAAATTGGTGATATAATTTCCTATCACCTGGTTTCATAATAAAGTTCCAATAGGCTTCTGCTCTTATTACAAGCTTGTACTCCAAGAAAATACCTGTGAGGGAGCTACTACTCACCATTGACATGGTCTTCTTACTGATCATGTCCCAGTAGAGTGCTTTGTACTCGTTTTTATTAGGAAATCAATTCCCTATTGGGTCTTCCCACAGGTGGCTGAGCCCCATGTCAAACAGAGTGCCCTTGATCTTTGGTAACTATTTACTTTTAGAAGACAAATCGGCTTTTCTAATGTGCATTACTGTGTTAGCATATGATGCTTACTCTGGTGTCATCCATAGCCTCCTCCAATAGGCTAGGGCTCTGAATCCCGCAGCCTCATCAAATGAGATACAACCTAAGTCTAACAGCAGGGGCTTAATAGGGTTTGATTGGGGCAGGGCAGTTAGTGATCTCAAAAACTTATTTTGTGGAAGGACTACAGGGGATACGTTTTCGAATCCCCAGAGCTCTACACCATAAATTATAGATGATCTGATTTTCCCATTGTACATCGTTAGTGCCGGCCCCACTGGTTTAGTATATGAAAGTCGGGGTTCTTTTGGTAGGGCTCCTGCTAGCTGATAGTGCCTAAGAACTAAAAGATCTAACTGGGATTTCCAGTTCATCCTCCTACCCATGGTTACTCCGAGGTGTGTAAAGGTATCAGTTTGTTCCAAAGGTGCATTGTTCATTTCTACTCTGCCTTTAATAGTTTTGTGTTTATGCAACACCATGAACTTGATCTTATAGACATTAACTACAAGTTTATGGTCGTTGCAGAAATCAGTGAATCTATCAAGGGCTCGTTGCAGACCAGATTGAGTTTTAGGCAAGATTAAAGGATCGTCTGCAAACATTAAAAGTGGAACCCTTGGCCCGGCAAGAGTTGGAGAATCAGTTGGAAAGTTGGTATAACATATGATAACCTTATTTATAAACAGGGAGAATAGGGTAGGGGCAAGAACACACCCTTGCCACACTACCTTATTAACTGGGAAGCGATCTGTTAATTTGCCCTGTTGTCCCGACCTTACCTGGGCATAATTTGCCTTGTGCAATTTAATAAGAAAAGTTAGGAGCTCTCGAGGCATCCCAGCCTCCTTTAGGGAATCCCATAGCTTATGGCGGGGCACTAAGTCAAATGATTTTAAAGCTAGAAATGCAGCATATAGGGTCCCCCCTGCTAGGATCACAGTAGATCATCATAAATCTAAAAACGAGGTCAATAGTGTGGACGTGTGGTCGAAAACCCGCTTGGTAGGTAGATAGTACATCCTGATCAATTACCCATTCGTTGATTCTACCTAGCACAAGTCTAGCCACAATTTTTTGTAGGGTGTCAATTAGGCTTATCGGCCTGTAGTTGCTAGGACTGGCGCAAATCCCCTTTTTTATATATTGGGATAATTTCAGCCCCACGCCAAGTAAAGGGTATTGGAGCACCTCTGGCCACAGCATTTATGATGATGTGGATATATTTAATCCAATTCTTTTTGTCTTGTTTGTATGTATCAGTCGGGATACAATGCGGGCCGGGGGCCCTTCCTGCTGGGACACCATCCAAAACTCTTTCTATCTCCCAAATGTCAAATGTTAAAACAGCCTCAGAAATAAACTCAGGGTATTCAGTTAAGGTGCTTGACGCAAATTGGGCTTGATAGTGCGTAACCCAGAGTTCAGGTGGCACATTATTTACTGGTATGGGCCCTATTTCTACACTGCCCCATTGACTAAATGGCAAAATGTAATCCAATTCTTCTAATTGCTAGTATTAGTTAATTCTTTCCATCTATTCTCGTCAAAATTCTTCTTGGCCCTGTATTGGGCTTTTTTATATCTTGCCCTTGCATTTTTAACCTCTTGTGAGACCATCTTAATTGCTTGTGAGAGATGTCTAAATTCAGTCCCACATACATCATCATACCATTTGGCTGATTTTTAGGTCTCGCTTTTTCCATTGGAAAATGGCGAGAATTCAAGTGCTCGATCCACTAGTCAAACCACTGCAGTTTCGACTGCAGTTTCTTCACAGTGCATGTGAAAAGCGGAAGAATCACGTGACCACAAGCCTCTCGTGAACGAGCCCAGCCAGCCCAGCCTCCCGCACACAGCTTCTCCCAGCCATATGGTCGTTCGAGTTGCCCACCCCCTCCCTCTCCAGCACCTGCCTTCCTTGACTCGCATTAGATCATCAGAGGCAGCCCAGCCAAGCACACGCATTTCCCCACAGGCTTCCCCATTGCATCACCACATCAAAGCTAGCCATCTGTTGCTACCCCAGCCTGGTGCCGCCAGCAGCTTCACTTCAGGCATCCACTCCCCCCGCCCCCTACTTCACACTTCTCACGGTCACCAGGCTGTGTTTCGCAAAACTTCCTTCAAAATAGATATGATGTATGCTTCCCTACTTCGCCATTTAGAGTTCATTCTAAGTACCAAAACATGGACAATTTCTACACATTGATTGATCGCACAGCGGTGGGTTTACAGCAGTCCCCCATCCGGCTTCCCTCCGCGCATCTGCCTGCCACACTTCTCCCCTCGCACGCATTCCCGCCCCCCCACCAGGCTCTCCCGCCCCCATCCGGCTTCCCTCCGGCCAAAGCTTCAGCATTACTCTCCCACTCTTTTCTCCATTTGTCTTGTTTTTCTAACCGGGTAACATGTTTTACAATATGAGTGGGCACAATTTTGACATCTTAATATGCACCCAAGGAAATAAAATAATTAAACATGCACACTAGGCTTGCGTGGGACTTGCTATATTTGTCCGTGGTTTGTACTGTCTCGAAGGAGGACGTGTGTGTGTCGCATAAAAAGGCGGCAGATGCTGAAAGCTAGAAGCTTGCTCTCCAGGATAAAGGCCGGTTACGCATCTGCTGTTATCCGCGGTGCTCATCTCCGGCCATCTAAAACTGATTTCGAGCTCCTTCATTTTCAGAGGCATCAGATCTCCAAACATTCAAAACGGGTCTATTTTGTAAAGCACCAATCACAATGAATTGTCAAGTGTGAACAATGGGACAACCCCTTTCACTGTAACGAGGCGGAGAGAAGGGCTTCATGGCGCCTGGGTGTGCGCCTCGAAGGTCCATGGAGCTCGCACACGCACTCTGCTGCAAGCAACGTTCTCGCGCGGTATCAAAACGCATCCTTTCTCTTGACAGCATCTAAAAGGGATTTCGAGCTCCTTCATTTTCAGAGGCATCAGATCTCCAAACATTCTTAGTCAATCTCTAGTTTCTTTCTCTCATGCTCTCTCTCTCGCTCTCTATCCCTCCTTCTGTCTTTCTCTTACTTCACCTCCCCATCAGCCTCCCCACTCCCTTTACATCTGCATACATGCCAACATTTTAGAACGATAAAGTGGGAGATTTTGAGGTAAAAATAAGGTAAATATATTTTCCCAATTGACTTCTATAGAAGCAGAGACTTCACGAGGGAGACAGTTATAATAAAGCACACGTTTTGCTTTACAAATCGGGAGTCTCCCGCATGAAACGGGTCTATTGTCTTGTATCCATCTGGGTCTCTATGCCTTTTCTCTCTCTATCTGTCTTCATTTCCCTCTCCTCTTCTGTCACCCCTCTTACTCTTGCTTTGTCTGAACAGGCTCTGCCATAAGCTCACCGATCTAGGGGAGGAGATGTGGACACATGGCCAGAGCTGTATACCTTGGAAGTGCGAGAAACGCTGCAAACCTTGGCAGTGAGGGGAGGCGGGTCGGGGACCAGGTTCCAGTTCCAGCATAAATCAACACACTGTAGTACTGAGCAATCATTTCATCTCCCAGTGTCTTCAAAAACATGAACCTGACCTTCAAACGCTATCATATCAATGGAGCCAATGAGACAGGCCTATGAAAGAATGGCTCTGTGCTTCTATTACTTACCGATAATTGCATTACTCTGAGTTATGCTCTCGCTTATTAACACTCAAAACCCCATACTTAATGTGTCTTGGTAGGGGAACTACTGGTTTTATATGGAAAAAGAAAGTGGATAATGTGTCCAGCTACACATTCTTTTAATTTGTCAGAACACGTTTTAATCAAAATCCCAACCAGAAAATGCCTAGTGGGGGTGGCATTCAAATATGTGGGGGTATTCGTCCCACTTAACTGTAAAGGTAAATTGTAGCAAGAGTGAGCCGATACGGGTAGTTTTATCTTCCCAATGTCGGTCCACAGCTGATGACCTAATTTGGATTTTGGTGCCTTTTGTAAGGAGAAAAAACACTGCGCCACTTCCTGTATCTGAGGAGTCGGCTAAGGAACAATCTGAACTTTTTTGCACCCATCGCACAAATTGTAAAAAACATTTGTTGGCTCCTGATTACAATGAAGAGGACTGGCACACAGGCAACCACTACTCAGGAAAGGCAAAAGCAAGAAAAGCATACCTGTAATGTGTAAAAGCCTGCTTTAATGAGATAGGTGTGCATACTACAAAAAAACCTGGCCAGTGCCTTAGAGGCTAACACAACCTCTCGATACATAAAACACACCTAATAAAGCAACCCTTAATCTTCCCCAAAACCTTTCCCATTAAATTCAATCAATCTAACATTCTATTCTCTTTAACTTCCCAAATTCCATCTACCCTTTCTAAGGTCCTTTGTTCTCATACCAATCTTCCTGCTCTTCACATCCCCTTCAAGCTCATTTGCCCCATCAATAGCAAAACAAGCACTGGCGTTGACAATAGGTTTCACATTTGGAAAGTTGGAGCTATTGGTTTTGTAAATGACAAAGCCCTTTATGTTTTTAAAATGAAAACAAAAATAAAAGGCATTGGTATTTGCAATTGTAATAGCTCCAACTTTCCTACTGCGAGACCTATTGGCAACGCCAGTGCTTATTTTATTATGTGCCTGGGTACTCTCCTATTTGTAGAAAAAAAGGTCTTTAATTTTGCAAAGAGGTCCTGATGAACCTCCATGAGACCTGAAAATGAATCATCAAGGGTTTCTAAGTAGGAAAGCAATAATAATGTTTCTTCAATGGTTAGCTTAATCTGGTTTAGGGTACTTTCATCATCTGATACCACTGCCCATTTCAGCAGTCAGCAGTCTTGTGACATGATTACTTCTCCTATTGGTGTTTCAATGCAAGCCCTTGGGGGATCTAGTCCCTTCCATACTAAGGTTAATAGTAGGGGGTCGTGGTCACGTGTCTTGCCCAAAGCTCTAAACTATTGAGAAAATAATCTATTCTGCTACTTCTTATCCCATTAGTAAAGGTATTGGTGCCTTCCATATCTGAAGGAGATCTCCCATTGACTGCCCTGAGCCCCCTCCCGAGAGATAAACTTTTTAATTGTAACGCCACCTCAGTCCATTTAATAATTGGTGGCAGCAACAACGATGGTATCCCCCAATTCAAGTCTTCCTCCATACTAAGGCTATGGTCATTAAGGCCAAGGGGCTCAAATGTACAGTTTAGATTACCTGCGATCACCAGTACGTTTAAACCGTCTAGATAATTTATAAATGTGTCCAGGTAGGAGATAGTTGGTGATACTTTCCCACCCACAATCCCTCTCGCATACACATTAAGTAGTATAAAATCTAGCTCACCCTCTGAGTGGACCTCGATGGCAAGGATATCTGGGCTATCTATTGGTAGCTCTTCTATTTGAAACAATATCTGTTACCTGACACAAGTGATCAATCCCCCACTAGGTCACCCTTTGCAATTTGCAATTGCCTCTTTACCGAAATGTGTCCAGGTAGGAGATAGTTGGTGATACTTTCCCACCCACAATCCCTCTCGCATACACATTAAGTAGTATCAAATCTAGCTCACCCTCTGAGTGGACCTTGATGGCAAGGATATCTGGGCTATCTATTGGTAGCTCTTCTATTTCAAACAATATCTGTTGCCTGGCCTCCATTTGGTACAATCCTACTTTAGGTGCCGGAGAAGAGATTTGTCGACTATCTGTATTCGTCTACCAGAGTAGGGATAGGTGATTGTAGTCAATCACATAGATCTAGATCGGATAATGGGGCATATATGTTGGACAATGGGACCTCTATTGGTCTTTGTACTGATCTAAAGGGGACCCATGATTGTCTTACCACCCTTTGACAACTCAAGTCATTGAAGGAGTGGGGCCCGGGTGTCTAAAAGAACCCTTGTGGTAGAACAGAAATTTTGTCTGAGTGTCTCCCTTGATTCCTGCCCAAATTATCCAACAGAAATCTCGTTATATATTCATTGTTGAAATTTACAACTACGCAGTCACCTTTCCCTTCCTTCCTAGAGGGACCAATCCACGGTGAACATCTAGCCTTAATCATGTAGTTAGTGATGTCCTCCATCAAGATCCCAGCATCCATCAATTGAGTATTAAACCAATGCAGGACTTTAAGTAGTAGTTGTTCAATTGTTTCAATTTGTCCTTCACGCAGAACTGGGACAATCATTAGAACAACCACTAAAAGAGCAGCTGAAGGAGGAATGTGTAGGGGCAGAGAGTCAATTAGGACAGCATTATGTCCCAGACCTCCACGTCCATGTAGTCCTAAAGATGAATTATCTTGTCTTGCTTTAGCACAGCTATGATGAGTATTGTCCTTTGGCACATTATTTATTGCAGTCGCTGCTACCAAACTTTCATCCCCCGGAGTGCTCATGAGGGATTGGGCAAATTCATTTGACATATTCCCAGTTTCAATATGATTTCCGTACGGTGGGACTGATCTGTTATATGAGGCAGTGGCTGCATCAATAGACATCCTAGAAGCAATTGGTTTCATTACTTGTGAACTAGAGGGCTTAGGATTAGCTGTGACCAAGACGGGCGGTGTTTTCCAGTTTACTGAATGTGTACGCAGCATTCGGCTTAGATTGGACAAGAAGACCCACAAAAACATAAAAATTAGTCTTAGTCAGGGATTCAGAGTTATTTAAGCGTTCCTCAAACCGACTCAGTCTATAGGTGATGGGAGTTAATAATGTGGACAATATGTTTGAGTCTTCTCCACATTTCTTCATTGGCTTTGAGGCAAGAACCAACTATAGAGTCAAAATTAAAATCTGGGCAGATGGGAGCAGCATTTTCTGCGGCATTGCACTCGTTCAATATGGGACATCCTCCATTTTGGTTTATCCTTGGGACTTTTGCAGTTGAAGGCCTCTGTGGGCCTCTTCCCCTCTTCGTCTTTACTGCAGGATCAGGAATAGCTTGGTTAGTTTTGTTTTTAGTTTTGGACGTAGACCTACCTGAAGTTCGTTAGAGCGCACTGGTAACTGTCTCAATTGCAGCTACAGGTGATTTGCAAAGCCCTCCAGTAGCCCGGTTGAAGTAGATATAAGACCACTGGCCTTGTTATTGTTCGTGGCCATAATAGTATTTGGAGTAGAGTGGCCTGCGGTACGGGCTGTGGTGATAGTACCCAGGGACGATCTTTTGGTCGATAGCGGTTCTTTTTCCAGGACAGAGGTCACTCTCAGTATGAATTGATCTAAGGTCCCCGTCAAGCTACTGCCTTGGAGCGCGCCTATCCTCTTCCCTTCACGCTGGCTCATCTTTGAGGTTTAAATCAGAGCCCGGACAGTAGGCTATATACACGGGGTTAGTGGAGTACAAGATGTAATATTAATTAACTGAACGAACCTTGTAATGTAATCAGGTTTAGAGGGGGCCCGACCCAGCCTCCTCCGGTCTTAGACAGGCTCAGACGGGCCCGCCCTTGGCCTGCGCACGTCCTGCGCCACTGGAGCCCTGAGGCAGCTTTGGGGACCAGGTGGCGTGTGAATGTTAGGCGGCTCCTGATGCAAATTTGTGGTGCCCCCTGGGGCTTGGAGTTCCCGGCAGTAGGCAATTGGCAGCAGGCAGGCAGTGGCGGCAAACAGACAGGGCGTCCCGCGCCGCAGGAGCCCTGGGAGCTTTAATCGCCGGGTGGCGTGTAAACGTTACTTTGCTCCTGCCGCATATTCGTGGTGCCCCCTGAGGCTTGGAGTTCCCGGCAGTAGGCAAGTGGCGACAGGCAGGCAGTGGCGGCAAACAGACAGGGCGTCCTGCGCCACGGGAGCCCTGAGGCAGCTTTAAGCGCCGGGCACCGGGTGGTGTATGAACGTTACATGGCTCCTGCCGCGAATTTGTGGTGCCCCCTGGGGCTTGGAGTTCCTGGCAGAAGGCAATTGGTGGGGTACGGGCTGTGGTAATAGTACCCAGGGATGATCTTTTGGTCGATAGCGGTTCTAGAGATAAGCTATCTCTTTTTCCAGGACAGAGGTTGCTCTCAGTATGAATTGATTTAAGGTCCCCGTCACGCTACATGCTTGCTCATCTTTAAGGTTTAAATCAGAGCCCGGACAGTAGACTATATAGTATACACGGGGTTTAGTGGAGTACAAGATATAATATTAACAAAACTAACCTTGTAATGTAATCAGGTTTAGAGGAGGGGCCCGACCCGGCCTCCTCCGGTTTCTGATGGTCTCAGACGGGCCCGCCCTTGGCCCGCGCGCGTCCTGCACCACCAGAGCCCTGATGCAGCTTTAAGCGCTGGTTGGCATGTGAACGTTATGTAGCTTCTGCCACAAATTCGTGGTGCTCCCTGGGGCTTGGAGTTCCTGGCAGTAGGCAAGTGGCAGCAGGCAGGCAGTGGTGGCAAACAGACAGGGGGTCCCGCGCCGCAGGAGCCCTGAGGCAGCTTTAAGCGCCGGGTGGCGTGTGAACATTAGCCAGCTCCTGCCGCGAATCCGTGGTGCCCCTGGGGCTTGGAGTTCCTGGCAGTAGGCAATTGGTGGCAAGCAGGAAGTGGCGGCAAACAGACAGGGCCGCGCCCCGGGAGCCCTGAGGCAGCCTTAAGCACCGGGTGGTACATGAACGTTACGTGGCTCCAGCCGCCAATTTGTGGTGCCCCCTGGGGCTTGGAGTTCCCGGCAGTTGGCAGGTGGCAGCAGGCAGGCACTGGTGGCAAAAGAGACAGGGCGTCCCGCACCGCGGGAGCCCTGAGGCAGCTTTAAATGCAGGGTGGCACGTGAAAGTTACGCGGCTCCTGCCGCAAATCCATGGTGCCACCTGGGGCTTGGAGTTCTGGCAGTAGGCAAGTGGCCACAGGCAGGCAGTGGCAGCAAACAGACAGCGCATCCCACATCGTGGGAGCCCTGAGGCAGCTTTAAGCGCCGGGTGGCGCGTGAACATTACATGGCTCCTGCCGTGAATTTTTGTGCACCAGGGGGCTTGGAGTTCCTGGCAGTAGGCAAGTGGCGGCAGGCAGGCAGTGGCAGCAAACAGATAGGGCGCCCGCGCCGCAGGTGCCCTGAGGCAGCTTTAAGCGATGTCCGATGTGTGAATGTTACGCGGCTCCTGCCGCAAATTCGCGGTGCCCCCTGGGGCTTGGAGCTCCCGGCAGTAGGCAAGTGGTGGCCAGCAGTGGCAGCAAACAGACAGGGCGTGATTCTGGTAGAGGATATTAGTGTCTGCAGATGGAATAAAAGCCACATCGGTGCAACACATAGCATTATGAATAAGGCTCCCTGTTTTCCTTTTTTACTGATTTTTACAGATAAATACAGACAGAAAACATTTATTTTCTTGTCTGTATTTATTTTTAAATGTGGATAAAAACGGAAATTGGGTTGCTTTTTGAGTAACTCTAAATACTGTCTGCCATGGCTGCCAGGACTGTGGCTGTGTTGATTGATAGGTTACGGGGCTAAAAAAGAAAGGAATTTTAGTAAAGAGCCTGTAACAGAAGTATATATGCACAAGGTTGAATCTGAAATTAGCATATTTCCTTTTAAGTGTATTGATTTATCTTTTGCAGGTGTTTACAGCATTGAACCATGAAAGGCTTTCAATTATGACAGTATATTTACAGGTTAAATAAATGTGGAAATATACTAATTTCAGCTTCATTTATCCACAAAACCATAAATAAATATGGATAAATACAGATAAAATTGGCATAAAATAAATGTGGATAAATACAGACGGAATTGCCCAAAAATTAAATAACATAAAACCGGGAGCCCTAATTATAAACATGTGGAAATTCGGCTAGGTGTTTGAAGCCTTGCTTCACCTGTAGCTTTTACTGTCCAGGTTTTGAGAAATGTAGGTGCTCATGTCAGTTTCAAGGTGGCATCAAGGACAGAAGGCAGGTATCCAGAGAATAAACTCTCTGATATACATGCCACTTTCGCACATGAGCTCTGGAATGACCCAGAAACAAACCGGTGGAGTAATGCTAAAAGTTTCATTTAACAATGTTCTTATTTAGTCTATAAAACTTGATAATGTGTCATCTTTCTGCTCAGGAAGTGCAAATCTCTGTCCAAAGAGCCTCTTCTTTGCTTGATGTCTTATCTTACTATGTTGTCGTAGGCACTGTGTCTCGGGATCACGTTGGGAGGGAGTGGGACAAGCCAAACCGAGACCAATTTATTGTCTGTGTGAAAAGCCGCTTTATTGAAACATGTGCATATCATCATGACCAACACTGGCAACTTCCTTACAAAACTGAAACTTCACTATACATAAAATAACTGATCCCCTGGTCCCCCACCCCTACGATCCCCACATCAAATCCCCCACCCTGCTGATAACAATAATATTACAAAACAACCATATTACATAATATTGCATTTACAAATCCTGCCCTCCAATGACCCAAACCACTACCTGCCTTTGTACAACTGTAACTACCAAACACCTAGTCTAAACTTAGCCTGTCAGCCTACCCTTTCCCTGCCCCTGCTCACAAACTACCAAAACTTAACTAAAAACTTTTGCCAATCTTAGCCAACTTTTAACAACCCCGCCTGCACCTGTCCTAAGCGACAAATATACAATCAGCAAAACCCCTATGCACCTTTCCCATAAAACCGGCCTACACAGAAAAAACACTGACCCAAAATAAACAAAACCAAAATAAAGTGGGGGAGGGAGAGGAAAACGCTAAATTCCCTCTACACTCCCAGCTACCAGATCACCAAATCTAAAATTGTGGCTGTGAGCACACAAACTCCCTATATATACACCTCAGGCTATAACTCCTGTTGGGCTACAATTGGGCTATTCCCAATGTAGCCCAACCACAAAATGCTCGCTAATCGGCTCGCCCCACCCCCTCCCAATCTGCGCAGGGGGCAGAGCTCACCGGGTTCAGCTGCCTCCAAAACCCCCCTTCTCCATGGTGGTATGCCTGTGAGGGGATCGTTATATTCTGCTCCTTTTTTTACAGTGATGGTGGTGTTCATCCCTATTTTGAACTTGCTCTGACCTTGAGTTATTTTTCAGCACGAATTGGCTTTAGCTCTATATTACATTGCCCTGCTAGAAAACAGATCCCTTTGCATGGGTAATGCTGCGGTTTTACAACATTCAGCTCTTACTCGCCCACTTTGCAAACATTAAAAAATGACTTCAAAGCAGTTGATACACCACACACGGGCAAAAACAATTACATTTCTTTCTTTCTAATTTGGGCTACTTAGTAACTACAGCTTTCTCAGCTATGCTGGTTTGTAATACACAATAACAACGCAATAGCAAAGTAAATCGAGATCTGCATGTTCAAGGTTTCTGAGGATGTTTCAGCACATTCTGTGCTTTTGCAATTGAATGTTAACTTCACTCTGACGCGGCACGAGCTGTCAGATGCTACTTAGTTTCAGTATTAGTATTTCGTTGTATACAAACGCATAAGTTGCAGTTATAAGTAATAAAATGCAGGCATAAAGCCATCCTCTCCTCTCTGTATTCACACAATGAAAATAATTGCTACCTTAATGTTCGAGTGTGATGTGCAAGCCCTTTGAGCATTGACTGTTTAGCATACTTTGCATTTCGATGGGTTACCTACATTAATTCATAAAGCTAATACTTTCGGCAACATTATCTATGGCTCCCCTAGGACACTATTTCGAAATGTGCTCCATTTACCAAACATAAGCACGTTTACTGCGAGCGTTTTTATTAAGTAAATAACATGGCATTACCTAAATGGAAACTTCTTAAGACTTAATAATCTTTGACAATAAAATGTTATCAATGTCTTATAAAAATAGACGATTAATTTAATGAAAGCTCGTAATTCGAAAATCCTAGCTAATGTGTTGTGCTAAAGGAGTATTGCAACGTACGTGAATATCAATTACACAGACGAGAAAGTCTAATAATCAGAAAGGCTGGAAATTCTTCACTTGTTAATGGTCCAGCTCTTTCGGCAAATTTCAAGGTGACTACAACTTTGGTTCATGCTTCATTCGCCCTAAAATTTGTGAAGTTGCCAAGAGTCTTAGTTAACTTTATATTAGATTTTTCTCATTGCATTTAATCAAATCACCATGTCCTTAAAATTGAACTTACTTATGATAACATTGTAAAAATATCTACTAATTATATATAACCTACACCCCATTAAATGTAACAATTTAGTAAATCAGATTAGCAAATTTTTGCAAAAATGTGTAATTGAACCAAACGCATTTGTAAGGTCAGTTTGTTATTGATCACATGCACATTAGGACCTCATAAACTTCCACTTTCTATCTAAGCGGGGCCTGGGGTGTGATAAACCAAAGATAAAGGACTACCGATGAGACATGAAAAAATACATTTCTTAGTTTGCAGTGACTCATGTGGACTCGTATACAGGGACAATCATTAATCTAACTAGGACAAATGCTCATATAAGGTTTTTTTCCAACCCTGCATATGTAGAACATTCCTACTTTATTAATACCAGCACCTGTAGGCGTGTCACACTTTCCCTCCCCTTCCCCTTCCCCGCACCCCCCTAGTCTTGTTATGCTCCTTGTATTTGAGGTGTGTTGCTAGTGGGGCAGAGAACGAATTGCTTATTTTTCCTTTGCATTCACTTACAAGACTGGGGGGCATATGTACAAGCCCCTATCGCCACGGGAACGTCACTTTTTGTGGCGTCCCTGTGCAGCGACGGCTCGTGGAGGGAGTTACGGTGGGGCAGGAGGGTGGGGAGGGGGAGGGGCAAGGTGGAGGTTGCTAAAAACCGGCATATGGATAATTGCAGGTAAGTAAACAATTTAATTAATAAAACGAATTTCGTAGTGCGCCTTGCATCGCAAAATGCAATGCAGTGCGAGCTACGAAATTCGTTTTATTAATTAAATTGTTTACTTACCTGCAATTATCCATATGCCGGTTTTTAGCAACCTCCGCCCTGCCCCTCCCCCTCCCCGCCCTCCTGCCCCACCGTAACTCCCTCCACGAGCCGTCGCTGTCCCTGTGGCGATAAAGGCCCTGCCATATGTACAAGACAGCATTAAGCCACTTAACGTGGCTTAACGCTGCCTTGTAGTTAAGCCACAGTGGCTTAATGCTGCCTTGTAGATAAGGCACCCTTTCATGCTATGGTTAGCGAGAAATGGGTGTGCAATGGGTTTTGCAGTGGGCGTTCCAGTGGGCGTTCCACTGCAACACTCTTTGTATTTGAAGCTGCCCCCTATATACAAGGTTGGCGTACATGGGAGGCAGCACCAAAATTAAGACCATGAAAATCCTGGTCTTAAGATGGTGAAACGAGGAGAAATGCATTAATTCTCCTCGTTTTTGCTTTTTCCATGCTGCCTTGTGCACCACACATGGAAAAAGCAAAATGCAATGGTTTGTTCATGTACAGGAAGGTGTTCCTTCCTTTACATAAACAAACCTTTTGATAAAAAGCTATTTTGTTAGTTTCATGTGGGCTGCATGAAGCACACATGAACGTTACAAAATGGCATTTTAGGATTGTTTAAGTGTATAACGGGACACCTTCCTACACATAACCAATCCTCCCTTGCATGCAGACACCATTGAACTCTGTTGCAAGGGTGCCTGTGTTGGTGCAAAGTTGTTAAACTTAGCTCATCGCAGGGGGAAACGCAAGGCTATACCACATTCTTGTAAATATGGTGCAGCCTTGCATTTCCGAAGTGGCGGAGCCCAGGAGGCTAACACACGCTCCGACACTTCATTGTACATAATCCCCTGGAGGGGCAATTATGATTTGACTTGACTTCTTTACTGAAAATCAAAAACACGTAAAAGTCAATCCAACTGTGACTTCGGATTTTACCAATATAAATCGAATAACAACATACTGCTCACCAAGGCCCTGCAACCTCACAATGAGCCCTCTGAAATCACAACCAAATCGATAAATAGTGCAAACATAGCCCACACCTTCTCTTTTTTGTACTTTAATTTGTTTTACTTGGTGTTCTTCGTTCAAAGAATCTTATTTATCATGTTGTATTCTTGTACCTGAGATAATATTTTGATAGTTTGTCTGCAGAGCTGTGCAGATTTTTGTTTCCATTCCTGTTTATTTTCCCAAGGTACTCTATATCTGCCCACGTCGGTTTCCACACGGCATCTGCTCTGGTACTATTTAGTCTGCCTTCTCGGCCTCGGCCTCAGTGGTGCCAAGGCATGTCCCGATTGGGCCAGAAACACAGCTCTTAGAGGAGCAACTGCAGTTTTTCAGTGGTGTAAGCCCCTGGTGGTCTTGGATCGCTAACATTTATGTCAGTGTTTGCTGTTGTGGTATCCTTGAGCATCTTTATACTTGCCATTCTATTTCTAACCAAACAAATGGCCAAGACAATAGAGTTATGATCTTGGAGGGTGAATTGCAATACAAGAATCCATCTCATTTGCAATAGTTACACATTGATGTAGTTTTTAAGTCTTCACATTTTAATTCATTTTATTTCGGCTGCTTATATGGTGCAAACGTAGCCTCAGAGATTTAGTGTAGAGACTGATGATCATTGGGGAAGGTTGGAACTTTTGGGAACAGAGACTTGGATGAGTTGGTGTTTTTTGTAAATAAGCCATCACTAAGGGACTGATTACCAGTTTGGCTGTCTTCCTGCGGGACCACTGCAGTGGTGGTCCCAGGAAGACCTCCAAGCCGGTGGCATCATTGCCGCAGTATACCGATTTCCCGAAGGGCTGGCGGGGTTGCGGCAGCTGTGCCATGGCATTCTTCGGATAATAGAATGTGTCTGGAGACATGCCGCCATCAAGCAGTGCCTGTTGCATGTTGGTGTACTGTTTACCATGCACGATGTTGTGCATGGTACACAGTGCACCCACAACAGTGACAGCTGATGGGGAGGGGCACAACTTGTGCACCCCCGCATAGTGGACACTGCAGATTTGCCCTGGGGCCCTGTATGAGGTCCGACACTGCCTTTCTACCTACTTTTTCATGGGTCGTGCCTCTTACTCCCCTCGCATCTCCCACTCCTGTTAGGACCTCAAGCCCGCCGAAATTCGGCGAAACTCACCGGGTCTGTTTCCCCCGTCCCGCTGGCTCCGCTTAGTGCTTGCTCGCCTTTTTAGCTTGGTAGACCATCCAGGCGCATTCGAGCCCTGCCCTGCCGGTGTTGTGTAATATGTGGTATCCCCTCGGGATCGTGTATCCCCTGGCGATCGGCAACCTCCGGAGATTGGACAGCTCGGACGGGCCCCCAGCATCTCCGCCCTCCTCAGGAGTCAAGTCAAGTCAAGTCAGAGAATTTGTATAGCGCACTACATACCCGGAGGGTCTCAAGGCGCTTAGGGAGGGGAGGAGGATTACTTGTCAAATATCCACGTTTTAAGTTGCTTTCTGAATGCTAGGTGGTTCTGGGTAAGGCGAAGGTAAGTGGGGAGTGAGTTCCATGTCTTAGCAGCCAGGTGAGAGAAGGATCTGCCTCCCATGGTGGTCTTGTTGATGCGAGGAACAGTGGCGAGGGCCTGGTTGGAAGAACGTAGTTGGCGGGAGGGGGTGTAGAAGGACAGTCGTGAGTTGAGGCATTCTGGACCGATGTTGTAGAGTGATTTGTGTGCGTGGGTTAGCAGTCGGAAAGTGATCCTCTTATTGACGGGTAGCCAGTGGAGGTCTTTCAGGTGAGCAGAGATGTGTTCGTTGCGCGGGATGTCTAATATGATCCTGGCTGATGCGTTTTGGATTCGTTGTAGTTTCTTCTGGAGTTTAGCGGTAGTACCTGCGTAGAGGGTGTTTCCGTAGTCCAGTCGACTCGTGACCAGGGCATGGGTGACTGTTTTTCTGGTTTCGGTGGGGATCCAGCGAAATGTTTTTTGAGCATGTGAAGAATGTTGAAACAGGATGAGGATACGGCGTTGACTTGTCTGTTCATTGAAAGTGAGGAATCCAGGATGACGCCCAGGTTCCGAGCGTGGTCTGTTGGGATGGGTGCTTTTCCAAGGGCTTCTGGCCACCAGGAGTCGTCCCAAGCGGAGGGGGAGGAACCTAAGATGAGGACTTCTGTTTTATCCGAGTTCAGTTTCAGACGGCTGTGTTTCATCCATTCGGCAACTTCTTTCATTCCTTCGTGTAGGTTAGTCTTGGCGGTGCTGGGGTCATTGGTGAGAGAAAGGATTAGTTGCGTGTCATCCGCATAAGAGATGATGTTGAGGTTGTGTTGGAGGGCGATGGCCGCGAGGGGGCTCATGTATACGTTGAAGAGGGTGGGACTGAGTGAGGATCCTTGTGGTACGCCACAGATGACTTCAGTGGCCTCGGACTTGAATGGTGGGAGGCGGACTCTCTGGGTTCTTCCGGTGAGGAACGAGGTGATCCATTCAAGTGCTTTTCCTTGTATTCCGATGTTTCTGAGGCGTTGTAAAAGGGTGCTGTGGCAGACTGTGTCGAATGCTGCAGAGAGGTCGAGGAGGATGAGGGCGACTGTGTCTCCATTGTCCAGTAGAGTTCGAATGTCGTCTGTTGCTGCGATGAGGGCGGTCTCAGTGCTGTGTTTTGCTCGGAAGCCAGATTGTGAGGAGTCGAGGGATTTGTTGACTTCGAGGAAGGCGGCGAGCTGGTTGTTGACAGCTTTCTCGATTACTTTGGCCGGGAATGGAAGGAGCGAAATGGGGCGGTAATTTTTGAGTTCGGTGGGGTCCGCTGTGGGTTTTTTCAGAAGGGCGGTGAGTTCAGCGTGTTTCCAGGTTTCCGGGAAGGCGGCGGAGTTGAAGGAGCAGTTGATGACGTCTCGGAGGTGCGGTGCTATGACGGAGTCTGCTTTGTTGAAGATGTGGTGTGGACATGGGTCTGTGGGGGATCCTGAGTGGATGGAGTTCATCAGGCGGATGGTGTCCTCAGTGGAGATTGGGTTCCAGTCGTTAAGGGTGTTCAAGGGGGGAGAATGTTCAGCATATGGTCGGGTGGGTTGGTCTCCGGGTTGGTTGTCGAAGCTGTTGTGGATGTCTGCAATTTTGTTGTGGAAGAATGAGGCTAGGGAGTCGCAGAGGGCTTGAGAGGGGGTGATGTCGTTGGAGTTGGCCGAGGGATTGGTAAATTCCTTGACGATGTTGAAAAGTTCCTTGCTGTTGTGGGCGTTGTTGTCAAGTCGATCCTTGAATGCTGTTTTCTTGGCCTTTCGGATTAGTTGGTGGTGTGTGCGGGTGGCGTTTTTGAAGGCGTCCTTGGTGCTGGTGGTTGGGTCTTTTTTCCAGGCCTTTTCAAGGGAGCGGCAGAGTTTCTTGGACTTCTTAAGATCATCGTTGAACCATGAGGCTTTCTTGCTGCCAAGTTTGCTTTGACGTTTTTTCAGTGGTGCTAAGGTGTCGGCGGTGTTGGATAACCATAGGGTGAAGTTGGCGGCGGCTTGGTCTGGGTTAGAAGAGTGGGCTGGGGTGTTTAGAAGGAGCGATGAGGAGATCTGGTCGATGGTGATTTTGTTCCAGTTTCTTTGCAGAGTTGGTTGGAGGTGGTTGCTGTGTTTTGGCTTGTTGTAGGTGAAGTGAACGCAGCTGTGGTCAGTCCAGAGGAGATCCGTAGTGTGGCTGAAGGAGACATGATTGCTGGAGGTGAAGATGGGGTCGAGTGTGTGACCTGCGATGTGGGTGGGGGAAGTGACCAGTTGTTTAAGTCCGAGGTTGGCGAGGTTGTCCAAGAGGGTGGTGGTGTTGCGGTCGTTAATCTTTTCAAGGTGAAAGTTGAGGTCTCCCAGAAGGATGTAGTCTTTGGAGGGGAGCGCGTGTGGAGTGATGAAGTCCGTAATGTCTTCACTGAATTTTGCGCGGGGTCCTGGTGGTCTGTAGAGGAGGGTGCCTCTGAGTGTGGTCTTGGGGTCGATGTGGATCTGGAAGTGAAGGTGTTCAGAGTTGGCGAGATTGACGTCAGAGCTGGTTGAGATGCGGATTGATTTTTTATGGACGATAGCGATTCCTCCTCCTGTGTGGCCGGTACGGTCCTTGCGTGTGATCTTATAATCTTCGGGGATGGCAATGGTGATGTCTGGGGCGGAGGAAGTGTTCATCCATGTTTCTGTTAGGAAGGCGACGTCTGGGGAGATGGTGTCTAGTAGATTCCATAGGTCAATGGCATGCCTGTGGACCGATCGGGTGTTGAGAAGGATGCATTGTAGGTGGTTGGGGTCGTGGATCTGTGGTGTGGTCGTAGCGGAGGTGTTGTCGGTGCCGATGAATTTGCAGGAGTAGCAAGAGAAAGGTCCATGGGTGTGTCCAGGAGCGGCTTGGACGCAGTTGGGGGAACGGCCGGGGTTAAGGGCTAGGAGGGTGGCGGCATCGTAGGTAATGCGGGAGGGCTGGGCAGCGCGAGGGGCAGGGGGTCTGGCGCTGGGCGCGGTCCAGGCGCGGACGGGCGTAGACGGGCTTACCTTTGGCGCACCTTCGGCGCGGATGGGGCGCGGTCGCTGCGCGTGAACGCTGCGCGCGGGAGCTACTGTCATATATGGAGAGTGGAGGGGGAGGGGCGAGGGCGGCTCAGGCGGGTCGGGCACACGAGGACCACAACAACAAACAAAATGGAGGCGGAGGGGGGAGCAGAGCGGAGCGCTATTGGCAAACGCGCAAACAATGTTATGAAACAGCAAGCACAATGAAATAATTTGAGCGCTAATGAGGCAAAGCGGTAAACAAGCAGACGAAATAAAATGCAGCTTAATGAAGTGAATCTGAGCAAAGCAGCGCTACGATACCAGGTGTCTGCCAGGGACACTGGGAGCGACCACTCGGACCGTGAGGAGGAGCGAGTCACAGCGTCTAGAGGGCGAGGAGCGCTATTTCAATTCAGTGGGAGGGCGGCTCAGCTGGGAGGCGGGTCGGGCACACGAGGACCACAACAACAAACAAAATGGAGGCGGAGGGGGGAGCAGAGCGGAGTGCTATTGGCAAACGCGCAAACAATGTTATGAAACAGCAAGCACAATGAAATAATTTGAGCGCTAATGAGGCAAAGCGGTAAACAAGCAGGCGAAATAAAATGCAGCTTAATGAAGTGAATCTGAGCAAAGCAGCCTCGGCTCTAACAGGCAGGAGCAGCAGCTCACCGAGCCGAGCAGCTGAAGGAATGCACACAAATCTCTCGCTCTGCTTACAGACTCTCAGAAAGGGTTTCAGTATAGAAACGAAACAAACTGTTTCTTTTGTTTATTCCGCCGTGACCGCTGACTAATTGGGTAGGGTGATAATAATGACACCCATTCAAAATGTAACATGTATTCTAGGTGTAGAATAATTTGACTGTACCGCTGGGCAATAACGAAGTTAATCATCCTACCCCATGATATCTGGTCAGATTTGCAAAGGAGGGCCCATATCGAGGGTATTATTATTACGTATTATTTGTAAAGAGCAGCTGACAGCCAGAGGTCTTGGCACTAAGGCGCTATAAAGAAAGCCTGGTGACAAACACGAATGGAAGTTCAGCGAAACATTAAAGTTTTCAAAGAATGCAGACCCAAATGCGCCCGAACAGCAGGAAAAGGTAAACAAGCATTGGCATAGCCAAAAGGTCTCGACTTTGGGACCTTATAAGTGTTTAGCCTGAGATTTTGTAATGTTTTAGAGGTATGTTATAGAGCAATGTAGCTGTTGTCTTTAATACTGTAAAGTTTGTGTGCAAGTTGTGATTACTTTAGTGACTTAAGGGTAGTGGAATATAGTGGTGAGTTGTGATATGTGTGTCGGTGGGATGCGTGTGTATTGTGTTTTGCTGGTGTGTATGTTGGTGGTATATGCAAGTTTCCCCCCCCCCCCCCCAAAAAAAAAACCAATGGTAATGATATTAGTTATGTGCGTAGTGTGATGGTATTAAAGAGAAGAGGGGAGCAAAAGACAGAGAAAAGGGACAAAATCTGGGTATGAGAGAAAGTAGCAGGGAAACAGAAAGGCCAAGAAACAGGGGGACTGAAAAGAGAGGAGAGAGGCAGAGGAACAAGAATAAAGACGGTCCTAGGCGCTGTTCCTAGGCACGGGGTGGTTACGTGATTTGCTCTGAATCACAGGCCTTTGAGTCTACGCAGACCGCCAGCTCCAAAGTCGGCCTCTCTGGCCGTTACGCCACACCTTCAACTCTCAGCCCTTGTTACCTACTCTGGTTGTTTGTCTCTTTCAGAAAAGGGCCATGGTTATGAGTCAGGCAGAGAGAAATTACTGTAGGATCAGGAGTGGATTAGCATTAAAGCACCTGGTATTCCTAGTTGCTGGACCACATTTTACAGGAAGTAATTCTACTTAGTAAAATCGTAGGGGACTTTAGCTGCAGAAGTCAAGCCTTGTCCCCCGATTTGTTTTTTTATTTCTGGTGAGGACGTATTCAGTTCTACCCCCTGCCCCACCTTCAATGCCCCTTTCCTTCCTAATCCCCACAGCCTTTCCCTCCATCCACACCCCACACAGACGCTCCCACATACATTGATCAGGTGGTAAATGTATGCGCGAAATCCCATGGAATTTAGAATTCTGCATCGTTTTGTGACCGTAAATCCAGTTCCACATGGTAATTCCCCATTCCAACTCTTATTGTAAAACAGGTGGAACAGGTTTACCTATGGAATGCTAATCCAACTGATAATGATTGTTGGGGTGTTCCAGCGTCTGATCTGATTTTACCAGGTGCTATTTTTTCTCAGAGCAAGTGTGAATGCATGCCTTAAAATCCATAAAACTGGGAATTCTGTGTGGCTTTACAACCAGGAAGTCCAGCTCCACAGACCAATTCCCCAATCCAATACATAATGTCATAGTACTGGTGCGATGTTACTGCACGGTAATTCATATTTCACCTGCAGATTTACCTCCACGCCCTAAACAAGTACCGTGCAATTCATAATTAGCCCCAAAGAGTCAGAAATGCATCTCTTCCCATTTGCATCTGCTGATTAAGTTTGTTTTAATGTTTCCCTTAGTTTGACGATGGTAGCTGCCTTGCACACAACAGCAGCTCTCTGGTGCTTTTAACATACAAAGATGCCCACATGGAAGAAGAAATGCAGATGACTTATGGAACTTCCAAATATTTTTACCTTATGAGGTGTTCAATTTTGCACAAACCTATTGTCTTTCTCCCCTCACTTTCACACCCAAGGCTCATCTGTATACGATTTAGGGCATCACGTTTCATCTCCAGCGTACCCGCTGCCTTCCTGACCTCCAGATTAATATTTGGACGAAGCCAATTAAAAGTTCCTCTCAATGTAAATATATATGCAGCTGGCAACAGGTGCTGGAATAAATTCTCAAAGATTTTCCTGACAGTTCCACAATTCTCACTTATTTAGGTGAAAACATATGTTTATTTCCGGTCCGTATGCTTCATTATCACCTCCAAGACACGTCATATACGAGCTTCATGAAGAACAAAAGCAAATAAATGTGCATTCATAATAAGACAGAGCGGCCTAAGAATGCGCCTTGTGTTTTGCTGGTAAAGTGTCATGATTGCTCTTTTAGTGAAACGCTCGCTGCTGATGTTGACAGTGATCGGGTTATCACATGTGACCCTCTTAGTGATTAAATTGGCCAAATAATACAGCCTGATATTTGAATCCTTTGAAAGCCGCAAAAGGGTAGTATAAAGTGTGGTAAACAAACAGGCTTTTGTTTTCAGAGGGCAGCTACTGTTGTCTAATTCATGCTTGTTTGTGCTTTATTATCAACTCCAAGACACGTCATATACGAGCTTCATGAATAAAAAAAGCAAATAAATGTGCATTCATAATAAGACAGGGCCGCCTAAGAATGCGCCTTGTGTTTTGCTGGTAAAGTGTCATGATTGCTCTTTTAGTGAAACGCTCGCTGCTGATGTCGACGGTGATCTGGTTATCACGCGTGACCCTCTTAGTGATTAAATTGGGCAAATAATACAGCCTGATATTTGTATACTTTGAAAGCCGCAAAAGGGTGGCATAAAGTGTGATAAACAGGCTTTTGTTTTCAGAGGGCAGCTATTGTCTTTTTAACCCCTTCGCTGCGGCGGCTATTCCGCCGCAGCGCTAAAGGGGCGGGGCGGCCGCGCGGCCGCCGCATGCTGGTGACAGAACCGCTCCGTCACCAGCTACAGTTGAGCTGTGCTGGTGACGGAGCGGTTCCGTCATGACCCGCCCCGCTCTTTAGAACGCCCGCGCAGGCGCGAAATCAGCGCCGCGCAGGCGCGGCGGCCGGGCCATGACGGAACCGCTCCGTCATCAGCACAGCTCAACTGTAGCTGATGACGGAGCGATTCCGTCATCAGCATGGAAGGGGTTAACATGTAACATTGAGAAAACAAAGATGTTTAAAGAAAAAACTGTGAATCACCTGCCAGACAGGGCGGTGTCCAGGGGAAGTCAGCATCAAGTGTGTACAGAATTCACCTTCTTTCAGACACTTGGAGTGTGTAATATCCTGATTTAGTTGCTATTTCTCACAGCTGCAAGAGGAGATGTTAGTCGGCAGCGATGAGGAGAAACAGATTTAATGTATAATAATCTGTCCTACGTCCCACAGAAAGCCAGGCATCTGACTGTCAGAGGGATAGAAACCAACAGCTGCTGAGAATACTGAAGCTTAAGGCAAGCACACCACAATCGCCACAAGAATTGAGACATATACTTATAAATTGTCAGCTGTACGAAACATATTATGGAAATACAATATTAGATTTTTTGCAGTTTTAGCATTTTCTCAAAACAAAAAGCGTAGTTATCCAAAGATGGGGTGAAAATCTGAGTACATTCTATTATGCTCTCCTTGACAGTCACCACTAAAAAGAGTAAAACGTCAAGCCTCTTGTCCCGTGCTCTACGGCGAACGAGGGGAGGGTGGACTCACCGGATGAGTACTGTTACCGGCGAAGGACTGGGACGGAGGCCTATGGATGCACAGATGGATGATGGCAGTGACAACCCGGGCGTCATCGGCTAATGCAGGCCTTCATAAACAAATGGCCGTACATCGGTGGGAGTCGCAGCACTGGGAGGGGAGTCACACTACCGGAAGTAGCAGGGGCTAGTGAAGGAGGAGATGACGTTCTGACACACAAGTAAGGGCCGTGTGGCTCTTGCATAGTAGCTATGGCATCAGCGATGCAGTCTAAGCAGCTCTCTGAACCTGTCTTAGTGGATTTACTTACCACCAGAAATCTTTTTGACACGAGTCATGCGTATCCTTTAATTGGCCACAGTCCTTCTTCCAGGCTTAGTAGGCAAACAAGCTGTATTAGCCTGCGCCGCTAGCTTCTTCAAGCTGAGTTAGTCACTCTGTATAAGGCGTCACGTCACTTTACGTTTGTCGCTAGAACCCACCCACAGCAGCAGCTAAACACCGAGCTATGGGCACGTGCAACTCTTAGAGGCACGCAACCAATGAAACAGGGGGTGGAGGGGGGCCTGTGCGATTCATTTGCGGGAGCGCGTGGCTGGTTCCGTGAAAACTGCTACCATATGGTGCCAGCCGTGCACTCCCGCAAGTGGATCGCCACACGTACACGCGTTGCCATTGATGGCAATGGAACGCGTGCACGTTCTTGGCTGAAAAGACAAAGCGATCGGAAAAGGTCTTTATGTGCACTGCGTAGGCGAGACCTAAAAAACGGGCCTGTTTCGTTATTTTCGCTCAGGTTCTTCAGCACTCTTAAATACAATTTACAATTACAATTTGTACTTACACTTTCCTCAGGGCATAGGACGGGGTGGGCCAGTATGGAGTGACAGCAGGAGCCGCTTCTGCTGAGAGAGCTGCTAATGTGGCCATAGCGGCTTATGGCACCAGGTCGCCTCCGGCTGGGGCTGGCTTCCAATATGTGGTGAGAACTATAGAGTACCCGGGGGCTGCCAGCCACAGCATGCTACCTTTGCGGACCTATTACCACAGCCCCTGCAAGGCCGAGGCATTGGGAGGCTCAATTATGCAGCATGGATGACAGCATGTGCGACAATACGAGCAAATTATGCAGCATAACATGGTGCAACCTTCAGTAATTCCATGTCATTATTTTGTCACTTTAACAACTATTAGTGATCAGTCACGGCTCTCATACTCGGGGGAGCTTAAAATAAAATGACAGATTAAAATAAAGCAAACTTACCTGACCGGGTGACCTGGACCGGGGTCCCACGTTGGGGGCTGCTAGGCGCCTTCTGTGCTGCTCTGTCCTGGGCCGGTCCTGCGCCTTTTGAACAACAGCCCTCAGGCTGCCCGGTGTCTCAGGATGCCCGGTGTCTCAGGCAGCCAATCCAGACTCTGCATTAGCAGCGCCAGGATTGGCTAGGGCACGAAGATCTCTCGGGTCCCGACTCTCCCCTCGCTCTCCTGGTCCTTAGGAGGTGGCTTTAGTGCGCATGTTCGGGCTGGTCATAATAATGACCAGCCCAAAATCGAGCATGCGCACTATTGCTGCTGCGCTTTAGTAAGCGCTGCTGTCAGTCACCATCCTTGCTGCCGCAGCCATCCCCGCCACCACCCCACCCCCCCTTCAGCGCCGATTGAATGCCTGCCTGAGCAGAGCAGCAAGTACTTGTCTTTAAAGTTTGCTATATTGCTTGCGCGCAGTGCGACCTGAGGCCATGTGGCCAGGTGGGGCAACGCCCCAGCACCCCAATGGACGCACCCCCTGTTAGTTGATCAGGCAGCCTCTCAAGATGTTAACTAAATGTGAAACAAAGGACATAAATTACCGGAGATCTTGAATGCTTGAACATCATTACTTAACATAAATTGTTACTTGTCAAATGATCATTTACTTAACATATTTGTTTAAGTGTTCATATTTGGCCGGACAATAGTTCACTATTTTTTTATTTTCAATAGTGTTTATGGACTCAGCTGTTTCAGAAGTCTATAAAGTGGGGTTTGCAAATCATTTTGCATTTATTATTTATAACCTTGTGAACAAAGGGGATCAGGTTAGGGGGACAGGCTTTCTCCGTATTGTGGACATTTTATCCCTTCCAATTACTATACTAATCATCCACTCAAGAGGTGTGAGAAGTAACACCTAAAAGCAAGCTCGGATGAAATGTCCAACCCCTGTGGGTTAGCTTCATGTGCAGGCCATGTTAAGTTTCAGTGTGTGTGGTCTTGTGCCTCGGAAGGCATATGTTTAAAACAATCATTTGCAATGCAATAGGTCTCACTTTTTTTCCGTTAGAGCTAGTGGCATTGAAACGGAAATGTTTTTAACAGTTATGACTTTTGTATTAGCAATGTAGAGGCAATAGATTTTGATACAATCCTTTTTTACATTACTGATGCCAACCTTGTTTGTATCACTGAGGTGGTTCACTGTTGGGGATAAAAAGGCCACTAATGTAAATTTGTCTGATAGGCTGACTATTACAACAGTAATAACAGTAGCTTGTGATGCGAGCAGCAACTGCCACTGTAACTGTCCAGTATCATATTGTGCAGTGTAACACAGGTATAGAGATTAATATAAGCACTCACGGGGTTCAATGTTTGTCAGAGAATGGGGACAAAGAGATGATAGGCGATTTGGCCAGGGTCACACAGTGTGAACATGTGATCAATAAAAGTGGTATGTGACAGAAGTCTAAGGCGAGGTGGGAAGGGAAGGGAGCACTTACGACTACGTATTGAGGGAAGAGAAGAGATAAAAACATGAATGAAGATTTTCCACATGTAATACACATGGTTGGTTTAATTAAAAACTCTTCCTTGTTTTTAGGTAGTAGGAAGCAATGGATGAACAGTGTCAAAGTGCAGTAAGCCGGAAACTTGGTTTCCTCATCCCACATGTGAGAATTTTTCCATAGAACAAATTCTAAATGGGGTACTGCCAGAGGTTGTGAAGGAGCAGCAACAAAGGTCAATATATGGGATCAGTCCTGGATGGGGAAAAATGTGGTTTATCTGTGGCTGCATTATGCCAGGCACTTGCATCATATGTGCCCTGGCACTGACTGGCCGCTGGACACAGGGCTAGTAGTATTTAAAAAACAACCCCTAACACTCCTGCCTGGGCTCTGCTGTGTTACCAGATGTCCTTACAAGGGCACCATGGGTGCAGAGCACCTCACTAGTGTCTACTGTCCATCCTCATCATGGCAGCAGTGCCACCCGCCACGCGGCTCCCCTATGGATACCGTGGACACTGTTTGATCTACTGCATATTTGTGTCTGCATGTGTGTCTGCGTGCATGTGTGTGTGTGAGAGGCTGTATGTGTGTGTGTGTCTGAGACTACAAAACTGATGGAAGCAGCAGCTGCAGGCTTGTCTGGGCAGTTTGGGGGCTAACTTGCAGGCATGTCCGAGCTATGCAACAGCATTCCAGCGTGAGGGAGAGAGCAGCAGGGAGGGAGAAGGAGAAATAGAGAAGGAGAGGTGGATAGAAAAAGCAGCACAGCCCAGACGGCATGCTGCACTGCCTACGAAAAGCATAACATTTTGTAAAAAAAAACAGTTGGGTGAGCCCAAATCTCTGTTGGGCATTCTTCAAGCCCCGCCTCGCCCGACTCTAAAAAGCACATCTCGCCAAAATCTATTTTTTCAATATTTTATGCTTTTAGTCAGCAGCATAGCATGTGGCCTGTGCTGCCCTGCTCATTAAAAGCATAAAATATGATAAGAATAGAGTTTCGTTGGGAGTGGGCTGCTGCTTACGGAGATGAAGGCGAAAGGCTCGCTCGCCAATGTTGCACGTGTCCCAGGAGAAGAAGCTGTATGCAGCACTCGCACACCCTTACAATTCCTTGTTTTGCCCCTTTCCTGAAAAGGGAGGAGGGGCCATCACATGCAGATGGGAGGAAGGAATAGAGGCCACCACATGCTGTACTGTGTGATGGCCGACCAAAATGCTCTCTGAGTGAATTCGCCGGAAAGGGAGATGAACACACAAAGGAGGGACTTTTACAGAAATACACCAATTAGAAGCCAGCATTTTTGATTACCACAGATAGTAACCCATGGCAATCAGTGGGTCTGCCAGACCCCACAAATGAGACATAACAGGTCGATCGAAGCTCGACCTAAAAAAGGCTGGCACCCAGACTATAACAGTTTTCTGAGCCCTCTGAATGTAGATGAGCTACTGTCAGTGAAAGACTTAAACTATCTGTGGAAATGTTTGGTATAGGAGTGGTACAAAGTGAAAACATGTTTTACGTGTTTTTATTTTTATAAAAAGTGTTTGTATTAGTACATTTTTGGGGGCAAGAATGTGTATTGAGTGTACTTTTATTGTCTGTGAGTGTTTAATCTGTATGTAATGCTACTTGTTATTGAGTACCCATGTATGTTGGAAGAACATACGTTGGGAGATAAGAATTCAACACCCATGCCCTTAACCACCCATACTAGTATTTTACAAACGATTCTGGCATATAATCCCTCAGTCTGGGCAGGAGTAATGATTTCATGTATTGCACCCTGCACCAGGTCTGCTTGCCTGTCAGAGATGATCTTGACTTGTTTCTGCAGTGCTGCAAAGTTGGCTTATGTTATGTGTGACACTTTCAGTTTGTTCATGCTTTTGAGTCCATGCTTTTGAGCCAGCAGCACAATGCCTTCTGGGTATTGTAGTTTTCCTTCTCTCCTTAATAAACATGGGCTTTCATGGCTAAGCATGCAAAACATTGTTTACTGATAAGCCAGAAATTGCTGCAGGTTTAGCACTTGGCACAAGGGCATTGACCTGATATATAAATGATTTCACCACACCTCTACCAAACTTTCAGAGGTAGCTTATGGAAAGGCAGTCACTTACTTGATGGAATACAAATTATTTGTAAGATATATATAGTCCCATTAAACACAAGTATTGTAATTGCATTTATCTAGCGCTTATTTTTCCATTTCCATTTTCAAGCTTTATTTCATTCTTATAGACCATAAAAGCAAAAATATAAAATACATACATCACTAAATTTGGGCAATAACAACATCAACGGACATTACAGGATATAGCCATGTACAGTGAGTTGAACACATTTCATAACAGTTAAAAAGATATTAAAATTTAAAAAGCGAATTAAACAGTGATTTCATATATTAGTAAGATCAAGACAGTAGGAAATGGCAAAGGAACATATATCATGTGCAGGGAGAGATTTAAAACTTGCAGCGCCTATGCCACATAGAGTTAAGGAAACGGAACACAGCAAAAACAATCTGAGGATGAGTGTCTGTTCTCCAAATTCTGAAGGCCTCCCATCACTGTCTGTACCCCAGGATCCTGCACACTGGTAAAAGCCAGTACCTCCTAGGTACATCATTTCCTGGATAAAAGAAGAAAACATGAATGGGAGTCTTTTCTTGGCTATTGCAGGCAGGACATCCAACAGGGGAAGCTTTTGCCCAATTCTTTGTAAGTGCATGGACCGGCAAGCAACCCAGTCTGAATTAAACATAGAGTTTCCTTGCCATGAACGGATGTACATCATCAAGGACCATACAAATAAATACTGGTCTTTAAAATTAAGGAAGTCAGAGGTCAAATGGCCTGTTTTTTTGTGCTCCTTTGGATTTCAGCCAATCTAAACTGTCTGTAAGTTTCGACTAGTTCGAGCCGTGTTATTGTCGGGGACACTTCCTCAGGGTGGGTCCATAGGTTCGGCGGGCCTAGTCTACGGCACAGATCTTTTATGTGGGTGAACCAAGATAGTTTTCCCACCCCTGGGAGCCCAATGATCGCCTTTAGTTCCGACTGGTAGGCTATTAGCTCTGGAGTCGCCCATAGCCTTTGCCAAAAAGTCAGGGGTCACAGTCCGATCTCCTCATCTATGGGTCTTATACCGAGTTCCATACGTAGGGGGATGAGAGGGGTGCTTTGTGGTAGGCCCAAGAGCTGCCTCATGAACATATTCTCGGTTTTGACCAATCCACCTATAGGGAGGTGTCCCCAAAGTTCTGCCCAGCACATTACAGCACTCCTGATTTGGACTTTGTCTATCTCAGTCAATGGGCTTGGTTGTCTAGATGTGGAGTGTCTGTATAGTTTTGCTATTCCCCCTGCCATCTGTGCTAAGCTTAGGCCTGCCTTTTCTTGCTGTGGGCCCCAACCCAAGGTTTCCGTCAGTGTAACACCCAAGTAATCGAAGACAGCTACCCTCTCTAGCTGGATACCATTTAGGGTAGGGTTAGGGCTATATCAACTTGCTATTCAGAGGCTTGTCATCCGTGTGCTGTTGGGAACTGCTGTGGCGGTCCTACCGTGTTTTTAAACTTTCACTCACTCACTTTAGGGTTGCTTAGGGGGTAACTTTGCTCATTTCCCTCTCTCACACCAGGATCATCCCGCTCTCCTTGATTCGGAGGGTCTGTCTGTGCGAGCGGACCCGCCATCTTGGAGTTAGTGGTCTAGTCTTTGTTGCCTGGGCTGGATAAAAATCGATGCTGACGCGAGCGCACAGCGTTCGATTGGCTATTCAGAGGCTTGTCATCTGTGTGCTGTTGGGAACTGCTGTGGTGGTCCTACCGTGTTTTTAATGTTGTTTTCAAAATTTCACTCACTCACTTTAGGGTTGCTTAGGGGGTAACTTTGCTTATTTCCCTCTCTCACTCCAGGATCATTCCACTCTCCTTGATTTGCGGGGTCTGTCCGTGCGAGCGGACCAGCCATCTTGGAGTTAGCGGTCTAGTCTTTCTTGCCTGGGATGGATAAAAATCGATGCTGAAGCGAGCGCGCAGCGTTCGATTGGCTATTCAGAGGCTTGTCATCTGTGTGCTGTTGGGAACTGCTGTGGTGGTCCTACGTGTTTTTAATGTTGTTTTTAAACTTTCACTCACTCACTTTAGGGTTGCTTAGGGGGTAACTTTGCTTATTTCCCTCTCTCACTCCAGGATCATTCCACTCTCCTTGATTCGCGGGGTCTGTCCGTGCGTGCGGACCCGCCATCTTGGAGTTAGTCTTTCTTGCTTGGGCTGGATAAAAATCGATGCTGACGCGAGCGCACAGTGGACGTGTGCAGCGGCGTGCCAAAGGCAAGCCTGCCTGCGCCCGTCCGCGATAAGGTCACGCTCAGCGCCATCCACGCTGCTCCTTTCTCTGCCTGCATGGGATCTGATAGAGGGTGTTGCCCGTTAAGCTACTCCAGTGAAGAGCTCCACCATATTGATGAGGTGGGTAATGGTAGGGGGGCTCTTTGCTTTGCTGAGTCTGCCTCTCCTCTGTCTGACTTCCTTGTCAATTTTTTTTATCCTGTGGGACTTAAACGTCAGATCGCTGCCTAAGCACAATGTGGAAATTCAGTTGTTGCTTGAAGTTATTGAACTTGAAGTTCTGCTCATGACAGAATCCTGGACCCACCCAAATGTTGAGGTCGACTCCGGTTGGGCCTGTCCACCCGGCTACAAAATTTGCCATAAACTGAGAATGAGGTGGAGGGGTGACGGGGTTGGGGTGATCTATAAGGATACCCTGACTCTAGTGAGCATAGATAGTGATGTGGTCATAGGTTTCGAAATACTTGGCTTCGTCATCAAGAATGATCATGGTCAGGCTTTAACTGGGATTATCTGCTACAAACCCCCCGTGGTCTTTGGTGTGCAGCAGCATCAACTGCTGCTGGAGACTTTTACTAATATGGCGGCCACTCACCACAGATTGGTGATTTAGGGTGACTTTATCCTCTGGTTAAATGGCTCCCTTGATTCAGGCTATGCCAGTCTTGCGAAGACCTTGGCCTATTCCAGCAGGTGTCCAAGGTCACTCACAAGGGAGGTCATCTACTTGATTTAATTTTCTCAGAGGCTACTCATCTGATTATTGGGGAAATTCTGCCTCTGGACTGGACAGACCATTTCATGATTAAATTCTATATGAACTTTGCTACTCAAAATACTCAGGTAGCCAACTCTACTTGTGAGTATGTGAGTAGAGACTGGAAGGTTCTCCTGCGTAAGAGGGGCCATGCCCCGTTGTTTCAGGTAGAGGATTGTTTCTCCCTGGATTTGCATGTAGAGGAGAACTATGCATCTCTATGTACGAAAATTACCTCGGTTTTGGATTCATTAGTCGCTCTAAAAAACCACTGTAGTAGGGGCAGACCTTCGGCCCGTGGTTTAATGATAGTCTAAAAAACATGAAACTTAAATGTAAGCTTGCAGAGAGGAGGTGGAGACAAGGCTATCTGGAGGAGGATAAGCTCACATGGAAATCGAAGATTGTGGGCTATAAGAAGGCGATTAACAGGGCCAAGGCGGAATATTTCTCCACTTTGATCCTTAATGCCCCTAATAGCTCCAGAAGTATTTTTAACATACTGAATAGCTTGACCAGCCCAGATTGTTCTAAGAACGTGATACCCCCTCTCAAAAACTATGTGAGAACCTGGCTAGGTTCTTGCATGATACAATTAAAATAATTACTGATGATTTGGGAGGGGTTCATCAACAATCTGAGGCTGTAAACACTATGACTTTGGGCATTGATGATATGGTGGTAAATGGCTCTGAGGCTTCGGGTGCCATCTTGGAATGCGGGCTGTTAATTACCTTTCTGAGTTTGTGCCTCTG
Source organism: Lissotriton vulgaris (assembly GCF_964263255.1). Lineage (NCBI taxonomy): Eukaryota > Metazoa > Chordata > Amphibia > Caudata > Salamandridae > Lissotriton > Lissotriton vulgaris. The sequence continues at coordinate 1,085,460,252 of NC_141697.1, read as the reverse complement.
GAAGTGGAGGACTTTAATAGGTTAGCTTGTGGTATTCCTTCTGGGTCTCCTCTAGACCTGGTGCCACACAAAATTTGGAAAGAGTTTAAGGCAGAGTTGTTTCCTACCCTCCGTCTGATCTGTAATCAGTCTCTTTCTTACGGAGTGGTCCCTTCTCAGTGGAAACAAGCACTGGTGACACCCCTGCTAAAGAAGCCCTCTCTTGACCCGGAGTGCCCCAAAAACTATAGGCCCATCTCTCTCTTGCCTTTTCCGGCTAAAATTGTGGATCGAGTAGTGAGTAGCACTCTGTCCAAGCATTTGAAACAACATAATTTACTGGAGGAGGTACAGTTTGGCTTTTGGCCGACCCATGGTACCGAGACGGTCTTGGTGACTGTGGTGGATGGCCTTCGGATGCGGCCAGACAGGGGTCAGGCAGCTGTGCTTATTCTGCTCGACCTGTCTGCCGCCTTCGATGTGGTCAACAATGGGATCCTGCTGAGAAGACTGAGAGAGGTGGGGCTGACGGGCTGTGCTTTGAGGTGGTTCCAGTATTTTTTATTGGACAGACAGCAAGCAGTGTACCTCTCCGCTGCCTGCGTGATGCAGCGCTTTGGCTGAAGGAATACTCGCTGCAATTCAATGCAGGTAAGACGGAGGTGCTCTACTGCTCTATGGAAAGGGTCCCCTCCGTGATGTCCACTAACTTCTGGCCCACCGACACCTCGATTGTTGTTCAGCCAGTAAAGACGGTTCGTAATCTGGGCGTTATGTTTGACAACAAACTCACTATGGAGGCTCAGGTGATGAAAACAGTGAGCTGTTGCTTAGCCATTATTAGATCATTGCGGAAGATCTTCCCTCTGCTACCCCCTCATGCGCGTGCGATAGCACGTAGTACTATTCTTAGTAGATTAGATTATTACAACGCCTTGCTACTTGAGTCTCTGAAATTTCTTCTTGATAGACTGCAGTGGATTCAGTCAGCGGCAGCCAAGTTAGCGCTAGGCTGGACAGAAGGTCCTCTTCTTCCTCGGCCTTGGCGGAGTTGCACTGGCTCCCATTGAGATAGAGAGTTCAGTTCAAGTCTCTTTGTTTAGTGTTTAAAGCCTTGCATGGGCTGGAGCCTGTCTCTATGCAAAGAAAGTTCGAGTGGTATGTTCCTGTGAGAACTCTTTGTTCTTCATTCTCGAGACTGGTGAAGGTACCTAGATTCAGGAAAGTTAGGTCAGGTGGTAAGTCCTTCGGGGTAACAGCTGCCAAACTTTGGAATGCACTCCCACTGGAGCTCAGACAAGTCAGTGACCTCCTTCTTTTTAGAAGGAGATTAAAAGCATGGTTGTTTCCTAAGACCTAGTTGGTTGTCGGCAGTGGGGGCACACCTTTTTTCTATTTTTACTCTGAGTTGCTGGCGCCAGGTGACAGCGGGCTTTATAAATAAAATAAATAGATAAATAAGGGTGAGATGTTTGACTAGGATTAAATACCATGTACTTGGTTTTTAGTGTATTAATATCTAGGCCCCTATTCTTGAAAAATAGAGAGAAGCTGTCAAGGGTCCTTTGGATGCCCATGGGTGATTTAGATAGTAACAAGGTGTTGTCCGCCAATATCATTGCTGGCACCTTGCCACGGGCGAGCCCTGGGGCATCAGTGTTGGCTACCTCATTTAGTGGGTCCACCAGGGCATTAATAAAAAGACAGAACAGAGTGGGGGCCAGAACACACCCCTGCCTTACACCCCTATTCACTGGGAAACGCATAGTCAATTCTCCATATTTCCCATATCTCACCTGGGCAAAAAGTTCCGGTTGCAGTCGCTTGATCAAAGAGAGCAAGTAGGGCGGAATGCCCAGTTGCTCTAGAACTGCCCAAAGTTTGTCATGGGGCACCAAATCAAAGGCTGATTTAAAATCAACAAAGATCAAATAGAGGCTCCCACCCTCTAAAGTCAAAGTCTTCCAATATAATAATTGGAGCCTAAAGATTTGGTCGATGGTTTAAATATTTTTAGGGAAGCCTGCCTGGTACGTACTCAGAATCTTACGCTCATCCACCCAGGGATGGAGGCGCTCCAGGACAATCCTGGCTAACAACTTCTGGGTTATATCAATCAGGCTTTTTGGCCTGTAGTTGGTGGGCAGGAGGGGTTATCCCTTCTTATATACTGGGAAAATGTCTGCCCCTAACCATGTATCCGGGATTTTCATGCCATTTAAAATGGCATTAAATATTAGACATAAATATGGGCCCCAGATATTGGGCTGCTCCCGGAATAGGACCCCGGGAATCTTATGTAATCCAGGGGCCTTTCCAAGAGGAAGCTTCTCAATTGCACTAAGCACTTCAGTCAGGGTAAACCCTATATCATCTTCGAGGGGGTTCCCCACAACGGTTGTCGAGATTTCCCTCAGTGGGCTCTATAATGTCCTGGGTTGAATACAACAATTGGAAGCAAAGTTTCCAAGCATCTGCTGCACTGTTCAGCTCAATGGGTGAGCTCTCTGAGGAACTAGCTGTTCGAACCAGGGTCCAGAACGCCCTCATATCTCTATTAGTGAGAGCCTGTTTAATTGCATCCCATCTTTAAGACTCCCACTCCGTTTTGGCTAACTTTAAAGTATCACTGTATAAGGCCCTCTTGATTTTTATCAGAGATCTGTCTTTTGTTTTTATGGCGTCAATGAGGGCACCCATTGCCATTCGGCAGGAATTATTAAACCAAGTGGATTTAGGGGTCCTCTTGCCTTTGGAGTGTATCAAGGGATTAAAGATGTTGGTCAGGCTAGTGGTCAGATCTGTGTAGATAGCTGTAAGTTTAACGATAGCAACACGAGAGTAAGGGGTCTGTGCAGCCTTCTCCATTACCAGTAAAGGTGGAATAATTAGGGAATACAGGGCAGCAGTCTTGCCTGGTGACTGCTTCAGGGTTTCCCACCTAATTCTCCTCCTGTTATTGTCTAAAGATAGGTTGGTACCAGAGAAGTGGCTAGTGGTTGGGGGACTATGAAGTTCCTGAACCTTAAGATCGAGTACCAGAGTGTTATGGTCGCTGTCATGACTTGGCCAGTCGGCGAAGTCGACACCCAATGCCAAATACTTGCTTCCACCAGAATATAGTCCAATAAAGATGCTTGCCCAGGTCTATTAAAAGTGGGTTGTCCAGGCTGGTCTGACTAAGTACGACCGTTGCATGCCCTCAGTGCATGAGTTAGTGTGACTGCATTGACCTGTAATACCAGGGGGTCAAAGCTCTCACCGGAGAAATCAGCGGTTCAGGAATTAGCCAAAGGGAATCCTCAGCAGTGAGCGAAGGGTCGGTAGGGAGGGCTAGAGGCTCAAACTGACAATTAAATTCACCTCTTATCACCATCCTGGTGTTCGGGGGAACTAGCTCAACGAATGTGGTAAGCATATCTATGGTCTGGGATTCCTGGGCAAAGGACACCGGATGGGGATTGATGTTAATAAATGCAATTTTAATCCCAGTATTAAAAGTAAGGAGGGTACACTGGATATCATCCGTAAAGGTGTTCAGCGGTTCAACAGTACAGTTCAAGTGTGTGGCAACCCATGTGCCTAACCCTCCCGATGGTCTATCTCTGTCCCCCATAGTTGCTAGCACATTAAAAGTTGCAAAGCCCCTCATGAGAGAGTCCTCTCTAGCCCAGGTCTCTTGGAACATACATACATCATGATTTTGTACAAACTGTATTCAATCAGGATTTTGAAGTTTGTTTTTGATACCAGCAATGTTCCACATCAACACCCTCAGCTGGAGACCCAAGTTCGAAGTGGCATCGCACACAATAGTACCGGAAGGGTTCGTAGTTTGTGTGATGTTTGGCTCAATCTCGGGGTCAGGTACTCCCACTTTCGCTAAGGATCTATTCCCGTCCTTAGTTGCTATTGTCAGTTTGGAGATAAGAGGGGCTTGGTTATTTAATACCTCTAGGGTTGTACCTACCGAGCCTTGGAATCCCGTGTGAGATTTATGATGGGGTACGCCTAAAGCAACTTGTGTCTCACAAGCGATGTTTAGGGACTGCAACCCAGTGATTTTCAGATTAGGCTCTCTATTGGTCCTCCCTAACCCCTGGGTAGAAAAGGAATCAGATGGGGTCGAAAGTCAATCTACCTCTTCAAGGGCCCCAAACCTCTTTGCTACTGCAACGTTATACTGTATTCTGGAGGACTGGCCAAATGTAGGATGGGGTTGTAACCAGTGTGTTGGAGCTCTAGTGCAAGGAGTCCAAGGTGTGTAGTTGGATCCCTGTGGGTGGTGCACGAAAGCTGTGGGACTGGTCAGCCAAAATTTGGACTGTCGGGGATGACTAAAGTTAATTGTATTTGTGCACAAACCGCCAGGGATCTTACAAAACCCAAATCCAAGTACCCCACAAAGCCCCACAAATGGTTTGATAGCAAATGCTCAAGGGCACATAGAGAATTGAAATTGGCCCTTAAGGCCAAGGATAGGGATAAAGAATTAATTTCTCACCTGAGACGGGCCTATAAAGCCAATGTGAGGGCAAGGAAAAATGAAATTAAAAACAATGCATGGAATGATCTACTTAATGTAGATGTTCTAAAAAATAGTAAACAGTTCTGGGAAATCATTAATCACTCCTTTTTTTCAGGGGAGAACAATCTGAATACAGATTGTGTAATTCCCGATGAGAGATGGGTACAGCATTTTAGCAATATTTATGGGGGTGAACTATCAAACTGCCCAAGTATTACTGAGGTGGTCCACTGTGCAGCCACAGTGGTGTTTACGGAAGAGGAGGTCCTTAAAGCCATTATGGATACCACAAAAAATAAGGCACCAGGCCCTGATGGTGTCCCGGCAGACTTTTTTAAATATTGCCCAGTACTCTGGAGCAAAGTACTGACCAGAGTGTTTAGAGCAGCAACCGAAGGATCCCTACCTCAAACTTGGGCAACATCCATAATAGTTCCCATCTTCAAGAAGGGAAACCGGGAGGACCCCGGGTGTTATCGCCCAATCTCCCTTATCGACTCCACTTTTAAAATCTTAGGTAGAGTCCTTTTGGCTCAATTAAGGGAAAATTTAGAACTGAACGGGGGACTCTCGAACATTCAATACGGCTTTCGTGAGAATAGGGGGACACTGGAACAATGCTCCAATCTCCACCTTCTAGTCTCCAGGTACACGGTGGCCGGGGAGCGGTCAGTTTATTTGGCCTTTATGGACCTCTCCTCGGCCTTCGACCTGGTGAACAGGAGTAAGTTATGGACTATTCTACTAGAGCTAGGCATAGAGGAACCCTTGGTGGCATTTATGGCAAGGTTACACCAAGATCTCAACGCAAAAATAAGAGTTACCAGGGATGGAAGGTGCACGGAAAGTTTTAAATCTGAAAAGGGGGTGCGCCAGGGTTGCATCCTGGCCCCCCTTCTTTTTACCATTTATATAAACGGTCTGGGGAAATACCTAGAAACAGGACTGGCTGATGTACCCCGTGTAGGAGGAGCCCAGATTCCAGCCCTCCTATACGCGGACGACGCCGTCTTAATAGCACGAACAGGGATTAGCCTACAGATTCTGCTGGACCGCTTTGGCTCCTTTATGGAGAATCTAGACTTGAAAATCAATGTTTCCAAGTCCCACACTATGATTATCGGCAGCAGAGTAAATATGTTGCAGAAAAAATCTTTTATTTGTAAAGGGGAGATTCTTTCTAGGGTACCAGTTTTTCCTTACCTGGGAGTCCTTTTTGATCAAAGAGGGTCCTGGGTCCCCCAGATTAAAGCAAAGAGCCTTAGCCTAGCACGATCTTCATCAGCCCTGCTGGCCTTTACAAAAAGACTGGGAGCCAAACCAATGGAGGCGGTGATTAAAATATACAACAGTAAGTGCGTACCAATCGCCATGTATGGGTCTGCGATTTGGGGTTACGCAGACACGGCAAAAATACAGAGGGTAGAAAATGGTATCATTAGGAACATTTTATCTGTCCCTGATTCCACACCCACCTTCTCTATCCATGAGGAAATAGGTTTACCATATATCTCTGATAAATTAAAATTAGCCCCCCTCCTTTTCTGGGCCAAAACATGGCTGAACCCCGAGCTAACGCTAAACCATGCCATCCTTAAGGACGTCATTGCAAGGGATAACGCCATGAGAATTCCCTGGCTAAAATATATTAAATCTACACTACTCACGCTGGGGAGACCGGAACTTTTTAACGACCCAACCAACATCAGAAGGGAGGATGTCAGATGGATTAAGCAGATGTTTCTGGAGAGGGCTCGTATGGATAGAGAAGAGTTGGAATTGAGGAAACCCATGGTGAGGGCACATATTGTTTTAACGACGTCGCCCACCTTGGAACCATATCTAAAAGTTGTGACTAATCCTCTTCATAGACTCCTACTTACTAAATTCAGGATGAACTTAATCCATTACTCCCTAGGAAATTTCCCGGTGTGGTCAAAACCTGAAGATGGTCCGCCATGCGGATGTGACCAATTTTCAGTCCAAGACACCCTCCACTTTATATTTTTTTGTGGCTTTTATAGCAGTGAAAGGAAAAAATACCTATTCCCTGTCTTGAAAGCGGCGGGTTTTATTCAAATAAGGCCAGCCTTAATCTCCCTCCAAATGTTAGCAGATACTCACACCATGTTTAGTGTTGCTTGCTATCTAACCGCTGCATTTAGATCTAGGAAGAAAAGATTACCCCAGATAGACCTGTTTTAACACAAATTTGTTTTTTAATGGATAATTTTTAATATTTGTAAATAGATTTGTAAATTATGGTACTTTTGTGTGACAATCTGATGAAATGAAGTCATTAAGTAGAAAACTTTTGTAATGAGATCAAGTGATGTTTTTAAAAATTGTACTTGTATTTGCATTGTGCCTTTTATGATTTTAACAAAAATCGAATAAAGAGTATTTTGACTGACTGACTGACTGACTAAAGTTAATAACTATATAGCCTCCTTTGAATGACTTAGGGTTCTTGCCAACCCAACCCAATCTCCAAACTAGTAATATCTCACTCGCCCTCTCATAGGGAAAATATCCGTGTCTGGTGAGCCAGAAAAGGCACTTGTTTCTCAATTCCAGCTGTGTTTCTTCCTGTCCAATTTTTATTTCAGGTGCACCAGTAACATAAGGGAGTCAGGCTGGGGTAAATCGATTATTGGGAGGGCCGGGGGGACTGGGCCTGGTGCACGTTGTCTGCTGTGTTGGGCACTTCCCTGTCCATCATCTGATGAGAATCGAAACTTGCACTCTGCCTGCTGGGACCCCTGGTGCTAGGAACGTCCCTCCTTATTTGAGCCCGGTGTGTACCGGGTTCCTCACCAAGAGAGTGAATGTTGCCCTCTTGGGCAGCGCCGAAAGTCTGTATCTTGACAGCAATCATAGTGGCAGGGCATGATGGAATGGTGGAAGTACCACCTCTGGCTAGTGGAAGTTGCCATACTTTGTCCTTCTGTGTACTGCAATCTTTCTTCTCCACTGGAGCCGGCAAAATATTGACCAGAGGGTTACCAGGTTTGCACTGGGCGGGCATCTGACTGCTAGCTCTGTCTCCAAGGTGGAGCGATAACTCTTCTTTAACAATATTTCTCATCTGTGCCTCTAGTTCCACAATCAAGTACCTCACCCATGAAGGGCAGTCGGGGTTTTTGTGAGAGCTGGAGGGGGGGTTCTACCACTCTTCCCAGTCTGACTGATTCACCCTCACTGAGCATAATTTCTGGACTGGGCTTTTTATTTGATACTGTCCCATTGCCTGTTTTTCACCTTGTGGCTTTGGGTAATGTAGTGTTTGTTCTACCTTTGCAGGATTTTGTATTTACTGGGGAGGGATGTATGGGTGATGACAAAGTATCACTTGGTCCAGGTAGGGATTTTAATGGGCTAAGGATAGAGCCCGGACTAGATTGCACAGAGATAGTTGGCCCTAGAGATTGAGGAAAGATTTCTGGGGTTAAGGATAGTTGCCTCTCAGTGAGCTCGATTTCAGTCGAGACTACCCCAATAGCTCTCTGAAGCATCCTATCAATTGAGGTTTGGGGGAGTGGGGCTGGTAATAAAACCAAAGGCTTTTTTTTGGGTACACAACCACGCTTCCCCATATCCAAAGCAAGAGGAGAAACAATCATACAAATAATACAAAAAGGAAAACGGATAAACACAGACCCAAGGGTCGGGTTGACAAATAACCAATCAACTGGATTTCAGAGTTGGTCAGAAACCAAACGAAACCTTGAACCTAGGGACACAAGTGCAATGTGCTAATGGGTTTGGCAACAAAAGGGCATGTAAACACAGACCATAAAGTACAAAGTACTGAGGCTAGCAAGCTCTGGCCCCAAAGGACAAAAGTGCGACGTGCTTAATGTGTTGGCACCAAAAATGGGCATTTAAGCAGATTACTGTCGATTAAAGTGCATATAATGTCCCGGTTTTAGGTACATAACAAGTCCAATAGGGTCCAATCAGCCCATGCTGGAATAGAAGGTATGTTATTAATATTATACCCAATCAACTTGGCCGCGAAGCCTGCCTGTTCCAATTGTCTACGCGAGGGGAAGTGTCAACTGCAAATGCAAGGGCGGTTAAAGAAAAGTCTCACAATACCTGTCTGCCGTCTCTTGTGAAGGATGAAGACCTGGGCCCTTAGAAGTATGATTGGTGGCCCTGTCCTGCCTCTTCCTGGCAATGACGGGCAAGGACGGGCCTGACCTTGGCCCGGGGTTCGCCCGGGTGCTGCCCCGAGCTGCGGGAGTGCAGCAGCGCTTTTCATGGTGCAGCAGGTGCACCAATGACGCTCCTTCCTTGCACCAGCCAGGGATTGCTGGGAAATGTACTACATTGCCTTCATGGCGGTCCAGGTAAGTGCTGAGCCATTCCCCTCACGGTGTTGAGATGATCAGCCCAGCCGTTCCCCTCACGGCGGGTGAAAGTTTCAGAAAGTGCGTCCTGATGGGGCATTAAAACACTTTACTGTGAATCAAACCCTACTCTGAAACCCAAGGTTAGTGGTTAATCCAGTGGGTAAATGTGTGTTACGGCGATTGGTCATGTGCAATTGCATCACCGTAAAATGCTAAGACCATTATTTCTGAAATTGTTTTTGCAATCTTCCTCTGAGTTTTTGCAATTAATGTTTAAACCCCCCCCTCCAATGAAATGTTCTGCTGTCTATTATTTAGCTTTTTAATACGTTTTTTAATCATATATTGATCTTTTAGCACAAACTAAGTTTCAAGCTGTTAATGTCTTTTATGACTCTCATGACTGAGATTAGATAATGTTAGGTTGTAAGGATAGGGTTTTAAAGCAGCAGAAATATATCTACCTGGTGATGGGACAGGTTGCTTCATAAATCTACTTGTCCTTTAAAAACGTCTACTTGTCCCTTTGGGGCCATGTAGTGCGGCCACAAATTATGGCAGCAATCTCATTCCATAGGAGTTCTGATAATGGCCTCTCTAATTATACCAGTGCTAATACCATAGTAGGGCTTGCATGCTAATAATTTCCTAATTTTCCCACGTTTTTGCAAATCTACATACTTGGGCTGGAGGTAGCAGTTAGCAGTTCCAGGATTGGAATGCCTTTTTGAGTCTGTTCAAAGCTAATAACTTTCATTTTTTAAGGGTTTTCACCAGTTCTTCACTAGTTTTTTCCCATACCGAGAAAGGTTAAAAATTTACTCTTGATGAGGGTCAGGAGCAAAACATCTTTCAGGGTTGTGAAAAAGTGGTTGGAGAGAAAGTGAACTTGTCAACGCTCAACAGATTTTTAGGTCTCGGCCTATTTCCATTCCGCAGGAATGGAATAGGACGAGTCTATAGCAGTGAAACCAGGAGTTTCACCATGAGCCCAAAAAAGAGGTTTTTCATGAGTGCATGTGCTCTCGTGCACGAGCTTGCCCAAGCCTTTTGCCTGCCTCCTGCCTCGAAGGCAATCTGCTTCTCCACCCCCTGCTGTTCCCTCCCACTCGCTCGCACATCAAAGGCTGCTCACTCAATTTCTCCTCCCCCTCCCCAGCCAGCTTCCCCCAGGCCGTGTTCCCTCCCCTGCTACCCCATCCTCACTCATCCCTCGCACCCCCTCCTCCTTCAGGCCCCCACCATTTGCCCTATCTTGACAACTACCCTGATTAATGGGCCTATACCTACATACTTAGCTCATACATTAAGCGAGAGCTGTTAAAAAGATGAGTACTGACTGGCTAAGAGTGTTAATAGTTCTTCAATCTTGAAGAGTCCAACATTTACATCTATGATAGTTCTATGGAATTTTGTATTTTATTTTTATGGTCTTCGCTACTCCCATCAGTACCAATAATGTCAACATTGCAGGCCTTTGTCCTTCCTTCAAACAGGATTCCTGCTCTCCAAATTCCCCTCCTTTCCTCTGCCCCCTCCAGGGTCGCACCGCGGTGATAGTCGGGAAATCCCCTCCTCCGTCTCTCCCAAGATATGGCCCTACTGCAAAAGCACAACATTTCACAAAATGCGTGCATGTTTTATTCAATAGCTTGCAAGCAGGCTTCGTCTCAAATTTAAACTATTCTCCGGATCCTGGAGTGGAGGTGGTAGCAACATTATAGTCACACACCGAGTATATTATATTCACTTTGCTTAATTCTTTCACCGCTTTAAAGCGCATGCTCGAGTTTTATAACTATTAGGCGACTTTTGGTGGGGCTTGATCTGAGCACACGTGAACTGAGGGGCACAATCACCAGTCCCCGACCAGTCAGCAGCCCCTCCGGTCTCTGCAGAAAGGAAAGCGAGGCAGGGCGGCGGCGAGCGGGGTTTGCTTAACGAAGCCTCCTGGGAACTCCTCACCAACGCACCGACACCCCTTCCTTCATCTCACCCTACAACGTGCCTGCGCAGAGTGTACCTGTCGAGGATCAGACGGCCTGTCTGCTTCATCTCACCCCATAGGGAAACAAAGCATCCACTGCAAGTGTGTCTGTAAACAGAGGGCCCGGGCTCATCAATCAATAGCACGTTCGAGCCAGCTGAGGAAGTACCTTGAAGTGACGAGTGCATGCGACGCTCGCGCACTCCCTCTGATGTGACGTCCGCGATAACGGCGAGGGGGTACACACTGGCACGTCCGGAGCCGGCTTTAAATCAGCCACTAAAACTTTTTTTTTTCTTTCTGAAACTGAGGAGTTCTCGCTTTTTAAAACTCATTGACAATTTCCCTAATAACCCTTTGCACTCAACTGCCTCGTTAAATCATGTGGACCTGGTGTAAACACTGCAAATCGATTCGCTATACACTACACATATTATTGTTTTTTGTTAGTTTAGAAATGGTAATGGAATCGCTGTAATGTTCTCTTGGCAAGGACACTTTTCCAGCTGTTCCTAATTCTAAATTCATAGTACCGAAGTGTGTTTCTATTTATACGTCTATTCTGGGCTGTGACTGGCTTTTTTGCAGGCTCTATTAGCAGGGCCAGCCGGGCCAAGCCCATTTATACATATAATATGTGTTGTTCCTGTGGTTATAATATTTATCGTGATTCTTGTTTTCAATCTCTACAGTTACTCAATGCACGTGAGTCAAACAACAACATTACCAAAAGCCCACAAAAGACAAGCAGTGGCAGAGAACACAGGTCTGGCCATGGCAAGCTGGTGCAATAGTTGTTTTTGCACCAAAAAGAAAGAATACAATAAAAAGGAACAATGTCTCATACTCACCACTAAACGCAGCCACGGTTTGATTGAAAAAATAAATAAATTAAAAATAACCATAGCAAATAATGTTAATAGATTAGAATGGGTGCTTCCCAGCCGGCAGGTGCACTTAGAACATGTATAAAAACCCTTTTAGGTTTAGTGCAATATACATAAAAACATGATTCTTATGGGTAAGAACAAAAATAACCATTGGTTTTACTGTAACCTAAAGCCATATTTGAAAACAAAAAGAACAAGCACTGGCGTTGCCAATAGGTCTCGCAGTAGGAAAGTTGGAGCTGTTGGTTTTGTAAATGACAAAGCCCTATAATTTTTAAAAAAGAAAACAAAAATAAAAGGCATTGTTATTTGCAATTGTAATAGCTCTAACTTTCCTACTGCGAGACCTATTGGCAACGCCAGTGCTTGTTGCATGAGCTAACATACACATGGATAATGCTTATGCTAAAATATAGTTTACAAATATTTTCTAGGACTACGATTTTCTGGTCTACTTATATAAATTCTTGTGAATTCATGAAATACGTAAATCTGCACTAATGTAAAGACATACCATGGGTGCACTTTTGTGACTTTCTTTAAGATTTGGGCCCCTAATTAGGTCTCGCGTCAACTGAGATCTTTTGTTTACATTAAAATTCTACCCCTCTCACTCTCTAGCCATCTAACGACTGGCTTCGTTATGAATGATCACAATCTGCTCTTTCACAAGGGGCATATCAGCACAGAAAGTATTTTTGTTCAGTGTCAGGACCTTCAATGGCAATGTGTGCTTTTTGAGACTGATAGAAATGGTGAAATCTTGTTGGCAGTGGTATGCATCCTGTCCAAATAGGGACCCCTCCTTCTAGTCAGGGTAAGGGAGTTACACACCCAAGATAACCCCTGCGCACCCCATTTGCAGCTTGGCACGAGTAGTCATGCCTATCTCAGAAGCAATGTGTAAAGGATTTGTTCATAACACACAAAGTAACACAGTGAAAACACTACAAATGGACACCACACCACTTTAGAAAAATAAATCTTTATTTAAATCAAACAATACCAAAATGACAAAAACCCAACATACAGAACTCAAAGTTAGCTTTTTGGAGCCTGTCCGAAACTGGTCGGGCCTAGGACCAGAAATGGTGGCCAAATTTACATACACCAGCACCCACCTTACCCCATCCACAACCAGGTTGACACACTCAAAGCACATGTACTCTACTCATTTACTACAAAGCAACCCTAGACAAAGTTCAATATCTCAGCACCCACTACAAAACCCTAGAAACCACACCAATACACCCTTCTATCCCAGCTACACATTTGCACCATCACTTACAAACAATACACAAATCTATCTTATACCACTGACCAATCCACTCATCAGTAACAGAACCCAGTTCCACCCCAGACCTAACTATATCTCATTCAGACACACACTCCCTGCTTTAATTACTCCTAACAGACCCCTTTTTGTCACTAACAAACCTTTACTCAGCCTTCCATCTTTTCAGCCACCAACACCCTACTCTTCTTTCTCCTGCAATAACCCAACCACACAACACTTACACTCCACTGCACCAAACATATTACCTCTTTCAGTAAACAAATCTAACACAACTCTAGTTCACCCCGTCTTACACGCAAGATAGAGTATTCACAAACACATAATCACCACCTTTATCTGGTAACTCCCACTCACCAAAAATACTTTACATACAAATCCTTCTAAGAAAACAAATACATCAGCACTTTCTTTCAGTACTCCTAAAAACGTAACACACAATAGCACAACAAATTCTCTCACACACAACACCTCTGTCGGAAGGCAGGATCCTTCTGCATGGTTACACCCACTTTCTGCCTAGTGCTATGCTGTTTCTGACTCGTCTGACTGGGCTCCTGCTAATCAGGACCCCAGTCTCTGTGCTCTCTCCTCTAAATTGGTTATGGTAAGTACCTATTATGTACCTCCCAGATTGGATACTTGTGAACACTTATAAGTCCCTAGTGTATGGTACTGAGGTACCCAGGGCATAGGTACACCAGGGATACCCCATGTGCTGAAGCATGTATTATTCTACCCTTGGGAGACCAGTCAAAATGTAACTACAAGAATGCCATTCCAGCTTGTGTAAGCTGGTGTTAGCACCACTTATGAAATATATAGGTTTCCCTATATCTAAGGTCACTGCACGTAAATCCTATAAGTCACCCCTAAATTAGGCCTTTCAATCCTGAAGGCATGGTGCTCAGTTCTAAGTGTGAGAGTGTACCTGCATGAGCAGGACACCCCTACAACCTTCAGAGTCTATTCTCCCGAGTTGTAAGTGCATCAGCCATTATGATACATAGAGTGGCCATGCGTCATGACACGATGACCATCTCTAAACTGGCTGTAACAAACCCTGTCATGTTTGGTATCAAACATGTTGGAATCATGTGTGGTGATCTTTCTTCAAGATAAACCATATTTAACTGATTTTAGTGGGGTCGGTACGAAATGCTCTCAGGACTGGATAGTTCTATCTATTAATACAGCATTATGTATCAGTGAAGAAGAATTAAAGGAAATTAAAAAATTGGAGGAAGAGATACAGGGAGACCCAACTATAGCTGATACTAAAGCCTTGCTAGACAGTATTGAAAAGACTCTTGCAGACTTCAAATCGCACACTGTAAATCTTAAAACCACTAAACTAAGCAGGGATATAAAAAACTTTAAATTAGAACTGGTGTACCCTTACCTAAAGGACGACTTCTTCAAGAACACAAATCCAGGGAATCTCAATACTCAGTATAAGGGAAGATCTAAAACGAGATTCCTTACTTTCTCAAACAACTCTTCTGACTCAGACCAAAGTGACGGAGGGTATTATTACCCCCCCATATCCACAATACCAACCTTACTACCAATACCAACAAAACCCCCCGCCTTTTGCAGATAGAGGTGGAAGGCGAGGTAGAGGCTTTAGACGAGGCTGGAGACAACCACGATATCAATCTTTCCAACCTTTTCCACAGCCAGCTCCAGCACAGGATCCGAATTTCTTTCGGACACGCCAACGAGTGTACCCACGTTGAACATGGTTGATGATCACCAGGGCCCTGGTGACAATGATACCCACGATCGCTTGAATACTGAACCCATACCAATCTATAATTTGTCCAAAATAACTTTGACTCCTGTGGAATTGAGAGTCCTTCAGAAAGGACTATCTTTTCTGCCTTTAACCATACAAGACCCTGTGGACACTAAAACTGAGTCGCACGGAACAAATATAACACCCTGGGTAAGATATTCATTTTAAGGCAATTGCCTCTTCCAACTGATTGAGAGATGTAAACCATCTATCCTTTTGAGATCCTCATTAATATTTTGAAGGAGAGGGTCATAATTTATTTTTATGATTTCATCTATCCTGGGGGATATGCGAACTCCTAGGTATACAGCACTTTCCTCCTTTCTTGGATCTTCAAATTGAGTATTCTGAGTACATATAACCATTGTTTTGTCCCTATTTAGGGAATACCCCGAAAACTGGCCAAAGACTTGGGTAATCTGTTCAATATCAGTTATTGCCTCTGTGGGGTAATGGTATTTGAAATATGTCTGTTCCTCATCTAGTTAGCTTTACAGAAGGAGAAATCAATAGACTTAAACAATTACCATCTGTACTGGGAGCGGATTTGGCTGGAGATAGACCATTGAGCTCTGATAAAGGAGAAAGGTTAATCCAATTACGTAAGAAGAATACCCGCACACAACTGCATGCTGAAGTTTTGCTAGGGCACCTTAAATCCAATACTATACCTGTAGGCTTACAGGTGAGAAACATTCCGGTGATCTTTCTTCAATTAAACCATATTTAACTGATTTTAGTGGGGTCGGTACGAAATGCTCTCAGGACTGGATAGTTCTATCTATTAATACAGCATTACGTATCAGTGAAGAAGAATTAAAGGAAATTAAAAAATTGGAGGAAGAGATACAGGAAGACCCAACTATAGCTGATACTAAAGCCTTGCTAGACAGTATTGAAAAGACTCTTGCAGACTTCAAATCACACACTGTAAATCTTAAAACCACTAAACTAATCAGGGATATAAAAAACTTTAAATTAGAACTTGGGTACCCTTACCTAAAGGACGACTTCTTCAAGAACACAAATCCAGGGAATCTCAATACTCAGTATAAGGGAAGATCTAAAACGAGATTCCTTACTTTCTCAAACTTTCTTCTGACTCAGACCAAAGTGACGGAGGGTATTATTACCCCCCATATCCACAATACCAACCATACTACCAATACCAACAAAATCCCCCGCCTTTTGCAGATAGAGGTGGAAGGCGAGGTAGAGGCTTTAGACGAGGCTGGAGACAACCACAATATCAATCTTTCCAACCTTTTCCACAGCCAGCTCCAGCACAGGATCCGAATTTGTTTCAGACACGCCAACGAGTGTACCCACGTTGAACATGGTTGATGATCACCAGGGCCCTGGTGACAATGATACCCACGATCGCTTGAATACTGAACCCATACCAATCTATAATTTGTCCAAAATAACTTTGACTCCTGTGGAATTGAGAGTCCTTCAGAAAGGACTATCTTTTGTTCCTTTAACCATACAAGACCCCGTGGACACTAAAACTGAGGTCCTTCAGTTCCTCAGAAAGGTTAGGCTGAAAGCATTTTTTATAGATCAAGAACAACAGATGGACTGGAATGTTAGTGGTCTCAAACTGAAGTCCACTTTGTGCCCCGAATCTGCTAGTATGCCAGACGAAGTGATACTCTTTGAGAATCAGGTACTAAGGGAGATTGATAGATTGAATAAAAAGAAAATCTCTTATTGATTCAATTTCTGGAAAGAAGATCGCCAGGCATTGATCAGTCTAGCTAATAACCCTTTAGCGGTGATAAAACCTGCCGACAAGGGCGGGGGCATGGTGCTTTGGGATAGTGATGATTACGACAGTGAAGTACTGAAACAGCTGAATAATCCTGCACATTATCGCAAAATAGAAAATAGCCCCGCCCCAATGTTGAGAGCCAAAATTCTACACCTGACTACTGAGGCTTTGGATCTGGGATATCTTGGCAAAACAGAATACGAGTTTTTGAACACTTCTGAACAAAAGACAGCTATGATATATGTACTCCCAAAGGTACATAAGGATGCTCAAAAACCCCCGGGACGCCTGATTATTGCGGCATGTGGCTCAATACTTGAGCCCCTTGCCAAATATATCGATACGTTCCTTAAACCATTTGTTTGCACCACCAGGGCTTTTGTGCGAGATACTATGGACTTTATACATAGGGTGGAAGACTCAGTGTTCGATGGTGACCAACAATTGTTGGTCACCCTCGACATCGAAAGTTTGTACACTAATATACCTCAAGATGAGGCCTTATTGGTTATGGAGTTGGTTTTAGATCGTAGAAGTAGACCTCACCAGGTCCCTACGAAATTTATCATAGAACTGGCTAACATCTGTCTTAAAAATAACTTTTTTATGTTCAAGGACTCCCTTTATTTACAACTGAAGGGAGTTGCAATGGGGTGTTGCTTTGCACCTGAAATTGCTAATCTGGTGATGGACCAATTCGAGGAGGTGTATGTCTTCGGTGTACCGAACCCTTTTCGGCATTTGTTGTCGAGGTGGGTTCGCTACATCGATGACATATTCCTCATCTGGAACAGCAACAATGAGGAATTGACCCTCTTCTATGAGTTGCTTAATTCATGTTCCTCCGATTTGAAATTCACTATAAGTGTAAGCAATGATAAAATCTATTTTCTTGATGTCTGGATCTTTAACAACATGGGAACCTTGAAAGTTAATCTTTTTACTAAACCTACGGACCGGAACACGCTTCTAGAATTCAGTAGTGGCCATCCTAGGAGCCTTAAAGAAAACTTGCCCTACGGGCAATTTTTGCGCATTCGTCGCAACTGCTCCAATAAAAGTGATTATTTTGACAATGCAGAGATCTTAATGAAAAAACTCTGCAATAAAGGATATCCCAGGAGGTTGATCAGAGCAGCACTCAAACGGGCATGGTATACACCCCGCGAAAACTTACTAACACCAAGAGATAAAAAAGAAGGCATTGCATTGACCTGTGTACTGACTTTTAATCCTAAAGCGAATAAGGTCAAACAGATTATTTAAAAAAACTGGAGACTTATAGACCATTTGAATATACTGAAACCTCTTTTTGCGTTCCGTAGAGGAAAGAATATAAAGCCGCATTTGGTTAAGGCAAACAGAATGTTACCACTCAAAAAAGACACCAGGGGCTTGCTAGGATTACCACCTGTAATTGGACATTACCGCTGTATGAACTGCTCTGTATGTCCAAACACTAGAGATTTGAAAGAAATAGAGATCAATGGTCACACACATATGATACGTACTTTTTCCAACTGTAACACCAAGAACTGTATCTATGTGGTCACTTGTCCTTGTGACCTGGCATATATTGGTCAGACGTCACAAGCTGTTAAAATGCGCATTGGACAACATAAATCACGCATAAGATGTAAGTACATTGGGGCGCCATTAGTACAGCATTTTATGGAGGCAGACCACAATGAAGAAGATCTCACTTGGGCAGTTCTGGTCACCATTTCAGCTAAAAATAAAACAGACTTAGAGACCAAGCTGAATCGAATTGAAGCGAGACTAATAGAGAGATACCACACGTCCGAAATAGGTCTGAATGAACGTGATGAAATTTGGGCATTGATCTGACCTGTTGTCGGTTTCTTTTTGAAGCCTTCCTAATGTTCATCTTTTTGCTGCTTCCTCTTCTGAATTGAAATAGGCGATGAAAATATTATGCATAGCACTGCTGTATGCATAGTGATACTATAATTACTTCTATACTGATTCCTTTGTACATTTCTTTTATGTATATATATAGTTTTAATAAATTTGCCAGTGTTCATTGGATTACTGCTTGTTCTTTTTTGTAAACAGGGCAAATATGTATTATTTAGAATGGGAACCCAAGTAGTGGAAATGTAGGAGCCTTTTTTCCTTAACTACATTTATCTTAATTCTTTTTCCCTTGTTATATGTTTGCATTTGTTTCTGTCTGATGATGATTAATTACTCACTTTAACCATATTATTGTTTTTGAGTGAGTGCCTATTCTTGCGTGTATGCGCCAGCCTTCTACAGATTGAGAGAATCTGGACTGGGCTTTGCCGGTTTTTTTACCCGAGAAGTGTGGAGACTGGGACTGCTAGACTGTCTCGTGGGTGGATTTGTCCTTTTTCAGTGTCCACCATGGGACTGACGCCTGTGCTGACGCTCTAGATGCGCCTTCTATATGCGTGAGGAGGCCCGCCCTTCCCTAATTGGAGTTTCATTCTCGCCTCAGCGAACACCGGTTGCCCGTGTCGCCTTGCTCTTGTGACTGCAGGTAATCGTCTTTTTTCTTTGCTTCCTGCACGGCGTCCTTGGGCTTATTGTATGTGACTGCATTGTGGACCGGGTGCAGTTACACGATCACGCGAGCCAGCGCGATAGGTTTGACATTGCGATAGATTGGTCTCTCTGACTACCGTGAACTGTCTCATTAGATGGGGGATATGTTTGACCTAGTCTTTATAGTTTATTAAGATTGTGATAACACAGGGGGTGTTAGACATATGAGTACGCGTTTGTTCCCCGCCTCCATTGGACCCATGTATATCTCCTTTGGATGCACCTTTGTGTTTTCACATGGTCCCCTAAACGTTTGTAGTGTGTATGTGAGACACAGACATACACTGATTTGATTTGATTTTGATTTGATTTGTCCATTTCTAAAGCGCACGAATGCCCGAAGGTGTCTTGGCGCTATGAATTGTCCAGTTTCCGGTGCAGGTCTGGAGTTAGTGAAAATTTATGCGGTGAAAAGCCAAGTCTTGATTCTCTTTCTGAAAATCTCCAGAGTTGGGCTGTTTTTTACGTCAAGTGGTAGTGAGTTCCATGTCCGTGCTGCGTGAACGAGGAAGCTTCTTCCTCCCCAGTTTGATCGGTTGAACTTGGGTATCGCTATCAGTTTTTTTTTACTTGATCTGAGAAGCCTAGAAGGTTCGTAGTGCTTCAGGTGAGTTTTCAAGCATAGTGATTTAAACTTGACTCTTTTGGCCACAGGTAGCCAATGGAGTGTCTCTAGTTTATGACTGATAGGCTGAAACTTTGGAATTTCCAGTATCAGTCGTGCCGCTGCATTCTGGAGTCGCTGCATTTTTTCCATGATTTTTACTCTGGCTCCCGCATATAATGCGTTACCGTAGTCCAGTCGAGACAGTGCCAGGGCTGTCACTACCGTTCTGCGTGTGTCTTGAGGCAGGTATGGGAGTATTTTTCTTATCATTTTTAATATCAGCCAGAAAGACAAGGCCAGTTTGTTTACTTGGGCTTCGTATGTTAGTTTGGTGTCTATCACTGATATTACTTACTACTGAGTGATGCTTTTTACCTTTGGGCGCTCACTATTTGCTTAATAGACTTGTGATTATGAACTAGTGGGAACAGAGGTCAGAGGTAGTTTGTTAATGGACGATTCCCCTTTCTTCTTTCTCCCCTGCCCGATGATCATGTGATGATGACAGAAAGTACGTGTAATTTAAGCCACGCCTGTCCTCCTCTTGCTTCATCCAAGTGGACTCTCTGCTCTTATATATAAAGGTATGTCAGACTTACTAGTTTGATTGAGTCCATATTTATGGATACTGTGATGAGACACTTCTGTCCAGAGTTTTACTCGAGAATACGACTCAATAGCTTTTTGTTATATGTTCATTCTAGGAATAATTCCTTGTACTGGGGTTAGATAGTGATTCCTGCCCCAACCCCCCACCCTTGTGTGGGTGGGTGTGTTTGCTGGCCTCCGATATTCGTCCGAGAAATTGCCAGGACCTGGATGAATAGGTATATATATTTTTCCTGTCGAGTGACAGGTTCTGAGTTTCTAAGCACTGGAATTCACTGTGGGAGATAATGGGTATATATTTTTGGTGTCCCTTTCGTTCCTTGAGACGTTTGTTTTTCACATTGAGATGTGGTTGAACCTTTCTAATATATACACATTAGTTTATTTAATTCTTTTTTCCTCAGTATGCTTGATCTTTTTTTTGCACACTGTTGGATAGTATTTCCTATTTTCTGCCTTTCCTTGGCCTTTTGCTTTTTCTTCCCCTTATTTGTTGGATTTATAAGTAGACCTTGCATTTCCACGCATGGGGGAGATAATGTCACTAGTGCAGCTGTGATGTGATTTGAGCATATGTATTCCTACTCGGCAAGTAAGAAGGTATAATATATGTACATAATTGTTGTTACCAGAGTACCCATTGTCCTGATGAAGCCTATATCATCTGGCTGAAACGCGACCGCGACTGCGTCAACACCTTTTGCTTCAATTGGAGTCCCCTGTTACCATTAAAATATTTGTTTGATTTTTGTCTGATTGGCACCAATACAAATATAGACTGAGTTGATTTTGTAACCCCCAGGTGCTTTACTCTTGGGACTACCATTGTGTTGAGCTCTCATTGTAAACTAAGTGGAGGCACTGATCCGAATTAGGATATATATATATATTTTTCATATATATCCTGTGTTTAGGGTACATAGAAACGTGATACTGTAAATGTGATGTATATTTGTATATATGTATATGTGATATTTTGTATATAGACTGTCGGTTGTTGTGCTTCCCTTGATGTCCGCTCATATGTGTGTTGATGAATTTATATATGTATTTCTTTCATGTTTAATTTCTGTTTCACAAGAGAATTAATTGTTTCTTGTTTGAGAATTAAAATTGGATCAATCCCTTCGGTACCCTTTGTTGCTATTTTCTCATCCTAGGATGTCTCCTGCTCAGGTATGGGAGGGTTAAGTGGGCAGAACCCCTGACCATTTTTTTGCTAGTCTGTTACTACCGCCACGTCATCGGCGTATGCTAATATTTTTGTATCAAAGGGGCCCACTGTAATCGGTTTGATTGCCTCAGCGTCTAACAGTTTTAGAATCAGCGGATTTATATAAAGGGCAAAGAGAATCGGGGGGCATGGTCAACCCTGCCTTGTGCCACGAAGTATATCAACCAGCTTGGACTCCTGACCCATTACCAATACCCTGGCCTTAGGTGAGTGATATATTGCCTTAATGGACTTCGTAAAACAGGGTCCCATATTGTTTTGATCTAAAACCGCCCACAGGAATTCCCAGGAAACCCTGTCAAAGGCCTTTTCGGCATCCAGGAGGACCATCGACATCCGGCCCCTCGCGACACTCATGGCATCAAACAGTGCAATAGCCCGACGGGTGTGATCCGTAGTGCCCCTACCCCGGATGAAGCCATGTTGCCACGGAAAGATCAGATGCTCGACCCCCCTGAGCCGATTAGCTAAGATCTTAGAGTATAACTTTGAATCAGAGTTTATGAGAGAGATTGGCCGGTATGATGAAGGTGGGCTATGGGGCTTATCTTTTTTTGGGAAAATCACTATATTAGTTTCCCTACATGAGCCAGGAGGGGTGTCGCTCACTTGAATCCCTATACATAAATCCAAAAGTAGAGGTATTATGATATTACCCAAAATTTTATAGAGCTCAAGTGGTATTTTGTCATGGCCTGCGGCTTTACCCGAGGCTAACTCTGCGAGGGCCATTTGCACCTCCATCAGGGTTATATCCCTTTCACGATCTTGCCTAGTAGTCGTATCCATTCCTAGACTACCTTCCGACTCAGTTGCCCACCTAGCAAGTGCTTCTTTAATTGCTACAGGGTCTAAAATATCCTCATTTTGATACAGTTTCTGATAGTATTTTCTAAAAACTTCTAGAATAGTCTCAGGTGTTGTTTATTCCTGGCCGTCTGCATCGATGCTAGTGATTAGGTTAAAAGATTGTTTTTGGCTAGTACCGAGTGCTAGATGCTTACCAACCTTCTCCCCCGCTTCATAGATCTTATTACAATTAGATTGATACATCTCAGCCGCCCTCTGAGAAAACCTACTATTTATCTCAGTTTTGAGAATCATCATTTCTCTTAAAGTTGGTCCTCCATCCCCACTGTATTTTTTGTCCCCCCAATTTCCCTCATTTCTTTCACTTTTCCCTTTTTGCTTTTTTTTTCTTTTTGTTCCTCTCTTCCTCCTTTACTCTTTCTTTTTTTATTTAATATATCATACACAGGGAAAAGAAGGTCTTGAAAAAAAAAAAGGATGTGACAGCTTTACATGTTCCCAGATAGTGTCATTTTCGTTATACAAGGGCCAAGTTTATCACTTGAGGCTATCCAAATATTCCTTTGCCTTAATTTTGGAGGTGAACATTTTTATCTGGTCTCCATTAATGATTTTCAGCCGAGCTGGATTGTTTAAAAATGCCTGAAGTTTCTTATCTTGGAACGGTTTGATGAGTTGACGCAAGCGCCATCTCCTCTCAACTGTTGCGTGACAGACGTCAGGGCGTACAAGTAAGTTATATGCTCACTGGTGTTTTTAGCCTCTGGTCTCGCTTTTTCCCAGATTGCCTGCCTTAGTAAGAAATTGCCGAAGTATACTAATAGGGCCCTCGGATACGCTCCAGGTTTGGGTGTGTGTCTCAAGGTAAGGGGTATACGATGTGCTCGCTGCACCTCTAGGTCCCAATTCCAAGTTGAGAGTTCAGGGAGGGAGTCTCGAAATAGTTTGACCACAAATGAGCGAGCATCACCCCCTTCCACTCCTTCAGGAACTCCCAAAACCCGTAGGTTACTTCGGCGTAAACAATTTTCCATATCCTCCAGTTTCCACATCACATCCGGGAGTTCTACCTCATGGGCATCAATCTGTTCAGCAGCACTCTCACCAGCACTCTCGACTCCATCTCAGTCATTCGATCACTGAAGGACCAAATTTTCTTCGAGAGTTTACGCACCACACCCTGATGTTTACGTAGCTCTGCTTGGGCCTTACGACCATCATGGGATGTCTCCTCCCTACGTGCAGCTATGGCTTGCAAGACCGTTTCAATAGTAGGTGCCAATGTGTCTTTGGAGGTTCCGGTCTCCAGATGCTGAGCTAGGCCAGAGGTTAGACCGTGTGAGCGTGTTGAGGTAACTGCTGGAAGAAGATTACTAGTGGGTGTATAGTCACGATGGCTCTTTCTGTGCTTCAGCGCCGTTTTCTGAGCCGTTCATAGCTCTTTGGTACTTGTTTCACTGGAGTCCCTCAAGTGGGGCCCTACATCAGTTGACCAACCTAACTCGTCTGAGAAAGAGTAAAAGTCGCTAGGGTCCTTATCCTTATCTTTGTCTCTATCAGGATCATCCTTGCTGATAGTTTCAGATCCAATTTGTGCTGCTTGGGAGCAATCTAAGACTGCTGTAACAATTTGCCCTGTTTTCGCAGTTTGCGAACCTCCCAGAATGTCTACTTGAGTCTCAGTAATTCCAGAGGCGCATGGGTCCAATTGCGGTTGTTTAGCTATAGAGGTAATACTCTCGGGGGTTATAGCGAGTGTATAGTTATTTTTACCGATCCCATCGGTTTGATCATGCATTTCCACCTCGCCTGTAGCGTCATTCCTTAAGTTCTTTGAACTGACCCCATTGACTTTGAGGGTGCTCCCCCCGCTCACCGTATGGTCCTGTGTCCTCACTCCTTCAACCAGCCCGCCTCTGTCTGCGCCAGTGTCAGCGCCCATGCTTGCCCGCACAACTTCCCCAACAGGAATCGAAACAGGCGTGTGCTGAACTACCGGCTGACTCTTCCCGCTCTGACCCGGAAGGAGCCTCACCGGAGTCTTGCGGAGCAGCTCCACAACAGAGGGAGCGCTCTGACAGCTCTTCCGGACGGCGCCACTCTGGTTGGGAGCCTTGCTGGGGGTCTTCTCTGAGGGTCCTGCTGCTGTAGTCGACGGATGCTCAGTACCCCTCCCGGCCGTTTCTGAAGCCTCATGAATGGCCAGCCTTGTTGCTCTTGCCTCCCTTGCTTTCGCGGCTGCAGCCGCTGTGGCATTCTTGGGAGCCATACGGCCCCTGGGGTCCAGAACACAACTCTGCTCTTGGGCCTCAGCGCCCACCAGGTAGGTCCGGCAACAGTTCCTGTGCTTTTGGCCAATGTAGCAAAAGTAACGAATCACAGAGAGGCCGATTACCGTGCCAAGCGCTGCTACTTGACTTTTTGCTGACAGTCTGTGTTTCTCTGAAGTCTTACCCTCCAGCATTATACTCAGTTGCTCGGTTCAATATCTTATAATCCAGGCAAGTGCGCTTAGTTCCCCTTTTCCACGCTACATGTACCACCTAATCAATATTCTTTTGCCATGAGCACCGGTCGGTCCACACTGCGGTCTCAAGCGGCCGCCATCTTGCCTCCTGGGGTTCCCAACTTCCCACAAATGCATTTTCCATAGTCTTTTGCTGGAGAGTGGAGTGTTTTAGAGTGGAATAGCATAGAGAGGATATAAAGTGGAATGGTGTAGAGTGGAGAGGAGTGAGTGGAGTGTCATAGCGTACAATGGAGTATTGTGTCATAGAGGGGAGTGTCATACAGTGTAGGGAAGTACAGTGGAGTGGCGTAGAATGCACTAGCATATACTGGATTGTCAAACAGTGGAGTGATATAGACTGAAGTGTCATAGAGTGGCTCTGGTATATTGATGAGATATTTTTATATGGGGTGGAGGTGTGCAAAATGGTAACAAGTTTGTGGAAGGATTGAATGCCAATGATTTCCTTCACAACTAAATTTAAATTCTTTAGAATCCAAAATTAAATTTCTACCTGCTCTTAAACAAACGTTATCACTTATTAAATGTAATAAGGTAACCAATGGCATATTATTGGAGAGGAAAGTCTCACAGAAGTCAAAAACAAATTTGTGAGTTTTTCAGTAAAAGAACATGCAAAACTTAAATGTACATGTCCCACTTTTTAAATACGCCCTGCCCTGTGGGCTATTTAGGGCCCACCTTGGGAGTGACGTGTAAGAAAATGGAGTTTTAGACAAGGCAAATGCATTTTTTGCCAGTTCCACTTGTCAGTTTAAAACTGCATGCAGGCTCTACTGGTATGCCTGAGATTTTTTAAGGGGCTTCTTAAGTGGGTGACAGAATATTTACCATAGGTCAAATAGCAGCACTTAATTTACCAATCCTGCATACACACTATACCACTTTACTAGAGACCTATATGTAAATTGAGTATGCCAACCAGGTGCCTAGCTAATTTTACCATGTTTCAAGATGTGAACACAAGCATTTTAATAAAGTTTGTGGAAAGACCAGCATAAGGCTGACAGGTCTAACACTACTGAATAAATGGTACTTGGATGATGGCATTTTGCATTAAAAAAAATATGAACAGTAAAAGTTTCAGCACCTCCACTCCATCCTCATGGTTATTTTTAAACCCCATACTTTTTTCATCCACCTATACTTTTCTACTCACCATCTTTTCTTATCTTTCACACAATCTTCCGGATCTGTCCAGATACTTATACCTGGTGCTCCAGTTCTCACGTCCTGGTTCTTATCTGACAGTTGTTTTGATAGTATTGATAGTAACAGTGGAAGGTCAGTTTGTGCCCCTACAAATTGCTGCTTCAGAAGATTTCCTATTCTCCATCCTAGCCAGGCCACCCTCACTGCAGTCATAATCCCTAGGTTCGCTGATGTCAGACCCAATGTACTGGTTTACACAACCTACATGCTATAGCAAGACGAACATTTTTGATTATTATACTGAATGTTAATGGCACGTCACATGTAGGTAAACTATTTAAGATATTACACTCTATGGGCACTAAACAGGTTAGGATTGCCCTCACTCAGGATTCCTTAGTTAATGGAAAGATAAAAGAAGTGTTTCATATTTCGCATAAGCACATTTTCATTTCAAAACTATATTAGGTGCTAATACTACATATATTGCATCACCAAAGTCAATAATTCAAAGCATGTAACTACACCGGTAGTCTTTAAATTGTATTTTGTAATTCCCCTTTGCCATTTCCTTTTCTCTTAATCATACATAGGTGGATACGTGTTAGGGCTCAGTTTGTTGAACCCAACAACAGAGCTTCCATGATCAAAGAATATAATTTCCAAAATAAATGTAATGCATACCGAATGTATAATAGCCAATTTATGAAAATAATGTATTGTTGCTTTTAACATTCTATACTATCACATGGGTTAAAAACATGTTTGATATCTTCAAATGACCCAATCATAAGGGATCTGATCTGATGCGTGGAGTACCTAATAAATTAAACCTTTTTGAGAAATATAAGGAATAGACGCTATCTTGCACATACAGCTGTTGTTGGAATCTTGGCCCTTGTACACATATTACTTAGAATTTTCTCTGTAGTGGCATTATTGAGGTGAAAAATGCCTCCTTTTTGGATATAGACCATTAGTGTGCTTCATATCTTAATATTGCACCTCAATGTTTTGCCCCCTTCACTTCCAGATTGTTTTTGCAAAAAAAGTAATTAAAATCAATCGAACCGTAAACTTGTCCTCAGCATTTTTGGATATGGTCTTTCTCTGCATGCAACTCCTACACAGAGCTTCACCTTTTTGGGACCAGAAACATGTATTTATATACATCTTATGCTATTGATGAACCAATAATAACTATAAACCTACCACTTTCCTAGACCATTTACTCTGTATAAAAGCCTGGAATTGGCCTATGCCCCAGTTGTTTTTTCCACATCGACTACAGCTCTGCACATCTATCTGTTTGAAATGTGAATATATTAATAGTTCAATGGGAGGCTGACAGCAAGTTAATTGAAGTCAACCTCATGAACCTATTGAGTATTCATCCATTGTATTAAAACCTTTACCTGTTTCTAACTGTGAATATGGTCCTGCTCCAGTATATGTTTTCTTTCTCCCACTGTCTGTACGCTTATTCCCATTGACCCTATAGTGCCTTTTATCTCTTTCCCTAAATCATATATATTTTTTCTTTATGGCTTTGAAGTCATTGTGCCCATATAAATACTCATGTTCCCTTCTGAGTGTTTGCGCTTTGACCTCTACCTTATAAGTCAGGGTAAAATCACACCTGGAATTTTTTTACCTATGTCCAATGGGTAATTTTAGTTATGGATTCGAGACCAGAAGCAGTGGAAGTGTTAACTTTCTCCTGTATTATGCATTACTAGCCACTGGAGCACTGTTAACAATTTGTGCTCATAGATAGCTGTTATCCTATCCTCCTTTATCTCTGTTTCAAGTTTATTGATCACTATTCCTCTTAGGTCACAAGTTCATGCATATTCATCTATATTCAGGATCTCCGGAATCCTCCTGAGGCCCATCCTTTGTCTAACATTCGGTGTTTTCTGCTCAGTACAAGTACAACCTCAGTAGATTCTGCCTCAACATGTCAATATAATTTTAAATGGACTGCTGATCTATATGGGCTGTCTTCCCTTTTCAGGCAATATGTCTTTTTTTCAACCTGCAAATACTCTCAACTAGACCTAAGATGAACATTGCTGCAGTCTCAAAAATCTTTAAGACTTTTTCCATAATTAATTATCTTATTCTGGCAAAGTGCATTATTGTTATACTGTGTGAGAGAAATCATGTTTTTCTTAGTTTAATGAAGAACACCTTACACAATTATTTATTTATTTTATTCATAAGACTTGTTAAGCGCACGACTACCAAGAGGTGTCTGGTCAGAGTAATTACTGAATGGATGATTATTGATTGAACAACCAAGTGTTTACTTGTTTGCAAAAGGGTATTAAAGTTGTGGTGCTTTTTATTTGGTTTGGCAATGAATTTCACAGTTTGGCAGTGGCAATTGAAAAGGATCTGTCGCCCCATGTAGATTTCTTGGTTTTTGTTATCTCAAGGAGATTAGCCGTGGAGGATCGTAGTGTACGTGCTGGTCTTTAGGGGCAAAGGGAGTGCTTTAGGAAAGTTGGTCCTTTCGCATGGATGGTTTTAAAAGCTATGCATTGGGCCTTGAATTTGATTCTGTGTCTCACTGGCAACCAATGCAGTTTTCGAATGGTTTTTGAAATTGGCTTGAATTTAGGTGTTCCTGTAATAAGTCTGGCAGCCGCATTCTGTACCAGCTGAAGTTTATTTAGAACCTTTTCTTGCGCATTGATCAGGAGGGCATTGCAATAGTCAACTCGGGACATTACCGGGGTGCTGACTAAAGTTTTTATTGTGTTTGTGGGAAGATACGGCAGGAGATTCCTGATCATTCTTATTGTAAAGAATGATGTAGAGACTATTGTATTGCCTGATGTACAAATGATAGTTTATTGTAAAAAAGCACTCCTAAGTTCCTGACTTCGTTAACTGGAGTGGGTGGATGGCCACCAAATGGGGGACCATTCTGGAGTGAGTTTGCCAAAAACCATAACCTCGGTTTTGTCCGAGTTTAATTTTAAGCAGTTTTCGTTCATCCATTTGCTGATAGCAAGCATTCCCTGTTGGAAGTTGTTGGCTACTTCTATTACATTGTTGTTAATTGCCAGGACGAGCTGTGTGTCGTCAGCATAAGATGTTACTGCTAGACTATGAGCTTTGATGATCCTCGCCAAGTCCCCACATAGATGTTAAAAAGCCTTGGACTTAGCGAGGATCCCTGGGGGACACCACAGGGGAGAGCAAATGGGCAAGACGAATAACTGCCCATGGCCACGGATTGTTCCCGGTTGGCCAGAAAGGAAGAGAGAAGGGAAATGGCACTCTTAGATATTCCAGTTTCTGTGACACAGTTGATCAAGGTGGTGTGATCAACCATGTCAAAGGCTGCAGAGAGGTCGAGCAATATAAGCACTGCAGCACCTCCTCCGTCCAAAATCATTCTGATTTCATCGGATGCTTTAATCAAGGCAGTCTCTGTGCCATGACTCTTTCTGAAATCGAACTATGAGTCTTGGAGGCAGTTGTTAAGGTCTATGAATTCAGAGATCTGGGTGTTCATAATTTTTTCTACAATTTTTGCTGGGAAAGGGAGACATGCTATTGGTCTGTAGCTAGTGGCATTGGCGGGATCTAGTGTGACTTTTTTGAGGAGTGGTTTGATTACCGTTTTTTCCATATCGATGGAAAAACACCTGATATGAACATAGTGTTGAAAATGTCTGTGAGTGTGTGGCTAATAATATCTGGAGCTAGTTTGAATATTGAAGGAGGACAAGAATCGTCTTGGGATCCCAAGTTAATGTCATCATGAGTTTGCAAACTAGTTCAGGCGAAACCTGGTCAAAAGATTGAAAAGTGGGTTTATTATTGATGTCCATAGTAAGGCTGATGGAATAAGGAAGTGTTTTAGAATTCGTGACAGAAGTGGTGTATTTGTTAAATTTGGAATAGATATTGCAAACTTTATCTTGAAAATAAGTTGCTAGACCGTCACACATAGATTGAGAGACCTCTCTTGTGGTGGATTTATCTTGTCCCGTTAGATATGTGACAACCTGGTTTAGTTGTTGTCCTGTGCTGACTTAATTTGATTGTTGTAGTATGTACTTTTTTGACAAAATGATCATTTGTTTATATTTACTTAATTTTTCTTTGTAGCAGATTTTTTCATCAGGATCATAGTTTTTACGCCACTTACGTTCCTGCCGTCTGCAGCTTTGTTTCTCTAGCCTAAGGCTCTCATTGAACCAGGGGGCTGAATTGAATATTCTATTTATAGATCTTTTCTTGGTAGGAACTATATTGTCCAATATATTCCGGAGGCAGTTGGTATATGTGGCGGCTGCTGTTTCTGGGTTCGATGTGTTGATTTCCTGCATAGTGTGCAGTATATGGTTGAATTCCGCGAGCTCAATACTCTTCCATGATTTAAAAGTGTTTGTTTTGGGGGGTGTGGTGGGAGAAGGAATAGGAGGGGAGATGTTAAAGTATACAGTTGCATGATCAGTCCAGGTTAAAGGGAGTATTTTCTCTGTAGAAAGAGAATTGAGATTAGAGAATATTCCGTCCAGCGTATGTCCCGCAGAGTGCGTGGCGGAGTGAACTAGTTGTGTTAGCCCTACTGCTTCCATTTATGTAAGGAGAATGGTCGTATCTGGGTCGTCACACGCTTCCAAGTGGAAGTTAAAATCTCCCATGATGGTAAAATTATTTTCCCCTGCTATAGGTTCTACAAGGTGGCTCAAAGATTATAAAAATGCTGAGCGTGGACCTGGGGGTCGGTATAGCAGGATGCCTCTAAAGGAGCTGGAGTAAGGAGTAAAAAACGTAAAATTGATCGCTTCACATGTAGTAATAGTTATGGGCTCCATTCGTAGTGTATAGTTGTTGCGATGTATTATGGCTATACCTCCTCCTTTTTTTAAGAGCCTGTCATGTCTGATATTCGTGAAACCTTCGGGAGAGGCTGTGGTGAATCAGGACCATAGGAAGGGTCTCCGCAAGTTTCTGTGAGGAAAAGAATATCCAGATTCCAGTTTTCAATGATGTTAGATATTTCATATTTGTGTTTTAGCAGTGATCTAACATTAATAAGTGCTGCTTTGATTATGTTTGGTGGCCTGTTTTGTTTGCTATTGGCAGAGGATTGTAAATGAGGGTTCACATAGTTTCATGTATCATGTAATGGGCATGTGTGATAAGCTCTTATTTCCTATGGCACATTGTGCCTAGGAACCACATCACAGGGCTAAAGCGTATACAGACTTTAGGTCACTTTATGAATTTGAGTGTGACGTGGTAATACATTTTGAGGCATCTATCAGAAAACAACTGTATTGCCTCAGGCTGTGGCATCAGAAAATGACACACTGAACTTTGTGGGGACCAACCTTCCCACAAGACTGTTACAAAGGTGCTTGAATTAAAAAATGTTGTGAAGCCAACCACGCCCGATTGGTTCCTTAGATCTGGGCAGAAAGATTTCAATGTCCTGAATTACTTTGCATCCTTCATTTTTCATATGAAACATTGCTTTTTTGATTAGTGTTGCTCTGAATTATCTCAGATTTATCTCAGAGTAGTTCTATTAGGTATGTAATGTGGTGTCAGAGTCTGTAGGCAAAGTGGCCAATTCTTTTGTGTGATTTGAAAGATTACCATAATCGATAGGAGCTTAATCTTTGTGGTATTGGTAATCTACTGGTAACCAATGTAGTGCTTTGAAAGCTGGGGTGTACAATTTTTTTGCTCAGGCTCATATTTAGACAGGTAGTTCTGTTTTAGAGCCACTGAGGTTTTTGATTATCTCAATTGTGTAATAATAGCCCTGTCTGGATAGTATGAAAGTCCTGGTAAATTCCTTGCAACATTTTAATTAAAGAAAAGTTGGCATCCTTGTTAGCATAATAATTGGAAATTGTTGAGATTTGGTAAGTGAAAGGTTTGTGTCAAACTCTATATCAATAATATTTATATAGGGGGCACAGCTTGAATTGCCACAAGATGGCCGCATCCGACTGAGGCTTTTCCAGTGCACAGGACCTCTTTTACTTGCCAGGGCTGTTTTCCTCAGCCTTTGAAGTCACAGAGTGAAGTCTTCTAGGGAGAGGGCGCGGAGCACAGGTAGCGTTTTTGTTTATGTTTGAACCCGTTTTTTGACCTGTTTCCCCCCACGCCGTTTTTCCCTTCTAGTACCTGAGATGGCACCCGCCATTTTGTATTCTGTGGGACGCCGCTCTGCATCAGAGGATTACTGGGGCTGTTTGCGCTGCTGTTTTTTGAGACACCGCTGCAGCTTCATTTTGGGAGATTTATGCCCTACTGGATAACCACACCTGAACGATTGTTTTGTCAAAAAGTGGCGGCAGGATACCATGCCTTTTTTGCATTTTGGGCCTCTTTGAGAAGTGGCTTCACTGTTGCTTTCTGCCGAGGCCACTGGATCAATATTCAAGCTCATGATAGATGGCAATAGTATGACTCTGTTTATTTTCTTCTTATTTTTTAGAAGATACTCTTCTACTTCGCCCTCTATAATGCCCTAAATGTCTATTCTCCTTTGTTCATTTTGTAGATATATGGTTGCATTGGGTTCATAATGCTCTGTTTTTTGTTTTTTTTTATTGAAAATTCATGACAATATAATGTGCTCTATACAAAGCAGTAAATGTTAATACAGGAATAAAAATATACATACAGGAAGATAAATACACATAAAAAGAATAAAAGCTCGGCTGATAAAACATGGGGTGATGTATACAATAAATACGATAGTAGTGTCTTACATTAGGTGTTTGAAAAGCTAAGGACCCCCGCTTTTTAGCTGCCTCCATGATGCCACGGGCGCCCAAATCCTTAGTCCCATTTCCCTGGATTTCGCTCCCTTTAGAGCGTACAGCTCTGACTCGATGTTATGGATCCCGAGCATCCTGCACATCCACATTTGGAAGGTTGGGGCCTCAACATCCTTCCATGCAGCAGCAATTAATATTTTAAAAACAGCTGTCGATATAAAAACAAGTGCCTCGGATTCTGTACTTAAACCCAGTTTAGCGTCACACCCGATTATTAAAAGTGTAGGGGATAGGTCTATTTTGACACCTAGCAGCCCCTCTAAGAACTTTTCGATTTCATTTTTAATAGTCCCTAATTTCCCACAGCTACAAAACATGTGTAGAGCATCAGCAGGCCCATTTCCACATCTAGGACAGTTGCTATCCGCCCTCTTTCCCCATTCATACAATTTAGCCGGAGTATAGTATAAGTTGAAAAGAGTCTTAAAGTGCTGTGCTCTTAAATTTGAGGAGCGTAAGAACCTTTTATCCATTAGGATAGCTCTATCCAAATCAATGTCTGGATCTCTCAGTTTATCAGCCCAAGTGGCCCCTGTCTTGAGAATGTCATCGGGAAGCGTTTCCAAGAATAACCCGTAGATTGACCTGATTCTGCAACCACCTCTCTTCATATAGTCTAATATTATACAGTCTTTTGATATGTCTATGCTCGGTCTTTTTGATTTTATTGTATTGGCCAACTGCATATATTTGAACTCTTGGCAGCCTTGAAGTGAGTATCGTGACTTCAGGAGTTCAAGGGGCCTCAAAACATCCTTTGTCATCACTTGACCTAATGTATTGATTCCCTGTCTTTCCCAATGTCTCCATGGGCCATCTCTACTTAGGTGCGGAAATAGTCCTGATTTCCAGAGTATAGTGTGTTTATTAAACTTTGGAATGCTCTGATTTTTCTGTACAGAGGACCATAACCCCCAGATGTCTTCCAGTATTTTATAGCCTGTTGCCTTATAAAAACGTTTATCGTATTTCCTTAGCAATACCCCGTGTGCTTCACTCCCTAGAGCCAGCTGGTAAATAGATGGGATATCTCCCTGACTATGTGGCATATCATCAGGAAAAAAGAGTATAGCCATTTCTGTAAGAAGGCAAAACCAATTGTAGAATTTAAGATTAGGAATACCTAACCCACCCTTTTCTTGGGGGAGAGACATGAATTTAATTGATCTCCTCACCTTGCCATATTGCCAGACAAAGTTCATGAAAATTGCCTCCATTTCCTTGATCAATATGTCCTCTACTTTAAAGGGGATAGACCTAAATTTATATAGGATCTTCGGGAACATTGTCATTTTAATGACATTGACCCTACCTATGATTGACAGATGGAGGGTATCAATTCTTTTTAGGTCCTGTTTCATATTTTCAAGTAAAGGCAAAAAATTGTCTTTGATGATTTCCCTTGGCTGTGCGTTGATTGTTATTCCTAGGTATACTACTGAGTCTACATATCTATCATCAAGTTTGACTATATTTCTTGAACATGGTACCTGTGTTTTTGCCACATTAAGTCGGTATCCAGCTAGCCTCCCAAAGTCAGATGTAATACTAATTATTCCCCTCATTGCACTGTCTGGATCAGTGGTGGTTATGGCTAAATCTTCCGCATATGCGAGGATTTTGGTGTGAAATCCATTATTGACAACCGGCTTTATATTAATGTTATTCTTTATAAGTGTAATTAGGGGGTCTATGTATAATGCGAAAAGGATGGGTGAGCACGGACACCCTTGTCTCGTGCCTCTCGTAATATGGATCTGCCTGGAACTTTCACCCATAAGCTGCATACTAGCTGTTGGATTAAAATACATAGCCTTAATTGCCTGCAAGAATCTGGGACCAAATCCTCTATCTGCCATCACTTTCCACAGAAAGCTCCACCTGACACGGTCGAACGCTTTTTCCGCGTCGAGGAGGATCATTGCGACCTCCCCCCCACCAGCTGCATGGATATCGAACAGGGTTATGGCCCTTCTAATATGGTCAGTAGTATCCCTACCAGGGACAAAGCTGTGCTGCCAAGGCGAGACGAGAGTCGCGATAATCCTCCCCAACCGTGCTGCCATTATTTTTGCATATAATTTGTTATCGCTATTTATTAATGATATGGGCCTGTAAGAGCTGGGACTTTCCTTGGGTTTCCCTTCCTTGTGGAATACCACTATATTGGTTTTGGTCCAAGATTCTGGTATAACCCCAGTATTTATAACCCCATTGAATAAATCTAACAGAAGAGGTGCCGTTTCTTCCTTCAAGTGTTTATAGACCTCCAGGGGTATGGCATCAGGCCCTGCTGCCTTGCCTGCTGATAGATCTTTTAGTGCCTGAAAGAGCTCATCCATAGTGATATTCTGCTCCAAAGATTCTATCTCGCTAGTCGTGAGTTTAGTGCCTGTATCCGGCCAGTTTATTCCCGGATCATCTATATCCGTTTCTTCCTTATAAAGATCCTGATAAAACCTCCTAAAAACGTCAAGAATTTCAGTTGGTTTATTATAGATCTGATCGCCTTCTTTAATTTCGGTGATAGTATTTTTTGATGTAGCCTGTCTTATCCTTAACGCTAGAGCCCTGCCTGCACTCTCCCCTGTTTCATACATACTGGCTCTGCGGGTCTGATATTCTGCTGCGGCTTTTTTAGTCAATTGCCGTTGGATGTCTGCCTTCATGCTATTTAGCCTTTCTAAGCTCTGACTACCCTGTATCCCCTGGCAAACGTCTCTCCTGTGTTGTTCCTCTGCCTCCGCCAGTTTGACCAAAAGACGTTCTCTGTCTTCCTTAGCTTCTTTCCACATCCTACCCGAAAAGCTAATTGTCTCTCCCCTCAGGCCAGCTTTGAAACTATCCCAGACCATGACACGGGATGCACTGTATCTATTCGCATCAAAGAAAGACTGGGACCAGTTCTTTATATGTGCTAGGTAATTGCTATCCGCTAAGAGCTTTCTATCAAAAGTCCAGGGTCTGATTTTCTCCCTTTGTTTATTGATAGTCATAGTAAGAATAAGGGGGTTGTGATCCGATATTAGCCTGGGAAGCATTGCAATTTCTATGTTAGGGAGACAAGTTGCTGATATTAAGAAATAGTCCAGTTTTGTATGCTTGTTAAATGGGTGTGAGAAGTATGTGAACCCGGGTTCATCTTTCTTTAGGCTGCCCCACACATCCCTCAGCCCATGAGATTGAATTATAGAGGATACAGCCCTGAATACCCGGGGCTTACGACCGATATATGGGGTATCACCTATAAAATCTGCTGAAATGTTGAGATCACCACACATTACTATAGGTGAAGGGCAGTTGGTAAGTTCCCTCTCTATATGATCCTTCACCCTCGGATCATCCAGGTTAGAGCCGTATACTGAACATAGAGTCATGCCTAGTTTCAGTTCGCATATTGCCCATCTTCCCAGTGCGTCAGCCTTTGATTTTTTTGCTCC
The DNA here is from genome assembly GCF_964263255.1 of Lissotriton vulgaris. NCBI lineage: Eukaryota > Metazoa > Chordata > Amphibia > Caudata > Salamandridae > Lissotriton > Lissotriton vulgaris. The sequence goes on along the minus strand of NC_141697.1, from coordinate 1,085,423,849 downwards.
TCCCAGGCCTACCCGGCCCATAATAGCTACCCCCTTTACCGTTGATGTCTGTGAGGAACAGGACAGAATTTCATACCCCCTTAGATTTAGCCAGTGTTTCTTTTTCCAGGGTAGGTGGGTCTCTTGTAAACAAATGATATCAGCCCCTATTAATTTTATATACTCCTCAAACCTGCCCCTCTTTTTCCAGTTGTTCAGTCTGCCTATATTTAGGCTAACTACCCTAATCCTTGACATAGCCCTGTAGGGAACAAAGCCAGCACTCTAACCAATCACGTTTTCTCCTGAGCTTTCCATGAATTTGCATATCCACAGGATACCAGTTAAGTTCATACATTGCATGCCTTTTTTGCATTTTGGGCCTCTTTGAGAAGTGGCTTCACTGTTGCTTTCTGCCGAGGCCACTGGATCAATATTCAAGCTCATGATAGATGGCAATAGTATGACTCTGTTTATTTTCTTCTTATTTTTTAGAAGATACTACTGCACCCTGTATAATGCCCTATATGTCTATTCTCCTTTGTTCATTTTGTAGATATATGGTTGCATTGGGTTCATAATGCTCTACTGTTAATGTTTCTTATATTCTTCTAACTGAGTGGCTTCCTGAAAAAGTCAGCTGTTGTTTTTTTATGCTTTTTCTACAATGAGTGAACTCTGTCAGTGTAAGGTGACTGTCACTTAGGAGGTCATTAGGATGGCAGACGGATCTGCGTCCGTCCGCCACCCCCGAGGAAGAGGGACCGTCCGCATGGGCAGCGGTGGTCCCTCCATGCAAATTAGGATGTGACCGCCACCCTGGTGGTCACATCCTGTTCCTTTAACCTTGCGGCGGGTGCTGCTTCAAGCAGCACCCGCCGCAAGGTTAAAAATGCATGTTTAACATTTACATGCACAAAGCGGCAGGCACCACCATAGGTACCCCCCATGTGCACCCCCACCCCTGACACCCTGGGGGCCCGCAACGAGCCCCCAAACACCAAAGACCACGGGGGGCTTTCTGCCGTGGAAAAGCATGTTTCCGCATGAATCCTAATATGGCTGGCGGTGTCTGATAGGCACCGCCACCATATTAGAGCTATTCCACCGCTGGACCGCGGCGGAAAAGTGGCGAACGGTCTTTGCAATCACCGCAGCGGTTAATCCGCATCCTCCGGGCCGGCGGTGGCTTCCGCCGGCCCGGAGGATGCGGATTCCCTGCAATCCGAATCGGCCCCTAAGTCTGGTGGTGGATATTTAAAAAAATTCTTTGTGAGGTTGCCTATAGAATCAGGCTTCCCAATCCAGATTTGGTGCACAGAAGATTAGAAGAGCTTTTTCATTATTGTTTCTTAGCAGCTTTTTATAGGTGTCATATTACTCGTTTATACACTGCCTATATTCTGAACTCTTCAATACAACAATGAATCCACATACATGGAACCTTCCACCTCGCTTGGACCCAAAATTACTTCAGAAAGTATGTCTTCTCTTCGTAAGGATTCCAATCCTGCTTCCCCTCCAAAACGCCACAAGAAGGAACCTAACTCTCCTACCAAGTCTCCACTACCATAACAATGGAGGACCTTATGAAAGAGATAAGGATGCTTAAACCTTTTGTAGTAGAAACCAATGCTACTTTTCAGAGGTTGGACGAGAAATGGTCTATCTTAGACTGAAGAGTGTCGGCAATGGAACAAAAGATTAGCGATGCTCAAGAAGTGATCCCTCAGGTTGCTGATATGTCTAAGGAAATTGCTCTCCTCAAGATGCAATTGCAATAGAGGCAAAAACGTCAAATGTATAGTATTCCTGAGGGAGAGGAAGGATCTGACATGCTCACCTTCTTAAAAATTCACATCCCTAAAATTTTTGGTTTCAAGGATGGCAGCACTCTCAATTTGCAGCATGCTCACCACTTTGGTCCCAAAATAAGGGTTTTGCTTCTTCATCAGCAGTAACTCGCCTCAGAGGGATAATCGTTTTATTTTTGGAGTACACCGAGTTAATAATGGTCCTTTCAGCGGTAAAGTTAGGAAAGCAGTCTGGTCAGAAAGTATTCTTAGCTCAAGACGTGGCCTGCGCCACTTCTGCCCGTCACAAGGAGTTTCTTTCTCTTCGCCCGGCTCTTCGATCCATGAATGCCATATACAAACTAGTGCATCCCTGCTTTTTTAAAGTCACATACAAAGAAAGGTCCTACTATTCTGATCGTCCTGAAGATTGGACACAATTTATTCCTTGTCTTAAAACAGATGTAATGGACTTTCAAGAGCCTTGAGTAACAATGTTGTTTCTGCTTTGTATTATGCTCTCTGAATTCCTCTGTTTACTTCAATATTTTGAAGAGTGTTGTCTTCCTTTATGGTTGTAGGTTATGGTCTGCTTCTGCTATTATTTTCTAGAATATTGCGACCCTTCTGCCCTCTTTGGAGGTCATTTCATATTACTGTTCTTTTGTCTTTGTCCACAGATGTTCTCTCCTCCTGTAAGACCCCATTCCCTAGATGCTTCCCTACTCCCCGCCTTTTTCACCTCAATCCTAATGTTCCCAGTTAATTCTCATGTCTGGTAAGTGTTTGAGAATTTCATAGCACTCCTTTTGTTGATGTTGCTTGCCTGTTTTACATTTATCGATTTATGTCTAATCTATAGTTATTCTCCCTCGTCGTGCTGTGTTATTTCACAGTTGGCTCCTTGTTTTCATATGCATTTTTATTTTTCACTATTGGTCTCGGCTGTTCTCGGTTGTTCTCACTGGCTCTGCAATCTGTGTTCCTTCTGCGGTTTCCTGCTCCCCATGTTATTTTCTTTAATCTGGATACTTATCCCATCTTTCTTGGCTGAAGTCCCTTGACTTCTTGTCAACCTTCCTTTGTCTAGTATCTACTTCCTCTTCTACCCTTTCTTTCCTTTCCTTCCCTTCCTGTTTTTTTTTCTATTTTCTCTCCGCTGACTTTATTTCATGTATTAACTTTTTCACTTGCATTTTCTCTATGTCCTTTTCCTTTCATCCTCTATGTAACCCCTACTTATCATTTATCTCTTATCGTTTTTTATACTTATCTGTTTTCAGCTCATCTTTACAACCTTGTTGACTTTGATCGCTGTCACATTGTTTGTAATACACTTTTGAATTTTGCAATGTTTATGTTATTGATAATGTTTGCAGTGCTTAATTTTTACTGTGCATATGTCCTCGCCCCTTTGCGATGACCGAAAATGTTCGAATTATTTCATGGAATGTAAAAGGTTTACGTAATCCTGTTAAGAAGCATGAGTACTTATGCATCTTTTCAAACTACAATGTAAAATTGCAATGTTACAGGAAACGCACCTTCTAAAGATAGGAGAATGGAGTGGTGATATTATTTCATAGGAGAAAGATGCAGATGGTCGTTGGCCTCTCCTTCATACTCTTATCAACTGTTCATGTATTTCTCTCCTTAACATTAATGACCCCACAGGTATCGATTTCCAATTCGGGCACTCCATGTCGCACCCCCTTAATTCGAGCTCTGACTCTAATCTCATAATGGGTGGTGTTTGTAGTCAAGTCATAGATCCATTTATTGATAGGAAATCCTCTTCCAGGTATGTCCCTAATAAAATGCAAAAACCTTCACTAATACTATGCTCTGTAGAGGGTTGGTTGATGCCTGTAGAATATGTATTAGAATACACCTTTTACTCCCAGACTCATAATTCTATATCTAGAATTGATTTTATTTTTTTGAGTCCACTTCTTCTTCCTAATCTGTTGCATGCTGAGATTAGTTCCATTTTGATTTTCGATCACGCTCCTGTCCTTATCAATCTAGATCTTCCCTCCCCGCCCTCTAAATCCAGCAGATGGCAATTTAATTATTATCTTCTTAAAGATCCTTCATTTATTAGAGGCTTTAAAGACTTTGTTTCAGAATTCTTTCTCCTAAACGCTAGTCCAGATATGCCTTTTCATACCGTATGGCAGGGGTCTTCAAAGTGTGGGGCGCGACCCCCAGACAGGCAGTGGAGTGATGGAAAGGGGGTCCCACATTCCGGGTCACGCTTCTGCCCAAGCCCATAGGATTACAAGGTATTCAGCCGCACTCCTCCCCTGTCGTGTGTCCCAGCTGGAGCTGCTGTGGGCTCCGCTGGGCTGTGTCAGCAGTCTTATCTCCTAAAAACACAGTTGATGGACAGAATGTAGAACAATGTCATACATTCACCCCATTACAAGGATCTGGGCCTAAATCCATCGTTTGTTTGCACTCCACACCACCCTGGGTTAGACACTGGCTATATGCAAATCAACTCTGACCCTGTGCCCCATGGGAACAGTCCAGTCCGAACTACCAAGCCATGTCTTTCCCATAACGGAATCAAGCATCCAAGGACCGGTTTCTGGCTATCAGCCTTCATTCAGCCTGGATAGCTTGACTCCAGTGGTGTGGAGTGCCTGGGACTCACGTCTGAGTATACCCAGCACACTCGGGGTGAAAATTGCAAAAAACACAGTTGATGGACAGAATGTAGAACAATGTCAAACATTCACCCCAGTACAATGATCTGGGCCTAAATCCATCGTTTTTTTGCACTCCACACCACCCTGGGTTAGACACTGGCTATATGCAACTCAGCTCTGACCCTGTGCAGTCTTATCTCCAGCACAGCATGACACGCCTGAGTTTTTCACAGGTCTTTAAAGACCTTTTGCATATTTACATACCTTTTGTAAACTGGTTACTAAGGCTTAATTTTTTTTCTAGTTCCAGTGAGAAATATAAAGTAGGGTTGCCAAAAGAAAAATACCAGCCATTTGAAGTTTAAAGAGAATGCAAAGGCCTCCTCTTGATACTAAATAGGATTGTAAATAAAATCATATGCATCCATTCATAATATGACTTTTTGATCTTTGTTCCCTTTAATTATCAGTCATGGATCACTGAGGCAGCCTTAGAAGACAATTGCTTTCTATTTATATTTGCCCTTCCAGGTACCACAAATGAGTGGCTTTAGATGACTGCTTATTTGTGTACCATCTGGGACATCAGAATAATGAGCAGGCAATCCTAACCATAGGACTGGAAGTGTGTTGCAGAATCAGCATATTATTTATTTCCTCCATCCCTGATTAATGCCAAAATACCAATAGTTTAACTTATATCTTAAACAGTACACTGCCGTCAATAATATGCTGACTTACTTCAAGTATCCGGGAAGGCACCCTGCATTCAGAGAACTCACTTCTCATTCTCGCACTTCACTTTCACGCTTACCCTGCACTTACAGCGATCACAATGCACTCACACTGATCACCATGCACTCACATCATTCTCCTGCTCACCCTGCACTCACAGAGATCACTCTGCACTCACAATGCACTTGCGCTGTTCACCCTGTACCTCACCTTACAGTCACACTACTCATCTGCACTCATCCTACAATCATGTGACACCTCATTCACCTGCACCACTTACTGCTCAATTTGCAGCTCACTCAAACACCCTATTCTAGGGCTATTAGCCATCTGCTGCCTGAAAGCAAATGAGAAGCACACAGAAGGGGAAAGAGAACCAGCTAAATGGGGTGACCTACAGAGCATAGAGTCATGTTTTTTATATCTTTCTAAAGTATAATAGATTCTTGGTGGAGTGAAGCAAAGGAGGGTGCACATTCCATAACTGTGCGGCCTGCATCAAAACAGCAAGACAGACAATTCGTGCCTTCCTGAATTAGGGAACAATAAGAAGAGTGGCACAGGCTGAGAGGAGCATACAGGTCCAACCTGTGTGCCAGGTGAATAGAGATGAGAGATTGAGAAAGGACATCAAGGGAGTGAGAGAATACAATTTAAGAGGTCAGGGATGAGGAGAAATGTGAAGTGCTGAAGGGAAGTGCGAACACCCAAGAAGTGAATGTGAGCGAATGTTGGGGGCACAGAGGAGGGCTACTATTAAACTGTGAGAGAAGATAGCTGAGAGATGATCTGTGACTTAAACAGTAATTTGATGCAACATGGGTGAAGGACAGCAGCGATAGGGGAAGAGAGGGAGTACTGGGATGGCTGCTGAGCAGTGATTAATTTGCAATAAAACATGTGCCAGGGAGGGACTTCTCCAGTAGGCCACTGCAACTTTAACTACCCACCCATTGCCTTACCTGTGCGGTCAATGACAATACATATGCAACTACCAACCACAACACTTGTGCAAGTGTGAGTATTTCAAGCCCCCATAGCTATAAGAATGGCATGGGTGTCAGGAGTTTATCATTTTTAATGTATATTGAATTAATAAACAGCTGCTCTGCTCATTTCTAAATTACACAGACCGAGCCACCATGTGGCAGACGGTCATAGTGCCAGTGTGCACAATTAGGTGCCAGTGCGGAGCACCGGAAACCACCTGCTCAAATTAAGCACTGGTGCTGAGGTAACAGGGGAGAGGGATATTGGTTCAAGAAGGTGTGGATGAACAAAGGAGAGATGTAAAACATGAATGGGGGGATTGGAGAGGAGTGAAATACAAATAGACAACAATTTGAATGGAGAAACTTAAGATGAATGAGAAGTGCAGATGGGAACGTGAGGTGACAGGGCCACAGAGGCCATGAGATAAATGCAAGGGACTGTTAGAGATAAGGGCAGTAAAAAGACAGAATGGCAAGAGGTGATTAAGGGTGAAGTGAGAAGTTGAATGGGGAGAGATCAGAAGTTGTAAAAAGGGGTGAAAGAAAATGGCCTGCAAAGTGAGAGACGGATCCAGGACTGGGAGAGGAGAGGAGAGGAGAGGAGAGGAGAGGAGAGGAGAGGAGAGGAGAGGAGAGGAGAGGAGAGGAGAGATGGATGGAAGAGAGGGGTGGGAGGAAAGCGGCATCACAAAGATTGACCAGACATCTTTCTGATTTTAATTGCTGTATTTTGGTTATAAACTGGTACTGATGGGGTGAAATCTTTCCTCATGTTACTGTGTGCAAAAAATGTCAAAATAATGAAGCAATTCCATCCCAAAATAATAACTTTATTTACATTTTGTTCCCACACAATTTAGTTAAACCTGTCATGTAATTTGGTCCTCAGCTGCCTCATAATTCCAGTAGCCCTGCCTACAGGTTTAGAAATGTTTGTCAGGAGGTGGTGCTAACGACTTAAAATGTTGACAAGGGGTTCTCCGTACCCAAAAGTATGAAGACTTTGTACTGTAGTTCCTATATTCCCAATAGGCTCTGCGCATTGGAGTAATATATCCTATAGATTAGACGTAGGATTGAGGTCGACTAGGTCTCTATCGAATATATTAAACTTAATAGTGAATGCCAGCTAGCTCAGAGGTCACTAGAAACTTTCTCGAATTCACAAAAAGGTATTCGTTTCTGACAACTGCATAAACATGACAACTTTGTTTCCCAAGAATAAGAAATGTATCTCTAGAGTCGCGGAAACAATAGATAAGTTTTTCACTCAGTCACTCGTGCTTGCTTCGTTTCTACAGAGGTGCAGAGAAATAGAGAGACGGTGTTTTCAATAAAAGGTTTTATTGAACAGTCTTCTTTCTCATGCAAGTAAAAAGAACTGCTAAAATCGTATTACAGACTGCAAAGTATAATGCGTACAGGGAAAACAATATTATAAAATAATACTGTAAGAGCATTGTATGTTCTCTAAACCATATATAAATACATACATAAATAACAAGGGCTAAACATACTCAACTGGTGCTTCTAAAATACGCCTACCCCAATGTACCTGGGCCTGCAGGTGCTTGGACTACAAATTTCCTTAATCTTATCTCTCCTTTTCTGTTCAGTTCAGCCAATTTCGCAATCGTAGGAGATCTCAATCTACATCTTGAGGACCACACTTGTACTACCAGCAATACTTTTATTTCTGATCTGGCTGCAATGAACATTCTACTTCACAATCGCGGGACCACTCACAAAGCAGGTCATCACCTCAACCCCATTTTTTCCACCTATCTTCCTTACATGGCCCAGCAGCAATTCCATTATGCTGGACTGACCATTTCCTAGTAGGTTTTAGCTTTGAGGCTCCTTGTCTCTCTTATTTTACGCACAACTGCATTGCTAAAAAGGCCAGAACCTGGAAAAACCTTGAAATTACTAATTTTAATCGATTCCTTTCCACTAACGCCCCTATTTTTAAAAATAATTTTGTTTGGACCTTGTGGCTTTCCACGACTGGATTCAGTCGGCACTGGACACCTGCCTCCCCATCACAGTCAGAAAGTTAAACAGTCATCGCCCCCTGGCCCCTTGGTTCTCCGAAGAACTAAAAAAGGAGAAGAACAAATGTAAAAATCTGGAGCGGCGGTGGCGTAAGATTTATGCTCCCCAAGCCAAAACAGCCTCTCTTACTTCCAACAGTGCCTCCCTTTCCCACTGTAGGTTTTCAGGAGCTATTTTTTTTTTTCATCAACCCTCATCCAGGCTAAAAACTGCCCTAAAACTTTATTCAAGATTGTTAAAGAACTATACGGTTCAGTAACCACTCAGGCATCCCCTAGTTTGAATATAACTCACTGTGAGGATCTTGCCTAATTCTTTTTAAACAAAGTGGAAACAATATACTCTGCATTGGCTAGTTCCATCCCTCTTTCCATTCCTTCGCCTACTGTGATCTCTGACCGACCTGGCCCTGTACCTAAAAGCACTACTACCTCTGCTTTTGACCATACACGTAAGAATACACTTGACGCCTGGCCACTTCTGGACATGGTGACACTTATACAACACCTTAGTAAAATCAAATCGAGATCCCCTTGCGATCTACTTCCCATCACAGTGCCACAGAAAATTGAACAACCATCATTGTGTCACATCCTTGATCTTCTTAATGCATCTCTTATGGAGTCCTTTGTCCCGCCAGATTGGAATCATGCAATGGTCATCCCATTATTAAAAAACCCAACTCGGACCCGCGTTTCCCTCAAACTACCGTCGAATTTCGCTACTCCTGGTTCTCTCTAAAATTTTGGAGACATATAAATGGACATCTATCCAGGTTCATCGAAACCAATGAGCTTCTACATCCTTCCCACTCCAGCTTTAGGACCGGCTAGTCTACGGAGTCTACACTTCTAGGTGTTACCGAAATGCTCCAACAGAACCTAGATGAAGGTGGAACTATGACCCTGGTATTGCTCGATCTCAGCGCGGCCTTTGATACAGTTTCTCATACCATACTTATAAAGGCCATTCAATCCTTTGGGGTCACTGGGATGGCCCTTAACTGTCTTTCGTCATTTCTTTCCAACGTTCCTTTCAGGTTTTTTTCATCTACAGCTAAATATAAGCCATACACCCACAGGGAATCAATTTTCAGCTCCCTGCTTTTCAATATTTATGTTAAACCCTTGGCAGTGTTTGTAGAGGACTCTGGGCTGTCACGTTTCTCATACGCTGACAACACCCAGATCGTTTTCTACCTTTCAGCGGGCAAGTCCTCCGAGCCATCTACTCTCAGGACAGGCCTTAGCAAAGTTATGACCTGGATGAACGCCAACCTCTTAAAATTGAATGGCAATAAAACTGAGGTCCTGGTTCTGGGCAAAGATAAAGTTCTCTAGGGCCCCCAACATTGGCCCTCAGAAATGGGTATGTTCCCACAACCCTTGACCCAGGTACGCTACCTTGGTTTTATCATCGACGAGTCACTATCCATGCGTCAGCAAGTTACCAAGGTTGCCGCTACCTGTTTTACCATCTTATAATGATTGAGGAAGATTGGTGGATGCTACCAGCTCATACCTAGAGTACAGTAGTCCAGGCCCTTGTTACTTCTAGGTTGGACTACGGGAACATTCTTTATCTGGGCATCAATAAAGATGTAACGCGTAAGTTGCAGCAAGTTCAAAACTCTTCTGCCAGATTACTCTGCCAAGCTTCCAGAACCGCATCAGCCTCCAAGTTGCTGGGGAACCTCCACTGGCTTTCGATAGAGAAACGGGTTGTGTTCAGGGCCCTTACTTACATGTTCAGCATTAGGCATGCAACGGCTCCCCACTACCTACAACACCTAGTCCATCTCTATGTCCCCTCGTGCGAAATTCCATGTCCCTAAGATCAGACTTTCTTTTATGGGAGGGCGCTCTTTCGCTTACTTGGGTCCTGTCCTATGGAATGCTCTGCCTTTTTTTCTCTGTACGCAATCCAACCTCCTTTTGTTCCGCAAGTCTCTGAAGACCTGGCTTTTCAGCCAGTAGTTCTCTCCAGTCTCTTTTGCTGTCCACTCTTGGTGCCGGAAAACCCTTTTTGGGTAGCTGTTGCGTTGACATATAAATTTATTAATAATAATAATAATACCTAACATAAGTCTAGTCTAGTACGCGGGAAGGAGTAAGTGTGGTGTAGCATAGGTTTAGTTTTTCTTTGCCAAGAATCTATCCAAGGTTTCTTTAGGTTCTAATCAGCTCCATACCTTTAGTTTAGAATGAAGGAGGTCTGGTATCGCAGTCTCGGGACTCATTTTCCCAACACCCCGCAAGGGGAGCTTGGAAACACTGGAGCTGGATTCTCGCCGAGAGAAATGCAGCCTCTCGATCAGTGCGTCAGCTGGAGGGTCGGCTTCCTTTGGCACTTGCTGTAGCGAGCTGCGTCAGGCAAGTAGATAGTCGAACTGCTCCGAACCACCGTGTCTTGCTGGAGCAAGTGAAGGTATATATATACCTTGAAGGTGTCTAGTTTGACGTAATGTCGGGTATAATAACGTCAGGAAAGAACCCCAAGGGAATAGTAGTTCTTTGTAAAGTATATGAGTTCTTGGACAAATCAATATTCAAGAAAGGGAAGGTCCCTCCCTGACGGTCTAAATACCGGAATGGTTCTATGCCTACGTTAGGGCAGTGTAAATTGTACCTATATAAGGGCATAAATCGGGAAATTTACTCACTTGACCTACTACTTATGATCGGTCTCATGGTGGTTTTACCAGGTCCATGGATACAACCCTGTTCTCCTTTCTTCCAGCAAGGGGCGGCAGTAGTACTGTTCCTGATCCGTGAATTGCTAAAACAGGTACTGGTTGTCTGTATGAAGGCCCAAATTCCTTCTTGTCTGCGATTTTTTCTCCGACTAGATACCCAATCTTTGGAATCTAGGCAGGCCTTGCTGGGATAGGTGTTTTTTCTTCAATGGTCGTTGGCTTCAGGAATGCGTTGCTTTGACTTTTTCTTGTTTCATTTAAGTCCTGCAAAACAGCCAAACGGTCTTTGATTTCAAAAGGTTTTTGTTCTACCACTGAAGTGTGATGATCAAGGTCCTGGCCAATCATTCTAGTTCCAAAAAGGATTTCATATGGAGTGATTCCCCCTAGAGAACTTCTTGGCAGATTGTTCAGACTACGTTGGACACTTATTAGATGTTTGACCCACCCGTCACCCGAGCCCAGTACCCTAGCTGTTATAGATTGCTTTATGTCCCGTTTTTTTCTCTCCACAACCGAATTTCCCTAAGGATGGAATGGACTAGAATACCGCAATGCAACGCCCAGATTGGCCATGGCCTCCTTGTAAGCTTTTGAGCTAAACGCAGGACCCTGGTCAGAATGTGGCGTGCGGACTGCTCATGTGTCGATATTGGCTCGCAAAACTTTTATAACAGTTCAGGCGTCAACCGAGCGCTGGGGCCACATCCAAATGAATCTTGTCTTAATATTTGTGGGACCGCATTTGTCCATAGGGACATCTGCGTGTAGATAGTCTAATGCTGTCTAACAATGGTGTCTGTACTGGGCTGGCTATGCTGTAGTCAGGTATCTGGTGGTGTTCTATGCTGCAATTTCTGTTGCAGTCGTGGCAATTAATTGCAAATGTGTAAATGTGACTATTCATCCCTGGCCACCAGTACGTCTCTTTTAATTCTAGTATAGATTTAGAGATCCCTTGATGCATCAGACCTTCTCCCAAATGCGCTTCCGGTATCAAAGCTACTCTATGTTTCCTGTTTGGAATGACTCTATCCTCCACTCCAGGGATTCGAGCAAAAGAAACGGAGTTTGCATCAATTATGTATGAATATTTGAGTGGATAGTTTCGAGGTAACGCTGCACCGCTGCCTTTGCTTGTTGCATTGACAGCTGGCATTATTTTGCCGTCTATTTTCATATTTGAGCGAGTGAATGTAGCTACATAAGCCGTTTGCACAGCTACCTTTGCGGCTTCATCAAGCCAATGAATCCCCTGCAATGTGAACACCATCACATTGATGACTCAGTGTATGGATCACGTGAACTTTTTGTAGTTCTTTTCATAACTAAACTACTTGTTCCCAAAGCAACTTATGCTTGATTGTGCCACCTTTCGCATCTTTGAAACCGTTTTCAATCCAGTTCTGCAAGTATTCATTATAAGATTGAACGCAATAATAGGAACCACACACTATAATTGTGGGGAATTCGCGATCTGTATTTTTGAGTGCCATCTTAAAAGCCTGTAGTTCAGCTCGCTGAGCTGTACAATCTCCAAGAGATTGTGTTTTTGTGACCATAGGTCGGAATTTACCATCGCGCCAGCGACTTTTAATGAACGCACACGCAGCACTATAAGCTTGTTTACCCCAATTGATGGTTGTGCTGATCCATGTATGAATTATACATTCATACTGTTCAAGAGGCAGAATCTCAGTTGGCAGAGCACATTCTTGTTCGTATTGCAGAAATTCTTGTGTTTTCAAATATGGGTCAAAAAGGTATTCAACATCTGTTGCTGTCATGGGGATTAGCCTTGCATTTACACTGTGTTATGTTGGCACTTGCTCATTAGAAGTTTAAACACCATTTTTCTTTCTGCTGCCTTTGCACATGGCACACATTATTATAAATGTTTAGAGTTTAGCACAGTGTTTTGCTTCACACGAGAATAATATGTTTTTCTATATTAGCAGCCTTGCTTGGTAAGCTTCGTCTGAACAGTGAGTGCCGAGGCCTTCAAGGTCATTTCAACACAGTGGTTGTTGTTCGGACTGGTCAGCGCACATTCTAGACATAACATATATACAGCTGTGGCCACCTCTGTATTTGGCATGTTTACTAATGTACTGCGTAGGCATGATCACACACACTTGGAGAACATTTGCATGCAGAGAACTGGTGCAGAAACTGATGTGATCCATTTCTGCTAGGGCTAGAGGTATGGGGCCGCCCTTGTAATCCCAAGAGACCTTCTGTAGATATAAAATAGCCTACTAGCAAGGGAGGGTGAAATAGAGGTGTATTCTAACCTGTTTTCCATTTAGCATTGTAACATGCTTTCTCCCTTTGTATTTTATGGAATAGTAACTATGCTAATATTCTTGTTGATTATAATATGTCTGCTTGTATTAGCTAAAATACTGTGCATGGGAACACGGCATTAGAAATAAATATTTCAAAATTGCATGTGTCTCCATTTACTCCCTGAGTTGGACTGGTATGAGAGTATAACAAAAGACTGTTCATGTGTTTCACATTACCTGAGGTATTCTAAGTTCCATATTCTGGGTTGTCTAATCATTGGTGTTATGGAAGAACCAATGAGACACTGATTCGTAGTCTGGTAGGGGATTTTGGCTACTAAGGTGAGTTTTGGCACACCCTAATTCACTGAGGTTCAGTCTCTATGCACAGTTCTGTGTATGAGCTGAATCCCTGCTACATTGCAGCAAGAGAATTAACCCATTGTATCCATCTTGTATGTAAAGCCTTAGCATTCGGAATGCTCGCTTTTGTCACTGCTTCTAAAGCAGGCACAGGATTAATAACCATTATGCGTTTTCCTTGTGCGAGGGTTCTCTCTTTTGCTACTGCAGTTTGAACCGCTGTCAGAACTCTTTCCGTAGAAGTGAATTTAATTTCTGCTTGTGTGCACAAGTGTGATTTATATGCAATTGGTACTTTTTCCCCTTCATCAAAGGTTAAGTACGTGAATCGCATCTTCCTGGAATGATTCAGATTACTAAGTTGCGTATAATTACGCGTGTTTGTGAATGTGTGGTTGCTAACATTTCTGTGTGTTTTTGAGTCCAATTAATTTGTTTGAAATCCGGTTTGAATAATTCGTAGAGAGGTCTAACCCTTTCTGCATAATTTAGGAAACCTAGATTTGACTGTAGGTTTTTCAGCCTCTTTGGAGGTTGTTGCAGGGCAAGATGGCGGATGCGACCGCATCCGTGTGAGTAGCTGACCCGCTCCTCCCTGGTGTTCTGCTTCCCATCGCTTTTCATTGTTTGGCGGGGAAAATCTTACCTCGCTCCCTTACAGATTAGATTCTTGCCGCTCGGATTGAGGAAGATTGCGGGGACTTTACAGGCTGGTTGATTAACATCGCTACTGTCAGCGATAGCTGCTTGTTGGCTGGCGTTCCCCTGCTGGGATGGGCGGGGAGGAGCGGCTCATGGGCGTATTTTTCAAAGCAATCAGGTGCTCAGAAGGCGCCGCTGAAGAGGCGAGAGCTGACCGGACGGAAGAGCTGGACTCTGAGCCACAGCTTGGCGATGGCTCGAAAAAACCCAAGTACAACCTCGCAGGCGAAGGGGTCGAAGCCAAAGACCCGAGCAACTACGGAGGCAATGGAAGGATACCGTACAGTACAGGATTACAACATACAAGCGAGACGCCGACTACTGTCCCTGAAGCAGACTTGACTAATCCCGGCAGCATTGTAGCATCCCCCCTTGCAACACCAGCAGTGAATTCTGAGATCAGTCGGACTGGAGCCGTCCGGAAGATACCGGGTATGTTTAATAAATAAAAATATATAAATGTCACAAGTATTGAACACTGCTTTTCCGATGATATGACTCCTCTGCAGGGGCCAAACTCTAATCGCATAAAGAGCACTGACACACTGACCAAAGTAGCCGAGAAGGTACCGACGGTTGCTCAGGATGGGGCCAAAGTGGTAAGGGCTGTGTTTCAACCGGAGTAAGGTTTGGGAGGACATACTTCTATTATTACTAAAGCACAGGAAGCTGTATTGAATCACCCTAGCTCTGCTCTGAATTTAAATCTAGACACTCCCGAGCCTGTTAAAGACACTGTTAAAGATACTCATTCGATTGACTCAGCGGGGAACTTTTACTCGATGTCTGACTTATCCAATGCTCTGGATTCAGAAAGCCTGGAGGGGGAATGGAGAGATGATCTAAGTGAAGCCAGCCTATCCAGCTCAGCCCATCTAGAGGAAGGAGGGGATGAAGATGGCTAGAATGATTCTAGGAGAATAGAGTGGGTTAGAGTTGAAGACACAGTGCGTAAAACTGTTAAGGTTCCAGCGATTGGCGCTAGCCCCACTCATCTTTACAAGTATACAAGGCTCCCCTGTATTAGCCCTCTCTGCTCAAAGTGAAGTAGACCTGGCGGATGAGAACAAACCTCCGGAAATTACACTAGGTACCATCTACCAAGTCATGCTTCAACATCGCGAAGAGACTAAAGCTGAGAATTTGCGCATACAAGGAGCAGTGCAAAGGCTTCAAAACAACGTCCGGAGAGTAGTTAAAACCTGTAACGAAATAGCAGCCAGAGTAGGAGAGGCAGAAGGAAGAATTTCTGCAATTGAAGATGTAGTCAATCAACATAAAACTCAGATTTCTTCCTTAGAGTCAGTGCGTGAGGATGTAAACTGGAAGCTGGTGGAATTAGAAAATAGGTCCAGGCAGAACAATTTACGCTTTTTGGTCATACCAGAAGGAAGTGAAGGGTCTAACATTGGGCGGTATATTGCTGAGCTCTTTACAGAAGTTTTTCCGGAATTAACCCAGTGTCAGTGAGATACGGAACTACAAAGAGCTCACTGGTTTCCTTTTCAGTAGAAAAATGTTAAGGGAGCAGCAAACATAACACCAAGAGCTATACTAATTTGTCTAAATATCTTCCTTGCTCGTGAAGAATTGTATGACCTGGCCAGGCCTGACAGAAAGCAAAAGGCAAAGGATGTGGATTTTTTCATCTGTCCGGACTATTGCCATCCTACAGTTCAATAGCGCTGGCAATTTCGTCAATTTATACCCTCTTTCCAGGCCAAAGGAGTGCAAGCATTTCTACTTAACCCGTCAAAGCTGAAGATAATTCATAAAGAGAAATCTTATTTTTTGACTACTGAGAGAGCAGCAAAAGATCTCTTGATTGCTATTTAAGAAATGTTCTATGATTTCTGTTTCTAGTAGATAACTCTGAATTGATATTATTGATCATTGATCATTGGTCATAGGTCTTATTGTTCTAGATTTGCTGCTGGCTTTTGGGTTTTTCTTTTCTCTCTTGTTCTTATTTTTTCTCTTTCCTTACTGTATGATAAACCTGCTTAGGGTGAAAATTCTATAGCGGTGGCAGGCGAATAGTGAACAGCGAGATGCACTACGCTTCTCATTCCATCATATACAGGGGCTTTTCAGCCCCTTTTCCCTATTTGGGTGGGCTCAGGGGTGGGTTGGGTTGGGGGGAGGGGGGGCACTGATGGGGGGTGGGGGTGGAAGGGTGTTGGGGCAAGTAAGAACAGAACTGGTTGTAGCAATACAAGAAAATGCTGAAATATGTTGAGTAAATATTTTTTTTGATTTTCTCTGTTTTTCTTAGTTGGCATGAAGACTCTAATGGTCAAGGGTGAGAACGCTGCATTTCCCGATCTATCACATACTAATCTTTCTAAGATATTAAGATGGGTAAATTAAGGATATGTTCATGGAACATATGTGGGCTGAATAATAGAAAGAAAAGAGGGATAGCATCACAGATACTTCAGAAAATGAAGGTTGATATATTGTGTTTACAGGAAACGCATGTAACGTGGAATGATAGACAATGTTTTAATGACTTGGGTTTGCAAATGTTGGGCTGTACCCGTCAAGGTACTATTACAAGGGGAGTAGCAATTTGATGAAAAGAGGAGTGGGTAGCTGTAAGCATATTAAAACTGATGAATATGGCAGATGGATAATATGTGAAATCCTCTTGGCGGGAAGTTCCTGGACTATTTGCTCGATCTACGGTCCTAATTCGGACAATCCCGAAATGTTGCATTTTCTTAGTTTGGAGCTTGCGGGGTCGCCAGACCCTCTTGTAGTATGTGTAGATTTCAACATTCATATTGAGGCTAATTTCGTTATAAGGGATGATTTGCTTTATGGGGGGGGAAAGAAGATTTATAAAGCCATAAAAGGCTTACTAAAGGAATTTGGTTTGGTGGATGTTGGGTTTGCTAAAAGCACTACTGCTCTAGGGTATACTTTTTTTCAGCCCCGCATCAGAAATTTGTTCGCCTTGATTACTTTTTCACTTCCTCTCGGCTCAGCAGGGATTTAGGATATGAGATATTTCCAAAGATTATCTCCGATCATAACCCAATAATGATAGAAATTAATGTAGCCTCGAATGTTTCGTCCAAGGGAAATTCATGGACATTTGAACGTAAACTGCTGGTAAATCCATTATATATTGAATATATTGGGGAGTGGATAAAAGAGTTTTTTTAATGTAATTGAGGCTCGGCTTCTAACCAAGTAATATGGGATGCTTTTAAAGCCAGCATTCATGGAGAGACTATTTCATATTCAATTAGGAAGCAAAGGGAATCTCGGAGAGCACTAGCTACTCATTATACGAAATTGCAGGAGTACGAAGCCGGATTAGTAACAGCCATTACGCTTATTTAAGATACCGAATCAATTAAATCAAATCTGGCATACATAAATCAAGGTTGTATGAAATTTTTGCTAAAAAACTAGCAGAACAGATAGCAGTTTTCCGCTCTCAAGTGTATAAGGTTGGTGAGAATGCAAGTCATATTTTTGCCAAAAAGATCAGGCAAAAAGAAACCTTTAACTGTATTAATAGAATACAGGATGATAATGGACAAATCTTTGAAAAACCAGAAGAAGTAGTAGAGGTTTTTCGACAATACTATAATAAATTGTATAATGAGGAAGTTACAACTTATTCCTCTGAGTATGTTTTGAATTTTTGCGGAAGTGGGAGCATCTATAAAATAACTTCAGCTTAGGCAGAAATTCTAGATGCAGATATTACTTGGGAAAAGGTGGAAACTGCTATTCTGTCTCTTGCTCTTGGAAAAGCAATGGGACCAGATGGTATCGAATGAATTGCTTCTTACTTTCCAAGATGCACAGAAAGGTGTTTCACCAGTTTCATGGCGGCAACCAATTATCATGGCCTTTCTAAAAAAAGATAAGTCACCTCTCTCGCCTGCCTCTTATAGGCCTATATCTCTAATAATGCGGATAGTAAAATATTCTCAAAGATTTAAGCTATCCAACATCTCATCAATTGTCTCACCCTTTCAACACGGTTTTATACCTAATAGGGATATTACAGACCATATACGACATCTCATTGCTTTAATGGACTGGCCTCACGTGACTAAGACGACTCTTGGAATTACCCTGTTGGATGCCGAGAAGGTATTTGACCGGGTAGCCTGGCCGTTCCTATGGGATTTGCTGAATCTGAAAGGATTTGGTTCTCAGATGATTTCATCTATGAAAGCTCTTTATGCTTCTCCAACATCATGCATCAGACTAGCAGGGCAGAAATCTATCCCTTTTTCAATTTCTCGGGGCACCAGACAGGGATGTCCGTGTTCTCCTCTGTTGTTCGCTCTTTATATTGATATTTTCTTAAACAAACTGAACCAGACAGAGGATATAACACTGGTGCAAGTCTCATGCATGAATTATAGAGCCCTTGCCTACGCTCATGATATCGTAGTGGTGACAACAGATATTCAGAAGGCATTACCAAAAATTGAAGACTTAGCAATTCATTTCGGGTCTTTTTCTGGCTATAAGCTGAATATTTCTAAGACGCAAATATTATATATTGGACAGAACCCGCCAATGCAAATCAAACCTGTGTCAGAAACTACATATTTGGGCATCAAAATCGCATCTCCGGGTACTGCTATTCCAGAATTACATTTAAATACAGTTTTAAAGAAAGCTAACTCATCACTTGAGCAAATAGATCATCTCCATCTAGCTTTAGTTGGGAGAGCGAATGTCCTTAAAATGCTGATACTCCCCAAGTTTTTATATATGTTTCGTGCTATCCCTCTTGAATTACCTCCTGGTTGTTTCAAACAATTGGAGAGGATGTCAGCCAGGCTTTTGTTCGGCTATAAACGCCAGAGAAGGGCGGATAGGGGAGGGTGGAGTATACCACATTTCTTTTATTATTATTTGGCATCTGTTATACAGTTTATTTGCCCACTGGGAATTGGTGAAAAGGCACGGATACCATTAAGCCACTCACCCTCAATATACAAATTTGCATTAGGGGAAGAGTGTCGGGATGCATGATCAAGATCATAGAGCCTAGCTACTTTAAAAAAAAACAAATTTAAGACCGTGAAAGCAGCTTATGCAGTTTGGAGAATAATAGAGCGCCAATTTGATATTTCAAAGATTTCGCTCTATACACCTCTTTTAGCACCAGGTACCCTCCGATTAATTTTTCAAGATTCAGTTATGAATAGGTGGCATAATTCTGGAATTCAGTATGTGGGTGATCTGTGGCAAATGGATCATTTGATCTCCTTTATTGAATTACAAGGTAAATTTCATATACCAGTAAATGATTTTTTTAAGTATCTACAGATCCATAGCTTTTTCAACTCTCTTGGTACACAAATGCGGTCTCATTTATGGAGAATTTCGATTATTGATAGTATGTTTAGTAAAAAAACGATTGGATATTATCATAAATTGATAATCTCCTCGTGTCCAGATGATATTGAAATAATAATTCAAAATAAATGGTCTAGAAAGTTGACTAGGGATACAATTCATATTGAGGAATCAATTGCTCTAGCAAACAGAATTTTGATTAGTGGCAGATCACGGTCCCAACATTATATGGCTTTATTTGACTATATTACACACCCTCTAAGATCTCGAAATGGGGGACAACTGTGGGTACTTCGTGTGGTAGATGTGGGGAATAAGCAGCAGACGCACCACATATGTTTTTTTGCTGTTCACATTTTTCTAAATTTTTGTCATCAATTCAAAGTTTTTTGGCAGTTTTGTTTGGCTCGACTGTTATACTGACGGATGAATTAGTTTTGATAGGAGTAAATTTGGATATTTAATCAGAAGAGAAAAAATGTTTTATTCTTATGGCATTAATTTGGGCGTGCATCACGCAAGATTGGATTAGCCCAGACCCCCCATCTTTCCAAACATGGAGAGCCCGTCTTTTAGCTGCATATAATATTGAAATGGCTATATATAGAACGAAGGGTGTGGAAAAAAAGAGCCTTAGGTATTAAGATTTGGGCTCCAGTAATGCAATGGATTTAAGGGGTGCTGGACTAATTAATTATTTGAATTATTTGGTCTCCTAATCTTTTTTTTTGTCAATCTAGCTATGTTACACTTGCTGTATTCTTTTTTTTATTTAATACAAGAAATGAGTTTATCTTTGGTAATGTTTGCTAAAACGCCTTGTTTGGTTGTAAAGTATTTCTCTTCTGATGGTTTCTTTCTTATCAACCGCTATGCTCTGTTCTTCTTGCATACAATTGTGGTAAAAAAATCTCAATAAAGATATTTAAAAAAAGGAGGTTTTTGCAGCGCACATTTCTCTAGAAAGTTTGCTGCCAGGCTTTTGCCTTCACTTGATAATTCATATCCTAGGAAAAAGTATGTTGAGGTGTTCAATTCTTGATTTCTTGAAATTGAATTTATACCCTTCAGAGGCGAAGCCAAGTATTATGGTGTTTACCCTGTTCAAGTGCCTGTTCAAGTCATTGTCTCTTAAATAGATGTCATCGACATATCATAATGCTTCATCATCATGCGTTTGTAGTAACTCTGTTACTCTGGCTGAAAATAAACCTGGACTATTCTTGAATCACTGGGGGAGACAACAGAATGGACGCTGTGTCCCCATACCTGAGAAAGCGGTCAACTACCTGCTTTCCGGTGCAATAATTTGACAGAAGAAACCGTTAGAAATATCTAATGTAGTTTTATATTTTTTACGCACAATGTTATTAATTAGTGCTGCACTGTGTGCATTTTGTACTGGAAAAGTTTTGCAACGCGAGTTTAAATGTCTGTAATCCAAAACTAGATGATATGTATTGTCTGGTTTGGATACAGGAAACAAAGGATTGTTTCTTTGACGAGGTGCATTTTTCAATCACCCCTTGGTATTCAAGTTGATCTAAGATCTCCCTAACTTGTTTTTTAGCTTCTTGCTTAACAGGATACTGCCTTTGTGCAGTTGGTTGAGTTTTTAACTGGATTTCATGTTGAGTAGAATCCTCATCCTCATCCCATCCCATTTGATTTTCATATAATGCAGGTGCCTGGGCGACTGCCCATTTACTGGCATATGTGTATTTTTTATGAATTTGAATATTGTTGGAGAAGGCTGACATAATGATGTCTTCACCATATAGGCACACCCTGAAAAAATCAGGTGGCCAGTCTTGTTCAGAATGTCATAACCCTTAGAGAGCTACTCCCAAAAGAGTGCTCTTATTTTTCTAGTAATGTCCCCTTCCATCTGGAGTGTTACTTCAAATAACTTGTGTGGGACACTAATCCTGGTATCAGCAATTTCAACTTGGATGTACTCATTCAAGTCCACTGTCTCCAGATGATCCTTCAAGATCTTGCGAGCTTCAGTTACTTCTGCTGCGCTGTCTAACATTGTCTGAGCCCACTCCCCGTTCTTGAGTTATGTCCTCAAGATCCTGGGCATGTGTTCTTTTTGGTGAATTGAGTTTTCTTATTTTTTGGAACGTGTTGGTCGTCTTTGGACTTCATGCGTTCTTCCTTTTGTTCTGATCGTCCTCTTCTTTCCGATTTCTGTGATGAAGTCTGAAAGGTACAAGAGGAACGTGTATCAGTATCTTGATATCTATCAGGTTTTCTCAAATTGTCTCTATTCCTGAGGTTGTACCTCTTTTCAGAGCGCTACTTTTGAGGAGACCTCCCTCAGGATTGAGAACGCTTCTCTTTAGAAGTTTGTTCTGTGTTCTCCCATTTCTTTTTAGGAACAGTGAGAGTATTTTTAATAAAGACCTTTTCAGGACTTTCAGTCAGCTGGGGTTTTACTGGTTTACCACCCAAACTGTCTATACCTAGTTCTTCATAGGATGTTTCGATTATTCAGGATAGTTCTTGAGGTGGCTCAGTTACTTCAAATTCTCTTAACTTTTTGTGGATCGCCACAGGCGCTGCTTCACCTTTAATATTAGCTGATATTATTGTTGAGACCTGTTTGAAATCTTCTAGTAATTTCATACCTAGATTTAAAGCAGGCTCTGCCCTGTATTCATTTTGAATCTGTTTCAGGACGTCTGGTATTATCGCCATAGACAGAACACTGTGTGTTTTTGTGCAGATTGCAGCAAAGACTGTACCCAGAGTGTCACTGTCTTCCAGGTGAGGTGCGATACCCATTGGTAAACAGATTGTTAAAATCCTGTGTTTCTCATGAGCGGTAGTATCAGGAAATACTGCGTCGATTTGAGTAATTTGTTAGAGCTATCCAGAATGTAATTTGTTCTCTTTTTGTAGGTAATTTACTAATGACTGATTGTATAGTCTGTGGTGTGATTTTATTTGTGTTCCCCTGGTAAGGGGTGTGTTGTGGAATCCTTATAGGCGGTTGGACTGTTAGAGTCTGCATGAAATATTGAACCAGTTGTCTATGTATTTTTAGCAGTTGTTTTAGTTGAACTAATAGTTCCTCACCTGACATTTCTTCAATGTCAGGATGTGGTGTACAGCTTGCTAGTACCGGCCATGTTGCTCCTGGTCTACCTAGTGGACTAAGCCTGGTAATGTGATTTTGATGTTTTAGGGCGCCTTTAAACCAGAGTGCATGCTCTTGGTAAGTTAGTGGAATTTCAATATCCTGGAAAGGAACGTATTGCATTGGTTGTTCCTCTACTTTGTAGAAGTGAAACACATGTGTTACTGAATTTGCTTCAGGAAAGATATTCCATGAATAGAATACCTCTGTCTGTCGATATTCGTGTGCCTCTATCACAAAAATTACCCTACCACCTCTAGATGATAAGCCATTTCTTACATTTTCTGGGATGATTATAGCATCCAAGTCATCTTGCTGGAAACTTGTAACGTCTAAGCCTGGTGGGGCTGCAGCTGCTGCAGCTCCACCGGTTGTATTGTTGTTGCCGTCGCAGAGCAAATTTCAAGGAAACAAAGATAAGGCGCACAATATTTTGGAACACTTTATCCTTCAACGTTGAACAAACCAAAAACTAATACATAGGATTTTCGCCCTACTCAGTTATGGCGGATATTTTTTCCTTTTACCCACTCCAGACGTCTATTGGAGTATTTTACAGGTAAAAGGGGTCTCTGAGAAAAGCAAGACTGAGTTACTTTAGTATCTAGCGTTAAATTAGTGCCTTACCAAATGTTAGGCACCATGTAGTGTAGTTCCTATATTCCCAATAGGCTCTGCACATTGGAATAATATATCCTATAGATTAGACGTAGGACTGAGGTCAACATAGGTCTCTATCGAATATATTAAACTTAATAGTGAATGCCAGCAAGCTCAGAGGTCACAAGAAACTTTCTCGAATTTACAGGAAGCGATTAGTCTCTGACAACCGCATAAACATGACTACTTTGTTCCCCAAAAATAAGAACTGTATCTCTAGAGTCGCAGAAGTAATAGATAAGTATTTAACTCTGTCACTTGTGCATGCTTCGTTTCTGCAGAGGTGCAGAGAAATAGAGAGATGGGTGTTTTCAATAAAAGGTTTTATTGAACAGTCTTCTTTCTCATGCAAGTAAAGTGAACTGCTACAACTGTAATGCAGACTGCAAAGTATAATCCGTACAGCGAGACCAATATTATAAAATAATACTGTAAGAGCATTGTATGGTTTCTAAACCATATAAAAATAGATACATAAATAACAAGGGCTAAAAGTACTCAAGTGGTGCTTCTAATACGCCTACCATAATGTACCTAACCTAAGTCTAGTACGCTGAAAGGAGTAAGTGTGGTGTAGCATAGGTTTAGTTTTTCTTTGTCAATAATTTATCCAAGGTTTCTCTAGGTTCTAATCAGCTAGCTCCATACCTTTAGTTTAGAATGAAGGAGGTCTGGTATCTCAGTCTCGGGACTCGATTTTCCAACACCCCACAAGGGGAGCTTGGTAACACTGGAGCTGGATTCTCGCCAAGAGAAATGCAGCCTCTCGATCAGTGCGTCAGCTGGAGGGCCGGCTTCCTTCAGCACTTGCTGTAGCGAACTGCGTCGGGCAAGTAGATAGTTGAACTGCTCCGAACCACTGTGTCTTGCTAGAGCAAGTGAAGGCCTATTTATACCTTGAAGGTGTTTAGTTTGAAGTAAAGTCGGGCATATTAACGTCAGGAAAGAACCCCAAGGGAATAGTAGTTCTTTGTAAAGTACAAGAGTTCTTGGACAAATCAATATTCAAGCATGGAAAGGTCCCTGACTGCTTAAACCAATTTTCCAAGAAATCGTTGTGACGTTTTGGTACGGGTGGAAGTAGCCATGCCTGTATTTGTTCTGCATGGGCTATGTCTAAATAAGGGAATGATTTCTATCCCTATATTTGGGCAGTGTGAATTGTAACCATATAAGGGCATGAATTGGGAAAATTCACTCAGATCCTAAAACACCATACAACAACCTCTGCCATATGGGATGCCTTAAATGCAACAGTCAGAGGTTTTATTTTTGACTATGTAGCCAGTAAAAGTAAATAATATTGTAAGGAGTCTGCTTCTATGTTATACTCTCTTAAGAAATTGTTGCATGCATATTTTTCTTCTAACAATGCTGACAATCTTAAGAATCTGGTTCAGGCAAAACTAGCTACGGAGGAAGCTTCTGGAACATAATTAAAAATTAATTCTGAATTATTATGGTGGTCGCAATAGAGTGGGTAAATTGCTGGCGAACTACCTGAAGATTAAGTCTCAAAGATCCAGAATTATCAAGATTACTGATGATTTTGTTATTCGTCGCTTTAAGGCTGAAGAGATATTTAAATGTTTCACAGACTTTATAACAACTTATATCCCCCTGAATCCTCTCCTTCTGATGCCGCCTTGGATTCATATTTTGATTCATTACCTCCTCGCTCTTCCCCTCTTCCCAATTGTTCTATTTTGGATGCTGATATATCCCTTTCTGAGATCAAGTTCGCTCTATCTAAGTTGCCCAATGATAAGGCCCCTGGACCGGATGGCCTTACTGTTGAATTTTATTCCTGTTTTTCCTCTATCCTTTTGCCTCATCTTTTATCTCTGTTTCAACATTTTGCTTCCTGCATGGAGGCTCGAGGTTCTTTTCTGGAACCTATGATTTGTTTAATTCCCAAAAAAGATAAAGATCCTTTTTTCTGTGCTAATTGTCGCCCCATATCATCGATTAATCTAGATCGTAAAGTTCTTTTCAAGGTACTAGCCCTTCACATTAATCAGATACTTCCAGAATTGATCTGTCCTGAGCAGACAGGGTTTGTTAAGGTAAGGACTACAACTTATAATTCTAGAACTTTTCTTAATATTATTCATCTAGCATCTAAGAGTCCTTCCCCTCTCGAAGCCATAACCCTTCATATGGAGAAAGCTTTTGATTGCGTTCATTGGCTTTTTATGATGCACACTCTCAAGTGGCATGGTTTTGGACCGTCTATTTTATCCCTGATTCATTTGTTATATTCATTTCCAGGGATATCGGTTTTCGCTAACGGTTCTCAACTGTCTTATTTTCCTTTACAGCGAGCCGCTTTTTATTTTTCCCTTGAGCCTTTTCTTCATTTTTGGCGGAATTCACCTACTTCTAAGGCTTCAGGCACTAGGCAATTGAAATAAAATTTACTGCATATGCAGATAATATTTTGTTATACATTTCGGATCCATCTTCTTCTTTGCCCACATTCTCAGATCTTCTTTCTCCTTACGCCTCCTTATCTTGTTACAAATTACATTTTTCTAAATCTGAAGTGCTTCCATTTAATAAATACTGTTTAAGGAGCATGTTTGAAGGGTTTGATTTTAAGTGGAACATAATTAGTATTACTTGCTTGTGGATTAAATATTCCTCATCTATTTTAAAAATGATTCAGATTTATTTAGATGAGGTTCTTTTAAAAGTAAACAACATGACAAATAAGTGGTCTCCCCTTTTCCTGTCTTGGTGGGTAGATTGGAAGCAATTAAAATGATGCTGATTCCTATTATTAATTTTTATTTGTCTATGTTACCAAGTGAAACTTCCTTTAAAAAATTTCAAAACCCAGAACTTGGTGCCTGTCTGGGATCATGTGTGTGAAGACATCAAGACCTGGTCTCATATGCCCTTGTCTATTTATGGCCGGTCGGCCATTTTTAAAATGGTTTTGCTCCCGCGCCTACTGTCTCAACTGTAGAATCATCCGTACTCAATTCCCCCTAAGTGGTTTGCCAGGTCAATGCAGCACTGGGTCAGTTTCTCTGGGATGGTGGAGCTGCAAGGGTGGCGCTACGGATTTGCTTTCAGTCTACCTACTGTGGGGGATTGGCGACCTCAGACATTTTGTCTTATTATGTGGCCTCGCACTTGCTCATCCTGAATGAGGGGTAGTATGGGGACAGGACGGATCCTGCATACGCTGTCGAACAACGGTGCATGGGGGAATACACCCTACATACAATTCTCTACTCTGCTCTGTTGAGACATTCCCTACCGACTGCCACGCAGAGTGTCTTCAATATCTGGAAGCAGGCATTATGGAGGAGGGGTTGGTTGAACAGACTGCCCCTGGAAACCCCTCTTAGGCATAACTGCCACCTACCACACTTGGCGGCTCTGCCTGGATTCCGCGACTAGGATGGGCGACGTCATGCGGGGACCGGTTTTGAAATCCTTCCGGGATATCCAGAAAGACTTCCACATGCCATAAACCCAATTTCTTAAGTATTTACAGGTCCAACATGCTATTTCCCCTAGCTTGAGGGGTTGGAGTCACTGGCAGAGTTCAATCCTTTGGAAACCAAGGTATTTATGGAGGACTTCCAAGACTACAAGATCTCTAAAATTTACCAGTCCCTGGTCACACATTGTTCCCCACAATTACAGCATCTGAGGGAGACTTGTCAGGGCGATGTTGGTCTGATGGAGGAGGAAGTCTGGACAGAGGCTTTGGAATCTCCGAGAGGAGCGGCCATCTTGATGAGCCTATGACTTATCCAGTTCAAGTACCTGCACCGGGTATATTATACCAGGGTAAGGCTCTGGAGGGTGGGTTTGGTGGCCTCCGCAGTGTGTCTTCGATGTGAACACGGGGACGGAACCCTGTTGCATACTGTCTGGCACTGATCCGCATTAGCGCGATTCTGGAGGAGGTGCTGGCCTGTCTCTCTGAAGTGTTGGGGTGAGACCTTTTCAACTCACCGAAGCTGGCCCTCCTATATGTTATGGAAGGGATCGGGGGCAAAATGTACAATCGCCACCTCATGCTTCTGGGATTTACCCTGGCGAAAAGGGATTTTGCTAGGGCTTGGAAGGCAGGGGTGGCTCACTCTGTCTCTGCCTGTAAAAATGGTCTGAACTTCTGTATGGGTCTAGAGACCCCAATCTTTGTGGCCAGGGGGTGCCCCCAAAAGCACTTTAAGATCTGGAAGCGCTGGGCAGACTATCGTGGCCTGGAGCTCAAGCCGTCACAGGGTGACCGAAGTTGGGACCCAGAATGACCTCCCCACTTTTTATTGTTATTGTCCGTTCTTCTCTGATTATTTTTATTTCCTTTCCTGCAGATGTTCAGCCAGACAGCTGCCTCGTAGGTGATGATTTCTTACAATCGTACAATGACAGTTTTTGATACGATGTGTTGCTCTGGAATAGATGACAGTGTGCTGGGGGTGGGTTGAGGGGGTTACAGTTTTAGGGTTCTGATTTTATTTGTATTGCTTTTCATCTTGTCCTGAAAATGCATGAAAATGGTCAAATACAATTGATGTATATTGATGCGGCAGAAGCCTCTGGGTCACAGAGCTCTGCGTCATATGTGATGTTTTGACAAATAAAATATATGTTTAAAAAAAATGTAAACCCTTTAATGAGGTTTTGAGTACATTTCACTGGAATGGTCGGAAAGCCTGTATTTCCTCAGCCCTCTAGTTTGCCTCTAAAGATCGAGGAGGTGTTCAATTTCCCAATTCTTGACAATATCATTCTTCCTTTTTAATTTGTCAAGTGTTACCGTATTTGTCTTCCTCTGAAGGGATTTCTAGTTCGGTCTGGCACAGATTGGAGGAGTCTCTGATTTATCCATTTCCTTTTCCCTTGTTAGCCAGTTCTATTAATCCTCCTCGTTCCTTTAATTATATGACGATTTAAAACGTTATTTCTACCTTCCACACAGTTAAGCCTAGATCCCATTCTTCTCTTCAAATATTTCGAGACTCTCCTCTGTGGCACCACAAATTCATAAAATTATCAAATCGTACTATATTTTGGAAACAATGGGCTGCTAAAGCGATTTTCCTGATTACGCATTTAATAAAGAATTCTCTTTTTCTCTCCCCCCGAGAGGTACAGTCTAAGTTTGATCTACATGTTTCCTGACTATTTAGAAATGAGAATTTGAGATTGCTCTTAACCAATCTGTTCTCCCTCCTTTCTGGATCTCCTCCCTCTTCTTCAGACTCCTTGTTAGAACCTTTATCCACTTCTCCCTCTATTCGGGCCTCTCATATTTATAAATATCTTCATTTTGCCCCTCTTACCCGTCCCAAGAGTAAAGTTGAACTTTTATGGGAATCTGATTTGCAGCATACTCTCTCTGTTCACACATGAAATTCTATTTGGGCACACATACACCACACCTCCTCTAATGCTAGCACCACTGAGACCTTTTTTTACTTTTATCAAAGATTATTTCTCACTCCATTATATCTTTCTACGTATAGTGTAGAATTATCCCCGAATTGTTGGTCATGTCAACATAACCTTTTAATAAACTCCTTTTTTATTTGTCCCAACATCTCCCGTTTTTGGATTACGGTATGTGATTCAATCTCCTCCATTTGTTCTACTAATTTTCCTTTTGATATCTATTCCATATTCCTCGGGGAGTAACTCTGTAACATGGTTTGGTTCCCGCAAGATGGGTATCTTTTTAGATCTGTTAATTTTTGTTGCCTTCCAGGTTATAACCTCTAATTGGAAGGATCCCGTAAGGTCTCCTTTTCTGCTTGGTGGAGACTTTTTTGTTATCATCACAGACTAGATAAACCTTCTGTCAGTACGTCTCAGCAGTTGATTCGAAAAGAAACCTTTTTGTCTCCACTCACTAATTATCTATCCATGTGTGCACTTTGGAATAAGCACTTTTCTTTTGTTTATCAACCCCCATGAGTATCTTCTTTCTTTCTTTTTTTCTTCTATTGCTCTTAATAATCATGGTTTGGTTTCTACGCTGTTTTTCAGAAAAATGATTTAATAATGTATTTTGGTAATCTTACATATGATATAGATAAGGACAGCATCTTATTCTCTTTCTTTCTTTCTCCAGCTTTCCCCCTCTTCTGAAAAATATAAAGTGCTATTGTGTTTCAAGGTGCAACCTTTCATTACTGCTTTCTTCTTTTGGGTTATTGCTTATCATTGGTGGATATCTTGTGATGTTCATTCCTTTACATGGTATACTCTGTTCTTTTTTTTTTTGCTCTTTGCTATGTCAAACATGACATTAATGTTTTACTACTTGTGCTGATAACAGGATTCGCATTTGGCTGGGAATCAATGAATGGTTTTAAAACAAATATGTGGAAAAAGAAATGAGAAAACATTCAAACTAATGATTTCATACTCGTAGAAACTCCCAGCTGCAGCCTGTTACGTTTTTCATGTCACAAGGTTGATACCACACAATTCCTGTGGCGGCCCCCCTTTCATAGATTGAGCATAGGCGGAAAGAAGAGTGTGTTTCATTACATTTTAATTACTATCTGATGTCCCGGGTCCAGATTATTTCCCAATTTTGCAGTCTCATGCACGAAGAGAAGTTTATTTTACTTTTGTAGAAGACATGGTTTCAATATTTTTTTCTATTTAAGCAACTTGAATTTTTAAAGGTATTAGAAGATACCTGTCACTGAGTTTCCTACTTGTTTCTTTTCACCAAGTATCAATTTAATTCTTCACTTTTACACAAAGAAGACCATTTGTAGAATCCATGTCTACACTATAATTGATTGTGATATATATATATATATATATATATATATATATATATATATATATATATATATCTATACTACTATTATAAAGAGAGAACTTGCACCTTTTGGCCAGGTAAACTCGGAACCACAGCGCCAATCTACACACCTGATACATCTATGAAAATGTCAGGGTGTGTAGATGGACATAGGCTATATAAATAAATAAAAAAGTTAATAAAAAAATTAAGTTTGTAAACAAAGTAGTCCCCTGAAAGTAGCGCCAGCTGGGACCTAGCGCTGGCCGCGACGCGACATGCGTGATGATGACGAAGGAGGAGCGGCGGTGCAGTGAGGAGCGGCTCTGCAGAGAGGAGCGGCGGCACAGGTAAGGAAAGGGAAAGTTAGACAGTGTGATGCAGGGGGAGGCAAGAAGGAGGCAGCAGTAAATGAAAATGTCGGAGCTCGAGTGAGTCGGGGCGGGAGGGGGGCGCGAGTGAGTCGGGTGGGAGGGGGGCGCGAGTGAGTCAGGCGGGAGGTGGGCGCGAGTGAGTCAGGGCCGGAGGGGGCGGGAGTGAGTCGGGGCGGGTGGGAGTCAGTGCGGGAGGGGGGCAGGAGCGGGTGTACTGCCCCCAACCCCTTCCTGCCCCAGGCAACGCTGGAGCGGGCTGCTAGTATATATATATATACTACCGAGACCCAACTCCGGACAACATGGCTGCCCTTAAGCTCGCTCGCTCACCACCAACTCATCCGCGCCACCAAGAAAGCCACATTCAAGGAACGACTGGACAAAAACTCAGACAACAACAAGGAACTCTTCAACATCGTCAAAGAGCTCTCCAACCCCAACGCCGGAAACAACGACATCACCCCTTCGCAAGACCTCTGCAACTCCCTCGCCTCCTACTTCCACAACAAGATCCCAGCTTCAGCACTCAACCGACGCACGCCACAACCGAACCCCCGCCCCCCACCACCACCCTCCGCGCCTGGACTCCGATCAACACCGAAGACACCATCCGCACGATGAACTCCATCCACTCCGGATCTCTGACCGACCCCTGCCCTCACCACGTCTTCAACAAGGCCGACGCTGTCATCGCACCCCACCTGCGGGACATCATCAACACCTCCTTCGACACCGCTACCTTCCCGGAGAGCTGAAAGCACGCCAAACTCAGCGCCCTACTCAAGAAGCCATCAGCCGACCCCACCGACCTCAAGAACTACCGCCCCATCTCGCTGCTCCCGTTTCCTGCAAAAGTCATCGAGAAGACCGTCAATAAGCAGCTGGCCGCCTTCCTCGAGACAAACGGATCCCTCGACCCCTCGCAGTCTGGCCTCCGGGCAAACCACAGCACCGAGACCGCCCTGATCGCAGGCACCGATGACATCCGAGCCCTGCTCGACAACGGAGAAACAGCGGCCCTCATCCTCCTAGACCTCTCCGCGGCCTTCGACACTGTCTGCCACCGTACCCTAGTACAGCGCCTCAGCAACGTCGGAGTCCAGGAGAAGGCACTGGAGTGGATCATCTCCTTCCTCGCCGGAAGGACACGGAGAGTCCGCCTCCCTCCGTTCAGATCGGAAGCCACCGAAGTCATCTGCGGCGTTCCTCAAGGCTCCACGCTCAGTCCAACCCTCTTCAACGTCTACATGGGCCCCCTCGCAGACATCGCACACCAGCACAACCTCAACATCATTTCCTACGCCGACGACACCCAGCTGATCTTCTCCCTCACCATCGACCCCGCCACCGCCAGAAACAACCTGCACAAAGGAATGAAAGAGGTAGCCGAATGGATGAAGAACAGCCGCCTGAAACTGAACTCGGACAAGACGGAAGTCCTCATCCTAGGATCCTCACACTCTGCCTGGGACGATTCCTGGTGGCCCCCCGCCCTGGGCAGCGCACCCCAACTAACAGACCACGCACGCAACCTGGGCTTCATCCTGGACTCCTCCCTCTCCATGACCAGACAAGTCAATGCCGTCTCCTCGTCGTGCTTCAACATCCTGCGCATGCTACGTAAGATCTTCCGGTGGATCCCCACCGAGACCAGGAAGACGGTCACCCAGGCCCTCGTCACCAGCCGTCTGGACTACGGCAACTACCTCTACGCCGGAACCACCGCCAAGCTCCAGAAGAGACTCCAGCGGAACCAGAACGCCTAGGCACGTCTCATCCTAGACATCCCCCATCGCAGCCACATCTCCGGACACCTGAGAGACCTACACTGGCTCCCGGTCAACAAGAGAATCACCTTCCGACTTCTCACCCACGCACACAAAGCCCTACACAACCAAGGCCCGGGATACCTCAACAGCCGCCTCAACTTCTACGCTCCCACACGCCAGCTTCGATCGACCGGCCACGCCCTCGCCGCCGTCCCCCGCATCCGAAGAGCCACCACAGGAGGACGGTCCTTCTCCTACCTCGCCGCCAAGACATGGAACTCCCTCCCGACCCACCTCCGCCTGACCCAGGACCACCTCGCCTTCAGGAAGCAACTCAAGACCTGGCTGTTCGAGCAGTAGCGGACCCCCCTTCCCTAGCGCCTTGAGACCCGTTGCGTGAGTAGTGCGCTATACAAATGCTGTGATTGATTGATTGATTGATATTTATATATATATATATATATATATATATTTTTTAGAAGTGGTGATAGAGAGCCACTAGTTGCAGCGATTCCTTGTTGTAATATCACTTTCTCATTGTGTCCTGGATATACCAATATTTCACCCAATGCAGGGTGGAAAGAGAAGTTCCTTTGCTGCCCTACTTGAAAAGCACAGTGCCGAACTGAGCATAATCACCAAAATATGGCACTGTACTACTCTCTCCTAGCACATGCGCACTTGTGGCTGCCTCGCGCTAATGCAGGCACCCTATGAGGTTGTTTACTCTTTGTTTGTGTGCTGCAGCATGCAACACAAATGCAAGAGGAAAAAACTACAAGAAATACAAATATTTTCTCTCTTTACACCATATTGATGCAACTCATGTTTACACGTCTTTGTAAATATGGGTTTGTGTCAAAATACAGGGATGGATGTACAGGGACCCACATGCTCCCTCCATGTAATTCCTACCAGATGCAGGGCAGCACAAGGCAGCGCTATTCCCTGCGTTACTTTGTTTATGCAAAGCCAGCAAATCAGACTTTGCACGGCTTGTAAATTCCAAAATAGAGTTTGCGTCATGGCTTCATCAAAAAGTGACACAATCCAGACACAAAATATTAGAAAATCTGGGCCTCAAAGTTTTGATTCTCCCGTTTTTGGCCTCGTATATCAGAATTGTGCAATAGTTTTGAAAACTGCAGCCAACGTTGTTTGTCCAGTAGTCAAAAACAAAGACTAAAGAATCAATACCTCACACACAAATATTGAATTGATGTCACTATCTATTTTGCAGATTACCGATCTCACCAGATGTCATGCTGTTTTCCTTTTAGCGAATCATGTACGAAATTTTACCAAAGAACTCTGGGGCATATTACCAAGCAATAGCGATAATTATCGCTATTGCTTGGTTAGAGACAAAAATTTACCGCTGAGCTGCGGCGATTTTTACCGCAAATAAACCTTGGTATTACCAAGGTTTATCGCAAATGCGATAAAAATCGCCGCAATGCATGAATATCGCTGAAAAGTCAGCGATATTCATGCATTACCGAGCTAATGCTCTTAGCCATGTTATCCACCTCCCATTGGATAATATATCTAAGAACTGCTCAGGGCAGGTGTTAGCTTTTGGAGATATTCGCGCTTAGCGCGAATATCTCCAAAAGTTGGTAATAGGAGATAGCGATGTTAGCGACTGTTTTCAGTCACTAACATCTTGGCACGCCCACTTTGCATGTCATTAGTGATAAATATCACTGACATGCAAAGTGGGGCCCAATATGGTCGCTATCTCCTACTAGCTGTCGCTAACTGGTGTTAGCGACAGCTAGGTAATAGGGAGATAATTTTATCTCCGCTTTCTTGGCTTTTAAAGCCAAAAAAGCGGATATAAACCCCCTTGATAATATGCCCCCTAGATCTGTTATTTTTTTCTGCAATACACAGTGCTACATTTGTAAAAGAATAAGTGCCAAAGCTCAAAGCCAAAGCTCACTGCTGGCGCTGCTGAATGTTTGGGTTGATGAATACTAAGGCTGTGTAGCTTTGAATCCACCTCTTTCTTCCTTCATGCACTACCATACTACTCTTTGCTTCTTGTCATCACTCTCGCAGCAACATTGTATGATTTTTAATCAGGGAAAGGAAAATGTGAGTTGAAAAAAAGTTTTTTTTAAATATATGTCAAAGAGAAATATTAAATCTTCTCCCTCATGAATAAAACTTAGACTAAAGTTTTGTTTTATTAGTCACATATAAAAGCATCTTTATTTAAGAGTTGAAAGCGAACATTTGCATTTAAATAGGAAGATTAATGGCTCTAATAGAGAGAGGCAACACAGAACAATTTTCTAAGCTTAAAATATATCAAATAGGTTATATACAATGCATACTTTTACTTCACAAAAAGATAATTGTAAAACCATTTACCAAGCTTGAAGCTAAGCAGAAGGTTGGGTGGGATAACTGCAAACTTTTATCTTTAAATAATCGAATTAATGTCGACCTTCACCTAGTAAATGCAGTAGACATTTCCGCTTTCCTCAGAAAATTAAGTACTTTTTATTCAATGTTTAAAAAATCTTCAAGTCTCAAGCTTAGAATGAATTGTGCTTGGTTGAAAATAGACCATTAAACGTCGTGGAGAAAGGGAATCATGCTTTATGAAATGCCATTGTTTAAGGTATGATGTTTAACAAAAGGCACAATTACGATTTAGTACAGTATACATCCTTTAAATAAAAAAGCCTCATATGATGGTGTTTCGAAATATTAAAAAAAAATAATGCAAGAACAAAACCAATAAGTTTAAAAGAGAACTTCCTAGCATAAATTAACAACAAAGGAAGACCTGCTACGAAGGATATTGGGCCACATGCACAAAGCTGGGAAATAACATTTCCTTAATAGCGATTCTTAAGGAATTGCTATTAAGGAATCGCTATTCCTTATGCATGTAGGTTTCGCTAAAATATTTGCGATTCATACACATTCCTTAATTGCGTATCACAAATTTTGATTCGCCACTAAGGAATGCCTTCCCATTCACTCCTAATTGCCTACAGGCCCATAGGAATAAATGGGACAGCATTCGCAATTTGTGATTACCAAATAGGTAATTGCAAATTGTGCATGCAATTTCAAGGATACAAGCACGGGTGTAACACAGGCCCCCGCAGCCCCCGCGTTGCAGGGGGGCCTCGCGCTCCAGGGGCCTCATCAGCGAGGAGCCAGCAACCACTAGTAGACATCGAGATCATCTGGGATTTTTTGATAGGTATTTAGGGGCATATTACCAAGCAATAGCGATAATTATCGCTATTGCTTGGTTAGAGACAAAAAATTACCGCTGAGTTGCGGCGATTTTTACCGCAAATAAACCTTGGTATTACCAAGGTTTATCGCAAATGCTTTACCGCAAATAAACCTTGGTATTACCAAGGTTTATCGCAAATGCGATAAAAATCGCTGCAATTCATGAATATCGCTGAAAAGTCAGCGATATTCATGCATTACCGAGCGAATGCTCTTAGCCATGTTATCCACCTCCCATTGGATAACATGGCTAAGAACTGCTCAGGGTAGGTGTTAGCTTTTGGAGATATTCGTGCTTAGCGCGAATATCTCTAAAAGTTGGTAATAGGAGATAGCGATGTTAGCAACTGTTTTCAGTCGCTAACATCTTGGCACGCCCACTTTGCATGTCATTAGTGATAAATATCACTGACATGCAAAGTGGGGCCCAAGATGCTCGCTATCTCCTACTAGCTGTCGCTAACTGGTGTTAGCGACAGCTAGGTTATAGGGAGATAATTTTATCTCCGCTTTCTTGGCTTTTAAAGCCAAAAAAGCGGAGATAAACCCCCTTGATAATATGCCCCTTAATTATTAGGTAGTAAGGTTACCTAGTTTACGTTACGATACAATATGCATAAACTAAGCTCGCTCTAGATTAGGAGTTCATAAATTAAAGAGTTAAACATGGTAATGGCAGGCAGCGCAGATGTCTCTGTGTCTGCGTGATCCTACTCCACGCCCTTAGGGTGGGGCTAATGACCAATTCTCATGCGCATCGCCATTCGCGCAACTAAAAGTGCGCGTGACTGGTGGAGAGGCGAGGAAGCATCCCAGAGGTCACTGTTTGGCACCCTGCAACAACCGGCCATAATTTCATTATTTCTAGCCCGCAGGAGAGTCTGAGACTCAGTCCGTCCAGTCGGGATGGAATGGGATGCATCATGGGCTGGGGCTGGGATAGAAAGCAAAACGGTATAGTATAGGCCTGGGCCCCGGTTTTGCGCAGCGGAGTGCGGAGACCGTGAATATTGCTCCAGTTTTTGAGAGCGGAGCGATGTGGCAGATGGTTGCGGCTTGAGCACCGTTGCGGGCCATCACCGTGGCTGGCTGCAAAATCCAAAATTTTATTCATGATGATTGCCACTGTGACAATCATCATGTTTAAAATGTTGGATTTATTGCAGCCATGCGATGGTGGGCGCAGCGCAACTGCATCATGGGGCGGACGGTATAAGTAGAATACAAAATAGAAAGGTAAGGGTGAAAAGACAAGCACAGAATATAAACCTTAAATTTTTATCACTTGATACAAAAATATTGCAAAGTCCGTCCCCTCAACACCTCAAACAGGTTCTACCGTTAGGATCCCAAACAGTCCAAAAACAACACTAAGTGAAATGAGGGAGCGTCGAAAATGTTCACAGATGCGTCACAGGTTCAAAAATTTTGAATCCAAAATATCTTTTTTATTGAAGTTCATGTAGAAATGGTGACAGTTTGTCAACAATTTCAGTTTTGTTCATACACAACATTAGTACATGTTACACAGCCAATGCTTTTCGTCCTGGAATGGACATCATCAGGGCTCCAACTGATTAAACTGTATGAATACAGGATTCTGCTCAATATCACTTCTCTACTACATTGATTCCCAGCCTCCAGTCTCTCAATTATATAAGCAACCTCCAATATGGAAAAGATAATCACTCTGTAGGCTGGCAGTCCGCAGCTGTTTTCAAAGTTCCTCAAAAATCTCCATTAATGCAATCGATAACCAGTTCAGGCCTGGACTTCTCTTGTCATTTTTGTCAGCATTCTTATTCGCACTATGTGCACATTAGTATGATGTAAGATGGCCCAACTCCTATGTCTGTCCTTGATCCTTTATTTAATCTCTGTGAAGTATTAGACTCTTCCTGTTCCTATTCAAGCAGTGGGCACTCCTCGAAAATTCTCCGTCCAGGCCGGCGACATCGGGCGTCTTGCAAATCCACATTCGATTTGCAAGACGCCCGATGTCGCTGGTCTGGACGGAGAACATTTTTTAAAAAGATGTGGTCTAATGGTACATTTTGCAGCAACATTTCACAAATTCGCTCCAAAGCCATAAGATCTCATAGAGCACTTATTTCATGTTTAATTCTTGGATCTATGTTGATACAACGCATGTTATTACAACGCATGCTTTTACAACACAAAAACTTTTACAACGCATGTATTTACAACAAATGTTTTTACAACGCAGGTACCTTTACAACTCATACCATTACAACGTAAGTATTGGTAAATATATATTAATTTTATAATCGTAAATTAATTTTAAAAAATATAATTTAATGTAATTTAATTTACATTTAATTTTAATTTATTTTTACCCTGTACCCCTGTACCCCCAAAACCCAAAACTGACCCTGAACCCCAAAAATACCCCTTTACCCAAAAACTAAAAACTGACCCTGAACCCCAAAAATACCCCTTTACCCAAAAACTAAAAACTGACCCTGAACCCCAAAAATACCCCTTTACCCAAAAACTAAAAACTGACCCTGAACCCCAAAATACCCCTTTACCCAAAAACTAAAAACTGACCCTGGACCCCAAAAATACCCCTTTACCCAAAAACTAAAAACTGACCCTGAACCCCAAAAAAACCCTTTTACCCAAACACTAAAAACTGACCCTGAACCCCAAAAATACCCCTTTACCCAAAAACTAAAAACTGACCCTGAACCCCAAAAATACCCCTTTACCCAAAAACTTAAAACTGACCCTGAACCCTAAAAATACCCCTTTACCCAAAAACTAAAAACTGACCCTGAACCCCAAAAATACCCCTTTACCCAAAAACTAAAAACTGACCCTTAACCCTAAAAATACCCCTTTACCCAAAAACTAAAAACTGACCCTGAACCCCAAAAATACCCCTTCACCCAAAAACTAAAAACTGACCCTGAACCCCAAAAATACCCCTTTACCCAAAAACTAAAAACTGACCCTGAACCCCAAAAATACCCCTTTACCCAAAAACTAAAAACTGACCCTGAACCCCAAAAATACCCCTTTACCCAAACACTAAAAACTGACCCTGAACCCCAAAAATACCCCTTTACCCAAAAACTAAAAACTGACTCTGAACCCCAAAAATACCCCTTTACCCAAAAACTAAAAACTGACCCTGAACCCTAAAAATACCCCTTTACCCAAAAACTAAAAACCCTTTACCCAAAAACTAAAAACTGACCCTGAACTCCAAAAATACCCCTTTACCCAAAAACTGAAAACTGACCCTGAACCCCAAAAATACCCCTTTACCCAAAAACCCAAAACTGACCCTGAACCCTAAAAATACCCCTTTACCCCAAACATATAACATTTAAAATATAATTATATACTTACCAATACTTACGTTGTAATGGTATGCGTTGTAAAGGTACCTGCGTTGTAAAAACATTTGTTGTAAATACATGCGTTGTAAAAGTTTTTGCGATGTAAAAGTTGCGTTGTAATGGTATGTCGTTGTAAAAGTTGCGTTGTAAGTGATGTTTCCCTTAATTCTTTCATGGTGTGCCAATCCAATGAAGCCTTATGCTGCCAAGAAGTAGACCATTTTTTTTCTTCAAATTTGCATCGGGTTCCACCTCCTTCCAGGTATATGTTAACAATTAGCTCCATCATTTCAGCCTCTTACTTTTTCTAATCACCTGAAACTTGTCACATGGTGCAGTGAGTTCTGTGAAGCTCCTAGCGAACATTTCCACTTGTTTTCGGAGCTGCCCGTCTTCTGGGGAATATATCTTTACAAATCTAGTTAAACCAAACATAAACCAAATATTAAACTGTAATGTATCTTACCTGAATGTGTGCCCGAAAATGTTTGTCTTTGAACTCAGCCTAGTGCACATACCTTCCCTTCCTTGATTCCTGGGCCTATATATGTTAAACAATGACAGCTCTTTAAATGCCTTGGCCCTGGTTACTGACAATCTCTTCAAGCACTTGGTAATGGATGTATGACAATAGAAGAACTATACACACACATATATATATTGTGACCAAGCTCCGCCTGAGAAGCGAAATGCGTCGAGGAGAGCACTTGCCCTGCATTTGCCGAAATAAATTACCACTGCTGACACATTTGATGGTGTGATGGCACTTTACTTTAAAGTTTGATCAGTGAGAGGAGAAGAGGTCTGCGCCTGTTCGTTACCGCGTTGACAGCGGCCAGGATTGCTACGGTATATATATATATATATCACTGTTCACTTCCTTTGAGAAACCGGGACACTCGGACTGCGGTGCATCCAGGGTCAAAGGCACCCTGTCCGTATTCCGTTTCACCACACGCTCAAAGCAGGCATGGAATGCACTCGTAATCCAGTAGATATTCACCATTTAATCACACCATCCAGCAAAGTTCATAGATATTCTTTATTCCAGCATGGTAAACAGTTCATGGAACCAAACCCCCAACGCCCAGCGATGATTCAAGTGTTTTAAAATCACTTTATATTTAATTTGTTTCACACTTATAATACTATGCTGTAGGAGGTCTGGGTATGGTTCAGTATTCCTGATGTGCCGTTCTTGTTTTCTCTATAGGTGACACACAATTGTGGAGTAAAGACCAGGCAGAAGATTTGATTACCCCAAGGGGTTATGCTTATAATTCCCCACTTGGGACTGAGGGATATGTCCTTGCAACATTGGTTTATTTTGACTTTGTTTGAGAATCTGTGGACAGATTTAATATTTCCTTTAAGAATTTGTGTGCTGATCTTCTCCCACTTGGGTGCAGACGCACATAGCCTGATATCTGCATTGTCACCAGAACGTAATATTCATATACATGTGCTTCGTGTTGCATTATTGATATTTTATGTGCATGGCAGCTACGTAATTTCCCACTTGGGACAGTAGATGTGGATACAATATAATCATGCTGCTGTGATTCTTAAGCACAATGCAAACACTGTAAATACTGTTGTTATCTACTGTTGGTAACATGCAATATGCAAGCACGTTCACACAAGAACTTGACATTTGAATGTTAAAGTCTGTTATTTAGGCACACTATGAGGAGTTTACCATGCGAAGATGGCCGCTGTGTTTACTTTGTGCACATTGTCCTTTTTTTATGTTGACACAAGAAGGTTTGAAAACTTTATTTAATGGTTTATTTTCCAAACAACACTCACCCGTGACCAAGGCGAGTTGTCGCTGAAACGCGTTGGGGGTTTGGTTCCATGAACTGTTTACCATGCTGGAATAAAGAATATCTATGAACTTTGCTGGATGGTGTGATTAAATGGTGAATATCTACTGGATTACGAGTGCATTCCACGCCTGCTTTGAGCGTGTGGTGAAACGGAATATATATATATATATATATATATATATATATATATATATATATATATTACCTACTGGCGGTCGCCAGTGGGTATATATAGTTAGGATTTTTTCTCTATGGGATTTTTGAAAATTCTATGTCTAATAACTTTGGCGTTTGTGGACGGAATTGGCTGAAATTTTCAGGAAAATGGAACATTTTGTTTCTGAGCAGCCCCTGACAATTTGGGGGGGTTTCATCAAGGGGGGGCCGAGAAAAAAGGGGGGTCCCAAAACGCGTTTTTCCCATGTTAATTTCCATAGGGCGGTTGGCCTCACTTTTAGCTCGAACGGCTGAATGGATTTGCACGAAACTTGGCAAAATTGTAGGGACTGTTTTAGCCCGATGTGCCTTTGCTAGGTCTCAATATATGTGCTCCAGTGGATTTTGAGTAATTTAGGTTCAAAAAAAGATATATCTGGGCGGAGCCTAACCACACATCTGATCTGATTGGCTGTCAGCACTTCATCCAAGAAGTGTTGGCAGCCATCTTTGGACCAATATACATGATAGCACCTCATTAAAAAGCATTGTAGTTAATAGAGGGTTTTAGGACTTTAGTTACATTATAAATCATTTGTTGATGGTACCATACTCGTTTTAGGAATTGTGGTGGGTTCTAAGGTGATTTTACCATGTGAAAAAACCTTCTGCTGTGATATCATGAATATTGTTTGAAAGAAAACTATTATCTCATGATTTTCCCACAGTGGTTTGGAAGGGGATCTATAAGCTAAACTGAAAGCATATTTTCTGTAAATACACATTATCTTTCTCAGTCATGTGAAAATGAAGTCTGACATTCTCAGTAAAACATGTACATCCAACAAGGACAGAGACTGTCAGTTGATTCCTTTGTGTTCTACTGCAGCCTCCTAGAGTGTTCTAAAGAACAACTAGAGCGCTAACAGTCCTACTTATTACAAAGGTATGGCACACCTGAAGCCATCTTGATTGGAATAAAGTGGTAACTCTTAAAACATTTAATTTAAAAAGAAACAACATGAGGGGGTATATTTTGCCATAGAAAGTATGATTAGTGCTGCAGAATGAAAAATTAGGGCACATTTTGAGTGACTTCTCAAATCCTTTTCTATTTCATTAAAACATTCTGACATGCAGTCTCCCAAAATGGTCACCAGAGACAAAAGAGCCCAAATGTAGCCCAAATATCACCCAGATGTAGCCCAAGTATAGCCCAATGACAGAATGTCCCAGAGTGTTCTAAAGAACAACTAGAGCGCTAACAGTCTTACTTATGACAAAAGTATGGCACACCAGAAGCCATCTTGATTGGAATGAAGTGGTAAGTCTGAAAACACTCAATTAAAAAAGGAACAACATGAGGGGGTTAATTTTGCCATAGAAAGTATGATTAGTGCTTCAGAAAGAAAAAATAGGGATCATTTTGAGGGACTTCTCAAATCCTCTTCTATTTCATTAAAAAAATTGTGACATGCAGACTGAAACATGCACTTTGAATACCAGCAGCAGACGTCCCTGGTGAGCAGTAGCTTTACTACAGTGATCTAATGAGCAACTAGAGTGCTAACATTCAGAATTTATGGCAAATGTGTGACACATCTGAATGCCTTCTTGATGGAACCAAAGTAAACAAGCATTGAAAATGCAATAGATCTCGCCCTCGTTTAAGTTAAAGCCATTCTGTTTGTAATGAGGTGGCTTTTTAGCTTTGCTTTTATTAGTGTTTTTTCAACTTTCATGTAAATAACATGCATCTGTATGCATATAAGTATATGTATGCATGCATTTATGTTTGTATTTATATAAATATACAGATGATATATGTTTATATATGTATGTATATATATATATATTCACTGAAAAAACCATAGGCTATAGACCATATATAGTTAGGAATTAGCATTTACAAAACCTTGAAAATTCACTGAAAAAACCATAGGTTATAGACCATATATAGTTAGGAATTAGCATTTACAAAACCTTGAAAATTCACTGAAAAAACCATAGGTTATAGACCATATATAGTTAGGAATTCACATTTACAAAACCTTATTTTACTCACACAAAACCATTGAAATTCCATATATAGTTAGTTGCACTAACTATATATCACGCACCCTTAATCCACTGCTGATGATGTCACATAT
The DNA here is from genome assembly GCF_964263255.1 of Lissotriton vulgaris. NCBI lineage: Eukaryota > Metazoa > Chordata > Amphibia > Caudata > Salamandridae > Lissotriton > Lissotriton vulgaris. The sequence continues at coordinate 1,085,380,757 of NC_141697.1, read as the reverse complement.
TACATCATTCATGACATGGTCAGTGACATCACTGATGACATTTATGTATAGTTTTATTGTCCTGCCAGGCCGCCGAGGGGATGTTGGGGGGGCCCTCCTTGTGCTTTGCAGGGGGGCCCCCTCAAGTTTCGTAACGCCACTGGGTGCAAGGGGGCCAAAAGGCCACCCGGATGTACCCCCAACAAAAGTAAGTATGCACATGTGGTGCGCCTTTTATGTGCATTTTTCCAAGGAAGCACAACTTACCATCAACTTTAAATTGATGGTAATTTGCAATTCCAATTTGAGAAAACGCAATTTGCGAATGCATAATGCATCGCAATTAGGGAAGCACAATTTGCGATTCCCTATCTGCATTCGCAAAATAGGTAATTGCAAACATTGAAATTACCTGTATTGCTAATGCCTTTGGGCTTGATGCATTGCAAATAGCATTTTACCAGTCGCAAATGGGGCGATTCTGCGAATCGGCACATTTGCGACTGGTAAAATGCTTGATGCATGTGCCCCATTGAACCTATAGTACCACTTGGTAAGCGAGACATGAGGATTTCAATATGCATGGCTCCTCCTTAGAGGCATTTGGGAAGGTGTATGCAAGTTCTCGATGAGAGAGGCATAGGATATTGGTATACTGAGCTGTTGTAGTCTTACTGATCTGTTTGAAATGCAATGATGGGAACCTTCAGTTTCACTGCAAACCTGCATTCCCAGAGTGTGCCTTTGGAGCAGCTCCAAGGAGTGGGGAGCTGGGGAGGTTTGCCAAAACTGACCGATTTTACTGGATCCAGAGTCAGCAATCACCTCACCATGAGGCATGGCATAGTATGATCAAAGCATTCTGTAACTCATCTTCCCCTCTTATTTGCTAACTCTTGAGCGGGTCAACTAGTGTGAAGAAGAAAATTGTGGGCTCAGTTACCGCATGCCACAATATAAAATGATTCTAAAAGATTTTTGAAACGTATTAATAATATCAATAAAGGTAGTGGAGCTGCAAATAATGCAAATATTAGCGAGTCTGAGTGGCTTCAGCATTTAAAATCACATTTTAAAGAAAGTTCCTAGGATATAATGAGCTTGCACCATCCCTACAAAGACACCATGGCACCCTATGCACACTTTCCAGGGGAGGTAGTAAAAGTTATCAAAAAGTCACAAGCAGATTTTGCTCCATGCCCAAATGGACTACCATAGGCTCTTGTTATGCATACTTCACCTAGGTGGGCAGCCTTTTTGGCATCATTGTATAAAAACATTCTGGCAAATGAGGTCACCCCCGAAAGCTGGAAGGGCTCAATAATAAATCCCATTTTTAAAGGTGGAAAAGCTTCTTCCCTCACCAACTACTGTCTAATTGCACTTTTAGACGTGGATCTTAAATTCATCTTTACTTATACACGATCTGGAATCTTGGGCACATGAAAGCAGAAGACTCCCACCAAATCAGACTAGTTTTTACAAGGACTCAACGTACTATTACCAACATCATGTCTGTGGGCCTAATATTGAATTGAGCAAAGGCAAATGGCACACTGCTTTATATGAGCTTCATTGATTTCAAGGCAGCCTTTGACTGTGTCCACGTAATAGTCTATGGGCAAAACTCCAGCGAGGGAGAATCCCATCTAACTTTCTGCAATTAGACTAATATACTCTGATACGTGGGTTAAGATAAAGACTGGGGATGGCACCCACGTATCAGAGAAAGTTCAATCATCGATGGGCTTAAAGCAAGGCTGTGTGTTAGCACCCCTTTTGTTTAACCTATTTATTACAGATCTCTCGATGGAGTTGGATGAGCTGACAGCGCATGCCCGAGCTTGAGTGGACAACAATTGTTTATGCAGATAACTTATTACTCTCAGCAACACACAAATAGGCCTTCAAAGCCTTCCTAATTGTCTTGGCAGCTGCGCAGATAAGAATGGCCTGGAAGTAAATTGCAAAAAAAGTAATGTGATCACTTTTAACCAGCACATAAAAAAGAAAAACTGCAAATGGTACCTTAGCAAATATACTACAAATGATGCATTCACCTACGTATATTTAGTGGCAAAAATGGATCCAAGAGGAACATTTTTACCCTAAAAAAGGCAATTAAAGGTAAAGCCCAAGCAATCAATTATGCCTTCACAATGCTGGCAAGCTCCCTTTGAGGCCACACTGTAGTGTAGTTCCTAGTTTCCCACTAGGCCCTGCGCATTGGAATAACATAAACAGTAGTATCGACGTGGAACTGCGGATATTCCAGGCCTCCACTGACTATGCTAAACTTAATTGGGTGTGTTACCAACTAGCTCAGAGGTCACTGGAAACTTTCTTCTCTGCATCGGAAGTGATCAGCTTCCCTGGCACAGACAAGAAGGGATTCAGCTTTCCAGCAACCGTGCAACATGACAACTTTGCTCCTCAGATCAAGAGTCAATCTCTAGGGTCGTGTGAAACAATAGACAGGTATTTCACTCAGTCAGTTTAGTGCAGTTTACTTTCACGAGATGTAGAGAATAGAGACGGGCGTTTGTCAATAAAGGGTTAACATTTATTGAACAGTCTTTCTTCTCGTACAAGAGAAATGTATTGCCACAATTGCAAGACTTGTTATTATAAAAAGTACGTACAGTAAGATAAGTATTGCGAAATAGAACTGTAAAAGCATTGATATGGTTTCTTAGCCATACAATGGTTTAAAAGTAATAAAACATATATACATTCATATATACATTAGGCTAACATACTCAACTGGTGCTTCTAACTAAGCCTACCCCAGTGTGCCTGACCTAAGCCTAACATGTGGAAGGGGAGTAAGTAAGTAGCTTTAAGTTAAGTTGGTTTTGCCAAGGTTCGCTTCGAGAATTCTCGTCTAAGGGTTTAGTCAACACCATACCTCTGAATAGAATGATGGAAGTCTGGTATTTCCTTCAGGGGGCACTCAATATCCCAGTCACCCGCGAGGGCAGACCGGAAACGCTGGAGCTGTATTTCTCTGCAGGAGAAAGGCAGCGGCTCTCTTCAGCGCGTCGGGAGGAGGAGGCGGGGGACAGCGTCCGCGGCAGCTGGAATCTGCTGGGCTCTTCGTAGAGGGATGGCTGTTCAGCTCCTAAGCGTACTGCACCATCGTTCGCGCTTTAGCAGCGATAATGGTATCAGTAGCTTCACCACCAAGGGACAACAGCAGCGTACTGCATGCAGCATACAACAGCAATGGGATGCACAACAGGGTGCACGACAGCATACAACAGCACGACAGCTCATTGCTTAAGGCAACATTGGTAATATTTATACCTGACAGGTGACGGGTTTGACGCAAGTTTGCTGGACATAAGACGTCAATTAAAGATGTCACTAGGAAGTGATAGCTATCAGTTGCTCATTAGAGTTCCATTACTAATCAAAACACAGCAAGCGGGGATTTCCAGGTTTTCTGAGTTTTTATCTTGTTGAAGAACTCGGAGTGTTAATCTAGGAATATCAGATAGTGACTTCTGCTCTGTCATTGCACTAATTGGTTGCAAAGGAAGTGGCAGAGAACTATGCTGGAATGTGGCTCTGTTCGTGTGAGGCCAGAGATGACTTTCTGAAAATCGCACTTGAACGGTTATGCCAATATAGGGAATAAATGGATTTATAGCCGAATAGGGGCATAAGGTTACAGTATCGATCAGGAACCTAGATAAACATGCAACACCCACTCCACGTATTCATGTCCATCAAATTACTAAAACTAGAGCAATTAGATGCATGTGTAACATTGCCCACCCCAAAATACATAAATGCATTCGAAATAGGCGTATTTGTAATACATGAAATTTAGGTACTGTACGTTTTTTGAAGCATAGAAATCATTCAAAAATTATTGCATATGAAATCAATGAACGATTATGCATAAGAATTACACATGAAGTATCTCTAACAGAAGAAGGGCGAGATAAATCATCACATATAAATGTATTGTAGTAACATGTGCTAGAGGCTGATGTAATGTTGTTATGTCTCTAGATGTGTTTAGAAATAGAAGTGTGAAGCTTCTGTTCTCTAAGAATAGTTTTTACGTTAAGCAAAGAATTGTTCGTGCCAAAAAAGGGTGAATATTAGAAAAATTGTCCAAATCAAAAGAATTATTGTTTGAACGGGGAAAAATAGAGTTCCAACGCTTTTAGCAGTTTTTGTTGTTCAAAACTGAAGGCCGAATTCAGAGTTCATGGGAAAGCTGTGTGTCGGGAAGCTTCTCAAAAAGTTATTGTTCCTCGTTAAGTGAGAACATCATATCAGACAGGCTCTCAAAGAATTGGTCTACAAATTCAGGTGATAGTTCAACCAAATTAGATAGCGCTGTAACTTGGCAGGTGTGAGAATGATTGCTGTCATCAAGGGCAGGACCAGCAATGCTCACAGAACGTTGTACCTGGATGATGTTGCTTTTGTCACTCGCTCCACTGTTACCACTTGGTTGTAGCACAGGAGTCTCCACGAATGCCGTCATCAGGATTGGTAGCCGCTGGGGACAACACAATGCGTGAGCCGTTATTGGACTGAGCAAAGTATCGACGTCCATTGGTACTGCTGATGGAAGTGAAAGACAGATGTCCAACACGCATTCATCGCCGCAAAGCATACACCGTAGCGCAGGTAAAATGCAATTTTGCCATATCGGTCTGAATAAAAGGAACCAGGTCATGTTTAGATCTCTCAGCCTGGCCAATCCGAGGACGTTAGTTATCCTGTCCCGGTAGCGCATTGCTAGGATTGTCTCTTCCATTCCCATGGGAGCTATGTCTGAGCTGAGGCTTGCCATAACGAAGCAGGAGGGTCAAAAATAAAATCCCTGCTACAAGTCCCAAAAATAATGGTATGCCGCCAAAAACAGAGTGTACAAAATTAGGAACGATTCCCAAAATTGCCTGGAAGGGTGTTAGAAGTCCCGTAAAGACTGTCTTAAATATGCCTGGGATGCTTGTGGCACTAGACTAAGCATGGGCGGAAAATCCGTTATGCTCGCGGATTTTGCGGATTTTTGGGAAATTCGCAATCCGCGAGATTTGCGAATTTCCCGCAAAATCCGCAAATTCGCACGCAGCGGATTTTTTTGGCGGCGCGCGGCGTTGGTGATACAATTTTTGCGGCGCGCGGCGTTTATCATCGTTTGCCGAGTTGTTTTTTTCGATAGTTTGCGAGTGCTGCGCCATTTTGGATCTTGCTGTGTGATCCCGCGGGAATTGGCGAGCGCGATTACGTCATCGCGGCTTGCCAGCGATAGTTTGTCAACGCGAGTACGGCGAGATCACGTCTCGCGGTACTTCGCAATTGCGAGATTTGAGGTGCGGCGAGCGAAAATATAAATTTGCAATTCTGCACAAGAAATCCACCAGCAAGCAGCATAAACCTTCTAGAAATGATGATTTTTATCTGAATAACTCCTTAGTTTGACATTTGCCTGCACTTTTTTTAGCGAGGAGTCCATTTTGGGGAGGGGGGCAGGGGGGTTGGAGGAAGGAAGTGCCCCACAGTCTTCAACTTCCTGTTCCTGTTCAGCAGGCTCCTCCCAGTGCTTTGTCCATCTCCTGGTCACTTTTCATTTGGGTCTGGAGCTGGAAGGATTACTTTTTGTGGATGCTGCTGGATATTTGGATTTGAGGCCTTTTTGACTTTCTTTGGATCACTGTTGGATTAGAAATTTTACAAGTAAGTTTGTTTGGGGCATTACAGTTGCTGCAATTAAAATTTGGGAATTTTCGATTTTTGGGCTGTTTTGGGGCCTTTTGCCCAGGGGTACTCAGTGGTGGGTGGACTGAGTCTTTCTGTGGGTTGTCTTGAACTTAAACATCATGGAGGCCATGGATGAATTGGGATTGTGCTGATTTTTCTGTGTTTTTCGATTTTTGACCTGTTGTTGGGGCCTTGACCAGGGGTAGTGAGTGGTGCATGGGCCTAGTCTTTCTGTGGGCTGTCTTGAACTTAAACATCATGGAGGGCATGGATGGAATGGGATTGTGCTGATTTTTCTGTGTTTTTCGATTTTTGACCTGTTGTTGGGGCCTTGACCAGGGGTAGTGAGTGGTGCATGGGCCTAGTCTTTCTGTGGGGTGTCTTGAATTTAAACATCATGGAGGGCATGGATGGTTTGGGATTGTGCTGATTTTGCAGTGTTTTTCGATTTTTGGGGGTGTTCATGGGGACAGGCCATGTGGGCGGGGGTCATTTTGAGTGCTGGTACAGGCAGGCCCTGGCCATGTGCTAGGAGGCAAGTGGCCATTTTGAATGCAGGCTTTGTTGTTAGTCCTCCAACCATTTTGCCTACTTTTCAACCTTTATTTATGCCCAGGGGTAGTGAGTCTTGCATGGGCCTAGTCTTTCTGTGGGTTGTCTTGAATTTAAACATCATGGAGGCCATGGATGGAATGGGATTGTGCTGATTTTGCAGTGTTTTTCGATTTTTGGGGGTGTTCATGGGGAGGGACATGCCATGTGGCTGGTGGCCATTTTGAGTGCAGCTACAGGCACTGGCCATGTGCTGGCAGGCAAGTGGCCATTTTGAATGCAGGCTTTGTTGTTAGGCCTCCAACCATTTTGCCTACTTTTCAACCTTTATTTATGGCCAGGGGTAGTGAGTCTTGCATGGGCCTAGTCTTTCTGTGGGTTGTCTTGAATTTAAACATCATGGAGGCCATGGATGGAATGGGATTGTGCTGATTTTGCAGTGTTTTTCGATTTTTGGGGGTGTTCATGGGGAGGGACATGCCATGTGGCTGGTGGCCATTTTGAGTGCAGCTACAGGCACTGGCCATGTGCTGGCAGGCAAGTGGCCATTTTGAATACAGGCTTTGTTGTTAGGCCTCCAACCATTTTGCCTACTTTTCAACCTTTATTTATGCCCAGGGGTAGTGAGTCTTGCATGGGCCTAGTCTTTCTGTGGGTTGTCTTGAATTTAAACATCATGGAGGCCATGGATGGAATGGGATTGTGCAGATTTTTCAGTGATTTTCATTTTTTGGGCCTGTACTTGTGGCCTTTTCACCAGGGGTATTTGAGACTGGCATGGGCCCAGTCTTTCTGTGGGCTGTCTTGAACTTAAACATCATGGAGGGCATGGATGGAATGGGATTGTGCTGATTTTTCTGTGTTTTTCGATTTTTGACTTGTTGGGGCCTTGACCAGGGGTAGTGAGTGGTGCATGGGCCTAGTCTTTCTGTGGGGTGTCTTGAATTTAAACATCATGGAGGGCATGGATGTAATGGGATTGTGCTGATTTTGCAGTGTTTTTCGATTTTTGGGGGTGTTCATGGGGACAGGCCATGTGGGTGGGGGCCATTTTGAGTGCTGGTACAGGCAGGCCCTGGCCATGTGCTAGGAGGCAAGTGGCCATTTTGAATGCAGGCTTTGTTGTTAGGCCTCCAACCATTTTGCCTACTTTTCAACCTTTATTTATGGCCAGGGGTAGTGAGTCTTGCATGGGCCTAGTCTTTCTGTGGGTTGTCTTGAATTTAAACATCATGGAGGCCATGGATGGAATGGGATTGTGCTGATTTTGCAGTGTTTTTCGATTTTTGGGGGTGTTCATGAGGAGGGACATGCCATGTGGCTGGTGGCCATTTTGAGTGCAGCTACAGGCACTGGCCATGTGCTGGCAGGCAAGTGGCCATTTTGAATGCAGGCTTTGTTGTTAGGCCTCCAACCATTTTGCCTACTTTTCAACCTTTATTTATGCCCAGGGGTATTGAGTCTTGCATGGGCCTAGTCTTTCTGTGGGTTGTCTTGAATTTAAACATCATGGAGGCCATGGATGGAATGGGATTGTGCAGATTTTTCAGTGATTTTCGTTTTTTGGGCCTGTACTTGTGGCCTTTTCACCAGGGGTATTTGAGTCTGGCATGGGCCTAGTCTTTCTGTGGGCTGTCTTGAACTTAAACATCATGGAGGGCATGGATGGAATGGGATTGTGCTGATTTTTCTGTGTTTTTCGATTTTTGACCTGTTGTTGGGGCCTTGACCAGGGGTAGTGAGTGGTGCATGGGCCTAGTCTTTCTGTGGGGTGTCTTGAATTTAAACATCATGGAGGGCATGGATGGAATGGGATTGTGCTGATTTTGCAGTGTTTTTCGATTTTTGGGGGTGTTCATGGGGACAGGCCATGTGGGTGGGGGCCATTTTGAGTGCTGGTACAGCCTGGCCCTGGCCATGTGCTAGGAGGCAAGTGGCCATTTTGAATGCAGGCTTTGTTGTTAGGCCTCCAACCATTTTGCCTACTTTTCAACCTTTATTTATGCCCAGGGGTAGTGAGTCTTGCATGGGCCTAGTCTTTCTGTGGGTTGTCTTGAATTTAAACATCATGGAGGCCATGGATGGAATGGGATTGTGCTGATTTTGCAGTGTTTTTCGATTTTTTTGTGCTCTATAACTGAACTGATGTTCCTCTGTCTTCCATTTTTTTTAGGTGCACAAGACTCAAGAGAACCACCAGTGCCAGGAAGAAGTCCTGCAGCGGTGTGTGTGTGCAGCATAACGTCACGCGACGTCACGTCTGGCCTCAGACAACTCTACAATTCGTGCAACTGCGGCCTGCTGTCTGACCTGCTCTGAAGAAGATGGCCCCAAAGAAAGTTCTCCGTAGCTCCTCTAGCAAGAAAGTTGCTAGTAAGGAGCAGAAGAAGCAAGTTACCAAGGAGGCTGGTGTGCCACGCGCCACGTTTTTTGGGAGAAAAAAAAAAAGTACGCCTGCAGCAGCAGGATCTGCTGGGGACCAAGCTGGGAGCAGCACCCCTGCTCCATTGGGTTCAGTGCCTCCACCACCACGCCAACTTAAGTCAAAGCCCTTGAGTGCTTCAGAGGCAGTCAGTGTACTTCTCCAATCACCATCGACCAGTGATGTTGGCTCATCGCAAGAAAGTAGCAGCAATGTCCCTGAATCAACACAGGTTGTTGTAACTCATCTGACAAGTGTTGAACAACCACAGCCGCAACAACAACACCATGTGCAAGTACACGCCCAAGTACATGTGGAAGGAGAGGCAGCAAAAGGAGATGCGCAAGCAAAGGTGCATGGAGGTTCACAAGTGCCCACAATAGTTGTTCCTCCCGAAGTAGGGGCACATCAGGAAATCGACAATGAACCCGAGGTATCATTGGAAGCCACTCCTCCTGATGATCATTCATTGTCTTCCACATCCCTAGCAAGGAAAAGATCAAGGGGAGTGTCTACATCTTCTTCAAGCCCACCTCGTTCTGATGCAAGTGATCTGTCTTGGGAACCACAACTGCGGTCTGACAGTGAGGCACACCATGATCTGACACCGGTACCTAAGCGTAAAAGGAAGGTCGTCCAAAAACTCAAACCTATGGAGTGTGATGAGGCTCAACAAGAAGTGACAGATACTGCTGGTGATGAAGCCTCTCACGATGACGACGAGCCAGTCATCACAAAGGTCACTGCAGCCCCACCGGGCATGCAGCAAAGAGACATTTTGACCCTATCCCGAGAAGCTGCTGAGCGTGATGATGATGTCGGCGAGGAGGCAATGGAAATGGAATCATTAGATTTGGAGTTAAGTAGTACACCAAAACCTACCGCTTCCATATTTCTTCCTCGCAAGAAGGTACCCACCTCGTCCTCGACCTCAATTCGTGGTGGTGAAAGTGCAAAACGTACTGAAGTTCGGCAATCCACATCCTCCACTTCATCTGACATTAGCAGCAGGACCACCACCACCACCAGTATCGCCTCCTCCGGCCCCCGAAGACATTTCAAGTCTCCAGTTTGGGACTTCTTTAGTGTTTGCCCAAAAAATGAAAACGTAGCCATTTGTAGCATTTGTAAGCTTCGAGTTAGTCGTGGTAAGTTGGGTTCCAACTATGGTACCGGAGGCCAGAGAGGTCATCTTAGGAGAACGCACGATGTCGAATGGTTTGCGCACCTACACGCGATCAAGGAAGCCGGAATTGCACGCAATGAAAACGTTGTTTTTTCATCTGATGATGACGAGGGGGAAGAAGGCGATTCAAACACTTCACTTACACCCAGTTCCCCTGTCAGCAGCACACCCCATGGGAGCCACACTAAGAGTGTGGGAGAGAGTGAGACATCAATGCGGAAAAGTTCATCAGCGAGCGTAACTGGGTCGAAGAGATCATCATCATCCCGTAAATCCTTGGTCCAGGGCAACATTAAAAAGATGTTGTTTACAGAAGCGCAATATGAACGCAACCACCCAATGACCCGTCTGTATAACACTAAGCTGGCTAAAATGCTAGCTCTGGACCTTCTCCCTTTTTCTTTTGTAGAAGGGGTTGGTTTTCTAGAATTAGTGACAGCGCTCTGCCCTAAATGGAAGGTTCCTAGCCGGTTCTATTTTGCCCGAGTTGCGGTTCCAGCACTACATGAAGATGTTCTGAAGGTGATTGGGGCAGCTTTGCAGAAGAGTGCTGTTCACACTATACATCTGACAACAGACATGTGGACCAGTGGCGCAGGCGCTGATTACATGTGCATCACTGCACACTGGGTCTCTTTTTCAGGGGCTAAATCAAAGCTAAACGCAGGTGTTGACACGAACATTGTTTTTAAAGGTGCTCGGAAACATGCAACACTAGCCATGTTTGGTTTGGAGAAACGTCACGCAGCAGAAAACATTTTGGATGTCTTTAACACAAAGGTCCTTAACTGGCTGTCCCCACTAAAACGCAAGGTTGGTTATGTTTCCACGGACAATGGCGCCAATATAGTTAAGGCCATGAGGGACGGTTACTATTTCAGAGTGCCGTGTTTGGCGCACTGTATAAACCTGGTTGTCCAAAAATTCTTGGGTAATAAAGGCAGTGCAGCGTACAGTGTATTGGACACCTGCCGAAAAATGTGCAAGCATTTCAGCCATTCTTTTAAGGCCCGGAAGCAGCTGAGGAGCCTGCTATATCAACGTCAAATGTCAGTGAAAGCACTCATCCAGGAGGTGGTAACACGTTGGAACTCAACCTTCTACATGCTTGAGCGTCTGTATGAGCAGTATACGGAACTCGATCAATATTTCCTTAAAGAGGGTACAGAGGAGCTGAGGATGGGTGGGCCGCAATGGAACATAGTTGAAAGCCTGACACGCATGCTTCGTCCTTTTGAGTTCTTCACGCGTGCAGTCATCAAGGAGGACTCTAATTTGGGAAAAGCTATCCCATTGTTGTACATGCTGGAGGACCAACTGAAGGAGGTGTGTTCTGTGTTTGGAAAAGATAAAAACCAAGACTCTTTGCTTCTGGCTGAGCAATTATTAGAGCTCCTACAAGGTGATGAACGTCTTAAAAAGATCCACTCAGAACAGCATTACATTTGTGCTACTATTCTGGATCCACGCTACAAAAAGGCGCTGGCAGGCCAAGCATTCTTTCCTTTTGATGATGAACATGTTCCAAAGTACAAACGTTGGCTAGCCTTGTCAGCCAAGAAGTTTGAAACAGAACAGCTGGAAATTGAAGGAAATGGCAGTACATCAGCAGGCCATCCCCAGTCAAAACAATCCACTTCTGCACCTGTGGCTGTGGCACAAGTGACCTCTCAGCCGTTAAAGACACCGGCAACCGGATCATCTGCACGAAAGACAACGAAAACATTGGAGGCTGAAGAGGATTGGCTAGCTCTGCGTGGGTTTGGTTCTCAAAAGGTCAGAGGCACAGCAAGAGCTAAGCAAAGTGGAGGAAGCTTGGATGAGGACCTTGAGTCGATGGTGAAGGACTATCTGAATGACTCAACAGAGGTCTATGTTAATTCTGACCCATTGGCGTATTGGCATGGGAAAAAAGAATTGTGGCCACAGCTCACCAACCTGGCTTTAAACTACTTGTCTTGCCCACTCGCAAGCGTGTCTTCTGAACGGGTTTTCAGTGCGGCTGTTGGGATTGTAACTCCCAAACGGAGCCGCCTCTCGCCCAAAAATGTGGAGAGGTTAACAATGATCAAGATGAATCAGCACCTCATACCACCAGATTTCAGAGTACGAGAGAGCGTGCCGGATGAAGAGGAGGTGGCCAGCAACATAGATGAGGGAATTTCTACTCTGTCAGGTGACACTGAGCTCACCCTGCCTGAATTCGCAGAGTATGATGACGAAGCCTTATTCTTATTCCTGGACCGTGATACCGAGCCCTGAAAATGAGACAACGAATCAATAACTTTCTTTTTCATCCTTATTCACTTTTATTCCTGTGTGTCTGTCTTTCTTTGTTGTGCACAGTTAATATAATTCAAACTTTAATCAGATAATCACAAAAACAAGCCCATCAGCAGAACTGTCTTCACTTGTTTGCGAATTGATTTGAAGGTGCCGCAGTCTGCATTCCTCAGGTTCAGAAGTTCCGAAAAACATGCTCCTCTATCCTCCTCCTCCAGACTCCTATTTCCATCAAAGCAGAGGGCTGGTTTACGCCCAATGAAGAAAGACTCAGCACTTGTGGGGGTGTTGTTCTACCTCTTTGCAGGTGAGTTGACGGGTCTCTGGGGCCATTTCTGGGAAGCACTAAAAGTGGTTTGGACCAAATCCGAGGCGGAAAATTTTTTGTGTTTTTGATGACTTGCTTGCCTTTGAGGTGCTCTTAGGGGGGGGGTTCCGTCTGTTTGTGGGTGAGTTTCGTGGTCTGGGAGCATTACTGGGACACTCTAATCTTGATTGCATTTGCTTTTCAGGAAATCCGTTGTGCCAACCCCGACTTATGGCCTAGCTACGCAGCGCGTTTGGACCGAAGGCCCAGAAATATTGCAAGTATGAGATATTGCTTTTGGCCTGTTTGGGGGTGTTATGCTTCCTGGCGGGTGGGTTGGCGGGTCTTGGGGCATTCCTGGGAAGGTCTAATACCGGGTAGAAGTGGTTGGGACAAAATCCAGGCCGATTTTTTTTTGGCTATTTCTGACATTTTGCTCTATGTAGCGTTTTCGGGGGCCTGTTTGGGGGGCTTCCTGGTGTTTGTGGGTGAGTTTCGTGGTCTGGGAGCACTGCTGGCTATATATACTTTACTTTGCAAGAGGTTTGAAGCAAATCCATGGTGGCAGAGGGGAGTTAGGGCCTAGCTGCAGAGCGCGCGCGGAGTGATTTGGGAAATTTGTGAAAAATTGACTAAGTCCCCATTTTTGTACTTTTGCTCTTTGGCTGTTTGGGGGTCTTCTACTCATTTTCTCCTGGGTTGACGGCTCTGGGGCCAATGCTGGGAAGCTCTAATACCGGATAAAAGTGTTTTGGACCAAATCCCAGGCGGGATTTTTTTTGTGTTTTTGATGACTTGCTTGCCTTTGAGGTGCTCTTAGGGGGGGTTACGTCTGTTTGTGGGTGAGTTTCGTGGTCTGGGAGCATTGCTGGGACACTCTAATCTTGATTGCATTTGCTTTTCAGGAAATCCGTTGTGCCAACCCCGACTTATGGCCTAGCTACGCAGCGCGTTTGGACCGAAGGCCCAGAAATATTGCAGTATGAGATTTTGCTTTTGGCCTGTTTGGGGGTGTTATGCTTCTTGGCGGGTGGGTTGGCGGGACTTGGGGCATTCCTGGGAAGGTCTAATACCGGGTAGAAGTGGTTGGGACAAAATCCTCGCGGAAAAGCCTTTTGGCACTTTTTGTAACTTAGGGTTCGTTAGGGTTAGCCCTAGCAGCAGGATTGCATGTGTTTCGGGGTGTTCTAGATTATTCCAACTGAGTTCTGGGGTCTTAGAGCACTCGTGAGAATGTGTGATTTTGGTTGCAAGTCATTTGAAGAAAATCCAAGGTGGGAAAGGGGGGATTTGGCATAGTTAAAGAAAGCCTTTGCCACTATTCTTAACTTAGGGTTCGTTAGGGTTAGCAGTATTTCTATTGCATGTGTTTGAGTGGGGGGGATTTCGAGTCTTGGAGCGATGCTGGCTATGGCTACTTTTGCTTGGTTGCTTGCAAGTGGTTTCAATGCAATCCACGGTGGGTAATGGGTAATTAGGAAGGGGGTACTTCGGCCTATTTTTACTTTCAAAGTAAGTTTTGTCACCAGTTTTCTGCTAGGCCTCGTTTTTTGAGATTTGATTGGGGGTCTTCTACATTTTTGCGACTGGCTTTAGTAAGGGTCTGGGTGGGAGCACTGCTAGGAAGATCTAATTTTGTTCTAAAACACAGTTTACAGTACACCTAGCTTGAGGGGCAAGATCCGCTACATTAATTTGCCCATACTTATTTATCCTTCAAAAGGTGACTCAGAGTACGCACTTTCAAAAATATTGTACTGTCTACTAGGAAAATCAAATTGTGACTTTTTGCACTCCACAGCCTACATACCTTATATTTATTTATCAGTGGTGTTGTAATATTATATCACTTCCTGTTTTTCGTTGAATAATTACAGGCCGGGTTTCAGTCTCTGTAATGGGGAAAAAAGGATGGAGTCAGGCTTCACAGTAGCGAGCCACAATTCAGCATCAGGCAGGCAGTGGACAGGGTGTCTTCTGGTGACCAACATCGATGGACGAAGCGTCGGCTGCAATGGAGGAGTGCCGCTAATAAGAGGATTTTTTTTCTGCAGGCAACTTACTTACCACTTCCAACAGGACAACTACAACCACATAGATACAGTATCCCTTGCCTTTTTCTCTGACTGTGACTGCATTTCTTGGATCTCTCTCTGCTTCTAAATTGATCCCTTAACACATCACTTAGTCCACTCCACTATCACATCTGCACCACACATAGTCATTTGTAAGTGCTCCGACGTAATTCGCAAGTCGCAGCACGCCCCAGGCCGTAGAGGACTGGGATGGCCCCAATGATGAAGCATGTCACCAAGGGGCAACCCTGGTGAGTGAGGGGACACCTAGAAAACAAGCAATTTCTCCTTTTCTATCTACTATACCTTCCAGACCAACCCCACTGAGTGTTGTTGTGAATGGATTTATAGTGACCAGCAAGGCTCTCGGGTATCTGGCTAAGTACAGAGACCTTATGTTGAATATCGTTATCAATAATTCCACACAGGCCCTGTACTGTCGCATTCTTTCTTCCACAGTTGTCGAATGTACTACTTACTTTTCACTGACATGCATGCAGTAGTGCATGCACTTTCAAAGATTGATGGATAGGTTTGTACCCAAAGAATTGTTTATGTTCCATTGTTTGTCTATGCTGTGCTTTTTTTTACAGGGTGTCTTCTGGTGACCAACATCGATGGACGAAGCGTCGGCTGCAATGGAGGAGTGCCGCTAAAAGGAGGATTTTTTTTCTGCAGGCAACTTACTTACCACTTCCAACAGGACCACTACAACCACATAGATACAGTATCCCTTGCCTTTTTCTCTGACTGTGACTGCATTTCTTGGATCTCTCTCTGCTTCTAAATTGATCCCTTAACACATCACTTAGTCCACTCCACTATCACATCTGCACCACACATAGTCATTTGTAAGTGCTCCTACGTAATTCGCAAGTCGCAGCACGCCCCAGGCCATAGAGGACTGGGATGGCCCCAATGATGAAGCATGTCACCAAGGGGCAACCCTGGTGAGTGAGGGGACACCTAGAAAACAAGCAATTTCTCCTTTTCTATCTACTATACCTTCCAGACCAACCCCACTGAGTGTTGTTGTGAATGGATTTATAGTGACCAGCAAGGCTCTCGGGTATCTGGCTAAGTACAGAGACCTTATGTTGAATATCGTTATCAATAATTCCACACAGGCCCTGTACTGTCGCATTCTTTCTTCCACAGTTGTCGAATGGACTACTTACTTTTCACTGACATGCATGCAGTAGTGCATGCACTTTCAAAGATTGATGGATAGGTTTGTACCCAAAGAATTGTTTATGTTCCATTGTTTGTCTATGCTGTGCTTTTTTTTACAGGGTGTCTTCTGGTGACCAACATCGATGGACGAAGCGTCGGCTGCAATGGAGGAGTGCCGCTAAAAGGAGGATTTTTTTTCTGCAGGCAACTTACTTACCACTTCCAACAGGACCACTACAACCACATAGATACAGTATCCCTTGCCTTTTTCTCTGACTGTGACTGCATTTCTTGGATCTCTCTCTGCTTCTAAATTGATCCCTTAACACATCACTTAGTCCACTCCACTATCACATCTGCACCACACATAGTCATTTGTAAGTGCTCCTACGTAATTCGCAAGTCGCAGCACGCCCCAGCCCGTAGAAGACTGGGATGGCCCCAATGATGAAGCATGTCACCAAGGGGCAACCCTGGTGAGTGAGGGGACACCTAGAAAAAAAGCAATTTCTCCTTTTCTATCTACTATACCTTCCAGACCAACCCCATTGAGTGTTGTTGTGAATGGATTTATAGTGACCAGCAAGGCTCTCAGGTATCTGGCTACAGAGACCTTATGTTGAATATAGTTATCAATATTTCCACCCACGCCCTGTACTGTCGCATTCTTTCTTCCACAGTTGTCGAAAGTACTACTTACTTTTAACTGACATGCATGCAGTAGTGTATGCACTTTCAAAGATTGATGGATAGGTTTGTACCCAAAGATTTGTTTATGTTCACAATTGTTCGTCCATGCTGTGCTACTTTTTCTTGTCTCCCAAAACCTTTCCCAAAAACCCCCGTACCCATCCATTTTTCAAACCCTAACCCTCTTCCCCCGGGCTGTGTGGTTTTGATTGATGTGTGACTAAATTACAGCAATAAATCCACACACTTGCTGGGGAGGATAAGGTGATAGCAACAGGCTGGTGAAGAAATCCGAGGATATATTCTTACTCTGCTTGACAAAGACCCATGGCTAATGTCAAAGAACTTCAACCGAATTAGTTATACTTTAACATTTGTTAGGCTACAACGTGGCACTGTTCTAGTGTACTTCTGTTACCTGCTATATTCTGTATTGTACCTTTGTATTGCTCAGGAGGACAAACCAGATTTCATTTTCTTTTTTTTCATAAGCAAGCAACTGCCACTGTGTCACACCACTAGTACCACCGCTATGAGGAAATTTTATCCGCCCAGGATTGCCAACCTTATTTGCTGTTTCCCGTGGAGCCAGCCCTGGGCCTAGCCCTACTTGCAAACAGAAATTACAGGTAAGATAGGCGTTTGGTTGGAGGTAGTATAATGGAGTATTAGGAGAGACGAGAGATTTGATTGACGGTAGTACTACTAAAGTCCTAGGACTATTCAGGAAAACAAACTTACTGTTATGTTAAACCCCCACCCACCAGACTCAAAAGCAGTAAAAAACAGGTATGGTCAGATAAAGTTTCAAAAAGTATATTTTTATAGCCCTAACAAAAGAATCTCCCGCAAGACCCTCCCTAACCCCAACGATTGTCCTTCAAAAGTCCCCAAAAATCACAACTCCCAATTCCCACCCCCCAAAAGTCTCTAAAAAAGGGGCAAGGGACACTATGGCAGGGTGCTGTTGGAATTAGCAGCCAGGGCATCATGCTCCTTGTGGAGGGTGGCAAGTTCGAAGCGGAGGCCCTCCACCACGTTCTTATAATTATGGACCTCCTGCTCCAGGTAGGACAGTCTGAGGGATAAGCGGCGCCGGTGTTCCTTGCAAATCCTGTGAGGGGCAGCTGCTTTCTTTGCTGCTGGGCGGTGGCGTTTGGCTTTGGTAGCCCGGCTCCGTACCGCTGGAGCACTGCGCTGGCTGGCAGCCCGCACGGAGGAGGATGCAGCTGTCCCAGTGGACGTTGTTGTTGTTCCAGAGTGCGTCTCCTCCTCCTCCAGGGCCACCAGCCGCCGATATTCAGCAACAGTGGCATCCAGCCTCCGTTGCCGGGCCATTCGAGCCAGCTCCTTCCTCCTTGATGGTGTCTTGGATTTGAAAGGAGCAACTACATGAAAAAAGAAAGACATAGTCTGTAACCAATGCTCCTTAAGATTAACACAAAATGATTGAGCAGAAAGTTGTCACAGTACAAGTAGCAAATTGAAAGCACAGTGCATAACTATTGAGGACAGTATCTATGTAACCTCCGACTTCTTCATCCTTGCTCTAACATTAGTGGGAGTTTAAGGAACAAATTCTACGAGCACTTTGGACTTCTATTACAGTGGACTATGACAGTACACCACTCTTATTCTTCTTCTTCTCTCTTGTTTAGGAAAATTGGTACGTTATCTTATGCAAGCCGGCATAATGCCAGCGCAGTGAACTTGCACCCGAGAAAAACAGACGCACACCATGGTGAGTGAGACAGATTTGCGTTACTGTACCGGTCCAGTACATGCAGGTGGTGAAGCTCTTACTTTTCTATTACGGGTGGCACTGAGAATACTCTGTTAAAAGGGCTACTGCTTAATTAATTTAGCTTTCACCCTACAGTGCAAATGAGTATTAGAAAAGGAAAATGAAGAAGCTAAATTATCTGATTATCTATCACTTCACATGGGATGTATTTGATGACATATGGGATGACTTTAGGTGCTTTGCTTATTATTGAGTGAACAGTGATACCCCCACACATGAATGACGTACTACTACTAAACTAAAGTTATTAAGGGAGGTAGGGAGTGTCCACCGTAATAACTGGATATATGCTGTGCTTGCAGTTGCAATACAAACTACTGCTACTATTCATGGTAGTCTTTGGACAACGTTACAACTTCTTTTCCTTGCCTTTCCTACACTGGAACGGACGTGCGGGTGCGGTGTTACATGCTCTTCAAAGTAACACTTAGTTCATCCAGTGACCGTCTACTCTCTCTAGATTCACATATGCTATCTAAGAGTCAGATAGTACCATGAATGATCCAGGCATCCATCCATTCAAAGTATATTGCACACATACAGTTTCTGTCTCACCCACCAGGCTGTTCTCCTTCCACCCATCCTTGCTTCATCATTCACCCAGCCATGCACCATACCATTTTCTTACCTTCCCAGCCACCTCGGGGACCAAGCAAACACATATCATTCTTCTTTGCCAGTCATCATTACATTTCTCGTGCTTCCACACTTACTTACACCCTTCTTTCGCTTTTCGTTCATCCCATCCATCAAGTTCACCTCAGATCTGATTGGGATTCTTCTCGCCAAAAACTTCACAGCTAAGTCGAAGTACATTTAGAGGAGGCTACTACCTGCTTTTTTTTATAATACACCCGTGCAGAAAGCACACTCTGCAGTCTTCAATCTCAATGACTAAGGAATGTATAGCTTACCTCTGCCCGCCACCACCGTGTGAACCCTCACAGGCATGTCCTTTTCCGGCACTTGCACCGCCTCCTCCCCAGAGTTGTCCTCCTCGTCCAATGCCACCACCTCCGCGCTGGCCCCGTCTCCAGATGTTCCACCTGCAAAGTACATTTAATAATGTTAGAATACACCACTCACTACTATATAATATTTGGTCTAGGAGGAAGAAAGAAATGTGAAAAAAGTGTACAATGTAATAATTTTTGACTGTGTACTCTAGAGTAAAAATGTCCCTTTTTCCAGGGAAGGCTGTTGTCTTGCTGCACTTTTTGGCACAACTGATGAATGTTTGCTTTTTACTTTTTAACACGCACCACTTTTTCTCCTAACAGACAGAACCTTGACTTCTAAGAACACGAGCAGGATCAAGTTCAAACCAGGTGAGAGCTCGGCTCGACCACAAGAAATGTGTCCAATTAATCGTCAGCACTAAGCACTTTTCCATTTTCAGTTACACGTTCACTTTTATGACAAACTTGAATTTAATAAATGTGTTTACTTTTAATAAAGCTTTTAAACTTAAATAGACTCTGTGGTTTTTGGTCCTCCAGACTAGAGTGGATGAGCTAAAGGTTTTCGAATTTTTGCAAGCATGAGTCCGTGCCTCTGCCATCGGTGACTTTGGGAGCTAAATGACTCTGCCACACTATCTAGTCAGTAAGGAGATTGGGGGTTCAACTACAAAGTCTGTTATCACTGAGGTATGTGGAAAGTCTAACAGTTACAGCACCTATTATAATTGATAAGCTAAGCGATGCATTATTTAGTGTCCATAGTTCTGTTTGTGCAGATTTGTCCCTGCAACAGTAGTAGAATGGATTGTCCTCCTATCCAAACCAAAAGTAAAGTAGTATCTTATTATTTCTTGGTGGTGGTCATTCACCTTTTTATTGTTGGCAATGGTCAAAGCATAAACATTTAGAATACTTGAAAAGACATTATGGACAATCCCAGAGGACTACACTCAGTGCATAGAGCTATTGCTGACTAGAATGGGAGTCCAATGGAAATGCCAAATGTGCAATCTTAGTTAGCTACACAGACAGACTAATAAGAATAATCTAGTAATACCACACGGAGTCATAGTCGAGGCAGGATAAGAATTTAGATCCTGTCTACAAGAAGATCAAAGACGATTTAGAAAAAATCGAATGAGGAACGCTAGGAAAAAATAAGTACTCTATATTAAAATTAAAACTTACTGGGGCCAGCAAAGGAGCCCTCGACTGCCCGGTCCTGGCCTGCATCGACAACAGCACCCTCCTCCTCCTCCTCCTGTGTCCTCCTCTTGCCCCTGGGGGAAGCTGATGTACAACATGAAAGAAAGAAAAACAGAAAACATGGATGATATTTCTCAACCAAATCAAACATTTAAAAAAGAACTAACAAAGTAACAAAATATTTTTGCGAAATAGCAAATAGGGAACGACTCCACGGGATATATTATTGACCAATCTC
The DNA here is from genome assembly GCF_964263255.1 of Lissotriton vulgaris. NCBI lineage: Eukaryota > Metazoa > Chordata > Amphibia > Caudata > Salamandridae > Lissotriton > Lissotriton vulgaris. Next base: position 1,085,360,153 of record NC_141697.1, on the reverse strand, counting down.
ATGTGGTCGACTACGTCATTACTTTAGTATTGCTTGATTTGCGGACCGTCGAATTGGAAACTACCCTATTTAACTCACTAAACAAAGTACTAAAAAGGTTTGCCTAGGATTGGCAGGCAGCAGTCCGCAGCACGCAAAGTGACAGCCAAAGTCCATCGTGATTGAAGATCAGCGACAACACTAAAGTTTCCTACTACATTCACCAGTCATTAAAATACTCAAACTATTAATCCACCACCACTATTTCTTCTTATCGCCATGTGTACAAAGGAAGGACTGGACTTGAGTCTGTAGGGGCTGATTTAGAAGGCCCTTGCGGCTCTTTTGCTCCATTGTTGCGTGACTTTTGTGATGCAGCGACAGCACAAAAGAGGCGCAATGGTGCGGCGTATATTAATAACGTGACGCATCTGGGAGATGCATCACGTTGTAAAGCCCTGCGCCAATAGGGGTGTTCCGGCGCAAGGGAGGGCGTTCCTGCGCAGGAACGCATCCTAAAAGTGGCTGAGGGAAATCTACAAGATTTCAATCAGTCACTTTGAGGACAATGATGCGTGACTCAAACCCTGCGCCTGCTTGAAGCAGACGTACGGCTTGACGCAGCATTGGGGAGATAGGGCACCCCAGAGAATTGATGGAGCTGCACCATCGTTGCGACGCAACTCCAGCAATGCGCCGCCTTTACGGCACAGATGCGTAACGCTTTGGTGACGTTTTGGGCCCATGGCGCGCCGCATTGTAAATACGGCGCACCATGGGTGATGGTGGCGTGACGCACAATTACTGGCACATCCCTGCAACTTTGCAGGGATGCGCCGGTAATTAAAAATCTGAACCTTAGTGTGTAGCATTGCGCAGTTCTTTCAACTACACTCATACATAATTTCACAGGCCAATGAAATGAACACACAATCTAAAACAAATAAGCATAGTAGCAACACTACTGAGAAGGAGAGCAGTGTACCTGAAATGCACAGAAGATTTTGAAATAAAATGTACCTACAATGTAATGAGCAGCATTATTGCTCTTGGTAAAAAACAAAAATTTGCAATATAATAACACAGCAGGAGAAAACATAGTAGTAAAGACATAGCTACTACTACTCACCAAGCCCGGGGATCTCAAGGCCAAGGAGGTCGAGCAGATCTCGCTCACGGGTCAGGACATCCGTCCAGCGGTGGGTGGCCTGGTTGTAGGTGCGCCAGACCCGAGAGTGGTGGTAAATGGCCTGGCACACCTTCTCCCACCGCTTCCGGCGCTCCCGGGCCCCGTACCCGGCACTGATCTTGCCGCCTCCCATGATGGTCCTGGGGAGGCGGCGCTGAACATAAAAAATGAGTTGGGCCACCTCCTCCGGGGTAAAGATCTCCTGTGGCATCACTAGCTCCCCCCTCAAACGCCCGCACGGGAGCCGGACACGGGGTGCGGGACCCTTCCCCTTCTCGGGATGCTTCCCGGCTCCCTTCACCATGGTCTGGGCGGAAAGGAATAAAGAAAATAGAATAGGGAAGAGAAGAAAAGAAAAGAGTTTACAAAAGTAGTTTAAAATTAACCAAAAGTAGCAGTAAACACAAAAATATAGGGCTAGAAAAATAGAGGGATAGATAATAAGTAAAATAGATAAAAAAAAACTTCAAACAAGCAAAGGATGGCAGAGATTGACAGAGGATACAAAGACCATGCCCAGAACCATAGCAATGAATGAGAAACAAGATGGCCGCGCCCGTTCACGACCGCGCGGGTAAGTTCGCGCGAGATTTTCCTTGCGAACACGCGCAAGACTGTACTGGCAAGCCGCGGACTTTCGGAGATTACACTTCGCGCCCGGAAACGGAAATACGTCAGGCAAACAAGATGGCTGCGCCCTTGAACGACCGCGAGGGTAACTTCGCGTCTTGCGCTACGAGCGGCTCGCAAAAACGCACAAAACCTTGCCAACTAACACGCTGCAAAAAAAACAAATTGCATATTCGCACGAATTTGCGGCTTCCGAATCCGATCTCGCGCGTGTTCGCACCCCGCGAACCCCGCGAAATTGCAGAAAAACGAGTTTTTCTAAACTGAAAGCACTCGGCAGGGGCAAGAGTTCAAACTCATCATTAGTAACAATTCCCGGTAGTGCTTCCTGACTGGGGCCTCTCCAGAATTCAGTTGCTAGTTGCAACAATTGTATGACCCTGCTCTGACCCTCACAGCAGGCTCATACAATAGCTACAAGTAGGCCACAAAGAAGGTCCTGGGGAAAAAAAATGCACTGCAACAGAAAGCAAAATTACAGATAAGGAAGCAGGTGCCAGACTGGAATTTTAAAACAGTGACACATTAATAAACTAACCCCAAATTAATTCATCTCAGTTGAAGCAGGGCTGGTGTGCTTGCTTTCCCCCCCCCATAATCTACAGTAATGATGAACCAGAGGGTGGCATTGATGTAACAGAGGGTTGCAGTGGTGAAACAGAGGGTGCTGGGAACCTGTGATGATGAACCAGACGTAGAAACAACATAATTCGCGACCGTTGCGCGACGAAATGTAAGTTCGCAATTGCGAACTGGTACGAAACCCTCGCGAACTGGCAGAAATCCTTGCGAACACAAAAAAAAAAAATCTGCAAATTCGCAAGAATTTGCGGATTTTTAGGATTGCGAGTTCGCAAATCTGCAAAATTCGCGAACGCGAGATTCGCAAAATTCGCCCATGCTTACACTAGACATGTTAAGGAGTTGGCTAAGCATTTGTACGAAATGCACGGGGCAATTTGTTGATAAAAGGTCATGAACTTCAGTAGCTGTCCTTGCAACTAGAAGATCATACGTCTCTTTTGATGACGTTATAGGCACTGTTGTCTGTAAAAGTACAGATTTCATTTTGCTTAATGTATCAATTCGTATAGAATAGAGATTCAGACGAGGCCAGATGGGAGTCATTGTGTCTGCAGGCCCACTCGGGAACAATGCTTGCATACAGCATTTTACCATGGATGTTACGCTTACTAGATAACTTTTCCCTGGCACAAGGCCACAACATCTGTGATCCGTTCTAAGAATGTAACTCCCGTTTGCAAGTTGCATAAAGAAGGGCTCTATCTGAGTTGCAGGTGTGACTAGCTGGTGGCATGAAAGGTTTTTAGAATTTCCATCACATGCTCCGTGTAAATTAATACCCTGACACAAAAGTATACCGCTTAGTGAATGTTTACAGTTGTCACCACTAAGAAATACATTTTTGTCGCTGTCACTATAGCAAGAATATGTGTATGGTAATTTCCATTCAGATTTTACATATCCTTTACCCAATTGTTCATACTGGCCAGCAGGTATGTATTCAAGGCACTTTTTAAATTGGAAAGTTGTTATCGGAATTGTGATAATTCTGTGTATTATCCATTCAATGACAGGACTCTCTGACATTGTCAATGGTAATCTCTCGAGTTTTTCGATGCTCAGGATTGTATAGTCTGCTCCTTTCTGTGCCAAACTGATCTGTTTATCAGTAAGGTTAAAAATGGAAAATAATGACGTTGTGTTGATTAAACGCCAACGCACATAGCCTGAACGAAGATTTTGCAGCGTCCAGCCCAATTCTATAATAGAACGCCATTGCGACTGGCCATGTTGTAACATTAGCAAGTCTCTGTCTATCACATCAAAGGCAGATGATACAATATTGTCCAACGAATATATTCTGGAAGACAGAGTCATTAACCCATTGTCTACTACAGAAAGTGATTTCTCCAAATTAATACGATCAATTTTTCGTATTTTTTCAGCAGTTTCAATTTGTTTGACTTTCCAAGCCTCGTTGTAAGCAGCATAGATACTGGTCGCTATGAAACGCTTTTGACGCTGATTGCGTGGTCCAAGAATGAAATCGCGCAAATCAGCACCATCTTTTAGTAAAGACAAGTGTTGCTTAATTTCAGCCAGTGTGGATGATGTTAGCCATTCAAGGCGAGTTTCCCTACACTGTATGTTGTTATTATCCCTGGATGTTGTCTCTGGGAATATCTCGAGTCTAATCTGGTCATTTTTAACCCCTGTGTTTTATTCAGGAATCTATCTTGAAAGCTGTTTGTGTCAGTAGACCAGATTAACCACTTTTTCCAATCAGGATGTGTTCTGTTAAAATGTAAAATTTGTGACACGTCTAACTCAATATCTGCAGTTATATTTTCAGGTATTGGCTTTGGTATAGACGGTTTTTTAAGGTCTTTGATCTTAGCTAGGCCAAGACAAGATGTTTGGTGTATTGTGTCATTTAAAAACAACATTTGTTCTGGTATCATGCAGGTTCTAAATAGTGCTTCAATGCCTTGCACCTGCCAATCTTTTGTACCCCAAATTGTTTTCGTTTCAATATTATTTATCCAATAATCAAAACCAAATGTCATCATTTTGTCATAAAATGCTTCTGAATATATCAATTTAGAATTTGTCAGCATTGTTTTCATTCCTGTTTTATCTAACAGTTTGTAATAAAACGTTTCTGCATCACTGGTGTTAAACCCTGAGAAGTATTTGAATTTCTCAAAAAATGCTTTAGAACTGCTTTTAGGTGGTGTAGCACAATGTTCCCATTGATTATACATAAAAACATTTCTAGGCTGTGCGGATTTATGCAAATAATGATCCCCATAGTGGGTGTAACAGAATAACTGCTCATAACTAGATGAACCTTGTAAATAATCATGATCTGTGAATCTAGCTGACATTACTAAATCAGACATCATGTCATTAATACTGTTAAAGTCCCAATCATCAGAGAATGTACTAGGTTTTACAATGTCACTTAAGGAAACCTTCAGTTGATGAGGATACTTCAGGATTTCGACCGGACCATATATCTCATAGTCTGTTTTCTCCCATACTACCCCACCAGGTATTGGAATTGCTGTGACATTTACTGTTGACAGTTTTCTTTTCTTCACGTGGGATGATCTGTGTGGTTTCAGGACTAGGTTGATGTTCTGACTTGCTGTGTCCATTCAATTGTAATAAACTTTCCTAAAATTAAACCGAAAATTAGGCATAGTAGGAGTATGAATACCCCTGAAATAATCCAATGCTCAATCAACGGTGAATCCAGATATAATTCTTTGATTTGTTGAAGGAGTCCTGTTGTATTTTCTTTTTTAGAATACTTTTTTGTTTCTGGCATCACTTCGGGGTCGTTTTGATCTTCAGAGAAGTTGTCGAAGTTGATGAAATAACCAGAGGCAGTTCTGTCAATTGATGGGATTGTTCTTTCAATCTGTCTTTCGGTAGCACTTTCTGATGCCACATTAGTGTAGACTGGTGATGTTTCTTGACGAACTGTTTCAATCTGTGTTTCAAGAGTCACGAGTTCCATGGCATTATTGCATAGTCCTTCATTGTGCACTGCAGGCTGATCGAATGTGATTAGTCTTTCAGTTTGAACCTCTTGGATTGTTGCAAGTTTGGGTATTCTGTTGTTTCTGGGAGTCCACTGGGCCTACTGTCGATTATAGGCCACATGCTTGTGGTTTTACCAGGTCGATGGACACGACTCTGTTCTCCTTTTTACCAACAAGGGGCGGTAGCACAACTGATCTTGTTCCGGTGACTGCCAAGACAGGTACTGCTTTTCTGTAAGAAGGCCCAAATTCCTTCTTCACCGCGATCTTTTCTCTGACTAGATCCCCAATCTTTGGAATCCAGACAGGCCTTGCTGGGGCTGTTGCTGGTGGTGCCTCGTCAGTGGTACCTGGCTGTTGCTTTAACTTTATGTTGCTTAAGGATTTTCTTGTTTCATTCAGTTCCTGTAAAACAGCCAAACGATCCTTGATGTCAAAGTTTGTTGTTTTTTCTTGTACCACTGACATCTGACTATCGAGGTCCTGAATACGCATTCTAATTCCGAACAATAGTTCGTATAGGCTGAAACCTTTCTGAGAATTTCTTGGCATGTTGTTAAGACTAGTCTGGACACTTATTAAATGTTTGACCCACCCAGCGCCTGAACCTAATACCTTCGCTGTTATAGATTGCTTTATGTCCCGGTTTTTTCTTTCTACCACACTGTTCCCTTCGGGGTGCGACGGACAAGAATACCGCAACCCAATTCCCATGCTAGCCATGGCCTCCTTATAAGCTCGAGAGCTGAAAGCAGGACCCTGGTCAGAATGGAACGTGGTAATTGCGTATATGCCGATATGGACTCGCAAATCTTTCTTATAACAGTTCTAGGCGTCAGCCGAGTGCTGGGGGCCTCATCCATATGAACCTCGTATAGGAATCCACTGCTACCATGATATATCTATAGTTGCCGTCCCTTTGTAGGGGACCACAGTGGTCCAGGTAAACGCATGCCAATGGTTTATCCGAGATGAGAAGGGGTGTCTGCGCTGGTCGTTTTACTGTTGATACTTTTATCCTTTGGCATATGTCGCATTCTAATACATACTTTTTAGTTTGTATTCTCAAGCGAGGCCACCAATATCTCTGTTTTAATAGTGATATTGTTGCGGAAACGCCAGCATGTGCAGAAGCAAGCCCTTCGTGTGCCGCTTTGATTAGTCCTAATCTGTGTTCCCTGTTTAAAATTACTCTATCCCCCACTCCAGGGATTCGAGCAAAAGGAACATTATTTGTATCCGTTAAGTACAAGTACTTTTCAGGAAAGCCTTTTGGGAGTGTTTTCTTATCATTTTTTACTGACGCACTGACAGCTTGTAGAATATCGCTGTCTATTTTTGTTTTTGACCGAGTTATCGCAGCTACGGAAGCCGTTTGCACAGCTGCCTTCGCGGCTTCATCAGCCAATTAATTCCCTGCAACGTGAACGCCATCACGTTGATGACTCAGTGTATGTATCACGTGAGTATTTTGTAGTTCTTTCTGTAAAAGAACTACCTGTTCCCAAAGCAATTTATGCTTTATTGTGGCACCTGTGTCATCTTTGTAGTCGTTTTCAATCCAACTCTGCAGTTTTTTGTTGTAAGAGTTGACGCAAAAATGAGAATCGCACACTATTAGTGTGGGGAATTCGCGATTGGTATTTTCTAGCGCCATCTTAAATGCTACTAATTCAGCTCGTTGAGCCGAGCAATCTCCTAGAGATTGTGTTTTAGTGACCAGTGGTCTGAATTTTCCTTTGTGCCAGCGACCTTTTACAATCGCGCACGCAGCACTGTAAGCTTGCTTACCCCCAACTGCGGGTTGTGCTGATCCGTCAGTATATATAATACTTCCGTATTCTTCGAGAGGCAGGATTTCAATTGGCAGAGGACATTCATATTCATATTGTAAAAATTCCTGTGTTTTTAAGTTAGGATCAAATTCGAAAACTACGTCTGTTGCAGCAAGAGAATTAACCCACTGAATCCATCTCGGATGTAAAGCTTTAGCATTAGGAATGCTTGCTTTAGTTACCGCTTCTAAAGCCGGTATAGGTGTTACGATTATTATTCGTTTACCTTGTGCTAGGGGCCTTTCTTTCGTTTCAGCAGTCTGAACCGCAGTTAGAATTTTCTCAGTTGAACTGAATTTTATTTCAGCCTTTGTGTACAAATGTGATTTGTAAGCTATTGGTACCTTTTCTCCCTCATTAGAGGTCAGGTACGTGAATCCGCATCTTCCTGGGATGACTCGGATTACAAGATCACGTGTGTCGTCACGTGTATCTAATTTTGTTTTTGCCAACATGTCTGTTTGCAGTGATCTCAAAATTTCTGTGTGTTTTTTAGTCCAATTGATTTGTTTAAAATCAGGTTTAATTAGTTCGTAGAGAGGTTTAACCCTCTCTGCGTAATTTAGAATGTAAGTTCTTCCGAAATTCAGAAAACCTAGTATGGATTGTAAATTCTTCAGCCTTTTTGGAGCTTGGAGTACAGCGCACTTCTCTAAGAAGTTGTCCGCTAGGCTTTTCCCTTCACTTGATAATTCGTACCCTAAAAATAGTACTGTCAGATGGGCAATTCGGGACTTTTTAAAGTTGAATTTGTAACCCTCTGCTGCGAACCCAAGTATAATGGTGTTCACTCTTTTCAAGTGAGTATCCAAGTCGTCGTCTGTGAGATAGATATCATCTACGTAAGATAATGCCTCATCATCATATATTTGTAGTAACTCTGTTACCCTAGCTGAGAATAGTCCTGGGCTGTTCTTGAACCCCTGTGGGAGTCGACAGAATTTTTTCTGCGACCCAAATGCAGAGAAAGCGGTCAAATATCTGCTTTCTGGTGCAATGTTTTGACAAAAGAAGCCATTGGATATGTCTAATGTCGTTTTATATTTTTTCCTAACTATGTTATTCATTAGGGCTGCACTATGCGAGTTTTGTACTGCAAAAGTTTTGCAACATGTATTAAGGTGTCTGTAGTCCAAAACTAGACGATATGAATTGTCTGGCTTGGAGACAGGAAACAAAGGATTGTTCATTTGAGAGGTGCATGTTTCAATCACCCCCTGGTACTCAAGTTGATCTAATATCTCCCTGACTTGTTTTTTAGCTTCTTGCTTAATGGGATACTGCCGTTGGGCAGTTGGTTCACTTTTTAATTGGATTTTGTGAGGAGGTGAGTCCTCATCCCATCCTACATGATTTTTATATAATGCAGGTGCCTGGGCCACTGCCCATTTCCTTGCAGAGGTATATTTTTTGTGAATCGGAATGTGATTCGAGAAGGCAGGCATAATCACTTCTTCGCCACGAGGGCACTCCCTAACAAACTCTGGGGGCCAATCTTTTTCAGCTAACAGAATATCGTAGCCTTTTGAGAGCTTATCCCAAAATAGACCCTTAATTTTCCTAGTCTTATCACCCTCTATACGCAATGTAATTTCGTATATTTTATGGGGCTCGCTAAGTCTGGTGTCGGCAGTTTCAACTTGAATGAATTCATTCGTGTCCACTGTCTCCAGATGACTCATCAAGATCTTGCACGCTATACTGATTTCTGCTGCACTGTCCAACATTGTCAATGCCCACTCCCCGTTTTTCAACTGTGTCCTCAGTATTCTCGGCATGGTTGATTACTCTAATACTGGCTACCTTCTTTTTCTGAAATTGAGATTTTTTACTCAGAGCAGGTTCCTTGTCTTTGGACTTGGTGTGCTCTCCTGGGTCTGACCGTCCTCTTCTTTCCGAATTCTGTGGAAAAGATCGAGAGGGACGTGTATCAATACTTTGATATCTATCAGGTTTTTTTAGATTATCCCTATTTCTAAGGTTATATCTTTTCTCAGAGGGCTCCCTCTGGGGAGACTGGCGTTCTCGAGTCGGAGTTCTTTCCCTCCGTCATGGAGACCTTCCTCTGGACTGGAAAACTTTTTCCTTAGGAGTGGATTGTTTATTTCCATCCCAGCTCTTTTTAGGAGTGTTTAAATTATTTTTAATAAATAATTTTACTAACTCTCTATAAGCTTTTGTTAATTCTCCTATGTTAACTAAGAGATCTTCTTTTGACATTTTTGCAATGTCAGGATGTGGTGTGTAGCTGGCTAGAACCGGCCACGTGGCTCCTGGTCTACCTAGAGGACCGAGCCTAGTTATGTGATCGTTGTGTTTTAGGGCGCCATTAAACCAGAGTAGGTGCTCTTGAAATTTAAGTGGAATTTCAATCTCCTCGAAAGGAGCGTACTCTTCCGGAGGTTTCTCTATTTTGTAATAGTGAAACTCTTTTGTTATAGCGTTTACCGCTGGAAAGTTTATCCATGAATAGAATACCTCTGTCTGCCGATACTCGTGAGCCTCTATCACGAAAATTACTGTACCACCTTGAGGTGTCAGTCCATTCTCTATAAGTTTTAAAGTTATAGATCTTCTTAAGTGGACCGGGATGATTATTGCACCCGGTACCGTATCGTCGGAATCCTGCTGAGTCGCATTTACTGCGGCCCCAGTGGTTCTGTTTTCTCCTGGCATTGTAAAAATGCAAAGTTTGCAGAGTAGGTCTCCAAGGAGACAAAGATTAGGTGCACAATATTTTGGAACACTGTATCCTTCAACGTTGAATAAACCAGAGCTTTACATAGGAATCTCTTCCTACTAAGGTCGGGCGGATTTTAACCTTTCACCCACTCCAGACGTCTATTGGAGTATTTACGGGAGAAAGGGGTCTGTGTGAAATATGCACGACTGAGTTGCTCTAAAGTCTTGCGTTAGTTTATCGCCTTACCAAACGTTGGGCGCCATGTAGTGTAGTTCCTAGTTTCCCACTAGGCCCTGCGCATTGGAATAACATAAACAGTAGTATCGACGTGGAACTGCGGATATTCCAGGCCTCCACTGACTATGCTAAACTTAATTGGGTGTGTTACCAACTAGCTCAGAGGTCACTGGAAACTTTCTTCTCTGCATGGGAAGTGATCAGCTTCCCTGGCACAGACAAGAAGGGATTCAGCTTTCCAACAACCGTGCAACATGACAACTTTGCTCCTCAGATCAAGAGTCAATCTCTAGGGTCGTGTGAAACAATAGACAGGTATTTCACTCAGTCAGTTTAGTGCAGTTTACTTTCACGAGATGAAGAGAATAGAGAGACGGGCGTTTGACAATAAAGGGTTAACATTTATTGAACAGTCTTTCTTCTCGTACAAGAGAAATGTATTGCCACAATTGCAAGACTTGTTATTATAAAAAGTACGTACAGTAAGATAAGTATTGCGAAATAGAACTGTAAAAGCATTGATATGGTTTCTTAGCCATACAATGGTTTAAAAGTAATAAAACATATATACATTCATATATACATTAGGCTAACATACTCAACTGGTGCTTCTAACTAAGCCTACCCCAGTGTGCCTGACCTAAGCCTAACACGTGGAAGGGGAGTAAGTAAGTAGCTTTAAGTTAAGTTGGTTTTGCCAAGGTTTGCTTCGAGAATTCTCGTCTAAGGGTTTAGTCAACACCATACCTCTGAATAGAATGATGGAAGTCTGGTATTTCCTTCAGGGGGCACTCAATATCCCAGTCACCCGCGAGGGCAGACCGGAAACGCTGGAGCTGTATTTCTCTGCAGGAGAAAGGCAGCGGCTCTCTTCAGCGCGTCGGGAGGAGGAGGCGGGGGACAGCGTCCGCGGCAGCTGGAATCTGCTGGGCTCTTCGTAGAGGGACGGCTGTTCAGCTCCTAAGTGTACTGCACCATCGTTCGCGCTTTAGCAGCGATAATGGTATCAGTAGCTTCACCACCAAGGGACAGCAGCAGCGTACTGCATGCAGCATACAACAGCAATGGGATGCACAACAGGGTGCACGACAGCATACAACAGCACGACAGCTCATTGCTTAAGGCAACGTTGGTAATATTTATACCTGACAGGTGCCGGGTTTGACGCAAGTTTGCTGGACATAAGACGTCAATTAAAGATGTCACTAGGAAGTGATAGCTATCAGTTGCTCATTAGAGTTCCATTACTAATCAAAACACAGCAAGCGGGGATTTCCAGGTTTGCTGAGTTTTTATCTTGTTGAAGAACTCGGAGTGTTAATCTAGGAATATCAGATAGTGACTTCTGCTCTGTCATTGCACTAATTGGTTGCAAAGGAAGTGGCAGAGAACTATGCTGGAATGTGGCTCTGTTCATGTGAGGCCAGAGATGACTTTCTGAAAATCGCACTTGAACGGTTATGCCAATATAGGGAATAAATGGATTTATAGCCGAATAGGGGCATAAGGTTACAGTATCGATCAGGAACCTAGATAAACACGCAACAACACCATGAAACCTTTGGGAGCAGTAATTAAGGCTAAACATATACCTGCCATTGCCTATGGATCTGAGATAATGCTAGGCAATGAGGTCTGCCTTCTTGACAAACTAGTGATAACATCATATAAGCAAACCTTTCAGCTGCCGAGATCTGCCTCACCTGCCTAGGTTTGACTGGAGTTTTCAATTACAAAACAGTCACTTGCCAGACGTACAGCATTGGTAAAGCTTTGCAACAAACTGCGTGCAGCTGCTGAAAAGACTCTGGCTAAACAAGTTTGGATTGATGTCAATCTCCAAAGGGGGAATGAAGCCTATAAGAAGTATTTGGAGAATAGCATTGTGTTTCTAGAACTAGGAGATATATGGGACTCTAACATCTCTGGTCAAGTTTTCGAGAAAATGGTAAATAAGTTGATTAAACTCCAAAGCTGGCTTGCAGATGGAGAAATGCAGTCAAAGCGCCTTCACGGATGGTTGGTATTGAAATCCTGTTCAATTCCAAGAGAAGCTTTACTTTAGAAGCACTTTACCATTGGAAGGTAAAACAGATGTTCCTGGCTCTAATATTTGGCAAAATACCAACATTAGACTTCGTCCCAAAATGGAGGAATAGTGTTGCAGGTGAGAACAAGAGTTGCTGCCTAGGCCATCAGGCGGATCTGGTAAACCAGAGAAAAAGCTTATTAAGACAGTAGTTTAACTTCCTAGGAATTAGGTTATTGGAAAGGGAGGGCTAGTCTAGGTTTCACGTTACAGTGGTCAGGGCCCACAATTGTTGGTGGCACTTGCCTTACAAATGTCTGCACCCAAGAACTATTGGGAATGCTATAGCTAGAATTGTGGGCAGAGGTCTGTGCCTTCCTATATATGTTGTTACAATAATAATTTCCAAGCCTTATGTTCTTTTGTTGGCAGATTGTGTCCTTTTTTAATGATTTCTTCCAAGTGTGATATCATACGCTGAAAACAGCTGACACGTGTTTCGCCCAGTGGCCTGATGACCATGTGTTTTTTCAAGGCAGAGCATCCAAAGTGCAGTCTTTAATCTGTTAAATGAAGCATGAATGAGTATCTGCAGTCTCTGGAACAAACAGATGGGTGAAACACGTGTAGGCAGTTTTCCAGTTATGATATCACACTTGGAATAAATAATTAAAAAAGGACACAATCCTTCAACAAAAGAACATGAGTCTTAGAAATTATTATTGTAACAACATGTACTATTAAGCCACAGACCTCCGCCTACAGTCCTAGGAATTAGGACCTGTAGGAATGCAGTGTTGGAGTCATTGGACACAAGAAACACAATGCTGAACAGTCAGTTTCTGACAACTTTTAAAGCCGTAACAGGAGCATAGGTTTGGTTATGGGAGGAGCTGGTGGGGTGTTAAAGTGACCGAATAACTGTTTCACCGTAACCATTGATCGTATGGAATGGGCTGATAGAGGAATACGTCATAAGCTTTCCCTAACCCATCAAATTACATAAATATTCGCCTTGCACATAGCTACTCTTGGTATGTCCCCCAATTTGCATACCGGCATTTGGATGGCCTCTTATCTTGCACATTGGCGCTTTATTTGTAAATTGTCATCCTGCTATATTATTTGTATGAATATTTAATTATTCTATGCTCTTGATTCCAGCTTGCACATTGGCATTTGACTGCATTTTAGTGTATGTATAGGTATTTTACATACGTGCTCCTTAAGTAAGATATGAAAAAGTTGGTCTATGATGATCGATACATTCTTTTTGATGGTAGGTAGGTATGGTGGACTACTTGACTTCTGAACCATCCCAAACTGTGCAAATTGGTGCATATTCTGATTTGTGATTATTATTATAAAGGGATGCAAATAATGAAATTGTTTGTCAATCAAGTAATCAAATGGTCGAAATTATTTAAACCTATTTAGGTAAATATTTCTTACATTGTGTGGGTTTTTGGAAAAACAAAGCAGTCCATATGTTTGCCATCTCCAGATGTCCCTGCCCACATTGCCATAATTGTTGCTTGTTAGTATCAGTCCAAATTCCTCTTTCAAGCAGAAACTGGGTCTTTCAATGTTCAAGTTAAATCTCTCCAGGTCTCATGAACAGAGAGGTGCCCCAGACAGCACTCTGACTTCTGAGCCCTAAGGTTACCCTGCCCCACATATCAAGCACATAGGGCCCTTAGCTCCAGAGTTCTTATGCCACAGCTGCTTCCTCCAAAGTGGACGACATACGCCAAAAACATACATTTATAGAGTTGCACACAGATGCTGAGGTGGTAACAGCTCCGCAGCCCATGAGGTTAGTAATAGAGAAATAGTATTTGGGTGACAGATGGATGTTTGAGAGCATGTGTGAATGTATGGGAGTGTGAATTCATGTTTATGATTATTTTATCCTGTTTAACCCCTTCCATGCTGGTGACGAACCCCAGCCGTCATGCACTAAGGTGCTCGTGTGCTGATGACGGCTGGGGTTCGTCATGGCCCGCCCGTGTGCGGCCGCCGGCCGAACACGGGAAAAATCGCGGCCGCACGGAAGGGGTTAAGAGAGCTCACTTTTGACTAAAGGAAGCCCTACCTGGAATCATGTGGTAATTCTCATCTTGCAAACATGCTGGCTATCCCTTGATAATATTGGCAGATCCATGAATGAGTTATTTATTTTAGGAGGTTTTATATAGTGCTAGCCAGACCCGAAGGTACCAGAGCGCTTTACAGCAGAGAGGATTTTATCAAGGAGATAAAAATAAACAAATGTTCATAAGAGATTAAAAGTTCCATTGTGCTGTGCTTCTGAGGGGCGCCAATGAGGTAGCAAGGTCCAAAGTCTTAGGCTAAGTCTTCCTCCGAACGGCGATGAACAAGGTTAGGGAGGGGGGATGAGGTAGGGAGTGGAGGAACATTGTTGGCTGACTGCAGAGTGGAGGCTAGTGAGTTGCGGATTTCAGTGCGGGAAGGCATGGTTGAGGTACAGTTCTTTTAGGAGTGTTTGAATTTTGGGAAGGAAGGGGTAGTTCTGATAACAACAGGGAAGGAGTTCCAGATTTTTGTTGCGTTTCCTGCGAAGGAACGTGCTGCAGTTTTTTGTTTGCGAGTTTTCAAGGGGATGAGTAAGAGGCAGTTGGAACTGCTGAGGTTTCTCGACTGGCCGGCTTTTTTAGGTTTTGAGGCCAGGTATTCAGGTTTCCCTGTGTGCAGGGCTTTATGCATGAGGCAGGCAGTTCTGAAGTTAGCACGCATGTCCACTGGGAGCCATTTTAGTTCTCTGAGAGCAGGAGATATGTTGTCATATTTTTTGATTCTGGTGACCATTTTGGCAACAGCATTGAGAGTTGTTTTGAGTGGTGCAAGGTGGGAGAGAGCTGTACAGGAGAGTACTGTATTCCCATAGTCCAGTCTCGACAACACCAGTGATTGGGTGGCTTGTTTGAGGTCCATGGGAGGTATGTAAGGTTTGATTTTATTGAGAAGCTTCAGATTGAGAAAGGCACTCTTTGCGGAGTTCTTAATGTGGTTATTCATGATTAGTTTTCAGTCAAGGGTGATCCCAAGTGATTTTACAGAGTTTCCCAGGGTGAGATTACCGTTGAGAGCATCGATTGCTTTCAGCCACTCTATGATTTGCGGGTTTTCCTCTTTATTGGAGATTAGGAGGATTTCGTTTTTTTCCTGGTTGAGTTTACGGTGGTTAGTTGATAACCATTGTTGAATTTTCCTGAGAGTAGTGTTGAGTCTTAGAATGTAATTAATGGAGGAGGTTTCCAAGTAGATCTGGGTGTCATCAGCATATATTTGGAAGGGGATGTTGGCCTGTTTTAGAATGGTGATGAGGGGTTCCATGTATATATTAAAGAGATGAGGGGAGAGCACTGCTCCTTTGGGGACACCTCTGTTGACGGGGAGTAGGTCAGACGTAAAGGATTTGATTTTTATCCTTTGGGAGCGATTGTGAAGAAGGAGGAGAACCATTGAAGGACCACCTCGTCTGCACCTACTCGGTCTTTAAAAGCCTTGATGAGGGTTCATGGGTGTTTCTTGTCATCCATTTTGTGCAATTGTGTCATATCTGTGGGTTTTCTTGACACTATTATGGGTAGCCCTGCATAATAGTAGACCATCAATGAAAAGCAGTAGGTATTTCAGAGACATTTTGCTTATATCTGTGTAATAGTCCAAAGTATAGAGAACAAGGAATAACTGAGGGGTAACAAAAGGCAGGGGATACAATTCAATATTGTTTATAATAATGCATGTAACAATAGTTTGCATATGTAAAGCAATTGCTGCCTATTCGTGAGTATTCCCCAAAGGAAGGGCGGAATTTACAAAGGCTAAGAATCACGTAAAGGCTTTTATTAAATAATAAACTCTCTAGACCTTCATCCTACAAGAATAAACCTAGTAAAAAATGTTTAGTTAGACAGTTATGATAGTATTACTAATGATCTAGTTATTCTCCAGTCTGAGGTACATTTACCTCAGGACTGGAATGTATTAAAAAAAATTATTGTTTATGTCATCAGAACATTGTTTTGCATTTCTACAGAACCGGCCAAGACTTTTTTAGCCCCCTAGCTACCCAAAGGAAAAGGTGTTTTTTGCATTTTCACTGCAACTCATGTTACACACTACTGTCAGTCTAATGGTAAAAAGAAAGGTAAAAGGAAATGCAAAAAGAGGGAGGGGCAGATTGTGTAGGGTGATAGATGAAATATCTGTATCACTTAAATACATTGTACTGTAGTCATGAATATTGTGGCTAATTTTAATAACATGCTGACCATCCCTGCATAACAGTGTACCCCTCAGTGACATGTGCGTAGACGCACATGGCAATATGCTAGCGATTCCTGCTTAGTAACGGGCAATAAATGGCATATTGTAGGAATTTCAAGTGGAATGCAATCTTCACTTCCATTTTATCGGTGCATGATATATATTTATATGTATATATATGTGTATATATGTATATATGTGTATATACATATAGGAAACAGCGTTTACAATGGTGTCATTACATCTCGCTACTATTACAATGCGGTTGTTACAACGACCGAGTTGTTAGTACGTGATGCATTTACATCGCAAGTCATTACAATGACTTGCATTCGGGGCACTGCAGTTTTGGAAATTAATTCCAAAACCTTCCATACTGTTGCGCAAACTGGAGTAGGAATAGTAATTATTACTATTCCTAAGTCTAGCACGCCCCCAATGCAAGTCGTTGTAATGACTTGTGATGTAAATACATTGCGTACTACCAACGTCGTCATTGTAGCGACCGCATTGTACAAGCATGCGATGTAATACATCACGATGTAATGAGCCATATTCATACAAAAAAACAAAGGTTACACAGCTATTATAGTTAACAAATCGAATAAAAAACCTTAGATATTCACTGAAAAAAGCCAACGGTTAAAGGGTTGTTATAGTTAGGCTGATATTTCAGCAGTTATAGTTAGCTGAGCTAACTATAACTCATGCCCCTGCGATTCACTGCTTATGACTGCGCATATAACGTTACTCTTGACATGGTCAGTGACATCACTCATGGCATCTCAATTTACATCACTGATGACATCCGGTGACTGTGAGTATTTCTAAGAAGTTTATGAGTGTGAAATCTATATACACCAAGATGTATTGATGAATCAGTGGGTGTATGAGTTACTGTTTGGTCTGCCCTGTTCCCATGATGCACGGGGCCAGGGACAGACTAATTTGCATATAGCCAGGTTCTGAGCTGGGATGGTGCAGTGAGCTAAATAACGGTGATGGATCAAGCCCTGATCTTTGGACTGGGTAAGAGTGGTCTGCTTAATTCAGACACTCTGTTCATCACCACCCACCCTCCCCTTTTCTGAATCGTTTTTGGCCACTATAGGTGTGGCAGGGTATACTCAGACATGAGTCCCTTGCTCACTGCACCATGAGGTTTCAAGCAAGCCAGGCCGAGGACGGCTGAAATGCCAGAAGCCGGTCCCCGGAAGCTTGTCTCCTTTCTGGTGAAGAATTGGCTTGGTAGTTTGGTCTGCCCTGTTCCCATGATGCACTGGGCCAGGGACAGACTAATTTGCATATAGCCAGGTTCTGAGCTGGGATGGTGCAGTGAGCTAAATAACGGTGATGGATCAAGCCCTGATCTTTGGACTGGGTAAGAGTGGTCTGCTTAATTCAGACACTCTGTTCATCACCACCCACCCTCCCCTTTTCTGAATCGTTTTTGGCCACTATAGGTGTGGCAGGGTATACTCAGACATGAGTCCCTTGCTCACTGCACCATCAGGATTCAAGCAAGCCGGGCCGACGACGGCTGAAATGCCAGAAACCGGTCCCCGGAAGCTTGTCTCCTTTCTGGTGAAGAATTGGCTTGGTAGTTTGGTCTGCCCTGTTCCCATGATGCACTGGGCCAGGGACAGACTAATTTGCATATAGCCAGGTTCTGAGCTGGGATGGTGCAGTGAGCTAAATAACGGTGATGGATCAAGCCCTGATCTTTGGACTGGGTAAGAGTGGTCTGCTTAATTCAGACACTCTGTTCATCAACACCCCCCTCCCCTTTTCTGAATCGTTTTTGGCCACTATAGGTGTGGCAGGGTATACTCAGACATGAGTCCCTTGCTCACTGCACCATCAGGATTCAAGCAAGCCGGGCCGAAGACGGCTGAAATGCCAGAAACCGGTCCCCGGAAGCGTGCCTCCTTTCTGGTGAAGAATTGGCTTGGTAGTTTGGTCTGCCCTGTTCCCATGATGCACTGGGCCAGGGACAGACTAATTTGCATATAGCCAGGTTCTGAGCTGGGATGGTGCAGTGAGCTAAATAACGGTGATGGATCAAGCTTTGATCTTTGGACTGGGTAAGAGTGGTCTGCTTAATTCAGACACTGTGTTCATCACCACCCCCTTTTCTGAATCGTTTTTGGCCACTATATGTGTGGCAGGGTATACTCAGACATGAGTCCCTTGCTCACTGCACCATCAGGATTCAAGCAAGCCGGGCCGACGAGGGCTGAAATGCCAGAAACCGGTCCCCAGAAGCTTGTCTCCTTTCTGGTGAAGAATTGGCTTGGAAGTTTGGTCTTCCCTGTTCCCATGATGCACTGGGCCAGGGACAGACTGATTTGCATATAGCCAGGTTCTGAGCTGGGATGGTGCAGTGAGCTAAATAACGGTGATGGATCAAGCCCTGATCTTTGGACTGGGTAAGAGTGGTCTGCTTAATTCAGACACTCTGTTCATCACCACCCCCTTTTCTGAATCGTTTTTGGCCACTATAGGTGTGGCAGGGTATACTCAGACATGAGTCCCTTGCTCACTGCACCATCAGGATTCAAGCAAGCCGGGCCGACGATGGCTGAAATGCCAGAAACCGGTCCCCGGAAGCTTGTCTCCTTTCTGGTGAAGAATTGGCTTGGTAGTTTGGTCTGCCCTGTTCCCATGATGCACTGGGCCAGGGACAGACTAATTTGCATATAGCCAGGTTCTGAGCTG
The DNA here is from genome assembly GCF_964263255.1 of Lissotriton vulgaris. Taxonomy (NCBI): domain Eukaryota; kingdom Metazoa; phylum Chordata; class Amphibia; order Caudata; family Salamandridae; genus Lissotriton; species Lissotriton vulgaris. Next base: position 1,085,340,985 of record NC_141697.1, on the reverse strand, counting down.
GGATGGTGCAGTGAGCTAAATAACGGTGATGGGTCACACCCTGATCTTTGGACTGGGTAAGAGTGGTCTGCTTAATTCAGACACTCTGTTCATCACCACCCCCTTTTCTGAATCGTTTTTGGCCACTATAGGTGTGGCAGGGTATACTCAGACATGAGTCCCTTGCTCACTGCACCATCAGGATGCAAGCAAGCCGGGCCGACGACGGCTGAAATGCCAGAAACCGGTCCTTGGAAGCTTGTCTCCTTTCTGGTGAAGAATTGGCTTGGTAGTTTGGTCTGCCCTGTTCCCATGATGCACTGGGCCAAGGACAGACTAATTTGCATATAGCCAGGTTCTGAGCTGGGATGGTGCAGTGAGCTAAATAATGGTGATGGATCAAGCCCTGATCTTTGGACTGGGTAAGAGTGGTCTACTTAATTCAGACACTCTGTTCATCACCACCCCCTTTTCTGAATCGTTTTTGGCCACTATAGGTGTGGCAGGGTATACTCAGACATGAGTCCCTTGCTCACTGCACCATCAGGATTCAAGCAAGCCGGGCCGACGACGGCTGAAATGCCAGAAACCGGTCCCCGGAAGCTTGTCTCCTTTCTGGTGAAGAATTGGCTTGGTAGTTTGGTCTGCCCTGTTCCCATGATGCACTGGGCCAGGGACAGACTAATTTGCATATAGCCAGGTTCTGAGCTGGGATGGTGCAGTGAGCTAAATAACGGTGATGGATCAAGCCCGGATCCTTGGACTGGGTAAGAGTGGTCTGCTTAATTCAGACACTCTGTTCATCACCACCCCCTTTTCTGAATCATGTAAATAATGAGGCACATATGTGCACTGATAAAACACTCGGGCTTGTCTCATGCACTCATGTAATTACACAGAGGGTACCCGTGTTGCCTAAAGACTACATATTCCTCAGTAAAACTTGTAAATACATGAGATTGTGGTTGAACACATCAATACTCCCTGGATGATTTAATGAGTGCATAGGTAGTGTCGAGATGATTCCCTGAGGATACAAGTAGTGCCTTGATGCCTCTAAGACTATGTCATAGCTGCAAGGTTCATTTCATATCTTCATACCTACTGCTGGTCTGTTTGCATGAGTAAACCACTAGTATCTGGGTGTTTGGCTGAGTGCTCAAGTAGAGCCTGAATGATTTGACAATTGTGTAACTAATGCTTCAATAATTGAGTACATGCATAGATACTGGTAGGATGATTAAATAATTGCAAATCTAGTGCCTGGATGATTGCAAGAGTACATAGATAATATGTAGGTGATTCATACAGTGCATGGATAGTGCATGCATGATTGTTTAAGCCCCTGCATAGCATCTAGCCTAGTGGATGAGTGAAAGAATAGTGTTTAAGCAATTGGATGCTGCTCATTTCTTTTTGGTTGACTGAACAGGTAGTGCCTGGATGCTTACACAACTGCATGGGTAATGTCTTGAGAATTAAATAAGTGCACCAGTAGTGCCTGGCTAATTACATGAATGCATGACTAGTGTGTAAGTGACTGCAATATTCCATTGTTAAAGCTTGCAAGATTGGATGAAATTAAGTATACTGCTGGGGTGACTGTATTAGTACAAGACTATTGCCTCAGTAATTAAAAGAGTACATAGCTATTAGATAAATAACAGGTTTCCCACAATAATACTCTTTACATTGGTACAATGGTACTCTCTGTGTGATTACACGAGTGAATGAGTAGAGCCTGAGTGTTTCATCAGTGCACTTGTGTGCCTCAGTATTTCAATGACTGGGTGGTTTGTAGATGGGTGGCTAGATGGCACCATAGGTTCTGCGCAAATGTTATAATGGTTGCATTGTTACAGTGTTATTAATTGCGTAAGTCGATAGTTAGTACCTAGGTGATTAGGTGAATGTTTTGGTAGTGCCTTCATATTTCAAGACTGTAATTTCTGCCTACGGGATTGCAACAGTAAATGTGTAGTAGTCTAGGTAGTTGAATAACTCCCTGCCTAGTGAATCACTGATTTGATGACTCCCAGAGTAGTGGCTGTGTGGTTGCATGCATGTTTGAATACTGCCTGACTGACTGAGAAAGTACCTTCAATGTTGTTAGATACATAACAGTTGTCACTATACCTCTGGCACATTGGTTATCCCCTTCTGTTATAATAAAACTACCTTTTTTACTGTGTAAATGTTTTTCTTCTGAGCTATGTGTGAGTGAAATCTAGGCATCACATTTGATATATAATTACATACATGGCTCTCTACAAACATACATTACTTTGTTACTGAGCGTGCATATGCATCAGAACGTTTCTAAAATGGAAAAAATATATATTTTTCAAAGTACAAAGCCTTTTCAGAATGGCATACCTATATCAGTTCTCAAATACTTCTTCAGCTTCTAAAACATATATTCATCATATCTCAAACAAAAGTTACACTCAAAATGAAGCTAGCACAAGAACTATTGAGGCATCTGCACTATTAATCTTTCTCAAATTTAAAGAAACCATGTTTAAAGAAAAACAGTACCCTTACCATACCCTTACCATATACATGATATTTTCATCAGCCTCACTGAACATAGATCACCATGTAAACATATATGCGATGTCTTAATAGATGTATACCTTCAAACCATCTTTCCCAAAATATATACCTCTCTGCATCTTTAAATGAACTCGAAAGTCCCACTCTATATATAGCTATATGCAAGCTCAAACACCATATCTCACCATCTAAGCATATGCAAAAAGATTATATAAGTTAAAAACTACAGTGACAAACACTTCCCAATACTTACCTAACAAGTATTACTTCTTTCTTATTCATATACAGGTGGACAACATGTTCTCATCTTTTATTTCTCACAACACTGTTCCTGTTTATTAATATTACAACAACTCCTAAAATGCAAATAACAGGTGTTTCTATTCTGCACATGATGTTTAGACATTTAAAACAACTCCCATATACATATTCATTTCTAATGTAATTTTAAAAATAATTACAAAGTTATATATATAGCACTGAATTCAGTTTGTAGATTATAAAGTTGCTTAGCTTTTTCTGGAAAGTTTTGACACTGTCACGATTTTTAAAAACGAAGCACAGGAATGGTACACTACTCTCATACAAAACAACTCAAACATGGCAACCTCTTCAAATGTCCACTCTATCATTATGAGAAATGCAGCAAATGAAATCATGTCTTTCATTTTAGACTACTGCATCTCCGCTGTTGAATGGTTAGCTCATTTTCACCCTTTCCCTCTCTTTCAAAACAAGGTTCCTGTTAGTGCAATTGTGCAATGTTTTAGGATCAAATCGCAAAAAAGGAGTTTTAAAGCTATATCCAGTTTCATTTTTCTGAAATCTAAATACAACAAACAGTTCATTACATAGTCCTGAGTTGGAAATTAAAACTTGACATTACTTACAAGTGTTCTGTCTCTTTAACACCCTTCCCCAATGCAGTCTTAGCTCAGTGTACCTAGCGACCCAGTGGAATTAGTAGGCCAAGAGTTCACAGCATATTCTAGAAGGAACATGCTACTTCCAAATGAGGTGTGGCTTACTCCACAGATTTCAAAGCAAATCAATGTATGTTTTACATTTCTTTTTTTAACCTGTTCCATGCTGAGGACGACCAGGTGCGAAGGTGGGCGTGTGCTGAGGACAGCCGGGGGCCGTCCAATCCCCGCCCACTGATTAAAATTCCCGCATTGTGCAGGAATTCGCGCTGTGGTCAATGGGTTAAACAACAGCCCATAATATGACTACTTCCTGAGTCTCATCATCAATTCTTTATTTTTGTAAAAATTACCATAAAAGACACAGATTCAGAGGATGAATTATGTATTTGTCAATATACATCAAAAGATGCACATCAAAAAAATGTAAAAGGTAGCATTAAATATAAAAACTTACAAGGATTAAAATAGACATGAAATTAAACTATGTGCGGTATGTAGATCTCATTATCCTCATAGATACAAAGCATCCTGTTGCTAAAATATAGGCAAACTTGCAGATACGCCTACATGAGCCAAGTTTTGGTGAAGATGCTTTAAGGACTCTATGTTACATTAATTATTATTATAAAACAGCATTTCCAGCATGGATTCATTGGATTGATGGATAGATCGAGGAGATGGATCAGTCATCTGTCTGTACAATACAAACCATTAAAAATATTTAAATATTTTCTACAAAACAAAAACTTCAAAGAATGCTAAACATTATTGCTTACTCTTTCAAATTTACTGTCAAATATGGCAGCAATATTTTAATAAAGATTTAAACACAAATGCTGATCATAGGGTTGGGCCGTGCAGTTCCTAGGTATTTTGCAGTTGCACACGCAAATAGAAGTCTTGTATCAGATTTTAGTATACGCAGAGCCACTCTGAAATATTGAATACCAAGTTCTTTACAAACAGGAGAGAGCCATCTACTCCAGGGTTTAGTGTATGCTTTGCATGCAAAAAGGAAGTGAGCAATAGATTCTTGTGGAGAGGGACGGCAGGGACAGCCCTTTGGTAATGCTTTGTTAGGCAGCCATGAATTTGTCAATGAATTTATAGGCAGGCTGCCAAATCTGAACTGAATATACAATTTTCTATAGGCCTGTACTTTAATAATATCGAGGTAACTTTCAAGGGTGTGGTTACACTTTATATCATTAAATTCCTTTACTTGTTTTGTTCAACCAATTTTATGCATGGAATACAGGCCACAAATCTCTTGGAAAGCAGCAGCATACACCAATAATTCTGGAGTGGATATTACCAGCCCAGACCAGACCAATAGCTTCACTAAATCACTTATGGGTTTGATGCCCATATTTAGCAATAATGGGCGAGTGGGGGTACTCTGTGGAAGAGAAACCACCTTTTAAAGGAACCTATTCCCCAGGGATATCAAATTGTTGGCTTTTACCATCCCCCAAAGCTCAGCACAATAGAAGGCACTGCTCACTGCCTTGCAACTATAAAATTTTAGTGCCAGAGCAGCAGGCTTAGTATGGGAGAGCTGGTGTTCTTTGTGCAGGACCCCGGTTACCAGGGAAAATTTGAGGAAGGCCTTATTAGGACGGTCATTCCAGGCCATATCCTCAGAAAGTTTTACACCCAGGTAGTCGAAGGAACTGACTCTCTTCAGTGGGACATCATTTAGAAAAAGATTGCCCTTGAAAGATTTATGAGGATTTAGGTGCATGAGCTTGATGTTTGCTGTATTAATTTCAAGCCCCCTCCCATCGCAGAAGAACTTGAAGTGGTCTAAAGGGTTTGCAAGCCTGTTGGGGTCTTTGAGACGAGAAGCATGTCATCTGCAAATAGGGTAGGTATTTTTTGCTTTTCTATGGGTGGGGCATCCACTGGGATGGCAGGTAAGACCTCTGCTATATGATTGATGTACAGTGAAAAAAGAGTTGGGGCCAGAACACATCCTTGGCGGACTCCCCGCTGTACCTTGATGGGATTGGTGACCTGTCCCTGGCTACCCCACATGACCCTAGCAAATTTCTCATCATGGAACCTAATTAGGAGTGAAAGAATACCTGCGAGCATGCCCTTCTCCCTAAGCATCCGCCATAAATTCTCCCTGGAAACAAGGTCAAATGCAGTTTTTAAGTCAATAAATGCAATATACAGACTCCCTTTACCTAACAAGAAAACCTTCCAGTAGAGCATATAAAGTCAAAAAACCTGATCGACTTTGCCCGTTTTTCATCTGAAGCCCACTTGGAGGGATGATAGAATGTAATTTTCCTCCATCCAGTCCTTGATTTTCGCTAGAAGTGAGCGACAGACAACTTTCTGAATACAGTTGGTCAAGCTGATCGGCCGATGATTTGCAGGCATTGATCTATCGCCCTTCTTAAAAATAGGAATAACTTCCGCTCCTTTCCAAGATCCAGGGACACTCCCTCCTCCTGGGAGCCATCAGGGCCTGAAGCCTTGGCGGAAACAATGGCATCCAGTGAGGCCAATATTTCCTCTCTAGTGAATATTAGGTTCTATGAAGGTTGCACTAAATCAGGAGCTAATGCTTCGGTAGCTTGTGCTAAGGGAAATGAGTAAAGAGAACCAAAGTGTTCCTGCCTCTGGTGAGGGGGTTATTATTAGCTAGGGGTGGGGGCCTTTTGTGAATGCCCTTGCCCGCAATTGATCAAAACATGTGGGCATCTAGGGACAGACTTTTCTTGTTCTACCCACCTCCTTCCATCCCAATCCTTCTTGGCCTTCGTTTGGGCTAGTTAGTACTGCTTCCTCATCTTCCGAATTGAAAGAATGTCTCCGTGTTGTAGGGCAAGGGTCAGCCGCCTTTTTAGGGTTCTGCACTCTTTTGAGAACCCGGAGGTTAAGTTTCCAGTCTTTGCTTTTTTCGACCTGGGATTATGTTGGTAAATGATAACGTTCTTGGCCAATTGTTTAAAAAACTTGGAGTGTAAAGTACTCCAGCTAGCTCTGGTGGAACTGTCTCTAGCCCTAAAGGAGAAAAGTTCCAGGTGGTTCTCAAGATCTTGTTTCAATTTAGCGAGCTTAGATTCAACCACCGATATTGTAGACCATTTTAGGATCAACCCATTGTTAGAAGGAGTGACCGTCCTTGTATAAAGGTGGTCTTGGGTTGCCCTAGTATTCGCAACCCACAGTTGCTTAATTGCAAGACTCAGGGGATTATGGTCACTTTCACTCGTTTCAATTATAGACATTACAATCACAAGTGGCCATAAGCAAAGGTTCACAAAAATGTAATCGATCCGACTCGACCCTTTAGGCCCGACAAAGGTCATTCCCCTGTCTTTATCAGACTTGGTCCTTCCATTGGCAGCCCGTATCCCATGTGTGAGACTAAGGGAGTTTAACTGAAGTGCTGCCTGGGACCATTTCTTTATTGGAGGCAAATCTAATGGAGGGACTGACCACATATTATCTTTCTCTTTAATCTCGTGGTCAGTCAGTCTTGTATCCAGTAGCTCATCTAATCATCTGTTTAGTAGACGACCTGCCTGATCTTGAACTTCTTGCATAGACATTTACAATATCTAGCAAATTTCTTTCGGGCATTTTAGTCTGACCCAAAGGAGTTCATTGCTATTGGTTTGATGCTCCTTTATTTCAAGATTTAATTCAATTTGGATCAGGATAAGTAGCCCTCCAGAATGACAGCCATGTTTATGAGGGATTGCCGGCTTGTGGAACGTGACAAACGCTGGGATGTAAACAGGTGTCATGCTCCAAGATTCTTGTATGATACAAATGTCATGATGGTTGATTATCTCATGCCAATGGAGGAGAGCTAGTTTCCCCCTTATTCCCGCAACGTTCCAAGGGGCTATTTTAAGTTTCATTGTCTCTTCCAGATTTATCAAGCTGGAGGGCAAAATTACTGGGGCTTTATTGATCATGACAGAAATATGATGGGTTTGTGAACTTTCTTCCCCGTCCTGATCATTATCACCTAGTTGGAAATTGGTTACAATGGATGAAATAAGATGGGGCCTTAGTATCTCTGCCTCACGTTCCGAGGGACCACCTTCCAAGCCCTTATCCATAGGTGAAAAAGTAACAACACTATAATTACTCACTTGTTTCTGACAGGGGTTTGTGAGTAGTCAATCAATTTGTCATAAGATGGATGCTGATAAGTCCCTTGGGGCATCAATGGGTTCTTATGATTGGCTCCCATTAAAGGAGTCTTGTACTTCAATTGAATGTTTTTTCTAGGTGGAGAGCAGCATCTTACATCCAGGGCAACTAATTCATGCGCTAGGTTCTTGCTCGTTAGAGTCAGTTTTTCTGCGTCAACTGGGCTGTTATTCAGGACACATCTCCTGGCACTCAAGATGTCGCCCTTTATCACAGAACAGCATCCCCTTACCTGCCTTATCCAGTGAATGGCATTGTTTTTTAAAACTTCGCCATTTTCAAGTTTAATATTGCAATCAAGCTTTGACACATTGGTCATAAAAATAGTAGACTGAAGGACAACTTTGGGGATAGGCCATGACTGTGGTATTAGAAGGACCTCACTACGGCCTTCATAACGAATAAATGGGTTATTCTCCATAGATGTATAAAGCTCGCTCTGACCCCCGGAATGTGCCATATGACCTTCTCGAGCGGTGTCATGAGTAGGTAATTTGCAATGGTGGCCCCCCTTGCGGCCAGCTTGGTTAGTAACTATGGATGTAAGAATTATAGTTGGAATGTTACCGATTGCTTGTGTGTTATGAGCGATAGGGTGATTTTCTTTAATCGTCATACATACACTATATATATATATATATATATATATATATATATATATATATATATATATATATATATATATATATATATATATATATATATATATATATTCACTGAGAAAACCATAGGTTTGACACCAGTTATAGTTAGCTGGAAATTCTACTGACATTGGAATTCCCACGTTATAGTTAGTTGGACTCACCATAACTTGCGCGCCTGCAATGCACTGCTGATGACGTCACATATTACATCACTCATGACATGGTCAGTGACATCACTCATGACATCCCTGATGACACCATCCAGTGAATGTGTGTATTTCTGAAAAATAAATATGTTTTATATATGTATATGTAAAGGTCTTTGGAAGAATAAATGTTTAAATAAGTGTCTAAATGGATGTTTTTTTTTTTTAATTGATTGGTTAACTGGCTTATTAAGTGTATCTTAGTGAATATATATATTAGCGAGTAATTTTTAAATGTTTAAATATATGTATCAGTGTTTCACTTTGTGTATAAATGGCTGCATGGGTTGGCGACTGACTCACTGTTTGTATGTGTTTTGAAGACAGCATATGTGCAGAACTGTATGGGTGGATGAGTGTGTATATGTGTGTGTTAGTGAGTGAATGCCTGCCTCACTAGTGTCTTTATGAATAACTACATATGTTTTAATCTAGTATATGTGAGTATTGATGTATATAAGTGAGTATATGTGAGAGTGAGAGATTGAAAGAGTTCCTGTTTAAATAAGTATGTGTTTCTATAAGTGATTGTTTAAGAGAGTGAATATGTGTAAGTTTCCTTAGAAGTAATGTGCTAGTGTGTGTATAGTTGTATATGCAAATAAATTTATGTTCAATAGTTTATTTGCATGTGTGAGTATGTGTGTGAGTAACTTTTGGATGACTGTTGGTGTGTAACAGGATGTATATGTGTATAACTACATATGATGAGTGAGTATATGTATGAGTGACTATTTACAACTGTTACTGAATGAGTGGATGTGTATATAGATGGTGGAATTACTGAATTGGTTGTTGTAACTGGTATGGGTATCTTCATTTTTTTGAAAATGTTAGTTTCTATTTTTGAATATGTGTTTCAAGTGTTACATTACACTGAAAGGAGGTCTGTCAGTCTGTCACAAGGATGGTGTCATCAGTGATGTCATGAGTGATGTCACTGACCATGTCATGAGTGATGTAATATGTGACGTCATCAGCAGTGCATTGCAGGCGCGCAAGTTATAGTGAGTCCAACTAACTATAACGTGGGAATTTCAATGGTTTTATGTCAGTAAAATTTCCAGCTAACTATAACTGGTGTCAAACCTATGGTTTTTTCAGTGAATTTAATAGGTTTTTTAAATGCTAATTCCTAACTATAACTGGTGTGAAAACTATGGTTTTTTCAGTAAATTTCATAGGTTTTTTAAATGCTAATTCCTAACTATAACTGGTGTGAAACCTATGGTTTTTTCAGTGAATTTCAAAGTTTTTTTTAATGCTAATTCCTAACTATATAAGACCTGAAAGCCCACCAGGAATCTCCAGTATGCGCCAGGGGACTGCATTGCAGAGAGGTGTAATGAAGCCACGACCCTTTTTACACCTCTCTGCAACGCAGCCCCCGTGCATGTTTGAAGAGGGGGAACTAATTCCCCTTGCATACTAGGGGCCCCTGGGGGCTAACTAGCCCACCTGGAACCTCCAGTATGCGCCAGGGGGCTGCATTGCAGAGGTGTAATGAGGCTATGCCCCTTGTTACACCTCTCTGCAACGCAGCCCCCTGCCGCGTTTGCAGAGGGGGAACTAATTCCCCATGCATACTGGGGGTCCCTGGGGGCCAACTAGCCCACCAGGAGCCTCCAGTATGCGCCAGGGGGCTGTATTGCAGAGAGGTGTAATGAGGCCACACCCTTTTTACACCTCTCTGCAATGCAGGCCACTGGCGCGTTTGCAGAGGGGGGACTAATTCCCCTTGCATACTGGGGGTCCCTTGGTCATATCTGCCCAAACACCGATATTCTGAACGATTAAAAATGACTTTTCTTGAAAAACATTTGGATTTGGATTATCATGTCCTATACTTTGGAATTTTTGAAAGACTGACTTTGAGGATGCTATAAATTACTCAAGTCTGCCCGAATTGTGTGGGTAAAATTGATACCTAGTCCCTTTGATACCTAGTCACTTTGAATAAGAATGTACTTACGTCTCGTCTAACATTTGGAAGAAATATCTAGTTATATGACAACAGGATACCGACATAACTTGAAGGAAATAAGAACGCCCTGAAGAAGCTCTGTTTTATAGAACGAAACGTTTCGGCTGGCTGTGGTACATAAACTTAAGGAAAATAAAAGCATTTGAATATACACCAACATTCAGCGCTTCAATAAGGACTCTAAGTGATATGATTTGATTGGACTCATTGTGCAAGTGATGCTGTGCCAAACTTTGGAATATTCTCCACTACTCTCTACTACTCGCTCTCTCCTTCTCCACTACTCTCAAATACTCACTCTCTACTACTCATTCTCTACTACTCTACTACTCTCTACTACTCTCTCTCTACTACTCACTCCCTACTACTCGCTACTCACTACTTCCTACTACTCACTATCTACTACTCTCTACTACTCACTCTCTACTACTCTCTCTCTACTACTCACTCTTTACTACTCACTACTACGCTCTACTACTCACTCTCTACTTCTCACTCTCTACTACTCTCTACTACTCACTCTCTACTACTCTCACTCTACTACTCACTCTCTACTACTCACTCTACTACTCACTCTCTACTACTCTCTACTACTCACTCTCTACTACTCTCTCTCTACTAGTCTCTACTACTCACTCTACTACTCACTCTCTTCTACTCTCTACTATTCTCTCTGCATCTCACTCTCTACTACTCTCTACTACTCACTCTCTACTACTCTCTACTACTCACTCTTTACTACTCTCTACTACTCACTCTCTACTGCTCTCTACTACTCACTCTACTACTTACTCTCTACTACTCTCTACTACTTACTCTCTACTACTCACTCTCTACTACTCTCTACTACTCACTCTACTATTCACTCTACTACTCTCTACTACTCACTCTCTGCTACTCTCTCTACTGCTCTCTACTACTCTCTACTACTCACTCTCTACTCTCTATTACTACTCTCTACCTCTCCACTTCTCTCTACTTCTCTCTCTACTAGTCTCTACCTCTCTACCGCTACCTCTCTACCTCTACCTCTCTACCTCTACACCTCTACCTCTCTACCTCTCTCTACACTCACACATATACACATATATGCATATGCATTTATATATATGTATGTGTATGTGTATATATATATATAAAAAAACAACAAAAAGATTGTTTTTTTAAAACAGCTACTTTCTTTTAAAACTGTCATTCTTTTTCCCCATGGTACGCTCCCCGGTGCGTGTACCGGGCGCTCCCCCGCGAAAATAAAATAATTTTTTTTTTTTTTTTGCCCCGCGGGACCCTATTTTAGCCCCCACATTAAACCTAGGGGGTCAGGAGGGGGTCTACCCTGCCCCCTTATGGTCAATTCCCCCCTTTGTTTTTGCCACCTCTTGTGTCTCGATTTTACCGAGACACATGATGGCGGCCACTCCAGACTGTTTAGAATGTTTACAGACACCCCAGAGCCAATCAGCTTTCTGCGCGCAAGTCGCGTGGCGCGCCCGGTGCGCTCCCCGGTGCGCCTACCGGGGCGCGCCTATAGATTTATATATATTTTTGAACCTAAATTACTCAAAATCCACTGGAGCACATATCTTGAGACATAGCAAAGGCACATCGGGCTACTAGTCCCTACAATTTTGCCAAGTTTGGTGTAAATCCATTCAGCCGTTCGAGCTAAAAGTGAAATCGACTGCCCTATGCAAATTAACATGGGGAAAACGCGTTTTGGGACCCCCCTTTTATCTCGGCCCCCGCTTGACGAATCCCCCCCAAACTTTCAGGGAAAGACCGTCAACTCGACGAGGCCATTTTGAGGAAATATTCAAGCAGATTCGTCAACCGGTGCCAAAGTTATTCCAAATAGAATTTTGAGATTTAACATTGAAAAAAATCATAACTATAACTACCTACTGGCGACCACCAGTAGGTAATATATATATATATATATATATATAGTTGGCTCCCCTTTCATTGGATATCCTTGGTGCTTTTGTGGTGGTGCAAGCCAGAAAAACAACAAATCCACCCCATAAATTATTTCCCCAACCACTTCAAAGAAGCATGGCCACACTTACAAGTAAGGTTCAGCAAATAATTTTATTTTGAAATGAAATGAAATGAAAAATTGCATTTATATAGCGCATAAACTACCCTGAGGTCTCGCAATCCACAAAATAATTTTTGCAGGTTTAGGCATTTCGGTCTCACCATGACCTTTCTCACTGGAAATGTTCACAGTTACAAACTCTTATTTAAAATTCAAACCTCAGAACATCACTTGCTGTTAAATTGCCCCATGGCATTGTGGTATATGTAGTGCTTAAAAACAATTGTCAAATGCAAAACCAAGTCTTATTAATTGCGAGCGTAGGTCGAATATGTTGATACTTTCTGTCATATTAATGGTAAAACTGGTTAATCATTCAAAAACGATTTCACAAGTTGTAATATGAGGTCATAGTTCTATTACATTTCAATGAAACTCCTTCTGGATTTTGTTTCTCACCTGCTATCACGTATTTGAAATAATATATTATACATTTTATCGATAATTTTAGCTCATGATAAGACTCCATCTTGGCTAATTTTCTTTCAACGCTTTAGATTGACAGGTGAAAACTACATATATCTACGATTCATTAAAATAAATGGAAATTTCATGAATTCAAAGTCAACGTTCCCATTGTCATGATTCCAATACCCCTTGTATCTATGACCAGCATGTCATTAATGTGTAGTCATTTGACTAATCTTGACATATTTATATATATTTATTTAAAACACCTCTATTCAACTGCTTTTCCTTTGGAAAACTACCTCATTCAGCTCCAGCTTTCTACTGACTACTTTTGCTCTTTCACTTCAAAATGCTTTGAGTATGGATTGTGGGACACATCTATATCTATTGGGCTAAAGAGGCTACAAGAAAAGAAAGGTATTGCCTGGGACTTGGGTTTGCCAAATGTGCAGATTACTTGGTTTCGTCAGAGTGGGTTAAAGTTTCATAAGTTGCTGACTTTGGTTAAATCCCTCGTATTTGTGAACTGTGATGGCAATGACAATGAAAATACTTTATTTGTGTGATTAATAAAAACCAATACAAAAAGGGAGCAATCAATATAACAAAGATGTTAAAATAAAATAAAATAATGTATGTATAGGAAATGAACCTAAAACCACCATTGGTGTTTATTACATTTTTAAAAATGCAGTCAGTATTGTTCCTTTGGCTACTCTGGGCTAGTTTTTGATATGGGCCGGACTACATGAGGCCTTCCTCCTGGTAAATGCCATGTTCTGCCATAGGTGACCTGTCCATTAGGGCTTGTCGGGCATGGTAGATGAATTTAGCGAAGTTGGCCATATGCTTCACCGTGTCCAGCAAGTATACCTGAAGGACTGCCTCCTTTGCCGTCCGCGTTCCCAGTTGGAGAAGAAGAGGCCTTAGATAGATTCGGCAGATTTACTGCAGGGTGGGACAGCATAGTAAGACGTGAGTCAGTGTTTCACACTTATAATAGCAGTGGCGACACTCCGTAATTGCTGGTCTTACTTTCACTGAAGGATACAGGTGTTTTAGGAGAAGCACATGCAGTCTGGCTGCAAGAATCCTTTGTAGGGCTTGCCTCCCCACCGGCTGTACGAGATGCGGTTTGTGGCCATATTGAGTGTAAAGAGACCTTTGGGTCTCGTGGAAGCCTCTGGTTGTCAAAGCTTCAATGTCCAGTTTTCGAGAACATGATCTTACTTGCTTTTTTATTGATGTTTTGATAGTTGTGTATTTAATTATGTTGGGGGTCCCAGTTCTCTATGGCTAGATTCAAGAGGTCTTTGGCTGAGGCAAGACCAGCTGACCACAGGTTGTCCAAGTTTTTAAATATTTCGTTTATAACAAACTTCATTGAGTTCTCTGGTCCCAAAGTGGTTAGATAAAAATATTTTGCCAGATTTGCCTGTTCTTCCAAAGATTGCCGGTTAAGGTTAAATTCCAAGCGAATTAGAGTGTTCCTTATGCCTGACGGAAGACAAAATAGCTGTTTGTAAGCTGCACAGTTGATTTTTTCAAGATCTTGCACCAATTTGCCTGGGAACGCCTGTATAGCATAATTGAGGGAAGGTAGCAATTTTGCCCTCAGGACTCGTTGGATAGCAGTAGTTGTTGGACTTTCCAAAGTGGCGTTGAGTTTACAAATGGCATAAGTAACCATTCTGCCTTTCTGCTGCAGCTAAACTCGATGAACCTGTGGCCGACCTGTTTCACTGAGCCATACACCGAGATAATTATACGATTGTGTACTGGATAATGTTAGTGGTCCCAGTCTCCATTTTATTAGCTTCTTTTTCGGGTAGCGGCCAAAGATCACTTTCTTGGATTTCGTTGGATTTGCAACCAGCTTATTTTTGGCATTATACTCTGCTAATGCTGTTAGGCCTTTTTGAAGTCCAACTTTGGTATGGTCCAAGAGGACCAGGTCATCTGCATACTGTATCACTTGGATTCTGATTTCCCCGATCCTGGGAGTCGCCAGAGTTGCTCCATGCAATGCGAAGCCCAGATCAGCTGTATATAAATTGAAAAGCAGAGGGCGAGGATGCAGCCCTGCTATAACCCGTGGTCTGTACTAATTTTTTCTGTGGCTTTTTCACACGAGAGTTTGACTCTTACCCATGTTTGAGTACACAGTTATCTAATGGCTTGTAGTAGTTTTGAGCAGATATTCCAGCTGGCAATTTTTTTCCACAGAATGTTTCAGTCTACCCCATAAAAGGCTGCTGCATAATCAATAAAGCAGGCAAAAGTGGATGATCATCCCGAGCCATTGTTTGTTGTACTAAATATGATAGGGCTATGATGTTATCTAAGGTAGAGCCTCCCGGGCGGAACCCTAACTCATAAAAAGGAAGCAGATTTTCCTTACTGACCCATTCCACTAGTTCCATCAGGAAAGTGCTTGCATAGGCCTTGCCCTCCACGTCCAGTAAGGTAATCATACGGTTGTCCTTAGGGTCCGTTCTTGGCTGTTTTTTATAGATTGGGTGTAATAGGGATCCCCTCCAGGAGTCTGGGACGTCCGCCAAGAGCCTCCACTCCGCATACAGCTGTCCCAGATTCTCAGGCCAAAAGCTGATGTCTTCTCTGAAGTGGGAGCCAGGCAGACCGTTTGGTCCGGGGGCCCATTTGTGGTGTATTTTTTTCAAAATTGTTCTTAATAGCTTTATTTCCGCAAGTGTGGCGTTAGCTAGGGGGGCCGGGAATTCAATTGATTTTTTTGTTTAGATATTCCCCAAGATATGTACTTTTGATTGGGTTTTTCTTTGAATCGTTGGTATAGAGAGTTTTTACGTGGGCTGACCAAGTGCTTGCATCAAGTGGATTCTCACTATTGGAGGTTCCGTAGGTTGCCTTATTTATGTATTTCCAAAAACTCATGGGTCTTACTGGGGGCAAGCAGCTCGAAGATCTTCGGTCATTTTTGCTCTGTAACTTCACGTTTCACCTGCCAGACCACTGTCGCATGAGTCTTTGCTGCTTCTTTTAAATAATTTTTTGCAGTCAGTGATCTGGTTGCTCGATAGACTCTACGT
Organism: Lissotriton vulgaris; assembly: GCF_964263255.1. Taxonomy (NCBI): domain Eukaryota; kingdom Metazoa; phylum Chordata; class Amphibia; order Caudata; family Salamandridae; genus Lissotriton; species Lissotriton vulgaris. The sequence continues at coordinate 1,085,324,931 of NC_141697.1, read as the reverse complement.
TTAGAGTTAAGTTCTCTTGAGCATTTCTTGATTGCTGGTTGGAATCGGAGATTATAAGTGGAGTTGAGATAAGATCTTTGATTATCGCTCCCTCGAAGTTGGTGTGCTAAATCGTATGCGAGTGAGCCCCATTCTCCAATTCTGCCCTTGTCATTATGGCCGGTTTGCCAACCTTTCCAGGTTAATTTCCATGAGACAAACTTATGGGTCAGAAGCGGTACCCATTTGATTCTTTTGAGGAGTCTGTATAACTCATCTCCCTTTGTGTCTCCGATACAGCGAAGAGTATGCTGTTTTTTTACACTAATGGACAACGCCGGGGGTGAACTTTATAATTTGACATGTAATTTTGTAAGCACTCACTTAGTAGAATGTAGTCAATAGTTGTCTGGGTGTTGTAGGTAGGGGGTATCAAAGCTGTTGTTTTTTTTTGTAGTTAGACAGTGTGTTGTTGCCAGCTTGTAGACCCACAGTAGGGCATTGAATCTTCTGGTGCTTCTATTATGATGGTTTTCTTCGATCGTTTGCCCTATTTCATGCATATTAAAATCGCCCAAGATTATTGAGTCCATGCCTGCATACCATACTAATAGAGTATCAATCTCATTTAATAGGGGATTAAGTTTGTCGTTTGGGCCCGGCCCATAACGGTTGTAATAGACATTGATAAGGAGTATTGAAGTCGTAATCAGGCCTTTCAAAATACCAGCCAAAAGCATGTCTGAGGTGTTCTGTATTGCTGAAACGTTTACTTTCAGTGCATGCTTGACATATGTTGAGATAGCCCCTGACGGTCTCCCAAAAATATTGGCCATTTTTGCAGGTTTAAAATATTCGGCGTAGTCCCCTATTGGTGTTGAAGTGGTGGCCCAAGTTTCCTGTACACAGATTATATCTGCTCCAGCCAGGACTGCAACTGCTCCTGGGCTTTGGAAAACTTTATGTATCCTGGCGACATTCCTAGACAATATATTGATAGTTTGATTATTCACAGTGGAGCTATTGTGGTGGATGTGGCCGGTGGTGAAATTTGTTGGTGCTGGGTGGTTACCCGACAAGTGGCTAATATTATTATTACTCGCAGTAGAGCTGTTGTGCTGGGTATGCCCAGTGGTGATCTTTGTTGGTACCGCATGGTTGCTCGGGAAATAGCCAATATTGATATTAGGAACTAGAATTTAAGGCCTGGAAGAGTCAAGTCCAGTCTTTGCTACTCCGTCCCATCATTGAGCAGGAGCGATTGACTCCATCTATATCCTTCAAAATTTGGATTTGGTTGCTGCTCAACTGTATAGCTTGTGTGCCGCCTATGGAATCATGTAGAATGGATTCGGTGGCAGGTGAAGCTAGGTGTTTGAAGTTCATGCTTATCTCTCCCTTCAAGTCTTGGTCTCCCGGTTGGTAATAAGTCCCTTTGTTTTTCAGGATCTCTGGATATTTGGTGGAAAGAGGAGGCTTAATATTTATGCCCCAGTTGTCCAGTTGTGATTTGTATCCTTTCAAAGCATTTGCCATGATCAGGTTGGAGAAGGTTATCTCAGTCGTTTTGTTTAGTATACTAGGCCCTGGATCAGAAAAAGCCACCCTCTCAATATCTGTTATTTTATATTATCTAGGCCTGGAATGCTTTCGCAGAGTTTCAGAAGGTTCCCTCTGTTGAGGATGTCCCAGCTCCCCTGCGAAATGTATTCGGGATATAACAAGACTTTTGGGTTTTCGAGGGCTGGGCCAAATGACTGGTAGAGATTAAGTGTGTTGGAAGGAGCCGAAGAAGTTTCCACAGGCTCACATGGGTTCCGCCTGGGGTTATCGCTTGGGACCGATCCCCACCCCAGTCCAATTTGTATTTGCGATGCGGATATGTGAGTCACTCCTAAAGGTGATAGTACGGTCCGGGGGAAGTTGGCAGTCTTTAAGACTTGCTTGAATAATATTTTTCTCCCGTTGAACATTAAATGTAGATTCAGTTTGGGGGTCCTGGTAGGCAATTGTCTTTACGGGGTCAAGGTTGTGCACAATGTCTTGACAGTGCTCATTGATCTGTGGGCCCTGTGCGTTACTCAAGTGAACGCTGGGCGCAGAAGGTATTTCAGTCGAAATTTTAGTCGAATTCTCTCTTGAGGCGCATGAAAGGCTCAGAGGAAATGTTACAATGGTAGCTGTTCCATTTATTTGTATGTCTCTATTTTGATCTGCAGTGTTCTGATTAAGGCCCTTCTGGTTCTCACTGCTTCTGTCTTGGTTGTCCTGATTTACTGGTGCAAACCAATGCTCGATTATCCCCTTGGTGTGACTTTTATCTTTTTTCGTTTTGTTTAACTTTTTCAGTTTTTTCTTGTTTTTTCCATGATAAAGATTGTAGCCCTAAGGGAGGTGGTTTTATGTCATCCGGTTTTCCAGAACAGGTATTGGTTATTTGGCAAAGTTGTAGTTTTGACTGTTAATTTGAATTTGGAGCCAATAAATTAGGGCCCAATGGGCATTTAAGATCATTGTTATCATTGATGAAAGTGTCCTGAGTTTTCACTAGGCTATCCTGGTTAACCTGTGAGCATTGTTGTGGGTCCTAAATAGACTGTGTATCACTTGTAGTTATTTTGTTAATTGGATCTCTCATTAGCCTCGATGGGGAGGGCTTTTGCCATATTTTTTCCTTTGTGTATAATCTTTGCACTTACCCTCTGTATTGAGTTTTGAGGGGACAAGCGTGTTGTGTTACTCATCCTTCTATTTGCCTCATGTTTAAGGTCTGTGACTAATGTGCTCATTATTTCCGGTAAGTTTCCCAAAGTCTGCAGTATCGGGGAGCACCCGCAATCATTAGGTTTTACCATTACCTCTGTTTCCGTCTGTGCTCTGCGTATTAAGGAGTTTAAATGTTCCAGTTTTAAGTTCACTCAGGAAATCATGTTTGCTACGGATTGCAATATATTTATTTGGATGTCTAGTTTGTCCGCAAGCATTATTGCTGCATTTCCTATTGAGATCAGGGCCTCATTAATCAAAGCAAGATGGTTTTCTATTGTCTGTGGTGCCAGACTAGGTTCCGAGTTGGTTTTATGCAAAACGAACGACAGTGGTTCGTTTGCGTTTGTTAAACTTTGCTCCACGTCTGAGTCAGGATTTTTTTTTGGTGAAAGGACCACGTTGTCGTCACCCGGTTTAATGGGCCTAAGCGGAGCAGTCAAAGGACCCGACTAAGTTTTCAGAAGTGCACAATTATCCTTGGTGTTCACAGTATATTGTGTTGAGGAATAAGGTTCTTTATTTATTTCACTTCCCTCTGGAGCTAAGATGAATTGAGCATCCTGGAGATCATTATACGAGTTTGTAGGCACCAGTGTGTTGGTTCCTGAATATATTTAGAACTAAACGGGTTGTGATTGGTTGTATATTCATCGGTTTGTGTTCTATTGCCCTTCACAATCAAAACTTTTGGCGAGAGAGGGACAGCCAATGAAGGGTTTTGATTCAAAGATTCATTTTTGACAGTACATGATGGTTTGTTGGCATTAATTCCATAGGTATCCGGCCTTGATGCGTCGAAGTATCTATCATTTGATTTTCCACAGGCAATGAAGTTACCTTGTTTAGGGCATTGTAGAAAATAATTCCAAATATTGTTATTGCCATTAGGGCTATTGCTGCTGCAAATACTGATGCTATTACTATTTCTGTGTCTATTTCTGTTACTGTTGTCCATTTCAATATGATTATATTTGTATTCTTGGTATACGTCCTGGAAACTGTCCTAAAAGCTGGGGGGGAGATTATCTGTTCCTCTCCAAATTTCGTCTCATCCTGTGGGGTCCTGTCCTGGAAGGTTGGGTCGTGCCTTGTGTCGTGCTTTGTGTTGTCTTTGCCCGAGGGGTATAACATCTTGGCTTTTTGGCGTCTTGCAGACTTATGAGGGCGATAGCTGGACTGGGGTTGAATAAGTCCCGCGTTCCTTGTCCGCATAGTTGTTCTGCGCAGCGGATGTCTGACAAGCGCCTAGTCTTTGGGCTTGAAATAGAGCCAAAGGCACAAAGTCTGAGTTTGGAAACAACAGTGGCGGTGGTGGTGTCTGCAGACCCATGCCAATATGGGGGAGCATAAAGGAGCAAGCGACAGATATCGAATTACTAGTGAGGCAGTTGTCAGAAAGTAGGGGAGAAATGGTTTAGATGGAGGCAGCGGAGGTGGGGGGTTAGGAAAAGCTGGCGGCGAGGTTTTTGCAGGCACAAATCAAACAAACAGACAAGGCAACATAGGTGCTTGAAGCCGTCCCTCCAACTCACCCTCTGTCTTTCTTCCTTTCTTCCAACCCGATCAAACTAAGAGCCAACTCAATCCGTTGCGTGTCACGTGTCACCATGTAATGGGGCAGAGATGGTGCAAAGGTTCCTGCAGCTTGAGGGCAAAGGTGGTGCAAAAATTCCTGCCGCCTGCCAGCCAGAGCGAGCGCTCCACCAATACCACTGCAAGGCTCGAGTTTGAGGGAGGCGGGGCTGGAGATGGTTGGTGAGACTCGGCTCTGCTTACTCGGCTTGCTCCTCGCAGCCGAAATGAGCTCCTCCTTTCTCTGCTGCCATTCTGTCACTGTCAATGGCTATGGCAATAGACTACCCTTCTCTATGTGCGGCAGTAAGCTCAGTTTTGAGTGATTCGTAGGTACACTGTGGGGCACTTGGCTCCCTGCTGCACTATGCTGTTTTGTGGGCGCACTCGCGCTGCGAGGTGGTTCGCGTCTCTCAGCCGCTGTTCTCCTCCGCATCTCGAGTGCGTCTAGAGAGCCCAGCTCAGCCGCATCTGAAAAGCCTGGCTCGCCGCTTACTACAGACTCGTGGCTTGTGGCTCGCGGCTTGCGGCTCACGGCAGACTCGAGTCCACAGGCAGGATTCAGGGTTTAGGGAGCGGGGCACTCTGCTGCAGCAGCTTCTGGCGGTCAGGCGATCTGACGGTGTGACATGCTCGTCCATCCTGTGATGGCAATGACCTGGGCACATTGACTGGGGTAGGTCTGGAAATCCTAATGAAAGAAACCTTTGCAGAAGTGATGTCGTTTTTCCCTCACACTGTCTTGGTGTACTCTAATATATGCCAAAGACAGAAATGGAAGTGGTCAAATCAATTTTGTCCACAGATTGACAAAGCCAGGAAACATGTTAATAAAGTAGTTTCTGCATTCCTCAGAGCCCATTGCATGGAATTTATATAAATGATGGAGTGCACTTCACAGATTTACAGGGTGTTTCTAAGTAACATGAAGCTCTGCATTTGGTCCTATGTATAGCCGCCATATGCACACACCCAATGCAACGACTCATGTCAGAACCACCTTAGTACCCAAAATATTGTGAAGTTTTTTTCTAAAGGTTTTTTTTCCTTTTGTTTTTGGGGATCTTCACAAAGACATCATGATGCCTGTGAACATGTTGTGAAAATGGAAAACAAAAGCAGACATTCAATGGCCCCCAACACATCTAAAAATTATATGTAAAAAATCCATTCTGACCATTGCCCTACACATATTACCATATACATACTTCTTTCAAAGCATGTTTAAACTCATAATTTTGTACTGAGTTTCTTTAAAAACCATCATTCAGACCTATTTCCCGTTTTCAGGGTTATTCTGGAAATCGCAATTGCGTTGTTAACTGCATTGGTCACGCCTTTTCCCGTAAAGTGAAAACACATATATGCACATATATCACAGTATTTTACCCACTTGGGATCTATTACCGTACACTTCAACCTCATGTTTTTCTAGTGTATTTCTAGAACAACCTTTTTTTAAAACCTACTTCCATTTTCGCAGTGAGGCTGCAGGTAGCGATGACATTGATGATCGTGATCCCCCCGGACACGTTGCGAAAGCAGAAAGCAAAAGCTCGATTTCATTAGTCACCACCACATTAAATATTTATAACAATATAATTAATTTTAACCATTGCAGTACATAACTCACTATATAAATGACTCTATAAAAACATTTATCAATATCTTTATAACAATGTATTAATGAATCATTAATATTTGTTTAGTATTTGCACCAATGTTCGCGACAACATTAATAGACGCGATGTCCCTGCGATGGTACATTTGGAGAGGCATGCTGGCAGTTTCGGCATTGTTGTGAATATCATGTGCGAATAAAAAATCCATTTTTTGCACATAACTTGTGTCACTAACACCTCCATTTCTCAACCATGGGGTCAGAGTATCTCCAAACTGACCCCTTATGTGGATTTTCACACAGATGTTCAGCCCCGGGAACCGTTCCCTATAGATAAAGTGGCAGAAGCTACTTTCTATTCAGGCAGCGTCCAGCCAATCAGAGCATTCCCGTTGTCGCGTGCATCCATGATTCATCGTGAAACTACTGTGAAATATTCACAGCCAGAGATATCACTATAATATTACCCTTACATTTCTCAACAACTACTGAATGGATTCACACCAAATAAGAAAAAGGAACTTCCATGAACGGACATCCACCTCCCTGCCAAAGTTGGTGTAAGTCCATTCAGATGTGCAGCCTGTAGGTGTGGCTAAAAGTTCCTATAGGAATTAACATTACAAATGCAACTTATTTTGCACCCTAAATTCTCGTTCAACAGTGCATGGACCACCCCCAAACTTTCCATAACAATAACACACACTGTGACAACTTTTTGGAAAAATTTCATGCAGATTGGTCAAAGAATGCCAAAGTTATAGCCTAGTAAAAAAATGCTTTTCCCATGGAAACGAGGTCCTAACTTTAAATACCTACTGACGACCACGCCATACATTGCGGGTTCACAAATTACAGGTAGATCAGATAACTATAACTGCTGAATTTCACTGGTTTTGTTTGAATGAAATCTGGGTTGAACTATAATGTCCCTGTAACCTTTGGTTTTTCCAGTGGAAAATATATATTTAAATGTATTTATATTCCACTGGAAAAACCAAAGTTTATAGGAGTGCTTTAGTTCGACTCAGATTTAATTCATACAAAACCAATGAAATTGAGCAGTTATAGTTAAATGAGCCACCTGTAACTTATGCACCTGAAAAGCAATGCTTATGACCTCACATATTTCATCAAACATGACATGGTCGCCGACATCACTTCTGACATCTCTAAGGTTTTTTAAATTCTATTTCCTAACTAGCATTCCTGTAACCTTCGCTTTTTTCTGAATTTCAATGGTTTTTTAATGTTATTTCCTAGCTATAATATCCTTGTAACCTTTGGTTTTTAAGTTAATTTCTATGTTTTTTAAATTTTATTTCTCAAATGTAACCTGTAACCGTTGAGATTGATTGTGTGAGTGAGAGGAAGAGTGTCTAAATTGTTCTGTTAGTGAGTGTCTCAGTGGGTCTGGGAGTGGTCCCATAAATGTTCCACTGAGTGTGTGACTAGGCGCATGAGTGGGTTTGTGAGTGGGTATGTGAGTACCTGAGTGAGTGCATCAGTGTTTAAGTGGGTCTGTGAGTGGGTTCATGAGTCTCTCAGTGGGTCTGTGAGTGGGTGCATTAGTGTCTGAATGGGTCTGTGAATGGCTGTAAGAATGTCTAAGTGGTTCTCTGAGTGGGTGCATGAGTGCCTGAGGAGGTTTGGGAGTGAGTGTGAGTAGGCCTGCATGGTAAATTCCGTTCCGCTTGTTGAAATTGCGGAATTTGGATAATTTAGCGTTCCGCAGAGAACGCGAAATTACCCCAAATTCTGCATTCCGCAGTTTCTGAGAATTTTTTTGCTTGTTCGCGTTCTCAAAATGCGTGTTTGTGAGATATTTCTCCCTGTGCACGCAAACAGTAACCGCAAACAGGTAAAAAGCATTATGAACAAGCAATTCCGTATGTTCGCAGAATTTCTGTATGTTTAAGGAGATTTTTTACCGTATCGCAGAACTTTGCGTAGCGCTACTACGCAAATTACACCCACCCCTACGTGTGAGAGTGTCTGAGTGTGACTGTGAGTGGGTGCCATAGTGCCTGAGTGAGTCTTTTAGTGCATGTGAGTGTTTCAGTAGGTCTGTGAGTGGGTGTGTGAGTGGGTCTGTGAGTGGGTGTATGAGGGTCCAAGCAGGTCCATGAGTGGGCCTGTCAGTGTTCGTATGTGTGCCTGAATGTGTGAGTTGGTACCTAACAAGCACATGCATCGATAATGCATTTTGCGATTCCTTAATTGCAAAAAATAAGGAATCGCAATTAAGGAATTGCAAAATGCAATGCATCAAGAAATTGCTAAAAAAATTAAAATTGCGATTTCTTAATATTTCTTAATTGCGACTCGCAATTTGAGAGTCGCAATTAAGGAATACTTCCCCATTCATTCCTGTGGGCCTTCAGGCCCATAGGAATGAATGGGAAGACATTCTCAATTTGCGATTCGCAATTAGCGAATCGCAAATTGAGAATGCGATTTCAAGGGTGCAGGGGTGTCCAAAGGACACCCTGTTGCACCCCTGAAATCAATCTGTGCACATATATTGTGCACCCACATGCCCTTAGGGCATGTGTGTACACAACATGAATTTTTGACAAATGCACAAAAGTCCATTTTTCAAAGTTTTTGCAAATTACCATGAGGTCCATCCCTCTAATTGCGAAATCGCAATTTTTTAAAGTTTCATGCATTGCATTTAAGGAATCGCAAAATGCGATTCCTTAAATGCAATCGCAATTTGAGAATTTGCAAATATTTGCGAATTCTCAAATTGCAAGGGCCTTCACCCATCATGCATTCCAAAAGGAGATTTTGCGATTGCAAATGGTCGATTTTTGCGATTCGCACCATTTGCGATTGCAAAATCCTTTGATGCATGTGCCTATAAGTGTCTGTTTGGCTGTATTAATTGTTGTGTGAGTGACTTGGCCACAAAGGGACCACACATTCAGCTTAATCCAACAAGGCTACACAGTTTTGAACAAAATATCTACCCAAACTGGAGGACTTTCCATTGGTTTATTGCTAACTGCTACCTCCCTGGGTGACAGTCCAGTGAGTATTCTACACTACAGCTGCATAATGAAGCACGAGGAAATATCAGCAGTGACCTTGTGTGAGTTTTGGCAATGTGATTGTTCCTGGTGCATCTTTATCCACAATTATTTGATAACATAAATTCTCCTATAGAGAAGACAGCAAGACTGCAAAGAGCTAAATATCCACTAAACAAGGGTATTTTTTGGTCTTAACTACATAAAGCAAGTGATTATTTGCTTGGTGGAGATGTCCTCAAATTCCTTGGCAAAAACAGCGCCTCACCAAAACTGGTGGTAAACGTGCTGGGAGGCGATTTCTTGAGATAGCCATCATCCTGGCAAAAGGCTGGGATACATTTGCAAACTACTAAGGTGGGAGGGGCCAAACAAGAAAGATTCTAACTGATTTGGACATTTGAAAGCTTTTAGCAATTTAAAGGGCGAACCATGGACTTTGCTGTCACCAGTTAAGGACAAGAAAAGACACACTTGTCACAGCAACTTTGGGTTGCCTCCAATAGCTAAACAATGCATTCACCTCCACAAAGCATTTTGGATCGTCTTTCAGTATGGAATTTCTGTGAAAAGACACTTGCTTTGCCTTTGCCAATCAAGGAGTTAGACTCATGTGTCCTTTAGAGAAGTGGAGCTTCAGCTGGGACTCCTGCTATGTTTATATTTATAAGTGTTTCCAGTTGATGGTTACCTTCAGTGCAATGAGCATCAGGGCCAGAAAGACCGCCTGGACCCCATCGCCAGGGCTGAGCCATCACTTAATGGGGCACGGGGACATGGCCCCTCTCCTTGGGCCAATGTCAGCCTTGGGGATCCCATCCCCCAGGTCCCAGCTGAAATTTAATGGGCCTCCCTAGGCCGATTTCTGCCCCAGGGTCCTCAACCCCTGGGGCCCAGCCACATTTGTATGAGGGAGGGGCCTGCATTTCCCACCTCATTGGGTCAATATTGGCCCTGAAGACTACATGGTCCTGGGCCCTTACAAATCAATAGGGGCACCCAGTGTGCTATGGGATCACCGGGGAGCATCAAGGCCTGCGCGGTCCAGCCAGCAATCCAACCCCTGTGGGACCCAGCATTGTTCTTGCACACAGGGAGCTGTTGTAAATGCCCCTCCCTGCATGTGGGAGCAATACTTTCATCTCTCTCCCTGCCCACAGAAGAGATGAAAACTCTGCTTCAATCAAGCACGAGTGGTTGGAAAGCTCATGCTTGCTGGGAGCGGAGTGTTTGCTCTGGCTTGGGGGAAGCTGTGAAACTTCCTACTGAGCAAAAGCAAACAGAAATGTGTAAAGGATTTGGCACCCCAGGGTTAACAGGAGTGTGAAGAATAATGCCAGGAAATCCTTGTAGGTAATAATGGGAGTTTATTGAGATAAGAGACACGGCTGCGTGTCTCAACTAAATGGGGCCAGAGAGCAACTGCCTGTCATGGAATCTGACGGGGCTGATCCCATGACATCGCAGGACACTCTAAGACGCGTCACCACACATCTCCCCTTTTCAAATGAAAAGAAGAATAAACAACATTACAGCAAGTCGGCAAAGACAAGTACTTGTACTTAAAACAATAATACAAATAATTCAACTAAAGGTCGAATACTGGCTTTCCTTTCTTCTAATGGAAAGAAAGAAAAAAAACCAATTCATCACAAACAAAATCTTCTACATTTTTTGGCACAAATTTTGTACGCAAACTCTTCCTCACACTTACTTCTTCAATTTTTCCATTACTAACATTGTAGTGATCATTAGAATGCTTGAAGTTAACATAACTAGAACTAGGATCAATCGCTAAGCGAGAAATGTTCCACCAATTCCCATCAGACAATTTGGCAGCATTCCTTCTTAAATCTACAATTTGCAATGGTGTTTTAAATTTAGAGTAGCCTTTCCCAACAAGACCATGATTTTTGACCCGTACCCAATTTCCTAATTCCAGTTTCGTCTTCTTGGGATCTTGGACAATTCTCTTTGCGCTGGAAACATCTGAATTAAACTTAGCTACCTCCCATTTTTGTAAAAGTCTGAGGACATCCAAGAAGGACACAATTCAGTGTTGGCTCTTCTTCCTCGCATTAACTCAAACGGAGTTTTAGTTGTGACACTGTGGGGTGTTGTTCTGTAGCTCCAAATCAACTCCTTTAGGGCCAATTCCACATCCATATTACATTTCAAGGAAGACTGAATACATTCTACTAAAACCTTATTAAAACGTTCTACTTTGCCATTGCTTTGCGGACTGTACAATGGTGTTTTGATGTGTTTAATATTGCATTTCTCTAAGAAAAGTTGCATCTCACAAGAAATAAACTGTACACCATTGTCAGTAAGTATTTCACTTGGGATACCCTCCCTCGCAAACACATCCTTAAAAAATTTGATGACATTTTCTGTTGTTGGTCCCATTACACCTCTAACTTCAACCCACCTAGAAAGGTGGTCAATTAAGACAATAAAATATCTCATGTGGTTAGGTAAAATATGGTATGGCCCCAGGAAGTCTACCCCAACTCGCTGCCAAGCTCTTTCAGGACATACAGTGGGACAATCAATATCTTTTTCTGTTTTCAATACTTTGTCACTAAGCATGCACCTTCTACAATCGCGTATATACAAATCAATTTCTTGTTCCATTTTAGGCCACCAAAAATGGTCTCTTATTTTCCTCTTAGTAGAAGTAGTACCTAAATGGCCACAATGTGCTAAATTATTAATCTGTTCATGGAAACAGGTGGGTGGAATAAGCTTATCACCATGCATTAATTTATTGCATTCTAACGATAATTCATCAGATACTTTCCAAAAACTTTTTAACTTATCATCCAGGCTTTTCTCTTTTGTCCAACCTGAGACCACCATTTTTAGAACCTGTTTTAAGACAGAATCATTTTGTAGCTCTTGAATCCATTCACTCTCATCCTTGCAAATATTCAAATCACCAATGAAAGCAATAAAGCACTCCTCTATTTCCGACTCCCAATCATACTCGTCACAATCACTAATGGGTAGTCTCGAGAGACAATCAGCTCTTGAATTTTTCCCTCCTGGGATGTATTCTACAGAAAAACAAAACTCTAAAAGTCTTGCTGAAAGTCTGGCTATACGTGCAGTAGTATGTTTTAATTTTTTCCCAGATAAAATTTCTACTAAAGGGCGATGGTCTGTCTTTAAAACAAATGGGTTCCCCCACAAGTAAGCCCTAAATTTTTCCACACTCCACACACATGCCAATAATTCTCTTTCTATAACGGAATATTTCCGTTCGGGAGGACGTAATGTCCTGGAAGCAAAACCCACAATGGTTTCATAATTATTTATAGACTGAGTTAATACAGCACCTAAACCGTATTCAGAAGCATCAACAGTCAGACAAGTTTTCCTTCCCTCTACAAATGGCTGTAGTGCTTGTGCTGAGGTGATATCTTTTTTAATTTGTTCAAATGTCTGTTGACATAACTCAGACCAAACACATTTTTCTCCTTTCTTGAGTAAAATTTTAAAACAGTCTGTGATGCTTGCAAAAATACGCATAAATTTGGAGTAAAATTCACACAGCCCTAGGAAGGACAAAAGTTGATCTCTATTCTGAGGTGCAGGAGCATCTACAATGCTTTTCACAAGACTTGGTCTAGGCTTGATACCTTCCTCAGAAAATACGTGTCCAAGATATTCGATTTCTTTAGTCTTAAATATGCATTTATCTTTCCTTAAAGTCACACCTGTTTTCTCTAAGGTCCCTAAGACATCAACTAAAGCAAGATCATGTTCATTTTCATTGTTGGCAAAAATCTAAATGTCATCTTGGAAGATTGCCACATGATTATTGCCAACAAAACAGGTGATGGACAGAATGTGGATCAATGTCACACATTCACCCCAGTCCAAAGATCTGGGCACAAATCCATCGTTTTTTTTGCACTCCACACCACCCTGGGTTAGACAATGGCGGTATGCAAATCAGCTCTGACCCTGTGCCCCATGGGAACAGTCAAGTCCGAACTACAAAAGCCATGTCCTTCCCAGAATGGAATCAAGCATCCGAGGACCGGACCGGTTTCGAGGTAACACCTCTCATCAGCCCGGCTAGCTTGACTCCAGTGGTGTGGAGTACCTGGGACCCACGTCTGAGCATCCCCAGCGCACTTATGGCGGCAATTGCAAACAAAACAGGTGATGGACAGAATGTGGATCAATGTCACACATTCACCCCAGTCCAAAGATCTGGGCCCAAATCCATCGTTTTTTTGCACTCCACACCACCCTGGGTTAGACAATGGCGATATGCAATTCAGCTCTGACCCTGTGCCCCATGGGAACAGTCCAGTCCGAACTACAAAAGCCATGTCCTTCCCAGAACGGAATCAAGCATCCGAGGACCGGACCGGTTTCGAGGTAACACCTCTCATCAGCCCGGCTAGCTTGACTCCAGTGGTGTGGAGTGCCTGGGACCCACGTCTGAGCATCCCCAGCGCACTTATGGCGGCAATTGCCAACAAACATTTCTGACATGAGTCTCTGAAAAACTGCTGCAGCAGATGCAATGCCAAAGGGCATGCGGCAAAATTGAAACACTCCATCTGGAGTTACAAATGCGGTCAAGTGTCTAGAACTTTTTTCTAATTCAACTTGGTGGTAGGCTGCTCTTAGATCCAGCTTGCTAAACCATTTGGCTGGACCTACTTTAGTTATTAAGTCCTCTATTCTGGGCAAGGGATAGTTGTCTACCCAAATCGCCTCATTTACGCTCCTCATATCAACACACATGCGTAATTCCACATTCTTTTTCTTCGCTAGAACAATGGGGGAAAACCACAAGGTTCCATCCGTTTTCTCGATGATACCCTGTGAACACATATCATTAAGCATGGTAGAGAGGTCACTTCTCACGCTTAATGGTATATTCCGTAATTTATGTTTCACCGGAATAACGTCATTTTTGACTTTAATAGATAAGTGAAATCTGAAATTTTTCCCAGTTTGTCGTTGAAAATTTTTGAAAACTTTTTTTCCCAGAATTTCTCTTCATTGGTTACTAGACTTATTCTTTTTTTTCAAATGAAATGGGTTGTTCTAACCCTGGTCTGATTGTGATACCAAATTCAGCTTGGTGAATGAGACCTAGCACATTTATTCCTTTTCTTGCAACATAAACTTTGCCATGTATTAACTCATTCAATATTTGTATGTTTGACCAAAAGAACCCAATAAGATCTACTTTGCTTCCTTCAAACACCACTGTGGAAATGTCTGGAGGAAACAACACTTTATCATGCCATTTCTTATCAAAAATATCCTTTGAAATAATGGTTATACGTGCACCAGTATCAACCAATAACTGTATAGCATGCCCTTCAATCGAGACATTGAGATTTGGATCGATCACAAGGTCATCATCATTAGAATTGACACATCTTACACCCAAAAGCAATTCTTGATTGTTTTCAGGATTTTCCTCATCAAAATTATTTCCAAAATCATTCAAAACACACCGAACATTAAATGGTTTGCCAGATCTACACATTTTCATAAAATGGCCAAATTTTCCACATTTTTTACATTGTTGTCTAGTAGCTGGACAGAATTTGAATGATGAGACATGAGAAGGAGAACCACATCTAAAGCAAAATGTTCTTTGAAATTGGTAACTACTTGAACTAGGCTTGACGAAATTTTGTTGTGGATTCTTGACGAAATTTTGTTGTGGATTCTTTTACGAGTTTGATTTATTGATAACTGCTCCTGAAAATGATGTTTTGGATAATGAGTCTTCCAATACCTTAGCATCAATAGAAGAACCTTCGATACTCTTTGCTAAATCTATTGCTTTATCTAAAGTTGGATTCTTACAGGCGAGAAGTCTTTGTTGGATATTTTTAGAATGACATCTAGCTACTAGTTGGTCACGAATTAATTCTCCAGTAAAATTGTCAAAGTCACATTTTGATGCTAACATTTTAAGTGCCGTGACATAAGTGTCTATGCTTTCATTAGGCTGTTGTGCTCTTGTGAAAAATTTGTACCTATGTACAACCATATTTTTGGTTTTCGGAAAATATTTGTCTAATTGTGCAACAGCTGTTTCAAACTCATCCAAATCCTCGTTCTCTGCAGGTACATGTTCAGGTAAGTGGTCAAAGACGTTTTGTCCTTCTACTCCCAGATGATAGTACATTCGATTTTTCCGTCTTTCAGGTCTGAATTTTTGTGCATCAATTGCACCTAGATAAGCTTTAAACGATCTTAACCATAAGTTCCACTCTAAGGGTGGATCCCCAGGTTCTTGTAGAAAAGTTGCTGGTGCTTGAACACTTTGCATTTCGTCCATACAATATTTGTGTTCAAAATTAGGTTTTGACTGTGTTTTTTTTTTAAACTGTTAAACTGCTGATATTTTTTGAGTCTCTTACTTTTCCAATGGATTTAATTTAAACATTAAAATACTTCTTTAAATATGAAATTAAAAACAAAATGAAGAAAAATAACTCTTGAACAATAAAACTGGGGTTCTAGTTCTATTTGATGCTTATTTCACTTTGTTTATCCCAATGGTATCTCAGAATGCAATGGAAAAGAGAAGCTGTCTTCTATTTCTTAGTTTTGTTGGTTACCCAAAATGCACTGGGATTCGGCGACTGTATGGCAATGGAGCTGCTTCTAAGAAGGTTCTTGTTTTCATTTTTTTAAATGAATGATTGATTCTTCATTACTCTGCTGTGTTCGCGCTGTGCTCGCGCTGAAGTGCTTGAGTAGTCTGCTAATCGTATTTTCATATTTTCGTTAACGTGGTCTGTTTGTGGAGACTCGCGCTGACGGCATAGACTTGCACTGAGAGTAGAGGTTCGCGCTGACGGCAGGGGCTTGTGCTGAAGGCAGGGCTCGTGCTGATGGCTCGCGCTGCTAATTCGATTTCCTGCCGTTCGCAAAGTTCATGTGCACAGACTGGCGCAACTCGCGCCGCTGTCAGCTGCGGGATTTAATCTGAATGTATTGCGAAAAAAATAATGACACTACGCTGCTTTAAATGTTCGGCATAAATAGGAATGGTCTCACCGCTGAGAAATGATTTCACCGCTCCTCTGGCCCCTCGTAATGTTCCTTCTTGAATCTTTTTTCACTCGGCTTTTCACTCGTCCGTTCTTCTATGTTGGTTCACTCAATGTGAACTGGGGTGTTCTTCCCGATCGTCGCCAACGTGAAGAATAATGCCAGGAAATCCTTGTAGGTAATAACAGGAGTTTATTGAGATAAGAGACACAGCTGCGTGTCTCAACTAAATGGGGCCAGAGAGCAACTGCCTGTCATGGAATCTGACGGGGCAGATTCCATGACATCGCAGGACACTCTAAGACGCGTCACCACAAGGAGCCAGACCTGGGCGGTGGTAGTCCCCAAGAAACATACTAGCTCCAAGAGGGCAGCCACGCATCCCTCAACCTTTGCACTCCATGGCATGACCCAGGGAGGTGGTGGTCCCCAAGGACACATATGGCCCAGGAGAGGGAGTAAGCATGACCCACGCCCCTGTAGCAGTCTCCTGGGCTGAGGGGTCTGTGAGACCCCCTTCTATTTAGCCTGGGGAGGTGGTGGTCCCCAGGCCATTGAGGGGTCCAGGCGACCCCCTGCAATAATAGAAACATTGTTGCACTATGGTTATTGTAATTGACCATGTCATGAGTGATGTAAAATTTTAGATCATAAGCATTGCATTGCTGGGGCATAAGTTATAGTTAGCTCAGGTAAATATAACTGCTGAATTTCACTAGCTTTGCACAAGTGAAATCCTACCCTAACTATACATCCATGTAACCATTTTTTTCAGTGAATTGCTAGGGCTTTTACATTTTATTTCGTAACTATAATGTTCCTGTAACTTTTGTTTTTTCTGTGAATTTCTAGGGTTTTTCAAATTCTATTTACTAAGTATAACATCCCTGTAACCTTTGTTTTTTTAAGTGAATATCAATGTTTTTTTAACCAGTAGTCGTTTTTGCAGAGCGGTGGAAAATTGGGACGGTGCCTCAGACCAGCTCTCAGGATTCGTGCTGTATTGGAGTTACAAGAGGTAACAAGAGGGCTTCTTGGCCCCAAAGCTCCCGCAGCATTCAAGAAAGCTTACTCCTCCGACGGGTAGTGCCCTAGGAAGTGTGTTTGCAGAGAGGTGGAGAAAGAGGGAGTGAACTAGGAAGACTTGTCAGCAGTTACACTGTGTGGGATTGATTGGAGGTAACAGGAGGCACCTAAGCGCCATCAGAAGCAAAAGGGAGTTCATTTCCCAACCAGCTGCATGCCAGGAGGTGCATTTGTAGAGTGGTGGAGAAGGAGGGTATGACCTCTGACAACCTTTCACCAATCCAGCTGTGTGGGACTTACTGGAGGAAACAGGAGGGGTAGTTGGCGCACAAGGACCCTAAAGAGCCACGGGGACTTAGGGGCATATTACCAACAACTAGCGATAATTATCGCTATGTTGGCTTAGCGGCAATATCGCCGAGCTGCATCGATTTTTATCGCTTAGGAACCTTGCTATTATCAAGGTTTATCTCCTAAGCGATAAAAATCGTCCGAAATGCATGAATATCGCTTAAAAGTCAGCGATATTCATGCATTACCGAGCTAATGCTCTTAGCCATGTTATCCACCTACCATTGGATAACATGGCTAAGAACTGCTCAGGCCAGGTGTATGGAAGACGACCTCTTCTGCATGTCTCCAGTCAGGATGGAGGCTGCCCTGCTCCCTGGCTTCCTCTACAGCCATTCTATAATGGGCCCCAGGTGTAGGTGATATTTCCTGTAGAATTCGCTGGGAAACCCATGCGGCCCGGGCGCTTTGCCTGTATTAAGTTCACCCAGCGCTGTGCCAAGTTCCTCCTCTGTTAAGGGGAGCTCCAACCGATCCCTCACCTCATCCGGGACTGCACGCGGTGGTATATCTGTGAGGAATTTGTCCACCACATCGGCTGTGAGACATTCACATGGGGCATATAGATCGGCGTAGTAAGAGGAGAACCCCTCTGCCAATGCCGTTGAATCTGTGACAGGGGATCCCGCAGCGTCTAATATCTCAGGCAGGACCTGGGCCTGGAATGTACCCTGGCAGAGCTGATGAAGCATCATCCCGGATTTGTCACCCATTGGTACATCCGGCTGTGTGTAGCAGGCCATATCTGTCTAGCTTCATCCATCAGCATGGACGCGTAGGACTCCTGCGCCAGAAGAGGCCGCTGCACTGCGTGGGCCCCCCTTCCGTGCTCCCTACGAGCTCTAATGCCGCAATTTCAGCCTCTGCCCGAACCAGGCTCTCCCTAAGTTTCTTCCGCGCACCATGCTATGTCTACCCCCCTGAGCGTTGGCTTCATGGACTCCCACACTGTACTCACCTCTGCTACCGACCCTACATTTTCTGTCAGAAAGTGGGCGATGGCCTCGCCCATATGCTTCTGATAATCTGGCTGCTGCAGATGCCACACAGAGAGGCGCCACCTGAATGGCCGCCGCTCCCTATCTAAGCCAATGTCCACTGTGGTTGGAGAGTGGTCCAATAATCTGCGTGGTAGGATGTTCGCTGCCTCATGGAGTTTAGTGGAGGGACCAACCACGCCACCCCACCGCTCCCGGGGCGGTACCTATCTATGTAGCTATCCATGACATCATTCCAATCCCCTCCTACGACTTGTAGTGCATCTAGAATGTCGACCCATACACCAAAGAGCTTTTCGATCAGAGACCACTGCAGGGGGGGGCGGGGCATTCATACTCCCTAACACCAGCGGTCCTCACCTATGGTAGGTACCCTTGATAATAATATAACAACCCTGCACATCAACCCACTGAGTTGAGTGGACATAAGGGATCCTGCAATGTATGAGGATAACCACTCCCCTAGAGCCTCTCGTAAAGCCAGCGTGAAACACCTGGTGATAGCCAAATCGCTGTTGACAAGGTGCTATTGTGCCCAACAGATGAGTTTCTTGCAGCATAAGCACATCTGCACCTGCCCTCTTCGCCTGCCGTAGTACAGCCCCCCTCTTGATCTTATCTAGAAGTACACGCACGTTCCAGATTAGGACACTAAGGGAGCCCCTGGACCCACACGCTCTATACTCAGAACCTGCCATTAAGGGACATCGAAGGTAAACGCACAGACATTGGGCCGACCCGTGCACACAAATCAACAGTCCAGACTCCCATGAGAACATGCGACTCCTCTCCCCCAAAACAATCCCAAACCACAAACTCTAACATCCCCCTCCCTCTACCCCCAAACCCCATACCTCAGAAACATTGAAGTACCTGTTGCGGCGTAGCATGTATCCGACCCTCAACGGGAGGCCGGGGGTCATCTACCCCAATGGATCCCCATCAACTCCCCCCCACCCGCAGACTCCCACTAACTACCCGCTCCTCGGAGAGGTGCCCGCCCAATACTTCCCCCCACCCAGCTCCCAGTGCCCCCTAGGTCCCTGTACGATAGGAAATCAGCTCCCACGGAACCACCTACCCATACAACAGAACCAGTATGTGGAAATGGTAGGAGGTATATGAACACTAATACACAGCAGAATGTTCAGATTTACAGCATAGTACATTCCCAAAGTGTAGCTCATGGCGACATCAGGTTCCGTCGATTTGGCTGTCAGGGGACCCTTTCCCCCCCTCCGACACACTCTCGGATGTTGTTCGCTCTGGGACCTGGACCTCCAGTTCTTCTTCTGCTGAGTCCCTCGAGAGGCCTGTGACTGCGGCCCACCCCGAGAGGAGTCAGTCTCCAACCCCGGGGGTGTAGGCACTCTGACTGGCACTGTCTCGTCCGTCCATTAAAACACCTCCTCTGGGGTATTGAAGAACTGAGTGCGGGACTGGAACACCACCCGCAATCGAGCTGGATATAGCAAGGCATATGGAAGCTTCAGTTTGCGCAGTCGGGCCTTGGCCGCTGTGAAAGATTGCCGCTGCTGCTGTACCATGCAGGTGTAGTCTGGGAATATCATGATTCGATGATTCTCATAAAGCAACGGCTCCTTCTCTCTGGAGATTTTCAGGATAGCGTCCCGGTCGTGATAATTTAGGAGTTTGGCAATCACTGGTCGTGACCGTGCACCCTCCGGCGGTTTCTGTATGAGGGCCCGGTGCGCCCGCTCAATCACAAAGTAGCAGGAGAGCGAGTCCGGGGGGAGCCAGCCCTCCAGCCACTCCGTCAGGAAGCCCTCCATGTTGCCCTTCCCACATCCTTCAGGCAGTCCCACAAAGCGCAGGTTGTTCCGCCTGGTGCATCCCTCTGCATCTTCCACGTGGAGAGCTAAGCCCTTCTGGACTGATTCCATTGTCACCACCTAACGCTTCAGGGCCTCGACGTCATCCTCCACTCCAGAGATGCGTGTCTCTGCTTCGGTGATGCGAGACACTGCGTTCCTCAAGTCTTGGCACAATAATGTTACATCGGACCCCACTGCCCCTATTTTTGCATCCAGCATATCTAGGAACTGCGTTATGGCCGCCGTGAGTGAGGCATTGTCTGGCCCAGCCTCCTGACAACCGCCGGTCGCCCCCGTACTGCCACTGGGACCCGTGAATTTGTCGATGGGGCCTTGCTTGGGGGCCCACCACCACCGCCACCTCGCGTGATAGCTACTGGCCACTGGTGATAGTCCCCCGAGGGCCGGTCGTTGTGACCTCCGCCGGTCTCACGCTGCTCTCACAAATGGCCCGCACATGCAACCAGCTTCTGTCTGGTCAGTTCCTGCACAGCGACATGAGGCTCCCAGTCTCCTTTATTCGGCCCTCCACCCGGGGGCTTCGATATCACTCCTAGGGCAAGTTTCCTCCCCCCCTCGTCTCCCCGCCACCACCCAACCTGACCGCCGAAGGGGATGTGATTGTCTCTGCGTCACCCTGCTCGCCGAAAGCAGCCCAAGTCACCACCCATGGGAATGTTGGCAGGGCCCTCGATGCTACTTCCTACGTTTGCACTGCCTGGGGCCACATGAACAGCTCCCGCACCTCCACGGCCCGCTGTTGCCAGTCGTGGAGGGCTAGCGTCTACCAGCATTGTTTGTCTGCCAGCCCCACCGTGGCCGCGGGCTGCTAGGCTCCGGTGCGACCCCCACTGCTGGCGCAGCCCGATCCGACCGCCGCTGGAGCTGCTGCCAGCCCCTCTCAGGCGCACGATGACATGCGGCCCCCAGCACGCTTCTCATTTCTCGCCTCCTTACTGTGTATGTCGCTTGTATCTGCTGCGGCGCAAGGGGGGCCCCGTACTTCAGGCTGACTTCTGGGTCTGTCTCTGGGGGTACTCCAAAATTTAGGCCCCAGCGTCTCTTGCCGCACCAGGCCTCACCACTGCTCCTCCGTGCCCGGAGTTGGTGTCTGCTGTGGTCCCAGGGGTTTTCCGCTGTCGCCGGAGGCCACAATGGACCGAGCAGTGCCGCACGATGACATGCGGCCCCCAGCACGCTTCTCATTTCTCGCCTCCTTACTGTGTATGTCGCTTGTATCTGCTGCGGCGCAAGGGGGGCCCCGTACTTCAGGCTGACTTCTGGGTCTGTCTCTGGGGGTACTCCAAAATTTAGGCCCCAGCGTCTCTTGCCGTACCAGGCCTCACCACTGCTCCTCCGTGCCCGGAGTTGGTGTCTGCTGTGGTCCCAGGGGTTTTCCGCTGTCGCCAGAGGCCACAATGGACCGAGCAGTGCCGCCGGGCGTTCCCGTCGAGCCCCCCGGCCAGGGGACCGGCGCCCTCCTTCACTGCTGGGACCCACGAAACTCGAGGTCCCAGCTTCGCCGCTCCGTTTAGGCCTCATAACTCGGGGCAAGATCTGCCGCCCCCGGTGGACTAATGCAGCCCAACTTGCGCTCGGGTCCTGGCGCTGATGTCCGATGCAAGATTATTCCCGTTGGGGCACTCAGGAGCGGGGGGAGCAGGAAAATCCGTTAATTAGTTAACGGCAGGACGGAGCTTCTTTAGGCTGTGTCCGCCATGATTGCTCGCTAAGCCACGCCCCCCATGTAATACTATCCTTAATGCCTACCCCCAACTGCTTTCTATGTCTCAGTCTTCAGGTTTTGAATTTTGTATTTCTGTGTTTAGTCGTTCAGGACATACAGCAACTAAAGTATATAAAAAACGTACTACTTCATATTCCTCCTTTGCACATTTGACTCAAAAATGGTCCCCAGACTTTAATCTTCATACACTTAACATATCTTGGAAGGACATCTGGTATTCCAATTTGGCTAATTATCTCCCGGCCACCCTTATACAATCTAATATTTATTTACTTCATCAATGTTTCTGGTCATCTGACAAATTATTTAAAGCTAAACTCCTAGATACTCCAAACTGTTGGCACTGTCAATCTGTTAATGGTGATTTACAACATGTATTTTTCAAGTGTCCTATCATACATCAGTTTTTATTACAAATATGGCATCTTATTACACAGATTCTTAAAATCCAAACAGCTTTATCATTTCAGGTTTTAATTCTCAAATCCTCACTTTTTAAATCTATTTTATCCCCTATGGATTGTAAATTATTCGTTTTCCTTATTTCCACTGCATTCAAATTTATCACTTGTAATTTGAAGGATGCTACCTCACTTTCCGTTAATGCATGGTGGGAGTGGATTTTTTTTTTGAGACGAAGACAATGCTTTTATCCACATTCTCATAAGGACCCTTTTCCTTTTAAATCCAATATGTGGTCTAATTTGGATTCGTACATTAGTACATGTCCGACAATTTAGGCTACTTATTTCCATTTTTGTAAAAATGTATCTTTGATTAATATAGCCCTTTTATGTTTGTTGTATTATTTATATTATGCTTATACTGTTTTACAATGTTGGTAATGCAATTGTACTTTCTCTTGGATATTCTAGTGTGTTTTTCTATTTTCTATAGTTCGGTATTATTTTCTGTATTGTGTTTCATACATGTTAAATAATTCTTCAATAAAATATTTTGAACTCAAAAAAAGAAGAAAAGGTGCACCCTGCTCAAACAGTGAAAATTCACCCTGTTAACATGAATGTGCTGCCCCAGGGCAGCCGTGAACTTGTGCTGCCATGAGGGCAGCACATTCCTGTGAAAAACAGAGCGGATGCTGTACAGTTAGTGGTTTACAAACAACAAGGGCACCATAGAACAAGAACCTGGGGTAGTATCAGCTGTTTTCAAAAACAATGGTTCAAGAGCTAAAATAGCAAACTGTAAACCAATGAGTGTAAAAAAAAGTGAAAGACTGCAAAAAAAGAACATAATTTTTAAATAACCATGTACATAAATATTCACAAAAATAATGTTTAATACAAATTGAATATAATACAAAAGTAAACCACAATGAGAATGGAAAGGGTGCTCAAACAGTTACACTGACTATAACAAAATTATAAACATTGACATGTGTAAACTAAACAAACAGTGGCGGAGAAAAAACATACACATACATCAATTGACACAATACACAATATAACAATCATGTCCTCTCTTAATTAGGCCACGTTTTTTAAGCATCAACAGAGTTTCCACCCATGATTGCTTTAAGGGTCATCATCAGGACAGAAGTTTTTAAGAGTGAAAGCGACCACTTAGTTGTTCTCAAAAATTTCCTTCATGCACACAAGGAGGCGACGACACTCATATTGTTTGGGGCCAAATTGCCAGAATTTCGAAGGGAAATCCTACAACTGAAGTTATGACGAGCCAGGATCCACTAAATAGCTGGTATTAGAATAAAACTACACCGATTCTGGTTACCAAGTTTTAAAAGAGAAGATCAGGGTGTGAGTGTACCCCTCAATTGGGTCACGAAGTCACAGGCATGGTTAGTAAGTCAATTATTCAAAATACCCGCGTGCAGCGTCCCGCCGGAGATACGAATCATGGGAATGAGAGCCTGAACTAGGTTCACAAAACTAAAGTTCACAAATAAAAAACCCATACTTGCATAAAATGTTAGGAATAACTGGAGATATGTATTATTATGCTACATAAGAATGAATTTGCATTGTGTGCTCTAGTTGTACCTTCCTTGTGTTCAGCTAATATTGTATCTGACTCCATCCCATATTAAAACTATTAACAAAAAAAGTTACCAGGGCATTCATATGTGGTTTTTAAGAAAGTACTCACTTGGTGAAAATATTTAACAAAATATGGGTCCAAGTGACTTGCAGGAAAGATTTCTGCTTCCTGCCTGAGTTCATAAGCCTGGACTGTTAAACACTTCAGCCAAGCTTCAATATCAATATTAAAATACCTTGCAAACTGTTAGAATATTTGATTAATTGCACAACACAGTGTAATTCCTGTAATCGTGTTACAGTGTATTAACTTTATTTGTGCTTTTTCGGTCACAAGGTATAATTTAAAAGTACAGTTGGCAAACATCCATAGAAATGTCATCAATGTGTGCTGTATAATGATAACACCAAATGATCATCCTGTGTGTGCTACTTTGTGACCGCAGAATCTATTTAGGGGCGCCTACTCCGACCACTAGCCATATAGTCCACTTAATTATAATAATGACCTGGTTTTCTTCTAAGGTGCTTTGCAAAAGAAGTGATATTCTCTTCTTGTGTGTTATGCGATTTTCTAATTATAACATACAAATTTAGGTCAGGCTTCAACCTCAACAGAAGTTCATTTCATCTTCCTCAGTAGCTCCAAACAGCTCTTCATCTTTCACATGGCAAGTTGAAAGCTGCTGTATAATCAAGGAACTCTCATATTCCTTTATAATCCGCAAAAGCACTTCACAAGTGTAACCAGTGTGGCAGCTTCCCCCTCGGTAATGAGGGCCAGATAATTTAAAAACAACCCCCACTAGCACGTCTTACTAGATCTAAAGCAGCTCTCACAAACATTATTATCCACATTTATAACAAAGAGCAGAATATACGGCTAATAGAAATGAGAACATGTATATTCTACTCTGATGTCAAATTGATCTACTTCTAACATAAAGTTAACTTAATGAACCAACTTCTGTCAAATTTAATACCAGAACGAATCCAGTAAAGTGTGATTTTCACATTCTAACAAATGTATTAGGCTTAAGACGGAATAAAAGCCTGTTTACTGTTTTTAATGTACAATTTTACGAGGTTGTGATATGCCCATTTTCCCTTTTTACTTTGTAAAGTAGACCAAGTTAAAAAGATCCTAGCATCTTGAGGTGCTGTCTTTGGAACCTGGGGACCCAGTTTTGAATTCTGGCCTAACATCTGTGATTCTGGGCAAATAACTGTAGCAGATATTTACTTGCATTTCACGGGATGTAGCGTGAAAGGGGAAAGCGAACTCCGGGCCTGATTCACAGAACTAACTTAAGACAAAATCCTAAAATTACTACTTTTGGTATTTACAGAAGTTAGGATTTTGTCTTGTCTGTCTTAAGTTTTTCTTAAGACAAACTTAAGACAAAATCCTAACTTCTGTGAATACCAAAAGAAGTAAGTTTAGGATTTTGTCTTAAGTTAGTTCTGTGAATCGGGCCCAGTGACATATTTTCAAAGATATGGTGCAGCTCTGCTCTCTGGCGCACTTGTGGCTGACTAACAGTAATGCAGGCACCCTTCAGCATGGCACACTGGTGCCTGCATTGTGGCCAGGTTTATTTTAGTTCAGGATGGAAGATCTTCCTGCACAAAAATTATTCTTTGACTGATCCCTCTTTGAATGTGTGCTGCAGAATGCAGCAAGCACGTAAAGAGGAATTAAAGAGGAGTAATAAACATATATTTCCTTCTTACACTAGCCTCAGGTAGGTGCCATTTTAGATTCTACAGAAGAAATATAGGTGAGTGGGAACTTTCTATTATTGTAGCTAAGTCATTAACCTCTTTCCCTTATCTATTACTAGTAATTGGGGTGCCCTTTGTGTGTTTTTGCTGCTATTTTGGCTCAAATACAGGTTAGAAGTCTTTGAAAATATGGCTGTGAAGCAAAATACATTGGTGGATGCACAGGAATACCCATGGAATGCCTATCTGGCGCAAGGTTATGCAAGGCAGCACTAAGCACTGTTAATCTGACCTCTGACCCTGCTCGTAGGCAGGTCGCTCCCCACGCTGCTGCACGGCTCTGCCTGCATTTTTTGTGCCTAATCTTGTATTTTTCACCTGTGCCTAACTTGCTTTCTTGCCCAGACTTGTTTTTATTTCTCTGTGCCTGCACTTGTTTTCTTGCCCAGACTTGTTTTTATTCCTCTGCGCCTGTACTTGTTTTCTTGCCTAAACTTGTTTTTCCTTCCTGTGCCCAGTGCTCCTGCGGCTCCCGCCTGTTTTTCCCGCCGCTGCATCACTGCGGCCTGCCTCCCAGCTGCTCCTCCCTTCCACATCCCCTCACAGGGAGGTCTGGACCCCTTGACCCTGCAAACGCCATGGCGCCCGACACCGATACGATCCCAGAACCCTCCACTCACTCAACACCGGATGATCACACACCTGCTTCCCGGCTGCCCCGAAGCGCACCCACTGAGCTGTCAGCTGCCGGAACTACAGCTACACAAGCATCCGCTGCCGACCAGGAAATAACCCACCCACCTCAAATGCATCCTTCCCAACACTTGCTCCGCCCGCAAACACGATGTTGAACTCTGGGACCTACTCGACCCAACCTCCCCAGACGTTGCCTTCCTGACGGAGACCTGACTGAACCCCACCTCTGCATAGCCATCTCGGAAGGCT
Source organism: Lissotriton vulgaris (assembly GCF_964263255.1). Taxonomy (NCBI): domain Eukaryota; kingdom Metazoa; phylum Chordata; class Amphibia; order Caudata; family Salamandridae; genus Lissotriton; species Lissotriton vulgaris. The sequence continues at coordinate 1,085,298,263 of NC_141697.1, read as the reverse complement.
ACAAGATCACCCGCAGGGTCTGCACCAACGGAGCATGAAGAGGAATCGCCATCGTCCAACGGAACACTCTCAGAGTCTCAACCAACACCAACGACTCCCTCAGCACCGCCGAACACCTGCACTTCCAAATCCACACTGATCTCAACACCATCCTCAGAGGAACCCTCATCTACAGACCCCCCGGACCCCGACACAGTTCAGCGACTCCATTGCGGACTTCGTCAGCACACACGCCCTCGCCTCCACAGACTACATCCCCCTCTGGGACCTGAACTTCCACCTCGAGAACAATGACACCCACTCCACCACCCTGATTGACAACCTAGCCAACCTCGGACTCAGACAACTCATCACAAGACCCACCCACTCCAGCAGTCACACGCTTGACCCCATCTTCTCTGCAAGTCCCCAGGTCTCCTTCAACCAAACCAGCGAACTCCACTGGACCGACCATCGCTGCATCCACTTCACCTTCAAGAAATACACCACTCACTGCGGGGGGAAGCTGCCACCTCTGGGGTGACGTCAGCGGAGCGCCCGGAGGCGCGGGACAAAGGCGGGAGAGCCAAGCGCTGCTGGTGAGCGCTGCGGTGGGAAGCTGCCACCTCTGGGGAGGACCTGCCTGCCAGACGATCTTTGTGCCGTGAGGGGAACGGCTGTAAATCCATTTGGCCCAGCAACCCGACCGCCGCGAGGGCAAGGGACTACATCCCCCAGGTGCCCCGGCGGTCGGGTGACGTCAGCGGAGCGCCCGGAGGCGCGGGACAAAGGCGGGAGAGCCGAGCGCTGCTGGTGAGCGCTGCGGGGGGAAGCTGCCACCTCTGGGGAGGACCTGCCTGCCAGACGATCCTTGTGCCGTGAGGGGAACGGCTGTAAATCCATTTGGCCCAGCAACCCGACCGCCGCAAGGGCAAGGGACTACATCCCCCAGGTGCCCCGGCGGTCGGGTGACGTCAGCGGAGTGCCCGGAGGCGCGGGACAAAGGCGGGAGAGCCGAGCGCTGCTGGTGAGCGCTGCGGGGGGAAGCTGCCACCTCTGGGGAGGACCTGCCTGCCAGACGATCCTTGTGCCGTGATGGGAACGGCTGTAAATCCATTCGGCCCAGCAACCCGACTGCCGCGAGGGCAAGGGACTCTATCCCCCAGGTGCCCCGGCGGTCGGGTGACGTCAGCGGAGCGCCCGGAGGCGCGGGACAAAGGCGGGAGAACCTCTCGCACCGCGAGTCGCGCGCGGGAGCGGCCGGGCTAAGGGCGGGACAAGGGCGGGACCATCTAAGGCCATCATAGGCCAGAGGAGGCCGGGACGGGCCACCCCCCCTGGCCGTGTATTTAAAATAGGTAAGACTTCTTGTGCTAAGTCATTTCAAGTCCCTGCAGGTGCCTGCTGCTACTCACAACATGTCTTTTAAGGGGGCCCCGAAAATTCCTACTGGAACTAGGGACCTGGCCAAGGGGTCGATGGTTCAATACTTAATCAAGACAACACCGTCTACTGTCCAACAACCCGTAAGAATAGCACGAGATCGACTGTCTACCGACTGTTCCTTTAGTGACATCACTCCCCCTCAGTCTGCCGTCGCATCACCAAACCTATCATTCCTGGAGGAACTTAATAGTTTATGCAAATCCAAATATGCGGCTGTTAAGTCGACATCAGAGCACACTAATGCCTCCTTTTGTCCTACAGCCATCACAAGCCCCCATCCCAGTTCATTACCCTCACCCTATGGAAACCTCCTGGGTACTTCCCTCCGCCCACCTGAAACAGGTAACACGAACCCTATAATGTTTTTCCAGGACCTTTCTGGCGAAAGAAATCGATCAGCGGTCAAACATACAGGCACCCATGCTAAGGAGAATAAATTGCTTGCACCCTCAAATTCACCAACACTCTTGGCCCAGATACAAACTATGATTAACGCCGCAAGACACCCTTTAATAGAAAGAATGAACGATCTTGGGGATAGGATCACGGCAATAGAGGAAATGACCAAGACAAACTCGCTACTCCTAAAAAACTTGGCAGACCCCAATCCATCCATTACGCGATACTGTAAAGCCTTTAACAACTCCACAAAGTAGTGTTCTTCAACCCCGACGGGTAACCCCAGGTATGCCAACTCAATCCAGCGAGAAAGTTCCTACCAAAATAAAAACAACACACAGCTGTTCCTTTATAACAGGGCTGAACAATGTAACAATACCACCTAAAGGGCCACTCCCCAAGATAAGGAACATGCAAAGAAAAACAAATCACATCCATCTACCACCGGAGGCTGCCCCGTACGTGGGTGTCCTTTCTGGGGTGCCTGAACTCACAAAGGGAAAAACTGAAAGTGAACAGGAGCTGAGAAATAAGGCACTATTTTGGCTAACAAAGAATAGACCCCTACCCCCTGACATCGATGGTAGAATACAATGTGTTAGAAGGGTGGGATGGTTAGGTCCGCTTCGAAAAGAGAGATCCGGTGATCTGGTGCTGATAAAGTTCATAAATAGCAATGTTTTCCCTTACCTCCAGTCTTGGAAACCACAGATAGGAGATGGACCTTTACACACCTGGGGTCTATCTGATTTTTATCCTAGAGAATCACTTCACCCCCATACAAGATCATCGAAGAGACTAACTTTTGGTTGGGCCAAAACAGCTCCGGGGTGAGGGGCTTTTAACACCCAGACTCTGACTTGACATACTATTGATTTGGTACCTGACCTTTCTTAAAGATTTTATGTTATAATGTTATTTATCGTGATATGATTTGAATTGTAATTGTGTATATATTTTGCAATGTGCTTTTATGATTTTATACCTAAAAATCGAATAAAGCTAAAGTTACTTACTTACTTACACCACTCACCACAGCACCCAACAGATGCCTCTCCGCTGCTGGAGCAAAGTCACCGAAGACTATCTAACCACCACCCTCGCCCAGAGCCCACCCGCCGACCCTATCGACCCCGACACTGCCGACCGCAACCTCAGACAGTGGATCAACAACTGCCCTAATACCCTTGCCCCGATCAAGAAACCGTCAAACGGTCACACCACCAAGAAAGCCAGCTGGTTCACTGAAGACCTCCGAGTCTCCAAGCAAACCTGCCTAAGGCAGAGAAGATCTGGCTCCCTGAACGAACACCGGTCAGCCAGGTAGTCCACAAGAACGTCACCTGTAGACACCATCACCTCATCAGATCCGCAAAAAAGGGCCTCCTTCAAAGACCGCCTAGACAACAATGCGCACAACAGCAAAGAGCTCTTCAACATCGCGAAGGAACTCTCCAACCCCAGCTCCAACACCAACTACGTCCTACCCTCGCAAGTCCTGTGCGACTCGCTGGCCACCTTCTTCCACCGCAAGATCGCAGACATCCACGACAGCTTCAACGCTATGACTGCCCGACAACCACTGAGACCTCCGTCCCCACGACCACCATTCGCACCAACTGCCTGCTCTCCAGGATCATGAACACCATTGATTCCGGATCTCCGTCAGACCCATGCCCACACCACATCTTCAACAAAGACAGCACAGCCATTGCACAGCCATTGCACCCCATCTCCAGAAAGTCATCAACACCTCCTTCGAGACAGTAACCTTCCTGGAGAGCTAGAATCACGCAGAGATCAACGCCTTACTCAAGAAACCCAAGGCAGAACCCAAGGACCTCAAAAACTTCCGGCCCATATCCCTGCTCCTGTTACCGGCAAAGGTCATCGAGAAGATCCTCAACGAACAACTGACTCGCTTCCTCGAGAAAAAAAACATCCTGGACCCTTCCCAGTCCGGGTTCCACAGCAACCACAGCACCGAGACTGCCCTCATCGCCGCCACCCATGACATCAAGTCCCTGCCGGACAACGGAGAAAAGCCGGACCTCATCCTCCTGGACCTGTCAGCCACCTTCGACACGGTCTGCCACCACACACTACGAACATGCCTCCACAATGCCGGGATCCAAGAGAAGGTCCAAGACTGGACCACCTCCTTCCTCTCTGGCAGAACACACAGCGTCCGCATTCCCCCCTTCTACTCCGCAGCCACGGAGATCATTTGCGGCGTACCCCAGGGCTCATCCCTCAGCCCAACTCTGTTTAACATCTACATGGCACTGCTTGCCTACGTCACCCGTCGGCACAACCTCAACATCATCTCCTACGTATATGACACCCAGCTGATCCTCTCCCTCACCAAGGACCCCACACCACCAAAACCAACCTTCACGAAGGAATGAAGGTCATCACTGAATGGATGCGGAACAGCCACCTGAAGTTGAACTCGGACAAGATGGAGGTCCTCATCATCGGATCCTTCTCTTCAGCCTGGGATGACTCCTGGTGGCCGACTGCACTGGGAACCGCCCCTAGGCCCACCGACCATGCATGCATCCTCCACCCTTTTCATGACTAAACAGGTCAACGCTGTCTTCTCCTTCAACACCCTCTGCATGCTCTGCAGGATCTACAAGTGGATCCCCACTGAAACGAGAAGAACAGTAACCCTGGCCCTCTTCAGCAGCAGGTTGAACTACGGAAACGCACTCTATGCAGGAGCCTTGGCCAAACTCCTGGACGGCTCCAACGCATCCAGAACACCTCTGCATGCCTGATCCCCAACATCCTTCGCCACAGCCATATCACACCCCACCTGAGAGACCTGCACTGGCTCCTGGTCAACAAGAGGATAACCTTCAAGCTTCTGAACCCACGCACACAAGGCACTCCACAACACTGGACCAACGTACCTCAGCAGACAACTCAGCTTCTACACCTCCACCCGCCAGCTCCGCTCTGCTGACCTTGCCCACGCCACAGGCCCCCACTTCTGAAGAGCGACCTCCTGTGGCAGATCGTTCTCCCACCTCGCCGACCTGGAACACCCTCCTCATCCACCTACGGCATACACAAGACATGCTGACCTTCAGAAAACTCCTCACGACATGGCTTTTCGAGCAGTTGCAGCATTCTCCACCCCAGCGCATTGAGATCCTCTTGGGTGAGTAGTGCGCTTTACAAATGATATGATTGATTGATTGATTACTTTTTTACAAAGCCATAAAAACAGAATGCAAATTGGAATTTCTGTGGCTTTGTAAATCCCAAAACGAATTTTAAGTCGGAATTGTGCACAAAAAAGTGGCACAATCCTGACACAAAATCATAGTAAATCAGGGTTCCAATCTAATTTTGCATACATTTGTGTAAAGTGCATTTGTATAAACTCCAGTTGATGTACATGATCTAGAAACTTCTGTCAGCCTTTCACTGAAGTTTACACAATACAAATACCAATACATACATAGACTGTATAACTGCAAAAAAAAAGACAAAGTCAGTCACAGACACTGGATAAAAAAAACACTGTGTATACCTTTAGGTCTATGAGACAAAATCTCAGTTAAGGCCTGAGTGTTATTCCTGGAAGAGATTCTGCTCCAGGAGAATCTATGAGTTTAAGAGTTACTGGACCTGGCAGTTCCAGAAGCACTGCATCTTGTAATCCTGGCCCAGAGGCACTGGCAACCCTTTTATTGGGTACAGATCTACATTGGGAATATTGCTGGTGGGGCAGCTGCAAGCAGAAGCACCATTGGACCCCTACCCATGACCATGCAATACTATAGAGAAGCAGGTAACAAACTTCCCCCAATTACCATATCAGCTGGCTCTCACTCACTCCCTTACTATAAGCATCAGAAACACAAAAATACTCCTGATACCATTTACCATCAGCTTAAATCTCAGCTGGTAAAGGACAGTGCAAAAGGACCATTATTGAGACCCAAAATCAAGACTGTTCTGCTGAAACAACCCCCAGTATTCCCAGATCCACTGTTATCCACATCAAGGGGTCTATTAGTATAGCATGCGGATCGCCACCACCCACATGGTGGTGGAGATCACCCTGCCAATTCCCACCGCCATCCTCCCATTTCCCCCGCCATATTACGATGGCAGGGGGAACCTGGTGGACGGAAAGACCCCCTGCTGGTTTCCGCCCGTTGAGGAGTCGACCAGGGGGAAAAGGGGTTGAATATGGTGGGGGGGTGTGTAAGACACCACCATCCATAATAGTATGCAGGCAGAGATATGCCTATCCATGGCAGCGTTGCTGCCATGGTAAGGCATGCAGTGTCTGCATGTGGGGACCCTGTTCCGGGCCCCCGGTGTGTTGGGGGGTGCACATAAGGGGGTACCTATAGTACCCCTCTGCATTTGCATGAACAATGTGGCAGGCAACGCGTGGTGCCGGCCACGTTGTGCATGCAAATGCACAACATGCCTTTTTTACATTGTGGTGGGTGGTGCTGAAATCAATGCCTGCCGCAATGTAAAAAATGCGCAATGCACCCGCCAGTGTGGCGGCAACATGCTAATCTGCATCACGGGACTGACGCACATATGGCAGGTGGTCCCTTTTGCTGTTACGATCGTAACAGACCCCTAAGTGTGCGAAACCCGTACTACCAGATATTTGCTACATTAATACAGAACAGAATCAAAGATTTCATCCTTCATTATACCCTCACTAAATCATGATCACCTTGTAATGGGGCCACCAGGAACATGAATTAGTGCAATAAAAGTGTTCAACAGTATTATAAAGAAATGTTCTTCGGCATCTTTAACTTTTTGTGAACTATGTTTTAATTTAGACACAACAGGACTTACAAACCCTTTCCGTCAAAAGTGTTTGAGAAATGGTGAAATTGGGGAGGGGGTGTGCTGAAAGTCAATTCATTCTGAAAGTACTCTCTACCAGAGAGCTCTTTCAACAATCTGACAAAAAGTGAAATTTAAAGAAACATATAAATAATTCACCAGTATATGATATATGATCATAGAAATCAAACTATAACAAAAACTCACTGGGCACTGATTGGTTTCTATACTATTTGTTAGACATGCCAGCTATAGGATGGTCTTCCCCCATATCTTTTGCCTGCTTACCTCCTCTTTTTGCTGATTCTTTTTCTGGCTGTAGGCTTCTGAGCACTTTACCACCGCTTACCATTGCTAAAGTGCAAGTGTTTTTCCCCTGAGCATGGTACCATTGGTGTGTACACAATTGCCATATTTAGTTTACTTATAAGTTCCTTGTAAGTGGTTTACCATATACCCAGGGTCTGTAAATAAATGCTACTAGTGGGTCTATAACACTGATTGTGCCTCTTACACAAGTAGCCTTTCAAAATTGTCTCATGTCAGCCATGAACCTATGTCTACAGTTTCACTGCCACTTTTATTTGGCGTTTAAAACCCTTTGCCAATCCTTAAACTCCTATTTTATTGCACATAAGCCACAACTAAGATATGCACTAGGTAGCCCATTTATCAGGGAGCTGTGTAAGTAAAAGGTAGGACATTTATGTTTAGGTTATGCATGTCCTAGTAGTGAAAAAACCTGAAATTCGTTTTTCCCCACTGTGAGGCCTATTCCTGAAAGTGAGAAATACACTTTCTGCATTCCCTCTAGACAGCCACAAATACAGGAAGGTTAGGTGTGTCTGAATACTCATCTGCATTCTGATGGCTCTTTCTGAGAAGGAAGCGACTAAGGGTCTGAAATTTACACCTGGATATGCAGTGCCCTAGCCACACACAGAGGGCTAATACCCCCTACTGATAGTCAGGAGCCTGGGCTGAGAAGAAATGGTTTCTGTGTACTTCAAAAACCCTTCTTTGAAGACACCCCCACTTCAAAGGCACAACTGGGAAAAAGTGCTAGCTGTGTGACTCCATCAAATCAGACAGATCTAGACCTCTAACTAAACTCTGTCAGAAGAAGTGCTGTGCTGCATCAAGGACTGGCACACTGCTGGACTGCTGATCTGGAAGACTTGCAGGTCTACTTTGCTGCCCTGCTACCTGCTGCTCTCTGACTCGGCTGAGGGAGAGCTGGACACTCAGGGCTGTCAGTAGTTACACCTGCTCCTGTACCTGGTTCACTGGTTCACCTGTATCAGAGAAACCAACACATCTGCATGTAGCAGAACTGGGGTATCTACCCTGTTGTGGTTGTAGGTTGAGTGCATTGCTCTCGTAAACAATGAACGAGAGCCTCACACATCAGAACCGCACATCATGGTGCTGCAGTATGGAGAGATCAACAGTTCCTCTCAACTGCATGGAGAAACCCGGCGCATCGCATTTCAGAACCAATGTATCTCGGCTCGGCAATTCATCTTCGCAACCAACGCAACGCCATCACTGTGTGGAGAAGATCACCTGATCTGGGGGCTCAAAATACACGCATCGCTCGTCTGAACCCCTCATCTTGCTGTTGCGACCAGGATCAAGGTACTTTGTTCATTGAGCCTGCATGGCTCCTGTCCCCGGCCTGCACGGTCGGCCTGAACTGTTGACCTTGCCCCGGTACAGCATAAACAGATAACCCCCATGAGCTCTTATTGCTTCTGAGCACTAGAATACTTTTTGTTCTTTAAAAATGTATAACTCAATTTCCACTCATTGGAATTTTGTTGTTTTGATCTTGATTTATGTATTCAATTATTGTCAATTTGTATAAAGCAGTGTGGAGTCTTTTTTGTGGTGTTTTCATTGTGTTTCTGTTTGTTGTGTTGCACAAATACTTTACACATTGCCTTTTTAGGTAAACCTGACTGCTCTGTAAGAAGCTACCAGAGGGTGAACACGGGTTATCTTTTAGTGTGTCTTGCTTACCCTGACTAGAGTGGTGGTCTTGCTTGGACAGAGTGCATACCTCTGCCAACTGGAGGCCCCATTCAACACTATCCAAAAATTCAACTGTGAGGAACTGTGAGTAGTCTTGGGTTGATAGAAGATTAAGCACTGCTTTCAATTTCACCTGAAGCTTCCATGCCTTTAAAAAAGCCCCTGTTTTCAACTGGACAATAAGACATATGTCTGGATAGATGTGAATTATGGTTTCAAACAAGGCCAACACTGTCTTTACTGCCTCCCTCAATACTTTCACTCTCAGTCTTGAGGGAACCAACATGTAGAACACTGTCATGTGACCATGTCCGGTGAGGATAGTGACTTCTTTGCTTACTTTAGGAGTCTTGGAGTCTTGCATTATAAAATACATCAGAACTGCACCCTATCCTCACCTTTAAGCAGAGACCAGACATCCAACATCCTCACCTCAGGGGCACTTGCATCATTATCTACATCCTTCACATTGGATTCATTTGATAGACCTGAGGGAATAGCATGATCTCTGAAATATTTCTGTTTCTGGATTACACACTCATGTTGGTAATATTGCACATTACTTTATTCTATTTGGTTCATGGCAACAACCTTTGTGTATATCAGCATGATCGCCAGTGTTTCCACTATAGCATTTACAGGACTGTTTCGGGAAGACAGTTTAGCTCAGTAATGTATCATTTAAGACAGTCAAATATTACTTGTATGAAGCTGAAAATCCTGGGGTCTGCAGGTACCCTCTTTTCCTATTGACTTCCCCAGCTGTGGAGTGCCCCGGAATAAAGAATTCCCCATGTTCTCTTAGAATTATCCAGAAAGACAAATTCCCAAACTGATCGTCTGATTGAAGAACACAAGACTCACCACGCAAGGTCTCCTTGAGCATCAGTGGTACAATCTGTAGCCCTGTCACCAATGGTACTGGAAAGTACTCCTGCCCACTTCAGCCGCCTATCTTTCCGCAGACCAGTCCAGTTCCTTCCATAGCACACCATGCTAGCGGTCCTGCTCAGTCTTATGGTTCAATAATCTGTCACTCCAGCTGCCAATCAAAGGTACATTTTAGATTGCTGCAGTTGTATCAGAGAACTGTCAGCATGGCATTGCAAACTCCTCACAACCCATGCACCTAATATTGTTGCACAGCATGGCGGTATCATCTTGGAAGCGGAGTTTCAGCAGTTCAAACTTTCAGACCTGTGGAAGGAAATGGTGAACTAGGTATGTTCTCTTTTGGATGTTCTGTACAGGCGTTTTATGAAAACTCATTCAAAGTCTGCAAAGTTTCAGTTTCTACTCATTGAAGGTCTTCCAACAATCTCTAAAATTGAACTAACAGGTGAACTGCAAAGGAACATTTGGAAAAAAACATAATAAGACCATAACGCTATCCTTGGGTTGTAAGATGTACATCATTGCATATTTACTTCCCTATTTCAGTACCAAGAAGTCCTCTTAGCATGTCTGATTAGGCGAGTTGATGAGTAAACTCTGACAGGCATTATGGCTTTAATGTTTATGTTCCTATGAACATTATCTGTGCAAGACTACCTCCTATCTATACTATGTAAGCTCCATTCTCATTCCTATAGTATCCTGTCATTCATCAATAGACTTGAAATGAAAGGGAGTAAAGGCAGTAGTTGTGAGAACTAAGACCTGCACTTATAGTAATAATGGGTATCTGTAAATATTTGGGGGCATTACCATACTGTCCATCTTTCTCATCTGAGCCCTTGCTGCAGGAGATATATCCAGCAGAACAATGCCATGACAATTCCCAGTCCGAGGCTGATCTTTTAATTCAACAATTTCAGGCACAGTAAGGCATAGAACAATAATTTTCTTGTGTTATAGAAATTTTTGCCGTATAAAGGAAGAATGCATCTGTAATGGAGGGCCTAATTATTGCAATGAGGAAAAACTATTCCACAGTACAATTAGCTGCTGTTCACAATTCTGTAATAGTGACTACCATGCACTCAGTACACACATCAACTCTAAATCTAAATAAAAAACAGCTAATGGTCCAGGAACAATCAATAATGATGCTTTCCCTTGCATTAAAGGCCTTTGCAATTGGTATTAGTGATGGCAATTGTTAGACTTGACTTTTTGCTTGTTGGCCTCCTGCTTTTGACCCTGTTTTTGTTGGCTTTAGGACTCTGGGCACTTTACCACTGCAAATCAGTGCTAAAGTGCATATGCTCTCTGGGTATACTGTGTTTATGGATGGGTGTTTCCATGATTGGATATTTGATTTACTGGTAAGTCCCTCGTCATTGCACCATGTGTGCCCAGGACCTGTAAATCAAAACTGCTACTAGTTGACCTGCAGCACTGATTGCGCCATCCACATGAGTAGCCCTGAAAAGGTATCTCAGACCTGCCACTGCAGTGTCTGCAAACCCTTTTTAAACTGCTGTATCGACCTGTCAAGCGTACCCACTTACCAGGACCAAAACCTTCCCTCTTCGTACATGTAAGGCACCCCTATGGTAGGCCCAAGATACCTTCATAGGCAGGATGCAGTGTATGTGAAAAGTAGGACATGTACTGGTGTGTGTGACATGTCCTGATAGTGAAACACAGTGTATTTCATTTTTCACTATTGAAAGGCTATCTACCCTATAGGAAAACATGGAAGATACTTTGTAAGATCTTACACGTATAATTTCCCATGGGGAAAAGATAGAGAAATAAAGTTTAGGCTCTCTGAACTCAAAATTTGATTTACTATAGGGTCTGTCTGCCTTGCACAATGCTGTCTCCATCCCTGCAGTCATACTGCACCAGTGAGGACAAAACTGGTTTGGATTGGGCTGAGAGACACAGGCACAAAGAAGAACAAAGACAAAATTGGGTATAAGTAGTGGACCTTAAACCCCAGAGCTTTAGATCAATTCTAAACACAAGAGGAACCTTTGCAAAGGAGATGAGCTGGAGAGTTGTGAGGCGGACTACTGCCCCTTTTGCTGTGTGCTGTGTGGGGTTGGCCTGAAGTTGCTGCTTCTGCCAAGAAAAGGACAAAGACTGGAACATTGCTTTAAACCTGCTTGAAGAACAGTCTCCAAGAGACACAACGACTTCACCCCTAGCTTTCCTGAACCCTACTGCTAAGAGTTCTGACTTGTCAGGAGATGCCTTTCCGGTTTTGGGCCTCTGAAGGTTGTTCCTGCTTTTGGGAGCTGGAAGCAACTTGAAAGAAGCAAGAACAGCAATCCTTGACGCTGTCAGCACCACTGCCATGATGCTGCAACCTGTACCAGGGCCAGGGAAACCGCTTGCGAAGTGCACAACTCACTGCCCGGCCTGCACCACAGCTCTGACGTCCTTCGACGCCTGAAGTTATTGGTATTCCTGACACCAGTGCCTGCATCTTATTATCGCAGCACGGATAACCGCCGAGGATGACTCTGTGAACTTGCTAACTTCGCACCGTCACTGGAACTGATGCGCCATGGCTGACGTAACTGACTTCCCCTGTCCTGGATTCCACATGTCACATCCTCGTGGACACAATGCCTCACACCCATGTGGCAGCCAGGGAGCAGCATTAACCTCGGCACCGATGCCTCACCTCTATGAAGCTGTGCATCATCATAGACTTTGTCATCCGAAGGTACTGCTTGTTTGGGGGTCTATGTGACTCCATGCCCGACACTGCAGACCTCACGGTCGGCGTCTTACTTTGGATTTATTGCTGTCACGATATTGCAATAGCCCCAGGTGGAGCTATTTGTTTTCTACAAATTTTATTCTTGCAATTACTATTTTGAAGTGCTGTTTTACTACTTGTATGTTTGACTTTTGGTCTTATTGAGTTCAGATAAAGATACTTTATTTTTCTAAAATGGTGTGGTGTTCATTTGTTATGGTACCACTAGATTACTCTGTGTTTTGAGTACAAATACTTTACACATTGCCTTTGGGATAAGCCTGTCTGATCATGACACCCTACCAAGGGGGTGAGCAGAGATTATCTAAAGTGTGTCCCCCTTACTCTGACTAGAAGAAAGGGTCCCTGTTTCGACAAAGGTACCTTCCTCTGCCAACTAAAGACCCCCATTTCTAATAAAAATATTCAAAAAATCATGTTGGCCAAGGATGATGATAATTGTGTGTTGAGGAACCAGGGGCAGGATACTACTCAGGCCACCCAAAACGTAATAGATTGCTTAAGTGCTCATTTCCAGCCACCCTCAGTGAAGAAACCAGGGAAAGTATTCAAAAGGGCAGCCATCTCCCATTTTACTGTAATTGCTATTTTGAAAATGACACCTACAAATAAAAATGGAAGTAAAGAGGAGAGTTAATTTCAGCCCGAAGAACATATTAAGAATGTCATCAAAATAAGAAAAAACATACAACCTACAGAGAACAAAATAGAAACCTGCTAAGAAATTTAAATTTAAAAAACGTTCACAATAAACAGTAAAGAATCAAGATGTACAGAAAAAGCAATCTTTTAAATCTAAGTCAATGTACAGAACCATATTTCCATGATACTGGACTGTATGACTCAGGGTGCTGCGGCTTGGTGCGTTATATATGCAATTTTTATCTAGTTTTACTCTTTGCTTTTATATATCATGCTTTTTAGCTGGGGTATATTATTCAGAGTTGTGAAATGAGACTTATCATTCTAAGATGTTTATCGATTGATGAATTCTATGACTTATATGTACTTTAATGATTTATTGTGTTTAAATTGAATAAAGTATTTTTGGTTCGATTCGATTTAACTCAAAGTGGTTCAACTCTTTCTACTTTTCTAGTTCTGATGAAGAAAATAAAGCGGTGGGTCGAGAACAGAGACTGGACACAAATACAGTTTCTAGCAAGGAAATATATACTTTAAAACCGCAAATTCCATTTTTCTTATTGGCATCATCACCAAAGCAAACCTTCCGATTTAACGTGTGAAAGTAATTCTTCATTGAATTATTAATTTTAACAATGGACCCAATGTTGTGCAACCTTTATGGATCTTTTTCTTACTCATGAGGAGAACTATTCTTTGAACTGTCATTATATTTTGCAATAGTTCTATAATATCGTCGAACTGATACTTTTGTAATCAACTGATATTTATGTGGTTAAAATCTCTTTCAAATGTAGAAATGGTCAAGTATGCCATGAGACAACTGTGTTTTAATTCACAAATACGAGGGATGAACAATTTTTTTAATTTAGGCAAACCTTTTACAAAATGGGATTGATATATCTTTACTCCCATACGGTTTAAGAAATTCAGTAAATCATCATCAGCAAAGACTAATGTCCCAATATCGTTTACCATTGTCCTTAAAAGAAAGGACATTTTACTGTCTACTAGCAAAATGGAAGCAGACAGATCTTTGAAAGATCTTCAATTGCAGTCTAAGGAGTTAATGGGGATAGTTCTTGCTGGTGTGGCTCGTCATGGTTCTAAATTCAACCTGATGTTATTAAAGACGCTTGGTCCTCATATAGTTTCAATATAGCAGGCATGAAAAAAGTGTTAGTCCACCCAGATACTGTATCACTTCTTGGCTCATTCTTGATTATTTGCTTGCAAGAAACTTGGTCATGCAGTATTTTTTAAATTATTGATTTTAAAGTGTTCTCTGTTCCAGCCATTCCCTCTTTTAAGGATCATGCAAAATCCAGTGTGTGAACACTGTTGAAATATAAGATGAGGTAATGATCTAGAGTGTGTTTTCTGTTAAGTAGATATGCATAATAGCCCATTAAAATGCATTGTTTGCAATGTATATAGATCACTCTTCTGTAATTTTACTGAATGTCTGTTACCATTCCAGGAAGCTCTTTTAAATGTAAAGAGTTTTTTTCCTAGTTGTATTTCGTAGGGTTTTTTGGGGATTTTAATACCAAGTTCTATTCACGTATCTTTAACAAAAGTGGATTTAGGGATTTAGCCTAATTATGGAATCTTTCAGACCCTACTCTCTAAACTAACAGGAAAAATAAACATGTTTCACTATTATTAAATGGTAATGAGATCTACATTTGGCATTAGTTAATGGTGGATTCAATGACAAACGTCCAGATAGTTTTTCATGGAAAAGGGGAAGCATAAAACTGTTAATGAGGTTCTACCTTTATACGTTATTGTGATTCTAAATTAGTGTCTAGCATTAAGCTAAGTAAGAAGTTATGGAGTGATCGTCAGCTAAATATTGCCATTTGCTTACAAGATGAATTATTAAAAGTTAATACCAATTATAATGAGAGTATATGATCTTGCATAAATAGAATTATGAAAAATGGGAAAGTCTTGGATGAGGCGAAAAGCCTAACAATTCAACTTCCTGTGGTACCTCATCTGAGATTATAAATATTCCCTCATTTGAAAATCTTGTTTTTTTGTGTGTATGAAATCTACTAACAAATTGAAGCAGTATTAAACAATCATCATCTATATTTAATAAAAAATCTCTCAAAGGAAATCTGTTGATAATAAAAAAAAGAAGCTAGAATTGCAAAATGATGGTGTCAATTCAAAGAGTCCTTACAACTAAAATACCTATAACGTATACTATATATTTGCAAATTGCCTTGCAAAAGACTGTTAAAAAAAACATTTGACTGGATGAAGAGCGCTGGTGGGTGTACAGAGAATAGTTGTACAACATTACCAATCCACGTAATCCATTAATGGAAGTGAAATATATTTTCTTCAGCATTGTTACATGGAGGCACGTATCCATAGAAGAAATTAGTAAAGTAATGAACGAGCTAAATATATTTGGAGCTGTAGGCCCAAATGGCATTTCTGTTCTTATATTTAAGTTCTACCATTGTTACACGCCCAATATATCTTAATTAATTATTTAATTTTTGTTTTAAATCTGGCTTGATAGAAAATTCCTGGAAAAGGAGTAAAATTATTCTGTTATTCAAATAAGTCAACTTGAATAACACAAAGTGATTGTCTGTTGGCAATTCTGAACGTAATAGGAACAATCTTTGCCAAATGTCTTTTTGGCTAGACCATCCACCTGGGTAAATCTAAATGATCTTCTCCCGTTTGAGCAATGTAACTTTAGGGAGGTTTGCTCAATAATGGATCATATTTTATGCTGAACAATGATTGCTCAAAATGATGTCAAAGTAGGAAAATTAAAACCATATATGGCATTTGTCGACTTTAGTAATTTCTCTCATGAAGTCGAATGGCAACGGTTATGGCAAAAATGAATACATTGTGAATCCTTAATTCTTTATTATGACCCATGATTGATTTGTATTCCGATAATTGGGAGAAAGACTTATTGGGCTCAGGGTTAGAATACACTTCCTGCATTTCAGTTTTAAATGGTTTGAAACAGAAATACATTTTATGTCCAGTGTTATTATTTTTTATATTTATCCGACTTTCCCAAACAAATTATAACGGTTAACACAAAGTCTCCAAAGTTGGGCACTAAACCAATTTCATTATTAATCTATGCCAATGCTTTGATCTTGATATCCGCTACTGCAGCTGGCCCCTAAAAAAACAGCAGGATGTGCTATCACATTATTAAGAAAATTGGAATTTAACAGTGAACAAGGGAAAGGCAAAAATTACGATTATGGCAGCCTCAGGTTTGAATTCACAAAATCAATGGTATTAAAATGTTTCTAAATTAGAAGTTGTGAAGGCTTACAATTATTTAGGGATGAATATTTCGAATAACTTTTTCTGGGTGAATAATATTAAAGGCCAAATTGCCAATGCAACAGCAATAGGATTTGGCCTTGAGATTTTTTTTTAACTCCATTGGGGGAAGAAATATCCCTGCTATACCTCAGGTGAATGTAGCAAAGATACTATCTGTAGCTCTATATGCAGAAAAAGTCTCACCTAATCACAGCCATGA
Organism: Lissotriton vulgaris; assembly: GCF_964263255.1. Lineage (NCBI taxonomy): Eukaryota > Metazoa > Chordata > Amphibia > Caudata > Salamandridae > Lissotriton > Lissotriton vulgaris. The sequence goes on along the minus strand of NC_141697.1, from coordinate 1,085,281,701 downwards.
AGAGGTATGCTAGTATTGAATCTTCAATATGGAAATCTTACTTCGGTGTGAGGCAGTCATTTTTGATTGAGATGATTAGCTTGCAGCTGGCCTAATGAGTATTACTTTTAGAGCACATCGTCATATTTGACATTATGCCTTTCGGCTCTTCATCAGCCCTGAAAAGTGCATTAAAACTTCTTTGGACAGTTTTTATGCATTATTATCTTAAGATTTCTACTTTTACAAAATTAGCAAGTTTTCAGGAAACACATTTTTGCAAATAACTCAATTAAAATATTATCTCAAGTTGAAGAAATTAATTAAATTAAAAAGTTATCAAAATGACCTGTTGTATTGTAGCCGTATTACTATATTACAAGACTGCAAATGAATTGTTTATCCTCTAGTTTTGGTGTAATCAAATTTTATTCAAGAGCAAATCAAGAACCGCATGTCAGAAATAATTTTACAAAGTTGAAACATGGGTCACTTCAATTAGGAGTAAACTCATAGTTAAAAAGTGTAGGTGCACAAGACTCATAGAGCTGTTAATTTTACAATGCAATGGTGCAAGATAAGCTCCAAGTTCTTTTCTTTTGTCCAGGTGATAAAATATGCCTGTGAAATGCACAAAGAGGCCTTCTTTCTTTCAAAAACAAAATCATTTTTTTGAGCAGGATGAATAACAACACAGGGAAACTACAGTTGATAAAAAATAATCTGTTGCATAATGAACATATAATTATCAATGCTGACAATGCAAACAGCATCAGGATCAAATTAATACCACCTTTCCAGTAAAAATTAATCAATAGCAGCAATACCTTGTATGAATGTGCAAACGTGCAAAAAGATCAGATCTAAATAAAGTGCATTTACTAGTTCATGTATTATAAAATCAAGCAGCAAAAATGTTCAATAATGTTAAAAAATATCTGACAGTTCAAAAGTAGTCTAAAACTCCACTGAATAAGTTGCACATTTACTTTAAAAGTTCAAATTGCAATAGCAGCAATACCTGGTATTAAAGTGCAAAAGTGCAAAAATTACAAGTCAGAGCAGAATGAAGTGCATGTTTTCGTTTATACATCAATATCAAGCATCGAGCATGTATAACTTCACTGAAGAGCTTTTGCAGCACTTACTTAAAACGTGTAATTATGAGTTTGATGAGAAAAGAGAACCACAAAACATTATAGAGTGCAGAAAACTGCATTAGTGCTAAGTAGTGCCCCCATACGCTTACTTTTAGGATATGTAAATATGTGCTGCAAAGCTTAGGAACCTAAAACCATTCTCATCGACCAATTCCATATTCTTAAATACAAATGTGCATTTTATCGTAAATTAACACCAGTCTCCAACTCATAGCAATAATGGGAATCACCGGTCTCACATAGATCAATAAGTAACCTAGGCTGGTGGTACAAGTTGAAACAAACTAAGATGAAGAAAACAACACCCAAATTGCCCTAAATCTCTGAAGAGCCCCTACCCACTTTGAAAAGGCCTCTTCAATTGCTTGGGTCCTGGTCATTTTACTAAACCATTGATGGTATGATGGAAACATAGCTGTTTTGCAACACTGCAAGATCAGCGAAACAGCCACTGCAGTAGCTATCAATATAAAATACTCATGGTATTTACACAGGTGGTGTACCTCATGTAATAAGCTAAACAGTGCCAACAACGTTGATGGGGAAATCATAGTTTTGGTATTACGACTAATTGCATGAAAGACCTCACTCCAAAATTGCAGTAAGCAATGGTAATTTAAAAAGTTGTATTCCCAGCCCCCCCTGCGGATTGTAATACACCTAAAGCACTGGTCAGGAAGAGATGGAAACATCCTATGTATTCTGTGTGTTGTGTAGTATGCTATCCATCTTGATATTAACTCCATTCTTTTAAAATGTACAGCTATTAATGATCCATGCCCTAACTCACTAAGAAACCGCCATTCTTTACTTTTAAACCTGCAATTAGTTTCCTGGAAAATTGTTTGCTACAGTTCTGGTAGTAGTTTCTATGGGTGTGCAGGTGTAGTAGATGGTATCAGTTCTCCACCCCAAACCTTTTGTCATCCCACCTATAGGTGGCAAAATCGATGGATTGGTGTGAAATCTAACCTCTAGGGGCTCAATAAAAAAGGTCAAACGAAGCGAGGACAAAGGCCATCCCTGACAGGTGCCACGCTTTTTCTTCAAAGCCCCAGCCTCCTTTGTGTTGATGATGGTCTTAGTCTCCACCCCACTAAGGATCGCCTTAAGCCTATTTATAATCAGGGACAAAAATCCCAATTTTCTAAGACAAAAAACTGTGCTTTACAGTTTACAAGGTCAAACACCTCTTCTGTGTCCATCATTGATACTGACATCTTCCGGTTGTTAACTGTAATATAATCAATAGCTTGGGTCAGAAAAAAGATATTGGCTGCCAATGATCTTTTGGGAAAACCCCATTCTTATCCTGATGGATCATCCATTGTGCAATTGATTCCGCCCAAACATTTTTATAATCAACATTTAGTAAACTTATAAGGCGGTAAGAATTGGGCTTTGTAAGGTTCTTAACTTTTTGGAGATAGCTCACTATCACTTACTCTTTGAAATTCTTTGAAATTGGTACCTTATCCTTGATTCAATAAAAAAGGATTGTTAAAAAAGGTTGCAGCTCTACTTCAACAACCTTATACATTTTGGTGGGAATGCTGATGCTCAAACTGGCTTTGGTGTTAGCCATGTTTTTGAGGGCAGCTGCAAATTCACAGGACTCTATTTTCTTAATAAATGTGCTTTTTGGGTGCTGGAAACTTGCACTAGTAGCACTGAAGCAAAATATTGCTATAAATCTTGAGCTGTGATTATTTCAGTTTCCTCATGAATAAACCTATAGTGGCAAAGTAATACCACTGCTAGCCCCTCACTATCAACCCCTATGACTCCTGTGACAGGATCTCTAACTTGGGTGATTAGTTGCCTACTCTACACAGTTTTTTTTCGACTATGCCAAATATTTCCCTATGTGCTGACTCTCCTTGTGGAGCTTCTGTTGAAAATGTTTTACTTCCTTTAACTTCTTGTAACAGAAAGAAGTCCCTAAGCTCTTGCTTTGCCCTGGCTAGCTGATCTTTTTGTTTGCTGGCAATCTGTTGAATAATAAGGACCTTTTAATAGCTTTATAATTTTCCTCATAGTACTCTCTACTGCTGCTTGGAGCTTCTGAAGTTTGTAAGACCAGACCATAGCTAATGTTGGTTTATAAGCTTAAACCTGCCCCCTGAATGCAGCCTTGAATACTTCCATTACCATAAAATTGTGAGCAGTGTTGGAATAAAATGCCTTGTGTCACTTAACCATTTTTGATCTGAGAGCAAGAATTTATCAAATTGCCATCTTGGCCTCTTTTTCTGTGCTGTGTCAAAAATGACCATGATAGAAGCTATTGAATGATCTGAGAAGGATCTCTATCATCCCTTTTTTCAATAGTTATGTAAAAAGGAAAAAAAATCAAATAGTGAGGCTGGTCCAAACCTACGATAATATCAAGTTTATTGTGTGAAATCAGGATAATCAAGGCTCCAATGATTCACCAGGGAAAGGTCTTGCTTAATTACATTTAAAAACATGGCTTAAGCTGTCTCTTGGATTCATTAGAGGCATCTAGAGTAAGTGGGTGCCATGACTTAGTACCTAGTGCCCCACGTGTGACTCCTCTCTTTGCAATGAACAACCAAATCTTGATCAAGAAAACAAAACAAAAAAAAATGAGAGAACATTGCATGATGAACCCCCTTTTCCCCCTATAACCAAACAGAGTCCCCCTTTGCCTTATGCTTTAGCCACCCCTGACAAAAGGGCCTGAACCTCTACAGCTATTGTAAAAAATATGGAATTGGCCATCCCTGAGTACCTTCAATTAGACTGATGTACCAGAGAGTAGTTTAAACTCCTAAATCAATTCTTTAAATGCCCTACGGTGATTTGCCTTTGCAACAGATACATCTAAAACACTTCCATATGAATGTTATCAGCAATAGTGAAGACGTTTTGAAAAATTGCTACAGCTAAGCTCTGTTGCTTGAGATGAAAGTCAGACAAGTTCACCAGAATTATCTGAGGGTATTTTGCTTTGGCTGGCCTATGAGCTAGGACCCTATGTTTCTTATGTTTGTCATGTCAGAAGGTGTGCCTGGTAAAATAAACTTCTTAATCAGCTAATTAATTAACTGTGGGATGCTCTAAATGTCTGCTTGTATCTCACTTGTATGTACCCTCAGGAATACCATTAAATCGAAGGTTAGAACATCATGAATGACTCTTTATTTCCTCAGCCCAACCCTCTAGTTGACATATGGTTTTTTGCTTAAAAGTAATGTCCGTGTGGTATGACACAATCTTGTGCTCCAGATCTGATATTCTTTGGTCGGCCTTCTGGAACAATGTTGGTATCTGAGTGAAATGCTCCTCTATCTTGGCTAGTCTTCAGTGTAATATTTAAAATGTTTGTTGCACCTTTGATTCACGATCTTACGCCAAAATAGTTTCTAGCACTAGTTGTAGTTACTCTGTTTGCTCTTCAGCTAGCTGATAATCGAGATGAGTGTTGTCTGCCTGAAGATCTAGAGACATCCATTATGGACACCCCACATCTGTCTGTGCCCCTCCCTGATGTCTATTCTGAGTTTGGGGTAGGGATTGAGCTGTTCCACTTGGGGATGTGTATGGTGGATTAAAATTGCCAGTCTCCTTATTGTCTCTATAAGTTAGGGGTCCCATATCATTCTGCCACTGATCCTGCCCTATGAGACCATCGATGACTTGTGCCTGTACCACTTTAGAGGATCATTTTTGAAAAAGGGAGAGTTCTTGGGTCTTGTGGCCATCTTCGCGGGTTCAACACTGAATCCACCATTATATCACCTGCCTGATGTGGAACCCTGGCTGTAAACTTCTAGCCTGAGACTGCCCTTGGACTACAGCAGAACTAGATGACAATAAAGGGGTTTTGTCCTTTACAGACACTGGGGCTTGGCAAGCTCGCTGTCTTGCGTCTGGCTGGCATGTTGCAGTGGAGTTGTCATTGTGGCACTTCTTTCTCTCCAGCCTGCCACAACGTTTTAGAGCACCTTTTTCTTTTGCTTCAGCACTGCGGGAGTGCTTGGCGCATGCACTGACAACTTTGAGCGGTGCTGCCGCATACTACTGGGATGTGTAATCTGCCCTATGGGTCCTTCACATAGAAATTCTGTTCCAAAGGATGTGTGCACTTTTTTTTCCAAAACATTAAAGTTAAATTGTTTCTTCACTATTGGTAATAATCAATTCTCTCTCTTTTGATTTTTTTCATCAAAATATTTAATTCATATTTTGGTCTCCATAGTTATTCCATATTATTCATACTTCGTTATATCCATACTATTCATTTAGATTACATTTCACTTTTGGGTGAAATAATTTATACATTTATTAACTGTTTTAGCACTTGCCTCTCATTTGTAAGATTCTGTCATTTTATTATCATATGTTTTGTTTTGTTTCCCTAAATGTGGTGTAAAAATTGTAGGTTATGAATTTCTTTTAGTATATCACCTAGGTGCTTAATCTCTGATAATTGACTTTTTGTTCATTGCATTCCATTCTGTTTGCTCTTTTCCCAAGGGTAAATAGATATTAGGTATACATTTTCCTTATTATTTGGTCATGTGGACCCACTCCTGCCAGGCCTAGATAATTCTTGTCTTAGTTGTCATTAAACACAACCTAGGATTACTTTAGACAAACTCCTTTGTATATAAGGAGTTTACCTAATGTAACTCTTTTGTGATGTTTCCACCTGAAACAAATCTACCTCCTTGTGTATATAGGAGAGATATTAGCTGTTAATGCATTGCCATTGCCGCAAGTCATATGACCATCAGAGATAATGTGCCTTTCTGTGATTACCTCTTCACCAATCCGCTATACCCACAGATTATTAAGCTTTCTTTCACTAGCATAAACTAAAAGGCTACTGTTATGATACACACACACACATTGATTAAAGGTTTATGTATTATTTCGGAACTAGAACTCCAACTACACATTGTAGCAGAAAACAAGTCAGTAGTACATTAATTCTAACATATGTTTGCAGCAAAGGAATGCAATGATATTACTGTAGAATTTCGTTTCCAGATTTTAAAACTAATAGTGATTTGGAGAAGTATTCATTTCATGGGGAACTTATTTGAACAAAGACATACCACCTATCAACTAACCAGTGACAATCCTTCTATGCTTGGGAAACAAGATGTTGCAGGCTAAACTTCTCCATAAAAATTACCTGTTGCAACATGATATCAAGGTTATTAAAAAGCTATACACTTTTATTTCCTTGTTCCCTCTTTCAGCCTCAAGAATTCTTTGGAGGGACAGAACTTTGACAGAATTCCCTTGAGGTGTCTTGGTATAGGCTAACTGAACTTCTATTAGTTTACATGTTGGCTGCAAATATATGATTTAGATGATTCTATATACATCCCAAAACCTATACAAATCAATTTGAAAATGGGTGATATTCAGACAAATACTACACCTATGATTTGAATGTGAAATTGCTAGCTGCCAGCATTACAAGTAGTATACTTCAGATTTAAATTAATTCTTTGAGTTGTGAACTATACTACTCTAATCATTCTTAGTGTATATTATCTTATGTATCAGTTTTAAAAGGTGGGTTTAATGTCGTCAATTATGTGCCATCAGAATTCAGAATTGGAAACATGGTGCGGGGCAGGGAGAGAGGCTCAATACTGTACACCACACATGTATTCAATGAATAATGTCCATAGGCTACAGTGTCAAATTTATATATGATCTCAGTTATCTCATAGGTGTATTGAGTGCATATTTTAATTCAGTGAAGAAAATAGGTTTTAAAAAAACAGGTTGGTAATGCAAACCTTTATTACTGTATCTACTCAGTCTTATTGAAATAAACAAGTTCTGCAAAACATGTCGGTTATACAGACTATCATTGCCAGCACATGTCACCCTACATTAGTACAGCATAAGCTTTCTTTAAAACGAACAAGATAGAGGACAAGAAATTAAATGATGTTGGTTTCTGAGCATCAAATATGGTCTATTTTCAGTTATTGCCATCCGTGCTTGCTATCCGTAGCAGTTTACAGAACTCTTTATACTGTGTTCTTACTGTTTTGGTTTAATTGTTTACATTTCAGGTACTGTTATAGTTTCTTGAAAAACAAACATTTTCAGTCATTTGAAGATTTTCAGCACATTTTATAGTATTTCATACTTGCCCTGGGACTACTATTGCATTGTGCAATATCTGATTTGATTGTATCCAGTAAATTCAATAGAGTCTATTTTTCTCAAACAGGTATATTGGCTCATTGTACCATACTCAATGTCAATTACTACAATAATTGTTATTGTGTAGTGGTATGTTTTTGTACTTTCTAATTTATCTTAACTGTGTATTCTGTACATATCACCTCTCTGGATATAGTGTAGTTATTGCTAAAAAGGTTTAGTAGATACCATCTTTGAATGGTGATTTATTTTACTTTGTTGTGCTGTCCTCTTTACATAAAACATTTATTACGGTAAGCATCAAACAGCTTGCCCAAATCTATCTTCTAAGTTAAGGATGATTAAGTCACCACCTTTTTCTATTGGGTTCAGTGAACCTTGATGGCTAACTCCAAGTTACCTTGAGATAAGTCTCATTTATAGAAACATATGGATTGGTGTCACTACAACGCATGCTTTTACATCGCATGCCTTTACAACGCGGTTTTTACCACGCAGTCCATTACAACGCATAATGCTTTTAGGCGCTGGATAGTGAATTATTTAATTTACTATTCCAACTCCAGTCCCCGTGGATAGCAGGGAAGGTGTTGGATAGTAAATTAAATATATTCCCTATCCTAGAGCGCCCCCCAGCGCAATGCATTGTAATGGTATGCGTTGTAATGGTTGCGATGTAATGGTAGTGCGTTGTAAAAAATGCGTTGTAAGTGATGTTCCCCAAACACATTGCTCCTGTAAATATTCCATCTAGAAGAACCCGATTTCACAATGAGTCAGCCCAACCATTTCTGGAGAGAAATGAAGGTGCAAGGATAATCATTGTTACTTCTCTCCCTATGTTTACCATATTAACTTAGGTGATGTTTCCAAGGCAAGTATTACGGTATTCATTTGTATTTTATTTTGTCACATGTCCCCAGATTCTATGGTGGACTCTGCCTTTTGAATGGTTAATGCGTAACGCTTGTCCAGTTTAAGGTAGGCATGGCCAGCACAAGTAACAGAGGCAATGCAGGGTGAGGTAGTGGACGGGGAAACCATTTACCTTGAGCTCGCTGCATTGCCGTGTTGGCGATGGGGGGGGTGCAAGGTAAGTGGTTTTATTTTTTTAAAATGTTATTTTCTATCCTGTTACCTGCCCACTAAACCCCACCACCCTGCCCTCGTCCCACCCTACCACCCCACCGCTGTTAACTGTGCCAGACGCAGCTGGCTGTAGGTTGATCAGATCAAGGCTAAGTTGTTCAATAACTCATGGTTGAGATCAGATCCGCCATATAGAGAACATTGGTTGTGAACTGAAATGGTTATGTCTGATTTCCAGTGGTTGCTGGTGAACTTTGAAAGTGGTGAGGGGAAAATTAATGACTTTAATTCCCATGTGTAAATGTAACAAGTGAACCGGACACATAGTACAGAGAGTCCAGGGGATTCATCAGAGAATTTAAAAAAAAAGAAAGTAGGGCAAAACAATAACATTTCCAGCGGCATTTCTCAATAAAATTGGCTGAATGGCAAAGTTATTGTAGGCTTTTCTAAAGAGACACTCATGAAATGTTTCAAAAGAGCTCTGTTGTAAGCAGTGACACTAACTATCTCCAAAGACGTGGATACCGGGCGGTAAAGCATGACAAAAAGTAAGCAGAGAACAAGATAAAGGAGATGCAAGAAAGAAAGGACAGAGTGACACAATACAAACAGACAGGGGAGAATGCAAAATACTGTAGTGCAAGACATTCCCAAGGGAAGTGGAGCCAAAGACAAATAGTGCACTGTGAGAAACCAGGGCTTTTTATGATGTTCCCCCACTTTTTTCCCCCATTTTGACTCCTAGATCCTGGTTTTCTGACTCTGATGGTGCCCTGGACTCTGCTAACCAAACCCAGGACCTATGCAAACGCAAGAGTACATAGCAATTAGGTGTAATTACAATTGGTACTGACAACCTACGTGTAAGTCCCTAGTATAAGGTGGGGCATGTGGATTTAGAGGCCCGGCAGATTTGATGCATTCAAGTGTGCACTGCTGTGCGGCCTGATGTCATTTTCATAGTCAGCTCTGCTTTGCAGGCGGCTTTTAAAATTACAATTATATGCAAATTCGACTTTCAAATTCTTACCCTTCCTTATTCTTGTAATCGTCACCCCTAAGGTCTCCCCTTCTTGTCCCAGGGGCAGGGTGCCTTGTAACTATAAGCAGGGGCATTATAAAATATGTTTTATATGCTCTGGTAAGGGAAAAACTGCCACTTTAATTTTCCCCATTGTACCACACTAGCTCTATAGGCTAACATGGGAAGGCCTCATTAAACTTCATTAAACTCTAACTATTGACAGTAGTGAGCTAACATGATACTTCAAAATGTTTAAGTAATAATTAGAATAAATCTAACAAATTGCTAAGGTTCGATCAATTATAACTATTGCAAAATAAAGTTATTGACCTTGCTTTTCTGTTGTGCCAAATCCAGCCTTCTAACAGCCTCTCCTGATTGGCTTAACCAGTCTTTACCAGGCTGAGCCAAACTGCTCTGATTAGGTGTGAAGTGGGCTGCACTGAGACAGGGGAGGTATGTGTTGGAATGGGAACTGTTGCTGCCAAGCACAGGTCTGGAAGGGGATGGGTAACCAAACTGGTCTCCAAAGATGAAAAGACAGTTTAGGACCAGAACAGGCCAAGCCCCAATTTCTGAACAGTCAGCAATATGAGAGCCCCAGTAATTAAATAAGACGAGGGGCTGGAAGTGGCTTGTTAGGGAAGGTTAGCCCACCAGTAGGTTGGGTTAGCCAGACCTTAAACTACAGGAGAGATTTTCTCCTTCTTGTATTTTGACAAACTGTGCTTTTTGTGATGAAAATATGCCACACTTTTGAGGGAGTTGTTTTACCTGAGGGTGGTACCCTTTACCCCATTGGTCAGGGGTACCCCCTGCTTGTCATCCCTGAAGCATGGATAAATATGGGGCAGCTACCCAGCCACTCAGAACCCTGCTTGAAGGAAACAAGAATAAGAAGGACTGTCCCTGCTACACACTTTGGGCTTCATTAAAAGAAGGACTTTGACTGACTGTAAATATTTGAGCAGTGGACTTCCTGAAGGCAATAGGTTAAAAGAGCTCCTCCTACATCATCTCCAATGAGAAGAACCCAGCTGGACTGGGTTCAATGGATTTAATACTAAATTAAAATCTCCTCCTATAATGATTTGATCATTTACATCAGCTAGTTGGAGAAACAAGGATTGAAGATGGGACGGATCATCTACGTTCGGGCCATAATAGCTAGCAAGAGTAACCCAAGTGGCTCTAATCTTTGCCCTAACCACGACCCATCTGCCATAGGGATCTACTACCACTTTCCCTATGGTTACCCAATTGCTCTTCCTAAAAATAATAGCTACACCTTTTACTGGGAGCGTTTGTGTTGAGGAAAAGCAGTGTTCAATCCAATTATGATTTTTAAGTATTGCTGCTCACTCTTCCTTAAGGAGGTGCGACTCTTGAATAAAAGTAACATCTTGACTAGTAAGACGCAGGTATTCTAAAATTTTTCTTCTTCTAGCCTGGAATCTAAGCCCATTCACGTTCCAGGATGAAATCCTTAACCCTTGAAAGCTGCTCATGGATTACAGAAAACAGAGACCGCTTCCGTGCAACGGTACTTTGGCCATGACATTTCATATTTCTGAGCACACTTTTGAAAATGTGGAATTTTTTATTTTTTCCAATAAGGCACCCCCACCCAGTGAAACACATTTTTTATGTTATTTATGTTTTGGTGCATACCCTCAAAACATCCCTCCCTTCCCTCCCTTGGGGACCCTCCCTTTTCTCTAGAGGCATACTAGGCACCTCTCTCCTTTGGCCTCTCCTCTTTCCAGGTCCTACAGGGAAATTACATATCAGTTACATTTTGTGTCTTAGTTTGACAAGCTTTTAATCTGCGTAGTCCAGGAGCTAACTTCTTCTGGAACTTTGAAATGGAACATCTTGTTCTTCCACATAACCTTCAGGGAGGCAGGGAATTGGAGTTTAGCGGTATCCCCTAGGTTTTTTAACTCCTGAATCTGCTTTCCCAATTCCCATTGCCTATCCTGGGTGGTACGTGAGATGTCCGATCTAAGACGAAAAGACCAATTTGCCTTGTTACATTCCCCCTTTTTCAAACCCTGTGAAAGAATATCTTCTTTTAAACAGTAAGATTTCAAGTTCACCAATATTTTTCTTGGCAATTTCTAACCCGGCCATCTGGTAAAAGGGTCTCGGTGGACCCTCTGGATATCATCTGGTAGGGTCGATTTATCAATTTCAAGGTGAGTGTCGCATAGGAGATCTATTATGAAGGACCTTTTGTCTCCACCTTCAAAGTCCCCTGGGATATTTAAAATCCTAAGGTTGTTTCTCCTAGTGTTATTTCAAGACTCTCTAGTTTATCTGCTAAGAGTTTGTCTTTCATTTTTAGCCTCCTAATCTCCCCTGTATTTTCTGTTATTTGTTTTGTGAGGTTCTCCACTGTTGACTCCACTGCCTCAACTCGACCCAAAAGATAATTTAGTCTAGTTTCCAAAGTCTCGCAAGTTCCTTGAATCTTTAGTTGGTTTGTTTCAGATATTGAGAATTTTTCTCTCATCTCTGAAATCAGATTATGAGCAAATTCTCTGTCTTAGTAGTAGACCCTGTTTCTAACTCTGGGAGATCTCTGCCTTGGGCTGGGGGGTTGATTACTGAGACATCAGGCATAGCGTTGAAACTCTGGGGAGTAGCTGGAGATACAGAGATAGTAAATGTAAATGTAAATGTAAATGTAAATGTGGGTGTACTTGTAAAGCGCACTGTGACTCCAAGGAGTATCCTTGGGCTGAAAGACCGCTGGGGAACCCGTCCTGGTTTTCCCTGTGAGATGGTCCCTTTCTGGGTATCTCCAAGGTGAAATCAGGCATCCCCGGTGTCTGTGGGGGGCCGTTGTAGAGATGAGGCAAGCTTAATGCCCAGAGTTGCCGAGAGTGTTCCCTGGATAGAGTAGGCACCGAGGTGAGAATTATCGAGTCCGTTTGACCCTGGTCCACAACTCTGCCGTGTCAGGAATTGAACCCTGGTCCCAGGCCGTTCTCTGCTTACGGGCCTGCCACCTCTAACCAGTGAGCCACACCACTCCATAGTGGCGCCTAGTGCAGTTTTTGACTTCTGCACTGCTCCCAAACTTTGATTGCTTTGTGGCGGGACCACTTTGTCTTTTAGCCCTGCTCAGACAGAGAAGCTGTTTTCCAATGGTATCAAAATTTCACTTTGCTCTATGACTCCCAATTCCCTTCCAGCACTCTTATCTCCAGAGGGTCTTATATTCAGATTCAGATTTGTATTAACTGAACTTGTCTGTGTATTTTGAGGTTTTTGGGCCAAGGATTGTACCTAAGATAGGTGCTAAGGGAGGGAGTAACACGGGAACTCACAAAACTAACTATTCCCTCTGACAGACTTACACCCCTCAGTGGGGGTCACTTTCTCCTTTTGTATGACTATTGGGATACGGTCTCCTTGAGTACTCTCAATAGGGGACAGTTCTTTGCCCAAAATGCCTCTACTCCGCAGGGTGTACCTGTTTGTAGCGCTGTATTTTAAAAGTTGACGCTTTTCTCCCCCACCATTTAATCCAGAGATTTCCACCACTTCTGAAGGGCTCTCTGCCAGCAATGGAGTGGGACCCCAGGGTCGACCTCACCACCTTTGATGGCCTTCGTGGTACTACAATCCCCTTTCAACAACCATGCCCCCTTCTTTCTCCCCCTTACTGGTTGCATCAGTGAGAGACTCTCATCTCCTGACACGCTGCTCCTGCTGTCTGTGTGTTTTGCGGGGGCTGAAAGTATGAGAGGACTTCCAGCACTGGGATATCCAATCCTGGCTGCTGCCCTACGTCCTCTCGCTAGCTGTGAAGCTGCCTCGGCCCAGGTCCCACCTCGCAGAGGTGGAACGTCACTTCCAGGAGCCACCGCTGCAAAAATGACCACAACACCAGGGGACCAGCAAAGACCCCACGCCACAGAGACGCTGTGCAAAACAAACAGAGTTACCGCCGAAAAAACGCCGAGAGCGTTGAAAGCGCGAGCAGCGAAACCACACCTTTGAAAGACGGCACAGCCATGGGCTGCGAGCAAAGAGAAGTCCAGAAGTTAAAGAGACAAACCGGCAAATTTGTACGTAAGGGGGTAAAATGGGGACATAAAGTTAACCCCTGGTTAAATATACAGGCCTCATAATAGCTCATATCGGCTCCTCATAGTGTGTAGACGCTCATCTTGTGCTACTTTCCCGTTGACGTGGAGAGCGATAGAGCCACGACAGCTCAGCAACCACTGACGGCTGCCATGTCCCCCCCTTAGTACTAAATCCTACTAAAGACTCTACGTCTAAAAGAGCTGTAGGGGCAACCCCAAAAACCCGTAAATTACTTAAACAACTAATGTCAGAAGAGGGTCTTATAGACGTATGGAGGGAAAAATGCATGGGTCAGGACTGATAGGGGGTAAGTATACTTACTACAATAAGAAACAGGGTCACCATTCAAGATTTGATTTTTTTCTTGGTGGACCGTATTACCTGCAGGGATACGAATAAAATTACCCATTTACCAGAACATTTATCTGACCATGCTGCAATTTCATTAGAAATTACGATACAACAGCATGCTACCCCTCGCAGATGGACTTTAAACCGGGTTATACTGCTTGAATCCACAGTTATCAATACACTAAAAACCGCTACAGCAGAGTTTTTAGTTTTCAACAGAAGCTCAGCCGCTTTTACCACTAATTGGGACTCCTATAAGGCCTTTTTATGGGGTTTACTAATCTCACAATCAGTCATATACAATAAAAAATCAAGAGAGGATATTGGAAAAATAGAAGCTAAAATTGCCCAGAAATCTTTAATACTAGAACAAGTACAAACTGACCTGGTTACTCTGCAACAGTTATCTCTGGCTAAAAATGAGTTAAAAGACTTTTTAGAGGCAATAAATAAGAAAAAATGGGAGGCAAGTAGACTCGCCCACCAGGACTACGGCGAGGGGTGTGGAACATTTTTGGCGTGGAAAACCAAATCGGACCTGGTCAGAAATAGTGTGAGTAGCCTTAAATGTCCAAACACTGCGAGCATCCTAGCAAAAGACATTGATATCGAAGAAGCTTTTGTAAATTTCTTCTCAGATTTATATTGTGAAGATTTAAGCCCCTCGCAAGAGATGCTGGAAATCTTTTTTCAAGGGGTCAAATTTCCCATTGTACCTGTTTTACACAAGGAAAAGCTGAACGACCAGATCACGATAGAAGAAGTGGCACAAATAATTAAAACATTAAAAAAGGGGAAAGCTGCAGGTCCGGATGCCATCCCTAACGCAATTTATATTGCTTTGAAAGATGAACTGGCACTGGCGCAGGAAATACCATTATCGTGGAATGAGACAACCATCACGTTAATTTTGAAGCCAAATAAAAACCCGCCAAACTGCGAATCTTATAGACCCATCTCACTTTTAAATAGTGATCATAAAATCTACACCCAAATCCTTACAAAAAGACTAGACAAAGTAGCAGGCTTAATGATACATCCTGATCAAAAGGGCTTTGTAAAAGGAAGGCAACTGAAAGAACTAACACAGGACCTAATATGGGCGACAGATTTGGCAAATGTTTTCCATACTCCACTGGCAGTTTTAACATTCGACGCAGCCAAGGCCTTCCATAGGGTCATATGGCCCTTTCTAATCGAAGTAATTAACCGCTTTAAATTGGGAGGTAGCTTTGTAGCGGCAGTTAAAGCTCTCTAAAGATCCCTCGGCAAGGATACTTGTTAATGGGAATCTAACAAAGCCATTCCCGGGTCTTCCGAGGGACCAGACGAGGCTGCCCCCTTTCGCCTCTCCTTTTCAATCTCTATATAGAACCCTTGGCCTGCAAATTAAGATCATATTAAGCTATTCCACCTTTTATTTGTATGGGTTGGGAGAAAAAGATAGGGCTCTATGCAGATGATTTAATGATCCTGACAGGAGACTTGGAACAAACGCTTCCAGATATTTGGGCACAGTTAAAACATTTTGGGAAGGTATCAGGCTACTCTATAAACCAGCAGAAAACCGAGCTGATGCTGTGGAACTCCCCCTATAAGAGCACACTTTTAAAAAAACAAATAAGATATTTCGGGGTTCAAATAACAAAAGATATTGATAAGATCGCTCAATTACATTTTGAGAAAACCCTTCACAGTGTAGAACAGCAAATGCAGGCATGGGAGAAATTTCCTTTGTCAATTATAGGCAGATCTAAGCTATTAAAAATGTCGATCTTACCAAGGTTTACCTTCCTTTTCGACACAATCCCCTCAGAATTCCACAGAACTTGGTTTAAGAAAGCACAAGGGATCTTCTCCTCATTTATTTGGGGAAGGAAGACCCCTAGAATTTCACAAAGGAAACTCAGGAGAAAGAATTCTAATGGTGGCATAGCTACCCGGGATCTCTATCTCTACTACTGTGCTTTCCATCTTAAAAGCCTTCGCCAACTCCTTAATAACTCCCAGACATATACCCCTCTTTTTGTAGCCTTAACTAGGACTTTTAATCTTCAAGCCGATTCATTCCTTTTGAAATGTGGCCACCCAAAATTCTAAAAAAAGTGAGGCTGAAGACTCTCACTGCTGCTCTAAAAGTTTGGGTTCAAACAAGGTCGATACTGGATATACCGTACTACAATCAGGAATCACCTACATGGGGCTCCCCGGGTATCCCGGCATGCTTGCAAGATAGTTTGACTTTACCACTACGCAGAGCTGGGATAGCTAAATGGGGAGAGCTGATAGTGGAAAAAGACCTAATTCCATCTCAGTGTTGTTCTGCCTTAACAAACAACACTGTTTCAAAGTTTAAGTACGTGCAAATCTTTGGCTGGTCAAAATCAATTAGAAAGGAATTTAGAAGGAGATGGGGAGGTCAAAAAACTAATCGCCACAAGATCAACGCAAAAGGAAGTGGCAGCATGGTATTGGCTTTTGATTGAGACTGGAGACAACAAAGTGATCCACTACACAGAAAGCTGGAAGAAGGACATACCGGATGAAGACCTCGACACTCTCGTGCAAGTATCCATGTCTACTCTTTGGTCATGTGTGAAAGCTGCCCCACTGAAAAGAAATCATCTTTTTACTGTCCATAAGGCTTACTGGACACCCTCGAAACTTTCAAAATTGGGGTGTGGATTGGCAAGGAAGTGCCCAAAGTGTGGTGACATCAATGTAAACGAGGTACATATGATTTGTAAATGTCCTTCGATCAAGCTCTTCTGGGATAATGTGAGTAGTATCATTCCTGAAATCGTGGGTGGAATGGTGGGGTTAACCACATCATCAGTGATTTTTGGGGTAGATGTAAATGAGATGGAAAATCAGGTTCTTTCAAGGGACCAGAGGGCACTTCTTTTTGTTTTAATCCTCTTGGCATGATGCGAGCTTTGCATTAAATGGGTCTTTCCTATCCCACCCTCTAAATCAGAATGGATAAGCTTAGTCCAAAGTATTTCTACTCTTGACAGAGCAAGTAAAAGGGGTAAAAAACAAGATATTGGGACCTATTGGAAAGTTGGTTTATATCCTTCTTCTCTAGTTAGGCGGTTTTTGATACTGCTTATACTGCCCTATAATGTCCTCGGCTGTTTTCTTTCCTTTTATTGTGTGCTCTCTGTGCCAGGATATTTGTTTTCTCTCCGGTCCAATGATTACAAATGGCTCGCATGGCTCAAAGGACAAAAAGACTAGCTAAGGCTAGATGGGAGTGGCCTATATAGTGGAGGAGGTTGTTTTTTTCTACTATAAACTGCTGTTTGTAAATAAATACCCGGGGGCTATTTTAACCCCCTGTTAGACCTGGCATCTTTGGCGTGGTTTTCCCCTATCTTTTTGCCTCTGCCTCCTGTATTTTTGATGCTGTGCTGGATTTCGTTGTTGCTGGTTTCGATGCTTTGGACACACTGCCACTGCTGATCAGTGCCAGAGTGTAAGTTCTGCCTATGTAAATTGTTATCATGTTTAGATATACATGATTGGCATATTTGTATCACCACAAAGTCCCTGGTAAAGTGCACTGGGTGTGCCAGGGCTGGTGATGACAAATGCTACTAGTGGGCCTGCCCGGCAGCACTGATTGTGCCACCCACATGAGTAGCCCTAAAATGGTGTCTCGGGCCTGCCACTGCAGTGCCTGTGTGCAGTCTAGGAACTGCCGTGTCCTCCTGGTCAGTGTCCCCACTGACCAGGCCTAACCCTTCCCTTTTTGTGCACATTATTCACCCCTATGGAAGGCCCAAGCAACACCCAGAACTGGTTCAGACCGGGCTCAGGGCCCACATGCACAAAGAGAACAAAGACTTTTAGGGGTATAAGTGCAGGACCCCGGACAACAGAAAATTAGATCATCCTGGAATCAAGAAGGAACCTCTGCCAAGGAGAAAGCTGAATCTGAAGAAGGAAGACTGTCCTGCTGTTGCTCTGCTGGACTGATCTGTTGCTTTGCTGCCAAGGAGATGGGAAGGACTTTGCTGTTGTGCTGTGTCCCCTGTCGTGAAGGAAATCTCCAAGGACCTGAGAAGATCTGGCTCCCTCTTCTGAAGTCCCAGGAACAAAAGGACTTCACCCCCAACTTCCCTGAACTCTGCTGAGAGAGTTCTGTCCTTCCTAGAGTGCTTGATCCAGTTGTGGGGCCTCTGGAAGTTGTACCTGTGCTGGGAAGCTTGAAACTAAGCTTGAGAGACTTTTGCAATTGAAAAGTGTTGCATCGCTCTCTGCGGAGCGCATCCCCGACAGTGCGAGAAGTTTACCGCCGCTACGAAGGTCGAGATCGTCGCACCGCCTGTTGCCGCTGTCAAAGCGGTCGCATCCTTCGTTTGTGTCACGCACCCAATGGGTGCGGGAAGCCTAACATCGCTGCGAGTGTCGTCGCAGAGCCTGTCGTCGCTGGGTGAGATTGCCGCACTTCTTGCTTGCGGATCGCATCCCGTCGCTGCGAGTGTCGGCACAGAAACCATTGCGCCGAGGAGCTGCGAGAGAGAAGATCACCGCTGGTCCGGGCATCGTTGCCCCGGAGATCGTCGCACCTCCAAAGATCGTCGCATCGTGCCTTTGCGAGAACAAACTTCCTACGGAACCTACACACCAGAATCCATACAAGTGGCCTTCCTTCCCATACAGACCAGATTCGTCGCAACACGCCCGCTGCTGCAGCGGGGCTGTCGCATTGCCTCCCCAGGTACTGTGAGTAAAGTGACGCAGCTGTGAACTTTTCACGCATCTGTGGATTATTTTATCGCAACCTAAAGAACTTACCTTACAACCTTAAGAACTGTTTTGAAACCATATTCTATAACTGTGTATGTTGGATTTTTTGTTGTTTTGATCTTGTGTAGTTTAGATTAAATACCTTTAATTTTCTAAACTGTTGTGAAGTCAGTTTGTTGTGTTTTCACTATGTTACTGTGAGTGTTGGTACAAATACTTTACACATTGCCTTCTGATTAGCCTTGACTGCTCGTGCCAAGCTACCTAGAGGTGGAGCAGCGGTTATCTCAGAGGGTTTTCGCCTTACCCTGACTAGAATCAAGGGTCCATATTTGGACAGTGGTACCTACCTCTGCCAACTAGAGACCCCCAGTTCTAACACCCCCCTTCCTTGAGAAGTGACCGGGTGTTTTCTCTTTTTCACTCCACTTCGAATAGTGGCTTGCAGTTTTTTTCTGAATAAACCGGATATATTTCTCCAAACCTTTGAGCTTTTTTGATAAATGAGGACAAAAAAAAAAGAATAAAAAAGACATGGTTCAATGGACTTTAAAGGTTTTGACCAGGTGCATTGGGGGTCTTTTACTCCCAAATTCCCAAGGAGCGACTCAGGGATTCTGGAATCTACGATTAGGGTTGTAGACCCTCAAAACCCCAAAACACATGACTGGAGAAGAAGGACTGCCCTGCTGGACCCGGGGACTGCACAAGAGAGGACTTCACTCATAAGGACTACCCTTGCTGCACTTGAAAGGCTTCCCAACAAAATGACATTCCAGGTCTTAAAAGATAAAGGGTGCATGGCTTAGTGGTGCTGAAAGATAGCCACCGCCTGATCTGCTCTTTGGTGGCCACGGGAAAGAGTCGGCAAAACTTCCACCAAAGCAGAGGAAAATGTTCTATATTTAGCTAGGCGGGCTGTAGGAACACCACCTCTATCTACAGGTTCACTTCCCTGACTATGACCTTGCATTTTTCACCTCAAACACGGTGGGAGTGCTGATGGTGATGTCGCGCCTGACATTTTGAATCTTCATTTTCACTCCCGGCACCTCAGAAAAAGTCTATATTTAATCTCAATGCCACTCAATAGTCTTTCAATTTATATCAGCTGCTTATACTTGTAAAAGCTTCTCAAATATAAATCAATGTTTTTCTTGCCGTTTATATGATTCTTTTCACAATTTTTTTATCGCTGTGTTGTATACATATAGTGGAGAAGTGTGGCTCACTAGTTAGAGCGGCAGACTCTGAAGCAAAGATCAGGCCCGGGACCAGGGTTCAAGTCCCGACGCGGCAGGGTTTTGGGCTCAATGTCCGCGGACTCGATAATTCTCGCCTCGGTGCCTACTCTAATCATGGGTCCCACGCTGCAACTCTGGGCAATAGCTTGCTTAATCTCCACAACGGCCCCTACAACACTGGGATGCCGGGCTTCACCTTGGGGGTGCCCAGGAGGGGCATCTCACAGGGAGAGCAAGGAAGGGTTCCACAGTGTTATACAGCGCCGGGACGCCCCGTTGGGGCAGCTGTGCGCTTTACAAAATACACTACATACATACATACATACATATAACTATTGAGGTAGTGGTTTTTTTCCCCTGTCATAATGCCTTGTTATTTATTTCTTCTAAAAACCTTATGGGAAGAATCAGAGAATTGTGGACTACTCTCATCTAACACAGCATATTCCTCATGTAGTTTCTCTGAAGGCTACTGCAAATCCATTTTCTGTACTGGCAGTTAATATGGAGGACAATAGTCAAGAATCTCCCTCGTCTTCCACTGCGTCATCTAGTGAAAACGTCAGAACCACTAAGCAAAATTTGAGTACTACTCAAGCCACTAAATGAGTTTGGTAAGGGATCCTTTAGGGTGGCACAATACATGCTGCAGCCCTTGGGGATCCTCTTTAGTATTCTTGCCCTAGTATCCGGGTTACCAGTTACTAGGGACTTACAGGTGGCGCTAAACGTATTGCTGAGGGGGGAAACAATTGTACAGTTTAGTGAACGAGTTGTCGCACCGAGGACCTGGTTAGCAGAAACCCAGTGCACTTC
This sequence comes from Lissotriton vulgaris, assembly GCF_964263255.1. NCBI lineage: Eukaryota > Metazoa > Chordata > Amphibia > Caudata > Salamandridae > Lissotriton > Lissotriton vulgaris. The sequence goes on along the minus strand of NC_141697.1, from coordinate 1,085,261,017 downwards.
TTGAATACAAGGCATGAAGTAAGGGTGACCATGTCAAAAAGGGGCATTCTCCTGCAATATGTAGCAGCATTTTGTTAAACTATGCAACTAAACATGCATGAGAGGAAGAGACGAAAAGTTCTGGATAAAGCAGTATTCGAAATCTTTAACCTCCCTCAATACGTCTCTCCAGCCCAGCTAAGATTAGAATTTGGCCTCCAAAAACAACAAGTAGAACGGAAGGGGGCTTACGCAAAGTGTTGGTACAAAATAAAGGCAGCAGAGAACGGTTCTATGAACTCTAACTATGGAAAGAGATGAACAAAAACAAAGATAATCCAGCCGCAGTCTATCTACAAACGGCAATAAACCACCTAGCCCTGCAAGAGCTTTCGGAGATCAATGGCCCACAGAACACCTTACAGCAATTAGTAAGTAAAACAGTAAAGTTATTTTCTCTGGAAGAAGACAAATCTACCCTGTCCAAAAGAGCACACGGGTGGTTTGTCATCCAGAGTTACACAAGTGCCGCACCGCAATCCTACTTGGGAACAGGATTCTCGAAGATTGCGAAGGAATTGTATCTGAAACTGAGGATGGGAGTTTTACCTGTCAACCAGCACCTTCAACTTTGGCAAAGGTTAGACACAATTACAAACTGTAATATCTGCAGCGAATCCAAAGACGATATCCTCCATTTGCTGTGCAGCTGCAGAGGCTTAGATAAAGAGAGCAAACTGCTATTAAAACTAGCCTGGCACGTGAGAGGGTTGTATGACGTTTCAACGCATACTTTTACAACGCATGCCATTACGATGCAGCTTTTACAATGCAAGTCGTTACAATGACTTGCGTTGGGGGGCGCTGGATAGTGAATAGTTTAATTTACTATTCCAACCAGGGCCGGACTGAAACCAGCAACCAGCTCTGGCAGGTTGCTTCTCCACCGGCCCTGGTAACGGGAGGGGAGGGGGTTGTTACCCAAAAAGCACTGCTAACGCTTTTCTTACAGAGGTCCGATTTTGCAGCGCTGCTACAAAACCGGCACTCTGTAAGAAAAGCGGCCCTCTGCGGCCACAAAACCGGCCCCCACCCCTCCAGCCCACCGGGGAAATGCCCGGTGCCCGCAAATGCCAGTCCGGCACTGATTCCAACTCCAGTCCCCGTGGATAGTAGGGAAGGTGTTGGATAGTAATTAATCTATTCCCTATCCTAGAGCACCCTACAGCGCAATTCGTTGTAATGACTTGCGTTTCAAAAGCTGCGTCGTAATGATAGTGCGTTGTAAAAGTTGCGTTGTAAAGGATGTTTCCCACATGAGAGGGATTCGAACCCGCAGGCAAGCATTAAAGGCCTGTTTTGATGGAAGTGACATCCAATTAGCATGTAGATTGGTGAAATTTGTTAATCTTGCAAAAGCTATGTCAATTTTATCTGTAACATAACAGATCAAACACAGAGATCTGGTTTTGAAAGGCAGAAGCCCAAACTTTCAAACTGCGGTTCTAACTAGAAACCGTCATCAAAATCCAACGGAGCACAATGCAGGGCACTGCACTACGGACACAAACAATAATTATAACAGTTAAATCAGGAGTTTTTTAATCTGCTTTTACCCTAGCCATCTGTTCGATAAAACTTGTGATTTATAATTAACTGTTCCTATTGAAATGTGCGTTGAGGTTTTTTAACGTATTGGTACATGTGACCTAATTTAAACGTACTATTTTGCAAAGATTTTAATTAATCATGCAATAAAGATTTTTACTTACTTAAACTAAACAACAGAACATAGCACAATAACATACACATTCACATAATACCAAAAAAGGTAAAAAGGCACAGCACAGGAAAACAATCACAAAAAAACACAACACAACGACCACGGAATAAAATCTCATTGCAGTAATGTAGCACAAAAACCCAGCAGAGTAAAAACCACCTGAACACATCACCACAAAGCAAATAGATGCAAGCCGTCTTGCCACAAGTTATTAGCTCCAGAAGCATCCATAATATGGTGGCAAAAGGTGTGAGCAGTAAGCACTGCATAAACTTACCGCGAAGGACATGAAATTGCACGAGTTACAATTGTTTTGTGGTGTAGCCCTGGTCTTAAAGTAGCCTTTGCAGCTCCCACTTTCTGTGGCATGGCCCCCAGTTTGTCGAAGTTGGCTTGCCTATGCCTGCCTCTGTGAATGATGGATGATGCCGTGAGATGTGTCACTGAGCGCAGATTTTGCAAATTGTGTGGCCGTGCAAAGTTGATCTGTGGATTATATCAGGAGGTAAGCGTGTTCCCCAACAACACCGAAAAAATAAAAGTCACCTTTTAATTTCTTTCTCTGTTTTTGAGCACTACATTGATTTTTTATCGTTCTTGTTTTTTTATCACTTGTATTATATGAACAAGTCCTATTTACCATGTATATTATATGCAGATCTTGAGCAGGAATATTTATCGATTAAGATATCCTTCATAAACAAGTGTTTTTTTTTATCTGCTTGCGCAACGGGCTAGAAAAATGCTTAATAACCTAGGGCCATATTATCAAGGGGGTTTATCTCCGCTTTTTTGGCTTTAAAAGCCAAGGAAGCGGAGATAAAATTATCTCCCTATTACCTAGCTGTCGCTAACACCAGTTAGCGACAGCTAGTAGGAGATAGCGACCATCTTGGGCCCCACTTTGCATGTCAGTGATATTTATCACTAATGACATGCAAAGTGGGCGTGCCAAGATGTTAGCGACTGAAAACAGTCGCTAACATCGCTATCTCCTATTACCAACTTTTGGAGATATTCGCTCTAAGCGCGAATATCTCCAAAAGCTAACACCTGCCCTGAGCAGTTCTTAGCCATGTTATCCAATGGGAGGTGGATAACATGGCTAAGAGCATTAGCTCGGTAATGCATGAATATCGCTGACTTTTCAGCGATATTCATGCTTTGCGGCGATTTGTATCGCATTTGCGTTAAACCTTGGTAATACCAAGGTTTATTTGCGGTAAAAATCGCCGCAGCTCAGCGGTACATTTTTGTCTCTAACCAAGCAATAGCGATAATTAGCGCTATTGCTTGGTAATATGCCCCCTAATTTGCTCGGGATGTCCCTTTAGTGTTTGACACATATATTTAGATAAGCTGTGAAGTTGTATTCAACCACTGGAGAAGATATAAACTAGCTCATATTCTGTGATTGCTCACTCACTTGTTTTGTACTTATCGAAGCCTTAGGGCTTTAACACATTTGCGGTTCTACTGTATACGTTTACCTGAATGTATGAAGAGAGCGAGCGCACACACGTTTCCTTTCTGGAGATGCCCTCTTAACCTTTTGCTTCTGTTCACTCATCTCAAATGACAACACGGAGGCAGGTAAGCCAGCAATCAGTTAGTGTAGCTGAAGGTCAGTCACATCAACCTTGTCCGTGGCTGCCTCGTACAAGAACATGCGTGCCCTTCTCCCTAGCACGGTCCTACTTCCTCCCACTGGGCTCAGGCCTCCGCAGCGCAAAGCATTTTAATGGCTTGAACTGCTGTTGAACTTTCGTCTTCAGTTGTTGTGTTGATGATTTGTTGACACTTTGCAGCTACTTCCCGATGTTTAAGTGCCCTTATAGTACATTTGAAACGGACGTGAAGTGTGTGCGCAAGATATCATACCTCGTCTTCCTTGTACTCAGACATTCACAAGTAATCTAAGTGCAGAGGTAGGAGTCTGGCTGCCTGTGCTGGATTTCAGAACACTCGGCTGGCAGGTGATACATCACTGAATCCAGGTGAAACACTTCTAAATACGCAGTCAAGATGAATTTAACAATGCATATTAATGTAGGGGTTAACAGGAATTTGATACTACTCCCTTCTCCCTTCCACAGTCCAAGCACTATAAATTACCAATATTGTTGGCACTCATCATTTCACGTTTAATGTAATGGCCCGAAATTACAACATCCAAGACTACAATCATTTATTTAACACTTGTGCCACAGGTATGTACAATCCGAATGCCAATAGCTTTATTGTTTTAAAAATACTCCTTTAAACGTCAAAGAAAATAAATTAACCCCATTAGTGAAATTACTTCTATTATCCCAGTCACTAACCTTTTTATCATCTTTTCCTAAAATCTCACATACTTTTTGATATATCTCCCCCATCTATTAGGCTTCCTTCGAGGAAGGGCTCCCACAAGGTTTTTCGTGGGAACATATAATAATGTTCCAACTGGAATCAATAACGGGCCAAAGTTAATGAGATAACTTAATTATAATATACATTTAATGATAAAATGAATAGTTCCAAGAACATAATATAATGCAGTAATATTGTCAAAAAGGACAACCAGATCAGATTTGCATGAATCAAATCACAGCCTCAACCATGCTTTTAAGATTGTGTGTTAAAGGGAAATAGTGTATTCATGAAGACATATAAATGGCGCAAGTGAAATAAGTGAAGAAAAATGCTACAGTGTATTGGACCAGAATTCAAATTGAAGTTATGCATGAATCAATACAGTTTAGAAGGTATATAAAACCATGTCCTAATTCAAAGCCCAAATTTGCGCTTGTGCAAGTTGACAGTGCTTTGACCTTCATGACTTGAGGTCATCTTCAGGACAGAGATAACACAATATTGATTGAGGTTTGCCATGAATTGTCAATGTTATGTGAACATATTCTCCAGTGGGATGAGGCAGGAGGCTGTAGCCAAAGAGTTCCAGGAGATCTGGTGTAATGGTCGAATGGATGTAGCTAAGTTGGTCAGTCTGGAGGATAGGAAATTGCAAGAGAAGTCGCATATTGGGCCATCTGCATACTATGTTATCCTATGGCCATTTGCATAGAGCACAGCTCACATAGGAGGATATCCTGGCGCTGAAGCCGTAACTGAATGAACTTAACCAGGGCTGTGCTAGGTGAAGAGCCAGGCCATAAGTTTTTTTCGAAATTCCAGAACTGAGGAGGTGGTTCTGATGTGCAGGAGTTGGTCATTCCAGGCTTTAGGATTCAGGTACGAGAAGGCATGACTGCTTAATCTGGTTCTGCATATGCGTGGGTTGTGTGCAAGTGGGTATACAGCTGAGCAGAAGTGTTTGGTGGGTTTATGGAAAAGTATGCAGTTATTGAGCTACATGGGGCCACCATTGTATAAGGCTTTCTTTGTGTGCATGAGGTGTTCGAAGAGTGCTCTTTAATGGATTGGGATCTGGTGGAGCTCTTTCACATGTAAGTGCAGAGAGGGATAGTGATGGTGTGCCTGACTGCTGAGTTTTTTATGGTCTGAAGTCTTCTGATCAGTTTAACGTTGATTCTGGCATACATTGCATTACTTTTATTCCTGCTTGCTGGTGATGAGGCTTGGGTGATGGTTCTATGAGTGTTGGTGTGGAACAATTTAACAATCTTGAGCATCTTGACTGTGTGGAAGCAGGAGATGGAGATTGCATTCACTTGGTCAGCTATGGTGAGTTTGCTGTTGATTACTATTCTGAGGTTCTTTAGTTGGGTTGCTGGGAGATGTGTTGCTGGGAGGGGTGTGGGTCTAAGCTCGGCAAACCACTTTGTGTAGACAGGGAGTGAGGTATCTTTGCAAAAGGTATTACTTCTGTCTTGTCTGTATTGAGCTTAAGTGGCAGACTTACCCCTGTCTGTAGGGTCACCCCCAACTTTTTGCCTTCACCCTCCTGTTTTCTGAACCTGTGTTTTGGGTTTTAGGATGTACCAAAGTGCTTGTGCTCTCTCCTTAACATGTGGACAAATTATCCTACATCTAAATAAATGACCCATTTAATTCCAATCAATCCCTAGTAAATCACTAGTACAGTGGTATAACATGAGCCCAGGGGGTATAAATGTAATGCTACTGATGGGCTTGCCATTAGGACTAATGGATTAACCCAGTATGGTGCAGAACATGGGGAATCTAGTAGTAGGTAGCAACAATTGGCTCTCTAGGAGAGTGCAATATTTCCTTTCAAAACTTCTTAATCTTCTGTTTGACTAGGAGTTGCCATATAAATGGTTCACTGGTGGGAATGCCGCACCTATTATGCACCCAATTAAGTAGTCTCTTTAAAGATGTCTCACACCTACTATTGCAGGTTGAATACCGTTTTAAACTGCCAATCCGACCTGGCAAAATAAACCTTTTGCCAGACTTAAAACTCAATTTTTAATACATATTCACCTCTAGGGTAGTCCCTAAAAAAGTCTACAGGGCATATGTTATTGTATTTAAAAGGTTGGATATGTACTTTTAAGTTTTACATCTTCTAGTAGTGAGAAACTCACAAAATCATTTGTCACTACGGTGAAGCCTACTCCTTTCATAGGATACCAGTGGGTTACTTTATTATGGCTCACTAACAGTATATCGGAAACACAAATATTGTGCAGACAGAATGACATGCCAAAAATATTAACAAGCAAAATATTGAGAAAGTAAGTGCAAATAGGTCACTAAAGTTTTACTATTCCTAACTCTATACATCTATATAACTTGAAGATATTTGTATCATCATGGTGCACATATGCTGAAATATATATATAGTAAAACTTTGCTTACCTATAGAAACTTATCTTCTCAATATTTTTGCCTTCTACATTTTTGATGCAATATTTTGTCCACACAATAATTATTTCTTCAGTATTTTGTCTGCACACCCTTATTACATTTAATCTATAATATCATTTCTTTGAGAGCAGGTAGAACTATCATGCCTGCTTTCTAAGGGATTGTAATTTAAAATCCTCTTTAATGGTAAATTTAGATTTTAAGTGGCAACTCTGAAAACGCCACTTTTAGAAAGTTGGCATGTTTTCATCCTAATTATTCATCCTGCTTCATGGGTCACATACCTAGGCAGCTGGCTTTTGTGCATTCATCCCAGACAGCCACACAATAGGAGTTGGCAGGATGGACCATCCCGACTTGCACTTCAAAGCAGCTGCCTCAGCCCTGAAACAAAGAACTTCACACTAGCCTTTTTTCCCCTCAGACATCCTGGAATGAGGGCAGGAAGGCAAGACCTTTCAGTCACTTCTGAGGGGAACTGGACTCCGGACATTTCTTCCACTTCAAACTGGCACCAAGTATGAAATTTGGACCCTCAGACCAACTCTTCAGTTCACTTGTGCACCTGCAAATGAATCTCAGAGGACTGCACTGCTGCCTGGGGCCTGCTGTGTACTTCAGTGAGCTGTCCTGCTGTACCAAGAAGACTTATATTCTGCCTGAAGAATGTTTTTTTTGCTTGAACCCAGACCTTCCAGAGTGATTCTGATAGAGCGCGCAGTTCACCCGGGTCACTGGGTTTTCCGATCCTCACACGCACTGGGCCTTGGCGTGCACTTACAAACAAATGACTCGAGTTTGGCGTGAACCGGGTGAGTTCTTACACGCTACTATGAGTAATTCGGGGGGGTGACTTCACACCACTGCTGATCATGTACCTGACTTACCACAGGCACATTACTCCAGACGGATCAGGAGCTAGCAGGGAATAGGTGGCAGGGGTCCTAGAAGAAATACACTTTATAAACCAAAGTACATTGTCCACACTGTAATCTGTAAAATGACCACAGACACCTGATGAGTTCAAGAGTTTATATAAAGGATTTCAAAGTGAATATGCCAAGATCAACAAAATACAAAATAACACATCAAGCATTAAGATCACAACCAAAAGGTAGCTATGAATTAGGGCAAGGATCATTTGAGTATACGTGAACACTATGGGTAAGAATATTAAGAACCAACTAGTCACTGCAAGTTTATACTAGGACATGGACATGAACGGGACCTAAAACATTTGTTTAATCTAGGCTATTTATACTATTCTTACTAAGTTCACTGCAACCACACTAAAGGGAGGGAAAAATTGGGAACACACTATCAAGTATGACAAATCAATGATATCCTAAAGGTGGGGAGAGAAGTGGAACAAATCTAGGAACAATCACATATAATTGGCATTTCAAAGTGATAGAGCAATATCACAGGCAAGAGTGCTTTATTAAGAAAGGAGGGAAAGAGAGAGAGAGATTGGAAGACGCAAGCCCACAGTTTAGTATTTACCTAATTGAGAATGAAGACTAACCCTGGCCACGGGTCAGTTGGGAAGACGGGGACAAGGACCCTCCGGGAATGGAATACCAGAATGCGAGCAGGTACAGCTCACGGAAAATCAGGAAAGGATACCCCTCAGGTGATGGGTCAGGACTGGGCTCACCAAGGTACGACCAACTCCCACAGCTTCGGATGCAACGCCTGCGTTACCCCTTTCTGCAAGTAATCCGCCAGTAACCCCGATTGGGTTTTCGAATTTCCCCAGCAAAGTGCTTCGCCAGCACTTAGGACAATTTCATTCCCTTAGGAATTTGTGGAAAGTATGGACAGAGTGCTCCGCAGCACTCTTAGATTGATCACCTATAGAGTTCGTAGGGTCAGTGACAGGTCTGCTACTCGGACAAGTCGGACAATTTTCCTAAGCTACACTAGGGCAATTATACTGTTTGGGGACCCTTAGACCACCCACTAATGTTGCAAGTGACAGTTTCCCACATTATGATTGGTCAGAAGAGGTGATGCGGTCATTATCACCTCCTAGAATTCAACGTTCTCATCATAAATATTAAATTTTGCTTATCCGCCCCTTGGGTTCACGTTCCCATCCATAGAAATACAGTAGACAATATGAGAATACAGGGTATAGCAACATTGTCTTTGGGGTTCAAGGTAAAAGACTGCATCTTGGGATGGTTTCTCAGGCGCATCGGGCTTCAGGAGCCAGCTGGCTTGTTTCAGCTTCTGCGCAGTAGAGTTTCTCCCCGGTCACATGACGGTGCCCAGCAGAGCCTCAAGTATGGCTCCGCTCCCGATTTTCCCAGCCCCAGAGACGCAATACATGAAAAGTAAGCGAGAACAAATTAGAATCACACATAAAATGATCACACTGTATACCGTGATAAAATTTAACACACCCCTTACTTTATAACATCTATAGCATTAAAGTTTAGTGCGAAAAGACAGATAGGCTAAAGCAGCAGTAGCAGGCAGAGTGCGTGGTGAGAGACAAGCGGCCATGTTTGCAACAGTGCGCATGAGCAACAGATTCCCTCCAGAATGCGAGTGCGTCACATCACATGGGTATGACCGACGCATGCGCAGACTGAATTTCAGCGAAGCAGCCATTTCTTCTAGTGCAAGCATGGTTAGTATAAAAAGACACACAGGCAAGCCTCTTGGGGACACCCGCGTGGTGGGGAAAATGCTAAATAAATGACGAACAGTTGGATTAATATGATTATACATTAGACGAGGTTCATGAATGAGAGCAAGTCGCTTTACGTGCGAATCCTTGCTCCATCAATCCCCTCTTTGATGATATTTACTATCATCACTACATAACGGAAACAGATGCCAACTTTCATTCTTCCACATCATTCATCTCAATTTCAACAAACTTGTTGTTGATTTTTCTTTCAGCTTCTCTATGAGAGTGGTGATTCTTCACCTTTTTGTAGATTTCGTTCCTTAATTCTTCTAATTCTAATTCATCAATGTTTCTCTTCACCCCTCTTTTGTTTACAGTGTATTTTCTTTTGCACTTTTGACATTTACAGCAGATGAAAATTATCAACACAATCACACCTATTCCAATTATTGGCATCAGTATTTTCCACAGAATGTTTCTACCTAAGTTAGAAAACCAACTACCTACAGAGGAGAGACCTCCAGTCAGTCTCGTCCAGGCACTGTCAACCTCTAATGGTTTGAGTTCCTTTTCCAAATTAGTTATGTTCTTCACATATTGTTTTAATTCGATACTTTTGCCAGGAATGTAGGTGCAACAATGTTGCGCCTTCAGCATTCTACAGACTCCGCCCTCTTTTGCCAATAAGGTGTCAAGAGCAAGGCGATTTTGCAAAACCATTGATCTGATCGCAACCATTTCAGTATTGACCAGCAGGAATCCAGCAGCAGTGTCAGTTGATAACCGATCCACTACTGTAGACAATTTGCAGATTCTGTGAGTGTTCAGAACTACCCCCATTCCAGGTATCAGTGCACTAAAGATATCACCTATAATTTCACCTACACTTTCACGTTTACTACGCACTAAGCCATTAGTTTCTTCATTGCTTCCAGCTGCATTATTCACATGGTATATTTTCGGGAAAACAATGCCAAAATAGCAGCTCCCATACCAGTGATCCGGCAATTTGAAATAAGCCTTGTTCCCACATATATAATAAATTCCGGGGAATACAGGTTCTGACCCATTTTTGAAACCCCAACCTCCAATTACTTTGTAATTATGCTCACACTCGCTGGAACCAATGAATACATTGTTATAATACTCTGTCTTTTCCCTATGGATACAAAGTTTTCCCTTCCGTTCAAAATCCAGCAACAAAGCAGGATTAGCTTCGCCTTGTGAGGTGTTATCCATGTGCTCAGCCCACCTAGGGACTCTGTCCTTTTCATCACTTGCTTTCTTCTGAAACTTTTCTCTTCTTCTATCTGCCATCTTTATGAACATCTTTTCCTGCTCTTGCAGAGAACAGGTCAGATTAGCTTGTCTTGCTTCATCTAAGTCTATGTTACCTATAGTCAGGAAGTATTCTCCCATATAACGAGTTACTTCACTTTTGATATGTACAAGGTTCAGGTGTCCTCTAATAGGAAGCTCAGAAAAGATTACGTCAGCATTTGAATAATAGTACTGTAACGTGCTTCTATAAAACAAGCTAGCTAATATACTACAGGAAATTCCATAGGTTAGGGGTAAGTGGTGGTATGTCACGCCTTCAGCTACAGAAGTGGGTAGCTTCATGCAGACATAGCAGTCTTCTATTTCCATAGCCTCTACATAATGCAATAACAAGTTAGCAAAAACATTTAAATGCGTCCGGTTTCTCATTTTGTGAAAATGTAGTTCACCCTCATCTGATGCTTCTAAATTAGGTCGTGTGTGTCTCAGACTCACTGGTTTGTCACGTCGTTCTAAACTACGTGGTGTTTCTGCAGTTTGTACAGCTCCTACGTCTACTGCTTCTGGTTCAGTCGGGGACAAGTTAGGGTCTTTACTTATCATAAAAGGTATGAAAACTGTAAGTCCTATCCATATCACTATTAACATGGCTACACTACACAAGCATATTTTACAGCAAGTTTTACAGCACCCAAATCTGGATCTCCCAGCTACGTTTGAATCAGACATTTTAGCTTACAGGTGGCTTTTGCAACCCCTCTTCTTTTCCTTTACACCAAAGGCTCACTTCGGGGTTTTTTCAGGGAGGGTCTTCATCAGAACTCCGATCAGTGATGGACTCTTCGTCACTTTTGCCACTGTGGTGTGGTTCATCAATTTCTTCCAACACCAAGTAAGTCCATTCAGGGCTCCGATACAGCCGGTTCTGCTTCTTTACTCTGTCGCTCTTTCTCAGAGACTTCCCTCAGGCTGTTTTTCTTTCACTTTCAGCCCTTTTTCGGTCTTTCAGTTTTTCTTCGACTGTCTTTATTCGGAGCCTCAGCCTTTTGACGTACCGGGGTGCACCTTTGTCTCTGGGACTCCTAGTGGTCGAGGAAACCTGGCCTTCCTCGTGCACTCTTTTTATTTCACTTCGTTGTGGCACCCCTGTATTGTCTGATTCTATTTCCCTTCCTGTCTGACTAGTTCCAGGTCTTTCATCTATTTCTTCTGCCTGGTCCCTAAGCTGGTCCTGTTCAGGTTTGAACTGTATGTGCTTTCTATTTTCGGGCGACTTTATTTCTGTTGCCTGAACACGTTCGTCTATTTCTATCTGTTCCTGTTCATGCACTTCGTTCTCTTGGTTTTCTTCCGCATGAACGTCAGCTTTAATCACTATCTGTCCCTTTCCAGACTCCGGAGTTTCAGGAGGAGTCTCAATGTCTTGGTCTATCCCTACTTGGCCTACTTCCTGATCAGGTGTGCTGTGCTTTTCGTTGACCTGACCGTCTTCTTCTAGATCTGTCTCACCTGGACTATCCCACTCACTGTCTAGATAGGAATATTTTCTGGTTCGTATTGGATCATGAACCAGGTCGTCGGCGGGGAACCAATCAACGTCTCGACTTGTGCTCGGCAGTTCGATGTCAGCTTGCTCCGGACTCTCCTCCTTGGGAGCCTCTTCAGCTGCGCTGCCTTCAGCTCCAGTCACGTTTTCTCCGGTTACCCGCTTCGTTTGACTGGCGTGGATCCACTTCGGTACACCAGCACACTTTACAGCAGTTGTAGTGACGAGGATCACTTGTCGTGGCTTTCCCCACTTTGGTTTCAGGCAACTCTTCCGGGTGTGTTTCTTTAACACCACCCAATCTCCTGGTTGCAGTTTATGTGCTGGAGTCTTTGGCCAATCATCAGTCGTCTCTCCAATCTGCTGAGAGAGAGAACGCACTTGGTCACCTAGCTGCTTGCAGTATTCTAGCACCATATCATCAGAAATGCTTAGCAGTTTGTGTCCAGGTACCCATGCCTGTCGCATCACTCTCCCCATTAACACCTCATGGGGGCTCAGGCCAGTTTTTCTGTTCGGGATACTTCTCATACTCATCAGCACAAGGGGTAAAGCCTCTGTCCAATTCATTTTTGTGGAATCACACATCTTTGCCAGTCTGGACTTCAGGGTGCCATTTATCTGTTCCACTATTCCAGAAGCCTCTGGACGGTATGCACAATGCAGTCTTTGCTTCATCTTAAAGGCTTTACAGAGTTCTTCTAGGACATCGTTGGCAAAATGCCCACCTTGGTCCGTTTCAATCGTCTCAGGGATTCCATACCTAGGTATGAACTCCCTGAGCAATAGCTTGGCTGTAGTTAGGGCATCATTTTTCTTTGCTTGGTAGGCCTCCACCCACCGGGAGAACAGACAAACTATGACCAGGATATATCTATATCCCTTGCATTTGGGCATCGTTATAAAGTCTGCCTGCATTCTGACAAAGGGACCTACTGCCTTTCCGATGGTACTCTGTTCTACTACAGTCTTTTTTCCTGCATTGAATTGCTGACACACTAGGCACCTCTGGCAAAGCCTTTCCGCTTGGTTCCTGAACTTTGAGTTATAGAACACCTTGTCAAACACACGACACATCGCATCCCTTCCCATATGTGTTGGTTCGTGTATCATTCTAATCATAGGGTCTATCAGGCTGTCAGGTAGCACAGGCACCCCAGTCGAGTTTATCACCACACCATCATCCCTCAATTTGCATCCATCTACCGACCATCTGCCTTTCTCTTGCCTGTCTGTTGCCTGTTGCAAGTCTTTTAGTTCATCCCATGTTGACACATTCTCAAACAACATAAGTTGGCAGCTGGTTCCACCCCATAACCCAATTTGGAGGGACATTTGGTATCGGGCACAAAATTGGGCAATTTGGTCAGCGTATCTATTTCCGGCTGTCACATCATCATTCCCTGATCTGTGAGCCGCACACTTGACCACAGCCAATTCTTTGGGCAATTGAATAGCTTCCAGTAAGTTATGTACCACCTTTCCATTCCTGAAAGGGGTACCTGAGGAAGTCATGAATTCTTTTTGCAACCACAATTGGCCGAAGTCATGAACAACCCCGTAACAGTACCGGCTGTCGGTGTAAACAGTTATTCTTTTGTTCTTACCCCTCTTACATGCTCTTGTTAACGCGATGAGCTCCGCCACTTGTGCAGATTTCACCTCGCACAGGTAAGATGCTTCCAGAGTGTGCGTCAATGTGACCACAGCATAGGCAGCACACAGTCCTCCACTTTCATGTCTTAAACACGAGCCATCCACAAAGATGGTAAGATCTCCATCAAGTAAAGCTATTTCGCGGATGTCAGGACGGGGCTTAGTACTGAATTCTGTTAAATCGATGCAATTATGTTCCCCTTCCTCTTCACTTTCTACATCCAGAGGAACAGGTAACAGCGTCGCAGGGTTTAGGACGTTGCACCGGGAAATTGTTACATTTTCAGCACCAATCAAAATCCTCTCATACTTAGTCAGCCGGCTAGGTGTGAGGTACTGGGTCTTAGTTCTTGTCAGTAGAATTACAACAGAATGTGGAACATATACAGTGACATGATGTCCCATGACAATATTCTCACTCTGTTCTAGACTGACGCAAGTAGCAGCTACTGCTTTCAGGCATCCGAGTAATCCAGCAGCCACCGGATCTAGGGTGGCCGAAAAATAGGCCACAGGGCGCCGGACCAATCCAAGCTCCTGGGTCAGGACGGAGAGAGCACAATTTTCTCTGGTGTCACAGAACAGTTCAAAAGACTTAGAATAGTCAGGCATACCTAATGCAGGAGCGGTGCATAGACAGTTTCGCAACGTTACCCAAGCGTTCATGCTCTCACTGTCCCAACTGACGGGGTCTTCTACTCCTTTCTTGGTCATTTTTATCAAAGGTTTCGCTAGGGCTGCAAATCCTACAATCCACTGTCTGCAGTAACCCACGACTCCCAGAAACATTCTCACTTCCTTCTGGGTTCGGGGTAGTTCCATTGCTTTAATTATTTTGATTCTCTCTGTGGTGACTTTCCTGATTCCTTTTTCTATTTGGTGCCCCAGATACTTCACTGAGTTCTTACAAAACTGCAATTTATCAGGTGACACTTTATGTCCTCCCTTTCCTAGGTGATTCAGTAAGGCAATTGTGTCGGTGACACAGTCATTTTGGGTCTTAGACGCCACCAGCAGGTCATCTATGTACCGCACCAAAACAGACTCTCTTGGCAGTACTAGAGATTCAAGGCATTTTTTCAATATCTGGTTGAAAATCGATGGACTTTCAGTGTACCCCTGAGGAACACGATTCCAGACATAGATATGGCTGTCGAATTCAAAACTAAAAAGGAACTTGCTTTCGGGATGCAATGGGATGGAAAAGAATGCATAGCACAGGTCAATGACAGTGAACCATTCCGCATTCCAGGGAATGTGATATAGTATCACTGCAGGGTTGGGCACAATAGGACAGCAAGGTACAACAATTTGGTTTACCTTGCGCAGATCCTGCACTACCCGGTACTTTCCACTAGGCTTTTTAATCCCAATGATAGGTGAATTGCAGGGACTGCTCATTACTTCCTCTATGATTTCTGCTTCGAGCAACCTGGTAATTTTAATTGCGACTCCTGCTTTTACTTCTGCGCTCATTTTGTACTGTCTGGTTTTGGGGTATACAGCATTTGTCTTTATGGCTATTTTAATTGGGTCCACATTTGCCATTAAACCTACATCTTTTCCCGTGAAATCCCATACCTCTGGTACCACTCTTAATTGGAGCTCTTCTGGTAAGTCCTCAACGGACAAGGGTTTAATATCAGCGTCAGATCTTACTAACATTAATTTGTACAAACCATCTTCATCTGGGGTCTGAATTTCGACACCTTTTGGTGTGCAATAGATGGTGCAGTTCATCTTGCACAACAAATCGCGTCCTAACAGATTCACGGGACTGGAATCACACACCACAAACCTGTGCATTTCTTTAAAATTTCCTATGGAGATTTCCATAGGCTCAGTTACTGGAGTACTAATAATTTGATTGGAGACACCCACTACTTGGATTGCTTCTCCCGAGAGGGGTAGGCTAGGAACATCCACTGTTCGCACAGTGGACCGGGTAGCACCAGTGTCCAACAGAAAGGTGACGTCTTTTCCTTCTACCTTTCCTTCAATGTATGGTCCAGTCTGGTCTACCGGTAAGGAGGCGCCAAGCACGCACTCCTCATCCTCCCCCCTCAGGCCCCGTCAATCTTGTTCTTCACAGAGGAACGAATCATTTAACAAGTACTGTGGAATTACCGCATTGCTTTCATTCTCTCCTTCCCACACTTCTGCCCTTTCATTCTGCTGACCCTGATTCTTAAAATTCTGTCTAGGTGCGCGAGGGACTGGAGGTAGCTTTACCTGTTGCTGGTTCTTCCTTGTCCCCTCTTTCTGCACCTGCGGATTTAAACCATTTATAGGGGCATTACCGGCCTGTAGGTGTGGACACTCGTCTCTCCAATGCCCTATCTGGCCACACCCGTGGCAGGGGAACTTTTTCATAGCCTCTTCCCGACTCATTTTAGCTCGGGGCTTCCCTCCTCCCCCAGCATTGGTATTCTGTGTATTATTATTAGAATTCAATTTACTTAACTGTTTTTCCTGCTGTTCAGCCAATTTCACTTGAGCCCACATTACTTTCTCCTTGAGGGCTTTCTTTTTATTCTCAATTTCATCTTCACAGTATTTTGCGTACTTAAGGACATCATCTATGGGCTTTCCTTGCCAACTTATTTTATTATCTCTTATCCATTGGGATATTTCAGGTCTTAATCCTAGCACGAATCTGTAACTGAAATGGGTGATGTCTTTCATGTCCA
The DNA here is from genome assembly GCF_964263255.1 of Lissotriton vulgaris. Classification (NCBI taxonomy): domain Eukaryota; kingdom Metazoa; phylum Chordata; class Amphibia; order Caudata; family Salamandridae; genus Lissotriton; species Lissotriton vulgaris. Next base: position 1,085,244,644 of record NC_141697.1, on the reverse strand, counting down.
CATTATCGATTCCACTGTAAGTTTTGAATACTTGCAGTAACCTTTCGTAAAAGGAATGGACAGTTTCATCACGCTCTTGGGTAGTTCTATCTATCCGGGTCCAATCTGTTTCCTTTGCGGGCACCTTTTTCTTGAGGTACTGTATGACTTGATCATACTTTCTCATTACTTCAGGTGAAGGAGCTCCTGTTTTCTCGTCTCTAGCATATTCCTCACTGGGCCAATCAATTTCAATTTTGCATTCAGTCCACAAATCTACAGGAACTACAATGTCGAAAAACCCATCCAGGTCTTTCAAAAGGCATTTCTGAACCTTGATGAAGCGTTCAACCTGTCGGTACCAATCGACTGGTTTTTCTCGTAGTTTAGGGAAGTCATTGGTAAAGGACACAATATCCTGTCGGGACCAAGGGACATGAACATATTTTCCTCCCGGGACCTCTCTCATGGGACACAATTTTTCTGCGGGGGTTACTTCTTTTAGCACGTATTCTGAGGCCTGAGAATTTGCCCTACTGTCTTCCTTTTTCTTTGCCCACCGAGTTCTCCACTTTCCTACATCCCCCCATTTCTGTAAGAGTTTCAATAATTCTTTTATCTGGATCTGTTTTCCTACCACATTCAGGCTTTCTAAGTCTTTGTCTGAAAACTCTACTCTGTAGGGTTTCTGAAGGATTTTGGAGCGACTGACATCTATTCCCATTTCTGTGGCAGTGTCCATTATTCTCTCATGGAGCAATCTAGCGTTCCGGGTAAGGTTTTTGCTGATGAACAATAACTCTTCTTCACTGAAGGAGTTTAAGCGGTCTAATCCTACATTTCCAGCCATCATTTCTTCTATTTCTATTCTCAATTTGTATATCTCTAATGCTTTGGGTTGGGGAGTGGTCTCTTTTTCCAATTCTTTGGTCCATCTGTCTAATTCTTCTGGGGATACTACTGTGGCACTCCTAACCCCTGAAGTGCTTTCGATCAGAACTTCCTTTGCCTTATTTTGACGTCTGGTTCCTGACATGCTAACTCTAGATTCCCTAATGGGCATATCCATCAGGACCACTGATTCGCATTCACTTTCTTGATCATCATCTATGAACACTTCTTTTCTTGGGAGTGGAATGCTAGGAGTCGGCATGATGGGGGAGATAACAGGAGGATGGGGACTAGCCAGGCCATCCCTATACAGAGGGATAGCAGGACCAATAGTTACTGGAATAGTCAGGGAATCTGGATGGGGATGTATCTGGGCTATGGTCCGAACCAAATCATCTCGCTGTCTAGCCAAGGCTTCCTTTTCCTGCTCCCGTAAAGCCTTTTCTGCAGAATTGTCATGCAATAGTTGGGGTACCAAAGGAGGATAAATACTTGGGGCAGTTGGGGTAACCAATCGAGGGGGGCCTTCTCCAAACGGCTGATAATTCGGGACCGTGGATTTAGGTCTGCAAAACCCATTCCCTTCACTGGTTTTACTGTCTGTACCTGTTCCATCTGTCTCGCTATCCCTCCGACATCTGGGATATTTGGCAAACGGGTTTGGTGAACTTAAAGGCTCTGACTCTGCTACATAGGGAGGTGGGTTTTTCATTAACAAATCTTCTAGGTGCTCATCTTCTGAGTCCCCTATGGGCATTAAGTGATGGGTCTTTTCTTTACTTTTTCCTTTTCCTTGTTCTAATACCCCCATCATTGGAAACAATCCCTCTGTCATCATGCTTTGTCTCCACTGTTTCATTTTCTGCTCTTTGGTTTCTCTATGGACCCTCGGATACCATTTGCTTACTCCCTTGTCCATCCGGGGTCTATCTCTTTCCAGTGCCTCTATTTCCCACTCCTCTAGAGCTTCGTACTGGGTTAATCTAGGTCTGGGATGTAATTCATTCATGCGAGTCCTTAAGTTAAACAAAATTCTGCCGTTAAACGTGCCATCAATAGGGAAGGCTAGGACTCCGTCATCTGCAGTATACTTTGCCCAATTTTCCAACCATACACAGGTATGATACCCTTTTTCAAACATCATAAATGAAGCAGGAGTATTCGGTGGAGGAATGATCACACCCTCCCTCGTTCTAATGGGCTTATCTGTTTTGAAGAAATTCTTTACTTTGTCGGCAAATGACATTTTTCTCTTTATTCCATACATCATGTGCGGTCTACCTCGTATAATCTGTTCCTTATAGAAGCCTGAGTTTTGTGGATTAGGTAAGAACTCAGGATACCACATATGCCTTTCTAGACTCGCTTCTAACTCTGCCTGATTAATTTTGTTTACTTTGGTACTTCCAATGCTAGCACGGCTTTTATCGCGTAGTGACCAATCAACACTGTGAATAAAAAAATCTCTGTCCAATGGGTGCGCGGCCTTTTCGCAAGACGAGGTCTCACGCTTCGGCACTTACCCCTCCTTTACAAATTCGGCTTCACTACACACCCGCTGTCTTGACCAATACCAGCGCGGCGCGGAGTGACGTCAGAGCAGTCTTCCGACCGACTCCCTCCTTCACAAGGTAACGGAAACTTTTTACTTTCCCTAAAGTGCGAGTGCAAATCTTAGTTAACAACACGCAACGTTTGCCACTGTGTCTGAGTGTTCTAAATAGATAGAAGAATTTTCTCTCTCTGCAAGTAAACCACTTCTGTCTACTTTTCATTCACTCCGGACAGACTTCTTTGCCTATCCTCTCACACTAATAATATAGAACCTGTTATTCTTCTGACTCATCCACTTCTTTCTGGGATATATACTAAGTCAGAGTTTCACCAGCGAACTACTTTACTTACCATTCAAGCCTCGGAGACCCTATTACTCCTCTCGTATGTGACCCTTACTAGGTGATATCACAATGAAAGTTTTATAAAGGACTCGTAGCTATCATTTATTCAGGTGCAAAAAGATCCTAATTAGTGCTTCCAGTTATTCCTAACCCTGCACTAACGACTCTAACAAGTGACCTTAGCAGCTAACCGGATTCTACTCACCGTTAGCTAAATACTTCCCCGGGGATTCGGACTACACTGAACACGTACAAACAGTTCTTTGTTAATACTACATATAATACTTATAGCAGCAATGCAAAATCATATACACAGTCATATAAATCCTTAAAACATCGCAAAATATTTGAAAAATGCAATAGAAAAATCAGCAGCATAGAAATTTCAGCAGCACATTTTAATTTCACAGTTTATTTATCAACTATCCTGTCTACCTAATTTAACTAGTCCTAACCATTACCTCTGCTACCAGAAAATTACTGATAGAGCGCGCAGTTCACCCAGGTCACTGGGTTTCCCGATCCTCACACGCACTGGGCCCTGGCGTGCACTTACAAACAAATGACTCGCGTTTGGCGTGAACTGGGTGAGTTCTTACACGCTACTATGAGTAATTCGGGGGGGTGACTTCACACCACTGCTGATCATGTACCTGACTTACCACAGGCACATTACTCCAGACGGATCAGGAGCTAGCAGGGAATAGGTGACAGGGGTCCTAGAAGAAATACACTTTATAAACCAAAGTACATTGTCCACACTGTAATCTGTAAAATGACCACAGACACCTGATGAGTTCAAGAGTTTATATAAAGGATTTCAAAGTGAATATGCCAAGATCAACAAAATACAAAATAACACATCAAGCATTAAGATCACAACCAAAAGGTAGCTATGAATTAGGGCAAGGATCATTTGAGTATACGTGAACACTATGGGTAAGAATATTAAGAACCAACTAGTCACTGCAAGTTTATACTAGGACATGGGACATGAACGGGACCTAAAACATTTGTTTAATCTAGGCTATTTATACTATTCTTACTAAGTTCACTGCAACCACACTAAAGGGAGGGAAAAATTGGGAACACACTATCAAGTATGACAAATCAATGATATCCTAAAGGTGGGGAAAGAAGTGGAACAAATCTAGGAACAATCACATATAATTGGCATTTCAAAGTGATAGAGCAATATCACAGGCAAGAGTGCTTTATTAAGAAAGGAGGGAAAGAGAGAGAGAGATTGGAAGACGCAAGCCCACAGTTTAGTATTTACCTAATTGAGAATGAAGACTAACCCTGGCCACGGGTCAGTTGGGAAGACGGGGACAAGGACCCTCCGGGAATGGAATACCAGAATGCGAGCAGGTACAGCTCACGGAAAATCAGGACAGGATACCCCTCAGGTGATGGGTCAGGACTGGGCTCACCAAGGTACGACCAACTCCCACAGCTTCGGATGCAACGCCTGCGTTACCCCTTTCTGCAAGTAATCCGCCAGTAACCCCGATTGGGTTTTCGAATTTCCCCCGCGAAGTGCTTCGCCAGCACTTAGGACAATTTCCACCCCTTAGGAGTTTGTGGAAAGTATGGACAGAGTGCTCCGCAGCACTCTTAGATTGATCACCTATAGAGTTCGTAGGGTCAGTGACAGGTCTGCTACTCGGACAAGTCGGACAATTTTCCTAAGCTACACTAGGGCAATTATACTGTTTGGGGACCCTTAGACCACCCACTAATGTTGCAAGTGACAGTTTCCCACATTATGATTGGTCAGAAGAGGTGATGCGGTCATTATCACCTCCTAGAATTCAACGTTCTCATCATAAATATTAAATTTTGCTTATCCGCCCCTTGGGTTCACGTTCCCATCCATAGAAATACAGTAGACAATACGAGAATACAGGGTATAGCAACATTGTCTTTGGGGTTCAAGGTAAAAGACTGCATCTTGGGATGGTTTCTCAGGCGCATCGGGCTTCAGGAGCCAGCTGGCTTGTTTCAGCTTCTGCGCAGTAGAGTTTCACCCCGGTCACATGACGGTGCCCAGCAGAGCCTCAAGTATGGCTCCGCTCCCGATTTTCCCAGCCCCAGAGACGCGATACATGAAAAGTAAGCGAGAACAAATTAGAATCACACATAAAATGATCACACTGTATACCGTGATAAAATTTAACACACCCCTTACTTTATAACATCTATAGCATTAAAGTTTAGTGCGAAAAGACAGATAGGCTAAAGCAGCAGTAGCAGGCAGAGTGCGTGGTGAGAGACAAGCGGCCATGTTTGCAACAGTGCGCATGAGCAACAGATTCCCTCCAGAATGCGAGTGCGTCACATCACATGGGTATGACCGACGCATGCGCAGACTGAATTTCAGCGAAGCAGCCATTTCTTCTAGTGCAAGCATGGTTAGTATAAAAAGACACACAGGCAAGCCTCTTGGGGAAACCCGCGTGTTGGGACAAATGCTAAATAAATGACGAACAGTTGGATTAATATGATTATACATTAGACGAGGTTCATGAATGAGAGCAAGTCGCTTTACGTGCGAATCCTTGCTCCATCAATTCCACAGGCTAATTGGATGGCCTCCTGATTAGAGCTTAAGGGACAGAAAAAGCTTTAACCATCCTGAAACTTCACCTGAACTAAGCCTGAGTGAGTCCTGATCCTCCAAGTAGTGCCGCTCCAATCGTGCATCATTGGAAGTGGTGATACAGGTGTCCAGATAGCCCAATCCAAAACTTGTATTCTAGAAAATTCTCACCCAAAAGGTGCATTGACAACCAAGAGGACACAGTGACCTACCTGTTTACCAATCCACCCATGGTTCATCGGACGGTCATCCTGACTTTACTGTGACTCTCGCTTTGTTCTTTTTAACAGCAATCATGTTCAGTGATTCCTTACAAAACGGGAATCCAGCCTAATGGAAGCCCTGTCGGCTACATCCTACAGTTTGGTTCCGCTGGATATTTTCAACTTCCATAAAAGAGACTATGGTTGAAAGTGGAAAGACATTTTTGCCACAACTTCAACCAGGGGCTCCCTGACAATGATGCCTCCTCCTCAGACACCGCCGGCTGCCTTGCCTCACTGAAATTTACTTTCTCAGACATTTTTCATGAAAATGTCTTGTAAGATCGAAAGTAAGTAGAGACTAGGCCCACTCCACTTTGGGTACACAAACCGTGCTTCAACGTAGCCATCCATAACGTTTGACTTTTCTCCAGTCTAGCACTACTAGAGGTCTATAGTTGGCACTTTAAATGTATTTATTTATTTTTCACTCTATTTTTCACTTTAAACTTTGAAGTTCAGAACTCTGGTTCTACTGATTGGAATTCTGTCATTTTGTTGTTTACTAATTTATCAAAATGTACTACATTTTTCGAAATTGGTGTTGTGCTTTGCTGTTTAGCTGTTGCATACATACTTTACATATTGCCTCTGGGTTAAGCCTCACTACTTTCATGCCAAGCTACCAGAGTGTTAACCACAGGTTGAATTTAGTAACTTTTTGTGGTCCACCTCACAAAACTTGCAGTGGTCGACTGAGAAGGGCCCCACCACCCACCAATCAGCAACCACATTTCTCACATTGAGGCAGTGGGTTCTTATCTATCTGGCAACTTTGGTTATGTAGGCAGAGATATTGGTCCATTAGTTTGGTGTCTTATCAAGCTGACTATGAGCTGGGTGTTATCAGTACAGGATACAAAGTAGCTTCAGAGGACTTAGAAGATCCTGGTGAGTAGGGCCATGTAGGTGTTAAACAGGTTTGGGCTGAATGAGGATCATTGTGGAGCTCCGCAGATGAAGTTGTTGGTATCCGAGGTGATGGTGCTAAGGCTCACTTATTGAGTGCAGCAGATTAGGAAGGAGCAAGTCCAGTGAAGTGCAGGTCTTGGAATGCAGGCTGCATACAATTGTTGGATAAGGATGGGGTGGGAGATAGTGTTGAAGGCTGTGGAAAGGTCCAGCAGGATAAGGGCTGTGGTGACATGATCATCTAGATGTCTTCCGTAGCAGTGATGTCAGTGACCTCTGCACTGAGGTAGAGACTCAATACGGGCTGGGTGGTGTCGAGGAAGTGACTATCTTTGAGGATAGTGGGTAGGTTGTTGCTTATCATATTTTCCCTGACTTGCCACGTAGGGTAGAAAGGAGATAGACATGAAGTTGGATAGGGTCTTCCGGTTTGTTGAGAGTTTCATGAGGCAGGCGAGTATTATGGCTTGTTTACATGCATTCGGGTAGGTGGCTGTGTTGATGAGTCATTCAAGATCTGGGTGAGTACAGTGCCAATGGGGTGTAGTCATTTGGTGAAGACCTGGCAAGGGCAGGTTCTGACAGTGACCCTGAGTGTCTGGTTTGAGTGTTGCGGTTTCTTGGATGGTGATAGTGGGCCAGGTGTTCACTGTGGTCCTCAACATGTTGGTTGAGAAGGGCTGCAAGGTTCAGGGTGGGGCTAAAAGTTATCATTTACACTGGTGATCTTGTTCATGAAGAATAGGGAATGCTGGGTACGGAAGTACTGGGAAGGGGTCATTCTTCTGGAGCTTGCTTCTAGAAAGGTGAAGTCTTTCACTATGGTAAAGATTTCCTGCAACTGCTTTTGATGCATTCATAGAGGGTGGAGCATTTTGGTGGCTTTGAGTTGCTAATGGTAGCATTTAAGGATAGATTTGTAGGTGTTTTATTGGTGTCACACCAACTTGATCTCTATTGAAATTCAAGTTGCTTGCAGTTCTTTTTAATGAGCCTAAGCTCTCACGTGGATCAGCTTGATTGCACTCCCATTCTTCGTTGGCTTTGAGAGGAGACAGGTTGCCTGTGCAACAGGTGACCCAGGCGTTGAAGTTGGTGATGGATTCTGTGAGGTGGATGTTGTGTCAGGAATTGTGCTGTAGGAGTTTAGAAGGCCAAGTTGCAGCTTGGGTCATGTCCAGTCCTGTCATGAAGATTTGGTGGTGGTGTTTCCGCTGTGGTGTGAAATGAATATGCTGAAGTTGAAAAGGGAGTAGTTGGGCCAGGTTATCAATGTGTTTTGTCTAGTGTAATTCTGCTGAAGCTGTTGAAGATCAGGACCCAGACCACGAGTTCCCCTATTGCTGAACACTGGCGCAACCTAACACACAATATTGCACAACTGAGATGTGGGGTACTCGAAGTCATAGATGTACGTCCAGATAGGGATTGCAACAAATACTTGTCTCAACGCGAGATGCATTGGATTTGGTTTATGCAGACTCTGACCCCTTTGGGTCTTAATGACAAATTTGAACTTGCTTGTTTTCTTTAAACTGACCACCATATGTGCATTTTGTACTGTCTCCTGAGATTTTCCGCAATGTTTTCATGTCGTTTGTTTCCATACATTCAAGTCACTCACTTTCGTTTTTGTGTAACTTAGCACAACTGTCATAGTGACAATATGTATGAATTTCTTGTGCGTTATCATGTTGCTTCTAGTTTGATAAGTTGCCCCTTGGACCTTCTGGCCACCTCTTTTCTACTCATTGTTGCATTTTGTACACCACTTATAAATGGCCGACCACGGGATATACTTGGTGTCCTTTCACACTTTCTACTCTTTTGCTTTGGGACTTCCTCTCTTTTCACGTATTATCTTGGGCGTTTTTTCAAACATTGACACTCATTCTCGGCAAGGCACCGTGTTCACATGCTTCACGTCTGCATTTCCCTTCGGTAAGAGACGCGCTCGTTTTGTTTTCACTTTGATGTCATTGTATTTCTGACATTGTTTTAAGCCTCGTGTCTGCATCTTTGCAGCTACCGGCGATGACGCTCCACTACTCACCTATTTTGTAAGCTTTACCGAGCATGCTCGTCGTTTACACTTTGTCTTTTCAGTCACCGGCATGTTCTCTCACTTCAATTACCACGGTAACTTTGTTGGGTGATCTAACGTTGTTGTTGCTGCACCACCGACCCGTTTTTTACTTATGCCAGTCACTGTTTCTTCTATTTTTATTAGATTCCACATTTCACTTTGTAGTTCATGACACATATTACATTTGCGCTTCGCAGGCATGAATGCAGGTCCGTTTTTTTATCAGTTTTTAGCATTTGTTTTATCACTTTGCTTTACACTACCTGGCTTTCCTTCAATCTAGTACCTTATTTTGGGTGTACTTTTTTGCATGGCTTCCTACACCACCCCCTTGTTTGAGCAAGTATTATGCCTATTGTTTTGGCTCACACTTAGGTCTAAAACATGGTTTATGTCGTTTTTCTAGATCCCCTGATGAAGGGCTCTTTCTATAAGCCCGAAATGCATTGGGACTTGTGATTTCATGAAATTTGAAGTGTGGTATTTCATGTCCTGGATCGTGTGATTTTCAACATTTTCCTTGGATATCAACTTTGTTCATCATGATTTGAATATAGATCGAACAATGAACTAAAATTCATGTTTCATCTGGTCAATTTCTTTTATTCGCTACACCATTGACAATTTTTGTGTTTAAATCATTGAACTTAACAAGATTTCAACAAGCTTTTTGATGTACACTCCTTTGAGTGAAAACGCTGTGCACAAGGCTACTTTGACACACGTCTAGTATCCCCTGGCAGAAGCTGTTGAAGATGGCATTCAGTTGGTGTCTGGTGGTGTGTGTTGGGCCTTTGACTGGCTGGGTAAGTCAGATGTTGGAGAAGTCTTCAAGGAGGTTGATCATGTTGGGATCAGTGAGGTCCTTCAGGTGGTAGTTGATGCCACCAAGAAGGATTATGGCACTGAAGGCAAGGATTGTAGGGGGGGTGAAAAGGTCTGCATGGGGCTCAAATGTAAGCACACTCTCTAGTGGTGGCAGTAGATGAGGATGCTTCTAAAGAAGTAGTTGGCGGTGATGAGGAGTGTTAATGTCAAGTGTTCCATGTTGCTTGTGTGTGGGGCTTTCTTAGATTGGAAAACATTGGAGACATTCTTTGAAGATGATAAAAATTCCATCTATGGGTCTGACTGCCCTTTCCTTCCTTGTGATATTGTATCTGTGAAGACTGCCATGGTGAAGATCCGATAAGCTGTCATGTACCAGTTTTCCAAATTTGGTGGCCTATTTAGTGAAGAATCAAGTGTTGATGAGTGTGCATAAAAGGTAGGGGCGCAATGTAATGGGAGTTGAGTATGTGTGGTCATGTGTGTGGAGTGTTTTGGGTGTGTGAGGTGCTTGGAGAGTGAGGTGGCTGAAGGAGGCTGCAAGTGAAATTGCAGGCAGAGCAGGAGAATTCCCCGTCAGTGTGGGGTTGCTAGGCATGGCAGCAGCATTGTGATATGTGACTGATGTTCAAGGGTTGGAAGATCCTGGTGAAGTAGTGACATGGGGGAAGGAGGACAAGGGGTCATAGGGCTGGGTTCAGGCAAGGCACAGACTGCCCAGATGGGCATGCCTTTGACAAACCTGTGCTGTGGTCGCCAATAAGTGAAGACTATTTTTGTGAGAAACTAGTGATGTTAGTAAACTTGAGAAGGCGTCAATAGTGCCCAAACAGGTTGATGAGGGCACAGGAAGACAGCGTAGATGAATGACTGTGGAGCAATGATGTGCTGGCTTTGTAAAGGCATTTTGGAATATGTGGGGTTAAATGTGATGACGTGGAATGCTGTTGATTACTGAGTGTAAGGAGAGCTGGATAGGAGGTTATGGCACATATAGTTGTATTTAAACTATGAGTTCACTTGCAGATCGATGCCTATACTTTTGCTTTTTTTTGGCCTTAGGTACTGGGGCTGAGTATACTAAGTAGCTAAGTGTAGCATTCAAATCACCAGTTATGAAGCCATAGCTTGCACAAGTGTGAGACCCTTGGAATGATGCAATAGAAAATCTACAGTTGTTTGTATAAAATGAATGACACACTGTTTCATTTAGATGCACTGGAGATGCCTTAGTTGCACAATATCTTGCACAGGGACGGAAATGAAATAATAAAATCACTTCAATAGGACCCAGTATGGAAAAACAACATTAATAAAAACTAACATACACAGTACAATGCAATTATAGAACAATCAATCCCGGTGTTAAGCATTTTCAATTAATTAAAATCATGCAATTTTTAAAAACACAATAGGAAAAATGTTACTTAAAACCTATAACATACCAGGTACAAAAATAATACCACTTCTGATATAAAATGCATCCAAGGCAATATCCATGAGGAATCAAGGTGCAAAAAGGTTCACATTTTCCATTACTCATTACTAATTATTTTAATAGTAGTAGTAGGTTTATTGTAAAATTAACTAACACCATAAAACCATAAACTCACTTCAATAGGACCCAGTATAGAAAAACTACATTGATACACAGTACAATGCAATGATAAAACAATCAATTGAGATGTAAACCAACTCAAAATATTTAAAGCCATACAATATTTCGAACAGGATCCAGGATCGAAAATATGTTACTTAAAACCTATAACATATCAGGTACAACACAACAGTAAAATAAATACCAGTTCTGATGTAAAATACATCCAACATAAGATCCCTGAGCCATCACGGTTTTAAAAGGTTCATAAAAGTCACATTGTTAATTTGTAACGATTAGCTTTAGCCTTCAAGTATGCCTGGCCATCTCCATGAATTTAACTAGATTCATTGTCATATGAAGGGGGGACCCAGGGAGAGCCAGGGGCGAGCCGGTCTCTCCCTGGGTGCGTTCGCACGAGACACAAACTGGAGAGCGCAGGTGTGTTTTGATTGGAGGGGAGGTAATAAAGGGGCTGGAGGTAGGCGTTAGGGAAGTGCGTAGCGGGAGGCAAGGAAGGGATGTTCTTTTTGCGGGCCCGGATGAGTGTTTTCCTGAGCCTTCCTGGGGTGAGGTGAATGCGGAGTTGTGGCTCCAGTGGATGGCGTCTGCTCACCCGCCTGCTACGACCCACACGGCTAGCGGCCAGCCGGTGCATTATCGGCCCTTTCCATTTTGCCCCGCTCAGTCTGGAGCGGGGGTTTGGGGCAGAGGGCAGTCCTCCACATCTGGGGCGTGCTGGCACTTTAACAGGGGTTTGTGTAACAGGCCGGCATGCAGATACAAGCATGAGTGTGCGCAGTGCAGGGGGCGACATGCCCTCACACAGTGTTTCCCGGGACAGCGTTTTGGGGAACAAGGGAGGGGTTCTGGGGGCCTTCACACTTTGTTTCTAAGGGCTCCTACTCCTATTAAGCTAGAAGTACTTGACTTGTGGTTGGTGGAATATCCCGATTTCGAGGCTGTTAAGATTTTATCCTGGGGTTTCAGAGTCGGTTTCAGGTTTGGGTACCAGGGTCCCCGGTTGGGTAGGTGGTCTGATAACCTAAAGTCCGCGAAAGAGTGTCCCCAGGTTGTGCAGAAGAAGTTGGATGCTGAGCTTGCGGCGGGCAGGACTGCTGGTCCTTTCCTTAGCTGCCCCCTCCCTGATTTGATAGTCTCTCCGTTGGGAGTTGTCCCCAAAAAGGCTGCTGGGGAATTTCGCCTCATCCACCATCTCTCTTGGCCTGAGGGTTCCTCTATCAACGACTTCATTGACCCGGCTGATTCTAGTGTGACATATGCTTCTGTGGATGACGCCTTGCGGCTGGTTCGCACAGCGGGTACTGGTGCCTTGCTGGTGAAGAGTGACATTCAATCGGCTTTTCGGCTTCTGCCCATTCATCCCTGGGATTTTGGTCTATTGGGCATGCATTTTGGTGGATGTTTCTATGTGGATAAGGTCTTGCCAATGGGCTGCTTGGTGTCCTGTGCCCTATTCGAAACCTTGAGTACGTTTCTGCAGTGGCGCTTCACTTTCATCAGCGGCCACGCCCTGGTTTGTCATTATCTGGATGACTTCCTTTTCATTGGTGAGGGTCAGTCTGGGCAGTGTCAGTTGGCATTGGAGATTTTCCAGGCTATGTCCAAGGATCTGGGTGTCCCTTTGGCGCCGGATAAGACCAAAGGTCCGTGTACATCGTTGACTTTTCTGGGGATTGAGATCGATACCCTGGCGATGATGGCACGCTTGCCTGCTGACAAGGTGCGAGAGATGTCTGATTTTATCCGGTTGGTGTTGGGCGAACGCAAATTGGAACTTCGGAAGGTTCAGAAGCTTTTGGGGTACTTGAATTTTGCGTGCCGGGTTGTTCGGGCAGGGAGGACGTTTTGTAGACGTCTGGGCCTCTCAATGTCGGGCGCCAGCCTTCCTCATCATCGGGTGCGCATTACCACAGCTGTCCGAACCGATTTGGGTATCTGGTTGCGTTTCCTGCAAGATTTCAACGGCGTGTCCTTGTTTTTTGTGGATGAGGACATCGTCTGGCAGGTTCAGCTTTTCACGGATGCATCTGGAGCTAAAGGCTTCGGCATCTTTTGGGAAGGCCGTTGGTGCGCGGCTGGCTGGCCAGTGCATTGGCGGGAGCAGGGCCGCAGCATAGCGTTTTTGGAGCTCTTCCCGTTGTTGGTCGCTCTGTACATCTGGGGGGATGAGTTCCAGAATCGTTCCGTGTTGTTCCACGTGGACAATTTGGCAGTGGTGGACCTCGTTAACAAGCAGAGGGCCCGGGATTTGCGTGTATTGAAGCTTTTGCGTGCTTTCATGTTGTGTTGTTTACAACTGAATATAGTCTTTTATAGCTAGACATGTTCCAGAAGCCACTAATTGTATCGCTGATTCTTTATCTCGCTTTCAGTGGTCGGAATTCCACAGACTGGCTCCCGGGGCGGATCTAGAACGGACTGCGATCTCACAGTACGTATGGGCTTTGGGGGATTGAGGGTCCAACAGTTGCTTGAGAATTCAGTGGCTGCCTCCACCCGCCGGAGTTACTTGAAGGCTTGGCAAGAGTTTTTGCAGTTTGGTGAGGAGATGGTAGGTCCGGCGCGGGCTGTTTTGTCTGATGAGCAATTCTTGTTGCAGTTTGTTTTGCATTTGGCGGACAAAGGCCTCTCCCACACGACCATTTCGGGCAAGTTGGCTGGGGTATCTTTTTACGGTCAGCTTTGGTGGGGTAGGGATCCTGTTGGGGGGGTGTTGGTTCGGAAAGTTTTAAAAGGTTTGGGTAGGTTTCAGGCTAGTGCCCAGAAGTTACGGCAGCCGGTGACTTTTGAATTGCTTCAGCTGCTTTTATCACAATTGGATGTGTGCTGTTATGATGCATTTGAGTGTCAGAAATTTTGATTGTGTTTTGTGTGGTTATTCTTTGGGGCGTTTTGGGCTTCTGAGCTGCTGGGTTTGCGGGATAGGGTGGGTATGACTAGCAGTGAGGTGGTGGTGGAGCATGACAGGGTCCGCATGTGGTTGCGTATGTCTAAGACTGATCAGATGGGGAGGGGCAAGTGGGTCTTTTTGGGGCGGAGCGGTGTGTCTTCTTGCTGCCCTGTAGGGGAATGGGAGGTTTTTGTGTCATCCCCTCACTTTGCACCGGGAGCAATTTTTTGTCATGCTGATGGCAGCCCAATTGTTGTTTCTCAGTTGTTGGCTGTCCTTCGAAAGGTGTTGTTGGGTCTGGGGCGGGATCCTTCTCAATTTGGTACCCATTCATTCCGGATTGGGGCGGCGACGGAAGCCGCCAGGTTGGGGTGGGATTGGTCCCAAATTCGCCGCATTGGGCGTTGGCGATCGAGATGTTGTGAGAAGTATGTGAGAAAGTAGATCGCCTTTGCTTTGCCTAACATTTCTTTTTCTCCTAGGTCCTTGGCATTCGGTGGCTGGAACAAAAAGGAGGGTGTGGATTCTTGGCCACTCTTTTGTTAAAAGGGCTGCTGTAGCCGCTGCACGTCAGCTTTGTGGTAGATCTCTGGGTTTAAGCTGTCTGACACATGAAGTTTCCTGGCATTGCACAGGGGCAATGCGTTGGGGCGGCCTCTTTCCCGCCTTGACTGCTCTGGTTTCGGGGGGTTGGGGGGGGCCCACCTGATCTACTGGTGTGGCACCTTGGAGAAAATGACTTAGTCTCTTTATCAGGTTTGACTTTGCTCAAGTTGATGAAAATGGATCTCGACGTCATCAAGACCACCTGGGTGAGCACCATGGTGATCTGGACTGAGTTCGTGCCACGATTAAAATGGAATGGGGCGCGGAATTATTCAGCCATGGAGAAAGCGAGACGCAAAGTGAATCGAGCTATGAGACTTTTTTGTAAACATTTATGCATCTACAGTTTGGCTCACCATCATTTGCAAATTTCTGAGACGCATTTATTTTGTGAGGATGGTGTCCACCTGTCCCAATTGAGCCTTTCATTTTAATTTTTTAGAATTACGGGACTTGATAGCTAAGGTGCAGTTGTGGTGTGCTCCTTCCCTTCCTCCTTGTCTTTGAATGGGGCAGGAAATCGCTAAAGGTTTTCCTGGGTGGCGGTTTTGCTAGTGGGGTGGGCAGCCTGGAGTGGGTTGGCCATCCTGAAAAGTTGTAGTTCATTAGGAAATCCAGGGGGTATTCTTCAAGAGTTAGTTGTTCTGGTTTTAGTTAGGTAGGGATGTTTAGTCATGCTGTAAAGATTGTCATTTTATTAAATAATTAATGTGTTCAACAGATATGTATTTACACACCTGTCTTAAAATAAAGTGGCCTTTCTTGCTCTTAAAAGAAGTGGTGGACAGTGATTTCTTGCATGAGGGGGGACCCAGGGAGAGCCAGGCGCGAGCCGGTCTCTCCCTGGGTGCGTTCGCGCGAGACACAAACTGGAGAGCGCAGGTGTGTTTTGATTGGAGGGGAGGTAATAAAGGGGCTGGAGGTAAGCGTTAGGGAAGTGCGTAGCGGGAGGCAAGGAAGGGAGGTTCTTTTTGCCCCACCCACCCTTCCCCCTTTTTTCTAGTTAGGTTTTACTTTGCGGTGCTCTAGGCGCTGCTCTGGCCTTCGGGCCTTGCCACTTTTAGGACAGGTGTCTTGGTTCTTTTGGGAGGCGGTTTTGCTAGTGGGGTGGGCAGCTTGGAGCGGGTTGGCCATCCTGAAAGGGTAGTTCACTGGGAAATCCAGGGGGTATTCTTCAAGAGTTAGTTGTTCTGGTTTTAGTTAGGTAGGGATGTTTAGTCATGCTGTAAAGATTGGAATTTTATTAAATAATTAATGTGTTCAACAGATATGTATTTACACACCTGTCTTAAAATAAAGTGGCCTTTCTTGCTCTTAAAAGAAGTGGTGGACAGTGATTTCTTGCGCGAGGTCTTCTCTGACTAAACAAAAAAAGGGAGGGAGCATGGATCTTCTTTACTAATCTAATTCACAAAGCCACTATTGTTCAATCAAACCCCTTTTTGATAAAAAGTGGTCTTAGCAATGGATGTAGCACTGCGTATTTTATCAATGCAGTGATGTGCACTATTAATATTTCTTTAACAGCTAGCTTTGGCTTTTTAAACATCTAGAGCATTTCATGGCACTTCATACAGGTAGCACCAGCGTGTTTTCACGAAAGCGCCACTATTCATTTCATTCTGAATAATCAGAGTCAGGCAAACAGCCGCGAAGTACGGTCTGGTGTCCCTAACAATGAGTTACTCCAGCTTCCAGTGGGCGTCACTCATCACGTGACGCTTTTGCCATGCCCCGCACAACGTGCACTGGAACTATACAGCATTTAAACGGCTGGCAGAGACTCGCTCGGTGTTCCACGGGAAGTCGTTGCGGGTCGTAAGCTAGGCATATTAGCCAGTGCATGCTCTTCACACAGTGAGTACGGTTGCATGAGACTGGTGGGCCCTGCCTGGTCCTAGTCTAAGCACGTTAGTTTCAGGCAATAACCCTTTTTCCCCCCTTCCCCACCCCATTCTAGATAGTGCATAACACCAGCACCTCGACCCCGGCGTCCATGAGGCTCGCGATTTTGCATTTTAAGTACGCCATATGTTCTTCTCTGTACCAACAGTGTTTCTCCTTGTTACGCCATTACCAACATGCACGTTTTAAATTGTATTGATCTAGCACACTCACAAAGTGGTTTGAGAGCGTAGACACCCACAATTTTAAAATGCTATAAGTGTGGATGATGTAGGTATTCACAGTAGTAATATCACCTGGGAGCTAATGTATAAATGATACAATGATACTCCTCCTGACTAGTCACGATTCTGTAAGAGCGCGCAGACACTCACTGGTTTACTGTTGTGCGGTGGGTTGTAATGCTTGGTCAGGGACAGCTGTCCATCTGATTATGCACATCAGCACCACAGTGATTTTGTGGCTTGTTCTTTGTGATGACCATTCGGTAGTCAGTACACCGTTATACCTACTTGGGTAAGCATGTATACTGATGAAGAGGAGCACCCTGTTTTCCTGCAGACACCCGTTATACAATTGATGTTGTTATGTATTTGTCTGTTTGTTTGTCTGTTTATTTTTACAGGTCTCTCTCTTTCAAGAATTGAGAAAGGGAACACCTAACTGTAAGTGGTCAGTTGGGTTCCACAGTGACCAAGGGTTGGGTACACTTTAGCGTATGTAGACCGCCCCGGTCATTTTCACTGGTTCTGACAAAAACCTGGAATTCTCCATCAAGAGGTTGAAACAAGTAGACCGTTTTTAAACTCACTTTTTTCCACATACAGATACCGAAGGTCAATCACACCGAACACGTTATCTCCAGAATTCATTTTTAATATTGTCCAGTTGCTCCCGAATAAATAGTTCCCGTCAAGGAGTTAAAACTGGCCAATTTTAAATTCACTCAAATTCAAATTCAAAATGTCTTTATTCGGCATTTCAACAATACCATAAAAGTACAGTATTTAAAATATAATATACAAACATTTCATTAAAAAACTAGCGAAAAATACAATGTACAACGACATCTTTTTCTCTCCACCCATTTCAGTATCAAATTAATTTTTCATTTTTCAACCAGTGGATCTCAGTCTAAATGAATAAAGTCAGGGGATCTCTACATTCTTTTAAAAAAACAAGGGCCTCTCTCGCTGATCTTAAATTGGCCTTTTTAAAAAGATGTATTAAAAAATAGCGCCTAGGTATTTGATAAAATGGGCATAATAATACAAAATGAAGGGTATCCTGCGGAGATCTATGATCGCAGCCGCAGGGACCCTTTGACTCAACTGCATTAGTAAAACCCGCGGGTTCAGCTAATAGGTGATGAAACAAGTTGAGCCTAAAACGTGTTAATAAAAACCTATCATGCGGGTTATATACAAGGGAGAGGTAGGGCTCCAGCTCACTGGAGGGCTTCACTGTCATATAAGCCTGTACTGTCTGCTTGTTTTTTTTCCCTAGATTCTCGTGACGTGGCTATAAGTTTGTAAAGCTTCTCATTTACTCCTGCTTTATCCTGTTTTACAATACTCTGTGGATTTGCAAACAGGTTTCCACATCCAATACTCTCCAGGGCCTCTTTTACATACTTGAGCCAGGGAATAGACATACCTTTCTCTCTACCCATACAGTCAGTAATTAAATGCTGGGTCAGATTAGCTTCCTGATTTAACCATAGATTTAGCCAAGCCATAAGGGGTCTATTCCTCGCCCTGTCCTCCAGGTACTTGCAGCCAAGTTCCTCATGTATTATATATGACGATACACATTGTGGAACTTTCAAAAGCCTCCTTAAATACTTATTTTCCTGCGTCTGTAAGGTATTTACATTTACCATTCCCCATAGCTCTGCCCCGTATACAACTTTAGCAACAGGGATCGAGTTATACATAGTCAGCATTTGCTCCGGGGCCCAACGGCCCAGTCTGCGTCCAAAATTCATTACCGCTCCTGAGCTGGCTTCTAACTTATTACCATGTGCCTCGACCAGTGGTTTAAAATTCAAATTCCTATGAAATAAAATGCCCAAATATAAAAAAAAGTATGGACTTTTGCCAGACATGTGGCGCCTATTCTGTAATTAAAATGTTGTTCCTTCTGTTTTGGGCCCACCTCCATTACATAAGATTTCGTCAGATTGGCGGATAGGTCTAGGCTAGTCATAAACTCGACGAACCCGTCAATCAGACGCTGCAGTCCGATTGGCGTTCGGGCCAGGATTACCACGTCGTCTGCATAAAGCAGGACTGGCACAGATCTACTTCCTATTCTAGGTGTGTCCACTTTCAAATTAATTAAAAATCGTTCAAGCCCATTAATATCAATAGAAAACAGGAAGGGGGCAAATATACACCCTTGTCTGACCCTGCTCATGCATTTAAAGGACTCCGTCTGGTCACCCTCCAGAATATACCTCACTTTTGCAGTGGTGTTTTGATGAAGTGTTCTCGAGATATGAATATGACCTGCATCAACCCCCAGGTCCGACAATATTGCCCACTGCTTCGAATGATTTACACAATCGAAAGCTGCTGCCAGATCCATGAAGGCTAAATATACTTTCTCATTTCTGGCCACGGTATATTTCGTGACCAGTAAATATAAATTTAAACAATGGTCTGTAGTAGACCTGCCGGCCCGAAAACCATACTGTACTTCAGTGAGTATATAATTTTCAACTTCCCAACTCATAAGACGGTTCAGGATTGCACTGCCCATTACTTTAGCTGTTACATCAATCCAATAAATGGTCCTGTAACAATGGGGGCTTTCCCTATTACCGTTCTTAAAAATTGGTACTATTATGGCCGTCGCCCATGAGCAGGGTAAACCCGATACTATGGCTGCATTTATAACTCTTGTGACTAATGGACCCCATAATTCGATGTTACTTAAAAAAAGATCTGGCTCGATCCTATCTGGACCCGGGGCTTTATTTTGGGTAGGCATAAAGCTAGAAGGATGTTCCTGCAATGGCCGTATCATTCAGTAATGTGTGTACATCTCTAATTAATCAACAAAAATAGTGACAGAACAGAGAAAATGCAAATAAGGTTCATTCAAAAAATGTATATTTTTATTTTCTTATTCTATTTTATTTTTATGTGAATATAAATACATATAAATTTAATTCTTAATCAGCGAATCATCTTTAGTAAAGTTCATACATGAAATGTTTGAAAAAAATTCATAAAGGACACAAAAACAAATCTAAAATCCATAACAAATTAGTAGACGTTCCCCTGAAAAGCAATCATACACAGCAACTCACTCACGTGCTGACAGTCATTCTACATTCATACCACATAAAAAAGATGCAAAAAGAAGGAACTGGATCCCAATTAGCAAGATGGCTACGCTAATGTGGTTCAAGGGCAACGAGGTGTGATTGTTAGCCCTTGTGGCGGGTCTACGCGCGTTTCGGTGGGCAAGCCACCTTCATCAGGACCTTGTACATCGGATTGTGCAGATAGCAGGGGATCAGACAAGAAAACAGATTGGCCCGAAATGCCGAGTCAGATGTATTAGGTGACCCTCAAAACTTCAAATAGGTGTCTAAGATATCAGATTCTGTGTAGGAGGCGAAATGAGCAAGTTGTTTCCATAAAAATGTGGATTCTGAGGAAATACTCCTATTATTTAGAGGGTCCCAGGATACTGTGGTCCGGGTGGGGCATCAACTCCTATGTTATCTCGATCTAATTATTAATGGCGATCAATTGTCGTAAAAAACACGTATTCTGCAAGGTAATTGGATACTGTGGCATCACCGCGACCCTTAGGTTCGGCGAGTGGCGTTCAGGCGTCTACGCGTCCCCGGGGCCCTCCGTCCGTTATTTTGGGTAGGTCCCTTTATGCCGCCCTCAATCTCTTTTAGGGTAAATTCTATCACCCCAGGACTAGTCTCCATATTTCGTGACCAGTAAATATAAATTTAAACAATGGTCTGTAGTAGACCTGCCGGCCCGAAAACCATACTGTACTTCAGTGAGTATATAATTTTCAACTTCCCAACTCATAAGACGGTTCAGGATTGCACTGCCCATCACTTTAGCTGTTACATCAATCCAATAAATGGTCCTGTAACATTGGGGGCTTTCCCTATTACCGTTCTTAAAAATTGGTACTATTATGGCCGTCGCCCATGAGCAGGGTAAACCCGATACTATGGCTGCATTTATAACTCTTGTGACTAATGGACCCCATAATTCGATGTTACTTAAAAAAAGATCTGGCTCGAACCTATCTGGACCCGGGGCTTTATTTTGGGTAAGTCCCTTTATGCCGCCCTCAATCTCTTTTAGGGTAAATTCTATCACCCCAGGACTAGTCTCCATATAGTCGACTTGTTCACCTTCCGTCGGGGTTCCCCTGTTATATAGAGCACCAAAATGTTCCACCCATTGTGCGGGGAGTACATTTGACGCTATGCTAGAACTATTCCCATCTTGAAAGCAAGGTCTATTAATTATTGACCAAAACCTGGAAAGATCATGTTTTTCCGACGCCTCACGTTAATCTTCCCATTTTTCAGTTTGAAGTGCTTTCTTACGGCGCCTAACTTCTTGTTTATAGTGTGTTCTACACAGGCTAACCCTTACACCGTCTCTGGGTTTCCTTTTGAGGGCCGCTCTAAGCTTTCTCTGGGCTATAGAGCATCCTCTATCAAACCATCTGGGGTTGTTTAATTCCTTCCCATTCCCCGTCACGTGCATTAGGCTGTCCACTAGTCAACCTACCTCCTCAAATGCCTCGACCACCGGGGGCCCAGTAATCTCCAGATTTAGACATGCCTCCATATACTGTTTCCCCTTGGTGACTAATGATTTGTAAAAATTTTCACCATCTAGTTTTACCCATTTCAGTCTTCTACCTTGGTCTGTGGCTATCTCCCTAACCTCTAATACTCTCCTCCTTCTTTCTCTGTTCACCTTTGACACTACCATAGCCACTGTAAGGGGATTATGGTCGCTGAATCCACTACAATCAATAGAAAATCCTAAAAGTCTCTGTTTGAGTAAATGGGAGACAATTACAAAATCAATTTATGTGCTGCACCCTCTTCCTTTAAAGGTGGGGTTAACCCCCCCATTGGAGTTGAGAGGCAACAGATCCATAGAATGAGCCAGGTCCAAATTTCTCATCATAATATTAAGTTTGGCCCCCTCTGTGGTGTGATCAAAATAGGCACCCTCCTCTAAATTGCACGCGGCCCAATTTTCAGTAAAGAGTATCAGCTGAGGGCATAGATGACAATTAAAATCCCCTGCAATTAAAATTAGTGGAGCTATGGCATCTTTCATCTTCTCTCGCTGGTTTCCCAGTTGATCCTCCAACTCCTCCACTCTACAGCCCCTTGCATTATAAAAATTAACTATAATCAGATTGAGATCCCTGGTTTTAAACTGAACTGCGAGCATACAATCTGATTTCCAGTTGAGGTCCATCCAGGTCCCATCCAGAGTCAGACGTACCCACAGAAGAAGACCCCCTTTCACTCTGCCTGCCCTGATCTAACAGCTGGGGTCCCAAATAATTTATACCCCGCAAGGTTGAAATTAGTCGGGTCTACTTCCCATGTTTCCTGGGCACAAATTACATTGTATTTCTTCACATAATCCAGCCATTCCTTGTTATGAAATTTGGCTGAAAGTCCTGCCACAATTCCATGACAGTAGATCTAAAGTATTCCACTCACTCAGCTTTATTGAACTTATAGCTAAGAGGGATCAATTAGCAATTTTACCTTTGGCTAATAGTCCTTGGGGTATACTGCCCCCAGTTTCCCCCCATTCAAGACTTGACTATCAGTCACAATCTTCCAGCCCAGACAAGGCATCAAACCTATTCTGTAACCTGATGTTCTGTTAGTTGTAGTGGTTCGGGGCCTCCATCCCATTTGATTGCCCCATTCTGGGTTCTGTGCTGGAGCATAAAAGAACTTAAGGGGGAGTGATTGAATTTGGGACCTAAAATCCTGTTGTGCCCAGTTTCAGATAAATTCGGCCCGTCTTGTGTCCCTGAAATTAATGATAATACAATAACCCTTAACAGACTTTACTTGCCTTCCCACCCAGTTAACTCTTCTAGCAAATAATATCTTTGCGCATATATAGCTAGGTAAGTACATTTGACGCTATGCTAGAACTATTCCCATCTTGAAAGCAAGGTCTATTAATTATTGACCAAAATCTGGAAAGATCATGTTTTTCCGACGCCTCACGTTAATCTTCCCATTTTTCAGTTTGAAGTGCTTTCTTACGGCGCCTAACTTCTTGTTTATAGTGTGTTCTACACAGGCTAACCCTTACACCGTCTCTGGGTTTCCTTTTGAGGGCCGCTCTAAGCTTTCTCTGGGCTATAGAGCATCCTCTATCAAACCATCTGGGGTTGTTTAATTCCTTCCCATTCCCCGTCACGTGCATTAGGCTGTCCACTAGTCAACCTACCTCCTCAAATGCCTCGACCACCGGGGGCCCAGTAATCTCCAGATTTAGACATGCCTCCATATACTGTTTCCCCTTGTTGACTAATGACAAGGCATCAAACCTATTCTGTAACCTGATGATTCTAGCAAATAATATCTTTGCGCATATATAGCTAGGTAATGGCCGATTGGCATTAAGCCAATAGATACACTTATTTTTTAGTTCCCTATAGGTCTCCCTCTTTCCCTGTTCTAACTGTGGTACCCCTGCTAGTACTACTACATACGGGGCTGAGTCCGGTGGGAGATCAATTGTTTGTTGACTCTGCACAGTATGAGTTATAGGGAGTTTGTGCATTAACTGGGGTTGTACTGGGGGGTTTCCATCCTCCATTATCTTATCCCTGTTAGCCTGGTCTATTTGAGAAACCCCTGTTGGGTTACTCAGGGGGATTGTAACACAAGGAGGTAATGAATTATTACATTAAGGTTTGTTGAGACTGCAATACTTGTGCCCGCCACACTTTGCCCCCCACATTTTGTTGCGTGACAAATTCACTCCCTTTTTCCCTTTTTCACTCAATCACAAAATACCCGCTCCACTGTAATCAGGTGTCGCAGCACACCCAAACGGTACTCGGCTGTTTGGGTGGGACCCCAATGATGAAGCATGTCATCAACTAGGTTGGTGAGTCAGGGGTCTTCTTAAAAAAGGAGAATATTTCCTTTTTTGTGTGCACCTCCTGTCTGACTTCAGAGACATTGCCATGTCTCTAGGGTGTGCCCCTCCTAATGTTTTGACTAGATTTGTCTAAGGGGACCAGGGGTATTCCCGCTTAAATACCCTTTCTCTCTACTTTGTTCACAATTGAAAAAGTGGTCTAAGCCATTTTCATAATTCAGGTACAAGCTTAGTGGAAAGTCATACAATATAGCCTTATAGCCTGCCGTAGCGGGCAATACTGGCCCTTAAAGGCCCGCTCCTTTGTTAAAGGCCTTCGACTTCAGTTCAGGCCTTAAACAAGGGAGCAGGATCATCGGGCTACTACCAGCCATTAGAAACCCTGAGCTCCTAACATTCCAATGTTCTAATATGAATTCCTATTTTAAATGTTGCATCTATAGAGCCAACAACATTTATGGTAGTTTGTACACTGTCCATGTGTGTCAGAACTCCTTTAAGTGGAACATAAAAATCTGATGTGGATAAAACATTGTCTCACTGTTTTATAAGAAGGCAGGAAAGATAATTTGGTATTTTTCTTTTCAAAGAGGCTTACAAAAATATAATATGTATATTTGTTTGTGTTCAAATTATCAGTGTTCTATGCATAGGATAGGGAAAATGTTGTAGGCTAAGTGTTAAATGTGACATTGTAAAGTTGTATCTCTCATAATGCTGCAAGAATGCTTCAAGGAACAGCATGCAAAGTGCATTATTTTAATAATTTACAGTGGTACATATCTGGCAGAGCCTGTTGAAAGTGGATGCCCGACAGTGATTCTGAAGGTATGTTCTTTTGGAAAACATTGTTTAAAAAACATTCGATACATTGCAAACCAATACAACACAAGTCGTTAAAATGACTTGCTGTAGGGGGCATAAGGTGTTGTATTTAAAATCCAACACCTTCCCTATTGTTGCACAGACTGGAGTTGGAATAGCTAAACCTACTGTTTCCAACATCCAGCGCCCCCTACAGCAAGTCGTTGTAGCGACTTGCATTGTAATGGTAGGCAATGTAACAACGTGGTAATTTTAACAACTGCGTTGTATTGGCATGCAATGTATTGCATGTGTTGTAACGTGGCATATTTGTTCCTTGGCATGATATCCAACATAAAAGGTAGTCAGAAAAAGGGACATGAGTTTCAGCTGACGGTTGCTATAAGTTAAAGTCCAACCTGATTTGCAATTGGCAAATAGAGTTAGGTGAATTTAAAATGTACCAGAGCAAGATATATTGTAATTTATAGAGCCAGGGACCTATCCTCCGTGTAAAGGCTTCCAAGTGCTAATCAATGGATGGAAGAAATATACTACTCATTTCAGAAAGTAGGTGAATGAGAAATAGTGCTGTCAGGTTTTTATGGAAGTGTCATATGAAACAGGAATGTTAAACATAGGCCAAAATACACTAAACCTGTGCATTGCCAATGGATCACATAAAGAGGCGCAAGGGATTGCAAGAGCTCAAGTGATGTTTACAAAGTCCCGCAAAGCTACCATTTGTTGTTCTGTGTGGCTTTGTAAATCACAAGTAACGCAAGACTCTCAAATCGCTGTCTTGCGTTACACCGAATTGGGAAGAATTCCCATATATACTAAGGGTAGTGAAATGCTCTGGACTGGTCCTTCCAATTCCTGGTTGATAGACCTTTTTATTAGCCTGAGAGGTAAAGGGATTAAAAAAATTCAGATCTTAAAGTACACTGTGATCATGAGGACCACACAATAAAAGTCTAAATCAGTAACTTGGAGTTAAAATGTTTATTACAGGGCGTGGCCAAGATGGCGGCGGAGTAGGACGCCTTTTCGTGCCGCTCCGGCGCTGATCCGACAAAGCTTCTAATAGCACGAATCTGAGGGAGCGCACCCGCCTCAAAAGTGGTGGGGAAGTCCGTCTGACAGAGCGGTCGGCCCTGGTGTGGTCGCTGGAGCGGTGTAGCCCCGAGATTGCTCCTGGGATCGAGCGCACTCCGCGGCCTGCGAGACCCCGGGCTCTCCTGACATCGGAGCCCGGCACAGGTGGTGGGCGGGGCCCTGAAGCTCGCCTGAAGAGGTCGGAGCTGGCGGAAGGTGGAGGGTCGCTGTGATCCGACGAACAGTAGAACTGGCGGATCGACTCCACTGGCCCTCGGGGTGTTGCCGAGACATCTGCACTCCGAAGGTGTTGGCCTTGAGCGGCGGCGCTCTCCCTGTCCTGGCATGGAGTAGGGGAACGGTGTTGGCCCAACGGATCCCGGCGCAGCTTGTATCACACGGAGACCCGGAGGGTGCTTGGGGGAAGACGTCAGCACCTGGACTTTGTCCTGCCTGAACACCGGTGGGGCCCACGGATCGTACTGCTGTGCACGTGGGGCTAGGCGCAGCTGGAGACTGCAGAGCGAGAACTGGTGTGCGTTTGAACTGAACGACGCGGCCCGCCATTATACTTGGCCACGTGGCGCTGGGCCGGAGCACTGTGAGCCGCCATGTCTACTGTGGAGTAGGGGTACGGTGTTAGCCAATGGATCCCGGTGCAGCTTGTATCGCACGGAGGCCCGGAGGGTGCTTGGGGGCAGACGTCAGCACCTGGACTTTGTCCTGCCTGAACGCCGGTGGGGCCCACGGATTGTACTGCTGTGCACGTGGGGCTAGGCGCAGCTGGAGACTACGGAGCGAGAACTGGTGTGCGTTTGAACTGAGCGACGCGGCCCGCAATTATACTTGGCCACGTGGCGCTGGGCCGGAGCACTGTGAGCCGCCATGTCTACTGTGCAGCGCAAACGGGGCCAGGGGAAGGATAATGCCCCGAATTCTTCCCAGCAGCCGGCTTCCCCTGGAGCCAGTGGATCGGCGAAGCAGTCGGATGATGAGGCTCCGGCGACGAAAGCCTTCATGTCAGAACTCTTTGCCTCCATTAAGGAGGACATCTCCGAACTCAGAGCGCAGCTGCCCTCCGACTTGCGGGAGGTGCGGAGAGACGTGGATGGCCTAGGCGAGAGGGTGGCAACCTTGGAAGATCGAGATCTGAGTGTGGCCACCGACGTCCACCTGCTACAGCAGGACATCATTCGCCTCACTGAGCAAAACCTAGATCTGCAGTTGCACACGGAGGATCTGGAAAACCGCTCCCGTAGAAACAACATCCGAATACGGGCGGTGCCATGGGACGGTGAGGCTGGGGACCTGCGGGGATATGTCCAAGACCTGTTCCTTCACATATTGGATGAAGAAGATACGAAGGAGATCCAGATGGACAGAGTGCACAGGGTTGGGCTGCCCCGGCGCGGGGGGCCCCCCCCCCGACATCCTAGTGTGCGTCCATGATTTCCAGCTTAAGGAACGGATCCTTCGCAAGGCCAGAACTCTCACGTCGCTGCAGTTCCGGGATCATCGACCTCAGCTATACCAGGACTTGGCGGCCTCTACTTTGCAAAAGCGGCGGGAGTTTCGCCCGGTGACTGCATTCCTGAGGGAGAGAGGCATCGCCTACTCTTGGGGGCACCCTTTTAGGATCATTTTCAGGTGGCAGAATCGTCTTGCTCAAATCCGCACGCTTCAGGCAGCAAAAGAGCTTCTAGGCCTGGAGGATGTGCCGCCATCGCAGGCCGCGACTGCTTCTCCGTCTCGGAGGCGCCGCCGTTCATCTTCCTGGCAAAGGGTGGGGGATTCGCCTATCCGACAGCGGACGGATCTCTCTGCCAGCCTGCAGGAACGGGGTGAAGCAGTTGCATCGGTGGCGTCGGTCACGTTGGCCGACACGCAGCACAGCTCTGGAGCGGCGTGACCTCAAGGAGCTGATGGATCGGCGCCGGAGGGGTCCGGGCCTTCTGGTTGGGGGGTATGAAAGTACTCTTGGAGGAGACACCCTCGACTATGGCCATGGGGGATAGTGTGTTAGTCCCCCCGGCCTGCTTCTTGTACGGGAGGCTTCCTACAGACTTCGGCCTTCTGGACATGATGAGTATTGTTTCTGCACTTTTGTTTCTGTTTTTGCCCCGTTTTTTGATTGCATATCATTTGGGGCGGGGTTGGGAGTTGTGGTGTTCGGGATGTTGGGGGGGGACCCGTGACGGTGGGCCAAGGGGGTTGTTTGTTGTGTGTCTGCTGCTGAGTGTGTACTTCACTGTTGCTGATGTCATTCCGCGGCTGTTCTGGAGACTACTGGTCATCTATTGCTTGTGGGCTGGGCTGGATGCGGGGTTGGGGGCGCTTGGCATGCTGAGAGCAGTTTCTGGGATTTATACTCGCTATGCCGCTTAGCAT
The DNA here is from genome assembly GCF_964263255.1 of Lissotriton vulgaris. Classification (NCBI taxonomy): domain Eukaryota; kingdom Metazoa; phylum Chordata; class Amphibia; order Caudata; family Salamandridae; genus Lissotriton; species Lissotriton vulgaris. Next base: position 1,085,216,719 of record NC_141697.1, on the reverse strand, counting down.
AGGAACGTGGAATGTTAAGGGCATGAATTCGCCACAGAAGCGGCAGAGGGTTCTGAAGTATGTAACGGATCACCACCTTGATGTAGTTGGATTGCAAGAAACACACTTGGCACGGAAGGATGAGTTGAGGCTCCGCCATAAGGCGTACCCCATTATTTACAGGTCCTCTGCGGTCACGAAACACAGGGGGGTGGCACTCCTCTTCAGGGCTGCATTGCTCTTTCAACCGGTGGAGGTTCGCCACGACAGGGAGGGCCGGTGGCTGATGGTTAAAGGGCACATACAGGGTCGATTGTGCACGTTTGTAGTGGTGCATTTGCCCAATGCGGGCCAGAACAAGTATCTGCAGGACCTGTTGGTGAAGGTGGGGGACTTTGCGGAAGGGCTCTTGTTCCTGCTGGGGGATTTCAATTTGGTGTGGGACAGGGATTTGGACAGCTCGGGGGGGCGCAGAGCGGATACAGGGGTCTTTTCTGATTCCACACAGCAAGGGGTGGGGGAGTTGGGTCTAGTAGATGGCTGGCGATTTTTTCACCCTACCACGAAAGACTACACATTCTTCTCACACGTGCATCACTCCTACTCTCGTTTAGATCACATCTTCCTTAGTCAGTCCCTCAGAGGGAACATACTGGATGCCGCCATTCTTCCGATCTCGGTGTCGGACCACAGTCTCTTGGTGCTTACTCTCCGTTGGTCGCCGCCTGACACAGCGAATCGAAAATGGTACTTTCCGGCGTCGGTGGTTAGGGACGAGGTTTCCAACCAAGCCTTGCGTCTGGCCATCCGTGAATTTTTTGACCTCAACCCCCCGTCGGATACTTCTTTGACGAATACGTGGGACGCCTTTAAGGCGACGATAAGGGGGACGTGCCTGGGCCTCAATTCGCAGCTTAACACCCTGCGTAGGAAGGAACGTGAAGCACTGGAAGCTGAGGTGCTCGAGCTCGAGAGGGCTCACAAACTTAACCCCTCGAGAGTGACCCTCCGCCCGTTGACGGCGGTTAGGGGTAAGCTGAAGGCACACAAAGCCAACAGAGCCGAGCTTACTCTCCTGCGACTAGGGCGGCATTCATACTCTAGTGGTAATAAGATTGGCAGACACTTGGCCCGACAGTTGCGGGACAAAAGGGAACGAGAATACATAGGGGGGATCAGGGATCCCACGGGAGCGCTCCACCATCGCGACGGGGCGAAGGCGGACATCTTTGGCCGCTTCTACGCCGATCTGTACACGGGCGACGTGCTGGATGCTGCGTCACAGCGGGCGTTCCTGCAGCGCTTGCCGCTCCCGCGGGTCTCTAGTGCGTGGAACGACTTGTTGGAAGCACCGATCTCAAGGGAGGAAGTTCTCTCCGCCATCAAAAATTTAAAATTACATAAAGCCCCCGGCCCGGACGGGTACACTGCGGTCTTCTACAAGACCTATGCGACTGAGGTGTGCGACTTTTTGGTTGCTCTCTTTAATGACATGGCTACGTCCGGTGTGAACGCAGGGACCCTGGCGGAGGCGGTGATTACGGTCCTGCCGAAAACGGGGAAGGACCCGGAGCAATGTGCTTCATTCCGTCCCATAGCCTTACTTAATATTGATGCGAAGCTGTATTCGGCGATTCTGGCAAGCCGTCTCCAGGACCTGCTTCCGGCGATTGTACATCCGGATCAGTCCGGTTTTATCAAAGGCCGCCAGATGCACGACAATACCCGTAGGGTGGTTCATCTTATTGAGAAGGCAGACAGGTTCCGCATTCCAGCTGTGCTGGTGGGCCTAGATGCGGAGAAAGCCTTCGACCGTGTGGACTGGGGCTTTCTATTTCACACATTGCAAGCATTTGGTTTCTCCGATAGGTTCATCACCATGGTGAAGGCAAATTTCTGTAGCCCGCGCTCGAGAGTGGCGGTGAACGGCCACTTGTCGGCCTTTTTTCAACACTCGCGAGGCACCAGACAAGGGTGCCCCCTCTCCCCCTTGCTATTCGCGCTCAGCATTGAGCCCTTGGCAATGGCAGTGAGGGAACATGAAGGGGTGAAGGGTATACCGTTCACAGGGGAGCAACACAAAATCTCTCTCTTTGCGGACGACGTCCTGCTTTCGGTGGCTGATCCCGCTAGCTCTCTTCCCTGCGTTCGGGATATTCTGCTAGAATTTGAGGGGGTGGCTGGCTTCAAGGTTAATTATGGCAAGTCTTATGTTCTGAACTTAACCTTATCACAGGCCGAAGTTGCTCAGGCGAGGGCATCGACACCACTAGCTTGGGCTTCGGGCTCGATTCTTTACCTAGGAGTCCACCTGACCCCCACGGTGGGTGGGTTGATCGCGGCCAACTTTCCGCCCCTGCTGGCTAAGACGCGGGCCGAATTGGAGAAGTGGAAGCCCAAATTCCTGTCCTGGCTCGGTAGGGTGCATGCCATTAAGATGGTCCTTCTCCCCAAATACTTGTATCTTTTCCAGGCCCTACCGATTCCACTGGGTACTTCCTTCTTTAGACAGCTCAAAACGTTGATCCTGAACTTTGTCTGGCAGGGTGGTCGGGCACGTCTTTCGTTTGCACTCCTGCGACTGCTACGGTCTGACGGGGGAGTCGGCCTCCCGGATCTACACCTCTATTATAAGGCTGCCCAACTCAGAGTCATGGTGGAATGGTCGCAACAACTCTCCGAGAAACACTGGCTGCATATGGACCGAAGCGTGGCTGGTCGGTCCATCTGGGATCTGGCCTGGAAGCCGAAGCGAGATCGCCCGGTGAATGCGTACATCAGTACGCCCACGGGGACTACACTGAAAGTGTGGGACACCTTGGTAGGGGATGAGCGGTGGACGACCTTCCCATCTCCGTTCACCCCATTGCATTTCAACCCGGCGTTCCCGCCGGCTCTCGCCGAGGGCCCCTTTGATGCTTGGAGAGAGGGAGGATGCTGTGCGCTGCTCCATCTGTTTCACGGCCCTGACCCCCTGACCTTCGAGAATTGCATGCGGGACTATCAGGTGCCGCAAACTGATAAATACAGGCATTTACAACTGCTTCATTGGGCCACGTCGCCGGGAGTGCGGGAGGCAGCCACGAGGCCTCCCTCCATATTCGAGGCCTTCCTGCTGAAAACATCCACCATGAAGGGAGCCATCTCCTTCCTATACCAACTGCTGCTTCAATCCGCCCTTTCCCCTAGACCGCGTTACATGGAGCAGTGGGAGGAGATGGTGGGGAGGAACATCACCGATGGTGAATGGTCGGCACTATGGAGGGATCTGACTCAATTTAATCACTCGGTCCTCCTGAGGGAGGCGCACTTAAAAACCCTCACACAGTGGTATATGGTCCCGGCCCGGCTTCATCGTATCTACCCGGCTGTCTCGGATAAGTGTTGGAGGGGCTGTGGCCTTCTGGGGGACTTCCGCCACATTTGGTGGGACTGCCCAATCATCAAACCCTTCTGGGATGAGATTCTCTCACATATTAAAAATATTTTGCGATATCCTATTGACAACTCTTTGGCATTCATACTCCTGGGCCTGAGGGACCCCGGCCTTGAGCACCAGACACGGGCGGACAAGAAGATTCTATGGCTTTGCTTAGGCGCTGCCAAGCTCACGCTGGCTGCAGCCTGGAAGCGGAAGGAGGCACCGGCGATTTCACTCTGGCACGCGAGACTGTGGAGACTCCTGAGTCTTGAGAGAATGGCGGACATCTTCCTCGGCAATTACAAAAACTTTAAACACATATGTCAAGTCAGAGAATTTATATAGCGCACTACCTACCCAGAGGGTCTCAAGGCGCTTAGAAAGGGGAGGAGGATTACTTGTCAAATATCCACGTTTTAAGTTGCTTTCTGAATGCTAGGTCGTTCTGGGTGAGGCGAAGGTAAGCGGGGAGTGAGTTCCATGTTTTAGCAGCCAGGTATGAGAAGGATCTGCCTCCCATGGTGGTCTTGTTGATGCGAGGTGCAGTGGCGAGGGCTTGGCTGGAAGAACGTAGTTGGCGGGAGGGGGTGTAGAAGGACAGTCGTGAGTTGAGGCATTCTGGTCCGATGTCGTGGACTGATTTGTGTGCGTGGGTTAGCAGTCGGAAAGTGATTCTCTTATTGACGGGTAGCCAGTGGAGGTCTTTCAGGTGACCAGAGATGTGTTCGTTGCGCGGGATGTCTAATATGATCCTGGCTGAGGCGTTTTGGATTCGTTGGAGTTTCTTCTGGAGTTTAGCGGTAGTACCTGCGTAGAGGGTGTTTCCGTAGTCCAGTCGGCTCGTGAATAGAGCATGGGTGACTGTTTTCCTTGTTTCGGTGGGGATCCAGCGAAATGTTTTTCTGAGCATGCAAAGAATGTTGAAGCAGGATGAGGATACGGCGCTGACTTGTCTGTTCATTGAGAGTGAAGAATCCAGGATGACGCCTAGGTTCCGTGCGTGGTCTGTCGGGATGGGTGCTTTTCCAAGGGCTTCCGGCCACCAAGAGTCGTCCCATGCAGAGGGGGATGTACCTAAGATGAGGACTTCTGTTTTGTCTGAGTTCAGTTTCAGACGGCTTTGTTTCATCCATTCGGCAACTTCTTTCATTCCTTCGTGTAGGTTAGTTTTGGCGGTGCTGGGGTCATTGGTGAGAGAAAGGATTAGTTGAGTGTCATCCGCGTAAGAGATGATGTTGAGGTTGTGTTGACGGGCGATGGCCGCGAGGGGGCTCATGTATATGTTGAAAAGGGTGGGGCTGAGTGAAGATCCTTGTGGTACGCCACAGATGACTTCAGTGGCCTCGGACTTGAATGGTGGGAGGCGGACTCTCTGGGTTCTTCCGGTGAGGAACGAGGTGATCCATTCAAGTGCTTTTCCTTGTATTCCGATGTTATTGAGGCGTTGTAACAGGGTGCTGTGGCAGACTGTGTCGAATGCTGTAGAGAGGTCGAGGAGGATGAGGCGACTGTGTCTCCATTGTCCAGTAGAGTTCGAATGTCGTCTGTTGCTGCGATGAGGGCGGTCTCAGTGCTGTGTTTTGCTCGGAAGCCAGATTGTGAGGAGTCGAGGGATTTGTTGGCTTCGAGGAAAGCGGCGAGCTGGTTGTTGACAGCTTTCTCGATGACTTTGGCCGGGAATGGAAGGAGCGAAATGGGGCGGTAATTTTTGAGTTCGGTGGGGTCCGCTGTGGGTTTTTTCAGAAGGGCGGTGAGTTCAGCGTGTTTCCAGTCTTCCGGGAAGGTGGCGGAGTTGAAGGAGCAGTTGATGACGTCTCGGAGGTGCGGTGCTATGACGGAGTCTGCTTTGTTGAAGATGTGATGAGGACATGGGTCTGTGGGGGATCCTGAGTGGATGGAATTCATCAGGCGGATTGTGTCCTCAGTGGAGATTGGGTTCCAGTCGTTAAGGGTGTTCACGGGGGGAGAATGTTCAGCAAATGGTTGGGTGGGTTGGTCTCCGGGTTGGTTGTCGAAGCTGTTGTGGATGTCTGCAATCTTGTTGTGGAAGAATGAGGCTAGGGAGTCGCAGAGGGCTTGAGAGGGGGTGATGTCGTTGGAGTTGGCCGAGGGGTTGGAAAATTCCTTGACAATGTTAAAGAGTTCCTTGCTGTTGTGGGCATTGTTGTCAAGTCGATCCTTGAATGCTGTTTTCTTGGCCTTTCGGATTAGTTGGTGGTGAGTGCGGGTGGCATTTTTGAAGGCGTCCTTGGTGCTAGAGGTTGGGTCTTTTTTCCAGGCCTTTTTAAGGGAGCGGCAGAGTTTCTTGGACTTCTTAAGATCAACGTTGAACCATGAGGCCTTCTTGCTGCCAGGTTTGCTTTGACGTTTTTTCAGTGGTGCTAAGGTGTCGGCGGTGTTGGATAACCATAGGGTGAGGTTGGCGGCGGCTTGGTTTGCGTTAGAAGAGTGGGCTGGGGTGTTTAGAAGGAGCGATGCGGAGATCTGGTCGGTGGTGATTTTGTTCCAGTTTCTTTGCAGAGTTGGTTGGAGGTGGTTGGTGGGTTTTGGCTTGTTGTAGGTGAAGTGAACGCAGCTGTGGTCAGTCCAGAGGAGATCCGTAGTGTGGCTGAAGGAGACATGATTGCTGGAGGTGAAGATGGGGTCGAGTGTGTGACCTGCGATGTGGGTGGGTGAAGTGACTAGTTGTTTAAGTCCGAGGTTGGCGAGGTTGTCCAAGAGGGTGGTGGTGTTGCGGTCGTTGATCTTTTCAAGGTGAAAGTTGAGGTCTCCCAGAAGGATGTAGTCTTTGGAGGGGAGCGCGTGTGGAGTGATGAAGTCCGTGATGTCTTCACTGAATTTAGCGCGGGGTCCTGGTGGTCTGTAGAGGAGGGTGCCTCTGAGTGTGGTCTTGGGGTCGATGTGTATTTGGAAGTGAAGGTGTTCGGAGTTGGCGAGGTTGGCGTCAGAGCTGGTTGAGATGCGGATTGATTTCTTATGGACGATAGCGATTCCTCCTCCTGTGTGGCTGGTACGGTCCTTGCGTGTGATCTTATAGTCTTCAGGGATGGCAATGGTGATGTCTGGGGCGGAGGAAGCGTTCATCCATGTTTCAGTTAGGAAGGCGACGTCTGGAGAGATGGTGTCTAGTAGATTCCATATGTCAATGGCGTGTCTGTGGACCGAGCGGGTGTTGAGAAGGATGCATTTTAGGTGGTTGGGGTCGGGAATCTGTGGTGTGGTCGTAGCGGAGATGCAGTTGGTGCCGCTGAATTTGCAGGAGTAGCAGGAGAAAGGTCCATGAGTGTGTCCAGGAGCGGCTTGGACGCAGTTGGAGGCGCGACCGGGGTTAAGGGCTAGGAGGGTGGCGGCATCGTAGGTGATGCGGGAGGGAAGCGCAGCGCGAGGGGCAGGGGGTCTGGCGCTGGGCGCGGTCCAGGCGCGGACGGGCGTAGACGGGCTTACCTTGGTGTCCTTTCTTTCTACTGGTTTGCCCTCGGCAGTATGCCCAGCATCATTGAGGACCTTACATCTCTTTCAGCTTTAAGTATGCGTGATGGATGAATGGGGAGTGAGTGTGGCGCCGTCACGGGGGGGAGAGGGTGGGACTTGGGAAGTTATGTTTGTGTTCTCTTCGGTCTGCAGTCGGGGCACCTATGCTTCATGGACGAGGCCCCTTTTTTCGTTTTTGTGACTCTTGGCCTATTCCCTGCTTGATTAGCAGAGACTCCCAGCTATGGAACTACGTATAAGACTGCCTCTACCCTGCGACTGTTTGAGCCTAGAGTCTGCTCCTTTTTCTCGCATTGTATCACTGCCTCGTCCTGATCTACTGTTTTCCCACTGTGTGGGATCATCTGTGCGCCCGATGTGGTACGTTCTGTTTATTGTTGCTTTTGTGCTCTGCAAAATAAAAATTTTACAAAAAAAAAAAAATGTTTATTACAATTCAAAGCCAGACTGATATCTATCTAGTTCAAAAACATAGAATAAAAGTATAAAATAACCAAAACATCTCGTACACTATTGGTCGTCAACAGCAAGGATCATATAAGGATCGCAGTAGCAGAATACAAAAAATAAGGAAAATATTTTGATTACTAGATAAATGCTTTTGATCCTTCTCCCCATACAGGGAAAAGGTTTGCAGCATCTATTTAACTCAACACTAACCTAAGGATAGGGGAAACCCTATTAAATCAATCTTAAAGCAAGAAATGTGTCAGCATCAGAACCTCTGTTGAATTTCTATAAGTAAAGCGTAATGTATAGCATGAAGACGCACAATCAGAGATATCAATAGAGGTCTATACCTCTCCAAGTCTAAAAGGGAATCTAAGGTGGGTTCACTAATTAAAATGCACAAATAACATTAAAAGTATGACCTCATACACATCAAAGCACTTTTTCAGTTCCCAAGAAGAACTTGGCACCTTGAACAAAGCTCTCATATTTCAGTCTCTTCCTCACTTTCTCTGATGGCAACACTCTCTTTGTTCATCATTGAAATCATTCGATCATGGCACTATCTCTGAAATACAATTTGCTTATTATTTTATTTATTTATTTATTTATTTATTTATAATTACATTTATTGAGCGCGCAGCTACCCGGAGGTTTCCCGGCGCTAGGGCAAGCTGAACGGTGAGAGGAAGGGAGGAGCATAAGATCATAATATTAGTTGTTAAAGAGCCAAGTTTTTATTCCCTTACGGAATTTCAGAAAGCACAATTCAGTGCGCAGAGATTGAGGAAGAGAATTCCATAAGGATGGGGCCAGCAGGGAAAACGAGCGTCCTCCCATCTTGGCTCTGTTGGTGCGCGGAATCTTAAATTTATTCTGCGTCGAGGACCTGAGTGTGCGGGGGGGGATATATTGCTGCGCCAGAGCAGAGAGATAGCGAGGGGCTCTACCAGTCATGATTTTGTGCATGTAGCAGAGTGCTTTGAAGTTGACTCTGCTTTCAATCCGCAACCAGTGCAGATTCCGCATATGGTGAGCGACCGAGGATCTGGCAGGAAGGTGACAGATCAGGCGGATAGCCATATTCTGTACCACCTGGTACTTCTTAATTACCTCTTTAGCGGCACCTAGGAGCAGGATGTTTCCATAGTCCAGGCGTGAGATGACAAGAGCCTGGACTACAGTCCTCAAGGTGTCCGCAGGCAGCATCCAGGTGATCTTTCTCAGCCACCTGATGAAGGTAGTACAGGTGGCTGAGACTTTCACAGCGTGTTGTTTGAAAGTAAGTTGGTTGTCGAAGATCACACCAAGATTGCGGGCAGACACAGATGGAACGGGTAGAGGACCCATCTCCGGAGGCCAATGGTGTGGGCCCCAGAGAGAGGTGTCTGGGCCAAACAGGAGCAGCTCTGTTTTGTCCCCGTTTAGTTTTAGTTTGTGCTTCAGCATCCAATCCGAGATATGTTTCAGCCCAACTTGGAGAGAGGAAGAGGGGAGGTTTTTATTGGTGGAAAGAGAGTAGATGACTTGAGTGTCATCAGCGTAGGAATAAATTGTGAGGCCAGCCTGTTCCACCAGGAACGCAAGAGGCCTCACATACAGGTTAAAGAAAAGGGGACTAAGGATAGACCCCTGGGGGACACCGTGAGAGGAAGGGAGAATAGATGAAACAGATGTGGAAGAAAAAACTTGAAACGTGCGATCAGAAAGAAAATTAGCGATCCAGGCCAGGGCGGTACCACCGACACCGAATGCCTCCAGGGTGGACAATAAGATGGAGTGGGAGACGGTGTCAAAAGCGGCACTCAAGTCAAGCAGGATGAGTGCCACCGTCTCACCATTATCCACTTGGCGTCTGATGGTTTCTGACACGCCAAAGAGAGTTGTTTCCGTGGAGAAGCCAGCCCTGAACCCGGATTGAGAACCATGAAGAAAATTGGTGGATTCAACAAAGGAGTTAAGCAAAGAATTAACATGTTTCTCCAGAATCTTGGAAAAGCAAGAAAGCAAAGAAATAGGGCGGAAATTGGAGGGAATATTGGGGTCTGCGTTGGCCTTTTTTAGTAATGGTACCACCATTGCGTGCTTCCATTCATTTGGGACAATCGCTTCTGTTAGGGAAGCGTTCAGGACATCCAAAATAATGTGGAGTAGGGCTGGGTCAAGGGAACTCAGAACTTGAGGGGGTAGAGGGTCGAGGGGGGAGCCAGACTTAATGTCCTGGAGATACTTTTTTAGAAGCGCGGGGGAGATAGGATCCCAAGCGTGAAGTGGAGTGGTGGTAAGCAAGGAGCAGGGAGTAGTAACCGGGGGAGAGTTGCAAGGATCTTGAGCAGCGTGAGTTGAGGCGGTTGGAGTAGAATTAAAGATGGCATAGATTTTGTCAATTTTTTCAAGAAAGAAGTTGGCTAGAGCGTTACACTGGGCCGTGTCTAGACAGGGATCCTTAGGGACAGAGGAAGCACCTGAGAGCTCCTTGACTATTTTAAAGAGGGCCTTGGGTCTATTTTGAGCTGTAAGTATGGTGCTGTTGGCAAAGTTAGCTCTAGCGGTGTCACATGCCGCATGGTAGGTTTTAAGAGCGGACCTGTATTTTGCTTTATGCTCAGGGTTATAGTTTGAACGCCAAATCCGTTCCAATTTTTTGCAGTTGGATTTTTCAAGGCGGAGGGAGTCATTAAACCAGGGTGCCGGGGGGTGATGAACTTGAGATTTGTTTTTTTGGGTAGGGAGGCAGGAGTCCAAAGCAGTAGTTAACCATAATCTAACAGCAGGTAGCTCTTTGATAGTCATGTTGGAGACCAAAGGTTTGGAATTGGCAAGGAGAGAATTTAATTTATTTAGATCTAGACGTTTCCAGTTCCTGCTAGCTTTGTGAGGAGGGTCTGGCCTGAAGGAAACAGCTTCGCACGTTTTAATCGAGAAATTAACAATAAAATGATCTGACCAGAGAACAGGGGTAGAGGATTGATAGGAGATGCCAGTCAAGTTGGAGATGATGGGATCTAGAAGATTCCCGGCCTTATGAGTAGGGTCGGAATTAAGGAGATGTAAGTCTAAGGCTTCAAGATCCTGTATAAGGCGTTTAGCAATGGCACAAGAGACAGAATTAAAATGGATATTTAAATCCCCAACAATAGTGAAGTTGGTAGATTGTGCTAAAAAAGGGGCGATGAGTTCAGGAAATGAAGCAGCCCAGCAACTAGCTGAGCCTGGCGGGCGGTAAATCAGGGTGCCGGTTAGGGTAAACTGAGGAGAGAGAGTTAATTTAAACAAGCCTGTTATATTATTAACTAACCAATACCTTTTTTCTGCACCTGCATAGGAGAAAAAAACATCCAGAAATGCAATTTACATGGTAATGTTAAATGTCTCGACTATAAGCTTAAGGCACACAGTCATGCTAACTTAACAATTCTCTTAAACTGCATATTCGTTCTACCACCTCCATATAATCCAATGAATTACATTTTTATTAAAGGAATCAACTATTTCATAATGTAATCTAATATGTGGTATCAACGTACTCTTTTATGTGGTATCAATACACTGTTATTAACCAAAATTTGGTCACAATTTAAAAAGAAAACATTAAATACACATATGATTCATTCTCACTAATCCCTGGTGAATGCACTGCATTAAATGCATTTTAGCACACCACCTTACAATCTAACCTATCGAAAATTAGTTCAGATGTGTATGAAAAGGAAAATGTTAATTTTCAAACAAATATATGTCAAAAAAACATGATCGATTCGCTTTCTATACTATAGGGGCTCCTTATCTCTTTTGTATTATTGCATCACATGAGTACATAAGGTCAAATGTAAATATTTACATTGCCCCACCGAATGTAAAAGGATGAAGCCAAAATTATTCTACTCCAGTTGTATACTTGGGTATCCGTCCAATTGCTACTCCATTCCAACGGACAACAAAAGTGTAACAAGAAGTGTATGTATTTTCCTCATGATGTCCACTTTCTACGTGTGCTGCATTTTGCAGTACACATGGAAAGAGGAAAATGACTCTGTGGATTGTTTTTGTGCTGGAAGATATTCCACCCTGCAGAAAAATAATCCTGCTGGTGACGGAGACACCCTCGCACCATGGTGCTAGGGTACCAGCATTTGTGCGAGGCAGTACTTAGTGCACCAGCGCAGAAAGAGATCAGGAAGGCACCATATCTCAGAAAATATCAAGCATTCCTGCTCTCTCCAGTCCAGGGAAGACATGGCTTGGCAGTTCGGGCTGGACTGTTCCCATGAGGCACAGGGCCAGACTGATTTGCATATAGCCATGTCTGAACTGGGGTGGCAGAGTGGGCTAAAGAACGGTGATGGATTAAACCCAGATCTTTTGCCTGGGTGTGAGTGTTTGATTGATTCTGGTGCTCCGTCCATCACCACCCCTTTTGTACCGCTTTTGGCCGCCATAAGTGTGGCCGGGTATGCTCAGACGTGAGTCCCTTGCTCACTTTGCCACTGGATTCAAGCAAGCCGGGCTGAAGACGGTTGGAATGCCAGAAACCGGTCCTTGGAAGCTTGTTTCCGGTCTAGGGAAGACATGGCCTGGCAGTTCGGGCTGGACTGTTCCCATGAGGCCCAGGGCCCGACTGATTTGCATACAGCCATGTCTGAACTGGGGTGGCAGAGTGGGCTAAAGAACGGTGATGTATTAAACCCAGATCTTTTGACTGCGTGTGAGTGTTTGATTGATTCAGATGCTCCGTCCATCACCACCCCCTTTTGTACCGCCTTTGGCCACCATAAGTGTGGCAGGGTATGCTCAGACGTGAGTCCCTTGCTCACTTTGCCACTGGATTCAAGCAAGCCGGGCTGAAGACGGCTGGAATGCCAGAAACCGGTCCTCGGAAGCTTGTTTTCGGTCCAGGGAAGACATGGCTTGGCAGTTCGGGCTGGACTGTTCCCATGAGGCCCAGGGCCAGACCAATTTGCATATAGCCATGTCTGAACTGGGGTGGCAGAGTGGGCTAAAGAACGGTGATGGATTAAACCCAGATCTTTTGCCTGGGTGTGAGTGTTTGATTGATTCAGGTGCTCCGTCCATCACCACCCCCTTTTGTACCGCTCTCCATTGGATGCAGCGCAGCAAGTTGTTTTGATGCATTGCACCATTATAAGAACGTCTGGCCTCAGGTTTAACCTTATCCATAATCTCTTGTCTCAATAAGTAATTCTTCCCATAAACCAAGATAGCCCTAGGCTTGCCCGCTGTATATCCTTTCTTCTGGAGAAGAGGAAACCAGTGGGCGTGCTGTATTTCACTCTCCCAGTTCCATACTGTTATCTCAGGAAAAGCCCCCCTGAGCAAGGTGATGACATATGCCCACACATCCTGCCCTTCCTTCCCCTCTGCGACCCCAAGTAATCTAATGTTGTTCCGTCTTTGACGGTTCTCGAAGTCTTCGAGTTTCCATTGAACGTCAGCCGATATTTTCTCCTGATCCTGCTTAAATTCCTGCCACTTTCAGACTTCATCTTCCAGTTTCCCTGTCCTTTCTTCCACCTCTGTGGCTCTGCTTGCCATATCTGCATAGAGTTTATTCACCTTCCTTAGTGATCCCTGTATTTTCCTGTTCGCTTGCTTGGCCCTTCGGCTTTCAGATCTAGCCTCCCCTTGTATCTGTTTTAAGGTAATATATAGCAAGTCCATAGTGGTAGTCTGTGTTGGACTAGTGGAGTGGGAATGATGTAGATTACTTCCTCCCCCCTCCTGATATAACTGGGAGGTAGCAGAATAGTCCCAATCCAGTTTTTAGCCACCTCTGGTTGCGACAGGCTCCCTGTCATTTTTGACTTAGTACTTGATCTGCTTTTGATATTTTTAGATTTTCGGTGAGAGTAGGCCTTAAGAACTGCTGTGCTTTCTACAGTAGATGAATGAATGAATGAATGAATGAATGAATGAATGAATGAATGAATGAATGAATGAATGAAGTAATGAATGATGGGAATCTTATATCGCGCAACTTAGCCCAAGGACATCAAGGCACCTAAGAAGGTCCAGAAATATGTGGTAACCAAAGAGGTATTCTACAAATACGCTTCAGAAAAAGCCACGTTTTCAATGCTTTACGAAGCAGAGTGATCGAAGGTTGCCCCAGGAGTTCGGGAGGAAGAGATATCCATAGCCTGGGTACAACCGAGGAAAATGCTCTGCCTCCCCCTTTGGCTCTCACGAACTTGGGAACCTCAAGAAAATTTTTATTAGATGAGCCAAGAGGTCGACAGGGAGAATAGGGGTGAATAAGTGAATTAAGACCCACAGCACCCGTGCCATGAAGGGCCCCATAGGCAAGACAAAGAATTTTAAAAGAGATCCTGGCCTGAATGGGAAGCCAATGTAGGCTTCTACGGGCTGCCGTGGCTAAGGCAAGTCTAGGAAGGTTTAAAACCATCTGGAGCCGATGGATGAGGCTCTTATTAATTCCCACATAAAGGGCATTGCAGTAGTCCAATCTTGAGGAGACTAAAGCCACAGTCGCCAGATTCCAACTCTGAGTCTCCTGTATAACTCTCTTCTGCTCTTGACAGTAAGCCTGACTCGTCCTCGCCATCGTCATCGGTCACTAAGAAAAAGCAGTCATCGCTAGGAGATCCCGGTATTGAAGCTGCAGGATCCGCTGTTTGCTCTGGAGCTGTATATTTAATGGGTACCCTCGGGGTTTTACCTGTGGCTGCATTCCCCTTTGGTCGCGTTATTTGCTCCACCGCAAAATCTCCTATTTCCTTGGCCCCACCATTCTTAACCATCTCCATAGCCTGTGCCCCTGCACCTGTAACAGGAGTATTGTTCAATACGGATCACTGAAATAATATCGAGGGACAAAATATCGACTTGCCAAAATATCGTGGACAAAATATCGACAGTCAAAATATCGAGTTTGTATCTACAAACAGGTAAGTACAAAAATATCGAGTACAAAATATCGTTAACAATAATATAGATGTAAAAAATATCGACTTTATTAAAAACAGTGTTAAATTAAATTAATATTAAATTTTAATTACTAACATATACTTAAAACTACTTAAATTAAATTATAATAATTAAATAATAAATGAAAATAATAAAAATAATTTTTTACAATCTTATTTGTTGACCCTGAACCCTAAAAATACCCCTTTACCCAAAAACCCAAAACTGACCCTGAACCCTAAAAATACCCCTTTACCCAAAAACCCAAAACTGACCCTGAACCCTAAAAATACCCCTTTACCCAAAAACTGAAAACTGACCCTGAACCCTAAAAATAGCCCTTTACCCATGAACTGAAAACTGACCCTGAACCCTAAAAATACCTCTTTACCCATGAACTGAAAACTGACCCTGAACCCTAAAAATACCCCTTTACCCTAAAACTGAAAACTGACCCTGAACCCTAAAAATGCCCCTTTACCCAAAAACTGAAAACTGACCCTGAACCCTAAAAATACCCCTTTACCCTAAAACTGAAAACTGACCCTGAACCCTAAAAATGCCCCTTTACCCAAAAACTGAAAACTGACCCTGAACCCCAAAAATACCCCTTTACCCTAAAACTGAAAACTGACCCTGAACCCTAAAAATGCTCCTTAACCCAAAATTTATCAATATTATTTAATTACCAATTAATTATTAATTAACAATAACAATAAAGTAAATATATTAGAACATTAGCTGTAATTATTTTAATAATTAATATTATTTTTTCCAAATTAATTACTTAAAAATAACACAAAATTATATATATTAAAAATTTACTCTAAATAATGTAATTAACTCCTTACAAATAATTATTTAACAATTAATTACTAATCCAAAATATGTTCAAAATTATATTAATTAATTAACTAATTAATATTAATTAATTATCAATTAATTATTAATTAAAAATATTAACAAACATATATTAATTAATTAATTATTATTAAATTACTTCCCACCCTATTCCCCTATAAACCCACAACCCGCTACAGAATTACATTACGCAATTATTATAAAAACAAAATTCATTTAATAAAATATTTTATAACATTAATACACACTATTCACACATATTATTACATAAAAATACACTATAAAATATTATATATTATTAAAAATTCGATATTTTTGCTATCTATATTTTATACAGTCGATATTACTTCACTTACCTGAAAAACGATATTTTTGTAGTCGATATTATGTCCAGTCGATATTTTGTCCAGTCTATATTTAAAACTCGATATTATGTCCAGTCGATATTTTGGAGTCGATATTTTGTCTGTACACCGTTCAATACATCGGCTGTCCTATGAAGATCCTGTGCAATGAGGCCCCCACTGCTTACATCCTTATATGCCATGCTGCCCGCATCAAAGATATTATTTTGGCCAGCGCTGTTCGTGCAGGTATCCTGAACTATGAGCTTCTGCCATTGTTTTCCTTACCTCCCGTATTAGTATCAGCGGGGAAGTGCGATTACCAGTCCAGGCCTGACCCTGAGTTGCCATCGCCAGGTACCTGTAAGCCCTGTGAAGCCTGCTGAGTCTGTCGATCTGTCAGGGATCTACCAACCCGTCGATCTGCGCTGTCGGCTGCTCCATGGAAAAAATCACCAGCCTCGAGGTATCCTCAGCTGTTACCCGTGCATCGGCATCCGTGGCCTGGATCTCTCTCTGCTCATCTGCACTGTAGTAACTCGGCTCGACTTGCCTAGCAGAGTTCCTATGCGGGGCACAGGCTTTCCCAGAGAGACACAACGCTGGATTTGGAGAGGGTGTAGCAGGAAACAACTCGTACAGGGTAGGCTGCCGCAGGTTATTTTCTTTTGCTAAGTCTTCCCCGTTCTGTCGTGTCTTAGTACCTTTTTTTACCAATGGGCCCCTTATCTTTTTTCTCCTTTGTTTTTTCGCTGTTGGCACCTTTTCGGGTCTCATCTGGGTTTTTTCCAATGTATCTCCGGTTTGTACCATTGCTCTCAGGTTAAGTGCCGGCACACTGCGATTGCTGAGAATCGCCTTGTGCTTGTCTTTTTCTTTCTGCGGCTTTGGACCTCTCAGCGCCATGGCTTGCATCGAGTTACACCGATCAGGCCGGAAATTAGATTTCTTTACTCCACTGAACAAAGATGCTAATTGAAAGCGTGGTAGCTTGATTTCACTAGTAGAGAAGCAGTTCAGAAAGCGGTGAACCATATTAAGTGGATACAACATACTCCAGGGACAAATAGCAGCATATCACAGCAGCATTCAAAAAATCAGTGGGAGAGGGAGAGAAGCGACCATCTTGCCCCCACAGCCTGTCTTGCTGCATTGCATTGCATAAAATGTTAGTAAATCTGAGCCTGCTTTCATTTTAAAAAAAAGCTCAGTGTTCATTTGGGGGTCCATAATCATAGAGACAAACTTCTAAGGACCAAGGCAGCAGATTTGCCTGAATGACATGTGTTCTCTTTATTTTTATTTGTAGAGGGCTGTCAGTTACTTTGGCACGAATGATGTTCTGAAAATGTAAAATAACTGTGTCATCCTCATAATGCATAGACTGATTAGAACAAGTTTAACCTTGGAGGAGTAACTACCCTCCACTCTGATGGCAACTGATAGATCTGCTATATAAACATTAAATAGCTGCAGTGTAAACACTCACCCCTATTTTAGTTCTCCAACATAATTTTTTCTTGAAATGTGGTCATAATGCACCAGTCTGACCCTTACCCATGTTTTCCAGGAACAAGGTCTGATTGTACTATGTAACAGTGGGCGGAATACCCCGTCTGACAAATTTCGACCAGAGTAAAATGGGATCTAATCCGTCAAAGCCAATATGCTAATCAACAAAGCATACAGATTACATTATTTTACTTTTACTGATGATCCCTGTCAGGAAAAGTAGTGCGTTTAAGGCCTTATGTACGTGCCACCGGATTATTCAAGGCATTGGGCCTAGGCCCCTGCAGAAACTTATCACTGCCTACAGGTTCGTCTTGTCCCTTAGATCTACTGGAACTGGCCTGCTGGTGATCCCTAAAGTCAAAAAGGCCTGAATGGGTGGCAGATCCTTCCGGCTCCTGGCAGCTAGGAGCTGGAACAAACTCCCGCTTGAGCTTCGTCTGGAACCCTCAAAGATCAGGTTCAGAAGAAAGCTCAAAACACATCTGTTCCTTCAATAAAATTTCTGGGCGCCTGAAGCATAGTAGGGGGCTCTGGGACATTTCACTTACTACAGCGCGGGGACACGCCGGTGTGCGTAACCAGGTGCTTTATAAGCTTCCTTATTATTATAGACGTGTTACTATTCCCTTTAAACCCCGCTTGTGTCTCTGGTCTTATGTTTTTGATTCATCCCAAGTCTCAACATCCCTTAGCAGCGTATTTGCAGAGTATCTGGCCCCTATGTCCAGAAGCACAATTTTTCTGTAGTTTGTAGCTAACATTGGGTCACCTTTCCGACATGTTGGTTGGAGTGTAGAGCCTTGCAAAGTCAGACTGGCCTATAGGGGAAATTAGAGAGAGCCCGATTAGTGAGAGAGGCAGAGCGAAGGCTTAAGGGCAATCAGGAAGAGCCTGATGGGTGAGGGCGGCAGAGCGAAGGCCTATTAAATTGTAGGCCAGATTAAGATTGAATTCACCCCTTAATGTGGTAAGACATTTCTGTTACCATCAAGGAGTGAGATAAGTGTGGAATTAAGGCATTTTTATTTTGCTTGACCTAAACTTGTTGGCAAGGTGAAGATAAACATTTATTAAAAGGAGGTAGAGAGAAGCACTGCCTGTACATTTTCATGTAGTGCTGGGCAGATTGCCTCAAGCCAAATAAATAGTTTTTGTTTATTGCACTATTAAGGATATTTGACACATAAATGCACAAGCCACCCCTAGCTCCACCCTTCCCCTTGACACTAATAGCATTTACGTGGTAGCTGCAGTAGTTCAGATCAGGGAGAGGTTTGCAGCACCAGGACTCCTGTATATAGATTATATCATTACAAAACAGAGAAGGACTAGAATTTTCATCTTTAGAAGTCTGGTCAAGCTTGCTACACTCCAAGAAAGCAGAAACGGGGAGCGGTGGTGAGAGCTTAAGTCTCAATTACAAGAACCTGTGCACTGCCAGAAGATCACTTTTAGTGATGTCCAGCAGCGCACACAGCAGGGCCATTTCTACACTGTCATGTAAGTCCACCCTGCATTGCTTTATATGGCCTTGTAAATATGGACTAAGCAACGCAGCTGAAGCCGCTGCCTTGCCTCACCCTGTAATAGGGACGCGCTCCATGGGCATTATGGTGGATATTCCCATGTAACACCCGTGACATTTGAAACATTCCCAGATTCATGAGATTTTGTCAACCTGGGAATTCATCATAAGCCTAAGTCTCCCCAATGGAGGTGTAAGGGAGGCACAAAGTAGAGAAATACCTTTATTTCTCCTCATTTCTCCTTTTTCTATGTGTGAAGTCACACTGCTCCGGCGTCACCGGATGCATAATGGCGTCTCAGCCGACTCTTCCTCTTGGTATGCAGAGTGCAGACAACCTACTCTCCGAGAGTCAGCTCCAGCAGCTCAGTCAAAAGCCATTGTGTGTCCCATTACTCTGGAGCAGTTTCACTCATTGTGCTTCCACATTTTGGGTCCTTGCTGCTGAGGATCCTGCCGGTTTAAGACACACTAACTACAGATGGTGTATCTATGAAGGACATAGTGAACATACTCTAACTTATAGATGTTTACCACGCCCCCCCCCTTATTTTGGAGTAGTTGGTAGTTGTTTTAGGTCCTTAATAAATGCCACAATCATTCCTGATAATTTAGGGCAAGAAACATGTCGACCACTAACCTACACTTAAATACTTGACGATACTGTTAGCGTCTCCAGTCCCAATTATTACCTATTTTCAATCATGACATGGATTCCACAAATTAAAGTTAGTTCAGTGGGCTTCTGTAGTTATTTTCAATCCACACACTCTTCACACTCTAATTACCACTGAAATACTCCACACACCCCACAGACAGCCACTTCATCTATGGCTTAGATTACGGGCTAAAAAGATTTCCAGCACAGAGCCCCCTGCGGGGCCCGTTAGGCATTGTATCGCCATCCCAATGAGGAGCTGCCCTATGATGAAGCATGATACCTCTTGGGGTGTGTGAGGGCCCTTGCTCCTTATTGGAGGTATTTCTTTTAATTCCTTTTTTCCACTTCTAGGAACAGCATACCTCCTGATTCACTGTTCATGATATTATAGTCAGTCAACTTCAATCTTCTGTAGGGTTAACTTTCTGGTTTATGTTTTGTCAGATGTATGTCTGTCTCCCAGATTGTTGGGCCCATTTGATATTTAATTCAGCAGTAATTAACTTAGGAAACCGGGCTTCTTGGCTGGCTTTTATATTTGATTTGAATCTTTTTATGGCAGTCGTGAGTGACTATGGGTGAGTTTATGACAAATTGTTCGAGATATCCCACAGTTATTGGTTTTGTCATTATGATTCCCATGTACTGAAAATACCCTTATGCCTCCATACCAAGTTAATAACTTCCAAGTTATTCAACTTACTACTGGGGGCTCTTTTTTGGGAATAGTGGCTTCATCAATAACTCAATGGCTTTCAGACCTTCATGTGATTGTGGTAACCTAAATATGTTAAAGCTGGAAAGCATACACCCTATCACTAGCCAGGGACTCAGGACATTTGGGCACCACTGGGGGTTAGGACTTAGTCATCCAAAAGCTACAAGCAGGGTCCAGGGCAAATCCAGTTGGGACTAATAAGCTGGGCTCAGCAGAGATTTAGGCTTCTTGCAGCTATTGTTTTTCTGGAGCTCAACAGGAGGAATCTAACAAGCCTGTGCAATCCACTCCTCTTTCCTCTGTAGAAATGGGGAGCAAGTCCAGCCCTTAAGGTTTCTCTCCACCGACTCAACAGCTGCTGGAGTCCTTTCTCTATCCTCCACAGGCCCAGAAGTGTTCAGAAAAGGGTACTTGGAGTGTCATGTTTATGCCCAGTGCCAGCCGTGGATGGGGGAATCTTCTGGCCACTCCCTAACCAATGGAGTAAACATTCCTTTGCAGTAATTGCTGTGTGTTTTACTGTAAACTCTCCCATAGTTCTAGTTCCCCTTCCTATCTAAAACAAATATTGTAGAATAGTTCCTCCCTTGTAAAAAGCGCCATACACATACCTGAGGTCTGTCTAGGGAAATGAGAAACCTCCCCTGCAAATCAGTTCTGAAACAGGTTTACCCCCACTGAGATTGGTGCCACTCTGGCTATGGCAGGGCTAGGCCTAAATGTGAGTTACATCTGCCTGTGACAGGGGATTCCCCTTTGCAGCCTGTGCAGTTGGTGGGACAATCCCATCATGCCATTCTGTAAGGAGGAGGTCAAACCTCATCCCAGCCAAGTTTATATTTTCCATTCCATGAGCCATCCACACTTCCATGTGAGGGGACACCAGGCTACCAGATGTCAGTTGGGAAATAACCCTGAAAAGCCTAGATTATTTAGGCAAGAAAATGCCAATTTTCTAGAAGTCTCATTTTTTAAAAAGTCATTTGAAACAGGACATGACTATTTCTTTTAAACTGCAATTAATGTAAGTTCTTGAATAATGATTCTATCTATTCCCTAACCCAAACCATGCATTTTAAGGTGTTATATTGGAACCAAGGGTTTTTCTATGGGGGAGCCTGTCCTGCAATAATGAAAAATTACTTTGGAGATTGTTCCCTGCCATGGCATGTAAATCTTAAGTGCACATGTCTGATTTATTAAATACCATACACCCTGCCCTATGGAAATTTAGGGCCTTCCTTAAGAGTGGCAACTGATAAGTATTAAAAAGGAAGGTTTAGACCTGGCAAAGGTTTATTTTGCCATGTAACACTTTCAGTTTTAAAACTGCACTGCAGGCTGTCGTTGACACTAATAGCACCAGAGTCTGGTTACCAGGCTAGTGTAGGGAGTCCAAAAACAAACAGCATTAGATCAAACAAATTGGGGGTGATCATGCAGAAAGTGGCATTTTCTTTGAGTTTTTATATCAAAGGTATAATTAATGGATGATTGTCAGCTGTTAACATCTGGAGCACAGAGAGAAACACTCAGCTGTTAACATCTGGAGCACAGAGAGAAACACTGAAAGAGTGAACCACTGTGATTCAAGTCATTTTCCTGAAAACACTCCATTTCATACTATCTGCGGACCTTTCTTTACAATGCAACTGCAGTTAGAAATAATAAAAGATGAAACTCTGTTTCCTTGTTCTAGATAGTCATAAAGTAATATATTATACATTCTAACGAATTTGATCACCATTCAATTTTGTATGATTTTTATTTTTACTTCTTGTTATTTTCCCACTACTTTGGAGACCAAAATGAAATTGATGGCAGAGCCAGCAAAGCTGCTTTTTATTAAACTGTGACCCAAGAAGATATGCCTTTAATTCCTCTGGGGGGTACTTTTCAAAACAACAAGGAAAGGGGATTTTTAAGTGCATGACAAAAACAATTGTCACTAACAAACCCCACATACCTGTAGTTAAATGTGACAGATTAAACAAACCTGCCCTGTTGAGGTTCATGGAATCTGGAAACCGCGAATGAAAAACTATCTTAATTTAGAAGGAATAAAAGTGGAAAAAACTGACATTCCTTTTTATTTGGATTCCTCTTTCACATAAGAAAATAGGAGCACATGAGCAACTGAGTGGCTACTAAAGATTTTATTAAAGCATTATTTGATACATTAGGCTGTATTCAATTTTAAAATATGTTTTTAGTACTACAATATTACTGCAAATGTACTACAAAGTGCTATTCACGTACCTACATTAGGAGGTCTATGACTCACCATCTCCTATCTTTATGTGTGATTTTCTCTGTTCCAAATGGGGAGAGGTCTTCATATGTAGATATATGTTTTAGTAGTAAATGTGGGCGTGACTGGTGAGTGGATGGGAAATGAACAACACTTACTAGCAAATAGGAGGGGATCATGGAGGGGGGAGTTATAAGGGGCTTTAGTATTTAAGGCCATTACTAGCCACAAAATCAATTTCTATAATTGCTTATGCCAAAATAGACCTACGCAAGTCCTGTATTACTCCGACTTAGACCTGGAGTCAGTCCAGAAACAAACATATCCAACAATTTCCACTGCAAAATCCGGCAACAGAAATAATGGCTGTTGGTACTTAAAATAAAGTCCATGGGAACTAATGTTAAATTAACTTAACACATCCTAACTTAAAAAAAAATATACATAAAATGTATTGGTAACAATTATACAAAAACATAAACATTTGTTTATTACAAAATATGCTAATGATCTTAATAAATAATTTCATTTTTTTTAAATACTTACATTAATTTCACTTATTTCTATAAATAACTTTTCAGACTGTATACTACATAATAAATACATGATATACTTGAGGTGGGACATTTTAATTTAATATATATTTAAAATAATTAAAGTTAATGATACTAAGGATTTTTTTCTCTACATTTAAGGTAGACATTTTAAATTAATGTGCATTAATATTTAAAAACACTTCTGACTCTTTCATTTCTTTAAGTTTAATAAACCTGTCCCTATACTTTCCGACAGCGGGATCACCGCCCTGTTGATGCACACCTCCAACTACATGTAAAAAGTTAGAATAGTAATTTACTCTTAAATAAGGCTCCATCCCCTGAACTCAGGGGATGCAGACCTATAAGTTTAATTTATAGAATAACTTTACACTCATAATGGTGAAAAACCAAGTAGTAAAGTTATTCAAACGTGAAAGAGTAAATTTACCTGCCGTTTACCTTTGTGAATAGTCCCCTTCAGTTCCTAATTTTCTTATTGGAAGACCTTCCCTTGGCCTTTTTAAAATAAATTACACAAAATGTAAAGACCAGTGTAATGATCATCACATCAAGAACTCAGTATTGGAATGAAAAATCTGCTTTTCATGGTCACTGTCTTCAGCAATGTAAAATGTAATTAATATGCGAACAGCCTAGTTTGCAAAATATGCACAACATAATGAGTTTAAGTGGTTTGTGTAAAATTTCCATTTGCACTAAAATTACTTTCCCATTTCACGAATAGTGTTGTGTTGGTTTGTGATTCACTGATAGAAAATGGTATTTTATTAAGTTATAGTTAGCTCAGGTAACTATAACTGCTGAATTTCACTGGTTTTATATAAATGAAATGTGAGCCTAAACATAACCTTCCAGTAACATTTGGCTTTTCATTGAATTGAATTTTTAGTTTTTTTGTTTCAGAACCTGAAAGGTACAAAAAGGATATTAATTTACAGAAGTATTAGTTTCATCAATAAATATGTTACACAATTCAAGGCTCATATATGATAACATAAACATTTAAATAGCTACATATATTATCGTGAGGTTTCCTTAGTTCATCGGAAGCATGAATATTGCTGCATTTCTAGTTTGCAGCAATGGAGGAGCTGTGTTAACATACTGAGTAGGACTTGCAGTCTCTCTAAACGTAGGCGTACACACATGAAATCACAGCTGAGTCTTGAAGCATATCATATAGCTCTTCTTTGATTCCGAACTTAACTTAACTTAGAGCTGCCCTCCTTGTCCTGCCCTGCTGTTGAGCCATACAATCAAAGGAGCCCATATCTTTCAGCCCCTCTCCCTGGCATGTAGGCCTTTGCTATTTCTTTCATATAGATGCTTAACAGGCGATAGAACCAGGCCTGATATGTGGGGGTGTTCAGCATTTTTCCATGCAGTGGCAATCAGTAGCTGAGCCATAGCTAAATTAATCTGGCAGTCATATCCTAATACAATCAGAACTTGGCTTATAGGAATTACCTTGTTGATTATTTGCTGCCAAAAGTTCTCTATGCTGATTTTTATCTAGGGCAATGGTCATTCTCCCTCTTCCCCCAACGCTATAACTTTGCAGGTGTGTAATACAGATGAAGACTGTTTTATAGTGCTGGGCCTTCAGATTAGATGATAGAAAGATATTCATCCCGATTTCAAACGACATATGCATGTCTACCTCCCCCTGCCCCTGCTTTGCTACCCATTTTGCCTCAGTTTTTCCCAAGGCATCAGGGACGGTTTCTATTAAAGGTTTATAAAAGTCCCTGATCCCACTATCCCCTCAGCCTATTGTTTCCAAGATTGAGATTTTAGTCAAGTTGAAGGTCCCAGTGGGAAGATACTTGAAACATTACCTAATCTGTGAATATTTAAATTGTGTTCTTTTGTCTATCCCTAAGTTTTGTCCTAAATCTGCAAATGAGAAAATCTCTGCATTAGTGTACAAGTTAGCTATCCTATCAATTCAGGCCTGTTCCCGTTTTCTGCCCATTGCATCGTACAGCACAGCCGGAAAGAGGGAGGAGCGCCATAGGGGTGTGTTCCTATTTTATCTTGGGATTTTCAAAAAGTCTGTTGACCTTTATCCAGATCTTCCATACCGCCTTTATACACTTACAGCGTGTCTTTTTGCAGTAACTAGGTTCTAGTTGTCTAAGGAAGATCCTCTCTGCCTTTTTTCCGATAGCTAAGTGAGAGAAAGTGGGCAGATCTGGGTCACCAGTTCTCAAGCTATCTGATACGAGCAGGGTACCCATTTGTTGGAATGCAGCTGCCCAATAGTAAAACAACAAATTTGGAACAGCCCCTCCCCCCCTCTTTCTCGAGGGAGCATCAGAGTTTCTAGCACCCATCTGGGTTTTTGGTAGTTCCATATAAAGTTGGAAAACATTACATTCATTTTGTTTATAGTTGCATCTGCTAGTTAAAGGGGGATTGAGCAAAACAGATATAGCAGTTTAAGGATGATTTTCTTTTTTTAAGACATTGGACCTCCCTATTATTGAGAAATGCAGCTTATCTAAGCGTCTCAGTTCCGTGCCTATAATATTGAGCACCGGATCTAAATTGATGGGACATATCACGTCCATATTGGAACTTATCTTAACCCATAGGTAAGTGGCGGATTGGGCTTTGGGTTGTTCTTGAATATTACATTGCCACAAGTAGACTACTTGTGTTTTTCCTTTATTCAGGAGTTACCCAGATTGGATCCTAAATTCCTTCACCATGCTTTCAACCTCTTTAATTGTCTTCTATGGCTCTGTTGTAATGACAGCAATATCGTCCACATATGCCAAGACCTTGGTATTATGCCAGTTGTTGTTATGGGTTTAATTGCGGGGTTTTGTAAGATCTGGTTAATAAAGGGATCTATGTACATAGCGATGAGAATTGGGGAGCATAGGCAACCCTTTCTCATCCCTCTAGCTACCTCAATCTTTCCTGATGTATTACCTGTCATTTGCAGTCAAACATGGGGTTTATAGTATATTGCCTGGAAAGCAGTGATAAGTCATGGGCCAAATCCTCTCTCCAATAAGACTGCTCCATCGACTACTTTGGGTTTCGGCTGTCTATTTTCTTTTCCCATTAGGCTAGATCTGGGAGAGTCTGCTTGATACAATTCTGTATAGAATTGTTCAAAGATGCCCATGATCTCTCTTTTATGTGCTTGGTAGGTTTGGGACATTTTTCCCGAAAATAGCTATATATCTCTACCTTTATTATAGCTAGTTTTGCTGTGTGCTCCCCCTTACTGATCAAAATAAGTTATTGCACCTAAACATACTCTCCCAGTAACCTTTATACTATTTCCTAACTATAACATTGCTGATACCTTTGTGTTTTTTGTGATTTTCTAACTATAACCTCCCTGTAACTTTGATGCGTTCAGTGAAATTCTAAGGTTTTTGAGTGGATTTGACACTTAAGAAAGACCCATGATATGCAACGTGAATCTAGTAGCCAACAGCCACCACCCATGTTTGAAGGACTATTTCTATTCTTGGTGGAGAAGGTTATGTCAGTACTTGCCTACATATCTCAGAGAGTGTAGGAGTACACCTCTATCAGTGCCATGAGATATTTAAGTAAATGTGTTGGTATGTAACTGCCTGATATAATATCCTAATGGCTGCCTAAATGTATATGTAAGTATCTGCACAAATACTTCAGTGCCTCTATTAGGCAATGGAGAGCTATGTAGGTGTCACTTCAACTACCCTTAACTCTGTTGCATGCATAAACAGTTTCTGGTGAGTGACTGGATCTATGTTAATATTTTGTTATATTTATAATGCTGAATTACCCAAGTTTCGACTGCAAAGCTTTTTCCACCCCAGGTGTTAGGTGTATTGGGCCAATTTTGAGTAGTGCCTTAAAGGCAATGCAAAGGGCCTTAAAGAAAATTATTTTCTTGACGGCTAGCCACTGTCGTTTTTTTAGGACAAAGGCTGCAGATTGCTATTTAGGGAGACTATAGAGGAGCTGAGCTGCTGTATTATGTAGAGTCTGTAGTTTAGTCAGAAGGCTTTGCTGCATATTGATGTAGAGTACATCGCAATAATCTAATTTGGATAAAACCAGTGCAGTAACAACTGTCTTTTGTGAGATTTGATGGGATGAATGGAAGAAATCTTTGGAGGCAATTTGATTGATTTGGCTCTAAAAGTCAGCTTGTTGTTGAAAATCACACCAAGCCAGACAGGACCGTAATAAGGGCAGGGGAGGAGGCTTAGCCGTGATCTACAAGGAGAAATGGACTCTGAGGATAGAATGCACAGGAAGGATTGAGGATGGAGAAGCTATGGATTTCTCCCTAGCACTATCCCCCCAATTTACTCTGGGGGGACTATTGATCTATCGCCCACCGGGTCCTCTAGACAATTTTATCAAATCCCTGGAGGAGATCGCCATCCAACGTGCACTCAGATTCCCACACTTCCTAATGCTGGGTGATTTTAACTTACATATGGACACGAGCTCTGCCCCCAGAGTAAAAGAGCTGAAAGAAATCTGTAGTTTGGCTCAGATGGCTCAACAGGTGCAATCTGCCACTCATGAAGGGGGTCATTGTTTAGATTTGGTATACTCCAACTTTAACATCTCTGCTGATCCACCCTACCCATTACATGGTCAGACCACTTTCCTGTTCACTTATCCTGGTTCATTAACAACACCCGTGTGTCATCCACACCCAAGCCTGGGGAACGCCCTAGAAGAATTATTATTCCGGATCTAGTGGAGGCCCTCACCCACTCCACCCCTATGAAAGCACAAAACTTGGATGAAGCTGTAGACAACTTTTCATCCTGGATAGATTCCTCCGTTAGATCATTACCAAAAAGCAAAGGAAAAAATAACCATAGGATCACCCCCACTTCCCCCTGGTATACTGAACAATTAAAAAATTTAAAAATAGGATGTAAGGGGCTAGAGCGAGTATGGAGAAAGAACTATTGTCCTACTGCTAAATCGGAACTCTGTGCAGCCTAAAAAAGTTACTACGCAGCGATTAAAACAGCTAAAGGGGAATTCTACGTGTCTAGAATTCAAAAAGCTAAAAACAACAGTCGAGAAACTTTCTCCATAGTTTAAAAGCTTTACTGCCCCGGTAGCAGAGAAGACTTCAGTTCCGTCCTCCACAGACTGGTGCGAGCAACAATCTACTTTTTACATCGAGAAAATTCAAAAAATTCAAGACAGTCTGAATATCCCTGACCATCCACTTGCCCCGCAATCTGATCTAGCCTTAATTTACCAACCACCTCCTCCTTCACTTTCCCAAGTAACTAAGACTAAAGCAGAGATGACCACATTTACTCAGGTTGAAAATATAGATGTTATGACCATATTAAAAACTCTGAAATCAGGGTCACCTATAGATCCTTGCCCTGCGAGGGTCCTAAATGGAGTAGCCGAAGTAATTACCCCTATGGTCACTGCCCTGGTCAATGAATCCCTAACTTTAGGAATTTTGCCCTCCAAGTTGAAACAAGCCAAACTTCTCCCTCTGATAAAAAGACCCTCCGCAGATCCATCGATCACCTCCAACTACAGGCCTATATCCCTCCTGCCAGCCCTTGCTAAAGTTTGCGAGAAGGCTGCATTCCGGCAACTTGAGAGATTCGTGGAATCCTCTGAGGCTCTTCATCCGGCCCAATCAGGCTTCCGCACCTCTTTCAGTACTGAAACTGCATTGGTGGAGATGGCAGAGGCCATCAGGGAATGCCTTGACGGAGGCGGCAGAGCGGCCCTTATTCTTTTGGACCTCTCTGCCGCGTTCGACACAGTGCCCCACCTCCAGCTTCTATCTAGGCTGGAGGACATTGGCATCTCGGGCACGGCATTGGAATGGATCAGGTCTTTCCTATCTGACCGGACTCAACAGATTTGGCTACCTCCCTATCACTCTTCTAATCGAAGGGTAGAAACTGGAGTACCCCAAGGGTCAACCTTAAGTCCCCTTTTATTTAACATTTATTTAACTCCTCTGATCCGGCTGGCAGAGAACTGGGGTGCTAAGATTATGGCCTACGCCGACGACACCCAGCTTCTCTTCACCTGGAAAAAGGAGAACTTGTGCACCTCTGGAGTACGCCAATGCCTATCCTCTGTATTTGCCTGGCTAGCTAGAGCTTGCCTCAAATGCAACGAGGATAAAACAGAAATTCTGCTCTACGGCCAATTTCCCACTGACTTTAAGGAGTCTATTTGGCCCAGTGAATCAACATGCCCAACGGGAGAGAGTGGGATAGCCAAGAACCTGGGTATCTGGTTTGGAGCCGACCTATGTTTTCGCGACCAGATCTCGTGACTGGCGGGGACGTGTTTTGGAACCCTGACCACTCTGCGCAAATTCTTTTCCCTTCTTCCTCAAACGGCCAAAGAAACGGTAGCCAGAGCTCTGGTGCTCTCCCGTCTGGACTACTCAAACGCCCTTTATATAGGGGCACCTGACTACCTGATCAGAAAGCTACAGGTAGTCCAGAATGCTACGGTGAGACTCATTTTTAACATCTCAAGGAGACTCAGCGTTCGCAAACAGTTGAAGGAGCTTCACTGGCTTCCTGTGGCCCAAAGAGTGCGCTTTAAAACCTTGGTCCTCGTTTATAAAGCCCTCAATGGACCGTGCCCTTCATATCTAGCCCAAAGATTCACTCTCTACCTCCCGACCCGTCAGTTGCGATCTACCTCCAGAAAGCAGGTGGTCGTCCCCAGATTTAAAAGAGTTCGCCTGGGTGGACAATCTCTGACGGTAAAGGGAGCTCAAATGTGCCCTGCCAGACGCTCTCAGACACGCTCCCAATCTGATCAATTTTAAAAAACTGATTAAAACTCACCTCTTTCAAATCCATGAATAGCTGACTCCTTTTCCACTCTGATTCAGTTTCGTCCCCGCGCCAGGACAGTCTTGACTATCGGAGAGCGTTATAAATCCAATTATAACATAACTCTATGGGTCACTCGTTGGGTTACCAGAAAGAGGTGTTTTTACCAACAGCAGGACTTCAGTGTTTCCTGAATTAAATTTCAAACTCCTTTATCCCCAACTAATATCAATTATTTTTTATCCCTGTGTGACTTCCAGCTTATCTTTCCACTATGGAATATGAACACTTCCCCCATCAATGTAAACAAGAAAGGTAAGGCTCAGTTTTATGCAGGCCTGATTAACGTCTGCTCACTGTAGATCCAGACAGTCCACATCTCTGACTGTCTGAGGGAGGACAATCTGGGACTACTATTTCTGACTGCGACTTGGCTCTCTGACACCTCAAACCCCTCCATTGCCACTGACAAGCTGATTGACTGTAAAATATATCAGAAAGACCAGCAGTGCGGTAGAGGAGAAGGACTAGCTCTGATTCTTAGGGAAGCATTTGACTAGCAGACTTTATTGATTGCGGGCTTGGTAGGGGCAGAAGTGATGGGCGTGTACATTACTCTGTCTCATCAGCAATCAGTGGTTGTAGCTTTAATTTACAGTACCCCAAGGTCGGCCGTTCAGTTCTTGAAATCCTTAGGCAATGCCTTGGCACATTTAGCATTGAGATACAAACATGCATGTTATGCTTTTTGGGGCCCTTAATCTTCACATGGATTAAGTAGATAAAAACCGAGGTAAAGAAACTGAGAGAAACCATGACATCCTGTGATCTTGTTCAGCCTATATTAAGTCCAAATCACTAAGCGGGTCATATCATGGATCAGGGGTTCTCTAACATTACCATGCGAATATAAGATCCCATCCCTCAAATTTGGTCAGTCTACTGCCAGATTAGATCTCTTGGTAGGTCCTAATTAAAGCATACTCTTTGTGAAGCAGGGCCTCTTGGATATCGAGAGTATTTCACATAGTTCAGCCTGAGGAATTTATATGCCAACATGAAGGAAACAAACCTTCTCTTTCAGGCTTGGGAAAGGATGATGTTATGCTCCTTTCCTTGATACCTGGATTTGAGACTCTACTGATAAACTTGTGCTGCCCCTTTTACGAAGAGTGAGTATATAAGTATATAAGCCTTCGAGTCCTTCATTTACTCACAGCCTCAAGGTAGAGAAGTAAAGGTGCAAAGCCTTAGAAAGGCAATGGATACAGATTACAACACTAATGATAAGGAAATTTGCAAGTTAACTCCAAAGAAATATCATGTTGAATGCAATAGATAATATTAAAGAAAGAGGAAACAAAACTAGGGACATTTTTGCAATTGTTAAAAAAATTTTGTCGTCTGCAGTTTGTGCTAGGTCCCATCATCCCTCAATGGACTGGCGTGAATAGCTAGCAACCTTCTTTCAAACCAGTCTGTCCTTCCATTCTCAGGCTGATGAAGATCTTCTGGACACTATGCAGGCCAGCACTGTCTCTACGGTAATCTACGTTTATTCTGAATCTTTTTTCCATGGACTTTGAGTCCGCATACCATTACTCCGCGAGGTCTTTGACCCCGCATACCATCACTCCGCAATTTTTTACAACGCGTGTGCATTTACCACCCATGCCTTTACAACGAATTACGTTGTAAAGGCATATATGGTAAATGCACTCACATTGTGAAAAAAAAACAGAGTTCATGAAGATGGAATCAGGAGGAGAGTGGAACCACGATGAGAGAGAGTTAAGGGGGTTTGGGTTAATTTTTTAGGGGTGGGGGGTCGTGCTGGGGTATTGATTTTGTAGTGTAGTGTAGTGTTGTGGTTGATTGGAGACTTAAGACAGACTTAAGACAAAATCCTAACTTAAGTCTGTCTTAAGACAAACTTAAGACAAAATCCTAACTTCTGTGAATACCAAAAGTAGTAAGTTTAGGATTTTGTCTTAAGTTACTTCTGTTAATCGGACCCAATATTTCTGTGTTTTGTTAAGTGTTGCTGAGGGACAGCTTCAGCCTCCTCCCTAGACTCAATAATCAACAATATTGTGAATAACAATACCATGCACACTCCTTCTTCCTGCATTGCCATGTTCAAATCTGTTTCACATTTTGCTACCCCCCCCAAACACAGTGTCTATCAAGGGAAATGTGCCCACACTTATCAACTTTTGTCTCTCTTGCCCTGTGAGAGATGGCATTTTTGCCTAATGCAATGAGCATATTCACTCCAGCGCCGGGACACTTTGAGTAGCTCTGCGCTTTAGAAATACAGTATAACATAACATAACATAACATTCACTTACATCAGTGGTGCCAAGTATTTTACTTTGACCAGAGCTTTTTTCTTTCTATTCTATATGCATTTTCTACGTCGTCCTTGTGTTTTGAAATTATGTGTTCATGTTAAAGAAATGTATAGCTAACATTAGTTGTTCTTTGCACCAATTCGATTCATATCTTTGTGATGTGCATTAACACCAAAAGGAATTTTTATCCGTTTTATAAGTACATATGGAAGCACCGGCATGGTTCAGAAAAAAAAATGTGCAACACTAATTTCTTTTAAAAGCAAGTGTTTGTATTCAATACATATACATGCCACAATTAGAGGGTCGTGTGTTTTGTTCTTCATTTTCTGGGGGCATATGTGTGTGTTAAAAAAAGAACAAACGCATCCTCTTGCCAAGGAAATGCCTATTCTGCTTTGACAGTGCTTGTTTCCAGTTAAATGTTACAGTGGCCAATATGAACCTTTGCAAGTTTTAAACTATTTGAAATTTCAATGAAACCCCCCAAAAATACTTTGTACAGGACTGAGAAAGCAAAATAAAAATGGCTGATATTCTCAAATAATTGACACGGTTCTTGGTTATAACATTCTTTGAATGTATGTTTAATGCCCTACTCTGTGCTATAAGAAGTGGTCGTAGTGAAACAGCGCAGGCCTGCTGCCTGCCTAAAGAAGCTGCGAGCACTGAATTTAATGGGTGAATGTTGTTGTGCTTTACTGCTAAGTTGTACAGGGGCATATTATCAAGAACTGCAATAAAATTATCGCCGCTTTAGCGGCAGGACACTGCAACTAAAACCGCGATAATGGGCTTGATAATATGCCCTTGTGAATTCCCATAGCAGCCCAGGTTCCGGTGTTCACATGGGCTGCTATGGGACTTCACAAGGGCATATTATCAAGCCCATTATTGCCGTTTTAGCGGCAGTTTCCTGCCGCTAAAGCGGTGATATCGCAGTTCTTGAAAATATGCCCCACAGTCTTTCTAGCTCCTTTGTCTGCAAAACTCTTATGGAGGAGTGAATGCTTGGCTTCATTTAAGAAATAAGGGGCATGTTAGCAAGAACGTCGTTAAAATGATCGTCGTATAGCGGCAGGAAACTGCCACTAAGACGGCGATAATGGGCTTGCTAATATGCGTTATAGAATTCCAATAGATTCCCAGGTTAGCTGTCCTTCACATCTAACCTGGGCTTCTATTGGAATTCTATAACGCATATTAGCAAGCCCATTGTCACAGTTTTAGCGGCAGTTTCCTGCGGCTAAAACAGCGATAATTTTAACAAGGTTCTTGCTAATATGCCCCAAAGTTTGTAAGAGAAAAATAATATATCGACCTGTGCTATTAATACGTAAAAGAACTGGAACAAAAGCAGAGAGACATCCTATTTTTAAATGGTAACTTGTAATAGCTATTATACATTTCAAAGGTCACCTTTTGTCCACACTTTTCTCGGCTGAGAGCATTAATTTCTATATTCAAAGTGAACAAAGACAGCAATATCCTCTGATAAGCATGATTCTTTTTTCTAGGGACCAAAACGTCTTAAATTAATGCATTCTTATATTTTTCCCCTTTGTTTTTTAAATCCGCATTCTCATTGCACAATTGAAGGTCTCTTTCATGAAAGGGTTTATATGGTATTTTACGTGAAGTACAAAAGTACTAATTGTTGAAATGATTAGGCATATTATGCACATCTCCAAGGCCTGAGACAACCAGGATTAAAGGAGAGATACAATAAGCAAGCTACTTTGCGCTCAGTGGAACACTAGTAGAAAAAAACAGTAAAAACGTGTACTTCTATGCCCTCATAACGCTGCCGTGCTCTAGAACTGTAAAATACATTTCGTGTCAGGAAAAGGTTAATAGTGAAAGGTTTTGTAATTGCCTAATGAGTTTCGACTATTATATCTTGTGTTTCGACAGCACTGCATTCACTGGTAAACAGATGAGTAAATATAGAATAGCATTTGCAATTTGAAGCAAGACTAATTACAGTAGCATTCACCAGCTTAAAAAAATAGAAGACATGATACAGGTACCTTCTTCATATAAGTAAAAGGATCTACTCCAGCTTGAAAGGTGTTTTTGACTTGAACAGTTCGGTCACTATTTTATTCATCGACTGTTTTCAAGTTTCAGTTCATTTCAATCATTGCATTTAGACAATCTTAGCAGATTACAACTTCTAATTCTCATTGAGAAAGTCAAAGGCAACCCATAAAAACCGGCACACTTGTTTCGCGACTCTGGTTTAGCCAAGTAGATTTCTGAATCTTCTACTGTTGAGTTTTTAATCACAGTTGTAAGATATAACCACATTTTTGACATGGCCCCCCCAATTTTTGCGTATCAGGATGTATTGGCTTTAGAACGCCTAAAATCCCCTAGACCTGCAAAACAGTGATAAATTGTCTGTGCTTCCGATTAAAAATCTGTGCTTTATATTGGAACTCCCTTTTTAGCCTATTTTACCTGTGGTATAGAAAAAGTGAGCGTCATGAGTGTGGTGCAATATAGGCTTACATCACCCATATGTGACAAAAGCAATAATGCCAGGAGCACCACCGTTCTCTGGCCAGTCTGCAGTTTAAATGCACTGCAGTGATATATGGCAGGAAAAAAGTGTTTGCTGTGTAGGAAAAGTATCTTTTATATAGTCATTAATCACCCCTTAATGATGCCTGTTAAGCTCACCGGGTAGAACGCTGATATATATAAAAATAGGGCATACTGCTTATCGAACATAGTTTCCTCACAGTGAAATAAAAGCTATAAGCTATTTCATTGTCCATGCGACCACTACCTGCTCATAAAAAGTGTGGGGCCTCATTTAAAATATATTGACGCAGAGCAGCACGCCTTCCTGCTATGCTGCGTCAAAAATAAAGGGAAGAAATGTGCCTATCTACAAGATTAGGAGCATTCCTGTCCTTCTCCCCTGCACCGACACACAAACAGGAGTCGCGCACCAACACAGAATGCAGCATGCATAGAAAGAGGAAAAAACAAGGCGCCTCCTTACACCTTCCCTAGGGTAGGCGTTGGATTCGGGCTCATTCCTAGGTTTACAAAATCTACTAAATCTGGGAATGCGTCCGACTTCATGGATGTTGCATGGGAACACCCACAGCGACACCCATGGAAACCCCCTTTCACGCAGAGATATGCGTAAAATGGAAACATATTTACAACGCCATGAAAAGTCACGCAGGGTGATTTTACATGGTCTTGTAAATATGGGGAAGCTCATTTCACTTCTGGTGAGTCAATAAAAGTGACACACCTGCGGTGCAATGTGCTTGTAAATAAGCCCTGGTATATTTTTTTTAAGTCTCAAAAAGGAAGGGGTCCGTTGAGACCCCTCTCTATGTGCGAATGTTTACCACCACCTTCCTTTCAGTAGTCAGTAAAAAATTAATACCTGTAAAATGAAAACTGTCCAATTCTGTAAATTGGTATGGCCTTTGGGACCTCCAAAAATGCCAAAAAACCCCAGCCAGGCGGCCACCAACCTCACGGAGTGGATCAACGACTGCACAGACGAGCTCGCCTCCCTGAGGACCCCGCCCAGCAGACCCGGCAGCAAGAAAGCCCCATGGTTCACCGACGAACTCAAGAGCTCCAAGAAGAACTGCCGAGCCCTCGAGAGAACCTGGCGCAGAGACCCAACACCGGACAACATGACTGCCCTTAAGCTCGCCACCCGGAAACACCACCAACTCATCCGCGCCACCAAGAAAACTGCATTCCAGGAACGACTGGACAACAACGCACACAACAGCAAAGAACTCTTCAACATCGTCAAAGAGCTCTCCAACCCCAATGCCGGAAACAACGACATCACCCCTTCGCAAGACCTCTGCAACTCCCTCGCCTCCTACTTCCACAACAAGATCGCGGACATACACAACAGCTTCAGCACTCAACCGACGAGCACCACGACCGAACCACCGCCCCCCACCACCACCCTCCGCGCCTGGACTCCGAT
The DNA here is from genome assembly GCF_964263255.1 of Lissotriton vulgaris. Classification (NCBI taxonomy): domain Eukaryota; kingdom Metazoa; phylum Chordata; class Amphibia; order Caudata; family Salamandridae; genus Lissotriton; species Lissotriton vulgaris. Next base: position 1,085,180,849 of record NC_141697.1, on the reverse strand, counting down.
CAGCACCGAAGACACCATCCGCACAATGAACTCCATCCACTCCGGATCTCCGACCGACCCCTGCCCCCACCACGTCTTCAACAAGGCCGACGCTATCATCGCACCCCACCTGCGGGACATCATCAACACCTCCTTCGACACCGCTACCTTCCCGGAGAGCTGGAAGCACGCCGAACTCAGCGCTCTACTCAAGAAGCCATCGGCTGACCCCACGGACCTCAAGAACTACCGCCCCATCTCGCTGCTCCCATTTCCTGCAAAAGTCATCGAGAAGACCGTCAACAAGCAGCTGGCCGCCTTCCTCGAGACAAACGGATCCCTCGACCCCTCACAGTCTGGCTTCCGGGCCAACCACAGCACCGAGACCGCCCTGATCGCAGTCACAGATGACATCCGAGCGCTGCTCGACAACGGAGAAACAGCGGCCCTCATCCTCCTCGACCTCTCTGCGGCCTTCAACACTGTTTGCCATCGCACCCTAGCACAACGCCTCAGCAACGTCGGAGTCCAGGAGAAGGCACTGGAGTGGATCATCTCCTTCCTCGCCGGAAGAACACAGAGTCTGCCTCCCCCCGTTCAGATCTGAAGCCACCGAAGTCATCTGCGGCGTCCCTCAAGGCTCCTCACTCAGTCCAACCCTCTTCAACATCTACATGAGGTCCTCGCAGACATCGCACGCCAGCACAACCTCAACATCATCTCCTACGCCAACGACACCCAGCTGATCCTCTCCCTTACCAACGACCCCGCCACTGCCAGAGCCAACCTTCACGAAGGGATGAAAGAGGTAGCCGAATGGATGAAGAATAGCCGCCTGAAACTGAACTCGGACAAGACTGAAGTCCTCATCCTGGGATCCTCACCCTCCGCCTGGGACGACTCCTGGTGGCCCCCCGCACTAGGCAGCGCACCCAAACCAACAGACCACGCACGCACCTGGGCTTCATCCTGGACTCCTCCCTCTCCATGACCAGACAAGTCAACGCCGTCTCCTCATCATGCTTCAATATCCTGCGCATGCTACGCAAGATCTTCCGGTGGATCCCCACCGAGACCAGGAAGACGGTCACCCAGGCCCTCGTCACCAGCCGTCTGGACTACGGCAACACCCTCTATGCCGGAACCACCGCCAAACTGCAGAAGAGACTCCAGCTGATCCAGAACGCCTCAGCACAACTCATCCTGGACATCCCCCGTCGCAGCCACATCTCCGGACACCTGAGAGATCTGCATTGGCTCCCGGTCAACAAGAGAATCACCTTCCGTCTCCTCACCCACGCACACAAAGCCCTACACAGCCAAGGCCCAGGATACCTCAACAGCCGCCTCAACTTCTACGCTCCCAAACGCCAGCTCCGTTCGACCAGCCACGCCCTCGCCGCCGTCCCCCGCATCCGCAGAGCCACCACAGGGGGACGGTCCTTCTCCTACCTCGCCGCCAAGACATGGAACTCCCTCCCCACCCACCTCCGCCTGACCCAGGACCACCTCGCCTTCAGGAAGCAACTCAAGACCTGGTTGTTCGAGCAGTAGCGCCCCCACCCCCCTCCCCCCAGCGCCTTGAGACCCTCTGGGTAAGTAGTGCGCTATATAAATACGATGATTGATTGATTGATTGATTTGTACATGTGGCCCCTAATTATTTACCTCTGCTTAGCGAAGGGCTACAAAAGTTATTTTTAAAATATTTTTTTAAATCAAATTTTATTATGAAATCAGATTTTGGATAACTGTCATGCACTACAAACACCAGAACTGAAATACAGATTCTTAGCTGGGAGGGTTAGCCCCTTAACTAAGAAGGCTTTTCCCACCATAGTGTTGAGCTCTTTTTGAAGTTTGGGGCACATAATGCTTAAGCACTCAGAACGTTTCCCCACAGAATTTTCCATGTCAAAATAACCTCCATATTAACCAATATTGGGAATCTCAAGGTACTTAGGTTTTGTGGATTCAACTTGAGAGGACAGAGCAACTAACAAAATAACTTCTTTGTTTTCCTTTGGTTTACAGAGATGGGAAAAGGTGCTGTTTATGAAAGTGCATTCTGTTTCCTAATAACTGCATCAATAAAGGTTTGCTATGTTAATATCACCTTCTAAGCTTTCAGGAATAAGCAGAGCTCTAAAAGTTAAAACGTTTGTATTACAACAGTGTTTACATTTTCCTAAGTGGTAATTCATTTTTCATATTATTTGTGGATGCAGCCTACTTGCAGTTTGTGGAGGAAATAGTTGTGAAATGCATTGGAACATGGAAAGGTGTGCATTTCCAAAAAGTAGACACAATTCATATTTTAGCAAGGGATTATGAATGTGGATAGCTTATAGTTTTCTAAAAAAAAAATGTATTGAAATCCACAAATAAAGTAGGAAAAGTGGAAATAGGTGACAATTTTTTCATTTGTAATATGTCGCCTGATAACTGATTTAGAATAATAATACACCAATACTAAGGTTGGGCAGAACTCACAGAGTTTTACTTCATGGAATTCCGCAGAGTTACATAGAAACTGTGAGATTCTGTGAGTTTCATGAGTGGCAAATTTTTTAGAGCCGGAAGCTTGTTCTGCAGTGAGAAAATCTGCTCAAATACCACAGTGGGCCAGAGGGTGCTGTTTCTTTCTGCTTCTCTGGTAGATTTTCTACTCAAGAAGCAGCTTTCCCAACACGAATGGTAGAGACCTGCTGCGACTGCCTGCATTTAGAAATTGCAACAGGGCTTGTCCTAGTGGATAGGATAGGACAAAATGTATAAAGCTCACTTATACCCGAGGATGCCAAGGCGCTAAACATACGGAGGTGATGGGAGGAGCATAAGACAGCCAACTAGGATGAGAAAAGCCATGTTTTCAGCATCTTTCTAAAAGCCGGAAGGGAGTTTGCATTCGAAATGGGGGAAGGAAGAGAATTCCAAAGTTTGGCGTCCGCTACCGAGGAAGAACAGCCCCACCTGGTCCTGCTGTATCTAGGAGAGATCAACTTTTTCTGGGAAGAGGATCTCAGGACTCTCTGGGGGTATAACAGTGGAACATGGTTTTCAGCTGCAGCGGGCCTTTGCTGTGCGCAGCTTTGCATACTGTGCTCAGAACCTTAATCGCGGCGGGATTTCCGCCGCGGTGCGGGCGTTCTAAAAGGTGGGCGGGGCTGCGATGGCTGTTGGCCGTTTGCAGCACCAGGTAGGGAGTGCTCCCTTCGGCCATTGGCGGACGAGAGCATGGAAGGGGTTAAACAAAGATACGTTGCTTAATGGGAAGCCAGTGTAGGGAGCGAATCCCCTTTGTGGCAGATAGTTGCTTAGGAATGTTCAGAATCAGCCTTGCTGCTGCATTCTGAACAACCTGAAGCTTGTTCAGAGAAGTCTCATTGATGTTGAGGTATAAAGCATTGCAGTAATCAAGCCGGGAGGTGATAAGCGCAACAATGTTGGACTGGTGCAATTCAGGAGGGATAAAGGGTAACACCTTTCTGAGGATCTTTAAGATATAGAAACAGGTGTTAACCGTACGATCGACCTAAGCATCAAAGCTCAGATCCTCGTTGAAAATGATTCCAAGATTTGTAACTGCCTTAGATGGGACAGGAAGGGGACCTCAATCTCCAGGCCTGCAAGCACTCAACCAGATAGAGTTTGTGCTTGATTTTATCGCATGACAACTTAAGGTTGGAGAGCTGTGAGCAAGAAAAACTCCACCATGCAGTAGGTCGCAGAGTTCAGTCGGTCAGTCAGTCAAAACACTTTATTTCGATTAATTAAAATCACAAAAGACAAGATAAAAACATACTACATAAAAGTTTAAAATATTAAAATAAATATATGTACGAATATCACAATCAGTATACAGACTATTTACAACACAGGAATTCATCATTAGTTTAGTCAAATAAATCCAATAAAACAATGTATCCGACTACGGGACCAACAAAAATATTAAGCGCAAACAGTCTTTTTGTTATTAATCCGGGACGCAGCCACCAGAAAACTTGCACCTCTGTAAATGTCATGTGTGATACTAAGCATTTGCAAATAAAGCAAGGTGGGCCTCACTTGTACAAAACCAGCCTCTCATAATTTTGGGGTTAAAAGAAAATTCCGAATCTCTGAATAATACTCACAAAACATAACAAAATGCAAGGTATCTTCTGTGGAGAAATTATCTCAAGAACAGGGCGCAGAATTTTCTGGTTTTCCCCAATTTGGAAAAGCACCTAGGGTGAGGTGAATTAAGTTAATTCGAAATCTGACCAGCAAGTAGCGATGGAATGGCTTGGTTACAATTTTTAAGTAAGGTTCGATGGAGGGGGAAGTTAATAAAACATAATTAGCTTTGACACACAGTTTCATTAACTCCTGCTCCTCCCGCTCCATTTCTAGCATGTTCAGAAAGTTATACCTAATCCAACCTATGTTCTCTTTGTTTATACATTCAGGTGATGTGTACATTTCAGGTCGTCTGAGCTTGATGAATGCCGCTCTAATGTACATCAGCCTGGAAACCCTGTGTGCTTTGTCAAGAGCTACACAATCACTTAGGATCTGGTGATTCAGAGTAATTTCCTCATTTAACCACGTTTTCACCCAACAGATCAATGGTGCCATTTTTAATTGATCTGAAATATAACCCAATCCTAATTCTGTGTGTAAGGAATAGGTCGGGGTCAACTGGGGAACTGTCAGAAGAGATCTTAAAAACCTATTTTCTGCGACTTGTATCTTATTCTGAGATGTATATCCCCAAAGAGATGCACCGTAGGAGGCAATCGCCAAACATTTAGATTTATAGATTTTCAATATTGCCACCATAGGTCTTGCTCCCAGCCTCTTAGAGAAACCCAGGAGAGCTGATGTTGCTCTTGCTACTCCATTACACCTAAGCTTCTGTTGTGGTCCCCAATTTCCTCTTTCATAAAAAAGGACACAGAGGTAGGTAAAAACCAGGACCTTCGATAATTCTGCACCATTGTAAAAGAAAGATTTTATATTCACATTCCTGCTTCTCGTCCCGGCCACCATAACGTGCGACTTTTTGATATTAACTTTTAAATCCAAGGAGTCCATGAAGCCGCCGAAATGATCTAGCAGCCTCTGGAGACCCAGTCCCGTACGTGCCAGCAACACTGCGTCGTCCGCGTACAGGAGACCCGGAATAACCGATTCCCCTATACGGGGAACATCCAAAGGAGCCACTCCCAGGGTCTTCTCTAGGGTGTTTATATGAATAGTAAAAAGAAGGGGTGCCAGAATACATCCTTGCCTGACACCCCTCTTTGAGCTAAAGTGGCTAGTACACCGTCCTTCCCGGGTAACCCTAACTGATGCAGAGAGGTCCTGATGCAAATCACTTAAAAAGTTAACCAGTGATGGGTCTATACCTATTTCCCGGAGGATTGACCATAGTTTGGAACGATTAACTAAAGCGAACGCTGAGGAGAGATCCATGAAACCCATGTATAACAACCCTTCCTTAGCCACTGTGTACTTACTTATAAGGAGATGCAGGTTTAAACATTGGTCCAGGGTACTCCTATGTTCTCTAAATCCATATTGGAGGTTAGGGAGGACCCCCCTGCCCTGTAGCCAATCCCTAAGTTTATGTAAAATAACTCTACCCAGGATTTTCACTGCAGAGTCTAAAAAAGAGATTGGCCTATAACAGGCGGGGTCCCCTCTAACCCCTTTTTAAATATTGGGACTATAATTGATTTTGCCCATGAGGATGGGAAGCCCACTATGGTCGAGGCAATAAAAACATTGTTCAAAATCTTAGCCCCAAAATTGGGGTAGAGACTATATAAGTCCGCAGGCCCCCCATCAGGGCCTGGAGCTTTGCTTTTTGACATGTCTCTGATCACTTTTTCCACCTCGCTCACTTAAAAAAATACAAGGTGTGCATATTAAGAGGTAATGTTAGCACCTTCCAGCAGCTCTAAGCGCTCCTTATCATAAATTTCCTTAAAATGTCAGAGCCAACATTCATCAGGAATGACACAATCCATGTCTGAGTTTCCCTGCTCAGAGAAGAACGGATGATTTATGGTTGCCCAAATCTTCCTACTATCCTGCAAAACTTCAATTGAGAGGAGATTATCCCACACCTCCTCTTTGATTTGTTGTTTGCGTATAGCAATAGCTATTTTGTATTTCTTCCGAAGGTTGGCAACAAGGGCCCTATCCCTAGACCTTATTTTCAGTGCCCGGAGAAGGGCTCCATGAGTCTTAGAGCAACTACTATTGAAACATCTTTGTGCCTTCCTTGATTTATCTCTATTTTCTACCTCTAAGTTCTTTGCGATCTCACCACATACCACCACATAGGCTCCTATGATCTCCCCACTCGGGGCCGAGCTATCAAGGCAAATAGCAAGATTTGCCTCTGCCTTAATAGCAAGGTCCTCAAAGAAGGCTTCCGGCACCATCCTGTCCCATTTGATCCTATTCCCTTGGTCTTTTGTTGTTAGGCTTCTAGACTACCCCCACCCATTGCCCTTAGGGCCACTCAGTTCCCCTAAATCGACCTCTAAGAGGACCGGGTTATGGTCACTAAATGTTGGGATCACCACTCTGTAGCCTATAGTCTTAACCAATACAGTGGGAGATAAAAAGATATAATCGATAACTGTATTAGACCCTCTTCCTATGAAGGTGGGTGCCCTCTCCCCCCTTCATCAAGACCTGGTTCAAATAAGTTCATATTAGCCAAAAATTCCTCAAGTGCCTCTCCCTGGCTACTGTGCTCAAGGTGAGGTACCACTGCACTGGATGGCCCACATGGGTCACCTGAGTAACAGTCCCATTTACAGGGATAAATATTAAAATCTCCCAAAAGGATCACCTCAAAAACAGTGTTCTGAATAAGTTTAGAGTCTGACAAAAATTGATCCAGAGCACTTAGGTGCTCATTATACTGTGAACCATCTTTCGAATTATAAAATTAATCAATAGGTACTTCTGCAAATTGGTGCTGCTCCATTATAATATCATAATATTACTGGAGTCTAGATCAGGTTTTTTAAAAACACCTATCAAGTTAAGCAAAATGAGAAAAATTAAACCACCCTTAGGCCTCCCTGCAATCCCTGGGACAGCTGGGACGGCAAAACTTAGGTATCCATTTATACTGAAACTTCTTGCAACATCCCACGTGTACCGACAGGATTTTCGGACCAGATGGGATCAGCTCCTGAGAGCCCCTCTAACCCAGCCGGAACGTAACCACATCCCTCCTCAGGACCATCTATCCAGGCACCTGGGTACCTACCTGAGGATGGGGAACTCGCAATATACAAGCATAGGTTTTCTACAATATCCTATTCACACCAACTAGTCTCGCGGCCACCTAGGCCCAGACTAATCTACCCCGGGGCAGGTCTGATTATATACTCTCACACACTGATTTCCCTCAGTGCTCACTCGACACGCAATCCGGCGCGCCTACACACATGGGCCTGCAGTCCCAGTGCTCTCATTTATACCCGGTCTGCAATCCGGCAGACCTACACACCCCTCTATCTTGGGTGCTCTCACTTACACACGGCCCGCAATCCGGCAGGCCTCCACACCGTGTCCCTCCGGTGCTCTCATTCACACACGGTCCGCAATCCGGCAGACCTACACACCATCTATCTTAGGTGCTCTCATTAACGCCGTGTACCAACGACGATCACTTTCCTATGAACACTTAGGGATGAAGTCTTTTGTTGTCTATTCGGGATAGAACTACGACAATAGAAATTGGTATGGCTTTCCGAATTACAATATGTACCTTCTGCTCCTGGCATCAAATGTTCCCTATCTCCCTACTTACTCAGTCACTCCTTACCTGATCGGGATTCGCATCCGTTCATGCAAACAATGTCTGACTAGAAGACCAGGTTACCCTGATTGAACAAGAATACAAGGCACATGTCGGTTCACTAAGAACTGGCTCTCTGTTTATTTTAACAATGATAAAATGCACATACAAGGTTATCAGTGGAGTCTCTTGACTAACAGGAACTTTAACACACCGCTGAAAGAAAAGGATTAGACATACAATAGCCTAGGGAATAAGGACAAGATTAAGGTATAATTATAAAGGAATGAGATCACCTTGAGAGTGTGAAGTCTTGCTCTAGCTGTCATCTGGGCTCCTCTCTCGTCTGTGTCTTGGCTCATCTCAGACTCTCTCTCTCCTGCACTCTTGTATACACATCTGCGCTGATCACTTTGCACTGGATTTCTCTCCCCCACGGACTCTCTCCACCTTCCAACTTCAATCTAATGGTTTATGCCGCTCTGATAACTGTTCATTCCACTAGCTTGTTCACTCTGGGTACGGTCTCTGTGCCAATGTCCAATTAACTCCAGCTGCTCCCACAGGTTAATCCACGATATAACTTCAGTCTCTTCTAAAAGGCATTACTTCAGACTCCAGCTATTCACAACTCCTCCTGATAAGTAACTGCTTCTGACTGCTTCCTTCAGTTCCAGCTCACTGACTGTCTGTTTGTCTTCTCTCTGTTCCAAGCATTTTCTGTCTCTCCTCCTCCTGCAATTCCACTCCTCCAACTCTACCAACACTCTCTGCTCCTCCAATTCAACTAACTGCAACTTCAGCTCAGCTCTCTCTAGCTCGAACTCTCTCTCTCTGCAACTCCAACAACTCACTGACTCCGCCTCTGCACTTCACTGATATAGAATGCTGTTTCCTCATGGAAAGTTCCAGCCAGCAGCTTCCTCCCACCAATCCCATGCACCAGGCTCCTTGCGCTAGACACTCCCACAGTGACCAGCTGCTTGTTTCGTCTAGAGACCTGAGCCCAGAGACACTTCCTGATTAGATTCAGCTCTGGCCGGTTCTCTCCGGTTCGCTTAGGGCGAACAACAGCTTTAACTATAAACTTTACCTTTACCCCTGAAGCCTCTCAGCTCCATCAAAATGGAGTCCCTCTAGTTCTGGGCCTGTACGCCTGAGAAGGATGAAATAACCCTTAGCTCTGTCAGAGTACCTACATAAACCATACCAATGTGTAATATAAAGTCAGGACCACAGGATCCAACCTCTACTATAAGCAAAAATGACAGGCCAAAGCCAATAGGCAATAGATGGCCTCTTCTATGTCTGAAAGAAAGGGCCTAAAAGGGCCAACACAAGCTAGGAATACATATCCTAGATGTGAGCAAGATTAAAGTCTATATTACTGCTAACTAGGGCCAAAAAGCCTGTCTAAACACCACGTTTCCTGCAGGGCAATGATATCATACCGCATCACAAAATCCACCCATAGGTCATCAGTCCTTTTAGGCCAAATACCTGCCACATTCCAGCTCAGAATCTAACATGGTACTATCTGATTAGCCCCATCATCTAAATCACCCTGACATTGGATGCCAGCGGATTGTCAATCGTTTGATTCCATTTGTGACAGAGGAGAGAAACGATTTGAGAGGCCTATCTCCATGTTGGGCTGGTGCGGGGGGGAGTAAATTGGTAATATAGCTGGGAAGACCCTTTCTGCCCTCTGTGATGACCCCCTCACTAGCCTATTCTGTACGGTATCAGCAATTTTGTATGGGGTCATCGGCAGACTACACCGGGTAGGCAATAAATGATGTTTGATCCAATTTTTTTTTTAGGTATGGCCTAACTGGGGGATAAAAATAGCCCAGAGGGACAGGTCTAATGCCCGTGTTATCCAACTCTGAGGCATCCTAAAATAATCTCTCAGTAATTGACCAGGTATTGAAATTCACAACCACACAATCCCCGGTAATACATTTAAGGCGACAACCAATCCAATCGACTCTCCTTGCCATAATAATGGATCTTGTGATGTCTAAACCTCCACTACTGTGATGTGCGCACCAGTGACTGGCTAACTTCAGGAGATCATGAGTTGATTCGTTTCCACCATCCCTTAATGGGGGGACCCCCGTAAAGACATCCCCCAGTGGGGTGGCATCTGGCGGCAGATCCAAGATGAAGCCCTGCCGGTTCTCCTGTCGAATTCTAGATAGTCTCCTGGTGTTACCATCTCCATAAATTAGTGTTCCCTGCTCCAACCTAAATGGTGGTAAGGGTTGTGCTTCCTTTGGTTCCTCGATCATTTCCCCAACAAATTCTCTAATATTAGAGTCATACAATGGGCAGCAACAAAAGGTTTTGTCTCGTGGTAGGTTTTTTGGCCGGCCTGCGCTTAGGCAATGGATGTTGTGGGGGAGCGTCAGGGCTTTTGGCCCCCAATCCCTCTGAAACCACCAATATATCAGTCTACCCTGAGTGGGACTTGATCACTGTGGGTGGTTTTAGAATCACAATGTTCGGCTCCAAGGGTACGCTCGGGGTCCGGTCCAGCACTGATACACCTACTACAGGGGCTATGTTAGCGCAACCCAGGCCCAGTTCTTTCTCTGCGTTCGCAATTTCTTTCGATAGGACCCCATCAGCTGATGTCAAATATGAGATTATTGATTCAGATTTCCTCATGCTCCCCATTACATTGCTATTTTCGTGTACCCATTGCAGAGGTTAGAGGGGTGGCCCAGCCTGGCCTCTTCTGGACCCTGACGGCCACAGACGGCCCGCTCTTTGCCGGGGCTTAGTCCGGCGCCGCTCGCGCGTCCCGCAGGGCTGAAAGTGAGTATTGGTTATATCCGGTAGGTGGGGGCGGGGCTCGTTGGCGCTGCTGGGTCCTGGGACAGCGAGTCCCTAGTGCTGCTACTCCCACCGCCCTGCCTCGCAAGTCAGGGGTCCTGCTTCCTGTGGGCTGCGTCTCCCGCGGAGCGGGAGACGCGAGGTGATTTATTCCACCCGGTAGGAGGGGACGGGCTGGTTGGTGCTGCTGGGTCCTGGGACAGCGAGCCCCTAGCCCTGCTTCTTCCGCCGCCCTGCCTCGCAAGTCAGGGGTCCTGCTTCCTGCTTCCTGTGCGCTGCGCAGAGTTGTTCTGGGACTCCACGCTCAAGGCGAAGCGCGAAAAACTCCGGGAACTCCACCAGCACAATGAATTTTCTGCCCACCCCTAACCATTACTTCTATTGAAGCCTTTTGGTGACAAGATATATACTGTTTGTTTGGTGTATAAAACCAAGAAATACTTAGAGCTAACAAATGTGCTAACACCTAGACTGAGTTATAATGCACTCTTTTATTTTGGATAGAAGCCATTAAAAGCTTACATAGAAACTGCATCATGTCGAAGAAAACCAGAATAATATATAGTCATAAAATTACTTATAAAAATTAAATTAATGTTACTAAAAGCATGGTTTGATTAAAAACAATAGCTTACAATGATGTTCACTATGTATCAACCATGCAGCAATTGAAATGGTAAAAACTAATGAAAGAAAAAATATATTGTAAGAAAGTGGATTATTTTTGGGATGGGTATCTACTCACCTCTAGACCAAATAACATTACCTACAAGGGTGAACCTCAAAGTCACTAAATTAACCTTACCTCAATTGTCTGGCGGTTATGATAGTGCAGACAGGCTTAACGTATTCAATATACAAATTACTTCCAACACAGTAATGAAAACAACAATCAATAATCCCAAATCGACTTAGAACAACAGAGAAAATGTTGATAAATAACACAACACCAAAATGACGAAAATCCAATAAGGAGAACTGGAGAAATGAGGTCTATGGGAGAATAGTGCCAAAACGTGCAAAGCTCCAAGCGCCAATGATAGTGTATGGTCATCTGATTTAGAGAGTGGAGAACTGATTTTACTCCATTATTGCAAGCTATTGAAATATTCTGTTGCCCTTAAGGAGCATTTGTCTTCCACATACAGAGGAATCTTCATGCTCTGTGAACATCTCAACATTGGCAGTAATCGCTCGCTGTCATGTTGGTTTCTGTCAATGTATTAGAAGATTTACAGATTGATCTGTAGAACAGGAGGGCTGCCCGTCAAACTTTTAACTTGTCTATGTTTTTTTTTAAATCCCAGACAAATGCTAATGACCCCCACACCTTGGGGCTGTCTTTTCTAATGTGGGGGTCATTTAAATGTTGGCACTCTTCCTTACTGCCAGAATTGTTCACTGCTGTAAGGAAGAAAGAAAAATGACCATTCAACCTGCCACACTAAATTGGAAGGGTGGTTAATTGGCCACAACTCGTATGACCTGTACTCCATCATGCCATCAGGGGAGTATGTCAGCAACAGATCCAGAGCAGGCGTCATCACTGTCATTCCTATGGTTGGCCCACCCTTATATTAGACAGGAGAACCAAGGGTTTAGTGAAGAGAGCAGACCAGTTGTGACTTAGTACCCTTTCCGCTTAGCTCTAAATTAGTTCCATGGATTTTTCAATCACAACTTTTCAGGGATTCTACAGCAGCTCTCCTGGGTCACTTCTAAGGCTTCAAGGACCTCTAGGGTAAGACTTAGGGTCCAGTGCTCACTCCAGCATATGCCACCTGTACGGTTTGGTACAGACACAGTTGCTACCAATCAGCTGGGCACTCCAGGAAAAAGACCTTTTACAGTTTTCTGTGTCTATTTAGCCACACACGAGGGAAGCCAATTGACCCTTGCAGTCCACTTATTTTTCCTGGATACAATAGAGAGCAGGTCTAGTCCTTCGGGCTCCTCCCAGGACAAAGACAGCTGGTCCCACAGATCTTCCAAAGGTCCAAAAATGTTCTGAGGAGGTTGTCCTGGTTTTCCACGTTTATGATTAACACTAACTAGTGGAAAAGTGTGATTAATGGGCACTCACTAACCAATGGGGTAATTATTCCCAGGTCCTAGCATACCTACATTTTGAGAAGTTCCTGTTTGCCTAAGATGGCCCAAGTCTACAGGCAAGGTAAATTTTGCCTGGGGCTATTTTGGGGAGTCTTCCTTGGAAATTACTAGTGCCCCATCAAAACAAACAATGAAATCTAATTTGAATTGGGAAACAGCCATTACATTCCATGCATTACAACGCAAGCGATTACAATGCAGTTGTTACATGACCTCGTTGTTACATCGCAGTATATTACAATGCAAGTCCTTACATTAACTTCCTGTCGGGGCATGCTAACCTAAGGGATAGTATAATTTACTATTCCAACACCTTCTCTACTGTTGTGCACACTGGAGTTGGAATAGTAAATTATACTATTCCCTAGTCCAGCCCACCCCCTACAGCTAGTCGATGTAATGATTTGTGCTGTAATGTACTGCGATGTAACAACGCAGTCGTTGGAACGATCTCATTGTAAACGCATGCGTTGTAAACGCATTTAATGAAAGTGCTATATTTCTTTAAATTAGACTGTGAACACACAACAAAAAATGACACAAGTCTGATAAAGACAAAGCAGGGCCTTCTGGCAAGCAGATAGGAGACACACAATAATTGTGATCTGGTCCTGTTTGACACACAGGCCTTTCAGGCAGGAGTTGTCATTGTGTTAACAGGAGGTGCAGCTGTCCCCACCATAAATGCCCAGTTGAACCTAGTGAAGTCCTCTCTGTCCATACAGGTTGACCTAATAATCAAAATGTTCTATTGTGTGGTTTTGGGAAGAGATGTGTCACCTTAATAAAAGTCTAAGTACAGCTACTGAAGGGCTAATGCAAGTTAACCTCTAGGAATTTTTTTAATTAAAGTATGACTTCACTATTGAATTGGATTTTAAATAATTATTAAAAGAAGTCATTTAGGGAGACAACAAGTATGGCAGCTGCTGAGCGCAACTATTGTGACTAAAGTAGGCCTTCCACAAATCACTACAATCACTATACCCTGACATTTCCATATTTTTCCCACTTAAACCAATTCCCCACTACCACTGGCAACTGGATTCCTTTACACTGCTTCTTACATGGCGGGTTGGATTGCACTGCAGAGTGCAGGGATCCTCACTTGCTGTACTCACCACCAACTTACTGGCCTAACAACTTCTGACCTGCACCCCAGGCCTGAACTTCTGGCAGATGCAGGCCAACACAGCTCCCTGTGGAAGATAAGAAGTAACTGCTTGCAGGGAACCTCAACATAACTAAACCACCCATTCTTCTTTTTACAAGATCTAAATACTGAGGACTGAGCAACAATAGAAACAGAACTATGGCTTATTGACCATTAGGATAGGTTGCTATCCATTCAATGGCTGAATGACCTGAGTATGTCTATGCAGGCAGCCATTTTGGAGTGAGGTTGACCTGAACTGACAAAAGTGCATAGTTGTGGCTACTCTCCTTCTCCTCAAACAGTGGCATCTTGATGTGGTTCTCCAGCAGGGAGGCTGGATTCCCTTGATATGTTTTCTACATGACCCTTCAGGAGGACCATACCACACTTACAATTTTATTTAGATATTTTGCCTACCCAGGCAGTAGCTCCCTCTCTACAGCTTAGTGACTGGTGTTTAGTGGCTGTGTTCCTCGCAAACTCCACATGATGAAAAACCTAAACATTCTCAGCAGTTATTGTTCTCAGAGGATGCTTCTCGTAACTCTAAACCTACACAATCAGGACTGACAATGTTGTCCTCCTCCGAGTTCACAATCCTGCATTTGCAATGCGCCTGAAGGAGCTAACAGACATCATGATGTCCATTAATTCCATGAACTCAACCCTCGATTCTTCAGCAAAATATGTCCAATCCCTAAGGGGTGTATTATCATCTCTTTGCCACCAATTGTCATAGCTGAAAACCAGGATTAATGATGTCAAACAATGTTTGGGCAAATCCCCAGACTAGAGTCCAGATTTGTGGAGAGTGGAAAGTGGTTGATCAGGAGGTTAGGAGTAGGAGGGAGAATGTTAGAATTTTGGGGTCCCAGAAAAGGTGGAGAAGAATCATATACACAAATTCCTGAGTACTTTTCCACAAGCTCTCTGGAATCTCACAATGGAGCCACCCTTGGAGTTCTAGTGAGCTCATCATGTGAAAACACCACATAGCCCAACTCCAAAAGACCATGCCAAATCCTGACAAGCTGCCTACAACATGAACAGGCTCAGAAAAGATCAAAGGAATAATCCATTGACAACTGTCATGTCTCCAGATCAGCGGATTTCTCTTCCTAAATCAACTCTACAAAGAAGGATATTAAATACGGTCTGCTGAAACCTGAATTGATGCCTCAGAGGTACGATCACCCAAAGTGGTCCTAAGGCATAAACAAGGGTACTGGAAACCCTTGGAATTGAGAGACAAGTCCTGATTTCTGTTGAAAACTTGAAGTCCCTTAGTGGCATGACTGACGTTACCTCTACGGTCATTCTTCTTTAATGATTGAATGCACTGGCCCCACCAATGATTCTCGTTGAATGCTGATACCCTATTGCCATGGATTGATGCCCCACACGAGCCTGGATAGGGTCCAGTAGAGACTGGCATGTTTGCCTGCCAGCTGGCTCATGATTTACTGCCCCTCAATTGCATTATTGCAGTTTAAGTTGTGGATTTAGTGATACCACTAGCTGGAACGTGACACCATACTTCAGTGTAACAGTTTGGGTGTTTCAAGAGCTGTTGTTTTGTTACTTTTTTCTTTACTTCTTTCTCTTCCACATGTTGATAATAGGACACCCACCCCGTTAGACTCCGAACATGGGCCCCTCTCTGGCAGTGTGGGACTGCTTACGAGGAGGGAATTGGTCAAAACAAATCGGGAGTCACCCCACTAAGCCTCTACTCATACGGACACATCTACACCACATCCCCTCCCTAATTGCTTGATCTAGTGGACACTTGTCACCACTGCCTCTGATCTCTTCCTCTCAAAGCATCTCATGGCCACCCATCCCACAACTATATGTGCTGTGTTTCCAACAAGTTTGGCTGCATCCCCCTATGGGCACACTTCTGATGCCTCAACTGAGGTTGTAAACTTTAAATAAATGCTTCAATGAAACTCTTGTGAATGTTATCCATTTGTTTTTATTCTCACAATTTATGTTAGATTTCTTGCATTTTAATTTTCTTCATTTGTAAACATTGTTATTCATTATTATTCATGAATCTCCAATGCATTAGGAGCCACTAGGCTCTTCATCAGGGAGCAATTCTATAAAAATTAAAAGAATTATGCGTTTATTTATCAACGTGCTTTAAAATTTGTATACATGACATCAAGTGATGGAATCATGTGTAGTTCACATGCATCTGTTCATGCCCAATGGTCTGTGCTAATTGTTAACCGTGCTTAAAGTGATCAGTGCAAACTGGGGAAACGAGTGCTTGTGTATTGAAAATGTTATCTATTTAAAGTGTGTACTCACTGGTCCGGATAATTTTTGATATTTCCGCTTCGAAAGTTATCTGTAAGAAGAATGAACAAACGCTGTATAGCTAGGTTTTTATAACAAGGAAAAGTTGCATTGGAAGCACAGCAGATATAATTACAGAGACGTATCACAGGATGGTTACGTCACCCCAGGAACACCTGAAATAACATATTCAAATACAAACTTTATTGACAAACTGTCAACGAACAAGGTTGTGCACGGAGCGATCAAAACTTTTCACCCATCCCACAACCCCACTTACTCCCGCAACTCCCACCTGTTGCTTTTTATCTATGGTTTGTTATATATTCGAGCCTTTAGAGTCCATATTCTCAAGGTTTGCCCAGATCACCTTGTTAGTAACCCTGCAGTTAAGTGGCATAACTCCACTCCTCAAAAGGCATTTCTCTATAATACACCATGGCTACAACAATCTTCCACTGTCCAATTCCTCCCTCAATGTCAATGGACTGACATAGTTATAAAATGCTAAAAGATCCTCTCTTTTCTTAAAACTAGATGCCTGGATATAGCCCTCCTATATGCAGCAGAGGAGAGTGAAACATTGCAAACAGACTAGGTTGGAAATGTTTTCCAAGCACACAATGCTGAAAGTCATACAATAAACTACTCCCCCTTAACCGTAGCAAATTGGGGTTAGGCATACGTATTTGTAAATCTTTGCCTGTAAAGGTATTGCAGACATGGTCAGATGTGGGAGGCAACTATATTTTTGGTAAACTCAAAATCCAAGAAATTTACCCTGTGGTGAGTTCCTTGTATGCCCCTGTGGGGAACAAGTAAGTCTCACTTCCTAACATTGATTTTGCAGCTTCTTGTCTCTTTTGGCTAAATGAAAAGGCTCATTGGACGGGACGGATTGGAATGTGGCCTCTTCCTATATAGATCAGGCAAACCTGAGATTACACATGATAGAGTAAAATGCATCCTGCACAACATCACTCCTGATCATGTATTGATTACAACTTGGCAGATGTTACAACCCCTAGACAGGGACTATTCTTTTACTTCCTGCCCTCATGGTACAAAAACAAGAATTTACTTTTTTATGGTCCCCAATCTAGATCATCACTTAGGCCTTCATTACTACAGGCTGTCGGTGGTGGTCCGACCGACAGACAGCCCTGCGGTCTGACTGCCAGATTTCAATAGCAGCGGACAGAGCACAAGAAGTTGGAGGGGAGACCACCACCTCCAGTGGGATCATAGTTCCTGAAGGTGCAGAGGGGGGAAGCGCAATCCCTGAATAGGACAGGAGCCGAGGCAGGCACCACCATCAAGATTGTGATGTCCCTTTCCCACAGGTTTTTTAGAGCGGTCCATACCTAGGCCAGCTCAACTTGGGGTTGCATGGTAAGCATAAAAACAATGGATTAACGCAGATCTCTTGACTGGGGTGAATGTTTTATTTGTTCCGCATTCCATCTATCATTTATGATTCTTTTGATTTTGTCTGCCCATGTGTCCCGGGTAGGCCCAGAAGTGGGTACTGGGCTCACTGTGCCACTGGATTCAAGCTACCCTGTCTGCTGAGGGGCGTTACCCTGAAACTGATAGCAGGGTGCTTGTTTCTGGTCCAGGGAGGACCTGGCTTTCCATTTAAGGCTGGACTGTTACCATGAGGAGCAGGTTTAAGACTGATTTGAATGTGGCTTGGTCTGAACTGGGGTACCATGGTGAGCAAAAATAATGATGGATTAAACCCAGATCTCTTGACTGGGGGGACATGTTTGATTTGTTCTGCATTCCATCCATCATTTGTGTGTCTTTTGCTTTCTCATCCCTAGAGCGCCAGGTATCCATAGAAGTGGGTCTAGGGCTCACTGTATTCACTGTATTGGAAGGTTGGTGCCATCTCTCTGAAGGATTTGTAAAAATCCATGAGACCCGCTAGCATGTTTCGTCTTTCATGCAGCGCTGGTTGCTTTATGAAGCACCACCATCTTAAGTCTCTTCATGTTCCTGAGAAGTTTTGATCTGATCTGACAGGGCGGCAGAGGCTCAGTGTTTTTCTAATTCTGATGTTACCATGATATATGTTCAACCTTTTTTGATCTCTCACTCAACTTCTGAAGGTATATTTTGTCTCTGTTACATCTGTTTGGCAATTTTTAATTTGCACCACTTCCGGCTGTAATGTGTATCAAGGGAATGTACCTTTTGAATCTTCTTCAATGCCTGACGTTTTCCAGATCTAAGTGGGCTGGGGGTCAGTGTCACTTCCACACTTTGCAGTTTCAAGGAATCATAATTGCCTATATACTGCATATTAAACTTCCAGAGTGATATCCTGTACACGTCTAACTAGGAGTATATCGACTGTTGCTTGAATCACTATAAGGTCTTTTTAGAGCATTATATCCTTAGACAGTAACCGAGGCGTACGCCTTCTGGTCATTTCAGTCATTGTGTCCTTACTGTTCAATGTGCTTTTCACTTCTACACTATGTCCTCCCAACAAAGTAATGGCACACTAACCTCCAAATCTTCACTTATTAGTAGAGTTCATTCGAGGTCTTACATATTCATCTTTACTTTATGGGTAGGAATTTGAAGCAGAAGGACACATCTTTATCTTTTCCATCTTCTACAAAGCTAATTATTTGTCCTAAAATTTGCCAACAGGACCTCATTTATAAGAACCTCTCTGCACTCATAGAAGGGTCAAGCAACCTTAGGTTTGGTAGCTCTAGTTCTGTGTCTAGAACTATATCTGAAAAAACCTCTGTTTCAGTCAAGAGACTAAAGAAGGATTCTGACTTTCCACGACACACCTCCTCCTTTCACCCTAGAGGATATTATGGAGGAAATAAGAGCCCTAAAGTCCTTTGTTTTGGAAAGCAATCCTTCATTGATATCCATTGAGGAGAAATGGTCCACTTACTAACAAGATTTGATCGCTGAGGTTTCTCGTCTGACAAACAAAATAGAGCTGCTCAAAAAGACTACCAAAGACTTGGCGAATAGAAATTGCAGAAATATCTTATGCCTTTATGGTATCCTGGAGAACTCTGAAGGACCTAACATGATTTCCTTTCTGTAAAGAATTATCCCTTCAATTGTTCATTAACCTGACCACAGCATATTTCTTATTCAAAGGACCCATTGTGTGGGCCCGAAACCATCTGCTGCATCTTCAAATCAGAGGCTTGAGGCATTATTATTCCTTTTTTTTTTGCAGCATGCTGATTTACTTTGCATCCTGCTTGCTGCCAAACAAGCAGACCACTCCAATGGTCTGACAACACAGCCTATTTTGCGCAGGATGTTTCCAATGTGATCGCAGCAAAAAAAAAATGCTTCCTGAAATTCAGAGCATAGCTAAAATCCCAAAACATCAGATATCGCCTAGTCCATCAATGTTTTTATTTTGTAATTACCTAGAAAGAGAAATATTGTACTTTTGAGGATCCAGCTATACTACAGGACTTTCCCCAAGAGCATCATCTCAAAGACATGGAAATTGGCACCACAGCTAAGATTTCATTGTTATGTATTTGCCCTCTTTGTTATTTATGTTTAATCACATAATGCTCTTTCTCATCTAGATATTGTTCTCTTCTGAATTCACATTCCATATAGCCCATATTTGTTCTATTGTCTTTCAGCCCCAGTGGCGTATGTGTCTTGTCTAGTGCATACCCCCCTTCATTGTGTGTTCTTGTGCCCACCGCTTCCATCTTTTGTGCTTTATGGTAAGTTTATGGTTGCACTTTTATCCTAATGTACTTACTTTTCTATAAAATGCTTCATATCACACAGTCCCTGGATGCCTCTGCTTTTCTTTCATTGTCACTGTTGTCATTGCTCGCTTTTGATATGTGCCTTGTTTCCTTTTTTGTTCACCGGGGCCAAGTCATGTTTCATCTACTTTAGGTGTTCCTCACCCTGCTCATCCATCAGGATGTATTGTTTTTTTATGTAAGGGAAATTTTTAAACTAAGATTTCTCTTTCCTGTGTTGACTCTATGTCTCCTTGGTATATTTGGGGGTAGATACCCCTCCTCCATCTATCTGTTTCTCTCTCCTTTCATTTTACTTTCTACCTCTCACTGTATACTTCATTGAAACGTCCTTTATACAATATGCTCTTGCCTATATTTACCCCTAACTATGATTCTCTCTCAACTACCACTTAGAATCAAAACCTGGAATAGTAAAGGTTTAAATAATCCCATTAAACACAACATGTTTTGACTCATTTAACTAGACTGCACTGCTAAGTCATACAGCAATTGGTCTCCAAAGACTAATCGAAGAAACAGCGATCTATACAAAACACAACAAACTAAAAATAAATATTTCCAAAACAAAGGCTATGCATATCGGGAGGAACATTGGCGCATCCTTAAGGATCAAGCTGGATAATCTAATCATTGAAGTAGTCACTACTTACAAGTACTTAGGGTTTATTTGTTACTAAAATCTTAATTTTCAAGCGCAAAAGCATTATATGGTTAGGAAGAACAATGCTTTGATACATGCATTCAGCTTTTAGCAAAAAAAACTAGATGGACTCTCCTATCAACCATTGCCTACAGTAATTAAAGCAAAATTGCTCCCTTCGCTAATTAATGCAAGTGTGGTGATGTACGGTAGGGATGCTAAAATGTTAGTCTACAAATCAAAACTTATAAGCAGGTATTCCATCTGCCCCGTAATGCCTCTCCAGACCAAAACCATCTGGATTTTGAATTAACACAGCAAAACATAGCAAGAAGGTATCAGTTTCTTAAAACCATGCATAAAATACGAAACAACCAATCAAGTGTTTTAGTTAACACATTATGGGAAGCAAATATTTGCTCTCATCACTACAATTAATAAATGCGGGTGATTTGTGGGACTGAAAATTGTCGCATCCCACGTTTTGCCAGGCTATGAACTAAGCGGCTAAAATTCACTCATTGATAGAGGATAAAAGTGTTTTTTCACAACGAGCCCATGCATGGATGACAATCCAATTGTACGTCACACTGCAACCTGACACTTACTTTCAGTCAACTTATCCGGTCCACTTTAAGAAACAACTATTGGCCATGCTCCTAGGGGATTTGCCATCTTTATCAGAAAAACCACTTGGGCGATACAATGGACCAAAAACATGTAGATTATGTGACTCCGCAGAAGAGGACTTTCTGCATTTAGTTTCCATGTGCCCCGAAATGATGAATGCACGTTGATAATATTTAAAGTCCTTATTCAATGAGCGAGGGATCCGTACATGCAGAACAGCAATCACAAGGAGCTTGGACTCTAGTGACCCTCGGCTAAATTATAAATTGGTGAAGTTCTTGCAAATCCACAGCAAAACAGTAAAACAAGCTTGCAAGGGGCATCCAAAAAACGCAGGCTGTAACATTGTTTGACACTATAATAGGAGGTTAAAATTGTAGCAAACAACAACATCTAGACGTAGAATCATGTTTCCTATTACCTGTGTACCCCACACGAATAAACTGCAAAGTACCTGTAATCATGCCCTGAATATATTTTATAAGAATGTATTTTATAATTCATGTTATGTGATATACTAATATATATTAATGTTTTAAAGAAGACGGAGTAACATCCTTTAAATATGTATTTAACCTGTATTTGTATTGTGATGGTTTTTATTAACTAAAAACTAAAAACAATAAACAATAATAATAATGACTGCACTGCCAGCTTGCATTTGTTCAAGATACTCACCTCACTGGAGAAGAGATTAACAATCTTATAAAATAACCCATGGGCACACTTTTCTTTTTCTCTTCTTCACAACATAAAAAAGAGGTAGCCATTCTACATCATAAAAGCTTACATTTCTCCCTTATTTTCAGATAAACTGATAAGGAAGGTCAGTGGGTTTTGGTATGACTTACTATTGATGGTATCCCTTTCATGATTCTAAATGTTGAGTGCCTCACCAACCCTGAACTTATGTTTTGGAAACACATATTGCAACTGGTCACTCCAAATTATGCAGAAAATCTTGTCTTTAGGGAGATTGCAACCAAATCATTGACCCCTTTCTAGATCGCCATTCATCTACAATATTTCTAAAGCATGGAGCTCACATAGCATTTAAGCATGTTATGAAAGATAATACCCTCTTGAATTCATGGAGACAGGCACACCCCTCCCCCCAAGAATATTCATTTAATTCCGCCCCTCATAAAACACTGACTTGGATAAGACTATGTTTTCCTTAGCAAAAACCTTACCCAGCACCTTGTCAATTCCAAGATAGGCTCTATTTTAATCTCAAGCCACGTCCCTGTGTTAACTGATTTGGATTTTGTTAGATTATGCTTCTAATAAATGAAAAGCTATAGTGAAGAAATGGGCTTTCATTCTTAGCGAAAATAAGAGATTATAGCATCAATATTTTATGTCTAAAAATATTAAAACTGACCTTGATGCATTGGTGACAGCTAAGATTCAATTACAATAAAACTACTACGGAAAGAACATATGGTACTCTCTTTAAAATAAATGCTAGATAGTTAGAGGATGCAATAGACAGGGACTTTGTTGGTGAACTACCTTTAAAGTAGAAAAGAAAAACCATCCATCGCCTCTATCACCAATGATTCTGGTGCTACATTTTTTCGCGACCCTCACATTAGCGGATGTTTTGTGGATTATTACCAAACACTATATGCTCCTGAAGTCACACCTTATGAGGACTTCCTCTCCTAATTGTTTTCTGACTCTTTCATGCGCAAGCCTTTACAAGTGTATTTGGCTCCTCTTGAAGATACACTATGAGTGGAAGAACTGTCCTATACAGTTAAGCGCCTTCCAATGGGTAAAGTGAAAGGACAAGATGGATTCAAGGTCAATTTCTACCTCCAGTCCTCAAAATTACTTTTTCTTAAACTGTTTAAATTAATCACTCAATTTCTAGCATTGACCAAATCATCTGGATCTTTTACAGAGGCACAGATCTGTCTCATTTCTGAAAAAGACAGAAATCTCCCTCAATGCACAAATTACTGCCACATATCACTGATAAATACAGATAGTGACATTTTCGCTAAAGCACTGACTCTGTGCCTTAACAATTGTGTCACTGATGTAGGTGATTTTGAGCAGTCTGTATTTGTTAAAAATAAGACTATAATGGCAATTCCCTGATCTTTTTGAATAATCTTAATACGGCAGCCTAACATAACCACTTCCTGGCAGCAGTGACTCTAGTGGTTGAAAAGGCTCTATGTACATGCTTCGCTGGCATGTGTTAGGGCCTTGATTTCTTCAATTAATTTTCTTTACTAGTTCTTCTGTTTGGGTCAATGGTATTCAATCTTCTTACTTCCTCCTTCGCAGGGAGAAACTGCAGAGAGGCCCCCTATTGCCCATGCTATTTTATCTTGCACTTGGACTTTTCTTATTTAGATTAAAATACTCTGACATCAATCTGGCTTACAGTTAAATAAGGTTCACATTACATTTATGGCATATGTGAATGACATCTTTCTCTATAATGCAAAACCTGAAACAACTCTTACTAACGTTTTTGAATAACTAAATGCATATTCGAAAGAATCAACTTACAAACTTAACATAGGACAATCCAAAGTGATGCCACTAAATAAGTTCTGTTATAAAGCACCCTTTGCTGGGATGTGTCTATCCTGGAACTCTGACAAGATCAAATTTCTAGGTATCCAATACTGAAAAATGTCAGATATTTTGCAATCTAATATGAACCTTCTTCTTGCTAAAAGTATGAAAATAATGCAAGGTTGTTCCCCTCTATTTTTGTCATGGTGGGGTCACCTGGATACTATTAAAATTATGGTTCTTCTAATGAATAATTACTTCCTCATGATGTTACCTACTAACATTTCTGCAAAATACTTTATTGCTATCGATAGACTCTTATCTAAATTTTTATGGAACAGGAAACCCTTTCGTATTTGCTTACACCGCTTAACACTACCAAAATTAGTCGGAGGGTTTACATCCCTGACTTCTCTTCCTATCACAAAGCCTTTGTTAATAAACATTGTTAGAGCTGCTTTTTTTTTTAACTTTTTGACCTTTTACTCAAATTAGGGTTTCAGCAGGAATTAGCCTTTATCTCTCCTTTCACTCATAATCATATTATACACATGTCACATCCCCCTAAATAGTGTGTACAAGCAGTTATCTCTTACTCTTGTTCTCTTTTCAATCTATACCTGGTAGCTAATATCCTCTCATGGGACTACTTCCTTCAGAGTCCTATTTTGTGTAATAAATATCTGCTTGCAAAAGGTAAACTGCTATTTTGCTGGACTTGATTAAATAAGGGTATATTTTCAGTTTCTTGATTGATTCTACATAAAACCTCCATTATTCCATTTACGACTCTCTCCTCCTCATTTATTTATTCCCTGAAATTTCTCAACCAATATCAGATCTTAGAATCCTTGTTGGCTTCTACACTGACGTCTCTTCTTACCACTTCTATTAAGGGAAACTCTACGCAATCCCCTCTCAGATGCATACTTCCTGATTCCGAGGCCTCAGCAGTCAGCAGTCTATAGAACACTAATACCCCCATCTTCAGATAGGACAAAGTCTAAATTGGAGCTCTTGTGGTGATCAAATTTGGTCTCTGGTTTGCCTACCTCCTTTTGGCAGAAAATATGGGAAATAATTTATTCCACGGCACGAACCACCAACCTTACCCAAACACTATATCATTACTATAATAGGCTTTATTACACCTCAACACTTGTTTAAACTCAAACTGCTCAAAGTGATGTATGCTGGTGTTGTTCCACCCATCCTGGAAGATATCTTCACATGTTTCTTCTTCATCCCCAGTTGTCCTTATTCTGTGACACCACCAAAGTTCACATGCCATTTTCCGTTGACTTTTTATCTTTATGTGCTTTAAGTAGTAGATGAGCTAAAAATAAATTATTCACACATTTGTAGATATATTGATTTCAATTGCATTCCAGGTAATTCCCATTAATTGGAAATCTGTGGACAATATTTCATTAGAACAATGGTGGAACTTGGTTTGTCATAATCAACGCCTGGATCGGTGTAACATTCATTCTTCCTTGTCGACAAAATGGGATGAACTTTGGGTACCACTAACTAGATACTTGTCAGAACATGTTTGCAATATAACTTGATCACCCAAATGTACTTTAGCATTTACACTATGGGTTTTGTTAATGCATTCTTCTTTTTCTAATATGGTTTTTATGTTGTTTATTTTGCAATGCATTTTTACTTGATTATTTGAAACTTTTTAAAAATAATTGTACATTATTTCAAGCTAATTTTCTTTTTTCTCTTCCTCTATTTCCTATATTCCCTCACCACTTTCCTTTCATAAAACAATGTTTAATCTGGTTACCTGTATCCTACGTTTATTTGCATTTCTGATGCTGGTGATGGAGCAGGATTGCGAGAAAAGAATCCTGCTCGATTGAACACCCCTATAATACGTACTAACAGTAGGTAGAGTCTACACGACTAATGTGCACAATTACACTACACGTGGAAAGCTTGCTTTGCAAATATGCACAAACTAATCAGAATTAATGTGTAAATAAACATAAATGTAATACTTTTGTGTTTAGAATGGATTAAAGGGTTTTGCATGGCACGGCTGCATATTTAAGTCTTAAAATGCACGGTGCGTGGTGCTTTAAAGTCACCAATAATGCTGTGTTCTGCTTAAGCTATGGTAGGCTGACATGTTAATAATGAATTAGTGCACATTTGGGTGGTAAACAGTGATCATTGTGTTATTGTTTCACTAATAAATGTATATTTCCTGTTCTTTTATTGGTAAAAGAGTCCTCCATGTTCTTAACTTGACAGGACTAGAGGGAGGGGAGATTTGTGCGCGAGCAAGAACCACGTGACCACGTAACTGAAATTCTGTACTAGGCTGCAAGAGCCTGACCTGGTGAATCACAAGG